>NC_086174.1:12045589-17168089 GCF_023053635.1 Elgaria multicarinata webbii | reverse complement strand
GGTGCAATGGTACAAAAGAAACCTAGGCTGCCCACGTAGGGATTATTTACTCTTCCCATTATGCGTTGAACTATTCTACTGTTTTATTTCTTTCTTTTATACAAGAACTATGCAAATGACTTCAGGGTTCTTATCACCATAATAATTCCTGAAAAATATAGTTTGGTATATTTCAGTGAAATCAGAAAGGGGACTATGGCTTTAGGTAGACCTAAGGACTATCCCAGGCAAATGGAGGGGGTCGTCCCTGCCTGCTCCCGGGATCCTCCGTGTGTCATTTGGATACACAGGGATGATACACAGGCCTATATCCCAGGACAATCCCGGGATCTAGGCCTGGTCTAGCCATGGCCTATGAATGAGGTGTGTTTTCCCTGACCAGACTTCCAGTTACGTATCTGAAAAGAATTTTGCAGTGGTCAGAAATTGTTTTCGAATCTTGCACTTATGCGTTTCACCCCTGTATGCTTATTTCCATGGGCATGTCTACACCATGATGCACAGGGGATCCTGGGGGCAACCCGGGATGAGCAAGGACTTACCCTGGGATATCAGGAACCATGGAAAACTCAATTCTTCTGTGGTTCTGGGACCATCCCACGGAGCACAGCCATGTGGCTGCTACTCCAGGGTCGTCCCGTCCTCCCCCGAGTAGCGGGGCACTTGAAATGGGCACAGAGCTGCATGGAGGCAGTCTGTGCCCATTGGGGGGGAGCAGGGTCTCTTTCTTTCTTTCTTTCTTTCTTTCTTTCTTTTTATGTTGGAGTATGAGTGCGCTCCTCTCATAGTTGTTGTTTTAAAAAATGGCAGCCATGACATCCTTCCGGGATGTTGTGCAGCCATCAAGACACCAAGGGAGGATCGCGGAAGCCAGTAAGTCTGCAATCCTTCCCCTACACCCTTGTGGTGTAGACATGCCCCATATTTTATACTGGAAGGGAAATAAGAGGAAGTACAACTCCCTGCACTTGTTGGGTTAAAATCCATGTTGTGCTAGCCAATGTCGGCTAATGCAATGGGGATTTTTCCATGTCTCCTCTCTGCAGTCCTCCATACCATCTGAAAATCTGCCACAGGGGGTTTCCTTGCCCTCCGGAGCAGATGGTTATGGTGTGCAGGGATACTCCAATAGGAGGGAGAGGGAATCACCCCATCCAGTTCTGCTGGCCAAATTACTTGACTCCAACAGTGCCATCAGTGGAATGACACTGATGGATTCAACCCCCTTGTCTCAATGCTTCATTATGCTGTTAGAAGTCAACCTAATAAGATCCCATTAACCTGTATTCAAGGGTGCTTGTAAAATCGTCCAGCCACCTGGTTCTTCTAATAGATTGTTTAGCATACACAGGCTTTGTCCAATCACTATGTGAGCAGAAGCTTTTATAGAGATTTTAAACAGTATGGAGTTGCAGTAAATGAATTGCTTGAGGTGCATGCAAAGGCAAGTTAAAGGTTTAAAAATAGTGATTTCCCCAGTCCTTCCAGAGCACTTCATGGCCAAATGAAGATATCAATCAACTCTCCAAGACCCGAAGACAACATCATAGTTCATTTAATAAGCTTTTATCCCAAAGGATAATCAAATGGATCCAGTGTATGGTTACTTACTGGGCATGGTTATATCCCATCTCAGCCATAGATTCACTGGATCTCCTTTAGCAACTCAAGATATCTCATATGAAGCTTCCTTTCACTAAAGATAATAGCAAGCACCCAGAAGATGTGCTTTGAAGGTGGATACAATAATTAAGGGGCCACCAAGTCTTTTTTAAAAAACAAAAAAACAAACAAACTTACAAATCAACCTGTTCAGACTTGTCAACAAAATATCTTATTTTAGAATAAACTATTTAAGGTGTAATTATGCTCTTATGCATGGATTACTCAAATTGATTTCAGTGGGATTTTTGCATCATTGACTTATGTGCACAAAATTAGGGCATAAAGTGTTCGTCTGCATTTTCATTGCTATTAATAGTTCAGTATTGTCTTCATGTGGAATATGTGGAAGGTTCCTTGAGTATAAATCCATTGGTGTGACATCCCTCTTCATATTTCGGTGGGATGACTATGCTTACATTGGGCATTCTACTGCATGGATAAATTGAGTTCCACTAGTGAAATGTGTGGAAGACTCACATGGATGGAGAAATTCCACATAAAGGTCAGAGCACCTAAACCCATGAACAATTGGTGCATCAGAATGAATACATTAAAATGAGAGGTTAATAAGTTGTCCTTCAATATGTCTACATGGCATGAGATGCTCTGAAAAGACATTGTTCGAAAATTTGAACATTATCTGGATAATGGGGCTGTCACTACAATATTTTTGGCACCAGGTTAAGACCTTCCTATTTGCCCAGGCAGTTTAGATGAAATTTTACTCCAAATCTCTTTTTTAAAAATCCCAACAAATCTGCTTAATTCTTACTTGGTATTCTCTTACAGATATTTGTTGTTTTTATTGTATTGTATTTATATGTTGGTGTGAATAGCTTAACTCACATTTTTGTACATCTCCTCAGAATCGTCCTAATGAATTTAAAGAAATGTTTTCAAGGAATGAATACATATGAGTTGCATGAAAAACTCCAGAACATGAGTAAATATAGGGCTCGCATTGAAAGAAATGGTTGTTGCAGTACGATAAATATGTCTCATTCCCAAGAACTAACTGGGAAGGGCCCATTGGTCATCTGTCCCAAGCCATATAGCTGTGCCTGTGAAGTGATGAAACTTTAATATTTATATTTATTTTATTAGATATAAAAAGTCATTCATTATTTATTTACCCACGGAATGCCTCCATTATGGATTCATTAAAATAAAATTTATTGGTCCCAATAGATTTTTTTTTAAAAAAGTTTTGTTTCAACACCGTGAACACCATCTGTCTAACTACAAGTTCAAACCAGTTCCCTGAGTAAAGACTGGATGTCCATAGCCTTGGTCTCCACATTGTCTGTAATCTCCCCATCCCCTTTTTCACATCCCACTGAAATTCTACAGTTGTTCAAAGCAATCCTGGACCACAACGACTTTCTAGGTGTGCCTGTGCTCACGTGTGGTAGGAATGACCCATCTCTTGGTAACACGTTGAACTCTAACATTTCAGAGGTCTGTTAAACACTCAATGGCATGTTGTCCTAACTGCAAGATCACCAAACACTTAGCTGTGGCAGAAGAAAAGTCAGTTATTGCTGTATCCATTGTACTGTTACCTGACGCAGATTCCTGGTTACTTTCACATCATGCCAGGCATTGTCATTAAATTTCCCATTCACAGGTTCCACCAGCGCTTCAAAGGCCCCTGAGCCCAAATTAATAACCAAGGAGACAGCTCCGTTTTTCAGGGCGAGGTTGACATAATCTGCCGATTTCCCGGTGTGAAGCATCAGTCCATTCCTCTGAAGGGTTTTGAAGGACAGAGTGATTTCGTCACTGCTGCTCTGGATCGGGTTCTGGGACAAGTCGTAGCAGAAATACTCTGACCCTTTGAATGTTGCGATGTATTCTTCTTTCCCTAAAGAAATAAGGAGAAAGAGAGAGAAAGAGAGAATCTCTGAATCCATGGATCTAAAATAAATACAATTATTCACCAAAATCAGACCTTTTTTTCACCCAACATCAGCATCGCCAACAGGAAATCTTTGTTTTGAAAAAGGAAATATGATTAAAGAACAAACATGTCTGTTGGAATTCTATTCAATGATCTGAGTGTCCTTTGGGGGCAGAAAGTCTGCACGTGTATTTTAATAGAGATAAACAAATGTTTTATGAATACTGCAATCTACTGGCTGCCCAACTCCATAAAGTTCATGAGTATTGCTGCATGTGTTCCTTGCACTGGCAGTCACCATGCAAGGGAGCATGTTGAGCATCATTTTGTTTATGCCAAGGGAATTTGGGGGTAATGGTGAGATGATTTCCCCTGTTTCTAAAGTTCCCATTAGTCTACAGTTAGGTGTGCCTAACCCCACTGAAATAAATAAGCCTTAAGTGTGCCTAAGCTACATGATGGATTGTGAGCACTGTTTTCAATTGCCTGAAATGCACTGAACTCTATGGTGGGTTATGGCATCTATTAGCTGACGTCTAACTCCAATCTGAATCCATTCTAGCCATAAACTACAGCAACATAAAACTGTGAGCTGTAGCTAACAGATGTTGGGAAAAAGTGCAATGGAATCAAATGAGTTCAGATTTCTACAAATCCAACCTGTGCATTTAGCAGCAGCCCAGCTTTTCCCAAGTCACGTGGATTCCGTGGACTTGCAGATCAGATTTTTATGCAAATTCAGGCATAGAATTACACATTGAGAAAACACCAGTTGAAAATGCACTCTCCCCCATAGGGCTAAACATGAGCATGCACATTTGGGGGGGATTTGTGCCTTGGGAGGAATTGTGTATTGGGTGGGGGGATTTGCACATTTTTCACCAGTGAGAGTTGCGCAAACTTGGGAAACTAGGGAAAAATCTGATTCCACCAATGAGAGTACGATGGAACAAAAGGAAACTGACAATGTACAAAAAGCAGACGGAATGGATTTTTCAAAATCTGACCATCCCTAGCTGTAGCTGAAAATGAGATAGGATGTCTGCTTAAAAGAGTGAGGGTGTTTACAGTCTTGCAGATATAGAAACTTCTCAATTGCGTAATGCCAAGTATATAAAGCGCTACAAAAACCAATGTGGAATCAGCTCTGGGCAGTTTGACAAGTGCCATCTCCACCTTACAGAACATGGCTGCCACAGGGTTGGGGCCACTGTGTAGAAGTACCCCCCTGTGTAGCTAGCAGCTCATGTTTCAATCCAGAATGCCATGTTATGGTGGTTATTGTGAAGGCCATCCGAAAGAAAACCAATGTTGGAAACACATACAGAGCTATAGGGGCCTTGGATAGTTTTCAAGAAGGTTACCTCCTTTTGTGTCTCCTCTCAAGCCCGTCTGTAAAGAAACAAGGTGAATTATTTTGACTCCCTGGCATTTTTCCTTGAGGAAGGGCAGAAGAAGCTCAATCAGCAACTCTGCACCTCTTTATTGGGGGAAAAATGCAGCTGGCGTTGTCATTGGAAAGATCAAATCAGCGTTGCTGGTACTGACAAAGATCTATTTAATATGTGCCTCACCAGAAGTCTATCAGTAAATCTCAGGAAGGCAATCTCTGAATTCTCATTGCTTGGCCATAAGTTTCTTCTTCAATCGATATCCCCAATGGATTATGCACTCAACAGAATATGTCTTTAGTGTTTCCTAGTAGATTTCCATCCCTTTAAAATTCTAAAGTGAGATTTTAAGGTTCTATATTACTGCAGTGTTAAGGTATGTTGTGAACAGCAGCCATGGATTTCTTTGTCTGTAACAAAGCTCTACAAGTGTGTTTATCAAGAGTGAGATCACAGAATACATTAGGGCAGGCTTCCTCAACGTGGCGCTCCACCCCCCAGATGCATGGTGTACAAAATTATGCATGGTGTGGAGAATGTGGACAGGGAGACATTTTTCTCCCTCTCTCATAATACTAGAACCCCAGGCCATCCCATGAAGCTGATTGGTGGGAGATTCAGGGTGGATAAAAGGAAGGAGTTCTTCACAGAGTGCAGAAATTCGCTATGGAATTTGCCACCACAAGATGTAGCAATGGCCACAAATCTGGATGTCTTTAATAAGGAGTTAGATAAATTCCTGGAGGAGAAGGATATCGATGGCTAGTAGTCCTAATAGCTTTGTGCTACCTTCTGTAGAAGAGGGAGTAAGCCTACATACACCAGTTTCTGGGGAACATGGGCAGGAGGATGCTTGTGGGACTAGATGGAGCCTTGGTCTCATCCAGTATGGCTCTTCTTAAGTTCTTATGATTGCAATTCCCATAATTCCCAGCCAACATGGACAATGGATGTTGCAGGCCAACAAATCTGGAGTACATCAGGTTGGGGAAGCTTGCTTTAGGCTCGGCTTGCCTCTCCACTTTACTGTTTTCATTTTCCTACTGCTGTTTTCATTGCCCTCACCCCTGCAACACACAGCCAAACCCGAGGGCTGACTAGCCCCTACGATTCAAGACCATGACTCTTACCAGTCAAGCTTCATAAGCTCATTTTGTTTTGTATATTTTGCAGGCATAAATATGTGTCAGGGCCAGGCCTGAACTATGGGTGGCTGCACCTCACCTGAACCCAGCCCTGAAGGCTTTGATCTCCACCTCCGGGGTTATGAGGAAGGTGTGGCATGGAAGACAGCAAGTAGAAGGTGCTAGGTGGCTAGCTTTCCTCATTTCCAGAGGACAGTCCTTTATGCATCCAATTCTATTTTAAAAATAATGTACCATCAGAACCATCAACCATTAGAATGTGGTCAGCCAGGCACATGGGTAACCTGGTCACATACTTCCAGGGAATGGTGAGATGTACTGTGTTTCTCTTTAAATTATACTAATTAATCCTACATTTGCATCGTTACATATAAATTATTTTATGCAAATATTGTGCAAATTACTTTCCTCTTTCTTAGCCCATGTTTCTTCTTTTGAGGCAATTCACAAATGCCCAGCCCATGTTCTATTGGCCAGACAAGGTTAGAAGGCCAGGGTCTCTCTGTAGTTATACCAAGCCTAGCCAATTCAAAGCCAAAATGATTTTCTGAGAGAGTCATTCTGAATTTACCCATGGCAGAGTTTGAATCATTTCATGCCACTCATTTCCCTTCAATGACCAGCATAGGCATGTTTCCGAAAGATCAGAGGAGATAGGCAGAAACAGCCAAACTATTGGATTAAAAACAAACAAACTAACAACACACCCACCAGTAATCTCCCGGCTGAGTATTTAACATAGTCGTTTTGAGTCACATCTTGTTAAATGAGCGGTTGCGGAACAGCTGGCAAATGCCTTTATGCTTGCTATTTCAACTTAAACTTCAATCATCAAGCAAAATGGATCCTCTATGTTCCTTTCAATGAGCGGGCTCTTCCTTTTTTCCCTTGCTCTTCCCACTTCCTTATTTTTTGAGAGAAATCTTCCCTGCCTTCGTCTAATATTATTATTATTATTATTATTTATTTATATAGCACCATCAATGTACATGGTGCTGTACAGAGTAAAACATTAAATAGCAAGACACTGCCGCATAGGCTTACAATCTAATAAAATCATAGTAAAACAATAAGGAGGGGAAGAGAATGCAAACAGGCACAGGGTAGGGTAAGCAGGCACAGGGTAGGGTAAAACTAACAGTAGAAAGTCCGCACAACATCAAGTTTTAAAAGCTTTAGGAAAAAGAAAAGTTTTTAGTTGAGCTTTAAAAGCTGCGATTGAACTTGTAGTTCTCAAATGTTCTGGAAGAGCGTTCCAGGCGTAAGGGGCAGCAGAAGAAAATGGACGAAGCCGAGCAAGGGAAGTAGAGGCCCTTGGGCAGGCGAGAAACATGGCATCAGAGGAGCGAAGAGCACGAGCGGGGCAATAGTGTGAGATGAGAGAGGAGAGATAGGAAGGAGCTAGACCGTGAAAAGCTTTGAAGGTTAACAGGAGAAGTTTATATTGGATTCTGAAGTGAATTGGAAGCCAATGAAGAGATTTCAGAAGCAGAGTAACATGGTCGGAGCGGCGAGCCAAGAAGATGATGTTAGCAGCAGAGTGGTGAACAGAAACCAACGGACTGATGTGAGAAGAAGGAAAGCCAGAGAGAAGAAGGTTGCAGTAGTCCAACCGAGAAATAACCAGTGCATGAACAAGCGTCTTGGCAGAAGACAGCTGAAGGGGTGGCTACTGAAGGGGGCATTGGAATTATTTGCACAGTTGGTCACAGCGGGGTAGGCCAGAATCGTCCATAGCTGTCCTGATGCTCATGTATTCCATGTGTAACCTTTGGTGGTATCTTTGGAATCCCCATTTCCAGAAGGCAGGGTCAGCACAATCATAGCAGTGAACAAGGCATCTGCCTCAGGTGCCAGAATTCCAGGTGAACCCATGATATTTATTTCATTGAACCATTATACAGTTCATCATCATTCAAAGGCATCTGGGATGAAATAATTATCAAGTACTATGAAACCAATCAATAAAACATCCCATTAAATTAACCAGGGGAGGCTGACAATGCTAATGGTTTGGGAAATGGCCAGATAAGTGTTTGATCTCAACTGGGAGACCATTTCATATGACTCTCCTGGCCAAATGAAGGTCAGTAGGCTGTGGAACAGTAACTAAGGCCTGCCCCTCAAGACCAGGGGGTGGGGAGAGACTACTCTGTGATTAGTAAGGGTTCCTAAAAGAAAGGAAGGAAGGAAACTGTTGGTCACCTTGTAAGGTTTAGTAATGTAACCAGCACCCCATGTCCCATTTGCTGAGATCCCACCCCTATTATATCACTAGAAAATTGGCCTCCATTATTGCAGGGTGGTGGTGGTAATATATTTGGGGAAATTAGGGCGACATTTTGGCCCGGACTTATTGTAAATCTCCTCCTTCCTTTCCCTCGCCTTCCTCCCAGTAACTGGATGTGAAGCGTGCGCACTGCACACATACTGAACATCTGGCAGTCAGGGCAATTATCCAAACTAATTATGGATGAGCGGGCCGTGGAAATGGGTGCTTTTATACAATACATTATTTGCTGGATGTGAGTTTGTCCCAATTACGTACAGCTGGAATAGTCGCCATGTGTTCACCTAAAGCATAATCCAAGGTGAATTGGGAGCATCCTGTTCAAGCAGAACTGGGCGTGGGATCAGCCCTAAGGCTGAGGCAGGGAAAGAATTGCCAGGCAATGGAGCCGCACTCCCTTGCTGGGCAGGAGAAGGCGGTCTGAGAGAGATGTAGGTGTGTGTGTCAAGAAGTGAGCACTAGGGATGGACTCACATGAGTCTGTGCTTGATGGGCAATCGAGGAGCCAAAACTGAGAGCTGAGCTGTGAGAGCCCCTGGAGGCCTCAGCAAATTTTTTGAGAGTACCTTGCAGCTGCTCATTTCTCCATGTGAGCTGCCATTTTAACGTAAGATGGAGGCTTTTGGTTTTTGTATATCTAATGTTGCATACAATGACTGCCACAAAGGACCAATTCCACAAATTAGAGGCCTCTAATGTTGTGGTAATAGCCCTTTACAGCTGCTGTTGTGCACAACATTAGATATGCAAAAAAGGTCTAGAGACCCTATCTTGTGTTAAAATGGCAGCTGGCATGGAGGATGGGCGGATGCTGCATGTCAGCTGACTGGTCTGGGAAGTCCCAGCTGCTCACAGGGCTCGCCGGCTCACCAACTCGGGTTCATGGGGGGAAGGGGGAATCCAAGGGACTTCTGCTTTCAGTCAGGCACCTGCAACATCCCTAGTGAGCACTAGTGGAAGAGGAAGTACGTCTTGCCTGCGAGGCAGCTTTAGGGTGGTCTGATGCAAAAGGCTCTGGTATCATTAATAGTTCAGGGTGCAGAAGAGGGAAATTCAGCAGATGTAAGGGATGCTTTAAGGTGGACTCCTGCATTGAGTAGGGGGATGGACTCAATGGCCTTATACGCCCCTTTCAACTCTACTATCCTATGATTCTAACTCTGGTCCACTTCTGCTTCTTTAACCTGATGGGGGAATTAGAAGGTGAAACTTTTCATGACATGGAGCTTGATATGATCACCTGGAAATCCCTGCCTAGCAAAGAACTGTTAGGCATAGTTACAGGGATTAGCTGGAATTCTGGCAAGCCTCAGCTGAGGCAAAAACCTCTAAGTTAAAATCATTTCAATAAGATTAGTGAAATTTCACAGAGGGGTTTCATAAATCTTTATTCACTGCACCTGCCAATGAAATGGAGAGCTTTTGTAGAAAGAAAAGGTTACTTTACTGCACTTTCAAATTTATTGTTTGCGGTGATTCGCCCTCCTTTCTTTTATGTTAGTTTTATTTCTCTGTCAGCATATAACAAAGTATAATAGAATTCCACAGCTGTTCAAGTACCATTAAAGGCCTGCCTTGCTTCCTTTCTCCAGACGATTGGAATAAATTGATTTTCTTTTCTTTTTAAACAGCTGGTAAAAGATATATATATATATATATATATATATATATATATATATATATATATATATATATCCATGCATGCATGCATGCATGCTTTGGGAAGAGAATTATTAGAAGACAGAGGAAACCTCCTCCAAAACCAAAACAGGATATCTAAGCCAAAGAATACAAGTTACAAATTTTCAAATAGCAACAAATTCACAGGGGAGAAGGTTTCTGAAAGATTCTCTTTCCTTTGAAAGGAGGGCACAGCTGCTATGGGCTGAGAGCCAAAGTGAGGGTGGTATAACTCTCCCCACCTTTCCTTTCTCCCCCCCCCCCCTTTAAAAAACAAAACAGCATTTATTAGTTTATTTCTCACCAGCAAAGCAAGGTCAGGACTAGTGTCATCATACAGGCATGTCAATCTTACCCCCACCCTAATTATTTATATTTTATTTTTAACAAACACTGCCTCTGGTGGCTGGCTTTGAGCTTAGGAATGATGGGGCAGGGGTCAGTTGAACCTTCCTTTGAACTGTTTTGCCACTCAAAAATCAACCCACAGGCTGCTCTCCTCCCACAGACACATGATGCACCAAAGATAAAGTCAGCAAAGAAAAGTTGATTATAGCCCAGAAGTAGGGTGGCCATATGGAAAGGAGGACAGGGCTCCTGTATCTTTAACAGTAGCACAGAAAAGGGAATTTTAGCAGGTGTCATTTGTAGGCATGCAGCACCTGGTGAAATTTCCTCATCACAAAAGTTAAAGCTGCAGGTGCCCTGCCCTCTTTTGTATCTGGTCAAGAGGGAAGGGCTCCTGCAACTTTAAGTATTGTGATGAAGAGGGAGTTTCACCAGATGCTGCATGCATACCAATGACACCTAATGAAATCCCCTTTTCGATACAACTGTTAAAGATACAGGAGTCCTGTCCTCCTTCCCATAGGGTCACCATAGACACGCAACCTCAGACAAATTTACGAAATGTGGAAATAAATGCCTGACAGCTGAGAACTAGTTTAAAATCTATTCCTCCTTACCAAGGCATCTGATTTGTGTGGGGGAATGTAGCAGCTCAGAGAGGGAAGCCATGACAGTTTGGTATTGTACGGCATTAGCATTCTCAACACAGGGAATCCGGCAGGAGGCCTCAGGCACCTCACTCTCTGTGCTACTGGAATCATGTACAGGAAAAGGGAATAGGTGCGCCGAAACTTGCTGCTCTATAGCGCCACCCTGACGGTGGCAGGAAGAGACACTGCAGCTGGTCAGCCCAGAGGAATCAGGGAATCTGGGCAGCCCAGCTGACATTATGTACGAATTCTCCTACGCTTGACTCCACAGCCTCAGCAACCCGAGCCTGCATTTTTGAAGGAGTAGACGATATTTGCAGTTTTACAGCAGAAAAGTTTTATCTTCATTAGCTATGTCAAAAGGCTTGCAACCCCCAAGGTCAGTGAACTTGACTTGATAGCTCCTGGAAGGAGTGTTTTATTAAGTCTTGGAGTCGATCTACTTGTTTCTGCAGGTTCTATTTGTGGAGAACTGCAGGACTTGGCAATGGAGAACGGGAGCATCTGCGGATGGCATCTGTGAATAATTATATTTTTGCTTAGTAATGATATACAGGCAAATGTCCTGCCAGCTCTTGGCTTTCCCTAGTTCTAATGAATGTTCAAAGATCTATCCTGCAATCAAGCAGGACTTCTCTTCTCCCAGCACAATTCATCCCTCTGCCTGGCATATTAAAGGGTGCGTTCTCACGACACCCATGGAGCCATGGAATGATGCCCCACGGCTGTGGGTCTGAACATGTTATGTGAAACCTCTTGCTTTTCTATTAGGTACAGCATGAAAAGCCAACTGCAGTACAGGGGTCAGAAATTGCACAGAGAAGTTCATTTCAGTTTGCAAATCACTTGAAAATGCCTGGTTCACCATCACAAACATGAACGCGACAAGAGCGCAGTTGATCCGAAAATGTTTGCAAATTCCCGAACTCACCATCACATTCACAAAATGTCTACTTGAAAAAAAGGCACAACTTCCTTAAGATGTGCAACCTTTTTACAGTGGACACCTTTCTCAAAATCCACAAATGTCTCAAAAAAATTTAAGCATCCACATTTTAAATCATCCACGCTTTAGTCTTTGGGGAGAATTTGCACAATTTAGGAAATTTGTTCAAATTCGGGAATTCTTGGCAAAAAAATTGACGATCCCATAGCTGTTTGTTTTGCAGAGTGTTCCTGTTTGGACAAAGTGAACAGCAGTCAGAAGCGTGAGCGCAAATTCAGGAGAGACAAGTAGCAAGCTGATTTTCGGAGAATCATGGCAAACGCGAACATCATTCATTTTGCCCATCGCTAGCGTTAAATCTGTACATTTGCTTCTTTTAAAAATCTATTTTAAAGTGTTTCATTGTGTTTTTATTTTATTTTCAATATAATTATTAATTAAATGAAGTAAATAAAACCTGGCTATAGCTTACAGTCACTGTAAGGAGTCTGGTGACCCCATTTCTGGTGGGGCAGAGATTCCATTCTAGGGTTTAGTTACAACCAGCCAGAAGTCTAAAAAAAAGCTATCCAAGGTGCTGGACCCACTTTGGGGATATGGTTCAGCACCTTGGATAGTTCTTTTAGACCCCTGACTGGTTTTAACGGAAAAAAAAGAATGGAATCTCTTCCCCACCAAACCTGGATCCATCAGCCTCCCTCTGAGTCACTCTTGCCTGCCTTTCATGGCACACTGCTGTATGGTCCAGAGCTGAATTGGTTGTGTGCACTGGAAAAGTACTTTGGATTTCCCCCCATTTTCTTGTTCTGTCTTTTTAAAAAGAATTAACACAAAGACTTAACAAAGCAAAATCATAATAATTCATATTTCCAATATAATAATCATGCCTATTGGACAATATGCTGACGAGTCCCAGGAGTGCCATTTTGTCTGAATACAAGGCAGGTGTTTTCCTTTTAAAGTCAATTCACTCTTTTTTGTTGCTGAATTCTGGCAGCATATTCATCCTAGAATCATAGAGCTGGAAGGGGGCTACAAGGCCATCGAGTCCAACCCCGTGCTCATTGCAGGAACAGTAGGGAACCTACAGCACCCAGTATTCCCAGGCAGTCTCCCATCAAAGTGCTAACCAGGCCTGACCCTGCTTAACTTCCAAGATCAGATGGGATTGGGTGCATTCAGGGTAGCAGAGCCTGTTGGTTATGTGGGAGCAGTGGGGGTTGTGGGGAAGCAGGCAGCTCCTGATGTAATAATGCCGCCCGCTGGCCCCACCCCTGAAATATATGCTAATGGGATCTGAGCTAGCAGTGACTGAGCAAGAAAGAGATCTTGGGGTTGTGGTGGTCAGCTCAATGGAAATGTCTACCTACTGTGTAGGGTGCTGAGAAAAAGGCAAATTCCATGTTAGGCATAATAAGAAATGGAACTGGAAATAAAACTGCCAATATCATACTGCCCTGATTCACACCTGTTGTGTGATTGCACTTGGAATATTGTACATAGTTCTGGTTACCACATCCAAAAAGTGATATAGTAGACCTAGAAAAAGTGCAGAAAAGGGCAAAATGAACAAGAGGTTGGAACAACTCGCCCATGAGGGAGGTTTAAAACATCTTAAACTGTATAACTTGGTGGGGGAGAGAGGTGGGAGCACATGCTAGAGATATACAAAACTATACATTGGCCATGGCTAGACCAGGCTTATATCCTGGGATTGTCCCAGGATCATCCCTGTGCATCCAAATGATACACAGGGGATCCCGGGAGCAGGCAGGGACGACCCCTCCATTTGCCTGGGATAATCCTTAGGTCTACCTAAGGCCGTAGTGTGAAGAAAGTGGACAGTGAGACTTTTTTTCTCCCTCTCTCATAATACCAGAACCTGGGATCATCCCGGGATCAAATAGTGAGAGGTTCAGGACAGATAAAATGAAGGACTTCTCCACCCAGAGCACAAGATGGTGGCCAATTTGGACGGTTTGAAAAGGAGATTAGACAAATTCCTGGAGAAGGCTATCAATGGCTACTAATCATGATGGCTATATGCTACCTCTAGTATCAGAAGCAGTATGCCTATGTGCGGTTGCTGGGGAACATAGGCAGGAGGGTGCTGTTGCATTCCGGTCCTGTTTGCGGGTTTCCCATGGGGAGCTGGTTGGCCACTGTGTGAACAGAACGCTGGATGAGATGGGCCCTATGTTTGATCCTACATGGCCCTTCTTATGTTATGATGTACAGCCCAGTACCCTCTTCTTTAAAACTCCTTTATTTTGTGGAGTCAGATGATCCCCCAACCTCCATGATCAAGAAAAATATAGCAGCCCTTTGTCAGGATTCCACATGCTATTGTATTCCTTAATCCTCCCCAGCTGCTTATTTGCGTCCCCATTTCCAGGGAATGTTCAGGCTTTACTGGAACCTATACAGCGATTAAAGAATTCAAGCACATAATCAAACGGAGACTGCCGGGTCCTCTCTCTTACAGTGAAAGAAATAAGCAAAGGATCCAAGTGTTTAATCTCAGGGATGCAATTAGGAGAAAGGATGAACAATTAAGAATTTGCTGATCACCTCATTGGAATGAAACAGAGAGAACCTGCACCATCAGAAACAAACAAATGAACAGGCCGAAAGCCCAACGATGCCTGAATGTGAGGGAGATGCTAAGTTCATTTTCATCATGCAACTGGACAATCTACCTGATATACAAGCACCTGGGTATTTAGCCTCCTGCTCAAGCCCTACTGAGACTACTGAGATCTTTTTAACAGAGTGGCTGACAGCATCTCACCCTCATGAGGCATGGGAAAGGAGAGGAAATAAGTATGCCGTTCCCCCATGCTTTAGGAATCCCAATCAATATTGGGTCTATAGCAGGAGTAGGCAATCTCACACCTGCGGGGTCAAATCCTGTCCACCTGGGTTTTCAGTCCAGCAGACCAAACTTCCCTAGGCCCCTTTCCTTGGCTCCACCTCCTTTCTCATGACGACCAATCATTTGGTGGCTTCCAAAGGTTCATGCAGATATTTTTCCAAATACTAAAAATATGAAAGGCCTCTCCTAAAACTTACTGACTGGCAGAAAGAGTTTTAAACTACAATAGGTTGGATTTTTGTTTGTTTGATTTGTTTTTTTTTACCGTTGATCCCATCCAAATTGAATTGGGCTGGAAGAGGTTCTCCTCCTTTGGATGTCATAGAATCATAGAATAGTAGAATTGGGAGGGGCCAATAAAGCCATTGAGTCCAACCCCCTGCCCAATGCAGAAATCCACCTTAAAGCATTCCTGACAGATGGTTGTGCAGCTGCCTCTCGAAGTCCAGCCGGAATCTAGCTTCCTTTAACTTGAGCCCGTTATTCTGTGTCCTGCACTCTGGGAGGATCGAGAAGAGATCCTGGCCCTCCTCTGTATGACAACCTTGCAAGTATTTGAAGAGTGCTATCATGTCTCCCCTCAATCTTCTCTTCTCCAGGCTAAACATGCCCAGTTCTTTCAGTCTCTCCTCATAGGGCTTTGTTTCCAGACCCCGATCATCTTTGCTGCCCTCCTCTGAACACGCTCCAGCTTGTCTGCATCCTTCTTGAAGGGTGGTGCCCAGAACGACGTGAGCCCCTAACTGAGTCTAGGAATCCAACAGACTCCCCCATGGCCACCAACACCCTGGACCCAGTCAGGCACCCATGGCGCGTCTGCAGACCCATACTTGAGTGCTCATGAGGTCCCGACAAGCGCTTGGTGACATCCTACTGAAACTGTGCATTCCCCCCACTGCATCAATGTCCATAAAGGCCCCATTTACTCAAGGGTAAAGACGTGAACACTCTGTTTGCGCTTTTACTCTTGCATAAATAGGGCCTGTATGGACGCCATTCATACAATGGGGGGAATTACACAATGTACGGCTGCCATGACACAGTGGTGGGAACTGTGAGGGCAGATGGCTGCTGAGCATTTCAAAAGAAGCACATGTGGTCCTACACATTGGACGATTGCAGCGATGGGGCAAGCGCCCAATGAGTAGGATATGAGTGAGTTTGCCTACTCCTCCTGCCATATGTAGTGCCTCCAATCACCTTCACAGTCCTCCAGTCACAGATTAGAGCTTGCCTCTTATTGGCCAGGTAGTCTGCCAGGACCATTCCCTTTTTAAAATAAGTCTGTTTCCTACATCAGTAGGCTCCAACATGCTATGGACAGACCTTATCTCCTGTTTCCAGATCCAACCAGATTTTTTATTATTATTATTTATTTAAAATATTTATATTCCGCTCTATATCACTAAGATCTCAGGGCGGCATACAGATAAAAACATACAGTATCAAACAATAAATATACACAGTTAAAAACAAATTAAACCGGTGTTCTGCCTTGTGAACACATCCAGCGTTGTCCCGTTTAATTTCCCTTTCTTTGGCTTGGAGAGCCTCGTGTGGCGCAGAGTGGTAAAGCAGCAGTTTCTGCAGCTGAAACTCTCCCCATGGCCTGAGTTCGATCCCAGTGGAAGCTGGTTTCAGGCAGCCGGCTCGGGTCAACTCAGCCTTCCATCCTCCCGAGGTCGTTAAAATGAGTACCCAGTTAGCTGGGAGAAAGGTAATCACGGCCGGGGAAGGCAATGGCAAACCACCCCGCTATAAGGCCTGCCAAGAAAACATCAGCGAAAGCTGGCGTCCCTCCAAGAGTCAGTAATGACTCAGTGCTTGCACTAGAGGTTCCTTTCCTTTCCTTTCCTTCGCTTGGAAGGGGACATGTTTGCATCCCCCAACCTCCCTCAACACAAGAGCAATCCATTCTCCTTGTCCTCTTTGTTTTCTTCTGAACATGTCTGAATATACTGATTCTGTCAAATAAGACCATGAATGCTTTGGGCCCAATGCTGGATGTGATGACAAGGCAGGATGCTTGGGCCTAAATGACCTAATACACTCCTGAAGGTTATTTCCTAGACACAGGAAGAGGCAAGACTCAAACAAGTTTTCACTGAGCTGGTAAACCTTCAGAATACTCATGGGGCTCACATGGTTAAATGCTGTGCCATACAAAATAATTCCCTGCAATTAGAAAAATGGATATTGGAGTCAAAGGTTCTAGGTGCACAGTCTTCACCCTGACATGGTACTTTCTAACATCCAGACATTTTGTATGTTTGTTTCTGGATGGGGCCAAATTCAGAACCGCCTTCTCCTTTTTATTTTATTGACGTGAGCCGCTTTGGGATACAATATTTTTCTGAAAGATCAGATAGAAATGCATTAAAAAAAAAGAATAAACTCAAGGTAAGACCCTGCTGAATCAATCTTTGGGGCAGGAGGCATTTCAATCACAAACCCGCAAAACGCTCAGCCCCGCCCCAGAAGCTTGGCTGAATACTTCTGCCCAGGGTTTTTCTAATTTTTAGTGGAGCAATATCATGTCTTTCCCCATCTGCAGTCCAAAGGGTTAATAATTAAGCAGAACCAGTGACAGATTTGCCACTTCAGCGAGGCCTAGGTTTCATCGGTGCAAACTATTCAGCTTTATTGGAATGACTGCCCAGCAGAGGGGAGAACAGAAGGAGACTATTATGAAATTTTTCATGGCTGCTGATGTCAATCACTGGAATTCAATATGACCTGGTCCAGAATATCAATTTGCCTGACATGTGATGCTTTACATTACTGCTTTAGCCAGTTCTTCTTCAGAGAATCAGAGAATAGTAGAGTGGGAATGAGCTCATAAGGCCATAGGGTCCAAATCCCTGCTTAATGCAGGAATCCACCTCAAAGCATCCATGACAGGTGACTGTTCAGCTGCCTCTTGAAGGCCTCTAGTGTGGGAGAGCCCACCACCTCCCTAGGTCATTGGTTGCACTATCATACTGCTCTAACAGTCAGGAAGTTTTTCCTGATTTCCAGCCAGAATCTGGATTCCTGTAACTTGAGCCCATGGGATGATCGAGAAGAGATCCTGGCCCTCCTCTGTGTGACAACCTTTTAAGTATTTGAAGAGAGCTATCATGCCTCCCTTCTTTCTCCCTCCCATCCTGGTGGCTTGCTTTTATGCTTGGGGACCATGACACTTGCAGCTTCCACACCACATGATATCCACCATAAGGATTTTGGGCTCCTGGAAAAAACAGTGACTGACAGTTGAGGCTGGTGGCTCCGAGTTTGGTGGGGCTGTGAATAGCTTCTAGCTTCAGTCAGAACTGCCCATAACTCTAAAGGAGCAACCCAAAGTGCTGAACCTATTTTGGGGGTAGGGTTCAGCACCATGAGAAGCTCCTTTAGAGTTCTGGCTGATTCTGATAGAAACCCAAAATGGATTTACAGCAAGATTGGAGCCACTAGCCTCCACTAGTGGAATGGTATCCATTCAATTCTTCCCACCGCTAGAAAGTTTCCATCAACAAAACAGGGAGGGATGACTTCCCCTCCTCCCTGCAGCACTCCTACCCCCTCACAACCTGGTCCAGAGTAGTTGTGTTGGGCAATTGGGAATGAACACATCCCATTGCATGAGCAGAAGTCTGCTGACACCATGTTGGCTGTTGCCCTGTATTTCCATGACACTCTAGTCCCTGTGATGTGTCACCCCTTAACTGCAAAGAGTGGGCTCATCTACACCACACAGGATATTCCACTATGCAAGTGGTCTATAAAAAGCAGGAGCCACACTACTTCTTTATAGCAGGATTGAAGTGCACTGACAACTGTTGGGGCTCATTGACACATGCCATATTCTGCTTTCATAATGCTATATCCTGCTAGGTGTAGAGGTGTCAATGGGCCCCAACAGTTGTCAGTGCATTTCGGTACCACTATAAAGCAGTAGTGTGGCTCCTGCCTTTTAGATACCACTTTCATAGTGGGATATCCTGCTTGGTGTAGATGAGCCCTGTGACTGGGCTAGCAATGCAGCATTTATGAGCCCACAGGTAAACATGGATAAATCTGTCAGTCCAGCTTTCTCCGAAATTCAAGGTTTAAAAACTAAACAAGATAAAGAGCATCACCACATGGGAAAAACCGTGATTGTTTACCATCATTTTTCCGCCCACGTGTTTGTCCCTCATTACGTCCTCTTTTGAAAGAGTGAGTAAACAACATGCATGTGGCCCATTCAGTGGGCCTTTATGATTAGGGATGTGCTCCGCTTCTAATCGGACCGGAGAAGCAGTAGCGGAGCGGGGGGCTTCGCCTGCCCTTAAGGCGGAGGCGAAGAGGATTGGGGGGCCGGCGGAGCGTGGCGAAGAGGATCGAGGTGAAGGCGGATCCTTCGCCTCGATCCGGAGCTCCGCCGGAAAGGTAAGTGGGGTTTACCGGGCCCTGCCGCTGTCGCTGTCGCCCATGCGGCGATGGCGGCAGGGCCCGGTAACCCCCCCGCCCTCCTCTCCCTTACCTGCCTCCATCCGCGGTCCGTCAGTGTCTCCAATTGAGCCCGTGGTTCCAGCAGCAAGTGCGGCCCAGACTTCCTGCTGGAACCACAGGCTCAATTGGAGACACTGACGGACCGCGGACGGAGGCAGGTAAGGCCCCCCTCCTCCTTACCGGGCTCTGCCGCCGTCACCGCATGGGCGGCGATGGCGGCAGGGCCCGGTAACCCCCCCTATGGGGGGGGACCGGAGCTCCAATCCGGATCCGGAGCTCCGAGCGGAGCGGAGTGGGCACAGGCGGAGTGGGGGCAGGGCGGAGCGGGCCGATCCGAAAATGGCGGATCTTAAAGTGAAGCAGAGTGGGGGGTCTGTGCACACCCCTATTTATGATCCCTCTGCTTCTCCTGCACACAGCAGGAGATAGCGGGAACTTCCATCTTTAAAAATAAGTCGGACTTACTGGGGTGTTTTTCAGTTGTGCGTAGAAGGCTAGAAGGGGCAGGAGGCACGTGCAAGGCAGACAATGTTGTGAGAGGGACACGCAAAAATCCGTGAGTGCCCAGTAATGAGTGTGCAGTAAAACGCTTGTCTGATGATGCTCAGAAACCCTCAAGTTCTTTCCATCCCATATATGAAGAACTTTGCCAGTTTTGGCAAATTCTTATCGAGCAATGAACTGAACTGAAATTCTCACCCATCCCAACTTAAAAGGCACATTTTGATATGCATATATATTTTTACCCAGATCTGTTGATTTCATGCAAAAGGTGCTTAAAGTCATTAATGTGTCCGTGTGTCTGTCCCCACCAGTCTAAATAATATCCACTAGAGAATAAACAGGAAAACACACCCAGCACGATCTTGACAGCTAATAAATGCTAAATGATTAATCATGAAACAGGAAGGTCACTGATTGGACTGTGACTTCTCCCACAGGGCAAAGAAAATCCATTGCTCATTTGTATCAGGCTGAGCTAAATAAAACGAAATAAACGAGTTGGCAAAATAAGCAATCAGAAATGGTTGGAACACTTTAAAATGGAACAGGAGCAAAACAAACAAACAAACAAACCGTTTACACATGCACCCGCATGGTTGCCTTCTGATTTATTTTATAGGAATCCATTGGAATAAATTGGAACGGGTTGGACTTGATGGCCTTATAGGCCCCTTCCAACTCTACTATTCTATGATTCTATGATTTATTCACTGGGGGAGGGGTGGAAGAGAGCCGGGGTTCTGATCAAGGAATGATGCCTTCCTAACCTCAGTGGAGTTGGCCCATTCATTTCAATGGAGTGCTGCACATGTGATGCCTTCAGTGAAATGAATGGAGCCAAGAACATGTCCCAGGGTTGTCTGTACACACTGGAGTGCACACTGAGCTCTAGGGCTCATGAACAACCAGTGAAAATATCTTGGCGCTGGGTCTAGTCCCATGACATGCTCACGGGAAAGCTTAGTTCATTCATTTATTCCTTATTGCACTTTCCTCCAGAGGTCCCGGGGCTAGACATCACACAGCAGCTTGGTTTGGAAAATAAATCAAGCTATTTCCCCAGAAGTTCAAAGCAATCTGATTCTGGAAAGATGTTACCCCCAAGTTCTTCTCCCACTATTTAGAAAAAGGTCACTGGTGCGTTGCATCCTGCTATGCTAGGGTGACCATATGGAAAGGAGGACAGGGCTCCTGTATCTTTAACAGTTGTGAAGAAAAGGGAATTTCAGCACCTGCCAGTTGTATGCATGCAGCACCTGGTGAATTTCTCTCTTCATCACAACAGTTAAAGCTGCAGGAGCTATATTATTTATTTATTTATTTATTTATTTATTTATTTATTTATATTACATTTATATACCGCCCCCCAGCCGAAGCTCTCTGGGCGGTTTACAACAATTAAAAATAGTAGACATTAAAAGTATACAAACAAATTTAAAAACATAAAAACAGTATAAAACAACAACAACAGTATTCATTTAAAACAACAATTCTGGGGTCCATTAAAACAAACTTAACGTTATTAAATGCTGTTAAAATGCCTGGGAGAAGAGAAAAGTCTTGACCTGGCACTGAAAAGATAACAACGTTGGCGCCAAGCGAGCCTTATCGGGAAGATCATTCCACAGTCGGGGGGCAACCACTGAGAAGGCCCTCTCCCTTGTTGCCATCCTCCGAGCTTCCCTCGGAGTAGGCACTCGGAGGAGGACCTTAAATGTTGAGCGCAGTGTACGGGTAGGTTCATGTCGGGAGAGGCGTTCCATCAGGTATTGTGGTCCCAAGCCATGTAGGGCTTTATAGGTTAAAACCAGCACCTTGAATTGGGCTCGGAAACATTTAGGCAGCCAATGCAAGCGGGCCAGAATCGGTGTTATATGCTCAAATCTTCCTGTTCCAGCTATCAATCTGGCCACCGCATTTTGCACAAGCTGCAGTTTCCGGACCGTCTTCAAAGGCTGCCCCATGTAGAGGGCGTTGCAGTAATCTAATTTGGAAGTTACCAAAGTATGGACAACTGAAGCTAGGTTATCCCTGTCCAGATAGGGGCGTAGCTGGGCCACCAACCGAAGTTGGTAGAAGGCACTCCGTGCCACCGAGGCCACCTGTGCCTCAAGTGACAAAGATGGTTCTAGGAGAACCCCCAAGCTACGAACCTGCTCCTTCAGGGGGAGTGCAACCCCATCCAGAACCGGTTGAACACCCCCCATCCGATCAGAGGAACCACCCACCAGCAGCATCTCAGGGCGTTGCTAGACCTACCGGGTGTTCCGTCGTTGAGGAGCGGTGAAAGCGGCTTTTCCCGTTCAGCCGTGACGCCTCATGATCCACACCTGCCTTCGATTTATGGCGGAAGTTTGCGCCGGTTGTGCTGCTGCCGCCGCGAGCACGGTTGCGCAGCCACACCGGCCTGATTGCCGCGGCTTTTTTTTTCGCTCGCTGCACGGTTTGCGCACGTCCGAAAGACCGCAAACTTGCGCAGCCGTCAGCGATGCCGCCGCCGGCCCTGGCGGCGGCAGCGGCGGCAGTGCCAGTGCCAGCTGAAGTGCTGCTGGTGCTGTTGAGGGTCAACATTGATGCGCTCACTTCCTGATGGGGGTCGTGGCGGGTGTCATATGACCCGAGGTCAATCGTCTGCATGGCCACTGTGCCTACATCTCCCATCATGCCTCTGAGGTGTCGGCGGCGATGACCGCCTCTGTGCCCTGTGCCCCATCCCAAGGAGCCAACCCACATCTGGCCGTAGCCATGGCAGCAGCCCACAAACAGCTCTGCCCTCTGCCAGCCTGGTACCCACACTAACAGGCAGCGTACAGCACCGCCATTATGCGGCCACGGTAGCTGCCCACCGCAAGGAGTCACCAGCCACTTTTCCGGTCCTCCGTTCCTGCGCAAACTGTCACTGGGGAAATAAAAAAAAAAAGCCGCTCCGCCGCGCTGCCCCAGCTGCCGGACTGCGCGCAAATGGCGGAGGCGGCTTGACCGAAGCCGCTGACCACTCCCCCTTAGCACGCCTTTTCCTGACCAGTGCCGACCGCAGTGACCTCACATCCTCCCACACGTACTCCAAATTACCGCGGGACAGCAGGAAAAGGCGCACTACAACTCACTTTTTTAAAGTCGGGAGAAAGAGGCTTCACCGCAGGATAACGGCGGATCCTCGTGAACGTCATCTGGAAGCCTCGATGTGGCTGCGGAAGGTAACGCGCGCTAGAGCCTCGTCTAGTAACGCCCTCAGTCTTGTCTGGATTGAGCCTCAGTTTATTAGCCCTCATCCAGTCCATTGTCGCAGCCAAGCACCGGTTCAGCACATCCACAGCCACACCTGATGAAGTTGAAAAGGAGCAGTAGAGCTGCGTGTCGTCAGCGTACTGATGACAGCGCACTCCAAAACTCCGGATGACCAGATATTAGAGTGACCAAAGAGGGCAGGCCTCCTGCAGCTGTAACTGTTGGGGTTAACTTTAGGGGTTATTCTCATTATTTTGACTGCAAATTTTATTGTGGGTTTGTGTGCCATTTTGGGTAGGAAATAAATCGACCCCGGGACGATCCCAGGATAAACCTTAGATCTAGTTAAGGCCCCAGTGAGCTGCTCATCTAAGTGGGGATTTGAACTCATGATTTTCTAGTGCAGGCCAGCATCTTACCCACTACACCCCACTGGCTCTGTGTAGGTGAAGAGAGGTGTTCCCATAAGGAACAGAACATATGTTCAGTTTCTTCTCCCACCCCTCACTGAAGTCAACAACCAACAACTTGCCATCTTATTTTATTGCCATTTTTGCCCACCTTAATTCCTTTTAGACGTTTGGTATTGGGGGAAGGGAGAGAGAGAAAGAAAGAAAATGCAATTCGTTATGTAGTAATGTAGCCTTACATTATTTAGCAGGCTTAATACCAACCCATTTCCAGGGCGATTAGACGATGCAATATGCTGATTGATACTCACACCCTCCCCTCATGTAATCACATAATGGGTTATTTTCCTAAAGCTTTCTGACATGGGGAGCTTCATAAAAGAGATTTAATATTCGTATTAATGAGGAAATGGTAAAATACATTGGGATTTGTATGTGTGTGGGAGAGCAAAAGGGTGAGAGTTTTAATATTCACTTTTCCCTCCAAGCTAACAAAAATATGATTCAATAATTTTTTTAAAAAAAAAAGCATCAAAATGAAAAGTGTATATAAGAGCTCAGCCAAAGGTCCATCTAGGGCTTTAGCTAGACCTAAGGATTATCCCAGGCAAATGGAGGGGTCGTCCCTGCCTGCTCCCGGGATCCCCTGTGTGGCATTTGGATGCACAGGGATGATCCCAGGACGATCCTGGGATATAGGCCTGGTCTAGCCATGGCCTAGGTTAATGCTGTGACTCCACCAATTACAAACCAACTGGTGGAGAGAACTTCAAAAGCTGCTCCATTGTACAGGTTCAGGCCACAGGGTTGCTGCAAGCGGGGATGGCCCAGTTGAGGGTATGGCTGCACCTGGGTCCTCAGCAATACATCAGATAAACAGGGGTTCAGGTACAATAGGCAAAGTCAGGCATAGCAAGGGTCAAGTCCCAGGGTGATCAGCATGGGGAAGCATGCAGAACTGAGGCCAAGCAAAGATGCCAGGAGAGGAAAGAACGCAAGCATTTAGCAGCATCCCATGAAAGCTCAGCTTGTGTATTGACTGAACTGGCAGGCTCAGGCTGAGCCTTGGGCTTCCGGGAGGCTTCCAGCTCCTTCCACTGGGGGCCTTGCTAGACCTGGTGGAAAATCCGGGGGAGAGGAGGAGAGACCTCGTATTATGAATAACGCAAGATCTCGCCCTTATTCTCTAGAGGAGAGCCATCACGGCTGCCATTTTTTTAATTCTTAAAGCGGCAGCAGCAGCGCAGGAGCCAGGAAAGGTAAGTAGGGTTATTTGTGTGTGTTTTTAATTCTCCTTCCCCTGCCCGCCCCCTTCTCCTTCCCCCGTCCGACCCCTGCCCCTGTTCTCCTTCCCTCGCCCGCCCCCCCCACCCGTGATGTCCGATCCCCCGCCCGCAGTTCCCCCGCCCGATGTCCCCTGGGCCGTGATTCCCCCCTGATCTCCCCAGCCTCCATTTCCTGCCCCCCCATGTCCCCACCATAGCCCTTATGGCTGCAACACTCCTGTGGAGTGCTGTGGCCCGTTCACCGCTTTTCCCGGCTACTCGGGAGTAAATCCAGTAGCCGGGAAAAGTGGCGGAACTGGCTACACACCTGTGGGCTCGGGATCAACCCGAGACCGCAGGAAAAACTGGGCCTGAAGCCCCTGCCTGAGCCCAGGATGCCCTATGCATCATCTGGATGCACAGGGGTGAGCCCAGGGCTCACACCAGGCTAAAGCCCCATCTAGGAAGGCCCACAATGCATGAGGCTTTTTCCTTTAAAGGGGCCAATGCTTACTGTCGAAGCCCTTGGCTACAATTTCATGAAGGCAACAGGTGTGTGATGGCAACTTCAGAACCTGAGTCTTTCAGATCTGAGGATGGCAATTCAACCTGGAAGCAGGGAGGGTTGGATGCAGGCACTCTTCTGGGACTGAGAGGCCTCCATCAGAGACTTCTGCTCCTTTGGGAGAGGAATTAGAAGCCTGGTTCCTGGCAGGCAAGAACCTTCCTGTTTGTCATCAGCATCTGGAAACAGTCAGAGAGCTTTTGCCTATGTATATGGACATGCCAGGTGGTTATCAAGGTTAATAGTTTTGTTTATTCTGCCCTTTCTCCGAGGAATTTGGACCAGCGTACAAGTTCCCCCTCCGGCTGCATTTTTATCTTCACAACAGCCCTGTGAGGTAGGTTAGATTGACAGAGAGTGACTGGCTCAATATTACCCAGTGAGCAGCATGATGCTTGAGCAGGGATTTGAACCCATATCTTCTCGTTCTTCCTCAACATTCTATCCACTTCACCCCACAGGCTATCAAGCCAAATAGATTTGTAAGTTCCATATGCTATTTGAGCAAATGGAGTCAACATCTGAAACCCCTAATTTCTCAGCCTGGTGCCCTCCAGATGTTCTGGGCCATAATTCCCATCATTCCCATCCATTGGATGGCCTGGCTGGGGATGATATGGATTGTAGTCTAACACATCTGGAAGCCCCCAAGTTCCCTGTCCTACACTGAGGCCTTAACTAGACCGGGTGAAATCCAGGGATGAACCCTGGGATTGTCCCTGTGCGTCCATATGACCCACAGGGGATCCTGGGATCAGAGAAGGACCATCCCTCCCTTGCCCTGGGTTCTTGCCCTCCCCTTTGGACCCGCTTTTTCTGTGGTCTCAGGCTGAGCCTGAGACAGCGGAATGTGTGGCCCATTGCCGTGGCTTGACCCAGCTCCGCGCGATTCCTTGTGTGGAGCCTGGACCCACGCATGGGGAGCAGCGCTCCTCAGGAGTGCTGTGCCCATCGGGAGTAGGGTGGGGGAGCAGGGAAATTAAATTATTTTTTAAAAAAGCACCTACCTTTGTGCACAACCGTTCATGCGCTCCTCTTTCTTTAAAAATAAAAAATGGTGGGTGCGACGCCTCTCTTCCTGAAGTCGCGCCTCACGTGTAAACAGAGGAGGGATCTCGTGTTAATCACAATGCGAGATCTTCCCTCCTCCGTCGCGGACTATCAGGTATGGTGACCATATGGAAAGGAGGACAGGGCTCCTGTATCTTTAACGTTTGTATGGAAAAGGGAATTTCAGCAGGTGTCATTTGTATATATGGAGAACCTGGTGAAATTCCCTCTTCATCACAATAGTTAAAGCTGCAGGAGCTATACTAGTGACCATATTTAAAAGAGGACAGGGCACCTGCAGCTTTAACTGTTGTGATGAAGAGGGAATTTCACCAGGTTCTCCATATATACAAATGACACCTGCTGATATTCCCTTTTCAGTACATCTGTTAAAGATACAGGAGCCCTGTCCTCCTTTTCTTATGGTCACCCTACTATCAGGTAGGTGTAGCTAAGGCCTGACTCTGCAGCCAATTCTAAGATGATGCATTCTCTTTCCACTAACATCTGCCCTTTCCCAGACCAGCCAAGAGTGGCTTCAGTTCCATCCCGGAAACTTGGTCATTCCAGATATTCAAAACATTGAATTGTGTCCATTTTCCCCTGGCAATGACCAGAGGATTCAGAAGACTGAAAGGAGGAGAACTTTACTAAACAGAACAGTACACTAAAGGGGGCGAGACACCTGATAAAAGCTTACCTCTGGTCACCAAACACCAATGTAGATATCAAAAGATGCTCAGGCTTCATAAAACATTAGCTATGAATTGTAAGGCAAGCTCTGTCTGCCAGGGTATTAAAAGTGATCTTTTAAGCCACGAATCAAAGGCTGATCTCATCAAGCTTAAGAAAGACTTTAAAACCTCCATAACATAACAAAGCATCAAGGATTATCCATGTTCTCCATATTTTTTCAACCCACACCAGCAGTTTTTTTTTTCATATATCCCACGTTTCCCACTGATAGTGATTTCTTTAAAAGCTCCATAGATCTGCTTGAGAGTTTGATAAGGACACATCCCTACTGAGACATTACCCACTGCCTTTTTAAATAGGACTCCGCAGAAATGCTGTTCAAATGCAAACGGATTAATAACGTGGAACAATAATTGGGCATTCTGCGGCATTCATATTTCAGAGTAAGGAAAATCAGGCTCACAATTGGGTCAAATTCGCTACTGGAGCAATTCCACCAAAGCCAATTATGCCTACAGAGAATGTAATAATCTACTAGTTAAGCTTCCCTGAAGCTGGCATCAGAAAACAGTTGGTTAATGACAGAGCAGCTTAACAGCATTTCCATGACTTTGGCTTGACTTTCGGGCCTATGATTTGGGAGAATATCTTAGTAGTGTGAACTGAGCGCAACCACAAAGCAACCCATCTAAGAATCCACAGGGAGCCTTGAATATAAGCTCCTTGACATTTGAACTAGAGAGATGATGAATATTCAGACAAAAGCCAAGGCTTCTGTGAAGACCTTTGCATAGTTTTACCAGCTTCCGTGTGGAAAATTGCTACGCTCAGTGTTGTTGGCCTACAACTCCTGTCATGCCTCACCATTGGCTATGCCAGCTATGTCTAATGAAAGTTGTAGGCCAAAACATCTGGAGGGTGCAAGTTGTCCCCTTCCTTGAAATAGACAGTCGTTTCCACTCACGTATGTACATTTGTGAACCATGAAGAAACATGACAATTGGACTGAGAGGATGGCAGCCACAGTGGAACCAACGGTTGCTCTGAGATCATGCTTGGAGGCATTCCTTTAAGTGTCCCCTCCATCTTGATGGGACGTGACTGCCAAGTGCGGAAAGGACCTTCTTCGCTGTGGCCCCATGCTTAGGAAATTCTCTCCGTATGAAGGTTCACCAAAGTAAATTCTGCCAGGTGAGATGTTAATGCTTTTAGGTGAAGATGTTTTAGGGGGGGAAAAACGCTAATAAGTTCCAGGGCCTTTTTAACATCTGGCATTAATACCTAATAGTGAGCTTCTGTTGTGCTGCAATATTTTTGTTCTGCTGTTTTAAAGGTTGCAATGGTTTTATTCTTAATGATACTCTCTCTGTGTCTTTGCCTGCTCAATGCAGGAATCCACCCTAAAGCATACCTGACAGATGGTTGTCCAGCTGCCACTTGAAGGCCTCTAGTGTGGGAGAACCCACAACCACCCTAGGTAACTGGTTCCATTGTTGTACTGCTCTAACAGTCAAGAGGTTTTTCCTGATGTCCAGCTGGAATCTGGCTTCCTGTAACTTAAGCCTGTTATTCTGTGTCTTACACTCTGGGAGGATCGAGAAGGGATCCTGGCCCTCCTCTGCGTGACAACCTTTTAAGTATTTGAAGAGTGCTATCATGTCTCTCCTCAATCTTCTCTTCTCCAGGCTAAACAAGCCCAGTTCTTTCAGTCTCTCTTCATAGGGCTTTGTTTCCAGACCCCTGATCATCCTGGCTGCCCTCCTCTGAACACGCTCCAGCTTGTCTGCATCCTTCTTGAAGTAATACCTGTTTGGGACGTAACAGTAGGGGAAATACCACCACCACCCTACAAAACTCTAAAGAAATGACCCCACACTCCCCTAAATAAAGACATCTAAAGGAAACTTGGCAAAGGATTCAAAGGGGGAGCTGATAAAAATTAGATTAGTGATTATATTACGCTGTGTAGTTTTTTGTAACTTAGTAAATGTGTGTTTTAGGGTGTTGTCCTTCAGTTTTCACATCCTTCTTGACCACAAAGGATGGATTGGAGGATGATCTCCAGCCCAGGTGGCAAGCTAAGAGCTGATATAACACTAGTCCAAGCCTTAAGTCAGCACTTGAACTATAAATATCCTCAATTTATCCTCCCCAGGATAAATTGAGCATGTAAATTAGGGATGCTTGAGGAATTTAATCTTTCTGAATTCCCATGTTCTGGCCAATGTGCAGATTGAAGTATAACTATTCACCAGATTTTGCATTGCTCAAAATGTTGTAGTCTAGTTCTCAACAGTTAAAAAATAAATAAATACTTATTTAAGTAATAACTTTGAGTGAAAAAAATACACATTTAGAAACACTTTGAGAGAAAATACATAGAAATGTATAAATATGTATTCCAAGAGGATTTATTTGTTGCATATTAATGCAGTGAATGGAAGAGAACTGCAGTGAAAGATGGAAAAAGTGACACATACTGGAAGCAGATAGATTCAGCTATTTCTAACGGAGACAAATCCAATGACAGAGGCAGCACATCTGCAAATGCATTCGTACAGTCATTTTATTTTGGCAGGTTTGTCTATGGGCTAATCTACACCTGCAGGCATTTCATCATGGAGGAGGGCTGCTTCCGAATGTTCCCCAGACCCGTGATCGGCACTCACGGGGCACACGGCACTGATGTGTATCACAATTTCAGGAGTGCTGTTGCAGGAGCCCATGTGCCCAGTTACGTCTCTGTGGATAACAGACTTCGGCAGTGCTGGGCAGATGACGTGGCTACGCGGCAGGGATTTATTTATGTTTTACTGACTTGTGAGACATGCGCACGAGTGCAGACATGAAGCTACACCTGGGGGGAGATAGGAACTCCAGCGAATATGCGCTCCTGTGCAGCGATATGTTTGTATTAAAAAAAAAAACACTCTGCGGTAAAATACACCAATACCCATCCAAAATATGTGGCGGAAATGGTGCACAGGTCAACTCCTGCCCACCTCCAATACCCATGCACACGCCCCTCACAGCTGATTGGCTGTTTGCTGAGCCTGGAACCCACGGTGAACAGCAACAACCTCGCAAAGGGGGAGGGCACAACGCAAACGGTCTTTGGAACGGACATGAGAGAGCCGGAAAAAACGCAACAAAAGTAGCCAGGGATATTCCGAGAAAATTGAAAGGTGGAGCCAAGATCACTGCAGAAGCAGTTGAACGTCACAGGCCCCTTTAGCGATGACTGCAATACTGTAAGCCTATGCGGCAGGGCCTTGCTATTTACTGTTTTACTCTGTACAGCACCATGTACATTGATGGTGCTATATAAATTAATAATAATAATAATAATAATAATAATAATAATAATAATAATAATAATCCTGCAATAAATGGCTGGTGTAAACTCCCTTTATATTGTGCCCCATCATTCCTCCAAGTATGTCGAGACTCTCATTTTAACTCCCCTTTTAAAAAAGACAGAGGGCATGTCTACATGATTCATGTATCCTGGGGTCATCTCTAGGTCATCTCTGTGTGTCCAAGTGACACACAGGGGATCCCGGGGTCAACTGAGGTCCACTGTCTTTCCCTGGAATAATTGAACCAGGGGATTTCCTGGTCTTTCTGCAGTCTTGGGACAACCCTGAGGACCATTATTATTATTATTATTATTATTATTATTATTTGCATTTTTATACCGCCCAACAGCCAAAGCCCCCTGGGCGGTTCACAAAAACTAAAACCATTCAGAGTATAAAACAAACAGTATAAAAACATGATATAAAATACACATTAAAACTGATTAAATACATACCATACACGATTAAAACATCTTTAAAACATTCTAAAATTTCACTGGATAGGCCTGCCGGAATATATCAGTCTTTATTGCTTTTTTAAATTCTAAAAGACTGTCAAGTTGATGAATTTCCTGGTGTGGTGCGGTTTACCGGTTCCATAAATGGGAACAGAGCTGTGCAGGGTGGCTCCATGCTCATGGGGGTGGGGTGGCAGCAATTTTGCCATCCCTGGGATGAGGGGGTTGGGTACAGAGTTTGCAGGGGGTGGGGTTTTTTTTTAGTTTTTGGCCCTGCACATGGCACTTCTCTTCAAAAAACAACAACCATGGAACCTTCTTCCCTTCCGGAACATTGTGCGGCCGTATAGATGCTGGGGGAGGATCGCAGAAAGCAGTAAATCCATGATCCTCTCCCTCCCTCCCGCTACACCCTTAGGTGTAGACATGCGTGGAGTGACTTGCCCAACACTACCCAGTAGGTTTTATGACTATATGTCATTTGAACCCAGGCCAAATCTACACTGTGCGTCAAATCTTTATGATCCCATCCTGGTAATGCTATACCCCTTTTGTGCATTTACATCTCGTAGGACACACACTGACATTCGTTACGGTATTTTGCATAATGTGGAATAAAAAGCAGGAAATAACACTATGAAAGCAATATATGGGATGTGTCAATGTGACCCAACAGTTATCAGTGCGTTTCAGTCCTGCTATAAAGAAGTAATGTAGATCTAGGTCCAGCCTCTCCAATCCAAGTCCAATGCTCTACCTGCTATACCATACTACCAGCAAACAGAACCCTAAACTATGACACTTTGATTACTTAATATATATTTGGATAAATCAGAAACACACCTTGAAGGACCTTTAAAAAAAAGGAAAGGACCATGTTAGAACAAAAACACAAGAATATATGGGATGCAGAAGGAGTAGACAGGTTAAATAAGTAAGGATCCTGAGCTCCTTTGAAATGTTAACAGCAAACTTCAAAAGTAAAAATATTCTCTCTGAAGTGCATCCGTCTTGCGGATGAGATAATCTAAAGCCGATACACTGAACCAGTCACCCGATTCAGAGGTGGTTGAGCCTTCTCCTCTCTTGACATTTCCCCCCGAGAAATCCTTTAATATAACAGCAAATTGTAATGATGCATTCAAAGGGCCGATTAATCCCTTTTTCTTGTCAGGTTTTATTTTATTTTATGTTATTTATTTATTTATTACATTTTTATACCATCCAATAGCCGAAGCTCTCTGGGCGGTTCACAATTTTATGATTCTATAAACCCAATTACAATAAATAAATAAATATATAAATTTCTGATTTGTTTTTTAATCAGTGCCTTTTTATTGCTAAAAATACAGCGTGCTACAAGACACCCTTCTCCAGCGCACTGCCTCCTGGACTACTTGTGGTTATGTACCTGCCATATGTACTCCCATATGTACCTGCCTGGACCTTAAGATCATCTACAGGCGTCCTTCTCCGTGAGCCCCTGCCAAAGGAAGTGATGCAGGTGGCTACTAGGAGGAGGGATTTCTCCACTGTGCCACCCCGGCTGTGGAATGAGCTCCCCAGAGAGGTCCACCTGGCACCTACACTGTACTCCTTTCATCGCCAGCTGAAGACCTTTTTATTCTCTCAGTATTTCAACACTTAATTTTAACTTAAATTTAAATGTTATTGTTCTAACTCTGTATTTTTATCTTATATCAATTTTGCTGTGTGGTTTTATCCTGGTTGTTCTTTTTATTCTGTATTTTGAATTTGTGTTTTTAGACTGTTGGTTGTTTTATTATGGTTTTAATTTTTGTGAACCGCCCAGAGAGCTTCAGCTATTGGGCGGTATAAAAATGTAATAAATAAATAAATAAATAAATAAATGTCTTTGAAGCATCTCTCTCTCTCTCTGGCTAGCCCATTGGCCATATTAACAATTGACCGAAGGTTTAGACTAACCCTTCTCTCTCCATCTCCCAACTCAACCCCTGCCCTTAGAAAATAACCTCCTTCCATGTGCAGCCACCCTAAGTGGAGTCATGAAGAAGATGGGGGTAGGGGAAATAGACGTTCTGGCCACCATTTGAGTGGAGGGGGAAAATATGTGCTTTCCCCAGGCTTGGGGAAATTGCAAGTCCCCCACCCTACCCCCGGTACCAATCGTGACCTTAAAGTCCCTCTTGAAATCTTGGATTAAGAGGCCCTGTAAGGCCCCAATTGGTGAAGGGAGGGGGGGAAGACAAAACACACTTTCTGGGGCCTCCAGAAATTGCACATTTCCCCTGGCACTCTATTAGCATGGTCGGGGGAATTGCACACTGTCCAGAGGCCCCAGAAAGTACCCTTTGCCTCCTTCCCTCCATGTGCCAATTGGGGCCTTAAATGCCCTCTTAATCCAAAGTTTCGAAAGGGCCTTTGAGCCCACGATTGGTGCAGGTAAGAGCTTTCTACTTCTAACTTGATATCTTTGTGAACTTTACAAACAAGGTCTAAAGTCTCCCCTGAGTGCACTCGCCCAGCCAAAGGTCCTCTTCCCAAGGTGGAGGAGTCGCTGGTGCACCCTCCAGTGTATGCAAAATGTCATCAGAGGCGTCATGCCACAGATGTGACAGAAATGCAAAGCCCACGGAAGGCATAAGACAGCCTTCCCTGACCTGACGTCCTTCAGATGTGTTGGACTACAAGTCCCATCACCATTGGCCATGCTGGTGTCAGGATGAGGGGAGCTGTAGTCGAACACATGGTTGGAGGAGGCTGGCATAAGGCATTCCACTTCTTTCATCCTTCCAAAGGAATGTGGTGTACTTCAGTCCTTCCCTACAGCAAAAAAGAGCTAGCAGTCGGCTGCAGCTCATGTCTCAAATAAAGTGCTCCTAATAGCCTCCCCTTTGCTTTGCTCTCTGCCTCAAAGGTCCACAGTAATTACTCATCAGTTGTTTAGACATATAGCCCCGGAGGCCAGTTAGGCCTTAGACCGGCTGCATTAAGGAAATTCCATGGTACAATAACTGGAGTGACAAAACCAGTGTGCATTCACAAATGGTTAGCTTTACAAAAAAAGGAGGAAAAAAAAGCCATATGCTACAGATTCAAAATCTCGGTAGAAGCTGCTGCATTCCACCGTCTCCCTTGCTCCTTGCTCTAGTATCTGCCCTCTGCTTTATTTGACAGGAGGAAAACAAAGATGACATTGCTGTATGAACTTTAACATCTATTGGTGAGCAGAGGGAACGGCTGGCCTCTTTGCCAGAGTTTGCTTCTGTTGCTCTGCCTCATCTCTTTAAGATAGCTCGTGCCGCCCAGAATCAGGAAAGAACTTTTCCAAGGCCCTGTCTTGGAAAACATCCTCCATGTAATCTCCTCCCTAAACATCCTCCATGTAATCTCCTCCCTAAACATCCTCCATGTAATCTCACCCCTAAATCCGTTTCATCTAGGTTTACGGATTGACAAGTGTCTTTCATTCCATCGTCTGTCCGTTCACAGAATCAGGGTTTCCGCCCCTACCCCAATAACTTGCAAATTCGCATTTGCACAAATTCACATTTGCGTAAATTTACACTTGCAAAAATGTGCAACTCCTCCTCAAAATGTGCAAATGCTCCCCCCCCCAATGTGCATTTTCATGCTTTAGCCTATGGGGGAAATGCGCAATTTCAGCTGGTGGTTGGTTGGTTGTTCTTGTTGTTATACTTATTCTTCTTTAACTAAATTCACATAAAATTCCAGCAAGTAAAAAACGAAGTCCACAAGTCTGTGAAATCCATGCAAGTCGGAAAAAACTGGTCTCCCGTGGAATTCGCAGGTTGGATTCACAGAAATCTGAACTTACCTGATTCTGCAGAGGACTTACAGCACACATTAAGAGATAGGACTTAAGCAGACACCTAAGGGTGCAACATCTCTCCTTTTGAGTTCATCAGACGCGCATGTAAACAGAGGATGGATCTTGCGATAAACACATCGTGGGATCCTTCCTCCTCTGTTGCGGGCTAAACGGTAGGTCTAGCTAAGGCCAAAGCAACGTCTCCCTCTCCAATAAGCACTTAGGAAGAGCTGCTGCAAGTGCCGGGGTGTTTTGAAAAAAGAAAAAGAAAACTCCCTGATAACTGACTAGATTTTAAAAGGTATGTGGAAACCCTGTCCCCTCCCCAAGGAGAAAATTCTCTGAAATTCTCACCTCTCCCAGCCCCTTTCAACTGAGTTTTTGTTTCCCACACACACACAAAATGCCAATAATGGAATGGTTGAACTTTTCAGTCCAGCACTAGTTAAAACTGTAGATGCCCATCTAATGGAGAGCATTCCAGAGGTCATGTGCAGAAACAGTAAATACTTTGGTGGCAAATGTCAGGAGCATGCAACACCTTCAGAAGTGTTCCTTCTGGGGATTACGAAGGCTGGGCACAGCCATAATGGGTGAAGTGATTCCTAAGGTAATCTGCTCAGCCATACACTCTTGCCAGCTACCATCAAGGGATCAAAGACAACAGAACCTTAGCATCAATATAGTTGCACGTACAAACCATGCACATACATTATCTCAGTAATGTTTACGACAGCCCTGGAAAGTAGGTCAGCATTATTATTATCGTACTGCAGATGGGACATCGCCGGGTGTTGAGAGAGTTGTGGCATACCTCAGATTTTTAGATTGTTTTTAGATTGTTGGTTGTTTTATTATGTTCTTCATGGTTTTAATTTTTGTGAACTGCCCAGAGAGCTTCGGCTATTGGGCGGTATAAAAATGTAATAAATAAATAAATAAGATTATTCTAATAAATTCTGATGAGTGTTTGACTCATAAACTTCCCAGTCTTTAAGCCAGCTATGTTTCAGAATTAAAATATGGAATTCACTGCCACAAGATGAGACGATGACTGTCAGTTTTGAAAGAAGGAAGACAGGGCTCCTGTATATTTAACAGTTGTACTGAAAAGGGATTTTCAGCAGGTGTCATTTGTACACATGCAGCACCTGGTGAAATTCCCTCTTCATCACAACAGTTAAAGCTGCAGGAGCCCTGCCCTCTTTTGTGTCTGGTCAGTCTAGTATACCTGCTGCAGCTTTAACTGTTGTGATGAAGAGGGAAGTTCACCAGGTGCTGCATGCATACAATTGACACCTGCTGAAATTCCTTTTTCAGTACTATTAAAGGTATAGGAGCTCTGTCCTCCTTTCCATATGGTCACCTTATTTAAAAGGTGAACTGCCCAGAGAGCTTTTGTGAACTGCCCAGAGAGCTTTGGCTGTGGGGCTATATACACATGTAATAAATAAATAAATAAATAAATAAATAAATAAAATACTGTAAGGTGGGTGGACAAATGTATGGAGATTAAGTAACGATGGTTGTATGCTCCCTTCAGGATCAGAAACAACATGACTCTGACAACTAGCTGCTGAGGAATAAGATTGGGAGTGCACTCCCAATAAGATTGCACTCATGTCCTATTTATTTATTTAATTATTTATTTAAAACATTTATATCCCACCCTATATTATTAAGATCTCAGAGGGGCATACAGATAAAAACATACAGTATAAAACAATAAATATGCACAGTTCAAAACAAATTAAACCATGACTACTACCATCCTACTAATGGACAACAAATTAAATGGGTTTATTTATTTATTTATTGCATTTTATACAGCCCAATAGCCGATGCTCTCCTAGCAGTTCACAAAAATTGGGTCAAAGTTATTGGGCCAAAGTTATTTGAAAGACTGCTTTTCTCCTGCACCGGCCTGCCTGCATTCTGAGATCTTCACATACACACACCTAGAAAACCTGAGTAGAGATGATACTGGGACAAGAGGAAGTATTTGTTTACCATGGGAAAGCGATACCACTTTCAGCATCAGGATCCTGCAGAGGTTAGATTAAATGCTTGTTTGGGCATTGTATATATGATGTACAGGTGTAAGAATTAATGCATTCATTATTCCAATACGGTTGCATTCCAGAAATCACATAAAAAAGTACGAGTTATGGTCAGGTATACATATCCATGTATGTTTACTGTACAAGCACATAGTTGTGAGAATTGTTAATTTTTAAAACATTACTTTCCATTTCCAGTTTTTCCTCCTTCTCCTCCTCGCCACCCCCATCCAAGGTGGCTACAGTTGCTGGCACCTGTTGGATTATTAAACGTTTGAATACACTTGATGACTGCTCTGGACAGTTAGTAATTAAACCCAAAGTGTTCTTCATGCAGAGCTCTCCTGATGATCAGTGAAACATCAGGGCCAGTTATTAAATTTAGAACATTATTGAAACTTTTCCAACTTCCAAAGTGAAAAAGGGAATTGAATGTGGGCTGTGAGTCAATAAGGTCTTCTTATTCATTTATTTATTTTATTTATTTATTACATTTTTATACCGCCCAATAGCCAAAGCTCTCTGGGCAGTTAATTGCCACCTCCATTGTTCCTAAAGGCTACAACTCCCAACAGGTGCTCGGACTGGCTTTCAGAGTACAATCTCTATAGTTTGTTTCACCAGAGCTAGGCCGTGGGTAGTGGCATATTTAGGAGCTGAACGGCAATTTCCACCATGCTCAAGATTGGAGATGGATAGAGCACTGAGGAGATGTGAGAGTCAGGAAGAACACAAAGTCAGCTTCAACCTACGGTCCGAACCCAGATATTCACCTGGAGATGGGGCTGAAATGAAGGGGCACACAGGTAGCTAGGCAAGTGGATGTGGGAACTGCAGGGCCAAACCAAGGCACCTTGCCGCTGGGCCAGAGCAGCAAATGGTGCCTCCCCTCTGCAAGTCAAAGTCATTGCATACATTTAGTCAAATTCTATTGTCACCAGAGGCAGAAAATCACACAAGCATCTCCCCCTTAGTTGCAACAATGATAAAGTAATAACAATCTGATGTCTTTTCATAACACCAAGAACATAAGAAGAGCCCTGCTGGGTCAGACTATGGGTCCATCTAGTCCAGGACTCTGTTCAACCAGTTGTTGATGAGAAACCCACAAGCAGGACATGAGTGCAAAGTACCCTCCTGCCCATGTTCCACAGCAACTGGTGTATACAGGCTTACTGACACTGTTGATAGCGCATCACCATCAGGACTAGTAGCCAATGATAGCCTTCTCCTCCAGGAATTTAAAAGCTATCCAAAGTGGTGGCCATCACCGCATCTTGGGATAGTGAATTCCACAGTTTAACTAGGTGCAGTGTGAAGAAGTCCTTCCTTTTATCTGTTATGAATTTCCCTCCAATCAGCTTCATGGGATGATCCCGGGTTCTAGTATTATGGGAGAGGGAGAAAAATGCTGCTTGAGTCAGCTGCCCTACTCTGAATAATGGTAGGGTCAGCCATGGTAACCTGTTAAGCTAGGGTGACCATATGAAAAGGAGGACAGGGCTCCTGTATCTTTAACAGTTGTATTGCAAAGAGAATTTCAGCAAGTGTCATTTGTATATAAGAAGAACCTGGTGAAATTCTCTCTTCATCACCACAGTTAAAGCTGCAGGTGCCCTGCCCTCTTTTAAATCTGGTCACTCTAGTATAGCTCCTGCAGCTTTAACTGTGGTGATGAAGAGGGAATTTCACCAGGTTCCCCATATATACAAATGACACCTGCTGAACTTCCCTTTTCTATGCAACTGTTAAAGATACAGGAGCCCTGTCCTCCTTTTCATAGGGTCACCCTAGGTAAGCTGACAGAAGCAGGTAGGTGAGACAGAGGAATGGACATGCTGACACAATACCTGGAGCTTGATGGGGAAGTATTTATATCCAATCCAAGTCAAGAGCAACCAATGGCCAACTTAGGAGTGTGGAAGCGGTCATGCTGAGACGTAGGAAGACAATACTCTCCCTTGCCTTAAAGATACCCTGTAGCCTTCCGTGGATCATCATGGCAATGGGCAACATTACAAAAGGTCCTGGTTTAGACTCACAAGTATTTGCTTCTGACCTAATGGACGGCTGATTTCAGAGTCCTACAGAACCACCTTCATCCTCTATGCTCTTTGGCATTCTAACCCACAACATCGCAATTTGAATTTCAGAGGCAGATGTCACATTATTTTAGAGCTTGCGTCATTCTGAATATCCACCTGGAAGGCACTTTTTAAATAGAAAAGGAAAGAATTCAACCTGAATCAATCAACTCTGTAGACTGCTCCCTTGCTTTGTTTGTGGCTTCAACTGTGTCATTTGCAGTACTGGGTTGACATTTACCAACAAAAGAAAATTGACAAAAGGAAAATTCCAAATGCAACATAGCCCCTGTTATAAGCAGCAAGAAGAAAGACTGAATGTAGTAGAGTGTGAGTGCTCTAGATGAGGACAAGTAGTTCAGACAGGGACCAACAGTCATGGGAAGACACAGCAGTAACACACCAGCCAACATTTCACAGATGAAAATAGTGATATTCCTAGAGATGAATAAGAATTTTGTTTCACTTGAAAAAAATGCTTCGTTCGCAATCCCAAATGGAACAGGAATGCATATTAACCAAAAAAAAAAAAAGTTTGCAAATTCCCAAACATTTTGCATTGGCAAAATGTGCCGTTAGAAATGCTCAACTTTGGAAAAATGCACAATTTTTGAAAAATTCACAAGCGAGCCAAACCGTGCATTGAAATAAAATCCAGAGAATTTCACTGAGTTTGAACATCCATTGTTCTTATAAATCCCTTGTTTGTACAGCTTTCATAACAAGGGTTTTAAACACAGTTTTGTTTCACAGATATCAGAGATGAAACTGAGAAGAAAATTGCCCTTGATTGTCTGAGGTCGCGATGGGGTGAAAATTAGTTTTTGTGAACCGCCCGGAGAGCTCCGGCTGTTGGGCGGTATAGAAATATAATAATGTAATGAATAAATAAATAAATAAAATAAAATCACTCTACTGGAGGGAAAAAATACTCCATTTCCCCAGCTTTAGTAAAATTGCGATAGTCCCCTCCCAAACCAATGGGGGTCTTAAAGGCCCTATTTACAGGGCCTTTAAGACCCCCATCAGTGGTGGGGAGAGGAGAAGGCGGCGGCCACCATTAGAGTAGAAAAGAAAAACACTTCTCCTGCTCCCCAACCCACCGTGCCCATCAGGGCCTGAAAGGGCCTCTTAACACTTGCGGGGGGAGGGAAAGCACACTTTCTGGAGGCCCTGGGCTGTGTGCATCACCAAGTGCTCAGCTGGTCAGCCAGAACCTTGCTGACCAGGCAGTCCTAGGCAAACTCATGGGGCTGGCATCCCACGAGTTCTAAAATGCCTAGTTTGTGGCATCTCTATCTTGTTAGTAACTCATTTTAGCCTAGGAATTTGGAAATCAATAAAATTTGAGCCCGTCAAGGTTCTCTAATTCCCAACGTGAGTTCATCCTGACTCACGTCCACATCAGTTGACGAACTAGTTTTCCTCTCCTTTGCACAAAGATTCATGCATAATTTGGTGCTAATTTTTCCAAAGACACTCCTCAATTGTGGGCATTTTTTTTAAAAAAACCAAAACATGTGCTCTTCCCCCATGGATCAAAGCATGTTAATGATCAATTTTCAAAAGTATGCACTTTTTTCATGTGTACTTTTCAAACATAATCATCATCGAACACAGTTTTCTTTTCTCTGCAAATTGCATCACAACCTCGGAAATGCCTGAACTTGAATTGCAGATTGTTCAGAGTTTGGGAGGTGCACACGTTGGATAAATCCTGGTCTAAAACAAACTGTAATAAATTCCTCATATACTCTTACTTTGGTCTCAGTGTACTAAAGCAGAAATAGGCAGGGCACTCCACATTCTCTCATACACACCCGACGCACCCATTCAAACACCCATATATAAACACATGCACATTCATACATCTGTTGGATCCTGGAATGGATCTTGGTTATGTTTTCCATTGCTTTGTTAATTGCTGAGGATCTGGAAGAACAGAAGACTCAGCAAAAACTTAAAGGTCAACTCTACACCTGGACATTGAGTGTCATAACTGAATAATTGTCTAACTGATTGTCTTCAATTAAGGGTTGCAAGGAGTTGCATCATTGTACAGGTTGTCTATAAAAGTAAATGTATTTTCATGTGCATGTATTACTTCCATGTCCCTTACCCAACTTGATGTGAGCTGTATTGACTGAGCGTTTGTAAGTATTTGTATCTGTACTGCCATAACTAATTTATATATTTATTTGCCAGAAAAAGGTTTATTTAACCTACATGAATCTTTGTCTTAATTAACGTCTTTGCTGACTTGGCTGAGAACCGCTGCAATCTCTGCTAGTCTCTGGAAGGCCCAGACAGAGACTTAACACAAAAGGTTATGTGCCAGAAACCCAGTCTGTGCCATAACTAATCAGCTTCTAAAGCCATAACTCAACAACATCTCCACCCTCCCATCCCCACCCATACATACAAGATGATCCAGCTTTAATAAAGGCATTTTTATATGAGCCTCATTGGCCCTTTTTACACCTAAGGATTATTCCAGGAAAATGGAATCATCATTTCCCAGATGATCCTGGGGGAAAAAGGCAGGCATAGAAATTGTCATGTTGGGGAGAGATCTGGGAGGGTCAAAATCCCCCCAGGAAGAGGGAGTTAACTCTGGTCTCCCCAGCTGCACCCCCCCCAACCCCCCAACCTCCTGGCGATCACCACCCAGGCAGTAATTTGGCTTTCAACAATAGCCATTGGCACCAATTGTTTACACCGTGAAGAATTCCAGGGATGAAGCCTCGTGCACCATTAACAATTTTCATCCAGTTTGTAATGCTAGAATATTGAGATATAATCTTCTTCAGCACAGAGAAAGCAAAAGTTTCCCATGTTATTATCTGTTTCCCAGTTAATTTCTTCCAGCTAAAGCAAACAGCATCAGCAGCCTTGGAATGTGCCCTCAAGTTCAACCCAGAACTTTATGCTTTGCTTCAACAATATCATAGAAACTGACTCTTGAACGGAAGAGAAATATAATTAGTTTCACACAGTCATTTCCTTGGCTATATTTCTAATTTTAAGGTCATCTTTGTTTTTATTTAAGAACAGCATAATATGAACAGTGACCTTTCATTTCTCCAATTTTTGAACGCCATGTAAATAAGACAAATAATCCACAGGAGAATTAAATCTGTCTAAAATACCTGCTTTTATTAACTTATCCTTTGCTTGATTTTGGAAGGTGAATTCACTTTGGTTATTCCCAACATCTCATGTCTTCATTGTACAGAGATGAATTAAAGAGATGGGAAAAAATAATTACTTTCTTTTGGTGACCAACAAGAATGCACTCACACCTTGATTTGTATGTTAACTCTGCACTCTACCCAACGGATTTGTGTTCTCCCACAAGTTAATAAAACCTGGGAATTGGCTGCTTCAGCAGATTATCCCTTACACATATTTAAGTGAAGTCAGCTGTGTGCTACCTCCATATACAATATTTCACCAAGATACAATCCCAAAAGAGCACATAGAAATACAGATCACCCTTTTATCCTGTTTTTGCTTTTTATACTGTATTTTGTAATTGTGCTTTTAACATGTTGGTTGTTTTATTATGGTTTTAATTTTTGTGAACCGCCCAGAGAGCTTCGGCTATTGGGCGGTATAGAAATGTAATAAATAAATAAATTAACACTAAATAGTTTTGCAGATGGTTTAACTGAACAGGAGAAGTAGATGCAAAGTATTGATGGGAATATAAGTAGTGCTTTGTACCAGAAACCCAATAACCACTACACATATTAATATGGTTTATGTATTTATTTATTGCATTTTTATATTGCCCAATAGCCGAAGCTCCCTGGGTGGTTCACCAAATTTAAAACCATTTGGAGTATATAACAAACAGTATAAAAACATGGTATAAAATACAATATAAAAGCACAACCAGCTACTACCCAGAGCCCAGCATATAATCCATTGACTACATAGCCAAGCTCTGCAGTACAGACACATTTGTTCTTGGGACAGGGGTTCAAACCTGAAGGATTGACAGCTAGCAGATTTAAAACTATAATACCTACCCAATGAAGTAAGAGACAGATTGGCAAGGTCAAGCTGATAGCCAGAATGAGCCTACTAAAAGGACAAGCCCAGAAGAGGAAGTGGTACAACATCACTTGTCAGCTACAACAGCTAACTAAAACCACTCCAGCGTATCATCAATGATTTATACCCTCATCACCGCACCTAAAAAGAGATAAGTGTAGGGTTGGAAAAAGTGAAACTGGACTGACCAGGAAGCTGGAGCAACTCCCTTGTGACAAAAGGTTACAAAATCTGGGACTGTTCAGTTTAGAATATATATATATATATATATATATATATATATATATATATATATGAATATGAGATGATAGAGGTGTACAAAATTATGTGTGGTTTGGAGTAGGGCTGTGTACGGCACCACCACACATTTTGGAGGCAGATTTGGAGCTTCTGAATCTGCCCCAATCTGCCTCAGCCCGCTTCAGCCTGGAAGCAACTTGCTCCGAATCCGGAACCAAAGCAAGATTCGGATGCCCAAATTATTCGGACATCTGACCGGACATCTGTCCAGCTGGGCACTCCACCCCCCCCAACTCACCCACTCATTTGTGCCCCCCAAGCCACACCAACTCAGCTGTGCTTCTTCAACGGTTGCCATTTTAAGAATGGCGACTCATGGATTTCCATAAAATCCTCCAGAAATGGTGGCCGTAATGCAGCCATGTATGCAATGTTGTACCTGTTGCGTAACTATGGAATTTGCAACCGAAATTTGAAAGTGATGACTACTAACTTGGATGGCTTTAAAAGGGGATTAGACAACTTCATGGAGGAAAAGGCTATCAATGGCTATTAGTCCTGATAGATATGTGCTATCTCCAGTATCAGAAGAAGTATGACGCTGTATACCATCTGCTAGAGAAAACAACTGGGGTGCTCTTGTAATCATGTCCTGCTTGTGGGTTTCTCAGAGGCAGCTGATTGGCCACTGTGTGAAGAGAATACTAAATTAGATGGACCCTTGGTTTGATCCAGCATGGCAGGTGAGGGCATATCTCATGTATTTTGACCATTCTAGCCAAGGACTACCCCTCTATTGCAGGCCATGAATGGGAAGCCTCTCCTTGCCTACAGCTATTAAGACCACATTTAGGAGAAATAAACCCAGAGACCGAGGCCTTAGCTAGACCTACCTGAAAGTCCAGGACAGAGGAAGGAAGACCTCGCATTGTGAATAACGCAAGATCTTGCCCCCGTTTACACGTAAGGTGCGACGACCTCAAGAAGAGAGGTGTCGCGCTCGCCATTTTTAAAAACTTTTTAATGGGCCGGCTGCACACAAGTGCTCGAGCGATTGAAGGTAAGTTTTTTTAAAAAAATATTTCCCCACTGCCCCCACCCCAGCCCCGAGAGGTGCAGCGCTCCTGAGGGGTGCTGCGCCCTGTGTGCAGCTCCCGGCTGCACATGAATAATTGTGCGGAGACGGCTCAGGCCGCGGCAATGGGCTACAACTTCTGTGGTCCTGGGCTCAGCCAGGGACCATGGAAAAAGCAGGCCAAAAGTGTAGGACTGTATCCTGGGGCCAGGGAGGGATGATCCCTCCCTGATCCCGGGATCCCCTGTGCATCATCTGGATGCACAGGGATGACCCCGGGGTTTGCCCTGGGATAAAGGCTGGTCTAGCTAAGGCCTAAGTCCAGCAATAAACCTATGTCTCAACTCTGCCTCCATATTCAGTCAGCAAACAACACCTAATCATAACAGCCACACCAGCAGATGCTCATTCACCTGGAAACAAAGCAGCACTTAGTGAAGCTGTTGTAAAAACGGAGTCATGAGCTCCCCTAACTGGACCCATCAACTGTCTGGATGTAGCATTCTTGGCCAGATGAAATTTTGGGACCATTTTCAAAGGCAGCGCCATGTAGAACACATTATAGTAGTCCAAATGGGATGTCATTAAGGAATTCATGACCATGGCCAGATCAGACATCTCTAGAAGTGGGAGCTGTTGTCACACTAACTTCAGTTGTGCAAACACACTCCTGGCCACTGCCGAAAGCTGCACATCCAGGTACAGGGCTGAGTCCAGGAGTACACCCAAACTGCAAGCTTGAGTCTTCAGGTATGGGGGGGGGAATGTAACCCCATCCAGCACAGGTTGAGTCCCTATTCCATGATGTGCCTTTCAACTACCAGGACTAGAATCATAGAATCATAGAATAGCAGAGTTGGAAGGGACCTACAAGGCCATCGAGTCCAACCCCCTGCTCAGTGCAGGAATCCACCCTAAAGCATCCCTGACAGATGGTTGCCCAGCTGCCTCTTGAAGGCCTCTAGTGTGGGAAAGCCCACAACCTCCCTAGGTAACTGGTTCCGTTGTCGTACTGCTCTAACAGTCAGGAAGTGTTTTCCTGATGTCTTGTCTGGATTACATGCAGAAAGTCCCAGGTTCAATTCACGGCATCTCCAGCTGGGGAAAAAATCTCTTGTCTGACCTCCTGGGAAGAAGCTCCCAATCAGTGTAGACACCACTGAGCTGGCCAACTCAGTATAAGGCAGCTCTTAATTGGCCTATTCTGATGACACACTAAGGGCCTTGCTAGACAATGGAGTAGCCCAGTGTGAGCTGCAGGCCAGCCCCTGTGCATCCAGATGATGCACAGGGGATCCCAGGCACAGGCAGGGGTAACCCTCCCTTGGCCTGGGATAACCGGCACCATTTGTGGCCTGTTCCACCGCTTTTCCCAGCTACTGCATTTACTCACGCATAACTTGGAAAAGCGGCGGGCGGCATGCAGTGCTCCATAGGAGCACTGTGACCATCAGGGCGGGGTGGGGAGATGGGGGTGAAACCGGAGCCAGAGGGATGGGGGGAATCGGAGCTCGTGAGGCATGGGGGGATGGGAGATTGTGGGCGATGAGGAGGAATCGGAGATTGTGGGGGATCGGGGGCATCGGAGTTCGCAGGGGATGGGGCATCGGAGATCGCGGGTGGGCAGGGGCATTGCGGCTGGGGGGGAATCGGGGCAGGGGGAGCGGGGAAATATTTTTTTTAAAAAAACAACCCCTACCTGCCATCGCTGGAGCGCTCCTGCGCTGCTGGCCCCTTTAAAACTTAAAACAAACTGGCGGGCACAACGGCTCTCCTCCAGAGCTCGTCGTGCCTCGCGTGTGAATGAGGGTGAGATCCGACAATAGTTGCATCATGGGATCTCCCCTCCTCTAGCCCGGATTTACAGTTAGGTCTAGCTAAGGCCTAAGCCATGGTTAGGCTGCTAACCCTTTTGCAGCAAATGGTTAGTGAGTGTGTTTAACCCATGGCTATGTAGCCACCATGGTTAGGAATGGTTCACATGGCATGCTAAGCCATAATGTTTAGCTCAAAATACTTAACCAGTGTGGCTTAATGTGTCATTTGAACAGGGTCTATGAACCTTACGTAGGAAGAAAAGGCAGGATCTACACTACTGCTTTAAAACGGTTTATAACAGTAGTGACAACTGTTGGGGCCCAGGACACACTCCATATCCCATTTTCAAACTGTTTTCAAAGTGTCATATCCTGCTTGGTGTAGATCTGGACCTAGTAGCTTGGTTCTGCAACCAAGTTTTCAGCATTTCCACAACCCCAAAGTATGACACATGCAAGAGGAACTGCTCTCTTTTAGAAAACATTTTCAATTCCCTGTTTGCCAGTTTAAGCTTTCATCCTTGGAGGGGAGAGAGGTGGGTGGAAATGAAAAATATAATAAAGTTGAGATGCATTAATACAAGTTCTAAGGAATTGCTACAACCAGGGAAAGCAGTTTTCATCTCGGGCTCAATCTTTGATGAAACTTTTTAATTGCTTACTATCATCCTGACTTGATATTCATCACAAAGACAATTTTATAATGACCAGATATGGATCTTTACATTCTTAAGGGAAACAAAGTAACAAAGAAATTCTATTAATATATTTACTGACGATAAGATAAATTAATGTAGCAAGGAGTTTCCACTGCTCTTGGGATTTTGTATTCTGTTGGTAATTCAAGGTTGTGAGTGTTTTAAGTTAGATTATTTGTCAACCAGATGAGTAAACTGATACTTATTTTATTTCAGGTCTATTCTAAAATGCTGGTCATTTTGTAAAAAAATATATGTTTTGATTAAATAATACATTTATTTCTGGGAATGTTTATTTTCACATGAAGCTATATAGAGTATATATTAGGCCTCAAGGCCAAATAAATCCAGTGGTAATACCTATCCATCCCACCACAGTGTCAATCCAGAGGGAGGGAGACAGAGAGAGAGAGAGAGAGAGAGAGAGAGAGAGAGAGAGAGAGAGAGAGAGAGAGGAATCAAAGATTTCACTCTGATATGCCGGTGTGTGTGTGTGTTTACTACATTGAGGAAGACAAATTCCAGAGAGACTGTAAATGCTTTTGATGATAATCTTTATAATAGATTATCCTCCAATTAACAATAGATTTGTTAGTCTACAAGGTGCCTCAAGAAGTGTGGAGATTTCACATGGAGAGAAGATTTATTTCTTTATTTACACGAGAAAGGGAAGATTTCAAAAATATGATGCCCCCTCACCCACATTCCAGAATCCTGTTGGTTTCCCCTGCCATCTCATTCTGCTTTGCAAAATTCCAAAGGAAGCTCAAAAGAACATAACAAGATTAGGAACAAGTATTCACAGCTGATTTGCACATTCCTGCTGGCTGGCCCCATCTTCTCTGCCAATTCAAAATTAACTATTGGTGCTGCTCAAGGCCGGAGCGAGGTTGGAGGGGGCTCTTTTTAGCTTGCATAGACCATAATAGTTATGGGTCAAGCTATCCTGCTAGCTAGTTGAAAGTCTAGGCCCTTTCTACACCTAAGGATTATCCCAGGCAAATGGAGGGATCGTTCCTGGCTGCTCCCAGGATCCACTGTGTGTCATTTGGATGCACAGGGATGATCCCGGGACAATCCCGGGAAAGGCAGGTGTAAAAATGGCCCTAATCTACACCAAGCCGGATATTGCACTATGAAAGTGGCATGAAAGCATTTTATAAAAGGCAGGAGCCACACCAAGCAGGATATAGAACTATAAAAGCGGTATGAAAGTGGTATATGATATGTGTCAATGGGCCCCAACAGTTGTCAGTACACTTCAATACTGTTATAAAGCAGTAGCGTGGCTCCTGCCTGTTATATACTGCTTTCATAGTGCTATATCCTACTTGGTGTAGATCTGTCCTCGATTTACCTTTGGTGTAGTTTGGTAAATCAGTTTTAATTAATAGAGAATAAAGGCCAGCCAGGCAGGTCAAATCTATCTGATTCTGTTGGAGCAGAAATATCACTGTACTTGGTTCTGAAGAAGAGTTTATTTATTTATTGCATTTTTATACCGCCCAATAGCCGAAGCTCTTGAGTTTTGAAAGGCAGTCTTGGAATATGGTAACCAGGAGAGAGAGCCAAACCCATGGGACTTGCGTGTGTGTGTGTGTGGGGGGGGGACTCTACATATTCAATATATACATGTAGAACAGGTGGAAGAAAGCATATGCATAGACAGGCAGTTTTACTCCTGAAATAAAGGTAAATTATGTATTACTTTTTTGCGTTATGAAGTCCCAATAGGCTTTACAAATATTTCAGTAGTGTTAGGGTTCTCCCCACCCCCTCTCTCTGTATGGGTGGGCTCAGCCCTCTTCCCATCAATCATGTTCTGCTCAGCTGATCTTGAGTTGCTCCTGCACTCAAAATGGCAGCTTCCCAAAGCTGTGTTTAGGTTTTGATACATGCAGATATATAGTTTGTCCTTCAGTGCTACAGCCAGGTAACGCAGATCCTGGATGTAACGGCCTTATGCAGTCCCACTTTAGATGGCCATGTTATTTGTGAAGCACACAGGTAACATTTATCTCGCCCCCGCTCCATTGCCCATTCCATGCTTGACATGTGCTTCTACACTTCTTATAGGTCAGAGCAAAAAAAAGAAAGAAAGAAAAGAAAAAGAAGACAAAAAAAGTTGCCAAACTTGTTAAAAAAAAAAAAAAGCGAGTACATGCAGTCTTGCATTTTAAACCACATCACCACCATGACTCCAGTAATAAAATGGAGTTTGCTTCTGCTGCCCTCTGTGAGTGGTCATTTGGGATGAAGGGTTGGAGTGTGGGGCCCAGGATTTTGGCCCCAAGATCCAGCCATAGCTGTACCACATTGCCTATGTATTTTAGCACTCCCCACCCATTGCACCTGTGTATTTATAAAGAACAGCCCCGTGTTCTCTCTTCACAGGTAATCTGTCCCCCTATGGCATTCCTACACAGTTCGTTGTCTGCTGGTAGCACCATACGGACCAGCACAGTGTATATTATTTTTTTATGTATCTTCTAGGAAACACCTCTCCTCACCCCACCCACACTTAACACCATTAATTTCCATTGCCACTTAACACTGAAAAACGCTCCCTCCGCCATTCTGACTAGAACCTGTATTGTATAATTCAACCTAATTTGGGATATTGCAATTTGAAATGGTCTCCTTACCAAACGAGCACCAATCCATATTCTTTCCTCCCCGTCCCCACCTTTTTTTTTTTTTCCAAGAGAGACAAACGTATTGATTTTTTAAGGCTTCTCCTGGGCTGTGGGTTTTCCAGCTGCTATGGCAACCGGGGAGTCCAGTAACATGGCTTTGCAGTGCACACAATAAAGTGTCAGCTAGAGGCAGAAGAAGGGCAACAGGCACCTTTTTAATTGGTATCCTAGCAGTACAGACAGCTCAGTAACACTTTGATATTCTTGCTGTCTACTGACCAAGCTTCAGAGGGTTTCATTAAGTGCACATATCCGGAAGGCTCGGGACAGCGAGATGCGTAATCTTAAGAGCAATTTGACAGAACGCTGACATTCTAACAGCTGGCTGCCCACCCACCCAGCCAGCCAGCCAGCCACCCCTAGAAATGGCTGTGTACAGTCTTCTTTGGGTGAGATATTGTGGGTCTCCGCTGGAGTGGTGGCAAGATACGTGCCCGTGTGGCAATTGGCTCCAGAAGGCTGGCCCAGCCCATGAAAAGCAATCACTACTAGAAATGGGCATACCCAACTCAGGCCCTTTCTACACCTAAGGGCCTTTGGGGAGGGAGGGTGCATGAATCCAGACTTACCTGCTTCCGGGATCATCCCCGAGCGTACAAACGCCAGCGCGACATCCCGGAAACAAATAAGGACATCACAGGCACCGTTAAAAACAAAAAACAAAACAGGAGCTGGAAGTGCAACTGCGCTCCACCGAAAAAGTTTTTTTTTTTAACAAAAAAAACAACCCCGCCCCTGCCTCTCCATCCCCAATATCCCTGGACTGCCCCTGGACCTGCTCCATCCTTCTTTGCTGGCCCCCACTTCTCACGGGGAGGAGAGAAGAAGTCACAACAGTTGCCAGTCTTCGGGACGGTCCTGGGACCACGGGAAAAATTGGGATAACTGGGGAACCAGGAGGATTCATCCCTGCCTGCTCCCGGGATCCCCTGTGTGTCATTTGGATGCACAGGGATGACCCAGGGATGACCCCGGGGAAAATCCATGGTGTAGAAAGGGCCTAAGTCTACTAACTCTGCTAGTATGAATGGACTCCTGGTTGGGTGACTGAAACTGATTAGGGCTGCAAGGCTTTGCCCCCTAACAACAACATCATTGTGCCCTGTGAAAAGGACGTCACTGTACTCTACTGTTTTTAAACTATGTGTAATCATTCATACTGATTTGTACTAGCTGTTTTTCTGACAATTTCCCCCTCCCCCTCCCCCGTAAGTTGAGCTGCTGTTAAAATAAAAATTAACAAGTTCCCTATGTAATCATTTTCTACCTGCAAATTGGGAGGGGTCTGCGAATGCTGGCCATTTTTGTAGAACACTTTTACATATCTTGTGGTTTACATCTGCACTTTTCTAAATACACTTTGGTGTGACACAGGGGGTGTCTTTTGCTCAGCATTTGATTATTTTCTGCCTGTTGTTTGCTTTCTGTTGGCCTCAGGTCCTGCCTCAGCACCTGTTGCCCTACCTATTTGTGGCAAACTATATTTCCCACAGTTTCCAACATTACTTCAAGAAGGGTGCAGACAAGCTGGAGCGTGCTCAGAGAAGGGCAGCAAGGATGATCAGGGGTCTGGAAACAAAGCCCTATGAAGAGAGACTGAAAGAACTGGGCATGTTTAGCCTGGAGAAGAGGAGAAGAGGAGATTGAGGGGAGACATGATAGCACTCTTCAAATACTTGAAAGGTTGTCACACAGAGGAGGGTCAGGATCTCTTCTCGATCATCCCAGAGTGCAGAGCATGGAATAATGGGCTCAAGTTACAGGAAGCCAGATTACGGCTGGACATCAGGAAAAACTTCCTGACTGTTAGAGCAGTATGACAATGTAACCAATGACCTAGGGAGGTGGTGGGCTCTCCCACACTAGAGGCCTTCAAGAGGCAGCTGAACAACCATTTGTCAGGGATGCTTTAAGGTGGATTCCTGCATTGAGCAGGGGGTTGGACTCAATGGCCTTATAGGCCACTTCAAACTCTACTATTCTATGATTCTATGATCTCTGGATGCTGCAGTTTCTGACAGATCAGTCCTTGCTGTCATATTCCTTGGATTTGTCACTTCTACCCTTTCTGTGCTAGAAGGGGCAAGAGAGATGTACGGCGGCTGGGACTGAAAAAACTGTATTTTGGGATCACATCAGTGCACACATAGGGCCTAGCTACAGTTATCCTTGTTCTGATAACCTCTTGTCTGGAGTGCTGTAATTGGTTATATATGGGGCTGTGCTTGGGTTTATTTAAACAAGCAATTTATAGCATGCTTTGACTAGCCACTTATGGAAGTTAGTGGGTTATTTTGATGATGTTGTGATCCTCCTGTGTGTCTCCTGCTTCTTCCCTGGGTTATTCTGTTTAAAAATAAATTTTGGAAAGCCCGATTCTTCTGAAATATGTCAGGATTTCCTGCTGTGTGCAGTTGAAGTTGTGCTACAAAACACCCACTAGAGGGTGCTGTCCCATTGAACTATATGAGCTGGGAGGTTTTAAATTACAGGCCACATGGTCAATCCTCTCTTCTGTTGTAATTCAGCTTGTTTCAAATGCGGAAGAGAAGCCGGAAGCAAAGTGATGGTAAGCAAATTTGATTTCATTTTAAACAGTTGCTTTGAGAATGGTCTGGAAACTTCAGCTAGTTCAAATTAGGGCATAAGATCATTAATGAGTACTGGCCAACATGATCAGATAAAATCCCAGTACTTTCCCAGCTGCACTGGCTGCCAGTCCATACCTAGGCTCAATTCAAAGAGCTAGTATCGACATTCAAAGCCCTAAATAGCTTAAGGCTTGGATATCTGAAGGGCCATCTGCTACCATCATCTTCAGGGGTCCTTCTCTAGGAGCCCCTGCCATAGGAAGTGAGGCGGGTGGGTACCAGGAAGTGGGCCTTTTCTGCTGTGGCACCCAGGCCTGTGGAATGAGGTCCCTAGAGAGGTTCCACAGGTGCCTACATTGTGGTCTTTCTGGCACCACAAGAAGACCTTTTTTTATTATTTTCCCAGCATTTTACCGTATTTCTTCGATTCTAAGATGCACTTTTTCCCCAATATCAACATCTCTAAAAACGGGCTGCATCTTAGAATCGATGGTGTCTTAGAATCGCCTGCAAAGTGCGCAGTTCTCCCTCCACCCTGCTCTCAGGCGTCTCAAGGGCTTGTTGAGTACCTAAGTGTTCCTGCACTCACCATGTAGGCTGGGGAATGTGCTTGGCCTGATTGGGGGCCTCAGCGACGATCCACGGCTGCCCTGGGCCTATTTGTGCTCCACAGAGCTAACCGGGCTCACACACACACCCACGGAGCTCCGAGCACTAAGTGGGCCCCGCCCGCCGCACCACGAGCACAGCCAGCCCAGTTGGGCCTAGTGGGCATGGCTAAGCGGCTCCGTTCGGGTCGGGCCTGGCGCGCGCCTTGCCTTACACATGGGGCCTTGCGCTGCAGGGCTCGTGGAGGGTTGTGCTAGGCAGGCGGGCGCCGCCGGCTTCTTGTGGCTGCTGGTTCTGTGCAGCAGAGGAGGAGCAGCAGCGCCGGCCGGGAAGACGGAGGCGACGCCCGGGAGGTGAGTTGCTGGGCCGGGGAGCGGGCAGGACGCGCTCCGGGACTCGCAGCTGCGCCTCGCGAACGACCCCCTCCCGCTCCCTGCAAGAAGTGGTGGCAGCTGGTAAAGCCTCCGGGCCCTTGCACGTGCTCCCCGGTTGGCTCCCACCCACATCTCTTCCCTTACCTGCCTGCAATCCGCTCCCCATGCATGGCAGAATATTTTTCCCCCATATAAACATCTCTAAAATGGGGTGCGCCTTAGAATCGATGGCGTCTTAGAATCGAAGAAATACGGTAATGTTCTAATCCTTTTGATTTGCTGTTTTAAATCTGTTACTGTATTTTAAATTTCTGCATTGCTACTATGTTTTATTCTGGTTGTATTTTTATACTGTAGGCTTCAGCTTCTATATTACATACTGTTTTTATGCTGTACTTAGTGGTTTTAATTTTCGTGAACTGCCCAGACAGCTTCCACTATTGGGCAGAATAGAAGTGCAATATAAATGCACAAGTCTTGATCCTAGACCCAGCGCTACAGTGTGCACCATGCAGGCCTATTGGAGAAACAGAGGTTGGCACAACTCTGCTTCAGTGTTCTGGCTCAAATGCAGCACAGAGTCGAGGGTGATTAATAAAACCGGTGACCAGTGGCCACTGGTCCAGCTTGAAATCCTACAGCTAAGATTTCAAGGGAAGCTTTACAAATATAGAGAAAAGTTGAAAAGGCCAGATGGTCTTGCTATGGATACAATGCTTTGGTAACAGTGGGAGGCCCACCACTCCCACCACAATAATAATAATAAAATAAAATAGGGCTTTTAGTTTTCTGTAAATGCAGCAAATTAGTAGCATTAAGATTTATGGTATTAATTAACTGCATATGAAGATCTAATCTTGCCAGAAAATTGTTGCTAGCATCCCAAAAGGGTGGTATATTGTGGAGAGCAAGAGCCAAACATTAGCACTTCTGGGGAAGTGTTGTAATTTACCGATGCGCTTTCCATGACATAAACTGATTCTATTACACCATGAGGCCCAGGGAAACTCTCTCTTTGGTGTTCAGAGAATTATTTCCGACACAGCACATTTTCTTTACTTGCATTGGAAGCAGAGGTCGCGAGACGCCATTTACGCCTCCCTTTACTTTAGTTACAACTGACCGGTCGTGCTGTACTCCAATTCACGGAAGAAAAGGTAGTGTATACCGTTGCCTCTTTAGTAGTGTGTAGCAGGCAGGCTGATCCTTTCCCCCCATAGGCCAGGTAGCAACTTAGCCTATTCTGTACCAATGTAATGTATTCATGAGCCTTCCTAGGCACTCCCAGTAGAAAAGCAGAAAGCACGAGGATAGAATAGAAACAAGAGCTAACATGCAGCAACTCCAGCAACTTGGAGCAGGCTGTGACCTTAAAGAGATGGACTGAGTTGTCTCTGCTGCCAATAGAATGTCACCCAAGGTTAGAAAGTTACAGCAGCTTTTAAAGCTCAACTAAAAACTTTTCTTTTTCCTAAAGCTTTTAAAACTTGATGTTGTGCGGACTTTATACTGTTAGTTTTACCCTACCCTGTGCCTGCTTACCCTACCCTGTGCCTGTTTGCATTCTCTTCCCCTCCTTATCGTTTTACTATGATTTTATTAGATTGTAAGCCTATGCGGCAGGGTCTTGCTATTTACTGTTTTACTCTGTACAGCACCATGTACATTGATGGTGCTATATAAATAAATAAATAAATAAATAAATAATAATAATAATAATAATAGCAGGAAGCGTCTGGCTTGCATTGTTCATGTTCGGGTATTCCTGAACGTTTATAGGAATTGCATGCCGGTGATAAAAACCAATGTGTCTAGAGACGCATGCGCTAGTTCAGACTCTTTCCTGGATGTGTTTTGGACCACTGCAGACTCTCGTAAACAGGTCTGAACCGAAATGGATCTGATGGAGCCAACAGCAAACATTTGGCAATCATGGATGTCAACGTCTTCTTTATGGCTGGCACCAGGAAAAAAAAAAAACAGTTGTGTTGCTGGTAAACAGGGAGAATGGGAGCATGTGGAGGTTCGGGTATCTTGCCAGCCATCTCGTTGTTCTCATTGCCTACCATTTTCTTTGGGCCATCTGTGCAGTGCCACAGGAAGGTTCATCAACTGACATTATCTCCTTAAGACTCCTGTGGATGCTGGATGTCAGCAAAGAATGCTGATTTGGTGGCCTAATGATACTGATAAACAGCAAGCAATAGTAATAAAGAAGAACATCTAAAGCTGACGAAGGGTGGATCTGTCCAAGTGCTAAGATGGTTTTATCGAAACTAGGGTGCTCCAATGCAGAAAAGGACAGGGCTCTTGCGCCTTGATAAAAGAGGGAATTTCAGCAGGTATCACTGAGGATGGGATTGAATAGTGCTTTTATTTCCAGTGAGAGAAATAGCTAAAACTGACAGGAAATATATGAGTTGCATTGCATAGAGGAACACAAGCTGATGCACATACAGAACTTAAAACCCTTTTCAGTCACAGAAAGGGATAAGGACGTGTTACAACAGGCCGCTGTGGCTGGCAGGCAGCTTGGGGCCTGTGGGCTACAGAAGTATGAGAAATTTGTTTGAGTTTATTTTTGATCAGGATTTACCCAGTTTGCACCTTCCAGACTGAACACAGTCTGGAACACAATCTGTGGTCGAAGACTCTACATTTTCAAGCTTGCAATGTGATTCGCAGGTCCCAAACATCCCCCCATGTTCGACAGCATGCGCGCATTTGAAAAATGTGCATGAATACACTTTAATCAATGGGAGAAGAATACGCACATTTCAAGGGTGTGCACAATTGATGTGTACATTTTAAAAATTACATACAAAAATACAGATGGATTTTGGTGTAGAAAAAAAATGCTTGCAATGTGAAATGAACTCAGGTTGGAACAAGCTTTGAGATGGAATTTGGAGAACTTTGCTGAGGCCAAGTTTTGCTGATTTGCAGGTCCCGGCCCTGGACTGAACTGGTGTAAATGCTAGAATTTGGAGCTTTGCCTTCTGCATTTGTCTGGTGCTTGATAGTCTCCTGGCCTAAACCGAAGCCCTGGTTTCATCAATTGACTGAAAATTTTAAGAACCCACATTCCAGTGCATACCAGGTTTGGATGTGACACCTGTCAACATTCCTTCAACTTCAGACTCTCTCTGCAAATCTCCCAGCCTCCATAGTATGCACTGTTGTGTGATCTCAGCAATCGCCAGACTGCATTATGTGAGTTCAAGGGTTTAATAATGCATTGCCTTAAAAGTGCCATTGTGCTGATGTAACATTTTAGAGATCCATCAGGGACTAACCGTTGAGCAAACTGGCATTCATCAGTTTAACTTCCCAGAGACAGATCAACGAAGTCTTCGTTGGCAGAGTATCTGACCCATAATATATGGGCAATTTACACCATTTTCTAAATGACAGTCTTTTACAGAATTTTGTTTTAAAGTGTAATGTCAAATCCGGAGATGCTACAATATAGCTGTCATTACAGTGTGTAAGAATACACTGCTCAGAAAAATCGTACCCAGGTCAGAATGATTGACAAGGTGGCTGGCCAGATTTCTCCAACACAATAGGACTCTGCCATTCAGGCTTGTTTATATGGGAAATGTTCATCTCACTTTCCTCTCCCCCACCCAGTATGGGATACAGAAAGTGACTTAAAAAGGACGACGTTTAATATCGTCAATAAGCAACAAGAAAAACAGACTGAAAACAATCAAACTCAATAAACCTATGCAAGCAACCAGCAATTTCCCAACCCCTTCTGAGATGAAACAGTCTTCCCTTTCCATCTACAAATTAGTAGAGAGGGGCAAGATGTGCCTTCCTGAGGAGCAATGCTAATTTGAAATAGTCAAGTACAAGCACTTTGGACTGGGCCTGTAAGTAAACAGGCAGCCAATGGAGTTCCATAACCTTGGGGCTACCACTGAGAAGGCTCTGTCATGTCATCACAGCCTGAACTTAAAGTATTCTTACTTATATGATCATAGAATCATAGAATAGCAGAGTTGGAAGGGGGCTACAAGGCCATCGAGTCCAACCCCCTGCTCAATGGAAACTTCAATGGAAACTTCAACTGGAAACAGTTCAGGGAGCAGAGAAGCCTGATAGAATTGGTGTTTCAGTGGGGCTGATGAAATGACCTTGCTGATCACCTCTCCCTCTGTTGCAGCTTGGCCTTTTACCAGGTCTGTCATTCATCTGTCTAAATATTCTCTATTCCGACTGAAAGGAAGTGGCTCCCCAGGATCTCAAGCAGAGATCTTTCCTGTCAGCTGATTCTTTAAAAAAAAGTTGCCAAAGGTTGAATCTGGGATCTTCTGTACACAGAACATGTGTTCCACTGGATTCTTGCACTGAGCAGGGGGTTGAACCCAATGGCCTTATAGGCCCCTTCCATCTCTACTATTCTATGATTCTATGGTTGCTGAGCTATAGACACTCGTGTTCAAGTTAATTAAAACTGGGGTGCAGTCTTTGGTGGTGCGGCTAGGGATCTATCATTGTTGCTCATTGGGAATCTGATGATGCAGGATTAGAGATTGTTTAGGCTGTGCTTGTTTCCAGTGTGGCCTACTTGTAGGAATGTCATTCATCATCTCATAACTTGTTCACAATGCAAGAAAGAGGTGACACATGGACATTTTTTAGCACTTGTTTAAATGATGCAAGCCTTCTCAGGGCCATCCCTACATTTAGGCAAAGTGAAGTGGCTGCTTCAGACAGCAGATATTTGGTGTCATGGAATTGCAGCAAATTGTTAATGGCAAATTCAGCACTGTTGCATTTTTACAAAGGGGCAAAGATGCTTGTGGGATTTATTTATTTATTTGCCTTGGGGGGCAACTTTATACTCACCTCCTTTTCAGTACTTGGGCACTTTGGTACAATACCTTTTAATACATCTGGCACTATGTACCATGAATTTAGGGGAGAGACAACACCAGCCCTGATCAGCCAGTAATAACAATACAGTCTACCGCTTATCCTACCCCCATGCCAAATTCCTAGCTGTCATCCTGTCAAAGTACTAGGGGATTTCCTGTAAAAAGAAAGACACTCAGTTCAGCTCATCAAGTGCCTTGCTTCCAAAGTCCAAATGCAGGTACACATTGATGTAAAGGTAATGGTTTGTACTAAGTTATGCAAGAATTTATGAGGTTTTTACAGAATGCATTTGGCTTTTTGGTTTCACACAGAGCTTGCTGGAATAGGAAGTTTGCTCAGGGGATTAGCGTGGAGCCCTGAGTGTGTGTTTATCTTTTGACACTGAAAATTTTGTGTATGCAGCAAAGAGGGGAATGTGCAATTTCAGTCAAAAAGAACCCTGGAATGAATGATGCGAGCATGGGTGATTCATATTTTGAAGAACTGCCTAGCTAGCCATTTTGGAGGCTCATCTTTCTTAAGGCCCATTACTTCCTAGCTTTACTACGGCATAATGACTAAGGCCCAATCAAAGAGGTTGCTGTCATCAGACTGCTTACTCAGGAGCGACTCCATTGACTCCGATAGAACTACACCAATGTGAATTTGTAGTCAGCGGCATAAGGAGTCCCTGCACTTTATCAGCTCAGATGAAGAGGGAAGCAAAGCCGAAATAGGCAAGGAACATCACACTTCCAAAACATAAGAAGTGGCATGCTGGATGAGACCAAGGGTCCATCTAGTCCAGCACTCTGTTCACACAGTGGCCAATCAGGGACCCATAAGCTGAACATGGTGCAGCAGCACCCTCCCACCCATGTTCCCCAGCAACTGGTGAACACAGGGTTACAGCCTTGGATATTGGAGGTAGTACAAAATTACCAAAGTAACAGTAGCACCCTTTATGAGGCCCCACAAACCTCATTTCTGAATGTTTCTGACTCATAAGAACATAAGAAGGGCCCTGCTGGATCAGACCAAGGGTCCATCTAGTCCAGCACTCTGTTCACACAGGGGCCAACCAGCTGTCAACCAACAAAGGTGGACACGGTGCAACAGCACCCTCCTACCCATGTTCCCCATCACCTGGTGCACATAGGCTTCTGCTTGAATACTGGAGGTAGCACAAGGTGTCATGGGATGGAGGATGCTGCAGCATCAACATCAGCCCTGCAGCCACACCGGCACAGGGTGCACACATGTTCAAGTGATCACTGCCTTATCACAAACTGCCTCCCCACCTCCACCATCCACCACAGATGGGAAGACTGCTATTTGAGATGTACAAGTTCAAAGCCCTCTTGTGGACTCAAAATGAAGTATCTAGTTCATTGGGATTTTTGCCATTTGCAGGTAGCGGGTAGAAATGGATACAAGACTATCTCTTCAAATATGCTTGTGACAGGAATAGAGGGAGCATTATACTGTGCCAGACCATTGGTCCAGCTAGCTCAGTATTGTTTACATTCCTGACAGCAGCTTTGAGGACAGCTGTCACAGGGAAATCCCAGGAACCCCCAGCTTGGCCAGACTTTCGAGTTGAGCCTCAGGCTTTTTCCTAAAACCTGGCAACTTCTTTCAGGGTTCCCCCCACCCTGCCCTTAAAATAAACATTTATGCAAATTGCAGCTTGCGAGTTGAGCCTCAGGCTTTTTCCTAAAACCTGGGAACTTCTTTCAGGGTTCCCCCCACCCTGCCCTTAAAATAAACATTTATGCAAATTGCAGCTGTGATCTGCTTACGCTTCTGCAAATCATGCTTGCAATTTATGCAAAGTTGGCATCCATAATCCTCCTCCTCTCCATGTGTATCCTCACAACAACAACCCTGAGAGGTAGGTTGGGCTGAGAGTCTGCGACTGGCCCAAAGTCAGTGAGCTTCCATGGCTGAGGGGGGATTAGAACCCAGATCTCCCGAACTCCCATTCCAACACTCTAGCCTCTACACCGCACTGGCTCTAGAGTGTGAGGTGTGTGCATCGCAACGGGAACTTTATCCCTCTTTTGAGGAACTCCATTGCTCCGCAAATTAGAGCTGTAATTTGTACAATTATGCCTGAAATTTGCAGAATGGAATTCTGCAGATGGAGGAGGGGGGAGTTCCCAGATTTCAGAACAAATCCCCGGCTTGGCTCATGAAAGCAACCTGAGCCGGAGGCAATGCAGGAGTCCATCCAGCCTCAAACGGTCCAGACTCCACAGCAATGGACATCCCTATTGAAAATCTGTGTGTGCTGACTTGTGGGGTGCTGTGAATTTTGTTTTGCTGTTTCATTTTATATTCTTCTGGGTTGTATTGGTTCGGCACCTCCTGAAAACATTATTGGTCCAAGCAGCTTTCCCATAATAACCAGCGGGGTTTGATCTGTACCTGTTTTTTGAAAATGTAATTTTTTAGTAATGTTTTTATTCTGTTTTTATTCTCTTACCTCATTAGTTCATTACTCCAAAATCCTTGGATAGGGAGTGGTATAAATATGTTATAAATAAATAAATAAATAAATAAATAAATATCGTTTTATGTTTCATTTTGTATTTCAATTATTTTTTAAGGTTCGTTTATTTCAAAGGTGGGGGAAACATGTGGCTCTCCAGATGTTGTTAGACTGCAACTGCCATCAACCCCTTAACCAGCATAACTAATGGTGGGGATGATAGGTGCTGTAGTCCAAGACCATCTGGAAGGCCACGTATTCCCCATCTCTGGCTTCTTTTAAGAAACCTAGAGAAGTTCGTGTACCAGGATGGCATAAATCACCTTCTCCCATACAGTCCGCCCCACACACTCAGGTCCTCTGGGGTGAACTTACTTCAGTCAGCTAAAACTAGGCTGACATCAGTTTCACAGAGGACCTTTTCTTCGGTCACCCCCAGATTGTGGAATGGCCTGCCGGAGGAGATTCGTAAAATTAACTCTTTGTGTGATTTTAAGGCAGCTTGAAAGACTAGCCTTTTCCAGCAGGCCTATCCAGATCAATGTTAAATCAAGAATTTTTAAGATGTATTGATTCCTGTTCTAATGTTGTTCCCTGCCTTGATCCAAAGGGAGATGAGGGTAAGAAATAAATTAATACATTATTATTATTATTATTATTATTATTATTATTATTATTAATCTGGTAAGTCTGTAAATAAATATATTCTTGGCTGAGACTAAAGCTGATGCAAAAGCAGTGGGAAGGACTGTTGTTTGGTGGACTGCCTTTGCATGATGTGTGCCTGTGCGCATGTGCATAGAAAGGCCGGTGGAGTAGCACTAGGACTCCACCACATCCCATGGGAACCGCTCCCCATGTGGGTGCTCTGCCTACATGGGAAATCATCAAGCCACATATCACCTTTCAGAAAGAAAGCGTGCATAATTCCCATTCATTGCATTCCATCATCTCACAGTCCTCTGGGAAATTCTATAAATCATATTTGAGAAATCAGAATATAATTAGATTATATCACTTGGAATGCACACGCACACACAGACACACAGATTCTATCTTTTCTGTTTATGTTCACTGAGACATTATATTCGTCTCATCATTTATCACTGTCTGCTGTAAACTCAGCTGAGTTGTTGGTGGATTAGGTAGAAGGCGCATTCATATAGGGAAGTTGTTCTCTCCAGAGAACTACATTTTTCATTGTATCAGATCTGTAATTTGTGCAAGCAAGATGAAGCAATGTATTAGAATTCTGTGGCTCTCTTCAATGCCTCTTATCAGCGCTGTGTATTTTATTATGTCCATAACATCCAGATTGCATTCTCTGAGAAGGAAGTCAAGTGGAAGCAAAGCAACTCTCTTATTCCTTAGACTGATGATAAAAACTAAATGTGGTATTTAAGAAACAGGTATAAAATTCAAACATAACTTTACTTTATTCCATGACTTTACTGTGGGTTATGGCCATGCCACATCCAGAATTAAGTGGATTTTAATTCCCTTTGAATTTTATTGGGAAAGATTTAAATCAACTATGAGCTTCATCAAATGCGGGGGGGAATCACAGTCCCCTACTGTCATTTCTCCACCCTGCTTCTGTTGCATAATACTTCCTCTTTCTCAACTGAGAAGAAAGAGGAAGTAAACAACGACCATGTGGCCCATTCAGTGGGCGTTTTTATCACACTGCTTCTTCTGCACACAGCAGAAGATTGCGGCAAGTTCCATTTCTAAAAAATAATTCTGACTTACCGGGGTCTTTTTTGTCATGGGAAGGCCAGAAAGAGCGAGAGACACATGGGAGGTGGACGGTGTCATGAACAGGCCCCATGAAAATCCATTAGTGCCCAGTAACGAGTGTGTTATAAAACACTCATCTGAAGATCCCCTTTATAATTTTCCCATTGATATCAAAGGGCATGATCCAACCAAAGTTATGAGCTTTTAAAATCACATTGATTTCAATAGGAGAAATTTAGGTATGCTCTTAACTTTCCCATCCAACTCAATAGGTTGGGTCCAGCCTTACCCATACTAAGGGCGTTACTAGACGAGGCTGTAGCGCGCATTACCTTCCGCAGTCGTGTCGAGGCTTCCACATGATGTTCACGAGGATCCGTCATTATCCTGCGGTGAAGCCTCTTTATCCCGTCTTTAAAAAAGTGAGTTCTAGTGCACCTTTTCCTGCCGGCCCGCGGTAATTTGGAGTTAGGTGTGGGAGGATGTGAGGTCACTGTGGTCCACACTGGGCAGGAAAAGGCGTGCTAAGGGGAGTGGCCAGTGGCTTCGGTCAAGCCGCCTCCGCCATTTGCGCCCAGTCCGCCAGCTGGGGCAGCGGAGCTGAGCGGCGTTTTTTATTATTCCCACAGTGACAGTTTGCGCAGGAACGGAGGACTGGAAAAGTGGCTGGTGTGCTGCTGGGGGTGTGTGGGGGATGGGTGGGGGATGTGCACCTGTTTTTTCTATTTCAACCTCTGCGTGGGTCACTTTTCGGAAAGGCGGGCATCCCACAGTAATGGGAAGTTGGTGACTCCTCGCGGTGGGCAGCCACAGCGGCCGCATAATGGCGGTGCTGTACGCTGCGCTGAAGATGTAAAGGCTAGCGGGGACTGAGGGGGACGCTCCAGGCATGAAGGGCTGTGTGCCTGTTGGTGTGGGTACACGGCTGGAAGAGGGCACAGCTGTTTCTGGGCTGCTGCCATACCTACGCCCAGATGTGGGTTGGGTCCGTGGGATGGGGGGGAGGGCACAGAGGCGGTCATCGCTACTGACACTTCAGAGGCATGATGGGAGACGTAGGCACAGAGTGCCCATGCAGACGATTGACCTCGGGTCATATTACACCCGCCACGACACCCATCAGGAAGTGACCGCATCAATGTTGACCCTCAACAGCGGCACTCATTGGCCGCGCCCCCTGTGAGCCATCCACCAATGCCAACTGGCTCCCCTCTGCCCAGCCTGAGGGGGGTAGTATGCAGCAGCAGCAGCAGCACTTCAGCTGCCACTGCCGCCGCCACCGGTGCTGGCAGCGGCGGCAGCACTGACGGCTGCGCTAGCGATCTACGCCAATTGCGGTCTTTTGGACTTGCACAACCGGCACAAACTTCCGCCACAAATCGAAGGAAGGTGTGGATCATGAGGCGTCATGGCTGAACGGGAAAATCCGCTTTCACTGCTCCTCAACGACGGAACACCCGGTAGGTCTAGCAAAGCCCTAAGAGTAGTCCCATTAAAACTAAATAACATGAATGACATAAAATGAATTAACTAAGCAATTAACTAACATCAAATGAACTAGCATTACTAACTTAAGTACCATTGATGAAGAACCACTAAGGCCTTAGCTAGACCTAAGGTTTATCCTGGGATCATCCCAGGGTCATCCCTGTTCATGTAAATGACATACAGGGGATCCCGGGAGCAGGCAGGGACGACCTCGGGATAAACCTTAGGTCCAGCTAAGGCCTAAGTCTGAATCCAATCTCATATCTACAGTTATGGGTTTTAGGATCATAGAGCATCATCAGATGTGCATTTTATCACACACTCATTATTACCTCCTCACGATTTTTTTCACCTTTTGACAACGTCCTCCACCTCCCATGTGTCCCCCACTCCTTCTGTCCTTCTTTCCATCGCAAAATAGGATAAGTCCAATTATAATAAGTCCTGGTAAGTCCAATTTATTTTTAGAAGCGAAACTTGCAGCAATCTCCTGCTGTGTGTAGGAAAAGCAGTATGATAAAAACGCCCACTGGCCACTGTTTACTTCTTCTTTCTTCTGCATGAAGAAAGAGGAAATATTGTGTGACAGAAATCGGGGGGGGGAGGGGAGAGAAGTGACGGTAGGGAACAGTGATTTTCCCCCGTCTGATGATCCTCAGTTTTAGAATGAGTAAAAGGTTCCAGCTCTCTATGGACCATCCAATATCACAATATCACTACCCCAATACACATCCACAAAAGTGCATGAACTCCTCTACAAGTAGGAATATGAACAGAAATTATTTAAACCATCACCAGTAACCTGCAGGATATGCTGTCTTGTGCTAAACATGTATTTGTTGCTGCGAGAAATCATTGGAGCGCACTGAAGACCAGGGGAAAAAGTTGAGCCTTTATTTCTTGATAAAGAAGAAAATATATGTCTCAGAGAGGTTAATGAGTTAATATGTTTCTGAAAAGGGAAGAAGAAAGAAGGAGAGACAATGACAGAGAAAGAGGAGGAGGGGGAAAAGGGAGATAAAGGTCAACCATGGTAATTAAAGTGCAAGAGTTCAAGAGGATAATTTGTTCCCCCATTAACTTTGTAATGCGGAATTGTTTCATCTTTAAAATGTAACAGTATGCCCCTGGTTATTTCTCTTGCTTGCTCTCTTTTCAAGCCAGAGAGAGTTTTAGCTGCAAGTGGGACATCAGACAGTTTTCCCTTTGGTGTCTCCAGAGACGGGTTTTGCTTTCATGCTCTGAGCTAAATTGTCTGCCTTATCTGAACTCAGGTGGTCTTCCTTGCTATTCCTTGGCTACTTAAGTTAATTCTCCGTTCTTTAATGTTAACGAAGGGATAATCTACACCTACAGCCCTTTCGCAGCGGAGGAGGGATGATTCTGATGGTTCCCAGCTTCCGCGATCGGGCTCGCAAGGCACACGCCACTGATGTTTCCCGCAAGTAAAGGAGAGCCGTTGCAGGAGAATGTGCGCCCCGTGATGGTGGTTCCAAATGTGTATCAGTGGAAGTGGGCAGGACTAGGCAGATGGGTATGGGGCACGGATTTTTTAAAATAACTCCTGAGAGATGCGCACCAGCGCAGACGTATAGCGACACATTGCTGCTGCGCAAAGGTATATTTGTGGGTTGTTGTTGTTGTTTTTTAAAAAAACACTCAGCGATGAAACATGTCAATGCCCATGCTAACACCCATGATAGAGGGTTGGCTGTTCACTGAGCCAGGAGCTCTCGCCAAATAGCAACAGCTTCACAAAAGGGGGAACACACCAGCCGCAGACTTCAGGATCGTAGCAAGCGAGCCGGGGGGGGGGGGAGGTTTTTCAAAAGCAGTCAGCAATATTTCTGAATACCTGAGGGTTCAGCCCAGGATCACAACAGGATTGGCTTTGCATCATGTGTCTCGGTAGGGACGACTTTGAAATTATCCTAAGCCTTTTAACCAAAGAGGCTCCTCTCAGCTAGGAGAGTCTTCCCGGGTGGAGCTGTTGCACTGTTTAAGACTGTCTGAGGTTACCTGATGTTGAAGCCACGTTTGGGTTCTGCTTGTCGGAAGTCTTCAGCATGAGTTCTACATGGGGCTGGCCAAGGGGTTCTCTGAGGTCTTTCTTTGCCTTGCCATTCCACAACCAAGACCTTGCTGTAGCCAGAACATTTGCTTGGAACCCCTACAGCTTGAGCCATAATCTCTATTCTGCTGATGCCAAGACTTGGGGCTCATCTACACCAAGCAGGATATTCCACTATGAAAGCAGTATGAAAGCGGTATATAAAAGGCAGGAGCCACACAACTGCTTTATAGTGTTACTGAAGTGCACTGACAATGGTTGGGGCCCATGACACATCTACACCAAGCAGGATATTCCGCTATGAAAGTGGTATGAAAGCGGTATATAAAAGTCAGGAGCCACACAACTGCTTTATAGTGGTATTGAAGTGCACTGCAGGATCTACACTACTGCTTTATAGTGGTCCTGAAGTGCACTGACAACTGTTGGGGCCCAGGACACATCTACACCAAGCAGGATCTAACAATGAAAGTGGTATGAAAGCGGTATATGGTGTGTCAATGGGCTCCGGCTATTGGGTGGTATAGAAATGTAATAAATAAATAAATAAAATAAATAGTGTGGCTCCTGCCTTTTATATCCCACTTTCATACCGCTTTCATAGGGCAATATCCTGCTTGGTGTAGATGAGCCCTTGGAATAGAGCAGAGAAGGAGATGGCTCTGACAGTGTGTTGGGTTTGTGGCCCAGCTAATCATGAGCTGAGCTTGAATTTCAGGGTGCTTTGGGCCCCATTCATAATGAGCCCAGAAGTTCCAAATGGGTGAAATCCATGCTCCAAACGAACTAATCATGAACTTTGGTTACATAGGCCATAGCTAGACCTGAGGTTTATCCCTGGATCGTCCAGGGGTCAAACCTGTTCATCTAGGTGACACACAGGGGATCCAGTGCTCAGGCAGGGGCGAACCCTGGATGATCCCAGGATAAACCTTAGGTCTAGCTGTGGCCATAGTTAATTATAGTGCATCCAATACTATGCATGTTGCTATGTTAGTGCAGCTTAATAAGGATAACTCAGAAGCATAGATATAACATGCTAGCTTGTATCACACACTTTTGTAGTACTTTTGGCTTTGCAAGCTGATTCAGAATGGGTTATGATTATGATGCTCCCTAATACACCCGGATCCTACAAAATTATTGAACACTGACAGCCGTGAAGGCAGAAGTCAACCCTTCTTTCTGCTAAGCTGTCGGAACTTCAACTGACATATTCTTGCATTCCATATAATTGTGACTTTGTGTCACACCAGAGATAAGACTTGGAACAAACCAAACGACAGTGACACTCATTATTGTCTATGCTATTAGGGGTTAGCTTTATCACATTCCAAACAGATGGCAGACTTGTCACTTTCAGCTGTCCTTACTTATGGTTACTTTGGAATGAGAAGACATGAGGGCAGCTCCCAGTCCAGCGTTATAGAGACACTGATGGGAGAGATCTCTGCAATGCAGCAACACCAGTATGGAAGACCTCAATGCCCCTCATCCCAAATGCTGATTTGATCCTACATTAATAAACTTTTAACTTTGTTCCATATCTATAGTCATTTGGGTGCAATTTCATTTGTACTTGATGTCCTTGGTATTTTTATTTTTCTCATTTTGTTTATCACCATCTGTTTAATTAGCAACTGGGGTTAGAATCATAAAATCATAGAATAGTAGAGTTGGAAGGGGCCTATAAGGCCATTGAGTCCAACCCCCTGCTCAATACAGGAATCCACCTTAAAGCATCCCTGACAGATGGTTGTCCAGCTGACTCTTCAAGGCCTCTGGTGTGGGACCCACACCTCCCTAGGTCTTTGGTCCCATTGTCGTACTGCTCTAACAGTCAGGATGTTTTTCCTGATGTCTGGCTCCCTGTAACTTCAGCCCATTATTCTGTGTCCTGCACTCTGGGAGGATCAAGAAGAGATCCTGGCCCTCCTCTGTGTGACAACCTTTCAAGTATTTGAAGAGCGCTATCATGTCTCCCATCAGTCTTCTCTTCTCAAGGCTAATAGAACAATTATGCTGCATCCTGTTTAATTTCCCATTGAGTGAAATGCATGCATTCAAAGGAAGGGTTTTGAGAATAGGGAGAGATTCAGAGGGGGAGAATTTGAGTAGGATTGGAACAACTGAAATGTGGGATCACAACCTAAGTTCCTTTGCAGTCATGGTTATGGAGAGATCTTCTCTCTAAAGGTTTAACTGTAATGTGCCTGAGCCTTCAGATCTGATGTGAAAGCCACCCTGAAGGATTTTTAATCCAAATAGACAGGAGACCAATTCGGTTAAGTCACATAAATTCCCTCTCAGCTTTCCCCTCAACCCAGGATATATTTGTCATTGACTATGAGGGGTATTGTTAACTCATATCTATGCCATTTAAAAGTCTGTACCACATTAGTGGATTAATATATGTGGTTTGGGAGAAAATAATTTGTGTGTGTTTCAGGAAAGGAATTGGAGTTAATGTACAGGTGCTTCCTCTTAGGCATGCACAGAGTAAAGAAGAAGGCAGTGTCTAGCTGTCAAGATTTCTTCTATGTCCTGGATCCCTTGTGCAACTCTTAAAGGATCTCTTGCCTCCTTAAGAGTCCCACCTTCCTTATTTTTACCTTTCCCTTACCACTAATGTGGGGTTTAGGCTGTAGATTTGAGGTGAGTGACACTCCAGACCCTTGTGTCTTAACAAAACAGTTTACTATTTATTACATTTTTATACCTCCCAACAGCCGAAGCTCTCTGGGTGGTTCTAGTATTTTAAAACCACCAAATTACAACAAAGCTATTTGTTAATAGAGCTTAGTGATACAAAGGCATTAAAAGAAAATAAAAGTTGCAAAATGGAAATTCTTTTACCCTAGCTGCATTAGGCTTTCCCAGCTGCTGCTTCCTCATGCTCTCATCTTTTCCTGCCCTCCCTTGCTGGCTCTCTCCTCTCTTTTGATGCCTTATTTCCCCCAAACAGAAAGGATTGTTTGGACCTTGAAGAAATGAAACTTAATTGGAGAAATGAAACTCCTCCTCTCAGGGATACCCCTTCCCAACAGAATAACTCCAGGCGTCTAAGGCCTGACATTTTTACTTTGCATCTGTAGGACTCAAACATTCACAATAGCCTAGTGGCATAATCCAGCCCAAGGAGGTTGTCAATCCAGTCAGTGAGCCTTCCTCAAGGGATCCCTGCTGTTATCCCTGATCACAGCTCAGAGACAACAGCAGGGGAGGCAGGTGGGTAGGGGACTTGTCCACGCATTGCCTTCCCTACTGGGAAAGCCAATACATATTTCAAGCATCTAAGATGGAACTGGGCGCTGGAGGGATGCTCTTAGAGCTGTCAGCTCAGTTCTGGATTCTTCTCTATATGGGCGAATCCCACCCCTGCTCACCTTAAAAAAAGGGAACTGGCAATTCTTTTAAATTTCTCAGCAGAATGGAACTTTGCTGGGATAATTGCCAGTTCTGAGGACATCAAGGTTCAGATGAATAGGTACAGGGAGGTTTGTGCAAGAACCACCTTTAGAGTTTGGAGGTTTCCAAAAAAGTAAGTATTTTCCCACTATCCCACAAAGGGATGTGCTTTCTTGGGGGGGTGGTGGTGGTGGTGAGCAATGGATATGATATCTTATAGAGGTGGACTTAGAGAAATATATATATATATATATATATATATATATATATATATATTCAGGATAGCTGCAGGGGTGGGGTTAGGGTTAATGGAAGGTGAGTATTCAAATTGGGGGGTGTAACTGGTTCTCTGCTCTTTAACCTCCTCCATAGTTTTTTTTTTGGGGGGGGTAATTTATATGAAGAATCCATATGTCATAGTGGTGTCCCTAGGCAAAAAAAAACTGTAAAATTTAAGGAAAGGTGCCAAGGCCAGGGAAGTATGATGAATGGAAAACAGTTTAATATTTTTTTTTGGGTTGTTGTTTTCTGCTCAATTCACAGAAAGGTTACAGAAAGTGCAATAGGTCAAGGTTGGATGATGCATGTGGACCATACAGTGGCAAAGACAGGACTTGAACGCCAGCATTTTCCAAGCAAAGCCCCTCCCCCATGTGACTCCTTCCAGGTTCCCTTAAAACCCCTGGGAGAGGGGACAAGCACTGAACATTGGATCAGTCCTGCACTATATTACTTCAACATCCCATCCCCCAAAGCTCTGGGACCGAAGAATCCTGGTACAATGTGATTAGAAGTTAGGGCTGCCAGTCACAAATCCATAACCCCCTCCTCTCTCCGTTCCCCTGTTGATCTCTTTCAATTCATCATCATCATCATCATTATTATTATTATTAAAAATTGAGTTCAAAATGTGAAACTCTGTTGGTGACTTTAATGTGGATAGTCTTGAACAAAGGAACTTCAAAGGCGAATCCAAGATGAATCCAAATCATCCTCCTGCGCCCCCAGTGGCCGTTCGGAGAACAACAAAAGATTCGCTCCTAAAGGGGTAGTAAAATAGGTCGGTTCTTTTGGCTAAAAAGCACAATTAAAGCAGGATGCATGGGAGTACTTCACAGTCAAAGCCGATTATAAACTGGAAAACTTTGGAGTCCTTTGCACGCAATTCGCAGTGACTGCACAGTATAACGCTGGTGTTATGAAGCTCTAACACAGCTAGCCCTTTGGAAATGGAATATTTCGATTAGCTAATATAAAACTACCTAAGTAGACTGCATCAGACATCAACCGACAATGGAGATGCAAAATTTGGCTAACAAGTATTTCTGAAGAATCAACGTTTGAAAAGCGTGAGTTCTTTCCTCTGCCTCCTATTTCAGTGACAAAAGCACACTTTTGTAAAGAAGGCTTCTAAAGAGTCATTCATATTTGAAGTGCTGACTGAATGTGCTTTTTACATCCTCACTTTACAAGAATAGTGTAATTTATGTATATATGGTATTAAATCATCTCTAGGAAGTACAACAGAACATTCAAAGCTATGTGGCATGAGCATAATTTTGGGCAAGCTCTTGTGACTTGTCAGCACATAACACGAAGAGTACAGAGATCGCATCCCTTCAGCTTACCAGTCTGCATTCTAAATTGCCAAGTCAATGTATGTTGAAGACGGACTACACTAAAGGTATGCCAACCTTATGTAGTGGTTTAGATGAGACCTGGCAGTCATCAAATGTCTGATATCAGAGTATACAATACTGGAATTGGCAAGGCATCTCTGGGGATCAAGACGCTAGGTGATTGAAGCTGGTAGATAAATTGTAGTTTCAGTCCAGCATCGCTATTAGCTTTGCTCTGGACAGCATAGAGTTTTCAGATCAGGTAAGGAACAGACTGGCACAGGAAGTAGCTCCAACTTTCCAGGAGCTAAGTCATGATTTAATTAGGCTTTGCATCATGGAGCCTTGGGGTGCTTCCATAGGCATGTGCAAGGGGTGTTCCTGGTGTGCCCAGGCACACCCTAATGTCTTGAGCAATAAATGCGGAATTAAGGGGGGGGCATTGCGTAGGGATACAAAGGGGGATCAAGACGCAGTGGAAATGGTTCTCTGGCTGCTCTCTGGTGGCACTGCCACTGCACTGAACAACTGCTGCCCCAGAGAGAGCACTGTTGCTCACTGCAGCAGGAGCGAAAATGAATCTCTCTGCCAGGAGCTGCACCCCCTCAGCCACTAGGCCCCTGCTGGAGCTTATGATACTTATGACTGAGTACTCAATAAATGTTCACCTTTTAAAAAGAAATAATTCCCTGGGTGCAACCTGTTTAACTTTTTATTTGATGGGGAAAGTGCGCATTTCAAATGGGAAAATTGTGCATTTTCCGAAAATCCACACTTCCCCTTATTCTAAAGCACGACAACGTACTTTAAAAGGGCACATCTTAAAGAGTACATTTTTCAAAATATGCATCTTTCATACACAGTTGGAAGACGCCTATGAGGCCGTTGAGTCCAACCCCTTGCTCAGTGCAGGAATTCACATTAAAGCATAGTTAGCGAGGCACAGAGCACTTGCTCCCCCAAAAGAGCGGACAACATTATAACTAAATTAAAAGTAATGAATGTTTTCTGCAATAGGCATTCTTGGATAAAAATGTGTTGCCTATTTTATTTGACTTTAATGTCTTCCTGCTAAGTGCACTGGATTAAATGGAGTTAATTAACTGAGTATTACAAAATATGGCACAGTTTCTGTGCCCTCTTGCACTGTAATGACTTCTGTGTGTGTATGTAAACCGCCCAGAGAGCTTCGGCTGTGGGGCGGTATATAAATGTAATTAAATAAATAAATAAATAAATAAATGTGTATGTAAGAAATTTCTTCTGAATCTTTCAGGTCTCTGGCCCAATTCAAATGTTACGCTAAGCTGTGATTGCATTCCCAACAGGAGTCTTTCAAGATGCATGGGGAAAGCCATGCACAGATAGCATTATACACTGAAGGCTCCTTGAAAGGGTGTTCATGGGTGGGTGGGAATCACATGCTTCAGCTGAAAAAGCAAACAGCAGAAGAATAAGAGGTCTGACAAGGAAAAAGGAGCCTCCGAGAAGATTTAATTGAACTTTGCCATTCCACCTCTCCAAACACTTGAGTAATTGCGAAACCAGAAATTGTGCTTCTTCAGTATGTTTTATAAACAGTCTTAAATAGTAACTAAATGGAATCATTTATCCTTGCAATGCTTTCTTCAAAGTGGAAAAAAGAAGCACTGTGATGGAAGAAATTGCCTTCATTATCTCAATAGATAGAAATCCTCCAGTTTAAAAGAAAGAAAGGAAAAGAAAAAAAAAAGGTGGGGAAGGATATTTATTTATTTATTACATTTATATACCGCCCAATAGCCCAAGATCTCTGGGCGGTTTACAAAAGTTAAAAATAATGAACATTAAAAACAAATATACAAAAATTTAAAAGCATAAAAACAGCAATATCCATTAAGGGCAAAATGAATAAATCAATCAATCTGCTCTCCTATTCAACCCAAACTATTAAAATTAATTCTCAGAGGGGTACCCGTGTTAGTCTGTTGTAGTAAAAACAACAAAGAAGCTGGTGGATCTTAAAGGCAAAAGTCTGTGAAAACTTATGTCATAAAAAGTTTCTTAGGTTTTAATGTGCCAGATGGGGCTTTATTGCTTTTATTGCAATTTAAAAGTTGGGAATCCATTGTTTCCTACTCCTACACTGGGGGATGAGCAAGGCCACAGTGCCTGAGTAGGCAGAGCTCCTACTCCATCCCAAACAATGAACTCACATACCCCACTGATGGTTCTTGACAACTCCTACCCTGTCACAAACACCATCTTTGGGGAGAAAGTTTCAAACTGCTCCAGAACCTGTCAATTCATTTCTGGATTCAGCCCAATCCCACGCACACCAGTCATGTTTCTATACCACTTTTCAAGGATTTCATGATGACATGCATGTTTCTTCCCCCTTTTACCCTCACAAGTAATCACTATATCACACTGGCTCAGTTCTCAACCCCCTTGTGTAAAGTATAGTCCTAAATCCTGCATTCATTTCATCACAGCTAGAGGGACTTTTCCGTCCTAGGGATGATCATTGTAAGCGCTGTCAAACATAGAAAAAAGCTCTCAGCTGATTATGATTTCAAATGTTCTGGTTTGCTTCCCCTTCACACATGATGCCTGGGGGAAAGAGGACAGATTCCTAAGATGCAACATCAAAATTTTAGGCACATGGATTACCCCTAAACAGGAAGTTTTTTTCTAGACCGGTTCATATATGCTATTGTTCAGTTCATTGGGAAACTGTTCGTGTGCCCTGTTGCTGTACAATTGTTTGGGCCAATTGTAAGCATACCAGCCAAACGATCTAGCTTCATATTTGTGAAAGTTCTCTTCTTCTTCTTCTTCTTCTTCTTCTTCTTCTTCTTCTTCTTCTTCTTATTATTATTATTATTATTATTATTTATTTATTTATATAGCACCATCAATGTACATGGTGCTGTACAGAGTAAAACAGTAAATAGCAAGACCCTGCCGCATAGGCTTACATTCTCTCTTCTGTGTTGCTAGAATGTGTATGTAAGCCAATCTTTTTGGCTTACATACACATAAGTCCTCTGAGAGAGCAGGCCTGAGAACTGAAACCATATGTTGCGCCATTGCTTCACTGGAACATTAGCTATTGTGCAAGTTCTGAAAACTCTTCAACAAACATTGAGAGAACGGAAGACCTCAATGACCTTCAGTCCGTAAGGCATGAGTCTTCTGGACTGGATTTCTGTTTATGCAATTTTAACCAGAGCTGTGTACAAATGGCCTTTCAAAACACTCTACCCTATTTGTGGACCGATTTCAGTGAATTTCTACAGGGAGAGGAGAAATTCTCAAGTTTCTCACACGTAAAGCACACCATTTTCAAGTGTTGTAGCACAACTTCTTTCTTCCTTTCTTTTGGTTGTTGTTGTTGCAACAACAACAGCTAGTCCTCAAGAGGGATAGGTCGATCACTGTAGTCCATGCACTGGTAAACTCAAAAACTGATTATTGTGATGCACTTTATGTGGGGCTGCCCGTAAACTTAATCTGGAACCGGCAGTTTGGACAGAATGCTACAGTCAAGTTGGTAATGGCAGCAGTTTATCACCAAAATATTACACCAATGTTGACGGAATTGCACTGGGTACCTATATGCTACTTGGCCAGGTTTAAGGTTGCAGAGTTTACAAAGCCCTAAACAACTCAGCATCACCAAATCCCCCCCTGTTTATTTTGCAGCCTCTAAGAATTTGTGCAAATTTCCCCTCCATTTATTTCCCAGCCTCTAAATTCATGTAAATTTAGAGGCATTGAAATAAGTGGAAGGAAAATTTGCACAGATTTAAATGCTGGGAGGAAAACGGAGGGGACATTTGTCCAAATGCAGTAACCTTTCCAAGAAAGAATTGTGAAAAACAGGGGGAGCCATTTACTCCCCATTCTGGACTAGCTGGGGGCTCAGGGAAATGTTGAAAGGGAGGAGGCCACTGACAAGTATTGGTTCAACATTTAATAGTGAGAGTATTGCATTGCCATATTGTCCCCACTCCCATTGATGCACTTATTTTGTTTGGATTCCCACCCACCCCCCATTTTGGTCCCAAGGGATTGCACAAATAGGTTCCTCCTTTGTCTTACAAATACTATTTTCCCCTGGTCCTCTGCAAATGTGCCCAAGGCCAGATCTACACCTTGTGTCAAATCATTACGAATGTGGAATAAAAAGCAGAATTTAATGCTATGAAAGTGGTATATGGAATAGGGATGGTGCTCCAACAGTTATCAGTTCACTTCAATGTTGCTATAAAGCAGTAGTGTAGATCTATCCCAAATTAGCCTGTATGCAGCCTCGCCTTGTCAGTTTCATTGTATGTTACCTACTCCACATCTTTGCTCCTGTTGCAGCTAAAACATGCAAGAAAATTGACACAGTGAGTCTATGCATATCAGACAGCTGAATTTGCAATCTTGTGCCCAGATGAAAGACTGAGGATTTAACAAACAAACAATAAAAAATACCCTATTTGCACAAGTGTCAAGATCCCACCCACCCCTGAAAGGGAGAAAAGACCAGGAAAAAAATGCACAAAACATTTCCAGAATTGAGGGATGGGAGTCATCAGCAACTGCTTACTAGAATGGAGACACTGAGGGATCCCTGCCAGGCTCAAATAGAATGGAATTCCTAGTGCTGCACATCCCTAATTTTGCTTTAAAAGGCTGAAGTGAATATGTACATAAGAACATAAGAAGAGCCGTGCTGGATCAGACCAAGGGTCCATCTCATCCAACACTCTGTTCACACAGTGAACCAGCCATTGGTCAGGGATGAACAAGCAGGACACGGTGCAACAGCACCCTCCCGCCCATGTTCCCCAGCAACTGGTGCACACAGGCTTATTGCCTCGGATACTGGAGGCAGCACACAACCATCAGGGCAAGTAGCCATTGATAGCCTTCTCCTCCAGGAATTTATCCAACCCTCTTTTAAAGCCACCCAGATTGGTGGCCATCACTACATCTTTCTCAAGTGAAAACTATGATGTATTTAAAGGGGAATTAACCTAATGTCTTGGCCTCAGAGTGAGGAGATTCAAGTTCAAATCCATACTCACTGCCACAAGACTCATTGTCTCGCTGTCTAACCTACCTCACAGGCATGGCTGTTGTTGTTCTTTTTCTTTTGTGTTCAGTGTCGTTCCCTGCCTCAATCCAAAGGGAGAGGCGTGTAAAATGGGAATTAAATTTGTATATTAAAAAAAGTGGATTTAGAGAGAAGTGCGTGAGAAAGGAATGGTAAAGTTCTTTGCTCCGAACAATATTTTAGTAATTGTTTCTGGGATATTATACTAAAAAAATACCTGGTATCGGTAAAGCATTGCGGGATAATATGGAATTGCTCACAGAGGCATTTATTTGTGAACCGCCCAGAGAGCTCCGGCTATTGGGTGGTATAGAAATGAAATAAATAAATAAATAAATAAATAAATAAATAAAAGAAGAAGAAGAAGAAGAAGAAGAAGAAGAAGAAGAAGAAGAAGAAGAAGAAGAAGACGGAAGAGAAGATCCATGTAGTCTGCCCTGAACTCCTCCTTTGAGGAAAGGTTGGATAAAAATGTAATGATATATCAATATCAATGGCCACTGTGATGTCTGCCTCTTTTTATCTTTGCGTTTTTGGTTTCTCTTTCATTGTTTATGATTTGTTATGCTGTAATACAATGAATGCTACGCTATTCTGTGTTAATGGAGGAATTATTTCCTTTTTTATTCTACACTTGTTCTGGTTTTATCTTCTCAAGGTCAAAATATTCCCTTCTATGTACAAAGCTCTGCAGTGGACTTTCCCCCCTCCCTTTAAACATAACTCTGCTATTTCTTCTTTCTTCCTAATTCCCTCACATGTTTAAAATTCTAATCAGGCTGTTCAAAGCCACCTCCTAATACAGTCTAACAACACTGAATAAAATTCAACCATCTAACATTACTTTGTTCCTGTTTATTTTATGAACCTTCTGCAGAAAGTTAATTTTGCAATCAGTCTCATTAGGTTTGCAAGTAATAATGACCAGAGATAAGAAAATGTGGAGAGATTTCCAACTTTACGATCTACACACTCACTGATGTTCTTAAACAATTACTCATTATCAACAGTTCATTCCCAACCTTTCCCCCCTCTGTATAATTGACTCTACTCCCTTGCACGAATGCAGACAAAACACTATTATCGCCTTTCCATCCATGTTGCATAGCTAAAACACTAACCATGCAGACTTTCTCTGCCCCTTCTTGATATAATTGGTGGCTCCTGGTAGGGTCTTGGGAAATCATAGAATAATAGAATCATACAATAGTTGAGCTGGAAGGGGCCTATAAGGGCTAACACCCTGCTCAATGCAGGAATCCACATTAAAGCATCTCTGACTGATGGTTGTCCAGCTGCCTCTTGAAGTCCTCTAGTGTGGGAGAGCCCATAACCTCCCTAGGTCATTGGTGCCATTGTCATACTGCTCCAACAGTCAGGATTTTTTTCGTGATGTCCAGCTGAAATCTGGCTTCCTGTAACTTGAGCCCATGATTTCATGTCCTGGACTCTGGGAAGATCGAGAAGAGATCCTGGCCCTCCACTGTGTGACAACCTTTCAAGTATTTGAAGAGTGCTGTCGTGTCTCCACTCAGTCTTCTCTTCTCCAGCCTAAACATGCCCAGTTCTTTCAGTCTCTCTTCATAGGGCTTTGTTTCCAGACCTCCGATCATCCTCATTGCCCTCCTCTGAACACGCTCCAGCTTGTCTGCATTCTTCTTGAAGTGTGGTGCCCAAAACTGGGACATAGTACTCAAGATGAGGGCTGAGCAGTGCGGAATAGAGGGGAACCAGTACCTTGTGCCATTTTGAAGCTATACTTCTATTAATGCTGTTCAAAATAGCACTTGCATTTTAGCAGCCACATCACACTGTTGGCTCATATTCAGCTCGTGATCAGGGTTTTGATGTAACGAGATAAGTTATCTCATAATCTGGAATCAACGAACCTCCAGCACTTGGAGGAATCCCTGAAGATGAGAGGCTTGGAGAATATCCTTGGCTGAAACAGTCCAGACTGGTGAATCAAATTTCTCCATAGTTCCTATTATTGCAAGTGTTAATAAGACCTTTAAGCCCCCCATTGGTGGTGGTGTGGGGGGAGGCGGAGAGGACCACGTAATTTCCCTAAGGCTGGGGAAATCATGCATCCTGCCCCTTGTCAATGGGGGCTTTAAAGACCCTATTAAAACTTGCATTAATAGGACCCTTAAACTATCTGTCAGGTATGCTTTACGGTGGATTCCTGCATTGAGCAGGGGGTTGGACTCGATGCCCTTATAGGCCCCTTCCAACTCTACTATTCTATGATCCTATGATTCTAAGGCAGAGTTCAAGATCTTTCCCTCCCTCTTCATCCACACAATGTAATAATTAATAATTAATAAATAAACATGCCTGTGATGTAGGTTAAACTCTGAGAGAGTGACAGCGGCAGTGAACAAAGATTTGAACCTGGGTCTCTCTTACTTTTGGGTCAAAACACTAGGTTAATTCCCCTTTAAAGAGAGAGAGAGAGCACACAGAAAGGAAAGGAAAGAAGTTCACATGATGGGTAGAATGAGATGAAGGGGGGGAAAGGATTTCCACAACAGATGGCATTTCTTCTCACAGAAATAATAAATCATGCCACATGGCACCTCTTCAGTGGTGAGCTGACATTGTTGCTGTGGTAGGCCTTTTGCTTCAGTGAGCTGCTGATTACAAGGCACAAAATGGAGCGAAGCCCTCAGTGCTTTCTCTGGGAAACGTGCCATGTGAAAACTATCAGCGTATAGGCTTTCAAATGGAGTTACTCAGTGTCTGGCTTCTTCTGTGAGAGACAGGACCAGGTAAAACATCAAATTAATTGGTCAGATCATTCACAAGCTACCCTGCAGCTCTTTATAGCAAAGCAAAACTGGATCTCAGGTAAGACCCTAAACAAGCTAGAAATTCCTACAGATGTTATGCTGAGCATGACCCTTCACAGTCACCTGAAGTCCTGGTCTCGATGGAATGTGTTGACCAGTCTAGCCTACATTTACACCCTGTGGTCTCCAATATGTTGCCTCTCTTGGCTCCCTGACCCCTCTTCATTTTGCTTTTATTAAGATTTTTACATTATTTTTAATTGGGAGGCTGACATGCTGCAAGGCAAAGTATTGCCCTCAAGCCACATCTTACTATGGTTGAAAAGAACAATTTTGTGTTTTGAATCTCAGGCCCCGTCTCGGCCTTGTAGGTTCATCCTTGGGCAAGTTACTTTCCTTTTAGTAGACATTGTAGAACTCACTGGGGGCTCATCCCGCAAGAATGGCACACTTTCCGGAAGCCCCAGAAAATGTGCTTTGCTGTCCCTCCCCGATACTAATCAAGACCATAAAGAGCCTTGCGTAAGAGGGCCTTTAAGGCCTTGATTGGCTTGAAGGGGCCCAGACAAACACACAATTCCCCCTAGGGTAGGAAAATCACGTGTTTTCCCCCTTCACTCTAAAGGTGGCAGCCTCTATTAGAGTGGAAGGGGAAACTATGTGATTTCCTCAGCCTTGGGGAAATCGCATGTTCCCCCCTCCCACTGATGGGGGCCTTAAATGCCTTGTTAATATAGCCTTTAAGGTCCCCATCAGCAGGGGGGTGAGGAGAGAAACACACAATTTCCCCAAGGCTGGGAAAGCTGTGTGTTTCCCCCCTCCACTCTAATGGCATCGGGAAATTGTGCATCCCCCCCAACCCATTGCATTAATGGCAGCCACCATTAATGCAGTGGGGAGAAAGGAACAACAGGTGTGGGTCAGGGTGCATCCGTACTGTGTTCACAGTACTGTGGTCACAGTTCTTGCCGCCATTGAAGCATTTTGGATTACTTGCCAGGGATTGAGGAAAACCTCCTTTTGAAGGCTTTAACTAAAAAAATGGGTCAGAAGGACTGTTTAATTTTTGGCAAATTCCTATAATCCCACAGAATTGCTCGTTAATGGTGATAACGGAACTGTTTTTCTGACGAAGTCAAATCATATGACGAAACAGGACAAAAACCGGATGCCTGTAATCTGACTTGTATCAAACAATCTATCTGCCTTGTATAAAAAATGCCCACCAACTCAAAGAGGGTAGGGACCCCTGCTGTAGATATTGCACTTGCTGCCTGTATGTTTCCGAGCCCAATTCAAGGTGCTGGTTTTGACCTATAAAGCCTTACATGGCTTGGGACCACAATACCAGATGGAACGCCTCTCCCGACGTGAATATACCCAGTCACTATGTTCAACATCTAAGGTCCTCCTCTGGGTGCCTACTCCGAGAGAGGCTAGGAGTGTGGCAACGAGGGACAGGGCCTTTTCGGTGGTGGCCTCCAGACTGTGGAATGATCTCCCTGACAAGGCTCATAAGGGAGAATACGTTCTTTCAAAATGGCATGGAAAATACAAGTTTATTCTCAATAAAATTGCCTTCTGAGAATTCCAAATGCTGCTATCTTTCTGATGCCAGGTTAAGACTTTCCTCTTTGCCCAAGCATATGGCGGCACATCTTAATCACCCACATGTTTAGTTTTTTAATGGTTTTTAATGCTTTATGTGTGTATGTTCTGTGTTTTAGAATTTTAAAATTTGTATACTCGTTTTTATCTTAATTTTAGAATTTCTGTAAACCGCCCAGAGCGGTTTATGGGAGCGGTATATAAGTGCAATAAATAAATAAATAAATAAATGCATGTTCCCTTCTATCCCACCGTGATCTCGAAGTTCAACAAAGTGTGCTCTCTTGTCTATACTATTTATGGACATTATCATTCCAGGAGACTACACATTTACAGCACGATCCTATGCATATGTCTAGTCTGAAAGAGTTACCTGAGGGTATGGCCAACTGAACTCATTCAGATGTGTTCAAATGACAAATCTCTGGTGGCTCAATCAGTCACATTGATGCTCTTTTGTTGGGCTGTTAACGTTATCATATTTTTGAAACTGTCAAAACTTCGTATTTGTTTCTCAGTTAAACTTCCTTCCGGGGAATTAGTAAGATATACCAGGTCAGAGAGACTGCCTAAGTGTTCAACTTATCTTTACTCCCACAACGTTGTTCACTAATGGCAGTGAGTCCTAATAGAAACGTTTTGAGCTTGATTTGATGCTATTTTCATGTAATTGTGTAGCCTTGCGTGGGGGATGTATATCATATTGTACTATGTATGTTTTTCAGGTCTTACAGATAAAGTATCATGTTTCTGAAGAAGCCAGACATGGCAAAACAAGACTGAACTAGGTTGATGGAAAAACCTTTGCCCATCTGAAAAACCTTGCTCATCTGAGCATAATATTCACACTTTTGTGTTATGCTGAATTTCTGGCATGTGTTTGTGTGTGTGTGTGTGTGTGTGTGTGTGTACCTGTTCAATTACCTGTGTGACACTTAGCCTCTCTACTTATTTTGTACATTGCTATATAGTTATTTTCCATTGAATTGATTTGTCTATCCCCCCCTTTTTGTCACATCACGATATTTTTGCGCAGTTCTATCCTTTTTATTATTTGTTTTTCAGTTCTTATTCAACTGGTGCCCTATTTTGGACTTTCTGCCCATTATAGACATCAGTCTGAAATCCACAGGCAGGCTTCCCTGTGAATGTACAGCAGTTGCTCGAAGGGAGGCCGGGTTCATGTGGATTGGTCCAGGAGGCATTAGCTGTGCAACCTATGTGTTCAATTTCTTTTACCATTGATTGATGATTGGCTGCAGGCCAGTGAGACAATTCCTAATTATTGCAAAAGTTTTTTTTTCTTTTTTTTTCGGTCAGACCTTGCTAGTCGATATGTTACATGTGAAATTATCCTAGAGCTTTCTGAGCAGGGCTCTATGTTTCTGCACTGATGTGGGGAGAGACACTGTATAGCTGAGAATTAAAGTTTTTTCAGCTGTTATGTTTAATTATCTGTGCATTGGTCAAAACATGGAAAACATAAGTGTGCAATGCTCCATTCCCACCTGCTGTTTCCTGACTCCTGTTCCAGCTCATATCAGCCTCTTTATTTAATTTCAGTTAATATTAAGGTTTAGGATTATTTATGCAGCATTGCTCAAGTATTTGAAGTCCTTCATATAGATTATCTCAGTAATCCTTACAACGATCCTGTAAAGTAGGTCAGTTGTATTATCTCTGTATGGCAGATGGTGTGTGGTAGTTGAGAAAGAGCAAGTTGCCTACGACCACCTAGTTGGTTTCTGGCAGAGATTAACTTTACATTGGGGGCTTCCCAGCTCCCACTCTCAGCAAGTAGGGTACACCGGGCCTCAGCTCTGACAGTATAGGGGACAGAGAAAGTATCAGGGCTCAGATATGTCTCCTGGGTCTACAGCACCCTCATGTCCCTGAGACACCCACATTTTCTTGGCAACGTAGGAGAAGGACTCCATTCACCATCATCTTATTAATCATCCTTGCCTGCTCTCCAACTACTGCTTTGTATACCCACCTCCTCTCAACCTCTTCAGCCCAGATCCTAGTATCTCAACAGCATTGCAGGGTGGAAGCCAACGAGAGTTGTAGTATCATGGAAGACATCACAAATATTATTTGTCCACCCTCAGTTCAGGAAATTGACTACTATAGTACCCCCAAAAGGGAGCCATCCAGCCTTTGCTAAAATAATAATAATAATAATAATAATAATAATAATAATAATAATAATAATAATAATAACAACTCCAAGGAAGGAGAGTGCACTGTCTTCCATGGCAGACTGATCAACTACTGAATAGTTCTTACTGTCGGGAAGTTCTTCCTAACACTTAATCATTACCTGTTTGTTTGGGTCTTACCTTCTGGAGCAACCGAATGCAAATTTGCTGCATCCTCTACGTTATAGCCCTTCACACATTTGAAGATGGCTCTCAAGTCATCTCTTAATGTTCTCTTTTACATGTTAAATATATCTAACTCCTTCAACCTTTCCTCTTAGGACTTGGTCTCTGGGACCCTCATCATTATTGTCACCCTCCTCTATACATGTTCCAGTTTGTCAATACCCTTCTTAAATAGTAGCGCCCAGAAATGAATAGAATGGTGCCTTTACTTTTTGTGATGTGGACATTATATTTCTTTTGATGCAGCCCACTCTTTTAGCCTCTGCATCACACTGCAGACTCATTCCCTGCCTTTTTATCTTCTGCTCATAAGAACATCCCTGCTGGATCAGTCCAAGGGTCCATCTAATCCAGCACTCTGTTCACACAGTGGCCAACCAGCCATCAGCCAGGGACCAACAAAGCACCCTCCCACCCATGTTCCCCAGCAACTGCTGCACAAACACTTACTGCCTTGAATACTGGAGATAGCACACAACTATCAGGGCTAGTAGCCATTGGTAGCCTTCGCCTCCAGGAATTTATCCAACCCCCATTTAAAGCCATCCAAATTGGTGGCCATCACTACATCTTTTGGTAGTGAGTTTCATAATTTAACTATGTGCTGTATGAAGAAGTACTTCCACTTATTTGTACTGGATCCCCCACCAATCAGCTTCATGGGATGAACCCGGGTTCTAGTATCTCCTGTTCCTCCTTTCCCACATCAGCAGACTGCTTTATACTGGGAGCTCCGTCATCACGCTGTGAATGCCGGCATGTCTGTGCTGCCACAAGGACACAGATGCCAAGATGCCCATATTTGTAGGGCTCCCCAATGTGTGTGACGGATTTAAAATGGGTCATTCCAAGGGCTTTTTTAAAAGAAGTCCTCCAGAAACTGATGCAGGCACATCACACCAGTTGCTGTCTCATTCACATGTGAACTTTCAAAATGGCTTGGTCTTTCACTGCTTGCACCTACAAGCATTTTCTCATGAACATTCATCTGATGAGATGTTCCACAACCATACCTTTCAATTTACAGAAGTGTCAACTCTGCAACAATGCACTGTGTGCGGAGCTACTGGGGCGGAGGCTCAGTTTCATGCACTAAATGAACTTAATTTTGATGTATGGCTTTTTAAATTAACCAAGGCACCGTTACTTGCTTAAAAAGAAGGCTTTGATTTTTTTGCAGTTGCATTCCAGATGATTTGCTAATGCTATTTGCCAAATTATTCTCTACAGCAACATTTTTATTTGTGTCAATTTAGATGCCAGCAATACACGTCTTCTCTCCACTTACCCACAATTTCTTGGTATCCCCCTTCTCCCAGACAAATGGAGAAATGTACCTTTCTAAGAATATTTCTGTAATCATATTTCACATGAAAATGCAATTTGCTAGATGCAAGTATGAATTAGTAATTGAGCAAAAATAACTTACTGAATTAAATCATGCACATACAGGTAAGTGGAACTACACAAAAGTGTAGGGGAACCATGATGCCGTGTATTTTTTGTGTTATTGCTTTGAAATCAGGGTTGCAGTTGAGATTTTTCTCTAGAAATCCATATGCCAATGCCACTAAATTTGATTGGGGAACAGCAGAACCTTAAAACCGTCTTCAGACTTAATTTCGATTTTCAATGCCTAGATTGCCAGTTTGCTTGTATAACATAACAACATTGCATAAGACGTCTGAAAATGATAATACCATAGTTATAAAGGAGAGTGGGCATTCAAATGGCAGATGCGGTTCAATGTAAGCAAGTGTAAGGTGATGCATGTTGGTGCAAAAACAAAACAAAAACCCCAACTTCAAGTATAACCTAATGGGATCTGAGCTGGTGGTGACTGAACAAGAAAGAGATCTTGGGGATCACAGAATCATAGAATCACAGAATAGTAGATTTGGAAGGGGCCTATAAGGCCATCAAGTCCAACTCCCTGCTCAATGCAGGAATCCACCTCAAAGCATCCCTGACAGATGGTTGTCCAGCTGCCTCTTGAATTATTATTATTATTATTTATTTATATAGCACCATCAATGTACATGGTGCTGTACAGAGTAAAACAGTAAACAGCGAGACCCTGCCGCATAGGCTTACATTCTAATAAAATCATAGTAAAGCAATAAGGAGGGGAAGGGAATGCAAACAGGCACAGGGTAGGGTAAACAGGCACTGGGTAGGGTAAAACTAACAGTATAAAGTCAGAGCAAAATCAAGTTTTAAAAGCTTTAGGAAAAAGAAAAGTTTTTAGCTGAGCTTTAAAAGCTGCGGTTGAACTTGTAGTTCTCAAATGTTCTGGAAGAGCGTTCCAGGCATAAGGGGCAGCAGAAGAAAATGGACGAAGCCGAGCAAGGGAAGTAGAGACCCTTGGGCAGGCGAGAAACATGGCATCAGAGGAGCGAAGAGCACGAGCGGGGCAATAGTGTGCCTCTAGAATGCCTCTAGTGTGGGAGAGCTCACAACCTCCGTAGGTAATTGGTTCCATTGCCGTACTTTGTCGGGTTGTGGTGGACAGCTCGGTGAAAATGTCAACCCAGTATGTAAAGAAGGCAAACTTCATGTTAGGCATCATTAGAAAAGGAATTGAGAATAAAACTGCTAGTATCATACGTCCTATATACAAATCTATGGTGCGACCACACATAGAATACTGGTCACCCAACCTAAAAAAGGATATTATAGAGCTGGAAAAAGTGCAGAAAAGGGCAAATAAAATTATTAATAGGCTGGAGCATCTCCCCAATGAGGGAAGGTTACAACAACTGGGATTGTTTAGCTTGGAGAAAAGGAGGCCAAGGTGTACAAAACTATACATGGTATGAAGAATGTGCATAGGGAGACATTTTTCTTCCTCTCTCGAAATACTAGAACTCGGAGTCATCCAATGAAGGGGGGGTGGAGGCAAAGGCTATCAATGGCTACTACCCCTGATGGTTATGTGCTATCTCCAGTATTTGGGGCAATAAGCCTGTGTGCACCAGTTGTTGGGGAACATGGGTTGGAAGGTGCTGTTGCACCATGTCCTGCTTGTTGGTCCCTGGCCGATGGCTGGTTGGCCACTGTGTGAACAGAGTGCTGGACTAGATGGATCCTTGGTCTGATCCAGCATGGCACTTCTTACCTGGCTGGGAAAGAAAGTGGCTGGTTGTGCCTCTAGGACATGACTACCCATTACTGAGATATTCTTTGTGTTTGTTCTACATAATTGCGGTCCTCATCCCCCGCTATGAAAACCAAGTAATACTATCAAATATCAACTAATCTACAAGAGTTGATAATAAGTGTCCTACAATCCCTTTTTCTGTTGAAATATTTATTCCAGTAATTCATAAAGCGAGGCTCATGTTCTTGTGGTAACACATCTATACTACTGGCTTCTTTCTTCAAATGATATATTTCTATTAAACTGTCCATTTCTTTTACAAATTTTGATCTGTCATATCATGGTAGTTGGAGTATTTGTGAGGGGGAGAATGCCAATCTTTTTTTCCCCAAATACAATTTTAGATGATATTCAAAACTTCATAATTAAATCCCTAAATTTGTAGCAAGAAATACTTCAGTGTGGAAAATAGTACAATCAAAGGATCCAAAGATGAGCCTACATAATAGTTGGGTACAGTCACCACCATGTCTTAGGAATGACATTTCAAATATACCCAGCAATTAGTTCTGTAAATTCTATTTAACCACTGTGGCATAAGGTATCATCTATAGGTGCCTTTGTGATCTGCTTCTGAAAGATTTAGAGTTAATGTGAATGATGAAAATTTATACACACCTTTCCAGGTTTCCTCCCAAACCTAAACACATTCAGTTTGATCCAAAGTGCTGGTGGTATTGACATTTAAAGCCCTAAACGGTTTGGGGCCAGGTTATTTGAAGGAACGCCTCCTCCCATATGTACCTGCCCAGACCTTAAGATCATCTACAGGGGCCCTTCTCTGTGAGCCCCTGCCAAAGGAACTGAGGCAGGTGGCTACTAGGAGGAGGGCTTTCTCCGCTGTGGCACCCCGGCTGTGGAATGAGCTCCCCAGAGAGGTCCGCCTGGCACCTACACTGTACTCCTTTCATCGCCAGCTGAACACCTTTTTATCCTCCCAGTATTTTAACACTTAATTTTAACTTAAATTTAAATTTTACTGTTTTAACTCTGTATTTTAATTTTATATCAATTTTGCTGCGTGGTTTTTATTCCAGTTGTGCTTTTTATATTGTATTGTGTATTTGTGCTTTTAACCTGTTGATTGTTTTACTATGATTTTAATTTTTGTGAACCACCCAGAGAGCTTTGGCTATTGGGCGGTATAGAAATGTAATAAATAAATAAATAAATAAATAAATAAATAAATGTCTACTCAGAAATAAGGCTCATTGAGTTCAAAGGGACTTACTCCCAGGTAGGTGTTTATAGAACTGTGCTATAGCTCATTTTCTCATTTTATACTGCAGTCATCTTCCTTTAATGTTCTAGCCGTGGTTAACACATAGAATTTTCCTAACATCACTGCATAATTATACCACTACTCCATAAATGGTTCAAAACTCATTAATCTCCTAAGGCAATAATCATGTCTAAACTTCTGGATGAGAAAATATCAAATTTGAAGGAACTGAAAAAAGGGGGAGGAGATTAACTTTCCATCCTTTGCTCTAACAAGCTGAAATAATGTCTGTTTATTTCCCGGCATTATTTATAAAATGTTGCTCTGCTGGTTGGATAGTTATGGGGGATGAAGCTTCATAATGTCCCCTCGAGCCATTAATTGGAACACATAGCTATGGTCTCTAGCACCATGAGAGCCAGCTGCTGAGAAATCCATAAGGACAGGGATGGAAGGGACCTTGACAGATAAAGGAGAGGGGACAGGCTTTTAAAGAAATGTAGGTTCAAATCAGGGACATCCTTAGGAATGAAGGGCACTTGTGAGGATTGGGACACATTTTGAAATATAAGATATGTACTGTAGAAGACAAGTGAGAGTATGGAGTTATTCTAGATACAAGTGTCTCCACTGCCTTTGTTTCAATTACAGTTTAAGGATATGATTAAGGAAAACAGGATGTGGATTGCTTGAGATGAGGCATCCTTTTTTTGCCGAAATTACATTTTAGGAGACAGTGTAACTATTGCAGCCGATAAAGAAATAAACCAGCCTTTAAAAAAAAAAATCAAATCACTATAACACATTTTAAAATATACTGATTCAGCTGCCTGAAATAACCTCTCCTGCTGTCACAATTCCTTCGCAGTATGACAGTGATGTAGCCCATTTCACAAAGAAAAGGTTAGGAGCTGTGTTTGGGGGGAAGAAGCAGATGCCTAGATGGCACACTAGCTCAGTCTACAACAGATGAACAAATCAATCCAGATACAGACCAATCCAAAGACCACCAAAGCTGAACAAAGCCAAATACCAGGGTTTCGCCTGCTTGATGAGGGCTTAGCATCAAGCAGGTTTTGGTGAGACCCGGGTTGCTGGGTTCTCCTATGGATTCCCCCCACCCCGCAGAAAGGGTAGGATTCAGAAATGGAAATAGACCTGGAAGCTTGAAGTGGAGCTGGTATTCAGACAGGCTTAGCTGTATGTTGTTCCAACAAGGAGCAGAGCAAGACTGAGGCTTAAATAAGAGTGTACTGATGGAGGCTTGGTCTCTTAAAGAGTCCTGATCTGTTTTAGCAATCTGAGACTGCAATGATGTGGGCATGGCCCTAGTCTTCAGAATCTGAGGATGGTATGCAACCTACTCTGAACGCAGGGGAGCTGACACCTGGCGTCTTTCTGGAGAACTGGATCCTGGGGAGATGGAAGCCTCCTGATGACTTTCTATGCACATTCTATGCACTTTCTTTGCACATTAACTCTGGACCCTCTTCATCTGAAGGTTAGGGGTCAGGAACCTCTGAGGATGAGATTTTGGGGTTCTGGTACATGACAAGAAGCCTCCCATATATTTTTTCTACCTACCTGAGACTTCAAAAATGTGGGTTCTCAAGTATCCAGCACACCACCATCCATGGCTTTTGGTCTATGATTAGCACAGTGGGTCACATGTTTGCGGGCCTGGGACATGTTAATTGGAAGAGAATGGACCTGGCTACCAAAGTCCCACCCACTATCTAAATTCAGCCATTTCCTCTGACCTTACTGAGGCCCACTCCTATTTAAAGCAAAGATTCATGAGAGCTTTCTCATTCTTGCCACTACTTGAAAATTCACAAGAACAAGATTTAGGCCACAATCCATAACCGGCTTAATCCTAAGTAGTCCCACGCGGCATAAATAGGACTGATCAAACATCAAATTTACTGTAACAGAGCATTTGAGTAGCTGACATTAAGCAAGTGCAGTTTTAACTCTGGTCTAGCTTCTGATTGCTTAAGTTGTAATCCATATATCCACTTTAATTTAGTGGATCACAAAAAGGGGTTTTGAGACAGTTAACTATGCACAAGTTGAATCTTATGCTCAGGTTCCAAGTTATAAGGTCTTGGCTTGTAATGTGGATTTTAATTTCATGCCTTTTATTTATCATAGAAGGAACTCTATGGATCTCACACCACCTTGTTCCCTCCCAGCATTTGCCTACTTAACAATGGGGTGGGGCAGTGCTGCACAGATTTCCTTCTCATAACCATAAGCATTTTAATCTTTAGAGAAAGAATGCAGGGCACTTTATAAAGCAGCCAATCCTGTAGCATGAATTGGAGATGTTTATTGACAGAACAGGCTGCCTTGTCCATTACCCCAAGTGGGTTGGACATTTCCTTGTGCTTCTTTTTTTCTACAGAGTAGAATAGGGTGACCGTATTTTGGAAACCAAAAAGGAGGACAAAATGGCCGCCCTCAGGAGGCGTGGCCACCCCAACATGCCCACCCCCAAGGCGGTGCCAACTCAACATGTCCGGCCCCCAAGGGGGCGTGGCCTCGGTCACTTTTATTTATTTATTACATTTTTATACTGCCCAACAGCCGAAGCTCTCTGGGCGGTTCACAAAAAGTAAATGATAGCAACCAATGAGTAGCAAAGGCACACAACTACTATAATAATATACTAAATACTAAAAAAGGAACTTACACTTATATAAAACCATTTCTTTATTTTTTATAACATAATAAACAACCACAACAGTCATAGGACTAGGGTGACCATATTTGGGAAACCAAAAAAGAGGACACCTAGTGTGTGTGTGGGGAAGCAGCTTTCTGAGTCCTGCAGAAAGTACGTTATTCCCCCGCCACCTTAAAGAACCCGATTGGAGTGGAGGAGGGGAAAGGATTTCATTCTGCACCACCACCATCCACTCCAATTGGGGCCTTTTCTATAATGTCCACGAATGACCCACTTTCCCCTTTAAGACCTCAATTGGAGCTCGGGGTGGGAGAATGATGTGCCTCAAGAACGCATGTCATTCCCTCCTGCCATGCTAATGGAAGCCTTAAAAGAGAAGGTGTGTCATTCCAGGACATTATTGAAAATTATAGAAAATCCCCCCTGACACCATGGAAAGAACAAAAGCCAGGACAAATCCAGGGAAATCCTGATGGTTGGTCACCCTAGAGTAGAAGTCTCATATATGAAGATAACTTGCGCTGGATACCATACCGTTCTGTGCCCATGTAACATAGGCCATGGCTAGACCAAGCCTATATCCTGGCATTGTCCCGGGATCATCCCTGTGCATCTAAATGACACACAGGGGATCCTGGGAGCAGGCAGGGATGACCCCTCCATTTGCCTGGGATAATCCTTAGTTCTAGCTAAGGCCATAGAATCATAGAACAGTAGAGTTGGAAGGGGCCTATAAGGCCATCGAGTCCAACCCCCTGCTCATTGCAGGAATCTACCTGGAATGCTTTGATCAGAAGTGGCCTTCGAACAGGGCTGGGCTTGCCATTAGACGTGAGGCAGGCGCCTCAAGCAGCAGGGGCCGGGAGGCAACAGCAAGATGTTGGAGGAGACAACTGTGTACCCTGTGGCCTACTCTGCAACTCCTAAGGTAGCCTGCTCCCTTCAGGTGCAATGGAGGACACTGTCCCATCATCAGTGTTGCAGGCAGATTTATTGGCCAGTCCTGCTGACTTTTTGTATTAATTTTTTATTTATTTTCTTTTATTATTTATTTCATTTCAACGCTGCCCAATAGCTGAAGCTCCTCCATAGGGTTGCCATCTTATTCTTTGCTTCAGGCAGTAATACATCTTAGGCCAGACCTGTCTCCAAAGATTTCCAAGCTCTCCTACCCTGTTATCCTTTTGACTGCAGGCATCAAGGGCTGAAGCCAAGAATTTCTGCATGGGCAGCAGGTGTTGTGTCTCTGCACGATGGCTCCTCTGTTCAGGGTGATTTCTAGGGTTGAAAGGATCCTTGACAAGCTGATTTTGGGCCTCCCTCTCAAAATGCCTCCTTGACCAGGATCCATGAGAGTACTGTCTGGCTTACTGTGGTGGCACCAAGAGCTCAAAGGGACAGCTATTTCGCAACTCAACTTCAGGGTATAGCATGTGTGTGTGTGTGTACGTGTGTGTGAGAGAGAGGGAGAGTAGGTGGGTAGGAAGGGAAACAGGAGTTGTGTTGTCTTCTGGGGTATGGTTGAAAACAAAGATGGCCACAAGTAGCTAATAGGAGTATATTGTTGTTGGGTGTTTTTTTTAAAAAAAAAAATAGTAAAGAGGACTGCAGACTGAGCATCAGTGCTGGGTCATGTCAGGGCATACCTGTCCAAAGATGTTGTCTGCTGGTGCTAGGCACACCTCTACATCTCATATGGAGACAAATAGCCCCTGTAGGAATGGTAAATACTCATGAAAGAATCATATGGATAGAACCAATGACATTGTTCCTTCCTAGCTGTGTCATCTAGTTCCCAGGGAGGGCCTTATTGCCATCAAAAAGAAACAAGAGATTGACTCCCCACATATCGTTCCTAGATCCGTTTGTTACCAGAATTATATGAAACACCCCCACCACAATTGTTAGTTTAGCATAGGGTGACCATATGAAAAAGAGGACAGGGCTCCAGTTTCTTTAACAGTTGTATTGAAAAGGGAATTTCAGCAGGGGTCATTTGTATATATGGGGAACCTGGTGAAATTTCCTCTTCATCACAACAGTTAAAGCTGCAGGTGCCCTGCCCTCTTTTTCATATAGTCACTCTAGTATAGCTCTAGTATAGGTCCTCCTTTTCATATGGTCACCCTAGTTTAGCATTCTCCATTCTAAATGCAAGTTGACTTCCATTAATTTAACCCGTGGGTGTACCAAGGCTTTCTCTTTCCTTCCTTCCTTCCTTCCTTCCTTCCTTCCTTCTTTTTTTGGGGGGGCACACATTTGTGACTTTTGATACTGCTTTGAAGCTGCTATCCTTAAGCACACAATATTGAAATCAGGGCTCTTGCAGCCAAGTTTTCAATTTTGTAAATTAACTAAAATTTATATTCTGCCAGATTAAACTTTTTTTAAAAAAACCCACAGGTGTGTCTGTGCATGTGTCTGTGTTTGTGTAAGAAATGAATACACAGACATCTCATAAGTTACATTAACACAAATTCCACAATTACAAAGCCTTCTTTAATACAATCGACTTTTCCAGCCTTCAAGCCACCATGAACAAAGCCTGGCTCCCCACTGTCCTACATCTCCCTTCAGACAGAAAGGAAAATCAGAGCATATCCTAAGTCAAGTTCTCATGCAATGAGAGGCGTCTCCTGAACTAAGTGGGTCCAGGTTTGGAGCATTAGTCATCCTGATTTCTTCGAAGATGTTGGCTTTTAGTTAGGGATGTTCGAATTCAGGTGGAATTCTTACTAAGTGCTTTGTTAATCTTGCTGGGAAAAGTGTTCAATAGCCGTTCCATTTAATTAAGGGGTGATGAAAGTTACTTGTCAACTAGAATGTTGTGCTCTAAGAAGGATCCACACCTCGCCTCTGCCTCTTTAATCAGAGAGGTTCTCCCATCCCAGCTGATGTATTGGGAGCAATCGGCAGCTTCCCATTTACAAAATTGCTTTCTTGGAAGATCCAAAATTGGACACCATCCAGCTTGTTAAAACTAATTCCAAAGAAAATTGCAGTGCCGGCTCGTGGTTGGGGAAAAAAAATCAGAAAAAGAAAAAGAAAATGCTTGTATAATGCCTAGCGCTGGCCAAATGCTTTGGTGATTCTCCAATACCTGTCTCAGCACTTGGAAGAATTTGAGGGTGTTATCTTGGATGGACAGCATTTATTTATTTATTTTTTAAAAAAATACATACATATTAAAACACCATCAAAATAGCTTCCTTTGGAAATGACATTAAGAAATGTAGCATGGATTTAATCCTGCTTGACTTCTGCAGTTCAAAAAAACTGTAATGACCATCTCACCATATCTAAGTTTTGTTGTTGTTGTTTTTACACCTCCAGGATTGGAAACTATTTCTTCTTTTTTTTTATGAGGATCATATTTTGCATCAGCAAGGACATGAAGGCCAGCTCCGAAACAGCAATAATTGGCATTTGTATAGCTCTGTTGAGTATCAAAGTGCTACTCTCTCTCTCTCTCTCTCACACACACACACACACACTTAATATTCTTTCTCACTCTTTCACTAGCCAAGGGAGCTCTTAAACTCACAGAAGCTCACAGAATAAATAGCACACAATTGTGTTTGTTAAAGAGAGGTCTCCTCTTACTATACATTATAACCATTTACTCTGATACAGAAGCAAAGGACTTGGAGAGAACACAATCCTATGATCCGGTGGGAGAGTGTCTCAGGGACCAGAAGATGGCTTGGGGTAACCCTCTGAGGTCAGAGACTGTGCATTGATCTTGGAAGGGGACGTCAGAGATGTGACCCCAGAACCCTACCCCACCCCATCCTTACAGACCACACGGAATGTACTGCACTGATAGCACTCTTCAAATACTTAAAAGGTTGTCAAACAGAGGAGGGCCAGGATCTCTTCTCGATCCTCCCAGAGTGCAGGACACGGAATAATGGGCTCAAGTTACAGGAAATCAGATTCTGGGTGGACATCAGGAAAAACTTCCTGACTGTTAAAACAGTATGACAATGAAACCAGCTACCTAGGGAGGTCGTGGGCTCTCCCACACTAGAGGCATTCAAGAGGCAGCCGGACAACCATCTGTCAGGGATGCTTTAAGGTGCATTCCCGCGTTGAGCAGGGTGTTGGACTTGATGGCCTTATAGACCCCTTCCAAGTCTTCTATTCTATGATTCTCTAAGGTCAGAAAAATGACCTCAAAGGAGGAGGAAAGGCGGCATTCCAGTGGGTAGGGAGGGGAAGAGATTGGAGGGGCCAGGATATGAGTTATCCTGAGCCTTCTCCAGCATCCTTCTCTATCCCTTGGAAATGCTTTCACTAGATGGGCTGAGAAGGCCATCTAGCGAAAATATAGGAGATTGGAGGGTGATAAAGTAAAGATCGCCACCACCAAAAGATTCCTATGCCTTCCACCACTTCAGCCTGGCAGAGCATAGGAATCTTGGAAGCTCACCAATCACTCCCTAGGACTGTGCCCTTAGAGGGGCTAATGACAAGTTAGGCACATATTTTATTTCATATTTATCTAAGCCGTGCTGCCCCTCGGTGGGCCAAATGGCGCCAACTTGAGACAAGCTGTATGATATTCAAAGACGGCCAAGTTCTTTGGGCACCTGAGGCAGAAAACCGCACAAGCACCTCACGCCATCCCTGGCAGGGGAAAAACACACACACAATGACAACAAATTAGGTCACTAATAATGTGTGGCCTTTTATGATGCCCCAAATCTGCCATCTGAGGCAAACACCTCATTCTGTTTCATTGTAGACCTGGCCTTCTTTCTAAGCAATTCTTAGCCCATCTCTAGTGCAGCCTTTCCCTGGAATGCAACCCCCATCATTCCCAGTGCAACAGATCCCAGATGGCACTACCATCATTAGATGCATATTTGGTGGGGATTCGAGAGAGGGCCTTCTCAGTGGCCGCTCCCAGGTTCTGCAAAATCCTGCTGAGGAAGGCAAAGGCTGTCGGCCTTTCTGTTCTCCTTCAGTTGTCCTTTCAGGCAGGCCTTCATGTTGCTGAAAGAGATTTTAATAGGCTCTGGCTTCAAATCTCAAATTCGTAGCTGGAGCCTTCCACAGGCCTAGTATTTAATTGGTTGATGCTTTGTATTTCTTTGACTGTTGTGTTTTTAATTGTGTCTTCATTGATCTGTTTTTAGGCTACGCCTCAATTAAGATTTTGGCAATCTGTATTTTAGCAATCTGTATTTTATCATTAGCCTCCTTGTGTTTTGTGTTTGTGTGTGTATATGTGTGTGTGTGTGTAAAGGTGGGATAGAAATTGAATAAACTAATAAACACTCCTGGGCCAACTCTACACTGAGCAGGATAGGACACTTTGAAAACATCTTGAAAACTGTATACGGAGTGTGTCCTAGGCCCCAACAGTTCTCACTAATGTTACAAACCGTTTTAAGGCAGTGGTGTAGATCTTGCGTTTACTCTTTTAAAATTTCATATTGTTTTTAACATATTAATGGTTTAATTTGTTTTAGAATTGCATATTTATTGCTCTCTTTTATATGTATAATTTTATCTGCACGCCACCCTGAGATCCCTGTGATATAGGGCGGGATATAAATGTTTTAATAAATAAATAAATACATACATAACGTAAAACCAGTTGCCTCTGGCCTTCTTCTAACCTAAGTGCAGTGCAGACCTAGGGGCTGTTCTCATGGCACCAATAGCGATATTGCTGGTATGGGGTGGCAGCAAGTAATCTTCATGAAGGGAGGCAGTGCGAGCTTTCCGGTGGCCTTTAGGCTAACCAAGCCTGCCCCCTGCCTGGCAACCAATGACCAATCATTGGTTGCCAGCCACACTTCCACTGTGACTTTGGAGCGAGGATAGATAGCGGATGCAGTGTACTTGCCTCACTCCGGAGAAAAAAGTTGGGGTAAGCCGGAAAGCCCCAGGGTGGCGGCATGGTGGCTGCTGCGTAATATAAGTGATGCAGCACCACTGCGCACCCACCCTGGAGCTTCCCGTGCATTCAGACAGCCCCCTAATTGAAATTTCTTCTACTACAGAGTGGATTTAGATGAGAAGGAATTTGGGAAAACTCATGATTTGAAAAGCTAGGAAAGCGCTCAGAGTAAAGACCTAATCCACATCACTTTGTTGCTAATGTTTTATTTCTTAACTATAAGTTTTGAGATGGAGGCGTAGATATTTTAGGTAGGGTGAAGGGGGGAGATACTGGCAGAGAATAAACAGACACAAAACAAGGTATATTAAACCTTGCGAAACCTGTGAAAAGAAAGGTGCTAAGTGCTTAATTTATCTTTAATTATATATATTTTTCTTATAGAAAATTTTCTGAAAGGGTGTGAAGGTGTTCTTGCACCTACATCATGTACAGGACATAATTACATTCTAAGGGATATAAATACTTTCTGAAATCGGCTGTACCCTTTCTGTGAACGATGATGCAAAAATAAATTTAAAAATCCCTCTCCTATAAATATGTGGAAATTCCCTACAAAGTCACCCATCACACTAGCTGGTGTGATGAAGTTCATGGCTCTCAACTCTAGGCCGGGACATCCACACACCCACAGCTTCTCAAGTGCAAATGGTTTTCCCCATTCAAAGAATTGAGAGACTGCTCCACACCAAGTAGGGATTCCCATATGCCAATGTGATTGCTCTGTTTGAGGGCTGAAGCACCATGCTTTGAGTTGCACATGCATCAAGGCCTCTTTTTATACGCTGTGCCTACGCTATTGACATTAACGGGTCCACATAGCATACACACAGAGTTCCTCACGTGTACGATAACGGGCATCCATGCCACTTTGAAAGAGGCAGTTTTGAGGCCACTCCTAAATAAGCTCTTCACAAACCCTTCTTCAAAATATAGTATTGTTCCCTGGGGCATTGTTGGTGAAAAGAGGGCTGCCCCCACTGGCTAATTTGAACTCCATTACCATGTAGTAATAGAGTTACTACAGATAGTAATAGAGTAATAGAGTAGTAATGGAGTTACTAATTTGAACTCTATTACCATTTGAACTCTATTACCATGTCCCACACTAGAGGCCTTCAAGAGGCAGCTGGACAAGCATCTGTCGGGGATGCTTTAGGGTGGATTCCTGCATTGAGCAGGGGGTTGGACTCGATGGCCTTGTAGGCCCCTTCCAACTCTGCTATTCTATGATTCTATGATTCTATGATTCTATGTCTAGATCAGCCTCCTCCAATCTGGTGTCCTCCAGATGCTTCACACTTCAACTCCCATCAGCCCCAGCCAGCATGACCAATGCTCAGGACTGCTAGGAGTTGTAGTCCAAAACATCTGGAGGGCACCAGCTTGTGGAACACTGGTCTAGACTGCATATGTTGATCTGAAGGAACCTATGGGATAGATTGATGTGTCACATAGCTAAAACTTGGATTTGCATTGTTCCAATGGTTTAATTCTATGGCAAGTAGAATACATCTTGACAATTTCAGCAGAAAATGCCAACACATCATATCCAAAGCCTGGCCTTCATAGAATAAAAAATCTTAATCCCCCCCCCTTAAAATCTAGAAGCCATCAACACATACCTGATGACCGATGAGGGGCATTAACATTGGTAGTGTTACACTGCTTTTGTTATCCTTCAGCATTTCACCTCATTTCGAGAGCCCCATGATTGGTTCTGTCCCTTCAGGTTATTTAATCCATCCCACACACCACCCTCTGCCCCAAGGCTCCCACTCCCCACTCTTGCTGCCCCAGACCTTTCCAAATGCTGCGTGACAGCCACATCCTTCAACAGTTGACAGAGGAAAGAAAACAGCCAGTTGGAGAGCGTGCCACGGAATTCAAATTATGTTACTGTCAGAGGCCACTGACGGCTAGTAAGGTTGCCGTCACTTTGGGCCATTCTAAGATGCGACTGGGAGAGGAATGAGGCAGGGTATCGCTTTAGTAGAAGAATTCGGGGCTGTCACTCAAACCCTGTATCTGCTCTTCATTGCTCTTCAAATCTTAGCTCATGCACCTAGTTAATGTTACATACTTCTTCAGCTTTTTCTAGCCTGCGGTATCCCCAAAGCTGTGGACAGGTGGCAGCACATTTACATCCAAAGATGGCGTGAAGAGGGGGAAGCATGATCCTGGCACAGATATGCAAATTTTGAATCCTGTGGACTGAGTTATGCCATAAGCTGTGCGTGTGAGTGAGTGTGTGTGTGTGTGTGTTTGCAGGAGGGAAAAAATGCTGTTGGCTGATGTGATTTCTATCAAAGCATGATGGATATGACTGCTTTGGTGTTTGCTTATTGCTGCTGTTTTGAACATAGCGAAATACGATGGGGGAGAATACAGGTTTTCAACACCCAAAGCTAACTGGCTATTTTGCAGAGCACCCAAGAGACAAGAGAGAGCAAGTGAACAAAGAGCGTTGAAGGCAGGTGGACACTCTGAAGTCTGTGGATCAAATACAATGAGCATCTTCTAGGAAGACAGGGCTTTTGTAAAAGCATCTGAAAGAGTGACGGAGATGTCTTTCTTCCATTATTGGGGCAGTGCAAGGGGTGCTTATACATTGCTGAACTCTTTACTAGGAATATCTGATATCTGCAGTTTACCCCAAATGGTATAACAATCCTTTTCAAGACAAACCCAGGGGGATCAGCACCTATCAGTCTGGAAATAAAACAAGGTCATCCAAGGTAATGATCTCTGCATAATCAGGAGGCTCCCTAGATTCGCAGACATTTACAAGTTTGCAAATTTAAGGTGTTTTCTTAATTGCTAGGCAAGGAACTGTGATTGTGAAATTATAGGACTCTGATGATGGTTGAGCCTACAGAGAAAGGGGTTTGGGAGGGAGAAAGGGGTCTAATGCAATCAGAAATCATGCAGACCATAGAGGCCATAAAGGTGTAGAAGGAGGGAAGGGAGAGGATCATGGACTTACCTGCTTCCACGATCCTCTTTGGGTGTCCAAACAGAAGTGTGACGACCCGGAAGGGAAGAGGGACTTTGCATCCGTCACGCCCAACAATTTTTTAAAAAGGCAGGTGTTGGGAGCGCAATTGCACTCCAGCAAAACATGAGTACAAAACAACCTGACCCCGCTCCCCGCCTCGATGTCCCTGGACTCCCTCCCGGCCCAGCTCCTTCCCTCTGCTGACCCCCGCTACTCGCAGGGAGGAGGAAAGAAGCCGGGACGGGCACCCACACTGCCCACGGTCCTCAGGATCATCCCAGGGCCATGGGAAAAATCGGGATAACTTTGAAAGCAGTTATCCTGGGGAAATGGAGGGGTTGTAGCTGCCTGCTCCTGGGATCCCCTTTGCATCATTTGGATGCACAGGGATGACCCAGGGATGACCACGGGAATATTCCACAGTGTAGAAAGGGCCTCTGTTTATCAATTAAGTCTATGGATGAGAGTTGTTGATACATGAACTGTTAGCATTTCAGTTGAAAACAAAAACATTTAACAAAGAAGGTAAATGAGAGGCAGGTTGAGATTGAATTGGGTGCTTAAGCCACTGACTGTTGAACGAAAGACTGTATTCTCCCATATGAGCCTGCCTGTGCTCTGAAGGCACTCCTGATGGGTACATGGGAGAGGGCCTTCTCGGTGGCTGCTCCAAGGCTCTGGAACACCCTTCCCAGGGAAATTTGGCTGGCTCCCTCTATGCTATACTTTCAGAAGCAGGCAAAAACTTTTTTTGTTCCAGCAGGTTTTTGGAGTTAATTATCTGTGTTAATATATCTGTGTTAATGTATTGGATTTTTTTAAAAAAACATGTTACTTTTTTATTTTTTATTTTAATATTTTTAATTTTACTGCAGGTTTAACTCTATTTTAACTTTTGTAAATTTATATGTCTATATTTTAATTGTACGTGTTTTAATCTTGTAAACCACATCACACCAGTCCTTTTCCAGATTCATTGGCTGCCAGTCCAGGTCCAGGCCCAATTCAAAGTGCTGGTATTAACATCAAAGCCTTAAATTATTATTTGTTTTTAGGATTTTTTTAGGATGTTTTTAACTATATATATATATATATATATATATATATATATATAATGTTTTAATTGAGTATTATGTATTTTATCATTTATTGTTGTTCCCCGCCTCGATCAAAATGGAGAGGCGGGCAAGAAATATTATTATTATTATTATTATTATTATTATTATTATTATTATTATTAGGCTTGGGGCCAAGCTATCTGAAGGAACGCATCCTCCCATATGTACTTGCCCGGACACTAAGGTCATCCTCAGGGGTCCTTCTCTGTGAGCCACTGCCAAAGGAAGTGATGCAGGTGGCTACCAGGAGAAGGGTCTTCTCTGCTGTGGCACCCCGGCTGTGGAACGAACTCCCTAAAGAGGTTCTCCAGGCACCTATGCTATACTCTTTTAGCTGCCAGGTGAAGACCTTTTTATTCTCTCAGCATTTTAACAGTCTATCAAGTTAATTTTAATTTTGCTATTTTAAATTTGTATTTAAAATCTGTATTAAATTCTTCATTGCTTCTTGATTTTATCCTGGTTGTGTTTTTATATGGTATTTTATATTATGAGAGAGAGAGAGAGAGAGAGAGAGAGAGAGAGAGAGAGAGAGAGAGAGAATGGTTTCCATAGTTTTAATTTTTGTAATCCACCCAGAGAGCTTTGGCTATTGGGCAGTATAAAAATGCAATAAATAAATAAATAAATAAATAAACCTCCTTGAGTCCCAGTACTGGGAAAAAGGTGGGAAATAATAATAATAATAATAATAATAATAATAATAATATATTCTGGATAGCGAGGGATTAGGATCTCAGGGGAAAATGTGTACACTGCCCTCCATTGTATGAAATGTTCTGGTTTAGGGATGGCAGCCATCTAGCACCTCAGGTGAAGACCTCAAGGGCAGGGATGGGAAATGGAAAAAAGACAAAATATGTGGCCTAAATCTTGCATCCCCCAAAACTCTGAATAGGGTTACCAGGCTCCTGTTCTGGGCTGGCAGCATCCCAGGACAGGAGTGCTCTTCTTTCAGGATGGTGATGCATAGCAACACTGAGTAGCAAGTAAGGATGTACGGATAGCATAAAATCCATTCCATCTGCATTTTGCAGATTGTCAGGCACCATTTGCTCTATCAATCCCATATCGACAGAATCATTTTTATTATTTTTTAGTTTCTGAATTTGTGCAAACTTCCACTTGCGGAAATGCATACTTCCTTCCAAAATGCACAAATCACCCCCTTAAGCCTTCACATTTTGCTTGAGCTTCCTGGAAGCATCTGGCTGGGGACTGAATGCTGGACCAGATAGACCCTTGATCTCATTCATCAGGACTTTTGTTACCACCTAAGAATGGGCCTGTTTACCAGCGATCGAAGTAATGGTGAGGCTTAAAGAGAGAGAGGGAATTTGCCAGAGCATTTTTGCACAGTTACGTAGCAGATACCATTGGGTAGCATTGGCACAGTGCAGAGAAAAGCAACATGGTAAGCATGTTGACTAAGTTTTGTAATCTCCGCATCTGAAGAGCCTTTTGTCTAATCAAGTTAGCAACAATACTTTCTTTTCTAGTTCAAGCTGGCAACAGGGAGTGGGAGAAACAACATCATGTTGGAATGGGAGAAGCAATACCTCTCCTATTGCTTTCAGCCTGTTAATCTAACCTTAAGTCAAAGAAATACATGACTAAGTTGTTGTTGTTGTTGTTGTTGTTGTTGTTGTTGTTGTTATTATTAAACTTAGCAATGTGAAGGCTTACATTGGAACTGCGATGTACATGGGTTTCTGTGCGATGTTATTTATTTCCTTGCCTAAGCTGAGACCTTCAGGCATATTCAATTTATTCATGCAAATTCAGCACTTCCACTCAAACTAAAATTACAACAGTCTTTGGGGGAAGTTGTTCTACATTGTCCATAAGAATATGCAGCCGAATCATCATGTCATGAGGTTTTAAAACAGAACCCCCCACAATGGAATCAAAGTTGGCCTAAGAACTCTTGCTGTGTAGCCATGTTTCATTTCTGTTAATGTTCTCGCAACGATTGTTGGAAAAGCAGTCCCCCAAAGACGGGCAGTAATGAGAAACTGCAGTTTCCACTGAGCACACGGAGCGATGGAAACTGCTACTTATGCTGTTCAAATGAATCACATAATTTTCACGTGCTTTTCAGACTGCAGAACACTGAAAATCCCAGGAAGTCATAGCATCATAGAATATTAGAGTTGGAAGGGTTCTATAAGGCCATCGAGTCCAACCCCCTGCTGAAAGCAGGAATCCACCTCAAGGCATACCCGACAGATGGTTGTCCAGCTGCCTCTTGAATGCCTCTTGTGTGGGAGAGCCCACAACCCCCCTAGGTAACTGGTTCCATTGCCATACTGCTCTAACAGTCAGGAAGTTTTTCCTGACATCTAGCTGGAATCTGGCTTCTTGTAATTTGAGCCCGTTATTCCGTGTCCTGCACTCTGGGAGCTTCGAGAAGACAAGTGTACAAAGGTGTACATGGAAAGGCAGACAGGGCGTCTGTATCTTTAATAGTTGTATAGAAAAGGGAATTTCAGCAGGTGTCACTTTTATCCCTGCAGGACCTGGTGAAATTCCTTCTTCATCACAACAGTTAAAGCTGCACGAGCCCTGCCTAGATACATGACCAGATGCAAAAGAGTTTTTAAGAAGACAGAAGAGGACCAGTGGGCCATCAAGAACTGATGCCATCAATACCTTTGGTTGCAGAACAGACTGGAGAATACAGAGAGGGTACCTTTTTACCTGAGGAATTATATTTCAAACACGTTGTACCAATACAATATTTGTGTGTTCCCTTGAGGTTTCCTCTTTCTCCTTTCCCTATTATAGTGACTTCCCTCCATTGGGTATCTTTCACCACAGGGGATCACGGGGGTGAACTACAACCGCCATTCACCCTTGTGGGAAATCTGCATTTTGTTTGTGGGAAACAGCATCAAGGACTGGATGACAGCATAGGTAAGAATGCTCTATCCCACTTATTTTTACTGGCTACAGAGGTTTGGGCAGCTCAACCCTAAGTGGCATACTAACAAAATATTAATAAGACATTCTCCAAAAGCAAAAAAAAACCACAAAAATATGTGGCAGTGATTGACTAGGACAGATGCTAGAAAATAAGGAGTGACCCTAATTCAAAAGGGTAAGTTAAGAAGGTATACACATACATCATAATTCGAGCTGGAAGTTTTCGGTCAGTAGATTAATCAACTAAAAGCTCTCCTTGACTCATCTGTGGGGTTCAATTTTAATTGTTTGAGTTGAAAGCCAAGGAAAAATTGTCTTTTTTGTTTTGGTTTGGAGGTTGATTTGTTTCTGGTATGTTACTTATTTAGGTTTCCTTTTTTTAGTTTCTTAATTTTATTTTAACATAGTTTTTCATTCTAACAATGAGTGTTTGCTTTTGTTTATTAAATTAATCGTAAATTATCCTGTATGCTTCCTTTAATATCTAAAATACGTTTTGGCAATGTAGACATCCTTTTAAATTAATAATATTTTAATTGATTGATTATCCAGTTAAAAGGCAGGTGATTAGCTAACTGAAAATACTTTCGTTGTGCAATAGCCCTGACAATAATAGTTTCCATGATAATAAAGGAAACTGTGGTTAATGTATTAATGCTTCATTAATATAATAAATAAGACGGTGACATACTAAATGACACTGTGCTAATTCTCTAATTGCTTTTAAAATGCACTGGAAAGACTTCCAATGATCCATCAGGCTCCTATTTAAAAACACACACTAAAAAAATAAATTAAATAAACACAGATACACCTAGCTGACTAACTGCAGAGGGTCTTTAGTTCACTTTATGAGAGTCTATCTAAAACAAATGAGCTGTGGAGAATTGCTCTTTCTGCCATGAGTATCCAGCCAGTTTAAATATTTTCTCATCAGAAGAGCTTCTATCATTCAGTCAGCAAAGCACATGAAAGGACACACTGAGAAGTTATCCGCTGCCAAAATTCAACAGCAAATCTGCCCTTCCAACAGAGCAGTGAAGCTCTTTCAGAAATGAGATTATGGAATGGTCCCCCTGCCTTTGGGGTCATTGTCTATCCATAATTCATGAAGGCTGAGCCGAAATTTCCCCATAGAGAACATTTGGCTTGGAATTGGAAGAAGAAACAAATCCCTGACTCACCTTTTCTCACTGCTATCTATTTTGTTTGGGTCTTTTTGTTTGTTTGTTTTTGGCAGCAACTGCATTTTTAATATGACTTCTGGGGAAAACAAATAGCAATCTCCCAGAAAAGTAAGAACATGAGAAGTGCCATGCTGGATCAGACCGAGGGTCCATCTAGTCCGGCAAAAAGCAGCACCATCAGGAAACTTGGCCAGATTTTTCACCCACCTTCGTTCCCCCAAATGCCTTGAAATGACCCTTCCAGTTAAACCACCTGCAAAAGGGGTGACAAAATTAGGTGGGGGATCTCAACTTGGCACTGTGATTCATACAACTCTTTGGGGGGCCAAATTCAGGAATATATCATCATTTGTGTTACCTATTATTTATTACATTTATATCCTTCCTATTTTCCTTTTGCAAAGAACCCAAAGTAGCTTACATGCTCCTCATCCGTTTCATCCTCCAAACAATCCTGTGATATAGGCTGGGCTAAGGGTCAAGGGCCATCCCAAAGTCACCCAGTGAGCTTCACCGTCGAGTGGGGCCTAGAACCCAGTTCTCCTGAGTCCCAGTCCAACACACAGGCCACTAGACCACACTGGCTCCCAATGTGGTTGTTATTGTATGGTTTGACTTCGCACTGCACTGGTACCAGGAGATCTGGGTTATAAGAAACAGAACAACTACTTGTGGTTGGGTGGTGGGGGGAGGGATGAAAAGAATGTGAAGCTTACAAGCCTCTACAATATTTGTTTGTTTGTGGAATTATTATCAAGTGAGTCCTAAACAAGACTTCTACAAAACCATTTTTGGTCTCATACCATGAAATTGCAATGTACATTCAAATAATTAACACACACAAAAAATGTCCACTTATAATAATACTGAAGTTAAAAATCCCATTTCTCCTTCAAACAATATTGGACAATTTCTACATTTCCATAGTTTATAGTGCTCTGATCAGGCATTGTTTCAGCGCTGGAACTCTGGTAGAGCTTTTCAAGGCTTGGCAAGAATATTTTTTGGTACTATGAACCGATCCGAAATAATAAGACTTACAGACATGGAGGAAATTATCCAAGTTATTAAGCAAAGCTATCCTATGATTGAATGGAAGCTGTTTGCTTCTATACAAGGGGGAGAAAGGGGTGTAGTTGGGGACAATGGTTCAAGTGACTCCAGGGACTGATGCTGGAACCTGGTTTTTGCTATGCACTGTATCCTATATTACAACTTATTTTCTGAGATCTTTACTGAGAAGATCTTTTCAGTTCATTTTTAATAAGAATTACCAAAATCCACTGGTTTCTTCATTTAGTATAGAAACAACTTGCTTTTTATTTTTAAAATTAAATGCAGGAGAAACCGAAACTGAAATTCTTTCATCCAGGCTCAGGGCTTTGAATGCTTAGCTATTTAGAGGTCTGGGTTTTATTCCACTATGTTTATGGTGCTCAATTAGGGTTTTCACCTGTTTTCCCCCCTCTTTTTTGTGACAGGCTTTTTATCTTTAACAGCTAAATGTCCGGCAGGTACAACATGGCCCTCTCTATGCAAGGAATAGGCACACCTTGTGAATTCGGCTAATCCAGATGGATAATAATTTCATTTCAGTCCGTCTTTATAAGGATTTGCCGAAGTTCACAAACTCTTTCCTATTCAAGAAAGAACTGTGCATGTTTAGCCTGGAGAAGAGAAGTTTGAGAGGAGACATGATAGCACTCCTTAAATATTTGAAAGGATGTCACACAGAGGAGGGCCAGGATCTCTTCTAGATCCTCCCAGAGTGCAGGACACGGAATAAAGGGCTCAAGTTAAAGGAAGCCAGATTACAGCTGGACATCAGGAAATGTTGTACTGCTCTATCCTGACTGATAGAGCAGTACAACAATGGAACCAATTGCCTAGGGAGGTTGTGGGCTCTCCCACACTAGAGGCATTCAAGAAGCAGCTGGACAGCCATCTGCCGGGGAAGCTTTAAGTGGATTCCTGCATTCAGCAGGGGGTTGGAATCGATGGCCTTATAAGCCCCTTCCAACTCTACTATTCTATGGTTTTATTATTCTAATCCCAGTTATTAACCAGATGGTGATAAGCAAAATGAGATAAATCAAAAATACTAAGGGCATCAAGTAGAAATTAAATTGTAGCCAATGCCTATAGATACGGAACAAAGTTAAAAGTTTATTTATGTAGGAGCAAATCAGCAAATGGCATTAAGATCTTCCACACTTGTGTTGCTGCATTGCAGAGATCTCTCCCATCAGTGACTCTATAATTAGGAAGATCAGGTAGATTCCTGCACTGAGCAGGGGTTGGACTCGACGGCCTTGTTGGCTCCTTCCAACACTACTATTCTATGATTGTATGATAAGACAGAAAGATTTTAAAAATGCAAATGCAGGAAAAAGCAAAACTGACAGATTTGTCTATTCTCTTTCATGGTGTCGAAGATAATTCAGTCACTGCTGTACAGGGAATAGAAGCTACATAGCCTCTCCCCCTCATCTACATAAACCTATCCTATGTTTCTTTTCCTGAGCACTCTCAAGTCTGGGAGTTAGTCTAGAACTTGCAGGGTCACTGCAGAGTCCGTAGCGCCAAACAGGACCCACCGCTTGCACAATGGGGATTTAGCACTTCATAAAGAAAGCCCCCAAATGAGTGGGAAGACTCATTTCCGGATCAGGACAGGTTGGCAGAGCTCCATTGTATGAGCTCTCTGGCCTGCCCTGTTCCAGAAGGGAGCATTTCTGCTCGTTTTCCATTCCTAGCCAAAAGTGTGATATCCCTGTTGGACAAGGAGCGGGTCCTGCTTGGCACTCAGGCAGCATTGAATAATGCAAGATCTGTTGTGGCACCCCGGTTGTGGAATGCCCTCCCCTGGGAGGCCTGACTGGCGCCAACTCTGGCTTCATTTCAGCACCATGTTAAAATATGGCTCTTTATCAAAGCCTTCAAGGGCTTAATTCCCCATGGTTACACCTAACTTCAATTGATTTAAATTGTTTTATTGCTTTTAATACACTTTTAGCTGTGCTAACTATTTATGTTTATATTGTTCTGATTTTATCTGTACGCCACCCTGAGATCCCAGGGATAATAGGGCAGGATGCAAACGTTTTAATAAATAAATAAGGACATAAAGACACCGTTTCAGTGCAGCTGTATGCAGCAGTTTAGCAGAGCAGACCTTATTAGTCAGCAATAAGTCCAATATTATATCTTCTTTTTAATATTATTCATGACGTGGGAAGCGGGACCTAATGTGCTAATAACATCAAAGTAATGTCAAATCTACATACGTTCTTGCAAGCAAAATTATTGTGGGCTTTCTAATAATATGTTGTTGGGGTTTTTTTGTTTTTGTTTTTTAAGAAATCTGGTTTTGAATCATAGCTTTCAGGCTTCTTTTAAACAATGTGGAACTGCTTAATGTTTAATTTATTCAGAAGTGAAAAGATTTCCGCACAAAAGGCCTACTTCTTTGCATAATGGAACCATAGAAACTACAGATGTCTAAGCAATAGTTGTAAAATTGTGCAATTTCTCTGCCCTCCAAGTAAACACAGTGTACACAGGCTCTATTGTGGCAACTGTCAGCCATCAGGTGCAATACTGACGTCTTGCTTAGATTGTTTCCTCATATTAGCAACCCAATTACAGCTTTTTGAACCGGCTAAGCAGAAGTACATCTAATGGCAACACACCAAAGGCAGCCTACATCCTCGATCTGCTCTGGTTAACTAGTCTCCATTTAACGAGAAGAATCAAGCGCGCAGAAGAAAAGCTTACGTATGTAGAAGAAGTGCCGTATGTGTGTGAGGGTTATCTGTCCATTCTTGTACAAACAGTTCACCCATGGTCACGTACGTTGCATGCCATTGTGACCAACTGAAGAAAACACATGTTCCAGCAGCTTTTTGAGAACCCTGCCACAACAGTTCTGTATCCCCGTCCCAGTTTCTATCGCTGTAAATTTCCGCAGTGCCCCGATACAGCATCACACCCCATCTGCGGAGGTATGGGGAATTAAAACGGTGTCCGCCAAGCACTGGTTGAAGAACTAGGGATCGATAAGAATTCCGTTCCATTAGGTTTGGTATTCATTCATTCATACATTCATTCATTGCATTTCTATCCTGCCTTTCCCCTCCGACAAAGAGCACAAGATGGTGTACATAATCCCCCAAATTCATCCAGTGATCTTCCATGGCCAAGTGGGGACTAGAACCCGGATCTCCCAGCTCCCAGGCCGTCACTCTAGCCACTACACCACACTGGCTCTTTAAATAAGAACTTACCCAAATTTGAATCTTTCTTCCTAAATGGCATGGAAAGAACTTGAGGTTTATTTATTTTTAAAATGAACTTGTGATAAAACAAAATGGATAGATTCATATCTCCAGGCCCAGGCCTTTGAGCGTTCAGTTTTTCAAATTCTGGCTTTGAATCCCTATGTATTCAGCCACGTTTGTGGTGCTAGACTAGGGCTACCCCTCTTTTTCCAGACAGGTCCCTCAACGTTAACAGCTACCTGGAAGGCAGCTGTTTTTAAATATTATTTACTGCATTTTTATCCCACCTTTTTTTCTCCAAGGAACCCAAGGTGGCAGGTATAATCCCCATCCTCCCCATTTTTAGCCCTACAACAACAACAACCCTGAGAGGTAGGTTGGGCTGAGAGTCTGTGACTGGTCCAAAGTCACCCAGTGGGCTTCCAAGGTTGAGTGGGAGGACTAGAACCCGGATCTCTTGACTCCTCGTACAACACTCTAGCCACTACACCACACTGGTACAAAATGCTCAGATTGTCCATCCCTAGAAAGACCACTTCCAGGTAAAGTTGCCAGGGGAGCCCACTGGAAAAAGAAAGTGTCCCACTATATGGCTTAATGCCATGGCGTCCACCAAGCCCTGGCCATGAGTTCTGCTACTCTAATGTCACAGAGGACTTAAGAACATAAGAATATAATGCTGGATCAGACCAAGGGTCCATCTAGTCCAGTTGACCAGAGACCAACAAAGCAGGACGTGGTGCAACAACACCCTCTCACCCATGTTCCCCGGGAAGTGGTGCACACAGGTTTCTGCCTCGAATACTGGAGACAGGACACAACCATCAGGGCTTGTAACCAGTGATAGCCTTCTCCTCCAGGACACTGTAAAGCCAGGAAGCCGAGCTAAGAAGGGCTTTGCTAGACCTGCCGGGATAAGCCGGCATGGAGGCGGGGCGATGGCGCGCTGACGTTAGTGCGCGCCGCCCCGGCTTCCAGACGTGGGACGCGCAGAGACATCGGGATCCCTGCAGCGTCTGCCATTTTTTTTTTAAGTTTAAAGGGGCCACGTGTGGCCCGAAGACTCCGGACCAGGTAAGTCCGTTTTTTTAAAAAAACTAAGCCTCCCCCAAGACATCCCCCCAGCCCCCCTGCCCTCCCCATCCCTGATGCCTATGCCATCCACCCTCCCTGTCCCCGGCCTTGCCCGGGCGGCAGCGCCCGCTGCTTCCCCGGACGGCAGCACACCCCCTCCACACCGGGCATTGCCCGGGCAGCAGTGACCGCCGCTCTCTCTCTCACCTGCCCTCCCCCCTTGCCATCCCCGATGCCTGCTCTCCCCCCTCCTGCTGGGTCCGGCCTTTCCCCCCCCCCGATGGGCACAGCGCTGCTGTGCCCAGTCCACGGCTTTTTGCGGCTCCTCGCAAGTAAGCGAGTAGCCGCAAAAAGCCACGGAAGTCTCTAGACGTTCTGCAGCCCCGGCCTCAGGCCAGAGCTGCAGAAAAGGCGCGCCATAAGCGACTTTGCTTATGGCGCGTTAGAGGAGGCTTCAGTGCGGCCTGGAGCCGGATTCCCCTGTGCGCCCTGTGGACGCACAGCAGGGAAACCGGCTCTCAAGGCGCGCTAAGGCCTCGTCTAGCAAGGCCCTTGGGAGATTTTAGAATTGGAATCTGCAGGCCGATGAGAAACACACACACCCTTTTGTATGCTGCTTCTCATATTCCTCCCTATTAAGTCAATAGGCATGCTCACAGGAGTAATTACATCAACATGGAATTAACCCGGATTGCCCTGTGCCCTGCACAAATATGGAAAGTGGCTTGCGAAGTGCCTGGTTCTGAGACTCGTACAGCCCCAGTCTATGCTACTTTTGTTAGAATCATCTTAAATAAATTGTCACAGCCAAAAGGCGCTTGTGGCTTAGTTCACCGCCCTCCTGCTATTTGTGCTAGTTATGTAGGAAACAATTAGACAGTGTCCCCATCCCTTGCACGCTGTTATGCCAGTACAAATTAAAGCCGGCCATTAAGAGCGCTCATTCTCTCTGTCAAATCCTGTGCAGAAGTGTGACTTAGTGTACTTGGGGCACAATGGCGCTGCAGCCTCTGCACATAAAGATCAATATTAATTAAAGGGAGATCAAAACATTTCTCCACATCATATTTGGATGTCTTTCCCAACAGCAGAGCAGAGACAGCCTGTGTAGGTACAAATGCAAGGAAGTGTCTGCTGGGGTTTTCATGGAATCCAGAGTCCATGTGCCGATATCACCTGACACCAGCAACAATCTTCCAGTGCCCTCAAGTCAAGGGTGGGTGGGCAGGAAGAGATTTTACAGAACCAAGGGTTAGAAGGGGGCATGGGTTCATTATCTCCAGCCTTCTGCCCCAGGAAATAGTATTTCACATATAGTCAACCCACACAATACAAAACACATCAGACCAAAGAACTAGAGACAGTCACAGTCCCCTGCCTCCCTCTGCATTCTAAAGGTAATATCAGACCTTTAAGAAATACTGGGCCTGTTCAGACAACACACTAAGCCATGGTTTGGCCACTAACCCCCTTTGCAGCAAATTTAAACTGTGGTTATGTAGCCACCATGGTAAAGGAATGGTTCACATGACACTGGGCCTGTTCAGAAGACATCTTAAATCATGCTTGTTAAGGCTTTTGGTTAAGCAGCAGGCTCACTCACAGTTGGACTGTCTGCAGCAGGGTTAGCTGCTCTAACCATGGCTTAAAGTGTTGTGTGCGGCAGCACAGCTTGTGGTTAGTGCTAACTCCAGAGAACCACAGTTTTCCTAACCACAGAGCCTGAAGTGCCATCTAAACAAGTCCACTCTAAGGGCTCATCTACACCAAGCAGGATATTCCACTACGAAAGCGGTATATAAAAGGCAGGAGCCACACTACTGCTTTATAGCAGTATTGAAGTGCTCTGCAGGATCTACACTACTGCTTTATAGTGGTACTGAAATGTTGGGACAACTGTTGGGGCCCATGACACATCTACTCCAAGCAGGATATAACATTATGAGAGTGGTATGAAAGCAGTATGTTTCAATGGGTCCCAACAGTTGTCAGTGTACTTCAATACCTCTATAAAGCAGTTGTGTGGCTCCTGCCTTTTATATACTGCTTTGATACCACTTTCATAGTGGAATATCTGCTTGGTGTAGATGAGCCCTTTGTCATGGTTCACACAACATGCTAAACCATAATGTTTAGTTCAAAATGCTTAACCACTGTGGCTTAGTGTGTTGTCTGAACAGGGCCGCTTTGGTGATATTGTTTGAATTGCTTTGAGCACGCAAAGCCTCAAATATCTTCATGGAAAGCTGTCATCAATTTATAAACATTTGGAGCAGAAGACGTGGGCCCAGATCAAATGAACATTTTTGTCATCCTTATGTCCCATTCAAGTGATGGGGCTGGAGTTGGTTGTGACTAATGCGTCCAATTTATTTCCCAGGGCAAGTGTGACTACCTGGAGTTGGATCAAAGCTATGGTCAGAATGTGTCTGTAAAAATTGTATTTTATATTTCTCTTAGCTCTGTAAAAAGGAATAAAATGCCAGCATCACTATGGGGCCAGCACCCCATAGAGGGGAAAGGATTGGCAATTCTTGGGCCCCTCTCACTCTGATAACTGTGAGGAGGAAGCTGGCCTGCTCAGGAAGAAGGACTAGTGTAGCCATTTCCCAATAAAACCTGGAACAGATACCTAAGGTTTATCCTGGGATCATCCAGGGTTCGCCTCTGCCTGAGCACTGGATCCCCTGTGTGTCACCTAGATGAACAGGTTTGACCCCTGGACGATCCAGGGATAAACCTTAGGTCTAGCAATGGTCTGGGTACACCATTTTTTAAAATTTCCCATGATAGTCAACAGAAGGCATAAAGACTCAGATTTCCAAATTTTGACTCAGGTTCAGTACCCAAGTTGAAGCAGACACCCTCTGAATTGGTCTGAGCAGAAATGGACATTTCCAAAAGAACCAAACTGGAGTCTGAGTCAAAACTGGCGGTTGGGGCACTCCTTTAAGTATTAGTAAGCCAAGTCCAGTTGAAAGCACAAGGAACTATTTGGGTGTTTCTTCATATTATGGTATCCTACTGCAATCCTATCTATCTATCTATCTATCTATCTATCTATCTATCTATCTATCTATCTCTACTGAAAACTAATTCCCCTTGCTTTCAATGGGGCTGATGCCCAGGAAACTGGCCTTAGAGCAGCTTGTCTAAAGCTCATGATGGAAACGGAAGCAGCCACATGGAAATAATGTTTCCTTGGCAGCCCACCAAAAAGTTCCATTCACTGCCACACACTACAGATGCATGAGAATTTCAATGCTGTTTTCAAATCATGCAAACATGTACGTTTGCAACCCCAAATGCAAACGTGAGCAGAAATGCCACTCCTGGCAAATGTATGCAATTTTTCAAACATGCATTTGCGTTCAAAGGTGTGTTAGAATGCACCTCCAAAAATGTGCACATGCACAAATGCACATCCTCCCTTCCACATTTTCCTACTTTAAGCCTAGGGGGGAATACACATTTTTGTTTGTGGAAAATGTGCATTCTTTTTTTTAAAAAAAAAAGATCAAATGAACATTTTTGTCATGCTTAAGTCCCATTCAAGCGATGGGGCTGGAGTTGGTTGTGACTAATGAGTCCAATTTATTTCCCAGGGCAAGTGTGACTAACTTGAGTTGGATCAAATGTTGGATGAGATGTTTTTCAAGTGCGAAGAATGTGCACTTAAAAAGAAAAGAAAAAGACACTTGCATTTGAGAACATGGACAAGGCAAAGGGCTCATCTACATCAAGCAGGATATTCCACTATGAAAGTGGTATGAAAGCAGTACATAAAAGGCAGGAGCCACACTACTGTTTTATAGTGGTAATGAAGTGCACTGACAACTGTTGGGGCTACAGAAAGGATATAATACTATGAAAGTGGTATGAAAGCAGTATATAGTATGTGACATGGGTCCCAACAGTTGTCAGTGCACTTCAATACCACTCATTAGTGTGGCTCCTGCCTTTTATATACCACTTTCATACCACTTTCATAGTGGAATATTTGCTTGGTGTAGTTGAGCCCAAAATGAGCTTCAAGGAAGAATTGAGAGAGCATTGCATGTTCCCCCAACCGAACCAGTACGCAACAGAACTTGAGCTATACAATTCACATGAAACAACCTGCCTTTTGAAGACTTTGCCACCAAACCTTGACTAGCTATTATTACTTCTTTCCTGCCATTTAAAAAGGAGTTATACACTGGAATAAGTAGATTTTTCCCTATTCCATGGCATTATTATTATTATTATTATTATTATTATTATTATTATTATTATTATTATTTCCTTTGGCTGGTTGTCCTGCACTCTTCCTGAATTCCCATTTAACTTGGAGGATTTCTAAATCCTGCATTGAATTGATAGGCAGTCCTACATTTTGACGAGGGCTTGCGTGCACAGTACCTTCAAATAACTAAAGCAATGCTATTGTTACAGGTCTAATGGTCACCGATGAAAAACAAAAACAAAACAGCAGCACAGCAAAGGAGCGGGTGCCTCTTTAGCAGACGCACTACTACATTGTCCATTTAATTGTGCACGACCCTAGTGACTCATAGAGTATAACCAGGGCCTCATCTACACCAAGCAGGATATTGCACCATGAAAGCGGTATGAAAGCAGCATATAAAAGGCAGGAGCCACACTACTGCTTTAGAGTGGCATTGAAGTGCTCTGACAACTGTTGGGTCCCATTGACACATACTATATACCACTTCCATAGTGCAATATCCTGCTTGGTGTGGCTCCTGCCTTTCATATACCGCTTTCGTGCAATATCCATTGGGCTCAAATGTCCAGAGATTCCGGTGCTACTGAGAAATATTCACATGCCATTCAAAATGCAATGTCCTGGAGGGAGGATGATCCCTTCCTTTCCTTAAATCATGGCTATTTCCAAAGCAGAACAATCAAAAAAGATTAAAGCACATACACGGAAGTGTAAATTCAGCCGTATTTGCTCCCTACATTATCACCTATATAGGACTGCAATCCATGCAAATGCTAATTTTAAAGAGCAGATTCCGTTCCATAAAAAGCCAGGCGACATTTTGGTGGAAAATCAGGCACGCCGGTTCTTTCCAGCACAGAATATCACGATACAGTCCGCTGTGCTGAAAGCCGCCGGCTTTCCAAAAAAAGAAAAAAAAACTTGGCAGGGGGAGGCAGGGGAATTACAAAAGCACTTGCCAATAAATCACAACTGTTTTACCATATGCCATTCTTTCCTGCCAAGCATCACCAGCCTGGGCTACTTTTAAGCAAATTTCATTATATTCTAGCTCAGAGCAACGCTCATTAAAAAGTATTACTGAAAAATGTCAAGTTGTTTTTATAGTGGGGGCAGGAGGAAGACAAGGAGGAGGAGGAGGAGGAGGGAGACTGTTTTCTACCAAGAAGTCCGCCTGCTCATATTTATTGAAAAAATAATATTTTACAGGAGACTAATCTCAAGCTTACATCTAATTTCTGGAGCTGTCAGTATCATTTCTGGGAAAGTGAAGAACGACGTTAGTTCAGGTTTAGTTGTCAATTATTAATATGAATGGCTTTTCAAGTGCGGATGCTGCAGAAACTTGTTCAGTTCACATTTTAATACAAAACTACCTAATTCACATTTCCAGAAGCAATCGATAAACTGGAACGGAGTTCCTTTGGTAGTCGTACTTCCCTGAACTTTGAAGCGCAGTCTTCCTTTTATTTTATTTTTTAATGCATACATTAGGGAAATGCACACACAAACATGCATCCAAAACTAAAAATAACGTACAAAAATGGATTATAGCAGAGAAATATGCTTGCAAAGCATTTATAGATTAGGCAGAATTGTGCTCAAAGTTGCACACATTAGGAGAAATTCAAACTGAAATTATATGCATTTTTGAGCTGACTTTTAAAAAAAGATGTTTTGATTGTTAATCCATGTTCCTTCACTGCAGTTTGGCGTGTTCCGGATCGGTTCTGGGTTATAGTTATAAAGTTGTATCATAGCAGACTCTTGCTTGTGACGGAAGCTGGTATTTTATAACGAAAAGTTTCACATTTTAAAATCTGTTTATATATTTATATGTTTTTAAAAATTAAAGTTATAAAATTTTAAATTTTAGAATCTTTACAATTGTTTTGTTTTTTTTAAAAAATGCAAACTGACATGAAAGCAGGATGCAACTAATTTATGACTGGAAAAACAAGAAAATGAAATGGTAAGATTTGTCCATTCCAATTTTTTGTCTTCCCCCTTTTTTCCCTGTTTTTTTCAATTTGTAAGTCTTTAATGAATTTTTGAAAATTTTATTCAAATTAAAAACAAAGCCACTGTAGCGTCCATTACACCATTAGAAGTCTTTTGACCACTGTGTTGAATCCACATGGTAGCCAGACAACGGTCCCAAAGCATTTTGCTCCATATCGTTTTGATTAGTATGATTTCGCATATGAACGTCTCCATTTTCCAGAGACAGTCCACAATGTCTAAGATATAGCCGTCACCACAATCCATGATCAGTACAAAACAGTTTCTAGCCATCAAAAGCCATTCAGCAGGCATTGACAGCTACTACCAATAACCCTGGTTGACCATCAGTTCCCCATAGCAAGCAAGCAAGTTCTATAAAATGTACCAGGTAACCATAGGCCTATCACTATCTCTCAGACTAACTTACCTCATTGAATTGTTATGAAGATAAAGAAGGCAGGGACAGATAACTGCTTGCTACTGAGTCAGACCATGGGTCCATATAGCCCAGTACTGTTGATACTGACTGGCAGAGTTTCAGGCAGGAATATTTCTAGCCTTCCCTGAAGATACCAGGGATGGAACCTGGGAACATCTGCATGCAAAGCAGTGGCCCCTAATCTGAGCTATGTCTCCTCCTCATGGGGGCCATGATTAATAATAATAATAATAATAATAATAATAATAATAATAATAATAATAATTTTTACCTGCCTCTCTCTTTGGATTGAGGCGGGGAACAACATTAGTACAACAAATCAACACATCTTCAAAATTCTTGGTTTCACATTAATCTGGGTAGGCCTGCCGGAAAAGGCTAGTCTTTAAAGCTGCCTTAAATTCAGAGAGAGAGAGAGAGAGAGAGAGAGAGAGAGAGAGAGAGTTAATTTTACGAATCTCCTCCAGCAGGCCATTCCACAGTTTGGGGGCGACAGAAGAAAAGGTCCTCTGGGTAACAGATGTCAGCCTAGGTTTGGCTGACTGGAGTAAGTTCTCCCCAAAGGACCTGAGTGTTCGGGGCGGACTGTATGGGAGAAGGTGATCCCACAGGTAACCTGGACCCAAATCATGTAGGGCTTTAAAGGTCAACATGGAGGAAAGTTGGGATTTTTTAAAAAAAATAGTAAAAAATAAAATAAAATATGAAATATAGTCGCTGCTTTACTAGAGTCTACATAATAGCTTTCCATTATTATCTCTGGATGTTCTTATATGGTCTTTCAAGTACCTTCCCTTGAGCTTGCATGGTGCTGACCTTATTGAATTTTAGGTACCAAATTAAGATGTTCCTATTTAACAGGGTTTCTAAAGAGCAACAATGGGAGAGTTTTATCGGCTCCCTCTTTTAGATTTGGTTTGGGTTTTATCATGCTGTAGTAACTTGTGGGCTAAATGACATTTCAAGTAATTTTTAAGGGGGTGGTGGTACATCTTTGAACTATTTTATTGCAGGGATGTTTTCATTGCAAACAGCCATGGACATTTGAATTGGAAGGTGGCTCTGGCTATATCCCAAATAGTCAGAGCCATAGAATCTTCTGCAATATTTTTCTGGTGCCGCACAATGGAAAGAGAATTACATTTGGATCTGGGATTTTTATGTTGGTTCAGATCCAATCTCAGTCCAATCTCAGCCACAGAATTACTTAGCCTCAATTTCCTATCCGAATAACATGGCTCTAATGACCCACAACAAACATGTGTTATAAGAATGATTTCAAGTTAGATATGGTCATCAAGGAAAATGCTGTTTGTCTTCCTTTCCTAGAAATTCGTTGAATATTTCACTTAAGCAGGCATCTCCACATTTGCATCAAAAATTTAGTTGATATCAACTTCAACAACATAAGAATGGGTAGAGCCCAATAAATTTTACTCAGCTTGCCAAAATGTTTTTGCATTCATCAGATGTTTTACCAGAGAAGGAACCTCCAAATTCACAAAACATTCATTTTTCCAGAGGACAAACTGGTAGGATTAACAGAAATGTAACAAGCCCAGGAACCAGCGTACAAGGTAGAGGTGGGGTTTGAGCTGCAACATGAAACCACTGTTTCAAACCTAAAGATGGTACTAGTCGGGCAGTGCCCCAGTTAGAAATAAACTTTAAATAAACTTTAAAAATAAAATAAAAATCGGGATGGTGGGTTTCAAGAGAGGTGACCCATGGACACCATGCTGGACACTAGGGTGACCATATGAAAAGGAGGACAGGGCTCTTGTATTCCTTTTCTGTACAGTTGTAGAGAAAAGGAATTTTCAGCCGGTGTCATTTGTATGCATATAGCACCTACTGAAATTCCCTCTTCATCACACTAGTTAAAGCTGCAGGTGCCCTCCTCTCTTTTGTATCTGGTCAAGAGGGCAGGACTCCTGCAGCTTTAACTGTTATGATGAAGACAACATTTCACCAGGTGCTGCATGCATTCAAATGACACTTGCTGAAATTCCCTTTTCTCTACAACTTTAAATATACAGGAGCCCTGTCCTCCTTTTCATATGGTCACACTATGGACACCCCAGCAATGAATCTCTCCCTCCCATTTCCTGGATTAATAATTTGATGATGCATTCTAGATTTGCTGAAGAACAGGACATCTAATAGTAATGAGCTTCCACTTAGCAGAGATCATCTCCTTTGTGCACTAAAAACCAAAACACTTATCAAGTAGAGGTTCTCCCCCACCCCAAATAAATAAATAATACGTTACTTAAATTTAAATCTTTCAGACACACTCCATAGCTTTAAACGCTTCCTGTTTGGAAGTTGGTGAGGAAATATTGCTTCTATAAACAGGTTCGTTGCAGGGTTAATTGGGGTTTGTAGCACCATGAATCATACAAACCAATATGCAAATGACAGGCCGTTCAAATTATTCCCCCCTCCCCCCAGCTGATGGATAGCTTCTCCGAGGGATCCGACATATTTTGGACAATCAAGATGACTGGACAGTTTAGCAACTGGAAGCAACAATGCCCTTGGAAAATATGCTACCACGGTGCATTTTAATTGCTTCCACAGTATTATTTGTAGCAGTTTCTTATCCATAATGAAGTCCAAATAATTAAGCGGTACACTACACATCCTCTTACCAGGACGCTGTGGAGGATGCAGATCCCGCTTGCTGCAATGTTTATGAAATGTTTATCTATGTTTATGAAATACCCAGCTCTGCAACCTTGGATTCTTTTTCTCAATTTATAGTTTCCTTAATTTCCATATAAGTAAAAACAAAACCAATACGCATGGCATTTTAAAACCCTGGTAACCTATAGAAACACATATACAAAGGAGGAATAAACCTCTAGCCTGGTCAACCCAATACTTTCAAACTTAGAACAATCAAGAGCCTGATCCATTTACTTAGGCACGTTTACAACACAACATACTGACTGTACGAATGGAACACCAGTTGCTACTAGGGATGTGCTCCGCTTCTAATCGGACCGGCGAATTAGAAGCGGAGCAGGGTGCTTCGCCTCCCCTTAAGGCGGAGGCAAAGAGGATTGGGGGACCGGCGGAGCGTGGCAAAGAGGGTAGAGGTGAAGGCGGATCCTTCACCTCGATCCGGAGCTCCGCCGGAAAGGTAAGTGGGGTTTACCGGGCCCTGCCGCTGTCGCTGTCACCCATGCGGCGACAGCGGCAGGGCCCGGTAACCCCCCCCGCCCTCCTCTCCCTTACCTGCCTCCGTCCGCGGTCCATCGGCTTCTTCAATTGAGCCCGCAGTTCAACCAGGAAGTCTGGGCCGCACTTGAGGCCAAGACTTCCCGGCTGAACCGCGGGCTCAATTGAAGAAGCCGAAGGACCACGGACGGAGGCAGTTAAGGCCCCCCTCCCCCTTGGTCCCTTACCGGGCTCTGCCACTGTCACCGCACGGACGGCAATGGCAGCAGGGCCCAGTAACCCCCCCCCGCCCTCCTTTCCCAGCCTTACCTGGCACCACTCCCCTCCACTGCGGAGCTCCGATTCGGAGCCGGAGCTCCGAGGTGAAGAGGAGCGGAGTATGGGTGGAGCGGCGCAGAGCGGAGCGGGCCGATCCGAAATTTTCAGATCGGCCCACGGGGCGGAGCAGGGGTGTCTGTGCACACCCCTAGTTACTACTGGGATATTCCCCATTCCCCACTCTGGGCATGTCTACACCTTACAGTGTAGACAGAGGAAGGTGGGATGATCCCGGACTTACATGCTTCCGGGATCGTCGCTGGGTGTCTAGACATGGCACACAACGTCCTGGGAAGAGGAGGACGTCACACCCGCCATTTTGGTCTTTTAGTTTTATTGGAAAAGAGTGCAGGAGCGCTCCTGCACAAAAGTAAGTAGGGTATATATATATTTGCTCCTCCCACTCCACCCCTGTTTGTGCCCCATGCCAAGATCCTGGCTCCTTGCCATTACTTGTGAGGAGCCAGGACGAAAACAGGATGCCCTGCCACATGTCCTGCGGTCTCGGGATCATCCCAGGACCACGGAAAAATTGTGAGAGATGGGTAGGGTGATATCTCGGGGAAAGGGAGGGATCATCCCTCCTTGCCCCTGGGATCCCCTATGCATCATGTGGACATACAGGGATGGTCCCGGGGCAATCCCAGGGATATCGCCCCATCTAGTAATGCCCTAATATTTAAGCACATGCTGTAATGACCTTGCATGCTGTCTTGAGCCCTGAGCAAAGGGTGTCTGGATGAATCTCTTTATGGAATGTATGAAAGGTCAGAAGCTCTGTAAACGTCTACCTAAGTCATCCAACATGAATGGAGAATGTGTCTCAGACATTTTTGTACCATTATAGCGGATTCTGGGTTGTCTTGAGTAGGCCAGATGTTCTATGTTCTATGGATTCAGTTCTATTACTGAACTGAACCCCACACTCATAATATTGGTGGCTCCTGTTCATTGCTAGGAAAAAAAGTCCTTCAGGATCACTCCCATTCACTCACCAAACTAACTGTGCAAATTAGCTGCTAGTTCCTGGTGCTGGAAGATTCTCCTCACCCCTGCCTTTCGGTTGATCTCTTGGTGGAACAGTGGTTTTGTTGGGATGATAATGAGCTCCTCTAAAAATATACAGTAGAAGAGAAACCACAAAATGCTTCCACTAAAGAAAAAGGAGAGGCCATTTGCTGTTGTAAAGGCACTGTTTCAATTCATTAGCTTTTGGACCTTACTTGTTTTAGAGGGGTTTGTTTTTGTTTTGTCTTCACATGTAATGTTAATTATTAGCACACAAAGAAGTGTCCATAGCTCTTCATTATGTTTTCTTCCAGATTATGATTCAATTTGAGTGAGTAAAGTCCATTACAGCTCATTTGAAATAAAAATACGGTCAATAAACAATTTACCCGTGCCAAATGCAATCATATGTCAGCTCGCTGCATTTTCACAACAATTATTTTACTAAATCTATTTCCCATTTAATTCATTTTATGGGGTGTAGAGAGCGAGAGAGAGAGAGAGAAAACCTGAACATTGTGGTTGATACCTGAATAAGATTGATTTTTTTAACATGCACATAGACCTTTTTTAAAACAACAACAACTTGTACTTAACAATGTGTGATCAACATCATTGTAGTGTGGAGGACAGGTGTTGGGCTTTGAAACCCAGGTCATCAATGAAGTTCCCTGGGTAATGCTGGGGTAGTCATTATACCACTTAATCGTTTTCACAGGACAAGAATCTCAGGGATTCCACCTTGAGATCATTGGAGAAAAGGTAGTATGTGAATGTGAGAAATAAATAAATGGCCTGACTGTAAATATTTTGCTATATAGAACATGTTGGCTTCATTCAGACAACACGATAGTCAACGGTGGAGTAATAACCAACTTGACAGTTGTTTATCTAGGGTGTACTCCCCACACATCATGGTAATAATTAACCGTGGTGTGGATTAGGATCATCCTTGAGTTGACTCACTCACCTCCTGCCTCCTCTCCCCTCTCAGTTTTCCCAATAGTATCCCATCCACCATTGCTGCCGAAAATCTATCCTGCCAGCGGGACTAGAGCGGCAGCCATTACTTTGACCACTCTTGCCTTGTGACTCTGTGGCTGACAAAATAACCAATGGTGGCCAAGGAAATAACCAACAGTATCCTCCACACAACACAATAACCAATTGTGGTTACAATAGCCAACTCTGCACAGCATTGGTTATTTGTGTTGGTTATTTCAGCAAAATAACCAACTGTTGATTAAATAACTCCCTCCACACAACACGATAACCCATATTGTGTTAAATAACCAACCATTGACTATTTAAACCACCATGGGTTATCATGTTGTCTGAACCCAGTCATTATGTAAGTATTTATGCAAACAATATATTGCCTTTGCACAAGCACAGCTAAATATGGTTCACATAAGAATACATTAAAAGCAACAAAGTGAGAAGTGCTTGAGTTTATCAAGCACTATATAAATCAGGTGTTGAAACTCACTGGCCTGTAGGTTGGATGCATCCCATGGTGGGTTCCAATAATGTCTATGGTATTAGAAGCAGGCCTGTCACTCTCCCACCAAGTGAGTTGCCAGTAGAGGAAGAACATTGTTCTCTTCCTTATCAGCAACTGGATGTGTTTCCATACAGGGAAGCCACTTTCTTGGCAACTAGTCCAGAACCAGGAGAAGGAAAAGATCTCAGCCCTCCCCATTGATCAGATTAACTGGATGCGGGAGACTGTAGGTGAGGAAAGGCAAATTCTTCGCATATAAATCTATGGTTTGTGTAAACAGGGATCAGCTTCAGTTTATCTGCCCACATCCAAACTATAATTGTATCCAAGCTGGTTCATAACATGCACAGCCTCTCCCAATTCAGATGTCACATGGAAATAAAGGTGGGTGTCATCAGCATATTTGAATGAGCACCTCCAGCTCTGCATTTTAGCTAGATGGGTGATTTTGCCCAGCTAGTGGAAGCTTTGGGGATGGGGAGGGAAGCAGGCTGGGGATACTTCATATTACCATGCCCCCAGTCTCCTCCCCTCCCTGCAACTGGGGATGCCCCCGACGAGCTCGCATTTGTGAGCTTGTAACAGGAGCCGGCACAACTGTCCTCATGATGGCTGCAATGAGGAGGGGGCGGAGCCAGAAAACCATAAGAACATAAGAAGTGCCCTGATGCTGGATCAGACCAAGGTTCCATCTAATCCAGCACTCTGTTCATACAGTGGCCAACCAGCCATCGGCCCGGGACCAACAAGGCAGGGACCAACAAAGCACCCTCCCACCCCTGTTCCCCAGCAACTGGTGCACACAGGCTTACTGTCTTGAATACTGGAGATAGCACACAACCATCCTTTTAAAACCATCCAACTTGGTGGCCATAACTACGTCTTGTGGTAGTGAGTTCCATAATTTAACTATGGACTGTGTGAAGAAGTCCTTCCTTTTATTTGTCCTGAATCTCCCACCAATCAACTTCATGGGATGACCCCATTGGGTTCTCGGTATTATTAGTGAGGGAGAAAAGTGTCTCGCTGTCCATATTCTCCACACCATGCATAATTGTGTACACCTCTATCATGTCTCCCTTTTGTCTCTTTTTTCCCCAAGCCAAACAATCCCAGTTGTTGTAACCTGCCCTCCTAGGGGAGATGTTCCAGGCCCTTAATCATTTTAGTTTCCCTTTTCTGTACATTTTCCAGCTCTATAATATCCTTTTTTAGGTGGGGTGACCAGAACTGACCAGAACATATCTTATGTCTCCCAGACACTGTCTAGGGGTCTTAGGATTTCTCTCCCGACAAAACATTCGCATGCTCTTCAGCCACCACTTAAACTAAGGTAACTCAACCTCCTCCAAAACGTTTAGGGAATATTTATGCATCCCCTATTCCTTGGGGGCACTTCTTTGGAACTCCACCAATTCATGAGAGGCCATGATTTAAAATCTTTTAAAATCTATTTTAAAGTGTTTTATTATGTTTTTATTTTATTTTAACTTATACACCGCTCTGAAATTTTCAATGGGGAGCGGTATATAAATATTGCAAATAAATAAATAAAACATGTTCAGTGGAAAATAGCATCCTATTTCTATATTAGAAAGGACAGCAGACTATGCATCTTACTGCCTATGTCTGTCTTCATTGCATTACTCTCATGATGATCATTTGAATGCACGTTTCCATCCAGAACTAATGCAAGTAGTTGCACTAACTACAAACAGTTAGAGTTAGGTAGGGTGGCCCTTTGGAAAGGAGGACAGGGCTCCTGTATCTTTAACAGTTGTATTGAAAAGGGAATTTCAGCAGGTATCGCTTGTATATATGGAGAACCTGGTGAAATGTCCTCTTCATCACAACATTAAAAGCTGCAGGTGCCCTGCCCTCTTTTAAATCTGGTCACTCTAGTATAGCTCCTGCAGCTTTAACTGTTGTGATGAAGAGGGAATTTCACCAGGTTCCCCCATATATACAAATGACACCTGCTGAAATTCCCTTTTCTATGCAACTGTTAAAGATACAGGAGCCCTGTCCTCCTTTTCATATGGTCACCCAAAGTTAGGGACGTCACAGAATTCTGAGGGGGGGGGGTAGAATTTCATGGATTCTCTCTCCACCCCCCCCCCCCACACACCCCTTGTTCGGCTTCCCAGACTCCAGTCTGCAGACCACTGTGCTTGCTTGACTCAGCACACACTGGGCATGTCTACACCAGCCCTATATCCCGAGATCATCCCGGGATCGTCCCTGTGCATGCAAATGACACACAGGGGATCCTGGGAGCAGGCAGGGACAATTCCTCCATTTTCTTGGGATAACCTTTAGGTGTAGAAAGGGCCACTGTGTCAAGCAAGTGTGGTGGTTTCCCCCCCCGCCCCCCCCCCCCGTCCACCGAGTTACCATTTTGGGTAAAAATGACAGCTATAAAGGGGGCATTTATGCAAGCTTACAGAGGGAAACGGGCCTTTGCACCTATAATCTTGTGTAAATTGCTGTTTTTTGCTGCTATTTGTGTAAATGGGCATTTAGAAAAAAAAGGCCGAGCCACCAGATTTACACAAAATGGCGACTCAGTGGACCAGTGAAGGACTACCACACTTGCCCAACCCAGTGCGCACTGAGTTAAGCAAGCACAGTGGTCTGCAGACTGGAAGCCAGGAGGCTGAACTGGTGGGGGTGGGAGTCCACCAAACTCCACCACACACACACACACACTTCCACAACATCCCTAACTCTAATTTTAACTCTAACTTGAAAAACAAAATGGCAGCTCGGCGAGGGATCAGACAGCACTCAGCAGGTTCCTGCAACCCTCTGGCAGCTCTCCATGTGCGGTGAACAGTGTTGGGTGGTCAGTGAAGGTCTGGCAAGTGGTGCAGATGGGGATGAGTTTGGCCATTCCTAGTTAGAGTTTATTTATTAATTAGAAAATTTGTATCCTGCCCTATATCACTGGTGTCAGGGTGGTGTTCAGATAAAACCAGAACAATATAAACATAAATAATATACACAGCTAAAACATGTCAAATCATTAACAAATTAAAACTTGTAGATTTTTTTTAAAAAAGCAATAAAAACAATTAGAACTTTGCATTGCCATGGAGATTTTAGCCCTCAAAGTCTTTGAAAAAGAGCCATGTTTTAACTTGGCACTGAAATGAAGCCAGTGTCGGCACCAATTGGGCCTTCAAGTGGAGGGCATTCCACAACCAGGGTGCCACCACAGAGGAAGAGTTGAGTGAAGGCATATACAGGCAAAGTCTGACGCGTTTCATAAATAAACAGAACAGGCCGTTTTTGAGCCTGTAAATTGGCATGTTCCAGAACGGCCTAGCCACATGTCCTTGGCAATCCAACTTTGATCTCCACCCACCCACCCTTCTCAAGTTGTGCTTTTGCTCATGCATCAAGATGAAGCAAAAACATAGAAACTGAAGTGCAATGAACAATATCGCCTAGGCCTTGGCATACGTAAAACGACAACATGCTTTTCACTGGCCCCCTGATGTGGTGCACTCCTCCTCCTCCTCCTCCTCCTCCTCCTCCTCCTCCTCCTCCTCCTCCTCCTTCCTCTTCTTCTTCTTCCAGGGGAAAAACAAAAATGGATAACTTTCACACCTCTCTGCCACAGCACTGCCAATTATTTCTTCCTTGATTTCAAGCAGGCTGCCTGGAGCACTTGTTACCTCTTTATTTGATCTAATTTCTTCAATATACCCCCCCCACCCATTAAAAGGACTGCAAGCCAGGCAGACAATGGGAAATGAGGAAGCGCAAGAGCACCTCTTGCCTGACGGAGGCCGCGAATGCATTCAGCCTCAGTAATGCATTTGTTAAGGTTCCTTAGGATGACAAAGGAGATTTGCTCTTCACTCAAGTCCTTTTTATCCCCTCTCAGAGAAGAAGCCTCCAAGATCAAAAGCTCTGTATACAGAAACCTTAAGAGAACACACACAAACATTCAAAAGGCATTTCCAACCTGAAACAACCGCCTCTTCGAAAGGACAGCGCAGGACAGCGGCTGTTTAACAAGAGTTGCAGATGCCACAGAAAGTCAGCCAAAGGGCTCATCTACACCAAGCAGGATCTTCCACTATGAAAGCGGCATATAAAAGGCAGGAGCCACACTACTGCTTTTTGCCAGTATTGAAGGGCACTGCAGGATCTACACTACTACTTTATGGTGGTACTGAAGGGCACTGACCACTGTTGGGGCCCAGGACACGTCTACACCAAGCAGGATATAGCACAATGAATGCTGTATGGAAATGGTAAATCGTGTATGTCAATGGGTCCCAACAGTGGTCAGTGCACTTCAATATCACTACAAAGCAGTAGTGTGGCTCCTACCTCTATATATATATATATATATATATATATATATATATATATATTTTCTACATTACTTAAACATACACATTTACATTTCACATAAAAAACAACAACAACATACTGCATAATGTTGAATATTGAATACATAATATCTTATCTTAATAACATAATCAAAATTAACATACAAGTGCACCCCCCACCTCGGGATCTCATTCCTGATTCCAGAATCTCATACTTTCTTCTGCTGGTGGTTTCCCACTTCCTTTAGAAAACACAAATATTAGGAACTGTTTCCAAATTCCTTCAAAATCATTTGATTTAGCAATACCTCTTCTCCATTTAATATTACTTGTTAATTTATCATTAATAGCTATATCCCATACTTCTTTATACCATTCTTCAATAGAATATTCCCCTTGAATCTTCCAGTTCCTAGCTACAATCAATCTTGCTGCGATCAACAAATTCGTTATCAGTTCCTTAATTTCCTTTTTATATTTAAAGTCTTCTTCAAATAGTGACAGCAATGCAACTTTCGGTGTTCGTTCTATCTTCATTTCCACAATTTCTTCAATCTCCAAAAACACTAGGCTCCTACCTCTTATAAGCCACTTTCATACCACTTTCATAGTGGAAGATCCTGCTTGGTGTTTTAAATGAATACTGTTGTTGTTTTTATACTGTTTTTATGTTTTTTTAATTTTTTTGTATACTTTTAATGTCTACTATTTTTAATTGTTGTAAACCGCCCAGAGAGCTTCGGCTGGGGGGCGGTATATAAATGTAATAAAATAAATAAATAAATAAATTGGTGTAGGCGAGCCCAAAGAAGCCCCACTGGTTGGGGCTGGTTGATGTACAGCTGTTGGCCAGAGAGCCTCTCTTTTGGCCATTAGTATTCCGTCGCAGCGCTTCTGTAGCTAGCATCACCCGGCCATATAAAGCCCCACTGTAAGCCAGGCATTACCGTTAACAGCTGCTTTGAACTGAACATCAGTCTCCCTCGGCAGACTAGACAGCCTTCCCTAATTGTCAGATCATCCCTCAGCTCCCCCTGAGCCTTAATCTCCCTTTCTCTAGGCTGAGTGGACCCAGGTCCTTCCAGCTTTGCAACGATCACCCCCCACTGATATTCTTCTCAGCCGCCGAGTGCTTTCGTTTTTAAGCAGGGATCAAATAGAAGATTTGCCAAGTGCAAATCAAGTAGGCACCTTTCTAACTCAGCACCCTTCAGCCTCACCACAAGCAGTGCCAGTTGCTGCTGCTGCTGTTGTTGTAAAAGGCCCAAAGACCCTCCCCCTGATTTTCTCCATGCCACTATCAGTAATGTGTTACTAAACACTGCAAAAGCAGAACACAAGAAGGTTGAAATAAATCACAGTATAGCTGTGATTCATTTAGCCCATTGCATGAAACTTAAAAGTCCCCCTTTCTATGCTTTTTGGAATAAGGGGTTGCATGTTGAGGCTGATGGATATTCTTTATTTTAATGTCCAGGGATATTGTTTGGAATTCTACATAGGGTGACTAGATGAAAATGTGGGCAAGGCTCCTACATCTTTAACAGTTGCATATAAAAGGGAGTTTCAGAAGGTGTCATTTGTATGCATTTAGCACTTGGGGAAATTCCCTCTTCATCACAACAGTTCAAGTTGCAAGAGCCCTGCCCTCTTGACCAGATACAAAAGAGGGCAGGTCTCCTGCAGCTTTAACTGTTGTGACGAAGAAGGAATTTCACCAGGTGCTTTATGCATACAAATGATACCTGCTGAAATTCCCTTTACCATACAGTGTTAAAGATAAAGGAGCCCTGTCCTCTTTTCCATATGGTCACCCTAATTCTACATCTACTACAGGCCTGCAAAATTCTCCAGTTGTGCTACCTGAAAGGTTGTTGTCCCCCACATGCATCTGCCTGGACCCCAAGATCATCTTCAGCATCCTTCTCCAGGAGTCCCTACCAAAGGAAGTGAGGTGGGTGGTTACTAAGAAGAGGGCATTTTCTGCTGTGGCACCCTGTTTATGGAATAAGCTTCCCAGACAGGTTCCGCAGGTGACTACATTGTGTTCATTTTGGTGCCAGGTGAAGACCTTTTACTATTCCAGGCATTTTATTTTTTCAGTTTGTTTCATATCTGCTATTTTAAACTTTCACTCTGCTGCTAGCTTCTGTTTGGCTATTATTTTTATAATGTAGTTCCAAACATTTAAACTTTTATATTGTATTTTATCATCTTTGTTGTCTTGTCTTTTGTCATTTTAATTGTTGCGATCAGCTCAGAGACCTTTGGCTATGAGGTAGTATAAAAATTAATAATAAATAGATTGTCCACAAATGCAGATTTTCTTGATTGTGTATAATAAGATGATCATGCCTAAACGCCCTCTCTTACAGAAGTATTATCAGTGCAGTAGGTCTGCTCTAGTCATTCTAGTTGTGGAGGGAGATGTTGCATGCCCACTTTTCAGCGATGTTGTACCCCAAACAGGAGAGTATCTCAACTCATTAAGGTCTTACCTGATCTGAAGAGTGATCTTAATAATGCTAGGGCCATGGCTATTGTCCCCTTCTTGGACAAGCAGCTTAAGTGTGCTGGGTGAAACTAGAGATGATGGAGGAATCCATTTGGAAGGTAGGGCTTGGTGTAGGGTGACCATATGAAAAGGAGGACAGGGCTCCTGTATCTTTTAGCAGTAGCATAGAAAAGGGAATTTCAGCAGGTGTCAATTGTACATATGGAGAACCTGGTGAAATTTCCTCTTCATCGTAACAGTTAAAGCTGCAGGAGCTAAACTAGAGTGACCATTTTAAAAGAGGGCAGGGCACCTGCAGCTTTAACTGTTGTGATGAAGAGGGAATTTCACCAGGTTCTCCATATATACAAATGACACCTGCAGAAATTCCCTTTTCAATACAACTGTAAAATATACAGGAGCCCTGTCCTCCTTTTCATATGGTCACCCTAGCTTGGTGAGTTTTTGCCAGCTCAGCCCCCTAGACTGCATCTCGCTCATCCATGAGCTGGCCCAATTTGTCATGCGATGAGTCAGGCCAGCTTGTTGAATTTTTGTGGGGGAGGCAGGGAATTTGTGCAAATCACGACTTGCATAAAATTGCAGCTGTAAATATTTACAGAAATCCCAATTTATGCCTGCAAGTTGGCACAAAGCACACTGTTTACGGCCACAATTTTGCGCTAATTGTGATCTCTGTAAATATTTACAGCCATGATTTTATAAAGCCAGCTAAGGGCTCATCTACACCTGCTGCCCTTTGGGGAATGGGGAGGGATGACCACGGAGTTTTCCACCTCCGGGATCATCCCTCATGGGTCACACGCCAACGCGTTGTCTCGGGAGCAAAAAGTGATGTTTTGGAGCACCATTTATTTATTTTAAAAAGGAGACCTTTGCACAATCGCACAGGCGCGATCCTGTGTGAAGGAATGGTTTTGTTAGAAATAACACAACAAACTCGGTGCTGGAAGACGCCGAGCGCCATCTCAAAGACAGCGAAAATGCTCTCCCCCTCACTTCTGATGCCCATGGACTCCCCCCACACAGCTCCATGCCTGTTTCCTGAGCCCCGCTGCTTGTGGGGAAGAGGAAGGAGCCTGGGAGGGAGAGCCACACTGTCTGTGAAGCTCAGGATGATCCCGAGATGCCATAAAAACCCAGGCGAACTATCCTGGGAGAACTGAGTGCTCATCCCCGGTTCACCCTGGGATCAGCTATGCGTCATTCGGACGTGCAGGGACGACCTCGTAACCACCTCAGGATAAATGGCAGGTGGAGACAAGCCGGCTAAGTTCCCAAGTTCCAGGAATCGGCCTGCTGGTCGGCTCGCAGATGGAAGCCGAGTTGGAGGCACTGCAGGGATGTGTTGGGACAAAAATGGCCAGATTTTTTCTAGAGTGGCCATCACTAGATGAGACTGATGTTCCTGGTCCATTTCAATCAGCATCAAAGCAGCCCTGGTGACATTATGGGATAACCTCGGTAGGGAGAGGGGCAGGGGCAGTGCAACCCTGTTGATTCTGCTTGACCTTTCATTAGCTTTTGATACCATCAGCTACCAACTGTCTCTGCAGAGGCCACCAGTGAGGGAGGAAGCAGCAGCCAGGCACCTCTCCACCGTGCCTGGGTCCAGCTCCAGCTGAGAGCCCCCTCCCTCCTGCTACCAACTGTCTCTGCAGAGGCCACCAGCAAGGGAGGAAGCAGCAGCCAGGCACCTCTCCACCGTGCCTGGGTCCAGCTCCAGCTGAGAGCACCCCTCCCTCTTGCTTTCACCTGTAACTGCTGAACTTTCCAACTAAGATTGCTTTCCTTTTCCCCCCTCCTCCTCCTCCCTCCCAATCCCCTTTCCTTTTGTGTCATGTCTTTTAGATTGTAAGCCTGTGGGCAGGGACTGTCAAGAAATACTTTTGTAAGCCACCGTGAGAGCCTTCTTGGCTGAATGGCGGCATAAAAATCCTTAAATAAATAAATAAAAAAAAATGATAGTCTACTGGAACAGGTGTAGGGATTCAGTGAGAGCAGTGGTTCTGCTCTTAACTGGATGACACTTTTCAGAAGATTGTGCCTGGAGATTTCTGTTCCTCTCTATGACTTCTTCACTTAAGGGGTCCCACAAGGTTCCATCCTACACCCTATGGTGTTTAACATCTACATGACACTGCTGTGTGGGGTCATTCAAGGTGGAGGTGGGATTATTTAGAGGGTATTGTAACTGAAATGTTAATTTCAAAGGATAACTAAGGACTTAGCTAGACCTAAGGTTTATCCCGGGATCTTCCCGGGGTCATCCCTGCCTGCTCCTGGGAACCCCTGTGTGTCATTTACATGAACAGAGATGACCCCGGGACGATCACGGGATAAACCTTAGGTCTAGCTAAGGCCTGAGTTTCTTTTCAAAAGTGAAAAATAATCAAGGAGGAAGCACATAGACATTGCAGCTACTGTAACTCTGTGGCAATCCAAAGCCTTACTGACAACACCCCTGGCAGCTTTCAGGTTTTGCCTTCTGGAACAAAATGGATCCTTGCTCCAAGGTGTCAGGATAATGCTAGTTAAATACACAGTGCACATGGGTCAGAGAGCCTGCACAACTGAAGCTCTTTAGCACCTGATGGAACATCTCCTCCTCTATGTACCTTCCCATGCATTCCTTAACTTCACCTACAGAAGCCTTTCTTTGACCATCTCCTCAATACAAGGTTTGCATGGTGGTTATGTCCCCTGGCTTTGGGACACTCTTCCTAGGCCACAGCTAGATGGGGCGATATCCCAGGGATCGCCCGGGAATCGTCCCTGTGTGTCCACATGACACAGGGCATCCTGGGAGCAGGGGGGGATGATCCCTCCCTTTCCCCAGGGATATCGCCCTACCCTTTAGTCCCGCTTTTTCTGCGGTCTCGGGATGTTCCCAAGTCCGCGGAATATGTGTGTGTGGGTCACAGGTTGTCCCTGCTCCTCGCAAGTAACCGCAAGGATCCGGGAGTTGTGCCCATCAGGGGTGGGGTGGGGTGGAGAAATTTATTTTATTTTTAAAAAACCTGACCTTTTGCGCACGAGCACTCTGTCTCCTTTAAAAGACAAACAAAAAATGGCGGCCGCGATGTTGCGCGCCTTGTATAAACCAGGGCAATGATCTCACCATCATTAAATGGCAAGATCGTCTCCCTCTGACCCCCTTGTCTAGCCATGGCCCTAGAGAAGCTTGCCTATCACCTATATTATTCTCTTTTCTGTTCTCCCTGGCACTTTAACGTCCAAATATTTTAAGTGTTTTAGATCCATAATTTGAGTCCCAGATGGTTTGTTTTAGCTTTATGGTTTGTATTATATTTTATTTTGATATGTGATTTTCATGCTGTGCTGGATTGCAATGAGTTATTCTGATTTCTATTGTTTGATCATTATGGTTGTAACTGTTGTACAATACCCAGAGAGCTATTCATAATAAATGAATAAATAAATTTAAACCAATGACAGATCTTTGTTATTTGTGTCAGATCAGAGTAAAATAATAGCACAACCCTGTGTATGTCTGCAACCTAGTTATACTGCTGATTATTCCCCAATATAGGAGATGCCAGCGGTAACTAGAAATTAAGTCATCGAGGAAAGATTGAAGAGATAGGGAATCTCCTTGGGAAGAGAAGACAAGAATTGTTCAAGTACCCAAAGGGTTGTCACCCAGAAGAGGAGTAAAACCTGGTCACTATCATTCATAATGTAGGACACAGAATAATCGGCTTATGTTACAGGAAGGTAGATTTAGTTGAACATCAGGGAAAACTTCAGGGCCTGCTCCTGTTGGAGTCCCCACCCCACCACAGGACTAACTGACATTGTTATCCCGTGGAGAAGAAGTGTGGTGTAGTGGCTAAAGTGTCGGACTGGGAGTTGGGAAATCCGGGTTCTAGTCCCCACTCAGCCATGGAAACCCACTGGGTGACTTTGGGCCAGTCACAGATTCTCAGCCCAACCTACAACACAGGGTTGTTGTTGTGAGGATAAAATGGAGATGAGGAGGAGGGTTATGTATGCTGTCTTGGGTTCCTTGGAGGAAAAAAGGCGGCATATAAATGCAATAATAAATAAATAAAATAAAATAAGAAGGAGTGAGGGGGGCAGGAGCAGGCAGACAGAACGGCAGGGCCTGCTCCAGTTGGTCTGCCCCTCCTTTGGGATATGAGAGGTGGGAACAGGGCCATCCTCTAAGCCCTGCTGACAGACTCCTTAATTTTCTCTCTCGGGGCCTGTTCAGACAACACTTCAGGCTCTGCGCTTAGCAAAACTGTGGTTCTCTGGGGTTAGCGCTAACCACAAGCCGTGCTGTCGCACACAGCACTTTAAGCCATGGTTAGAGCTGCTAACCCTGCTGCAGATGGTCCGACTGGGTTAGTGAGTAAACAGGGTTTAGCAAAATGCATCACACAAGACACTTAAACCCTGCTGCTTAACCAAAAGCCTTAACCAGCAGGTTTAAGGTGTCTTCTGAACAGCTCCTCTCTCTTTTTCCCTTTTCCCTCCCCATTCCCTTTTCGTTGTATATCATGACTTTTTTTTTTTTGGATTATAGGCCCGAAGACAGGAACGGTCTTCTTGGTTGATTGATTGTAAGCTGCACTGGGAGCCTTTTTTTTTTCTTTTACTAAGGAGCAGGATAAAAATATGATAAACAAATAAATGAATAATGGAACCAACTGCCTAGGAAGGTGGTGGGCTCTCCATCACTGGAGGCATTCAAGATAAGACTGAATAGCCATCTGTCAGGGATGCTTTAGGTTGGATTCCTGTACTGAGCAGGGGGTTGGACTCGATGACCTAAATATCTCCTTCCAACTCTATGATTCAAACCAAGCCAAAGTCCTGCGTATTAACTGTACTGTGAATGCCATTGGTGGCACCGAGTGGGTTTAATAGGCCTATTTCTTTCTTCCTCAGTAGAAGATGTTGAAGTCATCATTATAATTCTCTAAATATCCGAATATTTAGAAATGATGGATATTAAGCTTGAGATCGCCAAATATGTACTAAATTTGGGTTCTCTTGTGTTTCCAAAATGGGGAGCATCTCCTTTTTTTTTTCCTTTCCAGCCTCTATTCAAGGTTCTGAACAAACTTTTAAACCACGGAAAGACTGAATCAGAGGCAATAACAGACCTTGTTGCTGGGATGCAAAATATCTACCAGAGATGCACCTTCTTATAGAACCTCATGGTACATGCTAAATCCTTTTGATGATGTATTGCTGATAGATACACACACACACACACACACACAGAGAGAGAACAGAACTGTGGATAAAAATAAAATTATAAAATGAAGGGGGGAAATGCACCCATGAAAATCTCTTACTTAAGAAAGAACAATGGAACAGTACAGTCCTGAAGGTCTTAACCATATGCTCTTAGTTTCATACATTTAAAAGGAGGATTTTTATTTATATTTAAACATTCTGTCTACAAATTAGGGCCAGAGGGAAAACAGGGTTGAAGTACCAGGCATCTGTGTGCTGAGGCCTGCCGGTTAGAATTTTAATTTTGCAATTATATTTCACACTGTTAACTCTCATAGGGGTAGGTTGCCAGACCTGGCACTTCTACTGAGAAGATTCATTGAGCCTTAACATGCACTACAGTGCCAGACTGGGTTCTGGAGGGTGAGGCCTTACCACTGAATGCTTCAAGGAAGATGCTATTTCTCTGTCAGGGAGAACTTTGGCAGGGGAAATGCTCCTACATCTGTTTTTCTCTCTCTTCAGCCCATACCTTGAGCAGCTCTTCAAGGTCAGATCATATATCCACTACTTTTAGCCCAGAATACAGCCACAACTGTGTCTACAATAAAGATGAAGATGCTATTGGGAAATGGTGAGTTACCTGGTCCGGATGAGGTTGGACTCAAGGATCAGGTCCATAGTTGTTGTTGTTTTTAATTGGATTCACTCTTATCTTTGCAAGGATGGCTATGATGTCATATAGCACTTTTCACCAGCAAAGGTAAATGCTTCAGGTGTGACTATTTTCCAGACAGAGTTAACCTTGGCTGATTAATACACTCTGGGTATTGTTGTTTGGACTATTGCAATGTGCTTCAACAAGAGCTGTCCTTGAAGACAGTTCAAAAAACTACTGTTCATTAACATGTACATGCACATACACACACACACACACACACACACACACACACACACACACAAACAAGCTAAGTCTTGTTCCCCAATCCTTGGCCACTGGGAAAACTCTGCACAAATCTGAGACAACAGAATCAGGCAATAGGCCTTCAACAGTCCAACCAACTCCATCAGAGATAACGGAGCTAATCAGAGTACAGAACATGTCTGCATAAGACTTCAGTTGGCTCTAGCTTGCTACTGAGACAACATTCTCCTATGTTTCTAGTCAGAGAGAGAGAGAGAGAGAGAGAGAGAGAGAGAGAGAGAGAGAGAGGATCTACACTACTGTCTTATAACAATTTATAATAGTATTGACAACTCTTGGGGTCCATGACACATTCGTATACCATTTTCAAACTGCTTTCTAAGTGTTATATACTGCTTAGTGCAGATCTGGCAGGAAAGAGAGAGAAAGAATTTGAGTCAGTAAAGCTCACTCTTAGCTATCCATGGTCCTGTTGCAGTTGCCCTTTATACAAGAGAACATTCACCTTTATTTAATGTTCTGTGGCAGGTGCACTTGCCTTGACTGGACTCTATCTAACACAGTGGTTCCCAAAGTGGGCGGTACTGCCCCCTTGGGGGCGGTGGGATTGCATAGGGGGGCGCTAAGAGGCAAAGGGGCGGCAGAGGGCGCTCGAGGTGGTCTTTTCCGAGAAGCGCCTCTCCAGAAGGTCTTAAAACCCAGGGACATTTTTATGGGAGAAGGTAGTTTGGTCCCAAGCCATATAGGGGAAGAATCCACACATGTATTAATACCGTTTAAGAAGAGTCCTTTTAACGGTGAATTGAAATGTTTCAAAAGCACCAGAACGCTAATGAAGAGACATACTCTGCTTGGTGTGCCCCGCCACGCTGGCTGCAAAACAGAGGCGTTTGCTCTCTTTTCCCTCCCTCCCTCGGCAACCCTGCGGCGGGTGTTTCGGATTTTGAATAAATATTCAATTAATAGTTACTGTTTTGAATTTTATTGTTCTTACTTTCCTTAGTGGGTCGTTGAAAACTGCTATTATGAATAATGATTTTTATAGTGTAGAGAAGGGGGCACTGGGCATGAGTTTGTGGAACCATGGGGGCGGTGACCTGAAAAAGTTTGGGAACCACTGATCTAACATATCCTTGTCTGCCTTGACATAATTGTTTGACATGGACTGGATTGCTTTGCTTAGTTCTGACACTTTCAATGATATTAGCTTCGTCTGTGAGCCTCAGGTATCCACAGAATGGGACACTAAATGGGACTTGGCTGAGGGGGCAAATCTGGAAAGTCTTAAAAGAGTTCCCCATCCTTTTCTTGGCCCAAATATTCAACATCCTGCTTAAAATTGAAGCTGGGTGAAATGTTTAAATCACTGAGGGGGTGGGGAGTCCCTAATTATGTTCTGGAAATTGCTTGTAGAAAATGTGTACACTATGCAAAATTGCATATAGAAATGCCTATATTCAAAGAAATTTGTTTTAAAAAATGGGTACATTTTTGGGCAGATTTTTTTTTAAAAAAAGAATATTTGCAAGCAGATACAGAAACTCAAAGGAACAAACTCAAGGCTGGGGGTAATAGAAACTGTGAGATATAGAATTTATAGATTAGTTCATCCTTAGGCACAGCAAGTACCAAAAAATAGGAATATCTTCAGAAAATAGGGATCATTGGAGCATATGGTATTGCTCCATGAATAAACAATGACAAAGATTGGTATGTCTGAGACTATTCAAGTTACTCGAGGCAAAAGCCCACAGATTCAAAATCGACCATTTATATTCACAGATGGTTAATATTTGCTTGTTAAATAAAAGGAAGGCAACATCTTACTTCAGGTTTAATTCCTAGGTATTTGTTTTTGTAGCTACCCCCTTTCTTAGAAAAAAATAAGTTGGCTATGAAGAGTCTAATCAATTATTTACTTTTTCAGCAGGTAAACAAAGAAACAAAGAAATGGATGTATTGCTTCCAGCAATAACACCTTGAACTCGCTTTTTGCAAGCAAATATAAATTAGGTTAAGACAACAAGTTCCAGGAACAAAACGGAACTGTGATCCTCTGAAATGGAGGATCTATACATGCAGTAGAATGATTTAGTGCAATCCTAAAATGATAGACTGCACCATGCCACTTCAGACAAGAGGCGTGGGATCAAATTTATGAATGCTTCCCCAGGCACAAATTCCCTGCAGCTGCAAAACTAACATGTTAGCGACAAACGTTCTAGACCTAGTTTTCCCTTCTTCTTTTTTAAATTGCCAGTAATTACATTACATACGAGGAAACATTCATAAATTTGATCCCATACCTGGTTTGTTTCACGCTCCTGAAGAGGTTCTGCTCGTTCTATTGTCTCTTGAAATTACCATCTTGTTATGTGTCACATATAGATCCAGTAGGATCTAGGGCTTAACCTCTTCACCACACAGCGCTGAGACTAGGACAGTATCAGTCATGGAAGGACACATCAGGAAGCTAGACAAGAACTCATTGCTTCTCTCACATCACCCAGGTACTCGGACCGGTCTTCGCTACTTCTGTTTCCGGACATGTTCTCCTACATTGTTGAGTTAATATTTGGTGATGTGACTGCCTCTACATATCCTATCTATTTCCTTTTCTCTGTGCCTGCCTTCCTGCTTGCTTGCTCCTGGTCTTGGCCAGGCTAGTTCTGGTGAATCCTGTGCTTGTTTTACTTCTCTGCCTACTTGCTATCTCTCTCCTCATTTCTTCTCTCAATCCCTTTCTCCTCATATCTGTTCCTTATGGCTCATCCCAACTTCATCTCTCCCAACTTAGTTCCTATTCGGTGTCTCCCCTCTTCTCAGCTGCCTTTTTCGTGTTCCTTATGTAGGGTGACCAACTGTCAGGATTTCCCCGGATTTGTCCTGGTTTTTGTTCTTTCCATGGTGTCAGGGGGGATTTTCTATAATTTTCAATAATGTCCTGGAATGACACACCTTCCTCTTTAAGGCTGCCACTAGCATGGCAGGAGTGAATGACATGCTTTCTTGAGGCACATCATTCCCCCACCCCGAGCTCCAATTGAGGTCTTAAAGGGGAAAGTGGGTCATTCGTGGACATTATAGAAAAGGCCCCAATTGGAGTGGATGGTGGTGGTGCAGAATGAAATCCTTTCCCCTCCTCCACTCCAATCGGGTTCTTTAAGGTGGCGGGGGAATAACGTACTTTCTGCAGGACTCAGAAAGCTGCTTCCACACACACACACTAGGTGTCCTCTTTTTTGGTTTCCCAAATATGGTCACCCTACCTTATGGAACTGTCGCTCTGTTGCCTCTAAGGCCCCTGTTCAATCTCAGCTTTTAAAGCTCAGCTAAAAACTTTTCTTTTATTTATTTATTTATTTATTTATCATACTTATACCCCGCTCCTCAGCCAAAAAAGGCTCTCGGAGCGGCTTACACTTAGCAAAAAAGACAGGTTTTTTTTAGCTTTTCCCTAAAGCTTTTAAAACTTGATGTTACTCGGACTTTAGACTGTTAGTTATACTATTAGTTTTTCCCTACCCTGTGCCTGTTTACCCTACCCAGTGCCTGTTTGCAATCTCTCCCCCTCCTTATTGCTTTACTATGACTTATTAGAATGTAAGCCTATGCGGCAGGGACTTGCTATTTACTGTTTTACTCTGTACAGCACCATGTACATTGATGGTGCTATATAAATAAATTAATAATAATAATAATAATAATAATAATAATAATAATAATAATGTACAACTTAGGCCACAGCTAGACCTAAGGTTTATCCTGGGATCATCCAGGGTTCGCCCTTGCCTGAGCACTGGATCCCCTGTGTGTCACCTAGATGAACAGGTTTGACCCCTGGACAATCCAGGGATAAACCTTAGGTCTAGCTATGGCCTTAGAGCGTTATCAGATGGGAGACGGATCATGTTTCCCTACCATCACTATGGCCTTCTCCTGCTGTTCCAGAATAGCAACCATTTCTTTACTCTGGGAAAGAAAGAAGCAGCAGCAATGCCCATTCAAGTGGGTTTTTTCATTGCACTGCTTTTCCTTGCACACAGCAGGAAATAGTGGCAAGTTTTGCTTTAAAAAAATAAGTCAGATTTAGTGAGGTCTACTTTGTTGAGGAAAAAAGAGAGCAGAAGGGTCAGGAGATGTGCAGGAGACAGACGGTGTCATCAAAAGGATGGATGAAGATAATATATAGCAAGATAAAACAAGATAAAACAAAATACAGACTAAATCACAGAATGTTAAAATAATACATTAAGAAGCCTAGGGGGAAATCCTTGCCTGAAAGGATAGCAATGTTGGTGCTATCCATACCAACAACAACACTGTAACCTAGGCTGACTGTATGAAAAGGAGGACAGGGCTCCTTTCCTTTAACAGTTGTATTGAAAACAGAATTTCAGCAGGTGTCATTTCTATGCATGCAGCAGCTGGTGAAATTCCCTCTTCATCACACTAGTTAAAGCTGCAGGAGCCCTGCCCTCTTTTGTATGTGGTCATGCTAGGCAGGGCACCTGCAGCTTTAACTGATGTGATGAAGAGGGAATTTCACCAGGTGCTGCATGCATACAAATGACATCTGCTGAAATTCCATTTTCGATTCAACTGTTAAAGATACAGGAGCCCTGTCCTCCTTTTCATATGGTCACCCTACTGTAACCATTGACATTTGGCTGCACCCAGTAACATTTGGAAGAAGTGGATCACATGGCCTGCGATTATGATGAGGTTTCTTCCCAGAATAAAAATGGAGGCCAGATCTACACCAAGCAGGATATGACACTTTGAAAACGGTTTGAAAACTCTATATGGAGTGTGTTGTGGGCCCCAACAATTGTCACTTCTGTTATAAACTGTTTTAAAGCAGTAGTGTGGATCCTGCCAGAGTGATGGAGGCATCAGAAACTAACACATTTCTAATCCTGCCTAAGTGATTCACTTCCTGCAAACAGAACAGGAAGTGGGTTGGGTCAAACACGCAACAGCAACTTCCACATAGCTTCTGGTAATGTACAAAGAAACTCGGCTTCCCACGCTACAAACATCATGTGAAAAGGGCCCCTAGTACTATGTTCCCACAGATCCAACTTCTCTCAAGAAACCAGTCATCACGTCCCACTGCACCAAGTCCAGCTTCTGAAACCTTTTCGTCTGGAGCACGGCCAAGCAAATTTCATGACAATATTCAATTCACAAAGATACAAGTTTTGAAAACCCCTGGGTCCATAACACTATCCAAGTTAATCTAATATTATGTTTTAAAAAGAACATGCCATTCTGAAGGAAAGTCATCTTTGATGACCACTTTTCCCTGGCTGCCTTTACCTTATGCCACCTCAGGGTGTAATCAAACTGCAGATTAGGATTTTTAAAATAAAACACACCAAATGTTTATATTAAACTATAGCTGCTCAAAAAGTCAGAAAGCTGCAAAATATAGTCAGCCCTTAGAACTGCTTAGTGGCCAGGAAAGCAACTTTATGGATATATTATTTAACTATCTGAGCAGTGCAGAGAGCAACCCAAAGTCTATTTTGAGAGCATCTTTAATGATTACAGCTGCAGCGTGGTTACAGCCAATTTTAAGGCTAAATATAAATGCAGCACTCAATGTGCGGCCTATAAAAGGAGGCTGTAATATCGCAAACAGCATAGGAATTCATCAAGTGCTCAGCCTAGACACCGTCGTCGTCCCCTTTCTGCAGTTTATAGGCTTGTGCTATTTCCTGCAAGGGGGAGAGAGGAGAAAGAACACCATTAGTTGTGTGTTTACATGAACAAAGGCAAGGAAAAAAGCCTGTCCAGATGTTCAAATGAACATGTACAGTGGGAACTGGACTCACGGTGAACGTTCTGCCCTCAGACTCTGTCCATTGATACGACTGTGTGAAGAGCACCTCTGTCATGGGAACCGTACAAACCAGGAGCCTTCCTTTGGAGGAACAGGATTCCCTGTGTGGATTAAACATCCCTCCTGCCGTGTTTTTTGTGGGTGCAGCCCTTCCAATCTCCCTACACAAGCTAACGGAGATAGGAAAGTGATCTCTTTATTTCTCTCCTTCACCTGCTTCTCCTCAGGGCCATTTTCATCACCCAGGCAACGGGGTTTTAAGCACATGGAGCGAAAGCATTTGGAGAATGGGTGGATGGGTGGGATGACAGTAGGGGGCTCATGGGGGTGGCAGATGGCAACAAATTCAGATTTCCCGGAAATTACCTTTCTGATTTCTGGGAAGGCCCCCCATGGAGGCTAGTGGCTGCAATTTCAGTGTGGCTATGAATCCATATTGGCATCCATCAGAAATGGTCAGAACACTAAACAAGCTATCCAAGCTGTGGAACCAACCTTGGATAGCTCCTTTAGAGTTCTGACTGAAACCCAGAGTGGTTTCACCACCCCACTGATATTGGAGCCACCAGCTTCCAAAGGAAGGCCCACCAATCACATTTACCTGTAGTGAGGGTGGAGTTGACTCCCAGACCCTTCCACCCAGCATGGCCACCACGGACTTTCCACGCCCACCACATCTTTGCCTTCCCACCCTCTGCCTCACCTTTCCTTCCCTCCCACCATGCACCGCCTTTCCTTTCCCCACCTCCCCCTTCCTCCCCCCCCCATCACCACCATGGCCTGTTTAGAAGTACTAAACAGTTTAGTACCTCTATGGCCACAAATCACGGTGGCCATAGAAGTACTAATCACCCAGAGCCCCCACAATATCTTAAAATCGCATGTGGCCTGGTTCTTCTCACATGCAGTGGTGGCTGGCAGGAGCGAGGAGGAGGCAGAGGCGGCAGAGGTGGTGATGGCAGCAAGTAAGGCCCACCCAGTGCCGCTCTGAAGTGCCCTGAGGTGCCCCACAGCTTCAGAGCCGATCGACTTCGGGGCACCTCGGGCTGAGCCAGAATTGTCTCGGAACCGAGGCGAGCTGAATCAGCCCACCTCGGCTCGGATTCGGGGCCTTGGCCCGAGGCGGTGCACAGCCCTAATAAATTCTCAAAGTTCAAAATGAACGGAACTGAAGATTGAAACAAAGAGAAATCGAAATTGACAGATCCACCCATCTCTATGTTCCCCAACTGTTACAGAGCTGGTTGTTTGTGCTCCTTTGCTGCTCTGACCTATATTACCTAAGGTCAACAGGCTTGAGTTGATTTCAATCAAAAGATCGGCTTAGTAAAATAATGGCAGAAAATTGTTCTCTCTCTCTCTCTCTCTTTCAGGATACAGTTCTTGCTTCTGATTGTAGAGCAAGGATGTAGGTTCCCACAGAATCCTGTGTTTTCAGAAGCTTAACTGGTCCGCATCATTACATCTTCAAAGAAGCCTATGGAGGAATCACACAAGAAAAACCAACGCTTTTTCCAATTACGCTCTCAGCAATGCATACAGGGCATACATAATTTAGTACTGTTGTAAATAAGCCCAGCATAATATATATATATATATATATATATATATATATATATATATATACACATTTTTCTGAGCAATTCTACTGAGCGTATGGCCTTATGCATTGCCTTCTTGCTGAGAGGTTGCCATTTCCTCTTAAAGCTTTTTCCCTCTTGCTGTTTGTTTGTTTTCATCAGGAAGACCTTCATGCTTCAGTATGTGCATTTAGTGGTATGGAGACCTTGCATTAACATAGTTAGAAACTCAAACGCATCCTCGGCTACTCTGGCACTCTGTTTTAGATCACATGGTTTGCAGCCAGGACTATATGTCAAGTGAATGAGAATGTGTCAGACCAGCCGAAAGAGCACTGTAACCAGGGCCGGTGCCAGACTATTTTGCGCCCTAGGCAAGGTGAGCTACTTTCACCACCACCACCACCATCACCCCCAAAAAATGCCAACTTTGATTTTTAAGAACATACGTTTCCTGGAAAAAATAAGAAGCACAAAACTTGAAACTGCTAAATTTATTTTAAAGTGCAAGAAATACGTCATGCCAATTATAGCAAACAAATTGGAAAGGAACGTCTATAGGTCTAAAATGCATTATTTAATAGGAATATCACCTCCAAATCATCCCCCCCAACTCACACATGCGTGCACACACACACTCAGCATTACTCATTCCAAACAAACACACGCATGAACACATGCATTCACTCAAAGACCCCATGCACCCCATTCACCCATACATTCTCTCTCTCTCTCTCTCTCTCTCTCTCTCTCTTCTGGGCACGTTCCAGAAGTCTGAACATGGAGCCGCCCCACCCCAGCGTCCCTGGCTTTGCTTCGGCTGGGCGGGCGTGGGGCACCATCTCACCCGCCCAGGCCCAGCTGAATCCTCGGGCCGGGCCGGCTCACAGCCAACACGTGTGAGTGCTGCGCTGCGCCTGGCGCCCCTTTTAGCTTGGTGCTCTAGGCAGCCGCCTGAGTGGCCTCTATGGTAGCACCGGCCCTAGCTGTAACAAGAAAGCCTTCGGAGGAAGCTAGAACAGAAGATTTTAAAGATTTTTCACATGGTTTTGGTCTTAAGGAAGGCCATAATGCATCCATGTGGGTGACTGACTTGCAGAACTACCAAGCGATACAGCCATGTAGTCAGCTGATGTACAGAAATATTACATGATACAGCCTTATTTTCAGTTGACTTGCAGAAGTATCATGTGGGGAAAATTGCTGTAAGTAAAACCTGCCATGGGCTGGAAAGAAGAGATAACTGTGTCTGCTGAGTCAAACTTTCAGTCAGCTTTGCAAGATGGTAACAGCACGGTAACCATGCTCCCACTTTGTGGTCACTTTGCTACAAGGAGAGTTCCTAGACACACACACACACACACACACACACACACACACACACTATGACCAAAACTTACAGAGTGCAGTGCTGCTAAAAAGGGCCTCAGAAATGGATGCTTTCTATCACTGTCCCCTCAGAGCCTTCATAAAGCATCACTGCCATAAAAGTAATATTATTATGTGTTACTATAGCTACATCTTCTTTTACTGTAAGCTATTTGGAGGTCTGTTGTCAGGCAAAAAGACGGGATATAAATAAAATAAACAAGCAATCCCACGACCTCTAGACAGAGTCAGGCGGGAGAGGGCATAGATTGCTCAGATCTGAGGTTGGAGACACCCTTCCAACCTCATATCCAAGAGTCTGACCTCTCCGCCCCCTCGCAGCTAGTGTGGGGAGAACCACAATGGCTGTAATAGCTTCCTTGGAAGGAAGGGAAAGGGGCCTGCTGGTGGGTGGGGAGTGGAGAGGATGGCTTACATCATAACCCAAGGCCTCCTCAGGTTCCTTACTTCCCTCTCCTTGATGCCTCAACTTGGGACCAGGATACCTGAGACAGCGCCTTCTCCCCTTCCAACTTGTACAGGCTGTACAAGTCAAGCGGTCACTGCTCTCTTCCTCGTGTAAGTACAGCTTGTTGCAGAAGCAGAAGAGATGCAGGAAGCAGAGCTACGGTAAGGGAACATGATTCCTCCCCCCAACCCCTGTCTGAAGGAACTCCTGGGCCAGATCTACACCAAGCAGGATATAACACTTTGAAAACGGTTTATGGAATGTGTCCTGGGCCCCAACAGTTGTCAATTCCATTATAAACCGTTATAAAGCAGTAGTGTAGATCCTGCCATCTAGTGTAGATCCTAGATGGCCTTGTAGGCCCCTTTCAACTCTGCTATTCTATGATTCTATGATTCTAGTCTTATAACGTTGCTAGTGTCCCTTTCTAACGTGGTTCTCTGTATCGGTTCTCTGTATCACGGGGCACACTAGCATGACTTACATTTAGCTGTAACGTTACTGCAGGGCACATTGTTAAATCCTTTCCATTGTTCTCCCTCTTCTCTGAGAGTAGCAGAGTTGCTGGGTTTGCTCCGCCCAGTGCCTGCCTCATTCCTAGCCAGCAGTGCAGGGCAATAGTCATAAGCACACACAAACCTCCTCCCAAAACGTCTTAACACAAGTCCCAGGGAATTTCCTGAATGCATATGAGCCAGCCACTTTGCTGAAGCTAAGCTAGGTTGGGTCTGGTCAGGGTTTGGATGGGTGACCAAATTGAAAAGTTTTAGCAGCAGCCCCGTTTTGGACTGGGAGCAGAGCCCCTTGTTAATTTTCCTGCACGGAGCTACAGCACTCCTTTGAGCGCTCCTCAGCTCCTTTGCAAAGAGGGGGGAAATGTTTAAAAAAATCATAAAAAATCAACCGATGACCCAATTTGATTCAAATTTGGTATTTGAATTACTGTGCCAATTTTGGTGTCTTTATCTATAAAGCTTACACAGATGTAAGCATTTGTTTAAAATCCTACTCTTGTGCCCACAGCAGCAGCTCGGGTAAATCTTTTGCAAAAGGAGCACAATTTAGGCAGGATGCATGGGAGTACTTCACAATCAAAGCAGATTCTAAGGTGGAAAACTTCTGAGTCCTTTGCATGCAATTGTCAGTGATTGCACAGTATAACGCTGGTGTGATTTAGCTGCTGTAGCAGATAAGATAGCAAACGGGGCGAAGGAAGGAGAACAGGAAGTGGGCGGAGCAAACCCAGCAGCTCCGCTACTCTCAGAGAAGAGGAAGAGGAAAATTACCGGTAGAACGAGGCACATGAATCTGTAGCCGGGCTGGAACTAAGAAATAGAACCTGTAAGTACAACTCATTTACAACGTTAGAGACCCAGGGTCACGTGAGGCTGTGCGTCACAGTTACCCATTCAAAACGTTAGAATAACATCAGTGTAGATTCCCACATGGTCTCAGATTAGGGTATTTAAACTCCTGGCTAAATTCAAACCTTATTTATTGAATATATTACCAAAATTGTACATGAAGGGTGAACAAGAAGCAATTTAGACAGGTTCCTTCTCTTTCTTGGAAGATATCAGCCTTAAGCTAAATGGGCTGGGCAATTTGATTGAATGTGATCCCATTTCTCTGAAGCCTCATAAAAACGAAATTTCACAGAAGTTAAAAGATATAGTGATGCAAAATGATGATATGAGGTTCAGAGTTTCCTTTGATTTTCTTTTTGTTTAAAGTATGTAACAGTCCAACCATATATGTACACTATAATTGGACTTTCTACCAGGTAGGGATGTACAAATTTTGTTATATGTGATCCATCTGCGTTTCACAGATTGTCTGGCATCATCCCATTGATGGAATCAGAATTTTGTACAACAGTCTCATACCTATTTGTGCATGCACATTTGCACTATTGCCTATTTCCATAAGTGTGCACTTATGCAAATCCCTCATTATTTTTAAAATGGAATCTGCATAACTTAGGAAAAAAAACTTGTTTGCTGCAGGATCCATATATTGAATTCATAGAAATCCAAACTCATTTGAACCTGTTAAGGATTTCTCTGGCATCTGTACTCCCAGGTAATTGTGTATAGGATTGTAGCCTTAAAATACAAATTGGATTAGAGTTTTATTTGCTAAATATTGCTAATCAGATTCAGAGAAAAGCTATTAGATGATTCAAGTTCCATAAAATATAATCAGCATGTCTAGTATTGAGATGTGAAAAAAATGGATCCTACCGTTTTGTACCATTCGACATGTAGGAATGTCACAGGGCTCCGCAGGGGTGGGAGGTGGAATCCAATGGATTCCCCCTCTGCTTGACCACCTGGACCTCATTTGCCGAGCCACTGCAACATGCAGATCCTGTTTGTGGGGCGCTTGTGTGGTCCACATGTGCCCAGCAGCCACCTGACCCCTTAGTGAGCTGCCATTTTGCGTAAAAATAGCAACTCGAAGAATTCTGGAAATCTAACATTACATAAATGGCAGCCACGAAAGGGGCATTTACACAATATTATAGGTATTTACACGTGTAACATTGTCTAAATGGCTCCTTTGCAACAGACATTTACATAACATTATTTATTTATTTATGTATTGCATTTCTATACCACCCAATAGCCAAAGCTCTCTCGGCAGATTTCTGGAAAACATGACCTGGCTCATTAAAGGAACGAGTGCTTCCTAGGTGTTCACTGGGTCATCCAGCAATGAGTGGGTGAAGGCAGCAGTGGTGTTTCGGCAAGCGCTCAATGAAACGGGACGGAACTGAGTCCATCCATGCCTATCAGCAGGATCAAAAGAAACAACTATAACAACAGTGTACCTGGCTGAATACTGGCTTTGTGGGGATGGCTGAGAGAAAAATGTACAATCGACACTTATGGGGATCCCACCCTAAAAGGATCTCATATACTGGAGGGACTGGATCATGCTGAATGTCTTTAGGGAAAGAATCGAAATGTTCTGTGCAACTCAGAAGCTCACCAGTTCCTTCCCCAGAAGAAGCTAGTTGATGAAGACAGCCTTCTTTATTATACATTACTTCAGAATGAAGAAATGAGCACATTGGTGTTCACATTTGAATGAGTGAATGTTTACAGTAAATGCATCAGCACATTAAGCTTATGTATTTAGGCTCTGTATCACTGCAATGTGTCACATCTGTTCATTTCATATCCAGATGTCACTGCATTTTAATTATACCCGCTAATGTCTCTGCAGGAGCCACAAATGGTGAACCAACATTCCCATCTATTAGACAAGTCAGTTTTATTTCAACACAGACAGTGGAGCAGAACATCAGATTTCAGTCTAGCAGACATTTGCAGGGTGAGAATGTCTTTGTTTATTTAATGATCTTCAGCTTCACTGTCAGTTGATGTTCTTTTGACCCAGATCACTTCTTGAACTGGGAAGGTCTCAGATATGAATCTGCATTTCTAACCTTTACTTTTATTTATTTCGTTTATTTATTTATCCTCTTTTTTTGTTTGTTTCTCACACATATAGAGAGCATTCATCTTCACTCCCACCGCTCCCCATACACACAGCCTTCCCTCCTGGTCTCCCTTTCTCTCTTTCTCCCTCTCTCACTCTAGCACACACCTGAACGCATACCATTTTCCAACAGTCAGAAACACAATCAATGAAATTCAGCCTTTCCTCCACAACTCTGTGCATGCTCTGAGACCCCACTGCACATCCCCCCTTCCACACTGCTCAGCTGATTGAGGGAAGCATCAATTTCATAGAATCATAGAATCATAGAATAGCAGAGTTGGAAGGGGCCTACAAGGCCATCGAATCCAACCCCCTGCTCAATGCAGGAATCCACCCTAAAGCATCCCTGACAGATGGTTGTCCATTAGTGTTGCATGATTTGAATGGGGAAGATGGTGCATGAACATGACCATCGTTGACATTGAAATGGTGGCCCTAACCAACAACATGCCAAATACTTATCTGGTGGGCTGGGAGATCACACCTGTGAAGGGGGGAGTGGCAGATTGAGAGAGTGCTCCCCATGCACCTTCCTGGGCATCACAAGTATGTGATGTCTTCCCTACAGAGCTATCTAGTTCTGTCAGCAGAAAATGAAAAGGTTTGGGCCATAATAAAGCATATTTTGTCTGTGCTTGCTGAGCTTTGCGTAATTGATACTAAATGTAAATGTTGGATAGCCCACACCAGGGAATTTCTGTTTAGCTCATGTGCATTTCCACTGCATGAACCAAATCTTATAGGACTGGCCCATTCTTCACTGGTTTCATTCCATTCCACTGTCAGCAGTAAAAGAACTGGAGCGAAGGTAGTATTGGAGTACTGACGACAAGGGGGCAACTGAATTAGCATGACCTTTACCCTTCTCACGTGGGTTCTATGTTCTTATATTACAAAGAGTAGAAAGGAGCCACTTGGCAGCCTCAAGCGTTTCATAAGCTTGTACTTTCACTTCTGCATCTCCACTAGAGATGGATGAATCGGTCAATTTGGGTTTCCTCCCCTTTTTCTCATTTTTCCAATCTTAAATTCAGTTCTTCTAGAATACCTTGTTCACTTGACACACCATAGTGGTTAAGCATTTTGAGCTAAACATTATGGCTTAGTGTGTCATGTGAACCATTCGTAACCATGGTGGCTAAATAACCACAGTTTAAACAGACTTACTAACCATTTGCTGCAACATGGTTAGCAGCCTAACCATGCCTTACTGTGTTGTCTGAATAGGACCGAACAGTGAGAATTTTTCCAATCGTAAATTTGGTTCATCCTGAACTTCTGGATTTTATTCTTTAAGTTTGCATGAAAAGTTTTATGCATTTTTGTACACATTTATTTTACTAGTATTTTTATTCACAATTTTGCCTAATAGACACATTTTTAGCATGCAATTTTGCCTAATAGACACATTTCTTTGCAAGCAATATTATTTTCACTAATACACAGTTTTGTATGCATTTTTGATTGAAGCATGAATTTTGAAGGATAACTGACTTTCGGTTCATGCGTTGGTTCAAAAGTGTGAAATTCAATTAAGTTTGCATTAAAATGAGAACCAAATGAATTTCTTCCCCATCTCTAAGGCCTTAGCTAGTCCTACCTCAAAGTCTGGGGGAGAGGAGGGGAGACCTCGCATTGCGATTAATGCGGGATCTCGCCCCCATTTACACGTAAAGGCGTGACGGCCTCAGGAAGAGAAGCATCGCGGCTGCCATTTTTTTAAAAGGGGTCGGAGCACATGAATTTTTGTGCACAAAGGTAAAGGGTTTTTTTAAAAAAAATTAACTACTTTCCCCGCTCCCCCCACCCTACCCCCGATGGGCACAGCGCTCCTGAGGAGCACTGCACCCTGTGTGTGGCTCCTGGCTTCACGCAAGTAATCGCATGGAGCCAGGTAAACCCGCGGAAACGGGCCACACACTCCGCGGTCTCGGGCTCAGCCAGAGACCATGGAAAAAGTGGGACCAAAGGGTAGGGCTGTATCCCAGGGCAAGGGAGGAATGATCCCTCCCTGATCCCGGGATCCCCTGTGCATCATCTGGATGCACAGGGATGATCCCAGGGTTTGCGCCGGGATACAGCCTGGTGTAGCTAAGGCCGAAGTTTCATTTCATAGTATCTGCTGCTATAAATGTCACTGTATGTGCTGTATAAAGTAAGATTCATCAACTTAACAGTCTTTTCGAATTCAAGAAGGCTATAAAGACTGATCTCTTCCGGCAGGCCTATCCAGATGAATTTTAAGATATTTGACTGTCATTTTAATATTGTATTAGTTTATATGTTTTTAATCAGTTTTATGTATTTTATGGTATTTGTTTGTAATGTTGTTCCCCGCCTCGATCCAGAGGGAGAGGCGGGTAAGGAATAGATATATTATGATTATGATTATTACGATTCAGCCCTTATGATCAGTGCTCTGGTTTGATATTCCCACCCTGTGCGAGAGGTTAGAATGACCCTTTCCCCAAGAAATTCCCATTAGGAAACAGTACTAATGTTCAGGGGTCAGAACATAGGAAACAGTCACAGACCATTGGTCCATCTAACCCAGTATTTTCAACACTGACTGGCAGCAGCTTTCCACTGCTTCAGGCAGGATTCTTTCCTCGCTCTACCTGGAGAAGACGGGAATCCAACCTGGGACCGTCAGCACGCAAAGCATGATTCTCTACTACTGAGCTATGACCTCTTTTAAACATCATACATGTATGCTAGTGGTGGTGGTGGTAGGAGGAAAATGCATTCACTTTTGTAACTCACTTTTAATGGGAGATGTTGGAAATGACTCTACGTAAGTTCAAGTATATTAGTTTGTTTTTCAGATCTGTTAAAATAAGTAGATATGGAGAAGAAGGATGGCAACAGGAGTTACTGTAGCTGCATTTACATCTGTGTTTATCGCAGCAGGAAAGGAGTGACTGGAAGGAAAGAAAGAAAAAATATGGCCATATTATGAATGCAAGAAATCACACAACCACAGCAGGGGGCATGAATTCTGCAGGTTTGCAGGTTGTAGTATTTAAGTATGATTATGCCAGAGTGCTAGCCATACAACCAACTCAGCATCTTTAGGTAGCAATGGCAAAGCCAATTAAACATCTGAAAGAATGTGTTTGGATTTTTTAAAAAGGTAGTATAGATATATATGCACGCACACGCACACACACACACACACACACACACACACACCTACTCCTGTTGGAGGCAAAGTATGCAAATGTTTGGGCTAGACAGAACCTCTTAGCAAGCAGGAACTGATGAATTCTGTGTAACTTAAAAATGTGTAGAAACATCCAATAACAGAAATTGGTCCAATATAGAATAGCACCGGTTCTTTAATGTCCTAAAGAGATTAATCCCTGCACCCAAAAATTCAACACTAAACACATTGTGGAAACTTGAAGATATCAAATCAGTTTCTTGTTTTTCATCGTTACGCCTTATTTTGCCATTTGCAAAGAATGCCAAATTTCAACAGAGCTGAGGGTCAATTCACACAATCCTTTCAGCATGGAGAGATGGAAAGGGATGCACTCTAGTGTCTTGTGTTTCCATACGAGAAAGGGGAGCTTTTGCCCTACACGAAGGCAGGGGGTCCTGCTGGAGCCCCACAGGGAGTGAAATACTTCACCCAAGCATACTTCACCCAAGTATGCTGAATGGGGCAAGCAGTGTGTGGGGTGGGAGTGGGGCAGTTCCTCCATCCCTAGAAGCATTCCCCTACTTAGAAGCTCCATACATCACTGTAGTATGGATAGCAGTAGGACTATCGACACCAGGGAATCCTGGGCACACCAGACTTCTGTGGCATGCCCAATTTAGCTTGCTTGTTTTAGCGAGCTGAGTCACACGGTGTCCCAGAGTTCTGGGGACATTTAATGCAATCACATGTAGAGATTCGCACAAATTTGGTCGCAGGTTGTGCAAATTTACATTTGCACAGATGTTCTTTTCAAGAAAGAAGAATTACTGGAATTTTACTAGCTGTCCTGACTTGCTACGCGCTGAATAGGGCCAGCTGGTGGAAGATGGAACAAATTTGGGGGGACAGGACCAAAACACATCAAGCTCCATCCCCCAAACAGATTCCTCTGTTGTTATGGGTGGACTTGTGAAAAATTCTCCACAGACATAAGAATTAGCATGAGAACGCAATGGGCCTGAATGCAATGGGTCTGAATTAAGGGTGTGCACAGACCCCCCACTCCGCTTCACTTTAAGATCCGCCATTTTCGGATCGGCCCGCTCCGCCCCGCCCCCACTCCGCCTGTGCCCACTCCACTCTGCTCGGAGCTCAGGATCCGGATTGGAGCTCCGGTCCCCCCCATAGGGGGGGGGTTACCGGGCCCTGCCGCCATCGCCGCCCATGCGGTGACGGCGGCAGAGCCGGGTAAGGAGGAGGGGGGCCTTACCTGCCTCCGTCCGTGGTCTGTCGCCGTCTTCAATTGAGCCCGTGGTTCCACCAGGAAGTCTGGGCCGCAAGTGCGGCCCAGACTTCCTGCTGGAACCACGGGCTCAATTGGAGACGCTGACGGACCGCGGACGGAGGCAGGTAAGGGAGACGAGGGCGGGGGGGTTACCGGGCCCTGCCGCCATCGCCACCCATGCGGCGACGGCGGCAGAGCCTGGTAAGGGACCAAGGGGGAGGGGGCCTTACCTGCCTCCGTCCGCGGTCCGTCACCGTCTTCAATTGAGCCCGTGGTTCCACCAGGAAGTCTGGGCCGCAAATGCGGCCCAGACTTCCTGCTGGAACCAAGGGCTCGATTGGAGACGCTGATGGACCGCGGACGGAGGCAGGTAAGGGAGAGGAGGGCGGGGGGCGTTACCGGGCCCTGCTGCTGTCGCCGCATGGGCGACAGCGACAGCGGCAGGGCCCGGTAAACCCCACTTACCTTTCCGGCGGAGCTCCGGATCGAGGCGAAGGATCCGCCTTCACCTCGATCCTCTTCGCCATGCTCCGCTGGCCCCCCAATCCTCTTCGCCTCCGCCTTAAGGGCAGGCGAAGCCCCCCGCTCCACTACTGCTTCTCCGGTCCGATTAGAAGTGGAGCACATCCCTAGTCTGAATATTTATTTTATTTATTTATTTATCACATTTTTACCTCGCTCCTCAGCCAAAAAAGGCTCTCGAGTGGCTTACAATCAATTAGCAAAGAAGACAGTCTCTGCCTTCAGGCTTACAAGCTATAAAAGACATGATGCACAAGGAATTTGGGAGGGAAGAAGGAAGGAGAGAGAGGGAGGGAGGGGGAGGGAGAATTAAGTATGCTTTAATGTGGATTCCTGCATTGAGCTGGGGGTTGGACTCGATGACCTTATAGGCCCCTTCCAACTTTACTATTCTATGAATCTATGAAGTAGACCGGCAGCAGAGATGATGGGATTGTTCTGCTCCCGAGGGAAGGGAGTTGAACTGGAGCAGGCCCTGATGTTTCCTCTGCCTGCTCCTGCCACAAATAGTTCAAGCCTGTCTTAAGATGTTGTCCCACCTGATATGCATGGTATATCTACTCCTAGTTAGCCAACATCGGAAACCAATGCTCCAGCTTAACAGTCAAAACATGTCATTGCAATGAGATAGATCACTGCTCTGCCGCTTTCTGCGGGATGAGACACGTTCTTCAGTGCTCGGAAACCGTAAAGGCCCCGTAAATATCCCTCACCGAATGCACACAGGCAGTGAAGGTGGCATGATTTATGAGCTGCTCACTGAGGAGCTGATTGCAGGTAGCATGCCCACTTCCTCCAATCAAATCTGCATTGTAATTTCTAGAAATCAATTAGATGCAAGAAGCAATTACCTGTTTTTAAGCACGGTGTAATTTGTTTCCCCTGCAACAGGAGAATACATCACATTTCAACAATAAGCTTGCTGGCCCGGTCGCTCAGAATTGTAGGAGAAAATTCACTAAAAGAGAAAGTGGCTTATTTATCAACTTGCATGCCTTTGGGAGAATTAACAAATGGTGTGTATAGGCTTTGGGGGTTCAAGATGCTCCGCTCAAGGTCGTCTCCCTGTGGCATGGGTAACACAGGCTTATACCAGGTCAGATTGTGGGCCTATATAGTTTAAGCATCATGTAGTCCGACTGGTAATGGCTCTCCAGGGACCCGGGTGCAACATCTTTTCCATGACCTACTCCCAGATCCTTTTTAAAAATAATAGAGTCAGTAGGGATGTCTGTCGCGGCGGAAGCTTGTCCATTTGGGGTTTGACTGACTCCTTGTGAGCATTTGTGCGGTGCTTTTCCTGAAATCTGGGAACTTGCTCCATTCCGCCCCCCCTTATTTAAATAGAAATTTGCACAAATCGCAGCGGAAGTTAGCATAAATTACGCAAATTGTGCCTGTAATTTGCGTACATTTCTATTTATGTTTTTGTTTTGTTTTAAAAGGAAAATACACCATCTTGCCTGACTTGATGCAGCTCAAGTCAGGTCTAGACCCAGGAAAATGAGTCAAAGTCCGGGAGGCTGAGGTGAAGGAACGTCAGTGAGCTCCATCCCTGGCCAGAATCCTCTGAAATCCCTAAGAGATGAATGGAATTTGCCAGTTTTGATTACTCTCACATTAAAATCCCCCTCCTCCTCCTCCGCAATTATTTCCACTTCTTTTATGAAGAAATTTGCAAAGGTTCTTGCAAAATAAATAAGATAAATGAAATTCTCACTCATCTCCACCAGCCAAATTCAATTAGGAACATGGAATATTTCCAACATGGAGAAGGTGTTGATGTACCTCCCTGCCATGTAGCTGCTAAAGAAGAAGAAGTGGTCGGAAAATGAGGTGGCAACGCTAATTCAGCACTAATATGGAGCTGAACATGATTAAATGCACACAGATCCAAATCCAGACCTTTAAGAGCTAAGCATGCAAAGCCCTGGGTCTGCATGGACAAATATGTCTGTTTCAGTTTCCCCTACGTTCATCTCTTTTAAAAACAGATCTCAAATTCTTTCTGTCCTGAATACGCAGAAATGCGTGGATCTCAGTGAATTCCCATCAAAAACAAACTGAAATGAAATTGTTGTCATCCTTAAACAGGAGCTTCCTGTCCATGAACCTGGGACATGTTGCGAGCAAAAGACATGGTCTACGGGATTCTAAGCTATGGTCCCTCCAGCAAGTAAACTGTGCAACTTGCATTCCACGTGCCTTCATGCTTCCTTTTTGTCTTCATTTCATTCACGTTCTTCATGCAGAAGGTTCTCAAATTGTATTTTAAATCTCTGCCATGAAACATTGCTTTGGAGGAGCTTGCATTATTTTAAGAGTTACGTTGGCAAAGTTAGTAATTATCTGGTTGAGAATATGAATTTGCCTAGCTAATCATATTCTGATGTATTACAAATTGAATGTCAGTTCCCTGGGAAGTTCCTCTATTACTCAGAATGTAGAATGCCATACTGCATAAACACAGAGTGTCCTTTTAGCCTATGTTTATTTTTTTGTCCAAGTTCTGGGCTCTAACTGATCCACAGACTGGATTGAGCAAATCCATTTATTTTAGTGTGTTTTTATCCCATTTGTAAAAGAAGTTCCCAAACCATTAATACAATCCAACAAATACATGAAAAAAGAAGAAGATATGCTTAACCAAACCAAATACTAAGCCTAGCTGGAACAAAAGCAACTAGGATGCTATTTACTACATCTGCTAAGTGCCCCCAAATGGTAACACAAGTCAATGAAGGGAGAGGCTGTAGCTCAGAGGTAGAGCACTTGTTTTCCATTTAGGTCCAAGATTCAGTCCCCACTCCAGCATCTCCAGGTAAGGCTATGAAAGATTCCAGTCTGAAACCCTGAAGAGCGGCTACTGGACAGTGTGGACAATACTGGGATTGATGGACCAAAGACAGCAATGTCCATGTTTCCTAAGTGTCCATGTTCCCAAGATCATATCCAATGTTAGTCCTACTTAAAGCAGACCCAATGAAATGAATGGGATGTAAGTGAGATTAACGTTGGATACAATATTATGTGTCAATATTATTATATGCTAATATTATGATATGCCAATATTGTGAGCCGCAAGAGAGCTCTAGGGAGGAAAGGGGCTCCCTCCCACTTTGAAAGAGTTCATAAAGAGCCAGTATGGTATAGTGGTTGGGGTGTTGGACTGGGAGACCCAGGTTCTAGTCCCCACATAGCCATGAAGCTAGCTGGGTGTCGTAAATCACAGGAGTTGCAAGATAAGCCACAGATAGAATCATTAATTAACAGTCCAAGGTCAGTACGCCAGAAATATCCATTGGGAGCCAAGTTAAACAGTACAGGTTTCAGGGACGAGCAGAAGAGTAGTTGACTTTGTTCAAACAAAGTCAAAGAGCTTGTAGGCAAGCAACTGGGACAGGGCAAAAAACAAGACAATTGCTTCCAGCAATCAAATAGTGTCTCCAGTTTGCCTTTTATTGGTATGCTGATGATGGAGTGAGACCAGCTACAGTGGCATGCAGGTCGCTTCTGTCTGTTCACGTGAATGGTCCTTCCTCAAACTCTCCCATTTTCAGCTGTTCAGCCTTTCTTCTCTATCCCAAGCGGAGGCAATCAGAGACACAACGCTGGGTGACTTTGCACCAGACCCTAACTCTCAGCCTAACCTGTTGAGAAGATAAAATGGAGAGGAGGAGCTCCATGTAAACTGTGTTGAGTTTCCTGCAAGAGGGAAAAAGTGGGGCTGTGCAAGATTTGGATTCAAAATTCTGAAGCGTGGCAGCCATTTTATGTGAAACCCCTGCCACTTTCTGCACAGCCCTTGAGGGGCAAAGGTCCTACAGCTTCCAGCATGCATTGCAGCCAATCAGAGAGCAGCACTGTCTTCTCCGTAGCAATAGCGGGCTAAGCCTGTGAGAGATGCTGTGCCATTTAGAGAATTATGGACTAAGCCTTTGTTCTCATTTAAGAATACTTTGTTCTCGTTTAAGAATTGAAAGGGAAAGTGATGGCAGTTCTTACATTGCTCTTAAGAATGAGCAGAACCTGAACAACTCCCACTTTATGCAGACTGCACATGAACCGCTACCACTTTCATATCCCCCGTAGAGGAGGGACGTCCTGCTACAGCAAAACAGAGGGGAGTTTCTCTCTTTCTCCCTTTCTTTCCTCTAAAACTGCAACAGTCATTTCCCTAAAGATCTACTGTGGGAGCAGCACACTTTTTTATTCTCTGTTGGAGGGTTTAAACTAAGTCCCCCCAGGTATGCTCAACCTGTATAACTGTAAATCAATTCAAATATTATTAAACCCCAATAAGTCTCCATTGAGTTCTTTCCAATGGAAACCAAACCTGGATAAAGACTGCATGCTAAAACATCTCAGCACTTGGAGAAATGGGATGAGTATTGTGGGAGTTACAAACATATATTGTGAACCGCCAGTGTGGTGTAGTGGCTAAGGTGTTGGACTGGGAGTCGGGAGATCCGGGTTCTAGTCCCCACTCGGACACGGGAAACCACTGGGTGACTTTGGGCCAGTCACAGACTCTCAGCCCAGCCTACCTCACAGGGTGGTTGTTGTGAGGATAAAATGGAGAGGAGGATTATGTACGTCACCTTGGGTTCCTTGGAGGAAAAAAGGTGGGATATAAATGAATATAAATAAATAAAACCGCCCAGAGAGCTTTGGCTATTGGGCAGTATAAAAATGTAATAAATAGATAAATAAATAAATAAATAAATTGCAAACGTCTTCTGCATATTATAAACATGAATAGCATTGGCAGCAGGGCTGCAGTACTATGCACGGTACTTGGGAAGCAAGTTACATACCTACTTCAGTGTGCATGGTGCCTAAACATACTTAGCACTGGCCTACCCAATTTGCCATTTGCCCAGGAAATGAGATGCTTTCCATTCTCTTCAAGAGGAAACATAAAATGAGCAAACCCGTGTGTGAACTGCCTCAAATGGAACTGAAATGGAAAGGTCAGCTGACACTTTTAGCACCTCTTTAGCAACAAGGGGTGCCATGAGTGAGCAATTAAGGACGAGAGCTTTTAGCGCTTCAGTCGCACAATGTCACATCCGTTTTGGCAATGCGTGAGCCGTTTACTTTTGAATGTGTTCTGACAACATGCGAGGTGAGTTCTGGAAAGACTGAGGCAACCGCCTCCCGGCTCCAAAAGACAGAAGGAAAACATCTCAAATGGTGATCGCATTTTAACAGCGGGGGGGAACTAACAAGACGACTCTAATGGAAAAGGGATCCTCAGGAATCCACAGTTAAGGAGAAGAAAATCAAGCACACCGCTTTTTTGTTTTACTAGGTGAGGTTGGCCCCGGGTCCCCTTAAAGATGAATGGATTTATTATGGCATTAATTTCCATGGACTCCAGTTCACTTTATCAGATGCATTAAGTGTTGTCCTGAGTTACAGGTGTATATATTTATTTATTTATTACATTTTTATACCACCCAATAGCCAAAGCTCTCTGGGCGGTTCACAAAAATTAAAACCATAATAAAACAACCAACAGGTTAAAAACACAAATACAAAATACGGTATAAAAAGCACAACCAGGATAAAACCACGCAGCAAAATTGATGTAAGATTAAAATACAGAGTTAAAACAGTGAAAATTAAATATAAGTTAAAATTAAGTGTTAAAATACTGAGAGAATAAAAAGGTCTTCAGCTGGCGATGAAAGCAGTACAGTGTAGGCGCCAGGCGGACCTCTCTGGGGAGCTCATTCCACAAGCGGGGTGCCACAGCGGAGAAAGCCCTCCTTCTAGTAAAGGGTTTATAAATATATAAACCCTTGACGGAGAATTGTAGCCCAACATTGCATTCTCCCTTTGAAGTTCCTTTGTTCCAGGATGTTCACTAAGCAGAATTGTCCTTCTGCATTCTACATAAGGCCAACAGGCCCATCTCTGTGGATAAACTATACAAACGGGAATCAAATCTGACATTAAAAAAAATTCCAATAATAATAGTAATAATAATAATGATAATTCAATCTCCCAACCCTGCACCTGGTAGTGTGAGTACTATAGGCAGGTTGACAGGTCTATCTAGAAGAAAATGGCCAAACAAGAGGACAAAGAAGTGAAAATCACCTCTTTCACTCCTCCCAGGTGCAGTCTGGAAGAGCATTGGATACTCAGAAGCTTAGAGGCCTCCACCTAATAAAAACACAACTTCTAGGTCTGCACCATTAAGGCACCAGTCGGTCCTCCAGAGGGAGGGTATTCCACAGTCAGGGTGCCACAATAAAGCCCTCTCCCATGTCCCACTAGAGCGTATATCTCGTGTTAGTGGGGCAATGAGAAGAGCTCCTCCAACAGATCAGGTCTCAGGCAGGCAGATATAAGGAGAGATGCTCCCTCGAGAATCAAAGTTCAAGCCATTTAGGGCTTTAAACGTCATTACCAACACCTTGAATTCTGACCAGAAATGTATTGGCAGACAGCGCAATTCCTTTAAAGGCAGGATACAAATGTTTTGGGGTTGACCACTGTGGGTGTCATACACGAGGGCCCTCCAGAACCTGGAACTAGAACTGTTTATAGGTATGGGCTCTTGAAGCTCACATAATTAATGCCAACTCTTGGTTTAGCAGCACCCACACTTTGCATTATTGCCATTATTATTAATTTTATGCAGGGGAGTGGGAAGGGGGACATTGGTAGAAGGTCTAATTAAGTTCTGCTCATTCTACAAAACTCTTTAGAGAATGTTACAGCTTATTCATTTGCATCTTCTCCTGCTTAATAGTCTCTTGGACTATGATACACTGAAGCATTGTCTGACACCACCACCCTTCCAATGCTCCCCTACTTTGAATTCCGCTGTGTTTCACTTCTTGGCAAGCACACTATGAAAGTGGATTTTTGGAAAACACTCAAAGTATTTCCTTTGCAAATGGGCTCAGTGTGATTAATGGGGCTTGAAGAGGTTTTGTAGAGGTCAGCTGCACTCAGGGTTTGCACCTGCAACTCCCCTGAGGTCCGGTGTGTGTGTGTGTGTGTGTGTGTGTGTAGGTTTTAGAAGACGTGAGCATGGATGAGATGGCTATCTGGGGAAAATGACAAGTGGCACATTTACTTTCTTTCAAATTCCTGGATGCTAATGTGCAAGGGCTATTCAATGAAAGCAAACAGTTACTTTTGCTGCTTGGCTTTGTATAAACAGTCACTTTGCAGAGTATACTTTACACTCCTTATTGAATTTCATTGTAACAAAGAAGGAATAATCTTTCCACCTGCGGACATTACAGAGAAGCACCTTGAGCCAAACATGGAGTCCATGGTGACATTCAACTGGTGGGCCTTTTCCATGCTGTCCAAAGAAGAAACAGTGGATCTTCTCCTATGGTCACATCTCTAAGCTCCTCCTACCTCATCACCTGACTGCACTGTACACTGAGCTTCCTTTGCATATCCATCACTTTAGAATTCCCATTTTATCCAGGGGGATCTTGAACAGGACTTCCAAAGACAATCCAGTGAATCCATGGCCAAGTGGGCCTTGAGCCTACAGCTGGCAAACTCAAATCTGTGGTCTGTTTCTGAGGACTTGTTGGCTTGCAGTGGAAAGATGTAAGATCCACCATTCACTTGTGAGCTAGCTTAGGGGATTCAGTGTTGTTGAATCTATTCAATCTTAAGGATCAATATCATTATATTTATTTTTAAGTATACCCTGGGTTGTATTGCAGATGGAGTGATGATACATATTCTATGTATAGTCTTAGCTTAATTTTCAGTATACATTGTAATTAGATTCATGCTTGCAGGAGGAGGGTTGCTGTTTCACATCTTAGCAGATATATACAGATTCTTTATTTTGCATTTCTAATTAATTAAAAAAGTATCAGTTTTTTTAAGGCAGATAATTGGCCCTGGCTGAAGTTTTTGAATATGTTTTTTTAAGGAAGCCCCATGTAGAACTCACCACAGTAATCCAAATGAGATGTAACTTAGGGCTCATCTACACCAAACAGGATATTCCACTATGAAAGTGGTATTAAAGTGGTATATAAAAGGCAGGAGCCACACTACTGCTTTATAGTGGTACTGAAGTGCACTGACAACTGTTGGGGCCCATAGACACATCTACACCAAGCGGGATATAACACTATGAAATTGGTATGAAAGTGGTATATGGTATGTGTCAATGGGCCCCAACAGTTGTCAGTGCACTTCAATACTGCTTTATAAAGCAATAGTGCGGCTCCTGTCTTTTACAGTATATACCCCTTTCATAGTGGAATATCCTGCTTGGTGTAGATGAGACTTTAGTCATGTTTCACCACTGCAAAATCAGATAGTCCCTTGGTGACCTCACAGCCTTCTGATTTCAACACTTTCTAGAAGCCGTGTGTGTTTTTAGGTATGTGTCTAATTTTCCTTTCACGGATATCTGTCAGTGTGTAATTCAGTTCCATTAATCTGCCCAGGTTTTCAAGGCAGGAGAATGGCAACTCAAAGAACATTTTCATCTATCAGTCTGGAGCAGCAAAAGGAAAAGTGACAAAGAAGAAAAAATGCCCAGCAAGAAAAGGGGAGGCAAACACTGGATCAATTTGTATGATTGGTGAAAGGAAATAAAGATGTGGGAAAGGTGATGCCGCAGGCAGCACATCACTTGCAGGGGATATGGAAGGAATACTCTGATTATGAAAATGTCCCAAAGAAAGTGGGCAGTGTAGTAGGAGATTTGGAAAATGAGTGATTTGGTGGTGCAAGTTGAAGTAGACATCAGATCAGATGAGAGAAATGAGACAACTAAAATGGTTTCTAGATGTACTCCTGAGTCAAAGGAAGAGTTATGTTGCTGAGTTAAAGGAAGAGTTATCTTATGTGTCAGCCATTTGGGGACATAGAATCATAGAATAGAGTTGGAAGGGGCCTATAAGGCCATCGAACCCTGCTCAATGCAGGAATCCACTTTAAAGCATCCCTGACAGATGGTTGTCCAGCTGCCTCTTGAAGGCCTCTAGTGTTGGAGAGCCCACTACCTCCCTAGGTCATTGGTTCCATTGCCATACTGCTCTAACAGTCAGGAAGTTTTTCCAGATGTCCAGCCGGAATCTGGCTTCCTTTAACTTGAGCCCGTTATTCCGTGACCTGCACTCTAGGAGGATCGAGAAGAGATCCAGGCCCTCCTCTGTGTGACAACCTTTCAAGTATTTGAAGAGTGCTATCATGTCTCCAATCAATCTTCTCTTCTCCAGCCTAAACATGCCCAGTTCTTTCAGTCTCTCATCATAAGACTTTGTTTCCAGACCCGTGATGATCCTCGTTGCCTTCCTCTGAACACGCTCCAGCTTGTCTGTGTCCTTCTTGAATTGTGGAGCCCAGAACTGGACACAATACTCAAGATGAGGCCTAACCAGTGCTGAATAGAGGGGAACCAGTACCTCGTGCGATTTCTCTTCTCCAGGCTAAACATACCCAGTTGTTTCAGTCTCTCCTCATAGGGCTTTATTTCCAGACCCCTGATCATTGCCCTCACCTTCATAGGTTGCAAAGAGATCTAATTGTGTCCTGGGACCCAGCACCCAGACCTGCATGCTTCTCACAGGCTTCCTCCAAACATTCGTTCCCTAAATCTGTTTTCTGCAAGACTCTGCCCTAATGGTGACAGTATGAAAAGGGACTGGCTCATTTGGAGCCATGACGCAAACTAGCCTGTTCTGCTTTCCAGGCTGCCTCTTCTGAGATCTGAACAAAAAAACAAGTATCATTCCAGATTCTGCTGTAGCTCTATGACAAAGTGAGGAGTCACAAGGCCAGTTCTAGTCATCTTCAACATTATCGACAGTAGAAAGACCTTGAAAATATTCTTGTGGAGAAGGAGTCATCAACAATGCTCTTGAAAATGCTATACATTCAGTCAAAGGAAAAGTGGTGGAAAGTGTTGCAAGGTCTCCTTGATGTTCTCCTGCTTCTCACAGAGCCAAATGTGTCATTCCAGGGGTCACATTCCACCCTTGAGCACAATGACTGTGGGCTGTGTCTTTCTACGGTAAGGTTTAGCAGCAGGCCTGAATGGTCACCTTGAATCTCTTATGGGGCATCAAATACAAGCATACTACTTGTCCTGGTGTCGACAGAATGGTGTAGACTGACTTTGACCTTGTGTGCCAAGGAAGTACTAAATGCAATTCTTGTGGAGCTGAGAAAGGCTTGCTACTGCAGCATCATATAGATGGGGACCTGATGACTTATATACTGAGCAGCTGGCATTTATCATACAATATGTACATGGAAAATGGGATTTGCAGGAACTGTTTCTGAAAATGTTGGGCTGTAATAAAAAGTAAGGAGTAGACATCACAAAACAGACAAAGGAAGTACTGGTGGACTTCATGCACATGGTCTGTGCCTGCAAGAGTTCTCAGATGTGGTAGCCTAGTTCTGTACACAAAGTAATGTATTCTTGTACGTACACACACCAACATTGCTCCTGCCTCAGCCCACTTAGCAGCCCTGAGGTCTAGACTTACCATGAAAGGCTTGCAGCGGTCAGAGGCATGGTTTTAGTGGCCTGTATAATTCCTTGCCCTTTCCTAATATTTGGAAAAGTAGAATTGTGCAAAACAGTAAATGCAAACTTTGATGCAAAAAAAGAGAAATCATGCAAATTCTTGGTTCTACAGGCCTCAGACATTGGCATACCCTGGTGCAAGTATAGAATAATAGAATCAGAGAATAGTAGAGTTGGAAGGGGCCTATAAGGCCATCAAGTCCAACCCCCTGCCCAATGCAGGAATCCACACTGAAGATGGCTGTCCAGCTGCTTCTTGAAGGCCTCTAGTGTGGGAGAGCCCACAACCTCCCTAGGTCATTGGTTCTGTTGTCGTACTGCTTTAACAGTCAGGAAGTTTTTCCTGATGTCCAGCCGGAATCTGGCTTCCTGTAACTTATCCTGTAATAGAATAACACAATTATTCCGTGTCCTGCACTCTGGGAGGATTGAGAAGAGCTCCTGGCCCTCCTCTGTGTGACAACCTTTCAAGTATTTGATGAGGTATGTGGTACATTTAGGTATGGGTGTATGTGGTGTGTTGTAGTGTAGAGTATACATAATCTATTATTATTATTATTATTATTATTATTATTATCATCATCATCCTCCTCCTCCTCCTCCTCCTCCTCCTCCTCCTCCTCCAACATCCAAGGCTCTCTGGGCAGTTCAAAATTAAAACAGCTAAAACCACAATATACAAAGTCAGAATTTAAAACTTTAAACATTTTTTTAAAAAATAAATGTCACATAAAACCAGGAAAAGTTATAATTTCCCCTGGTTTTATGTGACTTTTCTCTTCTCCCAGGCAGTTAACAACATGTGCTGACTTTGTTTGTTTTTAACTGACCCCAGAATAGTTGTTTTAAAAGGATATTGTTGTTTTTATGCTTTTGATGGTTTTAGATTTTGTATACTTGTTTTTAATGTTCATTGTTTTTAATTTTTGTAAACCGCCCAGAGAGCTTCAGCTATGGGGTGGTGGTATATAAATGCAGTAAAATAAACAAACAAACAAATAAATAAATAAATCCAGGGAAGTCTTGTCTAAAACCTAGATCATTTGATACTGATTAGATTTTTACTTGACCAAATACTGGTGGAGTTTCAAGATTTTGGCAGCGCTCATGATATCAAGCAGTAGGACAGGGTGCAGAAACTCTTTCAGCCCAAGGGCTGGATTTCATTTTGGAAAAAAGCTCTTGGGGGCTGCTTTCCAGTGGTGGGTGGGGCCAATGGCAAAAAGAGACAGGCCTTCTAGAATAGAGGGAAACTGCACGAAAGCTGGAAAAACACACACACACACCAAATGATTGTTGGTTGAGCCAAAGGGGTGGGATCAGAGGAAGAGGGCGTGGCCTTTGGGGGAACCCTGGAGAGTGTCAGGTTCCGTCCTACAGCACCACCTGGCTGCCGCAATGCACCTTGACGGCCGCAGAGTAGTGGCAGGTTCCAGGCTCATATCAACAGGCACTCCCAGATGGGCTGATGCAGACCAGCTGGGAGCAGCCAGGAAAAGGCTATATAAGAGCTGCATTTCCACTTCAGCCTTTGCCACAACAACATGGTCTCCTGTGCCTGCTGTAGCCCGTTCCTGACTTCCTGCAATTCCAGACCTTGTGCTTTGTCTGACCACACTCTTTGTGTCTGGCCTTGGTTGAACCCTGTTGCTCCTGGACTCTGGACCCTGGACCCTGCTTGCTCCTGGATGGTTGCTGGTTCCACCGCTGTCTATGCCGGTGTCCCTGCGCTGAGGCCTTGCTGCCCACACCCCAGACTCTGACAGAGAGCCATATTGAAACTCTTGGATGGCCGGATTTGGCCCTTGAGCCCTCAGTTCTACACCTGTGCTGTAGGGTCAGCAGCTTAGAGAACTTTCCTCCCACAACCAACCCCAGCTGACCCAACTGATAGATGCACTGTATCATTGGTGCATCTGGAGACAAGAGGCATGTCTAGGTGGAGCAATATCCTGGGGATCGCCCCGGGATCATCCCTGTATGTCCACATGATGCACAGGACATCCTGGGAGCAAGGAGGGATGAGTCCTCCCTTTCCCGGGGATATCGATCTACCCTTCCATCCTGGTTTTTCCTATGGGCTCGGGAGGATCCTGATGGCATGGGACGTGTGGCCCACCATCGCTGTTTTGTCCCAGCTCCTCATGAGTAAATGTGAGGAGCCCAGAACTGGGCATGGAGCTCCTCAGGAGCTCTGTGCCCATCAGGGGTGGGGTGGGAGGACTGTGAGAGGTGTTTGTTTAAAAAAACAACAACACCTTACTGTTCTGTTTGAGTGCTCATGCGTTCCTTTTCCTTTAAAAACAAAAAATCCAAAATAGCGGCCATGGCGTCATGCACCACGTGTAGACGAGGGGGATAATCTCACGATCGTAACATTACGAGTTCATTTTCCTCAACCCCCTCGTCTAGCCGTGCCCAAAGAGGAACCATGTTCACTTTATTCATCTCTGGGGAGTTTCATTCTGGACTGTGCAGTGCTCCTTGTCAAGCGAAAGTGGTGAATACGGTCAAGCACACTCCTAATTTTCATCATGATGTGAATAGGACTGAATCGAAAATTACAGCAAACAGAGCTCTTTATCAGCTAATGATGGCTTTCGTCAAAGGGAAGTAAGTGTATTTCTTCATATCTTTTGAAAGCAAACTTTAATTTCCTTATTTTGGAGTGAATTGTACTCAATGCACCACCGGGAATGACAATTATTTCCCCATCAGATGTTATTCACTGAAGGGGGTGGGGTGGAAGAGAGAGAGAATGTGAGCGTGTTGGAGCTGTGCACACTGATCCTCTCTCTACTCTCTTCATTGCAAAGGGAACACTGCAACCTAAGGAGTTAAAATAGCTCTATCAGTAATGTTGTTTTCAGAGTCAGGGCAGTAAGAAACAAATGCATGGAAAAGAAGGGGAAGAAGTCAGATACATTATAGCTCATTTGAACTTCCATATTCAGTGGCAGGTTACCTCTGAATATTGGAGTTGTGGGGAAGGGCCATAGCCCTGTCATGTAAGTTTCCCCCAAACATCTAGCTGGCTAGCACTGTGATCAAAATCCTGGACTTGATGGACTTGCTGCCTGACCTAGCAAGGCTCTTATTGTGTTCTTATGTAGAACCAAAGAAAGCACACTAGAAATTTCTACACACACAAACATATATTTGCAGAAAGCTGTGCAAGCAGCATATTATTATTATTATTATTATTATTATTATTATTATTATTATTATTATTTATTTATTTATTTATTTATTTATATAGCACCATCAATGTACATGGTGCTGTACAGATTACACAGTAAATAGCAAGACCCTGCCGCATAGGCTTACAATCTAATATCATGGCCAGTGTTGTATAGCTTAACAAAATGAAGCCCCTATAAATCCTCTATAAATCCATCAAGTCTTTCTCAAGGGTAGCTAATTTATTTCTCATTAACTTGGCATCCAGTTCTTTGAAAAGGCTGGTTTCCTAATAATTGTGGACACAGTACACATGTCTACTTAAAAGTAAGCCCCATTGAGTTCAAGGGTATTTACTCCCAGTAAATGCACATAGAATTGCAGCCTCGCGAAGTAACCTCCTTGCTAATTCCAGCTACTGTATGGGGAAGAGCATCAAATCTGAAGAAAATCCACTGGGAAAGAATAGTTTCGGATCAGCTCTAATGTGAGCTGGCACGGAGTCTCTGCCTCCTCCACCCAGGAAATTTTGTTGAAATGTGCATCCATTCCATCCATCTTCCTAACTGTAGTAGTGGCAAATCACTCTGTGCCCTCCTGAAAACTTGGTGAAATATTGTTAGTTAGAAGCAATCAGAAAGCTGGTCTCACAGCCAAGACTTACTACAAGCCATTTTCCTTTTCTCTTAAGGTAGCTCTGCACCTCTGCTTCTTGAAAACCCATGAAGGGCCTGGCAAAGTAGGAAAAGGGTACATTTCCTTTAGCTTTCTTAATCATGGAGATTGTACAGCCAATACTGATGGTGAAGGAATCACCTCTGGCGGTATGGACTTCCAGTGATATGCTGGAAATCAGTGCAATTTTGTATATGTGGGTAATGCAGATTTCAGATTTGCTTTCCAAATCCTTTCAAAACCTCCAACGCACCATTACAATGTGTTGCAGGTGGGGGTGGTGAGGTTTTTGCAGCTACATGGAGTCATAGCTTGAAAGATCCTCATGAAACCAGACAAAGCAACACCGGCATCCTATTCCCCAATGTGACTAAGGGCCTTGCTAGACCTACTGGATAATCCGTCTGGGAGTCGGGGCGACGGCACGCTACAGCTAGTGTGCACTGTCGCCCTTTTCCAGACGTAACACGTGACGGAGCAAGGGAAAGCCCTGTTGCGTCCGCCATTTTTTTTAACCTTAAAGGGCCATTTGCGCAGGAGCGCACTGCTGGAGAAGGTAGGTTTTTTAAAAAAAATAAATATAGGGTCCCCGCTCCCCCTGCCCCTGATTCCCCCCACACACAATGCCTGATGGCCCCCCTGATCGCTCGCCCATCCTCCCACCGTCCCCGATGCCCTGTCCCCTGTCCTTTCCCCCCTGTCCGCCATGGCTGTCCCCCGTCCTTCTTCCCCCCGTCCGCCATGGCTGTCCCCGTGCCCGTCCTTCTTCCCCCACCCCCCGTCCGCCATGCCCATGCCCATTCTTCTTCCCCCCTCTCTCCTGAGGGGTCCAGCCTTTCCCCCGGCCCCTATCTCCCCCCGTGATTCCCCCCCCCCCCGGCATGATGGGCACAGCACTCCTATGAGCACTATGCCCAGTTCGTGGCTTCTCCCGAGCAGCCGGGAAAAGCCACGGAAGTATTAGGCCGGGCCATAAGCGAATCCACTTATCCCGGGTTAAGGGAGGTCTTAGCCCGGCCTGAACCCGGAATCCCCTGTGCGTCATCTGGATGCACAGGAGGAAGACTGGGCCTCACACTGCACTTATTATTATTATTATTATTATTATTATTATTATTATTATTATTTATATAGCACCATCAATGTACATGGTGCTGTACAGAGTAAAACAGTAAATAGCAAGACCCTGCCGCATAGGATTACATTCTAATAAAATCATAATAAAACAATAAGGAGGGGAAGAGAATGCACCAAACAGGCACAGGATAGGGTAAAACTAACAGTATAAAGTCAGAGCAAAATCAAGTTTTAAAAGCTTTAGGAAAAAGAAAGGTTTTTAGCTGAGCTTTAAAAGCTGCGATTGAACTTGTAGTTCTCAAATGTTCTGGAAGAGCATTCCAGGCGTAAGGGGCAGCGGAAGAAAATGGACGAAGCTGAGCAAGGGAAGTAGAGACGCTTGGGCAGGTGAGAAACATGGCATCAGAGGAGCGAAAAGCACGAGCAGGGCAATAGTGTGAGATGAGAGAGGAGAGATAGGAAAGAACTAGACAGTGAATAGCTGGTCTAGCAATGGCCTAATACTTTTATTTGTAAAAGGCCCCCCCCCCCCCCCATGATGGGCACATAGCAGAGACAACTGCTGCACTGAGAAAAGAGCTTAAAAATCTTCTTTTGGTACCACAACTCAGTGGTCAGAATCGAGCCAGGGGAAAATGAAGTCCACAGGATGGTGCCCACGAAGGCCAAATTGACCAAAGAAGTTTGCCCATGGAACCAATGATAGAAGTGATAAAACATTTAAAGTAAATAAAACAGGATCTCTCCATGGAAGTGTCAACTTCAATTAAACTACCAGAATACAATGTCTCTGAGGTGTCTAGTAACTTATCAATAATGTTTAGGGTGGAGAGGTGGGTAAGAAATATTATTATTATTACATCTAATGGTGCTGTAAATTTCGGTCTCAAATACTGGTCTGACTATTCTCATGGAAACTGCTAAAGAGATGCAGTTTATGATGGAAGAACTCCAAAGCCATAATCAACATTTGACTTTTGGGGGTTGTGTGAACCCAAAATCTGAAGGGAGGAGTCAGAGGACTTACCTGGATTTCTAATTCTCTCCATCTCTAGCTCAGATTTTGAGCGTGTTTACCACTTAGTAAAACAATGAGGAATAACCAAAAATCCTTAAGCAAGGGAAATTTGACTGTGGGCCTTGCTAGACCAGGCGTTAGCCTGGTCCGAGGCCCGGCCTCATTCCTGTGCATCCAGATGACACACAGGGGATCCCAGGCTCAGGCAGGGCTCAAACCGCCCTGGCCCCAGGCTAACCGGCACCACTTTTGGCCCGGTTTTTCTACAGTCCCAGCCTGAGCCTGGGACTGCAGAATGTCTAGCCATTCCGCCGCTTTTCCCAGCTACTGCATTTACTCGTGAGTAGCCGGGAAAAGCGGTGGATGGGAGCACTGCAGCCATCAGGGCAGAGTTTGTAGATGGGGTGGGAACTGGAGCCAGGGGGGATGGGGGGGGGGAACCAGAGATCGAAGGAATAATCAGATTGAGAATGTTGGATTTTGCATTGGAAGAAGTTATGTAAGAACCAAGAGCAGCCTTTTTTTCCACCAACCTGATACACTCCCACTGTTTGGGGCTCCAACTCCCATCAGCTGGAGCATATAGTCAATGGTCAGGAATTGGAGAGATTTGTATTCCAAAACACCTGGAAGACACCAGCTTGGGGAAAGCTGCCTGAGAGGTGATATATATATATATATATATATATATATATATATATATATATATTTGCAATGGGCAAATTAAAGCAAAATTGATTCCTCTTGGTCCATTTATTGCCTTAAAACAACTCACTTTTTTTCTTTTTAGAGAGTGCTGGTAAACAATGGATCCAATTCAAAAATGGAGAAATATTATTACAGAGATCTCAATATTGTATTGACCCCAAATTAGAAACTAGCAATAATACTTTGGGGTGGGTGGACATATCCTGCCCGCAACTTTCCGACGTTTACAGTACATAAAATCTAATGTTTGGTGCACCGGCAATACCGATAGAAGTAGCTATGTGTATCAGTCCACTTGTCACAACACATAATTTCACATTGATTTTCTTTTATCTTCACCCAATTGGTCCCAGGTGATTGTTGATTCTAGCACAGGATCAATAACTACCTCTGACCATTTCCCAGTTATAGTCGCTATGCAAATCTATGTAACACAACCAACCTTCAGTACCTTGGGAATAAACACTAAGGTTGGGGAGGGACAGGGGAGGAAGATGGCAGATAAAATAGGTAGAGAAAACGAGTATTTTAAAGTAAAATACCCCAGGCTTAGCTCAGGATGTAATACAGGATACAATGAAGGCTGTTTCAAGAGCTTTGCTTATTGGTGAAGGAAATGCCAACAGAAAACAGCAACATAACATTGCTAGATACATTTGCTCGCACAGATTAGCAAGTGTGTGTTTGTAAAACCATACAATAATTTATAGCAGCAGAGTTTAAATAATCGTTTTAGAGAAAAGGGAAGACACTGGAATTCCTTTGCATTGATAAAACACATTAGGTAACAATGTATATAAACCAATCGTATTATACATTTGGAACTAAGAAATCTAACTGGCTGCCTAACTGATTAAAATGCAAACTGGCTACAAAATATCAGTATCTGCAAATGACACAAACAGTTATAAAACACCAAATGATTACATTACACCATAAACATCACAAAGAACGGCGTTGAATTCCGTGCACAGTTATATAGCCAGGGGTCCACAAATTTTGGCTAGTCCTGTAACCAGCCAAAAATTATGCTTGCCAGGACCCTGCTGTGGAAGGACACCATCTTGTCTCTGGCATCATGCTGAACACTGGAGGAGACAACTCTGATGTACAACATGAAACCTTGGGCAGCCCCCTTGTCTGTCTCCAAACTTAGGGGAAGGGCAGGAGATTGTCTTTGTTGCACGGTACTTTGGAAACGCTCTCTGATTGCAGCGCCACATGAAAGATCATGAGCTGCTCAACTGGAAGTTGGGAAGAGGCTGCTTCCACTCTGCTTGGCAGGTCTGGGAGAGGCAGGGCCAGGCAGAGGTGGCATGTGCACTGAGCACTGGCCATGCTAGAAAGAGAGAAGGCCGTGGACCTTCCACACTCAGCATGGACTGTTGCCGGGAAGGGAAGAAGTGGGATGGGAGGAGGGCAGGAATACAACCCCAGTTCAGTGTGCTTGGGAGAACCTAAACAGAACCAGCTTTGTGGGATTGCAAGCGTGTCAAGTTCATTTATGGATTCTTGTATATACCACAGACCAACCCAAAGAAACAGAATTGCCTACTTACCAGGATAGGGTCGGGGTTCAGGCTTTGCAAAAAAAGCAGCAATTTCTAAATCAAGAGATAACAGAAAACGAAATCAAACAACTAATTACTTAGCTAAAAATTCACAAAGCCCCAAGCCTCGATGGCTTTTGCCAGGGCAGAGGTGGGGCAATTCAAGTCCTTTCTGCTAACACTTAGCATTGGTTTTCAACAGTTTGCTTAAAGGGTTCCATCACGGAGGCCTGATGTCAAACTGCTCTCATGTCCACAGGATCATCCAGACCATTTGTTTTATTAAACCAAAATTCTGAAGTTTCCCCTGCAGTTCTTGCCAATGCCAATTGACTTTGGGGGGGGGTGTCTTTACGGCACTGGGTTGGCTCCGCCTCCCTCCGCCTCCCTCCTCAACCCTGCATTTTCCTTCTCCCAGGACGGCATCAGGTAATCCCGATGCTGAGGAGGGAGCGTGAGTTTTCTGGGAGGCCATCTGGATCCGGGGGGGGGGGGGCACTTCTACCCTCTTCCTGGTAGAAGGCGACCAATCACTGGTTGCCTTCCACCAGGCTCCACCCCCAGGTTGGCCCCGGATTAGTTGAGGAGTGACATTATATGGCAGAAGCCCTCTGTTGACGTAGTTCACTTTAAAAAGTCAGGGTAATTCCACAGCTTTTTCAAATCGGAGCATTGCGGGGAAGCTGCACCTCCATTGTCTAATCGGCGGGGTGCAGATCTATAGCCACCATGGGGCTTTCCCCACAGGTAGATAGCCCCTAGGTTGGTCAATAAAGACTAAATTGTATTTACACCACATAAAGAGCTCACTGATTCGGTTTCTAGGCTGCCAAAGGCATTTCATTACAGTAATATAACCATATGCCATACAACATTCTATCCGTAGATACTCAAACAGCCTTTGACAAATTGAAATGGGTGTAGGACCAACATTTATGCATGCAATTACTCAGTTACAACAATCAAGTGTGGCTACTATACATACAACTTCATATGACTCATCATATGTGCAATTACTGGAAAAGGCTGCCTGCGATTCCCACTATTATGGGCTACATTTATCAGGCCTTTCGCAAGATAATCTAAGATAATACTCTAATCAAGAGAGCAATTCTACGGTCCCTGGCAGAGCATCCCAGGAACCGTAGATGAATTTGAAGTCCCCCACCGAAGACAACAGGCACTGCTATGACCTCAGGAGTGTGTGGGCTCTGAGTTCTGATCCACTCCCCTGCCTTCTTACAGCTGCCACGGAAGGAACTACCCTGGCTGCTTCCTGAAGTTACAAATGCGGACTTGAAGGGAGGGAAAAGAGGGCAGGGAGGGCAGGGGGGAGGAACAGAAAGGACAAGATATGAGGAATCCTATGGCCTCTCCAAACCCAGACCAGCCCCCACCAGAGCACCCTCTCTTGACAGGTTAAACGGCTCGTCTAGAGGGAAAACATTTAAAACATTTAAAACAAAGAGCCAAAAAATCACCTCGATCCCTCTGAGCCCTGCTGCTTCCTTCTAAGGTCTTATGGTGAATGGCCACACCCGTGCTATAAACTTCTGGCAAATGATATATCCCAGGCAAGCATTTATTTATTTGACATATACACCACTGAATTTACTATGAAATTTCTGAATGATTTAAATTATTTAAAGAATAGGAAGCTGATGCTGCTGGGCAGAAAATCAACTTGGAAAAAAAAAAACCTGAAGTGTTACATCTAAATATATCAGAACAGGAATATGTACCATGTATAAGTGAGATTTCTCTTTGTGAACAGTGAATTCAATGTCTAGTGGCCAATATCCCTAAAATCCATTATCTCAGACTCTGAAAAAGTAACTTCTGAAGAAACGCAAAGCAATAATTCAGCGATTTTAAGCGATGGGAACGCTGCAATTTGATATAGTTAGGCGGCTCTTTCCAAATTCAACTTTCTTTTCTAGATACAATATAATACCGCGGATGGGAATTTGAATGGCATGTCCAGATTAAGAGCTCCTTCAGATGAGTGAGATGAGTGTCTCACAGTTCTCCACGGGACATTTTGATGACTCAGCGATCCTCCCGCCCATCTCCCGCTCCTTCTGCTCTTTTATCTGTCACAAAATAAGACCCAGAAAATCTAGGAGTTTGGGCTATAATGAGACTTGTCACCATTTCCTGCTTTGTGCAAAAGAAGCCAGGCGATAAAAAACACCCGCTGAATGGGCCACGTGGCCGTTGCTCACATCCTCTTTCTTACCTATGTGAAGAAAGAGGAAGCTGCTCATCCCTATTGTGGGAAAGCAGCAGGAGGCCAAAGCTAGGGTGGCCATATGAAAAGGAGGACAGGGCTCCTGTATCTTTAACAGTTGCATAGAAAAGGGAAGTTCAGCAGGTGTCATTTGTATGCATGCAGCACCTGGTGAAATTCCCTCTTCATCACCACAGTTAAAGCTGCAGGAGCCCTGCCCTTGTTTGTATCTGGTCAAGAGGGCAGGTCTCCTGCAGCTTTAACTGTGGTGATGAAGAGGGAATTTCACCAGGATCCCCATATATACAAATGATACCTGCTGAAATTCCCTTCTCTAGGCAACTGTTAAAGATACAGGAGCCCTGTCCTCCTTTTCATATGGTCACCCTACCAAAGCGATGGGAGAGAAAAGCGATTCGCCCCTGTCTGATGATCCTCTAAATAAAAGTACAATGTACAGAAATGTCGGAAGAGGGAGAGGAATGGTCGTACCCAACGTAAACATAAGGAGAACCTTTCTGGATCAGAACAAGCACATATCTAGTCCAGCATTCTGCTCCCACAGTGGCCAAACAGACGCCCATGCGAAGACCACAAGCAGGACGTAAGTGCAATAGCCCTCTCCTGCTGTTGCTCTATCGTAACTGGTATCCAAGGCAAGCGACCTCTAATCCTGGAGGCAGCATACAGCCAACATGATTAGTAGCCATTGACCAATTTATCAAAGGCATATGATGCCTTCCAGTTCTGACAACTTATTAACTTACTGCAGAGCAAAAATACAAAATCTGTCTGCAAAAGTGGTGGCCTTTCTCCCTTCCAATTATACACAACTCGGTTTTTTGAAAACCATTTTCTCGATACAGCAGACATGGGCTTCTGAATTAGCTGCCCTTCATTTGCCACTATTTCTGTTTGTAATCACACCCACATCCACACCCAGGAAGCTCACAAATGTGAACAATTCAACGAATGGAACCTCCAAGACTAATATAAAACTAGGGCTTTTTAATTTATTTTTTAATATGCCCAACAACTTTCTAGTAACTGTCTATGATTGAGTGCCATAAAAGTAAATTGGTTCCACATCAATCAAATCAAATACAAATGCCACGGTTATACTGCAGCTCTTCACTAAATGGGGTGGGGGACCCTGTTAATGCATACTCTAAGGCCACAGCTAGACCTAAGGTTTATCCTGGGATCATCCAGGGTTCGCCCCTGCCTGAGCACTGGATCCCCTGTGTGTCACCTAGATGAACAGGTTTGACCCCTGGACGATCCAGGGATAAACCTTAGGTCTAGCTATGGTCTATGTAAATCTAAAGGACTGGTTTCCAATATTTATTAGAACATAAGTGCCCTGCTGGATCAGACCAAGGGTCCAGCTAGTCCTGCACTCTGTTCATACAGTGGCCAGCCAGCTGTCAACCAGGAACCCACAAGCAGGACATGGGTGCAAAAGCACCCTATTGCCCATGTTCCCCAGCAACTGGTGTAAATAGGCTTACTGGGTCTATATCACTTTAATCACTATTCTGTAGAAAACTGTGGAGGAAAAGTGGAAAACTGACATTGGATGCACTATACAGTATGGTCTGCTATTTGATACAAACCATGAAAACTCTATCTCCTAAAATGAAAGGAGCATTAGAAATCCACACACCACTGATGCCTCACTCTTCTCAAGATCCAAGATGTACCACATGAAACATTTTTCATTACATTGCCCAGACTGTGAAGCACAGGGTCCTTTTTTGCCATATGTGTCTCATTTGATTTGGGAAAGCAGTTAGCTCAAGAAATTAACAAGTGAATGGGTCGAACGCTCAGTCTTGTCCCCAGCTTAGTACCTTCCCAAATGAAGTCAGGATGATTTCATAAAGACATTGGCTTGGATCCAGAACTGTGAGAGCAGAACGTCTCTCATGTGATGGGGCTTTCCTTGCCCCTTCTTTCCTCTGAAGCCTCTTGCTCTCCTCGCAGAGGTCAGGCCCAGCCAGTGGGAGGGGTAATCAGCAGAAATCAGGGTGTACAAGTAAATTTCCTCTTATACATCATGCCCCTGTCCGATTTCCATCAATTATCCCTCCAACTGTAGCTTCCGATGCCACATCCCACACCATTCTGGAGAGTCCTCCAACCGTCATTGACTCTTCCCCTCCAGTATCCATGTCATCCCACCTGGTTATTATAACAATTATCTTGCAATAACCTTCTTCAGACGACACACTAAGCCACAGTGGTTAAGCATTTTGAGCTAAACATTATGGCTTACGCGTGTAGTGTGAACAATGATTTAGCATGTTGTGTGAATTATTCCTAACCATGGTGCCTACATAACCAGGGTTCAAATATGCTCACTAACCATTTGCTGCAAAAGGATTAGTGGCCTAACCATGGGTTAGCGCCCAGTATGTACAAACAAGTACCTGAATATCCTTGTTTGCCTCATTCCTTTTTTGTTCACTGCTGGGAGTTCATTTAGAGAAATATGATACATAAATGTAGTAAGGCTGCAATCCTATACACTCTTTCCTAGGAGCACATACCATTGACATAATATTTATTTGATTTTATAAACTTCCGTTTTTCTCCCTTTTTTCTTTCTTTTTGTAGGAGTAATGTTTTACTGCTTTTGCTTAAAAAGAATCTGTTTAGGCATGGAAGGACGAGCCCCCTGCTGCCTCCACTGATAATGAAGAAATTAGACCTCTCTCCCTCTCCCTGGTAGGAAGACAGACGCACACATGTTACATGGCATGAGTGGCAGGGCAAAGATTTTATTAGAAATGTAGTCCACATTTTCTTGATTGCCGTTACTGAAACAAATCAAAAAGAGATGAAGTGGCTCCAATCTCATGCATTAACTATAATGAAAGCCACATACTTCCCAGGGACAAGGTCGGTGGAGTGGAGAAATAAAAATCTGTAGCCAGAGGGAGCCTGCTAAACCAGACATTTTTTACTCTCCAGTGAACAAACTCTTTCTCACCTTCCTTCATATTCCTGTGGTTTTATTGCTCTAGTGCTAATACAATAAATAATAAAAAAGCAAATCTCTCCCAGTCCCACCCCCTAATTATGGCCTCAACACAGTAAAGCAGGAACTTGCTAAACTTTTTCAAGGCATGGAATGGGTGAATAGCAGGGAGGGGTATGTGCATGCACCTGTTAGGTGGTTCAACGAATTGGACCCGGGTGAGTTTGCCCATCCCTAAATTGAGCAGGTGACCAGTGTGCTTACTCAGCCTGCTGTGCAGGCATGGCTGATGGGCAATTTCAAGAACTCTGCTCCCACTTCTTATAGTGGTTTCTCTTTAAGCTGGATTTGAACTGGACAGCCCTTCAAATAGAGGACAGCTTCAAATTTTGGACTGTTCTCTGATAGCCGTTCAAATAGAGGTGTGTCCTCTGCGATATAGGGTAAATGGACACCCTTGGCTTAGATTCTTGTGTTCAGAGCAGTGATCAAGATCATCCCTGCTTAGCTTTCAAATGTAGTTTCATCACGTGCTCTTAGAGAATTCAGTTGGGTTGCCAGAAACAAATGAATATGCAGGTCTTTAAAGCTATGACTCTAAAGGGTACCATCCTCCTCCTACAAAGTCTTGGGAAGTGATAGCAACACCTACACAGCTTTTGCATTTTGAGAGCGCCTTAAATTATCCACCACTTGGGACCACTGTCAATGGCATCAATAATGCAAAATTCTAGCACAATGCATGGGAAAAGGCATTCAGCTCAGTTGTTGACCTTTGATAACCTTGCTTAATTTCTCATGAGAGTGACATTGCAATGAAGCCAAAAATATCCCTTTTAGAAGGGTGTCTACATGACAATGATGCTAGATGACAAAGGTGTAAAGGGAGCACTTTCGGGGAGTGGGCAGGCAGGGCGTTGCAAGACCGTGCAGAGAAGCTAAAAGTATTTCATCCATTTTCACTACAGAAGATGCTGGAGGCATACCCAAGGCTAGACCATTTCTTTTCCTGACAATGCATTTGAGAAATTGTGTCTACAAGAAGTAATAAGGGATATAATTTCAAGAGGAATTAATAATAAAAAAAAGTAACATGCTATGGAGGCAAGATGGCATCATCTACCCAAAGAACTTAAATGTTCAATTTTTGATCAATACCCCAATCTCATCAAAATGGAAGTTTGAGGAATGTTTAGGGAAAACAACAAACGGCATTCTCACAAAGCATTCACACATCATGGCAAGAAACCTGCAGGAAATATCAGTGCAGGTAAATTGAGCTATGGGTGTCCCACTGGGAATCTATGACTTCTGAAGAAACACTCCCTGGCATCTCCAGGTAGGGGTGTCAGAGGAATCCGGTTGTGGGGTGAAGCATTGGCTCGCCCCCCAGGACTTAATTCCATCTTGTGTCAGCTGGCCTGGCTCGGTACGTAACGATTTGGGCCAGCTGGCAAAATTTCTGCATGTTTTTGTTGTTTGAGGATTTAAAAAGAAAAGAAAAAGAAAAAAAAACACATTTGTGCAAATTGCGGCCATAACTTGTGCACATTCATGTACTTTGTGAAAAATTCAACTGTCAATTATGCAATTTTGCTGAAATAGTAGCCATCATCTGTGCAATTTACAGCTGAAATTTGTGCAAATTAAGTAAATAACAATAGCAGTTTGCGCAAATGGGGACTATGGGCACCACGTTGGGGAACCTGGGGAGATGGCGATTTTAGCAAGGGAACCAATCAAGTGTCCAGATTTTAGAGAAAAGGCCATGGTTAAGCTCACAAAAGCAAGCTGAGCCGGGGGCTCTGGGGAAATTGGAAGAACCCCCAAAAGGCTGGATTTCCCCACAACAGCTATCCTTATCTCCAGATAGGGCTGGGAAAGGCTCCTGTTTGGAACCATGGAGTCAGTGTAGACAATACTGAGCTAGATGGACCCATGGACTGGCTCCCTGTGACAGCTCCCTGTGTTCCTTTGTGGACTGCTTCCTCTGGTGGTTCTGGAGTCCAGTCCTCTCCTAATCTTCAGAGATGTTCTTTAAGATGCAGGCATCCTGCACCATGAGAACAGATGATCAGTATCCCTATATGCTTTGTTGGATTGGAGCCTTGGGTTTTAAGGAAATGAATCTATATAGTCTCCAAGAAATCCTATTCCAAGTCAGGTGCAGTTCACAGTAGAATGGGAATGGTGCACGAGTCTTTGCTTCTTAACATCTCAGACCTGGAAAGAATTCCACCTCACTGCACAATTTAAAATATATTAAAATGCTGTTGTAAATCCTTGAAAGCCTTTGTATAAACTTCTATGAAGCATCCAGCCAAAGGTATTGTACCTCACGGTGTCATGATAAGCTTTTGAAAAGGTCATACTTGAGACCACATCCTTCACGCTAAGTAATCTGTCTTCTTCTGACATTATTAACATTTCAGTGTCAACAGTATGTTTATGAGGCTTTCTGGAACAAGGTATTATGGAGTATAAAGACATTAGTGCATGCCAAGAGGAAGCAAGTAGTTCATTTACATTTTTAATTGCTTAACACCTTTTTACTAAAAGTTCATGCCTTCCCTGTCTAAGCTCCATATAACCCTGACAGGCAAATGCAGTTCTCATGAGAAAGATAGATTTTCCCTCATCCTGAGAGGAAAGAGTGTTTTTCCCCCTTCTTTCCCGCCTTTTCTGATTCCCTTTTTCAAAAGACAAACATTTCTTATTTCCTTCCCATTGTTTGCCATGGAAGGGAAGCAGCGTGTGAAAAGAGAGTGGGGAATAAAGAGATGAGACACATCTGTATGGCGAAAAATCAGGGCCACAATTAGTTCAAATCTGCAAAGGGAAAACAGGGCAGGCCACTAATCTACACTGCCAAGTAGCCAAGCCTTAGATCGGGTAAAACATTCTATGCCTGTTGAGTGGTATCTGTAAGATCATCACTCCTCAGGACTGCCCCATTTGTGGAAGTGAGGCCTTCCCATGTCTCACAGGCCATGAAACACTGGGTGGGTGAGGTGAGTTGGCCTCACAGGTAACCCAAATCCCTCCCTCCCTGGGAATGCAAAAGCCTCAGCAGGAGGCCTCTGGCATCACCTGTCACCGAAACAGTGTCTCAAAATGATCACCATCCCTGTTTATCCTAATGGTGCCCACCCCTACCAGCCCAAAATTCCTACTCAGGCCCCAAGGGGGTGACCAAGATAGGCCCACAGTGCATACAGGGAGGAAGAGAGGGAGCCATGCTTTGAAGAGGCTGTTAGGTAGGGCCCATCAGGCTAATAATGGCTGTTGTCCCCACTTTTGTATCTGGTCACTGTAGCAGTATAGCTCTTGCAGCTTTCACTGTGGTGATGAAGAGGGAATTTCACCAAGTTCTCCATATATACAAACGACACCTGCTGAAATTCCCTTTTCTATGCAACTGTTAAAGATACAGGAGCCCTGTCCTCCTTTCCATATGGTCACCCTACTTGTATAGAAGAACGTTATGCTGAGGGTTCAGCAGTACATTCAGGTCAAACAAAATAAAATATTTCTTGATGCCACATAAAAACTGCTTATGGAATTCATTGCCCCAAGATGCCATGTCAGCATAGATGGCTTTAAATGAGGATTGGAAGAATCCACAAAGGATAGGCCTAGGAACAGCTTTTCGCTTGCTCCATATTCAGACTAAGTTTATTCTCCCACAATGATCAGACTCCTTAATAAACAGCAGGTGATGGACATCTCCATCATCCCCTGCTTGTGAGCTTGCCAGAGGCATCTGGTGGACCATTTTTAGAGAGAGAGGGCTGGAGTAGATGGACCTTTGGGCTGACCTAGCAAAGTATGTAAAGATTTTTATGTGCTTTTAGCCCTTGTGTGTTGGGAGGGTAATCCATCAAAACAACAAGCCAGCCGGGCAACCAACCATAAGCAGAATAGCCACAGTGAAGTCTGTGCAACCATTTTAACATCAACGTTCAATTCCAAACTCTCAAGTTTATCCATCAGTGCCAACAGCAATTACTTAATTTCTCAGCTATTTCAGTAATCACAGATAAGCTGTCCTCAAGTGTCATTTGCAAGAAATCTCATTACTTCTCTACCTGCCAGCCTTAATATGGTTAAGGTTTGGCCTCCATTTTTAGCATAAAACCTGTATCTTGGAGATGGAAGGTGGGAGGGAGAGTGACATGATAAATCTCAAGCATGTGTCAGAGACTTTGAGTGGTTTATTCATCAATGCAGGCTGATATTGCTCATATATCATTGTCATTTAGGGGAACATAGCAGTTCAGGGTACTATGGTCCCAGCACAAAATGCTTATGATTCTTACTGTATTCAGGAATCTTACATTGGGCCTGTTCAGACGACACACTAAGCCATGGTTAGGCCATTGAAGCAAATGGTGAATGAGCGTGTTTAAACCGTGGTTATGTAGCCACCATGGTTAGGAATGATTCACACATGACATGCTAAGTTATGGTTCACACAACATGTTAAGTCATAATGTTTCGCTCAAAATGCTTAACTATAGTGCCTTAGTGTGTCATCTGAACACACATTTTGGGGTAGAAAGTGTATAGTTTCCAGTCATCTTATATGGGCATGAACTTATGCCTGCAATAAAGACAGTGTGCAAGATTTTGTTCCTGCAAGATATATATTGTTCCTTCCTTCTTCTGCAAATCATGGGGTTCCCCCAAGCCTGATGATATCTCCTTCATGTGCATGACTTATGCCACATTGGCTAGATAACAAATGGCACTCAGAGAACTGAGTTCACTATAAATAAATATGGTAATATACTTAATAATAATAATAATAATAATAACAACAACAACAACAACAACAACAACAACAACATATTCTTTGCTTTCCTGATCAATTATAACACATGAACTGGGAACTACATGGGAGGCACAAGTCACATGATTTCCCCATAATAGCAAGGATAGAAGAACCAGTGTTCTTCAAGCTAGCCTAAATTCTCCAAAAATTCAAGTTTACCTTTTGGCAACTTCTGTATCTGGTTATTACCAGGTGTGTTGTTTTGTTTTGTATTTTGCTCTTTTGAATGGGGAAAATATACGTATATGGACAAGCATCTGTCGGGGATGCTTTAGGGTGGATTCCTGCATTGAGCAGGGGGTTGGACTCGATGGCCTTGTAGGCCCCTTCCAACTCTGCTATTCTATGATTCTATGATTCTATTTCACTTCCCCATTGACTAAAGTGTGGAAATGGATATATATGGGGAAATACGCATTTCAAAGTTCACGTTTTCCAGAAATACTCATTTTTCAAATGTGACCACAAATTCAGGAATTTGCTAACACTTCTCTCACATTTGGGGTTGCGAAAGGGTCATGTTCACATGACTTGCGAACAATGACATTCCTGTACATCCCTACTGCTCAGGGACCACAGAATGCAGACTAAACAGTGAGGGTGTGTGTGTGGAAAATTGGGTGGGAGGGAGAATAGTATTAAATATCAGGCGTAAGGGCATGCTTGACTAAATGGAACAGTGAACATATCCATTCCACACTGCAACATTTTGTTCCAGTTCATACTTTCAATAGCGAAATCAGTTCTAGAATGTCAGTACTTGGCCTAATCTACACCAGGCAGGATATAGCACTATGGAAGTGGTATGAAAGGGAGATATAAAAGGCAGGAGCCACACTACTGCTTTATAGCGGTGTTGAAGTGCACTGACAACCATCTGTTGGGTATGCTTTAAGGTGGATTCCTGCATTGAGCAGGGGGTTGGACTCGATGGCCTTATAGGCCCTTTCCAACTTTACTATTCTATGATTCTATGAAATGGTGCATCCTGAAAGAGATGGTTTTCTGGAATGGTTTGAACAGGAACACTCTGTGCTGCAACTTTTTGTGGCAGGTCCTACTTGTGTTACCCTCATCTGAGAGTAGTCCAGCTCTGTTTGATGACAATTCAGAAGGCTTCTCCATTTACAAGCAGGGGAGGCAGGAGAGAGCTGCAGCCATACACACCGCAAAAGGGAAGCTGTTGGGCACCTGCTTCCCCTTCCCCCCAGGGGAAATTAGTCATTCAAAAGAGAGAGAAGCCGAGATAAACAATGGACAGAGAAAGCCAGAGAGTTTCTTCTCCTTCCCTGCATTATGGACTGTGATCACCTCTAGCTTTCTCTGCCTGCAGAGCAGGTGAGACTTCAAAATACTCAACAGGCAGACCACAACCTATCTCACATTCTGAGCATAGTGCAAACCCCAGCTCCATCACAGTGCCTGATACCACACTGTGCATTAAAAGTTCCTTTGCTTTCTAATCCTGGATACAGATTTTGTTTGCTTTCACCTAGTCACTGGAAATTTCCACCACCGGGACAGAATCAGATCATGCTTTAGCACATCAGCAGCACAACAGCCAAAAAGCAGGCTGAACAATGCTGTACGACATGGTACAACACCTACATGGATCCCTTCTCAATGGCCCTCTCAATTCAGCACTTATTGCTTGAGACATTAGGGTGTGCCTCGGCACACCCCTTGCGCACACCTATGCTTGTGATGAGAAGGAGCACTCTAACCCCCCTGAGTGATTTCCATTGCCCTGTACTCATCTAGAGTGATGGTCCCTTCTGTTTCCATGGTAGTCCATGTGACTAAGCACCTGGATTTTCCAGAAGGTGCTCATCTTCAGACCATCACCGAGAGCGACAGGAAGGCATGAGAAGGTGGTAGGGCTAGAGCACTCATTCGCCTTGTGTGTTGATTCTACACAGATTTCGAATGCCTAAATAGGGCTATAATGTCACTTCGATAGGACTTTGGGGGGGGGGGGAATGGTGCTCCAAGCAATAAGTCCTTCCATTCCAAATTTTGCACAATTTCCCCCCAAAACTCCAAACTAAAAGTTTTCTTTGCAGAACCGGAGCTCAAAAATACATTCTTTTTTATTTATTTATTTTTATTTTTGTTGTTGTTGCTTTTGTTTGTTGGTTTATCATGTTTTTCTTTCTTTCTTTTTTAAAATTTTGAGGGCTCTGGTGAGCAGAAAGCTGGACTACACAGATAAAATGAACATGATTATGGATTGAGATGAAAATAAAAAAAGAACAATTGCACACAAATTAAGTTGAACTATTTATTGTACTTGCTTAACTGATTATACAAATCGCTCAGGAATCTTTGACATTGTTTCTTGAGCTCCATAAAGGCCTGCTTGTTCACAAAAACACAGGTAGGCATTCTCCAGAAATTACAGAGTTGCTGAAAGCTCAATGCTCATATCCCCATCTTTTATTCCCTCCTATAATTAACCAAGTAAAAGGAAAGGTGAAACCTTCTACTTCTTCATGTCCGAATTATTCACGGAATTGTTTACACACACACACACACACACACACACACACACACACCACAAGGATAGCAGGGAAAAATTCCAGTATGTGATTTAACGACATGTCCCTCCAATTATATGTTTAGATCTACTTGAACAAAAGAAACTTGGTCATTACAGTCTAGGCATCAAGAAATAAAGCTAGGCCTTTAGAAATCTGAAGAAGTGATTCTTATTTTTTTAATCTTAAAAAAAACCAAAACATTTTTTTAAAAAAAGTGTATCTCTCTCCATCAAAGAGAATGTGCACATTATTTCTTCTTTATTGTGGTGCATCTATAAAATCCAGCCTCCTTATCCACAGAACAAGATGAGAAAGTGTCGAGACGCTAAGTTTGGCTGGTGGAAAATTAATTTGGGTCACTCTGTAGTGAAGTCACTATGGCAACGGCATGCAAAATGTAGCAAGCAAGCACTTCATCAATGTTAATATAACATCAGGCCTTCTCCACGAATTTTTAATCAATGTAAACTATAATACAACCTTCATAACTAAGACTGAGTTGAGAAGCAAAGCTCTCCGCCTCTCCTTGGTCAAATCCCCAACCATCAGCATCAGCAGCATCTCTTCATTTTGCTCACACTACTATATTAAATCTTCAAATTCTTTCATTACAGTATGATCTTCTGATAGGAAAAATACGCACATTTCTAACACATTTTTTTAAGGCTCTCTCCTCCCTCACCACTCATAATGGTAAGTTTTTCGGGAAGCAAAAGTAAAATGGGAGAGAGTAACAGGAGTTGGCCCAGTGATGTGAGGAACTCATGTAAAGAATTCCAAGGTGTAACAGAAACTCTTTCTCCTGGAAATTCCTTTCTAGGAAGGAAATAAGCAGAAGCTTCCATATTTGGTTGAAATTTCACTTCAAGTAAAACTTGGCATCTTGAAGATGCATGGATCCTTCCCCCCAAATGCCACTTTTCGTATCAAAAATCATTTGTATCTCTTGAAATTCCCCATGTTTTGCTTGTTTGTAGGAATATCTGCATCCAATCTGAAACTTCAGTGTAGGTGAAGTTCTATAGCAAATCTATGCCAACCACATCTACATTTTGCTACGATAAGGAAGTTCCAAAGCACATCTCTGAGCAGGGATGGACAGGCCCACAGGGAAACAAGAGAATTCTCAGTAGGTGGCCGTCTACACAGTGTGGGACTTATTATGACCTCTTTTACTTGCCTTTGGACACCAAGGCCTTATCTACACCAAGCAGGATATAGCACTATGAAAGCGGCATGAAAGTGGTATGTGTCAACGGGCCCCAACAGTTGTCAGTGCACTTTAATAAAACCATAAAGCAGTAATGCTTTAACAAATCGCTGAGCGAGGGACCGGGGCAGGACAAATCCAGAACAATTGATCAACCAAAATTATTCTCTTAGCATTTTAACAGTCTATAAATTTAATTTTAACTTTGCTGTTTTAAATGTGGATTTCTGCACTGCTGCCAATTTTATCGTGGTTGTAAAATATTGTATTTTATATCATTTTTTTTATACTGTTTGTTTTATACTTTGAATGGTTTTAGGTTTTTGTGAACCGCCCAGGGAGGTTTGGCTATTGGGTGGTACAAAAATGCAAATAATAATAATAATAATAATAATAATAATAATAATAGTGTGGCTCCTGCCTTTTATATACCGCTTTCATAGTGGAATATCCTGCTTGGTGTAGATTAGGCCCAAGTCTCCACTACGTTGAAAAGAAAAGAAAACACTAGCTCCCAAGTCTTAAAATAAATAATTTTAAAACCTCAAACTTAAAAAAAAAAATCATAAACATCAATGGATAAACGGATGTGCTTTAAACTTGGCATGGCTAAAGCCCTACTTAAGGGCTATCATGGTGCCAAGTTTCATCTCTTTATCTTCAAAAACGGCAGAGCTGTAAGTATTTTTGTTAATTCCCATTAAAGTAGACCTGCCCTTAAAGTGGGGAGGATGGGGAAAATCCGGATTTTTCTTCAAATTTCTTAATACACCCTTCCCGGATTTGTTACCAAAAATCCTGACAAATCCAGGTTTTAAGCTTTAACCTTAAGATCATCATATGTGTCCATCATCCCCAATGTGGAAAAATAGTTGCAGCAGCCACAAAACTGCTTGGAAATTTATTTATTTATTTATTTATTTCATTTATATACCGCCCCACAGCCGAAGCTCTCTGGGCGGTTTACAACAGTTAAAAATGGTAAACATTAAAAAGTATACAAAACTTAAAAACCATCAAAAACATAAAAACAACAGTATAAAAACAATGTGCTTCTCAGTGGGGAAACTAGGGATGTATGAGCATTTTATTTCAGCTCACAATCATTTTAACACTTGCCTTGCTCACAATCCTGAATGCAAATGTGAATGGGAGTTTTGTTTTTTGGGAAAAAGTTTACAGTTTCCCAAATGTTAAAATGCACATTTTTTTCCATCATCATCATCATCATCGTCATCATCATCTTTTCATGCTAGTCAATGCAAGGAAAGTACTCATGGGGGGAAACAGGGGCGGGGGGGGGAAGCACTTTTCCTATTCAAAATGCACACTTTTCTTGTTCAAATGAAAAGAGAAAAAAAACAGGTTGCAAATGAGAACTGAGAATGGGAGAGAGTTGAATCAAGCTATGAAGTGTAGTTCAGAGAATCTCTGCAAACTTGCCTATTGCAGGTTCTTCCCTTCCCTATGGGGAAACATGATGCAAGCTTAAGCCCCTGAGCATTTGCTTGTCCCAGAGTTTAAGCATCCAACTCTGGCTTTAAAAACAATTCTTCCACAAGCACAACGCACATGTGCAAGGATGACAACTTGGACTTCACAGAGAAACTATTGCAAGAAAATCTACAACTATCCAAAGCTGACATGTGTTAAGGTGAAAATATCCATGGGAGCGGAGATATATTTTACATATTCCTAGCTTAGATAAATGTTCAGGCTTACGTTTTTCATTGACCATCCAAAATATTTTTTGGCTTTGGAAAGAGGTGTGTGTGTGTGTGTGTGTGTGTGTGTGTGTGTGAGTGAGAGAGAGAGAGAGAGAGAGAGAGAGAGAGAGAGAGAGAGAGAGAGAGAGAGAGAATTGGCATTCACCTACTGTTTAGAAATCAGACTGAAGGGTTGGCTAGAAGCAGCTTGCAGCTGCCCCTGGCAGAAAGAACAATATGCATTTGTTAAATCTCTCTCCCCAGCTAAAGAGGAACTATCCTGTGGAATCTCACACAGCGAGAATTCAGAGACTGCTATTTGGGTGACTCATCCTCTCCCTTGGAAAAATCCATGCAGCAGCCACAAACTAAGAGTTTAATATTCAAAAGATTTTGGCAGGTTGGCTTACTGTTAGCTCTCCCTTATCATGATCCCAACTCACAGGTTAATTTAAAAGAATTCCGAAGACATCAAGAGTAAGAAATGGAGCCCAGCCATCTGCTTTCTGATTAATATACTTCACTATTATGTGTGTGCCTGTGTGTGTGTGCTCAAAGAGTGTCTCAAACAGATAAGGTATAACTGTTCTTTACAGATAAAGAGGATGACAGAAGCAGTAAGGTCTATGAAAAAATATTGTAGGATTAAATCCCCCAGCGCTTTGGGCCGATTGAAAGAATTGCATAAATAAATATTCTTAATAAATCCTCTCTTTCAGGGCCAAGAAGAGGCAAGGGGCACCATCCATTGGAGCACCTGCGCCAATTCCCTTCAGTCCTGCTAATTCCATTGCGCAACCAGGGCTCACAACTTATCCAAAGGAGATTTAGTACTTCCTAGAAAAGGTCTGAAATGGGTGTAAATGCTCATTTCTGGATCAAGACAGATCAGCAGAGATCCATTTAGGCCTTAGCTAGACCTAAGGTTTATCCCGGGATCGTCCCAGGGTCGTCCCTGCCTGCTCCCGGGATATCATTTACATGAACACGGATGACCCCGGGATGATCCCGGGATAAACCTTAGGTCTAGCTAAGGCCTTAGTGAGCTCCGCTGATCGGTGCCATTCCAGAAATTAGCATGTCCACTCATTTCAGGTTGCCCCTGGAAGTGCAAAATCACAGTGCTGCAAGCCGTCAGGACTGCTTGTGCAATAGGGCCATATCCAACAGGGGCATAAGTGGCCTGTTGGATATGGCTCTAGTGGAAGCCAGACCCAAACTCTAGTATAAGAGGATGTTTTCTCCAGGCTGGAGTCTCTGACAAGAGTGGCTGGAAGATGGAGGTCTGACCATATGGAGCTTAAATTATGGTAGGCAGAAGGAAGTGGGTTCCATTGATGGTACAACTGCAGAAAGCTGATCTCCTTTATTAGCACCCAGGCTGGTCAATTAAAAGGCTTCACAGGGGCCATCTTGCTTGATCCTATTTCCTTCTGTGCCCGAAGATGTAAAGGTTCTGAGAACATAATGATCACACAACACTTCCTGGTTCAAGCTTTGGAATCTCCTTCATACAGTCGGTGTCTGTATGTGGAGGGGGATGTAGGTCAGTGGTACATCACTTGCAGATTAACTCCAGGACAACAACAAGCAGGCCATGAAGAGTGCAGTCCTTCCTTGCTGTTTGTCCAGCAGCTGGTATTCAGTGGCATAGTGCCTCTGAACAAGGAGGTTCAGTTAGCTTTCATGATTAATAGCCGTTGATGGACCATGGATTTGTCCTATTTCCATTTAAAGCCATCCAGCCCAGTGGCCATAGCCCCTTCTTATGGCAGTTAATTTCAATCATTTAATTGTGCCTTGTGTGAAGAAGTACATTATTTGTGTATGTCCTGAATCTACTGCTAATCATTTTCATTGCATGACACCAAGTTCTGGGATTATTAGAAAGGAGGGGGGAGGAAACGAAATTTGGTGTTATCTCCCCACATCAACAGCCTATCCATGAATTAATTTGTGGCATTATTTATTTATTTATTTATTTATTTCATTTCTATACCGCCCAATAACCAAAGCTCTCTCATTACAGTAATTGATTCAAGTTCTGCACTATAAACAACACGTTGGGTTGGATCCAGACTTAGGTTTGGATGAGATATGGGCCTGCACTAAACATGATGAAGGATTTATTTATTTATTGCATTTTTATACCACCCAATAGCTGAACCTATTATCCAATGATGCATAAGTGGTCTTCTGCTAGCAAAATGGGACTTCCCTTTCCTCTCCCACGTGCACCCCCTGCAACCCCCTCCCTGAAGTCTGTTCCAGATGTCTAACAATCTTTTGTAACAGATTTGGGAGGGTGCAGGAGAAAGGTCCATTCTGCTGGAAATATTATATATATATATATATATATATATATATATATATATATATATATATTTCCAGTGTGTCCAAAAGTAACGATCAGTGTCATTACATTTTCTTTACAATGAAAGTGTTGACAGCAGGTTAAAGATTACCTAAAAATAAAAAAGACACAATAACGCCCGTAGTAGAAATTCGCATTGCGTTATTGACATGAGCATATAAAAATATCTCAGCTGCAGAGACCTTAATTGCTTTTCTGTTCCTGAGAAACCAATTAATAAACACACCAGGGATTGGACTGGAGTAAATTTGAATTTTACATTTTAGAAATTATGCAGATACAGCAAGTAATATCTTCAATTTCTGTAGTATATGAGTCCCCTGGAAATGCCACCAGGCACTTTCCTCCCCACTCCCACCTCTTTTTCATTTTTTGGGGGGGAGGGGCAGGTATTCATACTTGTGTGATAATACCTGCAGTTGATCAACATAATTTCATAAGAAGTAATTACAGGTTAGCGGCATCACTGCAGAAGATACACAAGGAGAAAAAATAATGCCTAAAGTGCAATATTAGTGATGCATGCCAGCTATTTCCAATACATCCTCATTTCTTCATCCAATATGCCCAGATGGACTTGCAAAATTTGTGCAAAGTGAGATGGGAAGTGAATGAGAGGAGATTAAGTCCTTCTTAGGTTAAACATCATAGGAGGTTGCAAGAAGTCATAAGCCATAAGAGCCAGTGTGGTGTAGTGGCTAAGGTGTTGGACTGGGAGTCAGGAGATCTGGGTTCTAGTCCCCACTCAGCCATGGAAACCCACTGGGTGACTTTGGGCCAGTCACAGGCCAGACCTACGGTTTATCCCAGGATTGTCCTGGAGTCAAACCTGTTCATCTAAGTGCCACACAGGGCATCCAGCGCTCAGGCAGGGATGAACCTGGGATGATCCTGGGATAAACCTTAGGTCTAGCTATGGCCACAGTCTCTCAGCCCAATCTACCTCACAGAGTTGTTGTGAGGATAACATGGAGAGGAGGAGGATTATGTACGCCGCCTTGGGTTCCTTGGAGGAAAAAAGGCGGGATACCAATGAAATAAATAAATAAATAAATAAATAAAAGTCTAAATAAATAAATGAAAGCATGCATTTCTTAGGGTGGGTGGGTCTGTACTTTCCTACATTGCACTGAAGTTGCACCTAAAATAATCCAGGACTAGACTCTATGTTCACCGTGTGCTTATCTATTCCAGGATTTTATTTTATATGAGAAATAGCAGCTACAGGGGGCTCCAATTTGGACTGGGACCATAACACATCAGGAGGGGACTTGACCTCCCCCTGTGGCATTTCCTCATCTAAAATCACTCCCCTAAACTGGCATTTGCTGCAATAGCACATAGGATGCCCAGTTGGACGTTATGAGAAAAGAGGCCATGCACTACTGAAAAAGAGGACAAAATAGATCGCCAATTTCCAAAAAATGTGCATGTGCTAACTGAGGCCTTAGCTAGACCTAAGGTTTATCCCAGGATCATCCCAGGGTCATCCCTGTTCATGTAAAAGACACACAGGATATCCCGGCAGCAGGCAGGGATGACCCCGGGACGATCCTGGGATAAACCTTAGGACTAGCTAAGGCCTTACATGTATTTATGTACATTTGGAAATAATTAGTAGAATTTGAATTTCGCATAGGACAAACAAATTAATTAAATTGACATGCCCACTTCTGCTATATAAGCATACCCCCTCCAGTCTTTTCCCAAAAGCAGAGGAATAGCATTAAAGTTATTCCTCTCTGTATGGAGAAAGATATCCCCACCATGTAGAAATGGTCCCCCGTATCATCATAGGCACTCAGTCAGGCAATATTGTCTTTAAATTGACAGGTATAGGAACATTATGCAAAGATTAGAATATGGCCGAGGGATACATTGAACTGATTATCTGCCTAATCTATTGGAAGAAAACTGGCAACTGAAGTTAAAATGTGCGAACTTACTGGTGGTTGCTTGTCTGGAGTACAACCTCATCATGTGTAATTACTTTGCACGGATGTATTATGTGAGATGGGAGTAAACACCAAACCGATTACATTTAGTGACAGCAGAGATTCTTTGACTTGTGACAATTTGTCCATTGCAACTGGGAAATGTGTCTTGATAGTTAACAGTCCTAAATCAAGTTACTGCTAAAAGCAATAAATAACGCCCACAAGCTAACAGACTGCCAGAATATGAGAAAGAAGACTACCAATGTTGTTTTTTAAAAGGCTTATCTAGTGGGGGGAAAGTCATGCGTGTAATATATTTATAGATCTTTACATTTGAAATTAATGTTTTCCCTGAAATTCCTCTTCTTTTTCATTAAACTTTTCAGCGTTATGGTCATTCGGTTAATGCACAATGTTAAGACGTGCCAGATATATATATATATATATATATATATATATATATATATATATATATCTCAAAGCTCATTCTACTAGAGCTTTGTGGCTTAGTTGGCACAAACACCAGCTGAAGTGGTAAAACTATTCCTCAACTTTAGACTGCAGGTAGGGGGATTGTAAGGTTGGATGTTTCTGACACACAACATTGCTTATAAACAGCTAGCTTGGTACCCCTTGACCTAGATCAGTGCTTGAATGCAGATGGTGGGGAGGATGAGGGCCAATAAACTGGAACTGAATCCCAATAAAATGAAGGGCACCGTGACTGAGAGGTTCCCAGGTCCTGGAATTAGGGGAGTTACCAGCTCTGGATGAGGTTGAACTCTTCCTGAAGGGACATGTTCCAGTCTGGGCTTGCTGCTGGATGCATTGCTGTCAGTGAAGGATCAAGTGACCTCTGTAGCTAGGAATGTAGGCTGGCATGTCAACTGACCCTATTCCTGGACAGGAATAACCTGGCTACTATGATCTATGCATTGGTAACCTCAAAACTGTGCTCTATGCAGGGTTGGTGGGTGACTACTAGGGGCATGTCTACACCAGCCCTATATCCCGGGATCAACTCAGGATCATTTCTGTGCTTCCAGATGCCACACAGGGGATCCTGGGAGCAGGCAGGGATGATCCCTCCATTTTCCTGGGATAACCTTTAGGTGTAGAAAGGGCCTAGGTGACTGACTGGAATGTCTTACCCTGTGCATATTATGCCTGTGCTTAAGGATTTACCTTGATTGACAGTCTGCTACTGAGCCAGGTTTAAGATGTTAAAACTATACAACTCAGGACCAGATTACTTCAAGGAATTACCTCTTCCTACACCAACCTCGGGCACTATGATTTTCAGGGGAGGCCCTGTTGTACAGGCCACACCCTACAGATTTCCATTTTGCAGCAACATGGAGACAGGCCTTCTCTGTGGTGGCACCCGACCTGTGGAATAATTTTCCTTCTATGGTACATAAAGCCTCGCTGTGGTGGTGTCAATACCAATACTGGGCTAGATGGAACAATATTCTGAGTTGGTATAAGGCAACTTCCTAGGTTCCTTTGTATTTATTGTATTCTGTTATTCTATATTGGTGTGGTAAACTGCTTCAAGATTTGTGCACATGAGAAGCAGCATAGAAACACTGCAAAGAAAGAAAGAAAGAAAGAAAGAAAGAAAGAAAGAAAGAAAGAAAGAAAGAAAAGCTTGTGGCTGAGACTTCCACCTCAAGGCTTTCTGTTCCCTTTCCCATCTATGCACCCCTCCGGAACCTGTCTGTACTCAGTTACATTATTGACAATACATCTTTCCTCTCAAAAAAAGTAAGGAAAAAAAAGTCCAATGGAACCTATGGGACATACACACCCATGCCACTATTCCAATCTAGTTTGCCACACCCATACCCACCATGTACTGGTGGCAGTGATTATGGTTATGATCATCATCATCATCATCATCTATGCAAGGCCAATCCACTAGACAAATGTCATATTCGATGTGGCTCTCAGATTGGGCCAAGACTATCCAGTGATATTGGAAATCTTCATTACCACTAGCAAAAGATTTTGTGTCTCACTGTATTTAATGGCAATAATATTTATGGCAGAAGGCTTTGTGGCAGTACTATTGAGTTACTGCAGTTTTGCAGCCTATATTACTTTCAGGCAGTAGGCGTTATCTGCATCATCATCATCATCATCTCATGAGAACAAAATGAGAGCCAAAGTGAATTAGACAAAAGGTTTGTCTAGTCCAGCATTCTTTTCCTAGAAGGGCCAAGCAGATGTCCCTGGGAAGTCCAAAAAGGACCATATAAGTGCAACAGCACCCTCCTGCTCATGTTTCCTAGCAATTGGTACTGAGACGCATATTGACTCTGATACCGGAGGTAATCTATAAACATTACAGTTAGTGGCCATGAAAAGACACAGTAGGTAAGCTAGCTTGAAAAGAAAGGAAGAAAGGAAAATGTCTTTTATCACTGCAGCCTAATGTTTATGTAAGTTTTTCCATATAGTGTTGTAACAAATAGGATCTGTTCAGATGATATGCTAAACCATGGTTAGGCCAGTAACCCTTTTGCAGCAGATGGATAGTGAACATGGTTATATAGCCACCATGGTTAGGAATGGTTCACATGACATGCTAACCCGTGTTTAGCACAAAATGCTTAACCACCGTGGCTTAACGTATCACCTTAACAGTGTCATAGCATTGTAACAAATCGTGTAGTTAGTGTTATCCCTAGTAAAGCAGAGTTTGAGATTTGTTTCTATTGCTCTCACGTCACAAAGCTAGGATTCTCCAGCATCCACTCTGTTATAAAATTCTCCCTATTTATCTTATGCACTCAAAAAACTTCATAGTTCTCTCCCAGTATTGTGCTGAAATCTGTATTCTTATTTCTCCAGCGTTCCCTTCCCCTGTGAGAGAGTCCTCATCTATTTTTCTGACTCATTCTCAGTACACCTTAGAAGGGAGCTGTTCCTTCTTTTTCCTCTTCTTCTTTGTATTAAACCATCTCTCCCTAGCACTGCAGTCTCCCTAGCTGCCTGCATTTCCTGATCTGAAAAAGCTCCATGGAATTACTTCAGGACATCTTCCCCCTGGGTTTTAACTGACATACAGAAAGTGGGCCTGCAGACTGACATAGAAAGAACTGAACAATAAAAGACAAGACACTCAGGAAATGGACAAATCTATCAAGCTCAGTTTCTCTCGGTTCCTCATTTTTCCAGAGTTACAATTCTTTCATCCTATTTCTGCATCATATGCATTTTGGTTCTGGGGGAAAAAAGTCCATATTGAAATGTGTATTTATTTCCATCTGCATTTCTCAAAGGGTATGCATTTTTGCCACACATTTTTGAAAGTAGATTCATTTTTGGAGGCGATTTCTCCTAAAATAAAGCACGCTTCATTATAAGATAACCATTAGTGTGTGCACTTTTCTGTTCTATATGCATTTTTAACTGCGTCTTGGTTCACGTGCAGGTTCAGGTAGTGCACAAAATGTAGACTCAACAAATTTCTCCCCCGTATCTACAGGAGATACACGCACACACATTTCAGAAACCAGGTAACTAAGATAAATGCAAGAACCTTACCCATGAGAATTTCACCATTTTTCTTCTATTTTTGAAAATGTTTTTGAAAGCAATTTCTTTCCCATCAAATTGAATGAAAGTGTTTTAAAAAAAAAGTTGCAGAAGAAATTCTCAGCACAGAACTAGTCCAAAAAAGGCCCACGCTGTAAAGGGGTTTGGAAACGTCTCCCTGTTCAGGAAAGTGGGGAGTGCAAAACAGTATTATGAAATCTTTCCCACAAGGTGCTTTATAATACTGGAAGAAAGGCATAAACCATGTTCAGGAAACCTTTTAAAATATCCTGACTGACAGCATTGCCAAGGTTTTCTCAGCCTATTTATGCCCAGGAGTAAAGCAAACTCAGTATAGGCCACTGTATTGCAAAACAAATATGCAATAGCTTTGCATTGACTTTGAAAACCTCTGCATTTTGGATTATGTGTGTGTGGGTGTGTATGTGAATCTCAACACTTCCCCCTCCAGTTATTTTTATATGATTAACAAACAAACAAACAAACACCTGGGCAATTATAGATATATTTATTTATTAAAGCCTCTATTTACTTCAATATGCATTCTTTTTTAAAATATATATAGCATAGGTTATATAGAGACAAATGTCTCAGTTCATGCCAAAGAGTAATTCAGATTCAGTATAGGTCACAGAACAAATTTATATTGCCTTGAAATTTGGGTTTTAAAGCACGCAAGAAGCCAACATTTCTGTCCCCTTTTATTTATTGACTTTTGTGATGAGACGAATTAGACCAGAGCTTGGGCGGGAGGAGGCAGGTGTGTTGATGCGGAACTTGATTTAACAATCAAGTGACTTTGAGGGTGTGGTGATGCGGGATTGCTCAGAACTAGCATCCACTTTCCCCAGGTACCTGGGATATTGTACCTGCTTGCTGCCAAAGGCCCTAACCTGAAAGTCTGTAGAATCATAGAATCATAGAATAGTAGAGTTGGAAGGGGCCTACAAGGCCATTGAATCTAATCCCCTGCTCATTGCAGGAATCTACCCTAACACATACCTGACAGATGGTTGTCCAGCTGACTCTTGAAGGCCTCTAGTGTGGGAGAGCCCACAACTTCCCTAGGTAACTGATTCCATTGTCGTACTGCTCTAGCAGTCAGGAAGTTTTTCCTGATGTCCAGCTGGAATCTGGCTTCCTGTAACTTGAGCCCATTATTCTGTGTCCTGCAGTCTAGGAGGATTGAGAAGAGATCCTGGCCCGCCTCTGTGTCACAACCTTTCAAGTATTTGAAGAGTGATATCATGTCTCCCCTCAGCCTTCTCTTCTCCAGAATAATATGCCCAGTTCTTTCAATCTCTCTTCATAGGGCTTTGTTTCCAGACTGCTGATCATCCTCATTGCCCTCCTCTGAACAGGCTTCAGCTTATCTGCATCCTTCCTGAAGTGTGGTGCCCAGAACTGGATGCAATGCTCAAGATGAGGCCTAACCAGTGCTGAACAGAGGGGAACCGGTACCTCCTGTGATTTGGAAGCTATACTTCTATTAATGCAGCCCAAAATAGCATTGGCCTTTCTTGCAGCCATATCACACTGTTGGCTCATATTCAGCTTTTGATCTACAACAACTCCCAGATTATTCTCGTTTGTAGTATTGCTGAGCCAAGTATCCCCCATCTTGTAACTGTTCATTTGGTTTCTATTTCCTAGATGTACGACTTGGCATTTATCCCTATTAAAATTCATTCTGTTGTTTTCAGCTGAGCACTCCAGCCTATCAAGATCACTTTGAAGTTTGTTTCTGTCTTCCAGTGTATTTATTCATTTATTTATTTATTTATTACATTTTTATACCGCCCAATAGCCGAAGCTCTCTGGGCATTTCACAAAAAAGCTCTCTGGGCGGTATTAGCTATCTCACCCAATTTTGTGTCATCTGCAAATTTGATAAGCATTCCCTGCACTTCCTCATCCAAATCTATATAAATAAAAATGTAAATGTTCATTCGAAGCAGACGTTATATCTCCGAAAGTTCTTCACCGATTGCTTTGAAATTTTGACACAACGTTGCATTCGAATACGCGAGCGTTGTTATGTAACTATGTTCTATATGGGGTCAAAAGTTTGTCTTAAAATCAAAGAAATAGGCCTCCTCAAAACCAGTCCTGCTGATCACTGCGACATCGCCTACCAGTAGGCCAATCCACTGCCTCTGCCTCCTCTCCTATTTGCATTTTCTCTCCTATTTGCTCTTATTGGTCATTGTGACATCGCCAACCAGTAGGCCAATCCACTGCCTCTGCCTCCTCTCCCCTGTATCTACAGGAGATACACACACACACATACACACACGCGCACACACACAAATTTCAGAAACCAGGTAACTAAGATAAATGCAAGAACCTTACCCATGAGAATGTCACCATTTTTCTTCTATTTTTGAAAATGTTTTTGAAAGCAATTTCTTTCCCATCAAATTGAATGAAAGTGTTTTAAAAAAAAAAATTGCAGAAGAAATTCTCAGCACAGAACTAGTCCAAAAAAGGCTCACACTGTAAAGGGGTTTGGAAACGTCTCCCTGTTCAGGAGTTTGGGGTTATATTCCGGTACACCTAGGGGCGACCACATTACACCAACTCTAAAATCACTTCATTGGCTGCCAATTAAGTATAACATGTTAGTTATCACCTTTAAAGCCCTACATGGTTTGGGTCCAGGTTACCTGCAGGATCACCTTCTCCCGTATAATCCGCCCCACACACTCAGGTCCTCTGGGAAGAATCTACTTCAGTCAGCCAAAACTAGGCTGACAACTGTTACCCAGAGGACCTTCTGCTGCTCTTGGATTGTGGAATGGCCTGCCGGGAGACATTCACCAGCTCTACGTTTTTTCCGAATATAAAAAAGCTATAAAGACTGATCTCTTCCGGCAGGCCTACCCAGTTGAATTTTAACATATTTGACTGTTATTTTAATGTTGCATTTGTTTTATATGTTTTAATCAGTTTCATTTATTTTATGGTATTTGTATCTAATGTTGTTCCACACCTCAATCCAGAGGGAGAGGTGGGTAAGAAACAACAACAACAACGCAGGCAAATCACATATGATGCCTTTTGCATGAAACCTAAAGCCAAAGCACAGCTGAAGACTATCCTCCGGAGGCCTTGTCCTGACAGAAGTGAGAACACAGGAAAGCTGTCTTATACAGAGTCAGACACTTGGGCCATCCAGCCCAATGTTGCCAACACCGATTGGCAGCAGCTTTCCACGGTTTCAGGTAAGAATTTTCCACACCCTCCCTGAAGATGCTAGGGATTGAACCACTGAGCCATGGCCTCTCCCTTGGAGGAGATGAAGGAACACCTTCACACAGGTGGTTGCTGCCACAGACAGGACATTTTTGCATGTTAACAAAACCACAGATGGATGCATCTGAGGACTTTCCCCTAAAAACAACCTGGATAAAAATCTGAACATGCCTGCATGCGCTAGTGCAGATTTATGCCTAAATGCTAGTATTCATTACATTGATGTTATTCTAAATTAAAGTGTTTCAGGCATGAGAGATCCCCTGGGAAACAGGCAGCCATATCCAAATTAGTACAGTAAACTCACAGCACCCAAACCCTGCCTGTCAATTTAGCATTACTGCAGACATAGCCAATTAACTGAAAGGTCCAGAGTGGTCAAACTGCCCAGAATCTTTATGGCTGCTTTGGCCCAGTGTAGATTCACAGCCTTTAAATTCAACAGGGCAGACAAACACTAGAACAAACAGCTTGCTAAAGTAAGATCACTTTACAGTGTTCCTATGAAATAGAGCCACCCCTATCATTTGATAAAGTAAGACAATGGCCATAGAGATTCACCCAAGGCATAATCATCATACTTATATTAGTTGTATTCCAATGGTTTGATGCTAACTTCCATGAAAGAATCCTAGGCACTGTAGATTAGTGGAAGTACAGAGGATACCATTAGATCGAAACATTCTCAATGTGATTATTGCTTCCTGACACTTGGGAGAACCTCGAACTCTGTAATAATCACCCAAACCAAGGGCGTCATCAGATGAGCATTTTATCACACGCTTGTTACTGCCCACTCATGGGTTTTTTTGCATGTCCTTTTGATGACGACGTCTGCCTCCCCTGTGTCTCCCGCCCCTTCTGGTCTTTTTTCCATGACAAAATAGACCCTGGTAAATCTGACTTATTTTTTTAAAGCAGAATTTGCCACCATTTCCTGCTGTGTGCAGGAAAAGCAGCGCAATAAAAATGTCCACTGAATGGCCCACGTGGTCATTGCTGCTTCCTCTTTCTTTCCTCCTGTAAATAAATTGTTGCTATTGTGGGACAGCAGCAGGAGACCATAGCGACAGTAGGGAAACACGATTTCCCCACGGTCAACGCTCCCATTCAGTTTGTAATGGGTTTTCATAGCAAACTGTCTTTTTATTGAATTAGGCCTTTTTATTGAACCAGGCTTTCAGTACTACTGTGTACTCTAGCTGGCATCGTCAAACTAGGGGCTCGTCTACACCAAGCAGGATATTCCACTATGAAAGCAGTATGAAAGCGGCATGTAAAAGGTAGGAGCCACAAGACTGCTTTATAGTGGTACTGAAGTACAATGACAATTGTTGGGGCCCATGACACATCTACACCAAGCAGGATATAGCACTAGGAAAGCGGTTTGAAAGCAGTATATGGTATGTGTCAATGGGCCCCAACAGTGGTCAGAGCACTTCAGTGCCACTATAAAGCAGTAGTGTGGCTCCTGCCTTTTATATATCACTTTCATAGTGGAATATCCTGCTTGGTGTAGATGAACCCTAGGAGATACCAGGGACTGAACCCAGAACTTGGACCTTTTACATGCAAGGCATGTCCTCTACCAGCAGTTCACCTTTTCACTGTTGTCAAGCACACAAACACACACACACACACACACACACACACACACACACTTTTGCTGTTAAAATAACAAAACAAACCATGGAAATCAAAACTCACAAAAACTCCAGCTCAGCCTTAATTTGAAATAGATTACTTTTGGGGCTCATCTACACCAAGCAGGATACTGCACAGTGAAAGCAGTATGAAAGAGGTATATAAAAGGCAGGAGCCACACGACTGCTTTATAGTGGTACTGAAGTGCACTGCAGGATCTACACTACGGCATTATAGTGCATTATGACACATCTACACCAAGCAGGATGTAGCACAATGAATGCTGTATGAAAGCGGTATATGGTATGTGCCAATGGCCCCCAAAAGATGTCAGTGCACTTCAGTACCGCTATCAAGCAGTAGTGCGGCTCCTGCCTTTTATATACCGCTTTCATAGTGGAATATCCTGCTTGGTGCAGATGAGCCCTTGGTTTATCCTAGTTCTACAGTTCTTGCCCTCAGGGAAATAGGCATGAAACACATCACTGCCTTCAACAAATGGGGCCTTCTTCAGTTCTGAAACATGCGTGGAAAACTCCACTCCACATCTTGGGTAGACTTTGGCCTCACCTACACCAAGCAGGATGTTGCACTATGAAAGTGGCATATAAAAGGCAGGAGCCACACGACTGCTTTATAGCGGTATCGAAGTGCACTGACAACTGTTGGGGCTGCTTTCATACCACTACATCCTGCTTGGTGTGGCTCCTGCCTTTTATATATCGCTTTCATAATGCTTTCATTGTGCAATATCCTGCTCGGTGTAGATGAACCCTATATGGCCATTTGCAGTAGGGGTGTGCTCCGCTCCGATTAGGAGCGTAGAAGCAGTAGCGGATTGGCCTGCTCCGCCTTACCCAGAGGCGGAGTAGGAGCGGACCGCGGACCCCCTAGAAGCAAGGCGAAGAGAAGCGGCCATTTTTCGGAGCTCCGAGTTCAGGCGGAGCGCTCCGGTCGCCATCTTGAAAACATTTCGCCATAGGATTGCATTGCGGCAAATAATCGCGCATAACTAGGTTGTTTTTGAAGCTATCGTTCTAGAAATTCTTGTGCTCAGAGAGTCGTGGATGGGGGTCATTTTGAGACCACTCTCACCTCTCTGCGTTGTCTGGGTCGCGTGCTATATTTTTGTGAAAATCGGGTCAACCGCGCGGCTCAAACGGCGTTTTCGGCTTTTCGCCCATAGGATTGCATTGAGGGAAAGAATCGGGGATAACTGGGGGGGGGGTTAAGCTATCATTCTGAAAATTCTTGTGCACAGAGAGTCGTGGATGGGGGTCATTTTGAGACCACTCTCACCTCTCTGCGTTGTCTGGGTCGCGTGCTATATTTTTGTGAAAATCGGGTCAACTGCGCGGCTCAAACGGCGTTTTTGGCTTTTCGCCCATAGGATTGCATTGAGGGAAAGAATCGGGGATAACTGGGGGGGGTTTAAGCTATCATTCTGAAAATTCTTGTGCACAGAGAGTCGTGGATGGGGGTCATTTTGAGACTACTCTCAACTTTCTGCATCGTACGGGTCACGTTTTTAAAAAATCGGCGGGAAAAATACCTTTTTCAAAGGGCTGAGGGGCAGAGTCAGCTCCCGGTCATGATGATCCCAAAGTTGGAGGAGGGCATAGGCAAAACGGGTAACTTGGGATTCTGGGAAACTTCTCTTTCTTCATCTGAACGGGCTTTTCCCCGTGTTTTTTAACACAGTAGCCCCACCAAATGCACAAACACAACCTGAAATCATATACTAAGCCAAGAATGAGAGATAGAAACACAGCACTGCTCCCCACCCTAACCTTGGTGAACAACTGAATAGATGTGGTGCAAGGGGATGAGCTCCCCTAGGGCATCTCATCGTGGACGTGCCCCCACTCTCTCCTGCACTGGAAGGCCATTAGAGCCTTCCAAAGAGAGTAAAACGGTGGAGCAATGCCTATCATGAGTTGAAGTGAATGCTCACTTTTCAGTGGTGGAGCAATGCCTATTATGAGTCGAAGTGAGCGTTTTACTTCTTCTCAGAGCTGTTGGTGGCTGTCTTGAACTGGCAGCTACTTCCCCCTCCCCCGGGCACGTCCCCCTATTGCTGGTAAAAGACAGATATAGCCTTTTTAAAAAAATTCTTCTTGCTGTTTATTGAGCAACACTGCTGCTTTTAATTCCACCCCTCCTTTGTTTATTTATTGATTTATTCCATTTTATATGCATTACTGGCTTATCCTTGGCTCACTTCCTTATGCCCCCAGAAATGCCAGCTGCATGCCTGCCTGCCTTCCCTCCCTCCTCCCCTGCCCACCTCGCAGGGATGTTGTGTGTGGGGTGCCCGATTTTCAAAAATTCGCCAAAAATCAGGGGATGATGGGATTGCTTTGAAACTTGGCGTGCGTGTGTATATCCCCATGAGGTGTCATGGTGCCAAACATGAGGTTTCTAACTTGAACAGAAAAAAAGTTGTATAATTTTTTAGCTTTCAATGCAAGCCTATGGGGGGGGAAACGGAGCTCCGGATCCGGATCCGGAGCTCCGGGCGGAGCGGAGCGGAAGTGGGCGGAGCGGGGGCGGGGCGGAGCGGCCCGATCCGGAAAATGGCGGATCTGCAAATGAAGCAGAGCGGGGGGTCCGTGCACACCCCTAATTTGCAGTGCAGCACTTCAAATAACCTTGCCAGCTGGGCCCTCCTATTACTGTGCTGGCAAGCAATGCATCCTTCACACAGCAATATGAGAGGGTTGCTTTCATGGTTGCTAGGTAGCTGTGTCGCTTAAGGACCCTGAAGGGAAGACAAGCGCTGCAAATTAGTGGCATCCAATCAACAGTCAATCAGCATAAGGTCCATTACTTCTCATTACGTTATTTTACCATTACTTACTTTCCATTAGTTGAGACAGGAAAGCTAAGAAGAGAATTGGCTGAAAGGGGCCAATTGAATTAACGTCTTTTAGAGCCAGCCCTACTCTCATCTTGTGTATAATTATACAATCTAAATCGGAAATATGAACACAGTTTTCAATTCATCCCGGCAAGACATTTGTAACTTTATGCTGGCTGGGCAGGAATGTATTCTCAACATGAGTGGGTGAAGAGAGAAGATTGCTACTCCATGTGAAGCAACAGTAATGTTCACTACACGGAGCCACACAGTTATAGAACCTGGGGGGATATGATATTTGCAACCATCCACAGCCTGATCTATTATGGCTGAGAGTAATGGGGGACTTGGGCTGTATCACAAACACGTGCAAAATGCAGCAGTCAGATTGATAACTGGAACAAGGAGGTTCGAACATAGAACACCAATTCTGGCCCGCTTGCATTGGCTGCCTGTATGTTTCCGAGCCCAATTCAAGGCGCTGGTTTTAACTTATAAAGCCCTACACAGCTTGGGACCGCAATACCTGATGGAACGCCTCTCCCGACTTGAACCTACCCGTACACTGCGCTCAACATCTAAGGTCCTCATCAGAGGATGGCAACAAGGGAGAGGGCCTTTTCGGTGGTGGCCCCCCAACTGTGGAATGATCTCCCCGATGAGGCTCGCCCGGCACCAACACTGTTATCTTTTAGGCGCCAGGTCAAGACTTTTCTCTTCTCCCAGGCATTTAACACCACTTAGCAACGCTAAGTTTGTTTTTTTAACAGACCCCCAGAACTGTTGTTTTTAAATGGATACTGTTGTTTTTATACTGTTGTTTTTTATGTTTTTAAATTTTGTATACTTTTAATGTTTACTGTTTTTAACTTTTGTAAACCACCCAGAGAGCTTCCGCTATGGGACGATATATAAATGTAATAAATAAATAAATAAATAAATAAATAAGGGAGGGCAACATCTCTTCTTCCTGCATGTTAACAAACATCATGTGATCATCTGTTGCATGAATATTGTGGAATTTCAACTGGTAGACATGTTGCACGTGTATTATAGCATATTTCTGAAATTCTAGATTCCTGTACCACCTCGGGGCTTCACTCGAAACAAGGAAGTAAGACCAAACTAATGCCATTCTGAACCTTGCTTCCTTTCTGGAATTTATCTTCACCCATCATATTTAGCCGAATGCCAGAGAAGCACATTTTTCCAAGCTCTTTCTGTATCTGTGCAGGAGCTTTAACACCTAAGGGAAATCAAAGTTTCTCTGCCTCTTCAGAGGTTCCAGGTTCATTTTAGTGAAGAAGACAATTCCTTGCCTGCAAAGAGACATAGGCACGGAGCTGCCCTTCCATTAAAGAAAATGAAGTCTAGCTCATGACTAGAGAGGGCGGAGAGTTTGTTTTGGTGCATTTTAGCTAAGTATACATTAACATTTGTAAAAAAATTCTTTGGATTTGGAATGGAAAGAACTTGAGATAAAAAAAAATGTGGGGGAAATCAAAACTGACAGGTTCAACCATCTCTACTCCACATCCTACATTGTCACAACCACCACAATGTGGGCATCACTTTTCAAAGCTCATCACTTAGATGTGAGGATAGAGATTCTTTTTTAACTGACCCCAGAATAGGTGTTTTTAAAATGGATTTTGTCTGTTTTTGTTTGCATGTTATGCTTTTTTTATGGTTTAATTTTTGTATACATCTTTTTAATGTTCACTGTTTTTAACGTTTGTAAACCGCCCAGAGAGCTTCGGCTATGGGGCAGTATATAAATGTAATAAATAAATAAATAAATAAATAAATTGCTCTTCTTTTACTTCAGAAATTAAAGCTATATTGCTTTATTCCTCTGGAAAGAAAACAGTAGCATTCCCATGGTCAAAAGGATGCAACCCTACTATTGCATGTCCTTTAGCTCTTTGCCTGTGAAACTGTTGCCAGACCAAGTCCAAAGTTTGCGTACTGGTAAAAAGCATATGGTGATATTCAGCACCAGTTTGGTTGCATTGGGTGCACAATTTCATTAATTGGAGACAGAGCAAACGCAGAGCACTTATAGATGTGTGTGTTTGTGCGTGGGGGTCTATGGAAGAGGATCTACTGCTTCCTAAACCAGGGGTAGTCAATGTGGCACCTTTGAGCATCAGTGTATCCTTGGACACCTTCCTTGGTATCCACCAAGGTTCTTAACCTCCTACTTTTTTCGTTCTTTTTTTAAAAAAATAACAAATATGTTTCTGTTGGTGCTCGAAAGTGTAGGTTTAATGGTGGCTGCAATAGTCTCTCAAGTTGCTGGATGTCCCCACAGGTTCAAAAAGGCTGCTTATCCCATTCTAAATCCTGCAAGGATCATGCTGGAGTGGGTAGAAGGGGTGGATTAGAAGGGGTGGAGTGGGTAGAAGGGGTGGATTATTCCACCAGTTGTTCCCTTAAAAGTGTTCCTTCCCACTAGTTCCATGGGAGGGAAAATAAGTATGGCAACTCCAGAGCTGGAATAATCCTTCCCCCTTTTTGCCACTTTTGGGTGTGCATCAGGGGAACAAAGGAGCTTTGGATACCTTGTTCCACCCCAAGGATATCCGCTGAGGAACAGTGCCATTCTTTAAGTTCCCATGTTGTGTACCTTGCCTCCGGGACCTTGCCCTGCGATTGATGCTTCGCGTTACTGACCTTTAGACTCCCTGGCGACTCTGCCTCTGGACTGTGTAATGTATCTGACTGGTCACCTGTGTTTTGACTTTTGCCTGTTATTTGGACTGTTCCTGTCTTAGGCCTGAACCCCATTGGAGTGAAACCTGGATGCTTGAACGTTGGCTGGCTTCACCGCATTGCTTCTGTATTAGCCCTGCACTCAGAGTTTGCTGCAGTCAAAGCAGGACACAGCCATCAGAACACTGATGTCAGGGGAATGATAGTAGCGGAGCTTTCTACTGCTACAATGAGAAGCTCCTGGTGGTGGAACTCCTTCTCCGGCAGCAAAGAGGGAGATAAAAAATATCCAACGGCCCCCTCTGCCACCTTCCTCAGGAGCTTACGCTTGTTCTCTGCATGATTTGATTGTGAAATGGAAATTAAGGAAGGGTTTCAATATTTCGTTGACTTCTATTCACACTCTAACTGCTCTCGCTAAATTTCATAGTAGATCTGGGAACCTTTGGGCAATTTGCAAGTGGTTTCCGTAGTACGTTGTAACAAGCCAAGAATTTGCAATTGTGATTTTTTTGGGGTGGGGGGATGTTTTAGTTTTGGTAATATGCCCATCAGGGTGCAGTGGGGGTGGGGCAACCCCGCTGCTCTAAATGGGCTGTAGAGACGTAGGACTTTTCTGCTGAGAATGTAAGAAGAGCCATGCCGGGGTCCAGCAGTTTGTTCACACTGAAGCCTGTGGAATTCCACAAGGAGGACATGGCTGCAATAGCTGTCCCCCACCCCTGCTCATATTCCCTCCAAGAGTTCTACCTGAGCTGGAATTTTCAGATTCACTGCAAACGTCAGTTTAGGCGAAATATGCTGTCCACCCCATTTCCCAAGAAATCCAAATAAACTTATTCAACTTCTTTTGTCTGCACAGGACCATTGAAATTTGCCTCAAGCTTAACTTCAGGCAAAATGTGATGACACCTTTGCCCAAACCCATTGCAACGTAACGATCTCTTCATCATCTTCACTTAAGTCTTTTGCTGAGAGAAAGCAAACCTGCATTTGTATTCAAGTCTGCCTCCTTTCTCTTCATGTTTTCACTTAGGAAGAGAAGTGAATGACTCAAAAAACTTAGTAATCTTTAAACAACCGCATTATAAATAAGTGGCATTACCTAAAATACTCCAGAAACCATATGCAGGCTTCCATAAAATGTAATATTATGCAAACGGAGCAGAATTGCAGCAGCATAAATGACAGCTAATTTATCACCATCTATCAGTGTGTGTCATGGAGATGACAGTTCCATTCTTACAGGGGTGGGGATATATCAGGCCTTAACTATGTATTCATCTCTCCACTTATTGATTATTTCCTTCTAGAAAGCAAGAGAAATTGGACTCTCTGTTCTCATATTATTCTTAGTAAAATTATTTTTGCTCACTTTTACTACAGCATGAACTCAGACATATAGGAAGCTGTTTGTAGACATGGTGCCTCAATAAATAAATAAATAAATAAATAAATCACACACATACACCTGGTTAGAAACCTTTCCACATAGGGGTGGGGCAAAAATCCACTGGGGAACCTAGACCAATTCCTAGGGCTCACCTGAAGTATTTTCACCCCATATTCCCTTAGGGGACAATGGGGTCACTTCTCCAGTTGTGTGCAAGGAAATTGTGCTGGTCTTCCCTGCCCCACTGATGGCCTCCACACCCCACCAATGGGGTTCTTAGACCCTGGTGTGCTTCACCCCCACATGCCTATCAGGACCTGAAAGGACGAAGGAGTGGGGAGAGGCATGGGAAAGTGCACAGATTCCCCCAGGCCTTCCAGGCCTGGACAGGCATGGGGGTTGGGGAAGCACATGGCCAAGGCCTCCGGAAATTGCACAATTCCTCCAGCATGCTAATGCCTCAGACATGCGCAATGCCGAATGCTTGCCGGGCCGGCTCGGCTGAAGGAGGGCTGAGTGAGCAGAACTCAGTGAGTGAGGGAGCTCGCCATTCTCTATTTCCATGCAGTATTTCTAAGCATACATCCCAGCCACACAGTACATGCATGGTAGGGGTGAATACCCACTCCTTCACCAGATGGTTGCCAACTGGGCAGGTGTCTGAATAGAACCTATGATAACCTGGAATGCTTCAGAGGAGAAAAACCCAGGAGACCTTCTACACAAATGCTCTGAACACCCAGAGGAAGAGGCGAAATCTCAAAATAGGTAGCCTGCCATTCAGCATAGCATGCTGTACTTTGCTTCCAAAAGTTACTATATTTTTTTCATTTTTAAGTAGTATGCACTGTCTCTTCTGCTTTCCCCTTTCAAAACATGCATATTATCACAATAATCGACTCCTATTGTTTCGCGATAAAGGGCAGATGGGTGTAGTTTATATGCCATTAACAGTGAGGGTCAGGAGAATTGAAGTATGAGGGGAAATTTAAAGGCCAAATAAAATAGCTTCAAAGTTTCAAAATGTACCCCTAAACAGTGAATTTTCTGGTAATCTTTCTTTATTTCTCTGTTTCTATGCAATTCTGTCTTCACAAAAGTATTTGCTCTTTGCCATAAAAAAAGAAGAAAAGTAATGCATTTTCAAAAAAAGGAATAGAAGTCAAGTTACAAAACATTCCTAGTACAGTCACAGGTGGCTATGGGTGTACATTCATGTTACCTCCCAATGGAACTACTGGAACGCAATGTATGTGCTGCTGCCCTTGAAAAGCACTTGGGAATCTCAACGAGTACAGAAAGCTGCTATGAGGAGCTTGTCTGGGGCTCACAGTGCCTGGATCATGCAACCCTTTTATTTTATCAGCGGCGCGGTCTGCCTCTTAGTTTTTGAGTGCAGCTCAAGGTGAAGGGTTTCACCTTTACCAGGCTACTTGAACAACCATCTCCATCTTTCTCAGTAGTGGTTCCTCATAGAATCATAGAATAGCAGAGTTGGAAGGGGCCTACAAGGCCGAGTCCAACCCCCTGCTCAATGCAGGAATCCACCCTAAAGCATCCCTGACAGATGGTTGTCCAGCTGCCTCTTGAAGGCCTCTAGTGTGGGAAAGGCCACAACCTCACCAGGCAACTGATTCCATTGTCGTACTGCTCTAACAGTCAAGAAGTTTTTCCTGATGTCCAGCCGGAATCTGGCTTCCTTTAACTTGAGCCCGTTATTCCGTGTCCTGCACTCTGGGAGGATCGAAAAGAGATCCTGACCCTCTTCTGTGTGACAACCTTTTAAGTATTTGAAGAGTGCTATCATGTCTCCCTTCAATCTTCTCTTCTCCAGGCTAAACATGCCCAGTTCTTTCAGTCTCTCTTCATAGGGCTTTGTTTCCAGACACCTGATCATCCTGGTTGCCCTCCTCTGAACACGCTCCAGCTTGTCTGCATTCTTCTTGAATTGTGGAGCCCAGAACTGGACACAATTCTCTAGATGAGGCCTAATCAGGGCCGAATAGAGAGGAACCAGTACCTTACAGCTCATACCTTACAGCTATCTGTCAGGTATGCTTTAAGGTAGATTCCTGCTTTGAGCAAGGGGTTGGACTCAATGGCCTTGTAGGCCCCTTTCAACTCTACGATTCTATGATGCTGTGATTCTATGACCTATGGAACTCTCTGTCTCTTTAAAGAAGAATGTTATTGTTTAATTGTATTTATTGACTGCTAGTTGGGGTGCCTTTTGTTTTTATGACTGTTAGCTTGTCATAAATGTCTTTCAATGATTGGTTATTTTAAAACCTTTTTTTTTACATTCTCTAAGTAATGTTTCTTTAAATTCAAACCCAGTTAATCATGATTTTTAATAAAATAAACATTAAAAAATCCATATTTAAAATGACAGCAAATGCCTGTTCAAGTTGTCTTAGGATGCAATGCTATGCCTGTTTAGGCAAAAAAATATTCTACAACTGAGTTATAGGACATTTTCAATCTGAACAGGCATAGGATTGCACCCTTTATGATTTCAGTTTTAAACAGTAAATACCACATGCAAATTTAGAACACCATAAGCTCTTATGCTTCTAGCCCAATGGCTTGTTCATCCTATAGCTATTCTCATGTACCAATTTTATGCCTACTGAGTCATCTTGAAGACAAGCAAACATGCAATGTCTGTAGTTCAATTGTGGTGTGGAGGGGTGCCTCCAGGGTGGATTTTAAACAGGGATGCATTTTGCTTACAATTCTTCAGAAAGTCTCGCCTGAGGAGAACCTGCAATTCCCCCCCCCTCTCCTTTTGGTCAAAAACCTCCCTAGTTTTATGCACATTCAACATTTCTAAGATTTTTTTCCCCTTTACTTGAAATGTCAGGAGCCACAAGGGAGCCTTCAAGGAAGCAGGGAGCTGTCAAGAGTTGGATCAGTTGCCGAAAGTTAGATCAGCTGTCAAAAGAAATCGAGGGGTGATTTTTAAAGGGTTATTTTTTTAAAGCAGAAGGGTCATTCCAGACCTGCTTTCTCCAACCTAGACCCGTCCAGATGCCTTGAACTACAATTCCCAGCATCCCCCTGGCTGCTCCAGTCAGTTGGCATGCAGGGACTGCATTGGCATGGCAACAAGGTACAGTAACTTGGCAAATAGTCAAGCTGACCTTAGTGCCCCTTCATGAATTCTGTTTAGGCAATATATGTCCACATTAATGGGGCGGAAACTCTTGTTTCAAAGAATTAAGGATCCTAGCAAACACTGGTGGGGAACTTTAAAAACTGAGCAATCTTTCATATGAGAAAGAGCATGTCCTTCGTTTAATATCCTCCAGGGTGAGCAGGTGTCCTACTTTATGGAGGGCAGTCCTCTACTATTATTTTACTTCTAAAATATTGTTCTATGTAGAGACATAAGAGAAATTTGTTTGGACCTTTTGGACCAAACATGGTCTTGAATGCAAGAAGTGCAATTGTGTACATTTGAAAAAAATGTGCATGAAAAAAATGTATTTTTTCGGGGGCAGAGGAATGCACACAAATATCCTTTAATCAATGGGAGATGAATTGATACATTTCAAAGATGTGTACCACGAATGCTCTCATTTGGAAAAAATACACACAACAATACAGATGGATTTTCATGTGACAAAAAAGAGAGAGAACTGATAATCAGAAATGGATTTGATTCGGAATAAGCTTTGAGGTGAAATTCCGAGAACTTTGGGAACTTCAAGTTAGGCTGAGTAACACATCCCTAGCTATTAGTTCTCACTGTAAAATCGCTATATACATGTTTCAAATAACAAATGAGTAAAACCCACTATGCTTACTCCTTAGTAAGTTTGTTTCGGATTGCGATATAAATCCCACAATGGATATTTCCAGCAAGCATATAATAGTAATTATTGCACTTAATTAAGTAGAGCTGTTATGCCTTTAACAACTGAATGACAGTCAGAACTCCAGCAGAGGACACTTGATGAAAGGGTGACAGGAAACTTCCCTTTCTGGATTTACGTGTCTCATGCAGCTGTAAAAGGGAGGAAATGTATCAGAAGAAAAGATCAGCAACAATAAAGGTAGATGTAAACATACTTTATGACTCTAATTGTGATAATAGTTGTGTGTTTTTTAATTATTTATATGAGCTTGGGGATTTTGTCCATGATATTTTAGCAGGGCTAAACAAAGACAGTATGGGATGAAACAGATCAGTAGATGCCTTGGCTGAAAGCATTTCTTTCTGTCATTACCCCTGCCTTTCGAAGGATTTAATGCAGGCACGTTAGATGTTGTCACTTTGAGCACTCACCAATTAATCTGAAGATGCAGATGCCCTCTATTAGTTCTCTACTCAGCAATGGCTATCCTGTTTTGCTCAAATGGCCCCTCTTTCCTCCTACCCTTTCCCCGACCATCATGTATCGCATTTGTTTCTAAGTTGCATACATTTATATAGCTTGATTGTGGAAAAAGACACCTCAAGAATGAATGTTACACAAAGCAGGGGAGAAGCAACTGAGGCAGAGCCATTTGCCACTAGAACTGCAGTCATGACGTTTTCAACTACAGTCCTTCTCAAGTGGAACTTTGCATTCCCATAACCTGCGTGTGGATGGAACTTTGAGGCCATAGCTAGACCTAAGGTTTATCCCTGGATTGTCCAGGGGTCAAACCTGTTCATCTAGGTGACACACAGGGGATCCAGTGCTCAGGCAGGGGTGAACCTTGGATGATCCCAGGATAAACCTTAGGTCTAGCTGTGGCCTGAGTTGAGCCAATGCCCATAGAGTCATTTCATGCATTTCATTCAAAATGTTTTATTTCATGGGATACCATCCAACATATGAAGTCCAACATATATCCAACCCCCTCTAAAGCCATCACCACGTCTTGTGGCAGTGATTCCCACAATTTAGCTATGTGCTTCCATTACTGCAGGTGAGGTGGAGATAATGGAGGATGTTTGGAGATACCTTTTAGCCAGGATGATAAGAGGCTTTTCTTAATGCTCTAGAAAGTTCTACTCAACCAGTCCTTGAACTGAGACAGCAGAAAACAAAAACAAAAGCCTAAACGAAAAACCACCAGGTTGAACCTAAGCAACCGTAAGCAGAATGGAAATAGCTGTGACTTGTTCCACAAATTCTGGTGCAAGATCTTGTGCAATATAGTCCAAGCAGTGCTATAATAGGTTCTCTAGCAGTTTCTCTATTTCTCTAAGAGCTTCAACAAACTCTTCTTAACCTCTCATGCAAACAGAAAAAAAACCTTCAGGACTTAGTTTCACCTTTCCTGTACAGTGTTCTTGTGCAAAGCATGAAATATGCTTTCCATAAACAGAAGCCACCTTCCACATGTGGGATTTAATCATTATTTATTGACTTATTACGTTTATCTACACTTTTCCTCTACAACCAGCACTTAGAGTGGATAACCACATTAAAATGTAACTTATAATGCATTATTATTATTATTTTATTTATTGAATTTATATACTGCCCCATAGCTGAAGCTCTCTGGGTGGTTTACAAATATTTAAACATGGAACGTTAAAAACAAATATACAAAATTAGAAGACCTAACGACGGTAGTGTACACGCTGGTAACTTCAAGGCTCAACTTCTGCAATGCACTCTACATAGGGCTACCTTTGTGCCTAGTCTGGAAACTTCAACTAGCTCAAAATATGGCAGCCAGGCTGGTCGCCAGTATACCTAGGGGTGACCACATTACACCAGTTTTAAAATCTCTTCACTGGCTGCCAATTAGTTTCCGAGCAAAGTATAAAGTGTTGGTTATCACCTTTAGAGCCCTACATGGTTTGGGTCCAGGCTACCTGTGGGATCGCATCTCCCATACAATCCACCCTGGACACTCAGGTCTTCTGGGAAAAATCTACTTCATCTAGCAAAAACTAGATTAACAACTGTTACCCAGAGGACCTTCTCTTCTTCTGCTCCCAGACTGTGGAATGGCCTGCTGGAGGAGACTCGACAACTCAACAGTCTACTATTATTCAAGAAAGCTATAAAGACTATCTCTTCCAGCAGGCCTATTCAGTGGAATTTTAAGATGTTTTTAGGAAATTTTTTAGGAAGTTTTTGACAATGTATATTATGTTTTAATTATTATGTATTTTATGTTTATTGTTGTTCCCTGCCTCGATGAAAATGAAATTACTAATCTTACCAGCAGATAATGAAAATAACAAAAGTTATTGAAATTGAAATGACTATAAAAAAGCAAAAACACAAGTAATGCTGAATATTTCGCAGCTTTGTATTTCTTAGCCTACCACATATTCTGAGGTTCATCAGATGAGCGTTTCATCACACACTCGCTACTGCCCACTTATGGATGGGCACCTTTAGATGACATCATCCAGCTCCTGTCACCTCCTGATCCTTCCACTCATTTTTCCATCACAAAACAGACCCCTTTTAATCTGACTTAAAAAAAAAAAAAAACATGGAATGAGCTGTGATCTCCTGCTGTGTGCAGGAAAAGCAATGCGATTAAAATTGCCCCTGAATGGGCCTCGTGGCTTTTGTTTACTTCATCTTTCCTCTCCGGGCAGAAGAGGAAGTAATGAGGGACAAACATGGGGTGGAGAAGTGACAGTAAGGAAACACAATTCCACCCCGTGTGATGTCACTGGGCATGTCTACACCAGGGGAGGGGAGGGGGAGGATCTCGAGATATGCTGATCACAAGATCCTCCCCCTCAGTCTACATGTGGCACACAATGTCCCCGGGAGGAAGCAGCCATTTTTTTTAAAGTAAAGGACATGGAGCACACCTGTGCTCCAGCACAAAAGTAAGTTTCTTTAAAAAACCCAAAAACAAAACTTGACCCCCGGTGGGCACAGAGCGCTTGAGGAGCTCCATGCCCTGTCCCTAGTTCCTGACTCCTCGCATTTACTTGCGAGGAGCCGGGACAAAACTAGGATGGCCACCCACATGTCCCGCCGTCTCGGGACAATCCCGAGAATGTGGGAAAAACTGGGATGAAAGCCGTCTCGGTTATCCCGGGGAAATGAAGGGATCATCTCTCCCTGCCCCCAGGATCCCCTGTGCATCATGTGGATGCACAGGGATGATCCCTGGGTGATCCCCGGGATAAGGCATCATCTAGACATGCCCACTGTCTCCTTCACTTCCGAAATACCTCCTCTGAATTCTTTAAACTAAAGGTCCACTATCCTCATCATTTTCCCATGCCTTTCCTCCCCTTCTTCCTAGGCTCAACATTCCTCTGCCCCCAGCTAAACAGACAACTAACTTCCTTTTCTCATAGCAGTTGAGCTGTTTATTGGATATTTCTCCTTTACTGAACACTCTAGAGTTTACAGATTTATGAATAAGGAAGGATCCAGAAGAACAGGCCATAGGTGCATTTCAGCATCTTCCATCTTGTGACGGTTTTAATAACCGGAAGAATAATTGTTATAAGTTTTCGATTTTATTTTATTGCTTTCCATTAGATCTGGCAAACCTCCAAACTCTTGGCTAATGAATTTCACTGGATGGTATGTGGCAAAGCGTCAGCTTCTGCTAAAGCTAATTCAGATCCTGAAAGATGACACACAGAACATAAGCCTTCAAATTCAAACTAAAAGGGGGGACGGGGACTGCCCCGCACCGTCTCTTTGAGAATAACTCATTATGGCATAAGAATTGGCAGAAATCCTCCTGTCCCTGTCACCCACCCACATGTAGCTCCTGTAGCTTCTACAGCCTGCTGGGTTAAATACACTGGTGCACCCATCATCGTGGCTGATGTAGGAAATATCTTTATTTATTTATTTATTTTATTACGTTTTTATACCACCCAATAGCCGAAGCTCTCTGGGTGGTTCACAAAAATTAAAACCATCGTAAAACAACCATTAGTCTAAAAACACAAATGCAAAATACATTATAAAAAGCACAACCAGGGGGGATTCTACACGTCGTACTGAGGGTGCTTCTATGCGCCCCCAGTGCGCCCCCAAAGCGATCGTGTAGCTTGCCTTTCGAAGAGACGAGGAAGAGGCGTCCTTGCCGCCGTCACCCACCTACCTCCTCGCCAGCCAGGTCGGAGAGCTAGGCGGAAGAAGGCGGGGTCTTCCGCCGAGCTCTCCGACCTGGCCGGCGAGGAGGTAGGTGGGTGGCGGCGGCAAGGACGCCTCTTCTTCGTCTCTTCGAAAGGCAAGCTACACGATCGCTTTGGGGGCGCACTGGGGGCGCATGGAAGCACCCTCAGTATGACGTGTAGACTCCCTCCAGGATAAAACCACACAGCAGAAATTGATATAAGATTAAAATACAGAATTAGAACAGTAAAATTTAAACTTAAGTTAAAATGAAGTGTTAAAATACTGAGAGAATAAAAAGGTCTTTTTTTATAGGGGCATATGTTGTAGTTCAATGTTAGAGCATATGGTTTGTATGCCTACAATACTGGGTACCGTCCCAGCTGGGGATGGACAATGCTGGGAATTCTGTTCTGTTCAAGCCCGATGAAATTCCACAGTGAAATCATTCACACAAGTTGGGGGGTGTCCTGTGATTTGCGCAAATTCTCTCCTTGTCAAAAACAAAACAAAAACTTGCCAATTTCCCCATCACTACTACTGTCACCACCTGCAGTTGGGAAGCACCAGGGGAGTGGATGGCATTTATAAATTCATTGACAAGTACAGAATATGGCTCTGCTGTACTAAGTAGGGGCGTGCACGGACCCCCCGCTCCGCTTCACTTCCAGATCTGCGATTTGCAGATCAGGCCGCTTCGCTCCGCCCCCGCTCCGCCCATGCCTGCTCCGCTCCGCTGCGGAGCTCCGGATCCGGATCGGAGCTCCGTTTCCCCCCCCCCCCCCATAGGCTTGCATTAAGCTTAAAAAGTATACAACTTTTTTTCGTGAAAGTTACAAACCTCATGTTTGGCACCATGACACCTCATGGAGGTATACACACGCACACCAAGACTCAGGGCAATCCCATAATCCCCTGAATTTTGGGGAATTTATGAAAATCCAACACCCCATTCACACCCCTTTCGATAGCTCCATCAATTTTCAAGTTAAAAACCTCAAACTCGCCACCATGATAGCTTATCCAGGGATACACACGCACGCCCAGACTCAAGGCAGTCCCATCATGCCCTGATTTTTGGGGAATTTATGAAAATCGGACACCCCATTCACACCCCTTTCAATAGCTCCGTCAATTTGCACGTTAAAAACCTCAAACTCACCACCATGATAGCTTATCCAGGGATACATACGCATGCTCAGTCTCAAGGCAGTCCCATCATCCCCTGTTTTTTGGCGGGGCTTAAACCTGCAGACATCTCAATGGGGCCATTTCAAAGGAAATCCCAAGATGCCATGAATTGGGGAGTAGAGAAAAACCTATGAATCTTCTTCCACACTTGAAAAATGGATTTGGAACTTCCAAAAGTCTAATTGAGTGCAGGAAGGACTTCTCCCCTGAGTCAAAGCCAGACACACACAACATCCCTGTGAGGCGGGTAGGGGAGGAGGGAGGGAAGGCAAGCAGGCAGCAGACATTTCTGGGGGCATAAGGAAGTGAGCCAAGGATAAGCCAGTAATGCATATAAAATGGAATGAATAAATAAATAAATAAACGAAGGAGGGGTGGAATTAAAAGCAGCAGTGTTGCTGAATAAACAACAAGATGAAGTTTTTTAAAAAGGCTATATCTGTCTTTTACCAGCAATAGGGGGACGTGCCCAGGGGAGGGGGAAGCAGCTGCTATTTGACTGGTCCTAGTGTGACCGCTCTTTTAAGAAGCAACGCTGTCAGTTCAACTCATGAAAGCCATTGCTTCACCACGAGAGCTCTGAGAAGTAGAACTCTCACTTCAACTCATGATAGGCATTGCTCCACCGGGTTACTCTCTTTGGAGGGCTCTGATGGCCCTCCAAGTACAGGAGAGAGTGGGGGCACGTCCACATGGGATGCCCTAGGGGAGCTCATCCCCTTGCACCACATCTTTTCAGTTGTTCCCCAAAGTTAGAGTGGGTAGCAGTGCTCTCTTATTATTGCCTTAGTATATGATTTCAGATTGTGTTTGTGCATTTGGTGGGGCTACTGTTTTAAAAAACTCTGGGAAAAGTCCGTTCAGATTAAGAAAGAGAAGTTCCCAGAATCTCAAGTTACCCATTTTGCCTATCCCCTCCTCTAACTTTGGGATCATGTGATCATGACCGGGAGTTGACTCTGCCCCTCAGCCCTTCGGAAAAGGTATTTTTCCCGCTGGTTTTTTTTAAAATTCTAGCACATGAACCACAGCACGCAGAGAGCTGAGAGTAGGCTCAAAATGACCCCCATCCACGACTCTGTAAGCACAAGAATTTTCAGAAAGATAGCTTCAAAAGCAACACAGTTATCTGCCTTTCTTTTCTGCAATGCAATCCTATGGGTGAAATGTTTCAAGATGGCGATCGGATCGGACCGCAGAAACCAGAAAGCTCTGAAAATGGCTGCTTCTCTTCACCTTGCTTCTAGGGGTCCGTGGTCCGCTTCTACTCCGCCTCTGGGCAAGGCAGAGCAGGCCAATTCTCTCCTGCTTCTGCGCTTCTAATCCGAGCGGAGCACATGCCTAGTACTAAGGATGTAGCATGTAAAGAGGATGAAACTGGCAAGGATATTTACAAGAGAGGAATATGCCACTGTGGGGCTACATAGTGGACAAGCGAACTTGGGATCATGTGCACTTGTGCAAGATCACCAATAAAATATATAATTTAATAAAAGCATTTGAAAATCATGACCCCATTTGTGCAAATTTCAAATCTCCCCCTGTAAAAAAGGGGGGTGCTCAAATTGCCACCATTTAAAAGAAAGAAAAAGAAAACCCATGTATTAGATCAACTCACTTACATATCGAGTTGACACCAGCAGTGGGAAATGAAATGAAATCCACCAGGGCTGAATTGGAAAAATCTGTTGTGTTTCCACCCCCAAAATGGAATCCTCATGCATCCCTAGACCCTGCCAACAGGGTATCAGGTCAATGAACTAGGAACAGAGCCCTTGGAAATTCACTACCCATCAGAGTAGACATTACTGAGTTAGAAAGTTAGAAAGTATCCAGGTATGGATGATGGAATACTTGAAAAAGTATGAGCAGAACAAATTCAATTACCAAATAAGCTTTTTTCTCAAATCTTTGCAAATGAAGGCTGTTTAGGTTGAATTCATAGGATCCAGAAGTGTCTGTCACTGGGTCAATGCGTTATAGCAGTATTGAAGTGCACTGGCAACTGTTGGGGGCTGTGCCACATGCCATACACTGTTTTCATACTGCTTTCCAAGGCCCTTTCTACACCTAAGGGTTATCCCATGAAAATGGAGGGATCGTCCCTGCCTGCTCCTGGGATCCCCTGTGTGTCGTTTGGATGCACAGGGACGATCCAGGGATGATCCTGGGGAAAAAGGCAGGTCTAGAAACGGCCTAGTGTTATATCCTGCTTGGTTTAGATGTGTCACTGGAGTCATCCAGGAAATGTCCCAGAACTATTCCCCATCTGAACAGCTGTACTTGAAAGTGACAGAAACCAAGCCCAGATATCAATGGCAATAAACAAACATCTCCTTTCCTTCGCCATGCTTGTAGGTATGCCAAGGATGTAAACCATAAGGATGCGTGACACTAAGGACTTCATCTGAATGGTACTTGTTCCAATGCCTAGCTCTGAAAGTTAAGCTTCATGTTGGTAGCACTCTGGCAAAAACAGAGCAGGAAAGGGCATCTTGGAGTGAGAACACAAATCTTCTATGGCTAAGATGTGTTACAGAAAACATTTTCGCAGTTCAAGTGCCATTAAAAGCCTCCACTTCGGGGCATTTCTGTTCACTGTTTCTCAGCATGGAACCAAGTTGTTTGGCTTTAGCCTCCCTGCACTTCCAAAACCTGCCAGCCTCAGGGAGCTTGTGTTAAATCCCAAACTGGCAGATTGATGTTCCTTTGTCAATAGAACAGACTCAAAGTTCTTCGACTTGCAATCAGGTGTGAAAGTGCTAATGGGCTCTTTCCCCTGAAGCTGTTACAGTTTGCTGGCTTTCTCAGCTTTTAAGAGTTTTGTCTTTATGTGAATGAACAAACATGCAAAATCTCCCCCAATTTTTTTTTTTTTGGGGGGGGGGATGATTTTGGGATCTCACAAAGAATATGAAGGCAGAGGCAGTTCATTGGAGAGCAGAGTTGGGGAACTTCACTCTTGCATTGTCTGTTTGCTTAGGGTGTTAGTCGTTTTGATAGAATCTCCCATGGTTCACTGATAGGTTCATAAATGTAGAATGTTAAGGGCCATAGTCCACAACTCGTAACAGTTAAGGTATGCATAAGTAGTGCGAAGAAGTCCTGAATGTACATTGTTGCTCATGAATGTAAGTGGCTTGTAGGATCATTATTATTATTATTATTTATTTATTTATATAGCACCATCAATGTACATGGTGCTGTACAGATAACACAGTAAATAGCAAGACCCTGCCGCATAGGCTTACAATCTAATGAGTTGTAGTAAACAATAAAGAGGGAAGGAGAATGCAAACAGGCACAGGGAAGTGTAAACAGGCACCGGGTAGGGTGAAGCTAACAGTATAGAGTCAGAACAAACTCAATATTTGAAGGCTATAGGGAAAAGAAAAGTTTTTAGCTGCGTTTTAAAAGCAGTGATTGAGTTTGTAGTTCTCAAGTGATCTGGAAGAGCGTTCCAGGCGTAAGGGGCAGCAGAAGAAAAAGGACGGAGCCGAGTAAGGGAAGTGGAGGTCCTTGGGGAGGCGAGAAGCATGGCATCAGAGGAGCGGAGAGCACGAGCGGGGCGATAGTGTGAGATGAGAGAGGAGAGATAGGCAGGAGCTAGACCATGAAGAGCTTTAGCCGCAGTCCACATAGTCCATGGAAAAATCCCAGCAGCCAGCCAGCACTTTGCATTTCATTGGAAACTAGTCTGTGATCTACCACAGTCTAAGGCCATAGCTAGACCTAAGGTTTATCCCTGGATCGTCCAGGGGTCAAACCTGTTCATCTAGGTGACACATAGGGGATCCAGTGTTCAGGCAGGGGCGAACCCTGGATGATCCCAGGAGAAACCTTAGGTCTAGCTGTGGCCCTAGTTCAGCCCAAAGTGTTAGACTTCAAATGGGTTCAAATTCTTGCTAGGCCATGAAATCCATTTTGCAACCTTGCTCCAGATGCCTTTTCTAACAAGGTTCGCATGATCACCACAGACCACTGTGGCTTTTTAAAACAACAATGGGTTGTTGTATGTGCTGCCCGCCCTTTTGAATATTCAAGATGCAGTGGGCGGATGCCTTGGCTTATCGTGTCTTGCAAACTTAGCGAGGGTGGCTTATGTGAGGATTAAGCAACCCTTGCGTAACCCTGATTTTTTTCTACTTATTTATTAATTTTTAATATTTATATACTGCACCATATCTAAAATAGATTCTGTAGTGGTAAACATAACAAATAAAATAGTAAAAAGATTTTTAAAAATAAACGAGCATATCAAAATGCTTCCTGGAAAACAGCTGTTTCCAGAAGGTACCAGAAGCAGAACAATGTTGGTGCTTGCCTAACCTCCAGGGGCAGGGAAGTCCAAAGAAAAGGGGCCACCACACTAAAGGCTCTTCTCCTGGTGGACACCAATCAGGCTATAGGTCCATGTGGAACCACTAGGGGCATCCTCTCTGATGACCTCAGTGACCCAAGTTAGCCCCGTTGGTTATGGAAGGATTGTTTAACCCTCACATGAGCCACCTTTGCCAGATTTACATGATGCAATAAGTCATGGCAAGCACCATGACAATATTCAAAAGGGTGGCCAGCATGCACTGCAACCTACCATGGGTGGGCTGTAGATATCATATGAATTGAGAGACTGCCCTTTCTACACCTAAGGATTATCCCAAGAAAATGGAGGGATCATCCCTGCCTGCTCCCGGGATCCCCTGTGTGTCATTTGCATCCCGGGACGATCCAGGGGGGAAAAAAGGCAGGTGTAGAAACAGCCATTGTGTCTGCTTAACCTACCCTAAAGATAGGTATCCTGTTAAGATAAACCAGGGCAATAATGCCTTGAACTTATTTTCAGGAAGGGTTGAGTTAAAATGTCATAAATGAAGAATACTGAAAAACAAACATTATGCTATGCACATTTCCGCAGAGAATCTGTTTGAATTCAATTCAATTATGCATGTTGTATGTTGGCTTAAATGGAGAATCTGGTTTCATTGGGCTATTAAACACATGATCTTATTTATCTATTTACAAAGGGGCAACCAAAGTGGTTGGTTTTCTTTTTGTCTTAGACATCAGACATTCTCTGTTTTGAGCTACTTCTTTCAAGATCTCAAATTTTCAAGTACTGTCTCTCAGGCATCATGATCTTCACTTGCTTCATGTTTTATTTTTTCTTCTATTTTTTTTTAATGTGTAAAGCAATTACAGCCTTCTTTAAATAGAGCTGTGTAATGAGAAAATGCTTCCCTTAATTAAAAGGGGAGAGGAATCAAGAACTTCCTGGTAAAATGAACTCTGATTTCTACTCCTTGAATGGATGTTTGTTAAGAATTAAATAAAGACCACTGAAATTGGAGTAGAAATATTAGCTCATTCCTGCATCAAATGCACATTTGGATTTCTTAAATGTATGTATTTTTAAAATTTATATAGTAATATGCTTGTTGTTGTCCCTTCACTCCACCAGTCTATAGACAGCTTCCAGTGCTGCCCTGTACACCTCCACTGATTATGTTGCACCAGAGGAACCCACCACTGGTACAACAGGAAGCTAGTACATCCTAGAGAAACCCTGGGACTGCTTGTTTCCAGGAGGACATGTCATCGGAGTGTCCTTCTGTATGCTCCACTGACCTATTCCATTCTGGAAATGAGTGTTATGGATCATTTCTGGTTGCTTTAGGAAGCACTTGCTTCTTGTTGCGCAAGTGGTGAGTCCCATTAGCTCATAGGCATCATTGAATACTGCACTATCCGTTTCCTGCCCACAAAGCACTCACTGAAGACTCCTAGGCCACAGCTAGACCTAAGTTTTATCCTGGGATCATCCAGGGTTCACCCCTGCCTGAGCATTGGATCCCCTGTGTGTCACCTAGATGAACAGGTTTGACCCCTGGATGATCCAGGGATAAACCTTAGGTCTAGCTATGGCCATAGTTTTGAGGTCAAGTAAAGCTAATAGAGCAGGAAAAGTTGTGGACAGACAACCAGGTAGTTGTTTCTACTGTCCAACTGGAGAATCATTTGGAAGACTCAGGCCACAACTAGACCTGGGATCATCCAGGGTTCGCCCCTGCCTGAGCACTGGATCCCCTGTGTGTCACCTAGATGAACAGGTTTGGCCCCTGGACGATGCAGGGATAAACCTTAGGTCTAGCTATGGCCTCAATGATCTTCATGTCCAAGGGATGTACTGCAGTTCAAAGTTCAACTGTATCTATAAAATGTTATAGTAGCAGGCAAGGAATAACCCAAGCTATAGCATCCATGAAACAAGCAGGAAAGTAGAGTATGGGATAGATGCATGGCTTAGGATAGCTAAGCATCAGGAAAATCATTCATTGATGTTCGTAAAGCAAAGGATGTTATGTAAGACTTGTTCACACAATCAAAATAGAAGCACTGGTAGAGGAGTGTAAGGATCACACCCACTGGCCCCACCCCAGACCTCCGTGTGTTGATGCAACTCCACTACACAAATTATACTCTTGCATCCAATTTGTCCACATGTGGGTTTTGTGCAGAAGAGATGGATCAATGCAGGGAGGCCCGGGGTCAGCCAGTATGTGCAGTCCCCTCTCTATCCTGTTTTGGTTGACTGAACAGAAAGATTAAGCTGAAAGAGGGACATTTGTCCAAGGCCCTGCAATATGTTTGATTTTTTATTTTTTTTTAGCTGAAAGGGGACTAAGGGCATGTCTTCACCAGCCATTAAATCTGGGCAGGTCTCGTGTGGGTTCCTGTGCATCCATATGACCCACAGGGAATCCCATGGGCTTTCTGTGGGATATCGGGAACCATGGAAAACCCAATATTTCCCATGGTCCCAGGAGCATCCCGTGGACCATGGGTGGTGTGGCCGCTGCTCCCACCTCTTCCTTTCCTCCTCTTGAGTAGTGGGGCTCTGAAAACGGGCACGGAGCTGTACAGGACGGCTTGTGCCCATGGAGTGGTGGAGCGGGTTTGTGTGACTTTTTAACTTACTTTTTGGTAGAGCACAATTGCACTCTGTTCCCTTGTTAAAAAAATAAATGGCAGCCGCGACGTTCCTCTTCCCTTCCAGAAAGTTGAGCTGCCGTTTGGATGCTGGAGGAGGATCACGGAAGTAGGTAAGTCTGTGATCCTCCCCCTTCCCTCCCTCTACACACTTAGGTGTAGACATGCCCATAGTCTCACATTTCCTTCTTCATACAAACCAGACACCCGAATCGCTGCAGATATAGCTCTCCCATACTAGAGGCCATCAAGAGGCAGCTGGTGAACCATCTGTCAGGGATGCTTTAAGGTGGATTCCTGCATTGAGCAGGGGGTTGGACTTGATGGCTTTATAGGCCCCTTCCAACTCTACTATTCTTTGATTCTATGAAACTCATGGCACAATAACAAGGACAAATAATGTTATTTTTCTCACACACAGGCTTGCAGAATTTACGAACCTGCGGGGAACAGAGTGCTGGACTAGTTGGACCCTTGGTCTGATCCAGCATGGCTCTTCTTCTGTTTCTATGGAAATATGCAGTTCTTCAGATATCTGGGTCCAAAGCTATAAAGGGCTTTAAAGTTTTTACAAGTAGCAAGAGTAAAGGAATGTAATGCTGAAGCAGCCCTGATTCAGAAAACTAAGATGCATTTCTCTCTGATTCATATGACTGGAATTACACAGCAGACCCAGCTTTGTAATACAATTAATAGTATATAGCTGCTATTGCTTCCTGTAGCTTTTGAATAAATGCGCACATTGAATTATGCTCAGACAGACATTTTGACTCTGATATATGAGGGACCTGAAGGTTTTATTAATAATACAAAGCTATATATTACTAAAATATTGATGCTTTATTGTGGCATGAAAACTGTAACTCTGCTTTGATCTCATCTTATTGGCATGCCTGTCTTTATTCCCAGTTATTATTGTGAGCCTACTTTTGATGTCACATTATTCCTTTAATATCATATAACACTGTTTCTACAATGTTACATCTGCATTGCATATTATAGGGAGGGAAGCGAACAGAGATAGATTAATTTAAGGGAGCTCGGTGCTTTGATCATATTAGCTTCACCCAGAAAGTCAGGCATCCATGAGTGCTGGAGTAATTATCTCAATGCCTGCATTAACCATCGGGAGCTCAATCTTATAATGTTGGTGCAAGGTCTTCTTATGCTAATGCTTCTAAGAAATAGGGGGAATGCTCTGCTCAATTTCTAAAATCAAATAAGAGAGCTTCTTAATGATACCATTCAAAGTCCTGTTTGGACTTCAAGGGCACATTTAAAAAGTATAGAATCATGGAATCATAGAATAGTAGAGTTGGAAGGGGCCTATAAGGCCATCAAGTCCAACCCCCTGCTCAATGCAGGAATCAACCTCAAGGCATACCCGACAGATGGTTGTCCAGCTGCCTCTTGAATACCTGTAGTGTGGGAGAGCCTACAACCTCCCTAGGTTACTGGTTCCATTGTTGTACTCACCCATCCTTAGTGCTAAAGGGAAAACAAGAAGAATGGCTATGTGAAAGACTTTTTTTATTGTTATTACAAATTCTTATTTTATTTAAAGAGTTACAGAAAAGAAAATGGCGAGAGGGAAGAGAGAGGATTGCAGAACCCCATGGCTTGTTTTTGATCCACCAAACCACAGTTTGGAGGACCAACAAAATCAATCAAGTCATGGTAGGACCTTTCTAAATTTATGTAGTCTGACATTTGAAAGCATAGGTTACTTCATTTTATTTATTACATTTCTATACTGCCCAATAGCAGAAGCCAAAGGATAAGCCAGTAGAGGTCTGAGGCTCAATTATGTTTTGGTTTTGAATCACCCCAAATATTTGTTAATGATGCAAACTATCATCCATAGCCTTTCAGATAGTAAATAGGCAAACCAAAATGTAACATCTCCTGGCTTGAGCCTTCTGGATAGGATGGGTTAGTTATGTAATCAAAATGCTGTGGTATACGTATGCTTTTTCTCTGCTTGCAGTTACACGAGGAGTCAAGGCTTCCTTGTTCTAGCAATCTTTTGATCTTTAATGATACCTACGCCGTATGGATGCTGCTATCTGTGTTTTGTTGTCGGACTGTTTCGGTGTGATTTTTACTGATTAGGATGTTCATCTTTTATTGTTGGGCTGTTTTAAGTAGGCTGCTAGCTGCTTTAAATGTACTATATCCATATAGGAAATCAGGATGTAGATATATTGAAATAAACCAACAATTAAAATGAAATAAGTCATCCCGTTAAGAAATGGAAGGGCCACTGTAACATTTATATTAATGTTTTCCTGCTCTGCCAAAGCCCATTTCTGCTAGTTAAACCCTACTTTTCAATGGGATTATGAGAGGAAACCACTCAGGCAGTGCACCCATTAAGAGTTATTTCCACAAAACACTTGAGGGGAAAAATATCTCCATAGGTTCAAGGCACTCTCATGAAGACCCACAGTAATCAAAAGCAATTTGCTTCCAAGAATTCGTATTTACAATCAAACAAAGGTATTTCAAAATGACAGTGTAACTCAAGGGGTGCAGCTAGTATGAAATTAATCAGATCCCTTGGGCTTCTTGGGCACTCAACTGCTTCGCCTGGTTCATAACAATTAAACATATTTCTTGCTGTTTATGATCCAGCTGAGACCTACCATGTGCCCAACTTTGGTGAATCACTAATCTATTCCCACAACAAATGCAGGTTTCCAATTGTGTTTTGGGAAGTGCATCTACAGCAATGATGAGGTATTTTCACACAGCTCCTGTCTTATTTTGATGGATTAATTAGGAACCATTTAGAACTGAAGCAAAGCAACAGAAACACATCAGCAGCAGCAGCAGCAGCAACAGCTATCATCAATATTATTATCATCATCAACATCTCCTATCTGAATAATCATTTCTTTTATTTTATTTATTTATTTATTTATTACACTTATATACCGCTCCCATAGCCAGGGCTCTCTGGGCGGTTTACAGAAATTCTGAAATTGAGGTAAAAACAAGTATAAAAAATTTAAAACTCTAAAACACAGAACATACACACATAAAGCATTAAAAACCAATTAAAAACTAAACATGTGGGTAATTAGGATGTGCCGCCATATGCCTGGGCAAAGAGGAAAGTCTTAACCTGGTGCCGGAAGGATAGCAGCGTTGGCGCCAGGCGAGCCTCATCAGGGAGATCATTCCACAGTCTGGGGGCCACCACCGAAAAGGCCCTATCCCTCGTTGCCACACTCCGAGCCTCTCTCGGAGTAGGTACCCGGAGGAGGACCTTAGATGTTGAACGTAGTGACTGGGTATATTCATGTCGGGAGAGGCGTTCCGTCAGGTATTGTGGTCCCAAGCCGTGTAAGGCTTTATAGGTCAAAACCAGCACCTTGAATTGGGCTTGGAAACATACAGGCAGCCAGTGCAAGCGGACCAGAGCAGGTGTTATATGGTCAAACCTTCTGGTTCCCGAAATCAATCTGGCCGCTGCATTTTGCACGAGCTGCAGCTTCCGAACCATCTTCAAAGGCAGCCCTACGTAGAGCGCATTGCAGTAGTCTAACTTGGAGGTTACCAGAGCATGGACAACTGAAGCCAGGTTATCCCTGTCTAGATAGGGGCGTAGCTGGGCCACCAACCGGAGTTTGTAGAAGGCACTCTGTGCCACTGAGGTCACCTGAGCCTCAAGTGACAATGATGGGTCTAAAAGAACCCCCAAGCCAATAGGGTTAATTCTAGCCTACTGGTATGGAAATCCACTGGTGCAACAGGACAGAACATCTCTCCACTCCACCCCATCTGAAAATCTGCCCCAGAGGTTTTCCTGACCTTCTACAACTTTGGGCCAATCACAGGCCTTAGCTAGACCAGCGTTTATCCCAGGGTGAACCCCAGGATAGTCCCTGTGCATCCAGATGACGCACAGGGGATCCCGGGATCAGGCAGTGATCAACTCTCCTTGGTCCCAGGATACAGCCATACACTTTGGGCCTGCTTTTTCTGCAGTCCCGGGCTGAGCCCGGGACCGCAGAAGGTGAGGCCCATTGCCACAGCTTGAGCCGGCTCAACACGATTGCACCTTTTTACTTCAATGTAAATTGAATCCTGTCTCTTTAGGAACATTTGACTTTATTTTTGAACATGAAGAGTTCAACATGGGGACAATTTATAAGAGGTACTTAACCATACTGAGAGTGGTGCAGAAATGCATTTACTACATTTATCTTCTATGCCAAGGTTAAGAGGCTAAACTTCCTATTTACAAACAAAGGGATTAGGAATAATGGATATTGTCAACTAGACTCTCTACTTCATTCACTCCCCCCAATAATACATTTAAGAATGAGTTTCACCCTTAAAAGCAGCCTGGAAATATATATATATATAGATATATAGATATAGATGAAAGATGATAAAAAGATAGAAAAATATACTAAACTGTTGGCAGTGTGACAGCCCAAATAAAATGCCCAGTAATAAAACTGAAAGCAAAACTGACAGATCAACCAATCCCTAGGACAAAACTAAGCACTTTTAAATCAAATTATTCCAATGGTAAATATTTAGCCATGTGCTTACAGTTTTGATTTAAATAAATGGAACATGGATGTGGTTACATTTGCAACACAGAATGGTGCCTTATACTGAGACCTTGCCTTCACAGTGTTGCATTGGTGAGTAATGCTAACAGAAGAGGCAGTGCGGGCTTTCTGGTCACCATCTGGCTCACTGGGCTGAACCCCGGCCACTAGCCCAGCTTCCGATGACCAATGGTAAGTCGCCTTCTGCCCTGGAATGCCCACAATGCACGCCAGATTGAGGTCAGACGGTGGAAGATCTGTAGTCACCTCGCTCCAGCAGGAAATGTCGGGGAAAGTGTCTGACTTTTCCAGCGCGTAGCTTCCCAGGAAATCCTCACGGTGGCTGTGAGGTGGCTGCTGCGTCATATAACTTAATGCAGTGCTGTTGTGCAGCCACTGCAGGGCTTTTAAACTGTATAGATTGCCCCTGAGTCACACCATGGATCCATCTAGCCCAGTATTGTAAACACTGACAGGACTGTTTCCTATCCCTACCTGGAGATGCCGAGGACTGAACCTTCTGCATGCAGAGAATGTGCTCTACCAATGAGCCACAGACTCTTCCTCTTGGGTCATGCCAAGGTCTGTAATCCATTCTGTAGTCCCCACACTATTCCCTGCCAAACTTCCTCAAAGTAATTAGTGGCCAAAATCAAGAAGACTGAGGCCTTAGCTAGACATAAGGATTATCCCAGGCAAATGGAGGGGTCGTCCCTGCCTGCTCCCGGATCCCCTGTGTGTCATTTGGATGTACAGGGATGACCCTGGGACAATCCTGGGATATAATAATAATAATAATAATAATAATAATAATAATAATAATAATAATAATAATAATAATAATAATTTCTTACCCGCCTCTCCCTTTGGATCAAGGCGTGGAACAACATTAGAACAGGAATCAATGCATCTTAAAAAATCTTGATTTAACATGGATCTGGATAGGCCTGCCAGAAAAGGCTAGTCTTTAAAGCTGCCTTAAAATCACACAGAGAGTTAATTTTATGAATCTCCTCTGGCAGGCCATTCCACAATCTGGGGGCGACAGAAGAAAAGTTCCTCTGGTATAGGCCTGGTCTAACCATGGCCTGAGTAGCTTTGAAATTACAGTATTACAGGATGAATTTTGTTTTTGTTTACACAAATAGCCAAATTGTTTCCACAAGTGAAGTTCCCTTTTTCCCCAGAAATCAGTGGTCTGTTAGGGAATGAATGGAACTTGTTGGACTAAATGTTGGACTAAAACTCTTTTAGCTTTGTCTTTTTTGCTTTGCCCAAGCATGAGCCTCCAAATTCAGTTCAGATTATGCTTCAGGTAAAATTAAAGTTTTCAAGTCCTTCATGTCTCCCAGTGAACTCTAGGAAACAAGCACCTTCCTAAATTTGTAATGCTCTCTTTTATAATATAGATATAATATTTTGGAAGTGGGAAGCAGGGACAGCTGGTCAGCTGCACATGTAGGCAAAATTGTATGTGTGGAGATGATTTTAATATGTCTCCAATGAACTCTGCATTTATGACTGCTACTCTTTACTATAAACCAACCTTGAACAATCTGGTACTTTCACGATGTTTTGGTCTTCAACTTCATCCGCTCTAGCCAGCATGGCTAACGGTCAGGGATGCTGGCGATTGTAGTCTAAAATTCTGGAAGATACTAGGTAGGTAGGGAAAAGTTGCCATATACTTACCATGTATCTTATTTTATCTATATTACGGCAACCATATGAAAAAGCACCATGTACATTGATGGTGCTATATAAATAAATAAATAAATAATAATAATAATAATAATAATAATAATAGGATAAGGATTCTGTAGTTGCATTGAAAAGGAAATTTCAGCAGGTGTCATTTGTATGCATCGAGCACCTGGTAAAATTCCCTCTTCATCACAAGAGGTAAAGCTGCAGGAGCCCTGTCTTTTTTTGGCTCCCGCAGCTTTAACTGTTGTGATGAAGAGGGAATTTCACCAGGTGCTACATGCAGACAAATGACACATGTTGAAATGCCCTTTTCTACACAACTGTTAAAGATACAGGACCCCTGTCCTCCTTTCCATATGGTCACCCTAATCTGTATTTCATTTCATTTATTATATTTCTATACCACCCATAGCTGAAGCTCTCTGGCAGTTCACAAAGCTCCTGGGGGAGTTACAAATATGGGAAAATGGCAAAAGTAAATCCCATCCTATCTTAAGAGGAAGATCCCCCTGCCCAATCATGGTGAGGCAAACTCCTGAAGGTGAATGGCATGACCCAGGAAATGCATGTGCCCTGTCTCAAACAAACATCTACGTTCAATTAAGCAGAAGCATTTCCCATTTCCTTGTTCCTTAAAATTGGGTGGAGAGAGCAATTGCCCTCCAGCCGCTAAAGCTGTTGTAATTGGCACTTGAGAATTGGACCAGACGACCTTGGCAGCCAAGAAGGGATCACACAGAGCTTGGCAGTCGTACAGGATTGGTGCTCAGCCAAGGACGACATTTGATCATTTGAAAAAGAAAAAGAAATTAAAAAAGGAACTGGTATTGAAGATCTTGCTTAGGTGTTAACAGGCCCCCAATCAATACCGCATCATTCACTACAACCTCTATTGTATGGGGGTACAGAAGGGGAGGGGTTAATTATTAGGTGCAGGGAATAACATAAATCAAGTGGTGGTACTCAACCTTTCACCCCTATCTACTCTAATAAGCTTTCCTTGTTCCTTTGTGCTCCAAATGCCCATTTTTTTCCTCCTTCTCCTTTTATCCAGGCTACCCACAAGGCAATTACTCAGAGAAATGAATATCTACTCAACTGCCTTTGGGCAGCGGCGGATGGGGGAGGGGGAATCGAAACAAGTCTATTTAATCTCAGTCACATATAATCCACCGATAAAACTGGGCTTTGCTGGCATTTTCTGCTTGCCTAACGCTTCATAGCAAAAATAATTTCCCCCATAAATTCCCTATATCACTTGACAAAGAATTGAGAAAAAAACTCTGCTAGTATCATGGTGACTTCACAGAAATCTAGGGTGGGAGATTTCAGGACACATAAAAGGAAGGACTTCTTCCACACAGCACATAGTTAAACTACGGCATTCACTACCACAAGATGTGCTGATGGTCATCAATTTGGGTGGCTTTAAAAGGGGGTTGGATATATGTTGGACTGCATATGTCGGATGGTATCCCATAATACCACAAATTTGGATGGGTTTAAAAGGGGGTTGGATTTATTCCTGGAGAAGGCTATCAATGACCCTGATCAGATGACACAGAATCATAAAATCATAGAATAGCAGAGTTGGAAGGGGCCTACAAGGCCATCGAGTCCAACCCCCTGCTCAATGCAGGAATCCACCCTAAAGCATCCCCGACAGATGCTTGTCCAGCTGCCTCTTGAAGGCCTCTAGTGTGGGAGAGCCCACAACCTCCCCAGGAAACTGATTCCATTGTCGTACTGCTCTAACAGTCAGGAAGTTTTTCCTGATGTCCAGCTGGAATCTGGCTTCCTTTAACATTGCTAAGCAATGGTGGATAAATATTTTGAGCTAAACATTAGGGCTTCTGGTGTTGTGTGAACCATGTGAACCATTCCTAACCATGGTAGCTATATTATTATTGCATTTATATCCCTCCTTTTTTTCCTCCAAGGAACCCAAGGCTTTTATGTATTTTATATTTACTGTTGTTCCCCACCTCGATCAAAATGGAGATGCGGGTAAGAAATAAATTTATTATTATTATTAAGGCAGCATACATAATCCTCCTCTCCATTTTATCCTCACAACAACAACCCTGTGAGGCAGATTGGGCTGAGAATCTGTGACTGGCCCAAAGTCACCCAGTGGGTTTCCATGGCCAAGTGGGGACTAGAACCTGGATCTCCCGACTCCCAGTCCAACACTTTAGCCACTACACCACAACGGCTATAGTGTGGCTCCTGCCTTTTATATACCGCTTTCATACTGCTTTCATAGTGGAATATCCTGCTTGGTGTAGATGAGCCCTAGGTTGCTATGTATTCTTGCTCTGGGAGAATAAGTAGAGAAACTCATTGTCCTAGTTGTATTCCACTGTAAAAAAAAATAGCACTCAAAAAAGAAGTAGGTGGGAAAAACCGTGCTCAAGGCAGCTCAAAGCATTTTTTTTTAAAAAAATAAAAAGCATTCAAAAGCAAATCACAAAATTATTAAGGGGAAGAACTGCACAAATTCAGAGATGGCGACAGCAGATATTTTGGTAAGATAAGGATCCAAAACTCTAAAAAATATATGGCAGTTTCAACTGATAAATGACAGTTTATCCATTTATTATTTTCTTGTTTAAAATAATGGAATTGTTGTTTACATGTAGCTGTAGCCTGAGACTGACTGAACCACTGTTTCATATATATATGAAATGGGAGTGGGGACATTTTCCACAATTTTTTTTTCATTTTAGCAGAAAGGTTTATTGCAGAGAAAGTTTCAAGCTGAAAAATTTCATCTGGCCTTAATCAGCAGTAGGAAGCCCCAAACCAGAGCGAGTGTTTCACACAAGGAGATTAATAATGCCGTGCGTTTGGAATGTGATAAAGCAGATGGAATGATATTCTGCAAAAATGGCATTCAGAGGTTTTACACCACAGGCAAATCAGTTAATAATACTCTGAGCAACAGAAGGATCAAAGAAGGAGCGTTTTTCATCTAGCCCAGTGTCTGGTAAACAACTGCATTCCATGGTTCATGAGTTCCATTTTTGTAGGTGTTCTGCTTTTCCAAAAGTCAATTTGCTTGAAAAATATAGCACAGTGAGTCAGCTCAAGGTGTTTGCAATACCTCTTCCTCCGAGGGCTGCACATCAAAGATTTATAGTGCATTATGAAAAACAACGCTGGACTGACAACAATGCATTTTCTGCAAGGGAGTGGCTCTCAAGTCTAGCAAAAAAAATAAAAATAGATCATTATTAAAACTCAGATGGTTGCAGAGAAAAACAAGTACAGATTTGCTACAGGTCATAAAATCTGACAAATGTCTTAATTCTGCACCGATAATTGCTGGAGCAAGCAGAAAGCTTATTGGCAGGTAACATGTAGGATTTAAACTTTAAAAGGATTATTGAGCTACTTCAGCGCCAGAAAGGGCTAAACGCTTAGGGGAAAATACCCTTTTCCGTTTGCTTATGGTTTGTAAACAGTGCTTCCCAGTGGAGAATGGAGCCAGGGTGTGATTACATTTCCTTTCAAGTTGGGAGAGGACCAATCTAGGAGAACTCTTTCAGCTACTAAGACCGTATACAACATTATTCAAATGTATATGTCTGCACTTAGAATTTGCAGTTCCGAGTGCTACAACTTGAAAACGATGAAGTTACAGAAACAGGGTACTAAGATGATCAAGTGGTTGGAATATCCTCCCTAAAAAGCAATTTTTTGAGATTTTGGGCATGTCTACACCAAAGTGTGTAGACTGAGGGAGGGGAGAGGACCATGAACTTGCTGGCTTCCATGATCCTCCCCCAGCATCTCGAAAACCATGTGACGTCCCAGAAGGACGCTGCGGCCGCCATTTTTTTTCTGAAGAGGGAGAAGGAACGTAGTTGCGCTCCTCCGCAAAAAAAGTAATTTAAAAAACAACAACACCCTGAAGCCACTCCCTACCCCTACCCCTGATGGGAATGGAGTGCCCCCATGCAGCTATGTGCCCATTTTACTGTCCCCGCTACATGCGGGGATGATGGGAGGACCCAGCAGCAGCGGCCAAATGGCCCAGAATCCAAAGGACGGTCCCAGGACCATGGAAATATTGGGTTTTCCGTGGTTCCCTATATCCCGGGGAAAGTCCTTGGTCATCCTGGGTTATTATTATATTATTATTATTATATTTATTTGTATCCCACCTTTTGCCCAATACTGGGCCTCAAGGCGGTCTTACAAAGTTTAAAACATACATTGTAAAACCTAGGAAAAGAAATGTAAAAACAAAAACAAAAACAGTTTAAAATACACAACAAAATAGATGGAGGATCAAATTACTCTCCAAAGGCCTGATGGAACAAACAAGTTTTAGCCTGCTTCCGAAAGCCCATCAAGGAGGGAGCCATCTTAGCTTCCCTGGGAAGAGAGTTCCAGAGCACCAGAGCAGCCACCGAGAAGGCCCTCTCCCATGTTCCCACCAAGCGCGCCTGTGAAGATGGTGGGACTGAAAGAAGGGCTTCCCCAGAAGATCTCAAAGCATGGGGAGGCTCATAAGGGAGAATACGTTCTTTCAAATAACATGGACCCGAACCATATAGAGCTTTATAGGTCATAACCAGCACTTTGAATTGTGCCCGGAAACAGACTGGAAGCCAGTGGAGCTATTTTAACAGGGGAGTTGTATGTTGCCCCCGGAATCCCCTGTGTCATTTGGGACGATCCAGGGCTGGTGTAGACATGCCTTTTGACTTTTTTTTGTTTAGGGGAAATTATGAATTGGAGAGGATGTAAGAGCAATTAATAGTTAAGATTGTACAATCCCCACCATTATGATGGAGTTCCCTTTGTGCAGAAACATATTGCAGGGCCTTCGTACGATTCTGGTCATGGATAGGTGGTTCACCCAGTGTCAGTGGTTTCACTCTCAGCAGAACACTGTCCTAAAGTGGTACACTTTATATCTCCTCCTTGGGAGTAAATGGCCACCATTTACAGGGGTAGAAGCTGGACTTGCTCAATGGCATTGGTAACCCCAGCCATAACTGGACAGCCCCAAGCTTTCAATTCCCTGTTCTCATCCTGGATTCTTTGTGGGTCATATTATCCTGCAATGCAACCTTCCCCAACCTGCTGTCCTCCAGATGTGTTGGACTTCAAATCCAATCAACCCCAGCCAGCCAATGGCCATTCTGTTTGAAGATTATGGGGAAGGCCACTGTGATGGAATAATGTGAACCAGGCTAAGTCAGTCTGCTATAGCAAAAAACAACAGATTGTCCTATCGTAGCTTGAAGACTAATAAACATATATTGGCATAAGCTTTTGTGGGCTAGAGACCATTTTGTCCATTGCCAATTATGCTTTCTATTTCTAAACATGACACCATATGGTTTTCAAATCAAACCAGTTAGCAGGAGGTTCAGAAAACAAAAATAGTGTGTTTCTTCATGCCACAAGTTACTAATGTCTTGAATTTCTTGCCACAGGATATTTGCAATGGCCAATGGCGTAGAAACCTTAAAAACAATTTTAGATAATTTTGTGGCTATTAGTCATGAGTGTTAAAAGGAAACACCCAGGCATAAGAACTCTATGTATGTTTTCTGATTATAGCTTACGTCTTGAGAATCACAGGAAGGTGCGAAATGGAGTTCTGCTCACACAAGGTACCTCCGCCAGATTTTCATTGATTCATCCTTCTCACTGCAGGTCCCTGCAACCCATCCCACAGTATTCTGGGGAGTCCATAAACTGTCCAAAGAATTTGGGGGGACAAGGGAGAGGAAGGGATGGGAAAGTCCACTTCATGAGCTACTTTCCACTTGTCTTTCTCAGTTGAGTTTCCAAGCCTCTGATTATGGCCTTAGCTAGATCTAAGGTTTATCCCGGGATCATCCCGGGGTTGTCCCTGCCTGCTCCCGGGATCCTCTGTGTGTCATTCAGATGCACAGGGATGACCCCAGGACGATCCTAGGATAAACGTTAGGTCTAGCTAAGGCCTATGAGAGACTATGCATAAAGTATAGGGTGTGGCTATCTCCACATTTTCCTGCTTGTTAACTTTCAAGAGGCATTTGGCTGCACAGACAGACTGCTGGACCAAATATGGAGCAGTTGGAGACCGAATTCTGGACCAAATAGGTACATAGGCCACAACTATTCTAATGAAAGCTAAGGACATTTAAGGCCTGTGAATAAAATATTGAAATATGCACTAAAAGTGATTCCTCAGTCATCAACATTCCCCCAAAAAAGGATGGAAATTCAATTGACCTTAACTGAAATAACCTCAGCAACGTTTATAATCAGATGACATATAATGTTAATATTATTTAGTAGGCCTGTTCAGACAACACACTAAACCATGGTTAGGCCGCTAACACTTTTGCAGCCAATATTTAAATTGTGTGTTTAAATTGTGATTATGTAGCCACCATGGTTACTAAAGGTTCACATGACACACCATGGTTTAGCATGTTGTCTGAACAGGGTCAATAAGAGAGCAATCCTATGGCCCTAGAGAGTGTCAGGTTGTTCAAGGTACTGGCTCTGAGGTCAGGGGGAGGGCAGTAACTGAGGTAACCAAGCATGAAGATGAGGGAAAGGGGGTGGTCCCGGGGACGAGGAGGGAAGGAGACCGGGGAAGCTGCTTTATGCAACTTCCACTGCTTGCCCCAGACTCCTTCCTTCCCTATGCTTCCCTAGCCTCAAGTACTGCGGCTAGATGGGCAAAATTGCCCATCTAGCAAAAATGCAGGTTGGCTGGAGCAGGGAAGGATTGCTTCTGTGCTCCAGCTGTCCTGCATTAGGATATTCAGCAGCTTCCAACTTTGGAGGCTGACAACTATCAACATTCTCAGTAGGCTGTATTGATGTGCAGGGTTACGCCTTTCTTGCCTCCACAAGTTACCTATAATATTGCAAAAAGCTTAAGCATGGATGTGGCATCTCTCACCAAAGAAATTTGTAGACCGTGTTGTCAGAGGTCCCCTTTCTCTTATTCAGAAATTATAGCAACGTGTACACAATAAACAGTATAAGGCACAACAAAGTAATAGATAGGTAGATTTAACCCAAAGTAAATCACTATCTACATTTTCCTCTCCACATTAGTGCACCAATTCGATTGCGTGGATCTTACAAGATTAGATAAGGGAGAGCTTTATATATCACCTCATCTGGCGTTGCACTCGATCACTTAATGGCAGGACACTTTAACACACTATAATTTATGTATTCTGTAGCTTTGCCAACATTGGCAAGGCTCGTTTTTATCCTTTCTACTTGGTATTGGTTTTCTTTACTATCTTCCTAAGCCAACTTCAGATCAATGGCCTGAGAAGGAAACAAATAATTCACAAAAGGTACTGCAATGCTTTGCAAGCTTTCAAATATAGAGCAAAGCAGAACATGAACAGAAATTACATAAGAACATTAGAACATAAGATGAGCCCTGTTGCATCAGACCGAGGGTCGATCTAGTCCAGCACTCTGTTCACACAGTGGCCAACCAGCCATCGGCCAGGGACCAACAAAACAGGACAGAGATGCAACAGCAACCTCCCATCCATGTTCCCCAGCAACTGGTGCACACAGGCTTAATGCCTCAGATACTGGGGGTAGCAAATAGCCATCAGGGCTAGTAGCTGTTGATAGCCTTCTCCTCCAGGAATTTATTCAACCCCTTTTAAAGCCACCCAAATTGATGACCATCACTACATCTTGTGGTAGTGAGTTCCATGTTTTAACTATGTGCTGTGTGAAGAAGTTCTTCCTTTTATTTGTCCTGAATCTCCCACCAATCAGCTTCATGGGGTCTAGTATTTTCAGAGAGGGATGTGTGAGCTATTCTTTGAAACAACAACAACAGATACAGAAAGAGTTAAGCACTTTGAAAGCACTTTGATTTCAGTGGAAGTGTAGAGATGCACAGACTTTTTAGTCCATTTAAACCCAATCCTAATCAAATCAAATTGGAAATAATGTCCATATAGATTTCATTCCAAGGAGGGCCAAGAAGAAAAGTGACTCACAGTTTTCATAAACATTTTGAGCAGTGTTGAAAAATTTCTCTTAATGTTATTATTATCATCATCATCATCAACAACATCATCATCATCATCATTACCATTTATTTATTTATATAGTACCATCAATGTGCATGGTGCTGTACAAAGTAAAAGAATAAAACATCAAGACCCAGCCACATAGGCTTACATTTTAATACAATCATAATAAAACAATAAGAAAGGGAAGAGAATGCACCAAATAGGCACAGGGGACAATAAAACTAACAGTGTGAAAGTGAGAACAAAGTCAAGTTCTAAAAGCTTTTTTAAAAACAAAAGTTTTCAATTGACCTTTCAAAACAGGAATTGAACTCGTGATCCGCAAATGCTCTGGAAGAGAATTTGTAGCTTAGCTACAGTTATCCATGCTCTGATAACCTCTCGTTTGGATTACTGCAATGCGTTATACGTGGGGCTGCCTTTGAAAACGGTCCGGAAACTTCAACTGGTGCAAAACAGGGCAGCAAGGTTATTAACAGGGACTGGCCGGCGAGATCACATTACGCCAGTCCTTTTACAACTTCACTGGCTGCCAGTCCAGGTCCGGGCCCAATTCAAAGTGCTGGTATTAACATTTAAAGCCCTAAACGGTTTGGGGCCAGGTTATCTGAAGGAACGCCTCCTCCCATATGTACCTACCCGGACCTTAAGATCATCTACAGGGGGCCTTCTCCATGAGCCCCTGCCAAAGGAAGTGAGGCAGGTGGCTACTAGGAGGAGGGCTTTCTCCGCTGTGGCACCCCGGTTGTGGAACGAGCTCCCCAGAGAGGTCCGCTTGGCGCCTACACTGTACTGCTTTCGTCGCCAGCTGAAGACCTTTTTATTCACTCAGTATTTTAACACTTAATTTTAACTTAAATTTAAATTTTACTGTTTTAACTCTGTATTTTAATCCTATATCAACTTTGCTGTATGGTTTTATCCTGGTTGCGCTTTTTATACTGTATTTCGTAATTGTGTTTTAAACTGTTGGGTGTTTTACTGTGGTTTTAATTTTTGTGAACCGCCCAGAGAGCTTCGGCTATTGGGCGGTATAAAAATGTAATAAATAAATAAATAAATAAATAAAAAATGGACGAAGCCGAGCAAGAGAAGTAGAGACCCTTGGGTGGGTAAGAAACATGGCATTCGATGAAGGAAGGGCACGAGAGGGGCAATAGTGTAAGATGAGAGAAAAAAGATAGGAAGGAGCTAGACTGTGACAAGCTTTGAAAGTCAACAGAAGAAGCTTATAAAGGATTCTGAGGTGAATTGGAAGGCAATGAAGAGATTTCAGAAGTGGAGTAACATGGTCAGAGCGGCGAGCCAAGAAGATGATCTTAGCAGCAGAGTGGTGAACAGAAACCAACAAACCGATGTGAGAAGAAGGAAGCCCAGTCAGAAGAAGGTTACAATAGTCTTGCCGAGAAATAACCAAAGCAAGAACAAGAGTCTTGACAGAAGAGTCAGACAAAAACGGACGGATCCTGGCAATATTATATAAGAAAAAATGACAGGACTTAGCTACTGCCTCAATATGAGGAGTAAAGGAGAGTGAGGAGTTAAATATAAAACCAAAACTATGAGCTTCCTCAACTGGAGTAAGTGTAACATTATTGACAGTGATAGAGAATGAAAGATAGGGAGAAGGTTTGGGAAGGTTTCTCTCTCTCTCTCTCTCTTTTTGTACTGTCTTTGCCATTCATTGCAATAAAATCATTTATATGGATGTATAAGAATTTCACTTCAGAATATTAAACAGCACCACTTGCCCCGCTCACACTCCTGAATGCACATTTTGGGCAAAGTTCACATATTTCTGAGCTTGGAATCACGTTTGCAAATATGAATTCATTAGAAAAGTGTACTCTTCAAAAGTGTGCATTTTGAGATAGGAAAAAAACACACGTTATATGTTTTCACATGTTAGTTAGTGAGGGGAAAGTACATATTTGGGTGCTCACTTTTTTAAAAACGTGGACCTAAATATGCACTTCCCCATTCAAAAACACACACAAAAGTAATTTCCTCCCATATGGGGATGGAAATGAGGGGCACTGAGCTTCAAGGTGAAACTTGGAGAACCGTGATGAGCCTTGGAGATTCTCCCATCCCTACACATTTACACAATTGATTTAAGTGATGCCAAATGTAGCCAATTTGGAGTAGCTATGTAGCTTTTCATGACATCCCATGACATTCATGTTCAAAGTTGTTTTTAGATGTTGGAAATTTAATAGAGATAAATGCCAAGTTCTACACTTAGGAAAAAGAAACCAAATGCACAGTTACAAGATGGGGATACTTGGCTCAGCAGTACTACAAGCGAGAAGGATCTTGGAATGGTTGTAGATCACAAGCTGAATATGAACCATCGGTGTCATGTAGCTGCAAAAAAAGCAAATGCTATTTTGGGCTGCATTAATAGAAGTAAAGCTTTCAAATCATGAGAGGTACGGGTTCCCCTCCATTCAGCACTGGTTAGGCCTCATCTTGAGTATTGTGTCCAGTTCTGGGCACCACACTTCAAGAAGGATGCAGACAAGGTAGAGGGGTTTCAGAGGAGGGCAACGAGGATGATCAGGGGTCTGGAAACAAAGCCCTATGAGGAGAGACTGAACGAACTGTGCATGTTTAATCATTGAGAAGTGAAGACTGAGGGGAGACATGATAGCACTCTTCAAATACTTAAAAAGTTGTCACACGAGGGGCGGGGGGGAGGATTTCTTCCCGATCCTCCCAGAGTGCAGAGCACGGAATAATGGGCTCAAGTTACAGGAAGCCAGATTCCAGCTGCCCATTAGGAAAAGCATCCCGATCGTTAGAGCAGTATGACAATGGAACCAATGACCTAGTAAGATCGTGGGCTCTTCCACACTAGAGGCCTTCACGAGGCAGCTGGGCAACCATCTTTAAGTTGGATTCCTGCATTGAGCAGGGGGTTGGACTCGACAGCCTTATGAACTCCTTCCAACTCTACTATGATTCTGTATGTTGTTTTGTTTATACTGTTTGTCTGTGGGTTTTATGAAAATAGACTTTGAACTTTGTACGATTTTTTAAAATGTTTTTTAACCTTTGTAAACCACCCAGACAGCCTTGGCTATGGGGTGATATATAAATGAAATGAAATGAATAAATAAATAAATAAAACCTCACTTACTGTATGATTCTCAATTGGCTACAACTATTCATGTGATTAATACATGAAGCATTGTTCTCATGTTCAAATGTCTTCGGTGATGTTCCATTAGCCCTCCGCAGTCATTCCTAAGGCTTGTAAGGTCTACATATGAGCAGGGACACTAGCTACGTCTCTCTCTGTCCCTATCATCCTCAGCATGTAGAGGGTGAGTGCCAGTAACAGAAAGCCTCCTGTTATCTGAGCAGGTTCACCACACCATCTTGAAGCCTGATTTTTCAACTACTGTGACACACTCTCGTTTACTACATGATTATTGATTGAATGGTATCCCCTGTGTGAGGAATCCAGGAAAGGGAGCAGCCAGTAAAGAAAACTCTGCAAGGCAGAAGCCGCTAGAGGCAACAATAACAATGAGTACATTTCATCAAGGTTGGAAATGGTGAATTTTTACCCAATACATTTTTTCAGCAAATATTTTCAGCAAGTGCAGGGAAACTGCCAGTCTAACTTGAGGGAGAACATGTGCTTGAGGAACAGCAGTGTTCAGTCTTTACAGCGGAAGGGTGTATGTCATAAATCCAAAATAGAACATCTCATAAAGCCAATATTGTTAACATAGACGTTACAGTATTTCACATGTTTGCAATATATATGCAAAATATATCAGCAATAACTATGTTTTTTTCCTCTCTCTCTCTCTCTCTCTATTAGTGCTGTGCCAAAAATTTCTCCAACGAAAATTTCGACCATTCTCATTCTATTTGATAGAAAAGAAATTGATTTCGAAAAGAAATTAAGAAGAAATTTCAGACAAATTCTCATGGGTTTGGTTCAGGGTTCTTGTGCTTGCCTTGGAAACGGAAAGGAAAGGAACCTCTCGTGCAAGCACTGAGTCATTACTGACTCTTGGAGGGACGCCAGCTAATTGAGGAGTGTGTGAGAGTGTCTGTCTTTCATCATATGTGCATCTCTCTGACAGCCTGTAGCCTCTTTGGCTTCCTGGACTTCCTATCCAGGGGAAAACATCATGGAATTTTATTGCTCTCATTAGGTCTTTTCAGATTAGGAAGTACAGGCAGCCTGTGAGACTATAGCGCAAAGGTGAGGTGTGTAATGGAAAGATATCGACAGTATCCTCAGCACCTCACAGGAATTAGTTGAGATAAAAAAAAATACACATTCAAAATAAATTATAAACTGCCCTAAGAATGAGGCAGAAAAATGGAAGCCCCTTTCATGGGGAAAGAAAACTTTCAGGAAATTCCGGATATTTTTCTTTTCTTACCTTCTAGAAATAAAAGGACACTTTTCAGAATTTTCTCCACATTATTTTTTGTGCTGGCTGCATTCCCTCCCCTCAATGTCCAGGAGTGATGCTAGGTATATGTGGCATTGTGGAGGATGGGAGAAATAAGCTTTTCCCAATGGTGATGATTACCTGTGAGAAATTGATGGAGAATTTCTCCTCCCCCTGGGAAAATTCAGTGAATTTCCCCCCCACCTACACACACACACACATTTCTCTAACTAAAAATATGGTGGGGAATTTTGAGAGGCTGCTTGTGCACAGCTCTAATATATATGTAGAGAGAGTAATGCATGCACTTGCTGTTCTATTCTAAGTGGGGATCACAGCCAGACGAGGATTCCAGCCAAACAAAAGTTCCAGCAGGAGTTTGGATTCAGCACAGAAGTTCAAGTTTAAGGTAGCACTCTGGACAGCTCCAAGAGGAAAGCAGGCTGAAGACCAACCGCAATAGGGTTGAATGTTGCTTCCACAGCAGACAATGCCACTCTGAGACTTAAATGGGGCTGCAGTTTAGTCTGGATTAGGGATGTACGAGAATCCATTTATGCAAATTCATTATCATGCAAACCTGTCCCATTCACATCCCAAAACACAAACTAGTATTCCAGCTTGAAACATGTTCCAAGCATGCTTGGAAAGTCCCATATGAAAACTTCCTTCAGGCATCTAATATTGGTGGTTACTATGAATCCAAGCCTATAGTTTTCATAACATAAGTCAAAGGAAATTAAATGTTTTGTAGAAAGCACACTTTGGTCATAACTAATGCATTCTTCACAGAGCTCTTCCTCTGAGGGCTAAACTTTATGTTACCTTAAAAATGCATGGCTGCCACACTACCCGTATCTCCAATGTCTCTTCCCCATGTCTCCCTGTAATGTTTAAAGCAGTTGTGTGATGTGGCATCGATGTGCTCACCAATTTCCCATTCCACCTCAATGGCTGCCACTGGCACACCCTCCCAAATTTCCAAGATTACACAGACATGTCTGCAATTTCCCTGTCCTCGAGCCAAATGTCACTGCTCCCACATTGCTGAAGGTTCTCTTCAGAGAGAGACAAAATAGGTTAGGTGATTTACATGGGACCAGTAGCAAAAGCAGACACGATGCTTAGTCAGTAGGAGCGTCTGAAGTATGTAAACTTGGTGGGGAAATGTTGAGCATATTGGTGTGCCATTTATTTACACATCTTTAAATAAATGTTACTGAGGATTCAGGGGAGAAACAAGGGTCCCTTTTGCTGCACTGGGGCTGCAATTCAATGCACCCTCACCTGGGAGTATGCTGCATTGAACACAGTGAGGCTTATTTCTGAATAAGCATGCATGGGATAATACCCAGACAACATTAGTTCAATAACTAAGGAAATGCTTTGTGCAAATAACAAAAAGAACTGCAAATAACTGCTACTGCGGAATGAACTACAAACAAGGCACTATCATTACAAATGTTTTGAGCATCTTGCACATAGAAGTGGGTCCATTTTCTCTTTCAAATCTTTTTAAGTAACAGCCACAAGAAATCCTTCCTACAAGATAAAAATAATTGTTTGTTGTTAAAATAATTTGATTTGTACCCAGCCTTTCTTCCAAAACATGGCACTCAAGTATCATTCTAACCACCAAGCACAGAACAGTGAGTTCATTCTAACCACCAAGCACGGAACAGTGAATTAAGCTCACCTGTCTTTACCTCTTTGTCATGCTATGTCAAGAATGCTGCCACATCTGCCACTATACGACTTGATAGGTATAACTGAAACTTGGTGGGATGACTCCCATGACTGGAATATAGCAATTGAAGGATATAACTTGTTCAAAAAGAACAGAAGAAATAGAAAGGGAGGTGGAGTTCCTCTATATGTTAAAAATACCTATCCCTGCACAGAAATACAGGTGGATCAGACTGGGAGCCCCATCGAGAGCATCTGGATTAAAATAAATGGGGCAAGGAATAAAAAGAACATGATAATCGGAGTCTACTACCGACCACCCAATCAAGGAGAAGACGAGGATGAAACTTTTGAGAAACAAATTGCCAGTGTTTCAAGGAAGTGTGATGTAGTAGTGATGGGGGACTTCAATTACCCTGATATCTGTTGGGAGACCAATACTGCCAAAAGCGGCCCTTCCAAGAAATTCCTGACATGTGTGGGTGATAACTTTCTCCTACAGAAAGTGGAGGAAGGAACTAGAGGATCGGCGATCCTTGATTTGATATTGACCAATAGGGATGACTTAGTGGATAAAGTGGCAGTTACGGGAACTCTGGGGGAAAGTGACCACTTCACACTTGAATTCTTGATTATGAAGGAGACAAAAGTTGAGTGTAGCCATACAAGTACTCTGGATTTTAGGAAAGCTGATTTTAATAAACTCAGAACTATTTATTTATTATTTATTTATTTATTACATTTTTATACCGCCCAATAGCCGAAGCTCTCTGGGCGGTTCACAAAAATTAACTATGATAAGTAAGGTCCCGTGGCAAATGAGCCTAATGAGAAAAGGAGTGCAGGATTGGTGGGAGTATTTAAAAAAGGAAATTTTAAAGGCACAGTTACAAACAATTCTAACAAGGAGAAAAGATAGAAGACAACAGAGGAAATCAATGTGGCTCCACAAAAAGCTTAGAGATGACCTGAAAACAAAAAGGGATACATATAGGAAGTGGAAGGAAGGCCAGACTACAAAAGAAGAGTAAAGACAGGTGGCGCAGAAGTGCCGAAATGGCATCAGGAAGGCTAAAGCTCAGAATGAGCTGAGATTAGCAAGGGATGCTAAAAGCAATAAAAAGGCTTTCTTCAGATATGTGAGTAGTAAAAGACAGAGGAAAGAAATGGTGGTTCAACTGCTTAATGAGGATGGCAAATTGATAACAGATGACAAAGAAAAGGCTGAAGTGCTCAATTCCTACTTTGCCTCAGTCTTCTCCCAAAAGCGGGTCTATGACCCCCCTGGAAAAAGTGAAGCAGAAGTTGAGGGGGCAGGATTACAGTTTGAGATTGATAAACAAATGGTCAAAGAACACCTAATTTCCTTGAATGAGTTCAAATCTCCAGGGCCCAATGAACTGCATCCTAGAGTAATGAAGGAGCTAGTGGAAGAACTCTCAGAACCTTTGTCTATTATCTTTGCAAAATCATGGACGACTGGAGGAGGGCTAACGTTGTCCCTATCTTCAAAAAGGACAAAAAGGAGGAACCTGGGAACTACAGACCAGTCAGTCTGACATCCATCCCTGGGAAAATTCTGGAGCAGATTATAAAGAAGTCAATCTGTAAACACCTTGAAATCAATGCGGTGATCACTAGAAGCCAACATGGATTTGTTAAGAACAAGTCCTGTCAGACAAATTTGAGCCCTGGTTAGGCCTCATCTAGAGTATTGCGTCCAGTTCTGGGCTCCACAATTCAAGAAGGATGCAGACAAGCTGGAGCATGTTCAGAGGAGGGCAACCAGGATGATCAGGGGTCTGGAAACAAAGCCCGATGAAGAGAGACTGAAAGAACTGGGCATGTTTAGCCTGGAGAAGAGAAGATTGAAGGGAGACATGATAGCACTCTTCAAATACTTAAAAGGTTGTCACACAGAGGAGGGCCAGGATCTCTTCTCGATCCTCCCAGAGTGCAGGACACGGAATAACGGGCTCAAGTTAAAGTAAGCCAGATTCCAGCTGGACATCAGGAAAAACTTCCTGACTGTTAGAGCAGTATGACAATGGAATCAGTTACCTAGGGAGGTTGTGGGCTCTCCCATATTAGAGGCAATCAAGAGGCAGCTGGACAAGCATCTGTCAGGGATGCTTTAGGGTGGATTCCTGCATTAAGCAGGGTGTTGGACTCAATGGCCTGGTAGGCCCCTTCCAACTCTGCTATTCTGTGATTCTATGATTCTATGATCTCAGCCAATGGAACAGCCAAGCTCTTAGGAAAGACAGGAGTGGTAGATTTTCCAACATCAAGGTCAAAAGGTGTGCGAATAAAGTCTGATAAATAACTTCCTGGAAAACATGGAAAGAATTCCAAGCATAGGCTTCCTTGTGTCAATCCTACATACCTGTCATAGGTACTGGGAGGCCAGCCTCCTTTTTAGTGCAGGAGCAACTATGGACATTTCTATTAGTGGCTGAGTTATGACCTTGGGCCACAGTTAGCAAATCCAGTTGCCTGGAGATGGGTCTGCTTGGGTTCCCAGGTATAGATGCCTATGAATTTGCACCAGCTGCACCCCTTCCTAAAGTTAGGAGACCTAAAGACGGTAGTGCACATGCTGGTAACTTCGAGGCTCAACTTCTGCAATGTGCTGTACATAAGGCTACCTTTGTGCCTAGTTCGGAACCTTCAACTAGTCCAAAATATGGCAGCCAGGTTGGTCACCGGTACACCTAGGGGTGACCACATTACACCAACTTTAAAATCACTTCACTGTCTGACAATTAGTTTCTGGGTGAAGTATAAAGTGTTGGTTGTCACCTTTAAAGCCCTACATGGCTTGGGTCCAGGTTACTTGTGGGATCGCCTTCTCCTGTACAATCCGCCCAGCACACTCAGGTCCTCTGGGAAGGGTTTACTCCAGTCAGCCACAACTAGGCTTACCCAGAGGATCTTTTCTTCTGCCGCCCCCAGACTGTGGAATGGCCTGCCGGAGGAGATTCGTCGGCTTAATACACTCTCTGAGTTTAAGACAGCAATAAGGACTAGTTTCTTCCGGCAGGCCTACCCAGATGAATTTTAAGAATTTTAAGATGTTGTGATTGTTATTTTAATATTGTATTGGTTTGATACGGTCTTCTAACTAGTTTTATGTATTATATTGTATTGAATGTTGTTCCCTGCCTCGATCCAGAGGGAGAAGCGGGTAAGAATTATTATTATTATTATTATTATTATTATTATTATTATTATTATTATTATATCTCGTGGGATATAAGATTCTAAGCTGATCTAGAGCACTGGGGTGTTAATATAAAATTTGAAAATAGCCTTATGTGCAGTATGTGAGGTGTGTTTGTGTGAGAGTGTGTGTGTTACATACACCTCCGAAGGCTGTTTTCTTTCTTTATATTACTACCCCAGTGCTCTAGATCACACACACACACACACACCAAGAGTTCCAGCAAAACTCAATCTACAAGCAAAGCTTTGGGTTTAGTGACTAAATATTACTGAGAAAAGGGAAATTCCCATGAAGCAGTGCTCAGTTACCATGACAACGTTGCACAGTAGCACAAAGGGCTTCTTTTTCTATGCAATGTCGTTATTCTTGAAATCTATCATCCCAGATGTGACAGCAGCATTTTGGTCTGCTGTGACACCACCGTGCCCAGGAGATATTAAACGGCACTAATGCCTCCTTTATTAGGCGCCGAAGAAGTCAACTTCTTTCAAACACTGCCTCCTAAAATGTTCATTTAATCAGCAATGAGTTCTAATTGTAAATTTAGCAGAAGGAAGGGTAAAAACAATGCTTGATATGCTTAATTTGTGTTTTGAATATTCATCATAATTCTTGACAAATTCCCTGACCTTTAAAGAGAGCCTTATCAAAGTAACATGACTATAGCCTTAGCCAAACCTATTGGTAACGTATCCCACCGGTCTAATAAAGTATAAAAACAGCACTAATAAATGATTATCTTGCAATCATGAGTATCTCAAGGGGCTACAATAAGGAAACCAGTATAATCAGGAGAGCACCTCATTAAAAATTCTCCAGACAATCCCTTTGCTAAATCAAATAGAATTTATTACGCTGGAACCATATTGGATGGTAGTGTTAGCAGGCAATTTAGATTGAGTGGTCTGGGTTAATTTGATTCATGTTCTTTTTCTTCAGAGGTGTCTAATGGTGAATGGCTCTATTGATCTCTTTCCATCAATAGATATATTTTCATTCTTTCCTAATGTGAAAACATTAAAATGTTAGGTAATATAACATCCCAGATAGATGGTTGGATGGGTAGATAGATAAGATTCATTCATTCATTCATTCTGGAACATGTTAGATAATATAACATCCCAGATAGATGGTTGGATGGGTAGATAGATAAGATTCATTCATTCATTCATTCATTCTGGAACATGAAAAAAATGGTTTCTCCAGTTCAACACACACATGTCCCCCTGCTTCCACAGTGTCTTTTGTCTTAATATAAATAGGCTAGAGAAGAAAACCAAAGGAATTGCAAATTGCAAAACATAAAATGTTAACATGTTATCATGAACTGTAATTTTTCAAATAGTATGCCCTTATGCTTTTTCATTTTATTAACTTTTTACATTTTAGAATATTTCATGGTCTTTCAAAACCTACCCTGTCCATGTGCCTTGCTATTTGGAATATCATTCTTACCCATTCCTGGTGTGCATGTTTATATTAACTCAGAGAGAGTGTAATGTCCTTATGGATTAATGAGCACAAAGTGTTCTACGGTTACAAAGATTTTTCTGTTCTGTTCTGTTCTATAACGCTCAAAATGTGCCATCGGTAATACATATAAAACATTGGATCATTATTTTTCATAGAAGAGAATGAGTAACCCTCTGTGAACATAAGATCTTGGATCATGTCCTCACTCTCTCATTGAATATAAGTAAGACAACGAGGTATTTTTTTAAATTTTATTTTAAACATTTTTACAGGATTATAAATCAGATCCTTAAAAAAAATAAAGTACTTTGAAATGTGGTGTTGTAGGAAAGTTTTGTGGATACGATGAACTGTGAAAAAGACAAATACAGTGGTGGCCAAAATTGTGGACACTTTTTGAAATTTTCATGGTTTGCAACTTTGCATGCTTATAGAAAATGTTCTGTTTCACAAAATTCAAATGTTTATATATCAGTTGAAAGACCTGATTCACGTAATACAACAATCCTGCTTCTTTTCCTGGGTGTCCAATCAACTCTTTTCTTTGCTGCTATTGCCCTATTTATGATGTACGCACACTTTTAATTTGAGAAATACTTCAAATATTCACTCAATCTCCAATTGTGCTTCAGTTACAGAACAAACAGCAAAACTGACTTTCCTCAACTTGAAACATGATGTATCACAGCTACTGCCATGTGATAGGTCCCCAGAACAAAGACTGTGATTGGCCAGTAGGGTTTGCAATTCCTATCCGCTTGCTTTTTAGACTTAAGTAAACATAACTTTTTTTGTAGGGCAGTTTTTTACATTCTGCTTTTATGTATTGAATTCAGCATTAAATTCTCTTTCAATTGATATATAAACATTTGAATTTCATGAAACAGAACATTTTCTATAAGCATGCAAAGTTCCAAAACATGAACATTTCAAAAAGTGTCCACAATTCTGGCCACCACTCTAAGTGAGTTCTAGAACTCTCACTATAAGCAAATATGCTGAAATTGAGGCAATCATACTTTGACTCATTAGAAAAGACAATAATGCTAGGAAAAACAGAAGGTCGAAGACAAAGAGGAAGACCAAGCAAGAGATGGATTCACCGTAAGCTAATACCCTGGAAGACAGAAAAAAACTTCAAAGTGATCTTGATAGGCTGGAGTGGTGGGCTGAAAACAACAGAATGAAATTTAATAGGGATAAATGCCAAGTTCTACATTTAGGAAATAGAAACCAAATGCACAGTTACAAGATGGGGGATACTTGGCTCAGCAATACTACAAACGAGAAGGGTCTTGGAATTGTTGTAGATCACAAGCTGAATATGAGCCAACAGTGCGATATGGCTGCAAGAAAGGCCAATGCTTTTTGGGCTGCATTAATAGAAGTAAAGCTTCCAAATCACGTGAGGTACTGGTTCCTCTCTATTCGGCCCTGGTTAGGCCTCATCTAGAGTATTGCGTCCAGTTCTGGGCTCCACAATTCAAGAAGGACGCAGACAAGCTGGAGCGTGTTCAGAGAAGGGCAACCAGGATGATCAGGGGTCTGGAAACAAAGCCCTATGAAGAGAGACTGAAAGAACTGGGCATGTTTAGCCGGGAGAAGAGAAGATTGAGGGGAGACATGATAGCACTCTTCAAATACTTAAAAGGTTGTCACACAGAGGAGGGCCAGGATCTCTTCTCGATCCTCCCAGAGTGCAGGACACAGAATAACGGGCCCAAGTTAAAGGAAGCCAGATTCCAGCTGGACATCAGTAAAAACTTCCTGACTGTTAGAGCAGTACAACAATGGAATCAGTTACCTAGGAAGGTTGTGTGCTCTCCCACACTAGTGTCATTCAAGAGGCAGCTGGACAACCATCTGTCAGGGATGCTTTAGGGTGGATTCCTGCATTGAGCAGGGGGTTGGACTTGATGGCCTTGTAGGCCCCTTCCAACTCTGCTATTCTATGATTCTTTGAAGTTGCAAGACCTGGATAGGGTGGTTTACAATAGATGCAAATAGAGGTCAATGATTCATAGAGTGACCATAACTTGAAGCCAACTTAAAGGCACGTAACTACTACTACTTTTAAATATGTAGGCATGATGTCATGGGCCAAACTGCAGCTGAATCTAGAGATGATTCTGATTTGGATTCAGACATGATTCTGGCTTCCTAGACAAGGATATTTCTCACTTTGTGTTGCTACTATAGGTGATGTCTCTCATTCAATGTTAGCATTATGCAGCTTAAGCATTCCTATTAAATTCTCACTTACTAGTGGGACTTGCCACTGACAGAGAATTGGGATGTGGAAACCAACCATTGACTATGTCTTTGAAATTTCAAGGCGGGATTATTAGCATTGTACAAGGATTTCATTATGATTTGTTTATGATAAGAATTTGTCTTGTTTGCAACCCTGAATATGTACATGAACAGGAACACATTTTTCTCAGGAAAAACCTGCACATTTACGAGCTCACAACTGTATTAGAAAAATGTGTGTGTGAGTGTATTTAAAAGATGCACTTTAAAATGTGCATTCTCCCCAAAATATGCATTTTATCCTTTAGTCAATAGGGGGAAAGTATGCATTTTGGCACACTTTTAAAAATGTGCAGTGAAAGACACACCTTTCCTATTTGAACTAAAAGAACAACCAGTCACAAACAGGAAGGGAAGCATAGCAGATCAAACTTTGAAGTGCAGTTTGGAGAATCTGATTTTCTCATCCCTAATGATAAGTGAATGTGAGGTGTTATGTGCATCCATTAAAAACTTTTGGAATTTGGAACCTGTTAAAAAAGAAACTGGTGGCCCATTTCTTAACTTGAACAAGATTCTGGTACCATTTCATTCCCATTTTGAAGAATTTGCATTAGCTCACAAATAGTGTTTGGACACTATTCAAGGCATCATTTAGAAAGCTTTAGGACTGTTGGTTACACATACTTTAATTAGCATATTTCCCCCTACTACTTCAGTCAGGAGACTCCCTACTGTAAGTGACAACTCAGGGGGAAAAAAGAGGGGGTAAAAGGCAAGTATTTGGTGTTAATACGTCATTGCTATGAAATTCTTCGAGACGGGCACTGGCCAGGGCTAATACCTGTTACTTTTGAGAAGAAGATGAAAACGTATTTGCAGGATTGTTGGTGTCCCATTGGAGGAGAGAGTCTCTTAGTCAATTTGCTTGTTGTTTGTTTGTTTTACAATGTTTTAATATTTGGAGAGTCAACATCCAAATGTCACTTAAAGAGAACTTCACAGTAAATTTGAGAAGGAGGGATGAAGGAAGCCAGATGAGTTTTGAGAAGGCTAACAGAATTTCTCCTAATTCCTTTTAGTATATTTTATGTATTTTGGTTTCCTGTTAGGTTTTGGTTTCATGCCTTAATTTCATGAAGGCGGATGGGAAATAGATATGTTAAGCAAGTTATAACTGAAGCAATTAAGAGGCAAAATCAGGCTTCCGCCTAATGTCTATAGGGGCAATGTTGTGCACACTTACCTAGAAAGAAGCTCAATTGAACACAATGGGCCTTACTTCTTAGGAACTTAGGATGCTGCCTTATACTGAATCAGACCCTTGGTTCATCCAGCCTAGTATTGTCGACACTGATTGGCAGCAGTTCTCCAGGGTTTCAGGCAGGTGTTTTTCTACTCTCACCTGGAGATGCTGGAGATTGAACCTGGGACATTCGGCATGCATGTACTGAGCTACATCCCTTCTCCTAAATGTTATTTAGAACTAGGAGAAGGGAATGTGTTTCTCAGTAAACATGCAGAGGATTATGCTGTTAGCCGCTCAAGTGAATATCTTCTTGTGTGATCATCCCTAAGTAAAAAAAAACAAGACATTTCCAAATCTCCCTGTGGTTAATGAAGATGCAGCAATGTTATCTTAGAATCATAGAATTATAGAATAGCAGAGTTGGAAGGGGCCTATAAGGCCATGGAGTCCAACCCCCTGCTCAATGCAGGAATCCACCCTAACACATACCTGACAGATGGTAGTCCAGCTGCATCTTGAATGCCTCTAGTGTGGGAGAGCCCACAACCTCCCTAGGTAACTGGTTCCACTGTTATACTGCTCTAATAGTCAGGAAGTTTTTCCTGATGTCCAGCAGGAATCTGGCTTCCTGTCACTGGAGCCCGTTATTCCGTGTCCTGCACTCTGGGAGGATTGAGAAGAGGTCCTGGCCCTCCTCTGTGTGACAACCTTTTAAGTATTTGAAGAGTGTTATCATGTCTCCCCTCAATCTTCTCTTCTCCCGGCTAAACATGCCCACTGCCCAGCTTCTTAATGCAGAGGTGGGAAACATTTTTTGGCTCAGGAAAAGTTTTCTGGTTTGGAAAGGGTCTGATGGGCTGCATTCCAGCAGTGGGCAGGATTCTACGCATGTCTACCCAGATGCATAAATACCTGTATCTTTAAAATTTAAAGACACTTAAAGAGTGGAGGATTAAAAGTTTAGATGGCTTTAAATATCCTCTTATTCGTGGTCACTGAATGGAGGTAACACTGGGGTTCTCTGCACTGTTGAAGGAAGGCTATTGGTGGGGAAATCCAAGGTCTTCTCTCCAGTCAGTGCTTTTCCAACTGAAGATAAGCAGGACCTGCTGAAGAAACCGAGGGACCAAATGATGAAACCTGTGAGTTGGATCTGGCCCATGGCCTGGAGTTGCCCCATCCCTATCCTAATGCTAGAAACGGGGGTGGGGGCATGCTTCACATGTTCAGAAGTTTCCTCCTGTGACTTGAATTGGGCAGTGCCCTACACACTAGGGTGCATTGATGGTGCTATATTAATAATAATAATAATAATAATAATAATAATAATAATAGGGTGACCATATGAAAAGGAGGACAGGGCTCCTGTATCTTTAACAGTTGCATAGAAAAGGGAATTTCAGCAGGTGCCATTTGTATATATGGAGACCCTGGTGAAATTCCCGCTTCATCACAACAGTTAAAGTTTCAGGAGCTGTACTAAAGTGACCAGATGGTCAAACTGAAAGACAATGGACATCATTAGATGAGTGTTTTATAGTTCGCTTGTTACTGGCCACTTACGAATGTTTGTGGGCCCTTTTGATGATGGTGTCCACCTCCCACATGTCTCCCACTCCTTCTGGTCCTTTTTCCATGAAAAAGTAAGACCCAGAAAATCTCTCTCTTTTGGTTTGAAGCGAAACCTGCTGCCGTTTCCTGCTGTTAGCATGAAAGCGGCATGAAAAAGAATGCCCACTGTGGTCTTTGTTTACTTCCTCTTTCTTCAGCATCGGAAGATGCTCATCCCTAATTGTGAGGACAGAAGCATGATTCAGAGTGATGGGAGGAAAACACATCCCCCCCCCCATCTGAAGAAGCTCAATGAGAAAAAGAGGAGGAATGTTAACACATACCAGATTTTGCTTCTAGGATTCTATGAGACAGCCTGTGAAGCAAACAGACTTGAAGTTCTACCACCCGAGTATTCATATTTATCTAGCAATAAATGGAGGTCCACATTAACTGTTTGCAATCCATCCAGAGAACATTAGTTATTGGGCAGATTAGAATTGTAATAAATAAATACGATTGCATTTGCCAACTCCATTGGCAACCTAATAACTAATTACGATTGGCTGGCTGAGGAATGCTGCAAGTTATAGCTTGTTGTTCTGTCTAAACATGCATAGGATTGCACCTTTAGATAATGAAGATGCTATATATTTTGTCTTCCAGGTATTGCTTTTCCTTTTAAGCACCAGACTGGTTAGTTATGTAAATAAGTAAAATGCCCACAGAAGCCTTGTGTAAGGCAGATGCTACAAATCTAGGAGCCCTGCCAAAACCAGGTACCACCTAATTGCTGAATATAAACCAACAGCTGAATCAGACTCATGTAAATGGACACTATGGAGTCTAGACATGACAATGACGGCTCCTGGTGTCTGAAATAGATTATAGATATGGAAGAGTATGCAGAAAATATAAAGTGGCAATGGTGGTGAACTACTATTAATAGAATTTAACCAGAAATCTACAAGAAACGTCCAATGGATCTATAATTCAGACACTGCAACATATCTCACAGACCTGGCACACTCTACTAATTGTAACATGTGAAAAAGTTCATCCGAAGTTTTTTTTCTTTTTTAAACCATTCAGAATGTACAAAACACCGGCCATCTTCATCTATATCCATGCCATTTGTACTTGTATTATCATTTTACATGCCTGTTCTATTCACTTCCATAGGTGTCTAATTGTTGCATTCTGTAATACGTATATTTTAAAATGAAAGAATTCATGTGTAATTATTTAGACTAGGAAAGGCTTCAAAATCTATTTTCCAGTTTAAAATATTCACATAACCCGTACAGCCGCTAGGGTCAAGCACTGTGCTTTATAATATTGCCTTATTTACTGTATGCTGGTGCAGTTTAGTAGCTCGGTAAGTGAGCTGGGGTAGTCATTTCTGATGAATGTTTACAAGGTTGGTCATAAGCTGGCATGTCCAAGGCAGACGATGCAGCCAAAGGAGGACCATGGTGTCAGACTCCACCACACCATCATGGTGGGAGAAAGTGGTTCATTCTGCAACACAGTATCAAGCCAAAATCATCATCTTCATCATCTTCATCATCATCATCATCATCTCAAATTAATGCAGAGGCATAAACAGAATCTGTTCAGAGGTTTTCCTGAACATGCTCCATTCATTTCAGTTAGGTTTGCACAAGGACTTGGGTGTGTGTGTGTGTGTGTGTGTGTGTGCGTGTGCGTGTGTGGATGTGGGTGGGTGGGTGCGTATCTGAGCATTCATGAAACCAGTATAGGTTCTGGTGCTAGTTAGCTTCCAATGCAGACTGATCTTTACTAATTATGGTATTAGTAAAGATCAGTCTGTATTAGTAAAGGTATTAGTAAAGATGGTATAAATAGGGAATTCTTTTGGAATTCCCTATTTATTCATTTTTTGGCAGTTTGTCCCCTTCCAAATCGGAAAACTTTTCCTGAGCCAAAATATGTTTCCCAACTCTGCATTAAGAAGATGCTCCAGCCCCTTCATCATTTTAGTTGCCCTTTTCTGCACTTTTTCCAGCTCCATAATATCCTTTTTTAGCTGTGATGACCAGAACTGTACACAGTATTCTAAGTGATGTCACACCATAGATTTGTATAAAGGCAGTATGACAGTGGCCGTTTTATTCTCAATTTCATCCCAGTGTGGTTCAAATTCAAAATATATGCAGAACAGCAAAACACGTCTATATATGCAGTTGAAATCTGTATTCTAATTTGGGTGGATAGTTAAGCCATTTAATATCTGTACATTTCCTTTGATTAGGAAATCGTTCCTAATGCCTTTATAAAAGTGCTAGGCAACAAATGTAAAGCGTGCGAGGCAGACATACCTTTCAACACAGAAATGTGATTATTTTATTGAGAAATACTGGCCACAATCTATTTGCACAAGTCACAAAGGGGGACTGCCAAGGTGGCATGCACGCTTCGTGTAGCTGTCAATTGTTTCAATGGGATGAGTGCAGGAAAAACTCACCGTGGATACTGTTAATTAAGATGAAATGAATAACTGGAACGTCTTGGCATTTACTTCTATAAACAGAGGAAAGGTAAGAACAGATCTGGCTAAGACAATGAAGGAGAAGAAAAAGCTGAGTCAATAATGTGCAAGATAGAGAATATGAAAAATGTGCCCTCTTATTTCTGCAGGTCATTTCTACCTCATCAAAAGTGATACTGAATATTACAAGGACATTTATCTGCAAAGTGGATATATAATTTTCACAAGGAAAAGATTTTCAAAACGGTAAGTTTGCATGTTAATCCCCATCCAATTTATGGTTCTGTTGCTTTAGGTTCTTTGCTGGCTTGCTCTTGTTTATTGGTGGTGGTGTCAAAGTGCTGAGAAGTTTGCTATCATGCATAGTTGCCGGACTGCTATTTTCCCATTCTTTGAAATTGACTTGCTTACAAAACATCCTGTGCAATGAAAACTTTTTGTTTACGTATCTTCAATGAACATATCATCATCATCATCATCATCATCATGAGCAGCAGCCACTGCTACCACAGCATGAGTTGATAACAACACAGGAGGGGTGGGGGTGGGGAGAGAAGGGACAAAATGGGAAAGAAAATAGAGGAGAGTTAAGTACTAGTTCAAGGCCAGGTAAAATAAATGTGGTGCGAATTCAAATAATGTTTCAAAATTAAAACTGATGGGTATTTTCCAATATCGGGAGTCAGGGCTTTTCCAAGACAAGGAACGACAAGGGAAAAGTGAGGGTAACAAGAGGTAACAAATGAGATTTGGGGATTGACAATAATCCTATTTAGGCAATTCACCTTGAACAGGTGAGGGCAGAAAGTCTGAAGAAACTGCCTCCACCCTCAACGTTCCCACACATGGATTCTGTCTACTCCCACCCTTTATGCATTCCGTGGGAAGACCTGATGAATAATCTTAAGGGCGTTCAGCTGAATGTGCTTGGAAGCCCTCCCCAAAATGGGGAACTCTGCATGATCAGGGTTCCTGATGCAGGAAGGCTTCAAGGTGCATCCAAATGACAATTTTTAGTCTCCTTTCTGACCTCTGTGCTGAATGTGTGAAGGTCAGGAGTGGAGAGCAGAGCACTACCCTGATTAGAGCTAATAAGTCAACCACTACTATTTATTTATTTTATTTATTAAGACATTTGTAGATCCCTATATCATAAGGATCTCAGGGTGGATGTAAAGGAGAGAGATGTGTGTGTGTGTGTGTGTGTGTATGAGCCTGAAGACATTTATAAGCTATAAAGAGTTTATTTAACTTGATTCTTATATGGAAATGGAAGCCAATGTAGAGTAGAAAGATGAAGAGGAACACAGAGGTTCTGAATTTAAAATAGAGGTAATTGGCTGAAGATAAGAAATAGGAAGGCTTGATAGAAGAGCATTGTAACAATCAAGTGTTGGAAATTATGCAGAGTCCTTCTGGTAGCAATCAAAAGAAAAGGATGAATCTTAGAGATATTTTATAAACTGGAAATAACAAGTTTTAGCTCAAGCAGAAATAAAAAGGATGAAAACAGAAGTTGGAGTATTAAAGACACACATAAATCAACCATTGCAATTAGAGAGTGAAAAGGGTGGACAAATCAAGAGTTCAATTTAGGAAGCAATTCAATGGCCACTAGGTAATGTGTAGAAAGCCATAGGATTATTTGGTTTCTGGGAACTGGGATCGGAACCAGGGGTCCAACCGCGGAGCCTAGAAACCACTCTCCCTTCCCCCCTTGTAGCCAGCAAAGTTCTTGCCCCACTGGCTGCATCTCTATGCTCAAGGTGTGGAGAGGGTGAAAATGGAGCATTCCCAGGGGTGGGTAAGACTTTATGAAGCTTCCTCTCAAGTCTCCCTCTCTGAAGCCACACCTAGGCAAAAATACAGGGAGGCTGGAGCATAGAAGAGAGGATACCCTCTATGCTACAGCCACCTTGCATAGGATAGAAGGCAGCCTTTGATTTCAGAGGGTGGCATCTATCCAGATAGAATCATAGAATAGTATTATTATTATTATTATTTATTTATTTATTTAGCACCATCAATGTACATGGTGCTGTACAGAGTAAAACAGTAAATAGCAAGACCCTGCCGCATAGGCTTACATTCTAATAAAATCATAATAAAACAATAAGGAGGGGAAGAGAATGCAAACAGGCACAGGGTAGGGTAAACAGGCACTGGGTAGGGTAAAACTAACAGTATAAAGTCAGAACAAAATCAAGTTTTAAAAGCTTTAGGAAAAAGAAAAGTTTTTAGCTGAGCTTAGAGTTAGAAGGGGCTTATAAGGCCATCAGGTCCAACTCTCTGCTCAATGCAGAACCCACCTTAAAGCATACCTGACAGATGGTTGTCCAGCTGCCTCTTGAATGCCTCTAGTGTGGGAGAACCAACAAACTCCCGGGGTCATTGGTTCCATTGTCGTACTGCTCTAACAGTCAGGAAGTTAATTCATCTAAGGATTGCACCCTTAGATAAATTAAATTTTAAAAATGAGAATATATCCAGAAGAGATACAGAGTCAGAGAGCTGTAAGCCAGCAGTGATATAAGCTAAAGAGGATTAAGACAAATCAGGAGTGGAAAAATAACAGTCATAGGGCATAAAAATATAATGGAAATCAGTGTTAATGAATACATGAGCCCAAATGAAGTAAATAAATTGGGGGGGGGGGCGTTGTTCCAAGAATTAAATGCTTCAGGTCTTCAACAGAAAAAGGGAAAGAACAGAAACAATAAGAGAGAGAGAGAGAGAGAGAGAGAGAGAGAGAGAGAGAGAGAGAGAGAGAGATAAGAATGAAACTGAGCAAGAACAGGACTATGGAAACATACTTCTTTAGAGAAGAAAGTAGATAGTGACCAACATTACCGAAAACAGACAAAGTTCCATAAAAAGAAATAAAGGAAAAATAGGATAATGACCTTGAGATTTAGCAAAGAAAGAAAGAGGTGATGTGAGTAGCAACCTGATTGGAAACGATCAAAAGAGGAATTTCAAGAAGGTGAAGTGAGATATAGATAAAGGATCAGGTGTTCAAGAAGCTTAGAAATAAAAGGAAGAGAAGAGCCAGATCAATCAATCAATCAGAATGGTCAAGAGAAGTTTTGTAAGGATAGAAGACGCACAGCAGATTTATAGGTGGTAAGAAAAGAAGCGACAGAAAGTAATACATTGAAAATATGCTAAAGAACAGAAAGAGCAAGGGGTTGGGGGTTGGATCCAGACTTACTCATACTTAGAATACCCCAGTTGGAAACAATGGTGCTTACGTTACTCCTTAATAACTTAAATCTCATTGATCTCAATGGGTCTTCTTTAGGTATGATTAAGTCTGGATTAGGGAGATCGAATTTCACACTTTCAGAATACTATGTGTACTGAAACTCAGTTATCGTTCAAAATTCATACTTCTCTGAATTTTACAATGGAGTTTTCCTATAAAATGCATACAAAAATGTGAATATCAAGGGAAATGATGTTAAAATTAGGCATGTGCTCCGCTCCGATTAGAAGCGCAGAAGCAGGAGCGAATTGGCCTGCTCTGCCTTGCCCAGAGGCTGAGTAGAAGTGGACCGCGGACCTCTAGAAGCAAGGCGAAGAGAAGCACCCATTTTCGGAGAGCTCCGGTTTCCGCGTTCCGCTTCTATCGCCATCTTGAAACATTTCGCCCATAGGACTGCATTGCGGAAAAGAATCGCAGATAACTGTGTTGTTTTTGAAGCTATCTCTCTAAAAATTCTTGTGCTTGGAGAGTCGTGGATGGGGGTCATTTTGAGACTACTCTCACCTCTCTGCGTGCTGCGGGTCGCGCGCTAGAATTTTTTTAAAAAACGGCGGGAAAAATACCTTTTCCGAAGGGCTGAGGGGCAGAGTCAACTCCCGGTCATGATCACATGATCCCAAAGTTGGAGGAGGGGATAGGCAAAATGGGTAACTTGGGATTCTGGGAACTTCTCTTTCTTAGTCTGAACGGACTTTTCCCAGTGTTTTTTAAAACAGTAGCCCCACCAAATGCACAAACACAACCTGTGAAATCATATACTAAGCCAATAATAAGAGATAGAAACACAGCACTGCTACCCACCCTAACTTTGGGGAACAACTGAAAAGATGTGGTGCAAGGGGATGAGCTCCCCTAGGGCATCCCATGTGGACGTGCCCCCACTCTCTCCTGTACTTGGAAGGCCATCAGAGCCTTCCAAAGAGTGTAACCCGGTGGAGCAATGCCTATCATGAGTTGAAGTGAGCGGTCTACTTCTCTTAGTGGTGGAGCGATGCCTATCATGAGTTGAAGTGACAGTTCCACTTTTCTGTTGTGGTGAAGCAATGGCTTTCATGAGTTGAACTGACAGCCTTGCTTCTTAAAAGACTGGTTGACCACCAGTCAAATTGGCAGCTGCTGCTTCCCCCTCCCCTGGGCACGTCCCCCTATTGCTGGTAAAAGACAGATATAGCCGTTTTTTAAAAGTTCTTCTTGTTGTTTATTCAGCAACACTGCTGCTTTTAATTCCACCCCTCCTTCGTTTATTTATTTATTTATTTATTTATTTATTCAATTTTATATGCATTACTGGCTTATCCTTGGCTCACTTCCTTATGCCCCCAGAAATGTCTGCTGCCTGCCTGCCTGCCTTCCCTCTCTCCTCCCCTGCCCGCCTCGCAGGGATGTTGTGTGTGTCTGGCTTTGACTCAGGGGAGAAGTCCTTCCTGCGCTCACTTGGAGTTTTGGAAGATCCAAATCCATTTTTCAAGTGTGGAAGAAGATTCATACTCCCCAATTCATGGCATGTTGGGATTTCCTTTGAAATGGCCCCATTGAGATGTCTGCAGGTTTAAGCCCCGCCAAAAAACAGGGGATGATGGGACTTCCTTGAGTCTGGGTGTGCATCTGTATCCCTGGATAAGCTATCATGGTGGTGAGTTTGAGGTTTTACTTTCTAACGTGCAAATTGATGGAGCTATGGAAAGGGGTGTGAATGGGGTGTTGGATTTTCATAAATTCCCCCAAAATCAGGGGATGATGGGACTGCCTTGAGTCTGGGCGTGCATGTGTATCCCTGGATAAGCTGTCATGGTGGCGAGTTTGAGGTTTCTAACGTGCAAATTGACGGAGCTATGGAAAGGGGTGTGAATGGGGTGTTGGATTTTCATAAATTCCCCCAAAATCAGGGGATGATGGGACTGCCTTGAGTCTGGGCGTGCATGTGTATCCCTGGATAAGCTGTCATGGTGGCGAGTTTGAGGTTTCTAACGTGCAAATTGACGAAGCTATGGAAAGGGGTGTGAATGGGGTGTTGGATTTTCATAAATTCCCCCAAAATCAGGGGATGATGGGACTGTCTTGCGTCTGGGCGTGCGTGTGTATCCCTGGATAAGCTGACATTGGTGGTGAGTTTGAGGTTTCTAACGTGCAAATTGACGGAGCTATGGAAAGGGGTGTGAATGGGATGTTGGATTTTCATAAATTCCCCCAAAATCAGGGGATGATGGGACTGCCTTGAGTCTGGGCATGCATGTGTATCCCTGGATAAGCTGTCATGGTGGTGAGTTTGAGGTTTCTAACTTTCACAGAAAAAAAGTTGTTTACTTTTTTAGCGTAATGCAAGCCTATGGGGGGGGGAAACGGAGCTCCGATCCGGATCCAGAGCTCCGAGCGGAGCGGAGTGTACATGGGCGGAGTGGGGGCGGAGCGAAGCGGGCCAATCCGAAAATCACGGATCTGGAAGTGAAGCGGAGCGGGGGGTCCGTGCACACCCTTAGTTAAAATGCATTGTTAGGGAAATCAGTTGCAAAAATATTTATGTTAGGCAAATATGCATACAAAAATGCATATATTAAAACAAAAATATGCAAAAAAAATCCTTATGAACGTTCATGCAAACTTTTTTAAAATATACATCAAAGTTTGGAATGCGCAAAATTTAAGACAAACTTTGAGAATTTATTTTGTTTAGTTCTTACAAACAGCAAATGATGAGGTAGTAAATCTGTTTCTGAATTGTACCATTTGAGAGTCCAGTTGGAGGATTCACACAATTAAATCCCACTAATAATACAACAAGAAACCCAGCAAAAAGAAAACTAGATGTCCATGAAGTGGGGTTCTTCTAGCCTACTGTTCTCCAAAAAGGGCAGTATTGAAGCAGTGTGAATATGTTAGCAAGTTGTGGGGAAAAAGTGAGTGGGCTTTGACAATCCCCCAAAAAATTCATTTATTGCATTTATATCCCACTTTTTTCTCCAAGAAACCCAAGGCGGAATACATAATTCTCCTTCTCTCCATTTTATCCTCACAATCACAACCCTGTGAGGTAGGTTGGGCTACGAGTCTGTGACTGGCCCAAAGTCACCCAGTGAGCTTCCATGGCCAAGTGGGGACTAGAATCTAGATCTCCCGACTCCCAGTCCAACACTTTAGCCACTACACCACACTGAAATTCTTTGAAACGAGTGTAGAACTACTGTAAGTCACCAAGTATTTGACATGTACGGCCCTCAGTCATCCCTTTTCATTGTAGGAAGCAGGGACAATGACACATCTGAGAATGGATTCAGGGTTCAAGCCACTTCCTGTTCTCTCCTCCATTTCAGGGGCATCCAGAAGAAGAAAAGAGGCAATTTCAATAGATATGTTTATATAGGAGGGTGGGAATGAGGTGGATTGAAATTCCTGATAAACTGTGAAATCAGAATAGTAGAGTTGGAAGGGGGCCTATAAGGCTATTGAGTCCAACCTCTTGTTCAATGCGGGAATCCACCTCGAAGCATCCCTGACAGGTGGCTGTCCTGCTGCCTCTTGAAGGCCTCTAGTGTGGGAGAGCCCACAACCTCCCTAGATCATTGGTCCCATTGACATACTGCTCTAACAGTCAGGAAGTTTTCTTACCCTCCTCCCAACTATTGGCCAAATATTTCTTTTTTGGGGAAACATATCTTAGGACAAGAGGAAGAGAGCTGATATATTGGCTTACTATTTAGATAGGAGAAAAACAAGAAACTGAAAAGAGTGGGCAAGGAGGGAGGAAGAGAGAGAGAGAGAGAGAGAGAGAGAGAGAGAGAGAGAGAGAGAGAGAGAGAGAACCTTCCATGCTTAAGAAATTATATATCTCTATATTAATGGCAGCAAAGATGTATTCCCTCTGGAGCTATAATTCAATTTGAAGTATCTGAAAAATTTCACTGAAAATTATTCTCGCTTGGTGAAAGCTGACAAGATGCTTTCATGGGGAGGGCAAAAAATAAAAGCAGCCTGGAACACCCTGGAAGAGGCCATTCATCATGCCAGAGGACACACATTCAATGTAGCAATGACATGAGTTTGCTGATGAATTCTATTACCCAGTCTTAGATATGGAGAGTTATATGCAACAGCAGGAGAAGGGACTGGAGGACAGAACTTAGGATATTCAGTCCGTAGAAAATAAAAAAAAGACTGAGGGGAGACATGTTGGCAATGTTCAGGTCCATAAAAGGGTGCCACAGGGAAGACAACCAAGAACTATTCCCCTTGCCACAGAAATTAGGACCCGAAATAATGGCTATAGGTTACAGCTACCTAGATTTTGATTAAATATAAGGAAAAACCTCCTGACAGTAAGACCTGTACAACAGTGGAACAGCCTACCCATGGAGGTTCTGTGTTCTCCATCTCTGGAGGTTTTTAAAAGAGGCTGGGCAGCCACCTCTCATGGATGGTTTAATTGGTTTTTCTGCACATTGCAAAGGACTAGATGATCATAGAATCATAGAATAGTAGAGTTGGAAGGGGCTGATAAGGCCATTGAGACCAACCCCATGTTCAATGCAGGAATCCACCATAAAGCATCCCTGACAGATTGTTGTCCAGCTGCCTCTTGAAGGCCTCTAGTGTGGGAGAGCCCACAACCTCCCTAGGTCATTGGTTCCATTGTCATACTGCTCCAACAGTCAGGAAGTTTTTTTCCTGATGTCCAGCCAGAATCTGGCTTCCTGTAACTTGAGCCCATTATTCTGTGTCCTGCACTCTGGGAGGATTGAGAAGAGATGATTCAATTCTATGAAGGGGCCACAATTAGTAAAACAGCAAATGCTCTTCAGGTAACATTGAAGAACAGGGACATTTAGATCTCTTTCAGGCACATATAATTTCCTGAAGAAAATAGATCATAGAATCATAGAATCATAGAATAGCAGAGTTGGAAGGGGCCTACAAGGCCATCGAGTCCAACCCCCTGCTCAATGCAGGAATCCACCCTAAAGCATCCCTGACAGATGCTTGTCCAGCTGCCTCTTGAATGCCTCTAGTGTGTTGATATCATCCTTGTGGTCCATTAGTACTACTGTAATGCCAAAAAGGTTTGATGTGAAAGCCCAAGATTCCCAACAAAGGACTCCTAGTATTATGCAGCTATTCTGACATTCCCTCTTTGTGATAATAAAAAATGTTGAAAGAAGCAGGGAGGCCCTATGATTAGGCAACGTGATGCAATTGCTTCAGGCAGGAGATCCTGGGAGGGCTAGAGTTCTGCCTTCAGGTGCAGTGAAGGATGCTGTCCAATTGTTAACGCTGAAGAAAGATTCAAATGCCACTCTCCAGCAGGCTTTTGTACATTGGATGGGAGAAGAAGGCACCATCTTGTTCTTGGCCACAGGTAGCAAAATGTCTCAGGTCATCCCTGGGAATAAGTGGTGGGAAAACATCTGATTTTGTATATTTAATTGTGTAATTTGATTCTCCCACCCACCCCTTTTTTCATTGTCCGCCATCTGGGAAGTGTATTAGATATAGAGCTGTATATAAACCTTGTAAATAAATAAATAAATAAATAGATGAGCAGGTTACAAATGGAAGACCCATCAGCTGGACACACACCCCTATTGTGAAATTCCATGCATGAGAAAGGGTGATTGCAGCCATGTTTCTTATCTTGTACTACATTTGGAGGGGAAGGCTGCTGCAGAAAAGGCATGTTGTTTCTGGCTGAGCTCTGAGAGCGTTTTCCTGCTCCACCCATCCCCACAGGCACTAAAGCCTCCAGCGTGCTGGAGGCGTGAGCCATGGGCAAGAAGCCGTTAAAGAGGAACTGCCACTTTAGATGAAGAGCAGAAGTGGAGGAGAGTTCCATGTGATAAAAACTGGGGTGAGGTTTGGGCTATAACATCAAGGGTCATTCCAAATTAGCATTGCGGTATAGCATGGCTTTCTGAGTTCTATAGTCTGGTTTTGTTTTTTAATGGTTTTAATGAGTTTTTAATTGTTTTTATTGCCCAAACCGCTACAAACATTAATTAGCATTAGCCCTTTGAACTTAGTAGTGATCTGCTGCTGTTGGGTACTACATTCTACAACGTCTTTAGTTATATATGTTTGATGAAGCTGGCTGAAGCAATTCCGGTTTTCTGACTTATGAAGTCATGAAAGTCACCACAAGACATGTCCAAATTTAATTTGCATGCACAATCTTCCTTTATTAAATTTACCCAAAGACTATTTCCTTTGTTTGTCCAAATCCTGCCCATTGTAGAGAACAGACATGTCATATAGCTGTTGCTATCAAGCTCTAACCATAGGCACCACTGCACAACCTTTTAAAGGTCTGATGCAATGTCAGCTCCACATCTTTCAAACAATAGCTACTTCCACCTATCACCACATGAATTTTCAGTTCTGGCTATCATGGACATCACTGCTTTTACGGTAGCAAATGCTGAATACAAGCGCTCCTGCGATACATTTGTTCTATTTCATCACTGCTGAGAGGGGCAACTGGTGCTGCGAACTCAAGGCTACAGTGTCAAATTCTGGCATTCTTACAGTGTAGAACAGCTGTAGGGAAGGAGGATGTTGCTGGTCTTTGCAGAGGGTTGATTTAGTGTGGGATTTATAATATCTTCTTCAGGAATCCATAGGAATTGGCTCATATTTCTTTTCTTCTCTTTTCATAAGAAGACACAATTATAGAGAACAGATCTAGGGATGACACACATCTGCATAACAGATGCTGGAGACAAACATTCGCAAGAACTGTTGCTGAAATGCCCCACTTGTGAAATTTGTAGAGACATCTGGAAGACCACTGTGGTAAACAAAGCTAGACTCTTTGATCTGATCTTATGTTCTTCACTTGCAGCCAGCAGTGGAAGAAAGACGGCTTTTCCTTCCTTGTTTAAAAACTTATAGGCGGTTCTTTTACATGACTTGAGAGTTCAGCTGCATTCTGAAATGGTACCATTCACTCTACTACCTGCATATGTAGTTCAGGCCTTTGATTTCCAGTTCCTAAAATGTCCAGATTGGAAGTGGGGAGAGGAAAACCAGACACCCGTTTTATCAGCTTCAGACAGACAAACATGCAAGCATTTTACTGATGCCTTCATAGTCATTTAGCTCTAAGAGCAGTTTGATCCGCAACAATTTCCAGTTATTAATGTTTAGCTTCATGGCATGGAAAGATTATCCTGATAATTTCTGCACATTAAAATCATGTTAGAAAGACAGGAGAATGGCAAGTTCATAAATTCTTTCCCCCTACCAATTGGCAACCCTAAGACCCAACAGTATAAGGCCTTAACTAGACTTAAGGTTCATCCCGGGATCATCCCTGCCTGCTCCTGGGATCCGCTGTGTGTCATTTAGATGCATAGGGATGACCCCGGGACGATCCCGGGATAAACCTTGGGTCTAGCTAAGGACTAAATGGCTGGTGAGCTTCATTCAACTTGGTACAGGTGCCACCTATTATACTATACATGCCTGCAATGTTCTTTCAGTATCTTTGAGTTCCTATCTGATAATGACAAAGGAGACAGGAGGCCTTTGAGAAGAGGAGTCCTTCTGCCATTGGGGATGGAATGGAGTATTATTATTAAAAACAAAACATCCAGTGAACTCAGGGGGAGCAAAATCTGCCAGATATGCATGTTTATCACTTGTCCTTTAATCTGTGTCAGTTGTTAATTTAGAAAGCACCACAGGAAGAATTGAAAGGTGACCTGCAAATGAGAAAAAAATATTGGGTGTGTGCCATTTCTATCTGCTGGAAGTATATTAACGATGATACATCCAAATGGATTCTTTTAACCCTGTACAGAAGAAGAGATATGAGCAGGTCAGGGATCCATAATGTTGGGAAGACTGGAATATTTTACTCTGATCACACATGGCAGCCAGTATTACACCTGTGTAGCCCAGGTGAGTACTGACCAGAAGTTTGGGGAGAAGATGGAATACTAAACTCAGCATCCATATATAATTGTAAGATGACTGTTTTCACCTATATTCACTCAATAGGTGATCTTCCAAAATGGCTTTATTGATTGTCCCAAGACCAACAGTGTGTTGTCAGGAAATGACACATAAAAATGCTTTATCAGTAGTGCAATCCATTCTCTAGACTGCTTTCCTATGTGGTCCCAGAGACAAAAACTGTAGTGAACTTTAGATGCCTATTGAAGATGTATCCATTTACTCAGGCTTTCCCTGATTTGTAATCACACTGTTCTGTTCTACTGCTCTTGTAACGTTTTTAATGGTTTGTTATTTTATATTATATATTACATTGGTTTGTATATTGTATTTTACGTATTTTATATGTAAACACCTTAGAGATATCAAGTAATATGCAATAGTTTAAATAAAACAAAAAAATAATCTCGAGGAATCAGATGGGGGCAGGAAAAACACACAAGCCCAGCAGCCGGACTGGACCTGTGGCAATTTACATAGCACCCATTTGTGGATTTTTATCCTTGCTTCCTTTTACCCTAATTCCATTTTTTAATGACGTTTTACTAATATTTGCAAGATTCCTATTACCAAGGTTATTTGGCACAAGATCCAACCTTTTTCTTATAATAAGTTGCTGCTAGCCAGCTAAAGAAAAGTCCCATTTATTTTAACTGGAGAGAGTTAAAGCTGTGCATAGCAGGAGCACGGCTAAAAGTGCTTAGGTTTGGCAAGGTAATAGAGAGTTACTGACCATCTGGTTCAGCACTAACTCTACATCACATATACCAGATTTTGATTTGATTCCAGCTGGCTCATCCTTTAGCCATTTCTTTCAAAGTCTTTAATTTCCTCCAACCCTCAATAAATGTATACTCCTCTTAGGGCATGTCTAGACCAGGGGAGGGAGTGGGGAGGATCTCACGATATTCTGATCACAAGGTCCTCCCCTTTGTCCAAACACGCGTGCGACATCCCGGGACGAAGAAGGGATGTTGCGCCCGCTATTTTCTTTCTTATTTTTACGGATGGATGAGCACACATGTGCTCCAACGAAAAGTGAATTATAAAAAAAAATAAAGCACCTGCTCCAATCCCCCAGCCCACAATGGGTACGGAGCAGCTGAAGGCCTCCATGCCCTGGGCGTGGTTTCCTCCTGCTCGCATTTACTCAAGAGGAGGCGGGACGAAGCCGGGATGGGCACCCACACCTCCCATGGTCTTGGGATGATCCTGAGACTGCAGGAAGAATTGGGCTAAAACCTGTACCATTTATCCCGGGGAAATGGGGGGATCATCCCTTCCTGCCCCCGGGATCCCCTGTTCATCATGTGGATGCACAGGTATGATCCCGGGACAATACCCGCGATAAGGATTAGTGTAGACAAGCCCTTAGACTTCTGTGTGGAACCAACCCTGAAGGCAGCTCAGAAGGAAGAAATGGTCATTTGCCCAACTGTGTGTTGGGACCCATGAAGACTTAGACCTTCTCAAGAATACACACACACACACACGCACACACACACTTCTTTTCAAGCTTTATGATCCACACTATATTGATAACTGGACTGTCTTTTTCCATGTTTATGGAAAACCACTTTGACTCTTAAGATAGAATTTTAGAGTATCTCTAGTCAAATGGTAGACATATTTTACAGCACTTAGGTTAGAGGACAATGACCAGGCTAAAAAAAAAACCTATAAGGAAAGCAGTTTCTAGCTGGCCATGCATGAAAGAAAAGCAAGCAGAAGGTGCAGAAATTGTTCAAGAGAGTTAAAGCTGTAGCCAAAAAAATGAGGTCAGAGGGGAGACATAAATTAGATAGGCAAGGCAGAAGCAAAACTGGGTTAAGGGAAGGCACCAGGATGCACAAAGGGGGGGAAACCTATGTCTATGTAAAGGTGTGTTCATTATGGTACAAGTTTTATATAAATATTGTACTACTAAATCGTTTAACTCACACTTTGCTGATAACCTGGCTTATAGCCACAATCTCTGTTAGAGCACACATGGACCAGGGTAGTAGTGAGAGAAAGAGACAGTGACCACTCATAAGTGCATGCATGAGACTAGGAGGTGGTGGGACAAACGTGAAATAAAGGCAGGGGAGTTGTGCGGAAGAGAAAAGGATAAAAGGTGGAGAGATTCCACATTTTAGCATTGGGGGTGGTGGTGCGGAAATTCTCTCCCTATCTGCTGTGGGAGGGGGGCTGAGTGGGGTGCTTCAGAGATTACCCATCAGAATATTGGCTGCACAGTTCTAGTGTTCCTCTGTGATAATTCTCCATGGCATTCTAATCCATACTGACACAATGGGACCTTCTATTAGGATAAGATTGTTGAAACCAGAGGTCGTCTTCTTCTTTTTTTCCACCCAGAAAATATAAGAAGCTCTTTGCTAACTACGTTAGCTGGGAAGAGTATTAGGAAATATATTTTTAGATTCTCTCTGGCCTGCTTTTTCTGGTTTTTAATCTCATGAGAATTTCAGCTAGGTACAATGTTCAGGACCTTTTTTTTGTATCTCTTAGTTGATAACTGGTATGGCATAGATAGGTGTAAGGTTATGTGGGTAACATTTGATGAGGAATGAAAGGAAAAGCAGATCTTCCAAGTTTCTTTATATACCTTTCCCTATATGCATCATAACCCCAAATAGGATATACTGTACATATATATATGTGTGTGTGTGTATATATATATATATATATATATATATATATATATATATATACACATACACACACACACACACACACACACACACACATTTGAGTTCACAGAACCATAGAATAGTAGAGTTGGAGGGGTGTGTGAAAGGCCATCAAGTCCAACCCCCTGCTCAATGCAGGAATCCACCTTAAAGCATACCTGACAGATGGCTGTCAAGCTGCATCTTGAAAGTCTATAGTGTGGGAGAGCCCAGAACCTCCCTAGGTCATTGGTCCCATTGTCGTACTGCTCTAATAGGAAGTTTTTCCTGATGCCCAGCCGGAATCTGGTTTCCTGTAACTTGAGCCCATTAATCCATGTCCTGCACTCTGGGATGATCGAGAAGAGATCCTGGCCCTGTGACAACCGCTCAAGTCCTTGAAGACTGCTATCATGTCTCCCCTCAGTATCCTGTTCTCAAGGTTAAATATGCCCAGTTCTTTTAGTCTCTCTTCACAGGGCTTTGTTTCCAGTCCCCTGATCATCTGGTTGATTCAGACAACCAGAATTCCAATGTTCCCCCATTCATGGTTATTTTTTTACAGTCATCTCAAATGGATAGGTATCCAATGAAGTGAGGTTGTCTGCAGAACCACAACGATAAATTATTTCAATAGATACTTTGCGTTGGAAATTAGTCCCCTGGTTAGCAAACACTTTTATGGGTGGGCAGCTTTGAGTAAGGGTAAAAGTTGCCCAAGAAGTCTGAACAGCAGCTCCAAAGCAGACTTCCAGCCAATCCCATTGCCATAGTTACCACCCCCTCATTATACCCTTCTCACTTCCAGGATGGTAACTGGGGTGGTGATGGTAATAATCAGGGTCCCTTTATTTGTCCCCAAGCTCTCCAGTCGCTGGCCCTTCTATGAATGGGTGACTTAAGAACATAGGAAGCTGACTTATACTGAGTCAGACCTTTGGTCCAGCTAGCCCAATATTGTCAACACTGACTGGCAGCGGCTCTCCAGGGTTTCACACAGGATTCCTTTCCTCACCCTACCTGGAGAAGCCGGAGATCTAACCTGGAACCTTCCACATGCAAAGCACATGTTCTAGCACATTGTGCATACAAGAACATTCTGAAAAGCAGAGGTAGGCAACTTGTGGCTTCCCAGTGTTGTGATCCCAAGCTCTCCTGTTGTGATGCGAGACAGTGAGGAGGTCCACCAAGTAATCCACAAGACATTATCCAGGAAATAAACATCTCTTTGCACCTAAAGGGAGTGTAAACATTAGGAGCTTTCCTCTAAGCTAAAACTTGGCAGACTAAACTAGGCAATTGTCCTTTCAACAAAAGGGAAAGTTTTTTTTTCTCTTTGCCACTTTTTGCTTCAGGGTGGATTCTTTGGAAGAAGTCTTTGGTGAGAAGCTAGCCGAGCTAATCACTTCCCCCCTGCTATCAGCTCCACCCACTTGACCCTGTGGCAGACTCTGGAATTGGTCAAGTCTAAAGTCCCTTCCCCCTCTGAGGAAACCTGAGTTTCCATGGCCTCTGAGTTGTTAGTATTCTCTCTGATAAAATTCAGTGAAGAGTCATCTCTGGCTCCTGAAGAGCCTGGGAGAATCTCCTTCCCTGCTTCCTGTGTTGGCTGGTAAATTTCTAGACCTGTTCCTTCTGGTTCAGAATCTGATTCTGATTGATAACTTGATATCCCTTCCCCCACTCTAGGAGAACAGGCTTGATTTTGACACAAAGATGTTTTGGCCTACAATCGCCATGAGTCCTAGCCAGCACTGATAATGGTGAGAGAGCATAGGAATTGCAGGCCGAAACTTCAGGACAGCCACTGGTTGCCCATCCCTGCTGCAAATTCTCTGGATTCACAACAGGTGGTCATTGAATATGGGCTTCCCTCTCAATGCAACTAGCTTGGGGGGGGGAGGGGGGAGCCACTGTGACCATGGCAGTGGGGAAGAGTTCAATTCTCTCTCTGATTAATATCCATCACAATAAATAAATAAATAAATGGGAACGTATAGTTAAGCCAAAAATGTTTTATGCCATGAGAAAATTGTATGAATCTTGAAATAAAATTACCCTACTTTTCCCTTCCAAAAGGGAAACAATAATAACCCACTATATATATATTTGTTTCCAGCCCCCTGGTCATCCTTGTTGCCCTCCTCTGAACACGCTCCAGCTTGTCCTTCTTGAAGTGTGGTGCCCAGAACTGGACGCAGTACTCAAGATGAGGCCTAACCAGTGCCGAACAGAGGGAACGAGTACCTTGTGCAATTTGGAAGCTATACTTCTGTTAATGCAGCCCAGAATAGCATTTGCTTTCTTTCTTTTTCTTCCACAAAGTAAATGCTATTTTGGGCTGCCTTTGTATCAAACCCCATCACACAAACTGCCCAAACTAGCAGCTATTGAATTAAATTAAGCAACAACAGATCAAATATTTGTTTAAAAATAAATATTTTAAATTGTCAGCAGAACGTAGATATGAGAAAGAAGATAACACAACCATACATGATCTAACATAAAGGTTGAAACAGACATTACTTTGAATTTGTGTCTAGCAACTACGTCTTTTATTCATTTTAACTGAAGAATAGGCACTGGGGTGGCCATCTGGATCTTAAGCCCCCACCCCCACATTAGGGCATTGATCTTAATTGCGCTCTCTACACATACTCTATAGTAAATGAAAAACAAAACATAGCTGCCCAGCCTAAATTTAAAGTAATGTCTGTGTTTGACCCTAAACATGGGATACTGCCAGAGAACGCTCTCTCAGAAGTTGATGCCATAGGAGATCTTAAAGGAAAGGCAGATTCAAAATGGGAAAGGGGTGGTCTTTCAATTAGCCTTAGGGCTTTGAAGGTAATTACCAGCACCTTGCACTCAGAAATGAGTATGGTAAAAACTGAATGAGCACCGCGTGTTAAGCTGAAGCCTCACACAATACTGCTAACTGAGCCAGTGTGGTATAGTGTTGGACTGGGACTTGGGAGATCTAGTCCCCACTTGGCCATGGATGGAAGCCCACTGGGCGACTTTGGGCCAGTCACAGACAACCAGCCCAACCTACCTCACAGGGTTGTTGTTGTGATAGTGGGGTGAGGGTGGGATCTTTTCTAAACTCCTTGGAGAAAGGCTGAGATGACATAATTGATGTTGTGTTGCTTCTTGCAAAAGGTCATAATGTAAATTGATTTCGGAGGAGGAATTCCACGAAAATAGATAAGGTAAAATATCTAATCGTAATATTTTACTTCACTAGATCAGGTTGCAAGTACTCAAAAGACTGTATGTTCTATTTCATCAGCAAACATTGGTGCAATGGAATATATACCTTATCTTTTCTGTGTCTCTCATATTCTAAAAATGAATTAAATGGAGCAAATCTTATTCGCTTTCTGAGAACAGGCGAGATGACACACATGCTAACATGATTTATGGTGCTGGACAGAAGACTCCTGGTCTTGGTAATTCTTAGGTAGAATGTCACAAGGGTTAGTAGAACTGGATGACTTCCAAAAGTCTTCTAGGACTTTTATTTTTCAAGAGAAGCAGGGTGGGGAAAGGTTTGGTGTGTTCTCAAAGAAAACAAGATTGTCCTTTATGGCTGGTGATGAAACAAGACTTGTGGAATTTGCAGGATGTGGGGCACGATAGTTTAATAACCTGAGAAGTCACTTCCTCTGTTTCTGAGGCTATGGGAAAGAATGCATTGTTTTGTCCAAATTTTTGCTGCAATACAAACTCACTAATCTGGGAGTAAATCCCATTGTCTTGAAATTTTGCTGTAAGGAAAAATAGCAAATTGTGAATAACCCCTGAGTAATTTCTCTGGTCTTATAGAAACCATTATTGCTTCCTTCAAATTTTCACTAACAAATTTAAAGATATTCTCTTCAAAGTGCTGGTATTGACATTTAAAGCCCTAAATGGTTTGGGGCCAGGTTATTTGAAGGAACGCCTCCTCCCATATGTACCTGCCCAGACCTTAAGATCATCTACAGGGGCCCTTCTCCGTGAGCCCCTGCCTAAGGAAGTGAGGCAGGTGGCTACTAGGGGGAGGGCCTTCTCCGCTGTGGCACCGCGGCTGTGGAATGAGCTCCCCAGAGAGGTCCGCCTGGCACCTACACTGTACTCCTTTCATCACCAGCTGAAGACCTTTTTATTCTCTCAGTATTTTAACACTTAATTTTAACTTAAATTTAATTTTTACTGTTCTAACTCTGTATTTTAATCTTATATCAATTTTGCTATGTGGTTTTACCCTGGTTGTGCTTTTTATACTGTATTTCGTATTTGTGCTTTTAACCTGTTGGTTGTTTTATTATGGTTTTAATTTTTGTGAACCGCCCAGATAGCTTCGGCTATTGGGCGGTATAAAAATGTAATAAATAAATAAATAATAATTAAATAAAACAATATTTCAAAAGATTGGATCAAGTGCAAAAAATATATATGCTTGAAATTGGCTAAACGTACCTTTACTAATTACCAACCATCCTGATATTTGCAGGGTTTAAAGAGTAAAAATTAGGGCTAAGTTTTTACACTTCTATTCATTTGGGGCCTAGGAGAACCTGATGGTGCAGTATTGCTGAAGCTAAGCAGTGTGGACCTGGATGTGAAATGACTGGGAACTCCAGTAAGACATAATAAATCAATCTTAGAATTTGTTTATATCTGGATTTGTGTTCCACATGTGGTTGCCTCCTCATAACTGTTAAGCCTCAAGCACGAATTGACTCTGCTAGATTGCGATCCATGCAGAAAAGAAAATGACAGCCCAAACTATTGCTGTGCCGAAAATTTCTCCCATGAAAATTTCAACCAGTCTCATTCAATTTGATAGGAAAGAAATTGCTTTTGAAACGAAATTCAAAGGAGTAGAAATTTCGGAGAAATTCTCAGGGGTTTGGTTCGAGGTTCATGTGCTTACCTTACTAATGAGATGACTGAGTAGTGTGTAAGTGTGTCCTGTCTTTCATTGTACAGTCACCTCTCTAACAGCCTGTAGCCTTCTTGGTTTTCCCCACTTCCCATTCAGGGGAAGACATCATGAATTTCATCCCCCCCCCCCCCACGAAAGGGGCTTTTCAGATCAGGAAGTGCAGGCAGCCTGGTGTTAGCATAGTTGTCTAATGTTAGCATAAGTGTCTCCATTTTTAAAAGGAAACTGTGAAATACACCAAGCAAAATATCATGGTGTCCTGTATGCGAGAATGTCTCCTTGAGTGCATCCTTCTTATCTAACATAAACAAGAGCTCTGGCTCCAGTTGGCTCCAGTGCTGCTGTGTCTGTAACTTACTGTCAAGCCAAAGGTATTGTTTACAGAACTGTTTAGCATAATTAGCTATGCCCCAGTGTTATGTTCTGATTGGTTAATGCTGCTACTGGGCCCTGCCCCTTGCAAGCTCAAATACTGTACCGTATTCCCTATGTCTTTTGTTTGATTTCTCCCTTGGAAGAGACCAGGCCTTGATTACTAAACTAATCAATAAAGCGCTTTTGAACCCTCTGTCGCTGGAATGGTGGAGTCGTGCTTAAGGGCTGTTTGGATCTCGTCCTTGGGTGAAAAGAACATTGATCTAACACTGGGAAACTGTAGAGTCATGGTGAGATGTGTAATAGAATGAAAAATATAGACAGAGCCCTCAAAAACTCCACCAACACACATTAAAAATAAATTTCTGCCCTGATAATGAAGCAGTAATGGGGAAAGAAAACTTTCATGGGGAAAGAAAACTTTCAGGAAATTACTGATATTTTTCTTTTCTTACCTCAAGAAATTAAAGGACACTTTTCCGAATTTACTCCAAATTTTCTTCACCATTATTTTTTGTTGTGGTCACATTCCCTCCCCTCAATGCCCTGGAGTGATGCTAGGTATATGGGGCATTATGGAGAATGCAAAATGGTGACAACACACACACTTGCAGTGCAAAACCCACAAACCCTGAGGAGGAGGAGGAGGAGGAGGAGGAGGAGGAGGAGGAGGAGGATGTACTGCAACCCTTGCCAATGGCAATGACTACCTTTGAGAAATTGCTGGAGAATTTCTCCTCCCCCTGGAGAAATTCGGTGAAATTGTCCCCCCCCCCAATTTCTCTTCCCACAAATAAGGTGGAGAATTTTGAGAAGCCACTTGCACACAAGTCTAGCACAAACACTTTGTGTCACTTACCAAAACCGTCTTCATTTTTTTTAGTGCATGTTGATCTTGTTTTGAAAAGTTGCATGCAAACAAAACAAGTTCCTCATGCGACAGCTAATGCCACTCCAAATTTTGAGGGGGGATAGGATAGGAAAGGAGGCCTGAAAAATATCACTGAGGATGTAATCCATCTACTAAATGCAGACATACCTAGAACATCCTAATAGAACTTTGAAAGCATACCTTATGACTTTCAGATATATATATTTTTCTCTTGGATCTGTTACATCTTCTCTCCATCTCTGATGACCTTCACCTCTGCCCATTGCATCATCTGTACCCTCTACTCTTCATCCATTTGATCCTATTCAACAACATTCCAACCCCGTGGCTATGTTATTGAAAATCTGCATAGCTCGATTTGGGGCTCTATTTCTTGGTCCTGAACTTAGGCCATAGCTAGACCTTTTATCCCTGGATTGTCCAGGGGTCAAACCTGTTCATCTAGGTGACACACAGGGGATCCAGTGCTCAGGCAGGGGCGGACCCTGGATGATCCCAGGATAAACCTTAGGTCTAGCTGTGGCCTCAGTGGCCTTGGGCCCTTTCTACACCTAAGGATTATCCCAGGAAAATAGAGGGATCATCCCTGCCTGCTCCTGGGATCCCCTGTGTGTCATTTGCATGCACAGGGATGATCCCGGGATGGTTCTGGGGGGAAAAGGCAGCTGTAGAAATGGCCTTGGTGTTTCTTTATAGGTTCCATAGGAGAGAGGGCACAGGGAAAGGAGTGGTATACAGGCTGCTGACGTTACATATACATTATGATGGGACAAGGGAGAGAGCTTTCTCTGTGGTGGCACCCCGACTATGGAATGCCCTCCCCTTGGAGGCCCGATTGGCGCCAATATTGATTGCATTTCGACACCAAGTAAAAACATGGCTTTTTAACAAAGCCTTTGATGGTTAAACTCACTGGCACATTGTTTTAACTGTTTTAACTGCATCTATTGCTTTTAAATTATATATTGTTTTAACTTGGATTATGGTTTAATTTGTTTTTAACTGTGTATATTTATTGTTTTATACTGTATGTTTTTATCTGTACGCCGCCCATAGATCTTAGTGATATAGGGTGGGATATAAATATATTAAATAAATAAATAATAAATAATACAAGCAATGAGGTCGTGAGGAGGAGGGAGCTGATTGGTCTACTAGCTGGTGGTGTCATAACTGCCATTCACATTGCATGGACCTATCCAATATTTATTATTGGATAGGTTCCAAACCACTCTCCACAGGATATATACAGGTGGAAGTGGCCTGCCTCTGGCCACTTTGAAATTACTCCTACCTCTACTAATGCTCTACTAACCCAGGCAGGATCTACACTACTGCTTTAAAGCACTTTATAACAGTTATAAAGTGCTTTAACTGCTTTAAAGCGCTATAAAACTGTTATAAAGCGCTTTAAAGCAGTAGTGTAGATCCGGCCCTGGTCTCATTTGAGGAGTAGGCTTTGCTCAATTGTACTCTAGATTGCAGCCTCTATATTTTGCCCCACAGAACTCTTGTATTTTGCTGCCTCCATTGCGTCCTCGAGTAGCCATCCAGCGGAGCTCTTCCGGGTGATCCGGGGGCTGCTAACATCCTCCCCAGCAAATGGGGACCTGGCTCCGTCAAGGACCTGCTGTGACCTTTTTGCATCACACTTTGAGGACAAGATCGCTTCTCTCCGCAGCAAGCTTGATGTTGTTTTTAGTGCAGCTCCAGTTGAGGTGTCCGATGCCACCATCTGCACAATTTTGTGGGATCAGTTCCAGTTATTGCGGCCTGATGATGTAGACAAGGGGCTTGCAGCAGTGCATCCGACCACTTGCCCTCTCGATCCCTGTCCCTCCTGGCTTATAAAAGCAAGCCGAGGGGGTCTGACTGGGTGGGTCCAGGGGGTGATAAATGCTTCTCTCCGGGAAGGGGTGGTCCCTGCTGTCCTTAAGGAGGCAGTAGTGTGACCACTCCTGAAGAAGCCCACCCTGGACCCGACGGTATTAGGCAACTACCGCCCAGTTGCTAACACTCCTTTTTTAGGGAAGGTACTTGAGAGGGTTGTGGCGGAGCAACTGCAGGCACTCTTGGAGGATACTGATTATCTAGACCCATTCCAGTCTGGGTTACGATCTGGTTACGGGACTGAATCAGCCTTGGTCGCCCTGATGGATGACCTTTATCGAGAGAGGGACAGGGGGAATGCAACCCTGTTAATCCTGCTCGATCACTTGGCGGCTTTTGATACCATTGACCATGGTATCCTCCTGGATCGACTCTGTGGGATGGGCATCGGAGGCACTGTTTTACAGTGGTTCCGGTCCTACCTACGGGGTCATTTTCAGAGAGTAGCACTGGGTGACCAGTCCTCGGCCTCCTGGCAATTGAGCTATGGAGTGCTGCAGGGCACCATCTTGTCCCCAATGTTATTTAACATCTATATGAAGCCGTTGGGAGCGGTCATTAGGGGATTTGGAGCTAAATGCCATCAATACGCTGATGACACGCAGCTCTATCTTCCTGTGACAACTGAATCAGGTGAGGCTGTGCAGGTCCTGGACCAGTGCCTAGACTCAGTAATGGGTTGGATGAGGGCCAATAAACTGAGACAGAATCCTGGCAAGACGGAAGCCCTGTGGGTGAGTGGTTTCCGAATCCAGGAGACAGGCTCATTGCCGTTCTGGATGGGGTTGCACTGCCTCTGAAAGAACAGAATCGTAGTTTGGGGGTACTCTTAGACCCATTTCTATCGTTGGAGGCTCAAGTAGCCGCCACGGCTCGGAGTGCCTTTTACCATCTTCGGTTGGTTCGCCAACTACGGCCTCTCCTGGACAGGGATAGCTTGACCACGGTGGTACAGGCATTGGTAACCTCAAGATTGGATTACTGCAATGCGCTCTATGTGGGGCTGCCCTTGAAGCTGCTCCGGAAGCTGGAGCTAGTGCAGAATGCTGCAGCACAGCTGTTGTCTGGAGCGGCCCCTTTCCAGCATGTAACTCCTCTGCTGAGGACGCTGCACTGGCTATTCGCTACCGGGCCAGGTTTAAGGTTCTTGTACTTGTGTACAAAGCCCTAAACAACTTGGGACCAGGATACCTGAGAGAGCGCCTTCTCCCTTACCAACCTGCCCGGTCACCGAGGTCATCCGAGGGCCTGCTCCTGGTGGTTCCACCTAGATCCATCCTCCAATTGGAATCCACCAGGGGAAGAGCCTTCAGCGTGGTGGCTCCCCTCCTGTGGAATTCCCTGCCTCTGGAGGTCAGGCAGGCGCCAACCTTGTACTCCTTTCAGCGCCTCCTGAAAACATCGTTATTCCAAGAAGCCTTTCTTTAATATGCAGCCTTGGATTTCTGTTTTTGCTTCTTTTAAATTTAGTTTTAACTGTTTTATTCTGTTTTTATTTCCATTTTACCTTGTACACCGCTCCGAAATTTTTCAATGGGGAGCGGTATATAAATATTCTAAATAAATAAAAATAAAATATTTGTGTGGCAACTTTGGCCTTCTAATCAGCAGCATTGTTCATTACCTCACCAGCTGCACTGGTGCACATCGTAAAAACATCGCAATTGAAAAATGGCCCAAATTCTTCCTTATTCACAGTTCTTGCCAGTGTAGCTTTGTATTTGCATATTTGGCCTAGTAACAAGTTGCCTGATCCCATATGGACCCCCCCTGGCAACTGAGAACACCATTGGAGGACTTCTGTAGGCAGAAATCATGGAGATGCAACCTTTTCTACAGCTGCACCCTTACTGTCACTTTCTCGCAAGGAGTTCAGTTTATTTACTTTCTTTCAGGCATCAGGCAAAGTTTGTTCTGTTTTCCTGTGTTTTAGGTGTTTAATTTAGTTTAATTTTGTCATATTGTCACTTGTTTTATTATTCACACTGTGATTGTTTTGGCTTGGCATATTGGTTGCTGGGATCCTTTTTAATTTGAGTGATTTATTTGAACAGTTTTATCCGCAATGTAATGATATTTTGGCATTTTCGTCTGCTGTTTTTAATGTGGTAGCGATTGGCTTTTTGTTGTTGCTTTAATGGTAAGTTGTAAAACTGCCTCAGATATATTTTATGATATTAAAATTTATAAGCCACTTTTCAGACCCCAAAAGGACCTTTATTGTAGTGTACACCAAACAAAAGTAAGATATAATAAAAGAAACAAATAAAAATATCAAGCACGAACAATAAAATATTTGTGGCAGAGAAGACATAAAAACATAAATTGAATTAGTCGCAAAACCCGGAATCTCTATAAAAATTAATCAACTTGAGAGGGTTTAAGAACCATTCTTGAAGGCAAGTCCCAGTAACATTATACAGAAAGAAAAGATGGCTGCCCCATCAGCCAATTACATTAGAAATCTCTCTAAAATGAGTCCTTCGGGGGCATCTTCCCCAATGTCACTGGGACCTAAAGATGTTTGAGACTGCTAGGATTCTTTGGACATAATTTCATCCCCAGTTCCCATTTGCATTTGCAATCACTGTTCAATCTGCATGAACAGGAAATTTGCACAAATTGAGCAGTGACTGAACAAGAGATTTGCGCAAATCTCCTGAAATTTGCCAAAAAATCTTCTAATTTATGCAAATGTCCCTGATAGACTAAAGTGGGCTGATTCCATCTACTGAGAAAATCTGCACAAATTAGGAAATTTGCACAAATCGAACTGGGAATTGAGCACAAGACAAGGGGCATGCTCACATCTTTTGCGAGCAAGAATGAAATTCTTCTACTGGGACACAATGCTACATCAGCTGGCTGCAGCCTGCAATGGCTTGTCCTTGTTTTATTTATTTATTTAAAAAAATCAAAAGAAAAAATAAAGATGAAGCCTACTCAGCCCACTCATTAAATTGTAAGTATGTCCTTAATGTCTGCCTCACCATGTGAATTTCCACTTCCCTCCTTGGATCTCTGGGTGTGTTTTCACCATCCCCATGACTCACCAGAAGATTGAGAAATTCTGTAGGAGTAGATATTCATATCTGGCCTATTCAGTATCCTTTTCACCCCTTCCACAGGCCCATGTGGCACAGGTGTGCCACTCGTGTACCACACCAAGCAAAGATTTGGTGTAAAGCAAAGGTGACATCGAAGGTGTCATGGGGAGTTGGTTCTTCCATCTTTCCAGGACTACAACCTTCACATCAATTTCTAATAGTCCTATTAAAACCATGTATACATAAATTTCCACTACCATGCAATCACATAAGAAATTAACATAATGAAATTTTGAAGGTCAAACCGTCCTTATGCATAACATTATTAAAATAATATGTGTATCCTCCTCCTACATAACACAATTTTTAATCCTTTGAGACATTTGAAGGAAATACCATTACAGATTCAAAACTCTGTTTTGCCTTGTACATAGGGATGTCAGAGACATCCATTTAGGGGGTGGAGCTCAGTAAGCTTCCATTGGTTTGGCCCCTGGACTTTGGTCTGTTTTCTGCTACATATCCCAATTCAGCCTGCAGTGAGTTGGACCAATTAATGGATTTTCTGTTTTTAAATTTGTGAAAATTTAAATTTATGACAAGAGAACCATCAATATTTTCATTCTACCTCCTCTGGGAGAAGGAAAAGTTGTCAAGTTGGCTTGGTTAAAAAAATCACATATTACCAGGAGAGTCTGCCTTCTCTGTGTGTAGGGTGGTGTAGGGGGAATTCATAGAGAAGCTAAAAAATAACATGATGGATAAATACACTGGAACAAAGTAGGCAGCAGCTTGAAAAGAATGAATCTCCAGAAACCAGGGGTGGTGGGATCATAAAGTTGAAGAAAGGAGGAAGGAAAGTAGCCAAAACTTACCACACATAGGACCAGGAGTACTGGGTGAGAGTGTGGCCTTTGCTAGACCAGGCTATATCCCGGGGTGATAGAATCATAGAATAGCAGAGTTGGAATGGGCCTACAAGGCCATCTAATCCAACCCCCTGCTCAATGCAGGAATCCACCCTAAAGCATCCCTGATACCTGGGATCGTCCCTGTGCATCCAGATGACACACAGGGGATCCCGGGCTCAGGCAGGGATCAACCCAATCTGGCCCCGGGATACAGGCCTACCCTTTGGCCCCAGTTTTTCCTGCGGTCTTGGGCTGAGCCCTAGACCGCAAGCATGTGGACCGTTTCTGTGGCTTTTCCCGGCTCCGCGCAATTACTCATGCGGAGCCGGGAGCTGCTGCGCCCATCAGAGCGAGAGTGGGGGGAGTGAGGAAATCATTTTTTTAAAAAAAAAAATCCCTAACTTTAGCCGCTCATGCACTTGAGCACAGCCAGCCCTTTAAATGTACCAAAAAAAAAAAATGGTAGGGGTGATGGCTCTCTTCTTGAGCTCATCATGCCTTGTATGTAAACGAGGGCGCCATCCCGTGATACTCACATCGCAGGATCTCCCCTCCTCTGTTGCGGACTTACCGGTAGGTCTAGCAAAGGCCCCAGTGTGGTATAGTGAATGGAGTGTCAGACACTGGGGAGACCTAGGCCTAATCTACACCTAGCATGCTATTGCACAATGAAAGTGGTATATAAAAGGCAGGAGCCACACTGTCATGTATGCCCCTACTGTTCTGGTGTTGGGACCAGGTGACACAGGGAATCCATCAGAAACAGATTCTGATTCAGAAGATGCGGAGCCAGTGGTAGAGGAAGTTCACACCGAAGAGCCTCCAGCTGCGAATACGCCCCTCCCAGAGTCTGTCTCCAGGGAGTCAACTTCTGGGGGTGAACATTCCAAAACATTACTGGATGCTAGGAATCACGGGAAGTTAAAACATTCAGAGAGATTAGCACCAAAGACACAATTGGAGAGGTTGCGTGAGAAGGCGGCGACACTCCCTCCTCTACCTTGAACCTTGGGACATTTGAAAAGCCTTTTCTTTCCTTTGAACAGTCAAATGTTTTGCTTAGTTGCATAGAGTTGCCTAGAGGGAATTTTCCCATTAAAAGTGATTTCAGAAGTGTTACAGAAGTGTTAATTGTTTGCAATAAAGCTTTGTAGATTAGCCCAGGAACTTTCCTTAGTTTTGACTCCTTAGGGACACTTGAGCAACTATAGCCCACAACACACACCAAGCAGGATATAATGGTATGAAAGTGATATATGGTGTGTGTCAATGACCCCCAACAGTTGTCAGTGCACTTCAATACTTCTATGAAGCAGTAGTGTGGCTCCTGCCTTTTATATACCACTTTCATACCCCTTTCCGAAGCTGCAACAACAGTGTAGTAAACGTCAGTGCTAAATATTTGCAAGGTATAATCTAGAGTTATGTAAAATCTGATCATGGCTTTGCCTTCTTCTAGCTATATTTCTAAGAATCATTTCACACATGCACCTTGTAGCATCAAGTGAAAACTTGCACGTGTGAATAATGCATCAGAAGATTATTGCCACAGGCAGGAATTCCATGTCACAGGACATCAGCTCAAATAATGCTTTTCAGTTGAGATATTCAGTTGAGCAAGTGATAGACATGGAGGTCTGAACTAGCCCTATTTTTTTATGGAAAAAAATGTTCACATCAGAATAATTTTAAGCAAGGATAATAATATAATAAGAGAGACACAATGTACCTGAAGGACATCAAATGAATTGTGAGTATATGAGAACCAACTCTCAAGCAGAGTTAGTTCATGCTGGTTGATTTGAATTGTTAAGGGGAAGAAAAATGTCCACTCTCTGACACATCGAATTCCTCATTCAGTATATGCTATATAAAAGGGTGCCATGGATGCTGCATATTAACATTCCCATCTTTCCTTCCATCACAGTCATAATTTCAATGCAATATAAATTGCCAATAATTCTCTGCATCACTCATCCCAGTTCTCTCACATCAAAGGAACAGAAATAAGTGGGAGAGCAAAATGTCAGAAAAATAACCCAGACACATTGAAAATGACACTGTTGGGCTATGTTATCTGGATCATGATTCGTATCTTCATTTGACATGAGATGGGAGCAATTCTCCATGTAGTTTTTAAACCTGACATTTCCTATAACTATGGGTTTCAGTTAATTAGCGTAACTAGGCATCAGGCCATAATCCTTTTTTTTCTTTTTTTCTTTTACTTTCTTCACAGAAAACCCATTACATTTGCACAAGGGCTGTAGTATGAGTGTAGTATCAATAGGTAGATATCACCAAACATAACAAAACACCTTCCATATGATATATATTCATTGCAAGAACGTAGAGGGACAAATGGCCCATGTTAATCACATCTGAATCGGCTATGGGGCGGTATATAAATGTAATAAATAATAACAATGAGTCAGCACATTCCTAAAGCCCTCTTCAAAGGGTTTTATCCATACTTGGAAGGTATATTTGGATAAAGAGGTGTGGGATAGTGCAGCTGGCCTCACTCTGATGTTGCACACACCACTGATCCTGTCCCCTTATCATCTGGGCATTAAGCCCAGATGTTTGCAAAGAGGCACCAATTCGAATTTAGCTGAATGTTGAGTAGGCACTCCATGCAACCTTAGGTGGGGTCTCTGGTTGCATGGAGCCCCAGCGCATGTTCAACTGGATCACTCATTTGCAGAAGTCCATGTTCTACATTGATTTCAGAATAGACAAGTTGATGCCTTCCAGATGTTTTGGATTACAAATCCCACAATCCCTGATCCTTGGACAAAACATCTGGAGGGCACCAAGTTGACTACCCCTATCTAAATGTAGACATCAAGGGGGCAGGGGCAGTAGTATGTGAGACATCAGGGCAGGGATAGGTGAGGATTTCATTTTGGTTTGTTTTTGACATACGCAATAGAAAGCGCTTGAGATTTTAAAAAGTGGAAAAATAGAATGTGGGGGAAATTGAAACTAACAGCTATGACCATCCAGGCCCAGGGCTTTGTGTTGTTAGTCTGAGATTAAAATCTTTCTATACTCACCCAGGGTCCTCATCTTTAACAGCTTTATCACTGATAGGTGCAGCATGGTCCTTCCCTATGTTGGGAATTGCTGGACCTATTAAATTTGGCTACTGAAATTGAGTGAGAACTTCATTTCAGTTAGTTTGGGATAAGAATTCACCAAAAATTGCAAATCTCTTCATATTCGAAAAAGGATTTCAAGCTTTTGAATGCCAAAGAAATAGAAGTGGCAGATTTGTCTGTCCTTAACTCAGAGTGGGGTGAGAAATGGCACCCCCTCCCCCATAACCATGCATACCTTCTATGGATGGAAAATCTGTGACGTGGTCTTAAATCTCTGCCATTTTGACTTTGAATCAAAACTACACACAAAGCAAGGATTGTGACCTTAGGAATATCTCTTCTGTTTAGGAAGGGTGTTTCTAAGGGAGTGGAACAGCAACAATAACAACAGTTTAGATGCAATTAGTTTCCCCGTCTTGCGTTTTATTTGTAACGGTTACTGCAACAGTGACTTTTAAAGCTCATGAACTCTTATAGCACATTAGGTGTCATTAATGTCTTAGTTGTATTCTAAGCATACTATCACACACACTCAATAGGGATATATAGCTACCATTTTAACTTTGTATCACTGGCATTTCAAGGCATTAAAGTAACATAGTAACCTTAAAAGCTCTATAATAACTGCTAATATTGGGACCGGGGGCAGGGAGGGGAGAGAAATGTCGAGAATTCACTACACAACAGAATCCAAAAGGTGAAAGAGCAGCATGCGTGAGCCTACCTGCAATGCACAACACTTTAAATAAAGAAATGGGATTTATTTGTGGTTTATAACACATCAAGGGAAATGCAGTGGGAAGGGACTGAAAATTCCATGCTCGTCATGTTATCCAGTCAACAGAATTAAACTTCAAAAATAATTTTCCTCCCAAAAAACAAACAAAAAAACTCATAGGCATCTTATGCACCTTGACATTTCAAGCCAAACACAAACATCTGTAAGTTCCTTTGTTTTCAAAAAGAGACGATTAAGCGTGAGTTTCATTTCCCCGTTGAAATAAATGGGACGAAATTGCTTTCTCTGGCTTGTACTTTCTTTGCTCTTAATTACACTGGTATGCTAAGTTAGTTTCAAACTTACCGAGTGATGTTACGAGAGTTACTTGGTTTGGTTTGTCCTTGCACCAAATGTAAAGCAGACACACGTACACTAACAACAAGCAACAGGAGGAAAATTGCAGCCACACTTGCCTTTTCTCTGCCATTTCTTATCTCTCTTTTTGTTCTATCCAGTGTTTGGAGTTCACACAAGGCTAATAACCCATGAGGAAAAACTCACAGCTAAGCGGTGGAGGCTGGTGGTGCCTATGTCAGTGGGGCAGTGAATCTACTTCGGGTTTCAGTCAGAACCACTCAGAACTCTAAAGGAGCTATCCAAAGGAAAAGCTCCTTGGATAGCTCTGTGACGTAACAGACCCTTACACTAGGAAGGAAAAGGAAAGGAACCTCTCATGCAAGCACTTGAGTCATTGCTGACTCCTAGAGGGACGCCTGCTTTCGCTGACGTTTTCTTGGCAGACTTTGTAGCGGGGTGGTTTGCCATTGCCTTCCCCAGTCACAGTTACCTTTCCCCCAGCTAGCTGGGTACTCATTTTACCGACCTCGGAAGGATGGAAGGCTGAGTCGACCTGAGCCGGCTGCCTGAGAACCAGCTTCCGCTGGGATCGAACTCAGGCCGTGGGGAGAGTTTCGGCTGCAGTAACTGCTGCTTACCACTCTGCGCCACACGAGGCTCTTCGCCACACGAGGCCCATTGCATAATCCCTTCTCAGGCCAAGCACCACCACCTGAAAACCTGAGGGAGGGTTAAATAAGACCTTTCCCCTAGCTATGAGGGAAAGAGGTTTAATATAGGATCTCTCAAAATATACTGTGGGGAATACTCTGGTGTGGGTGTTTAATAACTCTAAGGCAGGTAAATAATGCCAAGCTGACACGTGGTATTCGGTAGCTAACAAAATAATAATATGTTTATTACTATTTAAAATTTTTAAAGCAAAATGTAATACTTTCAATCCTGCCTGATCTAAACTTTCCACACACTAACCACCTCACTCTCTTCACACCAATCCTAAATCCCTAGAATCCAAACTCTTCTTATTCTCCTCACATGCACTCAAACTCACCCACAAACTCTCAACACTCTCCTTATATACTCCTTTCCCCCCACCTATTACATCATAAACCACACCCACTCAGTTCTAACATTCCATACTTACCAGACATACTAACCTAGACATATACAAGATACTTAATTGTGGGGTAACACCACAAGCTCCTTTAGAGTTTTGACTCATTCTGACCGAAACCTGGAGTGGATTCATCGCCCCACTGATGTCGGAGTCAGCAGCCTTGGACCAAGCTTCTCCATTGTGTCAGTATCCGGTGGCATCACGCTGAAGGCTGCCTCTGATAGATTCACTTTACATTTTGCAGGGCATTGAGAACAGATTCCATACCTCAGAAGGTGACTTGAGATCAGCTCCCCTTCTTCAACGCCTGTCTCTGATCCTTCTTCCATGCTGATCCCTTAATCCAGGAAAATCCCCACCACCAGCAGCCCTCCTCCATCAAGCAAGCCCCACCATGTATTGCTTCTGTGAAACCTTTCCAAGACCATGCCATAAATGTACCTCATCAGCGATGTCAGCTACTACCAGCTACACCTCTATCAATATCTGCCCTTTGCTTTAACCTTCATTCAATGCATGATGCTCATTATTATTATTATTATTATTATTATTATTATTATTATTATTATTATTTACATTTATATACCGCCCCATAGCCGAAGCTCTCTGGGCAGTTTACAAAGATGCTTGGATTGTAAAGCCATTGGCAAAGGAAGGTGCCACCTATATGGCCTATACATTGTCTAGCATAATGCTGGTGCCATGAAGCATTTGATAAAAAATATCAGTAAGAAAGTTATTTATATACAAGGTATTTAACATTTCCTTTTAAAAAAATAGAGGAGCATTCTTCAGTTTAAAAGTCAGCTTTTGAGTGTAAACTTCTGCCTTCCACTTTTTTTATTATTCCTTACCTTGAGTCCCATATATAATTTTTCTATAAAAGCATACGTACCTCCCCAAACCACAGACCAACAACACAAAATACATATATTTGCATCACTCAGACATACTTTAGAGCATATAGATATCATTCAAAAGAAAGGGAGAAGGAGAAGAAAGGAAGGAAGGAAGTCATGTAATACCTTTACTTTTACCTATGGATTTGATGAAATGGTTCCATGAAGAAAGCATTGTCAGACGAAAGAGAGAACAAAGAAGAGAAACAACGGGTAAGAGTCATGTGTGTGTAAATGTAAATGCTTTCACAATCCACAACATGAGAAGAGACAAAGCATGAAACAAGTGTTTGAGGACACATGGAGATGCAATGGGTGTCGCGTCTTAAGAATCGTTGCTTTCCAACCTCCGTGGCCATGCAGAAAAAAACACGGAAGTATAACCCATGCTTCATTTTCAAATGAGTGAAACAGAAGTGACATGAAACACTGACTAAGAGGGAGGGTTTCACAAGGTGATGGGGAAAACGCCACTCATTTTGTCAGGTTGCAAAATAAATAAATAAATAAATAAATAAATAATAATAATAATAATAATTCTGAGCATTCCGGAAGCCAGGAGCAAGTGCTTTCTGCATTTTCCAAACAGCCATGCATGAATGCAAAGCAGGACTCTTTTCCTTCGAGTACAAACGCAAATCTCTTATTTCAAAATCAATTCCTCAAACAGATTCTTTCACTCTTTCCTTTCTAAATCTTTTAAACAGTTATTATATTGCAAGTGGGGTAGGGGAAACAGTCGAAAAGGAGAACAGAAGATTTGGGAAGCAAATTAAAAAGAAAAAAAAAACCCCGCCATAAATAGAGCTATTTATATAGAATATGTATATATCTATATATACACACAACAACAACTACAACAACGAAAGAAAGAAAGAAATGTGCGGCTAAGATTATGTGCTCATGGGCAGCCCGAGACAGCTTTCAAGCATTTGGCCATAATTTGCTGCGATGGATTTCGAAGCAACTACAGAAAAAAAAGAAGAAGAAGAAACAGAACAAAACAAAATAAAATAAATAAAAACAATGAAAGCAGAGTGGAAAAGGAGCAGAACCCATACCTTGGTCGCCCATCATCAAGTGCGCCAGACCTTAAAGGAAAACAAGAGCACAGTCAGCAATGAACAAGGCTGCATGGGAAGGTGGTATTGTCACAGCGACAAAAAAAAAGTTTTTTTGTGGTGGTGTTTTTTTGATTATTATTTTTTTTTTTTTGCAACAGGCATCTGTCTCCTGTGAGATGTTTGCATTACATTGGAAAATTAAAAGAGCATTTTTCAACCACTGGTTGGAATGCTTTTGGAGGCGGGCGGCGGGCAAAGGGGCACTGAATAGATCCTTCCCTAGTTGGGGCCGAAGACCAAAAAAAAATATGATAATAAAATGATTTCAAGTTCAACAAATTCATGGAGTATCTGATCTTAATCTTGTCAACACTTTGATCGTATTGTTTCATGAGGAGGACGCTTCATCCTTAAGGTGTAAAATTGTCCTCGTTATTATTAATTCTCTCCCCCCCCTTTTCGAAACGTAGAATACTGTCAAACTGAAGCATGGGCTGGGTCTGATCTTTTTCCCCTCATTGAAAATGAGCAGTTCAAATAATTAAATAAAATAATTCCTTTGTCACATTGAAATGATAATGCAAGGGATGTCTCCTTGTTTGTGTGAAACCTTTGAGCGGAAAAAAAAAAGTCTGTTCCTGATCAGGCAAATTATTAGTTATCCAGTGGATGGAACAACATAAATCACAATTTGGAGGATGCTTTCTCCAATATAAATGCACCTTAATTACATTGAGATTGAAATAAGCTTCCTGATGAACTTTTTTTCCCCACATTGTAGAGACCTACGGTTTAAATTATTCTATGTAAATTTCTCCAGAAACATTTTAACAATAACCCAAATTACAACAAAATAATTGATGTACTTTCCACATTTTTTTTTAGATATTGCATTTTATATCCCCTTAAACAGAAGTTTAGGTCATATATTTAACTTAATAAGCAAACATGCATGACAATAAAGGCTGGGTGGATGGAGGTAGAAACCCAAAAGTAGTCATTTAGAAACAATGCTATAAAATTAGCCATCTCTTCCTCCGTAAAAAAGTAATGCTACATTTCCATGCATATTTTTCTTTGGTTCACACAAAGAAGGTGTGCAATAGAATACGCTATTTTTTATTGGCAGATAAGGTTCCTAAACAGTACCCTGAGATTTCTAATTTACATAGAAAATTAGGAGCACACATAAAACATATAACAAGTGATCCCGAAGAAGAATTTTCAAAGGCAGAGAGTTCACATTCCAAAGACATTATATCACATCATCAGTCATTTGAAGAAATAAAGTTTTCAACAATAAAGCACATTTTCATTTCACAAAGTATCTCTTCTCAATTGAAAGGAACCCTCTATTAGGTGTTTGGATATATCAGCAATCTTATTTTGGCCTCCATAACAATAAACCATACCTTAGTTAAATACTAATGCTGCAATATAAGCTCAATGATATTCAGGTTTTGTGCTTGATTTTAGATGAGATGAGAGGATGTCTGCTCGTTTGCACATACTCGGAAGTAAGTCTCACTGCATTCAGAGGAGCTTACTTTCAGGTAAATAAGGATTTCAGTCTTTCAGTTGAATGCTAACCACGTTTTCTCAGAAGTTGAACTGAACTCAGTACGACTTAGGGCTCATCTATACCAAGGAGGATATTGCACTATGAAAGCGGTATATAAAAGGCAGGAGCCACACGACTGCTTTATAGCAGTACTGAAGTGCACTGACAACTGTTGGGACCCATTGAGGCCATAGCTAGACCTAAGGTTTATTCTTGGATCATCCAGGGTTCAAACCTGTTCATCTAGGTGACACACAGGGGATCCAGTGCTCAGGCAAGGGCTAACCCTGGATGATCCCAGGATAAACCTTAGGTCTAGCTGTGGCCTGAGACATACTACTATATACTGCTTTCATACTGCTATATGCTGCTTGGTGTGGCTCCTGCATTTTGTATAGCGCTTTCATAGTGGAATATCCTGCTTGGTGTGGATAAACCCCATCTCTCTACTAACTGTGCTTAGAATCACTGTGTTTATGTTTTAGCAATACAAGCCCTTTCTAAACCTAAAGGTTAGCCCAGGAAAATGGAGGGATCGTCCCTGCCTGCCCCTGGGATCCCGTGTGACGTTTGGATGCACAGGAATGATCCCGGGATGATCCCGGGATATAGGCCTGGTGTAGACATGCCCTTAGGTTTCTGAGGTACAGTATCTTCCAGTTCCTTCAGTATGCAGATGAAAAACTGCCTTTAAGATCAGGGACTGTATTTACTAAGTTCTCTGTGGTTTTCTCTACTGTTAACATCATCGGGCTTTTCTGAATGAGTATAACATCTAACTGTATTATCTTTTCCAAAAGAAATAGTCACCTCAAAATGAAAACAAAGAGGACCACCCACAAAACCCTTCCACCCAAAGCCATTTCATGTTGTATGAGAGAGGGTTTCCTCCTTTTCCTTTTTAATTAATTAATAAATTAATTAATGGTCAGACGGACATCAGCACTGCATTAAGTTCGCAATTTATTGAATTGGAGATTATAGTATGACCTATGGGCAGGGCAATCCTATGGGGAAGGAAGAGGAGGAGGAGAGAAACACAAATAAAGGAACTGCCTCTTTCCTATGGTGTGTTGCCTCAGACAAGGATGGCAGAAGGCATGCTCCTTCCTTTTGATTTTGATTTTGTGTTTTATAGTCATTTGATGAGTTAGGCTCATTGTCTGTTCTAGATGGGATTGAACTGCCTTTAAAAGATCACGTACGTAGCCTAGATCCTACATCAATCACTGTCTCTGGATGCCCAAGATGCCATGGCAGCCTAGAATGCCTTTTAGCAGCTTTGGATGGTTCATCTCTAGTATATAAAGATAGCTTGGCCACAATGGTACAAGCACTAGTAGCCTCAGACTGGATTACTGCAACGCAGTCCATGTGGAGCTCTTCTTAAGGCTCCTATGGAAGCTAGAGCTAGTGCAGAAAGCAGCAGCTCGGCTATGTCATGAGCTGCCTCTTTTCAGCATGCAGCTCTTTTGCTGAGGAACTGCACTGTTTCCCTATTCTCTACCATGGCAGGCTTAAGGTTTTGGTACTAGTGTATTAAGCCCTAAACAACTTGGGGTCAGGATACTTGAGAGAGTGTCATCTTCCTTATCACCCTGCGAGGACACTGAGGTCATTAGAGGGCATGTTCCTGGTGGTTCCATGTGGACCTATGGCCCATTTGGAGTTTACCTGGGGAAGAGCTATCAGGATCCCTGCTCTAAAATACAGCATGGAAGGAGAAACCGGAAATTAGAAATGCTTCCTGTAACATTAGGAATGATGGGCCATTGGAGAACTGCCTTGCAACGTAATTCCTGATACAGACCATACAGGCTGTCAGATCTTCCTAACAACATCCTCTCTGCACTTACACATGGGCAGTTGCTGTGGATGGAGGAGAAGTACAGGGTCAAGACAGATGCATTTTTAAATCTGGGTTCAGAACTGCATCACAGCATATCCTCAGCACATCTGACCACTAAAAGGGGGGGGGGGAATGAAGCCAACTAGATACCTTAGGCATGTCCAATTTGTGCATCATCAAGCCAAAGGCAGCCCACTCTCTGTATATTGCGGCCTTTCCCTCTCACCCCATTTTTGCAATCCCACAACGGCAGCCAAAATAAGAGTTGTAGCAGTAACTTTTGCTGGGCAGCCAGTTGTCTTCATGGGTATGGCTTGGCTGATCACACAACTTGGGTCACTCTATCCTAGCTTGAATTTTTCTCACATAAAAGGGGGATTATGTAAATAAACCCTAAAAGATTAATATATCCAGAACTCTATGTACATATTAGGTACAGACTGCCCACCCATTAATATTCAACTATTACCTTTCATCATATGCTATTTTGCAACTCATGAGCCAACGTTAGCATACACCTGTCTTTTAACATTCTCCCTTTCCCTTGGGGTCAATTTGGTTAAGGAAATTCTTGCTTAACTGAGATAATCCATGACTGTCCTTAATTAAAGTGGCTCTATGAAGTGAAGGGAAGGCACAGTGATGAAGGCCGGCTGAAGGATCTGACTCATAGTGCACTTTCATATTATTTGTTTAATATTTATTTATTTAAAACATTTATATCCCGCCCTATATTAATAAGATCTCAGGGCGGCGTACAGATAAAAGCATACAGTATAAAACTGTAAATATACACAGCTTTATATTAGATGAATTGGACTCTCAGAAGACATTTCCTTCCATTAAATCCTTGACACAGTTGTGTTTAATCTGCCATGTCTTCCTCCAGAATACATTTGAATAATCACAAAAACAACAACAGAATCTTCTAGATGACAATGATTCTGCCAGAAAGCATCCCCTGAAAACCTTGTATCTAAAAGAGGCTTGCATAACTCTCTTTGGAACACCCTGCTCCTAGAGGTCAGGAAGGAGCCAACACTATGCTGCTTCCGAGGCCTCCTGAAAACATCTATTTTTCCAGGAAGCGTTCCTCAGCTGACCAGCCACTATTTCTATGGGTCCCTTTCTCTTAAATGGAACAATTTTAATTTGCCTTTTTAATTGTCTTTCTTTTTTCTGTTTCATTTCTATGTGCACCGCTCCAGAATCTATTTTAGATATGGAGTGGTATATAAATATTATTATTATTATTATTATTATTATTATTATTAATAATAATAATAATAATAATAATAATAATAATAATAATAATATAATTAACCACCAAGCAGAATGTAGCCCATGTTGACTGCTTGGCCTACCAGAGGTCTCCGAAAACCTCCTTGCATCTCTGTCTGCTTGGGGTTACAAAATTGGCACGACAGCCCCTAATACATGGCTGATAAATTGTTTTCACATTGGTGGATCATAATTGGGAAGGTCCAGGTGTCAAAATCTCATCTGACTCCTGCAAACATTAGAGCAGTGCATTAATACCGTGCTTTCCATAATACGTCACAAAACCCACCCACACATATTTTACCAACTGAAGAACGTACTTACCAACACTCTGGCTAGACAAGATTACATGGTAGTTTTATGACATTCATCCTGTCCTTCTGCCATGTCCGTAAAGGAACTGACAAGTCAGTTTAGCCAAAATCAGACTCTAGGGGTCCATATTATTGTGCCACAGAGAGTAATGGAATAGGTGTAAGTTAAAAGAGAAAGAAGCTGTGGATCTTTCTAGCAACTCAGCCATGTGGGCATGAGGCTGGAATAACTGGTGTTTGGTGCCAATCAGTTCAACAAATGCCAAATAAATTATCCACCTCTTGAAGTTTGGGGGATTCTGTCAATGATTTCAGAATTCTATTCATCAGTTTGTAGAAGGATCAGGTGTTTTGCTTTCCCTCTCCAAGGGGGAAAATGGAATCAGTTTCTCTCAGTATTAGTTTTTTGGTCTTATAAAAGCCCCCTGATCACAGCAGCACAACAGACCTCATTGACGCTGGCCAAAGAATCATTTAGCTAGCACAGAGAATCCAATGGTCACTATGCTCAACATCTAAGGTCATCCTCCAGGTGCCTACCCCGAGGGAAGCTCAGGGAATGGCAACAAGGGAATGGGCCTTTTCAGTGGTGGCCCCTCAATTATGGAATGATCTCCCTGATAAAGCTCGCCTGGCGCCAACGTTGTTATCCTTTTGGCACCAGGTCAAGACTTTTCTCTTCTCCCAGGCATTTAACAGCATATGCTGAGTTTTTTAACTGGCCCCAGAATAGTTGTTTTTAGATGGATATTGTCTGTTTTTGTTTGTATTTTATGCTTTTTATGGTTTTAATTTTTTTACATATATTTAATGTTCACAGTTTTTAACTTCTGTAAACCACCCAGAGAGCTTTGGCTATGGGGCGGTATATAAATGTAATCGTAATCATCATCATCATCATCATCAAATCTTTTTTGTTGTTGTTTCCATTAAAGAATACACAATCCAGTAAGCCTCTCAAGGAGACCTGCACATTTATGTCTTTTTCTCTCTCTACCATAAAGTCCCTACATGCCTGAAAGCAGGGCTTGTCTTTCCATTTTAGTCTCTGATTAGCAGTTTTAGGCATGATGATGATGATGATGATGATGATGATGATGTCACCAAACAAGGTGCTTTTTTAAAACTCAGCGAGTCTTCACAATCAGCTTGCAGTATTAAGCAAAATTAGGTGAAAAAACCCTACTAGACATTGCGCTAAAATCTGTACACCTCAAGAGGAGTATATTGGATTATGGCCACTGTTTGTGACCTTTTCTAATACTCTTTCGTAGATTTGCATATTTTTAAAGATAAATTATTAGCTTATTTTGCAAATTTGCCAGCTTCAAATGTTCAAAAATAACCAGTTTAAAAAGGACACCCAGTTGATACATTTACACAACACAAATTCATTTTGGGGTTCTTTTATTTGTTTTGGAGTTTCGGAGTCATTAATTCTGCAAGAATGCTGACCAGAAAATGTATTCTGCTTTCCCCAATGAAACTATGAAATGATTCTCATTTCAACAATATATTTCAAAGAGGGGGGGGGGAAAGGGTATAGCACACACCACCAGCAGCAGTAGCACCAAGTTAAAATTGACACATTCTCATGAGGGAAGAAGAAAATCAACTTACCGTTTTTAATGACAAGGTGCATCATTATAAACAGTAACCAGGAGGCAAAACACTAAATAGAAGGGACAGGAAGGGTAAGAAAAGAGCTTTGGAAAATAAGATAGAAAGCACCCACCTTCCACATAGTTGTCTTCTGAAAGCACATAACAAGGAGGGAGAGAAAAGGGGAAAAAAACATTCATTAAGCAGCATGCAGACTGGAACTTGCCTTTGCATGTGAACATCATGCAAGGCATCAAACACCACATGCAAGTGATCCATTGCTACTATCCAAAAGGAAGGGGGCAGGGGAGACCAAAAGCACAGGGAAGCCGTGTTTCTTCCGTTAAAATAATAATCCGCATCTAGGCACAAAATGAAACAACAAAAAAGTGCTTTTTTTTTAGAGTGTAAAGGGATTTTGGTTGTTAAAAGGGACGGTGTGATATTAGGATTCACCCATCACAAGTTCTTGGGTAAGTCAATGATTTCAAAGGGTGCCGTGGTGTGCAGTGATTAAGTTCTAAATGGAGAAAGGGGGGGTGAAAGAAAAAGAGAGAAAAGTGTGAGGATTCAAGCTGGTCTGGAAGGTGCTTCCTTTGGACTAGAATCCCTTTCCCCTAAATCCCAGATAAGTGGTGAGGGGTGGTGAGAATATTCAGTGTCAAAGGAAAAACTGTCTATTAAAAGCTCAGGGAGAAGAGGTGACCTTATTACTACTGCACATGATCTTGGGAGAAACAAGACAATGGGCATGGCATAGAGCTTTCATCTTTAAAGCAAACAAACAGGAAGACCTGATTCTGTTCTGTGTTGTTGTTTTTACAAGATCCATATGCACAGGTATAACGGGTAGTGCATCGCTGATCTTCGTACCATGAAAAGCTTCACTTGCTAAATGTATGGAGCAGGTTTAGCAATGTGTTAAAGACACAAAGAAGGGAAGGGAAGGGGGGTTTGACATTCCTAGACTGAAAATACATTCTAGTTCAGAATGTATAAAACCTAGTTCAAATTAAGCCCTCTGTAGGCAAAGGCTGCACTACAAGCTTAGCTTATTTTGCTTCTGTAACGGTGTAATGGTTAGGCCGTAGACCAAATAATCTTGGGAATTATACTTTGGTGAGGCTGCTGAGAATGATCTATTAGAGATTCTTAGCTCACCCTCAGAACTACCTTTCCCAGGGATCCCTGGGAAGAAGCAGTGAGAGTCTAACATCTCTCAAGCAGACATGCCGTGTGAGCAGCTTGCACGCTTAAGGGCTTTCTGAAAGCAGAGCTGCCACTAGAACGACCAGATGGAGAGAAGGACTGTTGGAGGCCACTGTATCTTTTGTAGTGCTATGGAAGAAGGAATTTCAGCAGGTGATGCTGCTCATCAGTCGTGAGAAGAAACATCACCAGCTGAGATGCCCTCTTATTCACATCTCTTAAAATACATAATCCAAGGCCAACTCATAATTTAATGGACCCTCTGCAACACAAACTTTGCTGGAAGCCCTTCTATATCAGTGGACCCCTGGATGTGGGATCAAGAACACAAGAAGAGCCCTGCTGGATCAGACCAAGGGTCCAGCTAGTCCAGCATTCTGTTCACACAGAGGCTGACCAGCTGACCATGGGAAACTCACAAGCAAAACATGACTGCAACAGCACCCTTCTGCCCATGCTCTCCTGCAACAGTTGTACATAGGCATACTGCCTCTGAAACTGGAGGAAGTACATAGCCATCAGGGCTAGTCTTCTCCTCCAGGAATTTGTCTAGCCCCTTTTAAAGCCATCCAAATTAGTGGCTATCGTTATCTGCAGCAGCAGCAGTGGTTGGCTATGAGCCACCATGTTCAATTCCCCACAATGCCCCTGATTCTCTGAAGCCTTGTAAGAAATTCAAAATAGCATTCTGCAGATGAACAGAAGCGTGGGCTGGGATCATTGCCTGTGGGCCTACAGGAGCCCCATCAGTTCTTCAAGTGAACCAGGTGCTGATGCTGGTCTTGACAGAATTCCTGTCCTCCTCTGCACTTTGGTGTTTCTCAACTTTCCAACTTATTTCTTGGCAGAGGTCCTGGTTTTAACAGCTGCATGGTAGTCTGAAAATCAACAGCTGAAGCCTTTCCCATCCATGCTGGATACAGCTATTAAAGGCTAAGAGTTTGACTCTCTCTCTCTAAATTGCGAAATATGTGGAAGCAGCACTGTGTTTACTTCCACTTTTTCTTCTTCTTTAAGGCCAAAGAATAATTCTAGGAAACAGGACAGCCTGGATCATTTATGACAAGACTGTGGGAATCATTAATACAAATGAGCAACACCTACAGAATCATGTCTAATTATATTAACTAACCATTTAAGCAGGCACCTTCACATCAACAGTAATCATTTCTCCCCCATTCAACATCAGCCAACTACATCATGTCTCAACATAGTTTAGGGTTACTGAAAATACGGGGCAGTAACTGGTCTAAAATCCAAATTTCACATTGCTTCACCAGAAGTGTTCTAACTGACTTAGGGTGACCAACTGTCAGGATTTCCCCGGATTTGTCCTGGTTTTTGTTCTTTCCATGGTGTCAGGGGGGGATTTTCTATAATTTTCAATAATGTCCTGGAATGACACACCTTCCCCTTTAAGGCTGCCATTAGCATGGCAGGAGGGAATGACATGCTTTCTTGAGGCACATCATTCCCCCACCCCGAGCTCCAATTGAGGTCTTAAAGGGGAAAGTGGGTCATTCATGGACATTATAGAAAAGGCCCCAATTGGAGTGGATGGTGGTGGTGCAGAATAAAATCCTTTCCCCTCCTCCACTCCAATCGGGTTCTTTAAGGTGGCGGGGGAATAATGTACTTTCTGCAGGACTCAGAAAGCTGCTTCCCCACACACACACTAGGTGTCCTCTTTTTTGGTTTCCCAAATATGGTCACCCTAAACTGACTAGATTAGAATCACACCAAGAAAGGAAAGAGAACTGAAGTGCACATTGACTCCAAAACAAAATGGCTGCAATCCAGCGGTGAACCATTCACATGCACAACACAGCTTTTCCTGAGTGTTTCTCATTCAGGTGTGGCCATAGTAGTGAACACCTCAAACTTCTTTTTGCCAAAAGGAAGATATCAGGGAAATGGCAGATGCACTCCTGAAGTTGCTTCCCTTTTAGCAACCCACATAACCAAACTATGTAAGAACCTGAAGAACAGTTGTCTGGGGAGCAGCTGGTGGAAGAATAACTTGTCCTCATTTTTGCAGTCCCAGGCAATACAGAAGGTAGAACAAACTGCTGGTGGTTTTCTACACATAGTTGGTAGTCTGTGTTTGGCTTGGTGTGTCATGTGCTGGGCTGGCCTTCGATATAAACATAATGTGGGGATTTCTGTCACACAGATCTCCCCAAGGGATGAGAGAAATTCATTCGGTTTGCATTTTAATGCGAACTTACTTAATTTTGCACTTTCGAACCAACGAGATCCAAATCTGAGTTATCCATCGAAATGTGCACTTCTCCAAATTTTGCGGTGGAGTTCTCCAATCAAATTGTGCATACAAAACCCACAAGTTATGGAAAAGTGCACAACAATGTGTATATTAATGAAAATAGCAAATGCATTATACCAGGAAAATGCATTATTTTTGGAAGATCGCTTGCAGAAATGTGTGCACTAAACAAAATCAGATCGAAAATGCACACAAAAATCCACAACATTTCCATTCAGACTATAAAAAGGTATATGAACCGAATTAAACGTTGGAAACATTCTCAAAGTTTGGGATGATCTGAATGTAAGATTAGAAAATTGTGAAACTGAGGTAATCTGAATTTCACAGATTTGTCCATCTCTAATCTCATTCAGAATCTGATAATAATTCTGGAGTTGCACGGGTCTGATATAAGTGGGGTGCAAGTATAAATTATTCTACCCTGAACTACTGTTTTGAAACTGTGGTCAACAAACAGAGGTCCCAGTAGACCAAAACCTAATTAAGGTAATGGTTGGAGTCATGCTGGTGTGAATTTCAGGGTTCTGGGAGCCATATAAAAATTTAAATGGTGGTTTCGCTTGATACAATTCCTGCCTTGCTGCCTGGGATTATAAAAAACAGGGGAGTTGTGAAGCAACTGGAAGAGCACAAGGAATGGTTAATGGGATGCATTTGGCTTTGTGGGGCACAAATTGTGCAGGCGTATATTAGACTATGAAAATCAAAGCACAGCAGCTCAAACAGGCAAGGATGCAAAAACAAAACATAATTGAGCTAAGTTAGTGGCCATGTAATATCTCTACATTAGTCAGGGCTTGTTGAATTGAAGGCTTTATAAGAGAAAATGGCACTTGATTTCTAGTCCAAATTAATAATATTAAAAATGAAGGCAAGGACGGAGGTCCATAGAGGATTTGAAGCTTTCATAGGTATTGTGTGGCTTCCCTTGTAATGCTATCCATGCAATGATACAGACCCTTTCTACACCTAAGGGACATCCCAGGAAAATGGAGGGGCCATCCCTGCCTGCTCCCAGGATCCCCTGTGTGGCATTTGGATGCACAGGGATGATCCCAGGATGATCCCAGGTTTAGGGCTGGTGTAGACATGCCCATAGTTCGCAATATAAGAGCTCTCTGGTATATTGACATGGAGCTCATAGCTGAATTTAGAGTAGTTGTATTCTTTTGGTTTGTCTATTAGAGTAGTTTCATCTCTTATTTATTGATCTGGTTTTATGCAGATTCTATTGCTATTTATGTAATTACCAAGTCCTGTTGAGGGCTCCTTTGATGTCAAAAGGCAGAATAAAAGCTTATATATGGATATATAAAGAATGTGGCAATTTCTGTTATTGAAATTGTGTGTGGTTATACCCACAATTGACATGGGAAGAGAATGTGAAGTAAATACATCTTTTTCTGAGTGGTTCTGGTCAATGGATGCTTCCTTCCCCTCCCCAATTCCCCTTTTAAATAAGAGTTTATCAAAAATTTACTCTTTTTAGTTTAAAAAAAAAAGGGATGGGGGGAAAAGGGAGATTACACCAAAATCAAATGTGAGATAAAGGAAAGCTGATGGATTCATCCATAGCTATCTGGAATGCTCAAAATGCCTAGGGATGGGGGAAGGAGTGATGTTCAGGTTTGTTGAGCACCTTCATTGTCAACCCTGATGCTGGTCTTACCTTGTTCTTACTCCCAAACGCAAAAGTCTTTCTTTTCTTTTTTTCCAAACAGGTAAAGTGTGCGTTTTCAAACACAAAAAAATGCCTACTTTTCCAAACACACATCTCAAATGCAGACTTCTCCCCCCCCCCAACCCTCCCCCACATAGGCTAAAGCATGAAAATGAGGGGGGCTGGGGGAGAATGCAATATTTTTCAAACTGTACGCTTGCACTTTTGAATGGGAATGGAAGCTTTTGAAATTGTAATGTTTCCCCTAGAATTATGCTTCTGCTCATGTTTACATTCGGGATTGTGAATGGGGAGCTTTAGAAGATTTGTGAACAGGAACGGAATTCTTGTACATGCCTAAAAATCCCTAATAGCTACTAAGACTGGGGAAATTTAGGAATATATAATAATGCGAGCTGCCTTTTACTGAGGCTATCAAAACATCTAGCTCATATTCCCAATACTAAGGGCATGGAGCCAGTGGGCTTCCAGATGTTTTGGACTACAATTCCCATCATCCTTGACATTCACCATCTGGGGAAGTCAGAGTCCAGCAACATCTAGAGGGGCACAGGTTCCCCACTGTTGCCCTACACTGGGCCTGTTCAGAAAACACGCTAAGCCATGGATAGGCCGCTAACCCTTTTGAAGCAAATACTTTAAACCATGGTTATGCAGACACCATGGTTAGGAATGATTTACACGACACACTTAGGCCTTAGCTAGACCTAAGGTTTATCCTGGGATTATCCCGGGGTCATCCCTGTTCATGTAAAAGACACACAGGATATCCCAGCAGTAGGCGGGGACGACCCCGGGACAATCCCGGGATAAACCTTAGGTCTAGCTAAGGCCTAAGTTATAAGCTACATGACAAGCTAAGCCATAAGGTTTAGCTCAAAATGCTTAACCATTGTGGTGTGCTGTTTGAATAGGGTCACTGACTGGCGCGGACTGGATCTCCAGGATTTCAGACTGGGAACTTTTCCAGAAGTATCAGAGATGGCAGAGACTTATTGTGGGACCTTTTGCATGCAAAACAGAACCTTTAATGGTCTGTTCTTCCTCAGGTATATGTTAAAAGAAGGTTATATGCCCACTTCCCCATTTTGCAACTTAAATGGGCTTCTAGGCTGCAATCTGCCCAGAGTGCTTCAGAACTGCCCAGAGATATTCGGCTATTAGGCAGTTTAGAAATGGAATCAGTCAATCAATCAATCAATCTGAACCAAACTTCTGGCTATGCATGCTTAGAGTGGGTTAAAAAATAATATATATATATATATATATATATATATATATATATACACACACTTTACATATGGCTACATCTACAACCTGACTATTAAGAATGCACGACCTTCATTGGAGTGCACTTGGTACATGATACTAGATCACATGCTTTAATGAAAGTAAAAGAATGAAAATGGTATGGTGAGAAACATCTTTGATATATAAGAACAGCAAGATTAACAAATTATATAAAGTCTAGAGAAAAAATGCCAAACACATCCAGGTTTCTATGAAAGAGAAAGCACACACTAAACATTTTACATGAAAATCGTCTTTTGTTTAGAAAAAAATGGCTCACTTAAATACAATTTGCTTTGTACAGAGTTTGCAAACAGGAAGATTGAATTGTCTTGACTCATCTATACTACAGCAACTGATGGCATAAACAAACACTTCACTATCTCCATGGCTTCTTAAGTGTCATATAAGACAAGAAACACATTGGTTCATTATCCCATTGCTGTAACGAATATAAACTAAGGACAAATGACTTGGCTGGACAGTGCTTGGCATTGTCCCAGTCCATAATCATGGTCAGGCAGATGAATGGACAATGGATGAAAACAATATTATTACATTGCCTTTAAACTGCTTGAGTTCTTGAAGGTCAGAACCACAGACAAGGAAATGGTCCTATGGGGTGGGAGGTGGGGGACATGAAAATTGAGTGCTGTGATGAAAAGCAAATGAAGGGCACAAACGCTGGCGTTAGTTCACCACTAGCTACCCCAATCAAGACAAAAGACATGGATAAGGAGGAGTGATTCAGGAAGAAACCACATGCTACTACATTGGTGCACTCATAAGAAGTGACATACTGAATCAGTTCAAATGCCTATCTTGTCCAGAATTCTCTTTGCACAATGACCAACCAGATGCCTATTTGAAGCCCCCTAGTAGGACATGATTGAAACCATAGCTTCCCACGTGTGTTCCCCAGAAACTGATATAAAAAGGTGTACTGCCTCTGATACTGGAGGTAATATATGGGCATCATGACTAGTAACCAATGTAGCCTTATCCTCCCTGAATTTGTCTGATCTCCTTTTAAAGTCCAAGCTTTACAGCTTGTGGTAGCAGATTCCTTAATTCACATAATTCAGAGAAGAAATGTTTGGGGTTTTTTTTGTATCTGTCCTATCTTCCAGAATTGAGCTTCATTGGATGACCCTGAGTTCCAATATTATATGAGAACCAAACCATTTTTACACCTCTATCATGTCCCACCCCCTTACTTGCCTTTTTTCTAAGCTAAAAATCCTCAAACAACAGCCATAGCTAGACCTAAGGTTTATCCCAGGATTTTCCTGGGGTCAAAGCTGTTCATCTAAGTGCCACACAGGGCATCCAGCCCTCAGGCAGGGACGAACCCGGGACAATCCTGGGATAAACCTTAGGTCTAGCTACGGACAACTCTCTTTACAGAGGAATTGCTCCTGTCCCTACATCATCTCAGTTGCCCTTTTCTACATGTTTTCCCACCTCTGCAAGATATTTCTTGAAGAGCAGTGAGCAGAACTGTACACAGTATTTCAAGTTTGATCATGCCATAGATTTGTATATAATCATTACGAAATCGACAGTTTTATTTTTGATTCCTTTCCTAGTGATCCCTAATGTGTAAATGGTGTTTTTCACAGCGGCTGCACACTGGGTCAATGTTTTCATTGAACGATGCACTTCAGACTCCAAGATCCTTTTCCTCGTTGGTCACTGCTAGCTCAGACCTCATCAACGTCCATGGGCACGTGGGTGAGGAGGGAGTGTAATGTTTCCTTTTGTGGTTTCTTATAGCAAGTCAGACCATTGATCTTTAAGGTCTTTTCCAGCCCTACCCAGAACTTGAAATCATGAACCTTGTGCACACAAAGCACTTGCTCTACCACTGAGCTATGGTCCCTGCTCTGACAACAGCTCTTCAGGAACAATCATGTTTAGAGGCAATAAGCCACTGAATACCAGTTGCTGCAGGTGATGCAGTAGGGAAGAACACCAGGCTGGCACATGGCGGACCAGAATGCCGGATGATATAGAACTCTGGTCCGACCCAGCAAAGCACTTCTTATGAGCCTTTTAGCACAAAATGGCTGGTTTCTTCATCTAGAGAGCCTTTTAACATGAATGACTGGTTTAGAGATTCCTTCATCAAGAGACTAAAATTGTTTCTTTCAAGAGATTAAACATTTCCAAAAATATTGATGCCAGGAAAAAAAAAAATTAAAATGCAAGGGGCAAAATTCGACTAATCCCTTTTACTTGGGAAAATCATACATGAACAGTACGATCCTATACATGTGTTCTCAGAAGTAAGTCCCGTTGATTTCAATGGAGCTTTTTCTCAGGTAAGTGGGTAGAGAATTACAGCCTAAGCTGTGCACTCAAATTGCTGCAGTACTACCAGACTTTATTTCTATAGTAAACTTGTTACAGTGGATGTGTCAAAAATGTGATGAATGTTTTTATTTTATGTGAATACTTATAAATCCAGATGAATTTTGTGAGTGCCTAAAAAGAAAGAAAGACAGAGATATTGGAAACAATCCAACCCACCACTAAACACAGGTGGAAAGCATGTTGGGTTGTGTTTAGGTGAAGGCCATTGCCTTCCAATGGCAGCTCTTTCTGGGATGCTTTGCCAGAGGGCCCTGTGGCTTTGAGGCGGGCATTCAGGAGGGCATCAGGGGGGCACTTGAAGAAGGAAGCAGAAAAGCCTGCATGTACAAGTGGAGAAATCACTCGTACTGTTTTGAGTCCTAGCATATTTCTCCACCTTTCCCACATATAAGGTTGGCAGAAAATTCTACATAGACTTAGATAGATCTCTAAGCTTTTAGATATTCATAATATTTGTCTAGATTTGTCAACTTGCCCCTGTGAATATTAAGATTAACCAGGCTTCAGGCATTCACTATAATTGCTCTCTGTCTCTCAAAGATAGATAGAATTAGCTGTAGTCAGGCTTACATAGTCCACCAAAAGAGAGGTTTGGGATGTTCTAGTGTCCTGACTCCAAACGAGAAGAGGTCCACTCTCATTAACGAGAGCCAGTGTGGTGTAGTGGCTAAAGTGTTGGACTGGGTGTTGGGAGATCCGGGTTCTAGTCCCCACTCGGCCATGGAAACCCACTGGGTGACTTTGGCCCAGTCACAGACTCTCAGCCAACCTACCTCACAGGGTAGTTGTTGTCAGGATAAAATGAAGAGGAGGATTATGTATACCACCTTGGATTCCTTGGAGGAAGAAAGGCAAGATATCACTGCCCCATAGTCCATGTGCTACCCAGGCCCATAGCCCACTGATGACCACCACCTCCTTCACTCTTTCTCCAGAAAGCCCTGAATGCTGCTGACTTTCGTTTCTTGTTCAACTCTACTCTGCCCCTCCCAGCCGCCTCGGCATCTCTTAGAATAGCCTGCCACCTCCTGAAGAGAAGCCCCCCGTCATTGTACCACCACCCTATCAATTTATTTATTTATTTTAAGTTTAGTTTATAGTAGGTAATGGCATGATGATGAATGGGGATAGTTATCTGAAGGAGCCATCATTTTGGAGCAGGATCTGGGTGTGGGAGATTGAATTGTGAGTAATCACTGATGTGGGTCATCTTGGGGTGGGGTGCAAATTAATTAAAAAATCTGGAGTGAGCTGGGAGAGAAATTGGCTTGCCTTCACTGACATTTAAATTTCTACTCTTCCACCGATAAAAAATAAATAAATGTGGATGTGCAGATGTGTGTCCTCTCTTTTGGGTAGTGCAAATGCACTTCTCTTGGTGATGCAGAAGTGGCCATCCCCACCGTACATTTAAAGGGTGTTCTTGGGCAGTATCCAATGTGGCAATTCTGCTTCTGCTGGTTCCATTGAATTTGCAGGGCTCACCAGGGGTGGCCCTGCCATTAGGCAGGGTGAAGCACTCACCTCAGGTAGCAGATGCTAAGAGGTGGAGAATAGCAGCAAGGTGTTGAAGGACAATGTTGTGTATGCCACTCGGCCTACCCTGTGTCCCCTAAGCTAACTTGCTTCCCTCAGGTTGTCCCTCTGCCAGTGTTGAAGTAAAGTTCAACTACCAGTCCAGTTGGTTTCTATATATGGAATGGGGGGCACCATTTTGTCCTTTGCCTCAGGCAGCAAAATGTCTTAGGCTGGCCCTAAGGCCCACTGTGAGTTCAACAGGAATTGGCATTTCCAAAAGGAACTCCTGAACTGAAAGGAAGGATTCATTTCCAGGACAGGACTGGTCAGTGGCAAGGATGCGTGGACCAGCAAAGCACAAGCTTGCCAAAGCTCTCAGAATTCTATCTCGATCTCATTCCAACTCAAAGCCATGTCAAATTGTGAGCCTTTTCTTTTCGCAAAAAAATCTGGGCGTATTTCCATGCATATTTTTACGCATCAATTTTGTGCCTTTTTTAAAAATGTAGGCAATGCCCACCAACTGGTTAAACTGTATTTTTGCACCTTTTTCAAAAGTACATTTCTTTTCATGCACATTTTTCAAATCCACACTAGTCTGTAAATCATATTAAAAGTTCGGAAAGTTTGGTATTCTATGGACTTTGACCACAGATTGCATCCCGGTCAATGTTCAGCTGGGGAGGTACAAGCTGGGTAAAAGCCTTATCAAAACACAAACCAAAACAAATTTCCCATATATCCCTAGTCAGTAGAGCTCTCTTCTGCAAGCTCCATTGACCTACACCATTCTGGAAATGTTTTATCCCATTTCCAACTGCTACAGGAACTGGTAGGTTCCCATTGTGCTAGTGGCAGGTCCCACTATTGTGCTGGAGGTTTTGGGTACCATCCCCTTGTTTTGGGTTACATTCAAGCCTATGTATCACATTTTAATTTTGACACATATTGACAAGAGCAGATGTCAGAGCAGCAGTGAGCAAAACTCTTCATAGGCTTCAAGTACATACTTCTCTTCTGTAATAGTGCTGTTAAATTACCAATTCTGTTGAATTTATCCTACTCAGTGTAGGCATACAGGTGACATGAAATGTGGCTCCAAGCAAAAAAAAAAAAACACAAAAAAAACAGGTATGTTGCAGTGGTGCATGCTATGTGTGCAAATAAATGTCACATCCCAATGCACAATTCTACACATTCTTGGGACGAGGGACTAGAAAAGGGCCCAATCCCATAAAGTGTATCAGGGGGCACCCATAACCCAATATAATGAATAGTTATTATTTTATTCCAACATATGCGTTTTCAAATGCATTTCCCCCTAAAATGTACATTTTGTAATGCATACATGCACACCAGCAACATCTCATAGAAATATCCCCCAAAATATCTGTAAAAGAGAAATTGGAGAGAAAATACTGACAATGGTTTTGCAGAGGTCAAGCACAGAGTCTGCCCCTGGAGCGTATGAATATGACTTCGAGGAATTTGGTGATGGCCTCTAGTCAACAGCGGAGTGCTAGTATGAAGGAAAATCCTTTCCAACAATGTCCTTGTTTGGGTGTAGTTACTGGGGCCTCATCTATCCTGGGGCCTCATCTATCCTCTGTGCATATGATGGGACTTTGCCAGCACAAATGCATTCAGCAGGCATCTGGAAGCCGCTGGGGAGCTATTAAATCCCAGTGAAGTCAGTAAGATAGATGTAGGCTTGATTGTGGTTGCAAAATTGTGTCCTAAGGTTAATGTCTATGTAGTCAAGAGCTTACAATTCAGTTTTATCTTCTCAAAGGGAATTGCTCCATTGCTTCTTTGTCACAGCATGTAACCTGAAACATGTCCAGAGCTTCTTTCATTGTCATCCTAAGGCTGAAATAATATGCAATTTGTGGTATGCCTTTCCCCAAAAATACCCTTCATAAAACAACATCATCATCATCAACAACAACAACAGAATTCTTGAATGTATCCTTTTAATGTCATTTGTATATGCCTTGAGATCATTGATCAATAAATTTGCAAAGTTTTTATTTCAAAGATTCTGGCCCCCTGTGTGAGACCAGAGTTAGAGCCAAAACAGTCCTTGCTGTCTCATGGGCTGAGGTTCTCCAAGTTCTACCTTGATGCTCAGTCCGCCTTGTTCCTGTGCCTCTCTACCCAAATTCATATTTTCCTCCATCGGATAGGGTGTGAAAATGCATCCCCCCCCCAACCAAAAGAAACTGTATTTTTAAAGTGCACATATTTTTAAAGTATGCATTTTGCATCACAATAGGAGTATACAATATTTGTCCACAAAAGGGCTGTGCATTCCCATTTGGGGGTACGAACAGGGCACATTTTGATCTTAAATGAACGGAAATGAAATTCTTACACATCCTAGATCAGGGTGAAATAGGATAGATTTGGGCAGATTAAGAATGGAGTCAGGACTATGAGAGGGGTGGGAATTTACTGTGTTATCTGTACAGCACCATGTACATTGATGGTGCTATATAAATAAATAATAATAATAATAATTTGAAGCCGAGGTGGTTGTCTATGGAATCCTTGTATTCTCTCTTTGAATCAGCCTGCCTGTACCCTTAGATTTGTCTTACCAATAAGGGAAATACATTGGATGGTGAGTTGCGATAGTGCCTTCTCCATCATGCCTTCCCAAGGAATGTCCTCCTCCAAGAGTTATGCTTGGCACCAACTTTACTGGCTTTTCAATGCCAGTCATTTATGAGTGAACAATGAATATGATAATGATTACTTGTTTCTCTCTCTTGATTATTATTAGTTTGATTATTATTAGATTATTATTGATTAGATGTGTTGTATTTTTAAAAAAATATTTTTATCCACCATGGGCAAAATATAAATAGATTAAATTAACAAATATTTTAGAGACTTGGAGAAGTAATCTTAGGCTAGGCCAGGCCTATATCCCAGGATTGTGCCAGGATCATCCCTGTGCACGCAAATGACACGCAGAGGATCCCGGGAGCAGGCAGGGACGACCCCTCCATTAGCCTGGGATAATCCTTAGGTCTAGCTAAGGCCTTAGTCTCAGTATTCCACATCTGCAAAACAGGACATATCAAATGTTTTCTAGAAATGCTTATTTCCTTAACGATATGCTGTATGTGTGTCTGTTATACAGATAAGTTGACCTGTAGTTTGTGGCTGAGCTCGTCTGCTTGAGTTACCTGTTCTGTATACATTTCCTATTCTCATTGTAAATCTGTCCTGTGTTAGCTTGTTCTGTGGTGACCCAATACTATATGTGCTGGGCAATATTTGTTGGCAGGGAGTTTGTCAACACATGCAATAGTTATGCATGCAGTAGAACAAAGAGCTTTGACTATGAGCCCATTAGATTGTACTACAGTCCCATTAAGCTCCTCCCTTGGTTTTAATTTCAAATAAAATAATCCTCATTTTATTCCTTGCTTTAAAAAAACGTATAAAGGTGGTACTCACACAAACAGTGCAATAGACAACTTGGGGCGTGTGATCGCGAGATCCGATATATATATATATATATATATATATATATATATATTCCCGTCCCTCCACCCCACCCTTACTCGCGAGGAGCCGGGATGAAACCGTGATGGCGGCCCACACCTCCCACAGTCTTGGGATCATCCTAAGACCATGGGGAAAGTCAGGATAAACATGTAGGGCAATATCCTGGGGAAATGGAGGGATCATCCCTCTCTGCTCCTGGGATCCCCTGTGCATCATGTGGATGCACAGGGATGATCCCAGGAAGATCCCCGGGATACCGCCCTGTCTAGACATGCCCTTGGTTGGTCAACTTTTATTTCGTAAGTTGGTTATTCTTATCTGATCAGTGAGAAGCATTAAAGAAACTGTTACTGGAACAGAATGGCTTGCTGTTCTTAGGCTCGTATTTAAAAGTCCCCTCTTGGCCTTAAAGAAAATCTATAGAGAGTGATGTAGGATAGGGCTCAGAAAAGAGCTACAAGAATAGTCTGTGATCTGGGAAACATGCCTTACAATAAACAGCTTAAAGAGCTCAATCTATAGAGTTTATTGAACAGAAGGTTAAGAGGTGCCTTGATCACAGTGTATAAGTACCTTCCCAAGGAAACGGTGCCTGATATGAGAGAGTTCTTCATCCCAACGAAGAAATGCCACTATTCTTAAATGGAAAGGCGCAACAGCACATGTTTAAACAGTGATTGCATTTGCCATCTAATGTACAACTGCTACGTGTTCTATGTGAACTTAACTTCAGTTACTTTCAGTGCCGTGGGGGCCAAAGATGAAGGCAAGCCAGGCATACACAACTCGTGACATAGGAAGCCAAATCTGTTTATTGTTTTAATCAGTTTTACAGCGTAAGCCACCTCGAGTGCTGTTCTCTGGTAGAAAGGCAGGGTACAAATCAAATCAATCAAGCAGTCAATAAAAATGTGGCCTTCTAGATACTATACAATTGCCGTGTATTGGCAGTTCCATCCCAAGCATGCTGCAAAACAAGCAAGTCGAACCTCTATGGAGCCACAGTACAATATTGTTATCTAGTTGGCCATGTCTGGGTTGGTAGGTTACAAGTTGCAGAAGCCTGGCTGCTTAGCCCAATCAACTTTGTATCCCAACATGTTGAGTGGGTAACAATGCAATAATAGAAATGAATATTAATTACATTGACTCCTGATCCATTTCTTAGCTCAATTCAAAATGTTCGTTTCACCCTTTTGTTCTGTATTATGCCCCTTGCCCCTTGAGATCTACAGAGGAGGCTCTGTTCCAATTTACAAATTCTATTTTTAAAAGTCTGCATGAAAATACTTATGCTTTTTGTGCACATTTCTAATGTACACATTTTGTCTGCCGCTTTTTTTCTGAATATGTACATTTTTGTGCACACTTTTTGCTAATGTACACATTTTTGCAACATATTTTCCCCTATACTAATGGATTTCTCCATGTTATTTTGTGTGTACACTTTCCCCTGTGTGCATTTTTTGAGTGGAAGGCTGTAGCACTACTTTTTTTGGGGGGGAGTGTGAATTTCAGTGCACAACTCTGTTCCAGTTCACTCATTGGTTTGGCAGGTGTGAACTTGGTACATGCACATATAAATTCAGACAGAACATCCATAATGGTAAAAATCATCTTCCTCTACCAATATAATGTATGTATAATCATTTAATTGTTCCACCCTGTCATATTTGTCTTTCTCTTGCTGCTTGGTTTAAATTTATTATTCATTTGTTGTTAATTTTGTATTGTGTATTTTTTGAGCTCCACTCTGGGGACCCCCAGGCTAAAGAGCAGTATAAAAATAAACATTTATTTGCCGGCTTACCTACTTATAAAAGCTAAACGAAGGCCTTATTGAACAGAAGATCAGCACTGACCATTCTGATCACTGTATGTGTTCCTTTGAAATGGGCCTCTTGAACTACCTAGGGAGGTTGTGGGCTCTCCCACACTAGAGGCATTCAAGAGGCAGCTGGACAACCATCTGTCAGGGATGCTTTAGGGTGGATTCCTGCATTGAGCAGGGGGTTGGACTCGATGGCCTTGTAGGCCCCTTCCAACTCTGCTATTCTATGATTCTATGATTCTATGATAAAACCACTGACTGTCTCTTCAATAGAGCATGAATATGAAGTACACAGCCTAGAGATGCTAGTAGTACCATCTTTCTTACACACATACATGTGCACACCCACAAACCATGTTCATGTCTGATAGGAAAGATCCATATGCACACAATAAATCCAATTTCTGTATGCAGAAGCGTTGAATCATGAGCCTTGTTTTGGACATTTACATTAAGAAAATGGTCAATGCCATCCTTTATTTGTAGATAGCGCTCATTCATTAACCCCACTATTTCTCAGTGTTTTAGTGGAGCCAGGACTCCCAAAGATGCAGTGTCGATAATTATGATGATTACAAGAGATGTGGATGTGACCTTCCAATCCTCCCTCTGTTCCCTCTGAGCATAGCTGCAATCCTCACAGCAGCTGGGGGAATGGATTCCCAGAGCAACAATACATTATTGTTCCCTGTTGTAATGCAGAGTATTTTGGCATGGGCTTGGTATCACACGGGCAGTTAAGACCTATTAGCTTGGTGAAGATGATAACGGCTAGAACTGGTTTGTTGTTCTGGATCAACACATCTGCCTGGGAACAAAGCTACACTTTAAAATTTGCCGCTAACCTTCCTGGCAGTAGCCACAACCCTCTCCTACCATCCAAGGCTAGTATGTATTTTAGAGACGGGAGAGGGCTGGGTAGGCTTGGCTGGGAGGAAGCAGCTTGTTTGCCACCTATGTCCCCTCTAGTCAAAGTTCACAAGTACATCAGCAGCACTCTGCCGGCATATCTGCCTTGAGATGGCCTCTCTCAATACTTCCATAGTCCAAGCTGGTTACTGCTGAATGGCAAGGAGTCACTCCTGTTGAGTTACCAAGGCAACTCCAACCAAATTGGAGAATTCCTGGCTTCAGAGGGGTTGGTCTGCCAGTATCTCCTGGGTCATGCTGGGAGACAACATGACAAAACAGCCCATTAGCACTTCTATTGGAGTCTGCAATCTCCAGCGTACCTCTTAAAACGTTGTTTGTCACTCATTGCTAGCCCTATTGCCTACTGCATGTAGACTTTTCTAGATAGGGGCCTCAGTAATTAATAAAACACACACACACACACACACACACACACACAGAGTGATTGAACAATTAGAACATTTCACTCCGTTCTCGCCAGTTCTGCCTAGAAAGCAGGCAATGGGCAATGTGACCTTGAATTGGCATTTCACCTAGCACTAGCTCTATGTGCTAGTTAGCAGCTAGAATAGAATGAACAATAAATCTTTGTTCTATCACTAGATTCCCAGGGCCTTAGTTACCTTTGAGTTTCAGCCAACTGGTTTTGAGCACACAGCCGCCTTTTCATAAACAGTGAGAGTGGATCACTATTTTTGTTACTAAAATGAAGTAGAAGAAATATCTATAATTGTTCCCAGAAAAGAAAAGGGGGAAAAACAAACAAAAAGCTTTCCCCCCATGGTGTATGGCCTTTTAAAATGTATTGGGATGACATTTCAAAACGGAAAATATATAATAACCTTCAATAAAGCTGAATGCTAGAACGCAAACAAAATTCTGGATGAGGGGAGTGCATTACAGCACACAGGGGTCTCTATGTTGCAGTGTAGTCAGAGTAGATTATATTCTTGTGTTAAAATGAGATTTGGTTTTACTGTGAATCTGTTACCATCTATGCACCTCCTAAGTTTATACGTATGCATGATTGCATACAACTCTTCTCTGGGCTGTGAAGTAATTGTGTGTTCACAACAGTCCCACTTTTTAGTGTTTCTCATGAATCCTCTTTGAGCTCTACATGTTAAATAATCTTTTATCTGAAGCTTTTCTGAGTCAAACTTCCATGTATACCTTAAGTCCTACCAGCCCACAAAATTTGCTTGTTTCACATAATTCTTTGTCCTGATCTGACCTCTTCTTCCTATTGTGTCCTGCCCATCTAAATTAGGTTTCATTTAGTTCTGTTGGGAAGAACCATTCCATTTCTACTCTGTACAGAACTTGTGAACCACCCAGAGAGCTTTGGCTATTGGGTGGTATAGAAATGCAACAAATAAATAAATAAATAAATGTGATAAGTTGCTGGCGCTATATAAATAGTTGCAGTATTAACAAAGGATGTGGTCTCTCTGCACTAATCTCATGGGGATGGGTAGGGCGTTTTGTTTCAATTGCTTGAGGCATTGGGTTGATTCAAGGCTACAGCTCTGTTCAGGAACATACCCAGGTTAGAGGAATGGGCTATGGTGGACCTAAGATTCATGCCACTCCCATGAATGTGATCGTAGCAACTGGGCTGCCTGATATTTGGATCCTTCTCCAGTCCTATTCCAAACTCTATGTGAAAACTGTAACCAATAAGGTTGTGGCCATTTTCTTAACCCACTTCAGCCTATACACAAGGGCACATTGGGAATACACTGCTGGTATGTTTGATATCTCACATTATGTTTAGCTGGTGAGATGTAGTGACTAGGGCTTCAATGTGAGAAACCCAGATCCAAATTTCTTGTGCATTCATGTTGCTCTTGGAGGAATAACAGAGCACAAGTTACCCCTTCCTTCTCTACAATGTCTCATTTAACCTATACCATGTCCTGAGATCAACATCACGTCCATTTCCACGCTGCCAGCAGCCAGTGCTGTGATGGGGATATTGTAACAATGGCCGTTTTTACACCTGCCTTTTCCCCCAGGATCATCCTGGGATCATCCCTGTTTATCCAAATGACACACAGGGGATCCCAGGAGCAGGCAGGGGTGATCCCTCCATTTTCCTGGGATAATCCTTAGGTGTAGAAAGGGCCAATGTCAGGACACAGGGCATGTTGAACAACCTCAAGGTTAAGGAATCTAGCATCCTCTAGATGTTGGACTACAACTCCTATAATACCTTTCCATTAGACATGCTGCCTTAGCTTATGGGAGTTGTAGTCCATAAGCTTTTTGTGTAGACCAGGGTTAGGGTACCAGGTTTAGGGATGTACGCCTTGTGGAAAATGTGCTCTTGTCTGTGTTTTGCGAATTGTCTGGCACCTTTCATTCTGTCATCCATCCATCAATGGGGTTTTCTTTTAAAGTTTCCGAATTTGCCCAAATTCAAATTTGCCCAAATTTGCCCATGCAAAAATGCACAAATTTGCAAGTTCAAAATTTATTTATTTATTTATTACATTTATATACCGCCCCATAGCCGAAGCTCTCTGGGCAGTTTACAAAAGTTAAAACAGTGAACATTAAAAAGTATAAAAAATTTAAAACCATCAAAAGCATAAAAACAACAGTATCCATTTAAAAACAACAGTTCTGAAAATGCAAAAAAAAAAACACAAAAAAAAACAAATGCGTATTTGTTAAATACGCATTAAACTTTGGGCATTTGGGGGGGGCCTACTTTTCTATACAAAATTTGTGCAAAATTTCTGAAGTTTAGCAAAAACAATCCTGAAGTCGGCAGAATCCGCCAAACAGGGCAGCTTCAGAAAAATCCAAACTCGTTTGATTCTGTTGCAGAGTCCTCCAACATCCCTAGTCAGGTCCCCTACCCCTTGTCTACACAAAAAGTAGCTTCTTTTTAAGTTGCAACCCCATGTTCAGCAGGGCTTGTTTCATTGCTTTTCAAGGACACCTCCCATGTTCGTCCCATGTTCCATCTCTGGCATCTTCAGTAAAAAGACAGGCTCCAATCAGATGACACTGTTAACCGTGCTGGTTAAGGGTTTTTGGTTAAGCAGCAGGATTAATGATGTCATCTGACATGTGGTTTCCTTAACCAGATGCCTCCGCTAACCACATTATGGTCAGCTTCACTAACCCTGTTCTGCAGCAGGGTTAATGACACTAGCTTTGGCTTAAGGTGTCTTATGTGATGCAGCTGTGGTTAAGGGGCTGAAACGATAGAGCTAGCAGTACAGAGTGCCATAAATAGCCTAAATCGCACAGCTGCCGGCTCTCTTAGTGCAAGTCCTGATGGGATATGGGGCAGAGCATTCGGAGGACTCGGGTGCTCATCTAACTGCTTTGTGGTTAGCGTGTGGTTAAGGAAACTGGGAACCGGACAGGGTTAACGGTGGCGTGTGCAAGTGTATGGCTTGTGGTTAGTGCTAACCACAGAGAAGCATGGTTAAACTAACCACAGAGCCCTCAGTGTTGTCTGAATGGGCCAAATAAGTCTTGGGTAACAGGCCTCGGGGGAAAAACACAACTCTGCTTGAAACGCTAGCTACTCACAGTAGACAATACAGGATTAGATGGGTCAATGGTATGAAGGCACTTCATAGGCATGCCTGGAGTGCTGTTTTCAATTTGTTGGACCACAAGTTCAGAGGGCCAGTAAAAGAAAAGAACAAAGAAAAGCTGCCAGTGCAGATCTGCTCAGTCTAGTTTAAGATGTAGCATGTAGTTCGTCCTTGTTCTCCTACTCCATATTTCCTAGCTGGGAAGAAACAACTAGGGATGAATTGAGCTTCAGGAAAGGGTCTTGGTAATGGGTGAAAAGAAAACTACACAAGGTGTCTGGCTGTCTCACAGTGCTGATGGATGAGATAAGGAAAGCCCCAACAGATACATTTTGAGAGCCACTAAGTGGGGAAGGAACCTAGTTTGTTCTTGAGTGTCTGTACAGGATGCATTCTGATGCTGTACATCTGTAAAAGTTGTAATAATGATGTCTGCGGCCCATTAAAATCCATAGCTGTCTCTGTGGCTTTTTCCCCACTGTCTGTGCGCTGTGCTAATTTTACTGACTGTTTACATTATACTGACAGCATACACTTGCTGCAATAAAGCACAATCGATACCCGTGCTGTACATGCAGCTTCAACAGAGATGCTGTCATAAACGCAATTGTCCACATCAAATATTGGGAATATAGATACTAATGGTTTAATAGACAAAATATGTACTACCAAGAAAAGACTCACGTTGAGATATTTCTGTCTGGCAAAAGGTTTGCAAATAACAAATAAGAGAGAACTGCATGGTGTTCTTTGGCTTTTAATGATATTTCGAGGACACAATGGGGACCAATTACAATAAGTGTATGTTTCACAATCCACATTCTTAGTGGGTTGAGCTAGAGCCTCTAAAAGCAAAAGCTAATCCAAACAAGTGTGACCTTGCTGCCTAAGGGAAGGATCCAATCATTCATTTGGATTGCATGTCTTGACCAATGTACTTTATGGAATGCACAATTATTTCCAAGAAGGCTTAAGTGCAATGCCAGTAAAAAAATGTGTTCTTTTTTTAAAAAAAAAAATGAATATTATTACTATTTTAAAACTCATTTCTCAGAATATACTTATAATAGAAGTAGAGCAGACACCACATTCTCTTTGCCTGGAAATAAAAGGTATTAGTATTTCCTTGCCAGCAACAGCTGGGGATGTGGAACAGAGATAAGCAAAATGCAGAAAGTTGTGATGTATGTTTTCTAGATCAGTTTTCCCCAACTTTATGCCGTCCATAAATTTTGGACTATTTATAAGGCACACCCCTAACTATTGGCCATTTGGGAGTTATATCCAGCTCTGGATGTTACATAGCATATGGTTGAGCTCAAAATGGGGGTGTTCTTTTCAGCAATATCTGCAACTTTAGTTAGGGTGGCCGTATGAAAAGGAGCTCCTGTATCTTTAATAGTTGCATAGAAAAGGGAATTTCAGCAGATGTCATTTGTATATATGGAGAACCTGGTGAAATTCCCTCTTCATCACCACAGTTAAAGCTGCAGGAGCTATACTAGAGTGACCAGATTTAAAAGAGGGCAGGGCTCCTGCAGCTTTAACTGTGGTGATGAAGAGGAAATTTCACCAGGTTCCCCATATATACAAATGACACCTGCTGAAATTCCCTTTTCAATACAACTGTTAAAGATATAGGAGCCCCATCCTCCTTTTCATATGGTCACACTAACTTTAGTGCAACATCTTATTTGTTCCTAAGACAGAGATTTCTCCCATGTGCATTTTTCCCTGCTTTATCTCACTTTTTTTTTCATGAGGGCTTACGATGTGAGGCACTGAATAACATGCTAGGTTTTGTGGTAGAAGAACCAAGTTTAAGACCCTTTTAAATCATGAAGTGCTCTGATTGGCTTGCTAACTCATTTCCAACTTACCCTGCAGAATTCAGAAGAACTCCTGGGCTCCTGCAAGTGCCAGGGGTGTTTGGAAAAATAAATAAAAAGAAAGACAGAAGACCCCCTCAACAACTGGCTACAATAAAAAAAAGTATGTGGAAACCCTGTCCCCCTCCCCAAGAAAGCTGGATTCAACAGAGAGGGACTTCTCCATTGTTGCACCCTGCTTATGGCATGAGCTCCCTAAAGAAATCCACTTGGTGCCTACGTTGTCATCGTTTTCACACCAGCAAACACTTTTATTTTTTTTCTCAAGCATTTTAAACACCTAGTTCTTGACTTTTATGGCTATTCTTATATATCTTTATCTGTTCCTGTGCAGTTAGTTGCTTTGTATTATATTTCATCGTTTTAAATGTATGTGTTGTATTTTATATTTTTAACGGTATCTTCTTGATTGAGCATATCTTATTGGGCAGATTAATACGTAATAAATAAATAAGAGAGAATCTAGTAATAAATTTACTCTCTTTTTTTTAAAAAAGAAATCTTTCCTTCTTGCCTAAATGCAATGAAGGATTGTGGCCTCGTACTTCGTGTTCTTTAATTAGTTAATTTGCTGAGCTCTCAAATTCTTATTCTGCCTCTCAACCAGACAACAAGGGATTTCTTTCCTTCACAGCCAGCGTGCTCAGCAATGTGAATTTCTTGTTTCTGTATAATAATACTTACTAGGTAGGTCACTACTATTATCCAGAAATTGCATGTGGGGGCTGAGGGTGTGAGTTGCTTGCATAATAAGACCAGCTAATGGCAAAGAAAACATTTGAATTTGGGAGGTATTGAGGCATAGCTGAGATTCTGAGCCACTACACTGTATCAACTCTCTAGTTCTGGGCACTTAGGCTATTGAGCTCAGCAAGCTTATTTGAGTAATCTCCAAAGTAAGATAGCAGTTTTAATCTTCAAATAAAAGGTTTCCGTATGTGCTGGGATGATGTCATTTAAGTGGTATGATTTGTTCTGTGTTCATCAGGTTTACTACACAATGGTGCATGATCTTCAGTATATGTAGTCTATTCCAGATGTGGGATATTGAAGAATTTTCCACCAACAACCTACTTCCATTTCCCACTGGCTTTTAAAAAAGCAAATTTTCCAACTGCACAAATGCCCCATAAGACACCCCCCTGCCCCTGCCCAAGACAAGCACATTATTCTCTTTCACAACTGGACAGTTTATCACCAACACTAGTAGCACCTTAAACTTACAGACAGATTGACAAGGTCATATGCATAACCAGGAAGGACGACAGACGAAGAGAAGTACACCACTGGTTGTCACCTACAGCCCCCAATTTAAACCTTTGCAACAGATCCTCAATGAACTCCAACCCCTCATCAGCACAGACACTTCTCTCTCACAAGCCTTGGGAGGCAGACCAGTCCTGGCCGACAGACAACCTCCCAACCTGAAGCGGATGCTAACCAGCAATAGGACACAGGACACAGACAGAGACAGAGGGACCAGACCAAGCAATAGAACCAAGTGCCAACTCTGCCCCCATATCTATTCAGACAACACTGTCACAGCACCCAACAACATCAGTCACACCATCAGGGGCTCTTTCACCTGCATCTTTATATAATTTGTGTTACATGCCATCCCTAACTTTGTCTGTTGTTAAGTTCTTAATAAACACATACACATAACACATGTCTTGTTTTTTCAGCACTTTTTTCAACTGCACATTATCAGATTTCCAACTGCACATTTTGTGTCGAACTGCACACTAAAAAAAACAAACCTGATCTCCCATAGTGTTCCAAAGGCCTCTGAACCCCCAGAACACTTTTTGAGGTACAAGGAACAACAGGGAAAAGAAGGAATAGGTGGAAATTGTCTCCCCCTTCTTCCAGTTGCCGAGTCCTGTGGGTGGAACGTTACGTGGGGAGTCTAAATCTATTTTTCTTTTCTTAGCAAGTAACTTTTTCATCCTCTTCTATGTTTCCCATTTCTAAAAGAAACAATTTCATTCTAGGAAATTGTATTCCTGATTAAATCAATAACAATATCAACCTAGACTTGGTCAATAATCTAGGACTTGGCTCTTCTATCATTTTGATCATCTGCAGCTAGCTGCTGTGCTTCCACAGTGTAATTTCTGCACTCTGCACATCTGCAGCCTGAAAAGTGTGAGCCCAGTTCCCCAAACCATCTGTGAAACGCTAAAAGGTTATGTGGTGGATCCTTAAGAGGGGGTGTTTTACACCCTGTTCTACATACACGAGATTCAAGTTTACAGCCTAAAGATGCAGTCCTATGCAGACTTACTTGGGAGCCCTATTTAACCCAACAGGACTTCCAAGTAAACATGCACAGCAGTGTGCTCCATAGGATGAAAGCTGTTCAATTATTTCTGAGCCTACTGATACATCTGAGAATTGCATCAGGAGATCTGTCCATTAAAGATGCTCCCTCTCCATTTCCCGTCACACTGTTCCTGATGGCTTTGAATTCACCCCATCTTGGTTAGATATTGCACTGCTCTATGCCATATAGCTTAGCTGTAATCAGATCTATTGAGCCATCAAAGGACATCCACTCATTGACACCCTGGGCATGGCTAGACCAGCCCGGTGTAGAGGGAGGGAGAGGAGAGGATCTTGCAATATGGTGATTGCAAGATCCTCACTCTCGTCTACATGTGGCGTGTGACATCCCGGGAGGAAAAGGACATCACACCCGCCATTTTGTTTTTTTGATTTTTGTTTTTATCAAAAATGAGTGTAGGAGCACTCCATCGCAAAAGTAAGTGTGTGTGTGTGTGTGTGTGTGTGTGTTTAAAAATTACTCCCGTTCCCACACTACCCCCATGCCCGGTTTCCAGCTCCTCATGGTTACTATCTTGGAAACCAGGACAGTGGGCCACACATCCCACGGTTTTGGGACGAGCCCAAGACCGCAGGAAGAAATGGGATTAAAGGGTAGGGCCATATCCCGGGGCAAGGGATAGATCATCGCCCCGTCTAGCCATGGCCCCTGTGTCTGGAAGAGGCCCTTTTCCTGATTGGGGATGTATATGGAATACATTTTTCTCTGTTTGATCAAAAGACCAGCTCATCTGAAATCATACTTCATGCTAAACATGACAGAAACAAAAGCAAAAAAATACTCACTAGTTTGCAACGAGGTTTGAAACCATTTCACAAGATATGGTCTGTCCCCAACTGGTGCTTGCTAAAGCATGCCATACTATTACCAGTGTCTTTTAAATGGTATTAATACGTGTGGTGTTGTGCAGTTAGCTTGGCTTATTTTTCAGGCTGCGATCAATGGTGGCTCTATAAAAGGGAGAAACTGTGATGAATAGTCTTAGGCCAGGAGGTACCTGCTCAATGAATACCCTGTGGTAACTTCCATTACATTAAAAGCTATTGATCAGCGAAGTCTTCCATGGTGGTGTATAATAGATTCTCACTCCTCAGTCTACTTAATAAAAAGAATTTAGGGCACAATCCTATGTATATTTAGATGGGAAAAAGTCCTAAAAGTCTTAGCATTCCCTACCAGCCATGCTGGCTATGGAATACTGGTTGGAGGACTTTCCCCCCCATCTAAACATGAACAGAAGTGCACCCTTAACTACTTGGATTTATTTATTTATTTATTTAACACTCCTACACTTGGAAAAATCACTTTACTCCTGTACACAGGGCTTTCTCCGCTGTGGCACCCCGGTTGTGGAATGAGCTCCCCAGAGAGGTCCGCCTGGCGCCTACATTGTACTCCTTTCGTCGCCAGCTGAAGACCTTTTTATTCACTCAGTATTTTAACACTTAATTTTAACTTAAATTTAAAATATACTGTTTTAACTCTGTATTTTAACTTTATATCAATTTGGCTGCGTGGTTTTATCCTGGTTGTGCTTTTTATACTGTATTTTGTATTTGTGTTTTTAACCTGTTGGTTGTTTTATGATGGTTTTAATTTTTGTGAACCGCCCAGAGAGCTTCGGCTATTGGGCGGTATAAAAATGTAATAAATAAATAAAAATAAATAAATAAAATACTAATGTCATACTGGGATCAGACAGACTCCTAATTAAGTCAGAGATGTTCCTTAATAAATGCCACAGTGATTTCAAGTTAATACAAAAATATGAAATTAAGGATGATTAATTATAGAAAAGGGATACAGGGATATGCCTGTAGTCTGAAATGACCTTACTCGTCCATTTCCTTCAACTCAAAACCACCTAGCTGTATGAATAAACTAAAACAACGGAATTGTTAACTGCTTATCTTAACTGCTGTATCAACATGAAATTGTTGTGGCAAGGGCTGCAATTCTACACATACGTACCTGAGAGTAAGCCCCATTGGGAACAGTGCTACTTACTTCAGAATAAGTATGTATTGGGATTATACTGCAAGTTAATTGGGATCAAATTTATTTATTTATAATTTATTTATTACATTTTTATACCGCCCAATAGCCGAAGCTCTCTGGAGCTTACCTTACTTAAATGTCACCTTACTTAAACACTCAACATAAAAATGGGGACGGGAAATTGAAGCAGTACAGAGAAATTGAGTTCCTCATCATAGGAGATTCGCAGGCTGGGTTCGCATGACATGTTCAGCCATGGTGGGCAACTTTCAGGAGCAATCCATGAGGGGTTCCTGTGAGGTGTAGGGGACGTTTTCTCTACCAACAAGAGGTTAAGTACCTCCATTAAGCCACCCTCATTACCCAAACTCAGCAGAATAGTTTATGTACCCCACAGTGGCTTACCATGTCATCTGGTGAGTATGTGTGAGTAACAGGGGACCTATCACAGAGACATGAGCCTAGAGCAGCCAAAAATACTGCTGCTGCTCAGCTCCACTTGACAGATCTCTATGGCCGAGATCTGCCTAGCAGCACCCGGCACAGCTGCCAGGAAGTCCTTTCCACCATGGGTGTTGCTGGGATGTGAGGCTGCTGGGCCAGGGAGGCTCCAGTGGGGCTGTGCCTCACGAAGGGTGAGTGAACTGCACTGCATAGCATAGTTGCACAGTTATGTGTCAGGAGGGCATCCCATTCTTTCAGTAACCTTCTCTAAAGAGTGGCTACTGAAATACCATGGGTTTTCATGTTAACCAAAATGCCCAGAGAATTTGATGTAGCACAGATTTTTTGGGTGTGTGTGTGTTTTAATTTATTGTGCCCCAAATGTGTACCTATTAGACATTAAACTATTATTATTATTATTATTATTATTATTATTATTATTATTATTATTTAGAATATTTATATACCGCTCCCCATTGAAAAATTTCGGAGCGGTGTACAAGGTAAAATGAAAATAAAAACAGAATAAAGCAGTTAAAACAAAATTTAAAAGAAGCAATAACAGTAATCCAAGGCTGCATGTTAAAGAAAGGCTTCTTGGAATAACGATGTTTTCAGGAGGCGCCGAAAGGAGTACAAGGTTGGCGCCTGCCTGACCTCCAGAGGCAGTGAGTTCCACAGGAGGGGCGCCACCACGCTGAAAGCTCTTCCCCTGGTGGACTCCAATCGGAGGATGGATCTAGGTGGAACCACCAGGAGCAGGCCCTCGGATGACCTCAGTGACCGGGCAGGTTGGTAAGGGAGAAGGCGCTCTCTCAGGTATCCTGGTCCCAAGTTGTTTAGGGCTTTGTACACAAGTACAAGAACCTTAAACCTGGCCTGGTAGCAAATAGGCAGCCAGTGCAGTTCCCTCAGCAGAGGAGTTACATGCTGGAAAGGAGCAGCTCCAGACAATAGCCGAGCTGCAGCATTCTGTACTAGCTCCAGCTTCCGGAGCAGCTTCAAGGGCAGCCCCACATAGAGCGCGTTGCAGTAATCCAATCTTGAGGTTACCAATGCCTGTACCACTGTGGTCAAGCTATCCCTGTCCAGGAGAGGCCGTAGTTGGCGAACCAACCAAAGATGGTAAAAGGCACTCTGAGCTGTGGCGGCTACTTGAGCCTCCAACGACAGAAATGGGTCTAAGAGTACCCCCCCAAACTATGAACCTGTTCTTTCAGAGGCAGAGCAACCCCATCCAGAACAGGCAATGAGCCTGTCTCCCAGACTCGGGAACCACTCACCCACAGGGCTTCCGTCTTGTCAGGATTCTGTCTCAGTTTATTGGCCCTCATCCAGCCCATTACTGAGTCTAGGCACTGGTCCAGGACCTGCACAGCCTCACCTGATTCAGTTGTCACAGAGACCTAGAGCTGCGTGTCATCAGCGTATTAATACATAACTATTAGATATTAAACATCCACAGTATATTATTAATTATTGTTATTATCATTGTTATTTACATTTATATACCGCCCCATATCCAAAGCTCTCTGGGTGGTTTACAAAGATTATATACATGCTACAACTGTAATGTGTACATTTATTCCATCACAGCTTCACTAACAAACACATGGTGAAGACTCATAGTCAATCGCACATATGGCATAGTAATTCCAAAACCCATAATACTGTAATATCTTTATTGGGCCCACCAAAAGATCACCAAATAATGTGCAAGTGTTCCAGATCTCCAGATTTCTTTATCAGTCAAAATGTTATAAATAGCAGAGGAGGAATGTGGGAGTGGGAAGAGTGACTTGATGGTGAAGTTATACTGCCTGGATTCTCAGAGTCTCAAGAAGGAACAGGGGTGGAAGATCTATGGACAATCATTTTAGGCTCTGCAAGGCCCTTTCTACATCTAAGGGTTATCCCAGGAAAATGGAGTGATCGTACCTGCCTGCTCCCGGGATCCCCTGTGTGGCATTTGGATGCAGAAGAACGATCCCACGACAATCCCGGGATATAGGGCTGGTGTAGACACATGCCCCAAATCATGGTCCTAGAGCTGCTCCAGGGATTACTGGGAGCCAGAACATGTTGGATCATCCATTTTTGAATTTACAAATTCCAGCTATTCTCAGAAGCACACAGTGAAGCACACAGTGAAGCACACAGACTCTTTTAACTGATGGACCACAGAGAGAATTTAGTCTTTATATTATCAAAGCAGAGGATAATTTTAGATGTTTTTACTAGGTTAAATAAGATCAACTGAAGCCAAATCAGGTATCTTTGTCTAATAGTTGGAGAGGATGAACCCTCAGAGAATAAAGTCCCAGGCCATAGCTAGACTGAGGCCATAGCTAGACCTAAGGTTTATCCCTGGATCGTCCAGGGGGTCAAACCTGTTCATCTAGGTGACACACAGGGGATCCAGTGCTCAGGCAGGGGCGAACCCTGGATGATCCCAGGATAAACCATAGGACTAGCTGTGGCCCCATTTTCTGGTGGGGAAAAAATCCTCTTCCTCCAGTGTGGAGCCCCACTGTAGAATGGCATGATTTGGCAATCTCCAACTCTCACAAAAATACAGATAGCAGGGTTGACAGCAAATAAACTGCTAAAATTCCATATTACTCTAATACTTTCATTAGGCAACTGAAAATAAATCACAAAAAAATGTACAAGCTTTTGACATCTCCATATATCTTCATCAGGCAAGTAATTATAAAAAACAGGTGGTGGTAGTGGGATTAGCAGGTTGTTGCTGTTTTTTATATGGCAGAATAAACATGGATGTCCTTCAAACGTGGGTGTTTTAGCAGGTTTGCATCATAAATCTGAAACATATGCTTGTTATAAAAGTCAAGTAAGACTCCTTGACTTTAATTGGATTTAGGAAGTATAAACCCAGGTCTTCAAAACCTTGTCTGATAAATTTCACTGCCCTCATCAAACTGTGTTTTAGCTTTTCTCAAAATTGCTTAGATACATTTGTCTAAGGAAGAACTCTCAGGGCTTTGCTAGACCTGCTGGGATAAGCCGGCAGGGAGGCGGGACGACGGCGCACTGATGTTAGCGCGTGCTGCCCGGGCTTCCAGTCGCGGGACGCGCAGGGACGTCGGGATCCCTGCAGCGTCTGCCATTTTTTTTAAAGTTTAAAGGGGCCACGTGCGGCCCGAAGACTGCGGAGAAGGTAAGGGGTTTTTTTTAGTTAACCCCCCCATCCGCTCCTGATCTCTTCCTGATCTTTCTCTCCCTCCGTGTCCCGTGTGTCGTCTCTCCTCCTTCTCCCTCCGTGTGTGTGTGTGTGTGTTCTGTGTCATCTGTGCTTCTTCTTCCTCCGTGTGTGTGTGTGTGTTCTGTGTTGTCTGTGCTCCCTTCTCCCCCCCCCCGGGATCTCCCCCCCCCCGGTCCTTAGCTCAGCACTGTGGCCAGTCCGCAGCTTTTTGTGGCTACTCACGAGTAAGCGAGTAGCCACAAAAAGCCACAGAAGTCTCTAGATGTTCCGCAGCTCCGGCCTCAGGCCGGAGCTGCAGAAAAGGCATGCCATAAGCGACTTCGCTTATGGCGCGTTAGAGGAGGCTTCATGTGGAAGCACAGCAGGGAAACCGGCTCTCAAGGCGTGCTAAAGCCTCGTCTAGGAATGCCCCCAGATTCTCTTAAAGTGAAAATTCCACACCAAATCAATTCTGTAGCAAATGCCACCTGAAAACATCATTGTGTTTCATATGTGCGGTATATTTGATTTACTGGTGACTGATCTGGCCACAATGTTACAACACAGAGAACAACCCTATGGCCTCTTGACAGAATGAGCAGTGTGCAATATATTTGCAAAACTCCTGCACCAACCAGCATAACAGGCTTGCAAATATTCATCCAAAATAGCTATTTGAACTTCTACATTTTTCTCATAAACTTCTCACGAGTTTGTGATTTTCATGAAGAAACAAAAGAAATATTAATGTATATTCCTGTATGGGATTGAATCATTTTGATTCTAATAGAGGCAATCTAACAGAAGCATTTGTAGCTGACATTTCAGTTGCATATTATGATAATTATGGATGTTAACACAGAGACATGTTTCTGTATGTAGAAATCCAATTTTGAGACCAGGAGATCTAGATTTTTATATATGATTTAGTCATCAGTTCCACTGCGTTAAGAAAAAACAAAAAAATCTAAATCTATGTAAACAGATGAACGCATGTAAAAAAATAATACTTAATATGTGTAAAGGGCAGTCCAGTGATCATAGATTTCAGTTCTCCACAGGAGAACTCACTGTCTTTGTTTGATTCTGGAAGATTGCTAAGATGCCTTATTTACTGAGATGTTTTGCACTTCACAAGCCTTGTTTCTAGAAATGTCTCTTGATGTTGTTCTGATTCCTGCTTGTACCAGTTTTGTTTGCTTTCTGTTTATTCTGTGCTAGGTAAGTACTTGAAATAAGTAAAATACAGAAAAAAACACAAAAGGCTTGGTCTCAAGAGAGTTGTTACCTATGTGACTAATACCAGAAATCAATAAAAACTGCATTTCCTAGTGACAACTTGTCCTGAGGAAAATTGAGCAGGAGCGATTACCTGTTCGTCTGGGGGTGGGGGGAAGCTTAATGCTGGAATTCCTTTTCATAGAATACCTGGGTGAGGGCAGATTTGTCACAGAAGCCATGGAGTACTGGGGATTCCCCACCCCCACCCCAAGGACAGAGCTATGGCCTTGGACAGCAACATCTCTCTTGGAATTCCACAGCCCACCCAAGCCACCGCCTATTGATCTATGCCCTTAGCTAGACTGGGCGAAATCCCAGGGCAAACCCCGGGATCGTGCCTGTGCATTCACATGATACACGGGGGATCCTGGGATCAGGGAGGGATCATCCGTCCCTTGCCCCGGGATCTCAACCTCCCCTTTGGGCCTGCTTTTTCCGCGGTCTCAGGCAGAGCCCAAGACCGTGGAATGTGTGGCCCGTTGCCATGGTTTGACCTGGCTTGTGCAATTCCTCGCACAGAGCTGCGAGGAGCGCTGCGCCCATCGGGGGTGGGGTGGGGAGTGGGAAAAGTACTTAATTTTTTTAAAAAAAAAAACCCTTACCTTTAGCGCGTGAGCGTTCGTGCGCTTTTGTGTTTTTAAAATATAAAAAAATGGTGGGCATGACGCCTCTCCTCCTGAGGTTGTCTCGCCTTATGTGTAAACGGAGGAGAGATCCATTTGTGTTAATCACAACGCGAGATCTTCCCTCCTCCATCGCAGACTATGAGGTAGGTCTAGCTAAGGCCTCTGTCCCAGTCTCCAGCCAGATAAGAGAAATAGAAGAAAAGAGATGCTGTAATAAAAGCCTCCGTTGCTCCTCTCACCCTGCTTGGTATTGGCCAGCAGGGCTTAGAATAGTGCTGTGCTGAATTGTGCCCCGTTATCTGGAACTTTCTCTCTCCCTGTAAAAGAAGCAGCGTTCTTTCTGCCTCTTTTGTGAAGGAGGGAGATATTTTTGTGTATTCTCTCCACGGGGAGGGGGACAGGGTGTCCACATACCTTTTTAAAATGTAACCGGTTGTTGAAGGGTCTTCTTTCTATTATTATTTTAAAAAAAAACACCCCCGGCACTTGGAGACGTCAAGCAGTTCTTCCTGAATGCCTATTGGAAGTCATGTGACCTCACCCTCTCCAATAGGCATTCTGGAAGAACTTCTGGGCTCCTCCAAGTCCTGGGTTATTGCTTTTAAATAAATAAATTAAAAAATAGAAAGAAGTCGACTCAACAACTGCCTACACTTAAAAAGGTATGTGGAAGCCCTATCCTCCTCCCCAAGGGAAAAATATATATCCAAAATTCTCACTTCTCCCATACTTTTTCAGCAGAGATTTTGTTCTTCCCCCCATTGCCTATGAAATGCCAAAAATGGAATAATCAAAAATTTTGGTACAGAACTAGCTTAGAATAGACGGAAGGCTTCAAGATCAATCCTCTAGGATTATGCTCTTTTGCCATTAAACTCATTCCACAACTGTGTTGCTGCAAAGGGAGGGAACCGGCTTCTCCAAACCTTCAGTGCCAAATACATTTGCTTCCATCTGTGCATGGATTGATTGTTCTAGTCTTCATGGTAATGCATCGTCTTAAGATGTCCCTCTAGTGCTCTCATTTTCTCTCACCAGCTGGATTCCAATTAACAGCTTCATGAGTAAGTTTGCATATTGGCACCTCTAATGAAGACGTTTCAAATATGTCCAGAACATTTTGATGTGTATTTTATAGTTGTTTCAAAGAATCTTGCAGTTGGTGTTTTTGTGAGGGCTGCTTCTCACCTTATATCAAGTGCTGGGCAGGATATCCAAATGCAAAAAATACTCATAGCAAGGGTGAAGAGAAATATCTCACATTTCAAGTAAAATTCATCTGTCTCTCTGTGGGAAGACATATATTGTCTATCATGATTTCTTACAATGGGAATAAAAATTTACATGCAAATGTGTGTAACAAAATCCTGAGAGCCACTTTTGTTAGAAAAGAATGTCCATTTCAATGTTTAGTGAGGCAGCAGTAGGGGGAAATATGCTTTCTGACACATGTTGCGAAGGTAAACATGCATCTGGAACACTCCAAAGCAAAATGTGGATTGGGGAGAAGGAGCTGCAATTGAAAAGTTGCAGGAATGGAAAGGGTATCCAACCATTCCCCCTCTCGAAGCATTTTTTACATAGCAAAAGTAACCATCCAGGTTTTGTACCATGTATTTGCAAGTAACGATATGTCCTGCATTAGAAATTTCTCAATGGGCACAACTGGGTGACGTATTTATTTTATTTATTTATTGCATTTATATCCTGCCTTTTTTCCTCCAAGGAATCCAAGACGGCGTACTTAGTTCTCTCCATTTTAGCCTCACAACAACAACCCTGTGAGGTAGGTTGGGCTGAGAGTCTGTGACTGGCCCAAAGTCACCCCATGAGCTTTTATGGCTGAGTGGGGACTAGAACCTGGATCTCCCGATTCCCAGTCCAACACTTTATCTACTACACCACATAGTCAACCTTGTTTTAATAGTCCACTCCACGGATGACTATTAGTATATTGCATTGGGGTACCAAATGGTGGCACTGGTTCCCGCTTCCCATATCAGGATGCCACGGAGAAAGAAGGCTTTCTCCATGGCATCCCAGTATGGAAATCATGAACCAGCACTGCCATTCCATGGGGAGTGGGGAAAGATGCAGTGTGCAGAGGACACTCTGAGAGCATCTTTTTCCACCAGCTCCCAAGACCCAAATGGCAAAAAGACGTGTGGCAAAGTGATACCATCAGCATATGCTGAGTTTATAACTGACCCGAGAATAGTTTTTTTAAATGGATATTGTTGTTTTTATACTTTTAGGAGTTTTAAATTTTGTACATCTGTTTTGATGTTCATTGTTTTTAACTTTTGTAAACCACCCAGAGAGCTTCGGCTATGAGGCGGTATATAAATGTAATATAATAATAATAATAATTTATTTCTCTCCACTTGGATCGAGGCGGGGAACAACAGTGAATATAAAACACATTAAAAACTGATTAAAAACATAGCATACATGATTAAAACATCTTTAAAACATCCTATAAACATTCTAAAATTTCACTGGATAGGCCAGTGAAATAAATAAATGAATAAATAAATTGTAAGCATCAGGCCAGCATATAGAATCATAGAATCATAGAATAGCAGAGTTGGAAGGGGCCTACAAGGCCATCGAGTCCAACCCCCTGCTCAATGCAGGAATCCACCCTAAAGCATCCCTGACAGATGGTTGTCCAGCTGCCTCTTGAAGGCCTCTAGTGTGGGAGAGCCCACAACCTCCCTAGGTAACTGATTCCATTGTCGTACTGCTCTAACAGTCAGGAAGTTTTTCCTGATGTCCAGATGGAATCTGGCTTCCTTTAACTTGAGCCCGTTATTCCGTGTCCTGCACTCTGGGAGGATCGAGAAGAGATCCTGGCTCTGCCCTGCCAAGCAAGGAGGGGGGAAGGGATACGGGCGCCTGATGCTGTCAAGGAAAGTATCTGGCGAGCGTATCCCTCTGCCATGCCAAGCATAGAGGGAGTTTCTGTACCCTTGGGCTTGTCTTGCAGTGACTTGCTCTTTGTTCCTGAATCCTGCCTTGTTTCTTGATCCCACCTCCAAAACAATAAGTCTTAACACCATAGCTTAAACTTTGGTTTATTTGATAGGCCTACTGATCCCCATCCTCATCAGTGCCAAGTTTTTGCTTTGGTCCTTAGCTATATGATGAAAGGCAATAATGGAATTACAGAAATACCGGCATTCACAACATTTTTATTTTAAAATGTAGTCTCACATGTATTTTATTATAGGGCCAATATGAAAGTTGTGATTTGTCTTGTCCAGATTTTAAAGTTTGTGCCCTAGAAAATTCCTTAAAAACAAATCATGCAACGAATATGTTTTGTTGAACTTTTCCAAAGCCTACATCCACTCCACCTTCCTTTGTAATATAAAAAAGTGTTGTCATGTGCCATATCCTTATCACTATTCTTTTCAGCAAAGAAAGATGTTCCTTGGTGTATTTGTTAGTAATGGTAAGATGCCAGAAGTGGTCCTGGGGTTTGGGGAAGAGCCTTCAATAGAACTAGTGTACAAATGGAGAGGGGGGCACTGCAGAGAGGTTATACCATCCTTAGCTTAGGTTGCATTTCACACTCCTGAAGTGTGCAGTTTTTCAAAGCAAGGTCAACATTACAAGAACAGCTATGATGTCTCATATGAAATGACTGTGGCCTTGATCCACATTCTAGGAACTAGGGATGGGATAAAAATTCATACAATGATCATTTTAATGTGAAGTTACCCAGGGCTCATCTACACCAAGCAGGATATTCCACTATGAAAGGGGTATGGAAGTGATATATAAAAGGCAGGAGCCACACTACTGCTTTATAGCGGTATTAAAGTGCACTGACAACTATTGGGGCTCATTGGCACATACCTTATACTACTTTCACACCACTTTCATAGTGTTAATATCCTGCTTGGTGTAGATGTGTCATGGGCCTCAATAGTTGTCAGTGCATTTCAGTACCACTATAAAGCAGTAATGTAGATCCTGCAGTGCACTTCAATACTGCTATAAAGCAGTAGTGTGGCTCCTGCCTTTTATATATCACTTTCATAGTGCAATATCCTGCTCGGTGTAGATGAGCCCTGAATTTTACAATTTTGAATCAATAGGCAAACTGAAACTTAGCTATCCTTTAAAATTTGCATTCTGAATTCTGCAATGGCACTTTTCAATAATAACAAAAAAGACAAACCGTAATGTGTATATTAGGAGAAAGTGCAGCAAAATGTGTATGTTAGTGAAAATAATGCTAGAAATGCATTATACTAGGAAAACTGCTTGCAAAAACATGTGCATTGGCATAAATGCATTAAAAAGCATGTATTAGGAGAAATGCACAAAAAGTATAAACATTTTCATAAGATTTCAAAGTTCAGCAGAAAATCAGAATCTGAGATTAATTGAAATTGACAGATTCATCCCTGCCTATTAGAATGAAATAACAAAGTAGGAAAGGAGACAGCATTTAGCTGATATTATGACCTGAAATATAGTACAATTTTTTGAGACATAAAATCGTGGTTGTATTTTTATGTTGTGTATATATTGTGGTTCGTTTTATACCTTGAATTGTATTTGATGGGTTTAATTTTTGTGAACTGCGAGAGCTTAGGCTATTGGGCAGAATAGAAATGCAATAACAAATAAATAAACAAACAAATAAAAGTATCTCATTCATGCAGAATGAAACAGAAGATGCAGTGTGATGATGTGTGTTAAAAAACAGGTCATATTCTAATCAAATTGATTTAATAGCACAAGTATTTAGTTATGTTAGGGAGATAGTATCCTAATGACAAGTCATAATTTAAAGAATTACCCACAGTAATCCAAAAAATAGAGAACAGTGTTGATGACTAAAGGAGCTCTAGTGCTCCATTCCTTTCAAAACCTACCCTCGTGCTAAATTTAATTCCATAACATTGTAAAAAATATTCTTGTTACAAAGGGCTGAGTCACATATATACCATTAATTTAAGATTCGTCACCTGATGACTCACACATGAAATCATTCCATTAAGAAGTACCGTGTTTGAGGAGATCTCAGGAACTATTAAAAACTCTGTGTATGATAACTGATGGCTGATAGGTTCACAACCTATATCAATTTTTGCTGTGTGGTTTTATCCTGGTCATGCTTTTTATATTGTATTTTGTATTTGTGTTTTTAAATTGTTGGTTGTTTTATTATGCTCTTCATGGTTTTAATTTTTGTGAACCGCCCAGAGAACTTTGGCTATTGGGCGGTATAGAAATGAAATAAATAAATAATAAAAAATATGATGTTTCAATCATCTCATGTTAAGTTTGTATGAGTTTCTACCCACAAATAACAGGATGTCTTTGGCTGAATACAGATGACCAGAAACCAAACAGTAACTAATTAGAGCATGAGAATGCAAGATAAACATGTTAAGAACATAGGAAGCTGTCTTATACCAGGTAAGATGGTATACCAGGCCCAGTATTGTCTGCTGTCATTGACCATCTCTCTCTCTCTCTCTCTCTCTCTCTCTCTCTCTCTCTCTCCAGCATTTCAATAAGAGTTGAAAATCCGCCTGAGCCTGCAAGGGCAGTTGACGCCCCCATATCCGGCCCTCATTGACCCAGGTGGACCTACCCAGTGCTAGAATGGGCCCATGCCTGACTGCTCTCGAACCTTTGAGAGTGTTTTGGCACAGGTCCACCCTGAGTTATGCCGTTTGTGCCTTCCCCCCCACTGCGTTAATGGCAGCTGCCATAAATGCAGCAGGTGGAAATATTCAATTTCCCCAAGGCCCCATGAGCAGGGCATTTAAAGCCCCCATCAGAGGAGGGAGAATCATGCAAATTCCCCAAGGCCACCCCCATTAGAGTGGAGGGGGAAAACCACACAATTTCCTTAGCCTTAAAGCCCCTCTTATGCAAGGCTACCTTGCATTAAGAGGGCTTTTAAGGCCCCGATTGGCACGGTGGGGGTGGAAAAGCGCACTTTCCGGAAAATGCGCAATTCCCGAGTGCTCAGCAAAGGCTTGAGTGGCCCAGCTCCTTAAAGTAGGGCCATGCAAGCAGGGTTCAGAGAATTCATGAGGTGAGCCCTGTGAGAATTCCCCAAACCCTAAGCAGAGATCTTACACAGCAACCATAAGACATGTAAGATGCCAAGGATTGAACTTCCAACATTCTACATATGTTAGGTTGGATCCAATGCCATGCACGTTTGCTTCTGCTGGTATGAAAGAAGTTCTCCATCCTCTCCTTCTGATGCACCCCCTCCCAAATCTGTTCCTGGGTGGGAGATCTCCAGGGTAGGGGGTTGTAGGAAGGAGGGGAAATCCTTTCTGCTAGTAGTTTCTGTTCTGCTAACGGATGACCAAGGTTGGATCCAACCCTTAATATGTGCACTGCCACTGTGCTATGAACTCTCTTCCCACTGCCTTCCTGAAATGGACTACAGCCAAGTAAAGCAGCATTTCCTTTCCAGCCAGCCAGGGAGCACTGAAGATGAAAAGAAGCCTTACACTGTTTTTGCATTCACCACAGATTCATGGAGCAGCACTTCAGCCATAAAAAATAATAATCTTGAGGGTGGATGTGGCTTAGGATCTGGATGCAAGTTAACAAGTTGGGCTTATTAAGAAGCTATTCCCCAGGAATTCCCCAACCACAACTATTTTCAATGAACACTGGAAAGCAACTTTTCTGGAAAGGCCCTACGTATGATTAAACATTACAGAAGCAACTTGTGCACAAGAAAGGGCATTGAAGGATAATATAGAACTATATATTAAGTGTAGTCTGTAACACCTTCTTTAAAAAATTCCACATTATGGAAAAACAATGCTTTGGCTATGATAAAAGAGCTTTAGTATGGAAGCATTCCACAATAGTTCTTCACTCCAGAAGTGATTGAGGATTGCTATCCAGTTTAAGGTAAGCAAAGAGTTAAAGATGATCAAAGTATCCCAAGAGACCCACAGTAAGAATTATGTAATGGAGATTGCTAACACTGAGATAGAAATACCAGTATCCCAAACCTTTCCGAAACGTTTAAATACCACAATGGAAGGATCTGGAGTAAGTTTACTTTAGAGAGAATCAAATTAATGGAGGGGTTGATATGGTGGCAGCTTTTACTATTTCAAAAGTTGGAAAGAAGAAGATGGAAAATAAGATCACTATGTGTGGTGGGATGTTCAATCCAGTAGCTTTTACTGCATTTATTACCCATAATGCTCCAGTGTGCACCAGGGTTTTCCCATTCACGACAATATATAGTGAGTATAGTGTGAAGTAAAAGGAAGTTAGGGACATCTTCAAAGTTCACCTAAATCAGGCTTGGGCCACAGCTAGACCTAAGGTTTATCCTGAGATCATCCAGGGTTTGCCCCTGCCTGACAGGTTTGACCCCTGGATGATCCAGGGATAAACCTTAGGTCTAGATATGGCCTGAATCCTCTGCCCTTCCATTCCACTCCTGCAGCCCTTTCCTAATCCCACATGCACTACTAGAACAAAGAAGATCAATTACTTTTTATGGGGAAGGGTAGGAAGGAGTATGGGAAGGCCTGAAGCCTTCCCAAGATGGAGGCTTTTCTCCTCTACCCCTGCAGCCCTTTAATCCCTTCCCCCCACAACACACACACACATATGTGGGGAGAGGAATAACATTTGCTGTTGTTTTTATATTTTTGATGGTTTTAAATTTTGTATACTTTTTAATGTTCACTGTGTTTAACTTTTGTAAGCCTCCCAGAGAGCTTCGGCTATGGGACTGTATATATAAATTTAATAAATAAATAAATACATTTCTCTCAGAATAAAGGGATAATTTCCAATTTTGTCAGAGGCAAGTTTCTATAGGAGGAATGAGAAACCTGTATCTCCAGATGTTTTCTAACTTTCATCAGCTCCACGCTGCATAGCCAATGGTGGACATTGTAAAGCGGTGGTGGCGACTTGCACAATGGAATCAGCAGGGTGCAAAAGAATTAGTGGGGGCGAAAGAACCCCATTGGATACTGCCCAAAATATCCAATGATGAAGCATTGACATTTTGAGTACAATCCTTTAATTTTAAAACTATTACCCTTGTTCCATTCCATCTTTCTAAAACACAACTCAACAAGTCTATAGCAGTAACATCTAAGTTTTGAGGTGCTGTTTATTTGTCATGTACATACAGCTAGTCTATCTGATACCAAAGTAAGACAGCTGGTATTGTTCAAACAGTTATAACATGAGTTTATGTAAGGCACAGTTGTACTTGATATGTGTATAATTTGGGTCTAATTAACCACATATCCGAAAGCCATGATCAAGTACATATTTGACGTCTTCTCTGCCAGCTGTTTTGCCAGAATCTTTGCTAGATGTTTGTTTAAAACATCAAACATCAATCCTTAGTTGATTTATTCATTCAGCCTGGAGAATGGAACCCTATAATGAAGTATTCTTCATTTCATCAACAACTGAGAAGAAAACTCATATTTTGTCCATGTACTGCCCCCTCCAGACATACATTGTATACATGTGAACCTTAACTTTATGTTTACTCTAGAGTCGGTGTGTCTGGCTCCAAGTTGGTTTGGGAATATTGTGCACTGGGGAGGGAGAGACTCTGGCCTTAGCTAGGCCTACTTGAAAGTCTGGGGGAGAGGAGGGGAGACCTCGTATTGTGATTAATGTGAGATCTCGCCCCTGTTTACACATAAGATGTGACGACCTCAGGAAGAGAGGCGTTGTGGCTGCCATTTTTTTAAAAGGGATGGAGCACACAAACGCTCATACGCAAAGGTAAGGGTGTGTTGTTGTTGTTTTTAAAAAAACCTACTTTCCCCACTCCCCACACCCTACCCAGCTAAGGCCTAAATCTCCCCACAAGTCATTTGTTTAAAAGAAGAAAAAATACTATCTATTACCATATGCAGGCTCCCCACTCCCCTGCAGGGGGTGGCCAGGATTTGGGGAATTGCATAGTGGTGAAGTGAAATGTAATCTTCTCCTTCCAGTATTTAGTGGTCCCAATCCAAATCAGGGCTGCAAGCACCAACTTTAGACTAAAAATAAAGATAAGGCTCAGCTACATTTATTTATTACATTTTTATACTGCCCAATAGCCGAAGCTCTCTGGGCGGTTCACAACATGTAGATTGACCCTCAGTGAGAGTACTTGGAGCTTGATGTGGAAGGTGATCCATTTCTTGAGATGCAAGACATGAAAAAAATGTGTTATCCTTTATAGGTTCCTAAGAGCCACTGCTCAGGAGAAAAAGAAAAAAAAGGAAGACTTCCAATAATTATATGGCTAGGATACTATGAAAAGGAGGGAAATCACAGTTTGCAAAGCTCTTAGTAAATAAAAATCAGGGGAAGAGAACACTCTTCAGTCTGCCAAAAGCAGACTCATAGCTACCACTTGGCTCTTGAGTGTAGTTCAAAGATTAATAATACAGAACTGAGCTAAATAGCATAAGCAGCGGTTATAAAGTGGAGAAGGTGGTAATTTTATTGTGTTCCTGTCTCTTTTGAAGATGAGCTGAATTGTTAGTCTTATTTAAAGAAGAAGAAAAATGAAATCCAACTTACAATTATCCTTCGGACTATTATGTTCCTTATTAGGTTACCTTCATTTTACTTCCTCCCATTACGTTCACGTTAAGTCTGTGATTGTTGGATTGGATTCCAATATGCAATATCCTGACCTGCGCCTCCCAGACCAATGTACAGATCAGGACTTAGGTGCCTCCTGGCTTCCCCCCCCCCCCCCCACCGTCTGTTCCAACACAATTCTTGGCTCCAAAAGAGTTTACTTGATTGTTGTGTTAAGTGTGTTAATTGTTTACTTGATTGTTGTGTGTTTTGGAAAAAAAATATTTAAAATATGTACTTAAATATTTAAATACAATTTTTGTAAACAATAATAATAATTAAAAAACAGCAAATTAATGTGGAAACGAGAAAGAAAGGATTTCAAGAGTGAACACATGTAAAAGGGACACAGATTGAAAACAGAAGGACTCATCCATCCCTGTACACTTTGAACAGAAGCCTGCTCTCAACTGCGAAAAAAGAATGGGTTAAAAACTTAATACGTTTTTTTAAAAAAGAAATCAACCTGAAGTTATTCCGAAAGCATCACATTTTTTTGCATTCAAAAGTTAACAAATCCATACATCTCATTTTCCAAAGATGAACATTGCCAGAATAACAGCAGCACAACAAAACAATTAGAAAAACAGTATCCAAGAGAGATGGGTAGTATTGAGCCAGCCACACAGTTGCAACATTAAGCACAAATTCAGTAAAAATCAGAGGTATAGTTAGAGGGGATGTAACTGACAATATAATGGGCCTATTCAGACAACACACTCAGCTATGGTTAGGCCACCAAACCTTTTGCAGCAAATGGTTAGTGAACATGTCTAAACTGTGGTTATGTAGCCAGCATGGGTAGGGTGACCATATGAAAAGGAGGACAGGGCTTCTGTATCTTTAACATTTGTATAGACAAGAGAATTTCAGCAGGTGTCATTTGTATATATGGAGAACCTGGTGAAATTCCCTCTTCATCACAACAGTTAAAGGTGCAGGAGCTATACTAGAGTGACCAGATTTAAAAGAGGGCAGGGCACCTGCAGCTTTAACTGGTGTGACGAAGAGGAAATTTCACCAGGTTCTCCATATATACAAATGACACCTGCTGAAATTCCTTTTTGGATACAACTGTTAAAGATACAGGAGCCCTGTCCTCCTTTTCATAGGGTCGCCCTAATGGTTAGGAATGGTCCACATGACACACTTAGTCATTATTATTTTTTTATTTATTTATTTTTATTTTTATACTTAGTCATAATGTTTAGTTCAAAATGTTTGGCATGTCACCTGAACAGGGTCTTGCACACAACGTGCAACCAGGATGGGCAACCAGGATGATCAGAGGTCTAGAAACAAAGCCCTATGAAGAGAGACTGAAAGAACTGGGCATGTTTAGCCTGGAGAAGAGAAGATTGAGGGGAGACATGATAGCACTCTTCAAATACTTAAAAAGTTGTCACACAGAGGAGGGCCAGGATCTCTTCTCGATCCTCCCAGAGTGCAGGACATGGAATAACGGGCTCAAGTTATAGGAAGCCAGATTTCAGCTGGACATCAGGAAAAAACTTCCTGACTGTTAGAGCAGTGTGACGGTGGAATCAGCTACCTAGGGAGGTTGTGGGCTCTCCCACACTAGAGGCATTCAAGAGGCAGCTGGACAACCATCTGTCAGGGATGCTTTAGGGTGGATTCCTGCATTGAGCAGGGGGTTGGACTCGATGGCCTTGTAGGCCCCTTCCAACTCTGCTATTCTATGATTCTATGTGCCTTTAACATCCTTGAAGCCAAGATAAACCCTGCTGGTGAGAACAAACACACATCTAGCCCGTTATTCTGTATATAACCACAGCCAATATCAGATGCTGCCAAGAGTGCCATGTGTTGCAAATCATGCTATTATTTCTTGGAATTATTCATATTTCTGACCAGCTCACTGGTTCTTCTATACATTGAGTGCTAGTTCTAGTGAAGGGAGGAAAGGAGTTGCCCAATCTCCCTGCTGTGTTGGCAGGGACAACAAATAGTCAGTAGACTGCCACCACCCCTTATCTACATCAGCCTCAGCTAGGAGATCCTCTGCCCTTACAGGACCCACCTAGAGCTTCAGGAACAAGGGGCCAAGCCAGCACGCTCGGTGTTTCAAGCTTCTGGGACTAAAACTTTAAACAGTAGCAAGACCAAACACAAGTCTCTTAAACTACTACCAAGGCTTAAGTGGAATGAAGCACACAGAAACTTTGAAATAGGTGTGATATTTATTTACGATAAGGAAAGGGGAAAGGGGTAAAAAAGTATACAAATGTCAAGGAAAACCAACAACAGAAAAACCCTTTGGAATAGTGCTGCAGGCAAAAATAACAAAGCAATACCTAGGCCTAGTAGGGCTAGATCTACACCAAGCAGGATCTAACACTTTGAAAACAGTTTGGAAACTGTACATGGAGTGTGTCGTGGGCCAAAACCATGTATCAAAACCGTTATAAACCATTTTAAAGCAATAGTGTAGATCCTGACCTATACCTAAGGATCATCCAGTAGGACAGGGCCTAATCCAGGATTCAAGAACTCCATAAGACTGGAGACAAATTAGCACAAGTAAACGAAGATGAAAATTATCGCTTATCAAATTAGCAGATGACACAAAATTGGGTGGGATAGCTAATACCCTGGAAGACAGAAACAAACTTCAAAGTGATCTTGATAGGCTGGAGTGCTGGGCTGAAAACAACAAAATGAAATTTAATAGGGATAAATGCCAAGTTCTACATTTAGGAAATAGAAACCAAATGCACAGTTACAAGATGGGGGACACTTGGCTCAGCAATACTACAAATGAGAAGGATCTTGGAATTGTTGTAGATCACAAGCTGAATAAGAGCCAACAGTGCGATATGGCTGCAAGAAAGGCAAATGCTATTTTGGGCTGCATTAATAGAAGTATAGCTTCCAAATCATGTGAGGTACTGGTTGCTCTCTATTCGGCCCTGGTTAGGCTTCATCTAGAGTATTGCGTCCAGTTCTGGGCTCCACAATTCAAGAAGGACGCAGACAAGCTGGAGCGTGTTCAGAGGAGGGGAACCAGGATGATCAGGGGTCTGGAAACAAAGCCCTATGAAGAGAAACTGAAAGAACTGGGCATGTTTAGCTTGGAGAAGAGAAGATTGGGGGGAGACATAGCACTCTTCAAATACTTAAAAGGTTGTCACACAGAGGAGGGCCAGGATCTCTTCTCGATCCTCCCAGAGTGCAGGACATGGAATAACGGGCTCAAGTTAAAGGAAGCCAGATTCCAGCTCAGGGAAAACTTCCTGATTGTTAGAGCAGTATGACAATGGAATCACTTTCCTAGGGAGGTTGTGGGCTCTCCCACACTAGAGGCCTTCAAGAGGCAGCTGGACAACAGAATGAAGACCAAATGGCAAACTCTTGACAAATGTGAGGTGAGCCTTCTTAGCCAATCCCTGTCTGACTGGATAATTTCCTCAGAGACAAGCCTCCTTAGCTAATCACTGGTGGCCTGAATGACTTCCCTTGGCTTTCAGGAAAGGAGGGGGTGTTCACGAAGTTCTCACCGTAGTCCAGCTGATGTCACTCAGCCTAATTTGGCAAGAGCTCAACTAAGGCCTTCAAGACCCTTGAGACTTAAAAAATAAGTCATGAAATAACACACGCAGGTGGTTTATAATTAATGCATGCAGGCCCATCTTCATGAAATGCCGTTTCTACAGGCAGCTTGACCTCAAAAGGGAAAAAAAATGCATTCCTTGACAGTTATAAACAATTAAATGAGAAAATTTAACAAGGGGAGAAGAAAAAAGCCTTTGCTTAAAAAAGGAAAGCAAGCTTGAGTGACCTGTTTTGATACTATTGCCATAGTTACTATGAGATGGAAATAAAGAAAAAGCCACCACAAATGCTTTTAAAGTACATTGATCTTGCAATTCAATCTTAAATAGATCCTAAGGCAGGCCCTTAAATACTGCTTCTGAACTAGCAATATTCCTATCACGTTTGACGGTAGAGGCAGGAACAGCATGAAGTACATATAAGGCAGGTACCTGGTTCCTTCATAGAATCATAGAATAGAAGAGTTGGAAGGGGCCTACAAGGCCATCGAGTCCAATCCCCTGCTCATTGCAGGAATCCACCTTAAGGCATCCCTGACAGATGGCTGTCCAGCTACCTCCAGTGTGGGAGAGCCCATGGCCTCCCTAGGTCATTGGGTCCATTGTCGTACTGCTCTAACAGTCAGGAATCTGGCTTCCTGTAACTTAAGCCCATTATTCCGTGTCCTGCACTCTGGGAGGATCGAGAAGAGATCCGGGCACACCTCTGTATGAGAGCCTCTCTCTCTGTTCCAATCAGTCTGCTTTATAGAGGTATTGAAGTGCACTGCAGGATCTACACTACTGCTTTATGGAGGTAGTGAAGTGCACTGACAACTGTTGGGGCCCACTGACACATATTATAGACTGCTTTCATACCTCTACATCCTGCTTGGTGTGGCTCCTGCCTTTTATATACCACTTCCATACCGCTTTCATAGTGCAATATCCTGCTTGTTGTAGATTAGGCCCTAGTCACAGAAACCTGAAACATTAAATTGCCCCTGGCTCCTGCCAACAAGCCACAATAAATTGTATGGTAAAGATGTTCAATGTTTTTTTGTTTAGTTTTCTAGCTGTCACAAAAGCTGCTAAAATTACAGTGCTGGTGAGTTAAACTCAACACACGCAAACGACAATTTAACATGCCCTTCCTTGGAGTAAGCCCCACTGAATTCAATCAGACTTGCTTCCTCATAAAGATAGCACATGTGAAAATCAGTAATGCATCAATATGCATTCAAGTGATTGCTCTCGCCCATTGCTCTTAGGATCAAACTACATATAGTGTTAGTCACATAGCCCCATCCTTAAGGGCAGAGTTGTAGGTTTATATGTGTTAGGGTGAACATATGGAAAGGAGGACGGGGCTCCTGTATTTTTAACAGTTGCATAGAAAAGGGAATTTCAGCAGGTATCATTTGTATATATGGAGAACCTAATGAAATTCCATCTTCATCATAACAGTTAAAGGTGCAGGAGCTATACTAGAGTGACCAGATTTAAAAGAGGGCAGGGCACCTGCAGCTTTAACTGTTGTGATGAAGAGGAAATTTCACCAGGTTCCCCATATATGCCAATGACACCTGCTGAAATTCCATTTTCAATACAACTGTTAAAGATACAGGAGCCCTGTCCTCCTCTTCATATGGTCACCCTACCATACTGTCATAGCATAATTGCAATTAACAATAATCAGTCATGTTGTATGGCTGTGTTCAGACAATCAAATCTCAGCTTAATAAATCAAGGTATAAATGAACTTTGTGCACTTGCATGCAGTCACTTCATTCCACCCCCGATGCAAATAAGAAAGCAAGACAGGAAGCCACAATACAGCTAGGAAACTGTGGTTAATGGCTTCCAGTTCCCAATAAGCCAGATATGAAGCCATGGTTTAAAATTGGTTTAATACCATGGCTGGTTGGAAGCCATTAACTGTAATTTTCTAGTTTGGTTACATAACAAGACACCCTAGTTAACTGGTGCTTCCTGACTTGTTTTCCAGCTTGTGCAAATAGAAAAAAACCCGAAGTGGCTGTATGCAGAAATCTGGGTCAAATCTTGCCTTATTAACTTGACATTTGATTGTCTGAATGCAGCCTTTATGTGAAAATAGTAGCATGCACTGGACTTCTTCCTAAAACTCAACAAATTATTGTAACAACAAGGCAAGCACAGGGCAGATTAATTCGATTATATGGTCAGTTACAGGGGTAGCAAAGACTGATTTCTTATTAAGGGTCAGGGGGAGCCCTCCCATTCCCCAGGTGCCCCCACCCTAGCCGGAGCCTATGCTCTGTCTTTGTAACCAAGTACAAGTTAGTTGCACAGTGCTGCTCACTGTCTCACCAGCTCCGTGGCTGCTACTGCATTTGCTTCTCTTCTTGGGTGTGAGGCTCTGGGTTGCCTAGTTCCTCGAATTATGCTCCAGAAAAATCAGGGTATAGGGTCTTCAGGAGAACCACTCTGTCTATATCTCCCATCTTCATAGGGATTGCTCCCCTGCATCTCAGCCAAGTAGGTCACAGCTGTTTGTTTAATAGAGGATATTTCTTACGGGTGCCAATCAACCATTCATGGTGCACACTTTTGCCGGTGCACTTTAAGGGATTCTATCCCCCTCAATCACTCTGCCTCCACATGAGGTTGCATACTATGAATGCAAACCCCATCCTTGAGGGATCACATCAAAGGAAAGTGGCTCCCGAATAGCTCTGGCTGTTTATGAAGGTGTACATTGTCCTCTTAAGTTAGAGTGTCTGTCTCATTATTTTATGTGGCAGACTACTGTATGATACCAAGTTCCGACCCCGGTACTGCTGTACAGTGAATGCAATGACCTAATTTCTCCAGGCAGCTGCATTAGTGTAAATCCAAAATACATGGCAATGTGCCAGATATACACCAGTATATTTTGTTTGAAAGCAATTAGAGCAATGAATGCAAAGAGAAAAAAGTAATTAGATAATGTGCTTCAATTATAAGCTTATTATCTTTGAGGGTATATATATATATTCTTGCTGTACTTTATTCAAAAATAAAATCGAAAGGGGGCTGATTGGATCCTAGAAAAGTAAACATTGAAGTGTGCACATGCATGTAGGCACTAGGATCCAAACATGATTGGACTGGATTCCCCCTTGCCAAAACTATTTCTGAAAACAACATTATTTTGGTTTTTGATGGAGGCCATACTTCGTCCCACCATGCATGGTGGCAATAGAGTACAAGACCTTCTTGGTTGTTGCACCCAGGCTATGGAACTTCTGTCTTACTACTGAAAATTGTTGTACCACCATCCTCTTCCCAATGGAAAATGACTATTTTTCCTCTTTTTTCAAGCAACTGGTGAGTTATACTATTTCAAATCTTTTCTATTAACTTTGTTATTTGGGGTGAATTCCAAAGTTGCATGAGCAAACTTCCACTCACACAGCAGGTTTTTTCTTGCTCTCCTCTTCCCTGAAGCCCCACCCCACCCCAAAGAGGGTCCTCCAGCCCTCTGAAGACATTTGGGGGGCATGTGGAGAAGGTGCATTTTTCTTTCAACTGGCAGATGTCCATCATTGGATCCAAGCCATTATTCTTGTTTACTTCCTGATTTTCAGCCACTTCAGCAGGTCCAATTGATTGGACAGAAGGGCAAAGTATACATGCTTTCATTAATTACATAAATGTTGAAGTTATTGCAATATTGAGCACTTTCAACCTTGAATTCACATTGAATCCCATTAAGTTAATAAGAATTTACACTCACTGAACTTGAAAAAAAAATCAAAAAGAAACTATAGGTTAATATATTATGAAAGAAAAATGGAATTTCAGAACTTATCTTTTTCTGGGCACAACAAATTCAGGGAGAATTAGCAAAGCTAACATTTCAAATTTGGGTAGATATTTAATTCAGAAGAATCCATGTATTTCCTGCAGTAATGAGTGGGCAGCCATCCCGGTTTCTTCCTGGCTCCTTGTGAGTAATCTATTGAAATGTGGAGCTGTATATAAACAAGTCAGGAAAGGCTTCTGGAGACCAATGATGGCTTATGAGAGATGTGCAAACTTAGGGTGACCATATTTGGGAAACCAAAAAAGAGGACACCTAGTATGTGTGTGGGGAAGCAGCTTTCTGAGTCCTGCAGAAAGTACTTTATTCCCCCGCCACCTTAAAGAACCCGATTGGAGTGGAGGAGGGGAAAGGATTTCATTCTGCACCACCACCATCCACTCCAATTGGGGCCTTTTCTATAATGTCCACGAATGACCCACTTTCCCCTTTAAGATCTCAATTGGAGCTCGGGGTGGGAGAATGATGTGCCTCAAGAAAGCATGTCATTCACTCCTGCCATGCTAATGGCAGCCTTAAAGGGGAAGGTGTGTCATTCCAGGACATTATTGAAAATTATAGAAAATCCCCCCTGACACCATGGAAAGAACAAAAACCAGGACAAATCCGGGGAAATCCTGACAGTTGGTCACCCTATGCAAACTTAGAGGCCAGAATTGCATGGTGTTATTGAATTTTATTAAAGTCTTTTGTAAGTGATGGAATTTCACTAGAAAGTTAGTGTACAAGCTGGAATGTTACTGATAAACTGGTGTATGTGAAGAGGCTGTTCCTGTGGGAAACACCCAAAGCACTGAACCAGCTTTGAGCTAAGATAAGTAGAAAGTAGTCAGCGCAGGTGTAGTAGTAACCTAGGACCTTGCTAGAGCTGCCGGATAATCCGGCAGGGAGGAGGGGTGACGGCGCGCTACAGCTAGCGCGCGCCGTCGCCGTCTTCTAGACGTAAGACGCAACGGGCAAGGGGAAGCCCCGTCGCGTCCACCATTTTTTTTCCTTAAAGGGCCATGTGTGCCGGAGTGCAACGCCGAAAGGTAGGTGATATTTTTTAAAAAATAAAGCCCCCCACTCCCCCTGCCCCTGATTCCCCCCCTGCCTGCTCGCTCATCCTCCCCCCATCCACCAGGCCTGTCCCCATCCCCGATCTTCTCCCCCCCCTTGCCAGGCCCGATGCCTGCACTTCCCCCGCCCGCCCCCGCTTGCCAGGCCCGATGCCCGCTCTTCCCCCACCCGCCCCCGCTTGCCAGGCCCGATGCCCGCTCTTCCTCCGCCCACCCCCGCTTGCCAGGCCCGATGCTCGCTCTTCTTCCCTCACCTCCCACTTGCCATCCCCGATGCCTGCTCTTCTCCCCCCTCTCTCCTGCCGGGTCCGGCCTTCCCCCGCGGCCCCTATCTCCCCACCCCCGGGAACCCCCCCACCCTGATGGGCACAGCGCTCCTATGAGCGCTGTGCCCAGTCCATGGCTTCTCCCGGCTACTCGCGAGTAAGCGAGCAGCCGCAAAAAGCCACAGACCCTGCTAGATGTTCCACAGCCCCAGCCTCAGGCCAGGGCTACGGAAAATCCGGGCCGTAAGCAAATCTGCTTATGCCGGGTTAAAGCAGGTTTTAGCGCGGCCTGACACCAGATTCCCCTGTGCATCATCTGGATGCACAGGAGGGAAACCGGGCCTCACACCACGCTAACGCCTGGTCTAGCAACGGCCCTAGTCTTATCAGTATAAGCTGTAACCAGATATAATGATCAATGATGACAAGTAACCTATATATTTTACTAACAAAGGCTGGGCAGCAGTCTCTTCTTCCAGCATGTCAACGACGCTCCAGTGCAGCGTGTGGCCTGTCTTACTGTTAAGAAATATAGGCAATTTGGGCAAGAAAGCAACCTGAGTTGTGTTCGGTGTTCTGAAATTCCATGACAGTAGGCTGTTAGTGAGAGGTCCTGCTGATGGAGAGCCAAAGGGGACAGAGGCCGTGGCTAGACCTAAGGTTTACCCCAGGATCATCCCGGGTTCATCCCTGCCTGAGCACTGGATGCCCTGTGTGGCACTTAGATGAACAGGTTTGACCCCAGGACAATCCTGGGATAAACCTTAGGTCTAGCTACAGCCAGAGTCTCATTGAAGAGCTGAATGTTACCCTCAAATATCAGCTAAACCTGGCTCTGAGAAGTTGGGCAGCAGTAATATGTCACTGGCCCCGTTCAGAAGACACCATAAACCATTGCTTTAACCATGGTGGTTAAGTCAGAAAGCCGGGCTGTGTTCAGAAGACACTTTAAACCATGGCTTTCACCATGGTGAATAAAACAAAAAGCCTTATTTACTGTAGTTAAAGCCATTGTTTAAGGTGTGCTCTGAATGGACTCACTATCATCAATGATCACTGGACATATATGAACAGATGGAGGAGAAGGACAATACTGTGGGTTACTTCCCTTGATTCTTCGACACTTTGTGAACTACCTGATAGCAGGCCATTTAGCTTCTGACATCTCCTCCTTAAAAAGTGATACTCCTTTTGTTTTTTCTGTGGTAACTATGCCAGGGGCTGCAACTCAATAGTGGAGCCCACTACTATTACCCAAGTAATATGTGTTTACCTGGTCAGCTTCCTAGGGGATATTCAACCTTGGGTGACTTGGCTCCCCATCTCTGCTTCTGAATTCAGCCAAGGCTGCTGTGCCAGAAACAGGATCTCTCCTATGCTTTGCATTTGTGCTCCGGAAACAGGGTTGATTTGGTTTAAATCAAATAGATTTAAATTATAATTTAAATCATGATTTAAATCGCTTTTCTGAAGGACTAAATTTTCATGAATTTAATCACAGTTTAACTCACTCGTGGGGAAGGTTCTATTTAATCATCATTTTTAGTAAGGCATTTTTAGAGGCATTCAAGATGCAGCTGGACAGCCAACTTCCAGGTATGCTGTAAGGTGGATTCCCGCATTGAGCGGGGGGCGGGGGGTTGGATTCGGTGGCCTTATAGGCACCTTCCAACTCTACGATTCTACGATTCTATGATCTCTCATCTCCATCAACTGCTGTTAACATACATACAAATTATAATTAGAAGTTGTATATTTAGTATTCATGATGATATCTTTGACCTAGGCACTTTTCTTTAATGATTATTTTAATCTAAATAATCAAGGAAATCTGATTTTCATATAGTATATAAATAAAACAAACTATTCAATTTGTTATTTTAAAAAAAATCATCAATTTTTTATCAATTCTGTCTTGAAATCTTAAAACTGCCCTGGAAAATTAACCAGTGTCACAGAATATTATTGCTTTCCACATGGTAGACTGCAATTAAGGACAATTAAGGGTGGTGTGGGGAGATTTCACACGTTTACTGAACTCTTTCTTGTTAAAGAAAAAAGTGTAGATATGTGTTGTGAGTAATACCAGGCTTCTTATCAACCCCATATTTTGTATCACCTTTATTTATTTATTTAGCTTAGTTTATTTATAACCTGCCTTTCTGCCCCCCCACAAAAAAAAGGTCACTCAAAGCAGCTAACAATAAAATCCAGATTAAAAACAGAATTTAATTAAAGCATAACATAAAACAAATAGATTAAAAATACAACTGTGAACGAAATGAACAATATCATCCAATCTAAAACCCCTTCAGCAACAAATCAACCTAAATACCAAAAGCCTATCTTTACGTGCTGCTGGAAGGACATCAGAATATAAGAACTGGATCAGACCAAGGGTCCATCTAGTCGAGCACTTTGTTCACACAGTGACCAACCAACTGTTGACGAGGGACCCACAAGCAGGATATTGTGCAACAGCACCCTCCCACCCATGTTCCCCAACAACTGGTTATATAGGCTTGGTACCTATGATACTGGAGGTAGCACGTAGACATCAGGACTAGTAGCCATTGATAGCCTTTTCCTCCAGGAATTTATCCAACTCCCTTTTGAAGCCATCTAAATTGGTGGCCATCACTACATCTTGTGGTAGCAAAGACCATAATTTAACTATGAGCTGTGTGAAGAAGTACTTCCTTGTATCTGCCCTGAATCTCCCACCAATCAGCTTCATGGGATGACCCCAGGTTCTAATACATGTCTTCCTATCCACTTTTTTCACACCGTGCATAATTTTGTACACCTCTATCAGGTCTCCCCCGGCCTCCTTTTTTCCAGGCTAAACAATCCCAGCTGTTGTAGCCTTCCCTCATAGGGGAGATGCTCCAGTCCCTGGATCATTTTTAGCTGCCCTTTTCAAGCTCTATGATTTTTATTTATTTTTAAAGGTGTGGTGACCAGAACTGTACGCAGTATTCTAAGTGTGGTTGCGAAAAGTTGAATGGAATGGGGGTGAATTATGTTAAATGTTACATACCAACATAAATTGCAGCAAAAACTCTAACTTTTTTTTTTTTTTGGTATATTTCTGCACACTGTGTGTTTGTGGGGGAAACCCATTATAATCTGTGAGCAGAAGCCAAAATGAATGATGCCATCAATCCATGTACCACAAACAGAATCCACAAAATCCGGACATCCCTGGATGAAACAAACTGCCCCCCCCCCCAATTATGGAGTTATCTACCCAATGAGGCCCACCTGGCACTAACATTGTTATCTTTCCGGTGCCAGGTTAAGACTTTCCTTTTCTCCCAGGCACTTAACAGTACGGATGTGCTCCGCTTCTCTTCGGTTCAGAGAAGCAGGAGTGAGGCGGCCTAATTCGCCTCCGAAAAAGGCGGAAGCGAAGAGAGTCAGGGGGGCTGCTGATCGAGGCGAAGAGGATCGCCTCAATCCGGAGCTTCGCCTGCAGGTAAGTGGGGGGGAGGGGGACTAATCTGGTGCTGCCGGCGCCGTCATCCATGCGGCGGTGGCGGCGGAAGCACCAGGTAAGGGAGCAGGGAAGGGGACGCTTACCTTCCTCAGTCGCGGACTTCAATTGAGGCCCCGGATGAAGCCAGAAGTGAAGGCCGAGGCCCCTTCCGGCTTCAACCGGGGCCTAAAATGAAGCCCGCGACGGAGGAAGGTAAGGGGGCGGGGGCCTGGCCTACCTGGCACCGCCATCCATTTGGCGGCGGCGGCGCCAGGTAAGGGAGCAGGGAGGAGGGACGCTTACCTTCCTCCGTTGTGGGCTTAAATTGAGGCCCCGGTTGAAGCTGGAAGTGAAGGCCAAGGCCTCTTCCCGCTTCAACTGGGGCCTCAATTGAAGCCCGCGATGGAGGAAGGCAAGGAGGTGGGGTGGGTGGGTGGCTTATCTTGCGCCGCCGCCGCCATCCATATAGTGATGGCGGCGAAGCCGGATCTCGCTCCGCGGAGCGGAGCAGGAGACGGGCGGAGCAGCGCGAAGAGGATCGGGCCCGATCCGGATTTTCCGGATCGGGCCACGAAGCGGATTGGGGGGTCCGTGCACACCCCTACTTAACAGCATGTGTTGAGTCTTAACTGACTCAAAAATGAGCTTTGACCTGGCTGAGTGTTTAAAAATTGATTTAAAAGTTAGCTGTTTTTATACTTTTGTTTTTAAACTTTGTATATTGATTTTTAATGTTCAGTCTTTTTAATCTAATCTTTTTAATCTTTGTAAACCACCCAGAGAGCTTCAGCTATAGGGCAGCATATAACTGTAATAAATAAATAAATAATAATGAACCAATCAGAAGTCTAAAGGAGCTATCGAAGGGGCTTTGCTGAAAGCCAGGAAGGATTCACTGCCCCACTGATACTCATAGAATTATAAGAATCATAGAATAGTAGAGTTGGATGGGGCCTACAAGGCCATTGAGTCCAACTCCCTGCTCAATGCAGGAATCCACCATAAAGCATACCTGACAGATGGTTGTCCAGCTGCCTCTTGAAGGCCTCTAGTGTGGGAGAGCCCACAACCTCCCTATGTAACTGGTTCCATTGTCATATTGCTCTAACAGTCAGGAAGTTTTTCCTGATGTCCAGCCAGAATCTGACTTCTTGTAACTTCAGCCCATTATTCCGTGTCCTGCACTCAGGGAGGCTTGAGAAGGGATCCTGGCCCTCCTCTGTGTGACAACCTTTTAAGTATTTGAAGAGTGCTATCTTGTCTCCCCTCAGTCTTCTCTTCTCCAGGCTAAACATGCCCAGTTCTTTCAGTCTCTCTTTATAGGGCTTTGTTTCCAGACCCCTGATCATCCTGGTTGCCCTCCAGCTTGTCTGCGTCCTTCTTGAATTGTGGTGCCCAGAACTGGACGCAATACTCTAGATGAGGCCTAACCAGGGCCGAATAGAGAGGAACCAATACCTCACATGATTTGGAAGCCATACTTCTATTAATGCAGCCCAAAATAGCATTTGCCTTTCTTGCAGCCATATCGCACTGTTGGTTCATATTCAGCTTGTGATCTACAACAACTCCAAGATCCTTCTCGTTTGTAGTATTGCTGAGCCAAGTATCCCCCATCTTGAAACTGTGCATTTGGTTTCTTTTTCCAAGATGTCACTGGCTTCCACTTGTCTCTCCCTCTCTCCTGCTCTCCTCCCTACCCAGTGAGTTCTTGTCAGGGGTCTGAATTGCTTGCTTGCAGAGAGCTTTTGAAATTATGGGAAGGGATACATGAAATTAGGCTGAGTGTCATAGGTTGTCCATCCATGTCCTAAAGCTTCCAGAACTGGTAGCCTGGCCCAGAGTTATTCAGATTGATTTTAATCCCAACCAGAACATTCATTCAGGCAGAAGGGGAAAAAATTATCCATGACCAACCAAAGCAAATTTGGGGAAAAAAATGATATGGGTTTCAATGCATTATATAAGTGTCTCTCTGTGTGTGTGCAATTGTGATCTGAACTCCATGGGATCAAATCAGCATTTTTGTTGCCTTAGGGGATTTCCATTCTGAATATCAACAGTTTGCTATGAGTAATGAAAGTGTGAGAGCTTCATAGGGAGAGAAAAATGGCTCAGTTTTAATGAAAAGTGCCAGGTAACCTAAATATAATTGAACTTGCTAACTGTTTCCACTTTTAAGAGCAAAACCTGAGAATAATGAAGATGTCATTGACTTAAACGTGGCGTTAAAATGTATGACAAGAGAAAGCGTTAAGATGTTTGAAGGCTTAAAATGGTTGCTGCTTCCTCAGAGCTGTTATTAATCTTACTTTGAAAGGCATGGGCATTAACCTCTGAGTCATATCTGTGTCTGAAGAGACATGCAATGGCAATATGAGAACTACTGTAAATAAATGTAAGTTAGAGTTTTATTTATTTATTTATTTATTACGTTTTTATACCGCCCAATAGCCGAAGTTCTCTGGGCGGTTCACAAAAATTAAAACCATGATAAAACAAGCAACAGGTTAAAAGCACAAATACGAAATACAGTATAAAAAGCACAACCAGGATAAAACCACGCAGCAAAATTGATATAAGATTAAAATACAGAGTTAAAACAGTAAAATTTAAATTTAAGTTAAAATTAAGTGTTAAAATACTGAGTGAATAAAAAGGTCTTCAGCTGGCGACGAAAGGAGTACAGTGTAGGCGCCAGGCGGACCTCTCTGGGGAGCTCATTCCACAACCGGGGTGCCACAGCGGAGAAGGCCCTCCTCCTAGTAGTTTTAGGGCTGTAAGAAACTAGTGGGCTGTCTATTTGGTGTTGGGTTGTTGCCGCAAAGGCAGGGGGAACGTCCCCCAAAAGTGAACCTAGGGAAGGAAAGACCCAGCTGACACAGCTGTCTCCACAGGATGAGGAGGAGTCGGAAGAAATCCCAGGCAAAGGGCCAGGCTCTGCAACGAGGAGATGCAGAAAAGGCCCCTTCAGACGGCAACCAATAGTAGGTTGCCACCACCCGGGAAAGCCCCTGGCATGGCTCCAGAACAAGGATAGACCTGTAAATCCCTGACTTTTCAGCCACGGATCTTCACCTATTTGCCCCGGAGTGGCTTCGAATTGGCAGCTGCATCATATAACTGACTTAACACAGATTTGGAGCTACTCCAGGGCAAAGATGACATTGTTTTTTATACTTTTCATGGTTTTAAATTTTGTATATCTGTTTTTAATATTCATTGTTTTTAACTTTTGTAAACCGCCCGGAGAACTTCAGATATGGGGCAGTATATAAATTTAATAAATTAATAAATAAAACAGCCCCCAGAAAGCCATGGATTGTTCCCCTGACTATTAGCCCAGCAAGGACAAACTTACATAACATGTCTGCAAAATGAAGATACCATATTTCTTCGATTCTAAGACGCACTTTTCCCCCCATATAAACATCTCTAAAAATGGGGTGCATCTTAGAATCGCGGGTCCGATTATTATTATTCTTAGAATCAAAGCTTTTTTTCTGTTGGTGGTACTGAAATTAGTGTGCATCTTACAATCGATGGCACCTTACAATTGAAGAAATACTTTACGTATATGTAGGAGGGGGAGGGCTTAGCACTCTTCCAAAGTAGACAGTAATCATTAGAAGTTCAACATGATTGTTTCAGATCTAGGGTTGATATGATGGGGCAGCACATGTCTATAAAATGTACACAATTATGCATGGTATAGAGAATATGGATAGTGAGACATTCTTCTCCCTCTCTCAAAATACTAGAACCCGGGGTCATCCCATAAAGTTGATTGGTGGGAGATTCAAGACAAATAAAAGGAAGTACTTCTTTACACAGTGCATAGTTAAATTATGGAATTCACTACCACAAGATATGGTGATGGCCACCAATTTGAATGGCTTTAAAAGGGGGTTGGATAAATTCCTGGAGGAGAAGGCTATCAATGGCTACTAGCCCTGATGGTTGTGTGCTACCTCCAGTATCCAAGGCAGTAAGCCTGTGTGCACCAGTTGATGGGGAATATGGGTGGGAGGGTGCTGTTGCACCATGTCTTGCTTTGTTGGTCCCTCGTCGACAGTCGGTTGGCCACTGTGTGAACAGAGTGCTGGACTAGATGGACCCTTGGTCTGATCCAGCATAGCACTTCTTATATTCTTAATCGAAGAAATATCCCTTTAATCCCCAAGAAAAAAATCAGTGGTAGGCATGGTAAGATTGAATAATTCCAGGACCATGCCCCTAAACTATTTTTGTGTGTGCCCAACATGTCACTGACATATAAACCATGCTTTCAGCCCTGTCAGAATTTAACATATATAGACTCTATTATCACCTTTAAGGGTGACTTGGGCTCCATTTATTGTAAATATTGCTAAAATTGGAAAACAACCACCTCAAATGTGCTGAAGAGCCAGCCACCAGAGAGCCTTGAATTCAAATCCCTGGAAAATCAGAAGACGGTTGTGATGATAAAATACCATAGTCCCATCAACACTATTCTGATCTCCTTGCAGAAAAACTGGGATACAACTATGATCAATGTGTTCTGTGCTATTGAGCATTTTAAAAGAAAAGAGTGTAATTAGCAGATACACCCTAGAGTTTTGCCAAATCTCTCTCTTTATTTCTACATTTTTTTTCTGTTTTGCCTCTCTGTGCATACACATGAAATGTCTAGAGTATCACAACTCAAATAGCCTTGGTTTTATAAACAACTTGTGTGCATACCAGGCTCTTGTTTCTGTTTCCCCCACTATGAAAAAGCATATTTTATAGAGCATGGACATTGGACATTTTACAGGCACAGATGCATGTCAAATATTGATGGTTGCACCCTACAGTTTCCATAATCCCACTTTGCTTTGCTGAATGAGCACATGCATATTTTGAGAAGGGGAGAAGAGCCTAGATAGATCTGCAGCAACAGACAATCCTAGAAAGACCCAACTACCAGTCTTTATAAAATATCATTTTACATGTTAATGTTCCACATAAGGCTTTGCCCCCATGTACCCTGATCCTGGCTATATTTGCACATAGTTTTAAATGACTAGGTTCGGTTGGGAAAGCAGATGCAAGTGCACATCTCACTGAGAACATTATAGGACAGATGGACATTTCTCTGATGCACATTTATCTTCTTTCCCCATCTCCTGCCCACCTAACATGTATGGGTGCTTTGTGCATTCAACCACTGATTCCCGCCCCAACCCCACACCTTTGATGGAATGTAAATCAGACAGAAATGGCAGGCTGTGCACTGTGTGGTGTCTTAAGTGTTCATGTGTTTAGCCGACATGTTGACGTTGTTAACAACACAGTAACTGTCTTTGTATTTTCTAATGGTGTGTTATTCCCCTCTCCTATCAGGCTTAGCATGTAAAGGATATGCTGGCCATTCCCCCGGTGTAGCGGAAGAGTATTCCCCTTCCAGCATATTTAGAGTAGGGAACCTGTGGCCATCCAGATGTTGAATCCAATTCCCTTCAGCCAGGATGATGGGAGTGGTAGTCAACACATGCTGGAAGATATAGAGTACCTCTGCCTATTATAGATGTGCAAAAGAAAATAGTCTTACTAAGGCTTAATCTATACCAAGCAGGATATTGCACTATGAAAGTGGTATGAAAGCAGGAGCCACACCAAGCAGGATATAGCAGGATGAAAGTTGTATATGGTATGTGTCTTATGGTCTCCAACAGTTGTCAGTGCACTATAAAGCAGTCTTGTGGCTCCTGCCTTTTATATACCGCTTTCATACCACTTTCATAGTGGAATATCTTGCTTGGTGTAGATTAGGCCTAAAATTCCTTTTCATTTCTCTCAATATGTTCCTGATGTTTTGCACAAACAGAAATCTCCAAATTATAACTGAAATTCATTCAAAGAAAAATTTAGTGGCACTTCTAGAAGAAATAGAATGTCTTTTCTTCTGGCTTTCAAGTAGGGTGACCATATGAAAAGGAGGACAGGGCTCCTGTATCTTTAACAGTTGTATGGAAAGGGGGATTTCAGCAGGTGTCATTTGTATATGTGGAGAACCTGGTGAAATTCCCTCTTTATCACACCAGTTAAAGCTGCAGGTGCCCTGCCCTCTTTTAAATCTGGTCACTCTAGTATAGCTCCTGCAGCTTTAACTGTTGTGATGAAGAGGAAATTTCATCAGGTTCTCCATATATAGAAATGACACCTGCTGAAATTCCCTTTTCAATACAACTGTTAAAGATACAGGAGCCCTGTCCTCCTTTTCATATGGTCCCCCTACTTTCAAGAACCAGTGTATTCCTACAATAAGATCTACGGGCGGGGGGGGTGGGTTCCTGCCAGTTTTTTCTGTTTATTTTATTATGACGATTACAAATTATACAACAAATCATGAATTTATTATTTATTTATTACATTTATATACCACCAATATTTCTATAGTGCTCAATAGCCACCCAATTATGTAAACGTTTAGCACAATTAACTGAGCTCATAGTAATGTCAACAACGCTCCAGGTACAGGGATTTGAATACCCTTGGCTATTGGACACTATAAGAATATAATAAATAAATAATAAAATGTTTTCTAGAAAAATATAAAAATGGCGATTTAGACTGAGGGTAGATGAAATATAGGAAGGAGCTAAGGGGATAGGCTGTGAAATGCCCATTGCAAATCACACCATGGCCACTAGGTGGTCCTGGGCAAACCTTTCTCTCATAGCCTTAGAACTCCAAGGGGGAATCATAATTCTGATCATGATGATGTAAGGATTACTGAGATAATGTATGTGAAACATGCTGCTATTTTGATCTGTTTAATATTTCATTGACTTTATTACTTTCTTTTTATCTTTTTTATTACTGTTGCTTACAAACAAATATATTGTTTATACTGTTCAATTGCTTATTTTGTTTCAGACTCTACTGCAAGGGGCCCTGGAATAACATTTTCCATGCAAAGCCCTGGAATAAAAATAAAATAAGAAGTAATACTTTGGAAACAGAAAAGCCTAGATATTATTAAAATCATTGGGATGGATCAAAACTTCATCTTCAAGAAATAGAAGGGCTCCTTTTGTCCATAGAAAGTCCCATCCACAGAAGGCTTCCAGAGCAGATTTTGGTAGGGTACTAGAGGCTGTCAGGGGAATCAGGAAAAGTTGTATCTCTCCTTTAGGGATGTCCGTCGCTGTGAAATCAGGTTCTTTTTTTAAAATGAGTTCCATGGTGCGCACAGCTTGAGTTTTGTTTGCAACCGGAACTGAGGGCTTTTTCCCAAACCCCAGGAACATTTTTTTGGTGCATTTTTCCTGCAAGTTTCACAATTTGAGCAAATTTCTGAGCAATCTGTACAAATTCCCAAGCAATGTGAACAAATTATGACCGAATTTGCGCAAATGGCTCAGAACCTGCGGGGGAAATGGACAGAATGAATCCATTAAGAGAAATCTGCACAAAATTGCCCCAAAGTGGCCAGAAAATCTACAAACTGCAGATCGAGTCGGGCATCACTGCAGGTTTCAGTCAGAACTAGTCAGAACTCTAAAGGGTTTCAGTCAGGTTTCAGTCAGAACTAGTCAGAACTCTAAAGGGACTCACTATTAAGAGTTCAGACTGGTTTTGAGTGAAACCCAAAGTGGATACACTGCCCCACTGACATTGGAGACTCTAGCCTCCACTGATGTACAAGCCATATGCTCTCTTTTACACACCAATAAAGATAATAAACTTGCCTGACCGAGAAATCAAAATTGCTGGGAGTTTTGGATCTAAATGTTGGTATTCACACACATGGTTGCAAAAAAAAAAAAAGCAATGAGGTACAACTACTGTTTCGTGGTATTATGAATTTTATGCATTCCCATATATGCATATATGTATATGCATTGTCATCAATGCATAGATATTTCCTTAAAGCAATCAGGCCTTAACTTGACTGAGGGCTCATCTACACCAAGTAGAATATTCCACTATGAAAGTGGTATAAAAAAGGCAGGAGCCACACTACTGCTTTAGAGTGGCACGGAAGCGCACTGCAGGATCTACACTACTGCTTTAGAGTGGCACGGAAGCGCACTGCAGGATCTACACTACTGCTTTAGAGTGGCACGGAAGCGCACTGCAGGATCTACACTACTGCTTTAGAGTGGCACGGAAGCGCACTGCAGGATCTACACTACTGCTTTAGAGTGGCACGGAAGCGCACTGCAGGATCTACTCTACTGCTTTAGAGTGGCACGGAAGCGCACTGCAGGATCTACTCTACTGCTTTAGAGTGGCACGGAAGCGCACTGCAGGATCTACTCTACTGCTTTAGAGTGGCACGGAAGCGCACTGCAGGATCTACTCTACTGCTTTAGAGTGGCACGGAAGCGCACTGCAGGATCTACACTACTGCTTTAGAGTGGCACGGAAGCGCACTGCAGGATCTACACTACTGCTTTAGAGTGGCACGGAAGCGCACTGCAGGATCTACACTACTGCTTTAGAGTGGCACGGAAGCGCACTGCAGGATCTACACTACTGCTTTAGAGTGGCACGGAAGCGCACTGCAGGATCTACACTACTGCTTTAGAGTGGCACGGAAGCGCACTGCAGGATCTACACTACTGCTTTAGAGTGGCACGGAAGCGCACTGCAGGATCTACTCTACTGCTTTAGAGTGGCACGGAAGCGCACTGCAGGATCTACACTACTGCTTTAGAGTGGCACGGAAGCGCACTGCAGGATCTACACTACTGCTTTAGAGTGGCACGGAAGCGCACTGCAGGATCTACACTACTGCTTTAGAGTGGCACGGAAGCGCACTGCAGGATCTACACTACTGCTTTAGAGTGGCACGGAAGCGCACTGCAGGATCTACACTACTGCTTTAGAGTGGCACGGAAGCGCACTGCAGGATCTACACTACTGCTTTAGAGTGGCACGGAAGCGCACTGCAGGATCTACACTACTGCTTTAGAGTGGCACGGAAGCGCACTGCAGGATCTACACTACTGCTTTAGAGTGGCACGGAAGCGCACTGCAGGATCTACACTACTGCTTTAGAGTGGCACGGAAGCGCACTGCAGGATCTACACTACTGCTTTAGAGTGGCACGGAAGCGCACTGCAGGATCTACACTACTGCTTTAGAGTGGCACGGAAGCGCACTGCAGGATCTACACTACTGCTTTAGAGTGGCACGGAAGCGCACTGCAGGATCTACACTACTGCTTTAGAGTGGCACGGAAGCGCACTGCAGGATCTACACTACTGCTTTAGAGTGGCACGGAAGCGCACTGCAGGATCTACACTACTGCTTTAGAGTGGCACGGAAGCGCACTGCAGGATCTACACTACTGCTTTAGAGTGGCACGGAAGCGCACTGCAGGATCTACACTACTGCTTTAGAGTGGCACGGAAGCGCACTGCAGGATCTACACTACTGCTTTAGAGTGGCACGGAAGCGCACTGCAGGATCTACACTACTGCTTTAGAGTGGCACGGAAGCGCACTGCAGGATCTACACTACTGCTTTAGAGTGGCACGGAAGCGCACTGCAGGATCTACACTACTGCTTTAGAGTGGCACGGAAGCGCACTGCAGGATCTACACTACTGCTTTAGAGTGGCACGGAACCGCACTGCAGGATCTACACTACTGCTTTAGAGTGGCACGGAAGCGCACTGCAGGATCTACACTACTGCTTTAGAGTGGCACGGAAGCGCACTGCAGGATCTACACTACTGCTTTAGAGTGGCACGGAAGCGCACTGCAGGATCTACACTACTGCTTTAGAGTGGCACGGAAGCGCACTGCAGGATCTACACTACTGCTTTAGAGTGGCACGGAAGCGCACTGCAGGATCTACACTACTGCTTTAGAGTGGCACGGAAGCGCACTGCAGGATCTACACTACTGCTTTAGAGTGGCACGGAAGCGCACTGCAGGATCTACACTACTGCTTTAGAGTGGCACGGAAGCGCACTGCAGGATCTACACTACTGCTTTAGAGTGGCACGGAAGCGCACTGCAGGATCTACACTACTGCTTTAGAGTGGCACGGAACCGCACTGCAGGATCTACACTACTGCTTTAGAGTGGCACGGAAGCGCACTGCAGGATCTACTCTACTGCTTTAGAGTGGCACGGAAGCGCACTGCAGGATCTACACTACTGCTTTAGAGTGGCACGGAAGCGCACTGCAGGATCTACTCTACTGCTTTAGAGTGGCACGGAAGCGCACTGCAGGATCTACACTACTGCTTTAGAGTGGCACGGAAGCGCACTGCAGGATCTACTCTACTGCTTTAGAGTGGCACGGAAGCGCACTGCAGGATCTACTCTACTGCTTTAGAGTGGCACGGAAGCGCACTGCAGGATCTACTCTACTGCTTTAGAGTGGCACGGAAGCGCACTGCAGGATCTACACTACTGCTTTAGAGTGGCACGGAAGCGCACTGCAGGATCTACACTACTGCTTTAGAGTGGCACGGAAGCGCACTGCAGGATCTACACTACTGCTTTAGAGTGGCACGGAAGCGCACTGCAGGATCTACTCTACTGCTTTAGAGTGGCACTGAAGCGCACTGCAGGATCTACACTACTGCTTTAGAGTGGCACTGAAGCGCACTGCAGGATCTACTCTACTGCTTTAGAGTGGCACTGAAGCGCACTGCAGGATCTACACTACTGCTTTAGAGTGGCACTGAAGCGCACTGCAGGATCTACACTACTGCTTTAGAGTGGCACTGAAGCGCACTGCAGGATCTACTCTACTGCTTTAGGGTGGCACGGAAGGGCACTGCAGGATCTACACTACTGCTTTAGAGTGGTACGGAAGCGCACTGCAGGATCTACACTACTGCTTTAGGGTGGCACGGAAGGGCACTGCAGGATCTACACTACTGCTTTAGGGTAGTACGGAAGTGCACTGGCAGCAGTTGGGGCCCATGACACGTCTACACCAAGCAGGATATAACGCTATGAAAGCAGTATGAAAGCAGAATATGGTATGTGTCAATGGGCCCCAACAGTTGTCAGTGCAGTTCAATACCGCTATAAAGCCATAGTGTGGCTCCTGCCTTTTATATACCACTTTCATGGTGGAGTATTATTATTATTATTATTTATTTATTTATTTATTTATTTATTTAGCACCATCAATGTACATGGTGCTGTACAGAGTAAAACAATAAATAGGAGTATCCTGCTTGGTGTAGATGAGCCCTGAGAGAAGTGTAGCATTGTCATTCCTAGACACAGAATAGGATTTCTAAAACGCCAGCTAACAGAAAATGTGAAAGAAGTGGCAGGCGGTATTGACTGTCAGTGGCTTAAGAATGAATGGCTCATAATGAAAACAAATGGATATTTCATCTCCACTTCAGCATTTCCAGAGAAATGGGATGGCGTAGGGTGAAGCGGCGGCAGTGGGAATGGGGTGGCGATCAGCTCATGCAGGAAGAGAGCATTTTTAAATTGATGGTTCTAAAAAAAGGTAGCATACAATTTCTAGTTTAATGGGGTAGTCTAATACTTCCTTCAGTGTCAAGGATCTGTCAGCTGTACACCAATCTCTTGGACGTTTTTCAAGCACTTCATCCTAGAACATGATGGATTCTGACACTTCCTCTTGAGCTTAATCAGATATGCACGATGTGTGAAATGCAGACAGCCTCTTGTTGTCTTCATGAAGCTTTGGTTTATAAATACTCCGGAAGTAGTTTTTTAATGCAATAATACAAAATGCTCCCCCGTTTCTTCCTAATGAAAGATCAGTTTTCCCCTCTCCTAATGTCATGGAATAGCTTTTAAGGGAAGAGGAAGACATTTGAGGAAAAGAAAAGGAGATTTTTCCCCACAGCCATCTAGTCTTCAACCTGCTTCCTGAATTCTATTTTTTGATTCTGCAGGTAGCAGAGGGTCGTATTCTTTTCTCATGTTACAAAGCGTAGAAAATTGAAATGCATTACCTGAGACACACCGGAAAGTGTAAAGCAAGGATATGATACTATGAATCAAATGGACAAGCTGTATGCTCTCTGATTACACACTGACAAAAATAATAAAGGTTGGGGAGTATTCCTAACTGAGAAATCTTAATTACTGGAAGTTTGTCTCTAAATTTTGGTATTATCCTCCTTATTATTATATTTTACAGTATTACGATTTGCATACATTGCCATCGATGACATATCAGCTATGGGGCGGTATATAAATTTAATAAATAAATAAATATTTCCCCTACAACATCAATAAATGAGAATACTTCAATATATTTAGACAAACGTAAAATATATAGATGTAGAAACATGGGATACATTTCATTATGTGATAAATATTGGTAATTGTGCTAAGCAGATATCTTATTTATCTAAACGTGGCTTAGGGATGGAATTACGGGTTCAAAATATCATTCTCATTGGCTGAACAAAGGAAGAATGTCTGTGTAATTCCTGGCTTCTGTTTCTGTTTGGGAGTTGGTTTGTGGGTATTTTAGGTTAAAAATCTCATTTGGTGCTTAGGCTCTTTGGCAAGTAGGACAGTTAATTAAAATCAGTTGAGAAAGAGTTAGAGAAGGAAAGAGATAGGGATGGGCAAACTCACCTTAGGAACATAGGAACATATACTGCATGCACTCTACATGGGGCTGCCTTTGAAGACAGTTCAGAAGCTGCAGCTTGTGCAAAATGTAGCAGCCAGATTAATAACAAGGACTAGGAGGTTCAAACATATAAAACCAACTCTGGACTGCTTGCATTTGCTGCTGGTATGTTTCTGAGCCCAATTCTGGGTGCTGGTTTCAACCTATAAAGCCTTACACAGCTTGGGAACACATCTCGGTGCCTACTCTGAGGGAAGCCTGGTGGATGTCAACAAGGGAGTTGTGGTGCCCCCCCATTATGGAATGATCTCTGTGGTGCCCCCCCCAATTATGGAACGATCTCCCTGACGAGGCCCGCCTGGTGCCAACATTGTGATCTTTTCGGTGCCAGGTCAAGACTTGTCTCTTCTCCCAAGCACTTAACCGCATATGTTGAGTTTTAATCAATTCCAGATCTAACTTTAGGTCTGGCTGAAAGCTCAAAGTTGTTTTTAAATGGATGCTGTCTTTCTATGCTGTCTGTTTTACATTTTTAGGGTTTTAAATTCTGTATATCAATTTTTAATGTTTAATGTTTTAATCTTTTGTAAACCGCCCCAAGAGCTTTGGCTATGGAACATAATAGAAATGTAATAAATAATGATAATACTGAATCAGACCATGGGCTCTTCTACACCAAGCAGGATATTCCACTATGAAAGCAGTGTGAAAGAGGCATATAAAAGGCAGGAGCCACACTAATGCTTTATAGCGGTATTGAAGTAGTGTAAAGCAGTGTTTACACTACTGCTTTATAGTGGTACTGAAGTGCACTGACAACTGTTGGGGCCCATGACACATCTACACCAAGCAGGACATAACACTATGGAAATGGTATGAAAGCAGTATATGGTATGTGTCAATGGCTCCCAACAGTTGTCAGTGCATTTCAATACCGCTATAAAGCAGCAGTATGGCTCCTGCCTCTTATATACTGCTTTCATACAACATTCATAGTAGAATATCCTGCTTGGTGTAGATGAGCCCCATGAGTCCATCTAGCCCAGTACTGTTGGCACCGACTGGCTGTGGCTTTCCAGGGTTTCAGGAGTAAAAAATAGCCAAAGGCAAGGGTGGAACCAAGTAATCTTCAAACATAAATATTAGCAAAAGTTTTATTAAAGTGCGAAGGTGCCTACGCATTTCGAACTTTTGCTAATATTTATGTTTGAAGATTACTTGGTTCCACCCTTGCCTTTGGCTACTTTTTACTCCCCCACGGGGTTTTCCTTGCTTTTGCACTTTCCAGGGTTTCAGGCAGGATTCTTTCCTTGCCCTACCCGGAGAATCTGGGGATCAGACATGGGACCTTCTGTATGCCAAGCATGTTCGCAATCACACTGAGCTATGCTCCCCCTTAGATTTCCGCTCTGATCCTACAGCACAAATAAAATTCACATTTCTATAAAAATGCCCCACCAAAGCTTTCATGTCCACTGCCTTTTCCTTCTGGAATGCCAAATCAGTTATCAAGTCTTACAGTACTTTCCTAAGAAGTTTCAGCTTAGGCTCAATGAAGACAAAACCAGTGTCTGGTTTTGGACAGCACCAGAACACCCCATACTTTGATGTTTATTTGCCAGCTGCCAAGTTCTTGGATGCTTTGAAAGGATACGGTGGGTCATTTCCTGTCACATGTTTGCTTGAATTTTGGTCCTTACACAGCTTAGATGCTTTAGAACAGCCTTCCCAAACCTGGTGCCCTCCAGATGTGTTGGATTGCAACTCCCATCATCTCCAGCTAACATGGCTGCTTTAGACACTTCCATGCAGCTTGGATATGAGTTAAAGTTGCTCCTCAACCAAACTCGGCTGTGGCAAGCAACAGGAGGAGTTCACACATTTTATTTTCCTAGCTGCAATGGAAGCCCCTCAGATAAGAGTAGGGATTGGGGGGGGGGGAAATCCATGTGGTTCATATTTTACTGTGAATTTACCTAATTTTGATCTTTCAAAATAATATGCAAATCAAAATTCAGTTATCCTTTAAATGTGCACTTCCCCAAATCTTTGAATGGAGTCTCCCAGCCAAAAAAACCTCTACAAAAATATGTATATTAGGTGGAAAGGCACACAAAAATGGACATATCATTGAAAATAAATGCATTATTTTAGGAACATCACATGGAAAAAATGTGTATATTATGTAAAATTGTGTACCAAATGCATGTATCGGGAATAAAGCACATAAAAATGCATATGAATTTTCATGTTGTTTTTTTTAAGAAAATCTCAAAGATCAGGATGAACCAAATGTAAAACCGGGATGGGTGGGGGTGGGAGGGAGAAAAACTGAGAGAAAGCAAATCTGACAGATTCATCCACCGCCTCGGTAGAGATGTATTCGTCTTCCAATAAGGGTGCAACCCTAATTCGCTTCTGCCACCCTTATTACATCCTATCCTACATGCCAGGATACAGCATTTCCTGGGGATTACAGTGGCTTCAGGGGGTTCAATGACCCTCCCACAATCCATGGGTGTGCCAGGCTGCAGCTGCCTGATAATGCTGGGTGTGGCTGCCAGCCATATTGACGTGCCCTTCAGTTCTCAGAAACTTCCACTCCAAGGACTTAGCTCCCTGCCCTTTTCTGCTGTGAGCTGCTTTCTTCTGGTATTTATTGACGGAGAGGGAGCTGGGTGTTCTGCCAAGCTCCCTGGGCTTCCAGGTCTAAACTGGCCACAGACTCCATGCCTTCCTTCTACCTAATGTATAGATTCTTTTGCATTTGGCACAGAATGCTAACATCCATCCTTTAACAACTCTAATCTTTTCCCCGATCAAATCCACCCAGCCATCATAATGGTTATGTTCCTTTTTTCAGCTTTAGCTTAGGTAGGAAAAACATTTCTCCTCTCAAACCTTGGTATGTGTTTTTTCTGCTAGGCCAAAGCTCATGGAAGGTGGAAACTGATAGCATTTGAACTTCCTCTTTCATGTCACACAGAGGAGGCCAGGATCTCTTCTCCATCCTCCCAGAGTGCTGGACATGGATTAATGGGCTCAAGTTACAGGAAGCCAGATTCCAGCTGGACATCAGGAAAAACTTCCTCACTGTTAGAGCAGTACGACAATGGAACCAATGACCTAGGGAGGTGGTGGGCTCTCCCACACTAGAAGCCTTCAAGAGGCAGCTGGACAACCATCTGTCAGGGATGCTTTAAGGTGGATTCCTGCATTGAGCAGGGGGTTGGACTCGATGGCCTTATAGACCCCTTCCAAGTCTGCTATTCTATGGTTCTGTATCCCTCAGAGGCAGAATTATCCCACTACAATTTTAAATGTCTGTGTAAACCCACTGAATGAACCACAAATGCAATGTAGGTTTGATACCAGCTAACCATGACTCCTAACTCTACCAAATACTCTTCATAAATACAACTAACAGCATCTCTGAACATTTCTGAGATTGACCTTCCTGAAAGTGTCCGTATGGAAAGGAAGCTGGAGGAACTGGGAAAATCTTATGAATTGGTCTAAACTGAAAAGACACCCCATTTTTATGAACATCAGCAATGCTGAAAATTATCTGTTTTTTAATAATAATAATAATAATAATAATAATAATAATAATAATAATAATAATAGAATAGGATGGGGGAAAGTGAATATTCTCAGAATATTGCTGCATGATATCACAGTAAAGGTGCAAGTGCTCTTCACGTCAGTCACCCAGTTCATGTGATTGCTTCCAATAGCAATGCCAGCCAGGGACCCTAATTGCAGTTAAGACATTGCAATAGGGAAATAGCGTTAGGGAAATGGTGCAGAACACCATGTCCCAAGAATCACGGAATCATAGGGTTGGAAGGGACCTATAAGGCCATTGAGTTCAACTCAGGAATAATCTTTTTTTAATAGTTACCACTGACATTAGGAGCCAACCCATGTAATAAACATGTTGTTGTTTCATGGGTTTCTTTACAAAAGGATGGTATTCTATTATTTAACTTTTTTAAAAAATAGTTTATCTGTTTTCAAGTCATTTAAAAAAGCACTCATATATTCAAAGTGTGAGGGGGGAAGAGTTCAGTTTTTTGTTCCTAGAACCCATGGGAGTCTGAGACATAATGGTGATTAACGTCATTTAAATATCTGACACAATAGATATATAAATGGTTTTGCTTCCTTTCTGGCCTTCAAAGTCAATCCCTTGGAAAAAATTCCACCATTTCAGTTTAAAAAAACCCAGAGTAGCTGCATTAAGGTCAGGGTAATTCCATCAACTAAATTGTATTAGGTACATTACAATTGCTTATTTTTTATTTCCCCTCTTCGAAATCATTTCTATTTGCCATGTATGCTTCATCCTCACCCACAGCGCAACAGCAAGTCATCCTTTGCTGCCAAAGGTTCTAAGTGGGAATGGGTGTTTACCTTATAAATAGTGAGGCATTGTGGGTTCTTCTTTTTTAAAAAAATCTGTCCATTTGTGGCAATGTTGTTCATTAGCTTTTTCTTTTTTTAAAAAAAAAATGCTGACTAAATTATCAGATGCCAAGATTTATCCCTTCCTTGCATCTGTTTTGCCTCGCAACTGTCATGCATCGTTTCGCTTCTCTAATTTTGTAAACAGTGCTTTTATTTCTTCTTGGGTTTTTTGGGGGAAATGGCTGAAATGATTTATTTATTTATTTATTTATTTATTACATTTTTATACTGCCCAATAGCCGAAGCTCTCTGGGCGGTTCACAAAAATTAAAACCACAATAAAACAACCAACAGGTTAAAAGCACAGTTACAAAATTCAGTATAAAAAGCACAACCAGGATAAAACCACGCAGCAAAATTGATATAAGATTAAAATACAGAGTTAAAACAGTAAGATTTAAATTTAGGTTAATATTAAGTGTTAAAATATTGAGAGAATAAAAAGGTCTTCAGCTGGCGACGAAAGCAGTACAGTGTAGGCACCAGGCGGACCTCTCTGGGGAGCTCATTCCACAACCTGGGTGCCACAGCGGAGAAATGATACCCAACTATTCTCAATCTCTTAACAAATTGGGGTTTGTGTGTGTGTGCACCATTGTGCACTCCAGATAAGAAGAGATTATGATCAAGTGGCGACATTACAAGGAAAAGGAAAACAGGGCCATCAACAGGTAGGCAAATGTGTCAGGACCCAAACAGGAATGGAAGCTTCAAACCTGGATCCTCATTGGGCTGATGTCCCCACACCCCATCCCACCCCACCAAGCCTGTGTTATGCTGTGCACATGTGATTTATGCATATTCATCATCATGATCCCAAAGCATGATTTTGAATGCCAAGCTCAAACCCACATCAGCAAAATTTATTATTATTATTATTTATTTATATAGCACCATCAATGTTGGGATCCCAAAATTGGGATGCAGGTACCTATGGCATGGACAAACGTCAGCGAGATTGGCAGGGGTGCACTACCATAACATAGCTAGCAGTTGTGGCAATTGATGCAGACCACTTGCTCATATTTAAAGCAATGCAAGCTTAATAAAACAAAACTAAGGACCTGGGTCATTTTATTATGCGGTCACAGACCCGTTAGAAACAACAGCAGTCATCATTAAAACCATAAAAACACAATCAACATTCATTATACAACAGGCTAAAAAAGTTATTAAAACGTACACACATTTAAAATATGTAAGCATAGTTAAAACACCTGATACAATAGATTTTGCCACGTGGGTCAAACCCACATTAAAAAGATGTCCATGGTTAATGCTCATTAAAGTTGATTCAGGCCATAGCTAGACCTAAGGTTTATCCCTGGATCGTCCAGGGGTCAAACCTGTTCATCTAGGTGACACACAGGGGATCCAGTGCTCAGGCAGGGGCGAACCCTGGATGATCCCAGGTTAAACCTTAGGTCTAGCTGTGGCCTCAGATTACCCATTCATGTACACGGTAATGCAGGTTTTAAAACTAAGAAGCAGGGTAGGGTGCAAAATAGTTTTGTGAACCAGTCTTTAATTTTTTAAGGAATTGCTAATATTGACATTATTACAAATCAGAACATCTTTGCACATGAGGTAATATCATCTTTGTGACAATCATAATCAGGCCCTGCTTGATAAGATAAGGACCAACGACTCTTTAGCTCCTCCCCCTATGCCTGCAACCATACACGTCAGGGCGTTCTGGCCAGAAGGTACCGTGTGCTAATCATTGGATATAGTTCCATTGCAGAACAACATTTTCTATGATAATCAATGGGAAAACAACTGCTTAAAACAACAACAAAAATGCATTGTCAGGATAGTTATAACACAGTCTATTTCCAATTATTGGTTTGGTACCAGGCTTTGAAAACTAACACACACACCCAGTTCACTTTAGTTTGGTTTGGTCAGACAGCCAAATCCTAACCCTGCAGATAAAACAGCTTTTAATGCAGACCAAGAACTTCAGAATAAGTGCATGAGTTGTCTTCTGGTCCAGCAACCCCATGTGGAAATACCTGTCCCACAAACAGCATCTGCACAGTCTGGCCTTAGCTAGACCTATGGATTATCCCAGGCAAATGGAGGGGTCGTCCCTGCCTGCTCCCGAGATCCTGGGACAACCCCGAGATATGGGTCTGGTCTAACCATGGCCAAAGTCGCAGGTGCCTCACCTATTCCCAAGTAGGAATAGGTGAATCTGTCAATTTTGATTTGTCCCACATTTCCATTTTTAAAAAAATCTCAACTTCTTTTTGTCCTATATATGAAAAACTTAGCGAATTTGGGTCAATTCTTACCAAAGGTAGGTTGAAATGAAATCTTCACCCATCTACGTCAGCCAAATTCAGTAGGTACAGTTATTCCAAGCACAGAGAAGACCATTATAAACCTGCCTGCCATATAGCTGGTAAAGATAATGAGGAGCCTTTCAGGAGAAAAAAAGGGAGAAAACTTAAACATAAACATGGTTGGATAGACATGGGGTTCATCTACACCAAACAAGATATTCCACTATGAAAGCAGTTTGAAAGTGGTATATAAAAGGCAGGAGCCACACTACTGCTTTATAGCAGTATTGAAGTGCACTGACAACTGTTGGGGCCCATGAAACTGTTGGATCCTGGAATGGATCAGTTTTACTTTATTCCTGAGCTTTAGTATGCCCATTGGCAGAAGATATGAAGAAGACATGAAGAAATACTTTTAAATGTCAAGGCCGCCATATGGACAATGCAATTATTGAATTATTGATGGCATGGGATGTTTAGTCAATTAGTCAATTAGTGGCTGGGATGACTGTACAGTTTTTGCACTATATATATATGGCTCTGTGTTGTGTATTATCCATTATACATTATCATTACTGCTACTGCTGTTATCAGATGTGATCATTGTGAGTATATGTGTGTGCTCTAACTAATTTATTCAATCAACCTCTATGCCAGTAAAAAGCTCTGTTTGCATCTTAACAAAGTATTTGAGCCTTATTTGGGTCTTTGTTGCGTTTCTACTGAGAGAAGCTTCTAATAAAACTCTGCTTATTCTTGAGAGGAGTTTACTTTCCAACAGAAACATCTACACCAAGCAGGATATAAAACTATGAAAGTGATATGAAAGTGGTATATGGTATGTGTCAATGGGCCCCAACAGTTGTCAGTGCACTTCAATACCACTATACCGCCCCACAGCCGAAGCTCTCTGGGCGGTTTACAACATATAAACTATAAAGCAGTAGTGTGGCTCCTGCCTTTTATATACCGCTTTCCTAACACTTTCATAGTGGAATATCCTGTTTGGTGTAGATGAGCCCAGGGATTCAAACCCTCACTTTTGAAAGAAAAGCATTCAATGCCTCTGACTTGGATTTTGTTTTTAAATCTCAAATTGTTTTTGTCCCAAACATGGAGCCTTGTATGGATTTTGCTAAATTCTTATCGAAAATGAACAGTTTCTTATGGAAACTGAACAAAAATTTCACCCATCCAATTCCAGAGGGGCTTGAATGGGAGCCACTAAGGCCTTAGGTAGACCTAAGGTTTATCCTGGGATTGTCCCGGGGTCATCCCTGTTCATGTAAATGACACACAGGATATCCCGGGAGCAGGCAGGGACGACCCCGGGATAAACTTTAGGTCTAGCTAAGGCCACAGTCAGGGAAGGGAACAAAAGGCCCTCCAGATGTTGCTAGCCAGCATAGCCAATGGTAAGGGATGATGGGAGTTGTAGTCTACGAACATTGGTGTAGCCACATATTCACAATCCCTGCACTAATCAGAGTGAACCAGCCTATCATGACTTGGAAATAGTTTGGCTGCCTAGACTTACTACCTCTTTGCTTAAAGGATTGCATTACAGAGAAGAGTAATCTTGAAGTACGTCAATGAATTTTCTATTTCATCTTGATTGGGTGTTTTTTTTCTTTTACAATGTTTGTGAGCAGTTTCTGTTTTCTTAAATTTCCTAAATGCAGCCTTTTGATCCAATTGTACAAAGACATTAATACCTTTAGAGCTATGGGATTAACTCCAATGCTTCTTGTATACAAAGAATTATTCATGTCCAACTGTCAACTTGAAAAATAAAATCCAACTGACGAACAGGTTTTCTCTTTCCAAGATGTGATTACATACTTTTTCTTACAAATATTTTAAAGACACATTTCACATGAAACATTTCTCTCCTATTTCAGAGTTCATTTTCAAAATGCAATTCTGTTTTCTTTTTAAGACAGAAAAAGTATTAGAATTAATATGTTTGGGGCGTGGTGTTTCATTGTGGCATAGCTTCTGAAACGTCTCCTCAACTGAATCAAAATGTTTAAGGGAGCAATCTTATGCCCCCCCCAACTCGGAAATGGATTGCGGAGGAAGGAAAAGGTGGTGTTCCCAGGGGTGAGCAGAGGAGGAGACTGGAGCTGTGACTATAAGACTTTTTCTATGGTCACCCCAGCCTCCTTCCCTTCCCCCCACTGAAGCACCATTGCTAGATGGGCAAAAGTGCCCATCTAGGAAAAATGCATTGAACACTCGACAGCCACAAGTTCAGAGGATTGTGCCCTTAGATAACTAATACTGCAAAGGCTAGCAGAAAAAGCCCTAGCTTCTTGATTCAAGACCTCACCAATGAATAGGAGAGGTTGGGGGCCATTACCAGGTATTCCTCTACTGTAAGGATTCCAGGGAGGTTTTTTTCCTGGCTAGTAATAATGTACGATATTGAAAGATAAGGTAGTGGCTGATATTTATGAATTATTTTATAGACTCTTGACCAAATTTTGCCATAATTATTTGCTGGCAGTGGCATGTACACTCACTGATCTAAGAAATTTGTTTGTTATATTTTCTTTGTTAGCATCTTGTTATCGTTCTTTTAGTAATACTTTAAGGCTATCTCAGCTTTTCTACAGAGAGTTAGCCAGACATCTTGGAAATGGGATTATAGATATATACCTATTTCCCACCCCGTCCCTGTTTTTCTGGTTTGGATGAGCAACTAAGGCCTTAGCTAGACCTAAGGTTTATCCTGGGATCATCCCGGGGTCATCCCTGTTCATGTAAATGACACACAGGATATCCCGGGAGCAGTCAGGGACAACCCCGGGACGATCCCGGGATAAACCTTAATTCTAGCTGAGGCCTAAGAAGCAGAATTCTGGCTCCACTATTAATGAGAAGCTTAGTAAAATATATATCCTAAAGCAAGACCTCAAACCTTTAATCCTGTTTTATCTTATTCTTACAGGACAGTGATTATGTAAAAGTATACTCATGTTTCCTGCCTTGATCCAGAGGGAGTGGTGGGCAAGAAATACATTATTATTATTATTATTATTATTATTATTATTATTATTATTATTATGACTACGTTTCAGCACAATAGGTGTTCTTGGTTTAAATATTGGAACAGAATATTTTAATTTGATAGCTATGGCTATTGGGTGGTATAAAATGTAATAAATAAATAAATAAATAAATATTGTTTATTCTTGGGATAGATGGATTTTGCAGTTTGGTTTCTCTGAGTTTCTAATATTTTCTCTGCTTAATTCAGTTCATCCAGAAATTTTAAAATTCTTACAGGCTTAAGTTCAGTTTGGATTGAACTTCCAGAACTTTGCATGAAAAGCCATAGGGATTTTTGTACATATTTCTTTTACATGTATGTTTGTATGTATTTTTGTCTAATAAACAGTTTTGCAAGCAATTTTCCTAATATAATTTTCCTAATATAACATTGTTTCTCCTAATATGTGTATTTTTGTTTGATTGGATACCTCCATTGCAAAATTCAGAGAACTGGACAATTTGAAGGATGATTGAGTTTCGGTTCATGCAGTGGTTCGAAGGCATCTCAATTTACAATATTAGCATACCAATCAGAAACATGCAAAGCCTTCCAGAGGAATGATGGTAGACTTCTCAAAATTATTTTGTATCACTAGGAAACTTATGACCCATTAACCTGAATGCTGCTGCATAACTATATATGGTGACCCATTGAAGAAAGCTTCAAAATATAAAGGCACCTAGCATAGCAATCCCAGCATTTATTTCTCTGAAATTTATGGGGCCCCTTCACCATTCAGAAGGTCCTGCAATATCTGCATTTTTGTTTGCATGGTCAAATAAAACATGTTAGTAAAGAAAGCCAGTGGACCACAACATTCAGATTTGCAAGGAGTGTGTGTGTGAGAGAGAGAGAGAGAAAGAGAGAGAGAGAGAGAGAGACCTACCTGTTAGCCCATGACAGAGGAGGGAAGATCTCACGTTATGTTTAACGTGAGATCCCTCCTCAGTTTACACACAAGGTGCGACGCCATTTTTTAATTTATTAAAGGGCCAGCAGCACACGAATGCTCGTGCGCATAAGGTAAGTGTTTTTTTAGATTTAAATTATTATTATTGTTATTTATTTATATAGCACCAACAATGTACTTGCAATGTAATTTGTTTCCCCACTCCCCCCACCCAACCCCTGAGGAGCTCTGTACCTCATGCTTGGCTCCCGGGTCCTCCCGGGTCAACCCGCAGCACCCGGCCACACATTCCGCGGTCTTGGGCTAAGCCTGGGACCACGGAGAAAACAGGGCCAAAGGGGAGGGTCAGATCCCGGAGCAAGGGAAGGATCATACCTCCCTGATCCCAGGATCCCCTATGCATCATGTGGACACATAGGGATGATCCCTGGGTTTGCCCCAGGATAAAGACCCATCTAGCTATAGACAGACACCCACACCCACACCCACACACACAGAGAAGAGAGAGAGAGAGAGAGAGAGAGAGAGAGAGAGAGAGAGAGAGAGAGAGAGAGAGAGAGAGAGAGACTCTGATGGAATTCATAAGAACCAAGTTTCTCTATTAACAATACCCCCTGCCTAAATACCAACTTTTGAGGTGAAACAGAAACAGATGTAACAACAGAAATCCTCAAAATCCAGAACTACAAACCTTGAGGTTGTGTAAGCATTGAATATTTAACATCCAGTATTCATGATCTGTACCTGACTGCTAATGTTATCTCGTTTTCACCATCCAATAAAATTATTATTATTATTATTATTATTATTATTATTATTATTTATTTATTTATATAGCACCATCAGTGTACATGGTGCTGTACAGAGTAAAACAGTAAATAGCAAGACCCTGCCGCATAGGCTTACAATCTAATAAAATCATAGTAAAACAATAAGGAGGGGAAGAGAATGCAAACAGGTACAGGGTAGGGTAAGCAGGCACAGGGTAGGGTAAAACTAACAGTAGAAAGTAACAGTAGAAGTCTGCACAACATCAAGTTTTAAAAGCTTTAGGAAAAAATATACTTTACAGGAAACTGTCTTGATATATGCTAGCTGTTGTTTGACATATGAAAGGGTGTTTGATAAGTGGCAAACAATGGAGACCTCTGCATGTAAACTGGGGGCTAACGTACACCAAGCAGGATATTCCACTATGAAGCAGTATATAAAATGCAGGAGCCACACTACTGCTTTATGGTGGTACAGTTCAGAACATTCTACTCTGTCAAAAACTTCATGCCCACTTTTGTAGATGCTCCGCAAAGGTGACTCCACTGTGTTCGGCACGTCTAAAATATGTAGAAAATAGTATGCTGTCACTTCTCCCTATAGCAATTAAATATATTCAGCCTTTATACAGTTGAACCCAAATATATGCCCTTAAATGTATTTTATCCTCACCTCATCTCATAAAACCCAGTACCCTCTTGGCTCTGAAACCAATTGGACTATTTAACTAAATATCCCCAACTAGCTCATGGAGGTCATTTTATTCAGTTTCACAAAATCTAGGACACAGCAACTCACAAACAGAGAGAGAGAGAGAGACAAAGCGAGGGAGGGAAGGTGCTGTTGAGAATGCACTAGAGCAATTTATTCTGAAGCAGTAGAAAATATTATTATTATAGGGAGCTAACTTCATTGGCTTGCATTCAAATCTTGAGTTCAGCCTAATGAACAATGCACTTTAAAAAAAAATCATCCCCAAGAGAGGGTGGTCTTTTTGCTTCTAATCACAGGCTTTTGCCAGCAATCCATTTATTTTATTGCATTTAAGGCTCCTACCAGCTGACTGTATACACAAAGCCAGGGAAAACTGCAAAGACAGTGTTGTATCGCTTACATGGGTAACCGTTTGGATTTATAAGAAACTGTTCCCTCTATGGAAAATTACTCTTTTTTGAATGGAGATGAGTGCTGTGCCCCAGCAAGATGCTTAACAGATGCTTTTACAAGAAACGTAGGCATTCACACATCACAGTTGATCAGAAATATATATTTGTTGCATTCCATCGTCCTGTTGTTGTAACAGCTTGCTTTCAGTCACATCTCATTCCCCTGCTCTTGAACATTGAGTTTTTTCCTAACTACAAACAAACCCAGTTATAAACTAAACTCAAAATGTCAAATCATTATCAGCAGTACTGGTTTACCTCTGTTAATTAGCCCATTTGCCCATTAATGGACTAAGAATTTAACTATATACTATGTGCAAACAGCCTTGAAGTAGCTCTTTTTCAAGAAATAAAGAGTTTCATTGATATTGGTGTTCTGTGCTAGGTTACCAGAGTGGGTCAGAAAATCAAGTATGTCAACCATCAAAATAATTTATGGTATGTTTGAACACATAATTATCAACATACATTTCAATTTGATATATTTTAAGGGAATATTTTGGAAAGGGGTTGAATTGATAGAAGGCCAGCCAGAATGTCATGAGCTGGCATGGAACAGATAAGGTAGGGTGAAACTGGTTAGTTCCAATATGGAATCACAGAGGGAAATGGAATTGACCCTTAATTCATGGAAAGCTCAGAGAATGTGAAATATAAGCGCCTTCTATATCAGAAGGTCATTGGGTGACAACCAGAGATAGAGCCTTTATGATGGTTGTGCCATGCATTTGAACATTCTCCCCAGGGTTGTCCATTTGGCACAAAGAGAATATTGTTTATTCTTTCAGATTTTTAGTAGGGAAGTATATGAATATCATTTTTACCTGAAAAACATGCCAGCATGCCCTGTTTACAACTTTGAACATGATCATGAGCACATGTCCATTGAAAATGTTCGTAAATTGCCAAACATGAGTGCACATTTGATTTGCACAAATTTGCTAAATTTACACAAATTTTGAAATTTATGTAAATTCCCCCATAGACTGAATCAGACCTGCTTTAGCCTTTGCAGGACATTTAAGAAAATTGTGCACATTTGGGAAACGTGCCTATATCGAATGGAAAAAGTTGTGCAAATGTCATGTTTGATTGCTGCTTGATTTGCACAATTTTCTTGTTTGCACGGAATGAGCTACAATCACAAATGCAAACAGGAATCAGTCATGAGACAAGAGATGAAGTGATGTTCAGAGAATCCTGGTGATCTTGAACATACCTTTTTCCTCAGCCCAAATATTCCCTCTTCCTTCCCCATCCCCTTTTCCTTGTGTGTGATGTCTTTTTTAGAATGTAAGCCCGAGGGCAGGGACTGTCTTCTTAATGATCAATTGTAAGCCGCTCTGAGAGCCTTTTTGGCTGAGGTGCGGGATAAAAATACTCTAAATAAAATAAATAAATAAATAAATAAATAAATAAATAAATTCCATTAAACCCTGTTGTGTTTTTAATCATTTTTAAACTGCTTTTTTTAGTGTTTGCATCTGAAATGTTAATTTATTTACCGTTCATTTTAATCTATGCTTTGTTTTAAAGGTTTTTAAGCTGGCCTGGAACATTATTAGTGAAAAGACAGATATAAATATTTTTTAATAAATAAATAAATAAATCTGAGAAAACACAGGAAAAATAACACAGTTCACAAATACTGAGAACAGCCAAGATTCTTTGTAGTTCGGCTGAGCAACAAAGGGTAGCTTGCCAATCAACTGTAGAAAAAAGCAACAAAATGTTCCCACTGAAACAGAAACTTTGCAAGCAGAATATTCTGGAGACTTCCTGCTGCAGTCCAGCAGAGCTTCTCAGAGGCATCAGCAGATGGATGCCAGCGTGGGTGGAAGTGAACAGAGACGGGCATGCTTTCAGTAGTATTAGGGAGCAGAGGAGAACAGCTGGGATGCCATTTGGCAGCGCAAAGAATGTATGAAAAATGCTGCTGAAACTGAATTAAAGCACTTACATATGCTGTTCTGTCCAAGTTCAGCGAGGTTCTTCAGCTTGTAACCCAAGAAACCTAATTTCTGCTATATAGTCCTTAGCTCTTATAATTCCAATGTGCTTTCTGTGGGTCTGACCTGAAGCTCAGTTTGAATGAGAAGAGCATTTCCATTGACATTAACAGAATCTGTTTATCAGGGTCTGAATGAAAACCAAAGATGTGCATTTTTTTCAGCCATTAAGTATTCTAAAGCAATCTAGTCCTGTTTGCAGAAAAGCAAAAGCAGTAACACAGACATTACCCTATGCAGGGACAATGTTCACTATTTACCTGTGTGGGAAAGCTGCAAAAGGTTGCACAGCCTATTAGAAATGCTCTAATAGAAAGCAAAATGCATTGTAGTTTGGGATAGGCAAGCATGCCAGGATCTACATAATCCTTGCTACCTGTTTGTATATCAATGATACAAATATTGCTGTTGTGTCAGAAATGTAGCACTGCTCTCTACTTTGCTCAAGACCCTGTTCAGACAACATGCTAAGCTACGCTGGTGAAGCATTTTGAACTGAACATTATCGCTTAGCATATCATGTGAACCACAACTTAGCAAGCCATGTGAACTATTCATAAGTATGGTGGCAACATAACCATGGTTTAAACACACTCACTAACTGTTTGCTGCAAAAGGGTTAGCAGTCTAAACATGAGTTAGCATGTTGTCTGAACAGGCCCGTTACATTCTTTGACTTGTCCCTTATTCAAGGGGCTCATACTATCAGCCGTCATACAGAGGGTTATCCCATTTTATCCTCACCACGTTAACTCTTTTAGGCTGAGAGATACTCCTAATATCATTCAGGAAGCTTCATGGCCAACAAAGGGATTTGATCCAGGGTTTCCTTGGCTCAAGATCAGCCCAGCTGGAGTCTAAAGAAATAGTTTCATGAGTGCAAAAGACATTTGGGCTTGCAGGTTTTTGAGCAGCAGCCATCCCAAAAATCCCACGGGGAGAGACCACCCCTTTGGAATGCAGATCTTTGAACCTTGACCTTCATTCATTTAACTATGCCACACAGATGAAAGCTCTGGAACCCATTGTTCTGAACCTATTGCATTGCTCACTAGGGAGAAATGGCCACCCAACAATTGCTAAAACCCGGGGAGCTGATTGGTGGGAGATGAAGGACAGATAAAAGGAAGTAGGAAGCAGCAGCCAGGCACCTCTCCACCGTGCCTGGGTCCAGCTCCAGCTGAGAGCCCCCTCCCTCCTGCTACCAACTGTCTCTGCAGAGGCCACCATGAGGGAGGAAGCAGCAGCCAGGCACCTCTCCACCGTGCCTGGGTCCAGCTCCAGCTGAGAGCCCCCTCCCTCCTGCTACCAACTGTCTCTGCAGAGGCCACCAGTGAGGGAGGAAGCAGCAGCCAGGCACCTCTCCACCGTGCCTGGGTCCAGCTCCAGCTGAGAGCCCCCTCCCTCCTGCTACCAACTGTCACTGCAGAGGCCACCATGAGGGAGGAAGCAGCAGCCAGGCATCTCTCCACCGTGCCTTGGTCCAGCTCCAGCTGAGAGCCCCCTCCCTCCTGCTGTCCCCTGTAACTGCTGAACTTTCCAACTAAGATTGTAGTGCCTGAATTTGCTTTCCTTTTCCCCCTCCTCCTCCTCCCTCCCAATCCCCTTTCCTTTTGTGTCATGTCTTTTAGATTGTAAGCCTGTGGGCAGGGACTGTCAAGAAATACTTTTGTAAGCCGCCATGAGAGCCTTTTTTTTGGCTGAATGGCGGCATAAAAATACTTAAATAAATAAATAAATAAATATAAAGTACTTCTTCATTACCACAACATGTATTGATGGACACCAATTTGGATGGCTTTAAAGGGGGTTGGATAAATTCCCAGAGGAGAAGGCTATCAATGGCTACTAGCCCTGATGGTTGTGTGCTACCTCCAGTATTCGAGGCGGTACGCCTGTGTGCACCAGTTGCTGGGGAACATGGGTGGGAGGGTGCTGTTGCACCATGTTCTGGCCAACAGCTTGTTTGTCACTGGGTGGACAGAGTGCTGGACTAGATGGACCCTTGGTTTGATCGAGCATCAGGGCTCTTCTTATGTTCTTACATTCTTACATTCTTACTAAACCATGGTTCAACACCCATGGTTCAACAACAGCCCACCACTGAGTGTGGGTTAGCATAATGTGTGAATGCAGTAACATCAGCATGAATTGGAGTTGTAGACAAATACAACCGTTGCTTTTCTTATAGTTATGATACCTCGAGAACATTCAGCAATAACTTCTAAAATGCTGGCCGTCTCTTTCTACTGGCCAGTTTAATTGAGGACCTGTATACTTAATTGTGTGAAGACTGCATATATGAACAGACCATGAGATACAATCAAATAGAATAGTTATAGGGAAATGTCACTTTGTGATTATATTTCTTTGTTTAATTTTTTTTCCGCCTGTGCATCAAAATTGTTTGCATATGTCCCAGCATTTTAAGTGCTTCGGTTAGGGTGAATAATATCTTGTAATTTTGATATGTCGCTGGGGGGGGGGGGGGAGATAACATTATACTGGCACTGCAAGATGATTCTCCAGTGCAAACAGTGAGCCAAACCCCAATCTTGGTTAGCATCATCCAGATCAATTAGTTAGATTAGTGTCATTGAATATAAAAATCATATAAATTTAGTGATTGCAGCCAAACAGCTAGACTTATACCTGATGAAGACTTATACATGGCAGACAAATGGGTTATAATAAACAGAACAAAGGAGGAAATATAGAAGTCACAGCACCTCTAAGATATTAAAGGACAAAGATGTAAAGGAACCTGAGAAGGAGGGTACAGGGTTGAACAAAATAGCACAAGTGGATGGTTTCAGTTAAGGGATGTCAGGGCAATATGCACTGGATTCAACTGAGTTTTGATTTCGGTGAATCCAACCCATAGATTCTGCCCGCAGCAGACCAGCATTTTCTGAGTCACTTTGCATTGTTATGGAACTTTTTTTTTCCTTCCTAGAAATTGTACATAAATGCAGTCACCCAAAAATATGAAGGAAACCCCCATAAGCTAAAACATGAACTTACAGGGTTTTTTTTAGGGGGATGGGTTTGTGCATTTTTCATTATTATTTTTTTCAGTTTTGGAGAGATTTGTGCAAATGCACATTAACCTAATGCACATTAGTTAATGCAGATTAGCGCACATGTGAATTAGTGCAAGTAGGACAAAATTCTCCTACTAAAAATCCAATTCCATCCATGAGTGGGTGATCGAACAAAAAATGCCTGACAATCCACGAGACATAGATTTAACAACCTCTGCACATTCCTAGTTCAGTTGCCTGTTTAAAAGAGGCATTCAGAGAAGTATGATTTTCTAGGAAAAACCCTTGGGAAAGGTACAACAGTCTACCCAACTACATATGGAATAAAAATGTATGAAAATCCAGTTATAAAGGGGCCATACGCAGAGAACCTTCACATGAGACAGCTGAATGAAAGCGAAAGAGCAATTTTGATTTCCCCTGCTGGTTCACCACCTGATTTTAATTTTTTATTTTTATTTTTTGGCAAGCTGTTCCCCAGGAAAAAAATACAAGCTGGGAGAGACCAAAAAGAAATAAATTAAAAATAGTCCCCCTGTCACATACGCTAGAGAACTAAATAGATTCAAAACTGAATCCTTCATTGACCAGGATTCAATTTCATATTCATCCAGAAGACAGAAAATTACATACAGAGTAATTCCTAGCTGCTTTTATTCTCCAACTCGCTTACAGAAATGTAAATCGCTAAAAGTGTCCACAGTATGCTCTATGCGCAGTCATTTACAGTCATGTAAGTAGAACAATAATAAAATTGAATGTGCTGTTCATTTTCCTATGATTTTACATTTTAATTTATTTCTTTTTACACTCCCAACTTGCATCGTTTTTCAAGAGAACAACTTGATTCAAGCGAGTGTATAGTCCTGACTTCTCTGCATTATTAGGAATTGGGGATGGAGGAAGAATCCATTTATAAACTGAATATCAAAACCATAAATGTTGTAACGGCACATTTGGAACATTACCAAAGGCCCTCAGAATTTCAGATTATGTGCAGGATGTAGTAAGATGATGTTCATGGGGATAGAGGAGGCAGAAACATGTAATGAAGACCAAGATTATGCTAGAGAATTAAAAGTAGAGTGACTGTTTGAGAGTTGGTTTGCTGGGCTACTCAGCCACACAGTGACCCTGTTCTGATGTCATGCTAAGCCATGGATGGTTAAGTATTTCAAGCTAAACATTATGGCTTAGTGTGTCATATGGAAGCCAGATTCTGGCTGGACATCAGGAAAAACTTCTTGACTGTTAGAGCAGTACAACAATGAAACTAGTTACCTAGGGAGGTGGTGGGCTCTCGCACACTAGAGGCATTCAAGAGGCAGCTGGACAACCATCTTTCAGGTATGCATTGAGGTGGATTCCTGCATTGAGCAGGGGGTTGGACTAGATGACTTTATAGGACCCTTCCAACTCTACTGTTCTATGATTCTATGAGCCATGACTTAGTGTGTCGTGTGAACCATTCTTAAACATGGTGGCTACATAACCATGGTTTAAATATTCTCACTTGCTACAAAGGGTTAGTGACCTAACCATAGCTTAGTGTGTTGTCTGAACAGACCCACTGAAAGTAAATGGGAATGATATATAGTCATGTTCAAACAAATTATTGTAAGAAAGAGATGGGATAAATGAGGATGGGACTGAGCTATCCTAATTTTAAAATATTAGTTTCTATTTTATTCTATGCCTTTTTTCAAATCCATGTGCCTTTTACAAGTGACCTTTCTGATCAAAGGGAGCAGCCACAAAGCTTTGTCTAACAGCTCCTAAAATGCCAAAATTCCATGAGACGTTTATTGTGTGTCCATCATTCATTACTCACAGTTGTTTACAGGTTCTTCAGATGAAGTTCTAACCCTCTGTTTTTGCTTCTGGTTTTTTGTTTGTTGTTTGTTGTTGTTAGTTCATTTGTTTGTTTTTGAAGAGCACTTCCCTGGCAGTTTTTAGAACAGGAAAAACGGAATTTTATTTTCAAAAGTGAAAGAAAATGTATTTTCCACTTGTGTAATTGCATTATTCCCCTGTAGCGGAGCACCAGCTGGAGGTTATATAGTGGAATGGCAGGAAAGGAAACACTGGCCATAGCTAGACCTAAGGTTTATCCCTGGATGATCCAATTTCCAGGGATAATCCTTAGGTGTTGAAAGGGCCCTAGTCCTGCATTCTCTTCACACAATGGCCAACCAGCTGTTGACTGAAAACCAATAAGCAGGACATAAGTGCAACAGCACCCTCCCACCCATGTTCCCCAGCAACTGGTGTACCTAGCCATACTACCACTGATACTGGAGCTAGCACAGAGCCATCAGGACTAGTAGCCACTGATAGCCTTTTCCTCCAGGAATTTATCCAACCCCCTTTTAAAGCCATCCAAATTGGTGGCCATCACTACGGGCCTTGCTAGACCCAGCCGGATAACCCGGCATGGAGGCGGGGCGATGGCTCGCTAACATTAGCGCGCGCCGCCCCGCCTCCTAGATGGCCGACGTGCAGGGACTACGGAAGCCCTGCAGCATCGGACATTTTTGTTGTTGTTGTTGTTGTTAAAGGGGCCATGTGCGCCCCAAAGACTCCGGACAAGGAAAGGGTTTTTTTTTACTTAAGCCCCGCCATCCATCCACCCTCCCTCCCCGTCCCCGTCCCATGTCACCCTCCGCCATCCCCCGCCATCCCGTGTGTCACCCTCCGCCCTCTCGTGTGTTGCCCTCCGCCCCCTCGCCCTCCCGTGTGTCACCCTCTGCTCTCCCATGTGTCACCCTCCTGTGTGTCTCCCTCCACCCCCCCTCACCGTCCCATGTGTCGCCCTCCACACACCCCTCGCCCTCCCATGTCTCGCCTCCCATGTCTCGCCCTCTCCTGCTGGTCCAGCCTTCCCCTCCATCTCCCCCCTCCCAGGATCCCCCCGGCCCGATGGGCACAGCACTCGTAGTGCTGTGCCCAGTCCGTGGCTTTTCCCGGCTACTCGCAAGTAAGCGAGTAGCCGCAAAAAGCCACGGACCTTGCTAGACATTCTGCAGCCCCGGCCTCAGGCCGGGGCTGCGGAACAGGCGTGCCATAAGTGACTTCGCTTATGGCGCGTTAGGGGGGGCTTCAGTGCAGCCTGGGCCCGGATTCCCCTGTGCGTCATCTGGATGCACAGCAGGGAAACCAGGCCTCACAGCGCGCTAAGGCCTCATCTAGCAAGGCCCTACATCTTGCAGTAGCAAAGTACATAATTTAACTTTAAGTTGTGTGAAGTACTTCCTTTTATCTGTACTGAATCCTATCCACTTTTTCCACACCATGCATCATTTTGTACACTTCTAGCATGTCTCCCCTTATCCTTCTCCCCACCCCCAACTAAACCATCCCAGCTGCTATAACTTTCTCTCATAGAGGAGTTGCTCCAGCCCCTTGAACATTTTAACTGCCCTTTTCTGCAAATTTCTGGAGTAAATAAAGAAGAGCGATTGTCTGAATCCTTTACTCACTGGAGTACATTTTAGTAGGACAATTAGGCCACAATCAGAGTCATTAACAGCCAGACGTCTCGCTCAGAGAGAGTCATGCGGTTAGTCAGAAAATTTGTATTGGCTTGCTTGGCAGCCAACATTCTGTTTTCTGCACGGCATGTCCCGGGTGTCGATAATAAGACTGCAGATGCCCTGTCCCGCTTCCAGGAAGGGGGGGTGTGCCAGTTGTTGGCACCAGAAGCAAGAAGCAACCCAGACCCATTCCCACAGGAGCTGTGAGCACTTGGGAGCAAATAATCATCAGGGAGTATTTAAATCAATCAAAAAAATCCACACAACACACCTACACTTCAGCATTTAGTTCCTTTGTCATTAGCAAAGGAAACATGGGCAGGTGGCATCCATCTGAAGTGATGATCCTACAGTACCTAGCATCTCCCATGGAACAGGACCTCATTTAAAAGGTTGCCTTGCTGGCTCAGTTATGCCACAACTCTGATAAGTTATGTTGGTTGGGCTACAAAGCCACAGTATTCAGGGCAGCCTTCAACCAGGCATTTTTTTGAGGCCTTGCAATTTAGTGAGCTTGTGGTGGCATCCAAGACAGATACCACAAGATCATAGAATCATAGAATAGCAGAGTTGGAAGGGGCCTACAAGGCCATCGAGTCCAACCCCCTGCTCAAAGCAGGAATCCACCCTAAAGCATCCCTGACAGATGGTTGTCCAGCTGCCTCTTGAATGCCTCTAGTGTGGGAGAGCCCACAACCTCCCTAGGTAACTGTTTCCATTGTCGTACTGCTCTAACAGTCAGGAAGTTTTTCCTGATGTCCAGCCAGAATCTGGCTTCCTATAACTTGAGCCCGTTATTCTGTGTCCTGCACGCTGGGAGGATCGAGAAGAGATCCTGGCCCTCCTCTCTGTGACAACCTTTTAAGTATTTGAAGAGTGCTATCATGGGCTCTAGATGTCCAGGATGTGACAATACTTTCAAGGGGCACACAACTCAGGTTCAAAAACTGATCAAAGGAAGAAGGCTCATTTCCCCCTTTCCACCTAAAGATGTGCCTGACAGGAAGCCCATGCATTAATTCTACAAAAGTCATCACCAGTTTTGTGCAAAATTATCTTTCTCTCAATGCAATAGTTCTAATATAATGTGTTAGTTTTGCCATAATAGCAAAACCCATATTTTGTCTAATCATTCATCCATATACGACATAGTTTGATATCTCCACTTTTTTTAATGCACCAGGATATAAACTATTGGTTCCTTATGTAATTGACTAACATATCTAATGGAATTTCATAGCCCAATATTTTTTTCAATGTGGCAATTGATCATTCTCCAGTACTCCCCCCCCCCCACTAATGGGCAAAAAAAGAGGAAGCCCTTCATCACACAGCACATTGTTAAATTATGGAACTCACTACAACAAGATGTAGTGATGGCCACCAATTTGGATGGCTTTAAAAGGGGGTTGGATAAATTCCTGGAGGTGAAGGCTATCAATGCCTACTAGCCCCGATGGTTGTGTGCTATCTCCAGTATACGAGGCAATAAGCCTGTGTGCACCAGTTGCTGGGGAGCATGGGTGGGAGGACGTCGTTGCACCGTGTCCTGGACAACAGCTTGTTGGTCACTGGGTGGACAGAGTGCTGGATTAGATGGACCCTTGGTCTGATTGAGCAGGGCTCTTCTTATGTTCTTATGTTCTTATTCCCACCATAATTGATAACAAATCTCCCATTTTTTCTGACATTTCCAACAATTAATTAGATCATTCTTATTCATGTTATTTAAGTTGAGTCATATTATAAAACACCTCATCATTATTTTATACAGATTTTCTCTGACTGGCATATTTAATGAAAATTAAGGCCATTACTTCAGTTTTTCCCATATTTATATTGGGATATCTTTTCTAATGCTTTGTGTTCACAGGTTCAACTATACATTCAGTCACGAAGGTCAGTTGGTGACCTTGGGAGTTAGGACTTTCCTCTATTCTAGGGTTATTGTGAGGATAGAATTGGGAAACTCCCCTCTACTGCAGTCTAAACAGCTAGGGGAAACTGCAGAATACAAAAAAAAATGACAATAAGAATTACAGGGCTCTGCTTTCATCAAGCGGAGCTGTAGAAAAGGTTACTATGAATTTCGACTTTTAGAGATGCTGTTAGAATTGTTGGCTTCAACATCTCAGGAAAGTGAAAGAAATGTGGTGTGAAGTTTCTCCTGGACAGGAACCTCCAAATGAAATCCCACTCCATAAAACGTTTCTTCACTAGGGATGAGGTGAAATCCATTCAGTTCATATTTTAATGTGACTTTATTTAATTCTGCACTTCTGAACCACTATATGAACTGAAATTCAGGTATTCTTCAAATTTCACACTTCTCTGTTGCTATGAAATTCTCCAATTAAAAATGTGCGCAACAATGTGACTATTGAGGGAAATAACATTACAAATGGATTATATTAGGAAAATTGCTTGGGGAAAAATGTGTATATTAATCCAAAATGCATGTATTAGGAGAAATGTATATAAAACCGGTTATGAATTTTCATGCATTTTTATTTTTAAAAAATCTCAAAATATGCAAAGTTTGGAAAGAACTGAACATAACACTGCAGACATTGTCCAAGTTCAAGATGAACTGAACTTAAGACTGGAAGAATTAGAAACTAAGAGATATGGAAATTGATGGATTCATCTAGCCTTATTCTTCATGAGCATCCAGACTGCCAACAAGACAGATAGTGATGGTGATTGTCAGGTGGTACCCACAACAGCTTCATAAACAACCTGTGGTTCCAGAGAAAGATGTGTAGAACCTTTGCCAACTTCGCCTACCGCCCATTTATAACCATTTATATCCTGCCTTTCCTAAAAATTCATGGGAGCTGACCAAAAAAGGGATATACTATAAAAATACCCCCCAAAAAGTAGAAAAACATTTTTTAAAGAAAAAACTAACAGAGCAATCCTTTGGTCCCTAGACAGTATCCCAAGGGCCATAGAAGTTCTAGAAAAAACACCTCTAAGGACTTAATCAAAGCTTGTTTTTCAAGGTCAGAAATTTCCCCTTCTCCTAGCTTTTCCCAGACACCACAGAGGTTTCCATGGTGATCAAAACTCTGACCTCACAGAGGGCATGTCTACATGAGGGATTATCCTGGGGATTGTCCCAGGATCATCCCTGTGTGTCCACATGATGCACAGGGGATCCTTGGGGCAAGGAGGGATGATCCCTGCATTTCTCGGTATAGCCACGGCAGCTTTAATCCCGACTTTTCCAGCGGTCTTGGGATCGTCCTGAGTCCGTAGGACATGTGGGCAGTCATCCCATTTCCTTCCCGGCTCCTCATGAGTAAACGCGAGGAGCCGGAAACCAGGCATGCGGCACAGACCTCTTCAGGAGCTCTGTGCCCATAGGGTAGGAGGGAGGAGCAGGATTTATTTTTAAAAAAACTACGTGGATCGCTGGTATGATGTCCTCTTCCTGCCGGGACGTTGTGCGCCACATGTGGACTGAGGGGGAGGATCTCGCAATCATAAAATCACGAGATCCTCCCCTCCCTCCCAGAATGCCAGGAGGTCTAGACATGTCCAGAGGGGGAGAAATGGGATTGTTGGTTGGAAGAGAATAATCAATGATCTGAGGGATCCTAAGCTCTCCCAGCCAGATCTGGGTTTTTCCCCCAGCAACAAGTGTAGTTGACACACAAGTCTAAACTGGGAAAATGTACACTTGGCCATGGTCGCCATGCACCTGAGTATCAATATTTAATGGCAGGTCCAGGAGCCCTCCAGAACTAAAACTATTTAGCTGTGCTTTCAAGGGGAGCACTACTCCATCCAGCACGCACTGAATTGTTACTAGTCTTAAGCCTTAGCTAGACCTAAGGTTTATCCCAGGATCATCCCAGGGTCGTCCCTGCCTGCTCCCAGGATATCCTGTGTATCATTTACATGAACAGGGATGATCCCGGGACAATCCTGGGATAAACCTTAGGTCTAGCTAAGGCCTTAGTGAAGTTCCTCATGTTCCTCTCAACATTTCATGGATCTTTCATCCAAAGTCCTTAATTCACCTTGTTATATGAAATTTGGGCCTTTGCAAGACCACGGGTTAGCCCGGGGTGAACCCTGGTCTCGCCCCTGTGCATCCAGATGATGGACAGGGGATCCAGGGCTCAGGCAAGGGTCAACCCTCCCTTGCCCTGGGGTAACAGGCTCCAGTTGTAGCCCGGTATTTCCCGCAGCCTCGGGCTGAGCCCAAGACCGCGAGCATGTAGACCATTCTGCCGCTTTTCCCGGCTACCGCAATTACAAGTAGCTGAGAAAAGCAGCGTACGGGGCACAGCGCTCCTCAGCAGCTCTGTGCCCATCAGGGCAGAAGGAGAGATCAGGGCTGGGGGGGGGAGATCGCGGCGGGGGGGAGATCGGGGGCAGGGGGAGCGGGGAAACCTTTTTTTTAAAAAAAGAAACCCCACTTACTTTGGTTGATCGTGAGCTCCTGCACACCCGGCCCTTTAAGAAAAAAAATGGTGGACGGAATGGGGCTTTCCTATAGCTCGTCATGTCAGATGTTTAGACTGGGGCGACAGCCTTCGATACTTGAATTGCGGGCTCGCCCCTTCTCCCGCACGGATTTAAAGGCAGGTCTAGCAAAGACCTTGGTGACAAACCAGCAAATAGCTTTGGGGACTCAAGTCTAGCCACACCAGTAAAGACTGCCTATCAGTGCTTAAGATTCCTCATTTAAATTTTGAACTGAAGGTTCATTGGCAGGTATACAAATTAGTGGATCTTCTTAATAAGGCTATCAGCCAGAAAACTACAAGAATTTTATGATGCTAAATGAAATTTATTGCTATCGGGACTCTCTGATCTAAATTTATGAATTGTATAAACACATTGTTATTTGGCTTTTCAACCTTGTACTTTTAATTTTGCGGTTATTGTCCATCAAGTCATCTGATTTATTATAATATATAGTTTAGAACAAATTAAAATTTTGTGACACTCTTAAGCAAGATCAAACCACAGCAATTTATTTCTTCTCATAGTTCCCCTTTGCAGCATTCATTACATTCCTAGGCAAAGTCTTAGGGCTCATCTACACCAAGCAGGATATTGCACTATGAAAGTGGTATAAAAGTGGTATATAAAAGCAGGAGCCACACTACTGCTCTATAGCGGTATTGAAGTGCATTGACAATTGTTGGGGCCCACTGACACATACCATATACTGCTTTCATACCACTTTCATAGTGTTATATCCTGCTTGGTGTAGATGTGTCAATGGGCCCCAACAGTTGTCAGTGCACTTCAGTACCGCTATAAAGCAGTAGTGTGGCTCCTGCGTTTTATATACTGCTTTCATAGTGGAATATTCTGCTTGGTGTAGATGAGCCCTTAGTTAGATCTTTTCTCCCAGTTAATATATTAAAGTCAATGCGCCAGGTTAGACGACATATTACACCATGGTTCACATGACATGCTAAGCCATAATATTTAGCTCAAAGTGCTTAACCACAGCGGCTTAGTGTGCCTTCTGAGCAGGGTCAATATGAAACTGGTGTTGTGTTCCGGCTTTCTCTGCTCAAAAGTAGGGATGAACTTTTCCTCTCATTTACACCTTTGCAGATAGTAAGGCCTTAAGACACTATTAATGATGTTCTCACTGTTTTTGAAATAGGTCCTCCTCCATTCCCCATCTCATTAGCTTTTTACAAACCTCTATGGCTGGCCCATAAATAACCAAACAAACAAACAGGAACCACAAGAAAGAAGTAGGAACAGAATCCAGGTCTGAGATGTCAATTAAAATCAGCTGAAAAACCAATTGTGAGCACATCTAGCCTATATTCAGGTCACCCATCTTGCTGACTTGGAAGAGGTTACTAATTAAATAGTGAAGATTGAGATGCAGGACATTGCCTGGAGATTAATGATCAAGTGAGAAGAGTTCTGCCAAGGGCCATCACACCGGCCTCTTTGTGCCACAGCCAAACAGGAAACATCTCCATATAATCTTTTAAAGAAAACCACTTGATATAACTTTCTTTGAAACAGCCTGCATTGCAGGGTTAGAAGACAGCTTGAAAAAGTGAGATGAAGAGTGGACCGCATTTTCCTGAATATGAATAGGTCTCTTCTTGACTTTCCTATCTCACAGGTATTTATCAAACATACAGTTCCTAGAATTCTCCACTACATACATAAGAACACAACCTTTAACTCCAAAGTAACAACCTGGAAATAATATTACTACTCCTGGCTTTCTTTTTTAATATCAAATGGAATCTCCACTGTATCCAAAAGCATACCTTGAAAGGGTGGGGCACTTTATGAGTACATTGAATTTCTTAATGCCACCTTTCTTACATATTTCAAATCCTTCTTCACAATCTAACTTTTCCATGAACCCTGGCCACAGCTAGACCTAAGGTTTATCCTGGGATCATCCAGGGTTCGTCCCTGCCTGAGCACTGGATCCCCTGTGTGTCACCTAGATGAACAGGTTTGACCCCTGGACGATCCAGGGATAAACCTTAGGTCTAGCTATGTCCCCTGACTCAACCATGTGCCTAAGAATGTATAACTGAAATAGCTGCATATATTTCCCCTGTTTTCCTCTTCTTCACTTCCCTCCCTTTCCTCTGTATTTTCCTCATATCAAATGTTAGATCATAAGCACCTTGAGGCATTGGCCTGTATTCTTCTCCTCTGTAGAGTGCCATGTATCCTATGTGCCATGCCTATAAAGCGCCATGCGCCCTATGCATTTGAAGAAATCACAAAATCCATCAACTCCAAAACCACATATACCACATTAATGCATTCACCTACTGCAGACAAATCCAATCAATACAGACTGCAATGTGCCTTATGCATGCAAATGGGAATGTGCAAACACATACCACCACCTCCAGATGACCCAGGCACATCAGTCCTCTTACCCCATGATAAATTCTGCCCTTAGTCCCTGCCTGGACCACATTTCTGTGTTTGCAAACTTAGGCCGGTAAAGGAGCTCTGACCCTTTCTGACCCACAAAATTCAATATCAATAACCATTTGAGTACTTTATTGGTCAGTCAATAAAGTCAGCATTCAGTGTCAATGGCACAGATGCTTACATTTCCTAAAAGACTCTTTGCTCCCATTGGGAGAGGCTGCATCCATGTCATATGTCTGCAAAAATAGCATTTGGCACAGCATTTAGCATCCCAAGAATGACAGCATTAATTTAAAGGAAAAGGAAGTTTATAACCCTTCTTGTTGTGAAAGGAGGCACTATAGGTCATCAGCAGCTTTGCATGCAGAAAGGCTCAAGTTCTGTACCTGGCATCTCAAACATTAAGGGCTCATCTACACCAAGCAGGATATTCCACTATGAAAGCAGTATGAAAGTGTATAAAAGCAGTATGAAAGCAGTATAAAAGGCAGGAGCCACACTACTGCTTTATAGTGGTATTGAAGTGCACTGCAGGATCTACACTACTGCTTTATAGTGGTACTGAAGAGCACTGACAACGGTTGGGGCCCAGGACACATCTACACCAAGCAGGATTTAACAATGAAAGTGGTATGAAAGCGGTATACAGTATGTGTCAATGGGCCCCAACGGTTGTCAGTGCACTTCAATACCACTATAAAGCAGTAGTGTGGCTCCTGCCTTTTGTACTGCTTTCATACTGCTTTCATAGTGGAATATCTGTTTGGTGTAGATGAGCCCTCATTCACAAGAATGAAGCTGTTTTCCATTCTCATAATAAAAACTGCAATGTCCTACATCACATCTAAATATGCTGGGGATCCCAGAAGTCAGCTAGCATCCACAAACTAAACACCATTTAATCCAGCAATTTAATATTTTTGTCACTGTACAGCCTCAGAATTGAAATACTACAAGTAGTTCTAGCCCACGAAAGAACTGAAAAACGCTGCTGCAGCCCCTGCTAGATTTGTTGAAGTCTGCTAATATGTGCGGGGGTGGGGAAGACTCCCATAGGAATTAGGGCTAAGAGCTTTAATTGATTTAATCAGTACATTAATCAAACTAAAGCTTTAATCACAGATTTAAAAATTGCCTACCGATTAATTGGAGGGGCTGAAAGTGAAGGGCAAAATGCTGTTTAGGTCTCACAGATGTTCCGTCTCCTCCCTCTGCCAGTTTTGATGTGTTGGGGGGGGGGGCGCGTTAACACCTTAAAAAAGAAACCTATCTCCTTTCAATTTGCATTTAAAATAAAACCTAGCAGACACATATCACAATTTTAGAGTGAAACCACTGTGACTGCGTTTCAAAACGAACAACAGGCAATTGAAGCTCACTTTGCTCAGTCAAAAATTTGGTCATTAAATATGGTTCTTACGCAATACAGATGCATCTGTTCATGTTAAAGCGATTTTGTATTCTATGTGTTATCATAAGAGGGTGGTTATAAAAATTCAATATTTGAACAGAAAAATGGCCTTTCCTTGTAACGAGTAGCTTTAGTATATTGCAATTGTGTATTAGATTAAACTTACATATGAGATGAACTATGGTCTTTCTTTAATATAAACAGAAGGGTTACCTAATGTTAAAGCTTTCCATAGGAATATCAGAAGAGCCCTGGATTATACCAAAGGTCCATTTTGGCCAGCATCTTGTTTCCCATAGTGGCCATGGCCAGCGAGATACCTTTGGGAAGCCCAAAAGCAGGACATGAGATTTGTTGATCACCAACAACTGGTATTCAGAGACATGTAGCCTCCAACCTTGGAAATTTCATATACCCACCATGACTGGTTGCCATTGATATTTATTAATGTATTGCATTTATATACCGCCCCATAGCTTTCTCCTTCATTAATTTACCTAATTGCCATCACTACATCTTGTGACATTATATTTCTTACTTTAATTGTGTGCTGCCCTGAATGTTCTGCAAATTGGTTTCATTGGATAATCCCGAGTTCAAATATGAAGAGAAGAAAAATCCCTCTTTCTCTCTCTCCTTCTTGCATACAATTTATAAATGTCCACTGATGAAACTACATGTTACATTAAGTGCATTTTTGTTCTTAACATTACTGTTTTAAAAACTAAAATAAAAGGTACATGGGGAAGGCAATCGTTTTGCAATTCTAACCTGAAGACTTCTGTGACATAAGAGCAACTCAACAAAGGTCAGTGTTGAAACAAAAAGTTAACAGCCCTTTTAAATTTACCATAGGGACTTCCCTGTTTCCAAGTTCCTGTAACTTGTTTGGCAAAATGCCAAAGCATCTGGTTTTCATGAAATGTAGTTTATTTGTATTTTCATTGTTTCTTCACCTTAAGTGCCCCAAAATGTCTTCTAGCTAGGGTGAGCAGAAGAATTACATTAAAGTATACAGAGAAATCGCAAGCAGAAGAAGGTCATAAGCCCAACTTTGTGCTATGAGAAAGTTCCCTCCAAGCCCCTCAGAGATTAACCCTCAAAAACAGACCATACTATGACACATGAAGACAGCAGATGCACAAATAGAGCTTACGGAGCTAACAGCATGGGATGACTCTTGAGAAAGAACCTCAAAATCTGTAACACAAGAGAATGCTCTTGTGAATAAAAACAGTAATATTGGAGGTAGACCTAAATCAGCCTAACGGGTCTAGCGCGAAGGAGGGATGAGGATCTCGCGATATTGTTATCGTGAGATCTCCTCCTCGGTTTACACGTGGCGCATGGCAACCTCGGAGTAACCACGAGAAGCCGGGACAAACCACGACACCCGCCCACACGTTCCGTGGTCTCGGGATCAGTCCGAGACAGAGGAAAAAGCGGGCGACAACTGTAGGGCTCCCTCCCTGCTCCCGGGATACCCTGTGCATCATGTGGATGCACAGGGACGATCCTGGGGACTGGCCCGGGATATCGCCCCGTCTAGCTATGGCCTAAATCTAAGGGCATTTCCACAAATTAAAAAGCAGCCAAGCAAGTCTACACTGAAAAGGAAGCTGCTACCAGTCATGACTCTCTAACAAATGCACTTTGATGCATAATTCACACTTTAAGCATAAGCTTAAAAATATTGGGGGGTGGGGGGACAAAGAAGCTGTCTTATCTCCACTGGTTCATCTACACATCTGCAGTGTTGGCATTAAGGGTAGGCATGGTTGGGCACCTGCCCAATGTGGGGCAGGAGTGGGGGCAGAGGAGCAACGGTAGGGAACTGCGATCCCCCCCTCAGTCTGATGAAGGTCAAAGTAAGTGGGGATGATAGAGGTGTACAAAACTAGGGACAGTGTCGATAAAGTAAATATTACGAGGACTCAGGATCATCCATTCAAGCTAATTAGTGGGAGATTAGGGCCATAGCTCGACCTAAGGTTTATCCCTGGATCATCCAGGAGTCAAACCTGTTCATCTAGGTGACACACATGGGATCCAGTGCTCAGGCAGGGTCTAACCCTGGATGATCCCAGGATAAACGTTAGGTCTAGCTGTGGCCTAAGATAGATAAAAGTACTTCTTCATGCAGCACATGGAATTCTCTACCACCAGGTGAAGTGATGGCCATCAAGTTAGATGGCTTTGAAGGAGGATTAGACAAATTCAGGATAATAAGGCTATCAACGTCTGCTAATCACGATGAGTATGTATTACTTCCAGTATCAAAGGGAGAATCTCTCTGCATATCAGCTCCTGGAGAACAAGAGCATGAGGGTGCTATTGCATTCACGTCCTAGTTGTGGGTTTCCAATGGGCATCTCACTGGCTACTGTGCAAACAGAACACTAGACCAGGTGTGACTGTGGTCTGATCCAGCACAGCTCATCTTGTGTTCTTATGACACCAGGATAACAGCATTAATTCACAGTAATAATGATCTACATTACTCTGGCAAGCATTTCAGCACTTCTTATAAACCAGGTTCAGGATCACAAAATGGTGTTGCGATGCTGGGACAGAAGCCATTTTGAGCTCATTTGTAAGGGCCCAACAGCCTGTCCTTCTAAAGGCAGCAGGTTACTAAGCCCTTCATTTGGAAAACAGACATAAAAGATGGCTTGTCAGAATTTAGGACAGCCTGGCAATGGATGAAATAACTGAGAGGAGGTGGTGCAGATATGCCAATTTCCTTGTGACAGAGCAAGCTGGCAACCTGTCTAAACATATGTTGATTTTTTCCAGGAACTAATCCATCTAGTTGTGAGTGGATGGCAGAAAACTTAGAAACAAAATGATGGCATATGCTTTTTATGTCAATAGTAAAAAGAAAAAGAAAACAGGAAAGAATAAAATAAAAATTGCAGCTACCAAAAGACCATAAAACAGACAATTTCCCACATGTTCCAGCATCACAAGACAAACTGCAGTAGGTATGAAATTGGGGACTTAATTTATTACATCCTCATTATTATTAGGATTACCCACAATTAATCACTTCAGTTGCCATTCTGCACTCAATTCTGCACACTTAAATCCCAATGCAATTTTTGGGGTGAGGTCCTAAACATGCTTGAATGTAAATCCTATTGAAGTCAATGGAACATATTTTGGTAAATGGATTAGATGGTTTAGGATGCACAATAGATTTCAGCATAGGTTGGGAACATGAGGATAGATGGGTACTGTTGCATTCATGTTCTACTTGTGGGCTTCTCACAGACACTGGTTGTGAGCAGAATGCTGGATTAGATGACCTTTGGTCTGATACATCGTGGCTCTTTTTATGTTCCTTTGCCGGGAACTGTTTGTTTGTTTTTGCTTCACATATGGGAAGTGTGAATTGGATAAGTTTGCATTAAAAATGCAATGTGAGTGAATTTCAGAAGGCCCTCAATTGTGTACTTGAGATATAGGAGATGTTATCCACCACCATCACTTCCTTCACACACACACACACCCAAAAAAAAACCAATGAGTTGTGCAGCTGCCTGTCTGTGACTCCTACAAAATGCAGGGATCAACTCTCCCCAAGGAATATATTTATAAAGCCGTACACTGAGTCAGACCACTGATCCCCCAAGTGTCGTATTGTCTACAATGACTGGCACAAACTCTCCAGGGTTTCAATCAGACAGCAGTGGTTTCCAGAGCTCTGTGTATCTGAAGATGCCAGAGAGATCCCAAGAAAGGTTTGACTTCCCCCTTCATTGATGGTTTTCAGGTGAGTGGTCAAGAAAATTTTAATTCATCAGCCATTTAATGGGTATGAACTGTATTTTCATGTTACTGCTGGACGTTCTTTATTTTATTTTTACTGTTATCATAGGCGGGGTATCAGGTAGGGCTGTGCAAGACTTGGACTCAGCCTCGAAAGTACGAGCCTTTGGCCGCCATTTCACAAAGTAGCCGCCTCATCCAGCACAGCCCTTGCTGTCCAGCCACGAAATGCCTACAATTACCAGCATGCCTTGGCAGGGAGGGCAACTTACTGGGCTCCGGGAGTGATGGGGCACTCGTGGCCTTGCTGCCGCTGATCCCGAAGGATCACCCACTTCGCCACATGATTGGAGCCGTGCAAGACTCTGCATGGGCCACTGCAGGGTCTGCGAGTGCCCCACAGCTGCTGGCGTCTCGACAGCCGACAGCTCACAGCGAGAAGCAGCATCAGTGAGGACGAGCAGCATCAGAGGAGTGGCGGGAAGCAGCTTGGTGACACCTAATGAGCGCTCCGTAGCTGACCACCCTCACTCTAGAAAGTGAAAGACCTTATTCTCCCTTATGAGCCTGCCCATGCTTTGAGAGCTTCAAGGAGAAGCCCTTCTTTCAGTCCCACCATCTTCTCAGGTACGCTTGGTGGGAACATGGGAGAAGGCCTTCTTGGTGGCTGCTCCAGTGCTTTGGAACTCTCTTCCCGGGGAAACTAGGCTGGCTCCCTCCTTGATGGGCTTTCGGAAGCAGGCTAAAACTTGTTTGTTCCGGCAGGCCTTTGGAGAATAATCTGGTCCTCCATCTATGTTAAGGACTTGTAATATTGTCGTGTATTTTAAATGTTTATGATATAACATTTCTTTTCCTAGGTTTTAAAATGTATGTTTTAAATTTTGGAAGACTACCTTGAGACCCAGTATTGGGTAAAAGGCAGGATATAAATAAATAAATAAATAAATAAATAAATAAATAAATAAATAATAATAAGAAGAAATTATGTATTTTCCCCATTGTATAAAATAGGACCTTGACAGCCGCCATTTATTCAACAAGGGGAAAAGTGTAATTTCCGGAGCCTCTGTTATGGTGCACAATGGAGGCTCCAGACAAGGGCCGATGGCTGCTGAGTACTTGTCAGGCCTTGCAGGTGCTCAGAGTTTGGGTCCTTGAGCATGCCGCGGGGGAGGTTGTCAGACTTCCAAACTCAGCCGGAAGCCTGTGACATCCCTAGTTGTGGTTCATTGATGGCACCACAGGCAGCTGCCTAGTCCATCTCTATGGGAAGGCCAGTCATGATGCTGGAAACAGGAGGCTGAACTAGATGTACCCTTGCTCTCACACACCAAGATCGTCCGTATTTATCTATTTATTACATTTATATTCCGCCCTATAGTCGAAGCTCTCTGGGCAGTTTACAAAAGTTAAAAACAGTAAACATAAAAAGTATACAAAATTTAAAACCATCAAAAACATAAAAACAACAGTATCCATTTAAAAACAACAGTTCTGGGGTCCATTAAAAAACAAACTTAGCATTGTTAAATTATGTTAAATGCCTGGGAGAAAAGTCTTGACCTGGCACCTGAAAGATAACAGTGTTGGCACCAGGTGAGCCTCATTGGGTAGATCATTCCACAGTCGGGGGGCCACGACCGAAAAGGCCCTCTCCTTTGTTGCCATCCTCCGAGCATCCCTCAGAGTAGACACTCGGAGGAGGACCTTAGATGTTGAGCGCAGTGTACGGGTAGGTTCATGTCGGGAGAGGCATTCCATCAGGTATTGTGGTCCCAAGCCATGTAGGGCTTTATAGGTTAAAACCAGCACCTTGAATTTGGCTCGGAAACGTATAGGCAGCCAATGCAAGTGGGCAAGAATTTGTGTTCTATGTTCAAACTGCCTTGCTCCAGTTATCAACCTGGCTGCTGCATGGGTGCATTTTATAACATAATTGTGCAGTACCAAAGCAAGGTGTGCATTGTGATCAAGGAGAATGTTTTTAAACACTTCTCCTATTCATATACATAGCAAGCATGTGAATGAAGTATTTAGAATTCAGCATGCACAAGTTGGAGGACCCCAGGGCATGGTTATATTTATTTTATTTTTATTTTGTAAAGCTACCAAGGTTTAGCCACATAAAGCTGGTTCCAAGCCCTTTAAAAATAAATAGAGTGATTCACAACAGGCTCACAGAGAATGTAATTATGATGGGGTGGGTGGGAATACCCTGTGGCAAAATCCCAGATACAGACTGAGTGTAGTAATAAAAAGAAATTTGATGACAGACAGATAATATTTCGTATACAGTCAGCTATGCCTATACATGCATAAACTGATGGATTTTACTTGTCATCTGACAGGTAAAATTAGAGGGATCCTTTACCAATATTGAAGTATTGCGCTCATCTTGCTGTGGTTGATATTTTACCAGATATCTATAAATATCAGTAAACCAAGGGACCAATTAAAAGGCATAGGTATGTAATGTTTGTAGGGACTCTCACCTCTGACCTTTAAGATATACCAAGGATTTAAATGGTTTTTCCCCTTTTGTTTCTCACAAAATTTGAATGTGAAATTACAGAACAAAACTGATCATCAGTAGATCCAGAATAAACAAAGAAAACGAGTTAAAAATGATGCATCAAAAACATATGGAAATAGCTTCCACAAGATAAGGTGACAGTGACTGCCTCAGGATCAAACTACACATTATTTTAAAGAGTTAACTAGCAGCTACATTAAACTAGCAGCTACAACAAAGGCGAGGGCGAGATCCAGGGTCAAGGGAGGGATCATCTCTCCCTGATCCCGGGATCCTCTTTGTGTCATATGAACGCACAGGAACGATCCTGGGGATCGCCCCGGGATATCACCCCGTTTAGCTATAGCCAGAGATTTGTTCCTTAAGATATGCAGGATACAAACCATGAATTAAATATTAAATACATATAGTTGGGGAGTATGCTATAGGTTATGGAAAGGAAATATTAATCTAGCCATGAGTCTGTATCAGTGCAAAGTACAGTAGCTGCAAGAAAAAAATGTATCACACATTAGTATTTTTATTTGTGTATCTGGTGGTTGTTTCTGTTGCTTTGTATGATGGGTTAGACATAAACAGAAGGATTGCTGTCTAAAAGTATTCAACCTGCCAGGATTCCTATAGCCTGATCTTTCATCAGTGTCACTTTCTTTATATTTTATTTCTTATATTATGGACTCAGAGAGACTAGGAACAAGCTTGTTAGTGTGAAGAATGCCATACACCGAGGCCAACAAGGAATTGAGAACTAGGCTAGTGAAGTCATTAGCCTTTTTGCTGCTTCTTGCCTGTTATAAATTGCCCCTTACAGACAGCTGACATGTTAGTACACAACATGTTCTGGTGCAACACCATTGATAATAACACAGATGCTGTCACAATAGATCAACAAGCATCCTGATGAAGAACAATTACTGCATTGGTTGTGTCCATCTTTGAAATGTTTGCATTCTTCTTCCATTGAATAAAGCTTGTTTTTGCACATTCTTCCAAAGTATGCATTTTTCATGTGGATTTTTTCAATCGTTGCTGTCAAACCCTTTTTTTGGGAGAGGGGGCATTGGCAAATCACATTGCAAGCTCAGAAATGACCACAGACTGAATTTGAGTTCTGTTCAGTTTGGAAGGTGCAAATTCAGTATATGCTGATTAAATAGCGCACTGAAACGAATTTCTCATACATCCCTAAAAATTTCATGACTGCTGCAAAGTTCAAGTTCAACAAGAGAACAGCTCAAGCATCCTGCTGCTCAACTCAAAGGTCAGGAAAGTTATTGGGAGCTGAGCAAAGCTCTGTAGATCTGAACAAAGTGTATTTTCCCACAGGGGATTGGACTGATCCCAGAATCTGCAGCAGGAAATGGATGCTTCTCATTCCCCCTGGGGACAAGGCCCTCCTCATATTTGATATAAGAATCTTTTACTCTTAAAAAAGGGGATTTTAGATATATTACGTTGTGACGGTGAAAATATTCTTACCTCTTCCTTGGAAGCCCGAAGGAGATGCCAATATTACAAGTTGAAGAGTTGGCTAAAAGCCATGCTAGAAGTATCCGTCAGGTATGTTTTAAAGCGGATTCCTGCATTGAGCTGGGGGTTGGATTCGATGGCCTTATAGGCCCCTTCCAACTCTACTATTCTATGATTCTATGGCCATGGCTAGACCAGGCCTATATCCTGGGATCGTCCCGGGATTATCCCTGTGTATCCAAATGACACACAGGGGATCCCGGGAGCAGGCAGGGACTACCCCTCCATTTGCCTGGGATAATTCTTAGGTCTAGCTAAGGCCTATGATTCTAAGATAACAAGAACTGGCTAATATTAGTGGTTGCCATTTTTTTTAGCTTTTGAAATCAGTTCATCAGAAGAGGGAAATGGGTGTGACGTACTGCAACCATGATATAATATAGATATTTATTCACAACACTTGTATGGAGGGAGAAAACAGGTCATTACTGTCTAACGGTAATTTAAGGCACTCATGGCCCCATGCAACAATTCAAAAATCAGGAATGACCAACAAAACAACAAGACCATGTATTATGTTTCTACAAAATGACCCTTATTCTTACGAGTTCAGCTTTGTATTAAGAAAGCATCCTTCCGGTTACTTGTTGTAGTCTCAAGACAACTTCGTGCCCTCCAGACATTTTGGACTACAGCTCCTATAACACCTGAGCATGAACCATGAAGGCTGGGCCTTTGGGGAGCTGTACTTCAAAAAACCTCAAGGATGCTAGGTTTCCTACTTTTATGTCAATCAAGTGATCCTAAGCAGATTGATCCAGAAGTGAGTTTAATGGGACACACCCTAATTAGCACGTTTGGGATTACAGCCTTTGTCACTTATCTTTTGGGTGGTTCACATGTGCACATTTATTGGTTGATGACTAGGCCAGCACAGATGTAATTCTCTTAACAGAACTTCCGCAAGTGAAGATCTGCAACAACATTGTGGTGCGCTGCTGTTCAGAGTTCACAGCCATCCATCATCCTCATCAATGTTCGATGTCAATTGAGCATGCTCATTTCTCATTGGCCTGGAGTTTGGGGAGAGAGCATTGTTGTTGTTTTATGTTGGGGATTTTGTTTGTTTGGCAAATAGGGGCAGGATGGATAAACCTGTGCCCAATACCAGGTACATTAAAATATCTGGTTTCTCCATTGTCTTCTGCGGAGAGCTCTCAGTTCCATCCTTGGGGACATTTTAAAATAACTTCTCAGTATGAAACAGCACAGGAAGGAAGGAGATTGATAGAGAGATGCTTAAAGATTCCAGGGAGAGGGTGAAATGAGACTGAAGGAATATCAGAATATGCCCCTAGAATTTACCAACAACTTTCACTCTTCAAGTTGACTGTCTTGGAAATTGTCAGATCTTGAAGCCGGTAAACCCTTTCTTTCCCTGATGCTGAGCTCTGGTGGAAACCTTTCCCTTGGGGACCTCTCAGTTTTGGCCCCCCTGCTGCTCAACTGAAGTTAGGTGCGTTCCCTGAGAGACTTCCTGTGCTGCACATCAAAGATTCCTGTCTTTCATGTTTCCTGTTTGTCATCTAGCAAGAAAAACTTTTGTCAAGAATTCCAAGTTGCAGAAAAGGAACAGCCTTGTTCATGAAATGACTGCCTGTTCCTGAAGCACCAGTTTCACCAGCTTTGTCCTCAAGGAAATAGAGAAGGGCTTTCACTTATTTCCCACTTTTTCAACTTTCAGGAAGGGGTTGGTGAAGATTCATCTTTTTAAATTGGCTTTTTAAATTGATGTTATTTTTAATGTTTTTGTTTTTTTTACTATTTCACTATGTTTTTGTCTGATTGTGGGTTTTTTATGTTTGAGACTTTTGTAAACCACCTTGATTTGTCTAGAAAATTGACACAAAATGTATAAATAAGTAAATACGTAATACGTGCATAAATACGTAAGTATAGAGCTATAAATTATCTGATATTATTTTAAACATATAGTTCTAGATAATTGATTGTGCTGGCACATGGTTATCTACCTGAAAGTTGGTTGTCTTGTGTTCCATTTTCCCCGGCTGGTGGCTGACTCATTCTGTAGTGAGTTGAGCCAATATGCAGATTCCATTGTTATTGATTTTATTTATGGTGGCAATTTGCACAATCCCTTCCATTCCATCAATTGTGATTTATGATATTGTGATTTGAGCATTTTTTTTAGGAAAAGGGGACCAGATCGCCCACTTAGCAAGCTGATCCTCATAGTTGTCATGTTTTTCAAAACTTCTTGCTTTCTTGGGAGACAATAATGAGACTTATTGGGGCCTTTGCTAGACCAGGCTATATCCCGGGTGATACCCGGGATCGTCCCTGTGCATCCAGATGACGCACAGGGGATCCCGGGCTCAGGCAGGGATCAACCCTGCCAGGCCCCGGGATATAGCCTACCCCTTTGGCCCCGGTTTTTCCTGCAGTCTCAGGCTGAGCCCGAGACCGCGAGCATGTGGCCCATTTCTGCGGCTTGAGCCAGCTCCACGTGATTACTTGTGCGGAGCTGGGAGCCGTGCATGGGGGGCAGCGCTCCCCAGGGGTGCTACGCCAATGAGGGGCAGGGTGGGGGGAGCAGGGGAATCAATTTTTTTTAAAAAAAACTTACCTTTCGTCACTTGTATGCTCATGTGCAGCCAGCCCTTTAAAAGTTAAAAAAATGGCAGGCGCGACAGCTCTCTTCTGGAGGTCGCCATGCCTCACCTGTAAACGAGGGCGACATCCTGCGATACTCACATCGCGGGATCTCCCCTCTTCCGTTGCGGACTTACCAGTAGGTCTAGCAAATGCCTAAGTAATCTACAAAGCTTTATTCAAGTAATAAACATCTCTTCCCACCAGAAGAGAGTCTAATCTCTAGGAACTTTGTTCTAGGGAAAACTGTGCAAACTAAGTGAGACAATTGTCTTTTCAAGAAGAATGGAAATCGCTTTCTCAAGATGCATTAACTTCAGAGAGACTAGTTCTGGGGCAGCTTCTGACAGGTTGCCAGCCAAGCCGACTTTTTCTCGCTTTCTTTTAGCTCCGCCCATTTTAGTCTGCCGCGTACTCTAGCATCGGCTAACCTCTCCACGCTCTCCCCCTCGGAATAATGTTGGCTTCTCAATGACTGTGCATTATTTGCCTTTGACAAGATAAGCTCTGGAGAGGGTTCACTCCCAGTTGGTGAAGAGCTCGTGAGAGCTTTCTCCCCCACTGGTATAGGCTGGCCTGTTTCTGGCACCAACTCCTCTACTTCAGAGTCTGATTCTGATTAATCCCTTGAAGCACCTTCTTGCAACCCAGGGGGATCAGAGCTAGACATGATACTGGTCTGAAATGTTGAACTGACATTTGTGGGTCCCCTGCTTCCAGCCCACACTTCCCTAAGTCTCAAGCAAGTGCTTTTAACACAGATCTAGCCTCCCCGCCTTTTATGGCTCTCATTTCTCAGCTCTCAAAAGGGGGTGAGTCTGTGTTAAAAGCACTTGCTTGAGGTTCGGGACAGGAAGCAAGGACCTCACAATGCACAAAAATTTCCTGGAAACCAAAACAAACAAAAAACTCTGACGCAATCCACCCCTTTTACCAAAACAGAAAGGCTTGAACAGAATTTAACAGTGACGGATGTCCCTTGAGTCAACAAAGCAACATCTGAACTGAGGCGGACAGGGCTGCAGCACCAGGGGATGTTGTGGGCAGGACAGCACACACAGCCTCGACCCTCTATCTCCTTTAAGCCCTCACGTGTTCAGGCAAATGCCTGAACAGGGCTAATGTATCTTTATGATTTGACCTCAGTGTGAGAGGAGAGGAGAATTTTAGAGGCTTTTATTTTGTTTCTGTTCCTTTATTGAGTTTGTTAGTTAAGGATATATTTTCTCCTTACTGATCATAGAATCATAGAATCATAGAATAGCAGAATTGGAAGGGGCCTACAAGGCCATCTAGTCCAACCCCCTGCTCAATGCAGGAATCCACCCTAAAGCATCCCTGACAGATGGTTGTCCAGCTGCCTCTTGAAGGCCTCTAGTGTGGGAGAGCCCACAACCTCCCTAGGTAACTGATTCCACCATCGCACTGCTCTAACAGTCAGGAAGTTTTTCCTGATGTCCAGCCGGAATCTGGCTTCCTAAAATGGGATTTACTCTCCCATTTTATTTACCTGCCACATATGCATTGTGGAGAAAAAATGTTTTTTATTTTATTTTATTATTTTACCTGAAAAATAAATTACACAAAAAGAGTAACGAAGAGATGAGTTTCGACAGTATTTAAACACACCAAGGAAAGGAGTCAGATGGATGCCAAGAGGTAAAGATTTCCAATGATATGGAGCAGCAGGAGAGAAAGCATACAGCTGGGAATTGGAGGATATAGGGGCAGTCTGCACCAGCCATTTATTGCAAGATTGTACTGCAGTCATCACTAACGGGGCACATGACGTTCACCTGCTTCCACAGTGATCTTGGCTCCGCCTCTGTTCTCCTGGAATTTCCCTGACTGCTTTGGTCGCAATTTTCTCCCTCGTCCACTCCAAAGAACATTTGTTGTGTGCCCACCCACCCCTTTGCAAGGTCGTTGCTGTTCGTCCTGAGTTCCAGGCTCAGTGAACAGCCAATCAGCTGTGAGGGGCATGTGCATGGGTATCAGAGGTGTGCTAGAGTAGACCTGTCTGCCACATGTTTTGGATGGGTATCAGCATGTTTTACCGCCGAGAGTGTGTGGGCTTTTTTTTTTAATACAGACATATCTCTCTGCAGGAGTGCCTATTTGATGGAGTTCCTACCTAACCACCCGCCCCATGTGCATCTGCACTCATGCACATGCCTCACAAGTCTTAAGAAAACCACCTCTGCCCCATAGCCACATTATCTACCCAGCACTGCCCAAGTCTGCTGATCCACATGTGCAAGAGGCATAACAGGACACATGTGCTCCCATAACAGCAGTACACATCAGTGCCGTGTGGCCCATGAATGCCGACCGCGGAAGCGGGGAACATTCGGAAGCATCCCTCTTCCATGCCAAAATGCCTGCAGGTGTAGATTAGCCCCCTAATTTAGGTTTATGGAGGAAAAGGGAAAAATGAGAATGAGAAGATGGAGTGAGTGAGACAATTAGAGGGAGGAAGGGAGAGAGTGGAGTAAGGATTAAATTGCAATAGGATTCATGATAATAATTGTGGTGTTGTTATTTATTAAGTGCCTAAAGCTAGATACTGTTTAAAGACAAGTGATCCACCAACTTTCTAGAATGTAAGTGACCAACATTCTCAGTTTTAGCAATGAAATATTGCTACGGGCTTTTACTAAATTAAACATTTTATAGAATGGGAATGGGACAATAAAAGGCATGCCAACCATACTAAAGGCAGAATAGTAAAGCTGAGAATTGATCACAATACTTTTTGCTTTTAATTTGTTTTCTCTAAAGGGTCTCCCTGCCCCCATGTAGTATAGCATGATGGCATCTTTTAATCACCCCCCTCTAAAATCCATCCCTATGCTGCATCTGGTTTTGTGGAAGCAATAAAGGATAATAATGCAGACAGCACTAGAACTTTGGCAGCTGTGCACAATTTAACATACTTCCACTGGAATCCCATATCTCATTAGCAATTAAAACTTTAGGGAGAAACAGTCTTAAAATGACAGCCATATTTATTTGCTTCAAGGAGGGCCCATGCCTATAAAGTACTAAGAGCAGTCCTCCAAAGGGATGTTGTCAGGGACACCAGTTTATTGCATAGCTGCAATTTATACCATGAACTAAAGATGGAGGATTTCAAAACAGCTTTTTTTGTTGTTGTGCAGACGGGGAAACGAGCAGGCAATAAGATCCAGGAGAAATCCTATGTTATCCTCAGAAGCAAAAACAATAGCAGGTGCATAGAATGATGACATCAGGTGTGGGGGGGGAGGGAGGGAGGGGGAAGTGTACTAGAATATATATTGGAAATAGTAGATAATGCAGAAGAGTGAAGAGCTGGGTGAGTTAAAATGCACATAACTTTTCCATGGAAGTGGGCATTACACAGATGGTCAGGATACTTGAAGGACTGCCTTTTCTCTCAACAGCTATATGTTTGCTTGGGATTAGAGATGGGTGAGAATTTTATTTCAGTTTACCTTTGATATGAATTTACCAAAATTATTTATTTTATTTATTTATTTAGAATATTTATATACCGCTCCCCATTGAAAATTTTTGAAGTGGTGTACAAGGTAAAACGAAAATAAAAACAGAATAAAACAGTTAAAACAAATTTTAAAAGAAGCAAAAACAGAAATCCAAGCCTGCATGTTAAAGAAAGGCTTTTTGGAATAAAGATGTTTTCAGGAGGTGCCGAAAGGAGTATAAGGTTGGTGCCTGCCTGACCTCCAGAGGCAGGGAATTCCACAGGAGGGGTGCCACCACGCTGAAAGATCTTCCCCTGGTGGATTCCAATCGGAGGATGGATCTATGTGGAACCATCAGGAGCAGGCCCTCGGATGACCTCAGTGACTGGGCAGGTTGGTAAGGGAGAAGGCGTTCTCTCAGGTATCCTGGTCCCAAGTTGAAAATATGCAACATTCTCTATATTTGGGACAAAAAGAACTTGAGATACGTAAAAAATTGAATGTTGGAAAATCTGAAACTGACCGTTTCATCCATCCAGGCCCCATGAATTTGAATGTTTTGCTCTTAGAAGTCTCGATCTGAATTCCTGCGCATGTAACCATGTTAATGCTGACTTAGGACTGCCACCTCTCTGTTTTTTTTCTGGCAGGCTCTTTATCTTTAACAGCAACATGGCAGGCAGGTAAATCATGGTCGTCTCCATGCAGGAAGTACCTGTACTTATTGAATTTGGTTGGTGCAGCTGGGTGAGAATTTCATTGCAGTTCATTTTTGATAAGAATTTACCAAAATTCACAAAGTTCTTCATATTCAGGAGAGAAAGAACTTGAGGGTTTTAAACATCTGAATGTGAGAGAAAGTGAAACTAGCAGATTTGTCCATCCCTAGTTGGTGTAAGAGCCAGTGTGGTGTAGTGGCTAAAGTGTTGGACTGGGAGTGGGGAGATCCGGGTTCTAGTCCCCACTCGGCCGTGGAAACCCACTGGGTGACTTTGGGCCAGTCACAGACTCTCAGCCCAACCCACCTCACAGAGTTGTTGTTATGGAGAGGAGGAGGATTATGTATGCTGCCTTGGGTTCCTTGGAAGAAAAAAAGGTGGGATATAAATGCAACAACAACAAAAGGGAGAGGGTCATCTCGTGTGTGTGTGTGTGTGTGTGTGTGTGTGTGTGTGAGAGAGAGAGAGAGAGAGAGAGAGAGTATGAAGCTACTTTGTATGAAATGTATCTGTTCTTTTTCTAATTTGTGACTCCCAACTTAAAAAAAGTCTGCTTGCTGTTGTATTTCATCTGTCTTGTTTCATCACTGTTGGGTTTGCAGTTGTTATTGTTTTTAGTACTGCTTTGACTATCTTGATAGGAAGGAGCTACATGCCTTAAACTAAATCAAATAAATAATAAAGTGGTGGGCAAGTTGACTTTAATGGAAAGTTGATTGTCATTACCAGTGCTCTTGGCAAGAGGAACTCTTGAGAGGAACTCTTGAGGAGCTTCATAGGAATCGCAAGGCTTCTCAGAGCTCTGCCCGAAAACTGATGTGTTAAAAGTTTTGAAATCACAGGGTGCTGGCAGGTGGAGGAATTCTAAAGAATCCACTTCCAATTAACTTGCCCCTGTCCACAATAATATCTAACAATATAGCACTAAGAGCTCACAACACCTCATACACACCATCACAGAAATCCTTTTAACAACCTGTAAGGTATGCCAGTATTTCTAGCCTCATGTAACTGGTGGGGACTGAGAGATAGTGGTTGAACCAATGGTTCACCTCTTGTTGAATTGGGGACTTCAGCTCATGTCTCATGCTATTAACTACTACAATAGCCTTTGCTCTGTCTTTGTTTTGTCCAAGTTTCAAGCCATCCTCTCTCCCTTGTACATTTGCACATTTTGGTTCCCATGACTTAAGCTCTCTGGAAAAATGCAGTAAATCTAATAGAGGAAGTGGGTGGAAATGAATATTCATCATTGTTTACATCTGCCTGTTTGGGTTTTAGAAACACATATGATGTGTCAAATGTCAAAAGGATCAGATGCAAGAATGCAGTTTACATGTCAGAAAACTGCTCCAGAATTCATAGGCATGGTAATAATATGTGACCTTTTTGGCAACGTAACAGCATAGAGCCATTTTCTGGCTGTATTTGTCGATATATTTTTAAACATTTCGGGAAATATAGTATCAGCATGTGGTAATCAGCTAAAATTACAAACACATGGTCTGTTCTTTTCCGTCATGAGAAGTGGGTCCCCACACGGTTCAAGTTATTTTAATCACACCATGGAAACTGCTATTTTATCATATTTTATTGACATAATAAACATTCCACAATTTGAGCTCAATAGAAGTTAAGCCATTTAACTGTCTGTGGGACTGCAGCCCAGTTGCCTGTGAGCCGGTTTGGATGTTCATAACTCAACATAATACACTGAGATATTAATGAACTTGTAGCCTATGCGTGCAGCCTGTTCATTGAGCCATAATTAAACAAGGAAGCCACCGTTTCCTATTTCTTCTAAACCAAGAAACTATGAATTGCAACTGCAGAAGAAGCCAGGATATTAAACTATGAAATACTTAGCGTTATTTGAATCATGTCCCCAATGTATCTTCTGTCCCATCTACATCCCATAACCTAGGCCTTAGCTAGACCTACCTTTTATCCCACGATGGAGGAGGGAAGATCTCGCATTGTGTTTAACGTGAGATCCCTCCTCCATTTACACATGAGGTGAGACGACCTCAGTAGGAGAGGCGTCTCGTCCGCCATTTTTTAAAAGAGGAAGGAGCGCATGAACACTCATGCACTAAAGGTAAGGTGTTTTCTTAAAAAAATTAGATTCCCGCTCCCCACCCACCCTACCCCCAATGGGTGCAGCACTCCTCCCAGCTCCGCGTAAGGAATCGCGTGGAGCCAGGTCAACCCGCGGCAACGGGCCACATGTTCCACGCCTGAGACCGTGGAAAAACCAGGGCCAAAGTGGAGGGCGAGATCCCTGGGCAAGGGAGGGATGATCCCTCCCTGATCCCGGGATCCCCTGTGCATCATGTGGACGCACAGGGGCGATCCCAGGGTTTGCCCCGGGATAAAGCCCTGTCTAGCTAAGGCCCTAGTGTTTTTCAATGGTGGTATTTCACAATATGCCTGGTAGTTTAAGTACCACTAGTTGAAAACATTACCATAACCCATTTTTCCAGCTTTCCCCATCCTGACACTCCCCAGCTGTTTTGGACTACAACCGCCATGATCCCCAACCAAAATGGCCATTGCTGGCTGGATTAATGGGAATTTTTAATGTTTACTGTTTTTAGCTTTTGTGAACTGCCCAGAGAGCTTCGGCTGTGGGGCAGTATATCAATGTAATTAAATAAATAATAAATAAATAAATTGTAGTCCATGACATCTGGAGGGCAACAGGTTGGGGAAGGCTGCACTATTCTTGGGAGAAATAGAGAAACAGCGAGAGCATTCACCATTTCTATTGCACTTCTTAAATGAAAGAATTGCTGTGGACTGAATCCAAATCCACTACACTTACTTGATGAGGCTAATGCTGGGATAAGAATCCGTTTATACCCTTTCATAAAAGAAATCTTTATATTCAATGCTATACAGCACATGGAATCAGAATGAAAAAAAATCAACTGATACTAATCGTTCCTTGCTTAAATAAGGCTAAACACACATTTTCTAAGCAGAGAGAACAAGCAACTCACTTCTTGAAAGTAGCTTCTACAGCAGTAATCAAAATGTCTACCCTAGGAGTTCTAACATTTCCCCCACAATTTTCTTCAAAGGTGGGGCTATAGAATCATATAACTGAATTTGCAAGTGCTCTATTCAACCCAATGCTTTTTAGTTTTTCCTAGCCCTGTGAGCAAACTAATTTATATTTCTGCTACATGTGAAATTCTGAATCTGTACTTTGCTTGGGCAAAGAGCATCCTTTAAACAGTGCAAGAACCATTAACCACCACAATGTCCTCCTCCATTCAACTCTGCATCTTTTCCAACAAAGATTCCCAGAAGGGTCTTTGAGAAGAAGCAATCTGAAATTATTAAGTGGTGGTGCAGTCTTTTGCCATGGTAGGAAAGGTAGTTGTGGCTGCCTAGTGGAGTAACTATTTGCTATCGGTTCATGTCCTGTGGTCAACAATCAACTCCACAGTACTAAGCCCCTAATACCTAAAGTATATTATTTTTTGCACTTACTGTATATCTTGCTCTTCCTTCTAGGACCTCATTGTAGCTCATGGTTCAAATGTGGTCTTCCACATAGGCAAGGGTTAGATCTTCTTAGCCTCAGTAGGTGGAAATTCTGGACCATCTATGTCTCTGGTACCCTCCAGATGTTTTGGCATTCAAACCCAACCACCATGGCCAATTATCAGCAGTCCAAAATATCTGGAAGGCACCAGGTGGAAGGCAGCTGCTCCAGGCAACCATCAGTCCCCACATTATTGTGAATAGAACCGAGTTGTCTCTGTAATCTATTTTTGCAATCTACCTGTGATTCTGCTATCTTTGCTTGTAGCCTCACCTGTTTTCCTGTTATCATGGAACACAGAGATTTAATGAAGAGCTTTTCCCCTCCCCACTGGGTTTAGCAGTACTACTGGGCTGTCCCTGTGACAATCCAATGTTTGTTGAGAGTGAGAGAGCACAAGGGCAGCCTCACCCCCAAAAGAAGTTGATTAGATTTTGCTGTTCTTCCTGAGCAGCTCCAAGTAGTTCTCAAATACTTGGATAAGAGATGATTGTTGGTTTGTGATTCTGCGTTCTCACCTTTTTTCACTCTTCTTTTCTAGTTATTTTTCCTTTCGTTTCCTTGGTACTGAACCCATTAGCACTTCAACCTTGATAAAAAAAAAAATCTGGTAATTGCAAATCGGTATATCTTTTGACCTGAGAGGCTTGGAAAGGATACTTCCAGAATCATATACTTCTATGAACCCAAGACTTGATATTGGAACCTAGCGTAGTAATCTACCTGGGATATCTAGCCTTAGAATCATAGAATCATGGAGTTGGAAGGGGCCTACAAAACCAATGAGTCCAACCCCCTGCTCAATTCAGGAATCAATGTACATGGGGGGTTCCCTGGTAGTCACCCTTCCAGAAACTGACCAGGCCTAGACCCGCTTAGCTTCATCAAGGTTGCAGCATCCCATGCCATCACACCAGATAAGCTAGCCTTGTCTTTTGAGATAAGCAAGAGGTAAGATACCACCGAATTACCCATCAAAATATGCACAAATTTTCATGTGAAAAGAAAAAAAAGCTGACACGTGATAGATCAATCTTTGAGGTAAATGTCGGAGAACATGAACAAGCTTCAATTTTGTTGTATGCACGTCCTTGTCTAGATAGTCAGCCTGTTCAAAAGACACCTTAAACCCTGCTAGTTAAGGCGTTTGGTTAAGCAGCAGGGTTTAAGTTCCATTTTGCTAAACCCTGCTCCCTCACTAACTACAGAGTTAGCAGGGTTAGTGGCTCTAACTGTGGCTTAAAGTGTTGTGTGCAACAGCATGGCTTGTGGTTAGTGCTAACCCCAGAGAACCACAGTTTTGCTAACCACAGAGCCTGAAGTGTTGTCTGAACAGGCCCATTATTAGTTTAGACCTGAAGTCCATTAAGACTCCTGGCCAGGCACTAAGGATTCTATCTCGAAAGGTAGCCAAAAAACATTTTACATAAATAAATGGAGAAAAATAATAATAACACAAACCTTGGCAGTGTTGCTTGTCTCCTGGAATTCCAGGCAGTAACTATAATCTGCTTCCCTAAATGCTTACTGGCACATGCTTGACGGATCTAGATACAATAATTGTGCAACTGTCTCTAATCCAAAACAGTTGCTGACAAAATGGACCACCCCAGTTGAACCCAGGTGTGACTTTCAGTTCACAGTGGGATGCAATGTTCTACCTGACAGGCTAGAACAATTACATCATAGGTTCGCTAGGTTCCATTTTGGTTCTGTGGCAATGCCTGGCAGTTCTGTACTTCAGGGAGACATATATCCATATCCATAATTTAGGCAGAGTGCTGCTGGGCATGGGCAGGGGACATATTTTAAATGACACAAAGATCTACTTTCAGTTTATAGTCCCTTCCCTGTCCAGAAAGAGAAAGGCCTCCGGGGATGTCAAGTATGCTAGAAAGAACAAGATTCTGACTACATTTTGGGTCATTTCCATTGTGCAAATAAATAAATAAAGGCTGCATTTCCAACAGAAAGCCAGTCAGCACCTCTATTTTTAAGTCACTTGGTGTGTTTTAAATGGTTTAGTGTAATAGGACAACAACAAAAAGGAAAAGATTCTGCAAAGACTGTAATAAAATGGTCTGGATCTATCTACCTGCCTGCCAGCCAGTGTTAAGCTAGTGAGGGCTGACGATGCTTCGACATCTAGAAGTAGGGCAGACTTAAGTGTCAAGAGATAATGAAACAGTATAAACATGAACTTGGAGATGTAGAAAAAGGAAACTAGGAACACACACCTTAGTTAGACCTACCAGTTATTGCGTGATGGAGGGGTGAAGATCTCGCAATGTTTTTATTGCGAGATCCCCCCTCTGTTTACACACGGCGTGTGACGGCCTCGGAAGGAGAGGACGTCGCGCCTGCCATTTTGGGTTTTTTAAAGAAACATTCGCACAAGCGCTCATGCGCAACAGGTAATTTTTTTTTAAAAAAAAAATCCTTGCTACCCCCACCCCACCCCGATGGGGTCGCGAGGAACTGGGACAAACTGTGATGCCCACACACACGCTTAGCCCGAGACCGTGGGAAAAGTTGATCTAAAGTGTAGGCTGAGATCCCAGGGCAAGGGAGGGATCACCCCACCCTGATCCCGGGATCCCCTGTGCATCATGTGGATGCACAGGGACGATCTTTGGGATCGCTCCGGGATTCTGCCCTGTCTAGCTATGGCCACAGTTTCACCGGGAAAGATCCTGGAGGAGGACAGGCTTCCTAGGAACGACGTCACAGATCAGGGCCACTCTTACCTTGAAATAAGGTAAAGCAACTGGACATAGGAAGAGTCAGAGCCTTCGCCAATATTCTCTGTTGTATTGGGCAGCAGCTCTACAAAAAATATTATCTAAAGAGAATCTAAAAGGAAATGATGCATCAGCTTTCTAGAAGCTAATCAGGTTAGTGCCTGGATGGGAGACTGCCTGGGAACCCAAGGTATGCCCGCTTTTGAGCTCCACTAAAAAAGTGGGATATTAATAAATGACTCTATCTATGCTGCTGTAGGTTCCCTCAAGGAAGGGCAAGGTGCAAATGTGAGAAAGAAAGAAATAACTCTTGCTTCAGATCTTTTAAATAATAAATAGTAGATAAATAATTCCTTGGAAAACCCCATTCCTCCTGCAGTCTCGGGATCATCCCGAAACCACGGGAGGTGTGTGGCCGCCTGTCCAGGCTTCTTCTTCTAGCGAGGGTCAGCAAAGGGAAGGAGCCGGGCCACGAGAAATCAGGGTGGGTGGCGGAGCAGGAGCAGTTCCCCCCCCCACACATACCTTTTGCTGGAGCGCAAGTGTGCTCCAGCTCCTATAACTTTTTAAAAAATGGCCACCTCCACTCGTGCGACATCCCTCCACCCATCCCGGATGTCACGCTGGACATAGGGGTCATTTGGACATGGGGGGATGATCCCAGAAGGAGGTAAGTCCAGGATTGCCCCCCGTCCCTCCCTCTATGGTATAGAAAGGCACCAAGATGCAGCTGGAGAGCCATCTGTCAGGGATGATTTAAGGTGGATTCCTGCACTGGGCAGGGGGTTGGACTTGATGGCCTTATAGGCCCCTTCCGACTCCACTATTCTAAGGTTCTATGAACATGATATGTTAAAAATTCAAATGTGGAGGAAAGCAAAACTGACAGATTTACTTATCTCTAGACTACATCTCTGTGTGCCATAGAAAAAGGAGAAGAGGAAGAAGAGGAGGAGTCACTTTCCTTTTGCTTCTGGTCGAAAATAAATATCAGACTGGCACTCATATATGATATTTGGGAGAAGAAAGCAAAGAGGAGATAAGGAAATATATGGGCTGTTCCAAAATAATAACCAAATACATGAGTACAGGTTGTTGTTGTTTTAAATCAAGCTAAGAAATTGAAGATGAGTCCACAGTGTGGTGGTACAAGAAAAGGTTAGTGCAGTAGCATCCCATATAGATCTGGCTTGTTGCTACAAGAAGTAAAGTGCTGGACCTAATGAACTTCTTGGTGTAGACCAGAGTGGCCCTTATGCTCTCAGTAAGTTATAGCATTGCTCTGGTCATCACTGATAATGTTCCATCAATTCTGAGCACCAGATGCTGACAAGTTGGCAAGCTTTGGAAATCTAAGGACAAAAGGGTCTCAAGGACAAATCCTGTGAGAGAAAGAGATAAACTGATAGTATTTAGCCTTGAGCAAAAATAAATTAATGGAAACTATGCTGACAACTTTTGAATATTTTTGTAAGGATATCCAAAGAAAGGAAACAATGTTTTCCTCTGCTGTGTTGTAGTCAATTCAAAGCAACCTTCTAATTCTAAGAGCTACACAGCAATAGATTAAGAGAGAGATTGTGATTATTTTCTTCTTAACTTACTGTAAATTTGAACTGTTTTAAAAATGACACTGAAATATGTCAAGTATTCATTTGCAAAAATCAGCTTTCCTTGGAAGTTTGTTGAAAACCTCTGTAGATTATCTTGTATATACTTGAACTTCATCTATGCACATTTATCTTATCTTGTATCTGTTTCAGTTTTGTGGAGAAATGTCACAAATTTTATCTTCCATCTCATGGTTTTTTGGCCCGCTGTTTATTTTTGTTTAAACAAGCTTTCTTGGGAATCTGATTCTATTATTTATTCTACTGCTGTCTTTAATTGTGTGTTTTTGTTGCAAATTGTGTTACTTTTTAAGCTAGGTTTTGGGTGTTTCCGCAAGGAGCCTTTTTGCTTCTAGGCAGTATCAGTACTGGTTTTTATTGCTCATGATTTTGTGACCCATCATCCACATCCAAGCCCCTTTTTTCTCAGTGGGCAAAGCAGGATTTTTTTTTTATTATCCTCATGTCAGAATGTGTCCAGATGTCATTTCCATGTCCTTTCCCCTGTCCCTCCCTTTGCTCTGTGCCCTTCCCAAAGTACCTTTTCTCCATTCTGAGCACATGCATTGGTGAGTGTAACCCGTCTTCTTTCCCTGCTTCTCTCTCTCTCTCTCTGGATTGAAATGCAGTACTTCAGAATTCCTTCATTTAGAAACATGGAGCACATAGCTCTCCTGCATCTTCTAATGACCTGTTTGGTTTCCCAACCAAAATGGCTGATAGAACAAGAGCATACTGATGGGCAGCTGAGACCAGACTGATCAGATTCTCCTCTCACTACTTTGTAAACAGAAAGCTTTAGTGTCCCCCTCCCAGCTCCACAAAGCCATCTCACATGATCTTATTTTATTTTTAAGAACATTAGAAGAGCCATAATGGATCAGACTAGGGTGCCATCTACACCAAGCAAGATACTGCGCTATGAAAGCAGTATGAAAGAGGTATATAAAAGGCAGGAGCCACACTAAGCAGGATGTAGTGGTATGAAAGCGGTATACGGTATGTGTCAACGGGTTCCAACAGTTGTCAGTGCACTTCAATACCGCTATAAAGCAGGAGTGTGGCTTCTGACTTTTATATACCACTTTCATAGTGCAATATCCTGCTTGGTGTAGATGAGGCCCAAGAGTCCATGTAGTCTAGCATTTTGTTCACACAGTTGACGAGGAAGCACAAGAGTATATGAGTGCAACAGCACCCTCCAATAAATGTTCCCCAGCAAATGATGTACATAGGTATATTGCCTCTGGTACTGGAGGTAGCTATTCATTTCAAGTCTTTGCACAAGTCTGTTCTAGGGACGGACAGACTCACCTGTATCCAACAGTGCTGAGCAAGCATCTTTGAGGCTCAGTGAGCGTCCGACAACATCACCAGCCCATCTACCCTTGTCCAGAGTTCCCATTGTGTGCAACAATAGAAGCTCCAGAAATTACGTATTCCTCATTATGTATATGTCAGCTGAAAAGGCACCATTTATGTAAGATTAAAGAAATTAATGCTCCAAACAAGCCTTTAACCTTGTGTAAATGGGGCCTTTACAGCCGCCATTTACACAATGGGGAAAATACGTAATTTCCAGAGCCTCTATTGTGTGCAGCAATGGAGGCTATGGATGAGAGTGGACAGCTGCCAGGCACTTGTCAGGCTACGTGGGTTCTCGAAGTGCAGGCCGGTGAACGTGCCATGTCTGGCGATCTGGGTCCGTTGGACTCCTGGACCCAGTTGGGCACCCATGACATCACTAGTCTGTTCTTCTAGAACACCACTAAGATATTTTTATATTTATTTGTTTTATATTTACATGTACATTGATGGTGCTATATAAATAATAATAATAATAATAATAATAATAATAATAATAATAATAATAATAATATTTCAAGGGTGGAAATGACTACAAAGTTAAGCAGGCAATTTCAGTACTGTGTTCCAGGAGAAAAGCAGCAAAGGAAACAAATAATTAAGTAATGCCATTTTGAAGAGCTCAAAGGAGCTGCAGGACACAAAATGGCTCTACTACAAGAAATACATGGAAAGCAATCTGAAAATATATGGCAAGAAATAACTCCTCTAACACTACTTCCATTCTGCATTTTCTTGTCCCCACCATCAAAGAAAATGTGCATTGTTTGCTCTTTCTGTCCTTATCAGATTTTTCTTTCCTTATCAAAGGATGATGATATCATCTGAATCATGGTTAGCCAGATAACAAAGGGATGATGATGATGTCATCTGAATCACCTGTTAAATGTGAGTGAAAGAGCCAGCCATGGTGATTCCTCAATAAATCATCTGAAAAAGCCCTTTATCTTGTTTTGGTTAAAGGAGACATACTAGTGTCTCCTGTAATAATGCCATTCAGGAACAGAACTACAGTTGTACATAGGGTAAAATCCAACGTAAGTTCCAATTAGAGTAGACCTTTAAAATGAATGGGACATAAGTTAGTCAGGAATAACTTCAGTTCCATTATTTTTAATTGGTCTACTCTCTATAGGAGTTAGGTTGACCTTATCTCAAGTATCAAGCTACTTTTGCTTTGTTGGGCTTCTGACAGAATTTAAAACTTTCATGTTACCTGTTAGCTCAACAAACATTACTCAAGAACTTCAGCCCTGAATTAGATTGTGCCTATAATAGAAAGCTCTAAGTAATATAACTCTTCCACAAATGGTTGGTGCTTTGTTGAGAAGAAGACAGACAGTTTTGTAAGTGTTCATATGTACCTTATTCTACTCTAGAACACCTAAATATTTTTATGCATATAGATAAAAAACAAATAGCAAATGAAAAAAATACATATATAGCAAAAATTAGAAATAGAATTTGACTGGTCATTAATCTAATAAAAAGCTCCTACGTTTATTTCTTTTTACTGATACTTTGTACAGTTGAGACATGATCCAGAGAATTGTTTGGTACAGGATTCCATGCCCCCTGGAATAATACATTCAACAACAACAACAACAACAAACATTTGTATAGTGCTTTCACGATTTCAAATCCTATGAATTATCTAGTTGCAATCCTTACAACAATCCTGTAACTTAAGTTTATTTATTTATTTATTTATTTATTTATTACATTTTTATACCGTCCAATAGCCGAAGCTCTCTGGGCGGTTCACAAAAATTAAAACCACAGTAAAACACCCAACAGTTTAAAACACAATTACGAAATACAGTATAAAAAGCGCAACCAGGATAAAACCACACAGCAAAGTTGATATAAGATTAAAATACAGAGTTAAAACAGTAACATTTTAATTTAAGTTAAAATTAAGTGTTAAAATACTGAGTGAATAAAAAGGTCTTCAGCTGGCGACAAAAGCAGTACAGTGTAGGCGCCAGGCGGACCTCTCTGGGGAGCTCGTTCCACAACCGGGGTGCCACAGTGGAGAAAGTTGTTATACTCCGTATTGCAGCTTGGACTGTTAGGGAGTAGTTTGCCTATAACCACCTAATGCAGCTTTCCCAAATCCTCTTCTTCCCAGATGTTCTAAACTGCCTGACCACTGGACATGCCAGCTGGGGCTCATGGAAGTTGATTTTCAAAACATCTGGTGGGCACCATGTTGGGGAAGTCTAAGCTAATGTGCTTATGTCAGAGGCAAGATTAAAACCAGGGCCTTTGTAATTTGTAGCTCAGTTTCTTAGCCACTTGAACTGATATTATTAAGAACTGGTATGGAAATTTAGATTCTATAGATGGCTTTAAACTTAAATTTTCTGTTAGCTAATCTTTATACCTCTGATATAACTGTATATTTTTTATCATGTAAACATCCTTCATTAAACAACAACAATGTTAAGATAGATCTACAGAAAAGAAAATAAGGTATGTCAGAGCGGAAACAAACAGTGGCAGTGAGACTATTGCTGGCTGGGAGGTGAAGACTATCTGTGGTCTCCCCATCCTTAATCGGGTGTGCCAGGAACACTGCCAGATTTCGGAATAGGACAAAAATGTGAGAGTGGTCTGTAGAGGTTTAAGTGTGTTATAGGAAGGAGTATATACAAGGTGTAACACAACTCCTTACAACTTTACTAGACTAGGCCTTGCACTAATTATGCTAGTTCTGATAGCAGTTGTGCAAATGCTAGTGGGACAAGACCAATACCTTGTGCAATAATTTGCAGAACAGCTTGCACAATGGCTTGTACCATGTGTTGTGCAACACACCTTGGGAAACAGCCAAAGTATTGTATTTTACATTTTCACAAGGATAAAAACGGAGGGGGAGGGTTCTGCAAGTGACAGAAGTTTTGTTCTAGCAGAATGAAAGCATTGGATACAACCCGCGCTTTTCATTCTGCTGATATTGTAGACTCTTGTGGATGGAGAGCATAAACAGACATTGAGGCCAGGTTTGAAAGTGTGGGACATCGTTCATGTTTTGTGAGTTGCAGGAACAGATAGGTGGCAAGTAAGTGCATATTCCTTCCGGTCCATCTGTCACCCAAGATCCTCTGGCTTGTAGTAATAATTACACCCCAGTCTGAAATGGCACTTTTGAATGATGTCAATAAATTGAAAGATTATAATCACTCAAGATTTAATACTGGGAGGGAGGTAATCTGGCATGTATAGAATCATAGATTCATAGAATAGCAGAGTTGGAAGGGGCCTACAAGGCCATCGAGTCCAACCCCCTGCTCAATGCAGGAATCCACCCTAAAGCATCCCTGACAGATCCTTGTCCAGCTGCCTCTTGAATGCCTCTAGTGTGGGAGAGCCCACAACCTCCCTAGGTAACTGATTCCATTGTCGTACTGCTCTAACAGTCAGGAAGTTTTTCCTGATGTCCAGCTGGAATCTGGCTTCCTTTAACTTGTATTATGTATTATGAAGACCTGAACAGAGAAGCGGGAGGGGTGAATTTGTTCCAGCTTTGTCTGCCAGGGTTCTCTGTACAGCATCAGCCCAAAATGTCTGAATAATACTGCTTTCTAAAAAGAAAAACAGTTTTAGGATAGGATAATTTAAACAAGAAAAGCTGTTTGTGGGTGTATGGAGTGTTCACTTATCTCACTGCCCACAGCCATGGCCCAGAACCTGGAGGCTCAGTGTCATCCCAAATAGAACTCTAAGCCCAGCAAGATGCTCACCCCAGGGGGCACCCTTGGGAACCCTTACCGCATCCCCAGACTCATTCCTCCCATCAGCCTCAGCCTCCGGGAATGGCTATCCCAAAGCCTTTTAGCCCCTCAGCTGAGTAGAAGCTTAAGGCCACATAAATCAGCATGGGGCCTTTAAGGCTGCAGTCAGTACCTGGTGGAACATGGAGCTTCTGAGACCTGAGCTGACCAGCCAATTTAAGACTTCAGTTGCTGCTAGTCCCTTGCTGGGACAATAGCTCCTTTCATGATGAACTATCCCAGCCTACTTGTTCCAGCAGAGTGCTGTCCAAGGTGCTAATAATCTTTGCTTTGCTATGCTCCTGTTACTTGGCATAATTACAGGGAGCTTCAGCTATTGGGTGGTATAGAAATGCAATAAATAAATAAATAAAAATTGCTGACTGGCGTCTTGCTACCAGAGCCTCCTCTAGTGTCCAACTGACTGGCCAATTCCCCTGCAACCCAGTTCAAGCCAGGACAGCAATTGTTGTTGTTATTATTATTATTGTAGCTGTTGTTGTCCTCAGTGGCTTTTCCCCCTTTTGGGCTCCAAACATGAAGTGATTTCCCTATGGCACCATGTCAGCTTCATGGTTGTCTTCTGTATGGGACCTGAACTTGGCCTTCCTGAAAGCCAACCATTTAAACCTGTCTCTCTGTGTCTTCTTAATATAGCACCAACTTGTCATCTACATGCTTTATGATAAAATGCAATGCAGAACAAAGCAAAGGCTGCTACACACAACCAATTAAGAAAATTTGTTTCTCGGTACAAGAGCGATTGCAATCTGAAATAATTTTGGACAAGCACTAAGTGATCATCTCAAAAAGAAAAGAAGAAGAAGCAATGTGCAAGGCCTACAGATTGCAAGCCTGCTGAGCTAAATAAACAAAGGAATAGAGTGCAGGATGAGATATTCATGACTCACATTATATTACTTTCCATAGCATATTGATCGATAAGATGGTATCAGCTCTTACTCTACTACGTTACCTACAATCATTCACCCATGGCTTCCTCAGTTCAGTATGATAAAGGCAAAGGCATTATGAATGTCGGCAGAAGATTTAAAAATACAATGATAATAACAACACCTAGAAGTTTATGCGAGAACCATTAGACACACTTTTATCACAGATAACAAATGGTTCATTCATGGTTCCAAATACAACATTTCTTTTTACTGCTCTACATTCCTTATGGCAGGTGCACATAATATGTTGTTTGCATACACCCAAGCAGTTCCGAACCTTCATGAAACAAACACTCATATAGACAATTGCAAAAAAGTGAAAAGGGCAAAGAAAGTTTTTTGTTTCATTATGTAACATTTATCATTTCACTTCTGCCGTCACTCAGGGCAGCTTACAAACTGTAAAGCAGAAGACATAAAAACAAACTCCTTAAAACAATGAACACAATTTCACACAGTGGTAGACTAAAAGAAATACTGGCATATTATTCCTTGAAGGCCTTTAAAAATGCACTGCACTTCTTTCTGAAGAATAAAATCGTATTGACACTATCTTTAGGAATTCAATCAAGAATCAATCCTTGCTCCTTCCCACAGGTGCTATTACCTCCTGTATAGGAATGTGTGAGAAAATGTATGGGTTAGCATTTTTATATAAGTTTATCCAATTTGCGCTTTCCAGAATGGAACACAGTTTGCAGTCAAAAATCCATGCATTTCCAATGGCAGTATCCAACGGAACCCTTGTGTAGATAGCCAAAGTCTGCTGCTGGTGGTGTATGCATGGCCCCTGCCACAGACAGCCTCGATGTAGTGCTTACAGGGGCATGCACCCCACTGAACAGAAACACCCGAAGTTTGGAATGATTTTGCACACACACAAAAAAGTGTTTTTGAAAATGTGCACACATTTGAAAAATATATTCATTACAAAAATGTGCAAAACATGCTTTAGTCAGTTAATAAATGTGTACAAAATGTGTACATTGACAAAAAACACACGGAAATATGTACAAATTTCTGTGCAGGAGAAAAAAGGCTCATAATCTGATGTGGAATAAAAAGAATACCTCGGTAAATCTGAAAATCAGATGTTCACCCATCCCTATTCCCCCATAGAGGAAACAGAGTAGGGTCTTTCTCCATGAATTCAGTAAGTGTGCAAAGGAGGCTCATACCAAGACAGGTGTTCCCTAAATTCTATGAATTGCTGATACAGATATGGCTGTCAGTAAATCCCAGTGTCACACATGAGCAATGTTTATAGATTCGGTAATTATGGCCAGCCTTGTTCTGTGTATCCGGTTCATATTGCATAAATATGTACCTGCGAGGGTTGGAGCTACTTGCTTTCTCATGCAAATTCCAATAAGGATCAGCAAACTAGGACCATGACATAAGAGGGTGCTGACCATGATCCTGGAGTGTGTATAACTTGTCTCCAAGTGTAAAGTGCATGTACACATCCAACACTCCTTCCATCTATGCATGTGTGTGCTCTCACTTTCCATAGTCATCATCATAATGGACATTTCAATAAAATAAAATAAAATAAAACCTTTTACAATAAGATTTATGCTAGGGATGAGTGAATCAGTGAAACTTGAGCTTTCGAAAATTCTCCAAATTCCATCTGCAAGCTCATTCTGACTTGAATCCTTATGGTATTTCAAGCTTTATTCTTTTCTTTTCACAAAAAATTCCACTGTACTTCTGTGTATATTTTTACATTCATGCATCGCTTGTGCACATATGTGAAATCTATGCATTCTTCTCTGATTGATTAAGCATATTTGTCCACATTTTTCAAACGAACCTATTTTTTCATGCACAGTTTTCAAATGTGTAAATGTTGTTGAATGCAATTTTTTTTGGGGGGGGTCTACAAATCACACTGCAAGCTTGTAAATTTATTATTTTATTTTACTTATATCTCTGTACTGCCTAATAATCATAGGTGTCTGGGCAGTTCACAAAATTAAAACCATAAAATACGACTTGATAAAATACAATATAAAAGTTTAAAGCAATGGTAGAAAATAAAAATAAAATAAAAACCAAAATAAAATCCAGCAGCAATGTAAGGATTTAAAATATAGCAACAGATTTAAAACAACTGAAAGTGAAAGACTAAAATGCCAGGGAATATAAGGTCTTCACTTGGCACTGAAAAGAGTGCAAGGTAGGAGCCAAGGGATCCTCTCTAGGAAGTTCATTCCACAACCAAGGTGTTACAACAGAAAAGGCCCTCTTCTTAGTAGCCACCAACTTCATGTCCATTAGTGGGGACTCCAGAAGAAGGACCACTGAGTACAATCTTAGGGTCTGGGCAGCTATATATGGGAAGGGACAATCCTTCAAGTAACCTGCCCCCACATTTAGGTCTTTGAATGTTAATACCAGCATTTTGAATTGGGCCAGGAAATGGACTGCATTTCAGTGCATATGAAAAATGGACTGGCTTTTTTCATGATCAGCCAGTCCCTATTAACAATCTCACTGCCCTATTTTGGAAGAGCTGATCTTTCTGGACCACTTTCAAAGGCAGACCCATTGAGGAATCCAAATGAGAAGTTACCAGAGCTTAGATAACTGTAGCTAGGCTATCTCTGTCCAGATAAGGACATTAGTTGGCATATAAACCTAAGCTGATAAAAAGTGCTCCATCACACCAAGTTCACCTGTGCCTCAGGTGACAATGCTGGATCAAAGACCACCCGCAAACTATGAACCTGATCCTTAAGAAAAAGTTGAACATTACTTAGTTGGGTAACAAACCATCCACTAACAGTATCTTCATCTTCTCTGGATAGTTTATTGGTCCTCAAGGAGTCCACTACTATGCCCAGGCACTGATTCAGAACAGCCACTGCCTCTCCTGGATTTGATGAGAAGGAGAAATAGAACTGAGTGTCATCCATATATTGATGACACCTCAGCCCGTATCTCCAGATAACTTTCCCCAGGAGTTTCATGCAGATATTGAATAGCATGGGGAATAGAATGTAGAACCCCATAGCATAGCTGCCAAGGTGATAATCCCACAGCATCACCTTCTGGAATTGGCCATCCAGGTAGGAGTGGAACTATTGCAGTGCAGTGCCTCCAATTCCCAACCCAGACAACCTATCCAGAAGGAAACCGTGGCTTTTTTTTTTTTGAGGGTGTGTGTGTACTGTCTGCTTGTTTGTGTTTTGAAATAATAATAATAAAACATTTAAATCCAGCAGAAGGAAACCATGGCTAATGTACTAAAAGCCACTGAAAGGCCCAAGAGAATAAACAGGGTTGCACTCCCGCTATTCCTCTCTTGGCAAGGGTTATTCCACAGAATGACCAATGCAGCTTCCATTCCAAAACCAGGCCTGAAACCTGTTTTAAATGTGTCTAAATAATCAGTTTCATTCAAGAGTGTCTGGAGTTGACCCACAGCTATCCACTCAAGCATCTTATCCAAGAAAGAGATGTTACTTACTGGCCTATAGTTGTTAACATCATCCTGGTCCGGGTTAGGCTCTTTCAGGAGTAGCCAAATTACTGCCTCCTTTAATGAGGTTGGCACAACTCAATGAGAAATGTGCAAGCTCCTGAACTCACCCAGATATCCCCTCTGAATAATTAGCCATGAAGCACAAAGAATAAGCACATAGATGGTTGACCAGACTTGGCCAAGCACCTTATCTGTTTCCTCTGTCCTCAACAACTGAAACTCATTCAATAAAACTGAACAACCCAGTGTTTGGGGCCCATCTGCTAATGGAACTCCATTAATTATGGTGTCCGATTCATGATGGATTTGAGTGACTTTAACTTTAAAATGCTGTGCAAACCTGTCACAACATTAGGTTCCACCATCCATCTCCCTTTTAGCATCCTTGTTAGGATGCATGTGTGCTTGTTTGTGTGTATATACACATACACACCCAGCACTGAGCCCATATTTATTTATTTAAGCTCTTATGTCAACTGTACTTTGAAGAAATTATTTCAGTAGCTATTTCAGGCTACATTTTAAAATTTTGTGCATCAGATGAGCACCTGAAAATAGCAAAAAGAGCATGAGAATCAATTGCAATGCATGGGTGGAAAGCTATAGACAGGCTACTTTAAAAAAACACTCATTTTTAGTGCCACACATATGATATACTTGCAAAGAGAGTGAGGCTCAGATGAGTTTCTTGGTCATTCAGTTCTCGTTTTCAATGGAAAATAGTATTGTCTGTTCTCTGAACAAATATAGGCAAACTAAATGGTGAGATTAGTAATTAATGATAACATATATCTATTCGGATCAAGGCAAGGGGAGAAATTATGGTTTTCACTAAGATCTATTAAAATTGGTGCTGTACATTTGAATGAGAATGGACCCCTACAAGGATCAGATGTTAACATTAAATGGTAATTTTATTTTAAAATAATAATAATAATCCAATTTGGGTCTCACAGCAGTTTCTAAGTGCCATTTTAGTAACACAGTTATAATACCAGTTCTTACAAACTAGGAGAATTAAATTCATTTTAATATGCCACATTTTCATACTGACCTCTCAATCCTTTTTAACAGTGGTTTTTTAGGTAATAGTAATCCAATATCCTTTCTTATTTCCCCCCTTTAAGAGGGTGTGCACATACAGTGGTTACCCATTTGCCAAGTACAACAACAACAACAACAACAACAACAACAATAATAATAATAATAATAATAATAATGATCTACCTCTCCCTCTGGATTGAGGCGGGTAACAACACCAAACACAATATAATACATAAAATTAGTTAAAAGAGCATATAAAACCTAATAGTATATTTATTTATTACAATCTAATCACCCCCAACATTATTATTATTATTATTATTATTATTATTATTATTATTATTATTATTATTTTATTTTTTTGGACCTATGGACACATTTGGAAATTTGAGAAACTGCTGTGGCATCACCACAAAATGCCTAATCTGTGGATTGCTGCTTTGGCATTTACCTGCTGGGTCTATGGATTTCAAGCTGCACCTTATTCAGCAAAAAATATTGGTTTCATGTGTATTGGACACCACACTCTCTCTTTAATAAGGGGTTGTGTAATTTAGCTAATTCCTGGTAGTGCAATGCAGCTAATGTTTCTTTTAAACATGTTTTGGCAATGTCCAGTAGTTGCTTCTTTTGGGGTACAGGTTATTAAACAGATAATTTTTGTATTGGAACAGTCTTTAATATTACATGCTCTTTGAAATTATTTATCTGCTTCATGGAAATTAACAAATGGTCAGCATAAATGGATTCTCTGCATGCTTTGATATCTAAAAAAACTGATATTCCAACACTAGAAGGATGAACACTCACCTCCTATATTGCAGTGGACTGAGAAACTTACAACACTTTAAATATTTGAAGGGGTGGCATATAAACACTACCTTCAAATGGAGACTTATTTGGTCCGCTTTTGTATATGTATAATTACTAGAAGGTTGATGCATTTGATATGCATTCATTGCTAAGGCCATATATAAACTCATGTATGTATATTTAAGAAAAGAATTTGATTTATTTTTAAAAAAGTTTGGCTGGTGCGAGTGGGTATAATGTTGGGGAACCTTTAGTGGCACCATTGGAGGTGCCTGAGGGTGCCGTGTGTGTGTGTGTGTGTGTGTGTGTGTGTGTGTGTGATCAAGATGCTGTTTCCCTTGACAATGCAGCTGTTGAAAGGAAATAACCTTTTCCCGAGTACTCAGTTCTGAGTCCTGTGCAGAGAGAATCATCCTGGCACCAGAACAAAATCAGTGTATTGTGAGTGCCCATTTTAAGCTAATATGTTATAAGCTTAACACAAGCATATCTTTCTCTCTCTTAAGGAAATAAATACCCCAAAGATTGTATTAGCTGCTCCAAAGAGGGAACAATCTCTCTTCCTGGCAACCAGGACCAATAGTGAAAGTTCCCCCGCCATCCCTTTCTCAGAAAGCAGAGATCTCTACACACTAACAATGACACCTATGGAAATCATGGATGAATGTAACTTTTTTTGATGTCTCTTTTTTCTCCTGGTTGTGGCAAGAGGATTAAATGACAGGGTAGACAAAGATATCTGAGATTTGGAAAGAAAAACAGAAATGGAATTGCACACCACCAGGACCCACTATTAGTCCAACAGGAAATTAGTGTTTTCTAGAGCAAGCAGAAATGAGCCATAATGCTCATTTCAGGAACAGAACAGGTCAACAGAACTAGCAGAAGGGAGTTCTGTTAATTTGTCCTGTTCTGGAAACAAGTGTTTTGGCTCATTTCCAGGGTTGCTCTAGTAACTTCCTATTCCGGATGGAGCAACACAAATAGCGGAAGTGCAATGGCAGCACTGGCTACTGCTCATGATGCTTAGAAGAACAGCATCCAAACAACACAGATGTATTTTCAATGTGCAAAATATAGTTCAAAACAGGAAGCATTTAGCAAGACTCATGAACAAGGTAAGACGTTTTTGGTCAACTCTGGTTTCAAGCTGCTACTGTCACAGAGTATTAATTTAATGTGTATTGTTAAGAATTAATTGTATTTCATAGGAGTATTATTCATTGTATTCAGTGTGCGTGCTTCAAGTAAGTACAAACTGGTGAGTTCAATATATACTATAAACTGTCGATATGCTTATGTATGGGTGATATGTACCGTATACACAAAGTTACCATTTTTAAAACTGCTAAGTGCACAATATTTTATTTGGATTTTTTTTTTACATTAAAACCATCTACTGCTGGGCCAAAGTTTCAAAAAGCTGAAGATTTGGCCTATATTGCCTGGGGGGTGGGGGGCGTCCACTGGCAAAACAGGGAGTGAAACTGTCTTCTTTCTTTTATATTTTCATGGTTTAGGGACAAAAAATGGCAGCCATCAATGTGAACCACAAATTGTTTTGTAGCAAATCGGACATTCTAGGGAATTCAATATGCTGGCCTCCAGCCTGGGAAATTTTTGAAGAGTTCCAGTAAGTTCATCTACCTTCTAAAATCCCTTCTAAAAATATCACTGAATGCCCTATCCCCATTTTGCAGAGAATGGAGCCATGAATTTCGGGTAGGTCATTTTGTCCAGTCTGTGTATGATGACATGGTGAGAACAAAACCCATGCTATTAAAACACACTTTTTGAAAGTAGGAGAAAGAAGAAAAGCAAAGTGTGGGCCAACTTGTTTTAAGAGAGTAAAGAGTTAATTTGGAAACATTCTGCTTGCTGTATGCATCTTCATTTTGAATACTGTAATGTGAACTGCCCCTCTGTAATGGCCTTACATGTACTCTTAATTACAGGAAGACATTGCTACTGGTAGAAAAGACAAGAGTCAAGTTTCTCTGCTTTTAAGTAAAATGAGAACTCTCTGCTGTGCCCAATCAACAGAATGTTCTTGTGTTTTCTCTTTCCACACTTGAAGGCACATATCACAAGTGCTATATCAATGAAAAATGACACTCAGTTGGAAGCTGGTGGGGATAGGATGCCATCTAAAGCACAAGTTCAATTACTAGTTTTCATGAGTACATGCCTTCAATTTGCAAGGTGCTTTAGAATACTGAGGTTAATCTGTGATGGAACCGCTCGGCTCGACTCAGCGATTCCCTAGCCGGAGAAGGGGGGTCTGGCTCGGCCAGCCCAGACACACGCCCCTTCACTGCCACTTTTTAACCCTTTAGGAGTCTAGGTTCTCAAGGAATGACACCACACAGGAGATAGGGACCAAAACACTTTTATTCTTCACACAAACACACTTCCTTAAGGGTCCACACATTAAGGTAAATATGCAAGAGGTTTGGGGGGAAAACCCGGACAAAGGAACGTCACACTTCAGACAGCAGGGACTAATACCTCCCTCTCCCCCTTTTACACACTCAGACCAATAGGATTAGCACTCACTAACTACTAACCACCCAACAGCCATAACTCCAACAAGGTCCCTTGCCCACTTGTACCCAAACCTATTCTAAAACGAAATAAACACTTAACACTGCGACTCAATCTCTGTTGCTCACTTCGACTAGGCTTCACGCCACTCGAACTGACTCTTTCTCTCAGCAGCCACATGGGGCTTCCGCCATCCAGCCGGCCTGGCCTGGATGCTCTTACTCACCACGCACTCACCGGACTCCTAACACCCATAGGAAAGAGACCGGACCCTTGGGTGCCCATGCTTTTTATCTCTTTCTGGGAGCCCCTTCTCGCCAGACCCACCCTGACCAAGAGAAGCCCATTAGCAACCCACACCTCACCCGAAGGGAGGGGGAATGCTCCCAGACATTGCACAGCTGCAACTTGTTACTTCTCACCCGGGGGGGGGGGATACCAACCTGGGGAGGTGGTACCAGATGCCAGGCATTTCTTGCACAGCGTGGCCTTGGCATTTTACTTGCTACTCCCTTTTCAGACACAAAGAAACCCCTTTCCCTCTCCCCGGGATAAAGCAAAGATGTTCTCTTAAAGGGACCATGGGCCCAGCCCATGACATAATCAACTGGGAATCTGTGTTGCACAAGCCCAATTGTAAAGGGATTTGCAAAGGAATGTATCTGTGCTCATAGACAACTCCCATTCACTTCCATGGGATTTACACTCCCTAGTGAGTTGTGCCTTTTCCTGTTTCCTTTTCCTGTGAAGTAGGTCACTATTATTCCTATATGACAAACAGGAAACTGAAACAGAGATAGATTGACCCAAAAAGGGGACAGAATGTTGTGTGTTTTTAGACTACTGTGCAAGTACTCTAGTTTGTGGTTAAAATACAAATCCAGGGTTTCTTGTGTGAACTATCTGGATCCATTTTAATTGGGTTATGCCGATGGAACCAATTTTTGTCTCCATTCTAGATGACCTACTCTAGAAACAAGACAAAGATATTGCATCCCTGTACATTTCGATGGACCTCTCTGCAGCTTTTAATATTATTATTGTTGGTTTGCTAGGGAATACCTGTTCAACAACTTGCCATGTTGGCCCCCAGTGTCCCACAGCATTCCATTCTGTTCCAATGATCTTTAGCATCTACACGAAACCATGGGAAAGATAATATGAGCATTTAGATTGTGGTGACATCAAACTGCTGATGAATAGCAATTTTTTCCCACTGCAATGCATGGGAGCTGTTCAAGTGCTGAATCAATGCCTAGAATCAGTAATTGGCCATGGAAGAATGAACTCAGACTTGATCTAAATGATACAGAAGTGTTCCTGGTGGGTAGAACCAGAAATCATGGAATATAGTTTTAAACCTGTCAGGGGCCTAATCTATACCAAGCAGGATATTGCACTATGAAAGCAGTATATAAAAGGCAGGAGCCACACTACTGCTTTATAGTGGTATTGAAGTGCACTGAACTGTTGGGGCCCATTGACACATACCATATACTTCTTTTGTAGTGTTTGGTGTGGCTCCTGCCTTTTATATACAGCTTTCATACGACTTCCATAGTGCAATATCCTGCTTGGTGTAGATTAGGCCTTGGATGGAGTAGGGCTCACCTTGGAAACCTGGGTTTACAGTTTGGAAGTAGAAATGGATTTGGCTTTGCTTAGGTAGTGGCCATGGACAGGAGTGCTTTTGCCAAGGTTAATTTGGTATGCCAGCTGCACCCATTGCTAGAGGAGCACATTTAATCATCATGACACAAACATACACGAGGTTAAAATTGGGTACCATGATATTTACCATGAGTTACTGCTTAAAATAACTTCCTCATGGTAATAGATCTTCCTCTCCCATGTCTTTGGAACTACTGACCACAGGAATGCTGGTGAAGCTCAGAGTCCAGACCCAAATACAAGCTTCACTAGGTCATAATATGCACCTTGAATAATAGGCAAACACTGCATCTCCCTGAATTCTTCTCCAGCTCAGAGTTAAAACGGGCTCTCGAGAATTCCCAGCTTAGTCTCCCACCTGCCCCTAACAATTCCGACCCCCATGTGCAGCCAGATGAGATCTTCCAAGGTCTCTCCTGGTCATGGAAAGTATTTGCATCAAAGAATCAGGATGGGTTTAAAGCCTTCCCTATTAAATGTAAATCTAAACCGACCCCATCCAGATCTCTCTTAGTTACGTGAAGATGTCATTGGCAGCCAGGGATTAGGGAGATTTGCAATCTTACAATCCTTGGCTTAAAATGCTCAACATCACTAGAAGTCCCAGTGGGGCTACCCCTGGACATGCAACACTATCAAACTCAGCCAGAGATCTGGGTTGGTGGGGGAGAGCTACAAACCTCTCACTATCCCTGGCTAGGTTTGACAACTTCCCAGGTAAACTGCTGAACCTTTTGACAGTCAAAGCAATCCTTGGACATCAAATGTAGGGTGGGAGATAGAATTTGTTTACCTAGGATATAAGCAACATCATTTCCCATTATATTGGGAATTGCCTTCATTTACTTCCACATCAAGCCAATTAAATAATAAATGTGAGATGTGGGTAGTTCGCCCAACTCTACTCAACACATATGTGGAATAGCCTTTCCCAACCTGGGGCCCTCCAGTTATTTTGGACTTCAACTCCCAACAGGCCAAGACAGCATGACCAATGGTCAAAAATACTGAAAGTTCTAGTCCAAAACATCTGGCCACCAAGTTAGGGAAGGTTGATTTAGAGCTATCATTCTGTGAATCTCCAAATCCTCACTCCCGTTGTTCCTGGTAGTCATGAGGATGTGTGTGGAAAGAGTCAACCCCATGGCCTTAATCTCAATGTTAAGTAGAAAGCATGCATTTTTGGTGGCAACCTCATGACAAATAAAACATGTACTCTGGTCCTAATTTGCATCTAAATACAATGTTCAGGAGAACCTCGGCTGTTGGGCAGTATAGAAATGTAATTAAAAATAATAAATAAATAAATAATACTCTTACACCTTATATTTCATTTTTTTCTGGTCACCATATTAATATGAATAAAATACAAGTTAACAAAGGTGCTCAAAGCAAAAATTTACTACTTCTCATTATAAGAATCTAAAATGCCATAGCTACAGTAAAAAACAACCACCAATAAACTGCCTTCTAAATACATTTTGGAAAACTATACTTAAATATTAAGAATTAAATAAATGAGGCAAGTAGAGATGTTCACATCAGTTGTCTCCTTCTGGGCACCTATTGATGGGGTGGTAGGAGGAGAATCCAAGCTCCCTATATATCTGGAAGATATAGCATTATCAGATTGCAATTTATCCAACAAAAAATTGACATCCAGGAAATCTGAAATCTTCTGGGAGCATTCATTTTAGCCATGGAATCATTAGACTGATTGTACAAAAGTAACAGTTCTGCCTGCCTAAGGCTGTAAGCAAGCAAGGTCTAATAAAAATCAAATGTTCTCCTTGCTCTAGTTGCTAGTACTGAAGTTATGCATATTACACTGTGCATATTTCCTACCATTGTCAAAACACTGTCCCAGACAATCTCCATGCATTAAACACAGTTGTTGTTTTTTTATCTGCCCAAAATGAACCTAAACATCTGCAAGTTTCAATCCAGCCTGTCTGAAAACTTGCAGAGGAGAAATCATTACTTTAAAATATGAGATTCATGGATACATCCATAATGCATCTTACTTCCCTGCCTCAGGGTTTAATATTAAGATACATGTCAGAGGTTGCCATTAAAAGTCAAAGATGGAAGATATTAAAAGAAAACCCCACATAATTCTGAATTCTGCCAGGCAGTTTTCTTGCTTCGCTGTGATTACACTTCTAGCACAATGAAATCTAACCATCCTTCACTTGCTAGCATAAAGCCTACTTCTGAAAAGTTTACAGATCAGTCATGTAAGTTCACCATGAGCTGAAACTTGGCTTATGAATTATGAGCAGGCCTACATGTTCCTAATCAAATCAAAGGCACCAATCTATAACACCATCATTAATGAGTTCTTCTTCAGCACCATAAACCTGGCTAAGAGTAGACAGATGAGATCTACAGAGAATGTAATGCTTGATTGGGTGAACAGAGGCCCTTCTATCTGTGCTGCTAATATTTGAAGCACACTGAAGCATAGTCAATCCCCCCCCCTGCCTCACTCAAACATGCACACCCACCTGCTCACTCATATTTTTAACCCTCGGCTTCTGCTGGGGAAAAAACTGCACACGTTATAGAAATGGGCTCTATGGCTCCTGCCATAGAAGCCTTCTTCCAAGACTTCCCAAGTAGCATCCAAGGAAGCAGACAGGAATCTTTGAGCACTGCTTCCTAGGATGTTCTAGAAATGAGGCTTCAATAGCAGGAATCATAGAGTGTTTCATCCCTCTCTCTTTTTATAACCGCACCAGATGCTGGGGGTCTGTGGGGGACCCAACAGGATTCATGGGGCTGATTGTGGCCAGTGGGCTGCATTTTTGCACCCCAAGGGATGTTGTTGTCGTTGCAAAGAAGATGCTGAAGGTGGTGGAGCTTCCTCTGTTCTCCAAAGCACTCAAGCAAAAGTGCACATTCAAGATCATTTAACACAGATTAGATATGCCTTCTGTTAAGATATATTGACTATTACTTTGTAAATTTAAAATACATTTGTGAACCAACGAAAACAAATAAAAGGAAACCATGCAAGAGTGAGGTCAGCCCACCACTTATCTCAAAAATAGCCAGTACTTTCCGCAATGGAGGTTAAGTACTCCATTGTGTACTCCATTCCCTCCACAATGGAGGGAAAGTACAATGTAGACAAGCTAACTTTCAGAGAAGACTACTAACCATTATAAATCTCATCACTGAAAAATCAACTCTAATCTTTCAAGGAAATTCAGGGTTACCTGGAACAGTTTGAAATCTACTGCTTGATTTCTTCATAGATAGGAACATCAAGCTTTTACAATCTAGGCAATACAGGCCTTAGCTAGACCTAAGGTTTATCCTGGGATCATCCTGGGGTCATCCCTGTGCATCTAAATGACAGACAGGGGATCCCGGGAACAGGCAGGAACGATCCCGGGATAAACCTTAGGTCTAGCTAAGGCCACAGTTTGATTCTGCAACACCCCTAATTGTGTCCACAGAATTGTATGTGGTATATAGAATAAGTGCTATATATATATTGTTACTTTGCCCTCCATAGAAACTTCTAAATTATTCAGGCTTATCACATGGTCATTGTTCTTCCTGGTAATGCTCATAAAAAGTTATGGGCCCAAGAGTTGCTAAAATAGTTTCTTTCCATTCCTGGCTGGTTTTTCACCTTCACTACCCTTTCCCATCATGTGGCTTCAAGCCTGAAGTCCAGACAGAATGGCTTCAAATCTGATTCTAATGTCATGCTATTTATTTTATTATTTTCTTATCTCAAAGTATGAGATGCTTTGAATTCTCACTTTAGCCTGAAATAACCTGTTCTCTATGGCGCTTCAGGATCATTTGGCTTTTATTATTATGCATGTGCAAGTGTATTACTGCAAAATGCTGCGCCGCTATAACAGGAACACTGCTGTTCAGTGTTCTGGCTAGAGTGTTCTGGCTAGAGTGTTCAGGCCAGAGTACTAAGCTGGAAGGGTTCTGGAAAGGCCAATTCACTCATCCCATCACCAATTTCCTCTACAAAGATGAGGGGTGGGGGTTGGGAGGGAGGGGAGGGGGAGGATTCTTTTCCTCCTTCTGAATTTTTTTTTAAATGTTTTGTACTTCTGCATACCTTACCTAAGCAGGCTAACACCTCCTTCTTGCTTCTCAGTGGCTCTGTCGTGGCTACAGTCCTGTCAAACCTCAACCACATGCTACAAATCAGGCCCTAACTGCCCCCCCCCCCATTGCAGAACCCCCATCAGTAAAAAGAAAAAGAATAAAGGTATCCATAGCAGCCATGGAGGGCCCAAAGTCAGCATATTTGAAGCTAATTCTTACCCTTTTACTGCACTATAGACACTACAAAGCACCTTTAAAAGGGTGAGAACTAGCATCCAAACAAGCTAATTTTGATCCTTCTAGCATTCTGTAGCTGCTACAGACACCGCTTTAAAAAAAATAACAAAATATTTATTTTTATTGTAGAGGGGTGTCTGCAGGGCAGTGGTTCCCAGTTGGGGGGGCAGTTCCAGGGAATAAATATCCCCCTGGGCCTCCTGCAGTTACCCTCCCTATTATAAATTGTAAGGAACCCAAGCAGGGCATTCCACCACACCCACCCGTCCCACCACCACTTAAATGCAATATTCCATGAATACTAAGCATGCTCAGAACTCATGGGCTGCTTTTTAGGAGGGCGGGTTGCCCCCTTTATAGACTTTTTCTTTTTTAAAAAATGTGGAAAATATACTTCTGCAAACACTGTAGTTCTCCCAAACAGCCTGATACCTCCCACTCATTTCTCAGTGGTCGTATTTTGGCTCTACCGCCAGAGTTTGCTATTAGAAGGAGTGTTACGTTTCTCCTATTTATTTATTTAATTTTAAAGACCATAACTCAGTTTGGTTGAAGGAGGTGCCGGTTTTGGTCCCTGGCATCTCGTGATGCAGGATCTCAGAATGGAGTGCTGAGAAAGAACTCTGGTCAAGACCTTGGAGAGCCACTCACAGTCCAAATAGACAATACTGGGAAAGGCACAGCAATGGTTCAACTCAGCATAAAGCAGCTACATAGGCCTTAGCTAGACCTAAGGATTATCCCAGGCAAATGGAGGGGTCATCCCTGCCTACTCCCAGGATCCCTTGTGTGTCATTTGGATACACAGGGATGATCCTGGGACGATCCCGGGATATAAGCCTGGTCTAGCCATGGCCATAGTGTTCAGTCTCCTTTATGTTTTGAGAAATGTCCCAAATATGGATCAGCCTATAAAGGTTATGTACCTGTCTCTATTCACAGGGGGATAAGGTGGCAGGAATAAAGACTGTGATTTTTTTAAAAAAAATGAAAGAAAGAAAAGAAAATCTTTATATAGTGAAATATAAGTATATATAGAAATTATTTCTGAAGAATATCACTGTGCCAAAAGACAGATAAAGGTTTAATAATTCCCCTTTCCATGAGCATAATATCAGGAATAAGAACCACATGGATATTGCTATCTCTGCTTCATGTCATAGGAAGAGAGAAGCTATTACAGATCTGAAAAACATGAATTGGTTTGTCTCATAAGTTAATTCAGGGCTTAATAACCAGTCTATGATGAAAGAGATACTTCCACTAGTTTTATATGTGGAACCCACTGATTCAAGGTGTTCTTGAGATTATTAAGAGGTTCACAGAAAGTGATATATAATAACTGGAGAACAATGTGATAAAACTCTATATCACTTGACAAACGGTGAAAATACTTGAAAAATGTTGAGGCTTGCTTTTAAATTATGTTATTTTACTTACTTTTAAACTGTCTGTCATTGCCTCATTAAGAAGAACAATATTTTACAAGGGGGACTTTTACATAAAGATAATACTAGCAATGATTGAGCATTTTTCCTGTTTAGAGAGAAAATAACATAAGGATGATAACGCTCAGCCAAGTTGTGTGTTTTTTTAAGCTAAAAACTTTCATGGTACTGGAAGACTTCTGCATTTCACAAAATATTCCAATATCTCCAAATTTTTCATTATTTAGAATTATATGATTATTTATTCTTCTTTTCCAGATTTTAAGAAATCACCCTTGGATTCTTTTTTAAAATTCTCTGGTAATCTGTTCTGGTTTTACTATTCTTGAGTCTTTCTGAACAACCGTTATTTATTTGAAACCACTCTGAATAATTTTATGTTAGTTCTAGCTCTACTGCGTTCAGAACTGAACTACTAGCTAATAATTACCATATCCTCCAAGAGTGTGTCTGGTCCCACTTTAAAGCCATATATGTTAGGGGGCATCACTACATCTTGGGAAAACACGTTATCTAAATAAATTAGGTACTGTGTGAAGAAAGATTTCTTTTTGTCTGTCCTGAATTCCTAACAATCCAAGCTAAACAATCACAGTTGATGTAACCTTCCCTCATAGGGGAGATGCTCCAGCCACTTAATCATTTTAGTTGCCCTTTTCTTCACTTTTTCCAGATCTATAATATCCTTTTTTAGGTGTGGTGACCAGAACCATATACAGTATTCTAAGTGTGGTTACACCATCGATTTTTGTAAGGGTAGTATGATACTGGCCGTTTTATTATCAATTCCCTTTTTTATAATGGCTAACATGGAGTTTGCCTTCTTTATAGCGGCCGCACACTGGGTGGACATTTTCATTGAGCTGTCCACCACAATCCCAAGATCTCTTTCTTGTTCGGTCACTGCCAGCTCAGATCCCATCAGGTTATACTTGAAGTTGAGGGTTTTTGGCCAACTGTGCATCACCTTACACTTGCCTACATTGAACCGCATCTGCCATTTGGATGCCCACTCTCCCAACTTGGAGAGATCCCTTTGGAGCTTTTCACAATCTCTTTGTGTTTTAACAACCTTAAATAATTTAGTGTCATTAGCAAACTTATCCACTACACTGCTCACTCCTAATTCCAGATCATTTATGAACAACTTGAAAAGAATTGGTTCCAGTACCGTTCCCTGTGGGACTCCACTATTTACTTCCCTCCATCAGGAGAATTGACCATTTATTCCTACTCTCTGCTTTCTGTTCTTTAACCAGTTACTGATCCATAAGGGACCCTCTCCTTTTATTCCATGTCTACTAAGTTTGTTCAGGAGTCTTTGGTGGGGGACTTTTTCCAAAGCATTTTGGAAGTCCGAGTAAACAATGTCCACCGGATCACCCCTGTCTACATGTTTGTTGACACTCTCAAAGAATTCTAGTAGATTAGTGAGACAGGACTTGCCTTTGTGGGAGCCATGTTGATTCTTCCTCAGCAGGACCTGCCCATCTATATGCTTACTAATTTTGTCTTTAATAATGCTTTCAACCAAGTTACCTGGAACAGATGTCAAGCCAACTGGACTGTAATTTCCTGGATGCCCCCTGGATCATTTTTGAAAATTGGTGTTACATTGGCCATCTTCCAATCCTCTGGTACAGAGGCTGAGCTTAGGGGCATGTTGCATATTTTTGTGAGGAGGTCCGCAATTTCATATTTGAGTTCTTTGAGAACTCTAGGATGGATGCCATCTGGGCTTGGTGATTTATTTGCTTTCAATTTGTCAATAAGATTGAGAACTTCATCTTTTGTCACCACTATTTGCCTCAGTTCCTCAGACTCCCTTCCAGAAAACATCAGTTCAGGCACAGGCATCTGTCCTGTATCCTCTGCAGTGAACACCGATGCAAAGAATTCATTCAGCTTCTCTGCAATTTCCCTGTTCTCCTTTAGTACTCCCTTAACTCCATTGTCATCCAACGGTTTAACTGCTTCCCTAGCTGGTTTCCTTCTTCTGATATATTTAAAGAATTCTTTATTGTTGGACTTGATATTATTGGCGATGTGTTCTTCAAAATGTTTTTTTTTCATTGCAAATACTTGATATATTAAATGCTCAAAAAAATCCTAGAGAAGTATGTGTTATTTTTGAATACAGTTAATCCATAAACTGTTAAACTATTAATTAAAAGCAGAATTAGAGGTGTGGTTAGGCAACAGGATGTGCCAATTCTTCAGACATATTTATTTTCCCTTTGGTTGCATATTTGTTTCAACTCAAGGCATATGATGGAAAGTTATTTCTATGATCTGACAAGCTATAAATTGCAGAGAGCATTTATAGCACTCTGGTTCCCGACCATGCCCACTATGGTCCTTTAAGGAAGATAAAAACTAAAATCTCATATGCATAGAGATACTACATTTGTGGTACACACATAGGCTCAGTTCAGACAACTGGTTTCTCTATGCAGTGGGAAAACTTCACTCAACAGTTGAGTTTTTAGGAGGTTCTCGCCACACAACATGCTCTAACTATACTGTTGTGTGACTGTGGGCTCCTGTGGAGTTGAGTAAAAGGCAGTCCCCCAATCCTCCTTATGGTATCCCATCAGCCACTGCTGCAAAAAAGAAACAATCCCAGCAGCTCTCCTAGAGCAGCACTCACTGCTTTTGCCACTCTTGCCAGAGAACTCTGTAGTCAGTGGGAAAAGTCAACCCAACACATCAGAAAACTCCACAGAGCCTGCCGCACAACACTCAACACAACAGTTGTGTAGGAACTCTCCTCTCCATAGTGTGGATATTCAGCATGGAGTGCTTTCTAAAATAAACTCTACATGGGGTGAAGATTTGCCTCCAGACAACACATTTCTCAAAATTGTGTAAAAACTCCACTGTGGAGCTCTAAAACCAAAATTGAGAAATGTGTTGACTGAACTGAGCCATAGAGTAGAAGATCTAGCCCATTATCTGTTGTATTGCCAAATCTATTCCTGCTCTATAGAGATATTTTATCTGACCAGCTATACAATAATGTATAATAAGACCTCAGGATGACATAGGCAAAATGTGCTTTCTACTGAACATACTTGAAGTATATTGCATATAAAGTGGCTATCTCTCCAGTGGTGGCCAGACAAATAAGACAAGGTTTTGCAAAACAGTTTGATGTGACAGGTCTAAAATTCTATATCATGCACCAAGCCTAATGATAACTGGCTTCTCTATCCCATACATTCAGACAGCAATCCTATGTAAACTTACTAGGGAGTAACTTCCATTGAACTCAGTAGGCTTGTTACTTCTGAATAAGCATGCATAGTTTGGGCTGTCCGCCTCCTGACTTGTTATAACCTGTTCTTTAAAACAAAACAAATAAATCAGGTCTCTATATAGGAACAATACTGACCCTTACTGACCCTTGTTGTAAAGATTACGAAGACATTGTATGTGAATATTCAGAAAGTACTATTTAAGTACTATGTATTATTATTATTATCATTACTAATAATATACCAAAAAACAACAATAGAATATGATATAAATAGATGACTCTCAGGAGGCAGCAATCCCTTTATTGCTACAGTATTTAAAGCAAGGTTGGAAGGGTTTGATTTTTGTTATTTCTTTTTTTAATTTCTGCTCAATGATCTGCTAGCTAATAATGAACAGCACTTAAGGCATGAAAAGAAAATCATTAACAATTCTTTTACCCGTTATTCTATTTCACTTTGTAAGAAAGAGTACATACAAGAAACACACACAAACTTATCAACTGTCATGAGGTTTAGCAGCCAGAAATACTTCTTTTATTATTATTATGCTTCATGCAGGTACAACAGCACCAAGTATAAATAATGAATGAATGCTGATGATGCTGATGATGTTACGGATGATGAAAGACTCATCCTTCATATAAACCACAACGCACCATTATCCAATATACAACATCTTCTGTTAGTGTGTTTTCTTGGCCGCTGGATAAACCCTACCGACAATTTTGAATTCTAAGCAGACTCAGAACCACTGAAGAAGAAACAACTTCAGAAATTGAACAACTATACATAATATCTGCTGTGATTCTTAAACCTAATGAGGGCAACAGGTTGTACATGTCCCCTATTTTATTTTTGCTTCTCCTAATTAGTCACAAGAAATGTAACCTAATCACAGAGTAATTCAAACCTTTGATTAATCAATACAAAGCACTATGCACTGGTGTTATGCAATCTACCTTAGTTGAAATGTTTTTCATTAACAAAAAAGGAAGCAAGAGCTCAGAACAACAGCTCCCATACATTATTTGGAACGTTGCCTTTTATCTAGCAGGTGTAATATTGCATGTTACAAACTGAATTTTCCCTGTGATCAACAGTTAGAATTGGGATTAAGACTCCTTGTCATTACCATAATTGTAAAGACGTGCAGGGCTGCAAAGGCTACAATCCTAGGCACAATTTCTAAGGAGTATATCCCACTGAAACTAATAGAAGTATTTCTGAATAATCGTAAACAGAATAAGATTATACATTTAACAGCTATTACATTCAAAAGATGGCTATTTTTTTCCTATTAAAAGTGTTAATTATACTTTGCTAACAGGGACTGGACAATGAGACCACATCTCACCAGCCGTTTTCCAGCATCACTGGCTGCCAGTCCAGGTCCAGGCCTGATTCAAAGTGCTGGTAACATTCAAAGCCCTAAACGTCTCTTTCAGATGCCAGAGGAAGACCTTTTTATTTTCTCAGTATTTTAACAGTTTATCAACTTAATTTTTTAACTTTGCTGTTTTGAATCTGTATTTTAAATCTGTATCAATCTCTGCATTGCTGCATGGTTTTATCCTGGTTGTGCTTTTATATTGTATTTTATACTGTGTTTTTATACTGTTGTTTGTTTTATATTTTGAATGGTTTTCATGGTTTTAATTTTTGTAAACCACCCAGAGAGCTTCAGCTATTGGGCAGTGTAGAAAGGCAATAAATAAATAAATAAATAAATAAAGTGCTATTGTTTCAAGCTTTTAATATTTATTTATTATTTATTTATTTATTGCATTTTTATACCGCCCAATAGCCGAAGCTCTCTGGGCAGTTCACACAATATAAAGATGCAGGCTTCTCTTCCATTCTCCTTTATGTGATTATATTACATCCATTTATTGTGCTTGAGAGGTTACTTCCTAGTTACTTTTATAACATGGATTGGACAGTTTTGCAGTAGTAACCGATTTAATCTAAGGATCAATTACTGTTGTGAATTAGAACAATATTCCATATAAACACCCCTTCAAGGCCTTATACCATATTGAAACCAAGCATTTGCCAAGAAGACTATGAAGGCTTTCTCCAAGAGCCAATGGATATACAGCCTAATATTTATTTATTTATTTATTTATTTGTATTTATATACAAATTTATTTACCACTGAATATAATAGAATCTCTCAGCAGTTCACAACATTATCTGTATTCTTACAGTTTCACCAGCATTACTGAATATACATAATAAAAAACTTTTAATTCCTTTTTTTTTTTTACTAATGGTAAAAAGATAAGAGATAAAGAGCTGAAAAATCTAAAAGGGTGTTGAATTACTAAAAATCTAAGCTCTGGACTGCAGAGATGGGAAGTTTATATTATAAAAAGGGCACGTAGAAATGTCTCTTTTTCTACAGCCAGTGAAATGTGATTAAAAGCAATAAAGGCAAATTATTCAGCTGTTACTGACATGGTTCCAAAGAATATGTCTGATCTATTTTAAATGGTGAATCATTTCCATTTTACTTTTGGTAAGAAGACTATTTCCTTTCATTTATATATGTACAGAAATATGTTTTCGGTCCCTTCATAAATTGTATTTTTCATGTCTAACAAAATGAAACAAACATATTTTATATTTATTTCAGATTCAGAAGGATGGAAAAGCAGCTACAAAAACTTAGAGATAAGTCCATTCACTTTACCAAAGAAGAGTGGGGCAACAACAATAATTGTTCAATTATTCATTTTTAAATGGGAAAACAGGGAAATCCCCTATTCTGCCTTCTGGTTCCCCCTGGTTCCAAATACTGACCTCTGAAAATATCCCAGTCAAAATCATTTTACAATTGCAAATGGCCTTCATGTGATTCACATATCAATTGGCTAATTCCATCCTTGTAAAATGTTGTTCAATCTGATATGAATTTATAACTCCACCACGTTTCATATGCCTTGCCCATTGAAGAACTGAACAAATAAATCATTGATATGACTTCAAGCAATCTGGTGATATTAATAATAAACCTACTCCTACAGAGGAAGAATAAACTCCTTTTCTCCATTATCTTCATACAAGGAATAAATGCAGTCATCTCCTCCCATGCCTCCAGATAATAGTAGAACTTGCAGCAATCAAATCCAAAACCTTGTTAAGTGAAAATACTTGCATTTAAAGTTATTTAATCCCATTTGGGACTAAACAGGTTTAAATCCTAGTACTTCAGCTGACATGGGATGTGGATAAATTTAAAAACCCATGTTCTGAAAAGAAAACCTCAAGGATAATTCCATGCTACCCATTCCTTGAAGGGGAAAATGTGTGCACACACAAACCAGCATTCCCCTTCCTCATCCTATTCTCTACCTTCCTTTCCACACTACAAAATTCTGCTTACCACAATGCTCATCTTATCCAATAACCACACCCTTCCTGTCCCCAGAAGCACAATTTCTACCCACTGCCACCACCTAACCTTTAACTTTGCCTTTGTTTCAAAATATGGTCACATATTCATTCAAAGGGATGGAGGAAGAGGGGCTGGAACAGTTAACAGAAGGTCGAAGTATGAGATGGATGAAGGAAAAGCACAGCTGCGAGATTCACTCATACGGAGGATAAGCCATGCAGTCTCCATCTCCTGACCTCCCCTTTCGTTGAGGGAGAGGCTGGCAGGACAAGGGTGAAACAGGTTCTTACCTTCGCTGCAGTCCTTCCCATGGAAGCCGGTTTGGGAGCAGTCACACACCGCTTGGTCGTTGAGCACAGAACAGACGCCACCATTGAGACAAACGTCATCTCTGGCACACAGGTGACTCTGTTCATCATCCAGCCGCACTTCCTGACTCTCCACAGGTGAGGACTGTGTATAGTTGACCCTTACATCAGTTATCCATCCCTTGAAGGGTTCTCGATCCTTCACCAAAGAGAGTGTTACTTTTAGGGTAGGTGAGCGCAGCTCAGGAGGCAACCCTCCTAGAAAGAGGCCACTGAAAACCGTCATGTCCCGCCGCTTAGATTTCACCTCGACCCACTTAGCCTCAGCCTGGTCGATTAATAGCGTTGTGTTCTTAAAATTGCGGCGGATGACTACTGTGTGCCACAGGTTGTCATTGACGGCCATGTCAGAGAGCAAGATGGCAGGCTCAGCACAGAAGATGGAGAAGCTCAGCTGGAGCCGCCCCCCTTGGGTCAGGATTAACTCCAAGAAGTCGCAGAAACCCTCATCATCAAAGTAAAGGACCAAGCCACTGGAGCTACGGGTCTTCATGTTGAAGCTCATCTCACTCTCGCAGCAAGCATTCCATTTAGGAAAGCGAGTCCATTGGCCCTCTGCTCCTGGAAACTCTAGGCCGCTACCAAGCTCAGCCCAACATCCCAGGAGTAAGGCCATCCAGAGCAGGAGGCAACCTCCACGCCTGAGGAGCACAGGACCCATTCTTCGTGGGGTGGGGTGGGGGAGAGGGGGGAGAGGAGGGGGGAGTGGTGGTGGGGGGGTTGAAGCAGACAGGGTAAAATCTTTCCAGTAACCACTCACACTTGATGGGTAACTCTTGCTTCCCTGGTGTTCTGCAGAGGAAGAACGTAGCTGCCTCCCCAGTAGGAGAGGCTCAGGTGTGGTCACCCAAGATGCAAATCAATTCTCCTCTCAAAGAAAGAAAGAAAAAGAAAAGAAAAGAAAAGAAAATATTTCAAGCACCAGCTTGAGCTGTAAAAGGTCTTCAGAGAATATAAGGCACCAACAGATGTTATTCAGTCATCTGCTTGGTTTCTCAAAGAGATGTCTAGGAGTGAGTCAGCAGATATATTACCATTAAAAGCCCATGTTGCCAAGTTGGAATGAAGGTGGGGCTGGGTGGAAAATATACTGATGTGGAAAGGCTCACAAACTGACAAAGAAATATTTTTCAAAGATCCAAGAACCCACCAAGATTTGATCAATATCCCAGCATACATAGAGAAATCAGTATCCAAGAGCATGTAGATGTCATGTTACCCAACAGCTGTATTTGTCCAGGATTTTTTCCCCTTCACCTTTCAGTGCAAACAATTTCCAAGTTCCAATCCTGTCTTCTTGAAATGGATCCTCTCATCAGACCAGGGACTGCTGCCATGCAATAGGCCAGGAGATTCTCTGCCTCTTTCCCAGTGGGGCTGAAATCCAGAAGCTGTGATATAGCTCAGAAGCTCCTTGGTATGCAAAGCTTCACAAGGGCAAAACTAAGAAGATCCTGGTGTTTGATTGTTGAAGGGGTTTGCACTGTGCTTTTTTTAAAATAAAAAAAAATCTGTAAAGATTGAAATATAAAACAAAACATAATTACATTCATAACCTGGAGGACTGCATGACTGAAAAAGCTGTAAAAATGGTGAGGGAACCAAAGCTATAAATAAATAACCAGAGGCAAATTCAGGTTCTCTGCTGCAATAGAAGTAAACCTACATGCTTAATGCCCTGTGCTGAAAAAGCTTCTTGTCACAAATTCTGTATCTTAAATCCGCTAGCCGTTGTATTCATCAGTAATTTTTCAACAGACAACTTAATTGAAAATGCCCCTATTGTTATGACACAAAGCGTTATCAACAGTGAAATCATATACCTATCTACTCAGAAGTAAGTCTCATTATGTTCAGTGGACCTTACTTCTGTGTAAATATGTACAGGATTAAAACCTAACAGGTGTTTGTTGCCATTCCGTATCCTAAAATAGCATTCATGATATGATTGCAGGCTATGCACATGGTTCCCCCCACCCCACAGTGTTTTAAAATAATATGGTGGATGGAATCACAGCAGGGGAAAGCAGAGAATGGATTTCTAGTGTTGCCGCTATTTTCTTTTCCTTGGAAGAAATACGATTGCATTTGTATCTTTCTCTCTGTATTGCCACATTTAACTGTTGAAATGTTCCATTACTGTAAAGGGAGGGGGGGAGCAAATGGATTCAGCTAGACTTCTTGTATCATACATACCACAGTACAATTAATTTCTGTTGCCATTCCTCTAGGGTAAAGAATTGCATATCTGCATATATTGCATATACTTCATTCCATACTCCCATAGTATACTTAATTTGTGCATGCATGTGTGCTTATGTCTATTGTGCTAAAGCAGTTTGCATGTTTTAAGACTAATCTCTCATCCATCACTCACACAAAAATACATACATACACACATCACCTCAAATGCTCCCACTTGTATCTTTAATTTCAACCATACTAGCCTGTCCACTCTTCAAGATCAGCAAGAGGGTCATCCTCATTTGCCCACCTATGAGAGCAGTTAGGTGGGCAACCACATTAGAGAGGGCCTTTTCTGCAGTGGCCCCACACCTCTGGAATAAGTTGCCATTGGGGGTCCACCAGGCCTTTTAAAAAGGCCCTGAAAGCATACTATTTTACTTTGGACTTCCCGTGATATGTTTGCTGCTTTTATTGCTGTTGTTCTTTTGTTTGCATTTTTGCTGTGGGTCTTTTGCTTTTTAAGAAAGCAAATTATTGGGTTTTATTATTATTATTTATTGTTGTATGGTGCCTTGGGAGGGCTTCTTTCCTGAAAGGCAGCTAAGAAATATTTTAAATAATAATGAAATAATAATAAATTCATGGATCATGCATATTTACTTATATCTTACCAATCATAGAATTATCTATCCACCAGTGTGCCACCACGGCTGCTCTAGCTGTCTTCCAGCAGAAATCAGACTCATGCAACAGCAAATCAAAAGCAGCCTCAGGGAAGCGCCGATACCAGAGCATAACCTTCCCTAGACTATGCCTACACTATCAAATGTCATATTCATTTCTTGATATGCCTCAAGTCTCTCCACCACTTCTTGCCACTCATAATTTGCATTCTATTGTAAAAAGCAGCATTTCTATCTCAACTATCCCTTGCTATAAATAATTTGCATAGCATTTTAACCAGGGGCATTTCTCTGCTGTGTCATGGAAGAGCAAAGTTGGGGGGGGGGGATACTTTATCTTGTGTATTGGATTGGTTCAATATAAGTTTAATATTCTGGTAAATGCTGGGAGGAACAGTACAATGCTTTAATAAATATAAATACTTTGGTATGTATCGAAGTCTAACTTTAGTCCCATACATTTCAATGCGTCTACTCTAGGTTGGACTAAGATAAGATACAACCTTTTGAAATGGATACATTTTAATGCCTGGTAACTTAAAGATGGATGATGCAGATTCCAACATTTTTAGTTTTTTTCTCTCTCTCCAGAGCATGTTTTTTATACTGCATTTTGTATTTGTGCTTTTAACCTGTTGGTTGTTTTATTATGGTTTTAATTTTTGTGAACCGCCCAGAGAGCTTCGGCTATTGGGCGGTATATAAATGTAATAAATAAATAGATTGTTTTCACTTTCTTGCTTTGTGTATTTTAATGGATAGAAATTTCCAAGGAATAGAAAAAGGAATGAGTGATAGCATCTTGGAATTTATAAGTGCATTTATCAGTGTTTATTATAGAATCAGAGAATAGGAGAGTTGGAAGGGGCCAATAAGGACATCGAGCCAAACCCCTGCTCAATGATTAAGAACATAGGAATCTACCTTATACCAAGTCAGACTACTGGTACATCTAGCTCAACATTGGGACATCTAGCTCTGCTTGGAAGTGATTCTCCATGATTTCAGTCTCTCTCAGCCCTACCTGGATATGCCCAAGATAGAACCTTTTCCATAAGATTCTCCATGATTTCAGTCTCTCTCAGCCCTACCTGGATATGCCCAAGATAGAACCTTTTCCATAAGATTCTCCATGATTTCAGTCTCTCTCAGCCCTACCTGGATATGCCCAAGATAGAACCTTTTCCATAAGAAGCATAAGAACATAATAAGAGCTATGGTAGATCAGACCAAGGTTCCATCTAGTCCTGCATTCTGTTCACAGTAGCCAACCAGCTGTTGACCAGGAATGTAGGCAGGACATGAGTGCAACCGCACCCTCCCACCCATGTTCCCCAGCAACTGGTGTACATAGTCTTACTGCCCCTGCTCCTGGAGCATTTTCTCTACCACTGAGCTACAGCTCAGTTTATACCTCCCTGGATAAGAGAATGGGTTATTTGTCAACAGCCAGATGAGACAAGAGTGGGGCACACCACCTTGTAATTGCTAAGACTTCATGTGGGCTGTATTTGAGGCAAAGGGTTGTCCTTATGCTAGAATTTCAAAACAAAATGCCGGCAGAAAACTGTGAACATCAAGAGAAGTAATCAAGCACTGAGATTTATTTTCCCTAAAACGTTCCTTTAAATTAAAAAAAAATGTGGGCAGTATATGAGGTGTCCTGAAGAATAAAGTAGGGATCCCAGAAATAAATTAGATTGAATTAAAATAGTTTGTCTTTTTTAAGGGTGTGATTCCTGGATGCATTTGGAAGCCCATTCAAGATGGTCATACCCTGCAACATTTCACAAATGAAAATAGGAATGTCTTCCTCGTAGCATTCGTATTCTCATTCTAGCACAGTGGCCGTTCCACCGTTACCCCCATTGCTCAAGGCTCTCCACAGCCTGCTACGTTTGCTTAAAACTGCATTAGCCTACTCGGAAACAGTGCTCATTCTTTCGGTTAAAAATATATGAGAACAAACACCCAAATTGTCTGACAATATGCTACCATGGATCAAAATATACGTCAGCAGCCACAATGTGTGAAATGGCAGAGGGTGCCCTGGCCGCTGCTTTTAATGTTCCTGTGTGCATCATGCATTTGTATGCATGTGCCCTAGAGGGCAGGTGGACGTCTGAGCTTCCACTTCTAGAGACCTGGAGGAGAGGATGAAGGGTAGGAACCAGACCAACTCCTGTTAAAATAAATAAACAAGGCATTCCTCCAAAGGCGAAAAAAATAAGTTAATTAAAATGAGAATAAAATAGGGGCAAGGATTGATCAGGTAAATCACATAAAACAGGGTATGTCCCTATTCCCCTCCCGTCCAAGGGTAGGGGGAGTGTCTGAATTCTCCCCACCATCGTCAATTCTACTCAGATGGGACTTGAGGGTCCTGCTTCCAATGCAAACTAACTGAAAGTAATTACGCACGCGCGCCAACACACACACACACACGAGGAGGTTTGTTTGTTTGTTTTAAACAAACTCTCACACACACCATCAGACAAGCTTGTTCTGGATCCAGGAATGATGCAGTTCGTCACTAAAACCATATATCTATTACAGTGACGAACATGGCAAAAAAAAAATTTTTTTAAAGTTTCAGCTTCCAAGTTGCTCAGCCTGTGAACAAGGCAGAAGCCAAACGTGTGGCATTATGGCTTTCAGACGTGTGTGTGTGTGTGAGAGAGAGAGAGATCTATACTCATCTTCCACACACACACACACACACACACACACACACACACACACACACACACACACACACACACCCCGCACCTATTTGCCTGAGACTCATGAGCAGGGCTTGCGGCCAGCTCAGCAGCAACAACAGCAGCTTCTCCTCCCCTCCAGACGGGCTTCTCTTCACCCACCCCCGCAGAGACTTCCGCCGAAGACGCAGCGGGCCCTGCGCTCGCCCGCCCCGCCCGAGGGCCTCCAGGAGGCGCCGCGAGCCAGGCGAGAGGCGCTGACGACTTGGCGCCAAGCGCCACGAGCTGCCCCCCTTTCCTCCTCCTCCCCGCCCACCACCGTCCCCAGTTTAGTCGGGCGCCTCGCGACTGTCCGTGGCGCGAGCGGGCGGAGGCCGAGAGACACGCGAAGGAGGCGGCGAAATTTATGGCGCCGCATTGAGCCGGCGCCCGCTGCCACCCTCCCCCGGGTCTCCGTCGGCCTCCCTTTTCTCACGCGCCCACGGGCAGCTGCTCAGCGCCTCCTCCCGCCAGGCAGCGCTCGGGGGGAGGCCGGCGCCCGCGCAAAGCTCTCCGCGGCGGCGGCGCCTTCTTCGCTGGAGAGAGCGCGCGGGGCGAGCGAAAACGCCAGCGCGGCTCTCGCCGGTCTCCACGCCCGAGGCGCGGTCGGCCAAGCTGCCTCATATCCCTGTCGCTGTCTTGAAGCTCTGGAAAGCCAGGGGGGGTGGGGGTGGGGGGGAGTGAGATATGGGAAGGGTGTGTGAGAGAGACCGTCTCTTTGGTGGGAAGTATCAAAAAGAGATGGAGGGGGCTTATTATTATTATCATTATTGCATTTATATCCTGCCTTTTTTCCTCTTGCAAGGAACCCAAAGTGGTGTAGATGGCTTCCTTCCTTTCCAATGTATCCTCACAACAACCCTGTGAAGTAGGGTTAGGTTGAGAGTCTGGCCTAAAGGCACCCAGCAAGCTTCAAAGGCTGACCAAGGATTAGAACCTGGGTCTCCCGAGTCCCAGTCCAACACCCTAACCACTACACCATACTGGCTGTGAGTAATAATGAATGTCTGGGAGGGATGTGTGAAGTTATTATCCACAGATGGGCGGGAGAGGAAGGGGGATTATTCATGCGGGTATAAGGAACAACACATATTGCTGCACATACTGCTCTGTCTCCTCTGAGGGAGCTCTCCAAGGTCTCTTCCCACCTCAACATTCCTACTTTTGGAGATCCTTTACAGATGGGGTGGGTGGGTTGACCCAGTTGCTGGAAACTTCTGCATGTAGGCCATGTGCTCTCCCACTGAACTGTGGCTCCTCCCCAAGCATGTCAGTGAGCTGGATGGGAGGCCAAGAACTGATCCTGGGATTCCTCTGCAGGCAAGAAGCCTGCTCTGCCACCAAGCCCTGACCCTCCCCGCAAAATCCAGGGGCTGTGCATGAACCCATGCAGCTTTCTCTGCCTTTCATCTGAGTCAGTCCAGGAGTCCGCCCAGCTGGGTGCTGTCTCCTTGGACCAGGCAGGAGTTCTCCAGGGTCTTGGCCATGCAGGGTCTTGGCCAGGCATGCAAGTAGAGACCGTGTTTCACTGGAGATGCTAAGAATCAAGCCTAGCATCTCCGTGCAAAGCATGTGCTTTGACTGCCACTGAGCTGTGAGCGCTACCTGAGAAGGTGGATGTGCTTATTTATTTATTTATTTATTTATTGCATTTCTATATTGCCCAATAGCTTGAAGAAGAAAAAATGCTGAAGGAAAATGGAGGGGGGGGGGGGGCGAAGTGTGAACGGAGGTATGAAAAATATGCAAGGAATGGTTAATGCTTGTGTGTGAGAATTACAGGAAAGGGCTGTTTTCATATAGAAAGGATCTGATGGGGAACACAGAATGAAGAAGGCTAATGTGTGCATGCACAAGAGAGAGATTTTTGATGTACGCATGTGTTTGGGGGAGGAGAGAAAATGACAGAAGTATGGGGTATACAGAAGTATACAAATGACTTTGTATGGGGGTGGGAAGAGAGAATTGCAGGAAAGGGTTAATTTGTGCACGCAGAGGGAGAAAGAAGACTGCACGAAGAAGCTGTCTGTGCCTGTGCATGTTGTGTGACAGAGTGTAAGCCGTGGGAAAGGGACACATTATTTTTTTTGTGTTACAAAGAATGGCAGGAAGAACAGATCGTCTGTCTGTCTTATCTCACACTGCCATTAACAAAACCTTATGAAGAGAGCTTCTCCATCTACACAGTCAGTGAGCACTTCTATGTGGCATGTTAAAGTGTTTCAAAGATGAAAGGACTAATGTGTGTGCAAATAAATGGGGAGCAAAAACAAAAACAAAAAAAGATCATGGTGGGCGTGAGCATTAGAATGGTATCCCAGACAGGTGTCACAATGTGTGGTGTGTGTGTGAGAGAAGGTGCTGACATTTGTGGGTGTTGTTGCTATTTAGATGGTGGTGGGGACGGGAGCCTCATGAAGGAGAATGTAGAAGTGTGTTGTGTTACTGGGTGGCTGAACTGCAGGGGTGGTTGTGTGTGTGTTAACAGAAGTGGAAGAAAAATGGTGTTGCAAGCAGAGTAGCTGTGCACATGCACACTGTGTTATGCTGGTGTGTAGCTTATCAGAGCAGGTGTCATGATGGGGTTAAAGCTTGTCTGTGAGACAGAAGGTTTGGGGTCAGTGTGTCTGAGAGTGTGAAGCAGAATTGCAGTGAGTCACAAAGCTCTGGATGGACTCAGCATGTGGGAAAGAGATGTGTGTGTATTTTTGCATGCGGGAGTGTGGTGGAGGAGAATTGACTTCTTTGTGTTTGCAGGTTGGAAAAAGAAAAGGTGACTGGAAACGTACTATATCTGAAAAGAGTAACCATGTGTGAGGACAAGGGTTGCTCCTCAGGCGACTCTGAGAAGCACATCACCTGATCCCCTGTACACCTGATGACATATGTTGTGCATAAAAAGGAGAAGAAATATTCCAGAGGTCTTGACTGTGTGGTTGAGAAAGTTCCTGGAATCACAGCCATCCAATTTATGGCTTTGATGAGAGATCTATTCTAGTGAGAAAGGATTTTGGGAGGTGGGAAGGTGTGCAAGTGTCTATGGTTGGAAAAATGGGATGTAGCTATTGACAGGTGAACAACTGCATGAGTTAAATGCTCTCATAAAGGAGCCTCTTCTAGTCTCTATGCGATTGTGAGATAATGTGGGTATAAAATGAGCTATGGGTACCTTTTTCTGAGAGAAAATATTGTGTGCCTCTTAATGGACAGGTTCTGTGAGTGATGTTGGATTGACTGCATGTATAGAAACAGTGAAGCTGTGCCAGTGGAGGGGGGAAGTGGTCACTTAGGATGCCCTGCAGAAAGCTGGAAGGTTGGCAAGGCTATATGTGCTTGTCTGAACACACGCACACACGCGTACACATGCATACATACATGAGTCAGGAGCGGATGGCAGAGCTATCCCTACAAGTGTCAAGTGAGAGAGCCACTGAGCTAAGGGGATCCCTCTTCAGGATCCTTCTTAGATGAGATTGATGACCAGTCTCTTTCTCTCTGTGCTGTCCTGCTTACTTCTCATGCATATATACACGCCACAATAACAGCAAAAAAATAAAGAAAGAACAGCAGCTTGCTAATTTATTATGGCTGATACAATGATAAACAGCACCAACTGTCTAGTCATTTGCAAAACAAGGGAAGCAGATATATTATAGAAGATGGATTGCTGATTTAACATGCAGGTTTGAAATGAGCTCTCAGATTGTTTTGTTTTAAAAAATAAGCCTTTTGTCCATTTTCTCTAAGATTTAAGTATTCAACACTCATCAATGAAAGCAACACCCTTCCTTAAATCTGCATTATTATTATTATTATTATTATTATTATTATTATTATTAAAATCACATTTTGGTCACAGGTGCCCCAACTGAGCTATTAATAAGGGTGGAGGAGCGGGGGGGGGGGTTTGTCACAGAAAGGAAAAGAGAATAAAACAAGAGAGATCAGTGAGACAATAAATCCTTAATAAATAGCAGGTCATTTTGCCATGTACAGTCTTAGCAGCATCCTGCTGTTATAAGTGTCCATAGGATTTTCTCTGGGTGCGGGAAAGACCTGGAGAGCGCACAAATTACAGGCTGAAATAAAAAGGGGCTGAGGAGGGAGGGAAACCCACAAACACCCCCCCCCCACACACACACTGAAAACAACCTTTGCTGCAACCAAAGAGAGAAACACTTTCATTTAAAAGCAAGTACTTAACACCATTATTTTATTTATTTATCCATTTATTTATGGCTATTTAGCGCCCCCTCCCCCATTTTCATATATTCCTACCTAATTATTTCTGGAATCAGGTCCTTTCTTTGGCTTTTAGGGAAAGAAAAGGGTTGGATTTTGGTTGCTCCGCTGTTTTTGCTCCTCTATCCAAGAAGGCTGCAGTTACGTTTCAATTTTTCCAATCAGCAGGGATCAGAACAGTTTCTTTTAACATATTAGATAGGCAAAAGGGAGGAGAGAGGGAGAATCTCTCCCGCACCTTCTTCCTGCCTCTCTTTTTTAAATGGATCCCCATTAAAACGTCCCAAAATACCAACCTAAGCTCAAAACGCCTCTCCAGCTTTGTAGCCCCAACCCTTCCGAAAAGAAGAAATATGCTTATTTCTTTCTAATGCCACATATTTTTTACCAAGGATGGAAAGGGTGTGTGTGCGGGATGGGGGCGGGGGGAGCAGGGAAGGGGAAAATCAATAAGATCGAATTTATTTTCCTTGGGTTTCTAAAACGCCAGGCAAGATTTTTTTTCCTCCCCCAAATTGCTAATAAATCACCCCAGGCAGCCTTTAACTTCCTAACCACAGCAGTATCGCCGCCTCACCATCTCATCTCTTTGCAATCCATCTACCTCTTCAAAACCCTGCACGCAAAACCAGCAGCACGCAAACACCCCCGGTGCCTCGCGGTGACAGACCCGAGCCCCTGCTAAACGGGCATTTTTCCCGTCCCCAACGCCCCCCCCCACACCATCTTTTCACTCCCCTCCCCTCCCAGTCACCACCACCACCACAGATACCTGTCCCCCTCCCCGAATCGCTTTCCCAGCGATTTACCTGCACGGATTTTCCTTGTCGCTTGCAAGAACAGACCTCGAAGCATGTGTCGGTCAAAGAGAATTTCCCTTAGGTTCTTTGGAATAAGGCAGGAAGGGGAAGAAGAAGAAGAGGAGGAGGAGGAGGAGGATGGAGGAAGAGGAGGAGGGGGGAAAAGTGCCGTCCGTTGTCTTTTCAGCAGCGTCAGGCTCGGGGTTCTATCTATCTCCAAGAGTAAGGGAGGAGAGCAGAGAGAAAGGAGGGCTAGCGGAGACCCACGTGACGCCTGGATGCTGTCTGTCTGCAAGAGGAGGGAGGAGCCGGGCGCGCTGCAGCATCGTGGACAGCAACCTCTCCCTACACAACAGCCTCCATCGTTCCATCGCATCCCTGCTGGAGCAGGGAGAGCTGCTCGGCGCCAGCCGCGCGCCCGGTACGAGAAAATGAAAATGAAATCCCCATCTGCGCCTCCTTCCCCTTCCCCCACCCCACTTTTCCTTTCCTCTCCCCCCCCCCCCACACCCTTGCACCAAACGGTGATCTTCTCTCCAAAGCCGGTGACGTGATTCTCCTGCTAACACGCCCCCCTCCCCAAGCCTCACTTCCAGCAGGGATCTGGAGAGCGCTGCAGGTATGGAAGAAAATGGAACCCTCGTGGACTGCCCCTAGCCGTGGTGGATCAGGACAGCGGGCGGAGGAGACTGGGCCTCCCCGCCGCCGCGCCTTCCAGACCGGCTGTCACCGGCAGCCACACGCAGCTCAGTCGTACTTGCGCACGGGCAAAAGGCAGGCAGGCAGGCAGGCAGGCAGGCAGGCAGGCAACTACCTTCCTTCCTTCCTTCCTTCCTTCCGTCCTTCCTTCCTCTGCTTGCTTTATTAAAAATGATCGTGAAGACACCACAAGTGGACCTTTCCCAGGGAGGCTGGATGTCCCAATACAGGGCGAGAGGTCCTCCTGGTATGGCGGTCGAAAGGATCCTCGCAGCTCAGTGAATTAGGACCGCTTCAGGTGTGTTTGAACATATGCCTTTGCGAAGTGGGTGCTTTTAACAGTGCCGCCTTGATTTGGAAGGAAAACACAGCCCGTGGGAGAGGCCGGGCGATCAAATCGCACTAGCAATCTCGCCTCCTTTTCCCTGCCCCACCGCAGAAGAAGGAGAAGAGCAAAAGAGTGGGGTGCCCCAGCTAGGAAGACCCTGGGATCTCCCCCCTTTCACTCCAGTGCTTCCTCCTCTTAGTTCTGCTCTTCTGGAGGGGTGGGGGGTGGGGTACAGTGAAGCATGTAAGGAAGGGAAGGCAGTGACTGTGCCCACTTCCTTTCACTCCTGACCTCTGGGTGCCGGGAAGAGGCGGATTGGGCCCACAGTGCTGCCTAGAGGCAGAGCATGAGCAGCTTCCTCTGCCCGCTTGCTCACCTCCTCTCAGCAGTGCAGGATAGAGAGTTGGCCACGGAAAGAGCAGCCCCCTCATTCCCTCACTCACTTGCACATGCTCTCCCTCTGAGTGCCATGGTCGTGGCCACCAGGCCCCATTACCCCAATAGGAACATTGGAAGCTGCCTTCTACTGAATCAGACCATTGGTCCATCAAGTCCAGTGTTGTTGACACTGACTGGCAGCAATGGTTCTCCAGGGTTCCAGGCACAATCCTGAAACCCTGAGAATTGAACCTGGGACCTTCTGCTTGACCACTGAGTGAGCAGGCAGAGTCTCTCTCTCTCTCTCTCTCTCTCCCCCCCCCCCCAATCTATCTCTGCAATTCCACAGGCCTGATCCACCCTGCTGCTGCGTTCAGGGAGGGTGAACAAGAGACAGGAACAGCTGCTGCCTTCTGCTGCTTGCACGCTTTCCTGCCCGCCCCCAGAAGCATGTCATGCAGAGAGAGAGAGAGAGAGAGAGAGAGCAAGAGCAAGTTGGGCCAGAGAAAGCAATGGCTTCTTCTTGCTGGAGAAGTTGCTGCCTCCTCACAATTTCTCTGAATTTCCTTCTCTTGATGGTAGCAGCTCTCTCTGAGTTGCTGCCCCCTTCTCTCTGCAGTGCTCTACCCGCTGTTCCTGCATCCTGCCTCTTTTGGGCCATGCAGTGGTAAAACCCAGACTTTGCCATCTATAGTGGCGGGGAACGAGCAAAAGATGCCTGCTGCTTAGAGGAGAAGCACCCACTACCTTTGCCTGCTCACTCACCCTCTCTCCTCAGGGGGTGTGGAGGATTGGCCCCCGTGGGGCCTGGTCCCCATCATCGCACTGCTCAGAGTGAGAGTGCAGGTGAGAGATGGAGAGGTGATGTGACCAGCTCATAGGTGAGAGAGGGTGAGCAAGTGGGCAGAGGCAGCTGCTCATGCTCTGCCTCTAGGCAACCCTGGGGGGCTGCTGCGGTGTCTAGAGAAGGTGAGCAAGAGAAATGAACTAAGAGAGCATCCAGTGGCTTATATGTTTCCCCAACCAGCTGCCTCCTAGAAGCACCCCAATTCAGAGGAGAAAATACTGGGGCTGGGGGAGTCTTTTCTAATCTCCACTGCAGGGCAGGGCAAAGAGGAAAGACTGCTATTAACTATTTACTGTGTGGTTGCCTCTCCTTGCCAGTGGGCTGGTTTTTCATTAAAAAGTAGCAGCGTTCATCACTCTTTGTTCTTGCTTTCAAATGAGTGTTTAAAGTCACAGGCCCTTAATGTCATAGAATCATAGAATAGTAGAGTTGGAAGGGGCTTATAAGGCCATCAAGTCCAACCCCCTGCTCAATGCAGGGATCCACCGTAAAGCATACCTGACAGATGGTTGTCCAGCTGCCTCTTGAAAGCCTTGAGTGTGGGAGAGCCCATGGCCTCCCTAGGTCATTGGTTCTATTATCATGCTGCTCTAACAGTCAGGACGTTTTTCCTGATGTCCAGCCGGAATCTGGCTTCCTGTAACATGAGCCCATTATTCCATGTCCTGCACTCTGATTTATTTATTTATTTATTTATTACATTTCTATACCGCCCAATAGCCGAAGCTCTCTGGGCGGTTCACAAAAATTAAAATCATAGCAAGACAATCAACAGGTTAAAAGCACAAATACACAATATAATATAAAAAGCACAACCAGAATAAAAACCACGCAGCAAAATTGATATAAAATTAAAATACAGAGTTAAAACAGTAAAATTTAAATTGAAGTTAAAATTAAGTGTTAAAATACTGGGAGAATAAAAAGGTCTTCAGCTGGCGACGAAAGGAGTACAGTGTAGGCACCAGGCAGACCTCTCTGGGGAGCTCATTCCACAACCGGGGTGCCACAACGGAGAAAGCCCAATGATCAAGATCAAGATGATCTCAGATCATCTTGATCTGAGATGATCAAGAAGAGATTCTGGCCCTCCTCTGTGACAACCTTTCAAGTATTTGAAGAGTGCTATCATGTCTCCCTTCAGTCTTCTCTTCTCAAGGCTAGTTCTTTCAATCTATCCTCATAGGGCTTTGGTTCCCTCCTCTGAACCCCCTCCAGCTTGTCTGCATCCTTCTTGAAGTGTGGTGGCCAGAATTGGATGCAATACCCAAGATGAGGCCTAACCACAGCTGAATAGAGGAGAACCAGTATCTTGCACCATTTGGAAGCTATACTTCTATTAATGCAGCCCAAAATAGCATTTCCTGTTTTTGCAGCCTCATCACATGTCACAAACTGAACAATGGTAAATGGAGTCTGGTGCATTAAGCAAGGCATGAGGATAAAGACTAGGAGTCTCTATTTGGTTTTCAGTTTTTTCTCTGTTGTGTAAAGGATCCTGCCTTGGGAACAGATCTTGGACACTCCTGCCCTCGTCTATGTCTGGGATGCTCCCACTTTATATATTATTATTATTTTGTCCTGGAGGAGGCTAAAAGAAAGCTTGTTCCTTCAAAATCAGTTTAAAGCCATAGTGGCAGAAATAGGGTCATAAAGTCATAGCAGCAATAAGAAATCAAACTTCCCACTGACAGATGGGATTTGTATGGTGTTGTGTGTTAAATCCAGCTTGCCCACTCCCCTCTATAGAAAGAAGTTGACTCTCCTTCGTTTGAGGTCGTCTGGCTTGGGCAGTGGTTCCCAACCTCCATATCTTTTGGACTACAACTCCCAATATTCCTGTCTATTGGCCACACTTGCTGGGGCTGATGGGAGATAAAGACCAAAACATCTGCAAGGTGGGTGGGGGAGGAGGTTAAACTAGGTTCTGCTAGCACCAGAGAGGAAAACTGAGACCACACTGCTAGAAATGTACTATGGCTGAAAAGTGAATTGCACATTCTGTTTCATAAAAGCCCCCAGATACTTCCTGTTCTGGTTGGATGACAAGTTTGGCTATGTAGAACTAAAATCTGGAAATATACATACATACCTTTTAAAAAAACCATGAACATAAATATTTGAAAAGACCAGTTTGTAGGTTTCATGCCAGGATGATGGCGAAGTCTGTCCATCTTGAGAATTCAGTTTCATACACAAAATCCAGATTCATCACATGGTTTATCACACAGATATTCTATGTGATCCATAATAATAATAATAATAATAATAATAATAATAATAATAATAATGACCCTTCATACATTCAAAGCCAGATTCAGCACATGTTACTGTATGTCTTTCTGTAATAATTCATTCTAGTGCTTCTTGGCGGGTCATATGGACACACTGACAGAGCAATCCCACTGAACCCACTGGGGGTAGATAAGGCTTCCTTCCATCCTTCCTTCCTTTATTTCTCCCTCCCTCTTTCTCTGTCTCTCTCCATGCTGTGTCTCGTGCCTTGATCCTACTCTTTTTGCTAGACTGTAATGTCCCAGAATAAACACGTGCCATTCTTTTTCCTGATTTTGCTGACTTAGGCCATCCCTGGCCTGATCAACCTGTTTCTTGCCTTTTTTTATACATTTAGGCTGGCACTATATCTTTGATCTGCAAATCAGACCTCAGAACACAGATATTCAGTCTCTCTCTCTCTCTCTCTCTCTCTCTCTCTCTGCCTCTTCCATACCGAATAGTCTTTTTGACAAGATTTAGCCACATTCCCTTTTTCTGACACATTTTCCTTGAGCTTCCAACTCTTTAGGGACAGGGTAAAATCCAATATATGCCATACAACTGTTACCCAGAGGACCTTCTCTTCTGCTGCTCCCAGACTGGGGAATGGACTCCCAGAGGAAACTCGTCAACTTAAAAGTCTACTAGCATTCAAGAAAGCTATAAAGACTGATCTCTTCCGGCAGGCCTATCCAGTAGAATTTTAAGATGTTTTTAGGATGTTTTTAACAATGTATATTATGTTTTAATTCAGTTTTATGTATTTTATCATTTATTGTCGTTCCCCGCCTTGATCAAAATGGAGAGGCGGGTAAGAAATAAATTGATGATGGTGATGATTTAGAGTACAACCATTGAGATGAATGGGACTTAAGTTAGTCATGGCTAACTTAAGCCCTATTCATTTCAGTGGGTCCAATCTAAGGATGGGGAGGGCAGATTACTCCCCTGCTGGTGGGTCAGATGATATCAAGAGGCAGGGCGTGATGCCAAAGCCTCACCCCTATGGCATCACCCACACTCACCCACTTTAAAAAACCATCTCCATGCAAAGAGAGGCATGTAGCTCCTTATCTTTCTCTGCGGTCTCCACAGACAAAGGACTGCAGGACTCATCCAAATGACTTGCAGGGGCTGTGCTGCTCCTTCCTGAAACTCACACATTTCAACTGGTGGTGGTGGTGAGCGGCACAGGAAATGGTTTAGGGAAATCCCTTCTAATCAGAAACTGGAGATAGGAAAGGGATTCCTGTTGCACCACTCACTCTCAGGGAGTGAGGATTTGGGATGGGATGGGTTTGGGGGAGTGAAGTGGCTTGGGCCCACGGAGGGTGCTCAACCCTCCATGAGCTGAACTGGGCCCCAGAATGGACCAGATTAGATCTGCAGGTGGGATATTGCTCTCCTCTGAAGTAAGATTTAGCTTGGATTTTATCCATTTTCAAAGCCAAAATTCCTACCTTTGATATAAAATGGGATTAGGTTACTCTTGTATCCTGTGTAGCAAAACTTGTTTAGCAATGTTGCCTCCATCTAGCTGTTTATATATTTGTATGTTTGAAAAGGAGGAAGAAGAAGAGGAGGAGATTTACTATGACTGTGCCTGAGAACCTAGTAAACTTCTGCTCGTCTGGATTGGTTGAACTGATCTAGAGCGACTATTATTTTTAACATGTTTTCACTTGTTTTGTACACACAATTGGTCTTGTTAAGCTGAAATAAGTGGGTAGATTTTCCTGACTTGTACAAAGATAAGGGTATATTTTCCAATAGTAAATGATAAATCCATAGCCTAAAGAGCCAACTCTATAAAGTCCTGATGGGAAAGTCAATGTAAGTTTTCTCCATGGCTTTGGGCAATATTTTAGTCTGAACGTGTAACAAGAAGATGACAAAATTATGATCACTGGAGGTTCAGCCTGGAGGGGCAACACTCATAGGATGACTTGTCTCCGCTTCATTCACACCCACCAAGCCACGTGAAAGCTTCATCATGGTGGCAACTGCGCAGGTATGGTTTGAGTGCAGCCCACATTAGTGATGTGGCTAATGGCTAGAGATGTGCTCCACTTCTCCTCGAACCGGAGAAGCAGGAGCGGAGCGGGGGGCTTCGCCTACCCTTAAGGCGGAGGCGAAGAGGATTGGGGGGCTGGCGGATCGAGGCGAAGAGGATCGCCTCAATCCGGAGCTTCGCCTGAAGGTAAGTGGGAGGGGAGGGGGACTAATCTGGCGCCGCCGGCGCCGCCATCCATGTGGCGGCAGCAGTGGCGGCGCCAGGTAAGGGAGCAGGGAGGAGGGACGCTTACCTTCCTCCGTCGCCGGCTTCAATTGAGGCCCCGGTTGAAGCTGGAAGTGAAGGCTGAGGCCTCTTCTGGCTTCATCCGGGGCCTCAATTGAAGCCCACGACGGAGGAAGGTAAGGGGGCGGTGTGGGTGGGTGGTTTGTCTGGCGGTGCCGCTGGCGCCGCGTCGATATAGTGACGGAGGCGAAGCCGGATCTCGCTCCGCGGAGCGGAGCGGGAGACGGGTGGAGCGGAGCGAAGAGGATCGGACCCGATCCGGATTTTCTGGATCGGGCCACGAAGCAGATTGGTGGGTCTGTGCACACCCCTACTAATGGCTCTCATTCCTTGGGACTTTTCTCTACTGATCAGCACACTAATAATTCATCTTCATGTTGTCCATATGAAATAGATGGCAGTGATGCCTTGCTGTGAGGTCTAAATTCTTCCCTATTATAACTGTGACACAGGCCATAGCTAGTCCTAAGGTTTATCCCTGGATCATCCAGGGGTCAAACCTGTTCATCTAGGTAACACACAAGGGATCCAGTGCTCAGGCAGGGGCGAACCCTGGATGATCCCAGGATAAACCTTAGGTCTAGTTGTGGCCACATTGAGGGGTAAAATTCTTACCTTGGGCATGGAACTCCCTGGATTTGTTTCCTGGGAAAAGCTCGTGCCCTTGGGTGGTGGGGTGGGAAGAGGGGACACATCTTTATCAGGCAGGAAATCATATTAGACTCTAGGAAGCTGCTGTCCAACATAATACATTAGACAGACATTTGACACAGTATGTTCCTATGTTTCCAAAGCCATTGGATCCTGAAAATGAAATCGAGAGAGAGAGCCACTCAACATATTTTGTCTGGAGCTGCCTATTTCCGGCATGTAACTCTTTTGCTGAGGGAGCTGCATTGGCTGTCTATTCTCTACCAGGCCAGGTTTAAGGTTCTTGTACTAGTATACAAAGCCCTAAACAAATTGGGACCAGGATACCGGAGAGAATGTCTTCTATCAACCTGCCTGGTCACTGAGGTCATCGGAGGGCTTGCTCCTGGTGTTTCCACATGGACCTGCTGTCCGATTGGAGTCCACCAGGGGAAGGGCCTTCATTGTGGTTGCCCCCATCCTGTCGAATTCCCTGCATCTGGCAGTCAGATAGGTACCAACTTGGTATTCAATCCAGCGCCTCCTGAAAATGTTGTTATTCCAGGAAGCCTTCCCTTGATGACCAGCCGCAGTTTTACTGCAGTTTCTTTCTTTTAAAAATGTACTTTTAACACATTTTTCATCTGCTTTATTCTTTTATTCGATTTGTCCACTGCTCTTAAATTCTTGAATGAGGAACGGTATATAAAAATATTGTAAATAAATAAAATACTGAATGGCAAACCTCTTTAACCTTTTAACACAACTCAATGCCATTTAATATTCTGTCTCTACTGGGGTGGGTCATGTATATTCAGCTCTAAGTCAGAGGAAAGGAACACCTTTTGGGCCACAATCCTGCACCCTGCACACATAGCGAGGAGGACATGGAGCTTCAGGGGTGATATCCCTTCCTTCTCCTGCCATTCTACCCCTGTGCCCAGAACGTTGCTGTTGTTCTGGCTGTGTTGTTGCATTGAAAGGGGAATTTCAGCAGGTGTTATTTGTATGCGTGCAGCACCTGGGGAAATCTCCTCTTCAACACAACAGTTAAAGCTGCAGGAGCCCTGCCCTCTGTTGTATCTGGTCACTCTAGCTATAGTCCTGCAGCTTTAACTGCTGTGATGAAGCAGGAGTTTCACCTGGTGCTGCAGGCATACAAATGACACCTGCTGAAATTCCCCTTTCTGTGCAACTGTTAAAGATACAGGTGCCCTGTCCACTTTTCCATATGGTCACCCTAGTTCAAAGGAATGCACATCAAGGACGTAATGTAATAAACGCTTACCCTGGGAGTAAGTCCAATTGAATCCTGAGTAGATAAGATTGAGGCAGAACAATGCATGCATAACAGTGCATTTGCCCCGCTGTGTTCAGTGGAGTTTACTGTGTTCACTGAGGTTTACCTCACAACAGCCTTAATCCTACAAATGTGGTAGACCACAACTGCTTAGGTGGCCATAGGAAAAGGAGGACAGGGCTCCTGTATCTTTAACAGTTGCAGGTTTATTTATTTCTAAAGGTAAAATAACATGCCAAGCTACGTTTTGCACATAGAGTCTTAAAAATCACAAATGCTTTTTGCTCCAGTGTCTGCCGTGGAGCAGCTATTCCGGAATTCCATTTCTCCAGCAGTTGTACTTGGACTGTCGTGCCATTTTTAAACAACCATTCATTGTGACAAGTTGCCTTGGGTTGCGCAGTAATTGAAATGGTGGTGCTGGTTGTCAACGCGAAAATGCAGGATTCCAGAAGTGGCTTCCTGTCCCCCCCCCCCCTTCATGTTTCCAAGAGCTCATACCAATTGTCAGGGGTTCGGTGAATTATCGCTGCAGGCAGATGAACACATGGATTTCCCTGATGTTTGCAGATTTGGGGATGCTGAAATTATGCAAATAGCTCACAGTTTGCCCAAAGAGCAAATTAGCACGGCGCACCTGTAGCAAGGGGTATGTGTGCATTGCTACTGAAGTGTGAACGTTCAGCACATTTTACCTCATTAACACACCGGGGGTAGCTGCGTCTTATCGCTTTATTGTTGCCATCATTGTAACTGCTTCCTATGGCCATTTTGTATCAGTTTGTATAACACAGACCCTTGTGGAAAATGTCTGAAAAGTCAACCCGCTGGGAACCCTGGGTTGCAGAGCCAGTTCCTTCATGATCTTTAAGAACCAAGGGAATGCTTGTCCAGGAAAAGATATATATGCTGTATTTTATGAGTTTAATTGTTGTGAACCACCCAGGCAGCATAGGCTATTGGGTGGTATAGAAATGTAATTAATATAATATAATATAATATAATATTCCCTGAATTTAGACTGCCTGGGTTTGCATTATGTTCCTTGCTTTTAACTGTCTTTAATATGTGGTCAAATGGCTGTTTCAAGCATATTAATTCACTTAGGGCACAATCCTGTGCATGTTTAGACAGAAAAGCATCCTATAACTTCCAGTATTCCCCAGCCTGCATGGCACCAGAGGAATGCTGGGAGTTGTGGGACATTTTTTTCTGTCTAAACATGCATAGAATTGTGGCTTCATTTGTTTGATTACTTATTTGTCATATTTTTATACTGTCTTTCCATGTAAGTCACCAAAGTGGTATGCAACAGATCAGCATAAAACAGCAAACAAAATAACATATTTTAAAAACACTATAAAATAATTGGGTTTGGGGAAATAAGCAATAAAATAAAGCCAGGTGGGGAAAAAAACCAAACCCCACAGACGTTAAGATCACTAAAAGCAATTTAAAAGCTATATTGAAAGTGCCTTAAAAGCTTTTCAAAATGCAGAAAGTGGGGCCAATCCTCAGAGTGACCATATGGAAAGGAGGACAGGGCTCCTGTATCTTTAACAGCTGTCTAGAAAAGGGAATTTCAGCAGGTGTCATTTGTGGGCATGCAGCACCTGGTGAAATACCCTTTTCATCACAACAGTTAAAGCTGCAGGATCCCTGCCCTCTTTAACTAGAGTGACCAGATACAAAAGGTGCTGCATACATACAAATGACACCTGCTGAAATTCCCTTTTCTATGCAACTGTTAAAGATATAGGAGCCCTGTCCTCCTTTTCATGTGGCCACTCTGCTTTAAAATCACTTCACATGTCAAATTCTGCTTCTTGGCTAATCAATCAAAATGTTTTTAATATATGAATGGGTGCATCTACTTAGGGTGCAATCCTATGGACTGCCCCCTCACTACTCAGAAGCCTCCAAACTTGCACGCTTCTGAGTTTCCGATGTTCTGCTCAGCTGAAGCCAGCAGGGTGGGAGGAGCTGTAGAGGGGAATTTTGACTCATTTGATCTCCAGTATTTTCACTAGACACAGTCTTTTCAGCACATTTGACAAGGGTGCTTTAGAGGGGGAGGGAAGGAGGCTTGAGGAGGCTCAGGATACCTCATATCCTGGCCTCTCCAATCTCCTCCCCTCCCTGCCCACTGGAATACCTCTCTTATCCTCTGCCAAGGGCAGTTTTCCAGCCTTGGAGAATCAGCCAGTGTGGTTCCTCTGCAACAATTCCAGCGGGGTGTGGTCTGGGGTCAGATGTCTGACTCCCCCTGGAGGATTTCCAGGGTGTGCGTGTTCCTGATTTCCAGGGTGTGCGTGTTCCTGAGCCATCCTATGATCCCTGGAATGCTCACCCAGGGTCCATAGGATTGTTCTCCTTATATTTCTCTGTATATTTAAACTTCCCTCTATTTCCAATGTTCAGGCACGAGTGCCACTGCTTATGTAGCCAAAATGGAAACACCCCCACACAAGAGCAGGGTAGCGGCAGGTTTGGGGGGGACCCCAAGGTTTGCCGATTTGCAAAAAGATATTTTAAAGGGAACCTTAAAGAGGGACTCCCTTCAATGATCCAGTAAGGACTCAGCATGTCCAGTGGTGACAGAAGGCTGAGTGACTATGCATATATAGTGGGGAGGGCAGGGTGGCACCCAGGAAGACAGCACTGTTGGCTGACAGAACACTGATCTGAATCATTCCATGCTGCAAGATTTTGTTGCAGGTCCCACTTCTATTACATTTAAGGGGAAAGGCCCAGAGAGTGGTCTGCAGGCACGTGATGGGGTTCTACTGCTTAAGCCATATAGGTCTAGCCAGTAGCCTTCAATGTTATCTGTACAGGAAGCTGCCTGGAAATCATAACTAAGCTGCTTAGAAAGAGATTAGAGTATTTGGGCAATAAATAAGCAAATTGCCAAGGAGAACTCTATTTTAAGAGCATTTGTTATGGCTATCTTTTAAATACATTGTAATTCGATAAACAAAAAACCTTTCGGTTGAACATGTTGTGTTAAGAACTTTCCATGGTCACCTAAGCTCCAAAATGCCAGGTGTTAAGTCCCATGCCCCTAAGACAGACACTATTTAGGCAATATGGTACGGTATCCCAGGCTGCGGTTAGTTCCTGCTTCACTATTATCCTAGACGTGGATGGCTTTCAGCACCAGCGTGGTGGAACTGGGACCCACGTTTATCTGTCCACTGGAATAGAGACATGGGGCAAATCTACACTATTGCTTATCAAGTTGTGTATTTCATAGAATCATAGAATCATGGAATAGTAGAGCTGGAAGGGGCCTATAAGGCCATCGAGTCCAACCCCCTGCTCAATGCAGGAATCCACCCCAAAGCATACCTGACAGGTGGTTGTCCAGCTGCCTCTTGAATGCCTCTAGTGTGGGAGAGCCCACAACCTCCCTAGGTAACTGGTTCCATTGTCGTACTACTCTAACAGTCAGGAAGTTTTTCCTGATGTCCAGCTGGAATCTGACTTCCTGTACCTTCAGCCCATTATTCGGTGTCCTGCACTCTGGGAGGATCGAGAAGAGATCCTGGCCCTCCTCTGTGTGACAACCTTTCAAGTATTTGAAGAATGCTATCATGTCTCCCCTCAGCCTTCTCTTCTCCAGGCTAAATATCCCATGTTAACGTTTTATTTCCTTGTGTTTGAAAACGTAAAGGAGCACACCCCAGGATTGAAGCATTACTTACCTTCCGCTTTGACGTTATAAATTCATTAGACTGGGATGGGGGGCACACTGTTTCTAGTATTGCTGTAGCTTGGTGTTACATTTCTTTGGATATTACATTGTACCGCCCACTTCCTGTCCTCCAAGCCGAATCGACACGAGGACAAACACAGGAAGTGTAGCTGTTTTTGGTGCCAAATTCAAATAAAGACACCCCCATGACAATGATTGGATGAACAAAGAGGTTTGAAATTTGGAAGACACCTAGCAATAATGAAGGAAGGGGGCACATACTACCTCATGCAATGTCATTACAACGAAGAAAAAGAAAATATCTAACGATACAAAGAAGGAGAAAACAACAATGATAGAACGTTACATAATGAGCATCATGTGTCCCAATGAGATATAGTAAGCCTTCTTTAATGTTATTTTTCATTAGTGTAGATCCTCTCACGGTGTCTATGCAACTGAAGCTAGCATGCAACTGAAACGACCCTGCCATGTTACAAGTATCCACGTAGCAACCGATGTATTACCTCCAATATCAGGGCCAGTACGCCCCTCCATGCCACTTGCTGAGGTAAAATATTGGAAGGGTGCTTTTTGCACTCATGTCCTGCTTGTCGGCTTCCCATAGGCATCTGGTTGGCCACTGTGGGAATAGTGTGCTAAAACAAAGAGGCCTTGGATCAGATCTAGGGATTGGTGAGCTGGGGGAGCAGTTGCCCTGCGAGTGCTTGTGCTGCCGCCACCTCAGCTGGCCCACATGGACCAGGCTCTGTGCACCGTTGCTGAGTGCTTGAGATCATAGAATCATAGAATAGCAGAGTTGGAAGGGGCCTACAAGGCCATCGAGTCCAACCCCCTGCTCAATGCAGGAATCCAGGTCCGGGCCTGATTCAAAGTGCTGGTATTAACATTTAAAGCCCTAAACGGCTTGGGGCCAGGTTATCTGAAAGGAACGCCTCCTCCCATATGTTCCTGCCCGGACCCTAAGGTCATCCTCAGGGGTCCTTCTCCACGAGCCCCTGCCAACGGAAGTGAGGCAGGTGGCTACCAGGAGGAGGGCCTTCTCTGCTGTGGCACCCGGCTGTGGAATGAGCTCCCTGAGGAGGTTCACTTGGCACCTACATTATATGCTTTTAGACGCCAGGTGACGATCTTTTTATTCTCCCAACATTTTAACAGTCTATAAATTTTAAATAACATGGTTTTAAATTTGTAATTTTGCATTGCTGCTGTTTTTATCTGGTTGAGCTTTTATATTGTATTTTATATTATGGTTTTATACTGTTGTTTTATACTTTGAATGTTTTTAATTTTTGTGAACCACCCAGAGAGCTCCGGCTATTGGGCGGTATAGAAATGTAATAAATAAATAAATAAAATAAATAAATCCACCCTAAAGCATCCCTGACAGATGGTTGTCCAGCTGCCTCTTGAAGGCCTCTAGTGTGGGAGAGCCCACCACCTCCCTAGGTAATGTTCATGAGCACTCCACAACCGCCTGCCCTGGCTTTGGCCCTTTCCCCCAATGCATTAATTGTGCCTTTAATATCCCCATTAGTGTAGGGGTGAGGAAGCACGCTTTCTGGAGCCTCTGGAAAGTGGGCAATTTCCCCCTCCATGCTAATCATAGGCGCCTTTTCCAAGTCTGGGGAAATCATATGTTTCTCTGAGGAAATTGCATATCCCCTGTCTCCACTAATACTTGTGTTAATTAGGCTTTTAAGGCCCCCATTGGCAGTGGGGAAGGGAAATGCAAAATTTCCCCAAGGTGGTTGCTATTAACACAGTGGGGAGAAAGGGCGTGGGGCACAATCCCAGAAACCAGGGTGGACTTGGGCGATCCTAGTCAGATCTGACCTGGCTCTTCTTATGTTCTGAGAGTTGGAAACTATAGTGAACTTCAGACACTGTTGGCTTGAAATCACACTCTAGTTTTCCCTAAGATGTATTTGTGCTGCTCTGTTTTATTTTCTCTGTAATGTCTTAGCATATTTATTGTTTTATATTAGTGCTGTGCCACAAATTCCAATTATTCAATTTTTGGCAGTTTGTGTGTGGGGGTGTGTGTGGGTGGAATGAAAACTCTGGCAAAGGGGGCTGGGAGAAGTGAGGATTTTGGAGAATTTTCTCCTTGGGGAGGGGACAGGGTTTCCACATACCTTTTTAAGTGTAAGAAGTTGTTGAGGGGCCTTCTTTCCAGTTTTAGTTGTTGTTGTGTTTAAACACTCCTGGCACTTGCAGTTCTTCCTGAATGCCTATTGATAGGGTGACCCTATGAAAAGGAGGACAGGGCTCCTGTATTTTTAACAGTTGCATTGAAAAGCAAATTTCAGCAGGTGTCATTTGTATATATGGGGAACCTGGTGAAATTTCCTCTTCATCACACCAGTTAAAGCTGCAGGTGCCCTGCTTGCTTTTAAATCTGGTCACTCTAGTATAGCTCCTGCACCTTTAACTGTTGTGATGAAGATGGAATTTCATCAGGTTCTCCATATATACAAATGACACCTGCTGAAATTCCCTTTTCTATGCAACTGTTAAAGATACAGGAGCCCTGTCCTCCTTTTCATATGGTCACCCTACCTACTGGAGAGGGTGAGGTCACATGGTCACCAATAGCCATTCAGGAAGAATTGCAAGGCTCTTACAAGTGCAGGAACGGTTTTTCTTTTAAAAAAAATTGAATGAAAACCTGCACAATTTGGAGGCGATTTTCAAGTTTTCGCATGTGTGAATTTGCGCAAATCTGGGAAATCAGAAAAAAAAATCTGATTTTATTACTGAGCAGATAATGGAACAAAAAGCACCTGACAATGCAGACAGAATGGATTTCACAAAATTTCTACTTCCCTATTCCTGGCTACTATAAGCATTCCATCAGATGTTCACTAATTAATTATTGGTCACTTAAATTAGAGATCTACAGATTTTGTTTAATCCATTGTATGTTCCACAGGTTGTCAGGTGTCTTTCGTTCCATCATCCACTGATGGACGACACTGGATTCCCCCCCTCCCCTTCAGAAAAGTACACAAAAACCACCTCTTCGATTTATGTAAGTTTCACTGGTATGCAATATTTTTCATGTATTTCATATTGCTATGGCTCTGTTTGTTTCCCACAAGCTTTCATACCTCTCTATAACTAAATTTGTATACAAATCCAGAAAGAAAAAAAGAAAAAAAAATAGTCCATGGAATCTACGCAACTCAGAACATGCCAGACTCCTCTATAATCCATGGGTTGAATTTGTTGATATTCAATATCATTTGAAAACATTTTGGATTTCTCTGACATCTCTTAACTTCGATGCAAAAGAGAAGGTGGTAGAAGTCCTCCTCTTGCCTTTTATTGCCCCATCCATGTGTCAGTCCTGACGCTGAAGCCTCATATAGGTTGCTTCTTTAAATAGCTCTTGGCAGAGGAGATAAGGAGCCATTGGTAATGCTATCACATAACGGGGAGGAATTCCACACACACACACTTGATTTTGATCGCATTACAATATTTCATTAGCTTTCAGAACAATTCAGATCAGTTTGCTATCATTAAAGCAGAGAAAAGGTTTATAAGAAGAACACAAAAGAAACAACGGGTTGGCATGCTCTGAGACGCAAGCCTCATGGCCTAAATTACACTGCACAGCAGAGGTCTCTATGGAATACTAGAGAGATGCAAATCAGTGTGACTTCGGAATTCAGTTGAGTAAGTGCGGCCACCTTTTCCTCATTCTGATCAATGACTGCATTGTATAGTGAGCTTTTAACTACCGTATTTCTTCGATTCTAAGACGCCATCGATTCTAAGGCGCACCCCATTTTTAGAGATGTTAATTTGGGGGAAAAAGGGCATCTTAGAATCAACGAAATACTTCCCTCACCGCCCAGCCAACCTCCCCCCACCATTTCTTCTAATGGTTGTGTCCTTTTCTTTTTTCCCTCTGTGAGAGAAGAAACTGCCGTTTGTGCAGGAAGAAGGGGGGGAGTTGAAACAAAGAGTAAACTTAACTCTCCAGTCCTGCTCTTTACTTGTGTCTGCACCAGGGGACGACAACATGTGAGTAAGTCCCATGGAAATTGATGGGACTTACGAATAAATTTGCCTAACAAAAAACCAGGCGCTTACCCAACCAGCTCCTCGTTCGCATGGCTCAAGGCTGCTGCAGCAGCTTCCTCTTTTCCTCTTACCATATTGCTTCGATTCTAAGACGCCATCGATTCTAAGGCGCACCCCATTTTTAGAGCTGTTAATTTAGGGAAAAAAGTGTGTCTTAGAATCGAAGAAATACGGTATATTGTTCATGCAATATACCAGCCTCTGGTTTTGCAAAACAAAACAAAACAAAAAGCCTATGAGATGCCTCCTACCTGCATGTTGAAGAGGCACGGGTACGAATTTCAGTTCAGTTCAGGTTTCATAAGCCTTTCCCAAAATTTTCAAAGTTCTCCATAGTCAAGGGGAAAAAAGAACTTGGAATTATTATTTATAAAATGAATGATGGAGAATCTGAAATGGTTAGATTCATGCATTCAAGCCCAAGGTTCTGAGTGAAACACCCTACCCTGTGCCTGCTTACCCTACCCTGTGCCTGTTGGCATTCTCTTCCCCTCCTTATTGTTTTACTATGATTTTATTAGATTGTAAGCCTATGCGGCAGAGTCTTGCTATTTACTGTTTTACTCTGTACAGCACCATGTACATTGATGGTGCTATATAAATAATAATAATAATAATAATAATAATAATAATAATAATAATAATGAGTGCTTTGCTTCTCAAAGTCTAGGTTTAAATCCCTGTGCATTCAACCATGTTAGTATTTAACCATCTTTTATCTGCCAGGACCCTCATCTTTAACAGCTATATGACAGGCACAGGCAGGTACACCATGGTCTTGTCCATTCTAGGAATATCTGTACCTATTGAATTTAGCTGGTCCAATTAAGTAGGGTTTCCCTCCCTACTTAATTTCTTTTTTAAATACAATTTACCAAAATTTGCAAAGTTCTACATATTCAGGAGAGAAAGAGCTTGATATATATCAGGAAAAAGTGAAACTCAACTGTTTACCCATACACACTAGACAACACCTTTGAATCCATTTTTCATCACCGACAGAAACCTGTTTCATAGCAAAATGTGCTGTTGTTGTTATGAAGTGGGAGGGGGAGGGTAACTTTGAGGCACCAACAAATGTGTTTGGGGTGAAATTGGTGCCCCTAGGGACCACATTGCCTATTCTGGTCTTTATTGACTGGCAGCATTTCAACTCCAAAATTTTATATGAGTCCTTCCCAGAATTTACTGAAGTGAAATTCCAGGGATTAAACATAGAGATTCCACAACGATCCAGTTGGGTCTGTGAGGGCATCAGACTCCCCCATGTCCAGCCCTCATGAATCCAACAGGATGAGCCCAGCATGTGGGCGGATCTGCATCCAAGTGTTTGCGACCACCCACAAGTGCTTGGGTGCTGGTCTGCCCTGGGAAAGCCACTTTCTGGAGCCTCTAGGAAGTCCATAATTCCCTGGCCATGTTAATGGTAGCTGCTATTAGCATGGATGGGGAAAATGCTCACTTTTTGGAGGCTCCAGAAAGAGCACGTCCCCCCTGAGCCAAAGGGGCTTTAAAGTCTCTCTCTCTCTCTCTCTCTCTCTCTCTCTCTCTCTATATATATATATATATATATATATTTCTTACCCGACTCTCTGATTGGATCAAGGCAGAGAACAACAGCAAGCATAAAATACATAAAATACTGATTAAAAACATAGTATACACTGTTAAAAAAAAGCACCCTAAAAGCATCCTAAAAGCAACTCTTAATTTAAGCCCCCCATTGGCATAGGTGGGAGGGAAATGTTTGATTTCCGGGTGGTCCATTTCCCCTCTCCGTATTAATGACAGCCACCATTATCATTATCAGTTGTTGAGGTCTCCTGTCAGCTCACAAGCCACGTGAGTAGGGTTGCCATATTCTGAATCCACAAAACCAGGTCATTTTTTTTTGAGGTGTGGACTTTTCTTTTATTTCTCCACCCTCTCCTTTCCTCTCCTTCAACCCCCTCACCCCCACAAAACTCTCTTTCTTCCCCCACAAATAACCCAGCAGCTCTGCCCAGCGCTTACCCTAAAGCTGTGACCGTAACCATCCAAGCTCACCAAACTATTTTGCATTGCATGGGACTCAGGCAGCCTGAGGAGAGCACGTGCGCCTTTCCTTGCTGTTGGTCCTCTTCTATGCAGCCGCAGGTGCAGTAAGGTGAGTCACGGTGAGTGAGTGAGCAGAGCCTGCAGAGGAGCGGTGGCACTCTGGAAAAGGTGCCAGACTGATGCTGCTTTTTCTCTGCTGCTGCCACTCCACTGAGCAGGCTCAAGGCACCATTTTGGAGGTTGGAATTTCTCTAGGCAGCTGGACCAGGAATCTGGGATTCTTGACTGACCGGCCAGGACATTTTGGGAATGCTTGGAAACCATGACATTCCCGGTTTTCCGGGACATATGGCAATGCTACTCGTGAGCACTCAACAGAGGCTTGCGCAGCCCAGCTCATTAGGCCCGACAGTGCGAGCAATGGCTGAAGCACTCATAGGGCGGACACCGGCCAAGCTCATAAAACCCAACTGAACAGGGGAATTTTGCGAGAAAAGCATTTGCTCTGTCACTGGGTTGACATGTAAATATCCAGCTATATCTTTCATAGCCATCATGACACTTTCTGAAGCTTGACAAGTGCAAGTCAGAGGGATATCTGTTGTTGAGAAATCCGGTTCTATTTTGGCTTGACAGAATTCTGCAGTGTTTACACCTTGGTTTGGGTCTGTGAGCCAAGCTGCAGGCTGTTCCCAGAACTCTGGGAACTTTTTTGCTCAAATTATTTGGGAAGGGTCTTCACTTGCACAACCTTGGCTGAAATTTGAGCAAATTGCTCAGAAATTTGTGGGCATCGTAGAACCTTTGAAATGATATGCACAATGTTCCCTGAACACCCGCAAACTGGCCCGGCTCACTACAGATTGAATCAGGCAATGCATCAGAAACCCAAATGAGGTCTGGTGGGGGGCGGGGTTGAGCCCAGGAAAACTCATCAAAAACCCCACCGCCAAATGGATATCTCCTACATCCTTCTGTCAGGTAAAGCAGGACATGATGAAAACCTGCCAGGGAACCATTACAGGTAGAAGAAGAATTGCTTTATATATATGTACAACATAGAAATCTTTGTTTTACCCCTACAAGTAGGGGAAATGATCTTTCACATCTTATTGTGCCTGCAGAGCTGAAACATTTTTGTCAAAAACATCTTTCTAGGCTGCATATATGAAAAAAAAAAGTTGAGACCAACATCCAGTCCATTCATATGGAAATCCACATTTCATCATCATCTCAAGCAAACAAGACCACTTAATATTATCTGTAAAGTGGATTGAGTGTGGTTATGAAGCTAGCAGTAACTTCAAGAAGGATTTGAACTGAATACCATTTGATTTGATTCTTTTTATTGAAACTGAGAGGAACAGCAACACCAAAGGATCCTGTTTTATTGGAATGAATTGCTCAAAGTTGGTTGATAAATGCCTCTCCAAAGACTGTGATGAATGCTGACACTTAATTATGGTAATCAGAACTTAATGTTGGTTATCTGTGGATGAATGGCTATGTGTTTTAAAATAAAAGCCACGCTACATTCAGTCTATGAGCCCAAACCAATATTGAAGCCTGAATTGCCAACATCTCTGCTGGGGCACATACTGTAGGTATGTTTCAGCAGGTTAAAAGAGAAGCAAATTATGATTAAGATATGGAAGCATAGCACTTTAATAGTGCCATCCTATGCATGCCTACTCTGTAGAAGGGACACGGCTAGCAGGGAAAACCCCTTCCCTGCCCCCCACAACCACCACCAGCCTATCTGCCACCATTCAAGTTGCCCGTCTCTCTTTAAATAAATGAATAAATAAATAAATCTGGTGGTGGCAGCAGCAGCAGCTTCTTTTCCTTCTCCAGGCCTGATACAACATTTAAAAACTGAACAACAACAAAAAGTGGACCTTACATTTTGAATAGCAGTGATATGAACCAATCAGACACTTCTGGGGAGGGGGGCAGGGTCATCACCTTGGGTGCCAAATTCTGAGGGCTGCAAATGGCTCCTGAAGGTAGCAGTGATTGGAGCAACATGGTGGGTCCTCTAGCTGGCACTGAGTGCTGCAGCCACATGCCCTTCTACTGCTGGTTGGACCATGAATGGAACAGGAGGCCAATGCCTGGCTCTGAGGGGTTCTCAGAATGAGGCATTGGCCTACCGGGAATTCTGAAGAGCAGTGTTCAGTGTTCCCTGCATAGAGAATGGTTGGCACGGCTATCCAGAGCATACCTTCCCCACACCTAACTCTTGAGAATCCCTCAGAGCTAGGTATGGGCTGGTCGAAGCTCTCTGGGAAGCCCTGCCAGCTGCTTCCCTTTTCAGCTGAGGGAAAGTCCACAGGGTCAGGCAAGTGGTGGGGGTCTGGTGAGCAGTGCTCAAGGTGGGCACAGGGAAGTTCACTCATCCCCTAATCCTTTGTGTGTTTTGACAGAAAAAATCCTAGAAGTCCTTCTGAGTATTCAATGCAGAGTGGGAGACACGGCAGATGGGAACCTCACCTCGGCCATTCCTCCTGCTCTGCATTTTAGCTAGACAGGCTTTTTTGTCTTGCTAGTTGGGACACTGCAGAGAGGGAGGAGAGGAGGCTGGAGAGAACTGGGGATACAGTGTAACCCAGCTTCTGAAGCCCCTCCCCTCCCTGCCCACAGGAGCTCCCCCTTTAACACCTCTCTGAGGTCGCTTTCTGGACATCGGAGAGGCAGATGGCACAAATCCCTCTGCAATGGCTGCAAGAGGGAGCGGAGGGGCCGAGGGTATGGATTTGTGGCTCCAAGGTTGGAGCACTGTCTTGGATGCAAGAATCTGAAGTATCCTATGCCCCCACTTGCCCACACTACCTAGCAGCCATAGGATCGCTCACCACTATGGACTTTTCTAACTAGGAAGTAAGCAGAATGCCCCCGAGAAATGTTGCAAGTCTTATGAAAATATTTTTGTCTTATCTCCAAATTCCTCAGATAATCCCCCCCCACACACACATCTGAAGTAGGAATGTCCAATCCTGTTAATAAAACATTTACTTTCATTTTTTTATTGATACATTGATTGTCAACGCAGTTTACAATATATATATTTAGTTCATTTAGGTGAAATTCAGTGACAGTATAGGAATACATGGATCCCTTTCCTCTTGAAAAATGTTAATATTAGGGAGGGATGAATCCATCAATTTCAGTGTCTCATTTTTCTGATCCTAAAGCTGGTTCATTCCAAATATTTGAGAATTTTTTAAATTAAAGTGTTTGCATGAAAAAGCCCATCAACATTTTGTGCACATTTCTCCTAACACATGCACTTCTTTGCATTTTGCCTAATATGCACATTTTTGCAATCAATTTTCACTGGGCATTTTTATCATGCAGCTTCTCTTGCACATAGCAAGAAATGGTGGAAAGTATTGCTATAGCCCAAAAATCAGATTTTTGAGGGGGGGGGGTTGTTTGTGACTGAAGGAAGAGCAGAAGGAATGGAAGATGCATGGGAGGATCGCTGTGTTGTCAGAATGTCCTGCAAAGAACCATGAGTGGTCAGTCACAAGGGTGTGATAAAATATTCATCCCATGAGGCTCACAGTTTTCCACCCACAATGGTAGGATTGTTCTGCCCATTTTTGATAACATAGATTCAAACTAATTAATCCCCTCTTAGCGTTTTTTCTTTAAATACAAAATGAAAGAGACAAATAAACAAAATAATAATAAAAAAAGCCGAGATCATGATGCCCTTCATAATCAATCTGCTTTCGAATAAAATAGAGGTAAAGCTGTTGTTTACACACAACATTTTTATTTTTGGTTGGGTATTTTTGTCGCTAAGCACACATTTGTGGAAGCCGTCAGTGTTTTGTGGCAGAAAAGCGATCTGGATTGTGTTTGTTAACATGCTGTGATCATTTACACTTTCCAAATGTTTAGTAGTATTCAAGAAACATGAAGCAGCATTCAGGGTTTGTTCACAGTCAGTTTTATCCTGGTGTGCGGAAAGATGAATATTGCTGGCTAAAGGGCTATCAAGACCAGATAGGATTGCCAGTCAGCATTTCTCAATTTTTTCGTATAAAATGGGGATTCTATCAGGTTAACCAGTGTAGAGGCTTCAGTGCCATCAATCGAGATTGTTCCACTTCTGACCCACTATTTTTTTCCAGGCTCCAGGTAGCCACCAGACCATTCTTCTCACTAAGGTTGTAATCCACTCCTGGCTGTAGACAGAGGGGGGAGTTCACATGATTGCATGTTGCTCTATTCACAAAAATAATTATTCATGCAAAGAAAAATTGCCCACAAGGGGGAAAGGTTCTAGCCAATAGAATCATAGAATCATAGAATCATAGAATAGCAGAGTTGGAAGGGGCCTACAAGGCCATCGAGTCCAACCCCCTGCTCAATGCAGGAATCCACCTAAAGCATCCCTGACAGATGGTTGTCCAGCTGCCTCTTGAATGCCTCTAGTGTGGGAGAGCAATATATATATTTATAGTACAACCCCAGTCCATGTGTACTCAGAAGTCATAAGCTCTGCTGAATTCAATGGGTCTTACTTCCAGACAACTTTGTATAGGATTACAGTCCTGCCATGTTAGTTTTTACATAAGAACATAAGAGGAGCGAATTACACATTTCATCTACCACTTTCATAACGTTATTTACTGGGTTTTACTCCACATTCTCCAAAATACTGAAACAAATCTCATTGTGTGTCCTACGAGGAAGAAATATGCAAGAGGGATACAGCGTTACCATGATGGGATTGTAATGTTTTTACACAAGGTGTAGGTTTGGTTCCAGTCTCTATTTAGAGATACTTGTTTTCCTAAGGAACGGTTGGCAACGTCCACATCCCTGTTCTTTCTCCATCATTCTTATAAATCTGAATCTTTTTCAGACTCTCCACTAGCTTTTTCATGTTCCTTTGGAGTTATGAGCATATGGCATTGGAACATGACACATTTCCTCCGTGAGATGATTCCTCATGCAGTCAGTAACACATTTTTTTTTTAAGGCAAGAGTACAAACATTTGTACATTTCCTTCAAGATAAATGCCCACAACAATATTACTAAATGCCTTGATAGACATCATACAGGAATCCTGATTCCTTCTGACATGGGGGATGAAAAATTTATGAAAGTTAACATCTCTCAAACTATAGGGAGCTGGAACCCTTTGAGTGCCATAGCAGAAAGCCCTGTAAATGTTATCATTATATCATTCATATGGTGTTTCTAAAGCCAATTAATTATATAGGAAAAAGAAAAAAAAATCTGAAACTATACCCTTAAAAATACTCTGCGTTCCTAGAGATGTCAGACCTGGCCACGGTGACACATGCCTTAGTTACATTTGTGCTTTTAACCTGTTGGTTGTTTTATTATGGTTTTAATTTTTGTGAACTGCCCAGAGAGCTTCGGCTATTGGGCGGTATAAAAATGTAATAAATAAATAAATAAATAAATACATCCCAATTGGATTACTGTAACGTGCTCTACGTGGGGCTGCCTTTGAAGAGTGTTCGGAAACTCCAGCTGGTTCAAAGAGCTGCAGCCAGATTGTTGACCAGGGCTGGTTACAGGGAGCAGACAACTCCCCTGTTAAAACAGCTCCACTGGCTTCCAGTCTGTTTCCGGGCACAATTCAAAGTGCTGGTTATGACCTATAAAGCCCTATATGGCTCGGGTCCAGGTTACTTGAAAGGCCGTATTCTCTCTTATGAGCCTGCCCGTGCTTTGAGATCTTCTGGAGAAGGCCTTCTTTCAGTCCCACCATCTTCACAGGCGCGCTTGGTGGGAACATGGGAGAGGGCCTTCTCGGTGGCTGCTCCAGTGCTCTGGAACTCTCTTCCCGGGGAAGCTAGACTGGCTCCCTCCTTGATGGGCTTTCGGAAGCAGGTTAAAACTTGTTTGTTCCAGCAGGCCTTTGGAGAATAATCTGGCCCTTCATCTATGTTAATTGTCTTATCTTTTTGTTGTGTATTTTAAACGTTTATGGTTTTGTCCCCTCCCCCCCCCCCATGTATGTTTTAAACTTTGTAAGGCTGCCTTGAGGCCCAGCATTGGGCAAAAGGCGGGATAGAAATAATAATAATAATAATAATAATAATAATAATAATAATTTCATTTTATTATTGTTTTATTGAAGTTTCATTTTTGGATTGTAAGCCACCTTGGATGCCATTTAGAGGTGGGTAAAATCACCTGCATTCACCGCAGTGGATGTTCACCCTTTGTCGCTGCCATCTGCCTCCCACTTGCTGGGCCATGCAAACCTCTTCTGAGGTTTGGCTTGGCCCAGGGAGAGCTCAGCAACTGCCCACCACACACTTCCCCCCACTGTGTTAATGGTGGTTGCCATTAACGGAGCGGGGGGCAGTACCCGGACCCTTGAGTTAAGTGGGCCTGTACAGTCGCCATTGACACAGCAGGCAATATGTGCTATTTCTGGAGGCTCCCCTGGGCTCAACTACACCAAGCAGGATATTCCATTATGAAAGCAGTATATAAGAGGCAGGAGCCACACTACTGCTTTATAGCAGTATTGAAGTGCACTGACAACTGTTGGGGCCCATTGACGCATACCATATACTACCTTCATACAGCATTCATTGTGCTGTATCCCGCTTGGTGTAGATGTGTCACGGGCCCCAACAGTTGTCAGTGCATTTCAGTACCACTATAAAGCAATGGTGTGGCTCCTGCCTTTTATATACCGCTTTCATACTGCTTTCATAGTGGAATATCCTGCTTGGTGTAGATGAGCCCAGTGAGGCAGAAGCAGGTGATTTCTCCCAGTCCTAAATGACACCCAAAGTAGCTCACCATTATAAATAAAACTTCATTAAAACAATACTAAAATGAAAGTCTTAAAGCACAATTAAAAACACGACCATAACAGAATACCAACAGCTTCGAAACCAACAGATCTGCTTACACACAAAAGGGCAGCTTGATTAACAGTGTCTTTGCCTGTCAGCCTGGGAGCAGCCATTGAGAGAACTCTCTTACATGCCACCATCAATTTACATGGTGAAACTATGGCCTCATCTATACCAAGCAGGATATTCCACTATGAAAGTGGTATGAAAGCAGTATGTAAAAGGCAGGAGCCACACTACTGCTTTATAGCAGTATTGAAGTGCACTGACAACTGTTGGGGCCCATTGACACATACCATATACTGCTTTCATACCACTTTCATAGTGCTATATCCTGCTTGTTGTAGATGTGTCATGGGTCCCAATGGTTGTCAGTGCATTTCAGTATCACTATAAAGCAGTAGTGTGGCTCCTGCCTTTTATATACCACTTTCATAGTGGAATATCCTGCTTGGTGCAGATGTGTCATGGGCCCCAACAGTTGTCAGTGCACTTCATTACCACTGTAAAGCAGTAGTGTGGCTCCTGCCTTTTATGTACCACTTTAATACAGCTTTCATAGTGGAATATCCTGCTTGGTGTAGATGAGCCCTCAGTCACATCACGATTGTATCCAGGATATGGTATCAAAACAGGTTCCAGCAGCACTGGTACAGAGGGTCATGGCTAAAGGCCACATGTTAAACTTGACCTCTGTTCTGTTAGAGGTCAGGTGTTGAACTGAACAATGCACATGATATTTAGTTTTGCTACACTACAGTGCAACTTTTAAAGAACATTGATTCAGAATTCTCCTGTGTATAAATTCAACCAGGGTTGAATTTCTCAGCTAGAGAAAATTCTGCATTTTGGTGAGGTTCTAGGGCAGAATGAAGGGTGTGAAGACCTAGAGCCATGCATAGTCAATGGGAGAAGGCCCCTTCCAACTCTACTATTCTATGATTCTATGATTTTACGTCTATTGGGCTCAGGTTGCAGCCAGAATAGCCCAGGTTCAGACCTTGCTGTGGCCTGTGTGAACTGTAGCTTAGTGAACCCATCATGTGGTCTCAATCAAGCCACTATTTCTCACCGTAACTGCCTTTGGAAGTTAATGCTACCTTATAAAGATTACTGTAGTATCTATAAGAAGTGCTTTGACGACTCCAAAGCACTGTATAAATGGTAGGTGCCCATTGAGGCCCAGTATATAATAGTAATATTATTATGGAGAAGAGAAGATTGAGGGGAGACAGGATAGCACTCTTCAAAGACTTAAAAGGTTGTCACACAGAGGAGGGCCAGGATCTCTTCTCGATCCTCCCAGAGTGCAGGACATGGAATAACGGGCTTAAGTTAAAGGAAGCCAGATTCTGGCTGGACATCAGGAAAAACTTCCTGACTGTTAGAGCAGTATGACAATGGAACCAGTTACCTAGGGAGGTTGTGGTCTCTCCCACACTAGAGGCATTCAAGAGGCAGCTAGACAACCATCTGTCAGGGATGCTTTAGGGTGGATTCCTGCATTGAGCAGGGGGTTGGACTTGATGGCCTTGTAGGCCCCTTCCAACTCTGCTATTCTATGATTCTATGATTCTAATAATAATAATAATAATAATAATAATAATAATAATAATAATAATAGGTGTGACTGGCCTTGCTCCATCAGCTTCACACATACATTTGAATGAATTTCATGAAGAAAGTTTACGATATTGCATTCCATTTCAGTCAGCCAAACAGAACATGCCTATTTGATCATCAGGCATTTGGGGTGTTATTAACCCATTTTGAATTATACTTATCATTTGTTACTTGTTTGTACCTCTGTTTCACACAGGGCTTCCTATTGACCCTTAATGAATTTTCCATTTCTTCTTGTTTAGCTCAACTATAGATTATTATCTCGTGTTAATTATCTGCCAAGAAGCACCAGTGTGCGATCTATCCTCATCAGAGAAGTGTAGTGCCCATTTAAGAAATGACATTATAAAAAACAACAACACCCCATGAACATCCCTTTCTCTGCCCAGAGCAGTTGCTACAGAGAAGTAAATTAGGATGTTTTTGAGTGTGGAAGAGCTCCAGCAGTGTATCTAGCCTCCTACAAGCCCGGCCCTGTGACCCCACATTTCTAGATCACAGAGTGCTCATGTCATGGCTGTTGTACATGAGCACCCTTCTCAGGCCATGACTAGACCTACCAGGTCTAGCGCAATGGAGGAAGGAGGATCTTGCGATATGGTTATCATGAGATTTAGGCTACAGACAAGGTTTTTGAAGACCCTTCTTCAACTCCCAAAGTGTGTCCCTAATTCTGTACTTTTGTTGGAAACCGGGGAAAGCTCTCTTTCGCTTAGGGCTTGGTGGTCTGCCTTAAAATTTTGGATGGAAGTTAGTCTTTTTGGGAGGGGCTCGGGTCTGCTTCCATGTCTGGCTCAGGACAACTATGTGAACAGCTGGTCCAAGCTTCTTGCCAGGAAGGCAGCTTCAATTGGTCTCTCCTCTTCCCTCCTCCTTAATCTGGGTTTGAATTTTGCTTTTAAATCTGTTAAACAAAGACTGTGGGATATAGCCTTCTCCGACTTACGCCCTCGCTCTTATGTTTCTTGCTCTCCCAGTGCATTGCACGTTCATTACGTTGGGCCTCTTCAGCTGGCTGACTATCTAAAGAACCTGTCGGTGGCTAAATATTGTATTGCTTTCTCCAAGGCCAGATGCAATGTTTATTCTATTGAATTACTTCAGGGCAAATATGCTGGTGTCCCTTATCAGGAACGATGGTGCCCCTGTAGGAATATGGAAGTGGAGACGATGGAGCATATCCTTCTGTCCTGTAGCTTTTATAATCAGGCCCGCCATCTTATGATCACCCCATTGTTGAGTAAATTGTCCAGAAGTTCAGACAAATTTTATGTTAAGTTTCTGTTGGAAGATAAGTCCTCAAGAGTAACTTTGGCTGTTGCTAAATTTCTTACAGTGGCGGCCAGGATTAGAGCTCTCTGTGTATTAGACGAAAGTTGATAATAGCTCTAACTGTATGATTTCATGTTTGATTCTTGTTTTTTCATGGATCTATGGATCGCAATAAAGAAGTAGATAGATAGATAGATAGATAGATGGTTATCATGAGATCTCCCCCTCTGTCTACACACAGTACACAACGTCCTAGGAGGAAGAGGACATCACACCCGCCATTTTGTTTTTGTTTTTTAAAGGAGATGGCGCACATGAGCGTCCGTGTGCAAAACGTGAGAGTTGTGTTTTTTTAAAAAAATTCCCCACTCCCCACCCCCACCCCCGATGGGCACAGAGTTCCTCAGGACCACGCCCGGATTCTGGCTCCTCGTGATTTCTCGCAAAGAGCTGGGACAATCCGTGACGCCCGGCCACACTTTCTGCAGTCTTGGGATCATCCCGAGACTGCAGAAAAACTGCAACAGAAGTGTAGGGAGTGTATCATCAGATGGATTTTTGAATGTGGTTGTTCTAAATGTATATTTGCAATAGCTACAATGTCCACATACGTGATGGACCCTAGGCATGGCTGCACCTGCTAAAATGTTAGGTAGGCATTCCTTACGCTCACTGAAATCACTCCTGACCTAATATTTCTGGTTCTCCTAAAAGAAACTAAAGGCTTGTCCTGACAACTGAGGATATGCTGTAAGACATGTCAATGTTTTCTTTGCTCCCTTCTAAGTGGGTTGGTTTGTGACATAATTGAATGTCAAACTGCAGTTGATCTGATTTGAGAGTGTTTTCCCCACCCCCTGTTCTTTCCAAAGATCAGCTCTTGTGTGTTTTTCTGCCCTGTTAAAAATCTGATAAATCACTCTTGCTGGATAACACTCATCTCTCAGTTGTTTGGACAGTTTGCGAGATTCCTGTCTGAAATCGACATCATTGGAGCAGTTATGGAACAACCTTAAAAACTGCCCATATGGGAGGTTTTCCCTAAACAAACTGGAATGGGAGCTGTCAAATCTCAAATATGTTTTCTTATAAACCAAGGTCTTAAGCTATTACTCCTCCTTTCTCACTTTTAAATCTAAAAAGTGGATCTCCAAGATGTTATCACAGATGTCAAATTTGATGTTTCCATCTTTTTAGTCAACCCATGTAGTAAATGCACGGAGTGCTTACCCTTTGCTGGACTTTCACAGTGAGATTGGATGGGGTCCTGGCATAGCATATGTTGCAGCCAGGCAAATAAAGTTGGCATCTAAAGCTGCCTTCTGCCATGGACAATTCTACGTTGTCATGAATTGTGTGCGCTCCTGGGCAAGCCACAGTATTCAAGTCGTCAATGGACCAGAACAAGGATATTAGTGGCTGCCTTGGAGATTATGCCAAGATCATTGCATTTAAGGACGTTTTGGAAAGATACAAGATGTAGCACTTCAAATTTTTCAATAAACACAATTAAGTTAGACCTTCCATTAGATTTGATTTTCCTCTGCGAACAGTGTTTGCTGGTAACCAACTTGTTATATATGCTATTATGACTTGCTGTGGAATTTTCTGCATACTGCCTCAGAAGAGCAATAGGCCCCGGAAGGCAGTTTTAAAGTCTCTAAGTAAATAAATAAATAAATAAATAAATAAATAAAATAACAGAATTTCCATTCATCTTAACAGGGCTGAATTAGGCCTTAGCTAGACCCAAGGTTTATCCTGGGGTCATCCTTGCCTGCTCCCGGCATATCCTGTGTGTCATTTACATGAACAGGGATGACCCCGGGACGATCCCGGGATAAACCTTAGGTCTAGCTTAGGCCGTAGACTCAACATCTAGGCTATTTTATACATCTGTAGTGCATTCAGTATGATGTGCAGTTCTGGTCACACTGAAAGAGAGCTGCAGAAAGCAGAGTAGAAATAAATGGTAAATTCTCCCAATGGAGGGAAGTAAATAGTGGGGTCCCAAAGGGAACTCTATTGGGAGCAATGCTTTTCAAGTTGTGCATAAGTGATCTGGAATTAGGAGTGAGAAGTGAAGAAGCCAAATTTGCCGATGACACCAAATTATTAAAGATTGTTAAAACAACAACAACAGGGATTGTGAGTAGCTCCCAAATGATCTCTCAAGCTGGGATGTTAGGCATCCAAATGGCAAAAGTGGTTCAATGTAAGAAAGTATAAAGTAATGTAAATTTGGACAACCCCCCCTCCCCAACTTCAAGTATAACCTAGTGGGATCTGAGCTGGCATTGACCGAATAAGAAAGAGACCTTGGGGTTGTGGTGGACAACTCGATGAAAATGTCCACCCAGTGTGTAGCTGCTATAAAGAAGGCAAACTCCATGTTAGGCATTATAAGAAAAGGAATTGAGAATAAAACGGCCAGTATCATACTGCCTTTATACAAATCCATGGTGCGACCACACTTAGGCCACAGCTAGACATAAGGTTTACCCCTGCCTGAGCACTGGATCCCCTGTGTGTCACCTAGATGAACAGGGTTGACCCCTGGACGATCCAGGGATAAACCTTAGGTCTAGCTATGGCCTTAGAATACTGTGTACCATTCTGGTCACCACACTTAAAAAAAAGGATATTATAAGGCTGCAAAAAGTGCAGAAAAGGGCAAATAAAATGATCAAGGGACTGGAGCATCTCCCCTATGAGGGAAGGTTACATCAGCTGGGATTGTTTATCTTGGAAAAAAAGAGGCTGAGGGCAGACCTGATAGAGGTGTACAAAATTATGCATGGTGTGGAGAATGTGGATAGGGAGACTGATGTTAACTCTGATGAATCCTTCAAGACTGAGCTGTGTGATATACTTAAAATTGGAGCTTTGGTATAGATAATATCAATTTCTAATATTAAACAGTACTTTAGGTAGCACCATGGCTTTAGTCAGTGCTGACAGTGCCACAGCAAATCCATTATGCATGGTGTGGAGAATGTGGATAGGGGGACATTTTTCTCCATCTCTCTTAATACTAGAACCCAGCATCATCCCATGAATCTGACTGGTGGGAGTTTCAGGACAGATAAAAGGAAGTACTTCTTCAAACGGCACATAGTTATGCCATGGAATTCACTACTACAAGTTGTAGCAATGGCCACCAATTTAGATGGCTTTAAAAGAGGGTTGGATAAATTCCTGGAGGAGAAGGCTATCAATGGCTACTAGCCCTGATGGCTCTGTGCTACCCCACAGTATCAATGGCAGTAAGCCTATGTACACTAGTTGCTGGGTACACCACTGCTGTGCCGTGTGCTGCCTGTTGGTCCCTGGTCGACAACTGATTGGCCACTGTGGGAACAGTGAAGATAGGATAAGAAAATGATACGGATAATTAATCGGTTTTCTTATGAGTTATGTAGCTTAGAAATAATGTTGACTGAGCAAAGGCATGATAGAGGTTTATAAAATGAGGAGTCAAAAGAACAGAGGGAGACATAGCTCTCTAAATACCAGCAATTCAGGTCATTCAATGAAGTGGACAGGCAGAAGATTTAAGGCAATGAAAAAGAAGCTCTTTACAAATGTGAAAGTAACTGATGGATTCCATTGCCAAAAAGATGGTTACTAGCATGCATCAAATGTATTCACTTTAAATTGAAGGAACTGTGAGAATTATACGTCCAAAAATCCAGCCTTGACTTACAGAGGCAATATTGGTCCTAATCCAAATAAATCTGGTCAGGTACTCTAGCATGTTTAGCAGAGCTAGTGAGAAGTAAATCTATCCTACTTCTTCAGTTTCTCCCAATGCTGTTTGGCTTTATTTAGATGCTCTTACTGGGCCTGGTGAATCAAGCTGGGGGCCCTTGCTAGACAATGGGGTAGCCCGGTACGAGCCCCAGGCCGGCCCCTGTGAGTCCAGATGATGCACAGGGGATCCCGGGCTCAGGCAGGGGTAAACTTCCCTTGGCCCGGGATAACCGGCACCGCTTCTGGCCCGGTATTTCCTGCGGTCTCGGGCTGAGCCCGAGACCGTGGATGTGTAGCCTGTTCCGCCACTTTTCCGGGCTACCGCATTTACTCACGAGTAGCCAGGAAAAGCGGCGGACGGTGCACAACACTCCACAGGAGCGCTGTGGCCATCAAGGCAGGGTGGGGACATTGGGGGTAAACGGAGCCAGGGGGGATGGGGAGAGGGAAACGGAGCCAGGGGGGATGGGGATTGGAGATTGTGGGCGGAGGGAATCAGAGATTGCGGGGGGGGGGGGAAATTGGGGGCAGGGGGACCCCTTTTTTTTAAAAAAAAAACCCTATCACATGGCCCCTTTAAACTAAAAAAAAATGGCGGATGCAACGGGTCCTTCCTGCAGGCCGTTGCATCTTACGTGTAGCCAGGGGCAACAGCCCGAACTATATTTAGCGTGGGATGGCCCCTCCTCCCACACAGATTTGCAGGTAGGTCTAGCAAGGCCCGGGATTTGCATTAATAGGGCCTTTAAGGCCCCCATTGGTGTTTGTGTGTGTGTGCATGTGTGTGAAACAGCCACCTCAACCTGATCGCAGAAGTCAAAGGGGAAAACATATTCTAGGAAAACGCTCTACGGTTCCTGCCATAGACACTTCTTTCCTAGAACTGCTTGTCTAGAGGATCCTAAGAAGTTGGCAGGAAATTTCATGCACTGTTTCCTAGGATATGCAAGGGACAGTTTAGGAACAAAGCTTCTATGGCATAAAACACAGAGCTTATTCCAGGAATGGTTATCTGCTTTTCCTGTACTTTCTGGGTAGTGGCAGTTGCCTTGGGGATGGGCTAGGGACTTGAGGAGGTGGAGCACTTTCTGCACCTCTACCTTAAATGCATCAGGACAAATACTAGCTTTGGCTGATCAATTGGCTTCCCTAGAGCCATGTACAAACCATACCAAGTAGAGTAGAGCCAATCCCACCCCCACCCCCGAAATACCAACCTCTGGCAAACTTTAAGAGATTTTCTTTTTCTCATCTCCTTCCCCTGCCTCCCCCCACCACCAAGAAAAAGAAAGCATTTTTTTCTTTGAATATTCTCCAATATGTTTGTGGTGGTCCCTCCCCCACTCCACCCCCCACCCCACACACACAACATGCCCTGAAACACACATTGAGGAGGATGCAACACTGAGGACTTTCAGACAAGGAGAAATCATGTTTCCGTATTGTCGCTCTGCTTCCTGCTTCTCTCCTGCATTTAAAATGAGCTGAATTACACGGGAAGAAAGTAGCGACCGCGTGCCCTGTAATGTAAAACCTCCCAGCCCATACAGTTTAATGGGACAACACCTTCTAGTGGGTGTTTTATAGTGCAACTTCACCTGGACCCTGCAGGAAATCCTGACAAATCCCAACATATTTCAGAAGAATTGAGTTTTCCGAGGTTTATTTTTGAACGGATTAACTGGAAATAGGAACGGGAGACATGCAGGAGGGTCACAGCATTGTCAAAATGACCCATGAACATCTGTGAGTGGTTAGACTGTCAATAAATTTGCTACTGTCATCATTTCCACTGGCAGCCAAAACAACCACAACAACCTTAGGAAAAAAAAGAACCAAAGAATCTGTGGTTCTGCCACTACAAATGGTTAACTCTAAGTGGAGAACTTTTCCTCCCCTTGAGATTTTTTTTCCTCTCCCTCTCCCCTGCCCTGGCATCATTTTGCTGCCCACTAGTAGCACATTTGGAGTGACTGTTTGCACACAGCTCTAATCCTAAGCAAAGAGCTCAATTACCATAAAACCAAAGCCACTAATGCTCCCAAAATAAAAAAATGGACAGTTGTCAGTGTGAACGTCTTTGAGCTCTAAGGAGCCTCTCAGATGGCATGCTCATATCCCATCCTATATTTTTAATTATCTTTTTCAAATTGTGCATTAATGGGTTGAGTTATCACAGCTGAAAAGATGACCCTAATTAGAAGCACAGCTAAGCAGCACAGTTGGAGAGGAGGGGATTAATGATATAGGGCTTTCTACCTCCAGTGAGGTCCAGGGGAAAAAACTGCATGGCTAGTCTAAAGCTAGAATATCATATGATTGCCATTTTGCTAGTCTCACAAGATAGGTGGCATTATGAATTTGCAATGCCGACTGGACAGATTGCTGACAAAATGGCTTTGCATTGGTGCAGTGGTTTATTTATTTATTTATTTATTTATTACATTTTTATCCCGCCCAATAGCCGAAGCTCTCTGGGCGGTTCACAGAAGTTAAAGCCATAATGAAACAACCAACAGGTTAAAAGCACAAATACAAAATACAGTATAAAAAGCACAAACAGGATAAAACCACACAGCAAAATTGATATAAGTTTAAAATACAAAGTTAGAACAGTAAAATCTCTGGAGAGCATTTCTGTCTTACAGCAGTGCAGCTGGGAGTTCGAAACCCATAGGCAACTTGGCACTTTAATAAAACTTTTGCTAATATTTATGTTTGAAGATTACTTGGTTCCACCCTTATCATGTCCAATTTGGCAGGATGAGGACAACCCGCTTGCATCTGTGCTCAAAAACACATGACTGTTACCTACCGGCTAACTGTATTGAAAAGGAAAACAGCCCAAGCCCTCCTCTCCATTCACACAAGAAGTGGGACTATGCTAGAGTGACCATATGGAAAGGAGGACATGGCTCCTGTATCTTTAATAGTTGCATTGAAAGGGAAATTCCAATGCAACACCACCAGTGTGCCTGGGCCACCAGCCCTGCTAGAAGAATTACTATTTTTCTCCTTTTCCCTTCCATTTTTCCATTTGTGTTGTGTCTTTTTTTATTGTAAGCCTGTGGCCACAGAGGGTCATTGAATGGAGTATATGGAGGCTGCTCTAGGGGTCTTTTTGACTGAGGAGTGTATAACCATGTTTTCTGCCTCTGGCCCTTTTCCTCCCCAACAGCCTGCTCTGGAACCTTCAGACCTCCAACCATCACCTGCCTGGGGTCTAGCAGGCTTTGAGCTGCAAAATCCAGAATTGGGCTTCCACTGGTGGCCATCATCCATCTGTCTAGGAGCTTGGCCACAGCTTAATTCCCACATTGGTTGTCCCCAGAACACCTTGAAATAGGGCCAAATAACAATGGATCTTAACTTCATGGTTCAGTTCTGCCTTCAGTCCTGTCCCCCGCCCCCAAGTACCAGTATGGGTCCCCAATCCAGATTTGGAGTGAAATGGGAGGCAAAAGGTTACCCCCACCAATGCCATGCTATGGTCCTGATGCAGATCCCCCCATTGTTTGCAATTTGCATTGCAAACAAAGATGTCATCCATTTTAATAGGGTCTCTCTTTTTTGCAATGTAAATTCTGCAATGTAAATTTTGCAATGTAAATAATGGGAGGGGGTGATGGGTTAAACCCATTTTCTCCCCTCCCCAGTGCTAGGGTCCAGATCCAGATCAACTACATAGGCGTGCACATCACATTTCATTAGGATGCACACTCAGGGTGTTGTTGTTTTTTTAAAAAAGGTAAACATTTATTGAATACTCAGTCATAAAGGTTAATATTCTTATTTATTTATTTATTTATTTATTTATTTATTTATTTATTTATTTAACACTGTAGACACTGATGCCCTACTCCATGTTCAGCTTGCCTGACCAGGGGAGGACTATTGCAGGTGAGGGGGGTGGGAATGAGGAGACACTCCTCAAGCCCCAGAACTGATGGGGCTTTGTGGTGATGTTGGCTGGAGGAGGGTCTTACAGCATGATATTAGCCTTCAGGGGCCCTCTTCCTAGCCTCTTTGAAACATAGCTTCCGGTAGAGAGATATTATTGCTTGAGACATTAGGGTGTGCCTGGGCAGTGGGCACACCCGGCACATCCCTTGTGCACACCTATGATCAACTACCCTGCACTGGAAATTTGTGAACACAGACACACACACTGCACTCAAGGGTACAACTATGCCATTTAAGGTCACAGGTAGTTTGGTCCGCAGTCCATAAGAACATAAGAAGAGCCCTGCAGGATCAGACCAAAGCATGACCTCTTCCAACATTCTGTTCACACAGTGGCCAACCAGGACCCGAGTACACTAGCACCCTTCCACTCATGTTCCAGAACCACTAGTGCCCAGAGGCATGCTGCTTCTGTTGCTGGAGGTAAGTTATAGCCTTCATGACCAAGTAGTTATAGATAGTCTTTCATGAATTTGTCGAATCCCCCTTCAAAACTGTCCCTGTTGGTGGATAACATTTGCTGTTTTTTATTATTATTGCAGCCCCTCCCTGAGTTAACATTTTCATCTTCCCAAAAGAGCAGCCATGATACCTCAAAGCACAGGACAGATCAGGGAAAGTGTGGAGGTTACCACAGGCAAATAAAAGGAAGAGTAGCCCAACACTGGTATAAAGAAAACACACAAAGGAAAGGGGAGAAAGGCAGCTAGTCAAACTGAATGAGGAGTAAAAGGTTATTGAGCACCTTGTACATGTACAAGCAGGAATACAGAGGCAGTTATCTTAAATGGAGCGAAGGATTGTCAGTGACTTGGGCCATAGCTAGACCTAAGGTTTATCCCAGCATCATCCCGGGTTCGTCCCTGCCTGAGCGCTGGATGCCCTGTGTGGCACTTAGATGAACAGGTTTGACCTCAGGACAATCCTGGGATAAAACTTAGGTCTAGCTATGGCCTGAATCTCAGGCTATACTACTTGCTTGTACAGAACAAGAGAAAGAGGAGATAAAATCCTCACCAGTTTCTTCAAGACATAGTAGGTAAACTTATGCTGAGTCAATTTGTTATTTACTTGGAAAGTAAAGAATTCATCCTCATGAGTTCAGATTATTATAATTTATTTTATGACGTATTGCGTTTCTATTCCACCCCATAGCTGAAACTCTCCAGGCCAATTACGAAAATTTAAAACTATTAAAAAGTACTTTATACAAAGTGTAAAACCAATATGTGCAATTGGGGGGCCATCACTGAGAAGGTCCACTCACTTGTTTCCACCTTCCCAACCTCCCTTGAAGGTATGCAGATGCTGAACACGGTGTATGGATAGGTTCATGTCAGGAGAGATGCTTGTTTAATGAATTCTTCTTTAATACGAGACCTTGTTCTTTGTATACGGATTTTTTTTTGCATGTGCAACATCAAAGTGCATCTTCGGAGCTACAGTTTGGAATCACATAGTGCAGCATAACATCATGTGTCACTGCGTTATCTGCTCCTTTCCTGACCACTTGCTTTCATGTGGCCTGCCTGCATGATGATGTCATACGCAGTTTACTAACCAATCATCAGTATCGCGAGGAAAACAGATAGAACTGCAGAGTCCTCCTTTTCCTCCTTGTCACAGCTGTAGCAGCTGCCATGACAAAGGAAGGAGTGGTGGACACACCAGATAATTCAATTGTGAAACGTGACCCTATCCTTACACTATGACATGAGCCTACCTATACATTACGCTCAATATCTAAGGCCCTCCTCTGGGTGCCTACGAGGGAAGCTCGGAGGACAGCAACAAGGGAGAGGGCCTTCTCTGTGGTGCCCCCCATTATGGAATGATCTCCCCGATGAGGCCCGCCTGGCGGCAACACTATTCTCTTTTTGGCTCCAGGTCAAGACTTTTCTTAGCTCCCAGGCATTTAAGAGCATATGTTGCTAACTGTCTTTGGCCTGGCTGAGAGTTTAAAAATGGTTTTAAATGTTAGTTGTTTTTATATTTTTATGGTTTTAAATTTTGTATATTGATTTTTAATGTCCAGTCTTTTAATCTTTGTAAACTTTCAATCTTAGTAAACCCAGAGAAATTCAGGTACGGGGCAGTATATAAATGCAATAAATAATAATAATAATAATAATAATAATAATAATAATAATAATAATAATCCAACTCCGCGCATGAACAGAAATGGCATTGTTTAGATGCAGACAGCACAAGCTCTGAAGCTCTCAATCAGTTCTCAACATTTTGTTATGTATTTATTACTTATTTAATAGATTTATATACCACTGACTATATTTAAAATATATCTAAGTGGTAGATAATTCATAATACATTTGATTCACCATCACCACCACCACCACCATATCATCATCATCATCATCCATAGTGCATTGATCCAGGCTCGCTTCCATGGTGAGCTTTACTCATGGATGCACTTTGACAGAAAAGCCAATTAGTTATGAAATTTGGCACCATCATTTGCCCAGTATAATCATTCGGAAAGGTAGTTATTTAGGTTGTTCTGCCAGTGGTGAGGAGAACCCTACTCCAGATTTCTGACACAGTACCAAGGATAGGTAAAATTCTCCTTGCTGAGTTGACTGGCTGATTGTGGCTACTGGCAAACGATAAGTTATCTCTTGGTAAATGGGATAACTTATTGTTCACCCATCGTGACAGCCACTCCTCTTGTAGTGGCTTGGAGGTAGAAACCAGAATACCCCCAAATTACATGTTGCATAGATTTGTAATGGACTCAAGTTACAGGAAGCCAGAATCCGGCTGGACATCAGGAAAAACTTCCTGACTGTTAGAGCAATACAACAATGGAACCAGTTACCTAGGGAGGTGGTGGGCTCTCCCACACTGGAGGCATTCAAGAGGCAGCTGGACAACCATCTGCCAGGTATGCTTTAGGGTAGATTCCTGCATTGAGCAGGGGGTTGGACTCGATGGCCTTGTAGGCCCCTTCCGAATCTACCATTCTATGATTCTATGATTGTTTCCCCCAAGGAGTAGAAAAGAAAATTAACAGTGAACTGAAATGTTGACTGGAAACACCTGGGCTGCCATATTGGTGGCCATGTGTATTTCCCCCCCAACTACCAGTCCTACTATCATCAGTGACACCTGAGGCTTGGGAGTTGAAATTCAAAGCCATTATGCACTTCTTATTAATATACATCTTTTTATATGTCCGTTGTGTGCTGCAGTGCTCTGTGTGCATTGTAGTACCATCTGTTGAACAGCTATGGCATTGACATTACACCTGTTTTCCCATCAGCTCCAAGGGACACCGAATATGTAATGAAAAATTCCAAATGTATGATCATTAGAAGTATGCATTTCCCATGGCAGTTCTGCTTTCAGCAGCAAACGGAGACTTTTTATTAATTCTTTTATAAAATCGTATGCTCATTTGATGCTCAAAAAAGAAGAGAAAAATAAACAGGAGAAATAACCTCATAGACAGGAAGGAGATGTGTGATAACTGGTTCAGCAACAGTGTTCCCAAGGTGGGGATAGCTCAGAGTCATGATGGCTTTGGAAGACAAGAGGTGAGCTCAGCCTTTCCCATCCTGCTCCCTTCAGATGCTTTCCACTTCAACACCCATCAGCCCCAGACAGCTTGGCCAATGATCAGAAGTACTGGGAGTTGTAGTCGAAAACAACTGCAGCACAGCCAGTTGGGGATAGCTAAGTGACCTCACCAAGAGCCATGAAGTGGTCAGTAAATCAAGAGATGTCTGGAATGCTAGGCTTTGGGCTGGCCTTGACATTCCTCGGATGTCTTGTCTGCGGAGGGTCCTCCAAATTTGCCATGACAGAGATTTTAAGGCTCTGAGCCAGAGCTGGTGCTGGTGTTGGTGCAATGTCAGAGAAGGGCTAAAAGGCCTTTCAGGCTTCCCACCTTGCCTGTGGGTGATCCCCATGTGACCATTGCAAAAGGAGAGATGGTGGAGGCTAGTGGTCAGGGCTCTGTTGGGTGGCTGCTGATTGGGGGGAGCTAACGGAACATGCGGTGGGAGGGGTTTCGCAAGGGGAGGTGCTGGTAGCAACTTCACGTGCTGAAGACATCAGCCACCACTGGTCAGCAATGGAGGCTGGTGGCTCTGATATCAGTGGGGCAGTGCATCCGCTCCAGGTTTAAGTTAATGAAACATAAGAATCCCCATGCTGGATCAGACCAAGGTCCGATCTAGTCCAGAATTCTATTCACACAGTGCCAAACCACTCCCAACCACATGTTGACTAGGAATCCACATGAGTGCAACAGCATCCTTCCATCCATGATCCCCAGCAAGTAGTGTACATAGGCTTACGGCCTCTGCTACTGCTCCTCCAAGAATTTATTCCCTGGGCCTTGATAATTTCTGGAGAGGCTCTTTTTTCAGTGTAGATGTTTGTGAGATGAAGTGGAACAAAATGAGGAACAGGGTCTTGTCTATGGTGGCCCCTTGCCTTTGTGATTTCCTTCTGAAAGGATTTCCATTGGACCAGTTTTCTACAGTCCTTCAGAAGAATGGTGATACTTTCCCCACCCCCAAATAAGTGTGTGATATTTTCTTTCAGCACAACTTTCTATTCCTAAGTTCTATGTCAAAAGAATTTCTTCTTCTTTTTTTTACCTTCCATGTCACCATCCAAAGATATATATCTGCTAGTACATTGCTCTATTCTGCAGGTGAGGTTAAGCTTTGTGTTCAGATGTGTCTGCAAATAAAGGAGATAAAATACCATGACATCAATGGTGCAGGCGTCACATAATTCCATTAGGAGCATTTATTATGCCATGGCACCATCTGGATAGCTCTTTGTTAGAGTTATTTTTCACAGATTAATATACCTCATCGTACATTTATTCACGGGTGAAGGGTTGGCGGAGGGAAAAGCGTAACAGGGTAACAGTTGCTTTCTGCTCTGCTTTATCTGAAATCAAACTGTTGTGTCTCTGTAATCACGCACCTCCTGAAAAATTATGAACATGTTTGGTTGAAGGTTATGTTTGCAAACATATACCACACAGACACCCCAAAAAATGTATCCTCAGGATATGAACTTGGAAATGTTCAGACTAAATATATGATGCTCCTTGTGTTTTGGGGCACAGGATCACTTCCAACTTTGATGATGATGATCATGATGATGATTGTATTTATTTATTTATTTATTTATTTATTACATTTCTATACCGACCAATAGCCGGAGCTCTCTGGGCGGTTCACAAAAATTTAAAACATTCAAAGTATAAAACAACAGTATAAAACCATAATATAAAATACAATATAAAAGCTCAACCAGATAAAAACAGCAGCAATGCAAAATTACAAATTTAAAACACCAACTTAAAAATTATTTATAGGCTGTTAAAATGCTGGGAGAATAAAAAGGTATTCACCTGGCATCTAAAAGGATATAATGTAGGTGCCAAGCAAACCTCTTTAGGGAGCTCATTCCACAGCCGGGGTGCCACAGCAGAGAAGGCCCTATCTTTTCTCCTGTTCCATTCTTACAAGAGGTAGCCTGGGCTGAGAGCTAATGGGTGGCCCATGGTAACCCAGAGAGTTTCATAGCTAAACAGAGATTTAAAGGGAGATCTCTCTGGCCCAAATTAGATGCTCGACCCACAACACAATTCCTGTGTTGGATGGTAAGCCTCTTGGGGGAAGAGTCCTCCCTTCCTGTACTTTTAAAGCACCATGCGTAAGAACACAAGAAGGACCATGCTGGAGTGTATTAAGAGGAGGGCGACGAGGACAATTGGTCTGGAAACAAACCCTATTTATTTATTTATTTATTTATTTATTACATTTATATACCGCCCCACAGCCGAAGCTCTCTGGGCGTTTTACAACAGTTAAAAATAGTAAACATTAAAAAGTATACAAGATTTAAAAAACCATCAGAAACATAAAAACAGTATAAAAACAACAGTATCCATTTAAAAAACAACAATTCTGGGGTCCATTAAAAACAAACTTAACGTTGTTAAATGCCTATGAGGAAAAACTGAAAGAACTGGGCATGTTTAGCCTGGAGAAGAGAAGATTGAGGGGAGACGTGATAGCACTCTTCAAATACTTGAAAGGTTGTCACACAGAGGAGGGCCAGGATCTCTTCTGGATCATCCCAGAGTGCAGGACACAGAATCATGGGTTCAAGTTACAGGAAGCAGATTCCGGCTGGACATCAGGAAAAACTTCCTGACTGTTAGAGCAGTACAACAATGGAACCAATGACCTAGGGAGGTCATGGGCTCTCCCACACTAGAGGCTTTCAAGTGGCAGCTGGACAACCATCTGACAGGGATGTTTTAAGATGGATTCCTGCATTGAGCACAGCGTTGGATTCGATGGCCTTGTAGGCCCCTTCCAATTCTATGGATCAGACAAAGAGTCTATCTAGTCCAGGACTCAGTTCACATAATAACCAACAAACTTTTGACTAGGAACCCACAAGCAGAACATGGTGCAACACACTCTACCACCCACATTCCTCGTATATAGGCTTTCTGCCTCGAATATTGGAGATAGCACACAACCATCAGGGCTAGTAGTTATTGATAGCCTTCGCCTCCAGGAATTTATCCAATCTTTTAATGCCATCCAAATGGGTGGTCATTGCTACATCTTGTGGTAATGAATTCCATAGCTTAGCTATGCTCTGTATAAGATTCCTTTATCTTTTATAGGTCATAACCAGCACTTTGAATTGTGCCCGGAAACAGACTGGTAGCCAGTGGAGCTGTATGCTCCCCGTAACATGTGGCGCTCAGTGCAACACACTGGACACCCCCAACACCTCTGATGGCTTTCTACCTTCATAACTAGGTTGTCGTTTTTAATTGTTGTTATTGCTGTTATAGGGTTTGTTTACTACAAATTTGTTACTGGGAGAAGGTGGGAAGTTTATTTACAGATTTTAAAAAATTATTTACAGTTATTTACTGTGAGTAGGGAGGGTAGAGTTTACTGCCCTGGCTTCCTTGCCCTGCTGCTAAATTTGCCCAGTTGCTTAACTCACCTGTTTGCTGAAGCTTCATTGCTGGAGTGGCTTGTGCTTGGAGGAGTGATTGTTGTAAATCAAAGGTGGGAACCGGTGGCCTTCCTGATGTTTTGGGACTACAACCCCCATCATCCCATGTTGGCTGGGGCTGATGGGAGTTTGAATTCCAACAGTACCAGGAGGGCCAGAGGTAACCAACCTATGTTCTTAATAATTATAACCACAGCAGCAGTAGAAGCAGCAGCAGAAACATCAACAATAACGTGGTAAATGAAGTTAGTGATGCTTATTAAGGGTGTACAAAAAACACCTGAGAAATATTGTTAGTCCCATTCAAACTCGTTCAGTTTTCTTTGAAGTTCCAGTGGTACTTTACCTAATGTGGACACTCTGTCCTGAATTATTATTTTTTTAAAGAAAAACATAGTGGCATCTCAAATCCTCATCGCTACATGGGTTTGTTTAATAGGCTCTGCTTAAAAGCCAGACTCTTAATCAGTAGCATGGCATGGTTTTGCTCTTTGGAAAAAATAAAAATAAAAAGCTTTTAGTATAATTGGCATAAAGAATTGAATACTTGAACTTTACACCTGACATGCAGGGTTATAATTTTTATCATCTAACATGGGAAGAGTGTTTACAAACCCCTGGAACAAATAGTGGAGTTTATAAGCCCATTGCTAGAAGGATTTGCTTCATACAGAAAGATCCAGTTAGGTCTTAATTACTATACTTTAGTTACATTGGATTTTATGAATAGAAATGTTTCCTGTTCCAGATGTGCCAGGTCCTAAGTGAGAATTTTGTTTGGTATATTTTTTTTTTTAAAAAATAAGAGCATACCAAAGTTCATGGTTCTTCACAAATGGCACAGAAAGGACTTCAGATTGTGTGTGTGTAAATCTGAGTGTGGGCATGATGGAACTCTAATGAATATAGTTGCTTTTATAGTATTGCAAAATGGGGTAATATAGTCTCTCTCTCTCTCTCTCTCTCTCTCTCTCTCTCTCTCTCTCTCTCTCTCTCTCTCTCTCTCTCTCTTTCATAAATAAATAACAATAATGGGCTGGGCTCTGGGCTCCATTCTCCATTCTCCCTTAAATCTTCAGCCCAGCCTCCCCCCAGCACAGTGCCCTAAAAGTGTTGGGATTACAGCTCTCAGAATTCCTGATCCCTGGCTGGGACTGTCTGTCTGTCACTGTCTTTCTCTGGGCTCATCTACACCAAGCAGGATATTCCATTCTGAAAGCGATATATAAAAGGCAGGAGCCGCACTCCTGCTTTATAGTGATATTGAAGAGGTACTAAAGTGCATTGACAAATATTGGGACCTGTGACACAACTACACCAAGCAGGATATAACACTATGAAAGTGGTATGAAAGCAGGATATGGTATGTGTCAATGGGTCCCAACAGTTGTCCGTGCAATTCAATACTGCTATAAATCAGTAGTGTGGCTCCTGCCTTTTATATACCACTTTCATAGTGGAATATCTGCGTGGTGTAGATGAGCCCCAAGTCTCTGTCTCTGGGCATGTCTACACCAGCCCTATATCCCGGGATTGTCCCAGGATTGTTCCTGTGCATCCAAATGCCACACAGGGGATCCCGGGAGCAGGCAGGGGTGATCCCTCCATTTTCCTGGAATAACTCTTAGGTATAGAAAGGGCCTCTGTCTCTCCCTCCCTCCCTCTTTCTGTTGTGTGTGTGCTAGTCAGTTTCATCCAAAAGATTAATAGAAAGGTTTAGTTAGAATATTGAGATCAATAAATTTAGCCTAAGAAGCAGCAGGTTATAAAGTTTAACAAGAGGTCAAAGAAAGAGTTAGGGAGGGAGGGGGGTGGATTGAAAGTTTTAACTCAGGAAACAGAAACTAGGGGCCTTGCTAGATGAGGTCTTAGCGCGCTGTGAGGCCCGGTTTCCCTGCTGTGCGTCCAGATGACGCACAGGGGAATCCGGGGTTAGGCCGCGCTGAGATCTCCCTTAACGCGCCATAAGCGAATTCGCGCGCCTTTTCCGCAGCCCCAGCCTGAGGCCGGGGCTGCGGAACGTCTAGCAGGGTCCATGGCTTTTTGCGGCTACTCGCTTACTCGCGAGTAACCGGGAAAAGCCATGGACTGGGCACAGCACTCATACGAGCGCTGTGCCCATCGGCCCGGGAGGGATCCCGGGGGGGGGGGAGAGAGGGGCAGGGGGAAGGCTGGACCCGCCAGGAGAGGGGGGGGAAGCCGGACATCGGGGATGGCACAGGGTGGGGGGAAAGCCGGAGAGCTGGGGATGGCACGGGGGGTGAGGGACGGACATCGGGGACGGGATGGGGGCGAGGGAAGGACAGCCGGGGAAGGGATGGGGGCGAGGGAAGGATAATTTTTTTAAAAAAACCACTTACCTTCTCCGGAGTCTTTGGGGCACACGTGGCCCCTTTAACAACAACAACAACAAAAAATGGCCGACGCTGCAGGGCTTCCGGAGTCCCTGCGCGTCGTGCGTGTAGGAGGCGGGGCGGCGCACGCTAAAGTTAGTGCGCCGTCGCCCCGCTTCTCTGCCGGCTTATCCGGCATGGTCTAGCAAGGCCCTTAGTTGGCAGCAATGGGCAAGAGGGTACCTTCCAGATTGATTGGATTTGAGGGGAGGACAACAATAGTTTAGAAGATAAAAGCCAGACCTTGGCCACAGCTAGACCTAAGGTTTATCCTGAGATCATCCAGGGTTCGCCCCTGCCTGAGCACTGGATCCCCTGTGTGTCACCTAGATGAACAGGTTTGACCCCTGGACGATCCAGGGATAAACCTTAGGTCTAGCTATGGCCCTAGAGAGAGAAAGAGAGACAAGGAGAAGGAGGAGGAGGAGGATAAGAAGAAGATCAAGGGAGAGGGCCTTTTCTGTGGTGCCCCCCCCAAATTATGGAATGATCTCCCCAGGCCCACCTGGTACCAACATTGATATCTTTTCAGCACCAATTTAAAACTTTTCTCTTTTCCAAGGCATTTAGCAATATGTGATGAGCTTAACTGATCCTATATTTGTTTTTAAAGCTGTTTATAGTTGTTTTAAACATATGTTTTTGTGTAGGTTGTATTTTTTGTATTTTTAAATTTGGCTTCAGCTATGGGGTGGTATTTAAATGTAAATCATCATCATCATCATCATCATCATCATCATCATCCAGGAGAGGCAAAGAGCCAGAGCTTCTGAAACTGGAGATCCAATATAGAAATTAAACAAGGACACTTATCATTTGAATAGTGGACCAAGAGAAATTAGGGGCAGCTTAGTTAGGTTGTCTGGATGGTTTTTTCTTTGGTTGTTGTATTATCCTATTGCGCGTGTATGTGTGTGTGTGTGTGTGTGTGTATCCATTTAGATTTGGAAGAGCTTTTTCCTATTGGTATTTGCCTTTGGTAAGTTGAAAAATTAATATTTGAAACTTCGTACTCTTCTTTTGGAGGAAATTGAGGCTAGTTTGGTGGAGACAGCCAGAGTAACAAAGATTTTCACCTGATGGCAGTAGAAAAGGCAACAGGTAGGAAAGAACAAAAATGGAATGTGGGCACACTATTTTGCCCATTTCTACTTCCACCCACAGAAAAGTGCATTGCTGGTCCATGATGGTTGGAGAATGTGGAATCAATGGATCTGACCATGCTTAATGAATTCTCTTTTTCTATGGGGTTCTTAGAAATATCAGCAAAAAAACCACCGTTGTTGTTGATTCTTCTTCTCATGTGATCCCCTATATAATAGAGCATTTTCAGTATACCCGCTTGATGCAGAACTGTGAACCTTCCCTTTTTCTCTAAAATTTTGAAATATCAGTGCCTAGGAAAGCTGACATCTGGGGACTCTTTGCTTCCACTACAGAAATCAATATGATACTTAGAAAAGATCGCTCAATAACATACACACTTTTTCCCCCTGAAGATTTAATACCAGACATGCTAAATTGGTCAAGAGTAGTAATTTTACTCCAAGATGCTTCTTGAGGGAAAAGGAGCAGATTAGACATCAATGAGAAGTACATGATGAAGTGCAATGTCCTCCAAATGTTGTCTTTTGTGCCAGGATTCAAAAAGACCCTTAGACATGCACAAGTGGGTGCGCATAAGTTTCACCATCCTTCCAACTGGAGCTTCTAATGCTGCATTGCCAGCTTGCTTCACAATTCCTCTGATTTGTTTAAAAAATGGTTAGTTTGGTGACACTAGGAGTGGCTTTTCAAAGGGTGTGTGTGTGTGTGTGTGTGTGTGTGTGTGTGTTATAGCTCCAGTTCAAGTTGGGGTCTCCTCTGTAAATCTTGATCTAACTGTTCTGATGATATATATATATATATATATATATATATATATATATATATATATTCTTTTAAGAAATTATTTACTTATTACTTATATTTGCTAGATGTCTATGAAACAAGTTCCCCAGCCACTGCACAAAATCAATTAAAATATTGTTAAAAATGATAATCCAGAAATAGATCTTCATGTTCCAACTCAGCACGAAAAGCCCAACTACACAAATACAAGGAAATACAAAACACACACACACACACACACACACACACAGAGACAAAACCCATAACCTGTAAGTACAGGCACTAAAACCACCACCAATGCCAAAGAGAATAAAATAATAAAACCCGGAAAGATCTGATAACTGCAAACATCCACATAGCATTCAATCCAGAGCGGAGATTGGCCGCTTCTAAACCCATAGAATAATCAGAGTAGAGACACACCCAATCAGAGCTTCTAACATCTCTGAAATTATTTGACTGTTTAGTGTGTGTGTGTGTGGTATGTCTAATTGAAAACCTCCCAATAAGGAACATGGGTTGATGGGTTGGAGTAGTTTTGATAATTGATATTGACATCTGTGGCTATCCAATTAGGAATTGCCACAGCACTATCCCTGACCAAGTTCACCAATCACAGTGCTTGGGGGAGGGAATGCCAATATTTTTTCTCATGGTATCCTTGATTTGGCACTCATTGGGGTTCTTGGTTTGGCAGAATTCATTTCAGTCAGAGAGAGAGAGAGAGAGAGAGAGAGAGAGAGAGAGAGAGAGAGAGCTTGTTTAGCATTTGTTGCAAAGTGAGGGCATGTCTACACCAGCCTTTTTTCCTGGGATCATCCCTGTACATGCAAATGACACACAGGAGATCCCAGGAGTAGGCGGGGACGATCCCTCCATTTTCCTGGGATAATCCTTAGGTGTAGAAAGGGCCTGAGATATCAAATTTATTTAAGAGAGAGAGAGAGAGAGTTAAGAGAGAGAAAGAGAGCTGTTTTTCGTTTGGCTGTCTTTAATGCTTCGTTTCTTTGAGCTGTTCCACCCCCAGCATGTGCACCTCCAAAAATCTTAAGAAATCCTTTTAAAAAGCCTTTTCTTTGAATTGTTCCTTCAAATATTTTAAAGTGTTCTGTTCTTCAACTTACAAATTAGGGGGGGGGAAGCTGTTTAAGATGAAATCCTTCAAGCCAGCCCACTGTCTGTGTCACCGTCCAAAGCCCTCTTCAAAGTCTATCGTGGTGCCAATTTTCATTTGTTATCTCTAAAACTGTGGGAGCTGCAAGCACTGCTGTTAATTCCCATTGATGATAATGCAGCAGTTACACGAAAACGGAACGGTTCTCTGATGGGTAATTCAACAGGGCAGAGAGAGGGACCCAGTCTGGAAATTGGGGCAGAGAATTGCCTCAATGGAGCTCTGCCCTGAATTTCAGGGCAGAGAATACCTGCTCTGCACACCCCTAATAATATCTTGAAAGGGCTGGGAGAAAAATGAAACTTAGCCTGGTGCCAAAAGTTCAGCAATGTGGGCTCTGGGCGAGTTTCTACAGCTACGTTCTACAGCTGGGGGGCCATTACTGAAAAGACCATGGCTCTCAGAACCACACCCTGACCTTCAGATTGAGGAGGCTCTCTGTAGGTGACTTTAAGGCACTGGTAGGCATACATACACGCAAGATATATATCCCACCCTACAATATTCCTACTACTTCCATATCAAACAATCACAACGGAAAACTAAAATCCTTAAGAGATCACACTAGCAGAATCGAAACACGAAGAAAATGTGGTGTTTATAAATCTCTGATCTCTCTTCAGACCCTGCTGTGTAGAACTTTTTTTTTCTTTTTCTTTTTTGCGCTCTGCTCATTGATTGTATGGTGAGCTAAGAAAAAGGGCCAGCCAAAATAAAGTAAGTTGCAGCTGACTTTTTTGTGCACTTTTCTGAATGGGGAAAAATCCAGTTCTGTCAATGAGCAGAGAATGGAATGAAAGGTGCCTGAAACACACAGGGGATGGATTAAACAAAATCTGTACATCTCTACATGGATGCTACCTCCTTTTATCCTTACAACAGCCCTATAAGGTGGCTTGGCGGTGACAGGACTTAGCAAACCCAAGGGGCTTCAGGGCTGAGCAGAGAATTAAACTCAGGCCTGGCATCTACCAATGGAAACAGTAAGGGCTCATCTACACCAAGCAGGATATTCCACTATGAAAGTGGTATGAAAGCGGTATATAAAAGGCAGGATCTACACTACTGCTTTATAGTGATACTGAAGTGCACTAACAACTGTTGGGGCCCTTGACACATCTACACGAAGCAGGATATAGCACTATGAAAGCGGTATGAAAGTGGGATATAAAAGGCAGGAGCCACACCAAGCAGGATATAGAGTTATGAAAGCGGTATATGGTATGTGTCAATGGGCCCCAAGAGTTGTCAGTGCATTTCAGTACCGCTATAAAGCAGTAGTGTGGCTCCTGCCTTTTATATACCGCTTTCATAGTGGAATATCCTGCTTGGTGTAGATGAGCCCTAATTAAATGAAGCAACCATGAAGGAAAGGAACAAACTTTGTGCCTTTGGCAAGAGTGGCAAGTGAAATGTTGGGTCAGTGCTCTTGTGATGCATCTGTTCAAAATGTTCCAACTCCCAAAAGATCAAGCTAAAAAGAAAAATCAAGCAGAGTCTCAATTGACACATGGGAACATGATGTTTGAGATAGGGAAAAAAGTGGCAACATATGATTTATGAGAGCGTGACCAATGTGGATGTAAATTGTATCCAGCTGGTGGAAGGAAAGAGAGCCCAAAGGAAGTGAAGGACATCTGATACCCGTTGATAAGATGTCACTGATTTGCATGGATTGGTCAAGGCTCACTAAGTCATTAATATCACAAACCTATGCATGTTTAGAAGTAAGCCCCACAGTGCTCACTGTGTTAACTTCCAGGTAGGTATGCATTGAATTGCAGCCTAAGGTTGCAATCCTATGCATATATGTTTGGGAATATGTCTGAACTCAACAAAACTTACTTTCATCAAATTATGATAGGAGTAAACTGAACGTTAGATAGATGAGAGAGAGAGAAATTCCTGCTTTTCCTCTAAGCAACTCACAAAACAACAAGATCAACAATGTACAAAAAATATTTTTAAATCTTATAAAACAAAGGTACACTTGCCCCCTTTATGGCCACCATTTGAGCAAATGGGCCTTCTTGGAAAAGGCTGAGCCACCATTTTAATGCAAAATGGCACCTTCGAGAGGGATCAGAGGGCCACACACTTGCCCGAGTTCATGTGAGCCAAGTCAGGCAAGCTCAGGGATCCACAGACTGGCATCTGGGATTTCTCAGTGGGCTTTGAGCCCCAGCTGGACACCCGTCCTCACCAACCCTAGAGGGAGAGAGAGAAAGATATGCTTATCTATACAATACCACCCAACATTTTTATAAACCTGTAAGTGAAGATTAGAACTGCCACTGGGCTTCACTTCAAGCAAAGTTTTGGGGTGAATTTAGAAGTTCCTGTTTCGGTGTGTGAACCATTTTAGGAATTCTGAAGGAAGGAAACAAATGTTTCTCATGAAATTCCTTAGAAGGGTTCCATGTTTCCATAGTGATGACTGTAGCTCTTCACTAACCCTGGAATGGTCTTTACCCTTCTTTCTCTCATCCCTCCTCTAATTAAAGTCCACTTTGAAAAACCACTTCAGCAGTGAACACCATGACCAGTTAGATACCAGAGTTACGGGTCAGATTGTCAAAATCATGAGCAATGCAGAAGTTCCAACTCTTTGGTTTCTGTTTCTGTTTTGTCAAGGAAAAGGCCCCTGTGTTAGCTGCAGAAATGAGCACCTTCCCTATAGCAACTTAGGGAGATCTGGGGGCCATTTCCCCCCCTTGTACTTCCCCATGGGCTACACCTCCCCCCAGCCCAGTCACCAAAAGAAAAAGGGCTTCCATAGTAGTCATGGAGCACCGAAAGGGGAAAAAGGGCTTCAAAATGGTTGCTCCAGGTGCTATTTTGTAAATATCTGTCTATGGCCTTAGCTAGACCTAAGGATTATCCCAGGCAAATGGAGGCATCATCCCTGCCTGCTCCCGGGATCCCCTGTGTGTCATTTGGATGCACAGGGATGATGCCGGGACAATCCCAGGGTATAGGCCCGGTCTAGCTATGGCCTCTCTCTCTCTCTCTCTCTCTCTCTCTCTCTCTCTCTCTCTCTCTCTCTCTCTCTCTCTCTCTCTCTTCCAATTTTGGGAGGCAGCTGGTGAGCAGGAGAAGAAGAAGGATTGTGAAAGGTCCATTGTTTAGTGGTTGAGCAGATGCTTTGCATGAAGAAAATCCAGTCTCAAAGAAACAGGAACTATGATTCAGCAGTGAAATCAAAATGGACATGATTCAGAGAGAATTAAGTATTTGATTATTTCCATTGAAAACAGTGAACATAGAAGTACTTAACATGGCTGGTTTGTGCCTTATGATCTTTCTGTTGTGGTATTCATCACTGGCAAGCATGTACAAAACCCATGCAGCTGCCATGTGTGCTTAAGTTTGCCTAGAAAGATCTTGTAGAATGTATTCAGTGAGGCTGTGTGTTCTAGTAATTAGACCCTGTAGAGTGTTTTATACATGGGAGACCTGGGGTCAACTAGCCCCTGCTCAGCCATGAAATGTGCTGGGTAAAGTTTGCCCAGTCACTCCTTCTCACAGTCTAGCCTACCTCACAGGGATACTGTGAGGATGAAGGGAGGGGCTTCCATGAGCTCCCCAGAGGAAGGCTAGGATGAATCTAAGAATCTGATCTAAGGAGGCTTGAAAGTTATGGTGGGAATCTCCAGGAAATGCTCCTTTGCATAACCATAATGCTCACAAATATTAATTTTATATGCTTATTTATTGGTTTGCCCAAAGCATTTAACTGATGCGACAGCTACAACACACAGCATCTCTGGCATTTTCAGTGTTTGTTTAATCATTTTAGAATAACAGGAAGCATATGGTGCAGAAATTGACATTTATTGTGCTGTTTGACCAGATTGTGTCATGGAAATACAAGGGCACAATAATAGACAGTCATCTTGATCCACACAGCACTGTACCTTGCATGAACTAAGGGTCGTTTGCCCTCACACTATGCTGAGCACATCAGCTTTGGCTTGTTTGGATCAGGATCTGAATTCGAATATAGGAATACTAGAAAGAGAAAAACTTCCAGTAATATTAACAAGAAAGGGGGGAAATGTGGATTTTTCCATTGCAGGGTGGAGGAAGTGAACATTTGGGGGAAGGGATTTACAGTAGATTTGCTTAGACATCAAGCCCATGTGGACTGGCCATAAATAAAATTTGCAAAATCTTGAGGAATTTAGCGAGAATTTAAAAGAGTTTTGCTAAAGCTAGCGGAATTTCTCAGCAGAAGGAGATTGTCACTGACTTGCACTTCAACTGAAAATTTTGGAACTCCTTGCTAAGCATTTCAAGGAAGTCATAAAGATTTTCAAATTGCATTGCCCATTGTCATCCATGCCAGGGCACAGTGGGGGGGGGGAATCAGAAGGTTCTTTCAGTTGACACTTTTATTGGGCAATTGCTCTTCCTTATTCACAGAATTTTACTGGGCTTCGAGATGACATTGTCTTCCACTGTAACAAGGGAAGGTTGAAAAAACTGTTTCACTGCATATTTCACCAGAATGTATCTAATTCAAACTTCCCAGAATTGAACCTGGACCCAAATGCAAGCAGAGGTCTGAAGTCCATACATTTCCAAGACTGGATTCGATTCATGCAAGTGATACAATTCATGAACCACCACCACCACCAACAACAAAATGTTTTAAAATACATACGTTTGAAAAAAAAATGCAGAAACACACATTATCCAATGGGAATACTTCCTTCCTTTTTAAAACACACACACACACACACACACACACACACACACACACACACGTTTCATTTATTTGGAAACATGCACAAGAAAATATGCATGAATTTTCATGCAAAAAAAAAGAAGGGCTTGCCATCTCACATGGGCTTGAGTCAAAATGATTTTCATAGTGGAATTCAGGATACCTTGATGAGCTCAGATTTCGCTAAGAAGCACATTCCTATTTGTAACTAGGGATGCATTTAATTTGTTAAATCCATTCCATCATTGTTTCGTGGTGTCTTTCATTTTGTCATCTGCTCAACTTCAAGGCTCGACTTCTGCACTCTACATAGGGCTACCTTTGTGCATAGTCCGGAAACTTCAACTAGTTCAAAATATGGCAGCCAGGCTGGTCACTGGTACACATAGGGGTGACCACATCACAACAGTCATAAAATCTCTTCATTGGCTGCCAATGAGTTTCTGAGTGAAGTATGAAGTGTTGGTTATTACCTTTAAAGCCCTACATGGTTTGGGACCAGGCTACCTGTGGGATCACCTTCTCCTATACAATCCGCCCCGCACACTCAGGTCCTCTGGGAAAAATCTACTTCAGCTAGTAAAAACTAGGGGTGTGCACGGACCCCCCGCTCCGCTTCACTTGCAGATCCGCCATTTTCGGATCGGGCCGCTCCGCCCCGCCCCCGCTCCGCCCACTTCCGCTCCGCTCCGCTCGGAGCTCCGGATCCGGATCCGGAGCTCCGTTTCCCCCCCCATAGGCTTGCATTGAAAGCTAAAAAATTATACAACTTTTTTTCTGTTCAAGTTAGAAACCTCATGTTTGGCACCATGACACCTCATGGGGATATACACACGCACGCCAAGTTTCAAAGCAATCCCATCATCCCCTGATTTTTGGCGAATTTTTGAAAATCGGGCACCCCACACACAACATCCCTGCGAGGTGGGCAGGGGAGGAGGGAGGGAAGGCAGGCAGGCATGCAGCTGGCATTTCTGGGGGCATAAGGAAGTGAGCCAAGGATAAGCCAGTAATGCATATAAAATGGAATAAATCAATCAATAAACAAAGGAGGGGTGGAATTAAAAGCAGCAGTGTTGCTCAATAAACAGAAAGAAGAACTTTTTTAAAAAGGCTATATCTGTCTTTTACCAGCAATAGGGGGACGTGCCCGGGGGAGGGGGAAGTAGCTGCCAGTTCAAGACAGCCACCAACAGCTCTGAGAAGAAGTAAAACGCTCACTTCAACTCATAACAGGCATTGCTCTACCACTGAAAAGTGACCATTCACTTCAACTCATGATAGGCATTGCTCCACCGTTTTACTCTCTTTGGAAGGCTCTAATGGCCTTCCAGTGCAGGAGAGAGTGGGGGCACGTCCACGATGAGATGCCCTAGGGGAGCTCATCCCCTTGCACCACATCTATTCAGTTGTTCACCAAGGTTAGGGTGGGGAGCAGTGCTGTGTTTCTATCTCTTATTCTTGGCTTAGTATATGATTTCAGGTTGTGTTTGTGCATTTGGTGGGGCTACTGTGTTAAAAAACACGGGGAAAAGCCCGTTCAGATGAAGAAAGAGAAGTTTCCCAGAATCCCAAGTTACCTGTTTTGCCTATGCCCTCCTCCAACTTTGGGATCATCATGACCGGGAGCTGACTCTGCCCCTCAGCCCTTTGAAAAAGGTATTTTTCCCGCCGATTTTTTAAAAACTTCTAGCGCGCGACCCGTACGACGCAGAAAGTTGAGAGTAGTCTCAAAATGACCCCCATCCACGACTCTCTGTGCACAAGAATTTTCAGAACGATAGCTTAACCCCCCCCCAGTTATCCCCGATTCTTTCCCTCAATGCAATCCTATGGGCGAAAAGCCAAAAATGCCGTTTGAGCCGCGCGGTTGACCCGATTTTCACAAAAATATAGCACGCGACCCAGACAACGCAGAGAGGTGAGAGTGGTCTCAAAATGACCCCCATCCACGACTCTCTGTGCACAAGAATTTTCAGAATGATAGCTTAACCCCCCCCCAGTTATCCCCGATTCTTTCCCTCAATGCAATCCTATGGGCGAAAAGCCGAAAACGCCGTTTGAGCCGCGCGGTTGACCCGATTTTCACAAAAATATAGCACGCGACCCAGACAACGCAGAGAGGTGAGAGTGGTCTCAAAATGACCCCCATCCACGACTCTCTGAGCACAAGAATTTCTAGAACGATAGCTTCAAAAACAACCTAGTTATGCGCGATTATTTGCCGCAATGCAATCCTATGGCGAAATATTTTCAAGATGGCGACCGGAGCGCTCCGCCTGAACTAGGAGCTCCGAAAAATGGGCGCTTCTCTTCGCCTTGCTTCTAGGGGGTCCGCGGTCCGCTCCTACTCTGCCTCTGGGTAAGGCGGAGCAGGCCAATCCGCTACTGCTTCTACGCTCCTAATCGGAGCGGATCACACCCCTAGTAAAAACTAGATTAACAACTGTTACCCAGAGGACCTTCTCTTCTGCTACTCCCGGACTGTGGAATGGCTTGCTGGAGGAGACTCATCAACTTAATAGTCTACTAGCATTCACGAAAGCTATAAAGACTGATCTCTTCCAGCAGACCTATCCAGTGGAATTTTAAGATGTTTCTAAAATGTTTTTAGGATGTTTTTAACAATGTATATTATGTTTTAATTCAGTTTTATGTATTTTATCATTTATTGTTGTTCCCCTCCCCGATCCAAATGGAGAGGAGGGTAAGAAATAAATTTATTATTATTATTATTATTATTATTATTATTATTGACAAAAACAGGTTTTTTAAAAACAGAATTTCATTCTTCTTATGCTAATTTCCAGTAGTGCTAATGCACAATAACTAATATACAAAATTTTAAACCATAAAAAAGCATAAAAACAGACAACATCCATTCAAAAGGAACTATTCTTGGGTCTATTTTGATAATCTACTCAGATTTTAGTTACAAACTGCATAATACATGCACATTTTGGGTACAATTTGTACAAATTTCAGCTAAAATTTCTGTAAATAGCATAAATTGCACCTCACAATTTTTATTTATTTATTACATTTTTATACCGCCCAATAGCCGAAGCTCTCTGGGCAGTTCACAAAAATTAAAACTATAATAAAACAACCAACATGTTAAAAGCACAATTACAGAATTACAAAATTACAATTTGCACATGTTCCTATTTATGTAAAAAAAAATAAAAATCCATGAGGTGGTCTGACTTGATGCAGATTAAGCTGGGTAAGCTTGTGGGGGAAATGAGCCAAAATCTGAGGGAAGGGAGAGAAATGATTCTTCAGACATCCCTACCAAAAATAAAATTTAAAAAAATACATTAAGGAGGGGGGAAATGAAAAGCTGTACAATATCTTTGGACTGGCAGCATGAGGACCTATCCATCTGAAAACAGGTAAGGGAGAAAAGGAAAAAGCAATGGGAGAAAAATAACACCTTCTGTTCTTTGTTCCCACTATGGCTGCTACTTAAAGGCAAGGAAAGTGAACAGATAATGTGTTCTGAGGGGTGGAAAAGAAAAGTTTCGGGCCCCCAGGATGGCATTAGAGATGGGCAGTGATGCCAGAGTGCCAAGAATTCTTCTCCATGGGGCTTGAAATTAGCTCACCCCTCATCTGAGATGGGATTTTACCAGCCCCCAAAACATTATTCTTAAGCCGGGCTCAGAAGGAACAGAAGGACCATTTCTAGAATGACACGTTGAGATATATTGCAGGATCATTCCTTGCAAGACGCTTTATCCCCTTCTTACACTGCATTTCTGATTTCTGGATTTGTCTGGTTGCCGCTGTAGGGTTTAAAAGCAATGCCCTTAAAATTCTTCCTCTTCCCATTCATAACGCAGCATTTGCAGCAACCCATTCATCTGTGGCCTTCCTGGTTTTGATTTATTTATTTAATTCCTTTGTGAGGTACACTACTTCTTCTCCTTCTCCGTCTCCTACTTGGCAGCTCTCGCAAAGAGGTTGTTAGTGAGGTTCCTGCTGTAAATAACTTACATTAGGCTACGACTACGGCAGCAGCAGCAACAACAAAAATTCTCCGGCGCTCATTTGCTCATTCAGGAGTACACATAATGAGAAATGGTAATTAGATCACAAATCACAGGGAACGTCTTGGAACCTAGGCAATTTTGAGGCTCACAGAATAACTCCAAATCTAATGAACTTTAAACGTTCTGATTAAATGCGTGGCCAGCTTTTCTTTTCCAGCAGTGGTCACGGAGGAGGCTTGTGGTTCTTAAGGATGTTCCCTCGGTCAAGACCCTCACCGAACGCCAGCACAATTGTTTAATTGTTCTTGAAAGCAATGGTTTCACTTGCTTATGAGTTTATGAGGCAGCAAATGACTCCTGCTCAGCAAATTTCTCACAGCTATTTATTACTGAGGATATTTGGAGGAAGGAGAAAAGATAATATTTGTGCTTGGATGTGACATGAACCGGTGAAAAATTGGCTACCCTCTTTGTCGGATGCCGTTTCCAGCCCCTAATAATAACGTTTATTTGCTATGTTGGAGTGCCGGTATCTTGGCAAATAGAACCGAAGCTAATCTTCACCTGCTCTAAGCTGTCAGATAGTTCCAGCCAAACTAACAGAGGGTGAACGGCAGATCGCTTGGCCTTTTATTTGTTTGCAGCATGTCGTCATTCTTTAGACTGTATTTCATAATGTGGGTTCAATCCAAAGCAATAAGCAAAAACAGATCAGCTTATATTTTTAAGTGACAGCATAGCACAGGAGTGCTTCTCGACAGTTGCATTGGCCTTGCGGGTATAATATTCTGGCACGGTGAGAATGGCAGGAAACACAATGAAGGGATTGCTACAAGAGAAAAATCCATGTGGAGTAGAAGGTGATTCAGATGACACAGGTCCAAAGAGATCCTTTGCATAGACCCAAGGGCATGCCCAATGGGATTGCTGACATCTTTAAACTCTTGTACCTTCTGACAAGCTACTTTTGAAACACCCCTTCATGCACCATGGAGAGCTGTTCTTCAAGGCACACAAGCTCAAAGCCCCTTGGGTGTGTAGAACGATTTCCATTAGGGGTGTGATCCGCTCCGATTAGGAGCGTAGAAGCAGTAGCGGATTGGCCTGCTCCGCCTTACCCAGAGGCGGAGTAGGAGCGGACCGCGGACCCCCTAGAAGCAAGGCGAAGAGAAGCGCCCATTTTTCGGAGCTCCTAGTTCAGGCGGAGCGCTCCGGTCGCCATCTTGAAAACATTTCGCCATAGGATTGCATTGCGGCAAATAATCGCGCATAACTAGGTTGTTTTTGAAGCTATCGTTCTAGAAATTCTTGTGCTCAGAGAGTCGTGGATGGGGATCATTTTGAGACCACTCTCACCTCTCTGCGTTGTCTGGGTCGCGTGCTATATTTTTGTGAAAATCGGGTCAACCGTGCGGCTCAAACGGCGTTTTTGGCTTTTCGCCCATAGGATTGCATTGAGGGAAAGAATCGGGGATAACTGGGGGGGGGTTTAAGCTATCGTTCTGGAAATTCTTGTGCACAGAGAGTCGTGGATGGGGGTCATTTTGAGACTACTCTGAACTTTCTGCGTCGTACGGGTCGCGCGCTAGAAGTTTTTAAAAAATCGGCGGGAAAAATACCTTTTTCAAAGGGCTGAGGGGCAGAGTCAGCTCCCGGTCATGATGATCCCAAAGTTGGAGGAGGGCATAGGCAAAACGGGTAACTTGGGATTCTGGGAAACTTCTCTTTCTTCATCTGAACAGGCTTTCCCCCGTGTTTTTTAACACAGTAGCCCCACCAAATGCACAAACACAACCTGAAATCATATACTAAGCCAAGAATAAGAGATAGAAACACAGCACTGCTCCCCACCCTAACCTTGGTGAACAACTGAATCGATGTGGTGCAAGGGGATGAGCTCCCCTAGGGCATCTCATCGTGGACGTGCCCCCACTCTCTCCTGCACTGGAAGGCCATTAGAGCCTTCCAAAGAGAGTAAAACGGTGGAGCAATGCCTATCATGAGTTGAAGTGAATGGTCACTTTTCAGTGGTAGAGCAATGCCTGTTATGAGTTGAAGTGAGCGTTTTACTTCTTCTCAGAGCTGTTGGTGGCTGTCTTGAACTGGCAGCTACTTCCCCCTCCCCCGGGCACGTCCCCCTATTGCTGGTAAAAGACAGATATAGCCTTTTTTAAAAAATTCTTCTTGCTGTTTATTGAGCAACACTGCTGCTTTTAATTCCACCCCTCCTTTGTTTATTTATTGATTTATTCCATTTTATATGCATTACTGGCTTATCCTTGGCTCACTTCCTTATGCCCCCAGAAATGCCAGCTGCATGCCTGCCTGCCTTCCCTCCCTCCTCCCCTGCCCACCTCGCAGGGATGTTGTGTGTGGGGTGCCCGATTTTCAAAAATTCGCCAAAAATCAGGGGATGATGGGATTGCTTTGAAACTTGGCGTGCGTGTGTATATCCCCATGAGGTGTCATGGTGCCAAACATGAGGTTTCTAATTTGAACAGAAAAAAAGTTGTATAATTTTTTAGCTTTCAATGCAAGCCTATGGGGGGGGAAACGGAGCTCCGGATCCGGATCCGGAGCTCCGAGCGGAGCGGAGCGGAAGTGGGCGGAGCGGGGGCGGGGCGGAGCAGCCCGATCCGGAAAATGGCGGATCTGCAAGTGAAGCGGAGCAGGGGGTCCGTGCACACCCCTAATTTCCATAGTTCTTTTGGATCTCAGCCATTGCTTCTCAATAGACTTAGGGCTTTGCTAGACCTGCCGGGATAAGCCGGCAGGGAGGCGGGGCGACAGCGCGCTGACGTTAGCGCACGCCACCCGGGCTTCCAGACGCGGGACGCGCAGGGACGTCGGATCCCTGCAGCGTCCGCCTTTTTTTTTTTTTAAGTTTAAAGGGGCCACGTGCGGCCCGAAGACTGCGGAGAAGATAAGGGGTTTTTTTTAGTTAACCCCCCCCATCCGCTTCTGTGTCGTCTCTCCTTCTCCCTCCGTGTGAGTGTGTCTCTACTGTATCATCTCTCCTTCTCCCTCCGTGTGTGTGTGTCTGTGCTGTGTCGTCTCTCCTTCTCCCTACCGGGATCTCCCCCGGCCGATGGGCACAGCGCTCAGCGCTGTGGCCAGTCCGCAGCTTTTTGCGGCTACTCACGAGTAAGCGAGTAGCCGCAAAAAGCCACGGAAGTCTCTAGACGTTCTGCAGCTCTGGCCTCAGGCCGGGGCTGGGGAAAAGGCGCGCCATAAGCGACTTTGCTTATGGCGTGTTAGAGGAGGCTTCAGTGCGGCCTGGAGCCGGATTCCCCTGTGCGTCATGTGGACGCACAGCAGGGAAACCGGCTCTCAAGGCGCGCTAAGGCCTCGTCTAGGAACGCCCTTAGACATTCGTCAGAGTCGCCAGCACAAACCTCCCTTTGAATACAGTTCTACAGCAGTCACTGCAGTAGTATCAAGTTCTGTATAAATGAATAGGAATTGTGCAACAGCGGTTGCTTTTCATGCACTTTAACTGACAGTGCTCAGTTTCAACAGTGCTCATGCACAAAATGTTCCCTGTAGACTTCACTTACTATTTGTAGCAGCAGCATTACATGGTCACACAGTCTTAACTTCAGGTACTGTTCCAGTGCATTACTGAAAGTGTCCTGTAGTGCTGTGTCCAAAATTCCTTCCATGAAAATTCTGACCATTCTCATTCAATTTGATAGAAAAGAAATTGCTTACGAAATGAAATTCAAAGGAGAAGAAATTTCGGACAAATTGTCATGGATTTGGTTCAGGGTTCTTGTGCTTTCCTTACTTCTGAGATAACTGAGGAGTGGGTGTGAGTGTCCTGTCTTTCATTGTACAGTCATCTCTCTAACAGCCTGTAGCCTCCTTGGCTTTCTGCACTTCCTGCCCAGGCGAAGACGTCATGAATTTTATTCCTCCCATAGGGTGTTTTCAGATCAGAAAGTGCAGACCGCCTGGGAGACTGCAGAAACCCTGGTGAGATGTGTAATAGAAAGAAAAATACAGACAGTACCCTCAGCCATCGCACAATGATTGGTTAAGGTCAAAAGCACTTCCAACACGCATTTGAAACAAATTATAAAATTCCCTGAGAATGAGGCAGAAAAATGGAAGTCCATTCCACAGGGAAAGAAAACTTTCAGGAAATTTGTGGGATTTTTCTGTTCTTACCCCCCTAGACATAAAAGGACACTTTTCAGAATTTTCTCCACATTTTCTTCAATATTTTTTTGGGGGAAGGGGGCTGCATTCCCTCCCCTTAATGCCCTGCATAGATGCTAGGTATATGGGGTATTGAGGGGAGGTTGCAGAATGGAGGCCAAGCTGCCACCCCCCCCCAAAAAAAGAGGCAGTGCACCCCCCAAAAAAAAAACCCTTTGAGGAGAAAAAGAAAGAAGCTGTTCTACAACTAGGGCTGTGCACAGACCCCCTGCTCTGCCCCACTCCTAGCATCCGCATGGGCGGCGGCAGCAGCAGCAGAGCCAAGTAAAGCCCCTTACCTTTTTTGCAGAGCTCTGGATAGAGGCGAAGGATCCGCCTTCACCTTGATCCGCTCCGCGACGCTCCGCTGTTCCCCCGACCCTCTTCACCTCTGCCTTAAGGGGAGGCGAAGCACCCCAATCTGCTTCTGCTTCTCCGGTCTGAGGAGAAGCGGAGCACAGCCCTATCTACAGCCCTTACCAATGGTGATGCCGACCTGTGAGAAATTCTTGGAGAATTTCTCCTCCACCTTGAGAAATTCAGTGAAATTGTCCCTCCAATTTCTCTACCCACAAATAGGGTGGGGAATTTTGAGAGACCGCTTGTGCACAGCTTTATTTCCTGAAATGATGCTTGCCGTGGGAAATTGCCTTCTGCAAGTCAGAATGTGAGTCCATCTAGCCAACAAATATCAGTATCTTGCTCATGGCACCAATGTATCCCCGGACATTTTCCTTTTCCCCACCAAGTTCCCCGTATGTTTCTTACAACTCAGATTGCTGTGAAATAGGTTTCTATTGCTCCTGAAATCTCTGGGGTCAGAGGAGATGTCTAGCATGTTGGGATTTAGACAGCCTCCACTACTGCCTTGTATTCATCTGGACATGTTACTTTTCTTTTTAAAGATATTTTTCTTCTTTCTTTTTTATTAATCTTTTAAATATGGCAACAAGGGAGAGGGCCTTTTCAGTGGTGCCCCCCCAATTGTGGAATGATCTCCCCAATGAGACTCACCTGGTGCCAACATTGTTATCTTTTCATTGCCAGGTCAAGACTTTTCTCTTCTCCCAGGCATATAGGAGCATATGCTGAGCTTTCTAACTGTCACCAGATCAATATCTGTTTAAACGGATATTGTCTTTGTATATTACCTGTTTTATGTTTGTAATGGTTTTTAAATTTTGTATATCTGCTTTTTTAAATGTTTTAATCTTTGTAAACCACCTATATATGCATCTATGTATGCATAATTTTAACAATAAAAATTATGCATACATAGATTTGTATACATCCATATCTATTATATCTATATCTGTTAGGGATGTGCTCTGCTTCTCTTTGGTTCAGAGAAGCAGGAGCGAAGCGGCCTAATTCGCCTCCAGAAAAGGCGGAGGCGAAGAGAGTCAGGGGGGCTGTGGATCGAGGCGAAGAGGATCGCCTCAATCCGGAGCTTCGCCTGAAGGTAAATGGGGGGGAGGGGGACTAATGTGGTGCTGCCAGCGCCGCCATCCATGTGGCGGCGGCGGCGGCAGCACCAGGTAAGGTAGCAGGGAGGAGGGACACTTACCTTCCTCAGTCGCGGGCTTCAATTGAGGCCCCGGTTGAAGCCGGAAGTGAAGGCCAAGGCCTCTTCTGGCTTCAACCGGGGCCTCAATTGAAGCCCACGATGGAGGAAGGTAAGGGGGCGGGGGCAGGGGCGGGGGCCTGGTCTACCTGGCGCCACTGGTGTGGCCATCCTTGTGGAGGCGGTGGCACCATGTAAGGGAGCAGGGAGGAGGGACGCTTACCTTCATCCATCGTGGGCTTCAACTGAGGCCCCGGTTGAAGCCGGAAGTGAAGGCCGAGGCCTCTTCTGGCTTTAACCGGGGCCTCAATTGAAGCCCGCGACAGAGGAAGGTAAGGGGGCGGGGGCCTGGCCTACCTGGTGCCACCATCCATTCGGTGGTGGCGCCAGGTAAGGGAGCAAGGAAGAGGGACGCTCACCTTCCTCCGTCGCGGACTTCAATTGAGGCCCCGGTTGAAGCTGGAAGTGAAGGCCGAGGCCTCTTCCGGCTTCAACTGGGGCCTCAATTGAAGCCCACGACGGAGAAGGTAAGGGGGCGGGGTGGGTGGGTGGCTTATCTTGCGCCGCCACCGTCGCTGCCGTCCATATAATGACGTCGGCGAAGCTGGATCTCGCTCCACGGAGCAGAGCGGGAGACGGGCGGAGAGGCACGAAAAGGATCGGGCCTGATCCGGATTTTCCGGATCGGGCCACGAAGCAGATTGGGGGGTCTGTGCACACCCCTAATATCTATATATGAGAATAGAACTTCTCTAGCAATTATACAAACTCTTCAACAAAAGCAGACCAGATATCCAAGCATCCATTCGAAGATGTTGTCTATGCACTACCTATTCAAATTTTGAATGTGTTGTAAGGTCCTCAATCCATTGTGTTATAAGAGGTGAGCATTTATCCTTCCAGTTTTGGAGTCTCAGGCCAGATCTACACCAAGCAGGATATTGCACTATGAAAGCGGTATATGGGATGTGTCAATGGGCCCCAACAGTTGTCAGTGCACTTCAATACTTCTACAAAGCAGTAGTGTGGCTCCTACCTCTTATATACCACTTTCATACCGCTTTCATAGTGCAATATTCTGCTTGGTGTAGATCTGGCCTCAGTCTTTTAACTGTCAAAAAGGTGCAGAGAACCCATTTATACTGACCATATGTTAATTTAAAAGAACATTTACATCACTGAATATTAAAGACTGTTCCAGTACAAAATTTATCCACATAGTAATCAAGCAACTACTGGACATTACCAAAACATATGTTTAAAAGAAGCATTGGCTGCATTGCACTGCCAGCAATTACCCAAATTAGACAATCCCTTTTCAAAGACATATTGTGGAGTCCAGTAGGCATGAAACAAGAGTTTTTTTAGGCTAAGATCCATAGGCAAAGATACAGAGCCATGACGGGTATAGATGCCAAATCAATTACTTGTCCTTTGCCATGCCTCCCATGGCAGCCATTTTGTGGTGGTGCCTAGGAGAGTATTGCAAATGACCAAATATGTCCATGGCCAAAAAGATTGCACACCACTGATTGAGCCCAATCTTATCTACTCTGGTTTGAAGTGACTCTCCAGGGATTCATGTAAAGGGAATTTCATGTCACCTGTTACATAATCTTTTTAAATTGGTGATGCCAAATACTTTCTGCATGTAACATGAGTGCTTAGTGAGCAAGTCTCCCTCCTCATAACAACCATATTTTCCAACTAGGGAGATTATTTTGCCTTTTGATCCACAGTGTGAACAAACACCCAGTTATTTGTTGAAATTCGCACTTCTTTGAACTTGCAGTGGAGGTTTTAATTTAAAAAAAAGAAAAGCCTCAAAAATGTATTTATTGGGTGAAATGATGTTCAAAGCTTTTAGAAATCCATGGAACTCATAAAAACCAGATAATCAATAAATTAAATGGAAATTTAAAATAACACCCTGGATAAGAAAATGAAATGAAACATGTAAGAAGGAGAAGTCTGTAATCAACCAAGTGTGGGGAAATGGAATAAGCATGGATGTGTGTAGTTTTATGTTCTTGTTCTTTTTTTGAGTTCAATGTATTTAAAAAAATAAAAATAAAATATTTAAAAAGAAGAAGAAAAAAGAAATTTGTTTTCAGAAAATGTACACGTTAGGCAAAAATAAAGCATACAAAGGTGCATGTATTATGAAACAAGAATCAAACAGAATAACTTTGACAGAAGCTTATAGAAATTTGTGGGACTCATGAAAAGAAGATTATAAATGAATAAAAGGATGAATTAATATACCACCTTGGAATAGAATCAGAAAATAAAAGATGGGAGAAGAAGAATTCTGAAATTGACCGAGCTTGGGGAGGAAAAGAGGAGGGATTGTGAATTAATACTAATGTGTTTTGTTTTTGTTACTTTCTGTATTTTTTGAAAACTCAATAAAAATATTTAACAACACAAAACAAAGATGCATGTATCAGGAGAAACAAGCAGAAAATGGATCATGCATTTTCATGCAAACATCACAGTATTTAAGATTGGATAAATGAGAAGCAGAGAGAACTGAAATTGACAGGTTCATCCATCTGTATCTTCAACCATTCCCTAATGAGGGCAGGATAATCTTTGCCCCTTTCCAAAACTAGAAGAAAGAAGTGAAACCAATATCACTCAGCATTCTGGGTCACACAATTCCCACCCACTAGAGCTAAAGTCATGGGGACTCTTAACTTCTCTGCTTATCTCTCTTGCCCTCTTTAGTTAGTCGTAGCTTATACCACTATACCAATGTTCAGGTATTTATGCCTGTTCTTTGTATCAGTGTGCATATATACAAATGCCTCTTTTATTCATTGTTTTGGCAATGGCAAGAGGTCATAAGGATAAACTTTGTATTGGAACAGTCTTTAATATGGAACAATGTGCACGTCCTCCTAAACTACATTGGAAGTTAACCCATGATCAGCAAAAAGAAAAGAAATTCCTATGAATGTAATGTTTGTTCTCACCCCCCCCCCAATGTTTTCAGTTCTGTGTTGTTAAATTCAGAATAAAAAGCAAAAAGCAAAAAATAAAATAAAATAAAACCAATATCAGTGTGCAGATATACAAATATCAGCCACATCCTCAATAGGAATCCAGCCAGAGAAATAACCCCCGGACATTTTTTTGTTCAAATAACCTACTTCCAATTGTTCACATTGGTCAAGACTAATGAAATTAAGTCAACTCCAAACGTTTCTCAACTGCAAACAGATTGGTTCATTTACTTCGCCAATGTCAATGTGCTGTCACTATTATATACAATTTAATTAGTACACTCAAGGTAAAATCCAAGAGCACCCCTTGCTCAGCAGCTGCTATCAAAACAATGGTCTAATCTAGTTTCGAAGGATTTGCATAGAAGCAATCAGACATGGGCGGCAGGAAAGAAAGTGAGAGGGAAAATGAGAGACACGGAACCGAATGTGCGCTAATCCATTCTGAATTTGAGACAAAACCAGCCAGAACCCTAAAGGACTCTATTTTGGGGATACAGTCCAGGCCCTTTGATTGCTCCTTTAGAGTTCTGGCTAGTTCGGACTAAAACCCAGAATGGATTTACAGACCAAATGAAGTCAGGGCCAGCAACCTTCACTGATCTGTACCAACGTTATGTGGTCTTATTATATATGACAACTAGGGATTTCCTAGCAATATGAACTTTGTGAATTCTGATGCAAGTTAATCTGATCTGCATCTCCAAAGCTAATATGATTGGGCCATAATTATCTTCTCTCTCCCCCCCCCCACCAGATTTTGCACTCAGAATGTCTCTTGACGCCACAGCTAGACCTAAGGTTTATCCCGGGGTCATCCCTGCCTGCTCCCAGGATATCCTGTGTATCATTTACATGAACAGAGATGACCACAGGATGATCCCAGGACAAACCTTAGGTCTAGCTAAGGCCTGAGTTAGAAATCCATTTCTAAAGACTTTTTAAGAAATGTCTATTTTGAGAGAAAATGCATTCATAAATGCATATTTTCTAAGAAATGTTCAATTATGTATTTCAATATGAATTTTGGGGCAGATTCTTTTTTTAAAAAAAATTTGTAAATTAATGTGGAATAGAATTAGGTATGAACATGTGTGAAACTGACATTGACTTTAAGCAGATGGATTCTTCCCTCCCTAACCACTAGGAGTGGTCTGCACAGTTCACACATACACTGAGTCCTGCTGTTATTAGTAAGGTTGAATTATTAATTATTTTATTTTATTTATTTATTTATTTATTACACTTATATACCGCTCCCATAGCCAGGGGTCTCTGGGTGGTTTACAGAAATTAATAAATATTAATAAATTAATAAATATGGATTGGGAATAAATTCGTTTAGTGCACATGCCGATGCAAATTTACCTAATTTTTCACTTTCAAAGAAATATGTGTCTTAGGGCTCATCTACAGCAAGCAAGATATTCCAATATGAAAGCGGTATGAAAGTGGTATAAAATGCAGGAGCCACACTGCTGCTTTATAGCGGTATTGAAGTGCACTGCAGGATTTATAGTGGTACTGAAGTGCACTGAAAACAGTTGGAGCTCATGACACATCTACACACCAAGCAGGATATAGCACTATGAAAGTGGTATGAAAGCGGTATATGGGATGTGTCCCAACAGTGGGCCCAAACAGTTGTCAGTGCACTTCAATACCACTATAAAGCAGTAGTGTGGCTCCAGCCTTTTATATACTGCTTTCATACCACTTTCATAGTGGAATATTCTGCTTGGTGTAGATGAGCCCTCAGTCAACCTTTAAAATTTGGATTTCTCTGAATTTTGCAATGGAGTTCTCCCATTAAAGATAACTTGTACAAAAATGCATTTATTTGGGGAAATAATGTTAAAAAATGCTCTATAATAGGAAATATTGCTGGTCTGGCTGGATTAATGGTATGGTTTAAGAAATGGATTCCCCCTACTTGGAACAACTTGAACAATTATAAGCTGAGTTGAAACCTCTGATATTCAGACCTGGCTACTAATTAGCTCACCCAACATTAGTTTTGCTCATTCCTAACCAGCCGTCCCGTGGGCACAGTGAAAATGCACAGATACGAAGGAGCATAATTCAGCCAGAGGTAACCACATCTAAACCCCATTGATTCTGATAGGAAAGTTAAGCACATTGTGCAAACAGCTGCATAACAGGTTGCCCAAAGGGTTGACCAAGTGCAATGCACAGCCACTTGTGCAACCACACTTCCATAAATATAACTTTAGTTGGTTCTTCCCTTGTGCACAATTCATAAACTACTTTCTGCGTGTGCTAACAGAAGGACACAGATGGATATTAACCTCAAGTACACAGTGCTTCTACTTTTTCCAAAGTAACACGAAAACAGCTTTTAGTGAGTAACAGCAACTAAAGCTTCGAATGAAAAGGTTTTCTCCCTTATGCTAACAAGATATTTCTTCTCACTGGGGGGTATTTAATAATGACAACAATTCAAAAACCATTTGCTTATGAATATGGAATGGTATTTAATGAAGATGCTTTGAGAAAGTTCATGTGAAAGACTGTTCCTGCCCATGTCACAGCTAACTCACACCCACTTCAATTTCCATGGTGTCCCTGACAAAATACACATATGGGACAGCGAATGTATGTATAGACACATCACTCCTCATGTAGAATAAAGATTATTCATTGATATGTTTATCCAATTGGAGAATTAAGTGAACTTATTTCCTAGAGACTTTCTGGATGATTGAAACCAATTCTGCACTTTTTTGTTCGCTTGTATGCTCATGCAGGCACCAAGCCATTACCAAATGTGACCTGTGTTATCTCCCCTCCCTATGTATTGAAAGGGAGGGATCAAGCTTTTGTATAGAAATATTAGCATCCCTTGGGTTGTTTGGAGCATGTGCCAAATTGCCGTGGTGAATGGCATTCTCTATCAGTACATACTAGAAGTGATCAAGAAATCTGTCCATCAGCCAAGGGGACGCTTGAGATCTACTAGTGTACATAGAATCATAGATTCATAGAATAGCAGAGTTGGAAGGGGCCTATAAGGCCATTGAGTCCAACCCCCTGCTCAATGCAGGAATCCACCCAAAAGCATCCCTGACAGATGGTTGTCCAGCTGCCTCTTGAAGGCCTCTAGTGTGGGAGAGCCCACAACCTCCCTAGGTCACTGATTCCATTGTCATACTGCTGACAATGTTCTGAAAATGCAGAAACTAGACATGGTCAATGGGACATGGGGATAAAATTTAATCATTACCAATGGCTCTTAGGCAATGAGATTTACAGGTAAATGCCAGGTGTTTTTTTTTTTTATCCATTAAAAAAATCTTATATATTACAACTACACATAACAAATATTCAGTGAGCTCCTGACATTTCCTATAACATACACAGGGCTCATCTACACCAAGCAGATATTTCACTATGAAAGTGGTATGAAAGCGGTATATAAAAGGCAGGAGCCACACAACTGCTTTATAGAGGTATTGAAGTGCACTGACAACTGTTGAGACCCATTGACACATACTATATACTGTTTTCATACCACTTTCATAGTGCAATATCCTGCTTGGTGTAGATGTGTCATGGTCTCCAACAGCTGACAGTGCATTTCAGTACCACTATAAAGCAGTAGTGTAGATCCTGCAGAGCACTTCAATACCGCTATACAGCAGTCGTGTGGCTCCTGCCTTTTATATACCGCTTTCATACCGCTTTCAAAGTGGAATATCCTGCTTGGTGTAGATGAGCCCTCACAATGAATTAAAGTTTAGGCATGATGATTATTTATCTATATCGGGGTGAGAAACCTCCATCGCTATGGGCTGCAGCCCACAGGGCACCACACAGGCGATAGGGTGCCCCCCCAAAAAACCGCAATAGCACAGAACTTCAGTGACAAACACTCTGTACCATTACACACCACCACAATGCTTACATTTACCCAGAGGACCTTCTCTTCTGCTGCTCCCAGACTGTGTAATGGCCTGCCAGAGGAGATTCAACCAGGATGATCAGAGGTCTAGAAACAAAGCCCTATGAAGAGAGACTGAAAGAACTGGGCATGTTTAGCCTGGAGAAGAGAAGATTGAGGGGAGACATGATAGCACTCTTCAAATACTTAAAAGGTTGTCACACAGAGGAAGGCCAGGATCTCTTCTCGATCCTCCCAGAGTGCAGGACATGGAATAACGGGCTCAAGTTAAAGGAAGCCAGATTCCAGCTGGACATCAGGAAAAACTTCCTGACTGTTAGAGCAGTGCGACAATGGAATCAGCTACCTAGGGAGGTTGTGGGCTCTCCCACACTAGAGGCCTTCAAGAGGCAGCTGGACAACCATCTGTCAGGGATGCTTTAGGGTGGATTCCTGCATTGAGCAGGGGGTTGGACTCGATGGCCTTGTAGGCCCCTTCCAACTCTGCTATTCTATGATTCTATGATTAACAGTCTTTTAGCATTTAAGAAAGCTATAAAGACTGATCTCTTCCAGCTGGCCTATCCAGTGGAATTTTAGGATGCTTTTAGTGTGCTTTTAGGATGTTTTTAGGATTTTCTAACAATGTATACTATGTTTTTAATCAGTATTTTATGTACTTTATACTTGCTGTTGTTCCCCGCCTCAATCCAAACGGAGAGGTGGGTAAGAAATAAAATTATTATTATTATTACAGTTTCCAAGTTAAATGCAACTCCTTTGGGGCTCTGTGGTAGATATGGAGCACCAAAGTTCCAAATTTAGCTTGTAAAGTAGCTAAATGTGGCTGTTTGCATGCTCAATAGCTGCTAAAGATTTATTTTTTTTAGCTTCTAAAGATGCCATTTTTAATTAACAATGAAAAAAATGGGATTCAGCTGGGGTGGGTGTGTCATGAGTGCATACAGGGGCCACACATTTCTCACCCCTGTTTTATATGATAATAGAAAAAAGTATTAAAAAGACATATTTGCTTTCACATGCTGCCATGTTTTATGTCACACCTAATAACACAGGGTCTCAAATGCTCCAGTGGTATTGTGTGGGTGAAAACAATCAGAACTCCCATACTCCTTTGATTATGATAACATTCATAACCTTTGATAGAAGTGATAACATGAAAAAGTGATTAAGGAGCACATCAGCTGCTCTGTTCTCATTTCTCTATATTAGTTAATTCAAGATCTTAAATACTGATGGGTTTTATAGTTATATTACTTATCATTTCTATCAAATTTTATGAATTTTATCACAATCAAACGTGATGAATATTAATTCCTAGACTCGTTTTTTTGAAAGATGTTGTACATGTTTCATTCCAGGATAAGAAACAATCCCTTTTAATAGTAATATTACATGTTTAATTTATTCTCTGCTCTACCCCTTATGCTCCATACTTATCCCAGAGTCTGATTTAGTTTCCTAGAGCTTTTCCTACCAGACTCCAGGTTTAGGGATGGGAAAACCTGTCCAGCTTGATATTTATTTATTTATTTATTTATTTATTTTGTTACATTTCTATACCACCCAATAGCTGAAGCTCTCTGGGCAGTTCACAAAAATTAAAACCATAGTAAGACAACCAACGGGTTAAATATTGTTGTTATTTTTCACCACCAAGCTCATTCTGTCCCGATTCGGTCTGAGCTCCCCCATGCCACCATCCAGCACATAAATCTGCACATATTTTTCTGGTGTGAAATTTTCAATTGTACACATCATTGGATGCATGCACCAATTGACTATAGCATATTGTACACACTTCAGAAATGCACACATTTTTCTTTGCACATCTTTGTGCATGTTGTTGAACATATTTTCTTGTTGTTGTTTTTGGTTTTTGGAATGCACTGCAAGCTCAGATGTACACCTATCCCTACCTACTTTATTGTCTGAAACATACTGTGATGTGGGAGCTTATAAATGCTTCTCATTGGATAAATAACCACTGGTCCCCAATCCTTGGTGGTGGGCACTGAAGATGACTCACCAATAATGACTCCCTTGACCTGTTTGTTTCCCTGCCTGGCTTATTAAATATAATGATCACCTCAATGACCACCCAGAGAGCAACAGGTGAGCAGCAGTGGCAAACAGACCTGGGGTTTGAATTTATATAATGAATTCTTTCCATGAATTTATCTAATCCCAGTGGAGTCTGGTGGCTTTGATTTCAGTGGAGCTGTGAATCTATCCTGGGTTTCAGGCAGAACCAGCCAGAACTCTAAAAGAGCTATCCAAGATGATGAATCTATTTTGGAGATACGGTTCATCCACTCAGTTTGTTCAGCATTCTGACTGGTTCGGGACAGCACCTTGGATAGCTTCTTTAAAGTTCTGACTGGCTTTGACTGAAACCCTGAGCAGATTCTATGCTCCATGACATCAGAGCCACCTGCCTCCACTGGCTCTATCCCTCATTATTTCTTCTTCTTCTTCTTCTTCTTCTTCTTCTTCTTCTTCTTCTTCTTCTTCTTCTTCTTCTTCTTCTTCTTCTTGGACCAAGATACTTACCAATCAGTTCCTTTCCATGCAAAGGAAAATAGATTGTGATCATGAGTTCTTAATTTCATTCAAACTTTGGTAGACTTCCCTTTCCTATACTCCTAATACCCTAGACAGTTGTTCCCAAAGTGGGTGGTACTGCCCCCTTGGGGGTGGTGGGATTGCATAGGGGGGCATTAAAAGGCAAGGGGGCAGCAGGGGGGCACTAATAGGCAAAGGAGCAGCAGGAGGGCGCTTGAGGTGGTCTTTTCCATACCATGAGTTTTGGTTACAGAAGGAAATTTCTGATCGCTATCTTGCACTATAGAGAGGGGTTCTGAAGCTCCTGGTTGCATTTCAAACATCATATTTGGTGGAATGTGGTTTTAGTGTAGTCTGCCTACTTCTCTCCAAGCAAAGAAATTGACTCCAGATTACTAAACGTGGTGATTTAAGACTCACGGTAAGTGACTTTAAACCAGACATTGGGAGACTGGTATCACTTCATCAAGCCCATCCATCACATTAAGAATTTACAGAATAGTGAGGTACTCTACCCTCGTTACTAACTGTGATATCTAATATTCTTGCTAAATGACTATCAGACTTTGAAAAGATGGTATCACTGGATCTAGTTCATCAATTATGTTTAATTGAATAAACTAAAAAAGTGAAATTGGATTTTGAATAAATATTCAATTAATTGTTACAGTTTTGAATTTTATTGTTATTATCTTCCTTAGTGGGTCATTGAAAACCGCTATTCTGAATAATGATTTTTATGGTGTAGGGTAGGGGGAACTGGGCATGTGTTTGTGGACCCAAGGGGGCGGTTACCTGAAAAAGTTTGGGAACCACTGACTAGCCTGTCACCCAGAGCATGTCTAGACGAGGAGGGTGGAGGGGCATGATCTCGTGATTTTATGACTGCAAGTTCGTCCCCCTGGTCTATATGTGTGCAACAATCTGGGAGGAAGAGGACGTCACGCCTGGCTTTTTGTTTTGTTTTGTTTTTAATTGAAAATGAGTGCAGGAGTGCTCCTAAGCAAAAGCAAGTGTTTTTTCTTTTAAAAACCCTCCTGTTCCCCCACCCCATCCCCAATGGGCGCAGAGCTCCTGAGGACCTCCGTGCCCTGTGCCTGGGTCCTGGCTCCTGTCGGTTACTCGTGAACAGTCGGGACAAAAACGGGATGGGTGCCCACACGTTCCGCGGTCTTGGGGATGAGCCCGAGCCCGCAGGAAAAACTGGAATTAAACTGTAGGGCCATATCCTTGGGCATGGGAGGGATCATCCCTCCCTGCCCCCAGGATCCCCTGTGCATCACGTGGATGCACAGGGATGATCCCGGGGCAATCCCCAGGATATTGCCCCATCTAGAAATGCCCCCAGGCTTCTCAGATAGGTTAATTCTCCTTTGAAGTCCAACAGTACTAGCAAGAATAAGCTTAGCTGTACTGGGCACCCCTTGTAGGTAACAGGCTGATGAAAACAGACCAGCAGGAAGTTGAAACTGGAAAGGGTTTCTCTCAGGGAAAAGAGGCACCTGAGAACATTACAACCTGCAACTGCAAGGCATCCAGGAAGCTATGTGAATGCTGTCTTTCCTTTTATAAAACAGGAGACTCTGGGTCACCTACACATTATGTTAATTGCATGGGTAATAGCCCCATAATTTTTAATTAAAATTAAAATGAAACCCTTAAGTGTGTGCGTGTTTTCAGCAAAACTGGAGGGATCAAGGAGGGGGCATTTAACCCCTATCTCCACAGTTCCTATCCCAATAAAAATATTGTCTGCTCTACCCCTATTCTGGAATTAGGGGAGGGGACAGTCCCCTTGGAATCAATGGGAAACACCCCCACCCTACAACTATGTAATGTGGGAGTGATTTTCATGGGGATCATGGCTGGGGAAGGGTTAGGGTTTAACTTCCCATCTCTGTACACTGTTATCCCCATGAAAACTGGGAGGGCTATGCCTCCATTTTATTTATGTTTTGAAAACTGATATGGCTGTCAGCCATGCAATTAATGTAATGGGTAGTTTGACCCTTTGAGGAAGAAATGAAATTTAGGAGTCTCCTTAACTATGGTTCCCTGCAGAAATTTTAAGGGGAAAGGAGGCAGAATTCTGGAACGTGTTTTTACAAGGTCAAATGTTAACACAAAACAACAGAAAACTGTTCATGTATTCCTTGGGTCTTACACGTCTGTAATCCAGAGATGGATCATAAACTCATACGCTCCAGTTACAAGGCGTCTCTACATACACATCAAAGGTCTTAGAACACAGAATACCTGATTGCTTTGCGGTACCCTGGATGTCTTCACCACAAGTGAGAAGGACCTTGGAATTGTTGTAGATCACAAGCCAAATATGCGCTAACAGTATGATGTGGCTGTAAAAAAAAAAAGCAAATGCTATTTTGGGCTGTATTAAGAGAAATCTAGCTTCCAAATTGCGTGAAGTACTGGTTCCCCTCTATTCAGCTCTGGTTAGGCCTCATCTTGAGCACTGCATTCAGTTGAAGTGTGGGTACCACACTTCAAGAAGGATACAGACAAGCTGGGGGTGGGGGTTAGAGGAGGGCAACAAGGATGATCAGGGGTCTGGAAACAATGCCCTATGAAGAGAGACATCAGGGAACACTTCCTGACAGTAGCAGTACGACAATGGAACCAGTTGCCTAGGGAGGTTGTGGGCTCTCCCACACTAGAGGCATTCAAGAGGCAGCTGGACAGCCATCTGTAAGCTATTCTTTAAGGTGGATTCCTGCATTAAGCAGGGGGTTGGACTTGATGGCCTTATAGGACCCTTCCATCTCTACTATTCTAGGATTCTAGGATCTTCTGATTTTCTCTCCCTTCTGGGGTGGGGAGGTAGAGAGAGAGCAGAGAAAGATATATCCTGATCATTTACATTTTAACTCTAGAGGATCAAAGGCTTTCCACCTGATGGGGAACATAAGTCAAAATCAGGACGCATATGAATTTGTGGAAGATTTCTTGCTGCCTGAAGAATTTAATCTCTATCTTGAAAGCTTGAGATGGATTGTTATCAAGGGGTATTTCATGTTTTCTTCTTTTTCCAGTCAGACAAATGGTCTTTTCCCCTCTTTCTCTTGTAAATGGGGGATTGTTCCCTACCATCCAGTTTCAGTCCTGGGAACTGCCATGTCTTTTGACAGCCTGCCTGAGGTTGATGCTCTCGGCCATCATCCCCACACGTTGACCTACATCTGATGGGAGTTGTAGTCCAAAATATCTGAAGGGCACCAGTTTGGGAAAGGCTATATGAAGACACAGAATTATTGATTATTTTCCTAATGCTCTCTTAAGGGGGTTCCATGTATCACACCCTCGCAGGTGCATCCAGCAACAGAACATCAGCCTTTGGCTATCCATGGGGATGTGATCACAGCATTGTCTGGAGGTCTCTCTGTGTTTTCCATCTTCTTGCCTATTTATTTATTAAAAATATCTCCATACTTCCCTTCAGTTCAAAGTCTCCAAGGCTATTTGCAATAACTAATTAGGGATGTCAATTGCTAGGAAATGTGGTTCTTTCTTTTTTGGCTTTCTTTTTTTGGCATTTCCATGGCATGTGCAACCTACTTTGCATCTGTGAGCCGAGCTTCAGGCTCTTCCCCGAACCTCAGTAACTTTTTTTGCGCAGTTTTTGAGGGAAGCTTTCTGCAATTTGTGCCAATCTCCAAGCGATATCCACAAATTATAGCCACAAATTGTGCAAATTGGGCCATAATTTGCGCCAATTGTTTGGAAATTGGCACGAACTGCAGAATCAAAAAGTTCAAAATCCCCAGAAAATCCGCAAACTGGCCCAACTTGCTGCAGATCAAATTGGGAGTTGCAGTGGAAACTGAAACGAAATTTGGGGTGGGCTGGGGGGCTGGGACAACTCATCCAACTCCATCCCCCCCCCCCAACAGATTTATCTGATAGCCCTGTAACTAATCAAAACTCACGTTTGCCTCTGGACATCATTTGGGTCTTCTGAACAGAGCCTATGCAGATATATGTCCTGCTTGTTCATCCCTGGCCGATGGCTGGTTGGCCACTGTGTGAACAGAGTGCTGGACTAGATGGACCCCTGGTCTGATCCAGCATCAGGGCTCTTCTTATGTTCTTATGTAAATAGATATTTTCTGCCCATGCATCCTCTTCCCTGCAGGTGTTCATGGCACAACTTGGCATATGAAGTCTACATGCATATGCTCTAGACAGGTTGGTCTTATTCAGGAGGTCTGATCAACATGCCATAGTTGATACTTGTAGGATACTTGGGTCTCTGTCAGCACACAGGTGGAAGCAGTCCGGAATACAGGGTGCTAGACGTGAAAGTCCCAGCAGAAAATAAGCAAGATCCAACTTCCGATCTGTGTGTGTTCTTTCAACCTTGAATTGACTGAAGAGGGTTATTTCTGTCTTCACAGCCCTGCTTCGTCCCACTTTCTAGGGGCATCATCAGACAAGTGTTGTATTGCACGCTAGTTACTGGGCTCGCATGGATTTTTGCAGGTCTCTCTCACGATGTTGTCTGCTTCCCGTGCACCTCCCACCCCTTCCAGCCTTCTTCGCGGTAAGTCTGTATTATTTTTAAAGATGGAAGTTGCGGCTACTGCCTGCTGTGTGTGGGAGAAGCAGCGCAATAAAGACTCCCCCTGAACGGGCCATGTGCACTTTTTAGTTCCTCTTTCCTCTCCCTGAGAGAAACAGGAAGTACTGAGCAATGGAAGCGGGGGCGGAGGAGCAATGGTAGGCAAGAGTGATTCCCTCTACCCCAGGTCTGATGGAGCTCTAGGTTGCTTCTTCCCTCAGTCTCTGGTTATTTTCTGCTGGGACTTTCACGTCTAGCACCCTGTATTCCGGACTGCTTCCACCTGTGTGCTGACAGAGACCCAAGTATCCTACAACATAGCAGCGATTCTATGAACAGAGGGCAGTATCCAATGGGGCATCAGTTCCCTTGCAGGCCACTGATTCTGTTGCACAAGCAGTGGGTCCTGCCAATTCTTTTGGGTGGAACTCACCACTTGCAAAACAGTGATTTAATGATTCCCAAAGGAAATCCCTGAAATCAGCAGAAACACTCATTTCTTGATTGGGACAGGTCAGTGGAGCTCCCCTTCCAGAAACAAGCACTTTCACTCATATCCAGTTGCCCTGGAAGCACTAGTTCTCCCCTTCCACATGTGGTGGGTTCAGCTTGTGGATGGGAATTGGCAGGGCATAAGGGAACTGGTGGAACTCTAAGCAGCCTGCCGAATTCTGCCCAAAGTGGCCACTGGCTTTTTTTCCAGTTAGGTGGAAATGTGCTAGTTGTTTGTATCCAAAGCCATTTCTGACCATGCGTATTAAGATAATATCAATATTGTGATTGAAATGACCTCTAAAAAATCTAACAAATGGCATTTTTACATTTTTGTTTTATTTATTTTTCCTTATAATTCCATCATCATTTTTTTTTTCTGATCTGGGAACATCTTAAAGGGTGGGGTGCAAATCAAATCAACCAATTCAATAAAAAAATATATGATATAAGAATCTTACTCTCAATGGCAACTCATATTTTCCCATCAAATAAGGGCATGACATCCCCCTTCCCCTTGATCATTGCACATAGGTGACTGGTTTTATACCACTAGCTCGTCTCCTTATGAGCCACCATCGCTAAAGCTTATATAATTGCCTGCCTACACTGTTAACACACAGCCTCCTTCCTCTCCTTCCCCAGCTCTCTGACTGTTCTTGTAATTAAGTCTGTGATGATCCTTTCTGGCAACTCACCATCTGCAGAGCAAGAAATACTGGCCTTGATGCAATTTTGCACATTTGATGCTCCTTGCCCTCCCCTTAATGAAGCTTAGTTTATGCCTGACTGTCATGGTGCAAGTCAAATAACACAAGGTGGATAGGACTTTCTTCAAAGCTGTTACAAATGGACAGGAAGGCTGCAAAAAGAAAATAAACAAATGGTAAGGCAGAGACCATCTGGAACACTGAAGAGTTTCATCCAAGTCAACGCATTTCCTTTGGAGTGTAAAACCATACAGAGCCTGGGAAATGGATGGTGTATTTAGGATCATAGAGTTGGATGGGGCCTATAAGGCCACCGAGTCCTGCTCATTGCAGGAAGCCACCTTAAAGCATTACTGACAGATGGCTGTCCAGCTGCCTCTTACACCCTTCCTAGGTAATTGGTTCCATTGTCGTACTGTTCTAACAGTCAGGAAGTTTTTCCTGATGTCCAGCTGGAATCTGGCTTCCTGTAACTTGAGCCCATTTGTCTGTGTCCTGAATTCTGGGAGGATCGAGAAGAGATCCTGGTCCTCCTCTGTGTGACCACCTTTCAAGTATTTGAAGAGTGCTATCATGTCTCCCCGCAATCTTCTCTTCTTCAGACTAAACATGCCCAGTTCTTTCAGTCTCTCATCATAAGACTTTGTTTCCAGACCCGTAATGATCCTCGTTGCCATCCTCTGAACACGCTCCAGCTTCTCTGTGTCCTTCTTGAATTGTGGAGCCCAGAACTGGACACAATACTCAAGATGAGGCCTAACCAGTGCTGAATAGAGGGGAACCAGTACCTCGTGCGATTTGGAAGCTATACTTCTATTAATGAAGCACAAAATAGCACTTGCCTTTCCTGCAGCCATATTGCACTGCTGGCTCATATTCAGCTTGTGATCTATAACAATTCCAAGATCCTTCTCATTTGTAGTATTATTTATTTATTACATTTTTATACCGCCCAATAGCCGAAACTATCTGGTATTGCTGAGCCAAATATCCCCTATCTTGTAACTGTGCATTTGGTTTCTTTTTCCTAGGAGTAGAACTTGGTATTTATCCCTATTAAATTTCATTCTGTTGTTTTCAGCTTAGCAGTCCGGCCTATCAAGGTCACTTTGAAGTTTTTTTCTATCTTCCAGGGTATTAGCTATCCCACCCATTGTGTCATCTGCAAATTTGATAAGTGTTCCCTGCACCAGCTCATCCAAATCATCAATAAAAATGTTGAAGAGCACTGGGCCCAGGACTGAGCCCTGTGGTACCCTACTCATTACCTCCCCTCAGTTTGAGAAGGTACCATTGAGAAGCACTCTTTGAATCCAATTCTTTAGCCAACTGTGAATCCACCTAATAGCTGTTCCATCTAGCCCACTTTTAGCTAGTTAGTTAAACAAAATATCATGGGGCACTTTGTCAAAAGCTTTGCTGAAGTCAAGATATATTATGTCCACAGCATTCCCACACTCTACAAGGGAGGTTAACCGATCAAAAAATGAGATCAAGTTAGTCTGACAGGATTTGTTCTTGACAAATCCATGCTGGCTTCTAGTAATCACTGCATTGTTTTCAAGGTGATTACAGACTGACTTCTTTATAATCTGCTCCTAAGTTTTCCCAGGGATGGATGTCAGAACCTGGTCTGTAGTTCACACATTCCTCCTTTTTGCCCTTTTTGAAGATAGGGACAATGTTAGCCCTCCTCCAGTCATCCGGCACCTCACCCATCTTCCACTATTTTGCAAAGATAATAGACAGTGGTTCTGAGAGTTCTTCTGCTAGCTTGGTCTTCCTTGACCATTTGTTTAACAATCTCAAACTGCAGTCCTGCCCCTTCAGCTTGTACTTCACTTTTTCCAGGGGGGAGGGGTTCCATAGACACACTTTTTAGAGAAGACTGAGCCAAAGTAGGAATTGAGCACTTCGGCGTTTCCTTTGTCATCTGTTATCAATTTTTCATTAAGCATCCGAACCACCATTCCTTTCCTCTGTCTTTTAATATTCACATATCTGAAGAAAGCCTTACATGATATTGACCCTTGTTCAAAAGACACACTAAACCATGGTGGTTAAGCATTTGGAGCTAAACATTATGGCTGAGCAGGTTGTGTGAACTATGACCTGGCATGCCATATGAGCTGTGCAACCGCCACAATGAAGGTTATAGGGAGAGTCAGTGTTGTGTTTAGCTCCACGGATGTGGTGGAGCTAGTGCTGAGCCAAATGTGTCTTCCAATTTCCTGAAAGTTTTCTTCCCCCATGAAAAGGGCTTCCATTGTTCTGCTTCATTCTCATGGTGTTTTAGAATCTAGTTTTGAGATGTTTTTGAGTTTACCAAAGCACTGCAAGGCAGCCAAGGGCACTATGTGTGCGTTGTTGTTTCTTTCTATTAGACATCTCCCTGTTGCTCTGCAACCTCCCAGTCTGTCTGTACTTCCTGATCTGAAAAGGCCCTATGGGAGGAATTACCTCATGATGTCTTCCTCTGGGCTTTAATTGAACTTTGCAAAGCCAGGGAGGATGCAGTCTGCTGAAGGGATGATTGTACAATGAAAAGAGCACACTTGTGCACATTTCTAAGCCATCTCCTAAGTAAAGTTAGCACAAAACCCCAACCCTAACCATGAAAATTTCTCCAAAATGTTATTTCTCCAAAACGTTTTTCTTTTTGAACGCAATTTCTTTCCTAACAAATTGAATGAGAATTCCTCCCCTCCCCCCAAAAAAAAGTAGGCAGAGGACTAACTTTGGCAAAGGACTAACTATTACCCAGCCACGGTAGCTAGAAGTAACCTTCATGTAAAGAGACAGTATGGCCATAGCTAGACCTAAGGTTTATCTCTGGATCGTCCAGGGGTCAAACCTGTTCATCTAGGTGACACACAGGGGATCCAGTGCTCAGGCAGGGGCGAACCCTGGATGATCCCAGGATAAACCTTAGGTCTGGATGTGGCCTATACCTCTCAATTCCAAATGCTGAGGTGTGGGACCAATAAGGGAAAAAAGAGAGAGAGGTTAAAATATGGAATCTCTCCCATATGCACTATTTCAGGGCGAAATAATCTTCTTTTCCTTACGACTGCAAATCTGGGCAAAAAACTATACCACATCTTGATTCAAATTTGGCAGGCATTCAGATGGGATAAGATTGCTTCATATGCTGGACTCAGCACATGGATCAACAGTTGGCCATTATTGAAAGCAGACAGTGTTTACTCTTTCTCCAAGAAATGGAGCTTTATAAACACAATTCACTAATATAAATAGCAGGGTGTGCAAAGTATTTCAGACAACAAAGACTGATAAAGGGATCTTTAAACAAAACAAATCAAAGAACCCTGTCAGAACATTGGTTCCTTATTGGACCACCTCAACTTCACATGTTATGTTTGGTTTCAGTGGTGTGATAAAAGCCGATCTGCTCAATGCATGACAACAGGAATTACAACATCTCCAGTTATGAATTCTCAGTAGTGGAACTTGGCTCTGATCAAGTGTTTTCATAAGAAAATAAGAAGGGCCATGCTAGACCAGACCAAGGGCTCGTCTACACCAAGCATGATAGTCCACTATGAAAGTGGTATATTAAAGGACGGAGCCACACTACTCCTTTATAGCGGTACTGAAGTGCACTGACAACTGTTGGGGCCCATTGAAACATGCTATATACCGCTTTCATACTGCTATATGCCGCTTGGTGTGGCTCCTGCCGTTTATATCCCACTTTCATAGTGGAATATCCTGCTTGGTGTAGATGAGCCCCAAGGATCCATCTAGGCCAGCACTCTGTTCACACACTGGCCAAACAGCTGTAGACCAAGGACCCACAAGCAGGATATGGTGCAACAGCACCTTCCTGCCCACTTCCCCCCAAGCAACAGGTGTATAGCTGCTAACACAGCAATCATTTTAGATGAACAAACATTTGCTCCTGGTACCAAGTTGTGGGCCATCTCTGATTTGATCTGTCTTGGCATCCTACCTTCAGTCTACAAACTTGTATTTAGTTTTTGGTCAACTCAGACTGACCTACATTATCTAAGCCTAAAGTTTCTATGATGCCTGAAATAAGCTGCACATGGACAACACCATAAAAAGGATGTCCTGATCCAAAAACACAACTCCTTCAGAATGCCATGCAAATTGATATCCATAGAAGTTCCTGCTCAGGTGAAATCCTTGTGGGAATTTCTAGTTAAATCAATTTTGATAAAATGAGCAAAATGTCTTGTGTTTAGACTTGCCAAATGGCTTTGAGTGGTATTTAAATGCAAGTTGGATGTTGCAATTCTATTCCTTGCCCTGCTGGAATGGCTCAGGTGATGGTTTTTTTTTAAAAAAAAACCATTGCAACCAGGAGGGAAGAGGAAAGAGCATTGAAGCCACAGTCTATAAAAGCCAGCTCCTTCCCGAAATTGGCCTCTTTCCGTTCCAGCTCCATCCCCATAATCACTGCAGGATGAACTCATCATTTCCTTCGTGGGGTGGGCAAGTAGGAATTTTATCCTGTTTGCTTATTGGTTTTATGTGTAGGTCTGTTTGTTTGGTTTTGTGTTTTTGCATTGTGCCAGATTTAGTTTTAGATGAGAGCAGGTCAAATTGGTTAACTGGCCAATCAGCTGGGAGGTGAAGAAACGGACAGGTAATCAGGATTTGCTGAGCAGCTTTAGGCATTGCTTGGTAAGCCCTGATGCCTGCCGCTCAGGGGTGTGGGACCCATGGAGAGCATACAGTTTGCCTTAGGGACTAACCTGCCTCACCCACCTGGAATTGTGATGGCCCAGGTGGGGGTGACTCAGGGAAGCCCCCCTTAGGCACCTAGGTTTGGCTTAGGCAAAGGGGCAGGAGTCCAAACCCAGCCCTCTCCCAAGGCAGGGGTGCTTGCTCTAAAAAGTGGCCAAGTTGCCTGCAGGTTCTTTGAAGCGATACTCCTGCACTTACACATGCAGTTCCTGGACAGGGGGTATTTTTCCTGATAAAATAAAGAGGCTCAAGTTATTCACATAACGTCTTGTTATTTCATTTATTTCCTTTCTTCTCTATGTGCAAAATTCCTCTGCTGGAATTTTGAAAGAACCGTATGTGCCTGCCCAGACCCTAAGATCATCCTCAGGGGTCCTCCTCCATGAGCCCTTGCCAAAGGAAATGAGGCAGGTGGCTACCAGGAGGAGGGCCTTCTCTACTGTGGCACCCCAGCTGCAGAATGAGCTCCCTAGAGAAGTTCACCTGACACCTATGTTATATTCTTTTCAACGCCAGTATTTTAACAGTTTATCATCTTCGTCTTTTCACTTTGCTGTTTTAAATCTGTATTTTAAATCAGTCTTTTAAATCTGTCTAAATCTCTCCATCGCTGCTCAGTTTTATCCTGGTTGTGCTTTTATATATTATTGTTTTATTTTGTTTTTACGCTCTCGTTTGTTTTACACTTTGATTCGTGTCTGATGGTTTTAACTTTCATGAACCGCCCAGAGAGCTTCGGTTATTGGGCAGTAAAAAAAATGCAACACACAAATAAATAAATAAATAAATAAAAGATAAAGTTGTGGGGAAGCAGCCTTCCCTAACTTGTGTTGGACTATTGTTCCAACCATAAATGGTCATGCTGGTTAGGATTATGAGATTTGCAGTCCAACAATCTGGAGGATACAAACTGGAAAAGGCTAAGATAATGAGATGGTTTCTCTCTCCAGCCAGGGGGAATGTTTAGTCCTGCAAAGTTGGGAGAGGATGTCCATAGCAAAACTTGAGACCAGTGTTAAGGTCTTCTGAGGTTTCTAGATGCAGGTGTTTATTCCACACCTCCAAATTTACTTGGATTTTTTTCCTTTAGGTGAATGTCAGTGAGAATTCACAATTACGCATGGGATTTCAGAAGGACATTTTACCCACATCTTATTTAATAACAGAAGAATGCAATGAAGGCAAAATGAATAATCTTGCCTTTTAGGCCATGGCTAGACCAGGCCTATATCCCAGGATTGTCCCGAGATCATCCCTGTACATCCAAATGATGCACAGGGGATACCGGGAGCAGGCAGGGACGACTCCTCCATTTGCATGGGATAATCCTTAGGTCTAGCTAAGGCCTTAGTCAGGATGCTCACTTTTTAAGTTGTGCTAGCAACCTTCTTTCGAGTGTATCTTGAGATGCGTACACATCTTCCATCTCCCAGCCCAGCAAAAGGTGATGCCTTGCTCTCAGAGGAAACAGGATGGTTCCTCATCAACATAAGCATTTTGTCGTCTTTGATTAAAGCAATCATTCTAACTTTGTGAATATTGCAACAAGAGCACATTGCATCAATATAAGGCTCTATTTTTGTCTGGTAGGAGATTGCGGCTGCCCTAATCCATTCAGTTAATTTCCCTCTGTGATCCTTTCTGTCCCTGAGCGTGTGCCCACAGGGCAGGGAAGGGGTGGGGAGGATGTGGCACACAAAACAATAATAAAAAAGCATTGTAGTGCGGTTAGTGGTTTTAGGGGATATGACAGTAGGTACTGATGCAAATCCATTTGGTTTAAGTAGAATGCATCTTTTCCAGGCTTTTCCATTTTTGTTTTTGACTGTGAGCATCCCCTGTCCAAAGCTCTGAACATGAGTGTGAGCTTGAGTTTGCCAAAACATTTGTAAATTGTTGAACACACGCCTGCATTCACCTCATTCCCTATTCCCAGTTTGATTTGTTCACATTTTCTCAGTAGGCTGGATTTCCTAACCTTCTGGAATTTTGCTCAAATGTTGTGTTAAAAATACACACAAAAAATTAAAAATGCCAAAATTGTGCACTTCCTCTATATGCTAAAGCATGAAAATGTACATTTTGTGGGAAATTGCATGTTTGGGATCATTGCAAATTCACACTGTGCATTTTTTAAAAAAAAAACACACCACCCAATTCCATTGATGGGTGGATGATAGAATGAAACTTGCTTGACAATTCACAAAACACAGATTTTATGCAATCCGTGCATCTCTAAGGGTGTAATGAGAAGTTGGAAATGGTCATGCCAGTTATGTATATACCACTGTGGGGGAAGAAGAAGGACCGAGGGGACAGGAGCAGGCCGAGGAAACATCGGGGCCTGCTCCTGTTGGACTCTTCCCCCACCCCCACAGGGCAAACTGCCATCTTGGTCCTGTGGGGAAGAAGAAGGACCGAGGGGACAGGAGCAGGCCGAGGAAACATCGGGGCCTGCTCCTGTTGGACTCTTCCCCCCCCCCACAGGGCAAACTGCCATCTTGGTCCTGTGGGGAAGAAGAAGGACCGAGGGGACAGGAGCAGGCCGAGGAAACATTGGGGCCTCCTCCAGTTGGACTCCCCTCCTTCGGGAGCAGGACAATCCCATCAGCCCTTTCCCCAGTCCACTTAATTTCTCTCTCTCTTTACCTCTTCCCTCCTGAACGCCTTTTCCTTGTGTGTCATGTCTTTATTAGACTGTAAGCCTGAGGGCAGGGACTGTCTTTTTTGCTAAGTGTAAGCCGCTCCGAGAGCCTTTTTTGGCTGAGGAGCAGGGTATAAATATGATAAAATAAAAAATGTAGAAAACACTGCTGGTGACTAGCAGCAGAAAATAGGATGGGTCTCCATTGCATTCAAACAGAAGGTAAAAATGAAAACGACTGCAGAATGGGCTAAACTTAAGCTGGTAGAAGGTAGGGCTGTGCGTCGCCTTGGGCCAAGGCCCTGAATCCGAGCCAAGGCGGGCTGATTTGGGCTGCCTCGCATCGGGTTCGAGGTGGTTCTGGCTCAGCTCAAGGTGTCCCGAGCGAAAGACAATTGGCTCTGAAGCCTCGGGGCACCTTGGAACGGCACTGGGGCCTGGACTTACCTTCCTCCTTCTCCACTGCTTCCGTCGTCGTTGCTGGTACTAAACAGTTTGGTCACAAACTACGGTGGTCATAGAAGTACTAATCATCATAGCCCCCGCGATATCTTAAAATTGGGCGGGGCCTAGTACTTCCCATCATCGTCGGCAGCCGGCAGAAGTGAGGTGGTGGTGGCGGAGGCAGCGGCGGTGGCAGCAGCGATGATGGTGGTGGAAGCGGTGGTAGAGGAGGAGGAGGAGGAGGAGGAGGAAGGTAAGCAGGGAGAGTAGGGAAACGGAGGCTTCTCTGGGTGCCGGCTTCGCAGCCGGCACCCAGAAAAGTCCAAGGTGACTCGGAGGGCCCGAATCTCACCTCAGCTTCGGTGCCGAGGCAAGGCAGGCAGCCCCCAAAGCACCTCTGAGGTGAATCGGGGCTGCTTAGGGGGCTGTGAACCAGCCTCCAAGCTGAATCGGGGGGTCCCTGCACAGCCCTAGTAGAAGGCATTAGGGATGGGTACAATCTTTCCTTTTCTTATAGAAATTCTTTTGGCTTCCCCTCAATTTCTCCACATGATTGGCCTTATCAGGAACCTCCAAATTCAATCTTAAGACAATACTTTCAGCAAAATATGATAATGACCTTAGACCTTGAATTTACAGAAGGGTCACCACAAACTGTTCACAGAGGGCTAGAAATCCCAGTGGATACACTAACTGAGCTTTGTTCTGGGACTCAGGTAAACCATGTCTAGCTTAACAAGGTTGTAAGCTATTCAAATGATACTTTTTTCTTTGAATTTACAAGTATGAGTGCAGTTATGTTCATCTCTTGTCTTTCTTGAAATAGCCTCATAAATACACAACACTCTTGTATAAGCACCTAATGGAAATCAAAGCAAAATAAAAAGAATGAAAATTTTATTCATACATAAGCATAGAATAAGCGTAATGGAAAAGTCACACAAATGTAATTCATGCACATTATGGTGTTATGTGAAAATAGCATTTCATTCCATAAAATGGACAGTTTTTCTTCAAAATCACAGCACAAAGTAAAACAACTTCTTGATAATGGTTCTTCCATTTTCATTTCGAACAATATATTTCCTCAGTTCTTCCACCCTTGTAATTCACAGACTTGTAGAATCACAGAGTCATTATTGGATGGATTTCCTGTCATGTGCAGGCAAAGTTGTGCTATAAAATGCCCACTAGAGGGCACTGTCCCATTGAACTGTATGGGCCACATGGTCTCGGCTCACTTCCTTATGTAATTTCAGCTCATAGCAAATGCCAAAGAGAAGCAGGAAGCAAGCTATGGTAAGGAAATGCAATCTCCCCCCACCCCACAAAAGGAGCTCATTGTCTGAGTGATCCATTCTCCTTCTTTCAACTTGAATAAATGTCTGTGGGAGACTGAAGATGCCTGTGGTGAGTGGCTAGAGAGTTCATCATAATAGATGAGTTCTTATATGTTTAACCATTAGGGATGGGGAGGTTCATATTTCAATGCAAACATACCTAATTCTGCACCTTCCAAACAATAAACAAAGAGAAATGCGGCCATCCTTTGAAATTCACACTTCTTCAAAGTTGGCAGTACATTTTTTTCCCAATCAAAGACGTGCAGAATAATGTATACTTTAGGAGAAATTGCACACAAACATGTGTATAGTGCAAATGCCTTTAAATGCATCATATTAAGAAAACTTGCTTGCAAAAAAATGTATCTTAGGCAAAACTATGTACAAAATCGCATGTATTATGAGAAATGTACATGAAAATGGGATAGAAATTTTCATGCTTAAAATAAACATCTCAAAGGACAAGTTCCACCAGACTTAAGATCGGAAAATTGAGAAATAGAATGAAACCAAATTGATGTATTCATCCATCCCTAGAACCATTGTGGAGGCCAGGACAGGGATAATAAATCCTAATGCCCCACCCCCTCCCGACATGGCCAGCCTCCACCGGAAAACTGGAGAGCAATTTTGAGTGAGCGACTCACCACACCACTAACACTCCAGGGAGTGTACAATGAAAGGCAAATATTTACTTCAAAAAAGGAGAAGAACATTAGAAGAGTAAAAATAGGGCTCAGTGGAAACAGCCTCCCAGAATTCTCTTTGCTATTTACAGCTGGAGGTGTGTGTTTCTCCAAATATTATCTTGGGGGATGGAGGGGTTCTCTAACAGTTGGGAAGCGGGAAGAACATTGTTGTCTGAGAAATTTCAGCTCAAGTAACGCTAAGGATGGACAGACTTACCAGGGTCTGGGAGTGGTGGGTGGTTGTGACCTTGCTGCTGCTGCTCACCTGCATGAGCCAGGCTGCATGAGCCTCTGGGGCCCTTTACACCTCTAATCTTGCAGAAATGGCTATTTACAGCAGCCAAGGTGCACTTTAGAGAGCTCAGAATTTATGAACAGTGGGCTGAAGTCGGTGGCTCACATGGAAAGTGGGTGGCTGCAGGGCACTTGTGGACTTCACAGCACTCACCAAGCATGTGTGTGAGCCTCACATGGGTTGGTGAGCAGGGTTCTGGGATCCAGACAGGGGTTTGTCCACCAGATTCCCAGACCCAACCAGACACTTGTGACATACTTCATGAAACTCTTTTGTTAGTTCATACAGGTGCATGAAAGGAAGCAATGGCCTGAGAGAGAAGGATTGGATGGAGCAGGGACCATGTCCACTGCTTCCTTCAACAATATTGAAATAATATTAAACAATAGTAAAGCTTGAATCATAGGCCACAGCTAGACCTAAGGTTTATCCTGGGATCATCCTGGGTTCGCCCCTGCCTGAGCACTGGATCCCCTGTGTGTCACCTAGATGAACAGGTTTGACCCCTGGATGATCCAGGGATAAACCTTAGGTCTAGCTATGGCCATAGTCGCGAGTGACATTTTCCACTGTTTCCCCTATGATATGAGGATTGCATTTGCATGAGGGTATTTGCATGAGCAGGCTCCCAAATGGCAAGGCAGGCTAAGCTGGGTTGGCGTAGAGTGATGCACAATTGCAGCATCTAACAACTTGCTTGGGCTCAAAAGCTGGGCTTGCCCAAGAGCAGAGGGATGCTGAATTCACCTGTCTCCCCAGGAGAATGTCCCCACAACTCATCAAGTAAGGAAGCAGACAGGCTCCTCCAAGTTAGCTAAAGTCCTATTGCGAGGGTTCCAGTCATCTATGGTTGGATACTAGTTTGCATAGAAAAATGGTGACCAAATGGCCACCCTAATGATTTCGGCAGCAGGAAACCTTTGCTGTGGGAGTCAAAGCACCCAGTGCAGACGCCTTGCTCTGGAAAGCAAGGAGCTCAGTAATTGCAGTGGGAAGGAGGCTAGAAAGCATGCAGAGGGGGTTAGTTACATTTCGTTTTTGATCAGGGTCTGCCCATTTCACACCTTCCAGACTGTGGTTGATGTCTGTACATTTCCAAGCTTGCCGTTTGATTTGTAGAACCCCCCTCCAAAAATGCATTCTATGGTATGCATACATTTGAAACATGCACATGAAAAATGCATGATTTTGAAAAATGTGCACAAATACACTTTAATCAATGGGTGAAGAATGCATGTAATGGATGTGAATTTGAGGGGAGATATGATAGCACTCTTCAAATACTTAAAAGGTTGGCACACAGAGGAGGGCCAGGATTTATTTATTTATTTATTTATTTATTTATTACATTTTTATACCGCCCAATAGCCGAAGCTCTCTGGGCGGTTCACAAAAATTAAAACCACAGTAAAACACCCAACAGTTTAAAACACAATTACGAAATACAGTATAAAAAGCGCAACCAGGATAAAACCACACAGCAAAGTTGATATAGGATTAAAATACAGAGTTAAAACAGTAAAATTTAAATTTAAGTTAAAATTAAGTGTTAAAATACTGAGTGAATAAAAAGGTCTTCAGCTGGCGACGAAAGCAGTACAGTGTAGGTGCCAGGCGGACCTCTCTGGGGAGCTCGTTCCACAACCGGGGTGCCACAGCGGAGAAAGCCCTCCTCCTAGTAGCCACCTGCCTCACTTCCTTTGGCAGGGGCTCATGGAGAAGGCCCCCTGTAGATGATCTTAAGGTCCGGGTAGGTACATATGGGAGGAGGCGTTCCTTCAGATAACCTGGCCCCAAACCGTTTAGGGCTTTAAATGTTAATACCAGCACTTTGAATTGGGCCCAGACCTGGACTGGCAGCCAATGAAGTTGTAAAAGGACTGGCGTAATGTGATCTCGCCAGCCAGTCCCTGTTAATAACCTTGCTGCCCTGTTTTGCACCAGTTGAAGTTTCCGGACCGTTTTCAAAGGCAGCCCCACGTATAACGCATTGCAGTAATCCAAACGAGAGGTTATCAGAGCATGGATAACTGTAGCTAAGCTATCTCTGTCCAGATAAGGGCGCAGCTGGTATATCAGCCTGAGCTGATAAAAGGTGCTCTTTGCCACTGAGTTCACCTGTGCCTCAAGTGACAGTTCTGGATCGAAGAGCACCCCCAAACTACGGACCCGATCCTTTAGGGGGAGTGCAATCCCGTCCAGGACAGGGCAAACATCTCTTCTCGATCCTCCCAGAGTGCAGGACACAGAATAACGGGCTCAAGTTAAAAGAAGCCAGATTCCGGCTGGACATCAGGAAAAACTTCCTGACTGTTAGAGCAGTACGACAATGGAATCAGTTGTCTGGTGAGGATGTGGGCTCTCCCACACTACAGGCCTTCAAGAGGCAGCTGGACAAGCATTTGTCAGGGATGCTTTAACGTGGATTCCTGCACTGAGCAGGTTGTTGGACTAGATGGCCTTGTAGGCCCCTTCCAACACTGCTATTCTATGATTCTATGATTTGGAACAATAGCCAGAGAAATATGCAGAGTTTCATGAGAAAAGAAAAGAAGTTAGCACTCTGACACAGAAGGTGGGACCCTCTAGCTGCTGCCCTCTTAATTTCTCATGAATGCTTCTGGACACACTACTTGTCCTTTTTTACTATCCATGTCACATTACGCCAGTCCTTTTACAACTTCACTGGCTGCCAGTCCAGGTCCGGGCCCAATTCAAAGTGCTGGTATTAACATTTAAAGCCCTAAACGGTTTGGGGCCAGGTTATCTGAAGGAACGCCTCCTCCCATATGTACCTACCCGGACCTTAAGATCATCTACAGGGGGCCTTCTCCATGAGCCCCTGCCAAAGGAAGTGAGGCAGGTGGCTACTAGGAGGAGGGCTTTCTCCGCTGTGGCACCCCGGTTGTGGAACGAGCTCCCCAGAGAGGTCCGCTTGGCGCCTACACTGTACTGCTTTCGTCGCCAGCTGAAGACCTTTTTATTAACTCAGTATTTTAACACTTAATTTTAACTTAAATTTAAATTTTACTGTTTTAACTCTGTATTTTAATCCTATATCAACTTTGCTGTGTGGTTTTATCCTGGTTGCGCTTTTTATACTGTATTTCGTAATTGTGTTTTAAACTGTTGGGTGTTTTACTGTGGTTTTAATTTTTGTGAACCGCCCAGAGAGCTTCGGCTATTGGGCGGTATAGAAATGTAATAAATAAATAAATAAATAAATAAATGTCCACACATAGCAACAATTTTATTGTTGTGCTCAGGATAGTTTCTCAAGTTTCCAAGCCTGCCTACTCTTGGGGCAATGGATCTCTTGGATGATATTGGTGTGGGGATCAAGTTCAGGGATTTTCCCCTTTAGGAATCTTGGCTTGCTGTACAAAATTTGATCTATTCTAACATTTGTTTGCCTTGCAGCAAAATGAACTCATGTAATTCAATTGATACCATTGCTATTGCTGAATATTTGGATGTTATCTGTTTAAACTCATTGGTGGTCATTTATTGTTACAATTTTATACTGTCACATTCAGTGAACGCTGGTAGCTCCAATTTCGGTAGGTTTGTGAATAACCAGCCAGACATCTAAAGGAATTATCTAAGCTGCTGAACCTATTTTGGGCATAGAATTTCATAGAATCATAGAATCATAGAATAGCAGAGTTGGAAGGGGCCTACAAGGCCATCGAGTCCAACCCCCTGCTCAATGCAGGAATCCACCCTAAAGCATCCCTGACAGATGGTTGTCCAGCTGTCTCTTGAATGCCTCTAGTGTGGGAGAGCCCACAACCTCCCTAGGTAGCTGATTCCACCTTCGCACTGCTCTAACAGTCAGGAAGTTTTTCCTGATGTCCAGCCGGAATCTGGCTTCCTTTAGCACCATGGATAGTTCCTTTTAGATTTCTGGCTAGTTCTGACTGAAACCCAGAAAAGATTCACAGCTCCACTGAAATTAGAGCCACCAGCCTCCACTGATTGCAACACCTGTACATGCCTACTCAGAAGTAAGCCCCATTGAGTTCCAAGGTAAGTGAACATTGGATTGCAGCCTGAGTTTGTCAGCCACCTCAGGAAACTTTATAATTAAGAGGTGGGATAAAAATATTTTAAATAAATAAACACAAGTCTTTTGACATTGACTCAGAAGGAAGGAGGAGGAAGTATAAAAGACTATAGCAACCTAAGGTGGAGGTGGAGAACAAGCTGAATTGGGAATGGGAGAAGGAACTTTGGATAACCGAATGTCAAAAGTTTGATTGTACCAAATACTCAAATTCTCACATAATATAAGAAATATACTTGTATTGGGGCATATACAATGATGGCACACAGAAAGTGGCAGAATCCAAAGGAAGTTGTATATGCATGTGTTTTAATAATAATAATAATAATAATAATAATAATAATAATAATAATACATTTATTACTTACTCGCCTCTCCGTTTGGATCAAGGCGGGGAACAACAATAAGTATCAATACATAAAATTGATTAAAAACAGTACACATTATTAAAACATCCTAAAAACATCCTAAAATTTTTAATTCACTTTCATCCTCATTTGCTATTGAAAAAACTCATGGAATCAGGAGTCAGTTTAGTTCACTATGTTTGCTTCAGTCAAGCAATTTGCCAGACACTCACATTAATCCTCAATATTAAGTAGATTTTTATGTGTCTCTTCTCAATACACCAGATGTATCCCTTATTAGTCAGACACTTCTCTGTTAATTTAGAACTTTCAGCATGTGGTTTTTGCTATAATTCCACTTGTCATAAGAGTTTGGCTGTTGAACGTCTTCTCTTCACCAGACTCTTATTCAGGGCCTGCTGGACAAGGCTCAAATAATCAAATCTGTTTTCTCTCCTGTATCAATAGGTAGAACTAAGTGAGACACACAGGAAGTTAGATGGAAGAGGAAGTCAGGGACACAGACTTTGATTGAAGGAATACTCGCCCAATCAGGAGGTGACACAGCAGTCAGTCAGTGACTCAGCACTCTCAGGAGTCGGTCAGGGCTGGAGAGAAGTTAGTTAGAAGCTATGTTTGTTTGAGGCAATAAAAGTTTTATTTTTATATAATACTGCATTCCTCATTTGCAACAAACCTATCTTTGAAACATCTCCCACCTCTCCAAATTGCTGGGAATTTTTTTAACTGAAGGCACCCATCTTTTCTCCCCAGACTGCCTCTGGGGACAATGCCATGCCATCTTGTCCTGTCACTCCCAGGGGGCATTCTGACATGGAAGGTGGCTGGAGCAGTCACACCACTGCTTGATAGTTGCGAGATATTGAGACATCCACTGGAAAATTAACCATTTGAAATTTGCAATGAGGTTTTGGTGTGTGTGGTTTTTTTTTACTTTGCACAAACTGCTTTTTCTTTTCATTTATATGATTAGCACAAGGTGTTTCCCCCCAAATGTTACATATTTATTAACGTTCTAGAACAGGAGCATCCATTTTATAACTATGAATCTATACCTCTCCTTTTTCACAGAGATCCTGTTCACTAAGCCACGGTGTTTTGAGCTAAACATTATGGCTTAGAATATCATGTGAACCATTCCTAACCATGGTGGCTGGTTAGCACAGTGTAAACATGCTGACTAACCATTTGCTACTAAAAGATTAGTGGTATAACCATGGCTTCGTGTGTTGTTTAAACAGGCCCATTCTCTCCAAGATTTTGTCAGTGAAAGCAAGGCTGGCCTGCTCTTCGGAATCTGTGTTACACCGAGTCAGACTCTTAGTCCATGTAGGATCTGGCTGGGGATAGAGCTTGAAAAGCTTTCATTGGCTCGCCTCCCCTACCCCCCCACCCCAATTAACTTCCCCCTCCCAAATTCCTGCCACTTCAAGCAGTATTTTCAGGGCACCATTAAGGGGGAAATAGCTGCCCTCATTGTAGTCAATGTAGCCCCCAGAAATTCACCTTATATCCCCCTTTTTGTGGGGGACAAATGGTTCCATGAAAGTGTGGGTGTGGGTGTATGTGTGGGTGTGGGTGTAGTGAGGGGGAGGGAGTATTTTTCATATTTTTAAATAGTGTATGTTTCCTTGCTTCAAGATACATTCAACCAACCTTCCTCAACTAGGGCCATAGCTAGACCTAAGGTTTATCCCTGGATCATCCAGCGTTCAAACCTGTTCATCTAAGTGACGCACAGGGGATCCAGTGCTCAGGCAGGGGCAAACCCTGGATGATCCCAGGATAAACCTTAGGTCTAGCTGTGGTCATAGTGTCCTTGAGATGTTTTAGACTTCAACTCCCATCAGCCACAGTCAGCAGGAATGCTTTGAGTTGTTGTCCAAAACATAATCTGGTCTGTTGAACTGGATGCTATTTTGACTGTGTTGTTGTTGTATTTTGAATTGCTTTTAATTGTGTTTTTAATGCATTTGCTTATTGTTGTTTTTATAAGCTACCGTGAATGCCATTTTTGGTAGAAAGGCAGGGCACTAATCAGATAAATAAATAAGCGAATAAAACATCTGGAATACACCAGGTTGGGGAAAGCTGCATCAGAAAAACATGATTGTCCTACAATATGTTACTAATGGAATATTACTGTTTGTATATTTTCATATATCTAAATTCGGTCAAGATGCATCCCCCCATCATCATAGATTTCTGGATACTCAAGGGAGGGACAATTCATGCAGATCATGAACTTGGCAAGGTACCCACAAAGTGAAAATGGGTGTGGGGTGGCCAGAGAAGGGTTGTGATTTGCTAGGGGCAGAGGCATCAGAAAATAAGAACCACCCCCGGTAAATTGGGTCAGTTTGTAACATATGTCTGCATATCTTGTCTCTTCCAGCGCTTTGGGGAGAGCTATAGGCTTATTCTTCATATATATGTCTGGTCTCTCGCTATGCAGACCTGACATTGAATGCACATGAAACTGTCCCATTGGCAATTTGGAATTACTGAATTCTTTTTCTGTGAAAAAGTAGCATGGGAATATCTGTGATATGCCTTGCAAAATTAAATATTAATCCATTTTCCCATATATACGCCCAATATGGCTCAAGTTACATAAAACATAGCTAATGAAACTCAATTGCTGCAAAGTGTGATCATATTCTGCAGTGCTTTGTTTATGGAAAGAAATTGTTTTTCCTTGACATTTTAATGTAACGATCACATGACTTCAGACATTAATTATTTCCATGAGCTAGTTAGCAGATGAGTCCTTCAGGGCCTATGGCATCTAAAAGTCAATTAATCCTGTGAGTTTTAATGGGATTCTTGGATAATATTTTAGCTGGGCTATTAAGCGACCATGTGGAGTCTTTAGTTAGCTGGGAAGGGAGAAAGTTGCATAAATATCTATGGTGCTTATTGGGCATGGATTGACATGTAAAGTTAATATACAGGTCATCACTTGATTTTGATACATGCAGTGCTCACAGCTGTGCAGATAGTAAGGGATCCCAATAATTTTTGGCCAGGCAGGAGAATAAGCAATCCTGAAAGGAGCATTTAGAGTTTCTGCAAGTTCCACATTGAGGCTATGCTCATCTCATCCCAGAACTCCCAATCACAATCTTTGTTGCTCATGTGCAAATGGGAATTGCACAAACTGCAGCCATAAATTGCTTAATATTTACAAATTGCATGTGCAGTTTGTACAAAATTAGGCCATTTATGATGGCATTTTGTGCAAATTACAGCCGAAATATGCACAAATGATACAAATTATGGTCACAATGTGCTCAAATCACACAAATTGCGGGTTAAATTTTAGGGGGAAGCCCCCCCAAAATTTCCAGTCTTCTGAGGAAAAGGTGATGGCTCAGCTCACAAATGCAACCTAACCTAGAGGCTCAAAATGGGCATCCCTAGTCAAAGGATGCTGTAACATCTCAATGCTTGTTCTGACCCTTTCACTTGAATGCTGAAGGTTCATAATTCACGAAGCACCTGTCTCCATCATCTCCCCTATCTCTACCTCCCACTGCCCCAAGTCCCAGAAATTTCTCATGGCAGCTGATGGAGGTTGGATCCCAGGTTCCACAGGTGCATCTTTTCCCTCCTGTGGACTATGCCTGTATCCCAGAAACCTCAGTGAGGAATGGATGCTATGAGCATCATTCTCTCCTGAATATAAAGTCCTAGATGGACCCAGTTCTTTTTTTGGGAAAGACACTTTGCTAGGGCCTAGCAGCAGTATTATCTCCATGATTTGGGCAGCCCATGGGTAGGTGTTAAATTTATTTACACAGGCTAAAGGTAAAGGGGAATAACAAGGCATACAAAAAACACAATGACATTTAGAAGCAATGCTTCAGGCAGAAAACAACAAAAGTTACCTACACCTGTCTCCACAAAGCTAGGGGCAGATCTTCAATAGGACTGGGCCCCAAAAGGTGATGCACAAAGTCACAAGCCAAAAGCAAGATGAAAGATGAAGACAAAATTCAGCTTCAACCCCCTGTCAACTTCAAGAAGAGCTCTCTTAGCTAATAATGGGCTAGCTGGAATAGTTTCCCCAAACCTTTGGATGGGAGGGCAGCATAGGAATACAGCTGAGTTTATTCAGCCCAATAAACTGAGTCTTGCTCTGACCTTGAAGTAGAGTGACCATATGGAAAGGAGGACAGGGCTCCTGTATCTTTAACAGTTATATTGAAAAGGGAATTTCAGCAGGTGTCATTTGTATGTAGGTAGCAACTGGTGAAGTTCACCACAACAGTTAAAGCTGCAGGAAATTTCTTTCCAAATCTTACTGTTTATTTGCTTGCGTATTAAACTGAGATACCCGTTTTCCATTAAATGATGTACAATAACGGCAACAATGAAAAACAACAACGTTACCACAAATGCATAAATGCAGAAAATATTGAAACGGAAACCCAATCATTACGCCTCCACGTTCATAAAGAGCAGTGACATATGAATACCTACAAAGGGGATGCAGCTGCTAAAGCATTGCCGTACGCTCAAGAGTAAGGCCAGCACCGTCTGAGCTTAAGAGAGCTTCATTTTGTATTTGTCAGGCAGGATAATAGCAGGGAGATAGCAAATGTGTAAAAGATAGACATGGATTGGAAAAGTGATATTCAGTTGTGGGTAAGATATATATCCCCTGTTATCTTACAGGAAAAGAGAATAACATTGTTGCTTTTTTATCAAGTGCTCAATAAAACAAAGTTTCAATGATATTGCAATGTCCTGAAAATCACTTTAGGTATTATTGTAAAACCCCTTTCATTCTCCATATGCCAGTGAGGAACAATATGCGTGGTGTTTACAGAGACATGCTGGGTTAGAGGACAGGGAGAACCCTATGGCGACTGTCACCACCTGGACATCTCTCATGTGATCCCTTTTGTTTTGAGTACTGCTCTTGTATTTCTGGCTGTTTGGGCAATTTACAGATTTTTTTTAATTGCATTTTTGTTTAACCTTCTTCTGGCAAGATCTTAGGGCAGCCATCTCCTTGCTCCTGATCATCCACAGCCATGTAAGGTTACCCCACAAAGAAGGAATAATTTAATAGTCAGGCCTTAGTTATTCATTTTCTCCTCGGCCTTCTTTTAGTCCTTCTATAACAACAACACCCCAAAATTCCAGAGGTTAGCCAGAAAAGATAAGGAATTATTTTTAAACAAGCAATGTGCAGAAGTGGAAGAAGACAATAGAATAGGAAGGACAAGAGACCTCTTCCAGAAAATTAGAAACATCAGAGTAAATTCCAGGCAAAAATGGGTATGATCAAAAACAAAGATGGCAAGGACCTAACAGAAACAGAAGAGATCAAGAAAAGGTGGCAAGAATATACGGAAGATCTGTATAGGAAGGATAATAATATCGGGGACAGCTCAGACGGTGTGGTCAGTGAGTTAGAGCCAGACATCCTGAAGAGTGAGGTTGAATGGGCCTTAAGAAGCATTGCTAATAACAAGGCAGCAGGAGACGTCGGTATCCCAGCTGAACTGTTTAAAATACTGCAAGATGATGCTGTCAAGGTGATGCATGCCATATGCCAGCAAATTTGGAAAACACAACAATGGCCATCAGACTGGAAAAAATCAACTTATATCCCCATACCAAAAAAGGGAAACACTAAAGAATGTTCAAACTATCAGACAGTGGCACTTATTTCACATGCCAGCAAGGTAATGCTCAAGATCCTGCAAAGTAGACTCCAGCAATTCATGGAGCGAGAATTGACAGATGTACAAGCTGGGTTTAGAAAAGGCAGAGGAACTAGAGACCAAGGGCTTTGCTAGACCTGCCAGGTTATCCCGGCAGGGAGGCGGGGCCGAGGCGCGCTAATGTTAGCGCGCCTCGCCCAGGGTTCCAGACATCAGACGCGCAGGGACGTCGGATCCCTGCGGCATCCACCATTTTGTTTTTATTTTTAAAGGAGCCGGGTGCGTCCCGAAGACGGCGGACTGGTAAGTCTTTTTGTGTTTTTTTTACCGAGGGGGGGGGAAGGATGGCAGGGTGGGTGGCAAGGGGGGGCGGGTGAGATCGCACCGCCCGAGCAAGCAGGCGAGCGGCGCTTGCCCGGGCAATCTCACCCGCCCCCCTTGCCACCCACCCTGCCATCCTTCCCCCTCCCCTCTCTTTCACCCCCCCGGGCCGTATGAGCGCCGTGCCAGGTCCGCGACTTTTCGCGGCTACTCGCCTGAGGCCGGAGCTGGGGAAAAGGCGCGCCATAAGCGAATTCGCTTATGGCGCCTTAGACCAAGCCTCAGCGCAGCCTGCCGCTGGATTCCCCTGTGCGTCATGTGGACGCACAGGAGGGAAACCGGGTCTGAAGGCACGCTAAGGCCTCGTCTAGGAAGGCCCCAAATTGCCAATATCCACTGGATAATGGAGAAAGCCAGGGAGTTCCAGAAAAACATCTCTTTCTGTTTTATTGACTATTCTAAAGCCTTTGACTGTGTGGATCATAACAAACTGTGGCAAGTTCTTGGTGGTATGGGGATACCAAGTCATCTTGTCTGCCTCCTGAGGAATCTGTGTAACGAACAAGTAGCAACGGTAAGAACAGACCATGGAACAACGGACTGGTTTAAGATTGGTAAAGGAGTACGGCAGGGTTGTCTACTCTCACCTTACCTATTCAACTTGTATGCAGAACACATCATGCGACGTGCTGGACTTGACGAATCCAAGGCTGGAGTTAAAATCACAAGAAGAAACATTAACAATCTCAGATATGCAGATGACACCACTTTGATGGCTGAAAGCGAGGAGGAGCTGAGGAGCCTTATGACAAAGGTGAAAGAAGAAAGTGCAAAAGCTGGGTTGCAGTTAAACCTCAAAAAACCCAAGATTATGGCAACCAGCTTGATTGATAACTGGCAAATAGAGGGAGAAAACGTGGAGGCAGTGACAGACTTTGTATTTCTGGGCGCAAAGATTACTGCAGACACTGACTGCAGCCAGGAAATCAGAAGACGTTTACTTCTTGGGAGGAGAACAATGACAAATCTTGATAAAATAGTTAAGAGCAGAGACACCACACTGACAACAAAGGTCCGCATAGTTAAAGCAATGGTATTCCCCGTAGTAACCTATGGCTGCGAGAGATGGACCATAAGGAAAGCTGAGCGAAGGAAGATAGATGCTTTTGAACTGTGGTGTTGGAGGAAAATTCTGAGAGTGCCTTGGACTGCAAGAAGATCAAACCAGTCCATACTCCAGGAAATAAAGCCAGACTGCTCACTTGAGGGAATGGTATTAAAGGCAAAACTGAAGTACTTTGGCCACATAATGAGAAGACAGGATACCCTGGAGAAGAGGCTGATGCTAGGGAAAGTGGAAGGCAAAAGGAAGAGGGGCCGACTAAGGGCAAGATGGATGGATGATATTCTGGAGGTGACAGACTTGACCTTGGGGAAGCTGGGGGTGGCAACAGCTGACAGAAAGCTCTGGCGTGGGCTGGTCCATGAAGTCACAAAGAGTCGGAAACGACTGAATGAATAAACAACAAAATAACACCATCCATCGCCCTCTCTAATTACCCACAGACTCTCTCACTTAACTGCTAATTGTCAGATCCTTATCTGTAATTTCCCAACCACCTACCTGGAATCTCCTACTAATCAGAATTGAATTTACCTGATCCAGTCCCCATCTAACAATATTCAACATGCCTGCCTCTCTCTCTCTCCCTCTCCCTCTCTCTCTGTCCTCCAAAATGTCACTAAGCATCTACTGCACAGGGCTTTGGCAGGCAAAGCAAGGCCTCAGACCTACTCAGATTCATTGTAGTCTCACAAAGATCACACAAAGTAAACATTACAGAACAACAACTGTAATATTAGGGTTTGGCAAGCCAGAGAGCGCTTGTCCTGCCGCTTGCCGCCTTGGCCTGCCCCCACAAGCGGAGCCCTGTGAGCCATTTCCAAGTGTACACAAGGTTCAGCCACCTTGCTTCAGCCCTCTCTTCTGCTGCATTAATGGTGGCCACCATTACCACAGCGGGGAATATATGCAATTTCCCCAGCCTTGGGGAAATCACGTGTTTCTCCCCCTTTTGACAATAGGGGCCTTAAAGGTCCTATTAACACTTGTGTTAATAGGGACTTTAAGACCCTGATTGGCCAGAGGGGAGGGGGAAGAAATTGCATATTTCCCCCCACTACATTAATGGTGGCTGCCCTTAACGCAGAGGGTGAAAAGGGTGTGTTCCAGAAGCCAGGGCAGACCCACACTCGAGTGCTCTTAGGGGCTTATGAGCACTCAGTGTGGGTCTGTCACAGCACTGGGTATGTCCGCCCAGCACTGGGTGTGTTGCAATATTCCTAAGTTATGTGCATGGCATTTCTTCACAGTCACCCTGATGTTTCACTTACACTGGGGAATGATTGCAGGTAGTGCGACCATGTTCATTCTCTTGTGCTGTCTCAGTAGCTTTCAATACCATTGACCATGGTACTGTTCTGTACCATCTATCTGGGTTGGGCATGGGCGGCATGGTTGCTTCAGCTATTGAGCAGTATAGAAATGTAATAAATAAATGAATATTTTATGGAAATAGCTGATCTGGGGCTTCATTAGAATTACTGGAAAGGCTAGTGAGAAATTGCTAATCTGACTCTCTCAAAGCAAGGGGAGATATCGTTTTGCAAAAAGTCAAGTGAGGAGCTACTGAAAATGTTTAATGATGCATAATTAAGAATGTGAAGTTCTAAGCAAGAAAGAATAGTGACTGTATGAAAGTGAAGACAAGACAAAGACACAAGCAAGTCCAAAATGAACTGTGGGTAACGGAGATAAAGAACTATTTTGCAAAGAGGCCTGGATAATAATTAAACAAGTTGTTGAGTCAATGCCCACCACAACTCAGGGTCAAGAAATGAAGAGTTGTAAAACTTAATGTATGGTGTCAGTGTCCATCTGAATCATGATGTGTTGTAAAACTTTCATTGCTTTGCTATTGGTGGTCAAAGGTATATTAAGAGTTTCTCGTATCATTTCATAGATGATAATTAATGGGCAATAAATATTGTATAAGGTATAAACACTGTAAAACTGATATACAGCTTTTAGGGAATGCATATACATGTGCTTGAGCACTGAGGAACTATGGAGCACACATCCTGCCATTTCATGTGCTGCAGTTGGAGATGCTCACATATTATATCCCCCTTTTAGGATACCTTCCACTGAAAGAATTTTGGTGATTAAATGAGTACAGGACAGGCTATTGCAGAATGCAGAGTCAGTAAATGCATCACATAGTCGGTGGGGAATGGCAACCTGCAATAGTGCATAGCAGGTGAGATCTGTGAACGTGATCTTTGGGATGAGAATTCAGAAAAGTGCTTCTGTTTTCACCTGTGAAATGTAGGGAGGTATGGAATAGCCACCAACACTTAAACTGTTCTGCAGAAACAATCATGTGAAAAGTGGAGAGTTCAGAGTAGGGATGGACGGACCCCACTGCGTTAACTTGCAGAACTGTGTGAGCCTGTGGTCAGCCTGGTGAGCACCTAGCAAGTGCTGCAGGGCTGCCCATCCCCTTAGGAAGCCACCATTTTGCATAAAAATAGGGGCTCGGTGGTTGCCAGAAATGTAATGTTGCAAAATGGCCCCATACTGCCAACATTTATTTATTTATCTACCGTATTTCTTCGATTCTAAGACGCACTTCCCCCCCCATAGAACCATCTCTAAAAATGGGGTGCATCTTAGAATCGCGGGTGCGTTTACTATTTCTTAAAATCAAAGCTTTTTTTCTGTTGGTGGTACTGAAATTAGTGTGTGTCTTACAATCGATGGCGTCTTACAATCGAAGAAATACGGCATTACATTTATATACCGCCCCATAGCCGAAGCTCTCTGGGTGATTTATAAAGATTAAAACATGGAACATTAAAAACGTATATACAAAATTTAAAACCATAAAAAACATAAAAATGTATTTTACGCAACAATACATTTCTGGAAAACATTGAGCTGCCATTCATACACAAAATGGCGGCTCGCTAAGGGGATGGGTGGTACTCTGGCACTCGCAGACCATGTGGCACTCGGTGAATGGGTCTGGTAAGTGGTGGTAGCATGGCCAGTGGTGTCTGGGGGGCTGAGCAGGGGGTAGTCTGCCAGACCCCACCCCCCTCACACTCCCATGTCATCCCGAGTCCAGAGCACTTACTGGGTGCATCGTATCAGACAGCAAACCCATTATGAGCTTGAAATTGGGTGGAGAAAGGCGGTGTTAGGTGGATGATCCTTGCTGACCAGTGACTACCAAGAGGGCTGATATTTTAATTGCAGCCTGTCTTGTGATTATGACAGGCTTTTCTTCTAGCTGTACATAGGAAGGGCATCAGCTTGCCTTATAATGCCACGACTCTCTAGCTCATCACGTACAGTGCTCCCACAATCTGTTCCTCCATGTCGCTTTCCATTGGTTCTTCAAAACTCCCCAGCAGTGATACAAAGTGTACTTCTGCATCACCATCTGATGAGCTGGCACAACGCTGAGTGTCCTCCACCTCCCTGCAAGGGAACGCAACATCTCCCTGCAAGAGCCTAGCTGACTGTCAGGTTTGGACTTCTGGAGATGAAAAGCTCACGGGCTGCCCGAAATTACAGGTGTCCAAACGGATGCGTTCCTGTCCCGTTCTCATGGGCCATTAATGATCCTTTCTCTGCATTAATAGATGGACTGGTTCCTTCCCCAGTCCATGTGCTACGCAGATGATCACAGGGCACGTCTTGGAAAGGAGAGGAATTTGCATAGAGAGCGTTAATCAACAATCACTCCCTCTCGGAGAAATCGCAGAGCAGATGGCTGTAGCATTGGGACGAGCGACTGTCTCTTGCCGCAGCAGCCTGGGTGCACAGTCAATCAAGGAAATTAGTTTATTGTGGCTGTGATTTATCTAGGCTTCAGCTATCATTTCCCCAACAACGCCAGAAAATCATCTTTAAAAGAAGAAGAAAAAAAGAAAATCAGGCACTCACTCTGGCTTTCCAGTACACGATAAAGCAACTTTGGAAGTGGGGGGGAAGGGATTAGAAAAAAGAATTTGAAAAATCGCAATGGAAGCTCGGTTTTCTCACCTGACTAATGAGTGCTTTCACATAGCCAAAGGTGGCAGCAATGTGCCCGCCCCCCCAAACAGGTGTTTGCAGGATTTAGTCTGAGGCAAAGCTCATGAGGACGTAGCCCTGGAATCAGTTTTAAATAATATTGTTTGGCCCTGGAACATATGATTTGAGTGAGGGAAAGGAAGAGGCAGCCAGGGGTCCACCGTGCCTGGGTCCAGCTCCAGCTGACAGCCCCCTCCCTCCTGCTTCCACCTGTCACAGGGAAAGGAACCAGCAGTCAGGCGTCCCTCCGTCCTGTCTTGATCTGTAAGAGGCTATTAGAGGGAGAGGGAAGGAAGCAGCTGCTGAACTTTGCAACGAAGTCCTCATATACACCAAGCAGGATATTGCACTATGAAAGCAGTATGAAAGTGGTGTGTAAAAGGCAGGAGCCAAACTAAGCTGGATGTAGCGGTATGAAAGCAGTATATGGTAAGTGTCAATGGGCCTCAACAGTTCTCAGTGCACTTCAATACCACTATAAAGCAGTAGTGCGGCTCCTGCCTTTTATATACCGCTTTCATAGTGGAATATCCTGCTTGGTGTAGACGAGTCCTATGAATCTAGTGTCTGAATTTGCTTTTCCCCCTCTTCCCTCCTCCCTCCCAGTCCCCTTTCCTTTTGTGTCATGGTTTTTGTTTGTTTTTTAGATTGTAAGCCTGTGGGCAGGGATTGTCTTAAGAAATATATTTGTAAGCTGCCTCGGAAGCCTTTTTGGCTAAAGGGCGGGATAAAAGTGCTAAAATAAATAAATAAATAAAAGAATATTCAGCAATAAGAAAGAATGTTATTGATCATGTGCAGAGTGGATTGTCATCACTATTAGATAACACCAACCTTCTGCACACAGAGCTAGGGAAAAGGTGAAAGGCTTAATTTAATATTCCTCCAAAGTTCCCAAGGTGGTGTACATGATCCTCCTCCTCCTTCTCCTCCATTTTATCCTCACAACAACCCTGTGAGGTAGGTTAGGCTGAATCTATCTATCTATCTATCTATCTATCTATCTATCTAATCTTTCATCTATCTTTGGGGCCGCCTCTCTCAAAGCCTAAGGTAGGTCATAATCAACAGTATATCCATCTAATAATTTAACAACAATTAAAATAGCAAATTTTGTTTAAAAAAATACAAAATAACAATTAAAAACAAACGAACCTAAAACAATTAGAGGAACAGTCAGCACAATAAAAGCCAGCTTATCTTGCTTATCAGTAAAACTGAATCAATGCATCTTGCATTTCTCTCCAAAGACTTGGAGAGAGGAACACCATCTGGTAATTCATTTCATGGTCTTGGGGCAACTGCAGTGAAGGTCGTTCCCCACTGAAATTCTTTCTTCATATAATCTATGAATGTACAGCCTGGTTTTGAAATGGGCAATGAAGCACCGTGGTCACCATATACACCCAGTGAGAAATATATCAGTTTGAATTTTGCAATTAGATTTATCGTGTGTGGGGCATACAGTTTATGTTGGCAGCTTTAGAGTGTCTCCACTATTGGATCAATGTGACTTCATGTTTTGGAACAGTGTACTGTCAGTATGCCCCATCCAAAGCACTCATATCCTGCCCCAGGAAAGTTCAGCATGTGCCTACTAATTTGATTACTCATCGGGGGTTTGATTTTTCTTTCTCCATGTTCTCAAATATGTTCTCTTTGTTTCCATAGAGTTGGGATGTAGGGTTCAGAGGAGTACCACTGGGAGGGAACACTTACTGTATTAAAAAGAGGGCTGTGGGTTTTAAAAATAAATTAAAAGGAGAAAAGGTCAGTGTTTATGGTCTCACTGTCTTTCAAATCCATAGGACATTTGGAACTCTGCTTCAGGGATTTAGAAAGAATAAGAAGAGGATGTTGAGAACGGTGAAGTTTGTGGTAGAAAAAATCAGGATGGAACAGAGAGAAGTATCACAATCAGAAAATGTGTTGCTGATTTGCAGACTCAAGACTGGTGCTTCAAATGTTTCTTTCTTGATTGTACAAGGAAGAACAGGACAATCTGTGGCTTGGGTCAGCTAATTGCTCTTACACAGCATGGTCTATGGAGTGAAGGTAAACGTCTCAGATGTTGACACAGAGGCTTACGGAAGGGAGGAGACCTTCTGATTAGGGATATATAGATTTTGTTAGATCTATTCCATCCGTGTGTCATGGTTTTTCAGGCATCTTTCCTTCCGTTGTCCACACATTGGGCTCATCTACACCAAGCAGGATATTCTACGATGAAAGTGGTATATAAAAGGCAGGAGCCACACTACTGCTTTATAGCAGTATTGAAGTGAACTGCAGGATCTACACTACTGCTTTATAGTGGTACTGAAGTGCACTGACAAACGGTTGGGGCCCATTGACACATACCATATACCACTTTCATACCAGTTTCATAGTGTTATATCCTGCTTGGTGTAGATGTGTCCTGGGCCCCAACCGTTGTCAGTGCACTTCAGTACCATTATAAAGCCGTAGTGTGGCTCCTACCTTTTATATACTGCTTTCATACCCCTTTCATAGTTGAATATCCTGCTTGGTGTAGATGAGCCCATTGATGGAATAGGATTTTTCTCCGTTTCCCAAATTTGAATTCATACTAGAAAATCTGCTCTGGCCCAAATGTGCACTTCTGAAAATGTGCAACTGGGCAAATGCACAACACCCCTCTCCCCGCAACCCACATTTTCATGCTTTAGACTATGGGGAGGTGGTAAATGCACTTTTCTGGTCAGTGTTCGTTTTTTTCATATTTTCATATTTTTGTACAACAACATTTCCATACAATTCTGGAAAGTAAAAAACCAGCCTGCTAGTCTTAGAATGAATCCACATTATTCTGAAAAAGCCTCTCTGTTGCAGAATCCACAGGTCGGATACATAGAAGTCCAAATGCATTTCAATCCATTATGGATTTCTATGACATCCCTACTTCTAACTTTTCCAATAGAGTAAAGAAATCCTGCTATTCCCAGAAGTCCAGAGATTGAGCATGGTGAAGTAATCCAGAGGGCAACCCACCTATCACTTGTTTGAATCCAGTTTATAACAGCCGTTTACATTCGACATTTTTGTTGCAAGATTTGTTGCCATGGGAAAATAACTTGAGGGAAATTTCTAAGAACCATAACCAGTTGGCACATGTTAGTTTAGCATCAACAAATTGCTGGGAACATGGAGAAAGAAACTTTGCATCAATCTCAAAAACATGTCAAACTGGATTACCTTTTTTGTTGTGTTGTTGTTGCTGGGGGGTTTTCAGTGCTACTTCCAGGAAGAAGCCTTGAAATTTCACACTAGGAAGAATTTGGTGGAAGCTGTACCCCTAGATTCTACAACACTGCCCCTTGCGTGGAGAATTTCTTCACCAGCCCTGAATAAGCATCTTTACAGAGGGAAAGTGGCAATTTCTTTACTAAAAAAAATGGGAAAAAAACAATGTCTCAGGAGAAAAGAAGTTCAAGGAGTTCTGCAAGGATAGGTTGGAATATGATTTGTTTTGCCTATACAAATGTCTGGGAACATGTAGTAATATTGAACTTATAACAGCCATTAAATGGCTAGTTATTGTAATATTTGGTGCTCTGGGAAAAGAACTTTAGGAAGATTTAGGGGAATTGGTTCCATTTGGAGAGGGGTTTGTTTTGCTTTGATTATCAAAACACATTTGTAAAAACCTGGAGTAAATATCATTGCAAAGGGCAGATGGTTTCATTAAAAAGTCACAGTGGTGTACTTCACCTAATGAAAGCTCAAATATTATTTTTCCTTGGCCAGTGTGTTTTGCATGGAGTGTTGCTAAAAATAAAATATGAAAATATAACACCTGATAGATGTATCTAAGCTACCAAGGCACAGTCTGCATCAAAGGACTTGGGCCTTGCTGCTCTTAAGTAGTTAAACTATGGAATTCTCTCCATGAGATATAGTGATGGCCACCAATTTGGATGGCTTTAAAAGGGGGTTAGAGACATTCCTAGTGAAGAAGGCCCCTTCTTCTCTTGGCTACAAGTCATGATGGCTACAAGTCATGATGGCTGGGTGCTACCACCAGTATCAGTGGCAGTAAGCCCATATACACCCTTTGCTGGGGAACATGGGTGGGAGGGTGCTGCTCTACTGTGTCCTTCCTGGTTGACAACTGGTGGGCCACGGTGTGAACAGAGTGCTTGAGTAGTCGGACCCTTGGTCTGATCCAGCATGGTTTTTCTTATGTTCTTAAATTGGCTGGATTTGCGTTTTTAGCTAAATCCTGTCGTTTCTTCCTGTATAATATTGCCAGGATTCGACCATTTTTGTCTGTCTCTTCTGCCAAGACTCTCGTTCACGCACTGGTTATCTCTCGGTTGGACTACTGCAACCTTCTTCTCTCTGGCCTTCTTCTCGCATCAGTCTGTTGGTTTCTGTTCACCACTCTGCTGCTAAGATCATCTTCTTGGCCCGCCGCTCTGACCATGTCACTCCACTTCTGAAATCTCTTCATTGGCTTCCAATTCACTCCAGAATCCAATATAAACTTCTCCTGCTGACCTTCAAAGCTTTTCACGGTCTAGCTCCTGCCTATCTCTCCTCTCTCATCTCACACTATTACCCCGCTCGTGCCCTCCGCTCCTCTGATGCCATGCTTCTCGCCTGCCCAAGGACCTCCACTTCCCTTACTCGGCTTCGTCCTTTTTCTTCTGCTGCCCCTTACGCCTGGAATGCTCTTCCAGAACACTTGAGAACTACCAACTCAATCACAGCTTTTAAAACTCAGCTAAAAACTTTTCTTTTCCCTATAGCTTTTAAATATTGAGTTTGTTCTGACTCTATACTGTTAGCTTCACCCCACCCGGTGCCTATTTACACTTCCCTGTGCCTGTTTGCATTCTCTTTCCCTCCTTATTGTTTACTACAACTTTATTAGATTGTAAGCCTATGTGGCAGGGTCTTGCTTTTTACTGTGTTATCTGTACAGCACCATGTACATTGATGGTGCTATATAAATAAATAATAATAATAATAATAATAATAATTTTCCAACTCCCAAAACCAAATACAGGCCCAAACACCATTTGTGGTCAGGAATTCATAAATTTCCAAGCTCAAAAAAAAAAAAAAAAAAAAAAAAAAAAAGGAAAAGGAAAAGAGAATCAGGTGCTTGACTAAATGTGCACATTTGAAAAATGTGCCCCAAACGTACACACTTTTAAAATACACACAAGCACACTTTAGTCATGGGCGCATGAGTGCAAACATGCTTACATTGGGGGGAAAAGGGCACAAAAATAAAAAAAAATAATTTCTGTTCAGGTGGAAAAAAAAGCTTATATATCACCAAAGTGGAATGCACAGAATGTTGCCATGAAGTACCCAGGTGGCGGGCCTTTTCTGTAGCGGCACCCACCATTTGGAAACCCCTCCCTCGTGTAGTTCGGGAGGCAGGAAATGTAGCATCTTTTAAATGCCTCCTGAAGGCACTTGTTCTCCCAGACTTTCCCGGGGCTGTAAGTAAACTAGCTCCCTTTCTACACCTCCCAGCCTTCTAGGGGGAAGGATCTCACAATGGCCTTAGCTAGACCTAAGGTTTATCCCGGGATCGTCCCTGGATCATCCCTGTTCATGTAAATGTCACACAGGGGATCCCAAGAGCAGGCAGGGATGACCCCGGGACGATCCCAGGATAAACCTTAGGTCTAGCTAAGGCCAATACCTATATGGGTACTAAAGAGTAGTTTTATGGATAACAGTTCAGCTTCCCACAAAATCTGACACTTGGGAATCTTGGAATTCACATAGAATTTCAATTTCATAATAGGATAATATCTGAAAACGACGTTGTCCTTGGCAAGTGTGCCGGGGACCGACGATGTCCATGAGTTTTGCTTCCACCCTTGTGCTCTTGCCAATGACCTTTGCCACACAATAGGAACACACAGCAAATGGAAGTCAACATCTGCTAAAGAATGCATTGTTGTTATGTCATGTTATTGGGCTGCTGTGGAGACTCTCTGCCTTTATTTGCTAAAGTGTGATCACTTCATCAGTTATAGAGCTCACTTCATTGTGCATAGAGTTACAGTATGACCAATGTTTATGATTCCCAACCCAGCTGGTGCTGTCACTGCAAAAGGACCGCAGTCATTTGACTGCTGGAGGATAAACACAATGAAGCGCTAATTTGTTCTGCTACTGTTCCGGCTTGTTACACACCTCTGGCAGCTAGAAAAGTGCTTAATTACTAGAGCAAGCATCCAATAGCGCTCCAGTTAAGGTTAGTTGAAGCCAGAAAGATGAAATGCAACTAACTCTTCATGAATCAGTGTAGTGGCTAAGAGTATAAGCTGGGAAGAAGAGCTGTGTGCAAATGGCCTCTCAAAATTCTCCACCCTATTTGTGGGCAGAGAAATTGGGGCAACTATTTCGCCCAATTTCTCCAGGCGGTTGGGAACTTCTTCACCAGTTTCTCACAGGTAGGGCTCACCATTGGTACAGCTTGTAGGACAGCATCTTCTTCTTTTCCTAAGGGTTTTTGTTATTTTTGTTTTCTGCTGCAACTGGACATGGTAACTTCAGCACATAAGAAGAGCCATGCTGGATCAGGCTGAGGGTCCATCTGGCCCCGCATGGTTTAGACACACTCACTAACCATTTGCTGCAAAAATGTTAGGCCATAGCTAGACCTAAGGATTATCCCAGGATCATCCTGGGTTTGTCCCTGTCTGAGCACTGGATGTCCTGTGTGGCACTTAGATGAACAGGTTTGACCCCAGGACAATCCTGGGATAAACCTTAGGTCTAGCTATGGCCATAGTGGCCTAACTATTGCTTAGTGTGTTGTTGGAACAGGCTCAATGCTTCATTACTTACAACTGAACCTACAGCTCACTGGGGCATGCTGGGAGTTGTAGTCCAAGACATCTGGAGGATACAGGGTTGGGGAAGGCTGATGTAAACAATCTCCACTGAAAAACATTCATAGAAACAAACCAACATTATTTAGCTATTTATTAATCTAAGGCTTTTTTTTTAATAATAAAAAAGGCCTTTATTTCGCTTCAACTGCAGAACTATGGGATTTTCAATTAAGTTAGGGCAGTATAGTAATATATCTGATGAAACAAGGCTTTGCCTGAGTGGTCCAGGAACTATTGATCAGGAACTTGCTCATTATATATTGTTTTGCTCCCTTTACAGGGCTTCTGGAGAGGAACTGCTCTGCCCTTTTTGTCTGGAATGGTAGACTAGCTATGGTTATATAACTTCACGCATTACTTAAAATAATGTGGATAGTCAAATGCTTAACTTTAAAAGTGGCCTAGTTTAGGGAGGCTGTTGCACAAGCAGCCCCGCCCACCAATTCAATTGTGTAAGGGGGACCTACCACTTGTAGGGTGACCGTGGCAAGGAGAACAGGGCTCCTGTATCTTTAACAGTTGATGTATAGAAAAGGGAATTTCAGCAGGTATCATTTGTATGCAGGCAGCACCTGGTGAAATCCTCTCTTCATCACAACAGTTAAAGCTGCAGGAGCTCTGCTCTCTTTTGTATCTGGTCAAAAGGGCAGGGCTCCTGCAGCTTTAACTGTTGTGATGAACAAGGAATTTCACCAGGTGTTGCATGTATACAAATGACTCCTGCTGAAATTCCCTTTTCTATACAACTGTTAAAGATACAGGAGCCCTGTCCTCCTTTCCATATGGTCACCCTAACCACTTGTGCAGCAGAGATTTTACCCTCCCTAGAGGAAGCCCTGTAATAAGTAGATATGCTACTTTCAGGTTTGGAACATGTTAGTGGAGCTCCCTTATGGCTCTGCAGACCTGCCCTGTTCCAGAAACGAGCATGTCTATTCATTTCTGGTTGTTCCCAGAAATGCTAAATCTCGTATGTGCAAATGGTGGCACTCATTTGTGCAACAGAATTGGTAAGGGCACAGTGCCACCTTGGATACTGCCCAAAATTACTAAGGAGCCCTGAGGAATTTTTGGAAGATCAAAAACAAAAACAATTCTTCCAAAAAGGCACTTATCAATGGTGCTCCATCAATGCATGCATAAAATTGGTTTTTAATAACTTTCACCAAGGAATAGAACTTGTCTGATACAAAGGAAAGGATACAGACAAAGGAGAGTTGAGCAAAAATTAACATGGTTAGCGTCAGTTCTGGTGGTGAAGATGAGGTGACACACATTTAAGAGTCTCTTGGATTTTCAGTCAAAACTAGGACAGTCTGCCTGTTCCATCTGTGGTCCCTTGCTCTGGGCTGATATTGACCCTACTGTTCTGGAAGGAGCAGCAGCAAACTTTAAGTTATTAATTTGTTATTGTAATATTCTTACTGCCAGGGAGGGAGAGAGGTGCTCATGGGATTTTCTGCCTCAGGTGCCAAAATAACATGGTTGGCTTAGGATACAATGAATTTTCGCTTGGCCGGTGGGTGATGATATTTGCAGTTCCGCTTCAGAAAAGTCTTGTGTTGGCCCTGCCCTGGGCTGATCAGAAAAGATCCAGGTTTGACTTCCACCTGAAGATCGGAACTATTGGCTGAACCCCATTTGAACAAGTTAATTGTATGCACAAGCAGTGAGTCCCTGTTGCGAAGTAATTATCTCTGTTGTGTTTGGATTTTATATTGATAAAACAGATGTATATTTTTCTCTTTTGTGGCCTGAATTCCTTTTCCTGATTATGCACTCTCTTCAGTTCTCATACTGATGTATGTCACCACATAAAATGTGAATGCATCTTTCAAGAAAAGCAGGCTATTGTGACATTCGGAACAATACAATAATTTTGTTTGCTTTCATTTTTGGCTGATGCTTTTTTTTGTAATCCAAGAACAATTTATAATAGCCCTATAATATCAATAAACATTTCTCACCATATGTGTGTGTTTGTGTTTTATTTATTTATTTATCATACTTATACCCCACTCCTCAGCCAAAAAAGGCTCTCGGAGCGGCTTACACTTAGCAAAAAAGACAGTCCCTGCCCTCAGGCTTACAATCTAATAAAGACATGACACACAAGGAAAAGGAGTCAAGGAGGGAGGGAGGGAGGAGAGAGAAAGAAAGAGAGAGAGAGAGAGAGTCCAGCAGGAGCAGGCCCCGATGTTACTTCTGCCTGCTCCTGTCCCCTCGGTCCTTCGTCTTCCCCACAGGGCCAAGATGGCAGTTTGCCCTGGGGGGGGGCGGAAGAGTCCAGCAGGAGCAGGCCCCGATGTTACTTCTGCCTGCTCCTGTCCCCTCGGTCCTTCTTCTTCCCCACAGGGCCAAGATGGCAGTTTGCCCTGTGGGGGGGGGGGGCGGAAGAGTCCAGCAGGAGCAGGCCCCGATGTTTCTTCTGCCTGCTCCTGTCCCCTCAGTCCTTCTTCTTCCCCACAGGGCCAAGATGGCAGTTTGCCCTGGGTGGGGGGGAAGAGTCCAGCAGGAGCAGGCCCCGATGTTACTTCTGCCTGCTCCTGTCCCCTCGGTCCTTCTTCTTCCCCACAGGGGCAAGATGGCAGTTTGCCCTGTGGGGGGGGGGGAAGAGTCCAGTAGGAGCAGGCCCCGATGTTACTTCTGCCTGCTCCTGTCCCCTCGGTCCTTCTTCTTCCCCACAGGGCCAAGATGGCAGTTTGCCCTGTGGTGGTGGGGGGGGGCGGAAGAGTCCAGCAGGAGCAGGCAGGTGTTTTCTTCCCGCCCCCCTCATGTCTTTTTTTTCCCCAAAGAAATAATCAATAAGGAAGTTGGAAGTCACCTCAATAATATATAAAAAAGACCTTTGTATTTTCAGTTGATGGTATTGCAGAAAGGTCTAGTCTTGGTGTCAAATTATTATTTCTTTGCCTTTGACAGATTTTTCTTGACACATCTATACATTTAATGAAATGGAGGCCATTCCAAAGAAACTCAGATGTTTATAGTTCTCCTCGACTTTGGGCTAAATGAGACATGTGACACTTTGAAAATAGCTTGAAAACTATATGGAGTGTATCCTGGGCCCCAACAGTTGTCACTACTGTTATAAACCATTTTAAAGCAGTACTGTAGATCCTGCCTAAGGCCATTGCTAGACCAGGCTATATCCTGGGGTGATACCCGGGATCATCCCTGTGTATCCAGATGACGCACTGGAGATCACGGGATCAGGCAGGGATCAACCCTCCCAAGCCCTGGGATATAGTCTACCCCTTCAAGCCCGCTTTTTCCTGCGGTCTCGGGCTGAGCCCGAGACTGCAAGTGTGTGGCCCATTTTCGCGGCTTTCCCCGGCTCCATGTGATTACTTGCGCGGAGCTGGGAGCCATGCATGGGGCGCAGGGTGGGAGGAGCGGAGAAATCTATTTATTTAATTATTAAAAAAACTTACCTTTGCGCACGAGTGTTCATGCACATCATTCCCTTTAAAAGTTAAAAAAAATGGCAGGTGCGATGGCTCTCTTCTTGAGTCGCCTCACCTTACGTGTAAATGAGGGTGGGATCTCATGTTATTGACAACACAAGATCACCCCTCCTCCATCCTGGGATATCCTATATGTCTAGCAAAGGCCTAAGTCAAGGATTGGGGACCTTTCTTTCTTTCTTGGGCCCGATCACATTCCCCCCTCCCTGAATCATCATTGCTTTCCTAAGATGGCTTCCTAAATTCAATAGCAGCTTCATGATGGAACAATGCTATCTCTAGAAGGTGTGGCATCTTATTCCTTAAATACATCCATTATTTAGGCTGCAAACTTCTCATTTTTTTCCTGGGAGTAAGTCCCATGGAACCCGATAGGTCTTATTTCTGAGTAGACCACATGCAGAGGATTGCACTGTCAGTTTATTAATCCGAATTTATTTATTATTTTTCTAGGGCATGTTTCAACACACATGGTTTTCCAGGAATAGCTTTTGGTGGTCAAACAGACAGACAGACAAAACCCAGTTTAAAAACTAAAGACACAATCTGTCCCATCCTTCAGAAGGTATTTATATTATTCAATGTACTCACCAATTGGAAGAGTGGCTGGATGCAAAAGAGGATAGTTCTTGCACCTTTAATAGTGGTGTGAAAGAGGTATTCTTAGCAGGAAAAGTTGGCCATTCATACACGCTGCAAATTCCCTCCTTTACACAACTGGTCCTGATGGCTATGTGCTACCTCCAGTATCTGGGGAACATGGATGGGAGAGTGCTGTTGCGCCTGTGTCCTGCTTGAGTGCCCCTGGTCAACAGTTGGTTGACCACTGTGTGAACAAAATGCTGCACTAGATGGACCCTCAGTCTGATCCAGCAGGGCTCTTCTTACATTCTACTAAAGGTTCAGGAGCTCTGTCTGTTTTGCTTCTGGGCACCCTACCTACCTACTGGTCTTTATCAATCTCTCTGCCATTTTGCCATTCTCCAGTATGCTAGTTCCACAACAGACTGCACTTTATTGACTCTCCTATAGTTTGCCATATCAGGAAGTGCCAAAGTCTAGTCTCAGACATTGTCCTTTCAGTTTCACATTCAGCTTGCTTCATGGCCATTTCTCAATATACATTCATTATTGTTGGCTTTGCATTTTCTGTCTGTGTGACCTTCTCCTTGTGATCTGCTTTAAACACCATAATGCATTCCACATTCAAAAACTCATGGGAACAATATTTTTCCAAGTCTTTTGTATCTCTCACCCTTTCCTGGTTAGTCCATACATATTTCAAATTCAAATCAAATTTTATTTGCACCAAGCCATCGGCCATTGCAATTAAAAACAATTAATTGAACATAAAACACAAAAGACACAATAAATGTCAAGGAAAGACAAAATCCTTAACATAGAAAACTCAGTGTCATCAAGCAAATAAAGCATTAAATACAATTAAGGCTAAAATTAAATAATTTAAAACTCAGGGTGTATTTATTTGCAGCCCTCATTTTAATGGCAGCTGCTAAAATTTCTGTAGTGTTTGCTGTACTCATCCTATTGCAACCCTCAAGAAGAAAATTCACATAATAATCAATTGAACTTCCTGGATATGGCGATAATAAGGGGTAATTAACTCTTCACATTCATACTTAGAGTACAATGGAGAAGAGTAGTCTGAACCACCAGTTTTTTTCTGGAGGAGAAGTTCACTTACACAAGAAGTTGCACTGTTTTCTTCCAATTTATTTCTTAATCATTTTAATTTTGCTTCATTACATCTCAGAAATTGCCAAATGCTAATGCTTTTTCATGGGGTCATTCATTTTAATAAACTGTGCATTTTCACACTGCAGTGAAAGCTGTCTAGCAGCCAACTTTATATTAATCATAAGTTTTAAATTAAGAAATGTAAAGAAAATGTACATCCTTATAAGCTATGACAAACCCAAGTCTCTCAAGTAATTTAATCATTTCTCTGTTCATGGTAGTTTAATTACTTTCTGGCTACCAAGTTCAATTTTGTCGTCATGTTTGGAGCAAAAGCGCTCTTGCTAACCTCTTGTCTGCCACCCTGTTCTTTGCTCACAGAAACCACAGGGAGTCCAAATTACACTCAAGAAGGTGTCAAGGAGGTTACTGTACATGGCTTAGATGTCCAATGTGACATTTAGATTTATGGAATGAGTCTAGGGGGGGAAACTGTATTGGAAATCAACATGAAAAATGCTTCACCAGAAAATGTTTTCCATGCAACTTGTTCAAATGAGTTCTTATGAACTGGACCTATCCAGGAACTGAGCCATGGGTCATTATTTTTTATTATTTTTTGGTAATGGAGCAGAAAAACTATTGTAAGAACATAAAATGGGCTATTCTGAATCAGACCTATCTAGTCTAGCATTCTGTTCACACAATGCCCAACTAGCTGACCCTGAGAAGTAAGAAGGACATCAATGCAATAGCCTTCTCCTGCTCATGTTCCCCAACAACTGTTGTACAGGTGCATACTGCCCCCAGGACCAGAGGACATGTTTAGTTATCATGACTAGTAGCCAATATCCTCCATGACAAGGTTGCATGTTACTGGTAAAGGTAAAGACTTAGAGGAGTATATATTTTCAAAATCTTAGAAATAAAGGGTCACACAGGAAGCAAAGCTCTCCCTCCGCATCCTCTAGTGGACAGAACCTAGAGCCTTGTTTGGCATGAAGTCAAATTTCACCACAGAAACCAGATATCAGATTCTTAGACCAAGGATAGAGCCACACTGCTGGTTTGTCTAACTTGCATAATTGTTGGAAATGTAATGCATCAAATACTTCTTTAACTCATATATTTTGGCAATGCCCAGTAGATGACCCCTTTTGGGAGGAGGTAATAATAAGGGTGAGATTTGTACTGAAACAATCTACAATATGGAAGAATGTAAATATGGAAGAATGTACCTACCGGTTTCTTGGAACTTAACGCATGGTCAGCACAGATGGATCTTCAGAGCCCTTATGACAGCCAAAAGACTTATATTATCACATTGGAAGGACAAATTCACACCTCCCATAATGCAATGGATCGAGGACCTAATAACGTTATCAACTTTTGAACAAGTGTTGCATAGACGCAACTTGCAAGAGGATAAATAAATATACGGATATTTGGTCTGCTTTTCTTGAAAGCTTTATATAATTTCCCCCCCTTTTTTTTACAGTTTATAAGGATGGAAATTACGCCTTTGGCGTAGGACCAGGGACTGGGCAGACTTTGTCCATTACAAATTTGTTCTCTCCTCTTTCTCTTCTGCTATTTCATTGGCCAAACAGCAGTATTACTCAATGTTGATCCAGACAAATGCTATGCATCCTCAGTGGCTCTTTGCGTCCTTCAATTCTCTTCTGAAGCCTAATCCACCATCTCTCCCCGCCTCTCTGTCTGCTAATAACTTTGCCTCTTTTTTCAATGCTAAAATCCAAACTATTCACTCTGATCTGGCCAGCTCTGCTCCTCTTCCAGTTCCTGTTCCTCATCTGTCAGTTCCTCCTGCAAATTTCTCTGCATTTCCTTCGGTCTCAGCTGATGAACTGTCTACAATACTGCGCTCTTCGAAGCCTTCCACTTGTTCTCGTGATCCGATTCCTTCTCGCGTCTTTATTAATCTTATCCCGGCTATCCTCCCTTCCTTGCTTCATATTATTAATTTTTCTATGTCCTCTGGTTCATTTCCTTCTGCTTTTAAACATGCTACAGTCTCTCCTATTCTCAAGAAACCTACTCTTGATAGGCTATCTCTGTCTAACTACCGACCTGTCTCTTTGTTGCCGTTTGTTTCAAAGATCCTGGAGCATGTGGTCTACTCTCATTGTCTTGATTTTCTTTCTAGTAACTCTGCTCTGGATCCTTTTCAATCTGGATTCCGTCCTTTGCATTCCACCGAAACAGCCCTTACTAAGATTACCAATGATCTTCTTATTGCCAAGTCTAAAGGCCTTTATTCCGTTCTTATTCTCCTTGATCTAACTGCAGCCTTTGACACGGTTGATCATGATCTTCTTTTGGATTCCCTTCATGACCTCGGATTTTGTGGCTCCATCTATAACTGGTTTGCCTCCTATCTAGTGGGTTGCTCTTTCAACATGTTGGCTAATGGCAGCTCGTCTTCTTCTTTTCCCCTTTCAGTAGGGATTCCGCAAGGTTCGGTGCTTGGTCCGTTGTTTTCTTTATACATGTTGCCCTTGGGTAATCTTATTCAATCTCATGGCCTCCAATATCATCTGTATGCAGATGATACACAATTATATCTTTCATCTCCGGATCTTTCTTCTGATGTTCACGATCGTATCTCGGCATGTCTTTCAGATATCTCAGCTTGGTTGCTTCATCATCGTTTGAAACTTAATATGGCAAAGACTGAATTGCTTGTTTTTCCTCCTAAACCTTCTCATCTCTCATTCTCTCTTACTGTCAATGATGTTACGCTTACTCCAGTCAAGGAAGCTCTTAGTCTTGGCTTTATATTTGACTCCTCGCTCTCCTTTATTCCTCATATTGAGGCAGTTGCTAAATCCTGTCGTTTTTTCCTGTATAATATTGCCAGGATTCGATCATTTTTGTCTGTCTCTTCTGCCAAGACTCTTGTTCATGCATTGGTTATTTCTCAGTTGGACTACTGCAACCTTCTTCTCACTGGCCTTCCTTCTTCTCACATCAGTCCGTTGGTTTCTGTTCACCACTCTGCTGCTAAGATCATCTTCTTGGCTCGCCACTCTGACCATGTTACTCCACTTCTGAAATCTCTTCATTGGCTTCCAATTCACTTCAGAATCCAATATAAACTTCTCCTGTTGACCTACAAAGCTTTTCACTGTCTAGCTTCTTCCTATCTTTCCACTCTCATCTCACACTATTGCCCTGCTCGTGCTCTTCGCTCCTCTAATGCCATGTTTCTCACCTGCCCAAGGGTCTCTACTTCCCTTGCTCGGCTTCGTCCATTTTCTTCGGCTGCCCCTTACGCCTGGAATGCTCTTCCAGAACATTTGAGAACTACAAGTTCAATCGCAGCTTTTAAAGCTCAGCTAAAAACTTTTCTTTTTCCAAAAGCTTATAAACCTGATTTTGTTCTGACTTTTATACTGTTAGTTTTACTCTACCCTGTGCCTGTTTGGTGCATTCTCTTCCCCTTCTTATTGTTTTATTATGATTTTATTAGAATGTAAGCCTATTCGGCAGGGTTTTGCTATTTTATTGTTTTACTCTGTACAGCACCATGTACATTGATGGCGCTATATAAATAAATTATATATATATATATATATATATATATATATATATATATATATCAATCTATGGGTTTCTTTTTCCATTTTCACAATGTAATTTCTGTTTTGTTTGTTGATATTCACAATAAAAAAAATTAAAAAGAAAAAAAAGCACTACTGGTTTATAGCAGTACTGAAGTGCACTGATAACTGTTGTAGCACAATCCACATTCCATATATTGTTTTCATAGTGGCCACACCATAGGTTTGTATACGATTTCCTATCAGAGTTAGTGGCCCCGTTCAGACAACACGCTAAACCATGCTGCTTAACAACAAATTGGTTAACGGAGTGCATTAACCTTCATGCATTCCATTAACCATTTTGTGGTTCAGAAGCATTGTTTAGCGTGTTGTCTGAACAGGGCCAGTTGGCTTTAAAGAACAAAATAGTTTGCCCAAGTTGGACATAACAGCTTAGAAATTTAACATAATATGTTTGATTATTTATTTATTTTAAGATTCATTTCATGGAATAAATTTGCTCAATTCACATATTTATGCCAGTGTTTCAATTTCTCATTAAGTTGCTTAATTCAAGTGTCTAGGATCACAAAAGGTCAGTGGAGTCATCTACAGCTTCTCTGAGACAGCCATTATGCAAATGGACAAGCCTTAAGGAAAAGGAAATAAGCATTTTTATTCTCACATTAGCACAATATATTGGCTTGATCCAATTTGCTAACCAGCTACATTAAAAAAAAAAGTTTAATGCTATCTGTATGAACTGAACTTGTATGGAAACAGGCATGAGAAGAAAAAAAACATCCAAAGTTCTTGCATGCATTGGAAATACTGGTGCCTATCCACTATCAGGTTTTTCCTCAGGCTGTTTTGTCCAGGTTGGAAAACACACAGTTTCACAGGGATTTGTGCAGTGGAGCCGATTTCGGTAGAGCTTTGTGATTCCATTGCGGGAACGGAAGGCGAAATAACAAGATGAGACAAGAAAGTTGGGTTTAAATAGGGCCACATTTATTAAGTGAAGTAAAGGAAGATGGAGGCTTAAGCGGGCATCCTAGCTAGGCCACTGACTAGGCCATATTCATGATCGGTCAAGCCATTCATAAACTGAAAGGTGGCACTTGTAAGTCACCACCCATCCTGATTCCCCTTTTGGGGTAGGGAGGCATTCCAATGTCACCCTCTCCCTCAAGTATCAGAACTCTGAGTGGGTGAGAAAGGTTGGCATCAGAGGTAATCCTTATCCCACCTGCTGATGCCACAGGACTCCCAGCTGAGGGCCTCAGGTGTTACCAATAACCACAACGGTGCCTCAGAATGCTCACCAACCCTATCCTTCCTCCCGATGCCCACATGTCTGCCCCTCATAAATGTGACCAAATTGAACCAATTAGCCTGCTGTCTTTCAGTGTGAAGTAGGCCAAAAAACCCCCAAAAAACTTCCAATCTAAGTGATTGGGGGCAAAAAAAAAAATCCTACATAGCCCCTAGGGGCGACTGGTAAGCGCAGACTAACTACAAGGAGAAAGGGAGGGAGGGAGCTGCAAAGTGAGGAGGTGGTTGGGAGGGGCACAGGTCCATAACAGAGGCTGCATGCCCCTCCCAGCCACTGGGGGCACCATGCGTGGGCCACCAATGGCGAGACTCCATGCTCCATCTCTCTCATCCTACCCACAACTGCATCACCATGCCCAGGTGAGCCGGGCGTGATTGAAATGCCTTTCTAGGTTTTAGTCAGAACCAATCAGAACTCTAAAGGAGCTATTCGAGGTGCTGAACCCTCCCCCCCAAAATGGTTCAGCACATTATAAGATGGTATAGCACAATATAAAGTGGATGCACATGCCAACAAAGCATAAAATGCAATAGCTGGAGGCTTAATCCTATCCAGATGCCCATCATCCTCTGAACTCGGAGACTGACAGCCATCCTGTGCAGAGCAGGAGAAGTCTGGAGGCCATCTCCCCTCCGGACCTCTCCTGCTCTGCATATTTGCCAAACTGGCACATGTGCCCGACAAGCTAGAGCTCTGTGGTGTGGTGTGGGGGAGGGAAGGAGCCTGGAGGGATGGGGATAGCATGTATCCCCACTGTCCTAGTCCCCTCCCCTTCCCGCCCACAGAACTCCCCCATGTCCCTCCTCTCTGTGGTCACTTGCTGCCTTGGAGAGGCAGCAAGCATGGTTGTCTCTGCACTGGCTGTGAGAGGGAGGGAGCAGATAGCTCAGACTCCTGGGTCCAAGATTAGAATGCTGTCTTTGGTCTCAGATCCAGTTATTTGAACTATCCTATAGCGCCCCCCCCAATGCTGTCTAGAGGGCATAGGATTGCTCTCTAATTTATTTATTTATTTATTTATTTATTTATTTATTTATTTATTTTATTACATTTATATACCGCCCCCCAGCCGAAGCTCTCTGGGTGGTTTACAACAATTAAAAATAGTAGACATTAAAAGTATACAAAAAATTTAAAAAACATAAAAACAGTATAAAAACAACAACAGTATTCATTTAAAAGTCACTCTAAAAGACTTTCAAAGGCCTGGAAAGTATTCACAGGGAAGTATTATTTATTTATAATATTTATCATATTTATACCCCACTCCTCAGCCAAAAAAGGCTCTCGGAGCAGCTTACAATCACTTAGCAAAAAAGACAATCCCTGCCCTCAGGCTTACAGTCTAATAAAGACATGACACACAAGGAAAAGGAGTTCTGGAGGGAAGAAGGGAGAGAGAGAGAGAGAGAGAGAGAGAGAGAGAGAGAGAGAGAGAGAGAGAGAGAGAGAGAGAGAGAGAGAGAGAGATTAAGTAGATCAGCAACAGGGATGACGGGATTGTCCTGCTCCCAAAGGAGGGGTGTCCAAGTGGAGCAGGCCCTATATTTCTTCTGCCTGCTCCTGTTCCCTTGCTCTTTCTTCTTCCCCACAGGGCCAAGATGACAGTTTGCCCGGTGGGGGCGGGAGGGGGGAGAGTCCAAATGAATTTCTAAGTATTCGCCTGGTGCTGAAAAGATAGCAAGTGCGCACCAGGCAAGCTGAATGAGAGTAAACTTGAGAGATTTGTCCATACCTGTCATAATTCTATACATGTCTGTTCAGAAGTAAGTCCTAGAAGGGATCTACACTAGTATATGAAATGTTGTTTTTACAGTCATTGAACGTTTTGTTGTTGAACGATTTAAAACGTAGCAGTTTTTAAAAGGTTTACTTACTTTTCTCTTTCCGTGGGAATGCATTCCTTTTGGCCACACTAAGAAAAGAAATCTGTTTGTTCTTTTCCCCCGGCTGCCAATTTCCCCTCCCACTTCCTCACAAATGTTCCTGCAGCCTCTCAAAAACGAAACTCAAAGTGGGTTCAAAAAGAGGCTTCAAAGAAAAAAACGGCTCCAACTTTGGGCACGGAAATTACATAAACATGCCCCCAGGAATGCGATTGGCTAAATAAGAACTACAGGAAACCCATTTAATTTGATGAAATCGGACACATCATACCAAATAGAATGACTTATTTCAGAGAAGTTCAAAATAAAAACCGGAGAACAGACAATAAAACGTCACAAACTGAACGTCATGTGGCAAAATACTATGAAACACACACTTAAAAACGGTAAGACACGTTCTAACTTGACTAGTGTAGATCCCCTCCTCCTGAGTTCAATAGTATTTACTCCCATGTAAGTGTGCACAGAATTACAGCATAACAAGCTTATGCGCTTCGAAATCAACAGACTTCATGAGGCAATTCTAACTCTTCCATTGGATTGTGGCCTAAATATTATTGAGGGTACAATCTACACTGTGAAAAAAAGATGAATTATTTTTAAATGTGTTGTGACAGTCTGGAGTATTTCGAGAATTATTTTTCATTTTGCTACTCTTAGTGAATAAGTGTATTTCTGGGGAAATGTATTTTAAAGCGAACACTCACACTAGAAGGGGGGGGGGAACTTGCAATATAGCAGTGCCGTCAGGGAACTGTACCAAAGCAAACCAAATTTGGGATTGGCTTTCCCCATAGCCTGTTTAAGGAAGACAGCCATGCAAACTGCCTGTGCTTGATCCCTGATTAGCTGGGATGAGTAACATAGAATCATAGAATTGTTGAGCTGGAAGGGGCCTATAAAGCCATCGTGGCTATAAATCCACCTGCTGAATGCAGGAATCCACTTTAAAGCATGCCTGACAGATGGCTTTCAGTTGACCCAGTTCTTTCATAACAACTTCCTTGCCCATATAATAATTTCCTGGGATTGGGCTTCAGTTCCTTGGATTGAACATCTTAAACCTTTGCTATTAAGATATAATCAATCTATTAGTTTGAATCAAATCTTAAAAAATTACCAGTCTTTAGATGGAGGGCTCCAAGACTGGTGTCCTCTAGCCACCCATTGCCTTGCCAGCAAGAGCAATGCAGGATGGAAGCAATGGCAGAAGCTTTTACAGCTTCCTTGGCCAATATGTCTGCTAGATGAGCCGCTGAGGCCACAGCTAGACCTAAGGTTTATCCTGGGATCATCCAGGGTTCGCCCCTGCCTGAGCACTGGATCCCCTGTGTGTCACCTAGATGAACAGGTTTGACCCCTGGATGATCCAGGGATAAACCTTAGGTCTAGCTGTGGCCTGAGTCCATCTAAATACCTTGCACTACTGGGGGTTGACCTGGTGCCTCAGAAGCGTTTGGAGTGGGCAGATCCTCAGCTTCTCATCTCCCTGGTCAGAATTCAAGCCTCAGGTGAACAGCCACCTGGGGCAGATCCACACAGAGGCTTCGGGATGCCCTGAAGGCGCTTTAGGGCACCCCGAAATTGATGATGTACACCCTACCTTAACTGTTCCAAGAAGAGGCGGCAGAGGAGGAGGAGGAGGAGGCGGCCCCGCATCGCCCCTCGCGGGGACGGGATGAAGAGTTGCCACGCTGGCGGCTTCGCTGGGGAATCAGCTGCCGCCCACCTACCCGCCGGCCTCCTTTTGCCGGTGAAAGAACCACCCGGGCCCACCCCTCGCTCGCAGGCAGCCGGGCATGCCTCCTTTCCAGAGTGGGTTTCTCCATCTCCGGAGCCCCCGCCTCCCGCGCCAGGTAGGGGCGCATCGCGCGGCCGGGATCGCTGAGGCGCTCGGTTGGCTGCACTTTAGTGGCGCCTACTCGAGAGTAAGTCCCACCGAGGCGTGCGTCGCGCACTGCCCACCCGACGGCGTTAGGCCGGCCGTCGGGGTTTTCCTCCTCCTCCTCCGCCTCTTCTTGCAACGGTTAAGGTAGGGTGTACATCATCAATTTCGGGGCGCCCTAAAGCGCCTTCAGGGCATCCCGAAGCCTCTGTGTGGATTTGGCCCAGGAGACTTGGTGGCTGGGGAGGGAGGGGAGAGAGCCATAATCAGTTCTCCACCTGAGCTTTGTCTCTAGCATTGCAGTAGGGGATCCCTAGCATCCCATGTTGCCCCAGACACTAGGAACGTAGGAAGCTACCTTATATAGAGTCATACCCTTGGTCCATCTAGTTCAATATTGTTGACTCAGACTGGCAGCAGCTCTCCAGGGTTTCCAGCAGGAGTTTTTCCCAGCCCTGTCTAGGGCCATAGGATTTCTATGTTAGTGTCATATCAAGGGCAAGTGTAATGTAGTGGCTAGATTGTTGGACTGAAAGTCAGGAGATCCAGGTTGTAGTCCCCATTCGGCCATGGAAACTCAGTGGGTGACTTCAGGTCTGTCACAGACTCTCAGTCCAACCCACCTCACAGGGTTGTTGTTGTGAGGATAAAAATAGAGAGGAGGATGTACACCACCTTGGGTTCCTTGGAGGAAAAAAAGTGGGATAAAAATGCAATAAATAAATAAATAAATAAATATCCTTAAAGATCTGGCAGCCAAAACAACAGGTACTATAAAAAAACCTATTTTTTTCAGTGTAAGAAGAAAGCAATTCTTGAATAAAAATCAACCTTATGAAAAGTTAATAAAACAGTTACATTTGTATATGTCTAGCTTGTATCAACATTTCCAGAAATTATCAAATGGGTACCAAGATGTTTCAAAACTTTGTTTTTCTCTCTCTTTCCTCTAATGGGACAATCTTAGTACGTTCTTTTGCCATTTCAGCGATTTTTCTATGTTTTACGGAGCCATTCCTGAGTTGATGGTACAGCTAAGATGCACCATTTAGAGGCAATTAGAATCTCTGCGGCTGCTATTAGGTTCTAAAATAGTCCATGATGATCTTTTCTTATGGAATTATCAAGAAACCCTAACAGAATGTTAATTGGATTGAAAGGAATATCAAAGCTTGTGTTTAGTTTGATTGTGGCTGCTATCCTATACTTGCATACCTATTAATGGTGAACATAGTAGGACACACTTCTGAGTAAACTTAGGATTCCAATGCACGGATACTATATTTTTCGATCATACAAGAATTTCAGGACACGACAGCAGATCTATAAAATATTCACTTTATAAAATTGTAGTTCCAACATTTATCATTACTGCTTGTTGTTTGCCCTTTATGGGGTAAGATACCACCACCACCACCAAAAATTAAATTGTAAAATGGCTTTCTATAAGGTTGATACAAGGAAATGTTTGGCCTCAAACTCTTTCACCCATTCCCCCTCCCCCAAGCCATACTAACACTAATAATATTCTCCCATATTATTATTATTATTAAAAAAATATATGTTCAATTTTTGAAAACAAATGCCATAAGTAAACAGTTTCAAACTTATCAGTTTCGAAAGGTTGCATAACATTGAGACCATCTTCAACGTAACCTACCTGTGCCATGAATTAGGTTCCCATTCTAATACTAACCATTCTGAACATAAGCAAAACAGATATAAATATTTTTTTTCCAAGTTAAGGTAGGGTTATCTGTCCAAGGGAAATCTGGCCCTTTTGGGGTCTGATGGATCCCTGCAAGGAACCCGGCTCGGCTTCCATTTGTGCGCCAAGTCATTCAATCGCTTCTGAAACCTGGGAACTTTACTGAGTATGTTTTGTGCAAAACTATGTGCCAATTTGTACAAAATTAGTGCTGTAAAATGGCGTGATTTGTACACGTCCACCCTAAAAATCTGTAAGTTGGCCGAAATCACTGCGTGTCAAGTTTAGCCAACTTGTGGATGTTTGAGCCAGTGTCAGGGGGGCGGGGAAGCCCATGAAAACGCACCAAGCTCCACCCCCCAATGGATTCCTCTACTACCCCTAAGATAAGATAAGTTTTAAATGAATGAATTTCTTCGAGATAAGACTTGGCAGCTCTTACATCAAATTCTACTAGAATCATACCATAACATAGATAAATGCATTAACTTCATAGAGTTTCATCCAGACTTGAGCTAGATCTACACTATTGCTTCACAGGGCATGGCTAGACGGGGGCGATATCCCACATGACGCACAGGGCATCCCGGGAGCAGGGAGGAACGATCCCTCCCTTGGCCCGGGATATCGCCCTACAGTTTAGTTCTGATTTTTCTGCGGTCTCAGAATGATCCTGAGACCGTGGAATGTGTGGCCTGCCATTGCGGTTTTGTCCCTGCTCCTCGCAAGTAACAGTGAGGACCCAGGACCCAAGCATGGGGCATGGAGTTCCTCAGGAGCTCTGTGCCCATCGGGGGTGGGAGTGCGTAGTGAGAGGGTTTTTTTTTTTTTTTAAACACTTTCATTTTTTGCAGGAGCGCTCCTGTGCTCCTCTCGGGTTCAAAAAAATGAAATAAAAATGGCAGCCGTGATGTCCTCTCTGGGACGTCGTGTGCCGCGTGTAGATGAGGGTGATGATTTCGCGATCATAAAATCAAGAGATCATCACCTTCCACCCCTCTTGCCTAGCCATGCCCACAGTGGTTTTGAGGTGCACTGATAATTGTTGGGGCAGAATCCACATTCCATATACTGCTTTCATGGTATTATTCCCTGCTTTTTCTAAGTTCATAATGATTTGACATAAAGTATAGATCTGGCCTTAGTCATATTTAGAGAAGACCCATTGTAACCAATGGGAAGCCCCATGATTTCAATGTGTGCACTCTAAGTATGATTAAGCCTGAATCCGACACAGAGATAATGCATTGGTTTTTTTTATTATTATTAGACTGTAAGCCTGCGGGCAGGGACTGTCTTTTTTGCTAAGTGTAAGCCGCTCCGAGAGCCTTTTTTGGCTGAGGAGCGGGGTATAAATATGATAAATAAATAAATAAATAAATAAATTGGGTCTTTTGTAACCCGTTAACTGATAAGCAAAACTCTAACTCAGGTATGGGGAAATTGTCGCCCACAAGATGCTGTTGGCCACATGATCAAGGATGATAGGACTTGTAATCCAGCATCATATGGAGGACCACAGGTTCACCACCCCTCCTCTAAGTAAACTTGTGACTGAGTGATCAAATCTTGCAACCCAACATTCTTTAAGGAAACTCTTTCAAACACATCATAACCTGTTTTCCTAAGAAAATAAATACTCTCATTCACATCTACAAATTCTTATTTATTTACATTTTCAGTTGCTTTCTGCTTGGCATTTCATAACATAGCCATTTGAAACAAGATGTGTACATAGCTTTGAGGGATGTGAATTAGCATTTTCTTCAGTAACCATCCTCAGCTCATCTAAAAGTGCAAAAAACAACTGCTCTCTCAAAATCTGTGACAATCTTTTCTTTCCCCTCATGATAATTCATTTCCAGAATGTCCTTCTAATTCCAATAACAGAAAATAAAATTCAGATATTGGCTTAGTATCTTCATTGTCTTAGTATCTTTAATAATTGTTTTGAACCTAGTTGGAGAAGTTTGTTTTGTTAACATTATTCATTTCTAGAATTGGTTGATATAAAATCCATTACCTAGAAATATAAAGATTACTGGACATTTTCGTTGTTCATGTAAAGACATGAAGACTAGATCTACACTACTGCTTTATAGCAGTATTGGAGTGCACTGATAACTGTTGGGGCACAGTCCATATAGCATATACCGCTTTCAGTGTGTTATATCCTGCTTTTTATTCCACATTTGTAATGATTTGACATCAAGGTGTAGATCTTGCCTTTGTTCATGGAGAGTTTATGACACCTTTTGTGTATCATTTATTTGAATCTAGGCAGGATCTACACTCCTGCTTTATAATAGTATTGAAGTGCCCTGACAACTGTTGGGGCACAGGACACATCCCATATACCGTTTTATACTGCTTTCATAGGGCATGTCTAGACCAGGGGGGTGGATGGGGAGGATCTCACGATATGCTGATTGTGAGATCCATCCCCTCAGTCTACATGAGGCATGTGACGTCCTGGGAGGAAGAGGACGTCACACCCGCCATTTTGTTTTTGTTTTTTTATCGAAAGTGAGCACAGGAGCACTCCAGAGGAAAAAGTGAGGTGTGTTTTTTTCAAAAAAGGACCCCGACCCCGCTCCCACCCCTGATGGGAACAGAGCTCCTGAAGAGCTCCTTGCCCCATGCCCGGTTCCTGGCTCCTCGTGTTTACTCGCAAGGAGCCAAGACTAAACCGGGATGGCTGCCCAGACGTCCCACAGTCTTGGGACAATCCCGAAACTGCAGGGAAAGTTGGGATTAAAGCCGTCCTGGTTATCCCGGGGGAAGGGAGGGATCATCCCTCCCTTACCCTGGGATCCTCTGTGCATCATGTGGACACGCAGGGATGATCCCAGGATATCGCCCTGTCTAGCCATGCCCATAGTGTTATATCCTGCTTGATGTAGATCTGGCCCTAGTTACATAGTGAATAGTCCATTTTGACCTAAGGCCGATCTACACCAAGCAGGATATAACACTTTAAAAACAGTATGAAAATGTTATATGTAATGTGTCCTGGGCCTGAACAGTTGTCATAACCCTTATAAACCGTTATAAGCAGTAGTGTAGATCCTGCCCTATTTCCACACAGATACACACATTGGTTAATTGGTTGTGTGGTAGATCCATGACTGCTGACTTTAAGAAACAAACGAACAGTGAACTGCAAGTGTTGGAGGCTGTTAATTTCCCCACACAGTGTGTGTGTGTGTGTGTGTGTGTGTGGTGTGCTGATAGTGTGGTAGTGGTGGAATGTTTAATTTTTTCCCTGGCACCATTTTTCCTAAACTGTTTCCCAAAGTGTTTGCTAAATGGGGCAAAAATGCTTAATTTGAGGGAGGGGCGAACCATTTTGCAGACAGGAACTCGTGTGTGTGTGTGTGTGTAAGTAGCCCTGGGAATGTCATATGACCATTAAAGGGAAGGGTATGATTTTCAGAAAGCATAATGTACTAACAGTGAATTCAGTTCTCCAAATACCAGTCTTTACGTAGCCAAAAAGTCACTGCCCACATAGGATGGGAAATAAAAAATGTCCTAAGGAAGAAACCCTGAGTGGGGGTCTTCGCCCCCTCCCCAAAACAGCCCTATGAGGACTGAGTGAATGTTTGACGGGGACCTTGGGAAACTGGGTTGAGTGGAATGGAGTGTCCTGGAGAAGGGCATGGCTGAATAGTGAGCAAATGTCTGTGAGATAAATATTATGAAGGAGAAATGCCATAAATAAATGAATCATTAGGCGCAACACCCCCACCCCCCAAAAACAAGGAGGCAACACTCCCCCTCTTGCAAACAGTCATGTGTGGACTGAGCATGCTCAGCAGTGGCTACATACTTATGTAGGGTGACCATATGAAAAGGAGGACAGGGCTCCTGTCTCTTTAGCAGCTGTATAGAAAAGGGAATTTCAGCAGGTGTCATTTGTGTGCATGCAGCACCTGGCTGAAATTCCCTCTTCATCACAACAGTAAAAGCTGCAGGAGCCCTGCCCTCTTAAACAGATACAAAAGAGGGCAGGGTTCCTGCAGTTTGAACTGTGGTGATGAAGAGGCAATTTCACCAGGTGCTGCCTGCATACCAATGACTCCTACTGAAATTCCCTTTTCTATTCAACTCTTAAAGAGACAGGAGCCCTGTCCTCCTTTTCATATGGTCACTTTAACTTATGATTGTTGCAGTGCCATAATTATGCATTCCTTACTGGTGCAGGTGCCCACATCCAGGCAGGGGGCGGGGCAGTGGGGCCAGTTGGCATGGGCCTACAATTTTGAGGGGGCCTACTCCAAGTCGCCCTGGTGAAGGCAAAGGGGGGCCCTTTGGTAAAGATTTGTTACAAAGTAGCTCAAATATTGAACTTGTGATTCGGCAATATTTCCCCAAATGTCCTCATCGTGTTGCACATTTTTCTGTCATTGCCAGTAAGAGTGGCCTCTAATGAGAGCAGCTTCAGTGTCCTAAAATGAATCAAGTCATACTTTTGGTCTGCAATGGTGCAAATTTTTTTGAATGGATTAGCAGTTTTGAACGTTAACATTGACAAGGCAAAGTTGCTTGATTTTTCTGTTGATGATGATGACGACGACGATGATGAATTTGCCCAAAGAAAAGCAGGTAAAGCATTTCTCAATGTGAAGAAGTGATGTCTTATATAAATCTTGAATAAAAGTGCTTGCCACTACCTTTTTAAATAAATTGTTCTAGTTCATAAGTATTTAGAACTGATTAAAAAATACTTAATGAGCAGTTTGAAATGGGGCCTACATTCCCCATCAGGCCCGGGGCCTTTTACCAGCTTTGCCCGGCCTTGCAGATGCCAGTAGTAAGTAATTCACTTTGGAGAACCACATGAGAGAAAAGGGCCTAGATGTCCCCTTTTAGCAGGGCAAATGGGAAATCCCCTGTGGCTGCATTTCAGTTCCGCTACTTTGTTTCTTAAGGTCAGGAGATCCAGTCGCAGATGTCCTGTGCAATATGCAATTTGAGTTTAAGATTGCTAAAGTTGATTTCTTTTTTATGTAATGCTCCGGAATACCTAATGAGCAGCCTTGTTCTATACAACAGAACGGTGATGAACGGCCGGCATGGAGGTGACGGTGGACAAGAGCAAAGTAAGTAGGAAAGAAAGTCTTAAAAACTACGATGATTATAACCATTTAAGTGATTGAAATTGTAGCACCCTGTTATAGAACTAATTTTATATTCATGGCGTGTGAAACGGCATAATTAAAATGCTTTATTGTGGCCATACACAATGAGTGTAGTAATAACTTCCACTATGTCTGTGTCTCTCATTTGAAGCAACCATCAGGAAAAAGAGGGGAAAGAAAACCTTTGGAACTAAGGGAGGCTTAAATCCTGCATTCACATCTCCATAATATTATTATGGCACCTCAGAAACTTCTGCGAAGACGTTGGAGCTGCTCAAGATATCAAAATAGTTGCAGAAGCAAGAGAACCAATGCCTGAGTGCAACTCCACGGATGCACCATGATTCTGCCTGCAGGTCCTCTTCTCTATTACACAACAGCAAACGAACGGGTGAGTAGGGGTTGGACAGCCGAGGAGCGCTTGTGCATCCAACAAACTGGCCCCGGCAAACTCCTGCTGAGCACTCCCAAGGTTTGTAGGCCTGCTTGGCTTCATCCCCTTTCCCCCACTGCGTTAATGGCGGCAGCCAATAATGCAGTGGTAAAAAAAATATGCACTTTCCCCAGCCTTGGAGAAACCATGTGTTTCTCCCACCTCCAGCTGATGGAGGCTCAAAGGCCCCATTAACGACTGTGTTAATAGGGACTTTAAGGCCCCCCATGGGCTGGGCTGGGAGAGAAATGCACAATTTCTCCAAGGCTGGGGAAATTGCATAAGAGAGGGAAATGCCGAATTTCCCCAGCCTTGGGGGAATCATGTGTGTCCCCCCCCCTATATTGGGAGTCTTAAAAGTCCTATTAATGCAAGTGTTAATATGGAATTTAATGTCCCCATCAGTGGTGGAGGAGACAGAAACACGCAGTTTCCCCAAGGTTGGGGAAATTGCATATTTCCCCCCTCTATGGTAATGATAGCAGCCTGCCTAGTGCGTGAATGTAGGGTGACCCTATGAAAAGGAGGACAGGGCTCTTGTATCTTTAACAGTTGCATAGAAAAGGGAATTTCAGCAGGTGTCATTTGTATATATGGAGAACCTGGAGAAATTCCCTCTTCATCACAACATTTAAAGCTGCAGGAGCTAAACTAGAGTGACCAGATTTAAAAGAGGGCAGGGCACCTGCAGCTTTAACTGTGGTGATGAAGAGGGAATTTCACCAGGTTCTCCATATATACAAATGACACCTGCTGAAATTCCCTTTTCTATGCAACTGTTAAAGATACAGAAGCCCTGTCCTTTTCATATGGTCACCATAGTGAATGCTCAGCAGCTGCCTGCCTGGCTTTGGCTCTTTCCCCATTGGGGAAATTGCATTTTTCCTCCTCCTGCATTAATGGCTTCCGCCATTAATGCAGTAGGGGTAAAGGGTGTAATCTGGAAGCCAGGGCAGATCCATGCCTGAGTTGGCGTGGGCTGGGTCCATCCCAGTACTGGGTGCGTCCACCTGTGCCTGGGAGGGCCAAATGCAAGGGCATCCACTGCCCACATGGACAGAATTTCAGAACAATACTTCCGGCATGCAAGCAAGGTCCCTTCCCATCTTGGTTATGAACTGCAGATTGCTTTTGCATTTTCATGGAATATGTGCCTGGATTGTGATCTCTCATTAGTATGTAACTTTGACATTTTCCTTTATATGTGTCTAGACACGTTGAGCAGGGGGTTGGACTCGATGGCCTTATAGGCCCCTTCCAACTCTACTGTTCTATGATTCTATGATTCTGTTACGCTGCTTTGACCTGGTGGGAATCTACACTGGTGTTATTCTAATGTTTTGAATGGGTTACTGTGATGCATAGCGTCACGTGACCCTGGGTTTCCAACGTTGTAAATGAGTCGTACTTACAGGTTCTATTTCTTAGTTCCAGCATGGCTACAGATTCATGTGCCTCGTCCTACCGGTAATTTTCCTCTCCCTTTCTCAGAGCTGCTGGGTTTGCTCCGCCCACTTCCTGTTATCCTTCCTTTGCCCCATTTGCTATCTTATCTGCTACAGCAGGTAAATCACACCAGCATTATACTGTGCAATCACTGACAATTGCATGCAAAGGACTCAGAAGTTTTCCACCTTAGAATCTGCTTTTATTGTGAAGTACTCCCATGCATCCTGCCTTAAAACTTGAATCAAATTGGGTCATCGGTTGATTTTTTATGATTTTTTTTTAACATTTCCCCCCTCTTTGCAAAGGAGCTGAGGAGCGCTCAAAGGATCGCTGTAGCTCCATGCAGGAAAATTAACAAGGGTCTCCTGGTCCCAGTCCAAAACTCATGACCAGCAGGGCTTAAATGCGGCTGCTGCTAAAACTTTTCAATTTGGTCTCCCATCCCAACCCTGACAAGACCCAACCCTGCTTAGCTTCAGCAAAGTGGCTGGCTCCTATGCATTCAGGCAATTCCCTGGGACTTGTGCTAAGATGTTTTGGGAGGGAGGGAGTTTGTGTGTGCTTATGACTGTTGCCCTGCACTGCTGGCTAGGAATGAGGCAGGCAGTGGTAGGAGCAAACCCAGCAGCTCTCAGAGAAGAGGGAGGGAGAACAACGAAAGGATTTAACAATGTGCCCTGCAATAACGTTACAGCTACAGAGAACCGATACAGAGAACCACGTTAGAAAGGGACACTAGCAATGCAATAAGACTAGTGTAGATCCGGCCAAGGTCTGAGATACCAGAGATTCTCAGAGTTTAACTCTTCCAAGCCACTTGAATCCTTTGAGCATCAGTCTCAACATCCCACGTACTCATAGCCGTGAAGGTGTGATTTAGATCCAGAAAATGGCTTCATTTATTTATTTATATATTTATTACATTTTTATACCGCCCAATAGCCGAAGCTCTCTGGGCAGTTCACAAAAATCAAAACCACGAAGAACATAATAAAACAACCAACAATCTAAAAACACAAATACAAAATACAGTCTAAAAAGCACAACCAGGATTAAAACCACGCAGCAGAAGTTGATATAAGATTAGAATACAGAATTAAAACAGTAAAATTTAAATGTAAGTTAAAATTAGTTGTTAAAATACTGAGAGAATAAAAAGGTCTTCAGCTGGCTATGAAAGGAATACAGTGTAGGCGCCAGGCGGACCTCTCTGGGGAGCTCATTCCATAGCCAGGGTGCCACAGCGGAGAAAGCCCTCCTCCTAGTAGTCACCTGCCTCACTTCCTTTGGCGTGGGGTGGAGGTGAGGAATCGCCCAGCATCACTGCTCTGATCAGAACCAGAACGTGAAAGTAAAGAACAGAAAGAGGATAAGGGGAAAAGAAATGAGCCAATAACCGATCTCAGACAGTCGCACGACTTGGTCCTAATCTTCTGTGGATTGTGCATACATGTATAGTACAACCAAATACATGTCTACTAACAAGTTCAAAGGGGCTTACTCCTAGCTACATAGAGATAGGATTACAGGTAGGGTGACCATATGAAAAGGAGGACAGGGCTCCTGTATCTTTTACAGTTGTGTTGAAAAGGGAATTTCAGCAGCTGTCCTTTGTATATATGGAGAACCTGGTGAAATTCCCTCTTCATCACAACAGTTAAAGCTACAGGTGCCCTGCCCTCTTTTAAATCTGGTCACTCTAGTATAGCTCCTGCACCTTTAACTGTTGTGATGAAGAGGGAATTTCCCCAGGTTCTCCATATATACAAATGACACCTGCTGAAATTCCTTTTTCTATGCAACCGTTAAAGATACAGGAGCCCTGTCCTCCTTTTCATATGGTCACCCTAATTACAGGCTTCATTGTTTAATTAAATGTTGAAGCCATTCTTGCCTTGGAGAGCCACAATATTGCCCCTAGGTAGTATCAGGGGGAGCCATGGGATCGTTTGGACTCCTGGAGAGCAGTCTAGTCTTGGGCCCAGGACTCTGAGTTCCTTGCCACTGCTTCTTCCCTGCCAGAATGGAGAGAGCACGGAGAGAGAGGAAAGGGGGCGTGCCAGTGGGAGGGAAGGAGGGGACTGGGGGGAATATATTATGAAGAACCCTCCATCCCCCCCCCCGCCTCCTTCCCTCTGCAGAGCCTCAGCCAGATGGGCGAAAAAGCCTGTCTAGCAAAAATACAGAGCGGGAGGAGCACAAAGCTGAAGATTTATTTATTTATTTCATTTATTTCATTTCATTTTTCCTCCAAGGAACCCAAGGTGGCATACATAATCCTCCTCTCCATTTTATCCTCACAAGAACCACCCTGTGAGGTGGGCTGGGCTGAGAGTCTGTGACCAGCCCAAAGTCACCCAGTGGTTTTCCATGGCCGAGTGGGGAGTAGAACTCGGAACTCCCAACTCCCAGTCCAACACCTTAGCCACTACACCACACTGGGTCAGGAACTACACTACTGCTTTAAAACGGTTTATAACAGTAGTGACAACTGTTGGAGGCCCAGGACTCACTCCGTCTCCAGTTTTCAAACGGTTTTCAAAGTGTCATATCTAGCTTGGTGTAGATCTGCCTCTCACACCACACTGGCTCCATGCTCCTCCTTCAATGTATAGAATGCCCACCATCTTCTGAATTTGGAGGCTGACGGATTGTGCCTTTAATCTCTTCAATTGACGACCTGCCTATACCTTGCGTACTAAAAATTCAATTGTGTCCATTTCTCACTTGTTAATTTGAAAATTGATTCTGCCCCATCACTCCCAAATTCCCACCATTTTCATCTTCAGAACCATGAACAAATAGTTTCTTCCCTTTGTTGATGATGTTAAAACAGTAAGTACATGTTTGTAACCTGCACGCCTGGACAAATTGTGTGAACAGGACCTTGGACAAAAAATGCCACCCCCTCTTCCTTTTGTCCTTGCTGTTCAAACAACTCCTGTTTGTCTCCTTTGTGATCTGTTTATAGGCATGACACTGAATATAAGATTTACTGGAATATAAATATGTACTGCTGAAAGTGTATCACATATTTAGGATGTGTGATATTTGCCAACCCAATTTTTAAAAGAGTGCATTTCCCAGACAGTGGGGGCTGCTTTACAAAGCTTACCTCTTTTCTTTTTTAATGAATAAAATTTGAGCAACTCAGTGTTAATGTTCAGTTCCTGTATTAACATTTACATTAATTAGCTAATTGAAAGATTAAATTGCTTACATACATTATGCAAATTTGATTTACACACGTTTAAAGAGCAGCTACTGATTAATAAATTAGACACTTAAGAAATCATGTGTAAATCAATGTAAACCATTCGTTTTCAATTTCATTTCCTTTTTAATGGCATTTTGAGGAACACCTGGATTTGAACTCATCAGCTGTTCTGCACTTGCATTTCTTATGAGCAGTTAAATGTTCTTCAGTGGATATTATGAACAAACGAAGGGTCAAACTGGGCAAGACGACAGAGATCTACTAGCAACTCTCCCATCACTTTAAATTTTGGCTAGCTACAGTGACTCCCAGCCTGGATTGGGTCCATGGGTCTGGGGGAGGATTTTTTTCAAAACCATTGCTGATGTCTTAAATTGATGTCAGCTTTATCTGCTCCCGTCTATGTGTCAGTCTTTTGTATGGGTAAAATGCAACATACATCCTACTTAGAGTAGACCCACTGAAATGAATGGGACTTAAGTTAGCCATGATTAAAGTAAGTACCATTCATTTCAATGGGTCTACTCTAACTAGGACTTGTGTTGAAATGAAGGTTTATTTGTTTTGTTTTTAAAGAAAAATGCTGTAAGCTATCTCCAGGATTATTATTTTTTAAAAAAGTGGGAAGGTGGCATATAAGTAGTTTTAATAAATAAGCAAACATTTATGGTGCCTGGGGTTTAGGTGTCCAATCATTGATGCTGCCACAAGCATATTTCCTTGACATACATTGGGTATTGATCATATATGGTGGAGACAATTTTCTCAAGCTAGCTGATGATTGTTGTAGCTTTCATATCGGTCTACCCATTGCATTAAGAACATGAGAAGTGCCATGTTGGATCAGACCAAGGGTCCATCTAGTCTAGGACTCTGTTCACACAGTGGCCAAACAGCTATTGGCCAAGGACCAACAAGGCAGGAGATGGTGCAACAGCACCCTCCCACCCATGTTCCCCAGCAACTGGTGCACACAGGCTTACTGCCTTGAATACTGGAGATAGCACATGACCATCAGGGCTAGTAGCCATTGATAGCCTTCACCTCCAGGAATTTATCCACCCCCCTTTTAAAGCCATCCAGATTAGTGGCCATAACTACATCTTGTGGTAGTGAGTTCCATAATTTAACTATGTGCTGTGTGAAGAAGTACTTCCTTTTATTTGTCCTGGATCTCCCACCAATCAGCTTCAATGGATGACCCTGGGTTCTAGTATTATGAAATACTAGAAAAATCTCTCTCTATCCACATTCTACACACCATGCATAATTTTGTACACCTCTATCAGGTCTCCCCTTAGCCTCCTTAAGATGGCTTTAAAAGGGGGTTGGATAAATTCCTGGAGGTGAAGGCTATCAATGGCTACTAGCCCTGATGGTTGTGTGCTATCTCCGTAATTTGAGGCAGTAAGCCTGTGTGCACCAATTGTTGGGGAACATGGATGGGAGCATTAACCCCAAAAGTAAATACCCATTTGCTAGTGCAGTGTGGGAAGCAAATCACTACTATTAAATTCAGAACTCTGAGAGAAAATAGTGTCATACCAAAAATTTCTCCTATGAAAATTTCCACCATTCTCATTCAATTTGTTAGAAAAGAAATTGCTTTCAAAAAGAAATTCAAAGGAGAAGAATTTTTGGAGACTTTCTCATGGGTTTGGTTCAGGCCAGGGTTCTTGTGCTTGCCTTACTTATGAGATGGCTGAGGACTGTGTGTGAAAGTGTCCTGTCTTTCATTGTACAACCATCTCTCTGTCAGCCTGTAGCCTCCTTGGCTTCCCGCACTTCCTGCTCAGGGGAAGACGTCATTAATTGTTCCCACAATTTCTCTCCCCACAGATAGGGTGGAGAATTTTGAGAGGCCATTTGTGCACAGCTTTAGGAGAAACTTTTAGGGGTGTGATCCGCTCCGATTAGGAGCGTAGAAGCAGTAGCGGATTGGCCTGCTCCGCCTTACCCAGAGGCGGAGTAGGAGCGGACCGCGGACCCCCTAGAAGCAAGGCGAAGAGAAGCGCCCATTTTTCGGAGCTCCTAGTTCAGGCGGAGCGCTCCGGTCGCCATCTTGAAAACATTTCACCATAGGATTGCATTGCGGCAAATAATCGCGCATAACTACGTTCTTTTTGAAGCTATCGTTCTAGAAATTCTTGTGCTCAGAGAGTCGTGGATGGGGGTCATTTTGAGACCACTCTCACCTCTCTGCGTTGTCTGGGTCGCGTGCTATATTTTTGTGAAAATTGGGTCAACCGCGCGGCTCAAACGGCGTTTTCGGCTTTTCACCCATAGGATTGCATTGAGGGAAAGACTCGGGCATAACTGGGTTGGTTTTTAAGCTATCGTTCTGAAAATTCTTGTGCACAGAGAGTCGTGGATGCGGGTCATTTTGAGACTACTCTCAACTTTCTGCGTTGTCCGGATCGCGCGCTAGAAGTTTTTTAAAAATCGGCGGGAAAAATACCTTTTTCAAAGGGCTGAGGGGCAGAGTCAGCTCCCGGTCATGATGATCCCAAAGTTAGAGGAGGGCATAGGCAAAACAGGTAACTTGGGATTCTGGGAAACTTCTCTTTCTTCATCTGAACGGGCTTTTCCCCGTGTTTTTTAACACAGTAGCCCCACCAAATGCACAAACACAACCTGAAATCATATACTAAGCCAAGAATAAGAGATAGAAACACAGCACTGCTCCCCACCCTAACTTTGGGGAACAACTGAAAAGATGTGGTGCAAGGGGATGAGCTCCCCTAGGGCATCTCATTGTGGACGTGCCCCCACTCTCTCCTGCACTGGAAGGCCATTAGAGCCTTCCAAAGAGAGTAAAACGGTGGAGCAATGCCTATCATGAGTTGAAGTGAATGTTCACTTTTTAGTGGTGGAGCGATGCCTGTTATGAGTTGAAGTGAGCGTTTACTTCTTAATCTCAGAGCTGTTGGTGGCTGTCTTGAGTTGAACTGGCAGCTGCTTCCCCCTCCCCCGGGCACGTCCCCCTATTGCTGGTAAAAGACAGATATAGCCTTTTTTTAAAAAATCTTCTTGCTGTTTATTGAGCAACACTGCTGCTTTTAATTCCACCCCTCCTTTGTTTATTTATTGATTTATTCCATTTTATATGCATTACTGGCTTATCCTTGGCTCACTTCCTTATGCCCCCAGAAATGCCAGCTGCATGCCTGCCTGCCTTCCCTCCCTCCTCCCCTGCCCACCTCGCAGGGATGTTGTGTGTGGGGTGCCCGATTTTCAAAAATTCGCCAAAAATCAGGGGATGATGGGATTGCTTTGAAACTTGGCGTGCATGTGTATATCCCCATGAGGTGTCATGGTGCCAAACATGAGGTTTCTAACTTGAAAAGAAAAAAAGTTGTATAATTTTTTAGCTTTCAATGCAAGCCTATGGGGGGGGGAAACGGAGCTCCGGATCCGGATCCGGAGCTCCGGGCGGAGCGGAGCAGAAGTGGGCGGAGCGGGGGTGGGGCGGAGCGGCCCGATCCGGAAAATGGCAGATCTGCAAGTGAAGCGGAGCGGGGGGTCCGTGCACACCCCTAGAAACTTTTAATTCCAGGGGCTCATTTAGGAATCTCAGGGACTTTTAATGTTCACTTCAAAAAAGACATGAGGACTGTCTTTTGTAAACCGCCCAGAGAGCTTCGGCTATGGGGCGGTACATAAATGTAATAAATAAATAAATAAATAAATAGATTATGAGCCCTGATTTTTTTTTTTTTTAGTTTGGATTCAAACCTGATGTCAATAGCCCTTGAGGCAACAATATTTCTTGAGGCACACCAGTGCATTGCTAGGACGATGTGGAGTAGACCAGGGCACACTGGAATGCTTCCTTCCTTCTTCCCACAGTGCTGTTGCTACTAACAGCCTCAAAAGCAAATAGACTTCAAATGGAAAGGAGAAGAGTCTTGGGGGCAAGGTAGGTGGCAGAGAGGATGTCTTGGGCCGTGCAGTGGACAAATTTGGATTTGGCTCAGAAATGATCCAATTTCGGAAGAGTAGCTAAGCACATTTCTAGGTCAAAGCAGATATGAGCCACAGTTCGCTCATCCATCACTACTTAACCTGGCTTATGGATCATACTGAGATAAGTCAAAGCCCGCCAAATGCATCTCTTTAATTTAGACTTCACTTTGGCTATTGCCAACACATTTTCCCCCAGAGTGTTTTGGCCTATTTTCCCTTCAAATCCTGGACATAGAAGGAACTGTGGTAACGTTCCCAAAGGCTGGCTTGGAAGGCTACAGGGAACTGTGTGTTCTCTGAGTTCCTTGCTTAAAGACATTCCTAAACTTGTTGTGAGGAAGCTTGCCCACCTGATTGAGCTAAAGCTAGAGTGACTAGAGATAGGATTTTTGTTTGTATTTTATGCTTTTTATGGTTTAAAATTTTGTATATTTGTTTTAATATTCATTGTTTTAAATTTTTGTAAACCGCTCAAAGAGCTTCAGCTATGGGTTGGTATATAACTGTAAATAATAATAGTAATAATAATAATAATAATAATAATAATAATAATAAGGGCAGGGCTCCTGCAGCTTTAACTGTTGTGATGAAGGGGAAATTTCACCAGGAGCTGCATGCATACAAATGACAACTGCTGAAATTCCCATTTCAATACAACTGTTAAAGATATAGGAGCCCTGTCCTCCTTTCCATATGGTCACCCTAGCTAAAGCTATGTCACCACAAGGGATATAGGCCTGGACTGAGGTAAACCCTGGCCTATATCTAGGGGGAGGGCTTTCTCTTCTGTGGCACCCCAGTTGTGGAACGAGCCCCCCAGAGAGGTTCGCTTGGCACCTACATTGTTTTCTTTCCATCACCAGCTGAAGACCTTTTTATTTTCTCAGCATCTGAACACCTAATTTAACTTAAATTTAAACTTTGCTGTTTTAATCTCATTTTTTAACCTATATTAATTTTTGCTGTGTGATTTTATTCTCGTTGTGCTTTTTATATTGTACTTTGTATTTGTGTTTTAAAATTGTTGGGGTTTTTTATGCTCTTCATGGTTTTAATTTCTGTGAACCGCCCAGAGAGCTTCGGCTATTGGGCGGTATAAAAATGTAATAAATAAATAAATAAATAAATAAGGGGAACACATGGCTTTGATGACAATTAAATGGTTTGGGGAAGGTCTAATGGGAGTCTGCCTAAGGCAGCTGGACTTTCACCAGGTTGGTTCCTTCCCAATACATTGGATTCAAGTCCTATTATCCCCAGCCATCATGGGGATGTTTTGAGGTATAGTCCAAGACATCTGAAGAACATCACATTGGAGAAAGGGAGCCTGAGGTGCCAACAAGTTAATTGTGAGCTTGTCAAGGTTTCATCAGACTAGCTCAGAGGTTGCATAGCTTCCTTGGTCCCAAAGGTCAGGAACTTCCCTCAGCTAACCCACAGTTCCTTGGAGCCATTAAAACAACAAAAAAAGCCAGTCTTACGGATGTCAGAGGAATCTGTTTTGGAGGTGGAGCTCAGTGAGTTTTTGCCAGCTCAGGCCCTGGATGCCACCTTGAGGACTCCTGAGCTGGCTCAACTCAGCATGCCCTGAAACAGGCAATCTCACAGTTTGCTGCTCTTTTGGGGCAGGGGAATCCTGATTTGCACAAATTAATGGCTGGGAACGTTTATAGAACTCGTGATTTGTACAAACCCATAGCCACAAATAGCACAATTTGTGCAAACGTGTAGGTATAAATGGTCCTTTACACCTGCATTTTTATGCAAAATTTCTGGCTGTGGTTTTGCGCAAATGGCAATTTCCATAAATATTCCCAGTCATGAATTTGTGCAAATCAGAGCTGGTGTTGGGGTGGGAAGAGAGAAAAAAGAAATAAAGATACACATTCATGCCAGGCGCTCCTGGATCGTCCGGCGGTTTGCCGCACATGCACACTGCGAGTTCACCCTGCCTGAGCTCTGTTTAGACTCCAGGATGCAGGTGGAAATCTGAAAGTCATTTTTCATTTCTGTGTAATTTGCTTAGCGGTAAAATAGATGGGTGTTTTTTCCTCTTAAAGTGGAAAAAGAAAAGAAAAAAGGACCCCCCTCATAAAACATGCATCTTTTGAGCACAGTATCAAAGTACATGAAACTTTGGCTATTTGCCTGAGGCTGAAATTCACGAAGGCTGTTTCTACACCTGCCTTTTCTCCCGGGATCATCCCAGGATCATCCCTGTGCATGCAAATGACACCCAGGGGATCCTGGGAGCAGGCAGGGGTGATCCCTCCATTTTCCTGGGATAATCCTTAGGTGTAGAAAGGGCCCAAGTTAGAACTGCCTCAGATGTTGCTTACTGTTGGTAAGGTTCAATTCATCTATAACTATTGTCAGTTTAGGAGGGGGGGACATTTATCAGTTGTGTGTCAGGTTCACACCCATTTGGGGGTGGGGAAGAAATTGGAGGTTTCAGGCATGTAGCAGTGAGAAAACAGCACACTAACCATACTAAAACAATGTTCACATGAACCTTTTAGAAGGAGGATTGAAGATCTAGGTCAATAAAGGCAAAGTTGGAGGCAGCTGTTACTCAGCTCAAAATATGACTTTATAGTGTTACATACTCCCCCCACCAGTTCGATTTTTCTCTCTCTCTCCCTAAGAAATAGCTACCAAGGAAACTAACAAGAGCAGAAGAAAAGTGCAAGAGAAATGGTGTTGGTTATGCTTAAGATTTCATCTTCCTGCTCTTTGCCTACTCAAAATTTCACACAGTGATACAGACCCAAGGTGCTTTCCCACCCACGGGTGGTAAAAAGGAGGTGGGAACCTCTCAGAGAAGTAGATCTTCTCTGTTATTTTAACTGAACACTCTCCAAATTTCTTGGGTGATGGGACCAATTTGAGAATGGCACATGGCATGGACCAAATGTGAGCAGCTGATTTGGAGGGAGAAACATTTGTGGGGTAATGTGTGAATATCAGTGTGTGAATGAAGGATATCAGTGTGTGAATGTAGACGTGATGGGGGTTTCAAACCCAGAATGTTACTTTAAAAAGTGTTGGGCATGAGAAGGAGAGGACGGTAATGCTGTTTTGAGAAGAGAATAAATCTCAGCTCAGCAGTGAGCTTTCATAGCGGCCTTAGTTAAACCACAACCTCATGGCTTTCATCCTGTCATATGGGGATAATAATTCTGGCATTAGTTTCAGATAATAATTCTCACCTCAGTTATGAAGCAGAATGTTCATGAACTATGTATAGTCAGCGTGGAGTAGTGGTAAGAGTTCACATTATGCCAACACTTTTCCAGCTGGACTGGCTGCCAGTCCATGTCCGGGCCCAATTCAAAGTGCAGATATTAACATTCAAAGCCCTAAACGGCTTGAGGCCAGGTTGTTGGAAGGATCACCTTCTCCGATAACTACCTGCCTGGATCCTAAGATCATCTTCAGGGGTCCTTCTCTGTAAGCCCCTGCCAAAGGAATTGAGGCCAGTGGCGACCTGGAAGAGGGCCTTTTCTGCTGCGGCCCCTGACTGTGGAACAAGCTCCCTAGACAGGTTTGCCTGGCCCCTACATTGTACTCCTTCTGCTGCCAGGACAAGACCACCACCCCGTATGTATTTTAGCATGCTGTTTTAAATTGTATATTGAATCTCTTCATCGCTGCAAGGTTTTATTATGGTTGTGCTTCTATATTATGGTTTTAAGCTCCCATATTTTATAATTTTGTGCTGTATCTTGAGGTTTTGATTTTTGGGAACCATCCAGAGAGCTTCAGCTATTGGTCAGAAATGAAATGAAATAAATAAGAGTTTCAGAAAAGGACTAGGGAGACCCAACTTCACCCTTGATGCTCACTGTATGACCTCTCTCAATGTAGCCTACTACACTGGGGTGTTGTGGGGACAAAACGGGGGGAACCCAACCTTGCCTTCCACCTTGAGATCCTTGGAGGATAGATGGGATAGAAATGAAATAAATAATGGCATTTCCCCCTTTTCTCGCAGTATCAGATAATACAGAGCATGTGACTTAAAGGGATTATGGTCTGAGTTTCACTGTCCCCTGAAGTTGTAGCTAATGGAGAAATTTGGAGGGTGTTGATGACATGCTACATCTTACATATTTATGGTAAGGAAGAAGAAAAGACCTGGAGCTGCCCTTGATTGCTGTAACTGCCAGGCATCCTCCATGGTTTCTAGTGTTGCCCTTTCAGTGAGACTAATTAATTCAGGTCTTGTTACTGTAAGAGAGAAACACAGAGAAGTGCAAACCAGTGACAGACAGGACTCCAACTTGGGAAGTATGGTGAGGTTTGAGTAACACTTCAAAGAAGAGAAGGGGATCAAGCTCACTTGCCATTGAAGCTGATCTTCATACCGTACCGCTGAAACCATGAAACAGACTTAGACAGAGGAAGGGTTTGCTGAGTGTGTCGGAAATTGCATGACAGCACATGTCAACACAGATTTATTATTGAAGGGTGGCTGAGCAGGGATTCTTTGTAGATTCCACGGACCTACTAATGGAGATAGTGCCTGTTTCACTGTACATTTGCAGGTTCACCTTTCAAAACCATTATTGTGAAGTCATGGGGAAGACACCTGCAGGAGGGCCAAAGCTCAAGCAGTTTCTCTTTGGATTGTATCTACTAGAGAAAGCCAAGTTTTCAATGCATTCACAACTAAGGTACAAACTCTTAGCAGCTATCACCAAGGCCCAAGATGCAGTCAGCGAAACACTTAGAACTAGCTGTCGTCCTTTCAGGAAATCCTTATGCAGTTAACACACGGTGTCTGCAAAGGCAATTTGTGGACCCAGGCTCTTGGGTAAAAGATGATTAACTGCAATCCTATACATATCTACTCAGAAGTAAGCAAGGATGGACAGACTTACCTCTTTCTGTGCCACATGCCAGTGTCACTCACCAGCCAACCCTGCTCACCATGCACGTGGACCTCCCATGTTGTGTAAAAACGGCAGCTCAGCCTTTTTTGTAAATGGTTTGTGCAAATGGTGGCCACGAAGGTTCCATTTACACAAAATTACAGACCTGTAATTTTGCATGAATGGGCCACTTCATAGCTGCCGTTTTCACAAAAGGCCCTTTCTGAAAAGGCCGAAGTGCTATTTTGTGATTTGTCGGAGGAGTGGGGCCGAGCTGAGCAAGTGCAGCAGTCCGCAGACTCCAGTCTGGGGGTCCAAGCTGGTGAGAAATCACCGAAGTTCCATCCCCAAATGAACACCCATGACATCACTAAAAGTAAGCTCTTCTGACTTCAATAGGACTTGTTCGCAGGTAGGGACGTCTAAGAAATTTGTTTTGGTTCATTGTAGATCAGGATTTCCCTGGTTCACACCTTCTGGATTAAACCAGACATAAATCTGTGGTCAAAGACGATGCATTTTCGAGCTTTCAGTGTCATTTGTGGACCTTCAAAAATGCATCAGACAGCATAAGAACATAAGAAGAGCCATGCTGGATCAGACCGAGGGATCTAGGCCAGTACTCTGTCCGGCCATGAAGCTGCCGACCAGGGACCCACAAAGCAGTGCATGGTGCAACAGCACCCTCCCACCCATGTTCCCCAGCAACTGGTGCACACAGGCTTACTGCCTCGAATACTGGAGATAGCCCACAGCCATCAGGGCTAGTAGCCAATGATAGCCATTGAATCTGAAATTCTCACCTCTTCCAGCCTCTTTTGCCCGAGTTTTCACACACACACCGAAATGCCAAAAATGGAATGGTCAAAATTTTCACCACAGCACTAACTCAAACAGTGCCTGTTCTGCTTTCACTGCCTCCCACCCACCCTGTTCTTATTCTGTTGTTCCCATGAAGGAAACAGCCTCTGCTTTCTTGGCAGGAACTATTTGTTATACATGCATCTAACCGAACACACCTATCAGAGTAAATTTAAGAGGGAAGAATTAATGCAGGGGTTAGGCGGCATGATGCCCATGGGCTCCAATGTACCTTGACACCTGTTTTGGCACCTACCAAGTTGCATCATTTCTCCCACTTTTTTTTTCCTTAATGAGCACTTTTTCTTTGCAGTAGTTGGGATTGCTGTGAAAGAGATTTCTGTTGGTGCTGAAAGCAGTTGGTTCAAAGGAATTGTTCAGTGTGTTGGAGCTGAGACTCCGCCTCTGCATTGTATTCAGTCTTTTGGGCCATTTATTTGCCCTTTGCCATGCCTCCCATGGCAGCCATTTTGCAGTGGTGCCCAGGACAGCTTCTCAAATTGCCAAATGTGTAGATGGTCCAAAACGTTTGCCTATCCCTGAATGAATAAGTGTGAAGGGCATTTTTTTCATATGGGGAGCATTCAAACATGTGACCCCTATTGCCTATAATTGGAATTTGAAGAGGTACAGTGATCAGTGCTCCAAAGGAATTGCATGTGATGTGTGTTTGAGCTCTTAGGGTGACCCTATGAAAAGGAGGACAGGGCTCCTGTATCTTTAACAGTTGTATTGAAAGGGGAATTTCAGCAGGTGTCATTTGTATATATGGAGAACCTGGTGAAATTCCCTCTTCATCACAACATTTAAAGCTGCAGGAGCCCTGCCCTCTTTTAAATCTGGTCACTCTAGTATAGCTCCTGCACCTTTAACTGTTGCGGTGAAGAGGGAATTTCACCAGGTTCCCCATATATACAAATGACACCTGCTGAAATTCCCTTTTCTATGCAACTGTTAAAGATACAGGAGCCCTGTACTCTTTTTCATATGGTCACCCTATCTTAGTTAGAAGACATGTCAGTATTCCTGATTCCTGCAGTGTATGCAGCCCATGCTGGTCTTCTGGGTGGGATCTACACTTATGGAAAAAACAAACGTTAAGGAAGGGTTGTGATAATGTGACACTCATTTTTAACATTTTTTCATCGTTTTTTTCCTTCTTTCTATCAGTATAAATGTTCTTTTCTTACATTTTAAAAGCATTGCATGAGATGGCATGTGTCCCCTTCTGTCGTTATTCCTTCATCTCTCTGAGATTTCAAACACAACCCCTTCGTCTGCAGCCAGTTACTATAATCCTCCACCCCCCACAATCCTTTCCCAATTCCCATGATTTTATGAATGGAGGGAAACATTGCTAGATACTTCCCTTTCGTAGGTACAAGAACTCCTGGGTTCCAAAAAACACACCCGCTCCAGGCGCTGCAGCTAGGCTCACTTCAGCAATTCAAAACCTTGTTGTTTAGCCAATCGTAGTCCTGCATTTCTCCTCCTGTTCCTTAGCTCACCCTGTGGGGGAGGGGAGGGAGAAGGCAGGAGATCAGGAAGAGGGCGGATCACAGTATCGAGTGATGAAGAGTGTGTCCTGGTTTAATGAATAATGACTGGGTGTGACCCGTGACGTTTAAAAGCATCCCAAGCTGAAATGTTAGAAGTAGTAAAAAACAAACAAACAAAAAAAAAACACGTTGTAAGCAATTGTGTAGATTCGCCCCGGCTGGTAAGCCACAGGGTGGCTAACAGAAGTCACAGGCTCACTGTGGACCATGCATTCTGCATGGCTGGCTTCTCTATTTGAGCCCAGGGTTATCCCAAAGGAAAAAGTACTCGCCTAGAACAGGGATCTTTCCTGCCCCCACCATTTTACAATATGTAACCCAATTAGGAGCTGCCACTGGGCTCTGCAATTTTCTCCCAGCCACTGAGAACATGCTCTGTCTTTAAAATATATATGGTCTCCACTTAGTGAAATTTATTATCCTGTACTGTTGCCCACAGCCTTTTTCAATATGGTTGCACTTGACAAGAGTGCATTCATTATCTTATCATAAATGTAAAGCTCATGGATTTCAAACAGACACAGCCAGCTTGAGCATTCATTGAAGCAGTTCATTCATTGAAAGGAAATGCCACATAATTAATTGAAACTGGTTGCAGGCAATTATGACATCCTGGCAAGGAAAACCCTTGGTGGAAAAGCACATCAAATACTTCAACCTCGTTGCATTTGGAATAGGCGGGGAGACAGCCCGCCCTGGGCTTAAATAAACTTTGGGGACATGCTACGGTATGAGTATTGTAAAACCAATCAGATTAACGTTTCCCAATAAAAAGGTACACAGTTGTAAATCTGTCCATGTGTTGTTTTCATTTTAATGGCTTAAATATGGTTGAGATAAAAATTACTCTATTGTGAAAGGGGAATGCTATAAATCTTGGTACTTGGCATAAACAAATGTTTGTATGTATGGTCTCTCTCTCTCTCTCTCTCTCTCTCTCTCTCTCTCTCTCTCTCTGTGTGTGTGTGTGTGTGTAACTAACAATACAAATTTTCTCTTGAGGTATAATCTATTGCTCATCCTCAAAGATGAGCAAGTCCAGTGAGTTTGGAACATGTATAATAGGAAGCCCGAAGGGTTGGACAATGCTTTCCTATGGAATCAATGCAGCCACATTCCTTTCTGTATATATAATAACAGGACCGGTCCTTGGTTGGAGACCTGCTGAAATAAATGTGCGAAACCTTCATTGTCATTTCCTTGGATATTTCCACCTTTCCCAAAAGTGCCATTGCATGGTCAAAAGTGGATCTGTAATTGGAAGGACAATTGTCTAATGGATACCTAACGTGGATTTGCATCATATCATACATGTGCATTGTTCCCTGATCAAAGAATCAGTCATCTTGCTATTTCACATTGACTGCACTGGGTTGTTGGTGCTCATTGTGTCCTGTGTAAGTACCAACTAGTTTGTTATTGCCTATTATCACTCCTGTCAAAGTGATGTCTAGGATTATTGCACATAGAGACAAGATATTTCTTGAATGAAACTACTGAACACCTTTCATGATTCTGTGTAATTGGCTGCATCGACCAGCTGTTTCATCACCACCACCACCATGCTGCCCTGCACATCCAACTATTCGGAAGCCCTATTTTGTTATTCAGGACACTTATTTGTGGCTCTGCATAGGTGACTTTCAAGTTTGGAATAAAAAACAATATCCCATCCCTAGAACTGGTCATTGGAAGACTAGGGCCGTAGCTAGACCTAAGGTTTATCCCAGGATCATTCCGGGTTCGTCTCTGCCTGAGCGCTGGATGCCCTGTGTGGCACTTAAATGAACAGGTTTGACCCCAGGACAACCCTGGGATAAACCTTAGGTCTAGCTATGGCCTTAGATTCAAGAACATCCTTTGTAGCAGACTCAGGTCTACTTCAAATGGTACGACATTTTTGGGAAGAGATACTTTCATTTTCTGAACCTGGATCAGTTATTTGGGCCATCTGTTCTTATGTTCTCGGTTCCACGTCCTGGCACTTTCTGATCCTGATCTTGTGAACTGGTGCCATCCTAAATCCTACATGAGCTGGCCTACTGCTAAAAAAACCAATGGTGCTGCTGGCAGAGGTTGTATGGCTTGTCATAATACCGTCCTTCCCCATGTGCCATCTGGTGGGATGTTGCTGTAACTCCAACATTCTAGTTCACAATGTGCTGCTCTGATGTGATGTGTTCTATTTTCTTGATGGAAAATAATGTGACAAAACAAGGTGCCAATGCATAGTTCCTCCTCCTCCTCTTCCTCCCATAATTGGAATCTCTCCTTATCACTCTGAGTTTCACAGCTTACTTTTGCACCTGCTTCTTAAGAGAAGCAAATCGCCCCCAAAGATGATGGGTAAAAATACAATTCAACATATTATTATTATTATTATTATTATTTATTTATTTATATAGCACCATCAATGTACATGGTGCTGTACAGAGTAAAACAGTAAATAGCGAGACCCTGCCGCATAGGCTTACATTCTAATAAAACCATGATAAAACAATAAGGAGGGGAAGGGAAAGCAAACAGGCACAGGGTAAGGTAAACAGGCACTGGGTAGGGTAAAACTAACAGTATAAAGTCAGAACAAAATCAAGTAGCTAAGTAAGGGCAACATCAGGATATTCTTGCCTTTAATGTGCTTCATGAAAATGAAATAATTAACATTCTAATTATTCCTTTACATAGGCTAAGCATTACGACTGAATGAAGTGCCCAGAGTTCTATTATATCGTCTTGCAGTGCTTACTAACAGCCTTGTTTGTTATGTTTTTCCACTGACAATATGTGCAAAAAAGTTCATTTAAAGAATCAGTGTTTGACATGGCCATTGAAGACAATTTATTTATTACATTTATATACTGCCCCATAGCCGAAGCTCTCTGGTTGGTTTACAAAAGTTAAAAACAGTGAACATTAAAAACAAATATACAAAAAATTAAAACCATCAAAAGCTTAAAAACAACAATATCTGTTTAAAATCTGGATCAACTTCCCCTAACCTGGTGCTCTGACATTTTTAGATGACTATAGATCAGCGGTTCTCAACCTGTGGGTCGTGACCCCTTTGGTGGTCGAATGACCCTTTCACAGGGGTAGCCTAAGACCATCGGAAAACACATATTTCCGATGGTCTTAGGAACCGAGCTACATAATTTTGCTACATAACAGTTGCAAAATTACACTTATGAAGTAGCAATGAAAATAATTTTATGGTTGGGGGTCACCACAACATGAGGAACTGTATTAAAGGGTCACAGCATTAGGAAGGTTGAGAACCACTGCTATAGATGTTCCTGCTAAAATAAAACATCCAAGGAATGTTGTAGTATTTAACAGGAATGGCCCCTCATGTTTTGCTGCTGTGTTCAGAGATGGAGAAATGGGGTGGCCATTTTGGCTATGTTTCAGGAGATGACAGAAATACCCCTCCCCCCAAAAAAAATTGTTTCAGGGTGTTAAAAGAATGCTCTCTCTCTCTCTCTCTCTTCCCCAAACCTTGCAAATGAGCCTCTTTGGGCAGGCTGCTGCCAGGTTCATGCCTCTCCCGACATGAACCTACCCATACACTATGCTCAACATCTAAGGTCCTCCTCCGGGTGCCTACCCCAAGGGAAGCTTAGAGAACGGCAACCAGGGAGAGGGCCTTTTCAGTGGTGGCCTCTCAATTGTGGAATGATCTCCCCAACAAGGTTCACCTGGCGCCAACATTGCTACCTTTTCGGTTCCAGGTTAAGACTTTTCTTGCAGGCATTTAACAGCATTTAACAGCATGTGCTGAGTTTTTTGACTGACCCCGGAGTGGATGTTTTTAAATTGATATTGTCTGTTTTTGTTTGTATTTTATGCTTTTTATGGTTTTAATATATTTCTTTTAATGATCACTGTTTTTAACTTTTGTAAACGCCCAGAGAGCTTTGGCTATGGGGCGGTATATAAATGTAATAAATAAATAAATAAATAAATAAATAAATAAATAAATAAATAAATAATTCCCAGAAGGCAATGACATTGGTATCTTGACATGAGATATAGTTCTGGAGTAGATGTGTGCACTCTGCCCCAGAATTATCTGGTAACCATGAACATCTGTGGAGCATTCGATTGTCCAGATCAGAGATTGGCCACTACCAAACCCATCAATAAATATCAGAGCAGAGATGTGCCCAATCAGAGCTTCTAAAGTCTCTGAAATTATCATGCTCTCTCTGTGTGTGCATCTAAATTGAATATCTGCATATTTGGAAGATGCTGAGCGGGATGAGGGGTAGCTTTGATATTGACTTCTGTGGCTAACCAATTGGAAATTGCTACAGAGCTGTCCATGACCATGTTCTCCTCCAATCGCAGTGTTCAGGGAAGTGGGAAACACTAACTGGCCACTGATTCTGGGTGGGTGGGGGGAGGAAGAGAAGGAATGTTTCTCTGCTCAGACTTGTAGAAGTCAATCATCCACATTTCCACAGTGTGAAAGTGCTGCTTGGCCGGCTGACATTGTGAGTAAGAAAGCTTCTGCACCTGAGTCAGGCACAGGCAGGCTCTTTATTTCAGTGGCAGGGCTTCCAGTGCAGGGAGGGGTGTCCATCCAATAGATCTGGAGGGCATCAGGTTGGAGAAGGCTGGACTGGTTGTTGTTTTTTTTAAAAAATCCTTAAAAATCAAGGCATGGATGGATCTGATTCAAACTTGGCATGGCTAAAGTTCTGCTTAAGTGCTATTGCCTTGCCATGTTTCATCTCTTTATCTGTAAAACTTACGCAGATATCAGCATTTTTTTAAATTTCCATTTTAAAAAAATCCTAGAATTCAAAGCATGAACTGATCTGAATCAAGCTTGGTGGGGCTAAAGCCCTCCTAAAGAGCTATCACTGTGCCATCTTTAAAAATGAGGGACCTGTAAGCATTTGTTTAATTTCCATTATCAGAGAGTTTATCCGAAAAGGGGCGGTTCTCTAACGGGTAATCCAATGGGGCAGAGTAAGGGCAGCTGCTCTGAAATCAGGGCACAGAATAGCCTCAACAGAGCTCTGGCTCAAATTTCAATGTGGAGAAGACCCACTTTGCACACACCCCTATGCTGGAGCCATTGCTATCTTCATGAAGAAATCACAATATGGCCCTGAAAACTGCTCTCTCACTCACTCCTCACAACAGAAAAAGAGAGTGTGCTTTCAAGACTTGGATTTATTTTTTTATTTTTATTTTTAAAAAGGCACAACAGTCAATATGCCAATGGAACTCCCCTTGCCATTTTAGGGTGCATTCACCCCAATCTCACCCCCTTTCAGTAATGAAAATGGCACCGTTTGGTGGCCCAAATCACTTGACCTGAATTGGCTCACACCAAATGTCAGAGCACTTTCATATGTTTATATCCAATGTGCTCTTGCCTTGATCCAGCTCTGCATCCCCCTACACATTGCCTGTGAATAGGCATGTGCATCCGTTTCAAACTACCTGAATTGGTATTGCCACCCTATGGGACAAATTGGTGGAAGGCATCCTGCAAATATTTAGTCACTTTGGTGAGAATAACTGAATTGGTTCAGGAGGGAGTAAAGGCTGCAAGATATCTCTTTCTTTACCTTCTTTGTCTAGCATGGTGAGTAGTGGCCTGCCTTCCTTCCTTCCTTCCTTCCTTCCTTCCTTCCTTCCTTCCTTCCTTCCTTCCTTCCTATTCTCCACTGTGTGAACAGAATGCTGGATTCGATGGACCTTTGGTCTGATCCAGCATGGCTCTTATGGTTCCTCTTCTTTGTCATTGCAGATTAAAGGGGGAGGGGCAATGTACATAGCCAGCTAGGCAGGATCATAGGTGTACTCAGCACATTTCATTAGGGTGTGTACCCAGGGAAATTGTTTTTTTTAAAGGCAAACATTTATTGAATACTCAGTCATAAAGGACCCTACTCTTGGCAGAGACTCCCAGCAGAGATTTGCACAATTTCCAGCTGTAATTTGCTTGATCTCTACAAATTTCAGCTATAATTCTGGCTGCAATTTGTGCAAATTAAGCATATTAGGTGACAATTTGCACAAATGAAGCACATTACAGCTGCAATGTATACAAATTAAATCTAGTGTGGCCACAGTTTGTGCAAATTAAGCAAACAACAGTCAGAATTTACATAAATTATGCAAATTGAACCCACAATTTGCATAAACGGAGATTTAAGGGGTGGTGGGAAACCACATCTGAAAATCTGCAAGCTGGCCCAATTTGAGACAGACTGAGTTGGGCTAGCTCGCAGTTAAGTTAGCCAGAGTTCAGGGTGGGAGGCAGCTGCTGAAAGCTCAGCAAACTTCACCCACCGGACAGATTCCTCCGACATCCCTAGTTGAGCCAAGGCATCACTTCAAGTTGTGACTCAACATGTCAGGACAATTCAAAGGACCATTTTGAACTATGGCTTTTACCAAGAAGTTCACCATGGTTCTGAAAGGTACCTGCACATCCCAGCCTTAGCTAGACCTAAGGTTTATCTTGGGATCATCCCGGGGTCATCTCTGTGCATCTAAATGACACACAGGGGATCCCGGGAGCAGGCAGAGACGACCCCAGGATGATCCCGGGATAAAACTTAGGTCTAGCTAAGGCCCCCATAGTTGAGCTAGTTTTGTGTGTGCTGATACCCATGCCCTGAACTCAGATAGCATCAGGAAGGGAAAGCAGATCCATGCTTGCTTCAGTACATAGTGGGTAGCATGTGAGTGCAACCATTTGATTCAGCACATGGCAGTGCAGGCTAAGTAAAAATCATCCAGCTGCCATTGTAGGTGACTAGGCATGTTTAACAACTGTTGGCTCCAATCTCCCATGCAGTTCCTAATTAATACCGAAGCAAGCACCCATTGAGATCAATTGGGATTCAGATGAATGTTACAATATGGATGGGGATGTGTTTTCAGATGTACAGCTACATGGGTCAATTGCTCTTTCTGAATTGACCCAATAGCCACAAGTTGGAAAAGCGATGGGAATAGGTCTGTCCTGATAATATTTACCAGAACTGGGTACATGGAAATTGGCCACAGACATCTTAGCTATTATTTTCCCTATGTTATGTAAGCCACTTTAGGAATTTTACCAGAAAAGTGGTTTTGAAATATTACACATAAATGTAACTAATAATACCTTTATATGATGAATTATTATATTTGAGGTTTGAGGGATAAAGGACAAGCTCTTCTTTATTCATTGTGGTCTGTCAAATAAATAATATTCTGTGATATTCTATAGAAATGGGTCTTAGTGGGAGACTAAGAGCAAAGTGGTATTGGCTGCAAAGGGAAATCTGAGAATCAGCATATAAAGATTTCTAGAGCCACATACACACATTAAAAGACTTAAATTACAATGCCGATGGGGTAGCCTCTTAGTCAAGACAGTAAATTTTACCAACAGGAGGATAGAATTTTAGACTAATACTTTCTCATAATGGTGGCTTTTCTCCCCTGCAGCTATTGAGTAATATGATGACTTTATCTAACCAAGGCATCTCTTTAGAAATCATTGGGTTTTATTTATCTCAGGATGAAAGCTCTAGCAAAAATGCTTAGGTTATTTTTCTTCACAAAAGCTACAAGAATGGCATCTTGTGCAGCTTTTGAGACATTGCTTTATGCTTATTGGCATCCTCATCTTTATCAGTTGCTTTTGCTTTTCCTATTGAATGTTAAATTTGGACTTGTATAAAATGCTTCATTGAACCTTCCATACAACAACGACAACAACAACAATGAATAATTTGTGTGGGGTGGAGAGAAATTGTTGGGAGATGGTTATGTTCTATCACATGGTGTGTCTATGTGTGTGAAGGTTAGGGGCCTACATAAGCAAAGTAGAAAGGTCAGGCCTTAGAGGCTTGGGGTTTTTCTGTTGAGAGGGGGTATCCCTGAGAAGAGTAGTTTAATTTCTCTGGTTAAGATTAATTTCCCTGGTTAAGTTTCATTTCTTCGAGGTTTAAACATCACTTTCTGTTTCTGGAGGAAGAGGGTATCAAAACAGGAGAGAGCCAGCCAGGTAGAGACCAAGAAAAGACAGCAGCATGAGGAAGAAGCAGATGGAAAAGCCTAAATCCAGCTAGGGTAAAAGAATCTGCACTTTGCAACTTTTATTTTCTATTTATTTATTTATTTACATTTATATACCGCCCCACAGCCGAAGCTCTCTGGGTGGTTTACAACAATTAAAAATAGTAAACATTAAAAGTATACAAAAATTTAAAAACCATAAAAACAGTCTGAAAACAACAGTATCCATTTAAAAACAACAATTCTGGGGTCCATTAAAAACAAACTATTTTAATGCCTTTGTATCACTTAGCTCTATTGACAAAATAACTTTACTTATAATTTGTTGTTTTAATATTTTAGTAAACTGTTATGCTAAACCTTAAGGGTCTGGAACGTCACTCACCCCACATCCACAGCTTAAACCCCATGTTATTGAGAAAGGAAAAATAAAGGAAGGAAGGTCAGACTCTTAAAGAGGCAAAGAGCCTTAAGGAGTTACTCAGGGAGTCCAGGTCACAGATACAGTTGAACCCTAACAGTGTCCTACTGATATATTTATTCATTTGTTGTGTTTACATCCTGTCTTTCTTGATAAAATGTCTCCAATGGATGTGTAAATTCTAATGGAAGATGTTTAAACTAAAGAGAACAATAATTTATAAGTGTAAATTCCAATGGAAGATGTTTAAACTAAAGAGAACAATAAGAAATATTTTGGAATGTACTCAGGCACACATGGGAAGCTCCAAGTAATAAAAATGTTTTATTTGATGTCAGGTGATCTTGGACTCTGCACTGTCGATGGAGGTGCTGGAGGTGTCAGTTCCTGAGAGTGTCTTTTATTAGCTTCAGCTGATTTATCAGCTGCATCCTTATCTAGAAGAAGTGGGCCTTGGTACAGCCATTCCTGCTCTGGCTACATCCAGACTAGTCTACTGTAACACACTTCAACTCATGCAGCATGCCATAGAGAGCTAATCGAAGCGAGGAGGCAACACCCATCAGTACTAGCCGCGTTGGTTGCCAATGAATTTCCAAGCCTAGTTTAAAGTGCTGGTGATTACCCTTACTGACCTAACCTGTTTGGGAACAGGTTATCTGGATGACCACTGACACTGGTATGAACCTGTCCAAGACCTATGACGGGCCATTGTAGGATATTATGGAGTTAAAATGCTTTGTTTCTTTGCCGATCAGATGGCCAAAGGCTTTGATGATGCAGCTGTCCATTCATCCTAAGCACCGCTGGGCTCTTGTCAGCAGGGTAGAAAGAGTGACAAAGGTGAGTTTTGCTTGTCTGTCCTCTGAAATAGCTTTTTATACTAGATGGGCCTCTGACCTTCTCTCCCTGCTGGGATGTGTGGATGGGAGGCGAAAGGCCTTTAGATCCAGGGCCTCTCCCATTCCTTGCCACTTGTCTGTTCACATTAACCCCATTTGAGGTCAGAGTCCTGACCTCAGGAGAGGGAACCCCCATGGAGTTTTCCATGGCAGCTGGGAGGGGCTTCTAGGGTTGGTAAGATCCAAAGTCAGATCTCTTTCACCAAGGTCAGAGCTCTATCTCCAGTCTCGGAGGAGGAGATTCACTTCATCCAATGGTCTCTCTAGGGGGCATAGGATTGTTTCTTAGAGGTCAAAAGTGTAGTTAGAGTGTAGAGGCCAGGAGGTTTGCTCAGTGGAGCAGGAGATTTAAAGTTCAATAAAGGGTTGGAGGAATAGAGAAAAACTTTCAACTCAGGAAATAGAAACATTGGCCTTTGCTAGAACACAGGTTAGCCCGGGGTGAACCCAGGGCTCGCCCCTGTGCATCCAGATGACACACAGGTGGTCCCGGGCTCAGGCAGGGGTCAACCCTCCCTTATCCTGGGGTAATGGGCTCCAGTTGTAGCCCGGTATTTCCCGCGGCCTTGGGCTGAGCCCGAGACCACGAGCATGTAGACCGTTCTGCTGCTTTTCCCCGGCTACTGCAATAACTCGCGGGTAGCCAGGAAAAGCAGCAGATGGGGCGCAGTGCTCTGCAGGAGCACTGGGCCCATTGGGGCGGGGGGGGGAGATTGGGGAGGGGGAGATCGGAGCCAGAGAGAGATCGGGGGTGGGGAGATTGGGGGGAGAGTGGAACCAGGGGGAGATCAGGGGGGAGATTGGAGCCAGAGGGAGATCGGAGGTGGGGAGATTGTGGGGAGATCGAAGCTGGGGGTGATTGGGGGTGGGGAGATCAGGCAGGGGGGAGTGGGGAAATGATTTTTTTAAAACAACAACAACAACCTTACCTTTTGTCGTTGGTGCACTCCTGCACACCCGGCCCTTTAAGAATTTTTAAAAAATGGTGGACGCGATGGGGCTTTCCTGCAGCCCATCGTGTCTGATGTCTGGATTGGAGCGATGGCCCACGCTACTTGTACCGCGGGCTCACCCGTCCTCCTGCACGGATTCCCAGGTAGGTCTAGCAAAGGCCTTAGTTTACACAAATGAAAAAGAACTACTCTCCTAATTGGTTGGAATCAGGGGTTGGAGAGAAACCTCTTTTTTCCCTAGAAGGTATGAAGATATCTTTTTTTAGATGATATAAACCAAAGCCAGAGTGGCAGGGGTCAGAGAGAAGGCAGAAAGGAAAGAACGCCCAGAAGGTCCTAGAGGAATCAGAGTTGCTGGAACTGGGGAAGAAGTTGAAAGTTCTGGACTAATACAGTAACTATTGCTTGGATAAGGGGACTATATCCATTTTTAAATTACTCTTTTGCTCATATGGGGGTTTGTGTTGAACATGCACATGTGTATCTATTCAAGTCTGGAACATTTTCCTATTGACATTTTTGTTCAGTAAATTTTAAACCTTGTTAATTGAAATTGCGTGGTTTGTTTTTCAGTTACCCAACCTATGTTTAATAGTCAACCTCCACACTATCTAAAGTAGATACCTGAGACTAGGGATGTATGAGAATTTCATTCCTATTCACAATCAAATGGGCATGTCCAGTTTGCAACCCCAAATCTGAACGCAAACATGAATGAAATTCTAGGGAAATGTCTGCAATTTCCTGGATTTACATTTGCACTACAAAGTTTGCACTTGTGCAAGTGCGTATTTCCAAAAATATATATGCAAATATGTGTAAATCCTCCAAAACCCCACATTTCACCCTTTTCAACGATTGTTAATTTTCTTCCAAAACTGAAAAGGCTTTATGAAAATACTTTATGTTAGTGCTGCTGCCAAATTGGATCCAATGGAATGGGTTTCATTGCAATTTACTTCCATCTATTTATTTATTTTTGCTATATTTTGCCCATATGAATCAATGGGGCTTCCTTAAAAATGCTTATGATGATGACAGTCTTGATGGGCAGTATGCCAATTATACGAGGTTGCCTCATGTGGCTAGCCAGTTGTTCCACTGCTAGGTAGTTTCCTTTTATAACGGCCTAAGAAAAGTTTTTTTTAAAAAAAAGTCGGGTAGCACACTGCAGGAAAATAAAGCCCCTTGGGAAGAGAAGAGGTACAGTAAATTAATGAGTGCTCTTCCTATCTTTCCCTTGTGTTAAAGGGGTGGGGAGAGAGAGAGAGAGAGAGAGAGAGAGAGAGAGAGAGAGAGAGAGAGAGAGAGAGAGAGAGGAATCATCATTGCAGAAACATACGTAACACAGCACCAGACGTTCATGTACATGGCAGCACTTGGCATCCAATTAGAGCTGAGCACATCATGTTAAAATAAAAATTCAGGACCGTCAGAGAATAACAACTAGGAGTTAGTCTCAAATGTTTGCGTTGCAATTTTAGCTTTTGAGACAGAATAATGTGTAATAAATTCCTTTGTCCCAGCTTAGGCAGATGAATGTCCAGGGAAAGCCAATGTCTCTGAAAGAAATTAGGGATGGGTAACAGTTTTGTTTGGTTCCATTTTAGAGAGAGCGATGATAGAAAAACCAACAACAATGTATTAAAACATAGATTTGAACTAGTGCTGTTGTGAAAATCTGGATTGCTCCATTTTTAGCATTTCATGGGAGGGGGGAAATGAAAACTCTGGTGAAAGGGGCTGGGAGAGGTGATAATAATTTTCTCTTTTGGGAGGAGGACAGGGCTTCCACATAACTTTTTAAGTGTAGGCAGTTGTTGAGGGGTCTTCTTTCCATTTTTTAATTAAACACACCCACACACCCCTGGCACTTGGAGGAGCTCAGGGGTTCTTCCTGAATGCCAATTGGAGAGGGAGAGGTCACATGGTCTCCAATAGGCATTCAGGACAAACTGCTGGGCTCCTCTAAGTGCTGGGGGTGGTTTTTTTTTTTTTTAATAAAAAATAAAAAGCAGAAAGAAGATTCCTCAACTGCTTCCCTGTGAAACAATGCCTCTTCCGCAGGGAGAGAAAAGGCTCCCAAAAAAAGGTTCCCAAAAATTCAGGCAGAACTTTCAGGATTTCAAACGTTTGCCCCAGCATTGGTCCATACAGGTACAAGAACGCAGCAGTCCTGCACTAGGCATAAAAACTAGGTATCTGTTCAGTTGGGTGGGTGGAGGGGGGCTGTCCTTTTTTCACAGAATGGAATTGGGGGTCAAACAACATATCCCCAGAGGCATGGATACTGAGAGCCCAATTTCTTTCCTGTTTGGGATCCATGCAGTGGCCAGCCCTGGACCTCTTGCTGCCTGAATAGGAGCAGGAAACAGTGGATCTCCAACCACATCCATCCATGTCAAGGGCTAGATTTACACTACTGCTTTATAGTGGTATTGAAGTGCACTGATAACGGTTGGGGCACAATTCATATTCCATATACCACTTTTATGGTGTGATATCCTGCTTTTTTTTTTTTTTTACACAAGGTGTAGATCTTTTGTAAACCGCCCAGAGAGCTTCGGCTATGGGGCGGTATATAAATGTAAATAATAATAATAATAATAATAATAATAATAATAATAATAGATCTGGGCAAAGCTAGGGATTGTATGGATTTAGCAAAATCTGTTCCGTCTGCATTTTGCGGATTTGTCAGGTGCCTTTTGTTCCATTATCCACTCATTGGGTGGATCAGATTTAGGAGTGTCGCAGGCCCTTGAATGGGTCAAGGACCCCAGACCCAGTCAGGCTCCCATGCCACATTTGTGGGCTCATGGGTCAACTGCTTGCATGGACTGGTGAGTGCCCCCACCCAGAGCCTCCATTGTGCAACCACTCCCCAAATGTGGAAGTCCTCCCCAAATGCCCATTTTTTCTGCTTTATGCTGTTGGGGAAATGCACATTTTTAGCCATCCCCCCCACCCCGTAAATGCATTTTTCTACAATTAAATTTGCATAAAATTCCAGAAAGCAAAGAAACTCATCCACAAGTCCACAGAATATGTGCAACTTGGGAAATGCTTGTCTACTAAGGAATCCATGGTTTGGAATCCTAGACTTGATTTCATAACAAGTGCAAAAGTAGCATCATAAGCAGGGCTTTCAATTTCTTAAAACTTCATTCATTCTATTTCAGCTGTACATTTCTCCAACATGCCTACTCAAGGTACTTAGTTCCCATGTTAGTTTGGTACCTGAGGGCAAAAATCTGACAAATACCTCTCCTCCTTCCTGGTAGTAGAAATACAACAACAGCAAATTAAATTAGGCAATGAAGAACTCACAGGGCTAATGGCGCATTGGGGGAATTGCACACTTTCCCGGGGCCCTGGAATATGTGCTCTGCCTCCCTCCCCCATGCCAATCATGGCCTTAAAGACCCTCTTAATCCAAGAGGGCCTTTATGGCCATGATTGGCAGGGAAGAGGGATGGGGGGGGGGGAAACATGACTTCCCCAAAAGCGGAGAGAGAAAATATGCAATTTCCCCAGCCTTGGAAAAATCACATATTTCTGCCACTGTGGTAATGGCAGCCACCATTACTGCAGTGGTGAGGGGGAGGACAAAGGGCATGCACAGGGTCCTACAGGTGCAGTGGGGCAAAAATCCACCCAGCTTGTTCTTCAGGGTCTGGGAGGGCCAGATGTGGGGGTGACCACTGCCCTTGCTGGCAGATTTTTGCCTCATACCGTATTTCTTCAATTCTAAGACACACTTTTTCCTCCATACAAACATCTCTAAAAACAGGGTGTGTCTTAGAATCGCGGGTGTGTCTTAAGTTTTTTCCCCCCTGTTGGTGGTACTGAAATTAGTGTGTGTCTTACAATCGATGGCATCTTACAATCGAAGAAATACGGGAGTTAAATTAAATAACCACTTGCTGTCATTTTATGGCACCCAAAAGTAATTGCCTGATGCAGCTGCCTCACTCTGCCTAAAGGGAGGGCCAGCCCTGGTTGGGATAGCTCCCTTTCACTGCTGAAAGTTTCCTGAGATGCAAACATGAGGCCCATTTGGGAGACACCTTAAACCATAGCTTTTTAACTATTGTGGTTAAAGCAGAAATCTAGGCCATATTCAGAAGACACCTGAAACCATGGCTTTAGCCATGGTGAATAAGGCTTTTTGCTTTATTCACCATGATTAAAGCTATGGTTTAAGGTGTCTTCTGAACACAGCCCAGCTTTCTGACTTAACCAACATGGTTAAAGCTATGGTTTAAGGTGTCTTCTGAATGGGGATACAGTGTTTTCAAGGCCAGTGTGGTAGGATTCAGTTCCCTGCATACTCACATTCACATTCCTATCACAGCAACCTGGCAGTATTTTCCATTTGCCACTGAAAAGATCCAGCATGTTCTGCCCTCTTTCAAAGCAGAAGCATTTTCTGCCAAACCTTGCTTAATTTAATACAAATAGTTGGGCTGATGTGCCATAATAAAGGTTTCAGTTAGGTAGGACCAGCCTAAATGTTTTAAAATGTGTTGCTATACAACAGGAATGTAATTATAATAATGTAAAAAAAATCTAAATGGCTATTTAATCCCCCATAGGTCTTTTAGCCCTGAAAAGCCATCTCGAAGCATATAATCTCCTCCAGATTCGAAACAGAGCAGTCTCAATGTGCTTTCATGTGCAGCCAAGAGCAGCTCCCACCCCCAACGATAATCAAAGATGATGAAAAAGGTAATGATGCAGAATAACGCCAAGAAAAAATATTATGATAACAGAATAGCTATCATCAGGAATATATATATATATATATATATATATATATATATATATATATACACAAAATTACCACTCACTCACTCAGTAGCACACATACGATCTATGCCTGGTGAAATTCAGTTCCTTGTAGCTGACAGAGTTATCTGCTCAAAACCAGCACTGGTGTTCTGAAAACAGAACAGGCTTCCAAGCACACAGTGCTTGGATATCCACATCTGGGTGTGCATAGGCTTTGATGTGGATGGGGCTGAATGTCCCCAACAGGGATCAATAGCTGGTGCACATGACGAATTGCCCATGACTAGAGCTGGAAGGGAGCCATTCCTTTCTACCAGCCTTTCCCAAGCTACAATTTGGGCTACAATGCCAATGGTCAGGAACACTGAGAGTCATCATCCAAACTGCCTGGAGGGTTGGGAAAAGCTGCTATGTACAATTGCCTATATATGGCCTTTGTGACAAAACAGATATTCCTCTTAGCTCTGGCAATTGTCAAAAATAAGTGAATGTTTCCAATGCAGCTGTAGAGACACATTTACAAAATAAACAGCTTCAGGCCATTGGAAAGACAAAGAAAACATAATCAGGCATCAACAGAGCATGAGTAGGGGGGAGGAATTACCTAGAGATGGAACGTAAGTAGGTGCCCTTATATTCTATGGGCTTCCCAGAGACATCTGGTTCATTGGCCACTGTGTAAACAAAAATGCTGGACTATCATAAGAACAACTGTGACAACAAGAACAACAAGAACAGCAGCAATAATAATAATAATAATAATAATAATAATAATAATAATAATGTATTACATTTATATACTGCCCATAGCTGAAGCTCTTTGGGTGGTTTACAAAGATGAGCCTTTGGTCTGATTCAACATGACTCTTCGTATGTTCTGTTTTCTGTTATCTTGGGAGGTCCAGTCCAATGTAATGAATGGTTAGAGTATCGGACTGGGACTTGGGAGATCCAGGTTGTTTCGTGTGTGTTTGTTCGCATGTATGTGTTATGGGTGTACAAAGTGGGTCTTCTGTGCCTTGAAATTTGATCTGGAGCTCCACAGAGGTGATTCTCTGCCTTGATTTCAGAGTGGCTCACCTCTCTCCACGTTGTCGAATTACTTGTTGAAGAATCATTTAGTATTCGGGTAACTGGTGTTATCAGAAATGCTTACAGCTCCCTCTTATAGAGATCTTTAGACCCTCAAAGTTGAATCAGATCAGTTCATGATTTGATTTTTTAGAATTTTTAAAATGTAAATTATCAACAATGCTTTACATCTGCATAATTTTTATAGAGAAATAGATGAAACATGGCAACTTGATAGCTCTTAAGGAGGGCTTTAGCCATGCCAAAATTGAATCAGATCCATTTATGCTTTGATTTTTTAGGTTTTTTTAAAAAAAATCCCACTCGTTTTCTCCAACCTGGTGCCCTCCAGATCTATTGGATAGAGCCCCTCCCCCTGCACTGGAAATGCAGCCAGACCACAGGAGTAATAGTTTAACTGAAATAAAGGACCTTCTTGTGCTTGACTCACATGTAGAAGCCTTCTCACTCATGATGCCAGCCAGGCCAGTAGCACTTTCACACTGTGGAAATGTGGATGATTGACTTCTTTGAGTCCGAGCAGAAACACACTCCCTCTCCCCACTTCCCCCTGGCAAGGATCAGCAGCCAGTTAGTGTTTTCCACTCCCACAAATACTGTGATTGGAGGAGAACATGGTCAGGGACAGCACTGTGGCAATTCCTAATTGGTTGGCCACAGATGTCAATATCAAAGCTACCCCTCACCCCACTCAGGATCTTCCAAACCGTAGTGGTATTTTGGGGGTCTTCCTTCCAACCCTTCTATTCTCCCCATTCTCTGCAGTTTGTCACAGTCCACATGAGGATAAAGAGATGGATATGTGAACAACCTCTATCTGAGACAGCGAAAAATGGCTGACTGTCAAAGAAGACAATGCACAGCTAGAAGAACGCATAATCTGACCTGGTACAAAGGAGCTTCCTACGTTCCAAGGTAGATAAATGGAATGAGCTCCCCACTTAGATGTGCCTGGCACTAACACTATCATCTTTCCAGCACCAGGGTAAGACTGTCCTCTACTCCCAGGCATTTAAAGGCATTTAGTGGCATATGATGGGGGCATTTATGCCAATCATCTAAACAAGACTACAATTTGATTGAAAAAGTGTTTAGCTGTCTAAATTGTTTTAAATTATTATTATTATTATTATTATTATTATTATTATTATTATTTATTTATTTATATAGCACCATCAATGTACATGGTGCTGTACAGAGTAAAACAGAAAATCGCAAGACCCTGCTGCATAGACTTACAATCTTATTCTGTATTTCTATAGTATGTTATTATTTTTATGAATTACTGTAAACTGCCCAGAGAGCTTGGGGTATTGGGTAGTATAGAAATGAACTAAATAAATTATTATTATTATTATTATTATTATTATTATTATTATTATTAGTGTACCACCCAGGGAGCTTCGGCTAATAAATAGTAATAATAATAAATAATAATGGGACAATGGCATGACCACAGAAGAAAATTACATCCCAAAGGCAGTTTCAACATCAAATGTAATATTCCAGGCAACTGGAAATTGGTACCACCAAAGTTAAACCAAAAACAAATCATGTACTCGCACAATGATGTCTTTCTTGTTTGGTCTCGAAGCACCAGACTTCATCACATCTGTAATTGGGGAAGGGTGTGGGAGGGGCTGTTTTCCCTTCCTAAACTAGGTAGCGAACCACCAACCCAATCAAAATTTTATTGCGACAGTCCTGGAAGATGTAAAACATACCTCTAATGAGAAGAAAGGAAGTTTCAGCTGCTAAGTTTTACTGTTTCTCTGGCCACAATATTCAAAATGGAAAGAAGATTTGAAGGCCTTTGGCTAGAGATGGCACACCTGGGGAAACAGGCTGAGGAAGAATAATGTGAAGAATACATTTTCAACTCATTCAGCAGAGCTGCCCAATTCTCACAGCATGAATTTCTGAAGGCCTGTGAGGAGCCATTGGCCATTCCACATTTAACTTTATTGTCAAACAGAAGTATCACAGAAGTAGGTGTTTGTTTACACTGATGAATATTTCAATCCAGATTCATTCCCACCCATTGAGAACTGGTTGTTTCATTGGCTTTGACAGATTGCACTTGGGTTAATTCATTTTGGTAGCTTCCACTTCATCTAATTTGCTTCAGCATCTTTAGAGTAGACATTTTTCATTTTTACAGCTGGGTGACTGGTGCTACTCTTACGTGTGTGTGTGTTTCTTCCATCTTGCATGGGTATAGCTGCATGTGCAAAAAGGAATCATCATAGACTCAATTTAGCCTACTCATTCTTCCCTTCCACCCCACAGCTTCTCCTAAGCCAACTATATCCAGGCACATTCACACCCTGCAGTGCTCAGTGGGGAATTGTGTTCAGTGGGGACCCTGTGCACTCCTCACATGTGTTCATCCAGGCATCTTTGACCTTTTCAGGGCTCTACTTTGTCCTTTTCAGGGCTCAGCTAATCATACCCTGGTGTTAGGGTGACCATATGAAAAGGAGGACAGGGCTCCTGTATCTTTAACTGTAATGTAGAAAAGGGAATTTCAGCAGGTGTCAATTGAAGAGGGTGAAATTCTCTCTTCATCAACAGTTAAAGCTGCAGAAGCCCTGCCCTTTTTTGTATCTGGCCACTCTACTATAACTAGTGTAGCTTTAACTGTTGTGATGAAGAGGGTATTTCATCCACTTCAATTGACACCTGTTGCAATTCCCTTTTCTACATTACTGTTAAAGATACAGGAGCCCTGTCATCCTTTTCATATGGTCACCCTACCTGGTGTAGGAAATCCATGCCTGATATGCAAGGCTCCTGGCTGCCACCTCATGGATTCAGGGACGATATAACTCAACCTTCCCCAACCTGGTTCCGGATGTCAACTCTCATTAATTCCAGCCAGCATGAGCAACATCTGTAGGGCTGTGGAAGGCTGATGTAGCAAACTGCAATCTGGACTTGCAATCTAGCAATTGGAAGAAATGTCTGAACCATTTTTGGCAAATGCAAGGTCAACTGACCCCCATCTTGTGGGTAGAGGGAGAAGCAAGGAAATAATGACATGGACACCAGAGTTTGGGTATAACTAGGGCCTCTTTGTTTAGCTCACCCTTCCCTCGATCTGCATGCAAGAATATGGGAATCCAAGCATCCTGTCTCCAGGCAACTAGCCTGCATAAAGGGTGAGCCACTCAGCCAAGCCAGGAGTCAGATTAAAAACCCAACTCCTTTCTTAAGCTACACATGTGTGCTCCGGGGGAGACCTCCCCGTGTCACTCCCGCCTGGAGCTACATAACCCCAAGTAAGTGAGACAGTGAGGTTCCCAAAGGCAAGCCATATCCTGGATCAAGGGCCACACAGCCCCTGATGACCAGGCCTCCGAACCTGCCAATCACCATAAAAGTGCCCAACGAGTGCTCACCAATGTCATCTTTTATTCCAAGATTCTTGCACAACCCTGCCAACAAATCAACCTAGTATTTACCCACCATCAACTAATTAAATTCCAGTATGGAGTAGGCAAAAAACCTGTACACCACACCTAATACGTGGCAGGTAAAATCCCTACTCAGCGCCCCCTCCAAAGGGGGTGTCTAGCTAATCCCATACTAGAGGAGGGTGGGAGCCAGAAGATTGAAAGAGGCCAGATAAGCACGTGGGGCTCACCTTTATAGGCTGGCCCCACCCATGCATAACATAGGCTTATGTGCAAGGTATGTGATACATCATTTCCATCCTCTCCCCACCCGCAACAGCCTGCCCCTGCCCTAGATGTACTGGCTGGGCAGGAACAGGTCTAAGGGATGTATGAGAACTTTGTCTGAGTCCCTTTATGACCAGAATTTACCCAAACAGCATCTCCTGAATGCAGACTCAAATGTCCTCTGTGGTCCATCCATTTCTGATCTTGTGATGTAATTTGCCAACAAATTCCAACAAATGTGTTTGACAACATGCATACATTTGGAAAATATATATGTATACATTTGAAAAATGCACACATGAACACACGTCAATCAATAGGAGAAAAGTGCATTCTTTCCAAAAAAATAAATAAAAATATGTGCAACAATTGGTGCACATACTTGTAAAATGTACATGAAAATGGGCTTGGATTTTCATGGGAACAGAAAAAGAAGATCCCAATCTGATCTATAGACATGAACCAGAATGAGCTTTTGGGGTGGAATTCAGAGTACTTTGACAAGCTCACATTTTGCTGATCTCCACATCCCTAAACACAAGCGCTGTATGGATCAGTAAGGTGTGAGGCTCCATTCTATCATTCCATAGAGCAACTCTATGTCCTGTAATGCAGCACTCATTGGAGTTGTGCAGGGAGAAGAAAAATCCTTCTATGGGACTATTAGTACTACATCAGCAGTAACAACGGGGTGGTGGTGGAGAGGGAAGCATGCTAGTTGCAACACTCCAGGTACTACAAGCGAATGAGAACAGAGTCGTGTGATGGCCAAACTATAAAGGGAAGCTTAAGAAATTAAGTCCATCCTTCTGGTAGATAGTTTGTTGCCTGCACAATTAGCCTTGCCATAGCACCAAAAGGAGTTGAGAAGGACTTACTGGCTCAGGCCTGGCCTTATCTGAGCAGCCTTTTAGGGTGTAGATTAATGTGGAAATGAGTTTTCCATGCTTCAGTAAGCTACGGCATTAGGAACTTTCTTCCTCTTCTTTTTTGCTAGAACAGTTACAAAAGCCACTGCTGAGAAGAGCAGTTGCTAGGGATGTGCTCCACTTCTAATCGGACTGGCTTGCGGCCCAGACTTCCTGGCTGAACCGCGGGCTCAATTGAAGAAGCCGACGGACCGCGGACGGAGGCAGGTAAGGCCCCCCTCCCCCTTGGTCCCTTTCCGGGCTCTGCCACCGTCACCGCAAAGGCGGCGACGGCGGCAGGGCCCGGTAACCTTCCCCGCCCTCCTCTCCTGGCCTTTCCTGGCACCACTCCCCTCCCCTGCGGAGCTCCGATTCGGAGCCGGAGCTCCGCGGCGAAGAGGAGCGGAGTATGGGTGGAGCAGCGCGGAGCGGGCCGGTCCGAAATTTTTGGATCGGCCCGCGGGGCAGAGCGGGGGGTCCGTGCACACCCCTAACAGTTGCCTAATTCTGCGACATGGGCAAGAGAGATGATGGTGTGGAAGTCTGAGGAGGAATGTAACTGACCATTTGTGCGTGCGTGCGTGCGTGCGTGTGTGTGTGTGTGTGTGTGTGGTGCATGCATGTGTGTGTCTGAAAGCTTTCTGGGAATGAGCATCAACAAGACAAAATGGCAACTGTGGCCATAGCTAGACCTAAGGTTTATCCCTGGATCGTCCAGGGGTCAAACCTGTTCATCTAGGTGACACACAGGGGATCCAATGCTCAGGCAGGGGCGAACCCTGGATGATCCCAGGATAAACCTTAGGTCTAGCTGTGGCCTGCGACTCAGGAATGACAAGGAAGAACAAAGAGGAAAATGCTTCAAAATTGTTGCTGCCAAGAAAGAAAGTTCTCAGACAGAAAGAAAAGAAGAGACTTCTATGAGCTTTTCTTCACGGAGCTCTTAATCCGCTCTATCTACTTTCAGTTTCATTGCAGAATTGAGATCCGAGTTTTACAGTGTTTTTTTCCTTTCATGATTTTCAGCTACACAGCCTCTAGGTGGCACTGTATTACAGCAGAATCATTCAATTATTCAAGTAGGAAAGCATGTTTTCTTTCGCTTTCCCAAATAATTCACAAATTCTCCACACCATGACAATTTTACCCCACGCTCAGCTTACCAGTCAGTCAATGTTGGGAAGGGTTCCTTCTTTGAAAAAGAAAAGCAAAAATGACCATCTCATGGTGGTAGACATGCTGTTCAATTCAGCCGAGTACCGACTGAGCTGGCTCTAGTGATTAACTGGACAAAGGAATAGTGACCATTTCCAGGAACCCCTAGCAAACTATGAAGAGGGAAGGAGGAGAGCACCAGGGCAGTCTAGGATTTGCCCAATGACTAGTTTATCAAGCAGCAAGGGATTCATTTTTTTCTCTATCAAAAATAGTTGAACAGTGGCAAGTGTGCTGCTTCATCAGCACAACCAGCTGGTTGACTTTTTGGAGGAGGAGGACAAGGAGCACGTGAGCCCCCACTGGCATTCTGTTGGAGACCCCAGAAATATGCTGACCCACCCATCTGTAGGCTACTTATTTCACCCATCCCACCCATCTTTTGAATCAAGTGATGAACATGCTTGCATGAGGCATAAGAATGGAAGCTTTTTTCCATGGGGGAAGAAAACTTTCAGGAAATTGGAGGACAGATTTTGATGCAGCATTATTTTCAACTCTTCCCTGGAGCTGGACATAACACTACATTGGGGTGGATATAAAATGGAGGCCAGTCTGTCAACATAGTTGATGCTGTTGTCAATAGCAGTGGCAGTGCACATACGCAAACCCCAAAAAACCCTTAGGAAACAAGAAAGAAACTGTGCTACAAACCCTGTCATGGAGAGCCCTACCTGTGAAAAATGGTTGAGAATTTCTCCTCCCACTGGAGAAATTCAGTGAACCCCCCCCCCCCCCGCATTTCTCTGCCCCAAAATAGGGTGGAGAACTTTGAGAGGCCATTTGTGCACTGCTCTATTCATCAAAGTCTTTGCTTAATTGTGCTGCTGCTGGTGCTGGTAATTAACATTTAAAGTCCTGAAATCTTTTGTTGTTGTTTTTGCTGTTGCAAACTAAACGCACGTTATGAAAATGAAAGCTAGATAAATTATATTCCTTGTGTCTTTGTTTTCAGACTGAAGGCTTCAGGATAAGTCATAGCCACAGAGATTGGTGTTTATCCTTGTTCAAAGAGGAAGTCAGACTCAGACAAAGGTGACCTGTGCAATGTGGTTTGCCTGCTAGGGTAGAAGGACTAGATGATATACCAATAATTTATTGGGCTGTCATTAAAGCTTTATGCCTTGCGATGATTTATAAAGAAGGGTAAATGGATTTATCTCTCCAAATGACTTTTTCTTCTTCTTTTTTTTCAAAAAGGCTGTTGTTGAAGCCCTCTCTAAATTGCATTGCTAGGTGACTAAACTATAAGCGTTCACAGTGTGGATTCTTAATTAACAAATTTGGTCTTCTTTCAAGATCAGATTGGGGTCCTTCAGTGAATCCACCGATCACCATCTTTCAATTTGGAGCAGAAAAACCCAGCATTTTCACAAACTGCAGAAGAGGTTTCTTTTTTAAAAAAAAAGAAAGAAAAGACAATAGCAACCACACTTCTTGCTTCCTTATCCCCAGATACAAAATTTCCCAGTGAAGCCAAAGAAAATTAAGAACTGCCTTGCTGGATTAACCAAAGTCCATCTAGTTCAACATTTTATTGTAAGCAATGGCTAGCCAAAAGCTTCTGGATACTTACCTGTTGCCAGTTCTCTCCTTTTAGATAGTCAGCTGGACTCAATGGCTGCATTCAAACAGCACATTAGTCAATGGTGGGTTAATAGACAACTCCAGGGTTGATTGTCAAGGGGGTTCTTCCCACATGACATAATTATAATCAATAGTGGTAAGGATTAAGGCAAGCATCGAGTTGACACATTCCCTGCACTCTCTCCTCCCCTCAGTCCTCCCACTGGTATCCCATCAGCCATTGCAAGTTCTGCTTGTTGAGCTAGAGCAGCAGCTGCCACTTTGGTTACTTAGGGTGACCATATGAAAAGGAGGACAGGGCTCCTGTATCTTTAACAGTTGCATAGAAAAGGGAATTTCAGCAGGTGTCATTTGTATATATGGAGAACCTGCTGAAATTCCCTCTTCATCACAACATTTAAAGCTGCAGGAGCTATACTAGAGTGACCAGATTTAAAAGAGGGCAGGGCACCTGCAGCTTTAACTGTTGTGATGAAGAGGGAATTTCACCAGGTTCCCCATATATACAAATGACACCTGCTGAAATTCCCTTTTCTATGCAATTGTTAAAGATACAGGAGCCCTGTCCTCCTTTTCATATGGTCACCCTAAGTTACTCTAGCCAGGGGACTCTGTAGTCGCCGAAAGTAACCATCTGTGTGTGATGAAACAGTCAACGGTGCCTGACACACAACACTATAACCAATGGTTTTTCATATAATCAGCTCTGCACAGCATTAGTTATTTGCATTGGTTATTTCAGCTGAATAACCAACCATTGTGTGAAAATGTCCTGACAGACAGCACACTAACCAACCACTGACTACTTAACCCAATGTTGGTTATCGTGTTGTCCGAACCCAGGCACTGCCCCACTATAATTATTACGCCTATTTTCTCTTTTGCATTTTCTTCTTAATGCCCTGTTTTACTTCTTTGAATCTTCTCTTATGCCTTTGACAACTGTGTTTGCAATAAGACAAGAGTGTAATGCAATATGGCCTAAATGATGCTGCGTCATAAACTTGTGTAATTAGTAAGATGCCAAGTCACACCTTTGGTCCATCTACCTCTCCATTATCTGGCTCATTTCCACCCCACAGATCCTTCCCCCACACCCATGGCCCACACAGGAACCTTTCACATGCAAAGCAAGGTAAAGCTCTACCACTGAGGTAAGACCTTTGCCCCAACTTCAACAGTTGTTCCTACTTGAACCATCTATACCAGCCTTCCTCAACCTGGGGTGCTCCAGATGTGTTGGACTACAACTCCCAGAATGCCCCAGCCAGCTGGCTGGGGCATTCTGGGAGATGCAGTCCAACACATCTGGAGTGCCCCAGGTTGAGGAAGGCTGATCTATACTGTACCAACTGTGTTTCTGAGTCCAATTGAAAGAGCTGGCTTTCACCGTTAAAGCGTTAAATTGTTTGGGACCAAATTACGTGAAAGATTATTTTTACCCATATCAGCCTAACCACACGATAAGGTCAGCAAAAGATGCCCTTCTCATTTGCCCACCTGTGAGAACAATTAGGTTGGTGATCACATGAGAGAGGCCTTTTTCCTCAGTGGCCTCACACTTCTGGAATAAGTTCCTTTGTTTTTTAAAGAAGGTCCTGTGAACATGCTTCTTTACTTCGGCCTTCCCCATCGATGCTTTATCGGACTGGGCTATGGCTGCAGTTCTCTGTCGCAAGCGATATTTTATGCTGGTGTTTCCTGTTCTTTGGAACATTTGCTGTGGCTTCTGTTTCATTGCTGTTCCTGTCATTTGATCGTGTTTTTACTAGTGCTGTGCTGAAAATTGATCCACATTTTTTCAACCACCCCCATTCAACTTGATAGAAAAGAAATTGCTTTTGAAAAGAATTTCAAAGGAGAGGAGATTTGGGAGAAATTCTCATGGGTTTGGTTCAAGGTTCTTGCGCTTACCTTACTTATGAGGTGGATGAGGAGTGAGCAAAAAGTGGCTTGTCCTTCATCGTACAATCATCTCTCTGGCAGCTTGTAGCTTCCTCCATTTCCCAGACATCAATTGATATTATATAGTGACCATGTTCCCTTCCCCCTTAGGTATTGGACAATGTGGAGGATGTAAAATGAGGGCCAGGCTAGGGTGACCATATGAAAAGAAAGACAGGGCTCCTGTATCTTTAACAGTTGCATAGAAAAAGGAATTTCAGCAGGAGTTATTTGTATATATGGAGAACCTGGTGAAATCCCCTCTTCATCACAACAGTTAAAGCTGCAGGTGCCCTGCCCTCTTTTAAATCTGGTCACTCTAGTATAGCTCCTGCATCTTGAATTGTTGAGATGAAGAGGGAATTTCACCAGGTTCTCCACATATACAAATGATACCTGCTTAAATTCCCTTTTCTATGCAACTGTTAAAGATACAGGAGCCCTGTCCTTCTTTTCATATGGTCACCCTAGGGCCAGGCTGCTCGCACAGTTACTGCTGTTGTGGCTTTTCTCACCATTCCTCCATACCCCCTCCAAAAAACAAACGAAAACCTTAGGAAATTAGAAGTAAGCTGTGTCACAACCCCCATCAGTGATGTACTGTAGTTTTGAGAAACTGTTGGAGAATTTCTCCTCCCACTGAAGAAATTCAGGCCTCAGCTAGACCTAGCAGTCTAGCGGGATGGAGGGGTGCAGATCTCATGATATTTTTATCATGAGATCTCCCCCTCTGATTACATGTGGCCTGCGACGATGTTGGAGTGTGAGGACATTGTGGCTGCCATTTTTACATTTTTCTTCAAGAGGAAGGAGCGCATGAGCACTTGTGCGCAAAAGGTAAGTGGTTTTTTATTTTTTTAAATTTTCCCCGCCCACCCCTCCCCCGATGGGCACAGAGCTCCTCAGCTCCTCGCGAGTAACTGTGGGGAGCCAGGACAAACCGTGATGGTGGGCCACACTTTCCGCGGTCTCAGGATCATCCTGAGACCATGGAAAAAGCGGGCCTAAAGCGTAGGGCCATATCCCGGGGCAAGGGAGGGATCATCCCTCCCTGATCCTGGGATCCCCTGTGTATCATGTGAATGTACAGGGAAGATCCCAGGCATTGCCCCAGGAAAAAGCCCCGTCTAGCTATGGCCTGAGTGAAACCGTCGTCCACTTTCGCTGTTTGCGCACAGCTCTAGTTTTTACCTTTTTTTTAATCTCACATTTCTTTTTATTATGTGTCAAGAGTTGTGCTGCTCAACTTGTCAGGAGTTTAAGGAACAGCAAGTGGAAAGCTGATGATTATATTTGCAGGGGAGACAGATTGTGCTTGCTTTCTTGTTTTTTTTAAATATTCCATTAATCCAATTTCTAAGGCAATCTTAATTTGGAATTAACATATTTTATAAAGTATAGAAAGTTCATTAATTGTTTATCCAAATTCTGCTTGGTGTCCTTTCTTCCCACCTCCCATTCCTTCAAAGCTGCTGAAGATAGTGAAGTTTATGAGTAAGCCATATTTAGCTTATTAGATTAAATTTTCCTCTTCCTAACTAATTTGTGTAATCCTGGGAGAGCGGATTAATTCTTCTGTCTGACCTCAATATCCTCCTCCCCTCTCTCTTTCCTCTACACTGTACCCTGCATATACAAGCTCCAAGTATAACTGTCATTCCATAGTGGGTGGGGATGGTGAAATGTATGTGGCATTATTGACATTTACAATTTTATATGAAACTAAGGAGAGATTTCAGAAGAGCCTGAGATAGCATCTATTTCCTCATTGTTGCTTTTTACCTGTGTCATTCATATATATGCACTTTTTCTTCTGTTGTCTTTTCTTTGAGCAACTTGGGGTAAATGATTTTTTGAAAGAGCCCAGTAAGTATTGAAACACACACACACACACACACACACACACACACACACACACACACACACACACACACACATGAAAGCACATTAGAGACCATCTGTTTATTGTAGCCATAATCCTCCATAGTAGCAATGTTCCATTAGGTATCTAATGTCGAATGAGACTATATTGCACATTTGTGTTTGAGTTTGAGATCAAATGGGGGTGGTTGTATTGTATGAAATATATTGCCTGCTGTGAAATGAACCATCCTCCACCCTTTTTGCAACCACTGCTTCTCCTTTGCCCTCTCCCATAAAATGTACACAGGACAGGAGAATGGGCAGGAGGTAGATCCAATCCATAATGAAGTTTCATTTCCTATTGAAGAGCACAGTAGGATTCCAAATCCTTATTGTAGGAAACTGATGGGAACAGTGTCAATTTCCAACCAGTACCATGGGCATGTTTAGCCTTGAGAAGAGAAGGCTGAAGGGAGACATGATAGCACTCTTCAAATACTTGAAAGGTTGTCACACAGAGGAGGGCCAGGATCTCTTCTCAATCATCCCAGAGTGCAGGGCATGGAATAATGGGCTCAAGCCATCTGTCAGGAATGCTTTAAGGTGGATTCCTGCATTGAGCAGGGAGTTGGCTCAATGGCCTTATAGGCCCCTTCTAATTCTACTATTCTATGGCTGTATGGCCTCAGCTAGACTTACCGGGTCTAGCACGATGGAGGGGTGAAGATCTCACAATATTTTTATGTTTTCTGTTTATATGTGGTGCATGACAACCTCAGAGGGAGAGGACGTCGCTCCCGCCATTTTGGGTTTTGTTTTCCCTTAAAGGAGACGAGCGCACTAGTGCTCGTGCACAAAAGGCAAGTTTTTTATATATTTAATGATTTTCCCCGCTCCCCCTACCCCACCCCTGATGGGCACAGAGGTCCTGGGGAGCTCTGCACCCCATGCGCAGGACCCGGCTCCTCACGAGTAACTGTGAGGAGCCGGGACAAACCGCGATGCCTGCCCACACGTTCCACGGTCTCGGGATTAGCCCGAGACCATGGAAAAAGTGGGCTCAAAGGGTAGGGCGAGATCCCAGGGCAAGGGAGGGATCATCCCTCCCTGCTCCTGGGATCCCCTGTGCATCATTTAGACGTGCAGGGACGATCCCGGGCATCACCCCGGGATATGGCCCCAACTAACTATAGCCTATGAGTCCCGATGTATTATCACAAAGGGGGAAAGCGCTTTGCTTACCATCACTTTTCCACCTGCATGTTTGTCCCTCATTACTTCCTATTTTGAAAGCGGAAGTAAACAACATGCATGTGGCCCATTCAGTGGGCCGTTTTGATCCCGGTGCTTCTCCTTCACACAGCAGGAGATAGCGACAACTTCCATTTTTAAAATAAGTTGGATTTACTGGGGTGTTGTGGGGTGCATGAAGAAGGCTAGAAAGGGAGGCAGAAGATGTCATGAGAGGGACCCACGAAAATCCGTGAGTGCCCAGTATCTAGAGTTCTATACAATGCTTGTCTGCTGGAGCTCCAGTGTGGTCCTTAGTGGGAAAGGAAGCTCTACCAAGGAGCTGGAATCATGAGTGTTGCTTACACATCCCTGTCCTTCTATCCTGGATAAATTGGAGATGCCTTTGGGTGGGGTGAGGGGCGGGGTAGTGGAAGAGCTCAGCACCTGCAGAAGTGGCTTTGGGTACTTGAATGTGTAAACATTTTGCACTTGCTCACGTATTTATTTATTTGTTTATTTATCAAAACTTTTTTATAGCGCCACCTCAGCATTTCCGGCATCGTGGCACTTTACAATAAAAAACATGTAAAACAGTATAAACAGTTTAGCCATTTAAATACGAACAAGCTTACCATTTAAAAACCTCAGAACATTAAAATTCAAGCTGCCACTTCCCCAAACTCTTGCGTAAATAAAAATGCCTTACAGAGACGTTCCAAATGGTGCACAGTGGGGGCCTGTCTAAATTTGAATGGCAGATCGTTCCATACTTGGGGGCAGCAACAGAAAAAGCCCCGGCCCCCACACATTCTAATTTGTAGTTTTATCCACAGATGTGATATGTGGATGTATATACCTTTAAGAGGCCTGTAGCTGCTAGTCTCCAGGTCCTCATCGAAGGCCTGGGCGGGGCCTCTGTTTCAGCCACTTGGTGGTGTGGGCCTTGCTACAGAGTTTTGGAGTGTCACTGTTCTAGGAGGTTTTAGTAATAAAGGAATCCAGCAAGGAAAAGACTCTGAAGTTATTGCCTGGTAGTCTAGGGGCAAGTGGCAGGCTGAACAGGTAAGCTCACCCGTATGGTCCCTTGTAGACAGCAAGAGCCCGTCTACACTTGTCTAGATGAAACATAACAAGTTGGCAGAGATGACGTCAGCAGTCACGTGATGCTGTTGTTGTTACGTTTCTTCTGACTTTTAAAACCGTTCCACTTTCTGTTAAAATCGTTTTAAAACTAGCAATGTGCCCCAACCTTTCGTTGTTTTCAATGCCGTCTTTCAAAGTCATGTCTCGTGACCATGGTCTTTGCTTCCTGATTAGGACAAGTGAGGGCTTTTCTAGGGGAGGGAGAGCTGGCACAACGCGACGAGGGGGAGGGGGAGGGAGGGCGGTGAAAGAGGGGACAGAGGCTTAATTTTTTAAAAAAACTGCTTATCTTTTGGGGCGCACGTGGCCCCTTTAAGACGCTGCAGGGCTTCCCTCGTCCCTACGCGTCGCCCCGCCTCCCTGCCGGCTTATCCCGGCAGGTCTAGCTCAGAGTCACCGGAAGAAGGAGATTTACTTCAGAGCCGGTATGAGCATAATGACGAACATTCTAAAGAAGAGTGTGCCGGGGTAAAACGATAGAAGAAAAGGTATTTCGATTGACTGGGCTCAAGTTGCATTTCCTAACGTAGCAAGGAAGGACGCAACAATGCACTTAAACAACGGTGTAATGAATAGTGTAGATCCTGCCCAGGTTACAATAATCAAGTCTGGAGGTGATCAGGGCACCCTGCTCCTGTGAATGAGTCTGCTGGTAGTCGGACACCAGGGCCAGGTGGGCACTCAACCAAGGCCTAAGCAGTGCAAGGCTTTATAGACAGTTAGTAATAGGGCTGTGCACGGACCCCCTATCCACTCTGGATCCCAATCCACAACTTCCAGATTGGGTCCGATCCACCTCACACTGATCCACCTATGGTCCACTCCACTCCACGGCGGGGCTCCGGATCCCGATCGAAGCTCCATGTTTCCACCCCATAGACTTGCATTGAAAATCAAACACCTATAACTTTTTTACTTTTAACGTTAGAAACCTCAAAATTGGCACCATGAGAGCTGATCCATGTATCCACATTCATAGCCAGTTTGAATCAAATCCAAGCATCCAGTGATTTTTGGCGAATATGTCAAAAAAAAAACACCACCCCATTTTCAGAAATGCAAATGTCATTTATCTAGATACAAACTTGAAAATGGGCACCATCCCAGCCTCCACCTAGATCCACATTCATGCCAAGTTTCAAGGAAATCTGAGCATGCCCGGAGTTTTAGTTATTTTAAAACTTTTTAACCCTCAACCCTAACCTCAATTAACAAACCTTTCTACATCTCTGTCACTTTTAATGTTAGAAACCTCAAAATCGGCACCATGAGAGCTTATCCACGTATCCACATTCATGGCCAATTTGGATCAAATCCGAGCATCCACTGATTTTTGGAGAATATTTCAAAATCCCACACCCCATTTTCAAAAATGCAAATAGCTCCAACATTTTTTACAGATACAACTGGGTAGCAATGCCTTTTTCATCACGAGAAAGGACTCATACTAATAATGTATTTATTATTTGGGGAAATGGGACAAGTGTGTATTGTGCTTTGCCCAGACTTTATTTGAATGCTCAAACTTTATTTGAATGCTTTTTGCACTTAACAAGCAGTGCACAGAAAACACCCACACCCACACCCCCAAGCTAAATCCTATCTCCTCCAAATAAATGCAGCTACAGTACAGAACTAACTAACCCTCCAAGACAGGAAACTGTCTCTGGCTCCCTCTGGCTTAGCCCCCCCTTCCAACATGGGGATTGGAGGATGCTTCACATTATCATCACGATTGGGAGTTCAATCTGTCAATCAAGGTGAAAAAGAAGAGCTTTCCCCTCCCATTTTACCCATTCTATAAAAATTAATAGCAAACGAACCGCACAATGAAAAATTCTGATAATCGACACAAATGACCCCCATCAAGCACTCTCTGAGCACAGTAAGTTTCAAGAATGTAGCTTTTAAAACAAAAAAGTTATATGTGCTTTGTTCTCACAATGCAATCCTATGGGGGAAACCTTCCAACATGGCAGGCGGAGCTCCATGTGGAAGCGGGTTGATCTGCAAATGGACGACCCACCCCACGTTGCTCCACTGCCCCCTGACCCGATCATCCTCCGCCTTTAACGGAGGCAAATCAGGCCAATCTGATGCTGCTTCTACGATCCGAAGCGAAGCGGAGGACAGCTCTAGTTAGTAAGACATTGAAGTGCATCCTAGTAGCCACTGGCAGCCAGTGGAACTCTCAAAGTACTGGAGTAACTGAAGACCATTTTGGGAGCCCCTTGATCAAGCTGCCTCTGTCACATTTTGCGTGGCCTGTAGGCACTGGATTTGCCTCAAGGGAAGGCCTGTAGACAGCAGGTTGCAATAATCAAGTCTGGAGGTGATCAGGGCATGAAATGTGGTGGTGAGATGACACAATGGGGTGGATTTGGAGGAGCACATGTAGTTGGTAAAAACAGCTGCAGACCCCGGCCCCCACCTGTGATGACATGGTGAGGGACTGGTCAAGAAGGACACACTGGACTTGAACCTCTGTCACAATCCTCGGCGAGATTCCTGAGAATGACACACCTCTGACCTCCTGTTGGAGCAAAGATAGACCCTCTAAGAGAGGCATGAGGAAGACACACCAGAGTTCTTGCCCTGCAAAATTTGGGAGGTGAGATCACCCTTTCTTATGCTTGCCTTTGCTGGACTGTATGAATGTCTGTATTTGATCAGCGTGTTGAAGACATACCTCTGCTTCAATTTGCACAGATTTTCCTCGCTCTGGCCAAGGTGTCAGAGGTCCTTACCGTTCTGAAAACAGTAAGGTAGTAAGACAGATAGGCCAAAGGTCAGAACTGAAAAGGACACGTGCTGTGAAGAGCATCACTGTTCTATTCAGAGATCATGTGGAATCTTCCATATAATTCTGCTGACAATAAAAAAACAATAACTTCATACCGAAAACTGAGTAGGTTAGTTTTTCCGACTTGCATCTCCCTTCTCCCTCTAATTGCCCTTTAGTTTGTGTTGCTTAAGTTTAAATTGCTCCAGTATTTTTTTTTTAATCACTTGAATCGGTTTAGTGTCCAAATAGATGTACGTTTTTAATCAATTTATTGTGTACACAGATTGAATCTAAAATTAATTCAGTATCTAGTCTGGATGAATTTTAAATTCAATTTAGCCCTTGATCTGATTTCAGTTTTACATTGAATTACATTTTTCATGGAGCCATGCTAAGATACATTTTGGTGATTAATAAGGCCACACAACCCCATAAATCCAGCATAATTGACCGAGAGCCTAGAAAATGTAGTAGAAACAACTCTGGGCAACCCTTCCCAAACTGCATGTGACACAATTCCTATATAAATAGCAGGCTGGGTTGGCTGGTCTTCAGCTTCTACCCCTGCAATCCTGATGTGCCTTGCTTCCTGAAGTGCCTTACTTCCAGACGCCATGGCCTCATCTACACCAAGCAGGATATTTCACTGTGGAAGCGGTCTATAAAAGGCAGGAGCCACACTAATGCTTTATAGCGGTGTTGAAGTGCACTGACAACTGTTGGGGCCCATTGACACATACCATATACCAGGATACCTGAGAGAGCGCCTTCTCCCCTACTAACCTACCTGGTCACTTAGGTCATCCGAGGGTCTGCTTCTGGTGGTTCCACATAGATCCATCCTCCGATTGGAGTCCACCAGGGGAAGAGCCTTCAACGTGGTGGCTCCCCTCCTGTGGAATTCCTTGCCTCTGGAGGTCAGGTAGGCACCAACCTTGTACTCCTTTCAGCACCTCCTGAAAACATCGTTATTCCAGGAAGCCTTTCCTTAATATCCAGCCATGAGTCACTGTATTTGCTTCTTTTAAAATCTGTTTTGAGTGTTTTATTCTGTTTTTTTTAAAATAAAAAATCTTGTACACTGCTCCGCAATTTTCAATTGGGAGCAGTATATAAATATTGTAAATAAATAAATGTACCGCCTTCATACCACTATATCCTGCTTGGTGTGGCTCCTGCCTTTTATGTGCCACTTTCATACTGCTTTCATAGTGTAATATCCTGCTTGGTGTAGATTACGCCTAAATTTTGTTGTAATACTGAGCTTAAACAAAACATGCCTGGATCCTAAGGAAACAGCAGCAAAGCTAGCAGAAGAGCAGGGTGAGGGATTATGCCATCTCTCCACTCCTGTTCTGACTTTCTCTCTACTCTTGAGAAGACCAATTGACTCACAAGCAGGCCCACCTGGGACATCATGTTTCATGAATGGCTGAGGCTATTGTTCTATCCCCCAACCTGGGGGAAGAATAATCGGAGTAGGATCAGGCTGGGCTATGAAGTCACAACCACCTATAGGAATATAGGAAGCTGCTTTACACTGAGGCCAGATCTACACCAAGCAGGATATAACACTTTGAAAGCAGTATGAAAGTGGTATATGGTATGTGTCAATGGGCCCCATAAGTTGTCAGTGCACTTCAATACCATTGTAAAGCAGTAGTGTAGATCCTGACGAAGTCAGGCCATTGGTTCATCTATGCCGATATTGTCAACATTGGCTCTCCAGAATTTTAGGCAAGAGACTGCCTACCAGGAGATGCTGGGAATTGAACCAGGAACCTTCTGCATGCAAAGCAGGTGCTCTACCACTGAGCCATGGACCCTCCCTGCCTTGCTGTGTTTGACATGAGAGTAGTACTGCCTCCCTCCCTCTCCACCTCTGTGTATTAACATTTGGTGAGAAGGCAGGTTTGACATGAGTGAGTTTAAGGGAATGGTAGTTCTTTGTCCTTTGTACATGTAGGATGCAATCCTATGCGTATTTAGACAGAAAAATGTCCTGCAACTCCCAGCATTCCCCCAGCCAGCCATGCATCCAACTGTTTGAACCTACCATTAAAAGAGACAAATAACAACATAAGAAGAGCCCTGCTGGATCAGACCAGGGGTCCATCTAGTCCAGCATTCTGTTCACACAGTGGCCAGCCAGCTGTCAACCGGGGACCCACAAGCAGGACACCCTCCCACCCATGTTCCCCAGGAACTGGTGCATATAGGCTTACTGCCTCTGATACTGGAGGTAGCACATAGCCATCAGGACTGGAAGCCATTGATAGCCTTCTCCTCCAAATCCCCCTGGAATCAACAGGAAGAAACTAGGCACAGCCAATTAATATAATTAGGGAACAATCCTTTCCATGTTATTTATTAATTGACTTGCTTTAGTAGTTATTAACTGCTGCTTAACTACAGAACTGAATGTTTGCATGTAGGTTATTTTAATATTTTTATTGTTAGATCATTTTTTGCATTATCTTTTGCTATCTTATTGATACTATTGTATTCTGTATGGTGCTGTTAGCCACTTTGGGCTTCCGTTTGGAGGCGGGAAATGAGATAAATAGACAAAGATAATGATAAGGAACTGGGGAACTGAGAAGCAGGAAGTCTGCAGGACATCTGATTGTCATTGTGGTGGGTTTAGGGTGAGTATTGGACTCAGATCTGGGAGACATGGGTTCAAATCCCCACTCAATCATGAAAACCATTGGGTGGGCTGTGGCCAGTCATTATCTCTCAAAAACCTGCCAAACCTGTTTGACCCAAGTTGATGCAGAGAGAAAAATAAATATATAGATGTGTCAGCAAGGGCAATGACGTCTGTGGTGTGTTTTTTTGTTTTGTTATTTTGTACTTCAACATAATATTCAGTGTGCAATGTTAGACTTTTTAAAAAACGGTTTGTGTAAAAACTCCCTGGGGTGGTCAGGTTCAGCTTGCGTTATGAGAGAGCAGGCTGTTCAGAGTGAGATCATGCATGCAAATGAAATCCAATCCTATCAAACTCTCCCGAGGTAATCAGCAAATGATGACGAAACAGCTATGAGCTGAAGTGGGCTCTTGAAACTGCAAACACCTGTACAAAAGTATGCATGGTGTGGAGAATGTGGATAGGGAGACATTTTTCTCCCTCTCTCAAAATACTAGAACCCGGGGTCATCCCATGAAGCTGATTGGTGGGAGATTCAGGACAAATAAAAGGAAGGACTCCTTCACACAGTGAATAGTTACATTATGGAACTCACTACCACAAGATGCAGTGATGGCCACCAATTTGGATGGCTTTAAAAGGGGGGTTGGATCAGTTCCTGGAGGCAAAGACTATCCATGGCTACTAGTCCTGATGGTTGTGTGCTATCTCCAGTATTCGAGGCAGTAAGCCTGTGTGCACCAGTTGCTGGGGAACATGGGTGGGAGGGTGCTGCTGCACCATGTCCTGCTTGTTCACCCCTGGCCAATGGCTGTGAACAGAGTGCTGGACTAGATGGACCCTTGGTCTGATCCAGCATGACGCTTCTTATGTTCTTAGAAACTTAAAACAGAGTACATCGTTGGTTGTTCTCTCCCCCCCCTGCCCCCCCCCCCGCCAGCCGGCCCCACTCAAGGGAAGGCATGAACAAAAGTATGCTCTATGCTGTTGTTGCTGTTGTTTTTAAGAAGGAGGTACCATGGGGACTCAACTGAATATCTCATGTGCCTGAAAGATAACAAGCCAATGCAATGAACTGCCGTGCTCCCTGATTTTTTATCGAAACGAAGAAGAAAGCTTTAATATTAATTGAGATGACAAGGTGTCTTCGCAGAGGAGGCCTACAGCAGAGCAGAGCATCGCTGGAAGGTGCACTCGTAAGGCTGAGCTCAGAGCAAAGGTAGCACTGCACTGCAGGCTACATCTGACAGGCTGCTCGGCAAATGCCCGCATCGTCTTTTCATGGAATAATTGGTTCTCTGGGTTTTCTAGAGACTTTAAAGTCGCCATTAAAGGAAACAGGGCACAATGCAGACCCGGGGAGAACAGAAAGATAGAAAAGAAATTAAGTGTGCCAACAGTTGTCTAGATGGTTTATAAGGACATTGACTCCGCACGCACTAGGAAACCATCGAATTAGGAAACAGGATAATTTAATTAAAATAGATCAGCTGTCATCCTTGGCTGCAGTCCTGCACTCAGTTGGGCTGCTTGAATCCCATTAAAGTTGATGGTCTCTCAGCAGTTAACTGCGCTTAGGATTGCAGCCTTTCGCAACTCATACAGTTGGGTTTCTTGGCGGGTGGCAGAGGCTCTAATGTACACACAGAACTCTTCCATCTGCAAGGGTTTCCACATTTTCCTGAGCATGAAATTAAAAGAGAGCCCTGATCACTGAGGACGTGTTGCATAACTCTGCAATGACCAGAATCATTTTCAAGGCAAAGGGCCTCTCTTGGCATTACTTCAGTGGTGTGGGACCTCAATGTTGGCACCAGTGCTATAGCTAGATGGGGCAATATCCTGAGGATCACCCCGGGATCATCCCTGTGCATCCACATGTTGCACAGGGGATCCTGGGAGCAGGGAGGGATGATCCCTCCTTTCCCCCGGGATATGGCCCTATAGTTGTAGCCTGCTTTTTCCGCCGTCTCGGGATGACCCCAAGACCATGGAACGTGTGGGCGGGTGTCGAGGTTTGTTCCGTCTCCTTGCAGTTACTCGCGAGGAGCTGGGAACCACGCACTGGGTGCAGAGCTCAACAGGAGCTGTGCGCCAATCTGGGGTGGGGTGGGGTGAGCAGGGAAAAATGTTTTAAATAAAAAAACTTACAATTTGTGTACGAGCGTTCCTGCGCTTGTCTCATTTAAGAAAACAAACAAACAAAATGGTGGGCACGATGTCACGTTCCTCCAAGGACATCGTGCGCCGTGTGTAAACGGGGGGCGATCTCACAATAACAATATTGCAAGATCCTCACCCCTCCATCGTGCTAGACCCTTAAGTCTAGCTGAGGCCCAGCTCTTTTGGGAGAGGGTTTTTTTAGCTGCCATGTCCTCTTAGTGGCTCCCTCTAAGGGGCTACCTCCCAGTAATTGGGCTCAGTGGAAGCTGGTGTCCCCAATGTTAGTAGGGTGGTGAATCCACTCCAATTTCAGTCAAAGCCAGTCAGAACTCTAAAGGAGGTCTCCAATCTGCACTGGAGTGGACTAGCCATTGATACATCTGCCCTCCATGAATCTGTCTTGATCTGAAGGCATCTAAGGCCCATTGCTTTGTTGGATGACTTCAAGTTCTAGAATCTGAGGGTCTTTGGTTCGGTGGTAGAACACATGCTTGGCATGCTGAAGGTTTCAGGTTCAATGGCTAGCATCTCAAGTTTAAAGTACCAGATAGTGGGTGATGTGAAGGCCTCTACATGGGAACCTGGAGAGATGTGATTATTCAGAATAGACAATGCTAGGTGATACAAACAAAGAGTCCTGAGACTGAGGCAAAAAACAACAACCCTGAAGCATCTTTCATGGGGGAAGACAACGTTCAGGAAATTGCAGGACCAACTTTGGCACAGAACTTGCTCTATCTCGTTCCTGAAACTGCTCTCCTCCCATCCACTACAGAATTTGCAGGGGGATAGCAGTATTATAAGCATATGCATTAGATTCAAAATGTATCCTCAATCACCTTTCATAAAATTCATGTTTGGAAGACCCTGGAGAAGGTGCTTAGGCCTGAACAATGACAACTAATGCTCTGTCAAAATGTCTCGTAAGGTAACTTTTCTCAAAAAACGTTCGGAGCTTTTTCTTGTCTCCTTTGGAAGAAAAGGACCCTTTGTAGAATATTCTCCAAATTTTCTTCTCCATTTTTGTGGTGTCCATCTCCGTTTCTCTTCCCCCACACTTCCCAATGCCCTGAAATGATACTAGGTATGGGGCACTGTGGGGGATGTCAAATGGGGACCAGGCTGTCAACACAGTGGCTGCTGTTGTCTCCCACCAATAAATAAATAAATAAATAAATAAATAAATAAATAAATAAATAATCCAAGGAAGGAAGGAAGGAAGAAAATGAAAGAAAGAAAGAAAGAGGAAGGAAGGAAAGAAAGAAGGGAGGAAGGGTGCTTCCTTCATTCCCAATGGTGAGCCTTATCTGTGAGAAACTGTTGGAGAATTTCCCCTACTCTAAATTTATCTGCCCGAGAGGCCATTTTTGCACACCTCTGGTTCATATGGATGAATTTGCCCACAAAGGGGACAAATATTTCCCTGCAATTGAAAGAAAGACAGAAAGGAAGAAAGACAGACAGATGAAGGAAGAAAGGAAGTATGTAAGTCAGGGAGAAGCTGTGATGACTTGAAAGGGAAGCAACGGTAGCCAGAGTTAGTGGGGCAGTCCCTCCAAAATATTTTCTTCTACTCTGTTTGCTTCCCTAGCTTTCAGTCCCATGTCTCTAAAATCACATGGATTAATTCCTTGCTCCTCTGGTCTTTGAATTCTCCTTCTTCCTCTCCCAACTTGATTTTCCTAGACTCATTCCTGGGGGGACAGAGTTATTTGGCAATGCAGTTTGTTGGGGGAAATGCATATTAAAATGTACATATTAGTGGGAAGTGTACACAAAATAAGTACATTTTTGGAAAGTATACACAAAACTGTTTTACATCACTAGAATCTTTTGGTGGGGGAATGCTTCAGTGTAGCCACACACAGACCCTACGATTGACAATCCCTTTGCTTTTAGTGAAGTGTGCTAAGTTTCTGTTCAGCGGCTGCAAATCCTCAAAGCCTTTATGAATGAAAGGTCATCTGCAAGGTCACATCCATTTGCAAGGAACGTTGAGCATGCATTTATTATTCATCATAAAAGCATATAATTATTATTTTGTATGGAGCACGTGGTTTCCTATCTGGGCATTACCTGCTAAAAAGACCTTCTGTAATGAAGGCGCCCACAGATTTGATCAAAAGGTGTTGACCGCAAAAGGGAAAGTTGCCAGCAAAAATCGACAGACGAGCGTATGGCTCCAACCTCTCGACATCAGAACACATTAATTCTTACACAGAGAACAACATTTTGGAGAGTGTAACAGGGAAACAATCAGCAAAGTGATTACAGAACATGCAATCAGGAAGCAATTCTTTCTCCCTGTGAGTTCGAAGAGCAAGCAAATCCAGGAAGAGGAAGAGCAGGCTATCGGGCAAAATGAAGAGCCATGCAACTGGATGGGATCCAACATCCTGATTCTGAATGTCACTTGGGAAAAATAATGCCAGGAAACCCAGGAGACAATGATGAGTCATTTCCACTTAAGCGGAGAGTTCCACACTTGCGAGGATGCATACGTCTATTAAAAAATCCAGAGTTACTGTCCTCAGTGGACATATTACGGAGTACTTCAAGGCCATCTTAAAAGCCATGATTTAGATCTATTCTTGATGTTGCCATATCTCTGTGATGATCTCACATGAATCCTCATTTAGCATTTTTTAAAGTTCTCTGGTGCATATGCACCGTGTGTTCTCAAAGGACCTCAGATGAGCCCTTCTATACCCTGTTCAGGCCTGATGACCACCTGAGCCTCATCCTCTAAGAAGGAGGTCCAATAGATTCAAAGAAGCTGTGCACTGGTTTGACGCATGCCATGTGCTGCGGTGTCATTGGAAGAACTCAAGTTTTTCCCATTGCCTACCTCACCAGGGCTATGCTAGAGTTGGAGGCACCCTCACTTGGTTGCTTAGAAATTCTGTTCTGTGAAACTAAAAGTTGGATGTCCTCTGAAAATACAGGGGTGGTTGTAATACATTCCAGTATTCTGGTGATTGTGTGGTATTCTCCAAGTGCATTTGACAACTGAAGATGATGCAATATTTGACAGTATCTGACAGGTAGCAGGCAATAAAGGATGATATGCTGAGTGTGTTGTTATTATTATTATTATTATTATTATTATTATTATTTATTTATTTATTTATTTATATAGCACCATCAATGTACATGGTGCTGTACAGAGTAAAACAGTAAATAGCAAGGCCCTGCCGCATAGGCTTACAATCTAATAAAATCAAAGTAAAACAATAAGGAGGGGAAGAGAATGCCAACAGGCACAGGGTAGGGTAAGCAGGCACAGGGTAGGGTAAAACTAACAGTATAAAGTTCGCACAACATCAAGTTTTAAAAGCTTTAGGAAAAAGAAAAGTTTTTAGTTTTTAGTTGAGCTTTAAAAGCTGCGATTGAACTTGTAGTTCTCAAATGTTCTGGAAGAGCGTTCCAGGCGTAAGGGGCAGCAGAAGAAAATGGACGAAGTCGAGCAAGGGAAGTAGAGGCCCTTGGGCAGGCGAGAAACATGGCATCAGAGGAGCGAAGAACACGAGCGGGGCAATAGTGTGAGATGAGAGAGGAGAGATAGGAAGGAGCTAGACCGTGAAAAGCTTTGAAGGTTAACAGGAGAAGTTTATATTGGATTCTGAAGTGAATTGGAAGCCAATGAAGAGATTTCAGAAGCGGAGTAACATGGTCAGAGCGGCGAGCCAAGAAGATGATCTTTGCGGCAGAGTGGTGAACAGAAACCAACGGACTGATGTGAGAAGAAGGAAGGCCAGAGAGAAGAAGGTTGCAGTAGTCCAACCGTGAAATAACCAGCGCATGAACAAGCGTCTTGGCAGAAGAGACAGACAGTGTGGTATAGCTGGCCAGAAAGCTGAGCTAGAAATCAGGAAGACCTGAGTTAATTTCTCACCACCATTAATTCACTAGATGATGATGAAAATGACGATGTTGATGATAATGATGATGAATTTCTATACTGCCCAATAGCTGAAGCTCTCTGGGCAGTTTGCAACAATTCAGCAGAGAAAAATACAGCATCAATACAATTATACAGAATTTAAAAGTAATTTAAACAGCTAAAAAGCAATTCCAATAAAATACTTAGACCTGTCAAACAGCTGGCATAAATGCTTCATCATGTGCCGTTAAATGCCTGGCAGAAGAGGACAGTTTTAAACTGGCCTCCAAAGGATGATGGTGTTGGTGCCAGGCAGGCCTCAGTGAGGAGATCATTCCTACAGGATGGTCTTACAGGGTTGTCATAAGTTAATGTCTGTGACATTGTGGTAACTACAAGATGTTTATGAAATGCCTTGAACAATTCCAAGTACTACCACAATGGGAGGCATTTGTATTATCTATCATTTAGTGGCCAGTATTTGATAGTATCTAACAGCTTATATGGAGCTGACCAATTTAAAACTCAATACTGTAAAATTCATTTGATAGTATCAGACAGTTGGCATGAAGCAGATAGCAGCCTATTTTACAATATCTGATATGCCACAATTCTTACTGGACTGGGCTTTGGTACATTGATTAGTTCTGTAGAAGACAACACTTCAGAAAGTGAAAATTTTCTCCCCACTGATAATTTTCTCAGGCCACAGCTAGACCTAAGGTTTATCCTGGGATCATCCAAGGTTCGCCCCTGCCTGAGCACTGGATCCCCTGTGTGTCACCTAGATGAACAGGTTTGACCCCTGGATGATCCAGGGATAAACCTTAGGTCTAGCTATGGCCTCAGAGTGCCTACATAAAAATCTCCTCTTCTACACAGCCATGAAAGGTATAGAGGCCTTGTTCTCCACTCAAACAAACCAGTGGAGGGGTATTTATGGAAGTAACCTTGCTTCCTACTTGACCTGAAAATGTGTTGTTCTTTGGAATGCTGTGTTTTCACCCATTCATTTCATTCAATATTTTTATATCCTGACCTTCTCCAATTCTGGAATGCTGGACAGCTAACAACACAATCACCCAAACAGTCATGAAATAACCTGAATGTAATGCAACATCTTTAATTACACACTGCCTTTACATATTATGAAATGGCACCGATAACTCTCACTAGGACTGCTCCTAAACAACTTTACATCCGAGTCCAAATGCCTGAACAAATGAAATGACTTTGCTTTTCCGAACTCTTGCCTCCAAGCTGTAGCTTAAGAATGCTCCCCATGAAGCTGAATGCTCCCTAGCAGGTGACAAATTAAATAGCAAGCAAGGCATTAGCACAACGGGAGCCATTTTGAATCCATTTATCCTGTATTTGGTTTCCCTGTCAGCCGTTAATGCTAATGTAGCAAGAAACAGCTTCACGAAGGGAAAGGGGGAAGTTTCTTCCAAGTTTCCTTCTCAGTCAAAGAAATATCAGTCTTCTTTGTTTAGATCAAGTGGATATTTTGTTGTGGTATCTGTTTCACCTGCCAGGCCTGCACAAGTGGGGCTTCTTATGTGGATTCATTGTGACCTGTTTGGACCATTCTTATATCATCTATATTTCCTTTAGGGATAGCCATATCCATCTATTTCCAGTCTGTGTCACTTTCACATGTGTCCCTTCACACTTTTGCATGTGCTTTCATTTCCCCTGACTTGCCACCACACTAATCTGCAATTTAAAATAAAAAGCTACATGGAGAATTCTTCTTCTTCTTCTTCTTCTTCTTCTTCTTCTTCTTCTTCTTCTTCTTCTTCTTCTTCTTCTTCTTCTTCTTCTTCTTCTTCTTCATTTCAAAGCTCTCTGGGTGGTTTACATAAGATTAAGACACTTAAAAACTAGGGATGTGCTCCGCTTCTCCTCAAACCGGAGAAGCAGGAGCGGAGCAGGGGGCTTCGCCTACCCTTAAGGCGGAGGCGAAGAGGATTGGGTAGGGTGACCATATGAAAAGGAGGACAGGGCTCCTGTATCTTTAACTGTAATGTAGAAAAGGGAATTTCAGCAGGTGTCAACTGAAGTGGGTGAAATTCTCTGTTCATCAACACAGTTAAAGCTGCAGAAGCCTTGCCCTCTTTTGTATCTAGCCACTCTACTACAGCTAGTGTAGCTTTAATTGTTGTGATGAAGAGGGAATTTCACGCACTAAAATTGACACCTGTTGCAATTCCCTTTTCTACATTACTGTTAAAGATACAGGAGCCCTGTCCTCCTTTTCATATGGTCACACTAGGATTGGGGGACCTGCGGAGCATTGCGGAGCGGATCGAGGTGAAGGCGGATCCTTCGCCTTGATCCGGAGCTCCGCCAAAAAGGTAAGTGGGGTTTACTAGGCCCTGCAGCAACGGCGGCAGGGCCAGGTAAACCCCCCTCCCTCCTCTCCCTTATCTGCGTCCGTCTGCGGTCCTGCGGCTGCTTCAACTGAGCCCAAGGACTCAAACAGGAAGACTAGGCCGCAAGGCCTCGGGCTCAGTTGAAGTAGCCATGGGACCGCGGACAGACGCAGGTAAGGGAGAGGAGGGAGGGGGGTTTACCCGGCCCTGCCACTGCCGCCGCCGCCCGTGCGGTGACGGCAGCAGAGCCAGGTAAGGGACCAAGGAGGAGGGGGGGTCTTACCTGAGTCCGTCTGCGGTCCCGTGGCTGCTTCAATTGAGCCTGAGGACTCAACCAGGAAGACTAGGCCACAACTGCGGCCTAGTCTTCCTGTTTGAGTCCTCGGGCTCAGTTGAAGCAGCCATGGGACCACGTATGGACGCAGGTAAGGGAGAGGAGGGAGGGGGGTTTACCTGGCCCTGCTGCCGCCGCCGCCCGTACAGCAATGGCGGCAGAGCCAGGTAAGGGAACAAGAGGGAGTGGGGTCTTACCTGAGTCCGTTGCTGCCCATCCCAGCTTCACTAGAGCCCGTGGCTCAAACAGAAAGTGTAGGCTGGGGTCTACAGATCCTGGTTGAGCCGCGGGCTCTAGTGAAGCTGGGATGGGCCACGATGGACATAGGTAAGGGGGAGGAGGGAGGGGGGCTTACCTGACGCCACTCCCCGCCACTGTGGAGCTCTGATTCGGAGCTGGAGCTCTGCAGTGGAGCGGAGTGGCCCCCAGGTGGATCGAGGCAGGGCGGAGCGGGCCTTATCCGCAGTTTGCGGATCGGCCGCGAAGAGGCTCAGGAGTCCGTGCACACCCCTATTAAAAACAATATACAAAAATTAAAAACCACAAAAACATACAATATACACACATTTAAAACTGCTACAACAACTTTAAAAAACAAACCGATGAGTCTAAAAAAAACAGACCCAGGCTCATCAGATATTGCTAAATGCCTGGGAGAAGAGAAAAGTCTTGACCTGGTGTCAAAAAAATAACAATGTTAGCACCAGGCAGGCCTCATCAGGGAGATCATTCTACAGTTGAGGGGCCACCACAAAGAAGGCCCATTTAAAGCAGTTCAAGCCTATCCATGACTTCCTGTAAGAACACTCCATTGAGTTCAATGGCGTTTACTCCCAGATACATGGATATAGGATTGCAGGTATAATGTATGGATGGACCGATTCACCCACATCAGATTTCTTTGGACACTCACCCCACTGCTGTCCGACCCTGTGTGAGCTTCTTTCAAGACTCGGTAAGTGTCCGATGCCATTGTGAACCCATCCACCCTCATCCAGAGCTTCCGTTGTGTGCAACAATAGAGGCACTGGAAATTATGTCTTTCCCCCATTGCATAAATGGCGACCATAAAAACCCTATTTTGTGCAATGGGGGAAACACACAATTTCCAGAGCCTCCATTGTTGTGCACAATGGAGGCTGCAGATGAGAGTGAGAGGCTGTGGTTGTTGGCCTGTGGGGGCATTCAAAGCAAGGGCCCATGAATGCACCACTAGCACCCAACTGTTTCTGGTGGGGGGGACATGGGGTAATCTGTTGGACCCCCAGACCCAGCCAGACCCCTGCAACATCCCTACAAAATTTATGCTTCTTTGTGTATTTTGATGATTTATTGACTTTTACTTTTTGTCTGAGAAGTGCATCGGAAGATTTGGGAGTGTGACAGCCAGTGAATAAGTTCTAATCTGCAGATTAGTCTAAAAAGTACAGATCACTTGGATCAGAATCCACAAAGACAGCAGCCCTATTCAGGCATTTAAAAAAAAGGGTTAGGTGGATGATGAGCAAAGATGGCTTTTGTCTCTTAACATGGAGACATAAATATACAGAAATTAAACTGAATGGGAAACTGTATGTGTGTGTCTGGAACGGCACGTTTACATCTATCGAGCAATTGTACAAAAGCAGTCTGATATTGCCTCTGGTTATATTTTATTTGTGTTTTCTTTCTGTGTTTTCTGGAGTCTGCACACATTTCCAACTGATTTTGCTGTCTCATTTTTGTCTCCTGATTTGGGATTCTGGCAATGTGCAAGCTAACTTTTCCATACTGATTTGTATTCACATCCAGAAACTGTTTTAACTGTAGAAGAACATTAACAGAAACTCATGTATATTTTCGTCCCTTCTGAACTTGCATTGTCTGCAACTGTAGGCATCAAAATTCAATTCAGTTCTGGATGAGAGTAAGCACCTGAAAGCCTGAACAAGTTTATATATATATATATATATATATATATATATATATATATATATATATATTCTCTAGATGATCAATTACACAGACTGTGTTTTCACTAGGGCTGTGCACTAGCTCAGGTCTGAATCTGAATCCCACACCTGGGCTATAGCTAGACATAAGGTTTGTCCCAGGATCATCCCGAGTTTGTCCCTGCCTGAGTGCTGGATGCCCTGTGTGGCACTTAGATGAACAGGTTTGACCCCAGGGCAATCCTGGGATAAACCTTACGTCTAGCTACGGCCCAAGTGGGCTGTTCTAAACTCTAGAGGCTGAAAAGGGCCATTTCTGGCCACTGCAGATTGAACATTAGATCTAGGAAATGACAGACCTGCCATCATCGAGGATGGGTGGCTGCTAGACAGGTCAGGTATTGCCCATGGGCAGACAGGGCAGTGGCTCACCACGGTGAGTGGGGAGGAGGGTGAGCACAGAGTCTGATGGACTCCCTGTTGGCTTCATGCCCAGGAACCTGCAACATCCAACCCACTTTGAATGTCCTGAATTTATTTATTTATTTGTTGCATTTATATCCCACCTTTTTTCCACCAAGGAACCCAACGCGGCATACATAATCCTCCTCTTCTCCATTTTTATCCTCACAGCAACAACCCTGTGAGGTGGGTTAGGTTGAGAGTCTGTGACTGGCCCAAAGTCACCCAGTCAGCTTCCATGGCCAAGTGGGGACTAGAACCCGGATCTCCCGACTCCCAGTCCAACACTTTAGCCACTATACCACACTAGATCTCGCTTTGGATCTGGAACTGATGTGGATTGGACAAGGCCCAAAGCAGCCCGAAGTGCATCAGGTTTGATTTGGAAGCTCTGAAGACGCCTCCGAAAGAGTTCAGGAGGCCCTGGAATAGCCTTAGTTTTTTGTACAATTCTGTCAGGTAAGTTACTGTCCTGAGTATGTCAATACTCATTCCAAAGACCAAAATTATTCAGCTTTTGACCATCCATAGTATAGAGCAGTATCGCATGGACATAGGCATGTGCTGCACGTTTCATTAGGGTGGGCATCCAGGGAATTCTTTTAAGGTGATCATTTATTGAATCCTCAATCATAAAGGACATTATTTTTATTCATTTATTTATTAAACACTGTAGACTATTATGCCCTACTCTGCATTCAGCTTGCCTGACTGTGGGAGGGCCATTGCAGGTGAGGGGGGAGGAATGAGGAGACACTCCTTAATCCCCAGCATTGGTAGGGCTTTGTGGTGACACTGGCCAGAGCAGGGGCTTACAAGGTGATATTAGCCTTCAGGGCATCTCCTCCTGGCCTCCTTGAAGGTGACTCCCAGCACAGTGATTCCTTTTCACTCCTGCTACCAGGAGCAATGTCATGCTGTCAAGGGTGGTGGCAGTGGAGCAGCTGGAGGGTAGCTGGAGGACAGTTCCTGCTGCATCTGGATCCCCCTCTGAATCTCTGCTTAATGTCCCTCTCAATTTAGCACTTATTGCTTGAGATATTAGGGTGTGCCACAACACACCCCTTGCACACGCCTATGCACATGGGGCATCACATCCTGACAATGCTCCTGAGTCTGAATAGGGCTACCTTCATTATGTGTAGGGTTTCCAACAGTGGGAGGGAAGCCCTGCCCAACCAGGCCCCTTCACGATTTGAATCATGACTGCCTGAAGTAGGCCTTTGAGATGCAACAGTTCAGAATAGGTTAGAATTCAATCTTCAACCACAGCCAGCCAGATGCCTTTGCGAAGCTCATGAACAAGACATGATGGTTGATGGCCTTAGAGGTGAGTGAATGATGTTCAAGTTCATCTGGGCCATAGCTAGACCTAAGGTTTATCCCAGGATCATCCCGGGTTCATCCCTGCCTGAGCACTGGATGCCCTGTGTGGCACTTAGATGAACAGGTTTGACCCCAGGAAAATCCTGGGATAAACCTTAGGTCTAGCCACGGCCCTGGATTCCCCAGACATCATCTTCCTGCTCATCTCTCCCCTAATTCTTGTTCATCTTTACGATTGCTGCTTGCGCCGGGTGAACAGGGAACTTGCACAAATTGAGCAACGATGACATGGGAGATTTCCACATGTCTCCTTAAATTTGCACAAATTTCCTCCACAACCCTCCATAGCAGGGCTAATTCAGTCTAGTGAGGAAATTTGCACAAAGGAGGACATTGCACAAACTGCACTGGGACTCGGGAATGAGACAAATGGAAACACGCGTTCGATAATTTGTGAATATTTTCAGCGTACACATGGTCGTGCTCACATTCAGAGTATCAAATGGGTCATGCACGCAGAAATCCTTCTCTGAACATTATGCCTAGTATCAGATATATAAAATAATTAGGGGTGTGCACGGACCCCCCGCTCTGCTTCTCTTCCAGATCCGTGACTTGCGGATCGGGCTGCTCCGCTCTGCCCCCGTTCCGCCTATGTCCGCTCCGCTCCGCTGCGGAGCTCCGGATCCGGATCGGAGCTCCGTTTCCCCCCCATAGGATTGCATTGAAAGCTAAAAAAGTATACAACTTTTTTTCTGTTAAAGTTAGAAACCTCAAGTTTGGCACCATGACACCTCATGGATGTATACACATGCATGCCAAGTTTCAAGCCAATCCCATCATCCCCTGATTTTTGGGGAATTTTTGAAAATCGGGCACCCCATTCACACCCCTTTCGATAGCTCCGTCAATTTGCACGTTAGAAACCTCAAACTCGGAAGCATGATAGCTTATCCAGGGATACACATGCACACCAAGACTTAAGGCAATCCCATCATCCCCTGATTTTTGGCGGGGCTCTAACCTTTTAACTCACCCCAAATCAAGTCCCATTTTACAGCTACATCAATTTGCATGTCAGAAACCTCACCTTCGGTCCCATGACAGATTATCCATGTGTCCACATGGACGGCAAGTTTCAAGCCAATCCCATCATCCCCTGATTTTTGGGGAATTTTTGAAAATCGGGCACCCCATTCACACCCCTTTCGATAGCTCCATCAATTTGCACGTTAGAAACCTCAAACTCGGCACCATGATAGATTATCCAGGGATACACATGCACGCCAAGACTCAAGGCAATCCCATCATTCCCTGATTTTTGGCGGGGCTTAAACCTTTTAACTCACCCCAAATCAAGTCCCATTTTACAACTATGTCAATTTGCATGTCTGAAACCTCACCTTCGGTCCCATGACAGCTAATCCATGTGTTGACATGGATGCCAAGTTTGAAGCCAATCCCATCATCCCCTGATTTTTGGGGAATTTTTGAAAATCGGACACCCCAGTATCTGCAGACAGCTCAATGGGCCCATTTCAAAGGAAATCCCAACATACCATGAATTGGGGAGTAGAGATAAACCTAAATATGAATCTTCTTCCACACTTGAAAAATTGATTTGGAACTTGAGCACAGGAAGGACTTCTCCCCTGAGTCAAAGCAAGACACACAAAAACCATCCCTGCGAGGTGGGCAGGGGAGGAGGGGGGGAAGGCAGGCAGGCAGCAGACATTTCTGGGGGCACAAGGAAGTGAGCCAAGGATAGTTTCAAAGCCAGTAATGCATATAAAATGGAATAAATAAATAAATAAACAAAGGAGGGGTGGAATTAAAAGCAGCAGTGTTGCTCAATAAACAACAAGAAGAATTTTTTTAAAAAAGGCTATATCTGTCTTTTACCAGTACGAGGGGAGTGGATGTGCCCAAGAGGAGGGGGAATCATCTGCCAATTTGACTGGTCCTGTCTAGGTACCAGTCTTTAAGAAGCAAACGATCACTTCAACTCATGATAGGCATTCTCTCCAGTGATTTACCTTTGGAGGGCTCTGATGGCCCTCCAAGGACAGGAGAGTGCACAGGGCATGTCCACAGGCCCTAGGGGAGCTCATCCCCTTGCACCACATCTATTTAGTTGTTCCCCAAAGTTAGGGTGGATAGCAGTGCTGTGTTTTTTCTATCTCTTATTATTGGCTTAGTATATGATTTCAGTTTGTGTTTGTGCATTTGGTGGGGCTACTGTTTTAAAAAACACTGGGAAAAGTCCGTTCAGACTAAGAACCGCCCAGAGAGCTCCGGCTATTGGGCGGTATAGAAATGTAATAAATAAATAAATAAATAATAAAAAAAGAGAAGTTCCCAGAATCCCAAGTTACCCGTTTTGCCTATCCCCTCCTCCAACTTTGGGATCATGTGATCATGACTGGGAGTTGACTCTGCCCCTCAGCCCTTCGAAAAAGGTACATTTTCCTGCTGTTTTACCCGATTTTCCCAAAAATTCTAGCAAGCGAACCGCAGCATGCAGAGAGCTGGGAGTAGGCTCAAGATGACCCCCAGCCATGACTCTCCAAGCACAAGAAGTTTCAGAAAGATAGCTTAAAAAACAACACAGTTATCCCCTATTCTTTTCCCCAATGCAATCCTATGGGTGAAATTTTGCAAAATGGCGATCGGATCGGTCTGCGAAAAGAGAAGTGCTCCGCGTATGTGCGCTTCTCTTCGCTGTGCTTCTACGGGTCCCCGGTCCACTTCTACTCCGCCTCTGGGCAAGGCGAAGCAGGCCAATTCGCTTCTGATTCTCCGCTTCCAATCGGAGCGGAGCACATCCCTAAAAATAATGTCTTCATACATGGAAGGTCCATCTAGATATAATGCCTGATGCCTGTTGATATATAAGGATTGATAATTCACAAGGGATGCCAATAAATAAATAAATCCTGCCTTCTCTCCCCCAACACATGTACATTGATACATCTTGTGTGGTGCAAACTCTCTGACCCACCCAGGTGACTCATCTTTCACAGTCAACAAGTGGTAACTGCAGCAAAATGTTGAAGTGTAGAGTGTCTCAGCTCAGGATTCCAGACATTTTCTTCCTCTCCTTTTCCTGTTTTTCCAAACCATCAACATTCCTTGACCATTGAGCATGTTCAGTCCTCTTTGGGCTGCGTGATTTGCGTTGGGTAGGGGGAGGTTACTCTCCCTTAGGTTTTCCCCCTTAAATTTTTTTTGCACAGCTACAGATCTCAAACTCCGCTAAAGCTGCTGATACCTTCCTCTTTTGTTAAATAAGCATCAGCACTCAGAGATCACAGACTGCTAATAGTGTGTGTATATGTCTCCTTCTCTCCCTCTGTGTGTGCCTGTGCCTGTGTGTAGACAGACAGACAGATGGAAGATAGAAAGTCTGAAGGTGGAAAAAAGTATTGAATTAAGAAATAGAAGGACATGGGTAAGGTACTTGCTGTACAAATGGTTTATGCTTTAATTTTTTCCTTGCATTTTTCTCATTGATGTACATCTGTTCTCACTTTTTTCCCCTGTGTTACCGTACTGTCAATGCTGAAAGTTTTTGCAAGGGGGGGGGGGAAGCCCAACAACACTGTCTTTTGATAGCTTAAGGTTTAAAACGGATTACAAAGGTTTTATGGAAGACTCTATTCATTAGCCACATTAAAGGCAGACAGTACAAATCAATGTTTGACTTTTCCTTTAACCTTAAAATGTCATTAAATTCCTCACATGAAAAGGTTGATAAAAACACCCTTTTTACTTAATTGACAACACTTCTATTCACTGTAGCATTTTGTAACAGGAGAGGAGCACATGCAAAAGGTGCAGGAAAAGGTCAGCATACAACTTGAAATATTTAGTGTTTGGGGCAGAGGCCTCTGTGTGTTCCGACAGATTTAATACCTGATTCCCCCTCCCCACATGCATCCAAGAACAAGCCATTATTTTTGTTTGGACTTATACTGCTTCCAGATGAATTATTCAACAGGCTAGGGTGGGTAATGTCCACCCTACATTACAGATCTATTCTTACCACTGGCGTCTTGACAGTAACCTTTTGCCTACTAGTCCTCTTCATCCATGGTAGAAAATGTAGCATTGTTCTCCAATGAATGTGTTGCAATTGCAGCATTGTTATAGAGGGTTATAAAGGGGTGTGTGTGTGTGTGTGTGTGTGTGTGTGTGTGTGTGTGTGTGTGTGTCTATGATGTGATGCAAGATTAATTAAGCAGGGTCTACACTTCTGCTTTAAAATGGTTTATAACAGGAGTGACAACTGTTGGGGCCCAGGAGACACTCTATATACAGTTTTCAAATCATATTCAGAGTGCCATATCCTGCTTGGTGTAGATCTAGCCTTAATCCAGTGGAAATCAATGGGCGGTGAAGACCATTATTGGAGGAGAAAGGATTTGGTTCCATAGATGCATCCAACCATGTCATACTATCAATCCAGGGGTGGGGAACCCCAGGAATGGGTACCAAATCTGTGGTCCTAATCCACTCCTCCAAGGTTTTCCAGTTGTTCACACACCCTCCCCCTCTGGCCAACCACTGATTGTTTAGTAGTTTTATGGCTTCTGTGCAGTTTTTCCTCCTTCTTAAAGGTTGAAATGCCTCTCCTAATGGCAGACAAGGAGGAAACTAGCAAACAAGTCAGGAGCAATCCTGGATAAGTAGAATCAGGAGACAGCAATGTCTGCGTAGGGATAGGAGAATCAATGAGGTTTGACCTTGTTGAGGATCTCTGAGTTCCACTTCAAAGCTTGGTTCAATATCTCCCTGATTGTAAGCTTTATGTTTGATGTGAGAAGTGCACATTTAGGTGCATTTTTTAAAGTGTGCACCCAAATGCATACCTTCCCTCTAATGACTAAAGTGTGAAAATACACGTGTTTAAAGTGAGCGTCTTTTCTCTCTAATGAATGCATTTTGTAAGTGGGATTGCAGGCTTGGAAATTTGTGAGTTTGCCCCCACCCTAAAATATGCATTTGTGTTTGCTTATGAAGGTGTGAACAGGGAAATTTTTGATGTTTAATGAACTGAAATGACATTCTCATGCATCCTAACTAGAGTTCTAACAAGAGCTGTTGGCTGACCACTGCCACCTATTTGACCATCAATAAGAATATCTTTTGTAATCTGTCTCAAGTAAGGGTACAAGGAGAACGCGATTTGTTGAAATTCTTGAAATTCAATCTCAAAGCTTGTTCTGTCACATGTCAGTATCAGAACTCAATCTTTGCTTTTATTCAATTTATTTATTTATTTCATTTCTGTACCACCCAATAGCCAAAGCTCTCTGGGCTGTTCACAAAAATTACACACGGTACAGCATAAAAGATAAAATATAGAAGCTTAAAACCACAATGAAATGGTACAACCAGAATAAAACCTAGCAGCAATGCAGAGATTTAAAGATACAGATTTTAAACATCAGGGCTAAAAGACTAGGATGCTAAAATGCTGAAATAGTGGGGAAATAAAAATTTATTTTATATTTGTTACATTTATACACCGCCCCACAGCCGAAGCTCTCTGGGCGGTTTACAAAAGTTAAAAACAGTAAACATTAAAAGTATACAAAATTTAAAAACATAAAAACAACAGTATAAAAACAACAGGTCTTTATCTGGAGCTGAAAGGAAAGGAGTACAACTTAGGCCCCAGGTGAACCTCTCATTCTACAGCTGAGGTGCCACAGCAGATAAGACCCTCTTCCTGGTAGCCACCAGGAAGATCTATTAATAGCCACCAGGTATGCATTTTTCACCCATTCATTAAAATGTACTTGTGTCCATTTTCCAAACTATGCATTTTTATATACATATTGTTCAAATGCATTCATGCCGTTGAACACATTTTGGGGAGTCCATGAATCACATTGCAAGCATGTAAATGGGTGGATTTTGACAGCAGATTGTGTTTGAGCCAGTATTCAGTTCAGTAGATGTGAGCAGGGTAATTTCTGATTAAAAAAGCTTTTAAAACCTGATTTTGTTCTTACTTTATACTGTTTGTTCTGACTTTATACTGTTAGTTTTACCCTACCCAGTGCCTGTTTGCCCTACCCTGTGCCTGTTTACCCTACCCTGTGCCTGTTTACCCTACCCTGTGCCTGTTTACCCTACCCTGTGCCTGTTTGCATTCTCTTCCCCTCCTTATCGTTTTATTATGGTTTTATTAGAATGTAAGCCTATGCGGCAGGGTCTTGCTATTTACTGTTTTACTCTGTACAGCACCATGTACATTGATGGTGCTATATAAATTAATAATAATAATAATAATAATAATAATAATAATACCAAAATGAATTTCTCATATATCCCTAATCACAAGCCCATCTAAGAGAGTCCTTTGCTAGAAATGTCCCACCAATGCACCCCAAGTAACACCCCATTTTCCTTTCTTTCGTCTGATGCCTCAGAGAAAATGAGAACTCCTAAAAACATCATGAGGAAAATATTCAATTCTATTGTAATAGGCCAGTTCAAGTTAATGATACAGATTTGTGTGTCTATTCAGGTGAAATCTGCTGGAAGCATTTTGAGTAAGAACCTTAAAATAGAAAAACTTTTCTGGCTAAAAATACATGGCTCCTTGACATTAGTTTTTGACGTGCCATCAGAAGGAAGGCCACATGCAATCTAAGTTGCTAAAATGCTTTCAACTAGTTTAATGCAGTTTAGCGATTCAATAAAATGTGTGTTTTGCAGATCCATCAGGTATTCTCACAGGGCAGAAACTTCCACAAGTGTCTCGAATGTTGCTTTATGAATGTTGATTGAAATCAATAACTACAAATTCATGAGGAAAAGACTTCTCTCTTCCCCGGGGAGAACTATGATCATCCATCTACCTACCCACAACCCAGCAGCCACTGTGGCTCCTGCATTCCCATGCCCAAATCCTCAATAAAGCCTTTTCATCCATAATGTATTATGTTTTCAGCTGGGTGATATTTTGCTTTTTCCCTCTCTGCCTTCCATTTGCTTTTGAAATTACCATTATCAGCCTTAATGGATTTCGGCTTAATTAAATCAACAGAATGTAATAAGAATACAACTTCTGGTCAGTTGTAGTATTTTGCCAGTAATAGCATCCAAGCTTGTTCTGATACATTTTTTCAGCCACTCACACATTGTACAATGGAGTAGCCACTAAAGTTATCCTATGTTAACCAACGTAAAGTGGCACACAGGTGGATTTAGGTGGTCTTCTCTGTATATACCCTGAATCAGTTCCATTTCACCATTCGTATAGAATTGGTTTTCCCCATCATAAGAACATGAGAGCAGCTGTGCTGGATTGGACCAAAACATCCTTTTCATAGTGGCCCAGAAGCAGGTCAGAGTACAAGAACACCTTCCTGCTCACATTCCCCAACAACTGCAATGATGTCTACTAGAAGCCATTGATAGTCTTATTCTCCATAAACTTGTCTAATCCACCTTTAAAGTGATCCAAATTGGTGCCCATCGCTACATCTTATGGTGGCAAATTCCATAGTTATGCACAATATGAAGAAGGACTTAATTTTAGCTGTCCTAAATCTCTCACCATTCCTGCATTGAGCAGGGGGTTGGCCTCGAACGCCTTATAGGACCCTTATAGAGAGGGAGAAGAACATCTCTTGGTCCACATCCTCCATGCCATGAAGAATTTTCTACACCTCTGTTATGTCCTTCCTTACGCACTCTTTTTCTAAGCTAAAAAGCCACTAACTTTGCAACTTTCCAGCATCAGAGAGTTGCTTCAGCCCCTTGATAATTCTGGACTCCCTTTTCAGCATCTTTTCCAGCTCTACAATATCTGTTTTGAAATGCATAGGATAGAATTGTACGCCACATTCTGAGTGTGGTCTCATCATAGAGTGATATTGATACTGTCAGTTTTATTCTCAATTCCTTTTCTAAAGATGGACTTCCCCCTTTTTCTCAGCGCGTTGCACATTGGCTCAGCCTTTTCGTCAGCTAGCCCACCACAACCCCAAGATCCCTTCCCTGTTCTGTGCCTGCCAGCCCAGTCCTCATCAGCACTGAATTATTATTTTTTGCCCCAATGTGCATCATCTTGCAGCTGCTTACATTTGCCATTTTAACGCCAGTTTGGGGAGATGCCTTAAAGCTCCATAATATTGATCACATTGCTGCCCTCCTTTTGTGAGTTTCCCAGAGCCGTCTGGGTAGGATCTACACTACTGCGTTATAATGGTTTATAACAGTAATGACAACTGTTTAGGCCCAGGACACACTACAAATACAGTTTTCAAAATGTTTTCAAAGCGTTATATCTTGCTTGGTGTAGATCTGTCCTTGCTTAGAGAGTGTCGGAAAAAGAATGCTGAACTACATGGAGCTTTGTCATTATCTAACAAGGCAATGCTCTCAGGCCATAGCTAGACCTAAGGTTTATCCCAGGATTGTCCTGGGGTCAAACCTGTTCATCTAAGTGCCACACAGGGCATCCAGCGCTCAGGCAGGGACGAACCTGGGATGATCCTGGGCTAAACCTTAGGTCTAGCTATGGCCTCGGTCCGGAGTGTAAGCTTCATTTCTCCTGTACATCATTTCTAGGGATGGTGCAAGCATCCAGCTGGGCCTGTGAGGGCAGTGGACCCCCATGACTGGCCCTCAGGGACTCAGTCAGACATGCTTGGGTACAAGGGCAGACCTGCACCTGAGTGCTCACAAGCCCCGTGCAGGTCTGAAGCATGCGGGAATCATGCGTTTCATCCCACTGTGCTAATGTCATTAACATAGCCGGTGTGTGTGTGTGTGTGTGTGTGTGTGGAGGCCAGAAGCCAGGTCAGCTGCTGAAAGTGCATGAGCCTCATGAACACGTGGCAGGGGCCCACATGGCCCGATTCGTGGGGGGTGGGGTTGTTGCTGGAGCAGCAGGGCAAGCACTCGCCAATTTCGGCCACCCCTAATTTCTGACACTATTTTATATTTTATCTTGTTATAAAGCTTTGCACATGGGAGTTAACTTATAGAATGTCCATAGTCAATTTCTAGAATTGGCCAGGGATGGATGACCCAGTGATGAGTTAGGATTTTCCAAACATCGTGTCATCTCGTGCTGCATTTCCATTTGCAATTGCAGTCACTGCTCGCTTTGCATGAATGGGAGATTTGCCAAGCAGCGTTCGAATGAGAGATTTGTGAAAATCTCCCCAAATATGCGCAAATCTCCTCCATAGACTAAAGTGGGGCGGATTTAGTCAACTGAAGAAATTTGCGTGAACCAAACATGGAATCGGGAACGAGACAGACATGAGCACGTGTTTGATGATTGGCAAATGTTTTTGGTGGGCACGTGGTCACAGTTGCAAGGTGTGGTAATGACAGTGGAGCCACCAGTCTCCAACCTTTTTGGGGGTAGTGTTCAGCTTGCATAACTCTTAATTCTGACTGAAACCCAGAGTGATTCACAGCCCCACTGAAATTAGAGACACCAGCCTCTACTGGATGATAACCGATAGCTTAGAGGGCTTTAAAGGGACACATCCATGGAGAATAAGTCTACCAATGCATACATAGAATCATAGAATAGTAGAGTTAGAAGGGGCCTATAAGGCCATTGAGTCCAATCCCCTGCTCATAGCAGGAACCCACCTAAAAGCATCCCTGAGAGATGGCTGCCCAGCTGCCTCTTGAAGGCCTCCAGTGTGGAAGAGCCCATGACCGCCCTAGGTCATTGGTCCCATTGTTGGGCTGCTCTAAGAGTTATACAAGTTATAATTGATGTGTGGAACCTTGAAGTCAGGCACAGGATTCCTCAAAATACCAGATGCTGTGTATCAACAATGGGAAGGTATTCTTGCCTTCCTATCCTGCTTGTAGCTTTCCCATAGGCATATGGTGGGCCAATGAGTGAAACATGATGCTGGATTAGAGCTTTTGGGAGCATCCTGCAGGGTCCTTTTTACCTCCTTCTCCTTCTCCTTCTCTCTTTCTCCTTCTTCTTCTTTTCATTTCTATGTCACCCAATAGCAGGAGATCTCTGAGCAGTTTAAAACAATTTATAAGGTAACAAAACGCAGCATAGAAATGTAAATATAAAAAATCTTAAACAATTTAGACAGCTAAAAACAGTGTCGATAGAATACTAGACCTGTTTAGATGGCTGGCATAAATGCCCCATCATATGCCATTACATCTTACGATGAAATGCTGATGACAATAACACCACCACCAGACACATGAGAATTAATGCAAGCCTTTGTCAATTTGATTATGCTGTTATCATCCTCCATTTATGTGCATATTTGTCCACCAAGCATTCCAGAAGACTTCACTGAGGGAGATGAGAGGGGAAGCAGGGCCATTCCACCAGCCGCCATGAAGGCTCCTCCTCCTCCATCTATCACCAGCAGCAGCCATTTCAGAGCAGCCTTCCAGTTTTTTATTTATTTATTTATTTATTTATTTATTACATTTTTATACCGCCCAATAGCCGAAGCTCTCTGGGCGGTTCACAAAAATTAAAACCATCATAAAACAACCAACAAGTTAAAAATACAAATACAAAATACAATATAAAAAGCACAACCAGGATAAAACCACGCAGCAAAATTGATATAAGGTTAAAATACAGAGTTAAAACAGTATAATTTAAATTTAAGTTAAAATTAAGTGTTAAAATACTGAGTGAATAAAAAGGTCTTCAGCTGGCGACGAAAGGAGTACAGTGTAGGCGCCAGGCGGACCTCTCTGGGGAGCTCATTCCACAACCAGGGTGCCACAGCGGAGAACTACATGGAGCGCAGTTTTCATTTTTCCTCTTTCCTATCCATCCCTGTTTCCTTGTGTTCTGTATTTTGTTTAAGTGGTTGTTTATAAACTTCTCTGGGATCCCTTTTAGCTGAGGACCAAATAAATAATATTCTAAATAAGCAAATAAATAAATGCGAAGCTCCATTATACTGAATCAGACAATTGATCCTTCTCACCAAGTATGGTGTAGTAGAAGATGCTAAATTCCAGTCTCAGGTATGGGTCTTTCCTATCACATGCTACCTGAGATCCTTTTACTTAGGGATACAGAGCCTCAGACTTGAGGAACAAATATGTCCCATTTGGGGTCTCTCTCAGTCTCTCCAAAGTTCCCCAGATGGCCACATGCTCCTCCCCCAGCTCTGCCTTCTTCTTCTGATAACCAGTCATTTGGTGGTCCAATGACATGTGTGTGTGTGCATTTTAAAAGGTTGAAATGCCAATTCTAAGACAGAGGGCTCATCTACACCAAGCAGGTATTCCACCATGAAAGCAGTATATAAAAGGCAGGAGCCACACTACTGCTTTATAGCAGTATTGAAGTGCACTGCAGGATCTACTAGGGTGACCATATGGAAAGGAGGACAGGGCTCCTGTATAGAAAAGGGAATTTCAACAGGTGTCATTTGTATATATGGGGAACCTGGTGAAACTTCCTTTTCATCACAACAGTTAAAGCTGCAGGTGCCCTCCCCTCTTTTAAATCTGGTCACTCTAGTGTAGCTCCTTTAACTAGTATAGCAGCTTTAACTGTTGTGATGAAGAGGGAATTTCACCAGGTTCTCCATATATACAAATGACACCTGCTGAAATTCCCTTTTCTATGCAACTGTTAAAGATACAGGAGCCCTGTCCTCCTTTTCATATGGTCATCCTAGGATCTACACTACTGCTTTATGGAGATACTGAAGTACACAGACAACTGTTAGGGCCCATGACACATGTACCCCAAGCAGGATATAACACTATGACAGTGGTATGAAAGCAATATATGATCTGTGTCAATGGGCCCCAACAGTTGTCAGTGCACTTCAGTACCACCATAAAGTAGTAGTGTAGATTCTAGGGTGACCATATGAAAAGGAGGACAGGACTATAAAACAGAAGTGTGGATCCTGTCTTTTATATACTGTTTTGATAGTGGAATATCCTGCTTGGTGTAGATGAGCCCTTAGTTACTGGCAGTGAGAGAGTTATGCCATGATATGTTTTGGTATTTTGGCCCTGCCCCATTTTGCCTTCAGCCCCATCAACTGAAATGTAATTCTCAAAAGATTGTCTGTAATTGTATTCTGGGCTGAATGGAATTCACCACCTTGCTTTAACTGGGGATGCCCAACAATGAGTCAAAAGATATGCCCTACTATTGAGCTATGGCCATTTCCCTCCTGTGCCAATGCATATGATACGCGTTGATGGACCCTAATTATGAAATGCTGTTAGGGCGCGATCCTATGCCTGTTTAGTCAGAAAACAGTTGTACAATTCCCAGCATGCCACAGCCAGCATGCTGGCTCAGGATTGCTGGGAATTTTAAGAATTTTTTTCCACCTGTCTAAAATGCCTACGATTGTGACTGCAGTGTATAAAATAGTTCCATTGTCTCTTCTGGCTGTCAAAACATTTGCATAAACAGCATATCCCTTTCAGGCAAATGAATCAATAGATTGCTACAGCAACTTAGAGGCTTCCAAAATTCTTCTGAAAGCAGAGGGCTATTAGTGCAATTGCCCTCGTCCACTCACTTTTGAACAGCTAAACTGGAAACAGATTTATTTATTTTGTATACCTCTCACTTGTAGAGAAAAGGAAAGGGGCTCTTATTTATGCAGTTTGCGTTCTGCTTATTTCTTTAAGCTTCCATTGTACAGGACATACAATACTTTCTCTGCCCCCTCATCTTGCACTCAATTTTATTATGATTGTTTGATTATTTAAAACCCATGTTTACCAAACTCAATGCTTTTCCCCACTTAGGCACTAGCAAACCATAGCTTTGTGTCTGGAGAGAGAGAGAAGGGTGGGGGGAAGCATTTCCAAATCATTTTGATTTTATTCTAGCAGTCATTTTCCCTTGTCTGTTTTATTTGCATCGAGATATTTAATGCTGAACACAAAGTAATTGCATGAGTGGCTACTGAATTGGTTCTATGAATATATGAATAGCCTTTGTTTCTGTCCCATATCTCAGAACAAACATAGGGGATATCTTGTACTGTAAACTTTGGCTTATGAAGCACCCACACAAAGAAGTCACAAGAGTCAGAGGTAGGTGTCATGTATGCCCCTACTGCTCTGGTGTTGGGAGCAGGTGACCCAGGAAATCAATCAGAAACAGATTCTGATTCAGAAGACACCAAGCTGTGGGGGGGGGGAGTTCACATGGGAGAGCCTCCAGCAGCAAATGCGCCCCTCCCAGAGTCTGTCTCCTCAAGGCCAGATCCTATGCTCTCAGGAGACAGGGAGTCAACTTCCGGGGGTGAACATTCCAAAACATTACTGGATACTAGGAATCGCCAGAAGTTAAAACATTCAGCGAGATTAGCAGCAAAGGGACAGTCGGAGAGGTTGCTTGAGAAGGCGTCCACGCTTCCTCCTCCACCTTGAAGCTTGGGACATTTGAAAAGCCTTTTCTTTCCTTTGAATGGTCAATTGTTTTGCTTAGTCTGCATAGCGTTGCGTAGGGGGGATTTTCCTATAAAAGTGCCTAGTTTGTGTTACAGAAGTGTTAATTGTTTGTAATAAAGCTTTGTAGATTGGCCTCAGAACTTTCCTTAGTTTTGACTTCTTGGAGATGCTTGGGCAACTACAGCTCATGACAGTAGGTGACTTGCAGCCATCCAGATGTTTTAGCCTACAACTCCCATCAGGCCTAGCCAGCAAAGCTAATGATGTAGGATCATGTGAGTTGCAGGCTGCAAGTTGCTCAACCCCCTATAGACCAAAGTGAGTTGAACTAAACTAGACTCTTTAGTTTCATTTTCACTTTTCACTTTTGTGGAAATGTACATGGGTGGATGTGTTGTGCTTGCTGTACATTTCTCCATGCCTTGGGATTTTGTGTATTTTTAAAATTCCAGACATTAATCATCCCAGATGGGATAGTGGAATCACCACCCCCTCCCCTTGGCTCAATTTTTAAGGCTCCAGAGGTGTGGCTTTTGAGGGTGGGAGAGAGCTGAAACCTGGGATAAACGCCCAGAGAAAAATGTGCTAATCCTTGTGCAGAATCCCTTCATAACTTCTCTGTATTTTATTTATTTCCTTTCTTTTCTATGCCACCCACTAGTCAAAGCACTCTGGGTGGTTCACAACAATTAAAACCACAAGAAAGTTATTGAAGACAATTATAGAAAGAAATTGATACCATGGTGTTAGTAGACAAAAGTTACAAAGGAAAAGAAAACAAGATGAAGCACAGTGCACATATTACCCAATGCAGATCTGTGAGTGGAGAAAGAAGCATGCGATAAAGACACAGGCACCGGAGATTGGGATAAACTAGAGCCTCTTTATTTAAATAAGGGAACTTTACCCCTCCCAGGTGGATCTGCATGTGAAAGTGTAGATATCTATTAGATCCTTTCTTCAGGCACCTAGTCCACCATTATGGGCGAGACACTCTCCAAAGCCAGGAATCAGGTATACCCGGCCCCTCCCTTATGAGACACTTTGAAAGTATGGGGAGACCAACCTGCATCACCCCTGTCCAGTGCTGCACATCTCCGAATAGGTGAGGCAGGTATGTCCCCAAAGGCAAACCATATCCTGACACGAGAGCTGCCCAGCCTCCGAGCAGCAAGTCCTCCGGATATGACAATCCCCAAAACATGCCAGAGGGCTCACCGTCCCTATTGTAATATCATGCAAACTCCTGCACACCCATGACAATCCAATATAGTCCACCTATTTACTCACCTTCCGCTAATCGCAATTCCAGTATGGAGTAGGCAAAAAACCTGTGCACAACTGCAAATGTGTGGCAGGTAAAATTTCTGCTCTGCGCCCCCTTCAAAGGGGATGACTGGTTAATCCCATACTAGTTAAAGGGAGGGTGGGAGGGAGCCAGAAAGCAAAAGAGATTGAGCTTCAGTGGGGCTGGCCATTACAGCCTCTGCCCCATCCATGTGTCACATATCATACATTCCTTTGCATGTGCCTTCTTTCTTCCACTCTCTCCCACGCTCAGAAGCCGCCCCCTGCCCAAGGCTGAGCAGGAAGAAGGCTTCTGCTGGCAGAGATTACTCCCTGCCAGGAGCAGCCCCATGCAGTGTTTCCCCCCTTACTTTTATAGTTTTGCACTTGAACATAATATGTGGAACTCTAATTGTCTACTTTACTAGTTTAATCCCACATCTTCTTATTTATTCATATTAGACAATGTTTTGGTTTTATAGTTCTGTTGAAATTTCCCAACCTGTCTTTTGCGATTTTTGACCTGCCTGGCACATGAACCTTATTGAGCAAGAATGTTTCTCATAATGTACAGTTTTCCTCATGTCAAGCTTCCTGGCAGAAATAGGTCAAAAGCTAACTTCATTTCAGACAGCCATTTTGATATGCCTGAAATGTCTACTGCCTTACAGTTGCCTACATTACCATCACAGCTTGAGAACCATTGTATCATTTGCCTTTTCAAGTGCTACTCTAGTGGTTTCAAAATATTTAGGAACCTCTTTCAGCCTGAAGGCCAAATTCAATGTGGAGAAGCACCTGGGACCACATTCCAGTAGTGGACAAGGCTGAAAGTAAAGGGGGTGAGGCTAAATGCACACACATACATACACACACATTAAATGCAAACCCCCCCCCCCCAGCATATTGTATCTGGTTTCATCCTTAATGGCAGCCTAGAAATAATCCTAGTAAGATAGATTAAGGCTTTTACTTCCAATAACTAAACTTTCAGAGTTTTAGAATGGGGTGAAACTTTGCAAATGTTAGGAAACCACCAAATGGAGAAGGAGTGTGGCCATCTGGGAATCCTTGATCTAGAACATGTGGGAGGAGTCTGTAAGTTCACCAAGAGCATGGGAAGAAATGGCTTGGGGCCAGGCTATCTGAACGAACGCCTCCTCCCATATGTACCTTCCCGGATCATAAGATCATTCTCAGAGGTCCTTCTCCATGAGCTCCTGCCAAAGGAAGTGAGGCAGATGGCTACCAGGAGGAGGGCCTTCTCTTCTGTGGCACCCCGGCTGTGGAATGAGCTCCTTAAGGAGGTTTACCTAGCACCTACACTATACTCTTTTATATGCCAGGTAGCACCTTTTTATTTTCTCAGCATTTTAACAATTAAGCAATTTAATTTTAACTTTGCTGTTTTAAACTTGTATTTTAAATCTGTATTAATTTCTGCATTGCTGCTTGATTTTGTCCTGGTTGTGTTATTATATTGTATTTTATATTATGTTTTTTGTACTGTTTGTTTTATATTTTGAATGGTTTTTATGGTTTTACTTTTTGCTGTGTGTGCAGATGACAGGGGATCCCGGGGTCAGGCCGGGCTAAACCCTCCCTTGACCTTGTAGGCCCCTTCCAACTCTGCTATTCTATGATTCTATGACCCGGGATAACTGAATCCACTTGTGGCCCGGGGCTGCGCAAAGTCTAGCTGGTTCCGTGGTTTTTCCCAGCTGCTTGCTTACTTGCGAGTAGCCAGGAGAAGCCGCGCAATGGGCGGATTCAAAGGTAGGTCTAGCAAGGCCCTAAGGCAATATCAGAAAGGTCCTCAAAATATGTTGTGGATTGGTCATTAGGTGGCACGCATTAGGTGGCATACAAAAGATGTGCAGAAGTCAACAGAGGAGGCATCAAGGCAGGCCAAAGAAATGGGGTTTTAAAGCATGATCACCTGAAATAGGCCAGATATACACCAATGAGGATATGACACTTTGAAACTGGTTTGAAAGTGGTGTATGGAATGTGTCCTGGGCTCCAACAGTTGTCAATACCATTAGAAATAGTTATAAAGCAGTAGTGTACCTTGGATAATAAAAATCACAACATTGTATCTCAATAAAGAATGTTGTCCTTTAAAAAACAACTCACCCCCACCCCAATAATTCCATGTTGTTCATCATGCGACGAAAAATGACAGCGCTGAATTCAGGACTGCGCATTAAGTACATCATGCACATTTTTCTCTTTCATGGTTTAAAAATATCAGTAAAGGTCACAGGGTGATCACTTTTCTTGTGGGAATCATTAGAATCAATTATTCAGCTCCCCCTTTGTATAAATGCCAGTGCTGCACTGGATTTTCAATCTATTTACTTTTGACCATTCTTTGGTGGGGGAGGAGCGAAAAGAAATCACGTAATGGAAAATTGAGGGAACGGGTGAGATGCCTGAAGAAATTTCTTAGTGTACAGTGCTCAAGGGATTACACTGTAACAAGATGGTCAAGTTAGATGTGTGCTCTTACTTTCTTTCTTTATTTATTTACTGCATTTTTATACCGCCTAATAGCCGAAGCTCCCTGGGTGGTTCACAAAAACTAAAACCATTCAAAGTATAAAACAAACAGTATAAAAACATGATATAAAATACAATATAAAAGCACAACCAGGATAAAATCAGCATCGGTGCAGAAATACAAATTTAAAATACAAATTTAAAACAGCTACGTTAAAATTGAATTTATAGACTGTTAAAATGCTGAGAGAATAAATGTTGTTTTTATATTGTTGTCTATATGTTTCTGATGGTTTTTTAAAATTTTATTTTATTTATTATTATTTATTTAGTTATTACATTTCTATACCGCCCAATAGCCGGAGCTCAAATTTTGTATACTTTTTTGACGTTTACTGTTTTTAACTGTTGTAAACCACCCAGAGAGCTTCGGCTGTGGGGCGGTATATAAATGTAATAAATAAATAAATAAATAGGTCTCCTCCTGGCGTCTGAAAGAATATAGTGTAGATGCCAGGTGAACCTCCTTAGGGAGCTCATTCCACAGCCGGGGTGCCATAGCAGTGAAGGCCCTCCTACTGGTAGCCACCTGCCTTACTTCCTTTGGCTAACGGAGAAGGTCCTGTGCTCCTGCGCTTTGTGTTGTCCCTGGCTCCTTCCGCTTTCTGAAAAGCCCTTCGAGGTTTCAGCCCGAACTTCCTCCTTTAGGAGTTTCTATTACTTCTGCCTATGAGTGCCTGAAAGCTGAGTGCGGCCATTAGGGCTCCTTCTATTGTCCTGGACCCCTGAGCAACTCATTAAGGATTTCTTGCCTCCTTAAGTGTCCCACCTTCCTTTGTTTACCTTCCCCTTCCCAATAACATAATTGTTTAGGCTGTAGACATGGAGAGAGTGACACTCCAGACACTTTAGGTTCAACACAACCATTTACTAGTTTATTAAACAACCAAATTACAAATAAAGGCATTTAGTCATTAGAGCTGAGTGATACAAATACATTAAAGGAAAATAAAAGTTGCAAAACACAAGTTCTATTGCCCTAGCTGCATTTAAGCTTTTCCAGCCACTTCTTCCTCATTCTCCTGCCTTTTCCTGCTCTGGCTGACCTCTTCTCTCTCTTTTTTTTACTCTCTTCCCCAAAAACAGAAAGTACTGTTTTATCCTTGAAGAAATGGAACTTAACCGAAGAAATGGAACTTAACTGGGAAATGAAACTATTCCTCTCAGGGATACCACCTTCCAACAGGATAGCCTCAGGGCCCTAAGGCCTCACCATTTTACTTTGCCTCTGTAAGCTTGAAACAGAGGCATTTTTTGTTAGTTTTGTTGTTAAAAGGACTCTGACTCCTCCCTTAGCTGCTAGAGCTTCGTTGCTTTATCAGAGGGCCTTCCTAGACCTGCCGGCTTACGGGGGCCGAGGCACGCTAACGTTAGTGCGCCTCCCCCATGCTTCCAGACGGTGGAGCCGCAGGGAGGACGCAAGCCCTGCGGCGTCCGCCATTTTTTTTTGTTTTTGTTTAAAGGGGCCGCGGGTGGCCCGAAGACTCCGGGAAGGTAAGTGGCTTTTTTATTTATTTTTTTAAAATGGGGGGGGAAGGGGGGAGGGTGGGTGGCACGGGGGGAGGGCGGGTGCGATCGCGCCGCCGCCGCCCGAGCAAGCAGCCGAGCGGTGCTTGCCCGGGCAATGCCCGGGATGGGGCGGCATTGCCCGGGCAAGCGCCGCTCGGCTGCTTGCTCGGGCGGCGAGCGGCGCAATCGCACCCGCCCTCCCCCCGTGCCACCCACCCTCCCATCCTTCGCCCTCCCCTCTCTTCCCCCCCCCCTGCCGATGGGCACAGCGCTCCTATGAGTGCTGTGCCAGGTCCGCGGCTTTTCGCGGCTCCTCGCAAGTAAGTGAGGAGCCGCGAAAAGCCGTGGAAGTCTCCACACTTCCCCCAGCCCCAGCCTGAGGCCGGAGCTGGGGGAAAAGCGCGCCATAAGCGACTTAGCTTATGGCGCGCTAGACCAGGCCTCACTGCAGCCTGCCGCCGGATTCCCCTGTTCGTCATCTGGACGCATAGCAGGGAAACCGGGTTGGAAGGCGCGCTAAGGCCTGGTCTAGCAAGGCCCCAAATAGCATGGTGTTTACAGGCCTTCTATTGCTCCCCAAGGAGATCAGGACTGACAGGCTTCATTCACATTGGAGAAAGGTACTCTATGTTATAAGCAATTAAAAAGGTGTTACATGCAATATGTTTCACACTAGTTTCCAATGATCCTATATTGGATTTTACTGTTTCCCCCCATTTAAATACCAGGACATTTCCAGACATTCCACTACCCTTCCAAAAGATCAGCCTTGCCAAGTTTCAGACAGATGGGACAAATGGTCTCCAATTAAGAAAGGGCTCACAGACACAGACACGTAACTGCTACTGCTACCGAAACCCAATGAAATATCAATACAAAAGGAGAGGCTGACTGACTAGGCAACTTTAGAAAGAACTCCTCCCTTTGTGCACTGTGATTGGAGGGTTCAGGCTGATTGTAGAGAGGAGTAGACCTAGACCCTTCCCATTCCTAGCCTGGACCCACAATATCCTTACTCCCTGGCAACCTGCTTCCCAGAGTGGCCAGATGGATGCCTCGGCGAGAATGCATTGCATTCTCTTTTCTGGTTTCCCCCCAACTGAAATGGAGCCCAATGTATTCAAAACAGCATTTCCTATGAATACAATCCTATTTTTCTTACACTGTTAACATGGCTTTGTTTATCCCAACAATAATAAGATCGCCTCTACAAACATAGGAACTTTTGTGTCACTGAGGTCAAACGTCATTTCGTATCCAGCATTAATAGAATCATAGAATAGCAGAATTGGAAGGGGCCTATAAGGCCATCGAGTCCAACCCCCTGCTCAATGCAGGAATCCACCCTAAAGCATCCCTGACAGATGGCTGTCCAGGTGCCTCTTGAATGCCTCCAGTGTGGGAGAGCCCATGGCCTCCCTAGGTCATTGGTTCCATTGTCGTATTGCTCTAACAGTCGGGAAGATTTTCCTGATGTCCAGCTGGAATCTGGCTTCCTTTAACTTGAGCCTATTATTCCGTGTCCTGCACTCTGGGAGGATCGAGAAGAATGGTCTTTAAAAGACCATTCATATCGGTCTTTTAAAGTACTGTAGGCATTTCTGCAAATATGTTCTTCATAACACAATCCTACGCTTGTCTACTCAGCAGGACATCCCATTTAACTCAGTCGGACTTACTCTGAAATAATTTTGTATAGGATTGCAGCCTTAATTACTGACTTTGAAATTCACACTTGATGCATTTTCCCTCCCTCCTTCCTCTTTCAGGACATATTTTTGGCTGCTCTGCTACAAATCAGGCTTGGACTTCCTGTTGCTTAAATAAATAAATAAGATTTATTATTAACATCTCCTTTTTAAATAGCTGTGCAAAACACACACACACACACACACACAAACACATGCATATAAACCATGTAAATAACTTGGAGATAAGTCCTAAGACTATTTTAATGTTAACCAAGATTGCAGGAGCAGAGTTTTCAGCAAAATCTACATACACACTCACCAACTGCTGGAGAGGTAATTAGACTTTCATTTGCCACCTTTCCTCTAAACAAATAACTGGCTATCCAGACTTCAAATGCCTGCTCAGAATTGAAGATTACCCTTATCAGTCCTGTCAGGCAATAAAATCACTTTTGCACAAAAAATATCAGCCCTTTACATTGAAAACACATTGTCTGATAAACAAAGATTGTGAAATAATTTCTCTAATTTCCTACCGGGTTTACATCACCTGCCTGCATGGATTTAAAAAGGACTCTTAGGCATGGAACTGAGAAATTAGTTCCCCAATACTGAGCATATCGCACCTGTGGGGTTTGGGGTCAGATGTGCAGTTGTCAGTCACATGACGGGCCAGCTGGTGGATACTGGTTGGAATCCAGGGGGGCCGAACCCTGCCCCAAATGGATTGGTCTGACGTCCCTAAAGGACTTGGATAAAATAGGAACACTGATGAGTTCAGTTATTTGGATGTGTTTATCCCTTGTTGTGTCATTGCCTTATTGCTGGTGTGTGTGTGTGCCAATTCAGGTGTTAAAACTTTTTCCTATTGACATTTTTCTCCAGAATTTATTTAATTTTTGCTTTTTGGAACTTTGTGGATTCCTTTCTTTTTAGGTTACCCACCACCCCACATCTAATAGCCAAAGTGCCACTAAGAAGATACCTAAGACTTAGGCCATGGCTAGACCAGGCCTATATTCCGGGATTGTCCTGGGGTCATCCCTGTGCATCCAAATGACACACAGGAGATCCTGGGAGCAGGCATGGATGACCCCTCCATTTGCCTGGGATAATCCTTAGGTTTAGCTAAGGCCTCAGAGAATTTTGGGGATAGTTTGGTGAAGGAAACCAGAGGGGTGTTTGTGGAATCCATCTGGTTGCAGTGGATCCAGGGGGGATCTGGGAAATTACAGGCCATTTAGCTTGACATCTGTTCCAGGTAATTGGTTGAAAGCATTATTAAAGACAAAATTAGTAAGCATATAGAAGGGCAGGTCCTGCTAAAGAAGAATTAACATGGCTTCTGCAAAGGCAAGCCTTGTCTCACTAATCTGCTAGAATTCTTTGAGAGTGTCAACAAACATGTAGACAGGGGTGATCCAGTGGGCATTGTTTACTTGGATTTCCAAAAGGCTTTTGATAAAGTCCTCCACCAAAGACACCTGAACAAACTTAGTAGTCATGGAATAAGAAAAGGGGTCCTCTTCTGGATCAGTAACTGGTTAGAGGAGAGCCTGAAAGAACTGGGCATGTTTAGCCTTGACAAGGGAAGACTGAGGTGAGACATGATACCACACTTCAACTACTTGAAAGGTTGTCACACAGAGGAGGGCCAGGATCTCTTCTCGATCGTCCCAGAATACAGGACACAGAATAATGGGCTCAAGTTACAGGAAGCCAGATTCCGGCTGGACATCAGGAAAAACTTCCTGACTGTTAGAGCAATATGAAAATGGAATCAGTTACCTAGGGAGGTTGTGGGCTCTCCCACACTGGAGGCCTTCAAGAGGCAGCTGGACAGCCATCTGTCAGGGATGCTTTATGGTGGGTTGCTGCTTTGAGCAGGGGGTTGTACTCGATGGCTTTATAGGCCTCTTCCTACTCTACTATTCTATGATTTTATGATTCTGTGACAATAAAACATGGGTAGACAACTCTTTTGGGCTGTGGACATATTTGGCCATTTGAGAAACTCTCCCGGGCAACACCACAAAATGGCTGCCTTGGGAGGTGTGGAAAAGGACAAGTGTATGAGGTTGGTAGAGCAGAACAAGTGAAGGTTAGAGCACGAAGCATTCCTATGCTTCAATAACAGTAAAATTCTTTACAGGTTTACTATGAAATAAACTCCACGGAGTTAAATGGGTGTATCCCCAGGTAAGTGGGTACGGAATTGCAGCCTGTGTGTGCTATATATTGATGCTGATGAAGATGCTGATGGTGATAATGATAATCATGATGATTATAGCATTTTTACTCAGAGGTAAGTCTCATTGACTTACTCAGTGCATTTGCTTAGGATTGCAGCCTGAATGTATGTCGTACCTTTCCACTGGTATGCTCAAGGGACTAGCAAAATCAATACTGCATAAAACAACAGTGCCCGAATCAATAAAAAATGATTAAAACAAAGTTATAAATCTTTTAAAATTTTATTTTAAAATATTTAACATAGTACATAGAAAAATAAATCTGCTGTGATGATAGAGATATTAGATTAGAATATAATTACAGTAAATCTTAATGGTTTTTAACAACATATATGGCTGAACATTGTCATGTATTTTACTGTTCCAAAGCAGCAGAAACAAATTGTCAATTTGTCTTCCTTCTGTGGTACATATGAAGTTTATCGATTTGATCATAGAAACTCTATCCTAGAAGTTAAGTTACTAGTATATTATAGATGATAGATCCAGTTTTTCCATCTACATGCAATGAGCATTCTTGCTATTACGGGAAGGGTGGCATTTCCAAATCTTCTGATTTAATTAGGAATTTCGAGCAGCCAAAGAGAAAGGGCAGAATCCTCCATTGGTGCAAGAGGAAGATAATGAATCCTGCAGTAATTAGAAATTAGCAAAAATGCTCATTTCTGGAACTGGGAAGACCAGCAAAACTTGCAGAAAGTAGCAACTGACTTGACCCATTCTGGGAATATCTGTTCCCCCCCCCCCCGGCCCCTCAATTCTTGGGTTCTTCTTGGAAGCACTATTTCCTGTGGTCTTTGTTGTGATCCCACTAGTGAAACAGAAGTGATGGGAGTGCAACGGCAGTATTGAATACTGCCCTCGAGCAGTTCTAATGAAATACATTTTCCACCAGTTTCTTTAACGTGATACAATAGTTTGCAACACAGTATAAGTTTTGGACCGTTCCAGAAAAGGATATGAATCAAATTAGCATTTTCTCTCTCACACACCTCTAGGAGCTGAGCATATTTTAATTAATCATGCCTGAGTAAGATGCCTAGCAATGCTAGAAATATTCCAGAAACTTTCTCTAAGGTTTAAACATACAATTTTGCCTACAGATTTAGTCATCCATCAAGCCGACCCATTGAAATCAATTCATCTTAAGTTACCCATGGTTAAACTACATGCCACTAATTTCAGTGGTCTACTCTAAGCATGACTTAATGTCGATCCAATCCTGTCTTTGATTTATAATCCCACCCATCAGGCTGCAATGAAAACCTCAAGATTGCCTACAAGAGAACATAATAAAATACAACTGTTGCAATGCCAGCATTAAAAATACAGTGACCAATATAGCTGAACGAAGTCTAAACAACAACAACTTTAGAACTGAAACAAGGAATGGCACAACTTTAAAACTGAAACAGGGAATGTAACATTTAATTTAGTAAACAATCCTATTAGATTATTGCCTGCTAGTTGGACGCCTCCCATCTTGGAAGTTTCAAAGGCTCCTAAACTCTGCTGGACTAAAAACTTTTCTTTTTCCTAAAGCTTTTAAAACTTGATTTTGTTCTGACTTTATACTGTTAGTTTTACCCTATCCTGTGCCTGTTTGGTGCATTCTCTTCCCCTCCTTATTGTTTTATTATGATTTTATTAGAATGTAAGCCTATGCGGCAGGGTCTTGCTATTTACTGTTTTACTCTGTACAGCACCATGTACATTGATGGTGCTATATAAAATAATAATAATAATAATAATAATAATAATAATAATAATAATGAGCAAATTTCATTTCTCCACCCTTCTTTATAGTATTATTTATTATTATTTTATTTTCATAGAGCACATTGTAGTGATCCAATCTTGAGGTTACCAATGCCTGTACCACCATCGCCAAGCAATCACTTATCCACTAGACGAGCTCTGGGGCCCTCTGGTGGAATTCCACTGCTGAGGTCAAGACCAGGAACTGCGCAGCCCCAGGATCTGTTGGATCCACAACCGCTCCACCCCCACCAGCACATCCCATCCCTCTCCTGTGTTTCCTTCCCTGAGGCTGCAGCATCAAACTTGGGTAATTCAGCTGCCGCAGAGTTCTATGCAACTGGGAAGGACTAGGTTGGGTGGTGGTGGTGAAATGCATCCTCAGGTCTCCTCCAGTGCTCGAGGTCTGACTACAATTGAGGAGGGGATATGCAGCAGCCTAAAACACCCCAGAGGAGGAATGTGCGAATCAGTAAAAAAATTGAGCTCACTGAAGTTCTCTGAATTCCATCTCAAAGCTCATTCTGAATTGACTCCATATCAGATCACACATAAGGTAGTCAGAGGAATCCCTTTTGGACATGGAGCCCAATGAGCTTTCATGGATTTGGTCCATTTTCTGCCACACAGTTGGGCCAGTTTATGGTATTCCTTGTTTTTTTGAGGGTTGCGCAAATTCCAACTCACCACAAATAAAGAAAAAAAAATGCAAAATGCTCACAGAGTTTGGGGGAAAAGCCACGACTTGGTCCACAAATGCTGACTACCACAAAGCCTACCACAAAGCTCTGGCGAGCCAAAGCAGGGGTGGATTTCCCAGTGACGGACATCCCTAATTGTGAACTGTGCTGTTCTCTTTTCACGTTCAAACCCACCTCATATTTTAGTCTGTTAACACAGGTACACATCAACAGTGCTCATTTTTTAAAAATGTACTCATTCTTCTTCCATTGCTTAATGTGTATTTTTGCACATTTTTGGAAAGTATGCATCTCTTCATGCACATTTTTGAAATGTCCACATGCTGTCAAATGCATGTGGTTTGGTCCGCAAATCACATTGCAAGCACAGAAATCTATGGACTTTGACCGGAGATGGCATCTGAGTCTGTGCTCAGTCTGGAAGGTGCGAACTGGGTAAAATCCTGATCAAAAAAGAAACTGAAACAAAAATTTTCAACTATCCCTACCCCAGATGCCTGTCTGGGGACTATCTTCATTATTATTTCATGTATTTCTGTCCTTATAATCCATTTTTCCTTCCTGAGGGAAGCCCAAAGCCCCTAACATCAAAAGAGGATGACACAATTGATGCAAAATATCAGTGATAGGTGAGATAATAAAACAGTATTCCAAAATACAAATGAATAGAAGTCCAAAGTAGTAACAACAATATGACAATACATCTGTCCAATCCATAAAAATGAATTCATTCATCTTTCCCCCACCCCACCCCACTGAAGAGGACCTTTCCCCTCTCTCAGCAAGAAATCTGGGGACACCCAAATAAGGAACCAATGACCTAGGGAGGCAGTGGGCTCTCTCACACTAGAGGCCTTCAAGATGCAGCTGGTCAGCCATCTGTTAGGGATGCTTTAAAGTGGAACCCAAGGCAGCATACATAATCCTCCTCCTCTTCTCCATTTTATCCTCACAACAACACAACAACCCTGTGAGGTAGGTTGGGCTGAGAGTTTGTGACTGGCCCAAAGTCACCCAGTGAGCTTTCATGGCTGAGTGGGGGCTAGAACCCAGATCCCCTGACTCCCAGTCCAATATTCTAGCCACTACACTACTCCTGTGGTAGGGATGCACATAGAACTCCACTCCTGTAGGCCTCTTCTGATCTGGAACCCTGATCACATTCCCCCAGTCTAAAGCATGGAGAGCCAGGGTGGAGTAGTAGCTAATGTGTTGGACTGGTAGTCAGGAGATCCAGGTTCTAGTCCCCACTTGGCCATGAAAGCTCACTGGGTGACTTTGAGCCAGTCACACACTCTCAACCCAACGTACCCCACAGGGTTGTTGTTGTGAGGATAAAATGGAGAGGAAGAGGAGAATTATGTATGCCACATAATTTTCCTTGGAGGAAAAAGGCAGGATATAAATGTAATAAATAAATAAATTAAATAAATTGGGGCTGGGGCATCATGGCATGGCATAACAACGCAGGAGGCATGACGAGTGGCAGGATCACCCCAGCTCCTTTAAACACATGATGCCCGTTCACACAAGGAATATGTGAAGGTGAATTGAGAGGGCAGCTTCATGGTGAGGGGAGCTTGGGCAGGGGCAATTTTTCCAGAACAGAGGAGCAGAAGATACCTAGCAGCTTCAGGACTCCTTTTGAAACCGGCTGGGCTGGTTGCAGAACTCTCGCCCCTTGCAGGAAGATACCATCATACTCTGATGCTTATTTAGGGAGGGGATAAGAGCTGACCACATTGAAGAGAACAACCATAGTCACTGCTGTCAAGCTGCAAGCAGGCCGTAGAAGAGGTGGGGCAATCCCCTCCCACTCCCACTTTGTCTGGAAGTTCTCCTTTGAGAATTTTTGGTCCAGCTTTGAGTGCAGAGGTTGTTATGCTCCAATGGAGCATCCTTATTTCTTTATTAAAACATTGATATCCCGCCCTATATCACAAGGATCTCAGGGCGGCGAACAGATAAAATCATACATATAAAATAGAACAATAAATATGAAGTTCTAAAACAAATTCAACCATTAATATGTTAAAACCTGTATGGAATTTTAAAACGGTAAAATCCAACCAAAACAAGACAGTGTGCAAGCTAGTGGATTTAACCATCAAAGGCTTTGTTAAAAAGCCATGTCTTAAACTGACGCTGAAATGAAGCATTCCACAGCTGGGGTGCTACAACAGAGAAAGCCCTCTCCCATGTCCCACCATAGTGTATATCCCGCATTGGTGGGACGCAGAGAAGGGCTACTCTGACAGGTCACAGGCAGGCAGATATAGGGAAAGGCGGTCCCTCAAGTATCGAAATCTCAAGCCATTTAGGGCTTTAAACATCATTACCAACACCTTGAATTCTGACCGGAAATGTATTGGCAGCCAGTGCAATTCCTTTAAGACCGGTGCTATATGGTCTCTATGAGATGTTCCAGTGAACGGTGCAGCTGCATTTTGCATTAGCTGCAACTTCTAAGTCGTCTTCAAGGGTAGCCCCACATAGAGTGCATTGCAATAGTCTAATAGGGAAGTTACAGTATTACTGCGGCTAGGTTATCCCTGTCCAGAAAAGGCCGTGGCTGGCAGATCAGCCAAAGTTGACCGCAGGGCTCAGTCCTGGGCCCAGTGCTCTTCAACATTTTTTTTAATGATTTGGACGAGGAGGTGCAGGGAATGCTGATCAAATTTGCAGATGACACAAAATTGGGTGGGATAGCTAATACCCTGGAAGACAGAAACAAACTTCAAAGTGATCTTGATAAGCTGGAGGGCTGGGCTGAAAACAGAATGAAATTTAATAGGGATAAATGCCAAGTTCTACATTTAGGAAATAGAAACCAAATGCACAGTTACAAGAAGGGGAATACTTGGCTCAGCAATGCTACAAACGAGAAGGATCTTGGAATTGTTGTAGATCGCAAGCTGAATATGAGCCAACAGTGTGATATGGCTGCAAGAAAGGCCAATGCTATTTTGGGTTGCATTAATAGAAGTATAGCTTCCAAATCATGTGAGGTACTGGTTCCTCTCTATTTGGCCCTGGTTAGGCCTCATCTAGAGTATTGCGTCCAGTTCTGGGCTCCACAATTCAAGAAGGACGCAGACAAGCTGGAGCGCGTTCAGAGGAGGGCAACCAGGATGATCAGGGGTCTGGAAACAAAGCCCTATGAAGAGAGACTGAAAGAACTGGGCATGTTTAGCCTGGAGAAGAGAAGATTGGGGGGAGACATGATAGCACAATTCAAATACTTAAAAGGTTGTCACACAGAGGAGGGCCAGGATCTCTTCTCAATCCTCCCAGAGTGCAGGACACAGAATAACTGGCTCAAGTTAAAGGAAGCCAGATTCCAGCTGGACATCAGGAAAAACATCCTGAAAGTTAGAGCAGTACAACAATAGAACCAATGACCTAGGGAGGTCATGGGCTCTCCCACGCTGGAGGTAGCTGGACAGCCATCTGTCAGGGATGCTTTAGGGTGGATTCCTGCATTGAGCAGGGGATTGGACTCAATGGCCTCGTAGGCCCCTTCCAACTCTGCTATTCTATGATTCTACGACCCCAAGTACTCCGAGCTACGCACCTGCTCTTTCAGAGGGAGTGCAACCCCATCCAGAACTCCAAATGAGAGAGCTGAAGGCTTAGCTACCTCCCATCCCCCACAAACCATATAATACATATGAAAAGACAATGTATTTTTCATCAGATGAAACAAATATTTACTAGAGCTGGCCTGACTTATTCAGTGTTACACTTCCTGCCCACTGCTCCTCATTATTTTAAAGCCACATCACAAGCATGTGAAAGAAGAGGTGTGAGCCATAGCTATTTATTGCATTGTTATTAATACACTGCATCCTGTCAAGCGCGGCGAAAGATACCGGCCTTATCCCTATGATCTATGAATGCGTTTTTTGTAATTTAATTTTAAATCCTCAGTGCTGGCATTAGCTGAACAAATGGGGGAGAAAGGGAGATAGGCCACCTGACAGCACTGGGCCGTGGAGGAGATCTTTGTTTGCAAAAGAAAAAAAGAAAGAAAGAAAGACAAAAAAGGAACATAAAGGAGAAGCTATTGTTGCCAGCCAGAGATAAGACCCACCTAATGAGTGTGCTGTGCTAGCGTTACTTTTCTAGTGAAAGTACTATTTGTAATAGTAGACTCGAAAAGATAATATAGTGGGTATGGATCGAGTAGCATAATTGGACAGGGATGGATGAATCAAACAATCTCTGGACCGTGTTTCTTTCACATGTGTTCAATCGCAAGCCTGTTCTACCCCATTTCTACATTAATCCACATATAGGAAATTGCATTCAAAGATGTATGTAAATACAACAAACATAGCAACGCTTGTTCTGTATCACAATCAATGGTCTACTTCTAGACATTATCTTTGTCTTGCTACACTTAAACACTCAATACCACCACCACCCCACAAGCCAGGAAACCAGGGACTCTCATGTATCTGGAAAAATGTATTTCCAGCCCACTCACTGACCTGTAATTTAAGAAATTCAAAACACAATTATTCAAATACAAAGGGCTTCTCTAAACAAGCAATTTATATCATGTTTGTGACTGGCCACTCATGGAAGTTTGCAGGTCATTTTTGACAATGTTGTGAACCTCCTGAACATCTCCCGCTTCTTCCCCTTGTTATTCCGTTTTTCTAAAACATAATAGTAATAATGAAAAACTTTGGATATCCCGATTCTTCTGAAATATCTCAGGATTTCTTACCGTGTGCAGCTGAAGTTGTGCTACAAAACCCCCACTAGAGGGTGCTGTCCGATTCAATACTATGAGAACAGAGAGGAGAGGACATTTTCAATTACAGACCACAAGGTCGCCCATCTCTTCCTGTGTAATTCAGGTCCCTACAATTGCGGAAGAGAAGCAGTAAGCAAAGTGCCAATAAGTGAATGGGATTTCCCTTTAATCTAAAGAAGCCTAAAGACAGGAACAACAGCATTTTAAATGACTGTTTTCTCAAAAACTGGTAACCCAGAAGTTCAAGGAAGCTTTGTTTGGAAAGTCTAGGGTAGGGATGGACAACATGTGAGGCCAAGTTGAGGACTTGGCTCTTTATGTTCTTCACTGCCACCTATATAAATCACCACGGACCAAATTCATCCTCCCCTTTCTAAACTTCCTTGAAGGCCACACAGAAGGGTTCAAAATCAGGTGGTTGCTGGCAGACACAGGCCATAGCTAGACCTAAGGTTTATCCCTGGATCTTCCAGGGGTCAAACCTATTCATCTAGGTGACACACAGGGGATCCAATGCTCAGGCAGGGGCGAACCCTGGATGATCCCAGGATAAACCTTAGGTCTAGCTGTGGCCACAGACAACTTTGTAAGCTACAGGGTGGCCCTATTTGCCCTAGCAGCATTAAAGTTAAGGAGAGCTTTTGTGGCAGGTCTGGATTCTGACCTTGGGTAAGGTAGACAATAACACAAAGAGTATGGCATTGATTTAAGATAACGTGTTTTATTGCTGCTCTATTTTGCTTAATGTGTTAACTTGTCCTACCGTTTCAACGGTTTTAATCAGATTAATGTTTTAATGTTTTAATGTTTAAATGTTTTAATGTTTTATGATGTTGTGATGGCCATTGGCTACAAACAATAAAGAATGAATGAATGAATGACAACATGTGATTCACAGGATGTTGTAGGACTGCATTTTCCATCAGCCTTTGCAGCATAGTCATTGGGGTGAGAAACAGATTGGAACTGTAGTCCAACAATACCTGGAGGGCTACAGGTCTTCTGGGTACAGTTGCTGTAGAATATACTATGCACCACACTTTTGACTTGTAGGTCCAAAACATTTCTCTTTGCAGACTGCAGGTCTATCCCACATGGCTTACTGCCCATCAATGATCTAATGCCCTGGGGCCCAGATGTCTTCTCCTGTCAATGATTTCAACAAAGTGCTGTGGAAGACAGGTTACACCAGAGCAATGATGTCAGCTGAAGAATTCAGAATAAGTAGCTATAACAAGGTAGTATAAATAGTATGTTCAGTCGCTGGCAGTCAATCCAGAAGAAATATCTACAGTAAGAACTTCGTCACCAGAAAAGTGACGGCTATATTTGTAATAAATAAAATAATAATAAAGGCAAAAAACCCACCTCACACAACATTTTAACAAATTGCAAGCAGATCCAACCCAAGAGAAATGAGTAACATCATCGTCGTCATCATCATCATCATCATCATCATCATCATCATCATCATCATCATTCTTTCTTACCTGCCTCTCCTACTGGATTGAGGTGGGGTACAATATCAAATATAAACATACTACAATATATAAAACTGATTAAAAACATATAATAATAAACATTTAACAGCTAACTTTGTCTTTTAATGGACGACAGAACTGTAGTTTTTTATACTGTTGTTCTTACGTTTTTGATTGTTTTAAATTTTGTATACTTCTTAATGTTTACTGTTTTTAACTTTTGTAAACTGCCCAGAGAGCTTCGGCTATGGGGCGGTATAAAAATGTAATAAATTATTATTATTATTATTATTATTATTATTATTCTGGCAGTGAAAATTTGGAATGTTTTTTCTGGTATGTTTTAAGGATGTTTTAATCATGTATACTATGTTTTTAATCAGTTTTTATGTGTTTTATATTCACTGTTGTTCCCTGCCTTGATCCAAGTGGAGAGGTGGGTAAGAAATATATTATTATTATTATTATTATTATTATTATTATTATTATTATTATTATTATTATTATTCATTATTAAAATAACAGCCAGACATTGTAAAATTTGACTGGGTAGGCCTGCTGGAAGAGATCAATCTTTATAGTTTTTTTAAAATTCAGAAAGACTGTTAGGTTGGTGAATCTCTCCCGGCAGGCCATTCCACAGTTTGGGACTGGCAGAAGAAAAGGTCCTCTGGGTAGAAGAGCTGCTTCTTCTCCTCCTCCTCCTCCTCCTCCTCCTCCTCCTCCTCCTCCTCCTCCTCCTTCTTCTTCTTCTTCTTCTTCTTCTTCTTCTTCTCCTTCTCCTTCTCCTTCTCCTTCTTCTTCTTCTTCTTCTTCTTCATCATCTTCTTCTGTAAAACAGGTCTCTCCATATTACCAGCACCATTCAAGGTTAGAAAAAGAAACGTCTGTACCATATATAGTTTTCCGCTATTTGAGGTACCTGCCAGAAGTGTTTTAATCCTAAATCTGGCTTTACCAAAGCTCCGGACTGTACAACAAAACATACACCTAAGTCCACCCAGCTGCACAGGGTAAAGTCTGTTCCATCAACTCCTTGGAAGAATCTTCTTTCCACCACTAGTTGGCTGTGGTTTTGAGGCTTCTCATTAGGGATGTCATGGGCATCCAGTTGGGGCCGGAGGTTCAGTGATTTCTTGCCAGCTTTGCCCACTCCACCCCCACGACTGGAGTTGGCAGACCCCTGTGCTTGCCTGACTCAGTGTGTGCTAAGTCAGGCAACCATAGTAGTCCCTGCTGGTATGCTGACTCACAAAACGGCAGCAAATGGTGATTGTGAAGAGGCAAAATTAAAAGAACATTTGTGCAAAATGGCTCTTTATGGAAAAGTTTGCACTGCCATTTTGTGGCTTGGCAGAGGTGCCACCTGCCAGGTGCCTGTGGACCAACTGGTGGCTTCCTGCATGTGGCAAACATGGTCGGGTGGCCATCAATGGGTGGTGCATGGCACGAGCGGGCTTCAGCTTGGCCATCCCTACTTACCATTTCCTTAAGGTTTACAGCATGAATGAAGGAGATTGATCCCACATGATTGTGGCTCAGATGAGCGATGCTGAGATTTAGAGTTGCAGTCACACTAAAGGTGCAATACCAGAGTTGATATAAAGCCTTTGTAGGAATTATTAATAATAAAAAGTTAAAAGCTCTCAATCTACTTGAGATGAAGCAAAAGAGTGAACAGTACCATAATGCTTAACACCTGAGGTCTTTGTTGATGTTGCGATGAAACTGTATAAGTATGCTTACTGAATATAAATTGTCCAGGACTTAATGGAAGAGGATTGTGTCACTAAGGTCAAGTTCTGCAAGCAATGCCTAATGGAAGAAAACCATCAATATCCTGCATTTCTGGAGCAGTTAACATTTTAAGATGAAATACATTTTTTGGGGGAAGGAAAAAGTGTTTAGATAATACTAGCAGTTCCTGTTTCCACCTCCCAAATGGGGCTTTGAAACAAGCAAGCAAGCAAACAAACTAACTAATATTGGATATAGAGTACTGCTTCCAGTCCTGGGCTCCACAATTCAAGAAGGACGCAGACAAGCTGGAGCATATTCAGAGGAGGGCAACCAGGATGATCAGGGGTCTGGAAACAAAGCCCTATGAAGAGAGACTGAAAGAACTGGGTATGTTTAGCCTGGAGAAGAGAAGATTGAGGGGAGACATGATAGCACTCTTCAAATACTTAAAAGGTTGTCACACAGAGGAGGGCCAGGATCTCTTCTCGATCCTCCCAGAGTGCAGGACACGGAATAATGGGCTCAAGTTAAAGGAAGTCAGATTCCGGCTGGACATCAGGAAAAACTTCCTGACTGTTAGAGCAGTACAACAATGAAACCGGTTACCTAGGGAGGTTGTGGGCTCTTCCACACTAGAGGCCTTCAAGAGGCAGCTGGACAACCATGGCCATAGCTAGACCTAAGGTTTATCCCAGGATCACCCTGGTTCGTCCCTGCCTGAGCGCTGGATGCCCTGTGTGGCACTTAGATAAACAGGTTTGACCCCAGGACAATCCTGGGATAAACCTTAGGTGTAGCTACCGCCTAGGTCTAGCTGTGGCCCATCTGTCAGGTATGCTTTAGGATGGATTCCTGCATTGAGCAGGGGGTTGGAGTTGATGGCCTTTTAGGCCCCTTCCAACTATACTATTCTATGATTCTATGATTCTAAATGGTTTTGTATCTCCCAGGTTTGTTTAATGAAATCCAAGGACAACCATCTTCTGTATTTCACAGGATATTCTATTATCCACATGATGATCTGGAGGCTGGATATACTAGGCCAGTCCTAGTATATCCAGACAGAGTGGAGCAACTAATTTAGGTATCATGCAACAAGAGCACATGGCTAATTATTTTGTAGCAGTATGTCTTGACTGCCAGTCATGGGGGAGGAGCTTGTGGGATGTTCTGACACATGTTCCAGAATAAGTTGGTTGCTTTTGGTACTCTGCACCTTGACTTGGATGTGCAAGGGGTAAGAATGCTAGAGAAATTCATTTCATTTTGGCTTTGATCAGGATTTCATTGAATTCACACCTTCTGGACCAATCTGCAAAGCCCATCTATTTCTGACAGCATGTGTACATTGTGTACATTTCAAAATGAGCGCATTACAAAAATGTGTACAAATATGCTTTAATCATGGGGAAAGAAGGTGTACATTTCCAAAATGCATACATTTCAAAATGAGTACATTTCCAAAATTCTGGATGATATATACAGACTTTGACTGCAGATTGGTCTAGAAGGTGTGAATTCAATGAAAGACCATATCGAATTGCAAGTGTTGTTAGGAACATAAGAACATAAGGAGAGCCATGCTGGACCAGGCAAAGGGTCCATCTAGTCCAGCACTCTGTTTACACACTGGCAACCTGTTGTCAAGCAGGGAACCACAAAAAAGACATGGTGCAACAGCAGCCTCCCACCCATGTTCCCCAACAACTACCTCTGATACTGGAGGTTGAACTTAGTCATCAGGACTAGTAACCACTGATAGGCTTCAGTTTTTCATTCTCATGAAAATCCATGCAAATCTTTCTGTGCATATCTTTCCAAATATATGCATCAGTTGTGTGAATTTTTGAAAAGTATGCATTCTTCTCCCATGATAAAAGCATATTTGTGCACATTTTGGAACTTGTGAAATGTATGCATTTTTGAAATGGATACCTTCTTTTCCCATGATTAAAGTGTGATTAAAGCATATCATAGGAGAAGAATGCACACTTTTCAAAAATTCAAGTGCTGGACCAGATAGACCCTTCGCCTGAACCAACACGGCTCTTATTATGTTCTTAACAACACTTGCAATTTGATGTGGACTTCAATTGAAATGAACTTTGAGATGGAATTTGGAGAACTGCAGCAAGTTGTAGTTTTACTCATTGGCATGTCTCCACTGAGAGGGAACATCTACTGCTGCAGCTCATTGCCCAACATGTCTTGGGCCATTTCTACACCAACCCAGTATAGAGGGAAGGAGGGGGGAGGATCTCACGATATCCTGATTGCGAGCACAACATCCTAGGAGGAAGGAGGATGTCACACCTGCCATTTTAATTTTCACAGTGTACGTGCGCTCCAACTAAATGTAAGGTTTTTTTTTTTATAAAAAACCCCAACCCTGCTCCCCTCCACCCCCAATTCCTCTCCGCCTGACTCCCTCCCTCTACTGATCCCCATTACTTGTGGGGAGGAGGGAAGAAGCCAGGATGGGCGGCCACACACCCCACAGTCTCAGGACGATCCTGAGACTGTGGAAAGAATCGGATTTTTCCAGGGAGTACTTATCCCTGGGAAAACCCATTCTCATCCGTCCTTCCTCCTGGGAGTCCTTGTGCGTCATTTGGATGCAGAAGGACTTGGCCGTGACCAGCCCGCACTTTCGGGCTGGTGTAGAAATGGCCTTGGTCCATGAGAGCAAGTGAGGCAGGCTCTGCCGTCATGCTTACAGACTGAAAAGAAAAGGCCAGAAAAAAATGAGGATCTATAAACAGCTTGGGCCAGGTTGACCTCTCCTTGCTGGTGTCCTTGCATTGAATCAGAGTTGGTGGCTCCAGTTTATTATTGATGGATGGGCCCTGAGTGCTGAGTTCTGCTGCAGTTCTAGGGCAGTAGGCTGTTGGAGCAAAGTGTCAGGGTGTGGGGAACTGAGTGCCCTGCAGTTGCTCCTTCTGTTGACTATGGAAGGTTCATCTTCTTGTTGCGTTCATAATACTCCCAGTGGGACTCGAAGCCCTGGCCATTGGCGGAAGCCAGAACTTGCTTCGCTCCTGCTCTCTAGTCTCAGGGAAAGTGTAAGTGGGAGCCAAATGTTCCTTGTGGTGAAAAAGGGAGGAAGTGAGCCTCCTGAAGCTGTTCCTTCTCAGGCTGATGGATGGGGCCAGGTTGGTCTCCCCCTTGGCTTGATGTTAGTCCTGTGAGGCAGGGGGTACAGTCCCACCAGTGTCCCTAGGTCCCCTGGCTGATGCCAAAAGATTTGATTCCATTGTAAATTGGGGGAGGGGGGTCCCTTGCTGAAGGTCTTGGTCTGATCCAGCATGGCTCTCTGGCCATAGCTAGACCTTGGGTTTATCCCTGGATCATCCAGGTGTCAAACCTGTTCATCTAGGTGACACACAGGGGATCCAGTGCTCAGGTAGGGGTGAACCCTGGATAATCCCAGGAGAAACCTTTGGTCTAGCTGTGGGCCTCTGTATGTTCTTATGTTTTGCCTCCATTTCAAATGAAGCTGTGGACAAAGTTGATACCGTGTGTGCTGATAAAAGCAAGGCCTTAAAAGCCACATTAAATTACCCCATGGCTTGACTTGGGCTCCTGGGCTGTTAGTTGGCCATCAACTACCACACTGTGGTGTTGGTATTTTGAGATTGTTTATGGCAAAAGCATTTCAAATCTACTGCAGCATTCCTTAAGACGAATCCTCCTTTGTATTATAAGCTCCACTTCTTGCTGATACTTTTGTGTTCATCTCCCAAGGTTTTGAAAGGAGCCTTCCTCGCAGCATCATTTTTCATCCCCAGTTTGCATATCCAAGGTCACAAACAAAGCAAGACACATCAAATGAATCGCCAAGTTGTTGGCGAATATCGATGACTGAAGCTGTTCACAGGATGCAGCAAGGAATGGTGGATATGTTCTGAGGAAAGCAGGATTTCAAGGGAATTATTCTCTTAAAACATTCTAGTTATTGCTCTTTTAAACAAAGAGAAAACATGAAATACTAAGGCCAGGATTTATGTATTTTAAGTGACTGTTGGCACACCTAAGTGCTTGGGATGTATGGAACCAACCCAATTATTCCTGTTATTTTCCTGCCTTACAGTTTCACATGTGTATTTTCCCCTGTTGTATAATAGTTTGAATTGTGACATAATTTGCATATCGTTGGAGGTGGGGTTGGGGATCTGTAATGGGACCTAGTGCTATATTAAAGACACTCAGTACTAGCAGAATTATGCAAATCCATTTTGGCAAACAAAACAATCGTGGATAAATATGACAAGGGTGTAAATGTGTCCATTACGGTTTTGACCTTCCAAAACCTCCTTGGATGCATGGAACAAAGTGTTTGGAATTGGACCAAAGAAGACGTTTCATTGCAGCCTTTAAAAGAGAAATAAATCCAGGGTATTGATCATCCTGAGAGATTGTTTTTACCTCAAGGAACAGGAACAATGTCAACAAAAATACTGATTTGCATAATACCTGGCTGTGAAAACTCTGCTGCGTCTCTCAGCCTCTTTCATATTCAGCTCTGTAACTTATTAGATTGATAATTGCCGGTGGGATATCTTTAGCATTGTGGGATCAGCTGATAGTTGTGTGGCCACATGAATATAATTTAAACAGGAAAAATGAGTCAAGAATAAGAAGGGGGAATTATAAAGATATAGGACCAAACACGAGAGGTCTTACTAAAATTTGAATTCAAAATACACATACATTTGAATGATGGAAGACACACTGATACATCTTTCTTTCTTTGCTATATTACACTTATAGATCTACAATAGACTCACCTTTCACTACATAAACTGTATGCCAATGTTGAAGTAGAAGGACATGTCCAGAGATATTCTTGAAGTCCACCAAATGAGGAACTGTGGAACTCCCTTGCTCATGATTTATTTATTTATTTATTTATTTATTATTGCATTTATATCCCACCTTTTTTCCTCCAATCCTCCTCCTCTCCATTTTATCCTTACAACAACAACCCTGTGAGGTAGGTTGGGCTGAGAGTCTGTGAGTGGCCCAACGTCACCCAGGGGGTTTCCATGGCCGAGTGGAGACTAGAAACTGGATTTCCCGACTCCCAGTCTGACATTTTAGCTACTACACCACACTGATGAATCTAACAGCATATTATGTTTGCTTCATAGTCTCCATGTGGCAATGGATTCCCTTCCCACCCATGCTTAACTCCAACAATTTTTTTTATTTATTTGTTTAAAGCATTTGTATCTCGCCCTATATCATTAGGATCTCAGGACGGCATACAATTGGAACCACCACATTATAATTTGCTTGGAAACTGGAGTGGATACAGGAAAACTCAAAAGATGATATTACAAGCTGTGAAGTACCCACCAAAGGCACAGAACTGGGATGGGAAATCTATTAGCAAGGGCATCACCATAGCAAATATTTCAGCTGAATGTCTCAGCCTTAAATGAGGCATTCTTCTTTGGGTTGGCTTCAAACTACATTTAAAGTTTGGTAGGAATGTATGAGGATTTTGTTTCTGTTTCCAAATCATGCAAGCCTGCCCCAATCAAAGGTCTAAATGTGAGTGTGAGGCATGTGTCCACCCAAAATATTTTCAAATTGTCAAATACATGTCTGCATTCACCTCGTTCCCGATGCCCAGTTTAATTTGCACAATTTTATGTCATTTCTGCACATTTCCTCACTAGACTGACCTAGCACTGCTTTGGTCTATGGAGGAAATTTGTGCAAATGGGGAATTTTGCGCAAATTTGGGGAGATTTGCACAAAGTTCCCATTCAATTACTGATCAATTTGCACAAATTTCCTGTTTGTGCAGATCGAGTAGCAATCACAAGCAAAATGGGAATCATATGCAAGATGAATGGGGAGGCAATGTTTGGAGAATTCTAGAGATCTCAAACATCACATGTTCGCCTATACCTAGATTTTGGTATATAGCCATCCTGTCCCCCCCCCCTCACCTGTATGCTTTAAATTGGCATTTGTTTGGGTTGTTAATTGGGATGGGAGAGAGGGTGGGTTCAAAGTAAAAAAGGTCAGAGCCCCAAGCACCAAACACTTTCCCCCCTTTTTTATTGTGAATGTTAACAAAACAGAACAGAAAACACATTGTGAAAATGGGGGGAACATACAATCAATCAATCAATCCTTTATTTACAGCCAATAGACCAGAAAAAGAAAGTTACAGTTATTCCAAGCAAAAGATCAATAAGATAACCTAAGCATATAAAACATATCATTAATAATACATTTTAATACATAAAAATCAAGGGTAAAAGGGAGTAAGATCAGAGCTAGAATGGGACATGTGTTAACATTAGATCTTAAACAGAACATAGGAGGAAAATTCAAGCAATCATACGTGGTCTGATGAGAATGGCCATTACATATATAGGATTATCATCAATTTCCATCATGTATACCATTCATAGAAAGGGAGAGAGTTATACAAAGGTTTCAAGAAAAGCAGACCAAATATCCATGTATTTAACCACTTGCAAGTTGTGTCTATATAACATCCGTTGAAAAGTTGATAATGTTATTAGGTCCTTGACCCATTGCATTATGGGAGGTGTGGATTTGTCCTTCCAATGTGATAGCATAAGTCTTTTAGCTGTCGGAATAGCTCTGAAGATCCATATGCACTGACTATGTGTTAACTTCCAAGAAGCCGGTAGGTAGTTTAGGAGGACATGCACATTGTTCCATATTATATTTTGTTTCAGTACAAAGTTCATCCTTATTGTTACCTCCGCCCAAAAAGGAACAACTATGGGGCACTGCAAAAACTTATCAGTTAAAGACGCATTAGATGCATTACATCTCCAACAATTGTGCAAGTTAGACAAACCCTTATTAAAAAGGCAAACCCTTAGACAAACCCTTGTTAAAAATGTATCATCATATTCTAGCTTAAAGCTCTTATTGCCAGCAACTAAAGTTTGGGAGAGGCATTTCAACCTTTTAGAATGGAGAAAATTTAGGGATGTCGTGAGCTCCCAAGTGGGTATGGGAGTCCAGCAGACACACACACACACACACACACACACACACACACACCCCATGTCTGTGTTGTTAGCATAACCACCTCCATTTTTAACAGGAAACTGTAAAGTTTCCATTGCACACCAAGCAAAATCTCATGATGCCCTGTATGAGAATGTCTCCTTGTGTGCATCCTTATATCCTTCTTATCTAAACATAAACAAGTGTTCTGTCTCCAGCTGTCTCCAGTGCTGCTGTGTCGAAGTTAACTTCTGTAACTTACTGTCAGGCCAAAGGTATTGTTTACAGAACTGTTTAGCATAATTAGCTATGCCCCAGTGTTATGTTCTGATTGGTTAATGCTGCTACTGGGCCCTGCCCCTTGCAAGTTCAAATATTGTACCGTATTCCCTATGTCTTTTGTCTGATTGCTCCCTTTGAAGAGACCAGGCCTTGATTACTAATCAATAAAGCGCTTTTGAACCCTCTGTCGCTGGAATGGTGGAGTCGTGCTTAAGGGCTGTTTGGATTTCGTCCTTGGGTGAAAAGAACATTGATCTAACAGTGCCATCAGACCCAGTCGGGCGTACTTGGTTCGAGCTCACACCCTGCTTGAGTATTCGTGGAGTGCCTGAAAATGATCAGTAGCCGCCTGTCCTTACTGCCAAAAGTGTGCATTTCCCCCCTGAATCAATGGCAGCTGTCAGTGATGCAACATGAGGAAATTGCGCAACAATGGTGCCTCTAGAAAATGTGCATTTCCCTCATTGCGTCAATTGTGTCCATAAAGGGTAAAGGCATAAATCGAGCATTGATGTAATGGGGTGGGTGGGAGAAATGTGCAATTTCTGGAGGCTTCGGAAATTGCAAAATTCCCTCCCTTCCATCAATGGCAACCATCATTGACGCAGGGAGGAAGTGCACAGTTTTGGCAGTGAGGGTGGGTGGTTGCTGAGTGCTCTCCAGGCCAAGCTGAACCTCAGAAGAGGCTCGTATGGCCCGATAAGCATGGGGTGAGTGCCTGCTGAGATAGGTGCAGGTGAGTTCGTTCAGCCCTAGGAAAATCTGTGCAACAGCCAGAAAACCACCAAACAATCAGTATTTAGGAGAAGGGGAAGGGGGTGGGAAGAGGTGTGGTCATCTGGAGAACCCCACAGATTCAGACTGGTACCCCAGCAGGGCTGGATTTGGCCCACATTCCAAGTTCGTCAATCTTGGTGTAAGCCATAATAACTGTTCCAATTCCTCCATTTATGGTGATGGGTGCACAAAACAAAAAGCCACCGCAACAACCCTACTCCCTCACCACATTGGAGGCATGCATGCATGCAAAGCAGGGACACAGATTGTTTCGGGTACAACTTTGGGCCACAATAACGCCACCGCCCCTAATTGCATCGCCCAGCATAGGAAAGTTCAGTGAATTTGCCACATCCATTTTGTTGCACCAGAGGCCTCTGGCTATTTTTCGTATGAGATCTAGAATGGCCCATTCCGCTGCCGAAATCATGCGATCTCTGGCTTTGGTGCAGGTTACTCCGGTCAAGGAAGCTCGTAGCCTTGGCTTTATATTTGACTCCTCGCTCTCCTTTATTCCTCATATTGAGGCAGTAGCTAAATCTTGTCGTTTTTTCCTGTATAATATTGCCAGGATTCGATCATTTTTGTCTGTCTCTTCTGCCAAGACGCTTGTTCATGCACTGGTTATTTCTCGGTTGGACTACTGCAACCTTCTTCTCTCTGGCCTTCCTTCCTCTCACATCAGTCCGTTGGTTTCTGTCCACCACTCTGCCGCAAAGATCATCTTCTTGGCTCGCCGCTCTGACCATGTTACTCCACTTCTGAAATCTCTTCATTGGCTTCCAATTCACTTCAGAATCCAATATAAACTTCTCCTGTTAACCTTCAAAGCTTTTCACGGTCTAGCTCCTTCCTATCTCTCCTCTCTCATCTCACACTATTGCCCCGCTTGTGCTCTTCGCTCCTCTGATGCCATGTTTCTCGCCTGCCCAAGGGCCTCTACTTCCCTTGCTCGGCTTCGTCCATTTTCTTCTGCTGCCCCTTACGCCTGGAACGCTCTTCCAGAACATTTGAGAACTACAAGTTCAATTGCAGCTTTTAAAGCTCAACTAAAAACTTTTCTTTTTCCTAAAGCTTTTAAAACTTGATGTTGTGCGGACTGTATACTGTTAGTTTTACCCTACCCTGTGCCTGCTTACCCTACCCTGTGCCTGTTTGCATTCTCTTCCCCTCCTTATTGTTTTACTATGATTTTATTAGATTGTAAGCCTATGCGGCAGGGTCTTGCTATTTACTGTCTTACTCTGTACAGCACCTTGTACATTGATGGTGCTATATAAATAATAATAATAATAATAATAATAATAATAATAATAATAATAAGGTTCTGGGCAACATTGGGTGGCACCTTTTGTAATAACGGTGTGTGAACTTTTATTGTGAAAGCCTTTTGTTGTGGAAATCATTTGTTGTGCAATGTTCACAATTAAATTCCACAGATGATGGACCAGGAAAACAACAGCTTCCTTGAACCTGAGGAACAGATCGTCACAGCACAAGATGCATGGGGGGAAACAAAAACCAGGCAGTCCAATGTAACTCTCCCTGGTTTCCTTCTGTTAAGAGTCCTACCTTGTTTCCAAAACAGGGAGCAATTAGATAGCAGTAAAGAAGTGCATTCTCATTAGCAACCTAAGTAAAAAGAGATCAAAGTAGTGATACTTGGAAGCCACTCGATTTATTGCAATGATGAAGTATGGTTAGTGTTTTGGAAAAGAATTTTATGACCATGTTAAAATCAGCTCTGTATTAAACCCACAAATTAGCTTCTGTTCAGCTGGAATCTAATTATCTGTTATATGAGAGCAGGAGTCCAGCAAGGCAGGTGGAAAAAATGTATATTTTAATCTGGAGATGTAATTTAAAGATATGACAGGCAGCTAGGGAAACATCAAGTGTCTCAATACAGTGTGTTTTATCAGATATACAGTAGGTCAATATAGGAGTTTGTCAGATTCAGAGTCAACAGCTAGGGGGAAAGACACCGTGGTTCCATTCTAGCAAGCTATTACCCAACCCAATGTGGCTGGTTAGAGCAGCACTTTGTGAAAAGGAAGAGCTTGAGGTGTTACTAGGATATGAGGTCTTCTTCTCATAGGGACACCTAGGTGCATGTCTAGTCCTGTGGTACAGGACTAGCTGAAGAATGGAGGATTTGATGAATCCCAATTCTGGCAGTCTGCAACCTTCCTAGCATCCCATCCTTCAATTAAAGCTCAGGAGAAGATGCCATAAGCTAATTCCTCTCATGGAGCCATTTTCCATAGCAGGACATACAGGTTAGGACGCCCGGATTGTGCCAAATCTGTTCCATTCTTTAATTTCCAAATTTGTGCAAATGTGCAAAATTCCCCCCCCCCCAACTTGCATTTTCATGCTTTAGCCTATGGGGGAAATGCAAATTATTGGCTGTTCTTTTTAAATTTTGTGCATTTTTCTATGTAAAAAATTTGCACAAAATGCCCAAAGATTAGGAAATGCTCCATAAGTCCACAGACTCCATCTGACAGGAGAAAATGTATTTATTTATTTATTTATTTATTTATTTATTTATTTATTTATTGCATTTTTATTCCACCCAATAGCCGAAGCTTTCTGGGTGGTTTACAAAAAGCTAAGCTGCCTATATGAAAAGGAGGACAGGGCTCCTGAATCTTTAACAGTTATATTGAAAAGGGAATTTCAGCAGGTGCCGTTTGTATGCATGCAGCGCCTGGTGAAATTCCCTCTTCATCACAACAATTATAGCTGCAGGAGCTATACTAGAGTGACCTGATACAAAAAGAGGACAGGGCTCTTGCAACTTTAACTGTTGTGATGAAGAGGGAATTTCCCCAGGTGCTGCTTTCCATATGGTCACCCTACAAAAAGCTAGTCTGCTGTGGAATCTGTGGGTCAGATTCATAAAAAATCCAACTCGTTTGGTTCTATTGCAGATTTCTCTGGCTTCCGTAAGTGCAGGCAGCCAGGGAGGCTGAAGGGTGTTAGAGAGATGTATAATTGAAAGAAGAAAACCAACCAACCACACATGACTGGCCATGATAAGACAAGCTCAAAAAACAACACCAAAAGGGAATTCTGCAGTACTCTGAGAATGAGCTGGAGTAAGAGGAGAGAGAAAACTTCCCAGAAATTGAAGGAGAGATTTCAGCATAGCACGACTTTTGAGGCACAGAGAGTATGTAGCCAAATCTGTTAATTAATTCATTTCTGCAAAGGCACCCAAGGCTGTTTACAAATTAAATTACTAAAACAAGCAAAATAAACATGGCAGAATAATACAATAGCAATGTTGTCTCCGGCTATTGGTGGTCTTTACAGGAGTCGATGGCATGAGCTTTCCGACCTCGGCGTTTGCTCTTCTGCCTTCCCCTCATTGGTGGTCCCTTCAGGAGCTGATCACCTGGGCCTCTGGAGAAGCTCGAGCCTTCAATATCACAGTAGCTACAGAAACACCTGAAGAGAGAGAAAGAGAGCTTCATATCAAAGTATTGGGCTGGTATGAGAGTAGATCCTAGAATTATAGTAATACCACTGGGCTACAAGCAACGTGGTATGTTTGAATTTGCAGTTATGTCTGAACTATGAAGATCTATTTCCTCAAGAACTATTTATATATTACTTTTTGCAGCTACATTTGGGAGGGTTAAGATAACATTGGAATATGCCAAATTTAATAAGAAAACATGTTCTGGGGAAATGAATCAAGAATTCTGAGATTGGGCAGATGGTCTTATGGTGCAGTTTAGCTTGTGATGATGAACAGTGGCAATCTTGGCTCAGCTAGTAGTTGGGAGAGAGAGAGAGAGAGAGAGAGAGAGAGAGAGAGAGAGAGAGAGAGAGAGAAATCCTGGGCAGTATGTACTACTGATAAACAACAACAACATACATACAATTCTGCAACCAGGCAGTCCAATTTCTGATCCAGTGATAGGTGAGTCATACTTTGGTAAATAGCATGCTGTCACACCAGAATCAGCATGCATTCAGTGCACAGTGTAAAGATATGTGTGGGAGGGGGGAGGGTGTGAAGCCAGATCCTGACTGAGCCATGTGGCATTGAGGGGCACTTGAGGCTGTGTGGCTCACTGCTTTGCCTGTCCCACATCCTCATCCCCATTGGGGAAATAGCCGGGTGGGTGAAGCAGGTGAAACACTGGGCCATCACCTCCTTGAGTTCCCCAGCTGTGTTATAAAGCTAGCACCTTACATCAATCACTTTATTTCAGTTTCTTGACTCCATGTTCCACATTTTTTTTCATTTATGTTGACTTTTTTATTTGTGTCTAAGGAGCATGGTAATTCTTCATGGGGCACTGGACAACTATTCCCAGAAAATTAACCACATACGATCTTGAAAATTTGCCTTGATTGCCATGCTTAAGTAAAGATCTACCTTTTCAGTTACTCTGACTGATCAAATAGTTGTCTGAAAGCCATTAACGTTTTCTCCCAGAACACGAAGCAGTAACTGTGTGTTGTATTCTAAAATTTTCATTATACAAAAGCTGACCTTTAGCATATAAATCCAGAGCGCCTTGTGTCTTATGCTGAACTTCATACTGTTATTTCTTACTGAAATGACATCGGTTGTTGCTGCTTAGAATTGCTTCTGCTATTGGGTGCTATAAAAATGCAATAAATAAATAAATCAGTTGAAGGTGTCTGATTATCTCTTGGTAAATGGACTAGATGAAACTCTTCAGTGTTCAGCTGGTTTGGTTATTACCTGGTCTCTTTGCTCAAGAAGCAACGTTCTGTTCTAAAGCCTAGAGTTGAATATCCACTGAAAGGGTATATAAGTTGGTGTTGATAATATGTTATCTGCTTTTGTAACAAATTATTTAAAAAAATTGGCCGTACCAAATTGGTCTTCAATTTCTGAGTTTGTGAATTGATTCCATTGTTCATCTAACTTGTGGTTTTGTTTGTGGGCTGCCCCAGAAGGTCCCAGGTTCAATCCCTGTCTTCTCCTGATAGCACAAGGAAAGGATACTACTTGAAACCCTAGAGAGCCACTGCCAGCCAGTGTTGACAACACTGGCCTAGATGAACCAAAGGTCTCACTCAATATAAGGCAGCTTTCTATGTTCCTATGTTATTAATGCATTTATATAAATTTGAAGGTTAAAAAAAAGAGAGCCATGTGTCCATGGAATCCACTATACCCAAAGATGCTGGACTGATGTGGAATCCACAGACCACATTATCCAAACTCATTTCAATCTGTTTCAGATTTCTAAGACATCCCTAAGGTCAGTACACTTCTCTCTGTGGCCTTAGCTAGACTGGGCTTTATCATGGGGCGAACCCTGGAATCGTCCCTGTACGTCCACATGATGCACAGGGGATCCAGGGGTCAGGCAGGGATCATCCCTCCCTTGCCCCGGGATAGAGCCCTCCCCTTTGGGCCTGCTTTTTCCATGGTCCTGGGCTGAGCCCGAGACCATGAAACATGTGGCCCATTGCCGCGGTTTGACCCAGCTCCGCGCGATTACTCGCGTGGAGCCTGGAGCCGTGTACGGGGCGCAGCGCTCCTCAGGAGTGCTGCACCCATCAGGGTTAGGGTGGGGGAAGCAGGGAAACTAAATTAAAATTAAAAAATCACTTACCTTCAGTGCATGAGTGTTCATGCGCTGCTTCTCCTTTAATTTTTTTTTTAAAAAAATGGCGGACGCAATTTCTCTCTTTCTGAGGTCATCACGCCTCACGTGTAAACGGAGGAGGGATTTCGCATTAAACACAATGCGAGATCTTCCCTCCTCTGTCCTGGATTATAAGGTAGGTCTAGCTAAGGCCTCTCTCTCTCTCTCTCTCTCTCTCTCTCTCTCTCTCTCTGTGTGTGTGTGTGGCTCCTGGTATAGCTTGTAAGCTGTGATTGGTTTGGTGAGTCACAACAAAAGTTGTTCAGGCCAATATTGCTAAGGGCCATTCTGAGATAGTTGTCCAAAGAAACAAAAGACAGCTCAGAAAGATTAGTACTCCTTCAATGAGATACTAGCTTTTATACAAAAGTATATACTATGGGGAACTCCAAAGGGAAGGTGTTTCTATGAGTAGTGCATAACACAGATATCCTGAAGAAGATAGCGTAGCAATGTAGCTTGGATATTTGAAGGATCTGAAATGCTTAAAAATATATTTGATATGTAGCTTGTATATTTGGTTGGTCCAGCTGTGAAATATAGTAGTTCCTTGTTCCTTGATTCATTACTGATCTGATGGAATTCTGCCCGAAATGAAATACCAGTCAAAAGCTTAGTTACCACCTGGGGCAGAAGTTTTGTGTTCTAGCCCCATTCCAAAAAGAGCTTACAAAACAGACATTTTACAGTTTGGAGATATTTCCTTCCTGCCACCTCATTGTATTGCTGGCCCAAGATCTTAAGAAAACTGATCTACCTGCTGTAAACCCCTATGCATGTCTGAGTGGATTGTGAAAACACACTCTGGGCAGAGTGCAATGTATCTGCTCTGTGGTCGGCCCAAACTCTTCAGGGCAGAACCAAGCTGTTCCCTTATTTACCTAGATGATGTGATCCGTAGATGGCACCTGTCCTCAGAAAACAGTAAAGAAAGATGGAAAACTAAAGATAATAAGATGTGACAACTTAGATGGGTATCCAATTAGACCAGTAATTCTTCTTGCCAAAATATAATGATTAAGGGAGAAAAATAGGGATCTGTTCTTCCATTGCTTGATGACAGTACACTACAGCCTATTACCATTTGGGGAACATTGGGAGGCAAGCTCAACACAAACACACACACACACACACGGATGGCAGTTATATTATGCACTGTGTCACCATGGACACCAGGACCAAAGAGTCAAATATGATGAAGAGGAGAAGCAGAACAGAGGACAAGAGTTAGTATCCATGGCAACAAGTGGGAAAGAAATAATTCTCTATCAAGTTGGACCCCTATCCTTGCCAGGGTTATTAAAAGGGAATTTGCAAAATCAGATCCTCTTTCATGCCAATGGAAAGATCTTCCTGGGCAGATGGAATATGGGCCGGCTTTAATGAGGAGATACTATTGAGTTGCTTTCTATCATATCCACACAGCGTCCTGCTCATAGAATCCACCTATGGTGGCATCTCATGAATACAGGAGCAGTTGCCCAGATCTATGAATGTCTGTAATTTATAATATCATTGAATGATCAGAGGTGAAAGATGTGAGAGGGGGAAGGCAAGAGAGAGCAGTGATTGGCAAATTATTATTAGGAATGCTTCAGGGGGCAGTCAGCAGTGAATGAGCAGGTAAAGGATAAGTAAGAGTAGTCCAGGGATGGCATAATTTGCAGAAATTATATGTTGTCTTCATTATTTGGGTGCTTGTTAGAATTTTTTTAATTGCCCCTTTTTTAACTCAGTGACTTTTCAGAGCAGCTTGCTGAAACAAAGAACAATAAAATAATAAAAACACAGTGTCGTATATTAAAAACCTAAAGAAAACAGCTGTTAAAGAGATGACTAAAAGGAACAAATAGAATGGCTGTAGCTTATACAACAATATTATTGTTCACAATAATTCTGGGTGAATAGATGTATCTTGGAAGTTAAAATGCATTCAATTAGGGCAGGATACTCCTGGGAGAAGGAATTCCACAACATGGGAGCCACCACAGAAAAGATCCTCTGGTCAATCAGCACCTGCCAATTTTCAAGCATTAGGATACACTGCTAGCCTGCTTTGTGAGAGTCAGGGGGAAATTGTCTTGGTAATTGCCCCACAATTTTGGGAACCACAGCAAAAACATCTCCTTCCAGTTATTTTTGTGATCCAGTACATAATTTCAATTCCATTATGCTCCCTTCTAAAATCTAGGCTTTTCTTTACAGTTCATTCTTGAGCAATACACAAATGTCCTTTTGTAATTCTCCACCCTGTTCATGGGCAGAGAAATTGGAAGGACAATTTTGCTGAATTTCTCCAAGGGAAAAAGAAATTCTCCAGCACTTTCTCTTAGGCCACAGTTAGACCTAAGGTTTATCCTGGGATCATCCAGGGTTCGCCCCTGCCTGAGCACTGGATCCCCTATGTGTCACCTAGATGAACAGGTTTGACCCCTGGACGATCCAGGGATAAACCTTAGGTCTAGCTGTGGCCATAGACAGGGCTCATCTTCTTTCTTTCTTCTCCCTCTCTCAAAATACTAGAACCCGGAGTCATCCCAACAAGCTGATTGGTGGGAGATTCAGGACAAATAAAAGGAAGGACTTCTTCACACACCACATAGTTTAATTCTGGAATTCACTACCACAAGATGTGGCAATGGCCACCAATTTGGATAGCTTTAAAAGCACATTGGGTAAATTCCTGGAAGTGAAGGCGATCAATGGCTACTGGACCTGATGGCTATGTGCTACCTCCAGTATCAGAGGCAATAAGCCCATGCACACCAGCTGCTGGGGAACATGGGTGGGAGGGTGCTGTTGCACCATGTCCCAATTTCACTAAATTTCTCCAGGGAGAGAGGAAAAAATCTCCACAGTTTCTCATAGATAGGGCTCACCATTGGCAGGGATTCTAGCACAGCTTATTTCATTTTTTTTTCTTTAGGGGTTTTGGTGTTTGGTTTGTGTGCCAAGCATTTGTTACATCAAATCTGAACTGCCCTTCTTTTTTGTGTGCTTACAATTATCCTGGCTGAGAGCACTATACAGAAGAAAATCTTTTAGGATTCCTTCAGATGTTGCCATCAATACACACACAAACACACACACATAATCTAGCCAATTGTCTAGGCTCTCTGTTGTCTAGCCAAACATACAGAAAAAGAGATAAAAGAATTTGCATTGTTAAGACTTACTCATCATATGGGGAAGATTTATCAATATCACCTGCAGAGAAAGGTGGAGTCTGAGATCTTCAGAAGAAAATAATACTTTTGCAGATAAATGCATCTACTTGAACATACCACCTGGTCCTCTTACAGTCTTATTCAAATTTGTTTAAATAATGTGTTCCCCATCACAGACATCTCTCTGAGCAGTATAACGGGCAAACTAGACATGATGTAAATTGTCTGAATGCAGTTAACACGTGTATTTTGAAATGAAAATAGCAGTCACAGAGAAGCCTGATCAAGCTTGGGGTCATGGAGGGGTAGTGGTTAGAGCATTGGACTGGACTGCAGGAGATCTGGGTTCTAGCCCCCACTCAGCCATGAAGCTCACAGGGTGACTTTGGGTCAGTCACTGATGCTCAGCCTAACCTACCTTGCAGGGTTATTGTTGTGAGGATAAAAATGGAGAGGTGCAGGATTATGTATGCTTCCTTGGGCTTCTTGGAGGAAAGGGGGGATATAAGTGTAACAGAAATAAATAACAATAAATCCCATAATTTATTCATTTATTTAAAAGTTTGTATCCTGCCCTGTTATCACTGGGATCTCAGGGTGGTGTACAGATAACATCGGAACAATGTAAACATAAATAAGCACAGCTAAAAAAAATTTAAATTGTTAACAATTTAAACCAGTAGGTCTTTTTTTAAAAGCAATTAAAACAATTAAAACTATGTGTGACCATGAAGAATTTAGCCCTCAAAGGCTTTGATAAAGAGCCATGTTTTAACTTGGCGCCGAAATGAAGTCTATGTCGGTGCCAGTTGGGCCTCCAAGGGGAGGGTATTCCACAACCAGGATGCCACAACAGAGAAAGCCCTCTCCCACATCTTCCCACCATAATGTATGTCTCACGTTGGCAGGATGCAAAGGAGGGCTCCTCCAACAGATCTCAAATCTTGGGCAGGCATATTTAGGGAGAGGTACTCTCTCAAGTGCCGAGGTCCCAAACCATTTGGGGCTTTAAATGTCATTGCCAGCACCTTGAAATATGACAGGAAGCATATAGGTAAGCAATGCAGTTCTTTTAAGACTGATGTTATATAGTCTTTATAGGATGTTGCCGTGAGCAGTCTAGCTGCTGCATTTTGCACTAGCTGAAACTCCCGAGTCGTCTTCAAGAGCATCCCCATGTAGAGTGGATTGCAGTAGCCTAATCAGGAAGTTACCAGTGCATGGACTGCTGTGGCTAGGTTGTCCCTGTCCAAGAGAGGCTGTAGCTGGCAGATCTGCCGAAGCTGGCCCTAAGTACTCTGGGCTATAGCGTACACCTGGGCCTCCAGTGACTAAGATGGATCTAGGAGTACGTCCAAGCTACACACCTGCTCCTTCAGAGGGAGTGTAACACACACACACACACACAGAGACACACACAGACACACACACACACACACAGAGAGAGAGAGAGAGAGAGAGAGGGAGAGAGAGAGAGAGAGAGAGAGCACCTCCCCGGGTACCCAGCCCAGTTTCGCATTAGCCATTTTCTACACTTATGTGTATCTGCATTAGGGTAGCCATGGATTTTGATTACTTTGCCCCTTTTTAAATGACTCGTCCCATTCAGGCATGATCAGAAGTGGTGAGACTCACCACATGATCAGGAACAGAGCTATGCTGAGTAGGAGCATGAACGGCTGCCTGAGGTCCATCATAATGAAGCTCCTCACAGAGGCTTCTAGCAATGCTGCAGCAAGGTGGCCTTTGCATGTACAGCCTTACACACATAGGTGACACATGATCGGGAAGCCCAGTTCGCTTTGTACATGTGGACACCCATGGGAGGAGCGTTGTTGTGACACGACTCGAGCAGGAGGTGCAGCCCATTCCTGCTCGCATGATGAGTCTGCCAACTTTTAATCTAGCCTGAATGTGACTAAATTCACAGTTGCTGTACTAATATGCAGTTTGGAATCCTGTTTCTGTACTCCCCTGAATTTTGTGATACAGTTCTCAGGTAATAAATAAATAAATAAATAAATACCAAAAGGCATATAAAACTGCATGGGAAAAATGTGTTCAAAATGTTCATACCCTCCTATTTCCCTCCAAAATGGAGTCACTGAAGGCAACTTGCAAAACTGAACAACAGGCATAAAAACAACCCTGATCCATCACTCAGCTACCAAATGATAAGCAACATCAAGATGAAAATACAAAAGGCCAAAACTAAAAAAAAAAAAAAAAAACCAATATCAAAATTAGGCAACCAAAGAGCCAACTGTAACTGGACCACAGAAATAGAGGATGGTGACCCAACAGTTGGGGCAGCACCACAGAGAAAGCACTCTTGTGCCTCAGAAAACAATGGCAAACACAGAAGTGGTGCACCAGCAGGTTCACATGGGATCACATGGTCCTTCAAGTATCCAGATTTTGTTAGGGATTGGGTAGGGATGTCCATTGCTGGGGAATTCATTTCTCTTTCTGCTTGATGGAGTTTTGCAGCTTGTGGGCCAAGCCATGGGTTTTCTCCAATCTCTGGGGAACTTTGTGTATTTTTTATTTTTTATTTTTTTTGTGATAAGCTATAATTGGTGCAAATAGAGATTTGTGCAAATTGTAACTGGAATTTACATTACTTGCACAATTTAATATAATGTGTGCAAATTATGCAAATTTGCACAAAATTCAGCCTATATATGGAAAATCTGCTAACTGTCCCAACTCAATGCAGATTGAGTCAGGGGGAGGGGGAGAAAGCTTCATCCTCAAATGGATTCCTCCAACATGCCCTAAGGATAGGATAACCAGAAATGCTCAAGCTTGTTGAAATTCTCTGAACTTCACTTCAAAGCTCAGTTCAAAAATACATGTACTTTTTTTTTAAAAAAAGTGCAGTTGTAAAAATGTACACTTTAAAAAAATGCGAACTTTAAATTATGTATTTTTCAATTGTGAATTTTAAAATTCTGCTTTTTATTATGCATATTTTGTCAATGCAAGTTTCGGGATTTGCAAACATTTCTTTTTTGAGAACTTGTGCTTAAGTTCATATTCAGAGTTGCGAACTGGGCATTTCTGGGTAATTTGTGAAGTCAACACAATTCGTGTTGATCCCTTGATCCCATCAGGAGCCATTTAAAGCTTTAGCAGAACAATCATTTATCCTTGGGAGGGCATCCCAGGGCTAATAGGATATTGCATATTTTCTCCACTCCCACTGAAGACACAGCTATGTCCTCAGGAGGGGAAATCCTAGGTCTGATTTCCCCACTCCCCACAAATGCTGTGGAAAACTCTGTGGTGGCTCAAAGTTCTCTCTAGCTGAAAATGGCAACATCAGAAGAACAGGAGGCTGTAAAAGCATCCAACCTCCTCCTACCTGCCTAGCTTTTTCTGGCAGGGTGTTGGGCAGATGGAGAGCTCTGACCTCAAAGCCCACCATCTATCAAGAGTGCAATTGACAAAACTGCGCTCTAAAGTTGGTAACAAGCACCTTAAAATGCTCTCAGAAATGATCTGGGAGTCCTTATGGCTGATACAATAAAGAAATCACATAGTCTCAGCACTTTGTCCCAGTCAAAATCCCAGCAGCAGAAATTGACGTTCATTAACGTATTTTTCTGAGATGTGTTGATTGGCAGTCCCACATAGCGAATGTTACACAGTTCTCCAAATGAAATGCAACTAATACATGCAGGATCATGGCTAGATCTGACCATACCAGGATCAAAGCATTTACCTTGGTCTAATGATTGTGATGTGTCTGCTATTTCTCCATGGTCCTCTGACTAGTGACTGTATTCACTGAGTATAGACTCCTTTGCTTCTTGTCATGCCTACTGGTGGTATAGAGCTTCATGATTTCATGAGATACCCAATCCTTTTCATAAGGGTTTTAATCTCAGATAAATCATTGTATGTGCACAGGACTACCCGTTATAAATATACATTGGAGTCGTTATCTTGTTCCTTTGAAAGGAGAATTGTTGTATGTAGACAACTTTAAAAGGTTACAGGAGATATGGACGTGAAATCAAAATGTAAATGTTGAAAAATTAATAAAATGGAAGGAACATTCATGAAAAGAGGGTATGAAAAGAGGAACAGATTGGAAGCAAAGAATAACCACACACTATTAAAAAAAATCCAAGGGCTCATTATTACAGAGTCAGGGAAGAGAAACTTTACTGAACTTTGAGTAATCATCTGCTACCACCTACACAAGGAGATTAGGGAGATCATAATGAAATCTTGAAAATGAGAAGCTAGGAGACCCTTTCTAATTATCTCCATGATTCAAGTTGAAGAGGAGAATGAAACCATGAGATTTATTAATCCAGTTTCATTATGGAGACTCAGTGTGAAAAAGAGAGACATACACTCTTTGGTGTATGCACCATTAGGGCAGTTTCCCCAAACTTCTGATAGCTGAAGTTTGCTTTTTTTCTGAATTAAAATTGGAAGTATACTCAACTAGACTTCCCTAATTTGGACCCTTCCAGATGTTTTGGACTCCCAACAGCACTGGGCTGCATGTCCAATGGGTAGGAATGCTTGAAGTTGTAGTCCAAAATATCTGGAGGGCACCAGATAGGAAGCCCACCACAAGTAGGAGGCTGTATTACACTCTTACACAGAGGGAGGTTACTTTTAGAGTGTGTGAGGAGGTAAAAACTACCCATCCTTGGTGGAGCATTACCAATAGAGATGAGGGTGAAAACACACTCAACAGAGTTTGAAATATGTAATTTCTCAAGTTGGAAAGCTTTAAGCCTTATGGAGCCAGGCCTAGTTACACTTGAACTTGGCTCTGGTTTGAAGTGAGGTTCACTTTTAGGTCTGCTGATGCCAAGAAATCCTCTTTTTTTCTACACCAGGCAGCCATCATTGCCAACCCCTTCACCTCTTCCCAGACACCCCCAATCCCTTAGTTTTGAGAATGTGGAGGAAAACTAGCATTGGAGAATACTTAATAGATATGAAGCCCATTCCAGCCTCTCCTTACCTTGAAATTATACTCCTGCTCATACTCAGGAACATAAATTCCTGTTGGGGAGCATAGGATGTGTGATTTCCTCTGTATCCCAATTTTAATGAAGACTCAGAGGAAACCGTACACCCGATGTCCCATCATTTTCTTCTAGACTGCATGGGATTTCGCTTTAATATGCCTTCCAGTGCATTTGGAAGGTAAAGGAAACTACAAATCCTATGCTTCCTGGCCAGGAGAAGTCACTTCACTTCTGGTTAGGGAAAGCTGACAAGGGCCAGATCTACACCAAGCAGGAGATGACACTTTGAAAATATTTTGAAAACTGTATATGGAGTGTGTCCTGGCCCCCAACAGTTGTCAATACTGTTATAAACCATTTTAAAGCAGTAGTGTAGAATGTGCCAAGGTCTATCCTTTGTTTAGTGAACCTTCTCCAACTTGTCAACACTAAGGGCATGTCTACACCAGTCGATATCCTGGGGATGGCTTTAATTGTGACTTTTCATTCGGTCTTGGGATTGTCCCAAGACCGCAGGACATGTGGGCAGCTGTCCCAGTTTCTTCCCAGTGAGTAAACCTGTGGAGCTGGGAACCAGGCATGGGGCATGGAGCTCTTCAGGGATTGGTTTCCCCCCCCCCATCTTTGGTGGAGGAGAGTCCATGCACTCCTCTCCTGGTTTTAAAAGAAAATGGTGGCTGCAATGTCCTTCTGGGACATCACGCGGCCGTCTGGACACTCAGGGAGAATAGCGGAAGCCGGTAAGTCCGTGATTCTCCCCCTATACCCTTGTGGTGTAGACCTGCCCTTAGCCTAAGGAGACACCTAGGGATGTCCACCACTGAGAAATCCAGTTCTTTTTTGACTCGATGGAGATCTGCAGTGTGTACGAATTGGTTTGCAATTTGTGAGCCAGGCTGTGGGCTGTTCTTCAAACTCCAGGAACTTTTTTGGCACATTTGTTTCCCCACCCCCACCCCTACAGCAGATTCTACCATTGGTGCAAGTTTCTGAGCCATTTCTGTGAACCACAACTGAATTTGCGTGAATTTGGTCAAGTTGCGCTAGCTCGCCATAGTTTGCACAAAATGCTTCAAAATTAGCATGGATTGCTCCAAAATTCGAACAAATTGCAGAACTTGCTGTGGAAGAAATGCACCACAATGAGAACTAAAATGAAGTCCGGGGGGGGGGGGGCTAATCAAACTCATCAAAACGTACCCCAAACAGATTTCTCCAAGATCCCTAAATTCAACCTCTTTGAATGGGGAAAAACTGCACCAAAGCCATGAAGCCAGGTAGAGAACCCCAGAGGGCCAGAATGGGGTCCCAGGCCTGAAGGTCCCCATCCCTGTAGTGTAGGAACTACTTCATTAGAGTCCAAGAAGCTGAATATTGATTTCTCTGTTAATATTATGGAAGTGGAGCTTATTTTCCCACTCATCATGTGTAAAAGAAAAAGATTGGAATATACACACTGAAGATACAGGATCAAACAAACAAATGCACCAGTGTTTTTCATAGAAAGTAGCACTCATTTGTTCTGTGTTGAAACCAACGTCTAATGAGCACATCTCATGATGAATAATCGGCACAGTCAAATTTAAACTTGACTATTTTTTTAATTAGAGCTGACATTTCCAACCTCACTGTTGTATTAGAATTGATTGTATTGCTAAAAGATTAATGGGTGTGATGATTTAGTTAGTTATTTACATTTTCATACTCAACTCATCCTGAAGGCTCAAAGAGACCAGCAAGAGATTAAACACACACACGCACACTTCAAACACAGACACCACAAACATACACATAAACACACACACACACACACACACACCCCTGTATAGAAAAGCCCATTAAGATGAAAACAATACATGAACCAGACTCAACTTTGGTACCATTAAAAGCTAGCTGAAATAAATTGGATTTTACACAGCTTTGGAAATACTTTTGAGCCCCGGCTTGGGGAAACTCTGTCGGAGAAGGGAATTATATTTATGAGGCAGGAACTGAGAGGTTCATGTCCTGTAATGGTGCAGAGAAAGTAAACCCAAAGACAAGCTATTGCAAAGAGACTCAGGGCTCATCTACACCAAGCAGATATTCCACTATGAAAGTGGTATGAAAGCGGTATATAAAAAGCAGGAGCCACACTACTGCTTTACAGTGCTATTGAAGTGCACTGACAACTGTTGGGGCCCATTAACATGTCATATACCTCTTTCATACCACTTTCATAGTGGAATATCCTGCTTGCTTGGTGTAGATGAGCCCTAAGATACACCAAACAATGAAAACAAGGCATGGAGCATGTTGCATTATCTACCAGAGGTGGTCAACAAGTGTAACAGCATTCTGACTGAGAGCAAGAGGATCTGGAGGGATTTGAGTGAAGACTAGAAGCTTGTTTGCAACTAGTAGAAAGGTGCTGTGGAAGGGGGGGAATCAATTTTGGTGGCAAGGCAAACAGAAAACAAGACATGTGCCTGCAGGTGGCTTCAAGAAGAAAATTCTATTCTGAATCCTTCTCACTACTCCCATTTATTTTAAAAGTAGCTGGAATTAAGATGGCAGTATTTGTGGTCATGCTCCAGCACAACTCTTTAAATCTATGAAGCACCCAGATAATAGGGATTGTTGATTGAGTGCAGAAGCAGAAACTGCAAGATCACCTTCAGGGGAAGATAAGGCTTAGAATGCTTTCTGAGCATTTATGTAACTAAAAGAGCATCCTTATAAAGTGTGTTGATGCATGCATTGGAGCGCTCTGTTGAAAATGCGATGCATAACTAACTCCACTACATTCAGAATGATAAAAACAAAAAACAAATGATAATATAAACCTGACCACTTGGAGGAACTTCTGGAAGAGTCATCATATGATAATGACAAGGGAATTCCATCTGGTGGTGTCTTTGCTGGTCACAAAATGGTGACCTAAACTCACCCTGAGGATTTCAATGAATAAGTGTAGTAGTGGCTGAACTTGAAGCCAGGCTGGTGACAGAGGGCTCATCTACACCAAGCAGGATATTCCACTATGAAAGCGGTATATAAAAGGCAGGAGCCACACCAAGCAGCATATAGCAGTATGAAAGCGGTATATAGCATGTCTCAATGGGTCCCAACAGTTGTCAGTGCACTTCAGTACTGCTATAAAGCAGTAGTGTGGCTCCTGCCTTTTATATACCACTTTCATAGTGGAATATCCTGCTTGGTGTAGATGAGCCCTGACTCGGATGTCATTGGGGTAGTGAATCTGCTCTGGGTTTCACTGAGAATGAGTTAGAACTTCAAAGGAGCTGGATAGCTCCTTTAGAGTCCTGCTGACTGGCTCTGAGTAAAACCCAGAGTGGACTAACCACCGCATGGACATCAGAGTTACTAGCTTCCATTGCGTTGAATCTGCTACTGTGTGACATTTTGAGCATGATGGCCATTTGTGTGTTTTTCCCAACACTTCTGAGATAACGTGGCAAGATTGCAGGTCATCACCCGTGGGACGCTTTTAAAAGGTGGGTTGGTGGGCTATCACAACTTTGTTATGATCTCTCCATTTGTATGTGAAGTGGTAGAGAATTGTAGGGATGGGCAAACTTACCACCACGCGCACTGCTCGCTGGTTCCCTGCTGGCCACCCGACCTTGCTCGCAGCACACTGCAAGCTGCCAGGCAGTCAACGAGTGCCTGACGAAGAGCACATGGCTGCCCGATCCCTTGCTGAGCTGCCATTTTGCGCAAAATGGGGGGGGGTGTCATTGTTGTCCGTAAATCCCTATTTTCCCCAATTGGCAGCAGTAAAACAAGCTATTTACACAAAATTATAGGCCTAAATGGTTGAACTTTGTGTAAACTGCCCCATTTACGGGCATCATTTGTTCAAAATGGGGATTTATGGAAAACGAGCCCTGGTTTTTTTTCAAAATGGCAGCCACCGGAGACCCTATTGCAGGCCAGCACAGGACTTCTGCTGCCACCCGTCAAGCCCTTGTGCTCTCCTTGCAAGGAAGGACAGCTCAAGAAGCACCAGCAGGGGAAAATAGCAAGCTTGCTCAGTTCCCTGGATGTTAGTCCAGGGATCTGCAATCTAAATGCATATATTTCTGAGTTTGCAAAGTGATTCGCGAAAGAAAACAAGGAATTTTTTTCCCTGGAAAATGCATACGTTTGTAAAATGTGCATGAAAAATGCACACAAGCGTGCTTTAATCAACAGGAGAAAAATGTATGCATTTCAAAAACATACTCAATTGATGCTCATACTGGGGGGAAATGAGCATGAAAATATGCTGAAATATTTCTGATAAAACAATAACAACCTCAAAGCTGGCAATCTGATACTGACACAAGTCAGAAAGGGTTTGGAGGTGGAATTTGGAGAACCTTGATTAGCTCCAGTTCTGCTGATTCACACATCCATACTGATGACCTGGTTTCAATGGAGTCCAGGAGCATGCTTGCACAAGTAAGGCTGATGTGCCAATTCCACCCTCTCCTGGCGATGCCAGATCTGATCACAGGGACACGTGCCATGGTTACATCCCATTTGGAGTAGGTTTCAATGGCTGGGCACTGTTCATTTCTTTTTCATTGGTGCGTTTTAAGTGATATCCTTTTATATTTTCATTTTCACTTTGCATTATATCTTATATTTGGCTTCATTCAGTGTTATGTGTAATAGGCAAGGATATAAATTAGATAGATATAGAAATTTATGATTGGTAGCTGTGACTTCTTTTACCCATTCAATTCTTTATCTCAACCATCTTCAACAAGGTTCAAGACAGGGGATGTGTCCCTGTCCCTTCGTTTTCCTTATAAGAACCCTGTGGGTTAAGTATGGCTAAAAGGAGGGCCGACCCACCACCTACCCCCACTTGGACAGCCTGGCAATAACTTGATGAGTGCTGTGGGGCTTCCTGTCCCCTTAGTGATCCAAAGAAGAGAGAAATGAGTCCTCAGAATGCAAAAAGATTTATTGCACAAAGCAGACATGTTGAAACATGCTCTCTAACCATTATTATTATTATTATTATTATTATTATTAATTTATATAGCACCATCAATGTACATGGTGCTGTACAGAGTAAAACAGTAAATAGCGAGACCCTGCCGCATAGGCTTACATTCTAATAAAACCATGATAAAACAATAAGGAGGGGAAGAGAAAGCAAACAGGCACAGGGTAGGGTAAACAGGCACTGGGTAGGGTAAAACTAACAGTATAAAGTCAGAACAAAATCAAGTTTTAAAAGCTTTAGGAAAAAGAAAAGTTTTTAGCTGAGCTTTAAAAGCTGCGGTTGAGCTTGTAGCTGCGGTTCAGCTTGCACCATTGGCTGCAAAAGGCTAAGTGACCTAACTATTGCTTAGTGTGTTTTCTGAAGAGGTCCAATGTTTGTGTGCCTCTTCTACCCTCCCTGTAGTTGTGTAGTTCAGTCTTCCCCAACTTGGAGCCCTCCAGATGTTTTGGACTATAACACCCATCAGCCCCAGGCAGTATGGTCAGTTATTAAGCATGATGGGAAAGGCCAAAGCACATGGAGTGGAATGCTGATGTAAAGGGATAGAGATGTATGAAATGGCCCTAATTCGTTGGAACCACAACATAGAAGGAACACTCCTTTTCAGGATAAAATGATCACAGGACGCATCTTAATTAGAGACTGAAAAGCATAAACACATTAGAAAGCTAAATAGAAGGCCTAAGGACACAAGACAAAGATGAAAGAAAGAAAGTGAACATGATAAATAATTAGTCATCTCGTCACATGAGAATTCCATAAGCTCTAGAGAAACAAACAACTTGTTCCATCCTGAGTGGAGACATGATAGCTCTCTTCAAGTACTTGGAAAATTGTCACACAAAGGAAGGCCAGGATCTCTTCTCGATCATCCCAGAGTGCAGGACATGGACTAATGGGCTTGAGTTACAGGAAGCCAGATTCCGGCTGGACAACAGGAAAAACTTCCTGACTGTTCGAGCAGTATGAAAATGGAACTAATGACCTAGGGAGGTCTTTTCAGGTGACACTTCAGGCTCTCTGTTTAGCGAAACTGTGGTTCTCTGAGGTTAGCACTAACCGCAAGCCATGCTGTCGCACACAATACTTTAAGCCATGGTTAGAGCCACCAACCCTGCTGCAGACGGTCCGACTGTGGTTAGTGAGTGACCAGGGTTTAGCAAAATACATTGCACAAGACACCTTAAACCCTGCTGCTTAACCAAAAGCCTTAACCAGCAGGGTGTCACCTAAATCAGGAACATACGGAGCATGGAAACCACAGATGCTTTCATGTGATATTTGATCTTCTTGGTCTGCACAGTGATGGTGGCACTGCTGGGGCCACAGACTCTTTTACTGGTGCTGTAGCTCTAGCAAATTCTTGAACCGTCCCCTTTGAGCCAGCTCTTCCTATATATTTTAAGAAATCTTTCTTTCTGAACATGACTGATAAGAGATGTTATAAAATTATGGGAGCGTGATATGGAATGTGATGCTGTCTCTGGTTGTGGTTTGCTGTTCTCATTTGGTGGGGGTTCTGTGGTGACCCAAGGCTGGCAGAAATTCGAGGTGCATGGCCCGTGGCCCAAGGTGGTGGTGGGATTTAGGGCCTTGCTAGATGAGGCCTTAGTGCGCCTTGAGAGCCGGTTTCCCTGCTGTGCGTCCACAGGACGCACAGGGGAATCCGGCCCCAGGCCACACTGAAGCCTCCTCTAACGCGCCATAAGAAAAGTCGCTTTTGGCGCGCCTTTTCCGCAGCTCCGGCCTGAGGCCAGAGCTGCAGAACGTCTAGAGACTTCCATGGCTTTTTGCGGCTACTCGCTTACGAGTAGCCGCAAAAAGCTGCGGACTGGGCACAGCGGCGCTGTGCCCATCGGGGCGGGGTGGGGGGGAAGCCGGACCCGGCAGGAGGGGGGAGAGCAGGCATTGGGGATGGCAAGGGGGGAGGGCAGGTGAGAGAGAGAGCGGCGGGCGCCGCTGCCTGGGCAAGGCCCGGCGTGGAGTGGGTGGACAGCCGCCCGGGGAAGCGGCGGGCACTGCCGCCCGGGCAAGGCCGGGGACAGGGAGGGTGGATGGCACAGGCATCAGGGATGGGGAGGGGAGGGGGGGCTGGGGGGATGTCTTGGGGGGGCTTAGTTTTTTAAAAAACGGACTTACCTGGTCCGGAGTCTTTGGGCCGCACGTGGCCCCTTTAAACTTTAAAAAAAATGGCGGACGCTGCAGGGATCCTGATGTCCCTGCGCGTCCCACGTCTGGAGGCTGGGGCGGCGCACACTAACGTCAGCACGCCATCGCCCCGCCTCCCTGCCAGCTTATCCTGGCAGGTCTAGCAACGCCCTTAGGCTCTTATGGAAGATCCCACATTTTCTGCAATATGTTTCCTGCCTCTTCTTCAGGATCTACAGATGGGTCATGTATATTAGACAGACTATATGATGCAGCTGCATGAGCAGGGGATCTTAGGTTTGTCAGATGGAACTTTGATCTTCCTTTCCCTTTCATGCCATGTATTATGTTTTATTAAATGGGTGTTGTGTTACACTGAAAGCTCAGGCTCGTATTCTGCCTTTCTTACTCTGCAAAGTAATTTTGCACACTGTTATTGAAGTGGCAGATTATTCACATGTGCACATAAGCACACACACAGAGAGAGAATGGAACTCGAACCAAATGATTGGCTTAAACCCAATATTCGGCCAAAGTTAGAGTCACCAATAACATATGCCAATCATTGGACAAAATTATGCAAAGCCAACATTCCTGTGTGGTCGTTGGCAGCAAGCTGCACATGAATCAGTAGTGTGAGATAGCCGCTAAAAAGGCTAATGCAGTTCTGGGCTGCATTAGAACAAGCATTGTATTAAAGATGTCTGGAGTCCTTATTCCTCTCTATTCAGCACTAATGAGACCACATAACTAAATGGGGCATCCAAATGGCATATGCGGTTCATTGTAAGCAAGTTTAAGGTGATGCACATTGGAGCAAAAAATCCCAACTTTGGGTATAACCTGATGAGATCTGAGCTGGCACTGGCAGACAAGAAAGAGATCTTGGGGTTGTGTTGGACATCTTGATGAAAATGTCAACACAGTGTGTGGCCGCAGTAAAGAAGGCAAACTGCATATTAGGCATAAATAGAAAAGGAGTTGAGAATAAAACTGCCAGTATCATACTGCCTTTACACAAATCTATGGTGCAATCACAGTCAGAATGCAGTGTACAGTTTTGGTTGCCACATCTTAAAAAAGATATTGTGGAGCTGGAAAATTTGCAGAAAGGGCCACTGAAATGATCAAGGGGCTGGAGCATTTCCCCTATGAGGGAAGGTCACAACAGCTGGGATAGTTTAGCCTGGAAAAAAGGTGGTTAAGGGGAGACATGATAGAGGTTTACAAAATTATGCATGGTATGGAGAATGTGGATAGGGAGAGATTTTTCTACTTCTCCCATAATACTAGAACTCGGGATCATCACATGAAGCTGATTGATAGGGCATTCGGTACAGATAAAACGACGTTCTTCTTCACATAGTGCATAGTTACATTATGGAATTTACTACCACAAGATAGTAATGCTGGCCACCAATTTGGATGTTGGATAAGTTCCTGGGGGGGAAGATTATCAATGGCTACTAGTCCTGATGGCTATGTGCCATCTCCAGTATCAGAGGCAGTAAGCCTGTATACACCAGCTGCTGAGGAACATGGGCAGGAGGGTGCTGTTGCACCATGCCCTGCTTATTGGTTTCTGATTGACCACTGGTTGGCCACTATGTGAACAGACTGCTGGACTAGATGGACCCTTGGTCTGATCCAGCAGAGTCCTTGTGTTCTTATCATTATTTTGTGGCTGTGAGTCTGAGAATTTGTCACCTTGACCCAGGCTGTCCATGTCTGAGTTTCAGCTGAGGAGCTGTAGTGGATCCAAGTTCATGACATTTCCAAAGCATTTGAACAACACCCAAGGGTGATACATGCAGTCTGAGCGCTGGAAGGAATCCACACTTTGCAACTAATTGTTATAACTAATGAAACTGCTTGTCACCAACCTGGCTTCTATTACCATCATTTATTAAAAACATATTTGTTTGTTATATAAATAAAAGCTGTAATGGATGCACCCTCTAGCAACAAATTAATTATCCGAAATATGTCTTAAAAGCATAAGGCTTTGATGAATGCAATGAAATGCAAAAAGGATCTGGGATTTTATTACCACCAAATCATTAGTTCATTTATGGTTTGCCTTCGAATCAAATCCCTGTGAGCCTCCTATTGAAAATAATTGATTATCTGGAGCAATTCTGAATAGCAACACAGAAAAATTCCGTGATTTCCATGCCGAATAGAAGCAGATTTATTTGAGTGTGTTGCAGGAAGTGTCCATCGTGCCATGTGGGACTCATGCATATGTTGCACAGAAATGATGGTAGGCATTCAAAGGACCACCTTTTCAATGACAGATTTTACAAATGAGTCTTTGCCCTGCCCTGGTAGAACTCAGTGGCAAAGAAATTAATATCCCAGGCATTGTCACTTATTTAGGAGAACAAGATGACTGCTACTAAAATAAATGACTTCTTAACTTGGGGTGGGGTGGGTGGGAATGCACTTTTCACATTGTAGAGAAGGGACATTGTAGAAAATACACGAAATGCACTTTATGTGGGACCACCCTTGTGCTTGGCCTGAGAGCTGAAAGAATGCAGCAGCCAGGATGTGGAATGGGACACATGGCCATGCACACATTACACTGGTTTTGAAGTGACTGTGTTGGATATTACCTATTGAGTCATGTTCAAGGCCTTGCTATTGGCCTATAAAGCCCTTAACAGCTTAGGATAAAGTCACCTGGGAGATTGCCTTCCCCAATATAGATGTGTGCAATCACTAAGAATTTTGGAGGAGGCCTTGTTGGTTGTACTGCAACCATGTGGATTGGCAGACTAAGCTAGACAATTGTCCTTTCAACAAAAGAAAGGTTTTTTTCCCCTGAGCCACTTTACTTCAGGGAGGGTTCCTCTGAAGAAGCCTTTGGTAAGAAGCTAGCTGAGCTCATAGCTTCTTGCCTTATTTTAGCTCTTCCCGGTTGAGTCTGCAGCAGACTCTGGGATCGGTCAACTCTAAAGTCCCTTACCCCTCTGCGGAAAGCTGAGTTCCCACAGACTCTAAGGCCATGGCTAGACCAGGGTTTAGCCTGGAGTGAACCCTGAACTCACCCCTGTGCATCCAGAAGACGCACATGGGATCCCGGGGTCAGGCAGGGGTAACCCTCCCTTGCCCCAGGGTATTTGGCTACAGTTGTAGCCCGGTATTTCCTGCAGTCTTGGGCTGAGCCTGAGACCGTGAGCATGTAGACCGGTCCACTGCTTTTCCCGGCTACCGCAATTACTTGTGAGTAGCCGGGAAAAGCAGTGGACGGGGAGCAGTGCTCCGCAGGAGCGCTGTGGCTATCAGGGCAGGGCAGGGAGATTGGAGCCAGGGGGCAGGGAGATCAGAGCCAGGGGGCAGGGAGAGAGGAGCCAGGGGGCAGGGAGATCGGAGCCAGGGGGGCAGGGAGATAGGAGCAAGGGGGGGGCAAGGAGATCGGAGCCAGGGGTCAGGGAGATCGGAGCCAGGGGTCAGGGAGATCAGAGCCAGGGCAGGGAGATTGGAGCCAGGGGGGAGTGGGGAGAATGATTAAAAAGAAAAAAGAAAGATTTACCTTTGCCACTGGTGCGCTCCTGTGCACTCGACCCTTTAATGCTACATACAAAATGGCGGACGTGACAGGGCTTTCCTGCAGCCTGTCGCATCTGATGTGTGGATTGGAGTGACAGCCCAGCACGGGCTGGCCCCTCCTCACCATCGGATTATCAGGTAGGTCTAGCAATGGCCTAAGTTGTTAGCATTCTTTCTGATAAAGTCTAGTGAAGATTCATCCCTGGCTCCTGCAGAGCCTGGGAGAATCTTCTTCCCTGCTTCCTGTGTTGACTGGCCCAATTCAATGTGCTAGTAAAGCCACATGTGATTTAGGATCAGGATATCTGAAGGAATACCCCCTATCAAAAGGAACTACTCACACATCAAGATAGGCATATCCAACCGTTTTTGGGGGTTGGTGGACACATTTGGAAGTTGGAGAGTGTCATGGTTGCTCTAAAAAAATGGCTGCCATGAGGCTGGCCCATTCACAAAATGTCTGCCATGGCAGGCGTGGCCAGTCACAAAACACACATTTCCTAGAAGACTTCAAGAAATGGAACTTGCCCAAGAACCTAAATACAAGTGGGGTTTGAGATTCAAAACACAGAACAACTCTTTTGAACCCAGAGTTTTCTGCTGCAATACCCATTTCACAGAAAGAATGAGGCTCAAAGATGAAGAACATGGCTAAGAATGTCATGTGGATTCCAGAGACATTCTGGGAAAAGAGAGAAAGAAGGAAGGAAAGGTGGCTCTCAAAGCTAGTGCATCGCTTAGCCATTTGAGAGAAAGAGAGAGAGAGAGAGAAAGAGAGAGAGAGAGAGAGAGATCAACTTACAAAATAAAATGTGAATCAAGAGGGTCAGGGAGCTTGAGCCTAATCTACCCCAAGCTGGATATTGCACTATGAAAGTGGTATATAAGAGGCAGGAGCCATACTGCTACTTTATAGCGGTATTGAAGTGGACTGACAACTGTTGGGGCCCATTGACACATCTACACCAAGCAGGATATAGCACAATGAATGCTGTATGAAAGCGGTACATGGTCTGTGTCAATGGGCCCCAACAGTTGTCAGTGCACTTCAATACCACTATAAAGCAGGTGTGTGGCTCCTGCCTTTTAGATACCGCTTTCATAGTGCACTATCCTGCTTGGTGTAGCTTAGGCCTAAGTGTATGCGTGAGACACTCCCAGTCCTTTCCTTTCTACAAAGATAACATTATCTCAGGCCAAACATTTCCACGGAGACCAGCTCTTCCTTACACTGGCTTCATCCCCTATGCAGCACCTGCTTATTGGAATGGAAAAGATCCATGTTGCCTCTGACAAAATCCCATCACCCCCCCCCCCTTCAGTGAGCCCATACAGTTGTTTTGTGTTGTTGTTGTTTCCGTGGCCTGGCCCACTGGCAGCTTTCCGGAGACGTGGCCCAGTCACCGTAGCATTGTTATTGTTTTCTCTCCATTTAATCTTTCCAGCTAGCCATGACCTGCTCAGCATGATGAACTACCTCCCTGTTGTTTCTACGTGCTGACTCCAGTGTATCTGCAGAACACAGAATAAGCATCATTGTTGAAAAACAGCCAATCCGCCTCCGCCCCCCTCCGCGCAGCTTGTAGAACAGCTGCCAGGTATTCCGGTCATATAGCTGCATGCCATTCATGCATACATTACATAGCCTCATTCTGTGATGAATGGCAGACATGCTTAGCCAAACGTTTTGCAGTTTCACCCCATATGTACATTAAGATGTGGAACAGTGTAACAAACTAGGAAGGGACGCTTTTCTAAAGGGAGCATTAAAGGTTGGTACTACGCTTAATTTATTTGGAATTAAGTCCTACTGATTTAACTGGGGCTTGCTCCTGTTTAAGTGTGCACATCAGATGGCAGCCTTAAACTGGTTTAAGCCATTTCCACTCTCTGGAGAACCCTTTGGAATGTATCTCTCTGGGAAAGGCTGGGATAGGTGACAAAGAATACACAGTGCTTTCTCAACAGACTACAGTTCCCAGAATTCTTTGGTGGAATCCATGAGAGTTGTACAAAACTAGACAAATTTTGTCATGTAGAGATGTCCATTTCTCCCCTGCTCTTTCATCATCACTACATTTTGGCAGCTTTCTAACTGCATATCTGTATAATTTCAACATCTTTTGTTAAGGCAGCACAGGACAAATAGGATTGCTTTATGGTCTATGTTTATATTATTTGTTATTAACATTTATATACCACTTTCGTGGCTGAAACGATATTGAGGCAGTGCACAATTTAAAACAATAAAATCAAAAAACCACAAAACACAGGCCACTAAAAACATGTTAAAATTACATAATTTAAAAGGTGATGGGGAAAACCCTATGCATGTTTAGACAAAAAAAAAAATGTGGTGTAACTCTCAGCATTCCCCAGCCAGTCATACCTAAACATGCATATGATTGCACCCTAAATTAAAGAGATGTGTCTTCACACCATTTCTGAAAGCCACAAGAGAGGGGCCTGATCGCAATGAGGAAGCACCTTTCATAGTTGGGGAGCAACACAGGAGAAAGCTGTTGTCCACGTAACTGACCAACGGGCCTCCTGCAGGTCTTAATAACTGACATATTCATATTGACAAGAGAGAGAGAAATATATAGGAAAAAGACAGACAGAAGGCACATTTCTCATTTCTCCAAATGAAAATTTAAAATCTTGAGTTGTGACATTTTTAGTCATAATGTGTTCATTCCTGAACACAGTATTCCAATCATGGAATAGCTGGTAAGGAAGAGATAGGCCTTTGCTATACCTACCTGTTAGTCTGCGATGGAGGGGTGAAGATCTTGCAATGGTTTTATTGTGAGATCTCCCTCTGTTTACATGTGGTGTGTGATGACCTCAGATGGAGAGGCGACGCACCCGCCATTTAAAAATTTTCTTAAAGGAGCAGCAGTGCACAAATGTGCGTGCGTAAAAGGTATTTTTTTTTAAAAAAAATGACTTTCCCCACTCCCCCCACCCCACCCCCGATGGGCACAGTGGTCCTGAGAGGCGCTGCACCCAGTGAGCAGCTCCTGGCTCATCACGAGGAATCACGAGGAGCCAGGGCAAACCACGGTGCCCGGCCATACGTTCCGCAGTCTTGGGCTCAGCCCGAGACCACGGAAAAACTGGGCCTAAAGGGGAGGGTGAGATCCTGGGGCAAGAGAGGGATCCCCCCTCCCTGATCCTGGGATCCCCTGTGCATCATTTGGATGCACAGGGACGATCTCGGGGATCTGCTCAGGATTTTGCCCGGTCTAGCTATGGTCATAGATAATGTGCTGGGCAGGTTTCCAATTTGTGCAGTCAATTGTGATATTTCTATCCTACCCTTCCAAGACACGTCATTTCAAGATATTAAAATAAGATGCAATCCATAAAAATACACCAACCCTAAAACAACAAATCATACAGTATAGAAAATCAGCATCTGACCAATTCCACAGGGAATTAAACCATGAAAAGGCCTTGGGATTTTTTTTTTTTTATATATATATATATAAAAGGATAGGTAGGAAGATGGCAAACTCTTTGGGGAGAGCATTTCACCATTGGGGCACCATCAATTCTCATTCTATAACTTTCCTCTCATAATGGAGGGGGGGACAGAAACAACTGAAGTGAGTCCTTCACATGATTGCTTGCATGGAGGCCTTGCTCACATATTACATCACCAGACAGTACAACCGAGAAATTGGGCACACTCATTTCCCCCCCTCCAAATACACATGGACATTCTGACTCATATCCATATGAGATTGTGAGCTTCTTTTCTCTTTTAGTGTGAAAGTTAGTGCTTATTTTATGTGCATTTCCCAAAATGTATGCATCAACTGTGCACATTTTAGAAATGAATGTATTTTCTCCCATTGGTAAAAGTGTATTTTTACACAATTTTCAAGAGTATGCATTCTAAACATGCACTTTTTTTAAAAAAATGGAAACATTTTTAGTTTCTTTCTTTTTGTGGTTCTTCAAACCACATTGCAAGTTCAGAAATTGTCTTTGACCACAGATTTTGTTCAAGTCCATGATGTGCAAACTGAGTAGATACTGATTGAAACCACACTGTGACAAAGTTGTCATACATCCCTAAGTAAAACAGGGGTTGATACATCATTCCTTACAGAAATAATTGTGAGGGGAAATATTCACAATAAATGTTCATGGGCTCCAACTTGTCAAAACGTTACAGAAAAGCAGTCGAGATGACCAGGAAACGAATAGCTTGCTAAGCAAAATTTCAAGATTTGATCTAGCATGTCTTCATGTTCCAATCATGGGACAACAATAATTGCAGGTTATGTGATCTTGACTCTTCTTCTTCAAGGTTACATCAGCTGGGCTAATTACATGTTTAAAAAAAACACACAGAAGTGATTGATTTAAAATGTAGTTCTCCTTGCTGGGGCAAGACTGAAGAACCTTCAATGGGTTTCATTTTCCTCTGCACCCTAAGTTTCATTTTCTTCATTTGAGCTGCCCTTTGTTTTAATTTTTTGTTCTCATCCCTGATCTGACAAAGCCACTCTCCATTCTCTCAGGATGTGCCAAGAGCAGATGGCATTCAGTGGAGATGCCAAGATTTATTTTTTTAAAGTGAACAATTAAAGGATAAAAAAGTAGAGATCTTTATAATTACTTATTATTATATCACTGAAACAGAGGCCTTAGCTAGACCTAAGATTTATCTTGGGATTGTCCCGGGGTCATCCCTGTTCATGTAAATGACACACAGGATATCCCGGGAGTAGGCAGGGACGACCCCGGGATAAACCTTAGGTCTAGCTAAGGCCTTAATATTTATTATCCTTAGAGAAGAGAAATAATAATAATAATAATAATAATAATAATAATAATAATAATAAAAATCCATAAAGGAAGGTAGGAGAATTGGAAAATGAAATTTTATCTTTAAAGCATGCACAATCTGACTTGAGTGCTCTTTTGTTAGAAAGTTGGGGTATTAATTAATTAATTAATTAAATTAATAAATGAAATCTAGGAATCCTTGAGTTCTAAACATTTATCTTTATTAAAACTGCACTTAAACTTTCCTGAGTTGTCTAAATGGCACACAGTTCAACCAATACATTTTCCACAATGGAAAAAAACATGCTTTGTTTATTGAACTGATTTATCCTTTTCCATGTTTGGATAATACTAATGTTCATAAGGCTGTGCTTTCTCCTTCACAAGATTGTAGACAGTATCTGAGTAAGCCTGAACAGGTTTGACTCAGATGGGGGAAAGGACTGAAACTAGAAGCTAGGACCCAGGAAACATATGGGCTACCTGTAGCCCTTATGTAGATCTCAAAGGCTTTCTCTGGCGCTTGCATGAGTGCCCAAGGGCATGTCTACAGCAGGAGAGGAAAGAGGGAGGATCTTGCAATATGCTTAGAGATCCTAAGTGAGAGGAATGAGGTGTCTATTCCAGTGTTCTCCCCACAGCCTCCTTCCTAGCTGATTCACTGTTGACCACCAGCATGCTGCCCATGGGCCTTCATTGAAGCTGAGAAGTTCAAGCTGGCCTCAGGTTTTTGAAGTCCCTTGGGCAGGTTGCCTCAATGAGTCCCTTCCATCAGTGAATCTCCCTTTTCATGCACATTGTCACCAGAGGCTATTACTCCTCCTCCTCTATCACTGCTCCCACTTGCTTGCTTGACAGGCAGAGAATCAGTGAGCAAGCAGGCAGTGGTATCTTCTGCTCCTCCTTCTCACTGGCACCATTTTCAGTACCAGACTGAGAAGCAAGTGAACAAAATGGTAACAATGGAGAAGAGGAGTAGCAACGTCATGGAGTTATTGTCAGTGGGGCCCTATTGGGGTGTGGGGCCTTGATAAGGACCCCACCATGCCTACCCTTAATGCCAGCCCTGAACATACAAGCCCTAAGGAGACTACCTGTGAACCATTAGTTCCCACTGATGACACAGGGCATGTCTACACCATGCATATATCCCGGGGTCATCTCTAGGTCATCCCTGTGCATCCATTTGACACATAGGGGATCCCGTTGTCAACCAAGGATGACCAGAGACTTTCCCCAAGATATCTGGGACTGCAGATTTCCCAGTTTTTCCATCCTCAAATGGGCATGGAGCTGCGTGGGGTGGCTCCGTGCCCAATATGGAGCAGCAATTTTGCCATCCCAGAGATGGCGAAGGTGGTGGTTGGGCATGGGGGGTTTCCTTACTTTTTCACTGTGTGACTGGCTTGTATTAAAAAAGACATGGTGCCCGCGACATCCCTCTTCCCTTCCGGAATGTTGTGTGTCCATATAGATGCTGGGGGAGGATCACGGAAGCAGGTAAGTCCACAATCCTCCCCTCTCCCTGCCACTCCACCCTTAGCTGTAAATAATAATAATAATAATAATAATAATAATAATAATAATAATATTTTTATTTATTTCTTACCCACCTCTCCCTTTGGATCGAGGCATGGAACAACATTAGAACAGGAATCAATACATCTTAAAAAATTATTGATTTAACATTGATCTGGATAGGCCTGCCAGAAAAGGCTAGTCTTTAAAGCTGCCTTAAAATCACACAGAGAGTTAAATTTACGAATCTCCTCCGGCAGGCCATTCCACAATCTGGGGGCAACAGAAGAAAAGGTCCTCTGGGAAACTGATGTCAGCCTAGTTTTAGCTGACTGAAGTAAGTTCACCCCAGAGGACCTGAGTGTGTGGGGCGGACTGTATGGGAAAAGGTGATCCCGCAGATAACCTGGACCCAAACCATTTAGGGCTTTAAAGGTGATGACCAACGCTTTGTACTTCGCCCGGAAACTAATTGGCAGCCAGTGGAATGATTTTAATGTTGGGGTAATATGCTCACCCCTAGATGTACTGGTGACCAACCTGACTGCCATATTTTGAACTAGTTGAAGTTTCCGAACTAGGTACAATGGTAGCCCTATGTAGGCGCATTGCAGAAGTCAAGCCTTGAGGTTACCAGCACATGCACTACTGTCTTTAGGTCTTCTGACTCTAAGAAGAGGCGCACAGATGAGCCCACAGTGACTAATCATATTGTATATTTGAAACAGCAACCTGCCTAACAAACTCATGGTTGCTTAACAGTTGTGACGACGTTCTGACCACACCATGTTGAGAAATATTGAGAAAGATTAGAGGAGTTAGGGGATGGTGTTTGTGAATCCGTTCTTACACCTATTCTAGGCCTGTGCCCTGGTACTGATATACATTCTAGGCTAAGACCCTACCGGTTCAATGTGTGTTCTGCCCGTGAGCATGGGCAGAAGGTTTCAGCTAGTATAACAACAATAATCTGTTCAGTAACTTATATGTCATGATGTTGGAGTTGTTGCCCTTCTGGCTATATGATTCTAGAAGTTTAAACCTCATCCCGATGTAGAGTGGATCTTAGCACGGACGTACAACGACAATGATGCCTTGTAAAATAATAATTTGAATAAGGGGGGACTCTTAACTCTCCCGGTATGTTTAATTCAACATCTGAGCATCCAGGGTATATTTTAAATTAACAGCAAATCGCTTTAATTGAGATCTCATAAACTTGCAAGCTTTGATAGCCTTTTTACAAATTGTACAGCGTGTTTGCTCGTTAAGCAGAGGCTTTCCGTTTCTCTCGGCTCCTGTACTTATTGAGTCTGAACCCTGTTTCACCCCAAACCGATTAAACAGCTTTCTATTAGTCCGAGGGAGTTTTAAAACAAGCACAGCTCTGTCATTAGTTGTTTCTTTGCAAAGAGGAGCACAGTCCACTTTGATATTGGCATAGTGTTAAAACAAGAAAGGATTTCGCAAGGATTTGACTAAAGCTGCAAAGGAATAATGGCAGGAAGGGCCTCGTTTCCTTTCTGCACTCTCCCAGAACAGTTCTCACTGTAAATGCAATGTTTGGGAATCATGGTTCCCAAAGTGTGAGGTGAGCCACCCAAGGAGGATTAAGCTAGGGGCATGCCTATATCCCGGGATCGTCCTGGGATCGTCCCGTGCATCCAAATGACACACAGGGGATCCCAAGAGCAGGCAGGGACGATCCCTCCATTTGCCTGGGATAATCCTTAGGTTTAGAAAGGGTCTAGGAGGGCAGTAAGCCAGGTTCACTATTTACCAAAGGTGGTTTGTTGACCTTCCAGTGGTTCAGATGAGTGCTGTCAAATGGGAAGTTTCCATCACAGATCCAAGAGAGATGACACATCTTAAGATATTGAGGGGAAAATAACGGTTTTCAAAACAGCCCAATGTGTTTTGCCTCTGATATTTTTAGGGGCTTTCTTCAGGGGTAGCTTTACAATTGCCTTCTGAGAACTCAGGTCTGATCTATACCAAGCAGGATATTGCACTGTGAAAGTGATATGAAGGCAAGAGCCACACTACTGCTTTATAGTGGTATTGAAGTACACTGACAACTGTTGAGGCCCATTGACACATACCATATACCCATACCACTTTCACAGTGTTATATCCTGCTTGGTGTGGCTCCTGCCTTTTATATACCGCTTTCATACCACTTTCATAATGCAATATCCTGCTTGGTGTAGATTAGGCCTCAAAATGCTCCAGCTCTTTATTCTTCTAGTTAATGATTTGAACAGATATCATTTGGAATTCTCAGAAGGCAATTTTATTGAGAATAAACTTGTATTTTCCATGCCATTTTGAAAGAATGTATTCTCCCTTATGAGCCTGCCCGTGCTTTAAGATCTTCTGGAGAAGGCCTTCTTTCAGTCCCACCATCTTCACAGGCACGCTAGTTGGGAACATGGGAGAGGGCCTTCTCGGTGGCTGTTCCAGTGCTCTGGAACTCTCTTCCTGGGGAGGCTAGGTTGGCTCCCTCCTTGATGGGCTTTCGGAAGCAGGCAAAAACTTTTTTGTTCCAGCAGGCCTTTGGAGAATAATCTGGCCCTCCATCTATGTTAATGTCTTATAATTTTGTTGTGTATTTTAAATGTTTATGGTTTTGTTCCCCCCCCCCAATGTATGTTTTAAACTTTGTAAGGCCGCCCTGAGGCCCAGCATTGGGCAAAAAGCGTGATACAAATAAATATAATAATAATAATAATAATAATAATAATAATAATATCACACTACTGTGATTCATCAGAAATAGCCTCCAAGAAATGTCACCCCAAACCATATGTAGATCCTTGTGGACATCTGTCTTGAAATGTGGTGGCACCATTGAAGTAGCTCCATTGTAATCCATGTGCACATCTGGAAGAGTATTCAGTCCTTATGGAGATGTTGAAGCACCTATTCAAGTAGCTGCACTGGACTTATGATGAAAGGTATGTGCATCATGTGATCCCTTCACCTTGCCTTTCAATCCCTGCCTTCCATCTGCTCACTCAGTACCATCAATTTATAGATTGTAGAGTTTAATACAAACTGATGTTGCTGAGCAAAGATAAAGAGAGAAATAGCTGTAGTTCACACCAAAAAGGATGAAAGCCCACCACCACCACCTCCCATGGAACTTGTTTGTAATTGACTTGTACTGAAAATGAGCAGTTGCTGCTAGGAGAATGGAGATGTTCTCAACCACTGAATATAACGTCCCAGAGGAAACATCAGGTATAGAACACAAAACAACAAATATGTTGTTTAGAGGTGCATCACGTGGGATGAACATCCCGGGTCATGTTTAAATAGAGACTGACAAGGCGAGGCAGGGGGACCCAACAGTTTCCCACAAACTTCAGAACAGAGATGGGTTCATTTCAAGTCCAATTGGAGTTGCACTGTTCCATGTGTAATGGCATTGGGAGCACAAGTGGGGCAAATCTTTTGCTTAAATCCTTGTGAACTTCCATATCCCTCTTCCTTCTCAGCTGACTGACTGCCCACCTGCTTCCATATCTTCCATCCAACCAGTTACCTGGCTTGTTGCTCATCTAGTCCCATGGAGCAAGAGAGGGAAGTCTCCACCGCTTTCTCTGCCTCCTTCTCCTGCCTCCCTACTTTGTCATTTGACATCCAGCTATAACTGTGACAGAGGCACCAAAACTACATTTCCTGAAACTCCAGGTCTCTATCTTGCAATTTGAGTTCCATCCTCAGTACCAGGATCAGATTGGGGAGAGAAAGGGTCCTAGGGCATTTCTATACCTCCCGGCGATCCGGGAGGGAGGGGGGAGGATCTCGCAACATGCTGATTGTGAGATCCTCCCTCGGCATCCACACATGGCGTGCAACATCCAGGGAGGAAGGAGGACATCGCACCTGGCATTTTTTTTTTTAAAAAAAGAAAGGACCTGGAGCACACCTGTGCTCCAGCACAAAAGTAAGTTTTTTTAAAAAAAAAGCCCCGATCCCACTCCACTCCTCACCCCCATTGGGCACAGAGCACTTGAAGAGCTCCATGCCCTGTGCCTGGTTCCCAGGTCCTCGGATTTACTCGTGAGGAGCCAGGACAAAACCGGGATGGCCACCCACACCTCCCGCAGTCTTGGGACAATCCCTAGACCATGGGAAAAACTGAGATAAAAGGGCATGGCGAGATCCCGGGGAAATGGAAGGATCATCCCTCCCTGCTCCCAGGATCCCCTGTGTGTCATGTGGATGCACAGTACGATCCCAGGATGATCCCTGGGATATCGCCTGGTGTAGACATGCCCCTAATCTACACCAAGCAGGATACAGTACTATGAAAGTGGTATGGAAATGGTATATAAAAGGCAGGAGCCACACTACTGCTTTATAGTGGTATTGAAGTGCACTGACAACTGTTGGGGCCCATTGACACATACCATGTACTGCTTTCATAGTGCTATTTCATGCCTGGTGTGGCTCCGGCCTTTTATATACTGCTTTCATATTGCTTTTATAGGGCTTGTCTTGATGAAGGGTTTGCCCCAGGGTGGATTCAGAGTGGCGGCAGGTCATCTATATGATGCAGCCGCCATCCCAAAGCCATCCCGGGACAAACCCCCTAAACTCTGCTTTAAAAAAGCCAGGCACAGTCAATGGCAACCCCTGATTGGTTGCCATCGGCTGGAGGAGGGCCAGTTCGGGCACCGCACATCCCTCTCTTCCTCCCCCTCCAGCTGCCCCGTTGCTTCACCCATCTTTTTTCTTTTTCTTTTACTCTGTAGATGCCCCCTTCAAAGATGTAACTTCTAGAGTGCACACGTGTGGGTTGGAACTTGAATGGAAAACCTAGTGCACTTGGGGACATGGTGCATTGGATCCAGACTGAATCTATTTAGCTTATTGCCCACTGAAAGCAATAGGACTTAAAGCATGACTTCCATACCCCATTAAATTTGGTGGGATCTAAGGGCTCATCTACACCAAGCATGATATTCCACTATGAAAGTGGTATGAAAGTGGTATATAAAAGGCAGGAACCACACTACTTTTTTACAGCGGTATTGAAGTGCACTGCAGGAGCCACACTACTGCTTTATAGTGGTACTGAAGTGCACTGACAATTATTGGGGCCCAGGACACATCTACACCAAGCAGGATACAGCACTATAAAAGTGGTATATGGCATGTGTCAATGGGACCCAACAGTGGTCAGTGCATTTCAATACTGCTATAAAGCAGTAGTGCGGCTCCTGCCTTTTATATACCACTTTCATAGTGGATTATCCTGCTTGGTTTTTGATCCAGCTAGCAAAGAGCAACAGCTACGCTCAAAATTTCTACAAAATGGAAAATAGGAACAACACTGAGACAATCACATACCAGGACCAAGTGCAGGAAAACAGAATGTTCCTGTTAGGTTTGAGAATATGCTGCAAAAGTAGTGGGGATTTTCATCCCCAGCAACCTCATCAAATTGTGACCACTCTTATTTACTCATCTCGAGCTTCAAGAATTTCCCCCTAACCTTCTTTAATGCACATGCAAATCAGAAGGCATTACATTAAGCTCCAGAAAGGTTAACGGGAAGCCGTATGTAAGGGTTGCTTAAAAGTTTAAATATCTCTCCTTGTAATCAAAAGTATGAATCACATCACCAGAATCCCAGTTTAATACATCCTTGATCTAAGAAAATGAGGTCTGGTATTATACGGTAGAAGACCTTTGAACAAAAAGAAATAGACTTTTTTTGCTAGCTCCAACACAGGAAGGTTTCTACACAGGGTGCTGCATGTTGGGCCATTTAGAAATGTAATAAATGGATATGAATGAATGAATGAATGACCCAGTTAGAATCTCTTCTAAGTTCTGTATATCAAATAATCCATTGCTACCATATATGAACCAATGTATTCATAAAAGGAAAATGTAAATGGTCATTGGAATTGCAAGATGGCCACCATGCTTCCAATGTAGAAACCCACCTTCTTGTTGAAGTCATCTATGGAGGCTTTGCTCTTGGTACCCCCAACATTAGTGGTAAAGTGAGTGGCTTCCATGGACAAGGACAGGGCCTTTTCCACTCTGGCACCATGTCTGTGGAATATACTTCCCAGATATATTTGTCCAGCACTGGGTTTAATTTCTGAGATACTAGGTGAAAAGGCTGTGATGTGTTCTTTTCGTAACTAAAGCCTTTAGTGGCTTTCAGTTCTTAATCTTTAACTGCTGACTCTGATTTGTTTAATGCTGCTGTGCTCTGAATTTTGATTTTCTAATATATTAATATTAACTGTATTGATTTTGAATAGTTATGTGAGCTGCCTTGGACATCTATGTAATAGAAATGCAGCGTATCAATCTTCCTTTTTCTAATTCAAATTTGCACAATCCTGGTGGTCCTTTTTGAGTTGCTGCAGCTGTGAAAATAATAGAAGCATGGTGAAAGAAACTGCATGAAGCACCGGTTAGTATGAAAGGGTGACCATATGAAAAAGAGGATGGGGCTCCTGTATCTTTAACAGTTGTATAGAAAAGGGAATTTCAGTAGATGTCATTCGTATGCATGCAGCACCTGGTGAAATTCCCTCTTCATCACAAAAGTTAAATTGGCAAGAACCCTGCCATCTTTTGTAACTGATCAAAAGCGAAGGGCTCCTGCAGCTTTAAGTGTTGTGATTTTGCCAGGTGCTGCATGCCTACAAATGACACCTGCTGGAATTCTTTTCTATACAACTGTTAAAGATATAGGAGCCCTGTCCTCCTTTCCATGTGGTCACCCTATAATATGATGCAATCCCCTTTTGTCCAAAAGCCAGCTGAGGGCTCCACGTGTCCCCACAGCTAATAATGAGTGGTCACGATGCACCTATTTTATTTATTTATTTATTTATTTCTATACCATCCAATAGCTGAAGCTTTCTGGGTGGTTCAAAGAAATTAAAACTGTAAGGTACAGCATCAAATATAAAATATGGAAGCTTAAAACCACAGTACAACCAGAATAAAATCTACTAACAATGCAGAGATTTAAAATACAGATTTAAAACAGCAGAGCTAAAAGATTAGGATGCTAAAATGCTAAAATACTGGGAAGATAAAAAAACTCTTTCCTTAGCACTGAAAGGGGTACAACATAGGTGCCAAGCGAATCTCTCTAGGGAGCTCATTCCACTGCCTTGACTCCCAATACTGGGGAAAAGGCTGAATAACAACAACAACAACAACAGCAGCAGCAGAAAAGGCATTCTTACTGGTAGCTCGCCGCCTCACTTCCTTTGGCAGGGGATCACAGAAATGGACCCCTGAAGATGATCTTAGGGTCTGGGCAGTTACATATAGGAGGAGGCAAACGTTTAGATATGTTGGCCTCCAAGTTGTTCAGGCTTTGAATGTTAATACCACAACTTTGAATTGGTTGAGTCATGGGCCATTTCTACACCTGCCTTTTTCCCCGAGATCATCCTGGGATCATCCCTGTGCATCCAAATGACACACAGGGGATCCCGGGAGCAGGCAGGGACAATCCCTCCTATTATTATTATTATTATTATTATTATTATTATTATTATTATTATTATTTATTTATATAGCACCATCAATGTACATGGTGCTGTACAGAGTAAAACAGTAAATAGCAAGGCCCTGCCGCCCTTAGGTGTAGAAAGGGCCATGGACAGGTAGCCAGTGCAGCTGGAAAAGTAGTGGCACAATGTGAACTCATTGGCCAGTCCCCATTAACATTCCACACCAGCTGAAGTTTCCGGACCATTTTCAAAGGCAGTCCCATGTATATGCATTGCAGTAATCCAGATGAGAGGGTATCAGAGCATGAATAACTATTGCTAGGCCATCTCTGTCCAGATAAGGGTGTGTATCAGACTAAGCAGATAAAAGATGTTTCATGCCACAGAATCTACCTGTGCCTCAAGTGACCTTTCTCGGTCCAAAAGCACCACCAAACCATGACCCTGATCCTTTATGGGTAGTGGAACATCCCCCCCCCTACAAGAACAGGTTGAACACACCTACTGGGCAGATGAATCATCTGCTAAGTCTGTTACCCAGCTCAGCTGGTATGGCTTGAGCAGGAGAATCGGCAGTTGCGGTGGGGAGGAGAGGAATAAAGGCCATATGTGCAGGCACATATGGGCCATGTGAGGCAAGGGTGGGGCCGAGCTATAAAGGCCAGTCCTGTCCAGTACTCAGTCTCTCTGGGCTTTTGGCTCCCTCCCTCCCTTCTCTAATATGGGACTTAGCCAGTTGCTCCCTTTGCAGGAGGGCTGAGGAGGATTTTTTCCTTCCCATTGTTGCGGGGAGGTTTTTGCTTACTTCATACTGGATAATTTATTAGGTGGGTGGCTGTGACGCCCACCCTCTACTGGATTTACTTCTGGATCACTTTACTTCTTTTATGACTCCAAAGGACCCAGCTCAGGTGCACTCGTCAGGGCTAGAGATGCCAACTCTGTCCCTGTGGCATGCCTACTTCTGCTTTAGGCCCCCACAGCGGCACAGATCCGCACTCTTGACCCAACCTGCTCTTTCCCGCTGCCACCATATAGAATCATAGAATAGCAGAGTTGGAAGGGGCCTACAAGGCCATCGAGTCCAACCCCCTGGTCAATGCAGGGGGGCTTCCACACACAGTCTTCAGGGTGCCCCGAAACTCCTAGTGTAGCTACCTGGTCAGAAGAGATGGAGGAAGAGGCGGCGGCGGCGAAAAGTTCCCAGGGCTCGGCGGCTTCTCTGGTGAGTCCTTGCCGCGGAGCCCAACTCCCCGCCGGCCTCTTCCTGCTGCCGGCAAAAGAGCCACCCGGGTTGGAGAGCTCGGCAGATGAAGGCGCTTTTGGGGGCGCCCCGAAGACTGTGTGTGGAAGCCCCCCAGGAATCCACCCTAAAGCATCCCTGACAGATGGTTGTCCAGCTGACAGATGATTACCTGTACCCTTCCCCAGGTACTCCAATGTCCACACCAGGTTTAAATGAATGTTATTTATAAGATGAAAATGCAGATTCAAAGCTTATTGGTTTCTCTCAGTGACAAGCGTAATGGTTTCATAGGTTACTTCACTTTAAAGTTTCACAATATATAACTTCAAGTACTCCTATCTACTCAACCCTTTTCTAAACCACACAGTTCTCATTCCCACACTCTAATCTACCAAAACAACAAAAATGCAGACCCTTCCTATCTCTATCCTAAAGCATTCTATACTTTCTCTCCTCAGAAGCAGCCTATATATTCTCCACAGTCCTCCGACTCCTCCCCTTCTCACAGCCAATCCACACGCTCCACACAAACATCCAATCAGCACTCTCCTTCCATCCAGAACTCATTCTCCTCTCTATGGTTCATACTTACCAATCTGTAACAACTATACAGTGGGTACTTACTTAAAACTCTGCAAACCTTAATACATTCTTATACTTTATACTTAATAACATGGTCATAAGCAGTAAAACATCACAGTGGCTAAACAGGTTGATTTGTTGGAGAGGTGTGTGGGAATTTGATATAGCAGAATAGGGACAGTGATCACCTTTCTGTGATTGGCATGTCCGGAGCTCCTGCTCCTCATGAGTTTTACGGCTCCCGTGTCAGGATATGGTATGCCTTTGGAGATCCTCCTTCCTCATCTACTCGGAGTTCTACGGCTTTGAGTGGGGGTAATGTGGGGTGGTCTCCCCACACTCTCAAAGTGTCATATAAGAAAGGGGCTGGGTTTACTGGTGTATGAGTGGCTCACCTAGGGTGACCATATGAAAAGGAGGACAGGGCTCCTGTATCTTTAACAGTTGCATAGAAAAGGGAATTTCAGCAGGTGTCATTTGTATATATGGAGAACCTGGTGAAATTCCCTCTTCATCACAACACTTAAAGCTGCAGGAGCTATACTAGAGTGACCAGATTTAAAAGAGGGCAGGGCACCTGCAGCTTTAACTGTGGTGATGAAGAGGGAATTTCACCAGGTTCCCCATATATACAAATGACACCTGCTGAAATTCCCTTTTCTATGCAACTGTTAAAGATACAGGAGCCCTGTCCTTTTCATATGGTCACCCTAGGCTCACCCATAATGCCTGGCAAGTTGCCTGAGGTAAGGACATATAGATTCCTGCACTTCTCACATACAGATCCAGGAGGGGTTGAATATCCCTTATTGTTTAAATAAAGAGGCCCTAGTTTATCCCAAACTCTGGTGTCCGTGTCTTTATTCCATGCTTCCTTCTCCACTCTCAACAGTACTCCATCTTGTCTGGATTGAGTCTCAGTTTCTTGGCCCTCATCCACTCCGTTACTGTGCCAGGCACTGATTGAGATCAGGACTTTATAGTAGAGTTGGTGAACCACCAGATTCAAATAATGAGCTAACCAGGCTCTTTCTGAGTAAATTCAAAGTCTACTTTTGGCCTATAAAGCCATGCATGGTTTGGGACAAGGATATCCAAAGGGTTGTGTGAGTGCCTGCTTTAAAATGAACCTTGTCAACAGCTGAGGTCAACATCAGAAGTCTTTCTTCAGGCTTTCCTATTGGCATAGATTCAGTGGGTGGCTACTAAAGAGTGTTTTCTGTAGTATCTGCCTGTTTGTGGAACTCACCTGTGGGAGATCCACCTGAATCTAGCAAATCAGCAAAACTTGAGCTTGCCATGTTTCTCTGAATTCCACCTCAACCTGAAACCACATCAAACTCTTGCCCCATCTTTCACAATATTGATGACATTGACCTAGGGTGACCATATGAAAAGGAGGACAGGGCTCCTGTATTTTTTAACAGTTGTATTGAAAGAAAATTTCAGCAGGTGTCATTTGTATATATGGGGAACCTGGTGAAATTTCCTCTTCATCACAACAGTTAAAGCTGCAGATGCCCTGCCCTCTTTTAAATCTGGTCACTCTAGTATAACTCCTGCAGCTTTAACTGTTGTGATGAAGAGGGAATTTCACCAAGTTCTCCATATATACAAATGACATCAACTGAAATTCCCTTTTCTATGCAGCTTAAAGATACAGGAGCCCTGTCCTCCTTTTCATATGGTCACCCTAGTCACTGACCAGAGTTTTAGGCAGGAGTTTTTCCAGCCTTGCATGGATAGGCACAGGATCAAACTTAGGACCTACGATATGCAAAGCAGGAGCTCTATCACTGAGCTATGGCTCATCTCTAAAGCCCTCTCATCATTAATGGGGACCTGTCATTAGGGAGTGCAGTTGGCAGCTCTATGTCAAATGGCTCCTGTAAGACTATGGCTCATCTTCTTCTGCTGCCCCTTACGCCTGGAACGCTCTTCCAGAACATTTGAGAACTACAAGTTCAATTGCAGCTTTTAAAGCTCAACTAAAAACTTTTCTTTTTCCTAAAGCTTTTAAAACTTGATGTTGTGCGGACTTTATACTGTTAGTTTTACCCTACCCTGTGCCTGCTTACCCTACCCTGTGCCTGCTGGCATTCTCTTCCCCTCCTTATTGTTTTACTATGACTTTATTAGATTGTAAGCCTATGCGGCAGGGCCTTGCTATTTACTGTTTTACTCTGTACAGCACCATGTACATTGATGGTGCTATATAAATAAATAATAATAATAATAATAATAATAATAATAATAATAATCTCTAAAGACCTCTCATCATTAATGGGGACCTGTCATTAGGGAGTGCAGTTGGCAGCTCCATGTCAAATGGCTCCTGTAAGACCATGGCAAAGACGCCTACCAGGAGATGACAGGGATTGAACCTGAGACTTTCTGCATGCAAAGCAGGAGCTCTACCACTGAGCTTCATCTCCTCTGTTTGAGCTACAGCCTTTTTGACTTGGAACATCTTTGATTTGCCTCGGAGATGCTGGAGCCACTGATGTTCCTCCACTGCCAGCACTCTGTCTTGGTGATAAGCTGTGCTATGCTGAACATTCTCTTGCTGTTTTACTTTATATTTTAAAATTGCTCTAATATTCTTTTAACAATTTATTATGATGCACTTTGAATGCCGTTTGATGAGAAAGGTGGCATACAAATATCTCAGTAAACAACCAAACAACCAAATGATTAGAAATCAAAAGATATGTATGCACATGTGAATAATCCTAAAGCATAAAAATATATTTTGGTTTTTAAATGTTGATGAGCCTAGATAACATTATTGGATGGGTATAATGCTAGTATCTACACAAAATATGTAAGGGGTGTTGAAGATTTTTGTTTCAAATAGAATACTTCCTTTGAAGATTTTTTCTGTTACAAAGGATAAATTAATTAATCATTTCATTAACCACTCATTTCAAACAAAACCAGAATTTTTCCTTATTTTCTTCTCAGAGCTGCTAGAGATTAAATTCACTGAAATGTTAATACACAATATATTATAAATTTCCACCCCCTTACCACACACACACACACACACACACACACACACGTGTGTGTGTGTGTTAATATCACAGGATAAATATAGTATTGACTCTAGCAGCAATTTTACATATCCTGTTTTTAGAGTGTGTTGGATTTCTCTGAGATATCCAAAGCCCTGCTGGGAGGATTATAAAGAGGCAGGAATGGCATTTCTGTTTTGCTTTCCCTCACTGGGGGTGGCTTTCTGTTTAATGTTGCAAATTCCCTTCCATTGGGACAAATGGGAGGGAGGGTTTTTTCAGTGGCTGCTTCCAGGCCGTGAACACCCTGCCAAGGAAGGAGGCTAGTCACACACATCCCTCTCCGCTCTCCTGCCATTGGCAGACAGAAGCTACATTTTTCAGGAAGGCATTTGGCTTGCATGTGGGTCCATTGGGTTGGGTGTTGTTGTTTTTTTAAAAAAAAATTCATTTATTCTGTAATTGTTAGGGGTGTGCGCTCCGCCCCGAAAATCCAGGGGTCCGCCAGACCTCTGACAAACCTCCAAAATCGCAGTGTGATTAAGGGGCAATTTTAAAACCATCAGAAACCCATAGTGTGGTTAGAAGATTGTTCAGAGCCCTGAATGGATCCGTACGTCTGAAGGTTTTTTAGGCAATATGCATGCCATTTGTTTTTATAGAAAGCTGAGGTACAAATAAAATAAATAAATAAATAAATAAATGCCTATAGATTTGATCCCACATGTAGGCCAATATGCCATCTTAAACAAAAGTACCTCTTAAACAAAAGAGCTTCCATATATGGCTTGTATTTAAGAGCATTGCCTTAAAAAAATATAAGAAGTGATTTCACGTGTGGAAATGTAAGTGTTTATTTAGCAGTACAGGGCTGAAAGTACTGAGAGTATGAAAAGAATGTAGTTGTATTTCCTTTAATGGCATTAGATAGTGGTAAAATTTCTCCAGGTATTATTTTCCAATGTTCTGTTTACATGCATACGTGTGCATGTGCGTGTGTGTGTGTGTGAGAGAGAGAGAGAGTGGGGGGGGGGAGAATAACAGATACACAGACAGAGAGAGAAACAGAGATGTAGATGATACAGAAAAATCTTGTCATCCATCTAAGGAAAAGAAAAGCCATATACCAACATTATCAAGCATCCTGGGGCATCAAAAAGGATGACATCTGAAAGAATATGCTGAAAGAAGAGTGATCAAATCAATATGAATTTGTTTTGATGAAGAAAGTGCAGTCTTCTCACTTCAAAACCTAGAGTAACTTATCAAAATATTATGCTCAGGATTCAAAGAGATGTTTGAATGGAAAAGATTCCCCCCCCCCCCCACCACCACAAGAAGGGAATATACAGAATGGAGCAAAGAAGGATAAATGTTGACTATTGCACAATTGAAAAATCACAGGCTTTCTCAACTTATATGTTAAGAAGGGGATGCTGTTAGGACTTCATTTTCTTCAGGCTAAACTAAACTTTATAAAGAAAATGTGGATGCCACTGAGAACAGTAAACTCACATCTCTTCCCCATGTCTCTGTGGCCATTACTACTACAGACTCCGGTGCGTCTGAAATCTCCCAACAACCTATAGTTCGCACAAACATGCCAGTTCTGATGTGTACGTCTGTGTAAACCCTGCAATGAAAACTGGATCTGGGGTAGAGTTTTAGGCTATCCCATTTTAACAGGCTTAAAAAGTATGTAGAGAAGTGTGTGCGTGTGTGTGTTTGTTTAATCACCATTTACTTTCTGCACAGCTAAATTCTCTTCAGAACATTCCCTCACCCAATTGTCAGTCTTTACCCATCTTTAATATTCACAAACATGCCCCCCAAAAATATTGGTCCAGATAGGACAAAGTGCCATCAGTACTATACTTGAAGTGAGGTGAACCATGTCAGAACATGGCCTCTTTTTATAAAGAAAGCAAGAAAGCTGTATTTACCATAACACAGCAACGTTTTCATTTTCTTCACTTGGCATTCTCACTTGCTACAAAATACGGGTTTGATTCCACTATGGTAGAACTGCATGATACAAACAGGGATTGCAAGAAGTTTTTTGTTGTTCATATAGTCATTTGTTTATATGAAGGACTTACTCTGAGCTAAGCAGACTTTGATGTTGTGGTCTTTCCCCTTAGGGGAGTTGCTGTAGCCCTTTGATCATTTTAGTTGCCCTTTTCTGCACCTTTTCCAACTCTGTAATATCCTTTTGAGGTGCAGTGCCCAGACTTGTACAGTCTTCCAAGTGTGGTCACACCACAAATAAGTATAAGATCAGTATGATATTGGCAGTTTCTAATTGTTCCTTTTCTAATTGTGCCCAACAGGGAATTTCCTTTTTAACAATAGCTGAGCAGTAGGTTGACATTTTCAAAGAGCTGTTTATCACCACCTCAAGATCTTTTTTTTCTGTATCAGTCACTGCTAGCTTAGATTCCCATCAGCATATATGAGCAAAATCCTATCAGGATGGCAGCAACTCTCCAACCTCAGAGGCGCATCCAATGCAGAGGAGCAGCAGAGATGATCTTTGCCTCTAGACTCCTCTCACTCTACATTTTGGCTAGGGATGTTGGAGAGATCCATGGGGAGAGTTTGACTAGTTTCTCTAGATCTCCCCATGGCTGAATTCCAGTTCCTGCTGCTGCCTTTGCAATGAGCTGATCATCAAGAGCATCACACCAATAAACAATTGTGCATGTTCTTGGTGCTCAAGGACATGCCCTTGGCTTTCACTGCCATCTCCAAATAGCTATGGATATGGATGGGGATTGCCCCCTGCATGTCTTGTTCCATCACTGATTCCATCACCTCTATTAGGGTATAGAGTAAGGTGGCTGGCCAAAGAAGGCCTGGGAGAGAGCAGGTTTAGAACTGCTGACAAAATTACAGTGACTGATCCAGGCACTCTATTACAGATTCAGGACCATGGAGAACAATCCTACAGCTGAGGCAAAGACACAGAAACAGACAGTGTTTTATAGCAAGGATGGCAGAATCCTCCTGGGATCTCCATCTTCTCAAGTGATGCACTTGCTGCTGCTGCTGCTGCTGTTTAAAAAGGACCAGTATTCTTTCCTGCAGTAGCCAGCTTCTTCTGGGTGCTGAGGATCTGGGGAGTGAAGCTCTGGTTGTAGAACGCTCTCCAGGGCCTCCCTCTCATCAGAGGGCAGTGGTACCTTCTGGGGGTTGAGTGAACAGAGTGCAGGATCCAATGTGGAAGGCACTGCTTGCAAAGATTCAGTAAGTGGTTCTGATTATTCCTAGGGGTATAATGGAAGAGATAAGGAATTATTTTTAAACAAGCAATGTGCGGAAGTGGAAGAAGACAATAGAATAGGAAGGGCAAGAGACCTCTTCCAGAAAATTAGAAACATCGGAGGTAAATTCCAGGCAAAAATGGGTATGATCAAAAACAAAGATGGCAAGGACCTAACAGAAACAGAAGAGATCAAGAAAAGGTGGCAAGAATATACAGAAGATCTGTATAGGAAGGATAATAATATCGGGGATAGCTCAGACGGTGTAGTCAGTGAGTTAAAGCCAGACATCCTGAAGAGTGAGGTCGAATGGGCCTTAAGAAGCATTTCTAATAACAAGGCAGCAGGAGACGACGGTATCCCAGCTGAACTGTTTAAAATAGTGCAAGATGATGCTGTCAAGGTGATGCATGCCATATGCCAGCAAATCTGGAAAACACAAGAATGGCCATCAGACTGGAAAAAATCAACTTATATCCCCATACCAAAAAAGGGAAACACTAAAGAATGTTCCAACTATTGGACAGTGGCACTTATTTCACATGCCAGCAAGGTAATGCTCAAGATCCTGCAATGTAGACTCCAGCAATTCATGGAGCGAGAATTGCCAGATGTACAAGCTGGGTTTAGAAAAGGCAGAGGAACTAGAGACCAAATTGCCAATATCCGCTGGATAATGGAGAAAGCCAGGGAGTTCCAGAAAAAACATCTATTTCTGTTTTATTGACTATTCTAAAGCCTTTGACTGTGTGGATCATAACAAACTGTGGCAAGTTCTTGGTGGTATGGGGATACCAAATCATCTTGTCCGCCTCCTGAGGAATCTGTATAACGAACAAGTAGCAATGGTAAGAATAGACCACGGAACAACGGACTGGTTTAAGATTGGGAAAGGAGTACGGCAGGGCTGTATACGCTCACCTTACCTATTCAACTTGTATGCAGAACACATCATGCGACGTGCTGGGCTTGACGAATCCAAGACTGGAGTTAAAATCGCAGGAAGAAACATTAACAATCTCAGATATGCAGATGACACCACTTTGATGGCTGAAAGCGAGGAGGAGCTGAGGAGCCTTATGACAAAGGTGAAAGAAGAAAGTGCAAAAGCTGGGTTGCAGTTAAACCTCAAAAAAACCAAGATTATGGCAACCAGCTTGATTGACAACTGGCAAATAGAGGGAGAAAACGTGGAGGCAGTGACCGGCTTTGTATTTCTGGGCGCAAAGATTACTGCAGATGCTGACTGCAGCCGGGAAATCAGAAGACGTTTACTTCTTGGGAGGAGAGCAATGACAAATCTTGATAAAATAGTTAAGAGCAGAGACACCACACTGACAACAAAGGTCCGCATAGTTAAAGCAATGGTATTCCCCATAGTAACCTATGGCTGCGAGAGCTGGACCATAAGGAAAACTGAGCGAAGGAAGATAGATGCTTTTGAACTGTGGTGTTGGAGCAAAATTCTGAGAGTGCCTTGGACTGCAAGAAGATCAAACAAGTCCATACTCCAGGAAATAAAGCCAGACTGCTCACTTGAGGGAATGGTATTAAAGGCAAAACTGAAGTACTTTGGCCACATAATGAGAAGACAGAATACCCTGGAGAAGAGGCTAATGCTAGGGAAAGTGGAAGGCAAAAGGAAGAGGGGCCGACCAAGGGCAAGATGGATGGATGATATTCTGGAGGTGACAGACTTGACCTTGGGGGAGCTAGGGGTGGCAACGGCCGACAGAAAGCTCTGGCGTGGTCTGGTCCATGAAGTCACGAAGAGTCGGAAATGACTGAACGAATAAACAAATAATGGAAACCTGAGTTTATGAGGCCTCTCAGTCCTGGTTCATGACACTGAAATGGTAGCCAGTGATTCCTACTAGTGGTCCTGTCCACTGGCTGTCAACGTTCATTGCTGATTTGGCCTGAAACTGCAAGTATACTTTCAATTCTAAATAAATAAATAAATAAATAAATAAATAAATAAATAAATAAATAGTATTTGTCAGTGTTTTTACTAGGTACAGGCAGTGAGTGAGCCAATCCAAAGGTGAATAAGATTTCCAATGAAATCAAACATTCCCTGGAACTTTAAATCCTAATTTACTTTCTGCATAATGGGCATATTACCAAGAGTTTAACCAGGCCTGTGTAGAGATATTTACTTCAGAGGAGCTGTATATTCAATAATTTCTAGAAGGGTAGCTGTGTTGGATTGTTGCCGTTAAAACATTAGGTAACCTCATGGTGCGTTATAGATAATAATACATTTGCTAGTCTTTAAGATTCTTTGCTGTATATTTATTTACTTATTTATTTATTTTACAATATTTATATACCACTCCCCATTCAAAATTTCGGAGCAATGTACAAAATAAAATAAAATAAAACAGTATAAAATACCTTAAAATAGATTTTAAAAGAAGCAAAATGTACAGTAAACCATGTCTGGTCATTAAGGAAAGGCTTCCTGGAATAATGACATTTTCAGGAGGCGCCAAAAGGAATACAATGTTGGCGCCTGCCTGACATCCAGAGGCAGGGCATTTCAGGGCATTTCATAGCAGGGGAGCCACCACACTGAAGGCTCTTCCCTTGGTGGGCTCCAATCGGAGGATGAGTCTATGTGGAACCATCAGGAACATGCCCTCAGATGACCTCAGGGACCGGGCAGGTTGACAGGTGAGAAGGCGCTCTCTCCGGTATCCTGGTCCCAAGTTATTTAGGGCTTTGTACACAAGTACAAGAACATTAAACCTGGCCTGGTAGCGAATAGGCAGCCAGTGCAGTTGCCTCAGCAGAGGAGTTACATGCCCCTCAAGGGCAGCCCCACATGTACCACCGTGGCCAAGCTATCCCTGTGTAGGACAGGCCATAGTTGGAGAACCAGTTTAACAGTTGTTTATCCTTAACAGTTCTTCTAATGAGTTGTGGTTTTGTAATGTGACCAGTGAGCTAAACAGAAGCTCACAGCGAATAGCTGCATATGAAAATGGTGTTTCTCTGAGTCACTAGATTCGCTGAACAATATTTGATACCAGAAATAAAAAAGCTACAACCGAGAGAGTACTCAAAGTGAATAATGGTGCAATTAAAAGTCCCTCCAGGACTGTAACTCTTTGGAAATGCGGAAGATTCACACAGCGTTTCAACCTGTATCTGCCAAGAAAAAGGGAAATGTTGATATGTATCAGCTGATGGGTGATCTCCAGATGAATTAAGCCAGAATACTTGGGTTGAAGACAATTTAGTCTCTCAGAAATCAGTGTGACTAATAATAGCTAGATACTTTTACCAGTCTTCTGAGACACTAGTCTGTAGGGTGACTGAATGCTGCAATCCTATACAATTTCTGAGTTAAATGTGTGCAGGATCAGGTTACACTTCTAGTAACTGAAGTTTCTGCTTAATATATCTGACTTATAATGAGCTTTCATTTAGCACAGCCCGTGCCTTTGTAAATCAGTTTATATCTCAGAAGTGCCACTTTTTTAAACTGCTAAGTTTCTTATTTTAGTAGCTCATAATTAACATTCTTTTCAGGAACTGTGGACATGTTGCACATATTCTACAATATTCATATTTTGAGATTGTTAAAGTCTACTGTGAGAAAACTTGATCAGCTCTTGGGTGAAAAAAAAATCCTGATGGTTGAAAAGGACAAAAATAAATAAACCCTGTCTACTTTTAGAATATTTTGTCTCCAGTTTCTTAAGAGTGCATGTCTGTCCAGGATTAAATGTGATTGAGTTCAGTGGGACTTACTCCCAGATAAATGTGTATTGGATTCAGCCTATGCACAGTTTATTTTAAATTGGGAGTGGGTGCTTGGGAGATAGATGCAATCCAGAACCAGCTCAAGCCACGTTCCTCTTTAGGCATAAGTTATTTTGTGTGTGTACCTCCCACATGCATCTTAGCCTCAAATCTTTTCTCGAGTGCATCCATTTTCTGTGTTCCATACACATGGAGGGAGTAAAGTGAGAAGACTTTGCCATATGGATCGAGGGAAGAGGTTCTACAAACAGGGCAAAGGAGGGCGGCGCAAGTACCTTTACACCAGTTTTAAAATCTCTTCACTGGCTGCCAATTAGTTTCCGGGCGAAGTATAAAGTGTTGGTTATTACCTTTAAATCCCTACACGGTTTAGGTCCAGGCTACCTGCAGGATCGCCTTCTCCCATACAATCCACCCCGCAGACTCAGGTCCTCTGGGAAGAATTTACTTCAGTCAGCCAAAACTAGGCTGACAACCGTTACCCAGAGGACCTTCGCTTCCCAGACTGTGGAATGGCCTGTCGAGAGAGATCCACCAACTGAACAGTCTTTCTAAATTTAAAAAAGCTATAAAGACTGACCTCTTCTGTCAGGCCTACCCAGTTGAATTTTAAGATGCAATGTGCTGCCTTTAATAATGTATTAGTTTTAAATGTTTTAATTATATGTATTTTATGGCATTTGTATTTATGTTGTACCCTGCCTCAATCCGGAGGGAGAGGCGGGTAACAAATAAATAAATATATTATTATTATTATTATTATTATTATTATTATTATTATTATTATTATTATATCCCATATCATGTTGTCCAAAGAATATGGGGCTGAGCAGGGGATTGGCTAGAGAGATAGCTTGGTGGAAAGCATACCCATTGCTTGCAGAAGGTCCTATGTTTAATCTGAAATGATAGGCAGCTGCTGTCAGTAGATAATATTGAGTTCAAAGGGTCAGTAATCTGACTCACAAGACCCTGAAAAGAGATGTGTTGGATCAAACCCGAGGGCCTATTTAGAGACATGTGAGAATTTCTTTTTTCTTTGCAAAACACATGAGCATGCCCTGTTCCCTTCAAACATGAGCACAAGCACATGTCTATCAAAAATATTCACAAATTGTAGAATATGTGCTGGTATTTATTTAATTCCTGATTTCCAGTTTGATTTGCACAAATTTCCTCTGTAGACTGAATCAGTCCCACCACAACCTATGGAAGAAAGTTGGAAATCTGTGCAAATTTGGGGGGATTTGAGCAAATTTGGGGAAACTTGTGCAAATCTCCCATTGGATCACTGCTGTTTCTTCAGGATTCCCATTTGTGCACACCATGAAGCAATCTCAAACATGAGTGGAGATGTGGAATGAGATGAGTGGCAAGACAGTATTCAGAGAATTAGCAATCTTGAACATAAGTCATTAGCACATCCCTAGGCCTATCTAGTCCAGCATTCTGCTCCCACAGTAGCCCAAATAAGAACATAAGAACATAAGAAGAGCCCTGCTGGATCAGACCAAGGGTCCATCTAGTCCAACACTCTATTCACACAGTGGCCAACCAGCCATCAGCCAGGGACCAATGAAGCAAGACATGGTGCAACGGCACCTGGTGCACACAGGCTTACTACCTCGAATACTCGAGATAGCACAGAACCAGATGTCTATGGGAAGCCCACAAGCAGAACACAGTTGAAGGAACCTTTCTGTGTCACGTGCATCCTTCCAGATGAATTTCCTAACGTGGAACCTCTGGAACTGTTCTGCACCAATCAAATGCCCAGCTCAAACGCAACCTTCAGGATGTACATGTCCAACTTGGCTTTACAGTAAAAAAGAAAGGAAAAGCCTTACATTGACTCATAAGTAGGTCCCATGGAACTCATTAGGGCATACTTCTGAGTAAGCATGCTTAATGATCACTCTGCATGAGTTTCAAATCAAAACTCATAGAAGAAGATGATGTGTGGGTATGTGCTGGGAGTGGGGTCAGCTGGGGAAAAAATGTCCTTATTCAGCTTTTTTTCCCTTCTAGGAAGATTTTTTGCTACTGCCTGTTTTCTGTGCATGGAATCTAAATTGAACTTTGTGTCAAAGGTTTTTGAAAAGCAGATTGGTGAGAAATTGAAACACTACACAATCGGGAGAGGAGGGTGAACAAAAAATAAAACCCTACCACTCTTAGCTGCGATGAGGCAATAGATTGAAACCTGCCGTGATTCTTCATGCTGCTTTGATTAAAAACAAGGGCTTGATTTCATTTTAGTTTTGATATTTTCTCTCCCCCCCCACCCACTTCCTGAACGTTGCCTCTCGCTTGGGAGGCTGAGCTGAATTAGAGCACACAGGCAATGTATTGTTAAAAACCTATCTTGCCTTTTCAGACCTAATTCATTTGCTGTTCTCTCTCCTCTGTCCATTTACACAAAAGACCCTTCCACTGTCCCCCATCATTTCAGATCTAAGATCTGACCTCATTTTGTCCTTCAGCTTGGACAGGTTACTAGGGATAGGCAAACTGTTAGTTTTGTTTCTCTTGAATATACGTTTTACTCTCTTGATTTTTTTGTTTTAAATCTCAAATGCTGTCTCTGCCAGATATGAAGAACTTTGTGTATTCTGGCAAATTATATTGTCAGTTATATAATTTGAACTGTTTATATATGATTATATGATTATATGATTATATAAACATTCTATGAACTAATATGTCAGTTCTTCCCACATTTCTTTTTGGAGAAATTTGTAAATTTGAGTAAATCCTTGTCCAAACCAAATTGAAATGAAATAACCTGTCGCTACAGATTATTGATCTTTTCAGTGTCTGTCAAATACATAGTCAGTAGCTGGCTGTAAGGGGGCTATAAGGCCATGGAGTCCAGCCCCCTGTTCAATGCAGGAATTCATCTTAAAGCATCCCTGACAGATGGTTGTAAACCACCCAGAGAGCTGTGGCTATTGGGTGATATAAAAATGCAATAAATAAATAAATAAATGGTTGTCCAGCTGCTTCTTGAATACCTCTAGCAAGGAAGAGCCCACAACCTCCTTAGGCCATTGGTTCCATTGTTGTACTGCTCTAAAAGTCAGGAAGTTTTTCCTGATGTCCAGCCAGAATCTGTCTTCCTGTAACTTGAGCCCATTATTCCATGTCCTGCACCCTGGGATGATTAAGAAGAATCATAGAATAGCAGAGTTGGAAGGGGCCTACAAGGCTATTGAGTCCAATCCCCTTCTCAATGCAGGAATCCAGCCTAAAGCATCCCTGACAGATGGTTGTCCAGCTGCCTCTTGAATGCCTCTAGTGTGGGAGAGCCCACAACCTCCCTAGGTAACTGATTCCATTGTCGTACTGCTCTAACAGTCAGGAAGTTTTTCCTGATGTCCAGCTGGAATCTGGCTTCCTTTAACTTGAGCCTATTATTCTGTGTCCTGTACTCTGGGAGGATCGAGAAGAGATCCTGGCCCTCCTCTGTGTGACACCCTTTCAAGTATTTGAAGAGGACTATCATGTCTCCCCTGAGACTTCTCTTCTCCAGGCTAAACATGCCCAGTTCTTTCAGTCTCTGCTCATAGGGCTTTGTTTCCAGAACCCTGATAATCCTTGTTGCTGTCCTCTGAACCCCCTTCAGATTGTCTTCCTCCCTCTTAAAGTGTGGTGCTCAGAACTGGACACAATACTGGATGCTTAAAGAAACCCTCTTCTGAATTCAACGTTCTATTATGGCTTGCTGTCAAGCATAGGCCAGGACCCCACACCCGCTCACTGCTTTTGACAATAATTCTATTTTGGATCTCTCCCCCGCCCCCTTGCCTGATGCTGACTGGAGCTCCCAGTTCTCTCAACTGGTCTCAGCAACACCACCATTTGGATCCTTCCACAATGCAATGGTGTATGTATACGTGGATATCATAACTCTGTATTTTAGTCCTATATCAATTTTGCTGCGTGGTTTTATCCTGGTTGTGCTTTTTATACTGTATTTTGTATTTATGTTTTTAACCTGTTGGTTGTTTTATTATGGTTTTAATTTTTGTGAACCGCCCAGAGAGCTTCGGCTCTTGGGCAGTATAAAAATGTAATAAATTAAACAAATAAATAAATAAATATTTATAGGAGAAAGAAAACTGCAGCAGAAGCAAGAGCAACTGTACAGGACTGGTGCTCCTTCCAGTGCCACTGCCACTTACCACCACCATGGCCTAGTAATCCCACCAGGGGGACAGCCTGCAGGAGAGGCTGGACCAGCCTGAAGGCACCTGCTAATAGACCACCTTAGATTTTGTTTTCTCATGCTCCTGACATTGATTTAAATGGAGGCAACCTTTGTGATTTGGCTGATTCCTCCCTGTTCAGCACAGACTCTAGCAAAGACAACCTTGACAACTTCTAGGCAGGATGCCATTTAAGAATAAATGAGAGAGAGAGAGAGAGAGAGAGAGAGAGAGAGAGAGAGAGAGAGAGAGAGAGAGAGAGAGAGAGAGGGGACACTACTTTGCATATGTTTTGTATATGCTAATTTATAAGTATAGATGCCAATTTAGAAATAGTTATCATAATTTAAATAGGAATACAGTCCACTATCATAGTGTAGAAAGCTGTGGCCATGTGGCTTTCTGTGACCAAGTCTGCTTTCTAGGTGCTAACTGTTGATGGAAACCAAGAACAAGCAAGAGACAGCTGTACAGGTTGTGTTCCCAATGTGTTTCGAGTCTTTATCAAGGGAATTGCAAACACTTAAAGATTAGAAGATATTCAATCTTCCAAGGCATGTGCAGGATGTCTGTTCATCACCTTTGGTCAAGATCAGGTGATTAATAGACCTGATTGTAAGCCTATGCGGCAGGGTCTTGCTATTTACTGTTTTACTCTGTACAGCACCATGTACACTGATGGTGCTATATAAATAAATAAATAATAATAATAATAATAATAATAATAATAATGCCTTGAAAGATTGAATACCTTCTAGGTTTTTTGGGGATGAAGAAAGGGAGAGGGAATCCTCCTGAAAAGTTTTTTAAGAGTTCATAATTCCGTTGATAAAGACTCACATTGAAACGCGTCGGGAACCGAATCAGGGCAGCTGTCTCCTGATTGGTTTTGCTAATTGTTGATGGGCAACAGTTTGTATGGATCTTTAGCTTTAAACCCGACTTGGAATGGACGGCTCTTCAAATATATGACACATTCACATAGAGGATGGTCCTCTGCAAAAGAGGACACTTCAGCATCCTGCTTCTAAACTGGTGACTTGTAGAGCATTGGTAGAGTTTAAATTACCTGAAAAGATGGATTATTATTATTATTATTATTATTTGCATTTTTATACCGCCCAACAGCCAAAGCTGAAGGTTTAATGACAGAGTTACCCTGCCAAACCACTCCTCACCTTAACATGACTGCTTAACCTTGCTTCACAGATCTGAGGAAGAAGAAAGGGAGCAATGGAAGAGAATCTATTATTTGCATTGGATCTTTGGCTTTGCTACAAATAGCCGCAAAGTTTCAGCTAAAGGCTTCCTAAATCATACATTTTAATATTGTGGTCAGGGCCTTCCTTTTATCCTGCTATAGTGCTGCTTAATTATCTGAGATGGAACAACCACATTGCTGCTACCTTATTGTGTCTTCTTTTATTATGGTCTAAATGTTTTTTTTTTATGTTTTATAGGTTGTTGTTCCACCTCACTTGTGCACTGCCCACAAATGTTTCGTTATTGGGTGGCGGCAACTCCCCACTGACACATTTTGTATACTGGGTAAATGGGTTTCCCCTCTACTGCTCCCCTGTGAACCCTTATGCAGTTAACTCAAAAATGGCTCAGTGAGGGTCTCCCAGCAGTCAGGAGCAGATTTCGAGGGTGTGAAGAGGAGTGTCCTGCTCTTCATTCTGTAGATGAAAGCCATTACATTTCCTGAAGGGATTAATTGGATACCATCTATTGTTCTTTAAAGAAAAAGTAGCTGATGGTCTGGTGGTGGTGGGCTGTGGCAGGGGCGAGGAGGATTGAACCAGAATGTCCCATTGCATTTCTGGAGGTCCCACTGCATGAGTGGATTTCCGCTCATGCGACATTTGGATCTAATCCTGAGATCTCCCTTGCCCCTGCTGAAATTACATCACCAATCCCATAATAGTCACAACCAAACCAGGGTTCTGGCACAATCCCATTTGATAAAGAACAGATTTTGCTTTCATTGGTAGTTCCAGGCTTTAAGCCAGAAGAACTCTAATCCCGTTATCCTGACAGACAGGAGGGAGACATCTCCATTCACCATTATCAGATGTGTGCTGCAGTACCAATGCTAGGGCTAAATCCTGTTCTCACTGGAGTCAATAATGCTATATTCCTCAACCCCCACCCCTATTGATGTCCTTGGTGCAGCATTTCTGCTGGGTGATAAAAAACAGTCAAGTCCGATCAATAACCAACGAAATGTATCACCTGATAAACAAGTAAGCATTTATGTTGAGAGAGACTCAATGAGATCCAGGGATACTGCAAAGCCATTGAGTATCTTGTAGTGACACTGTGTTTAGGCTGCCTTAGTAGGATTCCCCATTCACCAGGGAATTAGGGAGAGGGTGCTTTTCAACTGAGGTTGTATGCTATTGGACGTTAGAAAATAGAAGCTATGGTTTGGCATCCCAGTAGCAGAGTGGGAAAAGGATGAGCCTGCTTCTGATCTGTGTCACTTTCACACATAATTCTGTTCCATCCCATTTCCATATTATTCAACTTTTTTAAAAAATCTGCATAAAATATGAAAAGACATGTTTTAAACATCTTTTCTCTCAAAGCACATATTTCTAAATGCATTTCAAAATAATGCACTTCTAAATGTATTTTCCCCCTTCAACGCATGCATTTTTAAATATATTTTGTATAATTCTTGAGCCAAGATAGAAGCGAACCAGAATGTTAGGGAATTCAGTGAATAATTAAGTTTGAATGCACACATTAGTCGAGGGGTTGAGGCTCTGGTCAGTTCATACTGGAAATTGAAAAGATTGAATTCTGCTAGCATCTCTACTTTGGAAAAGGAGGAGGAAGAGGAGGAGGAGGAAGAGGAAGAGGAGGAAGAGGAGAAGAAAGAGGAGACCCACCCAGGTATTGTGTATAGGGTACATAGATTTTTCAGCACCTCTACTCCAACGGCTGTTTACCCTATCCTCCAAAAAGCTGCCTAGAAAATTTCAGGAACCTCTGGAGCAATATTCCAGGAAGGGACCACATCTCAGTAGTGCAGCCCCTGCTTTGCATACAAAATCCTAGGTTCAATCCCCTCCATATCCACGTAGTCCTGGGGGGAAAAAACCTTCCTTGGTCCTCGGAAAGCTCTTGCCAGTCAGTGTTGACAAAACTGGGCTACATGGACTCAATATTGGGTCTGATTCATTATCAGGCAGCTTCCTATGGTGCAAGGAGCTCCATCTACTGAATATTAGCCAAGTTCCTGCTGACACTACCATAATGGTGATTTGCTTCATGGGTTCCTTTTGGTAATGGTTGTAACATCATCTTAATCATCATCATCATCACCATCTAATTATTTCTTTTCCATCTAGGAAAAAGAATCGGGGCATGGGGCCGGGGCTTGTCCAAGGATCTGACTTATGTGAAGGATCTGCCCAGGGGCAGGTGACATTGACATGTCTAGTGATTTGGACTGTCATCACTACTGCTTAGACTTCCATGCAGAAATGGAGATCATACCACTTTGGAAATGTACAAACTGAACTGAAAACTGGGATTCTGGAGAACAATAACGTTTATGAAAGATGTGTCATTTTAGATCTCTCTCCCTCCAACCCTCTCTCTGTGTTTTTATGGGATATTTCAGTGGGAATGGTAAGATTCATAGCCTTGACTGGAATCCACCTTAGATATACCGAAGATTATTTATTTATTTATTTATTTATTTAAAAAATCAGCATATTTGAGTATTCCTTCAGGGTATTTTTGCTCTGCTTTCAAAAACATGTTATTTATAATTTCTAAGATTTCTTACAATAATTGACATAAACAGCAAAAACAAATCCAGGACTTCTAGAAAGAACCTGTCAGACTTATCTTAATTTACTATATTTTTAATCCGTTGAACTATATTAATAACATATCATTAAATGGCAAATCATATCATTATGTGAAAGCAGTGCTCAAACTACAACACATATTCATAGCTGGGGATGCTGGTGTGGAAAATAGAAGGGAATAATCAATTCCTAGCTTATACTGCTCTAATGTGTATAGCTAGACCTGAATGTTAACAGAGGCTGCAAAGAGATGTTCTAGTTTTCAGAAAATTGTAGGAATGGCCTTTCTCATACATGTGTTTAAAGATCACCACAGTTTCTGCTTCTTGAATAAGATGTGGACATGTGTTCCAGAGGGTGGGTGCCACTACTAAGTATGGACAGACTCTCCATCCATTCTCATTGGGTGCTCTTTGAGCCACCATGACCAACCATCCCTGCTCACTGTGCAAGATTTGCTGCTGGTCAGCCCAGTGTTCACCCAGAGAGCACTGTGGAGCTGTCTGTCCCCTTTGTGAGCTGCCATTTTGTGTAAATGGATCCTTTATGCCTGTAATGTTGTGTAAATGGCCGCTTTCCATTCACCATTTACACAACATTGCATTTCAGGAAAACCCCAAGCTGCCATTTTTTGTGTAAAATGGTAGTTCACTAAGGGCAGCCACCTGGCACTTGTGGACTGCATGGCACTTGGAAAATGAGTCTCGTACATGGTGGTGGTTCGGTGCGTGGGTCCAGGAGGCTGAATGGGGGGGGGGAGGCCACTGGATTCCACCCCCTTCTCAGAATACTGTAATATCCCAAACCACTACTGAGAAGGACTGCTTATTTGTTCTTACCTGGTAACACTCTATTGGCCAGGGAACAACCAATAAGTTCTCCTCAGAAGATCTCAGGTGTCGATTGTGATATAGGGGAATCCATCATTAAACTATGGAATTTCCTTCCACGAGGTGTAATGATAACCACCAATTGGGATGTCTTTAAAAGGGGATTTGACAATTCTACAGTATATAGGGTAAGGCTTTAAATGACTATTAGTCAAGATGGGCTTATATTACCGCCAGTATCAGAGGCAGTAAGGTGAGGCATTGGCTAAGGAAGATGAGCAATGGGGATCCTCTTGCACCCATGTCTTGCTTGTGTGTCTCCCATCAATAGCTGGTTGGCCACTGTGTGAACAGAATACTGGCCTAGTTGGTCCTTAGTGTGATCCAGCATGGCTCTTCTTATGTTCTCAGCTATGTAGCCTTGTCCCAAGTTGTTGAGCGCTCCTTAGGTTGGCCACAGAACCTTGAACATGGTTCAGAAGCACATGCAGGTCATCATAATATTATAATTATCAAGTGATGACAATGCCAAATTGAACAAGCCTATATACTACCCTAGTCTATGAATGGCACATAACCTCAATGATGGGAGAAGGAAGATACATCTTTTGGCTATGGTTGAGCACTGCTGGTTTACAGTCAAAATCTCCCAGCATGCAAATGCTGGCTATTTGTATTTTATTATCATCCACTCATGTAGATGCAGGAATTAGTGAACATAACATGAAAAGCACAACCTATTTCTAACCTGATTATTTCACACCTGTTCTCTGCAGATTCTCTCATAAATATTGCAAGATTGGTGGTGGTGGTGTGAAAGTATTCTTTAATTTTTGTAATACAGGTGTAGATATACATGGCATTTTCCCATGGCTATTCAGTCATCTACAGAGGTCACCATTAATCCATTAGTAAGTAAGAAATATTCCAGAGGAGGAAATAACGGCAACTTGGAACCCTCCCAGGCATCCCTCTCTCTCTCTCTCTCTCTCTCTCTCTGGCATTCTGGAGACTCAAAAACATTCTAGCTGAGAGGCATTGAACACGGTGTGAATATTAATGCACCGGCTGTGTTCGCAGAACTGTGGGTTTGGACGAGTGCCAAAACTGAACATCTGAAAGAAGAAGCTGTTCCAAGACCAGTTCTTATGCTACACTGGACATCATTCCCGTCATTAGCATTCAACATTAGCAACATAGCATATCTTCAGGGATCTCAGCTAAGGAACATCCATGATCTCAGATGCAGATCCTTGAATATCAAATTCGAAGATGCAGAATCTCTCCCTCCTGCACAACGAAGCGTTGCAAGTATTTTTCCTTCCCCTGGAATTGGTTGGATTTTTCTCCTGTGCTTCCAAGTTTCGATTTAGGTGACTTTTACTAACAACTCTAGCAGTCCCCAGTGTTATCAACTTTGCACCAAGTATAGAGTTTATCAGCCTAGAATTCCCAATGATAATAATAATAATAATTAAATAAATGTATTTCTTACTCACCTCTCCATCCTGATCGAGGCGGAAAACAACAGCGAGTCTAAAATACATAAAATACTGATTAAAAATATAGTATACATTGTTAAAACTTCTTTAAAGCATCCTAAAAGCATCCTAAAATTCCACTGGATAGGCCTGTTGGAAGAGATCAGTCTTTATAGCTTTCTTAAATGCTAAAAGACTGTTAAAGTTGATAAATCTAATCCGGCAGGCCATTCCACAGTCTGGGAGCAGTAGAAGAGAAGGTCCTCTGGGCAATACTTGCTAGCCTAATTTTGGCAGACTGAAGTAGATTCTTCCCAGAGGACCTGAGTGTGAGGGGCGGATTGTACAGGCGAAGGCGATCTGCAGGTAGCCTCGAGTAGGGTGACCATATGAAAAGGAGGACAGGGCTCCTGTATCTTTAACTGTAATGTAGAAAAGGGAATTTCAGCAGGTGTCAATTGAAGAGGGTGAAATTCTCTCTTCATCAACACAGTTAAAGCTGCAGAAGCCCTGCCCTCTTTTGTATCTGGCCACTCTACTATAGCTAGTGTAGCTTTAACTGTTGTGATGAAGAGGGAATTTCACCCACTTCAATTGACACCTGTTGCAATTCCCTTTTCTACATTACTGTTAAAGATACAGGAGCCCTGTCCTCCTTTTCATATGGTCACCCTAGCCTCGACCCAATCCATGCAGGGTTTTTAAGGTGATCACCAACACTTCATATTTCACCCAGAAACTAATTGTCAGCCAGCCAGTGAAGAGATTTTAAAACTGGTGAAATGTGGCCACCCCTAGGTGTACCGGTGACCAGCCAATGAAACCTCCCATGTTGTTGTTTAGGGGTCTGGAAATATTACACTCAGTGTAATTTGCAACAAAGGAGCGGCTCCACCAAACATCTCAAGTGTAGTAGTCAGTAGGGATGTTGCAGGTGCCCAATTGGGTCTGTGAATCCGGTGGAATCCCCAATGTCCATCCCACCCAGACCTGGTTGGGCACCCACAGCACATTCACAGCCTTGTGCTTCAAATGCTTGTGTGTCCCGACGAGTGCCCGCCAGCTGTACAAATTCTCCATTGTGTGCAACAATGGAGGCTCCAGGAATAGATGGACTAGATGGACCCTTAGTTTGATCCAGCATGGCTCTTACGTTCTTATGTTCTAATTGTGTATTTCCCAAAGGATCATCCCTGTGCGTCCATATGATGCACAGGGGATCAAGGGGGCAGGGAGGGATGATCTCTCCCATTTCCCAGGATAACCAGGATGGGTTTAATCCTGACTTTTTCCGCAGTCTCGAGATCTTCCAGAGATCATGAGACATGTGGGCAGCCGTCCTTGTTTCGTCCCAGCTTCTCACGAGTAAATACAAGGAGCTGGAAACTGGGCATGGGGCACAGAGCTCTTCAGGAGCTCTGTGCCCATTGGGGGAGGGGAGTGGGATCTTTTTTAAAAAAAAAAACACCTTATCTTTTCGATGGAATGCTCGTGTGCCCATCTTCAATTAAAAAAAATGGTGGGTGTGACATCCTCTTCCTCCCGGGACATCGCACACCACATGTGGACTGAGGGGGAGGATCTCACGATCACCATATCATGAGATCCTCCCCCTCCACTCCCTAGGTTTAGACATGCCCATCAATGTACAGGAATGATCCCAGAATGATCCCAGGGAAAAATGGCAGGTGTAGAAATGGCCCATGCCTAATCTACATGAAGCAGGATATTGCACTATGAAAGCGGTATGAAAGCGGTACATGGTATGTGTCCAGGGGCCCCAACAGTCATCAGTGCACTTCAATACCGCTAAGCAGTAGTGTGGCTCCTGCCTTTTACATACTGCTTTCAATGGAACCAGTTACCTAGGGAGGTTGTGGGCTCTCCCACTCTAGAGGCCTTCAAGAGGCAGCTGGACAACCATCTGTCAGGGATGCTTTAGGGTGGATTCCTGCATTGAGCAGGGGGTTGGACACGATGGCCTTAGAGGCCAACTCTACTATTCTATGATTCTATGATTCATAGTGCAGTATCCTGCTTGTGGTGGCTTCTGCCTTTTATATACTGCTTTCATACCACTGTATCCTGCTTGGTGTAGATTAGGCCTGGCCTGAGCAAGAGGCAGGTGAACAGCTAGGCTGCATTGGTGAAGAGGAGGAGCATCCCCAGGGGGCTCTTTCCAGGGCCCCCCTGCTGGGGTCTGGGCCCTCCTCAGATACCCAGCCAGTGCCTACTCTTGACGTTGCCCCTGGATATTTGCACACAGGCCCCGTTAATGCAGGTGATCCTGTGTGTAAAGGAGGAAAGCGTGTTTGCCCAAGATCTATTACTCCCCATCATGTGTGAAGGCTCATCTTTGAAGCATAAACCGGATTGAAGAGAAATATGACTTACATAGGGTGACCATAGGAAAAGGAGGACAGGGCTCCTGTATCTTTAACAGTTGTATTGAAAAGGGAATTTCAGCAGGTGTTGTTTGTATATATGGAGAACCTGGTGAAATTTCCTCTTCATTACAACAGTTAAAGTTGCAGGTGCCTTGCCCTCTTTTAAATTTGGTCACTCTAGTATAGCTCCTGCACCCTTAACTGTTGTGGTGAAGAGGGAATTTCACCAGGTTCTCCATATATACAAATGACACCTGCTGAAATTCCCTTTTTTATGCAACTGTCAAAGATACAGGAGCCCTGTCCTCCTTTTTATATGGTCACCCTAACTTACAGATATAAATGAAATGGGATAAGATTAAAGCAAAACAAGGCAGAGGCAGCATGATGGAATTAGCAGCACCCACAGGCATAAAATATTTTTGAGGTGAATTCTAGAAGGATCTGTATTGTATAGCAGTGTTTTGAATCCAACAGTGGAAACAAGTCTCTTTTTAATGAGGCCAAGGGGTATATATAAGATGTTTTAGAATGTTTTTAGGATTTTTTAAACAATGTATATTATGTTTAAATTCAGTTTTATATATTTACTATTTACTGTTGTTCCCCACCTCAATCAGAATGTAGAAGTGGGTAAGAAATAAAATTATTATTATTATCATTATTATTATTATTATTATTATTATTATTATTATTATTATTATTGTGTGTGTATAATTTCCATTCCTACTAAGCAGCTCCCTTTATTTCTCCTGAATCAAAAGGCTAGCACATGCTCTAACAGGTTGCTTAGTGCACAATAACACTCCTCACACAGTTCGCAGCTTCACGGGTGTGACTGACAGCTTGCCCAGGGTGTGTAAATAGCTCTTTTGACACATCATGGAGCCAAAAGTCAGTGTGACCTAAGGAGAGACAAGAGGTGAAAAGGAGGGTGACAGTTAGGACAGCTGGGAAGGCTACCAGCAAAATAATATTTAAAGAATAAGACATTATGAATATGAATATGACAGAGGCAGAGAAATCCATGGCAAGCTTGGTAGATGTGAACACATTGGGGGATATATATGAAGGGGGGTTGAAATACACTGTACATCTTAGACAGGGTTGCAGCACCACAGGCCTAAATCTGACCATTCTAGGTCCCAACCTTGACCTCCCTGGTTTCCCAAATGGCCCCACCCCCTTCCTATATCCCCACCCCCTTTCCCCAAACCACCAATTGTTTTCTGACTTTTGTGCAGCTGCCCCCTCCCCATTCTGAATTGGAAAAATGCCTCTCCATTGACTTAAGAGGTAGAAATGCTTTGGTTAACATTTCTAGCCATGTCCAACCCCAAGGCTTAGGTAACAATAACCTTAAGTTGTAACCCAGTGGTAGATTTCCACTACTGCAAAGTACTTCCAAATGGGGCTTCCAATTTTCATGGATCTGTGAAAATATGTCCCTGCATGATCAAAGACCCTCTGGAACAATGTGAAGTATGTATGGCATGGGGAGATTCAGCAAAAATTGTGTTCTCTGCCTTCTGCTACAACAAAGCCACCATTGAACAAAGCATAATTAGGGATGGATGGACTCACCTCCATCTAGTTTTGCAGAGCACTTCCTAAACCACTGCTTCTGCCCATGCCCTCTCACCGTACAAGCTGCTAGATGGCCTGGAGACACGCTCAGGGAGTACTGTGGGCCTACACGTCTACTTAGCGAACTGCCATTTTGCTTAAAAATAGTGGCTCATGAATTCTGGAAATCTAACATTATGTAAATGGTGGCCATAAAGGGGCCATTTACACAACTCTACAGCTGTAAATGGACCATTTACGTCTATAGTATTGTTTAAATGCCCCCTTTACAACCACCATTTATGTAACATTAGATTTCTGGAAAACCCCAAGCTGCCATTTATTTTACACAAATGGCAGCTCTCTAAGGGACTGCATGAGCGCCCGGCTAGGTGAGCAAGGTCCAGGTGGTGGAGTAGGAGGTAGTCCATCAGACTCTACCCCCTCTGCAGACTCCTGCAACATCCCATCCCATAATATAAAGCAATGGTTCCCAAAGTGGGTGGTACCACCCCCTTTGGGGTGGTGTAATTGCATGGGGGGCATTAAGAAGCAAGGGGGCAGCAGAGGGGCGCTCGAGGTGGTCTTTAAACCCAGGGACATTTTTATGGGAGGAGGTAGTTTGGTCCCAAGCCATATAGGGGGAAAATCCACACATGTATTAATACTGTTTAAGAAGATTCCTTTTAATGGTGAATTGAAATGTTTCAAAAGCACCAAAATGCTAATGAAGACACATACCCTATTTGGTGTGCCATGCCACGCTGGCTGCAAAACAGAAGTGTTCGCTCTCTTTTTCCTCCCTCCCTTGGCAAACCTGCGGCGGGTGCTTCCCATTTAAAGGGGCCACGCGGAGTGGGCACTGGGCATGAGTTTGTGAAACCAAGGGGGCAGTTACCTGAAAAAGTTTGGGAACCACTGATATAAAGTATTTATCCAATCCCATCTCTTTGTCATACTCGAAAATGGCCAAGCAAGAGAACTCAGATTAATGCTGCTGGATGGTCTGTGAAATTCCTGGGAGTGCCCTGGGGCCATCCACTCCCTTGCTGAGGTACCATTTTGCATAGAGATGGCAGCTTGTGCTTTTCTGTAAATTTAATGTTATGCAAATGGTGGTTGTAGAAGGACCATTTATGCAACGGTACAGGCATGAATGGGGTCCAGGGGATCAAGTGCAGGGGAGTCCACTGGATTACACCCACCCACACCCACACCCACCACATACTCTCGTGACATCCTTAGGATGCAAACTCCAAACATTTCTGAACTTGCAATGTGATTTGTGGACACACCCCTCCCCAAAATGTGTCCCTTTGGGGGAAAAAATGTGCATGAAAACACTTTTGAAAAATGGGCACAAATATGCTTCAGTCAATGGGAAAAGAATGTGTACATTTCAAAGATGAGCACAATTGCTTTGCACATTGGAAAAAATACACACAGTAATACGCACAGATTTTCATGTGAAAGGGGATTCCTGCTTATGGGTTCCTAGTCAACAGCTGGTTGGCCACTGTGTGAACAGAATGCAGAACTAGATGGACCCTTGGCCTGATCCAGTTCTTCTTATATTCAAACAGACAGAAAAAATGAAGTTTGCAGCCTGATAAGGACTTGAGTTGGAATGAGCTTTGAGATGGAATCTGGGATCTTAAGGGAGGTCAAAATACTAGAACCCAATGGGGTCATCCCATGAAGCTGATTGGTGGGAGATTCAGGACAAATAAAAGGAAGGACTTCTTCACAAAGCTCATAGTCAAACTATGGAATTTGCTACCACAAGATATGGTGATGGCCATCAATTTGGATGGCTTTAAAAAGGGGTCAGATAAATTCCTGGAGGCAAAGGCTATCAATGGCTACTAGCCCTGAAGGTTCTGTGATATCTCCAGTATCTGAGGCAGTAAGCCTTTGTGCACCAGTTGTTGGGGAACATGTATGGGAGAGTGCTGTTGCACCATGTCCTGCTTCATTGGTCCCTGGTTGACCACTGTGTGGATGGATCCTCAGTCTGATCCAGCATGGCACTTCTTATGTTCTCATGTTCTTATCCCTATCCTTATCCACTGTTGCCTGTTCAGTAGGTGGCTGCTGCTAACACCAGCTCCCCCAGACCAGGCATGTGGATGTCCACCCAGTTAAACAAACCTGAGTCAAACAAATGCAGACGAGGGCAAGTCGTCCCTTCCTGATAAAGGTGGTGCTGCCAGAAACTTTCATAGTTTAAACTATGCCATCCCACTGCACTGAGATGAATGTGTGTGTGGAGATGTGGATTGCGAGTGGGAGTGGGAGTCTTGGGGCATGTCTACACTATGCCTTATACCGGGGATCATCCCGGGATCATCCTTGTGCATCCACATGATGCTCAGGGGATCCCGGGGGAAGGGAGGGGAAATCCCTCCATTTCCCCAGGATAACCAGGATGGCATTTAGCCCGATTTTTCCTGCGGTCTCAGGATCATCCCGAGTCTGTGGGAAGTGTGGGCGGCCATCCCATTTTCATCCTGGCTCCTCACGAGTAAATGCGAGGAGCCAGGAACCAGGCATGGTGCGCGGAGCTCTTCAGGTGCTCTGTGCCCATTGGGGGTGGGGTGGGGTGGGGTGGGGGAGTATCGCAAGATCCTCCCCTTTCCCTGACCAGTGTAGACAGTGTCTGTGTGTGTGTGTGTGTGTTGCCATGGAGGCTGGTGGATCAGATATCCATGGGGCTGTGAATTCACTCTGTTTTCAGTTGAAACCAGAAAGAACTCTCAAGGAGGAATCCCCAAAATGTGCTCTACACCTTTAGAGTTCTGACTTGTCCTGACTGCAACACAGAGCAGCTTTACAGCGCCACTGACATTGGAGCCACCAGCCTCCACTGGTGTTTGTGTTGGTGATATGTGTTTGTGTGTGTGAGAGAGCGAGCGAGCGAGCGACTGAGTGGGGGAAACACTGTGTTTGCCTCTGTGTGTGTGTGTGTGTGTGTGTATGACAGGAGTTGGAGTAACAGCTCTGTGTTTCCATGTTTGTGTAAGTGTGTGTGTGTCAGTGAGAGGAGGAAGCGTGCCCAGGCCATAGGCGTGCACAGCACATTTCATTAGGGTGTGCACCAAGGGATTTTTTAAAAGGTCATCGTTTATTGGATACTCAATCATAAAGGACATTATTTTTATTCATTTATTTATTAAACATTCTAGACACTGATGCCTACTCCACATTCAGCTTGCCTGACCGCAGGAGGGCTGTTGCAAGTGTGTGTGGGGGGAGGGGGAGATGAGGAGATGCTCCTCAAGCCCCAGGATTGGTGGGGCTTTGTGGTGACACTGGCCAGAGGTGGGGCTTATGAAGCGATTAGACTTCAGGGGCCTCATCCTGGCCTCGTTGAAGTATGGCATATGCCGGGGGTGTCAGCAATGGAGCATCCATAGGGCCATTCCTGCTATGTCTGGATGCACCTCTAGATCCCTACTCAATGCCTCCCTCAACTTGTCACTTACTGTTTGAGACATTAGGATATGCTTGGGCACACCCGGCACACCCCTTGCACACGCCTATAGCCCAGGCTTTAACTTGCTCTGATTCTACCCACTGCTACATGCATCTCTCAGGGGGCAAAAATATATTCTCCACCCCTATCTATACCCTGAATGCAGCACTGTGAAAACTTGACTTGTAGAGGAGATACTCAAAATAAAGTAAGTGAGAATTACAGTGCACAGCCATTTGAAAACTGCGCTCCTGTTTCTTAACAGTCCACCATCTTTCTTGCTTGCCAGTTGCCCATAAAAAAGAAAGATAACAACATCCAAAAATCTGTGGCTTGAGAAACAGTCATCAGAGGAACACAATTAATCATAAATCTGTGTAGGGAAGAGGGTTGCGTTCGAAGAAATCAATGTGATATTTCATTTCAATTTAATTTTAACTGATGAAATGGGGCGGGGGGGGGATGTTGCCCAGATACTGCAGCAAATGTTAATCAGGAATATATATATATATATGAGTGTTTGATGGACTGAGCACACACACCCCATCTCAGATGGGATTTAAGATAGCTGACCTGCATCATGTAAGCACAGCTGCTTCCAGAGTATTTAAAGAATCCATTGGCTATGCCATCAAATGCAAACTACTTTGCTGCATATGAAAAAAGGGTCTCCCTTAGTTGTTGCAGTTTCTGAAATGATGGGGGTGCTTGAAAGCTAAACCACAGGAATGGGGAGCCTCTGGCTAGATATAGGGTTCCCATCCAGCCCACCAGCTTCTTCACTGATTGGAAATAAAAGCTTTTTCCTGGTGGGTAAAGGGGTAACAAGCTGCTGAGTAGTTCAGTCCTGCTTACTTCTGAGGCTTCTCTACCTTACTTCTGGGGCTTCTCCTGCAGTCCTGCCCTGCTTATTTCAGAATAGACATGCCACTCATGCTTACTTCTGAGTAGACATGCTGCTCATGCTTATTTCTGAGTGGACATGCAGGCGTTTGGCATTTGAATGCTATTTGAAAGTGCTGCTAACTTATGCAGGACTGCATGATTCAGTCCTGCTTAATTCTGAGTAGATATTTATTTATTTATTTATTTATTTATTTATTTATTTATTTATTTAAGTATTTTTATGCCGCCATTCAGCCAAAAAAGGCTCTCATGGCGGCTTACAAAAGTATTTCTTGACAGTCCCTGCCCACAGGCTTACAATCTAAAAGACATGACACAAAAGGAAAGGGGATTGGGAGGGAGGAGGAGGAGGGGGAAAAGGAAAGCAAATTCAGGCACTACAATCTTAGTTGGAAAGTTCAGCAGTTACAGATGACAGCAGGAGGGAGGGGGCTCTCAGCTGGAGCTGGACCCAGGCACGGTGGAGAGGTGCCTGGCTGCTGCTTCCTCCCTCACTGGTGGCCTCTGCAGAGACAGTTGGTAGCAGGAGGGAGGGGGCTCTCAGCTGGAGCTGGACCCTGGCATGGTGGAGAGGTGCCTGGCTGCTGCTTCCTCCCTCACTGGTGGCCTCTGCAGTGTCAGTTGGTAGCAGGAGGGAGGGGGCTCTCAGCTGGAGCTGGACCCAGGCACGGTGGAGAAGTGCCTGGCTGCTGCTTCCTCCCTCACTGGTGGCCTCTGCAGTGTCAGTTGGTAGCAGGAGGGAGGGGGCTCTCAGCTGGAGCTGGACCCTGGCATGGTGGAGAGGTGCCTGGCTGCTGCTTCCTCCCTCACTGGTGGCCTCTGCAGTGAATATGCAGAAGCCATCTGTAATATTGCATCTTGGACCATCCCACTCTTGTCTTTCATCATGCTTACTTTGCCTTGGGCCATAGCTAGACCTAAGGTTTACCCCTGGATTGTCCAGGGGTCAAACCTGTTCATCTAGGTGACACACAGGGGATCCAGTGCTCAGGCAGGGGCAAGCCCTGGATGATCCCAGGAGAAACCTTAGGTCTAGCTGTGGCCTCAGTCTCACCCACCCCACCCCAGATGGGATGTAGCCCCCGAGACTTTCCTAATTTGGAATTTGGCCCCAAATGGGTTTACCATTGAATACTCAAGAGGGAGCTACAGCCTATCACGGCTCCCTGACAAGCTCATATTGCATAGCTGCAACCACAGTTTGGGATACATTGCACATCATATTTTAGATGTAAACTTAAAAGGTCTTGGGTGCACACCAAAAACAAATGCTATGTGTGAAGTGGCCCTTTTTGGTGCAAAATGGGTAATTGGATTAAGGCTTAATCTTCACATTTTGGCAGGAAATAAGGAACTAGAGAATAGAGACATTGTCTGTCACATTTGGATCCTGTAGCAAGATTTTACAGCTGAGCTATAAGCCAATAAAAGCTGGGTTTATAATTGAAGTGCTGACACACAAGTCTTAGGCATACTAGGGTGAGCACACCACTATATAACACATGAATCAAAAGTCTGTTTCATAGAGCGGCACGTCTGTTGCCGAATATGCAGATGACTTGGCTTAATGAACAGCTTCATTGAAACACACACACACACACACACACACACACACACAAAGAGTTCATGTGGCTAAACAATCAGTGACTGTTATTAATGTTTTAATTTTGTGGACAGAAGTTGGATGCATAAAATTAAATCCAGTAAAAACACTCCAGAGATATTTATTTAGAAGGAACCTTGCTAAATTTAAATCATCATCTGCTAGAGGACAGCTGCTGGGTCAGGGTTACAAACCCCCAGAAAATTAAAAAAAAATGAAAATGAAAAAGTTCATTTTTGGCACCTTATAAAGGACTGAATATTGCTGAAAAATGTGGCCTGGATAACTCACATGTCAGAAACTCCTGAGTTGAACTAAATTAAGGTGCACTAAAGAGCAGGGATGATGGTGTGGTTGTGGCTAACAGAGGGCCAAAGTTACCACTTCCAACCTGGTGCTCTCCAGATGTTTTGGAGGTCATCTCCCATAAGTCCTAACCAGCATGGACAATGGTCAAGAATCCTAGGAAGTATAGTCCAAAACATCTGGAGGACATTAGGGCTATAGCTAGACCTAAGGTTTATCTCTGGATCGTCCAGGGGTCAAACCTGTTCATCTAGGTGACATACAGGGCATCCAGTGCTCAGGCAGGGGTGAACCCTGGATGATCCCAGGATAAACCTTAGGTCTAGCTGTGGCCCATATTGGGCAATACTGCCTTAGTAGGGTGAACATTACAGAGCTGATTACTCTGAACTCAAGTTTAATATTATAACGCCATATCCAAGTGTGTCATTCAATTAGTGAGCCTGTGCTAGGAAAAAAAAAGTGGGTTCTGAACTATGCAGAAGAGAAGAATCCAACTAAAGTTACATTTGCACGAACATGGTAGCACAAACCGTTGTGCATTATGCTTCTTCAACCTGTTGTGCAGCCTGTTGTGCCTAACTCTTGCGCAATCCATTGTGCAAGTCACTGTGCAACTTGTTGCACAACCCATCGCCAAATGAGTTGTGCAAGTGTAAGGAGCAACCGCTTGTGCATGGAAAGATTCAGCAGAGCTTGCTAACTGATATTTTAGTTTTGGAAGAACACTGTTGGATACTGCATCACAGGCTGTTTCTACACCAGCCCAAAAATGTGGGCTGGTCACGACTGAGTCCCTGTGCATCCAAATGACGCACAGGGACTCCCGGTGGCAGTGTTGTGTTTCTCAGAAAACTCCTGCTTTCAAATGACGAGGCTTGCTAAGTAATCCACAAAGCTTTTATTAAGATTTATTAATATCTCTTCTACCTGACAGTCTAATCTTTTGGAAACTTTCCCCTAGGCAAAACTATGCAAACTAAGCAAGACAATTGCCCGCTCAAGAAGAATAGGAAGCCCCATCCCAAACGCCTGTAACTTCAGAGAGCCTAGTGCGGAGGCAGGTTCTGATGCAATCCTAGTCGGACCGACTTTCTCACACCTTCCTTCCACTCTGTGCGTTTTAACTTCCAGTGGACCCTCACATCAGCTAGCTTGTCGGGACGCTCTCCTCTGGAAGAAAGCTCACTTCCGACTGAGTGTGTAGGATTTGGCCTTGAGTAGATAAGCACTGGAGAGGGCTGACTACCAGCTGGTGAATTGCCCATGAGAGCTCCCTCCCTCACCGGTACAGGCTGGCTGGTGTCTGGCGCCGCCGCCTCTATTTCTGAATCTGATTAATTACCTGAAACACCTTCTCCCAAAACAGGAGCAGTAGGATTAGACATGACAGGCAGGGGGGATGAGCGTGGGTTTAGACCATTTCTTTCCTTCCATGGCATCCATGGCCAGCCTTTACTTTCATGGGTTCCTTCAGTGCCTCTTCTCCTCTCCCTCTTACCATTCAAACTGTCTCCAACTTGCCTGCATCCCTTTTTGCACTGCAAAGCCAAAATTGAAGTGCTTATTCGATTAACGGATGTTACCAACGCAGAATAGAGCTGCTCATTGAATTTCACTGGATTTGTTGCCTTGTGCTGATATAACTTGGAGTGGTGGGTTGCAGAGCTCATTTCTATCACATGGCATCATTTTGTACCATAGTATCACATGCAAATTCTTCTGGGATAAGTGTATTAGATTCCTGCTCCACATCTCAATTTTAAAGAGAAATCTGTGAATTTTGTTGCAATTCTTTTAACTCCTCTCACAAATCCTACAGATCACCCCCCCCCCTTCCTAGGTGAAGCTAAGGAAATATGCTAGCTCCAGTTTCTGAGGCAGTAAACCTGTGTGCACCAGCTGCTGGGGAACATGGGTGGGAGGGTGGTGTTTCACCATGTCCTGCTTGTGGGTCCCTGGTCGATGGCTGGATGGCCACTGTGTGAACAGAGCGCCAGACTAGATGGGCCCTTGGTCTGATCCAGCATGGCACTTCTGACGTTCTTAAGAACATAAGAACCTTGGCAACATTCTTACCTCCTTTACCCCACTCACATTCTGAGATCAGCACTGGTCAACTCTATTTATTTATTTATTTATTTATTTATTTATTTATTTATTTAATTAATTAATTTATATACTGCCCCATAGCCAAAGCTGTGTTTTTGTGCACAGTTTACTTATAGGGAAGATGTGCTTCCTCCAGTATCCAAGGCAGTAAGCCTGTGTGCACCAGTTGCTGGGGAACATGGGTGGGAGGGTGCTGTTGCACCACATCCCACTTTGATGGTCCTTGGTCAACAGCTAGATGGCCACTGTGTGAACAGAGTGCTGGACTAGATGGACCCTTGGTCTGATCCAGCACGGCACTTCTTACATTCTTATGTCCTTAATCCACATTGAATTTTGTTTTCGTCTGAATTTAATGGGATCTCTAACTTTAAAACAGGGGTGTAGTGTCAGCAAGGCAAAGAGAGGCATCATCTCCCTAAATTATAATTCTTCCTTTCCATTTTATTTTTTTCTTTCCTCGCACACCTAACATTTCAGTCATTTAAAACCTTACCTTTTAGAAATACAATTTAGACATCCATCCAGGGTAAGGAGCAATGTTAATTGGTCATGCTAAGGAAATGTGAACAGTATATGCCAGAGCAGGGGGTTGGACTTGATGCCCTTTTAGGCCCCTTCCAACTCTAATATTTTATGATTCTACATTAGCCTCCAGAGCAGCTATGGTTTCTCAAGGCTTGGTGGTTTCCTAACCACCATTAACACCCTCTGAGGTGCACCTATGACAACAATACAAGTCAGGAGACACCATAAGACATATTTGGTGTCTTTATGACACAGTACAATAAGAACTACATGTAACTGTAAAATGAAGTAGGGATGTGTACCGATAGTGGGAATTTTGTTTCAGTTTGGTATTTGTTAGAATTTACCAAGCTACTGAAGATTTCCATATTTGAGACAAAAAACAAAACACTTTGAGATGATAAACACGCAAAGGTGGGAAAAACAAAACCAGACATATTGATCCATCCAGGCCCAGGTCTTTGAGTGCCTTGCTCTTAAAAGTTTGGCTTTTAATCCTTGTGTAGAGGGAGGGAAGGAGGGGGAGGATTGCGGTTTTAGCTGCTTCCATGATCCTCCCTGAGCATCCAAACGGAAGTGGAATGTCCTGGAAGGGAAGAGGGACGTTGTGCCCACTGCGCCCGCTAATTTTTTAAAAGAGGCAGGAGCCAGAGCGCAATTGCGCCCCAGAAAAAAGTAAGTAAAAACAAACAAACGCTTCCCCCCTCGATGTCCCTGGACTCCCCCTGGCCCAGCTCTTTCCATCTGCTGACCCCGGCTACAAATGAGGAGGAGGGAAGAAGCTGGGATGTGCACCCACACTGCCCACGGCCCTTTGGAATCACCTCAGGACCACAGGAATGGGGTAATTGCAGAAGAATTTACCCCGGAAAATGGAGGGGTCATCCCTGTTTGCTCTCAAGATCCTCTGTGTGTCACTTGGACATGCAGGAACCATCCAGGGATGACCCTGAGGAAAATCCATGGTGCAGAATGGGCCTTAGGCCCTTTCTACATCTGCCTTTTTTCAAGGATCATCCCTGTGCATCCAAATGCCACACAGGGGATCCTGGGAGCAGGCAGGGACGACCCCTCCATTTTCCTGGGATAACCCTTAGGTGTAGAAAGGGCCTCTGTCTCTAGTCCCCTAATCGTCTTTGGCCTTTGCTAAACCTAACTGAAAATCGGGGGAGAGGAGGGGAGACCTTGCATTGTGAATAACACGAGAGCTCACCCTCATTTGCACGTGTGTGTTTTTTTAATTTATTTTTTCATAAATTGTTAGATATCATTTGATAACATATATTCTAAGTTATTCTATTAACATAATCATACTTAACATAAAAGTGTACCCCCACCACAGGATCTTATTCCTTTTTTTTTTTTTTTTTTTTAATTTTTATTCATTTTCAACACTATATAAACATAGATAAACATTTCCAAAATATAACTGAAACTAACACAATAAGAAAAAAAATACATCAAATATCTGCTGCATACATATTGAATAATTGTTGAGTACAAATATCAAAAACTATTACATATGCCTTATCACTCTACAACATCTTCATTCTTAACATAAATGTGCACCCCCCACCTCGGGATCATTCTTGAGTCCAAAATCTAATCATTTCTTCTGCTGGTGGTTTCCCACTTCCCTTAGTAAACACGAACACTAGGAACTGTTTCCAGATTCCTTCGAACTCATTTATTTTAGTTACGCCTTTTCTCCACTTAATATTACATGTCAGTTTATCATTAATGGCTATGTCCCATACTACTTTATACCATTCCTCAATAGAATATTCCCCTTGGATCTTCCAGTTCCTAGCTATCATCAATCGTGCTGCAACCAACAAACTCGATATCAGCTCTATAGTTCCTTTTCCACACTTTATATCTTCAAATAGTGACAGCAATGCTATTTTTGGTGTTTGTTCTATTTTCATTCCCACTATTTCTTCAATTTCTGAAAACACCATCTTCCATAATCTTTGTACATATTTGCATTGCCACCACATATGTAAATACGTTCCTTTTTCCCCACATCCTCTCCAACAATTTGCTGAATGTTGATCACTTATCTTATTCAATCTAACCGGGGTTAGGTACCACCTCCATAAAATTTTAAAATAATTCTCCTTTATTCTTACTGATAAACTTCTCAACACTCTTTGTTTCCATAGTCCCTCCCAGCTCTGTCGCCCTATTTGTATCTTCAAATCTGATTCCCAAATCATTTTCTCTGTATTCTCTCTAAACTCCTTCTCTAACAATATTTTATATATTTCACTCATTAATCCTTTTGAAACTATACTACTTCCTTTTCCTTTCTCCTTACTTACTACTAATTCTTCAAACCTCGTCATCTTTCTGCACATTCTATTATCTTTAATCCACTTTTTATTCCATTGCTCTAATTGACCATATTCTAGCCAAGATAGCTTCTTCTCCTTTAACAAATTTTCCATATCTTCTCTTGTTTTAATATCTCTTACCCAATCCTTTAATTTTATTTTATTTTTCTCTTTTAATATTTTACATAATCTACCCTTTAGATCCTCTGGGAAATTCTTTAACATTATTATCGGTGCTAAGGGAGAGTTGCTCGGAAGCAGCTTCCCTTTAAATTTACTCCAAATTTCCCATTGAGTCCTCAGGAGTGGATTATCTATACTTCCAACCCACTTTCTTCCTCCATCTTTAAAAAAAACATTCTCCAGATTCATCTCTACCTTACTTATAATTTTTTCTTCCATCCAATATAAATCTCCTACTCCCATAATTGCTTCTACAACATGTCTTAATCTATTTGCTACGTAGTATAATTTTATGTTTGGGAGACCCATTCCCCCCTTTTTTTGGCTTAGGTACCAATTATTTTTATTCACTCTTGCTCTCTTTTCTCCATTACAATATTTATTAATAATATTTTGCCAACTTTTTATCTCGGTTTCTGATATTTTTATAGGTAACATCCTAAATACAAAATTAATTTTAGCTAATATCTTCATTTTTATCAAAGCTATTCTCCCAAACCAAGATAAATTTAATCTTTTATATTTTTCCAATTTCTCTAGTACCTCCTTCTTTAACCTCGTTAAATTTTCCCTTTCTAAATTCTCTAGATTTTTTGTAATTTTAATTCCCAAATATTTAATCTCGTTCTTAACTTTCAATTCCATTCCCTTAACTTCCCAATCCTTTTCTTCCCTCTTAGTATAGTTAAACAACATCATCTCTGATTTAGACCAATTTATTTTTAACCCTGTAATTTCCTCAAATTCCCTCAACTGATATTTAATTCTTTCTAATTTTCTTAATGGATTCTTAATGGTCAATAAAGTATCATCCGCAAACATGTTTAGCTTTATTTCCCTTACCTCTCCAATTCCTTCTAATTCTTTATCCTCCCTTAGTGCCTTCGCCAAAACTTCCATAACCATTACAAAAAGGACCGGCGAGAGCGGACATCCTTGTCTTGTTCCTCTGGCTAGTCGTATCTTTTCAGTAAGTCCGTCATTTACCACCACTACCGCCGTATTTTGGGAATATAGCTGTTCTATTACATTTTTAAATTTATTTCCAAATCCCAATTTATCTATAATACTCTTTAGTGCCTGCCAGCTCACACAATCAAAAGCTTTAAAAATATCTAATGCCATAATACCTGCCTTAATATTTGCTTTTTTTATTACATTTATTATATTTAAAACTCTACCCACTAAATTATGCATATGTCTTCCTACCACAAACCCACATTGATCTGCTCCTATATATTCTGCCAAGAATTTATTTAATCGTTTGGCCATAATAGATGTAAAAATTTTAGCATCCTGATTTATTAAAGAAATAGGTCTATAAGAATCGGGATTAGTCAAATCTTTATCTGGTTTTGGGATCAGAATTATCACTGAATGTTCCCATGATTCAGGTATCTTCTCTCCTGATAATATCCTATTATAAAGTTCCATTAATTTTGGAACTAGACAATCTTTGAAGACCTTATAATATTCTGGACCCAAACCATCTGCTCCTGGTGATTTACCCACTTTTAACTTATCAATAACCTCTTCAACTTCTCTTTGAGTTATTACTGACTCCATTAACTCCTTATATTCTGATTTTATTTCCTTCTTTATAAACCTTCCAATATACTCCTCCACCTTTTCTTGTTGAATTTCTTTACCCTTGTACAATTCCTGATAAAATTCCTGAAAAATTTTTATTTTAGCTTTCATTGCATGACAATAATTCCCTCGGCTATCTTTCAACGTTTCTATCCCATTCCTCCCTTTTTCTTTTTGTGTGAGCTTGGCAAGCAACCTCGAGTTCTTATCACTATTTTCAAAATATTCCCTTTTCATATACATTAAATTCTTTTGAATCTCTTCTATATTTAAATTTTCTAATTGTTTCTTCTTAGCTTGTATTTCCACTAATTTATATTTATCTTTACTTCGCCAATATCTTTCCTCCAAGTTTTTAATTTCTATCTCTAACTTTTCCTGTTCTGCACGTTGTTGTCTTTTTAAACTGCATGTTTCTCTAATACAGATTCCTCTTGCTACAGCCTTCATGGTGTCCCAAATGACTGACCCAGCTGTTCCTCCTTTTTCATTAATTTCCCATGACTCCGACAGTTCCTTCCGAATTTTATCTACTATTTTATTGTATTTCAATATCTTTGTGTTCAACTTCCATCTATATGCCTCTTTATAATCTTTCTTAACTGTAAATTCTAAACTTAACAAGGCATGATCAGTTACTTTTATTACCCCCATTTCCATTTTACAAATCCTCGTTGCAAAGTCTTTTGAAACAAATATATGATCTATCCTGGAGTATGTATGATGAACTGGGGAAAAATATGAGAATCCAGGCCTATTCCCGTTAAGTAAGCGCCACGAATCTAAATAATCATTTTCTTTTATTAATTTATTCAATATAGTCATATTGTTTCTCTTTTCAACATTAGTGGGATTTGACTTGTCTCTTTTATTATCCATAACCATATTAAAATCCCCCGCTAATATAACATACCCCTCCTTAAATTCTTCTATTTCTTTAAACAACTTTATAAAAAACTCTCTATGCCTCTCATTTGGGGCATAAACATTAATCAAAGTATAGACCTTTCCCTCAATTTTACCTTTTAACATAAGATATCTACCCTTATCATCCTTTTTTACCTCTTCTAATGTAAACCCACTTTTTTTTGAAATCAAAGTGGCCACTCCATTTTTTTTTGATGTCCCTAATGACTTTTCATAATAGGCTAGCCACTTTAATTTTATCATATTCGAATTCTCGGAGCCTTGGTGTGTCTCTTGGATCATTATAATATCTGATCCCTCTTTATTAAGCATTTGTTCTATTCTCTTCCTTTTCACGACTGCCCCTAAACCTTTAACATTGAGTGTTGATACCTTTATCTTTTTATCCATAATCACCCTTTTGAAATCTCTTCCGATCCCTTGTGCTCAGCAGTTCAAACTTGCTTACATAAAAACACAAACTCCATACATAAAACCCCCACCCTCCTACCCCAATCCCTCCTCCCCTACCTTCCCCCCCTCCCCACCCCCCCACTCTAATCCCCCCCCCATATCCCCGTGAGTCTAGTACTCCAGCCATCTACTTTAAAGGGGGAGGGGGGAGGCAGTGCTGTGCCTGGCCGGCAGATTTCTATATTAGCATTTTTATTTGCAATTATCTCCAAACATAATTAACAATTCTCTTACTCTCCAGATGTCCCAGCCTCATTCCCTCCCCCACCCACTCCAGCCCCATCTGCTTCCCCATCCAGACCCAGCCTCTTCAGCAAATCTTTACCTTGATCCAATGAGGTTACTCTGTGTTCCCTCCTCCCATATGTAAATCTTAAAAAAACCCGGGTAACCCCATGCATAAGGAATTTCATTCTTCATTAATGTTTCCATTATTAGTTTAAGACTACTTCTCCAATTTAATGTACGTTGAGAAAGATCATTGTAAATTTACACTGGTTTGCCTTTATATTATATCTGATTCTTAAATCTCAATTCTTTCATAATTTGCTCTTTTTTATAATAATTACCAAATTTCACCAAAATGTCTCTTGCCCCTTTGTGGTTTTGCCCCCCCACACGATGGACTCGATCCGGATCCAATCCGTCTATTGATATATCGGCATCAGCTCCTTGAACCAGTTCACGATGATTTCTCTAAGATCTTCTCCCTGCGACTCCTTTAGCTGCTTTATTCAAAAAGTAGATCTACTAGATTAATCTTCCGAGGCAATCGATCACAGTACCCATTCTTTAAATTGTATATTAGTTGATTTCTCAAAAGCCTCTTATTCCTTCTGGTCCAAGTCCGCTTTAGCCTCTATCTTTTTGATCTTATCCGAATTTTCCACCTTTTTTATCCGCTAAATACACAATTAATGTCTAAATTCACTCATATGCTGATCCATTTTTTTAAAATATAACAATGTTATTTTCAGCTATAATGGGCCTGATCTCCATCAACGAGGGAGGGTTACTACCACTTTCTCCTCCTTCAGTCATATTTTTTCTTTATTTGGTATTGTATCCAAAGGGACTGGGTCTTTATCTTCCTCCTCTTGCTCAACTCCAGGGGCTGTCCTTTCCAGGAGGGAGAGGCATGCCAAATTATGATTTGAAAGTTCCTTTTTTTTTTATAATTTGAAGGTTTCTTATTTTTTTTTCTTATTTTTTTCTTTTTTCTTTTTTTTTTTTCTTTTTCTTTTTTTGTATATTAAGCTTTGCCCAACTTTTGATCTTTCTTTTAATGTTAGGCATGGGACTCTTCTGGGTAGGGCATAAATCTTAGAGTGTAACTCGCTTCCTTAGCAACTTATGCTGGCTTCTCTGTTATATATCAAACACTTTTTCTTTCTTCATGAGGGGGGGGAATATCCAGTTCACAACAGCATTCACTAGAGGGGATCAGTTTAATCATTCGCAGCCTCTCAGCTTCCCACATCTCCCTCACCGAATGCCGAATGCAGCTTCTTCCACCTTCTCTCCCCCCCTTCTCACCACGCCAATAAATCCAATCAACAACTTCCACCTTACAAAGCCAGCATTTCAATCTTTCCCATGTGAGATAAGAATGAAAGGTTATAACACAAATCAATGTCCAGCAAGCATAAATTCCTTCTTTTTAAACTGCGTCAGTGTTACTTTCGGTTTCGATCGTGTTGCCGTTTATACAGACATTGTATTAAATATCAATCATCTCACCTCCCTTCTTCAAATCTCTCAGCTTTTCCAGCTCCTGTGACTTTTATAATCATTTTCTGTCGTTTGCTCAAAGATTTATGCCCATTAGAAGAGAGATAATTGCTTTTTCCGGCAAACGCCGCTTAGAGCCTCAGAAGAAACCCGCCATTGCTCAGGCGGCCAGCTCCGCCCCCCCAGGATCTTATTCCTGTTTCCAAAATCTCATTGTTTCTTCTGGAGGTGCTTTCCCACTCCCCTTAGATAAGACAAATTCGAGGAACTGTTTCCATATTCCCTCAAAATCATTCGTTTTTATCATTCCTCGTCTAACTTTTATATTACATGTTAATTTGTCATTAATAGCAATATCCCATGTTTCTTTATACCAATCTTCTATATGATAATCCCCTTGAACCTTCCAATTCCTAGATATCATTAACCTTGCTGCAGTTAACAAATTCGTTATCAATTCTTTTGTCTCTTTGCTACAATTTAATTCTCCATATAATGATAACAATGCCACTATAGGTGTCTCTTCCATCTCCATTCCTAAAATTTCTTTTATCTCATTAAATACCATTTCCCACAATTTTTGTACAAATTCACATTCCTACCACATATGTAAATACGTTCCTTTTTTTTTTTTGACAACCTCTCCAGCAATTTGCTGAGTTCAACTTATTTATTTTATTTAATCTTACCGGGGTTAGATACCACCTCCATATAATCTTATAATAATTTTCTTTTATCCTCACAGACATACTTCTCAACACTCTTTGTTTCCATATTCCTTCCCAGCTCTGTTGCCCTATTTGTTCCTTCAAGTCAGTTTCCCAAACCATCTTGCCAATACTTTTTGTCTCCCCCTTTTCAACTAATATTCTATATATTTCACTCATTAACCCTTTCATTAATTTATTTTCCCCTTTCTCAATTTCTTTTTTTAAGATCAGCTCCTCAAATTTTGTAGTCGCTCTACACCCTCCATTATCCTTTATCCAATTCTTCGTCCATTGTTCTAATAGAAAATAATTTAACCACATTAAGTTTCTCTCTTTTAATCTCTCCATTAGTTTACACATAAGGCACGACGACCTCAAGAAGAGAGGCTTCACGCCCACCATTTTTTATTTTTTAAAGGGCCGGCTGCGCACGAGCACTCAAGCGACTAAAGGTAGGGTGTTTTCTTTAAAAAAAATTGATTTCCCCACTCCCTCACCCTAGCCCTTATGGGCGCAGCTCCCGGCTCTGCGCGAGTAATCGCACGGAGCCGGAAAAAGCCGTGGAAACAGGCCACACACTCATGGAAAAACCAGGCCCAAAGTGTATGGCTGAATCCCGGGGCCAGGGAGGGATGTTCCCTCCCTGATCCCAGGATCCCCTGTGTGTCATCTGGACACACAGGGGTGATCCTGGGTATCAGCCTGGGATAACCGCTGGTCTAGCTAAGGCCTTTGGTGCCCTTTTCTGAACTTGTTCCACTGTATCTGAAGGAAGCCTTACTTAGCCCAGGCAGTGGAGTGTTGGAATATTGTGTATGAGTGTGAGGGTGTGTGTGGATATTTCTTTTGTTAAATCAGTTGAAAAATGTATATTCCTTGACAAGTTAATCATCACAGCGGCAGTGCTCATTTATTTTACTTTGTCCTTTCTTCCCTCTTTAAAATTGATTTGGTTCCTCTCTCACGCATTGCGCATGGCTCTGATTGTGCAGTTAAAATTAAACAGCAAAATAAACCAGCATGTATTGTTTTCAAACTGCTATTGCAATTTTTTTAGATCTTTGCACTGCTGCTGGTTTTTACTCTGGTTTTATGCTGTAGTTTTAAACCTTTAGAAGGTTTATTTTATGCTTTATCATGTTGCTGTATTTTATGATTTCAACAGTTGTGAGAGTATTTTGGCTGATATGGAAATATAATAAATAAATGAATAAACTAGTAACTACACTTCATTTTATTTATTTAGTAACATTGCTTGTTTGCCCACAGAGATTGGGGATGGGCAAACAAGCAGTGTTCAAGATCATACTAGCTATACTAGAGTGATGAGATACAAAAGAGGGAAGGGCTCCTGCGATGAAGAGGGAATTTCGCCAGGTGCTGCATGCATACAAATGGCACCTGCTGAAATGCCCCTTTCTATACAACTTTTACAGATAGAGGAGCCCTGTCCTCCTTTCCATATGGTCATTGTACATAAAGCAGCTTTTGCGAACTCCTCCCCTCACCACCCCAGGATCGCTTCCTTTTTGGCCTCTCCATGCTCTGTTTTGGAGCACAGAGACTTAGGCTGTTGCTAGATGAGAGTTTAGCCTGGGCTGATACCCAGGCTTACCCCTGTGCGTCCAGATGACGCACAGGGGATCCTGGGGTCAGCCCGGGGCTAAACCCTCCCTTGGCCTCGAATAACCAGCACTAGTTGTGTTCCAGTATTTTCACAGCCTCAGGCTGAGCCCGGGGCTGTGGAAGGTTTAGACCATTCCGCTGCTTTTCCCGGCTGCGTGGCTTACTCGTGAGTAGCCGGGAGAAGCCAAGCACTGTGCCCATCGGGCCGGGGGGGGGGAATTGAGGGGGAGGAGGAAGATCAAGGCTGGGGGGGAATCGCGGGGGGGGGAGAGATGGGGGGCAGGGGGAAAGAGTGGACCCAGCAGGAGAGATGGGGGGAAGAGCAGAGCTAGGTGACATCGGGGGGAATTGTGACCCAGGGGCAATGGGGGGATCGGACATCATGAGGAAGCAGGTGGGGGGGCATCAACAGGGCGGGGGTGGGGGGCATCGGACATCACAGGGGGAATTGGGGGCAGGGGGAGCGGGGAACCTTTTTTTTTTAAAAAAAAGCCTACCTTATCATTGGTGCGCTTCCGTGCACATGGCCCCTTTAAGCTGGAAAAAATGGCCGACGCAATGGGGCTTTCCTTTACCCCATCACATGTCATGTGTGGACAGGTGCGACAGCCCGCGCTATGTCTAGCATGGGCTGGCCCCTCCACATGCCGGGATTTAAAGGTAGGTCTAGCAAGGCCCTTATCTGGGGAGCAGAAGGGGAGGGGAAAGCAGTTTCTGGTCTCTGAGGTCAAAGCTCTGGTTTTGTCCTCAGTTCCCAGAAACCAAACAATGCTGTGGTTCTTTATAGAGTGTCTAGTGGATTGTGTCCTTAGTCTTGGAGAAACCCTGCACCAGGCCTGTGTTTGGAGCTGTGCCAGGGAACTGTAGAAAACCTTGCCTATTGATTTGGTGACGTTAGCAATACCTGTGTGGCATCTGAATGCAATGGTCTGAATCCAGCAGACGACACAGCATAAAACTGTAACACAAAAATAAAATTGAGTTTGTGCAAGCTCTTTGGGGTGGGTGGGTTCACAACTCTGTCACAGCCATGGCATTCTTATCTTCCTTGTCTCTGTAATGTCCAGGTTTGCAGCCTGAGTCCTTCATGTAACAAGGTTCTATTCACACCAAGTGATTTTCCACTTAGTCGTGAAGAGACAAATGCAAGCAGGAGACTGCTCTAAGCAATGTGTCACTTTTTTCCCCACACTCAAGCATATTCCACCTCAGACTGGAAGCAAAAGGTGATAGACACAGAAGAATACCTGAGTATCATAACATGCTGTAACAGATAATTCTCTCCTTGTCCCCAAATATATATATATATATATATATATATATATATATATATATATATATAATATTATTATTACATTTTTATACCACCCAATAGCCAAAGCGCTCTCTCTCTCTCTCTCTCTCTCTCTCTCTCTCTCTCTCTCTCTCTCTATATATATATATTGTGTGTGTGATTTATTTCAGAATTATTATTTTTTTTGTGGTGGTTGACAATAGGTTATCGATTGGCTTTAGAGACAGTGAGAAGACTGACAATGAACTGCCTTGACTCAGCCCACGCACGTTTGCTTCACCTTAGAATCATAGAATCATAGAATAGCAGAGTTGGAAGGGGCCTACAAGGCCATCGAGTCCAACCCCCTGCTCAATGCAGGAATCCACCCTAAAGCATCCCCGACAGATGCTTGTCCAGCTGCCTCTTGAAGGCCTGTAGTGTGGGAGAGCCCACAACCTCCCTTCATATCCCCAGTGAGTTTTCATTCATTTCTCAAGAAGTAAATATTTCTTGTTTCCCCTCAAACGCATGTTGCACTGATCTCTGCAGAGAAACATCACTAAGATTCAAATTGCTCTGTTCAAATTCCCAGCCGGCCGCTTAAAATGCAGATAAGGCCTAATAGTTGAGTTTTAAGCAATGGAAGATATTTTTAAAAAATGCTGTTGTACATAATGACATCTCAAGAGTATTGTTCATATCTAGGGAGGCCCGGTTTTCCTCCTGTACATTCCTTCATTGTTCCTTTGGTTCCCTCTGCCTTGCGTTCAACTCTTCTTGAATTCTGGCTCAACTGGGGTTTCTCAAATGAATCCCAGAAACGGGGCATGCTCACTTGGCAACAGGCAGGGCCGGCATTAAGGGTCAGTAGAGTTGGCCACTGGCCAAGGCCCAACAATTTAGCAGGGGCTGCACTGACAAGGTACTCTGCAACCTGCTTGCTTAACTGCTTCTCATTCTGGCCTGGACAATCATTATGATGTAAAGCATAAGCAGTAGATGGCGCTGCCAGTTTCCCAATTTTGCCTCTCTACGGGCCTTGCTAGACCTACCTGATAATCTAGTGGGGAGTAGGGACGATGCTGCACTACAGCTAGTGCGGGCCATCGCCCTTTTCCACATGTAACACACGATAGGGTAAGGGAAAGCCCCGTCACATCCTCCATTTTTTTTTATTTAAAGGGTCATGTGCGCAGGAGCGCACCAACGGAAAAGTAAGTCTGTTTTTTTTAAAAAAAATAAAGGGTTCCCCGCTCCCCCTGACCCTGATTTCCCCCCCGACAATGTCTGATGCTCCCCCTGCCCGCTCGCCTGTCCCCGCTCGCCATGTTCACCCCCTGCCCGCTCACCCATCCCCGCTCGCCATGCCTTCCCGATCACCCACCTGCAATGTCCAATGCCCCCTCCACGCCCCCCCATCCGTGATCTCCCCACCCTGGCTCCGCTCTTCCCCCCCATCTCTCCTGCCAGGTCCGCTCTTTCCACCAGCCCCCATCTCCCCCCCCTGGTGATTTCCCCCCCCAGCCCGATGGGCACAGCTCTCCAAACGGAGTGCTGTGTCCACTGCGTAGCTTCTCACGGCTACTCATGAGTAAGTGAGCAGCTGGGAAAAGCCACGGAAGTAGCTAGACCTTCCGCAGCCCCGGCCTCAGCCCGGGGCTGCGGAAAAGCCGGACCATAAGCGGATCCAGTTATCCCGGGTCAAGGGATGCACAGCAGGGAGCCCGGGCCTCACACTGGGCTAACTCCTCGTCTAGCAATGGCCTGCCTGGAAAGCAAGCAGGTGATAGCCGAAAATAAGTAGTGCTGTGCCAAAAATTCCAACCATTCCATTTTCTGCATTTCGTGGGGTGTGTGGAAAGAAAAATGAAAACTCTGGCAAAAGAGGAGTTCTTCCTGAATGCTTATTGGAGGGGATGAAGTCACATAGGCCTTACTAGACGGGGTGAAATCCCGGGGCGATCCCTGAGATCATCCCTGTGCATTCACATGATGCACAAGGGATCCCGGGATCAGGGAGGGATGATCCCTCCCTTTCCCCGGGATCTCGCCCTACCCTTTGAACCCAGTTTTTCTGCTGTCCCGGGATGAACCCAAGACCTCGGAATGTGTGGCTGGGCGTTGCTGTTTGTTCCGGTTCCTTGTGGTTACTCGTGAGGCGCTGGGACCTGCGCACAGGACACAGAGCTCCTCAGGAGCACTGTGCCCATCAGGGGTGGGGTGGGGTGAGCAGGGGATTTTCTTTTTTTTAAAAAAGGTTACCTTTTGCGCATGAGCGTTCGTGCACATCCCCAGCACTAAAATCAAGAAAGAACAACAGCAGTTAACAGCCATGCAGGTGAGCAGGTAGAGGGAGGGAGGTCTGTTTAGAGTGTCTTGCCCAAGATCCCTCCAAAACCTGGAGCTGGCACTGGCTACAACTTTTGATACCTTCAATCCATAAAAGCACACATACACACACATATTGTTCCCATGCCATGTGTCAGAGCAGGAAGGGAATTGCATGCAGGGCTGAGGGAGGCAAGGCTCTGATTGCATTGGCACAGAGACACATCTATTTCTTGGATTTGATTTCTACCCTCCCCTGCCAGTCACATTTGAGTTAGGGATGTCCGTTGCCAGGAAGTCCAGGTTATTTATGTATTTTTGCTCAGCAGTGTTCCACGATGTGTATAACTTCATTTGCATCTGCGAACCAAGCTGTGGCTGTCTCCCAAACTCTGGGAACTTATAAACACATTTTTTGGGGGAGGAGGAATCTGTAATTTGCACCATTTTCTGAGCAATTTGTACAAATTATGGAGTAACTTGTGCACATTTGACCATAATTTGTGCAAACTGCACAGCCTAATAAAAAAGAAAAATCCTTAAATGCCTGAAAATCCTTGAAGTGGCCGACCTTACTGTAGATTGAATTGGTCACTACGGCACTGCTCCCCACTGAAAAATTTCGGAGCGGTATATAAATACAGATGCACACATACGTATTGATAATTATTATGCCTTATCATTGAATTGTTGTGATCTTACTTGGTTGTTTAAGATGCAGAATTGATTGCTAGCCTTTTGAACGGATGAGTGGCATATGTGAGGCGTAGATGACTACTAAGGAATGGGACTTTTCAGCGGTGGCACACCAGTTGTGGTATGCCCTCCCCAAAGGACCCCATCTGGCACTTATATCGTACTAGTATTTTAGGCACCACATGAAGGCTTTTTTAAAAAAAATTCCTTGGGTTTTTAGTCATTCTGTTGTTGTTGTAACTGTTGTTGTTGTTTTTTTTAAAAAAACACTCTTAGTGAGGGGGTGTTTTTCCAGACCTAACAGCGATGCTAGTTCTTACTTTGCATGAATTCTATTGTTTTTAATTTTGTATTTCTGTAAGAGTGGATTGGAAATTTTCAGCAACCTGCAGAACAATTTCCCAAAATTCTTTCAAACTGGTTCAACTTCAATACTGTTTTGAAGAGTATAGTGTTGTAGCTACACTGTGTGCCAACAATAAATGCTATTAAGCATACAGGTAAAATCATCATCATCATCATCTTCCCAAGATCACTTGCAGTATATAAATTATTCCTCCAGCCACTCCTCATCTGTTATGATGGGTATTTTTTTTATTATTATTATTATTTTGCTATTGTAAAATGGTTTGTGTAGGACAGAGCCTTCTGGGTTGTTCTGTTTTTCTGACAAATAAATAATGTTCCTGTTTTCTTACCTGGCTGAGCCCATTCCTGGGAAGCTTAGAAGGACATCCCTGGAGTGCATCGCAACAGACTCAAGCAAGCGAAGCCAGCCGCAAGGGGAGGCAAAAATGGAGATAAGGCTCTGTGTGTGTCTGAGAAAGAGAAATACATTTCTCAGGGAAAAATGGCAGTGTGCATTTAAAATGTTTCCTCTCTGTGTAAGAAACAAACAAACAAACAAACAAACAAGTTGTCTTTTACTGTGCCTTGTCTTTTTTGTTCTCCTGTTTACATCCTTGTATGATGCCAAAGTCAGTCTCCATTATTAGCGCAATGTCATGGAGATGCTATTAATGGGTGAATCCAAACGCTGAGCTTTTCTCTAGCAGATGCCTCTGCTTATGTATCTTTTTTCTTCTTGTTGTGGCTACATGGGATTCCCAGGTGGTCTCCCCTCCAAGCACAAATCGGATTCCAACCAGCTTAGCTTCAGCAATGTGGCTGCCTCATGTGCCTTCAGACCATGCCCTAGAACTGAAGAAATGTGAGAGGAAGAGAGTAGCACCATGATGTCCCTAAGCAGGTCTGGGGGAGACCTACACTAGCCATGTGGGCAGTGTCTGGCAATATGAGCCCTACAATGGGTCATATCCAGTGTTGAAATGAATAGGACTTTGGTTAACCATGACTAATTGAAGGCCCATTCATTTCAATGGTTCTATTCAAAGTGGGAATAACATTGGATACATCCCATCCCCGGTTGTCTGTCCCTCCCCCCATCCCATCCCTGGTTGTCTGTCCCTCAGCCGCATCCCATCCCCGATGTCCGGCTTTCCCCCCCCTCCTGCCGGTCCAGCCTTCCCCCCTAACTCCCCACCCCCCCGGGATCCCCCTGGCCTGATGGGCACAGCGCTGAGTGCTGTGCCCAGTCCGTGGCTTTTCCCGGCTACTTGGACCTTGCTAGACGTTCTGCAGCCCCAGCCTCAGGCTGGGGCTGCGGAAAAGGCGCACCATAAGCGACTTCGCTTATGGCGCATTAAGGGAGGCTTCAGCGTGGCCTGGGCCCAGATTCCCCTGTGCATCATGTGGATGCACAGCAGGGAAACCGGGCCTCAAAGCGTGCTAAGGCCTCGTCTAGCAAGGCCCCGAGAGCAGGTTTTGTGGATTTTTGGAGGGTGGGAGAGGCAATCACCCTCTTCATTTATAACATACTAGCTGTACCCTGCCACGCGTTGCTGTGGCTCAGTCTGGTTAAATTGAAAAGAAAGAAAAGACAAAGCGGATGTTTCTAATATGTTTAATTTTACAATGCTTGTGGATATACAATATTTTTAGTTGTTCCATTGTCTGTGTAGATATAGAGATTGTCTGGTTTGCCGACTCTAGAACACGCAACATATAATTGTCCATGTGAGAAGCAATCTGTGTCTAGATCTAAACCGCACAATTCTAAAGATTGGCCCTGAGCTTTGTTGATGGTGATTGCAAACGCCAATCGAATTGGGAATTGCAATCTCTTAAATTGAAATGGCATAGCTGTTGGAATCATAGGAATGTGAGGAATGAGGACATCTTCACCTTTGAAAGGTCCTGTCAAGATTGTTCCTTCTATGACGTTGCTCAGTAATTTTTTTTACTGCAAGCCGTGTGCCATTGCAAAGTTTTGTGAGAGAACATGCAAATAGGAGAGGAGGCAGAGGCAGTGGACTGGCCTACTGCTTGGTTTTTTAAAAAGGATGTTTTTACGGTGAGGAGGTTAGTGGAAACTCCTGGCAGTTACCTTTCTTCAGAACGTGTAACTGTCACAGGTGTGACATCTATATTCACTCAGCCAATTGTGAGAGAACATGCAAATAGGAGAGGAGGCAGAGGCAGTGGATTGGCCTACTGGTTGGCAATGTCACAATGACCTATAAGAGCAAATAGGAGAGAACATGCAAATAAGAGAGGAGGCAGAGGCAGTGGATTGGCCTACTGGTTGGCGATGTCACAATGATCAGCAGGACTGGTTTTGAGGAGGCCTATTTCTTCGATTTTAAGACAAACTTTTGTCCCCATATAGAACATAGTTACATAACAACGCTCGTGTATTCGAATGCAACGTTGTGTCAAAATTTCAAAGCAATCGGTGAAGAACTTTCGGACATATAACGTCTGTTTCGAACGAACATTTACACTTTTATTTATATAGATAGATGGATCCAGTCTGAGGCCTTAGCTAGACCTAAGGTTTATCCCGGGGTCATCCCTGTTCATGTAAATGACACATAGGGGATCCTGGGAGCCAGAAGGGACGACCCCGGGATGATCCCGGGATAAACCTTAGGTCTAGCTAAGGCCTGAGACAATTCTATGCAGAAATATCCCTGCATTTATTTTGCATGGTGAAATAATTCACACCTAATGAAAGAAGCAGTGCTGCCTTCTGTACCTCCCGACGGCTCTGAAACTTCAGGTGAAAACAGATTTTGTTTTGCCCTTTCACCAATGATATATAAAAAAGGTGAAATATTGCTGGCTGGCGATGTTGCAGAGGCTTAGCACTTTTCGAGTTTGCAGCTGTTGCTTTTCATCTTGAGGCCAGGAGGATACACAAAAAATTGTCAGTGACATCTAGCAGTAGCTTCATCCTCATTCCAAACATGATCTTCAAAACTCACGTGGGAAGCAATAGCGAAACGACCAAGTATGAAACAGCACTTTTGGCCATCTGCAGAGCCAGAGCCAACATCTGGCATTTTTTGGCAGCTGCCAGGGTCATAGAAACCTGCCTTGGGCTCCCCCTCCACCCCTAAATATATATATTATATTAGGATGGACAAAATCACCTTAAAAGAGAAAATGGATCACTAAAAAAGAGGATAAAAGAAGCCAGCGATTTGCATCAAATTTGCACATGCTGTTTTTTATATGGATAGGTAGATGCAAATTTAAAAATAATTAGCAGATTTTAAATAGAAATACAGTACATCTCAACTTGCTGTGGGAGACTGTGACCAGGGGGCCTGTGTGTTTGCCTGTTGTCCAGGTTTTAACTTAGGATGAGCAATATTTATTTTAAAAATGTTTCTTTAGCTTTAAACTAGAATTGGACAGAACAGCTTTCCAAATAGAGGACTGTCCTCTGTTAAAAAAAGGCCACAAGGCCACCCTACCTTATGGCCCAGTGCTCTAGGCAGTGGTGGGCAGCTGGGTCTATCCACCATTCCTATTTCCCACAATGCTCCCAGAGTGATGCTACACCAAGGCATTTACATGACAGATGGACCAAGCAACAAGGTGACACTTCTGAATCTCTGCAGAAGTGGAAGTGCTCGTATATAATATCTCTCACCATAATGGGGGAGTTTGTGGCCAGCTGACCTGTGTGCCTGCTGAGTCTGCTCTCAAGGTGCTAACTGTAGATTGAGAAGATCAAAGCCCCTGATCTCTCTCCCTTCTTATGGTTCTTCATCTTTAAACCAGACTTGGACCGGAGGACACTTTTAAACAGAGGATGCCCTCTGTTAAAGAAGACACATGGCTACCATCCTACCTGGAAAGATATTGTTGACTTTGCTGCTCACTGCCCTCAGGTAAGATGGCCAAGGAAGATTTGCCTAGGACCTCCTCAAATGGAAAGACGACCACACCCTACTGTCAGGAGTTTAGCTCCTGAACCTGGTACATAAATGAGAGTGTTTTGTATCCAGCCAGCATGCTTAAAGGTGTGAACTAAAGAGAGACCAGTCCATCTTGCAAGGATGTCTCTTCACCATCATAGGCTGAAGTGACATGGAAGATACTCCCTGTCACCAGCCAGCAATTCCCTGTTCTACACGAGAGGAAAATCATCCAAAATAACATGCCCTACTCCTTGTTGCCCTTCCCTTTCTGTGAACCTCTTTGCTACTACTAGGTGGAAATCTGTTTACCCCCTCTGGCTGCCTTCATCAAACCAACTTCAAAATTCTTTGGATCTCTTAGGCAGTGTGGGGGTTGCCTATGGGGTTGGTAACCTAGGGTGACCATTTCACAACCCCCCACCCTGCTTGCCCAACTCAGCACATGCTTACCCGTGAGCTAACTTTTTGGTAAAACCGCAGGTACACTTTTTACGTAAATTACTATTTTGCACAAAATGGCAGTCATAAATAGCACTACTTCCCAGTTGCTGAGGAACCCGGATCTCCCAAGTTCCAGTCTGTCACTCTAGCTACTACACCACACCAGCCCAATATTCCAAAAGGTGGATTGGTTATTGTTTCCTGGATGAGCCACAAACTGGGACTTCTTCACTGGGATGTCTTATTTCAAATGTCCAGCAAAAGTAACTCAATGATGTCTTCCTCTCAGGCATGCTGTGACTGAATCAAGAGGCAAACAGAAAAATCCATCTTATAAATTATTCCTGGTCGGTTAACAGGCCAGCTCTACCCAGAATGCATTGATCCATTCGTTCAGAAAGATGTGAGCTGCCTCAATGCAAATGTTATAGAAAAAAAGTTGTTTCAATGAGAGCTTCTAAGGTTGTTTTCTTTTAACATCCTTCCACTCCTGTAAAAATTAGCTAATTCTACAAGCCAGATATTGGTTATTTATATTGCAATACAAAGTTTGCCATTTACATGGGACATTTGATGGACTGCCCAGTTTTCAGGATTGAAATTTACAGGATTGTTTGTGTTTGTGAATCTATTTACTGAGTTAGGTTAACCTCGTTCCTTCTTTATTGGTTTGTCTATCTGTTTGTTAGGGATATTTATAGGGAGCAAAACCTCACTAAATTGTAAGGCAGCCCTCCTGCCCAGTATATCATATCCAGAAAGCTAACAGTGAAATCACAGGCAGCCAGTCAAACACAGTAAATTAGAGATCACACAGTAAATCAAAATAGCTTCTGGTGCTGGAAAGGAGAAAGGGAGCCTTAAAAACAAACCAGTTAACATAGTTTAGAAGCCACAAAGGAACCCTCTTTTTGATTAGTGTGACCCCTCATATTTGCAGGTCAGTAAAACTGGATTGTGTTGGAGGTATCAGAAGATGTGTTTGTCTGTCTGAATGAAAGGGGGAAGCAGAGGGAGATGAGAGCACAGGGTGGGAGATGCCACAATGGTTCACAAAGCTGGAGGATTTGATCTGCCAACTGAAAAATTATGGGAGGCTTGTGTGGGGCTTTGATGATACCAAGCCAAACTGTTTTATATTCTTGACACACGCAGCCACCCAGGCCTTCACTGCTGAGAAAGTTGCATGCCCTTCCTGAATTGCTGACCAACCCCGACAGCAAAGCATTAAAAGCAAAACAAAACAAGAAAGAAAGAAAATAACCAACCTCAGTTGGGGTTAGAGTAGCAAGACAACACTTTTCAATCCGCATGTTTAGACACCAGACTGGTGTGAATTTCTTTGTATTATTATTATTATTATTATTATTATTATTATTATTATTATTATAAGATGGGGGATACTTGGCTCAGCAATACTACGAACGAGAAGGATCCTGGAATTGTTGTAGATCGCAAGCCGAATATGAGCCAACAGTGCGATATGGCTGCAAGAAAGGCAAATGCTATTTTGGGCTGCATTAATAGAAGTATAGCTTCCAAATCACGTGAGGTACTGGTTCCTCTCTATTTGGCCCTGGTTAGGCCTCATCTAGAGTATTGCGTCCAGTTCTGGGCTCCACAATTCAAGAAGGACGCAGACAAGCTGGAGCGTGTTCAGAGGTGGGCAATGAGGATGATCAGGGGTCTGGAAACAAAGCCCTATGAAGAGAGACTGAAACAATTGGGCATGTTTAGCCTGGAGAAGAGAAGATTGAGGGGAGACATGATAGCACTCTTCAAATACTTGAAAGGTTGTCACACAAAGGAGGGCCAGGATCTCTTCTCGATCCTCCCAGAGTGCAGGACACGAAATAATGGGCTCAAGTTAAAGGAAGCCAGATTCCAGCTGGACATCAGGAAAAACTTCCTGACTGTTAGAGCAGTACGACAATGGAATCAGTTACCTAGGGAGGTTGTGGGCTCTCCCACACTAGAGGCCTTCAAGAGGCAGCTGGACAAGCATCTGTCAGGGATGCTTTAGGGTGGATTCCTGCATTGAGCAGGGGGTTGGACTCGATGGCCTTGTAGGCCCCTTTCAACTCTGCTATTCTATGATTCTCTATTATTGAGAACTAGTGATGCTGCTGAATTTTGTAATGACTCAGTTTGTTTGCCAAAACTTGGACATTCACAGTGCTCATCTTTTTAGCAAGCCTAGATTGGCATATTATGAATTCACTATTAATTTTGGAACTTCAGTGTCATTTATCTCTCCATCTCCTCCATGATTGAGTGAGTAAACATGATGTAGAAAGGCAATGTGAAAGCAGTCCATCGGGAAGAGAGTACATAATGTGGTGGTGCATGATGTCATGCCATATTAGGCAAACTATAGGTCCCAAGATGCACTTTGATGTTTTGCCTGAACAAAAAGTCATATTCATGGAATGAGATATTTTATTAAAGAGAAATCTCATCCAAGCTCACATGGTGAATTTGTTATTTTCCAAGGAAATATGAATTCGCTCAGAGTAAGTTTGCTCATCACTTATTAGAACTTACAAAATTTTTAAAAGTCTTCATAAATGGGACTGAAAGAGCTTGAGATTTAAAAGAATTACAGAGACTTAAACTGACAGATTGCTCTATCCAGGTCCAAGGCTTTCAGTGGTTAGCGCTTAAAAGTCTGGCTTTGAATTTCAGTGTAAATTTAGCCATTTTATCTGACAACCAACTTATCTTTAACAACTACATTACAGGTAGGAATAACATGGTCCTCTCCATCCTGGGAATAGCTTTACCTATTCAATTTGGCTGATGCAGACAGCTGAAAAATTCATTTCAGTTCATTTTTGAAAAGAATTTACCAATATCTGCACATTTCTATATATTCAGAATGGAAAGCAAATTGAATGTTGCAGAAAGTGACACTGATTGATTTGTCCATTCTTACCAGTGAGATTACAAGGGTTTGAGCAGGAACAAACTAGATACAAACATTCATCCAAATATGGCAAGAGAAGTGAAATACACTATTGAAATATTTCAAGAAGTTGCCAAAACGTGAAATAACCCAGTTCCAAATATGGATGTACAGGAATGTACATTTCAGTTTTCAAATCAATAAAACCTACCCCGTTCACAAATATGAATGGGAGGGCATGTTCTCTCCAAAATGTTCACAAATTCCAGAATTTGCATTTGTGTCTGCAAAATGTGTACTTTAAAAAACTGCACAACTTTAAAAATGCACAATGTAAAATTGTGCATTTTTAGAGCGGTACTTTTTAAAATTAAAAATGCACTCTTTTAAATATTCCCATGTTCGTGTTTTAATGGTGGGAAAGTGAGCACTTTAAAAACTGTGCGTATTAAGAAATGCACAACTTTAAAAATTCACAATGCATTTTTAAAGTTGGGCATTTTAAAAAAATACACTTTTTTTAAAAAAAAAATCATTTTCAGACTTTAATGAATGAGGGGAAAGTGCACACTTCTGAAAAATGTGCACTTTTTATTTGAATGAACCCAATAATAATAATAATAATAATAATAATAATAATAATAATAATAATAATGCAGATCACAAAAAAAGAACAGGAGTGATGCAAATAGGGATGGCCAAAGTCTCACCTCACATGCCATCAGTGGACCCCTGCCAGATGCAAGCTGCCAGATGGTCCACATGTTCCCTGCACCCAGTTTCCTGCTGCTCCGGCAGCTGCCATTTTGCACCAAATGGCAGCTAGTCCATTTATGTAAATTGTCATTTTGCACAAATGGTAGCCATAAATCGGGCCATTTATACAATATTATGAATTAGACCATTTACGCCTGTACACGTACTTCTGTGGCATGTGTACATCGTAACTCATTTTTTATCTTGGAAAATAGTGCAGTCAAGTTTGTAGAGTGCCCTTGAAAAAGTTTTTTTTATATATATATATAACTCAAAAGACGTCACGGTTGGAATAAGCATCATCACAATTTTCCAGCTTGTAATTCTTTTGTGTTCAGATGCTTGCAGGGTTCCCTCTCAAGTCTGCATGATGTTTTGGTGCCTTCCCTCTGTTTGTTAGGTCCTCTCCTGTAGCTCTTAAGACCTGGGCAGGCTTCTTTGGGAGCAGATAGTCCCAAGCCATATAAGGCTTTATACATCATAAACAGCACTTTGAATTCTGCCTGGGAACAAACCAGTAGCCAGTGAAGTTCTTGTAGCAAAGACTGCAGTATTCCGGACCAGATGAAGTTTCTGAACAATTTTCAAAGGCAGCCCCACATTTGAGCACATTACAGTAGTCCAAATGGGATGCAACCAAGGCATGTGTGACCATGGCTGGATCAAACACCTCTAGGAAAGCTTCCGTTGGCCAGCCATGCTAATGCACTCTTGGCCATTGCTAAAACCTGGGCATCCAGGTTTAGGGCCAAGTCCAGGAATACATCAAAATTTCAAGCCTGATTTTTCAGGGGAGGTGTAACCCCATCAGGAACAGATTGAATCCCTATTTCCTTATCTAGGGTTTTTGCAAGCATCCAACAGAGTCTGTGAGGGCAATGGGACCCCCCCCCCCATGTCCAACCCTTGCAGATCCAGTCGGATGCACACAGCACAGGCATGGACCTGCACCTGAGCACTTGCAAGGCTAACACGAGTGCCTGGCAACCGCCCACCCTGGCAGCTGACATCACATACTTTCCCCTTCCATGCTAATGGTGGCCACCATTTGTGTGGAAGGAGGAAATATACACATCCAGAGAGACCAGAAACCACGTATTCCACCCCTGTGCCAATGGGGGCCATAAAGGTGCACAGGTTAACTCAGTGGCAAAGAGCACCTTTGATCAGCTTAGGCTGATATACCAGCTGCGCCCTTATCTGGACAGTGATAGCCTAGCTACAGTTATCCATGCTCTGATAACCTCTCGTTTGGATTACTGCAATGCGTTATACGTGGGGCTGCCTTTGAAAACAGTCCAGAAACTTCAACTGGTACAAAACAGGGCAGCACGCTTACTAACAGGGACTGGCTGACGAGACCACATTACGCCAGTCCTTTTCCAGCTTCATTGGCTGCCAGTCCAGGCCCGGGCCCGATTCAAAGTGCTGGTATTAACATTTAAAGCCCTAAACGGCTTGGGGCCAGGTTATCTGAAGGATAGCCTCCTCCCATATGTACCTGCCCTAAGGTCATCCTCAGGGGTCCTTCTCCGCGAGCCCCTGCCAAAGGAAGTGAGGCAGGTGGCTACCAGGAGGAGGGCCTTCTCTGCTGTGGCACCCCGGCTGTGGAATGAGCTCCCTAAGGAGGTTTGCTTGGCACCTACATTATATGCTTTTAGACGCCAGGTGAAGACCTTTTTATTTTTCCAGCATTTTAACAGTCTATAAATAAATTTTAACTTGGTGTTTCAAATTAGTAATTTTGCATTGCTGCTGTTTTTATCTGGTTGAGCTTTTATATTGTATTTTATATTATGGTTTTATACTGTTGTTTTATACTTTGAATGTTTTTAATTTTTGTGAACTGCCCAGAAAGCTCCGGCTATTGGGTGGTATAGAAATGTAATAAATAAATAAATAAATATTAACACAAGGATAAAGGGGCGGCTGGCAGCAACAGCTGGGTGAGCATCCATGGGGCAAATGCTCTGTGATTTTGCCCATCCCAATCCTTATCTGCCTTTTGACTAACCAGAAGCACCTATCTATTGCCTGGATCAGGCTTCAATTTGTTTGCCCTCATCCAGTCCATTACTGACATCAGGCACCAATTAAGAACTAGAACATTTTCTTGGATTTAGATGAAAAGGAGAGATAAAAGTGGGTATCAGCACCAGCATACTGATACCAAGCCCCCAAACTCTGGAAATCTGTCCCAGCAGTTTTATGTATGTTCAACAGCATGGCGGATAAGATGGGGCCTTGTGGTCAATGGCACAATAATCCCCCAGCTCCACCTTCTGAGATCACCTCTCTGAGAAGCACCTAAGTCACTATATAATAACAGTGCCTCCCAGGCCATAGCTAGACCTAAGGTTTATCCCTGGATCATCCAGGGGTCAAATCTGTTCATCTAGGTGACACACAGGGGATCCAGTGCTCAGGCACGGGTGAACCCTGGATGATCCCAGGATAAACCTTAGGTCTAGCTGTGGCCCCAGTCCCATCTCAGAAAGACACCCAGAAGGAAACCATGGTCAATGGTATCAAAAGCTGCTTAGAGATCCAGTAGAAACAACAGGGCCACAATCCGCCTGTCCAGTTCTTAGCATAGATCATCCACCAAAATGATCAAAGCAGACTCTGGCCACAGCTAGACCTAAGGTTTATCCTGGGATCACCCAGGGTTCAACCCTGCCTGAGCACTGAATCCCCTGTGTGTCACCTAGATGAACAGGTTTGACCCCTGGACGATCCAGGGATAAACCTTAGGTCTAGCTATGGCCTTTGTCCCATAGCTGGGCCTGAAACCAGGGCAGGATCTACACTACTGCTTTAAAATGGTTTGTAACAGTAGTGACAACTGTTGAGGCCCAGGACACGCACCAAATATAGTTTTCAAACCATTTTCAAAGTGTCATATTTTGCTGGAACTGAGAAGCCGCCACATGTCTGAGCACCTTGCCCAAGGATGGAATATTAGAGGCCAGCGAGAAATTATCCAGTACAGTGGAGATCGGGGAGGGGTGACTGGTTTTTGTTTGTTTGTTTGTCTGTTTGTTTACTTGCTTGCTTGCTTGTTGTTGTTGTTGTTGTTTTAACAAAGGTCTTGCCACGGCTTCTTTTAGGCAAGAGAGTAAGACATAATAACACCTTGCCATAAAGAGGCATTCTCTAATCCTACTTTGGAGTGTCGCTTCACCTCAGAAGTGGTGCAAATATCGCTGACAGTGGTTCAATATCTTGATTTCCTCCGAAGTGGATGTACACATTACACAATGTCTTAAATTAAAAGAGCAAAATAAATAAAGAAATAAATATATGAAATCAATGCAGAGTAACGACAAGTAATTGACATGACCTAAGTGTCAATGGTCTAGCTGCCGAGAATTTTGTCCTGGTTCACAGATTTCCTTACCCTTCATGGGATGTATTTCATGGTGGGAGGAAAATAGGGATGTACAAGAATTTTATTCCGATTTGCAAATCATGTGAACCTGTCCCATTCACAGTGGGAATTCCATTTTTAGGAAGTCATTGCAATTTTCTGAACTTGCGTTTGTGTTCAGAAACACACGTCTGTCCAAGTGCACAAATCCTCCCCAAGCCAGGTTTTTAAGGTTTAGTCTGTGGGGGTGGGGTGAGATGTGCATTTTCAGCTGGAGGAAAATATGTTTTGAGTGCAGGAATGCAAATGAGGTGAAAAGAGCTTCAAGGGAGAATTCAGAGCACTTTGGTGATCTTAAAGATTGCATCCATCGCTAGAGGAAAATGTTCATGAAACAAATCCCACCCACCCTCTTTCCAGCTCAGACTTAAGGATATATAAAAGGGATTTAAAACAAAAAACAAAACAAAAACCGCAAATGCGTTATCAGATATAGCACATCATGTCAGGTTCGATTCGTCACTTCACGTTCTATGATGTAAATAATACATTTCCGAGCTATGCATTATTTAATTCTGAATAGAGCCAGCACATGTGAATACATAGGTAAAAATTAGTGGTTCAGAGAAATGCCAGGGGCTTGTTTTGCCAGACACTGAGGAAAGGATTGCTGAGGTTATGTTTTGATTTGCATTTTTACCTTACCAATGTTGAGCATATTTAAATGCTATGAATTCATAAGTTCGTAGAGTTCTTTTCTTTTCCTTTCTCCCTTTCCTTTTCTCTTTCTTTCTTCCTTTCTTTCTTTTTTTCTTTCTTTTTGTTGCTTAGAAGTAGAATGAAATAATTTGCTATATACAGCAGAAGACCAAGTGATATATACTGCAGAATCAACTGTACCATTTAAAGGTTAAATTGTGAGTGGGGCATGGATTGAATATTTAAATACTCCGGGGGGGGGGGGGCACCCTGTTTATAGAAAGTTAGCATGGCAGGGATAAGATTTCATCCTAGATTTCTCATTGATAAGTGCAGAAACTATTTTTTTCCGTAGGGGATCTTTTGATCAATGCATCTCTCTCTCTCTCTCTCTCTCTCTCTCTCTCATACAAACACACACACACACCCCTTCTCCTTTAGTATAAAGTGAAGTTGTACAATAAAAGAAAATAGCAGGGTGAGGGATTCACATAGAAATCCAAGGACAGTTTCCCTCCTTCTGTAAAAAAAAGCCAGCTGACCAAAATATTTGGGGAGATGTGCTGACATTATGAGTGGGGAAGGTGATCCACTCCCAGGTAATCTGTTCCCAAGTAGTTCATACGACAGTTTATACGACAGCAACAAAAAAACGTTGCACACAGCAAGTTAGCTAACAGTCAGTCAGTGCTACTGTTTCAATATGCGCATGCCAACTCAGCATTGTGACTGCCACATTCTACACCATCTGCATCTTCCGGTCCACGCACATGTGTAGCCTCACATGCCATCACCATTTCAGGTGAGGATTATAGCAAACAGAGAAAGGGTCCTTTCAGTGTAGTGCCATGATTGCGTAACTCTCTCACCAAATAGCTAAGTAGGCACCAGTAGGGATGATTCTGAAATGAGTTCAGAATTCTATGAAACTGATCCACAAATTCAGCAGCAGACCACCTTTTCTTGAATCACATGGATTGTATGGCCTTGCGGACCAGTTTCTTTGGGTTTTTTTACCTTTTGGGATTTTATGCAAATTTAGTGATAGAGAACGAAGTAAAATGGGAGGGGGAAACCACGATCTGAAAATGTGCTTTCCCCTAGGGATGTGCTCCGCTTCTCCTCGAACCGGAGGAGCAGGAGCGGAGCGGGGGGCTTCACCTACCCTTAAGGCGGAGGCGAAGAGGATTGGGGGGGCAGCGGATCGAGGTGAAGAGGATCGCCTCAATCCAGAGCTTCGCCTGAAGGTAAGTGTGGGGGGGAGGGGGACTAATCTGGCGCTGCCGGTGCTGCCATCCATGTGGCGGCGGCGGCGGCAGCATCAGGTAAGGGAGCAGGGAGGAGGGGCACTTACCTTCCTCCATCGCCGGCTTCAATTGAGGCTCCGGTTGAAGCTGGAAGTGAAGGCCGAGGCCTCTTCCGGCTTCAACCGGGGCCTCAATTGAATACCGCAACGGAGGAAGGTAAGGGGGCGGGGTGGGTGGGTGGTTTCTCTTGCGCCGCCGCCGCCGCCATCCATATAGTGACGGCGGCGAAGCCGGATTGGGCCCGATCCGGATTTTCCGGATCAGGCCACGAAGCGGATTGGGGGGTCCGTGCACACCCCTACTTTCCCCTAATAGGCTAAAGCATGGAAGTCCACATTTGGGAAGGGGGGATTTGTGTATTTCGCAAGTGTAAATTTGTGAAAATGTGAATTTGTGCAGATGTGAAGTTGTGCAAATGTGAATTTGCACAACAGGAAATCGGAAAAATCCCATTCTGCCAGTCAGTGGGCGCTAGAACAAAAGGCCTCTGGCAATTCATGAAACACAGATAAAATGGATTGAACAAAATCCATACATCCCTAGGGACAAGGCAATTTTCCCAGGAGAATGCATTTCAGAAGTGGACTGCCGCAACATTGGAAAAAAAAATCCTTTTCTTAGCTGCTAGCTACCATATCTGTGATGGTGGAAACACCAAAGGAGAGAGTCTGAAGGTGCACTTAATTCAGAAGCCAGCTCATATGGAGAAACGCAATCCATCAGATGTAATCGTTGTGCTGATTTGCATAACGTACACCAGGTCACAAAATTCCGCTTTTTAGAAACCTTGTTGGATAACCTTGTGTAAGTTTTGTTATTCTTCAAGCATAGAAAACACACGGGTTCATTTGTAGCACAGAAGGAATACCAGAAGATGGCAACTAATAGCATTGACCAGGATGCCCTTGGGATGTTAATCATGTTGGCAGGTCCATTATGCTCAACGAGGAAGTGCAAGTACCACTGGGGTGGTGGCATCCATGGCTGTTTGCTGGATCACCTTCTCCAATGTAGACCCATTCAGTCACTAACAACATTGGAGGAAGCCTTGCTGGTGGTACTGCAACTTGAAGATTACCACCTGGCAGCACTTGGGAAGCTTGCTTGCTTGATGGTGGCATGGAATGCCCTTCCCTTTGATATGTGGGAGGTGCCAGCTGTAGCACGTTTTAGGCACCCAATAAAGACCTGCCCCAGGTCTCATAAAAAAATAGAATCATAGAATAGAAAGGGCCTATAAGGCCATTGAGTCCAACCCCCTGCTCATTGCAGGAATCTACTTTAAAGCATCCCTGACAGATGGTTGTCCAGCTGCCTCTTGAAGGCCTCTAGTCTGGGAAAGCCCACAACCTCCCTAGGTCATTGGTTCTGTTGTCGTACTGCTCTAACAGTCAGGAAGTTTTTCCTGATGTCCAGCCAGAATCTGGCTTCCTGTAACTTGAGCCCGTTATTCCGTGTCCTGCACTCTGGGATGATCAAGAAGAGATCCTGGCCCTCCTCTGTGTGACAACCTTTCAAGAACTTGAAGAGTGCTATCATGTCTCCCCTCAATCTTCTCTTCTCCAAGCTAAACATGCCCAGTTCTTTCTGTCTCTCCTTATAGGGCTTTTTTCCCAGACCCCTGATCATCCTCGTTGCCCTCCTCTGAACATGCCCCATCTTGTCCGTATCCTTCTTGAAGTATGGAGCCCAGAACTGGAAACAGTACTCAAGCGTTAATACGCAAGCATTAATCCCTGATGGGATTAATTGAGGGTGTGCATTTTTTTTAAAAAAAAATGTGTTTAACTGAGATGTGTTACATGTTGTATTTTTAAGTGTTTGAACTAGGGATGTTGCAAGAGTCCACGGGAGAGTGGAGACTGATGAACTCCTCTGCCCCTGCCTTTCCAGACCTCACTTGCAGAGCTGTGGAGTGGTCACGGGCTTGCTCGTTGAGCGCCCCAAGGCTCAGCAAGAGCCAAGCGAAGTCACCTGCCCCTTACTGAGGCACCATTTTGTGCAACAATGGTGGCTAAGGCAATACTCAGCACTGCAAGCATGAATGGAGCAATCACACTCATTACATTGCATAAATAGCCCCTTTACAATGGCCATTTATGCACCACCCCCTTCCCAGAAATGCCCAAGCTGCCATTGTTGCATAAAATGGTGGCTCCTTAAGTGGTCAGACAGCCCCATGACTTTGTTGGGCACTCAATAAGCCATAGAAATGCTCACGTGGTGTGGTGAGCAGGGTCAGATGGGGGCGGTAGCTCATCAAGCATGTGAGGAGTCCATCCTTGCCTAGTTTGAATGCAATGTTTTGTATTTTTTTTTTTTTTGGTCTTTTCAGATATAATCAAGCCGTCTATAAAATGCTTAAATACATACATAATTAACCTGAAGGCCCAGTCTGCCCATACCGTGAGGGTATTGAGCCTTTCCTTAGCTCCAGCTTCCCCCCCCCCCAGCCCTGACTGCTGATTGTTTGATGGCTTCCTCCATCCCCCTCCCATTCTAAAAGGTTTAAAATGCCTCCCCAGTTACCCACAGCAAGAGGTTTATGCTAAAATATACAGGTGTGTTTTGGTGTTTGGGGTATTTTGACTCCACCCATTTTTCTTTGCCCCTCCCATTTTGCCTCTTGCCCTGCCCACTGAGAACCTTTCTGAAATTAAATTCAGAACGGAAAATGCCCCATATCCCTGGCAGTGGAAGCTGGTGGCTCCGATTTCAGTGGGATGGTAAATCTGATCCGGGTTTTGTTCAGAACCAGTCTGAACTCTAAAGGAGCTATCTAAGGTGCTCCATACCTCGGATAGCTCCTGGTTCTGACTGAAACCTGGAATGGATTCTCCACCCAATTGATATCGGAGCCATTATTATTATTATTATTATTATTATTATTATTATTAATATATATAGCACCATAAGTGTAAATGGTGCTGTACAGAGTAAAACAATAAAATTGCAAAACCCAGCCATATAGGCTTACATTCTAATAAAATCATAATAAAACAATAAGAAGGGGAAGAGAATGCACCAAACAGGCACAGGGTAGAGTAAAACTAACAGTATAAAAGTAAGATCAAAATCAAGTTCTAAAAGCTTTAGAAAAAAGAAAAGTTTTTAGCTGAGCTTTAAAAGCTGCGGTTGAACTTGTAGTTCTCAAATGTTCTGGAAGAGCGTTCCAGGCATAAGGGGCAGCAGAAGAAAATGGACGAAGCCGAGCAAGGGAAGTAGAGGCCCTTGGGCAGGCGAGAAACATGGCATCAGAGGAGCGAAGAGCACAAGCGGGGCAATAGTGTGAGATGAGAGAGGAGAGATAGGAAGGAGCTAGACCGTGAAAAGCTTTGAAGGTCAACAGGAGAAGTTTATATTGGATTCTGGAGTGAATTGGAAGCCAATGAAGAGATTTCAGAAGTGGAGTGACATGGTCAGAGCGGCGAGCCAAGAAGATGATCTTTGCGGCAGAGTGGTGAACAGAAACCAACGGACTGATGTGAGAAGAAGGAAGGCCAGTGAGAAGAAGGTTGCAGTAGTCCAACCGAGAAATAACCAATGCATGAACAAGAGTCTTGGCAGAAGAGACAGACAAAAATGATCGAATCCTGGCAATATTATACAGGAAAAAACGACAGGATTTAGCTACTGCCTCAATATGAGGAATAAAGGAGAGCGAGGAGTCAAATATTAAGCCAAGACCACAAGCTTCCTTGACACCAGCCTCCACTACACTGCTCATACACCATGACCCAGAAGAAAAGCCTCCTCTGCTGTCTTTCCCCACCACCCACACTGCTGGAAACACAATAAATGTAATTTCAGTTAATATTTATTGCTGACAAGGCTCGTGTTGCATTGTTAGCAGTGCTGCCTTAATCTATTTTGTGAACATGTGCACAATATGCTGTAAATAATGGATAAAGGGATGAAGAGCCCATACAGCACAGAGATTCAACCTGTCATGGGATGCTTTAAGAAGGATTACTACTAGTAATAATGAGATGGCTCTCTATTTCGAGAGCCCTTTCAAGGAATATACAAACTGGATGGCAGGAACTCAACTAGGGATGCATCAAAACTCAGAATTAGGTGGTTCATTGGTAGAATCTATCATGGTTATAGTACTTGCACATATAGCAAGCCTGGGTAGCTATCTAACAAACTTCAGTATTTTCATTATTCAATCAGAGATTGATTTTGAGTTGACATCGATGTTCTGTGCCAAGGTATGAATGAGAATTTTGTTTTAGTTCATTTTTTAAAAAAATCAGGGTTATACCAGTTTGCACTTTCCAGACTGAACACAAAATTGGATGTAATCTACTCTTGAAGTATGTACATTTCTGAGCTTGCAATGTGATTCATGGACCCCTGCCTCAAAATAATGGTTTGACAACATTTGAAGGAGGGTTTTATGAGCTCAGCTGGCATCCGCATCACAAACATTCACACCGCTGCTTGCACAGTCAGCCCCAATGAGCTGGGCAGTGCACTGCAAACCTCTGTCAGGTGCTTGTGAGGCTCCCAAGATCTCACAAGCCCTGGGCAACCACCCACCATGTTAACGGCGACCACCATTGGAGCGAAAATGGGAAATGTGTGATTTCCCCATGGTCCAGTAATTGCCCATTTCCCCCTCACACTAATTGCACTATTAGGGTGGAGGGAGGGAAATGTGCAATTTCTGGACCATCTGTGAATCACATGGTTTTTTCCCCATGACAATGGGGACCTTAAAGTTCCTTTTAACACAAGGTTAACCTTGCGTTAAGATGGTCTTTAAGGCCTCATTGGCTCGGGGTGATGTGCGCTTTCCGAAGCATCCAGAAAGTCCCCTTTCCAAGGGAGGACCCATGTCCAAGTCCTTGGGCACAGGTCTGTCCTCACACCAGATGCGTCCAGCTGGGTCCATGTGGGCCAGACACAGGGGGTTCCACTTCTGTCGCAGACCCAACTGGGTACTCGTGACATCCCTAATTTGAAGGTTGCACATGAAACAATGGCCTTAGCTAGACCTAAGGTTTATCCCCGGATTGTCCCGGGGTCAACCCTGTACATGTAAATGACACACAGGATATCCCGGGAGCAGGCAGGGATGAACCTGGGATGATCCTGGGATAAATCTTAGGTCTAGCTAAGGCCAATGAGTACTTTTGACAAATGTGCACAGGTACACCTTAATAAATGGGAGAAGAATGTGTACACATTTGATGTGTACATTTGCAATAAGACACCAGAAAATACACATGGATTTCCATGCATAAAGAAGGGGGGAAGCAAAGCTTCCAATCACATACTGTCTTGAGTTGGAATGGGCTTCCAGATAGAATTCAGAGTACTTCAGAGACCAGAGCTCTACAGGTGCTATGCCAGGTGCTGAACCCATTTTGGGGATAGCTTTTGGCGCTTTTAGAGCTCTTTTTGGTTCTAACGAAAACCTAGAACAAAATCCCCACCCTTCTGGACCCGTAGCCACAGCCTCCACTGATTAAATGGGAACTTTCACCAAAGTCTACACAAATTAATTTGTCACTTTCCGAAGAAATAGCAAACTCAGTTTGGCCATCATTACTTATCAAGTCTCCTATGTGTGAAGGGCTATGTCTGATGTCTTGCTTTCTTTATCAGCTGCACATTATGGTGAGCTGCTAGAACTGTGGGGCAACACTATGAAAACACTCTATAGCTGGCAATTTCTTATCAGTGATTCATCCCCTCCATAAGCATCCAAAATAACACTTTTCAGAAGCCCTACTTTCCTTCTCCATCACAATATGTTAACTTATTTACAAAATAAAGCTGCAGTGTAAGATCCATTTCATACCTTCCCACAATAAGCATCTCGAAGCAATTCAATCAATTTGCTTTCATGCCCCTTGCAGAAAAGTGATCTTTTCTCTCACTCTTTTTTTTAAACCCAGACAATGTAAATAATTCTCTGCCACACAGAAGCTTTATTAATTTTTAGCCCATTGTCACACATGCTTGAGAGTGAGTTTAGCTGAAATTAGGAAGGGAAAAAAAGCTACTATTTACAATTAATTCACATTCAGTGTCTGATGGAGGCACATGTTATTGTCCCGGGTTGCGGGGCATCAAATGAGATTTCTTTTTTTCTCTCCCCAACCTGAGTTATTTATCGAGGGCACAGCACATCTCTGCTTCTAATCAGATTTAACGGATGCTGCATTTGAATTCGGTTGGAGCTATCAGAAGACAGCAATTTAGCATTTATTTATTTATCTGTAGTTTTTCTGTTTTTCTTTCTCTCTCTCTCTCTCTTTTTTTGCCAGCACATGTCACAGCTAAGCTTGAATTAATGGCAGTGGCATTTGGAATATTGATGCGGGAAGTGTATGCAAATGAACAAATGGACCCATAAAGAAGAAGAAGAGGGAAGCAGGCTGAGGGCCATGAGGTGTCATTATTCTACAACTAAAACAGCTTCTGATTAGAATTTGGATCAGCCTTCTGTAGCCTTGACCACTGGTCATGATAGCTGGGGCAGATGGGAGATGAAGTCCAAAACACCTGGAGGAATGAAATCTGAACTCTTTATTACTAAACACGATAAGCCATCACAATTCGACATAATAAAAACAAGTAAAAAGATAAGCTAAAATAAATAAGTTAAAAATGGATAATTTAAAGTAAAATAAAAATAATGAACACAAATGGAATATAAATATAAAAATCACATTAACATACATCTGGAGGAAACCGGGTTGGGTAAAGGTGGCTGGGAGATTGCCAGTTCTAGTCTGGTTGATTTTTTTAAAAAATGATTTTTTAAATGATTTTTTAAAAAAATGCTGGATGCGCACGAACGCACATGAGCTTAGGTAAGTATTTTTTTTATAAAAAAAATCGTTCTCCCTGATCTCCCCCCTGCTCCTATCTCCCCCCTGCCCCGATCTCCCCCCTGCCCCGATCTCCCCCCCGCCCCAATCTTCCCACCTTGCCCCGATCTCCCCACCCTGCCCTGATGGCCACAGCACTCATGCAGAGTGCTGCGCCCCATCTGCCGCTTTTCCCGGCTACTCGCGAGTAATTGCGGTAGCCAGGAAAAGCGGTGGAACAGGCTACATGCTTACGGTCTCGACCGCAGGAAACACTGGGCCCAAAGTGATGCCCGTTATCCCAGGGCCAGGGAGGGTTGACCCCTGCCTGAGCCCAGGATCCCCTGTGCATCATCTGGATGCACAGGGGCGAGCCCGGGGTTCACCCCGGGCTAACCTGTGGTCTAACAAAGGCCGTAGTCTCAGTAAACACAGTCGCTTGTCATTCATTGCTGAATTTATTCAACTTTTTAAATTATTTTTGGTATGGAATAGAGCTCTAGAGTGATCCTTCATTCACTTGACAGGCAAAAGAAGCCTTGCTCTCTGCAGATGCCAATGTCATCTTTGTTTTACAGGGGGAGGAGGGAGGAAATGCCATTTGTATGGATAATACCTAATTTCTGGAAGAAATGGGGGGACCCCTAACTAATTAGGAAAACAGAGAGACTCCAAGCTTTCTAAACACTACTTATCCTGTGTAATGGTATAAACCCAACACAAGAGCGGGCAACTAATTTGTCTTGCTTGTATTGGATTACAATGTGTCTTCTTGCATTTTCATTAGTGCCAGGCTGATATTTTTGGCTAAGCTGGTTTTGGCTACTCACTGGCACGGTGTGGGGAAGGGGGGAGAAAAAGTCATCAAAGTTTAGAAAGAGGTAGGAGAAATTTCTGAGAAATTGGGGTGTGATGGATTATCTTACTTTAGGGAGTAGGTGACAAAATGTTCATTTCTTTTATTTTCTACACTTTTCCACGAGCTAACAAACCCAGCTGATGTAACCTTCCCTCATAAGGGAGATGCTCCAACCCCTTAATCGTTTTAGTTGCCCTTTTCTGCCCCTTTTCCAGCTCCATAATATTCTTTTTTAGGTGTGGTGACCAGAACTGTACACAGTATTCTAAGTGTGGTTGCACCATAGATTTGTATTAAGGCAGGATAATACTGGAATTTTTATTCTCAGTTCTTTTCCTTATAATGACTAATGTGGAGTTTGCCTTCTTTACAGCGGCCGCACACTGGGTGGACATTTTCATCAAGCTGTCCACCACAATCCCAAGGTCTCTTTCTTGTTTGGTCACCACCAGCTCAGGTCCCATTAGGTTATACTTGAAGTTGGGTCCCCCCCCCCACAACTTGCATCACCTTACACTTGCTTCCATTAAACCACATCTGCCATTTGGATGCCCTCTCTCCCAGCTTGGAGAGATCCCTTTGGAGCTTATCACAATCCCTTTGTGTTTTAACAACCTTAAATAATTTGGTCCCATTGGCAAACTTCGCCACTTTTCTGCTCACTCCTAATTCCAGATCATTTATGAACAAGATGAAAAGAATTGGTCCCAATACCAATCCCTGTGCGACCCCACTATTTACTTCTTTCCATCGAGAGAATTGACCATTTATTCCTACTCTCTGCTTTCTGTTCTTTAACCATTTACTGATCCATAAGAAGACTTCTCCTCTTATTCCATGACTGCTAAGTTTATTCAGGAGTCTTTGGTACAATATTCTGCAGCCTTTCAAATCTGGTCTGCCTTTTCTCTTCGTGTGCCTGATCCCAATGATGCTAAATTCTACCAGGAAAATCTCCACCGCATCCAATAACAAGATGGCGGAAGCAAATAAAAGAAGAAAGGAAGAAAAATTTCACCAATAACTCCCTAAACTTCACATCCATTTTATCTACTGTCAAAAATCACCACCTGGATTTTGGTCCCCTCTTCAATCTGTCCCCCACTCCAAGTCAAGCTAGAAGTTCTCATGTGAGAATGCTTCCCTTCCCAATTCTGCTTACACACCACACCCACTCATTCCTCAAAGAGAAAAAAAGCTTACCTTTGGGGGCACTTTTATATTGTATTTTATATTATGGTTTTATACTGTTGTTTTATACTTTGAATGGTTTTAATTTTTGTGAACCGCCCAGAGAGCTCCGGCTATTGGGCGGTATAGAAATAAACAAATAAATAAATAAATAAATAAATAAATAAATAAATAAATAAATAACAGGCAGAAGGATTAAGATAGGAGAAATCAATTGGGTCTTTCCTGCTTTGCCCACACGGCTGGGGTGTGTATATGACAAATGCAGTCACTTAACCTCTTATGGTGGATTCATGGTGAGCTTGACAGACATTATCCTGTACACAGTTGGCTCCTGCATGCAAAGATGGCAACAGTCTTGAATGAGCCTTGGTAAGACACCATCCATTAACTGGGTGATTTCAAGCAACAAGTGGTGGGAAAAGCGAAGGAGCATTGTGCACAGTGTAGAGAGAGAGGAAGCAAGAGAAAAAATAATCAGTGTCAGCTCTGGTGTATTACGATTGTTAGGATAAGACAATAAATGAGCTGTGGATGTTGCAACTTGATGGTGAGAACTCTACAGAGGCCATAATATACTGGGGCAAAGAAGCTGAAGATTGGGCTTTCCCTCCTGGTGAAGGCCAGCTAGCTGATCTTTAAAGTTTGTAGTTCTGATTGGTCTCCTTGTGCATCCATTGTTATCTGTGGGTAGGGTGAGCCACAGTAAAAGTGCAAGTGTAAAATAGGAGGCATCAATGAGGAAAAGGAGTTACTGGCATTACAAAATTCAGAAGAAAATATCTAATGGTGTCATTCTGCCAGTGGGAAAGAACCGCTGGAAGAATAGATTTTCCCTCTTCCCTGCAGTTCCTTGTGCACTCCCTCCCCCAGATCTACTCTGGAGGTTGGAGGACTCTCCAGAGCAGATTTGTGGTGACATGGGAGCTGCAGGGGAAGGGGGGATTGGAAATGTCTTCCCTACCACTTCACATTTCAGTTTCTGTTTCTGGTTGTGCAAGCATTCATTTCTGCTGGTGCAACATCATAAGAACTAGTGAAATGGTGCCATTGTATACTATACATATTCTCCATGAAACAGTGGTAAGAGAGTTCTGGTTGCAGATTCTGTATCTACCTCATCTTATGGACCTCCTGAAAGGGCCTTTCCTCCAATATCCTTATCTCATGAAGCATGGATTCCTTGGCAATCTAAGATCCCTGAGTGGTACCGCTCTTAGAGCAATCACAGCATTTTCAAATGAAGTTGCTGGGGAACATGGGTGGGAGGGAGCTGCTAGTTCTGATGACTATGTGCTGCCTCCAATATCAGAAGCAGTAAGCCTATATACACTTGCTGAGGAACATGGGTGGGAGGGTGCAGTTGTACCCATGTCCTTCTTATGGATTCCTGGTCAACAGCTGGTTTGCCATTCTGTGGACAGAGTGCTAGACTAGATGGACCCTTGGTCTGATCCAACATGACAATTCTTATGTTCTTAAGGGAATGTTCTGATGTTATACAAAAAGAAACACACACACACACACACACACACACACACACACACACACACTGGAAGAGATCCAGAGTAAGACCAATTATATTTGCTAGAACTATCAACTTTATTTCTTAGTGACTTTGTATGAAAGCCATGTAGGCAGAGAAAGTGAAAACTTTACTGAAGATTTCAATTAGCCTTGTCGTCTGGGTGAGTGGATGGCCAACCACTGTATCTACGCAGCAGATGGTCCTTTGTGATATAATCCACATCATTCAGAGCCTCTTCAAGTACAGTATGGCCTCTCTAATCTGAATTTCACTAAATAACAGGTTGTATAGCTACAACATATATGGGTAAATGCACACGTGCTCGCACACACACACACACACATGATGTTGCCATGCAGTTCTTTCATTCCTAGGGATTCACAACAGAAGGAATGCAACAAAGGTTGTGGCCTTGTCAGATATATTCTTATTTTTAAAGATGTGTTTAGAAGACAAAAGCAACAGAATATAGCCCAAATGCTTTTAATTCCATTTTGTAATGTAATATTGCATTGTGTAACTGCTCCATTTGCATGTACACAGATGGAAATTAGATGATCCATCTGCACGTCTAGAGGTGGTAATACTGGAGGTGGGCATCAAGAGCTGGGTAGGCAGGAAGGAGCCAGTCGCATTTGCTCCCCTCCATGTGTTCGCTTATTCAGGAGGATGAAGTATCAAACACTATCTTACTTTTACCGTATTTCTTCGATTTTAAGATGCACTTTTTTTCCCCATATAAACATCTCTAAAAATGGGATGTGTCTTAGAATCGCGGGTGCAATTATTATTCTTAGAATCAAAGCTTTTTTTCTGTTGGTGGTACTGAAATTAGTGTGCGTCTTACAATCGATGGTGTCTTACAATCGAAGAAATATGGTATTTTAAAGTTTGCAAAAAGTGACTTTTAATGTTTTCAAAAAAAAAGTGTGTACATTAGACTAGGGTGACCAAATAGTTCAGTTTTCCCTGGGTTTGCCTGGGTTTTTGCTCCCTCCTGGGAGTACAGGGGGATTTTTAATATTTTTTAAAAAAATGTCTGGGGAAATTCCGATGTCCCCTCTTCGCCCAGAAGTCTTGTGCCTTGTGAGACTTCTGGGAGGAGGTGCCTGACCACTTGCAAGACATCAGACACCTCATTCTAGAAGTCTCGTGAGACATGTGACTTCCAGGAGAGGTGGGGCAGCTGCCACTTGTTGGTTTTCTCACTTCTTGGAAGCCAGAGAGCAACGGTTGCCTAGAACTCTGTCCTCCTCCCTCCTGGCTCATGAGTCAGCAGTATGTAGAGGTAGGCAGCCATTGCTTATTGGTTTTCCCACTTCTCCTGGAAGTCCTGCATCTCGCAAGACTTCCAAGATGAGGTGTCTGACATCTGGCAATGTTTGCAAAAAGTGACTTTAATGTTTGCCAAAAAAGTGTGTATTAATTTTAAAAAGCACACAAAAATGTGTACATGAGGATAACTGTGCACATAAATGTTTATGGATTTCCATGCTAATGTAAAACAAAACAAAAGACGAACTTAAGACTGGAGTTTGAGATAAACTGAATTTAAGTGTGGGGAAATGAGAAACTGAGGCCATTGCTAGACCTAAGATTTATCCCAGGATCATCCCGGGTTCGTCCCTGCCTGAGCGCTGGATGCCCTGTGTGGCACTTAGATGAACAGGACCCCAGGACAATGCTGGGATAAACCTTAAGTCTAGCTATGGCCTGAGAGAAACTGAGATTGTCAAGTTCTTGCATCCCGAACTGAGACTGTATCCTAGGGAAGTGAAATATCCCAGCCCCAAGTTGTTGAACCCAAGAGAAATTCCACTAGCAGCTAAAACTATTCTCAATGAAGTCCAACACATTTCATCCCTGATATGTTTACGGACCTTCTTCAGGGGCTAGAAAAATGATGATCCACATAATTAAATCTCTAAAACTCAATACACATTGCATACACCATTGTACTTACTACTACCTTTAAAATTACCTGCTAAGAGAATGATTTCTCTCTTTCACTCAATAATTAGCAGGTAACTCTTTTGATTCCTTAACGATTCAGAGCAGGCACCTCCAAATTTTGCCTCAAAATTTCACTGCAGCCAAAATGCTGTAGCATCTATTGATTCTTCATATTTGAAACTTGTATTTCTTCTCTTCCACCCCTCCCATCCTTTTGCTCTCTGACCACTGAGAATAATTGATGCCTGATCTTGCTTTACTTTCTTTTTTTGACATCCTAGTAGCAAAGACCAAAATATGTCTTTGCTCAGTCATCTTCTCTCCAGGCTAAACATGGCCTTTGGCCTAGATCAGAGTTTCTTAACTTTTAATAATTCCTGTTGGTTACCATTTTCCATCTTCTCTAACATGTGGTGACCTGAAGATAACACGCTGTGAAAGCTGAGGTTGATGCATGTGGGTTTGTTTGCGTTATTTCTCTAACAATGTGGATGTGCTGTACCGGTGCTTGGCTGCGACAATGGACTGGTTGAGGGCTAATAAACTGAAACTCAATCCAGACAAGACTGAGATGCTGCTGGTGGGTGGTTCCTCTGATCGGGTGGGGGGTGTTCAACCGGTTCTGGATGGGGTTGCACTCCCCCTGAAGGAGCAGGTTCGTAGCTTGGAGGTTCTCCTAGAACCATCTTTGTCACTTGAGGCACAGGTGGCCTCGGTGGCACGGAGTGCCTTCTACCAGCTTCGGTTGGTGGCCCAGCTACGCCCCTATCTGGACAGGGATAACCTAGCTTCAGTTGTCCATACTTTGGTAACTTCCAAATTAGATTACCGCAACGCCCTCTACATGGGGCTGCCTTTGAAGACGGTCCGGAAACTGCAGCTTGTGCAAAATGCGGCAGCCAGATTGATAGCTGGAACAGGGAGATTTGAGCATGTAACACCGATTCTGGCCTGCTTGCATTGGCTGCCTATATGTTTCCGAGCCCAATTCAAGGTGCTGGTCTTAACCTATAAAGCCCTACATGGCTTGGGACCACAATACCTGATGGAACGCCTCTCCCGACATGAACCTCTCCCGACATGAACCCTCTCCCGACATGAACCTACCCGTACACTGCGCTCAACATCTAAGGTCCTCCTCCGAGTGCCTACTCCGAGGGAAGCTCAGAGGATGGCAACAAGGGAGAGGGCCTTCTCAGTGGTTGCCCACCGACTGTGGAATGATCTTCCCGATAAGGCTCGCCTGGCGCCAACATTGTTATCTTTTCGGCGCCAGGTCAAGACCTTTCTCTTCTCCCAGGCATTTTAACAGCATTTTAACAGCATTTAATAACGTTAAGTTTGTTTTAATGGACCCCAGAATTGTTGTTTTAAATGAATGCTGTTGTTGTTGTTTTATACTGTTTTTATGTTTTTTAAATTTTTTGTATACTTTTAATGTCTACTATTTTTAATTGTTGTAAACCGCCCAGAGAGCTTCGGCTGGGGGGCGGTATATAAATGTAATAAAATAAATAAATAAATAAATAAATAAATAACAAGGTCCAAAATATTTACATAGCTGATATGGTAAACTATGTGAAATAGTAGCATGGGGATGTTTTGCCTCTGGCTGCGCTTCCTATAAATGCATTTTCAAGATCTCCTGTGGAGTTTTAACTTCATTGCTCAGGTGACAATAAGATCCTGCTGTAAGGGTTAGAGTTCTTTTATTTGATTTTTCTTGAGACAACATGGTGTCATCCTCTCATCCAGTGTTACAGAGCTCAACAGAGGTTAGACCATGCTGCAATATGTGCTGTGTCCAGCCCAGAGCCAAGTTCAACTAGTGACTCTTCAACTGGTTTCTCATTTGAATGTTGGCCATATAAGCATTGACAACAACAAAACATTTTAGTAAAGATGTGTGAAATCTGTTCCTTATCTCCCCTCACCCCAATATTTCAGTCTTCCCACTTGATGGCATCACGTGTCCAGAATGCGTGTCCACAAAAGCTGATATCAGACGTTCGCAATGCAGATATGCAACACTGCATCACACGTTGATTTCAATCCACTGTTGATTTAATGGTGCATCACTACAATGCTAGAATGTAGCTAGCATAGATTTTATGACCCTGTTCAGATGACACGCTAAGCCACAGTAGTTAATCACTTTTGAGCTAAACATGTCATGCAAATCATGACTTAGGCTGTTGCTAGACGAGGTTTAGCCCTGTGCATCCAGATAATGCACAGGGGATACCGGGGTCAGCCCGGGCTAAACCCTCCCTTGGCCTGGGATAACCAGAACCGTTTGTGGCCCGGTATTTCCACAGCCCCAGGCTGAGCCCGGGGCTGAGGAAGGTCTAGCTGGTTCTGCGGCTTTTCACGGCTATGTGGCTTACTCGCGAGTAGCCAGGAGAAGGAGCGCTGTGCCCATTGGGCTGGGGGGGAATCATGGGGGGAGGGAGATCAGGGCCAGGGGGGGAAGAGCAGTCCTGGTGGGAGAGATGGGGGGAAGAGCAGAGCCAGTGGACATCAGGGGGAATCATGGCCCAAGGGCAATGGTGGTATCAGATATGGTGGGCGGGTGGGCGGGCATCGGACATGGCGAGGGGAAAATCGGGGCAGAGGGAGCGGGGAACCCTTTTTTAAAAAACTACCTTCTTGTTGGTGCGCTCTTGCGCACATGGCTCCTTTAAGCTAAAAAAAATGGCCGACGCGTCAGGGCTTTCCTTTACCCCATCGCGTGTCACGTGTGGACAGAAGCGACAGCCTGTGCTACTTCTAGCGTGGGCTGGCCCCTCCACACACCGGGATTTAAATGTAGGTCTAGCAAGGCCCTTAGAGTGTCATGTATGCCATTCCTAACCATGGTGGCTACATAACTATGGTTTAAACATGCTCACTAACCATTTGCTGAAAAAGGCTAAGCGACCTAACCATGGCTTACTGTATTGTCTGAACAGGCCCTATGTGAAGCTAGTTTGAAATGCAATCCTTTTTACTCAGAAGTAGATAACCATAAGTTTAATCTGTCTTGTTCTCAAGTAAGTGTACGCAGGGCTGTAACCATTATTGTAGATGCATGCCCAGAAATGTATTCAGGAGGATTTCTTGTCTTATTCCTGAGCATTGGCCATGCTGTTTGAGTCTGATAGGAGTTGTAATTCAAAACATCTGGAGGGTACTAGGTTGAGGATTCCTGCATTACAACATAAGATGAGCCTTGTAGGATCAGACCAAACCTCTATCTAGTCCTGCATTCTATTTCCAACAGTGGGCAACCCTATGCCTCTGGAAAGCCTGTCAGTAGGACATGAAGTTAACAACCCTTTCCAGATGTTATCTCCTTTTCAAACAAAGGCTGCATCACTACATTGGATGATCCAATGTTGTATTCTTCCTCTGTCATGACAAGAGCTTAACGTCTTTGGACGTTATGTGATTCCAGGAAGGATCAGGAATGGGATAGCACCACAGAGAGCTCTCTGTGTTGCTGGGACTGGAGGCCAGGCAAGGTTGTCTGTATGTTGCTCCATCAAATAGCAGATTCCAACTGAGCCTTAAGTAGGTGTTTGTCTTATAGAATCATTAGAATAGCAGAGTTGGAAGGGGCCTACAAGGCCATCGAGTCCAACCCCCTGCTCAATGCAGGAATCCACCTTAAAGCATCCCCGACAGATGGTTGTCCAGCTGCCTCTTGAAGGCCTCTAGAGTGGGAGAGCCCACAACCTCCTTAGGTAACTGATTCCATTGTTGTACTGCTCTAACAGTCAGGAAGTTTTTCCTGATGTCCAGCTGGAATCTGGCTTCAACTTGAGCCTGTTATTTATTTATTTATTTATTTAAGGATTTTTATGCCGCCATTTAGCCAAAAAAGGCTCTCACGGCGGCTTACAAAAGTATTTCTTGACAGTCCCTGCCCACAGGATTACAATCTAAAAGACATGACACAAAAGGAAAGGGGATTGGGAGGGAGGAGGAGGAGGAGGAGGAGGAGGAGGAGGGGGAAAACGAAAGCAAATTCAGGCACCACAATTTTAGTTGGAAAGTTCAGCAGTTACAGTTGACAGCAGGAGGGAGGGGGCTCTCAGCTGGAGCTGGACCCAGGCACGGTGGAGAGGTGCCTGGCTGCTGCTTCCTCCCTCACTGGTGGCCTCTGCAGTGACAGTTGGTAGCAGGAGGGAGGGGGCTCTCAGCTGGAGCTGGACCCAGGCTTGGTGGAGAGGTGCCTGGCTGCTGCTTCCTCCCTCACCGGTGGCCTCTGCAGTGACTGTTAGGATTCATTTAGGCTGGTTAGCCCTACCTCCACAATGACTGGACTTTTCTCTTAAGGGGGTCTAATCTGTTTTAGGAGCCTCAGGCTGCTCTGATGCAGTGGTGGCAGTGGCATGCTGGTATCATTACGGTTGGAATCCTCAGGGTCTTTGCAGAGGGCAGACCCAGAGATACTCCTGGAGAACTGGGGCTGTAGCTAGACCTTAGGTTTATCCCAGGATCATCCCGGGTTCGTCTCTGCCTGAGCGCTGGATGCCCTGTGTGGCACTTTGATGAATGGGTTTGACCCCAGGACAATCCTGGGATAAACCTTAGGTCTAGCTACGGCCTAGGTCTTGAAGAAGTGGGAGCTTTGTGCTGCCTTTCTGTAACTGAGACCACTCCTGAGCAGTTAATTTAGGAGCCGCTTCATCTAAGGACAAGGGGTCACTATCCTCTTAGTGCAAGAGTTTGGGATCTTGGTCCATGATATCCAATCACACCCAATTCAGTGGGACATTCACAACTCCACAACACAAAAGCCTTCCCATTCTCTTACTCCCAAGCAAGCAATATTGAGTGGCATTCCTCCTCTCAACTTAGATGTTCCATACAGCCATCAGGAGGACTAACAACCATTGATAGACCTGTGCTCCATGAATTTGTCTAATTCCTGTTTGAAGCCTTTTAAGCTAGCAGCTATCCCCAAACCCTGGGCTGGTGTTACTTTGAACATCATTACAGATGCAACTGAGCACTGGGTGGGGCTCTGGTAGCTCTAGCTCTATCACCTCTCAATGGTGACTTGAGAGCTGCTGGAAACAATGCCTGAACTTCAACAATAGTCTTTGCATCCTTCCCCCCTTCTTCTAGCCTTGCTGCGTGTTTGGATCTCCATGCCACTGACCTCTGGACTTCTACCTGGCTCAGCTTTTTGGACTGCTTTTATCTCCTGGCATTTGATCCTAGCTGTGCCCCTAGGGGGAAACATTATGAGCTGAGTAAAACTGTGCCTGCTAGACTGACTACTCTACTGTATATATCCCTGCATTTGCTTAGCAAAAAGCCATGACTCAGTTTAGAGCAGAACAGGAACATTTTGATTAGCAGGGATGATGACATCATCTCCCCCTCTTCTCCCGAGACTTCCACATTCCCTCTGAGCAATCCTCACTGTAGCTGGTGTGTGTGGAATGGATTCCCACCCACCCCAGCAACAATATATTATTTTCAACGGTCCCTGTAGTAATGCAACAGTTGGGGTGGGTGGGTGGTTTGATCTAGAATTAAGCCCATCAGCTTTACAAAAGACCTGTTCTTGGTGAAGCTGGAAACTGCTAGAACTTGTTTATTGATATCAAAAGAGATGCCTCCATTGACTCTCCTTGAGGGTTTAGTTAAGGGGAGCATCAGAACTTCAAAATTTGCCACTATACCACCGAGTGTGCCCATTAGATGTCATTAAGTTGATGGAAACCTATGGCAACTAGTTGTGGTTAATGGTGAGTGAACTCCCTGTGTGCACCTTGGGTGCTCACCCATCACTGCTGCCATCCAACCCCACTCACCAGAGTCCATGAGTCTATTCTGAGCCTTGGCTCACGCCCGGCGAGTGCTCAGCAGCGGCCCACCCTTTTGCACCAAAATTGCATATGTATCCCCATTTGTCAGTGGACACTGCCATTGACACAACGGGTGGGATTGTGCTATTTATGGAGGTCCTGTAAATTGTGCAATTCCCCCTGTTGCATCAATGGCAGCCACCACTGAGGCCGTGGGGAATTAAGCAATTTCAGTGCGAAGGTGCAGGTGGCTGCCAAGTGCTCTGTAGGTGGCTGCTGAGCACTCTACAGGCCTGCTGAGCAACCCACTCCATTTGTGCCTTTACCCTTGCATAAATAGGGCCTTGATGCAGTGGGGGACGTGCACAATTTACAGAGATATGTCAAGCACTCTATAGGCCTTGTGGGCACTAGAGTGGGGTCCGCGCTCATATCAGGAGCACCCAACTGGGTCCAGGGGGACAGGCAAGGGGAGAACTCCACTGAATTCTCCCAACCCAGTCGGGCATGCAAGACAACCCTGCTAATGGTATCCATGGGTATAATTGCAGGCTTTTTTGATGGGCAATTAACAACAACAACAACCAAATCTGTCAGAAAAACTTCCTGACTGTTAGAGCAGTCCAACAATGCAACCAGTTACCTAGGAAGGTCATGGGCTCTCCCACACTAGAGACCTTCAACAGGCAACTGGACAGCCATCTGTCAGGGTTGCTTTAAGGGGGATTCCTGCATTGAGCAGGGGGTTGGACTCGATGGCCTTATAGACTCCTGCCAACTCTACTATTCTATGATTCTATGATACCAATAAACGAGCATATAGTTCCAGCTCACGTTGAATAGCTGTGTGAAACTTAGGAAATATTTTCTTTTCTTTTCACTCCACTTTTAAATTTCTTTCATTATTCAAGTGATGTATCATTTGGCCTACCAGTCTGTACAGAATGTGCACAGTGGTCTAGAGGAGGTGGAGGTGGAGGTGGAGGAGGTGGAGGAGGAGGAGGAGGAGGAGGAGGAGGAATGCTCTGTATTTTATTTTGGAAAAATGGATAGCACTTAAATGTAATAGTTCTTCTATCTTGGAATTATGTTATTGGACTTCTACAAACCTTGCATTCTATTTATGTATTTGTCACAACATAAAATACAAAGATTGAAAGTTAAAAACAGAATTATGCAAATGTATGCAGAATTCACCCAGTGCACATTTGAGTTGTTAGTGATGCAGAATAAGATGTGCTGTGCTTTAAAAAAGAAAGAAAGAAAGAAAAAGATGATGCCATAATCATAGCCCAGAGTAAAAAGACACATTTACATGTTAGCATTTTCCCCCTTCCCAGATATCTCTTTTTCTTTCAGGTTCCTTTTTGAACTTACCAGTTAAAGTGGAGTTTCCAAGACAAAGGGCATGTCTACGCCAGCCCTATATCCCAGGATCGTCCTGGGATCATTCCTGTGCATCCAAGGCCTAATCTACACCAAACAGGATATTGCACTATGAAAGCGGTATGAAAGTGGTATATGTAAGGCAGGAGCCACGGTATTGAAGTGCACTGCAGGATCTACGCTACTGCTTTATAGTGGTACTGAAGTGCACTGACAACTGTTGGGGCCCAGGACACATCTACACCAAGCTGGATGTAGCACTATGAAAGTGGTATGAAAGTGGTATATGGTATGTGTCAATGGGCCCCAACAGTTGTCAGTGCAGTCCAGCACTGTTATAAAGCAGTAGTGTGGCTCCTGCTTTTTATATACTGCTTTCATAGTGCAATATCCTGCTTGGTGTAGATTAGGCCTAAATGCCACACAGCGGATCCCGGGAGCAGACAGGGACGATCCCTCCATTTTCCTGGGATAACCCTTAGGTGTAGAAAGGGCCAAAGAGAAACTAGTTGCTGTGGGGCTAAGGGAATGCTTTGAGGGGAAAGACCTGAAACTGAACATTTTACTTCTCCTCTGCTCTCTGATTTCTAAGTGCCTTTCATTATTAAATTAAAGTGAAGGATAGTTTGGTCTATCTGTATGTAAACAGGTTGGGCTCTTCAAGAGGAAAGCTGGGCTTACAGCTGCTTTGAAGAAAAAGAAAGATGGAAGGGATGAAAAAGGAGGCAAGGTTCTCCCCGCCCTCCTGCCGAGATGTGCTTCTGAAGAACTTTGAACTTTTAATGAGCAAGGGCCTACATTGCTCACAGAAAAACACACACACAAACAAAAACATAGCAGAATGCCAGCAAGGGAATTGGTGTGCCTGAATGAGAGAATGTGGGAGTATTCTGACATGACTGGAAATAAGGAAAGGGAAAATAGTTAGATATGGATGAATCTATGAAACTTGCTTTCTCCCACAATCAGTTCTTTTTCTTTTTTTAAAAAAAACCACTTCATGTTCTTTCTTTCCTGAATTAGGGATGGCCGTCACAGGGGAAACCAGTCCTTTTGGGGCTCACCAGATTTCTCCAGAGCATAAAGCTTGGCTTGGATTTGTGATATGAGCCAGTGGGGGTTGAGTGGAATTCATGTACCCACTCTTAAAATTGGCAATTACACAAATCACATACATTTGCATAATATATGCAAATTGCAAGTATAATTTGCATAATATTGACAGATTGGAGGAGTGCCATGTTTAACTTGCACAAAATGTGGGTGAAATTTGCACAAATTGGAGGTACAACTTCCACAAATTAAGCATACTACATTGGCAATTTACACAAATTTGAAAAAATGCCGATTTTAAGGGGAGAATGAAAATCCGCAAGCTGGCCTGACGCGACACAGATCAACTTGTGCCAGTTCATGGGTAAGTGAGCTGGAATTGTGTGTGTGTGTGTGTGTGTGTGTGTGTGTGTGTGTGTGTGTATATATATATATATATATATATATATATATATATATATATATATTGCTAAAAGCTCACTGACTTCCTGGATGGATTTCTCTGAGATCCCAATCTTGAGTATGAACTTTGCAGAATTTTGGTAAATTCTGATAAAAAATGAACAGAAGCAAAATTCTTACCTACCTGCTCTAGTCAAATTCAATAGGTCCAGCTCTTCCCAGCACAATTTCTTTATTTATTACATTTCTTTATTACAATGGAAAGGACGATAATGCTATTAATGTTGAGGCTGTCAATTCTCCACCAGAAATGCCCCAGGAATGAATATGGGAAGTCACATAGCATCATTCTAGGTACGGGGAGAGATAGCACCTCATCTTCCCTGGAATGCCCCTAAGAATGACGCTATGGCCGTAGTTAGACCTAAGGTTTATCCCTGGATCATCCAGGGGTCAAACCTGTTCATCTAGGTGACACACAGGGGATCCAGTGCTCAGGCAGGGGTGAACCCTGGATGATCCCAGGATAAAACTTAGGTCTAGCTGTGGCCTAGATCATCATCTAGCATTAACTCCAGGGGGTATCAGCAGTAGATTTCCAAAGTGATAGGTGAAGTGTATAAAAGTGTAACACATACACACATTCAAACTCCACCCACCCCCCATACATGCACAGGCTCAGAAGTCCACATACCCCTGAAATTAGAAGGAAACAAAATTGAGCTGAATTTCTCCACCCATCCCTTGTTGGACATGACACCTTCTTTTCTCATCCTAATGCTCACATTCAGTCATGTCCCACAGAATCTGAGAGGTTTGGGATGTCTTCCTACTGAATGGAATGATTTCCCACCCACCACTAGCCCGATTTCACTTGGCCATCCTTTATTTAGAAACATTAAGAGACTCAGGCCGTTGCTAGATGAGGAGTTAGCGCGGTGTGAGGCCCGGTCTCCCTGTTGTGCATCCAGATGATGCACAGGGGATCCCGGGGTCAGGCCGGGCTAAGTCCTCCCTTGACCCAGGATAACCAGATGCGGTTATGGCCCGGCTTTTCTGCAGCCCCGGGCTGAGGCCGGGGCTGCGGAAGGTCTAGCAGGGGGGCGCCATAGGAGCGCTTTGACCATCGGGCCGGGGGGGGAATCATGGGGGAGATGGGGCCGGGGGAAAGAGCGGACCCAGCAGGAGAGATGGGGGGGAGAAGAATGGGGACAGGCATGGTGGACGGGGACAGGGCATGGCGAGCAGGGACGGGGGACAGGCATGGCGGACGGGGGATGGGCATGGCGAGTGGGGACGGGGGACAGGCATGGCAGATGGGGGAAGAAGAATGGGGATGGGGGGCAGACATGGCGGACGGGGGGAAGAAGAATGGGGACGGGGACAGGCATGGCGAACGGGGGAGGACAGGCAAGTGGGGACGGGGCATGACAGATGGGGATGGGCATGATGGATGGGGGGAGGATGGGCGAGCGAGAGGGCAGGGGGGGCATCAGACATTGTGGGGGGGAAATCAGGGGGAGTGGGGAACCCTTTATTTTTTTTAAAAAAAACTTACTTTTTTCATGGGTGCGCGCCTGTGCACATGGCCCTTTAAGCTGAAAAAAACTGGAGTACGCGATGGGGCTTTCCCTTACCCCGTCGTGTCTTTACGTCTAGCTAGGGGCGACGGCACGCGCTAGTTGCAGCACGGCCTCGCCCCGACTCCCCACCGGATTATCTGGTAGGTCTAGCAAGGCCCATACATTCTGTGGGAGGCATTCAACAGCTGATTTAACTGCTGTGGGTTTTTAGTCTCTGCAAAACTGTTTGAAAGGTAAATAAAGAAGCTAGATCTTTTCTTTCTTGTCTCCCTCCAAATACATGGTTGAACTGGGGAGGAGTTCAAATTCTTTCTTTATATAAAATGTTTGGGTCCCCCCTTTTCTTCTAGGTTCCCTTTTTGGTATTATTAAACAGCAGCTGAGCTCCTTTGCTTATGGCTTGCATAACAAAAAAGAGAGGAATTATAAAAGAGACGGTTATATCACAGTGGAAAGCTTCACATTTTTAAAGCAAATTCATTTATAAGATGTCTTTCTAACATGTTCTTTTCCAGAAGATCAAAAAAGGGTCAAGGGGTTCCATTGTGGCTCAGCTGTGCTCTCAGAATGCAAGGGCTGACATTTCCTGCCCCCACGAATCACAGGGACTTTATTATTCATATATAAAGAAGGCAACTCTTAATTGATATTATGGAATGCACTCTGCAGCCTTAACATCCCCAGCAAGTAAAGAATGCGCATCCACCACTTTCCTCCCATCTGGGTCGTATAAATGTGAATGTCACACACAACCCTCCTCAGATAAAAATAAATAAATCATCAGTCACAATACACTGACTTGGAATTGGTATAAAGAAGAGAAATGCTTCTTTAACCCTGTCTAGTCTAAAAAGGACGTGGTCATACCTTCAAGACAGTTGACTGCATGGAAAGCAATTACAGGAACATCTCACTTCAAAGATTGCATGGCAGGGGAGGTGTCTGGAAGACCCTGTGCCTCACGAGCTGCAATGTTTACTGAAGATTTTCAGTCAAAGGTTATAGCTTTTACATTCAGAGGTGCACATTTCAAGTGGCGATTGTGTGAAGTATCTGCTTGGAATCAAATCATTGCCACCTTCCTGTCTCCTTGCTTAACTGCCGAAGGAGGAGAAGTTGGTGACTCAGTGGCTTCTGAATTTCCTGGAATTATTATTTATGTATTACATTTATATACCACTCCATAGCCGAAGCTCTCTGGGTGGTTTACAAAAGTTAAAAACAGTGAACATTAAAAAGAAATATACAAAAATGAAACCCATAACAAGCATAAAATACAAACAAAAACAGACAATATAAATGTTATATCCATTTGAAATGTATGCATTCTTCTCCCATTGATTAAAGCAGATCCGGGTGTATTTCTCAAAAGTACACATTTTTCACACACATTTTTTTGAAATGAATGCATTCTGTCAAATAGCATGGGGGGACTGTAAATCACACTGTAAGCTCAAAAATGTACAGAATATTGACCTCAGATTATGTCCCAGTCCATGTTCAGTCCAAATGCTGCAACCTGGGCAAATCCTGATCAAAAATGAACTGAAATGAATTTTGCATACATCCCTAACTGGGACATTTTCTAGATCACACACAGAATTCATCAGGTGAGTTAGCCAGGCTGGTAGGGTTTGAAAGACACCCTAAATTTCAGAAGCATTACTAGTCAACATACAGTACCTAGATAAATATCATTAAGGCCGTAGCTAGATGATGGGTTAGCCCGATCTGATACCCGGGATTGCCCCTGTGCGTCCAGATGATGCACAGAGGATCCTGGGCTCAGGCAGGGGTCAACCCTCACTTTTGGCCCGGTATTTCCCGCGGCCTCAGGCTGAGCCCTGACCGTATAGACTGTTCCGCCACTTTTCCTGGCTACCGCAATTACTCGTGAGTAGCCGGGAAAAGTGGCGGATGGGGCGCTGCACTCCTCAGGAGCACTGTGGCCATCAGGGCTAGGGTGGCGGGAGCGGGGGGAGCCATTATTTTTTAAAAAATAACCACTTAACTGAGTGCACGAGCGTTCGTGTGCATGGCCCCTTTAAGTCAAAAAAATGGCGGACGCGACAGTGTCCTTTCTTCACCTCGTCATGCCTGAGGTGTAGACTACGTTGAGAGTCCACGATAGTTGCATCGCGGGCTCTCCCCTCCTCACCACCAGATTATCAGGTAAGTCTAGCAAAGGCCTAAGTGTTGGAAATTCAGCATAACATATATTTTCAATTCTTATAAAATAAAACATATCTCAACGTGTAACTGTTTTAGTGAAGTGCCTTATACATGTCAGTCCAACCTACCACACAGGGTTGTTGTCGTGAGGATAAAATGGAGAAGAGGAGGAGGATTACGTATGCCACCTTTGATTCTATGGAGGAAAAAAAGGTGGGATATAAATGAAATAAATAAATAAAATAAATAAATCATCATCATCATCGCTCCTGCATTATTTAAAAATGGAACGTTTGAATCAGAAAGAAGTTGTGTGTTATCTACACCTATTCTTGGTGAAACAACCCTATAATAGCCAGGGATGTGTGAATCACCAGAACATGAGCTCACAGAGGGCCTTGCTAGACCTAACTTAGAATTCGTGTGGGAGGAGGGGCCAGCCCATGCTAGAAGTAGTGTGGGCTGTCGCTCTTTTCCACACGTGAGGGGGGAAGGAAAGCCCTGTAGCGTCCTCCATTTTGTTTAATAACTTAAAGGGGCAGGATGTGGAGGAGCGCACCAGCGACAGAAGGTAGGCTTTTTTTTTTTAAAAAAAAAAAGGCTTCCCCGCTCCCCCCTGCCCCCAATTCCCCCCACAATGTCTGATGCCCCCCACTCGCCTACTCGCTTGCCCGCTTGCCCCCTTGCTCGCCCGTCTGCTTGCCCCCTCGCTCGCCCGCTTGCCCCCTTGCTCACCCGTCTGCTCGCCCCCCTCGCTCACCATGTCCACCCACCCACCCGCTCGCCTGCTCGGCATGTCTGATGCCCCCTCCACCCCCCCATTCATGATCTCCCCCCCAGCCCAATTGAAGTGCAATGACAACTGTTGGGGCCCATGAGACACATACCATATACCACTTTCATAGTGCTGTATCCTGCTTGGTGTAGCCCCAACTACACCAATGGGCCCCAACAGTTGTCAGTGCATTTCAGTACCACTATAAAGCAGTACTGTAGATCCTGCAATGCACTTCAATACTGCTCTAAAGCAGTAGTGTGGCTCCTGCCTTTTATATATCACTTTCATACTGCTTTCATAGTGGAATATCCTGCTTGGTGTAGATGAGCCCAAAGCCTTTAAGTTCAGAATATCTAATATAGGAAAGCATCTAAAATGCTCTCCCTTTAAATTGTTTCACATTTTCTGGGCTCCCTCATTAGCTGGTCATGGTCACAGAGCAGCACTAACGTACTCGTTAGCTGCCAAAAAAATGTATTGGATTTCTGGAGTTTGCAAAGACTATAAACAGTTTTCTCTTGCTATTCCACCCCTCACACTCCTTCCAGGGAAGTCATGATTATGAGCTCTGGTAATAACACACACACACACACACACACACACACACACACACACACACCATTTCTTAAGCACACAGTTTACTCATCACCATATGTGTGTGTCTGTGTGCACAGTAGGGATGTGCTCCGCTTCTCCTCGAACCGGAGAAGCAGGAGTGGAGTGGGGGGCTTTGCCTACCCTTAAGGTGGAGGCGAAGAGGATTGGGGGACCCGTGGAGCATTGCGGAGCGGATCGAGGTGAAAGTGGATCCTTCTCCTCGATCCGGAGCTCCGCCAAAAAGGTAAGTGGGGTTTACTTGGCTCTGCCGCGACTGCGGCAGGGCCAGGTAAACCCCCCCCCTCCCTCCTCTCCCTTATCTGCGTCTGTCTGCGGTCCCGCAGCTGCTTCAACTGAGCCCGAGGCCTCAACCAGGAGGCCTTCGGGCTCAGTTGAAGCAGCCGTGGGACCGTGGATGGATGCAGGTAAGGGAGTGGAGGGAGGGGGGTTTACCTGGCCCTGCTGCTGCTGCCGCCGCCCGTATGGCGACGGTGGCAGAGCCAGGTGAGGAACCAAGGGGGTGGGGGTCTTACCAAGTAAGGGGGAGGAGGGAGGGGGCCTTACCTGACGCCACTCCCCGCCACTGCGGAGCTCCGATTCAGAGCTGGAGCTCCGCAGAGGAGCGGAGTGGCCCCCAGGCGGATCGAGGCGGGGCAGAGCGGGCCTGATCCGCAATCTGTGGATTGGCCGTGAAGAGGATCGGGGGGGGGGGTCCATGCACAACCCTAGTGCACAGTTACACATAAATTTTAAGTGCAGTCACCTGTGCAAATGGGTTGCCTCCTTGGAAAACAACAACAGCAACAAAGCTAATGTGAACAAGATCTGGGTAGTTGCAACAACAGCAAATTGTTCAATCCATAAGGAGGAGACTCAACTTAACAGTCTATTAGCATTTAAGAAAGCTATAAAGACTGATCTCTTCTGGCAGGCCTATCCAGTGGAATTTTAGGGTGTTTTTAGAATGTTTTTAGGACGTTTTAACAATGTATACTATGTTTTAATTCAGTTTTATGTAGGCATGTGCTCCGCTCCAATTAGGAGCGGAGAAGCAGTAGCGGATTGGCCTACTCCGCCTTACCCAGAGGCGGAGTAGAAGCGGACCGCGGACCCCTAGAAGCAAGGCGAAGAGAAGCGGCCATTTTTCAGAGCTCCTAGTTCAGGCGGAGCGCTCCGATCGCCATCTTGAAACATTTCGCCCATAGGATTGCATTGCGGAAAACAATCGGGGATAACTGGGTTAATTTTTAAGCTATCGTTCTGAAAATTCTTGTGCACAGAGAGTCGTGGATGGGGGTCATTTTGAGACTACTCTCACCTCTCTGTGTCATGTGGTTCGCGTGCTATATTTTTTTAAAAATCGGGTAAACAAACATTACAAACAGGGACAGCGCGGGTCAAACGGAGGTTTTCGCCCATAGGATTGCATTGCGGAAAACAATCGGGGATAACTGGGTTGATTTTTAAGCTATCGTTCTGAAAATTCTTGTGCACAGAGAGTCGTGGATGGGGGTCATTTTGAGACTACTCTCACCTCTCTGCGTCGTGCGGGTTGCGCGCTAGAATTTTTTTAAAAATCGGCGGGAAAAATACCTTTTTCAAAGGGCTGAGGGGCAGAGTCAGCTCCCAGTCATGATCACATGATCCCAAAGTTAGAGGAGGGCATAGGCAAAACAGGTAACTTGGGATTCTGGGAAACTTCTCTTTCTTCATCTGAACGGGCTTTTCCCCGTGTTTTTTAAAACAGTAGCCCCACCAAATGCACAAACACAACCTGAAATCATATACTAAGCCAAGAATAAGAGATAGAAACACAGCACTGCTACCCACTCTAACTTTGGGGAACAACTGAAAAGATGTGGTGCAAGGGGATGAGCTCCCCTAGGGCATCTCATCGTGGACGTGCCCCCACTCTCTCCTGCACTGGAAGGCCATTAGAGCCTTCCAAAGACAGTAAAACGGTGGAGCACTGCCTATCATGAGTCGAAGTGAGTGTTTACTTCTTAGTGGTGGAGCGATGCCTATTATGAGTTGAAGTGAGCGTTTACTTCTCAATCTCAGAGCTGTTGGTGAAGCAATGGCTTTCTTGAGCTGAACTGGCAGCTGCTTCCCTCTCTCCCGGGCACGTCTCCCTATTGCTGGTAAAAGACAGATATAGCCTTTTTAAAAAAATTCTTCTTGCTGTTTATTGAGCAACACTGCTGCTTTTAATTCCACCCCTCCTTTGTTTATTTGTTTATTTATTCCATTTTATATGCATTACTGGCTTAGCCTTGGCTCACTTCCTTATGCCCCCAGAAATGCCAGCTGCATGCCTGCCTGCCTGCCTTCCCTCCCTCCTCCCCTGCCCACCTCGCAGGGATGTTGTGTGTGTGTGGCTTTGACTCAGGGGAGAAGTCCTTCCTGCGCTCACTTGGAGTTTTGGAAGTTCCAAATTTTGCAGGTTTAAGCCCCGCCAAAAAACAGGGGATGATGGGATTTGCTTGAGTCTCGGCGTGCGTATGTATCCCTGGATAAGCTTTTATGGTGGTGAGTTTGAGGTTTCTAACGTGCAAATTGACGGAGCTATGGAAAGGGGTGTGAATGGGGTGCCCGATTTTCAAAAATTCCCCAAAAATCAGGGGATGATGGGATTGCTTTGAAACTTGGCGTGCGTGTGTATACCCCCATGAGGTGTCATGGTGCCAAACGTGAGTGTTCTAACTTGAACAGAAAAAAAAGTTGTATAATTTTTTAGCTTTCAATGCAAGCCTATGGGGGGGAACGGAGCTCCGATCCGGATCCGGAGCTCCGAGCGGAGCGGAGCGGAAGTGGGCGGAGCAGGGGCGGGGCGAAGCGGCCTGCTCTGAAAATCGCAGATCTGCAAGTGAAGCGGAGCAGGGGGTCTGTGCACACCCCTAGTTTTATGTATTTTATATTTACTGTTTGTTGTTCCCCGCCTCGATCAAAATGGAGAGGCAGGTAAGAAATAAAATTTATTATAATTATAGTTCCAATATGAATTTGGACTTGCCCCATAGTAAATCTTGGGATAACAGAAATTCACTCATCCCTTGTCTGTAAGCAACGTTATCATACAGAAGACAAAGGGTGTGTTTGAACCATAAAGGTATCTTAGTTTTATATTATTTTAACTCTCCAAGCCTCCCGTACCAGAATCCCAAGAACTGTAGTTCAATGAGGGGCTGAGATAAGCTCACAATTCTCTGATGGAGATTCCAAGCCCTGCCCCTTATACAATGTCAATTCTCAAGGCTAGGTGCCCTAACAAAGAAAAAAAGAGAGAGAGAGGAAGAAAACTGGCTGAAGTGTGTGTTGTAGATATGCCCACAGAGATCTATACAGGCATTTCTGAAGCTCTCATCTTCAATTACTTTCTGTTTGAATGGTTCCTATGGGTAAATGTGACATTTGATCTTTTCAGGCACTGCCCTCAGCATCCCGTGTCTTGGGTGGTTAGCATTGTCTGTGACCCTCCTCCCTCATCTCTTCTGTGAGGATCCATTTGGTCTTCACAAACCATCTGCTTGGATTTCACTTTCTACATTGCTGCACACGCTGAGCAAAATACCTCAATTCCCAGAGCACACTTCAGTTCAAAACATTCAGCTTCAGCCTTGACATTTAAGTGAAAGATTTTGGGTTTCCTTCCAGATACTGCCTGGTAGAAAGAGTCATAACTGTTTTCATCATATGCAAGTGAGATAATTTCATATGTTCAACTCGGCAATAACTTGCTACTAAACTTGTGGGGGTGGGAGAATTCATGGAACATGACATTATGTGTAGAATACCATAGAATTGTTTCAGATGTTCAGGTCCCCCAATCTGAGCCCAAAACTCATGCCTGGAAGAGTATTTTAAGTAAATTCTCCCAACGTGTGGTTGCAAATATTTAAATTGGCACTCTTCTGTTTTCTTACATTTACAAGTATAGCTGAAGGCTATTTCTCACATTGGGTGTACACACAAAGGGCCCCTCCATACATTCCACTTATGCATGGAGTGGGAAACATGACATCTCACAGCCTTGTTTCTAACTTCACACTTCCTGCTAGTCCTGAAACTGAAGTATTTTGTTGTACTATCTTCTTCTGACTGGCGTTCCTTCTTCTCACATCAGTTCATTGGTTTCTATTCACCACTCTGCTGCTAAGTCATCTTCTTGGCTCATTGCTCTGGTCATGTTACTCCACTTCTGAAATCTCTTCATTGGCTTCCAGTTCACCTCAGAATCCTATATAAGCTTCTCCTGTTGACATTCAAAGCTTGTCACAGGCCATAGCTAGACCTAAGGTTTATCCCTGGATCGTCCAGGGGTCAAACCTGTTCATCTAGGTGACACACAGGGGATCCAGTGCTCAGGCAGAGGTGAACCCTGGATGATCCCTGGATAAACTTTAGGTCTAGCTGTGGCCACAGTCTAGCTCCTTCCTATATCCTTCTCTCATCTCACACTATTGCCCCACTTGTGCCCTTCACTCGTCGAATGCCATGTTTCTTACTTCTCTTGCTCGTCTTTGTCCATTTTCTCTCACTGCTCGTTATGCCTGGACTTCTCTTCCAGAGCATTTGCGGATCACGAGTTCAATTCATGTTTTTAAAGCTCAATTGATTTTTTTTTTCATTTTTCTACAGCTTTTAGAACTTGACTTTGTTCTTACTTTCACAGTGGCCCAGTTCAGACAATGCACTAAACCATGCTGCTTAACCACAAAATGGTTAATGGAATGCAAATGCATTCTGTTAACCATTTTGTGGTTAAGCAGCATGGTTTAGTGTGTTGTCTGAACTGGGTCACTGTTAGTTTTATTGTCCCCTGTGCCTATCTGATGCATTCTCTTCCCTTTCTTATTGTTTTCTTATGATTGTATTAAAATGTAAGCCTATGTGGCAGGGTGTTGCTGTTTTATTCTTTTACTAGTTCAGCACCATGTACACTGATGGTGCTACATAAATAAATTTATTTATTTTATTTATTTATTACATTTCTATACCGCCCAATAGCTGAAGTTTTCTGGGCAGTTCACAAAAATTAAAAATTAATTAATAATGATGATGGACAGATGGACATGCACAGGAGTGTGAGTAGAAATCCAGTTAATCCAGTGGCTCCAATTATATAGTATGGAAGAACCTCTATATGCATGTATATCAAGCACATGATTACCAGGGGCAAGACTGGTGTAAGCATCAGTTGCAGGATGCATGTGTAGTAGGTCTGGTGTCAATCTCTCTTCATGCATACTTTGGAGGCCACCATTATTATTATTATTATTATTATTATTATTATTATTATTATTATTAATCATCATCATCATCATCATCATCCAGTAGTGCCCTTGAATGATGCTGCACTGTAATGTAACATCATTCTAAGGCCTTAGCTAGACAGGGCTTTATCCCGGGTCAAACCCCAGGATTGTCCCTGTGCATCCACATGACACACAAGGGATCCCAGGATCAGGGAGGCATTATCCCTCCCTTGCCCCGAGATCTCGCTCTCCACTTTGGCCCTGGTTTTTCCGTGGCCTCATGTGGCCCGTTACTGCGGGTTGACCCAACTGTGCCCATTGGGGAGTAGGGTGGGGGGAGTGGGAATTTAATTTTAAAAAAACACCTTACTTTTAGTGCCTGAGCATGCGTTCCTTCCTCTTTAAAAAATAAAAAAATGCTGCACGCAATGCCTCTCCTTGTGAGGTTGTCACACGTCACGTGTAAACGGAGGAGGGGTCTCATGTGAAACACAACGTGAGATCTTCCCTCCTCTGTTGTGGGATAAAAGGTAGGTCTAGCTAAGGCCTATGAGTCATGACTGGGAAATTAAAGTGGTAGCTGTTAGACTGGCAAGTTCTTTTTTCAATGATCTCAAAATTCACCTCTCCATTTTTCCAAAATGCCTCTCCACGTGTATGACTTCTGATTGCTTTTGCAGAAGCAAGGGAGACTTGCTTTTAAAAGATGTTTTAAAAATGTTTTTAGAATGTTTTTTTAGGATGTTTTAACAATGTATACTATGTTTTAATTCAGTTTTATGTATTTTACTGTTTATTGTTGTTCCCCACCTTGATCAAAATGGAGAGGTGGGTAAGAAATTATTATTATTATTATTATTATTATTATTATTATTATTATTATTATTATTCATTGGGCTAAAAGGGGGGAGGCAGCAGAAATGTAGCTAATCACATGGCATGGTTGATACATGCCAAGGAGAGAATCCCTGCAACTATAGTTTATCTCTTGAAAACTGTAAAAAAGGATGATAATGGTAGATATCTTATGATAAAGGGACAAATTGAAAGTGAACAATATACATTAGTTAATGTTTATGCCCCTAATGAGAGACATAGAGAGTTTTTTATGGAATTATTTAAAGAAATAGAGGAGTTTAGGGAGGGGCATCTTATTTTAGCTGGGGACTTTAATATGGTAATGGATAATAGAGTGGATAGATCAAACCCCACTAATGTGGAAAAGAGAAATAATATTACTATATTGAATAAACTAGTAAAAGAAAAAGATTATGTAGATTGTTGGTGTTTACTGAATGGGTCGAATCCGGGCTTCTCTTACTACTCCTCAGTTCATCATACATACTCTAGAATAGATTATATATTGGTTTCAAAAGAGTTTGCAAGTAAGGTATGTAAAATGGAAATGGGGGTAATAAAAGTAACAGACCATGCATTGCTAAGTTTAGAGTTTACATTTAGAAAGAATTATAAAGAAGCGTTTAGGTGGAAATTAAACACAAAACTTTTGAAGTATAATAAAGTGGTAGAAAAAATGCAAAGAGAACTGACAGAGACTTGGGAAATTAATGAGAAGAGAGGAACGTCAAGGGCAGTAGTTTGGGATACCATGAAGGCAGTAACAAGAGGGATATGTATTAGAGAAATGTGTAATTTAAGGAGGCAACAAATAGCAGAGCAGGAACAATTGGAGGAAGAGATTAAGAAATTGGAGAAAGATTATTGGCAATCTAAAAATAAATATAAATTAGTAGAAATACAAGCAAAGAAAAAAACAATTAGAAAATTTAAATTTAGAGGAAGTTCAGAAAAATTTAATATATATGAAAAGGGAGTATTTTGAAAATAGCAACAGAAATTCTAGATTGCTTGCCAGGCTCACACAAAAGGAAAAAGCCAGGAATGGGATAGGAATATTGAAGGATAAACAAGGGAATTATTGTCATACAATGAAGGGTAAAATAAAAAAAATTCAAGAATTTTATCAAGAATTGTATAAGGGAAAGGATACTCAAAAACAGAAGTTGGAAGCTTATATAGAAAAGTATATAAAGAAGGGAATAAAAATGGAACATAAAGAGTTAATGGAAAAGGTAATAACTCAAAGAGAAGTAGAAGAAGTAATTGAGAATCTGAAAGTGGGTAAATCACTGGGGGTAGATGGTTTAGGCTCAGAATATTATAAGGTTTTTTAAAAATAATTTAGTACCAAAATTATTGAAGTTGTATAACTCCATATTGGAAGGAGAAAGAACACCAGAATCATGGGAACATTCATTAATAATTTTAATACCAAAACCAGATAAAGATTTGACTGTCCCTGATTCATACAGACCTATTTCATTAATAAACCAAGATGCTAAGATTTTTTCAACTATTTTAGCAAGGCGGTTGAATAAATTTATAGAGGAATATATAGGGGAGGATCAATGTGGATTTGTAGCAGGTAGGCAGATGCCTAATTTAATGGGAAGGGTTCTAAATGTAATACAGGTGATAAATAAGTCTAGGGTTAAAGTGGGAATTCTGGCATTGGATATTTTCAAGGCTTTTGACTGTTTGAGCTGGCAAGCTCTAAAGATGGTTTTAAATAAAATGGGATTCGGGAATAAATTTAAAGTTATAATAGAACAGTTGTACTCTCAAAATACAGCCGTAGTGGTAGTGAATGATGGTGTGACGGATAAGATACGGCTAGCCAGAGGGACAAGGCAAGGATGTCCACTCTCGCCGATCCTATTTGTAATGGTAATGGAATTATTGGTGAATGCAATACGAGAAGATGAGGCGATTGAAGGAATAGGTAGTATGAAAAAAAATTAAACTGAATATGTTTGCAGATGACACGTTGCTGACTATTAAAAATCCAATAGAAAAGATGGGGAGAATTAAACAGCAACTGAGAGAATTTGAGGATGTTACTGGGTTAAGAATAAATTGGTCCAAATCAGAAATGATGTTGTTTAACTATACTAAAAAGGAAGAGAAGGATTGGGAAGGAAAGGGAAGAGAAATGAGAGTTAGGAATCAGATTAGATATTTGGGAATAAAAATTACGCAGAGGTTAGAGAGTTTAGAGAAAGAGAATTTAAATGTGTTAAAAAAAGAGATTTTAGCAAAATTGGAAAAATATAAAAGATTAAACTTATCCTAGTTTGGAAGAATAGCATTAATAAAAATGAAGATTTTAGCAAAGATTAATTTTGTGTTTAGGATGCTACCAATAAAAATTTCAGAATTAGAGATAAAAAGTTGGCAAAGTATTATAAATAATTTTTGTAATGGTGATAAGAAAGCGAGGGTAAATAAAAGTAAATGGTATTTAAGTCAAAAAAAGGGAGGATTGGGTCTCCCAAATATTAAACTATATTATGTAGCTAACAGATTAAGACATATTGTGGAGGCAATTACAGGAGTAGGAGAATTAGATTGGATGGAGGATAAAACCACAAGTAATATAGAGATTAATCTGGAGAATGTATTTTTAGGGAAGGGGAAAAAAATGGGTAGAAAGTATAGATAACCCGCTTTTGAGGTCTCACTGGGAAATTTGGAGTAAATATAAAGGGGAGCTGCTTCCGAGCAGCTCCCCTTTGTCACCGGTAATAATGTTAAAGAATTTCCCGGAGGAATTAAAGAGTAGATTAAGTAAAGTTTTAATAGAAAAAAATAAAATGAAAATAAGGGAATGGTTAAGAGGAATGAATACAAGAGAGGATATGGAAGAGGTCTTTAAAGATAAAAAAATAACTTGGTTAAATTATTGGCAATTAGAACAGTGGACTAAAAAGTGGGTAAGAGATAACGGAGATTGTAGAGAATTGACGAAGTTTGAGGAATTGATAGTTAAGAAAGAAAATGATAGGGAGAAAAGAACAGTGTTAAAAGGGTTGATGAGTGAAATATATAGAATATTGGTGGAGAAAGGGTTGATGGATAATTCACACAAATGTATTTTTCTGTTTATGAAGACTTAGGGTTGTTGCGAGCGTCCGACTAGATCTGGGAGGCTGATGGACCCCACCCAGTTCCAGTCCCAGCACCAATCAGATGTGCCAAGCATGAAAATGCAAGGGCCCTGTGAGCACTTGGAAGCTGGCTGCCCTGGCTGCCGACATCTTGCACTCCGCCCCCGCAGCATTAATGGGCCCTTTATGCCATAAAGGCCCCATTAACGTAAGGGTAAACCATAAAAGCTACCATTAATGCAGCAGGGGAAAGTGTGTGAGTTTGGCAGCCAGGGCAGGCAGCTACCGAATGCGTGCTGGGACAATCTGAACCTCAGAAGAGTCTTGCACAGCCTGGCAAATGGCGGAAGAATGGTGGCAGGTGATTTCACTCACCCTATGTTAAACGATTCAAGGTGAATTGGCTACAAATGTCCTAAAGGGAAACAAGGAGAACTGTTTCAGGAAAGAAATTCCTGACTGTTAGAGCAATATAACAATGGAACCAGTTACCTAGGGAGGTCATGGGCTCTCTCACAGAAGAGGCATTCAAGAGGCAGCTGGACAGCCATCTGTCAGGGAAGCTTTAAGGTGGATTCCTGCATTGAGCAGAGGGTTGGACTTGATGGCCTTATAGGCCCCTTCTAACTCTGTGATTCCATGATTCTATGTTTAGACCCCTGTGTTAAAAACAAACAAATAGAATAAGATCCCGAGGGTGGGGAGCACTTATTAATGTGAGTTAGTTTAAGAAGTAGAATGTATAGCTAAGAAATGAAGAGCAATGTTATTGTTATGTACGTATATGATTTATTATGTGTTGTTAAATTAAAAAAAATTAGAAGATAAAATATAATAAAAAAATAAATAAAATAAACAACAACAACAATCTTGATGTCAAACAAAGCTCACTGGTAAGGTTGGAAAAAATGGAACTTAGTATTCTTCTGTCCTGTAAACTTGAACTTGGCAGTGATGTTCTTTGCTTTAGCCCTGCCTCTGGCTCTATACTTAATGTTTAAGATGCTCTTGAAAACAAGTGGTGGAGCAAATTTCTTGAGAAAGAATGCACGAATGACCTTGCATGCATAGGCTGTTGCACCCCATTTATGAGCTAGAAAATTTGCATCTGTTTGGGACGGAACGAAGCAGGTTGGATTGCTCCTATTGGGATCTCTATGTTGATTTACAGTTAAGTTTTTCCATTTCCCACTTATCTATTCTCATATGGAAGGCCAATGTTTGGTATATTTTTTTTCATATTTAGTGTCACAGTACTGGATTAGCACATTTGTGCTGGAAAACCTTAATGGAGGTTTTGTTCCAGACTGTTCTGAAATCCATTTTTGTGAAGCATGCTATGTGCATGTGAATCTGATGGAGTCAGGAATTTATAAGCTTTTGGATTCGCAGGGGCAGCTGTTCTATAGAGTGCCAATTTCTCTAGGCAAGGCAATATAATCCGGTGCTCAGGAAATGTAAAAAAAGAATATGTATATACTTTTCATATAAAGTGACTTATATGATCAATATGTGTGGTTACATTTCTGCCTTGGGCAGTGGACAATTGTATACTTGGTTGTTGAACATGCTTTCTCACATAGGTGTGATCCTTCCGTAATGAATATTGTAATACACATACTCTGTCTCTAGATGCTGCTAGAGGGCTGTCTGCTTAATCACTAACTTCAGCACTCTTGGAGATAGGGACTCGTACAATGCCACCAGTGAGTGATGAACCCTGCAAAGATGCAAAGCAGCACAAGTCACTGTCTAGCTCCTTCCTATCTTTCCTCTCTCATCTCACACTATTGCCCCGCTCGTGCTCTTCGCTCCTCTGATGCCATGTTTCTCACCTGCCAAAGGGTCTCTACTTCCCTTGCTCGGCTCCGTCCATTTTCTTCTGCTGCCCCTTACGCCTGGAACGCTCTTCCAGAACATTTGAGAACTACAAGTTCAATCGCAGCTTTTAAAGCTCAGCTAAAATCTTTTCTTTTTCCTAAAGCTTTTAAAACTTGATTTTGTTCTGACTTTTATACTGTTAGTTTTACTCTACCCTGTGCCTGTTTGGTGCATTCTCTTCCCCTCCTTATTGTTTTATTATGATTTTATTAGAATGTAAGCCTATGCGGCAGGGTCTTGCAATTGTATTGTTTTACTCTGTACAGCACCATGTACATTGATGGCGCTATATAAATAAATAAATAATAATAATAATAATAATAATAATAATAATAATAATAATAAGATGACATCACGTACACAAACAAAATCATAAAGCAGTTGTATCTGCCATTTCCTAAGAACATTGGAATATAAGAAGAGCCATGCTGGATTACATTAAAGATCCATCTAGTCCAGTACTCTGTTCACAGAATGGCCAACCAGCTGTTGACCAGAAACCCATAAGAAGGACATGGGTGCAACAGCACCTTCCTGCCCATGTTCCTCAGCAAGTGATGTATATAGGCTTACTGCTTCTGATACTGGAGGCAGCACATAGTCATCAGGACTAGCAGCCATTGAGAGCCTTCTCCTCCAGGAATTTATCCACCCCCCTGTTTAAAGCATCCAGATCAGTGGCCATCACCACATCTTATGGTAGTTTAATTTCATAGTTTAAATATGTGCTGTTTGAACAAGTACTTCCTGTTATCTATCCTGAATCTCCTAGCAAATCCTTCTCCTGCTGTCTCTCTTCAATCTTCCCAGTCTATGTTCCTCTCTCTAGCTTTTGTCTCCACACCACGCCACAACCACTGCTATTTATCAATCCGGGCTTGATCTCTAACCTTGTCTGGTCTGACTAGCACTTGGACAAAAATCCCCATATCATTTCACAGGGCTGTTTGTTCCCCTGTGAAAGGGGACGTATTTGGGCACACTTTTTTGGGGGGGGCAAATTCTAACAATTACCATAAACACATGAGGTAGAAAAGAGGGTTTCCCATTTTTCTCCTGTCTTTTAAAGAAACAAGCATAAAGTATTTGTCAATGCCTGAAATGGTAGCAGAACTGAAATAAGGAGCCCTGTCCCATATGAAGAACTATAGTGAAATCCTGTCCCATATGAAGACCCAGTGGTAACAAACCCATATCATTATGCTGCATCATGAGTTTACATCAGGGGTAGCTAACATTGTTCCTGCAGGCATTGATACACCCTTGGACTGCTTTCCTGGTGCCCACCTACCCCCTCACTTAAAAACAAAAACAAAACCCCACTTTCTTATGGGTAGGTGTGATTGCTGTGAAATTGGTTCTGTTGGTGCTGAAAACGGAATTCAAGGAGTTGTTCACTGCATTGAGCTCAGACACCCACTTCTGCCTTATACGCCATCCTGAACACAAATGCAAATAGGAGTTCAGTTTCCTTGAAAATGTTAGCAGGTTCCTGAACTTGCTTTCACGAAATGCCTATATCAAAAATGTGCAACTTTCTCCAAATGCACAACTTTTACATCATCCACACTTTAGTCTATGTAAGAAATTGGTGCAATTTTGGACATTTGCACAAATTTGGGTTTGTTGTGCAACTTTCACATTCGTTAGCTTTTAATTTTGCAAAAATAATAATAATAATAATCCTGTCCATGTAAAATGAACAGTGATTGCAAATGTGAGCACAAATCAAATAATAATAGGCCTATCCAGCAGGCCTATCTAGTAGAATTTTAAGATGTTTTTAGACTGTTTTAGGGTGTGTGTTTTTAGGATGTTTTTAACAATGTTTTAATTCAGTTTTATGTATTTTATCGCTTGTTGTTGTTCCCCGCCTTGATCAAAGTGGAGAGGCGGGTAAGAAATAAATTTATTATTATTATTATTATTATTATTATTAATAATAATAATTTATTTCTTACTCTCCGATTGTATCGAGGCAGGGAACAAGACAAGCATAAAATACATAAGATACTGATTAAAAACATAGTACACACTGTTAAAATATGTCCTAAAAGCATATTAAAAGTATCCGAAAAAGAGATGTGCAGTGAGATGACGTTCAGAGAATCTGAGGGCCTTCCTAGACGAGGCCTTAGCGCGCTTTGTGGGCCGGTTTCCCTGCTGTGCATCCAGATGACGCACAGGGGAATCCGGCACCAGGCCGCACTGAGGCCTCCTCTAACACGCCATAAGCAAAGTCGCTTATGGTGCGCCTTTTTCACAGCCCCGGCCTCAGGCCGGGGCTGTGAAACATCTAGGAAGGTCCGTGGCTTTTTGCAGCTACTTGCTTACTCGCGAGTAGCCGCAAAAAGCCACGGACCTGGCACAGCGCTCATACGAGCGCTGTGCCCATCGTGCCGGGGGCGGTGATCCGGGGGGGAGATGGGGGAGGGAAGGCCGGACCGGCAGGAGAGGGGATGGTGGAGGGCAACGACTGGGAGAAGGCGAGGGGGGAGGAGGGCGACGACTAGGAGACGGCGAGGGGATGGCAGAGGGCGACGACTGGGAGATGGTGAGGGGGGGCAGAGGGCGACGACCAGGAGACGGCGAGGGGGGGCGGAGGGCGACGACCAGGAGACGGCGAGGGAGGGCAGATGGGGGGAGCTTAAATAAATAAAACCTTACCTTCTCCGGCAGCTTCGGGCCCCACATAGACCCTTTTTTTAAAAAAAAAAAAACATGGCCGATGCTGCAGGGCTTGCGTCATCCCTACGCGTCGGCCGTCTAGGAGGCTGGGCAGCGCGCTTTAAAGTTAGCGCGCCGTCGCCCCGCCTCCCTGCCGGCTTATCCCAGCAGGTCTAGCAAAGCCCTGAGTGAGCTTGAACATTGCTCGATCACTTATTCTTCCCCCATGCTCAGTGCATAATTTGTAATATAGGATGCGATTTCAGTATCAGAGTGAATGATCGCAACACCTTCCCAGGCTGTCCATTCCACCACTGAACAACCCTAACCTTTAGGAAGTTTCTCCTAATGTTGCTTCCCTGTAATTTCCAAGCACTGGTTCTAATCCTGCCATCTGGAAGAACACAGAACAACTCTGCTCCAGATTCTGTGTGACAGATATGTGAGATGTATTCTCAAGACTGAATATAGTTACCCAACTCTTTCAACTATCCTCGTAGGACTTGGTTTCCAAACCCAGCATCATGCTTGTCACGCTCCTCTGGACATGTTCCATTTTGTCAATGTCCTTAAAATGTGGTTCAGAAGTGGATACAGTACTTCAGATTTTTCTTGACCGGCATGGCATAAAGTGAACTGATAAATTCTCATGATATGGACATTATGTGCCTGTGTTAATGCATCCTAAGATTTCATTAACTTTTTTTATTTAGCAACTACAATGTACTATTGGCTCATGTACAGGTGGTGATTAATGAAGACACGTCAATCTTCTTTGAATGTATTGCTGCCAAGTCAGATCTTCCCCATTTCATACCCAGGCCTAAATACACGACTTTATATTTATCTGTGTTGAATTCCATCTTATAGATTTCGTCCCACTGTCACAGCCTGCCAAGATTGTTTTGAATCTCCCTGCTATATCCTATGGTGTTAGCTATGTCTCTCTGCTTCATTTCATCTTGACTTCTGGTAACTATCTCCTCTATGCTCCCATCCAAGTTCATAAAATCATAGAATCATAGAATAGTAGAATTGGAAGGTGTCTAAAAGGCCATTGAGTCTAACCCCCTGCTCAATGCAGGAATCCACCCTAAAGCATCCCTGACAGACGGTTGTCCAGCTGCCTCTTGAATGCCTCTAGTTATTTATTAAATGTTGATCACCACAGGGTCTTGGATAGAGACCTCTGGGACCTCATTCTAGACCTCCCTCCAGGTTGAAACAAAGGCATTGATTTACCAGTTTCTCAAAATGGAAGGCTTTCTCAAATGCTTTGCTGAAATCAAGATATATTATGTCCATGACATTCCTTTGATCTACCAAACTAGTAGCTCTATTTTTTAAAAAAGAAGTTAAGATAAAGATAGTTTGGCATAATGCTTGATAAATCCATGATGGCTCCTAGTAATCAATGTATTTTTTCTCAATTATCACAAACCGCCCACTAGATTATCTGTTCTAGACATTTCCTTGGTATCAATATCAGGTTGACTAGTAAGTAGTTTCCCAGATTCTCCTTCCCCCATTTTGAAGATAGGGAAAGTATTTGCCCATTTCAAGTTTTCCAGAATCTTTCCCATTCATCAAGAATCCTCAGAGATATCAGACAGTGTCTTTGAATTAATGTCTCAAGCTCCTTCTGAGAAATAATTCATCTAGCCCTGAAGACTTGAACTCATTCAAAGTAGCTAAATGTTCTCTAATGATCTCCTGCGCTGCAAGTCCATCCTTGTATCATTTGGTCTTCATTTCCCAGGTAGAACACAACTACCCTTGCAGGAGTAAAAGCAAAGCAATATAGGAATTGAGTAGTTCTCCCTTGCCTTCATCATTTGTTAATGTGCCACTGACTTCCCAAAGCTGTAGACTGAAGGACAATTTATTCACCACCACCACCCAAACTGGTGCTGAAACTGCAGGCAATCCAGGCTGTGGAGCAAACGACTTTGAAAAGTAAGCTTTTGGGAATCTGTAGGTATATGTTCAGGCCTCCTGAACATCCCCCATTTTACACTGAAAAGGTTCTCTCTCGATTATTCAACTTAGCCCTAGTGAAAACATTCAGTGAATAATTGCAATGTAAAATCCATGTCCGTATATTAAACACCACAATGTTTCAGCATATGAACACCTACGCCTAGCTAATTATAGATGTGTTAAACTATAGCTCTACTGTGAGTATTTGAATAATTGCAAGCAACGTGCTATCATCAGATACTTCAGTGGATTGTGGACTATCCCAGAGAGCTTTTAGATGCCTGGAAATTCTGTCTGGCCCATATATTAACACAGTATGAGAAGTGGGCGAGGAGAGGGGGCTACGGTTATTTTATTTTTAAAGAAGAAAATCTGGCTTTTGGATAAGCAAGGATATATGCATATAATGTTGGCCTATCTCTGAGGAATTTATGCATCCCTAAAGAATACTTAGTCTTAAGAAGAATAACCACATGAACCTTCCAATAACTGCTTTTCAGCAGTCAACAGCCTGCTGGTTTAATTAATATTTTCACCACCCCCAAGACAGTCTGCAGGCACAACAATGGATTAGAACAGCAGCAAAGCCCCATCTCAGAATAATGAGATATACCCAGGCTGCAATGAATGGGAAGGTAATAAAAATGTTAAAACTTCTTAATCTTTTTTTATGTATATAATTGTGATTTTTTTAAAATATTCAGGGAGATTAATTAATTGCCACTATCACGTGTGACAAATGTAGACTGTGGAGTCATTTCATATACTTTTTTCTTATTAAAGTAAAGGCTCTACTGTATTGCAGGATGTGTGATCCCTAACATTGCACCCCTAAATTCACCAAACACCACTGCCTCTTACATTTGCACAAACCAAAAAAATCAAGAAAACCCCCTAAATTTAGAAAACAAACCAATCAGTTGTGGGTTTTGACTCCAATATCAGTGGGTGGTGAATCCCCTCTGAGTTTCAGTCAGAACCGGTCAGAATTGCACATTGCCGGAGGGGGGGGGACCCAACATCTTCAAGAACAACCTGATGGGATCTGAGCTGGTGGTCACCAAACAAGAAAGAGATCTTGGGGTTGTGGTGCACAGATTGAAGAAAATGTCAACCCAGTGTGTGGCCACTGTTAGGCCTTATAAGAAAAGGACTTGAGAATAAAACTGCTAGTATCATACTGCCTTTATACAAATCGATGGTGCGACCACACTTAGAATACTGTGTACAGTTCTGATCACCACACTTTAAAAAAAGAGTTTATGGAGCTGGAAAAAGTGCAGAAAAGGGCAACTAAAATGATCAAGGCGCTGGAGCATCTCCCCTATGAGGGAAGCTTGTAACAGCTGGGATTGTTTAGTTTGGAATAAAGGAGGCTAAGGGGAGACCTGATAAAGGTGTACAAAATTATTCATGGCATGGAGAATGTGGATAGGGAGACATTTTTCTCCCTTTGTTAGAATACTAGAACCCGGGGTCATCCCACAAAACTGATTGATGTGAGATTCAGGACAAATAAAATGAAGTACTTCTTTACACAGTGCATAGTTAAAATATGGAATTTGACGGCCACCAAATTGGATGGCTTTAAAAGGGGGTTGGATAAATTTCTGGAGGAAAAGGCTGGCAATGTCCACTGGCCCTGATGGTTGTGTGCTATCGCCAGTATCCAAGGCGGTGAGCCTGTGTGCACCAGTTGCCGGGGAGCATGGGTGGGAGGGTGCTGTTGCACCATGTCCTGCTTTGTTGGTCCCTGGTCAACAGCTGCTTGGCCACTGTGTGAACAAAATGCTGGACTAGATGGACCCTCAGTCTGATCCAGCATGGCATTCCTTATGTTCTTAATTGTAAAGGAGGTATCCAAGAGTATCTTAGAGTTCTGGCTGGTTCTGACTGAAACTTGGAGTGGATTCACCAACCACTGACATTGGAGCTTTAGGGTTGATTCCTGCATTTAGCAGGGGGTTGGACTCAGTGACCTTATAGGTCCCTTCCAACTCTACTATTCTATGATTCTACGGAGCCACCAGCTTCCACTGAAACCAATTGTTTTATTACAAGTAGGAAAGGCAAAGCCACAAGCACACAAATTATAAGGGTTACACCTGGAAATTAACAATACAGCAGTAATAAAGTTTAACAATTTAATAATCCAACTAGTGTATATTACACAATTATCACATTTGCCCAGTTTAAATAAGTCCACAATAGTAACTCTCTGTTTTTATTGGCAGAACAAATGTGATATTGACTAGTTCTACCCTTATTGTGCTCCAGTGTAACCCCTTTTTACCGTTTCCTGTGTAATATCATGGTTTTCAACTGTAAACCAATTTTTTCAAGTGGGTACCTTCAGGAAATCCTTCCCTGACTGATTTTGTTGCTGCGAATCTCCTGAATAAGTGGTGTGGAATCTCTTTGTTGTGTAGAGTGTAATGTTTTTGTTTGCAAAAACAGGCTAGAGAATTGAGGAATAGTGTAAAACTATATAACTTTATGTTTGGGATCCTTTAAAAGCCTTTGGTCATGTGACTTTAAGGCAAATCCACAAATTACTTCATCCTTAAGTGTCCCTAAAAGTATAAATACTATAATTAAACAAAGGAAGAGATGTTCTGGAATGTACACTCTGTTCACAAAAGTCCAAGCTTCAGGGGCATCACCATTAGTCCATAGCCATTGCTAGACGAGGCGTTAGTGCAGTGTGAAGCCCGGTATCCCTGCTGTGCATCCAGATGGCGCACAGGGTCAGGCCAGGCTAAATCCTCCCTTGACCCGGGATAAACGGATCCGCTTATGGCCCGGCTTTTCCGCAGCCCCGGGCTGAGGCTGGGGCTGCAGAAGGTCTAGCAGGGTCTGTGGCTTTTCCCAGCTGCTCGCTTACTCGTGAGTAGCTGGGAGAAGCCACACACTGGACACAGCATTCCATAGGAGCGCTGTGCCCATCGGGCTGGGGGGGGGGAATCATGGGGGGGAAGATGGGGACCGGGGGAAAGAGTGGACCCGGCAGGAGAGATGGGGGGAAGAAAAACGGGGATGGGCATGGCGGACAGGGACAGGGCATGGCAGACCGGGGGTGGGAGAATGGGGACAGGGCATGGTGGACGAGGGGGAGAACGGGGACAGGGCATGGTGGACAGGGGGGAAGAACGGTGACAGGGAATGGCGGATGGGGACAGGGCATGGCAGACGGGGACAGGGCATGGCGGATGGGGGGAAGAACGGGGACAGGGCATGGCGGATGGGGGACGGGCATGGCGAGCAGAGATGGGGGACGGGCATGGCGAGCGGGGATGGGGGACGGGCATGGCGAGCGGGGATGGGGGACGGGCATGGTGAGCAGGGACGGGCATGGCGAGCTGGGGGAGGATGGGCAAGCGAGCAGGCAGGAGGCATCAGGCATTGTGGGGGGAAATCAGGGGCAGGGGGAGTGGGAAACCCTTTATTTTTTTTTTAAAAAAAAATACTCTCTGTTCCGTTGGTGCACTCCTGCGCACATGGCCCTTTAAGGAAAAAAAATGGAGGACCAGCACCTTGAATCAGGCTCAGAAATGTACAAGCAGCCAATGCAAGCAGGCCAGAGTTGGTCTTATATGTTCAAAACATCTGGTTCCTGTTATCAATCTGGCCACTGCATTTTGCATAAGCTGCAGCTTCTGAACTGTCTTCAAAGGCAGCCCCACGTAAAGCGCATTGCAGTAATCTAACTTGGAGGTTATGAGAGCATAGACAACTGAAGCCAGGTTATCCCTGTCCAGATAGGGGCATAGCTGGGTGACCAACCAGAACACACACCATGCCACTGAGGCCACCTGAGCCTCAAGTGACAGAGATGGTTTTAGGTGAACCCCCAAGCTATGAACCTGCTCCTTCAGGGGGAGTGTAACCCCATCCAGAACAGGTTGAACACCCTCTATCCAGAGGAGGACCTTAGATGTTGAGCATAGTGTATGGGTAGGTGAAAAGATGAAGATGAAAAGGAGAAATAGAGCTGGGTGTCATCAGTACAACACGCTCCAAAATTCTGGATGATCACACCCAATGGTTTCATGTAAATGTTAAACAGCATGGGGGAGAAGACTGACCCTTGCAGAACCCATACTGGAGAATTCACGAGGGCAAGCAATGTTCCCCAAGCAGCACCTTCTGGAGCTGACCTGCCAAGTATGAGCAGAACCACTGTAATGCAGTACCTCCCACTCCTAACTCAGCCAGCCATCCCAGAAGGATACCATGATTTATGGTATCCAAATCCGCTGAGAGATCAAGGAGAATCAGTAGAGTCACACTCTCCCATCTTTCTCCTGACATAGGTAATCATACAGGGCAACCAAGGCTGTTTCCATGCCAAAGCCAGGCCTGAAACCTGACTGAAATGTATCAACTTAAAGTGATGCATTTAGTGTCATGTTTAGTGGGAGTCCTTGCAATGACCCCCTAAAGCACACCTACCCTTCCATTGTGACTGTGCACTCCATGGGAAAATATACCATAGTTGGTAAGTTGTATTCCAAGGAGTCTTTCATCCATTCCACCTTTCTAGTTGAGTTTTTGAAGAACTCCAGAGAAGTCACTCCACCACCTTCCCTCATTCCCTTTGCTTATCAAACCAAACCAAACAATGCTATTAGGTAGGGTGACCATATTTTGGAAACCCAAAAGGAGGACAACATGGTCGCCCCCAGTACCAAGGGGGCATGCCCACCCGAACATAGTCTTGGTCACATGTCTGATTTTACTGCACACATTTAAGACAAATCTGTTCTACATAACATCTTAATGTTAAAATCACTGAAATAAAGAGCAAGTGAGAGATTCAATGTATCTGAAATTAACTTCAATCACTCCTACTTTTGTAGGTTTACTGTACTTTGAAGCTTTTGCTATACTCTGTGTGTTACATTCTCCCCTTCCCTCAAATATCTTTTCTGACTATCTTCACTCATTGCAAGCTGCTGTTGTTGTTAACGGGGTTTGCTACTGGCCCCAGATCTGTTTCAAATTTGGTATGGCTAAAGTTCTACCTAAAAGCTATCATGGTGCCAACTTTCAGCTCTTTATCTTTAAAAATGACAGTTTTAAAAATAATAATTTTAAAACCTCATTTTTTAAAAAATTCCTAAAAAATCAATGGATGAACAGAACTGTTTCAAATTTGGTGTGGCTAAAGCTCTACCTAAATCCTATCAAGGTACAAAGTTTCATCTCTTTACCTTTAAAAATAACAATTTTAAAAATAATAATGTTAAAACCTCAATTTTTAAAAAAATTCCTAAAAAATCAATGGATGAACAGATCTGTTTCAAATTTGGTGTGGCTAAAGCTCTACCTAAATCCTTTCATGGTGCAAAGTTTCATCTCTTTACCTTTAAAAATGACAATTTTAAAAATAATAATTTTAAAACCTCAATTTTTAAAAAATTCCTAAAAAATCAAGGGATGAACAGATCTGTTTCAAATTTGGTGTGGCTAAAGCTCTACCTAAATCCTTTCATGGTACAAAGTTTCATCTCTTTACCTTTAAAAATGACAATTTTAAAAATAATAATTTTAAAACCTCAATTTTTAAAAAATTCCTAAAAAATCAAGGGATGAACGGATCTGTTTTAAATTTGATATGACTAAAGCCCTTCGTAAGAGTTACCATTGTGCCAAGTTTCATGTCTTTATCTTAAAAAATGACGGAGTTATAAGCATTTTTGTTAATTCCCATCACAGTTGCTCTTTGGAAAAAATCCGGATTTCCCCTCCCCCTCCCGGATTTGCCATCAAAAACCCGGGCAAATCCAGGCAAATTTCGTCATATGGTCACCCTACTATTAGGAGAGGAAACAGAATGTCTGCCTGTCTGAGCACAAACCGGCAACAAGCCTTGTTCTGTCCCAGTTCCCGTTATGATGGTTTCAGAGGGAAGCCTGCTCTGCCTTGGGAAGCAATAGAAATGGTCTGAAGGGGCCTGATTCGGTTCAGTTTACTGGCTTCATCCAAACGGAATGCACAAACCTAATTCAGATCTCCCCTCTGGCAGTGTGTGGAGGGCATCAGGGCCAGGTGACAGGAATATGATTGAAGGGGCGAAACTATCAAGTGCAGCCCACTCTCCTATTCACATGATTTACAAGCCCTAAACAGCTTGGGGCCAAGTTATCAAAAGGAACGCCTCCTCCCATATGTACCTGTACAGACCCTAAGATCATCTTCAGGGGTCTTTCTCTTTGAGCCCCTGCCAAAGGAAGTGAAGCAAGTGGCTACCAAGAGGAGGGCCTTTTCTGTTGTGGCACCCCAGCTGTGGAATGAGCTCCCTAGAGAGACTCGCCTGGTGCCTACATTATACTCTTTCCGATGCCAAGTGAAGACCTTTTTATTTTCCCATCCTAGGGCCTTGCAAGACCTACCACATAATCCGGTGGGGAGTAGGGGCGATGGCGTACTACAGCTAACGGGCGCCGTTGCCCTTTTCCAGACGTAACATGCGCCGGGGCAAGGGAGAGCCCCGTCGAGCGCACCGCCGAAAAAGGTAGGTGTTTTTTTTTAAAAAAAGGGTCCCCCGCTACCCTTGTCCCTGATTTCCCACACACACACAATGCCTGATGCCCCCCTGCCCACTCGCTCACCCGTCCTCCCCCCGTCCGCCAGGCCCTGTCCCCGTCCTTCTTCCCCCATCCACCATGCCTGTCCCCGTCCTTCTTCCCCCCGTCCGCCATGCCCGTCCCCATCCCCGCTCGCCATGCCCACTCCCTGCCCGCTCGTCATGTCCGATGCCCCCTCTGTGCCCCCATCCATGATTCCCCCCACCAGCCCGATGGGCACAGCACTCCTATGAAGTGCTGTGCCCAGTCCATGGTTTCTCCTGGCTACTCATAAGCGAGCAGCCAGGAAAAGCCACAGACCCTGCTAGACCTTCTGCAGCCCCGGCCTGAGGCCGGGTCTGCGGAAAAGCCGGGCCATAACCGCATCCGGTTATCCCGGTTCAAGTGAGGACTTAGCCCGGCCTGACCCCGGGATCCCCTGTACATCATCTGGATGCACAGGAGGGAGACCGGGCCTCACACCGGGCTAATGCCTCATCTAGCAACGGCCCGAGTCTTTTAACTTTACTGTTTTGAATCTGTATTTTAAATCTGTATTTAGAGGCAGGATTTACACTACAGCTTTAAAACGGTTTATAACAGCAGTGACAACTGTTTGGGCCCAGGACACACTCCAGATACAGTTTTCAAGCCATTTTCAAAGTATTATGTTCTGCTTGGTGTAGATCTGGCCAGAATCTTTGCATTGCTGTTCAGTTTTATTCTGTTTGTACTTTTACATTTTGGTTTTATTTATGCTTAAGTTGTAGTATTTTTTGTGAACCGCCCAGAGAGCTCCAGCTATTGGGCAGTATAGAAATGTAATAAATAAATAAATAAATAAATAAATAAATAAATAGTTTATGGTTTTAATTTTTGTGAACCACCCAGAGAGCTTCAGCTACTGGGTGGTATAAAAATGCAGTAAATAAATAAATGAATCAAGGGGAAATGAATGAATAGGGCTCATATCCCAAAGGCAAAGGGTGAGCAAACATTTTTAAAAAAGCATTTTAATTAAAACAGCATTAAAATACATTAACATACATTACTTCAAATAAATGCAACCTATCATAAAAAAAAAATCCATTTCCCAATGCAAAGCTTAATGGTAGCTAGTTAAAGCCAGCCCTAATTTAAAAGGTCCTACTTATGCACCATTTTGAACAAATGTTCAGAGCTGATTGAAAACTTTAGTAAAAATTCATCTTATGGGCCTTGAAGGTCTATAGCACATCAGGCTAAAAATGGAAATCACAGATTAAAGGGCCTTGCCCTCTCCCTGGCAAACTAAATTTGCAAGTTGTACACTTTGGCAAGGAGAGAGATTCAAACATGTGAACCCCTGTGCATCTTATGAGGTGATACATGAACGATATCATATACTTTTCCAGCTTTTGAATTTGGGCTGTGCTAAATATTTCTTCTGGATGTTTTTTCAAACATGTGACCTGATAGGAAAGGATGTGTATTCCAAAATATTTTCAAAGGAAAAGAACAGATTGGTGAAATTCTCCTGAGGTGGTGCAGGGCTGTTGTGAGAGGCAGCGGAAGAACAGAATAAAGACACGGACACAAGAGCTTGGATTAAACTAGGGCCTCTTTATTGATAATTAGATAGATCCCTCCCTCCCTGGATCTGCATGTAAAAGTGCGGGAACTAAGTCCTTACCTCAGATCACTTGCCAGGCTTATGAGCGAGCCACTCTCCAAAGCAAGGAGTCAGGAAATACAGTTCCTTACTTATGTGACACTTTGTAAGAGTGGGGAGACCGCCCTATGACACTCCTCCCACTGCTATAATGGACAGCGAGTAGGCAAAGATAGGAGGGTCTCCAAATGCATATCATGTCCTGACACGGGAGCCACATAGCTCCCGAGGAGCAGGTCCTCCGGCTATGCCAATCACCAAAAGGTGCCAGAGTGCTCACTGTCCCTATCTGCCCAGAGAGCTCCGGCTATTGGGCGGTATAGAAATGTAATAAATAAATAAATAAATATCTAATATAAGCAATTCCCACACATCCCTGCCACAAATCAACCTAATTACTTACCCCTCATGTAAGACTTGCATTATGAAGTAGGCAAAACCATCAAGAATGGAAAAATTCCTACTCACTCCCCACACACACACACACATACACACACTCTAAAGGAAGCGACTGGCTAATCCCATACTAGAAGAAGGGTGGGAGGGTGGGAGCTGAAATAGAAATAGGCCGATTCCTTGGGTGGGATGCCTTTTATAGGCACAGCCCCGCCCTACCCCACGTGGCCTACGTTTCGTGCCACGAGGGGTGCCTTTATTCTGCTCCTCCCCCTCACAACAGCCGGGCGGACACCGGATTTGCTCTTAGCTTAGTTTAGTTACATGGTGGCCAAGAGATGTGTTTGATTGTCCTGTCTTGTACAATCATCTCTCCAGCACCCCGCAGCCTCCCTGACTTCCCATGTTTCAAAGAAGCCCAGGGGAGAAGAGTATGAAGTGACTCCTGCCATGGGGCTTTTTCAGATCACATCGTGTGGACAGCTGGGGAGGCTGCAAAGTGATAGAGAGACGTGCAATAGAAAGGGGGAACACAAACACAGTCACCTTACAACAAGTTAAGCTCAAAAACACCACCAGAAGAAATGCAAAAGAAATTCTAAAGCACCCTGAGAATGGGCAGAAGAAGAGAAGCCTCTTCAGTAGTGAAAGTAAATGTTTTGGAAAATGGAGGACAGATTTTGACAACATCAGCAGTAATTTGAACCAAGCTGTCTGACTCAGGCTTTGTGGGGCTTCATAAAGGATAGCAACTACCCAGCTCAGGTGTAGGTCCTGAGCATGCTTTTCTTTGTGCCCTTTGTATCCTTTGACATCAGTACACTGAGGGCCTTGCTAGACCTACCAGATAATCCATGTGGGAGGAGGGGCCAGGCCGGGCTAGAAGTAAGACGCGACAGGGCAAAGGGAAGCCCCGGCACGTCATCCATTTTCTTTCCCCCTTAAAGGGCCATGTGCGCAGGAGTACACCAACGAAAAGGTAAGTACTTTTTTTAAAAAAACATTAAAGGGTTCCCCACTCCCCCTGCCTGTCCCCCATCCCTGCTCGCCATGTCCTGTCCCCCGTCTCTGTCCCCGATGCCTGTCCCCGCTCAACATGCCTGTCCCCATCCTTCTTCCCCTATCCCCGATGCCTGTCCCCCGCTCACCATGCCTGTCCCCGTCCTTCTTCCCCCCATCCCCGATGCCTTTCCCCCACTCGTCATGCCTGTCCCCGTCCTTCTTCCCCCTGTCCGCCAGGCCCTGTCCCCATCCGCCATGCCCATCCCCATCCCCGATGCCAGTCCCCGCTCGCCATGCCCGTCCCCGTCCCCGATGCCCGTCCCCTCTCGCCATGCCCATCCCCGTCCCCAATGCCCATCCCCGCTCGCCATGCCTGTCCCCATCCTTCTTCCCCCCTCTCTCCTGCTGGGTCCGGTCTTTCCCCCGGCCCCCATCTCCCCCCGCTGTGATTTCCCCCCCCCGGTCCGATGGGCACAGCGCTCCTATGGAGCGCTGTGCCCAGTCCGTGGCTTCTCCCAGCTACTCGTAAGTGAGCAGCCGGGAAAAGCCACGGACCCTGCTAGACTTTCTGCAGCCCCGGCCTCAGCCCGGGGCTGCAGAAAAGCCGGGCCATAACCGCATTCGGTTATCCCGGGTTAAGGGAGGACTTAGCCCGGCCTGACCCCGGGATCCCCTGTGCATCATCTGGATGCACAGGAGGGAGACCGGGCCTCACACCGGGCTAACTCATCATCTAGCAACGGCCTGAGACAGTAAAGCACTCCTAAGAGAGCTCGGCCAATCAGTTAGACATCACGTTGGGACACAACAGAGGAGGCGTTCTTTTAGATCTGCTGGACCCAAACCACAGAGAGATTTATTTTAAAAGACAGTCCATAGGAACATAAGAGGAATGCTGCTGGATGAGATGAAACACCCATCTGGTCCAGAGTTCTATTTCCAGATTGGCCAGCCAGATGTTTCTGAGGAGCTTACAAGTGAGGCATCAAGACCAAGCAGTGTTATTGCATGCAGTTCAACCTCAGGAGAGTTCCTTCCTTGTTTGTGTAGCTGAAATAACAGCTGTCAGCTTGAAGAAGGCCAGAAGAATAACTGGGCGGATTCACAATTCCAGGAAGGTTTTGAGAGCTGACCATCAATTTCCCAAGAGCCAACCACAGAAGATGGGCAAGCTACCTGCTGAGAGAAGACAACCGTGGCAGGACCACTCAAGCACTACCTATTTTGTACATGTTTGCTTTGTATACAAAAGTCACAGAGAGACACTCCTGCATTTCATAGACTTTACAGCCCGCTATTTCTCTTTCATTTTTCCCAAAACAAATACAATATTTCATGTACCTGAAGAAACATGGCCCATTCCATGAAAGCTTATGCTGTAATAGGTCTGACAGACAATAAGATGCTCCCAGAGATTTGTCATTGTTTTTATATTGGCAAAGAGTTCTGGTGAATGCAAGAAGTGTGCGTGTTCCATTACTGACAATATTTTACACTCAATGGCTGTATCCAATGGACCACAATGATTAACATGCATTTTATTGCACTAGCATAAGCTACCAATGCCTATCAGTTCAGTTGGTGCACCATGTTTCCCAGGGGAAACTCAACACGCCAGCTAACACTTCTGACATTGTGCTAGAGGTAGTTTATGGTAGCCCAATGTAATTTACTTTATCAGTTGCACCCTACTGGATACTGCCCCCAGATCCCAGATTTTTTAGTTTCAGGGAAACTTTTCCCCATGGACATTGTAAGGGGATTTTTCAGGTGACTTTTATTTTAAGAGGCATTGAACATAGGCTGCTTGGAAGTGAAGGTTCCTGCAGTACCTTGCAACAACAGTCCTTAAATTCCCCACTATACAGTAGCATAGTGTGGGTTGCCGGCTCCTGGGGCCAGGCAAGTATTGTGCCCCTAATCCATTGACCTTTAGCACTCCCTGAGTCCCTTCCACCAGTCCAGTATTGAACCACTCCCCCCCCAGCACATGTATTATATTTTAAGAAAATACTGATCTATTTAAAGTAAAATTAATTTAATAGTAGTACACTGATACTTATATTTATTTAAAATTGCCTGGTTTTAATATGTGCAAATTTTTCAATAACGGTGTTGAAATCTACATTGAAATCTCTCTCAATCAACGGTATTGCTAGGTTACTCAGTCTTTCTTGGGTCGTTGTAGATCTCTGATACGTTTTGATTAATTTAAGTTTTGAGAAACTTCTTCCACAACTGGCAGATGAAACAGTGATAGTTAGAAAGATTCTTAATGTCACAACAAAGTTTGTCAAACTCTCTTGTAGCTTCCTCTTGTACACCCACCGAAGCAAATCTAAAGCTGTCCAGTTAGCAATCTGCTCATCAGGATTAACTTCCTTATACAAGACAATGATATGATAACCGATCACCTTGCAGGCTGCATTTCCTCCCAAACGGGCCTCTCTAGCACATGCGTCGCTGCTCTGTTCTCCTTCTGGATGACTTAGAAGGTAGCCAGAGCAGCAACGCATGTGCTAGAGAGGCCCATTTGGGAGGAAATGCAGCCTGCAAGGCCTTCCTGACCTGTGTGCAACAAGAAAAATGCTGTAAAATGTTACATGGCAACATTTAATGTTGTAAACTTCCCAGAGAGCTTCGGCTGTGGGGCGGTATATAAATGTAATAAAATAAATAAATAAATAAATAAATAAGTTTATTTGCCCCATCTACACAGTTGGATCTACACAGATTTTATTTTTTTATTTATTATTACTACTTTCTTTCTTTCTTTCTTTTTGAATTTTTTGTGCCCCTAAGAATTTTGCACCCAGGGCAACTGCCCCTGAGCACCCCACCCCCATGCTACACCACTGCCTCTATACTAGGTGTAAGGAAGATCCGGAGATAGATGCCCAGAATTATTGACTTCACTGTTAATGAAACTCTTATAGCTTTAAATCATTTATTAAAACAATTTAAGAAAGTTAAAGTTAAACAGACACACAAACCTCTATTCAGCAAAGCAAATTAAAAGAATATACTCACAAGTCCGGCAGATTTCTGGAGAACAAGATCTTTGCAAAGAGAAACATAGACAAACACGGACAAACACCACCCCGCCCCCAATAACAGCATGACAACACTTTGCTGACTCTTTGCCCTTCTCAAGAAACACTGTGGTCTCGGGCCCAGCAACTAGGCCTAAACCACTACTGAAATCAGTGGAAGTCTTGATGGTTTTAGAGAAGAAAGATATCTGCCTCATTCATACTGACTCTGCAAAAGAGCTCTTCTTCACAGAGGGACTTCCATCTCTCCTAGGCAAGACCAAGGCCTTTGCTAGACCTACCGAAAAGTCCATGATGGAGGAGGGGAGAGCCCGCAGTGCAAGTATCGTGGGATGTCGCCCTAGCCTACACGTCAGGCGTGACGAGCTCAAGGAGATACCCATCGAGTCCACCATATTTTTTTAAAGGAACGAAGCGCACGAACTCTCGTGCTCTAAGGTAAGGGTTTGTTTTTTAAAAAATGGGTTTCCCCACTCCCCCACCCTGCCCCCAATGGGCGCAGCTCCCGGCTCAACGTGAGTAATTGCGCGGAGCCCGGAAAAGCTGCACAAATGGGCCACACACTCGCAGTCTTGGGCTCATCCCGAGACCACAGGAAAAAGTGGGCTAGAAGGGTTAGGCTATATCCCGGGGCCAGGGAGGGTTGATCCCTGCCTGAGCCCGGGATCCCCTGTGTGTCATCTGGATGCACAGGGATGATCCCAGGTATCACCCTGGGATTTAGGCTGGTCTAGCAAAGGCCCAAGTCATGCCTGAAGGAAAGAGAAGACATCTTTTACCTCTATGTTCAGACTTAAATACCCTTCTCAAAGACAAAGACCTCCCTCCTAATACATATTAATTTATTCTGAAATACCTAAATCTATTGGTCCTCATCATCAATTAGGACATCCTCTTCCCAGAATATTCCAGCCCTTTCTGACATATTTGTTTACCTCTAAGTTGGACATTACTTCTGCTTTTCATGTGGTCAACTGTCTGGTTCACTTCTCTGTTCTTATGGACACTGGAATTTTTCCAACCACAACCTCACCTGTTCTTTACCCTGGACCCTTCACCTAGTTGCAGTTGGTACATGTCACATGTTCTTGCGATTAATATCTTCTGAGCAATACTAAATTGCAAGTTCTTATGAGTAATATCAAGTTATATTTCCAAATCTTTTTTTCCATCACTACATCCAACTTTGGATGCAGTGTTCTATGTGTGCATGCCTACTTGCCCTGTTGCTCCCCCACCCCAGCATTCACTAACCTCCCTACCTCCCCCGCCCTGTACCCCAGTGTCATAACAATAACTGAAAGCAAATCTCTTACAACATGTTTGTTGCAGAACCCTTGTGAACTGCACAGGATTCTGAGATATATTCTGAGTGTTAACATTTGGTTCATGTAGGTGCTGAACATGCCCATTGGGCCTCACCATAGTTTATCCTGGACTACCCTTCTCCAACCCAGTTCTCTCTAGGTTGGGGGAGAAGGCCATATTGTTTGGGAACAGAGGCAGTATAACTAGGGATGTATGGATTTTGTTAAATCCTTTCCGTCTGTGTTTCACAGACACTCAGGCATATTTTATTCTGTTGTCCTCCCTTTGACAAAATCTTCTGATGAACTCCAGGGTTAATGTTGGAACACAACTGGGATTTTTTAGCTTGAAAAAAAGGAGGCTAAAGGGAGACATGATAGAGGTATATAAAATTATGCATGGTGTGGAGAATGTGGATAGGGAGACACTTTTCTCTCTCTCTGAAAATACTAGAACCCAATGGGGTCATCCCATGAAGCTGATGGGTGGGAGATTGACAGATAAAAGGAAGGACTTCTTCACACAGTGCATAGTTAAATTAAGGAACTAAGGTTGAGTTGCAGAGTTAAGTGTTTTGTTTTGTTTTAGAATAGGTTTGGGTGAAATTTTGGGCAAGGGACCTTGCCGGAGTTACAGCTGGTGGGTGATTTATTTATTTATTTATTTATTTATTACATTTCTATACTGCCCAATAGCCAGAGCTCTCTGGGCAGTTAAGTGGGGAGTGTTATTATTATTATTATTATTATTATTATTATTATTATTATTATTATTTATTTCTATAGCACCATCAGTGTACATGGTGCTGTACAGAGTAAAGCAGTAAATAGCAAGACCCTGCCGCATAGGCTTACAATCTAATAAAATCATAGTAAAACAATAAGGAGGGGAAGGGAATGCAAACAGGCACTGGGTAGGGTAAACAGGCACAGGGTAGGGTAAAACTAACAGTATAAAGTCCGCACAACATCAAGTTTTAAAAGCTTTAGGAAAAAAGAAAAGTTTTTAGTTGAGCTTTAAAAGCTGCGGTTGAACTTGTAGTTCTCAAATGTTCTGGAAGAGCATTCCAGGCGTAAGGGGCAACAGAAGAGAATGGACGAAGCCGAGCAAGGGAAGTAGAGGCCCTTGGGCAGGCGAGAAACATGGCATCAGAGGAGCGAAGAGCACGTGCGGGGCAATAGTTTGAGATGAGAGAGGAGAGATAGGAAGGAGCTAGACCGTGAAAAGCTTTGAAGGTCAGCAGGAGAAGTTTATATTGGATTCTGAAGTGAATTGGAAGCCAATGAAGAGATTTCAGAAGCAGAGTAACATGGTCGGAGCGGCGAGCCAAGAAGATGATCTTTGCGGCAGAGTGGTGAACAGAAACCAACGGACTGATGTGAGAAGAAGGAAGGCCAGAGAGAAGAAGGTTGCAGTAGTCCAACCGTGAAATAACCAGTGCATGAACAAGCGTTTTGGCAGAAGAGACAGACAAAAATGATCGAATCCTGGCAATATTATACAGGAAAAATCGACAAGATTTAGCTACTGCCTCAATATGAGGAATAAAGGAGAGCGAGGAGTCGAATATAAAGCCAAGGCTACGAGCTTCCTTGACCGGAGTAAGCGTAACATCATTGACAGTAAGAGAGAATGAGAGATGAGGAGAAGGTTTAGGAGGAAAAACAAGCAATTCAGTCTTTGCCATGTTAAGTTTCAAGCGACGATGAAGCAGCCAAGCTGAGATATCTGAAAGACATGCCGAGATACGATCGTGAACATCAGGAGAAAGTTCCGGAGATGACAGATATAGTTGTGTATCATCGGCGTACAGATGATATTGGAGGCCATGAGATTGAATAAGCTTGCCCAAGGGCAACATGTATAAGGAAAACAACAACGGGCCAAGCACCGAGCCTTGCGGAACCCCTACTGAAAGGGGAAAGGAGGAAGACGAGCTGCCATTAGTCAACACGCTGAAAGAGCGACCCGCTAGATAGGAGGCAAACCAGTTATAGACAGAGCCACAAAATCCAAGGTCATGAAGGGAATCTAAGAGAAGATCATGATCAACCGTGTCAAAGGCTGCAGTTAGATCAAGGAGAATAAGAACGGAATAATGGCCTTTAGACTTGGCAGTAAGGAGATCATTGGTGATCTTAGTAAGGGCTGTTTCGGTGGAATGCAGAGGACGGAATCCAGATTGAAATGGATCCAAAGCAGAGTTACTAGAAAGAAAGTCAAGACAGCGAGAGTAGACCGCACGCTCCAGGATCTTTGAAACAAACGGCAACAAAGAGACAGGTCAGTAGTTAGACAGAGATAGCCTATCAAGAGTAGGTTTCTTGAGAATGGGAGAGACTGTAGCATGTTTAAAAGCAGAAGGAAATGAACCAGAGGACAGAGAAAGATTAATAATATGTAGCAAGGAAGGGAGGATAGCAGGAATAAGATTAATAAAGACGCGAGAAGGAATCGGATCACGAGAACAAGTGGAAGGCTTCGAAGAGCGCAGTATTGTAGACAGTTCATCCGCAGAGACCGAAGGAAACGCAGAGAAATTTGCAGGAGGAGCTGACAGATGAGGAACAGGAACTGGAAGAGGAGCAGAGCTGGCCAGATCAGAGCGGATAGTTTGGATTTTAGCATTGAAAAAAGAGGCAAAGTTATTAGCAGACAGAGAGGCGGGGAGAGATGGCAGATTAGGCTTCAGAAGAGAATTGAAGGACGCAAAGAGCCGCTGAGGATGCCTAGCATTTGACTGGATCAGCGTTGAGTAGTACTGCTGTTTGGCCAGTGAGATGGCAGAAGAGAAAGAGGAGAGTACAAATTTGTAATGGACAAAGTCCGCCCGGTCCCTGGTCTTACGCCAAAGGCGTTCAGCTGCCCGGGAACAAGAGCGAAGGTAGCGGAGGGAAGAGGTGAGCCACGGTTGGGGTTGAGAAGGGCAAACTATCCGAGTTGTAGATGGAGCAAGATTATCAAGAGTTGAAGATAAGGAGGAATTAAAGAAGGAGACAGCTGAGTCCAAGGAGACAGCCGAACAGACAGAAGGAAGGGAGGAGGCTAGAGACTGGGAAAAAGCCTCATAATTGATATATTGCAAGTCACGACAAGAGCGAGAAGCGGGACGTGAAGGAGGAGGATTATGAGTAATATTGAAAGAAACTAGGTGATGATCTGACAGCGGAAAGTGAGCAGTAGAAAAGTCCAACACAGAGCAATTCCGAGTGAGAACAAGATCCAGACAGTGTCCAAGGGAATGTGTGGGTGCATCAGACCAAAGCTTAAGATCATAAGAGGAAGATAATGAGCGAAATCGTAGAGCTGCAGCATCTTGAGGGTCATCCACATGAATATTGAAATCACCCAAGATAAGAGTAGGACAGTTATCAGAGAGGAAAAAGGACAGCCATGAATCAAAATCAGAGATAAATTTTGAGGACGAGCCTGGGGGGCGGTACAGAACTGCAATCCGCAGTCGTAGTGGAGCGAAGAGCCTCACCACATGTACCTCAAAGGAGGAGAAGCAATGTGAAGGTGGAATGGAAAGAGGCTGGAACTGGCACAAACTAGATAATAAAAGACCCACACCACCACCCCGACCCTCTGGGCGACTAGTGTGAGAGAAAGAGAATTCTGTTAGGCTTGAGCATGTGAAAGTAGGGTGACCATATGAAAAGGAGGACAGAGCTCCTGTATCTTTAAAAGGGGATTTTAGCAGGTGTCATTTGTATGCATGTCACACCTGGTGAAATTTCCTCTTCATCACAACAGTTAAAGCTGCAGGAGCTATACTGCAGCTATACTGTGACCAGATTTAAAAGAGGGCAGGGCACCTGCAGCTTTAATTGTTGTGATGAAGAGGAAATTTCACCAGGTTCTCCATATATACAAACGACACCTGCTGAAATTCCCCTTTTCAATACAACTGTTAAAGATACACGAGCCCTGTCCTCCTTTTCATATGGTCACCCTATGTGAAAGGGAAGGGTGAGATATTAGTCCCTGCTGTCCTATGTGTGTCATTCCTTTGTCCGTGTTCTTCCCCCAAACCTCTTAAGTGTTTACCTTAATGTGTGGGCCCTTATGAAAGTGTGTAGTGTCAAGAATAAAAGTGTTTGGTCCCTACTTCTGGAGTGTGGCATGGTTTCCTTGAGAACCTAGACTGTAAAGGGTTAACAAGTGGCAGTGAAGGGGCGTGTGTCTGGGCTGGTTGAGTCAGACCCCCCTTCTCTGGCCGGGGAATTGCTAAGCCAAATGGAGCAATTCCACTACAACTACCACAAGATGTAGTGATGGCCACCAATCTGGATGGCTTTAAAAGGGGGTTGGATAAATTCCTGGAGGTGAAGGCTATCCATGTCTACTAGCCCTGATGGTTGTGTGCTGTTTGCAGTATTCGAGTCAGTAAGCCTGTGTGTACCAGTTGCTGGGGAACATGGGTGGGAGGGTACTGTTGCACCATGTTCTGCTTTTTTGGTCTCTGGCTGATGGCCGATTGGCCACTGCGTGAACAGAACTAGATGGACGCTTGGCCTGATCCAGCATGGCTTTTCATACATTCTTATGTTCTTATTTTGAAAACCAAGTTGATCCAGGAAAAGATCTTACTAAGTTTGGATCTCTAAATTTCTTGGAGATATAATATATATACATATATATAATCAAAGGCTGTTGGTATTTGTGATATTTCTGGCAGGGGAGGGGAGAGAAACACAAATATATACTGTTCCTATTTATCATCTTCCATCACACTGTGAATCGCATTAAATTATTGAAAAGCAATGACGTCCTCAAGCTCACAGTTTTGCTAGGCCACCATCTGTTCTATTTTACAACCCGTGAAGAAAATGAAGTGGTACATCTCCTCGGCATGGTGTGCATTAATGTATTTACTGCAGAGAGTTTTCATGGGAAGGTAAGATTTCTGAGCTAGCAAAGGTGCCATTATAATAGCTTTTTTTCTAATCCTAAGGATTTGGTTTCTTCTTTGATGATTTATTATGCAAAGCACATGTTTGTTTTGGGGAACAATGTTATTAACCAAGGATGGATGAATCTCTCTATTTCATGTCAGTGTCACTTTCACAAGTATTTACCTATAAGTCTGTTCCACCCTATTGATGCATTAAGCTGCGATTAAAAAAAACACGATCCACACAAATGTTCACAACTAAATAATACACATTTAAGCACCTTTTGAATATATTTCCCCTCAAAATACGCAATTCTAACTGCGTTTTCTTTCAAAATAAGCATTTGTAAATGTATTTTCTCTCCAAGCACACATTTAAAAATGCATTTTTATATGTTCTTTGAGCTGAGAACTATAATGGAACTAGGGATGGGAGAATCAATTCAGTCTTGCATTCTCCTATATTGCATTTTTAATAATAATAATAATAATAATAATAATACATAAATAAATCTCAAGTTCTTTCTCCTCTGAATATGAAATTTAAAAAATTTGGTAAATCTTTATTTATTTATTTATTTATTGCATTTTTATACTGCCCAATAGCTGAAGCTCTCTTTGCAGTTTTCAAAAATTAAAAACATAAAAACCATTGAAAATATAAAACAAACAGTATAAAAGCATAATATAAAATACAATATAAAGACACAACCAGGATAAAATCAAGCAGCAATGCAGAAATTAATACAGATTTAAAATACAAATTTAAAACAGCAAAGTTAAAATTAAATTGCTTAACTGTTAAAATGATGAAAAAATAAAAAGGTCTTCACCTGACATCTAAAAAAGTATATTGAACCTCTTTAGGGAGCTCATTCCATAGCCATGGTGCCAAAATGAATTGAAATGAAAATTTCACCCATTGTTCATAAAGCATTTACACCTGTAACATTGCGTAAATGGCTTCTTTACTGCTGCCATTTGCACAACATTACTTTGATGGAAATCCCTGAGCAACTGTTTCTATGCAAATGGGTGCTTGCTATGTGGATGGGCGCATGGGCGTTCGGGCGAGTGGGTCCATGAGTGCCCTATGGCTCAGTGAGCAGGGTCTGGAGGCCTGGGAGCAAGGGAGATCGCCGGGCTCTTGGACCTGGTCAGGCACTCATGACATCCCTATGCCAAGCACATGTGTGCATGTATGATGCATCGTCAGAAATGTACAAATTCCCGACCAGAAATTCAGTTCAGATCCATGTTCAGTTCCAGGAATTTTGAACTGGGTAATTTTGCATAGCAATGTGAATCATCCCTAGTCTCTTCGTAGGGAGTTTCACACTTTTACTTTTCTGAGAAACTTTAGGACTTAGCTAGACCAGCGGTTATCCTGGGCTGATACCCGGGATCGCCCCTGTGCGTCCAGATGATGCACAGGGGATCCCGGGATCAGGGAGGGATCATCCCTCTCTGGCCCCGGGATGCAGCCCTACACTTTGGGCCTAGTTTTTCCCACGGTCTTGGGCTGAACCCGAGACTGCAAGTGTGTGGCCCATTTCCGTGGCTTTTCCTCATGTGGAACCGGGAGCCATGCATGGGGTTAGGGTGGGAGGAGCAGGGAAAGTTCGTAAAATTAAAAAAAAGACTTACCTTTGCACACAATCGGTCAACCGCTCCTGCCTCTTTAAAAAATAATTTTAATATGGCGGGCGCAACGCCTCTCTTCTTGAGGTTGTCGTGCCTTATGTATAAACAAGGGTGAGATCTCGTGTTATTCATAACACGTGGTCTCCCCTCCTCTCCCCCAGAACAACAGGTATGTCTAGCTAAGCCCTTAGATTCATCTAAATACCGAAGGTGTTCAAATTTGCTTGTAAGAACTATCAGTGATATGTGGACAAAATGCTCAGTGTGACTCCCAAACAAGCCCTAAACCTCTGTGCCCACTCTGGACAACCCTAGCCCCATAAGAGCCCATGGGGTGAACTGTAGAAGCTGTAAGAGAACTGCAAAGAGATTTTTCTAGGGCAAGTGTGTTCAGATCTACAGATTCATAATTTGCAGCAAACAAACAAACAGGAGGACAGAGACAATATGTCTCTTCTACGGCTCAACCCAAAGTGAGAGTTACACTCAGTAACTCGCACTGATTCATTTCTATAGCTTACCTATGTTCAGCTAGAACCTGATTTAACGGCATGGTGAGGAAGAGGGACCTTGGGGGAAGAATATCTGAAAGTCCATGACAGATCTGTCTGGAAAAGTAACAGATGCTTATGGCTCCAGCCTCTCATTGCACTACTGATGCATTTCTATGCAGGAAGTCATAATGTCCCCAGCTTGCTGCATCCATCTTCTTCTTTCCACGGCATTAACAATGAAGGCTGACTGGGATCAGGAGGTGGGTGACCCGTCTTCTGTGCAATTGCCTTTGCTAAGATTGTACGTAAACAGGTGTGTTGGTACTTCATTGGCACAAATGCACATTTTAAGCTGCCTTCTAATCATGGGACAGCGCATCTCCTACAGACTACTGTGAAACCACGAAGGAATGGGCTGGTGTAGAAATGGCTCCAGTCCATGTTGACAGTGGCTGTAGCTAGACCTAAGGTTTAACCCAGGATCATCCCAGGTTTGTCCCTGCCTGAGTGCTGGATGCCCTGTGTGGCACTTAGATGAACAGGTTTGACCCCAGGACAATCCTGGGATAAACTTTAGGTCTAGCTACGGCCAGTACTGGGTTAGATGAACCAATGATCTGACTCATCATGCAGCTTCCTGTGTTTCTATGCCTTTGGCCAAAGGAACATCCAAGGAGTCCTCCTGGATCCCACTAAAAGTACAACTAGTTCAACATCCTGTTCTGATGTGGTAAGACAAATGCTTTCAGAGAGCCCACAAGCACAGCATCAAGGCAATAGCTCTTCTCCACTCCATTGTAGAGCCTGTAACTCAGTGGTAGAGTCCATGCAGAAGCTCCTAGGTTTGATCACTGGCATCTCCAAGTAGGGCAGGAAAAGCTCTTGCTTTAAATCCCAGAGAAACACTGCCAGTCATTATCAACAGTCCTATGCTAGGTGGACCAGTGGTCTGACTCACTATAAAGCAGATTCTATATTCCCATGTTGCCTCTCAAGGAACAATTGGTATTCAACAATATATTGTTTCTGAATGTGGAGTTTCCATTTAGCTGGCATGGCTAATAGGCATTAATAGACCTCTTCTCCAAGAATTGTCTGAAAGCTATCCATCACAGCAGGAAATCCATAAATTAATTACTGTACTTACATGTTTTTTTTCTTTTGTCTTCCTTACATTTTCTTTTAACACATACTATTTTCTGTATCCTTTTGGTGACCTCATGTCCTAGTGTTATAGGAGAAAACAATGCTTTCACCCACTTTTCACAAGCATGCATAATTTTATAACCCTCTAACATGCATCTTCCATTGAAAGCTTGGCCCATGTTCTGACATTATGCTCCACTATTTTTTGATATTTTATTGGCACCCCACTTAGACAGAATATTAGACAGATACGCATTGTCAGTATCAGAAATAGTGGTCTGAAAGAAAGGTAGGCAGTCCAATGAGGATGAGCAGGCCAGGGCCTGTTTGGTTTGTGACTGAGATAAAGGTTGACTGAACAATGAGCCCATAATCCAGCAGTGGGCAGTCTATGGCCTTCAGGGTGCATCCAGTCCTCAGCACAATTTTATGTGGATCTTGACCTAATTTCAACATCCCTCTGCAAGACATCAATCTCACATCTCTGACAACAGTGCCAGACATCTTTCTTCCCCCTGACAGCCCACTGTGTGATGAGGAGAGAGAGAGAGAGAGACAGAGAGAGACAGAGAGAGACAGAGAGAGACAGAGAGGCCATAGCTAGACCTAAGGTTTATCCCAGGATTGTCCAGGGGTCAAACCTGTTCATCTAAGTGCCACACAGGGAATCCAGCGCTCAGGCAGGGACGAACCCGGGATGATCCTGGGATAAACCTTAGGTCTAGCTATGGCCAGAGAGAGAGAGAATTATTATTATTATTATTATTATTATTATTATTATTATTATTATTATTATTATTTCTTACCCGCCTCTCCATCCTGACCGAGGTGGGGAGCAACAATAAGTATAAATACATAAAATCGATTAAAGACATAGTACACATTATTAAAACATCCTAAATACATCCTAAAAACATCCTAAAATTCCACTGGGTAGGCCTGCAGGAAGAGATCAGTCTCAATAGCTTTCTTAAATGCGAAAAGACTTTTAAGTTGACGAGTCTCTTCCAGCAGGCCATTCCACGGTCTGGGAGCAGCAGAAGAGAAAGTCCTCTGGGTAATTGTTGTCAGCCTAGTTTTGGCTGACTGAAGTAGATTCTTCCCAGAGGACCTGAGCGTACGGGGCGGATTGTACGTGGAAAGTGGATGATAGGTGGAGAGAGAGAGAAAAGGGTTCCCCACCCCAAAGAACATAGGAAGAGTCATGCTGGATCATAACAAGGGTAGATTTTGTCTAGCACTCTGCTCACACAGTGGCCAACCGGTAGCCTGATTGGCTGAAACCCAGAATAAGAGCACTCCTGCCCTTTGATGTCACCTGATTTCAGCTTGGGTGCTAGCTGCAATACCATCCTCTGGCCATCTGTAGTGGTGACTCCCTTGTGTATCGAAGCTAGCTGGGTGGTGTATATAATAGGTGGTGTGGGCTCTACCACAAGCATCAATAGTTTTGGAATGCTACATTCCCTCAAGTGTGGACATTCTAGCAAATGCATTCATAGAGTGTGGATCCTCGTAGAGCCAATGCAGCACCATCCACACACAAGAGGGATGTATTAGCAGGCTTCGAGGAAACCCACATTTAGAAGAAGTATTACACGTCTCTGGTATGTCAAAACCTTTCCTCAGACTATGGAAAAGAGACTACATATAAGTTTGGTATTGAAATAGGGTGACCGTATGAAGAGGAGGACAGATGTACTGAAAGGGGGGATTTCAGCAGGTGTCATTTGTATGCATGCAGCACCTGGTGAAATTCCCTCTTCTTCACAACAGGTAAAGCTGCAGGAGCTATACTAGAGTGACCAGATACAAAAGACAGCAGGGCTCCTGCAGCTTTAACTGTTCTGATGAAGAGGGAATTTCTACAGATCCTGCATGCATGCAAATGACACCTGCTGAAATTCCCTTTTCTATGCAACTGTTAAAGATACAGGAGCCCTGTCCTCCTTTTCAGATGGTCACCCTAATAGAAAATAATGATAAACTTCTAAGCAGTCCACAGACTCCACATATATTCTGGCCTGTAAAATTTTGGAAAATCAATAAAATTGAATATATAAAATCTCTGTGTGTGTGTGTGTGTGTGTGTTTCTCTCTCCCCAAACATGGAGAGAACACACACACACACACACACACACACACACACATGTTCAATGTGGATCTGCTTGCTGGGTGCCCATGGAATCCTAACTGACAATTTGGGGACAGGGAAATGGAAAACTGATTGGGAGTTGGTGATGGAATGGAGCATCCTGGAAGGGAACATGGCTGGCTGGAACCAAAATCGGAGCACTCCAATTCTGAGATAGCCCCTTAAAGGGACTGAAGTTGACTTTGCCCTGTTTCGTTCCTTTCTTGCTGGCAATTATTGTCCCAGCTAATAGGACCTGCAACAAAATGTTGCAGGCCAAATTCAACTTTGTTCCTTTTAAGGGGCTGTGCCAGAATTTATGCACACTTTAATATGGTAAACAGAAATTCAGTAGGTGCATCATCGTGTTTCAAGGCATGCAAAGCTGTTGCTATTTAAGTCATAGAGCCTCTACCGTGCTGGTCTGGTGGTAGTAAACCTCTTCTAGATTTTGATTTGATGGTGGTGGTGGTGACGACGGGGAGAGGAGTCCTCCTTGGAATGTCTTATATAAATCAATTGTCAGAATCCACTTATGAACCACACACTTTCCTGACTTCGCACTTTTGTCTAAACCATTGATTCCTGGAAAGCTTTAAAGATAATTTGCTTAAATCAAGGCTACCTTAATTATGGGGCCCTTGATTAATTGCCACAATGCACGGGCGTCCTTAAAACGTATTAATCCTAATAGCGAGGCGCCAAAGCATGAAAGCCCTGACAAACACCCACCGTTGTGTACGTAGCAAATATCTTATGTCTCTGGTAATGTAACATTCCGAGATGCATTGTTTCCATCCGCTTCTTACTGCATCATTTTGTGTAATTGCTCCTGACTGGCCTAACAGTATCTGTGACAAATGAAATGTAATGCAGACAAATACTCAGGGATACATAGTGCATGGCTTGCAGAAATGGAGAGCATAAATACAAAATGAGCGAATGAGAGAGACCTGGGGTTGACTGTGATTGGAACTTAAGGGAATAATGCAGGCGGGCTCTCAGTATGGTTGAAAAGCAATTTAAAAGTAAATAAAATGTTGAATATCCGTGGCTTCTGTTGCAGTGTTCACTTCCGCTGTTATTCTTATTTAAGTCTTCTCCCCCTGTGTCCCACTCCCCCAATTAAGGGAATTAATGTCTTCGAAAGAGTGCTGATTTCAGCTTGGTGATTTCATATTGATCCAAGTTAGGGCTGCAAAGTTTAATCAGTTGATTGATTTAATCCATTAGATTATTCGATTAAAAAATACCTTTTGATTGATGTAAAAGATGCCCTCAATTAATTGAGCATATTTTTTAAAAAACTAACGTTCCCAATACAAGTAACTTGGAAAAACTGTAGATGTGAAGCACAATGTTGACAAAAGCTTCCCCCTCTCATTGAATTCCTTGCAGGTAGGTATGGGTTGTGCTCCCTGTGACTGTTCCAAACTCAGGCCTTAGCTAGACCAGGCTATATCCTGGGGTGAACCCTGGGATTGTCCCTGTGTGTCCAGATGATGCACAGGGAATCCCGGGATCAGGGGGGAATCATCCCTCCTTTCCCCAGGGATGTAGCCCTCCACTTTGGGCCCACTTTTTCTGGCCCTTTCTGCAGCTTGACCCTGCTCCACACGATTACTTGCACGGAGCCGGGAGCTGCGCTCATCAGGGTTAGGGTTGGGGGGAGTGGGGGAAACAAATTAAACTTTAAAAAAGACTTACCTTTAGCACACGAGCACTCTTCAAAAAATAAAAAATAGCGGGCGCAACACCTCTCTTCCTGAGGTCGTCACGCCTTAAGTGTAAATGAGGGAGAGATCTCACGTGAATCCCAACGCAAGATTTCCCCTCCTCTCTCCCGGAACAAAAGGTAGGTCTAGCTAAGGCCTCAGCCTCATGCAGACCTGGGCCTCATCTACACCAAGCAGGATATTGCACTATGAAAGCGGTATATAAAAGGCAGGAGCCACACTACTGCTTTATAGCGGTATTGAAGTGCACTGACGACTGTTGGAGCCCATTGACACATACCATATACCGCTTTCATACCACTATATCCTGCTTGGTATGGCTCCTGCCTTTTATATACTGCTTTCATACTGCTTTCATCAAGCAATATCTTGCTTGGTGTAGATGAGGCCCAGGTTACACTAGTCCCAGCCTTCCTGAACTTGGGGCCCTCAGTATGTTTTAGACAACAACTCACAGTATTCCTGATCACAGGCCATGCTGGCTGGGGTTGATGAGAGCTGAAGTCCAAAACATCTAATGAGCACCTGGTTGGGGCTGCCTACAGTTCTATAACCTTGAGTAAACCAAAGTTTGAGGCCATGGCTAGATATGGCCTATATCCCAGGATCATCCCGGGATCATCCCTGTGCATCCAAATGACACACAGGATCCTGGAAACAGGGAGGGATGACCCCTCCATTTGCCTGGGATAATCCTTAGGCCTAGCTAAGGCCTGAGTTACTCTGGAAAGAGCGGCCTTGATCATAGGATCATAGAATCATAGAATAGTAGAGTTAGAAGTGGCCTGCAAGGCCATCAAGTCCAACCCCCTGCTCAATGCAGGAATCTATCTTAAAGCATCCCTGACAGATGGTTGTCATATGCATTTCCCTAGGGATGACTCTTACAAATGCAGACTTTTTGGATAAGCCTTTGAGGAAAAACTTGGTCTTCTGCAAGTCATGGGGGAGAGCAGTATTCAATAAATGTTCACCTTTGGGGGGGGAATCCCTGGGTGCGCACCCTAATGAAAAGTGCTGTGGACACCTATGCTTGTTTATTATATTTAGGAATAGACAGACTCCCCTGTGTCTGGCTCTGTCAGACGCTCGCCAAGCCGCTGCTGCCACCCACCCACCCCCACTTACGGTACCCCTCAGGCTTCTCTGCAGTTCAGCAAGTGCCCAACGAAGCTGTGAGTATGTCTCCCCTTGTCTGGAGCCTCCACTGTTGTGCACAATGGAGGCTTTGGAAATGACGTATTTCCTACCTTGTGTAAAGGGCAGTCATAAAGTCCCCATTTCCACTTTCAGTCTTGCATAAATGGGGCTTTTCCAGATGCCAGTAACCCAAGATAGAAAATACGTAATTTCTGGAGCTTCCATTGTGTGCAACAATGGAGGCTCCAGACGAGGGTGAAAGGCTGCGGGGCAATTGTCAGGCTGCGGAGTGCTTGAAGAGCAGCACAGCAAGCTGGGTCCAAGCAGGCAGATGTGGGGAAGTTCATCAGTCCCTCAGACCCAACCGGGTGCCCACACCATCCCTAATTATATATACTAAATTATGGAACTCACTACCACAAGATGTAGTGATGGCCACCAATTTGGATAGCCTTAAAAGGGGGTTGGATAAATTCCTGAAGGTGAAGGCTATCAATGGCTACTAGCCCTGATGGTTGTGTGCTGTCTCCAGTAGTTGAGGCAATAAGCCTGTGTGCACCAGTTGCTGGGGAATATGGGTGGGAGAGTGGTGTTGCACCATGTCCTGCTTTGTAGGTCCCTGGCCGATGGATGGTTGGCCGCCGTGGGAACAGAATGCTGGACTAGATGGACCCTTGGTCTGATCCAGCATGGCACTTCTTATGTTCTTATTAGTTACCCGTTGACCTAGGGCATGTCTACACCATGCCTATATCTCGAGATCATCCTGGGATCATCCCTGTGCATCCAAATGACACACAGGGGATCCCAGGAGCAGTCAAGGATGATCCCTCCATTTGCCTGGGATAATCCTTATGTGTAAAAGGGCCCCTAGTCCTCTAGGTGATATACAGCAATGCAAATTAAAACACAAATCAAATAATACAGTAAAATATGAAATCAACCCAAATTAACACAAATGCATTAAACCTACAAGGGCAAAAATAGAACAATCAAATGTTGTCAGAGTAGGGACTAATGTAATTGTAATGGAACCGCTTGGCTTGACTCAGCAATTTGCTGGCCGGGGAAGGGGGGTCTGGCTCGGCCAGCCCAGACACACACCCCTTCACTGCCACTTTTTAACCCTTTGAAAGTCTAAGTTCTCAAGGAATGACACCACACAGGAGATAGGGACCAAACACTTTTATTCTTTACACAAACACACTTCCTTAAGGCTCCACACATTAAGGTAAACACGTAAGATTTTTTGGGGGGGAAACACCGACAAAGGAATAACACACTTCGGACAGCAGGGACTAATACTAAGCACTCACTCCCCACTAACCACCCACCAGCCATAACTCCAGCAAGGTCCCTTGCCCACTTGTACCCAAACCTAATCTAAAACGAAACAAACACTTAACACTGCGACTCAAGCTCTGCTGCTCACTTTGACTCAGCTTCATGCCACTTGAACTGACTCTTTCCCTCAGCAGCCACGTGGGGCTTCTGCCATCCAGCTGGCCCGGCCTGGATGATCTTACTCACTACGCACTCACCAGACTCCTAACACCCATAGGAAAGGGACCAGACCCTTGGGTGCCCACACTTTTTATCTCTTTCTGGGACCCCCTTGTTGCCAGACCCACCCTGACCAAGAGAAACCCCTTAGCAACCCACACCTCACCTGAAGGGAGGGGGAATGCTCCCAGACATTGCACAGCTGCAACTTGTTAAGTCTTCAACTGGTACCAGCACGGGCAGGCATTATCAGATGCCAGGCACTTCTCGCCCAGCGTGGCCTTGGCATTTCACTTGCTACTCCATTTTCGGACACAAAGAAACCCCTCTCCCTCTCCCAGGGATGAAGCAAAGATGTTCTCTTAAAGGGACCATGGGCCCAGCCCATGACAGTAATAATCATTTTCAGGTTTAAAATAAAACTTAGATGCATATTATTAAAATGTTAGAAGATATTAAAAGGCTTACATGCACCAACAGGTGTTTGCCTGGCAGCAAAAAGATGCCACTATAGGTGCCAGGTGAGCTTCTCCAGGGAGAGCATCCCACTGCAGGAAGACACCACTTAGAAGACTGGAGCCTTCCATACTTCAGGTGGAGGGTGATAGTCCCTATTGCGAGTACTAACCTACCTCAGAGAGTGGTTGTGAGAACCAGGCATGCCATGTAGAGCTTCTTGGAAGAAGGGCAGGAGGAAAGTATAATAGAGAACTAAAAATAAATGTGGGCTTCACATCTTTGATTTAATACAAGACAGGAGACAGATAGAGTTTTGCTGTAGAAATTGCGGTGTAATTCAGACTGGCATAGAAATTCCCCCCTCGCCTACAATGCACAGAGGCAGATTCAGGAATCTGTCAAGAAATTACTGTACTGTGGTTTCGTGGAATCCATTTATGGGCAGGACATGCATTGCATGAATGGCAACCGGAAAAGTTGAAATAAAACCCATATGGGAGCACATAAAAATGCTATATGAGCGTATAAACACATGCTATCTTTTAAAACTCCATGCCAGAGAAACTCCTTTGGTTTGATGGGCAATATACAACAAATCTTCTAACACTTTGCAAGAGACAATTCATAGTGAGATCCAAACGGCCCACTGAATGGGCCATGTACAAGTTGTTTACTTCTTCTTTCAAAACAGGAAGTAATGAGGGACAAACACATGGGTAGAGAAATGACGGTAAGGAAACACAATTTCCCCCCGTGTGATGATGCTCAAATAAATATAAATAAATTTACAGAACTTCCACTGGCACGTAATATGTTGCATATTATTATTAGCTGAGTGTAGAATTAATCAGAGATTAATTGATCAGAGATTTTTCAGATGTGTGTGTGTGTGTGTGTGTGTGTGTATTGTATTAATAGAAAATATTAGTGTATTGTCCAGCAATTCCCCCCTTATTTTTATATGACTACAATTCTGGAGAGTTTTTTTTTAAAAAAAATACATGGAATCAGTGCATAGAAAATGCTATTCCATTGTGGAATCCTGGGATTAGATCCATAGAAATCCAAAGTAATATGAATCCATTGCAGATTTCTCTGACATCCCTAACCTGAAGTCCTTTTAGCAGTGCTAAACACATTTCCAAATAACTGAATCAAGAAATAAAATGTCTCAGGGGGGCCGTTGTTTTCTGTGTTGCATTTCTGGATGAGGAAAAACAAACTGAAGCTGAATTCAGACAAGATGGAGGTGCTTATTGTCAAAGGATCCAACCTGGGTTTGGAGGTGTGTCAACCGGTTCTGGATGGGGTTACACTCCCTCTGAAAGACTGTGTTGGCAGCTTGTGGGTGCTTCTGGATCCGTTGCTCCAAATGAAAGCCCAGATAGATGTGACGGCCAGGAGTGCCTACTATCAGCTTCGGCTAATACGCCAGCTACACCCCTTCCTAGAGTCAGAAGACCTAAAGATGGGAGTGCACATGCTGGTAACTTCAAGGCTCAACTTCTGCAATGCGCTCTACATAGGGCTACCTTTGTGCTTAGTCTGGAAATGTCAACTAGTTCAAAATATGGCAGCCAGGCTGGTCACTGGTACACCTAGGGGTGACCACATCACAACAGTCATAAAATCTCTTCACTGGCTGCCAATGAGTTTCTGAGCAAAGTATAAAGTGTTGGTTATCACCTTTAAAGCCCTACATGGTTTGGGTCCAGGCTACCTGCGGGATCACGTTCTCCCGTACAATCCACCCCTCACACTCAGGTCCTCTGGGAAAAATCTACTTCAGCTAGCAAAAACTAGATTAACAACTGTTACCCAGAGGACCTTCTTTTCTGCTGCTCCCAGACTGTGGAACGGCATGCCGGAGTGCTGGTAGTAACATTTAAAGCCCTAAACGGCTTGGGGCCAGGTTATCTGAAGGAACGCCTCCTCCCATATGTACCTGCCCGGACCCTAAGGTCATCTTCAGGGGTCCTTCTCCGTGAGCCCCTTCCAAAGGAAGTGAGGCAGGTGGCTACCAGGAGGAGGGCCTTCTCTGCTGTGGCACCCCGGCTGTGGAATGAGCTCCCTAAGGAGGTTCGCTTGGCACCTACATTATATGCTTTTAGACGCCAGGTGAAGACCTTTTTATTCTCCCAGCATTTTAACAATCTATAAATAAATTTTAACTTGGTGTTTCAAATTAGTAATTTTGCATTGCTGCTGTTTTTATCTGGTTGAGCTTTTATATTGTATTTTATATTATGGTTTTATACTGTTGTTTTATACTTTGAATGTTTTTAATTTTTGTGAACCGCCCAGAGAGCTCCGGCTATTGGGCGGTATAGAAATGTAATAAATAAATAAATAAATAAATACTAGCATTCAAGAAAGCTATAAAGACTGATCCCTTCTGGCAGGCCTATTCAGTGGAATTTTAAGATGTTTTTAGAATGTTTTTAACAATGTATATTATGTTTTAATTGAGTATTAAGTATTTTATCATTTATTGTTGTTCCCCACCTCAATCAAAATGGAGAGGCGGGCAAGAAACATTATTATTATTATTATTATTATTATTATTATTATTATTATTATTATTATGAGGAAAGGGGCTCTGATTAAGGATATCTGGCAATCCAGTCTGTTTGGAGCTCAGTGAAGTTCCCCAGATCCCTGTCTTAGCATGCATTCATGAGCTGAGCCACAGGATCCCTGCTGGAATTCACAGAGCACCACTGCTGTGCACAACTCTCCCATTGCCCCTGCCAGTTCCTGGCAAGAAGAGCGGGAGTGTTGGGCCACCAGCAGTAAAGCAGTGGCAGGAAGGGCAGTTCCGCAGCTCCACTAGCCACTGTGCACGACTGCTGGGCGGTATATAAATTTAATGAATAATAAATTAAATAAATAATAATTGGAAGAGAAAAACTCAAGGGTTGTCAAACTCATCTAGTATTTAAGTCAAGCATTACCAGCTGGTAAGGTTTATATTCCAAGCCAGTGTGGTCACAGTGATATCTCTCCTACCAGTTGCCTTAATTGCACATCATGTTCACCATTCAAATGCACAGAAATCTGAATTGTTTTACAGTTTACGGTTTCATATATTACTGTCTTAACTGTGCATCAACTTTCACATCCACTTGCTACTTTTTTGTGGTTTTGACTATAACGTTCTCTGACATGCTGCCTGTTTGGCATGACAGATATGAATGAAATTTCATTTCAGGTTAATTTTTGATAAGAAGTTACCAAAACTTGCACATTTATTCATATTCAGGATAGAAAAACTGTCAGCAAGCTAACAGATCTGTCCATCCAGACCCAGGACTTTGACTGCTTAGCTCTTGTACATTGATGGTGCTATATAAATAAATAATAATAATAATAATAAAAAAGTTAAAAGTCTCACCTTGAGTCACTGGCCGTTGCTAGACCTACCTGATCATCTGGTGGTGAGGAGGGATCAGCCCATGCTAAAAGTAGTGCGGGCTGTCACTCCAATCCACACATCAGATGCGACAGGCTGCAGGAAAGCCCTGTCATGTCCGCCATTTTGTTTGTAGTGTTAAAGGGCCAGGAGCGCACCAGCGGCAAAGGTAATTCTTTTTTAAAAAAATCATTCTTACTGCTCCCTCCCTGCCCTGACCTCCCCCACCCCGGCTCCAATCTCCCTGCCCTGGCTCCGATCTCCTTGCCCTGCCCTGATGGCCACAGTGCTTCTGCAGAGCGCTGTGCCCCGTCCACCACTTTCCCCAGCTAATCACGAGTAATTGTGGTAACCATGAAAAGCGGAACGGGCTACACATTCGTGGGCTCGGGCTCAGCCCAAGACTGTAGGAAATACCAGGCTACAACTGTAGCCAAATACCCCGGTGCAAGGGAGGGTTACCCCTGCCTGACCCCAGGATCCCCTGAGCTGAACCCTGGCCTAGCAATGGCCACTGTGTATTCAGCCAAGGTTGTGGTGCTGAATTAGGGTTGGGCTTGTTCACACAACACTGTAAGCCATGGTTGAGCCACTAACCCTTTTGCAGTAAATGGTTAGTGAGCATGTTTAAACTGTGATTATGTAGCCACCACATGCTAAGTCACGGTTCAAATGACACACAAAGCCGTAATGTTTAGCTCAAAATGCTTAACCTCCATGTCTTAATGTCTTGTCTGAACAGTGTTATTGTCTAAGGCTTAATCTACACCAAGCAGGATATTCCACTATGAAAACAGTATGAAAGCAGTATATGGTATGTGTCAATGGGCCCCAACAGTTGTCAGTGCACTTCAATACCGCTATAAAGCAGGAGTGTGGCTCCTGCCTTTTATATATCACGTTCATACCACTTTCATTGCGCAATATCCTGCTTGGTGTACATTAGGGCTAATTGGCCCTCATATTTAACAGGCATAACAGCTTCATCTCTTTGTTGGAATAGCTGGACCTACTGATCTGACTGGTTCAGATGAGTGATATTAATGTCATCTAAGGCTAGAACTACACTTCTGCTTTGTAGCAGTATTGAAGTGCACTGAAAACGGTTGAGGCACAATCCACATTCCCTATACCACTTTTGTAGTGTTATATCCTGCTTTTTATTCCACATTTGTAATGATTTGACACAAGGTGTAGTTCTGGCCTCAGTTTGTTTTTGATCACACACTTTTTCATATTTGGGACGGAAAGTATTGGAATGCCAGAACAAATGAAATGGACGGATTCATCCCTCTGATTATTTAGCTTTTGCATCAGAGGTGGATAACTGTAGTATCCTTGTGGCGACCCCACCCAGACCTAGGCCCTTTCTACACCTAAGCATTATCCCAGGAAAATTGAGGGGACATCCCTGCCTGTTCCCGAGATCTTCTGTGTGTCATTTGCATGCACAGGGATGATCCCAGTATGATCCTGGGATAAATGGATGGTGTAGACATGCCCCTAGTAACAGTAATGTTGAAACCAACAGAGGAAATTCTTAAAAGTGGATCTGTTTTGTAACTGTTAAATATGCATTGTTATTTTCTTCTGACTACTAAATCAGGCTAATGTACTCTTCCCCTGAGCTGTCAGGCATCTACTGTCACAAAAGACATCTCTTTCCAGGAAGATAATGCCTTCAGCATTGCACTTAGAAATGCCAGTTCTCATTATACATGCAAACAAATGCATTGCATGATTTATATGTATTGACAAATGCCTTACACCCACGCCCGGCACGCCTGGGCAGGGGGAGGCTAATTGCGGGTGAGGGTGGCGTGACGAGGTGTGGAGGTTCGCCATTAGTGACCTCCATATGGCGCCACTGGAGTTGGGAGGGGACAGAGGGTATTTAAGCTAGCATACCACTCCCAGCTACCTCTTTTGTTGTGCTGCTCCCTCCCTCCCTCTCCTGTAGAAAGTGTGGGATTGCTGGTTATCTTTTCGGAGGCCAAGTAGGAATTTTTTGCTCATAATCTACCTTGGTTATGAGGTTTTTTTTGCCTACTTCACACTGTAAGACAGGCAGGGTGTTATAATTAAGTTGATTTGGTAATTCAGTTTGGTCACATTTGTTGCATAGGCAGGTAGGAGCGGGCATCTGGAGCGAGGTTGATATTGGTGAGCATTCACAGGCACCATTGTGGTGATTGGTAAGGCCAGAGGCCCACCACTGGGAGCCTTGCAGCATCAGCTGGCAGTATAAGGGTTACCTTTGAGGCCAACCCTCCTCAACCACTCAGAGCACTGCAGCCTGGGGGTGGAGGTTGACACCAGAAGGTCTCCCTACTACAGGAGGGGAAAGCCCATGAGGTGGCAAATTGCCAGATGCCCCTTGGTGGGCAGTGAATGGCTTGCCCGGCCCTAACAATGGCCTGTGAAGTGGCCAAGAGATGATGCCCAATTAAGCCTTCCCTCTTTTGCAGATCTTCAAATACTTAATCCCAATTCTGTGTCTTGTCTCTTCATTTCTCATCCTTCACATCCGCAAAAGGTTCTTGGCTGTTGAACTTTAAAGCTGATAGACCAGATCAAGTGGGAGAAGCTAGTCCCCCCTTCTGCTATTGTTTCAACTGAGGCCTTTGCTAGAAGTACCTGATAATCTGGTGGTGAGGAGGGGCCAGCCCATGCTAGAAGTAGTGCAGGCTGTCGCTCCAATCCACACATCAGACGTGACGGGCTGCAGGAAAGCCCCGTTGCATCTGCCATTTTGTTTGCAATGTTAAAGGGCTCGGTGCGCAGGAGCACACCAGCGGCAAAGTTAAGTGTTTGGGTTTTTTAAAAAAAATGTTCTCCCCACTCCCCCACCTCCCCCCTGGCTCTGATCTCCCTCCCCCCCCCCAGCTCTGATCTCCCTGCCCCCTGGCTCCCATCTCCCTACCCTGCCCTGATGGCCATAGCACTCCTGCAGAGTGCTACACCCTGTCCACCACTTTTCCTGGCTACTCGCGAGTAATTGCGGTAGCCGGGAAAAGCGGTGGACCGATCTACCTGCTTGCAGTCTTGGGTTCTGCCTGAGACCGTGGGAAATACTGGGCTACAACTGTAACCAAATACCCCGGGGCAAGGGAGGGTTTGGAGAAAACCCATTATGACCAAGCTGTTGCTTCTCTGATACTTCTAAAACTATAAGAAGTCCATTGTCTTTCCACAGCCCTCACAGTTATAAGTACAAAAGAGATCTACTGGGAAATAGAGCAATCATCACTTGAAAAAGGAATCCTAATTCAAAGTAAACTGTGGTTTCTGTGTTGTTAAGAGAAAAACTTTTTAAATTATTTTGTGCTCTCTCTCTCGCTCTCTCTCTCTCTCTCTCTCTCTCTCTCTCTCTGTCATGCATTTTTAAACTGTCTTACTAGGAAAGGTTCTGAGGAAAATGCAGTGAGTCATTCAAGAGACAGGAGATGCTACTCTGAGTGAAATGGCATATTGAGGCTAATGGACCTCATTTGAACTTTGCTTTGTTTCCTCATTAACACATTTCCCCATGAGGCTGTGAAAATGCCCAGCTCAGAAAGGCTGCACAGAAGGAGAGAGAAAGAAAAAATACAAAACAAATACCTCTCATCCTTTTGACAAGAGGGGAAAGACTTGTAACTGTCTGTCTGTAATGTAAACCTACAATTTACGCTGAAGCTTCCCACTAAAACCACACTTTGGAAACAATTTTGAACATCAGTCGCCTTTATTCATATTATATGGTGGGGTGTGTGTGTTTAATTAGTGCTTAGGCAAAAGCCTGGGTTGGAGTGAGGAAGTAAAACCGATGTAAATTTTAGGGGGGGGGGTGTTTGTAAAAAAAATATCAGGGTGGGAATGGAACTCTATGCTGCTACCCAAAATCCCTATCAGGGACTAGAACTTGTGAAGCACCATTTTTGTGGGGAGTGACATTTTCCCCCAAGAAGCCCCTGCATGGGAGACATAAGAATGTAGCTACTGGGGGCTTTGAGGAAAGGAAAATGGTGGCTATTTGCTCAGTCATCCTTAGCACCTGCTCACTGATTCCACATACTTAGTGACTATTGCAATAAACCCACTCCCCTCACCCCAGCCCCAATGGGCAAGGAATCGCGAGAAGCCAGGACAAACCATGGCGCCCGGCCACACGTTCTGTGGTATCGGGCCCAGCCCAAGACCATGGAAAAACCAGGCCTAAAGGGGAGGGTGAGATCCTGGGACAAGGGAGGGATGATCTCTCCCTGATCCTGGGATCCCCTGTGCATCATCTGAATGCATAGGGATGATCCCGGAGATCATCCCGGGATTTTGTCCCATCTAGCTATGGCCCATGTTTGGCCAAATAGAATCACAGGTGGTTCTGATCAAATACTGATCAAAAACAAACAAACAAATTTCTTATACATGCCTGGAACCAGGTTGTGGAAGACCCACCTACACCAACTGGTAGCAGTGTCCTGAGGTCTTAGAGTTTGTTGGATGCCTACCTGGAGATGCGAGGGACTGAACCTGAGGTAAAGCATTTCTTGATAATACATCCAGAGTGCAGAATGTGAAGTGGAAGCCAGACCTTTTCACTTTAACCAGGGGGCTGTGTATACATTCTGGAAGCCCTGAGGTGGCTCCACGGTGACACTGTGTCAATTATGTGACAAAGCAGCCAGCTCAAAACCATCATGGGGCTTTCTAGAGAAGCTCCTCATTTCAAAAGTTGGGGACTTTTCTTGACTTTTCAGGTTGGAGCAAGGCAAACATGACCTTTTGCTAGCTTCTAACCTTACTCCATCCTCGATGTGGAAGTGTGGCCAGGTGGATGGTGACCCCTGATTTGAGGAGAGACTGGAAGAAATGGGCATGTTTAACCTTGAGAAGAGAAGACTGAGGGGAGAGATGTTAGCACTCTTCAAATACTTGAAAGGTTGTCACACAGAGGAGGGCCAGGATCTCTTCTTGATCCTCCCAGAGTGCAGAAAATGGTATAATGGGCTCAAGTTACAAGAAGCCAGATTCCAGCTGGACATCAGGAGAAACTTCCTGACTCTTAGAGCTGTTCGACAATGGAACCAGTTACCTAGGGAGGTTGTGGGCTCTCCCACACTAGAGGCCTTCAAGAGGCAGCTGAACAACCATCTGCCAGGTATGCTTTAAGGTGAATCCCTGCATTAAATGGGGTTGGACTCGATGGCCTTATAGGCCCCTTCCACCTCTACTATTGTATGATTCTATGATTGGTCACTGTCTGCCTGGGCAGAGGACAGGGGGTGAGCCCAGCCACCAGAAACCCCACACTTTTGCTGTGCATAGGGATTAGCCACCACCATCCCGACACAGCAAAAATGTGTCTTAAGCAAAAGTATGTCCTATGGTATATAATATTATATACCATAATCGTAAGCAGCCCTTAGGATTATGGTATATAATATTATCAAAACACTTCAGGTCACTGCTACTGAATTTATGAGACAAACCTATATGGCTGAGTCTTAAGTGGGGGAAAGGAAACTTCTTTAAAAACATAAAGATTCCTTTTTTATTATTATAGGTAATGGTAACCACAGGAGAGAGTCTAAAAATTTACTGACCTGCTCCTTGAGATGTAAAAGTTTAATCAACTTGCTAAGGTCTGAATTCCCAAATGTGCAATAAAATGGCAAACTGTTGGGGGGGGGGGGGAATAGATCCCAGGAAATCTAAACAGAAACTGCATCTGGGAGTTGAGCTTTTAGAAATGGTCTTGTCAGAAATTTCCAGCTGTTACTGCATGGTAAATAATTCAAGCAAATGCTCTCAACTAAAAGTGCACAGTGACAGATTAGGGGAAAAATGAATTTTTAACAATGCTACTAAACTATATAACAACAAACTTTAGTTGAGCGTCATCCAGCTTTCCAACATGAAAACACAACACACCATCTAAAAATATTAGATGGGGATGGAAAAAACATGAATTAATTAAGACACATTTTCTGTCTTCCTAGTGCTCAGATGGTCCATAGACTGAGTCACTAGAAAGGAACAAACAGTCTCCATGTATTATTAGATCTTCGTTTTCTGGAACTTGAAGTTGTGAGGGGAGAAGCAACTGAGGAAATAAAGACACAGACTCTGGAGCATGGGATAAACTAGGACCTCTTTATTCAATGTGCATCATTCATCCCACCCTGGATCTGAATGTGAAAGTGTGGGAATCTATTACCTTCCTACAGGCCACTAGCCTGGCTTATAGATGAACCACTCTGCCAAAGTCAGAAGTCAGGTAAACCTGGCCACTTTTTAAAGCTACACTTATATAAGTGGGGGGGGGGGAGAGACCACCCTGTGTCACCTCCACCCAATACCACACAACTCTGAGTATGTCAGTCTGAGAGTCAGTGTGATGTAGTGGCTAAAGTGTTGGACTGGGAGTTAGAAGATCCGGGCTCTAGTCCTCACTCGGCCATGGAAGCTCACTGGGTGACTTTGGGCCAGTCACAGACTCTCAGCCCAGCTTACCTCACAGGGTTGTTGTTGTGAGGAGGAGAGGAAGAGGATTATGTACGCCGCCTTTGGGTTCCTTGAGGAAAAAAGGTGGGATATAAATGTAATAATAATAATAATAATAATAATAATAATAATAATAATAATAGAGACAGGAAGGTCTCCAAAGCGATGCCATGCCCTGACATGAGAGTGGCACAGCCTCCAAGGAGCAGGGCCTCCAAACTTGCCAATCACCATAGAGGTGTGATTGAGTGCTCACCAAACCTACTCTAAAATTCTGAAATTCCCTGCCTATTCCAATCAACTTATTTACCCACTTTCCTTAAGTAATTCCAGTATGAAGTAGGCAAAAATGTACACAAAAACAAATAAGTGGCAGGTAAAATTCCTACTTGGCCCTTCCAAAAGAGGCAAGCAGCTAATCCATAGAATCATAGAATAATAGAGTTGGAAGGGGCTATATGGCCATTGAGTCCAACCCCATACTGGGTGGAAGCCGGAAAGCGAAAGGGGTCAAGTAAATGGTGGGGTCTTTATAGGGCTTGCCCCACCACACTTCACAGTGCACATGGGCCACACACATATGCAGCGTCTTTCCTCCTCCTTCCTGTCTGTGAATGTCACCTTCCACCCAAGACATACCGGCTGGGTGGGAAGTGGGCTTGTTAGAATTACTCCTACTTCTGATACAGGAGGGAAAGACACACATTAGATAGTTGGTTCCCCTCCCTCTTATTGCTTCTAGGGATGCAGAATTTTGGTATCTTATCTAAACATGTTTGACTTCCCACACATTCCTCAAATCTTTCACCCCAGTAGGTGCATTCTCCAAATTCGTCTCAAATGTGGCTTCAGGTAAAATCTGGAGAGGAACTGTGCCATTAACTGTGCACTGCCCCCTTAAGTACAACAAATTCTCCAGACCTTTTATCCTTTAGACTAGGAGGAACCCTGTGCAGATCTGTGTTAGGAGGCCTGAAGAGCCTCCACAAGATGGAGGTACCTTGGGTTGGGAAACCAACTACTTTTGATGGACGTTTTTGATGGGCTTTCCAGGTCAGGTTCAGCCACTGGAGGAGCAAAGGGGACTCAGTCAGTTCTGCCTGGGTTTTGTCCGCCCTGCTTCTTCCCCCCACTGGCCAACATTCCCGAACACTGAGATGGCCTTCACAGCCCCTTGTTTCCACCACTCCATGAGATGAATTGGACAAATATGTCTAGTTGATACTGTATTGTTATGAATTTGGTTTTATATTTGTTTGTATCTTGGTACATTGCAATATTTTATCATACCAAGTATCCCTCAGATATTTTGTAAACTGTGTTTTTCTCTTTTTTACTAATCTGCTTTGGGCTCATAGAATCATAGAATAGTAGGGTTGGAAGGGGCCTATAAGTCCATCGAGTCCAGCCCCCTGCTCAATGCAGGAAACCACCTTAAAGCATACTTGACAGATGGCTGTCCAGCTGCCTCTTGAATGCCTCTAGAGTGGGAGAGCCCCTCCCCTCCCTAGGTCATTGGTTCCATTGTCATAATGCTCTAACAATCAGGACGTTTTTCCTGATGTCCAGCCAGAATCTGGCTTTCTGTAACTTCAGCCCATTATTCCGTGTCCTGCACTCTGGGATGATCAAGAAGATATCCTGGCCCTCCTCTGTGTGACAACCTTTTAAGTATTTGAAGAGTGCTATCATGTCTCCCCTCAATCTTCTCTTCTCCAGGCTAAACATGACCAGTTCTTTCAGTCTCTCCTCATAGGGCTTTTGTCTCCAGACCCCTGATCATCCTCGTTGCCCTCCTCTGAACATGCTCCAGCTAGTCTGCATTCTTCTTGAAGTGTGGTGCCCAGAACTGGCTTACCTCAGGAAGGAAAAACAGGTCAGAATCACAAGAATGAACATATTCCCCCCACACTCCCTATGTTGTCTGTGGCTTATGGCATTGCATTTTATTCTTTTAGCTTTATGTAACCTTCCCAGGGAATATCTGTTATTGGGCAGATTAATATATAATACAATTATGACTTATTAAATAAGTGAACGAGCAACAAATATATAAACTGTCATCTTGGTATACCTTAAGATGAAAGCCTCTGAGACAGACTTGGAGTAACCACAGTCACACATCTGGAGAAGACCTCTCACGCCTGTAGATGTGCCTGCCAAGCAGAACGGTAGCTCCCACACCTTCTATTTTAGAAAGGACATCCTGAGGAACGGAGGTGAGGAAGAAGACAGCTATAAGAAGACAGATCCTCGCTTCCTTGAAAGCCAGGCAATCCTGCGGAAAACAGTGGGGTTAATAGGGTACGAGAGAAAGCTGCCCATGCCTGATGTTTTATTCACTTCCCCTTTTGCCTTGTTTTAGCGAACAACGGCCTCATCGGAAAATTGTGCGGCGACGCTGAATGCTCCTTGCTTTACAGAGAGCCTTCACTTCCACCACTACGGTTTATGTGTCCATTGCCCTCGTCTAACCTCAGCAATAACTGGCACAATGTTCTCTCCAACCATCCCTGTTTAAGCCTCATTGACTGCGGCTGCAGCAGCCACCCTTCCCTGCAGAGCCTGCTAACAAGTGAAAGCTGTTACTCGAACTAATGAGCCTGCGAAGGCTCAATGAAATCCAGAGTTCACTGAAGGAAAGCTGCCCTGTGGTTCAGCGTCCCCTCTCTTCTGGGCAGGGGATACACAAGATGAACAACCAGGCCTATCTGGAAAATTTGGCGAACCGCCAGTGCTGCCCTGTGAAAGCCTGGGACCAGGTCCCATTTGAAAAGGCCAAAGGAGGCTAGGGGCGGATCCGCACGTCGACCCCAGAGCGCATTTATGCGACCCCAGGGCACCCCAAAAACGATAGTCTGTACTTGCCTGTAAAAAGAAACGAGGAAGAGATGACAATGATGCCGACGACGATGCCGACGCCACCCAGCTTCCTGCTCCCCGGCCGGTTCGGAGAGCTCTTTTTGAAGAAGGCGGGGTAGAGAGCTTTTTCCGCTCTCCACCCAGCTCTCCGTCCCAGCTGGGGAGCAGGAAGCTGGGTGGCATCGGCGTCGGCGGCGTCATCGTCGTCGTCTCTTCCTCGTTTCTTTTTACAGGCAAGTACAGACTATCGTTTTCGGAGTGCCCTGGGGTTGCATAAATGCGCTCTGGGGCCGACGTGCGGATCCGCCCTGGGTCTGCACATCCAAGAGAATGAGATTCTACCACTTCAGATGCCGGGTGGAAGACTGCACTTTTAAATGCTCCAGTATCAGAGGCAGTAACCCTATATACAGTATCCCAGATGCTGGGGAACGTGGGTGGGAGAGTGCTGTTGCACCATGTCCTGGCTAACAGCTGGTTAGCCACTGTGTGAACAGAATGCTGGACTAGATGGAGCCTTTGTCTGATCCAACAGGGCTCTTCTTAGGTTCTTATGTTCTTAATGCTTCCCATGTTAAAAAAAAAAAAAGAGGAAACAAAAGTTTTTTAAAAAATGGAACAAGAGCTTGCAGCGATGATGTGCCCTTCCTTTGAAACTCCCTGTTCCCTCTGAACTTAGCCAAAATCTTCACAGGAGCTGAAGGGAAGAATGAATTTTCTCAGCAACAATATTTAGTTGTGACCGTACCCGGTTGTCATTAGGGATGCATGAGGAGTTCATTTCTGTACATTTTGATCGGGGGGCTGTTTTTATGGTGCCGCATTGGCGATGCCTCCCTCTCAAATCCCACTCAAATCCCTCTCCTGGGGCAATGTCAGGTAATGCAGTATCCATCTAGATAATGGAGCCCCCACCCCACCCCACCCCACCCTCTTCCTTGTGCAAGGTGACCAATCGCCGGTTGCCTTCCACCAGGCATCACCACCAGATTTTCAGACAGCGGTAGCGCCATATTGATGTCACTTTGATTGAAAAAGTTGGGTAAATCCCCAACTTTTTCAAATTGCAGAATCGCAGGAAAGACCTGCGGTGGCTGCGAAGCTGCAACCGCGTCGTCTAAACAATGCAGCACAGATCCACAGCCGCAGCAGCATTTCCCCCACATATTTCCATACGTTTCTGAGCTTGCGATGTGAGGAAGCCAGATTCCAGCTGGATATGAGCAGGGGGTTGAATTGGATGCCCTAATAGGTCCCTCCCAACTCAACTATTCTATGATTCTATTCTGTGATTTGCAGACCGGAAAAAAATATGAGTTTGATAGCATGCATACATTATCATGGAAAACATACACTTCTGAAAAATGCACACAGATATGCTTTAGGGTGCATGTTCAGGCAGAAAAAGGTCTTAACCAATGGGAGAAGAATACATGCATTTCAAAGATGCACACAATTGATATGTACGTTTCAAAAATACACATGGATTTTCATGCAAAATTCGGGGGGCAGGGAGAAAGCTCACAATCTGATATGGACTCAAGTTGGAATGAGTTTTCGAAACCTAGAGTTTTGCTGATTCACACATCCCTACGTAAAGTATATTGGGGTTGCTTGGAACTGAATGGACAGTTAAGACCTATTCACTTTATCAAATACTTGCTCCTAATTAGATGTGAATCCTGCTAGAATTGGTTCTCGATATGGATGCCTGCCTTGTTGGCATCTCCTTGAGGGCATGGGTATGGGGACTCTTAGGATGGGCACCTGCTCTTCAAAATGTACCACCACACAACTTATACCTAAGAGAAAGGTATTTTGGTTTTCTGTTTCCATAGAGCTTTTAACATCGAAGGCCACTCAAAATGTGCCCACCCACCCACATCCTGGCAGTCTTAGAGTGACCAGATCCAAAAGAGGGCAGGGCTCCTGCAGCTTTAACTGTTTTGATGGAGAGGGAATTTCACCAGGGGCTGCATGCATACAAATGACACCTGCTGAAATTCCCCTTTTCTATCCAATTGTTAAAGACACAGGAGCCCTGTCCTCCTTTTCACATGGTCACCCTATTTTAGGTTTAAGTATTTGTATGCATTTTGACCTTTCTATTTCTATTGTACATCACCTTCAGCACTCACTGGGTGGAGGGGCAATCGTAAAATATTCTAAATAAATAATATGTGGTATTATGTGGTATTATGTGGTAATAACAAATAAATTTATTATTATTATTATTATTATTATTATTATTATTATTATTTGCATCAGAGCAGATTAATTAGTATATTGAATGTATTATCATTTAAAAAGTTGAGGAACTACTATAAATGGGTATTTTTAAAAATCAGTTTCATTCCTTTTCACGCTCATAGGTACGGTACAATTCCAGTAGGCATTCCTCTTGAAAATCAGCATATCAAACAATGCAGAGAAAACATCAGCTTTGTTCTCAGAACACCTCCCTCCTCACAATGCCTCTCAGGTCGCCTATCCTCTTTGCTGATGAGACATTGTAAAAAGACTCCCTAGTGAGAAGATGTTAGAGGGTTCTCTGTAGGGCTGACACATTACAAGTGCCTCCATTTACTATAGGAGCTACAAAACCGATACTAGTACCAGTGGTACAAGACTTTTTGTCACAGCATCGGCTGTGACTTGAGAGTTTAAAAAGGACATAATGTTCTGTCGTAGCATCTCTTCCAATGAATGGCGCTTCTTACCCGGAGCATCAGGCCCTGTCTTTAAATTGGCAGTTCTCAAACTCCAGGATGGGCTTGCATCGGGTGGCACAGGATGCGTGGAAGAGTGGAGTCAATCCAGAGAGGGAAGGGTGCAGGTGATGGGACAGAGAAAGGAACTCCTGGGAGGAAATGTGTTTGAAGACTTAAAGCTCCATCCGACGAGCGTTTTACTGCACACTCTTTCCTGAGCACTCACGGATTGCTCACATGATGTCGTCTGCCTCTTGCACATCTTCTGCCCCTTCTGCCCTTTGTTGCACTGCAAACCATGAGCCCCTGCCAAAGGAAGTGAGGCAGGTGGCTACTAGGAGGAGGGCTTTCTCCGCTGTGGCACCCCGGTTGTGGAATGAGCTCCCCAGAGAGGTCCGCCTGGCGCCTACACTGTACTCCTTTCGTCGCCAGCTGAAGACCTTTTTATTCACTCAGTATTTTAACACTTAATTTTAACTTAAATTTAAATTATACTCTTTTAACTCTGTATTTTAACCTTATATCAATTTTGCTGCGTGGTTTTATCCTGGTTGTGCTTTTTATATTGTATTTTGTATTTGTATTTTTAACTTGTTGGTTGTTTTATGATGGTTTTAATTTTTGTGAACCGCCCAGAGAGGTTCGGCTATTGGGCGGTATAAAAATGTAATAAATAAATAAATAAAACCCCCACCCCTAAAAAGTCTGGTTGCTGCTCTCTCTTTCCAGACTGAATGGGCCTAATTACTTCCTGTTTTCAGGAAGTGACTTCAGAGCGACGACAGAGAAGAGACGGGAGGCGTGTGTATCGACCTAGATGTGTTGGGGCAATTATTGTGGCCTCATGGCTCTCTTTTTTCCTATTTCAATTGAGGTTTTACAAGGCACGATTTGGCAGATCTGTATTTATTATAATTTATCATTTATTGATTACCTTTATAGCCTGCCTTTTTCCCTCCAAGGAACCCAAGGCAGTGTGCATTATCCTCCTCTTCCTCCTCCTCTCCATTTTATCCTCTCAACAACCCCAGTGAGGTAGGCAGTATGAAAGTGGTATATAAAAGGCAGGAGCCATGCTACTGCTTTATAGTGGTACTGAAGCGCACGGACAACTGTTGGGACCCATTGACACACACCATAAACCTCTTTCATACAGCTATGCCATCCTTGGTGTGGCTCCTGCCTTTTATATACTGCTTTCATAGTGCAATGTCCTGCTTGGTATAGATTAGGCCTGCAACTGGCCCAAAGTCATCCATTGAGCTTCCATGGCCAAGTAGGGACTAGAACCTGGATCTCCCGACTCCCACTCCAACACTTTAACCACTCCATGTATAATATTTCCTCTTCCCTTTTTCAGACTAGAATCTTCCACTCCTCAAATAATAATAATAATAATAATAATAATAATAATAATAATAATATAATAATAATAATAATAATAATAATAATAATAATAATAATAATGATGGAATTATATGAATATTGCTTGATAGTGGATCAGGGGTAGGCAATGTGGTGCCCACAGATACTAATATGCCCCCAGACATCTTATTTGTGCAGCTGACTAGGGATAGATAAACTCACCCATGCTGGGCTTCGTCAGATGCTTGTCAAGCCACGTCCATCACCTGTACCTGCTCATGGTGCTGTGCATGCTTCTCATTGGCTTGGCAAGCAGCCAATGAAGCCATGGGGGCTGTCTGCCCTCTTTGTGAGCCACCACCATTTTTGCACAAAATGGCGGCTCGGCCTCTTCTGGGAAGGAATGTTGCATAAAGGGCCCCTTTATGCAACATTCCTTTCCTGGAAGGGGCTGAGCCGCCATTTTGTGCAAAATGGAGGCTGCTGGAATGGGGAGTGGGACATTCCCTTAGTAGAGGAGTGGAACATTCCCTTATAAGGAATTTAGTGCAAAACTATGCATTTTGTGCAAAATGGTGGCTGACTGAGTCCCGTGCTGCCCACCAACTGCTCGTTGCCTCCTCCTTGAAAGGAAGAGAGGCTGAGGAGTTGGTGTGTGGTGATGGGGACTCATGCAAGGGCTTGATAGCTGGCAGGTGTGGCACAGGACTCCAGCAGGGGAGGCACAGGATTCCTGCTCTAGCCAAGTGTCTCCCACAAATCATTTTAATGCATTACAGAGCTCTTCCACTCCTCCTGAACCCTCCTGTACAGGCCGAATTGGGCAAAACATGTAAACATGCCTGGAGGCTGTAATGGGCTGGATGAGGGCTAATAAACTGAAGCTGAATCCTGAAACGACAGAAGCTCTGTAGACTGGTCATTCCCAAATCCAGGAATTGGGTAAGTGACCAGTTCTGGATGGGGTTGCACTCTCTCTGAAGGAGCAGGTGCATAGCTTGAGAGTACTCCCAGATCCATCCTTGTTACTGGAGGCCCAGGTGGACTCCCTGGCTCAGAGTACATGGGGTCAGCTTCGGCTGATCCACCAGATATGACCTTCCATGACAGAGACAACCTAGCCACAGTAGCACATGTGCTGGTAACTTCCCAATTAGACTACTGCAATGCACTCTACATGGGGCTGCCCTTGAAGACATATCAGAAGTTGTAGCTTGTGCAAAATGCAGCAGCTAGACTGCTCACCAGAATGTCTTACAAAGATCATGTAATACCGGTCTTAAAAGAATTGCATTGGCTGCCTATATGCTTCCAGTTGGAATTCAAAGTGTTGGCAATGACATTCAATGCCCTAAATGGCTTGGGACCTTGATACTTGAGGGAGCCTGAGATTTGAGTTTGTGGGATGCCCTCCTCTGCATCCCACAAACATGAGATGTACATTATGATGAGACATGGGAGGGAGAGGGTTTTCTTCCTTGTGGCACCCCGACTGTGGAATACTCTCCCTTTGGAGGCCAGCCTGGGGCCGACACTGGCTTCATTTGTGTGCCAAGTTAAGACATGGCTTTTTATCAAAGCCTTCAAGGGCTAAATTCCCCATGGTTACATAGCTTTAATTGATTTTGTTTTATCACTTTTAAAAAAATTCTACCATTTTAATTTGTTAACAATTTAATACATTTTTAGCTGTGTAAATTATTTATGTTTATATTGTTCTGATTTTATCTGTATGCTGCCCTGAGATCCCAGTGATAATAGGGTGGGATGCAAATGTTTAAATAAATAAATAAATAAATAAATAAATAAATAAATAAATGCTATAGCCCCAACTCTTACACTGACTGGGTACAAAATTTGATTTTCAGGCTGTTCATTTAAATGTGTCCTGCCAATAAACTGCAGGGAATTTTGCAGAGAGCTTTTAACCCAAGGTTTACTGGGCTATGGCCAGCAAAGGAATGCTGAGTTCATATAGTCCTCAGGGGCTTGCCACAGAATTCAGGTTTGTTTCCAGATTGCCTCTTGGGCTATAAAGTGGTTCAGGTATAGTGCTGCCAGTAAACGGAGTAGCTATATTTATAGGGAGTTTTTAAAACAAACTAACAAATAAACAAACATCCTTTTCACATTGTCTAGGAGGGAGAGAGTTTGGTGCAGGATATCTCAGGAAATCCAGCATAGCTTAGCCTGACTTTGAAGTAAAAATAGTAAATTGCCTATATTAGATATGTTCAAAAGTCTGCGTAGCAGTCACAGTTAAATCCAAATGTGTCCTCTTATTTGCTTTTCAGTTTAATCTTGCTACATCAAAGAGCCTGTTCTGGGATAAAGACTAAGAGGATGTTTTAAGTTATCTGTTTTAAAATTTGGTACAGTATATTAGCTTTCATCAGCCCTGCCAAACAAACACACATATCCATGCCTAGCTTCTTCTGAAAAGGCATAGCCGTAAATGCAGCTCACTTCATTTCATGGTTTAATACAGCCAGCTCTTGATCATTCAAAATAGCCAGGGAGCTGCTAAATGAATTGTTCCTACCTTGGTTAAATGGGAGCAGAATGCACCAAAGCAAACCAACCGACCAATTGATTGAGGTTCTGAGAACAATGGACTCACCACTGCGTCATTACTTCACCCTTGGTCGGCCTGGTGCCAGTTGGAGTTAATGGGAATCTAAGAACATCCGGGAAGTTACAGATTCCCCAGCCCTGCTTTACAAGCATCTCTTAAGATCTTTCTCTGGATGCTCCTACCTTCTGAAGCAAGATAGGTGGTTGTCAGGAGGAGCATCTTCTCAGGAGTGGAACCTTGTCTTTGGGCTCATCTACACCAAGCAGGATAATCCGCTATGAATATAAGAGGCAGGAGCCATACTACTGCTTTACAGCAGTATTGAAGTGCACTGACAACAGTTGGGGCCCGTTAACACATACCAGATACCGCTTTCATACCGCTTTGATAGTGCTATATCCTGCTTGGTGTAGATGTGTCATGGGCCCCAACAGCTGTCAGTGCACTTCAGTGCCACTATAATGCAGTAGTATAGATCCTGCAGTGCACTTCAATACTGCTATGAAGCACTAGTGTGGCTCCTGCCTTTTATATACCACTTTCATGCCACTTTCATAGTGGAATATCCTGCCTGGTGTAGATGAGCCCTTTGTATTGCCTTCCCCAAGCCGAGTTGGGTTCTGCTTGTATTGGTGGTATTTCAGCACCAAGATGAATTTATTTGTAAAAGCTTCTCTTCAAGATCCATCCGACAAGTGTTTTACTGCACAGTCGTTACCGGGCATTCGCAAATTACTCACATGACGTTGTCTGCCTCTCTTCCATCCCTTCTGGCCATTATTGTGCAACAAAAAAAACCCTCATTAAGTCCAGTTGTTGCTTTCTCCTACTGGACTGAATGGGGCTAATTACTTCCTGTTTTCAGGAAGTGATGTGGAAGTGGCAACAGAAGAAGTGATGGGAACCAAGCATTTGACTAGGGCCATGGCTAGACAAGGCAATATCCCGGGGATTGCCCCAGAATCATCCCTGTGTATCCACATGATGCACAGGGCATCCCGGGAGCAGGGAAGGATGATCCCTCCATTGGCCCAGGATATCGCGCTACCCTTTTTTCTCGCTTTTTCCACAGTCTCGGGATGATCCTGAGACCATGGAACATGTGGCTGGGCATCGCAGGTTGTCCCGGCTCTTCGCAAGTCACTGCAAGGAGCTGGGACTCGATCAGAGATGTGGGGGGGAGCAGAGTTTTTTTTTAAAAAAAAAAAACACAAAAACTATCCTTTTGCACACAAGCACTCATGCGCTCTTCTCTGATTGAAAATTAAAAAAAAGGCGGGATGTTGTGTGCTGCATGTAGTTGAGGGCGACGATCTCACAATCATAAAATCATGAGATCGTCGCCCTCAAACCCCCTCCAAATGAGTTGTAAACTCCCCCATACACTTCAAACTGAAGAATTCTGAGCCCAGAAGTGAATGGTTTTGTTTGTTTGTTTGTTTGCATACCAGAAGTCCTCCCACACAAAAATCCACTCTGGGATACCACTAGATTTCTTAATTTCTGCAATATAATTTTGGGCTGCTCACTTAATTGCTATTATTGTAAAACATTTGGAAGCCAGAAAGCTATGCTGATCTACCACAATCCCCTCAACAATCTACCAGTAGATTACCTTCAACTCACCCCTGGACATAATTTACCAGAATCCTTTGCTCCTAGCTTCCATACTTCCACATTTTGTCTACTTTCATTTAAAACAACAACATATAAACCCCAGAAGCCTATAATTCTTTCAGATTTCACAGACTACACAACTAGAGCAGGAACCATGTGTGCTTGGCTGAGAAAGTGTGCCCTAATGTCAGTTGTAAGGTTTTTATTTTTCGGTACCCATGTCTCAAAGGATTATGTTTGTGTAGGACAGAGGACTATTTACCACTGCGGGTCAGTGCTTTAGTTCTGCTTTGTCAACTACAGAGCCAGTTGATAGATTTGACAATGTCTCAACTGCAATTCAGCTCCCCTCATGCCATTTTGAATTGTAGCCTAGGCAGTAGTAAAGAGGGTATGTTTTATTTTTCCCATAGACGAGGGAAAAGAATGTGGTTTTTCTTACCTAGTGTATGATCATTTGAAGTCATTTCTTTCTAAGATGACCAAGGAAAGAAAGTGCCTTTAAGGCAGGGTGACCATATGAAAAGGAGGACATCACCAGGTAGATCATGGTTGACAAATGGCAAGTTATTAGCTCCACTGGTGTCATTTTTATAAGCAATAGAATTTTGAAGCTTAAAATGCTGGAACCTTTGTTTTGCAACTCACCTTCACTAAACGTAGGGTGACCATATGAAAAGGAGGACAGGGCTCCTGTATCTTTAACAGTTGTATTGAAAGGGGAATTTCAGCAGGTGCCATTTATATAGGGTGACCAACTTTCAGGATTTCCCCGGATTTGTCCTGGTTTTTGTTCTTTCCATGGTGTCAGGGGGGATTTTCTATAATTTTCAATAATGTCCTGGAATGACACACCTTCCCCTTTAAGGCTGCCATTAGCACGGCAGGAGGGAATGACATGCTTTCTTGAGGCACATCATTCCCCCACCCCGAGCTCCAATTGAGGTCTTAAAGGGGAAAGTGGGTCATTCGTGGACATTATAGAAAAGGCCCCAATTGGAGTGGATGGTGGTGGTACAGAAAGAAATCCTTTCCCCTCCTCCACTCCAATCGGGTTCTTTAAGGTGGCGGGGGAATAACGTACTTTCTGCAGGACTCAGAAAGCTGCTTCCCCCCCCCCCCCCCACACACACGGTGTCCTCTTTTTTGGTTTCCCAAATATGGTCACCCTAATTTATATGCATCCAGCACCTGGTGAAATTCACAACATTTAAAGCTGCAGGAGTTATACTAGAGTGACCAGATACAAAAAAAGACAGTTCTCCTGCAGTTTTAACTGGTGTGATGAAGAGGGAATTTCACCAGGTTCTCCATATTTACAAATGACTCCTGCTGAAATTCCCCTTTCAATACAACTGTTAAAGATACAGGAGCCCTGTCCTCCTTTTCATATGGTCACCCTATTTATGTTGGGGTTTGTTTAACTCACTCCCCAGATATAAAGTGTTACTGATCCACCTGAGTTGACCCTATCCCAGACTGGAAGTTTCAACATGTGGAGCAATACATTTCCTGGATGCCTGTCTCAGGTATCAGATCCCCCATCTACTCTGGATATTCCCCTTTCCCTTGCCAGCTGCAGGCTGAAAAGCTCTCAGTTATATTCTGCACTTGCTTTCTGGTCAGTGGTTTTATTTTATTCTTGCCCTGCATTTAGAATGCAAGTATTTCCCCAGCATTGTATTTACTATCCATCTTATTGCCAAATTTCCCATTGCAGTGCTATCCGTCATAAACACAAAAGAACTGACTGACTCTCTGATAGCGTTAAGCTGAATGTTCAAGTGCCTTTCAGACATGCTTATTTTCTATTTTGTTACCTTAAGGTTTCTTTTCATTTGCTGCTGTGTGCATGCACACACATAAACACACACACACACACACACACCCTTTCACACCCAGCACATGAATTATCCGGCAAATGCTTTAGTCTGCTGACACTTTAACTGATCGGCGTGACAAAAAGAATCATTTTCAGTTTAGCCATGGATTCTAGAAGGTGAGGATGAAAAACGAAAGCAACAAATGCTGCCTTGCTTTCAATGGGGCTCTGAGCAAACTGAGATTAAAACCAATCAAAAGATAAAAATGCTCTCTTACTGGAGGGTATTTTTGAACACAGGGGTATAAACAGTACATATAAGTCAGGTAAGACATGTAATTTAGTTCCTGAAAAAGAACTCGCTATAAATGCAACACAAGAAACATATACAGGATTAGATACAGGTTTAGTCATACTTAGAGCAGACCCATTGAAAGCAATGGGACTGGAGTTGGGCATGACTAAGTAAAATCATTTAGATTTCTATTATCATCATCATCATCATCATCATCATCATCATCATCTCTTTCTTGCTCATGGTGGTTTTTCTAGATGAACACGACAGGTTTGCCAAGTCATGCTGTCTTTTACAGATTCAGGAATTTCCTGACAATTGAGCATGTTTTAATTTTGACTACTTTCTGGATGTTGGTGTGGATGTATTTTGGTAGGCCCAGTTTCTGAAGGTTTTCTGTCTAGTTTTTTTTATTATTATTTTATGTGATGCCAGTGACTGATGTGACTAATGGAATAATTGTTGTAGTGCTTCCCATGGAGTGCTTTTTGTGCCCATTTTTCTATTTTCTCTGCAAGTGAGAGTGGTTGTGTTTTGGACTTCGTTTTGTAGTGCTACATTGAGTGGGGTGTAGTTTTTATCCGCTTTTACTATGGCTTTATGAATGGGGGTGTTTTTAGTGTGGAAGAATTCTCTGAGTGATTTTATCTGTTTTGCATGGACTGTGTTAATGTCCAGCAAACCTCGTTCTCCTTCTTTCCTGCTGATTGCTATTCTTTCAATGCATGAGTTGGGATGGAACATGCAGTGTTTTTTGAGTTCGGTATTATTATTATTATTATTATTATTATTATTATTATTATTATTATTATACCACCCCATAGCTGAAGCTCTCTGGGCAGTTTACATAAGATTAAAACAATTAAAAACAATATACAAAATTTAAAACCACAAAAACATGCAACATACACATAAACATATATCTAAAAACAACTATAAACAACTTTATAAACAACTATAAAAACTGATCCAGGATCAATGAAGCTCATCACATATTACTAAATGCCACAAAAAAGAGAAAAGTTTTAAACTGATGCTGAAAAAATAGCAATGTCGGCGCCAGGCGGGCCTCATTGGGGAAATAATTCCATAATTGGGGCCACCAATTATGAAGGCCCTTTCTTTTCTTGCCATGTTCTGGGCCGCCCTCAGAGTAGGCACCCGGAGAAGGATCTTAGATGTTGAATGTAGTGTATAGGTAGGTTCATGTCAGGATAGGTGTTCCATCAGGTATTGTGGTCCCGGGCCGTGTAAAGCTTTATAGGTTAGAACCAGCACTTTGAATTGGCTTGGAAATGTACAGACAGCCGATGCAAGTGGCCTGGAGTTGGACTTATATGTTCGAACCTTTTGGTCCCTGTTATCAATCTGGCTGCTGCATTTTGCACAAGCTGCAACTTCTGAATCATCTTCAAAGGCAGCCCCACATAGAGTGCATTGCAGCAATCAAACTTGGAAGTTACTAGAGCATGGACAACTGAAGTGAGGTTATCCCTGTTCAGATAGGGGTGTAGCTGGGCCACCAACTGAAGTTGGTAGAAGGCACTCCATGCCACCGAGGCCACCTGAGCATCAAGGGACAGAGATGGTTCTAGGAGAAACCCCAACCTTCGAGCCTGCTCCTTCATGGGGAGTGCAACCCCATCCAGAACAGGTTGAACACCAACTAACCGGTCAGAGGAACCACCCACTAACAGCATCTCAGTCTTGTCTGGATTGAGTTTCAGTTTATCAGTCCTCATCCAGTCCATTGTCATGGTCAGGCACAGGTTCAGCACATCCACAATCTCAATGGGCCAACTGTGATTATACCTAATTATGAATCCAACCCACACTGTCTCAAGGAAGTTTTATTCCTGTGAAATATGTGCTGCAGAAAATAACTATATCCCTGAGACATTTCATTATCCACTCCCCCTCCACACAATCCACGCAGACACACACAACTTCATTCTGATCCTACGGTGACATCATTGCTAGGAGAATGTGATTGACAAGGAGGGGGAATGTGATTGACATGAAAGGAGATAATATAACTATTGCAGGATCTCCCATTCTTGAGACAATCCAAAGTGTTCTGTGACAGAAATGAAGAGTAGTTAGCTAGCTAGGACTTTATACCTCATATATAGAATTGGAAGACATTTGGGGCAAGGAACAATTATTTCTGGAAGCATCCTTCTTCGTTCTCAGCCATGTTTCCACTCCAGGAGCAATATAATTGAAGTATTGGAGGTTGGACAGCATGCAGGTTCTTCCTTCGAGCAAATTTCTCATCTTCCAGCTTTTCATCTTTCATAAAGGGAAGATCCCTTCAGCTGTTGCTGGTGCTGGAGAAAAAATAAATAAACCTCTGAAAATGAATCAGGATTAACTCAAGAAGAAATACATTTGCCTCTACTGAGGAGGGGTGTGTGTGTATATTTGGGATGTGTGTATGACTTGTGGGGAGGGGAGGCAGTTTCTCATCCTTTATCTCAGGGTCTTGAATATAGTGAAAGAAGAAATACTTAATCCCAGCTAACCCCAAGTAGAGAAGGAACTGTCAACAAATAACAAGAGCTTGACCTTAAAGTTTTTCCGCTGATCAAAAATAAAACAGTTTGGGGTGTGGGTGTGTGTGTGTGTGAGAGAGAGAGAGAGAGAGAAAGAGAAAGAGAGAGAGAGAGATGGAATTCAGGTGGCCATGTGTCCAACTTTATAGAGGATAGTCCTCTTTTTGAAGAGCTGCCGAGTGCAAGTCCCTCTTAAAGAATAAGATAAATCTTGAAACTGCAAACAGTTAACACTGGGTAAGCAAACTGACAGGCGTACAGTAAGTTACTTGATTGCTATCATGTAATGTACTGCATTTCTATTTAAATGAGAGTACTTATTTCTATGTTCCCATATATGCATGTTGTGTGTCCAGGTGAAATATAAAGCGTTGGTTATCACCTTTAAAGCCCTACATGGTTTGGGTTCAGGCTACCTGCAGGATCGCCTGCTCCCATACAATCCGCCCCGCACACTCAGGCACTCTGGGAAGAATCTACTTCAGTCAGCCAAAATTAGGCTGACAGGTATTACCCAGAGGACCTTCTCTTCTGCTGCTCCCAGACTGTGGAATGGCCTGCCAGAGGAGACTCATCAACTTAACAGTCTATGAGCATTTAAGAAAGCTATTAAGATGGATATCTTCTGGCAGGCCTATACAGTGGAATTTTAGGATATTTTTAGAATGTTTTTAGGATGTTTTAACAATGTATATTATGTTTTAATTCAGTTTAATGTATTTTATATTTACTGTTGTTCCCCACCTTGATCAAAATGGAGAGGCAGGTAAGAAATAAATTATTATTATTATTATTATTATTATTATTATTATTATTATTTCTGTCTAAACATGCATAGGATTGTGCCCTTAGGCTGAAATCCTATACCCATTTAAGTGGCAGTAAGCCCCATTCAACTTAGGGCCTTGCTAGACAAGGCCTTAGCGTGCTGTGAGGCCCGGTTTCCCTGCTGTGCATCCAGATGATGCACAGGGGAATCCGGGCCCAGGCCGCACTGAAGCCTCCCCTAACGTGCCATAAGCGAAGTCGCTTATGGTGCGCCTTTTCCGCAGCCCCGGCCTGAGGCCGGGGCTGCGGAACATCTAGCAAGGTCCGTGGCTTTTTGCAGCTACTCGCTTACTTGCAAGTAGCCGGGAAAAGCCACGGACTGGGCACAGGGCTCAGCACTGTGCCCATCGGGCTGGGGGGATCCCGGGGGGAGATAAGAGAGAAGGCCGGACCAGCAGGAGAGGGGGGGAAGCTGGACATCGGGGATGGGATGGGGCCAAGGGACGGACAACTGGGGATGGGGCCAAGGGACAGACAACCGGGGATGGGATGGGGCCGAGGGACAGACAACCAGGGATGGGATGGGGCCGAGGGACAGATAATTTTAGGGGAAAAAATCCACTTACCTTCTCCGGAGTCTTCAGGGCGCATGTGGCCCCTTTAACAACAACAACAACAACAAAAATGGCCGATGCTGCAGGGCTTCTGCAGTCCCTGCGCGTCGTTTTTCTAGGAGGCGGAGCGGCGCGCACTAAAGTTAGCACGCCGTCGCCCCGCCTCCCTGCCGGCTTATCCAGCTGGGTCTAGCAAGGCCCTTAGACTACTATATGGGATTTTGCTGTAAGTGAAGTCTCATGGAGTTCAACTATCATGAAGAGCTATCCTATGCATGTTTACTCAATGGTGATTCCCACTGTGTTCACTGAGTAATGTCTCTGGAGAATCTTCCCATATTTGAAGGGCTGTTAGTGTCGGAGGAAGCGATGCCTGAAATTGTACAGGATAAAGTGAAATCAGCCCCCAGCCTGCAGTTGGAGTTTTTTATTTATAAAAAATATTAAGCAGTTTGTTCCTTATCTAACAAGGTTATTTAAAAGAGGGATTTGACCCATTTGGAAAAAAAATGGAGACAAAGGCATCCTGGGATCATCCAACAGGTTTGACTCCTGGATGATCCCGGGATAAACCTTAGGTCTAGCTGTGGCCAAATTATTGATGCATGTTTAGACAGAAAAAAAGTCCAAACTGCCAGCATTCCCTAGCCAGCCAGACTATTATTTTTTTTTCTGCCATAGGACTTTTTTTCTGTTTAAACATGCATAGGATTGCAATCTGTTTTGATGAATCCAGGTTGTCATATCCTCACAAAATCTCTAACCGATTGGCTTGCTAAAGTAGCTCATAAGATTGTTTTACGTTCTGCAATAAATGACATTCCAGGAAGGGCCATGGTAGATTCTCTTTGCTTATTTGGGGAAAATTTTCATCTCATGCGTAAAAGAAGATGGTCAGGCAGAATATTGCAATTTGATCAAACCAAAGCGTTTGATAACATCGTTTTGGTTTTGGTGCCTGCTGAAAACAGGTTTTTGTTTTGTTTTTAATTTGAACAAGTCTTCCCTGGTTGACAAGGCAAGTTTTATTCCATAATCTGATTTTATGTATTTAAATTTTATATTTTGTTTTTCTTCCTTTTTATTATTCACCACTCTGGAACCTTGTTAGATATTGAGTGGTATATAAATTCTGCAAATAAATAAATCGGACTCAAAGAGTACTTATCAATGGAACCTTCTCAAACTGGGGAGAGGCAACGAGTGGGTGCCGCAGGGCTCAGTCCTGGGCCCAGTGCTCTTCAATATTTTTATTAATGATTTGGACGAGGAGGTGCAGGGAATGCTTATCAAATTTGCAGATGACACAAAATTGGGTGGGATAGCTAATACCTGGAAGATAGAAACAAACTTCAAAGTGATCTTGATAGGCTGGAGTGCTGGGCTGAAAACAACAGGATGAAAATTAATAGGGATAAATGCCAAGTTCTACACTTAGGGAATAGAAACCAAATGCACAGTTACAAGATGGGGGACACTTGGCTCAGCAATACTACAAACGAGAAGGATCTTGGAATTGTTGTAGATCGCAAGCTGAATATGAGCCAACAGTGCGATATGGCTGCAAGAAAGGCCAATGCTATTTTGGGCTGCATTAATAAAAGTATAGCTTCCAAATCACGTGAGGTAATAGCTCCTCTCTATTCGGCCCTGGTTAGGCCTCATCTAGAGTATTGCGTCCAGTTCTGGGCTCCACAATTCAAGAAGGACGCAGACAAGCTGGAGCATGTTCAGAGGAGGGCAACCAGGATGATCAGGGGTCTGGAAACAAAGCCCTACGAAGAGAGACTGAAAGAACTGGGCATGTTTAGCCTGGAGAAGAGAAGATTGAGGGGAGACATGATAGCACTCTTCAAAGACTTAAAAGGTTGTCACACAGAGGAGGGCCAGGATCTCTTCTCGATTCTCCCAGAGTGCAGGACACAGAATAACGGACTCAAGTTAAAGGAAGCCAGATTCCAGCTGGACATCAGGAAAAACTTCCTGACTGTTAGAGCAGTGCGACAATGGAATCAGTTACCTAGGGAGGTTGTGGGCTCTCCCACACTAGAGGCCTTCAAGAGGCAGCTGGACAAGCATCTGTTGGGGATGCTTTAGGGTGGATTCCTGCATTGAGCAGGGGGTTGGACTCGATAGCGTTGTAGGCCCCTTCCAACTCTGCTATTCTATGATTCTATGATTCTATGAAATAACATAAAATTGCCAAGAACATACTATCCTTATGCTAATCTATGGTGTGACCACACATGGAATACTGTGTACAGTTCTGGTTGTCATACCTAAAAAGAAGGGGGGTATTATAGATTAGGGGAAAGTATATTGCAGAAAATGATCAAGGGGCTGACACAACTCCACTATGAGGAAAAGTTACAACATGTTAGATTGTTTAGCTTAGAAAACAGGTGATTGAGAAGAGACATGGGGCCAATCTACACCAAGCAGGATATAACACTTTTAAAATGGTATGAAAACTTATATGTAATGTGTCCTGGGCCTGAACAGTTCTCATAACCATTATAAACCAGTATAAGCAGTAGTTTAGATCCTGCCCTAATAGAGATGTACAAAATTATGCGTGATGTGGAGAAAGAGGATAGGAAAACAGTTTTCTCCCTCACTCATAATACTAGAACCCAGAGTCATCCTATGAAGCTGATTGGTAGGAAATACAAAGGAGATAAAAGGAAGTATGTCTTTACACAGCACATAGTTAAACCATGGATTAAACAAATTCATAGAGGTTAAGACTATCAGTGACTGCTAGTCAATGGCCTGGTTCAGACAACACACTAAACCATGCAGCATGGTTTAGTGTGTTGTCTGAACCAGGCTATTGTGGCTACATGCTACCTCCACTATCAAAGGCAGCATGCCTACCTGTATGTACACTATATGTTGCTGCAGTGTCTACTGTTGGTTTGGTGACTGGTCTTTAGAGTATCTACACATTCTGGCTAGGGTGAGCAGAAAAAAATCAGGGATTACCTCACCCTTAACCCGCTAATAAAGGAGGCTATTGAATCTTGACAGTATACCACTGTAAGAAATTGTCCATTCAGGAAGTGTAATTATTATTTTGCAACATTATTAGTTATTGTAAATTGTTACCAAACATGTTAGGACTAGTACCTGATGAAGACTTTGTGGAGTCGAAAGGGAAATACACCAGTGTTCCAGAGACATAAATGATACAGTTGTTTTTAAATAGAACATCATAACTAATATAGTTGTTTTCAAATCCTAATTAAGGGAGTCATCAGAGGAGTGTTTTATTGCATGTTCATTACTGGGCACTCGTGGATTTTTGCGGGTCCCATTCATGATATCATCTGCACGCCACACGCCTCCCAACTCTTCTAGCCTTCTTCGTGTGACAAAAAAGACCACTGTAAATCTGAATTAATTTTGAGACAGAACTTGCCGCTTTCGCCTGCTGTGTGCAGGAGAAGCAGAGGGATCAAAACAGCCCACTGAATGGGCCACATGCACATTGTTTACTTCCTATTTCAAAAGAGGAAGTAATGAAGGACAAATGCGTGGGCGGAGAAGCGACGGTAAGGAAACACGATTTTCCCCCATGTGATGACTCTCTGTTTATAATTGTAAACCAATTGGCAAAATTATGCCTCTAATTATTATAAAATTTGTAACTAACTGGCCTAGTGCTGTATTGTAGGGCTTTCATACCTGGCGTGTTTGTATCAATAGTATTTTAAAAAGTGGAGGAAAAAAGATTTAATGAGATATTCATTTTATGTTGAAGATACAGGAATTATGATAGTTAATAGTACAATCCTATACATGTCGACTAAGAAATAAGTCCCCACTGAGTTCAATGGGGTTTATAGTATGGTAAGTTGGTATATGATTGTAGACTTACATACTAAATTAAAATTGCATGAAGCAGCTGCATGGGTGTCTTCATTGCATTGCACAGATTTTGGCTGTTTGCAGCATACCTTCAAAATGGTTGCACTTTTGTTCCAGAAAATGCTTTAGAAGCCCAAGTGGTGCCAATAGAAAACAGGAGATGTTTTTTGTCTGTTTATTTTCTGGATCCTAACAAATCGTCAACGTTCCAAGGAACTATTAGGGACTTTATATGGGGAACTGTAATTTACCAGCATTTACTTTAAATGGCACACTATAGTAGCTAATGCACACCATATGCATGACAGTTTAAACTGCAATTGCTTGCGTAAAACAAAAATATGCCGCTTTTTATTCAATGTGCCTCGTCATTTTTATTTTTAGTGAACCTCTTTGCAGAAACCGTTTACTCCCCTGTTAAAACTCCTTTTGACAAGGGAGTATATGGTAGAGAAGCATCAGAATGGAACTCCTCCATTCCCCGTTTATGTGCTGCCTGAGAAGAAGGAGCATGTGAATTATTACCGATAGGCAAATGGATCTGACTCTCAGAAAGGTAACAGCATTGTTGCTCAGACAGCAAAGTGCAGCCAAACTTTTCAGCGAAAGGATGGAATGGTGGGGAGTGTTACCTTTTTTGTTAAAGAATGGAATGATCTGAGAGAGCAGCCAAGCATTCTTTAACAGGATGGGCTTAAGGTGGACGGGTACGAGCCAATAAATATAGGGTGTGGTCCTTTCCCATGCATACAACTCACAAGGCTGTACATGCAAAAGAGAATCCTCTTAGGCCGTAGCTAGACTGAAGGTTTATCCCAGGATTGCCCTGGGGTCAAACCTGTTCACCTCATTAGCTAGGAATCGTAGCTAGGAACTGGAAGACACAAGGAGATTATTGTATTGAAGAATGGTATAAAGAAGTGTGGGATATTGCTATTAATGACAAATTGACATGTGATATTAAAATGAAAAGAGGTTTAGCAAAAAAGAATGATTTTGAGGGAATATGGGAAAAGTTCTTAGTATTTGTGTTTTCTAAGGGAAGCGGGAAACCACCAACAGAAGAAACTATGAGTATTTGGGAACAGAAATGAGATCCCGAGGTGGGGGGTGCACTTTTATGTGTAGCATGAATATGCTTAATAGATTAATTTGATTATATGATATAAATGTTATTTTAGGTTTATGTATTAGGTTTTTTTAATTTGTTAACTGATGTAAAAGTCAATTAAAAGACTTTTAATTAAAAGAACTAAAAAAACCAAAAACCTGTTCACCTAGGTAACACACAGGGTATCCAGTGCTCAGGCAGGGGCGAACCCGGGATGATCCCAGGATAAACCTTAGGTCTAGCTGTGGCCTAAGTGCCACACAGGGCATCCAGCGCTCAGGCAGGGATGAACCCGGGATGATCCTGGGATAAATTTTAGGTCTAGCTATGGCCTTAGACTTCCTGAAGATTGCCTCTCCGCTTTCTTAAGCCCAGGAGAGTATTGTGCACAGCAGGGTGGTCAGCCATGACTTTGAATGGGTGGCCCTTCTGAACCTCATGCCCTCTTTGAATACATTGGGAGTGGATGGAAATGTTTAGCCCCCCTCCCCCCAAAAAAAACACTGGTCAGATGTTTCAAATTATCAATCAACATAGGTGTGCACAGCACATTTCATTCAAGTGTGCATCCAGGGGATATTTTTTAAGGTGAACGTTTATTGGATATTCAGTCATAAAGGACTTTATTTATGTATTTATTTATTTGTAGAATAACTAACTATGCATTTGGCTTGTCTGACGGTGGGAGAGCCATTGCAGATGAGGGTAGGATTGAGGAGATGCTTATTACTTGAGACATCAGGGTGTGCCTGGGTACACCTGGCACACACCCTTGTGCACACATATGTCAATCAATTAATTCAGACCACAACTTCCCCTTAAAGTTCTCTGGGTCATTTTGCTCCTTTCCTTCTCCTTCATCTACCTCTGTCTTGATTTCCTTTTCACTCATCCTTTAGTCATCTTCCATCTGGGCTCTTGACAATTAGGTCTTTGACCTCCTCAGGGCTCAACAGACTGCACCATGAAACTATTGTCCCTTGGTTATGTGTGCAGTCTTCTAAATCCGAGCCAAATTGACATTTTCCCCTTTCCACACACACACACACACACACACACACAGAACTACAAAGATCCTGACAACTATATCTCCTGAGCATTTGGAATGTTCATGGACATTCCTTATTTTTTATTTTTTACAGCAGCTCAGCTAATTTCTGCCAGAGGCTTCACTGCCACAAGTACAACCCAATACAGTTGGCCTTTCCTTGAAAAAATAAGTTGTCCTTACTTTCATTTCCCCCCTCCCTCAAACGTTCTGTTCTTTTACAGTATCTCAAAAAGATACCCATTTTGGTGAAAAGCAAATGTAATAACATTTAATTAATTTATTAAAGGAATCATGATTGTCTGCCCAAGAATGTAAGAGCCAACAGTCAAAGGGCTCTCATCTCACCCAGCATACTGCTTTTCAGAAATGGGAAGAAAGGTCTTTGGAGGTATACTGCTTCTAAACATGGAAGTTCCATGAATATTCCAATCAGAAATTCTTCAAACAGCTTATAGTTCTAGTAAAAGCCTGTTTCTGATGTGGATAGGAGTGTCCAAACTGAAATGGATATATACCATTTAAGAAACAACTGATCTGATCTGGTTTCCTGAATGCTCCCTAATCTATATATTGTTAGTATCTTCAAAATATCTAGACGAGTTAAGAAAAGGAAGAAACTATATTAAAGTTTTATTTTTACTTACTGTTACCTTTTCTCGGGACTAAGAAAAAGTGAATATTTTATTCTCATTCTGCTCCTTTTAGCTTTAAGAAACAATAAAAAGGGAGGAGGGTGAAGAGAAATCTGAATTCCCCCTTCATTTAAATTTTAAATATATTTAGGGTAAAAGAGTGCCAAAATGATGGTAATAAAAAGTATAGCCCTTGTTTGTTTTCAGTGTGGTTGAGGGGAAGAAAAAACATATTTAGAAACCAGCTACAGGGCAGTAAAATTGATTTCTGGTTTATCTGGTATAGTTTGGACTCCCTTGCCAAGCTCGGAAATAATTGATTGCTTGAAGCCTTATAGCAGTGTTTAAAAATTGATAAATGCTAAAGTAGGCGCCGTGCTTTATAGGTATTCCAGAGTTGTGGGTCCCCCATATTTCTTTCTCATCAGCACCTCTAGATCATGAGGCAGAATTTAAAAGGTGCTTCATCTTAATCTCAGCAAATTACACCCAGCAACTCTGAGCCTGCTCTGCATCGCTGCAGGTGTCAAAGGACCTTTTAAATCAGGTATTAGCTGATTAGTAATTTACAAGTCCTGGACATCTGTTTAAAGTTTAGCATATTGTTTGCCTTATATTAGACAATCTAATTAAAACAAAAAAACAAAAAATGTCTTGAGTCCATGTGCAAAATACCTTCTTCTCACTGGCCTTCCTTCTTCTCACATCAGTCCGTTGGTTTCTGTTCACCAATCTGCTGCTAAGATCATCTTCCTGGCTCGCCGCTCTGACCATTTTACTCCACTGCTGAAATCTCTTCATTGGCTTCCAATTCACTTCAGAATCCAATATAAACTTCTCCTGTTGACCTACAAAGCTTTTCACTGTCTAGCTCCTTCCTATCTTTCCTCTCTCATCTCACACTATTGCCCCGCTCGTGCTCTTAGCTCCTCTGATGCCATGCTTCTCACCTGCCCAAGGGTCTCTACTTCCCTTGCTCGGCTTCGTCCATTTTCTTTGGCTGCCCCTTACGCCTGGAACGCTCTTCCAGAACATTTGAGAACTACAAGTTCAATCGCAGCTTTTAAAGCTCAGCTAAAAACTTTTCTTTTTCCTAAAGCTTTTAAAACTTGATTTCATTCTGACTTTTATACTGCCTGTTTGGTGCATTCTCTTCCCCTCCTTATTGTTTTATTATGATTTTATTATAATGTAAGCTTTTGCGGCAGGGTCTTGCTATTTATTGTTTTACTCTGTACAGCACCATGTACATTGATGGTGCTATATAAATAAATAAATAAATAATAATAATAATAATAATAATAATAATAATAATAATATATCAGGCTGTAGCATAGCCTTAGGGATCGGTGAATCTGTCAAGTTCAATTTTACTTATTCACCCGCCCCCAAAGTTCTGTTCATTCTGTGCCATTTCTTCATCAGTTTGCCAAACAAACAAGCCATAAGATATATTGTTGTGTACATTTCTCAAAATATACCCATTTTTGTATACATTTTTTAAAAAACAAAACAACAACACCCATATACACATGTTTGTGGCCAATTTCCCCTAAGATATAGAAATGTTGCATTCCTCTCTCTGTAATATATGCATTTTGTGTGTGCACTTTTCTGTGCTGTATGCATTTTTGTCCTCATTTTAAAATCATCATCATCATCATATTATTATTATTATTATTATTATTATTATATCATCATCAATATTTCTATACCACTTCTCATTCATACGAATTCTGAAGCTGCATATAGAAGAAGACAAGAAATGGAATGCAAGAAATTGTAGCATATTCCAAAGACAGGTCATGTCTAGCAATTAGTTTCCTCTTTGTGTTGCTGCCAAATGAAAATCTGTAAGCCACAAAAGAACTTCCCCTAAAGATTGCAGTGGCCTGGGAGGTTGTATAGGAGAATATATACCTGATCCTGACTTCTATAGGGCTTTGTATATTAATACCGACAGCTTAAACATAGCATGGTAGCAAACTTGCTGCCAGTGTAGATCCTTTAGCACAGGCATAATATGTGCAGCAGAAGACATTCCAGCAACTAAACTAGCCTCTGTATTCAGTACTACCTATAGCTTCCAAACCAACGTTAAAGACATTATCCACATGGAGGATAATGCAGTAATCTAATCCTGACATTACAAATGTGTGAATCACAGTGGCTGTACTAATGCTATCTCGGAATGGTATCAGTTAAAGTACCAATGTAAGCTGGTAACAGACACTCCTAGCCATGGAGGTTACTTGGGCCTCTAATGACAGTGATGGATCTTTTAAGGGGATTGTAACCCTATTCAGAAATGATCATTCCCTTAATTCCTGGACCTGGGGACCACTCACCCACAGTGCTTCCATCTCTTCTCGATCATCCCAGTGCGCGGGGCACAGAATAAAGGGCTCAAGTTACAGGAAGCCAGATTCCAGCTGGACGTCAGGAAAAACTTCCTGATTGTTAGAGCAATATGGCAATGGAACCAATGACCTAGGGAGGTTGTGGGCTCTCTCATGTTCGAGGCATTCAAGATGCAGCTGGACAGCCACCTGTCCGGTAGGCTTTAAGGTAGATTCCTGCATTGAGTAGGGGGTTGGACGAGATGGCCTGATAGGACCCTTCCAACTCAACTATTCTATGGCCGTAGCTAGACCTAAGGTTTATCCCAGGATTGTCCTGGAGTCAAACCTGTTCATCTAAGTGCCACACAGGGCATCCAGTGCTCAGGCAGGGATGAACCCGGGATGATCCTGGGATAAACCTTAGGTCTAGCTATGGCCTATGATTCTATGATCTACCAGGAATCAGCTTATTGGTCCTCATCCAGCCCACCAGTGCATTCAAGCAGTGATCTAGGTTGTCCTGATTCAGACAGTTGGGTGTCATCAACATATTGATGGCACCTCATCCCAAATCCTCTAACGACCGCACCCAGGAGTTTCCTATAAGTATTACATAACATTGAAGGCAAGATGCTAATGTGAGACACCCCATAGCAAGGGTGTCAGGTGGGCATCATACAATCCTGCAGTGCTGTTCTCTGGAACTTGATATGTATATAGGAGCAGAATCAATGGAAAACAGTGCCCCAAATCCCAATTCACAGAGTTAATCCAGGAGGGTGAAATGATCAATGGTATTGAAAGCTGCTGAGAGAGCAAGTAAGAATAAAGGAATTCTGACCTCACTAGCCTTTTTGTGTCATCTTAGACCCCTGTGGAGATATATCTGTGAAATATTACCGGCTACTAATACACTTTTTGTTGAGGTATTGCCTTAGGGCAAATGGCAACTCTACTCTCAGAAATCTGATAGGAAACCCATAACTTTATTATTGAATATCAGAAAGTCATAAAATTATTCACCAACTGGTATATTTTGACAATATATATGAAAATTCAAAATCTCCTTCAAAGGCTAAATGGGGACAGTGTTTTATCAGGGAGGAGGGATGCATGAGAAATTCATTTCACTTTCATTTTTGATCTGGATTTACCCAGTTCACAGACTGAATGTAGACTTGGAAGCAACCTGCAGCTGAAGTTTGTACATTTCTGAGCTTGCAATGTGATTTGCAAACCCAAAGAAAGGAAAATGCATTCAACACCATGCATACACCTCAAAGCTCATTCCTGCTCAAATGCTTCTTAGATTGCGAGCATCATTTTTTTTTTTCCTATTGCATGTCCCCATATTTTGGTGCATATGTTTCCAAAACTATCGTTGAACTGTATGCATTCCTCTCCCATGGAGTAAAGTGTATTTGTGCACATTTTCCAAATCTATGCATGCTGTCAAATACATTGGGGGGGGGGGGGGTTGTTGTTTGTGATTCAAGTTCATCTGCTGCTACTGCTGTCCAAGTCCATGCATCTTTCCCAGAAAAGAGTGAGGTGACCCCAATCTGGCTCTGGAGCAGCTACTGAGTAGCATCTGAGCTTCTTGGCTGGCATAACAGCTGATTATTTTTCTCTTGTACTGATGCTTCAATCCAAGAGAGAGAGAGAGACAGAGACAGAGAGACAGAAAGACGACCTGTCATTCTGGTCCAGCCACATTCCTGCAGCATCTCCACCATCACAGCCACTCACCAGTTGAATCATCAGCCTCAAGAGAATGATGCAGAAGTGAAGGGGTGGAGGAAGCAGAGTGAGCAAGTAGCCCTTAGCCAGCCCAGTCAGGAAGCGAAGCTAGAACAGGAAGAAGGCTGGAGCATGTCATCACAGCGGCAGGTGTGCTGCTGGGCATTTTCCTCCTTGATCTTTCATTGCTTGTTATGAGAATATGCGATGAACTCATATTCCCCCCTTCCCTCTCTGCTGCCACGTCTGTTTGCTCACAAGTGACTGAAGGGATTTCTGCTCAGTAGACCATGTTCGCCACCCAGGGTTGTGAGTTTACTGAACTTAAAAACATAAAAGGAGCCCTGCTGGATCAGACCAAGGGCCCATCTAGTCCAGAATCCTGTTCACATAGCGGCCAACCAGCTGTCGACCAGGAACCCCCAAGCAGGATACCAGTGCAATAGCACCCTTCCATCCATGTTCCCCAGCAACTGGTGTTCAAATAGTGTACTTACCTTTGATTATAAAGTTATTGAGGACATTCTCTACATCTTATGTCTTCAAGGCCTATAGTGTGCCCCACCAGGCTTCTTCTTTCTTTTACTTGTTACACTCAAAAATCTGGACAATATACGTCCTTCTCTGTTTTGGCTTCCCAACTGTCCAACCACCCATCCCTTTTTCAGGCTTGCTAGCAACCAGCTAGCAGTGTGTGTGTGAGAGAGAGAGCAATGAAGGAGGTGCCAGCCCTAGCCACACCCAGTGCCAGCCCAGAACCTGCCCACCATGTCCTTCAGCCATGCCCACTACCAGCATGCATCTTCTAACCCTTGGGGAGAAAAGGGTTCCCCCTCCCTGTATAAGTGAAACCCAGGGGATAGCTTCAGTACCCAGCCGAGTGGTGAATCTAAGGACATAACTTAACATTTCTACGTCTGGATCAGAACCATCCCATGCGAGGTAGGGAAGTTTTTAAGATCTGGCTCAGGGCCCTTGCACTTACTACAGAGTAAAAATGAAAAGGAGACATAGCTGCTAGAGACAGATTTCAGTTTTGTTTTGTCCCTTAGTCTCTCTGCACAGACACGCAGACACCCTGCTCACAATGATAGAGTCCCTCCTTCCACCCCCATACTGGTTGTCACAATGATGGGCATTTTCTTGGGCTGTTATAATTTGAAGTTAAAGGCCCTGGGTTTTGATGATCTTCTTCTGCCACAAGAAATATGATTGTTCAGGTGAATTTGCACAGCTTTGCTCTCTAAGCATTTTTCACTCAGTCAGGGTTCTGATCATTGCTATACAGCAGTGACAACATATTTTCATTATGACTTAACACACTGTCATATATCATGACAGCAGCTTTCATTTTGCTTTCAATCCCATTCTTTCCCTGTTTCAATTACCTTCCCTAACAATGCAAATTCAGGCCTTTGTGGAACCTTTCAACCTGGCTGCCCTCCCTGCCCACCTCCCACCCACCCCGGGCCAACCACCATCCTTTTCCTTAAGTAAATTACCAGCATCCCTAACTTTACATAACTTCTTCTCAAAGGACAGTGAAATAAATAGGGTAGCCTTACATACATGTAAATCTCCTTAATCCTAGAAAAACAACTCTGCATGCTGAGGGCCCTTTGGCAGGACTGAGATGGCAAAAACTGATTAATCACTCTTTAAAGAAAATCAAACTCCGAAACTTCAAACGGCTTCTTTAACATTGGCCTTCAAAGTAAGATTACCCACCAAAGGTATTTCCAGTTGAATGACTAAAACCTCCACTAGATTTATCCCCCTACCAGGCTGTGGAACTACAAGATGTTTGCTAACTAGTCCAGTGGCTTTCAAACAGTGTTCTTAGGGGTCCTCTGAAGCTTTGAGGGGTTTCTCCACAAGAAGAGTGGCAGTGACAGACAAGCATGGCCCTGTTCCGACTTAAACAGAACAGGGAATTTCTCCCAGCCCCTTAGAAATACAACAGTAAAGCAGAGCAACTGGCAGCTGGACAACCATCTGCATTCAAGAGGCAGCTGGACAACCCTCTGTCGGGGATGCTTTAGGGTGGATTCCTGCATTGAGCAGGGGGTTGGACTCGATGGCCTTGTAGGCCCCTTCCAACTCTGCTATTCTATGATTCTATGATTCTATGGTTCGGTGGACTGGTGACAATATATACAACAACAACAATGATAGTAATAACAATAATGACTGAAAAATTAAAATGATTTAATTTTAGTCTAGTTAATATATATATGTGTGTATGTAAAAAACAATGGAAACAAATACATGATATATATCGGGCCAATAACACAATATTGTAATATTTAAAAACTATCCTTACCTACAAACACTGTACTAATGATCTTCCCGATAAGGCTCGTCTGGCGCCAACGTTGTTATCTTTTCGGCGCCAGGTCAAGACCTTTCTCTTCTCCCAGGCATTTTAACAGCATTTAATAACGTTAAGTTTGTTTTAATGGACCCCAGAATTGTTGTTTTAAATGAATACTGTTGTTGTTTTTATACTGTTTTTATGTTTTTTTTAAAAAAATTGTATACCTTTAATGTCTACTATTTTTAATTGTTGTAAACCGCCCAGAGAGCTTCGGCTGGGGGGGCGGTATATAAATGTAATAAAATAAATAAATAAATAAATAAATACTAATACCAAAAGCGTTTCGACCTATGATCTCCTTCAGTGGTAAAAATAAACATTCACAATTATACAAACATATTTCAACAATACATAAAACACACACATCAATAGGCGCTACTGCATTGTTAAAACCTGGAAATACAAAGACAGCATTATATTTTAAAAATGTGATTTGTTAAAAATTCCTACTTAAAATCAAAGTAAAATGTCTCCAAAAATACATTTTTTAAAAAAATACAATTTTAATTCACCGATTTAAAACTCTTGCCAACCCGTCCTCCAATATATGTAGCCTTACAGAACTATACATTTTATTAAAAAGGTAACTGTAATGGGGCCCAGGGCTCCACCAAAAAGGATTGTGCTTTTTATATTTTGGCAAGAGACTGCAGTAGTCCTAAAAGTGAATAAAAAGATATACAGATGAAATAAGTAATATACCAACTATAAAAAGTAAAATAAGCTAAAATATAGATATATAAAACCACCTAGTCACATATGAATGTCAAGTAATAATAACATAGCTCAGGATGCTGTGAAAACAGTAACTTTCCGGCTATCAGCACAGCTTATAAGTGCTTTAGGCTCCCATTAAATTCTCAAAACTATTAGAATGCAGGTGTGAAGGATGGAACCTAATGAAGGAGCTGATTACAACTTTAAGGGCATTTATCTTGGGCTAGCTGATAACCCTAAAATATTTCGAAACATCACCAGTGGAAACTAAAAATCAAATACATAACATATATATATATATATATATATATATATATATATATATATATATATAATCATAGAGTAGCAGAGTTGGAAGGGGCCTACAAGGCCATCGAGTCCAACCCCCTGCTCAATGCAGGACTCTGCCTTAAAGCATCCCTGCAGATGGCTGTCCAGCTGCCTCTTGAAGGCCTCTAGTGTGGGAGAGCCCACAACCTCCCTAGGTAACTGGTTCCATTGTCGTACTGCTCTAACAGTCAGAAAGCTTTTCCTGGTGTCCAGCCAGAATCTGGCTTCCTGTAACTTGAGCTTGTTATTCTGTGTCCTGCAATCTGGGATGATCGAACACACACATACATACATATATGCTCTTACTAATGCATGACGATGCAGTTCATCTCATCATTCAAGCCAACAGGGGACTTAGTTCTCATCTATACCTAAGGGTGCATTGGGAGGGAGGGGGAGGATCACGGACTTACCTGCCTCACTGTTTTGGTCAAGTGCACGTGCGTTCCTTTTCCTTTAAAAAAAATCCAAAATGGTGGCCGTGACATCATGAGCCATGTGTACACGAGAGGGACGAGCTCACGATCATAAAATCACGAGATCATCCCCCTCAACCTCCCTCATCTAGACATGACATCTATTCAGGGCTCTATCCATAGCCCCTTCAATAATTTCATTGGATACCCTCTCCTGCTTAACTGAATAATGAGTATGTTTGTTTGCTTGTTGAAATCTTGTATGCTACTGTGATTCCCTCGCAGCCTCAGTATTTGGGAATAATAAGGCAGATTACGTTTCATATGGCCAGGGTGGTAGCTGACATATTTCAAAAAGGAATTTGCATCTGTATTTTTGTAATATAGTTCAGTGGTAGGTGTCCCATTCTGGGAAATAACAACAACATCCAAAAAATTAAGGCTTGATTTGTTATAATTCATTTCAAATTTGATAGTTTCATGTTTAGAGTTTATATGTCGGATAAACTCATGAAGAGTCCCCTCAGTCCCTTTCCATAATGTAACAATATCATCAAGAAACCTTTTGTAGAGGGCAATGCATTGTTCATAACTATTCTCTTGCAGTGCGTAGGTCAATAAATAAGAGACGAGACGTGTACAGTTGGATTTAAACAGGGCCACATTTATTTAAGATCTGCAAAGGGGTGAAATCCTGTAGGGCATCCTGTAAGGCCTGAAACAGGCCTATCTAAGTTGGGTGAGCTATTCATGGCCCGTGGGTTTGCGCTGCAGCATTCACCCTCCCTACGGGCCTACCCCTTGTGGGGTTGGGAGACCTTCTGATGTCAGCCCCGACTCAGGCTGCAAGGCTCAAAGTGGGTGAGTAGAGTTGGCCTCAAAAGTAAGCCTTATCTCCCAGCTAGGCCGCTGGGCTCACAGCTGAGAGCCTCAGAACTTACCAGTCACCCTAACAATGCCTGTGAATGCTCACCAATCCTAATCCCTCTCTGGAATGCCCATAACTAGCCGTCTATAAACAAATGTGAACAAATTGTGAATAAACAAATCAACCTATTTAATACTCCCTAGCTGTCTTGCAGTGTGGAGTAGACAAATAAAACCTCATGAGCAATTCAGAACATGAACAAAAAAATCCTACTCGGCCCCCTAATGGCAACCAGCAAGCTCACACTGCCTACAGGGAGGGACGGAGGGAGGGAGGGAGCCACACAAACAGAGGAGGCTGGGAGAGGTGAGTTCCTTTTTATATATATTTAGACCCCACCCAGCCTGGTGGCACCATATTGTGCTCAGCCTATGGCTGGCGGGCATGTCTCCTCTTTCTCCCCTGCCTACAAAGGCTTCCCCATGCCCAGGCTGTGCCGGGCATGGGAAAATTGCACTTCTTGCAGGATATGAGTCTGATCAAACCAATCCATGTAAATGTTAGTCAGTTCCACTTCCAAAGCAAATCTGCAGTCCCTGGCAATGCCCAATATCTGCCAGTAGAATTTATCTTGAAATTGGAAAAGGTTTTTCTTAAGGACCAATTCTGCTAGTGAGCATAGAAAAGCTGTGGGAGGAGTTGAAACATCTTCTCTTCTATTTAAGGTAGATTCAATTATCTCTACTGATAATTGAAATTTTTATGAACCGCCCAGAGAGCTCCGGCTATTGGGCGGTATAGAAATGTAATAAATAAATTAAATAAATAAATAAATACTGCCTCCCATTGCGGATTATTAGTATATAGTGAGACCACATCCATAGATACCAACCACCTATCCTTCAAGTCCTCATGAATAGAATTGAGAAGGTTTAGAAAATGGGTACTATCTTTTATATATGATTCTTCTTTGTATATAAAGGGTTTAAGAAAGAAATCTATATAAGTAGAAAGGGGTTCTAGTATAGATCCACATCCAGATATAATGGGTCTCCCTTGTATAGGGGATACATTTTTTATGGATCTTTGTAAGAAGATAAAATCTAGGGACCCACCCCTCACTTTTGAGCAGGTTGTTGTGTGTATGTTTGCCTATATAGCCCTCCTCCCTAAATACCAGTTCCTCAAATGTAAGAATTCTGGGATTATTAGAAGGTGGATTGAAAGTGGGCCTAACTTTAAACATGACTGTCCTGTACTGAAGGGGTATGCTACCACCTTTAAAAAAAATCAAAGATGTGTATTTTCCTAAACATGGATTGTATTTCAACCATGCTGCTGAAAGAGTTATGTTTTAGAGTGGGTATAAATGTCAAGTCTTTCTGTAAGAACCCCATTTCACATGGATTCAATCTCCTACTAGACACGTTAACAACTAATTGGTTTTTCAGATCTTTTTCCTCAGCATATAGCGGTTGTCTGTGGGTCTCTATCCTGATTGCCTTTATCTCTTGCCATAGTTCCTCTGGTGGATGGTTCCCCCCCAAAATTGCTCCTGTCTGGTGTGAGATGAGTCATGTAAAGACCCCTCTGGTATCCTGTGTCTCTTACCATGAACCTTATCCTGAATGGTTTCTAAAACCAATTGTTCCTCTGTAGAGGGGGATGAATCACTGGGAGACCTCTCCCCTCCTAAAAGTAAGCTGCTGGTACTGGCTGTTTCATTGGTTGTTTCCAACCAATTACTAAAAGGCACTGATTTATGGGTTCTTGGTGCATTGCTTTTCCAGTTGTATATATTCCCTTGTTCATAGTCCCTCAGGTCCCTTTGAATTTTTTTATATTTAATATCTTTTAATAGAGACAGCTCTTTATCCGTTTGTTAAACTCAGCTAGTCTATCTGTGAAGCTTTGGGTATCTTGACCTGCTGTTATAATTTCTTTGGTCTTCTGAATTTCTACTCTTATCTGTTCAGTTTCATTCTTAGATGTTTCAAATAATAGGACCATCAGGTCCGTGGAGCATTTATTAAGGATGGGCATCCATTTGTTTTTGAATTCCTCATTGGACGGAAACATTCCTGTCTCCTTGAGGATTCTAAGCTGTCTTGGGATACAGTTGTTTCTGCAATAGTCCCTGAGTCCCTGAGTATGGGTTTCCAGTTTCACCATTTTTGTTCTTAGATTTCAGTATTTATCCCAAAGGGCAGGATCACAATGTGTAGTACTATTAGTATTTAAAAAAAGTAGGGGCATCTAACAATTGTGCTATTTGTTCATCTGAATAGCTGAATGTATCAATATAGTTGGCCATTTCGACCCTCAAATGGAGTAAAAAAAATCCACAAACAAGCTTAAACACAACAGGAAATTTCTCCCAAACCCTTACAAATACAACAGTCTGGCCCTGTCCAGACAACATGCTAAACCATGATGGATAAATGTTTTGAGCTAAACATTATGGCTTAGTGTGTCATGTGAACCATTCCTAACCATGGTGGCTACATAACCATGGTTTAAACCCACTCACTAACCACTTGCTGGAAAAGTGTTAGCAGCCTAAACATGGCTTAGTGTGTTGTCTGAACAGGGGCAATGACAGCTTGCTGGCAATTGCTGAACTGCCTCCCTGCCCCCCATTTCCAGACCCAGTTTGTATAGAGTCCAGCAGATCAGGTCAATCAACAATAGATTTCAAACTGTATTCCAGGGTTCCTGAGAGCTAACTAAATGTTCTTCAAATCACACATAGCTCTGCTTATTTACTTCAGTGTAAGCACATGCGGCCCTGATTTGGATCAAGACTGTCGGATTCCATGAGAGGGGGGGGATTTAAGTTACCTCCCGGTTTTCATCCCTATATATCCAGCCCTCCATGGATTTTTGAGATGAAAATGGGGGCAGGCTTAAATTCCTCTCTCCTGGAGCTTTACAGCCCTGATCCAAATAGGGTCTGCATGTGCTTACACTGAATGAAATAAACCAATCACACATCGCTCTGCTGTAAGTGATTTGAGAGCATTTTGTTTGGCCCTCAGAAGCTTCACAGGATTCCCTCAATGAAAAGATCATTCAAGTTGGCGATGATCATAACAACTGAAGGAGAACAGCATTCATTGTGGTGCCTCCGCTTCCTATGGAAATCCCTGCCTTTGGAGGTCAGGCAGTCACCAACGCTGTATTGCTTCTGGCATCTCCTGAAAACGTTGTTGTTTCAGGAAGCTTTCCCTGAATGACTGGCTGTGATTTTATCAGAACTTTGTTCTTTTAAAAATGTAGTTTTGAATAGGGATGTGCTCCGCTTCTAATCAGACCGGTGAATTAGAAGCGGAGCGGGGGGCTTCGCCTGCCCTTAAGGCGGAGGCGAAGAGGATTGAGGGGGCCGGCGGAGCGTGGCGAAGAGGGGGAGCGGGTCAGGGCTTTTTCGCTGGTGTGCAGATGCGCTCCAACTCCTGTCTTGTTTTGTTTTTTTTAAATGGCGGGCACAATGTCCTGCTTCCTCCCTGGACGTTGCATGCTGCATGTGAAACCAGGGGGAGGATCTCGCGATCAACATATTGCAAGGTCCTCCCCTGGTCTAAACATGCCCTCAGTATAAGGCAGCTTCCTAGGTTCAAAGTGAACATATTTGGGGAAGGTGCCATAAGAAGAAAGAGGTGGAGCACCACCACCACCAGAAGGAGGAATCACAGAATTACAGAACAGTAGAGTTGGAAGGGGCCTACAAGGCCATCAAGTCCAACCCCTTGCTTATTGCAGGAATCCACCTTAAAGCATCCCTGTCAGATGGTTGACCAGCTGCCTCTTGAATGCCTCTAGTGTGGGAGAGCCCACAACCTCCTTAGCTAACTGGTTCCATTGTCGTACTGCTCTAACAGTCAGGAAGCTTTTCCTGATGTCCAGCTGGAATCTGGCTTCCTGTAACTTGAGCCCATTATTCTGTGTCCTGCACTCTGGGATGATTTAGAAGAGATCCTGGCCTGCCTCTGGGTGACAAACTTTCAAGTATTTGAAGAGTGCTATCATGTCTCCCCTCAATCTTCTCTTCTAAAGGCCAAATGTGCCCAGTTCAGCAGGAGCAGGAGCAGGAGCAGGAGGAGAAGGAGAAGGAGAAGAAGCCACCCTGTTCCTCATTGCCACCCATCTCTCCTCCAAAGATGGAGGCACCCTGAGAAGGGTCTTAGCTGCTGACCTTAACATATACTAATAAAGACAACACTGCTGAACGTGGTCACATAACAATGAGTATAGTTGCCCAGGAGAATTTAGAACATCAAACTATTATTTCCATATTTTATTTCTGCGGGCTAGAAATGCTCCCTGATATGGCACACCTCAGATATTAGCTTCACTTCAATAACTCTAATGAAGTTTAACTTAATGAAGTAATAAATTCAGGAATGTGTTTCCGCATGCATTTGTTTCATAGATTTATTATCAGCAAATCCACAGATAAAATGCATTGGGACGAAAAGGCGAGACCGGAGAAGGATCCTAAGTATCGGAGCGTGCACTATATTCAGCTTAACCAATAATGGACAGAAAGGCAGAAAATGCATGTTAATTAGCACTGGAGACCCAGATGGATGTCTACAAAACATGTCAACAGGATTAGGATTGTTTGAAAAGGATAAGCACAGCCTCGCGTTGGGGAAAAGTGATACTCTAATCTAGCCTGTGATGGTGCAACGTAATTACATGTTTTCATATGTTCAATTGCACAAATAAGAACTGAGTGCTGAGTTAAGGGATTGCTCAATCTGTCAAACACAATTTCATCGAGGTTCAGAGGGTTGCTGTTTCTTTTTCCACTAGGGATGTATGTGAAATTTATTTCAGTTCACAAATCATCAGAACTTGCTCTATTCAAAACCCTGAATGTGAAAGGGGGTGCATTTGGGGGGAGGGGGTGTTGCACATTCCGGAACTTGCAATCATGTTTGAAAAATGCATGCTTTTTTGGTGGGCTCAGGGGCATGTGCATTTTAAATTGAACATTTTCCCCCAATCAAAAATACATATTTTCCCATTCAAAATGCACACTTTCCTTATTCGAACAACAAGAAAAAAAAACATCTTGCAAACAGCAATGGAAGTAAGGCAAGCTGAGCTTTGATGTGTTTGGAAAATCACAGTGGTTTTCATATCCTTATTTTGTAACCACCAAGTTTTCCTTACCCACACAGAAATTTGCATATAAGTTTGTGCTCACTTCTCAAAAGATGTGCATTTTTGTGGCATTTTTCAAACCATTGACTAAATTAGAAATGTTCAAAAAGTGTGCATATTGTCAAACACATTTTTTTTCTTTTGTGGGAGACATTGCAAATTTGGAAATGTACAGATTTCTCACTGGAAATTGAGTTTGAGTTCACGTTCAGTTCCAGAATGTCAATATTAAAATGCATAGCCAACTAATTTCTCATCCATCCCTTGAAGTGCTCCAAAGGACTGCATACCCGTTTTCCCCCATAAGATCAGAGACTTTTCTGCTCCCTCTTTCCACAGGATGGCTTTAAGCATGGTTCCTATTTATACATGCTTGTACACACCTATGGGCACTAATTGAATACAAGATTCGGAGCCATGGTTAACCCCAGGTCAATGATTGTGGGAGATTCAGAACAGATAAAAGGACATTCTTTTTCACAGGCCATGGCTAGACCAGGCCTATATCCCGGGATTGTCCCTGTGCATCCAAATAACACACAGGGGATCCTGAGAACAGGCAGGGACGACCCCTTGCATTTCCCTGGGATAATCTTTAGGTCTAGCTAAGGCCACAGGTGCATAGTTAACAACTACGGAATTCACTTTCACAAGATGTATCAATGGCCACACACTTGGAAGAATTGGAAATATTAGATAAATCACTGGATGATAAAGCTATTAAGAGCTACTATTTATTTATTTATTTATTTATTTATTTTATTTTATTTAAAATATTTATATCCCGCCCTATATCACTAAGATCTTAGGGCGGTGTACAGATAAAAACATACAGTATAAAACAATAAATATACACAGTTAAAAACAAATTAAACCATAATCCAAGTTAAAACAATATATAATTTAAAAGCAATAGATGCAGTTAAAACAGTTAAAACAATGTGCCAGTGAGTTTAACCATCAAAGGCTTTGTTAAAAAGCCATATTTTTACTTGGCGTCAAAATGCAATCAATGTTGGCACCAATCGGGCCTCCAAGGGGAGGGCATTCCACAGTCGGGGTGCCACCACAGAGAAAGCCCTCTCCCTTGTCCCATCATAACGTATATGTTGCATTGGTGGGATGCAGAGTAGGGCTCTTCCAACAGATCTAAGGTCTCGGGCAGGCAAATATAAGGAGAGGCGCTCTCTCAAGTATCGAGGTCCCAAGCCGTTTAGGGCTTTAAACGTCATTACCAGCACCTTGAATTCCAACTGGAAGCGTATAGGCAGCCAGTGCAGTTCCTTTAAGACTGGTGTTATGTGGGCTCTATAAGATGTACCCGCCAGCAGTCTAGGTGCTGAATTTTGCACTAGCTGCAATTTCCGTGTCGTCTTCAAGGGCAGCCCCACGTAGAGTGCATTGCAGTAGTCTAATCGGGAAGTTACCAGTGCATGCCTACTGTGGCTAGGTTGTCCCTGTCCAGGAAAGGCCGTAGCTGGCGGATCAGTCGAAGCTGACCCCAAATACTCCATGCCACAGAGTCCACCTGGGCCTCCAGTGAGTACTCCCAAGCTACATACCTGCTTCTTCAGAGGGAGTGCCACCTCATCCAGAACAGGCCACTTACCCAATTCCCAGACTCGGGAACCACCAATCCACAGAGCTTCCATCTTATTAGGATTCAGCTTCAGTTTATTGGCCCTCATCCAGCCCATTACAGCCTCCAGGCACTGGTCCAGCACCTTCACAACCCCAGCTGACTCCAATGACAAGGAGAAGTAGAGCTGAGTATCATCAGCATACTGATGGCACCCAACCCCAAAACCCTTAATGATCTCACCCAACGGCTTCATATAGATGTTGAACAACATGGGGGACAGAATAGAACCCTGTGGCACCCCACAGCTTAATTGCCATGGGGTGGAACAGGAATCCCCCAATACCACTCTCTGGGATCGGTCCCGCAAGTAGGAGCAGAACCACTGTATCACAGTGCCTCCTACTCTCATCTCACAGAGCCGACCCAATAAGATAGCATGATCAATGGTATCAAAAGCCGCCGAGAGATCCAGGAAGATCAACAGGGTAGCACTCCCCCTGTCTTTCACCTGGAGTAGGTTGTCAGTCAGAGCCACCAAGGCCATTTCAGTCCCGTGCCCTGGCCTGAAACCAGACTGAAATGGGCCCAGATAATCCGTTTCTTCTAAGAACGTCTGAAGTTGCCCAGCCACCACACGCTCAAGCACCTTGCCCAAAAAGGGGATATTAGCGATGGGGCGGTAGTTCTCACATACCTCTAGGTCCAGGGAGGGCCTCTTCGGGAGAGGGCGCACTACAGCCTCTTTCAAGGCAGCAGGCACCACTCCCTGACAGAGGGAGGCATTTACCACTCCCTGGACCCACCCAGCCAATACACCTCTGCTAGATCAAATTAGCCAGGATGGGCAAGGGTCAAGCTTACATTAGTGGGACAGACCGATTCAAGTGTCTTGTCCACATCATCAGGCTGCAACAACTGAAACTGATCCCAAAAAACATGATTAGATGGGGCACTGTACACCTCCCCAGTCTCTGTGATAACTGTAGCATCAAGTTCTGAGCGAGTACGAGCAACTTTCTCCTCGAAGTGCCTAGCAAATTTTTCACAGCAGGTTACCGAGAGTTCCAATCCTGGTTTCCCAGAGCCCGAAACTCCTCCCAACAGGCTCTTCACCACCCGGAATAATTCTGCAGGGCGGCATTTTGAGAATGAAATTGAGGAGGCATAGTAAGATTTTTTTCCCATCCTCTCCATACTAGTTATGGTGGTTATATATTACCTCTAGTATTAGAGGCAGTTTGCCTCCTAATGCCACTCACTGGAGAACATTAGTGGGATGGTACTAGTGGCTTTCTAATAGGCATCACGTTGGCCACTGTGAGAAAAGAATTCTGGATTAGACAGGCCTTTGGTCTGATCCAGTAGACCATTTTTATGGCCTTATGATGCACATCGACTGTCTTTTTATAAATACAATATCCCATTGTGGTATATATCACTGCCAACACCAGTATATATGTGGCAAACTTATTCCACAAGGCCTTTGATGTCTTTTAATTCCTATCTCCCTGTGAATCTTCTATAGGCCTGTTTTAATGATCTTTGGGTTTTGCTGCTTATTCTAATAGTTTGCTTGAATGTAGGGATGCAGAATCTCTTTTAGGCTGGAGGGGGGGGCAGATTCCATACCTCACGGGGCTGTTGTGAAGATAAAGGGGGAGGGAAAGAGCTGTGTCTGCTGCCCTGAGCACAGTGGAGGAAGATGAAATTGTAACAAAGAAAATAAATTTGGGCAGCCCCCAAAGTTACAATCCCAACTTCAAGTTGCTCCAGATAGAATCCCCATCTCTTCCACTGTCCTCACTTTCCCTTACAATAACAAATATTTGGGGATTATTATTATCATCATCATTATTAAAGTAGACAGCTCCAGTGTCTCACACAGCCCTACATCTGCCCTATTCCCTCGGCCAGATGGGTGCTACCTTCCCTAAACTCTGATGGGCATTTCATTCAAAAATACAGCGAGATCCCCAGCCATCAGGGCATTGTCTCCCTTTGATGATGTGCCAACCTTCCTGGACTCTTCACCAGCCACCTGCCTAACAAAAGACTGTTGGCCAGTCAGCAGCTGTAACATCAGATATCGTTTCTCATTTGTATCTTGGCAAACTTACCGCTTTCTCTCTCACACGCGCACACACACAGGGAAAGAATGAAGGCAATTGCATCCTGAAGGGGATGTTTTATTCGGAACGCTAAGTTATGGGTTTACTATTGCCGTAATAGCTCCCCTGCCTCCTCATCTTGGAGTACTTTGAATTCAGATGGCAGCTTGGGGGTATGATTTACAGCTGGGTTTCAGGCTCACTGTTCACTGCATGCCTGTGGGGAGAATGCATGTTACGTCCAGAATCTTTTCTTTGCAAGCGAGCTTATGAGGGCTCAAATGCCACTTGTAGGACTTTCCAGTGAGTGGTTTGATTTAGCTGTACATGGAAAGCTCTCACATCAATGGAGGAGGAGGAGGAGGAGGAGGAGGAGGAGAAGACAACAACTAACAATTTTTCTAACTTAAACAGGGGCAGTGCTTTGGACAGTGTAACTTAGAAAAAAGTGAGTAACAGAAGACTTGATAGAGGTGCATTAAATTATGCATGGTATGGAGAAAGTGGGTAGAAAGACATTTTTCTTTCTCTTCCATAATATTAGAACCAGGGTTCATCCCATTAAGCTGAATGGTGGGAAATACAGTTAAATTACAGAATTCACTACCACAACATGAAGTGATGGCCACCAGTTGGCTTGGCTTTAAAATTGTTGGTTGGTTGAACATGTGATGTTCAAACTCATTGAGGTTCTCTGAATTCCTCCTGAAAGCTTGGTTTACCTCATTTGTGGGTTATTGTTGTTGTTTCTCGATTGGGAAAAATGTGCATTACTCCCCAAACACTAAAGTGAAAATGCAAAGGGGGCGGCACAGAATTGCACATGTCCACAGGTATGCCTATGTATACCAGTTGCTGGGGAAGATGAGCAGGCCAGTGCTATTGCACTTGTGTCTTACTTTTGGGCTTCCCACAGGCAGATGGCTGGCCACTGTAGGAACAGAGTGCTGGACTAGATGGACCCTTGATTTGATCCAGCATAGCTGAATCAAACCAAATGTAAAACCATCTCTCATTTGGGATCTAATCTGGCTTTCTGTAATAGAGTGCACTCTATAACGGAGAAGTGTTATTGTTATTATATCTGTGTTTGCCAAATGGGATTCTGTTTGCCACATGGAGTGTCTACATCAGTTTTCTCTAACCTGCGCCATAGCTAGACCTAAGGTTTATCTCTGGATCGTCCAGGGGTCAAACCTGTTCATCTAGGTGACACACAGGGGACCCAGTGCTCAGGCAGGGGTGATCCCAGGATGATCCCAGGATAAACCTTAGGTCTAGCTGTGGCCCTGGTGTGTTAACCAGTTGTATTGCAACAGCCAACATCCCCAGCCAGCATGGAAGACACCGTGTTGGGGACAGCTGCTATATAACACCTGTAGCCAATGATAGTGATGTTACAATTCTATTCAGTGAAGATAAAACATACAAATTGAGGCAGGTTTGGGTTGCTGGGACTGTCTCTTTCTACCAAAGCTGTGCCTTCCAGTGTTTATCAGCAGCAGTAGAACTTTCTGGCAGAATGCTCTCTCCAGAACCACTAACGTGTTTGAGAAACTTTTCAGCAGATTGGCAGTATGGTGATTTAATAAAATGCACACATTCCTTTCAGGTAGCAGACTATGGTGTTTTCTGCATATCAAGGAGTCAAAATGTCACTGAGTCATGCATTCCAACCTTGGAAAGAGGAGTTTTGGCGGCTCACAGTGCATGTCTCAAACACAAGGAAGGTTATAACCCCAGCATTCTTCTCTGGGTTAGATTCTAATCTTAGCCAGATAAGGATTTCACACACACCCTCCCCAAAAGTATCATAATGTATCACACCCAGCATTCCCCTGCTCCTGCAAGAGGAAGACAATAACATTGTGAACTGTGGGGAAATGTGGGAATACAATGATGTAATGTCATATATTTATTTTAATGACACATTACCACGGAAGAGATAAAAGAGAAATGTTTTCATTGGCTTCAGTTTACATCCACCGTTGACATCCTCAGACTCTTTTTTGGTGGCACGTGATCTGAGGTCAGGGTTCAGCATCCTGGCTGACCTGCTGAGGCTCAACCCTAACTTAGGGGGGATTGTACTGACTTCCAAAGCTTGCTGGCCTTCCTGCTTCTCCCAGCCAACACTCCCTGCAAGCTTTCTCCTCCCATGAAGCAGATTGGTGGGAGATTCAGGACAGATAAAAAGAAAGGCTTCTTCACACAGCTCATAGTGAAACTGTGGAATTCACTACCACAAGAGGTAGTGATGGCCATCCATTTGGTGGCTTCGAAAGGGGGTTGGATACATTCCTGTAGGAGAAGGCTATCCATGGCTACCGGTACTGATGACTAAGTGCAACCTCCAATACCAGAGGAAGTAAGTCTGTATACCCTAGTTGCTGGGGAACATGGGTGGGAGGGTGCTGTTGCACCATGTCCTGCTTGTGGTTCCCTGACTGACAGCTGCTTGGCTCCTGTGTGAACAGAATGCTCGACTAGATGGACCCTCCTGTGATCCAGCTTGGCTCTTCTTATGTTGTTATGTTCTTAAGGGTGGTTGACAACAGCCAATGATACAGAGGACCAGAAGCAGTTGTACCACTTTGCTTGCTTTGATTAAATTGAGAGAGCAAGTGGGTGGCAGAAACAAAAAGGAGGAGGGCAACCAGAGGCATCTTTCTGATCTCCCCTCAAAACCTGGGGATGGCACTGGGTGGCAGTTGTATATTTCCCATAAGCTCTACTATCTACTACCAGCTTAAGGCATAGGTAGGGGAAGCATCCCCTGTCTAACAGGCAGGAAGGATCAGATAATGTTGTGAGGAAGAGGAGCAGATCAGGAGGGAGAATGTACAAAACTCAAGTACATTCAGCTCACAGTTAAAAGAAGAAATATGCCACCCCGGAAAAACTTTTATTTCCGCTGCAGCAAAGCCTTTCGTTTTTCTTCAATTAAAATCAGCACAATCCCAAAATGAAAACTTTCCTTTGGTTCCATCGATTTGATTGTCACTCAGGTGACATTCAGAAATGAAACTTTCAAGAGAGATAGAAAGCATCAAAACTGCTTCTGTTTTTTAAAAAATAAATCTAAGTCTACACCAGTTCAAAGTCAGCCTTTGTCAGCAAGATGCAACTCACAAAACTTTTTTTTTTGCATTGCTGTGAAATGGTTGCCTTAAAGATAATTTAAATGTGTGAGTGTGTCACTCAGAGGGAGTAAAAAAAAACCCACCACAACCAGAAAAGGAACAATTAGATTTAGAGTTTATGTTGGTTCAAGCATTAAAGTTCTTGATAGTTTTGAGATACAGTAGTATCCAGTATTAATCATATGTTGAGTAGAACCACTGAACTGAATGATACTTCAGTTAGTCATGCATTTCAGTGGACCTACTCTATGTAGGAGTAACTTTGGATACTACCAATAGTCAGAATTAACGGACTGGAGCTTACATATAGGATTACGGTCCCTGGCCTATATTTTAGTAAAGGGATGTCTACTAGACATGTGTAGGAACTGGTGTCTAATGCATCCAGGCAGTTCACTGGGACCTGAACGAGCATCGCAATGTGGATGGACCCTTGAAAAGACTGGCAAGACCTAAGGTTTATCCCGGGATCACCCCGGGGTCATCCCTGCCTTCTCCCAGGATCCCCGTGTGTCATTTACATGAACAGGGATGACCCTGGGACGATCCTGGGATAAACCCTAGGTCTAGCTAAGGCCCAAGTTTCACCTAGAGTAAAATTTCAAGACAATTGTACAGGTTTCTGCTCAGCTGCAACATAAGGGCAATTTCAAGAGAAGAAGGAAGTCCTTCTATTATAAATGGGTGATACTGTCTCTTTCCAGTCTCTGGCCATGGCTAGACCAGGCCTATATCCTGGGATTGTCTCGGGATCATCCCTGTGCATCCAAATGACACACGGGGGATCCCGGAAGCAGGCAGGGATGACCCCTTCATTTGCCTGGGATAATCCTTAGGTCTAGCTAAGGCCTATGTCACAGGTTTTATGCTAATTCTGCATTAAACTACATTCCCTTTCTTAACTCCTCTGATAAATACATATTTAAATTCATTTAAATTGTACTTCCTCTCAAAGAATTACCCGGAGAGCTTCGACTACTGGGTGGTATAGAAATGCAATAAATATAAATAAATAAATAAATCTGCATTTTGATATGTTTAAACTACCATGGTCTGTTTCACATAGGGAGCTCTTGCTTTTGGCTCAACAGAGTTCTGCAGGGGGCCTGGTTCAGCTTGCATTTATAGGCTTTCCCCCTGAATTCCATCAAGTCAGCCATAATTTGCTGTGTGAAGGACGAAGCTACAAAGCATTCACCCACCCCATCTCCCCCCAAATCTGCTGTTCTGGGAAGAAAGGGTCTGTATCTGGAAGGGAACTGTTTTTCTTGGTCTTTGGGAAGAGCAAAATATCAAGTTCCATTAGGATATTCATGCCCCAAGTCAAGCTACATTCCTCTTGCAAACAACGTTCTGGCCAGCCACTGTGTTGTAAGTAGCTTAATTCTTCTGTATTAACACCTGTAAATTTCAGCCTCAGGGTGACAATTGCAGAAGCCCCCACCTGCTGTTTACTAACCCTCCTGTTTAAGCCAGGTGGAAAGAAAAATTGAGTATTCAACACCTTTTAAAAGTGTGGGATCCTTAAAGCATAATATTGTGTCAGCAGACATGCCTGCATGACTTCTTTGTCACCTTTGTTTAAGAAAAACACCCAAATTGCCCTGGTTTTCTTGCTTAGCTAGACCTGTGCTAGTCAGAGATATTCATTTTAAAAATATTACCCATCAACTCCCCACTTTTCCTCACATCACGAAGAAGAAAGCAAGTGTTTTCTTCCTTCTATCAATATCTGACACCTGGAAATCTGTTTTCCAGCAATCTTGAAGAAAGGGCTTGTTTGTTTTAATTGTTTTAATTGCAAAATCCTGAGAGGAGGGATAAAAACAACAACCCAAATCCCTGTATTTTTAGAAACAGATTGTTATCTTTCCATCCAGGAAAACCCCTTTCATCGGTTGCTCAGAAGAGCAACCACCTACATAAGAACATAGTAAGAGCCATGCTAGGTCAGACTGAGGGTCCATCTAGTCCAGCACTCTGTGAACGAACACAGTGGCCAACCAACTGTTGACCAGGGACCCACAAGCAGGACACGGTGAAATAGCACCCTCCTACACACATTCCTCAGCAACTGGTCTATACAGGTTTACTGCCTCTGATACTAGAGGTTGCACTTAGCCATCAGGACTAGTAGCCATTGATAGCCTTCTCCTACAGGAACATGTCTGTCCAACCCATTTTAAAGCCATCCAAATTGGTGGCCATCACTACATCGTGTGGTAGTGAATTCCAGTTTAACTGTATGCTGTGTGAAGAAGTTTTTCCTTTTATCTGTCCACCAATCAGCATCATGGAATGCTTGTTTTCAAGGTGGCTTGTCATGTCATGATGTCTGAACCCGGCAGCTTGGGTTCTGCATGCTTTATTTGAAAGGGCTACAGAGCTGCGTGGCAAGAGTGGCAAAAACACAACTGCCCCTCACAGCAACCAGTTTTATTGCCTTCTGAGCCAAGTTAGTACACCTATGAGTGCATGCACAATTGACTTACCACTGGGTAGGCATATACAGCCCCAATTTGAGACCATTGTGATTTGGGAGGTGGAAGCTTAAATTACTATGTTCCCAAAATTCCCCTCCCAGAGGGGGGAGGGAGAAAAATCTAATTTTCTTTTTTAAGCCATCCTGTGGGGGATTTCAGCATGAAAACAGGAGAGGGCAAGGTTAAAACCCTCCTCCCAAATCACCACGGTATCAAACTGGGTCGATGCACAGTTACCCAAAGACAGGTCAATAATACTTATATGCAGAGTTGTGCTAGGGAGAGGAATGTTGTTCAACCACGGCTGTGAGGAACAGCCAGGGAGGCTTTTTTTTCAAGTGTTAAAGAAAGACAATAAATAAAACCCTCAGCCACCTCATTCTAAAAAGAAAGGTAAACCCACCCCCACCTACACTCCAAAGATGTGGCATATATATGTCAATGTGTGGTGTAGTGGCTAAGGTGTTGGACTGAGAGTTGGGAGATCCGAGTTCTAGTCCCCACTCGGCCATGAAAGCCCACTGGGTGACTTTGGGCCAGTCACAGATTCTCAGCCCAACCTACCTCACAGGGTTGTTGTTGTGAAGATAAAATGGAGGAGGATTACGTATGACGCCTTGGGTTCCTTGGAGGAAAAAAGGTGGGAATAATAATAATAATAATAATAATAATAATAATAATAATAATATAGATGCTTCATGAGGCAAGAAGGGGGATCTCATCACAGCAGGAGCATAGATGAGTTGTGCTGCAAAGACCCTTGGGATACATGCTAGTAGTTGATGGGAGAAAAGGGGGGGGGGAAACAAGCCATGGAAAGCTGGCAAGAGTGCCTGATCATCTATTGGCAGCAGAGTGGCTTAGCAAGGGAGGAACCAACCAGCCATGGCTTGTTTTCAATGTGGCTTATCGTGATGTGAGAACTGGGCCAATGTCTACTGCATCAGCCCTGTCCACATGCATTATTGTAACTCACAAAGAGATTCATGAGGCAAGACTTACCTTGGTGGAAACCGTGGTAGTTCCTTTTTCAGCTGGGGTTGTCCTTCTATATGCTTAATAATTTTATCTTTAACCATGCTTTCCACCAATTTACCGAGAACAGATGTTAAGCTAACTGGTTTGTAATTTCCTGGATTACCCTGGGTCGTCATTATTATTATTATTATTATTATTATTGTTATTAATATTATTATTTTCAATGGCATTACATTGGCTTGTCCTGTAGTACAGATTGAAGTTAGGTACACACTGCATATTTTTGTTAGAAGATGAGCAAATCCCATTTAAGTCCTTTAACAACTCTAGGATAGCTACCATCTGGGTCTGGTGATTTGTTAACTTTTTACTTTAAATTTCGATAAGTTCAAAAACATCATTTCTTGTCACCACTAGTTGTCTCAGTTGCTCAGACGCCTTTCCTGAAAACATCAGTTTAAGCCCTGCATCTCCTTTAGTGAAGAGAAATGTATTCAGCTGCTCCACAGTCTCATTATCCTCCTTTAATACTCCTGTAACTCCATTGTAAGACCACTAGAATCATAGAATCATAGAATAGTAGAGTTGAAAGGGGCCTATAAGACCATCGTTTCCAACCCCCTTCTCAATGCAGGAATCCACCTTAAAGCATCCCTGACAGATGGTTGTCCAGCTGCCTCTTGAATGCCTCTAGTGTGGGAGAACCCATTGCCTCCCTAGGTGATTCGTTCCATTGTCGTACTGCTCTAACAGTCAGGAAGTTTTTTTCCTGATGTCCAGCCGGAATCTGGCTTCCTGTAACTTGAACCCATTATTCCGTGTCCTGCACTCTGGGAGGATCGAGAAGAGATCCTGGCCCTCCTCTGTGTGACCACCTTTCAAGTATTTGAAGAGTGCTATCATGTCTCCCCTCAATCTTCTCTTCTCCAGGCTAAACATGCCCAGTTCTTTCAGTTTCTCCTCATAGGGTTTTGTTTCCAGATTTCTCAGGGCAGTTATATACATCCCCTAATGTATATTCAAACTATAAAATGAGATATTTGACTTCTAAAACCAATTAAAGAGTCACATTGCTAGAAGTGACTCAAATTTATAATGACTCAAATTTATCACTCAAATTTATAATGACTGTTAGTTATCTATGGCCTTTGCTAGACCTAACTGAAAATCTTGGAATTTATGATACTAAGGAAAGAAAAAGCTGAACATGCCCTGATGTGATTTCTGGACTTTAAGAAACCCCATTTCAACAAGTTTAAAGAAATACTTCATGTCATCCATCAACAGACATATTCAAGTAGTAGGGAGTTTAAGACGGGTGGGAGTTTCTTCAAAGCAAGATATTGTAGGCATACTTACAAACTATTACAGTATTTTTTAAAAAATGGCCTGAAATATTTTTTCTCTAATACTCTTCTGACACATCTGCTGAAATGAAATTGTTATTGCTTGGGATATTGTTTTGATCACACACAAACCTCCCACCACCCCCAGTTTCCTGCTGAATAGGTGGGTTGTCAACAGGCCAGAATAAAACAAACACAGTTTGGCCTGTTCTTGTATCTTTAACAGATGCTTCATATGCAGCAATTAGCAGATGAAGCCTCTCCGACAGACATAAATATCAATGCATACACATGGATACCGTTCAAATTGCTAAAGGACTGGTTCCAAAACAGACAAACCTACGTAATGTCAGCACTAGGTTTTCAAGGGCCCTTGGGTTAGATACCCTCATCACCAGTGTCCTTCCATGTCCTGAGCAACTCATTAAGGATCTCTTGCTTCCTTGAGAGACCCACCTTCCTTTTTACTCCCCTTCTTAGCAACATGGGGTTTTGGCCATAGACATGGAGTGATTGGCACACCAGACACTTTAGGTTTAACACTACAGTTTATTATTATTTTGAAACAACCACCTTACAAATAAAGCTGAGTAATACAAAGGCATTAGAAGAAAATAAATGTTGCAAATATGCAAATTCTTTTACCCTAGCTGCATTTAAGCTTTTCTAGCTGCTTCTTCCTCGTGCTCTCTCCTCTCCTCTCCTCTCCAAGCAGAAAGTACTGTTTTGAAACTTGAAGAAACAAAACTTAACTGGAGAAACTTAACTTGGTAAATGAAACTACTTCTCCCAGGGATACCCCGCCTCCCAACAGAATAAGCCCAGTCCTCTGAGACCTGACCTTCTTACTTTGCCTCTGTAGGCCTCAAACTTTCACACTCCTCCTCCACTTTCTCATCATTGCTACCACTGGCAGAGAGCAAGTAGGCAATGACATCTACTGGTCTTCCTTCTCACTACCACCATTGTCTGGGCCAGAGTGAGAGACAGGGGAACAAGCATATTGCTGGTGAAGAGGAGGAGCAACTTCAGGGGCTAAGGGCCCACAACTGGGCTGTGGGCCCTTAGCCAGGGCCTGAACATGCCTACCCTTGATGCATGTCCTAAACCTATGCACTGGCCAGAATCCACAGCTAGCTGACTGTATTCATTTTAGTAGGTTACTTACAAGTTTGCGCAGACGGTGTCTTTTTTAAGGCCTATTTCTGGCTGGCTCAATCCACCACCTCTCTAGAGGCTTGACTGGAGTCTCCCTGAATATCTTTCTTCAATATTATTTGGGAACTCTTTTTATTATTTGACCGTTCTTGCCTCCTTCTGTACTTTTATTCTTCATTTAAGCCTTCTAATAAACAGCTACATCTTCCTGTCGTGGGCGGCTGAACGGCAAGGTGAGTGAAGGATATGAAAAGATGTTTCAACTCCGGCTTGATGCCAATTTCACCGAGTCGAAGAATGCAGGAGAATGTTGAGAGATAAAGGGAGAAAAATAGCCATCCCTTGGAGTCTCAGCGTCCACAATAGAAACTTGTGCAAGTTTTAATTATTCATAACCCAAGAATTTTCAGAAGGGAGAATCTGTCAAGCACGATCTCATTTAGGTTTACCCTTTTTCTCTCTGCTGCTAGGTTCATTGCCTGCCAGTTCTGAATTGGAATGAAAGAAGAGATATGTGAGAATTTCATTTTTGCTTAAAAAACATGTGAGCAGGCCCAGTTAAAAGCTACAAATGTGAAAGAGAGCACAAGTCCGCTGAAAATATTAGCAATTTGTCAAGTTTGCATTTGCCTCAGACCTGATTCCCAGTTTGATTTGTGCCATTGTCCTTGATAGATGGAGGGTATGTCTACACTATAGGGTATCAAGGGCGGGAGGGGGGAGGATCGCAAACTTACCAGCTTACAGAGAAATTGGCACTAATTTGGAGAAATTGGCACAAATCTCCCATATGATCACTGGGAAGCCAGTATAGTATAGTGGTTAAAGTGTTGGACTGAGAGTTGGGACATCTGGGTTCCAGTCTCCACTCATCCATGGAAGCTCACTGAATGATTCTCAGCCCAACCTACCTCATTGGATTATTCTTATGAGGATAAAAGGGAGAGGAGGAAGACCATGTATGCAGCCTTGGGTTCCTTAAAGGAAAAGAAGTGGGAAATAAATGCAATAAATAAATAAAATCTGCACACATTTCCATCGCAAATGTGAATGGAAATCAGGCCCGAGATGAGATGACTAGGGATGGAGAGATTCACCTCTGTTCATGGCACTGGATGCACGAGGAAGCCCCACTCACAGTACTGCACTCGCTATTGAACAGCCCAGCATGTACCCTGGTGAGGGCTGTGCAGCACCCATCCCCATAGTAAACTGCCATTTTGCATAAAAACGGCAGTTCATTATCCTGCATAAAAAAGTCTTTCATGCAAGATTAGAGACATGAGTGGCCGTCCCCTGTATTAGATGCCTTTGACAATCCTCACAATCTCAAACATTGTTCGTTTGCCCATCCCTAATTGAAAGCCATTTTTCCCCTGTACAAAAAATTTGGTATATGTATTTGTTTGCATTTTTCAAAATGTGCACGTTTTGGATGCAGATTTTGAAATGTATGTATTTATACAAGCATGTGCCCATTAAGTAAAACATGGGGTTGAACGTTGTTAAATATATGCATTTTCCCATCTGCATTTTTCAAATATGTGCATGTTTTCAAATGCATTTTCAAAGAAAATGAATTGCCAACTCATAAATATATGGATATCTGACCACAAATTGTCCATGTTTGGTTGCTGGATGTGTAAACTTGGTCGTCTCAAATTAAAATGTGAACCCTAACAATTTCTCACATAGCCCTACATGCATTTAGGATTATATCTCTACTGGAAGAATGGCAGGTTTAACTGTATGTGTCACAGATAACTGCAATGCAAAACATTGATAATGGAGGTTAGTGTTTAGTAAGAGGGGGTGGGATCTAAAATTTAACCTAGTGCCAAATTGGGCCTCGGAAGCACTGGTGTCACTGGAAAGAAAAGTAATGCTCCCCCAGCCATCTCTTCCTGGAGTATCATGGTGGGCTCTGGCTACTACTGGTCTCAAGAGTGCTGAAGAATGTACCCATATAAATTGAGATAGATTGAGCAAATATCTCCCATGCAATTATTTCTATCTCATCTGTCAAAAATCCTACCAAGGTCGCTTAAGTTAAAAGTAACGACAAAGCGAATTTCAAGAAAACACAACAATTTGTCAACATATCTGAAGTCACCAGGTTCCTTCCCACAGGGCAGCTGAGCTGGTGGTAGATGGCCCCCTGGGGATGCAAGCAGTCCAGCTGAAGCAAGACCAGTTACCTGATGCCTCCTCTTTGCCTGCCTCCCTTTCTCTCCTGGAAGTATAATTTCAATGGTGTTTTAATCTTTGTATATTTTACTGTTTTACTTCCTATGTTCACTGCTCCAGAATCTGTTTCAGATATGGAGCAGTATACAAATTTTGTAAATAAATAAATAATAATTATAGTGGCTCTCGCACTCTCGCTACACTTACTAGTAGGTCACAATTCCTGCTCATGTCCTGAAGTGAACTTTTCTCAGCTATACGGTTTTCTTTAACCCCTAAACCTCCATACAGGTAGCCTGACAAATCCTCCATAAAATTTCCACGATGCCCTGCTATAGCCCTTACCCACCATTTTCAGGTCACGGCTGTATAGATTGCTTTGGTGCTAGGTACATTTAGGAGGAAAAACCACCAACCACCACCACCACCCTCTGGCCAATCAGAGCCAAAAATCATCGATGCCCCTTTATTTATTTATTTATTTATTGCCTTTCTATACTGCCCAAAAGGTAAAGCTCTCTGAGCGGTTCACAAAAATTAAAACCACAAATACAGCATAAAACAATATAGAAGCTTAAAAAATAAAGTATAAAAGTACAACCAGGATAACACCTAGCAGCAATATAGAGATTTCTAATACAGATTTAAAACAGCAGAGCTAAAAGAAGACTAGAATGTTAAGATGCTACAATGTCTGGGAAAATGAAAAGTTCTTCACCTGGCACTGAAAGGAGTACAACGTAGGCACCAGGTGAACCTCTCTAGGGAGCTCATTCAACAACTGGGGTGCCACAGCTTCCTGGTAGCCGTCCGAATTACTTCTTTTGGCAGGAGCTCCTAGGGTCTGGGCAAGTACATAGGGGAGGAGACAATCTTTCAGATAACCTGGCCCCAAGGTGTTTATGCTTTAAATGTTAATGCCACAACTTTGAATCGGCCCCTAGAAATGGACTGGCATCTAATGCAGCTGGAAGAGTACAGGATGACCATATGAAAAGGAGGACAGGGCTCCTGTATCTTTAACAGTTGTATTGAAAGGGGAATTTCAGCAGGTGTCATTTGTATGCATGCAGCACCTGGTGAAATTCCCTTTTCATCACAACCATTAAAGCTGCAGGAACCCTGCCCTCTTTTGTATCTGTTCAAGAGGGCAGGGATCCTGCAGCTGAAGGGATTTCACCAGGTGCTGCAAACATACAAACGACTCCTGCTGAAATTCCCTTTTCTATACAACTGTTAAAGATACGGGAGCCCTGTCCTACTTTCCATATGGTCACCCTAATAATATGACTTTGTTGGCCAAACAGCCATAGCTGACAGCTAGGCCTCAAAATCCATCTTGCAATGCATGCGTGTAGTTTTTCAAAATATTACTTCTACCTGTTCTATTCTTATTTCTCTCCCCCTCGCCCACTTTATTTCCATGTAATGCTCTGTCAATTTGCTGCTTGGTGGTTGGCAGTCTTATTTGATGTCTCCTTAATTTAACATTTAGTCTCTTCATTCCTCCATCTTTGTTCTCCTTGCTTGCTCCAATTTCCCAATGTGCTTTTTACTCAGCAGTGTGCATTTTCCCTTTCAACTCTAGTATACCTGAAAAGAAAAAGAAAGAGGGAGAGGGGGAGTTCCCTCCTCATCCCTCTGTTGCTAGGACACTTCAATTTCATTTGTAGAAATAGAAATGTACATAAACACGCTGTGTTTCCATTTAGGTTAGGTCTGTTCCTCCTATAATAGCAGACACAGGAAGAGAAATCTTCTAGAACTTAGGGCAAATCACACTGTGGATTATGCAAACAATGACTAGGGATGGACGAATCTTCTCTCTTTTGCTTTCCTCACACATTTGATTTTTTTTTTTCAATCTCAAGTTCTTTCTCTCCCATTTATGAAGAAATTTGCAAAGTTTGGAAAGTTGAGTTTTTATTTGTTATTTTTTAAAAATGAACTCAACACAATTTTCACTTACCTCCAAGAAGGTCCTATGATTGCTCCTTTCTGCCATGTTTGTAGAAAAGGTGGCAATAAAGACCCAGTTCAGGATGGGCAAACGGAGGAACTCTACAGACCTTTCCTGAAACAAAAAGATATCTAAAATACCATGTTATCAGAAAAAATGGGTTTTAATTAGTGTTGCACCAAAAATTTACCTCAGATTGTTTTTTCAACCGTTCTCATTCAACTTGATAGAAAATAATTTCCTTTTGAAAAGCAGTTCAAAGCAGAAGAAAATATAGTAGAAATGTTCATGGGTTGGGTTTGGTGTTCTTGTGCTTAACTTACTTAGGAGTGTGTGTGAGTATTCTGTTCAGAAGACACCTTAAACCTCAAAAACACTACCAAAATAAATTCAAAATAAACTATAAATTGCCCTGAGAATGAGGCAGAGAAATGAAGACATCTTTAATGAGGGAAGAAAACTTTCAGGGAATGGGAGGCTAGCCAATTCAACACAGCTGATACTGTTCCCACTTAGAGTAATGGTGCAACCACTATTACTTAGAGTAATGGTGCAACCACAGTAATCCTGCCCCCCCCCCAAAAAAAAAACTTAGGGAAAATGAAAGAAGTTCTGCTAAAAACCCTGCCACTGGTAAACCCTACCTGAGAGAAACAGTTGGAGAATTTCTCCTCTCCTTGAAGAGATATGGTGATATTATTTCCCACAAATATGGTGGAGAATTTTGACAGGTCATCTGTGAAGAGCTCTAGTTTAAACTTATAAGGTGGCTTTAGATGGAGGAGGTAACCTGGAGCCCTCCAGGCATTTGGACTACAACTCCCAAGAACCCCAGGCTATTGGCCAGGCTGCCTGGCATTCATGGAAGCTGTAATCCAAAATATCTGGAGGGTGACAGGTTTCCAACCACTTCATTAGGAGGTCTTGGATTCAGATTTAGGATGAGGTGAATTATAGGATTTGTTTTTTATTTAGATGCATAGTCTGCACCTAAATACAGGGGATGTAAACAAAGTCAGGATAAACAAAGAACATAGCAGAATAAGATTTAATATAAAAAACCTGAATGTTCTCAGCCTTTTCCTTCCATTCTTTCTTTAATATTTTATAGAATCATAAGAACACAAGAGCCATGCTGGATCAGACCAAGAGTCCATCTAGTCCAGCACTCTGTTCACACAATGGCCAACCAGCTGTCGACCACGGACCCCTGAGCAGAAAATGGTGCATACTGGTCTAACAGTCAGGACTTTTTTCCTGATATCCAGATGGAACCTGGCTTCCTGTAATTTGAGCCCATTATTCCGTGTCCTGCACTCTTTGATGATGATGATGATATCCTGGCCCTCCTCTGTGTAACAACCTATCAAGTATTTGAAGAATGCTATCATGTCTCCCCTCAGTCTTCTCTTCTCAAGGCTAAACATGTCCAGTTCTTTCAGTCTCTCCTCACAGGGCTTTGTTTCCAGACCCCTGATCATTCATCCTCATTGCCCTCCTCTGAACTCCCTCCAGCTTGTCTGCATCCTTCTAGAAGTGTGGTGCCCAGAACTGGACTCAATACTCAATGGGGCATAACAAATGCTGAATAGAGGTGAACCCTCTCATGATTTGGAAGCTATACTTCTATTAATGCAGCCCTAAAGAGCATTTCTTTTCTTTTTTTTCTTTTCCTTTTTTTCTTTTCTTTTTTGCAGCTACATCACACTGTTGGTTCATATTCAGCCTGTGATCTACAACAACTCCAAGATCCTTCTCACTTGTAGTATTGCTGAGCCAAGTATCCCCCCATCTTCTAACTGTGCATTTGGTTTCTTTTTTCTAGGTGTAGAACTTGGCATTTCTCCCTGCAAATTTGATAAGCATTCCCTGCACCTCCTCATCCAAGTCATTAATAAAAACTACTTCCCACCTTTCCTCCAAGGAGCTCAAGGTTCTTAATACCATTTTATCCTTACAGCAACCTTGTGAAGTAGGTTAAGCCAAACGTGAATGAGTAGCCCTTAACTAGACCTAAGGTTTATCCCGGGATCGTCCCAGGGTCATCCCTGTTCATGTAAATGACACACAGGGGATCCCAGGAGCAGGCAGGGACGACCTCGGAATGATCCCGGGATAAACCTTAGGTCTAGCTAAGGCCTTAGTAAGCTTCATGGCTGAGTGGGGATTTTAACCTGGCTCAACTAAGTCTGACAATGGCCATGGCTAGACCAGGCCTATGTCCCGGGATTGTCCCGGGATCATCCCTGTGCATCCAAGTGACACACAGGGGATCCCGGGAGCAGGCAGGGATGACCCCTCCATTTGCCTGGGATAATCCTTAGGTCAAACTAAGGCCAATATAGCTACTACCCCTGCCCCAAGATAAGACATATTTTGAGTGCCTGGGGTTGTGTCAGCGGAACAGAGTGTGGTCTTGGATTCCCTACCTTTGCACTATGGCTCACTTATGCACATCATTGGATACTGGTTGAAGATGGCTAATGTTGTGTTCCTTTGGTTTGGATTAGAATCATAAGAAACAAAAACGTTAAGAGAGCTCAATATCTAGATGTGCATTTAGGATGGTTGAATGAAGCATGACTTTAGCCTGGAGCTTGACTTGCAGCTAAACATGAGAGCTGCTTCCATGAAAAACAACTCTGTTTGAGGTGACATCATTGCCATGAAAGCTCTATGTGCGGTCCACAATGGAGATTTCACACTCAAGCAAATCATCTCTTGGTGCTGGAGGTCAATGAGTGCTGAATTTACTGTGAGATCGGTTCACACCCTGTCTCCCAGGGGTTTCTACAATTAAACCACTTAAATGTGCAAAGCTGTGTTCCTTCTGCTTCCAGTGTCATGAACACATAGCAGAAACAAAGGAGAAACCACCAAGCAGGTATTATGGATTTCGTCTTGCGGGCTGCCTTAGCAAAAATGATCTGTAGTGTTTTGATGGTGATATGTTTGGGAGACTGAAAAGCAAGCACTCCACCTCAGCAATTCACCCAAAACCTTTTATGTTGCATTGAAGGGGTAGCCCATTGTAATGCAAGCTTTGGGATGTGAATTGGCTTTTTACCTACACCTGAGTAAGGCCATTGACATCATTGGTCTTTCTTGTCTTTAAGCACATTTGATCAAACCACCTCCCTCTCTTGACAATGCTCTGTCCTGCCCAACTTCAGAGCTATGTAGAGAAGGATTTATTCCCTTCACCCTGATTAGTAGAGCCCATTGTTTGTAATGACAGGTTTAAATATCAGCCAAACCCCTTAAGAAAAGAAAAAAGATCAACTGATTTCTCAAAAATAATCTAGATGGCAGAATTTCATGCAGCTTTTTGTTTCCTGCTGAACATTAAAAATAGAAATTTCATGCCCAGCACAGTCATGGGAGCAAAGAACTACTCTGGTTTTGAAAGAGAGCTAAATAGATAATTAATAGTTGGTTTAAAAACACCAACTATTCATTCATAACTATGAGAAATATAAGTTTGCTTCCTCAATGAAATTCTTGGGTTTCCACACCTGGGTTTTTTGGGGTGGGTGGGGACAGATACCAGCTTTGTAACAACTAGAGACAATACTTGAAGAAAATCTTAAGCATCACGTGCATGGGAAGAAGTAGGAGCCCTTCATTCAGTGAAAGTGGCAAGCTGCTTGCCCGTATTGCAAATGAAGGTTGACAGATTCATACTGAGTTTTAAAAGTAAATGTCCGCCTTATCTTTCAAACTAACACCCCTTCCCCGCCCTGCACCCAACTCCAAGACAACTTCCAGAAGTGGGGAAATACAAAACTAAATATAGAGAGGTGAAAACGAATACAATAATTCAATTCAGTCAAGCGCCTTGTGAAATCTCCTCCTGATATTTCATGACCTCTTTGCCTCTCCTTTGCAAAGAGAGTGAGAATTTCAGAGAAATTTCTCCATGAGCATGGCTTCAGCGCTTAGCTTGGGGTCAGGTACCCAAGGTGTCTCTGGTAGGATCTACACTACTGTGTGTGATTTTTATTTTTTCAATTTAAGTGGACTTCAGAATGTGTAATGCTGGGAATTCCATTCCATTTAAACCTGACGGGATGCCACAGTGCTTACATTTGAGTAAGCAGAGGTGGAGTGGAGTGGGTTCCCCGCCCTGGTTCCAGAAATGTTTTGCACATTTCAGTGTGTGTGTGTGTGTCCTGCAATGGTAATTTGTGCAATGGCAATTTCCGCAATTTGGGAGTGTCATAATATATGATGATCTTGCACAAGTGTGTATGATTGCAGACGCATGTTCCCCTCTTTTAAATCTCTTTGTCAGTTTGAGCCTCTCCACACACTACTTTATTTAAGAGATATGGCAAGGAATGCCTTTTACCAACTTTGGTTGGTGGCCCAGCTATACCTCTATCTGGTCAGGAATAACCTGGCTTCAGTTGGATTACTACAATACTCCTATGTAGGGCTGCCTTTGAAGACAGTTCAGAAGCTGCACCTCATGGAAAATGTGGTTAACAACTGGGACAAGAAATTCCAAACTTATAACACCAACTCTGGCCCTCTTGCACTGGCTGCCCAGTTCAATGTGCTGGTTTTAACCTATAAAGCCTTACAAGGCTAGGGACCACAATACCTGACAGAGTGCCTCTCCTGGCATGAATCTACCTGTACATTACACTCATCATTTAAGGCCTCCCTCCAGGTTAGGGTGACCATATGAAAAGGAGGACAGGGCTCCTGTATCTTTAACAGTTGCATTGAAAAGGGAATTTCAGCAGGTGAAATTTCCTCTTCATCACAACAGTTAAAGTTGCAGGTGTCCTGCCCTCTTTTAAATCTGGTCACTCTAGTATAGCTCCCTGTCCTCCTTTTCATATGGTCAGCCTACTGTAGGTATGTCCTCCAAGGGAGGCTTGGAAGGTGGTAACAAGGGAGATAGCCTTCTAGGTGGTGTCCCCCCAATTATGGATGATCTCCCCAATGAAGCCCTTTTTGACCAGGTTAAGACCTTTCTTCTCTCTCAGGCATTTGGCTGCATATGATAGCATTTTAATCAGGTATTGGTTTTTTTCTTATTCCTGATAGTTTAAAAGTATTTCTGATATATGTGTGACTGTGTGTGTGTTGTCTGTTTATACGTTTGTATGTAAATGGTTTTAAAACTATGTATAATGTGCGTTTTAATGGTTTTTAATCTTGGTAAATGCCCAGAGAGCTTCAGCTATCAGGTGGCATAGAAATGTAATAAATGGATTGGAATGGAATGAAATGGAATGAAATGAAATGGATTTTCAGATGTGATTTCTTTTCTCCCCCCACCCCCACAACAAATGGTTGAAAATAAATAGAAGTAAAATTCATCACTGTACTAATTAAATCATAAAAACAGTAAGCACTAGAGGAAGAGTAAAGTAGTGGGTTGGCTTAAAAATACATGGCTACAGCTAAGGATAGATGGGTCAGTGTTTTACCAGTCCATGTCAATTTTACATGTGTTCATTCCTAACCCTGTCCTGTTTGTCTCTGCATCAGCCTGTGAATTTCATATAAATTTGAATTTGATCTGAACTTTTCCATAGGGAAAATACATTTTTATACTCCCCTTTTGGTATGCATTTTATCTTTAAATACACATTTTTATACACCCATTAGTTAAACATTCACCTTCTAATATCTGTTCTTGGTATCACACAATTCAGAGAAGAGCAAAAAAACCCAAAGGGGTAACTGCGTTCCAATCTGCATATTAGCCCAGACAAATCAGACAACTTTATTAATAAGTGTGGATGGAACAAAATCCTCAGGCGTCCCTAGTCTAGTAGGAGGTTACAACAGATTAAATGCATGGCAGAAGTTTGCCTCCCTCCCATAGTGAGAGAAGACTAGGGTGACCAACTGTCAGGATTTCCCCGGATTTGTCCTGGTTTTTGTTCTTTCCATGGTGTCGGGGGATTTTCTATAATTTTCAATAATGTCCTGGAATGACACACCTTCCCCTTTAAGGCTGCCATTAGCATGGCAGGAGGGAATGACATGCTTTCTTGAGGCACATCATTCCCCCACCCCGAGCTCCAATTGAGGTCTTAAAGGGGAAAGTGGGTCATTCGTGGACATTATAGAAAAGGCCCCAATTGGAGTGGATGGTGGTGGTGCAGAATGAAATCCTTTCCCCTCCTCCACTCCAATCGGGTTCTTTAAGGTGGCAGGGGAATAACGTACTTTCTGCAGGACTCAGAAAGCTGCTTCCCCCCACACACACTAGGTGTCCTCTTTTTTGGTTTCCCAAATTTGGTCACCCTAAGCCAACCAGACCTCTTTTTGGAGGGACAGCCACAGTCAGGAGGCTGCTGCTAAGAAGACTTGCAATTGTGCCCCTGCCAAGCACACCTCTGAAGGTGGTCAGACAAGTGGGGTCTCAGAGATTGAATGAAAGGGGCTGGAGGGTTAATGGAGGAGGAGAAAAGTCCTTCACAAAACATGGTCCCAAGCTGCCCTGGCTTTGCATAAGGAGATGGCTTTCATGAAGCCAGGTCATGCCTAGCTCCTTTGGTCCCAATCCATTCTATCATTCAGAAGGAAGAGGGTCTCCTTTCTCCTGTCATTGTTTACTCCTTTGCACCTTGGGGGCAAGGCTTGCAGGCACAACCTCCATCCCCTGCTTGCATAGCGCTTCCTTGCCTCTGGTGTAGTGGAACTAGGGTTTGCAAGGATGCAACCCATGCCATAGCTAGACCTAAGGTTTACCCCTGGATCGTCCAGGGGTCAAACCTGTTCATATAGGTGACACACAGGGGATCCAGTGCTCAGGCAGGGGCGAATCCTGGATGATCCCAGGATAAACCTTAGGTCTAGCTGTGGCCCCAGTCACTTCTTTATTAGCAGGGATGGTGATATCATCTGCCACTCCCCTTTAAAATTCCATATCCCACCTGAGCTGAGCTTAGCTGCAGCCCCTGCCCCCACCCCCACCCCCACCCCCACCCCCACCAGTATCTGGGGGTGGGAAGGAAGGAATCTTCCCAGGAACAAAATATATTGTAACACACAGTATTTTGGGGTGACTAGGTCTTGATCTATACCAAGTAGGATATTGCACTATGAAAGCAGTATATAAAAGGCAGGAGAACTTCCTTTATATAGGAGCAGTGGGAGAAGTTCCCTTGCTTGTCTGCTCAAGCCCCAGCATGGCTTGTTTACCATGCTGCAGCCTGATTGGCTGAGGGAGGGAGGCAGCACTGCTGAGGCAAAAGCAAATCTGGCTATTATTGGCTGGCTCGCTTATATAAATAACTTCTTCCACCTCTCACATACTCTGGCAGATGATACAAAATGGGGAGGGTGTTGTAGAAGGCAGAGATAAGAGTCCTAATCTACACCAACCAAGAGATTCCAATATGAAAGTGGTATGTAACAGGCAGGAGCCACACTACTGCTTTATAACGGTATTGAACTGCCCTGGCAGCTGTTGGGGCCCATTGACACATACCGCTTTCATACCACTTTCATAGTGCTATATCCTACTTGGTGTAGATTAGGCCTTGGACTTGAAAAGTGAAGATGAAAATGGCTAGAACTGGATAGCTGATACGGCTGAACTCAGCTCTCTGACTTTTGGTGCTCTACTCGAGGGCGTGGCTGTGGAGGCTGTCACGACGAGCGCCTGCACTTCAAATTTACTATTACACCACCAAAAATGCCCCAACAATAAGAATACTCACTAGTGAAGGGCAATTTCCTTTTCCAAGGAAATGAGGCAAATGAGGCACACAGTATTGATTGCTTCATGTCAGGGCAGGCATTTAAGTATGCAAAACCTCTTATTTCATCCAGTGCTAATTACTGTTCAATAGGAATATGTTTGCATTTCTTTAAATTGCCTGGCATGTCTTCTCCCACCCTCCCCTGGGTTTTACTAAAGCACCTCGTTAGTATCTCTCACCGAACAATAGTGATGAGGCACAAAGAATAATTTAACCCCTTCTCTCTTTTTTTCTTAAAAAAGCAAACTCTTATCCTGTTTACTGACACCTTCTTAAACAAAAGCAAGGAATCTGTAAAATGTGCACAGAAAATAACATGTGCGACTAGACTTCCCTAGACAACCTTACGTCATCAACGCGGGTGACAGCTGCCTTCTATGCTACACGGAATGCAGAGACACTTTTTCTCCCTCTGATAAGAGTGTTGAAATCTGTCAGGTTGTTTTCCATCCCCCTACCCACACCCACACCCCCATTTTAATTAAAGATAACAAAAAATGGCATTTTGTGTTACGCATTCTGAAAGTGAGCCTTATTAGCCAAGATAATTGAGGACTGAGACATGCAAACGGCTGTTTATCAAAGGACGGGTGAGTTGGAAACGTAACAAAATTCAGAGACACGCCACTTGGGCGCTTGTCTTGACTTCATGTGGGTTTGGTTGGCTCGTATTTATTCTCTGATTTATTTGCAAATTAAAGGGCCAAATCAAAGGCTGATGTGAGTTCAAAAAGAATAGAATAGCCCTATTGGAATAAATGGCTCTCTTCTGTTCACTCTTGGAATAGAAATGTGCTGATGTCATGGTGTCATGGCATCCTTGGACCTCCTAAGATAGAGCCAGGGTCAGCATCTAGGGTAGGCATGGTTGTGCCCTAGCCATGGGCCCACACTCCAGCAGGGACCACTGATGAAAGCTCTCTGAAACTGTTCTTCCATTTCAACAGTGCAATCTCTCGTTCCAGCCCAAATAACACTGCTGGTGAGAAGGCAGCCATTGTTTATTGGCTCTCTGCCTGTCAAGGAAGCACTTGGTAAGAATGATGAGAGAGAGAATATGGAACAATAGCAGCTGGTGATAATCGGAATGAGAAGGTAAACACACTGTAGGAAGGGGATCGTGTAGGAACGTTGCCCGATGGTCCTCAAAAACCATGTGGCCCTTCAACCACTGCATCTCATTGGACAGCCAAAAGCTTCCAATGCTGGTCGCTTATCAATTTTGTATCCTCATACCAGAGACTCAAAATCCTCACCATTTTTTCATGCACTGAATATTGGGTATCCAAACCTAAAGAAAGTGAGAGGGGAGGAAGACCTTTGCTTTCCCAGCCTGCCACTGTAGGAGGGGAGCAAAACACTCCTGAGGGAAACATGCCAGCTACCATGTCTCCCTCTCGAAACCATGGGGAGGTTGCCGAGATAAATCTGAAATGAATTCAAATGGTTTTGGATTTCAGTGAATTTAACCTGAGGGTTCTGCAGCACAGTGGCAGATTCCGAGTCGTGCAGATTCCGTGGAATTGCAAACAAGGATTTTGTTCGTTGGCTTTTGTTTTTAATTTTCTGGAACTGTGTGCAAATTTAGTTGCACGTATGTATGGAAGTTAATGAAAAATATGCATGCCATTAAAAATAGTTTTATATATCCTTGGTTTCTCTTCAGCCTCTGCTGTTTTTCACAATGCAAAATATTGCACACTGGGGGGAAATATTAAAATTTGTGGTGGGCAGTTTGGTGTGCTTTTACAAAGGGGACGGGAAGCTGATTCCATCAATGACTGGATGATGGAACAAAACCATGAAAGACACACGGAATGGTTTAAACAAAATCCATTAAACAGAGTTAAACAGAGAAAGACTATCTGTGTGCAATTACCTTAAGTTTCGTTTGAAACTTAATATGGCAAAGACTGAATTGCTTGTTTTTCCTCCTAAACCTTCACATCTCCCATTCTCTCTTACTGTCAATGATGTTACACTTACTCCAGTCAAGGAAGCTCGTAGTCTTGGCTTTATATTTGACTCCTCGCTCTCCTTTATTCCTCATATTGAGGCAGTAGCTAAATCCTGTTGTTTTTTCCTGTATAATATTGCCAGGATTCGATCATTTTTGTCTGTCTCTTCTGCCAAGACTCTTGTTCATGCATTGGTTATTTCTCGGTTGGACTACTGCAACCTTCTTCTCACTGGCCTTCCTTCTTCTCACATCAGTTCGTTGGTTTCTGTTCACCACTCTGCTGCTAAGATCATCTTCCTGGCTCGCCGCTCTGACCATGTTACTCCACTTCTGAAATCTCTTCATTGGCTTCCAATTCACTTCAGAATCCAATATAAACTTCTCCTGTTGACCTACAAAGCTTTTCACTGTCTAGCTCCTTCCTATCTCTCCTCTCTCATCTCACACTATTGCCCTGCTCGTGCTCTTCACTCCTCTGATGCCATGTTTCTCGCCTGCCCAAGGGTCTCTACTTCCCTTGCTCGGCTTCGTCCATTTTCTTCTGCTGCCCCTTACACCTGGAACGCTCTTCCAGAACATTTGAGAACTACAAGTTCAACCGCAGCTTTTAAAGCTCAGCTAAAAACCTTTCTTTTTCCTAAAGCTTTTAAGACTTGATTTTGCTCTGACTTTATACTGTTAGTTTTACCCTACCCTGTGCCTGTTTGGTGCATTCTCTTCCCCTCCTTATTGTTTTATTATGATTTTATTAGAATGTAAGCCTATGCGGCAGGGTCTTGCTATTTACTGTTTTACTCTGTACAGCACCGTGTACATCGATGGTGCTATATAAATAAATAAATAATAATAATAATAATGAGATACACTGTGAGCTGTACAGGGAACCTTGCCAGGATTCTCTTAGGACATTAAGGGGTTAAGGATGAGAGTACACCAAAGATCCTTGAGGCCAGGTTAGCCTGACCACAGCTGTTTGTAATGTAGATAAGAACTGTGTAGATATGTATGTGTATATAGTTTCTCACTTTTGTAAAATGGAACTGAACTGCACGGAACTGTAAAAGAAGCCTGAAGCGAATAAACTAACTCTGCTGTGTAAGACCTGCATGGTGTGCGTTTGTTTCTGAGCACGAACAGAATCCCAGAGGAAAAGTTCTGGCACCCAACGTAAGAGTGGGCACCAAAGTTAGCGCTGCACTGAGGAGGTCCGAATTATGGATGGGTGAACTCATCCCCGTCCGCAGCATTACGCCGCTCGCCTGGCCCTGCTCGCTGTGCACATCAAGCTGCTGGATGGTCCAGGGGCCCACAGCGAGTGGTGAGCAGCTTCCCGCTCCCTTGCTGAGCCACCATTTTGCATAAAAACGGTGAGTCGACCTTTGCTTTAAAGGGTCATTTGCGTAAATGGTGGCTGCAAAATTACATGCGTGAGTGGCCCAAATAATTTTGCGTAAACGGCCCCTTTACCACCACCATTTACATAAATGGCTCTTTACGCAAAATGGTGGCTCGGTGAAGGGGTGGGGATCCCCATGCTTGGTCCCACTTGGTGCACACAGAGTTGGGCAAGTGCAGGGATTTGTGAACTGGCCTCTGAGGGACTGATCCAGCGATATCCCTAGTCTAAATTCTCTCAAGACTCATACTGAAGGACTGTTGCTTTGTTCAGCAGGGGTAGGCAATGTGGCACTCATTGACACTACTCTGCCTGGGGCACCTTTCTTGGCATCCACCTAAGTGGCTGTGGATGTGCTGAACCGGTGCCTGGCTGCGACAATGGACTGGATGAGGGCTAATAAACTGAAACTCAATCCAGGCAAGACTGAGATGCTGCTGGTGACCGGGTGGGGAGTGTTCAACAGGTTCTGCATGGGGTTGCACTCCCCTTGAAGGAGCAGGTTCATAGCTTGGGGGTTCTCCTAGAACCATCTCTGTCACTTGAGGCCCAGGTGGCCTCAAGTGCTTTCTCAGGTTGGAGTGCTTTCTACCAACTCCAGTTGTTGGCCCAGCTACGCCCCTATCTGGACAGGGATAACCTAGCTTCAGTTGTCCATACTCTGGTAACCTCCAAATTAGATTACTGCAATGCCCTCTACATGGGGCAGCCTTTGAAGACGGTTCGGAAGCTGCAGCTTGTGCAAAATGCAGCGGCCAGATTGATAGCTGGTGCAGGGAGGTTTGAGCATATAACACTGATTCTGGCCCGCTTGCATTTCTGCCTATATGTTTCCAAGCCCAATTCAAGTGGCTGGTTTTAACCTATAAAGCCCTACATGGCTTGGGACCGCAATACCTGAGTTTTAACTTTTGTGAACCACCCAGAGAGCTTCAGCTATTGGGTGGTATATAAATGCAATAAATAAATGAAAGGTTGCCTATTCCTGTTGCACAGTGACTCTAATTTCTTGTAAGTAAATTTATTTATTTATTTATTTATTTATTGCATTTTTATCCCACCTTTTTTCCTCCAAGGAACCCTAAGTGGCATACATAATCCTCCTCTCCATTTTATCCTCACAACAACAACCCTGTGAGGTAGGTTGGGCTGAGAGTCTGTGGGTTTCCATGGCCATGTGGGGACTAGAACCCGGATCTCCCAACTCCCAGACCAACACTTTAGCCATTATACCACTGGCTCTCACGTTGAATTCCTGTAGGCTTGGCAACACAACCAGCCTCCTTGGTCCGAAGTTGCTTCAGAAATTATTTGTCTTGCTCCAACCCTTCTCATTGTGACCGGTACCTGCTCTTTCTTTTCCCCATATAATTTCACCTTTGTGATAGCTGTCCTTGTCTCTGCAATAAAACCTGTCTACAAATGCAGCACCACCACTCCTGCTATTACCTGCTTCTTTTACACACCTGTCTTACCTTTCTGGGCTGCCCTCTTGGAACCAATCTCGGCTTTCCTCTCCAATGTATGCCTTTAATTTAATTTACTATAACTTTAGCTTAATTGACTGTCATTTTAATTTTAATTTAATTTAATTTAACCATCGCTCAGTGGTGGAGCACCCACTTTGCATGCAGAAGGTCCCTGGTTCAATCTGTAGCATGTCCAGGTCTGGCTGGAAAAAGCTGCTGCCAGTCAGTGTCGACAATACTGGGTTAGATTAGGGATGGACTAATGAGCAAAGTTTGAGATTGCTAGGACTCTCCAAACATCATCTCTCCACTTGTTTCATGTCTGATTCCTTTTTGTGTTTGCGGTCGCTGCTCGCTCTCCAGAAATGGTAAGATATTCTGCAAAAATGGTTAAAAAAATTCAAATGAGTTCAGATTTCTATCAATCTAATTTGCAGGTTCCACAGCAGACCAGCTTTTCCTGAGTTACTTGGATTCCATAGACTTTTGGATGAGTTTTATTTTGTTTACAGTTTGGAGAAGGGGAATTTGTGCAAATCTTTACTTGCACACTTGTGCTAATGTACATTGATGCTAATGCACATTAGTGCTAATACGTACTAGGGGTGTGCTCCGCTCTGTTATGGATCCCCGAATCCAAAGTGGAATGGGCCGATCCAGAACTCCAAAGCCCGGTTCCAGAGCAGATTGGGGGAGGTCCGGATCGGCCCGAAGCAGTTTGGAATGGTCTGAAGCGATTCAGACCATTCTAAAGCTTCAGAGCCAGGTAAGTGGGGAGGGGAGCTTACCTGGCTCCCCTGTCCGCTGCCGCCACGTACCATACACCGAGGGTGACAGAGCCAGGTAAGTGGGGAAGGGGGAGGGGGCTTACCTGGCTCGGCTGCCACCGCAGTCCGTGCGGCAACAGCAGCGGAGCCAGGTAAGCGGGGAGGGGGTGTTACCTGGCTCCATCATCTGCCGTGGTCTGGGCTGCAGCTTCAACTGCCGCCCAGGCCTAAGGCCTGGGTGGCAGCTGAAGCTGCTGCATGGACCGTGGTGGCAGTGGACAACGGAGCTAGGTAAGTGGGGGAGGGGGGCTTACCTGGCTCCGATGTCCACCGCTGTGGTCCATGTGGCAGGTAAGGGGGAGGGAGCCTTATTTGGCCCCCATTTTGTACCCCCTTCCCCACTTACCTGCCTCCACCGTCTGCTGCGGAGGCAAGTGAGAGGGGAAAGGGGGCAAAATGGCGTCCAAATATCGATCTGGACCTCCGGATCTCGCTCCGGATCCAGTTCGGGCCTGATCCGGAAGATCCGGATCAGGATCCAAAAGGTCTGGATCGGAATCTGAAGTGGTTTGGGGAGTGGGTGCACAGACCTAATACGTACTTGCAGAAGTGGAACTAAATTCTCATTCATTGCTTCAGTCAATGATCAAATATCTTAATGAAAAATGCCTGGCAATCCATGAAACACAGAGGGAACAGGTTGAACACAATCCGTACATCCCTATAGGTATCCCCACAGTTTAGTGGGCATCACCTTCGTAGACACCGTCTCATTACTGAAGAGCTGATTTCTAAAGGCTTAGTGATCAAGCAGAGAGCTCCCCGAATTTATACTGATTTAGCATGGCCTTTTTGCTATAGCTTCTACATTTACCGTCTTTGATAATTAATGTTGGACTTTATTGCAAATTGTGTGGTGCCGATTCCTAAAGAGGATTCCTGACTGTTTCATGCTTAGATTTCTTTGCAGATTTCTGAAGGAAAGTGAGGGGGGTGGAAAAAGAGTAGAAGCGCTCCAGCACCGTGAATGGTGTTAAATTTTTAAATTGGTTGAGATGTCTCTGAATAATGCTTCAGATTGTGCTAAGAGGTTTATCATTTATAGCCCTGATTTGTTCCATTTATAATTCCAGAGGGTTCTATACTTAGGGTTTTTTTTTATTCCACAGAGGAGTTTTATGAACATCACTAAATCCTATTTTTGCAACATGCATAATACACAGTGCTCCCAGCAGACAGCTCTCAATGGAAGCTTTGTTTCCACCATGCTCTCTATACTCCACTAAGAATGCAAAAAGACAAATGAAGGGATCCCAGGTCCCTGCCATCGGTTTTGTCACAGAGTCCCTTTACAAATAGATGATAATTCTTCCTGAAGGAACACAATTGGTAGGTCTTTGAAAGGATAAGAAGATACAGACAGCCACTTGCTGAAATGAACATGAGAAGGCTTACGCATCAAAGGAGTCACAGGCCTTAGCTAGACCTACCTTATAGTCCGTGACGGAGGAGGGAAGATCTCACGTTGTGATTAATGTGAGATCCCTCTTCTGTTTACATGTGAGGCGCGATGACCTCAGGAAGAGAGGTGTCGCGCCCGCCACTTTATTTTTAAAAGATCAGGAACACACAAACGGTCATGCTCAAAGGTAGGTCCTTTTTTAAAAAAAATATTTAATTTCCCCACTCCCCACCCCACCCCGATGAGTGCAGCTCCTGGATCCGTGCGAGGAATCGCATGGAGACGGGTCAAGCCGCAGCAACGGGCCACATGTTCTGCGGTCTCAGGCTCAGCCCGGGATTGTGGAAAAAGCGTGCCCAAAGGGGAAGACGAGATCCCGCGGCAAGGGAGGGATCATTCCTCCCTGATCCCAGGATCCCCTGTGCATCATATGGATCCACAGGGACGATTCTGGGGTTCGCCCCGGGATTTCGCCCGGTCCCACAGTCACCTGCACTGCTCAAGCTCTGGCTATAAGCTTCCACAGCCTTAGGCCTCTATGTCCTGTGCAAGTTTCCAGTCTTTAGGGACATAGAGAGGTGCTAGTGATGAATAAGTCGGTTCACCTTGGTTAGCTTCAGTTCCTCGTCTTTCTAAATTTGAATTCAGTTTGCCCTGAATTTTGAGAATTTTCCCAATTTTAAATCTGGCTCACCCAATCTTTTTTGTAGGGAAAAGGTTGGATTTCCCCATGACGGCCATCCCTAACTGAAACAACCTCCTGTATCACTCTGCTGCAGTCCTTGCGCATTGCTAAGGATGTATGAGAATTTGGTTTTGTTGAACACTACAATTTGTCCCATTCACATTCCTGCATGCAAGCACAATGTTCAGGCGAAGTCTGCATATTCCCGAGCTTTTGATCGTGTAATTTAGAAGAACGTGCATTTTTGGAAAAATACTAATTTTCACACTTTGGTCAAAGGAGCGGGCAGAGGGGAGGAAGAGTACATGTTTTGGGTGCACGTTGGCCTAATCTTCATCAAGCAGGATATAGCACTATGAAAGTGGTATGGCAGTGGTATATGGTATGTGTCAATGGGCCTCAACAGTGGTCAGTGCACTTCAATACCTCTATAAAGCAGTAGTGTGGCTCCTGCCTTTTATATACCACTTTCATTGTGCAATATCCTTCTTGGTGTAGATGAGGCCTTTAAAAAAAATAGGCACCTAAATGTGCACTTTCCCCATTCCAACAGCAACAACAAAAGCTCCCAATCAGGAACCAAAAACCATTGAGCATTGAGCTGAAACTCAGAAAACATTGATGAATTCAGACTTCGCTGGTTCTCCCATCCCTACCCTTAGGCAAAACCCATAATCAGCCAAGTGTGAAACATTTGTTGCTAGTCCCTTTGCAAGAGAAAATTAGGTAGGTGGCCTAATATGCCTTAGGGTGACCATGTGGAAAGGAGGAATGGGCTCCTGTATCTTTAACAGTTGTGTAGAAAAGGGGATTTCAGCAGGTGTCATTTGTATGCATGCAGCACCTGCTGAAATCTCTTCTTCATCACAATGGTTAAAGCTGCAGGAGCTATACTAGAGTGAACAGATACAAACGAGGGCAGGGCTCCTGCAGCTTTTACTGTTGTGACGAAGAGGGAATTTCACCAGGTGCTGCATGCCTACAAAGGGCACCTGTTGAAATCCCCTTTTCAATACAACTGTTAAAGATACAGGAGCCCTGTCCTCCTTTTCATATGGTCACCCTACCTTACATCATCATCATCATCATCATCATCATCATCATCATAATCATCATCATTTCTAAGCCGCCTCTCCGTGCTGATTGAGGCGGGGAACAACAGCAAATATAAAATACATAAAATATTAATCAAAACACAGTATACATTAGGCATGTGCTCCGCTCCGATTAGGAGCGGAGAAGCAGTAGCGGATTGGCCTGCTCCGCCTTACCCAGAGGCGGAGTAGAAGCGGACCACGGACCCCTAGAAGCAAGGCGAAGAGAAGCGACCATTTTTCGGAGCTCCTAGTTCAGGTGGAGCGCTCCGGTCGCCATCTTGAAAACATTTCGCCATAGGATTGCATTGCGGGAAATAATCGTGCATAACTAGGTTGTTTTTGAAGCTATTGTTCTGGAAATTCTTGTGCACAGAGAGTCGTGGATGGGGGTCATTTTGAGACTACTCTCACCTCTCTGCGTCGTGCGGGTCGCGTGCTATATTTTTTAAAAAATCGGGTCAGCAAACATTACAAACAGGGACAGCGCGGGTCAAACGGAGGTTTTCGCCCATAGGATTGCATTGCGGAAAACAATTGGGGATAACTGGGGGGCGGTTTAAGCTATCGTTCTGAAAATTCTTGTGCTTAGACAGTTGTGGATGGGGGTCATTTTGAGACTACTCTCACCTCTCTGCGTGGTGCGGGTCGCGCGCTAGAATTTTTTTAAAAAATCAGCGGGAAAAATACCTTTTTCAAAGGGCTGAGGGGCAGAGTCAGCTCCCGGTCATGATCACATGATCCCAAAGTTAGAGGAGGGCATAGGCAAAATGGGTAACTTGGGATTCTGGGAAACTTCTCTTTCTTCATATGAACGGACTTTTCCCCGTGTTTTTTAACACAGTAGCCCCACCAAATGCACAAACACAACCTGAAATCATATACTAAGCCAAGAATAAGAGAGAGAAACACAGCACTGCTCCCCACCCTAACTTTGGGGAACAACTGAAAAGATGTGGTGCAAGGGGATGAGCTCCCCTAGGGCATCTCATCGTGGACGTGCCCCCACTCACTCCTGCACTGGAAGGCCATTAGAGCCTTCCAAAGAGAGTAAAATGGTGGAGCAATGCCTATCATGAGTCGAAGTGAGCGTTTACTTCTTAGTGGTGGAGCGATGCCTATTATGAGTTGAAGTGAGCGTTTACTTCTCAGAGCTCTTGGTGAAGCAATGGCTGTCTTGAGTTGAACTGGCAGCTGCTTCCCCCTCCCCCGGGCACGTCCCCCTATTGCTGGTAAAAGACATATATAGCCTTTTTTAAAAAGTTCTTCTTGTTGTTTATTCAGCAACACTGCTGCTTTTAATTCCACCCCTCCTTCGTTTATTTGTTTATTTATTCCATTTTATATGCATTACTGGCTTATCCTTGGCTCACTTCCTTATGCCCCCAGAAATGCCAGCTGCATGCCTGCCTGCCTTCCCTCCCTCCTCCCCTGCCCACCTCGCAGGGATGTTGTGTGTGTGTGGCTTTGACTCAGGGGAGAAGTCCTTCTTGCGCTCACTTGGAGTTTTGGAAGTTCCAAATTTTGCAGGTTTAAGCCCCGCCAAAAAACAGGGGATGATGGGACTGCCTTGAGTCTTGGCGTGCGGCGTATGTATCCCTGGATAAGCTGTCATGGTGGTGAGTTTGAGGTTTTTTTTTAACGTGCAAAATTGACGGAGCTATGGAAAGGGGTGTTGGATTTTCATAAATTCCCCAAAAATCAGGGGATGATGGGACTGCCTTGAGTCTCGGCGTGCGTATGTATCCCTGGATAAGCTTTCATGGTGGCGAGTTTGAGGTTTCTAATGTGCAAATTGACGGAGCTATGGAAAGGGGTGTGAATGGGGTGCCCGATTTTCAAAAATTCCCCAAAAATCAGGGGATGATGGGATTGCTTTGAAACTTGGCGTGAGTGTGTATACCCCCATGAGGTGTCATGGTGCCAAACATGAGGTTTCTAACTTGAACAGAAAAAAAAGTTGTATAATGTTTTAGCTTTCAATGCAAGCCTATGGGGGGGGGGGGAAACGGAGCTCCGATCCGGATCCGGAGCTCCGAGCGGAGCGGAAGTGGGCGGAGCGGGGGCGGGGCGAAGCGGCCCACTCCAAAAATAGCGGATCTGCAAGTGAAGCGGAGCAGGGGGTCCATGCACACCCCTAGTATACATTGTTAAAACTTCCTAAAAAACATACTAAAAACATACTAAAATTTCACTGGATAGGCCTGCCAGAACAGATCAGTCTTTATAGCTTTCTTAATTGCTAAAAGACTGTTAAGTTGATGAATCTCCTCAGGCAAGCCATTCCAGTCTGGGAGCAGCACAGGAAAAGGTCCTCTGGGTAATACCTGTCAGTCTAGTTCTGGCTGGCTGAAGGAAGTTGTTCCAGAGGACCTGAATGTGGGGGGCAGATTTTACGGGAGAAGGCGATCCCGCAGGTAGCCTGGACCCAAACCATGTAGGGCTTTAAAGGTGATAACCAACACTTTATACTTCGCCCGGAAACTCATTGGCAGCCAGTGAAGAGATTTTAAAACTGATGTAATGTGGCTAGGCCTTTGTGTCTGAGGCATTTTATGTTGTTATTGGGCTTGGGAAATAGCATTGCTGTTAGCTGGCAAAGTTGCCTTATCCAGTGATTGACTCCCTTCACTCAGTGCCTCATAGGATCAGTTCACTGATGTCTTCTCGGGAATATCAGTCTCCTGATTCACTCCGCTCTTGTCATCTGGATAGTGGAGAGAGGTTACATTTCCCAAACTCTCACAATGATACTGTGGCCTACATTTGCATTCATGCAACTAAGCAAATGTGGCCCACAGACCTTCCTTGTCCAAACATCTGGCACCAGTGTAATTATTTTAATGAAAACAGGCCTTGCATAATTGGTCTATATTTAGTGGTTTTGAATATGAGCATTTTATAAACAGATGCACAGAAAGTAATCTCGTCCTTCTCTGTTGTCTTTTGCATTCTAGTCTCTCTCATGATTTCTTCATGGCCAAGTAGCATTCATTTCTGTTAAAATGTCAGGATAATGGTAACGTTTTAGGGATTCACACTGGTGATGCACTTTGCTAGGATGACAGACCACAATTCACAATAGCAAATACTCCTGGATCAATGCTACTGATTGCTATTTATTTATGTAGACCTTTTAATTTACAATACACTTTGGGAACATGGTTGCACCTGTCCCTATAGGAACATTCTTCCAGGTAGTTTCTCCCAGACCACATCTTACCTTTTTGAAGAAGGAGGGATTGGGGGAGGGGAATTAGTTCAACCTGCATTTTAATTCAAACTTACTTAATTTTGCACATTCAATTCATTGTGGTGTAATTTGATGTTTACCAAAGACATATTTTGTTCAAGTTATATGTTTTGAAACTTTATTCTAATTAAGCCCCATAGGACCCAAATGAGTACAAGTTCCAGATGCTTCAGGGGGATCATCCACATGATGTGCCCTTCAGGGACAAAAGGATATCACAAAGCATGGCCCCACCACCTCCCTTGACATCATTCAGCCTGCGGAGGGCTGGGTGGGACGTCATACCCTCACACACATGTTGGCCACCCACCCCTGTTCTACAATGTTGTCATCAGTATCCGTTATTGGTGCTGTCAGTCTCTCTCACTAGTATGCAGCTGTGACCCCCCTCCCCCTTTCTCCATTGCCTCCCAGTTCCAATGGCACTCACCAGCCCCCTCCCTACTTAGCCTCTGCTTCACTGAAGTGGCCAATAGGGGTGTCTGAGAATTTCATTTCCATTTGCAAATCATCCCAACTTGCCCCATTTGCAACGCTGAATGCAAATGCAAACAGAGGCCTTAGCTAGACCTACCTGAAAGTCCAGGGGAGAGGAGGGGAGACCTCACGTTGTGAATAACGTGAGATCTCGCCCCTGTTTACACATAAGGCACGGCGACCTCAGGAAGAGAGGCGTCACTCTTGCCATTTTTAATTTTTAAAGAGAGAGGAGCACATCCAGCACTGCTTAGAGCACTGCTGCTGCAACCAGAGCCCACTGTCCTGTCTGAGCCAGCTGAGTGGCCCAAGGGATTCAGGCTGCAACACTGATGTCAAGACAGGACCTTGGAGAGCACCCAACATGGAGTGTTGGCTGGAAGGTTGTTCTATAAGGAGCTGTTGTTCCAGCAAAGGACTGCAGTCAACTGAGGCCTTAAGGAGGATGGTGGAGCCTGGCTGTTCTGCAGCTCCAGTCCTGCTGGATACTGACTGCAGTCTCGTGCTCTTCTCTGGCTGGGAAGGTATAGAAGGAGAAACTGAGGGCTCCCCTAAAATGAGGGTTACCTGTGACCTATCTGAATTTGATTCCTCCACAGAGTAGTGGTGAATCTCAGAACCAGGGACATGACACCCACTGAAAGAGGAAGGGGACACATTTTGCCCAGGGCCCCCTAAAACCTGGAGCCAGCCCTGCTCAGAAGTTTTGTACATTTAAGATAATTTCTCTGAAACAAAGTGATTTTAATTTTATTTTTATTTTTAAAAATTCCAATACAATAATAATAATAATAATAATAATAATAATAATAATAATAATACTCCTCGCACGGAGCTGGGAGCCACGTACGGGAAGCAGTGCTCCTCAGGAGCACTGCGCCCATCAGCAGTAGGGTGGGGGGAGCGCTACTGTGTAATCGCATGGAGCGGGGTCAAGCCTCGGAAACGGGCCACACGTTCTGGGGCAAGGGAGGGATGATCCCTCCCTGATCCCGGGATCCCCTGTGCATCATGTGGATGCACAGGGATGATCCCGGGGTTCACCCTGGGATATAGCCTGGTCTAGCTAAGGCCTTCGCCACTGCTTCACTGAAATGGCCAAGCAATGTACTTGAACTCCTTGTTCATGCATAGGGGTGTCTGAGAATTTTGTTTAAATTTGCAAATCATCTCAACTTGCCGTATTTCCAACGCTGAATGCAAATGCAAACAGGTTCAATTTTGTGGGGGGGGGGATGCTTGCACATTCCCTAAATTGCCATCCCATTCCTTTGAAATACCTGTTTCTTCTCAAATATGGATTTCACACTGTATTGAATGGGGAAGGCACCCTTTCCCCACTCAGATGTCACAGACAAACATGGGAGTGAGCCAAACCAAGCTGCAAAATGAAGTTTGCAGAATTCTGGCGAACTCAAACATCCCTGGTTTTCCCATCCCTATGTCATGATGCTTTGGGATCAATACCAACACCCTGAATTGTGCTTGGAAGGCTTGAGAGTGTCCGTGCACACCCTGGGCTAATCTACACCTGCAGCCTTTTCACAATGGAAGAGGGCTGCTTCTGAATGTTCCCTGCTTCCACGATCAGCGCTCATGGGGCACACAGTCCTGATATGTACCACAGTTACAGGGCTGCTGTTGCAGGAGCACATGTACCCCATTACGGCGCTTATGCATGTATATTGCTAGAAGTGGGTGGGGCTAGGGACATGGGTATGGGGTAGAAGTTTGTTTTTTAAATGACTCATGTTTGCGGAGATATGTTTGTAATTTTTAGAAAAAGCACACTCAGTGGTAAAACACACCGATACCCATCCAAAACTTGGCAAAAATGGTGGACAGGCCCACTCACTCACACTTCTGATACCCATGCACATGCCTCTCATAGCTGATTGGCTGTTTGGTGAGCCCGGCACTCACAGCAAACAGCAATGACCTCACAATGGGGGAGGGGCACACCACAAACGTTCTACAGAATGGAAGCGAGAGAGCTGGAAAACAGGGCAGAGATATTTTTAATGACTTGTGAGGCTACCTTTGTGCCTAGTCTGGAAACTTCAACTAGTTCAAAATATGGCAGCCAGGTTGGTACACCTAGGGGTGACCACATTACACCAGTTTTAAAATCTCTTCACTGGCTGACAATTAGTTTCCGAGCAAAGTATAAAGTGTTGGTTATCATCTTTAAAGCCCTATCGCCTTCTCCCATACAATCTGCCCCGCACACTCAGGAAGTAGAAGAATCTACTTTTGTTAGCCAAAATTAGGCTGACAACTGTTACCCAGAGGACCTTCTCTTCTGCTGCTCCCAGACTGTGGAATGGCCTGCTGGTGGAGGCTCATCAACTTAACAGTCTACTAGCATTCAAGAAAGCTATAAAGACTGATCTCTTCTGGCAGGCCTATCCAGTGGAATTTTAAGATGTTTTTAAAATGTTTTTAGGATGATTTTAACAATGTATATTATGTTTTAATTGAGTTTTATGTATTTTATCGTTTATTGTTGCTCCCCTCCACAATCAAAATGGAGAGGTGGGTAAGAAATAAAATTATTATTATTATTATTATTATTATTATTATTATTATTATTATTATGTGCATGTGCGCAGATGTGCAGCAATAAATGGGGGGGTAGGAACTCCAGCAAATATGTGCTTCTGCTCAGAGATATATTTGTATTAAAACACACGCACACACTTGGCGGTAAAACGTGCCGATACCCATTCAAAACATGTGACCATGGCAGACAGGTCCACACCTCTGATACCCCTCACAGTTGATTGGCTGTTTGCTGAGCCTGGAATTCACAGTGAAAAGCAATGACTTCACAAGGGGGGGGGACACACCACAAACGTTCCTTTGAATGGATGTGAGACAGCCAGAAAAACTGTGACAAAAGCAGTCAGGGATATTCTGGGAAAACTGAGAGGTGGAGCTGAGATCACGGCGGGAGCAGGTGAACGTCATGTGCCCCATAAGCCCTTCTAGCCACTAATTTTATGAAGGCAGAAATTATAAAGCCATTAGTCACTCTGACTTAATGGTTGTGACACCTGAATAACACAGCCTGGGAAAGGCTATGATAGTTATCTCTAAAACACACAACGAAAATAGAGTCACCAATGATGTCAGGCCCACAAGGTGTTCGGTGGGAGCAAACGGTGAAGATAAACATCTGCTTAGTTGCACTCATAATTGCTAATTATGTTTATTACTAATTATCTCTTCCTTTTCATATGGCTCCTGAGGAACACCTTCAGGTCAAAGCTGATTTGCTGGCTCTGGTTACTTGCATACAATCTTTAACCCTTTTCTCTCTCCTCCACAAACAGCTCCTGACCTGCTTCATACAGCCTCCTAATTTGATTACGCTGTGTGAATTCTTCTTGTGAGCCAGACTTGATTCATTCGGTGACTGTGCTTTTTTGAAATGTAATTACTTGCACAGCAGAGATAATCATTCATAATGCTTGGCATACATTTGTTTCCTTTATGTTGAGATGCCATGATACTCTGTGCTGGATGTTTATTCATTGCTACTTTCAATTTTTAACCCACCATCATATACCAAAATCTCAAGGTGTTATCATCATCATCATCGGGTGACCATATGAAAAGGAGGACAGGGCTCCTGTATCTTTAACAGTTGCATAGAAAAGGGAATTTCAGCAGGTGGCATTTGTACATATGGAGAACATGGTGAAATTCCCTTTTCATCTCAACAGTTAAAGTGCAGGAGCTATACTAGAGTGACCAGATTTAAAAGAGGGCAGGGCACCTGCAGCTTTAACTATTGTGATGAAGAGGAAATTTCACCAGGTTCTCCATATATACTGCTGAAATTGCCTTTTCAATACAACTGTTAAAGATACAGGAGCCCTGTCTTCCTTTTCATATGGTCGCCCTATATCATCATGAACATCATCATCATCATGAACATCATCAGCCATGGTAAACATATGAAAAGAAGGACAAAGCTCCTTTATCTTTAACATTTAAAATTCCAATACAATAATAATAATAATAATAACAATAATGTTCATCTGACTCATGTTGGAAAGGAGTGTGATTTTTATAATAGCTCTGCTTTTTCTTCTTCTTTTTACCCCAAATGGTGAGGCAGGCATAGCCCATTCTGATGCCAAATGCATTTAGTGTCTGGCTTATTCCCTGCGAATCTGTTTGTCAAGGACATTTCTGAATGGGTGAGATTCAAAATGGCCCATTATCATAGGAGCTTGACAAACACATGCAAGGTGAACCAAGGAACCCTGTTTCTCCTTCTGCTTTATTTATTTTTTAAAGTCTAATCAAATAAATATGCATTTCATTTTGCAACTGGATGCCTTCCCTTTTACCTCCCTTTCACCACTCTGAAATACAACAGCCGTGGCTCCAACAAAGGATTAAAGAGATCAAATAATTAACCCAATGCTTGGCCAACAGGAACACAATCCACAAGTGCCAGATGTTATGTAAGCTGAAAGACTAAATGGACCAAGAAGCACAAATTGATAGCAATTTAAGAGAGCTGCTAAATGATGAGAAATGTGTCATCCCTCCTGTTCTTCATGAAGAAAACCCCATTAAAGTACCTTTCATGCAGTCTGGGAGCCATTTCTAAGTTGCGCTAGTAAGTACCCATAGACTCATTAAACCCCTGACCCAGACTGCTAATGGAAACACTGCTAAAACACTACCACTCAGATTTTTTTATATATGTGTTGGCTCTCTGTTTGATGTCCCATTTTCTTGTGTGTGTGTGTGTGTGTGTGTGTGTGTGTGTGTGTGTGTAGGCTCTGCTTAGACTTTGAGGAAGGGTCTACCACACACATGATTCAGTGTGCCTTCTTCATTGTCAGAATAGGGCATCATTAAACATACATCAGATGTTAAAAACTCAATTATGCATGGGTTTTTAGGGATTTCCGCACATTAATTTTGTGTACATGCAGATAGGGAGAAGTCCGTTCAGTCAGCAATGTACTTACGTAATTTTGCACTTTTGAAACAATACGCAAACTGAAACTCAGTTATCATTGGAATGTTGCAGGTCTACAAATTTTGTAGTGGAGTTTTTCAATATAAATGTGCATTTTAGGGGAAGAGTGCATCAGAAAAGTGTACACTATTGAAAACAACATTCAAAAATGCATTATATGAAAAAGTTGCTTGCAAAAATGTGTGTATTAGGCAAAATTGTGCACACAGATGCATATATTAGAAGAAATACACATATAAGTGCATATGAATTTTCAGGCAAACTTAAAAAAAACCCCTCAAAATTCAAGATGAATTTTGAATTCATCTTATGTCAATAATTAGAAGTCAACTTCTAGGTTTATAATTGAATGGAAACCTCTTATTGACTGCGGGAAGTAGAAAAAATGATTTGTTTATCTGTGGATTCAATGAATAAGAAGAAAACTTTAAGATAATAGAAAGAAGGGAACTTTTTTTTTTTTTGTAATTATAGAGTAAGAAAAGATATTGTTACATATCTTTGCAGTGGGGAAAATCGGAAGCCCATTTTAAGTTTGTATGTTTTTTGTTGTTCTGGTGGTGGTGTTGACATGTTTGTTTGAGTTTTTTTTTTGAAATAATAAAACATTTAAATGGTAAAAAAAAGATTAGAAAAATGAGAAACTGAGCCAAGCTGAAATGGACAGATTCATCCATCTATATGTATCCATAAAATGCATTTAATGGGAGGGGCAGCTTGGTCAGATCCTACCCTGACCAATAGAGAGCTTTGGCTATTGTTTTCTCTCTCAGAAATGTTTGTGCTTTCGATGGGAGGTAAATGAAGAGGCTTGCTAAGTAATCTACAAAGCTTTTATTAAGCAACAAACATCTCTTTAACCTGAATAGAGTCTACCTCTTTGAAATGACTCCCTAGGCAATATTATGCAAACTAAGCAAGACAATTGTCCGTTCAAGAAGAGAAAGAAGTTACTTCTCAAATGTCCATAACTTCAAAGTGCCTGGGGCGGTGGTAGGTTCTGGCGTACTCTCTCCGACTTTCTCATGGCTTCTTTACCCACTGTGTGTTTTAGCTTCCGGCGAATCCTAGCATCAGTTAGTGTCTCAGAATGCTTGCCCCTGGAAGCACACTCATTTTCCACTGAGTGTGTATGATTTGGCCTTGAGGAGATAAGCTCTGGAGGGGGCTGACTCCCAGTTGAGGAATCACCCATGAGAGCTTCCTCCTCCACTGGTGTGGGCTGGCTGGTGTCTGGTGCTGCATCTTCTAGTTCTGAATCTGAGTCTGATTGATTACCTGAAACACCTTCTCCTAAAACAGGGGCTGTAGGGTTAGACATGACAGCTATTGGACAGTACAGAAAGGCGATAGATAGATAGATAGATAGATAGATAGATAGATAGATAGATAGATTAATAAATATGTAAAGTCATGTCCCCTTCACTATTAGCAGAATACCATGAGATCCTCCCCCCTCCTTCCCAGAATGCTGGGAGGTGTAGACTTGGTAGAAGTGGGGTGTTTGGGTAGGAGTGGGGTGTTTGGGTAGGAGTGGGGTGTTTGGGGCTGACTAGCTTAGGTCTGTTGTTGGTGTGTGTTTGGGGGTATTGGTACTTGGATCTCCCTTGAGCCTCCCCCTTCTCTCACTGTTATGCCTTGCCTCTATTTCTTTTTCTGCTTGTCTTTTTTTTAAAAAAATAATAATACAAAAATATATTTAAAAAACCTAGTTGTTAGCCTTTAATGTGTGTTTGCACCACTCCTTCCCCCTTCCACCATTTTCCCCTGAAAAAAGCAAATTATTACCAGTTGATTACACAAATACCACTGCATCAATCTATCTAGAATGTGACAGACATGAACACCTCTACAGTGTCTGTCCAAGTTTCAAGTTTGTATCATAAAAAAGTTACAGCACTTTGCTCTGAGTAGTGTCCCAGGAAAAAGCAAATTGTACCAGTTGATTGCATGAATTTCATTCCACCAATCTGTCTGAAAGTTGGTAGACATGAGCACCTCCACAGTGTCTATAGGGTCTCCAGATTTCATGTTTGCATTATGAAAAATGAGAAAGTTATATGTGTTTCTTTTTTTCCAATGCAAGTCTATGGGGAAATGAGAAATCCAAATTATTCGGGAACCGAAGCGAATCAAAATAAGTCTGAATTGGTCCGAAGCAAATTTGCTTCGGACCAATTCAGATCCGAACTGAACCGGTGGAGAGGGGGTCCATCCACAGCCCTAATTTTTGCTTAGTTTTATTGATAACTCAATGAAACCTATAAACACCAATGACCTGTTAAAAGTGCATGGTAACCTTGCTACAAAAACATTTGAGGAGAATGTCACAAAACTACAGCAGCGCCTTTGCTTTAAAAGTGCCGGTTACTGCAGGAACATTTCATTTAAATAAACAATCTCCGGAAGCAGCTGAAACCATCACTCAGAATATTGCTGTTTTAAAGACTCTATCAAAATGCTTCGAGTGTGAGGTGGATTTAAATAATGCATTGCGCGTTAGTGTCTCGTCTCTGAAAGTAGAGCAAATCGAGGGAAAAAGAAGTTGCTCATGAAGGTTGACTTAACGTATACTATAGCCGCTGAGTTAGCAAGTTTTTAAAAAAAAGAAAAGAGAAAAGAACGGAAAGAAAGAAACTGAAGCAAAAGGCTCCCTGGAGCTGAATGCTGATGCTAAACAAGTAAGTAAGGCAGGGGAAATGATTTGAAAGTGTTAAGGAATAAAAAAGAAATAATAATAAAAAAAGACAAATGAAGGAAAGAAAATTGTTCTGTGAGAAAGAGGCTGTCCGGTTAGAAAAGTCACATCAGAAAAGCAAATCTTGCAAGCCGTTTATATTAACAAGTCTGCTTTATTTAAGCATGTTATTGAGCTGAACTTCTGTTTTGGGGTAGGGGTTTAGACGTGCATTGTAGAAAGACTTACTCGTGAGTAGAAATAGATGACCAGGGGCCTGGAAAAAAAGACCTATGAGGAGAGACTGAAACAACTGAGCATGTTTAGCCTGGAGGAGAGAAGATTGAGGGGAGACATGATAGCACTCCTCAAGTACTTGAAAGGTTGTCACGCAGAGGAGGGTCAATCATCCCAGCGTGCAGGACACGGAATAATGGACTCAAGTTACAGGAAACCAGGTTCTGGCTGGACATCAGGAAAAATGTCCTGATTGTTTGAGCAGTATGACAACGGAACCAATGACCTAGGGAGGTCATGGGCTCTCTCACCCTAGAGGCCTTCAAGAGGCAGCTGAACAACCATCTGTCAGGGATGCTTTAAGGTGGAGTCCTGCATTGAACAGGGGTTAGATTCAATGGCCTTATAGGCCCCTTCCACCTGTACTATTGTATGATTCTATGATTGGTCACCATCTGCCCAGGCAGAGGGCAGGAGGTGGGCCCAGCTGCCAGAAACCCCACACTTTCACTCTGCATAGGGATTAACCACCACCACCCCAACACAGCAAAAGTGCAGGGGTTTGCTTATCGCAGTGGCAAACTGCTGCTGTATAGGCAGCCCTTAGGATTATGGTATACAATATTATCAAAATAATTCAGGTCACTGCTACTGAGTTTATGAAACGAACCCATATGGGTGAGTTTTAGGTGGGGGAAAGGAAACTTTTTTTAAAAAAAGATTCCTTTTTTATTATTGGTAACTGTAACCACAGGAGAAAGTCTAAAAATTTACTGACCTGCTCCTTGAGATGTAAAAGTTTAATCAACTTGCTAGGCCCCCACATAGTGATTAAGTGATCTCAAAATCACCACAAGAAGAAACGATAAAACACTCTGAGAATGAGGTAGAATAATGGAAGCCTTATTCATGGTGGAAGAAAACTTCCATGAAATTGGGGGAGAGACTTTTGCCCACCCCTTTCCTGGCGTTTAGGGATGGACAGATACACCCATGCCCAAGCTTGGCGGATGCTCACAGAGTCATCGCTGCCACCTGCCCCCACTTGCAGGGCTCTGCAATCCCCTGGAGGGCTGTCCACTCCTGGATGTGAGCCACCATTTTTATGCAAGATGGTGGTACCATAATTTTCATATTTGAACATTATGCAAAATGGTGGCTGTATATTAGGGACATAGAGGGTCTCTTTATGCCTCTCATGTTGCAGAAATAGTCCTTTACATGTCTCATGTTGGGGAAGGAGACTTTTATGGCTGCCATTTTGTTCGACATTAAAAATTCCAAAAAAAAAAAAAAATACAGATCCGCCATTTTGAGTAAAAATCCATTGGACTCCAGCACCATTTCAGGCATTCACAACATCCCTACTGGAGTTAGACTCAACACTAGCCCCATCACACCTGCATTGCAGTGGATGCAAAATGAAGGCCCGCCTGCCAACACAGTTGATGATATTACCATTATTATTATTATTATTATTATTTATTTATTTATTTATTTATTTATATAGCACCATCAGTGTACATGCCACTTGCAGTGGCAGTGCAAAAGCACCAAAAACCATGCAGAAAAAGAAAGAAACTGTGCAGCAGCCCCTGCTAATGGTGAGACCTACCTGTGGAAAAACTGCTGAGAATTTCTCATTCCTCTGGAGAAATTCAGTGAAATTGGCTCTGCCCATATATAGGGCAAGAAGTGTCAAAAGGCCACTTCCTCACCCCTTTAATACACACACCAGTAGAAGTGGCTTGCAGTTTAGCGATGGAATCTTATGTTCCTGCCATGCTGGCAGTGCTAAATATTGGTGTAATATTATGTTGGCTCAACTACGATGAAGCAGATCCCTGATGACAGCATGTCTTTGGGCTCCACTAGTATTTTCAGTCAGTATTTCTCTTATTCCAGCCAGTGTAAGTTGATTATAATATTGCAGTGTAAGTGCAGGAAAGCATTTATTGCTACTGTTTTGCCATTGGCCATCACAGCTTAATTACAAGAAATTGGCACATATACAGGATGTTATATATTTCAGTGGTGACACTATTCATACAATACCTGATTTTTTAAAAAATGAAAAATATTAATATCTTCACATTCTTATCCATGAACACCCTGTAAGCTGGGATAGTCAATGGGCATGTCTTCACCTCCCGCCATTCCGGGAGGGAGAGGGAGGATCTCCTGATATGTTGATCATGAGATCCTCCCCCCAGGGCCGGTGCCAGACTATTTTGCGCCCTAAGCAAGGTGAGGTACTTTCACACACACACACACACACACACACACACACACAATGCCAACTTTGATTTTTAAGAACATATGTTTCCTGGAAAAAATAAGAAGCACAAAACTTGAAACTGCTAAATTTATTTTAAAGTGCAAGAAATACGTCATGCCAAACGTTATAATACATTATAGCAAACAAATTGGAAAGGAATGTCTATGGGTCTAAAATGCATTATTTAATAGGAATATCGCCTCCAAATCATCCCCCCCAACTCACACACACGTGCGCACACACACTCAGCATCACTCACTCTAAACACTTCAATACTGCTATAAAGCAGTAGTGTGGCTCCTGCCTTTTATATACCGCTTTCATGGTGCAATATCCTGCTTGGTGTAGATTAGGCCTTAATGTAGCCATAGCCAAGAGAGTTGGGGCTTAATGATGAGATTTAAAATGTAAAAGAAGTCATGGTGGTAGCTTACATTTTCCATTGGCTTTTCTTAACAACAACAACAACAACAACAACAACAACAACAACATGGCATTTTATATATGGTACCTTCCAAATACTTTAACTGGTCAGAGCCATTGGGAGAGGCTGGGTGAGAATTTCCGTAAAACAAAGCAAGCTAACTGCTCAATACTGTTCTCATCCAAACTGTCTCTCCCCTGATATAACATGGGAAGTGTGTGTCTTCCTCTGTGTGCGTGAGAGGTAGGGGGAATTATTCCAGAATGGCAAAGGGGTGTCAAGCAATATTAAAGTTCAAACTGCAGTCATTCAGCTGTGTACATTTAATGGAGACAGCGCGCAACCTGCATGATCCAAGAAGTGTTGAGCAAACCCTGGAGAAAATGGCCTTGTCCGTGTGCCAGGGATTCCTCACAGAAGAGCCCGGGTAAAACAGACAGCTTGACTGGTTTCCCAATTAATATATGTTTGACATGAAGATGTACCACATATTGCACCGTCGTTTGGTAAATATTGATCAACCAACCGCCCACGTGCTAGTTACGCGAAAAAGGATCTGGAGAGTGGAAGTGATCAGGAAGAAGTTGGAGGAGATACTTTAATAGGGATGGATGAGTCTGTCTGCTTCACTTTCAATAATGTTCACAATTTGTTTTTTCAAGCACATATTCATTCTGTCCCATTTCTGCATCAGTTTGCAAATGTTATTTTTGAAAGTCTGCCCAAAATGTGTATTTCCACGTGTGCACAAAGAAGTATGCATTTCCTATGCAGTCTTTACTAATACATACATTTTTAACACGCAGTTTCCTCATTCTATACTTTCTGTGCTCTACTTTCCCTAATTTATGATTTTTTGCATGTATTTTTCATTGGGAGAATTATATTGTAAAATCACCATAAATGCCCAACAATGACAAATCCAGTTTATAAATAAGGGGGAAAATGTTATAAACATAAAATGCTGATTTCACATTTTAAATCTATCAATCTTTCTACCTTTTTCATCAACTGGATGTACAATTGCTGGTCATTTGTTGGTTTGCAATGTTTCATGCACATCCCATCACCTATGTTACTGGTGCATCGTGAAAATTTGAGAATTGAAAAATAAAGGATAAATCCGTCTTGGTTTCCATATTTGTTTAGGATGTGTGAATTAGTTTTGCTTTTATTAAAATGCAAAACAAACATACGTCACTCCATCCTTGTACTTTAAATGTAATCCCCACCCCCCAGCACAGAGCCCTTTTACATGTGAAGTTCTGATGTATGCATGGAATCCCTACAGCTGCATGAACTTCCCTATTCCCTGCAATGCATAAGTTAGGGTGACCATATGAAAAGGAGGACTGGGCTCCTGTATCTTTAACAGTTGTATAGAAAAGGGAATTTCAGCAGGTGTCATTTGTATGCATGCAGAACCTGGTGAAATTCCCTCTTCATCGCAACAGTTAAAGCTGCAGGAGCTATAGTAGAGTGATCAGATACAAAAGAGGGCAGGGCTCATGCTTAGGGTCACTCTACATAAGGTATCTCCGTGTACGCCTGTGCTTTGTACTGTTGATACTTCCCTTGATAATGATGTTAATTAGGGCTGTCACGGGTGCTGCCTGAGTCTGGGAGTCTGACGGGCTCCCCTGTAACTGCCCCCTCAGACCTAGTCCGGTGCCCATGGCTTGCTTGCAAACCCACCCACCCATGAGGCCCAACAAGTATTTGGCAGCTGCCTGCCTCATCAATGGAGCATTCACAACTTTACTCTTGTGTAAATGGGGCCACAAAAAAACCTACTGTTGCTTGACAAGCAGGGGCAGACAGCTGTGGTGGCAGACCAAGTATCTGACGAATTGGGCGTGGGTGAGTTCACCCATCCCTTGGGCCCAAGGGCACTGACAAGTATTAGGAGTCAGGGGGCTCAGCTACATCAAGCAGTATATTCCATTATGAAAGAGGTATGAAGGTGGTATATAAAAGGCAGGAGCCGCACCACTGCTTTATAGCAGTATAGAAGTGCACTGCAGGATCTACACTACTGCTTCATAGTGGTACTGAAGTGCACTGACAACTGTTGGGGCCCAGGACACATCTACACCAAGCAGGATATAGCACAATGAATGCTGTATGAAAGCGGTATATGGGATGTGTCAATGGGCCCCAACGGTTGTCAGTGCACTTCAATACTGCTATAAAGCAGTGGTGTGGCTCCTGTTTTTTATATACTGCTTTCATACTGCTTTCATAGTGGAATATCCTGCTTGGTGTAGATGAACCCAAGGAAAAGGAAGTGATGGTAGCAGCAAGAACTTAGGGCATCATCCCCTTCCTCCAACCACCATTCATCTAGTGGTTTCCTGGTTTTGGTGCAGTTTTTCCCCCATTCTAAAAGGTTGAAATGTCTCTCCTTCCTGAGAGTAAGTTCTTTGATCTAAAATATGCTGGGTTGTTGGTATTTTGGCCCTGCCGTTTTTGCTTTTTGTCCTGCCCTTTTTGGCCCATGTCCTTCCCACTACTGGAATGTTCCCCCAAAGAGCTTCTCCAAAATGGAATTCATCCTGTGGACTGAAGAGGTTCAACACTAGGGCTGTGCATGGACCCCCCCCCTGATCCTCTCTGGATCCCGATCCACAACTTCCGGATCAGGTCCACTCTGCTTTTGCCCGATCTGCCTACAGTCCGCTCTGCGGCGGGGCTCTGCATCCGGATCGGTGCTCCGTGTTTTCCCCCCATAGACTTGCATTGAAAATGTCAAATGCCTGTAACCTTTTTAGTTTTCAAGTTAGAAACGTCAAAATGGGTACCATGAGAGCTTATGAATGTATCCAGATTCATGCCCGTTTTGAAGGAAATCTGAGCATGCCCTGATTTTTGGGGAATATTTGAAAAATTCCCCCCATTTTCAGAAAGGCTTGTATCTCCGTCATTTTTCCAGATACAGACCTCTAACTGCCCACCATGAGAGCTTCCACCTAGATCCTTATTCATGCCCATTTTGGAGGAAATCCGAGCATGCTCTAATTTGGGGGGGATTTAAAAAAATATTTTCCCCATTTACAGAAATGCATGTATCTCTGTCACTTTTCCACATACAGACCTCTAAGTGGGCACCATCAGAGTTTCCACATTGATCCTTATTCATTCCTATTTTGAAGGAAATCCAAGCATGCCCTGATTTTGGGGGGAAATTTAAAGATACATCTAAATAAGAATCTTCATCTCAGGTTAAACACTTCAAAAATGGACACACGAAACTTCCAGAAATCTTAAACAGGGTGAGCGCAGCAGCAATGCAGCTGCCTTTTCATCATGAGGAAGGACTAACGTCCTGAGTCAAAGCAACACACACACACAAACCGGCCCTCTGAGGTGGGCACAGAGGAGGAGATGCAGCAGGCGGCTATGCCCCTGAAGCACTGGGAGCAAGCATGCCATAGGCTTGTGGGGTTGACCCACACAGCCCATCTACATCTCCCAGGCACCAGGACGGCAGGGAGGCAGGCAGAGAGGTGCTACACGATGTACAACTACGCCATAGATCTATGGGGAAGAAAGTCCCAGCAGATCCCAATACACCACAATGACAGCACCCAGGCGGAGGTGGGAAGGTGGGCATGCAGCAGACATTTCTGCAGGCACAAGTAAGTGAGCCAAGGATTGTTTCCAGGCCATTCAAGCCAGTAATGTAAACCAGCCCTGTGAGGCGGGAACAACACAGAAAGATGCCTTTTGCATCCCATAACTAATAGGGGGCTAGGAGGGTAAGAGTAAAACTTTGTGTTCCTTCCCTCAGAGTTGAATAACTGCACTGTGATCACAGCCATTATTAAACAGCAAAAATAATAACGTTAATAATAGCAGTACTACTACTAATAATAATCACAACAACAATAAGTTGAACCACAATGCAAAGCCTGCCTGACTTCACTGAAGAGGGAAAGCCAGGAGAGCTTTGGCTATGGGTCGGTATAAATTAAATAAATAAATAAACAAACAAACAAAGGAGGGATGGAATTAAAAGCAGCAGTGTTGCTAATAATCACAGCAATAAGAATTTAAAAAAGGCTGTGTCTGACTTTATTACCAGTAAGGGGAAAGTGGACGTGCCCACTGGGACAGTGGGCACTGTGCCACCAGTCATTTGGCAGGTCCTATCTAGGTACCTGCCTTTGAGAAGTCACGTCACACCTCAACTCGTGCAAACCATTGGCTTTTCCACTGGCTACCCTTTGGAGGGTTCTGATGACCCTCCAGGCAGGGCAGTGTGCACTGAGCACGTCCACATGCCGTATGGAAATCATCCCCTTGCACCACTTCTATCCAGTTGTCCACCAAGGTTATGGTGGGTACTTTGCCGTGCTGTGTTGCCTATCTGTTATTTTACTTAGTATATGATTTAAGGTTGTGTGTGAGAGTTTACTGGGGCTACTGCTTCAAAACACTGAAAAAAGTCCAATCCGAAAACAAGAAAGTAAAGTTACTAAGTATCCCATTTTGCTTATTCCCGCCCCCCCCCTCCAACATTGGGATTGGAGGATACTTCGTATCAGGTGATCACTTATCATGACTGGGAGTTGAATCTGTCAATCATGGTTGAAAAAAAGAGCTTCCCCCCTCCTGTTTTACCCATTCTATAAAAATTAATAGCAAGCAAACTGCACTGTGAAAAAATATGAAAATTGACACAAATGACAACCATCATCACTCTCTAAGCACAATAAGTTTCAGGGATGTAGCTTTAAAAACAAAAAAGTTATATGTGCTTTTTTTCACCCAATGCAATCCAATGGGGGAAAAGTTCCGAAATGGCGGGCGGAGCGTCGTGAGTAAGCGGATCGCTCCGCAAATGGGCGGTCTGCTTCGTAATGCTTCGCTAAGCACCCAACTAGCTTCACATCCACCTTTAACTGAGGCAAATCAGGCCGCTCTGATGCCACTTCTACGACCCGAAACGGAGCGGAGCACAGCCCTATTCAACACCCATGCCCAAAGGCAAGACTTCCCCCCCCCCAAATGGCCAAATGTCATGCCACTTCTCACTTTGGATGCCCCTCTTGGAGCTGCATCATCATCCTGACTCTCAGTGGGAGATGAATCACCTGGCCCAGCTCCATTGGTGGACCCAGGAGCCAGACCTGGATTTGTATATGTGAAGGTTTTTCTTTGGAAAATCTGCACTAGGAAAGGTTGTCAGTTGTGCATACAGACTCTGTGCATGAAAGGTTGCGTGCATGTAGGCTCAGCTGAGACCTCTGGCTGAACATGAGGAGGTGGACTTGGCATAGCCAGCAAGCTACTCCCTGTCCATCTGTCCATATCCATGAGTTTCCATTTGACTTTCAAAAAATGTCAACCCTTTTGTAATAAACATTGGGTGTTTGGCATGCGATAAAGCAATCGCAGAACATTGGTAGCAACATGCATGCTCTAAACTCTAAGTAATGTTTGGTTCACTGGTCTATGGCAATAGAAACAGACCTAAACAAAAACCCCATTAATCATATATTCCAATACGCAATGTCGCAGAATACAACAACTAATTTAAATGTAGAGGATTGCATTCTCTATCCTGCAAAGTTTTATTAGCTTTAAAAACAACAGCAACAGCATCAAACTGAAATGAATAGCAGCATTTTGCTTTGGTAATATTGTCTGCATTCCTGCTCCTTTGCTTGCAACGGGATTGTTGTCTGCCTGAGGCAAGCTGTGACTGCATAATCTGATTGATCGGCTTTGTTTGTTTGTGCAAAAGAGACTGAAGTGTTAATAAAAGCTCCTCAAGTGCAGGCTGGGGGCATTGCAGGCTGTGGATGCAATTCCAGAGCGTTCTGACATTTGAATATATACATAAGCTTTGAAAATGTCTAATGGGCTAGGTCACGTGACTCTTGTGAATGAGTGACAGATTATTTTGATTCGAGGAAGCAAAGGGGCATATGCCAGATGAAAAGAAAAACCTACTTGTGTAATGCCTTCTCTGTATTTTGGTCCCCTGCCCTCCCAAAGAAGTAACTCTTCCCCCTTTTAAGTGAACACCAGTAAGCCCTTGATCCCCAATTTGGAAAAGAAACCACTTCCATTCGGAAGCTCAGATGGATGGATGGCATAGGTTGTGGCCCAGAAAAGCAAACTAATATGAGTATACCTCTGCAGGTTCAACCTCTTTGACTTTGATGAGAATTAAGTGATTTAAGTGTAATTACATGGTTTGAAGTTAAGGTTGCCACTTTTTCACTCCTTCTGGCTCTACTTCTGTGCCTTTAAACAACAGCTTGACAAGAGGAAATTAAGCAGGCAACATTTTCCCCATCTCTTCATCTCCTTGCTAGAAAATACTTCAGATGCTTTATTTCTCTGGATCAACCTACGGTTGAAGGCATGGAAACAGGGCAAGAGAGAGAGAGGGAGAGAGAGAGAAGAGAGATGTCAACCCAAGTTGTGGTCCACAATGCTAAATTTGACACACACACACACACCCCTTTTAAAAAGTGTTTTATCAGGATTGGATTAATCACTACGCCATGTCGGCTACATAGCACACATACACCTCACCCTGGAGAGTCAGTGTGATGTAGGAGTAAGAATGTTGGAGATCCAGCTTCTAGTCCCCACTCTGCCATGATGAAACTCATTGGGTGATTTTTAGCCAGCCCATGGCCCAATCTACACTAAGCAGGATATTGCACTATGAAAGTGGTATGAAAGCAGTATGAAAGTGGTATATGGTATGTTTCAATGGGCCCCAAGCAGTGCACTTCAATACCGCCATAAAGCAGTAGTGTGGTTCCTGCCTCTTAATACCGCTTTTGTAGTGCTATATCCTGCTTGGTGTAGATTAGGCTGGATTTAACCCTATTTTCTCTTGCACAAGTTGCAAGAGAGAGATGATAAGGCCTTCTCTCGGACATACTAATTGTATATAAAAGGGATTTTTCAATCATCCCAATCACACACCTGTGTGTGCTCTCACACACTTATACACACCTGAAGCCTAAATCAGTACATTCCAGGGATGGTTTTACCACTTAAAACTGATGAGGGTATAAACCACCCTCTAAGAGTGCTCAAGTTCTGCACAAGGTGTGTGTTTTTTTAAGACAGGCTTTGTGATCTACTTTGAGTGACTTGTGCTTTAACATCTTGGTCTAACGATTCAGGATGTCGTTTGGTTTGGGGGTAAAGCTCTTGGCTCCACTGGTGAAGGAGATTAGTGCTAAAAAAAGAAAGATTAGGGAATACCGCTAGGGAGGGAAGGCGCTGTGTTTTTATTTCAATGTAGGATTTTTGACCCTTTGGGGTTTTATGGTGGACTGAGCATGTATCCTTTTGGTACTCTGCCCGGATGAAGAGTGACTCGGCCTTGCTAGACGTATGGAACACAAACATGAGTCTTTTTTTAACTCCTGCATCTGTGCTGTCTGTCCATGTGGAAGTTAAAAATCCTCTGGCCCTCAGAGATAACCTTAGTCTCCTGGCTAACATTCTCTCGCCTAATAAAAACAAGATTTCAAGGTCTGAAGCTTTCTGTGTTAACTGTTGCATGGTGCTTTTTATTTATTTACTTTCAGGCCTGCCCTTTCAAAATCTTTGCTATAAAGTAGAACAGACAGAGAGTTTTGGTTTTGGTTTTAATTTGAGCTACAGCAAATGCTGTCCTGTGAACATTTTGGGGTTGCCTGTGATCGTTGTGTGTGTGTGTGTGTGTTTGTAGGGGACTATTTGTTAAAAAACATTTTAGTTAGTCTCTCCCCCACCCTACCCTGGATTGATTCCAGAAATCACTCAGGGATCATGTTGTGGATGTGATGACTCGACAACAATTCATAGCCAATCGGATATGGCGACATAATGATGCCACAAAGCCAATTCAGAGGGAGGGAGAATCGCTCCAGCCTGAGTGGGTGTAAGGGACAGGAGAGATGCCACCAGTTGCTGTTGCTTCCCACCAGACAAACAGTGAGTACTTTTATCCATTTTGGGCACTCCCAAACTGTCAAAATGGGTTACTTTAACTATGGATGAAAGTGTTTGTAAAAAACACCCAAATCAAACAACAACTACAACAACACCCACGATTTCAGCTAAGGCCTCAATTTTATTAATATATAATTTTATTTACCTCTTCACAGCTCTGTTTTCATCCCTAATTTCAAACGGTGTGTGCCAGTAGTCAGCAGCGAACATTCCAGGTAGACTCCAGCTGTGAACATAGAGGCATCTGGCTTGCTCCTTAATGGATCAAAGAACAAGACAGATAGCAAGAATAAAGTGTATAACCAGTAGCAATGGGCAACTAAAATAATAATAATAATAATAATAAGAAGAAGAAGAAGAAGAAGAAGTATGTATCCATATCCCTAATGAGTATATATCTGTATCAGATTGTGAGCTTCTTTTTTTTCCTTTTTGCATAAAAATCCATGCAATTTTTCATGTGTATGCTTCAAATATATGCATCAACTGAGCACATTTTTTGAAATGTACACATTCTTCTCTGATTTATTAAACTGTATTTGTGTTTGTGTACGTTTTTGAAAAGTATGTATTTTTCATGCACATTTTTCAAATGTACGCATGCTGTCAAATACATTTGGGGTGGGGGTGGTCCAGTAATCTCATTGCAAGCTCAGAAATGTACCAACTTTGACCACAGATTGCATCAGAGTCCATGTTCAGTCTGGATGGCGAACTGGGTACAATCCTGATCAAAAACACACTGAAATAAATTTCTCATACATCTCTGAATAGAACAAACAGTAGATTTGGGTGGAGGGTGATTTTCTTCAGGAAAGCAGGAGAGGGGTGAGAAATGATAAACTTTGCTTCACTTTGCTATCCCAATCCAGATTGCTCTCCCTGCACAGCTATTATTTGCAAATTTATAAAGAGATTGGGGAGCAATTAACACATCTCTGTTATCTCATCTTGCTTGACCATTACCCAGTTAAAACCCCATCATCTGCATGTATGTGGCCTATTGTCATGGACCAGGACTCCATGCCCTCCTCCTCCTTAGATGATCTCAACCTTTTGTCATCAGAAGGAAACTGCTGTGGTAACTGTTCAGAGAGAGATCATGATGCTTCAACCTCCTCAGAACACCAAGGACCTGCTCAGGGCATGTCCACACCTAAGGGTGTAGAGGGAGGGAGGAAAATCATGGATTTGCCTGCTTCCATGATCCTCCCCCAGTGTCTTGATAGCTGCATGACATCCCAGAAGGAAAGAGGGATGTTGCAACTGACAGATAGATAGATAGATAGATAGATAGATAGATAGATAGATAGATGGCAGAGAAGATAGAGCACAATTGCACTCCACCAAAAAGTAAGTTGAAAAACTAACAAACAACCTGAACCTGCTCTCACCCCCATGGGCACGGAACCTCCCCATACAGCTCCATGCCCATTTTCAGAGCCCCGCTATTCACGGGGAGGAAAGGAAGAGGTGGGAGCAGTGGCCACACCACCCGTGGTCTGTGGGATGCACTGAGGGAAACTGGGTTTTCTGCAGTTCCCAATATCCTGGGGAAAGCCCGTGGCCTTCCCTACTTGCCCTAGGGATTCCCCGTGTGTCACACGAGACCAGCCCAAATTTAATGGCTGGTGTAGATATGCCCTCAGTTTACACACACCTACAGATCTGTAAGCCTATGTGGCAGAGTTTTGCTATTTTATTGTTTTACTCTGTACAGCACCATGTACATTGATGGTGCTATATAAATAAATAATAATAATAATGAGAAGAAGAAGAGGAAGAAGAAGAAGAAGAAGAAGAAGAAGAAGAAGAAGAAGAAGAAGAAGAAGAAGAAGAAGAAGAAGAAGAAGAAGAAGATCATCTGCAGTTTGTCAACGCTAGAAGGGTGGGGTTCTTTTGTACAGGGGCAGAAAATGCTGTCATTCTTTGCAAAGAGTGGGGCACTGGAGATGTTAGTGCAATCTATGGTTCTGCTATAGCTGTCTCAAGAGAATTTGACCAGGTTGTTAACATTTAACCTCCATCACAGTAAATATTGGGCAATTGTTTCCATTCATTATGAACTCAAAACTGTGTCTTTACTGCAAATATTATAGCACAATAAATGCTCAGATTTTAATGGCATCCTCTCCATGGGCCAATAAAAGATGCCGTTTTATCGATTGTATTATTTTTGTGGGGATGGTAGTTTTAATTCATTTAGTGCTAAGTAGTAACAAGAGACATCTTTAGACATAGCTTAAATTCTCTTTATTTGCTCTTAATATTGTTTTTTGATTCCCTTCTGAAACCCTGATGGATTTTCCTCACTTTATTTCTGTTGCGTAATTAGATGTGATCTCACTAATAACAGCCAAGTATTTACACATCATGTTCAGCTTATCCTTCTGATATAGCCAGTGCTAGAAAGTTTGTCCTAGAGATAGGATGGTCAGGGAAGGAGAAGGCTCAACTCTAGAGACTGAAGCCCCTTTCATACATTCATTTTTACAGCATGGAGATTTCCATGTCAAGGCAGGAGTGGTATTGCTGTTTAGTTCTACCCCTAACATTGTGTCTTCTTCCTCTGATATTCATGCACTGAGTATAGCTTTTTGGAAAGGCACCCCAATATAGGGGATCACATGACCAAGACACCCAGATCATCTGGAGACTCCACATGCAAGGAGCTGTTCCTTTTAGAGATGTAACATGTGGATATTTTCAGATAAGGGTTTTTATTTTCGTTTTTTACAAAATTGGATCAGGCAAGAGGGAAGGGATCTCAGCCCACTGACTCCATTGGAACAAGTACTTGTTATAGGGGAAGCCATCACTTGGAAATCCAGCCTGTTTGAGGCTTGGCAGAATTCTCCCACCTGCTTGACTCAGTGTGCATTTGTGAGCTGAGCGGTGGGTTTTCCCTGAACTCTGGGGACTTTTTGCTGTAATTTGTGCTTATAGAGATTTGGGTCAATTATAGCTGCAAATTGTCTCTGCCATTTGCATAATTACATAAATCCTGCCGTAATTGTGCAAATTAAGAAACACGGAAAATTTGCTAACTGGCCTGACTCACTGATGGGTCAGGCCAGTTAGCACACAAAGGACCAAAGTCCATGAGGTTGACCCAACAAAAGTTCATCGTGACATATGCCATGCTGGAAAATAGATGCACAGAAAAGTAAAATGGAATGGGAGACAATATGCTAAATGTTATGTACTAACGTACATTATGTAAATTGTTGCAAACTTTCTTACGGAATTATTTGCGTATTTTTTTTCTGCATGATGAGAAAAAAAATCAAATCCACCTGTGAATGGACACCAGGATGCACAACACTACATGATCCATGAAACACACATGGGAAGCATTTCATAAAATCTGGACATCCCTGCCTGTGAACCCATATCCTTCATAGATTGCATGGTATGTGTCAAGGCTGCATTGGGGCCATGGGTGGTTATGCTCAAATGTAGACTGTCAGGAAGCAAATACAAAGGAAGTAGCATCTCACCAGTCATGGTACATGCAAAGGGGATCCCAGCAACTAATTATAAGTCCATCTGGGCCAATAGCGTTCTCTCTCTCTGGGCATGGCTAGATGGGGCAATATCCCAGGGATCACCCTGGGATCATCCCTGTGCATCCACATGATGTACAGGGGATCCCTGGGAGCAGGGAGGGATGATCCTTCCCTTTCCCTGGGATATAGCCCTACACTTCTATCCTGACTTTTCCTGCAGTCTCAGGATGATCCCGAGACTGTGGGACATGTGGGCGGCTGTCCCGGTTTGTCCTGGCTCCTTGGTAGTAAATGTAAGGAGCTGGGCACAGGGCTTGGAATGCTTCAGGAGCTATGTGTCCATCGGGGGTGGGACGGGGGAGGGGGATTATTATTATTATTGTAAAAAAACACTCACTTTTCAGTGGAGCGCTCCTGTGCTCTTTTTCAATAATAATAAATGGCAGGCACGACATCCTCTTCCTCCCAGGATGTTGCACGCTATGTGTAGACACCCTGGGATGATTCCAGAAGCAGGTAAGACCTGGATCGTCCCACCTCCCTACCTCTACACTGTATGGTGTAGACATGCCCCTTCTCTCTCTCTCTCTCTCTCTCTCTCTCTCTCTATATATATATATATATATATAGGCAACAAATGCTTCTAAAAAATTTAAAAGCATTCGTTGCCATAATTTATTATACCAAATTAAATCTTTTTGACACTGTAATTAACTGGAAGTCACACAAGCAATAAACACACAATTGCAATCCTGTTAATATATTAAATTGGCAATTAAGTTTATGCAACATGCATTTAATTGAAATTTTAATTTTTAGGTGGGGTAAATTGCAGTTAACAATAAAATGGTTGGTTGGTAAGCTGAATGCTAATTGACAACGTGGCAAGTGAAAGAGGTATGTTTCCCAAAATGATTAAGCAAATCTGGAAAATTCAGATGGCATTGTATTTAAAGTCAAGTACTGATACATATTCTATCTCCCCTCCCCCGTCATCAAATGCACAAACTTCAGGAACAAGGCAGCTGACTCTGGGGAAGCTGAAGGAAAGGATTATATATTGGAGAGTCATTCTTCACACCAGAAATGGGTGAGAGAATAAGTAATGTTTAAAGTCACCAAGATCCTTCACTTTGCTGCAGAGTTCATCTCACTCCTGTTCTTGCTCGTGACCTCTTTTCCCCCCTGTTCGAACAGGGAAAGTGTGCATTTTAATGTACATTTTTTCAAAAGTGTGCACTCCCCCCCTCCCTTGACAAAGACATGAAAATGTGTTCTTTTGGGGAAATACCTATTTTAAGGTATTTTAAAATGAAATGGTCATACACACACCCAATTACAAGGACAAGTAGAATGAAGCTCTCTGGGGATACTATTTTGTCAAAGTCGAGGATTTGGGTGTAGCAGTTTAAGGGGCCTTTAATACATTGTGCCAGCATCATTTCACAGAGAAACAAGGTATTGCTGGAGGTGGGGATGTTGGTGGTGGCTGGTGCCACTGCGAGCGGCATTTTGAAAAGAAAGTAAACCTCTGTCTCTTACCACCATCACAAGTGGCCTTTTTAAAACGTATCTATCAAACAGTGGGAAGCTCTTTTAAGCAACCAGGGATGGCGGTGGAGGCCGGTTGGGGGCTTGAGGTCAGTAGAGGACCAGCCACAGGAAAGGATGGGACAGCAGAGTGCAGACCTCTATGTTTCCACTGAATCCATAGTGGAGGTTTTTGAGGAGGATGCTCAGCTGCCTCTCTCACTGCCAGGTTGTGCAGACTTTATACTGTTAGTTTTACCCTACCCTGTGCCTGCTTACCCTACCCTGTGCCTGTTTGCATTCTCTTCCCCTCTTTATTGTTTTACTATGATTTTATTAGATTGTAAGCCTATGCGGCAGAGTCTTGCTATTTACTGTTTTACTTTGTACAGCACCATGTACATTGATGGTGCTATATAAATAAATAATAATAATAATAATAACAGGTCTGCTGGGATCTGGAGTTTAAATTCCTCCTGGCTTGATCCATCCAGTCAAATCAGAGGAAGTGAAAATCCCAACCCCAATATCAATGGTGAAGAGACATCTGACCATTCTTTTGGCGGTCTTCCTGAAAACAGCTCAGGAGCTCCCAAAGCCCTCTTTTTGGTGCCAAGTACATGGACACCTGAACATTCAGCCAAGCTCTAAACATAGCCTACAAAATGCATGGTAAGCCCCCTGCTTCTACTGGCTGCCTGGAATGGCAAAAATGTGGGACAGAGCAGAAGGAGGGAAGATATGACTGGCTAATATGTTGCATTCACCCTTTGGGGGGGGGGGATGGAAGTTGTGCTGCAGGCAATAGAAGATTGTGACCCTATTTGTTTGCTCATTTTGATTGGTTTAATTAAAGTTGGGATTTAAAAAATGGCTTCCGGTTGGGGCTGCCAAATTTTACCCAAAACATTCTTGGAATTTTGTTGGTTTTATTGTGAAGTAAGGCATAGCATAAATATTTATTATTCCTTATTATTGTTATTATTACTGTTGTTAATAATAATAATAATTTATGATAGAATAACAATTAGAGGATTGTCTTGAGAAAAAATGGTGGCTGCTAGTCAATCCCAAGAGGAGAATTTTGCTGCTTGCAATAAGTTCACCACCAGCTTTAAAATTTACCCTACTCCTGAAAAATTGTCAAGATCACCCCCCATCTTCATTTCACTGCCTGTGAACAGAGTTGGGTATTTTCATTTCGGGATGTTGAGCTTTGGCAATGGGGCGGTATATAAATGTAACAAATAAATAAATAAATAAATTGAAGGACTCAGCTGCCCCCAGACTCGGGCTCACATTTCTGTGAGCTGGCCCAAGTCAGCTGGTTGTTTCTGGTTGTTTTCTTTTTTTGTTTGTGTAAAGCAATTTGTTCAAATTCCATTTTACACACATATTTTACACACAACCCCGAAAATGCAAGCCAAGTTGGGGGCATCGTGGGAATACATCGATCCCCAAAAGAGCTGGATTTCCCAGCGACAGACATCTCTATTTTGGTTCAGCGCCAGTGTAAACTGTAGTCTTTGGGAAAGGAATGTGCTACAAATATAAAGGAATAAATGCATAGCTCGCTAGCCTGTGGATGAGAGGAAATCAGTCCTGCTGTTGATAAATATATAAGTCCATGAGTTGTGGCTGGTTTTTCAGGAGACACTCTGCCATGCTGTTGAGTTACCCGATGTCACTTAACATTGTCCCCAAAGGTGGGCAAAGTTGCAGCAACAAGCCTGGACCTCTTACTTCACTTTGGTTGATGCTAAAATATCTTGACAAGCCTGTCAGAGCAGGAGCATGGCCGTAAACTTTCTCTTCTGTGATTTCACCTTTTTATTATGTTTGAGAGCTTTGTTCCACTCTAGTAGCCTGTGGCGATGTGCTGGGAAGATGAGACTTTAGCAAAATATCGAACACTCAAAAAGATGTGTCAGAAATTGCAGTGAAAGATATTTTTTTCCTTGATTTGTGAGAGTAAAATAAAATGAAACGTGTTCAAAGGGGCTACAGGAGACAGTGCTGTGTTATGTGCTATTCAGAACAGACCCTGGTAAGCGGGGTGGAGGCAGTCAGAAAAACAAACGCTGCTTGCAAGGGAAAATGTCAACATTATATTCTCTCGGGATTTCAGTTTGTTTAACTCATTTGTGCATAGAATAAACTGCTGTGAGCTACCAAACGCTAGCTTTGTTTCCCGTTGCATGCAAGCTTAAGAACATAACCACACACACACACACAAACTTCCATGCTGGATCTAAATAAGTATGCAACCACTACCCATGCTTTTGTATTCCTGGTGCAAACTGCATAATCAATGTTGTAGGTGAGTGTTCCAAACAAACAAAATAGTTTGCAAATGTTTTTTTGGGGTGGATTTGGCATACACACACACACACACAGAGAGAGAGAGAGAGAGAGACCTTAGCTAGACCTAAGGATTATCCCAGGCAAATGGAGGGGTCGTCCCTGCCTGCTCCCGGGATCCCCTGTGTGGCATTTGGATGCACAGGGATGATCCTGGGACAATCCCGGGATATAGGCCTGGTCTATCCATGGCCAGAGAGAGAGGGGGGGACATGTCTACACCAGCGGGCCACGCACATGAGCCACGCAATATCCCAGGCATCGGGCTTGTTGCAGCGGCCATTTTTCTTAAAAAACACACAAGAAGAGCTAGAGCGCACGAACACTCCAGCGAAAATAACAAGGTAAAAAACAAAACAAAAGCCCAATCCCAATTCCCTCCTCTCTCCCGATGGGCACACAGCGCCTGAAGAGCTCTGTGCCCCGTGCCCAGTTCCCAGCAACTCACGTTGATTCGCAAGGAGCCGAGACAAAACTGGGACAGCTGCCCACACCTCCTGCAGTCTCGGGACAATCCCAAGACTGTGGGAAAAATCAGGCTAAAAGCCGACCTGGTTATCCCAGGAAAATGGAGGGATGATCCCTCCCTGCTCCCCTGTGCGTCATGTGGATGCAAAGGGACAATCCCGGGACAATTCCTGGGTTATTGCCCCATGTAGACATGCCCTGTGTTTGCCTAGCAACAGTTTCTGAACGAGGGCCCTCGGGAAGGGTCTGGATTTTTATATTGAGTCTCTCAATCAGTTTAGAGCAGTGTGTTTTGAACTGTGGGTATCGAAATAGCAGTGGGACTCAGGGCACTTTCAGCTGGCCCTCAGTGTTGCAGCCCAGCAGGAGGGAAAGCTTAAATAAACTGGCATTCTGGAAGAGAATGAAATGAGAAGGGGAGAAGAAATCACTGGAGATGAAGAAACATACTTTTAGAGACGTTGGGGAAGAAAAAATAGATAAAATAAAAAGTCCTCACCAAGGGCCTCTGGGTTCACAAATTTTGCCTGGAGTGGGGGGGATGACGCCTAACATCTCCAGAACCAATGTTTGTACTTAATGTAAGGAACGCTGAATTATGTATTATTATTTATTATTACCATCTGTATACTGCCTCAACTGCTAAAAAGCCATCATGGTAGCTGGAGGCGGTTCAGAGGAGGGCAACGAGGGTGATCAGGGGTCTGGAAACTAAGCCCTATGAGCAGAGACTGAAAGAACTGGGCATGTTTAGCCTCGAGAAGAGAAGATTGAGAGGAGACATGATAGCACTCTTAAAATACTTTAAAGGTTGTCACACAAAGGAGGGCCAGGATCTCTTCTCAGTCATCCCAGAGTGCAGGACACGGAATAATGGGCTCACGTTACAGGAAGCCAGATTCCAGCTGGACATCAGGAAAAACATCCTGACTATTAGAGCAGTACGACAATGGAACCAGTTACCTAGGGAGGTCGTAGGCTCTCCCACCCTAGAGGCATTCAAGAGGCAGCTGGATAGCCATTTGTATGCTTTAAGGCGGATTCCTGTGTGGAACAGGGGGTTGGATTGGATGGCCTTATAGGCCCCTTCCAACTCTACTATTCTATGACTCTATGAAAACAACAAAATTTTAAAGCAATATAAACATTAAAATGGTAAAGCAAAAACAGTAAACCATTAAGCTACACATTTTATAAGGCTAAATTTAAAAGATGTATTTTTACTCGTGATGGGCAAATTTAACCTGAGTGAGTACGTTATTTCCTCAAAAAAATTCAAATTCAGCGGATTCAACGGATGTCACCTGGGGCGTCTTCTTACTGAGTTTGTTTTGCTTCACTTGCAGGTGCTTAGCGGGGACAGTTTTCCTGGTGGCCATCACATCCCCTTTTTAATTTCATGGATGACATTTAAATGAGCCTCACTTGGAGCCTTTTAATCAGTGTACTCAGTTAATGCAAACGCCATCTATTCCATTTCACTTTATAGCCATTCATTGTCTAGCCTGGGCACATTGTTTCATTGTTTGAGCAGCAGAGATGGCTAAACACTCTTTCTAAAATGCGTTATTTAATTGGAGTTTGTCTTATTCATTGAATAATTCAATGAATGACTTCTCATCAGGATCTGGCCCACATTATAATTTATTCAATGAATAATGGGCGATACTGAGGAAGTAACTCATTCTTTCCGGTGTTTGACCACTTTGGGATACAGCTATTGCTAGAGGAATGTCTCCATCCAGCACAAGTACTCCTAATTTGAATTCATGCAATGTTGTCTTGATCAATGCTGGATCCAGGTTTTTCAGGGCCCTTTGGGCAAGACACTTTTCATGCACCCTTCCCTCAATGAGTCTACTTCCTCATTGTCACCAGCACCTCTTGCTCCTTTTCCTCAGGACAGCTACCACTTGTTTGCTTGGCAGGTAGAGATCCAGTGAGCAAGTAGACAATGGCATTTACTGTACCACCTTCTCAATGACACTCTTCTCTGGCCCACAGTGAGAGGCAGGTGAACAAGCTTGTTGGAAGGGTGGAGAGGAGGAGCAACTAGAGGAGGCTCTTGTCTGTGGGACCCTGCATGGTTGTGGGCCCTCAGCAGATGCCCAACCGCGCCTAGATGTTGACACCAGCCTTAGTTCATGCGTTACCTGGATTTTTGTGTGATGGATCAGTAGTACAGCTCCCTTCTATGCACCATGCAGATGTTCAGAAGCAGTTACTCACCTCATCTGTTGTTTTGAGAGGTGGCATCTATGTGAGGGATGGAAGAATGTTGTGCTCCTCTACCACCAGAGAGAGAGAGAGAGATTGATTCCTTTATTTGCATCAGCCACAGGCCTTGGCATTTGAAATGAAATGTACAAAAAATAAAAGCAAGATTGTACTTGACCAAAATTACCCAAGTTGCATTCTAAAAAGTTACATTAAATACAAATTCCAAAATTAATACAAGTCTTTACGCATAAAATAAGAATAAGTAAATAAAACCTGCTAAAAATTTTGCAGTTTTTGCTGTCACCTGCTTATTTTGGTCTGCAAGAAGAAAAGACACAGATGCAATATCCGACCGCCCTGGAATAGATAACAGTAGTGGAGTGATCCCATCTTTCCTCAAGTCTCTGTAAAAAGTACAAAATAATAATACATGAGCTACTGTTTCGATACTGCCATCTCCACATGGGCATCTGCGGTTTTCCAATGGGATTCTTTTAAATCGGCCCTCAAGTACAGCTGATGGCAGTATATTCAGTCTTGCATAAGTGAAAGCTCATCTGTATTTTAAAACAGTTAATTTTTGCAAATACGATGCCAAATGTGTCAAAAAGACCAGATGGAAAGAAGTCATACCATGGACAAAATTTTCTTACGTGGCCAAATTGTTCTGTCATTCAATACCATGCAGGTGCTGTCTAATTAAATCTTTTGCTTTGCTCAACCCCGGAGTTAATGAATGTTGTGGTAATAAACCAGAGGAGTAAAGTTTTAAACTGGTGGTGGTCTTCATCCAAATGCTCTCATGAGGATCCTGCAGAATCAAAGGGAGTAAACCATTGGGAGTAGTCTACCACCAGAGAGAATCCTGAGTATCATATTAAATTAAAATAGGACACAATGTCTGGATGCCTTTGGGGACACATATAAAGGGTAGGTTCACCCTTTTGTTCTAGTAGGTGCTGTGATGAACTTTTATTCCATATTTTTACCCCAATCAGTCTCATTTTTGTGAACCGCCCAGAGAGCTTCAGCTATTGGGCGGTATAAAAATGTAATAAATAAATAAATAAATAAATAAATAAATAAATAAATAAATAATTCAGTTTGATTGAAATTAAATTACTTTCTAAAAGGAATTCAAAGGAAAAGGAAATCTCAGAGAAATCCTCATGGACCGATTTTTGGTTTCTTGTGGTTTCCTTACTTAGGAGTTGGCAGAGGAGTGTGCGTGAGTGTCCTGTCTTTCATTGTGCAACCGTCTCTTTGGCAATATGTAGACTGCTCAACTTCCCACATTTCAGCCAAAGCCCAGAGTGAGTCATCATGAGGTTACTTAGCCCATAGAACTTTTCAGGCTATTTGGTGCAGGCAGCCTGGGAGGCAGCAGAGCAGTGGAGAGATGTGTAAAAGAATGATAAAGCACACCCAGAACCCTTGACCACCTGGCTGTGAGTAGATATAGGCAAAAGTAAATAAATTCAAAATAAATGATAAAATACCCTGGGTATTTTATACTGCAGACGCTGACTGCAGCCGGGAAATCAGAAGACGTTTACTTCTTGGGAGGAGAGCAATGACAAATCTTGATAAAATAGTTAAGAGCAGAGACACCACACTGGCGACAAAGATCCGCATAGTTAAAGCAATGGTATTCCCCGTAGTAACTTATGGCTGCGAGAGCTGGACCATAAGGAAAGCTGAGCGAAGGAAGATAGATGCTTTTGAACTGTGGTGTTGGAGGAAAATTCTGAGAGTGCCTTGGACTGCAAGAAGATCAAACCAGTCCATACTCCAGGAAATAAAGCCAGACTGCTCACTTGAGGGAATGGTATTAAAGGCAAAACTGAAGTACCTTGGCCACATAATGAGAAGACAGGATACCCTGGAGAAGAGGCTGATGCTAGGGAAAGTGGAAGGCAAAAGGAAGAGGGGCCGACCAAGGGCAAGATGGATGGATGATATTCTGGAGGTGACAGACTTGACCTTGGGGAAGCTGGGGGTGGTGACAGCCAACAGAAAGCTCTGGCATGCTCTGGTCCATGAAGTCACGAAGAGTCGGAAGCGACTGAACGAATAAACAACAACAACCCTGGGAATCAAGCAGAAAAATGTAAGCCTCTTTCAGGGGTGAAGAAAACTTTCAGGAAATTGGACGATGGATTTTGGCATAGCACTGGATCCACCTCTTCCTTGGAGATGGACATGACAGTTCCGCTCCATACCTGCATTGTGGAAGATGTAGACTGGGGGCTAGGTTGCTACTTGCAGTGACAGTGCAAAGAACCAAAAGCCCTTGGGTGGGGGGGAAGGAAGAAGCTGAGCCCTGCCTGCTGTTGCACCATGTCCTGCTTTTTTGGTCTCTGGTTGACAGCTGTGTGAACAGAGTGTTGGACTAGATGGACCTTCAGTCTGATCCAGCAGGGCTCTTCTCATGTTCTTATGTTCTTAAATGTATGGACTTGCATTTGAGCCTGTGGTTGGTGCAGAAGGTGGGAAATGGTTAAAATCCTGATAGAACATGAATTGAAATGATTTTTTCATACAACCCTATGTAAAATGATACATTTGGTGTTACTTAGATGAAAGCCCATGAAAAGGTCTTTCCTGGTAAATCCAGTTCTTTTTAAAAAGGCAAGGAAGCCCTTGACTACAGAGGAAAATTATACTGCCACAGCCTCACCTTCTGTTGCTCCTGCTGCTATATATTTATAGGAACATCTGTTGACACAATCGAGAAAGGAACATGGCTTCACTATACTGTCTACAAATATCTCGCAGTGTCACTTGCAAAATGTTGAAGTTGTGAAATTCCCTTCAGGCAACATGCTAGCAACCTTTCCCTTGCTTACCACATCTGGCCAAGAAATATCATCAGGGGGCAATGGTATAACCTTATAACTTACCATGTAACCCAACCCAAACTGGCAACACCATATAGCTAACCATGAAAGCTAAATTCGGGTCACACATTACTTAGGCCTTAGCTAGACCGGGCTTCATACCGGGGCGAACCCTGGTATCGTCCCTGTGCGTCCACATGATGTACAGGGGATCGCAGAATCAGGGAGGGATCATCCCTCCCTTGCCCCGGGATAGAGCCCTCCTCTTTGGGCCCACTTTTTCCATGGTCCCGGGCTGAGCCCAAGACTGCAGAACATGTGCCCATTGCTGCAGTTTGATCCGGCTCCACGCGATTCCTCATGTGGAGCCGGGAGCCGCACACAGGGCACAGCGCTCCTCAGGAGCACTGCGTCCATCGGGGGTAGGGAGGGGGGAGCGGGAAAAGTATTTTTTAAAAAACAACAACAACACACAACCCATTTACCTTTAGTGCATGAGCGTTAGTGCACTCCTTCCTCTTTAAGAAAAAAAAATGGTGGGCGTGACGCCTCTCCTCCTGAGGTTGTCGTGCCTCACATGTAAATGAAGGAGGGATCTCTCATTAATTACAATGTGAGATCTTCTCTCCTCCATCGGGGACTATGAGGTAGGTCTAGCTAAGGCCTGAGTTTAAGGGCTCATCTACACCAAGCAGGATATTCCACTCTGAAAGTGGTATGAAAGTGGTATATAAAAGGTAGAAGCCACACTACTGCTTTATAGTGATATTGAAGTGCACTGACAACTATTGGGGCCCATGACACATCTACACCATGCAGGATATAGCACAATGAAAGTAGTATGGAAGTAGTATATGGTATGTGTCTTATGGGCCCCAACAGTTGTCAGTGCACTTCAATACTGCTATAAAACAGTAGCGTGGCTCCTGCATTTTATATACCACTTTCATACCACTTCCAGAGTGGAATATCTGCTTGGTGTAGATGAGTCCTAAGTCTCTTTACCCTCTGTGGCTGTAACGTTACTTACCAAAATAAATAAAGTACATTAAAAAAATTCAGACAGATGACTTATTCATACACAAGGTATGCTCTCACAAGGGGTGAAGATAATTAACTTGCAACACCTATACAACAAACAGTAATATTTCCACTTCCTTTGGTACACAACACAAAGGGAGATGAGAAGCCTGGAGAAGAGACGATTGAGGGGAGACATGATAGCACTCTTCAAATACTTAAAAGGTTGTCACACAGAAGAGGGCCTGGATCTCTTCTTGATCCTCCCAGAGTGCAGGGGCCCTTCCGCACGTTGTCCCCAGAGCGCATCTATTCGACTCCAGTGCACTCTGAGGACGATCCTGTGACTTGCCCCAGAGAGGTCCGCCTGGCTCCTACACTGTTCTCCTTTCGTCGCCAGCTGAAGACCTTTTTATTCACTCAGTATTTTAACACTTAATTTTAACTCAAATTTAAATTATACTGTTTTAACTCTGTATTTTAACCTTATATCAATTGTGCTGCGTGGTTTTATCCTGGTTGTGCTTTTTATATTGTATTTTGTATTTGTATTTTTAACTTGTTGGTTGTTTTATGATGGTTTTAATTTTTGTGAACCTCCCAGAGAGCTTCAGCTATTGGGCGGTATAAAAATGTAATAAATAAATAAATAAAAATAAATTGCCTGTAAAAGAAACGATGATGAGACGTCCTCGGCGGCGCCGGCGGCGCTACCCAGCTTCCTGCTCCCCGCCCGGGACTGATAGCTTGTTTTGAAGAAGGCGGGGGAGAGCTCCCCCGCCTTCTTCAAAACAAGCTATCCATCCCGGTCGGGGAGCAGGAAGCTGGGTAGCGGCGCCGGTGCCGGCGGCGCCGAGGACGTCTCATCGTCGTTTCTTTTACAGGCAAGACACAGGATCGTCCTCAGAGTGCACTGGGGTCGAATAGATGCGCTCTGGGGACGATGTGCGGAAGGGCCCCAGGACACGAAATAACGGGCTCAAATTACAGGAAGCCAGATTCCGGCTGGACATCAGGAAAAACTTCCTGACTGTTAGAGCAGTACAACAATGGAACCAATGACCTAGGGAGGTTGTGGGCTCTCCCACCCTAGGGGCCTTCACAAGGCAGCTGGACAACCACCTGTCAGGTATGCTTTAAAGTAGATTCCTGCAATGAGCAGGGTGTTGGACTCGATGGCCTTATAGGCCCCTTCCAACTCTACTATTCTATGATTCTATATTTCTAAGAAAAACCCACAAGAAGGAGAATTCCTCCACAAAATGCTGTAGATGCCCCAATCTACAATATAGGTGAGGAGTGGCCAACACAAAATCTATGAGTTGCATGCACCAATATCCTCTGTTGGCCCCCACCCCAGGATAGCATACAAGCTAAATTTGTATTTTGAATTCTCCATAGTACAGGTGTGCGCAAGGGACCACTTGAAATTCTCCACCCTATTTGTGGGCAGAGAATTGGGGGCGTGGGAGGATTTCACCAAATTTCTCCAGTGGGAGAAGAAATTCTCCAACAATTTCTCACATGTAGGCATCACCATTGGCAGCTTCTTTCCCACCTACCACCCACAAGGGTTTTGTTTGTTTGTTTTGTATTGCCACTCCAAATACCACCAGCACCAGTGTGTTTGCATCCTCCCCAATACCCCATACCTTCCATCATTCCAGAACATGGTGGGGGAAGGGAAAGGCAGCCACAAAAAATATGATGAAGAAAATTTGGAGTAAATTATACCAAGTGACCGCTTATTCCTAAGGGCTAAGAAAAGAGAAATTTTATGATGATTCATAGCTCTAATCTACACTAAGCAGGATATTGCACTATGAAAGCAGTATGAAAGCGGTATATAAAAGGCAGGAGCCACACTACTGCTTTATAGTGGTATTGAAGTGCACTGTAGGATCTACAGTAGTGCTTTATGGTGGTATTGAAGTGCACTGACAAGTGTTGGGGCCCAGGACACATCTCCACCAAACAGGATATAGCACTATGAAGGTGGTATGAAAGTGGTATATGGTATGTGTCAATGGCCCCCAACATTTGTCAGTGCACTTCAATACCATTTTAAAGTAATAGTGTGTCTCCTGCCTCTTATATACCACTATACTTTCACAATGAAATACAAAATACTTTCATTCAGTGATGTATTTTGGAAATATTGGAACAGCTTGTATGCATATTATTTTAAACTGGTTGTGAAAGAAACGAGGATAGGTCATATTCTGTTCTGAAAAAAAATCAGTTGTAAGAAACATTACCATTTATTGACTTTCCCACTGATAAATTTGGGGGGGGGGAGGGGGGAAGTGAGCTCTGAGTCCAAATTAGCTTTCAAGAATACTAATAGTTCCCAAGATCCCATCTCTTCGGTTGACTAATCAAAGCAATGCATAGTACATTTAAAACATATTTCCATCTAAAATAGCACATGTCAATTTCACTGATGATGCTGTAGTACTCTTATCACCTTCTCTTCCAACCATATCCAATTAAAATAGTGTGTGTTTCCATGCTTGGTACAATTAAAAGAAAAAGCTCTTCTTTTATAACAAATCAGAGATATCCCCTGCCAAGAAGCTGGGAGCTTAATAGCAGAAAATGAAATGGTGGTAAAAAGTAAATGAGTAGCACAGGCTCTGGATGTGATGAGATGAAAGGAGAACAAAAAGTGCAATTGCTTCCCTCTACACAAGAGATGTACGGGAAATTTATTTCAGTTCACAATTCATCAAACTTTGTTCCATTTGAAAACTTGAATGTGAATGGGAGTGCAGGGTGGTGGTTGTTTTGGGAAAATAGAGCTGTGCACAAGTGCCCTCTCAAAATTATCCGTCCTATTTTTGGGTAGAGAAATTAGGGGGGAATTTCACCGAATTTCCAACTGTGTTGGCAGCCTGGCCCCCATTTTGCATCTGCCAGAATGCCCCATATACCTGGCACCACTCTAGGGTATCGAGCAGAGGGAATGAAGCCACCATAAAAATAAAAATAAAAAATTGGTGAAGAAAATGTGGAGAAAATTCTGAAAAAGTGTCCTTTTATTTCTAGGAGTTAAGAATTTCTTGAAAGTGTTTTTCTCCCATGAAAGGGGCTTCCATTTTTCTGCCTCATTCCCAGGGCATTTTATCATTTCTTTTGGATGTGTGTTGGCATGTTTATGAGCTTACCTAATCACTGTGATGTGGCTGAGGTATTGTCTATAGATATATTTTTTCTTTCTGTTACACATCTCACCATTACTTCTACAGTCTCCCTACAGGCTGACTGCTCTCCCTATGGGAGACATAAATTTATGATGTCTTCCCCTGAGTGGGAAGGGCCGGAAGCCAAGGAGGCTACAGGCTGTCAGAGAGATGACTGTACAGTGAAAGACAGGACACTCACACACACTCTTCAGCCATCCCATAAGTAAGGTAAACACAAGAACCCTGAACCAGACCCATGAGAATTTCTCCAAAATTTCTTCTCCTTTGAATTTCTTTTCGAAAGCATTTTCTTTTCTATTAAATTGAATGAGAATGGTTGAAATTCTCATGGGAGAAATTTTCAGCACAGCACTAGGGGAAACCTCACACATTTCCAAAGTTGCAATCACATTAGATTTAAAGAAAAGAAAAGAAAAGAAAAAAGTGTACTTTATAATGTACATTGTTCAATAATATGCATTTCATGCTTTAGTCAACACTTTCCAAAACAACACACAAAAACTAGACCTGTTCAGACACCTGGCAGTAATTGCCCCATTATATGCCATGAAATGCCTGGGAGTAGAGGTCAGTCTTGGCACTGAAAGGAAGACAGTGGGCATGTCTACATCCCTGTGCATCCAAATGATTTTTATTTATTTATTTATTTATTACATTTTTATACCGCCCAATAGCTGAAGCTCTCTGGGCGGTGATACACAGGAGATCCCAGGGGCAACCTGGGATGACCAGGGACTTTCTCCAGGATATCAGGAACCATGGAAAACCTGGTTTTTCCACGGTCCCAGAACCATCCTGAGGAGCGTGGTCCATGTGGCCACTGCTCCTGGCTCATTCCTTCCGCCCCCATGAGTAGCGGGGCTCTTAAAATGGGCATGGAGCTACATGGGGGCAGTCCGTGTCCATCGGGCGTGGGAGGTAGGGAGCTGGTTAGGGTGATGTTGTTGTTGTTGTTTTAAAAAACAACCTTACTTTTTCAGTGGAGCGCAATTGCGCTCCTTCTCCCTTGTTTACAAAAAAAAATAAATGGTGGCCATGACGTACCTCCTTATTTCCGGGATGTCACGCAATCCTCCCCCTCCCTCCCTCTACACCCTATGGTGTAGACATGCCCATTGTTGGCACCAGGCAGCCCTCATACTTCAGTTTTTGAATAATAGGAAGGGACCATCATTACTTAGGAAAACTGAAAGGGGGTTTCAGTTTTTTGAATAATGGGAAGGGGGCCTTCATTACTTGTGATGTTGTATCCCTATGAGAAGGAGGAATTCTTTCCATGGCATTAAACATAGTGGACCCCATGCTGGCTCGATAGGGTTGATAAGTAAATTTCCAAAGTATCTCATGGGGCATGTGACCTTGTGGAATTTCACTCAAGTACCCTAAACATCCTAATCCTATTTCAGTATCTGCCATTTATATCTGAGAAAACAAGTCTATAAGGAACCATCTCCACCTGTTGACTACTGCACGTTGTTCAAAAACTGAAGTCGGGACAAACTAAGCAAAGTTTAACATGATTGATGTACATCCCAGAAAATTGTACATTGGCTCTCAGGCATCAACCCTGTCCCCCATGCTTCAGGTGGGCTGCCAACCTCTGAAAAGTGTTTAAACCCCATATATTCTTTTTTCACCCTTAAAAACAACAACATGAAACAGAAGCAAAATTACCTTGGTGATTAGTTGATGGTTGCCTGTAAATCAGTACTTTGTACAGCTGGGTTGTACTGCAAAGATACTTAAAAGGTTGTCACACAGAGGAGGGCCAGGATCTCTTCTCGATCCTCCCAGAGTGCAGGACACGGAATAACGGGCTCAAGTGACAGAAAGCCAGATTCCGGCTGGACATCAGGAAAAACTTCCTGACTGTTAGAGCAGTACAACAATAGAACCAGTTACCTAGGGAAGTTGTGGGCTCTCCTCACTAGAGGAATTCAAGAGGCAGTTGGACAACCATCTGTCAAATATACTGTAGGGTGGATTCCTGCATTGAGCAGGGGGTTGGACTCGATGGCTTTGTAGGCCCCTTCCAACTCTGCTATTCTATGATTCTATGAAAGATTCATATTCCCAGAGTACTTCAGTTAGATTGGTGGGGGGGATACCCTTGAATTGAACAGACTGCAGCAGCATCAACATGTTTTCCAATTGCTGTGTAAATTTCATAGGTGTCATCAACCAAAGACCACACCAACAAAGTCCTTAATTTTTTATGTGTTGATGAAATATTTATTTATTTTCTTTCTTTATGAATTCATAAAATAACATGGTGTCTTAGCCACTCAACAGCTAAAGCGAGATAGTTGCAGTTGTCAAACTTTTCAGCATGACACCAAGAATAGCAATCGCAAAGTAATTAATGCCATTAATGTGTCGAGTGGCGGTGTAAATTAAGTGTATCTGAATCATTGGTAATATGTGACAAAAGCTCAGTGACTTACTGAAATGCAACAGGCTGAAAAAGGGGAGGCATCTATAGCAGATAAAATACCCAGTTGACACACGATCTCAAAAAACAAAACAAAAAAAACCGCATTCAAAGTCTGTTCCTGTTTTGCAGGATGTGTTTGACTGGTGCTAGCAAAGCACCACATTCGCTGGAAAAACTCAAAAGGTCACCAGAGCCTTGCTGTACTTGATCCTTCATATCATCAAAATATTTAAATATGCAAAAGAGGATCTTCAGCTTTGGGGGAAAAAATCATCTCCAGCAGAAGGACCAGGGTTGGCAACAAATTAAAAATCCTGACGAGTGGATGACTCAAAAGAGAACAGAATGTTCTCTCTCGTCGTCTTTACTTTCTTGCAGTCTGTGCGAAGGACAAATTTGCCAACTTAAACCTCCCAAGCCAAAGACAATTTTGAGGAAGGCAGGATTCCTTAATTTATAAATGATACTGAAAAGAAATCCTGGATGGATGGAGGAGAGATTTGTTTTGTCCAAATCTGAAAGCAGAATCATGAACATCAATCTATAGGTTTTGCATGTTGTATGCATTGTTTGAATAGCATCACAGCATTTTGCAGAGTGCAAATTATTATTATTATTATTATTATTATTATTATTATTATTATTATTATTATTTATATCCCGCCTTTTTCCCAGTACTGGGACTCAAAGCAGTTTACAAGATTAAAACATGCATAATTAAAACATATAAATATAAATTACAAAAGTTAAAATAGAATTAAACCTACAGTAAAATTAAAAACAAGTTTTTTTAAAAAAAGAAAAACTGTAACAGATTAAAAGGGGGGATCCAATACATTAATATAGGTCCAGAGTAGCTCCAAAAGCCTGCTGAAACAAAAATGTTTTTGCCTGCCTCCGAAACTGTAGCACAGAGGGAGCAGCCTAGCCTCCCTGGGAAGGGAGTTCCAGCTATACTTATACCTAAGAATAACTGCATGTGTATTTGTTTGGGAAATGTGGCTGAGATAAATTTGCATTAAATGCGAAGCTGGGCAGGATCTACACTACTGCTTTATAATGATTCTAACAGTATTGACAACTGTTGGGCCCATGGGTCTTGCTAGACCTGGTGGAAAATCCGGGGGAGAGGAGGGGAGACCTCGCGTTATAAATAATGCAAGCTCTTACACTTATTCACATGCGAGCTGCGACGAGCTCTGGAGGAGAACTGTCACGGCCGCCATTTCTTTATTTTTAAAGCGGCAGCAGCAGTGCAGGAGCCAGGAAAGGTAAGTAGGGGTGGTTTTTTTAATTCTCCTTTCCCCACCATCCGTGATCTCCCCCCCAGCCCCATTCTCCTTCCCCCGCCCGCCCCCCGGCCCCGTTTTTCTTCCCCGCCCCCCAGCCCCATTCTCCTTCCCCCCCGCCCACGATGTCCGATCCCCCACCCGATGTCCCCTGCCCACAATTCCCCCGATGTCCCCTGGGCCATGATTCCCCCCAATCTCCCCAGCCTCCGTTTCCCACCCCCCATGTTCCCATTGTAGCTGATAGCTGCAGCACTCATGTAACATCTAAGCATGCATGTGTATCCCTGGATAAGCTATCATGGTGGTGAGTTTGAGGTTTCTAACGTGCAAATTGATGGAGCTATGGAAAGCGGTGTGAATTGGGGTTATGGGTGGTGTGTTAGAGGTTAGAGCCCCGCCAAAAATCAGGGGATGATGGGATTTGCTTGAGTCTTGCCATGAATGTGGGTCTAGATAGCATCTCTGAGGGTGCCCACTTCCAATTTTTTTATCTGTCAAAATGTCAGAGAAAAGCCCATGTCTGCAAATGGGGTGTCCGATTTTCATAAATTCCCCAAAAATCAGGGGATGATGGGATTGGCTTGAGTCTTGGCATGCGTGTGTATACATCCATGAGGTGTCACGTGCCAAACGTGAGGTTTCTAACTTTAATAGAAAAAAAGTTGTATACTTTTTTGGATTTCAATGCAAGCCTGGGGGGGGGGGGGAAGCGGAGCTCCGATCTGGATCCGGAGCTCCGCAGCGGAGCGGAGCGGACTATAGGCGGAGCAGGGCGGAGCGAAGCAGCCCGATCCACAAATTGCGGATCTGGAAGAGAAGCGGATCGGGGGGTCCGTGCACACCCCTAGTGCTGGCCTCTTTAAAAGAGGCAGTAATCAGACCATGCCTGAAAAAGCCTAACTTGGACCCAGAAGATTTTAACTATTACAGGCCAGTGGCTAACATCCCCTTCCTAAGCAAGGTGCTTAGCAGGTGGTTATCTTGAATTAAACGGATTATTCAGGCACTCAGAAACATTATCTGGATTATCTAGGCCTGGTTTTGGAATGGAAACTGCCTTGGTCACCCTGTGGGGTTACCTTTGCCAGGAGAGGGAAAGGGGGAGTGTGGCCCAGTTGATTTTCCTGGACTTCTCAGTGGCTTTTGATACCATCTAGCCATGAAGTTCCACAGGGCTGTATTTTATCCCCTATGTTTTATCTACATGAAACTGCTGGGAGAGGTTATCCAGAGATGTGGGCTGAGGTGGTCATCAACATGCGGATGACACTCAGCTCTACCTCTCCTTTTCATCAAACCCAGATGAGACAGTGGCTGTTCTGAATCTAAATGGATTGGATGAGGGCCAACAAACTGAGACTCAATCCAGACAAGATGGAGGTACTGTTAGTAGGTGGTTCATCTGTCTGGCTAGGTGATGTTCAACCTGTTCTGGAGGGGGTTGCACTCCCTCTAAAGAATTGGGTTTGTAGTTTGGGGCTCTTGGATCCAGAACTGTCACTTGAGGCACAGGTGCTCAGTGGGAAGGAGTGCCTTTTATCAGTTTAGGCCTTATCTGGACAGAGATAGCCTAGCTACAGTTATCCACACTCTGATAACCTCTTGTCTGGATTACTGCAATGTGTTATATGTGGGGATGCCTTTGAAAATAGTCTGGAAACTTCAGCTGGTACAAAACAGGGCAGCAAGAATGTTGACAGGGACTGGCCAATGAGTCCTTTTCCAGCTTCACTGGCTGCTAGTCCAGATCCAGGCCTGATTCAAAGTGCTGGTATTAACATTCAAAGCCCTAAATGTCTTTGGGGCAGGTTATCTATAGGAACGCCTCCACTCATATGTGCCTGCCCAGACCCTAAGATCACTTTCAAGGGTCCTTCTCTGTGAGCCCCTGCCAAATGAAGTGAGGCAGGTGGCTACCAGGAGGAGGGCCTTCTCTGTTGTGGCACCCCAGCTGTGAAATGAGCTCCTTGGAGAGGTTCACCTGGCACCTATGTTATACTCCTTTAGATGCAAGGTAAAGTGCTTCTTATTCTCCCAGTATTTTAACAGTTTATCATCTTAGGCCGTAGCTAGACCTAAGGTTTATCCCAGGATCATCCTGGGTTCATCTCTGCCTGAGCGCTGGATGCCCTGTGTGGCACTTAGATGAACAGGTTTGACCCCAGGACAATCCTGGGATAAACCTTAGGTCTAGCTACGGCCTTAGTCTTTTAACCTTGCTGTTTTAAATCTGTAAATCGGTATTTTAAATCTGTATAAATCTCTCTATTGCTGATTGGTTTTACCCTTGTTGTGCTTTTATATGTCGTATTTTTATTGTGCTTTTATACTGTTGTTTGTTTTATACTATGATTCGTGTCTGAAGGTTTTAACTTTTGTGAACCACCCAGAGAACTTTAGCTATTGGACGGTATAGAAATGCAATAAATAACAAACAAGCAAACAAACAAACAAATTCTCATTTCATGTCTAAGACAATTTCCATTGAGAACCTAGTTGATTTTATTCAAACAATTGGATATATTCAAACTTAGGCAATGCAGGTATTGTTCTGAATGAGTATGTGGATCCATGGGAATGGGGAATGCATGCAAACAATAAGCATCCTTAACTTCCCAGAAGAGTTGAGCTTAAGTTGTTAATTGACATACACTTCAGTTTCCAGTGTTCTAGTTAGTAGACCTCTTGTAAAGTTATTCTCATTCACTGAATGACTTAAGGTGTTTACCGAAAAGGCTGTCAAAAGGTAGGTAACACAACACTGTGCCCCTTGTTCCATTGCAAGCAAAAGTGAGCTCATTGAAGAGAAGACCTACACATTTGGAGATGGGGGAGATGGGGGCGGGCGGGGGGAGATACCATCTCCAAAGAGAGCTCTTGAAGCTGAAGCAAAGAGAAACAAAAAACAATGTTTATGCCTGTTTTCCTCCAAGCCGTCGGCTATCACTTTGGTGTTCTACTTCACTGAATGAATTCCCTTATCAGAGAACATACAGTACACTCTGCATTGTTCAGCGTTTGGAGGGGGGGTGCTTTGAGAGTTTGTGTATAAATATCCACCAGCCTATGAGAGAGAAAGGGAACCAGAATAAGGATATGTAATCACTTCAGATTTCCCACTAAAAGTATTGCAAAAGTTCTTCCAGTACAAAGGAACACAGATTTCAAAGTGTGAAACCTTACAGGTAGGAAGGTGAGTGTGTGTGTTGGGGGGGGGAGTATTCCCCCCCCAATCAGGGAAATATTTGTGTTTCTTATGTTTTTTCCATATATTTTTTTGCTTTGAATGAAAGCAGAATGCGATGTTACATAGCCAAGAGAGAGAGAGAGAGAGAGAGAGAGGGAGGGAGGGAGGGAGGGAGGGAGATGGATATTTACTGGATCAAAAAGATTGGAAGTCTCAAGTGAAAACATTGCATATAGTAGATTTGTTTCCCAAATATTTTTGTACCCAAGGAAAAAAAAGCATTGCTTTGATTTTCTTTATTTTTAAAATTGATACAACCATTTTGTTCTGCCATATCAGGGCTTCTGAGGTTATCCACAGCATAGTGGGGAGGAGGGAAGAGAATATTAAAATTAACTCCAAAATAAAGACAACATTTCTCTGTTGGACCATAAGGAAAGCTGAGCGAAGGAAGATAGATGCTTTTGAACTGTGGTGTTGGAGGAAAATTCTGAGAGTGCCTTGGACTGCAAGAAGATCAAACCAGTCCATACTCCAGGAAATAAATTTATTTATTTATTTATTTATTACATTTTTATACAGCCCAATAGCCGAAGCTCTCTGGGCGGTTCACAAAAATTAAAACCATCATAAAACAACCAACAAGTTAAAAACACAAACACAAAATACAATATAAAAAGCACAACCAGGATAAAACCACACAGCAAAATTGATATAAGGTTAAAATACAGAGTTAAAACAGTATAATTTAAATTTAAGTTAAAATTAAGTTTTAAAATACTGAGTGAATAAAAAGGTCTTCAGCTGGCGACAAAAGGAGTACAGTGTAAGCGCCAGGCGGACCTCTCTGGGGAGCTCATTCCACAACCGGGGTGCCACAGCAGAGAAATAAAGCCAGACTGCTCACTTGAGGGAATGGTATTAAAGGCAAAACTGAAGTACTTTGGCCACATAATGAGAAGACAGGATACCCTGGAGAAGAGGCTGATGCTAGGGAAAGTGAAAGGCAAAAGGAAGAGGGGCCGACCAAGGGCAAGATGGATGGATGATATTCTGGAGGTGACAGACTTGACCTTGGGGGAGCTGGGGGTGGCGACAGCCGACAGAAAGCTCTGGCGTGGTCTGGTCCATGAAGTCACGAAGAGTCGGAAGCGACTGAACGAATAAGCAACAAAATTTACAACTCATCTTTCAGCAGGAATATGCTCAAAGCAGCACATATTTTTAAGGTTAAATACAACAGTAAAATATACAACAACTAGGATTAAAAAAAAGTATCGTTTTTAAAGTCAACAACAAAACAGCAGTACTAGTTAAACAAAAACCCAAAGAGCGTTGCCTTCCAAAAACCCAGTGGATTAGCCAAGTTTTCATCTGTCTCCTAAAAGAAGCAAGAAAAACATCCGTTTTACTTGGACCCCATTACTAACCAAATGAGACATCAATTTTGGACTTTTTAATTAAGCAATGGCCCTTTGAAGCAGCCTGCCTCAGCCTGGATGTGTTGGACTACAGCTCCCATAATTCCTAACCAGCAGGGACATTAAGCATACTGGCTGGGAACTATGGGAGTTTCAGTCCCACACATCTCGATTGCACCAGGTTGGGGAGGTTGCATTGAAGGCTCCACAGCGTGCTAAGATGCTAATTCCTAAACTCTCTCCCTCCAGTGTGAGTTCCTATTGATCTGAAGAATTAGGGCACTGTCCTCCCTCCCCAAACCCTTTGGGCAAACTCCCTTGGCTCAGGACCCCAGAGTAGGTGCCTCTGTACTCCTCCTAGCCCTTGGAATCCAGTACGTCACTCTGCTTAGGAATTTCCATCTACCTGAGCACCACTTGAGCTTTGCGGCACTGAGAACTCCTGTGGGGCTCCTGTCTTCAGCCTGCCCATCTCTGCATTTTGTGGCCTTGAAAGGTTGGTAGGATCATCTACCTTCTCCCTCATCTCTTAGAGCTGAGGAGCCCCCCGATTGTTCGTTCTCTCTTTCTCCTCCTATTATTAATTCCTAAGCAGTTTCCTCAGTCCCTCTTGCTCAGGCTAGTTTGAATTAGGTGAGGAAACGCTAACATACTGAGGCGTCAGCTAGACCTACCAGTCTAGTGCGACGGAGGGGTGAAGATCTCACAATATTTTTATCATGAGATCTCCCCCTCTGTTTACATGTGGCACATGATGACCTCAGAGGGAGAGGATGTCATGCCCACCATTTTTTTAAAAAGAGGAAGGAGTGCACAAGCACTCGTGCGCAAAAGGTAAGTGTTTATTGTTATTATTATTATTATTATTATTATTATTATTATTATTATTATTATTTTCCTGTCCCCCACCCCACCCCTGATGGGTGCAAAGCTTGTGAGGAGCTCTGCGCCCCATGTGGGGGTCCCAGCTCCTCATGAGTAACCATGAGGAGCCGGGACAAACCATGATGCCCGCCCACATGTTCTGTGGTCTTGGGATCAGCCGAAGACCATGAAAAAAGCGGGCCTAAAGTGTAGGGTCATATCCTGGGGCAAGGGAGGGCATCCCTTCCTGATCCCGAGATCCCCTGTACGTCATGTGAACTCCCAGGGATGATGCCGGGGATCGCCCCAGGATAAAGCCCTATCTAGCTATGGCCTGAGTCTCTAGGCAAGGGCTGTTGGGCTGTTTGAACCCCTGAGTTCCATTTTGGCCAAACTCTTGGACTCGGTGGGTTGCATTCCATTGGTGACTGGGAGGAGAGGTACCAAATACCAAAGGGTCCAGCATATTTGATCCAAAGCACCAAAGATTCCAGCTCTTCCTCCCAGTAATTAAGCTTTAGGAGAGACATCTTGACCTTTTGGAATGGAGAAGAAAACTGCACAAAAGGTGGGAAACCTTCAAACGTCAGTGATGTCTGCTCTGTCCATGAACATTTTCATCCTCCATCACTTGTGCCACCACAGACGATAGGGTAGGATAACCACTGAGATTTTGCTTATAGCACAAAGTGAAGCAAATTTCCGGGTTCCTCCCCAGGCAAAGCAACTCGTGAATTTTGAAGAGAGACCAAGAAGGTTTGTTAAGACTAACCAAATTCCTCAGAGAGGTTTTACACAACCCGAAGGTGTTTTGAAACCAATTTGGCGATTTCTCCGAAGAATTCCAAGGGAACCCAATAGAGTTTGCTTGATGGGACAAGCACAATTGCTTGGGGGATAAGGTTTCATGTCACTTGATATATGAAAAGGAGAGGGGGTGCTGTTGGGGCAGGAACAGAGAGTGCTGTACCTCTTCAGGTTGGACAACTAATGAAGGCCCTACTTCTATGGGGTAAATTAAATTGTGAAGCCCTGCTTTCTTATTGCAGTGATGCTCCACAGGATATAGTGACTGAAAATGTACAATAATACACCAATCATTGTGCACTGAACTGGATTAATTTGCAATCTGAACTCCAACTGAGGAGCATATAAATAAACATGAGATGGGAGCAGAACCAGGGATATGCTGCGAACTACCCCTTTTCAGAACAACAGCCCAGAAGACTGCATAGGAATGCAGTAGTTGAGGCCAGGGAGGACTCCAGATGGATTTGTAAGCACTGAAGGACTGAAATCACAATGGCAGAAGAGGAAGCTTGATTGGAGTCAATGTAAAATAGCACACATTACAAAAATAGCCGATGCACTCCTTGTACTGTACGCAGATGTGTTCACAACATGGAGGATCCTCTAAGGAAATTGACACAAGAACAACTGCAAAAATGTTGTCCTGTGAACAGCAGCAGACTAAGAAAGCGTATATGCTTGAATGCATTTTAAAACTAAATCGAACAAGCAAGCCATATGGTTACCTACCTAAGAATCTAGCACTGAATTTGGTCATGTTGGAGGTTGGAGGTTTGAATGGAGATGGGAGGTCCTGGGTTCAAATCCCTAACAACCCTCAACCATGGGAAGAGAATGGTTGTACTTTTGGATGCTTTGGGGGAGAGAGTGCAACTCAGTGTAGGCCACATGCTTTGCATGTCGAAGGTTCGAAGTTCAACTCCTGGCCACTCCATTTAAAGGATCTCAGGTCACAGCTGATAAGGAAGATCTCACCTGAAACTCTGAAGAAATGGAAAATCCAGAGTTAAATGGACAAATTGTTTGACCTGGAATAAAGCACAGTCCTGACCTCCCCCAGCCTGGTGCCCTCCAGTTGTTCTGTGCTACAACTCCCAGCATCCTTTACCATTAACGCTGCTTGCTAGGTTTGATGGGACTTGAAGTCCAAAAAATCTGGAGAGGCAGAGGTAGTAAGCCTATATTTACGAGTTGCAGGGGAACATGGGTAGGAGGATGCTGTTACACTGTGTCCTGCTTGTTCTTTCGTCATCCTTCCCACCCGCAAATACCACCTCCTAGCCTAGGCATCTCAGCAGGGTGGGAATTGGGCTTGCAGCTACAGTGTTCTTCCTGAAATTCTCAATCTAAGGGCCAAACTAGCTGTGAAATCATTTGCACGGTGAGCAACTGGATATTTATTTACTAAAGATATTTATGTATTGCTTTGTAGACTAACCCCACAAAGAAGTTTACATGAAATTATTAAAACAATAAGATCAACAAAATTGTGCCATCAAAAACCCAAACCACAAACAGCTCTTTGTCTTGGAGAAACTGATTCTGTTTCTTCTCCACTCAAGACAAGATAAGCAGTCAAGGTAATAGTTTTTCTCAAGCTCTAAAAGCCTCATTTGTTCTTGTTTGCTCAGGACTCTTTGCAAAGAAGCTCTTTACAAAGACATAGGGATGGCATGAGCACATGACTAGGCCCATGAGGGCAGCGGACGCCCCTGTGTCTGGCCCTCATGGACCCAGTCAGACACACCTGGTGTGAGTGCGGACCCGTGCCTGTGAGCATAAAATATACTGGGACAGAATAATTCATACCAACAAAACAATACCCTGCAACCGATCAGACATAACAATTATAGACAAAGAAGAAGAAAAAGCCACTTACCTCATTGACATAGCAATCCCTATTGACCAAAAATGTTGTAGAATAGGAAGATGAAAAGAAAGAAAAATATACACTACTTGGCTATGGAAGTTAAAGAACTATGGCAACAGGAAAAGGTAACAATTATTTTGTTAGTCACATTAGTCACCAGCATCACATCAAAAAACTATACAAAAAACCTTCAGAAAATGGGCCTACCAAAATTCATCCACACCAACATCCAGAAAGCAATCATACCCAAAACATGTTCAATTGTCAGGAAATTTCTTAATCAGTAAAAGACAGCATTATTTATTATTTATTTATTTATTTATTACATTTTTATACCGCCCAATAGCCGAAGCTCTCTTTGCCATGACTTGGCAAAGCCCATCATGTCCATCTAGAAAAACCACCACAAGCAAGAAAAGAGAAGAAGGAGGAGGAGGAGGAGGAGGAGGAGGAGGACTGCTGATAGACACTAGTAGAGGTATCTGCAGGGACATTGGTGCCCATGGGCACAATGTAACAGACTTCAGGGTTAGAACATGATGTTTTGGGAGAGGATGATTAACACTTCTGTCCTTGGACATTTTCTAAATCCAAATATCACCTTACACCCAGCAGCATTGCCAGTTGTCCTGATGGGGAAAATGTTTGGATACCCGTACTATGACTGGCTGTTTGTCGCTGCTGCTGTTCTTTAAAGGGAGACACTGTGAGATCTGTCTACAGAACTCTGGTATCTCTTCTCCTCTGGCCCTATAATCTTACTGACCTTCGGCATGTCTACACCAGCCCTATATTCCGGGATTGTCCCGGGATCATTCCTGTGCATCCAAATGCCACACAGGGGATCCCGAGAGCAGCCAGGGACGATCCCTCCATTTTCCTGGGATAACCCTTAGGTGTAGAAAGGGCCCTTAGCTCAGCACTGTTCAAAATATCACATACAGCAATGTCTGACATCACACTCGCCCATGAATGAATTTAACATTCACCACAACTGTGGCTGCATCGCTTTGATGAAGGAGGGAGGGACATTTCACAGGGTATTTTTTGTGTGTGGAGAGGGTGGTGGTTGGAGGGGATGAATCAAATACTTAGATGTTTTATGGCAACAGTTTTATTTAAACTAAACTGTTTCTGCATTAAAAATCCATTAAAAACCTGACAGAAACCTCTCAGCATAAAAGCAAATATCAGGGGATTCAATTACTCAGATTGTTCACAGTCAGCTTATTCAAGCATTAGGGCCTTGTCTTCCCTACATGCTTACACCTGGGATTGCCTAGGAAAAGAAGTGCTACCTAAAATATGAGAGAGGAACAAATGGCGGTGTTTCAGTGCATCAGGAGGCATTTGAATCCAGTTTAAAATCATGTTTAAACATGCCATTTTGATACATTTCCAGGACAGGCTGCACAGTCTCTCAGGCTTTTTTTTTTGATCCAATAAGATTGGAAAGCATCAGAGTAGAACACCATTGTCCTGGTTCTCATGCATTTTACAGAAGATGCATTGTACTTTCTTTGGTTGCCATTTGTCACATCAAAAGCCCAATTCTGCTACATAAAGGAGGGCTGAAACGATACTTTCCCCACAGAAATTTTAAAAATTCAGAAATTAGAATTTTTGGCAACTTCAGAATATTTTTTCACAGGTACTTTATTTATTTATTTATTTATTTATTTATTACATTTTTATACCGCCCAATAGCCAAAGCTCTCTGGGCGGTTCACAAAAATTAAAACCACAGTAAAACACCCAACAGGTTAAAACACAATTACGAAATACAGTATAAAAAGCGCAACCAGGATAAAACCACACAGCAAAGTTGATATAAGATTAAAATACAGAGTTAAAACAGTAAAATTTAAATTTAAGTTAAAATTAAGTGTTAAAATACTGAGTGAATAAAAAGGTCTTCAGCTGGCGACGAAAGCAGTACAGTGTAGGCGCCAGGCGGACCTCTCTGGGGAGCTCGTTCCACAACCAAGGTGCCACAGCGGAGAAACTTCTGAAAATTTGAATTTGAGAGATATTTTAGTTTGCATAAAGGTTTTTTTTAGGCAATAATAAAGTTTATTAGCAACTACAGGAGGTGCCAAAGGAAGTGAGGCAGGTGGCTACCAGGAGCAGGGCCTTCTCTGCTGTGGCACCCCGGCTGTGGAATGAGCTCCCTAAGGAGGTTCGCTTGGCACCTACATTATATGCTTTTAGATGCCAGGTGAAGACCTTTTTATTCTCCCAGCATTTTAACAGTCTATAAATAAATTTTAACTCGGTGTTTTAAATTTGTAATTTTGCATTGCTGCTGTTTTTATCTGGTTGAGCTTTTATATTGTATTTTATATTATGGTTTTATACTGTTGTTTTATAGTTTGAATGTTTTTAATTTTTGTGAACCGCCCAGAGAGCTCCGGCTATTGGGCTGTATAGAAATGTAATAATGTAAATGTAAATGTACAGATGTCGGGGAAATCTGTAATTTCTATGGATCTGACCCACAGATTCCACAGTGGACAAGCCTTTACCAAGTTCATCCGTGGACCAGTGGGGCGGGGTTTTTTCACCTTCTGAAATTGTATGGAGATTTGCTCAAATTCAGGAAATTGGGAAAAATTCCAATTCCACTTGACAATCCACAAAACGCAGATGGAACTAATATTACAAAATCTGCACATCTCTAGTAGCAACTAAAGTGCACTGAAACAACTCCAAATTGATTTCTCATTTATCCCTGCCTCCCCTTCCCTGAGTTTCCCCTCTGTTCCATTTTCCCCCCTCTGTCAGATTTTAGATGGCAATCTCCTTGTGGGAGGAACTTTCCTTCTTGTCCTTTGTAAAGCACCGTTCATGCTAAATAAATAAATAATTGAGGCTTCTGTCCAACACTAGGCCCATCTTTCTAGACCGATGCCTTCAGAGGGGCATTTGGTGGCAATGTGAAAGAGGGGCTTCTCTGTGGCTGCCCCCAGGCTGTGGAACACCCTGCTGAGGGACGCTAGGTTTGTTTCCTCTCTGTTATCTGTCTTGGCTAGCAGGCAAATACCTTTTTATTCAAGCAGCCCTTTGATTGGGTTGGGTGCTCTTTTTATTCTGTTACTGTTGTCTTTTTAATTGTGTTTTTTTTGTTGTTGTTATTGTTTCAGTCGAGACGTATTTGTGATTGTAAGCAGCCTCGAGGCCCATTTTTCTTGATAGAAATTGGTAGGGTACAAATCAAATTAATCAATCAATAAGGGCTTAACATAGGATAGTGCACTAAACAAATGAATAACTTATCAGCACCACTATTTTCTTCACTCATTGAAAAGATGGCATCTCATCTCCTTCGTTTCTATGTCTTCGGCTTGGAGCACATTTCATTTCATTTCTACACAAGCCATTGCCAATGCTCTCTGGGCAGTTCAGAAAAAATAAAACTCAAAATACAATATGATAAGAACAGAAGATAAAGTATTTAACACATAAAAATTTTAAACCATTTAAAATAGAAAAACACACAAGAGCAATTAAACAAACAAAAATTCTGAGGCCACACAGTGGTTACCTCATACATGGTGCTCATGAGAATTACCTCAGAGTCTGCCCATACAGGGGATCCACTGACATACACAGGCAAAATGGAAAACACTTCTATACATTGTGTTCCCACGCTGTTGGGCACTCGTGCATGAATAGCAGGATCATAAGGTTCATGGAAGGTCATACTGGTTTTCCCACCATTTGGAACATTTCTTCATGTATCCATCGGAAAGGACCAATTAATTGTACATTTATTTATTTATTTATTTATTTATTTATTACACTTATATACCGCCCCCATAGCCAGAGCTCTCTGGGCAGTTTACAGAAATTCTAAAATTGAGATAAAAACAAGTATACAAATTTTTAAATTTTAAAACACAGAACATACACACATAAAACATTAAAAACCATTAAAAAACTAAACATGTGGGTGATTAAGATGTGCTGCCATATGCCTGGACAAAGAGGAAAGTCTTAACCTGGCACTGGAAAGACAGCAGCGTTGGCGCCAGGCGAGCCTCGTCAGGGAGATCATTCCATAGTCTGGGGGGCCACCACCGAAAAGGCCCTGTCCCTCGTTGCCACGCTCCGAGCCTCTCTCGGAGTAGGCACCCGGAGGAGGACCTTAGATGTTGAACGTAGTGACCAGGTATATTCACGTCGGGAAAGGCGTTCCATCAGGTATTGTGGTCCCAAGCCATGTAAGGCTTTATAGGTCAAAACCAGCACCTTGAATTGTGCTCGGAAACATACAGGCAGCCATTGCAACTGGACCAGAGCAGGTATGCACCAGAGCAATGTGGAGTAATGAGTAGAACAGCCACTTCCCAATGTGGATTCTTCCATCAACCTCATGATCAGCAGTGATAGGCATAGTAGTTAAAACATCTAGAAGGACCCAGATCGGAGAAGGTAGTGATTAGAGGTTTATACATAGGCCTGATAAGGACTCAAATCTCCACAAAGTCATGAAGCTCCTGTTCTCTCACACATTTCAAGCTTGGAAATGCACAGAATTTGACTGTAGATTGCGCACAAGTCCGTGTTTGGTCCAGAAGGTGCAAACTAAGTAAATTATGATAAAAAATAAATAAACCTAGTCTCAGGGTTGTGTATTGAGGACAAAGTGGAGGATAAAACATGTAAGCAGCCCTGGAAGTGTGGGAACAATATGGTGATAGAAACAAATAAGCTACTTAAGGAAGAATGAGAGAGATATGGTGATAGATCTGGAATTGAGCTCAGGACAATAGCAATGGTGAGTTTGCAGCAACAGGTGACATGTTATAAACTGGAAAGATAAGTGCCTTTTTATGAGCAACAAATCTGGCTATGATATTACTGGTAAGCACAAGCATTACTTAAAATAATGGCACACTTTAACTTACCGAGAAGCTTGTTGAAATGGCCATATATATTTGCACAGGCAATGGATTGATTAGCAACACAATTGCATGACCAAGTCCAAGGCTTTAGCAACCAGGGATAAATATAATTTACTGCATTGACAGCACTAATCTATCACCGTGGAATGTTGTAAGTCGGGTAAAGTAGGATTCAAGGATGGAAAGTGATCAAAATGAAGAGAGATCAAAATAGTATAGATGATTTTTTCCCCCGAAGGATGACAATTTCGGCACAATTTGTTTTGAGGGCACTTCTTGACAGAGGTGAAGGGCAAAACTTTTCAATCCATGCACTTCTCCTCCAACATTCACCAGGATCTGTGGGCCCTTATTACTAGATTACTGAATTGCATTTCATTTGGACAGTTTGGTAGAATCAGCTGTTGGAGAAACACAATGCTGCATTTCCAGATAGGTATGCATATATCTGTTCCACAGATGCTCAAGGATTTCATTCATTCCACATTTTCAAGTGATCTGACTTAATTTGGCACTAATGCACAGATGAGACTACTGGACAGAGCAAAACACAGTTAACTACAGATTACACATTTCTCTGAATTTTCTGATATTATTATTATTATTATTATTATTATTATTATTATTATTATTATCATTTCTATACTGCCCCATAGTCGAAGCTTTCTGGACAGTTCACAAAACATTAAAACATTAAAAATGACATACAGAATTTAAAGACATAAAAGCAAACTACAGACAGTATACACAAAGAAAACATACATCTAAAAACAACTTTGAACAATCAGCCAAATCTAAAAAATAAAATAATTAAAAAAACCAGGTCTGGGATTGATTAAAAACTCAACATATGCTGCCAAATGTCTGGGGAAGGACAGAAGTTTTGACATGCCATCAAAAAGATAGCAATGTTGGCACCAAGTAGGCCTTGTCGGGGAGATCGTTCCATAAATTGGGGTGGGGGGCTACCACTGAGAAGGGCCTCTCCCTTGTTGCCATCTTCTGAGCCTCCTTCAAAAGATGGCAACACACTTCTTGAATAAAAAAAAAATTCAGAATGCATGTAAAATGGGCATTTTAGAATAAAATGTGTACAAAAATGCCTATTTGGGGGAAAATACATTCAGAAATGTATATTGACATATGAATGTACATATGGTTTCTTTATCATGAACATCAGTTATTACGCAGATTTAGTCACGTAATAAATAAAATAAATAAATTTCAGATTGATGCAGAAATAGTGACTAGTGACCAAACACATACACAAAACTATCATGGACCTGGAGGAAAGATAGTCTTCACTTCAGCAAAATCTGTAATAATCAGTATGCTATTATTGTTGTTAATCATAATTATACAATAATAATAATAATAATAATAATAATAGTAATAATAATAGTAATAATAGTAATAATAATAATAATAATAATATAAAGCCATCATAGTGGTGCGCAACACATACAAGCCAATGTAGGGATGTTCACTGAATATGTCTATTTCTGGTCTTTGTGACTTTTATGTATTTTTACCCATATGTTCATTTAATTTCCACATTAATCTGGGATTCAAAAATAAATCCATTGCCCATCCATGCATCACATAATTAAATGTGTATTTCCTCTCAAAATAGTATTTTTCTCTCAAAATATGTTTTCATACAACTACACGTTTGACAACTGTGTTGCAAAATGTAGAGAAGAGATTTTAATGAGAACGTGTCTGAGAACATTCTTTTTCAACCCACTCTCCAGAAAAGAGAGTCATTTCGCAGAATACTCTCTCAATACTTTCTGCCAACATTTTGTGGAAGCTGCCATTCCCCCACCCCAACACTTAATAAACTTGATTGAGCCATTAAGAACATACAAACATAAGAAGAGCCATGCTGGATGAGACCAAAGGTTCATCTAATCCAGCACTCTGTTCACACAGTGGTCAATCAGCTGTCAACCAGGAACCCACAAGCAGGACATGAGTGCAACAGCACCCTTCTGCCCATGTTCCCCTTGCTCGGCTTCGTCCATTTTCGTCTGCTGCCCCTTACGCCTGGAACGCTCTTCCAGAACATTTGAGAACTACAAGTTCAACCGCAGCTTTTAAAGCTCAACTAAAAACTTTTCTTTTTCCTAAAGCTTTTAAAACTTGATGTTGTGCAGACTTCTACTGTTACTTTCTACTGTTAGTTTTTCCCTACCCTGTGCCTGCTTACCCTTCCCTGTACCTGTTGGCATTCTCTTCCCCTCCTTATTGTTTTACTATGATTTTATTAGATTGTAAGCCTATGCGGCAGAGTCTTGCTATTTACTGTTTTACTCTGTACAGCACCATGTACATTGATGGTGCTATATAAATAAATAATAATAATAATAATAATAATAATAATAATAATAATAATAATAGGCATACTGCCTCTGATACTGGAGGTAACACATAGCCATCAGGACTAGAAGTCATTGATAGCCTTCTCCTCCATGAATTTCTCCGTTGGGAGAATATTTATTAAAATGCTACAACCCCCACTCCCCACTCCCATTTTTCTGAATGAAAACTTGTGAGGTCACTTGCTCAGCTCTAGAAATGTGCAAAGATGAAATTCCTCAAGCATCCCATTTATAAGATCCCATCACATACTAATATAGCCATGAGTCTATGGAGGTAGAGGTCATGGAGACATGGGCTGACTCCATTCTTCATGGTTCCAATTGATTTATGTGTAAGTGACAAAAGCTGTTCAGACTCTAACAGATAATATTAGGACCCATGTGCAGCTGCCCCAAGTAATGAGTCACCAAAATGCAAGTTGCAGCATCTGCCTAGACAATAAAGTACTCTCAGGTCCTGGCTTGATTCTGCCCACCTTCTTCCGCCTTCTTCCTAGACAGGAAAAAGTATCAGAACGCCTTGTCTGAATAATGTGGTCTTCCATAGCCTTTGATCAATCCTTTGTCTTTGGCCGTTGCTAGACGAGGCATTAGCGCGATGTGAGGCCCAGTCTCCCTCCTGAGCATCCAGATGACGCACAGGGGTTCCGGGGTCAGGCCGGGCTAAGACCTCGCTTGAACCGGGATAAGCGAATTCACTTATGGCCTGGCTTTTCCGCAGCCCCAGCCTGAGGCCGTGGCTTTTCCTGGCTGCTCGCTTACTCACGAGTAGCCGGGAGAAGCCGTGCCCATTGGGCCGGGGGGGTAATCACGGATGGGGGGCTGCAGAGGGGGCATTGGACATGACGAGTGGGCATGGCGGACGGGGGACAGGCATGATGAGTGGGCATGGTGGACGGGGGACGGGCATGAAGAGAGGGCATGGTGGACGGGGGATGGGCATGACAGGCATGGTGGACGGGGGGAAGAAGGACAGAGACAGGCCTGGCGGACGGGGGGGAGTGCGAGCGAGCGAGCGGGCAGGGGGGCATCAGACATTGTGGGGGGGAAATCAGGGGGAGTGGGGACCCTTTATATATTTTTAAAAAACTTACCTTTTCTGGTGGTGCGCTCCTGCGCACATGGCCCTTTAAGGGGCGAAAACCCGGAGCACGCGACGGGGCTTTCCCTTGCCCTGTGGTGTCTTTATGTCTGGAAAAAGGCGACAGCGCATGCTAGCTGTAGCGCGCCGTCGCCCCTCCTCCCAGAAGGATTTTCTGGTAGGTCTAGCAAGGCCCTTGGTTTCCGGGTTTCTTCTCAGTCATGACTTCTGGTTTGACCTGATTTGCTCTTTGGTCCTGCCTGCTGCTTTGTCCTTCACTCATGATTTCTGACTTTAATGGTGGTAATGAATGATAGGACCTTCTCAGTGGCTGCACCAACATTGTGGAACACCTTGCACTATGAATAATAATAATAATAATAATAATAATAATAATAATAATAATAATAATAATAATAATAATTTTATTTGTTACCCGCCTCTCCCTCTGGATCGAGGCGGGGTACAACACTAATAAAAACACCATAAAATACATACAACTAATTCAAACATTTAAAATCAGTGCATCATTAAAAGTAGCACACCATTAAAAAAGGCATCTTAAAATTCAACTGGGTAGGCCTGCTGGAAGAGATCAATCTTTACGGCTTTCTTAAATTCTAGAAGTCTGTTAAGTTGACAAATTTCTCCCAGCAAGCCATTCCACAAACTGGGAGCGGCAGAAGAAAAGGTCCTCTGGGTAATAACTGTGAGCCTAGTTTTGTCTGGCTGAAGGAAATTCTTCCCAGAGGACCTGAGTGTGCGGGGTGGATTGTACGGGAGAAGGCGATCCCGCAGGTAGCCTGGACCCAAACCATGTAGGGCTTTAAAGGTGATGACCAACACTTTATACTTCGCCTGGAAACTAATTAGCAGCCAGTGAAGGGATTTTAAGACTGGTGTGAGTGCCCCCCCCCCCACACAGACACACTCTGGGTGCCAGTTATTTCTACTCTGGCAAGGTTTTTTTCCTGCTAAGGGTTGGTTTTCTTTAAAGCTTGTTTTATCTATGTTCCCTACCTATGTAGAGCCTGTGTAGTGTTGTGGCTAGAGTGTTGGGCCATAGCTAGACCTAAGGTTTATCCCTGGATCGTCCAGGGGTCAAACCTGTTCATCTAGGTGACACACAGGGGATCCAGTGCTCAGGCAGGGGCGAATCCTGGATGATCCCAGGATAAACCTTAGGTCTAGCTGTGGCCTTGGACTGGGAGTCGGGAAATCTGGGTTCTAGTCCCCACTTGGCCATGAAGCTCACTGGGTGATGTTGGGCCACTCGCAGTCTCTCAGCCCAGCCTACCTCACAGGGCTGTTGTTGTGAGGATAAAAAGGCAGAGGAGCAGAATTGTGTTCACAGCCTTGGGTTCCTTAAGGAGGAAAAAAAGCACGATATAAATGTAATGTATTTTTATTGGATTTTTTAAATCAAATGTATGGATTTATACAGTATTGTGGTTTAAATTGCTGTGAACCTTTCTGAATGGTGCATGGGCACTAAAAGGGCAGAATATAAATTTCTATGTATACAAATGGAAGAAATAAAAATAGCAGTCAGATGGACTGGATGTTCCTGCCTGTCCTCCACTTTTGATGCAGCCAGGTGGAAATTGCTGCTGACAGAAACAGTTCTGGGAAAGGAGAAGCCAAATAGGTGATGGTGTGGGCCTCGATGTTTCAGTATCAATGTCTAGACTCAGGGCTGCCATTTTTGACATTATTATTATTATTATTATTATTATTATTATTATTGACGGGTGCTGAGCAAATATCATAACATCTAGTTCTAACCTCACTTAACTGCATCAAACTGAATGTATCAATCTTCCATCAGATATTTATGTTGCTTAACGACAAATGGTGCCAGTCCCGTTTATTACTGCTCAGATTTTCATCCATATGTATGAACTCTTCTCACAAAACTCACCATTTATGAATTAATGTGATTGCTGCAATTCTTTATTCTCTTTCATATTTATACATCAAGACTGGAAAAAAATATGTGAATTTTCTTGATCTTGGGAGCACCTCTGTGACCTGTCATTATCGCTTGTCATTAAGAACCGATTCACCTTTAACACGTTCTCCTTTGCCTTAATTGGTTATTTTCTAGCCAGTTAAATTGCTTGACCCTTTAAATTTTTGAGGCCATTTTTATCTTTCTTCCCCCCTTGCTTCAAAATATCTTACCTTCTGTCGAGGTGGCAATTAATCATAACAATTCTGTTGGCAAGAGATTGCTGGCTCTTTATAGAACATCCAGTATGTCTCTTCTCCACAGCTCTCTATCAGCTTGAATATGTTAAGAAGGGGAAATATCTGTTTGCAGATAGGTGGGAGTGATAGAAATTGGTTTCTGGTGTTCATACAAGCTGGAAGGATATGTTTGGTGTCAAAAAAGATATAAAAAAGGAAGAATAAAACCAGATTTTATGAATTACTTCCACAGTGACAGAAAGAAATAGCCTAATAGAACCTAGATATGGAAGTTGAAGTTAAACATATCTCAGACATCTCTGGGCCTGTTCAGATGACATGTTAAGTCACGGTTATGCCGCTAACCATTTTGCAACAAATGGTTAGTGAGTGTGTTTAGCCATGTTATGTAGCCACCATGGTTAGGAGTGGTTCACACAACACACTAAGCCATAATGTTTAGCTCAAAATGCTTCACCACCATGGCTTAGCATGCCATCTGAACATGCTAAGCCATGTTGGATTGAGATGCTGAACCAAAAAAGGAAAGTCCCTCCTTGGAATTTACCTTCTTGGTATGAGAACTATGACAATGGGCATGTCTACACTAGAGATCAGCATGGAATCATGTGAGACCCTTTCGGGGCATTTTTGCTTGGCCTTAAGAATAATAAGAAGAGTGACGCTCTCTCAGACCAAAGGTCCATCTAGTCCAGCACTCTGTTCACAGAGTGGCCAACCAGACATCAGCCAGGGACCAACAAGCAGGACATGGTGCAGCAGCACCCTCTCTCCCATGTTCCCCAGCAACTGGTGCTCACAGGCTTACTGCCTCTGATACTGGAGGTTTCACTTAGCCATCAGGACTAGTAGCCATTGATAGCATCCAGGAATTTATTCAACTTCCTTTTAAAGCTATCCAAATTGGTGGCCATCACTACATTTTGTGGTATTGAATTCCGTAGTTTAGCAACATACTGTGTGAAGAAGTAGTTCCTTTTATCTATCCTGAATCTCTCACCAATCAGCTTCATGGGATGATCCCGGGTTCTAGTATTATGAGGCAGGGAGAAAATTGTCTCACTGTCCATATTCTCCATACCATGCATAATTTTGTACACCCCATCATGTCTTCCCTCAGCTTCCTTTTTTCCAAGCTGAACAATCTCAACTGCTGTAACCTTCCCTCATAGGGGAGACGCTGCTCCCCTCCCTCGATCATTTAGTTGCCCTTTTCTGATCTTTTTCCAGCCGCGCATGGCCCCACCCTAATTCCACCAGCCGGATGATGTGTGGCAAACTCCACTCCTCAGTTCTGAACACAGGATTCAGCTATCCATGACCTACACATCTCTCCGTCTTCATTCACCTTCCTGCAGTGATATGGTTATTCTGTAAACTGTTGAAAGCGGTGCAATTTTCCGCATCCCCAAATGTGATTATTGCGCTAGATTTTGCCTGTGGGTGCCACTCACCTGCTTTGCCACATTTAAATCATCATTCACTTCGTTGGAATGTAGCACCTGGAATCATGCATAAAACATTTGCAGCCCACGCTTCAAACACCTGCAGTCATAATTGGGTCCTCAAAGTTCAGAAGCCCCCTGTAGATCATGATGGTTGAGATTTTGCACTGGAGAAACGGCACATATTCTATCTAGGTGCCTTTTCCTTTCTTTTCTTTTTTTAATAATCTGGATTCAGCTGGGACTTGAACACCAGCTGCTAACTGGGTTCTAAACATTTCCCCTATGTGTTACATATCACTCTATCTTAACAATGTAAATAATCTGAAAAAAAAATTCCTAATGAAGCAACATGAGGAAACGTAAAACTGACTTATACTATCTTATGAGAGAAGATGTTCATAGGAAAAATGGAATATTACTTCCCTCCTGCTGCGAACATGAGTCCTTTCAAATCTAGTAGGACAAAGCTTTTAATGGTTGAATTCACTAAGTTGGCACATTGTTTTAACTGTTTTAATAGTTTTACTGCTTTAAAATTATATATTGTTTTAACTTGGGCCATAGCTAGACCTAAGGTTTATCCCTGAATTGTCCAGGGGTCAAACCTGTTCATCTAGGTGACACACAGGGGATCCAGTGCTCAGGCAGAGGCGAACCCTGGATGATCCCAGGATAAACCTTAGGTCTAGCTGTGGCCTTGGTTTATGATTTAATTTGTTTTTAGCTGTATATATTTACAGCTTTATACTGTATGCTTTTATCTGTATTCCACCCTGAGATCTTATTGATATGGGGCGGGATATAAATGTTTTAAACAAATAAATAAAAAAGTACCTCCCCTGTTCAGCTGTTTTAAAAAAATGCAGTAATTGTGAAATGTGGGACCACAATCTTAACCCATTAAGGACAATGAAAATTTATCTTGAAACAAAGCCCTATGAGGAGAGATTGAAAGAACTGGGCATGTTTAGCCTGGAGAAGAGAAGATTGAGGGGTGACATGATAGCACTCTTCAAATACTTGAAAGGTTGTCACACAGAAGAGGGCCATGATCTCGTCTCAATCCTCCCAGAGTGCAGGACATGGAATAATGGGCTCAAGTTACAGGAAGCCAGATTCTAGCTGGACATCAGGAAAAACTTCCTGACTGTTAGAACAGTACGACAATGGAACCAATGACCTAGGGAGGTCATGGGCTCTCCCACACTGGAGGCATTCAAGAGGCAGCTGGACAACCATCTGTCAGGGATGTTTTAACGTGGATTCCTGCATTGAGCAGGGTGTTGGACTCGATGGCCTTATGAGCCCCTTCCAACTCTACTATTCTATGATTCTATTTTTCTTTTGTGCAGAGATGATGTTCATAGCGGAAATGGAATATTACTTCCCTCCTGCTGCAAACATGTGTCCTTTCAAATCCAATAACTCCCCTGTTCAGCTGGTTAAAAATAATAATGTTGTGATTGTGAAATGTGGGACCTCATCCTCATCCTATTAAGGAACCATGAAAATTTATGTTAATCCCACTGCTTCTGATGTTCAGGTTGTTCAGGTGTTGGGGAACTTGACTCAGGTTGTGGGAACTTAATGGCACGTCACATGCCCAATTGGAGAGTCCGTCTCAGCAGCCACACACTAAACAGGCAGGAGCAGTGTCACACCAGCAGTGGATCTACCCAGTTCGCACATTCTGGATTGAGCACTGACCTGTACACAATCTAAGGTCTTTCTGAGCTTGCGATGTCATTCGAGGTCCCCGAAAAACGTGTTTGACATCATGCACACATTTGAAAAACATGCACGAAAAAAGTATGCTTTTTTAAAAAAAAAATGTGCACAAATACACTTTAATCTATGGGAGAAGAATATGTACATTTAAATGATGCACACAATTAATGTGGATATTTGGGGGAGAAATATGCAAGAAAATATGCAGTGATTTTTGTACAACAATTCTCCCCCCTCCCTCCAAACAACCTCACAATCTAATGTGGACTTGAGTCAGAATGAGTTTGAGGATGAATTTTTGGGAAAGTTGGCAGGCTCAGATTTGGCTGATTTGCACTTGCCTAGACAGAGGGAGAAGGAGAGAGAGAAAGGGAGAGAAAGTCAGAGAGAGAGAGAGTCAGAGAGAGAGAGAGCGCTTAGCTAGACCTAAGGATTATCCCAGGCAAATGGAGGGGTCGTCCCTGCCTGCTCCCGGGATCCCCTGTGTGTTATTTGGATACACAGGGATGATCCCAGGACAATCCCGGGATATAGGCTTGGTCTAGCCATGGCCAGAGAGAGAGCCCTAGTCATTCGACGGTTGAGACCACAGGATATTTTAGCTTTTTACTCCCAAGACCATAGACACTCCTAGAACCTCAGGATGAGGAGTCCATTATTGGATGCACACTGTTTTTCATGTGGGGGGGAGGAGGGGGGGAAACCACAATCTGATAGGGATCAAGCTTCAAGATGGAATCCATAGAACTTTTGCTGATCAGCTCATCCTATTGAAAGTCTCAGTTCAACATTCTAACCGCTACACTGAATGGGGTGGATGAATCTTGTCACGGCTATGTTCAATCTCTGTAACAAGGGTGGTTATCTTGTGGCCCTCCCAATGTTTTTGAATTCCATCTCCCACAAGCCCCAGCCAGCCAGGACAATGCGCAGGGAAGATGTTTCATGTAATCCTGTAACATCTTGAGAGTTACCAGTTCTCCACTCCTATTTTATAAAAACAACAACATGTAGTATAGCCCTCCATGAACTATACCACTTTAGCATGCTGGTGGGTAATTGTGTGATTGAATGCTTCCAAATGATTGCTCAAACGACAGATGCATTGGCCAAAACACATAATAGTTTATGGCCTGGGGAACCTCCCCCCACCCCAAGAAAGATTAATTAAGTATCTAGTGATTGTGGTGTGGCTAATAAATTGTGACCACTCACAAGTATAGGATTAACAGGGCTGCAATGAGGAAAGGATGAAAAGGAATGGCAACATTTCGAGAAGCCTTTGTGGATTTCTACAGACTGCAGCAGAAAATGATGGATTGAAGTATAGATGCCCTGTGGTGTTCCATTCTTTCCCCAGGAATGATAGACACTTTGAATTGATCTTCCAGCATAGGATTGATCTCCCAGTTTTCAGAGTAACTTCTTATCCATCTTAATAATGCATTGTCTCACCCATATTTGGAGAGTTTATATAGCCATCTTTCATGTGAAACTTAGTAAAAAGTAACGAAAAGGAAACACTTTCCTGAAAAACCTAGACAATATCAAATCTATTAATTTCACTTAATGGCGACTCTACATCACAACAGCAAGTATTTCCAGTGAAGGGAGAAATGATGTGTCTAAACCTTGCTTTACTTCCATTCCTGGGCTTCCATCTTGTGATGTGACACCTCTCAAAGCACGTTTGTAATACAAAAGCAAAGTTTTAACAAATGGTTGGATGCTAGAGTCAAAAAGAAATCCAAAATGGTGCAAGCAGTTATCAGTGCTTAGCATCCTCACCCAATAGGTCTGCCATTCAATAAAGCAAAAAGGGCTCTGTGATTTGAAGTTGAGTTTTGTTTTGAAATGGCAGCCTCGTGTGGCGCAGAGTGGTAAAGCAGCAGTTTCTGCAGCTGAAACTCTCCCCACGTCCTGAGTTCGATCCCAGCGGAAGCTGGTTTCAGGCAGCCGGCTCGGGTCGACTCAGCCTTCCATCCTCCTGAGGTCGGTAAAATGAGTACCCAGCTAGCTGGGGGAAAGGTAATAATGGCCGGGGAAGGCAACGGCAAACCACCCCACTATAAGGCCTGCCAAGAAAACGTCAGCGAAAGCTGGCGTCCCTCCAAGAGTCAGCAATGACTCAGTGCTTGCACGAGAGGTTCCTTTCCTTTTCCTTTTGTTTTGAAATACATTGGGATTTTTGAATTAAAATTGTGTCGCACCATTTTGAGTAGTTCTTTCATTATTGAGCTTGAAAGGCAGTATTCTCCCAACTGCCCACACTTCAAGATCATCCTCTGAGGCCCAATTTGTGTGTCTGCTTGTGAGAACAATAAGGCCAGTGGGCATAAGTGTTCCAGTGCAAATATGCAAGATCTCATCATTACTTCAGGCCTTTTACTGGTCCCATTTATTTACAATTGCCTTCTCTGAAATAAAAAAAATGTTATTGATTTGCTGTATTTATGGTGCTGCTCTAGATTTAAATATCTATTGTTTTACTGGCATTGATCTTTTGTTTGTTATTAGTGTCATTGCTGATTTTTATTGGTTAACTCCATTCTTATGCTGTTTTATGGTTTTAAAGTTGTTACTGATTATTTCTTGTGAATGCATATGCTCAAAAATGTCTTGGAAGGGTTTGGCCCTCAAAGGCAGCATACAAATATCAATACATAATCAATTGTCACCACCCGCTACAATACTACAATCAATGGATTACCACTTTTCTCTGGCCATTTTTGGCCAATATTCTCCTGGACGTCTTTCCTATGTGTGGTGACAACATCACTATTCATTACTCCCCTGTCTACACTTTGGCATATGAAACCCTTTTTCTTGATATATTTTTTTTCCATGTTGAGATGGAAGGTATTCACCTACAGTGCCTACAGGATTTACAAGCGGGGCCATTAAACATGCCCATATTTTCATGGGCACATTTATTTTAAAATATTATAAGAATACTTTTACAAATTCAGAATTTTACAAATACAGTAAACAATAACTTCAATGCCATAATAATATAATAGGAGGCAGCAAATATAACCCCAGAAACAACACAGAAACATTATATACTTTAAAATGCCTGGGTAAACAAGAACATCTTAACCCTTTATCTAAACATTTGTAAAATAGGCGCCAGGGACACTTCCTTAGGGAGGAAAAAACAAGCAACCCCTTTTTTCCTTTGTAGTTTCATAGCATACTACCAATAAGGAACATATCTCCATTGTTCAACATTGTATTTATAATCTGTTCATTGCTTTATAATCAATATCTTCCTATGTTTATTTATTTATTTATTCCATCAATTTATAGGCCACTTGACTAAGTCTGTTTCTGTTTGTTGTTTATTCGTTCAGTCGTTTCCGACTCTTCGTGACTTCATGGACCAGCCCACTCCAGAGCTTTCTGTCGGCTTTCGCCACCCCCAGCTTCCCCAAGGTCAAGTCTGTCACCTCCAGAATATCATCCATCCATCTTGCCCTTGGTCGGCCCCTCTTCCTTTTGCCTTCCACTTTCCCTAGCATCAGCCTCTTCTCCAGGGTATCCTGTCTTCTCATTATGTGGCCAAAGTACTTCAGTTTTGCCTTTAATACCATTCCCTCAAGTGAGCAGTCTGGCTTTATTTCCTGGAGTATGGACTGGTTTGATCTTCTTGCAGTCCATGGCACTCTCAAAATTTTCCTCCAACACCACAGTTCAAAAGCATCTATCTTCCTTCGCTCAGCCTTCCTTATGGTCCAGCTCTCGCCGCCATAGGTTACTACGGGGAATACCATTGCTTTAACTATGCGGACCTTTGTTGTCAGTGTGGTGTCTCTGCTCTTAACTATTTTATCAAGATTTGTCATTGCTCTCCTCCCAAGAAGTAAACATCTTCTGATTTCCTGGCTGCAGTCTTTGCGCCCAGAAATACAAAGTCTGTCACTGCCTCCACGTTTTCTCCCTCTATTTGCCAGTTATCAATCAAGCTAGTTGCCATAGTTTCTACTCCTGCCTTTTCCCCCGGGATTGTCTCGGGATCATCCCTGTACATCCAAATGACACACAGGGGATCCCGGGAGCAGGCAGGGACGATCCCTCTATTTTCCTGGGATAATCCTTAAGTGTAGAAAGGGCCTAAATTTAAAAAGACATCTTGGATGTCTTTTAACACACAAAACATACAACATATCCACAGTTTAAACTATTTAAAACCAGAGAACACAAACTCTCTCCATTAGAATATTTTAAATAAACAAACCCACTCTCCATTAAAACATTTTAAATCAGAGAGCTAACAATGTACAAACTCGGCAGCACAATCATGCAGGGAAGTCCTAAGTTAGGTCTTTTTACCTAAAACATGCCATATTGGGCATCTCCCACATACCACAGGAGATGGCGCTACAGCCATCAATGACTCCCCTGATTATCTTAGCCATCAAATGGGTCTATGTCAGGGAAAGTCATCCACCGGACAAAACAATAAAGAATTTCATAGCACCTTGAAGACTGACAAATTTATTACAGTGTAAACCATGGTAAAATATGCCCACATCGAAACTTAAACCACAATACATTTGTTAGTCTTGAAGGTAACAGACTGCTCTTTTGCTGATTTTATATATTGCAATATTTCTATCTTGACAGTTTTCAAGAAAAAATGCTGGATGGGCATCTGTCAGTGATGCTTCAGCTACAGGTCTGAATTTCTACGCAGGAAGACACCATTGTTCAAGATTTCCTAGAAGTAACCAGCCCTCTGCCTAACATTAAACTCTAATTAATGTGCAATCAGAGCAGCAGATTTGAATGGCAGCTCACACTTACGTGTGGAGGGTGGAGACTGTGGAACAGATTTGCCAAGACTATGAAAAAAGAAGCAGTGGTGTAGTGAAACCATGGCTCATGGGGACAAAGTGCCAGAACTTTCTGATCAGCAGGGATGATCTCCCACCACTAGCGAATGTATGAAAATTTCATATCATTTCATAAATCACCATATCACCCTTTCCTGGGCAAGGTGCTTGAGCGGGTGGTTGCAGGACAACTCCAGGCACTCTTGAATGAAACGGATTATCTAGATCCATTTCAATCGGGTTTCAGGCCTGGTTTTGGAACGGAAACTGCCTTGGTCGCCCTGTGGGATGACCTCTGTCGGGAGAGAGATAGGGGGAGTGCAACCCTGTTGGTTCTCCTAGACCTCTCAGCGGCCTTCGATACCATCGACCATGGTATCCTTCTGGATAGGTTGTCTGAGCTGGGAGTTGGAGGTACTGCATTGCAGTGGTTCCGCTCCTACTTGGATGGCCGATTCCAGAAGGTGGTGCTGGGGGATTATTGCTCTGTGCCGTGGCTCCTAAGCCATGGGGTTCCGCAGGGCTCTATTTTATCCCCTATGCTGTTTAACATATACATGAAGCCGCTGGGGGAGGTTATCTGGAGATGTGGACTGAGGTGTCATCAATATGCAGATGATACCCAGCTCTACCTTTCCTTTTCATCAAATCCAGGTGAGGCAGTGACTGTTCTGAACCAGTGCCTGGGCACGGTAATGGACTGGATGAGGGCTAACAAACTGAGACTCAATCCAGACAAGACGGAGGTACTGTTAGCGGGTGGTTCATTTGTCCGGCGAGGTGATGTTTGCCCTGTCCTGGACGGGGTTGCACTCTCCCTAAAGGATCGGGTCCGTAGTTTGGGGGTGCTCTTCGATCCAGAACTGTCACTTGAGGCACAGGTGAACTCAGTGGCAAAGAGCACCTTTTATCAGCTTAGGCTGATATATCAGCTGCGCCCTTATCTGGACAGTGATAGCCTAGCTACAGTTATCCATGCTCTGATAACCTCTCGTTTAGATTACTGCAATGCATTATACGTGGGGCTGCCTTTGAAAACGGTCCGGAAGCTTCAGCTGGTACAAAACAGGGCAGCCCGTTTACTAACAGGGACTGGCTGGCGAGATCACATTACGCCAGTCCTTTTACAACTTCATTGGCTGCCAGTCCAGGTCCGGGCCTGATTCAAAGTGCTGGTATTAACATTTAAAGCCCTAAACGGTTTGGGGCCAGGTTATTTGAAGGAACGCCACCTCCCATATGTATCTACCCGGACCTTAAGATCATCTACAGGGGCCCTTCTCCGTGAGCCCCTGCCAAAGGAAGTGAGGCAGGTGGCTACTAGGAGGAGGGCTTTCTCCGCTGTGGCACCCCGGTTGTGGAATGAGCTCCCCAGAGAGGTCCGCCTGGCGCCTACACTGTACTCCTTTCGTCACCAGCTGAAGACCTTTTTATTCACTCAGTATTTTAACACATAATTTTAACTTAAATTTAAATTATACTGTTTTAACTCTGTATTTTAACCTTATATCAATTTTGCTGCGTGGTTTTATCCTGGTTGTGCTTTTTATATTGTATTTTGTATTTGTGTTTTTAACTTGTTGGTTGTTTTATGATGGTTTTAATTTTTGTGAACCGCCCAGAGAGCTTCGGCTATTGGGTGGTATAAAAATGTAATAAATAAATAAATAAATAAATAAATAAATAAATAAATAAATCACTTGAAAAAGCACTGTTTATAAGTCCAAACATGAATGGGAGCACATTGCTGAACTTGCCTTCATGTCTGCAAAATGTGTACTTGAAAATAACTTCCTTAAAATGCACAGCTTTCTGAGAAATGCACAACTTTCTGAATATGCACAACGTTCTTAAACTTCTTCCAAATGCACACATTTTAAGTCAACCATGCAAGTTTTAGCCTATGGTGGAAATTTGCACAATTTTTGGGATCTGAGCCAGAGAAAAATCCCCTACCCTCTCCAATTCCCAGGCCCACCCATCCAATTAATTACCCAACTCCTTTGGCAACATTCCTTCCTCTTCTCCCTTCTTGGTACTTTGGATGCCCTTTCTACACTGTTGCTTTTCACCGGGGTCACCCCGGGGGCCATCCCTGTCTGTCCAAATGACACACAGGGGATCCCAGGGTCAACCGGGGATGACCCCGGGGAAACCCTGGGAAAACAGAACCTGGGGATTTCCCAGTTTTTCTGTGGTCCCAGGACCGCGGGAGATGTGTGGGTGCCTGTCCCTACTTCGTCCCGCCTCCTCATGTGTAAACGAGGAGGCGAGAAACAGGCACAGGCATGGAGCACTTTAGGTGCTTCATGCCCATCAGGGTGAGGGGGAGCAGGCTGAGGTATTTTTTAAATAATAATAATAACTTTATTTCTTACCCGCCTCTCCATTTGGATCAATTAACAATAATAAGTATGAAATACATAAAACTGAATTTAAAACATAGTATACATTATTAAAACAGCCTAAAAACATCCTAAAAAAACCTTACATTTCTGTTGGGAGCACAATTGCACTCATCTCCCCCATTTATTATATTAAAAAATTGGTAGGTGTGACATCTTCCTCCCGGGATGTTGCACATGCATATGGATCCAGGGGGAGGATCATGTGAGCAGAATAGCGTGAGATCCTCACCCCACTCCTGGAAGGCCAGGAGGTGCAGAAAGAGCCCAAGAAAGGAAAAGGGGACAGAAAGACCTCCTTCTTTCTTGCTAGGTCTACACTAAGTGGGACATAACACTTTTAAAATAGTTTGAAAACTGTACATGGAGTGTGTCCTGGGCCCCAACAGTTGTCAATTCCATTATAAACCATTTTAAATCAGTAGTGTAGATCCCACATTTCTCCCACTTCTCTTCCTCCCTACGGCTACAGCCACAGCAACTGTCCTTCAAGCACCTCCTTTTTGCACCAAAAACATTAACTGGAAAACATTTGGCTGAGTCATAATTCTCCCTTCTCCATTTTGTGCTTTGTATCTCACAAAAGGGTTTTGGCTGTCCCTTCTGTTATAAATGCACTGTAGAATTATATTGGTAGTCGTCTAGGTGTTCGAATGTGTAATAGATGTCAGTAGAAGAGAACAGCGGCAATCCATTGTTCTCCGGGGCTACTGGGAGGAAATTAAAAAGTAATGGGCCTAAATTGAAAGATTTTAGGTTAAATATCTGGAAGGATTTTCTAGCCTTATGAACCGCCAGGTAGAGCAAGAAGTTACAATAGATGAAGGCTGGGCTCATTCAAATTAAAATAATTTAGATACGTATCCTTCATGGATGTGTTAGGAAATAATTGGCCTTGCTTAATGACAGAGAAATCAATGGCACAGTACTCTGTTATTCTGTGGAGCAGTTAAGAGGTGTTTCAGAATGGTACAGAATGACTTTTGTTGGATATCCAGTGGCAAGGAAGTGAGGCAGGAAACATGTAGGCATTGTGTGCTTTCATCCTTATTATCGGAACATCACCCAGTTTCACAAACCAATTTCAAATGAGCATGGATGCATATTTTAGAATGCCCCCCCCCCAGCTGAAAACAGGGATTCATTTCCACACTGGGTGAAGATTAACCCCAAATTGGGTGACTGCTGTCAGTTCAGCCCTAAATATTTTTATGTAACACACAATGATTCAGTTCGGCATGATAAAACCTGCATATCAGCCTTACCAGACAAATGTCTTGCTCTCGAACTCGTAGCATAGGGGAAGGTGGAACTATCGTCGGAAATCCCAACATAGCCGGTGAATAGAAAATGGATGAGGGTCTGAGGAGGCACTTAAAGGAAGAGCAGGAAGTGATGCTTACTTATATATTTAGAATAGTTTTGGTTGGCCCCTCCATTCCATGAGTGTTCAAAGTGCATTGTGTGGAAAATGTGGCTAGGGAGACATCTTTCTCCTTTCCCCATAATACTAGAACCCAATGGGGTCATCCCATGAAGCTGATTGGTGGGAGATTCAGGACAGATAAAGGAGTACTTCTTCATACAGTGTATAGTTAAACTCTGGAATTCACTACCACAAGATATAGTGATGCCCACAATTTGAATGGCTTTTAAAGGGATTTGGATAAATTACTGGAGGAGAAGGCTATCAATGGCTATTGGCCTTGATGGCTATCTGCTATCTCCAGTATCTGGGGCTTATATACACCAGTTGCAGGGGAACATGGACAGGAGGGTGCTGTTGCACTGTATCCTGCTTTGTTGGTCCTTGGTCAACAGGTGGTTGGTCACTGTGGGAACAGAGTGCTGGACTGGATGGACCATTGGTCTGATCCAGCATGTCCTTACGTACAACACAAATAGAAATACAAATATAATGATTAAACTACACAAAAATGGGAAAAATCTAAAACATACATTAAAGCCAGGTATTAATAGTAACATCAGAGAGTGGCACTATTAAAAAGCTTGACTCATTGAACAGAGGAGGCATTGTTTGAGGCATTGGGACAAGAGATGGGATTGGAAGACACACAAAGGAAGGGTTGTGAGGTGGAGACGAGGAAAAAACAAGGGTGAAGAAAGAGGTACATAATGTTTCTGTGGAGAGCAACAGGGAGACAATGCCAGGACTCGAGAGGAGAGTGATATGAAGAGATAATTATAGCAATGGGAGGAAAATATGGGTTTATCAGAGACAAGAGTCAAAGAAGAAATAAGACGTTTTGCTAGTTTTCTTTGGACTTCCCATTACTATTACTATTTTCAAATGTTATAATTTTCTAGAAACATTGTGCAGTGTTTCTAGAAAATCAGAAATCTCTTAAGGGGATTGAAACATGGCTTTAGGGCATTATTATTATTATTATTATTAGTAGTAGTAGTAGTAGTAGTAGGGTCCTGGAAGTGATTCTACCGGGCAGTGATTAAAAAAATCAACTAGAACAAAATAATTTGATCATATCACCATCTGTCCATTTCCACTCACCGTGGATAATGTGGGAATACATATTTCCCATATTTGGAAAACAGAATGAAATCTTGGCTTTTTGTTCCTTGGAGACTTTCAAGAAAGGATTGAAGAGGCAGATGTCAGAGGTATAAGATATAGTGCACAAGAGCATTGACAAATGGCCTCCTTTGTGACGCTAAATTCTTCATTAGTGTTTCTGGGATATCTATCTATCTATTTATCCATTCTCTGACATGCCCAAGGTGGCTAACATTAACAACATTTAAAAACACCCATGCCGTTTTTAAGAGGTAAATCATAAACAAGGACAAAAGATATAAATTGAGGGGACATCTGTTCAGAAACCAGACAGGCCATGGACCTTCCAGAACAAAGTGGATTACAGAAACTCCACAACTCTGGACAACCTTCTCCAGCAGGGCCATTCAGATCTTCAAGAGTATATGGGACAAGATGGAACCTTGTGGCATACAATGAGCCAATACTCATAATGTCAGGCAGAAATCTCCCAGCAACTCCTATTGGAACCCACCCTCCAGGAAGGTGTGGACCACTGCAGAATGAGCTTCATGGCCCTGTGGGGACTATAATCCAGATGTCCGTTCAGAGTCCCAGTCCAACAGTCTAACCCCTGCACCACACTGGCCCTCAGGATTCTCCAGAACACGTTTGCATCCCTTCATCTTCTGAGCAGTCACTAAGGCTATAGCTAGACCTAAGGTTTATCCCAGGATCATCCCGGGTTCGTCCCTGCCTGAGCGCTGGATGCCCTGTGTGGCACTTAGATGAACAGGTTTGAGCCCAGGACCATCCTGGGATAAACCTTAGGTCTAGCTACGGCCTAACTTTGGGTATTCATTTCCCTCTATTTAAGGCATCTTTCTGTTACAGGGTTTCCCATCCATTACTACCATCTCTAAACAAGGCCACCTGGGAATCCAGATGTGCATTTCTCTTTTCAAAACAAGTCGCTTCCAGAAAGCACATTTAAACTGCAATTACACTTAGTTTTAGTGTCAATTTTGTTGAAATTAATGAACAGAATGGTTAGCAACAACTCTGCATTGGTGGCACATGGAAAGCAATTTCAACTGGATTTACCCATAAATACAAGTAATCAAATAAATGGCTAATATTAATTACCACTGCAAAGAAGCTGCTCTGAAAAACAAACAATAAAATGATAATATGTTGTTGAAGAGACACCTGAGATGAGATAGAGAAGCAGAAGTGGAAGTCTTAAAGACATCACAGTAACCACGGGCAGCTAGAACAGACTCCAAAAGCTGAGCATTCCATACCCATAACGGTTAAAGTATTCATCAAATGATTCTCTTTGTGCCTTCATTATTATTATTATTATTATTATTATTATTATTATTATTATTATTATTTATTTATTTATTTATTTATATAGCACCATCAATGTACATGGTGCTGTACAGATAACACAGTAAATAACAAGACCCTGCCGCATAGGCTTACAATCTAATAAGTTGTAGTAAACAATAAAGAGGGAAGGAGAATGCAAACAGGCACAGGGAAGTGTAAACAGGCACAGGGTAGGGCAAAACCAACAGTGTAAAGTCAGAACAAACTCAATATTTGAAGGCTATAGGGAAAAGAAAAGTTTTGAGCTGAGTCTTAAAAGCAGTGATTGAGTTTGTAGTTCTCAAGTGTTCTGGAAGTGTTCATGTCACACTCTCTGCAGCCACTGTAGAGCAGGTATGTGAAGACTCACAACACAGTGGGGGGTTAACAAGTGTACCTGCCTGCATGCATGTGGCCGGTTAAATATCAGCCTGAATATGTGTAGGGGTTCTTTTAACTCTGAGGCCTCATCTACACCAAGCAGGATATTGCACTATGAAAGCAGTTTGAAAGCAGTATATAAAAGGCAGGAGCCACACCAAGCAGGATGTAGTGGTATGAAAGCAGTATATGATATGTGTCAATGGGCCCCAACAGTTGTCAGTGCACTTCAATACTGCTATAAAGCAATAGTGTGGCTTCTGCCTTTTCCATAGTGCAATATCCTGCTTGGTGTAGATGAGACCTGAGTCACCATACAGAGTTGGAGAAGTCTGTCAATCCCAGTCTGGACATATATTGTCACTTTTTTGAAGTGAAGATCATTCCATCCCATTTCTGCATGAGCTGTGAATCAAAAACAAAACAAAACATGGAAATTCATACCCCCTCCCTTCGATATATGCAATAATGCAAGCATCTTTGTGCACATTCTTAATGTACATATTTTTGAACGCATGCAATCATTGATGAAAATGTATCTGTGGACATTTTGGAAATGTGTGCACTTCTTTGCACACTTTTCAAATGTGTGCAAGTTGTCGAACACCTTTTAAGGGGTGAATGCATTGGAAGAATGGAAATGTACTGATGTACATCTACCGATTTTGCTTGGTTCTGCATGGGTAAATGGATGTGGTTTCCCCCAGTCAATCAGCATTCTTGCCATTCTCATTTCATTCCCATGTATCATGCGCATCGTGTCACCTGCATATCAGTTGATTCACTTAAAGCCCTATCCTATGGTGATAGCTCACAGTCTCCAAAGGCAGAGGCTGCTGACCATGCAAATGCAGGGTGGCTGGAGAATGGAGACAATTCTTGTCTTCATGTTCTGTCCACCCTGCATTTTTGCTAGATGCATGATTTTACCTGTCTAGCCACAGAGGTATGGAGTGGGAAGTAGGTAGGCTTGGAAGCATAGGAAGCTGTGTACAGCAGCTTCCTCAGTCTCCGCCCTTCCCCACCCCCGGGACCATCCCTATTTCCCCATCCCCGTGCTTAGGTTTCTGAATCCAGAGAGGTACCCAGCGTGGTTATCTTTGTGCCAGCTATGAGGGGGAAAGGGAGGACTGGGCAGCACAGTTTACAAGATGTCTTTGACCTTTGAGCCAGTAAACCAAGCAATCCTATTATTATTTATTGATTGCATTTATATCCCGCCTTTTCCCCCCAAGGCAGTGTACATAATCCTCCTCCTCTCCATTTTAACCTCACAATAACTACCCTGTGAGGTAGGCTGGGCTGAGAGACTGTGACTGGCCCAAAGTCACCCAGTGGGTTTCCATGGCTGAGTGGGGACTAGAATCCGGATCTCCCAACTCCCAGTCCATCACCTTAGCCACTACACCACACTACACCTATGCCCCCACCCACCCCAGACACTGTCTAGGTGCCATACAATTGCTCCCTTAGTCATCTGAAGGAATCCACCAGCATTAACTAAGGAGGGGGCTTATCCCACCCTTCACACATAAACTGCTTTGGAAAACTCCCTGCACATTCGCTGAAGAAAATGAGAAGAAGTTGGTGGATGATTTTGCTGCAGTTTTACACATTAGCATACTCAGAAGAAATTGCCCTTGCATATCCATTATATATATATAATATATATATATATATATATATATATATATATATATATATATATATTTGAATCTTTATTGATATATTATTCTGACAGAAGATTGAATTATACAAGGGTGTACTGGTGAGCTAGTTCATTGTTCACTTCACATGAGCACTTCCCTGCTTTTGTATTTAAATCTTTAATGAATGTAAGCCTAGAGTCTGGAAGTACTATCAATGCTCCTTCGCGTCGTCTGTTCTTCACTCTAATTGTTCAAGGTGGGCCTAAGGATTTGGTCTGGCTTATTCTGGCTGACAGTCACGTCCTCTGCAGGGTCATGGCCATCATGGCTGGATGTTGGGAGAACAGACATTCAACACCATGTAAAGATACCCTGTGTGATCTAGGAAATCTGTGGTATGTACTGTATGTGCACAATTTAGCCAGCATATAGAAATTCACACAAATGGGGCTGCATGGACATCAGAGGCAGTATGACAATGGAATCAGTTACCTAGGGACATCATGGGCTCTCCCACACTAGAAGGCTTCAAGAGGCATCTTGACAACTATCAGGTATGCTTTAAGGTTGATTCCTACATTGAGCAGGGGATTGGACTTGATGGCCTTATAGGCCCCTTCCAACTCTACTATTCTATGAGGTTATAAGAGTTGAGGCACGCATGCCAGGTGAGTGAAGGTGGCCAGAACAGCCCCGCTCCCCATATTAAACTGCACATCATATACACATCATTAAAATTAATACTCTAAAATTACAAATACTTTAAGTACAATAGATATTGACAGGCAGGAACATGCTGGGAATAGCTGTACCTGTTGAATTTGGCTGGTGCAGATGAGTGAAAAAATCATTTTAGCTTGTTTTTGATTGGAATTTATCACAATTTGCAACACTGGACAGAGAAAGAATTTGAAATGTTAAACATTTGAAGGCAGGAGAAAGTGAAACCAACAGATTTGTTCATTCCTAAACCTTTGTTGGTTGTTACCCATGTAGGGTGACCATATGAAAGAGAAGACAGGGCTCCTGTATCTTTAACAGTTGCATAGAAAAGGGAATTTCAGCAGGTGTCATTTGTATGCATGCAGCAACTGGTGAAATCCCCTCTTCATCACAACAGTTAAAGCTGCAGGAGCCCTGCCCTCTTGACCAAATACAAAAGAGGGCAGGGCTCCTGCAGCTTTAACTGTTGTGATAAAGAGGGAATTTCACCAGGTGTTTCATGCATACATATGTAGGGTGACCATGTGAAAAGGAGGACAGGGCTCCCGTATCTTTAACAGTTGTCTAGAAAAGGGAATGTCAGCAGGTGTCATTTGTATATATGGAAAACCTGGTGAAATTTCCTCTCCATCACACCAGTTAAAGCTGCAGGAGCTATATTAGAGTGACTGGATACAAAAGAGGGCAGGGCACCTGCAACTTTAACTGTTGTGATGAAGAGGAAATTTCATCAGGTTCCCCATATATACAAATGACACCTGCCGAAATTTGCTTTTCAATAAAACTGTTAAAGGTACAGGAGCTCTGTCCTCCTTTTCATATGGTCACCCTATACATATGACACATATGACACCTGCTGAAATTCCCTTTGCAATGCAGCTGTTAATGATACCAGAGCCCTGTCCTCCTTTTCATATGGTCACCCTCTACCCATGTATATATGCAAGTTAAAGATTCACATAAACAAGGATGCATGGCAACAGCTCCATGCTTCAAATTTTGCTTGAAAAGGTCTTGAGTCACCGAAGATTGAAGGGAAACTGTTTCTCTAAGCCTGGGCTTTTGGCTGCTACTAGAGACCAAGTCTGATGCCGATGAGAAGAAGGAGGTCGGGAAAAGAGAATGAAAAATGTCTATTATATACAGGAGAGTTTTCACCAAATTACTGAAATATGGAAAAAAAATATAAATCATGCTCAAGAAGTTCAAAGCCTATTAAAAAGTAACAGTGTGATGTATTGTACATCCTGGCTCCTTTCACAGTGACGAATAGGCAGCTTTCTCGGTGCTCACTTGGATGAGTGGTGATAATGATAATGATAAATACCCGTGCAAAATAACAGAGCTATTAGGGAAATAGGCCCCATTGACTCATTAAATACACAGCTTTTCCTAGCAACTTCATCTGCTCCATCAAAACTTGACCTATTCATTTCTATAAACCACTCAAAATGCTTTTATTAAAAAAAGAAAGAAAGAATGAAATGCCCTATGCAGCCAAACATAAAAGGTTTTCAGCTACTTCTCCTTCCCTCACAATATCCAGTTGGGACTCAGTTGGCTGAAAACTGGATCTTTTGTCTTAACGTTGTTGTGGTGTGAAATGGCAGGATATCAGCAAGGACAACCCAAAAGGGAGGAAAACGTCCTCTATGAAGGTAGACCCCCCCCCCCCAAAAAGAAGGTGTGGTATGCGGAATTAGTGTAGCAATAATATGTTATGTGAGCAACAGGGATGTATGAGGATTTTATTTTTATTCACAAACCATGTCAGTAAAAGTTAAATTCATAGAATCATAGAATAGTATTATTTATTTATTTATTTATTTATTTATTTATTTATTTATTTATATAGCACCATCTATGTACATGGTGCTGTACAGAGTAAAACAGTAAATAGCAAGACCCTGCCGCATAGGCTTACATTCTATTAAAATCATAGTAAAGCGATAAGGAGGGGAAGAGAATGCAAACAGGCACTGGGTAGGGTAAACAGGCACAGGGTAGGGTAAAACTAACAGTATAAAGTCCAAACAGCATCAAGTTTTAAAAGCTTTAGGGAAAAGAAAAGTTTTTAGCTGAGCTTTAAAAGCTGCGATTGAACTTGTGGATCTCAGATGTTCTGGAAGAGCGTTGGAAGGTGTCTATAAGGCCATCGAGTCCAACCCCCTGCTCAATGCAGGAATCCACCTTAAAGCATCCCTGACAGATGGTTGTTCAGCTGCCTCTTGAAGCCCTATAGTGTGGGAGAGCCCACGACCTCCCTAGGTAACTGGTTCTATTGTTGTACTGCTCTAACAGTCAGGAAGTTTTTCCTGATATCCAGCCGGAATCTGGCTTCTTGTAACTTGAGCCCATTATTCTGTGTCCTGCACTCTGGGAGGATCGAGAAGAGATCCTGGCCCTCCTCTGTGTGGAAACCTTTCAAGTATTATGTCTCCCCTCAATCTTCACTCCTCCAGGGTAAACAAACATGCCCAGTTCTTTCAGCCCTTCCTCATAGGGCTTTGTTTCCAGTCTCCTGATCATCCTGGTTGCCCTCCTCTGAACACACTCCAGCTTGTCTGCATCCTTCTTGATGTGTGTGCCCAGAACTGGACACAATACTCAAAATGAGGCCTCAGAGCCGAATAGAGGGAAAAACCAGTACCTCTCGTGATTTGGAAGCTATACTTCTATTAATGCAGCCCAAAATAGCATTTGCTTTTTTTGCAGCCACATCACGTTGTTGGCTCATATTCAGCTTGTGATCTACAACAGTTCCAAGATCCTTCTCATTTGTAGTATTGCTGAGCCAAGTTTGGCCAACTGTAAGGTTTTTGCAGCATTCTTAGCCTTGGCGCTGCCCATTCAACGCTTCTCTTCTAGTTTTTGGAGCCATTTTTTCACACTACCAGGGTGGTTAGCCCTGACTAGTGATGGCTGGCTACGGTCTGCAGGTATGCCATGCCCATGTAACTGTGTAGACAGTTACCCCTTGCAGAATAATAATAATAATAATAATAATAATAATAATAATAATAATAATAATAATAATATCTCTTTCTCACTCGTGGTGATTTTTCTAAATGGACATGATGGGCTTTGCCAAGTCATGCTGTTTGTTGTTGTTGTTATTTCTTCTTTATAGAAAGGCTCATGTGAATGTTAAAGTTTTATTTGGAGAAATGAGGAAGAATGACACCATTCCGTTGACTCATAATCATGTTGAAGACAGTGAGGAGAAGCAGATGTTGAAATCTATCCAGCTTCCACAGTTTGCAGCTTGCCAACACTTGTCTCCTGTTCTCACACTCAGAATAGCCATTTTAGCTATTTTCATCACATTTTGTTGGACTCGTCAGTCACATCCTATAGAATTGGCCCCTTGGTGCTAATGTCAGATCCTTCTGGAACAGTTGTCCCAACTCCCATCAATCACCATCTGAGTATAATAAGTATGAAGGGAATGGAACATTTATGAGTTTTTGAAGAATGGAAAGATGTTCTGAATGGTGAGGATGGGGGGAGAGAAAGCGTTACTTCATGCTGCCTTTCTAAGCTTGTTGTCAACTGATCTCCTGCATTCAAGCACTAACATTGATTATATCCTGCTAAGAGAGCACCTTCCTTATCAACCTGCCCCGTCACTGAGGTCACTAGACGGCTTGCTCCTGATGGTTCCACATAGACTTATTGTTCAATTGGAGTCCACCAGGAGAAGAGCCTTCAGTGTGGTGGCGCCCTCCTATGGAATTCCCTGCCTCTGGAGGTCAGGCAGGCTCCAACTTTATATTCCTTCTGGCGCCTCCTGAAAACATTGTTGTTCCAGGAAGCCTTCTTTAAATTATTTTGCACTTTGTTTCTTTTAAAATATACTTTTAATGTGTTTTTATTCTGTTTTTAGTCTTATTTGGGCCATCCACAGCAGGGAAGTTCTAGTACTATGAAAGTGGCATGAAAGCAGTATGCAAAAGGCAGGAGCCTCACAAAGCAGGATATTGCACTATGAAAACGGTATATGGTATGTGTCAATGATCCCCAACAGTTGTCAGTGCACTTCAACACCACTATAAAGCAGTAGTGTGGCTCCTGCTGTTGTGAGAATAAAATGGAGAGGAGGAGGATTATGTACACTGCCTTGTGTTCCTTGGAGGAAAAAAGGCAGGATATAAATGTAAATAATAACAACAACAACAACAACAACAACAACAACAACAACAACAACAATATACCAGCTTTCATAGTGCTATATGCTTGGTGTAGATCTGGCCAAAGAGAGAGGGCAGGAAAAAAAGCAACAAGGTAGCAGGAAAAGGTAAAAAGATAAATGCCCATATTTGGCTCTTGCCTAACCTACTTTAGCATGTGCCGCTCCAGCAGACTACCCCAAAGGGAAGGCAGCCCTTTCCCACTCCCTGTAGACTACCTATAGTCATGCTCCTGTCCTTTGCCACTCCCCACTCGCTCATTTTAGAGGTTGTCTACAAAGTCGAACATCCCTTTGAGGCAAAGGTGGAACACCTGTAGCCCTCCAGATGTGGTTCAACTTCAAATCCCACCAGCTCCAGACACCATTGCCAATTGTTAGGGGAGAAGGCAGCTGTAGTTTGACAACATCTTCAGAGCCACAGGTTCCTCATAAGGCTGAGTGAACACACCCACGTCTGACTTGTTGGACGCTCAGGCCATTGCTATCGCCATCTGCCCCTTCTTTTCAGTCTTGGTTTGGCCCGACAAGCACTCAGCAGCTGTCCATCCTTGCTGTTGAATTGCACAATTTCCCCCCCCCCCCACATTGTGTAAATGACAGCCATCATTGATCCAGTGGGGGGAAGTGTGCAATTTTTGCAATGAGGGTGGATGGCTGCCGAGTGTTCATAGGGGCCTCGTGACTGCTTTAGTGTTGGTCTGCACTCATGCCACGTGCACCTGACTGGGCCCAGAGGGCCAGATGCAGGGAAGTCTGTCCAACTCCTGGACTCAGGCCCTTGCAGTATAGAATCATAGAATAGTAGAGTTGGAAGGGGCCTCTAAGCCCATCGAGTCCAACCCCCTGTTCAATGCACGGAATCCACCTTAAAGCATCCCTGACAGATGGCTGTCCAGCTACCTCTTGAATGCCTCTAGGGTGGGAGAGCCCACTAGAGTAATTGGTTCCATTGTCATACTGCTCTAACAGTCAGGAAGTTTTTCCTGATGTCCAGCCAAAATCTGGCTTCCTGTAACTTGAGCCCATTATTCCGTGTCCTGTACTCTGGGAGGATTGAGAAGAGATCCTGGCCCTCCTCTGTGTGACAACCTTTAAAGTATTTGAAGAGAGCTATCATGTCTCCCCTCTGTCTTCTCTTCTCCAGGCTAAACATGCCCTGTTCTTTCAGTCTCTCCTCATAGGGCTTTGTTTCCAGACCCCTGATCACCCTCCAGCTTGTCTGTTCCTTGCTCCTGATTTAAGAAAATGTTTTGGGTAGTAAGATCTGCTTGTTGTGTGAATAGTTTGGGATAAAGGGGGTCAGAGAGACTGAAAAAATGAGGTGCCCAAATTATAGTTCTCAGCATTTTCAAGTAGCCTCAGCCAATTTCCTGGTTTATGAGTCAGGGCAAATTCCTATGGCACCAAGCGTTGCGGGAAGCATAAGAAATCTGCTATGAAGTTCATTACAGACTGCATGTCTTCATTTATTTAGATCGTTTAATTCCCACCTTTGGATCAAATGATCCTCAGAGCATTGTAAAATAAATGGCAATAATATAAAACAAAGAGACAAAAAGCCCACATGTTATATTGTGGTGAGTGTCTGTTGTGGGCAATTAGAGATTTGTGGATGTTCCCCAACTATATAGTTTAGTACTTTAAATGAATGATGAAAATGACTCAGAAGTGTTCCAGATTCTCTGCATAGAGATATGGTTATGCACGGCTATTCCCAGCATTGAAAAGACCATGTTATACCTCCCTGCGATATAGCTGTTACGAGTGAGGAGTGTGTCAGAGGAAGAAAAAAGAGAAAGGGCCACGCTAACTAAGCACTAACGTGGGGCTCAACTACACCAAGCAGGATATTCCACTATGAAAGTGGTATATCAGAGTCAGGAGCCACACTACTGCTTTATAGTGGTATTGAAGTGCACTGACAACTGTTGGGGCCCATTGACACATACCATATACCACTTTCATACCACTTTTATAGTGTTATAGCCTGCTTGGTATAGATGTGTCAGTGGGCCCCAACAGTTGTCAGTGCACTTCAGTACCGCTATAAAGCAGTAGTGTGGCTCCTGCCTCTGATATACTGTACCACTTTCATACCGCTTTCATAGTGGGAGATCCTGCTTGGTGTAGATGAGCCCATGGTTGAATGTAAAGGAATAGAAAGACAGAATTTGTGTAAGAAAGACCTAGGCCTGCATGGATGAATCTCTCACTTTCAGTTTTTTCTTAAGAATGAATAATGAATAAATGTTATTTGGCCCAAGGACCAAATAAGAATCTTTCCACCTAATGTTTTTGTTTTGATTTAAATGGGGGGGGGGGGAATACATCTTTTCATTTTTGGTAATTCCAAACACATTGAATAAGCTTGACTACTGAAGCCAACATTTATTTATGTATTTATTTACAATATTTATATACTACTCCCTATCTGAAGTTTTTGGAAGGGTGAACAAATAGGATTAAAGAGTAAACACAGAATAAAAACATCATTAAAATTACATTTTTTAAAAAATCAAGGTTCAGATAAAACCGCAGCCAGTCATTCAGGGAAAGCTTCTTGGAATAATAATGTCAGGAAGCATCAAAAGCAATGTTTATGCCTGCCTGACCTTCAAAGGCAAGGAATTATATAGTATGGGAGTGACCACACTGAAGGTTCTTCTCCTGATGGACTCCAATTGGACCATAGGTGACCTTAGTGACCAGACAGGTTGATAGGGGAGAAGGTGCACTCTCAGGTATCCTGGTCCCAAGTTGTTTAGGGCTTTGTACACTAGTACTAGAACCTTAAACCTGGCCCAGTAGATAATAGGCAGCCAGTGCAGTTCCTTTAGCGGAAGACTTACACACTGAAAAGAGGAAGTTCCTGACTTCAGCTGAGTTGCTGCATTCTGCTCCAGCTTTAATGGCAGCTTTAACGGCAGCCCCACATACAGCTCATTGCAGTAACCCAGCCTTGAGGTTACTAATGCCTGTGACCAAGTTATCCCTGTCTGGGAAAGGCCATAGCTGGCAAACCAGGCATAGCTGGTAAAAGGCACTCTAAGCTGCCACAGGCACTTGGGGTCCCAGCAACAGTGTTGGATCTAAGAGTACCCCCAAATCATGAACCTGCTTTTTTAGAGGGAGTGCAACCCCATCCAAAACAAGCAATGAGCCTGTCTCCCAGACTTGAAAACCACTCACCCACAGGGCTTCTTGCCAGGATTCAGTTTCAGTTTATTGACCCTCATCCAGTCCATTACTGAGTCCAGGCACTGGTCCAGGACTTGTACAGTTTCACCTGATTCAGATGTTACAAGGAGGTAGAGCTGCATGTCATCAGCATACTGGTAGCATTTGGCTCTAAATCCCCTAATGACTGCTTCCAGCAGCTTCATCTAGCTGTTTAACAACATTGGGGACAAGATGGTACCCTGTGGAACCCCATCGCTCAATTACCAGGAGGCCAAGAAATAGTCACCCAATGTTACTCTTGGAAATCGTCCCCATAAGTAGGACTGAAACCACTGTAGCATAGTGCCTCCGATACCCATCCCATGGACTTGATCCAGGAGGATACCATGATCGATGGTATCAAAAGCCAATGAAAGATCAAGCAGAATTAACAGGGTTCCTCCTGTCTCTCTATCGATAAAGGGTGACCAAGGCTGATTCAGTCCCGTGACTAGGTTAGAGACATATATGAATGTCTCTTACCATGTCTTTCCATATTAAGCCATTAGTAGATAAAAGCCTGGCCTCCACATTTTGTAAATCAAACCTTAAAAGCTATTCTATTTCTTAGTAATGAAATAGAGATGTACATTGAAGCAGCCACCCTCAGCTGGATGTCTATAATCACACACACACACCCCAAAAATTAAACTACATTATTTAGTACATATCTGGGAGCAGAGAAATTGAAAACTGTATTTTTTTTTACACAGTAAGAGAACTTTACAGCTTTCCATAAACATCTACATTGCTTCTCTTTGTCCATTCCGCATGCAAATTTTGCCTTTAATGTTTAAATTTGCATGCAACTCTGCACAAAACTCCGTGGTTTCTATAGTAGTCTCTGTTGCTTCTGCGGGCTTCTTCTTTCATTTTCATCTTCTTGGATTAAAGCATGGCTTCTGCCAGATTTTAATTTCTGCAGGGCATAGCTGGCCCACTAGGTTAGCATGCTTGCGACATAACGATTTCTACAAGCAGGTAAATATTGGAATGAATCCAAGTAGTAGGCTCTCTCCCTACCTTTGTATCATATGAGCATATATGGTCCCGTTATACTGAATCCCTAGGTATTGTCCCATTTATTCTGTATCTAAAACATTTGTAACATTTTTATAGATGTCCCCAAAGTGACTTCCAACTTAAAATACCCTCCCCCAAAAAACCCAGTAAGATATACATCTGTCAGGGATGCTTTAGGGTGGATTCCTGCATTGAGCAGGGGGTTGGACTCGATGGCCTTGCAGGCCCTTTCCAACTCTGCTATTCTATGATTCTATGATATTAAAAATATAACCAGGTGTAAAAACTGGGAAACAGTGTAAACAACAATTAAAACAACAACACTTATCAAACAGAGCAGACAAGGAGCCATGCTGGATCAGACTAAAGGTCTATCCTATTCAGTATTTTGTTCCCACAGTGGCCAATCAGCTGCATCAGGGAAGCCGACAAACAGAACATGAACGCAATCTTCTCATGTTCCCCAGCAACTGGTGCATAGTAGGGAAGTTGGAGAAATATGTTCATGGGGTAAATTCAATTACTTTTCCTAGACTCACTCAACCACACACACACATACTGGGATTTGTTTCATTTCACCCTGCAGTGCCTGACACAATCTGTGAGTCACCCAGTGAGTTACACCCATTTGTGGATTGCGGGGGGGGGGATCCTGTGCATTTCGGGGTGGGGATTTCTGCGATTTGTGCATATGTTTTTTAGCAATTTGCATGCATTTCTCATCAAACTCTGCAAGCTACAGCCAAATTTGTTCAAATTCAGCTGGAAATTTGATGATAATTTGTGCAGAATTTTGAGTGAAGCCTCCCCTCCCAAAATGCACAAAACAGTCGCCAGAGTTCAAGTAACAACCCTGAGGTCAGTTTGCAGATGCAAAGGGGGTCATACATGTCATGGAACTCTGTTGAGCCAAAAAAGAACAGGATTTCCCTGTGATGGACATCCCTAGTACACAGAGGCATGCTGCCTCTCATACAGGAGGTAATATAGCCATCATGACCAACAGCATCATTAGCTTCATCCTCCATAATCATCTATACATTTTTTAAAAAAACAATAAAGTTGGATAAATAAAAATCTCCTACATTAGTGTTATTGAAAAGAGTACTGTACCCCCACCAGCTGGAGTACAACCACAGAAAAGGCCTTGAGGTATCTGAGATTTATGATTTCTAATATGAACTAAGGCAATCAACCGCCTCCTGGAGAAATGAAGAGTGTCAACAGCCAAGTGTTTTATCACACATTCGTTACTGCACATTCACAGTTTTTCACAGGTCCATTTGATGACGACGTCCACCTCCCATGCATCTCCCGCTTCTTCTGGCCTTCATTCCGTCACAAAATAAGACCCCGGTAAGTCCAATTTATTTTTAGAAGATAAAATTGCTGCGATCTCCTGCTGTGTGCAGGAAAAGCAGCACGATAAAGGACACCCACTGAATGGGCCATGTACCATTCTTTACTTCCTCTTTCTTTTCCGTGAAGAAAGAGGAAGTATTGTGTGACAGAAGCAGGGTGGGGGGAGAAGCGACGTTAGGGAACAGTGATTCCCCCCACCCCTGGCATCTGATGATCCTTGAAATGTTGCTATCCTTTGGATTCTTCACTGCTCTTAAAGTTGCAACAGATTTCCTTGGACATGAATACTAATAAGAAGTCTGACATTATTGTTTCAGACTCCTTATTGGTAGTGATGTGCAAAGACCTGCCCCTCTTCCCCCACTTTGTGCAAAGACACACACACCTATCGACACCAATTCAGCATATTGGAAAATGGTCTGCTTCTGCTCAGCTTGATTTAAATTTGGGGCATGGCTAGATGGGGCGATATCCCAGGGATCACCCCAGGATCGTCCCTGTGCGTTCACATGACACACTGGGGATCCCGGGAGCAGGGAGGGATGAACCCTCCCTTGCCCCAAGATATCGCCATACCTTTCCCCCCCACTTTTTACTGTGGTCTCAGGATGATTCCGAGACCACAGGACGTGTGGCCAGGCATTGCGGTTTGTCCTGGCTCCTCATGAGTAACCGCGAGGAGCCTGGAACTGGGCATGGGGCGCAGAGCTCCTCAGGAACTCTGTGCCCATTGGGGGTGGGGGAGCAGGAAAAAAATATTAAAAAAAGACCTACCTTTTGCGCAGGAGTACTCATGCTATTAGAAATAGCATCTTAAGTGCATGTGTTTGCCTCCTTTTCTCCAGAAATCAAGAATCTTTCTCTGTGCCTCAGCTATTTAAAATATCCTCTTTTCTTCCTAATATAGAATGCAGAGATGTCGTATGGTCATGGTGACTCTGGCAGAGCTGCAGAGAATTTCTAATTTCCCCCCATGGTCTTGCTCATCAAATCTATCTGCATTTTCTGCTCTGTCTTGTCCTGAAGCATCTCAAAGAGGTATCATTACTGGGAAACTGTCTTTGATCTCTTGAATTAGACTTAAATATATTTTTTCTTCAGCGAAACAGGCAGACGTTACTTCATTCCTCAATAAAGTAAGTGCTGGGTTGACATTTAAATTTCGTCTTGACACTTACCCTTCTAAGATGAAAGGACAATGATGCCACTACTTCTTTAAAAACAGTCTAGGAAAATGTCCTTGCATTCTCTCTCTCTCTTTCTCTCTCTTTCTCTTTCTGTCTGTCTGTCTTTCTAAATCAGGAATGGGCAACCTATGGCCCTCCAGAAGTTTCATCTACTCTTGGAAGGTAGTCTATATGTCGAGGAACAATAGAGGCTCTATTGTTAAAGGCTACATGAAAATAAAATAAAATTAGAAGGCCTTCTTGGCTGTTGCACCTCAACTATGGAATGCCCACCCCTTGGAGGCCTGACTATTGCTGATATTGGCCTTATTTTGGCACCAAGGGCATGTCTACACCTACAGGTGTAGAGGGCTGGAGAGGGGGTGATCCCAGACTTACTTACTTCTGGGATCATCGCCCTGTGTCTACACGCAGCACATGATGTCCCAGGAGGAAGAGGACGTTGTGCCCGCCATTTTGTTGTTGTTATCCAAAAAAGAGTGCACGAGCGCTCGAACACAAATGTGTGGGTTTTTTTTAAAAAAATGATCCTGCTCCCCCCACCCCACCCTCGATGGGCACAGAGCAAGGACAAACTGGGATGGCAGCCCACACTTCCTGCGGTCTTGGGATCATCCTGAGACAGCGGGGAAAAACCAGGATTAAAGTGTAGGGCCATATCCTGGGGAAAGGAAGGAATCATCCCTCCCTGCTCCCTGGATCCCCTGTGGATGCACAGGGACGGTCCCTTGGATATCTCCCCATCTAGGCATGCCCCAAGACAAGACTTGTCTAATTTTGGGGTCCGATTGACTGTAGCTTGGGTTGATGTAGTTGTTTAAATTATTAGTGCTGATTTTATAGTGATGCTCAATAAAATGGATTGTGCTTCTTCTTCATCGTGTTCGTCTCCTCCTCCTCCTCCTCCTCCTTAAATATGAAGAATTGTTTCATTGATGGACTGTATCCTACCCAGAGCTGTATTGATACAGGGGAGGCTAGATACATTTAAATAAAAGAAAATGATACACCATTGCTCACGAAAAACATGTTCCTCAAGCAAGGCTCAGCTTGGACCAGAAGCCATTTCAACCCCTGTTCTGAAGGATCCAATGGTCAGCCAACTTATGTGTATATGAAGTCAGGCTAGGCCAGGCCTTAAAGGTAGTTTAAAGTACTTTAAGGCAGAGGTCCCCAATGCAGCACCTCCAGAAATACCCACAATGTTCTCCCCTTTCTTCCCCCCTTCAAAACACCTGCAAAGTTCTCCCCTTTCTTCCTTCAAAAAATATGCTTTAAGAAAAGAACATGGAAAACGTTAGAGCAGTCTTCTGTCCCTCCCTGTGTAGCCTTGCTATTTCTCTCCCCTATACCTCGCTGTTTCTCCCCCTCATATCCTCTGCCCTCACTATTTCTCTCCCCTGCCTCTCTTTTGCTCACTTTTGACTAGCTGGGCCCCCACAGCAGTCATTATGTGACTAGCCACATCCTCTGTGGGGAGCCACTTTGTGGTGGTGCCCACAGCAGGTCCTCCAATTCTCAAATGTGCCCACAGGTACAAAAAAGGTTGCAGGCCCATGCTTCAAAGTGAGAAGGCTACCACCTACAGTTCATGGGGCAGCCAGACATAGATTCCTCCAACTACGCATGGAATATATGCCTAGGGATGGTTGGACCCACTCAGGCCTGGTTTTGCTGAGGCAACACTGCTGCCCGCCCCTGCTCACAGCACCACACAAGTCTCCGGACAGCCCTTCGAGTGCCCAGCAAGTGCAGCAGTGCTGCCCATCCTCTTAGCAAGCCGTCATCCGCCATTTTGCATTTTTTAAAATGGTGGCTCGGTCTTTTTTCAGAAAGGTGATGTTCTGCAAATGGTGGCCCTAAGGGGGGCATTTACACAACATGACACGTCCTTCAAACTGTGTCCTCTGAATATAAATTTTGACGTCCCTGTGTGACCAGCCATGGTTTAGTTTGCACTTCGTTTCTTTTAAAAATGTACTTTTAATGTGTTTTTCATTCTGTTTTTATTCTTTTTCTTTCTTTTTCTTTTTGTCCACCACTCTGAAATTCTGAATGGGAAGCGGTATATAAATATTGTAAATAAATAAATAAATGTGAGTCTGTTTGTGTCTGTGTGCCCCTATGCGCGTGTCTCATAGAAATCCCAGGAGTCTGTAAGTTGAGGAAACCAAGCACCTCAGACCGATCAAATAAATCAACCATGCGCTGACAAGCAACACTGTCGGTAACCCAATTTGAGAGCTAGTTGCCTGCAACTGCTTGTAATCCAGTCTTGTCTCTGGTCCGCACACAGCACCACCTAGGCGTTGTTTGAAATTAAAAGACAATTTACAGTCCTCGTGCTACGGTAGCTGACAATGTACATGGATATTAGTTGACAAGAGAACATTGTCTTAGCGAGGCAAGTGCAGAGCAAGCAGAGTGAAATGCAAAGGCACAGTGTGTGTGAGAGAGTGTGTGTGTGTGAGGGACCCAAATCAACAACACGAATTTCTCAGCCGAGAAATTATTTCCCCCCTCAAATATGCTTCAGCTGACAGCTTCTTTAATGCACATTGAATAATATGGGTCATGACATTTGCCAGCAAGCAGAAGGAAACTACTGGGGAATGTTTCGTTAGCGACATGTCTCTGCTTCACATTCATTCTGCACAAAACTTAGAGTTTCTCCTTTTTGTGGTAAATAGCCTTGGGCTAGGTGGTAGGCCTCGAGGCCTGATGCATTATGTATTATTGTATTATTGCATTTATATCCCACCTTTTTTCCTCCAAGGAACCCAAGGGGGCATACATAATCCTCCTCCTCCTCTTCTCCATTTTATCCTCACAAAAACAACCCTGTGAGATGGGTTGGGCTGAGAGTATGTGACTGGCCCAAAGTCACCCGGTGGGTTTCCATGGCCAAGTGGGGACTAGAATTCAGATCTCCCAACTCCCAGGCACACACCTTAGTCACTACACGACACTAGCTCTCACCATGTGGTTGAAGGGGACAATGAGGGTTGGAAAGGTGCTGGGGAGCTTCCTAAGCTATGGAGAGAGAAAAAATCATCTCCTTCCTTTTCAGAATTCATCATTTATTTATTTATTTATTTATTTATTTATTTATTACATTTCTATACTGCCCAATAGCTGGAGCTATCTGGGCGGTGCACAAAAATCATTTCGTTCCTCACCTTACTACGAGGGTGGGGGAACTGTTTTCTCTGGCGTAGCGGATTCCCTTGAGGGTAATCTCTTTGGGGCTGCATGCTGGTGTAGGCAAGGTTGAAATCCATGGTGGACAGTGGAAGGGACAAAGTGGGTTAGGCCTACCAGTGGAGGCTGGTGACTCCAATATCAGTGGGACACTGAATCCACTCCAGGTTTCAGTCAGAGCCAGTCAGAACCCTAAAGGGGTGATGCACCTTGGACAGCTCTATGAAAGTTTTCACCACCCCCTGACATCAGAGGGACTAACCTCCATTTGTGTCATCCCCTTCTCTCTCTCTCTCTCTCTCTCTTTCTCTCTCTCTCCTTGCCACCCCCTTCTCTCTGAACATCATCACACAGGGGAAAATTGTGTTTGCTTAACGTCGCTTCTCCGCCCGTGGCCCATTCAGTGGGCTGCTTTGATCGCGCTGATTCTCCTGCACACTTCCATCTTTAAAAATAAGTTGGACTGACTGGGTTGGGTTTTTGTTTGTTTGTTTGTTTTTTTGTGGCATGAAGAAGGCTAGAAAGGATGGGAGGCAGAAGACATCGTGAGAGGGACCTGAGAAAATCCATGAGTGCCCAGTAATGAAAGTCCAATAAAATGCTCATCTGATGATGCTCTCTGTCTGTTTCAGACACCCCTCTCCCTTTCTGCTTCAGTCTCCTAGACTAGAGGACTGCAAGGGGAGAGACAGATCACTCCTGCCAGAGTTCTGAACTGAACATGAGCAGAGGTGTTTTGAAATTAAGCAGAGGGACACCTTGACTCAGGCCAAGGAATACAGCTTGCCTATCCTTGCCTTACAGCATGGCGGGGGGGGGGGCAATTTGTGGCCTTCCAGATGTTTTGGTCTGGACTTCTTATCAACCCTAGCCAACATAATCAATGGTGAGGATGATAGGAGTTGTAGGGGAAACTATATAGGAAGTCACCAGTTACACACTGCCAGCTTAGAGCATGGAGGAGTCCTTTGGTCCTGAACAAACGTATCTAATTCAATATATTCTGGTGGTTGTGCACTTGCTGTTTTTGCACTGGATTATCATGTTAGCTCTTCTTCTTTGTCTGAAGAACAAGATAGTAGCACTCCAAGCAAGATTAAAATAACAAATGAATGAATGAAATCAATTTTGAGTCATTCTTTAGAGGATAATGGATGGGTGTACATGTATGTGAGTTTGTGTGTGTATAGGAATGAGCGCCCTGCTGTCTAATTTTCAGTCTAATGTGTGAAGAGAGCATCCATACATCCATTTATAATTCCCTTCAGACATTATGTGAACCAGCTTAAAGACCCTCTTAATGCAAGATTTAAGGTGCCCATTGGCATGGGGGGGGGGGGGAGAGCAACTCACAGGCCCAGGCAGATATGCCCAGAGGATTTCCAACCCAACGCTAGAAGAGAGCGTAGGTCAGGGTGGAACTGTTTTGCCTTGACCAGCGTCCCCTTGGTCCTTCCACCCCACCTCCCTGCTGTGTTAATAGCAGCTCTGCTGAATGCTACCCAAAGTCCATCCCATCCAGCATCCTGTGGCCAATCAGATACCTTTCTACCACTATTGTCCTCCAGAGGCTGGTACCCGTGGATGCTCTACTGATATATCCTGAATAATAGCCATTAAAAGACTATCCTACATGGATTTATTCAGTCTCCTTTGAAAGCCATTACTACATCTTGTGGCAGCAAATTTCATAAATTATTTATACATTGTGTGAAGAAGCACTTCCTCTTACTTGTCCAGAATATTGGGGATGTCAGAAAAATCCGAAATGGATTCAAATAACTTTGGATTTCTATGAATCTGACCCACGGATTCCATAGCAGATTGCATCTTCTAAATCATGTGGATTCTTGCAGACCAGTTCTTTTTCTTTCTTTCTTTTAACTTTCCAGAACTGTACTCAAATGTAGTCTTCCAAAACACAGGTGGTGTTGGAAAATTCACTAATATTTCCGTGAACTGCCCAGAGAGCTTCAGCTATGGGGCGGTATACAAATAACAATAATAATAATAATAACAACAACAACAACAACAATAATAATATAAATAAACTATTTAAAACACACCCAAAGACAACATTTTCTACATCTCCAGTCTCCCTTCAGGATGTGCTGTATAACAGTCTTTTCACTGTTGTTTGGTTTCTGCTCACTGATTGTATGCTGAGCTAAGAAAAATATACAAAATGTTCCATGCCAGTGAAAGCTGTGTCAGATGTTTTTGCATACTTTCCCAAAGAAGACAAATAATCCAAATCCATCAATGAGTGAACGTTGGAATGAAAGATACCTGACAATCTGCGAAATGCAGACAGAATGGATTAAATGAAATCCATACATCCCAACTGAATATGGCATGCATCAATTTCATTAGATGATCCCAAGTTCTAGCATTATATGAGAAGGAGAAAGATGACTCTCTCGCCACTTTCCCTGCAACAGTTATCATCATTCCTTCTAAAAGGGAATTCTGGTGGCAAGCATGAACAGGACGATAGGAAAAACGGGGCTGCTAAGAAACGAGAGCGAGGTACCAGCAAGCATGCTTCAAAATGGTGTGCTGGGTCCGAGAAGTTGATCATTTTGCCTGAATCTAAGATATATCTCGTGTCACTAGCAGCATTTTAGTTATTTAGTGTGTCTTCGGATGAGCGTTTTATTGCACACTTGTTACTGGGCAATCATGGTGTTTTGCAGGTCCTTTTGACAACACTGTTGGCCTCCTAAGAACATAAGAAGAGCCCTGCTGGATCAGACCAAGGGTCCAACTAGTCCAGCACTCTGTTCACACAGCGGCCAACCAGCCATCGGCCAGGGATGAACAATCAGGATATGGTGCAACAGCACCATCCCACCCCATGTTCCTCAGCAACTGGTGCACACAGGCTTATTGCCTTGAATACTGGACATAGCACACACCCATCAGGGCTAGTAGCCATTGATAGCCTCCGCCTCCAGGAATTATCCAACCCCCTTTTAAAGTCATCCAGATTGGTGACCATTGTAAGGGAAGGGTTCAATGGAACTTGGGGCTGGCATCTTTTAATGTGTAAATTTTATGGTCCATAGGAGGGGAGATTAGCGGCCCAGCTGCATGTGGGAGTCGGCCGGAGCCAAGGACCGATTGTGGCATGTCCGCTCGGCCTTGAGAGAATTAACATCTCAAGGCAGAGGTGTGAATGGATCTTTGCATCAGAGCTGAAGGGAGGGGGGAAGGAGCATGAAAAAACAGTATAAAGTCTACTTGGTGGGGGGAACAATTGCGGTCGGCTGGACACCAAGGTTGGGTGACGTATGATTCGTAATTTAAGTTTTCTTGCTTGCTCCTTCTGGGTTCTTACATTTATATGCATGTTTTTACAGTTTTAGTCTGCTAATCCCATGTATCCTACCCGTTTCCTGAAATAAAAGGTCTTAAACCTCAAATTGTGAGCCGTGAGTGTCTGTCCTGGGGATCCGTGCTAAATCCACTCAAGAGGCCAGCTTTTGCTGGGGCGTGCTTCCTTTACAGCCATCACTACGTGTTGTGGTAGTGAGTTCCATAATTTAACTATGCACTGTGTGAAGAACTACTTCCTTTTATTTGTCCTGGATTTCCCACCAATCAGCTTCATGGGAAGATCCTGGGTTCTAGTAATTTGAGAAAGGGAGAAAAATGTCTCCCTATACACATTCTCCACATTTTGTACACCTCTATCATGTCTCCCCTTAGCCTCCTTTTTTCCAAGCTAAATAATCCCAGTTGATGTAACTTTCCCTCATAGGGGAGATGCTCCATCCACTTAATCATTTTTGGTTGCCCTTTTCTGCACTTTTTCCAGCTCTATAATATCTTTTTTTTAGGTGTGGTGACCAGAACTGTACACAGTATTCTAAGTGTGGTCACACCATAGATTTGTATGAAGGCCGTATGATACAGGCCGTTTTATTCTCAATTCCTTTTCTTATAATGCCTAACATGGAGTTTGCCTTATTTACAGTGGCCGCACGCTGTGTGCAGGAGAAGCAGCAGGATAAAAATGCCCACTGAATGGTCATTGTTTACTTCCTTTTTCTTCCCCATGTAGAGACAGAGGAAGTATTGTGGGACAAAGTGGGGTGGAAAACGATGATAAGGAAACACGATTCCCTCCCATCTGAAGATGTTCTTAAAATAAATGTGTACTAAAAGAGGAGATGAAGGAGGACGAAAGGGATCACAGGAGAATGATGAGCATTTGTTGTAAACAATTAATACTGGGTTCCAGCAATGGATCTTGGGTAATTCTAGAAAATAACAAGAGAGTTCTTCATCTTAATGATACAACAAAAGAAGAAACCTTATGTTGTTGCTTTTTCCTATCCCAAAATAAAAAATGCAAGACTTTAAAAATAGCTGTCATCATCTGATTTCATATTTATTTTGGGAAACATTTCAGTTGACTCTTTGAACACACGGCAATTGGAGGGGGGGGGAATAAGTGACAACTCCAATCACAGATAACAAATACTTTGATTAGACCCAACTTTACAAATGAACTGTTATAGTTCAAATACTTTCAGAGCAAGTTGCTTTTGGTCTTAATTAACTGGAAGTGGAAGAGACTGGAACAATATATGTAATGTTTTTACTAAGAAGTAATTGGATCTGTAATTTTTATGTCTTGAAACAAATTGGATAAAATCAATTATCTCAGTCAAAATAATGCAATGTTTGTTATCATTATCCATCAAAATCTTTTCCGCTAGGTAAGAAACAAAACAAATCACGTCGAAGATATGCTCCGTGGATTCTTTTGAGAAGGGAAATGGATGGAGCAGCAACGCTATACAACCAGGCGCGTAACTACACATCACATCTACCAGTGGTGTACAGGGCCATCATGAAGGACAGGGATGATTAGGAACCTGCTAAGGGCCAGCACCCCAGCAGAGGCCCACTGTCATGCCCCTTTCAGATTTGCTCTTTCTCTTCACCATTGCATAGGGTGAACATATGAAAAGGAGGACAGGGCTCCTGCATCTTTAACAGTTCTATTGAAAAGGAAATTTCAGCAAGTGTCATTTGTATGCATGCAGCACTTGGTGAAATTCCTTCTTCATCACAACAGTTAAATTATGTACACCGTCTTGGGTTCCTTGGAGGAAAAAAGGCAGGATGTAAATGCAATAATAAATAAAGCTGTAGGAGCCCTGCCCTCTTTTGTATCTGGTCCCTCTACAAAGGAGGACAGGGCTCCTACAGCTTTAACTGCACACAAATGACACCTGCTGACATTCCGTTTTCAATGTCAACCTACTGCAACCTAGGGCCTTGCTAGACCAGGCGTTAGCGCGGTGTGAGGCCTGTTTTCCCTCCTGTGCATCCAGATGACGCACAGGGGAATCCGGGGTCAGGCCATGCTGAAGCCTGCCTTAAGCCGGCATAAGCGAATTCGCTTATGGCGCAGCTTTTCCGCAGCCCCGGCCTGAGGCCGGGGCTGCGGAACGTCTAGCAGGGTCCATGGCTTTTTGCGGCTACTCGCTCGCGAGTAGCTGGGAAAAGCCACAGACTGGGCACAGCGCTCATACGAGCGCTGTGCCCATCAGGCCGGGGGGGATCCTTGGGGGGGAGGGGCAGGGGGAAGGCCAGACCCACCAGGAGAGAGGGGGGAAGAGCAGACCTCGGGCCTGGCAAGGGGGAGGGGAGAAGATCGGACATCGGGCCTGGCGGGGGGGGGGAGAGCAGACATTGGGCCTGGCAAGGGGGGGAGAAGATCGGGGATGGGCCCTCTGAAGAGTGTTTGGGGATGGACTCAAAGGAGGAGGAAGCAGAACCTTTACAGGCAGAGGCTAGTGTCATGGCTGCTGAACTGGTGCCAGCTGGGAGTGGGGCCAACTCAGAGAATGAAGTGGAAGCAGAGCCAAGTACCAGCGTGCCGGTGATTAAACCAGCAGGGAGTTTGGCCAATTCAGAAGACATAGAGAGAGAAGCAACAAACTTACCTGCACAGTTGTTTAGGCAGCATAGGGCGGAAAAGGAAGCCCGGCGCAGGTCTCTGCGTATTTATGCTAGATGCCAACTCAATAGGGAACACCTGTAACTGCCAGGGAGGAGTATTTAGAGAGCTGGGAAGCAACAGGAACTTTGCCAGAGATTAACTGAGCATCCTGGCGAAAGCTCTTGATTCCTGTTTCGGATCGTGGTGACCTCGTATCCTGGTTGAACTTTGGACTGGCTTGGAATTCATGACCTGCTCTTATCCCTGGACTTCTGGACTGTTTCTTGGACTCTCTCTACCTCTCGTAAGCCTTTGACTTTTGGAACGGAACTGGACTCTGCCTTATGTTTAAACGTCTTGTACTCTGACATTAAAGAGTTAACTGTGTTATTTCATAGCACAGATAAAGACAAACTCTACTGTTTGTTTGCTGAGTTTATGGCCGAATTCTTGGGGTTTGTCTGGGCACGCTACCCACATCTGTATCTCCGTCTAATTATCTGGTCTATTGGCAGCTTTCCCGGACACTGGCAAGGGGGGGGAGAAGATCGGGGACGGGCCTGGCAAGGGGGAGAGAGAAGTTCGAGGACAGGATCGGGCCTGGCGGATGGGGGGAGGACAAGCGAGCAGGCAGGGGGGGAATCAGGGGCAGGGAGAGCGGGGGGCTTTATTTTTGTAAAAAACACCACTTACTTTCTCTCCGGCGGGGCTTTAAGGAGCACATGGCTCCTTAAAAAAAAATAAATGGCCGACACTATGGGGCTTCCCGTTGCCCCGTTGCATCGTACGTGTGGAAGCCGGCGACGGCGTGCGCTAGCTCTAGCGTGCGCCGTCGCCCCTCCTCCCTGCCGGCTTATCCTGCAGGTCTAGCAAGGCCCCTACTTGTTCATCTGTCTCTCACTCTGGCCCAGACAATGGTGGTGGTAAGGAAAGGAGCAGTATTTCCACTTGATGTTTCAAGCCCAAATGCTGATGGGGAGGGTGGAGTGCCCAGGACCAGCAAAGAGGTTCCACTTCCTTGTTTGCTAGAAGAATCGTCCTGTGCGTTGACCCAGAGCAGTCCGTCATTTAGATTCATAGCTCTCAGGATTGGTTAAACAATGAAAGAGAGCCTTCTTCAAGGCAGTAAGGCTAGATGCTTCATAAGGCAACCCAGAACCAGGACAATGTGGGGTAGCTTTGCTGTCCAAGGAAAAAATGTGGCTGTCCGGAGGACAAGTTGTAAGCAAGCACCATTTGTGACATTGCACAACATTATCATGGAGCATATGTCTTTGGGCATCAGCCTTAGCTTCTAATTTTCTGGCTTTGTGGAGCGTGAGCCAACATGAGATAGTCTTAAGTCTGGTATTAAACAGCAGGGCAGGCAGGGGCAAGTTACCATTGAATTTCCCTGTTTCTTGAAAAGAAATATGTATAATTACAGTGTTGGCAACCACACCCTTTTCCTACTGTATTGGAATCTGCTTTCTTGCAAACTTAGTTGTGTGATAAAAAGGATTTTTAATACCGAACGAATGGTATTTTTTTTCTTTATTTATTTATTTTATAATCCTGCCTTTTATCCTCCAAGGAACCCAAGGCAGCGTGCATAATCCTCCTCCTTTCCGTTTTATCCTCAGAACAACAACCTTGTGAGGTAGACTGGGCTGAGAGTCTGTGACTGGCCCAAAGTCACCCAGTGATCTTCCTTGGCTGTGTGGGGACTAGAACCCAGATCTCCCAGCTCCCAGTCTAACACTCTAACCACTGCACCACAGTGGCTCTCTGATTTCATTGCAAGAACCAGGATTTTAAAATCTGGGCATACAGGTAAATCCCTTCCCAACCGTCCCTGCGCACCTGGCTTCCATGTAGACCTGTGCGCATTGATAGGGTGACCATATGAAAAGGAGGACAGGGCTCTTGCATCTTTAACAGTTGCATAGACAAGGGAATTTCAGCAGGTGTCATTTGTATATATGGGGAACCTGGTGAAATTCCCTCTTCATCACAACATTTAAAGCTGCAGGAGCTATACTAGAGTGACCAGATTTAAAAGAGGGAAGGGCACCTGCAGCTTTAACTGTTGTGATGAAGAGGGAATTTCACCAGGTTCCCCATATATACAAATGACACCTGCTGAAATTCCCTTTTCTATGCAATTGTTAAAGATACAGGAGCCCTGTCCTCCTTTTCATAGGGTCACCCTACGCATTGAGCATGAACATCTGAAGAGAGCTCTATAAGTGTGTTCTGTGATTGAAAACCAAGGTAAACAAGGGTTGCAATCTTGGGAACTTCATAAGCACATTCAGCTGACCATGCTTACAGAGCCCCTTTCAGTTGTTTGCTCTCAAACAACTGAAAGGGGAAGCTATGTGCCCACATCCTCCAATCCAGTTGAGCCCTACACACAAAGAGGTGCATGCTTGAATAGGGCTAACATGTTTTCTTGAACTATGGAAGATTGATTTTTTTGTGTGTGTTGTTACTTTTGTAGGGAGAAAGAATGTGATCTGCTTTTCTTATAACAACAGTTACTGTTATTGAACACTATGTAGTTAATTATATCATTAATTTGCATTAATTTCTGCTATATTGAAGTCATTGTTTTGCCTTTGTGTCGCTGGTTCCTGCCCTCAAGACACGGTGTCTATTTAAAAATGTTAATGAAAAAACCAGCCACCGCACAATGATGACCACAGCTCTAATTTCTGTACAGGTGTGGTTTTTTTTAATTGAATTTAAATTTTAAGTGTGTGTTAAACAGTTATTTCTGGAGGTGCTTGAGGAATGTCCGTTGATGAGTAGGCATTTCTTTTTCACCGGCCTGCTTTGTAAAGCTCTCTAATCTCAAGAGCAAAAGGAGGAGGGGAGGAATGCAAAGCATTCTAAATTAAATGCAGGAGCTACATGGAGAGGTTTTTAGATGATTCATGTATCGAATCACGAATACCAGATTTAATTCCAAAAAAGAAGCAGGAGGAGGAGGAGGAGGAGGGTGAGATGGGCAACTTTCTTGTCATGATGGTGGCAATGACGTTGGAAACATAGGCGTGCGCAAGGGGTATGCCAGGTGTGCCCAGCACACCGTAATGTCCCAAGCAATACGTGCTGAATTGAGGGGGGCTTTGAGTAGAGATCCAGAGGTGGATCCAAACACAATGGGAACAGCCCATGAGGTTTTCATATCCAGAGAGAGAATGGATCCTATACTACCAAGAGTAAAAATGAGAATCCTTGCTTTCCCTGAGAGTCAAAGTTCAGGTTACAGCATTTGTGTGTTTCAACGGTGGTCTTCGCATAGGATAGATAGGCAATATAAACTATTGCAACACATTGGGCCTGTTCAGGCAGCACACTAAGCCATGGCTAGGCTGCTAACCCTTGGGCAGCAAATGTTTAGTGAGCATGTTTAAACCATCATTACGTAGCCACCATGGTTAGGAGTGGTTCACATGGCACACTAAGCCATAGTGACCCTGTTCAAAAGACATGGTGGTTAAGCATTTTGAGCTAAACATTATGACTTAGGCTACAGCTAGACCTAAGGTTTATGCTGGGATCATCCAGGGTTCGCCCCTGCCTGAGCACTGGATCCCCTGTGTGTCACCTAGATGAACAGGTTGGACCCCTGGATGATCCAGGGATAAACCTTAGGTCTAGCTGTGGCCTTAGTGTGTCATATGAACCATGACAGTATGTCAGGTGAACCATTCTTAACCATTGCTGCTATATAACCATGGTTTAAACATGCTTACTAACCATTTGCTGCCAAAGGGTTAGCGGCCTAACCATGGCTAAGTGTTTGTCTGAAAAGGTCCGTTTAGCTCAAGATGCTTCACCACCAAGGCTTAGCATGTTGTCTGAACAGGGTCAATGTCAATTGTTATTACCTATACATAAGCCAGAACCAAATACACCAGGCCTTTTCCAAGACATTGAGGCATTAACAAACAACACAATGTGAAAAAACCTACCCGAAAAGGTGCCCTACGCAGGAGATAGCAAAACAGATTTCTTACAACCTTCAGCAGCTGATCTTTCCCATGCCCCAGTAATTTCATTCTGATGGAGCTCTTAGAGCACCAAAAGAGACAAAGGAAGAGGTGTTTAGTCTCTTCTTCTGTGCTCTGGATGTCCCTGCTGCTTCTCAACAGACACTTATTTCCTCCGACTGACTAACACTATGCGTGCAGCTGTCAAGAACTGGGACATTTTCAGTTCCTTGAGCTGTGCTTTATACTCTGTCCTTGGCAATAATACAAAATAATGAATCCATAAAAATAAAAAAACCACCCAAAAAACGTAGTATGCATTTGCCAGTGGCTGCCTTTGTGACAAAGGGTAATTTATTTATTTCTCTTCGTCATAAACATTCCTAAGGTTGAAAAGAAGGAACAGCTACGTCTTACCATATCAATTAAAGAGGGGTGGGATTTCCACAGTGTAAGAAGATAAGAACATAAGAAGAGCAATGCTACATCCGTCCAAAGGTCCATCTAGAGCAACATTCTGTTCACACAGTGGTCAACCCACTGCCCACAAGAAACCCATAAGCAGGACATGAGTGCAACAGCACTCTCCTGCCCATGTTCCCCAGCAACTGGTGTACATATGTATAATGCCTCTGATACTGGAAGTAGCACATAGCCATCAGGGCTAGTAGCCATTGATAGCCTTCTCCTCCAGGAATTTATCCAATTCCCTTTTAAAGCCATCCAAATTGGTGGCCATCACTATGTCTTGTGGTAGCAAATTCCGTAGCTTAACTATGCACTATGTGAAGAAGTACTTCTGCCCCGATTATACTTAAGCTGAAGAGTTATTCTCATTCTGATCTACTAATAGGTGCTCCATCTCTGTTTTCAGTGTCATGGATTCTTTGTTAAGCTCTTGCCATTTGCTCATTATATGTTTTATTTTATGAAGCCTTCCCTTTTCGTCATATGTGCTTACGTGAAGAATTGCATTTCACTGATGTTCATTACAATTGCTGTGCATCTGTGTTACTTCCATTTGTGGAGAATAAGTGAATAGGTTTGGCATGGCCCATGCTGCCACCTAGCTACGGCAGGGATAGAAAATGTGTGGCCCTCCTGCTGCTGATGGACTACAACTAGCATCATTTATTTTTTATTTATTTTTGCATTTATATCCCGCCTTTTTTCCTCTTAAGGAACCCAAGGAAGTGTACGTAATCCTCCTCCTCTCCATTTTATCCTCACAACAACAACCCTGTGAGGTAGGTTGGGCTGAGAGTCTGTGACTGGACCAAAATCACCCAGTGGGTTTCCATGCCCGAGTGCGAACTAGAACCTGAATCTCCCAACTCCTAGTCCAACACTTTAGCCACTACACCACACTGGCTCTCATCCCTCACCATTGGCTATGCTGGTTGAAGGAAGCTGTTGTCCACAAAGATCTAGAGGGCCACATGTTTTCTATCCCTGATCTCAGGTGCCCAGGCCCAAGTGTTGGGAGTCCAGCCACATGGCTGGCAGAAGCACTTACCTGGAGTCAAAGGGTATCAGCTGATTTGTCCATCTGTCTGGCTGCTTGTCCACCTGCTGGCTAACCCACTTATCTGTCAGTCTGAGTAAATCTAGACACCTCTCTGAAGAATGACAAGTTGGCCAGACTGAGAGGGCACAGCAAATTCTGGAGTTATATAGCAAGTAGTGACATAGGATAGACTGTCTGGCATCACCTATTACATAGGACCAGGAGTGCTCTGGTCTGTGGTATTAGGCCATGGCTAGACCAGGCCTATATCCCGTGATTGTCCTGGGATCATCCCTGTGCATCCAAATGACACACAGGGGATCCCAGGAGCAGGCAGGGATGACCCCTCCATTTGCCTGGGATAATCCTTAGGTCTAGCTAAGGCCTTAGTGTCCCAGCTTAAACTTTTGCAGAAGCTTGGTGTGCCATGCTGAGCACCAAATATGGAGCTAGAAAAGTCAGAAAAGGGCAACTAAAATGATTTAGGGGCTGGAGCATCTCCCCTATGAGGAAAGGGTACATAAACTGTGATTGATTAGCTTGGAAAAAAGGGCGGCTAAGGTATGATAGAGGTGTACAAAATTATGCATGGTATGGAGAATGTGGATAGGGAGACATTTTTCTCCCTCTCTCAAAATACTAGAACCTGGGGTCATCCCATGAAGCTGATTGGTGGGAGATCCAGGACAAAGAAAAGGAAGCACTTCTTCCCACAGCACATAGTTAAATTATGGAACTCACTATCACAAGATGTAGTGATGGCCACCAATTTGGATGGCTTTAAAATGGGGTTGGATAAATTCCTGGAAGAGAAGGCTATCAATTGCTATGAGCCCTGATGGCTCCAGTATTCAAGGCAGTAAGCCTGTGTGCACCAGTTGCTGGAGAACATGGGTGGGAGGGTGCTGTTGCACCATGTCCTGCTTGTGGGTCCCTGGTTGACAACTGGATGGCCACTGTGTGAACAGAGTGCTGGACTAGATGGACCCTTGGTCCGATCCAGCATGGCTCTTATGTTATGTTCAAATTTGTGTCTTACCAGCAGGGTTCTTGATTCAAGCTAGGGATGTCGCGGGTGCCTGGCTGGGTACAGGAGTCTGGGGACTTCCCCGGCCTGCCCCTCCCAGACACCAGCTTGCTTGGCCATAGCACATTCACTGGCCTTCTCTTCAAGCACCCCATGGCTTGGCAACCGTCTGCCTTCATCCATAGACTGCATTGTGTGCAACAATAGCAGCTCTGGAATTGTGTATTTCCCAAGTTGTATAAATGGTAGATGTAAAGGCCCCATTCACACCATTAATCTTGTGCAAATGGAACCTTTACAACCCCCATTTACAAAACTTAGAAAATACACAATTTTCTGAGCCGCCATTGTTGTGCGCAGTGGGGGCTCCAGATGAGGTCTGGCTGCCTTGTGGCTTTGTTGGGGACTCGAAAGGCTCAATACCATGAGTGGGAGCAGCCAGTGGCAGCTGCTTGGCAGACATCTGTCCTACCTACAGCTACTGACAGCAACGAAGAGGCTATTGACATCTCAGATTAAGGGCACTGATGCTGCACCCACTCACTAGCGCCTACTGTAGAGGTGTGGAATCTTTTTCAGTCTGAGGGCTGGATTCCATTTTGGCGAAGCTCTTGATGGCCACATTCTGTCATTGGTCAGACTTGAAAGCAAAAGGGGAAGAGACAAAAATGCCAATGTGTTTTAGCTTAAAGCTCCTATTGTCAGTAACTAAGCCTTCAAAGAGGTGTGCCAACCTTTTGGAATGGGGGAAAAATGTACAAATGCCAGGAAACTATCAAACAAGTAGTCGTTGCAGGAAAGAGGGTGGAGCCGGGGAAAGAGGGTGGGGCCGCCTAGGGTATCTAAGGGAGACAGTTTTGGCCCTGGAGTTTTCATTCTGAGTGCCTAATAGTAGGGCAGCAGCCTACCGCATTCTGTCCCAGCTGAGGGTTGTGATATAGAGTGACCATATGAAAAGGAGGACGGGGCTCCTGCATTTTTAAGTTATTTTTTTAAAAAAAGGAATTTCAGCAGGTGTCATTTGTATGTATGCAGCCCCTGGTGAAATTCCTTCTTTATCACAACAGTTAAAGTTGCAAGAGCCCTGCCCTCTTGACCAGATACAAAAGAGGGCAGGGCTCCTGCAGCTTTAACTGTTGTGATGAAGAGGGAGTTTCACCAATTGTTGAATGCATACAAATGACACCGGCCGAAATTCCTGTTTCTACACAACTGTTAAAGATAACAGGACCCCTGTCCTTCTTTCCATATGGTCACCCTCGATTATATAATGTGTATCAAATTACAAAATAATCCCAAGTTTCACACTATACATATTTAGAGATCCATCTGGGTAGAAAGCACTGCACAATTAGAGACTAAGAAAGTTGCTTTGAAAAGCAAATCCTCTCTAAAAGAAGAAGAAAAATGAAAGCACTACATCTCATCCCTATTAGTCATGCCAGCACACACACACCCCAAATGGTGGAAATTTACAGAACTAGAAAATGACAGGAGAATGGGGAAAGATCCATAGCCCCTCCCCACAAAGGGGCTCAGAAAATTGCACAGCCCAGCTGTTCTTTGCTTTCTAATCAGGTGTTCCAATACAATGTAAGTTCATCCAAAATGACATTTCTTCATTCATGGGATGCTTCTGGGGACAAACAGGAGGGGTGCGGGAAGCAAATAATGGGGAAAAGCAGATCAGTTTAATCCATTTCAGCTTAACTGTGCCAGTGCTACTGTAAGCTCAGAAGCAACTCATATTAAAAGTGAAATCCATGAAATGTGGGTCTGTCATGGGAAACCTGTTTCAAATTACAGGTTATTGGTATAACCTACTCTCATTTACTTGAGCTGACGATTACTGAATTAGATATGGCAATCACCCAGCTTCGTATGATGCCTTCCTTTGCAGCCTCTTTCTTTTTTACCATCTGTAGCATAAGAACGTAAGAAGAGCCCTTCTGGATCAGACCAAGGGTCCATCTAGTCCAGCACTCTGTTGACACAGTGGCCAATCAGCCATCAGCCAAGGACCAACAAGACAGGACATGGAGCAACAGAACCCTCCCACCCATGTTCCCCAGCAACTAGTACACAGGCTTACTGCCTCGAATACTGGAGATAGCACACAACCATCAGGGCTAGTAGCCATTGATAGCCTTCACCTCCAGGAATTTATCCAACCCCCTTTTAAAGCCATCCAAATTGGCAGCCATCACTACATCAATACCTGATGGAACGCCTCTCCCGACATGAACCTACCCATACACTGCGCTCAACATCTAAGGTCCTCCTCTGAGTGCCTACTCTGAGGGAAGCTCGGAGGATGGCAACAGGGAGAGGGCCTTTTCAGTGGTGCCCCCCCCATTTATGGAATGATCTCCCTGATGAGGCTCGCCTGGCTCCAACATTGTTATCTTTTCAGCACCAGGTCAAGACTTTCCTGTTCTCCCAAGCATATAACAGCATTGAACAACATAAGCGAAGTTCGTTTGTTTTGTAATGGACCCCAGAACTGTTGTTGTTTAAATGGACACTGTTGTTTTATACTGTTGTTTTTTATATTTTTGATGGTTTTATATTTTGTATACTTTTAATGTTCACTGTTTTTACCTTTTGTAAACCACCCAGAGAGCTTTGGCTATGGGGCAGCATATAAATTTAATAAATAAATAAATAAATAAATAAATAAATAAATAAATAAATATCTTGTGGTAGCGACTTGCATATTTAACTATGTGTTGTGTGAAGAAGTATTTCCTTTTATTTTTCATGAATCTCCCACCAATCAGCTTCAACAGATAACTGTATATTAGATGCTTGCAAACAAAACCTTTGATTTGTTATTTAAAAACAAGGGGGTAACTTCAATCTTCTTCAGCTTTGCATCTCTCATTTTCCTTTTTGCCCAGCCTGACGCTTTCTCTTCTTCCTCCTGACACATTCACTTTTCCAAGCGCTCACATTCCTTTATCCTGTTTTCCTAGCATCTTCTCTCGCCCTGCCCTTGACTAGGATCTGAGCAGTTTAGCTGAGCACCGCCGGAGGCCATTCTGGCTGGCCAGCCCTTCTGTGACAGTCTGGTAGGCAAGCCCATCACTGCCAGAGGGAAATTTTTCTGCCCTGCTTCTCTGGGCCAATTCCTGTCAGGGCCTTCAACAACTCCACCGCCATGCATAAAGATGATCAAAGACAAGCCAAAAACTCCTAACTTAAAGGGGAATCTGCCTTGAAGGAACATTTTTAAGGAGACATCTTTCACAAATCAAGGTCTGGATGCAGTTGAATCTGCAGGACAAACCCACATTTGCCATTTCAGTTCTTTGCTTTGCTTCTGAAATTCTACATTTCCCCTGCAAAGTGTGAACGTAATGTAATCTCATGGCGACCTTAATATTTACAGGCTTGATGGGTGGTAGTGGTGGCAAAAACAAACTGGCAAACAAACAGAAAGTAAATGGTGCCATTGCTGGACTTGCTACTGAGGAATGAGGATATGTGGTGAGGGAAATATAACCTGCTGAGCAAGAAGCCTCAGTCTTTTTCTGCTGGATTATCAGTTTGGTTCTCATTAATCAGAAGGGCTGTTGAGTGAGAGGGACAGAGATGGGGAAAATCTGTTTTTGAGATAACAAGATCACTCAAGAATGTGACATGTTAAGTTTCACATTACCAAAAATAATGATGCATAGGGTGACCATATGAAAAGTAGGACAGGGCTCCTGTGTCTTTAACAGTCAAATATGGAGAAGCAAAAGTTTCTTTGCAGCATTACATTGGGAAAGCATGGTGTATCAACAGATGGACATGTGGGTCTTAACATCAGCACAAGCTGTAACTAATTGCTCTGCACTGGGACTTGGCCCAAGCTCTGAAGTGACACCACATTAAGGTGACCACATGAAAAGGAGGACAGGGCTCCTGTATCTTTAAAAGTTGCCTTGAAAAGGGAATTCCAGCAGGTGTCATTTGTATGCATGCAGCACCTGGTGGAATTCCCTCTTCATTGCAACAGTTAAAGCTGCAGGAACCCTGCCTAGCATGACCAGACATAAAATAGGGCGGGGCTCCAGCAGCTTTAACTGCTATGACAAAGTGGGAATTTCACCAGGTGCTGCATGCACACAAATGACACCTGCTGAAATTCCCTTTTCAATACAACTGTTAAAGATATAGGAGCCCTGTCCACTTTTTCATATGGTCACCCTACATTATATCCAGATCCATGTAGGGAGAAGAACATGTTTGTGTGTGTGTGTGTGTGTGTGTGTGTGTGTGTGTGTGTGTGAGAGAGAGAGAGAGAGAGAGAGAGAGAGAGAGAGAGAGAGAGAGAGAGAGAACATATATAAGTGCTGGGACTATTATTGGTGTGCTGCTGTTATTATTGTGTATGCATTTTCATTCTTTTCAAAAAAAACACCAGCAGGCCAATGACCTTTAAAGATTGTCGGTGACCTTGAAAAATAAAATGGATTTCCAGCCACAGTGAGGAAAGGGGGTGATTGAAGAACTGTGGGGTAGAAGGAACCTATGATGCAAACGCCATTGGAAGAATTGGATTGGTATTCGGGTGATGCCAGCCCTGTATGTAACAGCTTGCCTGTGCTTGTCTTGTAAATGCCACTTCCCCCAGTAAGGATTGAATATCCTGACAAATAAATACTTTAATCAGCTTATCTGGATGTGTGTGTCCTTTAAAAAAAAAGGGGGGGGGAGAATTCTGACTTAACAGACAGTAAACATTACTTCAGTGTATTAGCACCATTTATGCTAATTTGAAGTGTACGGGTCTCCCACAAGGAGGTTTCCTTTAAGAGCCAGACAATATTGTCAATACATATTCATATTTGCATATTTCTGTTTAAAAAAAGAAGCAACAGCTATGTTCCCCACCCACCCCCTATAAGGACTATGATGCAGAAGAGGAGTTTTAGCCTTTCTCTCTCATGCCATTTCCCAATGAAAGTTGCCCCCTACCTGAAGCCAGGCGGGTTTTGCTCCCATGCCAGCTTTCCTCCCAGCAGCTTGGGGGCAGGGAGGCCTTGAAAAATAAAATCATAGAATCATAGAATAGTAGAGTTGGAAGGGGCCTATAAGGCCATCGAGTCCAACCCATTGTTGTTCCCCACTGCCCAGCATTTACGGACAGTGGGGAACAGTGGGCAGCTCTCAAGGGAAGGGAGCTGCTGAGGAGTGCTCGCAGGGTCTCTCACGGCCCAGATCACACAGGGGGACAAACACCAGAGGTGAGGCCACGAGCACACACTGCTCCCGGACCTCGGTCAGTTCATCCATCCCTAGCAATGCATGTTGGCAATCGTGGGACCTTTCCTCTCTTCACTCTAAGGTGCTCCAGAAAATGGCAGATTCTAATGGCGACCAACGTTTCAGAATTCCGAATCCAAAGCTCGCACAGCCCTTTGATTAAGTGAACAGTTAATGTTGTGTAATGAAATAAGATTGGAAATAATGGGTGTAAGAACTTACCAATCTAGCTGTCACGTATCTGTGTGTGTTTTCTCCATAGAGGAAACGATCTAACAGCCTGTTTTACAGTACGTCAGCTCTGTCTCGAAAGAATACATCTGACAAGTGAGTTGTTAATACTGAGCCAAGAAATGGACATCTATAGGTTTCTCACATGCACGCACACACACACACACACACACACACACACTTCTTGTAAACCAATAACCTTTCCAAGGTCTAAAGCAAAATATGATATATTGATGGAGGGGCAGTGTGGCTTGGGGATTGCTCAGTATAGCAAACAATTGAAATCTGTTTCTTGGGAATTCTGGAGAGGGGGTTCTTTGCCAATAGCATCATTATTACTTTCTACAGTATCCTCAGGATCAGTGCTGAGTGGGTAAAAGGAAGACAAACCCCCAGCAGAGAGTGAGGGATGATTAGTTCACCTAGCCCAATAATAAACTAAAGTGTGTGTGTGTGTGTGTGTGTGTGTGTGTGTGTGTGTAAAAAGAGAGAAGGAGGGAGGGAGGGAGGGAGAGAGAGAGAGAGAACATGTAATCCATCTGAATTTGCCACAACCTTCAAATTAAAGGTTAGAAGTAAGGCAAAGAGCTGACCTTTTGCTTTAGTTAATGTGATGCTATACTTATTCAAACATCTACCTTCTTCACTTCCAGGGGGAAAAGAAAAACAAAATTACATTGGATGGCTCATATATAGAAGCATCTGGCATTCCAGAAGCAGGCTTACACAATGTAAATTCCATTGCAAAGGCCAGCTTAGAAAGTAAGTAGGGCATGTTTATGAAGGGTCTTGCATGGATCATTCTGATCTTGTGCTTTGCTTGGGGTATCCAGTGGGCAAGAGGGCTCTCTCCCTAGATGTTGGCTTCTTCCCCTCTTCCATCTTCTGAGACATACGGCAGATGATCATCATCATCATCATAATTCATTAACATTATCATTTACATTTATATCCTACCTTTTCCCCTCTTGAGAAGAACCCAAAACACCTTCCATGTAGGATCTGTGTGCAGCTCCCCCGTTTGGTGAACTACTGAACTGCAGGTATCAAATTCTTGATGAAGAGTCTTCAAAACCTAGAGCGGATCTACACATAAGTGGATAAACCACTTATAAACATTTTAAATTGCATTTCCTGTCTTATTCTGCCACATGATGCTTGGCTTTTATCGTTTTATCACTTACCCTTCCTGTTGTAATATTTTGTGATGTTATTCTTATAACTTGTAGTATGATCTCTTATGTGACTGATTGTATTGTTCCTAAGCGTTCTTTTTTTCCATATTTTTTTTGAAAGCCTATCAGCTTTCTAGGGGCGTCTTCCTTCTCTTTCCGCGCCCAAAGTTGCAGCCGTTTTTGCACAGTCTTGCCTCGTGTTCGTCTTTGCATGGAGTTCCATTTTCTGTTCTCGGAGGATGGAGTGTTTGTAGAGGATTTTCAAGGATTTTTAGCCATTGTCTACTACCTTACTCCTATGCAAAGAACAATGCAGCTATCCCGACCCAAACAGTTTGAATTTTAACGCCGCAGAAAAAGCACAGCCTGCGGAAGAGGGGCGAAGGAAGAAAAGAGGAAGTGGGAGGAACAAACAGCAGACGGGGACTTGAGAAAACAACGTTAAAAATACATTGTGTGGCCCAGATCAGCGCATATCTACCAGACAAGACAACGGTAGGAAATAGGGATGTGCTCCGCTCCGATTAGGAGCGTAGAAGCAGTAGCGGATTGGCCTGCTCCGCCTTACCCAGAGGCGGAGTAGGAGCGGACCGCGGACCCCCTAGAAGCAAGGCGAAGAGAAGCGCCCATTTTTCGGAGCTCCGAGTTCAGGCGGAGCGCTCCGGTCGCCATCTTGAAAACATTTCGCCATAGGATTGCATTGCGGCAAATAATCGCGCATAACTACGTTGTTTTTGAAGCTATCGTTCTGGAAATTCTTGTGCACAGAGAGTCGTGGATGGGGGTCATTTTGAGACCACTCCCACCTCTCTGCGTGCTGTGGTTCACGTGCAATATTTTTTTAAAAATCGGGTCAACCGCGCGGCTCAAACTGCGTTTCGGCTTTTCGCCCATAGGATTGCATTGAGGGAAAGAATCGGGGATAACTGGGGGGGGGGTTTAAGCTATCGTTCTGAAAATTCTTGTGCACAGAGAGTCGTGGATGGGGGTCATTTTGAGACCACTCTCAACTTTCTGCGTGCTGTGGTTCACGTGCAATATTTTTTTAAAAATCGGGTCAACCGCGCGGCTCAAACTGCGTTTCGGCTTTTCGCCCATAGGATTGCATTGAGGGAAAGAATCGGGGATAACTGGGGGGGGTTTAAGCTATCGTTCTGAAAATTCTTGTGCACAGAGAGTCGTGGATGGGGGTCATTTTGAGACCACTCTCAACTTTCTGCGTGCTGTGGTTCACGTGCAATATTTTTTAAAAAATCAGGTCAACCGCGCGGCTCAAACTGCGTTTCAGCTTTTCGCCCATAGGATTGCATTGAGGGAAAGAATCGGGGATAACTGGGGGGGGGTTTAAGCTATCGTTCTGAAAATTCTTGTGCACAGAGAGTCGTGGATGGGGGTCATTTTGAGACCACTCTCAACTTTCTGCATCGTACGGGTCGCGGGCTAGACGTTTTTAAAAAATCGGCGGGAAAAATACCTTTTTCAAAGGGCTGAGGGGCAGAGTCAGCTCCCGGTCATGATGATCCCAAAGTTGGAGGAGGGCATAGGCAAAACAGGTAACTTGGGATTCTGGGAAACTTCTCTTTCTTCATCTGAACGGGCTTTTCCCCGTGTTTTTTAACACAGTAGCCCCACCAAATGCACAAACACAACCTGAAATCATATACTAAGCCAAGAATAAGAGATAGAAAAACACAGCACTGCTCCCCACCCTAACCTTGGGGAACAACTGAATCGATGTGGTGCAAGGGGATGAGCTCCCCTAGGGCATCTCATCGTGGACGTGCCCTCACTCTCTCTTGCACTGGAAGGCCATAGAGCCTTCCAAAGAGAGTAAAACGGTGGAGCAATGCCTCTCATGAGTTGAAGTGAATGGTCACTTTTCAGTGGTGGAGCAATGCCTGTTCTGAGTCGAAGTGAGCGTTTTACTTCTTCTCGGAGCTGTGGCTGTCAGTGTCTTGAACTGGCAGCTACTTCCCCCTCCCCCGGGCACGTCCCCCTATTGCTGGTAAAAGACAGATATAGCCTTTTAAAAAAAGTTCTTCTTGTTGTTTATTGAGCAACACTGCTGCTTTTAATTCCACCCCTCCTTTGTTTATTGATTGATTTATTCCATTTTATATGCATTACTGGCTTATCCTTGGCTCACTTCCTTATGCCCCCAGAAATGCCAGCTGCATGCCTGCCTGCCTTCCCTCCCTCCTCCCCTGCCCACCTCGCAGGGATGTTGTGTGTGGGGTGCCCGATTTTCAAAAATTCGCCAAAAATCAGGGGATGATGGGATTGCTTTGAAACTTGGCATGCGTGTGTATATCCCCATGAGGTGTCATGGTGCCAAACATGAGGTTTCTAACTTGAACAGAAAAAAAGTTGTATAATTTTTTAGCTTTCAATGCAAGCCTATGGGGGGGGGGAAACGGAGCTCCGGATCCGGATCCGGAGCTCCGGGCGGAGCGGAGCGGAAGTGGGCGGAGCGGGGGCGGAGCGGAGCGACCCGCTCCGGAAAATGGCGGATCTGCAAGTGAAGCGGAGCGAGGGGTCCGTGCACACCCCTAGTAGGAAACATATTTATTTATTTATTTATTTATTTATTTATTACATTTCTATACCGCCCAATAGCCGGAGCTCTATTAATAAATACATGTGCCCAGGGACGTTTAAAATCATTAAAACATAATACGTTTACGGACTCAAAATAAGACGTAACATATAGCTGTGTAGATCCGCTCCTAGAATTCTAGAATAGTAGATCATCATCATCATCATTCATTATCATTTACATTTATATCCCAAACTCTCCCCACGGCCTGAGTTCGATCCCGGCGGAAGCTGGTTTCAGACAGTCGGCTCTGGTTGACTCAGCCTTCTATCCTCCCGAGGTCAGTAAAATGAGTACCCAGTTAGCTGGGGGAAAGGTAATAATGGCCGGGGAAGGCAACGGCAAACCACCCCGCTATAAGGCCTGCCAAGAAAACGTCAGCGAAAGCTGGCGTCCCTCCAAGAGTCAATAATGATTCAGTGCTTGCACGAGAGGTTCCTTTCCTTTTCCTTCCCTTCTTGAGAAGAACCCAAAGCACCTTCCATGTAGGATCTGTGTGCAGCTCCCCCATTTGGTGAACTACTGAACTGCAGATATCAAATTCTTGATGAAGAGTCTTCAAACCCTAGAATCCTAGAATAGTAGAGCGTGATAATCATCATTTATTATCATGTACTTTTATATCCCACCTTTTCCCCTCTTGAGAAGAACCCAAAGCACCTTCCTTGTAGGGGTGGGTGAAATCGCCCTTGCTGTCCGCCCCCTGCTTGCTGAGCTGCTTTTAAGGCCTGGCTTGGCTTGGAGAGTACTCAGCAGGCACCCTCCCTAGCTACCAAAATTGCACACTTTCCCCCGCTCATGAGGCCTTTACAGCTGCCATTGATACAGCAGGGTGAAGTGTGCAATTTCTGGACGTTCCAAAAATTGTGCCCTCTCCCCGTTGCATAAATGGCGGCTGACATTAACACAGCTGGGGGAAGTGTGTTGGCAACCAGGTTGTGTGGCTGCTGAGCACTCACTGGAGCCTTGTGAATGCTCAGGCACCCACGCCAAGCATGCCCAACTGCATCTGGGTGGGGGGAGGCAAATGTGGAGGGGGTGTCCGCAGTTCCTCACGAGGAGCCAGGACAAACTGCAACACCAGGCCACACGTTCTGCGGAATTGGGATCATCCCAAGACTGCAGAAAAAGCAGCCTAGAATGGGAGGGCGATATCCCGGGGCAAGGGAGGGATTATCCCTCCCTGCTCCCGGGATGCCCTGTGTGTCATTTGGATGCACAGGGACGATCCTGGAGCGATCATCAGGATATTGCCCCATCTAGCTATGGCCTGAGATAAGGGATTGGGTCATGCCTACTCTTAAGGAGTAGTTATTATTTACAATGTATACACATAATTACTTCTGCAATTGTTGAGCTTGGGCAAAAAGGAGGCTGAGGGGAGACATGATAGAGGTGTCCCAAATTATGCATGCTGTGTGGAGAATGTGGACAGGGAGACATTTTTCTCCCTGTCCCAGGGTCATCCCATGGGAGATTCAGGACAGATAAAATGAAGGACTTCTTTACATAGCACAGAGTTAAATTATGGAATTCATTACCACAAGATGTAATGATGGCCACCAATTTAAGGTGCTTTAAGGTGGATTCCTACATTGAGCAGGGGGTTGGACTCAATGGTCTTATAGCCCCCTTCCAACTCTGCTATTCTATGATTCGATGAAAATAAGAGAGAAACTGTTTTCAACAACCCAGATTGCCAGCAGAGTGAAACCAGCACTGCGATAAGTCAGAATTCTCACAGTGGAAATCTCAGGAGTGAGACCAGAGGATGATAAGAAGGGTGGCGTCTCCCACCGAAACCAAAACAAGACTCGAGATCTATGGAAAGCATGATCAGGTTGAGTTTGTGGTGATGACTTAGCCAAGCTAAATATCATAGCAAGACAGAAAAATAATGAATGTTTTCTTTGAGCAATGAGTTCAGATTCCATTTCTTCTTCATTTTCTATTGTTCAGAGCTGTGGAAAGAACTTCTTCATAGTCAGGTCAGTTATAGAACGCAGCAGCTAGAGTGCTCTCTGGGACATCTAGCTATGCTCACATAACACAGGTGTTGAACTGCAGTGGCTGCTTGTCAGCTACCGAGCTATGGATAAGGTTATGTTATTATACTATAAAGCCCTAAACAATTTAGGGCCAGCATACCTAGCAGAACGCCTTCCCTTATATGCACTCAGATGACATTTACAATCATCAGAGAAGGTCTTGCTGGTCGTTTTGAAATGAACGGAATGTCTTCATGAAGAACCTTGATGGCAGGCCTTCTCTGTAGAGGCACCTATCCTCTGGGGGTGGGGAAACCTTGCACATTTCGAGAGGCAGAAAATGTAACATCATTTAAATGCCTCCTGAATACACATCTTTTCACAAAGGCTTTCCCTGGGCTGAAACTGCTGCTGGGTTTATTTTTGGTTTTGCATGGTATTTTTGAACTTTTCAAACTTTATCTTATGTTTTGGCTTGTTATATTTTATGGTTTAAAATTAATTGTGAACTGCCCAGAGAGCCTTGGCTATTGGGCAGCATAAAAATGTAATAAATAAATATAAAGTATATTTTGTCAAATATGTTCATTGTATTCTAGGTTTACTAGTTTAAAATATGGCAGCCTGGTTGGTCACCTGTACACCTAGGGGTGACCATATTACACCAGCATTAAAATCACTCCACTGAGTGCCAATTAGTGTCCGAGTGAAGTATAACGTTTTGGTTATTACCTTTAAAGCCCTACATGGTTTGGGTCCAGGTTAGCTGCGGAATCGCCTTCTCCCATACAATCCGCCATGCACACTCAGGTCCTCTGGGAGGAATTTACTTCAGTCAGCCAAAACTAGGCTGACAACCATTCAACCATTACTCAGAGGACCTTCTCTTCTGTAGCTCCCAGACTGTGGAATGGCCTGCCAGGAGAGATCCACCAGTTTAATTGTCTTTCTGAATATATATAAAAAGCTATAAATGTGGATCTCTTCTGGCAGGCCTACCCAGTTGAATTGTAAAATGTCTTAAAAGATTTTGAGGTTTTACTAATGTATTGGTTTTATGTTTTTAATCAGTTTTATGTACTTATATTTTTGTATTCGATGTTGCTCCCCGCCTTGATCCAGAGGGAGAGGCAGGTAAGAAATGATGATGATGATGATGATGATGATGATGATGATGATGATGAAACTTCCACCCCAAGCTACGCAAGGGACTGCCGCAGGTTCCACATTTAAAAATAAATCCTGCAGCAGCCCTTGATCTATGGAGAGCTCTCCTCCCAATCCCGAACTTTCTTTTTCCTAGAGCTGAGTTTTCTAGGGCTGATTATTCTAGGCATGAGAGTTCCACTTGTGATTTAAACTAAAAGATGATTGGTTACAGTAAATCCAGAGATATTTAAGATCACGCAGTATGCCATGGCATCTTTAAAAACTAGGCAGTTATGGATATTCTGAAAAAGATTGGGTTGCCTGTGAAAATATTACTTTCCGAGACAGAAGTGCTGACTGGCAGATGCTGTGTAGTCATGCCTGGAATTAAATACCACCTATAAAAGCTGGCACTTACAGGAAGGAGTCACAGCTCGGCTGCTTAGAACACGCGGGTCTTGTAATTACTGGGGAAAAGGCCTCAGGAAGGCAGAGGAATGAATCGCCTGATGCTGACCAGCTTGTACAACTGAATATGATGACAATTAATGACTTGGTGAAAGTGAACAGATAAATCACCTATCAGATCAGAGATGCCTCATGCTGCATCAAAGTCACCAATCCCACACCCAGCAAACCAGATCCTTATATCTTCATAAACAATTATTTCATGGACTGAAACACCATTGCATAATGAAGTTGGTTGCATCATTTCACCCATCTGCCCACTTGACGTACCGGTCAGACTTACTGCACATGAGAGGACATTTTAAGGGCAGAATAGTTCCATTTTGTAGCAGGCAGAAGTTACATTCCTTCCCAAGCTTCCCTGCATGCAGGAAGAAGGATATATGAGTGCTACGGAAACCTAAGGATCAGGAAGCTGCGTAGGCCCAGGATGGAGAAATATTAGTAGATAGTAAAACAGAATCAAGGTGCCTGGGCTGGATGAAATGTTAAGGAATCAGGGAGGGGACTCGTTCAGTTCACGTTTTAATGTAGACTTTCACATTTTCCAATCAGTATATGAGCCAAAGTTTATTTCTCCTCAGAAATTTGCACTTCTCTGAATTTTGCAGTGGAGTTCTCGAATATGTGTGTGTGTGTGTGTGTGTTTGTAGAACAAGGAGAAAATGCACACAAAATGCATATATTAGTGAAGCTAAATTTAAAAACATACATTTTATTTAGGGATGTATGGACTCAACCATGCTCAGCTTCGACAGTCACTCACCAAGCTGCCTCCGCCGCTGCCCACCTCTGCTCATGGTACTATGCAAGCTTCTCGATGGCTCGTTGAGTGCTGGACAAGGCTATGGGGCCATCTGTCCTCTTATTGACCCATGATTTTGCGCAACAATGGTGACCCAAGTGTTGTGTAAATGGCGGCTATAAAGCAGCCATTGATGCAACATTACAGGAGTGAATGCTCCCTTCATGCCTGTATTGTTCCGTAAATGACCTCTTTACAGCAACCGTTTACACAGGGTGACCATATGAAAAGAAGGACAGGGCTTCTGTGTCTTTAACAGTTGTATTGAAAAGGGAATTTCCGCCGGTGTCATTTGTGTATATGAGGAACCTGGTGAAATGTCCTCTTCATCACAACAGTTAAAGCTGCAGGTGCCCTGCCCTCTTTTAAATCTCGTCACTCTAGTATAGCTCCTGCACCTTAAACTGTGGTGATGAAGAGGGGATTTCACCAGGTTCTCCATATATACAAATGAAACCTGCTGAAATTCCTTTTTCTATGCAACTGTTAAAGATACAGGAGCCCTGTCCTCCTTTCCATATGGTCACCCTACATCTACACAACATTCCCTTCCTAGAAATGACTGAGCTACCATTGTTGCACAAAATGGTGGCCTATTAAGGGGTGGGCGGCTTCGTCAGGCTCTTGTCAAGCCATGGGGTGCTGAAAGAGTGGGCTCCTTGAGTGCCTTGCAATCAAATGGGGAAATGGGGTCCACCCAGTTGTGGACTCTCACAACATCCCTAATATTATTAGGAAAATTCCTTGAAAATCATGTATATATTAAGCAACATTCCTATCTGTAGAAACTCCCTGCCTGTCAATGTAAGGCAGGAACCAAAATTGTTTGATTTTCAGTGTTTCAGACATTTATTGAAAATGTACCAAATGTTTCCTTTGGCTCTTCCCAGCCATGAGCTCTCTTTGCCCCAGCCTTATTACACAGTCGTGTGCATTTTCGTGAGTGTTCTTTTCTGTTTATTATTTTATTGTATTGTATTCTTTTGCAAACCTCTTTGGGATTTCTTTCAAATGAAAAGCAGCGTATAAACACTGATGATGATGATGATGATGATGATGATGATGATGATGCATGCTTCAAGGAAGATCGCACACAAGGAATGAATGCAATAGCCCTCTCCCCGTTTTATTCCCTTGCAAAAGCTATGCAGATATTTCGTACTCCCTCCGAAAGCAAGTGCCTCCAGTTTTAAAGAAAAAGGAAAAAGAAAACGGTTCCACTGTCAGACGTTTGGGAGTTGCAGAAATAGATTTTGGGCAGAGCAATTTCAAGAATTAAGCAATGCACAGTGCACTGCTAATGCATCTGCAGACTTCCCATGACTCTTTATTTTTGATTGGGCCACACAGACAAGCAATTAATTTAAATTAGTGTGTATGAGGACCGTGTAGCAAAATACCTGCTCATTAATTTGGAACCAGCAGAAAAGGCATCCAGTTAAGTTTATTCTAATTTGTCCAGGACAGTTAGGCTCAAATGTAGCTGGGGAAGAAAAGCCGATATTTTGAAAGGCTTTTAGTTGATCTTTTCAGTGTTTTCGGCTTTGCAAGGCCACGATACCCTTTTAGAAACCCTGGCTGAGATTGAAAGGGTCATGCAGGTAAGATTCCAGTTGCTGTTAAATCTGGAGGACATGGGTTGTGAATCACAACAGGGAAAGCGTACTGGGTTTTATTGACAGCTATGCCCTCATTTGTCTCCAAAGACTATGACCATTGTCCAATACCAGCTTGGCATCTGAAACAGAAACAACCCCTCTCTATAGGAGGAACAAAATATTATATAAGAAACTCAGGGTTGCCACTGGGGGGGGGGAGCCCCATGTAGAGCTCTTCCTGACCATTTTCTTGCCCTTTGAGACCTCTCACCCCAACATGGAGACATTGTTCTTAGCTAGACCTACCTGAAAGTCCGGGGGAGAGGCAGGGAAACCTCGCGTTGTGATTAACGTGAGATCTCGCCCTCATTTACACGTAAGGTGCGACGATCTCAAGAAGAGAGGTGTCGCGCCCGTCATTTTTTAATTTTTTAAGGGGATGGAGTGCACAAATGCTTGTGTGCAAAGGTAAGGGTGTTTAAAAAAAAAAAAAAAAAAAACCTACTTTCCAAGCTCCCCCCACCCTACCCCTGATGGGTGCAGCTCCAGACTCTGTGCAAGTAATCGCACGGAGCCGGGTAAACCCGCAGAAATGGGCCACACACTCCAGGTCTTGGGCTCAGCCCGTGACCGTGGAAAAACCAGGGCCAAAGGGGAGGGCTGTATCCCGGGGCAAGGGAGGGATGATCCCTCCCTGATCCCGGGATCCCCTGTGCATCATCTGGATGCACAGGGACGATCCTGGGGTTTACGTCGGGATATAGCCTTGTCTAGCTAAGGCCTTAGGCCATGTCTACACCAGCCATTTATCCCAGGATAATATCAAAGTCGTCCCTACCTGGCCATATGATGCACAGCTGATCCCGCTGTGATCTCAGGTCGACCCTCAGTTATTAAGGAATATCGCTGACTGCTTTGGTCATGTTTTTCTTGGCTCTCTCACTACAATCCCGGATATAAAATATATATCTTGTACACCACTCCGAAATTTTGAATGGGGAGTGGTATATAAATATTGTAAAGAAAGAAAGAAAGACAGAAAATATCTGAGTGGGGATTGTGTTGGCCCACCATTGCTCTGCAGGTCATGGCATTAGGCTGTTAGACTCTGCCCCTAGCCCCATCCTCACTTTCACTAGAGTTTCCCTATTTTCATCTGTTTCACTCTGAAAGCTATGTGCTTCAGAGAAGGATGTACTCAGCACCATTAAATACTCCCACAGAATATTGCACAGGGCCAGAGGTATAACTGGTGTGGAAAGATTATTAAAAAGCATGCGCGCACACACACACACACACACACACACACACACAAAGTGGAAAGCTTTGTTTCCTTTAATACCAAGAGAGCAAAATCAAGCAAACCCCTGAACCAGCTGTATTTCCAGCACTTCTCAAAAATAGCAGAGAGGGAAGGGAGAAAAGAATCAGCCTTGATGTGTGCAGACAGGCTGTAGGCCACGAACAGAACAGCCACAACAGCGAGGAGCAGAAACTAAGGAGCCATTTTCAGAGTGGTGTTAGGGAAGTGTGTGTGTATTCTAGTTTCCCTTAAAGGCACAGAAGTAGCAGAAAATATAACAAAGAAAGGAGAAGATGGGAAGGGGGGGGGTTGTCTTCTTCCTCATAACACTCCCAAGGTGTTTGGATTTGGCTGACAAATGAGCTTTAGGCAAATCTCACCACTCGGGCACAGCATCAGAGAATGCTGAAAAGAAGGTGGGATTCCAAGTCAGTTTTTAAAATGTATCTACCCTAGGAGACAAGAAAGAATAGACTTCTGTCTGGCTTAGCTCCCCGTCAGGAAAAAAAATCCATACATTTATTGAGGGGTTGGGGGAAGCAACTTTGATGCATATTTCACAGGGGAGATTAAGAAACACAGACAGAATTTAAAAGAAAGAAAGTAAGAAAGAGCCAACAGAAATGATGGGAGAACAAAGCTAGGAACTAAAACATAACAGCTAAGGTGCATCTGGGTTAGGAAAGAAGAGTTGACCCTGGAAAATACCGTTTTTGGTAAAGATTCCTGGAAAAGAAAAAAAGAAGAAAACCTAGGAGGGGATAGAAAAAAACAAAACCAAGAAAGAACCAAGCTATTGCGATCATATGGCTCATATTGACAAAGAATGGAGGCCTCTTGAGAATACTTTATGTTCTGATGAAATATTTGATTAGGGTATTCTTGTATATATGAAGAGCAAGTGAGTGCAATGCACAGAGGCTATCTTCAACTTAAAGGTTGTGAGAGACACATCAACGCTTGTTTAAAGAATGAAGCCCCAGAATGTGTGCATTTCCTCCCCACCCCCCAAACACACAGGGCATGGCTAGACGGGGCAATATCCCAGGGATCACCCCAGGATCATCCCTGTGCATTCACATGATGGGATCCCGGGAGCAGGGAGGGATGATCCCTCCCTTGGCCTGGGATATTGACCTACCCTTTTAGCCTGCTTTTTCCGCAGTCCCGGGATGATCCCAACACTGAGGAGTATGTGGCAGGGCGTCGAGGGTTGTCCCGGCTCCTCGCGAGTAAATGTGAGGAGCTGGGCATGGGGCATTGGGCTCCATGCACATCGGGGTGGGAGGGGGGAGCAGGATGATGATGATGATGATGATGATGATGATGATGATGATGATTTTAAAAAACTCACTTTTTGGTGGAGCGCTCCTGCGCTCTTTTTTAATAATAATAATAAGAAGAAGAAGAAGAAGAAGAAGAAGAAGAAGAAGAAGAAGAAGAAGTAGAAGAAGAAGAAGAAGAAGAAGTGGGCGTTACGTCCTCTACATCCTGGGATATTGCATGCCATGTGTAGACAGAGGGGGAGATCTCATGATAACCATATTGAGAGATCCTCCTCCCTCCATCACGCTAGACCTGGGAGATCTAGCCATGGCCACACATGCCAATCAGGGCCTTAAGGGCCCACTTAATGCAAAGGGCACATTCTGGGGCCTCCAAAAATGCACAATTTCCCCAGCATGCCATTAGCATGACCAGGGAATTGTGCACTTTCCAGAGGCCCCAGAAAACATGCATTCCTCCCCCCCACATCCCAATCAAGGCTTTAAAGGCCCACTTAATGCAAGGTTCAGAGGGCCTTTAAAGCCTCCATTGAAGTGTGTATGGGGGGAGACAGACACAATTCCCCCAAGGCTGGGGAAATTACATATTTCCCACTGCTGTGTTAATCATGGCTGCCATGAATGCAATGAGGGAACAGGACAAAGGAGACGCAGGAAAGGGCAGAACCGCACCTGACTGGTCTTGAAAGCTCAAGAGTAGTTTGGTTTGGGCCTGTCCTGGGGTTGGGTGCATCTGCCGGGGCCCATGAAGGTTGGATGTGGGGGTGTCCACTGCCCTTGCAGGCCCAGGCGGATTTTTGCCCCAATGCTAAATCTGGGTTGGTATGCCTGCGTACTTAGCAGCTATTCACGGGACCTGTTCAGACAACATGCTAAGCCATGCTTAGGCTGCTAACCCTTTTGCAGAAAATGGTAAGTGAGCACATTTAAACCATGATTGTGTAGCCTCCATAGTTAGAAATGGTTCACACAACATGCTAAGCCAAAATGTTTAGCTCAAAGTGCTTACAGGGTCACAGCCTTATCCTCCATGCCTTTGTCTAATAACCTGTTAAAACTGTCCAAATCGGTGGCCCGCTCTTTGATTATCCAACTTTCTCGATTATCCAGAGTGTTAACAGGCACAGCAAGGAGGTCCTGGAAGGGAAAGTTGGGGCCCCTTGTAACCCAAAGATTCCATTGAGATCATCAAACAACATTCATCATTAGGCAAAAGCATGATTATTGATGCAGACCTTTGGCATGTAAGCCGGTCTGTTTTGATTTTTAATTGGTTTGGTACTGTCTATTTCTTGGATTGTTGTGTTTTACGGATCTATTTTTTAAATGTTTTGTTTTAATGGAGATTTTATTTTTAACTTAAGTCCAAGTAAGTCTCCTTTACTGCAAAGGGGCTTTACATCCAAAGAAACATATATCTAACCGGGCTGTAAGCATATGTACTTGATATACCAACACCCTGTACTTCCTCCAAAGAGTTCCAAGTAGAGGTGGGTGAGAATTTTATTCAGTTCATGTTTGATAAGAACTTACCAAAATGGGCAAATAAACTATATGGAAAGAACTTGAGATCCCTCCCCCCACCACACACACACACTAATGCATGTGGGAGAAAGCAAAACTGAGCAATGCTTACTTTGCAACAGCCCTGTGAGGTAGACCCAGCTGAGAGGTATCAACTTGCCCAAGGCCACTGAGGCCACAGCTCGACCTAAGGTTTATCCTGGGATCATCCAGGGTTCGCCCCTGCCTGAGCACTGGATCCTCTGTGTGTCACCTAGGGCCTTGCTAGACCTGCCGGGATAAGCCGGCAGGGAGGCGGGGCGACGGTGTGCAAACTTTAACGCGCGCCGCCCAGCCTCCTAGACGCACAACGCGCAGGGACGACGGAAGCCCTGCAGCGCCGGCCATTTTTTTAAAAGTTTAAAGGGGCCACGTGCGCCCGAAGACTGCGGAGAAGGTAAGGGTTTTTTATTAGTTAACCCCCCCCCCACCCGCTCCTGATCCCTTCCTGATCTTTCTCTCCCTCCATGTCCCGTGTGTCGTCTCCCCTCCTTTTCCCTCCGTGTGTGTGTGTGTGTGTCCTGTGTCATCTCCCCTCCTTTTCCCTCCGTGCGTGTGTGTGTGTGTCCTGTGTCGTCTCCCCTCCTTTTCCCTCCGTGCGTGTGTGTGTGTCCTGTGTCGTCTCCCCTCCTTTTCCCTCCGTGTGTGTGTGTGTCCTGTGTCATCTCCCCTCCTTTTCCCTCCGTGTGTGTGTGTGTGTGTGTGTGTGTGTCCTGTGTCGTCTCCCCTCCTTTTCCCTCCCGGGATCTCCCCGGCCGATGGGCACAGCGCTCAGCGCTGTGGCCAGTCCGCGGCTTTTTGTGACTACTCGTGAGTAAGCGATTAGCCGCAAAAAGCCACGGAAGTCCCTAGACCTTCCCCAGCTCCGGCCTCAGGCCGGAGCTGGGGAAAAGGCGCGCCATAAGCGAATTCGCTTATGGCGCGTTGGAGAAGGCCTCAGCGCGGCCTGTCTCCGGATTCCCCTGTGCGTCATCTGGACGCACAGCAGGGAAGCCGGGACAGAAGGCGCGCTAAGGCCTCGTCTAGGAAGGCCCCTAGATGAACAGGTTTGACCCCTGGACGATCCAGGGATAAACCTTAGGTCGAGCTATGGCCTGGGTGAGCTTCAAAACTGAGCAGGATTTTTAACCCAGATTTCTGAAATCCAAGCCCAATGTTTATTCACTATATTACATTAAATTTCTAGTTTTAGGCCTATGCTTTGAGCTTAGATACAAAGAGAGAGAGAGAGAGACAGAGAGAGAGAGAGACAGAGAGTATAGCTTATGCATTGCTGACCCTGTAGAACATTCTCCCCAAAGAACTGCTGCAACTTTGCAGCTTTTGATGAAAAATAAAAGTATCAAGGTAACCTAGACCCATCCATGCTATTTTAGTCAAGGTGGCAGCCCTAGTCTCCATAGTGATGAATGAGCCTGCAAATCGTATGAATGGGATTTTGGCAAGATAGTATAGCGCGGGGTGCAGTATCATTTATCAAAACTAGTTCCGGCATTTGCCGACATCACAGGTAGTCACTGCATTCGTGTTACACTAAATTTGTGAAATTCCTTCGCCCATGAAATTGTATGAATTAAGCAAGTCTCTCCCTAATTCATGAACCCGGCAAGTCCATTGCCTAATTCTTGAAACATACCTACCGGAGTGATTCCAATTTGTGAAAGGCGTAACTTATTTCTTCACTCAGCCGATAATTTCATTGCTTAAGTGTAGGATATTTGCTTCAGTTGTGCCATTTATTGAATTAGGCAAAGGTTCAAAGGCTGTACTTATGTATTCTTTTATTTGTTACATTTTTATCATGCCTCTTCCTCCAGAGAACCCCAAGAAGTGTACATGTTCATCATAAGAACATAAGAACATCCTGCCCATTTTATTCTTACAGCAATCCTGTGAGCCTGGTTAGGCTGAGAGTCAGTGAATGGCTTAAAGGCATCCAGGGGGAATCTACACTACTGCTTTTAAAGCGCTTTAAAGCACTTTGAAAACGTTTTGAAAACTGTATATGCAGTGTGTCCTGGGCCCCAACAGTTGTCAAAACTGTTATAAAGCGCTTTAAAGCAGTAGTGTAGATTCCCCCCCAGTGAGCTTCATGTGGGAGCTAAACCCAGCTCTCCCCACTCCAACAGCCTAACCAGTGCACTACACTGGGGCTCTCTCCACCAGTGGTCTTCAACTGGTGCATCACAACCCAAAAGTGGGTTGCAAGATCAGTCCAGATCGGTCATGGCAAAGCCGTTGCCACCATGTTGGGCATGGAGAAAATTGTGACAGTGCGTCCCACATTCCAGGTTGGGAGTCTGAGGTAGGCCTCGAGTCTGGACCAGTTGAGGGCCACTGCTCTTCACCACACACTGACTCTCTGTGTGGCTCACTTGGGTCTATCTAGCACAGTGAGAACTATCTGTGAGTAATAAACCTCAGCTACACGGTTGCTTTAAAAAAGAAGTTTCTAGTCCTTATTGTGGCAAAACAAAATGTGCTCAAAGGAGATTGTGCAATGCTCGGTGAGACCACAGAAGGCAAAGAGGTGGCAGAAGAAGGTTTCCAGGGTTGGGGTGGTGCTTCAGCTGCCTCCTCAGCTCCTTGCTATTTTCCATGACAAATAAAAGCACAGTATGTTGTTATGCTAACTAGCAGTCTTGCAAAATAAATTATATAAAATGAGCACAATAGGAAGTTGCTTGGATGCTGCTGAAATGTGTATGGTAACCCATCATATTGGCCCCCCTGCCCCCCCCCCCCCAGCACACATACTTGGTAAATTAGAGGGAAATGGCAGGGAGATGCAGGCTGAAATGGATGCAGGCTGCAAGGATACCTTCAGGGCCTGTTGTGGACCTGACTCAGTTCTCACCAATTCCATTGGGTGAGATTTGGAGAGGCAGTTCTGGAGACCCAAGTGAGGTGTAGTGGTTAAAGTGTCAGATTGGGACTCAGGAGATCTGGGTTCTAGCCATGAAGCTCACTGAGTAATTTTGGGCCAGTCACAGACTCGAAGGCCACAGCTAGACCTAAGGTTTATCCTGGGATCATCCAAGGTTCACCCCTGGCTGAGCACTGGATCCCCTGTGTGTCACCTAGATGAACAGGTTTGACCCCTGGACGATCCAGGGATAAACCTTAGGTCTAGCTATCGCCTCAGTGTAGCTTATGAGGATGAAACAGAGAGGAGGAGGAATATGTAAGGCACATTTGGGTTGCTAGCAAGAGAGTGTTGGACTGGGAGTCAGATCTAGCTTCCAGTCCCCATTTGGCCATGGAAGCTCACTGGGTGACTCTGTTTTTCAGGGCTTCTGACAACTTTCCTCCAGAATATTCTAACCTGTACAGAGCTGAAATGAAGGCATTCCACCTCACAACAACATTATCTGGCTACTGAGAATGATTAATCCTCATTGGGCTATCCCCCTCTTTGGGTATTTTTTGAAGGTCTTTTTGTGCTCCAGCGTGCCTCAGGGTTCCCCCGAGCATGATGTTAGTTATGTGCCTTCAAGTCAACTTCGGGCCTTGCTAGACCTGCCGGGATAAGCCGGCAGGGAGGCGAGGTGACGGCGCGCTAACGTTAGCACGCGCCGCGCCGCCTCCTAGACGGCCGACGCACAGGGACTGTGGAAGCCCTGCAGCGTCGGCCATTTTTTTGTTTGTTTGTTAAAGGGGCCACGTGCGGACCGAAGACTCCAGAGATGGTAAGCCGGTTTTTTTACTTAAACCCCCCATCCGGTCCTGATCCCTTCCCATGCCTCCTGCCCACTCTTTCCCCTCCCTCCCTCTCCCTCCATGTGTCCCGTGTTGCCCGTCCTCCCTCTCCCTCCATGTGTCCCGTGTCACCCGTCCTCCCTCCGTGTGTCCCGTGTCTCCCGTCCTCCCTCTGTGTGTCCCGTGTCACCCATCCTCCCTCCGTGTGTCCCGTGTCACCCGTCCTCCCTCTCCCTCCATGTGTCCCGTGTCGCCCGTCCTCCCTCTCCCCCCCAGGATCCCCCTGGCTCGATGGGCACAACAGCTTCGCGAGTAGCCGCAAAAAGCCACGGCCCTTGCTAGATGTTCCGCAGTCCCGGCCTCAGGCTGGGGCTGCGGAAAAGGCGCGCCATAAGCGACTTCGCTTATGGCGCGTTAGAGGAGGCTTCAGTGCGGCATGGGCCCAGATTCCCCTGTGCGTCATCTGGACGCACAGCAGGGAAACCGGGTCTCAAAGCGCGCTAAGGCCTCGTCTAGCAAGGCCCTTCGACTTATGGCGACCCTATGAATCAGAGACATCCAGTTGTATCTGTTTTAAACTACCCTATTCAGATCTTGTAACTTGAAGTCCGTAGCCTCCTTTACGAAGTCAATCCCTCCTCTATTTGGTCTTCCTCTTTTCCTTCTACTTTCTGCTTTCCCTAGCATTTTTTTCCTAGTGAGTCATTTCTTCTCATTATATGTCCAAAGTAGGATAATCTCAGTTTCAGCATTTTCGCTTCTAGTGAGAGTTCTGGCTTAATTTGTTCTAGAACCCATTTATTTGTCTTTTTTTGCAGTCCGAGGTATCCACACAACTTACCCCAACACTGCATTTCAAATGACTAACCAAGATGCATAATGTTACCTCCCTCTTATTTCTCAGTGGCCCTATTTTGGGCTTCATTTCTGTTGGCACTCACCATCTCAGTTTGCTAATAAAAGGAAGGGTTCAAGGGAGTGGTGAACGAATGGGATGCCTACATTTGAAGCTTGCATGCCCCTCTGTGAATATAGGATGCTGAGAATATACAGGGGAGAAGCATCTGGCTGGCTATGACTGGATACTGGCTTCTGAACTGCACGAGCCCTCTTTGATCCAGGAAGTCCTCTGCAATTTAGGGAGAGTGACAACCCCTGCTCCTCACCCTAAAAGGTCCTCCTATTAAATGTAACTTTGAGGCTCAACTTCTTCAATGTGCTGTACATAACATGGGGCTACTTTTTTCCTAGTCTGGAAACTTCAACTAGTTCAAAATATGGAAGCCAGGTTGGTCACTGGTACACCTAAGGGTGACCATATTACACCGACTTTAAAATCCCTTCACTGGCTGCCAATTAGTTTCCGGCGAAGTATAAACTGTTGGTTATTACCTTTAAAGCCTTACATGGTTTGGGTCCAGGTTAGCTGCAGGATTGCCTTTTCCCGTATGATCCACCCCACACACTCAGGTCCTCTGGGAAGAATTTACTTCAGTCGGTCAAAACTTGGCTGACAACCATTGCCCAGAGAACCTTCTCTTCTGCCTGCCACGAGAGATCCACCAGCATGATAGTCTTTCTGAATTTAAAAAAGCTATAAAGACGGATCTCTTCCGGCAGGCCTACCCAGTCGAATTTTAAAATGTCTTAAAATATTTTAGGATTTTAATAATGTATTGGTTTTCTGTTTTTAATCAGTTTTCTGTATTTTATATTTTTGTATTCAATGTTGTTCCCCGCCTCAATCCAGAGGGAGAGGCTGGTAAGGAATTATTATTATTATTATTATTATTATTATTATTATTATTAAAAACATACTAACATCCTGTAGACATTTTGCACTATGCATATTCTTGGGCTATATCTATACTACTGCTTTATAGCAGTATTGAAGTTCACTGATAACTGTTGGGGCACAATCCATATTCCATATACTGCTTTCACAGTTTTATATCCTGATTTTTTATTCCACATTCGTAATGATTTGACGCAAAGTGTAGATCTTATGTTACAGAGTTAATAGAGGATAATATCCAAACTCAGTGTAATTCCAATTTCCACAACTTTTAGCAAGACAGTTTTCTTTTTAACCAGATAATTTTCTGTAACATATCATTTTTGTAAAAAAAAAAATGAATGAAAGAAAGAAAGAAAAGCAGAAGATGAAAAAATAAATGTCTTTTTAAAAGGTGTTTTAAACCAGTTCTCCAACTGATGGATTAAAAAAAAAAAGGCAGTTGCAAAAACTTAATATATTGGCCATAAAGTAATGGGCTCTGACAGGGAACAAACATGCCTGAAATAAGTGATATCAATGGAAGGAGAAGAAACTCACAGATAATAGCAGAAGGTCAAGCAGAATAAATGACATTGCTGCATTGAAAAGCACAAAACAAAGCTAGCCAGTGATAGACGAAAGTTACAATGGTACATTTAATGGATCCCCAATGGGTACTGCATGTCCTAAATGGAAGTAAATGGATGCTGCTTGTTGTACTGGCATTGATTGGTGAGTGAGGAAAACATACTATGCCAGAGGTTGATGGGAAATGGCAGCAAAATTATTTGAGAGCATCACAGTTCTTTGGAGAATTAGTATGTTGGAAGTATGGAGTACTACCATATATATATATATATATATATATATATATATATATATATATCAAAAGATCTATCTATCTATCTATCCATCTATCTATCTATCTATCTATCTATCTATCAAAAGATCTTGTGTACCATCCACCTTTAGCCATGGAATTACAAGATCTTATTTGAAAGATCCAGAACTGCCATTCATAGATTTCGTTTTATCGATTTTCTTTCACATTCACAAGAATTCCCCTTTCCAAAGAATGCATCAACTGGTAAGCATATGTGCTCAGTCTGAGATGAGCAGCAGACAGGCAGATGTGTGTGTGTGGTGTGAAAGAGAGAGAGACAGAGAGAGAGACAGAGAGACACACACACAGAGAGAGACAGAGAGAGAAGGCCCTTTCTACACCTACGGGTGCAGAGGGAGGGAGGGGGGGCGATCCCAGACTTACCTGCTTCCGGGATCATCTCCCTGTGTCCACACAGATGTGTGACGTCCCAGAAGTGGAGGGGGATGTCATGCCCATCGCGGCTGCCATTTTAAAAAAAAAAGAACATGAGTTAGAGCGCACCTCCACTCCAGCAAAAGGTAAGTAAAGAAGAAGAAGCCCCACCCCTGCTCCCTACCCCACCCCCGATGTCCCTCAAGTGCCCCTGACCCAGCTCCTTCCCCTGCTGACCCCTGCTTCTTACGGGGAGGAGGGAAGAAGTTGGGATGGGCGCCCACACCTCCCGTGGTTTCAGGATGATCCCAAGACTGTGGGAAGTATTGGGTTTTCCCAGGGATTATTTATCCCTGGGAAAACCTGTGCTCATCAGAGAGAGAGAGAGAGAGAGAGAGAGAGAGAGAGAGAGAGAGAGAGAGAGAGAGAGAGAAGGAACTGGGAAAAGCAAACTTCATTTTAAATACACTCTAAACACACTCTTAAATACCCCATGCATTCAAAGAAGGTATGAAGGTGGTTGAGGTCAGGCATTCTGTCCCCCAACATGCTTGCCATTTTTGAAGAGATAATAGGAGCCCAAACTGAGGGTAGTTTAGTCAAACCCTAATCCATAACTCTTTGGAACGTTTTGTCAAGAGGAGATGTACTCTGCTTTCATTCCCCCTCTTTGCCTGCTCTCATTCAGCCCTAAAATCTTTGGGTTAAAGAAATAATTAAATTGAGATGGAGACCTAGGCAGAGGTCATCCCCTGGGTTGCTGCATGAGGTCATTAACTGGAGATACAAGAGGCAGAATGTGGGACCTTCTTCATGGGAAGCATGTGCTCTACATGATGGTCCCGCCATGGCTCAGTGCACTTTAGCCCTTGGAAACCATGAAGAACAAGGTCCGAGGCATTAGATGGCAAACACATGGCATTATGTAATGCACATTTACAGAAATAACGTAAATGGTCTCTTGTGCATCCCAAGATCTTAGGATGCTCAAGCTCGTTAAAATTCTCCAAACTTCACTTCAAATCTCAGTTTGGCTCCTATGCTCTTTGGTGACCTGTTCTTCCCACCCATTTAAATGGGGAAAATATACATTTCAAATGGCTGAGGTATGGATTTCTCAAACCTGCACACTTTCCCTCCATTGATTAAAGCATGAAAATGTGATTATAGTTATTATTAATTTTTAAAAGTGTATTTTTTTAATGTGCACATTTTTTAAATGCAAATGCATTTTTTCTCCCATTCACGTTCAAAGTCAGGGTTGCAAATGAGGCACTGGCAAATGATTTGCCAACTGAAACAAAGTTTTTGTATATCCTTATTTCATGTGTTGAAATAAATTCACTTTGAAATTATGGAAATGCTGATATTTTAGCTAGTAATACTCTTTCCTATGTCTTCCTGATAAAACTTGTTTTGGAGTAGTTTTCAGTGTCTACCAATATCTGACACAGGCCTTAGCTAGACCGGGCGAAATTCCAGGGTGAACCCCGGGATCATCCCTGTCTGCCCACATGATGCACAAGTGATCCCGGGATCAGGGAGGGATTATCGCCCTCCCCTTTGGGTCCATTTTTTCCACGGTCCCGGGCTGAGCCTGAGACCATGGAATGTGTGGCCTGTTGCTGCGGCTTGACCCAGCTCCGCGCGATTCCTCGTACGGAGCCAGGAGCTGCGCCCATTGAGGGTAGTGTGAGGGGAGCAGGGAAATTAAGTTAAAATTTTAAAAAAACCTTACCTTTGTGCATGACCATTCGTGTGCTCCATCTTCTTTAAAAACATTTAAAAATGGCGGGCGCGATGCCTCTCCTGAGGTCTTCGCGCTTCATGTGTAAATGGAGAAGGGATCTCACGTTAATCACAATGCAAGATCTTCCCTCCTCCGTTGTGGGATAGAAGGTAGGTCTAGCTAAGGCCACAGACTATTTTAGCTCACCTTTCACCCAAAGAATCCAGGACAACATACACCCCACTAGTAATAGGATAGCAGCAAACCAGTAAACTTTAATACCCTCTCGTGCCCTTTTGCAGCCATTCTTTTTTTACTTAATAGATTGTTACCCTTTCTCATCTAAAAATTCATGGCCGCCAACAATTACCAAAAAGAAAGAGAAAAATCAGCAATACAAAAATCAATCAATAAATACAAAACTAATAGACAGTAATAGCCAAACACACATCATCCACAGTTTTAAAAGCACTGTTAAAACAAAGTCCAAACAAAACAATGAAAAACCAACCAACCTATAGCATCACTATCAATAGGATGAAGAAGAGAAGATCATCAATATTAAGAAAAGCTAGGGATGGGCGAAGTCACATGCGCTAACCTCAGCAGGCAACTCACCCTGCCACCACAGATGCCCACTCCTACTCGTTGGGCCATGTGAATCTCAGAAGAGGCTTGCAAGGCCCCGGGAAGTGCTCAGTAGCTGCCTGACCACCTGCCAAAATTGCACACTTCCGCTTCCTACGTCAATGGCGTCCACCATTGGTTTTTCACCATTGACTCAACAGGGGGAATTGTACAATTTCCAGAGCCTCCATAAATTGTGCACCTCCCCCCCCACTGTGCCCATGGCCGGATCTACACTAGTCTTATAACGTTGCTAGTGTCCGTTTCTAACGTGGTTCTCTGTATCGGTTCTCTGTAGCTGTAACATTATTGCAGGGCACATTGTTAAATCCTTTTGTTGCTGGGTTTGCTCTGCCCACTGCCTGCCTCATTCCTAGCCAGCAGTGCAGGGCACACACAAACTCACTCCCTCCCAAAACATCTTAACACAAGTCCCAGGGAATTGCCTGAATGCACAGGAGCCAGCCACTTTGCTAAAGCTAAGCTGGGTTGGGTTTGGTCAGGGTTGGGATGGGAGACCAAATTGAAAAGTTTTAGCAGCAGCCACATTTAAGCCCCGCTGGCCATGAGTTTTGGACTTTGGACCCTTGTTAATTTTCCTGCAGGGAGCTACAGCTCCTTTGCAAAGAGGGGGGAAATGTTTTTTAAAAAATCATAAAAAATCAACCGATGACCCAATTTGATCCAAATTTTAAGGCAGGATGCATGGGAGTACTTCACAATAAAAGCAGATTCTAAGGTGGAAAACTTCTGAGTCCTTTGCATACAATTGTCAGTGATTGCACAGTATAAGGCTGGTGTGATTTATCTACTGTAGCAGATAAGATAGCAAACGGGGCGAAGGAAGGAGAACAGGAAGTGGGCGGAGCAAACTCAGCAGCTCTGGGTTGCGAGATGAGAATTACCGGTATAAGGAGGCACATGAATCTGCAGCCACGCTGGAAGTAAGAAACCGAACCTGTAAGTACGACTCAGAGAGCTTCGGCTATTGGGCGGTATAAAAATGTAATAAATAAATAAATAAATAAAATTTACAACGTGGGAGACCCAGGGTCACGTGACACTATGCGTCACAGTAACCCATTCAAAGCGTTAGAATAACACCAGCGTAGATTCCCACTAAGACAGTCTTGGAGGCCTCATTGACACAAGGGTAGAGGTGTGAAAGGAGCATTGTGAGCATTCAGGTGGGGGTCTGTTCTTGTGTGGGGAGTGCCCGACTGGGTCTGGGGTCAGGCAGATGCAAGGGGTTCCGCAGGATTCCTGGATCCAGTTGGATGCTCTCGGCATCCCTAATTAAGGCAGGTCTGGCAGATTTTATCATCCAAAAAAAAATTCCAAAGGGAAAAGCCTTTCCCCATCATGTCCTGGGAGGCCATAGGAGACAGGGTAAAGTGTGCTTCCCTCAGGAGGAAGTTCCAGAGCCTTCATGCAAATTCTGAGGGGATATTCTTTCTGATCCCAACTAAACAAGCCACAGAGTGGAACACTTAAGGGGACCTCCAAAGATGACCTTAACAAGTTGGCAGGTTCATGCAGGAGACTGAAGACTGGATATAATGAATGAATGAAGCAGATATGTTAAGAGACTTGAGATTCCAGATCATACATGAACATGGCTAGGCTCTTTCCATGCCTGTTTATTTATTATTTTATTTATTACATTTACGTAATGCCCCATAGCCGAAGCTCTCTGGGCAGTTTACAACAGTTAAAAACAGTGAACGTTAAAAAGTATACAAAACTGAAAACCATCAAAAGCATAAAAACAACAATATCCATTTAAAAACAACAGTTCTGGGGTCCGTTAAAAACAAACAAACAAACTCAGCATATGTTGTTAAATGCTGTTAAATGCCTGGGAGAAGAGAAAAGTCTTGACCTGGCGCTGAAAAGATAACAATGTTGGTGCCAGGCGAGCCTGTTCATTGCAGAATGTCATCTGTCCTGCTGTATCTGTATAAATTCTGGAATGGTTTGGTCTGCAATTAATCCAGGTCTTCTTATACAAGTGGATCCATTATACATAGTACAGGCCTCTCCCTTGAGATATAGAGAGTTTCCTTCACCTTAGCCCAGAAAAGAAGGACCCATTCAACTTGCTATTAAATGAAAACAAGACCCGAAGTTGAGGTTGCAAGAAGCATCTCTCACCCAAGTGAAGGTTTGCACTAACTGTAATATTCCTTATTTCCCCCCAAGGATGGCTCCTCCTTACCCCCATCCCCCAGCAGACCAGATCATTGCTGCACAAGCTCAAGTTCCCAACCTCTCATTTCTCCTTATTTTCCGAAACTTGACAGCAACTCAACTATCCTCATTTGACCCAGCGTTCAATCTTGCTGTTAGTTGACGCAGCCCTTTAAGTTATACTCCAATTGTGAGATAGCTAGTGTTGCATGAGCGCTTTCATTATAAAGGCCGTTTTACTTGGTTTTATACATTTGGCTATAAAAGCTTCTAAAACATCGTGGCCACCAAAGGTCTAAGCCTGAAAACTATCTTACAAAGATGGATAAAAATGAAACACTTGGCTAGTTCCAAACGATATGCAGTGCAAAGCAATGTGCTATTGTAATCCATGTTATTACCTCCCTGTGGGTCTGAAGTGCCATCCTGTTACTTGACATGCATTTGAGGTACTGTTAGATCAATCCGGATAAAGCCAAACTGATCAGATTTTATGTGAGTGAAATAGAGGCCGTGAAAAAGCAAAGTCCATTCTACTCAAAGTAAGGAGGGGAATGCAGAATACCACTGGGTAAGAACAAATAACCTTGCTGTTCTTTCCCAGAAACCAAGAAATCATACATGCAGTCACAAACAGTGCAGTACCTGACATCCAACATGCAGCAGAAGTTGATAGATTTCCCATTGGAGAGAAGTTGTGATTTGGAAAATCTGGCTGGCTACTGTTGCAGAATGACGGAATAGATGGACCCTTCTTCTTAGGGCCTTCCTAGACGAGGCCTTAGCGCGCCTTCTGTCCCGGCTTCCCTGCTGTGCGTCCAGATGACGCACAGGGGAATCCAGAGACAGGCCGCGCTGAGGCCTCCTCCAACGCGCCATAAGCGAATTCGCTTATGGCACGCCTTTTCCCCAGCTCCGGCCTCAGGGACGTCTAGGGACTTCCGCAGCTTTTCGTGGCTCCTCGCTTACTCGCGAGGAGCCGCGAAAAGCCGCGGACCTGCGTGGCACAGCGCTCGCGCTGTGCCCATCGGCGGGGGGGGGCGAAGGCTGGGAGGGTGGGTGGCAGGGTGGGTGGCACGGGGGGAGGGCGGGTGCAATCGCGCTGCGCGCCGCCCAGCAAAGCCTGGCATGGGGCGGCATTCCCGGGCTTGGGCGGCGCGCGGCGCAATCGCATCCACCCTCCCCCCGTGCCACCCACCCTGCCACCCACCCTCCCAGCCTTCGCCCCCCCCCCCCGTAAAAAAAACATAAAAAAACCACTTACCTTGTCCGCCGTCTTCGGGCCGCACCCGTCCCCTTTAAAATAATAAAAAAAATGGCAGACGCCGCAGGGACGCAACGTCCCTACGCGTCCGCCGTGTGGTAGCCTGGGGGAGGCGCGCTAACGTTAGCGCGCCTCGTCCCCGCCTCCCTGCTGACGTAAGCCGGCAGGTCTAGCAAGGCCCTTAAATTCTTATTGATGCCGCTTTTGAGAATAACAGCCTGATAACATTCACGTGGAACCATAACATCTAAAATGGCTCTAAGGCAAGTTTCAAAAGCTAAATAAAGAAAGGTGAAAGTTGGGATACCTAGGTAGCTGGTCAGGTTTGGTTGATGACAAGGAAATTGTTAAGACAATAAGAAGAGCTGTACAGGATCAGACCACAGATCCAGCTTGCTGCCAGAGGACAATCTGCAAGTCTTGATAAATTATTTATTTATTTATTTATTTATTTATTTATTTATTTATTTATATAGCACCATTAATGTACATGGTACTGTACAGAGTAAAACAATAAATAGCAGGACCCTGCCGCATAGGCTTACATTCTAATAAAACTGGCAAGGACTCTTACAACGATCTTAGCAATCACACAGGTCTATACGGGGACAGGTAATTCACCAGGTAACCTCGTCCCAAGTTGTTCAGCGCTTTATATGCCAACAGCAGGACTGTGGACTAGTAGCTAATAGATAGCCAGTGCAATTGCTTCAACGCCAGTGTAATATGTAAAATAGAATCATAGTATAGTAGGGACCAACCCCCTTCTCAATGCAGGAATCCACCTTAAAGCATACCTGACAGGTGGTTGTCCAGCTGCCTCTTGAAGGCCTCTAAGTGTGGGAGAGCCCACAACCTCCCTAGGTAACTGGTTCCATTGTCGTACTGCTCTAAGAGTCAGGAAGTTTTTCCAGATGTCCAGCCGGAATATGGCTTCCTATAACTTGAACCCATTATTCTGTGTCCTGCACTCTGGGAGGATCGAGAAGAGATCCTGCCCCTCCTCTGTGTGACAACCTTTCAAGTACTTGAACAGGGCTATCATGTCTCCCCTCAATCTTCTCTTGGCTAAACATGGCTAGGTACTCCAGTCAGCATCCTAGCTGCAGCTTCTGCACCATGCATGAGGTAGCCCCACAAAAAGTGCATTACAGTATCTAAACGTGAGGTTAAACCTTGTCGGAACAAGTTGTTTGCTTGAAACCATCCTACAACTCCAGAGTAATGCTATCTGACTAAGCTGCCCTCAGATGCCTGCCATGCTCCATGGTCTCTAGCTTGCAATTAGACAAGACCCTTTTCAATCTAGGGTTGGTTTCAAATGGGTGCAAAAAACTATTGAGTCTTCTCTTAGCAAGAAAAGACTTGGGGAATCTGAATTATTTTTGAGTTGATGTGTGTGTTTGTGTGTGTGTGTGTGTGTGTGTGAGAGAGAGAGAGAGAGAGAGAGAGAGAGAACGCGTAACATTTTTGTTTAAAAGAAAATACAATGTTGGGAGGTTCTGCTTAAGGTGAAACATCTAAGGATCTTCAAGGAAAGACAGAAGAACTTTGATAAGATTAGTGAAATGTTGGGTGTCTGGTGTGTGCATCTCTGCTTGCAATGCACACAGATCAATGGTCAATAAGATTGTTTTATCAGAGCTCGATGGAGTAGAGCAGGAGAAGGCAACCAGTGGCCCATGGGCTACGTATGCCCCCTCAGCTTTTCCTCAACCCCCACCACCCTGCTGACACCAAAGGAGGAAATGATACACACAAGAGAAGGATCAAATAACATACAGCTTGACTGAATTATTCTAGAGAAATAGCCAAACATTTTTAGATTGAATGTTAGTTTGAGATTGTGGCGCTCACAGTTATTTAACATCTTAACTGAAACTGGGAAATGTTAATGAGGCAGTTTAAATACTTGCGGCGTCTTGGTTATGTCCCTCTGGGACTATTTATCTGTTGATAACCATGTTTACAGCAATAAAACAGCGATTAACCATAGAGATTGCCAGGAGTGAGGCTCTCGTATTGACCATTACTTTAACAATGCTGGGAAAGAAATAAAAGATAGAAGAAGGGGGAAAGACAAGATAGTGGAGCTTGATAGGTGAAGAGCAGAGGGATTCCAGCAAGTCATTAGGGTCAGATTAGCGTTGTAGATGAGTAACGACAAGGATGAGCAATTATGAAGTAAAGGAATTCAAGCAGTTGATTAAAAAGAAGAGAGGGCATGGTGGAAAAGGCATCAGTGAAAAAGGTTGCTTCTCTAGCTGGATGGGCTACATCAGAAATAAAATTTCCCTTTTATCCATTAAAAATGTGAAAGGATACAAATGTCTTCACTGGGCGCTAAAGAGTTCATAGCTGAAAGTCCTTGGGGAGAGCAACCAAGGGTGTCCCCATCGAAAAGTTGCTGCCTCTGGCTCATCAGCAATGCCACTGCTGCATATAGCAACACTGGGACAAGCCTGCTGACTCAGAGCAGGCAGGTTCATAGGGCTCATCTACACCAAGCAGGATATTCCACTATGAAAGCGGTATATAAAAGGCAGGAGCCACACTACTGCTTTATAAAGGTATTGAAGTGTACTGACCCCTGTTGGGTCCCGTGACACATCTAGACCAAGCAGGATATAGCACAATGAAAGTGGTATGGAAGCAGTAAATAGTATGTTTCAATGGGCCCCAACAGTTGTCAGTGCACTTCAATACTGCTATAAAGCAGTAGTATCGCTCCTGCCTTTTATATGCCACTTTCATAGTGGAATATCCTGCTTGGTGTAGATGAGCCCATAAAAGACCAGATAGTTATTCAATGTTGGACCATGTACTTATTTTAAGTTAAAGGAAAGCATGTGTGCTGGTTTTTATTTTTTTAAAACAAGCAAAAACAAAATTTTAAACTATTGATTTTCAGTCCATGAATATATCACACATACATAGTTAGTTACATTATTGATTGTTAAACCAAAAGACTGTACAAATATACAATGTCTAGGGACATAGCTAGACCTAAGGTTTATCCCTGGATTGCCCAGGGGTCAAACCTGTTCATCTAGGTGACACACAGGGGATCCAGTGCTCAGGCAGGGGCGAACCCTGGATGATCCCAGGATTACCTTATGGTTTTATTAGAATGTAAGCCTATGCGGCAGGGTCTTGCTATTTACTGTTTTACTCTGTACAGCACCATGTACATTTATGGTGCTATATAAAATAATAATAATAATAATAATAATAATAATAATAATAATAATAATAATAATAATAAAAAAAAAACAACCTTAGGTCTAGCTGTGGCCCAAATTGGTTCTCTTCAGAGGGGGGGGGAAACAGAAGCGGTAATCATGTTTTCATGACGTTATGAGCATGTTTTCATGATGTTAAACTTCCTACATGGAAACAGTAAATATTATCTATACAAACAATGTAAAAGAAAGAACATTCCCTCCTACATTCAGTGAAGATTAGTTCCTTCCATCTATAGCACCGTTTACCATAACCACAAAGAAAGAAACAGGACTAGAACATAAGAAGAGCTGGATCAGAACATGGGTCCATCTAGTCCAGCACTCTGTTCACACAATGGCCAACCAGCTATCGACCAGGGACCTACAAGCTGAATACAGTTGCACCAGCACCCTCCCGCCCATGTTCCCCAGTAACTGATGTACATAGGCTTGCTGCCTCTAATACTGGAGGTAATGGATAGTCATAAATACTAATACCCATTGATAGCCTTTTCCTCCAGGAATTTATCATACCCCTTTTTAAAGCCATCCCAAATGGTTTTGGACAGGGTTATTTTTTAGATACTGACACACTGGGTAACTCCTGCAAAAGGCTTGGATGCTATGTATGAACTATATGCATGATGAAGATTACAATGTTTGTATAGATTGCATTTACTAGTTCCATGTAGGAAGTTTAACATCATGAAAGGAAGTAAGGCAGGTGGCTACTAGGAGGAGGGCTTTCTCTGTTGTGGCACCCCGGCTGTGGAACGAGCTCCCCAGAGAGGTCCACCTGGCACCTACACTGTATTCTTCTCATTGCCAGCTGAAGACCTTTTTATTTTCTCAGTATTTTAACACCTAAATTTAAACTTTGCTGTTTTAATTCTGTATTTTAATCCTATATCAATTTCTGCTGTGTGGTTTTATACTGGTTGTGCTTTTTATATTGTATTTTGTATTTGTGTTTTAAATTTGTTGGTTGTTTTTATGCATGATGTGTTTATGCATGATGTGTTATGCATGGTTTTAATTTTTGTGAACCGCCCAGAGAGCTTTGGCTGTTGGGCAGTATAAAACATAATAAATAAATAAAACATGCTCTAGTAAGAGCTATAACTACTGTTTACATTTTTCCCCCTAAAGAGGACCAGTTTGGTTGAAACATGTTTGGGATGTAGGCATTGTACATTTGTACAACCTTTTGATTTGGAAAGCAGTGTTGCAACTACATATATGTGATATATTGATGGATTGCTAATCAATTGTTTTAAATTTTGTGTAAAGTATTGACATTTATATTAAAATTATGTCAATTTTTTACACACATATGTTTCCTTAAACATTTTCTGTTTTGGTGTGTTAGAGGGTTAAGGATCACTGGTGTTTTGATTTGAAAAACAAAACAAACAAAAATAGATCTCCAATATATAATCAAGTAAGAGTAGAAATACAAATACTTCTAGTAGACTATCAATACAGGCACAACTATCCCAGAGAGGTCTGCCTGGCACCTACACTGCACTCCTTTCGTCGCCAGCTGAAGACTTTTTTATTCTCTCAGTATTTTAACACTTAATTTTAACTTAAATTTCAATTTTACTGCTCTAATTCTGTATTTTAATCTTATATCAATTTCTGCTGCGTGGTTTTATCCTGGTTGTGCTTTTTTATACTGTATTTTGTATTTGTGTTTTTAGACTGTTGGATGTTTTATTATGGTTTTAATTTTTGTGAACCGCCCAGAGAGCTTCGGCTATTGGGCGGTATAAAAATGTAATGAATGAATGAATGAATAAATAAATAAATAAAATACAAAGAAGAACAGGATAAAATTCAGCCATTAAAGCACAAAATGCAGTTGTGCATCATATTATACAGCTTTATTTGGACATACAGCCTATTATGATCAATTAGCCTTGCAGCCAGGTAGATGTTAGAAGGTCCCATTTAGCTCCACAGGAATTATTTCTGTATAAACATTAGGGCTGTGCAGGGACCCACCTGATTCAACTCAGAGACCAGTTTAGAGCCCCTGAAGAAGCCCCGGTTCGGCTCAGGGGTGCTTCGGGGAATGCCCGCCTTGCTGAGGTGAGATTCAGGCACTCCGAGTCGCCTCGGCCTTTCCCTGCTTACCTTCCTCCACTGCTGCCATTTCCACCGCTGTTGTCGTCGCAGCCACTACCGCTGCCACCATTGTCGTTGCTTCTGCTGCCGCCTCGCTTCTTCCGGCTGCTGACGACAACAACAAGAACTACACCCCATGCGATTTTAAGATATCGTGGGGGCTCTGATGATTAGTACCTCTATGGCCACCGTAGTTTGTGAGCATAGAGGTACTAAACAGTTTAGAAGAGAAGTGGCAGCAATGACAATGGCGGTGGCAATGACAATGGCGGCGGAAGCGGCGGTGATGGAGGAGGAGGAAGTTAAGGCCAGGCCCCAGTGCGGCTCCAAGGCGGTCCGAGGTGGCCCAAGGCTTTGGAGCTGATCAGCTTCAGCTCAGAATGCCTTGGGCTGACCCCGAACCACCTTGGAACCAAGACGAGGTAGGCCAAATCAGCCCACCTTGGCTTGGAGTTGGGGCCGAGGCCCGAGGCCCTGCACAGCCCTAATAAACATGTACTAGACTGAGTCATAAAGTTGTAGTCCGAGACAAACTTACTAGGAAATAAGTGTCAGTGGCTTCCTGGTTGAATGAGTTAGGAATGGCAAAAAACTGTGGGTAATGTTGTGAACTCCTGGGCTAAATAATAAACAGTGGGAACGGGGGGAAACCCTACACCCTAACATGACAAAGCAGGCTGTATACTATTTAGTATACAGTTACTTATTTAATGTATACTTGGAAAACTTGGGAGAGGACAGAGAAACTGAATTATTTTTTTATTTATTTATTTAAGGATTTTTATGCCGCCATTCAGCCAAAAAAGGCTCTCATGGCGGCTTACAAAAGTATTTCTTGACAGTCCCTGCCCACAGGCTTACAATCTAAAAGACATGACACAAAAGGAAAGGGGACTGGGAGGGAGGAGGAGGAGGGGGGAAAGGAAAGCAAACTCAGGCACTACAATCTTAGTTGGAAAGTTCAGCAGTTACAGGTGACAGCAGGAGGGAGGGGGCTCTCAGCTGGAGCTGGAGCTGGACCCAGGCACGGTGGAGAGGTGCCTGGCTGCTGCTTCCTCCCTCACTGGTGGCCTCTGCAGAGACAGTTGACAGCAGGAGGGAAGGGGCTCTCAGCTGGAGCTGGACCCAGGCACGGTGGAGAGGTGCCCGGCTGCTGCTTCCTCCCTCACTGGTTATTATCACCAAATTAGAGGGAGAGAATATCAGCACTTCAAAAACTGCAGTCAGAAATATAAGGATTCCCTAAAATAGAAAGAAAGAAAGAAATGAAAAGCTTCTCTTTGTAGGTTTTCTTGGAGTTAAACCAGAAAGCAATTGGTAGGTGATAATGAGAACAGTAGGCTGGTTTTTTATCTGCCTAGGTCTTGTGCATGGAATTCTCCATTGAATTAATTGACAGGCAGCTGCCTTTCACAATCAACTTAGGAACGCTGATGTTTCATCACAGGCCATTTCGACACCCACCTTTTTTCCAGGGATTGTCCCAGGATCATCCCTGTGCATCCAAATGACACACAGGGGATCCCAGGAGCAGGCAGGCATGATCCCTCCATTTGCCTGGAATAATCCTTAGGTGTAGAAAGGGCCACAAGCTCTGAAGTATGTGCTACTACATGAGCAGAACTGGGCCACATTTCATCTGTGATGGAGTCTAGCAACTTCTGAAAATGGAAGGGAAAAAGAAAGTACTGGGTTGAATGCAAGAGAATCAGTCAACTCATGGCCCTTCATTTATCAGAGCTAAGCCCTGGCACATCAAATGCAGAAACAGCCATGTTCTTAAACCTAAAAGAACATCACAGCTTTGTTCTTTGCAGAGCTTGGAATCCTGTTTTCTCCCTAGACATGAGAGCATCTGATTCTGTTTTTAAATAGTAGCAAGCAATTGCTTCACCAGGACTGTATTTATGTATTCATAATATTTTTGAATTGCCCCTCCACTCAATGTGTGCCTCGGCTGAGTTGCAATAAAATAGGGTGACCATATTTTGGAAACCAAAAAAGAGGACATCTAGTGTGTGTGTGTGGGGAAGCAGCTTTCTGAGTCCTGCAGAAAGTACGTTATTCCCCCGCCACCTTAAAGAACCCGATTGGAGTGGAGGAGGGGAAAGGATTTCATTCTGCACCACCACCATCCACTCCAATTGGGGCCTTTTCTATAATGTCCACGAATGACCCACTTTCCCCTTTAAGACCTCAATTGGAGCTCAGGGTGGGGGAACGATGTGCCTCAAGAAAGCATGTCATTCCCTCCTGCCATGCTAATGGCAGCCTTAAAGGGGAAGATGTGTTATTCCAGGACACTATTGAAAATTATAGAAAATCCCCCCTGACACCATGGAAAGAACAAAAACCAGGACAAATCCGGGGAAATCCTGACAGTTGGTCACCGTAAATAAAACCATAAACACAAAACCGGAAAACCTTCTAAAATCAAAGAGTGGACTTAATCAGTAAAAGCTTAGCAGAACAGTATAGTTTTTATCCATCATCTAAAGGCCAGTAAGAAGGGAAGTGCCTTGACCTCCTTGGGAATGCTGCTTAGGGATATATGAGAAATTCGTTCCAGTTTGGTTTTGGTAGGAATGTTGCGAGTGTCCATTTGAACTGCCAATTCAGCCCCCAGACACCAGTGCACAGACACACACCCTCGTGCTTGCTGGACTTAGACCAGATCTATACCAAGCAGGATATGACATTTTGAAAATGGTTTGAAAACTGTACATGGGGTGTGTCCTGGGCCCCGACAGTTGTCACTACTGTTATAAACCATTTAAAAAAATAATGTAGATCTTGCCTTAGGTGTCCATCACACCTAAACGTTTGCCCTGGTTTGTCCCCATATTATTCCCCCTCCATTTACATACTGTTTGAAAACCTTTAATTCATCTTTAGACCTCTCCTGCACACCTGTGAATCACTCCCCCCCCTTTGCAGGTCTCCTTTGTACCTCCCCTTACAGTGTATTGGTTGGTTGAGTTGGACACCTCGCCCTCCCCAGTTATCGACATGGCATGCTGGAGAAAAGACATGCCCCCTTCTTTCATCAGCAATACCGCCCCTTTAACACATGCCCTCAGAACATCAGATTGAGTACGATTGGATAAAAATACACATTGAGGGTCGAGTGCATTGTTAGAAAAACTGTTCTTTCCCCATACCAAGAAACCTCTCAAAGAGGGCAGGAAATGGCGAGATCACGGCAGGACATGGACAACGTCATGTGAGCCCTCAGGAAACAATGCACAGCAAGAGTGGGCTATAACGCTGGTGTGATGGAGCCCTTAGTGTCTGCCAAGTCAGGCAAGCGTGGCGGTCATGAGCAGCCATATCTCCCTCTGCCAGAGCCCCCTCATGTTCCTTCCTTTCAAGTAGAGCACGAACATAAATCAGCCATTATGGAAAAGGCCCCCTCTCAACCCTTCTTTCTCTCCTTGCAAGGGGCACAAGCGGACAAGTCAATAAGCCCTTGAAGGGCTTGCACAGCCCAGCTCACATGGGTGGGCTTTTCGGGTGCCCACCTAGTGAGTCCATCCATCCCTACTTTTGGGTCAGATTCACCCAGTTCACACCTTCCAGACTAAACAAAAACTGGGATGCAATCTGCAGTCAAAGTCCGTATCCTTCCAAGTTTGCAATGCGATCTGTGGTAACCAACCCCCCACCCTCCAAAAAATGCATTCCACAACATGTGTATGCAAATCAATGGGAGAAGGAGGTGTACATTTCAAAGATTTATTTATTTATTTATTTATTTATTTATATTTATTTATTTGTTACATTTATATACCGCCCCATAGCCGAAGCTCTCTGGACGGTTTACAAAAGTTAAAAACAGTAAACATTTAAAAAGTATACAAAAGATTTGCACAATGGATGTGTGTACATTTGGAAATATACTCGTAGAACTATGCACAGATTTTCATGCAAAAGAAACAAACAAAACAAAGCTCGCAATATGATGGGGACTCAGATCAAAACAAGCATCAAGATGGAATTCCGGCCATTTGTACACCAGCCGAGTTTTCCCAGGGATAAATAAACCATAGGAAAACCCAATTCTTCTCGTGGTCCTGCCTCCTTGTCAGTAAAGTTCTTCAGGCACTCCGTGCTCATCAGGGTGTTGTGAGATCCTCCCCCTCCCTCCTGGATGGCTGGGAGGTGTAGAAAGGTCCTCAGGGAACTTTGGTGAGCTCAGGTTTTGCTGTTTCTCACATCCCTACAGACGGTGCTACTACACTGAAGGCCCTGAGTCAGGTCCCCATGGCAGCCGCCATTAATACAGCGAGGAAAAGGACAAAAGGGTGCATGCAGGTCAGAGCGGAACTGAGTTCCCCCCCGACCTGCACCCCCTTTGTCTTGCAGGCAGCAATGGGCCAAAATCCATTGGCCATATCCTTCAGGGCCCAGGAGGGCCAGACATGGGGATGTCTGTTGCCCTCATGGGCCCAGGTGGGTTTTCACCCCATTGCTAAGTTATTGACAGGCCTAGATGCAGCTTATTCACATTCCTTTTTGATCTGCACTATTAATAATGAGGGAAGGGATAACATACACTCGAGACTTGGCCTGAGAGCTTCCAATTGCTTACCCGGGCCAGGGATGGGTGAACTCCCCTGACTCCTGTTTGCCTTCTGCTTGCTGGACTCCTGTTGGTTGCCCAACATGTTTTTTAAGGGTCCACAAGCTGCAATTTGCACAAATATGTAGCTGGGAATATTTATGCCCGGCCCCGACGTGCATGTCAGGTAAGCCACCAGACAGTCTGTGGGAACCCAGAGAGAGCTCGTGTCTTTTTGTGGTGGGAGGGTCCACAAGCTGTGATTTAGGCAAATTCATGTCTGGAAGTATTTATAGACATCTGGATTTGTGAAAAAATATGAACATATATAGCACAATTTATGTAAAAATGCAGGTGTAATTTTGCATGAATCGCGATTTCCGTAAATGTTCCCAGCCACGAATTTGCAGAAGTAGCAGTCTGCGCAAATCAGTATTTGCACACACCCCCAAAAAACCCACCAGGAAATCACAAGCTAGCAAAAACTCACCAAGCTCCACCCCCAAAACAGATTCCTCCAACGTTCCTACCCTAGTATGGAGCAACTGATCTCAACATCATAGAGGACTTTGTTTGCAATGATATGGGCGCTATAACTTGTTTGAGCGCCACACCATGTTGTGATGTTACTGCACATTCTTTCAGTTTGTGTGGGATTTTTATAGCCAGCAGATGCAACCCCTAGTTAGGCATGATAATGAGTCGATAGTAAAAGCGTTGAGCTGATGTGTTTTAATTGGCCTGTAATCGTGTTGCCTCCATATAGGTCTGCAGTCACATCTTTCTCTGAACCAGCATATATCAGTGAGATACAGTATGATGGCAACCTTATTATCTCTTTTCCCCCCGTGTTACTTTTCCATTACTGCTAAGGAAACAAGCCTCCTGTTAATTCAAGCATGGCCCTTTAGAGCTTTTCAGGAGTGAGAAATACTATTACAATGCTCTTTCTAATAACTTGGTATTTGACTACACAGTTCCCGCATAGAACGGTATGCATGAAAACGCTTTTGTCATTAGGGTCCCTCCTTTTGCATGCCCATTTATATATATGAGCAGAGAGCAATTTCCTACACAACACCTGCAGATTAAAACAAACAGATCAAGTCATCGGAGTCTTCAGTACTTGTCTGTTTGTGCCTCTGTGTGTGTGTGTGTGTGTGTGTTTTGTTTTAATCACGAAGGCCCATAGGAGATGGAGAAGGAGGCACGACTACCTTGTTTGGCATAATTGTTTTTTAAAAATTCATGACTGTGTTTGCATCCAAGCAGGATGTGGAAGATGGAAAGTCAATAGGGAATGATTTGAGCTTCAAAAAGCATGAGGGAAAGACAAAGGCCAGGACCAAAAGAGATATTTTATGTATACCCAAGTGCCTGGGCATATTTAGTGGGATTCATTGACTATTTTCCCCTTTCAAAAGAGGGCCTCCTTGCCATATCATGAACTGCTTCACAATGCCCCTCAGTGTCAAAGCCAGTAGAATGTCGCAGGTGCCCAGCGGAGTCCGGGAGTCTGATCGACTCACCAGCATCCCTCCCCCCAGACCCAGTTGGGTTCCCACAGCATGTTTGCAGGCCCACAGGTTGAGTGGCCACACGGGCTGAGAAGCTCTCAGCAGCCATCTGCCCTCGTCCAGAGCCTCCATTGTGTGCAACAATGAAGGCTCCAGACATCGTACATCTCCCCCATTGTGTAAATAGTGGCCATGAAGGCCCAGTTTATGCAGTGGGGGGAACTACATAATTTCCAGAACCTCCATTATTGTGCACAATAGAGGCTCTGGATGAGGGTGGACAGGCTCGCAACATCATCCAATGCTTGCTGAGCTGCAACAGAAGAGGGGCGGGCGTCCAACAAATCAGACGTGGGTGAGTTCGCCCATCCCTAAAATCAGTTTACCATTGCCGTAATCTCAAATTTGATCCCCTCCCTTGAACAATGACACAGTCATTTGGATATTTAAAGATGGATATTGAAGCACACACCCCTCAAAGATCATGAACATATCATGAGACCTCTTATGCCTCCTTCTTACGTGGATGGCGTGTTTCCCTCCATATCTTGGCAATTGATTACTGAATTGCTGTTTGATCACAGAGATGTAGCAGGTAAGCCGTTGGACCAAGAGTTAGGAGACTCAGGTTTAGATCCCCACTCAGCCATGTCAGCTAAACCTGCCTGACATGATTGATGTGAGAATCAAAGAGCAGGGGGAGACCCAGGTTCACTGACTAGAGCTGAGTTGGGGAGAACTTTTAAGCTTGCTCCCTGTTTTGTGGTATTGGTGTGGGACTTTTGTTCCAGGTGTAACAACATGCAAGCAGGACACGGTGCAACAGCACCCTCCCACCCATGTTACCCAGCAACTGGTATGCATGGGCTTATTGCCTCTGATACTGGAGGTAGCACATAGCCATCAGGGCCAGTAGCCATTGATAGCCTTCTTCTCCAGGAATTTATCCAACCCCCTTTTAAAGCCATCCAAATTGGTGGCCATCACTACATCTTGTGTTAGCGAATTCCATAATTTCACTATGTGCTGTGTGAAGAAGTAATTCCTTTTATTTGTCCTGAATCTCCCACCAATCGGCAGCATGGGAAGACCCGAGGTTCTAATAGTTTGAGAGAGGGAGAAAGAAGATGAGCCCTGTCTATAAGAAAGCACTGGAGAATTCCTGTTTCCCTTGGAGAAATTCAGCAAAATTGTCCTCCCAATTTCTCTGCCCATAAATAGGGTGGAGAATTTTGAGAGGCCATTTGTGCACAGCTCTAATTGAGTGAGAAGTGAAACACTTGCCCCGAAGTGAGTTGTGTATAGGTATCCCAAAATCCATTCCCCGAGAAGTGTTTAAATGCTTCAGATGGCCCACATAATAATTCAATTAACAATTTATAAAGATTGCATACTATGTCCTTTAACTTTAGAGATTTGGACTTTAAAAGACTTTCAAAATCAGTCTGTTGGTATGTTACCTATGACAATACATGAGGACTATTTATTTATTTATTTATTTATTGGTATTTATACCTATGAACAAGATAGTGCATTTGCTTATACTAGATCGGATAGACAATTTCTTCTTTATATCAGATGTACACTGTTTATTATGAATGATGTTCCAAAAACCCAGTCTCTTTTCCTGACCATTTTTGATCACCTTTGCTTATTTCCATATGGGGAAAAAATAACAGTTGTGGATTGTTGTTGTTGTTATTAGGAAATGGTGATCCTGTAAAGGGTGAATGAATCCCTATGAAAGAGCAGAAACGGCCATATAATCCTAGCATCAAAACGATTTGAGGGCTCAGAGCACTTTCATCTATACAGAAAGCACATTCCCCCCAATCAGCCTCAATTTGAATACATGATACAAATGTCTAACAAGTACTGATTATATTGCAACAACGATCACTTACATCAGAGAGCTTCACTTTATGGTCTTACCCTTGACAAACATATTTATCATCTGTACTCTTGTTTAAAAAAAAGAGAAAGGAAGTTTGGGTTATGCTCTTTGAATCAATATGCTCATTACTTTTAATTAAAAAGGAATGAAGACACAGGGGAACTCATTTGAATAGCATCTCCATCTTGCATTAAAGATTCACATGCCATCCACGGTGCATGCAGCAGAAGAAAGCATAGGCAAGGTTTTCTAATGAGAGCAAATGCTGGTACATATTTTTGTAAACCGCCCAGAGAGCTTCAGCTATGAGCAGTATATAAATGCAATAAATAAATAAATAAATAAATAAATAAATAAATAAATAGGTTGTATTGTACACTGTTTAAGAAAGATCATTAGGACCAGTTTACACACCACCACTCTTTATCACATGATAGTTTTATTTGTCACTTATTTATTTTATTTATTACATTTATATACCGCCCCACAGCCGAAGCTCTCTGGGCGGTTCACAAAAGCTAAAAACAGCAAACGTTAAAAGTATACAAACTTTAAAAACCATCAGAGACATAAAAACAACAGTATAAAAACAGCAGCAGCAGCTTGGTTAAGATGAGCACATACAGAGTCAACTAAAACTCGGTAGAAGTACCTTTTGATTTAGGAGGAGTTGCAGAGGTTGCCCTTGAAAAAGAGTTCTGTTTGACAATTCAGCTGAATCAGTACATTTTTCTTTGGCACCTATGTGAGGTTCACCTCTCTTGGGGAGGAGTGGCATTTTGGTCTTGCCCTACCATCTCCCTTCCTTCCTTCCCTTAGTTTAAGTCTGCTACCAAAGTATGCAAACAATATCAAGAATGCAAACAACATCTGTAACAATTTTGCCAAGAGAAATATTTCTCATTTGAGAGAGCTTCATCATGTTAACTATCTTTCGGACGCTGGATCTGTTAAGTTTCTAGAGAAGGAAATTCCATTGTTGTGGGGAAGCCAAAAAGTGAGAAAGCCGTTGATGGATGAGTTTATGGAACAGAGAACCAAGGCCTCATCTACACCAAGCAGGATATTGCACTATGAAAGTGGTATATAAAAGGCAGGAGACACACTTCTGCTTTACAGTGGTATTGGAGTGCACTGACAACTGTTGGGGCCCATTCACACAAACCATATACCACTTTCATATCACTACAACCTGCTTGGTGTGGCTCCTGCCTTTTATATACCGCTTTCATACCACTTTCATAATGCAATATCCTGCTTGGTATAGATTAGGCCTCAGAATGATCCAGCTCTTTATTCTTCCAGTTAATGATTTGAACTGTTGGGGCCCAGGACACATCTGCACCAAACAGGATATAGCACTATGAAGGTGGTATGAAAGCAGTATATGGTATGTGTCAATGGGACCCAACAGTTGTCAGTGCACTTCAATACCACTGTAAAGCAATAGTTTGGCTCCTGCCTCTTATATACCACTTTCATACCGTTTTCCTAGTGCAATATCCTGCTTGGTGTAGGTGAGGCCCAAGATGGATGTCTTGGTAAGATTGACAACAGAGCTATGTAAGAATATGAAGAAACCCTATGAAATTTAGTTCCTTTTGCTTCCCTCAAAATTCCTCAGAGAATTCTCCTGAGCAGGAATATCCAAGATGCCATTTTATGAGAAATTCACTGGCAACTCTAGCCCCAGATGTTATTGGCTTTGTCCACTATACCTTGAGTTCCTTCATCAGCCCAGCATGTCATTTGGTCCTGGTGAAAGGCAAATTACAGTTACAGCATGACTTTATCTCATGTTTTACTGTTTTGTAGATTTTATCTAGGGGCTAGAAACGATCTTCTGAACCCTATTTTACAATCTTATCCTGGTCACCCAACTGAATTCTTAACGTCTCTTTTACTTTGTAATATAGACAAATCAATCACTGAGCAAGTGGCCAAGTTTTTGAACCTGGCCATTTCTTTTAGATCTTCTATGATCGCTTGATTTTTAATAGTTAATGGTATGTTCAGTTTGCTTGTATGTAAAATTTTTATTTGCTGGAATGGTCTATTGACTGCAATAAACTGTTGTTGTTGTTGACTTTATTAAAAAAAAAATCTGTGTAGATAAGTATGTGTGGAAAACACACACACCAGAAATTTCACTGGTTTTGAAACTGTCTCTCAAAGTGCCTTTGATGTTTCCCATAAGAACAGCCATGCTGGATCAGACCATGGGTCCATCTAGTCCAGCACTCTGTTCACACAATGGCCAACCAGATGTCAACCAGGGACCAACAAAGCAGGACATGGTGCAACAGCACCTTCCCACCCATGTTCCCCAGCAACTGATGGACCCAGGCTTACTGCCTCAAATACTGGAGATAGCACACATCCATCAGGGCTAGTAACCATTGATAGCTTCACCTCCAGGAATTTATCCAACCCCCTTTTAAAGCCATCCAAATGTGTGGCCATCTGAGTAATATTCAAGGCAACCTTGAATTGTGTCTGAAATACAAACATATGCAATGTGTTTGGCCTTGTGGGTGCCATTGCTCAGTGGTAGGTCCAAGATGCAATCCCCAGCACCTCAAAATAGCAGAGCTGGACTTACCATGAAGTGGAAAGATCCGGGCATAGCAGAGTATGGGAAGAGTGGCACTCTCCCTCTCCAAACGGATTGCCACTTCTTGGTTCTGCCAGATGTCACCTGCCAGATCAGAGGGAGGGAGGCGGTGCCAGCGGGTCCCCCCTTCAGTTGGTGACCTACCTTGGGTTGGGCCTGTCAAGTAGAGCAGGAAAAATTCCACCTGAAATCCTGGAGAACTACTGCCAGTTAGTGTTGAAAATACTGGGCTAGATGGCCTAATGATCTGCCTCAGTATAAGTCAGATTCATATGCTCCCAGTGGCCCACATTTGCTGCTGTTTCTGAAAGACATCTCAAATGTGGACAGGGAGACATTTTTCTCCCTCTCTCAAAATACTAGAACCCGGGGTCTTCCCATGAAACTGATTGGTGGGAGATCCAGGACAAATAAAAGGAAGGACTTCTTCACACAGCGCATAGTTAAATTATGGAACTCACTACCGCAAGATGTAGTGATGGCCACCAATCTGGATGGCTTCAAAGGGGGGGTAGATAAATTCCAGGAGGCAAAGGCTATAATGGCTACTAGCCCTGATGGTTGTGTGCTATCTCAAGTATTCGAGGCAATAAGCCTGTGTGCACCAGTTGCTGGGGAACATGGATGGGAAGGTGCTGTTGCACCATGTCCTGCTTGTTCATCCCTGGCTGATGGCTGGTTGGCCACTGTGCGAACAGAGTGCTGGACTAGATGGACCCTTGGTCTGATCCAGCAGGGCTCTTCTTACGTTCTTATGTTCTTAAATAGTAGTGCAGTATTTGATGGCACAGTGGCCCGGATACTAATCACTAAGTCCGAAGAAAGATGTAGCTTTTTCACTACAGAATTTGAGTAGTTGGTGAAATTATACAGCTAGTGCCGTGGCACTCTGAGCCACCACCCCAACCTAGACTTTCAGACCACGGATGGATCTAGGAGAATTGCTATGAAATTTAGTCATTATTGTACACCATTTTATTATTCCTAGTGATTTAAAGTGTGTTATTATTAATAACCAAAACTATGATCATGCGTGAACAGGGAAACCACCCCCCACTACTCCATCCCAAGGCCAATTTCAATCTTAGTTCAACTTCAATTACATCAATCTTAGCTGAATTTCAATTGACTAGCCTGCCAACTTTCGTGAATTATTTTCATTCTTTCTTCTTTTTTCTTTTTGTTAAGTCGTCCTGTAGGTCATCCTGAAGTTGAACATGGGGGAGGGGAGCTGGAACTTGGAAACAATGTGTTAGCTAAAATATTAATACCGATCTCAGCACTTCACTGGGTTTATCACCACATGGGCATAAATCTCATACGTTTTATTTGACAGAAGAGTTGAGTGTGACAAGAATGAATTTGGGGTGGGGGCAGAAGAGGAAAGGAAGGAGAAATTGGTTTGTAGGAAATTTGGAAGTGCTGTGAGAAAGTCAAGTCACAAGCACCAAATGTCATCTTAAAAAAGAAAAAAAAAACCCAGCATCTGTGGTAGCATCCTATTGCATAACAGAATATTTCCTTCAAGTTGTGTAGCTGTGAGGCAGCCTGCCTGCAGAAGATGATAAGGAGACGTGACAGAAAGGTCAACATGGTGTCACAATAGGGATAGTCCATCACAACTTGTCAAAAGAAGCATTCGTCCTTGGCAAAACACAGATGTTAGAACACAATTACCTCACATGACTGTCTTAAACAACCAATTTTAAACAGACCAAAGTATTAAAAGCCTTTATTTTGAATTCATTCACAATTTTTTTTGAAAGAACCTCTCTCTCTCTCTCTCTCTCTCTCACACACACACACACACACGGCACTTGTTAAGTATCGACTTTTGGTATCTAGTTTGTAGCCAATTGGATATATCTACACCAAAGACTGGGGCTGTTCAGACAACATGCTAAGCCACGGTTAGGCCACTAACCCTTTTGCAGCAAGTGGTTAGTGAGCATGTTTCAACCGTGGTTATGTAGCCACCATGGTTAAGAATGGTTCACATGATGTGCTAAGCCAATAATGTTTAGCTCAAAATGCCGAACCACCGTGGGTTAGTGTGTTGACTGAACAGAATCACTGAAATTGTTTGAATAGTTAACCTGGAACTGTAGTTCTGTGAGGGAACTGCCAGACAGATACACTCTCTGTTTTGCGTCATTGTTATTAGCCACTCTGTTCAGGCTGCATCTGCATGGTATTTATTTATAGGATAATGTTGCTTTTATTTGCTGACCTCTGTGCTGCTCATTGAATTTAATAGGGATTCAGCTGGAGAGGCGACACTTCAATGAATCCTAACCATTGCTATGTCAGAAGGGTCATAGTCCTGAATCACAGCCTTCCTGCCCCAGATTTGCACTTGAAGTTATGTGACTTGGTAGGTATTCATTCAGTGTATTGCAGCCTTAACTTGGGTGGGATCTACACTAATGGTTATAACATTAACGAAGGGTTGCGATAACTTATTGGGGCACATGATACTATGTTTCTTAGTACATTTTATCGTCATTGCATTCTCCTTCCTTCTTCCGTTGTATTTCTTCCATTGTAATGTTTAAATAGCATTGCAAGTGTTCGTATGTGCCCCCTTACGTCATAATTGTTGTATCTGACTGACTTTTGAATCGTCGATAGTCAGCCAATCGCTTTCAAGGGGGCGTGGATACTTCCTTTCGGCGCCTAAATCAACAGCTTCTGCTGTGTTTGTTTGAGAAGAGGAAGTGGGCAGATCAATGAACAAACCAACGAAGGGAAACTCAAACCTACAATGTTAGAAGACACAGTGTGTCCCGGCTTAATAAATTAATAACGGGAAGGAGAAAGGTAAGTAGCGTTATAATGCCTGAGTGTGCCCTGTGACGTTTTAAACTGGCAGAACCTATAACTTGACCAGAGGAACTTAAAAATGTGATAAACACTGGTGTAGATCACCCCTTGCTTCAGACATTTGACCTATCTAACTCAGGGCACTGGATTGGCAGTGGCACTCAGAGCTCCAAGGCAGAAGACTTTACCAGCCTTGTATTTATTTATTTATTTATTTAATTACATTTATATACCGCCCCACAGCCGAAGCTCTCTGGGCGGTTTACAACATTTAAAAATAGTAAACATTAAAAGTATACAATTTAAAACCACACACACATAAAAACAGTATAAAAACAACAGTATCCATTTAAAAACAACAATTGTGGGGTCCATTAAAAACAAACTTAACGTTGTTAAATGCTGTTAAAATGCTGTTAAAAATGCCTGGGAGAAGAGAAAAGTCTTGGTAGGCCAGCTAGTGAAGCTGCGTTGTATAGCTTGGTAGGCCAGCTAGTGAAGCTGCGTTGTGCTCTTACTCTGAAATTTAGGTCCTCCCTGGGTGGGGTTTATGTGAAGACTCATGTGTCCATTCATTGCATTATCACACAGTTTACAAGGCCATTCTAGTAGCATCTGGTTTCTCTCCCAAGACTCTGACATCAACCGTGCCTAGGGTGACCATATGGAAAGGAGGACAGGACTCCTGTATCTTTAACAGTTGTATTGAAAAGGGAATTTCAGCAGGTGTCATTTGTATAGATGAAGTACCTGGTGAAATTCCCTCTTCATCACACCAGTTAAAGCTGCAGGTGCCCTGCCCTCTTTTAAATCTGGTCACTCTAGTATAGCTCCTGCAGCTTTAACTGTTGTGATGAAGAGGAAATTTCACCAAGTTCTCCATATATACAAATGACATCTGCTGAAATTCCCTTTTCTAGGCAACTGTTAAAGATACAGGAGCCCTGTCCTCCTTTCCATATGGTCATCCTAACAGTGCCCCCATGCTTGTTCTGACCATGCGATGTCTGTCAGGAGTGGAGAACTTCTTTCAGCTCAAAGGCCAAATCTATTTTTGGAGAAGCTCTTGAGGGCCACATCCCAGTGGTAGGTAGGGCTGAAGGCAAAGGGGGCAAGGCCAAGATACCAAAACCACCAGTGTAGTGGAACTTAAAGCTCTTAGCACCAGTAACTAATGCCTTAGAAGAGGTATTTCAACCTTTTAGAATTGGGAAAACCTGGACAAAAGCTGGGAAACCACCAAACCTTCAGTTGTTGGGGGAAAGGGGGTCGGGCCAAGGGAAGGGGGTGTGGCCATCTGGAAAAACCTGGAGGGCCAGACTAGGACCCCAAGAGGGCTGCCTTTGGCCCCAGGACTTGAGGTTACCCAACCCTGATCTAAGGGAAGGTGAGCCAACCAACTAATTTAGCCCTGCATTTGCTCCCACTGGTGCCAGATATACATATTGTGTCTAATCATTACAGATGTGGAATAAAAAGCAAGAAATCACACTTTGAAAAAGGTATATGGAATGTGGATTATGCCCAACAGTTGTCAGTGCACTTCAATACTGCTATAAAGCAGGAGTGTAGTTCTAGCCTTAGGGCTCATCTACACCAAGCAGGATATTCCACTATGAAAGGGGTATATTATAACAGGCAGGAGCCACACTACTGCTTTATAGCGGTATTGAAGTGCACTCACCGCCATTGGGGCCCTTTGACACAAACTTGATTTTGTTCTGACTTTATACTGTTAGTTTTACCCTACCCAGTGCCTGTTTACCCTACCCTGTGCCTGTTTGCATTCTCTTCCCCTCCTTATTGTTTTATTATGATTTTATTAGAATGTAAGCCTATGCGGCAGGGTCTTGCTATTTACTGTTTTACTCTGTACAGCACCATGTACATTGATGGTGCTATGTAAATAAATAAATAAATAAATAAATAAATAATAATGACACATACCATATACCCTACTTGACGTGGCTCCTGCCTTTTATATACTGCTTTCATAGTGGAATATCCAGCTTGGTGTAGATGAGCCCCTAGATGAAATTATTATCACTCATCTGAACCAGTCACCTTCAGTAGGTCCAGCTATTCCAACGATGAGATGAAAATGTTGTACCTACTATGGCCCTGTTAAATATGAGGATCAATTAGACAATACTCCTGTTCAGACGACAAACTAAGCCACAATGGCATAGGTGTACCTAGCACATTTCATTAGGGTGTGCACCCAGGGATTTATTTATTTTTAAAGGAAAAAAATGATTGAAAGCTCAATCATAAAGGACATTATTTTTATTCATTCATTTATTAAACACTGTAGACACTGATGCCCTACTCCCAGCAGAGAGGCTCCCCGCAGAGCGATTCCTTGTCATTCCTGCTGTCAGGAGCAATGGTGCTCTCTCAGGGGCAATGGTTCTTTGGTGTGACAGAAGAACTGCTGGAGGGCAGCCGGAAGGTCATTCCCACTGTATTTAGAATCGTCTCTGGATCCCTATTCAATGCCCCCCTCAATTCAGTGCATATTGCTTGAGACATTAGGGTGTGCCTGGGCACACCTGGCACACCCCTTGCACATGCCTACGTACGTTGGTTAAGCATTTTGAGCTGAAAATTATGGCTTAATGTGTCATTTGAACCATAACTTATCATATTATGTGAACCATTCCTAACCATGGTGGCTCCATAATCATGGTTTTAACATGCTCACTAACCATTTGCTGCAACGCTCTAAGCCTACTAACCATGGCTTAGAGCATTGTGGGAACAGGCCCCAAAGAGGATGCAACCCTAATTCAGCACCACAACCTTAGTTGAATAGACAGTGATTCAAAGCCAGACTTTTAAGAGCTAAAAAGTCAAAAGTTCTGGGTCTGGATGGACAGATCTGTTACCCTTCATAACTTCAGTGTTTTATATGGCCTTCCTTGCTAATCTTGCCAATTGGGTAGATTGAGAAAGGCAGTTAGATGCACATTGAAAATCAAGGCATCAAACCAAGAACCAACAAATTTATCTTTTACTCAAACTTTCGAAAAACAGCACATAGACAGCCATTGTAATGGTATTAAAAAAAGAGAGAAGACACCAGATTTTATATCAGTTTTAGCAGTCAACCATTACGAATAATAGGCTATGAAAATAACATTCATCTAACCTTTGTCTAGCTTTGTTTCCTTATTCAAGCCAAGCCCTAACAATAAAGCAATTTCTTTTCGTTCATCTTAGTCATTTGGCAATGTTGCTTCCAACCCTACTGCTTTCAGCTCAGCTTCCTTTGTCCCTGGAGTCTGGGTCCTCTGCCATTCTCCACCTTGGCTTCTTTCTTTTGGTTTCTAGCTGTTAAACTACATACCTGCTTGCCAACTCCCCCTCCCAACCTCTTAGCCAATCAGAAAGGCAGTCGCTTTTGGATAAATATCTGGTTCCCATAGTAACTAGGTTTGTTTTTTTTCTTCCACTTCTGCTAGCATCAGCAGTAAAACTGTGCATTATTAGGTAACCACTATGGAAGTCTGAAAAGCTGGTAAATTCTAAATTTGTGGGCCTGCCAAGATTGGGCCAAACTCTACCATAGGGAGGTTATGTGTCCTCTTCAAAAGAAGACAGTCCTCCATTTGAAGGCCTGCTGAAGGACAATCTTCTATTTGTAAGTACTCTCTATTTTAGGGTGACCATATTTGGGAAACCAAAAAAGAGGACACCTAGTGTGTGTGTGTGTGTGTGGAAGCAGCTTTCTGAGTCCTGCAGAAAGTACGTTATTCCCCCGCCACCTTAAAGAACCCGATTGGAGTGGAGGAGGGGAAAGGATTTCATTCTGCACCACCACCATCCACTCCAATGGGGGCCTTTTCTATAATGTCCACGAATGACCCACTTTCCCCTTTAAGACCTCAATTGGAGCTCGGGGTGAGGGAATGATGTGCCTCAAGAAAGCATGTCACTCCCTCCTGCCATGCTAATGGCAGCCTTAAAGGGGAAGGTGTATCATTCCAGGACATTATTGAAAATTATAGAAAATCCCCCCTGACACCATGGAAAGAACAAAAACCAGGACAAATCCGGGGAAATCCTGACAGTTGGTCACCCTACTCTATTTTAAAGGCTGCCTTCTCTAAACCCAATTTCAAAGATGCTCCTCAACCATTAGCATCTGAACAGCAGACTGAACAGACAGGCATACCGGCCAACTAACCACAGTCTTCCACAACATGGTGAGATGTTCTCCATTTTTATTTAAATTTTAAGAATTTCTAAATTTGCATATACACAATGTTTATGCAAATCTCTACCCTCTTTTGCTGATTCATTAGTGGCCACACTACTCTATTCTACAGATAATCTTCCAAATTCTACCATGGCTCTACCCCGAACCATCAAATTCTATCCTGGTTCTACTTCCCCTTTCCCAGATTACATACTGGCCCACCCATAATCTGAGTGCCACCTACTATTTTTGAAATCAAAAGTTGTCAGTCTTGTCCCCCATTAAATTAGGATCTGGCTCATGTTGTGTAGGGTGACCATGTGAAAAGGGGGACAGGGCTCCTGTAACTTTAACAGTTGCATTGAAAAGGGAATTTCGGCAGGTGTTATTTGTATGCATGCAGCACCCAGTGAAATTCCCTCTTCAGGAAGCCCTTTCCTCTTGATTAGATTCAAAAGAAGGGATGGCTCCTGCAGCTTAACTGTTGTGATAAAGAGGGAATTTTACCAGCTGCATACAAATGACACCTGCTGGAATTCCCTTTTCAATGCAACTGTTAAAGATACAGGAGCCCTGTCCTCCTTTCCATATGGGCCTTAGCTAGACCTAAGGTTTATCCCAGGATCATCCCAGGGTCAACCCTGCCTGCTCCTGGGATATCCTGTGTGTCATTTACATGAACAGGGATGACCCCGGGACAATCCTGGATTAAACCTTAGGTCTAGCTAAGGCCATGGTCACCCTATAGTATACTGTAAGCCCCTTGAGGTCAAGGGACCTCTTTTATTTATGCTGCCATCAATTAAATGACACTGCCTTACACCATGATAGTGGTGTGTAAAATACGTAACACCCAAGGCCTAGAAAGGTTGTCTATGCAAATGGCAGTCTTGAGGGCCATTTTTGGGTAGACAGTTGCTGTATCACTTCAGAGCTTGGGCCAAGTCCCAGATCCAGTACAGAACAATTAGTTACAGCTTGTGCCAATGTTAAGACCCAAATGTCCATCTGTTGAGACACCATGGCTTCCCAATGTAATGATGCAAAGAAACTTCTGCTTCTCCACATTTGACCTGCAAACAAATCCTCCTGCCAGCGTCACACCACATGCGCAAGCAACCGATTGTCTAATGTCAGTAAACTCTGATTAAAAATGTATTTTTCCCTTTCTTCCTTTTTCCATAATGACAAAATGGATTTGTTCCATCCAGCTGTGAAACCTTTCTGCTTGGTTAAAATCGGATCTTCGTTGTGAACACAGAAAATGCAGGAATTGCCATATCAGATCAGCCCAGTGATCCATCTCAGCCAGGATTTTGCCTCTAGCCATAGCCTCTACCTGAAGGGAGCATAATGAAGCTGTTTGTAAAAGGCATCTTGCTAGCACACAGCACAGTATGCCCAATATGCCATTACCAAGGAAGCAAGCGTGCTCTTAATCTTATTCAAATTAAAGGAGATTGGGAGCTGTTTGTTAAAAGCCACTTGGGCTGTCAGGGCTGGAGGCAGAAGTCAGACAGATACCTTCTCTCTACCTGATGTTTAGGCTGTTTCCCCTCACTTCTTTGTAAGCAACTTGGAGGTTTCCATACTTAATTAATGACTTGCCTAAAGTGTGAAGTCAATTAGCAGCAGATAAAGAAATAGTGGTTCTTACAGGTTCCATTCTATAGGGTGACCATATGAAAAGGAGGACAGGGCTCCTGTATCTTTAACAGTTGTACTGAAAAGGGAATTTCAGCAGGTGTCATTTGTAAATATGAAGTACCTGGTGAAATTTCCTCTTCATCACAACTGTTAAAGCTACAGGTGCCCTGCCCTCTTTTAAATCTGGTCACTCTAGTATAGCTCCTACAGCTTTAACTGAGGTGATGAAGAGGGAATTTCACCAGGTTCCCCATATATACAACTGACACCTGCTAAAATTCCCTTTTCTATGCAACACTTAAAGATATAGGAGCCCTGTCTTCCTTTTCATATGGTCACCCTAGAATCATTCTATAAATTCTTGGGACCACCCTAACTAGGCCCTACTCAGGCCTAGTGCACTGATGTAGGTCAATGGTATCATTACCCCTCACTGCTGTATTGAGTGGGGCCCGCCATTTGACACATGGATTCCACAGTGGACTGGCATCTTCCAAGTGACACAAAGTCCATGGACTTGCAGACCTTTAAACATATATATCTGAAACAGATTCTGGAGTTGTGAACATAAGAATTAAAACAGGAAAAGATACAAAATTTAAACACCATTATTATACTAAAATACAGAATACCAATAAAAATCTTGGCTGTCAGTCAAGGAATGCTTCCTGGAAGAAGACATAGTATTGGCACCTGCCTGACCTCCAGGGGCAGGAAGTTCCACAGAAAGAGGGCCACCACACTGAAGGCTCTTCTCTGGGTAGACTCTAATCAGGCCACAGGTCCATGTGGAACCACCAGGAGCTTGGACCATAGGAATGTGCACTTCAGTGTATCAATGTAAGGGCTATTCCCACCCGTGTGAAGCCAGGTCTGTTTGCTAGCATGCTTATATACACCACTGAAAAGCAACAGAAACAATGTTTTATATATCTCTAACCTCTCTTCAGCCTCTACTGTGTAGCAGTGTACCAGTGAAAATTATGTAAATTGTCGTGGACTTTTTAGTGCATCTTTCTGGGGGGGAAAAGAAAAAAGAAAAAAAAGAAGTCCAATTCCATCAATGACTGGATGACAGAATGAAAGACACCTAACATTCTGTGAACCACACATGGAATGCATTAAACAAAATCGGTACATTCTTAACCTAGGGCTCCTCTTCACTAAAGCTCTTCAAGCAGAGATTGGACAGGCATCTGTCGGGGATGCGTTAGCTTCATATTTTCTGCATTGAACAGGTGCTAGATGGCCCTCAATGAATATCTATAAGCCCTGACTAGGTTCTCAGAATTTCTCAGATTGCCTGTGCTATATGGTGTATATGTGGGAAGGTAAAAGAATAATCCCACAATTTCTGTTTTTGCTAATTAAATAGGAAACGAAACTGTGCATATACTGTAAAGGATAATCAGTTGAAGAGTGCCCTGTAATTTCGTGGAAGGAGAGTTAATGGCTGAGTGTAACGTTGGTAAAGAAAGAAACGTCACGTAGAGCTGTCCATTTTCTTGCGGTATACAGATGCAATGTTTTATCAATTTCCTTTAAACACGGACCAAATTGTAAATTGCCACCATACGCCTTTTCTGCAGGTGCTCCACAGTGTATAGTGTATGAAAGAATCATAAAATAGTAGAGTTGGAAGGGGGCCTATAAAGCCATTGAGTCCAACCCCCTGCTCAGTGCAGGAATCCACCTTAAAGCATAATCGAAAGCATAATAGAAGAACGTAGTCGCAAACCCATCCACCCCACAATATTCTATTATAAAAATAAATTCATTAAAAATAATATGTTAAACTGCCTGTTTGAGATAGTCCAAATATGGTAAATAAACTATATTAATGGGCTTTTACACATTTCACAAATTAATCAGGAAGCGAGGGTAGAATCCAGTTAATGCATTCCACTGATGGAACACTTTCCATCAACACAGCCTGGAGCATGGTATTCCCCTTGCATCATTGTCACACCCTTAAAATATGCTCTGAGGTTTGGGGACCCCCTTGAAGAAGAGTTTGGCACAGCTCAGGAGGCTCCAGTGAGGAGAGGAGGTGGAGAAAACCTGCTTCTTGACTTTCGACCCCTATTATTTATTTTATTTACTTACAATATTGATATACCACTCAATATCTAAAATGGATTCCAGAGTGGTGAACATAGGACTAGAAGAGTAAAAAGATAACATGTCTTTAAAAAGAAAATTAAAATTGTTCAATTTAAAACAGAGTACCAGTTTAAACAATGGTTGCTGGACAGTTGAGGAAGGCTTCCTGGAAAAGAGGTGTTTTCAGGAGGTGCCGGAATCAACACAGTGTTTGCGCCTGCCTGGACTCTGGGGGCAGAGAGTTCCAAAGAGAAGGGGCCACCACAGTAAAGGCTCTTCTTCTGGTGGACTCCAATTGGGCCATAAGTCCGTGTGGAACCACCAGGAGCATGGCCTCAATGACATCTATGCCCCCCTCCCAGTTATGGGATAATAAAGAGTAGGGGTGTGCATGGACCCCCCACTCCGCTTCACTTTAAGATCCGCCATTTTCGGATCGGCCCACTCCGCCCCGCCCCCACTCTGCCTGTGCCCACTCCGCTCCGCTCGGAGCTCCGGATCCGGATCGGAGCTCCGGTCCCCCCCCATAGGGGGGGTTACCGGGCCCTGCCGCCATCGCCGCCCATGCGGCGACGGCGGCAGAGCCCGGTAAGGAGGAGGGGGCCTTACCTGCCTCCGTCCGTGGTCCGTCGCCGTCTTCAATTGAGCCCGTGGTTCCAGCAGGAAGTCTGGGCCGCAAGTGCGGCCCAGACTTCCTGCTGGAACCGCGGGCTCAATTGGAGACGCTGACGGACCACGGACGGAGGCAGGTAAGGGAGAGGAGGGCGGGGGGGTTACCGGGCCCTGCCGCCATCGCCGCCCATGCGGCGACGGCGGCAGAGCCCAGTAAGGGACCAAGGGGGAGGGGGGCCTTACCTGCCTCCGTCCGCGGTCCGTCAGCGTCTTCAATTGAGCCCGCGGTTCCACCAGGAAGTCTGGGCCGCAAGTGCAGCCCAGACTTCCTGCTGGAACCACGGGCTCAATTGGAGACGCTGACGGACCGCGGACGGAGGCAGGTAAGGGAGAGGAGGGCGGAGGGCGTTACCGGGCCCTGCTGCCGTCGCCGCATGGGCGACAGCAACAGTGGCAGGGCCCGGTAAACCCCACTTACCTTTCTGGCGGAGCTCCGGATCGAGGCGAAGGATCCGCCTTCACCTCGATCCTCTTCGCCACGCTCCGCCGGCCCCCCAATCCTCTTCGCCTCCGCCTTAAGGGCAGGCGAAGCCCCCCGCTCCGCTACTGCTTCTCCGGTCCGATTAGAAGCGGAGCACATCCCTAATAAAGAGGCATGACCCATATATGAAAAGGGGCAGGGGAGGGATCATAACAAGGACCACTTCATTGTCATCTCTCCTATTAAGTTGGGTGAAATTACCACTAGAAAACTAATCTGAATAGGTAATTTGGTCCATCTGCTCCACACTTGCAATCCATTTGCATGAGTGCAGAACTCCATTTCAGTTTGTTTTTGATCAAGATTTATCCTTCCAGACTGAACGCAGACTTAGACTTAATCTGTAGTCCAGGTCTGTGACATTTCTGAGCTTGCAAGGTGATTTGTGGACCAGAAACATACGTTTGGCAGTATGCGTTTGAAAACTGCACATAAAAATGTGTACTTCTGCAAAATGCACACGCAAATGCTCTAATCAATGTGAGAAGCATGCATGCATTTCAAAGATGGGCCCACTTAGAAAAATAGACAGAAAAATATGCATGGATTTTCATGCAAAACAAAAATAACAACGCTCACAATCTGACACAGACTTGATTTGGAATGAGCTTCGAGATGGATTTCGGAGAACTTCAGCATATTTACCTTTTGATGATTCACATGTCCCTAGTGCTGATATACAGACAAAACAATGGGACCGATTTCTTTAAACGTAATTTCCTCTTCCTTTTTTATAGGCAGGCAAAGACTGATCATGTCATAAGAACAGAGAAATAGGGATCGAATGAAGTCAAGTACTTACATCTTCTGTAGGAAGAATATAGATGACTTTGCATAAGAAAACCATCGATCCAAGAAAAAACCCACAGAGCCAGATTTAACAAAATGGAGGTGTGGAGTGTGGAGAAAGTGGTGCGATAAACAACGCACACACAAATATTCTTTTCCAGACAGGTTTTCAAGCAACTAAAAGGAATGAGGAGTCAGAAACCTAAGTGCATCAGTAAGAGGATGGATCTTTCTCCCATTCGCTTGCCTGTCTTGGTACCACCTCTTGATCATCTTAGGCCTTAGCTAGCCCAGGCTTTATCACAGGGTGAACCCTTGGATCATCCGTGTCTGTCCACATGATGCACAGGGGATCCCGGGATCAGGGAGGGATCCCTCCCTTGCCCCGGGATAGAGCACTCCCCTTTGGGCCCGGTTTTTCCATGAGCATGAGACCATTGCTGCGATTACTCTCATGGAGCTGAGAGCCGCACACGGCGCGCAGCACTCCTCAGGAGCACTGTGCCCATCGGTGGTAGGAGGGAAGCAGGGAAATGAAATTATTTCTTTAAAAAGCACCTACCTTTAGCGCACGAGCATTCATGCACTCCTCTTCCTTTAAAAATAAAAATTGGCGGGTGCGACACCTCTCTTCCTGAGGTCGTCGCACCTCACATGTAAACGGAGGAGGGATCTCGTGTTAATCACAACCCGAGATCTTCCCTCCTCTGTCGCGGACTATCAGATAGGTCTATCTAAGGCCTTAGTGAGTGGCTGATGATTGCAATGAGTGTTAAGCTAAATTCCTCACTGCTTTCCGTGTACAATTATGGGAGCACCAAAATTGCCCCCCCCCCCCCCCTTTGGCCAATTCTTCAATGATCACTTCGTGTGTTTTTGCCTATACAGGAAGCATTATTCTCACTCTGAATTGTCTTCATTTGTCTTCAGTGACACTGTCAAATAGCTAAATCTTATCAACTATGAAGCATTGTAATGTAGCATTATAAAGAAATACTGTGGACTGCCTAAAAGTCACTTTTTCTGCCCAAAATATTCACCCCTGAACATGCAGCTCAGCCCTAGAATAAGGTGACCATATGGAAAGAAGGACAAGGCTCCTGCATCTTTAACAGCTGTATGGAAAAGGGAATTTCAGCAGGTGTCCTTTTAGCACCTGGTGAAATTCCCTCTTCATTACAACAGTTAAATCTGCAGGAGCTCTGCCCTCTTGACGAGTTACAAAAGAGAGCAGGGGTCCCGCAACTTTAACTTTTGTGATGAAAAGGGAATTTCACCAGGTGCTGCATGCATACAAAGGACACCTGCTGAAATGCCCTTTTCTATACAACTGTTAAAGATACAGGAGCCCTGTCCTCCTTTTCATATGGTCATCCTATAATAGATGTCTTGCAGTGCTTTTCTGAAAATAACCATAGCTTTCCATCTTAAACTGCAGAGCTGAATTTGGTTTGAGAGTTAGGACTGAGAAATTTCCTAGCTTCACTGCCAAATGGAGGGTTTCACCAGAAGACAGGGCAAAGAAGTACATTTTATCCTCATACAAATAACTCCTTTTTTCTTTCCTTCCCCCCACCCCCCGGATAATGAAAACGAAGTAGACAAAGGATTAACAAGTGTAATCAAAATAAGCCCATGAAGCCAAAAGGTTACTGCTTGCGCAGACACAAAACTCACACTGAAGGAAGAACAGAGATAATAACCTGTTGTGACAGTCTTCCTGATCTTAATGACTTAACAAGAGTTGCACAAGGTAGCGAGGGGAGAGATCAGAAGAGATAGCAACTCAACAGAGTACAGAAAAGGGCTCCACGGTTCAGCATTATAATTCTTGGATTTTTTGTTTTGTTTTGATCCACAGACTAGAACTTGACACCTCACTTTCTAGGGTGACCTTTGTAGAGCCAGTGTGGTTGGTGTAGTGGCTAGAGTGTCGGACTGGGAGTCAGGAGATCTGGGTTCTAGTCCCCACTCAGCCATAGAAGCTCACTGGGTGACTTTGGTCCAGTCACAGACTCTTAGCTCAATCCACCTCACAGGGTTGTTGTTGTAGTGAGGCTAAAGTGGAGAGGAGGAGGAGGATTATGTATGCTGCCTTGCAGGAAAAAAAGGTGGGATATAAATGCAAAAATCAATCAATCAATCCCGGGGGAGAGTGTGCCAATGATTTCTTGCCAGGCTCATTCCCCAGCCGGACACTTGCACCATCCCTATTTTCATAGAATCATAGAATCATAGAATAGCAGAGTTGGAAGGGGCCTACAAGGCCATCGAGTCCAACCCCCTGCTCAATGCAGGAATCCACCCTAAAGCATCCCTGACAGATGGTTGTCCAGCTGCCTCTTGAATGCCTCTAGTGTGGGAGAGCCCACAACCTCCCTAGGTAGCTGATTCCACCGTCGCACTGCTCTAACAGTTAGGAAGTTTTTCCTGATGTCCAGCCGGAATCTGACTTCCTTTAACTTGAGCCCGTTATTCCATGTCCTGCACTCTGGGAGGATCGAGAAGAGATCCTGGCCCTCCTCTGTGTGACAACCTTTTAAGTATTTGAAGACTGCTATCATGTCTCCCCTCAATCTTCTCTTCTCCATGCTAAACATGCCCAGTTCTTTCAGTCTCTCTTCATAGGGCTTTGTTTCCAGACCTCTGATCATCCTGGTTGCCCTCTTCTGAACACGCTCCAGCTTGTCTGCGTCCTTCTTGAATTGTGGAGCCCAGAACTGGACGCAATACTCTAGATGAGGCCTAACCAGGGCCGAATAGAGAGGAACCAGTACCTCACGTGATTTGGAAGCTATACTTCTATTAATGCAGCCCAAAATAGCATTTGCCTTTCTTGCAGCCATATCGCACTGTTGGCTCATATTCAGCTTGTGATCTACAACAATTCCAAGATCTTTCTCGTTTGTAGTATTGCTGAGCCAAGTGTCCCCCATCTTGTAACCGTGCATTTGGTTTCTATTCCCTAAATGTAGAACTTGGCATTTATCCCTATTAAATTTCATTCTGTTGTTTTCAGCCCAGCACTCCAGCCTATCAAGATCAAGATTTAAACAGATGCAGTTGTCTACACATTGGGAGCCTCCTGGCTTGGACACTTGCGACCACTGGAACAAGTTACTCAAAGCTTCAGTGTAGAAAAAGAAGGTGCAGCTAGCCTAGAGACTCATGATACCCTTAAAACTACTAATAAAATAGGAGGTAGAAGAGCCATGGTGTCGTTCACCTGTTCCTGCCCCCATGTTTCATCTGACCCTCTTCTCCATCTGCAGGATGACACACCTGGAATTCTGCTTTGATATGGTAGGGGGGATGCAAGAAACCATGGTTGTAGGATCCATTGCTTAATTTGTAGTTGTAGTAGGGTGACCGTATGAAAAGGAGGACTGGGCTCCTGTACCTTTAACAGTTGTATAGAAAAGGGGATTTCAGCAGGTGTCATTTGTATGCAGGCAGCCCCTGGTGAAATTGCCTCTTCATTGCAACAGTTAAAGTTGCGGGACCCCTGCCCTCTTTTGTAGAGTGACCAGATTCAAAAGAGGGCAGGGCTTCTGCAGCTTTAACTGTCGTGATGAAGAGGGGATTTCACCAGGTGCTGCCTGCATACAAATGACACCTGCTAAAATCTCCTTTTCTATACAACTGTTTCATATGGTCACCCTACTTTATAGTATCTTAGTTGGCATCTCTTCTTTGTGGTACCTTCTCCTGTGCACAGTGATGGCCAGTAAGGTGAAAATGCCAATACGTTCTACATAACAGTTGAGAAGTCAGAAGAATTCCCACCAAGATTGATTCTTAGTGAGCACTATGCAAGGTCAGGACAAGAGGGCTGTACCCTTCATGAAATTATTGTGGAACATTTGTCTGGCTGAGATTGGAAACAGGATGCTGGAGCAGGTGGATTGTTAGTATGCTTAAGTACAGTTCTTGCTATGTTCTTAGGTGTTTTAGACTATTACAGAAATCGCCACTCTAGAAAGTGAGGAGTCAAGTTCCTTCCTTACACCATGAAGGACTTCATAGCTTGTTCTTTGCTTGTACAGCTGAGTTATCATTGATTACCCAGCAAACAGAGTAGCTCATTGGTCTACACCAGTCTTCCCCAACCTAGTGTCCTCCAGATGTTCTGGACTACAACTCCCAGCGTTCCTTACCACTCACCATACTGGCTGGGGCTTCTGGGAGTTGTAGTCTAAAGCATCTGGAGTGCACCAGGTTGGGAACAGTTGATCTACACAGTCATGAACATACAAAAACCTTCTAATTTAATCAATGAAGCTTGCACCAAAGTCTGAACCTCACCTTGAAAAGTCTCAAATATCTGTAATATGCTGTCCATGTCATTTGGCAGGAATTCTATACAATAATGTGTTGGGATTGCTGGGATTGACTTCGCATGAAAGCAGCTGATTTTGGACTGACAGTGATTCCAGACATGAAATGCATGGTTTTATGACCACTTAAATTTGGTAACCTTTTCTTCTTCCAAAATATTCTTCTTCCCTACTGAAAAGGGTGTATGTATGGGTGGGTGTTTATGTGCAAACTAAGCCTTTAACTGGAACTTTGTGACAATTTTATTTTTGTTCCTGTTGTGCGAGGAGGATTTTTGTGGTGCTAATGAAAGCAATTAAATTCAGCAGAGACCAATAAGGGAGGGAAGGAGGGGGGAAATGACCTAGCAAGAGCTAATGCCTCTTGGGCTACAATTCACCAACAAAACCACACTCACCCATCGAGAAGAGACCTGTCAGCTCAGCTTATGCTGATAAGGTCAGACAGATTTTATAGCTGGGTCTTGTTTTCTTTTCGTCTTCTTTTTTAATCTTTGAAAAGGGGATGCTTTCCATTCATTATATGAGCAACTGCTGAAAACAATCACTTTGAGAGGATTTTTATTTATTTATTTAAAAAGTGGTTTCATCTGCAGGATCTATGGGGGAGGTTTTGCTCTCTACTCCATCCTCATTTGAAGTCAGAACTGTGGCTGCAAAGCTAGACATTCTCCATGGTGGTGCCCAGGACACAGAGCTTTTTCACACGAGCCATTTATAGCACACTTGTGACTGGCCACTTACGGATGTTCGTGGGTCATTTTGATGCTGACGCGTTCCTTCTACGCGTCTCCCACTCATCTCCCGCTACTTCCACCATTTTTTTATCATAAAATAATCCTCAGTTAACACAACTTTTCTAGGTCATAGCGATATTTGCTGCTATTTCCTGCCATGTGTAGGAGAATTTTCACTATAAAACATCCACTAGGAGGTGCTGTTCCACTATACTGAATGGGCCACATCATCGTCGCTGCTTGCTTCCCCTTTCTTCCCCATGTGATTTGGCTCGTTACTATTGTGGAAGAGAGGCAGGAAGTAAGAGCAACGGTAAAGGAATGTGATTTTCCCCTGTCGGAAAACCTTCACAGAATGCTGTGCATAGTGCAGCTCTTTTAGCTTCCATGAAGTTGGCATCCTGGAATTAAGTTTTAAAATGGCCTTTTTCAAAAAGCATTTCTTTCTGGCTAAATGTGTGTGTTTGGGCTCCTACATTTATTTATTTATTTCATTTATATCCTGTCTTTTTTCCTCCAAGAAACCCAAGGTGGCACACATAATCCTCCTCCTCCTCTCCATGTTATCCTCACAACAAGAACCCTGTGAGGTAGGCTGGGCTGAGAGTCTGCGACTGGCCCAAATTTACCCAGTGGGTTTCCATGGCCAAGTGGGGACTAGAACCCGGATCTCCCAACTCCCAGTCCAACACCTTAGCCACTACACCACACTACACCACATTTCCTTTGAAATACAATCGTCTCTACTTTTCCTGTGAAACCTAGACCTCATAGCCTTCTGAAAACAAGGATAAGCACATGCAATTTAAATAAGTGCATGCTCTCTTTCCTTTCATTTTTTTTTCCTGTTTTACCCTGCCTTCGTTTCTCCTTCCTCTGTTCTCTCTTCTGTGTTTTATTTTAGATTTTAAGTCCATGGGGACAAGGAGATACACACACACACACACACATACATACACAGTGCCACATACATACATACACAGTGCCAGCAACAGGTTTTTGAAGGCCTTTGGGCAAAACTAGAGATGTACCCAAAAAAAATCAGTTAGCAAATCAGTCAGAAATGCCTTGTTCACATGTTCACATGCACGTTCACCAAAACTGTTTGCAAGTGCCCAAGCTCGTGTTTGCATCTGTAAAACGCACACTTCAAAAATGCACAACTTTGAAGAAGTAGAGGTGCATTTTAAAGCTGTACGGGTTTTTTTTGTTGTTGTTGTTTTTAAAAAATACTTTTTAAAGGCATTTTCATGCTTTAGTCAATAATAATTATTATTATTTATTTATATAGCACCATCAATGTACATGGTGCTGTACAGAGCAAAACAGTAAATAGCAAGACCCTGCCGCATAGGCTTACATTCTAATAAAATCATAGTAAAGCGATAAAGAGGGGAAGAGAATGCAAACAGGCACTGGGTAGGGTAAACAGGCACTGGGTAGGGTAAAACTAACAGTATAGAGTCCAAACAGCATCAAGTTTTAAAAGCTTTAGGAAAAAGAAAAGTTTTTAGCTGAGCTTTAAAAGCTGCGATTGAACTTGTGGATCTCAGATGTTCTGGAAGGGGCAGTAGAAGAAAATGGACGAAGCTGAGCAAGGGAAGTAGAGACCCTTGGGCAGGCGAGAAACATGGCATCAGAGGAGCGAAGAGCATGAGCCAGCCAACCAGCCAACCAGCAGCAAATTGTAAAATACATTTTAATTACTTTTTAATATGTGCCTGGGGAGCTCTGGGGGATACGGGGATGCCCACATAACTGTGGTCACGGGTAGGGGGAGGTATGGTGCTAGGGGAGGAACAGGCCAGATGAGGAGAAGAGGGGATAGATTCCTTACAGCTATTCCCTCTTCTGGTTCCTACCCCAACCGGATAGTTCCTGGTGGCCATATCAGCTTGCTCTCGGGTCTGGTGGTGCTGCTGCTGAACGCCAGGTCAGTCCAGAATAAAATCTCCCTCATCCATGATTTGATTGTGGATGAGGGGGCTGACCTGGTATGCATCACTGAGACCTGGGTGGGTGAACTGGGTGGGGTTGCTCTCACCCAGCTCTGCCCTCCTGGGTACTCGGTGCAGCACCAGCACAGACTCGAGGGCCGGGGAGGGGGGGTTGCCGTGGTCTATAGGAATACAATCTCCCTCTCTAGGCTTCCTGTTCAGTCGAGTGCTGGTCTGGAGTGTTTGTACTGTGTGTTGGGTACTCGAGACAGATTAGGGATTCTGCTGGTGTACCGTCCACCCCGCTGCCCAACAGTCTCCCTGCCTGAGCTGACGGAGGTTGTCTCGGACCTGGTGTTGAGGACTCCCAGGATGGTGGTTCTGGGGGATCTCAACTTCCATGCCGAGGCTGCTGTATCCGGAGCGGCTCAGGACTTCATGGCTGCCATGACAACCATGGGGCTGTCTCAACATGTCATCGGCCCAACACATGCAAAGGGACACACACTTGATCTGGTTTTCTCGACTGGACAGGAGGATGGTGATCTGGAAGTGGGGGAACTAACATCTACCCCCTTGTCATGGTCGGATCACTTCCTACTGAGGTTTAGACTCTCGGCGGCCTTTCCCCTCTGCAAGGGTGGGGGGCCTATTAAAATGGTCCGCCCCCGGAGGCTAATGGACTCCGATGGATTCCAGAGGGCTCTGGGGGATTTTCCTGCTGATATGGCCGGTGCTCCTGTCGAAGCCCAGGTCGCTCTGTGGAATGCAGAGATGACTCGGGCGGTTGACACGATCGCGCCCAAGCGTCCTCTCCCTCTGAGCAGAGCCCGGTCAGCTCCTTGGTATACATCTGAGCTGAGGGCGATGAAGCAAGAGGGGAGACGGCTAGAACGCAGGTGGAGGAAAACTCGTGCTGGGTCTGATCGAACACGGGCTAGAGCTCACTATCGAGCCTACTCTGTGGCGGTGAGGGTGGCAAAGAGGCAGTTCTTTTCCACCAGCATTGCGTCTTCTCGGTGTCGTCCGGCGGAGCTTTTCCGAGTGGTTCGTGGCCTGTTACACTCTGGGCCAGGGCGTGAGATAGTTGAACCCTCGGTAGCACGCTGTGACGAGTTTGCACGGCACTTTGAAGATAAAGTCGCTCAGATTCGTCATGAATTGGACACCACACTTAATGCAGCACCACTAGTAGAGGCGTTCAGAGCGCCGTCCGGCTCAGTTTTATTGGATGAGTTTCAGTTATTGAGGCCCGAGGATGTGGACAAGGTGCTTGGCCAAGTCCGGTCGACCACCTGTGTGCTTGACCCTTGCCCCTCGTGGCTCATTACATCAAATAAGGAGGGGATCGCCGGCTGGGTCCAGGAGGTTGTAAATGCCTCCTTGAGAGAGGGAGTGGTGCCGGCCTCTTTAAAAGAGGCGGTAATTAGACCACTCCTGAAGAAGCCTAATCTGGACCCGGAAGATGTTAACAACTACAGGCCGGTGGCTAATATCCCTTTCCTGGGCAAGGTGCTTGAGCGGGTGGTTGCAGGACAACTCCAGGCACTCTTGAATGAAACGGATTATCTAGATCCATTTCAATCGGGTTTCAGGCCTGGTTTTGGAACAGAAACTGCCTTGGTCGCCCTGTGGGATGACCTCTGTCGGGAGAGAGACAGGGGGAGTGCGACCCTGTTGGTTCTCCTGGACCTCTCAGCGGCCTTCGATACCATCGACCATGGTATCCTTCTGGATAGGTTGTCTGAGCTGGGAGTTGGAGGTACTGCGTTGCAGTGGTTCCGCTCCTACTTGGATGGCCGATTCCAGAAGGTGGTGCTGGGGGATTATTGCTCTGTGCCGTGGCTCCTAAGCCATGGGGTTCCGCAGGGCTCTATTTTATCCCCTATGCTGTTTAACATATACATGAAGCCGCTGGGGGAGGTTATCCGGAGATGTGGACTGAGGTGTCATCAATATGCGGATGACACCCAGCTCTACCTTTCCTTTTCATCAAACCCAGGTGAGGCAGTGACTGTTCTGAACCAGTGCCTGGGCACGGTAATGGACTGGATGAGGGCTAACAAACTGAGACTCAATCCAGACAAGACGGAGGTACTGTTAGCGGGTGGTTCATTTGTCCGGCGAGGTGATGTTTGCCCTGTCCTGGACGGGGTTGCACTCTCCCTAAAGGATCGGGTCCGTAGTTTGGGGGTGCTCTTCGATCCAGAACTGTCACTTGAGGCACAGGTGAACTCAGTGGCAAAGAGCACCTTTTATCAGCTTAGGCTGATATACCAACTGCGCCCTTATCTGGACAGTGATAGCCTAGCTACAGTTATCCATGCTCTGATAACCTCTCGTTTGGATTACTGCAATGCGTTATACGTGGGGCTGCCTTTGAAAACGGTCCGGAAGCTTCAGCTGGTACAAAACAGGGCAGCCCGTTTACTAACAGGGACTGGCTGGCGAGATCACATTACGCCAGTCCTTTTACAACTTCATTGGCTGCCAGTCCAGGTCCGGGCCCGATTCAAAGTGCTGGTATTGACATTTAAAGCCCTAAACGGTTTGGGGCCAGGTTATTTGAAGGAACGCCTCCTCCCATATGTACCTACCCGGACCTTAAGATCATCTACAGGGGCCCTTCTCCATGAGCCCCTGCCAAAGGAAGTGAGGCAGGTGGCTACTAGGAGGAGGGCTTTCTCCGCTGTGGCACCCCGGTTGTGGAATGAGCTCCCCAGAGAGGTCCGCCTGGCGCCTACACTGTACTCCTTTCGTCGCCAGCTGAAGACCTTTTTATTCACTCAGTATTTTAACACTTAATTTTAACTTAAATTTAAATTATACTGTTTTAACTCTGTATTTTAACCTTATATCAATTTTGCTGCGTGGTTTTATCCTGGTTGTGCTTTTTATATTGTATTTTGTATTTGTATTTTTAACTTGTTGGTTGTTTTATGATGATTTTAATTTTTGTGAACCGCCCAGAGAGCTTCGGCTATTGGGCGGTATAAAAATGTAATAAATAAATAAATAAATAAATAAATGAGCGGGACAATAGTGTGAGATGAGAGAGTGTTAGCAGAACCACCTCCATTTTTAACAGGAAACTGTAAAATCTCCATTGCACACCAAGCAAAATGTCATAATGCCCTGTATGAGAATGTCTCCTTGTGTGCGTCCTTGCATCCTTGATTACTAATATAAACAAGAGTCCTGGCTCCAGCTGTCTGTGTCGAAGTTAACTCTCTGTAACTTACTGTCAGGCCAAAGGTATTGTTTACAGGACTGTTTAGCATAATTAGCTATGCCTCAGTGTTATGTTCTGATTGGTTAATGCTGCTACTGGGCCCTGCCCCTTGAAAGCTTTAAAACTGTACCATATTCCCTATGTTTTTTGTCTGATTGCTCCCTTTGAAGAGACCAGGCCTTGATTACTAATCAATAAAGCGCTTTTGAACCCTCTGTCGTTGGAATGGTGGAGTCGTGCTTAAGGGCTGTTTGGATCTCGTCCTTGGGTGAAAAGAACATTGATCTAACAAGAGGAGAGGTAGGAAGGAGCTAGACCGTGAAAAGCTTTGAAGGTCAACAGGAGAAGTTTATGTGCACGTTTGGAAAAATGAACTGGAAAAACAGATTGCAAACGAGAATGAGAGCAAGCTAAACCAAGCATTGAAGTAAAGTTTGGACAATTCCAGTGAGCTTGAGCATCATTGGTTTCCTTATCCTTAGTGAAGACACCCTCAGTGGACTCCCTTCCTCAATAAGTTTATTTTCTCACTGCCTTTGCCACCAGCTGATATTGCTCCTCATCCTCCTTCTTGTCCTTGCTACCCCTTGCTGGCAGCTAGAGAGCCAGGGAGCAATTATGCAGGGACATCTACTGCTGGAAAAAGTGCAGAAAAGGGCAACTAAAATCAGGAAGAAGCTGGAGAATCTCCCCTATGAAGGAAGGTTATATCGACTGGGGAAAAGGAGGATCTTGCAAAAAAGGAGGCTAAGGGGAGATATGACAGAGGTATACAAAATTATGCAGGGTGTGGAGAATGTGGATAGGGAGACATTTTTCTCCCTCTCCCATAATACTAGAACCCATGGTCATCCCATGAAGCTGATTGGTGGGAGATTCAGGAGAGATAAAAGCAGGACTTCTTCACACAGTGCATAGTTAAACTATGGAATTCATTACAACAAGATGTAGTGATGGCCACCAGTTTGGATGGCTTTAAAAGGGGGTCGGATAAATTCCTGGAGGCAAAGGCTCTCAATGGCTACTAGCCCTAATGGTTGTGTACTATCTCCAGTATTCAAGGCAGTAAGTCTATATACACCAGTTGCTGGGGGACATGGGTGGGAGGGTGCTGTTGCACCATGTCCTGCTTGTTGGTCCCTGGCCAACAGCTGGTTGGCCACTGTGTGAACAGGGTGCTGGACTAGATAGACCCTTGGTCTGATCCAGCATGACACTTCTTATGTTCTTATCCTTCTCAGGCTGCACAAAGGACCATTTACTCCAAGATGAACTTTCTCTTGGTGTCCTCCCAACACTTGATGTGGGGGAGGACCTTCTCAGTGGCTGCACCCAGCCTTTGAATCCCCCTCCAAGAGACATCTGTCTTGCCCATCCTTCCCCAACCTGAGTGCCCACCAAATGAGTTGAACTACAGTTCCCAGGAGCCCCAGAGGGGCACCAAGTTACGAGAGGCTGGTGTAGACTAATAAAGTTCCAGCATGGCCCCTGATTTGCGCTGGCTGGTTGGGGCTGATGGGAGTTAAAGTCCAAAGCATCTACAGGGCAACACATTTGTGAAGGCTGGTCTAGCCCACTAGTAGCCTTTCACCTAATGGACACAGCCTTCCCTTCTGTGTTGACTATTCTTTTGGTCTGCCATATTGTTTCATTGTTCTTAGTTTCAGATGGCTGCTGATTAATCTTCTCATTTTGCAGTTTGAGGTATTTTCTTGTGTCTTACTGTAATTTTGTGATGGATTGAATATGGAAAGGTGAAAATAAATAGCTTTCAATATCTGTTATCTTGTTATTCTGACTGTAGTCCTATTGATTTTTTTAAAAAAATGTTGCTGTTTTATGCAACTGCTGTGGCTTTGGGTTGTTTCTTTGTTGTAATATTTAGGTGCTGCTTTTTGCTATTTTTTCTGGCAGAGAATGGGGGTATCAAATACTGACATAAATAAAACCAAACAAATAAGATTAATTTATGATGCACATTCCTACAGAATTGGAGCTGTCTGCTTTCAATCTTTGGCTACCAATCCATATAATCAGAATGCATGGAAGAGACGATGCACGGCAGCAATCAATACTAAGAAATCCAGGGACAGATTCAGAAAGCTTCCAGTGCTTGTGTCTAAAAGACTACTGAACAGAAAGGGAGACGTTTTCTGGGCTTCACCTTTGCAATGCAGGCTGAAACAAAGCTGGGACTGGTTTCAGCCTGTGAAATCTATATGCCTTTTTTTTTTTATGTAGTTGACAATACTTCATGTTCCTGCTGTAGAAGGGATCAGTCGCCTTCCCAGGTGATTGTAACATAAAGTTCTAATTCCCTAACTAACCAGCTGCAATGTTACTGTTACAATCTGATTGTAAATGTTTTAATTCTATTACGACTACTACTACTACTACTAGTAGTAGTAATAATAATAATAATAATAATAATAATAATAATAATTTATTATTTATTTAGAATATTTATATACCACTCCCCATTGAAAAATTTCAGAGTGGTGTACAAGATAAAATGAAAATAAAAACAGAATAAAACACTTAAAACAAATTTTAAAAGAAGCAAATACAGAGATTCAAGGGTGGATATTAAGGAAAGGCTTCTTGGAATAAAGATGTTTCCAGGAGGTGCTGAAAGGAGTATGAAGTTGGAGCCTGCCTGACCTCCAGTGGCAGGGAATTCCAAATAATAATAATAATAATAATAATAATAATAATAATAATAATAATAATTGTTTATTCTTATTCTCATCATCATTATCCATTTTATTGTTCACCACTCATATATTTTATTGGATGTAGAGTGGTACAGACATTTGTAATAAATAAATAAATAAATAAATAAATAGCTAAATGCATAAATAGTTAAATACAATTAACTCCTCCTATGTATTTATTTTTAACAGTGGGTTGTAATGTTGGGGAGGGACTTTGTCAATTCTTTATTGTGTCTAGCAGACTGTTGGTGCTGAATAAATGTGTTTAATTCAGTGGTGCTCTTCCGTTTACAAACAAGCCATCGCTACCTCCAATAAGGATGGCTGAACACACCCTGCCCTTCGAGCCGCCATTTTGTGGGAAACCTTGGGTAAGCTATTTATGTAAATCACAATTTTGCACAAAACAGTGGCCATAACTAGTGCCATTTACACAAGATCACAGGTGTAAATGGTCTAGTTAGATGGGGGTATGACATAAGCCTATATAATTATTAATGGTCTGGAATGGTGTGGAGAGAGAGAGAGGCCTTAGGTAGGGTGACCCTATGAAAAGGAAGACAGGACTCCTGTATCTTTAACAGTTGTGTTGAAAAGGAAATTTCAGCAGGTGTCATTTGTATATATGGGGAACCTGGTGAAATTTCCTCTTCATCACAACAGTTAAAGTTGCAGGCGCCCTGCCCTCTTTTAAATCTGGTCACTCTAGTATAGCTCCTGCAGCTTTAACTGCTGTGATGAAGAGGGAATTTCACCAGGTTCCCCATATATACAAATAACACCTGCTGAAATTCCCCTTTCTATGGAACTGTTAAAGATACAGGAGCCCTGTCCTCCTTTTCATAGGGTCACCCTAACTTAGCTAGACCAAGCTATACCCCGGGGTGATACCTGGGATTGTCCCTATGCGTCATCCCTCCCTTGCTTCGGGATACAGCCCTCCCCTTTGCCCCCACTTTTTCTGCTTTCTCGTGCTGAGCCTGAGACTGCAGAGCGTGTGGCCTGTTTCCGCGGGTTTACCCGGCTCCACGAGATTACTCGTGTGGAACTGGGAGCTGCGCATGGGGCGCAGTGCTCCTCAGGAGTGCTGTGCCCATCGGGGTTAGGGTGGAGGGAGTGGGGAAAGTAATTTTTTAAAAAAACTACCTGGCGTTGCCTGTGTGCTCCTGTCTCTTTAAAAAATAAATAAATAGTGGGCGTGATGCCTCTCCTTCTGAGGTCGTCGTGCCTTACATGTAAACAGGGGCGAGATCTCGCGTTATTCACAACGTGAAGTCTCCCCTCCTCTCCTCCAGACTTTCATGTAGGTCTAGCTAAGGCAAGAGAGAGATTTCACCCTTTCTTTTGACAGCAGAGCTTAGGGGCTGGTGCATAAAATTGTTTGGTTCAACACAGCCAAAAATACCAGTGCTCCTTAATGCATAATTAATTGATAGAAGGGAAAAGCCCATAGCTCAAAGGTAGAGCACATGCTTTGTATGGAGAAAGTCTCAGGTTCATTGGCTGGCATCTCCAGGTAGGGCTGCAAAACCCCTGAAACCCTGGAGAGCCATTGCCAGTAGGGGTGTCATGGGAGTCTGAGAAGGGGGAGAAGTCCATCAGACTCTTCTCCGCCACTTGGCTTCCTGGACCTTGCTCGCCAAGCTGCTGTGAGTTTATGTCCAGTCCAAAAGGTGCAAGTTAGGTAAATCCTGATTTTAAAAAATGAACTCAAATGAATACATCCCTAGCTACTGCCACTGTTGGAGAATTTCTCTTCCCCCAGGGAAAATGTGAAATAGTCCCCCTAATTTCTCTGCGCACTTTGAGACAAGAGGCCATAGTAGGGTGACCATATGGAAAGGAGGACAGGGCTCTTGTATCTTTAACTGTTGTGTAGAAAAGGGAATTTCAGCAGGTGTCATTTTTATGCATGCAGCACCTGGTGAACCTTTCTTTTCATTTCCTCTTCATTTCCTCTTCCACTACAGCTTTAACTGTTGTGATGAAGAGAAGATTTCACCAGGTTCTGCATGCATACAAATGACACCTGATGAAATTCCCTTTTCTATACAACTGTTAAAGATACAAAAGCCCTGTCCTTTTCATATGTTCACCCCTGGGGTAGAGCATATGTGTTGCATGCAAAAGTTTTGAGGTTCAATCGCTGGCTTCTCCATGGAAGACTGGGAAAGAATCCTACTTGAAGAGCTGTTACCAGTCAGTGTTGACAATACTGGGCTAGATGGATCAAGGATCTCATTCAGTACAAGGCATCTACCTATGATTCCATGTTCCTATGTGAGGCCATTTATGCAGAGATCATCTGAAAACAGGATGCTGGACTAGATGGACCCTTTGTCTGATCCATCCAGGCTCTTCTATTTGCATTCAATCTGCATCTGCCATCTTGTCAGACTTTAAAATATTTTCCTCCGAAATGAGCATGCTGAACTTGGAATGCATCCCATTGGCCATGGCATTTCTCTGCCTTTCAATGTTGTTTTCCTTCCTCCCCTTTCAGCAGCCATTATATCATTTACCAACAATTCCCCTTCTGTTTCTCACCCAACATGTCTCCTCACCCTGATGTTCCCCCCACAAATCTTCAAACACTGGAACTATATCCTGAGCTTAGACTAATGAGTCGTGCATTTTTCTCTGGCTGCTTTCAGATCTCCCGGTTTCAGTGGAAGGCAGCCAGCCAAGCTTTTGGCTTATTGACGGTCAGCTTGCAATTATTAGCAACTTTCCCCTCTCTGCCTGCCCCTCCAAATCTCCTCCTTCTGTGCTCACTTTGATGAGATACCTCAATCCAACAGAGTGAAATAAATTGCTATCTCCCATTATAATTGGCACGATGGCATGGCCTAGACAGAAAAACAAGTTAAGTATAGCACTGCAATTTGGCTCATAATTTACATAAATAGAAACCATTGCCACCTTCTTCTCCTTTTGGTGTGTGTGTGAGAGTGTGTGTGCGCATGCTCCCAATGCTTCCAAAGCCATTTGACCTGTAGAAAAGGACATAAACAAAGTAGAATAGGTTCAGAGGAGGGTAATGAAGAAGGCCAGCAGCGTGGAACAGAAGTCCTATGGAGAAACGTTGAATGAACTGGGTAAGTTCAGTGTCGAGAAGACAAGACCAAGGAGGCCATTATAGCAGCCTTCAAATACTTGAAGGGCTATCACACATAAGAAGGCAAAGATGCTGTCTGCTGCCACAGAGGGCATGACTAATATTTCAGGATGGGAGTTTCTGGTTGAACATTAGGAGAAACGTCTTTCCGATAAGAGCAGTTTTTCAATAGGCTATGAGTCACCCCTCCTAAATTCCACTTTGACTAGGAGAATTCATAAAATTACTGAGGCAGGCCTTGTCCAGTGTGCCTAAAAGTTCTTTCAATTCATTTCTATCTCTGACTACCACCTTTACCAATGCGAACACATGCACTGACATGACACCAGAAAGAGGCAAGTTGATGTGACTCTACATACGATTCCATAAAGCAAAACCTTGTGCTTGGGCGCATTGGAAATACACTGCAAAACTCAAACTTGATGTGATTGTATCAAGATACTTCTGTGTCATGTTTTACCAACACATCTGTAAAACACTGTACTGAGGCAATGTTCTTACAAATATGTGTAAGATTGCATCAACATAAGAACTGACATAAAAAAAGCGTCATGCTGTATCAGATCTAGTCCATCTTTCAAGTTTCCTTTCTTGCAGTGTTTTATCAATGTACAGATATATACGGGTGGGGTGATGGTGGGTGATGAATGAATGGAAAGAATGGAAAACAAAGGCCACCAGTGAGGGAGGAAGCAGCAGCCAGGCACCTCTCCATCGTGCCTGGGTCCAGCTCCAGCTGAAAGCCCTCTCCCTCCTGCTACCAACTGTCTCTGCAGAGGCCACCAGTGGGGGAGGAAGCAGCAGCCAGGCACCTCTCCACCATGCCTGGGTCCAGCTCCAGCTGAGAGCCCCCTCCCTCCTGCTACCAACTGTCTTTGCAGAGGCCACCAGTGAGGGAGGAAGCAGCAGCCAGGCACCTCTCCATCGTGCCTGGGTCCAGCTCCAGTTGAGAGCCCCCTCCCTCCTGCTGCCAACTGTCAACTGTTACTGCTGAACTTTGCAACTAAGATTGTAGTGCCTGAATTTGCTTTCCTTTCCCCCCTTCTCCTCCCTCCCAATCCCCTTTACTTTTGTGTCATGTCTTTTAGATTGTAAGCCTGTGGGCAGGGACTGTCAAGAAATACTTTTGTAAGCCGCCGTGAGAGCCTTTTTTGGCTGAATGGCAGCATTAAAATGCTTAAATAAATAAATATACATAATTAAAATGGCTTCAAAGTGTGCATATACCATGCTTTCTAAGGTCAGATGTACACCAAGCAGGATATAACACTTTGAAAGTGGTTTGAAAACGGTATATGGAATGTGTCCTGAGCCCCAACCGTTGTCAATACCGTTATAATCCGTTATAAAGCAGTAGTGGAGATGCTGCCTAAGAAAGAAGGAAAGAAAGAAAGTGAATAATGGACAATTCCCATTGCATCAGCTCCACTTTAGAAACAACTTCCACTAACTTGAAGCTCCAAAATTTGGGAAAATGTGGGATGTGGAAATCGTTTGGAAATATCCCTAAGCAAGACTTATTTATTTATTTATTTATTGCATTTTTATACCGCCCAATAGCCAAAGCTCTCTAGACTTGTTTGTGAGGACCCTTCCAAATACTCTCTGTTTTCTGTAGAAATATCCTTTTTTCTATTTGTGTATTCTTCAGCCCACTCGATCCTAGAATAAACGTCTTTTCTTTTTTTAAAAAAAATATCTCCAAGTAAAATAGCTTACCCTACAGAACCTAAGTTCTTAGAGCATTGATCATTTTTCAAACTGTTCCTTGACATTTCATATATTCCAGGGAGAAATGCCAAGGCCCACTCTATGTTGCACCAGCAAAAAAAAAAAAAAAAAATCTGGTGTAATTCAACTTGACCTTTCAGGAAATACACAACATTTAACATTAGCTAAGGCACACCTATGATTTTTAATTAATTTGAATCTTTCCTCCCCCAGACATCCTTGTCTCTCCCTAGACTCTCGATACAGAAAGGCTGTCAAGTTGGGGGAGACATCAGATTAATAGATTAATTTAAGAAATGCAAAGCAAGTTGGGTGATGACAAAACATTCGATCAACCACTTCTGTTTTCTTCCTCCTTCTTTTTTTGTAAAGGTGCAGAAATTTGTGAGCTGTCTTGTCAGACTTATTTATCTAGAGCCAGTGGTAAATTTGATGATTGGTATCTCCGTGCTCTGGATTTGGGGTTACAGTTTTGGGTGGATTTCAGAATGTCGGGGCCCAGTGCCTGGGCTCCAAAACAATCCTGGAAAGGGCCAAAATATCTTCAGAATTTTGTAGCGCCTTTCACATACCCTTTCACAAAGTAGGCTGGCCCTTCCCTTTGGTGTACTCTTTGTTTGGAAGTGTAGGGATGGTATGTGATACATACACACAAAGACAGGGACAATAGACATGGTGCTCTCTGTACCCTTTCATTCATTCTGATGATGTTATAGGGTACTCAAATGAACTGAGAGGCCACACTATAACCAGTGTGCCTACCAGAAGAGATTGAAACTTCCCTGCCAAACACCCACCCACCCACACACACACACATATGCATCTTGCCCCATTTAACAGAGGTGGGAGTGGTTGAAAGAATCATAAGGCATGTCTACACCAGCCCTTGTTTCTGGGGCTATCCCTGGGTCATCCCTGTGCATCCAAATTATGCAGAGGGGATCCCAGGAGCAGGCAGGGATGACCCCCCCCATTTTCCCAGGATAACTGCTTCTGCAGTTATCCTGATATTCACCACAGTCCTGGGACCATCCTAAGGACACTGTCTGGTGTGGGTGCCCATCCCGCCTGTTCCCTGCAAGTAGCAGGGCTGGGAACAGAGCTGTTCAGGGGGGAGTCGTGCCCTTTAGGGGGCAGAGGGCAGCAATTTCACCATCCCAGGGATGGCAGGGGGCATTTGGGTGCAGTTTTTTTAAAAAAAAACTTACCGTATTTCTTCGATTCTAAGACGCACTTTTTCCCCTAAATAACAGCTCTAAAAATGGACTGCGTCTTAGAATCGATGGCGTCTTAGAATCGAAGCAATACGGTAAGAGGAAAAGAGGAAGCTGCTGCAGCAGCCTCGAGCCATGCGAACGAGGAGCTGGTTGGGTAAGCGCCTGGTTTTTTGTTAGGCAAATTTATTCGTAAGTCCCACTGATTTCCATGGGACTTACTCGCGTGTCGTCGTCCCCTGGTGCAGACAAGTAAAGAGCGGGACTGGAGAGTTAAGTTTACTCTTTGTTTCAACGCCCCCCTTCTTCCCACACAAACGGCAGTTTCTTCTCTCACAGAGGGAAAAAAGAAAAGGACACAACCATTAGAAGAAAGCGTGGGGGGGGGGAGGTTGGCTGGGCAGTGAGGGAAGTATTTCTTTGATTCTAAGACACACTTTTTCCCCTAAATAACAGCTCTAAAAATAGGGTGCACCTTAGAATCGATGGCGTCTTAGAATCGAAGAAATACGGTACTATGCACTTGAGTGCAATTGCACTCAGTCTCCTTTGGAAGTAAAAGAATGGCAATCACAACATCCCTCCTTACTTCTGGAATGTTGCACTGCCGTTTGGATGCTGGGAGAGGATCGCAGAAGCAGGTAAGTCTGCATTCCTTCCCCCTCCTTCCCTACCTCCATGCCCTTAAGGTGTAGACATGCCCATATTATGGAACAGCTCCTCTTTCTGCCAAGTCATGGCTGAGAACTCTTTCAATTATTATTTATTTATTTCCTGTACTTGTTGGCCATTTTGAAAATAAACACACCGAGCCATCCATATTCATGCCTGTAATGTTGTGCAAATGGCCCCTTTATGGCCACCATTTATGCAACATTCTTTCCCCAGAAATGCCCAGGCCACCATTGTTGGGCAAAACGGCAGCTCACTATGGCCAAGTGGTTTCGTCGAGCTCTCGCTGAGCTGGGGGGGGGGGCACTCGATGACCAGGTCTGCAAGTGCCCTGCAGCTTAGTGAGCAGGGAATGGGGGAGTCCAATGGACTGCATCCCCCTTCCCCTGTTGAGTCTTGTAACATCCCTAATCCAGATGCATTTTTTGTGTTAGAGGGATCACACCCTATTAATTCCATTTCAACAGTACTTCTTGGCCTGCCAAATGGGGCAAAAAAAATATCTTCCCATTCACAGTAATGGCAAGAAACCTTCCCTTCCCTGTGATTCGCTGTGATTTGGCTTTGTGACATGACTTCATAGCCTAATCTGATTGGTCCTCTGATAGAGCCACCAAACAGGACAGTGCTTTCTCCGCCTTTCTCAGAAAGTGTGTCCATCTCTTCCTTTCAATGGCCAGTATGGACTATTATTTTCCATATTTCTTTTTATGACAACTGAGGCTAGTATTTCTATGCCCTGGTATTGGCAGTTTCTTTTTTTTCTTTTTCTTATTTTAGAGCCTCAGCTATTGGGTGTTATAAAAATGCAATGAATAAATAAATAACTAAAATTTGGCTCTTGGGCCAAAATATGGTCTAGAAATAAGCTTTAATAATAGTTTAATCATATAGCAGGTGGTCTTCACCCGGCTTTGTGGCTCACATGTTATGAAGGCCTGATACAAAGTTAAGAATAATTGATGATGGGACAAGATCTATAAAGCTGCTTCAGGAGGCTAAAAAGAATAATGAAATTTATGGGCAGACTTCTCTTTCTAAAAGGGCTTTGCATTGTCTCTTTCCCAAATCCGGCAATGCAAATGGGTGAAAAATTCAGAGCAGGTTATAAATAAAGAGCCAGTGTTGGGACAGCTGATAAAATATGAATACTATTCCAAAGAGCTTAATGTGTCAGCTCCTCGTAATAGAAAAGGCGATGAAGTGCGTATGTGCTCCTGCTGCTTAACAGTAGGTTTGAAAGAGGCTGCCGTGGTAGCACAAGTGGAAAATTTCCCTGTCTTTTGGCAGTTGTCCAAGGCGTCGATTCAGCTTATGAAAAATGTGATGTTTTATTTGATACTGAGGACGTGAATTGTGTTCCGTATGAGATTTCTGTTGGATTGGAATGTTAAATAAACATCAGTTGGCCTCCCTCTACCACCTCCTGCCCAGTCTTTACCAGATTTTTACCAGCCAAATGAGAAAATTCACTCAACGCTCCGGACGGTAGTTACTCATGAACAGTTGTCTAATAGTCAATGGGAATGATACAGCAGAAATGGAAGGGAAACCACAGGAGAACACACCTATCTCTCTAAGATTGTATGGAACTGCCTTATATTGTAACAGACCATTTGGCCTGTCTAGCAGCCTAGGGCTTTCTACTCTCTGGCAATGGCCAAGGGAAATGTCTTTCATAGAATCACAGAATCATAGAATAGTAGAGTTGGAAGGGGCCTATAAGGTCATCGATTCCAACCTCCTGCTCAATGCAGGAATCCACCCTAAAGCATCCCTGACAGGTGGTTCTCTAGCTGCCTTTTGAATGCCTCTAGTGTGGGAGAGCCCACAACCTCCTTAGGTAACGGGTTCCATTGTCATACTGCTCTAACAGTCAGCAAGTTTTTCCTGATGTCCAGCCCAGAATCTAGCTTCCTGTACCTTGAGCCCGTTATTCCATGTCCTGCACTCTGGGATAATTGAGAAGAGATCCTGGCCCTCCTCTGTGTGACAACCTTTTAAGTATTTGAAGAGTGCTATCACGTCTCCCCTCAATCTTCTCTTCTCCAGGCTAAACATGCCCAGCTGTTTCAGTCTCTCCTCATAGGGCTTTGTTTCCTAGACATCTCTTCCGGTAGGCCTACCCAGTTGAATTTTACGATGCCTTTTTAATAATGTGCTGCTTTTAATAATGTATTAGTTTTAAATGTTTTAATTAGTTACATGTATTTAATGGTGATTGCATTTGTGTTGTACCCCGCCTCAATCCAGAGGGAGAGGCGGGTAACAAATAAAATTATTATTATTATTATTATTATTATTATTATTATTATTATTATTATTATTACAACAACCTGGGAGGCCGTTCTGAGTGGAGATGTCAAGGAATGAATCTGGACATGCATCTATGCACACTTTTTGCTATACATCCTGACCATGAGTTACTTTTTCCCCTGAAATGTGGGTGAAACAACTTCGTAATCAAAGACAGAAAATGTGATAGACTTTACCGCTGATAATCTGACCAATTTCCACCTCCAAGAGAATTGGTGTATTAATTTCACCTTGAAGGACTGACACAAGGGTCACACATTAGCATTTGTACTGTGGTCCTCAGATCATTTCCAGACCATTTATATTATCTGGATTCTCTATTGTTTGGGAATTAAAAAATAGTGAGATATTGGGACAATGTTGTACCTATTCCCGGATCTGAAGAATGTATTATTCATGAAATGTTCTCATTTCTGCAAAGTGAAATTCTAGGTGAATTTGGGCGTTCTTCCCAAGAAAAACATGTGAGGGATGTTCAAGGGATGCTAGAAGCATGAAATTATTAATCAGGGGGAGTTTGGCAGTCCTCACATTCCCCATCCTGGTGCCCTCCAGATGTTTTGGACTGGAATATCCCCCATTCCTGATCATTGAGCATGTTAGCTGAGGGTGTTGGGAGCTGATGTCCAAAATATCTGGAGGGCACCAGTTGCTAGAGCCTTACTGGATGTAGTTCATAGTGAAATTAAAAGCAAATTTGGGGATTCCTGGTCAACCAAAACATCCGAGGAATGTTGAATTTTGATAGAATCTCAAAGAACTTCAATAGACCTGTGACATTTCTCAAAATGGAGGGGTGTCTTATACATTCCTGTATGTTAAGATCCCCTTTGGAGGCTCTGCTCCATGTGTAGTGATATTCCCAAAACTTGTTCAGATTCAGAATACAAATTTACTTAGGCCATAGCTAGACCTAAGGTTTATCCCTGGATCGTCCAGGGGTCAAACCTGTTCAACTAGGTGACACACAGGGGATCCAGTGCTCAGGCAGGGGTGAGCCCTGGATGATCCCAGAATAAACCTTAGGTCTAGCTGTGGCCTTAGTTTGTAATGGTCAAAAGAAATATGGAACAAACATTATCCCTCAAAGGTCTTCCACAGCTCAGAATCCTAAATGCAGTTCTTCACAAGAAGTGAACTTGATTTTTCATGTTCATTTAGTTTTAACCCAACCCATGGACCCCAAAGACTGCTTACAATGAGTAAAGCAAATGCCCCTAAGTGGGGTTTTAAAAGCTATACAGTCTAGAGGGTAAACCCAATTATGGCCCTTAGCTTTGGGGAAAAGAAGCTGTGCAGCTCCAGAATTTGTCTAACAAAGCCCCGAGGAAGCCTCCAACCAGGCCTATGACAGATCTCTTATGTGAACATATATTCACATAAATATTGCATATATAACCATGGGCAACACAGAGTGGTGAGATGGATTTCCTGTTGTTGTTGTTGTTGTTAAGCAATTTTCACAAATTTCAGCCACAATTAACCCCAAGTACTTAAACTGTGGCTGTGATTTGTGCAAATCATGCCAATTGCAGGTGTAATTCATGCAAATGCAATTAGTACAAATTGCTTTTTATGAAACCCCATATCAAAGTCAAAAAAGTTCCCACATTTGGGGAACAAACCCCCCAGCTTGGCTAGTAAATGCAAGCTGAGTCAGGGGTATGGGGAAAGTCTGTACTGGCCCCAGGTGGTGAGTTATCAAAATTGCAGCTGAGAACATACCCCTGGCAGTAAAATACTCTCAGGTTCTGGACTTGTCCTGCCTACTCAAGCTGGTCACTAGGTCCTCACGGACAGGAACAGCAATAAAAACTTCCTATTTGGGCTGGGACCCAGAGGAACAAGGTCTTCCTGGCCTTGGCATGCTTCTGGGTGTCCCTGAGTCTGATGCCTAGTTTTAATCCCTCAAACCCGGTTTAACTCCAGACTTCTCTGAGGGCTCATCCACTCCAAGCAGAATATTCCACTATGAAAGCGGTATATAAAAGGCAGGAGCCACACTACAGCTTTATAGCAGCATTGAGGGGCACTGCAGGATCTACACGACTGCTTTATAGCGGTACTGACGTGCAGTGACAAATGTTGGGTCCCTTAACACATCTACACCAAGCAGGATATAACACTATGAAAGTGGTATGAAAGCAGTATATGGTATTTGTTAGGGGTGTGCACGGACCCCCCACTCCGCTTCACTTTCAGATCCGCCATTTTCGGATCGGGCCGCTCTGCCCCGCCCCACTCCGCCTGTGCCCACTCCGCTCCTCTCGGAGCTCCGGATCCGGATCAGAGCTCCGTTCCCCCCCCCATAGGGGGGGTTACCGGGCCCTGCCGCCATCACCGCCCATGCGGCGACAGCGGCAGAGCCCGGTAAGGGACCAAGGGAGAGGGGGACCTTACCTGCCTCCGTCCGTGGTCCGTCACCGTCTTCAATTGAGCCCGCGGTTCCACCAGGAAGTCTGGGCCGCAAGCGGCCCAGACTTCCTGATGGAACCGCGGGCTCAATTGAAGATGCTGACGGACCGCAGACGGAGGCAGGTAAGGGAGAGGAGGGCGGGGGGGTTACCGAGCCCTGCCGCTGTCGCCGCATGGGTGACAGCGACAGCGGCAGGGCCCAATAAACCCCACTTACCTTTCCGGTGGAGCTCCGGATCGAGGTGAAAGATCCGCCTTCACCTCGATCCTCTCCGCCACGCTCCGCCGGCCCCCCAATCCTCTTCACCTCCGCCTTAAGGGCAGGCGAAGCCCCCCGCTCCGCTCCTGCTTCTCCGGTCCGATTAGAAGCAGAGCACATCCTTAGTATTTGTCAATGGGCCCCAACAGTTGTCAGTGCACTTCAATACCACTATAAAGCAGTAGTGTGGCTCCTGCCTTTTATATACCACTTTCATACCACTTTCATAGTGGAATATCCTGCTTGGTGTAGATGAGCCCTCTGTCTGCTGCCAATGGCTCTGATTCCAGCCAGACCAGAAACATGAAATTTTAGGAAGTTCTCTATGTGTGATGCTGTTCTACATTTGCTTGAATGCTATATCCACCACCCTGCCATTCCTTATAGTTTCAGTGATGATGACCCCTTTGTTATAGTGTAATTGAACAGGGTGAACAGAGATACTAATTTGCCTTCTCCATTTCACTTCACTGGAAAAGGTGCTAAAATAAGATGAAGCGAAACCTTTGTTTGCTGGAACAGACCCATGAGGCAACATTATAAAACATTTTAATGAGGGACACGTCCAAGGCAGTCATCTTAATTCAGCTTCCTGTAAACTGGATTCAGGAGGCTAAAATACCAGCTGGAGAAAAGCACAGCAGATGCATCCGTTTGATTCAAAGCAAGCAGCTTTATAGCAGCCAAGGGTTTTTTACTGATTGGATCTTCAGGCTGTGGCTAACCAATGTGGTAAAAGAGAAAACAGTGCTTGGTTGGAATGTGGGAAACCCACGTTCAGGCCATGGCTAGACCGGGCCTATATCCCAGGATCATCCCGGGGTCATCCCTATACATCTAAATGACACACCGGGGATCCCGGGAGCAGGCAGGGATGACCCCTCCATTTGCCTGGGATAAACCTTAGGTCTAGCTAAGGCCTCAGATAGGTATTTGGCAATGAAAGATACTCTAGATGATTTGCTGTCTGTCAGGCTAGCTACCTCACACACCATTGTGGTGTACACAAATGGAATAAGGACAGACTATAACTTACCATAAGGTTGTGTGATGTGTGCGAAACAAATGGAAAGAAGTTCCAGTCTGCATTTATGAAAATGTCATGTACACTGGGGTATGGAAGAACTTCACAATGGACTCCAATGACTGGCTGTTTCCCAGTCAGGCAGATTCTGTGGACTTGAGGACCATTTTCCAGAATTTTGCACAAATTTAGTAATACAAAAATGCACATCATCATCATCATCATCATCATCGGCCAAAACTGTGTATTTCCCCTATAAGCTAAAGTGTGGAAATATTTATTTGGGAGGTGATTTGCAAAGTTTGAATTGATTTTATCTGTATGCTGCCCTGCAATCCCAATTATATAGGGTAGTATACAAAGGTTTTAATGAATAAATAAATTTGGGGGGAAATTCTGGATTTTCACAAGTGCGGATTTGGGCAAACTCAGAAACCAAGCAAACAAAAAATCTAATTTTATCAATGATGCCCGGGAAAAAGGCAACTGATCATCTGTGAAACAGATGGAATGGATTTTACATCACTAATTTGCACACCCACAAATTAGCTGGGATTTGTCCTGTTGTTATATCATGTGCCTTTAAAATAGTACCTTCTGGTGCAGATCTGTCTGTGTCTGAGGACAATTCAAAGTGCTGCTTTCACCTTTAAAAGGACCAGTGTGCTTCAAGAACTACCTGCTCCCACTTGAACCTGTCCCCAGAGTCTAACATCCATTTTAGAAGCCCTTCAGTTCTCTCAGGTAAGGTGGATGGTAACCTAAGATCAGACCTTTCAGGTGGTGGAGGACCACCTTTGGAATTTGCTCCCCAGGGATGCTCAATGGGTGCTGACCTTATTATATCTTCAGCACGAGGTGATGACATCTTTATTTGCCTAGGGTTTTTAGATGGGCTGAGATTAACTGTATCTGATTGGCATGAGGTTTTAAGTGGTCTCAACAACGGATCCTGTTGCTAACATTCCATTATTTTATTGTTTTAATGTGATTAGTTATTTTGCATCATTGGTTTTGATTGCTAGCCACTTTGGAAACCTTTATAGAGTAGAATATTCTCTCTCTCTCTCTCTCTCTCTCTCACACACACACACACACACACACACACACGGAGAGAGAAAGAGAGATATGACTATGAAAGCAACAGCCCTACTCCCTCTTCCTTTTAAGAACATAAGAAGAGCCCTGCTGGATCAGACCGATGGTCCATCTAATCCAGCATTCTGTTTATTCTAGGGTGACCATATGGAAAGGAAGACAGGGCTCCTGCATCTTTAACAGTTGTATAGACAAGGGAATTTCAGCACGTGTCATTTGTATGCATGCAGCACCTGGTGTAATTCCCTCTTCATCACAACAGTTAAAGCTGCAGGAGACCTGCCCTCTTTTATATCTGGTCCCTTGCCTATGCCACTGTTAAAGGTACAGGAGGCCTTTCCTCCTTTTCATATGGTCACCCTAGTTTATGCAGTGGCTGACCAGCTGTCGACAGGAAAGCCACAAGCAGGACATAAATGCAAGAATGACCTCTCAGCACTTTTAACATCTAGTGATTAAAAAAAAAAGTGTGATGTAATTTGACGCAGTAATGCTTATATGGCAACATCATGTCACAGTTTTTTTCCCCATGCACACCTAGCCAATGAGGTGAAGACCTCAGATGCATCTTATTCAGAACTTGACATTTAATAGGGGCACTGTGATACTGCTTGCCACTACTTTCCCTGGTAGCAGTACCCGTGCTGCCTTGCTACACACTGTAATAGATTTATTTAGCACTTTGACCTGCTGATCTTAACCTCGAAGCCTTTCCTTGCTTCCTTCTCACCGCATCAGCCTTTCTGTCACAGTTTGGGATAAAGCTGTCGGCTCCTCGACCAAATTCTTGATCCATGTGCGAGAGCATTTACTCAACTCTGAACGCTGCTTTCCCCGGGGTCACAGTTCAGGTTTTCTTCTGAACCAGCAAGAAGTATCTCAAGACAAGCCAAACATGCAGCTCAATTGGTGTTATACCATGCATGTTTCTCAGCAACTTTGCACAGTGGGAAGAAAAATAAAATATCCTTCCCAGCAAGGATTATTAGGAACACTGTGATGACTTCACTTGCCAGGACTCTGAAGAAGAGAGACTGAAACAACTGGGCATGTTTAGCCTGGAGGAGAGGAGATTGAGGGTAGACACGTCAGCACTCTACAAGCACTTGAAAGGTTGTCACACAGAGGAGGGCCAGGATCTCTTCTCGATCATCCCAGAGTGCAGGACACGGAATAATGGGCTCAAGGTACAGGAAGTCAGATTCCGGCTAGACATCAGGAAAAACTTCCTGACTGTTAGAGCAGTACGACAATGGAACCAGTTACCTAAGGAGGTTGTGGGCTCTCCCACACTAGAGGCCTTCAAGAGGCAGCTGGACAACCATCTGTCAGGGATCCTTTAGGCTGGGTTCCTGCATTGAGCAGGGGGTTGGACTCGATGGCCTTATAGGCCCCTTCCAACTCTACTATTCTATGATTCTATGACTTCTTGAAGTCAGAGTGGTTGTGCTAGCTGTATGTTGAGAAGAATTTCACTGGCTGGCTCTAAGGACATATGAGGATGTCATTTGAGCTCACAAAACATGCCTGCATGCTGTGTTCGAAGCTCTGAACACGACCCTGTGTCTACTGAAACTAGTTGCAAATTATCAGACGGATGCTCACATGTGTCTCATTCTTGATTTCCTAGTTTGATTTGCTCAAATTACGAATTTGCACATAATTCATCTGTGGACTGAATCAACCCTGCTTTAGTCCAAGGAGGGAAGTTGCACAAATTTGGGTAACTTGCACAAATCTCCCACTGAATCGTGGCTCCATTTGTGCAAATTCCCCAATCATGCAGAGTGAGCAACAAACGGCAATCAGGCATGAGATGAGGGGCAAATTGATGTTCAGAGAATCCTGGTGAACTAAAACATGGGTCCTTTGTCCCATCCTTCACTAGCGCAAGTTTAGGGTGCGATAATCCTTGGTACCAGCAAACCTCCGTAAGAAGGAATAATTTTACCAGTGACCCTCTAATTTCCTTACTAAAGGCTACAGTAATGGGATAAGACAGACATGAAGGAAATGTGTTAAAAAGAACCTTGCTCCATATTTAATGCCACCTTAGCCATATTCAGATATTTTAAAATCTACGGTATATATCTATCTATTTGGGACAATGACTTTTGTTTTATGTCCCAAGATGCAAACTCCATTCGTTTTGGGATTTTCGCCACAGCATATTCCATTTAATACAGTGTTAGGCAAATCTTGGCTTTCCAGATGTTTTGGACTACAAATCCCATCAGTCCTAGCCAGCATTGTCTATGCTGGGTAGGGCAGATTGGATTTGCAGGCCAAAACATCTAGAGGGCCACACATTGCCCATCTAATGGTTAAAGCAACCCAAAAAGGAAAAAAAAGAAGATAAAGGAATATTTGAAATGGTTAATTCGCTGCGTCTCCTTACAGGCGGATGTTCACATTCAAGTTGTTTTGCTCTAGGCAAACTGTCTTGCTTTGTAATAAGCGAGGAGTCCAGGTGTAGGAAAGAGAGTGACTGAAAGAGCCTATAATTTCCTCTGCCTTGTCCTCTGAGGCATTGCTCTCCACTGAACGGCACTCTGAAGAATGGCTCTGTCTTATGCATCAGATACCTCAATTAGAAGAGCATCGGGCCTGCCTAGGAACTAGGGGTGTGATCCGCTCCGATTAGGAGCGTAGAAGCAGTAGCGGATTGGCCTGCTCCGCCTTACCCAGAGGCAGAGTAGGAGCGGACCGCGGACCCCCTAGAAGCAAGGCGAAGAGAAGCGGCCATTTTTCGGAGCTCCGAGTTCAGGCGAAGCGCTCCGGTCGCCATCTTGAAAACATTTCACCATAGGATTGCATTGCGGCAAATAATCGCGCATAACTACGTTCTTTTTGAAGCTATCATTCTAGAAATTCTTGTGCTCAGAGAGTCGTGGATGGGGGTCATTTTGAGACCACTCTCACCTCTCTGCGTTGTCTGGGTCGCGTGCTATATTTTTGTGAAAATCGGGTCAACCGCGCGGCTCAAACGGCGTTTTCGGCTTTTCGCCCATAGGATTGCATTGAGGGAAAGACTCGGGCATAACTGGGTTGGTTTTTAAGCTATCGTTCTGAAAATTCTTGTGCACAGAGAGTCGTGGATGCGGGTCATTTTGAGACTACTCTCAACTTTCTGCGTTGTCCGGGTCGCGCGCTAGAAGTTTTTAAAAAATCGGCGGGAAAAATACCTTTTTCAAAGGGCTGAGGGGCAGAGTCAGCTCCCGGTCATGATGATCCCAAAGTTAGAGGAGGGCATAGGCAAAACAGGTAACTTGGGATTCTGGGAAACTTCTCTTTCTTCATCTGAACGGGCTTTTCCCCGTGTTTTTTTAACACAGTAGCCCCACCAAATGCACAAACACAACCTGAAATCATATACTAAGCCAAGAATAAGAGATAGAAACACAGCACTGCTCCCCACCCTAACTTTGGGGAACAACTGAAAAGATGTGGTGCAAGGGGATGAGCTCCCCTAGGGCATCTCATTGTGGACGTGCCCCCACTCTCTCCTGCACTGGAAGGCCATTAGAGCCTTCCAAAGAGAGTAAAACGGTGGAGCAATGCCTATCATGAGTTGAAGTGAATGTTCACTTTTTAGTGGTGGAGCGATGCCTGTTATGAGTTGAAGTGAGCGTTTACTTCTTAATCTCAGAGCTGTTGGTGGCTGTCTTGAGTTGAACTGGCAGCTGCTTCCCCCCCCCCCCCCGGGCACGTCCCCCTATTGCTGGTAAAAGACAGATATAGCCTTTTTTAAAAAAATCTTCTTGCTGTTTATTGAGCAACACTGCTGCTTTTAATTCCACCCCTCCTTTGTTTATTTATTGATTTATTCCATTTTATATGCATTACTGGCTTATCCTTGGCTCACTTCCTTATGCCCCCAGAAATGCCAGCTGCATGCCTGCCTGTCTTCCCTCCCTCCTCCCCTGCCCACCTCGCAGGGATGTTGTGTGTGGGGTGCCCGATTTTCAAAAATTCGCCAAAAATCAGGGGATGATGGGATTGCTTTGAAACTTGGCGTGCGTGTGTATATCCCCATGAGGTGTCATGGTGCCAAACATGAGGTTTCTAACTTGAACAGAAAAAAAGTTGTATAATTTTTTAGCTTTCAATGCAAGCCTATGGGGGGGGGAAACGGAGCTCCGGATCCGGATCCGGAGCTCCGGGCGGAGCGGAGCGGAAGTGGGCGGAGCAGGGGCGGGGCGGAGCGGCCCGATCCGGAAAATGGCGGATCTGCAAGTGAAGCAGAGCGGGGGGTCCGTGCACACCCCTACTAGGAACAGCATTTCATTTGGTCAGAATTCGGGCTGTGCCAATGTTCACCCCTTTTGATTTTCAGGGCAAAAGTACTGCCTTGAAGAGGACTGGTACATTTCCTGGGGGAAAAGAACCTAATTGTCAGTCTTTTATTATTATTATTATTATTTTCTTAGTTGGGCCTGTTCACTTTCCTTCCCTTCCTCTCTCTGATGCTACTTTGGTGCCATTTTTATTCTTCAAATTACTACCATCGCAGCCTATCAAGACTGTTGCCATTAATGCAAGGACGGGGAAGCTCCTCCCACAGGCCAAATTTGAGGTTTCGGCAAATTTCCTCCATAGACTAAAATGGGGCTGATTCAGTCTCCAGAGAAAATTTGCCCAAGTTTGGAAATATGCACAAATTAGGAAATTTGTGCAAAATGAATAGAGAAATGTACAGAAATTTAACAAGAGCACATGTTCAGTAATTTACAAATATTTTGGGTGGACACATGCTCACAATCCTGTTCAAAGTTTCAAGCAAGACATGTACACATGTTTTGAAAGCATGAACAAAATTATCACAGACATCTACTTATCCCATATCCCATGAGGTACTAAGAATCTTTTCTCAATGTGCTGTTCAGCTCCTTGCTATGCAAATAGTTAATTGTAATGGAGGAGTCAATTAAGCAAGCCAAGAATAAAGCAGCATTTCTCCCCGCAAACAAGGATTTTCAAGAGGTAAGTCGGGGGATAGCCAAGGTCAAGAGCTCAGGATAGCAGGCAAATATAATCAGAATCCAGAAGCTGCATCTTTCAGAAGTCCAAACATGAGTTAAGGGCAGGATTAAAGAAGTTAGAACTGAGAACCATTGGTGTTTTCAGCAAACAGAAAATGAAGTTTGTATTTCCAGAGCATCCTGAGCCCTACCCATGGCTCAGCTGCTGTATATTACATTCCTTACTTCTGAGGAGTTCTTCCTTGGATTCGGGTACTTCATCATAAAGGAGACTTAGTGCTCTGCCTCTTAAGATGATGGCATTCTCTGGGCCTGGGTGGACACTCAGCCTCTGCCTCTGAACTAGAATCCTCCTCTTCTGGCAGGTGCAGATCTGGGGTCTCCTCTTCTGAAGATCCAGGCTCCTCGGTGTCTCCTGACAAATGTGGCTTCATGGCATCATCTGTCAAAGGGAGTTCTCGCTCCTCAGAAGCTATTCATGAGTTTCAAGGCCAATCTGATTGACATGCCACTCAATGAGATTGGCCTGGAAACTCACAAATAGCTTCCCTATTAGTAGCAAAACATTTTTATAACCTATGAAGTGTGAAATGCTTTGATCTCAGCTAGATTTAGGCCTTTTGAAACAGTTGTGGATTTTGTCTTGCTCATCCTGTTAGCTTTCATAGTTTACCCAAAAAAAACCCTGCAATGAAACAGCTCCTGGTAAAGTGTGCATTGAACAACGTCTACTGATTGTTCTGCTTCACAACATGAGATTAGACACAGGAAACTACTAGACACAAAGGAGGACGGTGTGAGTCGCAGGTAGGAAATGGAGGATAACTGCCTGATAGGTAGTTGCACAGTTAAGGACTTGAGTATAATAGCAAAGGGGAAACTGAACATGACTCAGCAATATGAAGCTGCAGTTCAAATGGTCTGTGCTATTCCAGGATGCATACAAAGCAATAGAACAGTCACAGCAGGGCATAATAGAAATACGTTACCACCAAGGTGTTCAGAATGTGAGTCAGGACTTCCTGTAGAGATCCTTTATGACCCTCTTCATACCAATTTCAGGTGGATCATGGTCAAGTCTGGAGGCAAAGTACAGACTTATATGCTTCTTGCCGTTTCTGAATCAATGTAACCCTTATATTATGTTGACTGATGAGTACCCTTTTTTCTATTACTCGTATTTCTAACAAGGGCTGCACCTAATATAATTTGCCTACTTTCCCCTAAAGCTGTCTTAAAATGGCCACCTTTCTAAAAAGCTGTTCCCTGCCATTATTTCTTAGGAACATAGAACTCTGCCTTCTACCAAGTGAGACCTAGGGGTGTCCAGATTTTGTAAAATCCATTCCATCTGCAGTTCATGGATTGCCAGGTGTCTTTCGTTCCATTGTCTGACAACTGACGGAATAGCATTTCCCCCCTAATTTGCACATATTCACATTTGCACAAATTTGCAAATCTTCCTCAAAGGTGCAGATCTATACCCAACACCAACATCAACACCAAATGTGCATTTTGAGGCATTAGCCTATGGGAGAAATGTGGATTTTCAGTCAGTTTTTTTTAAAAAAAACAAAAAACAAGCAAATATATTTTTCTACGACTATATTTATGTAAAATTCCAGAAAGTCAAAAGACCAGTCTGCAAGTTTGCTGAACCTGTATGATGAAGAAAAAGCTGGTTTGCTGGAGAATCTGGAGGTAGGATTCAGAGAAATCCAAATTCATTAGATTCCACTGCAGATTTCTTGAACAGCCTTACTCAGACCATTGGTTCATCTTGATGTATTGATGTTGAAACTTACCGGTAGTAGCCTCCCAAGGTTTCAGGCCAGGATTTTTTTTTTAAACCTATACATAAAACAACTACACTTACAATAAAAAACATTTAAGGGTAAGGTTAAAGTACATTTTTGGCCCTTTTCATGCCAGAAATCCTAACTAACTTCTTAATTACCATTTATATGTCAATCAAATTCAGTTCTTTCTTATGACTTATCTGAGTCTCATACATTGGATTCACAGAATCATACTTCATTTCTCTCTAATCCCTCCTCTTTTCCTCATCTTAATACTAAAATCCACAAACAAATATATCATTTTTCTCTATTTCTTTCAGATGTTCTATCAAAGGTTTCCATTCCAGCATAAACATAATTGTTGACCTTTCTCTCATTATCGCTGTGAGTTTTGCCATCTCTGCGAGATCCAACATCTTCAACATCCATTCATCCATTGTTGGTATTGCTTCACTCTTCCAGTTTTGTATAACAATCTTGCTGCCGCTATCATATACAAAAATAAAGTTCCACCTTCTCTTTTAGTTGTTTGTCCATTAATCCAAGTAAGAAAGCTTCTGGTTTCATTTCTATGTTTGTCTTAAATATTTTTTGAATTAAGGAATGTATTTGAGTCCAAAATGTCTTGGCTTTTTTACAAATCCACCAAAGATGATAAAAAGTTCCTTCTTCTTTTTTGCATTTCCAAGTTGAGGCACCTTTATACATTTTAGCTAAGTTTACAGGTGACATATACCATCTATACGTCATCTTAGAAAAATTCTCTTTAAGTCTTGCACATAATGTACATTTTAAACCCTTTCCCCACATACTTTCCCACTAGGTGATGATTTTTTCCAGCCCATCTGGAGGTCCCAGAAATTGAACCTGGAGCTTTCTGCATGCAAAGCAAATGCTCTTCCTCTGAAAAATGGTCCTTCCCCAAGTGAGTACATCCATTTTCAAGAGTTGGCTGAGGGCTGTTGCTTCTTCATCGTCATCATCATCATCTCCATCATTGTCTTCTTCTTCCTCCTCCTCTCCTCCTCCTCCTCCTCCTTTTAGTTTTTAGCTGTCTGACCTCCATTCCATTTCATATTTGTGGGAATTATGGGAATTAAGACACTGTCGGACAGGGGCAGCAACTTTCTTTTCAGAATATACAGTAAGTAACCCCCTCTACATTGTGACTTTTGCCTGCCCCAAAAAATTGTAGGCCACCTCACCTCTGCACGGGATGAATGATCCTGTAACATTGGGGTTGGTGTGTGTGGGATGGATACTGTCCAGCTCTAGTTTCTACTATCTGCTTCAGCATTGTTTTATTCCTGGTTAATGTTTTGGTTGCCTCAGCTGATTGCTGAATGCAAAGATAAAGCCTGCATGTACAACTTGAGAATTAAGGAAAAACCTGCTCCTTACCATTTCTTCTTATTCTGGTGTCTTTCCACATTGACTATGGCTCCTTTAGACGGCGACTAATGGTGACGATGCGATTTGTAATTGAAAACTTGCCTCTGGGCAATGCTCCATATAGTTAAATGAAGCAGCCCCATCTAGTGGCCTGCGATATCCTGCAGTAAATTCAGTGATTTATTTATTTTTAAGCAGCATTACTGGGGGATGGAGCGGGAGGAGGTTGACGGCGACCCGCAAACTTCTGTGAGTGGCCAAACGCGAGCATGCAATTAATCGCTCATGTAGAGAAGCTCCTTGGGTCAAATCATTACGATCCCAGCATGGTAATGCTAAATCCCTCTTGCGCATTTATACCTTGTAGGACACACAGTGACATTGTTTGTAATGTTTTGTAATGGGGAATAAAAAGCAGGAAATAACACTATGAAAGCAGATTTTTTCTGAATGTGTAATGTGCCCCAACAGTTATCAGTGCATGTCAATAATACCACTATGAAGCAGTAAAACATAGATCTAGCCATGGAGATAGAGATACTTGTAACATTAGGCCTCCCCCTTCCTGCTGCTTCTGAAAGTGATTTTACATTGCTATGTAGCCAGTTAGACTTGGCTACATTCTAAATATAAGCCACACTCATTTAAAATATATAGGTGTTCAGAAGACACCTTCAGAAGACATGATTGAAGGTGTTCAGAAGACACCTTCAATCATGGCTTTAACCATGGTGATTAAGCCAGAAATCCAAGCTGTGTTCAGAAGACACCTTAAACCATGGCTTTAACCAAAGCCATGGTTTAAGGTGTCTTCTGAACATGGCCCAGCTTTCTGGCTTATTATTCTTTATTTATTTATTACATTTATATACCACCCCATAACTGAAGCTTTCTGGGTGGTTTACAAAGATTAAAAAGATTAGATTAAAAAGACTGAACATTAAAAATCAATATACAAAATTTTAAAACAAAAACAGCGGACATTTAAAACAATTTTTAAACACTCAGCCAGGCCAAAGCTCATTTTGCAGTGAGGTAAAACTCAACATATGCTGTTAAATGCCTGGGAGAAAAGGAAAGTCAAATGAGGCCTGCCTGGCACCCAAAAGATAACAATGTTGGCGCCAGGTGAGCCTCATCGGGGAGATCATTCCTTCATTGGGGGGCCACCACAGAAAAGGCCGTCTTCCTTGTTGCCATCCTCTGAGCTTCCCTCGGAGTAGGCACCCAGAGGAGGAACTTAGATGTTAAAGTCATGGTTTAAGGTGTCTTCTGGATGGGGCCATATTGAGTTTATCCTTTCCTCTGCCTCACTGGAGGCTGGTGTCAATGGGGCTTTGAATCCATTCTGGGTTTCTGTCAGAACCAGCCAGAACTCTAAAAGTCCTGTCCAAGGTGTGGAACCAATTTGGGGTGGGTGGGGTTCAGCACCTTGGATAGCTCCTTTAGGGTTCTGGCTGGAACCCAGAATAGCTTTACAGCCCCAATGATATCAGAACTAACAGCCACCACTGCTCTGCCCTGTAATGCACGGACTAAAGACTCCCTGTGCATGGGGCTGGGAAAACACACTCGCGCCATCACCCCCAATATCCGTCCTTCTTTTGATGCAGCAGAGGAAAGTGTGCAATTTTGGCAGGGAGACCAGGTGGCTGCCGAACACTTGTAGGGGCCTTGTGAGAACACAAGCATGGGTCCGCACTTGTGCCAAATGCACGTAAGTGGGTCGGGGGGGCAGATTCAAAGGAGTCCATCAGACTCCCAGACTCAGTCAGCACCATGTACATTGATGGTGCTATATAAATAAATAAATAAATAAATAAATAAATAAATAAATAAATAATAATAATAAGGAAATCATGACATCCCTACCTGCGTACTGCGTCTATTGCTATTCCATGATTTTACCTGATTTAGGGATGGGAAAGAGGACATTTGAGCTGAGAACTCAACGTGCCCAAATGTTTTTTGTTCCCGAGACATTACAGGGGAAGAGATGAGGTAGGGAGGGGGAGGGACATCCATCTTTTTAAAGGCTTGCACAAGCAGACAGAACTAGTTATTGTGCTTCGGAGCCAGAGAAGCTTTTAAAGTAACAACACCTGTCATCTGGCCAGGATGAGCCTGCAATTTAACGGAACTCACTCACCACCATCCAGGTGAGGTTTACAAAGCCCTTCCAGCGCTCTGGCTCTTTCTCTTTAGAACAGTCTGGAAGTGTTGCATCTTTGGACATCTCTAAAGAGATTTCTAAAAAGTGCTTAAAAATATCAAAGTGAAGAATACCTACATGAATGAATGAATATATATCAAGACCACAGTGGAATACTTGTTACCAGCTGGAGAACTGTTCCTACAGCCTATGCATTTGGTCAGGACAAAGGAACATAGGAAGCCACCTTCTATTGAGTCAGACCATTGGTCCATCTAGCCCAGTATTGTCGACACTGACTGGCAACGGCTGTTCAGGGTTTCAAGCAGGATTGTTCCAGCCCTACCTGGAGATGCCGGGGATTGAACCTGGGACCTTCTGCATCCAAAGCAAGTGCTCTACCACTGAGCTACGGACCCTCCTTTAGCTCAGTGTGAGCAGCTTTACCGTGTGCAACTTTCCACAGTTGCAGAGGTCTCCGTGGGAAGGATGGGTCACCTGGCCTGCCCACCCAAAACCAGGTCCCTGCTGTGAACACTGATGAGAAAGGGTGTGTGGTTGGTTTCGTAACTGAAGGCTGCTTGCTGAAAGTGTCAGGGCCACATTAACTGAAATGGAAGCCAGTTCCCTAATGGGATCAAAAGCTGGATGGAGCACTGGATCTGCCATAACAGTGTCATCTAAATAGTTTTGGAGCCAGATGAGTTTATTCTCAAAGTGCAATGAGGGCTCTAAATGGGGTGCCTCTGGGATCAGCTCCCTCCAAAACCGTCCGACTGCTCTACTAGTAGTGTAGCTGCCTCGTGTTCATTAACATTTATTAAAATGAATATAGAGCAGCAACTGAATGTAGAAAAAGAAGTGCTGTTACGTGGGATGGGCAAAACCACCCGCTGCCACCTTGACCTCTGTTCGTCGGGGCCCCGCTGGCCACCCACCCCTGTTCGAGCTGCCCAGAGGTCTTCTGTTGTCTGTCAAGCAGCTGCCCACTTCTCTGATGAGCCACCATTTTGCACACAATTGTGGTTCGTTGCACTGGTGGAGGCAGCAGGATGGGAGCCAAGACGGAAGAAGATCCCTTCCTGCCACTGATGCCACTGCTAAATGACTGCACATCTCTTGGAAGGGGGAGGCACAGTTGCTCAGTAGGAGACAGCAAGATGGGGCCTGAGAGAGATGTGCCATGGTATCTTCCCCCTTGCCTCCTATCCTGTCATCAGTTGACACGCAGAAGGGGCCTTTCTGATAAGACCGATTTTACATCATTGGCAGTTGTCATTTACGTAAAATTGCCATTTATGACACAGGCTAAGCCACCAGTTGGGCAAACACTGGGGACTGCAGCCCTAGTATGACTCGGCACATGCTGAGTCAGACAAGTGCAGGGGTACGTAGATTGGCATCCCAGGAGCTAAGCAGGAAGGAACCCGCCAATTTTGAGCCCCCAACAGGACACACGTGATGGCCCTACTGTTTTGACACTGCTTCAGTGTAGACTGTGGCCTAAGCTAGACCGGGCAAAATCCCGGGGCAAACCCTGGGATCATCCCTGTGCATCCACATGGCGCACAGGGGATCCTGGGATCAGGGAGGGATGATCCCTCCCTTGCCCCGGGATCTTGCCCTCCCCTTTGGGACTGCTTTTTGCGCAGTCCTGAGCTGAGTCCAAGACTGCAGAACGTGTGGCCCATTGCCACGGTTTGACCCGGCTCCACGCAATTCCTCGCACGAAGCCAGGAGCTGGCGCCCATCAGGGGTAGGGTAGGGGAAACGGGAAAAGTAATTAAAATTTAAAAAAACCTTACCTTTAGCACATGAGCATTCAAGCGCTCCTTCCACTTTAAAAAAAAAATGGCGGGCACAACACCTCCCCTCCTGAGGCCGTTGCACCTCACGTGTAAATGGAAGAGGGATCTCACATTAATCACAATGCAAGATCTTCCCTCCTCCATTGCAGACTGAGGCAGGTCTAGTTAAGGCCTGTAGGACACGGAATAATGGGCTCAAGTTACAGGGGGCCAGATTCCAGCTGGACATCACAAAAAACTTCCTGACTGTTAGAGCAGCACGACAATGGAACCAATGGCCTAGGTAGGTCGTGGGCTCTCCCACACTGGAGGCCTTCAAGAGGCAGCTGGACAGCCATCTGTCAGGTGTGCTTTAAGATGGATTCTTGCACTGAGCAAGGGGTTGGACTCAGTGGTCTTATAGGCCCCTTCCAACTCAACTATTCTATGATTCTATGATTACTGGTATGTAGGTATTTAAGTTTTTGTTGCATTCTCTAACAATTATTTTTTGTCCCAACTCAACTTTGGTCACAGTATGATGCCCACCTAGGAAAAAATCTTCCATCAGTAATTTCCTGAAGAATTCCACATGAATTTCCTGTGGTTTTCAGTGCATAAATTTCTCATTACCTCATATAATTATTCTTTTATAATAAAACTGTATAGAAAAATATAAATTTCCTGGCATTGCCTTACAAGAATGCAACTGAAGGAGAAGGTAGAATTGCAGTCTTTTCTTCCTTTGCCAAGGACATTAGCCAACTTCTTTAAAGAAAATACAAATGCTTTTTCATTTTGGAAGCATGCCATCATTTCAAGTATTTCTCATATACAGTGGGGAAATGATACCACTTTTGATGAAGGCAGCTGTAATTTGCAATGCTGGAGTGAGAGCTGGGGTTTTCTTCTTCTTTTCTTTTTTGCATTGCATTTTCATATAGGCATGCAAATATGAGCACTATTCATACATCAGTTTGCATAGACAAGACATAATTTAAGTTGGCAATTAAAAATACAAATGAGAAACAAAGCACATTAATGAACAATAGAAAATAATGTCATTGTCACTGAGAAATTCACAAATGTAATAGGAGGGAAAGACAATTCATAACACGAGTATTTTAGAACAAGGAGAAAAATTCATACAATACCACCTTGTTTAGAATTGCAGTAATACCTGAATCATTTTCACCATTCTCCAGATCAATTAGTTTTTTCTTGACCTCTTTACCCTGAATAACATTTGTTATCTTGCCTAAAAAAAAGCTGGATCTGCAGTTTTAGTGTGCCTTTCCTATTTCCCCCTAATGTTTCGCTGAAACAAACCTAGAAGCCCCTGACATTTGAATAAAAAATGTGCATATAAGCAAAAGTTGAAGTTTCCAAATTTCACCTTGACGTTCATTCCTTTTCATTATTATTTTTCTTTTTGCATGAATATTTGTGTGTATTTTTGTGCATATTTTCCCAATTATCAGAATCAATTGTGTGCATTAGCTCCGGCTATTGGGCGGTATAGAAATGTAATAAATAAATAAATAAATTGTTGAACTATATGCATTCTTTCCCATTGATTCAAATGTATTTTTCCAAAAAGTGCATTTTTGAGGCACATTTTTTTCTAAAGTTCGCATGCTTCCAAACACTTTTAAGGGGGGATGGGGTTTCATGTCTTTTGAATCACATTGCAAGCTCAAAATGTACAGAGTTTGACCCCAGACTGCGTTTATGTCCATGTTTGATCTGGAAGGTGCAAATTGGGTAAACCCTGTTTAAAACCAAACTGAAACAAATTTCTCATATACTAGTGATGTCGGAGGAATCCGTCCGGGGGTTCAGCAGCTTGCTCCCCCACACACACACCAGATTTCAGCTTGCCTTCCCGAAAACTGACCTGACACCATTTGCCCAAATTGCTGGTACAAATTATGCAAAATGTGGCTACGATTTCCACAAATCGCTATTTAAGCGGAAGGGGCTGAGTGACAAAGGTCCCCAGATTTTGGGAAGAAGCCGGCAGCTCAGCTCACAAATGCAAGCTGAGTTGGTAGCTCCAAGAAAACCTGGCAAGTCCTCCAAAGGACCCTAATCCCAATTTAGGAAACAACAACAAAATGTAGATACATCTTCCATAGACATCTCCATATGTGGTAGTTCTATATGGCAAATAGTTACTAGCTAAGATAGGGTGGCCATATGAGAAGGAGGACAGGGCTTCTATACCTTTAACAGTTGCGCAGGAAAGGGCATTTCACCTGGTTTCATTTGAACGCATACAGCACCTGGTGAAATTTCCTCTTCATCACAACAGTTCATAGAATCATAGAATCATAGAATAGCAGAGTTGGAAGGGGCCTACAAGGTCCATCGAGTCCAACCCCCTGCTCAATGCAGGAATCTACCCTAAAGCATCCCTGACAGATGGCTATCCAGCTGTCTCTTGAATGCTTCTAGTGTGGGAGAGCCCACAACCTCCCTAAGTAAGTGATTCCATTGTCGTACTGCTCTAACAGTGAGGAAGTTTTTCCTGATGTCCAGTTGGAATCTGGCTTCCTGTAACTTGAGCCCGTTATTCCATGTCCTGCACTCTGGGAGCATCGAGAAGAGATCCTGGCCCTCCTCTGTGTGACAACCTTTTAAGTAGGGATGTGCTCCGCTCCGATTAGGAGCGTAGAAGCAGTAGCGGATTGGCCTGCTCCGCCTTACCCAGAGGCGGAGTAGGAGCGAACCGCGGACCCCCTAGAAGCAAGGCGAAGAGAAGCGGCCATTTTTCGGAGCTCCGAGTTCAGGCGGAGCGCTCCGGTCGCCATCTTGAAAACATTTCGCCATAGGATTGCATTGCGGCAAATAATCGCGCATAACTACGTTGTTTTTGAAGCTATCATTCTGAAAATTCTTGTGCACAGAGAGTCGTGGATGGGGGTCATTTTGAGACCACTCTCACCTCTCTGCATCGTACGGGTCACGGGCTATATTTTTGTGAAAATCGGGTCAACCGCGCGGCTCAAACTGCGTTTTCGGCTTTTCGCCCATAGGATTGCATTGAGGGAAAGAATCGGGGATAACTGGGGGGGGGGTTTAAGCTATCATTCTGAAAATTCTTGTGCACAGAGAGTCGTGGATGGGGGTCATTTTGAGACCACTCTCAACTTTCTGCATCGTACGGGTCGCGGGCTATATTTTTGTGAAAATCGGGTCAACCGCGCGGCTCAAACTGCGTTTTCGGCTTTTCGCCCATAGGATTGCATTGAGGGAAAGAATCGGGGATAACTGGGGGGGGGGGTTAAGCTATCATTCTGAAAATTCTTGTGCACAGAGAGTCGTGGATGGGGGTCATTTTGAGACCACTCTCAACTTTCTGCATCGTACGGGTCGCGGGCTATATTTTTGTGAAAATCGGGTCAACCGCGCGGCTCAAACTGCGTTTTCGGCTTTTCGCCCATAGGATTGCATTGAGGGAATGAATCGGGGATAACTGGGGGGGGGGTTTAAGCTATCATTCTGAAAATTCTTGTGCACAGAGAGTCGTGGATGGGGGTCATTTTGAGACCACTCTCAACTTTCTGCATCGTACGGGTCGCGGGCTATATTTTTGTGAAAATCGGGTCAACCGCGCGGCTCAAACTGCGTTTTCGGCTTTTCGCCCATAGGATTGCATTGAGGGAAAGAATCGGGGATAACTGGGGGGGGTTTAAGCTATCATTCTGAAAATTCTTGTGCACAGAGAGTTGTGGATGGGGGTCATTTTGAGACCACTCTCAACTTTCTGCATCGTACGGGTCGCGGGCTAGAATTTTTTAAAAAATCGGCGGAAAAAATACCTTTTTCAAAGGGCTGAGGGGCAGAGTCAGCTCCCGGTCATGATGATCCCAAAGTTGGAGGAGGGCATAGGCAAAACAGGTAACTTGGGATTCTGGGAAACTTCTCTTTCTTCATCTGAACGGGCTTTTCCCCGTGTTTTTTAACACACCTCGCAGGGATGTTGTGTGTGGGGTGCCCGATTTTCAAAAATTCGCCAAAAATCAGGGGATGATGGGATTGCTTTGAAACTTGGCGTGCGTGTGTATATCCCCATGAGGTGTCATGGTGCCAAACATGAGGTTCCTAACTTGAACAGAAAAAAAGTTGTATAATTTTTTAGCTTTCAATGCAAGCCTATGGGGGGGGAAACGGAGCTCCGGATCCGGATCCGGAGCTCCAGGCGGAGCGGAGCGGAAGTGGGCGGAGCGGGGGCGGGGCGGAGCGGCCCGATCCGAAAAATGGCGGATCTGCAAGTGAAGCGGAGCGGGGGGTCCGTGCACACCCCTACTTTTAAGTATTTAAAGAGTGTTATCATGTCTCCCCTCAATCTTCTCTTCTCCAGGCTAAATATGCCCAGTTCTTTCAGTCTCTCTTCATAGGGCTTTGTTTCCAGACCCCTGATCACCCTGGTTGCCCTCCTCTGAACACGTTCCAGTTTGTCTGCGTCCTTCTTGAATTGTGGAGCCCAGAACTGGACGCAATACTCTAGATGAGGCCTAACCAGGGCCGAATAGAGAGGAACCAGTACCTCACGTGATTTGGGAGCTATACTTCTATTAATGCAGCCCAAAATAGCATTTGCCTTTCTTGCAGCCATAAAGTTACAAGAGCCCTGCCCTCTTTTGTATCTGGTCATGCTAGGCAGGGCTCCTGCATCTTTAACTGTTGTGATGAAGAGGGAATATCACCGGGTGCTGCCTGCGTACAAATGACACAGGCTGAAATTCCCTTTCAATGATTGTTTGGCTTTGTTTTCCAGTGGAAGGAAAGAGCAAAATAGAACTCACCAACTCACACACATTAGAACGTTCAGCCCGCCCAGCCAATTTCCCCAAAGTTTTTTGGTTCAGCTGTAATATTTTTTGTATTTCTACTGGAACAGTTATATGAGCAGGGTTTGACTGGATAGACACTCACACAGAGAGGACCTGCTTTCCATTAAACACACTGTGTGGCATGGGATATGTTCTGCATGATCTGCAGAGTTGAAACATATGGGAATTAGCTTTTATACCAAAGTTTCAAGAATAATTTTCCGTCCACATCTTGTCTTCTTCAATATTTGAGTAAATACAGCAGTCACAGATATAATTTAGCTGATACACTACATGGTCAGCAAATTTTCTCTGCTTGTCCATATGTTTTATTAAACAATGAACATGTTCTGAGAGCATTTGGCTCTAGCACAAAAGGAATATAGGGTGAGCCCAGAAATTTCAACTAGCAAGATTCAGCGGTGCTTCAAATATTTTAAGAAGACTTAACGCTAAAACTTTCATAGTGTCTCCCTTCGGTTTAGATATTGCAACCTCTGTGCATTGAAAAGAGTGCATTCCTACTATATCTTATCTCCTTCATATGAAACGATCACTCATAATCAGACTAAAGCCTGTTCCAATATTAAAGAACTCTTGTCTTGTTGCCATCTTCATTTCCTGTTTGTAAGCTTCCCAGAGCATCTGAGTAGATCACAAGCTGAATGTGAGCCAACTGTGTGATGTGGCTGCAAAAAAAGCAAACACTATTTTGGGCTGCATTAATAGAAGAATAGCTTCCAAATCGCGTGAGATACTGGTTCCCCTCTATTCGACACTGGTTAGGTCTCATCTTGAGCATTGCCTCAATTGGGGTGCAGTGCCAACAGTACGCTGTTGATACTCAACTCTACTACTCCTTTCCACCCAATTCCAAGGAAGCTGTTTCTGTGCTGAACTGGTGTCTGTGGGCAGTAATGGATTGGATGAGGGCAAACAAATTGAAGCTTAATCCAGACGAGACAGAGGTGCTCCTGGTCAGTCGAAACGCAGTTCAGGGAATAGGGATTCAGCTTGTGCTGGATGGGGTTACACTTCCCCTGAAGACACAAGTTTGCAGTTTGGGTGTACTCCTGCATGCAGCCCTGAGCCTGGATGCCAAAGCTTCGGCGGTGGCCAGGAGTGCAATTTGCACAGTTAAAGCTAGTGTGCTAACTGCGCCCATTTTTTGAGATGTCAGACCTGGCTGCAGTGACACATGCTTTAGTTACATCCCAATTTGATTACTGTAACATGCTCTATGTGGGGCTGCCTTTGAAGACTGTTCAGAAACTTCAGCTGGTTCAAAGAGCTGCAGCCAGATTGTTGACTGGTTACAAGGAGCATACAACTCCCCTGTTACAACAGCTCCACTGGCTTCCGGTCTGTTTCCGGGCACAGTTCAAAGTGTTGGTTATCACCTATGAAGCCCTTTATGGCTTGGGTCCAGGTTATCTGAAAGACCGTATTCTCCCATGTGAACCTGCCTGATCTTCTGGGGAGGCCTTTCTCTTAGTCCCACCAACATCCCAGGCACACCTGATGGGTATGTGGTAGAGGGCCTTCTTGGTGGCTGCTCCAAAGCTCCTAGGGAGGTTGTGGGCTATCCCACACTAGAGGCATTCAAGAGGCAGCCAGACAGACATATTTCATGTATGCTTTGAGGTTGATTCCTGCAGTGAGCAGGGGGTTGGAATCGATGGCCTTATAGGCCCCTTCCAACTCTACTATTCTGTGATAGTATGATTCTATGATTGGCCATTGCTGGACAAAGGCTACCGCTTCAACAACACTGGAGCCCAAAGCCAGTCTTAAGAGACTGCTTCAATGGAGTTTTTTGTTTCAATTGGGCTATGCTCTGCATTTGCATACTGAATAGCAGCCACTGTAATTAGCCAATTATAAGAGTTCCAAAATTCCTTTAGCATTCAGAGAGCCCTTCAGCTCTCTACATAATAATATTTGTATTTGTCTAATCATTTCTTTTAAATTGGAAGTTCATTATTATACAACGTGCTGTATTATAATTTGGGGTAAGATCTGTTGCCGCAAGTGGTGTGCCTTTCCATCCAGTATCCTGGTGCAAGCCGTCTTAATGAAGCAATTAAATTAATTAAGGTGATGAATGCACTGGGCCTACATTTCTTTTTATCAGTAATCAGCAGGTCAGTTAGCTTGCGAGAAACAGTCATGACAATTTTTGCATTCTGAAAAGTCGAAATTAGTGTCGGATCTCTAAGGGCAAACCAAACAGGAACTTATTAAGGGAAGGTGTTGAGAAACTCATTAGCTGGGGGAAAATACTAGTGGAGAGAACAAAGTGAGAAGCCTAAAATTGCTAGCTTCAAAAGCATTGCATCTTTGTGCTGATAATTAAAGTACTGGGTACTGCCAAGAGTAGAATCATACAACCAGTTCACTTGAAGATGAACAAGAATTTTTTACCGAGCATAAGAACACGAGATTTCTTCTTCTTCATTATTGTGTATCTTGTATACATTGATTTGTTTTATTGATTTTATGTGGTGAGCCGCTTTCGGTGTATCCTGATTTATTTATTTTTTTAGAAAAATTAGACATAAAATTATTAAGTGCAATGAGTAAAATAAATAAGAATTGGCACACAAGTGTCAGATGCAATTCTCGCATAACCACTGGTTACACAACATGTGGATCACATGGGGGTTGAAATGGGCATGTTTAGCCTTGAGAAGAAGAGGCTGAGCGGAGACATGATAGCACTCTTCAAATACTTGAAAGGTTGTCACAGAGGAGGGCCAGGATCTCTTCTTGATCATCCCAAAGTGCAGGACATGGAACAATGGGCTCAAGTTACAGGAAGCCAGATTCTGGCTGGACATCAGGAAAAACTTCCTGATTGTTACAACAGTCCAAGAATGGAACCAATGACCTAGGGAGGTTGTGAGCTCTCCCACTCTAGAGGCCTTTAAGAGGCAACTGAACAACCATCTCTCAGGTAAGCTTTAAGGTAGATTCTTGCATTGAGCAGGGGTTTGGGCTCAATGGCCTTATAGGCCCCTTCCAACTCTACTATTCTATGATTCTATGAATCCATTTACGCCTGTGATATTGCATAAATAGCTTTTTTTTTTCCCACACACACCCCATTTGCGCAAATGTGCCTTTACGAAAAAGGCTGCCCCACCATTTTCGCAGTAAACAGCTGTGGCCAGCCAGTGGGATCCTGTGAGCAGCGCATAACCCAGACTAGGGCTGTAGCTAGACCTAAGGTTTATCCCAGGATTGTCCTGGGGTCAAACCTGTTCATCTAAGTGCCACACAGGGCATCCAGCGCTCAGGCAGGGACAAACCCGGGATGATCCCGGGATAAACCTTAGGTCTAGCTACGGCCTAGGTTGCGTTCACCCATCCCTACTTTCTTAGCCCTACTTGAAGATGTCAGTGATTGAACCTGGGACCTTCTGCAGGCAAAGGCATGTGATCTCTACCTTTGAGCTATAGCTATGACACAAAATCCACTCCATTGTTTTGGTGGGCTGACAGTAGGGATTGTGCTGTCCTTTAGGAGACAATAGATCAGTCTTCTTATGCTTCCTATATGAAGGGAAGCTCATTATACATAGTCATGGACAGGACAACAAGTCGGGGGGACTCCAACACCAACACCAAGACTACCCCAGTTAGCTCAGGAAGGGAGTCTGTTGAGCAGCAGGGTAAACGGTCCACCAACGGAATCCCTATTCTGTCCCGGGCACCCACTTTCAGATACACACACTCGAACCCCATGGACTGTGGGACAGGGCACCTGGTCCGGAGGATGGAATCCCGATAGACCACTGCCACTCCACCTCCCCGCCCTCCAGAGCTTGCTTGCTGCTGGACAGAGAACCCTGGTGGGCAAAGCTGAGAGAGATTAACACGCCCAGCTTCATCCAACCAAGTCTCTATGATACAAGCCAGGTCGGCATGCTCATCCAGGATCAAGACCTGGATAGCCATTGTTTTCCCATTCTCTGACCTGGCATTTACCAACAGCGATTTCAACCCAGGGCGTCTGTTAATTGGATTTTACTGTTTTAAAATGTCATATTGGTTTTAACATATAAATAGTTTAATTTGTTTTAGAACTGTATATTTATTGATCTATGCTATATGTATGATTTTATCTGCCCGCCGCCCTGAGATCCTTCTGATATAGTTTGGGATATAAATGTTTTAATAAATAAAATAAAATAAATAAATCGGTAACCTCCATACGTTTTGGTCCACAACTCCCATCTTCTCAAACCACTTGTCATGGCAGTAGATGTTTGGGATGTTAGGTGTTTCAGGTGCTGTTACATTTAGAGATGTACAATTTAACTCTGAAATACCAGCTGGTGGAGACGAACAATGGAGTGCAGCCTTCAACTTTAAGGGTGCCTGGTTGGCCATGACTGGAAATTTATTTCTTTATTTCTTTATTTATTACATTTACATCCGCCTTTTTTTCCTCCAAGGAACGCAGGGCAGCATACATAATCCTCCTCCTCTTCTCCATTTTATCCACACAACAACAACCCTGTGAGATAGGTTGGGCTGAGAGTCTGTGGGCCTTCCTAGACGAGGGTTTAGCTCAGTGCGAGGTCCGGGCTCCCTGCTATGCGTGCAGACGACACACAGGGGATCCTGGGGTCAGGCCGGGCTAAACCCTCCCTTGACCCGGGATAACCAGATCCGCTTGTGGCCCAGTTTTTCCACAGCCCCGGGCTGATCCCATGGCTTTTCCTGGCTGCTCACTTACTTGTGAGTAGCTGGGAGAAACTGTGCCCATTGGGCTGGGGGGGAAATCACGGACAGGGGGATGGAGGGGGCATTGGACATGGCGAGTGGGCGAGCAAGCGGGGGGTGGACAGGTGAGTGGGGGTGGACAAGGTGAGCGGGGGGTGGAGGACAGGTGAGGGGGTGGACGTGGCGAGCGGGGGGGGTGGACAGGTGAGTGGGGGTTGGACATGGCGAGCGGGGGGTGGACAGATGAGTGGGGGGTGGACATAGCAAGTGGGGGTGGACGGGCGAGCAGGGGGCGAGCGGGCGAGTGAGTGGGGGGGCGAGCGGGGGGCGAGCGGATGGACGGGTGGAATAAAAGTGGAATGAAAGTGGTATATAAAAGGTGGGAGCCACACTACTGTTTTTTAACAGTATTGAAGGGTACTGCAGGATCTACACTACTGCTTTATCACTATAAACTGAAGTGCACTGACAACTGTTGTGGCCCATTGACACACCTACACCAAGCAGGATATAACAATATGAAAGTGGTATGAAAGTGATATATGATATGTGTCAATGAGTGCCAACAGTTGTCAGTGCACTTCAATAATACCACTATAAAGCAGTAGTGTGGCTCCTGCCTTTTATATACCACTTTCATACCACTTTCATAGTGGAATATCCTGCTTGGTGTAGATGAGCCCACAGTGGGTTTCCATGGCCGAGTGGGGACTAGAACCCTGATCTCCCAATTCCCAGTCCAACACTTTAGCCACTACCCCACACTGGCTCTCCATTTCAAATGTTGAACTAGATGGATCTTAGTCTAAGCCAGGAAGGCATGTTTCCCCTTTTATTATTTCTTTATTTAAGCATTTCTACACCACTCTTTGGCTGAAAAAAAAACTCCCAGAGCAGCCTACAATACTTAATCAATGAAACAGTCCTGGCCCTCTGGTTTGCAAAGTAAAATACATGAGACAAAAGGAAAGGAGATTAGGAGAGGGGAGGGGAAGCAAACTCAGACTCTACTTCATGGCAAGATTTTTTTTTTTAAAAAAAAATCACCTAAAAAATATTGGTAGCCTGCCTTTCTTGTCAGGAGCCCCCCCCCCCCTGACCTCCCAGTATGGTGATAGTACTCACCCCATGCTTGTACCAGAATCTGGTAAGAGATGAACAGGGGTTAGAGTTGGCAGATAGTGATGGAATAGAGCCTGGGAAGGGTTACAAATTGCACTTGCCGGGGTTTTGTGGACGGTTATTTCTGTGGTCTGTAGTTGGGGGTGAACTTGCTCCTAAGAAACTTACAGCTGGTGTAATCTTTGCACTTGCAATAGAACAGCTCTTGCTGCTTTGTTTCATGATACATTAAGAAGCAGCAATTATGCCATACTCAAAGGAGTCATAGTCTTTTCCTTCCTAATTAAAAATTATATCCTGAGATGACAGCCAAGTGCAGTTGTAGATGGGCAATCTAACCAAATGGAAGCTAGTTACAAAAATGAAAAATAAGCCTCCAAAGATATGTTTTTCCCAGAGACACTTGTTTCCTGGGTATCTGCATTTGCTTGGAATTTAAGAAAGCTATAAGGACTAGGGATGTGCTCCGCTCCGATTAGGAGCGTAGAAGCAGTAGCGGATTGGCCTGCTCCGCCTTACCCAGAGGCGGAGTAGGAGCGGACCGTGGACCCCCTAGAAGCAAGGCGAAGAGAAGCGACCATTTTTCGGAGCTCCGAGTTCAGGCGGAGCGCTCCGGTCGCCATCTTGAAAACATTTCGCCATAGGATTGCATTGCGGCAAATAATCGCGCATAACTACGTTGTTTTTGAAGCTATCGCTCTGGAATTTCTTGTGCTCAGAGAGTCGTGGATGGGGGTCATTTTGAGACCACTCTCACCTCTCTGCGTTGTCCGTGTCGCGTGCTATATTTTTGTGAAAATCGGGTCAACCGCGCGGCTCAAACTGCGTTTCGGCTTTTCGCCCATAGGATTGCATTGAGGGAAAGAATCGGGGATAACTGGGGGGGGGGTTTAAGCTATCGTTCTGAAAATTCTTGTGCACAGAGAGTCGTGGATGGGGGTCATTTTGAGACTACTCTCAACTTTCTGCGTGCTGTGGTTCACGTGCAATGTTTTTGTGAAAATCGGGTCAACCGCGCGGCTCAAACTGCGTTTTCGGCTTTTCGCCCATAGGATTGCATTGAGGGAAAGAATCGGGGATAACTGGGGGGGGGTTAAGCTATCGTTCTGAAAATTCTTGTGCACAGAGAGTCGTGGATGGGGGTCATTTTGAGACCACTCTCAACTTTCTGCATCGTACGGGTCGCGGGCTAGAAGTTTTTAAAAAATCGGCGGGAAAAATACCTTTTTCAAAGGGCTGAGGGGCAGAGTCAGCTCCCGGTCATGATGATCCCAAAGTTGGAGGAGGGCATAGGCAAAACAGGTAACTTGGGATTCTGGGAAACTTCTCTTTCTTCATCTGAACGAGCTTTTCCCCGTGTTTTTTAACACAGTAGCCCCACCAAATGCACAAACACAACCTGAAATCATATACTAAGCCAAGAATAAGAGATAGAAACACAGCACTGCTCCCCACCCTAACCTTGGTGAACAACTGAATCGATGTGGTGCAAGGGGATGAGCTCCCCTAGGGCATCTCATCGTGGACGTGCCCCCACTCTCTCCTGCACTGGAAGGCCATAGAGCCTTCCAAAGAGAGTAAAACGGTGGAGCAATGCCTCTCATGAGTTGAAGTGAATGGTCACTTTTCAGTGGTGGAGCAATGCCTGTTCTGAGTCGAAGTGAGCGTTTTACTTCTTCTCAGAGCTGTGGCTGTCAGTGTCTTGAACTGGCAGCTACTTCCCCCTCCCCCGGGCACGTCCCCCTATTGCTGGTAAAAGACAGATATAGCCTTTTAAAAAAAGTTCTTCTTGTTGTTTATTGAGCAACACTGCTGCTTTTAATTCCACCCCTCCTTTGTTTATTGATTGATTTATTCCATTTTATATGCATTACTGGCTTATCCTTGGCTCACTTCCTTATGCCCCCAGAAATGCCAGCTGCATGCCTGCCTGCCTTCCCTCCCTCCTCCCCTGCCCACCTCGCAGGGATGTTGTGTGTGGGGTGCCCGATTTTCAAAAATTCGCCAAAAATCAGGGGATGATGGGATTGCTTTGAAACTTGGCATGCGTGTGTATATCCCCATGAGGTGTCATGGTGCCAAACATGAGGTTTCTAACTTGAACAGAAAAAAAGTTGTATAATTTTTTAGCTTTCAATGCAAGCCTATGGGGGGGGGAAACGGAGCTCCGGATCCGGATCCAGAGCTCCGGGCGGAGCGGAGCGGAAGTGGGCGGAGCGGGGGCGGGGCGGAGCGGCCCGATCCAGAAAATGGCGGATCTGCAAGTGAAGCGGAGCGGGGGGTCCGTGCACACCCCTAATAAGGACTGATCTCTTCCGGCAGGCTTATCCAGTGGAATTTTAGGATGCTTTTGGTATGTTTTTAGGATGTTTTTTAGGATGTTTTAACAATGTATGCTATGTTTTTAATCAATATTTTATATATTTTATACTTACTGTTGTTCCCCACCTCGATCAGGATGGAGAGGCGGGTAAGAAATTTATTATTATTATTATTATTATTATTATTATTATTATTATTATTATTATTATTATGCCTCTGGCCCTCCCTAGGGCTTCTTTAGGGCTGAACCAAAGCCACCTACCTCATTTTGTGTTTATTCTCATGTCTGTTAAAAGGATATCATGTTTTCAGCCACCTTCAGCCCTTTTGTGTCACTCAGGGATGGGAGAATCTGTCAGTTTTTCTTTGTCCAGCATTCAACATTTTAAAAGCCCGAGTTCTTTTCTCCTGAATGTGAAGAAATTTGTGAACTGAACTGAAATTCTGACTCAGGCATGTCCTGGTAAGGCAAGCCAAGAGGGCCAATATACTACAACCTCCATATAAAATAAATTTCTGCCACTGGGGGGGGGTTGGGTTTGTTTTTGTTTTTTTTTGGGGGGGGGTTGGAAACAATCCATTCTTCCACAAAATCATCCATACCTCACTGCCCATTTCCACAGGTAGCTCACAGACCTCCCCCCGCCCCCGACTGTGCATTTTGCTGTGCTTCTGGACGGGCACAGCAAAGCACATAATTCAGTCCCAGACTTCTTTTTTGAAAAGCACATTTTGTGAGCATTTCTTGCAAATACGTTGTTGTTGTTCTTGTTGTTGTTGTTTTTAAGGCAAAAATTAAAGAGCTTTGCAAGTGACCTTAAGGAATGCTTGCAAAGCACAGATATAGCATTCAGTTCCTTTTGCCTGCCCCTGCTATTCTCTCTTCTTTGTAAACAATCCCCCTAAACTTTTAGTTTTGAGAGGTTTGTCCACCCAAGCTACTTCAGAACATGAAATGATTCTTCAGAGTATGCTCCATAGCACAATGTGTTGCCCTAATTATGGGAAACGTAGCATTCTCTACAATCACACATGCATGGTTGTGCGGTATATTTGTATTTGTCGGGTGACCATATGAAAAGGAGGACAGGGCTCCTGTATCTTTAACAGTTGTATTGAAAAGGGAATTTCAGAAGGTGTCATTTGTATATATGGGGAACCTGGTGACATTCCCTCTTCATCACAACAGTTAAAGCTGCAGGTGCCCTGCCCTCTTTTAAATCTGGTCACTCTAGTATAGCTCCTGCAGCTTTAACTGCTGTGATGAAGAGGGAATTTCACCAGGTTCTCCATATATACAAATGACACCTGCTGAAATTCCCTTTTCTATGCAACTGTTAAAGATACAGGAGCCCTGTCCTCCTTTTAATATGGTCACCCCAACTATGATAGAGTGACCATATGAAAAGGAAGACAGGGCTTCTGTACCTTTAACAGCTGCATAGAAAAGGGAATTTTCAACAGGTGTAATTTGTAGGCATGCAGCACCTTTTGTATCTGGTCACTCTAGCTAACGAGGGCAGGGCTCCTGCAGCCCTAACAGTTGTGATGAAGAGAGAATTTCACCAGGTGCTGCATGCATAGAAATGGCACCTGCTGAAATTCCCTTTTCTATGCAACTGTTAAAGATACAGGAGCCCTGTCCTCCTTTCCATAGGGTCACCCTAGTATTTGCTATTTAGTTATTTAGTTATTACATTTCTTTACCACCCGATAGCCGAAGCTTGTGAGTGGTTCGCAACAATTCAAACCGCAAAACACAGCATTAAATACAATATAACGATGTAAAGGTTTAAAACCACAGTATCAAAAAGGGCAACCCAAAATAAAACCTAGCAGGTATGCAGAGATTTAAAATACAGTAACAGCTTTAACACATCAGAACAAAAAAATGCCTGGGATTTATTTATTTATTTAAGGTCTTCACATGGTGATGGAAAGGGCACAATGTAGGTGCCAGGTGAGCATCTCTGGGCAGTTCATTCTACAGCCAGGGTGCCATAGAAAAGACACTCTTCCTGGTAGGCACCAGCCTCACTTCCTGTGGCAGGGGCTCCCAGAGAAGGACCATGGAAGATGGTCTTAAGGCCTCTTGATAAAATAGTTAAGAGCAGAGACACCACACTGACAACAAAGGTCCGCATAGTTAAAGCAATGGTATTCCCCGTAGTAACCTATGGCTGCGAGAGCTGGACCATAAGGAAAGCTGAGCGATGGAAGATAGATGCTTTTGAACTGTGGTGTTGGAGGAAAATTTTGAGAGTGCCTTGGACTGCAAGAAGATCAAACCAGTCCATACTCCAGGAAATAAAGCCAGACTGCTCACTTGAGGGAATGGTAATAAAGGCAAAACTGAAGTACTTTGGCCACACAATGAGAAGACAGGATACCCTGGAGAAGAGGCTGATGCTAAGGAAAGTGGAAGGCAAAAGGATGAGGGGCCGACCAAGGGCAAGATGGAGGGATGATATTCTGGAGGTGACAGACTTGACTTTGGGGGAGCTAGGGGTGGCGACAGCCAACAAAAAGCTCTGGCGTGGGCTGGTCCATGAAGTCACGAAGAGTCGGAAGCGACTGAACAAATAAACAACAAGGTACATTTGGTAGGAGACATTCCTTCAAATAACCTGGCCCAAAGCCATTTAGGGCTTTGAATGTTAACACCATCATTTTGAATGGTCTAATTAGCACACATTCACAGACAGAGACTTGAATCCCCCTCAGCAACTGTTTAACACAGCCTTCTTATATTTGGGGATGCTCCAGCCTAAAAATAGCCTGCCTGCCTAAAGTTAAAATGTGTGCTGCTTTTTCTGAGCTGCTCCCCACCCCTCCTCTGAGAGAGCCGTCAGATAAAAAATAATAATAACAATTGCAGAGGTCCAGAAAGAAAGTTGACACATTTTGGAGGGAACCTGTCAAGAAAGTGCAAATCACAAGCTTCAGGCAGCCATATTTGTAAACAAATGGTGGTGGGATAAATATTGTCAGAACTGTCTCCTAATCTGAGAGGAAGGAATGCAACCATCTGAAGGGGGGGAATCCATCAAAGTCAGCCTTTTGCAGTAGTAAAAATTCCCTTTCATCGGAGACCTAGGAGCTAGCTTTCTTAACAGCCTTCCTACATCTTATTCTCTAGGTGTACCACAGAGTTGAATTAATAACAACCCTGGAGATACTATAGAGCAGAACCATTCAACCTGGTAAATGTACCCTGCGAAGGCAAGGTTGTGGTGTGGGGGTGAGGGAGGAATGGAGTTGGAAGAATGGTAGATCTGAAGGAGAAAATTGATGCAGAAACTGGGCACTTTTGTAGCCATCTGTCTGGAGGTAACGAGACAGCAGATGGCAAATGGAATATGAGTCAGCATTCTAGTCTCATTGCGAAGGGAGCCAACGCCATGCTGAGATCCATTAATGGGATGTTATTATGAGTAAGCCATGGGAGGTCATTCGCCCATCCTGCCAGGCGTTAATGAGAACTTTTCTTGGAGGACAGTGTTCAGTTCAGGTCAAGACACTTCAAAGAACGCCATGATATAAAAAGTGTTGACATGGGTGGCTTTATTCCAGCAATAGTCATACATAACAACCAGTGGCCTCTATAAAAGGATGCATATATAGAATCATAGAATAATAGAATCATAGAATTGTGGAGACAGAAGGGACCACCTCTCTGGGCGGTTCACAAAAATTAAAACCATGAAGAGCAGAATAAAACAACCAACAATTTAAAAACACAAATACAAAATACAATATAAAAGGCACGACCAGGATAAAAGCACACAGCAAAAATTGATATAGGTTAAAATATGAAATTAAAACAGCAGAGTTTAAATTTAAGTTAAATTAGGTGTTAAAATACTGAGAAAATAAAAAGGTCTTCAGCTGGCGACGAAAGGAAAACAATGTAGGCGCCAAGCGAACCTCTCTGGGGAGCTTGTTCCACAGCCTTTAGAAGGGAGGGGGGAAATGCAAAATGTGAATCCACATCCAGATGTACATTTACATCTGCATCAACTTCACATGTGAAACTCTGCTTCTACACCCAGATTTGGATTAAATGTGGAATAAGTTTTATTTATTTTTCCTCTTCTGGAAAATGCAGTTTTCCTATATTGCCAATCTTCTACTAGAGCAGCCTTCCTCAACCTGGGGCGCTCCAGATGTGTTGGACTGCATCTCCCAGAATGCCCCAGCCAGGCTGGGGCATTCTGGGAGTTTTAGTCCAACACATCTGGAGCGCCCCAGGTTGAGGAAGGCTGTACTAGAGAATGACCAATGGAATTGTGTTTAATGGTATTGTGAAAAACCGGTGAGTGTCTTCACATACTCTTTGGTCTCTAACACTGAGCTCAGCATTGAGGTCCATGGGTAGCTCCTAGAAGGGAGGACACCTCTTGCTGCGTTGCATCTTCAGAGAAAGAAATAATAGCAGAAGTGCATGGTAAGCCAAGGAAAAATGCACCGGGCTGCATCCAGGAATGTGATAGTGGGAAAAATTCTGACATTGATGCTGTTCTGTGAACTGTTGTTCAAGACCTGGTGGTAGACAGCATGTGACATTGTGAAAGGTCTTGTGCAAAAAAATAATAATTGTGTAAAATGTGTTAGCAGTAGTATATTGTGGAAGAGACTGTGCAATGCCTTGTACAAACAGAAGTTTGCCTTTTGGTTTCAGTTCTCTTTTCTCACACAGAGACCTTGCGAGAAGTCAGAAAAATCCATTCTGTACAAAGAAGTGTCCACCGACTGTTAGAAAGGCAACTCTCAGTCCAACCCATTAAACAGGGTATCACTTGTGCTAGACTTTAACAAGCACATTTGAGGCATGGCTGAGGGAGAGTCTTATCTCTGAAAACCTGTACCTTACCAATTACCCATTTCAAATCATTGTCAATAGGTATAATTTAAACAAAGCAAACTATTCTGACTAGAACTTCCTCCAAGATGTGCTCCAGATTGAATGCTATTCTCCAAAGCCATCAGCTAGTGCGTTGCTTATGTCTTGGAATCAACATGTGATTAAAAAAAATCACAAATAAGTAGCACCTTTGTGCAGCCTACACAGTTCCATCCTCCAATGGACAGAAACAGCCAGAGAGTTCATGAGAAACAATCAGAGGCTGCCACTGCTGCCACCCCACCCACCCCATCATCTGCAACCTGAGGCACTTACCTCAGTCTGCCTAGTGGTAGGGCCAGCCCTGATCTTATTTATTTTTGAAGGTTGAGTGGGTAGGTGCATGTTAACATTATGCCTGCTTGCATTCCAGGACTTCTGTAGCTACAGGGATGCTAAGCAAAAGGAGCAGGGAGAATGGAGGCAGCTGCCCCTCAGACCTCTTCTACAGTCTTCTCATCTATAATGGGATGGTAGGGCACCCTGTGGACTGCTGGGGTCCTTCAGGGGACAGCAGGAATGGGGTGATTACAGACTGTCTCGCTTTCACTAGCAGCATTTTCCTAGGATCATGCATGGAAAATCTGGATCTCTCATTCCTAGTACCAATGTAAAAAACAAAAATGGAGTTCAACGGAGTGGAAAATAAATGAAACCCTCTCCCCAAATGCAAATAACTTGGTACCTGTGTCCTTGATTGATAGCAAACATGTAGCCATAATTGTGTCCGGATGCTAAATAACCTGCTATGGAGTGATGCATTTCAATCAATTTCATGGATACGGGATACTGAATAACGATGCTGCCAGAGCCCACAAGAGTTTGGTTCCTCCTCATTTTAAGGAATAGGACATGGATTGGTCACCCAATAATAAAATGGAGTTGTTGTTGCTGCTGCTGTTGTTGTCATTGCTGTTTCATTTAATGAATCAATACTACTATAATGATAATCATTTTCACAACTCCCAAAATCTACCTGACTCTAGCGATGTGTGATGCTGGGTATTCCATTCTATTTAAGCCCAATGGGATTCTGCATTTTTTCCTTTCTGGTCATCAGCAACCGAGAGTAGCAGATTTTTCTTCCCAATTCTGGCAATGCTTTTCACATTGTTTGGGTCCTGCAGTTTGCACAAATGGTAATTTATGCATTTCTTGTTTGGTTGTTTTGGGGATGTTGAATTTGCACATATGGGGGGTCATTATTATTATTATTATTGTTGTTGTTGTTGTTGTTGTTGTTGTTGTTGTAATCTTATGGAAGTGTGCACAATCACAAGTCCACCTGCCCACTATGTAGCACCAAAGAGGCATATTCCACTCTTGTAAATATCATTGTTAGTTTCATCCTCTCTGCATACTACTTTGTTTAGTCCAATAGAGACATATGCTGTACTTGTCAAAGAACTTGTCAATTTCATCCTCCACTTTGATGTTCCTAATAGGGATGTGCTCCGCTTCTAGTCGGACTGGCGAATTAGAAGCGGAGCAGGGGGCTTCGCCTGCCCTTAAGGTGGAGGCGAAGAGGATTGGGGGGCCGGCGGAGTGTGGCGAAGAGGATCGAGGTGAAGGCGGATCCTTCGCCTCGATCCGGAGCTCTGCCGGAAAGGTAAGTGGGGTTTACTGGGCCCTGCCGCTGTCGCTGTCGCCCATGCGGTGACAGCGGCAGGGCCCGGTAACCCCCCCGCCCTCCTCTCCCTTACCTGCCTCCATCCGCGTTCCGTCGGCGTCTTCAATTGAGCCCGCGGTTCAACCAGGAAGTCTGGGCTCCTTGCCCTAAACGGCTTGGGGCCAGGCTATCTGAAGGAATGCTTCCTCCCATATGTACCTGCCCAGACCCTAAGGTCATCCTCAGGGGTCCTCCTCCGCGAGCCCCTACCAAAGGAAGTGAGGCAGGTGGCTACCAGGAGGAGGCCCTTCTCTGCTGTGGCACCCCAGCTGTGGAATGAGCTCCCTAAGGAGGTTTGCTTGGCACCTACGTTATATGCTTTTAGACGCCAGGTGAAGACCTTTTTATTCTCCCAGCATTTTAACAGTGTATAAATACATTTTAACATGGTGTTTTAAATTTGTAATTTTGCATTGCTGCTGTTTTTATCTGGTTGAGCTTTTAAATTGTATTTTATATTATGGTTTTATACTGTTGTTTTATACTTTGAATGTTTTAAATTTTTGTGAACAGCCCAGAGAGCTCCGGCTATTGGGCGGTATAGAAATGTAATAAATAAATAAATAAATACCAATGATCAGTGCAAGACACCACCATGCAGGCAGGCCATGTGAAAGCAGCCTATCAGAAAGGGTCACTTACTGGAGTGTGGTGACACATAACATCATGCCGCACTATGTGATTTTAAACTGCAGCTCCCAAGATGCATGCAGAAGAACTTGTATACATGGACAGAACTGTATACATGAACTTGTATACAACTCCCATCCAAGGTCGCAAGTATAAATTTATTTATTTATTGAGTAACACTTGTGTTATACTTAGGTTATGTTTGCCCATCAGTAGCTACAATGAATGTACAACAGCAACCACATTACAATTCCTACAGTTCTATGTGATGATGTGCTTGTACAAGGAAGGCATGGGGATGTTGACTAACCATCAACACTGGAATGTGCACATTATTCCAGTTATTACACTCAACCATAGTGAGTCATGCAATAAACCTGTATTCAAATGTTTCTTCCTCTGCTTCACGCTGTGTGCTGGGAGGGGCTTTTAGCTGATCTCTTTTGGGCAGGGATGCACACAGATGCAGCAAATTACAAGATGGGGTTTACTTTGTATTTAATCAATCGCTGTGTGAGAGAACATTTTAATCACTTCAGCACTCCCGAGCTTCATCTCCCATTTCAGTCAATTTCATAGCGAATGGGAGAGAGGCATTCATTTCTAGCATGCCTTTTAGGCAACAAATCACAAAGCCTAAGAGCTGCTGAGGTGGACATTTAGTTTAATAATGCCCAGAACTTTTTAATTACTTCACTTTGTTGAGTTGCATTGCATTGCATTTTACAGCTGTATTGGCGAGCCTGGAAATTCAACCCACCATAAAGTGGGCTAGTACAACTTTAAGTTATCCTGAGTTAGTAGGACGACTTAAAGGTAGAGTTAAGTCATCACTGCAGGTGAGTAGGAAAAGAGGAAATGAAGACAAACAAGAGCCGGGCTTGGGTTAAACTAGGGCCTCTTTATTTAACAGTGGTCATTCACCCCTCCCAGGATCTGCATGTGGCAAGTGTGAGCATTTATTATTCTTTCCCTGCAGGAAACTAGCCTGCATTATGGGCGAACAACTCTGCCAGAGTTAGGTACTGGACTGAACCCAGCTCCTCTTAGGCTACATATGGGGGGAGGCCACCCTGCGTTGCCCCCACCTGGTGCTGTACAACTCTAGTAGGTGAGGCAGGATGGTCCCCAAAGGCAAACGGTATCCTGGCTCCAGAGCCACACAGCCCCTGAGCCTCAGGCCTCTGGAATTGCCAATCACTGTAAAGGTGCCAGCGAATGCTCACCAAACCTGTTCTCCTAAAATTCCTACACGACCCTCCCAGTTCTAAATCAACCTATTTTACCAGCTCCCCTTTAATTTGCCAGATCCAATGTGGAGTAGGCGGGGGGGGGGGGGACCCGTACATAACAGCCAATTTGTGGCAGGTAAAAATTCCCATGCAACCTTCCCCAAAGGGGTGACTAGCTAATCCCATAGTGCTTCTAGAGAGGGAAGGAGAGAGGGAAGGAGCCTGGAAGTGAAGAAGCTGAGTTGGGAATGGAGCCAGCTTTTATAGGCCAGCTCCATCACTCAAATGCGATGCGATGGGTGCCTCTTGCTCCTCCCCACCACCACCCACAAATGCTGCCTCTGGGCTGAGTCATTCCGAGTGGGCAGGAAACGGGCTCCTATCATCATGATTAGCTGTGTGCTACAGTGAATGCTTGACAACAACTGAACTACAGTGTCATGTCTCCCGTTACTTTTGGCATTCACTTGTGCTGACATGGGACACCTTATTAATTATTATTATTATTATTATTATTATTATTATTATTATTATTATATTTATATAGCACCAACAATGTACTTCGTGCTGTACTTGGTGCTGTACAGAAGTCTCAGTGAGACTTCTTTTATTGGAGGAAATCCCAGAGTAAAAACTTTAATGATCACACACTTCAGAAACACCTTAAACTGATTGATGGCCAGAAAGCTTTAGGCTCCAAGATAACGTTCAGTCAAAATGCTACTCACAACAATAACAACCTGGTTTCCCAGTTGCCATCTCAATGGTTCCAAAAACAGGTTCCAAACCCGACCGAGGGAGGGGAAGGATTCCTGGTCTGGTCCATCAGGCAATTACAAAGGGACATTCTTGAATGGATTAATAAACCATCCCAAGGGAACTAGTTCATATGCAGCCACACCGGGTGGCACTGCTCAGCCCACCAAGATGGCGCTACAATCTGAGTGACTCCTTCAATGAGCCCCCCCCACTTTTCTAACATTCCCAGCATTCCCAGGGAAAGCTTATAGCTTCAAGGCCAAGACAAGGAGTGAGTGAGCAACTCCGATGAGAACTCTGACAGAGATAAGTTTGCACAGACATTGCCATTCCAACCAAGTTCTTAATAAATCTACTTACAACTTACAAGGCCTCCATGGCCTTGCTGAACCCTATACCTGGCATGCAGTTCTCATGGTGCCGCATGGTATTTGTGAAATGCGCATGTGCAACTTGGATGGCTTTAAGAGGAGATTAGACAAATACATGGAGGATAAGACTATCAATGGCTACAATGTCTATATGCTACCTCTAGAACAGAAGGCAGTATTCCTCTCAACACCAGTTGCTCAGGAACATGACAAGGAAAGTAGAATCATAGAATAGTAGAATTGGAAGGGGCCTATATGGCCATTGAGTCCAACCACTGGTTATTGGGCTCCGGCTATTGGGCAGTATAGAAATGTAATAAATAAATAAATAAATAAATAAATAAATACCTGCTCAATGCAGGAATCCACCCTAAAGCATCCCTGACAGATGGCTGTCCAGCTTGCACTTGTGTCCTGCTTCTGGGGAACCCAGAATCATAAAATCATCTCTTTGGCCACTTGGGAACAGAATGTTGCATTCAACAGGCCTTTGGTCTGACTCAGCATGGCTCTTCTTATGTTCATTCTACAGCATCGTGGTCCATGAAAACTACTTGACAGTGTAAATTGGACTGTTTTCATTCTGATCAATGCACGTGGCTCCATTCATGACCAGTACTGACAACTTTCCTAGCTGATACCTGAAGTTTCCCTTACCATTCTTTAGGATAATATTGCTACCATCAATAGGATACCATTCTCACATTCCCCTTGGAAAGTGTCTGTCTATCTGTCTATCTAATCATCCACACTTGTATGTCTGGACAGACCTATTCATGTCCAGTTTTTCTAGCACAAGTATATGTCTCTATAACTATGTTCATCTATCTATCTATCTATCTATCTATCTATCTATCTATCTATCTATCTATCATCTCTTACATAAACAATTCAAAGGCAGAATTTAGTTGGCCATCCCTTTCTGACTTCCTTCCTGTTGACTGTGAAACACTTCATTGGTCACTTCTTGACATGCAGATTCCAGAAATAATGGTTTTCACTATAATTCAAAGTCAGGAGTTTATTTATGACTATAAAACTTTTTAAGGAATTAGACTATCTTCTATAGCAATGTACTATAAAGTTAGTTTTCTAATATTAAACACATGCCAAGTATAATTAAACAAACATAATTATTTGAAAATTAAAGCAAAATGAAATATGAACACAAAAAAGTCACTGGACACCTATATAAATACAGGTGCAGGCCAAAGTACAATGATATGCCACTAACATGCAGCCAGTAAACCAATCATGAAGGGATTAAGAGACACCTACAGTTAAAAGTAACCCAGTCAAAATTTAGTCATTGCTCAGAATGGAAGTGTCCAGTTGCTAAATTTAACAAAATGACATTAAAAAGTCTCTCTACACCTTCAGTTAAGTTAAATCTTTCAGGAATATATATATATTCATATTCTCAGCTGATTACTAAAGTGCAGAGCACATTATTTATCCTTTTTTGCTTCTTGTCTACTCTCCATACATAATGTCCTGTCACTCATTTTCAGTTGCTCATTTCTATTTAATTATCATCACCTAAAATGGCTCGTCTCGTTTGCCTCCCATGTACTCATCATCTGACAACACACTGGATTCAGAAATCCATTTTCTTCCCAGTTATGAGTGATGAGTGATGGCAATCAACTGGAACTACACTATTCATACCAGCTTATCTAGGAAGTTTGGCATCTGAAAGCTGATTGCTGTGATTATTGCTGCTAATATGAATCCTAGGGATACATAAGGATGTCACGAGAGTCCGGTTGGGGGCTCAAGATCAGCGGATTCCCACCAATTCAGCCCCTGGACACAAGTCTGTGGATCCCTAAATTTACCCAACTCTGTGGGTGTCGAGTTAGGCAAGCACATTAGTCCCCGCTCCTTCCTGACTGGTGGCTCAGCCTGTGTCATAAAGGCCAACTTTATGTAAATGGCTACTGCCATTTTCATAAAATGGGCTTTTATGGAAAAGGCCCCCTCTGCCTCAACCTCTCATGCTCTCCTTGCAAGGAAGAAGACCCTCTCGATTCCCATCCTGCTGCTGCTGCCGCAGCCAAGCAACCACAGCAGAGAGAGGTGCGGTCATTCAGACTGTGGCTGCAGCAGCAGCAAAATGGGAGCTGAGGGGGACGTGTCTTGGCAGTGCCCTCTTGACGCCCATGCTGGTGCCTCCACACAGTGGCAGCTTGTCAGAGCAGTGGTCTACTGTTCACCGAGGTGGATGGCCAGCAGGGGTCCTGTGAGTGAAGGACAAGGCAGCAGTGGGTGTGTTCACCCATCTCTAGGAATATATGAGAACTTTGTTTTTGCTTGCGGAATGCGCCCCACTCAAAGCCCCAAACATAAGCATGTGTTCAACCAAAATATTCATAAATGGTGAACATGGACTTGCTTTGATCTCATTCCTAATTCCCAGTTGGATTTGCTCAACACTAGGATGTGCTTACAATGGCTTAAAGATCCACCTCAACCAGTTTCTTCCTCAGATTTTCCATCTCTGTATTTCTGACATGGTTTACAAATTAGAACCTGGAGTTTCTAATTTTAGTTTCTAAAAGTGTATTTTGGGGATTTATTCGTTAAAAAAAGAAGGGTTTGCTTTTATTTTATTCTGGTTTGTTTTCCTCTAATGTGCAAAATTGTGTGGGTGTACAATGGTGTAATTATTGCGCTAATGAATAGCTATCAAACGTCAACATTGCACACAAAAATCCCAACATTTCTGCAAATTTCCCCCATAAACTAAAGCATGAATTTCATTTGACTTGTGCTAATGTGCATTTGCGCAAATGTGTTTAGTCACATTAGTTAACTAATGCAGATTAGCTCATTTTTGGAATTTGTGCAATATCAAATGGGGAAATTTGTGCAAGTCGAACATGAGCATATGTTTGAAAATTTGCAAACTTTTTCAGTGGATGCCTTCTCCTGCTTGCGCTCATGTTCAGGGTTGAAAACAGGGGATGTTGCATCTTTTCTGAGCAGAAATGAAGTTCTCATACATCCCAGTCTAGATTTCTTTCCAGAATTAAATCAGGGGAAAACCACATATATGTCAGAATATGGGGGAAATTACAGAACTATTCAATTCTTCTCTTCCCTGGTGATTGTCTGAAGGAAAAAGAGGACTTTCAATGTACCCATAATTCAATAGGGCTGCAGGTGTGCCAGAAAAGTTTGCTCTCTTTGGTCATTTCTGGCCCTTAGGCTACCTGTTGTAGAGAGATGGACCAGATGAGCTCATTGGTCCTCTCATCTTTATCTTCATCAAAAATGTTTCTGTCTAGAAACCAGAGCTGGCTGGATTTTATACTCATTGATCAAAGTCAGCGCATTTTCTAATTTGGACATTGTCAGGAAATAATTGAATGACAATTAATCATTTCAGCTTTTGGAAAACTCCAATGGTTTTTCTGCTTCTGTTCAGCAAAAAGAAAAAGAAAAAGTTCCATAACTCATTTTTGACCAAAAAAACCAAAATTAATATGGAACCAATTGGTTTTATGACAAGAAGTTAATGAAAACAGTGATTTGTATTTTAAAAGGCATTAATCAATTGCAAACAACAACAACAACATATCTGTGATATAGTTTAACCCAAATCTTTGTCATTGCATACACGGTTTGCAAACATCTTCAACCATAAGAAGTAAAAGCCAACTTGACTGGCAGTTGAATCTTTGGCCTTAACTAGACAGGGCTTTTTCAGAGGGTGGATCCCAGGATCGTCCCTGTGCATCCACATGACGCACAGGGGATCCCGGGATCAGGGAGGGATCATCCCTCCCTTGCCCCGGGATACAACCCTCCACTTTGGGCCAGCTTTTTCCGCGGTGTCGGGCTCAGCCCGACACCGTGAGACGTGGGGCCCATTGCCGCGGGTTGACCCAGCTCTGTGCAATTCCTCGCAGGGAGCTGAGCACGGAGCTCAGCGCTCCTCAGGAGTGCTGCATCCATCGGGGGTAGGATGGGCAGAACAGGGAAATTAATTTAATTTAAAAAAACACTTACCTTTTGGTGCTCAAGCGCTCCAGCGCTCCTGCTGCTAAAAAAAAATGGAAGGTATGACGCCTCTCCTCCTGAGGTCATCGTGCCTTACGTGTAAATGGAGGAGGGATCTCACATTAAACACAACATGAGATCTTCCCTCCTCCATCCTGGATCAAAAGGTAGGTCTAGCTAAGGCCTTTATTGAATACTGAAAAAGAGGCTGCCTCATCCACCAAACTTGAAGGCAGGAGACTAACTGAGGAGATGCAGGACAGGCCTCATGGCCCAGAGTTCCCTTGTCCAACTGCTTGCTGACACCCTTCCCAGCATCTGTTTCACACTATCTAATGGTGGGGCCACTGTGGCGTCACACCCCACAAGTCAGTTCCCAAATGTATGTCTGAAGTTTGTAAGTCTGTGGTTTTTAGAATGTTGGCCTGAGTGGGCGGAGTTAGAATGTCTGGGGAGGGGGAGGTGTGACATATAAGGGAAGGACTGAGGGGATTGAGGGAGACTTTTTAGGTACTCTTAGGCCATTGCTAGACCAGGAGTTAGCACGGTGTGAGGCCCGGTTTCCCTCCTGTGCATCCAGATGACGCACAGGGGAATCCGGGGTCAGGCTGTTCTAACGCCTCCCTTAAGCTGGGATAAGTGAATTCGCTTATGGCCTGGCTTTTCCGCAGCCCTGGGCATTGGGGATGCTAAGGGGGGAAGAACAGCGGGCATCAGGATGGCAAGGGGGAAGAACAGCGGGCATCAGGATGGCAAGGGGGAAGAACAGCGGGCATCGGGGTGGCAAGGGGGGAAGAACAGCGGGCATCTGGGATGGCAAGGGGGAAGAACAGCAGGCATCTGGGGTGGCAAGGGGGAAGAACAGCAGGCATCAGGGATGGCAAGGGGGGAAGAACAGCGGGCATCGGGGATGGCAAGGGGGAAGAACAGCTGGCATCGGGGATGGCAAGGGGGAAGAACAGCGGGCATCGGGATGGCAAGGGGGAAGAACAGCGGGCATCGGGGATGGCAAGGGGGAAGAACAGCGGGCATCGGGATGGCAAGGGGGAAGAATAGCGGGCATCAGGGATGGCAAGGGGGAAGAACAGCGGGCATCGGGATGGCAAGGGGGGAAGAACAGCGGGCATCCGGGATGGCAAGGGGGAAGAACAGCGGGCATCGGGGATGGCAAGGGGGAAGAACAGCGGGCATTGGGGATGGCAAGGGGGGAAGAACAGCGGGCATCAGGATGACAAGGGGGGAGAAGATTGGGGACGGGGACAGGCCTGGCGGACAGGGGAGGACGAGCAAGCGGGCAGGGGGGGAATCAGGGGCAGGGGGAGCGGGGGGCTTATTTTTTAAAAAAAAATCACGTACCTTCTCCGCGGTGCTCCAGCACACATGGCCCCTTTAACTTAAAAAATAATAGCCGACAAGCCGGGGCTTCCCCTTGCCCCATCGCGTGTTGCGTGTAGAAGTCGGCGACAGCGTGCGCTAGCTGTAGCGCGCCGTCGCCCCTCCTCCCTGCCGGATTATCCGGCAGGTCTAGCAAGGCCCTTAGAGTCTTTAGCACTCTCTGTGTGTTAGCTCTTGGTGTTTAGAGTACTTGGGCCTGGAGAATTTGAGGTTCAGAGTAGAGAGTGGTGTCTTTGGAGTGTGGTGTGCAGGTAGTTGATGTATATTAAACAATACTGACAATAAAGAAAGCTCAAGAGTGATTGTGTGAGAGAAAGGAAAGCAAGTATGTGAATGGGTGAAAGGATTGGATGAAAAGGTTCAAAAAGGTTTTTAAAGGTTTTATTTTGAAACAAAGCTTGTGAACTTTTTAAAATAAATTACAATTATTTTGTTTTAACTACCACAAAAATCCCACGTGTCTGTTTGGCATTTAACATCTGAAGTTTATTCATTTAACACCCACTCTGACAATAATTCGCCTCTGCACATATAACTCACAGCGCATTATTTTATTATTGAACTCCTTCTCCATTTAACCCCTTTCTCCACATAGTTTGGAGGAAGGCGGTGTTCGTCCCTAACCTCAGGCATATCAAGCGGTGGTGCTCGCCTTGAGCAGGAAGTAGCCGTGGCTGGGTCTGTTGTTCAGAGCCTGTGTTATGGCAGCCACCCCTGAACATAAATGAAATGAAGGCCAGTTTCAATGGGTAGATTTGCCTGTCCCATTATTGAGGTGTCATTTTGCATAAAAATGGCAGCCCGTGTTTTCTGGAAATCTAATGTTACATAAATGGCAGCCACAAAGGGGGCATTTATGCAACATTCCAGGGATAAATGAACCATGAAGAAGCCATTTATGCATAAATGGCTTCTTCATGGCTGCCCTTCATGTAACATTAGATTCCTGGAAATCTCAAAGCTGCTGTTTTTACACAAAATGGTGGCTTGCTAAGGGGATGGGTGGCCACTGGGCACTTGCGGACTGGTGAATGGCTCCGGGAAGTGATTATGCCTCAGTGAGAGTGGTCTGGGGGGGGACCACCCAGTGCACACACACACACAACATTATTATTATTATTATTATTATTATTATTATTATTATTATTTATTTATTTATATAGCACCATTAATGTACATGGTGCTGTACAGAGTAAAACAATAAATAGCAAGACCCTGCCGCATAGGCTTACATTCTAATAAAATCATAATAAAGCAATAAGGAGGGGAAGAGAATGCACCAAACAGGCAGTATAAGAGTCAGAACAATTCAAGTTTTAAAAGCTTTAGGAAAAAGAAAAGTTTTTAGCTGAGCTTTAAAAGCTGCGATTGAACTTGTAGTTCTCAAATGTTCTGGAAGAGCGTTCCAGGCGTAAGGGGCAGCCGAAGAAAATGGACGAAGCCGAGCAAGGGAAGTGGAGACATCATGCCAGTCTCCTCTTATAAGGCTTGGTTTATTTCTGTCCTGTCACACTGTGATACTATGAAATTCTTAACAATTGTAAATACATTTTATTAGAAGCTATGGCCAGCTCAGAGGCACAGGCATGCCAGTATCAATTAAAAACTTAATTTTCAAATCTCATAATGCACTTTATTAAGGATGATATTTAATTCTTGTATCTTTTAAAGAAATGGGGATAAGCCCTCTTTCGCTTAGCTTAGAAAAAAGGAGGCTAAGGGGAGACATGATAGAGTTGTACAAAATTATGCATGGGATGGAGAATGTGGATAGGGAGACATTTCTCTCTCTCTCTCTCCCTCTCTCAAAATACTAGAACCCAATGGGGTCATCCCATGAAGCTGAATGGTGGGAGATCCAGGACAAATAAAAGGAAGGACTTCTTCACACAGCGCAGAGTTAAATTAAGGCCATACAACCACGCCCGGCTTGCCTGGGCATGGGGAAGCAATTGCAGGGGAGGGGAGAGAGACGAGTGGAAGCTCACTATATGCTGCCTCCATTTGGCATCACCGATGTGCATACTTTCCCCTAATATATACATGTGTATGCACATTTGTTGAGTTGTGAACCGCATAACAAAATTCCAAAAAGTGCAGATTTTGGTACACAAGTACATTCAAGTTCATGTACAGGTTTGGGATGTGACAGTTGGGTATATTTGTATAAAAAATTTGGGCCAAACAATTTTATCCTCCATCCTTCATCTTCCTAGCATCCCTTACAAAGAGATCCTTGGAGCAAAACTTCTCACCACACCTAAGCTTGTATTCCCTCCTTTCTAAAAGAGAGCCTGAAAAATGTCTCTGACTTTTTCACCTTGCTGCCGTGTCAATTCACAAAACGGGCCCCAGGGTAACTTGTTCTGGAGGAAGTGAGTGTTCCTTCGCTCCAAGGGGTTTAGTTTCACCTGAGCTGAGCCTGATGTTGCATTAAAAAAAGGAGGGGGGAGTTTTTGCCATGTTACAGTATAGGAATCTTTTTCCATTTACACAGAGATACATAAGAAAGCTCAATGATTCTGCAGCACTCTAGGACTGAAATAGCTGGTCGCTTCTAACTGCGAAGTTAACAGCAAGGATTGCGGCTGTGAAAATATGAAAATGTTCTTTTTACGCCAGGGCAAGCACCATGCACCATGATGGAGATTTAGTGCGGCTAATCGCAACAGTGTTTCAGTGCATGGTACTGTTGGAAAAAGTCATTTTATCAAAATGACAGGTTGATGGTGCATAGACACAGTTCCTCCATGGCTTACATGCCATGTTTGCTTAGTGTATTCAGGCAGACAGTCTCCTTGTTGTCACCCACCTTGCGGGGTCGACAGGATCTGGATTTGGGGAAATCTGCATAGTTAAGGGGGTGAGTAGATTCTGCATTCCGCTATTATAAAGCAGTATTTGGGGGGGGGGGGTCATTCTAATGTTCATAAAATCAAAAATGTTTCACCCATCTTGCTAAAATTTACATGCGCTAGAAAGAAACGTTGGTTTTACGTACCCTGAAATATGTGTTAAGTTCCATGCTACAGTGTTGATCATAGAATCATAGAATAGCAGAGTTGGAAGGGGCCTACAAGGCCATCGAGTCCAACCCCCTGCTCAATGCAGGAATCCACCCTAAAGCATCCCTGACAGACAATCTTTCCAAAGTTTGAATTAACCCTGGGCTTTAATTAGAGCCTAGTGTGGCGCAGAGTGTTAAGCGGCAGTTACTGCAGCCGAAACTCTCCCCACGGGCTGAGTTCGATCCCAGCGGAAGCTGGTTCTCAGGCAGCCGGCTCAGGTCGACTCAGCCTTCCAGCCTTCCGAGGTCGGTAAAATGAGTACCCAGCTAGCTGGGGGAAAGGTCACCACGACTGGGGAAGGCAATGGCAAACCACCCCGCTACAAAGTCTGCCAAGAAAACGTCAGCGAAAGCAGGTGTCCCTCTAGGAGTCAGCAATGACTCAAGTGCTTGCACGAGAGGTTCCTTTCCTTTTTCCTGGGCTTTAATTGGTATCAAAGCTACTTGGTATCAAAGCTACTTCCCAACCTTTTATCGGACCCTGCGGTGGCCAAGAGACGGGAGGCAGGAATAGTCTATGCAACTAGGAAGTGGGCCCAAGTGTTAATGGCTGGAGACACCAGAGGCGATGCGCAAGTTTAGGCTCTGCCCAGTGGTATCCCTGAGTTCATCACTTGTCTTTTTCCCATGTAAGTGAATGGTTGCCATTACTGCTGTTACACTGTACATGAGAAACTTAGGTTCTGGGGGCATCAGGGAATTGGTGGCTGACACCTCACTGCTGGTAGGGGATCTCAGAGAAATCCATCTGTGGATGGGGGTGAAGTTCTGCAAGAGTCATGCCAGCTCACAGATTTTTCTACCCCTGCCCTGCAAAACAACAACAACAAACATTTATTTATTGGCTTAATTTGCACAAGTTGCAACCATAAATTGCTTAATTTGCCCATTGCACTTGTGAAAATTAAGCAATCCACATCTGCGATTTGCACGAAATAAGCCAATTTCAGCTGAAATATTATTATTATTATTATTATTATTATTATTATTATTTATTACATGTAAATACCCCCCCCCCCCCAATAGCTGAAGCTCTCTGGGCAGTTTACAAATTAGTCACACTGAAGCTGAAATTTGCACAAATTGCAGGTAAAATTTGCATAAATGATGATTTTAGAGGGAGAAAAACATGAGTGATTTCTCAGATTCTGGGGAAATGCTCAATTTGCAAATGCAAGCTGTGCCAATGAGCCCCAAATGGGCCAAATTTCCCTAAGATGGCTATTCCTAGCTGCTGGTGCCCACACAGTAGCCAAGTTCTTGCTTTTACTGGCTGGCTGGGCTAGCTAAGTTTGGGCCCATTCAGAAGACACCTTAAAACATGGCTTCAACCATGGTGAGTAAGGCTTTTTGCTTTATTCACCGTGGTTAAAGCCTTGGTTTAAGCTGTCTTCTGAACACGGCCTGGCTTTCTGGCTTAACCACCGTGGTTAAAGCCATGGTTTAAGATGTCTTCTGAACGGGGCCAATACCACTTCCCCCTGCCACCCTCCACTGAAAAGGAAAGGGAAGATAGGACATTACAGCCATTTGCTAAACCACATAACTATGTTAAAGCAATCCCTCCACCTTTCCTCCTTTCAAGCAAGCCCTTTTGTATTATTTCCCCACCCATTCCCAAATCTTTGAAAAAGGCCTCCCTCCAATTCATCCCCTGTGATTTTTTTTTGAGGGGGGGGAATTGGGGGATGTTATACCTGCCATTTCATCTTACGCTAGGTAGGGGTAAATCAAGCACTGCAGTGACTCTACTCTTTCTGACATGCACTCCATGGGGGTCTTTTCAGGTGTGCCACCCATCTCACGGACGGGCATTTTACTTGGGTATTTAATCACAAGGAATGCAATGTGTTGGAATAACTTGGCCTTCTTCCCAAAAGAGGGTAAGATAAGATTAGGGGGATATGCATGCTGAACCTCCTCCATAAGCAAGGGAGACAGGAGCAGGCAGAAAGACCATCACGACCTGAACCAGTCGGACTTCCCCACCACCACCATCACAGGGCTAATAGTCATTATGACCCTGTGCAGAAGAATAAGCAAAGGAGAAAGGAGCAGGCAAAGAGAACATCAGGGCCTGCTCCAGTTGGAATGCACACCCACCCACACCCACAGGGTTAACTGACATCATGGCCTTGAGGGGAAGAAGAAGGAGCTTTTCTTCTTCCCCTCCACTGGGAGATGAGATGGGGGAGCAGGGCCTTCCCACCAGCCTGCAGAAGAGTCTCCTTAATTTATTATTTTCACCCTCTTTCATCCCCCTTTACCTTATGTGTCATGACTATTTATTTATTTATTTCTTGCACATATATCCTGCTTTTTTTTCCTCCAAGGAACCCAAGGCGTCAAACATAATCCTCCTCCTCTGCTCCATCTTATCCTCACAACAACAACCCTGTGAGGTAGGTTGGGCTGAGAGTCTGTGACTGGCCCAAAGTCACCCAGTGAGCTTCCATGGCTAAGTGGGGACTAGAACCTGGATCTCCTGACTCCCAGTCCGATGCTTTAGCCACTACACCATACTGGCTGTCAGGATGTTAGCCTGAGGGCAGGGACTGTCTTCTTTACTGATTGATTATAAGCCACTCCGAGAGCCTTTTTGGCTGAGGTGCAGGGTAAAAATACTATAAATAAATAAATAAATAAATAAATAAATAAATAAATTATTCGAGGGTCCTACTAATTGCTTCACAGCAGGCCTTACAAAATGACGCTCAAAATTGGGCTTTGTAATCTGGGAGTCCTCCGTGAACTCTGCTAAGTACAGCAGGGAATTCGGCTTTAATTTCAATTACTGTGCACTTACTCAATAGGTGCTTTGCCTGAAGAAAGTCTTGGCCTTGGATTCATGCATTACCAGCTTCAAGGCGCACCTTGCTAAAAGCTTTCTTTCCTGCCTCCCATCAGAGCCATACCTGAATGCCTTCCACATAACAAGGGAACGGTGCCAACGGCACTATCGCTAGTCAAATTAATAGACTTTTGCTCCTACTCTAGCAGAGTTCCACCTGCTTTACTGCAGCTTTTAGAATTTAAATCGAGATCCCTGCACAGTAGAACCAATGGACCGATTCTACGGTTCGCTGTGCAAGGCGAAGAGTGGATTGGGGTTAGGACCTTTGTTCCTGGGCATTCTAAAGGAACAACAACAGCAAGCATGTAGAATCATTCAAAATGGTGCGCTTGCAACATATACACCGTTATCTTGGGTCCAAGTCAACCTAAGGTTTACCTATTGCTTCTATAACTACACAGCCTTCCCTAACATAAGGTGACCATATGGAAAGGAGGACAGGGCTCCTGTAACTTCAACAGTTGCACAGAAAAGGGAATTTCAGCAGGTGTCATTTCTACGTATGCAACACCTGGTGAAATTCCCTCTTCATCACAACCATTAGGGCTGCAGGAGCCCTGCCCTCATTAGCTAGAGTGACCAGATAGAAAAGGTGCTGCATGCATACAAATGACACCTGTTGAAATTCCCTTTTCTGTGCAACTGTTAAAGATACAGGAGCTCAGTCCTCCTTTTCATATGGTCACCCTACCTAGCAGTCTCTCCTGCCTTCCTCAAGCAATCCTCTTTTCAAGGTAATGCACAAGGGAGCAGGTAATGCACATGAGGAGAGCTCACTATTGTATAAGAGAACCACTACTGGATCAGATGAAGGTGAGCAAACGCACTCCTAGCCACAGCAGCGACTCCTGGCTATTTGTATTTCCAAGTCAGGAATAAGGATGGAAGACTCTGTCACTTTCGGTTTTCCTCCCCCCCCCCCCCATTTATTTTCTTTGTTCTCCAATCTTACATTCAGTTTGACTCAGACATTTAGAATTTTTTCAATCCCAAATTTGTTTCAGTCTAAAATCAGAGAATTATATTTTTTTGAGAGTGGGGGAATACCCATTTTTGCGTGTGTTTCTCATAATGCATGCATGTTTGTACACACTTTTATGGAGCATACACATTTTTTTGCAAGTGATTGTAATGATTTGCAAGTGTTTCTAATGTACACATTTTTGAAGACATTTTCTGATTGGAAAATTCCACTGGAGAATACCCACGCCCACCTCGGTGGACAATTGCACTGCTGCCACCACCCTCTGCCTGCACTTGTCGGACCGTGTGAGGCTCAGCTTGGCCCAACAAGAACTCAGCAGCCGCCCACCCTCCCACTGAAATTGCAGACTCCCCCCAACATCAGTGGCGGCTGCAATTGATGCAATGGAGGAAATTGCACACTTCCCCCATGTAAAGGCTCCATTTACTCAAGGATAAAGGCACAAATGCTCTGTTTGTGCCTTTACCCTTGAGTAAATGGGGCCTTTACAGCCTCCATTGACACCATGCGGTGAAGTGTGCAATTTCAGCATGACAGCGGGCAGCTGCTGAGCACTCTAACAACCTCACAAGCACAGCACTCAAGCAGGGTCCGTGCTCATGCCAAGAGCCCCTGACTGGGTACGGGGTGGGGTGGGGGGGACTCCCAGACTCATTTGGGCGCTCACGACATCCATAAGAATAATTGCATTTCAGTGCAAGTGTTGGCTTGGAAGTGTGAAATTAAGTACGTTTGCATTAAAATGTGATCTGAACTAATTGATCCCTGTTCCTAGTCAAGAACTGCAAAAGTCAATCATATATGATGCAGGGACTTGACCTGCATGTCCATCATATGGTTGCTCGGTTCAATTGATCTCTTTTCGAGGGGGAAGAATCTTACAAATTTGCCATTGGCCTGCTTGGATTTCCACCTGGAGTACCCACATCTCAGCTGTGACATATGTTATCTGAGCGATGGAGGGGAGATATGGCTATCCCTCCTCAACGTGAAGGTTCTAGCTATCACAGTGAATGGCGGAAACAGCTTTTCTCCACCCCCCTCTCCCTCTTCTCTCAAGCTGAAATGCAACCGATGGCCATTCTGCAATAAGCTTAACAACATCTTCCCACCATTAAGCTGGGAAAGTGCCCTCGAGCACAATCGTTGCTCCTTAATTGTCTAGGATGCATTTCCCCCACCTCACGTACATCCCTAGTTGGGTTCCCTTACAGGCAGCAAACACGTTGGGTTAAAAAGTTTACAAAACCACTTGGCTAAATCATCCACTTCTTTGTTTTGACAGAGCTGTGAAGAATCCTAGTAGGGAGGGAGAAGATATATCCTAGTGCGTTAATTTTTCCATACATAATTGATGGTGATAGATGAAAGCTCCAGAAACACATTCACCTTCTTTGCTCCATTTTGTTTAGCATCACTTTTGAACCTGCAGTGCCTGTTTGGTTCCACCGAAAAGGCTAATAAGCATGTGAAGCATTAAATGAAAAAGGGAACCTGAAACAGAGGAAAGGTATTTCTGGAGTTTACATAAGTTTCCGTTGCTAGGGAAACCATTTCTCCATCTTTGAAGGGGGGTAAAACATCTGCTTCATTTGGAGCCTGGGTACTTCTTTGGTGGCAGCAATGCAATCAGATGCAAACAAAATAAATTCCTTATTTTTTAAAAAAAAAATCTGTAATTTAAAAATGTGATATCTAGCAACTATTTGCAAATGCTTCCTTAGTTGTGAAGAACTGATTTATTTATTTTACAAACAGCATGAATCCACAATCTTGATAAAATGTCATCATTAGGGGTCCCGTGTGACTTTCCCAAAGACTGAAGATATTATCTCCTGTACCCTGGCCCCAGTCCAAGTTGGGTAATTGCTTTCTGCCTAATGTACCTAGAAATCCCCCGTTGATTTGATAGGATAAGGAAACCGTCTTTCCTCCCTGTGTAGAAGTGTTGAGTAGCTTAGTTCATATGGTAATAATGGCTGTTGTGTTGCATTCCAACACCGCAAACAAATGCTGTCGACTTACCCTTGAGCCAACAGTACAAATTAATGTGCTGTTTGATTGCTGTCAGTTGCCTAAACTGCTGAAGTGCCATTTATTTAAACATTTTAAATAAACATTTTAGTACATATTGTATAGTAATCATCTTCAGAAATTTGCATCCTCTCTCTGTCATCCGAAAAATAAATAAAATTCCCCCCTGCCCCGAAGCTGGTCCTTAAATCTATTTGATTCCATTCTTGTATGATATGATAAGGTCACCTCAAGGAGATTTTTTTTTTATCCATTTTTTCCACACGACAGAACTTCTGCACAGTGAGAATCAGGGGTGAGCCACGGGCAGTGGGCTGAGATGAGCTAGGAGCCAAAGTTGCACCAGAGGATCAGAGTCAAGGGACAAGGCCGGCAGTCGGGATTGAAGAATAAGGCCTAATCTACACCAAGCAGGATATTGCACTATGAAAGCGGTATATAAAAGGCAGAAGCCACCACAAGCAGGATGTAGCAGTATGAAAGTGGTATATGGTACATATCAATGGGCCCCAATAGTTGTCAGCGCACTTCAATACTGCTATAAAGCAGTAGTGTGTCTCCTGCTTTTTATATACCACTTTCATACTGCTTTCATAGTGCAACATTCTGCTTGGTGTAGATTAGGCCCGTCAAGATCAAAGAGAAATTCAAGAGGCAGGGTGAAGGAGCAAGTCGGGATCATGGTTTATGATTGAGAGCCTTCTAGACCTGAGTTTTCTGGTGGCAGAGACTTTGAAGTTGAGTCAGAAACAGTTCCCAGTCCTTCAGAATCAGGTCTATCCTGCCCCCTGTCCGTTTGATCCCAAAGCAATACCGCTGCACTCTGACTCCATTAGTGAGCAGGGAAGTCCTTGGAGCATTCCTCAACCATCTTCTCACTCCGCAGATGAATCCAGTGATTATGGGAAAGGGCGCTGGCCTTTTCATAACCCAAATGCAGCTCTTAGAAGGACTCTCCTGCCCTGGCTATGAAACCTGGTCACTTGCTCTAAGTTTTGTAAGCCAGTGGTGGGTTAATTTAGGGTGAGCATATGAACAGAGCTCCTGTATCTTTAACAGTTGTACTGAAAAGGGAATTTCAGCAGGTATCATTGGTATTCATGCAGCACCTGGTGAAATTCCCTCTTCATCAAAACAGTTAAAGCTGCAGGAGACCTGCCCTCTTTTGTATCTGGTCACGCTAGACAGGGCTCCTGTAGCTTTAACTGTTGAAGATACAGGAGCCCTGTTCTCCTTTTCATATGGTCACCCTACCCTGTAGCTGAGACTACAGCCCTAAGGTCACCACCTACAGTTATGTCCAGTTTTCTGAGCCTGCTCTACTCTTCAACTACAGCATGGGCCACTGCAGAAAAGGTCCTGATTTCTAGTACCTCACAAAGGAATCTGATTTAAAAGGAGACCGCAAAGTAGATCCTGAGAAGATGGTCTCAACTGTTGGCTAGGTTCATTTTGATGAAGATAGTCCTGTAGATAATCAGGTCCCAAACTCTTTAGGACTTTAAACATCAAAATCAGCTGCCTCAGCTGATCCCAGAAATGAACTGGTAACCATTGTAACTGGTGTCACAGAGGTGCAATACCAGTTACCAAGTGAAGTTTCTGAGCTGTCTTTAAGGACAGCCCCATGAAGAGAGCATTGTAGTAATCCAATCCAGATGTAACCAGGGCATAAGTAAGTGAAGCCAGCTCTGCATTCTCCAGACAGGACTGCAGCTGGTAAATCAACTGAGAAATATCAGAATAAGAGCAGAGTGCGTAGCATGTAACAAAAGTTTGGCCCGCAAAGTCCTAGCGCTTTTCCTTGAGAGGTTCGTTGAGGGGATAAATAATACTCACAGTCCTTATTCATCAGTAAAGTTCTTTTACTGAGGTTTTCTCATCAGGTTTAGTATATACTTTCATTTACACGCATGGTCATCGTAATCATCACATTACATCAGCACGGATCTCCGAGATGCCATTAAACACTGTGCATCTGAAATACGTATCACCACTAGTATTGCACCATACTAAACTGTCCAATTAACCAAGTCTCCTCTGTCCATGTCTGACACGTAGACCACGTCCTCCACGCTCCGGTTGCAATCTTGCTAAGTCCAGAAACATGATTACAAAGCTTTTAACCCCTTACAACCATTTAACCCTCTGTGTGTAAAATTTCTACTCAACAAAGGTAAGGTACTGGAGGTGTTGTTCCTTGGATGAGTGGGGGCAGGGAAAAAGGGCTGGCAGTCAATCAGGCCTTTCAAGCGTATTTGGCAAGCACTTGAAAAACCTGTCAAGAGGCTCAATTGTTAGCACCAGGTGTTCACTCATCCTTAGCATACACAGACTTCGTTCTGAACTCCCTACCCCACCCCCAACTGTCAGGCTCCATTGAAATGTCTGTGCTTAAAAATATAAGAAGAGAGCTGCTAATCACAAATCAGACCAAATACTATCTATTCCAGCATTCAGTTCCTAGAAGTAGCCAGACTGATGCTTATGGGAAGACCACATGTAGGGCATGAGTTGCTGCTTCTGGGGTAGAAATGCTGTTCCATCAAGGGTGAGCCATTCCACCTGCTCCCCTCCCCCCTTCAACCTGGAGACTTTAAAAGCAACACTGAAGCTGAAGGTTGGGAGATGCTCCTTCTGGGGGTGAAATGCTGTCCTAATGTAGCTTTTTTTTTAAAAAAAAAAATAATTATCTGGTTGTGATATTGTTGATTAGTGTATTGTTAAATATTGTTGTAGTTTTATTTTTTGTAAACTGCCCAGAGAGCTTTGGCTATTGGGTGGTAAAAATGCAATAAATGAAAATGAAATGAATCATAGAATAGCAGAGTTGGAAGGGGCCTACAAGGCCATCAAGTCCAACCCCCTGCTCAATGCAGGAATCCATCCTAAAGTATACTTGACAGGTGGTTGTCCAGCTGCCTCTAGAAGGCCTCTAGTGTGGGAGAGCCAACAACCTCCCTAGGTAACTGGTTCTGTTGTCATACTGCTCTAACAATCAGGAATGAATGAGTTATGATCCCCAGTAACTGGTACTGAAAGGTATACTGTGTGTAATGTTGGAGGTAACATTTAATTGCAATGACTGGTAAACATGGATAGCCTTATCCTTTATGCATTTGTCTAATTCCCTTTGAAGACCAGCCACATTGATTGTCATCTCTGTATCTTTGGGTAGTGAATTCCAGAGGTTGACAATGTGTTGGGTCAAGAAGTACTTATCTCTAGGGATGGATGTCTGGCCCATGCAATGGTGGTGAGAAGGAGGAGCAGTAGATGGCATTGCATACTATCTCACTGCTTCTTCACCTCTCATGAATAACCATGTGGTAACAATAATGAGAAAAGAGGATGAAGAGCAAGAATAGATGGTGACAATGGCAGTGAGGACAAACACTGGGTTCTCACAACATGCTAATCCTCACTCTACGGTTTGTTTGCTGAACCATGGATTAGCATGATGTTGGAACCCAGGCCATTTTCTGCTGGATGGCTTGTTAACTGTAGAAAGTAGACTCACTGAGGGAGGGCAGCATTGAGGATGTCTTGACCAAGGGGTCCTCAAAACCTGCGGCCAACAGGAGGAGGGCCTTCTCTGCTGTGGCAGCCCAGCTGTGGAATGAGCTCCCTAAGGAGGTTCGCCTGGCTACGCTATTCTTTCAGATGCCAGGTGAATACCTTTTTTATTCTCTCAGCATTTTAACAGTCTATAAATTTTAACTTTGCTGTTTTAAATTTGTATTTTAAATTTGTGTTTCTGCACTGCTGCTGATTTTATCCAGGTTGTGTTTTTATATTGTATTTTATATCATGTTTTTATACTGTTTGTTTTATACTTTGAATGGTTTTAATTTTTGTGAACCGCCCAGAGAGCTTAGGCTATTGGGAAGCATAAAAATGCAATAAATAAATAAATAAATTATTTTTAAATGACATGTTCACATGTTCATCATGGCATAAATCTAATGGGAAGTTATTGTTTCAGTTGTTGTTTTAGTGGCCTTCCCCCAACAAGGGTTTGATGTGGGCTCAGAAAACCAAGCTATTTTCCCCAAACAGAGCCAATGCTGGAGTGGTTTTCAATTCTGTCTTTGCCGTCTCCTCGTTCTATTGAAGGACACAGATCTCCTGCTTGTGGGTCTCCCATCGAGGGCTGCTTAGCCACTGTGTGACCACAATGCTAGACTAAGGGCTTTGCTAGACCTGCCGGGATAAGCCGGCAGGGAGGCGGGGCTACGGCGCGCTAAGTTTAACACGCGCCGCCCAGCCTCCTAGACGGCTTACCCACGGGGATGACGGAAGCCCTGCAGCGTCGGCCATGGGTTGTTTTTTTTTTTAAAGGGGCCATGTGGGGCCCGAAGCTGCCGGAGAAGGTAAGTTTTTTTTTATTTAATCCCCCCCATCCGCCCCCTCACCGTCTCCTTCGTCGCCCTCCGCCCCCCCACACACCATCTCCTTCGTCTCCCTCCGCCATCCCCTCACCATCTCCTTCGTCGCCCTCTGCCCCCCCACCATCTCCTTTGTCACCCTCCGCCATCTCCCCCCCCGGATCACCCACCCCCTGGCACGATGGGCACAGCAGTTGTATGAGCGCTGTGCCAGGTCCGTGGCTTTTCGTGGCTACTCGCGAGTAAGCGAGTAGCCGCAAAAAGCCACGGATCTTCCTAGACGTTTCGCAGTCCCGGCCTCATGCCAGGGCTGCGAAAAAGGTGCGCCATAAGCAACTTTGCTTATGGCGCTTTGGAGGAGGCCTCACTGCGGCCTGGGCCCGGATTCCCCTGTGCGTTATCTGGACGCACAGCAGGGAAACCGGGTCTCAAGGCGCGCTAAGGCCTCGTCTAGGAAGGCCCTAGATGGACTCTTGGTTTGAACTAGCACGGCTCTTCTTATGTACTTATGTTCAAATCTCATCAGTAAAAATAAAAATCAGACTCTGCTACCACATCATCAGTAAAAATAAAAATCAGACTCTGCTACCACCGCATAAATTTATTTCTTACCCACCTCTGCATTCTGATTGAGGAGGGGAACAACAGCAAATATAAAATACATAAAACTGAATTAAAACATAATATACATTTGTGAAAACATCCTAAGAGGAACAGTACTATACTGCTCCAAGTTGCATACTTTTTGCTTATATAGGGACATTTCTGTCAATAATGAAAGGTAGGTTTCTGCTGGCTGCAATCCAGATAATCTATGCTAGAATTCCCCAACCTGGTGCTCTCCAGGTGTGTTGGATTACAATTCTCCATTGCAATTGAGAAATTTCTATATCTCCACTAGGGATGTGGGAATCAGCGAAACACAAGCTTCCTACAGTGTTCTGGTTACCCTGCAAATCTCGTTCCTATTCAAGTCCATATCAGATTGCAGGTTTTAATTTCCCCACCCTGCGTGCACACACACACACACACACACACACACACACACACACAGAGAGAGAGAGAGAGAGAAATTCAGGCATATTTCAGTGCACAATTTTCAAAAATGATTGTGTTTTGCATGCATTTTTCAGTTGTACCTATTTCCCCCATTAACTAAGGTGTGTGCATTCCTTAAAAAACACACACCAATGGGCACATTTTTTTCCCTGTGCATTTTCCATAGGTAGCCATTTCTTGCAGGGTAGGGGGGGATTAATATTTCCTGAATTGTACTGCAAACTCAAACGTATGAGTGTCCTACCTCAAATTGTATTTGAGTCAGCATTCAGTTCTCAGAGGTGCGAATTGGATAAACTCTGGTCAAAAATGAACTGGAGTGCATTTCTTTGCCATCTCTAATCACAGTAAATAATGGTTGTGTGAATCTTGGATGTCTAAATAGTCTGGATGAACATAATCTGCATTCTTCCTGTTGTTCTTCAGAATTTCAAAATGCCACCAAGCTATCAGTTCTGTTTTAAATTTGGCTGTATTAACATACGGCTTTCATGAACCATCATTGGAAAGCAGAATACCTAGAAGATTATGACATTTGGACTGAGCTGTGCTTTCAGTATTTCACATTTGACAGCACTTCATAGTTGACATGCATTGTAGGTACTATTAGGTACGCTCATGCAATAATTTTATTAACATTTGACAGTATTTAAAAACTTGCATAAAACTGTAATTAATACTTGACATTATTGGATGGTTGACATACAGTTGACAGTGTCTGGCAGCTGACAGCTTATGAGATTTCATATTATATGTCTGTCAAAACCATCAAGAGGAGCTAACAAATTTAAAACACACTAACGTACAATCTTGAGGTAAAACACCACATTAAAAAAATCAAATATATTTGCTTTGGAAATTTTGCTGCCCTTCTTAGCTGATTCTTTATATGGATTTGATTAATCACTGCCTGAAGCAATTATTTCCCCTTCTTTCAAGGCGGCTTACAAAAAACATATGTAGAAATGTATTTCATTTATTTATTATATTTTTATATTGTCCATTAGCTGAGGCTCTCTGCACAATTAAAACCATAAAAACAAGAAGTATACAAATAAATTTAAAGTTGCCTTACCAATGCTGAAACTAAGGCCTTAGCTAGATGACACATAGGGGATCCTGGGAGCAGGCAGGGACGACCACAGGATAATCCTGGGATAAACCGTAGGTCTAGCTAAGGCCTAAGTCGTGAAGCCCCATTCTATGCATGTATGATGCATTGAATTTGAGGGGCTGACTAACTTCCTAGTAAGTATGCTTAGGAATGCAGCCCTAGTATTACTTTCTGTGCCACAATGGCAAAAAAACATTGGCCCATCACAGGGACATTTATTGAAAGGATGTTGTTTACTGAGCTCCCTAAAGTAACTCCCTGATGCCATTTTGTGCCTGGAGATATTCGCTTCAGATAATAGCAGCCCTTACAGAAGGAGCCAAATGTCTGTGGAATTGCTACACAGGATGAGAGATAATGAAAACAATGTTAAAACAAACTAGGGCAGCTGTAAACTGGAAATGGATGTTTATGGCCACTGTAGTTTGTGGCCATAGAGATATTCGAAAAGTAAAGACCCCACACAATTACTTTAAATCATGTCCTGGCTCTCAGGAGGAGGACACGTTTGCAGGTAAGTCCTGGTGGTAGCTCTGGGTTGGAGGGGCATAGACTCCCAGTTGGTCTTGCACCCTACTTTCCTGGGTGGCTGGCACACAGGAACTTACAAGGCCGACCTGCTTTGAGGGGGACAAATCTCACATTGGCTTTGGTGCTGAGGCAAGGCAGACTCTTCTGAAGCACCCCGAGTTGAATCGGGGCCATTTTGGAGGCTCCAAAGCAACCTCAGAGGTGAGTTGGGGGGCTCTGCACAGTCCTACTCTCAAGTATGTTTCCATGTACAACATCAAGACTCCTTACAGATACTTTCATTATTCATTGAAGGAAGCATGACAACGGAGACTCTGGAAATTTCATACTTTGCCCATTGTGTAAATGGTATCCGTTAAGGCCCCATTTATGCAATGGGGGAAATGTGTAATTTCAAGAGCCTCCATTGTTCCACACAACAGAGGCTCTGGATGAGGATGGATGGCTGCCAGGTGCTTGTCATGACACATGGGCACCTAACTGAGCCTGAGGGCTGGACACAGGGAGTATGTCAGATTTCTGGACCCAGTTGGACATCCTCAACATCCCTAACAATAATACAGCTAATCAGCTAGATATTGGGAAAAGTTGCTTGAGACACACCAGGGCTGGTGGGCTGCACAGAGAGTGACCTTTGTGTCACAGGTTGCCCGTATGTGCTGCATCTCCCCAATGCTTTCTCTAGCATTTTTCTTGACAAGACATGGCTGAGGTAGCCTTCCAATCTGAGTTTTAAATGTGGAGAACTCATCTGAACTTACTTTCTTCAGATGGTGGGTAGGATTAGAAGAGGAAAATGAGCCCAAAATTGCATGACTCGTATTCTCCTGAGTAGAGAAGGAAGCAAAAGATCCTTTATCCACATCAAATTATTCATCCCATAATACTAAATTTCCCAATAATAGCTATATCACAGTGGAAATGAAGGCAACTGATAGCAGGTGTCAGTCACAGAGGGGAAAGTTTTACCGTGAAATAGATACCTCATAAAACGGTACCACAGGCTGACCCTGCCCACTAACAAATCAAGAGAAATAGATAAAGGATAAAGACTAAACATTAATAAAGTGGGAGCTAGTTGGAGGAGTGAACAAGCCACAGGGCATTTTCAAATTGGTATAAGCTCAGCAATGCAAAGGCGAGGATTACGTGCTATTAAGATGAGAGCAGAAGAACAGGTGTGTACACGCTGCATAGGTGTCTCTTAGCTCTGTTTCAGGCCAGTGTTGTTTTAGGAACTAACAATTGTCTTTGAGAATATTTAGAATATGCAGCCTGAAGGCCAACTTCAATTTCAAAGAAGCTTGTAGGGGCAGCATCCCAGTTGAGGATGGGGCAAAAGGGCAAGGCCAAAATGCCAGCATATTTTAGCTTCAAGCGCTTATTGCCAGTATCTAAGCCTTAGGAGAGGCATTTTAACATTTAAGAATAAACCATGCAAAACCCAGGAAATCACCTAACGATTGATAAACAGGGAAAGAACACAAGAAGCCATGCTGGATCTGACCAAGGGTCCATCTAGTCCAGCACTCTGTTCACACAGTGACCGAAATATACTGTATCAGCCTAATAAGAACATAAGAAGAGTCATGCTGGTTCAGAAGGGCCATGCTGTTGACCAGGAACCCACAAGCAGGACACGAATGCAATAGCACCCCATGTCCATGTTCCCAAGCAACTGGTGTATATAGGCTTACTACCGCTGATACTGGAGATTGCACATAGCCATCAGGACTAGTAGCCAGTGATAGTCTTCTCCTCCTGGAAGGAAGTGTAGCCATCTGGGAAACCCAAGAAAGCCCCCAAGCCTGAGGTTTCAATGCTTGGTTAAGAACATAAGAAGAGCCATACTGGATCAGACTGAGGGTCCATCTAGTCCAGCAGTCTGTTCACACAGTGGCCAACCAGCTGTTAACCAGGAACCCACAAGCAGGACATGAGTGCAACAGCACCCTTCTGCCCATGTTCCCCAGAAACTGGTGCACTCAGATACTGGAGATAGCACATAACCATCAGGGCTAGTAGCCATTGATAACCTTCTCCTCCAGAAATTTATTCTACCCCAATTTAAAGTCATCCAAATTGGTGAACATCACTACATCTTGTGGTAGCGAATTCCATAATTTAACCATGTGCTGTGTGAAGAAGTACTTCTTTTTATTTGTCCTGAACCGCCAAGCAATCAGTTTCATGGGATGACCCCATGTTCAAGTATTTTAAGAGAGGGAGAAAAATGTTCCCTATCCACATTCTCCACACCACGCATAATTTTGTACACCTCTATCTCATCTCCCCTTAGCCTTCTTTTTCCCAAGCTAAACAGTCCCAGCTGTTTTAACCTTCCCTTGTAGGGGGGATGCTCCAGCCCCTTCATCATTTTAGTTGCTGTTTTTGCACTTTTTCCAGCTCTGTAGTATCTGTTTTTAGGGTATCCTGAACTGTACACAGTATTCTAAGTGTGGTCGCACCATAGATTTGTATAAAGGCAGTATGATACTGGGAGTTTTATTCTCCGTTCCTTTTCTTATAATGCCTTACATGGAGTTTGCCTTCTTTACAGCAGCTGCACACTGGGCTGACATTTTCATTGAGAGGTCCACAACAACCCCAAGATCTCTTTCTTGTTCAGTCACTGCCAGCTTAGACCATATCAGGTTATACTTGAAGTTGGGTGGGGTTTTTGCCCCAACGTGCATCACCTTTTTAGAACATATCTAAGAATCCATCTCCTCTTTCTATGCCCCACTATTAAACATGGCACCAGGCTTTCCATTTACAGGATCCGATGGCCAAATTTGGGGCTGATATTATTTTAAAACATTTATTTCTGATCTCCAAACAAATACTCAGACTCTGAGTTGCACAGGCCTCCCTGAGCCATCGCACATCCATTGTCCATGGTTGGGAGCACCCAACTCTTCCCGAAATCCTATGTGTTTACCTGAAAAATGAGCACTCGGTACTTTTCCCTGCTATCATTTCTGGTAAGTAATTTCAAAAGAGCTTTGATTTGGCCCAAAGGAACGAAAGATGTAGAAAAATTTCTAAGTACCTTCAACTGTCTAATATTGTAACTGGGAGCACAACGAGACCTAATTGAATTAATCTTCGGGAAACCGGTCTAATTGTCATACAACCAGCAGATGTTTGGGTAATTAATCCAATTTCCCTATATTAATTACTAAGTGGAACAGTGAAAGGTCTGCCCATCATGCCATCATTAACCCGTTATCAGCTGTCTTAACAATACCCATGAAAACATCAATTCATCAAATGTGGTATGAAGCAGAGATAGCATTTGCAGTGGCTCGCTAGAAACTTTCTGAAGCCTGAGCTTCGGTGGTACTAAAAGAAAATATTTTTAAAATAGCTCTTAATATTGGGGGCAATTCTTGGTGGGGATGGAACACAGATTTTAATTAGAGCTGTACTGTTTAGGTTTGTACTATACTGTTTTTGTCTTTATTGTTAAGGTTTTGTTGTTTTAGATGGCTTTACTACCTTCATGTCATTTTATTTAATATGAATGCTGTTATAAGTAAGTAAGTAGTTAAAATAAATAGTAGTAGAGGTTTTCAAGAGTTATATTTAAGTATATTTAATGCTTTAACATTAAAAAATGGTAGGCACCAGTGGATGGTTGCCACCTTTTAAAACAAACAAATATATATATATATATAGTTTAGAAATATTATTAATTCATTTGAAAATTGATTGAGATTAAATCAGTTAATTTTATTTAAATTATATAAGTCAAATTATATGATTTCTTTAATCAATAGCAGATGTATTATTAATTCATCCTCATTGTATGAATTTGATTTTAAATAGGTTTTATACATATGATTTCCCATTTGGACTTTGGTATTTTATTTATTTATTTATTTGATTACATTTTTATATTGCCCAATTAGACACAGGTCTCTGGGACGTTCACAAAAATTTCAAATTTTATTCATGGCTACCCTAAATGGGTTTTAGCCGCGTTCACAAAAATGAAAATCACAAAGAACAGCATAAAACAATATAAAAGCTTTGAAGGGCTAAAAAATAAGGGTGAGTGAAGCTTCACAGCCCCACTCACACAGCCCACAGACCCATTCCCCCACTGCCCCACACTCTCACTTTCATCAGACCTTCATTTATTTTCAATGAAGGTTGAGATGAGACATCCAGGCATTTTCTAGGCCACGGGGAGAAATGCTGCAGAGTTTACAAGGATAGTAGTGTTTTCAAATTACTCCCTTGTTTTACCCTTTAAAAATGGTGCCTACCAACACCTTTGCCCCTCCAACCTGAACATCTACTCCTGAGATGCTCCACACAACCCCCCCCCACACACACACACCCTTATTCAACAGTCAGGTACCATTATGTGGCCAGTGGCCACCTCAGGGCTCATCTACACAAAGTAAGATATTCCACTATGAAAGTGATATGAAAGCGGTATATAAAAGGCAGGAGCCACACTACTGCTTTGTAGCGGTATTGAAGTGCACTGACAACTGTTGGGGCCCATTGACACATACCATACACCACTTTCATATCACTTTCATAGTGCTATATCCTGTTTGGTGTAGGTGTGTCATGGGCCCAACAGTTGTCAGTGCACTTCAGTACCACAATAAAGCAGTCATGTAGATCCTGCAGTGTCCTTCAATACCACTATAAGCAATAGTGTGGCTCCTGCCTTTTATATATTGCTTTCATACCACTTTCATAGTGGAAGATCCTGCTTGGTGTAGATGAGCCCTCAGTCCTCATTGTGTTGTGGTGGTTTTGGGAGGGGCAGTTTGGGAGGTTTTCAAGAGTTTTGTGAAGACCTTGAGATTCTCCAACCCTTCTGATGCCTTCCCATTGTGAATGGGTAATGCTATTTTGGCTTCATAAGCATCCACACTTGGAGAATGAGCCCTCTAGTAATATATAGGATGTCTCAATGGAACCACCATACACCAGCCATTTTTACAAAAGGCTATATGCAAACAATCAGGAATCTTGCCTTTCTAGAATACTTTCTTGCATGGAGTGAGCCTCTTCCATCCATTTAGGCTTTCCATGTGTACATAGGGATATACGGATTGTGTAAAATCCATTCCATCCATGTTTCATGGATTATCAGGCATCTTTCATTCCATCATACACCCATTGATGGATCTTTTTTTTTAGTTCAGAAATTTTTACAAATCCAAATTTGCACAAATGGGGGGATGTGTATTTTAGCCAGTTTTTTTTAAAAAAATGCATATTTTTCTACATCGAAATTTATGCAAAATTCCTGAAGGTTAGAAAAATGACCAGAAGTCCATGGAATCCATCTGACAGGAGAAAAGTCAATTGACTGCAGAATCCGCAAGTGGGATCCACAAAAAACTGAACTTATTTGGTTCCATCGTGGATTTCTCCAACATCCCTATGTGTATGTCACATGTGATACTTGCTCTTCCACACATAGTCATTCAACATGGTATCAAAATGGCTAGATAAGGCATCAGTGTTTATTCTTTGTATACTGCTGTCATTTTGGGTGCATTCAAAAGAATTTAATCCCCTCCTCCTCCTCCTCCTTTTCCTCCTTCACACCATTCATATTCTTATGATGTACACTTTAGAATAATAGAATAGTAGAGTTGGAAGGGGCCTATAAGGCCGAGTCCAACCCCCTGCTCAATGCAGGAATCCACCTTAAAGCATCCCTGACAGATGGCTGTCCAGCTGCCTCTTGAAAGCCTCTAGTGTGGGAGAGCCCACGACCTCCCTGGGTAATTGGTTCCATTGTCATACTGCTCTAAAAGTCAGGAAGTTTTTCCTGATGTCTGGCTTCCTGTAACTTGAGCTCATTATTCCATGTCCTGTACTCTGGGATGATCGAGAATAGATCCTGGCCCTCCTCTGTGTGACAACCTTTCAAGTATTTAAAGAGTGCTTATGATATTAAACCCAAATTATCGTCATTCTGTTATCTGAAACATATATGCACAGAATGCCCAACTATGTCAACCTTCACCCAACTATGTCAACCTTCCCCCACCTGAGGCCCTTCAGATGTTTTGGACTTGAATTCCTATAAGTCCCAACCAGCATGGCCAATTATGAGGAATACTGAGAGTTGTAGTCCAAAAGATCTCAATGCCACCAGGTTGGGGAAGGTTGGGTTATGTAGACTTGAAACTACAAAACCTTTTAGTCGGTGTGACTGTCAGCAGAGCATGCAGACATGAAAATATTCAGGACCCTGTTCTTTAATGGATACCCAGAGAAATTTGAACTGGCAAGTGGGTTTCTGCTGCTCAAGACTATAGATATCTGAAGAGCTAAACCTTCAAAAATGCACATCAAAATTGACCTGATCTTCCCCTCTGACACTAATATCTGGATCACAAATTAATTATCCAATGGCTTTGCACTTCCAAAATCTTCCAGCTCAGTTCTTGGCTCAAATATGTATCAAAATACATTTAGAAACTTGTATTTTGAGAGAAACCGCCTTTAGAAATGTGTTTTTTGAGATAAAATTTGTTTTTTAAAAAAACAAATTTAGATGCAAGGTGTTTTTTTTTAATTAATTGAAGATTAATGTGAAAGTTGGGTCTAATGGACTTATGTATGAAAGTGGTCCAGATACAGACTGATTCATCCATCCCTACTCAAGAATGAGAAACAGAACTGAAAAATGATGTTCATCTAGTGGTTTTGTATGTGTATATTTTGTCAGATTTGGGGCTGCTAGAATGTGCTGATTCTCAGTGGTTTCAAGTGGTTACACTGATGTGAAGGTAACATCGAAATTAAGCCCCCAGTGAACTGCGCAATTGGGATAATTGGGGTGTGGATTGCTGGAGTTCTTTTGTGTTAGTTAATGGTTGACGCTTAACTTAAGAAGTGATTAAACCAAACCACTGTAAGAATAGCTCAGGGACTCAATCGTCTAATTGACTTTCTGCTGGCACATGTCAATCTTGTATAATAAGCATACCAATGATTCATAACAATAAAAAGGCAGTTCCCTTGGTGTTCAGTACTTTACTGTATAGATGGTAATTATGCTGGCTGAAGCTATCATTTATTGTACCAGTGGCTCAATTGATTGCCTTGCTATGGAGGGTTATGCTTTCATAGATCATACTCAATAGGGCTAGTAAACTACTTGGATTGTTTTCATTTCTTATAGGCACCAAGTCTGCTCTTGACCTTACTCAATGGTTTCTCAGGTTTCCAAGGAAGGTGGATTGCTCCTCCATTGCCCGTGCTATAGCTAACAAAAGAAATAATTCATTTTATATGGATCCCAAATAATAGCCTTTGTGAAAGGGAGACAGTTGACAATGTTCCTGTGTGAATTGAGAGCTTTTCAATATATATATATATATATATATATATATATATATATATATATATATGCGCATGTGTAGGGAATCAATGTAAAAGTCAACTGAATACCTAGACACATAAAAGGGCAGCATTCAGGACTTCATACTGCCTGTCTAAGGTAATTACAGCCCAATCGAGCTTTCTTTCCAATTCAGGATTCATATTTACAATGTCAAACTTTGAGAACATTTTAGGACATTTTGTCACCAGAGAACATTTTTATGATCTGTTTTCTTCTGAGATCTGGTCCCAGCCCACCTAAAATGAGTGGTGATGTGCAGCCAAATCTTATCCATGTTTTTCTCTTGAAGTAAGTCCCACTGGGTGCTAGGGAATCAAGGTTAGCTCTGTTTGAGGTGGGTGTGGAGAGGTATAATGCTGAGATGATAGAATGGAAGGGCAAGGGATGGACTATGGGCATGGCTAAATGAGGGGGTTGGAGGGGTATGATCTCATGATTTTATGATCATGAGGTCATCCCTCTCATCTACACATGGCGCGTGATGACCCAGGAGGAAAAGGATGTCACGGCCACCAATTTTTCAATCGGAGAAGAGTGCAGGAGCACTCCTGCCCAAAATGTGAGGGTTTTTTTTAAAAAAAAAAAAACCCTCCGGCTCCACCCCACCCCCAATGGGCACAGAGCTCCTGAGGAGTTCCGTGCCCGGGTCTTCACAGTTAATACATTCCATTAACCATTTTGTAGTTAAGCAGCATGGTTTAGCGTGTTGTCTGAACCAGGCCTGTAAGTCATGGATAAGTCACTAACCCCTTTGCAACAAATGGTTAGTGTTCAAACCTTGGTTATGTTCACATGACACACTAAGGCCTTAGCTAGACCAGCGTTTATCCCGGGGCGAACCCCAGGATCATCCCTATGCATCTAGATGACGCACAGGGAATCCCAGGATCAGGCAGGGATCAACCCTCCTTGGCCCCGGGATACAGCCCTACACTTTGGGCCCACTTTTTCCGCAGTCCCGGACCGTGGAAGGTTTGGCCCGTTGCCACGGCTTGAGCCAGCTCCGCACGATTGCTCCCATGGGGCTGGGAGCTGTGCCCATCGGGGGTAGGGTGGGGGGAGCAGGGAAAGTAATTTTTTTTAAAAAAAACAACAACTTACCTTTCAGCTGGAGCACTTGTGCACTGCCAGCCCTATAAGAATAATTAAAAAATGGCGGGTGCGACGCCTCTCTTCTTGAGATCGTCGCGCCTTATGTGTAAATGAGGGCGAGATCTCGTGTTATCCACAACATGAGGTCTCCTCTCCTCTCCTCTCCCCGAAACAAAAGGTAGGTCTAGTTAAGGCCTAAATCATGGTTCACATGAGACACTAAGCTATAATGTTTAGCTCAAAATGCTTAACCACCGTGGCTTAGCGTGTTGTCTGAACAGGGTCAGTATTTGTTTTTATTTGTTTGTTTATTGCATTTCTATACTGCCCAATACTTGTGGCTCTCCGCCTGCTTAACCTGCCTGTTTTAACGAATCTTTAAGCTGCCTACCTGCTACATTTAATGTTGTTTTGTGGATTCTTTTTGTTTGATATAGGCTGTGTAGTTATTCAATTCCTTTTATTACAGTCAACAGACCAATAAAACATATAAAAACATATAAAAACACATAATAAATATTTAAAATACATGAAATTAAAACAGAGTATGATTACATGAGCCTTCTTAAAGTTCTGTGCTAGAAGCAAAGGAAAATCCTGCCACCATAACTGATCTGGTAAGGATTGCGTGATTAAGAAATTTAGCAACTTGTTCGGTGGTATGCTTATCTTGACCCTGTAAAAGGACTGACATAAGGGTCACGGACGATCGTCCAGGTAATCGTTGCGTGAAAGGATGGATAAGGGCTTTTCTTGCCTACTGATAGAAGCTGCAGTTGAATAATACATGGGAGATAGATTCCACCTCCTCGTTGTTACAGGGGCAGCATCTATCTGATAGTGGGACTTTCCCAAATCTGCCCTCCATTACCCTAGAAGGCATAGCATTGAGCCTTGTTAGGGAAAATGCCTGCCTGATATAGGCTGTGTTATTTTAGAGTTTTAATGCTGCAATATTTTCTTGAATTATGTATGGTAAGGCAGGGTCTAAAAACAATAAATGAATCCGGGGGGAACTTTGGAAGGCCGGGAGGAGGCCAAAGGGCATTTCTTCCAGCTCTGTGTGGCTGTCAGTTTGCTATTAATGCACATGTTTTGGGGAGAGTAGTCCTTTAGGTTATTTATTTCATAGAGAAGCGGGAATAACTCTTCCTATGGATGCATCTCATTAAATCTGGCTTTTTTAAACAGACATGGACACAGTGACCCTCTCCAAGCCCTGAGGATCAGTCGGCTAGAAGAGGAAGTTTCAAAAGAAGACTTTGAGAAATGCCTCAAGGGTAGATGTATCGATGACCACTGGCTGTTAACTAGAAGCACAGTGTCAACCTATAACATGTTTACCCTCCTTAGTATGGCTGCTTCTCATTCTACTGCCTTGTAGCATTTTGCTATCCATTGCTGAGAGACAAAGCTAGATGGAGCATTGGTCTGACTCAGTATGACAACTCATTTATTCTAAAATCTGTGATACTAGCAGGTGAATGATTAAGCTTAATGCCTGTTGGTACAATGGTGGTTCTTTTGTTATGGCTGGTGGGTGAATACTAGGATACTTAAGCTTTTGTTTTTCAAATTTTATTTTTCTCAAAATATTATGTTTCGTGAAGCTTGTGCTAGCAATAGCCTCACTTATAAGCTAGGAAGTTAAGTAGCAAAGGACCTTGGAGCACAGTGTGTGTGTGTGTGTGTGTGTGTGTGTGTGTGTGTTTAAATTGTATACTTTTAACGTTTACTATTTTTAAATGTTGTAAACCGCCCAGAGAGCTTCGGCTGTGGGGCGGTATATAAATGTAATTAAATAAATAAATAAATAAATAAATAAATAATAAATTAAAAACATCTCACAACTCACAACATTCCCCAGCCAGCATGACTGTCTGGGGAATGCTGGGCATTCAGGAGCTATACTAAAGTGACCAGATGCAAAAGTGGGCAGGGCTCCTGCAGCTTTAACTGTTGTGATGAAGGGAGAATTTCACCAGGTGCTGCATGCATGCAAATGACACCTACTGAAACTTGTAAAGGTAAAGGAGCCCTGTCCTCCTTTTCATACCATCACCCTCATTTAAATACACAAAGAATTGCACCCTAAAGGTGAAGTCTTATGCATGTTTAGACAGAAAAAGTCCTACAACTCCCAGCATACCCCAGCAAGGCTTGCTAGCTGGAGAATGCTGGAAATTTTAGGACATTTATGTTGGTTTTATGTTGTTAAATCTTTTTGGGAGGAGGGGTATTAGTCAATTTTAGCCAAACGAACAATAGTTTCAAGTTCAAATATTTAGTTAGGGTACAGGGGTCAGGAATTTTGCTCAAGAAGGAGGAGAGTATAAAGTTCAACAGAAGGTCAGAGGAAGAGAGAGGAAAAAGTATTTAACTGATGAAACAGAAATGCAATTTGCAGAAATGAACAAGAAACTACCTTCCTGATTGGTTGGAGTTCAGGAGAGAGAGAAAACTAATTTTAGAAGATTAAAAGCAAAAGACGAAGCAGAGGATGAGACAGAGAAGGACAGAGAAGGAAGATAAGAAGGCCAGATGCATTTATCCTTGATTGTTTTATTACCATGTTGCTTATTTAATGGCGATTTTTCTTATTTATATTTATTTATTACATTTTTATACCACCCAATGGCCGAAGCTCTCTGGGCAGTTCACAAAAATTAAAATCATGAAGAGCATAAAAACAACCAACAATCTAAAAATACAAATACAAAATACAATATAAAAAGCTCAACCAGGATAAAACCACACAGCAAAAATTGATATAGGTTAAAATATGGAATTAAAACAGCAAAGTTTAAATTTAAGTTAAATTAGGTGTTAAAATACTGAGAAAATAAAAAGGGTCTTCAGCTGGCGACGGAAGGAATACAGTGAAAGCACCAGCTGAACCTCTCTGGGAGCTTGTTCCACAGCCGGAGTGCCACAGCAGAGAAAGCCCAGTGATGGTAGTGGTGGAGGGAGAGGAATGCATACATTTCAAAAAAATTCACAATTGAACAGTACAAATGGATTTTCATGCAAAAAAAACCAAAACAAAACCCAAGCTTGCAATCTGATATGGATTGGAGTCAGAACATGCTTCAAGATAAAATTTGGAGAATTTCAATTTTGCTGATGCTCACATCCCGTGACATGCACAGGATTGCACTGTCCACATACAAACACTAAATCATGAACTGAAATTAAAATAGGGCTGCAATCCTAAGCGTGTTTCCTTGAAAATAAATACCCCAAGGTTAATTCCTTTAAAATAAATCAAGAGGGCTTATTTCAGAGAAAGTAAGTCCTTCTGTGTCACCAATATAGTTGGATAGATAGATACCTCTACTGGTTATGATGCTGGAGCATCCCAAGGCAGTTTTGTGGGTCCAATAGTTCAAGGATTTCACACTTCATTGGGGCCTTAAAAGGCAGCCTTTGGGGGCTTTCACAGAGATCTGTTTGAGCTGTCATGACTGTACAGGGCTTTGACGAAACACAGAAAAACAATTTGATTTTTCAAGCCATTTGCTGCTTTAGCTGTTGGATGAAAAGTTCTTCATTGAACATGAAAGATTCAATATGAAATTTGAAACTCAGAAACAGGGCAAGGGCCAGAGACAATCAGGGAAGGGGTAGGAAGTAACAGTTAAAAACAAAACCCGGCATGTATAGATAAGCTACTACTTATCTCCTCCTCCTCCTCAAAGAGTACTTATCAATGGAACCTTCCCAAACTGGGGAAAGGCAACGAGTGGGGTACCGCAGGGCACAGTCCTCAGCCCAGTGCTCCTCAACATTTTTATTAATGATTTGGACGAGGAGGTGCAGGGAACGCTAATCAAATTTGCAGATGACACAAAATTGGGTGGGATACCTAATAACCTGGAAGACAGAAACAAACTTCAAAGTGATCTTGATAGGCTGGAGTGCTGGGCTGAAAACAACAGAATGAAATTTAATAGGAACCAAATGCACAGTTACAAGATGGGGGATACTTGGCTCAGCAATACTGCAAATGAGAAGGATCTTGGAATTGTTGTAGATCGCAAGCTGAATATGAGCCAACAGTGCAATATGGCTGCAAGAAAGGCAAATGCTATTTTGGGCTGCATTAATAGAAATATAGCTTCCAAATCACGTGAGGTACTGGTTCCTCTCTATTCGGCCCTGGTTAGGCCTCATCTAGAGTATTGCGTCCAGTTCTGGGCTCCACAATTCAAGAAGGACGCAGACAAGCTGGAGCGTGTTCAGAGGAGGGCAACCAGGATGATCAGGGGTCTGGAAACAAAGCCCTATGAAGAGAGACTGAAAGAACTGGGCATGTTTAGCCTGGAGAAGAGAAGATTGAGGGGAGACATGATAGCACTCTTCAAATACTTAAAAGGTTGTTACACAGAGGAGGGCCAGGATCTCTTCTCGATCCTCCCAGAGTGCAGGACACGGAATAACGGGCTCAAGTTAAAGGAAGCCAGATTCCAGCTGGACATCAGGAAAAACTTCCTCACTGTTAGAGCAGTACAACAATGGAATCAGTTACCTATGGAGAATGTGGGCTCACCCACACTAGAGGCCTTCAAGAGGCAGCTGGACAAGCATCTGTCAGGGATGATTTAGAGTGGATTCCTGCTTTAGGGTAGATTCCTGCATTGAGCAGGGGGTTGGACTCGATAGCCTTGTAGGCCCCTTCCGGCTCTGCTATTCTATGATTCTATGATTCTACTGCTGTGTTTAATGTGTGCTGTTGAATTGGGTTCACTGACTGTTTTGGTTCTTTAATTTTTTACTGCTGGTTTTTATCATAATGTTAGGTGCCTCGGGTATTCTTGTAACGACACGACAGGACTGTAATAATTTAAATTACATAAACAAATAAATAAATAATATGTATGAGCATTAGATGAGGAACCTGTTCATTGTTGATGGCATTATCTTATGAGAAAATGACTCCATCAGGAAATAGCGGGGGTAATTAAATTTATTCCCAACAACCCTGAAAACTCTTCCATTAGATCTCAGTGGGGCAAAAACGAAAGTGATGTATTTAAATTCTCAACACCTGCTAGTAGGGATGGTAGAATACAGAAAAGAGCAGTACACCTAAATCACAGGAATGTGTTAGACTAGCAAGCTCTTGGATTCATCTGTCTGATGCCTTGAAGGGGCTTCAGGAAGGGAGTGAACACCTCCATACTGTCTCCCCCACCCCATTCTAAATTTGCTAGTCAGTAGAGAAACCACCTGAAAGACTCCACCAGCTGCATTGATACTTATATCCTTCTGGACTATGTTCAATAAATGAGCTTTATTAGTCTAGCAGTATATAACTGTGCACATGTGAGGGTATTATAGCCACTTCAGGATATCAGGGCAGAAGTGTGTGTGTGTGTGAGGGAGGGAGAGAGAGAGAGAGAGAGAGGTTTATGTTGAACGGTTTCCTCCCCCCCTCCATTTCTTCTTTTTTTTAACCTCTTCCCTGGTGAAGAGATCTGGACATCTCACAAGCTTGCACATTATTTTGTCACCTCTGAGTTGGTCTAATGCAGGTATTGCCCTTCTCCATGCCACACCAACATAAGATATACACCATGGTGGGACATGGGAGAGGGCTTTCTCTGTTGTGGCACCCCGGCTGCGGAATTCCATCCCACTAGAGGCCCAACTGGTGCTGGCTCTGGCTTCATTTCGGCGCCAGGTTAAGACATGGCTTTTTAACAAAGCCTTTGATGGCTAAAACCACCAGCCTGCACACTGTCTTGCTATAATTGGCTTTTACAGTTTTAAAATTCCATACTGGTTCTAATATATTAATGGTTTAATTTGTTTTAGAATTGTATATTTATTGTTCTATTTTATATGTATGATTTTATCTGTACGCTGCCCTGAGATCCTTGTGATATAGGGTGGGATATGAATGTTTAAATAAATAAAATAAACAATCAATCAAGATGGTGTGTGTGTGTGTGTGTGTGTGTGTGTGTGTGTGTATATATATATATATATATATATATATATATATATATATATTTCCTATGGCTGCCTTTGCTTTTTGAGAGAATTCAGCATATTTTTCAACTCTCTCTTGTTACTAGATTTGTTGTCAGAGGGCAGCAGTGGGGGCTTTAGAGGCTTGGAACAATGTAGGCCGTCACTATGGCTCAGTCAGGTTAACAGCATTGTATCTGCTAAATCAAACCATCTTTATCGTTTTAGCAATTCCTCCAGACACCAGATCTAATCTTCTTCGGGAAGACAGAATCACCTAGGGCAACAAGCAATACACTCCTGCCCTTTGCACTTAGCTATGCCATGGTTACAAGACACGTTCTGATGATCCTTCCCAATACTTTTGTCTGGCAAAAGGACCTGCACATTGTTGTTGACATCATCTTAGGAGAAAATGGCTTGAATTTCTGGAAACAGCAGGGACTATTAAATTTATCCCTGGCTACCCTGAAACTTGTTCCACTGAATCCGTGCATAGCACACACACATGCACACACACACACCAAGAAATAGAAATATTCTCTGCTATCACCCTCTATTATAGATAGATGAGGATTTCATAATGACCTGTAGTGTTTGCACATCAAGAAATTACCATGGGCTGACATTGAACTGTATTTCCCTTACGCTTCTGCAAAATAAAATAAAAGGCGTGGGACTAAGAAAATAAAATATGTGGCCTACAGGCTCAGAGTGGATATTGGGACACCTCAACAGTGACGTATGTCTAAGCTTACAGAACCAAGGAGTGAAAGCTTCCTGATATTCACCATTACATATAAAATCTCCTTAAGGGTAGGGATGGGCAAATTGCCCCCCTCACTGATTCCCCACCAACCAGCCATTGCACAAAATGGTAGCTTGTGTTTTTCCATAAATTTAATGTTGCATAAATGGTGACCATAAAGGGGCCATCCACACAACACTACAGCTATAAATGGCCCCTTTATGGCTGTTATTTATAGAACATTAAATTTACAAAAAGATCACAAGCTGCCATTTCTATGCAAAATGATGGGTTGGCTAGGGAGTGGGCAGCCTCTGGATGCTCGCGGAGTGCACTGCACTCTGCCAGCAGGGGTTCAATAAGCATGGCGGCTTGGCGAGCAAAGCCAAGGGGGGGGGATGTCCACCACACTTCACCCCCTTCTCGGATTCTCGAGACTTAGGGACCATCAATGGAACATTCCATTTGTTTCAATCAAGGTCTGCTCTACGTACAAAACAGATGTGTTTGTAAGACTAGTGGCTTATCTACACCAAGCAGGATATTCCTCTATGAAGGCAGTATAAAAGCGGTATATAAAAGGCAGGAGCCACACCACTTGCTTTATAGTGTTATTGAAGTCCACTGACAACTGCCCATGACACATACCACATACCGCTTTCAAACCACTTTCACAGTGTTATATCCTGCTTGGTATAGATGTGTCCTGGGCCCCAACAGTTGTCAGTCCGCTTCAGTACCATTATAAAGCAGTAGTGTGGCTCCTGCCTTTTATATACCATTTTCATAGTAGAATATCCTGCTTGGTGTAGATGAGCCCTGGGAATCAGTGACGTTTCCAGATTTGGGAGCGCTCAAGTAAGGCACCCACATTGTAGCAAATTAATCTGGAAGAGGTGGAGGTGGTGTATTTACACCTGATCCAAATTTGAAGGAATGAATCTTATTTAGTATTAATGAATGGACCCAGCTTTGCATGGGTTGGAATACCCCTTAGTTTGATAGAGGAAGCCTTCAAGTGAAGTTCTGCAGCTGTTGGAGCTGGGCACACATTGCGCTTGTCCTATCTGAGTGAAACCATGGTCACTGGCACTCCTGATGCATCCGTAGAGCCCCTTGTGGGAGGAGCACACCGACTCCATTCACTTGAAAGTGAGCTGTTCCATAGTAGGCAATGAAGCCATATAACTCTGCCTACTTCTCCCTGGCTTCAAACTGTATTGCCAGCAAAGCTATGCACTGGGTCTGGCATTTAATCCATACTAAAAATTAAATAACCTGAAGGTGCACAGTCTTAGGTCTTGTTAGTATGCATGCCAAGTTTCCAGTGACTCATGGTCTTGCCTCTTTGGCATAGATGGACATACATCTTCTTTTAATATTATAGATCAAAAGGTACTGTTCCACTGAAGTAAATAAGGAACACAGTTTGTCCTCTCTCTCTTTTCTTTTGGTATACCTTTAAAAAGTAGTGCTAAAATTGTGGCACACATAATACATCACTATGCATCACAAGGAGTTCCTTATTTCGGGTCTCTTTGGGTGGCAGACCTATGGTGTATGCCGTCATGCAGCACAATAGTATCTGGCAGAATAAAAAGTGTTTATAATACAAACTCTGGAAGATGCAATGAGCAAGATGCTGGATTTTTTACACATTTCTTGGAAAGTTGCATTTGAAGAGTTGCAAGATATAGATAGATATAGATATAGAGGTAGTCTGAACAATAACAAATGCTACAGGAAACTCTGCTTTGCACCACAAGCAATATTTTTAAGTGATTTTAGGAACAGTGTTACAAGAGTAAGGCCTTTGCTAGACATACCTTAAAAAGTGCGACGGAGGAGGGGAGAGCCCGCAATGCATCTATCGTGGGCTGTCACACTAGTCTATACGTCAGGCGCGACAAGCTCATGAAGAAAGCCATCGCGTCCGCCATTTTTTTATTGTTTAAAGGGATGATGCACACGAACGCTCGTGCACCCAGGTAAGCTTTTTTAAAAAATAAAAAAAAGATGGTTTTCCCACTCCCCCTACCCTGCCCCCGATGGGTGCAGTGCTCCTGGGAATTAACTGCAGAACAGGCTACACGCTCGCGGTCTCAGACTGAGCCCGAGACTGTGGGAAAAATCAGGCTGAAAGGGGTAGGCTATATCCTGGGGCCAGGGAGGGTTGATCCCTCCCTTAGCCTGGGATCCCCTGTGCATCATCTGGATGCACAGGGGCGATCCTGGGTATCAGCCCGGGATATAGCCTGGTCTAGCAAAGACCCTTATGGGATGAAAGCTTCAGGATGCAATGGAGTAAGCCTTCTTTGATGCCTTCTCCGCCATGCAGTAGGCACGATTGTATGCTCTTATGCATGTTCGGTCACCTTCAAGATGAGTCTTACGCCACTTATGCTCCAACCATATTCTGACCTGTTTAATCATCCGGAGATCCCCAGTAAACCAGGCTCCATCATGTTGAAGAGGGCGCTCGGGAGCTATTGTGTCAATCCCCTGAGTGACAATGACAATCCCCTGAGTGTCATTTGGATGCACAGGGATGATCCCGGGACAATCCCGGTATATAGGCCTGGTGTAGACATGCCCATAGTTTAAGAATTTTGAGCTAAACATTAGGGCTTAGCATGGACAAACATCTGTCAGGGATGCTTTAGGGTGGATTCCTGCATTGAGCAGGGGGTTGGACTCGATGGCCTTGTAGGCCCCTTCCAACTCTGCTATTCTATGATTCTATGATTCTATGATTCTATGATTCTATGTCATGTGAACTGTTACTTAGTTCATCATGAGAATTGTTCCTAACCCTGGTGGCCACATAACCACAGTCTAAACCATTTGCTGCAAAAGGGTTAGCTAGGGTAACCATATGGAAAGGAGGACAGGGCTCCTGTATCTTTAACAATTGTAGAGAAAAGGGAATTTCAGCAGGTGTCATTTGCATGCATGCCACACCTGGTAAATTCCCTCTTCATCCCAACAGTTAAAGCTCCAGGAGCCCTGCCCTCTTTTGTATCTAGTCAAGAGGGCAGGGCTCCTGCAGCTTTAATGATTGTGCTGAAGAGGGAATTTCATCAGGTGGTGCATGCACTCAAATGACACCTGCTGAAATTCCCTATTCTATGCAACTGTGAAAGATACAGGAGCCCTGTCCTCCTTTTCATATGGTCACTCTAGGTTAGCAACCTATCTATGGTTTAGCATGTCATCTAAACAGGACCAGTGAGTAGGGTGACCATATGAAAAGGAGGACAGGGCTCATGTATCTTTAACAGTTGCATAGAAAAGAGAATTTCAGCAGGTGTCATTTGTATATATGGAGAACCTGGGGAAATTCCCACTTCATCACAACAGTTAAAGCTGCAGGAGCTATACTACACTGACCATTTTAAAAGAGGGCAAGGCACCTGCAGCCTTAACTGTTGTGATGAAGAGGAAATTTCACCAGGTTACAAATTTCACCATATATACAAATGAGACCTGCAGAAATTCCCTTTTCAATACAACTGTTAAAGATACAGGAGCCCTGTCCTCCTTTTCATATGGTCACCCTACCAGTGAGTCAATGATGGCCGAAAAGCTGTGGCACGGCTTTGAGATCACAAATAAGACCATTGGAGCAGAAGGGCCATGATACGTTAGGTCTGATGGAGTGTCAAGTCTATAGCTAAGCAGCAGGCCTATAAACAGAGTAAAAGTCCACTGTTATAGTACAGCAGAGTAGACAATGAATCAAGAGATTCATTGTCTGCTCTGTGATACAGGCAGAGAAATCAAAGGCCCTGGAAGAGATTACAGGACCCTGAAGGTCAGAGAGCAAGGTGTGGGGTTTCAAGCCTGTCTGGACGGAAGTTCACTGACATAGCCTGCTGTACTGATAGGCCATAAACTACGACAGCTAGCGAGAAGGAAAATATAGTTCTTGGGTCGAGAGACCAAGAGTTCAGTCTGATTTAATTGGTAGGGCATGGTTGGAACCAGAACTGCGACTGAAATATTTGATTATTTTTTTTAAAGAAAGCAGATTTTAACAAGCTAAGGCAGCCAATTAGTAATGTAAGTTGGACTGGGAAACATGCCTTTGAATGCAGAAAAATAACTGGGATGTCTTCTTGAATCAATATTGCATAGATTTAACAATATGCATACGAGGCAAGATGAAAGGCTCCAGATCCAGCAGGGTAAGTCTTACATCCTGATCCCTAACACATCTACATAGATATAAGTTGCATTGATTTCACTAGAATCCACTTAGGATCAGAAGGTTAAAAGAATAATAGGGGGAAGTGGAGCCCCTAGTCAATTAAAATTAGGACTATTTACTAGGAATGTCAGAGGAATCTGTATGGGAGGGGAGAGGGTCACTGTGGCGATACCCACTGTCGAGGAAATGTGTGAATGGGCTGTTTTGTCTGTGCCCACCCTGTTTTGATGTAAGCCCTTTGCTATTAGAAATTAAGTTCTATAGCAATTTGATGCAAACTGTAGCTGAAAATATATTGAGCAACACTTGCTCAACCAACAAGAAGTGTTGTCAGAGTGTGAGCCTCTCAGCGAGGACAGGAAGAGTAGAAACTACAAAGGAACAGATGTTCCAGGATTGCAATACCCATCTACGTATTGTTTTTCTAGTCTTGGAATTATCTGCACTTTGCATATGCATAAATGCCATGTCACATGACAGACAGTTAAACAAATAGTAAGACGTATTTTTAAAGCAAGCTAACCACAACTAGGAAACAGATGGAGATGTATTTCCTGTAACTATTGCAATATCCATTTATAGTATTCTAGTCAGAGAAGTACTTGAACTCTGTATATGCTTAAATGCTTTGCTTCTCATTGGTTATTGTATTGCAGAGCTGTATTATGATTGGTGGGAAGGTTCTGCCATTGTATCTGGGGTGAACTGATCCTATAAATATGTTAGCCTTTCCTGAAATTGTCGGGCAGTTCCTCAGGTCTTCTGGGACTGTCACCTTGCAGCACTGCAGGCTGCTCATAATAAATCTTCTAAGGTGAGAGAAATTGTGTCTTGAGAGTCTGTCACCGCCACTCAGCGAACCGCGGGGACCCGCCCTTTTGGGTTCCACCACACCACCTTAGGTATGTCTGGATTTGTACGTCTAGCGAGTGTGGAATGTTTGACTAAGTGGGTGTGGCTAGTGATGATGTGAGAAAGGGGGAGGGAGAAGTATAAATAGTTTGGCTGAGGGGATTGTGCGTTTAGTTTAGTTTGGTTTTGGTTTTAGTCTGGCTTGTGCTTCATGAGAGTGTGTGGTGTGTGAGGAGTGAGAATGGATAGGATTTTAAGGGACTTGGGATTGTTGTTTTAAATATAAAAATAAGCAGGTTTGATCTAAATTGAAATACCAAAGATCTGTTCAATTTCAATAAACTTTACTTTGTGTTCTGTTAACACAAACCACGTGTCAGCTCGGATTTATTACCTGCTATTTTACGCAGTGTAAAAACATCTACCGATACACCTGCAGTTCAGTACCTCAACAATAGAACCTATTTTCCAAAACCCTTTACCTTGTTCCCTCACATATAGGGGAGAGGTTGTGTTGTTTGCACCCTTTCCTCAGGCTTTTCAAGAGGTGGCGCTTGGCTTGAGAAGGGTGTGCTAGGCAAGGCCTTCTGTGTGAGGTCGGTGTCATCGCAGCCATGTTCGCTGAGCTTTCAGCAGCTCAGCAACCCAGAGTTCAGCTCACTTACCCATCTGTACCAAGTCAGGCCAGCTTCGAGATCCTGGTGAGGGGGTCCTTTAAATGGCCATTTATGCAATTTGTGGTCACAATTTGCACAATTTACACAAATTTCATCTATAATTGGCATAGTTTACGTACATTGCACTTGCAATTTGTGCAAATTGCACCCACAATTTGGGCAAAATTAAGCCCTTTACAGCTGCAAGTTGCGCAAATTACAGCCGAAATTTGAGCAATTTATGCAAATTGCAGTTGCAATTTGTGTAAATGAAGATTTTAAGAGAGAGTAAATAACCAAGTAAGTTCCCAGATTTCCAGGGGGGGGGGGGGACAGTGGCTCAGCTCACAAATCCAAGCCAAGCCAGGGGCTCTGCGGAAATCCAGCAAGATCAAAATGGGCCAGATCCCTACTAAGGATGGTGTCTGAGGGTTTCCTCAGTTTTATCCCTTCATCGTTCCTCTTGTTTGCTCTGCAGTGAATTCTGCTTCTTCTGAATTCCACTTTAAGTACAAGGATTTCAAAAAAAAATTCTAGAATTTTAGGTAGGCATGTAGAATCATTTTGTTTTGTTTGCAAATCACTTGAAAATACCCCATTTGCAATTCCAAATGTAAATGGCAGCACATTTTCTAAAAAAAAAAAAAAGTTCTCAAATTCCCAAACTTTGTGTTTGAATTTGCAAAATACGTACCTGAAAAATGCACACATTTCTGAAAATGCAAAACTATCTCAACCTGCACAAAGTTTACTTTACCCATGCTTCCATCTAAGGGGGAATTTGCACAATTGTGGAAACAAATGCAAATTTGGGGGTTTATTTGTACAACTTTCACATTAGATAGCTGTTCGTTTTGCACATTTTTCCTGAACAACGGACACAAGTACAAATTGTGGAGAGACAAGCTTAGAATCTTAGGGAAATGGAGGGATCGTCTCTGCCTGCTCCTGGGATCCCCTGTGTGTCATTTGGATGCACAGGGATGATCCCGGGATGATCCTGGGGGAAAAGGCAGGTGTGGCCTTAGTAAGTTCAAACATCACTCGTTCGCCAGCTTTCAGTTTCTTCAATTCATTTGTATCTCTCTTCCTGCTAAACACATGAGAATACTCACTTCTGCATAGATAAAACACTATATATTAAAAAAGCCTTGATGTTATAACATGTGTTGAGATTCTTTCTTTCTTTTTCTTAATCAATGTAGTCATGTGCTGCTGAACATTAGTAAAACACCACATCTAAAAGGAACCCTGCAGGACCAGCTGAAGACATTTTACTGCCGGAGCTGAAAGGTAATATACCCAACATATTCCATGTAAAGTGATAGCTGGATCTTGCTTCAACATTGCTGATAAGCCAGTGCCCTCCACCACACCTGAGGACATCTTAGGGCGTGCAGGGAGGTTGTGCAGCACCTATGCCTCTGTTCTCCAACCCTTCTCTACTGATCTCCCTCCCATCAGCACCTGTCACCTTGAATCCGGGGCTCAAATGTAGCATATGGTCAACTCAAGATGGTCTTTTTTGCAGTGTTTTATCAATGCACCCATGCAGATTATACATGGGAGTGGCACAAATGACATGAAGGATCTGAAAGCTGTGGCAAATTATGCATGCCCATTCCTGTGTGCAAAATTCAGAGATGATGATGATGTTGATGATGATGATGATGATGATGGACATCAGGAAAAACTTCCTGACTGTTAGAGCAGTACAACAATGGAACCAATTACCTAGGGAAGTTGTGGTCTCTCCCATGCTAGAGGCCTTCAACTGGACAGCCATCTTCCAGGTATGCTGTAGGGTGGATTCCTGCATTGAGGATGGCCTTATAGGCCCTTTCCAGCTCAACTATTCTATGATTCTGTGAGACAATGGAGAATTGTACATTGTACATGTACATTGAATTGTACATGTACATTGATGGTGCTATATAAATAAATAAATAATAATAATAATAATAATAATAATAATAATAATAATAATTGCTAATACATTGGCTCTACTTTGGAAACAACACCAGAGCATTTGGAACTTCAAAATCTGGTGAGAAATTCAGATAAGAATCTTCACCTACATACACTGATGCAATAAGGGAGGCTGGAACCAGACTTGACCAGAGATGCATGGCTACTACCAGAAGCAGCCATCCTGGTTCTCCTCGTCCTTTTTCTTGATAATGTCTAGTAAAATAAAATATCTGACAAGATGTCACAGTTGCTCCACATTTTCTTCCCTCCACAATGACAGTCAGTGAAATGGAGCAGGGTGATGTGGCAACTCATATTTTATTTTACTTGACGTTGCCAGGCAAGGCAGACATGCAGGGCTGCTCTTTTCCATAGATCTTTTGCTAATGCTTATGCTACATCCCAGCAAAAAGTCATAAAACAAATATGAGAAATTCAGCCCGCATGTTTACACCCTGTGAAGTATCAGAGTGCAACAATATGTATTCAAGAAGACAAAGAAGAGCTAACTTATAAGAAAAGGCTGCAATCCAAACCATTCTTCTTAGGAAGGAAATCCTGTTGAAAGTGGGTCTTCTGAAAAAGCAATGATGATGATGATGATGATGATGATGATGATGATGATGATGATACATGAATGTGTTGCTCTTTATTTCTGCATATCAACCACCTGAACTAAGCCATCTGAGCCTGCCTAATGTAAGGCTGGTTTTGCTTTTCTTCCTTCCTGCCTGCCTTACATTTATATTCCTCCTTCTTTCAAGGGAGCTCAAGATGGCATACAGAGTCCTATCCATTTCAATCCTCACAAAAAATCTGGAAGGTAGAGTCAACTGAAAGGCAGTGACTGGACCAAGGTTACTCTGGCCTTTGCTAGACCTACTGGTAAATCAGGGCCTGACCAGGGGAGATCCCGCGATACAAATATCACGGGATCTCACCCTAGTCTACACGCACCTGCCATTTTTTGTTTGTTTTCAGGAGGGGCCGGATACGTAGGAGCGCTCCTGCGCAAAGGTAAGTTTTTTAAAAATATTTATATGTTCCCAACCCTAACCCCCATCCGTGATCTCCTTCTCCCCGTCTGCGATCTCCTTCCCCCCATCCACGATCTCCCCCGTCATCTGCTATCTCCCCCGCTGTCTGCAATCTCCCCCCCTGCCATCTGTGATCTCCTTCCCCCTCCTGGCCCCGATCTCCCCCCGCCGTCTGTGACCTCCTTACCCCCCTGGCCCCGATCTCCTTCACCCCCGTCCATGATCTCCCCCTCCCCGTCTGTGATCTCCTTCCCTGGCCCTGATGGGCGCAGAGCTCCTGCAGAGTGCTGCACCCCATCCAGGGCTCCCGGTTCTTTGCGAGTAATTGCAAGGAGCCAGGAAAACAGCTTGCTAGAGGGGCCACATGCTCACGGTCTTGGGCTCAGCCCGAGACCATGAGAAAAACTGGGCTGCAAGTGGTGCCCGTTATCCCGGAGCAAAGGAGGGTTGATCCCTCCCTGAACCTGGGATCCCCTGTGCATCATGTGGACGCACAGGGACGATCCCAGGGTTCACTCTGGAATAAAGCCCCATCTAGCTAAGGCCTTTGTGAGCTACACAGCTGACTTTATATTTTACCCCAGCCTCATGGAAGCCATTCAAGCTGGGAGAACCAGCTTCCACATGGCTAGGGTAATGTTTCAAGGGCCTTGAGGAAGTGATTTTTGAAGGCCCAGGGACTGGTCTTCAAACCTTAATTTAGAACTGATACAAGAAAGCACTTCATAGCAAGCAATTATTGATGGTCACTAGCTCTGATGGCTTTAATAAGGGATTAGAGAAATTCATAGACACATCTATGAGTGGCAATTAGCCACACTGACATAATTGGATTCCTGTGGGCGTGGGCTGGTGGCTCCAATATCAGTGGGACAATGAATCTATTCTGGGTGTCATTCAGAACCAGTCAGATCTCTAAATGAGCTATCCAAGGTTCAGAGACAGTATACAACTGAGCATCTGATGCTCAGGATGGACAACTAGGTGGCCACGGTCCTCACACCCTGCTAGTGTATTTCCAGGAGGCATCTGATCAAACCAAAATATTGGATTACATGGGCCCCGGTTTGATTTGGAAGGATAATTCTTATGTACTTTTATTATCCAACTGTGGTCATTTGGACCCTGCTATGGGACAAGAAGATAATATCCTAGGTGTTACCTTATGGGAGGGGCCATACCTCAGTTGTAGAGCACATGCTTTGCATGCTGAAGTCAAATTCGTAGCATCTCTAGGTAGGGCTAGGAAGGAAGCCTGCCTGAAACCCTAGAGAGCTGCTGCCTGTCAGTGTCTAGAATACTGGGGTAGATGGACCAATGGTCTGACTCATTATAAGATCTGACTTAATATATAACATATCCACTGTTCCAACCTGTAGCACACTGCAATTGGGATAAAGGTTAATTCACGGAAGAGCTTGACAACTGCAACCCTATGCTTTAGGTGTGTGTGTGTTGGTTTAGCAACAATTACACTTACAATAAGATCTGCACTCAGAGCTCTATATTCTTCTTGAAAACTTAAAAAAAAAAAACCACCTCCTAAAACTCTAACAGCCTACTTCTGAAATTCAGAACAAAATCAATCACCTGCAATCTCCAAATAACTAATTTGTTTTCGACTGAAAAGGAGAAATGGTCGCATGTGACTGAATTAAAATGCAGTCCTGGAGATTAAATTTCAAGTTCAATCAAATTTACATATATTTAAATATAATCCAATTTAGCTATTATATATTCGCAATTATTTTCTTCTCTTAAGTTGTAATTGCTGTGTGATAGCCTCCTTTTAATTTGCTTTTAAATATAGCTGCATTGTGAAGCATTTAACATCATCCTATTTGTCATTGTGACCCTGTCATGTTACATTTACCCAGCTCTGACCTCTCCATGAGAGGAAAGAGATTGCTACAGTCTATGGAAAACAGCTACTTTTAGACGAGAACACTTAATGACCTTCTATTGTATTCCAGCTTGTGGCAAAGCAAGCAGAAGGATACGAAGAAGGGGTTGATGAAGATATAGAACAGATATATATGGACTGAACTGAGGGCCACAACTGCAAGAATTAACATCAAGGCTCTGCAATGTAACGTAGGCCTAAGGATTATCCCAGGCAAATGGAGGGGTCATCCCTGCCTGCTCCTGGTATCCCCTGTGTGTCATTTGGATGTATCGGGATGATCCCGGGATGATCCCAGGATATAGGCCTTGTCTAGCCATTGCCATATACAGTGCTTCTAGATGAAGTTTCATGTGAATTTGTCAAGCCATATGCACACAATTTTACAAGAAGTCCAGTTGACGATGGTGTCCATTTGTAACATTCACATGTTTCTCAAGTGCTTCTTCCATCTTTTCTTTCTTACCAGAAAAAAAAACTGTTAAGGAAGAAAAGATGGAATAGTTTCACAATGCCCTTTGGTTGTTAGCCAGGATCATTCCATCCGGAAGCACCCGAAGATGGAATGGATTTAGGAAAAACTGTATATCCCTTCATCCTTCCTTCACATTTCCCATTCCCAAACTCACCTCCTCCACCAAAACTTTTGCACAAACCCATGCTCTTCATCTCAAACTGAAATAAAGCTGAATTGCATGTAATTGCTGTTGTTTTATACTTTGAATGTTTTTAATTTTTGTGAACCGCCCAGAGAACTCCGGCTATTGGGCAGTATAGAAATGTAATTAATAAATAATAAATAATAATAAATAATAAATAAATAAATTGCATTTGCACACATTCCTTCTGTATTAGCTAAAGGCTCTCTGGGGAGACCATAATTTAGAGGTGCCAGCAGAACTTCCAGGGTCATTTTGTGGCATCTCCAGTTAAAGAGATCAGCTAAGAAGGAGATGGGAAACAGCTTGCCCATAATGTGTGATGCATTTACGGAAATATATTTCCACTGCCTGAGTGTGGCTTTGGGAGTCTTCCCATGTCAGGAAAATGTAGCCAGTGAAATCTTCCTTGGAGTAACAGGCAATAAATTGTCTCAGGCCTTAGCTAGACCTAAGGTTTATCCCGGGAATGTCCCTGCCTGCTCCTGGGATATCCTGTGTGTCATTTACATGAACAGGGATGACCCCGGGACGATCCCGGGATAAATTTTAGGTCTAGCTAAGGCCTCAGTTTGGACTCAATGCTAAACCATAGTATAGCGCTATGTCTTCAAGCTTGGGTGACGCTCAGGCTCCCTTTCCCCCTCTCCTCCTCCAGCTTGGCCATGAGATTGGAAGCACCTGCTTCCTGGCACTTCAGCCGGGGACCCCATGATTAAGGGTGTCTGCACACACCCTGATGTCATCAGGCCTGTAGGGAGCTGGGTGAGGGGTTATTCAGGCACTCCCCGAAACAATTGTCCAACCCTGCACCAAACCATGGCTTAACTTTGTAGCTGTTTGCACAACACGATAACCCACCCTGGGTTATTTATTTAATCCACAGTGAGGTTATGGCATGTCAGAGGCATGTGCAGTTGCCATTTTGAATATGAAACCACCACTTGGGGCCTGCTGTGTAGTGTGAAGCCAGTGAGTATGGGTTATATGGGGGTTTAGTACGCTCTGTTTTAGTGTTACGCAAGGATTATTTAACCATCACGTACTTCGCTGGGTTTGCATGACACAACGACTGCTGAATTTTAAAAAATGCACGTTTTTTCAAATGTGGAACAAGTTCTGGAATGTGCAAGCTTTTTCTGAAATATGCCCTCTTCACATTCGTGTTTGCGAACAAGGCAAGTTCTGATGATTTACGAACTGAAATGAAATTTTCATGCATCTCTAGTGGAAATATCTGCAGAAATAAAAAGACAGGGTTTACATCTGCCTAATGTGCACAGTGCAGCCATCCTGAGAGACTATGTGGTGACTGTATCTATTTCATCCTTGGTTTCTTTAGCAACGGAAAGGTGCCTTTGATCCCACACCCATGCCTTTGTTTTTGCATTTTGATGATTTTATCATGAGTTAATGTTTAATTCATGTCAAATTGATGTGCTAAATGGCAACACTCAAAGATGGATGCCCTTTTTTCCTGTAAAATCAAACCACATTCATTTGAACTCCATATGAACCACTTCATCCCTTTGAAGCTGAAAATATTAATGAGAATATCAATATTAAGAAAATGACACACTTAGTCACATTCATTATCTCATGTGAGGCTTTAATAGGGGTAGGCATCTCTCAGGGAAATTGTCTGTGTCATCAGGAAGGATTGCGTTGACACAAACTAGCCTTTGTCGACTTATTTGGTACTTTCAGTTTGGTAGCAAACGGCTAATTGTTGACTTGAGTTCGGATGTTCAGTGTTTAGTTTCCTCTTCCTCATTTGCTCACATTTTGCTCTCTGGCAATAGACAGTACATGGTATAGAATACTGCATAGCACAACCATAGAATTGTTTTGGGAATGTACGATTTCAGAGTGTGGATGTGGAATCCTATTTTTGAACAATGCACAGTTTTAAAAGTTCCCTGTATGTAGTAAACTAGCACATTGGGAAGAAGGCAGTGCGAAACCGTTCTTTCTGATGTGTTTGTTTATCACCTGCTGGAAAACTTTATGGCCTGATCTACACCTGCCATTTATCCCAGGGCGGAATTGAGGTCATCCCTGTGGGTCCAAATGATGCACAGCTGATTCCAGGGTGAACCGGGGATGACCACTCAGTTCTCCTGGGATATATGTGTCTGCTTTTGGCCTGCTTTTTTCTCCAGTCTCGGGACAATCCCAAGGTCCACAGGCACTGTGGCTTTCCCTCCCAGGGTTCTCCCTCTTCCCCATGAATAATAGGGCTCAGGAAATGGGCAAGGAACTGTGCAGGGAGAGGCCAGGGCATCAAGGGTGAGGGGGAGAGCTTTTTCGCCATCTTACGGATGGTTCTCAGCACCTTCTAATGCTGAGTTTGTTGTGTGTGTGTGTTTTAAAAAAAATGTACCTTCGTGCAGGATTGTGCCTGCACTGTTGCGCAAATGTCTCAGCTTGAAATTATTATTATTATTATTATTATTATTATTATTATTATTATTATTATTATTATTATTATGGCACCACAGAATGGCCCTCCTTTACTTCTGGGAAAACTCACTGGCATGTGGCCCCTGAGGGATGATCCCAGAAGCGCAAAACTCCATGTTCATCCCTCCCCACTCTTGGAAGGCCTCCAGGTGTAGATAAGCCCCACGTTTCACAGATTAGCAAGTACCTGATGGAATCAGGGGTTTTTTTTTTGGGGGGGGGGGTTAGGGGGATATGGGAATTTTGTTCCTTTTTGTAAATGCACTTTTGTGTGAATTCCACCAAAAACGTTTAAAGAAAAAAAACTGGTCTGCAAATCTGAGGAACTGCCATGACTTGGAAAAAGCTGGTCTGCTACAGAATTCACAGAAGGGGTGGGTGAACTTGCCTGTGCTCTCATAGAATCATAGAATAGTAGAGTTGGAAGGGGCCTATAAGGCCATCGAGTCCAACCCCTTCTCATTGCAGGAATCCACCTTAAAGCATCCTTGACAGATGGCTGTCCAGCTGCCTCCTGAAGGCCTCTAGTGTGGGAGAGCCCACAACCTCCCTAGGTCATTGGTTCCATTGTTGTACTGCTCTAATGGTCAGGAAGTTTTTCCTGATGTCCAGCCGGAATCTGGCTTCCTTTAACTTCAGCCCATTATTCCATGTCCTGCACTCTGGGATGATCGAGAAGAGATCCTGGCCCTCCTCTGTGTGACAACCTTTCAAGTATTTGAAGAGTGGCATCATGTCTCCCCTCAGTCTTATCTTCTCCAGACTAAACATGCCCAGCTCTTTCAGTCTCTCCTCATAGGGTTTTGTTTCCAGACCCCTGATCATTTCCTTGGTGGGCACTCACCCGTCACCATCTGCACCTCCTCACCAGAACATGCAAACCTCTTCTGAGGCTCAGCTTGACCTGGTGAGTGTTCGGCAGCCGCCTTCCCACATGCCAAAATGGTGGCTGCCATTGATGTAATAGGGGGAATTGCAAAAATTTCAGGAGCCTCTGTAAATTGCACACTTCCCACCCTCTATGCCAATGGCAGCCTGAAAGGCCCCATTGATGAAAGGTTAAAGGCACCAGTACAGGGAAATCTGGCCGTTTGGGGGCTGAACAAATCCCCACATCCCCCCACTTGGTTTGCATTTGCAAGCCATGCAGTGGGTCAGCCTCTGAAACCTGGCTGCTTATTAGTAGTAGTAGTAGTTGCAAGTTGCAATTTCCACAAAATCATGGTTGCAAATACTTATGGAATATTTTGCAAAATCACAATGAAAAATATCAGAATTTGCACAAAATCGCAGATGTAAACAGTCTAATTTGTGCAAATTGCAAGATTTGCATCTACGGCTTTGCACAAATTGAAATTCCTGTAAATGTTTATAGTTTTGCACAAATGGCAATTTGCCCAAATAAAAAATAAATAAAAAACCCAAAGGAACTGCAAGCTGGCCTGACACATCATGTGACGAGTCCAGCCAGCTCATGGATGAGCAAGACAAAGCCCAGGAGGCTGAGCTTGTTAGATCAATGTTCTTTTCACCCAAGGACGAAATCCAAACAGCCCTTAAGCACGACTCCACCATTCCAGCGACAGAGGGTTCAAAAGCGCTTTATTGATTAGTAATCAAGGCCTGGTCTCTTCAAAGGGAGCAATCAGACAAAAGACATAGGGAATACGGTACAGTATTTGAGCTTTCAAGGGGCAGGGCCCAGTAGCAGCATTAACCAATCAGAACATAACACTGGGGCATAGCTAATTATGCTAAACAGTTCTGTAAACAATACCTTTGGCCTGACAGTAAGTTACAGAAGTTAACTTCGACACAGCAGCCCTTGGAGCCAGCGCTCTTGTTTATGTTTAGATAAGAAGGAGACATGAAGACACCCTTGAAGACGCCCTGGTACGTGACATTTCGCCTGGTGTATAATGGATAGGCATGTGCTCCGCTCCAATTAGGAGCGGAGAAGCAGTAGCGAATTGGCCTGCTCCGCCTTACCCAGAGGCGGAGTAGAAGCGGACCGCAGACCCCTAGAAGCAAGGCGAAGAGAAGCGGCCATTTTTTGGAGCTCCTCTTTCAGGCGGAGCACTCCGATCGCCATCTTGAAAACATTTCGCCCATAGGATTGCATTGCGGGAAATAATCGCGGATAACTGGGTTGTTTTTGAAGCTATCGTTCTGAAAATTCCTGTGCTCAGAGAGTCGTGGATGGGGGTCATTTTGAGACTACTCTAACCTCTCTGCGTTGTGCGGGTCGCGTGCTAGAATTTTTTAAAAATCGGGTAAACAAACGGACAGCGCGGGTCAAACGGCGGTTTTCGCCCATAGGATTGCATTGAGGAAAAGAATTGGGGATAACTGGGTTGATTTTTAAGCTATCATTCTGAAAATTCTTGTGCACAGAGAGTCGTGGATGGGGGTCATTTTGAGACTACTCTCACCTCTCTGCGTGGTGCGGGTCGCGCGCTAGAATTTTTTACAAAATCGGCGGGAAAAATACCTTTTTCAAAGGACTGAGGGGCAGAGTCAGCTCCCGGTCATGATCACATGATCCCAAAGTTAGGGGAGGGGATAGGCAAAATGGGTAACTTGGGATTCTGGGAAACTTCTCTTTCTTAATCTGAACGGACTTTTCCCAGTGTTTCTTAACACAGTAGCCCCACCAAATGCACAAACACAACCTGAAATCATATACTAAGCCAAGAATAAGAGAGCACTGCTACCCACCCTAGCTTTGGGGAACAACTGAAAAGATGTGGTGCAAGGGGATGAGCTCCCCTAGGGCATCTCATTGTGGACGTGCCCCCACTCTCTCCTGTACTGGAAGGCCATCAGAGCCTTCCAAAGAGAGTAACCCGGTGGAGCAATGCCTATCATGAGTCGAAGTGAGCATTCTACTTCTCTCTTAGTGGTGGAGCGATGCCTATTATGAGTTGAAGTGAGCGTTTACTTCTCAAGTTCTTCTCAGAGCTGTTGGTTAAGCAATGGCTTTCTTGAGCTGAACTGGCAGCTGCTTCCCTCTCCCCCGGGCACGTCCTCCTATTACTGGTAAAAGACAGATATAGCCTTCTTTTAAAAGTTCTTCTTGTTGTTTATTCAGCAACACTGCTGCTTTTAATTCCACCCCTCCTTCGTTTATTTATTTATTTATTTATTTATTCCATTTTATATGCATTACTGGCTTATCCTTGGCTCACTTCCTTATGCCCCCAGAAATGTCTGCTGCCTGCCTGCCTGCCTGCCTTCCCTCTCTCCTCCCCTGCCCGCCTTGCAGGGATGTTGTGTGTGTCTGGCTTTGACTCAGGGGAGAAGTCCTTCCTGTGCTCAAGTTCCAAATCCATTTTTCAAGTGTGGAAGAAGGTTCATATAGGTTGATCTCTTCTCCCCAATTCATGGCATGTTGGGATTTCCTTTGAAATGGCCCCATTGAGAGGTCTGCAGGTTTAAGCCCTGCCAAAAAACAGGGGATGATGGGACTGCCTTGAGTCTCGGCATATGTATCCCTGGATAAGCTGTCATGGTGGCGAGTTTGAGGTTTCTAACGTGCAAATTGACGGAGCTATGGAAAGGGGTGTGAATGGGGTGCCCGATTTTCAAAAATTCCCCAAAAATCAGGGGATGATGGGATTGCCTTGAAACTTGGCATCTGTGTGGACACATGGATAAGCTATCATGGTGCCGAGTTTGAGGTTTCTAACGTGCAAATTAACGGAGCTATGGAAAGGGGTGTGAATGGGGTGCCCGATTTTCAAAAATTCCCAAAAAATCAGGGGATGATGGGATTGCCTTGAAACTTGGCGTCCATGGGGACACATGGATAAGCTATCATGGTGCCAGGTTTGAGGTTTCTAACATGCAAATTGACGGAGCTATCCCAAGGGGTGTGAATGGGGTGCCCGATTTTCAAAAATTCCCAAAAAATCAGGGGATGATGGGATTGCCTTGAAACTTGGCGTGTGTGTGTATACCCCAATGAGGTGTCATGGTGCCAAACATGAGGTTTCTAACTTGAACAGAAAAAAAGTTGTATAATTTTTTAGCTTTCAATGCAACCCTATGGGGGGGAAAACGGAGCTCCGATCCGGATCCAGAGCTCCGAGCGGAGCGGAGCGGAAGTGGGCGGAGCGGGGGCGGGGCGAAGCGGCCCGCTCTGAAAATCGTGGATCTGCAAGTGAAGCGGAGCGGGGGGTCCGTGCACACCCCTAATAATGGATACTATACAGCTTCCTTTAGAAAATGGAGGTGGTTATGCTAACAAGCTGGTGAAAACATGCCTAGCTGTACACTCTCAAACAGATTCCTCCAACAGCCCTAACTTCATCTGACACCATTGCACACCTCTAGTGCACAAGGTCAACTCTGTGGGTCTTTTCAAGCACAATGTTTCCTTGAATCCCAGCCAAGCAACAGTTGCATGGAAAGGACCTATGCAACTGACCCTATCCACATGGTGTTGGGCCTTTAAACTTTACAGTAGCGCTGTCCGAAAAAACATGGGGAAACAGCTCCTCCTCCTTCTCCTCTTCTGCTATGTCTACAGGGCACTTTTGTCTCATCCAATTTCATTGCTCTCATCTTTCTCCCACGTCGAGGTAAGATTCCTTTCTTTCACTGCTTTCAAGGGGAGCTCATCTGCCTCGAGTTTCGAGCAACGTTCATGATTAATACATTTTCTACCAACCCCCAGGATATCTGGGAGGGGAAATCTGAGAGATTAATTCCAGTCTAGCTCCTCTGCGCTGTACTCCAAGTTGGATCTTTCTAGTGCTTAATCACACCAGCCACTCTTTGGATTATTCAGTCAAATAGCTTGATGTAATTTCAGGAGGCTTGCATTTTTTAAAAAAGGACTATCTTTCTAAGAAAAACCCATGTCTTTCTTTCATGTATGTTGACTATGGCCTTAGCTAGACCTAAGGTTTATCCCAGGATCATCCCTGTTCATGTAAATGACACACAGGGGATCCCAGGAGCAGGCAGGGATGACCCCAGGACGATCCTGGGATAAAACTTAGGTCTAGCTAAGGCCATTGTTTCTATCTCTCATCATTGCAAAGAAATGTCATAAGAGGTGGTGACTTCTATGGTATAGCACAGATTAATTCAGATCCTGAAATCTAGGGGCTGCTTTGCTCTCACATACAAAAAAAAGGTGCCTACAGATTTTCAGGTAAACAGGAGCACCCCTTCGTTCATTTCAATATCAGGAAATATTTTGCACAAGTAATGGGAGATCCTTTATGGATAAAGTGGCATAATACCATATTTATTTATTAATTTATTAATTTATTTATTTAGAATATTTCTATACCACTCCCCATTGAAAAATTTTGGAGCGGTGTACAAGGTAAAATGAAAATAAAAACAGAATAAAAACAGTTAAAACAAAATTTAAAAGAAGCAATAACAGTAATCCAAGGCTGCATGTTAAAGAAAGGCTTCTTGGAATAAAGATGTTTTCAGGATGCGCCGAAAGGAGTACAAGGTTGGCGCCTGCCTGACCTCCAGAAGCAGGGAATTCCACAGGAGGGGAGCCAATACGCTGAAGGCTCTTCCCCTGGTGGATTCCAATCGGAGGAAGGATCTATGTGAAACCACCAGGAGCATGCCCTCGGATGACCTCAGTGACTGGGCAGGTTGGTAAGGGAGAAGGCGCTCTCTCAGGTATCCTGGTCCCAACTTGTTTAGGGCTTTGTACACAAGTACAAGAACCTTAAACCTGGCCATATGTGCTACCTGAGTTTCTTGAAGATTAAAGAGAGGGTGGAAATGTGATATTTGTGGGAGGGGGAGTTGGTTCATTTGGCATATTTCCACTCTGCCTTTCATAGAATAGCCCCAAGGCAGCTTACAGTAAAAAAAACCAAAAATTAAATTATAACAACACAAATAATGTTAACATTGGCAGGTTTTAAAATGCTGCCGATGATGGCTTTGAGCACCATATTCTTGGTAGAAAGGTTGGGTACAAATCAAAAGAATAAAATAAATAAACAAAATAATAAAAAGTCAATGAAACAAGCCATTAAAACAGATAAAAGGGAAGATAATTGAGATCCCAGCACTATTAAAAGACATTGAAGACCTGTCAGAAGAAAAGAATGGACATTGCCTGGCACCTAAAGGACCACAGAGGCAGCACCAGGTGAACATATCTAGCAAGAGAATTCCCCATTTTGGATGGCACCATTGAAAAGCCCCTCATTTTAATAATAATAATAATAATAATAATAATAATAATAATAACAACAACAACAACAACAACAACAACAACAACAACAACAATAATAATTTTATTTGTTACCCGACTCTCCCTCTGGATCAAGGCAGGGTACAACACAAATAAAAACACCATAAAATACATAAAACTAACTCAAACATTTAAAACCAGTGCATCATTAAAAAGCAGCACACCATTGAAAAAGGCATCTTAAAATTCAGCTGGGTAGGCCTACCAGAAGAGATCAGTCTTTACGGCTTTCTTAAATTCTGGAAGACTGTTAAGTTCACGAATCTCTCCTGGCAAGCCATTCCACAAACTTGGAGCTGCAGAAGAAAAGGTCCTCTGGGTAATAGTTGTCAGCCTAGTTTTTGTTGGTTGGAATAAATTCTTCCCAGAGGACCTGAGCGTGCGGGGCGGATTGTACAGGAGAAGGCGATCCCGCAGGTAGCCTGGACCCAAACCATGGCCATAGCTAGACCTAAGGTTTATCCCTGGATCATCCAGGGGTCAAACCTGTTCATCTAGGTGACACACAGGGGATCCAGTGCTCAGGCAGGGGCAAACCCTGGATGATCGCAGGATAAACCTTAGGTCTAGCTGTGGCCCATGTAGGGCTTTAAAGGTGATAACCAACACTTTATACTTTGCCCAGGAAATAATTGGCAGCCAGTGAAGAGATTTTAAGACTGGTGTGATGTGGTCATCCCTAGATGTACCGGTGACCAATTATGGTAATTATCTGTCTTACCTCTGAGATTGGCAGGGATCCCTGAGGAAGATTAGGGTAAAAAGAAGGTAAAATTTCAGGCAAACGTTGAGAGGTCAGGCTGTTCAGATGAAACCTTTGAAGGAAATCTATGGGAAGTTAAAAGAATGTTTGATGAGCACCTCCAAATGCAAACCCAAACAAGAATGCATTTTTGGGGGGGGGAAAGGTTGCAAGCTTCCAAACTTGCATCCACATTCGAAGAATGCACACTCTACCAAATGTGCAGTTTAAAAATGCACATCACCGATTCTCCCATTCCTAGTGAAATTTCTTTGTCTGGGGGAATGAGAACTCCCTGTCTTTAGTTAAAGGGCCATTTTGTGAGGAATTCAGTTTTTTTTTCTTTTTCTTTCGATATTTGTATCAAATGACCTATGCTGCTGCGTTGTGGCCTTGCGTTCTATATATATCCACTGAACACTCCTATTTCTCTCCTAGATCCCAACACACCTCAAGTATCTGTTTTCTTCAGGTAGCTTTGCACTTCTTTTTCATTTTTAAAGTTATGATAGTCGTAAATCAAATATAGATGAGCTGTCTAACAGGTGGCAAAAGAACTGAAAGGGTGAGATAACTGCAGAGGAATGGAACTATTTATGGCCAATAGCTGTTAAAATGGCAAAGGAAGTGAAAATGGAAATACTGCATTGTAGCCTGATCTGTGAAGTGAACAGAAACTTTGTGTTGCCTCAGATGTCTGGTTGCTGAAACAATTTATCTGCCCCAAGAGGGGCTCCTACATTTAGGAGGAACTCCTAAATTTTAATCAAGGTGTGGAAAAGCGAACATGGTGTCACTCGAAAGAGGGGTGAACATTTTCTAAAGTTATGACAAACAGAAACTCTACGTTTCCATAAAGTATCTCACTTTGGGTTCTGTATATAATTCCCTGGCCATCCACAAAAAAAGTTGACTGCATACTGTGGCATTACCCACATTTCTTTTCCTTTAGGTATGTCTGGAGTGAGTATGTCTAGAGAGTACAGAATGTTGGACTGAGTGGGTGTGGCTGGTGATGCGGTGGAAAAGGGGGGAGGAGTCTATATATGGGGGAGCTGAGTGGTCTGAGATGTTCGGTTGGTGATTGGGTTTGGAGGGTAGATGTGTTTAGCTGTGTGATTTCTTGTCAGGAGTTGTGTGAGGAGTGAGTGAAAATAAGATCCTAAGGACTAAGGATTGTTATTATTTGATTTGTTTCTACCAGTATTCTTAAGAATAGGCAGAATTGAATAGAATTTGAAGGAACTAAGAACTGTAAACAACAATAAACATTGTCTTTATTTTGCTACCATGAAAGCACATGTCAGTTTGGCTCTGTCTCCTGCTCTATTAGTTCATAAATAAACACATTACGTTAAACCTTCAGCTTGCTATATTCACAGAAAAGCCTTTTGCCAAATCTCCTTACTTTTTCCCTCTGCTATAAGGGAAAGGTTATACTTTTCTTTTTACCCCTTCCTCAGGTATTTAAGTGGTGGTGCTTAGCCTGAGGGACATGTGCGCGTCAAAGGCTTGTGTGTGAGGTGGTGGCATCGCACAAACTGATATATTCTTCCAGACTTTGAACAGTGACTGGAGAATCATAGGCCATTTCTACACCTCCCTTTTCCCCCAGGATCATCCCAGGATCATCCCTGTGCATCCAAATGACACGCAGGGGATCCCAGGAGCAGGCAGGAACGATCCCTCCATTTTCCTGGGATAATCCTTAGGTGTAGGAAGGGCCATAGAATCATAGAATAGTAGAGTTGGAATGGGCCTATAATGCCATAAATTTCAACCCCCTGCTCTATGCAGGAATCCCCCAAGAATGCTGAAGCTGGCCATCTTCAATCTTTATGCCTGTAGACAATGTGATTAAAACAAATTGTCAAAGCCTAGATATAAAAGAATGCTCCTTTGGCCCAAATATTTGGGTAGGGATGAGGTTGCATCTAACCCCATAGTGGCCTGGGAAGGGATAGGCAAATCAGCAAAACTCAAGGTCACTGAAGTGCTACAAATTTCATATCAAACACGAGACCCTTTCAGATTACGAGGTTTTTTCTTTTTCTTTTTGCAGGACAACCAGTGCGTGTTTCCATGTTTATTTTTCCAAATGTATGCAACAGTTGTCTACATCCTTGAAATGTACACATTCTTTTCCCACTGATTGAGTATATTTTTCAAGCGTCATCATCATCATCATCGTTACATTTATATACCACCCCATAGCCAAAGCTCTCTGGGAGGTTTACAAAGATTAAAATATTGAACGTTAAAACCCGATGTACAAAATTTAAAACTGTAAAAAGCATAAAAACAGATTACATACCAGGACAGACAATATCTATTTAAAACAACTATTTGGGGGTCAGTTAAAAAACTCAACATATGCTGTTAGATGCCTGGGAGAAGAATGAAATGACAACAAGATAAAGAATAGGGGGCAGCAGATGGATGGACAGCAGAGGAGTCCGTATAAAACAACTTAAAGGAGATTTCTTAGTAAACAATCTGTCAAATGCTTTTTGGGGGGTCCACAAATCGCATTGCAAGCTCAGAAATTTATGGACTTCAACCAAAGATTGCATCTAAGTCCATGTTCCGTCTGGAAGGTGTGAATTGGGTAAATCCTGATAAAACCAAACTGAAATGAATTTCTCATATACCCCTAGGTGTGGAACATATAGGCAACAGTGTGTGAGTACACACTTCATCTCCAGATGCTACTTGGGAACAGAGCCAGCTGGAGCTATTTAGGCCCGTGCTACCCCTATCTGAAGAGCCTCGTGTGGCGCAGAGTGGTAAGCGGCAGTTACTGCAGCTCTGAAACTCTCCCCATGGCCTGAGTTCTATCCCAGCGGAAGCTGCTTCTCTGGCAGCCGGCTCAGGGTCGACTCAGCCTTCCCTCCTTCCAAGGTCAGTAAAATGAGTACCCAGCTAGCTGGGGGAAAGGTAACTGCGACTGGGGAAGGCAATGGCAAACCACCGCGCTACAAGGTCTGCCAAGAAAACGTCAGCGAAAGCAGGTGTCTCTCTAGGAGTCAGCAATGACTCAAGTGCTTGCACAAGAGGTTCCTTTCCTTTCCTTTCCTACCCCTATCTGACCCTCTGACCATCTGCCTCATTGTCCAACAGAAAAGATGGAGAACATTTAGAGAAAGTTCTGCAACGTTGCCTTCTTTTCTGGGGTGGTGGAGGGGATCTCAAATCTTTTGTCCTGAAAAGCATCTTCTCAATAATTTCGCCTTAGCTCTAGTCCCACTTGGGACATCGAATGACTTCTATTCCCCAGCCTTTATTCCCATTAGCTTGGCTTTCAGATATGAACCTTTTACCTCTTATTAATCTTGTGCGCAAACATCAAATATTTATGGTGAAGGAGAGACAGGCTGAGACGCCAGAAGGTCAGAGGCATCCACATTCAGTTTGGCAGTGTGCATTATTTTTCATTATTTTTATTATTATTTCGTGTGGAGTGGGGCTTTTTGTTGTTGATGATGATGTCTGGCTTTTCTGTGTACGCAGAGGAGGAAAAGACATGGCAAGCTTTTGAGCTGCTGGTGTCCAAAGGAATGAAAAGGCAAATTATTGTCAGTTTTTGCACAGCATGGCTACAGGAAATGGACTACCATTCTACACAAGGGACCTCCTCTAGCCTGCCGGAGGAGACTCATCAACTTAAAAGTCTTTTAGCATTTAAGAAAGCTATTAAGACATCTCTTCCAGCAGGCCTACCCAGTGGAATTTTAGGATGTTTTTAGGATGTTTTAATAATGTGTCCTATGTTTTTAATCAATTTTATGCATTTATACTTATTGTATAAGTATATGCCTCGATCCAAACGAGGTGGGTAAGAAATTATTATTATTATTATTATTATTATTATTATTATTATTATTATTATTATTATTATTCCAGTAGTAGCAAGGTTCTCTGGATTTTAACTATTGACACCTGGGGTTCCACCTGCCAGGGATGAAGGGATTTCCTCACACCTGGAGCTGCAGCCTGCGCTTTGACTAGTTGCTGATTCCTCAATCCAGTGGCTCTGAAGTCAGGTGTCTTGTCAGTACACCTGACTCTGACTTGGAGGGGCCAGTCTGATACATCAGTCCAGTGGCAGCTAAGGATAACCAAGCCTCCAGCTTCATGGAAAGGCCTGAGACACAGCCCAAGCCTAGCAATTATGGAACTCTTGAGCCCAAGGCTAGACCTCTAGAGTCAATACCACATACCACGGAGTCTGAAACACGCCCTTCCCCATGCCAGGGACCCAGGGGGAGAAGTATTAATCTCCCCCTGGGTCTCCGGCATTACCTAGGGAGGTTGTGGGCTCTCCCACACTAGAGGCCTTCAAGAGGCAGCTGGACAGCCATCTGTCAGGGATGTGTTAAGGGGGATTCCTGCATTGAGCAGGGGGTTGGACTAGATGGCCTTATAGGTCCCTTCCAACTCTACTAACCTACGATTCAATGATTCTCCAAGCCTGCCCCTTTAAGCCTTCCATTCTTCAATGAAGGGGTTGATGCTGGGAGGGCTGATCCAGCCCTGAGTTAATCTACCCCTTCACCCCACACACAGACTTCACTCGACCAAATTGCTCAATAGAAGCAATTCCATTGCTGCTTTGCCTGTCTTGCTATCATGCCCCATTGGGCTCTTTGCGCCCCTGACCAAGGGAAAGATGGGACACTGTAGCTCAGTTGCATCTAGGGATGTATGGATTTTGTAGAATCCATTCCATCTGTGTTCCACGAATTGTCACATCACGTGACCTTCATTCCGTTGGCCACTCATTGAATCTGATTTTTTCCAATTGCCTGAAAATGTGCAAATCCTCCCCAATGTAAACATCCTGCCTCTCAAATGGGCAAATCCTCCTAAACTGTGCATTTTCATGCTTTGGGGTAATGCACATTTTTGTACAGCTGAATTTGCATAAAATTCCTGAAAGTTAAAAACCAGTCTGCAAGTCCACGGAATCTCTCAGAGACCACGAGGTGCCTAACAGAGGAGGGAAAGGTCCTGAAGAGATTGTGAGCAACAAAAAAGGTTCTGAGGAAACTGTGAAGAGAGAAACAGAAGGAAAAAAGGGAGGAGGCTGAGAAAATTTTATTAGATTGTAAGCCTATGCGGCAGGGTCTTGCTATTTACTGTGTAATCTGTACAGCACCATGTACATTGATGGTGCTATATAAATAAATAAATAAATAATAATAATAATAATAATAATAATAATAATAATAATAATAAAAAGTCAAAGAAAGAAACAGCAACAGCATTCTAACACCGATTCTGGCCCGCTTGCATTGGCTGCCTATACATTTCTGAGACCAATTCAAGGTGCTGGTTTTAACCTATAAAGTCCTACATGGCTTGGGACCACAATACCTGATGGAACGCCTCTCCTGACATGAACCTACCCATACACTGCACTCAACATCTAACGTCCTCCTCCAAGGGAAGCTCGGAGGATGCCAACAAGGGAGAGGGCCTTTTCGGTGGTGGCCCCCCAACTGCGGAATGATCTCCCTAATGAGGCTCGCCTGGCACCAACACTGTTATCTTTCAGGATCCAGGTCAAGACTTTTCTCTTCTCCCAGGCAATTAACAGGATTTAAAAACACTAAGTTTGTTTTCGTACGGACCCCAGAACTGTTGTTTTTAAATGGATACTGTTGTTTTTATGTTTCTGATGGTTTTTAAACTCTGTATACTTTATTAATGTTTACTGTTTTTAACTTTTGTAAATCACCTAGAAAGCTTCAGCTATGGGCGGTATATAAATGTAATAAATAAATAAATATATAAATTCTGCCCCTCCCCCAGTGACCAGTCAGCAGTGACTCCATAACCAACTATCAGTAACTGAGGCCTAATGTTACCTCTGAGGCATGAACTTGACAGCTAGAGATAGGTCTTAAGAAATAACCTACGTTTGTTCACAACATAACTATTGGACTCTTCCCTCCATTTTATCATAATGATATTTACTTTAAATCAATTCTTCATTTGAATACTTATTTTCTGTCCTCCCTTGCTTTTTTCTTTCCTGTTAAAGAAACCCCAGTTGTGGTTGTTTTATATTCCAATAACTTATTTACTGGCGTGTGGCTTCCTCTTCTTCACATAGGCATGCACAAGGGGTGTGCCTGGTGTGCCCAAGCACACCCTAATGTCTCAAGCAATTAGCACTGAATTGAGGGGGACATTGAGTAGGAAATCCAGCGGGAGATCCAAATGCAATGTTAACGGTCCTCTGGCTGCTTCGCTGCTGCGTGAAGAACTGCTGCCTCTGAGAGAGCGCTATCATTCTAGGCAGCCGTAGTGAAAAGGGATCGCTCTGCTGGGAACCTCTCTGCCAGGAGCTGTGCTTCAAATAGGCCAGTAGGAGGAACCACAAAGTCTAATATAAGTAAAAAAAAAACCTCCGGCCAGTGTCAACACAAAGCCCCACCAATGCTGGGGTTTGAAGAGCATCTCCTCATTCCCCCCCCCCTCACCTGCAAGCCAAACATGGAGTGGGAAATCAGTGTCTATAGTGTTTAATAAATAAATAAATAAATAAATAAATAAATAAATAAAATGTCCTTTATCATTGAATATTCAATAAATGTTCACCATATCTATCTATCTATCTATGGCCTTTGCTAGACCTACCTGGTAATCCGTGCGGGAGGAGGGGCGAGCCCACGGTGCAGCTACTGCGGGCTGTCACTCCAATCCACACATCAGATGCAATGGACAAAAGGAAAGCCCTGTTGCATCCGCCATTTTTTTTTCAATTAAAGGGCCGGATGCACACAAACGCTCATGCGCTTAGGTAAGTATTTTTTTAAAAAAAACAATTATTCTCCCCGATCTCCCCCACCCTGCCCTGATCTCCCCACCCTTGCCCCGATCTCCCCACCCTACCCTGGCCGCAGTGCTGTGGAGTGCTGCGCCCCGTCCGCCACTTTTCCTGGCTACTCATGAGTAACTGCGATAGCTGGGGGAAACGGTAGAACAGGCTACTTGCTTGGGCTCAGCCCGACACCACGGGAAATACCGGGCCAAAAGTGGTGCCCATTATCCCAGCGCCAGGGAACGTTGACCCGTGACTGAGCCCTGGATCCCCTGTGCATCATCTGGATGCACAGAGGTGAGCCTGGGGTGAGCCCCGGGCTAACCCCTTGCCTAGCAAAGGCCTATCTATCTATCCCTGGGTGCACACCCTAATGAAATGTGCTGTGTGCATGCCTATGGTGGGAGGGGAAACCAACCCCCAAACAGGAAACCACCCAATGATCTGTGGTCAAGGGGAAAGCGGCGTGGCTTTCAGTGGAACCTCAGAGGGCCGGACCTGGCCCACGAGCCTGAGGTTCCACCAGTGAAGGCTGGTGGCTCTGATGAATCCTCTCTGGGTTTCATTCAGAACCAGTCAGAATTCTAAAGAAGCTGAACACAAAGTAGGGCATCAGTGTCTACAGTGTTTAATAAATAAATGAATAAAAATAATGTCCTTTAAGACTGAGTAGTCTATCAATGTTCCCCTTTAAAAAACAAAAACAAAATTCTCTAATGACATCTTAATCACCCACATGTTTTTAACGGTTTTTAATGCTTTATGTGTGTATGTTCTGTGTTTTAGAGTTTTAAATTTTGTGTACTTGTTTTTATCTCAATTTTAGAATTTCTGTAAACCGCCCAGAGAGCCCTGGCTATGGGGGCGGTATATAAGTGTAATAAATAAATAAATAAATAAATAAAAATAAATAAATAAATATGTGCTGTGCATGCCTATGCTTCTTCATCACCAACCCACCTACTACAAATGGTGATCTGCTTCCATTTTTCTTTGTACCTCTCCTGCTTTCCATCAATGGCACTATGCCACTTGGACTCCAATATCCTCTGTTTTTTGTTTCTCTCCCTCACCCACCCACCCCCTAGCCATTTCAGCTCTTGAGAAATGTCGCTGGCCGTTTAAAACACAGAATCCTTTTCTTACAGCTCTTCTCGTCATAATTTGCACACACACACACACACACACACACACACACTAAAATTGGAACAACCCTCATCTTGCTCCATCATGTTCCTGTGCCACTTAAATTATGCTTCATCAAACACAACATTATATTCAGTGATAAGATTCAAATCAACAGAATATGGGGGGAAAAAGACTTGGAGGCAAATTGTTCCTCCTTGTTAGCTTATCCATCATATTGGTACTATTTTGAAAGCTAATTACTGTTGCAAACCATGAGCAGTAAGAACTTCAACCTGCACAGTAAATTAACCTCTCTTTCAAATCCAAAACAAAGGTAATACCCCACCCCTGCCTTGACATGAGACCATTTAACTATCAAAAGAACAAACATCTAATAGCTGTACCTACCTTTGAAAAATCACTATAATATATATACTCTCCTAGTGATAAATAAACTACCAGAAAGAGACAGGCTGAAGCTTAATAAAAGCAACTGGACTGATTGTCTAATTCTTTGGGGAAGGAAAAAGAATCAATGGCTATCACTCATCCAAGTTTATTGCAATCTTCCATTCAACGTTTAGCTGTATGTGCCGTGCTCAGCTGCTTCAGAGTGCAAAGATAGTAGAGACAATGGGTTAACACCAAGGATGGCTTGGGCTCGATCTGCACTACTGCTTTATAGTGGTATTGAAGTGCACTGATAACTATTGGGGCACAATCCCCATTCCATATACTGCTTTCACGGTGTTATTTCCTGCTTTTTATTCCACATTCATAATGATTTGACACAAGATGTAGATCTGGCCTGAGTCAGTTGCAGTTGTGCCCTTTGCAAATTTCCAGGAAAGAAGCTGAAAGATCAGAGAACTCGGAATGATGTGCTAAGATGAAAAACCCCTCTATGTATGTTGTATGTATGGTGTGTGGGTGTGGGTGTGGGTGTGGGTGTGTGTACATTTAGGAGATTTAGGGTTAAATCAAACGTCATATCAGTGGAAGTCCACTACCCCTGTGGAACTTTCTCCTTATCTCCTCCCCACTGCAGCTCTCTGTGCCATGTGGAAATCTGCTCCAGAGGGTTTCCCAACCTTCTGAAAGTGATTTGAGGATATGGAATGAGCTGTGGAGGAAATAGCCACTCTCCCAGTTCCTCTGATGGGAGCAGTTCTGTCAGCAGAATGACACCATTGGATGCAACCCAGCCATAATATCCTGCTCTAGAGCAGGTCTTCTTCATCCTGAAATTCGGGACAGAGCTCCATTGAGCGGGTTCTCCACTCTGATTTTCAGGACGGTCCATCTCTCCACACTGCCAGATTATTCCTTAGATAACCACTCCATTTTTGGATAACCACTTCATTATAGGCTATGGCAATTAACCTAAATTCTTACAGCTCTGTTATTTTAAAGATGAAGAGATGAAACTTGGCACTGTGATAGCTCTTAAGGAGGAATATAACTGTGCCAAGTTTGAAACAGATCCCTTCATCACTTAATGTTTTAGGATTTTTTAAAAGTTTGACAGCACAGTGCATCAGTGAAGTAAAGGATAAAACTTCCCTCCATAAATGTGCAGGGGTGAATTAATGCAAGTTTCATAATGGAGAGCAGCAGATTTTGTTCTGGTATATGTACTGATCTAGTTCCCCACTCATTAGTTCTTAATGTATGTTAATGTGATTTTTATCTTTATATTCCATTTGTGTTCATTATTTTCATTTTACTTTATATTATCCATTTTTAACTTACTTAACTTATTTATTTTAGCTTATCTTTTTACTTGTTTTGTGATTTGTCAAATTGTGATGACTTATTTCTTTTAGCAATAAAGATTTCATTCATTCAGAATCAGATGTGTGGTGGGGGGGATGAGTTTTTTTAAAAAAAAATCCTAAAAATCATGACATGAAGGGATCTACTTTAAATGTGGCATGCCTAAAGCTCTACTTAAGAGCTATCATGCTGCCAAGTTTCAACTCATTATTTTAACAACGATGGAGATGTAAGGATTTTCTTAATTGCCAAAGGCTAATGGAACAGCTGTCAAACTTTTGACACCTTTTCTGTACAACTGTTAAAGATACAGGAGCCCTGTCCTCCTTTTCATATGGTCACCCTACAAACACTGCTCATTTGACCATTGCTGGTGGGAGTTCTTCTGGCACCAGAAGTTGAAGTGTATTCCAGGACACCCACTTAGGGCCAGATGACTTCCCTCCTGAAGCCCTAGACCTTTACCCAAAGCCCTGCCCCCTGATGTCTTCAGGGTCCCTGCACGTGCCACTCCTTTGTCAGTGTTAGAGAAAGACAGCCTTGACAAGAGAAACTCCACTCTTAATACTGATCACTCCAGATGTTCCCTCTCCCTGTTTTAGGGGGGGGACCTCCAGGGTAAACTACAAAACAGCTCAACTGAGATTGTCCCTTGGATATGGAATGCAGACTGACTGTTGCAGCAAGGGACCTGGAAAACCGGGTAGGAGGCAAATGAAATGGAGTATCATGGAGGCGGGCATGGCTGGCTGAAACAGTGAACTGTAGAAACTGTGAACAGGAACACTCAGTATTGGAACATTTTTTGCTCATCCCGCCCATCCCTGAATTTCCTATCCTTCCTCTCACTGGATGACAGCAGAAGCACACACAAAAATGTAAAAGAATACGGTGCAATGATGTTTTAGCCTGTTTTCCTCACTCACAAATCATACTGCCTCATGATGACACATTGTACTGTTGCTTTCCCTTGGGAAGCTAGCAAAGTTTCTCTCATATGTGTGTGTATATATATGTGTGTGTATGTGTGTCTATCTACCTATAATGTTACCTCTAACCCAATGAAGTGTCCATTGTTTTCACTCCTATAAATGAATTCAATAAGCGTCCCAGCAAGACTCTGAACAATATGGTTGACTTGTCACACCTCCATCACCTCAGGGTACATTTCCTTATTGATCTGTTTATTGCTTCCATGGTGGGAGCATTGGCAATCCTCCTCTGTCAAAGCCCAACCCTTGCAGCAGGGCGCCGGCCCCATTATTACTATTTAAGTGAGCAATGAGGCTTGCATTTCATTTGGCATTCTGGGCAAAGTGTCATATTTATTCCTTCAGAAAGCACAGATATGTAAGGGCAAGTAAACATCTAGCCCCACTGACAGAGAAAACCCATTGCATTTGGTGTAGGGTGGCCATATGAAAAGGAGGACAGGGCTCCCAAGTCTTTAACAGTTGCAGAGAAAAGGGAATTTCAGCAGTTGTCATTTGTATATATGTAGAACCTGTTGAAATTCCCAAATCATCACAACAGGTAAAGCTGCAGGAGCCCTGAATGTAAGCCTATGCGGCAGAGTCTTGCTATTTACTGTTTTACTCTGTACAGCACCATGTACATTGATGGTGCTATATAAATAAATAATAATAATAATAATAATAATAATAATAATAATAATAATGATGAAGAGGGAATTTCACCAGGTGCTGTATGGCTACAAATGACACCTGCTGAAATTCCCTTTACTATACAAGTGTTAAAGATACAGGAGCCCAGTCCTCCTTTCCTTATGGTCACCCTAATTTGGTGGGACTGCATTTGGATGCACCGCTGAGGTCAGCTCTCAGAAGGATGCTCCGCTCACATTTCTGCTCTTTCTATGGCTATCTTTAGAACTGATAATTTCTGCTTATGGAAACTGTCACATCCACTAGTGCAACACAATCAGTGGGAGTGCAGTTGTATACTGCCCATAGGAAACTGCCTTCTACTGAATCAGACCCCTGGACCATCTTGCCCAGTGTTGTTGACCTTGACTGGCAGCAGCTCTCTAGGGTTTCAGTCAGCATTCTTTCCTTGCCTTACCGAGAGATGCCAAGGATTGAACCTTCTGCATGAAAGGATGTGTTCTACCACTGAGTTACAGCCCCTCCCTTCCAGGAGCCAAGTGGAACCCACCAGGTTATGGTAATTCTGATGCCTGGTCCAGTTCAGTTTAGCTTGATTTGAGCCAAGCCAGCTTGCACGGTCCTGAGAGAGATTCAGCCAAGATCAGCACCATGGAGCCTGGACAGGGAGTGCTGAGACACCTGATTAGCTGATATAGAACTTGATCAGCCTATTAGAGAACCAAATGAGAATCAAGTGGGGCAGAAGGCAAGAAAGTAAGGGTGACCATATGAAAAGGAAGACAGGACTCCTGTATCCTTAACAGTTGCATAGAAAAGGGAATTTCAGCAGGGGTCATTTGTAGTAGTGTGCACGGACCCCCCGCTCCGCCCCGCGGGCCGATCCGAAAATTTTGGATTGGCCCGCTCCGCTCCGCGCCGCTTTGCCCATACTCCGCTCCTCTTCGCCGCGGAGCTCCGGCTCCAAATCGGAGCTCCGCAATGGAGGGGAGTGGTGCTAGGTAAGGCCGGGAGAGGAGGGCGGGGGGGTTGCCAGGCCCTGCTGCTGGCACCACCCGTGCAGCGACAGCAGCAGAGCCCGGTAAGGGACCAAGGGGGAGGGGGGCCTTACCTGCCTCCGTCTGCGGTCTGTCGGCTTCTTCAATTGAGCCCACGGTTCAGCCAGGAAGTCTGGGCCGCAAATGCAGCCTAGACTACCTGGTTGAACCGCGGGCTCAATTGAAGAAGCCGAGGGACCGCGAACGGAGGCAGGTAAGGAAGAGGAGGGGGGTTTACCGGGCCCTGCCGCGGTCGCCGCATGGGCGACAGCGGCAGGGCCCGGTAAACCCCACTTACCTTTCCGGCGGAGCTCCGGATCGAGGCGAAGGATCCGCCTTCACCTCGATCCTCTTCGCCACGCTCCGCCGGCCCCCCAATCCTCTTTGCCTCCGCCTTAAGGGGAGGCAAAGCACACCGCTCCGCTTCTAATTCGCTGGTGCGATTAGAAGCGGAGCACATCCCTAGTCATTTGAATATATGGGGAACCTGGGAAATTCCCTCTTCATCACAACAGTTAAAGCTGCAGGTGCCCTGCCCTCTTTTAAATCTGGTCACTCTAGTGTAGCATCTGCAGCTTTAACTGTTGTGATGAAGAGGGGATTTCACCAGGTTCTCCATATATACAAATGACACCTGCTAAAATTCCCTTTGGGTGATGCAGACCCATAGAACAGGGCTATATGAGTGCTCTGGGCCAGCATCAAGGGAGTGGAAATCAGGCTGGGGGTATATCCCAAAGCTAGAGAGGAGAAGGGCAGGGGGCTCTATGCTAGCACTTAAGGGAAGTTGGTGGGATCTATCCCTGGTGAAACCCAAGATGGAGGACTTCAGACGAACAGTGAGAGGACAAAGGCTGAACATGAAGAGGGGTATTCCAGGGATGAGCATCCATCTTGCTTTCTGGGAGCAGGGGAAGAGCTCAGGAGTTGACATATAATGCAGGGATGCAGAAGTTCAGGCCTGGAGGCCAGATGTGGCCTACCTGGGCTCCCAGTCTGCCCCCTGGACGTCCCCAATTGGCCTGCTCCTTCGTAGGTGGATTGCCCTCTGACACACACTGCACCAGCACCAGACAGCAGGACAGAGGTAAGTGCACATCAGGCAATCCAGATAGGTGGGAGGCCTTTGGGCAGCAGGATAAAGAGGTGGCCACTTGGACAGTTGGCACTGCTGCTGGAACCACTGCTGGTGCTTACTGCTTCTTGGTCCTGCTGGCCATGTGCATGCAGCCAGCAGGATCAAGGGACGGTCAGAGGATGTGTCCTGCTGGCTGCCCAAACAAGCAGTCCAGGTGGGTGGGAGCCACCCAGGAGATCTGCAGGAGAGGCTGTTTCTTGGTCCCACTGACTGCTTGCAGGTTTCCAGCAGGACCAAGAAGCAGTGAGTGCCACCAGCACTACTCCCACCACCCTTCCCAAATTTTGCCGCCTGATGCACGTGCATCAGACTGCTTCAGGGAAGCCCAGCCCTGCTCCTTGCCCAATCCTTACCCATCATTTGGTGGCTTCCTAGCTTCTGCATGATTCCCCCCCCCATTCTAAAAGATGGAAATGCTTCTTCCAAGGCTGTCATGAAAAGCTTTAAGCTAAAACAGGCTGATATTTGGGCTATACTCCCTTTGCCCTTGGCCACCCCACTGGAATGTATCCTCCGAGAGAATCTCTGAGAAGAAATCTGCTTCTCAGGCTGAAAAAGGTTCAACACTAATGACATGGACTTCCTTGTACACATACAACAAAAATGGTGGCATTGGAAAATACCTTCATGTGCATGAATTTAAGCTGCGGACATGGGAAGTCCCCCAACCCCACTGACTGCTCAGTTTTGCTGACACCTACAGAGAAATTCCTGATAACTGTGAGGATCACAATGGGATCAGAAGAAGAAAGCAGTCCTGAACGTGTAAGAAGCCAAAACCATTGGCTCCACCATTGGTTGTCTCTAGGATCTGGCTCTACTATTGGTTGTCCCTAGGATCTTAAGGGTCTCAATGTTTGCTCATACAAACAGGCAAGAATTTGGAAGTCATAGAAAATAATATAGCAGTCGTGGGATGTCTTACTTATTCTGTGCCTGCTCCTTAATTTCTAATCATGACAGACTAGAGTTTTCCCCTCAACTTTTATGCAGGAAGTGTATAACACACTCACCCTTTCCATCTCCTGGGTGCTCTTTTCTATTTGTGATAAAACATGATAAATGGTTTCTCTCTCCCTAACCTTGAATCCCAGAGTCCTTTAAAACTTACAACAACAAGAAGAAGAAATGTCAGCTTTCCTGGTCTTGAAATAAGCACAGAGTAGAAATCTTGGTTAAAAATAGGGAGGATCGGACAAAACCCCAAGATATTTGTTTCCGCATCCCCACCCATGTGAAGGATGTTGATATATTGAAATTGATTCTTTCTGTCACAGGATAAAAATAAATAAAACCCGTTGTATTTTTAATGTAGAGGGTTTTTTTAAAAAAAAAAAGAAGAAGAAGAAAATGGTGCAATGTTGCATTGAAGGCATGATGGTTGTTTTATTATGGTTTTAATTTTTGTGAACCGCCCAGAGAGCTTCGGCTATTGGGAGGTATAAAAATGTAATAAATTAAATAAATTAATTAAATAAATAAATTACACATAATTCATGTGCCAGTGAAGACATGCATGAGTCAGGTATGATATTCCCTTGCAAGCACATTGATAATTGGTAGAATATTTTCTGACCATGGAAGCAGACAACTTTCCCAGGAATAATACTATGTCATAAAATACTATTGTTCACATTCGGCCATTCCCGTACCGTACCCGGCCCGCCTGGGCGTGTGGAGGCTCTTGTGGGTGGTTGCAGGGTGACGAGACCAGCATGGTCTCCCCTCAACCTTCTCTTCTCCAGGCTAAATATGCCCAGTTGTTTCTAATAGAGCCACAGTGGCAGAGAGGGGTCTTCAGGAGTTATATTGGTGCGCACCCCTCTGTGTGGCCTCTTCGGTGTTTTTTGCGGCTCCATCCCTCCATGTAGGCAGTGTGGGTTCACTGGTCGCTCTTAGGGGAGCAAAGTAAGAAGTTTGGGGCTCATAATCAGCTTTTGGTTATGGTTTTTTTCCACCTTCTTCACACTGCAAGACAGTTTTGGGAGTATCAATTAGGTTAAAATGATGTTAAATGTTTCAGTAACAATTTTAAAGGCAGGAAAGAGCGGGCATCAGGAGTGGTTTTAGGGTCAGTGAGCATTCACAGGCACTATTGTAGTGATGGGTAATCGCCAGAGGCTCCAAGCAGTGAGTTTTACAGCCTCAGCTGGTGGGATAAGGGTTACCTTTGAGGCCAACCTTCATAGAATCATAGAATCATAGAATAGTAGAGTTGGAAGGGGCCTATAAGGCCATCGAGTCTAACCCCCCGCTCAGTGCAGGAATCCACCCTAAAACATACCTGGCAGCTGCCTCTTGAATGCCTCTAGTGTAGGAGAGCCCACAACCTCCCTAGGTAACTGGTCCCATTGTCGTACTGTTCTAACAGTCAGGAAGTTTTTCCTGATGTCCAGCTGGAATCTGATTTCCTGTAACTTGAACCCATGATTCCGTGTCCTGCACTCTGGGATGATTGAGAAGAGATCCTGGCCCTCCTCTGTGTGACAACCTTTTAAGTATTTGAAGAATGCTATCATGTCTCCCCTCAACTGTCTCTTCTCCAGGCTAAATATGCCCAGTTGTTTCAGTCTCTCCTCATAGGGCTTTGTTTTCAGACCCCTTGATCATCCTGGTTGCCCTCCTCTGAACACCCACTCAGAGCTTTATGGCACGAGGAGGGGTTGACACCGGAAGGCCTCCCTACCCCAAAAGGGGGAAGCCTGTGGGGTGGCGAAATGGCCACGCACGTCACAGGCGGTAAATGTCTCTCCCGAGTCAAAATAGTCAATGCCTGCTTAGGTTTACCCATTCTGCAGATCTTTAATAAAAGTGGCCCTATTTAAAATCCATTTACTTGTGTTGTCTCATTATTTCCCACTCTCCATCACCCGCAAAGGCTGGCATGCTGTTTTAAGTACAGCTCCACCGTCTCTTGCAGTGGTGGCAAAGCTGTTTTTCTTGCTAAAGGGGTAAAAGATAAAATTAATTTTTAAGGTTGTCACATCCAATTATTGAAGACAAGCAGTGGAGGCCGGTGACTCCAATTGCAGTGGGGCTGTGAATCCATCCTGGGTTTCAGTCAGAATCAGCCAGAACTCTAAAGGGGTTTTCCAAGGTGCTGAACCACAGCCCCAAATAGGTTCAGTGCCTTGGAGAGCTTCTTTAGAGTTCTGGCTGGTTCTGACTTGAAAACCCAGCATGGATGCACTGTCCGTCCCACCAAAATCGGAGACACCAGCCTCCACTGTCCTCAAGCCATAGTCTGTGATCCTGTTCAGATGACGCACTAAGCCACAGTGGTTAAGCATTTTGAGCTAAACTTTAGGGCTTAGCATGTCGTGTGAAGCATGACTTAGTTTGTCATGAGAGCTATTCCTAACCATGGTGGCTACATAACTACAGTCTAAACCACACACCAACCATTTGCTGCAAAAGGCTCAGTGGCCTAACCATGGCTTAGCATGCTGTCTGAACAGGCCCTCTGTTAATAATCACTGTTTGCGGAGGGGCACAAGGCAAGTTGTCCATTTTTTTCCCCCTTTACTGTACGTTTTAGCTGTTGAACGTCTTGCCTTTGCTTTTTCATAATATTCAGTGTATCCAAGCATATATGTTGGCCATATATAACATAAAGTGGGCTTGTTTGCAGATGGCTTGACCCTCTATATAACAAATCCAATATTGGCACTCCCAAAAATAATCTCACTGCTCGATGGTTTGGGGCAAGACTCTGGTTACCAAGCAGACAATCATAAGTCAGAGATGATTAGTGTCAATCTATCTGCAGTTACAAAAGCCAACATAGAAAGAAAATTTCCCTTTGTGTGGCTTATTAAGCCTTATCAACATTTGGGGGTTTATATTTCTCCCTCACTACATGAATTTTTCCACTATCAGACATTGGACATACAAATTCACTCTGATACTTAAAAATGGGGTAAGGAAAAGTTACTGTGGCGAGCTAGAATTGCTACGGAAAGAATGGATGCCCTGCCTGGATTCCATTTCACCTAGCTATTCCAACTTTGGCCAAATGGAACAACGTAGTGTCAGATTTTGTCTGCTTAGGACAAAAGGCAAGGTTGAAGCCAGCCACTCTTAGCAGACCCCAGGAAAAAGGAAGTCTTACACTGCCAAATTTGGGATTATGTGATGCTGTTGCTCTACTGAGAGCTCTTGTAGGATGGATGCATCTCTCCTCAGAGCACCAGTGGACACACATAGAACAATAGGCAGTGGTGCCTTGATATGGGTCAGGTGTTTAGACAGAACGAAGTGAGCATCCAGTGATTAGAGATACTGTACTTACTTGGGAGCACAGCCGGAGGAAATTTGCTCCTTATATGACTCCACTGTGCATCATCCAGAATTTCTATCACATAATCCCCAAAGTTTCCATACCGAGGCCATAGATAGATGGGGCTTTATTCCAGGGCGATCCCCGGTATCGTCCCTGTGCATCCACATGACACACAGGGGATCCCGGGATCAGGGAGAGATGATCCCTCCCTTGCCCCGGGATATAGCCCTCCCCTTTGGCCCCAGTTTTTCCACGGTCCCGGGCTCAGCCCAAGATTGCAGAACGTGTGGCTGGGTGCCGCGGATTGACTCGGCTCTGTGTGACTCCTCGCGAGGAGCCGGGAGGAGCACTGCACCCATCGGGGGTAGGGTTGGGGGAGCAGGGAAAGTAATTTAATTTTTTTTTAAAAAAAACTTGCCTTTTGTGCACGAGCGTTCGTGCGCTGCTGTCCCTTTAAAAAGTAAAAAAATGGTGGGTGTAACACCTCTCCTTCTGAGGTCATTGCGCGTTGCATGTAAACAGAGGGTGGTTCTCACATTAAACACAATGTGAGATCTTCCCTCCTCTGTTGCGTGATAGCAGGTAGGTCTAGCTAAGACCTTAGATAGCAGCAAAAATGTATAGATAGTTTGAGTTATTTAGATAAAGGGGAAACTCTCTCCTATGTGGAAGGTTTTTTAAGGTATTGAATGCACTGGGCTGCCTTTTTAGCAGTACCTGCAATTGCATTACTTTCTTAGCCTGATCCATGCTAAGAAGGCAACCAAGTGCCCACTCAATTCTTTTTGTATCTTTGATAGAATCTGCTGTTCCTTCGAATACATGTTTGATGTTATAAAATCCTCCAAAGGCCAGGATTAGGCAAGAATACGTCCTACGTGTGGGCATGCGATACAGATTTAGGTGAGTCTTTAGAACAAGATGATTGGCAGTGTATCCAGATTCTTTTTGCATCTTTAATGATCGACGGTAATATAAAAAAACACAATACAAAAAGTTATCAATAGGTGGCAAATTACAACTGCGAGGTTTTACCTATTACAACAATATTGTTGGACTAATGGAGAGGGGTCGGTTTGGTTCATTTTTTCATCTTTGGTGGGAATGTGCAGGGGTTTTGGACCATGGTTGCTGATTATTGCCAGGAATTTCTCCCTGTTAAACCACTGGTGATTCTGGAATCCTACATTAAGATCATCCTAAGCAATTCCATGCAGCTACACAGTCATGTATAGGAAGTAACTGGCAATTTTAAAGTAGGGAAACCCATTTCTTTTTTGGCTCAGCATTTGCGGTAGGGGTGTGCACGGACCCCCCAATCTGCTTCTCTTCCAGATCCGCAATTTGCGGATCAGGCCGCTTTGCTCCGCTCCACTCCACCTATAGACCGCTCCGCTGCGGAGCTCCGGATCCGGATCGGAGCTCTGCTTCCCCCCCCCCCATAGGCTTGCATTGAAATCCAAAAAAGTCTACAACTTTTTTTCTTTAAAGTTAGAAACCTCAAGTTTAGCACCATGACACCTCATGGACATATACACATGCATGCCAAGACTCAAACCAATCTAAGCGTCCCCTGATTTTTGGGGAATTTATGAAAATTGGACACCCCATTTGCAGACATGGACTGTTCCCCGACATTTTGACAGATAAAAAAATTGGAAGTGGGCACCCTCACAGATGCCTAGATCCACATTCATGCCAAGTTTTAAGCAAATCCCATCATCCCCTGATTTTTGGCTTGGCTTTAACCTCTAACGCACCACCCATAACCCCAATTCACACCCCTTTCGATATCTCCGTCAATTTTCATGTTAGAAACCTCAAACTCGGCACCATGATAGCTTAACCAGGGATACACATGCACACCCAGACTCAAGCCAATCCCATCATCCCCTGATTTTTGGGGAATTTATGAAAATAGGACACCGCATTTTCAGACATGGGATTTACTCTGACATTTTGACAGATCAAAAACTTGGAAGCAGGCACATCCGCATTCATGGCAAGTTTCAAGCAGATTCCATCATCCCCTGATTTGGGGGGGCTTTAACTCAAACTCGGCACCATGATAGCTTATCCATACATGCTTGCCAAGCCTCAAGCCAATCCAAGCGTCCCCTGATTTTTGGGGAATTTATGAAAATCGGACACTCCATTTTCAGACATGGACTATTCCCCAACTTTTTGACAGATAAAAAAATTTGAAGTGGGCACCCTCTAGATCCACAATCATGCCAAGTTTCAAGCAAATCTCATCATCCCCTGATTTTTGGTGGGGCTTTAACCTCTAACGCACCACCCATAACCCCAATTCACACCCCTTTCGATATCTCCGTCGATTGTCATGTTAGAAACCTCAAACTCGGCACCATGATAGTTTATTCTTGTATACACATGCATGCTAAGCCTCAAGCAAATCCCATCATCCCCTGATTTTTGGCGGGGCTTTAACCTTTTAACTCACCCCAAATCAAGTCCCACGCTAGAAATACGTCAATTTTCATGTTAGAAACCTCAAGTTCGGCACCATGACACCTCATGGACGTATACACACGCATGCCAAGACTCAAGCCAATCCAACCATCCCCTGATTTTGGGGGAGTTTTTGAAAATCAGACACCCCAGTATCTCAGGGATTTAAAGCTGCAGACAGCTCGATGGGGCCATTTCAAAGGAAATCCCAACATGCCATGAATTGCGGAGTAGAGATAAACCTATATGAATCTTCTTCCACACTTGAAAAATTGATTTGGAACTTCCAAAAGTCTAAGTGAGCGCAGGAAGGACTTATCCCCTGAGTCAAAGCAAGACACACACAAACCATCCCTGCGAGGCGGGCAGGGGAGGAGGGAGGGAAGGCAGGCAGGCAGCAGACATTTCTGGGGGCATAAGGAAGTGAGCCAAGGATAGTTTCAAATCCAGTAATGCAGACCATCCCTGTGAGGTGGGAGCAGCACAGAGAGATGCCTTTTCTTTTGCATCCCATAACTACTAGGAGGCTAGGAGGATAAGAGTAAAGCTTTGTGATCCTTGCTTCAGAGTTGATTGACTGCACTGTGATCACAGCCATTACTAAACAACAAAATAATAATGTTAATAACAGTACTAATTAATATTAATAGCAACAACAACAACAACAACAACAACAACAACAACAACAACAACAACAAGAAAAAGAAAGAGTTGAACCACAATGAAAGCCTGCCTGACTTCACTGAAGAGGAAAAGCCAGGAGAGCTTGGGCTATGGGGTGTAAATATAAAATGGAATAAATAAATAAATAAATAAATAAATAAACAAACAAACAAAGGAGGGGTAGAATTAAAAGCAGCAGTGTTGCTGAATAAACAACAGGAAGAATTTTTTTAAAAAGGCTATATCTGTCTTTTACCAGTAAGAGGGAAGTGGACGTGCCCAGGGGGAGGGGGAATTCTGCCAATTTTGACTGGCCTTGTCTAGGGACCAGTCTTTAAGAAGCAAACTAATACTTCAACTCGTGATAGGCATTAGTCTCCACTGGGTTACTCTTTGGAGGGCTCTGTTGACCCTCCAGGGTGGGAGAGTGTGTGCACTGGGCATGTCCACATGCCCTAGGGGACCTCATCCCCTTGCACCACATCTATTCAGTTGTTCACCAAGGTTAGGGTGGGTAGCAGTGCTGTGTTTCCTATCTGTTATTTATTTGCTTAGTATATGATTTCAGGTTGTGTTTGTGCATTTGGTGGGGCTACTGTTTTAAAAAACACTGGGAAAAGTCCGTTCACAGACTAAGAAAGAGAAGTTTCCCGGTATCCCAAGTTCCCGTTTTCCTATCCCCTCCTCCAACTTTGGGATCATGTGATCATGACTCTGCCTCTCAACACTTCAAAAAGGTACCTCTCCCACTTTTTTTACCCGATTTTTTAAAAAAATATAGCAAGCGAACCACAGCACGCAGAGAGCTGAGAGTAGGCTCAAAATGACCCCCAGCCACGACTCTCTAAGCACAAGAAGTTTCAGAAAGATAGCTTAAAAAACAACACAGTTATCCCCTATTCTTTTCCGCAATGCAATCCTATGGGCAAAATTTTCCAAAATGGCGATCGGATCGCGCCGTGAAAAGAGAAGCGCTCTGCCTATGGGCGCTTCTCTTCGCCTTGCTTCTAAGGGTCTGTGATCCACTTCTACTCCGCCTCTGGGCAAGGCGGAGCAGGCCAATTTGCTTCTGATTCTCCAATTCTAATCGGAGCGGAGCTCACCTCTAATTTGAGGGCCAAGCTGCGGGTTTTTCCTCAACTCTGGGAACTTTTTGCATGCATTTGCATTTATGCAAATTGAGGTTTCTGCAAATTGCAACTGGATGTGTGTAATTTCCATGATTTGTGCAAATTGCAGCTGGATTTGCTTGTTGAGCTCCACCACCACCCCAAATGGATTCTTGCACCATCCCTACTCCAGAGCAATCAACGAAATAGCAAGGGATGCTAACATTTGGGAGACTGTGACTATGTATATAAGTAGATAGCTGCTCCAGAAGCTGGAGCTAGTGCAGAATGCTGCAGCTCGGCTGTTGTCTGGAGCTGCCCCTTTCCAGCATGTAACTCCTCTACTGAGGGAACTGCACTGGCTGCCTTTCTGCTACCGGGCCAGGATTGAGGTTCTTGTACTAGTGTACAAAGCCCTAAACAACTTGGGACCAGGACACCTGAGAGATTGGGAGGAATAGAAATGCAATCAATCAATCAATCAATCAATCAATAATCCCATATCAACCTGCCCAGTCACTGAAGTCATTTCTGGCAGACCTATCCAGTGGAATTTTAGGATTCTTTTAGGATGTTTTTAGGATGTTTTTTAGGGAGTTTTAACAATGTATAATATGTTTTTATTCAATATTTTATGTATTTTATACTTATTGCTGTTCCTCACCTCGATTAGGATGCAGAGGCAGGTAAGAAATAAATGTATTATTGTTGTTGTTGTTATTATATTGAGGTTTTGCTCCTGGTGGTTCCCCATAGACCCATCCTCCGATTGGAGTCCACCAAGAGTCTTCAGTGTGGTAGACCCCCTCCTATGGAATTCCCTGCCTCTGGAGGCCAGGCAGGCACCAACTTTGTATTCCTGAAAATGTCGTTGTTCCAGGAAGCCTTCCCTTGATGACCAGCTGCAGTTTTAGTTCATTTTGTTTCTTTTAAAAAGTATTTTAATGTGTTTTATTCTGTTTTTATTCTTTTGTTGGATTTGTCCACCATCCCAAAATTCTTGAATGGGGAGTGGTATATAAATATTGTAATTAAATAAATAAATTCTAAGGAAGGGATCATGGCCCAATGTAGGGATAGACGGACTTTCTCCTGTCTGTCTCATCAGATGCTCACCACGAGCTGAACTAAGCAACTTTTTGCATATATATATACCTCTTCTCTATCAACATTTCCCTACATTGTGCCAATGTGCCTTAGTCCAGAATCACTACCTGCAGTCAGAAAACCTAGAGTCATGTTTGGGTTTTAGAAGAAGCCATTGTCTCCCTGATGTCTAGTTTTTCTGTGTACATGGATTTGTTGTTGTTCCTCTATGGAGGATCATTCAATAATATCAGTCTCCACCTGCAGGATGGAGTGGTACAGTCCATCTCAGACACCTTAGTGAGAACTAGGCCAAACAGTAAATAAGTATATTGCAAAATAGCAGGTTTTGGGGGGCATGTTTCATCCCTGAGGCATGACCTCATTACTCACAAATTACCTTGGACTCTTCTGTCCAGATGGCACTCATTTCTCTGAAATGGGGGTGGATGCATTTCACACAGATGTCCAGGAGACTTGTAAGACCGAGTGGGTGGAGGAGCAATTGTCATTTTTTGGCAGGCAAGGATAGTTACATTACACACTCCACATTTGATATAAGGCTGTAGTTTCCCACAGAGCTAAGGAGAAGAGCACTCCAACAGTTTAGGCTTTGAGAGAGGGACCATCTCAAAAATAGTGCAAAATCAGGTGCATTTGGTAGCCAAATTCAAGCAAATTCCAGCAAAACCATGCCCTCCCTGTTTCAGCTCCAGGGGGCGCTCTTGACACCTTCACTAAGAAAACCCCTTCCTCCTTTTTGCTGCTGCAGCTGCCCATAAACTCAAGTCACATGAATTGTGGGGAGTGTGGGAAATAATGAGGTGGATGCAAGATTGGGATTTAAACAGGGCCACATTTATTAATAGAACTGCAGAAAGGGAAAACCAGTTTGTCAAGTCAAGCAATTTCCAGCAATTTAAGTGAGCGCTCCTTTGTCGTTGGTACAGATGCATATTCTAGCGGCAATTAATTAGTTCACAATTACCTTTTCTGCTTTTCCCTGGATTATACTTTCCGTGTAACCTAATAACATTGCCAATGCATTAAAGTTCAATTGTTCTCCAGCTATTTGAGTAATGATCAGAGAAACTGTATCCAATAACTCTGAAACTTTTGGATAGGACCATAAGCCATGGTGTAAGTCAGTATTGTTCATAATACATTTCCAGCAGCCAAGACTATGAACTCGGTCTTTGGGGTCTCATGTCCCATTTATCGGTAATTTTATACTGAACCTCCCTCAAGGAAGTACTGACAGTAAAAAAAAAAAAAAGTTACCTCATGATTTTCCTTTCACACCCTATTGTAGAAAGGGATTATAATATCTTCAGTTTAAAGATTGTGGCCAGAGCTATACCTTGTGTCAAATTATAACAAATGTGGAATAAATAGCCAGAAATAACACTACAAGCACCTTCAGACAGGGGGAAATCGTGTTCCCTTACCGTGGCTCTGCTTTCTGCTTCTCTTCTGCATTTGCAATGAGCTGTAATGACACAAGGAATAGAGCAGTGACCATGTGACAGATACAATTCAATGGGATAGCACCCTCTAGTGGGTGTTTTATAGCCTGTACACAGCAGGAAAACCTGACAAATACCGATTTATCTCAGAAGAGTTGGGAATGGAGCCAGAGCGGGAGACATGCAGAAGGCTAATGGCAGCATCAAAATGACCTGCAAATATCCACGACCTGCAAATATCCACGAGCGGCCAGTCATGAGCGTGCTATAAAATGCTCATTTAAAGAATCTCTATGAAAGCAGTATATGGAATGTAAATCTGTAAAATATTGATTGGCTGCCATTTTGTTTCAAGATGGTGGTTGAAATGTTCCTTCATGCCTAAAAGCCATCCCAGATAGAGAGATAGAACAAATCCTGAAAGTTTCATAACAATGGACAAGATGGACCTATGATGTGATCCAGCATGGCTCTTCTTATGTTCTGATCAATCAAATGGCATTGAGGCAGTGAGTGTCTGAACATTTTGATTGGCTGCTGTCTCATTTCAAGATGGCAGTCAAAAATTTCACTATGTCTAACCATCCCAGATAGAGGTAGAACATACCATGAAAGTTTCAAAGCAATTGGGTGTGCAGTTTTTGAGTCCATCGAGGACATGCACCGCTCAATAGATAGATAGATAGATAAGGTACAATGTGGTCCTATGGACTGTATTCCTGCTAGGTGGAGGGCTCAGAGATCAGTGACTTTTTGGCCTCATCTACACCAAGCAGGATATTGCACTATGAAAGTGGTATGAAAGCGGTACATAAAAGGCAGGAGCCACACAACTGCTTTATAGTGGTATTGAAGTGCACTGACAACTGTTGGGGCCAATAGACACATACAATATACCACTTTCATACTGCTATATCCTCCTTGGTGTGGCTCCTGCCTTTTACATACCGCTTTCATACTGCAATATCCTGCTTGGTGTAGATGAAGCCTTTGTCTATCCTATGCCCTATCCTATGCCAAGAGCCAGGCAAGGCAAGCCAAGAACAGAGATGATTTTGCCTCCCATTCTGCTCCCCACCTCAAATCCAGAAAATATAGCTTGATGGGTCTCTGAGCCCATCTACCTTACTTACTGGCAATTGCAGAGAATATGTATGCATTCCAACAGGCCATGTATGAAATACCTGTTGATAATTCGATTTTCTGGATATTCAGCAACATTATTCAGAGGCTGTGCGCATTGACTAGGCAATAAACAAAACCTTCCATCAGTGCTGTGCACGTTGTTTGTGATGTCTGATGAAAGTATAAATGGTTAGATTTTATGCACGTCCTCCATTCCACTCACATCAACAGCAACATATATAATGCATGTCATTTTATAGTACTACTGCAGCCTAGCTTTAATTCAGTGGTGAAATTGTCAGCCGTTTCAACAGGAACATGCATCTAGTCACTTGGGTCTTAGTCAGACTGTTATAGAAATTAGAGGTAGGGGTGGAGAGAAAAATCAGTTAATCAGAAAGGGGAGCACTTCTTTTTTATTCATTGTTTTCTGTTTAAGAGAGAGAGAAAGAGACAAGAGACAGAGATGATATTTTCTATTAAGATTTTCCCCTCTAGTGTGTGTCAGTGGGGGGGGGTGGGTGTCAGCAGTTCATGGAAGGAAATCTACATTCTGCCCTGTATTGTGTATCATATAAATGCAAAAAAAAATGGCTTTGAGTATTACTTTAACTGGAAGTAGATACTGTTACTGTCAGCAATATACACAGAATTCAATAAGATATTTTTCTGCTGTGAAAGTACAGTTTTTGAAGGATTTGCTATTTCAAAAGGAAATAGACCCACGATTTTCACTTCTATCCCTCTTATATTCTGATAACATGGAATTGGGTAGCAAATTCCACATACAAAGCTTTCTGTCATGGAAACCCTTTCACAATCAGTATGCCTCTCTCTCTCTCTCTCTCTCTCTCTCTCTCTCTCTCTCTCTCTCTCTCTATATATATATATATATATATATATCTGCTCTGAAAATAATTCAAAATGTAAACTTGGTTCTGGAACTGTGCTTCTTACACTCACAATTTTTATAGATGTGATACTTTATTGATCGTAAAGATAGAATTCAAGTAATTTCAGCAAAGAAAGGTGCAAGTGTATGTATATATGTGTCTCATAGACTTTTTCTTTTTCTTTTTCAAAAAGATTTTGTTAATTTATTATTGTTACACCCTGATTTTATTGCAATCCATTGTAGGTGGGAGCTGCTTTTGATGATGGTCCAGGAACTTTAGCTAATACAAAATATTTATTTATTTTAGGGATGTGCTCCGCTTCTCCTCGGACTGGAGAAGCAGGAGCGGATCGGGGGAGCTGCGGAGCGTTGCGGAGCATATCGAGGTGAAGGCGGATCCTTCACCTCGATCCAGAGCTCCGCAAAAAAGGTAAGGGGGTTTACTTGGCCCTGCCACTGTCGCTGCTGCCCATGTGGCGATGGCGGCAGAACCAGGTAAGGGGGAAGGGGGTCTTCCCTGCATCCGTCCGCGGTCCCGCGGCTGCTTCAACTGAGCCCGAGGACTCAGCCACAGGTCCGCAGACGGACGCAGGTAAGGGGGAGGAGGGAGGGGGATTTACCTGGTCCTGCAGCTGCCGCCACTCATGTGGTGATGGTGGCAGAGCCAGGTAAGGGGGAGGGGGGTCTTACCTACATTCATCACGGCCTGTTGCCACCTTCACTAGAGCCCGTGGCTCAACCAGGAAGTGTAGGCCGCAATCGGGGCCTACAGTTCCTGGTTGAGCTGCGGGCTCTAGTGAAGCTGGGATGGGCTGGGACGGACACAGGTAAGGTGAAGGAGGGAGGGGGGCCTTACATGGCGCCACTCCCCGCCACTGTGGAGCTCCGATTCGGAGCCAGAGCTCCACAGCGGAGTGGAGCAACCCCTAGGCGGATCGAGGCAGAGTGGATTAGGCCCGATCCACAATTTGAGGATTGGGCGCGAAAAGGATCGGGGGGTCCGTGCACATCCCTAATTTATTTATTAAATTAAATTTCTCTATTTGTATTTTATAATTACAATAAAATGCAAATAAAATTACAGTAACATCAACAATATAAAACTAATAAACATACCAACACAGTGTAAAAGACAGGGACTTAGGCCAAATCTACACCAAGCAGGATATTGCACTATGAAAGTGGTATATAAAAGGCAGGAGCCACACCAAGCAGGATATAGCAGTATGAAAGTGGTAAGAATATGGTGACCAGATGCACTGGGAAATCCTAGAGACCTCCGGAAAAACAGAGGTCTCTGGGGCAACCAGGGTTGGCCCCCAATTCACAGGGGGAAAGGGCTGGAAGACGTGTTCCCAGTCTTCCAGGAACACATCCTTCAACCCCCCCCCCAGCGCCAATGCAGCACAGCAGAAGGCTGAAATTGGCCCTGGGGGAAGGAGTTGGAAGATGCAACTGTGGACTTCTGGGAATGTGTCTCGCAGGCCCCGCCTCCCCCAGGGCTGATCTAGCCCTTCTGCTGCACTGGCACGATCATGCCAGCGCAGCAGAAGGCTGAAATCGGCCCTGCGGGGAGGAGCTGAAAAAGGGGAGGGGAAGGCATACATCCAGGGCCAGGGCCAGACACCAGTGCCAGACACCAGTGCGGCCTTCATATAAGGCCTGTTCAGACAACACACTAAGCCATGGTTAGGCTGCTAACCTTTTTGAAGTAAATGGTTAGACAGGGTGACCATATGAAAAGGAGGACAGGGCTCCTGGATTTTTAACAGTTGAGATGAAGAGGGAATTTCAGCAGGTGTCATTTGTATGCAAGCAGCACCAGGTGAAATTCCTTCTTCATCACAGCAGTTAAAGCTGAAGGAGCCCTGCCCTCTTTTGTATCTGGTCAAGAGGGCGGGGCTCCTGCAGCTTTATTCATTGTGATGAAGAGGGAATTTCACCAGGTGCTGCATGCATACAAATGACATCCCTTTTCTGTACAATGGTTAAAAAGACAGGAGCGCTGTCCTCCTTTTCATTTGGTCACCCTAGTGAGTGAGCATGTTTAAATCATGGTTTTGTAGCCACCATACTTAGAAATGGTCCACACGACATGCCAAGTCATGGCTCATACAACATGCTAAACCATAACGTTTAGCTCAAGATGCTTCACCACCGTGGTCTGAATGGGGTCATAATGTTGCTGATGGATTCCTATCACCAAAGCCGCTGACTGACTGCCAGTGTAAATCCTTACCTGACTGCTGCAGACTCTTGCCCACATACCAACCCACTCTTGTCCGTGCTAAGGCTTGGCTAACTGGGTGGATATGGAGAATGGCAACTCCTGGGACAGGCATGGACCCTTCTGAACCTCTGCACCCAGTGCACCTGCCTACCCTTGCTGATCCATGAACCCAATCCTGTATGCATCACCAAAGAAGCAGACAAAGGAGGGCACATATGCTAACATATATGTATAGATGAAAATTTACAAATAACTGTTATAATATTATTATTATTATTATTATTATTATTATTATTATTATTATTTATATAGCACCATCAATGTACATGCAACTACAGCAAAACTCACCATGGTGTGGAAGACTGAGGCTAGGTGACTTATGATTAACTGCTGATGGGCAAACAGTTCTTATGGTTCTTCTCATTAAAGTAGAGTTCAAGAAGTCAAGGAGAGGGTGCCTTCAGATAAGAACATAAGAAGAGCCCTGCTGGATCAGACCAAGGGTCCATCTAGTCCAGTACTCTGTTCACACAGTGGACAACCAGCTGTCAACAAAGGACCCACAAGTTGGACACAAGTGCAACAGCACCCTTCCACCCATATTCCCTAGCAATTGGTGCATATGGTCTTACTGCCTCGGATACTGGAGCTAGCACATAACCATCAGGTCTAGTGGCCATTGATAGCCTTCTCCTCCAGGAATTTATCCAACCTCCTTTTAAACCAAAATTGGTGGCCATCACTACAGCTTGTGGCAGCGAATTCCATAGTTTAAATACACATGCTCTGGTTGTCCTAAGGTTACGGACTCCCTGCCTCAAGGAATTCTGCCAATCAATCCATACATTTGCTTCCTCCCAAATTCAGCCATTGTTTTATCCTGGTGTTACAAATTCACCTCAAAGGGCAATTGTTTATGTCATGGTGACGCATCTTTAAGGCTTAGAACTGCAAACAGCAATGAACAACAACTGAATCAACTTGTGGGTTCATAAGACCATCAGAGCAGAGGGGGGTGGGGGTTGTCACAGTGGGTTCTGCCCTTCAACCTCTTTTGCTTGGTTTTCACTTTATTTCTCTTAGCCCCACTCCAAACTGCGCACGTCACGCACCCTGTTTTACGGCACAGTTCTGAGCCTTCCCAGGTCCACTCCGCAAAACACAATTAATAATTCATCCTCACGTTATGAATAATGAAAGCTTCAGCTCGACTGTTTGTCATGTCACACTGCCTGGACCGCTTCCGACAGACAGCCTTGTTTGTCGTACACAAACGCTACTGGCACTACTCCATAGGAAAACATGTTCCTGTCCATCAAACCCTGGGTGGCGTGTGCTTCCTGCTACGGTTGCTCAGTGCAGATTAACAATGGCAGAGCGTAAGCTTCCTTCCATGCATATTCCCCGAAAGCTCGGGACGTCTGATAGAGATTGGAGGTTGGATCACACACACGCCTGTGCGTTATGTGGAAGCTAAATGCACAATAAACTGTTGAAAAGGAGACACAGAGGGCATGGAGTGATTGGCTGCTATGGTCACATACCAGAGCATTTCCCATCTTGTCTCCTGTGCCACATTCTGGCACAATTATCAAGGTCTCTGGCTTCCGATCAAAAATCAATATGTTTATTTATGAACTCAAGGCTAGGTTTGAATAATCTTTTATGGCACTATTTATGGCCATAGAGTTAAATTAGAATTAAAGCACAGAATAATTTAATTTAAAAACAAAAACAAAAAACAAAAGTGGTTGTGTATTTTAGTCTCTTAATTAAATAGTTTTTACAATGAGGGTGGGAATCTGGGGAAAAGCATGATGCAGGTTTTGAAAACCCCAACACTATTGAAAGTGAGAGCTCTGGCTTTCAGCAAGCTGAAGAGACCCTACCCCATGCCTGGGCTGAGCTGCTGAGGTGTTATGGAATGTTCATGAACATTCTGGCTGCACTGAGTTCTTTCTTTTTTCTTTCTTTTCATTTTAAATGCCAGCACACATGACCTAGGGACAGGTAGTGCCATATGCTGTTGATTGGAAGAGGTTCAATAGAGTGCACCAACAGAGGGTGGTGGCTCTGATTCTGGTTGGGGTTGTGAATCCATTCTGGGTTTCACCATCCAGAAAGAATTCTAAAGAGCTATCCAAGGTACAGCACTCTATCCCTAACATTGGTTGAGCCAACAGCCTCCGCTGAAAAGTATTACTTACACTCACACACACACACACACAGGTAGCATATCCACTTCCAAAGTTAAATAAATAAAAACCCATTGTGAATAAATAAATAAATCCATTTTAAAACGAAGCCAGGCAGTTTGAATTGTTTGTTTCACTTCTTTATCCAAAGCTTTCTGTTCTGTTAAAATAAGTGATTTCTCCAAAAAGCAGAGAAGTAGATACTGCTTAATAAATACAGAAACATGAGCACAGATATACAGTTTGATAAGCTTTCGTCTAATCATCTTTTGACAGTCATTAGAAAAAAAATGTTATGCAAATTTCCTTGTTTGCCTTTGCTGTGATTGTGACATGCCTTCAGAAGGTCTGTGTGCCTGTAACCTTTCTCAAAATCTCTGGGACGTCACTCATCCTACTCCTTTATTGTTCTATGGCAAACAGGGTAAACATCTAACCTGTAGACCAGACATACTGTAGCCTAGGGTTCTCCATTGTGGGGGAATCCAGTCCTTTTGCGGGCCACCCTGCAATGGAAATTCACAGGGGAGGTATGCAAAATTGTGAGCCAATTTGCACAAAATAGTGGGTGCAAAGCTTAAAGTTTGTGTAATTACATGATTTACGCCCACCATTTTGTGCAAATTGCTCTATTTACGGCCACCATTTTGTGCAAATCGGCCCACAATTTTGCGTAACAACCACCACCCGAAAAATGACTTGTTGGCACAATGCATTGCGTGCTGAGTCAGGCCAACTCGCGGATGATCAAGCCGAACCGGCGAAAACTCATACAGCTCCACCACCACCCCACACAGGATTACTCTTTGAGATCCCTAATGCAGACTGTGGATATAGTCTTGAGGGGTTCATCTTCTTCCCCAGGCATCACCCTGCCCCCTCCTAGAAAGAAAACTCTTATCTCAGCTTAGGTGAATATGTTGGACAAGGAGAACACCCCCTCCCCAGGGATGTCCAGCGTGGAAAAATATGGCCCTGATGCAGGACATCCCTAGGGATTTCCCCAAAGTCCCAACTCAGCTTGCATTTTACTGCTCCCTGTCAGTCAATGTGCACAACTCCTGCTGATGTCCCAGCAGGAGGAGGGGAAACTTGTGCACCATGACCAGTGCTGGAATTGCCCACTCCATGCCATTGTTACCTGGTGTTCTTCCTCCTCCTGTTCCTCTTTCTCAACATCATTACCACCTGCTTTCCTGACAGTCAGAGAGCCAGGGAGCCATCTACTGCTTCTCCTTCTTGCCACCACTGTTGGATGGGCCAGAGCAAGAGTCCAGTGAATAAGCAGGTTGCCATGGTGAAAAGGAGGAGTAACTCCAAGAGGGTCTTGTCAATTGGCCCATGCTGAGGTGCAAACCCTCGGCAGATGACCAGCCATACCTGTCCTTGATGCTTCCATGCTTCCAGGATTCCTATTCCTTCCTCCAGCTCACTATCCATACCTCTTTCTTGCCCAATTATTTTATTTATTTATTTATTTATTTATTTATTTATTTATTTATTTAAGGATTTTTATGCTGCCATTCAGCCAAAAAAGGCTCTCACGGCGGCTTACAAAAGTATTTCTTGACAGTCCCTGCCCACAGGCTTACAATCTAAAAGACATGACACAAAAGGAAAGGGAATTGGGAGGGAGGAGGAGGGAAAGGAAAGCAAATTCAGGCACTATAATCTTAGTTGCAAAGTTCAGCAGTTACAGCTGACAGTTGGCAGCAGGAGGGAGGGGGCTCTCAGCTGGAGCTGGACCCAGGCACGGTGGAGAGGTGCCTGGCTGCTGCTTCCTCCCTCACTGGTGGCCTCTGCAGAGACAGTTGGTAGCAGGAGGGAGGGGGCTCTCAGCTGGAGCTGGACCCAGGCACGGTGGAGAGGTGCCTGGCTGCTGCTTCCTCCCTCAATGGTGGCCAATTATAAACTGCTTATAATAATAATAATAATAATAATAATAATAATAATAATAATAATAATGCACCATCAAGTTTCATGGCGCTGTACAGAATAAAACAAATCTGCCATATGGCTTACAATCTAAAATCACAGTAATAGATAGGGGAGGGAGAGGAAAAACCAACCAGGGTAGGGGGCATTAAAACTAAAATATAGACTAGTGTGACCACGCTACAATTGAAAAGCTTTTGAGAATAGAAATGTTTTCAAGCGAGATTTAAAAACTGAAATTAACGTCGCAGTCCGCAAATGCACTGGAAGAGAATTCTAGGCATAGGGGGCAGCGAGCGAGAACAGGTGAAGACGAGTGAGAGAAGTGGAAACTCTTGGGCAGGTAACAGACATGGTGTTATTGGAGTGAAGGGCACGAGCAGGGCGATGAAGTGAAATCAGGGACGAAAGGTAGGGAGGAGCCAGATCATGACAGGCTTTCAAAGTGAGAAGAAGAAGCTTGTATTGGATTCTATAAGAGATAGGAAGCCAGTGGAGGAGTTTTAGAAGCGGGGTGACGTGATCAAAACGACATACCAAGAAAATAATCCTAGCCACTGAATGATGAATGGAGACCAGTGGAGACAGATGAGAAGAAGGAAAACCAGTCAACAAAAGATTATCCAGTTCCCGGCACTAATCACGTGGGAACGGGGAGAGGAGAAACCATTCCCAATTCCCATGCTCATTTCCCCCAATCCATTTTTCTTTTATCCTTTCCAATAACATTCTGTCCACAGAAGGAACGAAAGGCATTTGCCTCAAGGTGGCTTATTTGTATTTTCATATTTTTTTAAAAAAATGAAAAAGGTAATCCATAATGATGATAATTTGACTTATCGTATATGCTTTTTGGTTCAGTGGGTTTCCTGTATTGATTTTTGAGCTTGAGCATTAATGAATTATTTTTGTTCAAGCAACATCCTGCCCCCTTTGGGAATTTTTAAGCTTTCAGGGTATTATTGAATTAAGGTTGTAGGATGCAAACACAACCAATTTCTTCCTTTGCTGCTGATAGGAATTCCAGCTGAGTTTTAGTTCTGCTGCACTATTCCCACTTCATGCTTGTTGTCTTTTGAAATTTTTTTCTAATAATAAAAAAATGGGAGCATAGTTTAGCAGCTTGATAATTTTAATTAAAATATTTAATAAATATTCATCCTCATTTATATACAATTGCCAATATTTTCGTCAGAGATCAGCCAATCTGTTTTGTTGTCAGAAATGTAACTTTGCAAAAAGGGTTTTTAGGGGAGGGTGTTTTTACTTCTTTGTTTTCTTGTGTTTGTTTTGCATTTAAATTTAGTTATTTATTTATTTAAAAAATCATCCACTTACCGCTTGTAACGATGCTTAGCTTCTTTGAATAATTCACATCCAGATCTTCATTTTAATTACTTCCAACAAGATGGAACACCTCTCTCAACCTGAATCTACCCAGACATGATGATCAATGTCAGACATGATGATCAATGTCTAAGGGAGGCTTGGAAGGTGGGAACAAGGGAGAGGACCATCTCAGTGGTGGCCCCCCAACTCTGGTGGAATGCTCTCCCCATTGAAGTCCGCCCAGCTTCAACACTGGCTGCTTTTCTGCACCAGGTTATGTCTATCCTCTACTCCCAGGTAATTGACAACATATGATGGGCCATTTATGTCAATTGTTTTATCAAGTCCAGGATCTTGATATAGCTATTTTAGCTATTTAAATTGGTTTAAATGTTTTATATTAGTGATTTTTCATTATGTTATTATTATTATTATTATTATTATTATTATTATTATTATTATTTATTTATTTATATAGCACCATCAATTATTACCTTATATTGTGGGGTGTATTTTTTGTGAACCACCCAGAGAGTTTCAGCTATTGGGCGGTACAGAAATGAAATGAAATAAATGAATAAATATTATTAATGGTATCCTGCTCTATTAGTCCACCACCCAGGATACTAAGGGTCAAACCCAACATGAGGTTAATCGAAAGACTGACCCTTGGGTGCTTTTTCTTTACTAAATTACAGACTGATCCAGATTTGATCTTGGGAGTAGAGGGCTTTTACCCTTTGCCAATAATAATAATAATAATAACAACAACAACAACAATATTTCTTACCCGCCTCTCTGATTGGATCGAGGCGGGGAACAACAGCAAGCATAAAATACATAAAATAGTGATTAAAAAAATAGTATACACTGTTTAAAAGCATCCTAAAAGCATACTAAAAGCATACTAAAAGTCTCCTAAAATTCTACTGGATAGAATTGTGCACCAAATCTAGATTGGGAGCCCCTATGGATGATATTCATTGTTTGAGAAAAGCTGTTATTGGAGAAAAACATGCAAATCCTTTGCATGTTTACTCAAAAGTAAACCCAGTGAGTTTGATGAGATTGCACTTGCAGCCTTAAAAGCACAGGTGCCCTCTCAGAAGATAAACCCAGCAAACCATCTGCACCCTTGACTACCTAGCCCACAATTTCCAAGTGATTTCCTCAGACCTCTGTTTGTTCCAGCCTCCCCATAGGTTCCTATAATTATTACTGTTTGTTTTGTCCCTATTCCTCCATCCACCTTGGGTCTGAGCTTTCTGAGCTTTAGATTCTTTACCTTCTAGGATCCCAATCCCAACTAGCTCACACGTCAACAGAATCAGTGTAAGTTTTTAATCCCAGCCTGGCTGTTAACTGTCCCATTCCTCAAAAGTCAGACAGTGAACATTCTGTTGTTGATTGGTTTGATTCCTGAACAGGTTCAAGTTTGGGTGTTGAACTTTGGACCAGCGACCATCACACATTTCTGCACTTCAGAATTTCACTGTGGTGAACTTTTCCTTCTTTCCCGTTCACCTCCAATGCTGCCAGTTGTAGGGATAGACAGATCTGTCAAGTTTGGTTCTACTTAGTAGGGCTGTGCTCCACTCCGATTCGGATTGGAGCGCAGCAACCCGATCTGCCTCCTCCAAAGGCAGATCTGAATCGGGTTGGGGAGCTGCAGATCAAGGCGAAGCGGTTCGCCCCCATCCGGAGCTCCGAACGCAGGTAAATGGGGGGAAGGGGGCTCACCTGTCGCCAGCGCAGTCCATGCGGTGCCGGAGGCAGAGCCAGGTAAGGGGGCAAGGGGGAGGGGGCTTACCTGTGTCCATCGCAGCCTGCTTCCATTTTGAGTCCTGAGCCTCAGTTGAAGCCTGTGCCAGACTGCGATGGAGGCAGGTAAGTGGGAGGGAAGGGGGCTTACCTGGCTCTGCTGTTGCAGTCCGTATAGTGACAGTGGCAGAGCCAGGTAAGGGGGCAGGGGGAAGAGGGCTTATTTGGCCCCCATTTTGTCCCCCCTTTCCCACTTACCTGCCTCCACCACCCGCCGCAGAGGCAAGTAAGTGGGGAAGGGGGCAAAATCTCGTTCTGCCACTCCGGATCTCACTCCGCGGAGCAGAGCAGAGGAGGGTCAGATCGACCTGAAGCAGTTCGGGCCCAATCCAAAAGTTCCAGATTGGGCCACAAAGCAGTTCGGGGGGGGGGGGGGTCTGTGCACAGCCCTACTACTTAGTTTCTCATTTTTCAAATGTTAAGTTTATTACTGTCCTATTTCTACATCTGTTTCTGATATTTTTTAAGTCCACATTAAAATCTGTACTTATTTTATACACATTTATCTAAATATGCACATTTTTGTATTCACTTTCCCAAATATATGCATTTTTGTATGCACTTTTTGAAATATATACAAGTTATTTCCCCAAATATAATGCATTTTGGTTTCATTTGCCCTATTATATGCATTGTTGTGTGCATTTTTTTATTTGCAAACTACATCACAAAATTCAGGCAAGTGTGAATATCTCTGTATCTCTGCATTCCTATTCATGTGTAAGTTTGAGAAGTTTAAATTTGGTAATTTCCCATTAAAATGCAACCACAACAAATTTCTCACCCATCCCCATGATTACCTGCTATCCTGTGTCTCTCTGTTTTTCTCATCTCCGCTGTTTCAAAGTCAAATCTCAATAGCTTCATGTTCCTATATATACTGAAAGCATTTTCTCAATGGACGTCAAAACAATTGGTTATCCTTTACAATCATTACTGGAAGATACACACACTTAACTGCACTTGAGCTGGAACTAATACAGTATTAACCACACAAAATTCACTGAAATGACACTAACCAAAATCCTCTCAGTGAAGGACAATATTCCAGTTTACAACCACAGCTTCCTCAAAAGGAGGGGCGGGGAGAGAAAGGGAAAGTGTTGTTATTTGTTACTTCTGTAATTTCTGTTCTGTTTGGGATCAAAACAGAAATACTGATGCAGGTAACCCTAGATTCCAATTGTAATTAATATGCATCATTTGGCAAGAGCCAGGTGAGCTGAAAGCGATGGGGGCTGGTGCCTCCGATTTCAGTAGGGCGGTGAATACTCAGAACCAGTCAGAACTTGAAAGAAGCTCTTCAAGTTGCTGAAACCTAGGGCTAATCTACACCTGCAGGCATTTTGGCATGGATGAGGGATGCTTCTGAATGTTCCCCGCTTCTGCGATCGGCACTCATGGGGGAACACGGCACCAATGTGTACCGCAATTACCGGAGTGCCATTGCGGGATCATGTGTGCCCTGTTACGCTGCTTGCGCATGTGGATCAGCAGAAGTGGGCAGTGCTGGGCAGATGACGTGGTGCTGGAGCAGAGGATTTTTAATAACTCATGAGGCATGCGCACGATCACAGATGCACAGCAACCCATGGGGGATTCTAGCTTTAGAGCACAGTCTAACAGCATTGCCATTCTTTGAAATGACTAAAGTGAAGACACTTCCCGTTCCATCTTTTAAAAATAAATAAATAACCTGCTCTCTTTTATGATTTCTTTATGGTTTATACATCTATGTGGCACAATGCAACTCCCTTGAATATATACAAGGAACATGAGTAGCCTGTGCACTGGATTGCCAGAGAGAAGTAAGCTACTGGATCCTTCTATATAATACATGGACAGACTTCATTTTCTTGGTAAAGGCTAGACGGTATGTAATGGGACCCAGTTTGAGAAGGCCCTTGGCAAAGAGCCCCCTAGCAGCCCTCCCCTATATTAGTTGACCCCTAACCATGGAATTAACAGATAACCTCAGGTGGCCTTTTTAATTTCCCACAATGCCCTGGAACACCTGACATATTGTTGGCAGGGTCATTGTGCGAAATTAAAGGGCAGCAAGTAGCAGGGATGTTTTAACAACTGGCTCTCCTTCTTCCTATTCCACAGGTTCTCTTGGCCAGGGTCCCAGGGCAGGCAGAAGTCCATCTTGAATTCCCACAATGCCTAATATAGTGTTTAACAGGTCAGGGTGGGAAATGTGCTCTGTTGCCACTGTGCTCTGTTGCCAGGTAAGCCTTTGGGCAGGGTCCCAGGGCAGTTGCAAGTGCTGGTTGGCCCTGCCCCAATGCCGGGTCTCCAGGAGCTGTTTGAGAATGACAGGTGCTGATATTGCCCAGAAAAAGGTGCATCCACCTGAAGGCTGGTAAAGAATTCAGTAAGGATCACTTTGCATACATTCTAATGTTGTTGTTGTTGTTATTATTATTATTATTTTAAAATATGTCATTTACAAGACATATTTTTGTTTGTTATAATTATATCCTGTTGTTACATGGAGCTCCTAATGATCTCCCATTCAGGTCATTGATGAAGATACTGTTTTAGCAATGCTAAAACATCAAATGCTCCTCAATCATCTACCAGGTCCCAATGAATGTTTCTGAGGAATTAAAATATGTGTTATTGGCCCTATGTTGCCTTTTCATTTAAACATCCTCTTTTCATTTTGTTGTAGAGAAAATATTTCAAATGGGAATTTCTACACCAGTTGAACTTTTATCTAATTTGAACGCGTCTCTTTGGATAATTCAGTGACTCTTGTCCAGTCTATCATAGTGAGATGTCATTGGAACCTTGGGTTTTACACTTTTCACCAATGTCATTTTTAATTAATTTATTATTATTATTTTGTCTGACTGTAGGTCATTATTTTGTCGCCTGCTGAAAGACTGGACTTGACACTTGTTTTGACTAACTTCCGCACTTCAATGCTTTTGGGCAGTAATAACTTGCGTTAATAAACTCTTTCCACTGAAGTGGAGTTAAGTCCATTTATAGCTACCATGATTAAATTGCTTGTCATGGGAGCTTGGAAGAATTGAGTATATCAATTTGTGGTGGTTGTACTGGAAACATGCTGGCATGAATATAATTTTCAGTTACTTAGCTGGAAAGGCAAATTGCATGGGATATATATATATATATATATGATGGATGTCCACATAGTGTAGGAACGATCCTAATGCCATTTATATAAGCTTGGGTTTAGCTAGGAAACACTCCCATCCTTGGCCACATCTATTAAGGGTGAGCAAGAGTGCTGTAAATACTTCAGCATCACCATCAGGTGTCACCTGTTTGAAACAAATACAGAGAACTTCTAGGTTGATCAAAGCAATATAGAACTAGAGAGGGATGAGAATTTCATTTTTACAAGCAAAGCATACAAGCATGCCCTGTTTGAAGCTCTGGAAATGAGTGTGAGCATGTGTCTGCCAAAAATGTTCACAAATTGTCAAACATGTGCTTCCATTAGAATTGTTTCGATTTCCTGGTTCAATTTGCGCAAATATCCTAATTTGCCCACTTTTTCTCCGTATATCGAATCAACCCAACTTTAATCTATGAAGGAAATTGGAACAAATTTGGAGACATCTGCTCACGTTTCAGGAGATTTGCACAAATTTCAGGAGATTTGGGCAAATCTATATTTCAATCGCTGCTCGATTTGTGCACGTTTCCCCTTCATGCAAAGCAAGCAGTGATCACAAAGAGGAATCAGACACAAGTTGACTGGCAAGACAGCATTCACAGAATCCTAGTGGACTCAAACATCACCCATTCACCATCCCTATATAAGTAGAAACCGGATTTATTCCTACCTATCTAGGCCAGCAACAGGCTTTGTCTGGTGGATGGCCAATGGAAGTGCTCCACTTTTTCACCAGTTAGTTAGGTGTTCTAACCAAGCATCTCATCATAGAGATGTCTGCTTACAAAAGGATTACGTTCTCGATCTGCTCTTATGTTGGACTTAAAGACTTCTTTAGAAACTCTTACTGACAAGCTTAGGTAAGCAGTGGAGAGACACTTGATCTCTACCCTTTGACTGAAACAGATATGAAAGCAACCATAATGGATAAAATAGTGACCACCATGTGTTGTGTTGAGCGATTAGAGGATTATGAGGTCCTTTTTTAAAAGAGGTAACCTGATATATTAGGTTTGGTAGTTTATTTATTTATTACATTTTTATACCACCCAATAGCCGAAGCTCTCTGGGTGGTTCACAAAAATTAAAACCATAATAAAACAACCAACAGGTTAAAAGCACAAATACAAAATACAGTATAAAAAGCACAACCAGGATAAAACCACGCAGCAAAATTGATATAAGATTAAAATACAGAGTTAGAACAGTAAAATTTAAATTTAAGTTAAAATTAAGTGTTAAAATACTGAGAGAATAAAAAGGTCTTCAGCTGGCGATGAAAAGAGTACAGTGTAGGCGCCAGGCAGACCTCTCTGGGGAGATCATTCCACAACCAGGGTGCCACAGTGGAGAAAGCCCTCCTCCTAGTAGCCACCTGCCTCACTTCCTTTGTCAGGGGCTCAGTTGCAACCCTACTTCCACACATAATAAGATAATGTCTTCTTGAAGAGTTACTGCTACTTTGTGTTGCCTTCTGTAACAGAAGGGATCCTCAAGAGTGAGGTCACGATTTCTTCAGTGTTTTGTGACACTTGTTTCCCCATTTCTTTATAGTTTCCTTTTATTGAATAACTGGAAGTAAATGGGGTTGATTCTGGAGGTGGTGCCCGAACACTACGTTCAACATCTAAGGTCCTCCTCTGGGTGCCTACTCCGAGGGAAGCTCGGAGGGTGGCAACAAGAGAGAGGGCCTTCTCTGTAGTGGCCCCCCAACTGCGGAACAATCTCTCTGACGAGGCCTGCCTGGCACCGACATTGTCATCTTTTCGGCGCCAGGTCAAGACTTTTCTCTTCTCCCAGGCATTTAGCAATATGTAATGAGCCTGGGTCTGTTTCTTTGGCTCATCATTTCTAAAGTTGTTACAGTGGTTTTAATTGTATGGGCATTTTGCATGTTTTTGTGGTTTTTAATTTTTTGTATATTTTAAAATGTTTTTTCTTATGTGAACTGCCCAGAGAGCTTTGGCTATGGGGCAGTATACAAATGTAATAAATAAATAAATAAATAAATAAATAAAATATATTTCCACCCATTTTTGAAGAAGAATTATGCTAATCTGAGGTCTGCTGATGTTATCTACATGGTGTAGGGGAGGCCGCTATCCAATACCATTCCTCCACTACACAAACCTCATAAACAATCCAGGTACATGTAACTTGGGGCAATGAATTTGGGATTTTCAAATTTGGATATTTGAGAAATTTGTATTCAGTAGTATTTGATAGCTGACATGCAATAATGTTTAAATATTTCCTGTGTTTGATAATGGTAATGCAATAAAGTTAGTGAATCTATCTGATCACATTTGATGGTTGAATCTTACCAACATGAATCTTTCCAGCAAGTAATCAAGTTTCACAATTTGAGATAAAAAAAATTCACATTCAAAAACTGAATGGCAAATCCTAATATCATATGTAGAATTTGAAAATGACACATTTCAAATGTTTCCAAATATTTGTTTCTGCTCTAGCATTGGAAATTAAGTTTGCTTTGTGACACTTCCAACATTTGGAAAAAGATTAATGTGATACTATAAAAGATAATTGCGTAAAACCAAATGTCAACACAGGACACAAACACTTACAAAACATATGAAGGCCAAATTGTTCCCAGCTGTACACCCACAAATGTTTATGCCTTGATCTTCAATGTCCCATATGATACAGAGAAGTTAATGGGATCTATATTAATGGATTGTCATGGGGCAAGTAAGTGTAAAAGCAAGGGCAAGTGAAGACAAAGGACTGTCAAAAAGAAGAGGCATTGCTGAAAATATTCATGAAAAACAGTACTATTGGCTTACTTGCATTGTAACTCGGAATAGAGTGAAAGAGCAACACAAGGACAGAAATTGGGTTGTGACGTAAAGGACTGACTGGGATAATAATAGTTTTGAAGAAAGCCATGAAAACCTTATTATTAAAAATCCTATATTTTAAATCGCCATAATATTTTTCCCTCCTTAGCTGCAGCTCCCAATCAATAGCCTCTTAAAATATACACCACACGGAATGCTTTCTACAGTAGTCATAACATTATATACAATGTGGCAAAAGGTGTTTTAAAACTGCTTTTAAACAACCGGAATTGAACATTGGAACTGGGGTCAGTTCAATCACTCTCACCATTGCCAGCATCGAAAAATGTAATGTATGTATGGAAAACACCGATCTCACTTAGTGATGCCGCTGAGACCCAGGACGACTGGATTCATCCCTGGAGCTTTGGGTAAGGTCTTTAGTTGTATCTACAACTTTAGAAAAGTAGAAGCTTCATCAACCTGTCTTAAGAGTCCCTTCTGTGGTGCACTGGGTACACGTTGTGCACTTCTTTTAAAAAATGCATTTTCATATTTTAGCCAATGGGACGGGGGAAGTGCACACTACTGTGGGGGGGACGTACAGTTTTCCTGTTCAAAATGTGCACCTTTCCTCTTCAAACAAATGGAAGAAGCAAGTTGCAAACGAGAAGGGAAGCAAGCCAAACCAAGCTTCAGAGTGAAATTTGGAGAATTTTGCCAAGCTTGAACATCCCTGCTCCTCGCATCCAAAAACTGTCCCAGAGACGGGAGACTCAGGTGGGTTCTTAAAAGTTTGCCTTTACTGTGAACCCTGGTTTTAAGAACCCTGGAAGTTCATTTCTAAGTAAGCATAAAATCAGGTGGATTGTTGTTGGAGATTTGCAGAACATGGTGGGTTGTGGGTAGAATGTGGCAGAATCTGATTTTTCTATACTGGTTAGCCCCAGGCCATGGTTTTTCGTGGTCTGACCAGAAATCAATTGGCTGGTTGACAACCTTATTAATCTCAAATAGCACTTTTTTTTTAATCCATGCTTAGACACACTTCATTAGCGTCCCTAAACGTCACCACTTACTTTTCGATTTTCTAGATTGGAACTACCTACAATCCAACCCTTTATTCATCCTTTGGTACATCAATGAGACCATGCATGAAACGTACATGTTACAGTTCACACATTTATTGCGGTTCTGAAGACTTGACAACTTGACTTGCACATCTGCCGTGGGGATGATGTACTTTGCACAAAACTGGGGACTTGGGCAGAGCTGGGAGGAATAGAACCAGTGGAGTCCCTTTCTTCCCATTGAAAAAGGCATGGAATGCAGTGCCTTTCTCAGTATGAAGAAAAGCAAAATGGAAAGGGTGTTGATGTCAATGGCCTGCAAAGGGCCCAGGATGGGGGACAATTTGGCCCACTACCTGAAACCTGTTCCCTACTGTAATAGATAATCAGCAAACACACATTTAATCTTATTTTTCTAAATTAAACATTACCTGTGATTTCTATCTAGAGACGTGTCAGCTGTGCAGTCCTCCTCTGAATCCTTTCTCACTTGTCAACAACTCCCTTTTGAAATGCAAATGATACAAATCAGTATGATTTCCTCCCAAAGAAAGATCAAAGAGGTGGAGCCCAATGGATGAATCCAATGAATACAAGATATTTTTTTAAACCATGATTGCCAATTCTCTGTCACAAGAGACTGCAATGCCTGAAATAGACAAATAGCTGGATTCAGACTGAGTTAGTTTTGAGGGGCACTGGGGAAGCCATAGTGGTCAGTTCTTAATAATAGGGGTGTGCACGGACCCCCCACTCCACTTCACTTTCAGATCCGCCATTTTCGGATCGGGCCGCTCCGCCCCGCCCCCACTCCGCCTGTGCCCACTCCGCTCCGCTCGGAGCTCCGGATCCGGATCGGAGCTCCGTTCCCCCCCATAGGGGGGGTTACCGGGCCCTGCCGCCATTGCTGCCCATGCGGGGACGGCGGCAGAGCCCGGTAAGGGACCAAGGGAGAGGGGGACTTTACCTGCCTCTGTCCGCGGTCCGTCGCCGTCTTCAATTGAGCCCGCGGTTCCACCAGGAAGTCTGGGCGGCCCAGACTTCCTGGTGGAACCGCGGGCTCAATTGAAGACGGCGACGGACCGCGGACGGAGGCAGGTAAGGGAGAGGAGGGCGGGGGGGTTACCGGGCCCTGCTGCTGTCGCCGCATGGGCGACAGCGACAGCGGCAGGGCCCGATAAACCCCACTTACCTTTCCAGCGGAGCTCCGGATCGAGGCGAAGGATCCGCCTTCACCACGATCCTCTCCGCCACGCTCCGCCGGCCCCCCAATCCTCTTCGCCTCCGCCTTAAGGGCAGGCAAAGCCCCCCGCTCCGCTCCTGCTTCTCCGGTCCAATTAGAAGCGGAGCACATCCCTACTTAATAACCCTTTCAAATAAGCCTAGGAATGGAGGAACTGTCTGTGTCATGAACAGAGTAAGCGTAAAATCAGGTGGATTGTTGTTGGAGCTTTGCAGAACATGGTGGGTTGTGGGTAGAATGTGGTAGAATCTGATTTTTCTGTACTGGTTAGCCCCAGGCCATGGTTTTTAGTGGTCTGACCAGAAATCAACTGGCTGGTTGACAACCTTATTAATCTCAAATAGCACTTTTTTTTTTAATTCAAGGCTTTGAAAAATAATCAACCTGCAGTCCCTGCTCCAAAATCCCAATTTTCTCTAGCTTCAGGTCAAAAGCAGACATTTTAAAGAACGTATTTGCTTGGACCCAAAAAGTTTAACATTCCTCCCAATGCATTGTCCCTGTAGCTATTAATTTCTTGTCTGAAAGGTTTTCAGTGGGATTGAAAGCTTCTGTCATTAAGTGTGAGGCCATTACTCTGACCTCTATTTTGTCTTGGTTAACCTTATATTCTGAACAATAGCCCTTGCTCAAGGCAACCTCTTCTTTTCCAAGTTTCTTGAAGATCAGAATTTTAGCAAGACTTGGGAAGTGTCAAGGCCGTTTTCCAGCATTCAAGACTTTATTCAATAAAATAGTGTCTCTAAATTTTTATTCAGAGTTCAGTTCCACTTTATATAGTTCTGTATTCATTTAATTATTTGATGCATGAGAACATACATTAGTGTAACTAAATCTTCTAGACTATGCTCTGCTCCATTATGGATCCCCGGATCCGAAGCGGAGAGGGCCGATCTAGACCTCCGAAGCCCAGTTCCAGAGCAGATTGGGAGAGGTCTGGATTGGCCCAAACCGGTTCAGGCCTTATCCGGAAGGTCCGGATCGGGATCCGAAGTGTTTTGGGGGCCTTGTGCACAGCCCTATTCTAGACACATTGGTGAAGCTCTCCCTTTTTGCCATAGCTCACAGATTGGCAATGCCCTGTGTCTATGAGTGGAAGGGGGAAATGGACCGAATAGTGTCCCCCATTCCCTTTTGGACTTCCCTTCCTATGGCCTTTTTCATGGCTTCCAGGTGGAAGTCTTTCTCTCTCTCTCTCTCTCTCTCTCTGGTAGGGATGGTGGAGAAATCCACTGAGGACTCAAATAAGGACATCTTCTGAAGGTTCTTCCTTCAGATTCCAAAGCGGACTGGTTCCACTCACCTCTGATTCCTCTGGATTTTTTTGTGGGGTGGCTCCCATCATTCTAAACAGTGCAATAGGTTAATCGTGAAATGGATTATATTAAGTAAAATGACTATCATAAATAAGAGTGAATGGCCTGATGCTCCATTCTCTGTAGCCCAATACAAGTTCTCCAGGAACTGGTTGAGAGGCCTGTGAGCTGCACAACCTCATATTCAACCAGAGAGACATCTCATTAAGTTCAATAGGACTGACTCCTTAGTAACTATGATTACAATTAAAGACTTTAGCTTGACTCTTTGTGCTCCCCTTGATCATATGCGCAAAGGAATGAAAAGGGGCTAAAAGGGGCTTTGGAAAATGTACAGAGTGAAAGACACAGCATTAGTCCAAGATTATCTGAAAGCACAGCATTAATACCAAGGAACAGCTAAATATCATAGTCTTTTCTTGGGCTTAATCTGGGTTTCCCTTACTCTGAAGTTCAGATGACCCACCTACTGTAAAAACACTGAAAATGTTGCATTTGCAGGAGTCAGGAAGCATAGGTCACCTAAATTTGCTCATCATAAAGCAGCCAGATATTTCATTTAGATGTACTCTGCTCTTAGGATCAATATTTCACTGCTCTGCATGCATTTACTATAGCAACTGAGCTGATGGGTACACCATTTGAAAATATGTAGCAGCAATGGAAAGCAGAAAATCACAGCATTTCCCTCATTCTGATGTGGGATTTTGAAGTCTCTCTGTGGGCAGCAGTAAGGTTATATGATAGAGATCTTTAAAATTATGAATAGTGTACAATGAATACTAATTGAATCCTTGTTTCCCATTTTTTTTTCATACTTGATGGATCAAAAGAATACCTATCTGGCTATCTGGGTCCTTTTTAAACAAAACAAAACTATTCACCTTTGAATCTCATTACCAGAGGACATTGTGAAGACCAAATTCCAGAAGACTCTTGTTAGCATGTAGTAGAGAGAGACTGAAGAAATGCTCAGATTTTGTTTGTTTGTTTGTTTTGTGCTAGCAAGCAAAAAAAATTGTGTATTTACAAGTATGAGTAAGTGTTGGAATAAAGTAGCAGCTTTCTGAACAGTTACTGTGGGTGAAAAAAAGGAAAGGAGGGAGGGAGGAAGGAAGACTTCTTAAAAAGAATAGGTAAATTCCCTCGCAACCTGTTTGGGGACAGGATGGACTTCCACCGGCCACCCAGCTCTGGCATGCATGCAAGGTGAGCCACCTGATGGTCCTTGGGTGTCTGGAAACAGCTCATAGCTCCTCTTTTCCCCACAAGACACAATTGTGCACAAAAACCATGTGTACCCTATTTACGTAAATCACAATATGTGTAAAATTGCAACCACATCTAGCACAATTTACGCAACGTTGTGGGCATAAACTCTCTAATTAGACCATTTATGCCTGTATTTAGTAGGGATGTGCTCTGCTTCTAATCCGACCGTAGAAGCAGGAGCGGAGCGGGGGGCTTCGCCTGCCCTTAAGGCGGAGGCGAAGAGGATTGGGGGGCCGGCGGTGCGTGGCGAAGAGGATCGAGGTGAAGGCGGATCCTTCGCCTCGATCCGGAGCTCCGCCGGAAAGGTAAGTGGGGTTTACCGGGCCCTGCCGCTGTCGCCCATGCGGCGACGGCGGCAGGGCCCGGTAATCCCCCCCCCCTCATCTCCCTTACCTGCCTCCGTCCGCGGTCCGTCAGCGTCTTCAATTGAGCCCGTGGTTCCAGCAGGACGTCTGGGCCGCTTGTGGCCCAGACTTCCTGGTGGAACCGCGGGCTCAATTGAAGACGGCGACGGACCACAGACGGAGGCAGGTAAGGTCCCCCTCTCCCTTGGTCCCTTACCGGGCTCTGCTGCCATTGCTGCATGGGCGGCGATGGCGGCAGGGCCCGGTAACCCCCCCTATGGGGGGGGGAACGGAGCTCCAATCTGGATCCGGAGCTCCGAGCGGAGCGGAGTGGGCACAGGCGGAGTGGGGGCGGGGCGGAGCGGCCCGATCCAAAAATGGCGGATCTGAAAGTGAAGCGGAGTGGGGGGTCCGTGCACACCCCTAGTATTTAGCATTCATAAGGACATAAGAAGTGCCCTGATGCTGGATCAGACCAAGGGTCCATCGAGTCCAGCACTTTGTTCACACAGACTCTGTGGTGGCTGCTCTTCTGAGGTCACAACAGTGACTTTGGAAGACCTCAGGGACACCAGGAAGGGGGTGTTCCAGTGTGTGAGGAAGGGAGGGGAGAAAGCAGGAACCACAATGTCCTAAAGCCTCCCCATCAGCATCCCTGCCCTCTGCCAGTAAGTGAGGGAGATTATCTTAGGGCATGTCTACACCTAAGGATGTAGAGGGAGGGAGCAGGGAGAATCCCGGACTTACCTGCTTCCATGATCCTCCACCAGAATCTTGGGAGCCACGCGATGTCCTGGAAGAAAAGAGGGACGTCACAGCCGCCTTCTTTTTGTTTAAGCAGGGGAGACATGCTTACTTGTGCTCCACAGCAAAAGTGAGGCCACAGCTAGACCTAAGGTTTATCCTGGGATCATCCAGGGTTCGCCCCTGCCTGAGCACTGGATCCCCTGTGTGTCACCTAGATGAACAGGTTTGACCCCTGGATGATCCAGGGATAAACCTTAGGTCTAGCTATGGCCTAAGTCTAAAAACAAAACCTGAACCTGCTCCCCCCCACCCCCCAGGGGCATGGAGCCTCCCCGTACAGTTCCGGGCCCATTTTCAGAGCCCCACTACTTGCAGGGAGGAAAGGAAGAGGTGGGAGCAATGACCACACCACCCACGGTCCACAGGATGCTCCTGGGACCATGGAAAACCTCAGGTTTTCTGTGGTTCCCAATATCCTGTGGAAAGCCCGTGGCCATCCCTGCTTGCCCCCGCGATTTCCTGTGCATCATACAGACGCACAGGGACCCACACGAGACCAGACTGGATTTAATGGCTGGTGTAGACATTCCCATAGAGGTTCATAGAAGTACCTTTTTCTTTCTTTTGAGGAGGAATGGGAGGAGAAATTGCCGCTGCCGTTCCTCCTGCCCAGCTTGGATCTCAGAGTCCTCTGTGTTTTGGGATTGCAATCCATAGGATTGTGCTCTAAGCCAATTTCACAGCATGGGAAAGGATGCTCAATAGTCCAATCATTGTGGCAATGGTCTGATTAGCATTTTGAAGAGGAAGAACAAGAAACAATAGCAAATTGCTGAGCATTTAGATGGGGGGATGAGGAAAAGCAGGAGTAAGCCTGTTAGCATTTTGACGGGTAAACAATCAACCAAAGCAAGCCTACGAGCAATTCAAATGGGATGCACAGTAATATGGTAGGGTGGGAATTAAACATTTAGAAAATCACTGCTGGGAACATTTGTACAAACACTTTTGTTGCAAAATATACCCAACATGCAGTGTCATTTCTCAGCGAGGTGGAAATACCCACAGAAATAAAAGGAAACGTTTTGCACATCCCTACTTATCACCAAAACAACGAGGGGTCTTGTGATACCATAAAAGCTCACAAATATATTGTGTTATGAGCTTTCATGGTTAAAAGAAAAGAATTCTGTTCAGACAACTGCTGTAACGTTGAAGATAAAGTCACACCTGATCCGATACTCAAATGAATTGAACAAGAAGCACCTTTCAGTGTGTTCCTTCTAGGTCAGAGGTTCCTTATCCTTTTTTTCCACATCCATAGTTAAAGATGAGGGGGGGATTTTGTTTGCTTTGATGTAAACTGACCTAACCCACAATTCTCAGGATTCAAACACAGTTATGCTTCAGATTGGGAGCGGATCTACACAGAGTACTGAAGGCACTTGCATGCGCCCCCAGTGCACCCCCAAAGCGATTGTGTAGATACCGCCCTGGAAGAGATGGAGGAAGAGGCGGAGGAGGCGGCGGCTGGGGAATCCGGCCGCGTCCTTGCCGCCGCCGCCGCCCACCTCCCCGCCGGCCTCCTGCTGCCAGCGAAAGAGCCAGCCAGGTCGGAGAGCTTCTTCCGCTCTCCGCCCCGCCTTCTTCCGCCGAGCTCTCCAACCTGGCCGGCGGGGAGGTGGGCGGCAGCAGCAGCGGCGGCAAGGACGTGGCCGGATTCCCCAGCCGCCGCCTCCTCCGCCTCTTCCTCCATCTCTTCCAGGGCGGTATCTACACAATCGCTTTGGGGGCGCACTGGGGGCCCATGCAAGCGCCTTCAGTACTCTGTGTAGATTTGCCCTGGGTCCTTTTCTGAATTTCTGAGTTCTTGGTTCAAAAATTGCTTGCAAAAATGTGCTTCCCCAAATTGCAAATGTTAGAAAAGTTTTATACAGAAATACATGTGATTTTTTTTTTTAACCGATGGGTTGTGTTTTTTTTAAAAAAAAATCACTGATGCAGAGATTGGACAGGTTGGAGTTGTGACAAAACTGATATGGATCAGATGTTGATTGAATCGTGCACAGTGGTGTTGGGTGTGGAAAATTTAATGATGCCTGAACTTGGCATGGTTCATCAGAGGCATCAATATAATAAAGAAACTCTCCTAGACCAGGTTTGTGTTTTGCTTGCTGTTTCCTACCCTCAGCTGATTTTTTGTTTGTTTCTTTTTTGGGGGAAGGCTGATATTAGTAGTGTGCCAAAACTTTTGATTCTTCCATTTGGGGGTGGGGGGAGAAGAAATAAAAGCCCTGGAAAAAGAGGCTGGGAGAGGTGATAATTTTGTATAATGTCCTTGGGGAGAGAGACAAAGTTTTCACACACTTTTTAAAGTGTAGGTAGTTGTTGAGAGGTCTTATTTCTATTTTTTCAAAAAAAAATTAAAAAACTATCCCCCAGCACTAGCAGGAGCCCAGGAGTTCTTCCTGAATGCTTATTGGAGAAGGCGAGGTCACATGGTCTCCAATAGGCATTCAGGAAGAACTGCCAGGCTCCTCCAAGTGCTGCAGGTGGTGGTAAAAGAAAAATAGAACGAAGACTCCACAACAACCAGCTACATTTTAAAAAGTTACGTGGAAACTCTGTTCCCATCCCCAAGGAGAAAATTCTCCAAAATTCTCTCCCTCCCTGCAAAAGAGGCATAAAAAAACAATGCCTCTTTTGCAGGGAGAGAAAAATATCCCCAAAATTGGGGGCATGATTCGACACAGCGCTCACTGGTATCTCTGCACCTTATAGACATATCCAACCGCTTTTGCCATTGGATGCTGCATCTAGATTTCTCCCCAACTATTTCAACTCTATCCAAGACCCACACCAAATTAAACAGCCACTCAACAGTGCACTCTCTTGATTCCACCCCCTGACCCAGACAGCTCCTCAGCCAGGTATCAGAATTGTTGATTTCCAGAGCTAGCAAGCCTAACCCAGATAGAGAAAGAGGCCATCCTTTAACTAGCCTGGTTATTATTTATATAGTGCTTTAAAACCACAAGCTCAGCACTGTACAAAACATTACAAGAGAATGGGGGTATCACTTTTTTGTTCAAGTAGAAACAGCGGGAGATCAAATTTAGATGAGTGATTCAAGTGTTGCATCTCTGCTTTCAGGCACCATCCCTTTATCTTTTAATCTCACCTTGTAAAACACATTTCACACATACCCTCTACACTGAACTCATGTGTATGTAATATCCAACACTTTTTCTTTCCACATCATGCATCTGATGAAAGAGACTCCTGCCTACAAGACAAGTATGGGGTTTTTTTTTTTTTTTTAAAAAAAAAGCTAACACCCCCCCCCTCTCTCTCCCTCTGATACAGACTCACAAGGAATCAAAAGCTGAAGCAAAGTATTCATGGACAGGACTCTGTAGAAAAGCATCAGCAATTAAAAAATATTGCAAAACTGAGCTTTTGTCATGCATCATTTCCACTTTGAAAACAACAAGTAGTCTGGAACTCTCCAGTCTGGGGAGAAATTTGATTAGAGAGAAATTCGAGCTCATCCTAAATGTCAGTTTTTTTGAAAATTCTGTCTCTTTCCATTAGCTCTCTCTCTCTCTCTCTCACACACACACACACCATCACCATGTTTGTTTTCCATTGCATCCTTTCTTCATACAATTTCCTTCAAGTGCTCTCCTGTTAACTGTTTTCTCCAGGACTTCTCTTCTAGCCACTGAAACAAACCACTGCAACATACAAACAAGTATGAACAATGGATGGAGAGATCAAGTTTTATGTACAAAGGCTTCAGCCCTGAAAGCCCTTTTCCCATATGTAAGTAGTCTTGGGGATCATGGCTTATCTAAGAAATAAGCCCTGCTTTGCTACAATCAACAGGAGGTTATAATACAGAAAGTAAAAAATGGGATTCCAAAACTTAAAACATTATACTAGACAACAACCTTTGTCTAAATGTGATGTTTCTGTACTCCTACTGTACTCCTACTGTACTCCTACTGTACTCCTACTCCTACTCCATCATCATCATCATCTAAATAGTTCTCTAGTCTAGAGTGTTCACACTGCTTCACGTATAACACAATAGTGATCAATTTATTATGCCATTTTGAAGATTAATCCAGCAAAATCTCCCTGCAGATGTAGGGACCTCTTCTGTCAATGGGAGGCTGTTGAACCAGCAAAGCTTTTCCACTCACTGAATGAAAAAGGAATCAAATGTTGCTAAACCCTCCTCTCCCTGCACTCCTCTATGTCCACCAAAAATGTGTTCTGGGGGGAATTGATGGACCCTTCAAAGTGGTGAGAGGAGGCAGTGGGGGATGAAGAGGGAGAGGGGAATCGGTGAAGATTGCCTCCCACCATACACACACACTTGCACCAGTGGGAACATTCTGCGTATTGATGTTGCGGTCACCTGACCAGGCCCAGAGTCCATACTTCTAGTGCCCACATGGCCCAACAAGCCCATCCACCCTCATCCAGAGCCGTCATTGCAGCACACAATGGAGGTTCTGGAAATTATGCATAGCAACACCTTTAACCTTGTACAAATGGGCCCTTTTGGCCATCATTTACGCCACAGGGAAAATCCGTAATTTCCGGAGACTCTATTGTTATGCACAATGGAGGCTCCAGGTGAGGGTGGATGGGCTTGTGCCATCATTGGATGCTCACCAAGCCTCAAAGAAGCTCATGTAGTGCCAGGAGCAGGGGTGGACGGTGACGGCAGGATGAGCATCTGATGAGTTGAACATGGGTGAGTCTGTCCATCCCTAATTTTGAGTCCTTGCCTGTGGAATAAAAAGTCTGGATCCAACTTTGTGAACCGCCCAGAGAGCTTCGGCTATTGGGCGGTATAAAAATGTAATAAATAAATAAATAAACAAATAACTCACTTTCATCTTATTAAATACCTCATTTCCATATACTGTATGTCCTACTTAAAGGGGTGTGCATTTTTAAAAATGGCAGAAGCAACAGCGAGGAGAGAAACAGATCTGGAACAATATACTGAATACCACAAATCACAGCTCAAAGCTAGTTCATGGTATCAAACAGTATTGAAGAATAAATACAACTTGTATCAATATGAAACCATTGAATGCCAATTCATTACAAATCTTTCATCAACATTTCGCTAATACAGTAATTTCTTTATTGAGCAACCTATCTCAATATACAAAACAGTAAAATAAAAGAAACATGTGTAAGGGCAAGTCAATTATACATAAACATCAAAACACTGAACGATAAGTATCCATTACAGATATTTCATTAAATATAGCTAAGCATTAGAACAACTAGCCACTACACAGTAACAGATTTAGATAATGTATGATATAGGAGGTTATGGTATAGTTACTGTGGGCCAAAGGACATGGGGCTAGAGCAGCTGTAGGACTCAGCAGCAGGTGACAATGGCTAACAAAGTCCTCTTCCCCCAATAACAAAATACAAGTCACACACACACACACACAGAAGACAGCTTGGCCACCACTCCTGACCTTTCCCTAAAATATGGAGCTGCAGAGAAATGTTGGGTGTTTTCTAATGTTCTGGCCAGTGCCCCATAACAACAGTGCCCCATAGAACCTGCCCTAGGGCAGAATCCAAATGAGTATTTCAGGTGTGCCCATGGGCATGAGCATGCCCAGTGGGGTCTTTTGGCTCTTCCCCCATAGAATCGTAGAGATGAAGGAGGACTTGTAAGATGTCTACTCCAACCCACTACCCAATGCAAGAGTGAGAGAAGCAGAGCACTGCAGGTCAAGCGCTAGGGTCCGCAAACTGGACTCAACTGGGCCAAGCCAGCAATTTCTCACCAGGCTTCAAGCCCCAGCCAGATGCCCATGCCATCCCTAAAACTGACAGATCCAAACTTCTGGACCAGGATGTGAGGATTTTGCTCCCCCCGCCCCCAGCTCTGAAACAAAGGTCATCATCAGACAAGTGTTTTATTGCATGCTCATTACTGGGCACTCACGGATTTTTACAGATACCATTTACGATGTTGTCTGCATCCCACGCACATCCCGCCCCTTCTAGCCTTCTTCGCATGACAAAAAAAAAAAGACCCTGGTAAGTCCGACTTATTTTTAAAGATGGAAGTTGCCGCTATCTCCTGTTGTGTGCAGGAGAAGCAGCGGGATCAAAACGGCTCACTGAATGGGCCATGTGCATGTTGTTTACTTCCTCTTTCAAAAGAGGAAGTAATGAGGGACAAGCGATGGTAAGGAAACATGGTTTCCCCCCTAGTGAAGATGCTTGAAGTGCATATATTTGCTTTGACTTAAATTCTTCTTCTTTCTCCTGAAATCTCTCTAAATCTATCCATTCCACAGGGATTTTTTTGCAAAGATGCAGCGTGCACCATTTAGATTTTATAGTGTACTTTGGCAAAATGAGGAGATCAGCTCATTGACATGAGCGGACAATGCAAACTTTGTTGTTGTTTATTCGTTCAGTTGCTTCCGACTCGTCGTGACTTCATGGACCAGCCCACGCCAGAGCTTTCTGTCGGCTGTCGCCACTCCCAGCTCCCCCAAGGTCAAGTCTGTCACCTCCAGAATATCATCCATCCATCTTGCCCTTGGTCGGCCCCTCTTCCTTTTGCCTTCCACTTTCCCTAGCATCAGCCTCTTCTCCAGGGTATTCTGTCTTCTCATTATGTGGCCAAAGTACTTCAGTTTTGCCTTTAATGCCATTCCCTCAAGTGAGCAGTCTGGCTTTATTTCCTGGAGTATGGACTTGTTTGATCTTCTTGCAGTCCAAGGCACTCTCAGAATTTTGCTCCAACACCACAGTTCAAAAGCATCTATCTTCCTTCGCTCAGCTTTCCTTATGGTCCAGCTCTCGCAGCCATAGGTTACTACGGGGAATACCATTGCTTTAACTATGCAGACCTTTGTTGTCAGTGTGGTGTCTCTGCTCTTAACTATTTTATCAAGATTTGTCATTGCTCTCCTCCCAAGAAGTAAACGTCTTCTGATTTCCTGGCTGCAGTCAGCGTCTGCAGTAATCTTTGTGCCCAGAAATACAAAGTCTGTCACTGCCTCCACGTTTTCTCCCTCTATTTGCCAGTTATCAATCAAGCTGGTTGCCATAATCTTGGTTTTTTTGAGGTTTAACTGCAACCCGGCTTTTGCACTTTCTTCTTTCACCTTTGTCATAAGGCTCCTCAGCTCCTCCTCGCTTTCAGCCATCAAAGTGGTGTCATCTGCATATCTGAGATTGTTAATGTTTCTTCCTGCCATAAATGTTTACAGAAAGAAGAAGGGTTGATTAGTATGGCAAACTCTGAGCATTAGACTGGTGGAGTAATCCTAATGGCAGTGATAGGGCAGGAAAAGACAGAGGTAGGGAATTATGGTTTGCCAACTAAGGAGTGGTGAGGGGCTAGGGGAATGGTGAGACACGGCTTGGGAGACTGAGCACAGCAAGGGGAATTTCAAGTATAAAGGACAAAGGTGGGGATAGGTGTACGGGGTAGATGCATGGGGTGGGCAGGTGGGAAAACCAGCACATGGGGTGGGGGGATGCCGGTGCACAGGATGGGAGGGTGCCAGTGGCAGCAGCACACATTAGGCGGCAGCCCACCCTGGACCAGGCCTGGAAAGTGCAAACTGTGCCTGCAATTTGCACACCATCCTATTTACACAGGGGGGAAACACCTGGGAAAAGGTCCCTGGATGTCGGGAAAAGCTTGTGTCTTGGCTCAGAAATTCAAGCCAAATCAGGCGGGCAGCAGGGATCCATTGGGCTCAAAAAGGGGCAGATTTTCAAATGGCAGACATCCTTAGCTAGCTGATGGGTCTGAAAATACGAGCATAACAACTTTCAGTCTTTTAACACAGGACTGATGGTAATCTTTGCATAAGGCTACCAACTTTAAAAAAAACCTGTTTTCTTCTTTATGGGATATTGGTAGCAATAAAGCTTTATATTACTTCCTAGCAGACGTTCATCAGGCATAAACAATTTTCGCAACTTCGTGCATCAAAACGAACATTCACTCTCTCCCTCCCCCTCCGCTGCCCCTTCCCCGACACCTCTATCAGAAGATCTGTGAAGGAAATTCTTGGAGGCATTAAATCAGATCATAAAACTCTCTCAGTGAGCGGCAGCAAAATATAATCACTAGCTTTATTCACTTGCTCGGTGGGGCTGTATTTACATTAGTAAGGAGATCATGTCATCAAGTAAAATATGCTGTGGGAGAGGCTACTGGTGCCTGGTTCCAGGTGCTCTGATCATCAAACCTATTACTTTTGACAGACAAATGTCTCTAGAGAGTGATACATGTGCCAGCCACTTATGAGAAACAGCCCCGTTTCCATGCATATGTTAGCACAATAATTCATAGTTCGTGGCAGGAGGGGATAATTTTTGTATGACATAAAACACAAATCAGAAGATTGGGAACGCCTTTGCTTTTCACGACAATTATCTGCCGAATATAACTTGGAATTGAAATATATATACTCAACCACTCTTTTCTTCAGCATTGCTCCTCCCTGTACAGAAGTCGGATACTGCAAAGGATTGTACTATGTAATGCCATAGGCCTGTGGGGAAGTACATGCCTTGCTAGCCATGGGTGAGCATTTTGGTTCAGGTTTTCTCGTATACAAATTTGCCCAAGTTTGCAAATTACTTCATATTTGGGATAAAAAGGACTTGAACTTAAAAAAGAAAGAAAGAAAGAAAGAAAGAAAGAAAGAAAGAAAGAAAGAAAGAGGGCACAGCGATAGTACAAGCAGAAAGAAGTTTAAAATGAATTATTCTCTTCCCCATCCAAACCCTGGGAAGTTTACCAAGGAGGGCTGGGGACATGTAGCAGAAAATTCTCAGCAACCTTCTCACCAAATCTAAGTTCCCTATATTCTTTGGGCTGGGGAAGCTACAATAGTTTAATGAGTATAAAAATCAAATAAATGCCAAAAAAATTTTTTAAATTAAAGTGTGTGTGTGTGTGTGTGTGTATACACACACACACACACACACACACACACACACACACTAAAAATCATTTTTTTAAATTTTAAACCGGATTTTTAAAAACAAATTTCAAAGTTTAAATTTTGTCTCTTTGAAAAACAATGAATTTACTATAAAGACCAAACACTAAAAGCATTTACAATTGTAGTCTCTAAAGACTGGAATCCATTCTCTCTCTTTAAAAAAAAAATGTTGGGTAAAAAGGCTGTTTTTTATGTACATTGAAGACCATGGGCAAAAATGTGTGACTTCCAAGATTAAACATTATAAATGACACAACACATCATGCATTGTGATATTACTCTGGGCTTCTTGCTGAAACCAGAGACCAGCAATTTATCTTAGTCACTAGGATCAAGGAAATGCCATCCTATATCTCTCCGAGATCATCCACTCTGCCCATCTGGTTGATCTGGTACTTAATCCTATTTTATGCCCTCCACCTAGATGAGCTGGGCAATGTGTTCAATTCTTGAATTATGGATATTGATGACTCTTTCAACCAAGGAGCATGGACATTTACCTTCCATCTCATGGAGAAACTGTATTCTTGGAGGTGGTTATGCTAACATAACTACCATGCCCTTCTCTTAGAAGATGCTGGATATTTACAGCCCAACCCCATGTCTTTTCACTCAAAACTAAATATTAATTTGAATGAAATGGGAAGAATAATACTAACTGGGACAGAAGGGGAGATCTGGTATGACATTCAGAACCCTGCTGGCACACATATGGTCAGGTGGGAGATATAAAGCAGTTGGTTTCCCAATGGTTCGTGTGTGTGTGTGTGTGTGTGTGTGTGTGTGTGTGTGTGTGTGTGTGACTCTTATTGTCACTCCTATTGAAATAAATGGCAGGGAAACTACGTGTACCAGTCTGAGCCTGAAAGATTCAGGAAGTCCAACCCTGGGATCTCACCAGGGAAGAGAGGGTCTTTGGACTTTGCAGATCCAAAGCGATTCCTGTCCTGCCCCATTTGGGGTTATACTGTTGGCCACTACAGATGGATGATTCTGTCCATTTTCGTTTCAACCAGTTTCTGATTTATCTCGTTAAGTTCATTTCATCCCAAACTTTGAGGGCTTTTTTGTTTTGTTTTTTAAGTTTGCATGAAAATTGGAATGTATTTTGGTGCACATTCCTGCTATTACATGACATTTTGGCCTTAGCTAGACCTAAGGTTTATCCTGGGATCGTCCTGGGGTTATCTCTGTTCATGTAAATGACTCACAGGATATCCTTAGAGCAGGCAGGGACGACCCCGGGATGATCCCAGGATAAACCTTAGGTCTAGCTAAGGCCTGAGTGTGCAATTTTCTCCTACACATAAGTTTGCCAACAATTTTTGCAACTTCATGCATTTTTAGCATTATTTTCAGTAACCTGTGCATTTTGCTGTGCATTTTTTGGAGAAATACACAGCAACATTAGGTGAATTTCAAAAGATAACTAGTTCAAAAGTGCAAAATGTTGAAGTGAAATAAACAAGTTTCTCCCTTATATTTACTGGCTAGAGATAGACTTACGGCCACATAGTTTTTCATGGATGTAACCAGGACCTTGATGCTTGCTCCCTATCAGTGACACTCCAGTACACTACTGTAGGGTTACCTCTGCCCCTTGAGAACTTGGCCAGCCAACAGATCTGGGATTGGGATTGTACTCTTAAGAACATAAAAAGAGCCCTGATGCTGGATCAGACCAAGGGTCCATCTAGTCCAGCACTCTGTTCAAACAGTGGCCAAGCAACTGTCAACCAGGAATCCACAAGCAGGACACAGGCACAACAGCACCCTCCCATCCATGTTCCCCAGCATAAAGAATTACTGCCTCTGATACTGGAGGTAGAACATAACCATGAGGCCTAGTAGCCATTGATAGCCTTCTCCTCCAGGAATTTATCCTTTTATAATTTACCCTTTTAATGCCATCCAAATTGGTCGCCCTCACCAATCTTGTGGTAGTGAATTCCATAGTTTAACTATGAGCTGTATGAAAAGGTATTTCATGAATCTCCCACCAATCAGCTTCATGGGATGACCACAGGTTTTAGTATTATGGGAGACAGAGAAAAATGTCTCCCTGTCCACATTCACCACACTATGCATAATTTGGTACATTTCTATCATGTCTCCCCTTAGCCTCCTTATTTCTAAGCTAAACAATCCGAGATGTTGTAACCTTCCCTCATAGGGGAGATGTTCCACCCCCTTGATCATTTTAGTTGTCCTTTTCTACACTTTTTCCAACTCTAAAATCTTTTTTTTTTTAAGTGTGGTGACCAGAACTGTATTCTAAGTGTGGTCGCACCATAGATTTGTATAAAGCCTTTGTATAAAGCATTATGATACTGACAGTTCTATTCTCAATTCCTTTTCTAATAATGCCTAACATGGAGTTTGCCTTCTTTACAGCAGCAGCACACTGGGTTGACATTTTCATCGAACTGTCCACCACAACCTCAAGTCTCTTTCTTGGTCTATAACCACCAGCTGAGATCCCATCAGGTTATTATACTTGAAGTTGGGATTTTTCGTCCCAACCTGAAAGAAAATATGAACAGGCTGCTGTTGGAACTTTTAAGTAATTGATCTTGCTTACTTGCATTTCTAGAAGGTGGGGGCAAAAATCTGATTTTTATCCCTCTGAAGATACAATTCCATAGAGCAAAAGGCATGTCAGCTGCATAACCAAAGGTTTTTTGCTTAGCTTACTTTCCTGGATTATATAAAGGTTCTGGTTTGTTGCAGACCAATGTATTTCCATTCTTATTATAACTAGTAATACATTAGTCTGTTTCAGTGCTACTGAGCACCATGGATCACTTTTTCCCTATAGAAGGGTGTCCAGAGGGTGAAAATGGCCTGCTTACAGTTGCCCATGCCTAGACTAGTAGAGACACGGAGCTCCTGCTTTTGGAATGGTGTGTTGTTTTCTGGATTCAAGATTTCATTATTCTTTTCTTGCTGTTTTCTGACATTACAAGTTTGGCCTGCAGACGTTTTTTCTGATTCTCGTACATTTATCCTTTCCTTCCTCCCTCATTTATTCAACATGCATTTTCATTGGCAGCTGTCATATTGTTACCAACACATGAGCAGCTCTGAGTGTTGAGGATGTCACCAAACTGGTGCTCTTATTAAAAGGTAAACATGGAGATTTGTCATCCAGAAAATACTGCAGCTGCTCCCAGTGCTGATATATAATGTTGAACTGCCAGCCGTAAGAACTGTGTATAATGTTTGTTCAAGATGAGAAGCTGCAATAACAGAAACCTTTTTTCTGCATCTGAATCCTATTGTAATCCAAGCAATGGTTCCCTTAGCTTGGATGAAATGAGTGTATTTAAAAAGACAAACCATGGTGTCAATTTCTCGAGGACCAAGACAGAAGCAAGGAAATGACTGCACAGGCACCAGAGCTTGGGATAACAAGGGCCTTGTTATTTAAGTTGGGTAATTCACCTCTCCCTGGATCTGCATGTGAGAGTGTGGGAATCTAATCAATCCTTTCTCCAGGCAACTAGCCTGCTTTATGGGCAAGCCACTCTGCCAAGCCAGGGGTCAGGTAAAACCCAGCCCTTTTCTTAAGCTATACATGTGTGTGTGATAAAACCCAGCCCTTTTCTTAAGCTATACATGTGTGTGTGATGGGGAAAGGGAACCTCCCTGTGTCACCCCTGTCCAGTGCCACACAGCTCTGAGTAGGCCAGACATGGAGTTCCCCAAAGGCAAGCCCTATCCTGCCTCAAGAGCCACACAGCCCCTGAGAAGCAGGCCTCCAAATTTCACAATCAATGTAAAGGTGCCAGTGAGTGCTAACCAAGGCCGTTGCTACACCTCCCGGTGTTCTGGGAGGGAGCGGGGAGGCTCTCATGATATCCTGATCACAAGAGCCTCTCCCAGCGTGCACACGTGGTGGCAGCGTCCTGGCAGAAAGCAGGAACGTCGCGGGTGTTGGTGCTTTTTTACCCTGAGTGGGAGCCAGTCGCGCAAGAGCGAGGCCCCGCTCCAGTGAAACTGTAAGTTCATTAAAAAAAATCAGCCCCCAACCCCTCCCTGCCATCCCAGGGGTGGCAAACTTGCTGCCACCCCCTCCCCTGACAGGCATGGAGCCACACCACGTGGCTCAATGCCCATTTCTGGTGCTGTACTTACTCACAAGTAAGTGCGGCACCAGGCGGGACAGGCGCCCACACCTCCTGCAGTCTCAGGACAATCGCGAGACTGCAGGAAGAATTGGGTTTTCCCAGGGTTTATTAATTCCTGGGAAAATCTGTGCTGATCCCTCCCCCAAACCCTGGGAGTCCCTGTGCATCTCTGGATGCACAGGGATTCAGACATGACCAGCCCAACTATTGGATTAACGCCAAGTCCTACACCTAGGAAATAGAAACCAAAGGCACAGTTACAAGTTGGGGGATACTTGGCTCAGCAATACTACAAATGAGAAGGATCTTGGAGTTGTTGTAGATCAAAAGCTGAATATGAGCCAACAGTGTGATGTGGCTGCAAAAAAAACCAAATGCTATTTTGGGATGCATTAATAGAAGTATAGCTTCCAAATCATGCGAGGTACTGGTTCCCCTCTATTCAGCACTAGTTAGGCCTCATCTTGAGTATTGCATCCAGTTCTGGGCTCCACACTTCAAAAAGGACGCAGGCAAGCTGGAGCATGTTCAGAGGAAGGCAGCAAGGATTGTCAGGGGTCTGGAAACAAAGCCCTATGAGGAGAGACTGAAAGAACTGGGCATGTTTTGTCTGGAGAAAAGAAGATTGAGGGGAGACATGATAGCATTCTTCAAATACTTGAAAGGTTGTCACACAGATGAGGGTCAGGATCTCTTCTCAATCCTCCCACAGTGCAGGACATGGAAAAACAGGCTCAAGTTACAGGAATCCAGATCCCGGATGGACATCAGGAAATACATCCTGACTGTTAGAGCAGTACGACAATGGGCTGTCCCATACTAGAGGCATTCAAGAGGCAGTTGGGCAGCCATCTGTCAGGTATGCTTTAGGGTGGATTCCTGCATTGAGCAGGGGATTGGACTCAATGACCTTGTAGGCCCCTTCAAACTCTACTATTCTATGATTCTATGGACTGGTATAGAAATGGTCCAAATCTATTCTAATATCCTAAAATACCCACACAACCCTGCTCATTCCAATCCACCTATTTAACCACCTTCAACTAAGGTTTAATTCCAGAATAATAATAGTAATAATAATAATAATAATAATAATAATAATAATAATAATAATATGTTACCTGCCTCTCCCTCTGGATCGAGGCAGGGTACAACACAAATAAAAACACCATAAAATACATAAAACTAATTCAAACGTTTAAAACCAATGCATCATTAAAAGCAGCACACAATTAAAAAAGGCAACTTAAAAGATGGGGTAAGGATGGGGGCGGGAAACTGTACACAAGAGACAAACCATGGCAGATAAAATTCCTACACACACCTCTCCAAAGGGAGTGTGCTAATGCTATACTGGTCATAGGGTGGGAGCTAGAAAATGAAAGAGGCCAGGATGCATGTGGGGAGCATCTTGTGCACATGTGTCAGAGGCACATGCAGTGTCCTGGCCTCCTCTTTACTGCCCGCAAAAGCCTACTCCCACCCAAGACATTCCAACAGGGTGGTAATTGGGCATCCTACTGCCCTCCAAGAGATGGAAGTCGGAAGGCTTTGAAAATGCTGACCACCTTCCAAGCCCTATTTCATAAGAGATGTCTAAGATAAGATTTGTGAAACAATAAAAGAGTGCTCCCTATGTATTTGGTGCCTGACACAGCTAGGTGCTGTACAATAAATGAGACAAGATATGCAGGCAATAATGTTGAAGATAAATCACATTTTAGAGAAAGAGATAATAATGCAAAAGAATTAAATCAGGAGGAAATTGGCGGAGAGATGAAATGTTGACTGTTTAAGGGAGAAGATATCCGACAGAAAGCATGGGAGATAATTTCTAGAATGAAAACCACTATAGAAAACATGAATGAATGAAGCAGTAGATACAAAATTCTCCATTTAAATCAGGAGAGGGCAGCTTCTAGGGTTTGAGGGGGCACATTACTCCCCCCTCCTGAATACACCAGGGACTACATACATGCACTGCCATTGGCACTACCCGTGAAATTCCAACCAAATCTGCCAGAGCAGTTGCAAAACACACAGCAATTTTGCAAGGAGACAAGGAGGCTTCCAATGGTGCTGTTTGTAGTAGGGGTGTGCACGGACCCCCCCCGCTCTGCCCCGTGGGCCGATCCAAAAATTTCGGATCGGCCCGCTCCGCTCCGCTCCACGCCATTCCTCCCATACTCCGCTCCTCTTCGCCACGGAGCTCCGGCTCCGAATCGGAGCTCCGCAGTGGAGGGGAGGGGCGCCAGGTAAGGCCGGGAGAGGAGGGGGGGAGTTACCGGGCCCTGCCGCCGTCGCCGCCCATGCAGCGACGGCGGCAGAGCCCGGTAAGGGACCAAGGGGGAAGGGGGCCTTACCTACCTCCGTCCGCGGTCCGTCGGCTTCTTCAGTTGAGCCCGCGGTTCAACCAGGAAGTCTGGGCCGCAGCCACTTACCTTTCCGGCGGAGCTCCGGATCGAGGCGAAGGATCTGCCTTCACCTCGATCCTCTTCGCCACACTCTGCCGGCCCCCCAATCCTCTTTGCCTCCGCCTTAAGGGTAGGCGAAGCCCCCCGCTCCACTTCTAATTCGCCAGTCCGATTAGAAGCGGAGCACATCCCTAGTTTGTAGGTGTAGAAGTCTCTTGTGATAGAATGATCTGTGCCAAATTTCAGCCAAAAGACAAATATCTGTGAGGGTATGGGGTGCTATGTACTTTTAGATTTTTAGATATAGTTTTCTTTTGTTTGTTTCTTAGCAAAACTGGATGAAATTTGCAAAGACAGTTTTTTTCTCCTGAGGCAATTTAGACTGACCTCCGAAGTGATTAATGCTTCCTTGAGGGAGAATGAAGTTCCCACAACTTTAATAGAAACAGTGGTGAGGCTCTTTGATAGAAACAGTGGTGAGGAAACCAAACCTAGATCCTATGATTTCAGATAACTACCGCCCAGTATTATAGAATCATAGAATAGTAGAGTTGGAAGGGGTCTATAAGGCCATCAAGTCCAACCCCCTGCTCAATGTAGGAATCCACCTTAAAGCATCCCTGACAGATGGCTGTCCAGCTGCCTCTTGAATGCCTCTAGTGTGGGAGAGCCCACGACCTCCCTAGTAATTGTTCCATTGTCGTACTGCTCTAACAGTCAGGAAGTTTTTCCTGATGTCCAGCTGGAATCTGGCTTCCTGTAACGTGAGCCCATTAGTCCATGTCCTGCACTCTGGTATGATCGAGAAGTGATCCTGGCCCTCCTCGATCATCCCAGAGTAAATTTGATACATCTTCCTGATGTATCAAATTTACTCTTCTTGGAAAAAGTGCTGGAGCATGTGGTAACCTCACAACTCCAAGAATGTTGCATAATACTGATTATTTAGATCCTGGTATGGAAGTAGTATATGGTATGTGTCAATGGCCCCCAACAGTTGTCAGTACACTTCAATACTGCTATAAAGTAGTAGTGTGGCTCCTGCCTTTTATATCCTGCTTTCATAGTGCAATATCCTGCTTGGTGTAGATGAGGCCTTAGCTGTCCTTGTTAATGACTTATGCCACAGAATGGATGGGGGAAGAGCAACCTTCTTGGTTCTTCTGCACCTCACAGCTGCTTTTGATATCATCGACCATGGTATTCTTCTGGGTTGTTTATCTGCATTGGTCTTGGGAAACATGATTCTAAAGTGATTCTGGTCTTTTCAGGAGGAGCAGTCTCAGAAGGTGATGCAGGGGAGTTTGGTTCCACACCATAGCTCTTACTCTCTGAGGTGTCACAAGATTCCATCCTATTTTCCATGCTTATCAACATTTTCATGAAACTGCTGCAGGAAGTTATAAGAAGGTTTGGGCTGAAGTGTCATCAGTATACAGATGATACTTAGATCCTCTCGTTTCCATCTACATATCCCAGGGAGTTTGTTTAACTCATAAAGCAGTGTTTGGAGGATGTTTTGGGGTAGATGAGGGTAAAAAAGCTGAAACGTAATCTAAACAAGATGGAGGTACTGTAGATATCAATGTTTGAAGACACCCTGTCTATGTCTGTGTTCCTCCAAACCCCAAATCTTCACCAGAGTTCATATTTGGATTCAATCTGCTTCAGAGGAGCCGCGCTTCAAGTCAGAAGACCTGTACCGAATCTTTCTGAATTAGCTGAATTTGGGCTTGCGATTTGTCCAAATCTGAAGCATACTCCTGCTGTCTACCATGTCAATATACCACTGCTTCAGCATCATGGCAATAGGAGGCATAGGCCTTAGCTGGACCTAAGGTTTATCCCGGGATTGTCCCGGGGTCATCCCTGTTCATGTAAATGACACACAGGATATCCTGGGAGCAGGCAGGGACAACCTCGGGATGACCCCGGGATAAACCTTAGGTCTAGCTAAGGCCATAGTGGTAGTATTGCACTCTTGCTTGTGTGTGTGTATGTGTGTAAGAAAGATAGAAAGTCTAACAACAGAGTATTAAAAATAGATATTTTAAGCTAAATGTTCTGGCTTCCATTCCCATCAGTAGCACTATGTATAATAGGGGTGTGATCCGCTCCGATTAGGAGCGTAGAAGCAGTAGCGGATTGGCCTGCTCCGCCTTACCCAGAGGCGGAGTAGGAGCGGACCGCGGACCCCCTAGAAGCAAGGCGAAGAGAAGCGGCCATTTTTCGGAGCTCCTAGTTCAGGCGGAGCGCTCCGGTCGCCATCTTGAAAACATTTCGCCATAGGATTGCATTGCGGCAAATAATCGTGCATAACTAGGTTGTTTTTGAAGCTATCGTTCTAGAAATTCTTGTGCTCAGAGAGTCGTGGATGGGGGTCATTTTGAGACCACTCTCACCTCTCTGCGTTGTCTGGGTCGCGTGCTATATTTTTGTGAAAATCGGGTCAACCGCGCGGCTCAAACGGCGTTTTCGGCTTTTCGCCCATAGGATTGCATTGAGGGAAAGAATCGGAGATAACTGGGGGGGGTTTAAGCTATCATTCTGAAAATTCTTGTGCACAGAGAGTCGTGGATGGGGGTCATTTTGAGACTACTCTCAACTTTCTGCATCATACGGGTCGCGCGCTAGAAGTTTTTAAAAAATCGGCGGGAAAAATACCTTTTTCAAAGGGCTGAGGGGCAGAGTCAGCTCCCGGTCATGATGATCCCAAAGTTGGAGGAGGGCATAGGCAAAACGGGTAACTTGGGATTCTGGGAAACTTCTCTTTCTTCATCTGAACGGGCATTTCCCCGTGTTTTTTAACACAGTAGCCCCACCAAATGCACAAACACAACCTGAAATCATATACTAAGCCAAGAATAAGAGATAGAAACACAGCACTGCTCCCCACCCTAACCTTGGTGAACAACTGAATCGATGTGGTGCAAGGGGATGAGCTCCCCTAGGGCATCTCATCGTGGACGTGCCCCCACTCTCTCCTGCACTGGAAGGCCATTAGAGCCTTCCAAAGAGAGTAAAACGGTGGAGCAATGCCTATCATGAGTTGAAGTGAATGCTCACTTTTCAGTGGTGGAGCAATGCCTGTTATGAGTTGAAGTGAGCGTTTTACTTCTTCTCAGAGCTGTTGGTGGCTGTCTTGAACTGGCAGCTACTTCCCCCTCCCCCGGGCATGTCCCCCTATTGCTGGTAAAAGACAGACATAGCCTTTTAAAAAAAATTCTTCTTGCTGTTTATTGAGCAACACTGCTGCTTTTAATTCCACCCCTCCTTTGTTTATTTATTGATTTATTCCATTTTATATGCATTACTGGCTTATCCTTGGCTCACTTCCTTATGCCCCCAGAAATGCCAGCTGCATGCCTGCCTGCCTTCCCTCCCTCCTCCCCTGCCCACCTCGCAGGGATGTTGTGTGTGGGGTGCCCGATTTTCAAAAATTCGCCAAAAATCAGGGGATGATGGGATTGCTTTGAAACTTGGCGTGCGTGTGTATATCCCCATGAGGTGTCATGGTGCCAAACATGAGGTTTCTAACTTGAACAGAAAAAAGTTGTATAATTTTTTAGCTTTCAATGCAAGCCTATGGGGGGGAAACGGAGCTCCGGATCCGGATCCGGAGCTCCGGGCGGAGCGGAGCGGAAGTGGGCGGAGCGGGGGCGGGGCGGAGTGGCCCGATCCGGAAAATGGCGGATCTGCAAGTGAAGCGGAGCGGGGGGTCCGTGCACACCCCTAATGTATAATATTTTAAATACTCTGTTATTAGTCTTTCTCTCTTTCTTATACATTTTACGTTAAGACTGACTGCATCCACTGTGGATCCAGAGTCCCCTTGTTGCTCTGCTGTTGTGCCTCTTTACACCAACCTCTGTGTGTGTGTGTGTTGAAATGCTGAGAAACAAAATGAACAAAAAGAAGAAACCACACAGAAACACAATAGAAAAGCTGGAAAATAAAGTCACATGTCTCAGCTAAAAAAAATTCTTTTGAGGGGGGGGGAGAGTGATTTTCATGTGTTTGTATTCCAAACCATTTGCTTAACTTCTCAAGAGCAGCCCCTCAAAGTGCAACTATTCTCACCTGCCTTTTTGAACCCCCCACTCTTGATGTTCTATTTGAATTGAAGAATGAAAACCATTGTAAGGGAAATAGCTGAAGGACAAAGTGATGCCGTGCCTCGACAAGAGCTGTTAGGAATACATCTGTGTGGCTGATAATAGCCCTACTTGAATGCAGTCACATTCTGAAGTGGTGAGACCTCAGCTCCATTGTGCTGTGCATATTTCTCATCGATGGTGTTCTCGTTCGGATCGCTGGCCGAGAGTTAACGGAGGCCTTAGCGAGACCTAGCGGTCTAGCGGGATGGAGGGGTGAAGATCTCACGATGTTTTCATCATGACATCTCCCCTCAGTTCACACGCGGTGCGCAGCGCGCGACGACCTCAGATGGAGAGGTGTCACGACCGCCATTTTTTTTGTTAAAGTGACAGGAGTGCACGAGTGCTTGTGCGCAAAAGGTAAGTGATTTTTTTAAAAAAAATAAGTACTTTCCCCGCTCCCCTCACCCCACCCCCGAGGAATTGCGAGGAGCTGGGACAAACTGCGGCGCCCGGCCACACGTACTGCAGTCTCGGGCTCAGCCCAAGACAGCAGAAAAACCGGGCCTAAGGGGTAGGGTGAGATCCCGGGGCAAGGGAGGGATCATCCCTCCCTGATCCCAGGATCCCCTGTGCATCATGTTGATGCACAGGGATGATCCCAAGGATAACCCCGGGATTCTGCCCCATCTAGCTATGGCCAGAGAGTCTAGACTCCATAATGATGTCAAATAACTGCAATTAAACTTTATTTGCCCTGTTCAGTGGCAACTGTGGGTTGTTGGGTACAAATACAAATAATACACAACCGGATGTCAGAAAAAAGGGATGGGAAAGTTCTGTGGTCTGATCCAGTTTAAGTTCAACCCTTAATCTGGGATGTTCTTCATGGCCTTCACAGTAAAAGCCCATGTTGCCTGCTGGGTGAGATATTGTAGGAAGCTGCTCTGCCACAGAGCTACTGTTCCTCCACTGAATAGGGTTCTTTTATTAAGAACTGGCTGATATACCTGTGTTGCCCAGGCTCCCAAGATATATGTCTGTGAGATAATAATCTTAAAGTAGTTGACCGGTGCTAGGCCTGTGAGTTAATTTTTAATCAAATTGTGTTTGTTTCTTTTTTTTCCCTCCCTCATCATCATGACAACCCTGCAAGGTAGGCCGATGCAAGGCCTGTGAGGTAACTTTAAAACGAAGTCACCCCCATGTTTTTCCTTGTCCCCATAGAAAATGAAAACTACAACTCCCAGCATGCCTTTTGCCATGGTGGTCAACTTGCACAATGGGAATCCTGCCACTGAGACTCAAGTGAAGTGAAGTCTGGCCAAGCCAGCCCACATTGCAGTGTGCAAATGGTGCCTGTATGTAGGCTGTGAGGGAGCTAGCTGGCTGACTGACTTACACTGCCAGTTAGCTCGGTTGTTGCCATTGGCAATGGGCCCAGAGCTTCACCTTCCTCTCCTCCAGCTCCCGATGGTGTTTAGCAACCAAGGTATCTGGCCCCAGGCGCTCTCCCTTCAGGTCCAGGATGAAGAGCCACTTTCAGATGATGGCTGCCAAAGCCTGATAAATCTTCCCTCCTGCCCAAGGCATGCTGGGCATAAGCCTAGGTCCCTGATTACATGTTAATCTTTGAACACCATCTGTGGTGTATTGGGAGACAACTGGAGAGCGGGCCTTCTTAGTTGTGGGACCCTGCTTAGGGATTTATTTTTCTTGGGCAAGCTTGCCTAGTGACTGCATTAATGGCTTTCCAGTGCCAATTGATTATTTTTTTTCCAATGTCTTTTAACTTTATGAGATTTTTTTATGCTGCATATTTTCTGTTTTAACTAAATTACATCATCATCATCATCATCATTTTGATGGAGAACTGAATCATGAAATTCAAAGTAGTGAAAAATTGGAAGGGTAATTACATTCCAAAGCACATTTTTTTCTGGGTTTAGTGTAGATCAGTCAATTCACAATAATTGTGTTCTTCACCCAGCCCAAAATTGTGGCTGCCAATGGCCCTGTTGTTCCTCAAATTCAGGAGAGGAGCAGGATTTTGTCTGGGATTTTATGCTGAATTTCAGAGGTGGTCAGAAGCAAGGAGAAGACTCCATTTTCTGAAGTCCAGCACAACTGCAGAGTTGAGTTCTAGCCTTTCTCTCAGGCTCAACTCTGGGGTTGTGCTGAATTTTGGAGGCATCTGAAAGTTGGTGCGCCCTCCTTCAAGTCTGGGAGAACAATAGGGCTCCTTGCCTTAGGCAATAGGGTTGTTTTGAGCTTTGGTTTATGCTCAGAAAGAGCAAGAATTGTCACCACATATGACTGTCTCCAAAACTCAGTCCATAATCAAAGACATGTTTCCATTCCACTCATCCCTTATCTTGAATTGGCCGTATCTGTACTCATCTGGCTGTAAGGTCTTCTCACCATTGGTGACATGGATGTATTTGTAGATCCTTGGCCAGCTCCCACAATGGAGTACAGGATTTACCCAGTTCTCACCTTCCAGACTCAACACAAATTTGAATCTGTGGTTGAAGTCTGAACATTTCTGAGCTTGCAATGTGTTTGATTCATGGGGGGTGGGGGTGGGACCTCAAACATGTGTTTCATAGCATATGTACATTTTGAGAATGTGCTTGAAAACATTTGTACTTTTGAGAAGTGTGTTCAAACACACTTTTTATCTATGGGAGAAGAATGTGTCCATTTAAAAATGCACAGAATTCATGCACAGAAGACCTTACAGCTTTTCAGGGGGGGGGAAACTATGCACAAAACTAGGCACAAATGTTCATGTGGAAAGCAAAAAACAAAGATTGCAATTTCATAGACACAAGATGAAACAATCTTCAAAGTGGAATTTGGAGAGCACCAATAAACTCAAGTCCATTGAATGCACATCCCTACACAGAAAGTTGCAAACAGGTGTTTTTGAACCATTGTCGAAAAGGATTTTGCCTGGATTCAGGGAAAGAAAGGGTAGACAAAGAAGGGAGGCTGGAGACACATTTTTCGGTAATATATTGCTCTTAGTTATCTCTCCAGCATGCTAAAAATTGGACCCAGCTATCTTCAAAAGCTGCTAGATTATCTTACGCTTTATAAATGATCTGTCCTTCCTGTGTGATTCCACTCCATTCTCATAGTTCTGCATCATTTTAACTGCCCATATTTTAAAATAACAACCACTGTTCCATCTGGTTATGTCACTTTGGCTTCATACCAGCCTTGTATATATACAAGATAACAGTGATGGCTTTATTAGAGGCTGAGTTTACAATTTGGCAGTATACTCTGCCATGGTTATGGTAGATCGACCTTCTCAATTAAAATTCAGTTAAGCAGATTTGCTTGGTGCTTGCCATTTATGGTTACTGCCACGCCATCCTCCTTCTTGTTCAGTTACGTTTATCCTATAATAGATAGTTTCTAGTTCAGAATTCCACCCTGGGAGATCTTTCGGGACATTACAGCAGCTGCAAATTCTGGATTGTAGATTTGAGTAATTACAATTTTGGTCAAAGCCTAATGTAAAACCTAATGCAAATGTCTGGATTGTTCTAATCCTTGCTCTTGTTGTGACAAACAAAGGACATTTTGCACCCACACCCCAGCTCTGGTTTAGGTCTTTTAAATGGGCAACAACTTTTATTCAGTGGAGACTGGTGACTCTGATGTCAGCAGGGAGGTGAATTCGCTCCAGGTTTTAGTTAGCACCAATTAGAATGCTGAAGGAGCTGTCCAAGGTGCCCCTTTAGAGTTCTGACCAGTTCTGAATGAAACCTGAAACAGATTCCCTGGCCCACTGACATGGCCACTAGCCTCCACTGCTTTCATTGTTTTAACTTCAGGCAATCTGCAACAGGCTAATATCTAATTCCTAAAAAAAACCTTTCCTCCAATGTTCATTTTCTATTGAGTTAAAAGATTTGAGCTTTGGTTTATGCTCAGAAAGAGCAAGAATTGTCACCACATATGACTGTCTCCAAAACTCAGTCCCTGATCAAAGACATATTTCCATTCCACTCATCCCTTATCTTGAATTGGCCATATCTGTACTCATCCAGCTGTAAGGTCTTCTCACCATTGGTGTCACAGATGTATTTGTAGATCCTCAGCCAGCTCCCACAATGGAGCACAGGATTTACCCAGTTCTCACCTTCCAGACTCAACACAGATTTGAATCTGTGGTTGACGTCTGAACATTTCTGAGCTTGCAATGTGTTTGATTCGTGGGAGGTGGGACCTCAAACATGTGTTTCATAGCATATGTACATTTTGAGAATGTGCTTTTAATGTGCTTTTAAGTCTTAAATGTGCTTTTAAATCTTAAATGTGCTTTTAAATGTGCTTTTAAGTTTTTAAATCTTATTTGAAAACATTTCTTTTCTCAAAAGGTTATAATCTGTAGTGTGACGATACTAGTTTTTATTATTTGTTTTATTGTCCCACGTGCTGGTTGGCCTTTCCCCTCCCTGTTTGTTAATGTGATTTTAGAATGTAAGCCATATGGCAGGGCGTTTTGTATTTTGTTTTATTTTGTTCTGTACAGCACCATGAAAATTGATGGCGCTATATAAATAATAATAATAATAATAATAATAATAATAATAATAATTTGGAAGTTTGTGGCTGGGGAGGGGGGCATAGAAGATGTCTCCCTACTCCTCGGTCTAATCTACACCAAGCAGGATATTGCACTATGAAAGCAGTATATAAAAGGCAGGAGTGTGATGTTCAGCTGCCTTATATGCTGTAAATGTAAATATCTACAAGGTTCTTGTTTATATTATGCATAAGGTTCCAGGAAGTAAGTAGGTCTCAAGGTACTTACAATTTATAAAGGGGGGTTGAATGCCTGAGTGCTGATTGGTTGGTTGAGGGGGAGTGCTGATTGGCTGAGTAAGAGTGGGAGGAGCTGGAGAAATGTATCTAAATATAGTTTAGTGAATGAGAGGGTGTGGGGTTTAGGATTATGTGAAGTGAAAGGTAGAAGTGGAGTAGAGAGAAGTGGATGATTATATGATGGAAGTGTAGGGTTATATGAGAGAAATGGATGATAGTAGTATTCTAGAATGGAACCTTGTAAGAAAGAACTGACAGAAACCAATACACTTAAAACCTTGTAACCATACGCATTTCAACTGAGGAAACCATTAAGCTTGTACACACACTTACTTATGTAAATAAATTCAAATTACATTTAAGAACATCTGGAGTGGTCTGTGGAGGAGTGGGGCCTAAAGAATAAAGGTGAGACAGGAGGAGCAGCACGTCACACATGTCATTAGCACAGTGGAGATTTAAGTGGTCCTGGGTGCTAGTGGCATGGATAGTCCTGTCAGGTAGTTTGTGGCTGTCTCAGTTGAAGCCAAGATGACACAGATGGGCAGGACATCACAAGGAGCCACACCAAACAGGACATAGTGGTATGAAAGTGGCATATGGTATGTGTCAATGGGCCCCAACAGTTGTCAGTGCACTTCAATACCACTATAAAGCAGTAGTGTGGCTCCTGCCTTCTATATATCGCTTATATACATAGTGCAATATCCTGCTTGGTGTAGACCCTAGTCCTTCCTAGCTAGCATTTTATTGTGCCAAAGGAGTTCCTTCTGCATTACCACCAGTCACTGCCCCTTAAAGATTTGCAGCACTGAGTGTGTGAGTTAGACTGACCTCAGAGCTCCACATGGGCCTAGGGCCAGAGGGCAATTTTTGTTTGTTGGTTTTGCCTTTGTCCCACTGGCTGCCTAATACTTGGTCCATGTAGCCCAGTGTTGTTGACACTGGCTGGTGGCATCTCTCCTGGGTTTTAGACAGGGTTTGTTTGTTTTTTCTCATCCCTATCTGGAAGTGCTGGGAACTGAATCCGGGACCGTTAGCATGCAAAGCATGTGATCTACCCCAGAGCCGTGATCCCTCCCTTGGAGTAGAGGTTTAACGGAAGTCACAGCGTGAGCAGGTCTGGCACGGGTTAGAAGGGGGGGCAGAAAAATGGAAATTAATGAGAATCTTGGGGCACTTTGAGGAGATGAAATCAGGTATCATCAGAGCTACCCTCCATGTGCAGGAAATAATTATTAATCAATTAATTTTATTTAGTTCATTAATATCCCATTATTATTCCTCCAAGGAACCCATAAACAATTCTCCTCCTCTCCATGTTATCCTCACAACAACAACCCTGTGAGGTAGGTTGGGCTGAAAGTCTGTGACTGTCCCAAAGTCACCCAGTGAGCTTCCATGTCTGAGTGGGGACTAGAATCCAGATTTCTCAACTTCCAGTCCAACACTCTGGCCACTACACCGCACTGGCTCTAGGATTAACAGTTCAATATATGTTTTATAGTGCAATCTGATGCATGTGTATTCAGACATATGTCCCATTTACATACTTACAAGTAAGGCCATATCTACACGAAACAGGATATAACACTATGGGCCATACTAGACAGAGGTTTAGCCCGGTGCTCACCCTGGGCTCACCCTTGTGCATCCAGATGACGCACAGGAGATCCCGGGGTCAGGCAGGGGTGAAACTTCCCTGGACGCGGGGTAAATTAAACCCCAGTTAGCCCGTTTTTTCCCGCGGTCTTGGGCTGAGGTCGGGCTGAAGCCGGGACCGTGGGCGTGTGGACCGTTTTGTTGCTTTTCCCGGCTACCGCACTTACGTGTGAGAAGCTGGGAAAAGCGGCGGATGGGCCGCAGCACTCCTGCCCCCCCATTCCCCGATTTCCCCCCCCCACGACCTCCCCTGGCCTCCGATCCCCCCCTGTCCCCACATCCATGTCTCACTACCACCCCTGTCCCCACCTGCTGTGTCCTGCTGCCGCGGCCAATGTCCCCAGTTACTCTGTCCTACTGCAGCCACCGCTGCCGCCACTGTCCCCAGCTGGCGTTTCCTGTTGTCGCCATGTCTGGCCTGTGATCTGTGCTGTCACCATGTCCTGCTGGACATGGTGACAGCACGCATCACAGGCTGGACATGGCGACAACAGGAAATGGTAGATGAGGACAGTGACGGCAGGAGCAGCAGGACAGAGCGATTGGGGACACTGGTGGTGGCAGCAGCAGCAGGACACAGCAGGTGGGGACAGGGGGGTGGCGAGACATAGATGTAGGGATGGGGGATCAGAGGCCAGGGGAGGTCGTGGGGGGAATCGGGAGATGGGGGGGATCCTATTTATTTTTAAAAAAATTACTTACCTGGTCATTGGTGTGTTCCTGCCTACGCGTCCGTTTTAAGTGAAAAAAATGGCGGACGCAACGGAGCTTCCCTCAGCCCCGTCGCGCCTTAGGTGTAGAAGGGGCCTACAGGCTGCGCTACTTCTAGCGCGGCCTGGCCCCTCCTCACCGCCAGATTCGGCGGTAGGTCTAGCAAGGCCCTGTGAAAGAGGTTTGAACAGTTGTCAATGCACTTCAATACCATTATAAAGCAGTAGTGTTGATCCTGCCTCAGTGTGCATTGGATTATAGCTTTACATTACAAAAATATCATTTTTATTTTTCTTCAGAAACCCCTTTTTATTTCCAGCCAGATTGAAGACAAACATCGTCTGTAGAAAACATTAATTTAAAGCAAGAATTCCTGCAAGTTAGATCAGCTCAGAAGCAGTCACCCACTAACACGGTTCGACTGTCCATTGGTATGCAGGTGAAGTAAAATATCTGAAGGCAAAGATAAAACTAATCTCCCCTCTTTTAAAGCCAAGAATGACTCTGAGACATCAGCTTTCCTACTTAGCTCTCTTCCCTAAGAATCGTTTGCATATACACTTCCGAAAATGTAGAGAAAGCCTAGAAGGTGGTGGGGGAGAGAAAAGAAATTCTTTTAAAAACACACAAAATACCCCGAAAACATATTAAAAGCCACAGAGGTGTCAAAGAAAGTACTTTATTGAAAATTGTGGTAATTCTATCCCTAGCAGCCAGGTATTGAGAAAAACTTTACTCCCCAAAAAAGTACATCTGGATTAAATCATCCAGAATAAATACTACTTTTTGGACCTATTTTTTCAAACGTAAAGGGGTTTTCAATTTTGCATTAAATTCTGGGGCTTCCGGAGAAAATAATTTTGGGGGGAAGTAATTGGATATCATTTTCTGCATGGAGAGGTGGATTTTAGTGGAATTTGACTACTCACGAACTACGTTTCCCCATCATTAAACTCCTACAGTAAAATCTCATAACAAAGGGGAAGAAAGACCATGCAAAAGAGATAAAGGAGATCAGAACTACCACTCTCTTGAATATTAGAATGTAAGCCTATGCGGCAGGGTCTTGCTATTTACTGTTCTACTCTGTACAGCACCATGTACATTGATGGTGCTATATAAATAAATAAATAAATAAATAAATAAATAAATAATTTCTAAGAATATAAGAAGTGCCCTGATGCTGGATCAGACTGAGGGTCCATCTAGTCCTGCACTCTGTTCTCACAGTGACCAACCAGCTGTCAACCAGGGACCAACAAAGCAGGACACGGTGCAACAGCACCCTCACACCCATGTTCCCCACCAACTGGTGCACACCAGCTCACTGCACAAAACCAACGTTGGGAATATTTAAGGAAATTGGGATTTGCACAAAATCCCAGGCATCGATAGCACAACTTGCACAAAATTGGGGACATCAATGGTCCTTTACACCTGCAATGTTATGTAAATTGCACTTTTTACAGTTACAATTCTGTGCAAATCCCGATTTCCATAAATATGCCCAATTGTGATTTTGCGCAAAACATGACTTGTGGACAGAAGATGCAAGCTCTCGCTGGGCACCCACAGACCAATTGGTGGCTCGCTCCGCATGCCTGCTCAGGTTGGGCAACCAGAAGTTGAGGAAATGCAGGAGTCAGCTATGTTCTTAGAGTGAGCAATGGATGGAGGAACAGAAGCAGAAGGAACACAAAGCAGGAATGGAGGGCTGTGCTTAATTGAGTGCCAGTGGTGTAGTGGCTAAAGTGTTGGACTGGGAATCAGGAGATCCAGGTTCTAGTCCCCACTCAGCCATGGAAACCCAATCACAGACTCTCATCCCAACCCACCACACAGGGCTGTTGTGAGGACAAATTAGGAGGATTATGTATGCCACCTTGGGTTCCTTGGAGGAAAAAAGGCGGGGTATAAATGCAATAATAAATAAATAAATAAATAAATAAATTTGGTAAAATAAAAGGCCACCATTCTGATATTTGCCTGGCACCTACACTATACTGTTTTAGACCTTGAAGACCTTTTTATTTTCTCAGCATTTTAACTGTTAAGCAATTTAATTTTAACTTTGCTATTTTAAATTTGTATTTTAACTCTATTAATTTCTGTATTGTTGCTTGATTTTATCCTGGTTGTGTCTTTATATTGTATTTTATATTATGCTTTTATACTATTAGTTTGTTTGTTTTTATTTTGAATGGTTTTTATGGTTTTAATTTTTGTAAACCACCCAGAGAGCTTCAGCTATTGGGCAGTATAAAAATTCAGTCAATCAATCATTATTTATAACTACCATCCACAGGTCTGTGGCTGCTACCCTATGCAAAGGACTGATATTGGGGGAAAGCACTTTTCACAGCTAATCTAGGAATTTAGGAAGTTTCCATATACTGAGTCAGACCATTGGTCCATCTAGCCCAATGTTGATATAACTTTTCTCCAGGGATTCAGGCAGGATTCCATCCTAGACATGGAAATGCAGGGCTGGCCCAGTGGGGCTAGTTGGCATGGGCCTATGATTTTGAGGGGGCCTGGTAGAGGCAAAGGGGGACCCTTTGGTAAAGATTTGTTACAAAGTAGCTTGATTTTTCTGTTGTTGATGATGAATTTGCCCAAAGAAAAGCACATAAAGCATTTCTGAATGTGAAGAAGTGATGTCTTATATACATCTTGAATAAAAAATGCTTGCCATTACCTTTTTTATAAATCATTCCAGTTCATATGTATTTAGAACTGATTAAAAATACTTAATGAACAGTTTGAAATGAGGCCTACATTTCCCATCTGGCCCGGGCCTATTACCAGCTTTGCCCAGCCCTGTGGACATGTCAGGGATTCAATCATGCCAAGCACATGCTCCGTCTCTAAGCTATGTCCCCTCTATAGGAGGTCCCTACGTTCCGACTGGTTTGTGGGGAGGGGAGGTCACACTGTTTTTCCCTCTCTGCTGATGGACGGCTTCCAACTCTTCCTTTCAATCATCGCCATAATGGCCATCCTAATCAAACCTAGCAGCAACTCCATCACCCTGGCTTGAAGGTCGCTGCAGATAATTCGTTACTTACTCGGGGACAGGTGTTGGTTGCAAGCCATACACCTGTTCTCATTCCGGCAACTTGCACAGCACAGCCAGTACCTTGAATTTCCATTGTTCTACCAAATGTCTCTCCCTGCTGAAAACAACGCATGCTGTTTAATAAAGGATGTGAATGCCAAATTTCCCTTCTCCCAAAGAATGGTTGTGCTTCCACTGCACTTTGAGTTTGTCCTTTTTAAAACAAGAAAGACCTGACAAAACCAGTCGCTGTATAAATGATGCCACCTGTAGCAATGGAAGACAGCAGCATCAACTCATCCTCCCTTTCTGCTTCATAGTGTTTATTGCATTCATTTGTGGTTTTTAAAGAGTTCTTTTTTGCGGGGAGGGGGACGCCTGTTGTGAAGTAGCAGTTTTGAAAGGCATTTATTTATTTAGAACATAGGTTTGTTTAACTGTGAGCAGTGAAGGCCGCTGGGGGGAATGCCAGCATTTCAAAATCTTTTTGAAAGATTTTCAAAATCTTCACCGTGAGGAGATTCTGAAGAAACGTTGTGAGTGGAGATTTGGAGGAGATTTGGGGAGAAATTGTAAAGGAAGACTCTGAAGAAACTGAAGAGGGAAGGAAGAAAACAACAGAAAAGACATGACCTGAGGAGATTGAGGAAACACCAGGAAAGTGAGCAGCGGCACCCCCTACAGGTGGGACTGTGCAGTGAAGGAAAGGGTTGTCATAGGTGGTGGTAGTGCTGAATACTATTTACCCAATTAGATAAACCACCCATGAAGAGTAGGGATGTTGCGGGCACCTGGCCAGGTCCAGGAGTCTGACAGACTCCCCTGTTTCTACCCCCTGGACCTAGTGGGGCACCTGCAATATCCTTACATCCTGTCTAGAACCTCCGTTGTGGGCAGCAATGGAAGCTCCGGAAATTATGTAATCCCCCCATCGTGTAAATGCGGGCATTACGGATGCCATTTACATGGAGGGGGAGTGTCCAATGAGTTAGACCAGGGTGAGATCGGCCATTCCTAATAGGGATGTGCTCCGCTCCGATTAGAATCGGAGAATCAGAAGCGAATTGGCCTGCTCCGCCTTGCCCAGAGGCGGAGTAGAAGTGGACCGCAGACCCTTAGAAGCAAGGCGAAGAGAAGTGCCCATAGGAGAAGCGCTTCTATTTTCGCGGAGCGCTCCGATCGCCATTTTGAAAAATTTTGCCCATAGGATTGCATTGCGGAAAAGAAAAGGGGATAACTGTGTTGTTTTTTAAGCTATCTTTCTGAAACTTCTTGTGCTTAGAGAGTCGTGGCTGGGGGTCATTTTGAGCCTACTCTCAGCTCTCTGCGTGGTGCGGTTCGCTTGCTATAATTTTTGGAAAAATCGGGTAAAAAAAGTGGGAGAGGTACCTTTTTGAAGTGCTGAGAGGCAGATTCATGATCACATGATCCCAAAGTTGGAGGAGGGGATAGGCAAAACGGGATACTAGTAACTTGGGATACTGGGAAACTTCTCTTTCTTAGTCTGTGAACGGACTTTTCCCAGTGTTTTTTAAAACAGTAGCCCCACCAAATGCATAAACACAACCTGAAATCATATACTAAGCAAATAAATAACAGATAGGAAACACAGCACTGCTACCCACCCTAACCTTGGTGAACAACTGAATAGATGTGGTGCAAGGGGATGAGGTCCCCTAGGGCATGTGGATGTGCCCAGTGCACACACACACACTGTGTCCTGCCCTTGGAGGGTCATCAGAGCCCTCCAAAGTGTAACCCAGTGGAGAGAGACTGAAGCTAATGCCTGTCATGAGTTGAAGTGGCAGGTCACTTCTTAAAGACTGGTCCCTAGACAGGGCCAGTCAAATTGGCATAATTAATTCCCCCTCCCCCTGGGCACGTCCACTTCCCTCTTACTGGTAAAAGACAGATATAGCCTTTTAAAAAAAACTTCTTATTGTTTATTCAGCAACAGTGCTGCTTTTAATTCCACCTCTCCTTTGTTTATTTATTTATTTATTTATTCCATTTTATATTTACACCCCATTGCCCAAGCTCTCCTGGCTTTTCCTCTTCAGTGAAGTCAGGCAGGCTTTCATTGTGGTTCAACTCCTTATTGTTGTTGTTATTATTATTATTATTGCTATTAATATTAATTAGTACTGCTATTATTAACGTTACTATTATTGTTGTTGTTGTTTAATAATGGCTGTGATCACAGTGCAGTCAATCAACTCTGAAGCAAGGATCACAAAGCTTCACTCTTATCCTCCTAGCCTCCTAGTTATGGGATGCAAAAGAAAAGGCATCTCTCTGTGCTGCTCCCACCTCACAGGGATGGTTTGCATTACTGGCTTTGAAACAATCCTTGGTTCACTTCCTTATGCCCCCAGAAATGTTTGCTCCCTGCCTGCCTTCCCTCCCTCCTCCCCTGCACACCTCGCAGGGATGGTTTTTGTGCGTCTTGCTTTGACTCAGGGGATAAGTCCTTCCTGCGCTCACTTAGACTTTTGGAAGTTCCAAATAAATTTTTCAAGTGTGGAAGAAGATTCATATTTAGGTTTATCTACTCCCCAATTCATGGCTTGTTGGGATTTCCTTTGAAATGGCCCCTGTCTGCAGCTTTAAATCCCTGAGATACTGGGGTGTCCGATTTTCAAAAATTCCCCAAAAATCAGGGGAGGCTTGGATTGGCTTGAGTCTTGGCATGTGTGTGTATACATCCATGAGGTGTCATGGTGCTGAACTTGAGGTTTCTAACATGAAAATTGATGTAGTTCTAGCATGGGACTTGATTTGGAGTGAGTTTGAAGGTTAAAGCCCTGCCAAAAATCAGGGGATGATGGGATTTGCTTGAAACTTGGCATGAATATGGATCTAGATGGCATCTGTGAGGGTGCCCACTTCCAATTTTCTTATCTGTCAAAATGTCGGGGAACACTCCATGTCTGAAAATGGAGTGTCCAATTTTCAAAAATTCCCCAAAAATCAGGGGTGGCTTGGATTGGCTTGAGGCTTGGCAAGCATGTATGGATAAGCTATCGTGGTGCCTAACTTGAGGTTTCTAATGTGAAAATTGACAGAGATATAGAAAAGGGTTGTTTGAATTGGGGTTAGGGGTGCTGCGTTGGAGGTTAAAGCCCCCCCAAATCAGGGGATGATGGAATCTGCTTGAAACTTGCCATGAATGCGGATGTGCCTGCTTCAATTTTTTTTATCTGTCAAAATGTCGGAGAACAGTCCATGTCTGAAAATGGGGTGTCCGATTTTCATAAATTCCCCAAAAATCAGGGGATGATGGGATTGGCTTGAGTCTTGGCATGCATGTGTATCCATGTATAATCTATCATGGTGCTGAGTTTGAGGTTTCTAATGTGCAAATTGACGTAGTTCTAGCATGGAACTTGATTTGGGGTGAGTTAAAAGGTTTAAGCCCCGCTAAAATTCAGGGGATGGTGGGATTTGCTTGAAACTTGGCATGAATGTGGATCTAGATGGCATCTGTGAGGGTGCCTGCTTCAATTTTTTTTATCTGTCAAAATGTCAGAGAACAGTCCATGTCTGAAAATGGGGTGTCCAATTTTCATAAATTTCCCAAAAATCAGAGGATGATGGGATTGGCTTGAGTCTTGTCATGTATGTGTATCCATGGATAAGCTATCATGGTGCCAAGTTTGAGGTTTCTAACATGAAAATTGACGGAGATATCGAAAGGGGTGTGAATTGGGGTTATGGGTGGTGCGTTAGAGGTTAAAGCCCCGCCAAAAATCAGGAGATGATGCGATTTGCTTGAAACTTGGCATGAATGTGGATCTAGATGGCATCTGTGAGGGTGCCTGCTTCAATTTTTTTTTATCTGTCAAAATGTCAGAGAACAGTCCATGTCTGAAAATGGGGTGTCCGATTTTCATAAATTTCCCAAAAATCAGAGGATGATGGGATTGGCTTGAGTCTTGTCAAGTATGTGTATCCGTGGATAAGCTATCATGGTGCCAAGTTTGAGGTTTCTAACATGAAAATTGACGGAGATATCGAAAGGGGTGTGAATTGGGGTTATGGGTGGTGCGTTAGAGGTTAAAGCCCCGCCAAAAATCAGGAGATGATGCGATTTGCTTGAAACTTGGCATGAATGTGGATCTAGATGGCATCTGTGAGGGTGCCCACTTCAATTTTTTTTTATCTGTCAAATTGTCGGAGAACAGTCCATGTCTGCAAATGGGGTGTCCGATTTTTAAAAATTCCCCAAAAAACAGGGGACGCTTGGATTGGCTTGAGTCTTGGCATGCGTGTGTATACGTGCATGAGGTGTCATGGTGCTGAACTTGAGGTTTCTAACTTTAACAGAAAAAAGTTGTATGCAAGCCTATGGGGGGGGAAGCGGAGCTCCGATCTGGATCCGCAGCTCCGCAGTGGAGCAGAGCGGACTATAGGTGGAGCGGGGCGGAGTGAAGTGGCCCGATCCGCAAATTGCAAATCTGGAAGAGAAGCGGATCGGGGGGTCCATGCACACCCCTAATTCCTAAAGAGCAACACTGTCTTGTCTGCATGGAAGCTCGGTTTGTTCACTCTCATTGTTCAGGGAAAATCACTAACGTCCCTCATTGTTTAGTGAAAAAGCAATATCCACTGGCCCCCAGTGTGGGCCACCATTTTGTCACCATTTTGCAATGCCCCTGGAAAGAACATGATGTAGCAGCTCCATTATTACTGCTTGGAGCAGTAGCAACACTTCAAATAAATGGATGATGTCTTTAGACTAGAAATGCTACCAAATGTTGGAAGGAGACGAGAATGCAGCTCAGAAATCGTTGGAGCTCCACAAGTTCAGTAAATGTGCTCAAGATGAAGGACAGTGTTGTGGAGGCTGGCTCTGGCTCTGCCCTAAGTCCATGTTTATAATATACAGTAAGTATGTGCATATGCATAATGCAGTTTGGAAAGCATGTAGGATGGGGTGTGGAGCCTGCTAGCAGGATGCTGCCACCTTCCATGGGTTCATTGAATGCGTAAACTTCTGAAAGGGACTACCCTTTCAGCACTACCTATGGCAACCCTTTCCTTCACTGGGCACTCCCACCTATAGGGGGCACTGCTGCTTACTTTCCTGGTCTTTCCTCAGTCTCTTCAGGTCATGTCTTTTCTGTCGTTTTCTTCTTTTCTTGTCATTGAAGCAACCCCTGGTGGCAAAGATGTGGAACTTTTTCTTTCTTTCTTTTAGGCACAACTGATGATTAGTGCGATGAAATATTCTTGTCAACGTGTCACAAGCTTAGGGAAGCCCAATTGCCAATAAAAGACACAAAGCATACATCAGTGCTTCTTTTTAACTGCTCCTAGAGAGAGAAAGTCTTTCTCCTCCTATAGGCTGCTGTCTCCAGTTTGAAATTAATAAAAGTGAATGTTTCATGTTATTGGGCCTTAGCTATATCATAATGCGTGGCAGAAAATAAAAACAAACAACTTAATTGATTCTTTACCTAATTCCAGTCCTCACTGTCTGAGCTCGCCTATCATTCTTTTGAGAGCGATTACAATATGTGCTTCAAAGTTTATGGATCATTCAATGTACTCTGGAGGAGTGAATGATGTCTGATATATGTCTTGTTTCAGATGGTGAATTGCTTTTATAATTTTCTGTAAGGCACGGAGATTAAATGTATGTATGTTGACACTCATGTGCTTTCACTGGGAATCCATTTTATCGGAATCACTTAGGGCACACGGCTAGATAATATGATACATCTATGAAGAATTTGTTGTATTACCTTCTGTTCCCAGACTTCCAAAAGGCACATCCATCTGAACAAACGATATCCCAGATAATATATTGTGGGTGTATGATATTATTAATGGCCATATTTCCATTGGACATGAAAAAGATGCTTTGCTAAAGGTATATATCATGGCTACAAACCAGAGTCTTCGATACACAAGGTTCCCTACCTGTGTTAGTGGGTTCCTCCTTCCCAGCAAGCTGTCCTTCTCTTTCTGGGAAGTGACACAATCCTGCAGACCCAATCCTAGGGTGACCGTATGAAAAGGAGGACCGGGCTCCTGTATCTTTAACAGTTGCACAGAAAAGGGAATTTCAGCAGGTGTCATTTGTATATATGGAGAACCTGGTGAAATTTCCTTTTCATCACAACAGTTAAAGCTGCAGGAGCCCTGCCCTCTTTCAAATCTGGTCACTCTAGTATAGCTTCTGCAGCTTTAACTGTGGTAATGAAGAGCGAATTTCACCAGGTTCTCTATATATACAAATGACATCTGCTGAAATTCCCTTCTCTATATAACTGTTAAAGATACAGGAGCCCTGTCCTCCTTTTCATATGGTCACCCTATAATTCTCAATGTTGTTCAAAAGGAGCAGTATTTGCTGCTACTGCTCGTTGGAGACTTTACCGCTCACCTTCTCAAATGAGCAAAACTTGTAACAAGGAACAGCTGCCTACTGTTGCTTGCCTGTCCTTTCTCTCTGGGAAGGAGTTCATCAGGTGTAGATCAGCAGCAAGGAGCAGCATCCACTACTGCCTGTCTTCTCCTTCTGGGTAGCGAGTGAGTGGGGACAGCGTACGGATGTATGAGAATTACATTTTTGCTCACAAAGCACGCCAGCATGCCCTATGTGAAGCTCTAGGCATGAGTGCAAGAATGAGCGTGTGTCTGCTGAATACATTCAAAAATTGTCGTTTGATTTACGCCAGCTTCCTCATTTGCACACATTTCCTCCATAGACCAAATCAAACCGGCTTTAGTCTATGGAGGAAATTTGCAAATTAGACAAGTTGTGTGAATTTGGGGAAATTTGTGCAAATCTCTGATCTCACCACTGCTCGATTTGTGCAAGCTTCCATTTGGGCAGAGCGAGCAGCACTCACAAGTGCGAATGGGATTTGGACACAAAGTGAGCAGTGAGATGGTGTTCAGAGAATCCTGGGGATTTCAAATATCACTTGTTCACCCATCCCCAGGACAGCCACAGCTGCTCCTTGCCACTGTTCCCACTTGCCCAACCAAGCAAGTATGGCAGCAGGCAGGAGCCATCCAGGGGCAGCAGTGGGCTCTCCCATGATGCAGAGATCTTTGAGGCAGCCTATGCTTGGTTGTGGGAGGGAGGGATCACTGTAGGATTGCAGCTAAAGCTGTTGTGACTTTTCCATAATCAACAATCTACATCTGCATGTGTGGCCTTTGCGTGGCTACTAGGTCATGTGGCATCCAGGTTTCCAGCTATATCAAAGGTAGGGTGGCCATGTGTCCTCTTTTACAGAGGACACTGGCAGAGGGATGTCCTCCATTTTGAAGGTGTCCTCTACTGGAAGGGCTGTCCAGTCCAAGTCCCATACAAAGATAAATATGTTGGGATATGTTGGTCTAAATATATTTACAACCTTATTTTAGTTATTGCCAGACTGGGCTTCTGGCCAATAACCTTATAACAGAGTTTTGCAGCGGTTTCCAGCAAAGTCAGCACAGACACAGATTAAGACTGAGACTTTCAGTAGGTTTAAAGAAACCTTTACTGGCATATAAAAATATAATTTAGTTATGGCAATCACAAATACAAATACTTACATACGGTCAGTCAATACAGCTCTGATAGAGTGATCATTTCTGAGTGATCATTACTGATAATTACTGATACATGTACATGGGGATACAATCCTTTTTATAGGCTAACTGTACAATGATGCAACTGCTTGCAATCCCTTAATTGAAACAATCAAGTCACCAATTATTCAATCATGACATCAATGTCCAGGTGCAACGTTGACCTTTAAGTTTTCTGCTGAGTCTTCTGATTCCTCCAGCTCCTCAGCAATTAGTAAATCCCTGGAAACATATCCAGGATCCATTCCAGGATCCAACAAAATAAGCCTTGAAGTTGCCCATCAAGGGCACCTGGACAGCAGTCTGAGCAAGGCGCAGAGGTTACCTGGTCGACGAAATCATGAGCTTAAAAAAAACCCTCCCTTTTTTAAAAAAAGATGGAGCCATACAGATAAGAAGATAACAGCTCCTGGTGGATGTGAGGGGGCGGATGTGGGGGCGGGGTGTCCTGATATTCTCACTATCTACAAGGCCATATATTGATTTTTCAGTGTCAAAAGTAGCCATAGTATTTCATGATAAATAATTAATTGTTAATTAGGAAACTTATTACCTGGAATCGAATTGGATCTATGAGTATTTATTTCCCCATAAAACCTTCAGTTCTTTCCAGTTTGTCCTGCCCACTCATCTTCATATCAGTTAGCACCCGAGCCCTCATTTAATACACTCAGCACTTTCTGATAAAGAAAATATGGATCTCTAAGGTTTTGTATATCATTTCCCATCCATTAGAGGATGAAAGTACTTGAGACGGTGGTGGGTTTTATATGACCCATCCTGGATCTCCATCCTGGCCCGGTGCTAGGCCGTTTCTACACCAGCCTGAAAATGTGGGCTGGTCACGGCCGAGTCCCTGTGCATCCAAATGACGCACAGGGACTTCTTGGGATGGGGGGTGGGATGAGCATGGGTTTTCCCAGGGATAAATAATCCCTGGGAAAACCCGATTCCTCCCACGGTCTCAGGATCATCACTGCTAAATTCATTCCATCCCATTTCTGCATTGGAGTGTTGTTGTTTTTTCCTTTTTTAGTGCACATGAACATTTATACATATTTGCATGAATATTCTTTCCCCAAATATACACGTTTTCCTTCAAATGTAATTGTTTTTGCAGGTAATTTTTCCAATGAATGAAGTGCTTTTGTGCCCATTCTCCCAAATATTCTCTTCTCTTGGAATCCTACCCATACGCATTACTTCAGTAAAAGTGCATGAAAAGAGATGAGGCATATGTTCATTAGCGATGCCGGGTACCACTGCAGCATGTGTCAGGGATCAGAGCTCATATGAGATACGAATGCAGCTTGTTCTTCACTTGTTATGTATTACATCTCCCTTCCAAGCTGGATCATCTTGTCAATCATTGGTGGTAAAGCTTTCATATCCCAGGAGAAAATTTCAGAGATGAATTTACTGGAAATTATTTCAGCATCAGCCATCACTCCTGGATCAAACCTTCTCAAATAATGTCTGTGGCTTGTATACTTGGGAGACAGAAAACTCAGGCCGCTTCAAAGCTCTGTGTACAGTTTTGAAGTGGCAGTAGTAGATTGGCTGTAAGGAGATAGGTCAAAGTTTAGATTTGTCAGAGCAGTCACACAACTAAACCTGGGGCCCTCTAGGTCAGTTTAACTTTTTGAAGGAATATAAGATGGTGATTCTTCTGAAATTCCTGTAGCACAGGCTGTGTCATGGACTTCTTGTGTGTGTTTAAGATGGGGTCAGTGCCCCTACATAGTCAGGGAGAGGGTCCATACAGGCCCATTTCTGCACCATTAGAGGAGTAGAGGGCCCCTTTACACCTCTAAAGTTGTGGAAATGGCCCTTTACACCCGCCATTTTGTACAACATTAAAATTAGAGAGCTGCCATCTTGTATAAAAATGGCAGCTTGCATCAAGGAGCAGGCTGTGGGGCATTCCTGGACCACGCGGCATTTAACAAGTATTCCTGTGAGTGCCTGCCAGACACCCAGACAAAGTTAGGTGCTTGTGACATCCATAGTCACCACCTACACACTAGCCCTGCTCAGCAAACAGGGCTCCTTGAAGGAAAAGACGCTGCCACCTCCATCTCTCACTCAAAGCCTTCTCACAAAGAAAGGCCACCAGCCCACATCTCCTGGTTTGAGGGGGTTCAGAGCAAGGGACTGGACAGGCTTTCTGGAGAGGCTGCCTGCCCACCTGTGCAATCCCTTCCTTTAGGATTCTCCCAGAGCAAGAGATCAGACAGGCTCTGCAAAGAGCCACCCAGATCTGAATACCACACATGGAGGGGTCCTTCCTCACAGCAAGGCATTTGTGGAAAGGCCGCCCCGTCTGAACTCTTGTTTGGGGTAGTCCAATAATGGGGAGTGGCTGGTCAGCTGTGACAGCAGTGGGAGGAATGGCAGTGCCCATCCTCCCACCTCAGGTCATGGGACATCTTGCACCACCTCTGGTGATGCCTCATACATAGTCATTAGGTACACTGACAGATTAGGACCATATGGGTCAGTCTCCATCCCTGTTAACAGACATTGGCCCTGTTCAGGAGACACCTTAAACCACGGCATTAACTATGGTGAATAAGGCTTTTTGCCATGGTTTAAGGTTTCTCCTAAACAGGGCCATTGACTTCTTATGCCTCCATAAGAGTTAACAAAATGAAACCATGTGAATTGGAGGGGGGGGAGAGATGTTTCAGTCAAAACTAGGGATGCTGGAGGAATCCATCCAGGGTGTGACTCTCACCAAGCTTTCATCAGCTCAGACCCTTGGACATTTGCCAGGGTGGGGTGGGGTATTTGTGTAAATAGCGATTTGCACAAATTGCTATTTTCACCCCCCAAAGAATATAAAAAACTGAAAAGTTCCCAGATTTCAGGAAGAACCCACGACCTGGCTGGATTTTCTAATGATGGGCGCCCCTAGTAAACACACACACACACGTTGAAAAATTATCTCTTATATGGCAAGCCATATATTCAGCACAGCTTGGTGGGTGAGCCCTTCTCGTCACCTACTAAGGCACTGTGAAATTTTATTTCCGTTTAATACTCATTAAAAACTGCATTCCAAGAAAGACCTGAATAAATAGCCATTTTGACCCTAAATTAAGTCTGTGTCTGCCCCCCTGCCAGCAACTGCCAGTTCCCCCTCTTTTACCCAATCCCAATTTTAAAGACCTCACTTAACCAACCAACCAACCCACAACCCCCCAAAAAAACCTGCTTTAAAAAATGTTGTCATGGCCTTTGTCCTCATTACTGTTATCTCGCAAATCCAATCATTTCCAGCATTTGTTTCAAATGCTTCACTGAAATAAATTTGCCATAAGCCTTCTAATACCCTAAACCCCTACTGGCAGTAAAATACAACCACTGATTATCATCAAACGAAGAGAAAAAATAATAATAATCTTAACTCTTGCTTTTGGAATATAATAAACCACAGTGTTGATTGCACACTTTTCTATTCTGTTGATCATATTACTTTAATATAGAATAGTCGCTTTTCAAGGGCAAGACCTACCACATTGTTTTCAGCAATACTGCAAAGCTGCTACTATTACATTTTCATTGGAACCACCATTAAATTTCATTCCTTTCTAGAAACAAATGAAGCAAAGTGATGTCTTTTGTCTTTTGGGGACTAACCTGGTGTGAGATTGTGCAAAGTTACAAATGTGACAAACCTCTTCTTCCTTCAGAATGGAAAGAGGGGGATGCTCAGGTAGCCAGAAGGTGTGGGGATGTGTAAATTAGCAAAACTCGATCCTGGCAAAGTCCTCCAAATTCAGTCTTGAAGTTTCGTCCTACTCCAGGGCATATCCAATATTTTTTCTTTTTACATGAAAATCCGTGTGTATTTTCATAGATATATTTCCAACTGTATGCATTAAATATGCACATCTTTGAAATGTGCACATTCTTCTACCATGGGTTATATGCATTTTTTTTCATGCACATTTATCAAATGCACCTGTGCTTCTTTTTATTTTTATTTTTTAATTATTATTTTTGGTCCTCAAATCACATTGCAAGCTCAGAAATGTACAGAGTGTGTCTGAATCTGTGTTCAGTCCTGAAGGTGCAAGCTGATCAAAAACACACTGAAACAAATCCTGATCAAAAACACACTGAAACAAATCCTGATCAAAAACACACTGAAACAAATCCTGATCAAAAACACACTGAAACAAATCCTGATCAAAAACACACTGAAACAAATCCTGATCAAAAACACACTGAAACAAATTCCTCATTTATCCTTAATAAAGAGCAGGAGGTGGGCAAAATCTTTCCCATGGCCTGCATGGCTGCTTGTCTGCCTCCCCCACCCCACTGCTACTGAATTCCCAGCGATTCTACAGGGAGTTCAATGGCAGCAGCGACTTCCAGTACCAGCAAGGAATGTAGCAAAAATATGCCCAGGTCTGCAAGGGCAGTAGACACCCCTGTGTCTGGCCCTCATGGGTCCAGGCAGACACGCCCGGTCCTGGGATGGACCTGCGCCCAAGTGCTCATAAGCCACCAAGGGCACTTTATTTATTTATTTATTTATTTATTTATTTATTTATTTCATTTTTATACTGCCCAATAGCCAAAGCTCTCTGGGCGGTTCACAAAAATTAAAGCCATGAAGAGCATAATAAAACAACCAGCAGTCTAAAAACACAATTACAAAAAGCACAACCAGGATAAAACCACAAAGCAGAAATCGATATATGTTAAAATACAGAATTAAAACAGCAAAAGTTTAAATGTAAGTTAAATTCGGTGTTAAAATTCTGAGAAAATAAAAAGGTCTTCAGCTGGCGACGGAAGGAGCATGGGTCCACCCTGGCTTCCAGATCATGCCCTTTTGCCCTGCTGCTTTAATGGTGGCAGCCATTGATGCAGCAGGGGGAAATATGCCATTTCCCCAGCCTTGGGGAAATTGTGCATTTCTCCTCCCCCACGCCCTAGCCAATGGGGGCCTTAAAGGCCCTATTAACACTTGCTGGGGAAGGATGGGTAAATTGCATATTTGCCCCCTTCATGCTTAAGGTATCCTTGCATTAATGGGCCTTTTAGGCCACAATTGGCATGCGGGGGGGCAGGATTCAGTACAGCACTAGTTTATATCCTACCTTTCTTCCATGGTGGAGCCTCCAGGAAGTCCACAATTTTCCCTGCTGCAGTAATGGTGGCTGCCATTAACTCAGCAGGGAAAAGGAACCCACCCTGAGATCCTAGTGATATAGGGTGGGGTATAAATGTTTTAATAAGTAATAAAATGAATAAATGAATGAATGAATGAATGAATGAATGAATGAGGGCAGAAGCCAGGCAGGCAGCTGCTGAGCGCTCATGAACCTCGCAAGCTCACCAACCACTAGTGCCAGCAATTTCTGCTGGTGGAGTGGGAGAGGAGTGACCCTGCAGAGTCCCAGAAGGGGCCATGTGGGCTTCTAATCCCTGGCAGTTCCTCACCTCTGATATAAAACATCTGGATTACAAGTATCTAGAGCAAGGATGGGCAGCTTCTGGGGATTGGGGTGGTGCATTACCCTCCCTCACACAGACCCCGCCTCTGCCCCATCACCTCATCACTGAAATTTGGCAGAGTAGCACATCGTTTTTTGCTTGAAAACAAGACATGCGCTCTGCCCATTTGCCTTGTTTTAAAGCAAAATTGCACCCTTTTCTTTTGCTGTTGCCGCACTGTGAAATTTCAGCAGCTACAGTCGCATGGGGGAGTGGGAGCCATGAAAAAGCAGTTGATAACGCTGGATTGTATCCAACGTTAGTCCTTCTTAGAGTAGTCTCATTGAAATGAATGGGACTTGTTTGGATACAACCCACAGTTTTGGCTTCTGTTTTTCCTACACTTTCCCAATCCTACTGTCCCTTTGGTCTCCTGCTCAACCTGCCTTCCTTATTCCTGACCCTGCTTGGCTCTCTCACTCTGAACAACTCAATGAGATTTAAGCGGAGAGTTAAATGCTTAGGTCTCAATTGATTTTAATGAGATTAAAGACCATGCAACAATCTCAAGACTCCCACCATTACTTCTACAAGTGTATGTAAACTTAAATCTAAGTATTATGGCTTAATTGAAGTCTACATTGGACTGTTAATATCTCTGCATAGCACTCCCGAACAGTAGAGTACAGGTAAGGCTAATGAGTGATATTTTTCTTGGGAATTCCAACACTATGTAGAAACCAAAGTTACAATTTTAATGGCTTTTAATTAGGGTGACCATATGAAAAGGAGGACAGGGCTCCCATATCTTTAACAGTTGCATATAAAAGGGAATTTCAGCAGGTGTCATTTGTTCACATGCAGTGCCTGGTGAAATCCCCCCTTTATCACAACAGTTAAAGCTGCCCTCCTTTGTAGAGTGACCACATAGAAAAGAGGGCAGGGCTCCTGCAGCTTTAACTATTGTGATGAAGAGGGAATTTTACCAGGTGCTGCATGCATACAAGTGACACCTGCTGAAATTCCCTGTTATGTGCAACTGTTAAAGATACAGGAGCCCAGTCCTCCTTTTCATATGGTCACCCTATTTTAATCCTCATCCAGCATCCCTTTGAATCGAGCACTGGCTCCTTAGACCAGGTGTGGGTAAAAGGTAGATCTCCAGTTGGTTTGGACTCCAGCAACTTCTAGCATATTCCATGATCAGGAATGCTTGTCGTTGAATTCCAGAACATCTCGAAATCTCCCCAAAGCTCTTGGTTCAGCTTGTGGTCATGACCTGAGCCACAGGTGTCCGGATGAAACTTGCAGATTTTTACCCCATGTTAACATCTGAAAAGAGCTACAGATACCCTCAGAGAAGGAACTGAAGGATGGAAACCACAGCTCCAAAGTGATGACATTTAAGCCTTGCGGGTGGTTTACATCTTTGCTCCATAGACCATGTGCCCAAAAGAGATATGGATTCATGGGCATTTCCTTCTGCTCAGATAAGAGCTTGCTCTTAGAACAACACTTTCTTAAAGGGAACTGTCCATCTAGGATGCTGAAGTTCCAAGTGCAAATGATTAACTGAAGCTTTAGTGTGTTCATCATGACATGAAGAGAGACGCTTGAGGAATTCAGTACTTGGACATTTCAATATTAGGGGTGTGCACGGACCCCCCACTCCGCTTCACTTTAAGATCTGCCATTTTCGGATCGGCCCGCTCCGCCCCGCCCCCACTCCACCTGTGCCCACTCCGCTCCGCTCGGAACTCCGGATCCGGATCGGAGCTCCAGTCTCCCCCCATAGGGGGGGTTACCGGGCCCTGCCGCCATCGCCGCCCATGCGGCGATGGCGGCAGAGCCCAGGAAGGAGGAGGGGGGCCTTACCTGCCTCCGTCCGTGGTCCGTCGCCATCTTCAATTGAGTCCGCGGTTCCACCAGGAAGTCTGGGCCGCAAGTGCGGCCCAGACTTCCTGCTGGAACCACGGGCTCAATTGGAGATGCTGACGGACCGCGGACGGAGGCAGGTAAGGGAGAGGAGGGCGGGGGGGTTACCGGGCCCTGCCGCCATCGCCGCCCATGCGGCGACGGCGGCAGAGCCCGGTAAGGGACCAAGGGGGAGGGGGGCACTTGCGGCCCAGACTTCCTGGTGGAACCACGGGCTCAATTGAAGACGCTGACGGACCGCGGACGGAGGCAGGTAAGGGAGAGGAGGGCGGGGGGGTTACCGGGCCCTGCTGCCGTCGCCGCATGGGCGACAGCGACAGCGGCAGGGCCCAGTAAACCCCACTTACCTTTCCGGCGGAGCTCCGGATCGAGGCGAAGGATCCGCCTTCACCTCGATCCTCTTCGCCACACTCCGCCGGCCCCCCAATCCTCTTCGCCTCCGCCTTAAGGGCAGGCGAAGCCCCCCGCTCCGCTACTGCTTCTCCGGTCCGATTAGAAGCGGAGCACATCCCTATTCAATATGATCCAAACCTTCGGAACTAACGGGCATCTCAGAATTTAGTCATCTGCTGTTTTCTGTGCTTCCTGAATGTTCTAAGCCAGTTCTCAGCTCAAAGACACATCAAAATACATTAAGAAATGCATATTTAGAGAGAAAATAACATTTTTATCTAAATGTGTATTTAAATGAGAGGTTTTGTGCTCATTTTTTTTTAATTGCAAATTATTACTGAAACAGTATGGAATTTCTACATGGTTGAACACATGCAAAAGTGGTGCATATTGAAAACTGACTGACTTGTCCATCCCTAGGCACTATTAACTTTTTTTAAAAAAGTTTCACCTCTGAAGGTGAACAACAAGCAAACAAACTCAACTGCCCTTCTATTACTGCCCATTTTCATAGAATCATAGAATAGCAGAGTTGGAAGGGGCCTACAAGGCCATCGAGTCCAACCCCCTGCTCAATGCAGGAATCCACCTTAAAGCATCCCTGACAGATGGTTGTCCAGCTGCCTCTTGAATGCCTCTAGTGTGGGAGAGCCCACAACCTCCCTAGGTAGCTGATTCCATTGTCGCACTGCTCTAACAGTCAGGAAGTTTTTCCAGATGTCCAGCCGGAATCTGGCTTCCTGTAACTTGAGCCCATTATTCCGTGTCCTGCACTCTGGGAGGATCGAGAAGAGATCCTGGCCCTCCTCTGTGTGACAACTAGGGGTGTGATCCGCTCCAATTAGGAGCGTAGAAGCAGTAGCGGATTGGCCTGCTCCGCCTTACCCAGAGGCAGAGTAGGAGCGGACCGCGGACCCCTAGAAGCAAGGCGAAGAGAAGCGACCATTTTTCGGAGCTCCTAGTTCAGGCGGAGCGCTCCGGTCGCCATCTTGAAAACATTTCACCATAGGATTGCATTGCGGCAAATAATCGCGCATAACTAGGTTGTTTTTGAAGCTATCGTTCTGGAAATTCTTGTGCTCAGAGAGTCGTGGATGGGGGTCATTTTGAGACCACTCTCACCTCTCTGCGTCGTGTGGGTCGCGTGCTATATTTTTTTGAAAATCGGGTCAACCGCGCGGCTCAAACGGCGTTTTCGGCTTTTCGCCCATAGGATTGCATTGAGGGAAAGAATCGGGGATAACTGGGGGGGGTTTAAGCTATCGTTCTGAAAATTCTTGTGCACAGAGAGTCGTGGATGGGGGTCATTTTGAGACTACTCTCAACTTTCTGCGTCGTACGGGTCGCGCGCTAGAAGTTTTAAAAAAATCGGCGGGAAAAATACCTTTTTCAAAGGGCTGAGGGGCAGAGTCAGCTCCCAGTCATGATGATCCCAAAGTTAGAGGAGGGCATAGGCAAAACAGGTAACTTGGGATTCTGGGAAACTTCTCTTTCTTCATCTGAACGGGCTTTTCCCCGTGTTTTTTAACACAGTAGCCCCACCAAATGCACAAACACAACCTGAAATCATATACCAAGCCAAGAATAAGAGATAGAAACACAGCACTGCTCCCCACGCTAACTTTGGGGAACAACTGAAAAGATGTGGTGCAAGGGGATGAGCTCCCCTAGGGCATCTCATTGTGGACGTGCCCCCACTCTCTCCTGCACTGGAAGGCCATTAGAGCCTTCCAAAGAGAGTAAAACGGTGGAGCAATGCCTATCATGAGTTGAAGTGAATGTTCACTTTTTAGTGGTGGAGCGATGCCTGTTATGAGTTGAAGTGAGCGTTTACTTCTTAATCTCAGAGCTGTTGGTGGCTGTCTTGAGTTGAACTGGCAGCTGCTTCCCCCTCCCCCGGGCACGTCCCCCTATTGCTGGTAAAAGACAGATATAGCTTTTTTTTAAAAAATCTTCTTGCTGTTTATTGAGCAACACTGCTGCTTTTAATTCCACCCCTCCTTTGTTTATTTATTGATTTATTCCATTTTATATGCATTACTGGCTTATCCTTGGCTCACTTCCTTATGCCCCCAGAAATGCCAGCTGCATGCCTGCCTGCCTTCCCTCCCTCCTCCCCTGCCCACCTCGCAGGGATGTTGTGTGTGTGTGGCTTTGACTCAGGGGAGAAGTCCTTCCTGCGCTCACTTGGAGTTTTGGAAGTTCCAAATTTTGCAGGTTTAAGCCCCGCCAAAAAACAGGGGATGATGGGACTGCCTTGAGTCTCGGCGTGCGTATGTATCCCTGGATAAGCTTTCATGGTGGTGAGTTTGAGGTTTTTTTTTAACGTGCAAAATTGACGGAGCTATGGAAAGGGGTGTTGGATTTTCATAAATTCCCAAAAAATCAGGGGATGATGGGACTGCCTTGAGTCTCGGCGTGCGTATGTATCCCTGGATAAGCTTTCATGGTGGCGAGTTTGAGGTTTCTAACGTGCAAATTGACGGAGCTATGGAAAGGGGTGTGAATGGGGTGCCCGATTTTCAAAAATTCCCAAAAAATCAGGGGATGATGGGATTGCTTTGAAACTTGGCGTGCGTGTGTATACCCCCATGAGGTGTCATGGTGCCAAACGTGAGGTTTCTAACTTGAACAGAAAAAAAGTTGTATAATTTTTTAGCTTTCAATGCAAGCCTATGGGGGGGAAACGGAGCTCCGGATCCGGATCCGGAGCTCCGAGCGGAGCGGAGCGGAAGTGGGCGGAGCGGGGGCGGGGCGGAGCGGCCCGATCCGGAAAATGGCGGATCTGCAAGTGAAGCGGAGCGGGGGGTCCGTGCACACCCCTAGTGACAACCTTTTAAGTATTTGAAGAGTGCTATCATGTCTCCCCTCAATCTTCTCTTCTCCAGGCTAAACATGCCCAGTTCTTTCAGTCTCTCTTCATAGGGCTTTGTTTCTAGACCTCTGATCATCCTGGTTGCCCTCTTCTGAACACGCTCCAGCTTGTCTGCGTCCTTCTTGAATTATGGAGCCCAGAACTGGACGCAATACTCTAGATGAGGCCTAACCAGGGCCGAATAGAGAGGAACCAGTACCTCACGTGATTTGGAAGCTATACTTCTATTAATGCAGCCCAAAATAGCATTTGCCTTTCTTGCAGCCATATCGCACTGTTGGCTCATATTCAGCTTGTGATCTACAACAATTCCAAGATCTTTCTCGTTTGTAGTATTGCTGAGCCAAGTGTCCCCCATCTTGTAACTGTGCATTTGGTTTTTATTCCCTAAATGTAGAACTTGGCATTTATCCCTATTAAATTTCATTCTGTTGTTTTCAGCCCAGCACTCCAGCCTATCAAGATCACTTTAAAGTTTGTTTCTGTCTTCCAGGGTATTAGCTATCCCACCCAATTTTGTGTCATCTGCAAATTTGATCAGCGTTCCCTGCACCTCCTCGTCCAAATCATTAATAAAAATGTTGAAGAGCACTGGGCCCAGGACTGAGCCCTGTGGCACCCCACTCGTTGCCTCTCCCCAGTTTGAGAAGGTTCCATTGATAAGTACTCTTTGAGTCCGATTCTGTAGCCAACTGTGGATCCACCTAATAGTTGTTCCATCTAGCCCACTTTTAGCTAGTTTGTTAATCAGAATGTCATGTGGTACTTTGTCAAAAGCTTTGCTGAAGTCAAGATATATGACGTCCACAGCATTCCCACAGTCCACAAGGGAGGTTATCCTATCAAAAAATGAGATCAAATTAGTCTGACAGGATTTGTTCCTGACAAATCCATGTTGGCTTCTAGTAATCACTGCATTGATTTCAAGGTGTTTACAGATTGACTTCTTTATAATCTGCTCCAGAATTTTCCCAGGGATGGATGTCAGACTGACTGGTATGTAGTTCCCAGGTTCCTCCTTTTTGCCCTTTTTGAAGATAGGGACAACGTTAGCCCTCCTCCAGTCATCCGGCACCTCACCCGTCTTCCATGATTTTGCAAAGATAATAGACAAAGGTTCTGAGAGTTCTTCCGCTAGCTCCTTCATTACTCTTGGATGCAGTTCATCGGGCCCTGGAGATTTGAACTCATTCAAGGAAATTAGGTGTTCTTTGACCATTTGTTTATCAATCTCAAACTGCAATCCTGCCCCCTCAACTTCTGCTTCACTTTTTCCAGGGGGGTCATAGACCCGCTTTTGGGAGAAGACCGAGGCAAAGTAGGAATTGAGCACTTCAGCCTTTTCTTTGTCATCTGTTATCAATTTGCCATCCTCATTAAGCAGTTGAACCACCATTTCTTTCCTCTGTCTTTTACTACTCACGTATCTGAAGAAAGCCTTTTTATTGCTTTTAGCATCCCTCACTAATCTCAGCTCATTCACAGCTTTAGCCTTCCTGACGCCATTTCGGCACTTCTGCGCCACTTGTCTGTACTCTTCTTTTGTAGCCTGGCCTTCCTTCCACTTCCTATATGTATCCCTTTTTGTTTTCAGTTCATCAATAAGCTTTTTGTGGAGCCACATTGGTTTCCTCTGTTGTCTTCTATCTTTTCTCCTTGTTGGAATTGTTTGTAACTGTGCCTTTAAAATTTCATTTTTTAGATACTCCCACCCATCCTGCACTCCTTTTCTCTTTAGGCTCCCTTGCCACGGGACCTTACTTATTATAGTTCTGAGTTTATTAAAATCAGCTTTCCTAAAATCCAGAGTACGTGTATGGCTACTTTTGTCTCCTTCATAATCAAGAATTCAAGTATGACGTGGTCACTTTCCCCCAGAGTTCCCGTAACTGCCACTTTATCCACTAAGTCATCCCTATTGGTCAATAACAAGTCAAGGATTGCCGATCCTCTAGTTCCTTCCACCACTTTCTGTAGGATAAAGTTATCACCCATACATGTCAGGAATTTCTTGGAAGGGCCGCTTTTGGCAGTAATGGTCTCCCAACAGATATCAGGGTAATTGAAGTCCCCCATCACTACTACATCACACTTCCTTGAAACATTGGTAATTTGTTTCTCAAAAGTTTCGTCCTCGTCTTCTCCTTGATTGGGTGGTCGGTAGTAGACTCCGATTATCATATTCTTTTTATTCCTAGCCCCATTTATTTTAATCCAGACGCTCTCGACGGGGCTCCCAATCTCATCCGCCTGTATTTCTGTGCAGGGATAGGTATTTTTAACATATAGTGCAACTCCACCTCCCTTTCTATTTCTTCTGTTCTTTTTGAACAAGTTATATCCTTCAATTGCTATATTCCAGTCATGGGAGTCATCCCACCAAGTTTCAGTTATACCTATCAAGTCGTATTTGCCTTCATGTAATAAGAGTTCAAGTTCATTCTGTTTGTTTCCCATGCTCTGGGCATTAGTATATAGACATCGAAGACCATGTGTTTTATAGTCTGGCTTTGTTCCTACCTTGTTGCAGACACTATTTTGGGACACTGTTGGAGCTGTTCTCTGTACTGTGGTGCATTGGCCTTCATCCATTGTTGCCTCAACATTTACGTCTCCCACCCCTGTAAGATTCAGTTTAAAGCCCTCCTGATGAAGTTCTTCATGCTGTGGCTGAACTCATTCTTTCCAGCCCTTGTGAGGTGCAACCCATCCCTTGCCAGCAGTCCATGTTCCAAGTAGCGTAGCCCGTGGTCCCAGAATCCAAAGCTCTCACGACGGCACCACCTTCGAAGCCAGTCGTTCATCCGGAGTATTTTTCTTTCCCTTTCTAATCCTCTTCCAAGAACCGGGAGGATGGATGAGAAAACTACCTGGGCCCCAAAGTTCTTCAGTTTCCTTCCCAGAACTTCAAAGTCTGAAATGATTTCTTCGTAGCTCTGCTTGGCGACATCATTTGTTCCCACATGGATGAGAAGAAAGGGGTATGTGTCCGTTGTCTTTATGAGCTTCGGTAACCTTTCAGTCACATCTCTAATCTGTGCTCCAGGGAGACAGCACACCTGGCGAGTCCATGGGTCTTCACGACATACTTGGGTTTCAATCCCACGCAGCAGGGAGTCTCCCACAATGACTACTCTTCTCTTCTTCTTGGTTGACCTACCTTCTGTCCCTTGGTCACTGTTGCATGGTGTCTCCTGTACTTCCTCCTCTGCAAACTGTCCTTCAGTCTCATTCTCCAGAAGCTGAAAGCGGTTGCTTAACTCCAATGGCCCCACCGGTGCAGAACGCCCTCTAATTCCTCCTCTCCTAACTGTCACTCTTTTCCAAGGAGTTTCCTCTTCATTGGCTTTCCTCCCCTCAGCATACTCCACTTCTGCTTCAGCTGGCTGTTGTTCTTCAATCTCATGTGCTTCTTGTTGCTGTTGCAGTTCCACCGTTCGATCTAAGAACTCCTCGACTTCTCTTATTCCTTGGAAGGTGGACACTCGCTGCTCAAGTCCCCTCACTTTTTCTTCCAAAAGTGCCACCAGCTTGCACTTGTTGCAGGTATACGCCATGTTGAGCTCAGGCAGAAACACGAACATTGCACACCCTTTGCAGGGCACCACCTCTAGGGACTCCTTTCCATCCATATTGTCGATTTCTGCTTTGGTTTTTTTCCTTTTTGATTATAGTAGAATTGCCTTTGCTTTGTTGTGTCCTCTCTGAAGGTACGCAACTATATGATACCCATTCGAAACATGTGACCATGGCAGACAGGTCCACACTTTTGATACCCCTCACAGTTGATTGGCTGTTTGCTGAGCCCAGAATTCACAGAGAACAGCAATTTATTTATTTATTTATTTAATTAATTAATTAATATTAGGGATGTGCTCCGCTTCTCCTCGGACCGGAGAAGCAGGAGTGGATTGGGGGGCTTTGCCTCCCCTTAAGGCGGAGGTGAAGAGGATCGGGGGAGCCGCGGAGCGTTGTGGAGCAGATCGAGGTAAAGGCGGATCCTTCGCCTCAATCCGGAGCTCCACAAAAAAGGTAAGGGGGGGTTACTTGGCCCTGCCACTGTCGCTGCCGCCCATGCAGCGACGGCGGCAGGGCCAGGTAAACCCCCCCTCCCTCCTCTCCCTTACCTGCATCCGTCCGCGGTCCCGCAGCTGCCGCGGACGGATGCAGGTAAGGGAGAGGAGGAAGGGGGGTTACCTGGCCCTGCCACAGCCCATGCGGCGATGGCGGCAGAGCCAGGTAAGGCGGCAAGAGGGAGTGGGGTCTTACCTGCGTCTGTCGCGGCCTGTCGCCACCTTCACTAGAGCCCGCGGCTCAACAAGGAAGTGTAGGCCGCAATCGGGGCCTACAGTTCCAGGTTGAGCCACGGGCTCTAGTGAAGCTGGGATGGGCCTGGATGGACACAGGTAAGGGGGAGGAGGGAGGGGGCCTTACCTGGTGCCACTCCCCGCCACCGCGGAGCTCCGATTCAGAGACAGAGCTCCGCAGCGGAGCGGAGTGGCCCCTAGGTGGATTGAGGCGGGGCAGAGTGGGCCCGATCCGCAATTTGCAGATCAGGCGCGAAGAGGATCGGGGGTCCGTGCACACCCCTAATTAATATACCGCCCCATAGCCGAAGCTCTCTGGGCAGTTTACAAAAGTACAAATATAAATGTTTGCCCCTTCTCTTTGCCAAATATGAGTGTTGCTGCTTGGAGACCATTTAATCTGAAATATAGTTCTCCCCCTCCTATTTCACTTTTACTCATTTTCAACTACAAAATGGCTTTGCCTCTCTTCAAAGTCACAAGTGACTCAGAGAAATTGGGGTCTGAAAGTTGCCTCCCACCGTCATCCAAAAGCACGTGCCTTCTACTGTCCAACCCAAAAGCTGACTTGATAAGAGCTGCAAGGACACCAGGTATGATTCTGAGTTTGATCCCAGGGCTGGAGGCATGTGGTAACTCACAACCCATTAATCCCCAGGGCCTAGGGTTGATGAGGACCTCCTATGGTAGAAAGAGCCCTAGGAGACCATCTTCCAAAACCTTCCTGCTTAGCCCCTGATTCCAAGAATAGCCATTTGCCTCTCCCATGATGCATCTGGTTCCTCTCTATTTGGCCCTGGTTAGGCCTCATCTAGAGTATTGCGTCCAGTTCTGGGCTCCACAATTCAAGAAGGATGCAGACAAGCTGGAGCGTGTTCAGAGGAGGGCAACCAGGATGATCAGGGGTCTGGAAACAAAGCCCTATGAAGAGAGACTGAAAGAACTGGGCATGTTTAGCCTGGAGAAGAGAAGATTGAGGGGAGACATGATAGCACTCTTCAAATACTTCAAAGGTTGTCACACAGAGGAGGGCCAGGATCTCTTCTCGATCCTCCCAGAGTGCAGGACACAGAATAACGGGCTGAAGTTAAAGGAAGCCCAGTTCCAGCTGGACATCAGGAAAAACTTCCTGACTGTTAGAGCAGTACGACAATGGAATCAGTTACCTAGGGAGGTTGTGGGCTCTCCCACACTAGAGGCCTTCAAGAGGCAGCTGGACAAGCATCTGTCAGGGATGCTTTAGGGTGGATTCCTGCGTTGAGCAGGGGGTTGGACTCAATGGCCTTGTAGGCCCCTTCCAACTCTGCTATTCTATGATTCTATGATTCTATGAAAACGGTAAGATGGAATTACTGTCATTACAGTGACTTCACACCACAAACGTTCCTCAGAATGGGTGTGAGACAGCCAGAAAAACAGCGAGAAAAGCAGTCAGGGATATTCTGAGCAAACTGAGAGGTGGAGCTGAGATCACAGCGGGAGCAGGTCATGTGCCCCGTTAGTGATGACTGTCATACAATCCTGCAATAAATGGCTGATGTAGATGTCCTCTCACTATAAAGCAGCTTCCTATGTTCCTATGTGAAGGACAAGTGTGGTGTAGTGGTTAAAGTGTCAGACTGTGAGATCCGGGTTCTGATCCCCACTCAGCCACAGAAACCTGTTGGGTGACTTTGGGCAAGTCACAGACCCTTATTATTATTATTATTATTATTATTTATTTATATAGCACCATCAATGTACATGGTGCTGTACAGAGTAAAACAGTAAATAGCGAGACCCTGCCGCATAGGCTTACATTCTAATAAAACCATAATAAAACAATAAGGAGGGGAAGAGAAAGCAAACAGGCACAGGGTAGGGTAAACAGGCACTGGGTAGGGTAAAACTAACAGTATAAAGTCTGAGCAAAATCAAGTTAAAAAGGCGAATGCGGTTCTAAGCTGCGGCAATAGGCTCAGCGGAGGACCTGGCTCCTGAGAAGGAGCGGTGCTGCTTGGGCCTCATCCGCAGTGCTGCGTCCAGTCCTGGGCATCGCAGTTCAGGGAGGATCTTGCTCCCCCCCGCACCCACCCACGAAGCCCCGCAACCTGTCCCGCGAGGGCGGTGGCCGGGCTGGAGGCCGCCTTCCCTGCGCCGCCCTGCAGCTCCCATCTTCCCGAGCCGGGGGGGGCCAAGGGCGGGGGGGGCATGTTGGGGGTCCCCGTCCGAGGCAATGATCCGCAGGGCGCCCGCTGGCTCCAGAAGGGCGCAACCGGGCGGGACCCCTGGTCGCCTGCGGAACGGGCTGCCTCAGGCGGCCGGAGACGGAGGGGCTCCGCTCTCCAACGCAGGGCTGGGCTGGATGGCCTCGCGTGACCGCGGCCCGCAGAGTACTCCGCCGCCCCCTCCCCTCCGGCCGGGGCTGCGAAGGGGAGCCGGAGGTGCGGAGGGCGACAGGCGCACCTTGCAGGGTTGTTGTTGTGAGGATAAAATGGAGAAGAGGAGGTTTATGTACGTCACCTTGGGTTCATGGAAGGAAAAAAGGCAGGATATAAATGTGGGGGGAAGTGCAATGGCTTTCCTCACCTTTCCTGGAGAAGTTCTTTGGAAGAGGTTTACTGGGCCCACGTCATAATTCCACAATGCACATCTTCCATTAATCATCATCACACATTCAAAAGCACACCTGCGCTGCGTTTCTGGTGGGTAAATGGAAAAGCATCCCCTATGTCACCGCTCTTCAATTAATCATGTCCTAAGGACCTCTGCACATTAACATCCTTTCCACTCTCCATCTGCAGCCACTCAATCCGGATGCTCACTCCTTGCCATGTGATGAGTTCAGTGAAACATCACACCACCTGTCATTCCCAGGGTGGGGGGAGTTCGTTTGTCCCCTGTGGGGTCCAATTCCTCACAGGTGGAAAGAGCTAGGTTTTCAGAGGCTTTTTCCCAGCTATCAAGTTAATTTGACTGATACATCTGATTAGGGGACAAGTTCAGATTGTTAAAACAGAGAATAGGGATGAGTGGGAAATGAATGATGTTTAACATGTGTGTTTTAATGCAAATTTTGCAGATTTGCACCTCCCAAACAGATACATGAGCTGACACAGAGTTATGTCTTGAAATCGGGAATTTTCTGAGCTTGGTGACAGCTCATCAGCAGGGGTGGGATGAGCACAAAAATGTGCATATTGTAAGTATGCACAAAATGTGCATATTTCAGAAAAGTATGTACAAAATGCATTACAGCAATGGAAAGTATTTGAAAAATATGAATATTTTAAAATGTGCACAAAAATGTACATGTTGGGGAAATTGCACACACACGAATGTACAGATTTCATTTTTAAAAAAACAACATGTATGCGAAATAGGACAGAACAGACTTGGGCCATAGCTAGACCTAAGGTTTATCCCTGGATCATCCAGGGGTCAAACCTGTTCATCTAGGTGACACACAGGGGATCCAGTGCTCAGGCAGGGGCGAACCCTGGATGATCCCAGGATAAACCTTAGGTCTAGCTGTGGCCAGGGTCATCAACCATAGTTCTTCCTGCATTTCTGTAGGAAACAAACTTCCTGTGGTTCAAGTATCTTTTTACTTGCCCTTTGCCTTGCTCTGCCTCTTCCTGCTATGGTTGATCACTCTTCTGTCACTGAATAAAGTTCTGGTTTCATTCCTTGCCTTGTCTACGCATGTTGCAACTCTGTTGCCTGCCCCTGAAATTTTCAACTGTTCCTTGTTCCCACTGCCCCTACTACTGGCTTCTCTCTCTGCACTGGTCTCCTTCGCTTGGACTGCCTCTCTGATATTGACCCATTTGCCTCTGTTAGGAATGGGTGGATCAGTCAATCTTACTGTCAGATTGTTGAGATCAAGGCCTAATCTACACCAAGCAGGATATTGCACTATGAAAGTGGTATATAGTATGTGTCAATGGGCCCCAACAGTTGTCAGTGCACTTCAATAAAGCAGTAGTGTGGCTCCTGCCTTTTATATACCACTTTCATACTTCTTTCATAGTGCAATATCCTGCTTGGTGTAGATTACGCCTCTGTCCCCCTCTCCAAAGAGAAAATTCTCACCTCTCCCAGCCTCTTTTATCAGAGTTTTCATTTTTTTCCCCCACCCCCCATGAAATGCTGAAATGGAATAATTGGTGTTTTTTGGCACAGCTCTAATTTAAATGTAATAAATAAAATAAATAACTGAAAGTAAAGAGAGCCATGAAGAGAAAACTTACCTGAAGGATGACCTCCTCCCATATACACCTGTCTGGACTTCATGATCATTGTCATCAGTCCTTCTTTGGGAGCTCCCACCAAAGGAAATGAGAACACTTGCTACTGGGAAGAGGACCTTTTCTGTTGTGGCACCCCGGTTGTGGAATAACCTTCCCACCGAGGTTTGGCTGATGCAATTATTGCACCCTTTTTGGTTCCAAGTGAAAACTCCCCCCCCCACAGGCATATCATATTTATTTGTTTGTTTATTTATTGGTTTCTTGATATTATATTTTAAATTTTGTCACTGCTGCTAGGTTCTACTTGGTTATTTTTCATTTTTTTTATGTTGTACTTTTAAGCTTTTATATTTTATTTTATCATCTTGCATTTTACAGTGGTTGCATTGTTGTGCATCACCTGGACAGCCTTGTCTATTGGGTGGTATGGAAAAGTAATAAATAAATAAATTAATTAATAAATACATAAAAAAAGAACTTGATGGTTGAAAATTTGGAAACATGAGCATTCTTGAACAGAGTCATAGAAGAAACAGATTCAGGAAATGTATGCCCTTGTATGGTATAGTAGTATTTGTTTTTTAATTCTAAAGGAAGCTATGCCACCCTAGGGGTGCTCAAGGGGTGTGCCAGGGGTGCCCAGGCACACCCTAATATCTCAAGAAATAAGCACTGAATTGAGGGGGCCATTGAGTAAGGCTCCATAGGTGGATCCAGATGCAGCGGAAATGGCCCTTCAGCCATTCTGCAGCCACCGACTCTGACAGCACACCATTGCCCTAGAAGCTGGAGCAAAAAGGAATCGCTCTGTGGGGAGCCTCTCTGCTGGGAGCCGCATTTCAAAGAGATCAGGAGGAGGGCCCCTGAAGGATAATATCACCTCATGAGAATCTCCTCTGGCCAGTGTCACAAAAAAGCCCCACCAATACTGGGGCGTGAGGAGCGACTCCTCATTCCCCACACACACACCTGCAATGGCATTCCTGCACTCAAGCAAGCCAAACACAGAGTAGGGCATCAGTCTTTACAGTGTTTAATAAATACATGAATAAAAATAATGTTCTTTATGATTGAGACTTCAATAAATGGTCGCCTTTAAAAATAAATAAATAAATAAATAAAATTCCCTGGGTGCACACCCTAATGAAATGTGTTGTGCACGCCTATGTAACCCACTCTAGGCACTATGCTCTATGGCTGGGTCATTTGTGCACCTGACTTCCTGTTTGTCTTCTGTCTGGCTCCCTTCTTTTTCCAGTGGCAGTGGCACCAAAGCTTCTCCTCCTCCTCCCATTTTCTGAGGTTCTCTTTGAAAATGTTGTCATTCTCTGGAGGGCGATTGATGACCGAATCTGACGTGCAGTGGAAGCATTAACTGTGTTGGTAGACCGGCCTCCATTTTGCCTGCACCACAAAACAGGGCCAATGTTGCAGTGGCAACACACAAAAAGCCTTATGGGGGAAGCTATGCTACACCGCCTGCTAATGGTCAGCCCTACCTGTGACAAATTGTTGGAGAATTTCTCCTCTCCCTGGAGAAATTCAGTGAAGCTGTCCTTGCCATTTCTCTGCCCACAAATAGGATGGAGAACTTCAAGAGGCCATTTGCACACAGCTCTACTTCCTAGTGATAAGAGTTGTTTGACAGTAAAGCAGACCTCTACAGGAAGCAGCAGGCTCTCCACTGAAAATATTTAAGCAGAAGATGGATACTCTGACTGCACCCTGCGCTGCAGTTCTGGCATTGAGCAGGACGTAGACTAGCTAACCACCAAGGTCCCTTCCAGTTCTATGATACCAAAGAATGACCACTTTTCAACACTTCAGGATACTCGTAATTAGGAATTATCTCCCTTTAAAGAAATGCCTGCCTGCTTGCTTGTTTTCTTTTGTTTAGACTATCCTCTGCAGCTTAATTGTGAGTTCTGAGGCAGCTCAGTCTACAGATTAAAGGCAACAGTATCAACAGCAACAATAAAACACAGGGAATCAGAACAAACAGTTAAAAGAACAGCAAGAAATCAAATTTTAAACAATAGCCTGTCAAATAAGTGACACCTTCAAACAGAGGGCTGTTATCTGACAGTCTTTCTAATAGAGGACTACAAAGTCGGACACAGTGCTTAATAGGTTGCTAGAGGTATAATCACATTTAATTGTTGGTTTGATTTAGAAGTGGAAGTTCTGAAGGTGTGATCCAATGTGGCTGGCTGGGGAATGCTGGGAGTTGTAGGACTTCTTTCAGTCCAAACATGCATAGGATTGTGGCCTAAATGAATGAAATGTATGCTGGATTGCATACTTAATGTATTCCTCACTTTTGCTTCTCAGGCCTTAGCTAGACCAGGCTTTATCACGGTGTGAACCCTGGGATCGTCCCTTTGCATCCCTCCCTTGCCCCGGGATAGAGCCCTCCACTTTGGGCCTTCTTTTTCCACGGTCTCGGGCTGAGCTGTGTGGCCCACTGCCACGGTTTGACCCAGCTCCACGCGATTCTTCGCACGGAGCCGGGAACCGTGCACAGAGCGCAGCGCTCCTCAAGAGCTCTGTGACCATCTGGGGTAGGGTGAGAGGAGTGGGTAAATTAAGTTAAATTAAAACCTACCTTAAGTGCACGAGCGTTGGTGCACTGGTTCTCCTTTAAAAATAAAAAATGGCGGGCATGACGCCTCTCTTCCTGAGGTCGTCGCGCCTCACGTGTAAACGGAGGAGGGATCTCACATTAATCGCAACGCAAGATCTTCCCTCCTCCATCCTGGATTATAAGGTAGGTCTAGCTAAGAGCCAGCAATATTTTATAATTTGATTCCCTCCCCCTGTTGATATGTTCTAGCTGCCTTGCATGTAAATTAAAACAATTAGAAAAAGACACAGCTATTATTAAAGACAGATGGATAACATTACAACGCAGATGTTTCTTCTGTTCCCAAGCTGATACGAATCTCAATGCAAAATATTTTAAGACTTGCTGAGCCTTTCAGAAAACTCCTAATTTGGGGGGGGGGGGGAGGGAAAAAGAAAGAAAAATAATAGAAAAGGAAATGTTCCTCTGGCAATGATAGAAACTTTATTTTTCAATTCATAGAAAAATGAGCAGATTATAGAAGTGTTGGTAAAACCTACTTATAGATCCATTGAAATCAATAGCATCCTTAATCAGTCAAAACTAACTGAAGTCTCATTCATTTCAGTGAGTCTGCTCTGAATAGGACTTAGATTGGATTTTACCCAGAGTCTTTGAGTAAACCTAAACAATTCTGATACCTGGGTTGGGGACAAAAACTCAGGGAGAACAGTTGGCACAACCCATCAAAGGAGCCACAATTGGCGGTGCCCTTCTACTTCAGATCACCTTTGTGCTATGCAAGTGGGAATCTAAAGGAAAATGTCACAGGGTGTCCCTGAATTAGCCCCTAACATGGGATGGGCAGCTTCCTATCTTTTTTATCCTCACAACAACAAATGAAACGGAGAGCCAGTGTGGTGCACTGGCTAAAGTTTTGGACTGGGAGTCGGGAGATCCGGGTTCTAATCCCCACTCGGACATGGAAACCCACTGGTTAACTTTGAGCCAGTCACAGACTCTGAGCCCAACCTACCTCAAAGGTTTGTTGTTGTGAGGCTAAAATGGAGAGGAGGAGGAGGAGGAGGAGGAGGATTATGTACGCCACCTTGGGTTCCTTGGAGGAAAAAAGGCAGGATATAAATGCAAAAATAAATAAACAAATATTGCCTGTGTTATATTGCCACTGGTGGCTGCAACAAAGCACAGAGTAAGCACCTTGCTTGGAAGCAATTTGTGCCCCCCAGGAGGTTTCTGGATGCCTGATCTGGCTTCCAAAAACGGCAAGTCCTTCTGGCCCACCTTGTTTTTTAAAAAAACATGGTAAATTTGAGGAGGCAGCATGGAGGGGTCAATGACGGCTGCACAAAAGGCCAGTGGGGACTGCATGCAGCCAATGGGTCATGGGTTGCCCACTCCTGCACTAAGAAGAGGACTTCCGATCAGGGCTTGGGCCAACATGGTACAGGCTCCCTAGAGCACAGGGAAGTTTCAGGAAGCAGGGGAAAGGGAAACGGACATCTTGAGCAGTGTCCAAGAGTGCCATTCCGCTAAATCTTCCCTTTGCTGAAATCTGGCTCTCTGGAGCTTCCCCAGTTGGCCACGCCCCCTCCCTTCCCCTGGCCCCACCTGCTTTCCCCCATCCAGCAATCACTTGGTGCTTTTCCAGCTGTTGTGCAGCGTTTCCCTATTCTGAAAGGCTGAAACGTCCCTCCTAAAGTTTGGTTACTGTCAGTAAGAGCTTTGAGCTAAACCGTGCTGGTACTTTGGGGTATTTTGGTTCTGTCTCCTTTTTCCCTTCAGTCCTGCCCACCACTAGGATGTGACCTCCAAAAGTTGTCCCTAATGAAATTTGGCCCTAAAGTTGAAAGAGGGTCTACTCTGTACCCCTGGGTGAAACTAATGACAAACAGTGGTAATTTTCAAGAAAGGAGGAGCCCTGTCCTCTTTTGTATCTGGTCACTCTACAAAAGAGGGCAGGGCTCCTGCAGCTTTAGCTATTGTGATGAAGAGGGAATTTCACCAGGTGCTGCATGCATACAGATGACAACTGCTGAAATTCCCTTTTCACTACAGTTAAAGCTGCAGGAGCCCTGCCCTCTTGACCAGATACCTTTCCATATGGTCACCCTAGTCAGGGACTCACTGAACACGGGAGAGTGTCTTATACATGGGACCACAAACACTTCTCTTCATCACAACAATTAAAGCTGCAGGAGCTATACTAGAGTGACCAGATACAAAAGAGGGCAGAGCTCCTGCAGCTTTAACTGTTGTGATGAAGAGGGAATTTCACCAGGTGCTGCATGCATACAAATGACCCCTGATGAAATTTCCTTTTCTATACAACAGTTAAAGGTACAGGAGCCCTGTCCTTCTTTCCATAAGGTCACCATAGGAGTCCTCCAACACACACACCCACTCTCAAAAATTAATAAATAAATTGGTGGTTTGGCAATAAAATACAGTCCCTTAGTATCAGAACCTGAGTTGCCTATACATTTTACCCAGCATAAGAGGCTCATGTTCCTACAACTTTTTGTTGTTTATTCGTTCAGTCACTTCCGACTCTTCCTGACTTCATGGACCAGCCCACGCCAGAGCTTTCTGTCAGCCGTTGCCACCCCTAGCTCCCCCAAGGTCAAGTCTGTCACCTCCAGAATATCATCCCTCCATCTTGCCCTTGGTCGGCCCCTCTTCCTTTTGCCTTCCCCTTTCCCTAGCATCAGCCTCTTCTCCAGGGTATCCTGTCTTCTCATTATGTGGCCAAAGTACTTCAGTTTTGCCTTTAATACCATTCCCTCGAGTGAGCAGTCTGGCTTTATTTCCTGGAGTATGGACTGGTTTGATCTTCTTGCAGCCCAAGTCACTCTCAGCATTTTCCTCCAACACCACAGTTCAAAAGCATCTATCTTCCTTCGCCCAGCCTACCTTTTGAAACTAGTTTCCTACAACTTGGTTGAAACTAAAGCTTACTTTTGCCTGCATCAAGAACTTCTGTCTCTAACAAAAGCAAGCGCTCGCCGGATTTTGGGTGCTGTCCAGTGCCATTGAGATATATAGGAGCTGTGTAATTGATATCAATGGGATGTAGATTGTGGCCTTTGTTTAGCATAATAGCTGTCTCCCATTAGCAGATGTGGTGCAAATGGGGCACATGTGGTGATTTTTTGTAAAGATAATAATATCTTTGTTGCAAAGCTAATTAAACTGATAATGAATCATTTATACCACTGCAAAGATAATAGAACATATTTTTATCATCTTCAATGGATAGTATAATTTAAATGAACAGCAAAATTGCTTTCTCCCCCTACCCCCGCTCCTGCCGCCCTTCAACAATTGTATCTTGGGCAATCATCTAGAAATGTAATTGTCTTGCACTTTCTTTAGTGTGCTGCTCCGTTCCAACGCGTTGTGTTCCAGTTTGTAAAGGGAGTTCCTGATTGGGCAGGGCTCTCCATTCACTTTTTTTTTCTTTTTAAATTAAACGTTATTTTCTTATTGTGAATATCAACAAAACAGAACAGAAAATACATCATGAAAATGAGAGAGAGGAACCACCACCCTACATTACGTACATAGGATTATCATCATTTTCCATATGTGTACCATTTATAAAAAAAGTGGGGGGGAGAGCCGTTCAAAAGTTAATAATGTTATTAGGTCCTCTATGCATTACATTATGGGAGGTGTGGATTTGTCCTTCCAATGTGATAGTTTAGCTGTCATAATGGCTCTGACTATGAGTTAACTTCCAGGATGATAAGGGGTCTGGAAACAGAGCCCTATGAAGAGAGACTGAAAGAACTGGGCATGTTTAGCCTGGAGAAGAGAAGATTGAGGGGAGACATGATAGCACTCTTCAAATACTTGAAAGGTTGTCACAAAGAGGAGGGCCAGGATCTCTTCTCGTTCCTCGCAGAGCGCAGGACACAGAATAACGGGCTCAAGTTACAGAAAGACAGTTTCCGGCTGCACATCAGGAAAAACTTCCTGACAGTTAGAACAGTACAGCAATGGAACCAGTTACCTAGGGAGGTTGTGGACTCTCCCACACTAGAGGCATTCAAGAGGCAGCTGGACAACCATCTGTCAGGTGTGCTTTAAAGTGGATTCCTGCATTGAGCAAGGGGTTGGACTCAATGGCCTTACAGGCCCCTTCCAACTCTACTATTCTATAATTCTATTATTCTAACTTCCAAGAAGCAGGTAGGCAGGACATGCACATTGTTCCATATTATAGATTGTTTCAGTACAGAGTTCTCCATTCACTTTGATGGAAGGGACATCTGCCCAGTTGCACCCCCCACACCTGTACTGCACTGCCTTTCCCACTGAACTGACTGTGGATGCCTCAGCCAAGCTTTGAGTGAGCATCAGAGCACCCACTGCCCATGGGAAACTACTACATCATGGTAACGGTATGTGATCATCGATGTGTGTCACGGGGTGATTGCATATCCTCTCCATGTTGCATGCACATGCGTGGCACACATACACTACCCACACAGAGTGAAAGAGAACAAACAAAATTCAATTGCCTGAAATAAAAAGTACTTGCATTAAATTACCCCCATTTTCGCAAAGTATTAAACAACGTGACTCATATGACACAGCTTATAAACCAATCTATTCCAATTGATTTAATCAAGCTAAATTGACCAGCTGTCAGAACTGGCTCCCGTTCAGGCAGAGCTCGTTCCAGAGCATGCAAGAGCAGAGTCTTCTGTTGGGTGGGGAAATAACGGGCGGAGAAGTCTGTCCTATAAGCAGACATAGGGTCTGGGCAGCTCCCGATGTAAAGAGGCCCTCTTGCTGGGGGTTCTGAGCTCCCTGAAGCTTTCTAAAGCCACAGCTAGATGTTAGCACAACAGGAGAAATCCAGTGGAGGGGCTGCTGGCTCCGATGTCAGTGGGATTGTGAATCCATTCCGGGTTTCTGTCCGAGCCCATCAGAACTCTTGAAGGAGCCATCCTTTAGAGCAGCGGTTCTCAACCTGTGGGTCGGGACCCCTTTGGGGGTTGAACGACCCTTTAACAGGGGTTGCCTAAGACCATTGGAAAACACATATTTCCGATGGTCTTAGGAAACTGTATTGACTGAACTATGTCATGTATCATCTTTTGTATTATTAAAGCTATTGTTATGTATTATTTTCATTAGCAAACCATCCCATGACAATGGATTGTGTAGAGAAGAACGAAAATAATTTTATGGTTGGGGGTCACCACAACATGAGGAACTGTATTAAAGGGTCACGGCATTAGGAAGGTTGAGAACCACTGCTTTAGAGTTCTGACCAGCTCTGACTGAAACCCGGAGCGGAATCACCACCCCACTGACATCGGAGCCTCCAGCTGCCACTGGCTAAATCCCTGCTTGCGATCTCTCATGCTGCCAGTTCAAAGTTGCCTACAGACTGGGGAAGAGATAGGAGAGAAATTCAGTATGCATTTCAGTGTAAACTTATCAAATTTTACACTTTTAAACAGGTATGTGAACAAAAACTCAGTTATTCTTTGAGATCTGCATTTCTCCAAATTGTGCAATGGACTTCTCCAATCAAGGAATGTGTTCAAAAATGTGTACGTTGGGGGGGGGGGGAAGTGCATCCAAAATGCATATATATTACTGAAAATAATATTTAAAATGCAGAATATGAAGAAAATTGCTGGCAAAAAAAAACCTGTATTAGGCAAAATTGCATCTGTACATACTGAGTCAGCACTTCTTAAAACAGCTAGATGCATCTCAGATTGATTTAGAGACTGTCCAATTCGGAAACTAAAATAAATAAATAAATCTGATTCCATCGATGGGCAGATTACAGAATGAAAGGCAGCTCACATTCTGCAAAACTCAGACAGAATGGACTTTGCACAATCCGTACATCTCTAAAACTGAGGCTTCATGCCTCCCATTGACTGTTATGGGTTTTTTAAAAAAGAAAAGAAAAGAAAATGGCTATAACTTTTTATATTCTGCAGTGGTAGTTGTGGACCATTTTTATGAAGATTGCTGATAGCATAGAAGTGCCCGTAAAAAACCTGCAGAGTTTCAGAAGGATAAATACAGTGGTTTATGTGGAAGGGGAGGAGGTCTTCAATTTTGGGGTGCTAATGTTCATAGGAAAATGGCACACATCATAGAGGTATCCCCAAGCAAGAAGCCTAAAAAGTTTCAGAAGGATAGGTGCAGAGGCTAAGAAGTTATGATACTTCAAAAACCAGCTTAATTCTTTTTATCTTTCCCATACTGAAGTCTGATAGCCTTGGAAGAACGGTGATCTCAGAGCCCCAGCCTTGCCCTCCCTCAAAGCATAATGATCTGAGAGCTTCTAGAAAAATGTGCCCTATGATTAGAAGATGGACCTGTCAGTCACTTAAGCCCCCCCCCCCCCCTTCAGCAGTACACAAACTCTGCTGCTTTTGGAGACAAGGGACCAGATTTAAAAGAGGGCAGGGCTCCCACTGCTTGAACGGTTGTGATGAAGAGGGAATTTCACCAGGTGCTGCCTGCATACAAGTGACACCTGCTGAAATTCTGGTCATTTCAGAGGAAAGCCCGTTTCACCTCAGGAAGCGCCAGCTGGCCCAAAGGAGCCCAATTCGGCTCAGCCTTCAGCCAAATTCAATGCACATCCAATGCACACAAAATGCATAAGAACCTTAAAAATAAACTGGATTTAAGATTGGAAAAATGAGAGACTGAGATACTCCAAAACTGAAAGATTTGTCCTTCACTATGCTGGAATCCTATTGCCAACTAAGTGAGACTAAGGCCATAGATAGACGGGGCTTTATCCCAGGGTGATCCCCAGGATCGTCCCTGTGCATCCACATGACACACATGGGATCCCAGGATCAGGAAGGGATGATCCCTCCCTTGCCCCGGGATCTCACCCTCCCCTTTGGCCCTGGTTTTTTCACGGTCCCGGGATGAGCCCGAGACCGTGGAACGTGTGGCCGGCTGCCACAGGTTGACCCGGCTCCACGCAATTCCTCAGAAGGAGCCAGGAGCCGCGCACAGGGTACAGCACTCCTCAGGAGCACTGCACCCATAGGGGGTAGGGTAGGGGGAGCAGGGAAAGTACTTTAAATAAAAAAAATGTACCTTTATCGCACGAGAGTTCGTGCGCTGCTGCCCCTTTAAGATTTTTTAAAATGGCGGGTGCGACACCTCTCCTTCTGAGGTCGTCACGCGTCACATGTAAAAAGAGGAGGGATCTCGTGATAAATACATCATGGGATCTTCCCTCCTCTGTTGTGGGCTCAATGGTAGGTCTAGCTAAGGCCTAAGTAGTTTTCAGGTAGCTACCGTATTTCTTCGATTCTAAGATGCACTTTTTTCCCTAAAGTAACAGCTCTAGAAATGGGGTGCGCCTTAGAATAGATGAAATACGGTATCTACCTCTTCTTCCCACCCCTTCGGCGCCAACCAGCTTCCACTATGTCATGTGGACGCACAGGGATGATCCCGGGGTTCACCCTGGGATAAAGCCTCATCTAGCTATGGCCTGTGTGAGAGACATTTAATTCCCTTGTCAGGCAGCCTGATGTAAAGCTACGGCTGCATCATTTCTCAGGTATGTGAAACAGGGCCAACACTAGGACCCTGAGGCTTCCGTCAAGCACTGTTGTAAACTGCCCAGAGAGCTTCAGCTGTGGGGCGGTATATAAATGTAATAAATAAAATAAATAAATAAATAAATAAATTAGCTCAATGTTTCTGACTATTACAAGGACCAGGTGGGACCAGGGAAGGGGCATAGGTTGGTGCTGGTGTAGCATGCTTCCCAAGCTCTGTAGCTATCACTGGATATAAAAAACACATACCGTATTTCTTCGATTCTAAGATGCACTTTTTTCCTTAAAGTAACAGCTCTAGAAATGGGGTGCGCCTTAGAATCGATGGCGTCTTAGAATCAAAGAAATACGGTATCTACCCCTTCTTCCCACCCCTTCGGCGCCAACCAGCTTCCACTACCAACAGAAAACCTAAGAAAGGCTCTCTCAAAAGCCTCACCAAAAAACAGCCAAGCGTTTTGTTGCCAGGACGATGCCTCCGCGTCTCCTCTTCCCCACCTCACCGCCCACCCGGCCGCCCCTGCTTTGCCAGGCCGGGCCGCTTACTCCTCCTTTCTCTGCCTGCCCTCCGGGGAACACCCCAGTTCCGTGCCTCATGCTTCCAACCCTCACGCTCCTGTGCCTTCCTCACCTTCAGCCAGGCTCTCCTAGCGCCACTTCAGAAAGCGCCTCCCTCGGCCCACGAGGGAGAGGCGGAGCGCGAGAAGGAAGCGCCGCCTCAAACTACAGAGCCGCGGCGAAGACTAGAATGGGGGGGGATATGAGGCCAAGGCATAGAGAGGACAAAGGACAGAAGGGCGCACGGGGGAGCATCGAGAGCGCGGCACAAGTTTGAGGCCTCTTCAGAAAGTGTGTGTGGCGGGGGGGGCGTGCGATGTCGTCCAAGCGTGTGCGATCTTGCTCATGACGAGAGTTTTATGCTTTTTCCCCTGTTGGTGGCACTGAAATTAGTGTGCGCCTTAGAATCGATGGCGTCTTACAATCGAAGAAATACGGTAATCACAAAGTCCTAGGTATGTATACAGAGAAGAGAATTCCATTGAGTTCAATGGGACTTGCTCCTAAATAAATGTTATTGCATTGCAGCCGAAAGTTGCATTACTGGATGGTGGACTTTAAGACTGGCATTTTTCTGGGGAAGATATATCTACTTTAAAAAAATCACTCTTGAATTTCTAATAATTTCTAGAAGAGCTTATTATACACACCAATTTTCACAACGTTACCAGCAATTTGTACACTGGGTAAGTCAACTTCTGCATACAGACCTTCTATAAAAAGACATGTTGTTGTTGTTTTGCCATAATTATGCCATTCACATATCACTCCCTTTTCTAATGTAGTAGCAATCATCTTGTACAGAGTCAATTTCTTCGAGAGAGTATAACTCCTTTTCATACTTACCAAAACATACAGCAAAATACAGTCATTGGAGTACACATTAAAAAGGAACAGCATTCCTTCTCCAGAACCTAATCGCCCTATTTGAAATTTCTTCCTGCAATCCTGAAACAAAGAGAATTGAAATTACTAATGTAATCCTATATCTGTCTATGTAGAGTCAGATGTAAGTTCTATTGAGTTCAATCAAATTTAGTTCCAGGTGAGTGTATACTACAGATATGTGTCACTTTTGGATGAAACTCAAAGCCTGAGCAGAATTTAAGCCACTTTGGTTTGGTTCTGCTGGGTCCCTAGGTAAAGCAGGCTCCCCTTTGAAACCCAAAGAACAGGGCTTTTGGAGCTTTAAGATAGCTCTTTCTTTTCTTTTTCGCCCCACCCCCACCCTAAAGCTCTAAAAGCCCCCTTCTTGCTTGAAGTAGGTGGAGGTATTAGAACACAGGCATTCAGCACAGCAGCCATTCCTGAATGCTCAGGAGACCACATGCAGGGCCGTTGCTACCATAGAGGCCACTCAGGCGGCCGCCTAGAGTGCCAAGCTAAAAGGGGCACCGGGCACAGCGCAGCACTTACGCGCGTTGGCTGTGAGCCGGCCCGAGGATTCAGCTGGGCCTGGGCGGGCGAGATGGCGCCTCATGCCCGTCCAGCCGAAGCGAAGCCAAGGACACTGGGGTGGGGGTGGGGCGGCTCCACGTTCGGACTTCCGGAACGTGCCTGGAAGAGAGAAAGAGAATGTATGGGTGCATGGGGTGCATGGGGTCTTTGAGTGAATGCATGTGTTCATGCATGTGTTTGTTTGGAGTGAGTGATGCTGAGTGTGTGTGTGCGCGCATGTGTGAGTTGGGGGGGATGATTTGGAGGTGATATCCCTCTTAAATAACACATTTTAGACCCATAGACGTTCCTTTCCAATTTGTTTGCTATAATTGGCATGACGTATTTCTTGTACTTTAAAATAAATTTAGCAGTTTCAAGTTTTGTGATTTTTATTTTTTCCAGGAAACATATGTTCTTAAAAATCAAAGTTGGCATTTTTTTGGGGGGGGGGGGTGAAAGTAGCTCACCTTGCCTAGGGCGCGAAATAGTCTGGCACCGGCTCTGACCACATGACATCACCACGTGTTCTCCTGAGCATTCCAGGAAAAGTTGTTGGACTGAATGCCGTTATGTGAAGAGCCATGTGGCAGGGAGTGAAGCATTGTAAGAGCTTACAAAGTAAACTCAACCTCTTGCCCCTCCTCCCCAATGAGAAATTTAAATCAAAAGTCTCCCCCTCCCCAGCCTCTTTCATTGAAGCATTAATTTATCCCCCACCCCCACCCCCAATGAATTGCTGAAAAAACAGAGCCTCAAAATATGGGGTGCAGCACTCATTTACGGTACGATGCTGCTCACCCACAGGCTTTATGCCTCCAAATAACATCTTTGGGGTTTGTTTCTCTAAATTCTGCAGGTGGACAAGTCCACCTTCCATCCCTAGTGCACGTTTTACCAAGACTCCATGAAATGGCCATTCTTCCAATGCTGCTATGAATTACTATGAAAACACCTCAGAATGTAAATGCACACAAACAAAAATTGCACCTATTTTTCAAGATACTGGGCAGGCAAAATCCCCTCCTAACTCAACCCATTCATGCTGCGCACTGCATGCTGCTCACCAGCCCCCCACTGGCTGCCTGACCCTGACCATTTATGCAAAATTACAGGCGTCAATGGTCTATTGAGTGAGAAACCGCCGAGCCTCAAGCCCCAGCCAGATGCCTGTAACATCCCCACCTGCAACTATCAACCATTTTTGACCAAATGGGGGGGGGATGGGGAAGTTATAGCTGAAAGTTCTGATGATCATTGTGAAGCACAACACTTTGGTTTTCTGGACCAGTGAATCAGTGTCTGGTCTCAGTGAGGGCAGATGGCCACTGAGCGCTCGTCGGGCCTTGCTGAGCCTCAAAAGAAGCTCACGCGGTCCAGCGAGCGGGGGTGGATGGCGGTGTCAGCAGGGCGAGTCTCTGACGAATCGGACGCGGTTGAGTTTACCCATCCCTATTTGGCCCACTTCAGCCAAATGGTCGGCAGCAGCATCCTTCTGGAGCTCCAGGTGTCCTGCTTGTTCATCCCTGGCCGATGGCTGGTTGGCCACTGTGTGAACAGAGTGCTGGACTAGATGGACCCTTGGTCTGATCCGACATGACACCTCATGTTCTTAAGTTCAGTGTCCTGGCAGTACACACATCATGGGCAGAGGAAACCTGGATTCTGAGATATCATCCTTTATAAGGAAATTATAAATAGTTCACCCTGCTTGCTGGCCAGCCACGGAAACATTGCAGAAACAGCAATGGGCTATTGAAGGTTGAACATGTGTGACTTGTTCTGCACTGCTGACTGCAGTGGCTACTTAAATATAACCTTTCCCTGCCAGGGAAGTCAATAATTCTGCGCTCTATTGAGTGCTATCCCCTGTAAGTGAAAGTAATATGGATTTTCGCTCCCTGTCATCTCCGGCTATGTATGTTGTTATAGCTATAGATATGGGTGCTATGGAAACACATTGCCCCACTGACATTTTACATTGCATTTTATTTCCCTCCCAACCCCCCGTAGGTGAGAGCATTGAATTTTCCTCCCAACGTGCTCTCAAAATTAATCTTTGACTTTCGGCATATAATGATTACAAATGGAGAGCCAAGAAAATTATTTTGTGAGTTTTTGTTAGTAAGATTTAGTCATTGCTACATGCTGGTTCTCTAAGACCATTCCTGGTTTACACACAATCACACCCCTGTTCACACAGTGCTCTATTCACACATGGGCCTCCCATATACGCGCGCGCACACACACACACACACACACATCCTGCCTGGCATCTTTAAAATGACTTCTGTTTTTTCTTTTTGGACAAGAATTATCTGACCAGAGTGAAACATGCCTAAGTACCTCCCAATTAGATTACTGCAACATGTTCAACATGGGACCATCCTTGAAGAGTGTTAGAAAACTGCAACTAGTGCAGAACGCAGCAGCCTGAATGCATTACTGTGACTGTAATGGAGTCACAGTAATGTAATCAAAATGGAGAGATGGATAAGAAATAAATTTAATAATAATAATAACAACAACAACAACAACAACAACAACAACAACAACAACAACAATGATGATGCAGTTCTGCAACAATTGCACTGGCTGCCAATATGTTTCCAAGCTCAATTGAAGAAGCTGGTTTTCAGTTACAAAGACCTAAATGGCATGATGCCAGGATATCTGAAGGACCACTTGCTTCCACATGAGTTTGCCTATATCTTACTGTTGTCACCTGAGACCCTGATCTATGTCTCACAACCAAATGAGTCTCGTTTTGTGGGAATATAGGACAAAGTCTTCTCACTTCCTGAACTTCTGAAAAATGGTTCTACTTCTGAAGAGTGGTCCTACTCACATTCATTTGAGCATGGGAGAACCTGATGAAGGGCACATGATCAGGGATCCTGTTTAACACCTTGGTAGGACTTCTCTCTCCAGGCAATCTGAAATCCCATTTACTCCAGGAATTTCCCATGGTTTTCAGTGGAACTTTACTCCCATGGAGCCAGTCGGTTCCGGATCATGTCCCAGCTCTTTCTGCTTGACTGATCCTATATTTTGCCCTTTGGAAAGAACAGACACTTAGCTGAACCCCCCAGAGTTGCTTTGGCATGTCTGTCATAAAAATTAATAAGGTGCCAAGCATGCAGTAAGTAATGACTAGGTAGCAGCCATGAATACCTTGCTGGAGAGATCTAAAGAAGTTGGAGGTTTTTAATTAGCAAACCTGCCTTGACAACATAGTAATCATCTGGTGTCAATTTATCACAGTCAATGGCCTAAGCCCTGCTCTGGGTTTCACAGATGAGCCAGGAACAAGGAGGACAGAGATGTCTGCCCCTCTTTCTCCCTTGCTTTATTCTTCCTACCAAGACGTTTAGCAAAAGGTGATGGCTTGTCTCATTTTGTCTTCAGAGAGCCATGCTCAGTTTGGTTTGTAGACATTGACCCTTTGAGGACTAGGGTTGGATGAATCTATCAATTCCAGTTTCTCTCAGCTTCTTATTTTTCCAATCTGGAGTTTGCTTCATCCTGTTTTTGCATCTGTTTTTGTAATTAAACACACACACATGCATATATTTGTATTTTCCCTAATCTGCACATTTTTGTATGCAGTTTTGTCTAATATATGTATTTTTGCAATTTCCCCTAATGTAACATACGCTGCTGTATGCTTTTTTAGGGGTGTGCTGTGTTCCGTTATGGATCCCCGGATCCGAAGTAGAGCGGGCTGATCCAGACCTCCGAAGGCTGGTTCCGGAATGGAACCTTTAACTGTTGTGATGAAGAGGGAATTTCACCAGGTTCCCCATATATACAAATGACACCTGTTGAAATTCCCTTTTCGTTGCAACTGTTAAAGATACAGGCTCCCTGTCCTCCTTTTCATATGGTCACCCTAACATTTTCTGCTTAAGTGATAACAGTTATTTATAAATGTACATCTACACAGATGAATTAGTATATGCAAAATGTATGCAAATCGTGTCCTGTCTTTTGGCGATGCATTTCCTCTTTTTCAACAATGCGTATGTGGTCAACCTGCTCCCACTCCACTCATTCAGTCAACATGTGCATTGAAGGGAAGAACAGAGCTCCTGTCAAAGTGGGAAAGTGTGTGAATGTGTTTCTTTTTAAGGTTTAAGTGCATTAAAGAGTGAAAATTACTGTAGCTTACTTAGCATATTAGTTAATCCTAGGGCTGTAGATTTAACTTCACATTAATCAGAATCAACTCAATTGTTAATCTTGGATTAAAAGTTGCCCTTCCCTTGCGTAATAATCACTCCAACAACAATTACCCTTCCTGGACTCATCTGCCAATACATTGAACGTCTCATACCCTTGCAGTATAGAAATGCAATAAATAAATAAATAAATAAATAAATACGCCTACCAAGAAACATACCCATGTTGTTGGGATTTCAAAACTTGGCTTTCAGAGTTAAAGTACTGTGTGTGTGTGTGTGTGTGTGTGTGTGTGTGTGTGTTTGGGGGGGGCGGTTACTGTAAAGATAACAACTACAGGCAATTGAAACTGGCAGTGCTCCATTAAAATTCATGTTGATAGGTTTTTTAGCCTCAGGGTTCAGTTCTCACTAAGGTGGTAAAACTGTCTCTGAGCTGTACCATTTCAGATTTCTGGCGTATGTGTGGGAGGGGAGGCTCATGCAACTGAACGCTCCTTTACATATAAACACAAGCACACACATGTTAAGAACATAAGAAGAGCCCTGCTGGGTCAGACCAAGCGTCCATCAGCACTCTGTTCACACAGTGGCCAACCAGCCATCAGCCAGGGACGAACAAGCAGGACATGGTGCAACAGCACCCTCCCACCCATGTTCCCCAGCAACTGGTGCACACAGGCTTATTGCCTCAAATACTGGAGATAGCACAGAACCTTCAGGGCTAGTAGCCATTGATAGCCTTTGCCTCCAGGAATTTATCCAACCCCTTTTTAAAGCCATCCAAATTGGTGGCCATCACCACATCTTGTGGTAGCAAATTCCATAGTTTGACTATGAGCTTTGTAAAGAAGTCCTTCCTTTTATTTGTCCTGAATCTCCCACCAATCAGCTTCATGGGATGACCCCATTGGGTTCTAGTATTTTGACCTCCCTTAAGTTCCCAGATTCCATCTCAAAGCTCATTCCAACTCAAGTCCTTATCAGGCTGCAAACTTCATTTTTTCTGTCTGTTTGAATATAAGAACTGGATCAGGCCAAGGGTCCATCTAGTTCTGCATTCTGTTCACACAGTGGCCAACCAGCCATCAGCCAGGGACGAACAAGCAGAACATGGTGCAACAGCACCCTCCCACCCATGTTCCCCAGCAACTGGTGCACACAGGCTTATTGCCTCAAATACTGGAGATAGCACACAACCATCACGGCTAGTAGCCACTGATAGCCTTCACCTCCAGGAATTTATCCAACCCCCTTTTACAGCCATCCAAATTGGTGGCCATCACTACATCTTGTGGTAGTGAGTTCCATAATTTAACTACGCACTGTTTGAAGAAGTACTTCCTTTTATCTGTACTGAATATATATCTCCATGGCCTAGTTTTCACTGAGGTAATAATGCTGTGTCAGTCAGGCCTCTGACTTCTAGTTTTCTCTCTCTCCCGGAGAGAGAGAAAACTAGAAGTCAGAGGCCTGACACAGCATTATTACCTCAGTGAAAACTAGGCCATGGATGTTCTATAGTACTGATGGGTCCTGAGCTTGTTTGCTTTAAAATCATTTCAACTCTTGTCTACTACTGTTAGAGAAAACATGCTGAACTCCCAGCTTTGATGAAAAAATAATATTAAACGCAGCCTTTCGTTCTAAAAGTAGGTGCTGTCGTTACTGAATTCTCAAGCCTTATTCCTTTAGGTTGAGGGCATTTATTTGAATTTGATAAATGAATTAATCTGCGTAATTGCTTAAAAAGAAAACAAATAATTGATTAAAATCTTTAATTGCAATATATCCCTAATTTGAAAGCAAATCTAAAGCAAGCTGCTGCCACCTATTGACTGAAATAAGTAGTGTGCCTGTAGTAGGATGAAGTTGCATTACTTATTTTTATCTGTAGGTGGCAGCAACTTACATTGTTTTCTTCTCTATTTTATATCTTCAGCTTTCAGTACAGTTTAGGGCAACTTGAGTATGTCCAAGATCAAAGTAGACATGATGTTACACATGTTTTTGAATCCCATTCATGGGATTCTCCTGCCCTTTTTTTTAAGAGGAGAGAAAGTTAAGCATACTGATTTCCTGCTGAAATTTTCCCCACCACAAACACACTGCTATTTGCCCATGAACCTCATTTTGCAGCCAACCTGCCAGCACCAGCTGCATGAGTTAAAGCACTTTCCTAATTCACTTTGTTCCTACTGGGCTCCACCAAGTTCCACCCATTGATCTGTCCTAGGCCCTGCCCAAGTAGCAAAAGTCATTAAATCCAATATGGGCAATGCCAATACGTGATTTATCTGGAGAAGAAGGGCTTTTTCATTCAATTTTTCAGAAATAATGTCATATGTATTTTGTTTTTTGCTTCAATGTATTTGTAGTAGTTGCTGTTGTGTGCATATTCACTCTCTATCAAAATTATTTTTCCATTGGCCTCATTTGACCAGCCACATGTATGCCCCTTTTACAGATAGGTAACTGAGGCTGCAAAGTATGCTGACCATATGGGGGGGAAAAGACAGGGCTCTTGTATCTTTAACAGTTGCACTGAAAAGGGAATTTCAGCGGGTATCATTTGTATATATGGAGAACCTGGTGAAATCCCACCTTTCTCTCAGCAGTTAAAGCTGCAGGAGCCCTGCCCTCTTTTGTAACTGATCATGCTACTATAGCTCCTGCAGCTTTAACATCATTTATGATGTTGATCAAGTACTGTTCGTGCAGAAAAACACTGATTCCACCTCAACCCTTCTTTTACTGCAGAGAGAGAGAGAGAGGTTAAAGCTACAGAGAGGAATCACAGCAGCTAAAGTGGCAATCGCTATGGATGAGGACCAAAGAGGAATAAAATACAAGGCCCTTCATGTTTGATTTTGTAGTATCAAAACACATTCTGAGGCCCTTATGTATAAAGGATGACAACTCCTGTGATGGCCTTTTTGAAATAGGGTGACCATATGAAACCTATGGCTCCTGTATCTTCAACAGTTGTGTGGAAAGGGGAATTTCAGAAGGTGTCATTTGTGTGCATGCAGCACGTGGTGAAATTCCCTCTTCATCATAACAGTTAAAGCTGCAGGAGCCCTGCCCTCTTTAGTATCTGATCATGCTAGTATAGCTCCTGCAGCTTTAACTGTTATGATAATGAGGGAATTTCACCAGGTGCTGCATGCATAACAATGACACATGCTGAAATTCCCTTTTCAGTACAACTGTTAAAGATACAGGAGCCCTGTCTTCCTTTTCATATGGTCACCGTACTGCAAGGCGACTGACTTGCCAGACTAAGTCATCTGGTAAGCTTATGACAAACCATGAATTTCATCCCAGCTCTGACAGGCTGCAGACTGCGGCCCTGATGCCAGTCCTGGGCTTTTACTTTAGAGCACTGAGACAGCTCAGAAGAAAGGGCAGCTCCTCCACCCATTCCCCGCGCCCCTCTCCGGGCTCCAATAAACACTGACATCTCTATTACTTTTCTGAAGCTGCTGGAAATGAAATGAGAACATATTTGCTTTCAATTTGGCCATGCATATACATTATCTACATAAGATCCATAAACGCACTCGAACGGCAAAAGCCCGTCTGATAAATATTTCTAAATTGCTTTGTTATCAGTAAAAACTAGGTGTTATGTTATCTGTCACTTCCACACTTGGGAGCCGGCTGTTAGCTGTAAGGGTGCAAGACTGATCATTGTCTTAACTGCTTACAGGAAGGAACGCTACCGGCGCTAGGCCTTTGCTGCCATGGCAACTGTCTAATAATTTGCCGGCTAACATTTACGTGATAAACAAGCTCAGAAATCACTGTTGACTCACACCAGGGGAAGGGAAAAGAAGGGAAATAAAGCCCCATATGCTTTCTGCTGAACTTTTCTAAACAACAATCTCTTTGCGCAAGTCGTGTGTGTGAGAGAGTGTTCTGATTTAGCATTAGGAGGTGTTCAATCTTCTCCAAGAAGTAATAAGATTAAGCAAGTCTTCCCCTCCCTCAACTTCTGAAAGAAACATGGTTCATTTGAATATGGATGCAGTGTGGGGATGATGAAGAAACCAGCATCTCCTCTGGCCACTAATGCTCAATTGATTAAGAAATGCATTTGTACTCTTTTCAGATTCCATACCTTCCGATGGGATGAACTGCAACTATTTCCTCACAGTTTGTACTAGTTGCTGCTATGTAGCAAATGCGCACAACATAAACAGCACACCATATCTAGCAAATGTGCCTGGTTGGCTGGTTGAATGACAGCTGTCATAGTTAGATCAGTAGTTTTCTCACTTTCTGTCTTCAGAAGGGTCATTCTGCATTGGTGGCCTCATCTACACCAAGCAGGATATTGCAGTATGAAAGCAGTATATAAAAGGCAGGAGCCACACCAAGGAGGATATAGTAGTATGAAAGCGGTATCTGGTATGTGTCAATGGGCCCCAACAGTTGTCAGTGCACTTCAATGCCTCTATAAAGCAGTAGTGTGGCTCCTGCCTTTTATATACTGCTTTCATACCGTTTTCATAGTGCAATATCCTGCTTGGTGTGGATTAGGCCCATGTGTCTGCTAAGGATGCATGTATGCTGTAGCACATTCTGGGAAATATTTTAGTGTACACCCAAGAGTGGGTAGATATGTTAAGTCCATTTCCACAGATTTCCGCTTTTCCCCATCTGAAAGTCCTTCCCATGCTGGTTCCATGCCAGAGGGTGGAGTTTAGGGAAACAAAAACAATATGTATTTTTGTAGGCATTTTTCAAATGGATGCATTGATCGCATTAATAGTCACTATTGACTGAAGTGGTTTTGTCTGCACATTAGGAATGTCCAGAGTGTTTCATGTGCATTTGTCAAATTTGTGCACGTTGTCAAACACATTTGTCTGTCGAACGCATCGCAAGCCAAGCTGGAAATGTACAGATTTTGGGCTGCAAATTGTGTTAATTACTGTGTTTGGTTCTAGGAAATGTGGATTGGGTGCACTGGTAAAAAAAAACCAACCCTCAACAAAGCTAATTTCTCACCCAACCCTATGCACAAGGGTGCTGTGTTTCAGATCATATTGGATGATTTGGAACGTCTAGATTTCTGAGTCGTGACCAACTAATATCCGTTTACTGTAATTTGTAATAATCACTGCAGTTTGAGTAGGGATGTCAGAGAAATCCATCTAGGGGGTGAAGCTTGATGAACTTACACAGATTCAGCCCACCAGACTTCAGCCTGTTTTTTATCCTGCAGAGCCAGGCTTGCTCTGCAGCAAGTCGCTTACGTTCATCTTTTTCTGTATTTCTAATTTGTGCAAATTATGGCCTCAAATTGTGCAAGTTCCAGCCAAAATGCACACAGTTCGCACAAATTGCAGCTGCAATGCATGCATTTTATGCAAACTGCCATCATAATTTGTGTAAATTACACCAATTTGTGTAAATTGCTCCTGCAAATCTCTAGATGCACCAATGACATCTGCCTCGAAAGAGTTCAGGGGAAACCCACAGCTCAACCCACAAATTCAAATCAAGTTTGGCTCACTGCAGAATTCCATCCAAAAGTGAGATGGAATTTCAAGTGGCAGATATCCCTGTGTTAGAGTGAAGTACACTGAAAACACCAGGATGGTTCACGTCAGCCCCATAATGTGTTGAAAGAATGCTTGAGGAGGTTGCAGGGTCATGCTGTGTGGTTCCACCCCCAATGCAGATACATGCTCTGGCCATGCCACCACCCTCATCACCACCCCAGCCACACATTTGCTAGCCAAGTGAATCATAGAATAGTCTAGTTGGAAGGGGCCTATAAGCCCATGGAGTCCAACCCCCTGCTCAATGCAGGAATCCACCCTAAAGCATCGCTGACAGATGGCTGTCCAGCTGCCTCTTGAAGGCCTCTAGTCTGGGAGAGCCCATCCCTAGTTCATTGGTTCCATTGTCACACTGCTCAAATAGTCAGGAAATTTTTCCTGATGTCCAGCCGGAATCTGGCTTCCTGTAACTTGAGCCCATTAGACCATGCCCTGCACTCTGGGAAGATCTAGAAGAGATCCTGGCCCTCCTCTGTGTGACAACCTTTCAAGTATTTGAAGAGTGCTATGATGTCTCCCCTCAGTCTTCTCTTCTCAAAGCTAAACATGCCCAGTTCTTTCAGTCTCTCCTCAAAGGGCTTTGTTTCCAGACCCCTGATCATCCTCGTTGCCCTTCTCTGAACCCCTTCCAGCTTGTCCGCATCCTTGGTGCCCAGAACTGGACACAATACTTAAGATGAGGCCTAACCAGTGCAAAATAGAGGGGATCCTATGTAATGAGCTCCTCTAAATTCCCCCCAAGGTCCCTTCTTGCATGGTGGAGCAAGTACAAACCCCCTTTCACATGTTGGTGGTGGAAGGTATAAACTGGAAGAAGTGCATTATGCCAATAGTTGGGCCTTTACCAGGCTTGGGGGCCAGAAAATGCCCCACACCGACACCTTCTGGATCTAGGCCTGGCTTTATCCATGAGGGGGGAGCTTTTAAACCTGTCATCTCCCACTTCCTGCCTTAAGTGGGACAGTCTAGGAAAAGATGTGCCACTTGATTCTGCTGAATGTCTACACTTAGTAATCAGCGGGAAACTAATTATCTTCCTTCCATCTCTCTCTTCATCTTCTATGAAGACTGCCCTGGCATAAAATCTTCGCTCCCATGAAATTAATGAAGGTTTTGCTATTAGCTTCCAAAAAAAGAAGAAAAAGCTAGCATTGTAACCCGTGAGCTGTTAGAAACGCTGCCAAGATCTGAGATGAAATGCCTCTATTGTTAGGTATTATATTTACTACATGATTGCCTGGTTTCAATGTTTGATAAGCATCTGATCATTAAACAGCTGTTCTCCTCTCTACATTTACAAGTGTAAATGTATTGAAATGATGTCATCTTTATGGAAAGATAGATCTGTCCATTCTTACCAAGCTAATTGGCTACCCATGAGAAGACAATGGGAACTGCCACCTCTGATTGGCTTCCGATGGAGACAGAAGACTGGATGCAGTACAGACAAGACGGGTGGACATAGAAGATGCATTAGGATGGTATAGTCTTTCAAGGTAGCTATTCTGACTCTTCCATGGAACATCTGCTCCCCAACCCAAAGCAAATGGTAATTTTGGGAGCAGGATTCCTTGGTCATCTAAAGGGCAGTGGGAGAAAGGATGGACCTGTGAAAGGATGGTAACTGGAAGACAGATGAGGTTGTAGAACGTATATTTTGCTCCATTGATTGCATTCACTGCCCATAGCCTGTCATTCTGTACATCAAGACAGCAGGGAGATTGGCATAGGCAATACAAAGGTGTCTTGTGTCATGTTAGAAAATTTATTATTATGAGCCAGCTGTTCTGCAGTGCCAAGTGTAAAGGTAACTTCATTTTCTAGATTCTCCTATAGGGTTTTAAAAAACTGTCACCCACCAGATGTTCTGGACTTCAGCTTCCAGAAGCCCCAGCCGACATGGCCAGTGGACATGGATTAGAGATGTAGACAACTAAAGAGGCAGCAACAGCAATGGGGAAAGGGCCTCAGGGATTGGCAGTGGGATCTCTGCTGGAATGGTGGCCTCGGACCTGGCCACGGTGTGACACATACCTTAATTACAACCCAATTGGATTACTGTAATGCACTCTATGTGGGGCTGCCTTTGAAGAGCGTTTGGAATCTTCAACTGGTTCAAAAAGCTGCAGCCAGAGTGTTGACCGGGGCTGGTTACAGGGAGCATACAACTCCCCTGTTAAAACAGCTCCCCTGGCTTCCAGTTTGTTTCTGGGCACAATTCAAAGTGCTGGTTATGACCTATAAAGCCCTATATGTCTTGGGTCCAGGTTATCTGAAAGACCGTATTCTCCCTTACGAGCCTGCTCGTGGTTTAAGATCTTCAGGGGAAGCCCTTCTTTCAGTCCCACCTTCTTCACAGGCACACTTGGTGGGAACATGGGAGAGGGCCTTCTCGGTGGCTGCTCCAGTGCTCTGGAACTCTCTTCCCAGGGAACCTAGACTGGCTCCCTCCTTGGTGGGCTTTAGGAGGCAAAGACATTTTTTGTTCCGGCAGGCCTTTGGCAAATAATCTGGACCTCCGTCTATGCCAAGGACATTTAAATTGTCATGTATTTAAAATGTTTAAATGTTTTAATATTGGGACATACTTAATATATTTTTAACTTTTGTATATTTCTATTCATAGGTTTTAAATGTATATGTTTTAAATTTTGTAATGTCGCCTTGAGGCCCAGCATTGGACAAAAGATGGGATACAAATTATTATTATTATTATTATTATTATTATTATTATTATTATTATTATTATTATTATTAAAGTACCCAATGATACCAAACCCTGACACAATTCAGTCCTGCTCCATCCGGGATTCTATCATCAGGAGACATGATATGGGATGGAATGTGAGCGGTTTTAGCACCATGGACAGCACCAGAGTTACCAGCCCAGGGCTTGGACTGAGTTCAGGGCCACAGAGAGCTGTCCTGTAGTGAGAGTACTGACAAATTATCCAGCACTGGCTTAGAGCAACAGGCAAGGTTTTATAGCCAGGCCCAAAGAGTCCTTCTGGGAGCCACACTTCCTTAAGTGCTGCACCTGGTTTTCTTAAACTTTTGTAAACTGCCCAGAGAGCTTTGGCTATGGGGTGGTATATAAATGTAATAAATAAATAAAACAATAAATTAAAGGCCCAGTGTCCATTTCTACAATCACTGGCTTCTTCTGGGTGGTGAGGGTCCGGGCAGCTCTTTGAGAATGCTCTGAGAGGCCTCCTGGAAATAAAGAATGTGGGATCCAAGAAGGCCTACTTGTGAAGGTCTGGAGTCACTGCCACTAGAAACCTCAGTCCCAGAGAGCTCCTTGTCCTGTGCCATGAAAAATGCCTGGTCTTCATCTAAAACCCATGGTGGATGGTACTTTGCAAGGTATGTGTAATCTGCCCCTTTATTCTTGCAACTGTATTTCTTTGCTTTGTATATCTATCTTGTCATATCCTCTTTGAGATACTTATCCAAACAGCATATAAAAATAAGAGCCCCATCGCACCAGCGATTTAGTGCACTCTTGCCATGCCTGGTGTGTGGATTTGCAGCACGATACTCATATGAGGCCGTACCTGTCATGCTGTCACCCCACCTCTTCCCTAGCCTTTTCCATCTTTTCCTAGAATGCCTAAAGTCTGGATGATTTTCCCTAAATGTGTTTTCCTTTGCTGGGGGCGTGTGCTGTACGGGAGCCTTGCATCTCAGGCTCAAATCATTTTTTAAAATCGTACTACACCTGAATCTCTGCAGAAACAGGATTGTACTCCCCTGATGTACTCAAAGGGCCAGACTGAAGGGTCATTCCATTTTTATTTATTTTATTTATTTATTAAATTTATATACCGCCCCATAGCCAAAGATCTCTGGGCGGTTTACCAGGCAGAAAGGCGGTCTGGTTGAAGTACTCAGCTGATAGGACCTGTCTTGTTAAAGGGGGAGGAGCAACCAATGAACTGAAGGGAGAAAGAGAAGGGGCAGGGTATTTATTTTATTTATTTATTTATTTATTTATTGCATTTTTATACTGCCCAATAGCCAAAGCTCTCTGGGCAGTTCAGAAAAATTAAAACCATTTGAAGTATAAAACAACAGTATAAAAACATGATATAAAATACAATATAAAAACACAACCAATGGAGTGGAAGAGCAAACAAGCAAAAAAGCAGTGGAGGTAAAAAACGTGGAGACAAAGCAGGAGATGGGGGATTACGTGTGATGGAGCCCTAAATCACTTGCAACCTTGAAAATATCAAAATAACTAACTTGCAATTACAAGCAGATAAAAAATATTTTTCAGTGGAAACAAATGCAAGGCTTTTATTTGTTTCTTTGCTCACTTACCATGTTTATATTCCACCTTTCTGTCCAAGAACTCCAGGTGGTTTATAGTTTAAAATAACGGCTCAGAATTTAATAGATTCTGAGAACCTATTAAATTCTCAGAATTTAATAGATTCAGAATTTAATAGATTCAGAGAACAGAGGAAAGAGACAGGGAGGGAAAAAAAGGAAAATAAACAAATCCAAGTATAATGACCACTTAGGGAAAGGGTTCTAAAATGTGATACTGTAACTCATGACATGTGTCCTCAATCACACATATCTTGATACACACATCTGTATATGTTGAGTAATGTTTATTTGTTGTTTCAACCATCATGGGTCATATCAACTTTGCAAACACATACACCAGCAATACAGGTAAGCACACAAAACCTCTACAATACAAAGAAGTAAAATACGAAAAGATACTAAAATGGTTTTTTTTTTATTAGAAGGGGACCACAAATATGTAAAAGTTACTTTTAATACAAAGAATTAAAATAAGAGACACCCTGGCCCTTTCTACACCTAAAGATTATCCCAGGAAAATTGAGGGATCGTGCCTGCATGCTCCCGGCATCCCCTGTGTGTCATTTGGATGCACAGGGATGATCCCGGGGGGAAAGGCAGGTGTAGAAAAGAGTTTACATTAAAAAGTCCATAAATGTATAAAAGTTAATACTACTGATACATTAAAACTTCATGTTAAATTTCATCATTATAGTTCACCATATTGACCTCTATGAATCTGTATATGTGTATAGGGACCGATGCAGAAATACAAGGAACTTGGGCAGAGTCATGTGTTGGCATGGTCAAAAGTAGGTTGTAGTAACAATGGCAAAGGTGAAGAATAAAGAACCCACTTTACAATGATACCAAAATAGTTACAGAATGAAATGACTGGTTAGATCACTAACTACCCTTAGTTGTAGAAGGTCCCGAATCGCAGCAAGAGTGCAAGTGAATGCAGAGATGGGGAATTATGATTTGCCAAGTAAGGAGGGTGCATGGGTAATAGCAGAATGGTATTTGGAAGCCTATTCACAGTGGGGGAAAGTCAAGTTTCAATGGCAGAGGCTTGGCCATACGAGTGACACAATGAACATATTTATTTATTTACTAGCTGTACCCTGCCACGCGTTGCTGTGGCTCAGTCTGGTTAAATTGAAAAGAAAGAAAAGACAAAGCGGATGTTTCTAATATGTTTAATTTCACAATGCTTGTGGATATACAATATTTTTAGTTGTTCCATTGTCTGTGTAGATATAGAGATTGTCTGGTTTGCCGACTCTAGAACACGCAACATGTAATTGTCCATGTGAGAAGCAATCTGTGTCTAGATCTAAACCGCACAATTCTAAAGATTGGCCCTGAGCTTTGTTGATGGTGATTGCAAACGCCAATCGAATTGGGAATTGCAATCTCTTAAATTGAAATGGCATATCTGTTGGAATCATAAGAATGCGAGGAATGAGGACATCTTCACCTTTGAAAGGTCCTGTCAAGATTGATCTCCGACTATAACAATTGCCACTTCGTCTATAGTTGAATCTTCGCACATGTTCTCCAGCAGGCGTTTTGTCAGCATGAATAACAATCTTGTGTGTATCAGATGGCATCATGTCAATTGCTGTTTTGAACAAATGTACTAAATTGTTTTTTTCGTGAAGTAGCTGTTGCAGTTTTGAAACGATGGACCTTTTTATGCCGGTATAAATTCAGCAGCGTGCATTCAATTCATCATTGCCATCACCAATTTATGTTGACTATCTTGAAACGGAAGGAAGGAGCCGGCTTTATGATAAATGTGTCCTTTGACTTTGAAAGTTGGCATAAATGGAGCTGTGATGATTTCTGCGCCGAACGACGTCATTTGGAAGCAAGAGTTGTATTTCCTGATGTTAGATAGGAAATGCTTTGATTCTGCGGTATATCCGGCAAGCAAAGTTTGTAATGGCTCTGGTGGTTCTCCAAGTTGAAGCAGTTTAATTTTTCCAGCAGCGCAACACATTCCTTTTGTTTCTCCATTAAATTTAAGAGCCTTGCAATAAGGAAACACTTCAGTCATAGTGCCGATGAGAACATGCCACCTCAAACTATAATCATCAGCTGGGTTGTACCGGAATGCAAGGCGATTGTAATCGTGTGATTGTTTACCACGGAGTCGTGTTTGACGCTGATGTGCTGTTTCTCGTTGACGTCTTTCAGCCACTCTCAGCCTGTCGCGTTCATTCTGTTGAGAACAAAGCAGATCTGAAGCTGTAGAATGCGATTGCTTTGCTCGCAACCGTGCATCCTCAAGTCTGGCTGAACGTTGCTTGGCTGGTTCCTTGGCACGTATTTGAGGCATTCATTTTCTTTTTTTCTCGTTTGCTGATGCCCGTTCTTCCTCAGTCTGATTTGCAATTTCTCGTCGCAGTGCTTCCGCTCTGCGAGTACGACAACCTAAGAGTGATCTTCTGCGAGGCATTATTTGGATGAAGTAAAGCAGATTGTTTGGTTTTTAAAAAAGGATGTTTTTACGGTGAGGAGGTTAGTGGAAACTCCTGGCAGTTACCTTTCTTCAGAACGTGTAACTGTCACAGGTGTGACATCTATATTCACTCAGCCAATTGTGAGAGAATATGCAAATAGGAGAGGAGGCAGAGGCAGTGGATTGGCCTACTAGTTGGCGATATCACAATGACTTATAAGAGCAAATAGGAGAGAACATGCAAATAGGAGAGAAGGCAGAGGCAGTGGATTGGCCTACTGGTTGGCGATGTCACAATGACTTATAAGAGCAAATAGGAGAGAACATGCAAATAGGAGAGAAGGCAGAGGCAGTGGATTGGTCTACTGGTTGGTGACGTCACAATGACCTATAAGAGCAAATAGGAGAGAACATGCAAATAGGAGAGGAGGCAGAGGCAGTGGATTGGCCTACTGGTTGGTGATGTCACAATGATCAGCAGGACTGGTTTTGAGGAGGCCTATTTCTTCGATTTTAAGACAAACTTTTGACCCCATAGAGAACATAGTTACATAACAACGCTTGCGTATTCGAACGCAACGCTGTGTCAAAATTTCAAAGCAATCGGTGAAGAACTTTCGGAGATATAAAAGCATGTTTTTACGGTGAGGAGGTTACTGGAAACTCCTGGCAGTTACCTTTCCTCAGAACGTGCAACTGTCACAGGTGTGACATCTATATTCACTTAGCCAATTGCGAGAGTACATGCAAATAGGAGAGGAGGCAGAGGCAGCGGATTGGCCTACTGGTTGGTGATGTCACAATGATCAGCAGGACTGGTTTTGAGGAGGCCTATTTCTTCGATTTTAAGACAAACCTTTGACCCCATAGAGAACATAGTTACATAACAACGCTCGCGTATTGTCAAAATTTCAAAGCAATCGGTGAAGAACTTTTGGAGATATAACGACGGTAACGAACGGTCTTTTTCATTTTTATTTATATAGATTTATTTATTTATTTATTTACAACATTTATATACTGCTCAATTATCTAACACAGATTCCAGAGCGGTGAACATAGATATAGATAGTAAAAGAAAGAAGATTTAAAAAGCAAAGATTAAAAACAAAAGATCCAGAAAAAACAGCAGCTAGTCAGTTGGGAAAAGGAGTGAGAGGGGTTAGGAAAAGTGAGAGGAAGGCAGTCAAGGTGGGTGTATTTACCAGTTTCAGAGGAGAGGGAAAACAGAAGGCCACCTCCTAAGTATTACATTGAATCCCAGATGGTGTCCACTCAGGATCTAGTAAAGCCTCAGTAAAATGCCTATAATTTTGAGCTTGTCCAACTACTGAACATAAAGCCAACAACTCATAACCTCCTGCTTCTTACTCCACTGTGCGAAGTACAGGATGCTGGAATGATGCCTTAAAATAACAAATGGAAGACAGCATGGCTGAGCTTCTGAATAACAAAGGGGAGGAGACTCATCGCTCCTAGGTGGGCGATGATCATCTCCCTCACCGCTTACTCCGATGCAGCCAAAACTGAATGGCTGCTGAGCCAATCTTTTGATTTTCATTCTTGCTGGAGAGAAGCTATCAATAGTTGCTTAAAGAACTATATCTGCTGCAAAGTCCGGTTCTATGAATGTTTATTCAGAAGGAAGTTCCCCTTCCCCTACAGTAAAATTTACTTGCAGGTGCTGAAATCCTATGCATATTTCAGGAGAAGTAAAACCCAGGCCTTAGCTTAGGCTGACCATATGAAAAGGAGGACGGGGCTCCTGTAGCTTTAACAGTTGTATTGAAAAGGGAATTTCTGCAGGTGTCATTTGTATATATGGAGAACCTGGTGAAATTTCCTCTTCCTCACAACAGTTAAAGCTACAGGTGCCCTGCCCTCTTTTAAATCTGGTCACTCTACTATAACTCCTGCAGCTTTAACTGTTGTGATGAAGAGGGAATTTCATCAGGTCCTCCATATATACAAATGACACCTGATGAAAATCCCTTTTCTATTCAACTGTTAAAGATACAGGAGCCTTGTCTTCCTTTTCATATGGTCACCCTAAAGCCTTAGCTAGACCTACGTGAAAGTCCAGGGGAGAGGAGGGGAGACCGTGCATTGTGATTAATGCAAGATCTCGCCCTCGTTTACGCGTAAGGTGTGACGACCTCAGGAAGAGAGACTTCTCACCCGCCATTTTTTATTTTTTAAAGGGGACGGAGCACACGAACACTCGTGCGCAAAGGTAAGGTGTTTATCTTTAATTTTAACTACTTTCCCTGCTGCCCCCATCCTACCCCCGATGGGCGCAGCTCCCAGCTCTGCAAGAGTAATCGCACGGAGCCAGGTAAACTCGTGGAAACGGGCCACACGCTCCACGGTCTTGGGCTCAGCCCAAGACTGCAGAAAAACCGGGCCCAAAGGGGAGAGCTGTATCCCGGAGCAAGGGAAGGATGATCCCTCCTTGATCCCGGGATCCCCTGTGCGTCATGTGGATGCACAGGGACTATGGTGACCATATGAAAAGGAGGACGGGGCTCCTGTATCTTTAACAGTTGTATTGAAAATAAAATTTCAGCAGGTGTCATTTGTATATATGGAAAACCTGGTGAAATTTCCTCTTCATTACAACAGTTAAAGCTGCAGGTGCCCTGCCCTCTTTTAAATCTGGTCACTCTAGTATAGCTCCTGCAGGTTTAACTGTTGTGATGAAGAGGGAATTTCACCAGGTTCTCCATATATACAAATGACACCTGCTGAAATTCCCTTTTCAATACAACTGTTAAAAATACAGGAGCCCTGTCCTTCTTTTCCTATGGTCACCCTAAGAGGTACGATCCTGGTGTTCACCCCAGGATATAGCCTGATCTAGCTAAGGCCCCACTCTGTTCAATGGTGCTTTCCCCCCAGGTAAGTATACACAGGATCACACCTAGATTTATTTATTTATTTATTACATTTATATACCGCCCCATAGCCGAAGCTCTCTGGGCAGTTTACAAAAGTTAAAAACAATGAACATTAAAAACAGATATACAAAATTTAAAACCACAAACAGTATAAAAAAACAACAATATCCATAGATGGAATCCTAAATATGGATTCTTGCAATAGACAAATGAGAAATCAGGAATGTGATTAATGCGATCAATCATTTTACCTCTTTCTTCCTTCTACCTGAATTGACACCAAAAAATGTCCACTAGTAGCTAAAAGTAAAATGGAGCAGACAAATGTGTCCCCCCATGGTGTGTCTGTGTGTGTGTTACTCACTCACGTTTTTGCTTCACGTTCCCATTCTAGCTGAATTGTTCAATCAAGAGTGAAAATTCAGCCATAACTGCTGACATTTACTTGTGGGAAGCGATTTCATGTGATAAAGAGGCAGAGATCAAGTTGGCAAAAATAGACTGGAGTTCCCTGGAACCCTCTGACGCAAGGTCATTTAGGGTACACATGGAAACTGTCAGGCATTACTCATAATCCAGCCTTTGGAGTATTTCAAAATACCTATGGTATATATAGTGCAGGCTGGTGGCTCCAATGTCAGTGAAGCAGTGAATCCATTCTGGTTTCAATTGGAACCAGTCAGAATTCTAAAGAAACTATCCAACGTGCTAAACCCTGTCCCCCAGAATGGGCTCAACACCATGGATAATTCCTTTAAAGGTCTGACTGAAACACAAAGTGGATTCACTGCCACCAACCTCCACTAGGTGTATGTGTGTTTATATGTATACACACACACATACACACACACACACACTTACTTTACCTGGAACAGGGACTGAGGTTACATTTCTTTACTGACTTATCTGGGAGTAAGCTCATTTATCTAAATGTAACTTACTTCTAAATAGGGGGTCTGGAAACAAAGCTCTATGAGGAGAGACTGAAAGAACTGGGCATGTTTAGCCTGGAGAAGAGAAGATTGAGGGGAGACATGATAGCACTCTGCAAATACTTGAAAGGTTGTCACACAGAGGAGGGCCAGGATCTCTTCTCGATCATCCCAGAATGCAGGACACGGAATAATGGGCTCAAGTTACAGGAAGCCAGATTCTGGCTGGACATCAGGAAAAAAAACTTCCTGACTGTTAGAGCAGAATGACAATGGAACCAATGACCTAGGGAGGCCGTGGGCTCTCCCACACTAGAGGCCTTGAAGAGGCATCTGTCAGGATGCTTTAAGGTGGATTCCTGCATTGAGGAGGAAGTTGGACTTGATGGGCTTACAGGCCCCTTCAAACTTGACTATTCTATGATTCTATGTATAGGGGCTGGGCTATCAGTGGATCATGTAGTAGGGCAGGGTCACACCTAGGCAGAAAGAGGTGTACACATATCCAGAGGCAGTGTTGACCTCAGGGCCAGCCTTAGGGGCAAATATTCAGGGCCCCATTCAGCATTCTATAGCCCAGTGCTATAGAAATGGCTTACCACTTTTAATAAAATGAAGTAATATCCATAAGCATCCTAAGACCATTAAATCTGAAGTCCCAACAACAACACTGTTGTGGAGCAGAGCAGACTGTTGTTAAAGAAGTCTTGTCAACTGCTTCTGTGAAGAAACCCCCAAATTATTAAGGGCTCTTCAGTTAATGGGAGGAAAAGATGGCAATGTGACAGAGGTTTATAAAAAATATGCAAGTTGCAGAACAATGGACTGAGCAAAGAGTTTTAGGTTTGTGGAGGTCCTATCATGATACTAAAAATCAGGGTTATCCATTGAAATTGACTCTAGATTCAGGATGGAGAAAAAAGTACCTCTTCACACAATGCATAATGAATCTATGGGGGGCAGCCATGGGCACATTTCGCTATTTTAGAAATGGTCCCATGGCAGCCGTAAAATGGCTTCCTAGAACGGTTTGCCTGGCACCTACATTGTGCTCATTTTGATGCCAGGTAAAGACCTTTTTATTTTCCCTGGGGTTTTAGCTTTTAAATTTGTTTTATATCTGGTGTTGTATTTTAATTTCTTGCATTTCTGCTAACTTCTGTTTGGTTATTGTTTCTCTTTTTAAATGGCAGTTTTAAACTTTTAAACATTGATTTTGTATTTTATTGTCTGTAGTTTACTGTCTTGAATGTTATGGTTTAAATTGTTGTGAACTGCCCAGAGAACTTCAGCTGCTGGGTGGTAAAAAAATGTGATAAATAAATACATTAGAATTGGGATCCACATTCAACATGTAGCTCACTGGGTGGGCTTGGGCCAGCCACCGTCTCTCAGTCTGATGGCCCCAAGAATCCTCCCACCATTAACTAATTCAGGGGAAGGCAACTCTAGATGTTTCAGATTATTATTATTATTATTATTTATTTATTTATTTATTTATTTATTTATTTATTTATATAGCACCATCAATGTATATGACTACCATTCTCATGATCCCAGATCATTGCCCAAACTGACTGGGGAATATGGGAGTTGTGGTCCAAAACATCTGGCAGCCACCAGGTTGCCTCCCCCTGATCCCATTGGTTCTGGGCTTCCAATTGTGGTAGAGTAAAACCATTGGACTGGGTCTTTCTAATGCTCTCAGCACCATTACTGATGTGTTCATGGACCATACCTTTTGTCACAACAACTTGGCAAGCTATCCTCCTGGAGGAGAAGGCTATCAATGGCTACTAGCCCTGATGGTTGTGTGCCACCTCCAATATTCAAGGTAGTAAGCCGGTGTGCACCATTTGCTGGGGAATATGGGTGGGAGAATGCTGTTGCACCATGTCCTGCTTTGTTGGTCCTCAGTCGACAGCAGGTTGGCCCCTGTGTGAACAGAGTGCTGGACTAGATGGACCCTTGGTTTGATCCAGCATGGCTCTTCTTATGTTCTTATGTTCATGCTCCCATTTATTATTTTCTTCATTTATTAAATTTGTATCTCACCTATTCTGTGGAATTCAGGTTGTCTTATTGGGGATTGGATTCCATGACTTACACACACACACACACACACACACACACACACACACACACACACACATACATTATATAAAAGCACTGCTGAGATCATGTACAACTTTGGACTACTTTAAAAATGTGTGACTTTTCCTGACATTTCACTACAATTTAACATCTACAAGTTACAAGTTGGATCTACTGTGAAATCCCAGTGGGGACATCCCTTTTCCAAAGATTATACACTGTATTAACCTTTACTTAACATCTGCTCCTGCTGTAGCCAGATGTAACCAATGAACCCCACCCCTGCAAATGATATATTTAGCACTGATCCGATTGAGTTCCCTTTGCTGTGTGTTACAGACACCAAATGTTTCTGTGCAGGAAACACTGTCATGTGCAGTCAAGTAAGAAATTTAGAAAAGGACTGCCACCCATAGACTAAAGCTAATATAACAACAGATTTGCATTTATCATCAGAGGAATAGATAATGGAAGGCCATGGTACCAAATAAAGTTCAAATTTGGAAATTTGCTATTTCAGTAGCTTTTTTTTTTCAACTTGTGGGGACTAACTTAAACCTGCATGGGTTTTGTCAGACCCGGTGCACATTTCATCGTGAAAATGCTCTCTATCTCTATGCTGTAGAGGTGAGATCTAACTGATTATGGACCAGTAAGACTACAAAACCCACGATGAGGTGTGTACATGGAAAATAAATGGAACCTGTAATATAAACTGCAGATATAGAAAGAATGACCCTGTTCAGATGTCACGTTAAGCCCCAGTGGTTAAGTATTTTAAGCCAAACATTATGGCTTAGTCTGTCATGCCAACCATGGCCCTTTCTACACCTCTGGGTGTAAAGGGAGGGAAAGGGGGTGATCCTGGACTTATCTGCTTCCGGGATCATTGCCCTCAGTCCACATGGGCTGTGTGACACCACGGGTGTCATGACCGTCACGGCCACCACTTTTTTAAAGAAGAGAAAGAGCTGGAGCACACTCACCGTCTAGCAAAAATTAAGGTTAAAAAACAAAAAAGCCCTGACCTCGCTCCCCACCCCACCTCACAATGGCCTTGGACACCCCCTGTCCTGGCTCATTCCCTCTAATGACCCCCACTACTCATGGGGAATAGGGAAGAAGCCGGAACAGGCGCCCATGCTGCCCACAGACCTCAGGATTGTCCTGGGACCACAGGTAAAACTGGGATAACTGAGGTCTCAGTTATCCTGGAGAAACAGATGGATCATCCCTCCCTGCTCCCGGATCCCCATTTGATGATCCCTTGAAAAATGGATGGTGTAGAAAGGGCCCATGGCTTAGCGTGCCGTATGAACCATTCCTAACCATGGTGGCTACAGAACCATGGTTTAAGCATGCTCACTAACCTTTTGCTGCAAAAGGGTTAGTGGCCTAACCATCGTTTAGTGTGTTGTCTGAACAGGCCCTATGACAGCAGCAAACTGTGACTATTTGAAATCTGAGAGTGTTAATTCCTTTATGTTTTCAAAGAACTGTTGTTGTTTAAAATGGATACTGTTTTATACTGTTGTTTTTATATATATTTTTGATGGTTTTAAATTTTGTATACTTTTTTAATGTCCACTGTTTTTAACTTTTGTGAACCACCCAAAGAGCTTTGGCTATGGGGTGGTATATAAATTAAATAAATAAATAAATAAATATTCATTTATTTATTTCAAAAATAGTAATTGAAATATGTAAACAACGATGGCATTACAAGGTATAGCACCGTGTGTCAAATTCAGACAGCAATCCTATACACAATTAGCTCAGAGGAAGGTCCACTCAACTCAGTGGGGCTGAGTAGACGTGTGTCAGATATGTGAGTTTACCAACCCTTTCAGCCTTTTCGTACCAGCTTTAATCCGAGCCATTTCCACCCCCTAATGAACGGCTGCGAGCAATTGAAAATGAGGATGATGGGAAAAGGCAGGCTACTATTTATTCCCTACATTCCCAAACTCTGCCTTTCTTGTGGGAGTGCTTCAGAAATATATGGAAGGAATTGAGCATGGGGACAGGTAAGCGCACTTTCCCATAACGAAATTACTTCACATAGATTGCTCAGATCCAACTTTATTTCTAGATGGGTGAAATTAACGTAGCCTCATGCAGGAGGCTAATGGAAGGCATTCTTGGGACAGCATGAAAAAGGAACCAGTTACTCCTTCATGCTGTTGTCACCATGTGAAATTTGTAAGACAATATAAACCCATGAGCACTGACAACAAATAGCACACCAGTGAATGTATGACAATAAATCATATTAGTATATCCCAGTCTTCCCTGAGTTCTTTTCAAACTGCAAATGCCATGATGGCCCATTGAGCAATAAAGGAATTATTATTAAAAGGCCCTTGTGGTGGTTCTCCATGGAGCATAGGTGAGGGCAAACAAATTATAGCGTTATCCAGACAATTCAGAGGTGCTTTTGGTCAGTCAAAAGGCATATCAGGGGAGAAGGTTCAACCAGTCTTGGGTGGGGTTATATTCTCCTTGAAGATTCATGTTTGCCATTTGGGTATGGTCCTGGATACAGCCCTGAACCTGAATACCCAGTAGTGGCCAGGAATGTATTTGCACAGCTAAGGGTAGGGTGCTAACTGCACCCATTTTTGAAGATATCAGATCTTACTATCATAACATATCTTAGATACATCCCATTTGGACTGGGGAAGGGAACCTCTGGTGTGCAGGTTCCCATCCAACTTGTGGAGCCTTCATGGATTCCTCTAGGATGTGAGTGCTGTGCAGAGAAGACCCCACTGTAACCTCCAATCACAGATCAGAATAACATTGGAGGATGCAGGCGGGTGGGGGACTTGTCTGCCTGCATCTTCCCCTATGGGAAAGTGTAGGAGAAGGTGTGGGGAAGGCAAAGTCCCACTGTATGTGGACCTTGTCCAATGGGACAAATCCTATTCACAGTTAAGCCAGTTCCCAGGGGACGCAACACAAAGAACAGCCAAAAATGACAGATCAGGGGTGAATTCTGTAGTAGTTTATTTTATTAATTTTATTTATTAATTGCATTTATATCCCACCTTTTTTCCTCCCATGAACCCAAGGTGGCGTACATAAACCTCCTCCTCTCCATTTTATCCTCACAACAATAACCCTGTGAGGTAGGTTGGGCTGAGAGTCTGTGACTAGTCCAAAGTTACCCAGTGGGCTTTCATGGCTGAGTGAGGACTAGAACATGGATCTCCTGACTCCCAGTCCAACACTTTAGCCACTACACCACACTGGCTCTCCCTCCCACTACACCACACTCAATGTTGAAGCTTCCTCACCATTTTCAAGGCCAGCCCCATATATAACATCTTCAAGTAATCCATCCAGGAGTTTGCCGCAGCATAGATAAGCATGGCCATGCGATCCCTAATCCAGAAAGACCAAAGTTGACAAGCTGATATTGGTAATAGGTGCTCCAAGCTACTGAAGCCATACTGCACATCAACTTCTTTATCTAGAACCAACTTCTAAGAGCCAGATTCAGCTTGAGTTTGTTGGCCCTCATCCAGCCCATGACTGAGCCCAGACAGCAGTTCAGCATCTCCAAAGCCTCACCTAACTCAGATTGCACAGACAAAAATCACTAGGTGTCTAATTATATGTCACTCAACTCCAGCATACTGATGATGCCTCACTCCAAATCCTACTTGACTTCCTCCAGCAGCTCCATAGACATTTTAAAAGAGCACGGAGAATAAGATGGAACCTTGCAGGGCCCCAAAGCCCAAATGCTATGAAGTCAAGCAGAAATCCACCTCCACCCCCAGTGCTACTTTCTGAAACTGACCCTGCAGGTAAGAGTGGAGCCACTATATCACTGCTTCCCTGAACTCACAGAGCCAGTGTAATAAAGCACGACAGTTGATGGAATCAAGAACCACTGAGAGACCAAGGAGAACCAACAGGGTTGCATTTTCCCCATCTCTTTCCTGACAAAGGTCATCCAACTAAGTGCCAAGAACAAGGAAAGGTGAAATCCTTAACAAACAACCATATAATACTCAACAAAAAGTTAAGGATATATATACAGTGAAACCATAATATTTAATATACTTACAAAAATAAAATAAAGATTAACAATAGCATTGCATTAAAAGTGCACTAACATATTGCACAAACCAATGTGCGTGTTCACAGGAGGGCAACCAGGATGATCAGGGGTCTGGAAACAAAGCCCTATGAAGAGAGACTGAAAGAACTGGGCATGTTTAGCCTGGAGAAGAGAAGATTGAGGGGAGACATGATAGCAGTCTTCTAATACTTAAAAAGGTGGTCACACAGAGGAGGGTCAGGATCTCTTCTTGATCATCCCAGAGTGCAGGACACGGAATAATGGGCTCAAGTTACAGGAAGCGAGATTCCAGCTGGACATCAGGAAAAACGTCCTGACTGTTAGAGCAGTACGACAATGGAATCAGTTACCTAGGGAGGTTGTGGGCTCTCCCACACAAGAGGCATTCAAGAGGCAGCTGGACAACCATCTGTCAGGAATGCTTTAGGGTGGATTCCAGCATTGAGCAGGGGCTTGGCCTCGATAGCCTTGTAGGCCCCTTCTAACTCTGCTTTTCTATGATTCTATGTATAACTAAAACAATGTAACTTTACAATTCCGACAATTATGTGGTATAGGGTGTCACTCCCCTTTGAAAATATGCCGGGCCTCAGCCTTAAAGACCATGATCTAGGCGGTTTGAAAAGGCTGAGGCCCAGCATATTTTCAAAGGGGAGTGACACCCTATACCACATAATTGTGGGAGTTGTAAAGTTAGCCCCAGTAAATCTTCAGGGAGTACACAGCAGCCTGCATTGGCCACTGTCGAAGAACTCTTGTTGAAATGCGTTTGGCCTTTTTCTACGTTGTTTTAGTTATACATTGGTCCGCGCAATATGTTAGTGCACTTTTAATGCAATACTATTGTTAATCTTTATTTTATTTTTGTATATTAAATATTATGGTTTCAGTGTGTGTGTGTGTGTGTGTGTGTGTGTGTGTGTGTGTGTGTGTATATATATATATATATATATATATATATATATATATATATATATATATTTGTTGAGTATTGCATCCAACAAAGTGACCAAGTCCATTTTAGTTCCAAAACTGAGGCTGAAACTTACATTGTAATGTGTCTAAATAATCTGTTCCATCCATCAATGCCTGGAGATGAATGTACATGCCCCCAGCACTTTGGCCAGAAAGGGGATATATTTGTGACTGAACAAATATATCCCCTAGAGGTGTGCTTGGGATTCAGACAAATCTCAAATTGGGCTGATTCAGAGAGATTTGGGAGATGTCAGAATAAAAGCAGAGCTCCTCCAGATTAGACCAAATTTGAACACTTGTGAAGATTCTGGAGGTAGAGGGACGCAGACAGTGGACATGTCTACATGAGAGATCGCCCCAGGATCATCCCTGTGCATCCACATGATGCACAGGGGATCCCGGGGGCAGTGAGGGATGATCCCTCCTTTTTCCCGGGAAAACCAGAAGGGCTTTAATCCTAACTTTTCCCACAGTCTCAGGTCATCCCGAGACTGCAGGACATGTGGGCAGCCATCCCAGTTCCATCCCAGCTCCTTGTGAGTAAATGCAAGGCGCCAGGAACTGAACATGGGGCACAGAGCTCTTCAGGAGTTCCTTGCCCATTGGCAGTGGGAGGGGGGAGCAGGATCTTTTTTAAAAAAAATATTACCTTAGCGATGGAGCACTCATGTGCCCATCTTCAATTTAAAAAATGGCAGGTGCGACGTCCTCTTCCTCCCAGGAGGTCACGTTCTGCATGTGGACTAAGGGGGAGGATCTCACAATCACCATATCCAATATCCTCTCCCTCCCCTCCCTAAGTCTAGACATGCCCAGTGTGTCTCCAAACACTGGTTCATTTCTCCTCAAGGTCTCCATATGAGGAAAACATCAGAGTGGGGAAATAGGAAGTGTAGCCTTTTGATTGGCAGCCCTAGCTTCCAATCACAGTGAATGGTTTTAAGAACATAAGAAGAGCCCTGCTGGATCAGACCAAGGGTCCATCTAGACCAGCACTCTGTTCACACAATGGTCAACCAGCTGTCGACCAGGGACCCAAGGAGGACATGGTGGAATATCACCCTCCCACCCATGTCCCCCAGCAACTGGTTTATATAGGGTTATTGCCTCTGACACTGGAACTAACACTAAGGCTATAGCTAGACCTAAGGTTTATCCCTGGATCGTACAGGGGTCAAACCTATTCATCTAAGTGACATACAGGGATCCAGTGCTCAGGCAGGGGCGAACCCTGGATGATCCCAGGATAAACCTTAGGTCTAGCTGTGGCCATAGCCATCAAGACTAGTAGCTACTTATAGCCTTCTCCTCCAGGTATTTATCCAACCCTCTTTTAAAGCCATCCAAATTGGTGGCCACCACTACATCTTGGGGTTGTGAATTCCATAGTTCAACTATGCGCTGTGTGAAATAGTCCTTCATTTAATCTAAATCTCTCACCAATCAGAGCTCTCCAATCTCAGTGCTTGTAGGAAGGATGTTGGAGTAATGTATCTCAGGACAGATCTACTGTTCAGTAGGGATGTGCTCCGCTCCGATTAGAAGCGACGAATCAGAAGCAAATTGGCCTGCTCCGCCTTGCCCAGAGGCAGCGTAGAAGAGGACCGGGGACCCGTAGAAGCAAGGCGAAGAGAAGTGGCCATTGGCGGAGTGCTTCTCTTCATGCAGAGCGATCCGATCGCCATTTTGAAAAATTTCACTCATAGGATTGCATTGTGGAAAAGAATCAGGGATAACTGTGTTGTTTTTTAAGCTATCTTTCTGAAACTTATTGTGCTTAGAGAGTCATGGAGGGGGGTCATTTTGAGCCTGCTCTCAGCTCTCTGCGTGCTGCGGTTCGCTTGCTAGAATTTTTGGGAAAGTCAGGTAAACAAACAGGGACAGCGGGTAAACCGGCGGGGTTTTTTATTATTATTATTTTATTTTTTGAAGCGATGACAGGCACATTCAACTCCCAATCCTGATGAGAATTGATCATCTCATGAAGCATCCTCCAATCCCAGTGTTGGAGGGGGGGACTAAGGCAGAGGCACCCTCAGAGCTTTGAGCTCTCAGCATCTTCTGGGTTTTGCGTTCGTGGGGAGAGGAGTTAGTTAGGTGCTGCTGCTGTGTTTGGAGATAGATTAGATTTAGCTTGGCGTGTGTGTGTGTGTGTTTGCTTCTTTCTGACTTTTTGCTTAGTTTGATCTGTGTTTTTCCCTTACTTTGATTTAATATAAACTTTATTTTTAAATTTTGGAGTGTTTGTTTGTTTGGTTGGTTGGTTCCCCCCCCCCTTCCCTCTCTTAAAGCCTGACTGTGTTTCATCTTCCTTCTTTCTTCTAAATACAAAAAAAACCAAAAAAAATATTCTCTATTTCTTCTCTCTGTTACTTGGACTGTGTGTGTGACTGTGTTATTGTGTGAGTGTGCTGTGTGCACTGTTTGTGAAGTGCAACAGCCACAGATTGAGCATTTCAAATCCTGTTTGGGCAAAGCATACACACTTCTTGTCCCATTTCCCTACATATAGTATTAGTAATATTCTTATACATATTATTATTATTATTATTATTATTATTATTATTATTATATTCTTATACATAATATTATAATTAGTATTAGGGTGGCATCTGGGAGGGTGCCCGCTTCAATTTTTTTTATCTGTCAAACCGTCGGAGAACAGCCCATGTCTGCAAATGGGGTGTCTGATTTTCATAAATTCCCCAAAAATCAGGGGATGATGGGACTGCCTTGAGTCTTGGCACGCATATGGATCCCTGGATAAGCTGTCATGGTGGCAAGTTTGAGGTTTCTAACATGCAAATTGACGGAGCTATCGAAAGGGGTGTGAATGGGGTGCCCGATTTTCATAAATTCCCCAAAAATCAGGGGATGATGGGACTGCCTTGAGTCTTGGTGTGCATGTGTATCCCTGGATAAGCTGTCATGGTGGCAAGTTTGAGGTTTCTAATGTGCAAATTAACGGAGCTATGGAAAGGGGTGTGAATGGGGTGCCCGATTTTCATAAATTCCCCAAAAATCAGGGGATGATGGGACTGCCTTGAGTCTTGGCATGCATGTGTATCCCTGGATAAGCTGTCATGGTGGCAAGTTTGAGGTTTCTAACATGCAAATTGACGGAGCTATCAAAAGGGGTGTGAATGGGGTGCCCGATTTTCATAAATTCCCGAAAAATCAGGGGATGATGGGACTGCCTTGAGTCTTGGCGTGCATGTGTATCCCTGGATAAGCTGTCAAGGTGGCAAGTTTGAGGTTTCTAACATGCAAATTGATGGAGCTATCGAAAGGGGTGTGAATGGGGTGCCCGATTTTCATAAATTCCCCAAAAATCAGGGGATGATGGGACTGCCTTAAGTCTTGGTGTGCATGTGTATCCCTGGATAAGCTGTCATGGTGGCAAGTTTGAGGTTTCTAACGTGCAAATTGACGGAGCTATCAAAAGGGGTGTGAATGGGGTGCCTGATTTTCATAAATTCCCCAACAATCAGGGGATAATGGGACTGCCTTGAGTCTTGGCGTATGTGTGTATACATCCATGAGGTGTCATGGTGCCAAACTTGAGGTTTCTAACTTTAACAGAAAAAAAGTTGTATACTTTTTTAGCTTAATGCAAGCCTAAGGGGGGGGAAACGGAGCTCCGATCCGGATCCGGAGCTCCGCAGCGGAGCGGAGCGGACATAGGCAGAGCGGGGGCGGAGCGATGCGGCCCGATCCACAAATCACGGATCTGGAAGAGAAGCGGAGCGGGGGTCCGTGCACACCCCTACTGTTCAGTCTTCTTTACTAGTTCCCTTTCCCAGGAGCAGTGACATTAAAGGTAGTTTAATGAGGTTTGTGTCAGCTTGGAGAAGATAGCAATATGAGCTTGCTTGGAAAATGATGGATATTGAGGTCCTTTTGCTTCTGCCATTGTATGCTTCAGTTCACATCAATCATTCACCCCAGTCCTTTTGCACTTTCTATGACTTCAGTGCCAACTGAGCAGAAAACAAAACATAATCTTAAACTGTTTTTATTCATCATAACTCCTAGCACTTGAATTCATTCTTCTGAATATTTGCATGCTTCTTGCCTATGACATGGGACATTTCTTCTTCTTTTTTAACAAACTCCAAAACCAAAAATAAATCCATGGAGAGGGATAAGGGAGAGAGAATCACTTACACTCAAACACACCCAAAAATGTTTGAACACTCCCTTTCCACACAAAAAAACATTGCAACCACCTATCCTTCTGAAATCTTGCAGGTTTCTTGTCTAGATGTACCTATATGGTTTTTGTCAATTTCATAACAGTTGACCCAGGAGGAAAAAAAAAACAGAGGAAGGTAAACATATCCCTTTTGGGAAACTCCCAAACTGAAATGATTGCTTTTTCACAAAACTCCCAGTGTCTTTACATATGAAACTTGGCAGGCCTGATCCATTCAAATCAGCAACTATCCCTGAAAATTTCATCACCCAATTCTACTAAGAAATGAAAACACTATTGACAGTTCACTGGGGAGAAAAAAATCAAACTTCAAAACATGTAATACACAGAAGAGTACACAACCACCACTTACCCGACCCTATTTTTTGAGGTTATTTGGCAGGCCTAATACTCATATAGGGGGCTACTGCACCTGCATATTTCATCCAATTCTTTTTTGGATTAATCTTTTTTATTGTTTCCGAACACCAATAAATAAAAAACACTACAGTGCAAAATATAATACATATAAGCAGACACACACAAAAATCAAACAACGCAAAAACAAACAAAAAACACAAAAATAAAATGTTCTTCCAATATTCCCCCCAGAAAAAGTACGTAACAATGTTGTTGTTATATTTTCTTACTCTATCACTGTCAAATCATTTCATCCAATTCTGACAAACAAAAAATAAATCATAGCCACTTGTGGGTTTCCAATGATAGTCAATGGGAAGCATGAAAATCTGGATTTCCTAGTCAAGATTCAGATTTGGATCCACGTCAAAGTAGCTGGCCTCCAAATCAGAATGAGCTGAATCATGATGTTTTCTGGACATCCAAATTGGGTTCAAACTGAATCTTGTGGTCAGTGCACAGCCCTAGTTGCCGTAGTCTTCCAGGTCCAAAGAGGACTTTTTAAGAAGTCATCTCATAACTGCCTCCTTCAAAGAAGCTGGGTCCACTCCCTCTCTCAATGAAGAATTAATAACATCTTGGACCCACTTGGTTAATACCCTTTAGGTCAAGGATACAGATGGTTGAGCAAACACCTCCAAGCACCTTGTTCATGTCCTCCAGCCAAAACACCTGAAACGGATCCCATGCAGTGCTAACCTCCTCTGAAACTTTGTCAACAATGACCATTCTAATGATGGTGTTAAGGCCAAAATGAATATTTAGGCTTTATTTAGCTCTCCTGACTAATACCTATGGATATTCATCTCCCATGAGTTTTTTTTTAAAAAAAAGCCTTTGGGAAAAGCCATCAAAAATGATCTGGTAAGGCACAATTTTGCGATAGTGGTTTCCGTAAGCTAATTGTGCATTGTTTGAAGGACTGCTGCCTTTTTTTGACCTGAGCTTTCTGATTATCAGCTTTGTTGAGTGACCCTCTTGAGTTTTACCCAAATAGCACCTCCCACATAGTCCTTTTGAGTCTGTTTCAAAATAAATGAAAAGCTAAATAACAATCCAACAACGAGTTTAGTTAGGATGTTTTGCAGAGCTGCAGTCGGGCATAAATAGAAGCTCCATTGTTTTCAGAGCTATGAACAGCCATTAAATATAATGTGAACTGAATATATAAGCAAGGGCTCAAAACAATGAAATGAGCCCTTATAAAATAGTATCCTGCATAGATCTGTGCCTTTATGTGTGGCCTCTAATAACAATGGAGTGAAATTATACAGAGTTTGATTCTGTTATTATCATTAGTGGTTCATAAATGATCTGGAATTAGGAGTTTAGCAGAGAGTTTTGCTGATGACACAGAATTATTTAGGGTGGTTAAAACAAAAAGATCTCTGCAAACTGAGAGAATGGGCATCAAAATGGCAAGTGCAAGCAATTGTAAAGTGATGCACTTTTGGGCAAAATGTCCCAACTTCACATATACACTGCTGTGATCTAAGCTAGTGGAGAATGACCAAGGAAGAGACCTTGGGATAAAAATGTCAACCCAGTGTGTAGTTGCTGTGAAAAAGGCAGATTCCATGTTAAGCATAATTAGGAAAGAAAAAGAAAATAAAACTGCCAAGATCCTACTCCCCTTACAAATCTATGGTGTGGCCACACTTGGGATACTGTGTACTGTAAAACAGGATATCATAGAGCTGGGGGGGGGGGAGCGCAGAAAATAGCAACTGAAATGATCAAGGGGCTGGAACAGTTCCCCTATGAAGAAGGTTACAACATCTGGGACTGTTTAGCTTATTAAAAACGGCAAGTGAGAGGAGACATGTTAGAGGCATACAAAATTATGCATGGAATAAATAAAGTGGATAGGAAGACATTTTTCTCCCTCTCATAATGTAGAATCCTGGGTCTTTCTGTGAAGCTGATTGGACATTCAGGACAGATAAAAGGCAGTACTATTGATTTGCACCCTGCCTCAATCCAGGGGGAGAGACAGGTAAGAAATACATAAATTTATTATTATTATTACTACTACTACTACTGCTACTACTTTACACAGTGCATCATTAACACTATGGAATTCGCTACCACAAATTGTAGTGATGGCCACCACTTTGGATGGCTTCAAAAGGGGATTGGACAAATTCCTGGAGAAGGCTATCAATGGCTACTAGTTCTGATGGTTATATGCTACCTTCAGTATCAGAGGCTTTATGCCTGTGTACACCAGTTGCTAGAGAACATTGGCAGGAGGGTGCTGTTAGAACTCATGTCCTGCCTGCGAATTTCCCACAGACAGCTGTTGGCAATTGAATACAATACTAGACCACATGGACCTTGCATTTTCACAAGTGGACATTTTTGCAAATGTGAATTTGATTCATCTAATGAGCAGATGATGGGACAAAAGGCACCTGATAATCCACCAACTGCAAATAGAGAAGATTTTACAAAATCCGTACATTTGCAAAACCTGAGGAAACTAGGGGTGTGCACGGACCCCCCAATCCACTTCGTGGCCCAATCCGGAAAATCCGGATCGGGCCCGATCCTCTTCGCGCCGCTCGGCCCGTCTCCCGCTCCGCTCCGCGGAGCGAGATCCGGCTTCGCCACCGTCACTATATGGACGGCGGCGGCGCAAGAGAAACCACCCACCCACCCCACCCCCTTACCTTCCTCCGTCACGAGATTCAATTGAGGCCCCGGTTGAAGCCGGAAGAGGCAGCTTCAACCGGGGCCTCAATTGAAGCCGGCGACGGAGGAAGGTAAGCGTCCCTCCTCCCTGCTCCCTTACCTGGCGCTGCAGGTGCCGCTGCTGCATTGATGGCGGTTCCGGTGGCGCCAAGTAGGCCAGACCCCCGCCCCGGCCCAGACCCCGCCCCTTACCTTCCTCCGTTGCGGGATTCAATTGAGGCCCCTGTTGAAGCTGGAAGAGGCCTCGGCCTTCACTTACATCTTCAACCGGGGTCTCAATTGAAGCCCGCGACGGAGGAAGGTAAGCGTCCCTCCTCCCTGCTCCCTTACCTGGTGGTGCCGGTGGTGCCAGGTAGACCAGGCCCCTGCCCCTGCCCCCGCCCCCTTACCTTCCTCCGTCGTGGGCTTCAATTGAGGCCCCGGTTGAAGCTGGAAGAGGCCTCGGCCTTCACTTCCGGCTTCAACCGGGGCCTCAATTGAAGCCCGTAACTGAGGAAGGTAAGTGTCCCTCCTCCCTGCTCCCTTACCTGGTGCTGCTGCCGCCGCTGCGCCGGCAGCACCAGAATAGTCCCCCTCCCCCCCACTTACCTTCAGGCGAAGCTTCGGATTGAGGCGATCCTCTTCGCCTCGATCCGCAGCTCCCCTGACTCTCTTCGCCTCCGCCTAAAGGGTAGGCGAAGCCCCCCGCTCCGCTTCTGCTTCTCCGGTTCGAGGAGAAGCGGAGCACATCCCTAGAGGAAACCGGCTGTGAAGTGGCATCAAGCATATCTATGGATTACCCATTTGAAGGCAGCATTTTAATCTCTATCTATATATTTATCTATTTTCCACATCTCTACAGCTACATATAAAGATGAAGCCATCTCCGTTAATAATAATAATAATAATAATAATAATAATAATTTTATTTCTTATCCGCCTCTCCATTTCGATTGAGGCAGGAAACAACAATAAGCAATAAAATACATAAAACTGAATTAAAACATAATATACATTGTTAAAAACATCCTTTAAAAACATCCTAAAACATTCTAAAAACACTTTAAAATTCCACTGGATAGGCCTGCCAGAAGAGATCAGTCTTTATATAGAGGTGGGGAACAACAGTAAATATAAAATACATAAAGCTGAATTAAAACATAATATACATTGTTAAACATCCTAAAATCATTTTAGAAACATCGTAAAATCATTTTAAAAACATCCTAAAATCATTTTAAAACATCCTAAAATTACACTGGATAGGACTGCTGGAAGAGATCAGTCTTAATAGCTTTCTTAAATGCTGATAGACTGTCAAGTTGACGAGTCTCCTCCAGCAGGCCATTCCACAGTCTGGGAGCAGCAGAAGAGAAGGTCCTCTGGGTAACAGTTGTTAATCTAGTTTTTGCTAGCTGAAGTAGATTTTTCCCAGAGGACCTGAGTGTGTGGGGCAGATTGTACAGGAGAAGGCGATCCCCCAGGTAGCCTGGACCCAAACCATGTAGGGCTTTAAAGGTAATAACGAACACTTTATACTTTGCTCGGGAACTGTACACCTTACAGCTTCTCCTAAGCATTCATAGAATGGTGGGTTCTCCTCTTTGGGAAGCTTTTTCCATAACAAAAGTCTCAACTTTCGATAGTCCTTCCTGTTCTGGAGGGTCCAAAACTCTGCCCAGGTGAGTGGGGTCCATCCAGAGCCTAAGGAGACCAGACTGCCTGGGCAGATGCTGCAACATGCAGTTCAGTCGTTGACAACACAGACAGTGAGACGCGAACTAAAGGACCGCATTTGAGCCTTGGCAGCTCCTGACAGCTAACATGGGACGGAGCCCAGAGATCTGGTGGTCCCTGTCCGTACAGGGACAGAAGAGAAGAAGAAGAGAAGAAGGCATCTCTCTTCTTCGATTACTATTTTGTACTAGTAGCTTTCACTTACCCTTTTCTGCGACGCATCTTTGGTTTTGGTTTTATTTTCTTCACATTGTCAAGCCAGTGGTAACAAGAGTCAAAACAAATTAAGCATTGTTGGCTGGGTTAGCCTTTTGCCATTACATTGTTCCTTTCTGAATGCTGAACAGGCTTTTAAAAACCCTTGGGGATCCGCCAAATGCATTATGCTTGCAAAAATAAATCTTCATTTTCCATAATAATTTGTAAACCATCGGCGGCGGCTTTGACAGGACTTTTTTTTTTAAGCAAAATATATATAAAAAAAATACCACTGGAAAGGAGCAGTTTTTTTATTGCATCTTTTGCATGCCAAAAGATTGGGGTTATTTAAATATACAGAGAGAGAGAGAGAGAGAGAGAGAGAGAGAGAGAGAGAGAGAGAGAGAGAGAGAGAGAGAGAGTGCTGTAATCATATAGACCCACAAAGATAAAACACTGAAATGATAATCATTTTCAGTGGCTTGGGAATTGCTCAAATGCAGCTCCCATCTTCGACAGAATGCATGCTAAACTTGCAAATGAGCCGAATGTGGAATTTTAAGAATTCAGACAGGTTCCTGACATTAACATATGCTTATACCACTGCTCTGTTATCCATCTTATTATATCACAAGGGCCTGTGTTTTCAAAGCATGTCAAGCCAGAACTCCTGAGGATGTGCCTTCCATACAGACTAATTTGGCCTTCATCAACAGAGCCTGAAACAATAGCCAGAAGATCAGAGGAACATGCCACTCCTAATATCGACACCTGAGCCAGAACCCATGACACTGGATTCAATAGACTAACTTCTGTGTCATGGCTGTGATCTACCACAAGCCCCTAATAATATGCATACAAGTGATTTATTTGTTATTTATTTATTGCATTTTTACACCGCCCAATAGTCAAAGCTCCCTGGGTGGTTGTATTGATTGATGGTTAGGTGGGTGGCTGGCTGGCTGGCTGGTTTCCCTTGCAACTCAACTGGAGGTCTGAGAGCATTTATGGCTCAACTCAATTAGCAAATCGCTTAGATCAAGAAACGAGGCCAGAGTAGCTCAGGGCAGTAGTTCAGTGGAACTCCATGTGCTTTGCATGTGGAAGGTCCCAGGATGAAACTTTTTCATCTCCAGACAGGAGTGGGAAAGACCCCTCTCTGAAACCCTGGACAGCCATGGCCAAAAAGCACAATGCAAGCTGATGCACACCCACCCAAAAAAATCACCCCTCCTGCACTGAATTAGGCTTTAAAAGAGACTCCATGGACATCAGAAATGAGGCTTTATAGGGGAAAAAATCCTGATTGCAGTGAGAGAGAGATAATGTGTATAAGTGCATTTGTCTGTGTGGGTGTGTGAATGAATGGGGTTTAAAAAACCATGGGTCTGAATGTTGCAGTGGGATTGCCCCAGGGTTTGTGGCCCCACTCACTGCTGGCATGTAGCCCCCAGGGGGTGGAGCTCACCAAGGTTTCTTCAGCTAAGCCCTGTGACCTCGCCCATCTTGATCTACATCGAGCCAGGCCAGGATGTGGATTTTTCCGGGATTTTTTCCTTGATATAAATTGAAGTGTGCGCAAATTGTGGTGTGCAATTTGCATCATTTACACAAATTTTGGCCATGATTTGCTTGATTCGTGTAGATTGCAGGCACAACTTGCATAAATTGCACCATTTGCAAGCATAATTTGTATAAATTATGCCAATTGTGACTGAAATTTGCATAAATAACACAAATTTCAACCTGGAATTTGGGCATATTTCTATTTTCGTAATATATTTTTTAAAGCAGTAAAGAAGTTCCTGGTTTTCCAGAAAACCATCATGGTGGGTGCTCTGCTGCAGTCCATTGAGTCCAAAAAGGGCTGAACTGCACAGAAAAGGACATCCCTACCTCCCCAACATCTCTGTCCTTCACTGGAAAAGGATCACTACTCTTCCTCCTATAATTATTATTATTTACATTTATATACTGCCCCATAGCCGAAGCTCTCTGGGCAGTTTATAAAGATTAAAACACTATTATTTATTATTATTATTATTTATTTATATAGCACCATCAATGTACATGGTGCTGTACAGATAACACAGTAAATAGCAGGACCCTGCCGCGTAGGCTTACAATCTAATAAGTTGTAGTAAACAATAAAGAGGGAAGGAGAATGCGAACAGGCACAGGGAAGTGTAAACAGGCACCGGGTAGGGTGAAGCTAAACAGTATAGAGTCAGAACAAACTCAATATTTGAAGGCTATAGGGAAAAGAAAAGTTTTTAGCTGAGTTTTAAAAGCAGTGATTGAGTTTGTAGTTCTCAAGTGTTCTGGAAGAGCGTTCCAGGCGTAAGGGGCAGCAGAAGAAAAAGGACGAAGCCGAGTAAGGGAAGTGGAGGTCCTTGGGCAGGCGAGAAGCATGGCATCAGAGGAGCGGAGAGCACGAGCGGGGCGATAGTGTGAGATGAGAGAGGAGAGACAGGCAGGAGCTAGACCTTGAAGAGCTTTGAAGGTCAGCAGGAGAAGTTTATATTGGATTCTGGAGTGAGTTGGAAGCCAATGAAGAGATATACAAAATTTAAAACCATAAAAGCCTAAAAACAGATTAGATACAATATCCATTTAAAACAACTATTCTGGGCCAGTTAAAAAACTCAACATAATGCTGTTAAATGCCTGGGAGAAGAGAAGTGTCTTGACCTGGCGCCGAAAAGATAACAATGTTGGCGCCAGGTGAGCCTCGTCAGGGAGATTGTTCCATTATTTGGGGGGCAGCACTGAGAAGGCCCTCTCCCTCATTGCCAACCTCCAAGCTTCCCTCAAAGTAAGCACCTGGAGGAGGACCTTAAATGTTGTTCATAGTGTACAGGAGGTAGGTTCATGTTGGGAGAGGCATTCCATCAGGTATTGTGGTATGCAATAGTTGATTTGCAAAGGTTGGCAGCTCTACAATTCTAGACAACTGGCAAAGTGGAGTCTGTGGCATTCCATAGGCAGACCTTAGCCTCAGCCCCACCTGCAGATACTTTCTGTGCTTCAGAGTCACTGTCTGAAGTATAGCCGAGCCAACATTCCTTAAGAGAGGGTTTTCCCAGAACATTTCTGAGATTTTTATATTTCTCACCCATTCTGATAAAGTCGTCCATTTTGTTGAACATTCTCTGACTATTCTCCATCATCTTTTGTGGCAGCTGAGCCCCACCCCACCCCCGGCCTCCATCAATCCTGGGGCAAAATGGAGGATGTAAAATCTGCAATGGAACCAAATGAGTTTGGATTTTTATGCATCTGACCTTTGGACCAGCTTTTTCCATCTCCAGCAGATTCCATGGACTTCTGGTCTGTTTTTCCAAACTTCAGGGATTTTGTGTAAATTTCTTTATAAAATATGCATTTCTCCCATAGGGCTAAACTGTAAAAATGCACATTTGGGGGGAATTTGCACAATTTTGCACATGTGAATTTGCACAAGTTCAGAAACTAAAAAAAAATCTGATTCCGTTGATGGGCAGATGACACCTGGCAATCTGTGAAGCACTGACAGAAGAAGTTTTACACAAATTGTACATCCCTACTTGTGATGCTGGCATTGTTAATATTGGGCTGTGCCGTCCAAGAAACCATTGGAGATTTTTCCTCCTCCTGGAGAATTTTGGAAGGCCCGTATTTTACTTGGCTTTAGTCTGAGGCATCTGCAAACTGAAGCATGACAGAAACAATGGGAGATGTCATGACCAACTAGAGCTAGGGAAGGATAAAAAGTCCTCATTCCGTTGTAGGATTGTTGGCAAAGATGAGGATACGATGGATTGAGGGGAAATTGGCACCAACCATCTTGCTGAGATGCCCTGTGTGCATTTTAGAACCGTCCTCTTTCTGCTTAGAACTATTTGATTTCCACGGTACATTTAGCAAATGCTGAGTTATAATTGAATATATGTGAAACTGCATATTATGCAAATACATTCATTATGATTCATCATGTTACAATGGAGAGTAAATGAATTGATTATTACACAACACTTAAAAATAAATAGGAGTACACTCATGTAACTCCCCAACTGAAGGATTTGCCTTCAAACAACACACATTCTGTTGCTTCTCCTGTCAGAAACAATTAAACAGGGGCAAGGAGGATGAAATGGAAGGAGCCATCTGCCTTGCCCGAAGCTCGTAGGTCAGGGCCTTTTCTGGAGGTTAAGTGTGACATATTTTCTCCTCCTTTGTAAAGTCTAAGATCTACTATCCTGTGATTTTGATGAAATGGTACATTGAGCTTTGAAAGCTGTTCGACATACTTTCAGCTTCGTGATATTTATAAACTAGCAGGCAGTAGTGGATATAGGGACAGGTGAACCCCCCACCCACCCAGCTCCTGTTCTGGCAGCATGTGGGGCAAGCCACCAGATGGTCTGAAGGTGCCCAGGGAGCGCTCATAACTTTTTAAAATCCTTTTTTTGCACAAAATCATGTTTTGGAATATTTCTGAAAATCACGATTGATGTAAATTTGCAGTCATAAATAGCACAATTTGTGCAAAATTGCAGGTCTAAATGACCATCTATGGCTGCATCTTGCACAAATTTCACTATTTACAGCCACACATTTGCACAAATTGTGTGATTTACTGTTGCAAATTTGCACAAATCATGCCTTCCATAAACATTCCCACCCATGATTTTGTGCAAATGTGGATTTGCACAAGACATAGTTTCCATAAACATTCCAACCTGTGATTTTGTGCAAATGTGGATTTGCACAAATCATAGTTTCCATAAACATACCCACCTGTGATTTTGTGCAAATGTGGATTTGCACAAATCACAGTTTGCACCACCACCAACAACAACCCAAAGAAAAAGGTCAGAAACTGTGAGCTTGCCCAACTCAACATGCCCTGAGTCGAGCCAGGACAGGGATCTGTGAACTGCCATCCAGGGGGCTGAGCTGGTGAAAACCTGTTGAGCCCTACCCCTGAAAGAGGATTTCAAGGCTCTCCATCATCATCTGGGCCACAGCTAGACCTAAGGTTTATCCTGGGATCATCCAGGGTTTGCCCCTGCTTGAGCACTGTATCCCCTGTGTGTCACCTAGATGAACAGGTTTGACTTCTGGATGATCCTGGGATAAACCTTAGGTCTAGCTATGGCCTTGGTCTTCTCATGAGCAGAAAAATAGAACATCTGGATCTCAACTGGAGTGTTATTTATTTTGGATATTTACACCCTGTCCTCTCAAGTCAGCTTAGAAAAAGAAATGTTGACACCACAAAATTATTATTATTATTATTATTATTATTATTATTATTATTATTATTTGTTAACCGACCATCCATTCTGATTGAGGCGGGGAACAACAGTAAATATAAAATACATAAAGCTGAATTAAAACATAATATACATTGTTAAACATCCTAAAATCATTTTAGAAACATCCTAAAATCATTTTAAAACATCCTAAAATTACACTGGTTAGGACTGCTGGAAGAGATCAGTCTTAATAGCTTTCTTAAATGCTGATAGACTGTCAAGTTGATGAGTCTCCTCCAGCAGGCCATTCCACAGTCTGGGAACAGCAGAAGAGAAGGTCCTCTGGGTAACAGTTGTCAATCTAGTTTTTGCTAACTGAAGTAGATTCTTCCCAGAGGACCTGAGCGTGCAGGGCAGATTGTATGGTAGAAGGCGATCCTGCAGGTAGCCTGGACCCAAACCATGTAGGGTTTTAAAAGTGATAACAAACACTTTAATTATTTATTTATTTATTTATTTATTTATTTATTTATTTATTTATTACACTTATATACCACCCCCATAGCCAGGGCTCTCTGGGTGGTTTACAGAAATTCTAAAATTAAGATAAAAACGAGTATACAAAATTTAAAATTCTAAAACACAGAACATACACACATAAAGCATTAAAAACCATTAATTTGTACTTTGCCTGGAAACTAATTGGCAGCCAGTGAAGACATTTTAAAACTGGTGTAATATATATCAGAATATATCAGAATAAGCACAATATATACTTAAGGTGCTGGCCATTTATTCAATGAGGGAGGTTATATAATTTCCAGATCCTCCATTGTCCCACAAAATGGAGGCTCTGGATGGCGGGGAGTCCATTGGATTTCTGGACCTACTCACGTACCTGTGACTTCTCTACATAGGAAGTCCTCTGGGTATCTAGAAATCACAGGCATATTTTGGATTGCCCTGCTTTCCTTCCAAATTCATAGCAACTCAACAAATCACCTTCAGTATTGGAGAGAATGATAATTTAGCTGGGACTAGTAACATTCTCTTTTATCACAGACAATTGCTCAGAATCTATATATATACAGGATTGCCAGTGATCGATACGTTCTGACAAACTTGTATATTTTCTAATTGGATTCATCCTTTCTTTTCTTTCTTTCTTTTAAAGAACTGAAATCTATACCCAGGAATACATTTAGGTCTGGTACCCAACTTTGGCTGTTCTAATGAAGCTCCTTGCTGATTTCCCAGATGGCCATTATAAATGGCTGAAGAAGGACAACTGAACTGACAATCAGAAGGCAATCAGCAGAGATTAGCAGAGCATCTGCCCTCTACTCTTCTACTCGTAGAGCAGAGCCATGCATAGGGAGGCCTTGTCGGGTCAAATCGGTGCTGTTTCTGCATTTTGTCTGCAAGGATCATCATGCAGGTAGACATGGGCAGCCAAATGTTTGTCCAATTGGTTCAAATACTTGCATGAACTCCAGCATTCCAACCTTCCATCAACCATCACAGCTCCTGGCTTCCCAGGTGGCCCATGATTGATAGATCTCCCTTGCTTATCCACTCCTGGTCTAAGTCACTTGACTAGTCCAGACACAATGCAGGATTTACAATTCAGGATGCAACTACAGCATACATGACAGATCACCATCCAGCCTCTGTTCAAATATCCCCAGTGGTAAGGTGACCATATTAAGGAAACAACAGGGCCAGCCCCAAGGGGCTGTGCCCACCAACATAGCTGCCTCCCAAGGACAGCATGCTCCCACCAGCATGCTCCCTGACAGTCTTACTTCCTCTCCTCAGGTCTCAGACTTCTGGGAAAGCGGAGATTTCACCGATTGGAATTTAATCAATTAAAAAAAAAGCAGGTATGTTTATAAATTTCAGAAGAGCTGGCCAAATTGGCCAGATTGGAGGATGGATCATTTTCTTAGCTGGCAACATTGCACCGGCCAAGAGATGTCCCGGATTGCCACGTTGGAAGGGCTTGGAGGCTGCAAATTTTCCAGACATTTTATGAATTAATAGGATTTTCCCCCGGATCTGGTTTAACACCCCATTTTCCTGAACTATCCGGTGAAAACCAGACAGTTGATCCCCTTACCCAGTAGTGGAGAGCCCACCATCTCCCACAGCAGTGTCTTTGACCCTCAAACAGCTCTTTCCACTAAGAGGTTTCTCCTAAGGTTTAGCTGAAATCAGCTTCCCTGCAATTTCCATCCATTGGTTCTAGTTCTGTCCTCTGGAGCAACAGAGAAAAACGTTACTCCACCTTCTGCTGCATGACCACTCCAAGATTACATGTATTTATTCTTTGCAGTGTTTTAGTGATGGTCTGGGGGATGGGGGGGGACCCATGCAAATGATCAAAAGGGACTGGAAGCCATGGCAAACTGTGCATGATCCAATTCCAGAATTAATCTTAGAAATTATCCTAGTTAAACTGGAATTCAGGAGGAGTGGAACACAGGGTAGAAGAGAATGAGGGAGACCGATCCATACCTGAGCCATCCCTCAAGTCCCCATTTGAACTTTCCTTGGGGAAAGTAGCACTACAGGTGCAAGAGGAAAATGCAGGGCGCCCTATTATTAGGAAAGTGAGATGGCTGCTCCATATGGCAGATGATGTCTGGTGAGGATGGGGCAGCAAGGCCAAGCCATGGAAGTCCGTCCTGAGCCCTTGACCTTTTCCCTCTGTGTTCCATGCATCCAGCCCTCTGCCCCCTATGTTAGCCTGCTATCCTCAAGTGCAATGGAGAATACTCTACCATCATGAGCATTGAAGTAAAACTCAACTGTCGTATCTATTTACTTCTGTGCATGGAATTGTGTATGGGGGGATCTTCTGCCTAAGACAGCAAAATGTCTTGGGTCGGCCATAGCAACAAGGCCACAATGGCTGATTTAAGTAGATGGAGAAGTATGTATGGGAGAAGGCATTCCCTAAGCCAACCTTCTCCTAACTAGTGCCCACCCAGATGCTTCGGACTTCAACTCACATCAGCTCCAGCCAGCATGGTCCATGGCCAGAATGTACGAACATAAGAAGAGCCCTGCTGGATCAGACTGAGGGTCCATCTAGCCCAGAACTCTATTCACACAGTGGCCAACCAGCTGTTTACCAGGGACCAAAAAAGCAGGACATGAGTGCAACAGAACCCTCCACACCCATGTTTCCCAGCAACTGGTGCACACCGGCTTACTGCCTTGGATTCTGGAGGTAGCACATAATCATCAGATAGCACATAACCATCAGGTAGCACATAACCATCAGGTAGCACATAACCATCACATAACCATCAGGTAGCACATAACCATCAGGTAGCACATAACCATCAGATCTATAGTACAAAACATCTGGAAGGCACCAGGCTGAGGAAGGCAGACCCAGTTTGTTTAGGGCCCTCATAGTAATCCCCAACACTTTGAATCGGTCCCGAAAGCAAATTGGAAGCCAGTCCAGATGAACCAAAATCAATATAATGCTTTCCCTATTGCCAATCCTCCAATTGTTCTCCCAATTTTTTCCCCAAATCTACAGCTATTTGTAAGCTGAAAATGTGAAGGGAAGTGAGCACAAATAGAACTGGAGCAGCCCTGACATGTCGTTTTATTGCTTACGATTCTGAAATTGTGTTTGCATGCCATTGTTGGTTGAGACCCAAACAATGCACAATAATTTACACATGTGATTACCTTCTGAATTCTATCTTGACTTGCAAATAGAAGGGAAGCCATGAAACACCCCATGAAAATACATTTGTCTTTTGTTGACGATAGCAGGCAATTAAGCACTCCCCCCCCCCCAAATATAAGGCAGAAGGATTTGTGTAGATATCAAGTAAGAATGTGCCATCCTCCAGGACATTTAACCACAACTGGGAAGCGGAAGATAAAAAGGAGCAGAAAAGAACACAAATAAAACACAAAAGAGAACAGGAATGACATCAGTGTTGAATTCGCTGATGCTATCACTTCCCGTTGTTCTTTGGTTTTCCAAAACTCCCCACAGAAAAATGATGTTGTACAGGCCAAGATGTGTTTTTCGGTTGCCAATTTGGTTTTGTTCCTCTCTGCAGATATTCACACTGGTATTAGCTTCGTGCATATAAAGCTGCATATATTTTTTTAAGGCAAATATGTAAAAGACTCCAGCAATATCCTCTCTGGACTTCATTTAGATTAAGTCATTGTATGCAGGATCGCCAAGATAAAAAGGAACTTTAGCTTGGCCATCATCAGCATTGTTCTTATCTTTTAAACATAATTAACACCCACACATGGTACACGGTACCGGGAATATATCTCTTATTTTGTGGTGGGATTAATGGTTTTCTGTAAGACTTGGGAGCAAAAGTTAGGTTACTCCAAAGGGCCAAACCAGACATGACTTTAACTGCATGGATACTATTAACAGGCATGCTTTTGGAGTTGGGGGGGGGCATGTAAATAGCAGCTGAGGGAAACCTGAGCAGCCTTGGCCCATGGGAGGTGATGACAAGGATTAATTCTTTCTCTCCCTGCCATGGTACCAACAATAATTGCTGCTTTTGGAGTGCATTCCTATGAGACTGATGCTCTAGAGATAGAGGACTCCAGTCTTGGAGACCTTCTGTCTATCTTACGGTCTGTCAGGAAGGGCAGGAGGAATGGTAGAGGCGTTTCACCCTCTTGTGTGCTATCTTAGTTAAAATGAACCTCCTAGCCTGTCTAGTATTCTTACCTGTCCTGGGTGGAGAACTGTAGAATCATAGAATGGTAGAGTTGGGCTATTGAGTCCAACCCCTGCTCAGTGCAGGAATCCACCCTAAAGCATACCTGACAGATGGTTGTCCAGCTGTCCTCCCTAGGTAACTGGTTCCATTGTCATACTGCTCTAACAGTGAGGGGTTATTTCCTGATGTCCGACAGAATCTGGGTTCCTGTAACTTGAGCCCATTGTTCCATGTCCTGCATTCTGGGTTGATCGAGAAGAGATCCCGGCCCTCCTCTGTGTGACAACGTTTCAAGTATTTGAAGAGTGCTATCATGTCTCCTCTCAATCTTCTCTTCTCCAGGCTAAACATGCCCAGTTCTTTCAGTCTCTCCTCATAGAGATTTGTTTCCAGACCCCTGATCATCCTTAATGCCCTCCTCTGAACATGCTCCAGCTTGTCTGCATCCTTCTTGGTGTGGTGCCCAGAACTGGATGCAGTATTCAAGATGAGGCATAACCATGGCCGAATAGATCCTGTGGATCCATATGTACTCTCTCCTATAATCCCAGCACACTGACACAAACCTTTTCCACTCCCTGCCCCATACCTGTTCCGAGGGTACAGAAGTGACCTCAGTTAAGGAAGCCACTGTGGAGCTTTCCATGGTGGCTGGAAAGTGTAGGAGAAGGAATCACTGCTCAAATTTTCCCCTCGTCATAGCTCTGTCTATAGCCACAGTGTGGGTGAGGGAAATCCTCAGTATCCCATAGCTCCTCTATACACCATCTGACAAGTCATAGGTACGAATGTCAGAGAAATCTGTTTTGCGTTGGAGTTCAATGGCTTTTCCTACGTTCAGCCTCCAGGACTTTGTTTCAGTTCCTGCTGTGGTGCCCCACTTGATCTGCAGCAACTCAGGCCAGTTTGCAGATTTTCTGGCCATCTTGTGCATTTTTTTGCAGGTCCCACAATTCGTGCAAATTTGACTGTAATTTGTGAAAATCACTCAGAAATTTGCATGAATAACTCATCACTTGTGCATATTCCAGAACCTTGGGTGGGTGGGAAAAAAGAGTTTCCAGAGTTCGGGGGAAAGCCCGCAGTTCGGCTTGAAAACATTATCAAGTCACACATGTCGCGGGACTCAGTTGAGTAAAAAAAGAACTGGATTTCCCAACGACAGTCATCTCTAAGCAGAGGATTGCTCTCTGAAACTCCTATTTGCATTTCAAGGGAAGCTTCTATCGGCACTAATGAAGGCTTTCCCTTTAAATCCAAATACCAGCTTTGCAGAGGATTTTCACGTATACATGGACCTGGATTTCATGTATTTTGGATCTGGAAGTGTAGCCACAAGGCTGCAGAGAGCTTTGTGCCGTTGTGAGGAGCCATAAGTTGTTGTTTTTTTCAAAGGACAGGAGAGGAAGGACGAGGAGGAGGAGGAGGAGGAGGAGGAGGAGGAGGAGGAGGAGGAGGAGAAGAAGAAGAAGAAGAAGAAGAAGAAGAAGAAGAAGAAGAAGAAGAAGAAGAAGAAGAAGAAGAAACCCCTCAGAGACATCATCGAACTATATTAAACCTTAGCTCTTCTCAAAATTTCCATGAATTTCACCCAATGAAAGTATTCTATGAATTCTCCTACCCCCAATCATAGAGGAAGAGGCACTTTCATGCAACACCCCATGAAATGCTGAATAAAAACTGTGCCAAAGCATTTGACACAGCCCTGCCTCCAGCCCTGGAGAGCTGCAGCCCGTTGCAGTATAGACCAGGGCAGGCGATCTTGTGACCTCCAGATATTTTCAGACTAGAGCTATCATAAATCCCTGCTAATGCTCAGGGATTCTGGGCACTGTGATCCAACACCTCTGAAGGGCCTACAACTGATATACGCAATACTGATTTAGATGGACACTACAGGCTGATATAAGGCTTCCTACTACATGCCAGGAATACAGGGTTAGCCCTCCCATGAGTTGAGGTGAATCCCCCACCTCAGGTGGGAGATCGACTTCAACTAGTTCAAAATATGGCAGCCAGGTTGGTCACCACTACATCTAGGGGTGAGCATATTACCCCAACATTAAAATCACTCCACTGGCTGCCAATTAGTTTCTGGGCAAATTACAAAGTGTTGGTCATTACCTTTAAAGCCCTACATGGTTTGGGTCCAGGTTACCTGGGGGATCGCCTTCTCCCATACAGTCCACCCCGCACACTCAGGTCCTCTGGGGAGAACTTACTTCAGACAGCCAAGACTAGGCTGACATCAGTTTCTCAGAGGACCTTTTCTTCTGTCACCCCCGGATTGTAGAATGGCCTGCTGGAAAAGATTCATAAAATTAACTCTGTGGTTTTAAGGCAGCTTTGAAGACTAGCCTTTTCCAGCAGGCCTACCCAGATCAATGTAAAATCAAGAAATTTTAAGAAGTGCTGATTCCTGTACTAGAATCATGGAATCATAAAATAGCAGAGTTGGAAGGGGCCTACAAGGCCATCGCGTCCAACTCCCTGCTCAGTGTAGGAATCCACCCTAAAGCATCCCTGACAGATGGTTGTCCAGCTGACTCTTGAATGCCTCTAGTGTGGGAGAGCCCACAACTTCACCAGGCAACTGATTCCATTGTCCTCTGTGTGACAACCTTTTAAGTATTTGAAGAGTGCTATCAATCATGTCTCCCCTCAGTCTTCACTTCTCCAGGCTAAACATGCCCAGGAAGGGAGCAACATACTAATGTTGTTCCCTGCCTTGATACAAAGGGAGAGGCGGGTAAGAAATAAAATTATTATTATTATTATTATTATTATTATTATTATTATTATTATTATTAGGAAATTTAGTGGACCGCATGGGTCCACCAATGCTGCGATGGTTGCGTGCCCTGCTACCCTATTCCTCACTCTGTCTGAGGACATCTTAGAGTAAGGCATAAGGTGGGCAGCTGCTCTAGAGTGAGGCCTCCTACCTCAGGCAGTGGCAAGGTCTTGTGCCAGCTCTGTGGAAATCCATGACATACACACTGGAGTTATTCAAGAAGCAAAACAACATGGAAGGTGTTCACTAATGGTAGAATGTTTGAACATCTTGGCACTACATTGAACAACAACACGAACAAAACAATTGCCCCAGTCCTGGTCACAAACCACTCCTCATAGGCCATAGCTAGACCTAAGGTTTATCCCTGGATCGTCCAGGGGTCAAACCTGTTCATCTAGGTGACACACAGGGGATCCAGTGCTCAGGCAGGGGCGAACCCTGGATGATCCCAGGATAAACCTTAGGTCTAGCTGTGGCCATAGAGACCTGTGCAGGAAACCAAGATCCCTTTGGACAAGGACTTGAAGAAGAACTACCGGGGGATGGAGGGAATTCAGAGGATCATAGAGAACACAACAATAAGGAAAAGTGCTTTTCAACAATAAATGAAACAGAACTGAAAATGGACGGAGAGTCTAAGCTTGAACTCAGCCTGAGTTTGAACTGCCTGGCAGATGTTTTTGTTCAAGAGCTCAATCAGTATGGATCATCAGATCCCTCAAAGCCTCACTACAGACCTAGGATACTATCAATAAATAAATGTTAATTAGGTTTTGCTTTTATTGTGTTAAAGCTGCAGAGATAGACCAGCCGGATTGATTACAGACATCTACTGCTTTTTGGAGATGTGTGGTCTTTTACAAGCAGCTGTACAAGACAGAAATATGAGGTGCTTCTAACGAGTGAGTCGAAATTAAAGCCTTCCAAAGATCGATGCGTCAGGGGACGTCTCGCGTTCGTTTCCCAGCCTTCACTGATATATGCCTTCACCTTTTCATCTTTACATGGCACACAGTTTTATTTATTGTTGCATCTTATTGAAAGGAACTTTTGTTCAGCTTTGTTATTTCCCTTCTCCCCGGTAACCTTTATGAGCTTCTGGGCTGCTGCTACTGGGTTTGGTTTGGTTTTAAAAAGGCCAGGATATAGCATGGCTTCAGTTTCAATACAGTTAAACTTAGCGAAATGCCACAACCCTCAGTGCCAATTTAAAACTGCCCACCTTTAGGGATGTTTTGGTAATTCCACCCCTCCAAATTTCTCAGCTGATTCTAGGGCTACAAATGACCCGGGCAGGAACAACACTACAGCTTTATGATGGGTTGCAACGGTATTGACAACTGTTGGGGCCCATGACACACTCCATATATTTTCAAAGGGTTATATCCTGCTTGGTGTATATTTGGCCTCAGTCTTATCTCTGAAGTGAAGCCCCCTGCAATCAGTGTTAGAAATTAGACTTCAACATGCATTGCCTTGCTATGTCTATTGACCACCAATAGGGTGCAATAGTTGTAGTTGGCAGAGGGTCCCGGCTTCATCCTCCTCTCTGCTATCCTTTAAGCATGTCTTTGTTTAGACTACCATCCCTTCCACTTCCTGTCTTCTTTGCACAGTCTCCTCTCTATCAACAAAGGGCTGCTATGGAATGGATCATCCCTGTGCATGCAAATGACACACAGGTAATCCCTCCGTTTGCCTGAGATAATCCTTAGGTGTAGAAAGGGCCTCTCTCTCGCTCTCTCCTCCAATTTAGTTAGTCAGAACGAGGCTTTCCTATCCCATGCATTTTCCCCAATAAATACGCTTGTCTTTTAAGATAAACATCAGTCTCCCTTCGTGTATTCTTTATATCTCCAAGCCCCTATACTCTGTTGGCAAAGCTAACCCAACAATCAGAACCCTCCATTTCTCTCATGTTATTTCAAAATCCTTGACAGAGCACTAGAGATGGATGAATGTTTGCCTCCCCAATTCTCCTCAGATTGGCTCAGAATAAGCTACACTATCCCCATACAGGCGCACACACACACACACACACACACACACACACACACATCAAAAATGAGATCCTTATCAAATCCAATCTCAACATGCTCATAGAGCAGCCTCCCAAATTTGCTCATTTCTGTTTTGGGTAGAGACAAGCTGATTTTCTTTTAGATGACATTATTTTCTTAGGAAATTCATAGGTACTGTCATGTCAAACCCTACTGACCCTGTTTTGGGAGAAGGTGTTTCAGGTAATCAATCAGAATCAGATTCGGAAATAGAGGAGGCAGTGCCAGACACCAGCCAGCCTGTACCAGTGGGGGAGGAAGCTCTCATGGGCGATACCCCAGCTGGGAGTCAGCCCTCTCCAGAGCTTATCTCCTCAAGGCCAAATCCTACACACTCAGTGGGAAGTGAACTTTCTTCCAGAGGAGATTGTCCCAATAAGCTAGCTGATGCTAGGGTCCGCCGGAAGCTCAAACACACAGAGCAGAAGGAAGGCGTGAGAAAGTCAGTCCAACTAGGATTGCACCAGAACCTGCCTCTGCACCATGCTCTCTGAAGTTACGGGCGTTTGGGAAGGGGCTTCCTATTCTTCTTGAGTGGACAATTGTCTTGCTTAGTTTGCATAGTTTTGCCTAAGGGTAAGTTTCCAAGAGATTAGACTCTCTTCAGGTAGAAGAATCATAGAATCATAGAATCATAGAATAGCAGAGTTGGAAGGGGCCTACAAGGCCATCGAGTCCAACCCCCTGCTCAATGCAGGAATCCACCCTAAAGCATTCCTGACAGATGCTTGTCCAGCTGACTCTTGAAGGCCTCTAGTGTGAGAGAGCCCACAACCTCCCTAGGTAACTGATTCCATTGTCATACTGCTCTAACAGTCAGGAAGTTTTTCCTGATGTCCAGCTGGAATATGGCTTCCTTTAACCTGAGACCGTTATTCCGTGTCCTGCACTCTGGGAGGATCGAGAAGAGATCCTGGCCCTCCTCTGTGTGACAACCTTTTAAGTATTTGAAGAGTGCTACCATGTCTCCCCTCAATCTTCTCTTCTCCAGGCTAAACATGCCCAGTTCTTTCAGTTTCTCTTCATAGGGCTTTGTTTCCAGAGATGTTTGTTGCTTAATAAAAGCTTTGTGGATTACTTAGCAAGCCTCATCATTTGCCTCCCATAGAAAGCAGGAGTTTTCTGAGAAACATGACAGGTATTTTATGTGTACACATTTCTCCTAATACCTGCATTTCTGTGTGCACTTTTCTGTATGCACATTTGCCTAAGTCATAAACATCTTTTGCCAGCAGTTTTTCCTCTCTCTTTTTGTACATCTTAATAAATGAATTTCATGTATAGTCCACCTAATTATTATTTATATGCATTTTTGTTCAGAAAACTGCTTCTTCAATTAGCTTGCAAATCCCCCATGTGAGGCTCACATTCTGAATGGGAGGACAAGACCGCCAATCAGACTTTGCCTCCAAGGGTCTGGCCCAGATCCAGCAAAAACCTCCCATGGATAGAGAAGTTCTGAGAGCCAGTGTGGTGTAGTAGTGAGAATGTTGGACTGGGAGGAGCTGTATATTTCTTTTTTATTTTTATTTTTCAGAATCTGCGGCTTCATAAGAGTTAATGAATCTCACCCAAATAAAAACCTAATAAAGTACAGATGAGGTCTGCACACATCGATGGCGCCTAACAGTTGGCATTCTGGCGCACTGTTAGATGTTCTATAAAATTGTCCTCACATGAATAAATGTGCTTAGCGATGGGCTCTCGTACTAGGAAAGTGTTATCTTGGGAACTGGCCAATTAAAGCAGCAGGAAACCACTAAGTCAGAAAATACCACATATCAAAACACAGAGACAGCAGTGAGAACTTCAGTGAGATCTCGGGAAACCTGGTTTCTTCTTGTCCCCACTCAGTCATAGAATCATAGAATCATAGAATCATAGAATAGCAGAGTTGGAAGGGGCCCACAAGGCCATCGAGTCCAACCCCCTGCTCAACGCAGGAATCCACCCTAAAACATCCCTGACAGATGGTTGTCCAGCTTCCTCTTGAATGCCTCCAGTGCGGGAGAGCCCACAACCTCCCCAGGTAACTGATTCCATTCTCATACTGCTCTAACAGTCAGGAAGTTTTTCCTGATGTCCAGCCGGAATCTGGCTTCCTTTAACTTGAGCCTGTTATTCCATGTCCTGCACTCTGGGACGATCGAGAAGAGATCCTGGCCCTCCTCTGTTTGACAACCTTTTAAGTATTTGAAGAGTGCTATCATGTCTCCCCTCAATCTTCTCTTCTCCAGGCTAAACATGCCCAGTTCTTTCAGTCTCTCTTCATAGGGTTTTGTTTCCAGACCCCTGATCATCCTCATTGCCATCCTCTGAACACGCTCCAGCTTGTCTGCGTCCTTCTTGAATTGTGGAGCCCAGAACTGGACGCAATACTCTAGATGAGGCCTAACCAGGGCCGAATAAAGAGGAACCAGTACCTCACATGATTTAGAAGCTATACTTCTATAAATGCAGCCCAAAATAGCATTTGCCTTTCTTGCAGCCATATCGCACTGTTGGCTCATATTCAGCTTGCGATCTACAACAATTCCAAGATCCTTCTCATTTGTAGTATTGCTGAGCCAAGTATCCCACATCTTGTAACTGTGCCTTTGGTTTCTATTTCCTAAATGTAGAACTTGGCATTTATCCCCATTAAATTTCATTCTGTTGTTTTCAGCCCAGCACTCCAGCCTATCAAGATCACTTTGAAGTTTGTTTCTGTCTTCCAGGGTATTAGCTATCCCACCCAATTTTCTGTCATCTGCAAATTAGATAAGCTCAAATATGAACATGAACAAATATGAACATGAACAAATTTGATAAGCTCAAATTTGAAAAGCTCAAATATGAACATGAAGTTCACTGGATGACTTTGAGGCAGTCACTGACTCTCAGCTTAACCTACTTTACAGGGTTGTTGTGAGGATAAAGAAGAGAGGAGGAGGAGGAGAAACATGTACCTGTAATGCCTGTCTCTACAGTAAAGTGAGAGGGGCATGGAATGGGGGAAGGAGAGAACAAAACCTTGTTGAAGAAAGGAGTTGAAGAGAAAGAGGGAGCTGAAAAGAGAGGAGGCATAAGGAGCAAGTGGAAGGAGAAAAGGGAAGAAAGGAAAGAGAAATCGGCAGCATCGTGAGGAGGAGAAGGAGACAGTCTGCAATTTTGTGAAGAGTGCAGCTCCGCATAGAGCAACCAGCAACCAGGGAACTCAAGAACTGGGATAAACAGCTGTTGTTGGACCAGTGAACCTAACACGGTGCTTCACAGAGAACTGCGGGTTAAAAATAGTTGATTGATAGTTGTGTTAATTGTTTTCTTCATGTGATTATTCTCTAACCCTTCTTAAGCAAAGTAAATTCCGTTAAATATTTATTTGGTTTGGTCTCTGGAGTGATTGCAATCTGCCCCTCCTCATCCTAGTCAGAGAAACCTGAAATGTTACATACCCCCTTGGGCTCCTTAAAGGAAAAGTCAGGATATAAATGTAACAAATAAACAAAACCTAAAATACTTGAAAAATAAATAAATATAGCAAGCTGCAAAATGGGGTGGAATACTGAAAACAATGAACCTGTAATAGGGATGTCCCTTAGATCACTGCCAGTCTTTCTGATGACTCTGGGTTAGATCCGGCAGAAGCTTCTCGTAGATAGAAAAGCTCCTTTTATATGGAGGCTTCTAATTCTCTTGGCTGAACTGGAGAGGAGGTGACCTTCCTGATGACTTCCTTCCCCTACAATCCCATATGTCTCCAAAAATTTGGTTCTGGCGAGTTGGGATACCCTCTGGAGCAATGGGGGAGAAGGGGGCAGGGGAGGCTGGGGAAATCGTCAAAAATAACCTGCAGGAAAGTTTTGAGCAGAGATAGACATGGTGATGTTCTCACTGGTAGAATAAAAACTCTAGATCGATCTCACTCTCTTTCTTTCATGGACTTGGCTGGCCAATGCAAGCATGGTTGAGCTGTCATATTAGTGAGCGGCTTATCATTAACAATGATAAAATCGAAATAAAGGTCTTCTCCAAATGGAGAGAGAGAGAGAGAGAGAGAGAGAGAGAGAGAGAGAAGCATAAGATCCACCAAGTAAAGATCTTCAAGTATTTAGGCTTAGTTTTTTACAATGTAAGTCCTGGAAGACTTAAGAACATAAGAAGTGCCCTGCTGGATCAGACCATCTAGTCCAGGACTCTGTTCACACAGTGGCCAACCAGCCATTGGCCATGGATGAACAAGAAGGACATGGTGCAACAGCACCCTCCCACCCATGTTCCCCAGCAACTGGTGCACACAGGCTTACTGCCTCGAATACTGGAGATCGCACACGACCATCAGGGCTAGTAGCCATTGATAGCCTTCACCTCCAGGAATTTTTCCAACCCCCTTTTAAAGTCATCCAAATTGGTGGCCATCACTACATTTTGCGGTAGTGGGTTCCATAATTTAACTATTTATTTACTTAATTAATTATTCACACTATGTGCTGTGTGAAGAAGTACTTCCTTTTATTTGTCCTGGATCTCTCACCAATCAGCTCCCTGGGATGACCCCAGGTTCTAATATTTTGAGAGAGGGAGAAAAATGTCTCCCCATCCACATTCTCCATACCATGCATAATTTTGTACACCTCTATCATGTCTCCCCTTAGCCTCCTTTTTTCCAAGCTAAACAATCCCAGTTGATGTAAGCTTCCCTCAGTGTGGAGATGCTCCAGCCCCTTGATCATTTTAGTTGCTCTTTTCTGCACTTTTTCCAGCTCCATAATATCCTTTTTTAGGTGTGGTGACCAGAACCGTACACAGTATTCTAAGTGTGGTCGCACCATAGATTTGTATAAAGGCAGTACGATACTGGCAGTTTTACTCTCAATTCCTTTTCTTCTTACATTGTAAATATGTTTTAGCAAAAGCTCATAATACTACAAGAATGTTTGCATATTTTTATTGGACAAAGGAAGCTGTTTAATTATCCCACAGGTAACATTACTAGAGCAATACTCATATCTTAATCACTGACGGGAATTCCAATTTCAGTCAATAGTGAAATTACTATTTTAGAAAGAGTCCAAAATAAGTTCTTGAGAAACCATTTTGGTGTACGTAAATGTTATACTATGCTTGGAGGTTGGTTTACCAACTGTTGAGATTTAAGCGGAGATTTAAACTATTGGCTACAGTGCTTACAATTAGAGGAATTATTTCCACCAGTGCTTATTGGCAGTTATTCTTTTGAAGACCTGGTAATATGGGGATCAGACTACATATTACATTAAATATATAGCATGCAAATCCTTATGTGTTTTATTCAAAAGTATATAATGGAGACCTTGGCCTAACCTACACCAAGCAGGATATTGCACTATGAAAGCAGTATGAAAGCGGTATATGGTATGTGTTAATGGGCCCCAACAGTTGTCAGTGCACTTCAACACCACTATAAAGCAGTAGTGTGGCTACTGCCTTTTATATACTGCTTTCATAGTGGAATATCCTGCTTGGTGTAAATTAGACCCTAGTCTTATTGTGATCCCAACACACAAACAGTTACCCACCATGCAGCAGACAGATGTAGTTGGGGTGGGGGGGTTACGCCTTCTATTGATTAGAAACTGTGACACAAGGGAAATTTTGGGGTGTTCAAGCCTGGGAAGGGATGAATTCATCGTCCCCATGTGCCATGGTTCCAATCTGGGTCAGGCCACCATGTGCTGACTTTTTTGAGGAAAGAAAGGAGTGCATGAGCTGTATGCTACATATTTAACGTACTGTGTCATTTGACCTCAAGTCGGTTACTATTGGCTTTCTCAGGAATTAAGGATTACTTTAGGATTCTCTAAAGCTAAAATGCATTTGAGGGATGACCTCTAAAGCTAAAGTGTCCCGGGATAGAGCCCTCTACTTTGGGCCTGCTTTTTCCACGGTCCCGGGCTGAGCTCAAGAACGCAGAACGTATGGCCCGTTGCTGCAGTTTGACCCTGCTCCGTGCGATTACTCACGCAGAGCCGGAAGACGCGCATGGGGCGTAGCGCCCCTCAGGAGCTCTGCACCCATCGGGGTTAGGGTGGGGGAGTGGGGAAAGTACTTTTTTTAAAAAAAACTTACCTTCAGCGCACGAGCTTTCGTGCGCTCCATCCTCTTTAAAAGTAAAAAATGGCAGGCGCGACACCTCTCTTCCTGAGGTCGTCACGCCTCACGTGTAAACGGAGGAGGGATCTCACGTTAAACACAACACGAGAACTAATTAAGAAAAGAAAATGGGTTTTGAAGAAATAGTTAAAGAGAAAGCTTGAGAGTAAGCAGAAGGAGGCAAAGTCCAGCATTTTCACCCCTACACCCTAAACTCTCTCTCTCTGTGTCTCTCTCTCTCTTTCTGTTTATATATAGTGATAAATAATGGAAGAATACTGAAGGGGAAAGTTATACGCTAATGAGAGGTATAATTAGAAAAGAGAATGTACTAGAGAGATGAAAGTAAGCTTATCTTCAAGAGAACAGCCAGTTAATTTTTTTTAAAAAAAAATCAGTGTTATAGAAAACTGAGTTGTTGTTTTTTTAAAAAAAATGTTTCTATGTGAGAAAGTCATATCAGTTGAACTTAAGACAAATGAATTTGTCTTAATTTAACCAGAGCAGTAAACCTCTCGTGCAAATGCTCTGTATATGGGCTGGGTCATAACATCTGATTCTCCAATCTTACGGTGGGCCCAGGACAATTGTATGGCAGCTTTAGTTTAGGGATGTATGGAAATTTTATTTCAATTCATTTTCAACTTGAATTTTCCACATTTGCAACCCCAAACACAAATGCAAACAGGAGCACAATTATCAGAAAATGCTTGCAGGTTGCGTGAGCTTGCAATCATGACAGAAAAATATGTTCACAAGAATGCACACTTTTAAAGTGAATATTTTAAACAACAACACACATTTCACACGTTAGTATATGGGTGAAAGTACATATTTTTGGTGTGCTTTCTTTTGGGAATGAGACAAACTGAGCTCTGAGGAAGAAATCAAAATATCTTCATCAGCTAAAACCTCTCTCATAATATAGAACCTGTATACCCGAGACCACAGAACGTGTGGCCAGGCGCCACAGTTTGTCCAGGCCCCATACGAGTCCTCGTGCATGGGGCACAGCACTCCTCAGGAGCACTGCGACCATCAGGGGTGGGTGGGGAGCAGGGGAAGTAATTATTTTTAAAAATCACTTACCTTTTGTGCATGAGTGTTCGTGCACTGCTGTCCCTTTAAGAAAAAAAAAGAAAATGGCAGGTGTGATGCCTCTCCCTCTGAGGTCATCTTGTGCTGCGTGTGTACTGATGGGGAGATCTCACAATAAAATATCATGAGATCTTCACCCCTCCACCCTGCTAGACCATGCCTCTGAGAATGCATGTAAATGTTGAGCCAATTCTGAATCAAACTGACGAGAGTTCTCCCATCCCCAAAGAGAATACCATCTTGCAGGTAACACCAGAAGTACAGTGAGAATGCCACCTATTCTGACATGCGGAAGATCCAAAATCTGTGGAACTGGTCCCTCTCAGCACATCTATCTGAATTTCTTTCACTGGAGATACTAAAGACTGATCCTGGGACTTCATAATTGCAGGTTTATGGGTTCAACCAAGCCACATTTTCAGAACTGAATACAGAAATGGACACAGTTTGCAGTTGCTAGGCAGTAGACAATGAGGCTGCTCCACCACTGTAGCACACACAGGACCACCACTTGCTCAGTGGCTTTGTTACTTCTTTTAAAAACCCTCTTCTGTGAGCATTGCTTACCTACATAGTGGTAAATATTTTGATAGGATGTGAAAGAAATCCACAATGGAATCAAATGAGTTTGAATTTCTATGAATCCAGTCTGCAGATTTCGTACTGGAACAGCTTTTCCAAAGTCACCTGGATTCCACAGACTTATGGACTGTTGTTGTTTTTTTTACTGTCCAGAACTTACAGAAATTTAGACATAGAAAAATAAATACATTAAATAACTAAAAAATGATTTGCTCATTTGGGGTGCAGGGGGGGATTTGTGAAGTTTTCCACGTACAAATTTGCACAATTATGAATTTGCGCAAATTCTGGAAATCGGGGGGGGTGCAATCCAGGTCTGTCAATGAATGTACGACAGAATGAAAGGTAACAGGCAATCTGCAAAGTGCAGACAGAATGGATTTTACAGAATCTATACATCCGTCCTTTCTGCTTATTTGGGGTTATTTTTAGAAGCTCCAAAACCCCATTGTGCAAGCTTTAGTCAATGTGGCGATGTGTCCATTAATGAGTCCATTTGAAAAATGCACACAAAAATCTGTACAGATTCCCGTTATGATTTTTTTTTTTAAATGCAGACAGAATTAGCATGGAGCAGACTTAAAGGTAGAAAAAGAGGGATGTTTACAGAAATGGCCCTGATAGATCTGCCCATTTCTAATACAGTGGATGCAAAACTCAGTCGACTTGAATTGAACAACCTTGAAGTCTCTTACTTTTGTGAGTAAACAACTCTCTGCCAGCACTGCTTATATTTATGAAGATTTTTTTTCTTTTAGTTTCATTTTTAAATTAGTTTTCTGTATCCTAACACAGACAAGCAATTTACTCGAGATGCCTCCAGGAAATCCTGAGAACATTAGCGGCGCAATATTGCAAGTTGTGGACCCTACGTTTGCATCGTTCAGGCTTGAGCAGGAATTAAATAAAGCATTGGAATATTGTTCTGAGCCGCAGGCCTACGAAACTGCTTAAGGAAGAGAAGTGCCAGCACTTTATCTATCATTCATAAACCTTCCACGGCTTGCTAGAAACTGTTCCCTTCTTTATTGCAAAAGTGTCCTTTGCAGCAAGGGGGAAAATATGATATTGTACTCTGCATAAAGCATTTGTACTTTTTATAGTCAATTATGTTTCTATCCTTAGAGCTACTTTTATTTATTTATTTATTTATTTATTTTATTCTTATTTTATAAAAGGTGGTGGAAACAGCCTTGAATTCAATCCCTCGCATTGTTGCCCATTTACATGAACAGGAACAATTTAGGAACAGGAACGATAATCCCACCTGTGTCTTTAATTATCCTTTATTTGTTTGTTTTATTTGTAGTGCTGTCATCCAAATAGCTGAAATGCAATGGCTGACAATACCACTGGTTTGTAATGCACTAGAGCTGATATGGATGTGCCCCAAAATTCTCCTCCAAATGTCCAAATTACCCATGCAAACCTACCATACATCAACCCCTCAATCCAGATCACCGTGCATGAATAGTGGAGTGCACACATGGCAGGTATTGTGAAGCTGTGCTGGACTCAAAATCAGCCCCAAATTGCAAAGTCAAATTGTGTGGCTTCTCCGATATCCAGACGAACAAAACTATGTACCTATCAGTGGAAGTTTGTGTCTACATTTTGGAGGATAGGAGTCAGCACCTTGGATAGCTCATTTACAGTTCTGGCTGGATCCGGCTGAAACCCAGCATGAATTCTCAGCCCCACTGAAATCAGAGCCACCAGCCTCCACTGCTTCTATGCTCCTTAGCTGTTCCTTCCAGGAAGGAAGTAGGACCACACCCACTTTTTAGCTGACGTCACTTTGATTTAGGAACCAGCTAGTCTCTTAATAGGCTCTATTTCCTGGTAACTCTGTTCTAGAGTTATCTCTGCTATGTCAGATACTGTAACTCCAATGCCATTCTAAACATGCCCTTTATACATTCGTGGGCCAGAAGCATCTAGGAAATGGTGTATAATTCTGGGTACCCCACCTCAAGAAAGATAGCACAGAGCTGGAAAAGATGCAAAAAAAAGTGTACCGGCATGGCCTGCTGGAAGAGATCCACTAGCTTAACAGTCTTTCTGAATTTAAAAAAGCTATAAAGACAGATCTCTCAGTCAAATTTTTAAATGTCTTAAAAGATTTTAAGATTTTAATAATGTATTGGTTTTATGTTTTTAATCAGTTTTATGTATTTTATATTTTTGTATTCAGTGTTGTTCCCTGCCTCAATCCAGAGGGAGAGGCAGGTAAGAAATAATGATGATGATGATGATGATGATGATGATGATGATGATAATAATAATAATAATAATAATAATAATAATAATAATAATAATAATAATGCAGCTTATGGGAGGGGAACTAACCAAGGCAAAAAAAGAATGTAAGGGAGATTCTCTCTCTCTCTCTCTCTCTCTCTCTCTCTCTCTCTCTCTCTTCCAAAATAATAGAACCTGAAGGTCATCTAATGAAATTGACTTGCAGACTACAATAGATTCAGGACAAAAAGAAAGAAAATAGTTCCTCATGCAATACTTAATTGATTTATGGAACTATATAATATTACTTGCTATCACATACTGTGATGGCAAAACATCTGATGAGTTTAAAATGTGATTAGATGACGTTTTGAAGGATGGGTTTATTAATGGATATTAGCCAGAACGCTACAGGATGAAGGACTAGATTGACCCTTGGTCTAATCCAGCAAGGCATTTATCATGTTCTTGCATCTGTATCCTGTTACAAGAGGTGACAGTAGAAGGGCTGTTGGGAACATTCTCTTTGTTAGTTTTTCGAAACAGTATTTTGTTTTGGAGAGGATCAGAACAACTGGAGAAAGTAGTCCTCAAGTCTCCTTCTGCAGAGCTTGACTTTCTCAACTTAGAGGTCGGTTGTCTGCAGGAAGACTAATTAAAGTATTTAGTTCCCATGACAACTTCATTGCTTGGCTATTGACACCTTTTTGTCAGGAGTTGCCTCAGGGCAGGCAGCTGAAATTCACTAAGCCAGTGGTAGAGGCAAATCTTTCCTCCACCATGAATGGATTTTGCCTGAATGCTGGGATAAAACGGGGGAGGGGGACTCATCTATTATTACTACTATCAGCATGCCTCAAGGATGTGTGTTTTTTCTGAGATTTTTCATAAGCAACATAAGGATAAAATGGGCTACCTGCTTCCCATACAAACCTGCCTAGCTCACACTTCTACCCACTTTAATGGTCATTCATTATTTTATTATGAAAATTATTTATAGAGCACATTACAACATAACAGATAACAAGATTATTATTTTTTTACAAAAGAAGACCAATACAATAAAGCTATCATAAAATATAAATTAAATATCCAACATTCAGTAACTCAATAGGCTGTTACTAAAAATCAATCCATGTAAATAGACATATTAGTATTAACTGGGGGAACATCTGCACTATAGGCATTCATCAGATCTGTAACGGGACACCATAACACGATATTGGGGACACCACAGAAAAGGCCCTTTTTTGAGTCACCATAAAATGCACCTCTGTGAAGCATGGCACAGCTAGGAGGATCTCTGATGTTGCCCTCAGTGGTATATTCAGGTTTCCACATTTCCCTCTCCATTCCTGTGACTGCATTACCCCAATTTCAAGTATAACCTGATGAGATCTGAACTGGGTGTGACAAGAAAGAGATCTTGGAGTTGTGGTGGACAGCTCGATGAAAATGTCCACCCCGTGTGCATCCGCTGTAAAGAAGGCAAACTCCATGTTAGGCATTATTAGAAAAGAAATTGAGTATAAAACTGCCGGTATCATACTGCCTGTAACATTCTGACCATGACACTTAAAAAAGGGATATTATAGTGCCGGGAAAAGTGCAGAAAAGACCAACTAAAATGATCAAGGGACTGGAGCATCTCCCCTATAAGAGAAGGTTACAACAGCTGCTTGGGGAAAAACAAGGCCAAGGGGAGATATGATAGAGGTCTACAAAATTATGTGTGATGTGGAGAACGTGCGGAAGGAGATGTTTTCTCCTTCTCCCTTAATACTAGAACCCAATGGGTTCATCCCATGAAGCTGATTGGTGGTAGATTCAGGACAAATAAAAGAAACTACTTCTTCACACAGCGCATAGTTGCTGGGGAACATGGGTAGGTGGTGCTGTTGCACCATGTCCTGCTTATTGATCCCTCACCAATGGCTGGTTGGCCACTGTGTGAACAGAGTGCTGGACTAGACCCTGAGTCTGATCCAGCATAGCTTATGTTCTTGTGTTCTTATGTAATTGCATAATAGGCAGAAAATCATCAAGTAAAGCTTTCCCAATCCCTGCATCTCCATATTAGAAAATTGTCGTCCGTGTTGCATTTGTGCAGAAGCAATTAAATGAACAGGGAGCTTAGGGCAATATCCAGCAACGTCATTCCATTCGGGCAAATGCCATTGCACTAGCAGATTCTGAACTATGCACAAGAGATCCAACTGAAGTTATGTTTGCGCAAGTTGGTTGTGCCCACAGTTTTGCAGTGTGTTGAGCAATGCATTGTGCAACACATTTTGCACCCGGTTGCACAAGAGGAACAGACAACCGCTTGTGCAAAGAAAAGATTCACCAGAGCTCTGGTAGTGCTATTTGAGTTTGCGGAATGTCTCTGTTGGATACTGCCTTTAATTTCAAACATGAAAGACCTGTGTCTCAAAGCTATCTAAATTCACTCCTGATCGAAAAGATTCATCCCATTTATTAAAGGCTTTGAGGGTAGGGGATGAGGAGAGTCTGCATTTGCTTTAATGTTTCAGTGGAAGTGAAGGTCATAGTGACTATGACAGTGGGACAAAGTCACTCTGCACATGCTCAAAGACTCCTTTTCCTCTTTAACATTACTTCACATTCTGTTTCATAAACTGTAGGCTAGTGCTAAGGAGATTGGAAAATCCTTCCTTCTGTGCATCTTTAAGAGTATAATTCAATTACATGCTGCCTTTTCTGATTGCAGTGTTCACTCTCTCTGAAAATGTGCAAGAAAATGTGCTAGAATACACAATTACCTGCATGACTAAAAGTGGGCATTCCATGCTGGGTACATCTCTAATTAAAACTGCTGGCTTGAATATAATGATGAGATTCATTAATGAAACAATGTAGGATCAGAACCTCTTCAACTTTAGTTTAACCTAGTTTTGTCGATGGAGATTCTTAATTTCCAACTCTCTGCAGCTTTTCTCCTTAATAGAAAGTGTCACTACTTAAACAATTTTAATTCAAATAAGATGTACTAACCTGGTCTCTCTCACTGCCCAGGCATTCTGAATACTTTTAAAGTTGAAAAATCAGGAGATACAGTAAGAACAATCGGGAAAGGGTGATTTTTCAATGGCTCCAGCTAGCATGCTGAATAAAGATGGTGAATGTGTGGCCCTCCCAATGTTGCTGGACTCCAATTCCCATCATCCTTCACTGTTGCCTATACTGGTTCCCCACCCCTGGTGGAGGCTTCTGCACATCTCAGAGAGCAAGCAAATTCTCACATGTCCAGGTACAACACATATAACATCTGGTATGGAATTTTTATTTATTTATCTATGTATTTATTATTATTATTATTATTATTATTATTATTATTATTATTATTATTTATATAGCACCATCAATGTACATGGTACAATGTACATTCTTATGTTTGCATATATTTTATTTTATTACATTTTATTTATTTATTTACCACATTCATATACTACTCCCCATCCAAGGATTTCAGAGTGGTGATCAAATAGAATAAAAACAGAATAAAAACACATTAAAAATTTGGTTTCCAAAAGAAACAAACTTCAGATAAAACTGTGGCTGGTCATTCAGGGAAAGCTTCTTGGAACAGCAATGTTTTCAGAAGGTACTGGAAGGAATACAACGTTGGTGCATGTCTGACCTCCAAAGGAATACAACGTTGGTGCATGTCTGACCTCCAAAGGAATACAACGTTGGTGCATGTCTGACCTCCAAAGGCATGGAATTCCATAAGAACATAAGAAGCGTCATGCTGGATCAGACCAAGGGTCCATCTAGTCCAGCATTCTGTTCACGCAGTGGCCATCGGCCAGGGACCAACAAGCAGGACATGATGCAACAGCACCCTCCCACCCACCCATGTTCCCCAGCAACTGGTGCATGCAGGCTTACTGCCTCGAATACTGGAGATAGCACACAGCCATCAGGGCTAGTAGCCATTGATGGCCTTCACTTCCAGGAATTTATTCAACCCTTGTTCAACGCCATCCAAATTGGTGGCCATCACTACATCTTGTGGAAGTGAGTTCCATAATTTAACTATGCACTGTGTGAAGAAGACCTTCCTTTTATTTGTCCTGGATCTCCCCCACCAATCAGCTTCATGGGATGACCCCGGGTTCTAGTATTCTGAGGCCTTAGCTAGATCTAAGGTTTATCCCGGGATCGTCCCAGGGTCATCCCTGTTCATGTAAATGACACACAGGATATCCTGGGAGCAGGCAGGGACGACCCCGGGATGATCCCAAGATAAACCTTAGGTCTAGCTAAGGCCTGAGAGAGGGAGAATAATTTCTCCCTATCCACATTCTCCACACCCTGCATAATTTTGTACACCTCTATCATGTCTCCCCTTAGCCTCCTTTTCCCAAGCTAAACAATCTCAGTTGTTGTAACATTCCCTCATAGCAAGGGGGCCTGCAAATAGAAGGCTCTTCTCCTGGTGGACTCCAATCAGACCATAGGTCCATGAGTCCTCCCTTCGGTGGCTTTGGCTAGACACAAGAGTGGTGCAAGCTCACTGACACGATTCTCCCCATTCCACCTCTGACTCAAGTCCATTTCAGATTGCAAGCTTTGTTTGTTTTTTCTTCCGTATTTTCAGGTGAATTTCCCCCAAATGGCCACAACAATTGTTTGGACATTTTAAAATGTACGCACTTTGGAATGTACTAATTTGGAAATGTATCATTGCTGTCGAATGCATTTGGGTGGGAGTGTCTGTGAATTACATCACAAGCTCAGAAATATGTGGATTTTGACCTCAGACCGTGGGTTTGACCGGGAAGGTGTGAACTGAGTCAAATCCTGATCAAAAATGAACCGATGATATCCCTGCTAGACAGCCATCATGTCTATTCCCAGTAGAAGTACTTGCTTTTATTATCATATTCTATAAATTTAAATGAAGTTCGCTCCATGCACTGTATCCATGAAGTGCTCCTATTTTCCACTAGATGCGCGTCGACCGCATTTCTGTTTTATTTCCTATAACCCAACAGTCTGTTTGCTTTTTATTATTTTAGCTATTTAAGTTGGCTGGTGGCTTCAATGATTTCCTGTAACAATAACCTATAAATCCTTTCCCTAGCTGTGCTTTACGGGCTGCTCCGTTTAATATACTCCCTGTTTGTGGCCCACCTGTCCCCCCTCCTCTGGACTTAGGTTTTCTGAAATGTGAACATCTAGGACAACATTCACCTTCCACTTAGCCAAAAGATCTGGATGATTCTATCAGATCTCCATAGTTGTCAATTTGAGAACAGGAGGAGAGAATTCTGGTTGATAAAAGTCCTATAGATTTCCTTAAGGATGTAGAAGGCTAAACACACACACTTGTGAAGCCAGCTAGTGTTTATTTCTTTATTTTTATTTGCTACATTTTTATCTTGTCTTTTATTTATTTATTTATTTATTTATTTATTACATTCATATACTGCCCCGTAGCCAAAGCTCTCTGGGCGGTTTACAAACGTGCCCAAGGCACCATACATTCTCTCCATTTTATCCTCAGAACAGCCCTGTGAGGTAGATTAGACTGAATTAGTGGTTGACCGCCATGGTTGAATGAGGACTTGAACCCTCATCTCCATTGTCCCTGTCCAACACTGTCCCCCAGCTTGGGGGTTCTTTTAGACCCATCATTGTCACTTGAGGCTCAGGTGACCTCAGTGGCACGGAGTGCCTTCTACAAACTACGGTTGGTGGCCCAGCTACGCCCCTATCTAGACAGGGATAACCTGGCTTCAGTTGTCCATGCTCTGGTAACCTCCAAGTTAGATTACTGCAATGCGCTCTACGTAGGGCTGCCTTTAAAGACGGTTCGGAAGCTGCAGCTCGTGCAAAATGCAGCGGCCAGATTGATTTCGGGAACCAGAAGGTTTTACCATATAACACCTGCTCTGGTCCGCTTGCACTGGCTGCCTGTATGTTTCCAAGCCCAATTCAAGGTGCTGGTTTTGACCTATAAAGCCTTACACAGCTTGGGACCACAATACCTGATGGAACGCCTCTCCCGACGTGAATATACCCGGTCACTACGTTCAACATCTAAGGTCCTCCTCTGGGTGCCTACTCCGAGAGAGGCTCGGAGTGTGGCAACAAGGGATAGGGCCTTTTCGGTGGTGGCCCCCAGACTGTGGAATGATCTCCCTGATGAGGCTCGCCTGGCACCAACGCTGCTATCTTTCTGTCACCATGTTAAGGCTTTCCTCTTTGCCCAGGCATATGGTGGCACATCCTAATTACCCACATGTTTAGTTTTTAATCGGTTTTTAATGCTTTATGTATGTATGTTCTGTGTTTTAGAGTTTTAAATTTTGTATACTTGTTTTTACCTCAATTTTAGAATTTCTGTAAACCTCCCAGAGAGCCCTGGCTATGGGAGCGGTATATAAGTTTAATAAATAAATAAAATAAATAAATCACAACATTGCATTGGCTCTTTTGTTTGATTCTAAAGCTTAGAATATTCTTGTAATACAGCCTAGTATGGGATGATATCCAGAGCCTTAAAGCTGATTTATATCTTGGGGCTCAGGGTCAGCATCAGCTGGAACACAAGCTAAGATCCTCTTAGATTATGTAATGATGCCCACTATGGTGGCAACTCAAGGCTACGGAGTCCCAGCATAACACCATCCAACCAGGGGGCTCACTTGATTGATTCTTCCTAAACCTAGCCTACCTATATATGCTTCCAGATCAAAGAGCTAGGTCTTTGCCAGACTCTAATCTGACTGAATGGCCTGGTTCAGACAACATGCGAAACCATGCTGCTTAACCACAAAATGGCTAACGGAATGCATTGACCTTAATGCATTCCATTTACCATTTTGTGGTTAAGCAGCATGGTTTAGCGTGTTGTGTGAACCTGGCCAGTGTCTCCTTAGCTTGCTGCAGACATCTCAGCCTATTCTTAGTCTACTAACTTCCCTACCCATTATGCTCTTCTCAGTTGCTGAGCATCCACACCTACATACCTGCTCTTCTGCCCTTTGAAAAGGTTTTGCAGTTCCAAGCCTTTTCTCCCCTTTAGAATGACTTCTTGGAGTTATGAGTAAGTAGACTACTTATGTAAGTGTAAGCTCACAGGGCCCTGATTCAGATCATAGAATCATAGAGTTGGAAGGGGCCTCTAAGGCCATCAAGTCCAACCCCCTGCTCAGTGCAGGAATCCACATGAAAGTATCCCCTGACAGCTGTCCAGCTGTTTCTTGAATGCCTTACCTCCCTAGGTCATTGGTTCCATTGTCGTACTGCTCTAACAGTCAGGAGGTTTTTCCTGATGTCCAGCCAGAATCTGGCTTCCTGTAACGTGAGCCCGTTATACTGTGCCCTGGGAGATCCTGGCCCTCCTCCCTGTGACCTTTCAAGTTCTTGTGCTATCATGTCTCCCATCAGCCTTCTCTTCTCCAGGCTAAACATGCCCAGTTCTTTCAGTCTCTCTTCATAGGGCTTTGTTTCCAGACCCCTGATCATCCCTGTTGCCCTCCTCTGAACACGCTCCAGCTTGTCTGCATCATTTTTAATTCATTCATTTATTACAATTCTGTACCATGCCATAGCCAAAACTCTCTGGCCAGTTCACAAAAATTAGGACCATGGCACTCTGGGAGCAAAGATTTAAGCTTTCCCCCTCTCATTTTCATCTGGAAATTCTACCCCACCCTAACTCCTGCGGTGGGGGAGGGGGAGAGCATTAGAAAAGAAAAACCTTCATTGATTCCAATGTGTGACTCTGCTGTGCATGATTGGATGAAGGCTTAGCCTGGTCCTTTGCTCAGGGTAAAGACAAACAAGTAATGTCAGAAATTAGCAGAAACATGTCCCCAATTTAGAGCAGAATCATTTGTTTCATTTCTGAGCCAATCTGATGAAAGCTTGAAACTGAACATTATTAGTCAAGACCATCCCTCTACATATAAACACATGCTAAAATTTGTACTAATATAAATCATCCGTTATCCCCCTCCCCCACTTCCAAGTATATTTGAGAACAAATCCTTGTGTCTAGCGCAAACATGATGGTGGCTGGATTTCACTCAACAATAAAAATGTTTTCTCCTGCAGTTTTATGCTGCCTTTTTATAGCATCATTTACAAGTGACACAGCGTGTCAAAACAAAAGCACTCTCTGAAATATAGAGCCTCAAGACACAGAAGCAAAATGGATGTCCCACTTCGTGCCGTCTTCCAAATTATATTTTCAGCCATTCGGAGCCACAATGCCTTTAGACAGGTACAATAATGCGTAGAAAGAAAACAGCTGAGATACAACAAAGTGAAAAACTCCATCCCTTAAGTCTGAGCTAAAAAAACATACTTAGCAAGTGACTAGCTTGAAGCTGCCTCTCATCTCATGATTAACAAGAGCCCCCATGTTCCAAATGGCATTCCCAACATGGATTTTTTTTAAAAAAAAAACAAAAAACATTTGTGTCCTTGTTAATGTGGTGCTGCATTCAGTGTTTGCACATTGAGATTTTCAACACAAATGCAATGTTTTGGGGGGTCAAACAGTTCTTTGAAACTGCTTCCTTTCCCCATTATCTGTTAGTGGGCACTCAGTAGCTGCTTGGTCCCATTTTTTAAACAACTGCTTCTTCCTGGAAATGTGATCCCAGCCAATCAGAAATTACATAGTGATTGTGACATTGCAATAAAACGGGTCGAAATTGACTATGTGGTGATAAAACAAAGCCAGTTCAGAGTGAGGGCAATTGAATATTAATTATTAAAATAATATTCAATCTTCTTTTCAGTTTTGAGCAATCACATGTGTTTTCAAGGTGACTGATGAAAAATCAACTGTGGGATTGTCAAGAGATTTAGAGCTTTATCACACCAGCATTATACTGTGCAATCACTGCGAATTGCATGCAAAGGACTCAGAAGTTTCCCACCTTATAATCTGCTTTGATTGTGAAGTACTCCCATGCATTCTGCCTTAATTGTGCAATAGAGCAAAAACATTCACCGTATTTAGCCCCTACTTTTTGAGCGTATCTTACGAGCCGCCACTGGGGCGCAGGAGCAGGATTTTAAACAAACGCTTACATCTGCATAAGCTTTAAAGATAAAGACACCAAAATTGGCACAGTAATATTTATTTATTTATTTATTTATTTATTTATTTATTTATTACATTTCTATACCGCCCAATAGCTGGAGCTAGATATTAGGGAGAGCTTTAAGCATACCAAATTTGAATTGAATTGGGTCATCCGTTGATTTTTTATGATTTTTTACATTTCCCCCCTTAAACTCACTTCCTGGTGTGCGAAGGATCGCTGTCACCTGGTAGCAAAAACAACAACAACCGTGAAAGCTTAGCACTACAGGGATAATCCGAGGGAAGCAGGTGCGTAAGATGAAGCTTTAAGTCAGCCTGTTCAGACAACACGCTAAGCCACTAACCCTTTTGCAGCAAATGGTTAGTGAGAGTGTTTAAACCACAGTTATGTAGCCACCATGGTTAGGAGTGGTTCATAGAACACGCTAAGCCATAATGTTTAGGTCGAAATGCTTAACCACCATGACGTAGTGTGTTGTCCGAACAGGTCATCGAGGGCAGCAGACTAGGCAGGATGGCACTATTGTAGTTTGACTTTGACTGCTTGTCTGCAGGCTAAAACAGTAAAGCCCATCCAACTGGTGAGGGAGAATGAAATCAGAAACCAGCCATACTTATTGGAAAGCAATAGCCAGAGGTTTCTTTGACCTTCCCTAGAAAACAGCTGAGAGCAAAAGCAGTCTCTGTGAGCAGTGAGAACCTGGCGTATGAATGCCCTTAAAGGTACATTGCCATTCTTGATTTGCATCAGAATTTAGCCCTATCTCCACACTGGACTTAATCTGGGATTTATATATATATATATATATATATATATATATATATATATATATATATATTGTTGTTTGTTGTTTATTCGTTCAGTCGTTTCCGACTCCTCGTGACTTCATGGACCAGCCCACGCCAGAGCTTTCTGTCGGCTGTCGCCACCCCCAGCTCCCCCAAGGTCAAGTCTGTCACCTCCAGAATATCATCCATCCATCTTGCCCTTGGTTGGCCCCTCTTTCTTTTGCCTTCCACTTTCCCTAGCATCAGCCTCTTCTCCAGGATATCCTGTCTTCTCATTATGTGGCCGAAGTACTTCAGTTTTGCCTTTAATACCATTCCCTCAAGTGAGCAGTCTGGCTTTATTTCCTGGAGTATGGAATGGTTTGATCTTCTTGCAGTCCAAGGCACTCTCAGAATTTTCCTCCAACACCACAGTTCAAAAGCATCTATCTTCCTTCGCTCAGCTTTCCTTACGGTCCAGCTCTCGCAGCCATAGGTTACTACGGGGAATACCATTGCTTTAACTATGCGGACCTTTGTTGTCAGTGTGGTGTCTCTGCTCTTAACTATTTTATCAAGATTTGTCATTGCTCTCCTCCCAAGAAGTAAATATATATATACAAATCATAATGAGAAAAGGGTAAAGTAAAGAAGGCAAGCTTACAACATTGCCAACATAATACAAAGAGTCAAACCATCCACAGATTTAGAATCCCAATGCATTACAAAAACTGTCCAGTTATGAATAAACTTGTTTACTGAGCCTTGTTCTCCATATCTTCTTGAATAAGTCAATTTTATCATATGAACCATGCCCCAGACCTTCTGGAACCTATCTTCATTAGTCAGGATCCTGACCTTCCTCCAGAAAGAAGCTATCAATATTTTACTACCTGTTAAAAGATTAACAAGGAGTCTTTAATATAGCCAAGTAAAACATGCGATGGATCCATCGGTATCATAAGAGACATCATTTCATAAATATTTTGCAGAACCATCTCCCAGTATCTCTATATATAAAACGCTAAGGCAACATGTGACATCCTGGAGGTTCCGAGCCAAGAAAATGTTGCTAAGCAAGAGGATATATAAACACAGCTGGGAGTGGAGGGGGAGAAGCTGGGAGGGAGCAGGGGGAGCGGCTGGAAGGGGGGAAGCCCAAAGAGGAGACCATGCAGCTCACTGGCACCCATGGGGGCCTTAAGTAAGTCCTGCGGGTTGGTGGGCAGGCGAGCAGGAAGGCAGTAGATTATTTATTATTTATTTAATTAATTACATTTATATACTGCCCTGTAGCTGAAGCTCTCTGGGCGGTTTACAAAAGTTAAAAACAATGAACATTAAAACAGATATACAGAATTTAAAACCACTAAAAGTATAAAAACAACAATATCCATTTAAAGCAACTATTCTCAGGTCAATTATAATATCAGCATACACTGTTAAATGCTATTAAATGCCTGGGGGAAAAGAAAGTTCTTGAAAAGATTACAATTTTGGCACCAGGCGAGCCTCGTCGGGGAGATCATTCCATAATTGGGGCCACCACTGAGAAGGCCCTCTCCCTTGTTGCCGGGGGAGTGAGCAAGGGGAGGAGCTCGGAGGGATGTGGGATGAGCTAAGGGGGAAGAGCCCAGACAGAAGGCAAGGCAGGGGGAGCAGCTGGGAGGGAGCAGTAGGTGCAGTTGGGACGGAGGAGTCCAATAGACTCCTGGTGGGCATTGCGGAAAAGCTTGAAAAGCCAGAAAAATCTGATACTGAGCAATAAAGTACTAGCATGAGAGTCAAGCCGTTTCTTTGTTTTTAAATTAGGACAAGACTAAAATGCATGAACAAGGTCAGCTTTCTCCTATTTCTCCCACTTGTACAGTCTACCTGTTGCCCTTTTATCACCTCCAAGGAAGGTTTTAAAATAGTCCAGGGATGGACCATGAGAGTGGGAATAGACAAAGAATTAGAACCTGCCTGCCAGGTGCCTGGGGCATAGAAATGTCAAGTTAGAATGATATAAATATTAATATCTACACAGAAACCATCCTTCAAACCAAAACTCTTTAAAGGAACTTTTCATCTAGAGCAAGAATTTATTGAATTTATCCCTTTTAAAAGATCCACAGGCACTGTGTTAAATTAAACCATGATAAATATGTCACACACAAGTAGCCACCAGGCCCTTGCAAATCATAGGTCGGGGATCTCTTCACACATTCACTTTTGGACTCCCTTTGTCTTCTTCCAATGTCCAGCACCAGCCAAAAGCAGCCACATGGTTGCTTTCTACTGCTGGGTGATGTGGATTTGCAAGCAGAGAGTGGAATACCAGAAATAAAACACAGACACCAGAGCTTTGGGTAAAATTAGGGCCTCTTTATTTATTCATGGGTATGCTACCCTCCATGGGTCTGAGTGGGAACATGCAGGAATCAATTTGTTTAGCTGCAAGCCCTAGCCTGCCCCCTTAGGGCGAGCCACTCCACTGAAAAAAGGGGTCGGGTTTCCCAGCCTCCTTTCCAGCACACTTGAGTGTTTGGTGAGACTGACCAACGTCATCCCTACTCTGTCTGTATAGTCGAGTAGATGAGACAAGAAGGTTCCCAAAGGCAAACCATATCCTGACACGAAAGCTGCAAAGCCCTTGAGGAGCAGGACCTCTGACTTGCCCTTCACCATAAAGGTGCCAGAGTGCTCACCATCCCTACTCTTACTTCCCCCAATTCCTGCACAACCCTGCCTTTAAAGATTAACTTATTTATCCTCCATTTCTAAGAATCAATCCAGTATGGAGTAGGCGAAAACCTGAGCATCACTAGATGACAGGGGAAATTCCTACTCAGCCCCTCGAAAATAAGGCGACTGGTTTTTAGTTCCCATACTAGAATATAGAGAGGGAGAGTGGGGCCAAAATCAAAAGAAGCCGTTTGAATGCCAGGGGCAAGCCCTTATACCTTTGCTTGCCCCCCAAGCTCACAAGGCAGTCCATGTGCCTAGCAACAGGGCTGTCTTCTCTTTTCCTTCCTGGCACCACTCTGTTGCAACAGGCGACCCCCTCCCAGACCGTGCCAGATGGGTGTGGATCGATTATGTGTTGATAAAAAAACACATGAATGAAAAGCACTTGTATTTTTGTCAGCCTCATGGAGAGGGGGTGGCAAAAGCCAAAAAGGAAACCCATGAAGTTACACTTAGAGCATCATGAACAAGTCTGTGATAGGAATAAAAAAGGGTGTGGTGATACCTTAAATACTGACAGATATATTGTGCTAAAGGTTTTCATGGCCTTTAACCCACTTCGATCAATGCCAGATAAGTAATGTGGCTATGATTCAGTTAAGCAGCTGTGTAACCCTTAAGTTGGAACTCAGGGCCAGATTCAGTTGCTGAGAAGTATTTTCCTTCTTTTATAATCAGTTTTGGCTCAAATCCATACCCCAGTTCAAATGTCTGGGTAGCCTTCATACACATGCGCATGCATGCACATAAACATAAACACACACACACACACACACACACACACACACACACACACACACACACACTTAATTTTAATTCCTCTCCCTTTTTCCTTGGATGTCATGTCTTTCTAGATTGTTTTAATGATTATATGGAAGCCTCCAGTAGGCAGACCATATGGAAAGGAGGACAGGGCTCCTGTATCTTTAACAGTTGTGTAGAAAAGGGGATTTCAGCAGATGTCATTTGTATGCAATGCAGCACCTGGTAAAATTCCCTCTTCATTACAGCAGTTAAACCTGCAGAGCTATACTAGAGTGACCAGAGCCAAAAGAGGGCAGAGCTCCTGTAGCTTTAACGGTTGTGATGAAGAGGGAATTTCACCAGGTGTTGCATGTATGCAAATAACACATACTGAAATTCCCTTTTCTATTGAACTGTTAAAGATGCAGAAGCCCTATCCTCCTTTTCACGTGGTCAGCCTCTCCAGTAGCAGGGGTTTTTTTGGGGGGGGGTATTACTGAAGAGGGTGATAAAAATGCTTTAAATAAATAAATGAAATATAGCCAAACAACATTATTCTAATCAACAGCAGCAAGAAACCAATGCAGGACTGCAAAGAGACATTCATGATACTAAACCCTTTTATTTTATCTTATTTTGTATTTTTCTGTAACTATTTATTTAACCAATTTTTGCATAATGAGTTTACTGAGATACATGAAACTTTTACTCTTTTCATACAGGACAATATCAAGAGGGGGAGGGGAAAACTAAAGGGGAGGGAATGGGAGAGAAATCAGGCAAAATGGAGAAAGTGGGAAAGATGGGGAAAGTGTTTAGTATATTGTACTAAAGAAATGTGGGAGGGATCTAATAACATTTTAATAAAAGGCTAAATTGGAAACGTCAACAGAACCATAAAGATATTCCCAATTTTAAACCTTCCCACTTCCTCCCAAAGTCAATAAAGTATGTTCCCTTGGGCTGTACATGTAGTTAACCCAAGGTTGCAGTCAATGAGTACAAGTCGGTCATTCGCTAAGATACCAAAAAAAAAGAATGTTAAAGTGCAAAAAATAAAATAAAAATAAATAAGAGCATTGTAATACAGCAGGTGGCAGCAGTAGGCTCCAGTAATTCCTGCCACAATTGTAGAACATTGTAGTAGTTAATCCAGCCAAGGGTGACCAAATGTCAGGATTTCCCCAGATTTGTCCAGGTTTTTGTTCTATCCTGGGTGTCAGGGGATTTTCTGTACTTTTCTATAATGTCCGGGAATTACACACTTTCCCCTTTAAGGGGAAATTAGTGTGGCAGAGGGGAGTGATGTGCTTTCTGCTTTAAGGTCACCATTAGCATTGCAGGGGGGGAATGACGTTATTCTGCCTCCCTCCCCTCCCCCTGCTGTTCCAATCAGGCCCTTAAAGGGGAAAGTGTGTCATACCTGGACATTATAGAAAAGGCCCCTGGGAGAGGAAGCAGGAATGACATGCTTTAAGGGCCAGATTGGAGAGGAGGTGAATGCATTATTCCCCCTGCCAAGCTAATGGTGGCCACCATTCGTGTGGTGGAGGGGAATGGCCCACTTCTGGAGGCCCCAGAAAATGCTCTTGCCCACTGCCACCACTAGGTGTCCTCTTTTGGGGTTTCCCAAATACAGCCAACTGAAGTACTTTGGCCACATAATGAGAAGACAGAATACCCTGGAGAAGAGGCTGATGCTAGGGAAAGTGGAAGGCAAAAGGAAGGCAAGATGGATGGATGATATTCTGGAGGTGACAGACTTGACCTTGGGGGAGCTAGGGGTGGCAACAGCCGACAGAAAGCTCTGGCGTGGGCTGGTCCATGAAGTCACGAAGAGTCGGAAATGACTGAATGAATAAACAACAACAACAAATACGGCCACCCTAAGCCAACAGGAATTTCAAAACACTGCTAGGACCTCTCAAAATGTTCCTTCCTACTTGTTTAGAGTCCTGACAGTAACAACAAGAACAACAACAGGAGTGACTGGACAGTGTTCAGGTGGGCCCATGTGTCCTACTTTACCCTGTCTATTTGAAAGGGTATCAGAAAACAACCCACTATTAGAAGTTGTCCTCTATTTAAAGCAGTAGAGGCTGGTTACTCCAACGTTAGTGAGGCAGTGAATCTGCTCCGGGTTTCAGTCAGAATCCTAAAGGAGCTATCCAAGGGAGTTCTGATTGGTTCTGACTGAAACATGGAACGAATTCACTGCCCCGCTGATATTGGAGCCCCCATCCTCCACTGATTTGAAGGTATCCTCTTGATCAGCCCAAGTCAAATATTAACATCTTATATCCATGTCACTCACACTGAGAGACATGTGAATGCTTTTAATAAATATTGGTTGCTGGACAATGAGAATCAAATGCATTGCAGCACAAGTCATTTTTAAAATGTTATGATAATTGCTGAAAGGGGTGTGTGTGTGTGTGTGTGTGTGTGTGTGTGTGTGTGTGTGTGAGTGTGTGCATGTGTGTGTGTTGAAAAACAAACCGTAGTGAAGCTTAGAGGGACTTCTTCTTAGCCATCTAGAGTCATATCTCTAAATTGTCAATTATAATAGTATGGAATAAGTAGGACATTTTGCAGTGTAATTTGTCAGGAAATAGTTTCTTCAGCAAATAGGCCACAAGAATAAGAACCTGAAATGAGTAATTTAATCCTATTAAGCTTGTTTTCCTCATTTATAGCAGCAAAAGCAGCAAACACAACAGTGAGCCTCTGTCATTAAAAATCCTCAGTTGCATTCTGTGCTAGAAACTTCACAAATTTTGCTATTAAGGACCATGGAGAGCGAGCCCACAGGAGAGCATGTGTGATCTGTTTCTTTCCATTTTCTTCCTTTCTTTTCTTTCTTTCTCTCTGTCTCCCTCTCTCTCTCCCTCTCCCTCTTGCTCCTGATGTCCTCATAAGGCTGCATATGAAATCTAGCATATCATTCAGAAGCAAACATTGCACATAACGAGCCAATAAGTAATAGGCATTGACTGTGAAAACCACCTTTGGGAAAAACACGCACAGCTAGATGGTTATGGAAGTTTAAGGCAAATAGGTTCTTTCATGGCAAAATCCTTCATATGCCTACTCAGAAGTTGTAATGATTGTGTGTTAAGTCCTAGTGTGATAAATGGGGCTTACTCCCAGGTAAGCGGGCTTAGGCTTGCAGCCAAAGGTTGCAATTCTATATCCATGTGGTAAGTAAACTGATGCCAACCTAATGTTTTTGGACTACAACTCCCATAATCACTGAACATTACCCATGCCAACTGGGGCATGTGGGAATTGTAGTCCAAGACATCTAGAGGGTACCAGGCTGCCTATCCCTGCTATACCACTGACACCTTACCAAAAAAGAGGACATGCATCACCAAAAGAGGGAGGGAGAGACGATGCAGATATGCAGAAAAACTGCATAGGCTAATAGGTGCATATAGCTTGAAATTTGGAAATAATTACTATAATTTAAATAGAAACACAGTACATTTCATCATACAGGTGACTGGTGTGTCTCCTCAGTCTGCTGTCCAGATGCTAACTGTTGATAGGCAATTTCAGGATCTGTTGCTTTCCCTTCTTAGGGATCTTTCTTTAAACTGAACTTGGACTGAAGAGCCCTTTAAATAGAGGATGTCTCAAATAGAGGACTGTCCTCTGAAAGACCTTCAAATAGAGGAATGTCCTTTGTATGGTAGGATCTACCCATTGAACTCAACAAGACTTCCTTTTGAGTCGATAGGTATAGGGTTGTGCTGTTAGACTACTTTGGGAAGGACAAAATAACTAAAACCAGTGGATCACAATCTCTAATTATTGGCTGAATCATTTATTTGTTCATTTGAAATATTTACATCTTGCTTCTCTATCTAAGACAGATCTCCAACATTGCTTAGGCCATGAGTAAAAATAATCAATTAAAATAAAATAAATACACCATTTAAACATGAACACCCATACAAAGAGTATGACTAAAGCAGGTAGTCAACCAAATCAATGCTGCCAAACCCCTGAGTGCTCTCTCGCGCACGCACGCTCTCTCTGCCGACATGCAAAGACATTTTTACTCTGGCAGGCCTCTGGCATGTAAGCCAGTTTACTGATGAAGTTTTTTTTTTTCACTGCTGCCCAACTTCGTTTATCGTCATGTTTTTATTTGATTTGTTTTGAAGTTATGTTTTAACCAGGATTTTGTTTTTAGCTGTGTTTTATTTTTGTAAGACTTCCCAAGTGCCATGTTTGGTGGAAAGGTGGGGTACAAATTTAATTTAAATTAATAAATAACCTTCTCATAGCCCAGCTTTCAAATGGCCACTATTTTGATGGCAGGAATGGTTACCCGTAGGGCAAATTTCCCCACACTGGTGCTCTCCAGATGTTTTGGTCCATAAGGATGGGGGAGCTCTCCCACGTCATGTTCAGGGGCAGCTTCCAGACACCTGACAACTGCCCAACCCCAGCAGGTGTGCGGGGTGAACTACCTGATGGTCTGCAAGCACCTGGCGAGAGCTTGTGCCTCCTCTTTTTCCTGCAAGCTACCATCTTGCATAAAAACCAGGCCTGTAATTTGTTGTAAATGGTGCTATTTGAGTAGCTAGCAGTGCCCATCCCAGAGGTTATGACTCATGGGCCATGCTGGCTGCTCCTGAATGCCCTGAGCAGGACCCATAGTTTCTCCACCAAAAGCGCTATATCCATTCTCCTATGCAGTGCAACTCAGTAGCGGGTGCTGGTAGCCTCCAACGTTTGATGCCACAAGCCACCACTGCTGCCATCAGAGATTCCCTTTAATACACAAAAAGAAATTCCCTTTTTATCATTTTGAATCTTTTCACTCCCTTGAACATTCCTGGCAGGAGAAATCTCTACAGCATGCCTCCGAAATTTTGCTTCCAGTGAAATTTGGAAAACCCACTCGATGCGATCCTTAAAGGTGGACTAGAAATAATTTTAGATAAATTATTATTGATGGGTTGGTGCATGACGCGTTGAGATAGATATTTTATTCATTGATTTGCCTCCAGACGCTGCCAGCGCTGGGTGCATCCTGATCCTTCACATGCATGAACTGAGCTGCTGGCAGCAAGCGGAGGTAAGCCCAGGTGGGAATGATGCTGCATAGAATCAGTTTCAGCCGCCCTGCTGGGTTGCCGAGGAAACCGGAGACAGGGATGCATCAGAATGCGATGAGGGAGGCAACAGAGCGGGGGGGGGGAGAGGGGAGAGAGCTAGAGGAAAGCAGCTCAGAATGAGGTCAGTGGCACAGGAAGGAAGAAGGAACACTGTGAGGCATCTCCTCGTGCCCTGAGGAAGGAGAAACAAATGAAAGGAGGGGAGTGGAATTCCCAGTGTAATATAGTGGCTTCAGATTCCACAGACGGCAAGAGAATTCACAAGGATGGTAACAGGAGCAGAGAGTTGTCAATGCAATGATGGGTGTGCGGGGGAAGGGGTAATCTGGTCATTTTATCGATGTGTCTTTAATCATTTGTTGGCCACATTTTTGGGGGGGGGCGTTACAACAAAAGTAAGTGGAAAGATTATGTTGTTTTCCCTCTGCATCCCCTCACACACACACACACAAACTGTACACTAGTGGAGGCGAATAAGAATATAAGAAGTGCCGTAGTGGATCAGACCAAGGGTCCATCAAGTCCTGCACTCCGTCCACACAGTGGCCAACCAGCTGTCGACCAGGGATGAACAAAGCAGGACAGAGATGCAAAAAGCAGCCTCCTACCGATGTTCCCCAGCAACTTCTGCACACAGGCTTCCTGCCTCAGATAATGGAGGGAGCACATAACCATCAGGGCTAGTAGCCATTGATAGCCTTCTCCTCCAGGACATTATTTATTTATTTATTTATTTAAAACATTTATATCCCGCCCTATATCAATAAGATCTCAGGGCGGCATACAGATAAAAGCAACCAGTATAAAACAGTAAATATACACAGCTAAAAACAAATTCAACCATAAACCAAGTTAAAACGATATATAATTTAAAAGCAGTAAAACTATTAAAACAGTTAAAACAATGTGCCTAGTGAATTCAACCATTAAAAGTTTGTTAAAAAGCCATGTTTTCACTTGGTGCCGGGGGGAAATAAGCGTTGGAGCCGGTACATAAGAAGATCATTCAGGCCATCTAGTTCAGCTTTCTTTTCACATATTAGCCAAACTGTTGTCTGGTTTGGGAAGCCCACAAATCAGGAATGAGTGAAATTGCACCCTCCCACTCATTTTTCCAGGAACAGAATGTACAGAGGCATGTATCCTCCAACACTAGCTATGGATAGCCCTAACCTCCATGAATACTTCTAATCCTCTTTTGAATTCTTCACAGTTGGTGGTCATCACTGCATTTTTTGTGCAGTGATGACCACCAGACTCAACCCAGATGATTAGGCTCCAATCCCAGGCCCACACTGTATGGAGGGTGACCCATATGGAAAGGAGGACAGGGCTCCTGTATCTTTAACAGTTGTATAGAAAAGTGGATTTCAGCAGGTGTCATTTGTATTCGTGCAGCACCTGGTGAAATTCCCTCTTGATCACCACAGTTAAAGCTGCAGGAGCTATACTAGAGTGACCAGATACAAAAGAGGGTAGGGCTCCCGCAGCTTTAACTCCATCCTATTTAGCTCCATGCCACTTCCCCTCCTGGCTGTATAGCTCTTGCTTTGGCCCAAACAGATTTCATGGAGGGTTTCATGATGAGATTCGGTATAAGTCTTATAATTTACCCAAAAATGGTCTCGACCAATAATTTTGGTTTAGCTTCACCATATTCTTGTTACATATATAGGGTGACCATATGAAAAGGAGGACAGGGCTCCTGTATCTTTAACAGTTGCATAGAAAAGGGAATTTCAGCAGGTGTCCTTTGTATATATGGAGAACCTGGTGAAATTCCCTCTTGATCACCACAGTTAAAGCTATACTTGAGCTATACTTGAGTGACCAGATTTAAAAGAGGACAGGGCACCTGCAGCTTTAACTGTGGTGATGAAGAGGAAATTTCACCAGGTTCTTCATATATGCAAATGACACCTGCTGAAATTCCCTTTTCAATACAACTGTTAAAGATACAGGAGCCCTGTCCTCCTTTTCATAGGGTCACCCTAACTTATATACTTGTTAGTTGGGTTGCAAGATTCAGAGATAAACAGCAAGTTATACCTTTAAATCTCCTAAGGAGGCAGGAGATATTTCAGCCATGGTTCTTCCTACCTGTTCCCTTCATAGAGCTGTTGTCTATCTGCGCCTACTAAAAGTAATTAGGTAAAGGGTGCAAGCAAGAAAATCAGTGGTTGTCATATATACCTTATCTCACCAGGAGATTTAAAGTTATATGACTGTTCTCCAGCTAGGGATGGATGAATCTGTCAGCTTTGTTTTCTGTCTCTTTCTATCTTTTTCTCAAGCTTGTTTTCCCTGCATATGAAAACATCTGCAAATTTTGAAAAATTCTTATGAAAAATGAACTGAGAAATAATTCTCACCCATTTGCACTGTTAGATCAATGTTCTTTTCACCCAAGGACGAGTTACCTAGGGAGGTTGTGGCCAAATTCAACAGGTACAGCTATTCCCAGCATGGGGAGGACCATGATGCACCTGCCTGTCAAACAGCTGTAAAAGATAGGGCAGCCTTTCAGGGGGGGGAAGAGGTAACAACCCCAATTCAGCACTAACATGGGACTCATCTACACCAAGCAGGATATTCCACTATGAAAACGGTATGAAAGTGGTATATAAGAGGCAGGAGCCACACTATTGCTTTACAGTGGTATTGAAGTGCACTGACAACTGTTGGGGCCCATTGACACATACTATACCGCTTTCATACCACTTTCATAGTGCAATATCCTGCTTGGTGTAGATGTGTCATGGGCTCCAACAGTTGGCAGTGCACTTCAGTACCGCTATAAAGCAGTAGTGTACATCCTGCAGTGCACTTCAATACTGCTATAAAGCAGAGGTGTGGCTCCTGCCATTTATATACCGCTTTCAGAGTGAAATATCCTGCTTTTTGAAGATGAGCCCATGGTTGAATACATGGGGATTCAAACCCAGACCTTTAAGAGCTAATTACTCAAAGTCCTGGCCCTGAATAATCTATCACTCAATTTTGGTTTCTCACACATTTGAAATTTCTTAATTCTTTCCATACTGAATATAAAGATTTTTTCATAAATTCTTACCCAAAATCCTCACTCATCTTCGGCTTGCAACCTGCAAGAATCCTACTTGTTAATAGATTGCATGAGAATTGCACTGGGAATTAGGGGTGAGACGGGGAGGGACTGTAGCTCAGTGTGATAGACACATGCTTGATATGCAGAAGATCCCTGGTTCAATCCCTGGCTTCTCCAAATAGGGCAAGGAAAGAATGCTGCCTGAAACCCTGGACAGCCGCTGCTGCCAGTCAGTGTCGACAATACTGGGATAGATGGACCAATAGTACAAGGCAGTTTCCTGTGTTCCTATGAATGCATGGTCAACATTTCATGAATATTTTTGGTGGACATGTGCTCACATGGAGCTTCAAATGGGACATGCTCACAGGTTTTGCAAAGAAAAATGGAATTCTCATGCATCCCTAGACACAGCAGCCTAAAACCTGAATACTGAATGATGTTGATGAGGTGCTGTTCGTGTGGAAAAATGCTGATTCCACCACAAACCTTCTTTTACTGCAGAAAGAGAGAGACAGAGGTTAAAGCTACAGAGAGGAAATCACAGCAGCTAAAGTGGCAATCGCTCCAGATGAGGACCAAAGAGGAATAAAATACAAGGGCCTTCATGTTTGATTTTATAGTATCAAAACACGTTCTGAAGCCCTTATGTGTAAAGGATGACAGCTCCTCTGACAGGGCCTTTTTGAAATAGGGTGACCAGATGAAACCTATGGCTCCTGTATCTTTAACAGTTGCGTGGAAAGGGGAATTTCAGCAGGTGTCGTTTGTGTGCATGCAGCATGTGGTGAAATTCCCTCTTCATCATAACAATTAAAGCTGCAGGAACCCTGCCCTCTTTTGTATCTGGTCACTCTAGTAAAGCTCCTGCAGCTTTAACTGTTGTGATGAAGAGGGAATTTCACCAGGTGCGGCATGCATAGAAATGACACCTGCTGAAATTCCCCTTTCAACACAACTGTTAAAGATACAGGAGCCCTGTCCTTCTTTCCATATAGTCACACTACCTTTCTAACATTATCACATGTAGAAATATTTGTGCTGGAGCCAGTGCTGGATGGGAGTGGGGGGCGGGTAGCTTCTTGTGTCAACCGTTAAGCTGGCAATCCTACCTAGCAATTAGAACATAAATGAGTGGGAAAGATTGGAGGCTTCAGGGTTAATACCACTGAGTGTGAAGAGCTAATTGGGGATGAACAGACATGCCCATTTCTGACCGCATTGCCTTCACATGTTTGCCCCATAATTCAGCTCTTTCCCACTTCCACATTAACATGTGACAATGATGATGATTAAATCTTTTTAAAATATTTAAATAATTTAAATACATGTTATTTCTTTCCAAATATGTATTTGAGTTCATATTTTGATATTTTTCAATTGCAGAGAACTGCATGGCAATGTTCAAAAACTGGCAAATAGCTACGTTCTGATCTGCTTATTAGTCCAAGAGTTGACCATTTTGCAGAGGAATTCACAAAGATCAAATTCCTCCTGCATCACCAGAGCTCATTCCTTGGGTCAGGGGGTGGGGCAGTGAAAGGCAAGGGTTGAGCCAGGATTAGGGTGACCATATGAAAAGGAGGACTGGGCTCCTGTATCTTTAACAGTTGCAAAGAAAAGGGAATTTCAGCAGGTGTCATTTGTAGGCATGCAGCCCCTGGTGAAATTCCCTCTTCATCATCACAACAATTAAAGCTGCAGGAGCTATAGTAGAGTGACCTGATACAAAAGAGGGCAGGTCTCCTGCAGCTTTAACTGTTGTGAAGAAGAGGGCATTTCACCAAGTGCTGCAGGCATACAAATGACACCTGCTGAAATTCCCTTTTCTATGGAACTGTTAAACATAAAGGAGCCTTGTCCTCCTTTTCATATGGTCACCCTAGCCAGGATTTCAATTGTCTCTAGCTTCCCCTGATTGTAAGGACATGCTATATTTCTTTCTAGTCAGTGATATGAAGACTTTTACAAACTGATTGTTGATGATTTTCAACCAGTCTGAAGATGTTCTGCTCACTCTCTGTCTCTCTCACACATATACATACACACACACTGAAACTAATATGATACAAATGCATAAGTGCAAAATTACTTAGGTCTCATTTAAAGCTCTTGTTTTTTTCTGCAGCTTGGATCATTTAAGCTTTATTAAATAATTTTGAAAGTTGGAGCTATTGACATGAGAAAATAATTGGGCCCAAGGCGATAGGAAATTGAAAGGATGGAAATAGGCACACAAATAAGAGTCTATTAAGTCTGTGACAATGTGAAACAAAAGGGGAATTTTAACCTTAATGTTGAAAGATTGTGTCCTATTAGCAAGAAGAATCAGGGATGTAGTTGGAGGAGGCTGGAGGTCAGAGGACGGGGGAATAAGGCTGGAATCAATACATTGAATTACCTGAGCACAAAACTACCTGAATTCAATTGGGTTTGCTTCTGAGTAGACAGGTAAAGGATTGAGACCATAGGCTCTTTAAATTTAAGAACATAAGAAGATCCATGATGGATCAGACAAAGGGTCTATCTAGTCCAGCATTCTGTTCACACAGTGGCCAACCAGTTTGCTTAGTAGGGAGGGGGATTTTGTATGTTATTATAGTTTCACTTGTTATTAAAGAACGCTACATTGATACATGGTAGATATTAGATGTTTAAGATAGTAGGTATTTACATACATGTCCATGACATGAAAACATAGAGAAAGAAAAGTAAATAGGAATCATATACATTATATATATATATATATATATATATATATATCCTAGAAATGCATATGTTACAAAATCATTGATTGATACGAACAGTGAACATCTGGAAGAGTTTACGTTTGCTCCAGTTTCCCAGGAATCTGACCTCATCTTCTGCTTGTGTCTATACTGCACCTCCTAGAGACCCTGAGCACAGGAGCATGTTGCATGCTTTACAAGGAAAGAAAAATTAAGAGCATCATGATTTCATGTGTGGAAGACAAAAGCTCTTTTCAGGTGAAGGCATCTTCTAGAGGAGAATGAGATCACATGTGCCCAATATCTATATTCATTGTGAGATCTGAAGGGGCCCACATGCATATATGTATAGAGGGCTACCCTCAATTGCCTTTCATGTGCTCAGATGTACATGTTGAGACTCTTCCAGAACTAATACTGAATGTGTGGAGATGGCACATAAGTCATCCTACTCTCACCAATGTCCAACATTCATGTAATGTCTGAAGTGGACTAAAGGCACTCAAGATATATGGGCCCTTGATGATGGTGATCTCATTTGATTTGATGATGATCTACTATATTTCTGCTGAAATATATGTTGCTCCATGGTGGTTTTATATGTTCTGTGGCTCAGATGCTCCCTCCATGTCTATGGGCCCTGATATGGAAGGGGAAATGTGCACAGAATATGAAAATCAAGTGCTGGCTCCTTTTGAGGGTATGTGGGCAAGTCACCCTCTGTGGGCTCCCTCAACCTTTTCTCACCACCATTGTCACCAGCTGCTATTGCTCCTCTTTCATGCTTGACAGGTGGAGAACCAGTGTGCAAGGAGGCAGTGGTACCTTCTGCTCCTCCTCCCCACCTCAGATGTCTGGGCCAGAGCAAGATGCGGGTCAGCATGCAGGCTGCAATGGTGAAGTGAGAAGCAACTCCATGGGGCTCATGCCTGCCCTTGATGCTGGCCTGAGTGAATATTCACCTGTTGAGTTCACATTCATTGCACTAATGCTGGAGAGCGAGGGCAGGGCAAGACATTGGAGGCATGGGGGAAAGGCAGGTGTGAACTTATGCAGCATCTTATATGGCATCTGTAGAGTGCACAGAGACTTGTATTGGGCGGCTTACTGTGGCCATGCTAGAAGTAGATTTCTTCTTTGCCAACAGCATGGCTAGCGTTAGGGACACAGAGAGTGAGGTCTCACAGCTGCATATCTCTTCCTCCTGCTTACCTCATTGCCAGATAAGGAAGTTTCCTTTACTCTCCCATGCGTCAGCCTCTATATATAATTAAGGAGAACATGATAGACTCCTTCTAGGACGCCTCACTTCAGAATGTGAGTGTGATAGGGTCATGTGCTATTATTAATAGAGATGTGCATTAGATTTCAGCTGTAGCCTACTAGCCCTGATGGCTATGTGCTATTTATTTATTTATTTATTTATTTATTACAGTTATATACCGCCCCCATAGCCAGGGCTCTCTGGGCGGTTTACAGAAATTCTAAAATTAAGATAAAAACGAGTATACAAAATTTAAAATTCTAAAACACAGAAAAAGGAAAGGAGAGGAACCTCTCGTGCAAGCACTGAGTCATTACTGACTCTTGGTGGGATGTCAGCTTTCGCTGATGTTTTCTTGGCAGGCCTTATAGTGGGGTGGTTTGCCGTTGCCTTCCCCGGCCATTATTACCTTTCCCCCAGCTAACTGTGTACTCATTTTACCGACCTTGGGAGGATGGAAGGCTGAGTCGACCCAAGCCAGCTGCCTGAAACCAGCTTCTGCTGGGATCGAACTCAAGCCGTGGGGAAAGTTTCAGCTGCAGAAACTGCTGCTTTACCGCTTCCTTTACCATTAAAGGAAGAAAGCCTATATACATCAGTTGCTGGGGAACATGGGTGGGGGGTGCTGTTGCACCACATCCTGTTTGTGGGTCCCTGGTTGAAAATGGCTGGCCACAGTGTGAACAGAGTGCTGGACTAGATGGACCCCCAGTCTGATCCAACATGGCACTTCTCATGCTCTTAAACTGAAGCTAATGCCCTCCTTCCCCTGAAGGAAGTGATTTGTTTTCTGGCCTGCCTTTCTCATGAGAGCTTGTTGAACTTAGAAGAGACTCCTATACAAAATCTAGCAGGCCGGCACACTTTGTCTTCTCATTTTGGGAAGAGGAAGACCAGTTGCCTGCCCAGAGATTGGAGGTCCTTGGAGCAACACCCCCATTGTATTCTTGGAACCAATACAATTCTTGGAAGCAATACAACACTTGAGGAGATCATGGTCTACCAATTGAGGTCTGTGTGTTAGCTTCCTTTTGCATTTGTTATTTATATTCTGCATCCACATTCAAGCTGCATATTCTGTATCCATATCCCACAATCTGACCCGATTGGGCCCTGAGTGTATCAGGTTCCCAGGGGCTTGGCGTCTTATGGAATTTAAGTGACTGAGGTTGCTGTGTTATTGCTGGGTTTGGTCTTAGGCTTTATCCTGTACTTTGAGTTATTAACATTTAATTGTCATTTCTTAGTTGCCTTGCAGGTCTTTTCGAAGATAAAAACATGGGCTACAATTACTATAAATAAATAAAAATAAACCAAATATGACTGTTGCGTTGCTGAAGTATGCAGAGCAGTTTTTATTCATATCCACATGGGTGAATATTTTGATCCATTAATTAATTGGCTATTTGTTTATTTATAAATAAATAGCCCTCCCAAGGCAGCATACAATAATAAAATTTATTTATTTATTTATTTATTTATTACATTTCTATACCGCCCAATAGCCAGAGCTCTCTGGGCGGTTCACAAAAATTAAAAACATTCAAAGTATATAACAACAGTATAAAACCATAATATAAAATACAATATAAAAGCTCAACCAGATAAAAACAGCAGCAATGCAAAATTACAGATTTAAAACACCGAGTTAAAATGTATTTATAGACTGTTAAAAAAAAAAACCCCATATAATAACGTTTATACAATTGCTCAAATTCATTTATTCAATCCAGTGGTAGCCCTAGCAAACACAATTGCCTAAAGAATTTGACAATGTCCAGTTATATACTTTAAAACGGCGAAAACCCATCACATTCTTTTGTCAAGACTTGTTAGCTGATTTTTAATAGAAAAATTACTTCTTTGGCAAAGGGCCACTTCGCAGATATAATTCAAAAGTCTACACTGGTTGTATATTAACTGAGCAGAATTGCTATTGGGAAATTAAACATATTGGAGAAAAAAGTGAAACATCAGTAAAAAAAAAAAAAGAGGTGTTTGGTAGAGGAGCTTAATTTTTTATTTTTTTGCTTAGTCAGAACCCTATTAAAATATGTAAAGCATGAAGAAATATATCCAGTGTTAAGACTTCATCTAGGATAACTGCAATTTGAGACAAAGAATCTTATTTCTAAAAGCACTTCTCAAGCAGAGAAAATGTGGATTAATTTGTAAAGGTAGCTCAATTCTAATGTAATAAAAGCCCAAAAGACAGCTGGCTCAGTGTACAAGACACTGTCTATGTCAGAACTACTGGAATATATTAAGAAAATATAATTTCCGTAGCTTATACAAAGGCAATTGTAGGAGCATTAAGCTAAAGTTAAATACTTTAAAGACCCATGGGTGTCAATGGGAGAGATTTAAGAATGTACTTATGTATCCCATTGAAGTAAATGGCAATGAAATGTGCTTAACTTGAGCTGGATCATGTCTAAAGTAAGTGCCATTTTTGGTATAAAGGCAGGATACAAATTAAATAACTGAATAAAGCCACGAGACTAGACTACTGTAAAGTACGTTCATTGAGACTGCATTTGAAGACTGTTCAGAAGCCACAGCTAGTTCAGAAAACAGTGGCCTATCTACTAATTGAAGTTGCCTGAAGAGACCAAAAAATAAACATTAATATCTTCAGGAGGTCTTAAGATGAAAGTAAAAGTATGTGAGAAAGGGAACTTGGATTCCTGGGATCCGATGAGGATTAAAATTAGGGGTTATGACAGACCCCAGATAGTTGTACCCCTCTGCTATACAAAATCTTCACTCTTCTTTTGCATTAACTTTGGAATCATTTCAAGGGGGCTGTTCACATGAGCAAATTAAGGCACGCTTGTGACTGGCCACACATGGAAGTTTGCATGTCCTTTTGACGTCATCACCAATCTCCTAATTGTCTCCTGTGCCTTCCCCCAGTTATTGCATTCTAAAAAAAAAAACCCTGGATATCCCGATTCTCCTGAAATATCATGGGATTTCCTACCAAGTGCAGGTGAAGTTGCTGTAAAGCACCCACTAGAGGGCGCTGTCCTGTTCAAAGCTAAGAGCACTGAGAGGAGGGGGGAAATTCAATTATAGACCACGTGGTCGTATCTCTCCGCTTGTGTAATAGAGCCCCTTACAATTGCACAAGAGAAGCAGGAATCAGAGCCCTGGTAAGGAAATGTGGTTTCCCTTAATCTGAAGAAGCCCAAGTGCATCCTATTGTCTGTGTTTTCCAAAACCATGACTTGCAGTGTAATTGTATACATGTCTACTCAGAAAGAAGTGCTACGGAGCTCAATGTGGCTTACTACCAAGTAAGTGGGTATAGGGACAAACTGCACATTCCCTGGAATGTCCAGGAGATGAGACTCAGGATTCCAGTTGAATCGCAGTACCATGGCTGGGGTGAGACAGAGCACAATTTGCAGCGGAGAAGTGGTAGGTTGGAGTGTTATATTTTAAGATCTTGGGGTTATTTAGGAGTGCCACTTGGTGCTGAGTTTTTCTTCTGCCCACCTCTTTCTCACCTGCATTTCTTCCACAACTGCTTTCTTCCTCAGCCAGAGCTCCAGACGAATGTTTGCTGCATTGCAGGTAACCTCCTCCACTTTGAATTGCACCTCTCCCACCACTCCAATGGACCTGTTCAGACAACACACTAAGCCATGGTTAGGCCACTAACCCCTTTGCAGCAAATGGTTAGTTTTTAAACCAGGGTTATGTAACCGCCATGTTTAGGAATGGTTCACATGACACACTAAGCCATAATGTTTAGCTCAAAAGGCTTAGCGGGTCATCTGAACGAGGTTAATGGGAGTTTGGTTTCCCAGAGCTAGATCTGCTACCAAAAATCCAGTCCAGGCCTTAATTGACTCCAATATCTGATTAGTAAAGTGCTTGTCACAAGCGCAGGAAGGTCAAACTGCTCTTGTCCATTCGAAGCGCAAAGAATGAGGTAAGATCACAATGGGAATGAATAAACAAGTCAATCAAACTGGGAGGAGGCAGACTTGCTAAACAACTCCCTGACCAGGAATTCTCAAAGGAAGAAGTAGAGGCCCTGACAAGTTAATAAGGTGGCAAGCAACTACACTTCATGTGTAGGGTGACCATATGGAAAGGAGGACGGGGCTCCTGTATTTTTAACAGTTGTATAGAGAAGAGAATTTCAGCAGGTTTCATTTGTATGCATGCAGCACCTGGTGAAATTCCCAATTCATCACAACATTTAAAGCTGCAGGAGCCCTGCCCTCTTTTGTATCTAGTATAGCTTGTGCAGCTTTAACTATTGTGATGAAGAGGGAATTTCACCAGGTGCTGCATGCATACAAATGAAACCTGCTGAAATTCTCTTCTCTATACATCTGTTAAAGATACAGGAGCCCTGTCCTCCTTTCCATATGGTCACCCTATTCATGTCCCAACCCTATCCTAATGAGCTCAGCATGCTTGAGTTAGAGCAAAACCCCTTTTTAATGTAGATTCAAAGTTAAATAAGAAACCAATTTGGCAGATGAAAATTTCTGGAAATCATTTTTAGTAGGGGTGTGCACAGACCCCCCGCTCCGCTTCACTTGCAGATGCGCCATTTTCCAGATCGGGCCGCTCCGCCCCGCCCCCGCTCCGCCCACTTCCGCTCCGCTCCGCCCGGAGCTCCGGATCTGGAGCTCCGTTTCCCCCCCCCATAGGCTTGCATTGAAAGCTAAAAAATTATACAACTTTTTTTCTGTTCAAGTTAGAAACCTCATGTTTGGCACCATGACACCTCATGGGGATATACACACGCATGCCAAGTTTCAAAGCAATCCCATCATCCCCTGTTTTTTGGCGAATTTTTGAAAATCGGGCACCCCACACACACCATCCCTGCGAGGTGGGCAGGGGAGGAGGGAGGGAAGGCAGGCAGGCATGCAGCTGGCATTTCTGGGGGCATAAGGAAGTGAGCCAAGCATAAGCCAGTAATGCATATAAAATGGAATAAATCAATAAATAAACAAAGGAGGGGTGGAATTAAAAGCAGCAGTGTTGCTCAATAAACAACAAGAAGAACTTTTTTTAAAAGGCTATATCTGTCTTTTACCAGCAATAGGGGGACGTGCCTGGGGGAGGGGGAAGTAGCTGCCAGTTCAAGACACTGACAGCCACAGCTCTGAGAAGAAGAAGTAAAACGCTCACTTCGACTCAGAACAGGCATTGCTCCACCACTGAAAAGTGACCATTCACTTCAACTCATGATAGGCATTGCTCCACCGTTTTACTCTCTTTGGAAGGCTCTAATGGCCTTCTAGTGCAGGAGAAAGTGGGGGCACGTCCACGATGAGATGCCCTAGGGGAGCTCATCCCCTTGCACCACATCGATTCAGTTGTTCCCCAAGGTTAGGGTGGGGAGCAGTGCTGTGTTTCTATCTCTTATTCTTGGCTTAGTATATGATTTCAGGTTGTGTTTGTGCATTTGGTGGGGCTACTGTGTTAAAAAACACGGGGAAAAGCCCGTTCAGATGAAGAAAGAGAAGTTTCCCAGAATCCCAAGTTACCTGTTTTGCCTATGCCCTCCTCCAACTTTGGGATCATCATGACCGGGAGCTGACTCTGCCCCTCAGCACTTTGAAAAAGGTATTTTTCCCGCCGATTTTTTAAAAACGTCTAGCCCGCGACCCGTACGATGCAGAAAGTTGAGAGTGGTCTCAAAATGACCCCCATCCACGACTCTCTGTGCACAAGAATTTTCAGAATGATAGCTTAAACCCCCCCCAGTTATCCCCGATTCTTTCCCTCAATGCAATCCTATGGGCGAAAAGCCGAAAACGCAGTTTGAGCCGCGCGGTTGACCCGATTTTCACAAAAATATAGCCCGCGACCCGTACGATGCAGAAAGTTGAGAGTGGTCTCAAAATGACCCCCATCCACGACTCTCTGTGCACAAGAATTTCCAGAACGATAGCTTAAACCCCCCCCCAGTTATCCCCGATTCTTTCCCTCAATGCAATCCTATGGGCGAAAAGCCGAAAACGCAGTTTGAGCCGCGCGGTTGACCCGATTTTCACAAAAATATAGCCCGCGACCCGTACGATGCAGAAAGTTGAGAGTGGTCTCAAAATGACCCCCATCCACGACTCTCTGTGCACAAGAATTTCCAGAACGATAGCTTCAAAAACAACATAGTTATGCGCGATTATTTGCCGCAATGCAATCCTATGGCGAAATGTTTTCAAGATGGCGACTGGAGCGCTCCGCCTGAACTCGGAGCTCCGAAAAATGGTCGCTTCTCTTCGCCTTGCTTCTAGGGGGTCCGCGGTCCGCTCCTACTCCGCCTCTGGGTAAGGCGGAGCAGGCCAATCCGCTACTGCTTCTACGCTCCTAATCGGAGCGGAGCACATCCCTAATTTTTAGTGTCTTTTTAAAATAACTAAATTATCCCCTTCTAAAAGATCTGAGGCCATCCCTCTTGCTGGAGCGTTTAAAAGATTCTGGGCTGTTCTTGTCTTCTGTCAGTCAAGAGTGATCCATGTTCCTCATGATTCTGTGACCTGTTTTCTTTGCCTGAAACTGTTCTACGGTCTCAGTTCATTTGAAGCATTTTACCTCAAGGGGCTCTTCTGCATTAGCTTTACAGTTTAACGATTACTGCAGTTGGTTTCCATTTCCATTCGGTGTGTTCAATGAGTTTCAAAAGCCAAGTTGTCATTGTGCTGAATGTCTGCGATCATGAGCTACAAAACCTATTAAGAAAACTTAGAGCAAAGCATTCGAAGTCCAGATTTCCAGAGGCAGTGAAGTCATTTGCTCGGTGTGGACTGGAAAAGAAAAGAAAATGCATCCCTGTCATAGATCATAGAATTAAATTCAAACTTCTGCTCCTTTGGAATTCAATAGCAGCTACAGTAAACGGAAAGGAGTCTGCCAGAAGTCATCTTTCTAAATTGTCAAAAACGGCAGTTGTCTCTTGGGCACAAAATGTTTAATTAGCAACTTCCTTGAACATAAGAAGGGCCCTGCTGCATTAGACCAATGATCCATCTAGTCCAGCATTCTCTTCACACAGAGGCCAACCAGTTGTCCGTAAGCAGGACACAGTGCAACAGTACCCTCCCACCCATGTTCCCCAGCAACTGATGTACATTGGCTTATTGGAGGTAGCACAGGACTATCAGGACTGGTAGCCTTCGATAGCTTTCTCCTTCAGGAATTTATCCACCCCCTTTTAAAGCCATCCAAATTGATAGCCATCAATACAGTCCAAAGGGGTCCAATTCAGCTCAGGCTTCAGTTGAAATCTAATGCACATCTCTATTAATAGTACATGTGCCAGTGTGGTGTAATGGCTAGAGTGTCAGACTGGGAGTCGGGAGATCCAGGTTCTAGTCCCCACTCAGCCATGGAAACCCAATGGGTGACTTTGGGCCAATCACAGGCTCTCAGCCTAACCCACCTCACAGGGTGGTTGTTGTGAGAATAAAGTGGAGAGGAGGAGGATTATGAACGCCACCTTGGGTTCCTTGGAGGAAAAAAGGTGGGATATAAATGCAATAATAATAAACAATGACCCTATCACACTCACATTCTGAAGTGAGTTAGTCCTAGAACGAGTCTATCATGTTCTCATTAATGTGTACGCCACCACTAAAATGGCAGATGGAAAAACTTGAAATGTTACATCTGTATTTCCAATTACACAATTTAACATAACAAAGTAAACATCTCATTTCTCTACATCCATTCTCAACATCGGTTTAGCTGCATACCATTTGCCCACAGTACACTGCCAATGTGTAATATGCAGTGCACACATACGGCAAGTCCATCTTGTCCACATCCATCATTTTTATGTGTGCGTGTGTGTTTTTTAAAAGAGTTTCTGTACAGATTGTCATCTTTTTAACTGATGCCAGGCCTTTCCAAGCTGGTGTGGATGGGCAAAGTAAGCAAAAGCTTTAACTCCCACCATGCATGCATCATAAATTCCTAATGGCTAGGAACTAAATAAATCCCATCGTGCATGCAACATAAATCTAAGTCTGTGCGTGCGAGAGATCCAAATCTCCAGGCTGCTGACGTGCAACAACACCTATTTGGAACACTCATCCAACAAGAATCCATAAATGCTCACAAATCTAGGCTGATTCTGAAAAATGGCTCAAAAGGCAGGCCCTGACCCTACTCCCTTGTCCTGGGGTCAAAAACAATAATTCAAAGAAGGAAACATTGCTCCTACCCTTATAGCATTTTTTTAAAATGTGACCAGACATGCAAACAGCATTCAAGGTATCGATATAGAAGATGATGATGATGATGATTTTTTAAAGTTTGGTTCTGTCCAGGAGACTCAAGATTGTAAGATTACTTCCACAGGACTTAGAAGGCTGAGGTGTGGCACTTTTTTACTTTTTTGGAAATACTGCTCTCAAAATTAAGGATTCAAAGTGCCTGCTAAAAGTTAAAGTAACTCCATACACTGCAAAGCTAAAAGCTAGAATTTGCCCTCACATAGCCCGATATGCATTGATTAATACAATAATCCTCTCTTTTCTCGATGATGATGATGATGATGATGTCAATGTCGTCTTTGTGTATACTGTCCGTTGCATGTTTTTTTGTTTTTAAATTTTGTATATTGTTTTTGATGATTTAATCTTTGGTAAACCACCCACAGAGCTTCAGCGATGGGGCGATATAGAAATGTAATACATAATAATAAATCTTTTTTCTTTTTGATCTGCTTTTTTAAAAAAAATCTGTGTAAAAACATAAAAACACATTTACATTCATATTTTAAATAGCTTTTCTCTCAAAATTACACATGATAAAAATGCAGATGGATAGGGTTTATTTAAGATGAGAACTGCATTGAAACATTTGTTCTGGGCAAAAAACACTGGATAATTAAGATTCAACCTCTTAGCCAATCAAAAGGGCAGTTAAGTTTCACTAAATTTCTGGTTCCCATATGGGAACCAGCTCTGTCTTGTTGTACCTTCTATGATGTTTTGAACTCCCGGGGGGGGGGGGAAACAGCCCCCAAACTCCAAGTAACCCTAAGTATGAATGGAAGGCAATGACTTTAACTAAGCACAAAATGGCTGAATTTATTTATTTACACCTCATCCTAGCCTTACCAACCATGAGTTGGGGGGAAGGACTCTGCATAACCAGGGTTCTAAATCAGAGGGAGCCCCTACATGTATAGAGCACGCTCCTCTCTTCGGACGTCCACCTCCCAATGCATCAGTGGCAGGAATGTGGGGGCAGCAGGGATGCGGCTGGGAAAGCAAGGGCAGCAGGGGTGGTGGCCTGGGCTTCCCCCGCATGTAATTGCAGCCACACATTTAAGGGAACATGTTAGGTCGGGTAATTGGAAATACAATCATTATAAGAATGTATTCAAACAAAATAAGGCCTTCATGACCCAAGTGGATTGATTCTTCATTATGATAAACAGTTTTGCTTAAATGCCACTTTAATAAAGAGATTGATTTTCTTTACCATTCAACAATGATAACTGGAAGGATTCCAGTTATCATTGCAGGATTCCAGTTAATAGATACAGCTCAGAGGAGCCCTAATGTCTATGATGTTTTCTTTTGTTTGCTTTTCAAAAAAAAATACTGCAATAATCAATAGTAGTAGCTGTAATGGCATAAGTCTTGAAGGGAACACTGGAATTGTGCCATTGCAAAGCGTTAGACTGCAGTCCAAGAGAAAGTCAACATTTAAAGGAATGGCTTTTAATCGATTTTTTAAATACATATAGCCAAAAGGAATCACTGCATTAATTTTTTAAGAAATAATCTTTCTTTGGTTAAATATGCTTATGTTACTCAAAGCAGAAAATCCTTCTTGTTTTATATGGCGAAAATAATAAATAAAAAATAAAAAATAGATGTTGCTAACAGGAAAGATTGATGGGGGAATCACTGCCAACATGAGAACTCCATTCTCTGCAGAGAGCTCATCAGCCAGTACCAAATGTCCATTTTCTGGCAGGCATCCATTAGGAGTCTTCTAAGCATTGTGTTTCGTACAATTGAATCCAATCTGCGGAAGACACGTCCTTGCATTTACTTACCTGCTGCAATAAATTGGAAAACACACCGAATTATCAATCTCCTTTCAGGCTTAGAGGAAACTTCAGAATGTTAATAATAGAAAGGGAGTGCATGGCCATGCTACAGATCCTCTTTTGAAAGAGTTAGGGATGAGATGGGCTGAACAGGTTTGCCCAAAACAGGCCTGTTGTGTACCAGGAAACAAACCAGAAGAGCAGTTTTCATCAATGCACCATGGAGCCATATGAAAAGTAGGGGAGCCAGTGTGGTGTAGTGGCTAAGGTGTTGGACTGGGAGTCGGGAGATCTGGGTTCTAGTCCCCGCTTATCCATGGAAACCCACTGGGTGACTTTGGGCCAGTCACAGACTCTCAGCCCAACCTACTTCACAGGATTGTTGTTGTTGTGAGGATAAGATGGAGAGGAGGAGGATTATGTATGCTGCCTTGGGTTCCTTTGAGGGGAAAAGGTGGGATGATGATGATGATGATGATGATGAGAGACATTACCATCCCAAAATTGGTGAAATGCCCTATCTCAATTCCTCCCCCTCCCGTTGCAAAAGGGGTGGCAAACTGGAGAAAAGCATTTTGTAACTACCCTGAACAGAGTAGGCAGACACAAAACATTGCTTTTTGTTTTCCCAAAGAAATCTCTTTCAATCACCTCCCCACCCATCCACCCACTCACCCACCTACTTAAGGATCGATAGATCAGCCTATTTCCACGTTGCGGCAGTTTTCGAAAGTGCTGATTTGTAAGTCCATTTTGTCCTGTTTCCATGTTAAACTGCCATTAAAAAAAATCAGCACCAAAAAAAAATTGCATTTGGGTACTTAAAAAAACTGCACAAAAATGCTTTGGGGTGGGTGTGGGTGTGGGTGGGTGTGGGTGTGTATTTAATCTGCTATTAAAAAATGCATTGGGATAGATAGATAGATAGATAGATAGATAGATAGATAGATAGATAGATAGATGGATGGATGGATGGATGGATGGATGGATGGATAGATAGATAGATAGATAGATGGATAGATAGATAGATGGCTGGATGGATGCATTTCCCCACAAAGTACACATTTCTGAATGTTTTTTTTTTATCTCAAAATACATATTTTAAAATGCATTTTGATACTTCTTCAACAACAAAAAAAAGCCTAGAACTGCATCATAAAATTCAGAAAAGTACAAAATATGAACCATGGCTACATTCTGTTCCACAAATTAGTCCAGAATTCACAAAGACCAACTTCCTCAAGCAATCTTACTCACACCTACCTGAAATGACCTAAATAAATAGCTCACGTTCTAGAACCTGAGCAAATTAATAGAGCTACAGGGGTGTGGTAAAGAGCCAGATGGAAGAGGAGGGCATCACAGTTTGGCCTATGGGATAAAGCAGTAGGGAGCATGCAGCTCCCATTGAAATCTGTGGCAGCACTGGCAAACAAAGAAACACAAGGTTGAAAAGGACAATTTAAGCTTGAATACAAGGTATGGTTGTCCTTTTTAATCCTGTGTAGCACCTCAGATTTTTGCCACCAGTTAATTGGCAGCCATGACAGCAGCAGTAGTGATGCCCACAAGGGTGGGGAGATTCCAGGTGGCAGAAAGTGCCCCCCGGGGAGCCTGACATTGTCCATCCCTGGGATGAAGGTTTCCCACTTCTTGCTGCAGCGTTACAGGTTGGTCCCATAACAGAATTTATCTGGCCAATATCAGATGTCGAGTTCTCCAAGCATTTTAGCCATATTTAGCTTCATCACACCAGTGTTATACTGTGCAATCACTGTGAATTGCGTGCAAAGGACTCCGAAGTTTTCCAGCTTATAATCTGCTCTTATTGTGAAGTACTCCCGTGCATCCTGCTTTAATTGTGCTTCTTAGCCAAAAGAAGTGAAATATTTTGGTGCGCAGAAAGTACGGTTCTTCCGGTCCTGCAAAAACACATCGCTCAAACTGCAACAGGTACTTTCATCCCTTGTTTTGAATCCAGTGTTCTGCGGGTGTGTTTTCAAGGGGTTGAATTGCTGATGAAAGAAAGGGGTGTGTCTTGCCTCCAGTGGATGTTTTTAACTGCCAATTCAAATCCTTCCTCCTCCTGCTTCCTCCATCTTAACTTGTCCCATTTTCAGCCTTACTTGCACAATCATACTGGTTAGAAACTTAAAAAGAAAGATCTAAGTTTCTAAAATGACGTGTCCATGGATCTGTATTCAATTCACAAGCCGATGTAGCCCCCCTCCCATTTGATTTAACCTTTCCATTCTTGTTTTTGTTCACCTTATTCCTTAATTGGAACATTGGCTAACATTTCTTCCCTGATCTTACTTAAATCCCTTCGTTTATTCCTTGATTTCAAAGGGACATCTCATTATGCGATCTCGAAATCCCCAATATGATTTCACAGCTTCTGAATTCATATCGCTCAGCTGAAATGAGGCCATTGTCAACAGCCGACTGGGTTTTAAAGCAGCCGATAATCAGTTGGGTAAATTGCCATTGGTCGTCTTTTTTGGACTTAACGTTCTCTGGGACCCGAAAAGCCCATCAGCAATCGGCGTGGGCATGGTGCGCCCTGCTTAATTGCTATAACAATCAGGCCCTCTGTGATGCTTACAGAGCAGAGCCGCAAAACCTTGAAGAAAGCAAATGAATATCGACCTGCCAGTGATGGAAATGACGCACCTCTGGAGGATTCTTGGTGTTAGCCGAAGACAGAAACTGAGAAGTAATGACACCAGAAAGCATGCTGTGAATAAAAAAGAAGAAGCTGCAAGCTGTCAAGGAGAGAATAGAAACTGTTGCTAAGTGGGAGGTACATTTATCTCACCTCTCACATCACAAAGGAAGGGGGGGAAATGGAATTGTTCCCTGGAAAAAGAAGAAGAAGGGAGGGGGGAATCCACACCAGTGACGCATGCTAATAAATGCTGATATAGCTGGTGTTGCAAGGAAACCAAAGTGGATTTAATAAGTTGTCTTGTTGGGGTGTCAGGGAGCAGCTTCCTTTTCAAACCATAGCAGTGAAATGGCTGTGTGCTGCTGTATGCTGTACTGTTTGGGGCTTGGAGGAGCGTATTCACTTCAGTGGAGTAGGTTTGGAATAAAACCAGAATTAGAAAGAACAGAAAATCCTGTCATTTCTGTTATCCATCTGTTTGGGACTGGATATGCTACTGTCCAATCATTTGTTGTTTATTCGTTCAGTCGTTTCCGACTCTTCGTGACTTCATGGACCAGCCCACGCCAGAGCTTTCTGTCGGCTGTCGCCACCCCCAGCTTCCCCAAGGTCAAGTCTGTCACCTCCAAAATATCATCCATCCATCTTGCCCTTGGTCGGCCCCTCTTCCTTTTGCCTTCCACTTTCCCTAGCATCAGCCTCTTCTCCAGGGTATCCTGTCTTCTCATTATGTGGCCAAAGTACTTCAGTTTTGCCTTTAATACCATTCCCTCAAGTGAGCAGTCTGGCTTTATTTCCTGGAGTATGGACTGGTTTGATCTTCTTGCAGTCCAAGGCACTCTCAGAATTTTCCTCCAACACCACATAGTCCAATCATAGCTTCTCTAAAATTTGGGGATTTCTCTATTGTATACTATGGGCAGTAATCATTATGCCAAAAGGGTAGATGAAAATTAGGGCTGTGCTCCGCTCCGTTATTGAAATATTGTTTCAGACCCCCTGATCTTACTCCAGATCCAGTTCCGGAGTGGATCGGGGGGAGTCCAGATCAACCCGAACCAGTTCGGGGCTGATCCGGAAGGTACGGATTGGGATACAAATCAGTTCGGGGAGGGGGTTCACAGTCCTTAAATAAGGAGGCATTCAAAATGAACCCAGAAGTCTCTTCTGAAGACAAGTCTTCATTCTGTACTTATCTCTATGGCCAAATGTTGATCACAGCGTTGACTTCCTGGATTGCCTAAACACATTGAAAGGCGGTAGCAGGCTCATTTCTCACAGCACAATTGGGCAAAATGGATGTCCATTTCTATTGACAAAGGGGGGGAAAACACCATAAAATCCATGAGCTGGACCGACTTGCTGCAGACTGAGGGCTCATCTACACCAAGCAGGATATTCCACTATGAAAGTGGTATGAAAGTGGTATATAGTATGTTTCAATGGGCCCCAGCAGTTGTCAGTGCACTTCAATACTGCTATAAAGCAGAAGTGTGGCTCCTGCCTGAAATTAATTTCGTATAAATTCCAACCCATAACACATGTAGCTAAGATACATGTGAATGAACCAGTCCAGGGGGGAAAGTTGTCAGGCACCTGGTAGGCCATGATACATGGCTACATGGCTATCTTTGATTTGGTACATCACGACTAGTACAGACCAGCGCACTAATTCAGCAAAAGTAACTTCTTTTTTGGTGATACAATCAAACTAAGAGAACATCATTAGCCAGTTCTCAAACTATTTATACTCTAGTGATGCCTGATTACTATACACACTGCAGGCAGATCTGGAATAAACTCCAATTTAGAAATGCAGCTGATCTTGAAGCCAAGAAGACAGGCTTTGTGTGATCCAATTAAATGGTGTGAGTATTTGTTTATGCTGTTTGGGTCTCAAGTTGTTGTTGTTTGGTTTATTTTTGAAAAGGTGGAGAGAGGTGCCATTTTGCACACCAAGCTTGTGTAGATAACAGAGGCCATTAGCAGTGAAGCAATATAAACAGAACGTCTGTTAGTTCTGTACAAGTCAGCTTGCTATGGTGATGATCATGTAGCTGTTGCTTTCTCGCCTTGCCTAGTCTGCAGTGTTCATCGTGCTGGTTTATCTAAGCCTTGCTGGAATGGCCAAAATCTATAGAGAGAGCCAATGGAGTGTATTACAGTGGTTTTCAGGCTTGGTTCTTGAGAACCTTAGAGTTCCTTGGAACGTTATCAGGAGGTTCTCAATATGAACATCTATAATGGTGAGCAAGCCTGATAGCTGTCTAGTCCACTACTCTTGATCTTTCCCTGCAATGTACAGCCACAGGGCGTGCTGGAATCATGTTTACAGCTGGTTCCCGTCACCTAGTCTAAAAAGCTTTAATGCCTGGGGAAATAAAAAGTATTATTTAAATACATATTTTTAAAAATCTTTATCACAAAATATACATTTATAAATGTATTTTATCTAATGCATTCATTTATAAATGTATTTTATCCTATTTAATTTATTTGAGTTCTACTCCCACCTTTCTATGAAGAAAAAAATGGCACTCAAGGCAACTTAAATAAAACTTGATTGAAACCATAAAATAAATGCATTAAAACACAATTTAAAGCACAATGAAAACCCAACTATAACAGAATATAAGCAGCATCCAATCCAACACACCTGCTTACACTCCAAAGGCCTGCTGGCAGAGAGAGTGAACCTAGTCCCCTTTACCTGGGGGTTCCACAGCCTGGGAGCAGTGACCAAGAAGGCCCTATTTTGCACCACCACCAAGTGTGCCTCTGGAAAGCTGGGAAAGACATGTTTGTTGCAGTGGACATTTCTGAGAAGACAGCTTGAATAATCATAGGAAGCTGCCTTATTCTGAGTCAGACCATTGGTCCATCCAGCCTAGTTTTGCTGACACTGGCTGGGTTCGGATGACATGATAATCGACGGGGTGGGGGGGACTGTCGGTCGATTTGATTCTTGTGTCGTGGGGGGTGGACACAACCCACACATCTGACAGTACGCTATTTCACCATTTTAATCGACGGAGAAAAAGAACGGGCTGCTCCATTGCTTATCAAATAATCAATTGATTAAGATGTCGTGTGGAGGGCTCCCCACTCCGTCGAGTGCACTATTCCATTTGCCATAGAGTTCTCCGGCAGGAGTGGCCGAAAACACCACGGCTGCTCCTATACAGCTGGCAGAACTCACAATGGCTGATGGGATGCAGCCAGGAAGGCAGAGGAAGGGTGGAGTACCGGCAGCCCAGAAGGACGCTGGGATTTTCAGCCACACGATGGGGGGAGGGGCAACATGTCATGTGAGGAGTACCAGGAGAATAATGAACTGTGAGTGCGCTAATTTGTCATCCGAACTCAGCCACTGACTGGCAGAGGCTCTTCAGAGTTTCAGGCAAGAGGTTTTTCCAGCTCTCCCTGGAGATGCCAGAGATTAAACCTGGAACCTCCTGCATGCAAAGCAACTGCTTTACCACTGAACTACGAATAAGCAGCCATTTTATCATATTATTATTATTATTATTATTATTATTATTATTATTATTATTATTTATATAGCACCATCAATGTACTTATTATTAGTATTAGTGTTAGTGTTAGTGTTAGTGTTAGTGTTAGTGTTAGTGTTAGTGTTAGTGTTTCTGCTGTTGTCTGTGAAATGCAGGATCTTGGTTTATGTTTTCAGTTAGAATTTCAGATTGAATAACTGTTATTTTTCAACATTTTTTTTAACAAAATCTTTCAAGCCTTCTTGAGGGTCTATTCTGGGTCAAAGTGTGGTTTGGATGTTTATAAGAAGCAGTGTGGTGTAGTGGTTAGAGTGTTGGACTGGGAGTCAGAACATCCAGGTTCTAGTCCCCACATAGCCATGGAAGCTCACTGGGTGGCTTTGAGCCAGTCAAAGACTCTCAGCTCAACCTACCTCACAGGGTGGTGGTTGTTGTGAGGATAAAATGGAGAGAAGGGCCATATAAGCTGCCTTGGGTTCCTTGGAGAAAAATGGTGGTATATAAATGAAATATATATGCAATATCATGAGCTATCCAAAACACAGAAAGAAAGACTGCGGTTTTCTAGGAAGTATTGCTCATCAAGGGAAAGGATATCTTTTCTTTTCTTTTCTTTTCTTTTCTTTTCTAATTAACAATAAAACCATTGCTTTCTTTTCCGACACAGCTGAATGACAGTTGGAAGCTCAAAGGTTTTTTCCCGCCAAATGCTCAAATCTTGAGTAAACAGCACTTGAGAGTTTTAAAGGAAGGAAAGGAACCTCTCATGCAAGCACTGAGTCATTACTGACTCTTGGAGGGATGCCATCTTTCGCTGACATTTTCTTGGCAGGCCTTATAGCGGAGTGGTTTGCCGTTGCCTTCCCCGGCCATTATTACCTTTTCCCCAGCTAACTGGGTACTCATTTTACTGACCTCGGGAGGATGGAAGGCTGAGTTGACCCGAGCCGGCTGCCTGAAACCAGCTTCCGCTGGGATCGAACTCAGGCCGTGGGCAGAGTTTCTGCTGCTGAAACTGCTGCTTTACCGCTCTGCACTACACGAGGCTCTTTGGGAGTTTTAAACCACAGCTAAAATGAAAGGTCTTGCTCCTTAGATAGCCATGTTTAAGCACATATTCTTCAATGCCCAGAACTATGGGGTGAGTTTCAAAAATCACAGGAAACTCCTGAAAAAAACAGGCTGATATTTCATAGCAACAGACATTTATTCCTTAATGTATTGGCCACGTTTATTAGTCTCCTTTCTATAAAGTGGTGTAGGCAACATAGAGCAAAACCAAGCTTTGAAAGTCAACAGAAGAAGCTTATACTGGATTCTGAGGTGAACTGGAATCCAATGAAGGAGTTTCAGGAATGGAGTGACATTATCAAAGCGATGAGCCAAGAATATGATCTTAGCAGCAGAATGTTGAATGGAGACCAATGAACTAATGTGAGAAGAAGGAAGGCCAGTCAGGAGAAGGTTATAATAGTCTACTTTCTAGCTTGTATTCTTCGTTCTTTTTAGTTGCTCATTCCTAGGTGACCACATGGAAAGGAGGACAGGGCTCCTGTATGTTTAACAGTTGTATATAAAAGGGAATTTCAGCAGTTGTAATTTGTATGCAGGCAGGACCTGGTGAAATTCTGTCTTCATCATGACACTTAAAAGCTGCAGGAGCCCTGCCTTCTAGACCAGTTGCAATGAAGAGGGAATTCCACCAGGTGCTGAAAGCATACAAACGACACCTGAAATTCCCTTTTCTATACAACTGTTAAAGATACAGGAGCCCTGCCCTCCCTTCCATGTGGTCACCCTACTCATTCTTGCCATTCTTCCTGGGCCTCTTTGCTCCAATTCTGTATTTCCTCTCTCCACCCTAAGCTTCTAGCATTTCTGCTTTAAGCCTGTGTTTTTTCCCTGCCTCCTCCTCCCTCAGAGTTTTTGAGCCATTTAAAAAGACCCTTCCCCAATAGGCTTCTGTTATAGCAGCCCTAACTGAGGCTAGCTACTGTTGCTGGGCAACCTGGGGGATTATATAGTCACCCCCAATGGCTCCTCACACCTACTTATTACAGTAATTACTCTGGAATAGGCCCGTAAAACCTATGGCCCATCACTTCAAACATGTATCACTTCTAGTCATGTATGGTGTCCCACCAGGGCTCAATATCTCTTGTCTTTGGTGGGTGGGGGACAGGGTAGTTTTCAAGACCTGGAAGGACACAATATATATTAATGGTGGGTGGCACACAGGCTGACAGATCAGACATTGTGCACTCCTGCTTTAGAATAATGTCCCCTGTGTGAATCATTTGCTCAATAGGAAGCACAGGCATAAATTAAATGTGCACCCAAACGTGTATTGGGGTGCACATTGGTGTGGGTCCCATCTCTCTACCCTACATTGCCTTCAGTAGGTTGTGCTTCTCCATCCACATTCTGGCACAGTTAGTCATTCACAAATATTAAATACCTTTGGTATGTGAGCCTAGACCTGGATCAGGCTGTGAGAAACAGAATTTGTATACAGGGGTGGTCAACATGTGGCCCGTAGGCGATATGTAGCCCCCGTCACTTCTTCACCACTAAATTTGCCACTGAAATGCTATGGTATGGCAGCAAAAGGCCTGTTCCCCCTTCTTTTCAAGAAAACAAGATCAAGGTGCATTTTGTCACCAAAATTTGGAGGTGCAGCAGCAACAAAAAAAGGGGGCATTTTGTCATTGTTTTTGGTGGCAAATTCAGTGGTTTTGGGGGGGAGGGGGCATCCCCCCAGTGGGTTCTGGGGAAATTGGCCTTTGTAGCCCTGGATGTGGACCTCTGCCCTACAAGCATCATGTAAATGGACAGAGGTTTTATTGCTTAATTACGTTTAAAAACAACAACACCTCACCCAATTCCATTAGTTTCCACGTGCACCAGTTGAGCAAATTATTCTGAAAACAAAGCAGCAAGCTAACCATGACTATTTACAAATGTAGCCACTGCCTACCTAACACTGGCAGAAGTTTTAATTCTAGCCTTTCAATCCACTGTCTATCTAATTTCATGCAAAGGTTTTAATCTGCAATTATAGAGTGGCTACCCAGTGGATACACATTTGAGTACCAATTTTCAATAATTACTGTTTTTAGCATTATTTATGACTGGTCTTTGGACTTTATCCAGGCACACCAAAACATAAATTGCTCCCATTGGCCTGACCTCAGCCACAGATTTAATTATCAGTAGTTAGCTGTAGGAAACAGTCAGATGAATTACTCCTCTCTAAGCCAAACGTGTCTAAACTTTTGTTCCCCTTAATGGAGCTGGCTAAAACCTATCTAACCCTGATGAATTAAGCAATCTTTGGAGAGCCAGGTTCCGCATCTAGTAATCTAAATGGATAGACCATGGGGCTATGAGAATTGTCAGGCTGGATATTAGCAAGAAATATGAGCGTATGAATTTGTACTGCTATGCACCTGACAGAGCCTGGCAGGCAGAAAGGCAGATTCCATTTCTCACTGGGACAATTCAAACACAAGAACAATTCTGCAAAGGATGCCCCTGGGTCCAAACATTTTCCTCATGGATAGAGCCTTTTAACCTAGTAGATACACTGTGGACGTTTTCCCCTTTTCAAATCAAAACCTTCAATGATGGTGATTGTGGGTAGGGATGTTGGAAAACTCCACATGAGTTTTGGATTTCTAGGAATCCGAATTGTAGATTCCGCAGTGGGATTTTTCCAAGCCGCCTTGAGGCTCAGTATTGGGTAAAAGGCGGGATATAATAATAATAATAATAATAATAATAATAATAATAATAATAATAACAACAACAACAACAACAACAACAACAACAATAATAATAATAATAATAATAATATAAATTGGACTTCATGGACTTGGGGACCAATTTTTCACATCTGTAGTGGATTTGTGCTCATTCATATTAGCACAACTGCACATTAGTGCACTAAAAGGGATGAACATGAGTAGAACAAAATTCCGGTTAATAACAAAATCCAATTCCATCAATGAGTAGACATAATGAAAGATGTCAGACAATCTGCAAAACACAGATGGGATGGATTTTAACCAAATCCATACATCCCTAATTGCAGGTAGGACTAGCAGTCAGTCCTGAGTTCATTCCATCAGCTAGTCTGCTACTGAGTTGCACAAGTTTGTTATGACATAAGAATTAGGGCAGAAGTACAGGTCTCAAAGCACAAAGAAGCCCTATTCTGAGGTGCCCCCGAGTGAACACTTAAGGGGGATGCACCAACTAGCCCCACTCCCAATGCTGTGCGTGGTGATAAGTCCCATTCCTCTCTTCAATGAGAAGTGAATGCCCTCAGGAGGCAGTCTTCACACGTACAACTTAGGGTGACCAACTGTCAGGATTTCCCCGGATTTGTCCTGGTTTTTGTTCTTTCCATGGTGTCAGGGGGGATTTTCTATAATTTTCAATAATGTCCTGGAATTACACACCTTCCCTTTTAAGGCTGCCATTAGCATGGCAGGAGGGAATGACATGCTTTCTTGAGGCACATCATTCCCCCACCCCGAGCTCCAATTGAGGTCTTAAAGGGGAAAGTGGGTCATTCGTGGACATTATAGAAAAGGCCCCAATTGGAGTGGATGGTGGTGGTGCAGAATGAAATCCTTTCCCCTCCTCCACTCCAATCGGGTTCTTTAAGGTGGCGGGGGAATAACATACTTTCTGCAAGACTCAGAAAGCTGCTTCCACACACACACACTAGGTGTCCTCTTTTTTGGTTTTCCAAATATGGTCACCCTAGTGCTATGACTGTTGTGGTTGTTTATTATGTTATAAAAAATAAAGAAATGATTTTATATAAGTGTAAGTTCCTTTTTTAGTATTTAGTATATTATTATAATAGTTGTGTGCCTTTGCTACTCATTGGTTGCTATCATTTACTTTCTGTGAACCACCCAGAGAGCTTCGGCTGTTGGGCAGTATAAAAATGTAATAAATAAATAAATGTGACTGAGGCCACACCCCCTTGGAGGCCGGACATGTTGAGTTGGCACCGCCTTGGGGGTGGGCATGTTGGGGTGGCCACGCCTCCTGAGGGCGGCCATTTTGTCCTCCTTTTTGGTTTCCAAAATATGGTCACCCTAGTACAACTGAATATGCGAATACTTCCACACGGTCACATAGGATCCTAGATTGCATGGAAGCCACCATGCCTACAGCTGTATTGTGAAGGCTGCAGCCCTGCAGATGTCTGTGGTGTATGCGCAACAGCCAGGAGGTGGGTCTAGTCACTGTGCATGACGTTGGAGGTGGGGCTAGTCAATGTGACCCTTCTCCCCCCACCCTATGCATGTGTCAAATGCATGAGAGACTTCTGGAGAGGGTAATTATTGACCACTCCCAAAACAGAGAGCCCTTGTGAAATTCCCCCTGTGTTGCATAATGTTCAACTACTTACTTCAGGTCTTGGAATAATTACTCGGGATCTCTGACCCTGCCAATGAAATGAACCACAATGTAATGATGTCAGGATATGAAATTCCCTTGAAATGTTGAACAGGAAGGGGAACCTGACCAGGGACTGCTGTTTTCCATGCAACTCCATGTGTGTGTGTTTGTTTTCAAAAAACATAGTTCTGCATTTTAGTTTTCAAAATTTTAGTTTTCATAAGACCAGGGTTTTGATTTGTTTTTTTACTTTTAGGGGGAGAATTGTACAAATTTACAGTTGCACTAGTGCGTATTGGTAGAAACTGTTGCATTAGTACATTTGTTTTTTTAAAAAAATCTATTTCCAGAAATGACTGAACAGAGCGAAAGAGGCCTGACAATTTGCAAAACACAACTTGAATGAATTTAACAAACTCTTTACATCTCTAGTGCTGATTACTTGCTAATGCATAGGAGAGGGGGAGAATTCAGCTTTGGGGAAAGGAACAATCTTAGGGAGGAAATTTGGGCCCATTAGGGTGACCATATGGAAAGGAGGACAGAGCTTCTGTAGCTTTAACAGTTGTATAGAACAGGGAATTTCAGCAGGTGTCGTTTGTGTGCCTGCAGCACCTGGTGAAATTCCTTCTTCATCACAACCATTAAAACTGCAGGAGCCCTGTCCTCTTTTGTATCTGGTCACTATAGTAAAGCTCCTGCAGCTTTAACTATTGTGATGAAGAGGGAATTTCACCAGGTGCTGCATGCACACAAATGACACCTGCTGAAATTCCCCTTTCAATAAAACTATTAAAGATACAGGAGCCCTGTCCTCCTTTCCATATGGTCACACTAATTCAGACAACACACTAAGCCATGGTTAGGCCACTAACTCTTTTCCAGCAAAAAGTTAGTAAGCATGTTTAAACTGTGGTTATGTAGCCACCATGGCTAGGAATGGTTCACACAACACACTAACCCATAAAGTTTTGTTCAAAATGCTTAACCACTGTGGCTTAGTGTGTCATCTGAACAGAGTCTTTGAGTTACTAAGGCCTTAGCTAGAACGGGCTTTATCACGGGGCAAACCCCGGGATGAGGAAGGGATCATCCCTCCCTTGCCCCGGGATACAGCCCTCCTCTTTGGGCCCGCTTTTTCTGCAGTCCCGTTGCCGCAGTTTAACCCAGCTCCGCGTGATTACTCACACGGAGCCAGGAGCTGCGCCCATTGGGGTTGGGGGGGAGTGGGGAAACTAAATTAAATTTTAAAAAGCCACTTACCTTCAATGCATGAGCATTCGTGCGCTGCTGCTTCTTTAAAAAATAAAAAATGGCGGGCGCAACGCCTCTCCTCCTGAGGTCATCGCGCCTCACGTGTAAATGGAGGAGGGATCTCACGTTAAACACAACACGAGTTCTTCCCTCCTCCATCCTGGATTATAAGGTAGGTCTAGCTACGGTCTAAGTCATCTTTCACAGAACACCCTAAACCATAATGTTTAGCTCAAAATCCTTAACCATTTTGGTTTAGCGTGTTGTCTGAACAACACCATCAACGATGGTTCCTGATACATTAACTGTGGTTAACAGTGAGTCAGGATTATAACTGCAAAGTGTTGCTTTGCAAAAGAACCACACACAAGCACACATTTGCATTCAGTGATTCTCCACATGCAGACAATATGATCTAAAAATATGTCATGTGTTAAGTGACAGACCATATGTTCTCTCTGCCTCATAAAAATGGGAACTTTTGATTGCACAATAGACTTAAATTAATGTGTCAAAGTATCTGACAAGCTTTTAAGTAGATATATACATCAAGGACTTGCATTTCCCATAGCCAGCCTGTCAGCCTTGATTATGTTTTGCGAGATTTTTTTCCCATCCAAAGATGGCTTTGTTTATTAAACCCAAAATACCAGAGGCGGTTTGCTGTTGCAGCAAATTGCTTGAATTTTTATTTGGGGGAATTTATTTTCCATAAAACACATAATGGAAAGTAATTTAGATCAGTGTCGCAGGCATTACCTGCAAAGGAAGATCTGGAATAGATATCTTAGTAATATGCATTAAAAGTGACAAAGTCACCCAGGCAGAGAGGACGCATGTATGAGGACAGAGTCTTTATTGCTGATCTGTGATAAATCATAGTGCTCTGTTTATCTAGAGATGGAGACTGTGGACACAACAAACTTGTGGAGTCTATACAAATGTATGAAGCAGCCAGGCCCCAATCACACCATTGGTTCATCTTACCCAGTTTTGTTTACTCAGGCTGTCAGCAGCTCTGCAACATTCAGAGAGGTGTTTTCCTCCCATCTCTTAAGTGGAGATGCCAGGCGTTGAACCTTCTACATGGAGAATATAAGATGTGCCATGCTGGATCAGACCAGGGGTCCATCTAGTCCAGCACTTTCTTCACACAGCGGCCAACCAGCCATCGGCCAGGGATGACCAAGCACGGCATGGTGCAACAGCACCCTCCCACCCATGTTCCCCAGCAACTGGTGCACACAGGCTTATTGCCTCAAATACTGGAGATAGCACACAACCATCAGGGCTAGTAGCCATTGATAGCCTTTGCCTCCAGGAATTTATCCAAACCCCTTTTGAAGCCAGCCAGATTGGTGGCCATTACCACATCCTTTAGCAGTGAGTTCCATAATTCAACTACGTGCTATGTGAAGAAGTCCTGGATTGTCCCACCAATCTGTTTCATGGGATCACCCCACTGGGTTCTAATATTATGGGAGAAGGAGAAAAAAATGTCTCCCTGTCCACCTTCTCCATACCGTACATAATTTTGTACATCTCTATCATGTCTCCCCTTACGCTCCTTTTTTCCAAGCTAAACAATCCCGGTTGGTGTAACCTGCCCTCATAGGTTATGCTCCAGCCCCTTCATCATTTTAGTTGCCCTTTTCTGCCCTTTTTCCAGCTCCATAATATTCTTTTTTAGGTGTGGTGACCAGAACTGTACACAGTACTCGAAGCGTGGTCGCACCATAGATTTGTATAAAGGCAGTATGATACTGGCCGTTTTATACTCAATTCCTTTTCTTATAATGCCTAACATGGAGTTTGCCTTCTTTCCACTGGCCGCACACTGCCACCTCCACTTAGATGCCCAACTTATATGTTCATGTTTGTGAATAATGAGCGCAATCTTATGCATGTTTTGACAGGAAAAAGTCCTACAACTCCAGGCATGCCCCACCCAGCATACTTGCAAATATTGAGTTTAAACTGAGTGTGCTTGTCTGGGAAAACCTGCCGCTGTGAGGGATCTTGGCCAGTGTGGGCTATAATTCTGTTTTTTTTAATTCCCCCAACCCATCAAAACCTAGCTTTAGCGCATGGCTTATCCTCTTAATCTTCATTCCTCATTGTAACCAAGCTTGAAATACATTTAACTACATTTGCCCAGATTCCTTCCTCTCAACATTTATCTTTCTCTCAACCTCTCTGTGGTTTGTCAACTGTCTAAGGTCCATGGAAGCTAGAGACGGGCTAAAATATTCATCCATCCCTAAACCTTTTAAAGAAGAAAGAATTATTTTTCAGAGAGAGGGTGAAAGCTATTACTGTTGGGGGGGGAGATTTATTTACTTATTTTATTTGTACCCCCACTTTTCCAATCAAAGAAAATGGCGCTCAATGTGCCTAACCATCATGAAAACAGTTAAAAATCACAATAACAAACTAAAACAGCACCTAAGCCAGAAGACGAACTTACATAGCAGAGGCCTTCTTGAATGAAAACATAGTTGCCTGCCAGTGGAATGGCAGCAGAAAGGGAGACAATGTAGCCTTCTTTGCCAGGGTGTTCCAGAGCCTGCGGGCAGCCACTGAGAAGGCCCTGCCTTGTGACCCCACTGAACATGCCTTTGAAGGAAGCAGTACAGCGAGAAGGGCCTGTCATTATGAGGTTTTTTTCCTCCAGTTTCTCTTCCTTTTGAACAAAAAAGCTTTTGCTGCCAGTGGAAGCAGCTCAGCCATTCTATCCTTAAAGCTCAATGGGGTTGATGCTGCTTCAGAGGTGGGGAACCTTAAGCCAAGGGGCCAAATCTGGCCCCTTGAGGGTCCCAACCTGGCCCTCAGGAGTTCCCCAGATGCCATGCCCCCTTCCCTCAACCCTTTTCCTGCAACACCAGCAATCATTTGGTAGCTTCATAGTTTTCGTGCAGAATTTTCTCCATTCTAAAAAAGGTGAAATGCCTGCCATAAGGCTTAATTACTAGGCATGTGCTCCGCTCCAATTAGAAGCGTAGAAGCAGGAGCGAATTGGCCTGCTCCGCCTTGCCCAGCGGTGGAGTAGAAGCGGACCATGGACCCCTAGAAGCAAGGCGAAAAGAAGCGCCCATTTTCAGAGCACTCCAGTTTCCGCGGTCCGATCCGATCGCCATCTTGAAACATTTCGCCCATAGGATTGCATTGCGGAAAAGAAAGGGGGATAACTGTGTTGTTTTTGAAGCTATCTTTCTGAAAATTCTTGTGCTTGGAGAGTCGTGGATGGGGGTCATTTTGAGCCTACTCTCAGCTCTCTGCATGCTGCGGTTCGTGTGCTAGAATTTAAAAAAAAACCGGCGGGAAAAATACCTTTTCCGAAGGGCTGAGGAGCAGAGTCAACTCCCGGTCATGATCACATGATCCCAAAGTTGGAGGAGGGGATAGGCAAAATGAGTAACTTGGGATTCTGGGAACTTCTCTTTCTTAGTCTGAACGGACTTTTCCCAGTGTTTTTTAAAACAGTAGCCCCACCAAATGCACAAACACAACCTGAAATCATATACTAAGCCAATAATAAGAGAGCACTGCTACCCACCCTAACTTTGGGGAACAACTGAAAAGATGTGGTGCAAGGGGATGAGCTCTCCTAGGGCATCCCATGTGGATGTGCCCCCACTCTCTCCTGTACTTGGAGGGCCATCAGAGCCCTCCAAAGAGAGTAACCCGGTGGAGCAATGCCTATCATGAGTTGAAGTGAGAGTTCTACTCCTCAGAGCTCTCGTGGTGAAGCAATGGCTGTCATGAGTTGAACTGACAGCGTTGCTTCTTAAAAGACTGGTCACTAGGACCAGTCAAATTGGCAGCTGCTTCCCCCTCCCCTGGGCACGTCCCCCTATTGCTGGTAAAAGACAGATATAGCCTTTTTTAAAAAAGTTCTTCTTGTTGTTTATTCACCAACACTGCTGCTTTTAATTCCACCCCTCCTTTGTTTATTTATTTATTTATTTATTCCATTTTATATGCATTACTGGCTTATCCTTGGCTCACTTCCTTATGCCCCCAGAAATGTCTGCTGCCTGCCTTCCCTCTCTCCTCCCCTGCCCGCCTCGCAGGGATGTTGTGTGTGTCTGGCTTTGACTCAGGGGAGAAGTCCTTCCTGCGCTCACTTGGAGTTTTGGAAGTTCCAAATCCATTTTTCAAGTGTGGAAGAAGATTCATATAGGTTTATCTCTACTCCCCAATTCATGGCATCTTGGGATTTCCTTTGAAATGGCCCCATTGAGATGTCTGCAGGTTTAAGCCCCGCCAAAAATCAGGGGATGATGGGACTGCCTTGAGTCTGGGCGTGCGTGTGTATCCCTGGATAAGCTATCATGGTGGTGAGTTTGAGGTTTCTAACGTGCAAATTGACGGAGCTATCGAAAGGGGTGTGAATGGGGTGTTGGATTTTCATAAATTCCCCAAAAATCAGGGGATGATGGGAATGCCTTGAGTCTTGGCGTGCGTGTGCATCCCTGGATAAGCTGTCATGGTGGTGAGTTTGAGGTTTTTAACGTGCAAATTGACAGAGCTATCGAAAGGGGTGTGAATGGGGTGCCCAATTTTCATAAATTCCCCAAAATTCAGGGGATGATGGGATTGCCTTGAGTTTTGGCGTGCATGTGTATACCTCCATGAGGTGTCATGGTGCCAAACATGAGGTTTCTAACTTTCACAGAAAAAAAGTTGTATACTTTTTTAGCTTAATGCAAGCCTATGGGGGGGAAACGGAGCTCCGATCCGGATCCGGAGCTCCGCAGCGGAGCGGAGCGGGCATGGGTAGAGCGGGGGCGGAGCAAAGCGGCCCGATCCGCAAATTGTGGATCTGGAAGAGAAGCGGAGCGGGGGGTCCATGCACACCCCTATTAATTACTGGCAGCAAGAGGTTTGAGTTACCATATGCTGGTATTTGTGTATGTGTGTGTGTGTGGCTTCACCCTTTTCTTATTTGGTCCAGCCCACTGCATTCACTGGAATGTAGCCTCTGTGAGCTTCTCTGAAATTGAATTCAGCCCACGGGGTTGAAATAGGTTCCCCGCTCCTGCATTACATCATTCCCAGGGGCCCTGCTGGAGAAAACGACGGCCATGTAACTGTTTAAGTCATCATATATGTACAGTGGCAGTATGGTGATGATAACCATTTCACTTAAAATCTGCACCAAATTATATGAAATTCTGTCACTTATAAATTGTGCAAAACAGACCTTTCCTTTGGCTTATTTTGCATAATTTCTTCTGCTGGTATTAGAAGGGAGAATGAACTTCATAGGGTTCCTGATGTCCCATCCCACCCCTGTGAGTTTCCAAGCCCAATTCAAAGTGCTTTTTTTTGAACTTTAAAGCCCTAAACAGTTTGGGACCAAGTTACTTGAAGGACCGTCTTCACCCATGTCAGTCTGCCCACACTATAAGATCAGAGAGGGAGGCCCTTCTCATTTGCCCACCTCTGAGAGCAATTAGGTGGGTGATCACATGTGAGAGAGCCTTCTCTGCAGTGGCCCCACATCTTTGGAACAAGCTCCCATCAGAGGTCCACCATGCTCTGTCATTGCAGGCTTTTAAGAAGGCCTTGAAAACATATTATTTTACCATGGCCTTCTCATGCTATTACGGTTGTCGCTGCTATTGCCATTGTTGTTGCTGATTTTATTGTTGGCTTTTCCTGGTTTTTTTGTGTTTATGTTTTTTTATTGTCTTTAATATTTTAACTGTTTTAATGTATTTTATTGTTGCAAGCCACCTTGCGAGAGCTTCTGGCCTGAAAGGTGGCCAAGAAATGTTTTAAATAAATAAACTGATCATTCCTCCCTTTGACTTCTGAAATGTTACCAAGGCCATATGCCCTGGAAAAATCAATTCTTTCCTGGTATGCAACCTACAGCAAACCTTAACTAGTTTAGTAGTTAAGACCTTCCAAAGGAAACTAGAAATTGTGGCTTTGTGAGGGTGGTCAGAAGCCTATAACAGGAGTCTAATAGGAAATATCTCATAGATGCAGAAAAGGGCAAGCAAAATGATCATGTGACAGGAAGAAAGGTTACAACATTTTGGACTTCTTAACTTAGAAAAATGGTGACTGTTGAGCTGGTTTATATTAGGGTGACCATATTTGGGAAACCAAAAAAGAGGACACCTAGTGTGTGTGTGGGGAAGCAGTTTTCTGAGTCCTGCAGAAAGTACGTTATTCCCCCGCCACCTTAAAGAACCCGATTGGAGTGGAGGAGGGGAAAGGATTTCATTCTGCACCACCACCATCCACTCCAATGGGGGCCTTTTCTATAATGTCCACGAATGACCCACTTTCCCCTTTAAGACCTCAATTGGAGCTCAGGGTGAGGGAATGATGTGCCTCAAGAAAGCATGTCACTCCCTCCTGCCATGCTAATGGCAGCCTTAAAGGGGAAGGTATGTCATTGCAGGACATTATTGAAAATTATAGAAAATCCCCCCTGACACCATGGAAAGAACAAAAACCAGGACAAATCCGGGGAAATCCTGACAGTTGGTCACCCTAGTTTATATAGGATAAGACCATCAATGGCTTCTGGTAACCATGGCTGTATTTTACCTCCCGTAGTATCAGAGACCTCATGCTTCTCAGTCCCAGTTGCTGGGGAGCATGTTCAGAAAGGTACTATTATGCTCATGTTCTGCTTATTGGCTTCCCACAGGCACTATGGAAACAGAATGTTGAAGTACTGGTTCCCCTCTATTCAGCATTGGTTAAGCCTCATCCTGAGTATTTCATCCAGTTCTGGGCACCACAATTCAAGAAGGATGCAGACAACCTCGAAGGGGTTCAGAGGACGGCAACGAGGATGATCAGGGGTCTGGAAACAAAGCCCTATAAAGAAAGATTGAAAGAACTGGGCATGTTTAGCCTGAAGAAGAGAAGACTGGGGGAAGACATGATAGCACTCTTCAAATACTTAAAAGGTTGTCACACAGAGGAGGGCCAGGATCTCTTCTCGATCATCCCAGAGTGCAGGACACAGAGTAATGGGCTCAAATTACAGGAAGCCAAATTCCGGCTGGATATCAATAAAAATGTCCTGACTGTTAGAGCAGTACAGCAATGGAACCAGTTACCTAGGGAGGTTATGGGTGCTCCCACACTAGAGGCCTTCAAGAGGCAGCTGGACAGCCATCTGTCAGGCATGCATTAATTGGAATCCTACATTAAGCAGGGGGTTGGACTCAATGGCCTTATAGGCCCCTTTCAGCTCAACTCTTCTATGATAAGTGGATAGACTTTAGTCTGAGGTTTCTTCTTACATTCTCTGAGCCTCTCGTTCCCATGATTCCTTGGGGAAGAAGCTGTGACCATCAAATTGGTTTAGACTTTTACTGTAGACTTGTCCTGCAGCAATATTCAGACATAGTTATAATACCCATCATCTATGCAGAAAATGGGGTGCAGATCTGCTCTTCATAGTAGAATATTTGTAAACTTCAACCAAAGTGCAAATTACTTCAGCAAATGTTGCCCACTTCCAGGAATGCCAATAGAAATTTGTTGTAATAATTCAAAATGTGCTTGCTCACCTCTGACCCAATGGATTTGAGGATATGTGTATATCTATCAAAACCCATATGACTAGCCAAGCTTAAAATAGTGTTGTCATATAATTTGTATTTCCCAGTGGATATTCTATCAAAATCTATTATTCTAGGAAAGAATATGAGTACAGTGTGAATTGTTCCACTCCATGTAAAAATATGTTGGCCAATAAATATGGGTATGTCTTATAATGATAAAAACTGTAGATGATTTAAGATCCTTCAAGTCGAAATGAGGAAGATATTCTGTTAACAGTTTTAGGTGGAAAGGATGCTTTAAAATTAATCACCTTGAATTGAAATCCATGAAATTGACTCCCAAGTATTTTTTTAAAAAAAATGCTGGAGTCTAAATTATTATTATTATTATTATTATTATTTATTTATATAGCACCATCAATGTACATGGTGCTGTACAGAGTAAAACAGTAAATAGCAAGACTCTGCCGCATAGGCTTACAATCTAATATGAAGGCTAAATATACACAACAGAATGAGGGAAGCAATTCAGCCATCAGGCAATTGAGAATAATCAATAACATTTATTATTATTATTATTATTATTATTATTATTATTATTATTATTTATATAGCACCATCAGTGTACATGGTGCTGTACAGAGTAAAACAATAAAATAGCATAACCCTGCCGCATAGGCTTACATTCTAATAGAATCATAATAAAACAATAAGAAGGGGGAGCGAATGCACCAAACAGGCACAGGGTAGAGTAAAACTAACAGTATAAATACTTGGTATTTAAGTACATAATACTTGGTATTGTCATAGAGCCATTTTAGGTCGTCAAGATAACTAGGTCTGTTCATACGACATGCTATGCCATGGTGGTTATGCATTTTGAGCTGATGTGTGAACCATTCCTAACCATTTTGTCTATATAAACACGGGTTAAACACACTCACTAACCATTTGCTGCAAAAGGCTTAAAGGCCTACTACCTCAGAGCTGGCTGAGGAAGGTGAGTAGATAGGCAGAAGTAGGCTATAGATAAATGAAGGTCACAAGTCTGGCTAGAGTGATCCATGCCCTGGTAACACCCAGGTTGGACTGCTGCAATATACTGTACATGGGGTGTCTTTGAAGATGCTTCAGAAAGCTCAGCTACTTCAAATGCCCTAATATCAGTAACTGACGCCTAGGATTATGCGAATTAGCAAAAGACATGCTCACCACAGTTCTCTGAATTCCATCTTGAAGCCCATTCTAACTTGAGTCCACATATCAGACTGTGAGCTCTGTTGTTTACATTTTGAATGAAAATCCATGAAGTTTCTTTTAAATGTATGCATTAGTTGTGCACCTCTTTGAAATATGTGTTCTTCTCCCGTTGATGAAAGAGTATTTGTGCACATTTTTGAAAAGTATGACCTTTTCATACGCTCTCGAAGGAAACAGGAGGCTGCAGGGCTCCTGCAAAACATGCGGCCACCCGTGCAGGGTCACTGGAGTAGCATAGATTTTGGCAGCAGTGGGCAATCGCGCCAAGGAGCAGGCAATCTCAGTGGCGGCTATGGCAAAGACACATGTTGTTGTTATTATTATTATTATTATTATTATTATTATTATTATTTATATAGTGCTTTCTAATAAAGCATTGTACATGAGATAAAATAGATCAGGAGTTTACAAAAAAAAATGGAATAAATGCAATTATTCTAATAAAAGACCTTAACTGGATTTAAAAGAATATAACAATAAAACCTTAAACCTCCAAATAAAATGTGTTGTGGCCCCAAGAAGAACCATCAGCATGCGCTATCTCAGGAACAACCAGCCAGCCCCCTCTCTATTGAAAAAGAAAGGTTTTCAAACCTTTTTTACCTCCAAACTCTCAGTTAACCACAGTGGCAAGGGAAGTGAATTCCACAGCTGGAATGAATTCCACAGGGTTGCCTTGGGGGAGCTAGGGGTGGCAACGGCCGACAGAAAGCTCTGGCGTGGGCTGGTCCATGAAGTCATGAAGAGTTGGAAGCGACTGAACGAATAAACAACAACAACAAGGTTTGGTGTGGAGCTGCCTTCCCATGCCTGGTTTTGCCTATCAAATCTCTTTTTGACATAGCTGGCTTTTTGGAAGTGGGCTAGCTTTCTCTCAATTAACACTGCCTTCTTTCTCATTCCAGATAACCAGGAGCAAGCGTGTACCAGCTGTGTGCATGGTTTCTTCTTGAATCACAAGGGGGGTGTATGTGACTCCATTGCCCTCCTCTTTTAGCTAGCCCTGATAGAAGGATGTGCAGTTCTTTTCCTTTGAGGTCAGGGGTCCATTGGTAGGGTGACCATATGAAAAGGAGGACAGGGCTCCTGTTTCTTTAACAATTTATTGAAAAAGGAATTTCAACAGGTGTCATTTGTATATATGGGAAATCTGGGGAAATTTCCTCTTCATCACACCAGTTAAAGCTGCAGGTGCCCTGCCCTCTTTTAAATCTGGTCACTCTAGTATAGCTCCTGCAGCTTTAACTGTTGTGATGAAGAGGGAATTTCACCAGGTTCTCCATATATACAAATGACACCTACTGAAATTCCCTTTTCTATGCAACTGTTAAAGATACAGGAGCCCTGTCCTCCTTTTCATATGGTCACCCTATCCATTGGTAGCTGGATATGTGATTATTTGGGCCCTGGTTCTCTTTATTGCAAGCGGTGGTGATGAGTGAAGCATTCCACAGTGACTGTCATGTCAGAGCAAGCTTGGAGTCATAAGAACATAAGAAGAACCATGCCATTTGGTCCAGAATTCTGTTCACAAAGTGGCCAACTATCTAGGGCATGAAAGCAATGGCTCCTTCACAATCATGTTCCCCAGCAACCGGTGTACATCGGCATACTACCTCTAATACTGGAGGGCGACCATATGGAAGGGAGGACAGGGCTCCTGTATCTTTAATAGTTGCACAGAAAAGGAAATTTCAGCAGGTGTCATGGGTATGCATGCAGCACCTGGTGAAATTCCCTCTTCATCTCAACAGTTAAAGATGCAGGAGCTATACTAGAGTCAACAGACACAAAAGAAGGCTGGGCTCCTGAAACTTTAAAAGTTGTGATGAAGAGAGAATTTCACCAGGTGCTGCAGGTGATTGGTAAATACCTGAGGCCCTCAGCTGGGAGTCCAGTGGCACCAGATGATGGGATAAGGGTTACCTCTTAGGCCAACCTTACCCACTCACTCAGAGTTTTGCAACATAAGGGGGAGTGACATCGGAAGGCCTACCTACCCCAAAAGGGGAATCCTGAGAAGTGGCAATAGACACGCGTCACAGGTCGGGATATGAATGGATTGCCCGATCCCAATTATGGCCAAGACGTTGGCCTAGATAGGATGCCCACCTAGGCCTCCATCTTCCTTTGCAGGTATTCATAAATAAATGTGGCCCTATTTTAAATCCAACTTCTTATCTCGTCTCATTATTTCACCTTCCATCCGCGTAATGACACCTGCTGAAATTTCCTTTTCTATGCAGCTGTTCAAGATACAGGAGCCCTGTCCTCCTTTTCATATGGTCACCCTATATATGCTACCTCCAACTGGCCCCACTGGCCTCCCTCTGCCCAGCCCTGCAGCCCACTTCCAAAAAGCCAGCTTTGTCAAAAAGATATTTGATAGGCAAAACCAGGCATGGGAAGGCAGCTCCACACCAAGGCTTGTTTTATCCCTTAAAGCCCTAAATGAACATAAGAAGAGCCATGCCTGATCAGACCAAGGGTCCATCTAGTCTAGGGTGACCATATGAAAAGGAGGACAGGGCTCCTGTATCTTTAACAGTTGTAGAGAAAAGGGATTTTCAGCAGGTGTTATTTGTATGCATACAGTATCTGATGAAATTCTCTCTCCATTGCAATAGTTAAAGGTGCAGGTGCCCTCCTCTCTTTTGTATCTGGTCAAGAGGGCAATAGTCCTGCAGCTTTAACTGTTATGATGAAAACAAAATATCACCAGGTGATACATGCATTCAAATGACACTTGCTGAAATTCCCTTTTCTATACAACTTTAAAGATACAGGGGCCCTGTCCTCCTTTTCATATGGTCACCCTAATCTAGTCCAGCATACTGGTCACACTGTGACCAACCAGCAAGGGTCCATCTTGGATCTGACCAAAAGTCCATCTAGTCCAGCATTCTGATCACACTGTGGCCACCCAGCTGCCCACAGGAAACCTACAAGGTTAGACCATGTTTCAAACAAGATTACTTGATGGGCATATTGTTGGATCCTGGAATGGATCCTGGTTATGTTTTCCATTGATTTGTTAATTGCTGAGGCTCTGGAGGAACAGAAGACTCAGCAGAAACTTAAAGGTCAACTCTACACCTGGACATTGAGTGTCATAATTGAATAATTGTCTAACTGATTGTCTTCAATTAAGGGTTGCAAGGAGTTGCATCATTGTACAGGTTGTCTATAAAAGTAAATGCATTTTCAAATGCATGTATAACTTCCATGTCCCTAATGTGAGCTGTATTGACTGACCGTTTGTAAGTATTTGTATCTGTACTGCCATAACTAATTTATATATTTATTTGCCAGAAAAAGGTTTATTTTAACCTACATGAATCTTTGTCTTAATTAACGTCTTTGCTGACTTGGCTGAGAACCGCTGCAATCTCTGCTAGTCTCTGTAGGGCCTAGACAGAGACTTAACACAAAAGGTTATGTGCCAGAAACCCAGTCTATGCAATAACTAAACAGCTTCTAAAGCCATAACTCAACACATATATGCCTGCCCAAACCCTAAAATCCATTTCAGGGGCCCTGCTCACCAAACCAACAGCAAGTACAGGTTGGTCAGTGACACAAAGGTCTTTCTGGGGTGGAATCCCCATTTATGGAACTCGTCTAGATAGATACATTTGTTTCCTTTTATACAGATTCTGGAGACCTGTATAAAAGTCCACATATTTTAAAGGTAGTTTAATTGTTGCTCTTGCTTAATTTTGGAACTTCTTAATTGACCATTAGACTGATATTCTGCTGTTCTTTTAGCTGATTAGTGTACAATTTTAATTGGCTTATTATTTTAATTGAATGATTTATTGCAGCTTTGTTTAATGGTGGTAGGTATTGTTGTTGTTGTTTTGCTGTTGTTACTGTGGACTTTGGTCTCGAAAAGTGCCGTAGACATTTTTAAAATATTTTTTTTTGTCATTGAATAAGTTATTATCTTATGCAGAGTCAAGATTAATGATCTGGAAATGGATGTTTAACATCCCAGGAGGCTTTCCTTGTCTCAGTTATACCATGTACCCTTTCACACTTTCCTGCCTAGTGATTGGTCCTTGGGGCATTATTTGCTGAATAAAAAGAAAACATCAAGGCAATTATAATATCCTTATAACATACCTACAATGGAAAAAAAAAACCTTGCTGAGTCCAGGACACAATCCCTAATGAAGACATTCTTTCCCTAACCTTCCAACCCCTTCTTTTCAAATCCCAAAAGATAACTTTTTTTTAAGGTACATTGAAATTCTTTCTTTTGGGATCCATTGGGAAATATCAAGGAGAAAATGGTAGGCACACCTTTTTGCAGCAAAAACCAGGGGGGGAAAGGTTTCAGTTGACAGCTGCAGATAAAGTTCAAACTCAGGAAATGCAGTCCATCCATCTTCCTTGAACCCATCTGTCTCCTCAGAAGTAGGGTATTCTGAAGCCAGTAATAAAACTTGCAGCTGTACCAGGGTGGAGCAGGGAGACCTCAGTGGAGACCTGTTAGGTGCTGTAACAGCTCCTTTATGTCAGCTCCCAGTACTTTGAAAACATACTTCTCATTGTCTGCTAATGGCCCCATTCAGAAGACATCTTAAACCATGGCTTTAACCACAGTGGTTAAACCAGAAAGCCAGGCTGTGTTCAGAAGACACCTTAAACTATGGCTTTAACCACAGTGAATAAAGCAAAAAGTCTTATTAACCATGGTTAAAGCCACAGTTTAAGGTGTCTTCTGAACAGGCCCAGTGTATGAGTTCCTGATAAAACCCTACTTTTGGACTGCCGTTTTACAGATCTGCTAATTCTGTGCTTTTGACCTCTTCCTTGCCTGCTGACTTTGCTAAATGGATTTCATCAGTTTGGCCCAGAACCAAGCCCAAGGCAGGATCTACGCCACTGCTTTATAACAGTTTATAATGGTATTGACAACTGTTGGTGCTCATGGCACATTCCATATACCATTTTCAAACCGCTTTAATCCGGCCCAACCCAGAAATAGCAGGACGGGCATCTCCAGTTGAAAAGATTGAGTATGATGCGATGGAAAAGATCTCTGCAGGAGATCATAGAATCATAGAATAGTCGGCCATCGAGTCCAACCCCCTGTTCAATGCAGGAATCCACCTTAAAGCATCCCTGACAGATGGCTGTCCAGCTGCCTCTTGAAGGCCTCTAGTGTGGGAGAGCCCAAGACCTCCATAGGTAATTGGTTCCATCGTCATACTGCTCAAACAGTCAGGAAGTTTTTCCTGATGTCCAGCCGGAAACTGGCTTCCTGTTATCCTTCACAGCTGCTCCAGTCAGACAATCCAGACTACATGGACAAATCCCAGTCTTTTGAAAACAACCCTACTCCTATTGGGAAAGCCTGAGTCCTGAGTTCTGTTTCTTTTTCACACTCTAATGGAATTTGAAGTCCTCTGTGTGCGTGTGTGCGTGTGTCACTATATCTATGAATCATCTAATAGCTCAGTAGGGGTTATGAGGGTGAGCGATGATAGAAGATCTCCAGGATACTGAAAATCAAAATTCAGCCCAAGTGTGTTCATAAAAAGGTTGCAAAAATATTCCAGAGATTTAGTCTTCTTTCTTGGCAGAACAGCCTGGGATGAATAATTCACTGTAGAGATGCCCAGCGGGAGAGGCATTAACCCTTTATTTGGATGAATTATAGATGCACACTCCAAATAGAGGTGAATAAATACCAATGCTGGAGTCCACTTAATGAAATTAGTCAAAAAGCAGTTTAAAACAAACAAAAAAACACCCCATATCCTTTGTTTCAGAAATAAGGATTAAACCCATGAATCTCATTATGGTGGGACATTGCAAGGGGCAGCAAAATAACTCTGTTCAGTAAAGGATTTGGCAAATAACAGTGGAGAGAGTCATCTTCAGTAAATTATCTATCATTTGTCAGATGAGGCAGCTTCACGTTCTAAGGCACTTGCCAGGATGAGCAACGGGGAAGCAATAGACTATCCCTTCATACCCCTGTGCCTTCTTGGCAAGCTGGCAATATTGGCCACTGTCTGAACAAGCAATAAACAATCTAAATAGCCAAATCTAAACGCACAAGAACCACCGTAGTTGTTGTGAGGCTAGAACCCTGTTTGGTATTTAAAGCTAGTAGCAGCACTACTATTTACTATACAAAACACCTAAGATATTCTAGGGTGCATTAAAGATTAAGAAAACTACATAGTTCCCTTCCTTCTTCAGGATTACAGTCTAAGGGCCTTGCTAGACCCTGCCGGATAAGCCGGCAGGGAGGCGGGGCGACGGCACGTTAACTTTTTGTTTTGTTAAAGGGGCCACGTGCGCCCCTAAGACTGTGGACAAGGTAAGGGTTTTTAAAAAAATTAAGCCCCCTGCCCCCTCTTTCCCCGCCCTCCCTCCCCCTCTCCCGTGTCGTCCTGTGCCAGCCCTCCCTCCCCCTCTCCCGTGTCGCCTTGTGCCAGCCCTCCCTCCCCCTCGTCGCCCTGTGCCAGCCCTCCCTCCCCCTCATTGCCTTGTGCCAGCTCTCCCTCCCCCTTGTCGCCCTGTGCCAGCCCTCCCTCCCCCTCTCCCGTGTCGCCCCCCGGGATCCCCCCCCGGCTTGATGGGCACAGCGCTCAGCGCTGTGCCCAGTCCATAGCTTTTTGCGGCTACTCGTGAGTAGCCGCAAAAAGCCACGGAAGTCGCTAGACGTTCCGCAGCCCTGGCCTCAGGCCGGAGCTGCGGAAAAGGCGCGCCATAAGCGACTTCGCTTATGGCGCGTTAAGGGAGGCTTCAGTGCGGCCTGGGGCCGGATTCCCCTGTGCATCATGTGGACGCACAGCAGGGAAACCGGCCCTCAAAGCGTGCTAAGGCCTCGTCTAGCAAGACCCTAATAGATGTGATACAGAAGTGAAAAGGGATACGGAGGGAGTGCTTTCTGGTCCACTGGTGCTTCGTTGCAGGGAGGAGCCAGGTGAGCCTCCTTGGGGAAGTCATTCTGTAAACGGGGTGCCACTGTTAGGGTAAACCCCCCAACCAGACGGGAGGGAACAGGAAAACCAGACAAGTCCCGATTCAGTGACCATTCTTTATTGAACTACATCACCCTCGACGGATTGAAGACGAGCTTCTCTACTCATCATCCACAATCAACATCTTTTATAACATTCCATGCCCCTCCTGATGAGCTCATGGCTCATCCCTCCTCCCATCCGTTATTGATTGCAGAGTTATACATTTTCCATAAATGAAACTATTTCTAACAGCGAACAACACATAATATATTACTGTACCAGATAAGCCTCCCATGCAAGGGCAGGCAAAGCTGACTTTGCTGACCACTGGGGGGCGGGGTTCGGGTGATAACAAGGAGCGGTGCGCCGAAGTGTCTGGGATAATGGCAACTTGGATCCGGGATCCAAGCCTCAGCAGCTGTGTTTTTGGAAACTGCTACATTTGACCGGGCAGATTAGGGGTAGAACGTGCAGAGCAACCTTGAGCAACTTGCCAGCTGCTTTCTGATGACTCTTCATTAATGAACAGAGGGAAAGGAGGAGGGGTCTGGTGGCAGAGCCTTGAGTGCTTGGTGTACACTTTTTCCCCAGAAAGGGGGTCTTTTGGTGGGGGTCTTTTGACCACCTTAACACCACCACCAAAAAGGGCTTTTCCCTGGTGCCACCTGACTCATGGGGAGACGTGAGGAAGGGCCTTAGATGAAGATATCTATGCTTGAGCAGTTTCATTCAGGAGCAAAGGGGGTCCTTAAAATATTCAGGTTCCAAGCTGTATATCCTTAGGGATGTCGTGGGCACCTGGTTGGGTCCGGGAATCAGCCCCTTCCCCTGTCCGGACCCCCAAACCTGGCTCACCGAGCCATGGGGCACTGGTGCACATGCCCATCAAATGCTGCATTGTCCGTGAGCACCCCGCAGCCACCGACTCCTCCCTGTGGCCTGGCATTTTCCGTAAAAGCTGCAAGATTAGGGGCATAAAAGGGGATGCCTCTAATCTTGATGAAATGGGCATTTACGGCAGCCATTGTGTGCAAGGTCAGAACTGCGCACTTTGGGGATTACAGAAAATGCCAGCTCACAGCCGGCTCGCAGGGACAGACGGATGGCTGCAGGAGCAATCCCTGGGCTCGTGCGACCCAGCTTGCACCGTCGAGCGGCAGCAGCAAGGCCTTGAGCACCTGCTGCTCTGGACCCAGGCGAGTCCATCCATCCCTATATATCCATGGAACTAAAGGAACTTCTTTTACACAAGCAGGAACCCACCAAGCCTTGGGAGTGGCAGCACAGAGGGACATAAGACACCAGTCAGTGCAATGTAGGGAGGAGGCAACTTTCTTCATCCTGTTGTTCTGTGGTTTTGTTCTGCCCTGAACTAATTCAGAAATTGGAGTACATGCAATTTGCCATGCCTTTCGGTTCTTACAGTCAACGATAGCTCCGGGGTGGAGGGTGGGGGTGGACACTTGGGCAAGATGCTCTCACTGCACCCCCCCCCCTTGCTGAACAGGCCACTTCCTCCCCACTATTTTTAACACCACCAGTTTCCTTGCTGTATCCATATGAGCTCAGTCCACACAATAATGAATATTTCTTCCACCAAAACCTATTTACAATGATATATATTTCATCTCACAAAGCTGGTGGCCTGTGCTTGCCACTGTTTACATTGCACACTATTGCCAAGTCCAAGTCTGGTTTAAAAGCCAGGAAAGCAAGGGTCTTGAAGCAGGGGTCTTAAAACAAGGGTCTTGAAGCAGGGGTCTTGAAGCTGCCCACCCAAAGTTAGAACCTGGACAACAGAATGAGCAGGCTCACAAATCACCTCCCCAGTCTCCCCCTCTATGATGATACAGCATTTCCCCCCTAAATTTATAACATAAATTATAATATAAATAAATAAATAAATAAATAAATAAATAAATAAATAAATATGGCAAAGATTGAATTGCTTGTTTTTCCTCCTAAACCTTCTCCTCATCTCTCATTCTCTCTTACTGTCAATGATGTTACACTTACTCCGGTCAAGGAAGCTCGTAGTCTTGGCTTTATATTTGACTCCTCGCTCTCCTTTATTCCTCATATTAAGGCAGTAGCTAAATCCTGTCATTTTTTCCTGTATAATATTGCCAGGATTCGATCATTTTTGTCTGTCTCTTCTGCCAAGACTCTTGTTCATGCATTGGTTATTTCTCGGTTGGACTACTACAACCTTCTTCTCACTGGCCTTCCTTCTTCTCACATCAGTTCGTTGGTTTCTGTCCACCACTCTGCCGCTAAGATCATCTTGGCTCGCCGCTCTGACCATGTTACTCCACTTCTGAAATCTCTTCATTGGCTTCCAATTCACCTCAGAGTCCAATATAAACTTCTCCTGTTGACCTTCAAAGCTTTTCACAGTCTAGCTCCTTCCTATCTTTCCTCTCTCATCTCATACTATTGCCCCACTCGTGCTCTTCGCTCCTCTGATGCCATGTTTCTCACCTGCCCAAGGGTCTCTCCTTCCCTTGCTCAGCTTCGACCATTTTCTTCCGCTGCCCCTTACGCCTGGAGCGCTCTTCCAGAACATTTGTGAACTACAAGTTCAATTGCAGTTTTTAAAGCTCAGCTAAAAACTTTTCTTTTTTCTAAAGCTTTTAAAACTTGATTTTTATCTTACTTTTATACTGTTAGTTTTAGTCTATCCTATGCCTGTTTCATGCATTCTCTTCCCCTTCTTATTGTTTTATTATGATTCTATTAGAATGTAAGCCTATGCGGCAGGGTTTTGCTATTTTATTGTTTTACTCTGTACAGCACAATGTACACTGATGGTGCTAAATAAATAAATAATAATAAATTTATATAAATAAATAAATCATATAAATCAGCATATGCAATTTTCATGTAAATCAGTGCCCTCTTTTGGGTGATGCATTTCTTCTTTTTTGGTGATGCACAAGTAAGGATGATGGAGAAATGTGCAACCAATTAAAATGAGTTCAGATCCTCTATTGGACTAGCCTTTTTCCATGTCACACAGATTCCACAGACTTGTGGACCAGTTTTTCACTGGGAAGGGGGAATTAAGCTAATTCATATTAGTACTAAGGCTAACTTCACATTAGTACTAAGGCTAAACTGCCCAGAGAGCTTCGGCCATTGGGTGGTATAGAAATGCAATAAATAAATAAATAAATAAATAACTGAGCATTAGCACTAATGCAAATTAGCGCAAGTAGAACAAAATTCTGATAAAATGAATCCGATTTCATTACTGAGCAGACAATTGTGTGGACAATAGAATTTGTGAAACACAGACAGAATAGATTTAATGAAATCCACACATCCCTATGCTCAGGTGGCCACCCAGGGTGGTCGGAGAACAGGCAACACAACTTCTATTGCCATTTAACATGTGTGGAGTAAAACTCCATCTATCAGCCACTACAGTAAGACAACTACAGGAGCCCAATAGGTTCAGAAAGCACAAGCTTGAAGCACAGTGGCCCCTGATGTACATAATGCACAACCCGTATGTAATTATTGCCAAGCCTGCAATAATTACATGTACCTGCAAAGTTGGTGTACTGAATTCTGCATCTCAATGCGTCTGTGTGTCAGATTGCTAGGATAAGGCTTTTAATAGTTAGTTAAAATGGGATCAAGTGAACAGGTATAATTCCATCAAGATTTTTATTTTTTTCCCTTTTTTCTTTTGCATTGCATTAACACTATGGAATTGAAATGTATGTCCTAATTGGGCATCGCTCCTAGTGGGAATTTTGCCTAAATTAAAACCAGAGCAAATATATGCATTATGCTAATTGAAACTGACTAGAGAGTTAGAGTGTATCAGTACCTACAGGGTGTAAAACAAGGATGAAAGTGAGATACAACCCTCAGTATTGGCCTTCATTTCTCCAAAAGCAAACAGCAAGATATGCCCGCTTAATGGTCTGTGAGTGTCTTTTCACCCACAAATTCTGTCATCTGTATAAGTATTGTTCTGGAGGTGCTGAGGGATGTACAATTTTTGTTAAATCTCTTTCATCTGCATTTTGCAGATTGTCAGGCATTTTTCATGCTGTTGTCAGCCCTTCAAAGAGAGGACAGTCCTCTGAAAAGTAAGCTACATGGCCAACCTAATTCTGAGGTGTAGACCATGAGATAGCATCAATGAAGGAAATGATCAGAATGCTAAGATCATAAGAAGATCCATGCTGGTCAGACCAAGGGTCTATCTAGTCCAGTATTCTGTTCACATAGCAGCCAACCAGCTGCCCGTGGGTAACCCACACGGGCAGGACGTAAGTGCAACAGCACACTCCCACCCATGTTGTCCAATAACTGGTGTACTGGTGTACATAGGCATATTCCCTCTGATACTGGAAGCTACATGTTCATGGGATGAGGCTGGGACCAAGTTTAGTCACCTCCCTCAAACTGTGTGCTGATGCCATAAACTGGATTATGGGTAATTGGGGGATTTTTAAAAAGCCATAATGTATGCAGTTCTGTATGCCGTTTCCTCTATTATTATTATTATTATTATTATTATTATTATTATTATTATTTCTGTAATGCCCTATAGCCAAAGCTACGGTTTACAAAGATTAAAAACATTACAAACTATATGCAAAAGTTTAAAAACATAAAACAAACACCAGCTTTCAAGGCACAGAAAGCTGATCTACCTGAGATTAACAGCCTTCATTTGGACATCTTCTCCTCTCCCACATTCCTATATGTGGAATACCCTGTGTGTGGTCACCAAGGTATATTACAGCAAACAATTTATTTGCTCATTAAAATATTTGTTCCCCCACTCTTCAAGCATGCCCAGAGTGACTTACAACAAAAAATAAAACAAAGTAAAAGCAATAAATAGAAAATCTACATCATGGAATGATGAGGGGCACCAAAGACTTTCTGTACCTTATTGTTATTATTATTATTATTATTATTATTATTATTATTATTATTATTTATTTATTTATTTATATAGCGCCATCAATGTACATGGTGCTGTACAGATTACACAGTAAATAGCAAGACCCTGCCGCATAGGCTTACAATCTAATAAAGTTGTAGTAAACAATAAGGAGGGAAAGAGAATGCAAACAGGCACAGGGAAGTGTAAACAGGCACCGGGTAGAGTGAAGCTAACAGTATAGAGTCAGAACAAACTCAATATTTAAAAGCTATAGGGAAAAGAAAAGTTTTTAGCTGAGTTTTAAAAGCTGTGATTGAGTTTGTAATTCTCAAGTGTTCTGGAAGAGCATTCCAGGCGTAAGGGGCAGCAGAAGAAAAAGGACGAAACCGAGTAAGGGAAGTAGAGGTCCTTGGGCAGGCGAGAAGCATGGCATCAGAGGAGCGGAGAGCACGAGCAGGGCAATAGTGTGAGATGAGAGAGGAGAGATAGGCAGGAGCTAGACCGTGAAAAGCTTTGAAGGTCAACAGGAGAAGTTTATATTGGATTCTGGCATGAATTGGAAGCCAATGAAGAGATTTCAGAAGTGGAGTGACATGGTCAGAGCGGCGGGCCAAGAAGATGATCTTAGCGGCAGCGTGGTGGACAGAGACCAGCAGACTGATGTGAGATGAAGGAAGGCCAGAGAGAAGAAGGTTGCAGTAGTCCGACCGAGAGATAACCAGTGCATGAACAAGAGTCTTGGCAGAAGAGACAGACAAAAATGGTCGAATCCTGACTGCCCCCACTTTGGGATATAGGATTTGGGATACAGGCCATTTCTATCTACACCATGCCTATATTCCGGGATCATCCCTGTGCATCCAAATGCCACACAGAGGATCCCGGGAGCAGGCTGGGACGATCCCTCCATTTTCCTGGGATAATCGTTAGGTGTAGAAAGGGCCATAGTCACACATAGCATCTGTCATCCCCAGGAGTTAGTTGCTGTGTTAGCATTAAAAAAAAACTGTATAGGTTTGTTTATTTTGATTATGTTAAATGGCTGCTTGAGACAAAAGAAATCAGTCATTTTTAAACATAGTAGGGAATGTCTTTTCCCCTTCTTTGTTTATGTGATTAGTAACATAGTGTGGATCTAACTCTACGTATATATAACAAGTACTGGTTACATGTAGGAATTAAGATATCATGTTAATTTTGTCTTAGCAAGGACTGTAACGATTGTTTGCCTTTATATTTTCTTCCACTGAAGAGGAGCAGTGTTTAAGAAGCATTTGTTATATTGGTATATTGTACATGCACGGTGCTGGAATTGGAAACTAGCAGTATGAATATGTACTGTGCTATTCATCTGATATTTTGATGGGCATTTTTCAACTGCTAATCAATTGTCAGTCCCCAAGCCCAGCCCGCCACTGCCATCGCTTCACTCAGAGAGCGCTGAAGAGGAGGATGAAATTGTCAAGTTCTTTGACAAGTATAGAATATGGATCTGCTGGGCTAAATGAAGTAGGGTGCGGAAAGAATATTTACAAGAGGGGAATATGCAACGGCAGGGCTACATAGCGGATTTGCAATCGTGCGCACTTGTGCAAGGTCACCAATGGGGTGGGGCTTTTAAAAATGACAACCACATTTGCACAAATTGAAAGACCTTGGGGGGGGGGGAGATCTAAATTCTACAAATTGCTGCTATTCAAACAAAGTAAAATAAACTAGAATCTGGATCAATGCGCTATAGATCAAGTAGATGTCCGTGGAGTCAAACAGAATGAAATCCACCCCGGCCAAACTAGAAAGATGCTATTGCTTCATACCAACTATCAGAAGCTGATATTTTACTGCTACGTGTCACATGGGCAAATATTGATTACTATTCAAAAATCATTGGATATTAAATGTAGCTGTTAAATATTAAAAAAAATCCTGAATATTCACACATCCTGAGAAGACTTGGAAAATCTCTGTTAGCTACATTTGCAGAGAGAATTCGGGAGGGACATATTCATTACGGCCCTAAAGCTAGATCTAGAAGTATGTTTACCCACAAAAGTAGCATTACTGTCTTGAACATGAGGCTCGAAAGCATCTTGAACTTGAAGCTTGAAAGACTTTTTTTTACTCTGGCCTTCCCCTGGTTATGTTTTACTGGTCTGATCTGGTTTGTAGCTGCAATGGTGTTGTGTGTTGCTGTTTTTACGAATTTTTGCTATTCATCGCTGTATCCATTTTTATTATATGGGGCTTTTATTATTGTCAGCTGTTTTGGAAAGTTCCCTGCCCTGAAAGGTGGCCTAAAATATTTTAAATAAATAATATTTGGGGAATGGGTGACCCTCCAAAATCTATCCATCTACCTATTATACTTCTATACCCAATCATATAATATTATTATTAAATAATAATAATAATAATAGTAATAATAATCACCAAAGCTATCTGTCGGACTACAATTTTGTTGGGACTGCAATTATCATCATCCTTAAACAGAATAGCCAGGGATGAGGGATGCTGGTAGTTGCAGTCCAACAACATCTGGAGAGCCGCATGTTCCCCACCATTGTCTTGTGAGGAGTCACACCATTGATCCAACTTGTGCAGGACTATCTACTGGGGATGAGCAAATCAGCAAAACCTGAGCTTGTCAAAATTCTGTGAATTCTGTCTCAAACCTCATTCTGACCATCTGTATCAGATTGTGAGCTTTCTTTTTATTCTCTTCAAAATGCATGCATATTTCCATGTATATGTTTCCAAATGTATCCTTTGATTGTGCACATCTTTGAAATGTATGCCTTCTTCTCCCTTTGATTAGGGCACATTTTTTGAAGGTATGCATCTCTTCATGCACATTTTTTCAAATGTTATCGTGTCGTCGAATGCAACTGTTTTGGTCTGCAAATCACACTGCAAGCTTGGAAATGTACAGATATTTGACCACAAATTGTGTCGACTTCATGTTCGTAAGAACATAAGAAAAGACATGCTGGATCAGACCAAGGATCCATCAAGTCCAGCACTCTGTTCACACAGTGGTCAACCAGCTGTCGACCAGGGACCAACAAAGCAGGACATGGTGCAGCAGCACCCTCTCACCCATGTTCCCAGAAATGGGTGCACACAGGCTTCCTGCCTCAGATACTGGAGGTAGCACATAACCATCAGGGCTAGTAGCCATTGATAGCCTTCTCCTCCAGAAATTCATCCAATCCCCTTTTAAAGCCATCCAAATTGGTGGTCATCACTACATCTTGTGAAAGTGAATTCCATAGTTTAACTATGCACTGTGTGAAGAAGTCCATCCTTTTATTTGTCCTGAATCTCCCACTAAGCAGCTTCATGGGATGACCCCATTGGGTTCAAGTATTATGGGAGAAAGAGAAAAATGTCTCCCTATCCACATTCTCTACACCGTACATAATTTTGTACACCTCTGAAAAATGCAAATTGGATAAATCTTGATCAAAACCAAACTGAAATAAATGTCTCATATGTGCCTAGCTCTGACTGACAGTAGTTTTTCAGGGCTAGAAAAGGCTTTCTCAGCCTTGATCCATAAGATCTTTCCATCTGGAAATGCCAGGAACTGAACCTCAGACCTTTTGTATGCAAAGTGTGTGCTCTGCCATTGAGCTGTTCACCCTCCCCTTCCAGAACCTCTGCATTTAGGATTAGGATGCTGATGGAAACTGATTTGCTGACATCTCCCCGACAGGATAATGTAGTATGTTGCATGGCCTTCTTGCTGAGGAACTAATTGAATGTCTTTCCAGCGCCTCAACTTCCCCTGGCCAAATTATGGTTCACCTTATCACTTACAAAATGATTAACAAACTAAAGATTTATTACTGTACTCGCAACCGCTTTACAACTTCGAATGAATGTTTGTGCCATGTTCCGGAAACCTTATTATCTTATTTATTGCTGGTAGCTCATAAATACTGTGCATTAATCTTATTCTGAACTGTCAGGTGACAGTTAGCGCTGCATTTTCCCCCTCAATCTCAGTTTGTGTGGCTGTAATTAGGTACCGGGAACAGCTGATAATGAAAACAGAAATGCCATTAATTGTGGGGTTATTTTCTTTCTGTCCGACAGCTGGTCATGGCAGGTTAGGTAACTTTATCACCTTTCAGTCCCAGTTAGAATCAATAAATAATTGTAGCAGCCGGCCAGTGACCACAATGTATTGATATGTCACAGCCCTCCTATTAATGCATTACATACGCAAACGTGATGCCTCTTCCGATCAATGAAAAAATAGAATTCTCTTACTAGTGACAAAATAGCACATTATAAAATAGTTATTTCACTTCCTCTTTGTTTCAAAACATGGGTTTGCAGTTTTACAGCAGGCCTCCTCATCCCTGCAACCAGTAATGTGCATTTGGGAGGCCAGCATCAGACCATGTGTAGTCTCACAAGTGGAACATGTATGCATGGGTAACGACAAACCATTTATGCATTTGTAAAACTGTGGAATCCACAATGCAAAATAAAATCCTTTGATTACGTTTGACACATCCTTCGTTCCCTATCCCCTTTGCAAATTCATTTACTACCTAAAATGCTCTCAGAGACACTTTTGTGTCAGAGACCCCCGCCTAAAAGAGCAATTAGGCTGGTGGCATGGTGGAAAGGGCCTTCTCATGAGTGGCCCCTCACTTCTGGAGCTTTTTTTCCCATTTAAAGACAGGCCTTCAATACTTACTTACTAAATGCTTACTTATTTAGCTTGGCATTAGAATCATAGAATAGCAGAGCTGGAAGGGGCCTATAAAGCCATCGAGTCCAACCCCCTGCTCAATGCAGGAATCCACCCTAAAGCATCCCTGACAGATGGTTGTCCAGCTGCCTCTTGAAGGCCTCTAGTGTGGGAGAGCCCACAACCAACCTAGGCAGCTGGTTCCATTTTCGTACTGCTCTAACAGTCAGGAAGTTTTTCCTGACATCCAGCCAGAATCTGGCTACCTGTAATTTGAACCAATTATTCCGTGTCCTGCTCTTTGGGATGATCGAGAAGTGATCCTGGCCCTCCTCTGTGTGACAACCTTTCAAGTATTTGAAGTATGCTATCATGTCTGTCTTCTCTTCTCCAGGCTAAACATGCCCAGTTCTTTCAGGCTCTCCTTATAGGGCTTTGTTTCCCGACCCCTGGTAATCCTCACTGCCCTCCTCTGAATCCCCTCCAGCTTGTCTGCATCCTTTCTGAAGTGAGGTGTCCAGAACTGGATGTAATACTCAAGATGAGGCCTAACCAGGGCTGAATAAACAGGAACCAGTACATCACGTGATTTGGAAGCTATACTTCTATTAATGCAGCCCAAAATAGCATTTGCCTTTCTTGCAGCCATATCACACTGTTGGCTCATATTCAGCTTGTGATCTTCAACAATTCCATAGATCCTTCTTCTATGTAGTATTGCTGAGCCAAGTATCCCCCATCTTGTAACTATGCATTTGGTTTCTATTTCCTAGATGTAGAACTTGGCATTTATCCCTTATTGGGTGCTGCTGTGTAGAAGGTGCTAGCTGGTTGTTAAGTTTGATATTTTATTCTTTTTGTTGTTTTATTTTTGTTTCATTGTGCTTTGTGGTTTTAATTTTGTGCACTGCCTTGGGAGGGTTTCTCCTAAAAGGCAGCTGATAAATCTTTTGAGAGCTAGTGTGGTGTAGTGGCTAAAGTGTTGGACTGGGAGCCGGGAGGTCTGGGTTCTAGTTCCCACTCAGCCATGGAAACCCACTAGGTGACTTTAAGCCAGTCACAGACTCTCAGCCCAACCTACCTTACATTATTATTTATTTATTTATTTATTTATTTATTTATATCGCACCATCAGTGTACATGGTGCTGTACAGAGTAAAACAATAAAATAGCAAAACCCTGCCGCATAGGCTTACATTCTAATAAAATCATAATAAAACAATAAGAAGGGTGGTTGTTGTGAGGATAAAATGGAGAGGAGGAAGATTATATAAACCACCTTGGGTTCCTTGTAGGGAAAAAAAAAGCAAGATATAAATGCAATTAATAAATAAAAAATAAAAATTCCAGAATCCTCTGACAGGTTCTTAGGGCCAATATCCCTTGCACACAGCACACATCATTCTTTGTTTGTTTTAACTATTTCTCTCTTTTTTTAACATAATTTTTATTTTCTAAACTTTCAAACAATACAAACAATACAGTATAAAATACTACCCCGTAATACACAATAATACATACTAAACAATTTAATAAACATATATTTTAACTTAATTTCATTTAATATAATCATTAATTAACATGAACGTGCTCCCCCAACCCCGGGATCTTATTCTAATTTCCAAAATCTCATTACTTCCTCTGGAGGTGTTTTAACTATTTCTATGAGGGATGCTTGAGGAATTTTGTCTTTGTGAATTGCAAAAATATGAGCTGAGCTGACCTGATCTCATCCACATCTCCCAGATGAATGTGCAGATCAGAACTTTGATATCCATTGGGTGTCACACGTCAACAAATGTTTCAACACAGTTCTTTGCTCAAAAAATGTACTCAGATACATTTAACAATATGTATTTTGAGAGAAAATATATCTGCAGCATATTCCAAGACATGTCTACTCAGATGCAATTGCCACTGAGTTCAACCAGGCTTACTCCCAGGTAATTGGGTACAAGATTGCAACCTTAGAAAGGTGCAATTTGAAAGAAAATACATTTAAGAATGCATATTCAAACATGTATGTACATCGATGCAAATATCCATGCAGATTGATAGTAATAAAGTAAGGCACACTGATGGTCTGGAAAAAAAATCGGAAAATAACCACATGCTTTACATGCAGAAGGTCCCTGATTTTGGATTTGTGAATCAGCAAAACTGAAGCTTGTTGAAGTTCTACAAATTCCAAATGTTTGTGCACAATTTTTTTAGGAGTATGAATTTCGTATACATCCTTCTCCAAGATTTAAAGCGTATTCATGCACATTTTTGAAATGTACTCATTTGAAATGTTTGCGTGCTGTTAAACATTTTTGTTGGTTGGTTGGTTTTTGATCTGTGAATCACATTGCAAGCTCAGAAACCTATGGACTTCAACCACACATTGCGTCCAAGTCCATGCATGGTCCAGAAGGTGTGAAATGGGCAACAACCGGATTTAAAAAATAAACAGATATGAATTTTTTATGCATCCCTATACCTGGTTCAATCTTCAGCATCTCCAGGTAGGGCTGGAAAAACTCCTACCTGAAATCCTGGAGAGCTGCTGCCAGTCAGTGTTCACAATGCTGGGCCAGATAGAGCCATGATCTAACTCAGTTTAAAGCAACTTCCTGTTTTCCACAAGAGTTTATCAATGGGGGCAGGGAGGCAAATCACATTTTGCGATGTTCTTGTCCCCCTTTCCGCTCCTTCACCCACCCACCCCCCAGACCCATCTGTGGCTACAACTCTGACATCTGACTCTCCCTCCAGCTCCATATTTATACTGACTGCCCTCTGTAGTACTAGGTACTAGTAAGTATGGTACTAGGATGACCATATGAGAAGGAGGACAGGGCTCCTGTGTCTTTAACAGTTGCACAGAAAAGGGAATTTCAGCAGGTGTCATTGGTATGCATGTCATTTGTCATCACAACAGTTAAAGTTGCAGGAGACCTGCCCTCTTGACCAGATTCAAAAGAGGGCAGGGCTCCTAACCACTGTAATGAAAAGGGAATTTCACCAGGTGCTGCATGCATACAAATGACACCTGCTGAAATTCCCGTTTCAATACAACTGTTAAAGATATAGGGGACCTGTCCTCCTTTTCATATGGTCACCTACCTTATATAAACCAGTCTCTTTATTTTCAGAGACCTGACTAGGGAAGGGAAAAACCAAAGATGATCGAGTTTGCTGAAATTCTACAAACTTTACTTCCTTTTGTTCTTGTTTGCATCCTTGTTTTTCACTTCATTCAAGTACAGAAAGTTGCGCATGTTGAGGATGTTTTGCATTTTTCAGAATTTGCGCATTTTGAGAAAGTTGTGTAGCTTTCAAGGGCACATTTTGCAAATATGAATACAACGTAGAGAATTTGCGGACACTTTTGGAGAACATGCAGTCCTGCTTGTGTTCAACATTGCGAACAGGGCATTCCTCAGTGATTTGCAAATTAAAATGAAATTCTCATACATCACTACTGACTCCACAATTATTTGTCCATAATGGTCATTGTGTTTTATACTATTAGTTTTATATTTTGAATGGTTTTAATTTTTGTGAACCACTCAGGGAGCTTCAGCTATTGGGCGGTATAAAATACAATAAATAAGTAAATATTCTTGTCCATAAATGTACTATTAGCACAAATGGTCACCTTAAAGGGGCAATATATGCAGCATTACAATGTTGCATACATCGCCCCTTTAAGGCCACCATTTACACAAATGGGGCATTTATGGACAAGGACGTCCCCCCATGACAGAGCCAGTGTGTGTAGTGGCTAAAGTGTTGGACAGGGAGTCAGGAGATCCAGGTTCTAGACCCCACTCGGCCATGGAAACCCACTGGGTGATTTGGGGCCAGTCACAGACTCTCAGCCCAACCTACCTCACAGGGTTGTTGTTGTGAGGATAAAATGGAGAGGAAGAGGATTATGTATGCCGCGTTAGGTTCCTTGGAGGAAAAAAGGTGGGATATAAATGCAATAATACATACATATATTTCTTTGAAAAATGGTGGCTTGCTGAGGGAGTGGGTGCCTTCACACTTGGCCAGCTTGGCACACACTAAGTCGGGCAAGCACTGGTGTCCATGGACTAGTGCCCAGGATCTAAGCCAGCAATTTCTCACCAGACTTCAAGCCCCAGCCAGATGCCTGCATGTGAACCCTGCTGCTGCTGCTGCTGCTGCTGCTGCTGCTGCTGCTGCTGCTGCTGCTGCTGAGTTCAGTGGTGTGGCTGTGGCAGAAAGGGAGACCATGGAATCCAGGTGGTGGAACACATGCCCAGACCCCTGAGGTTACCCACCTTTGTGCTAAAGCCTTCAAAATTTGGGTCAGATTCTGAAACCTGAAAACTCAAGTCCCAAATTAGCCACCTTGAGGCACCTACTGGCCGTTCTGGATTCATGGGGAAACAAAGACGTTTCTTGTTGTGAATCAGGACTTGGTTGAAAGTGGGAGCCAAGCAAGATAATTGGCGCACAGAACAAAGGCTGCATTTAGTGCCAAAGTACAATAGCATAAAAGAGCTAGTGCCGGATCTTCAGAGAACCTATTATAGATCTGTGAAATGTCACAACTTCTTTGCAGTCTGCGAATTACTTTATTTCCATTGCCTTCTAAAACCATCATTATGCATCACAGACATGAAAGTAATGGAATGAGATCAACATCGCCATTCTTTTCAGTGAGCGTCGCTTTTTGCCTCTGAGAAATTAATCGCTTTTTTTTATGAGAAACTGCTTTAAATACATGCCGTGCTCCGCTTGCAGCAACTTAGAATTTTAGATTTAGCATTAAGTAATCATGTCTTGTTCTCAGGTCAGTTGATCACCCTCTTCTGTATGCCTTCTTCAGGCTTTCTCTCATCCAGCACCATCACGCTTTGCCATCCCAAGATCTGATGCTTTGATGCCTTTTATACCTGAAACTGTCATTCATCCATGTGACTTGGGATGTTCAGTCCGGAGAAAAGAAGACTGAGGGGAGACATGTTAGCACTGTTGAGATACGTAAAGAGGTGCCACAGAGAAGATGGTCAAGAACTATTCTCCATGGCCACAGAAATTAGGACACAAAATAATGGGTATCAGTTAAAACTACCTAGATTTCAATTAAATATAAGGGGGAAGTTCCTGAAGCTAAGATCAGTACAAAAGTGAAACAGTCTACCTACAGAGGTTGTCCGTTCTCCATCTCTGGAGGATTTTAAGAAGAGGCTGGGCAGCCACCTCTCATGGATGGTTTAAATGTACTTGGAAGATGTCACACAAAGGAGGGCCAGGATCTCTTCTCGATCATCCCAGGGTGCAGGACATGGAATAATGGGCTCAAGTTACAGGAAGCCAGATTCTGGCTGGACATCAGGGAAAACATCCTGATGGTTAGAGCAGTATGACAATGGAACCAGTTACCTAGGGAGGTCATGGGCTCTCCCACCCTAGAGGCATTCAAGAGGCAGCTGGACAGCCATCTGTCAGGTATGCTTTGAGATGGATTCCTGCATTTAGCAGGGGCTTGGACTTGATGGGTTGTGCACACCATAATATGAAATATGCATTTTATATGTATTTTATCCTAAAATACATGTTTTTGTATGCAGTTTACCCTAAAATATGCATTTCATGTGCATTTTTGGTACGTTCTTTGGAGCAAAGATCACAAAATTCAAAGAAGTGTGAAAACCAAAGGTGCATTCCAACCTGTATATTAATCTGGGGAATACGAATCAAGTCAGTTTTCTTAAAAATATGGACTGAATGTAACCCTCAGGCACCCCTAATTGTGCCAAAAGCTTCACTGAAAATGGCATTCATTTTTATCCAGCTCATTATGTTTTCCTGCCATGGCCTGGACTGCAATAACCTGAGTTTCCATGAGCAGAACAGATCAGCATCAATCCTCCAATGGATTCTACACTACAGCTCCCCATGATGTCTTCAAATATCTCATAATTCCCAGGTCTTGCTTTGAAAATCTCCCTCTACTATCCAGGAGGAGGAGGACGAGGAGGAGGAGGAGGAGGAGGAGGAGGAGGAGGAGGAGGAGGAGGAGGATCTTCCAGACATTTAGGACTTTCATCTCCATGGTGTACATTACAAGTCATTCTGCTTGCTTCTTGTGGTCCTGAAGACCTTTGCTGTGATCACTCTCTGCTCTGTAAATGAGTCACGGCTGTATATAAAAGACAGCACTGAACTTGCCACCTCCATAGTTTTGTTTTATTGCAGAAAGGCCATCCTGCCACAAATTCCCTTGAATCTGCTAGAAGTACTCCTAGGCCAGATCTACACCAAGCAACATATGACACTCTGAAAACAGCTTGAAAACTGTCTACGGAGTGTGTCCTGGGCCCCAACAGTTGTCACTACTGTTATAAATTGTTTTAAAGCAGTACTGTAGATCCTGCCCTAGAACTGTTTAATTGTGGTTCCAATATGGAAGAGTATCATATTCATTTACCATTCATTTAGTGAACAAAGGAAGGGAAGAATCTTCATCCAGAATTTATACTGCAGATGTAGACACTAATAATCAATGTACAATTTTGCTAGGGATGCATTGAAATTCGAACAGTGCTACAATCTCAACCCGATCACAAGGCTTCCAGTATAGAATGGAACCATTTCTATAATCTGCTGTTTTTCAGAAGGTTCTGGGCCATGCCAAGAAATAAATGAAGGTCTCCTGTGCCTATTTCCAAATAGGGCTCACCTCACAATTCTGGTTTCACTCCATTTCTCACTTCCCTGGCCGCAGTTATGTTTTTGCCTTTTTCCACACCAGTTTGCAAATTCGGCAGAAAGGTTCACATGAAAATGGGCATACATTGTCATGTCCATTTCTCCTAATATACACATTTTTGTACGTACTTTCCCTACACAGTTTTTTGCTATTGGTTTTTCTATAATAAAGTGCATTCTGTGCATAGTTTCTCCTAATAGGCACATTTTTGAAAACTATATGCATTTTGTGTGCTTGAGTTGCAAATTGCATTCCAAAACACTGGAACATGTAGATTTCAGAGTGCATGGGCATTCCAATCTGATTATATGTTAGAGAAATGTGAATTGGATGGTTTATATATAAAAAAATCAGACCAAACAAATTTCCCCTCCATTCGTATATCCAAGCAGCTACCCAAATGTGCATTGAAAACTGGATCTTATAAAAGAGGGTGGATCCAATACCCCCTGGAATATTGGCTGCTGGAATAATGGTGGTGCCCATCACCTTCTCTCCTTTCCTATTTTAAGAGGGCATAAAATCATAGAATAGTAGCATTGGAAAGGTCCTATAAGGCCAATGAGTTCAACTCCCTGCACAATGCAAGAATCTAACTTAAAGCAACCCTGACAGATGGCTGTCCAGCTGCATCTTGAAGGCCTCTAGTGTGGGAGAACCCATGACCTCCTTAGGTCACTGGTTCCATTGTCATACTGCTCTAACAGTCAGGAAGTTTTTCCTGATGTCCTATAACTTGAGCTCACTATTCTGGGTCTTGCGCTCTGGAAGGATTGAGAAGAGATCTTGGCCCTCCTCTGTGTGATAACCTTTCAAGTATTTGAAGAATGCTATCATGCCTCTTCTCAAGGCTAAACATGCCCATTCTTTCAGTCTCTCTTCATAGGGTTTTGTTTCCAGAAACCTGGAAACAAGAATGTAAGAACTGCCGTGCTGGATCAGACCAAAGGTTCATCTAGTCCAGCACTCTGTTCGCACAGTGGCCAATGAGCTGTTGACCAAGGACCCACAAGCAGGACACGATGCAACAGCACCCTCCCACCCATGTTCCCCAGAAACTGGAGCACACAGGCTTACTGTCTTGAATACTGGAGATAGCACACAACCATCAGGGGTAGCAGCCATTGATAGCCTTCTCCTCCAGGAATTCATCCAACCCCGTTTTGAAGCCATCCAAATTGGTGGCCATCACTACATCTCGTGGTAGTGAATTCCATAATTTAACTATGCACTGTAGGAAGAAGTCCTTCCTTTTCTTTGTCATGAATCTCCCACCAATCAGCTTCATTGGATGACCCCAGGTTATAGTATTATGGGAGAAGGAGAAAAATGTCTCCCTATCCATATTCTCCACACCATGCATAATTCTGTACACCTCTATCATGATGTCTCCCCTTAGCCTCCTTTTTTCCCCAGCTAAACAATCCCTGTTGTTGTAACCTTCCCTCACAGGGGAGATGCTCCAGCCCCTTGATCATTTTAGATGCCCTTTCTTGCACATGTTGAAGTCTTTTTGAAACACCACCATTGCTTTTTGAATGTGCATCGCAATGCTCCGTTTATAACACACACGTCACAATGTTTAGGACTCTCCGACCCTAGCTGGGCTTTTCTTTTCTATTCTATTTTATACTAGCCAAGCTAATTTTAACATTGTTGTGTTGGTGAGAAAGAAGACTCATAATGACAGAAACAATGTCATGTTCATGTTCCTTATTCTGAAAATTGGCTGCAATACCTACTCAGACTTTGAAGAGAAGCAATTTCTGGGTGGAAACAAAAGGCCATTTGGAAGCAGGGAAAGGTGGTCTCAGAAAGTAATTTGCAAACCATGGCCACGTGAAGCAAATAAATACTTTCTATCAATGGTTGGTAGAAAGTATTTCTATTAAGAGAGAGAATGGTATGTATGAATACAAAAGTGAAATCATAGTAAGTGAACACTAATGGAAAGCACTGGGAAGGATGGGCATCAACACCTGGCATCCTTTGACAGCCACCAGGAAGCCCAACTTCCTGGCCAAGCCCCACCTTGCCCACCATGAGCCTTGCATTAAACTTTTTCTGATGGTCTGAACTAGGGTGACCATATGAAAAAGAGGACTGGACTCCTGTACCCTTAACAGTTGTATTGAAAAGGAAATTTCAGCAGGTGTCATTTGTATATATGGGGAACCTGGTGAAATTTCCTCTTCATTACAACAGTTAAAGTTGCATGTGCCCTGTCCTCTTTTAAATCTGGCCACTCTAGTATAGCTCCTGCAGCTTTAACTGTGGTGATGAAGAGGAAATTTCACTAGGTTCTCCATATATACAAATGACACCTGCTGAAATTCCCTTTTCTATGCAACTGTTAAAGACACAGGAGCCCTGTCCTCCTTTTCATATGGTCACCCTAATGGACTTGCATTGCATGTTGAGAGTCACAGACATGCCAGTCATATCTAAGGTGACCATATGAAAAGGAGGACAGGGCTCCTGTATCTTTAACAGTTGCATAGAAAAGGGAATTTCAGCAGGTGTCATTTGTATATATGGAGAACCTGGTGAAATTCCCTCTTCATCACAACAGTTAAAGCTGCAGGTGCCCTTCCCTCTTTTAAATCTGGTCACAATATAGCTGCAGTATAGCTCCTCCAGCTTTAACCGTTGTGACGAAGAGGAAATTTAACCAGGTGTGACATGCATACAAATGACACCTGCTGAAATTCCCTTTTCTATGCAACTGTTAAAGAAACAGGAGCCCTGTCCTCCTTTTCATATGGTCACCCTATCTGAACAGCACCAGGAGGCTACATCTAGCTGCCATTTCAGTTTCCCAAGAGACCATTGCATTGCAAGCCTGGAGGATCATCACCTCCCATATTTATCTGCCCTGACCCTAAGAACATCTTCAGAGGCCTTACAACAGGTGCCCCCACCAAATGAAGTAAGGTGAGTGGCTACTAGGGAGAGGGCCTTTTCAATGGTTGCACCTGGATTGGTAATGGTGGCCTCTTAGGGTGTGCTTGACTAATCAACAGAGCTCCTCAGCTTCACCCTTTTTTGTTGTTGTTGTTGCTGCTGCATTCAGCTTAGCCGTGTCCAGGTGACTGTATCCTCTGTAGATTGATGCCATGAACTCCACTTCTCGGCTATACCTGGGATCTCTCCCACTCTCCTTTCTTCCTCTCATAGCCTTATCCTTCTTCCCTTTCCTCCTCCTTTCTGAACTGAGCAATTGCCCTATTTTCAATCAGATGAAATTTCCAATCCATTTTCAAAGTCAGCCCACTTATAACATTATTCATAGAATTATAGAATCATAGAATAGTAGAGTTGGAAGGGGCCTAAAAGGCCATCAAGTCCAACCCCCTTTTCAATGCAGGAATCCACCTAAAAGCATCCCTGTTCAGCTGCCTCTTGAAGGCCTCTAGTGTGGGAGAGCCCACAACCTCCCTAAGTAACTGATTCCATTGTTGTACTGCTCTAACAGTCAGGAAATTTTTCCTGATGTCTAGCCAGATTCTGGCTTCCTGTAACTTGAGCCCATTATTCCGTGTCCTGCACTCTGGGAGGATCTATTGCAGTAATCCAAATGAGAGGTTACCAGGGCAAGGATAAATGTAGTTAGGGTATCTTTGTCCAGGTAAGGCCATAGCTGATATATCTGATAAAGCTGATAAAGGGTGCTCTGTGCCACTGAACCCACCTGTGCCTCAAATGACAATACTGGATCCAAGATCACCCCCCAACTACAAACTTAATCCTTTAGAGGGAATGTAAGCCCCCCGCCCTCAAAACAGGCTTAACATCATTTAGCAAGGCATACAGTACACCTACCAACAATGCCTCCACCATGTCTGGAGCTTTTCTCCTTCCCACTTTTAGGGTGACCATATGGAAAAGAGGACAGGGCCCCTGTATCTAAAAGTTGTATAGAAAAGGGAGTTTCAGCAGGCGCCATTTGTATGCATGCAGCACCTGGTGGAATTCCCTCTTCATTACAGCAGTTAGGAGCCCTGCCCTCTTTTGGATCTGGTCAAGAGGGCAGGGCTCCTGCAGCTTTAACAGTTATGAAGACAAACGACATGCATACAAATGAAACCTACTGAAATTATATTTTCTATGCAACTGTTAAAGATACAGGAGCCCTGTCCTCCTTTCCATATGGTCACCCTACATTTTTGGTCCAAAATTCCATACACACATACCCATTGGGGGGTGTTAGAAAAAGAGAAATAAATCTACATCTCCATTGATTCTAGTGGAGTGGAACTTCAATGAGTGGAAGTTCTGGATGAAAACAGAAGAAGGGAAAGCATAAATGCCCGCCTCCTGAAGTATCATGGTCCTGATCCATATCAGAGCTCTTTGTGCTTCTATTAAAGTAAATAATCTTTGAGGAATGTTTAATTTGACCATAAAATACCCTTTTGGGGGAAATAGGGTTCACTTACCCCACCCTAAAGAAAACTGTCAACTTCTCCTCATCTCTCATTCTCTCTTACTGTCAATGATGTTACGCTTACTCCAGTCAAGGAAGCTCGTAGTCTTGGCTTTATATTTGATTCCTCGCTCTCCTTTATTCCTCATATTGAGGCAGTAGCTAAATCTTGTCGTTTTTTCCGGTATAATATTGCCAGGATTCAATCATTTTTGTCTGTCTCTTCTGCCAAGACTCTTGTTCATGCATTGGTTATTTCTCGGTTGGACTACTGCAACCTTCTTCTCACTGGCCTTCCTTCTTCTCACATCAGTCCGTTGGTTTCTGTTCACCACTCTGCTGCTAAGATCATCTTCTTGGCTCGCCGCTCTGACCATGTTACTCCACTTCTGAAATCTCTTCATTGGCTTCCAATTCACTTCAGAATCCAATATAAACTTCTCCTGTTGACCTACAAAGCTTTTCACAGTCTAGTTCCTTCCTATCTCTCCTCTCTCATCTCACACTATTGCCCCGCTCGTGCTCTTCGCTCCTCTGATGCCATGTTTCTCACCTGCCCAAGTGTCTCTCCTTCCCTTGCTCGGCTTCGTCCATTTTCTTCTGCTGCCCCTTACGCCTGGAACGCTCTTCCAGAACATTTGAGAACTACAAGTTCAACCGCAGCTTTTAAAGCTCAGCTAAAAACTTTTCTTTTTCCTAAAGCTTTTAAAACTTGATTTTGTCCTGACTTTATACTGTTAGTTTTACCCTACCCAGTGCCTGTTTACCCTACCCTGTGCCTGTTTGCTTTCTCTTCCCCTCCTTATTGTTTTATTATGGTTTTATTAGAATGTAAGCCTATGCGGCAGGGTCTTGCTATTTACTGTTTTACTCTGTACAGCACCATGTACATTGATGGTGCTATATAAATAATAATAATAATAATAATAATAATAATAATAATAATAATAATAATTGTGTCCAGGGGGTTTACTCTCCCCACCTTGTAGAAGCGGGTGGATCAAAATTCCATTCTTGGAGGGGGATGAGATTTGCTTACCCCGCCCTGTGCTTAGGTGGGCCCCCAAGGATCATCACCTTCCATGGTCCAGCCTTGTAGCACTGCCACAAAAGTTCCTTCTTTGAATTGGCTGATGATGCAGCCAGTTAGCAAAAGAGCACATAATAAAGCAGGGCTCCTTGAGGCCCTACAATTGGAAGGAGAACAAAATGGTTGACAGGCAGTGCTGTAGAGCAGGAAATAGCAGGGAATCATTCTGCATAACACCAATGAAGCTCTTCTTCTTCATGCTGGTGCCAAGTGGGCAGGGAGAGAGAGGCATAATGAAAATGGGGGAGAATCCCAGGGCTGGTCAAGGAGGGGTGCATGCCAGTGGAAATGGAAGAAGGTGAACAGCCTTGTCCTTTGTAGGGGCAGGGCTAGTTTATCCCATTCTGTGTTTACATGGGCACCCGGTGAACTGCAAGCTTGGATTAAATGCCTCTCCAGTCAACTTTCAATGGTACTTGTTGAACCTACTGTGAATAGCAGGGGGAAGGCATGTTCTGTTCAGGAAATGGAGCATGAGATGATGTGTGTTAATAATTTGGATGAGGAGGTGCAGGGAATGCTTATCAGTTTTGCAAATGACACAAAATTGGGTGGAATAGCTAATACCCTGGAAAACAGAAACAACCTTCAAAGTGATCTTGATAGCCTGGAGAACTGGACTGAAAACAACAGAATGAAATCTAATAGAGATAAATGCCAAGTTCTACACTTAGGAAAAAGAAACCAAATGCACAATTAGAAGATGGGGGATATTGGCTCAGCAGTACTTCAAGTGAGAAGGATCTTGGAATTGTAGTTCACAAGCTGAATATGAGCCAACAGTGTGATGTGGCTGCAAAAAAAGCAAATGCTATTTTGGGATGCATTAATAAATGTATAGCTTCCAAATTGTGTAAGGTACTGTTTCCCCTCTAGACCTCATCTTAAGTATTGCATCCAGTTCTGGGCAGCACACTTCAAGAAGGATACAGACAAACTGGAAGGGGTTCAGAGAAGGGCAACGAGGATGATCAAGGATCTGGAAACAAAGCCCTATGAGGAGAGACTGAAATAACTGGGCATGTTTAGCCCGGAGAAGAGAAGATTGAGGGGAGACATGAGAACACTCTTCAAATACTTGAAAGGTTGTCACACAGAGGAGGGCCAGGATCTCTTCTCGATTATCCCAGAGAGCAGGTGATGGAATAATGGGCTCAAGATACAGGAAGCCAGATTCTGCCTGGACAAAAGGAAAAGCTTCCTGACTGTTACAGCAGTACGACAATGGAACCCGTTACCTAGGGAGGTTGTGGGATCTCCCACACTAGAGGCCTTCAAGAGGCAGTTGGACAGCCATCTGTCAGGTATGCTTTAAGGTGGATTCCTGTCATTGAGCAAGGGGTTAAAATGCACCACTTGTAAGTAAATGCAAATTTTTTCAAGTACCATACATCTGCACTGATCTCATTCAAAGGAAACCACAAACAGCAAATACTGGCACCCCTGGAGTTCTCACTGCTCAGAATGTTGGGGCATGAGGGCATAACATTGTACATGCACACCCACCCACACATAGATCTACACATTAATTTCCTTTTTGACATATAGTCTTAAATGGTTTAGGGCCTGTTGCTCCCATATCAACCTGCCTGTCTATTAAGATCGTCTAAGAACATCAGAGGAGCCCTGCTGGGTCAGAATAATGGTCCCTCTAGCCCAACAGTGTGTTCTCACAGTGGCCAACTAACCCCCAGTGGGACTTGAGTGCAATAGCACCCTCCCCAATGCCATTCTCTGGGTACCATCTGTCATCAGAAGTGAAATCACATCACCTTGCCTGCAAATGTTGTATTGCAGATCACATTCTATGTTCTTTAACATGATCACAAATACACACATTTCCAGGACTCCTGCCTTTAGGCCTCCTGGGAATGCTATCAAAATCGAATTTAGCTCCCATTTGGCTTCAGTGGGGGATACTATAATTACTTCCAGAGAAATTTTAGGGTGGTTTTTTTTCCCCCTGTTAGCCTTATCCAAGGCCCATTATAATCAGTGGGAGTCTTTTTCGCTAGTGAGCTGAAGCTGCTTTGAAAAACCTTAATGTTGTTGTGTGTGTTTTTGTCCCACAATGAGCATTTAATTGTACAGGAAGTATTTCTGCATTAGGAAAAATAAGAAATCCACATTTCTTTCTCTCGCTCGCTCTTTTTAAATGACTTTCACACAGAAACAACATTGGGGTGGGAGGGAGGGAGAACAATATAAGAAACAAGCAATGTATTTTTGCTCATAACAATTTCCTGAAGCCCTCGCGAGGACGCAAATTATGAAAATCAATCCCTCACACTTTGCAGCTAGTTCTGCCTGCTTCCTGGACCCAGTGGTCAGATTAGAACCTATACAGCCTGGTATTTATCCTAGGAGGATTTCTAATTCCCTCTCCAGATTCCCACCTGCCCGCTCCTGTTATTTGTTTCAGCTCTATCAATCGCTAGTGGCATTGGTTAGAAAACCTGCCACAAAGTGAAACTAAACTGAATAGAGGCAAAGATAGGTTAGCAGGAGGGGGTGGATTTCAAAGCAGGAGCCAGGAAGGCTATCCTTAAAACCAACCGTATGAACCAGCTCCCTTGGAGCGGAGTGCGAAGGCACGCTGCACCACTTTACATACAAAGGACTATCTCATTCTCTGCTTGAACTGTTACACATCTCTTATTAATACAAAAAAGAAACAGAATTGCTCTTCTATGGCCATGAAGAGCCCTCGGATGCATAACAACTGCTTTAGCATCTACAAGATTGCCTGACACAAATTCTGCCATATTATTAAGCGGCTATAAGCACCCGAACAATATAATGGCTCCTTCGGGACACATTAGAAAACACAAGGTAAAACATTATAGAAAATGTTCTTTAATGGCTTCATGGTATGGGGAATCGGAATGGACTGTGGAAGAAGTGGATAGATCTAATACAGATTATGTTTGACATGGGTGCAGAAACACAGGCCTGGGGGACATACTAAATGTTTGGTGGTTTCTCAGCTTTTGTGCAGTTTTCTCGCCATCTTAAAAGGTCGGTGGGAGAGGCTATGTTATAGAATCATAGAATGGTAGAGTTGGAAAGGGCCTATAAGGCCACTGAGTCCAATCCCCCTCTGAATGCAGGAATCCACCTGAAAGCATTCCTGCAAGATGGCTGTCCAGTTGCATCTTGAATGCCTCTAGTGTGGGAGAGCCCATGATCTCCCTAGGTCATTGGTTCCATTACCATACTGCTCTAACAGTCAGGAAGTTTTTCCTGATGTCCAGCCGGAATCTGGCTTCCTGTAACTTGAGCCCGTTATTTCGTGTCCTGCACTCTGGGATGATCAAGAAGAGATCCTGGCCCTCCTCTGTGTGACAACCTGTCAAGTATTTGAAGAGTGCTATTATGTCTCCCCTCTGTCTTCTCTTCTCCAGGCTAAACATGCCCATTCTTTCAGTCTCTCCTCATAGGGCCTCATCATCTCCCCAGAGATGATGGAGAAGAGATCCTGGACCTCCTCTGTATTATGTCCTTGGTGGAGGGGGATTTTTATTTTTATTTTAACCAAGCATTATTGCAGCATACCAATGATTTGGGTGATGGGAATGATGGCTCATAGTTTCTTTCCACACACCCATCTCAAGTGGTCTCAGTATCCCTGCCAAACTAAATGGCCAAATTGCCTGCTTATAACTTAACACCTCTCTTTAAAAAGAAATGTGTTAGTGTGTTTGTCGGACATGCAATTTTAGTCTAGCCACTGTGGCCAGTCGCTATTTTATTATCATTTACATTGCATCTCCCATCTACCTTCTATCTCCACTTCAGTGTTAACATTTAATGGTTATTCTCACAGAAGCACAAAGGATAGAATTCCAGGAATAACCTTCCTGAAAATGGGAAAGAAGAAAAGGTCTTTCCTAGTATATCTTCCCCACATCTGACTGAATTTTCTATTGACATGCAAGGTAATGAAGTCATCAAATTATTATAATTGCAGTGAAACCCATTATTGACTCATGGTGGTGCATATTTTATATGGGTTATCTCTGCTAATATTCTGTACAGATCCCGAGGATAAAAAAAAAAGATTCAGTTTCATTTCATTATTTCTTAAAAGGTTTCTCTCTAAGCTGCAAACCACATACTACATACCCTTAATAAACCTAATGAGCTACAGGAATGACATTCCACCACCACCAACACCCATTCTACATGAAACTGCTGGAACGTTCGAGTTGGTCTTATTTTGCCACTTCGGCTGAAGTGACATTTTCAGAAATGTTGTTATCAGGAATCCTATGCATTGTACTTTTATTATATGCAAGAAGAACCAATAATGTAACACTGGAGAGGAGACAGGAGGGAGACAGTGTGATCCAATTTAAATAATGAAATACTTTCTCCTTGTGGTGGACAGACTGGAATTACATGCCTTGCTTGCAAATGCTATCCCTTCTTTCACTGCAGCTTAATAGACATTTTTGAAGATAGCTAGTCGTAAGTTGCAAGCAAGCATTTGGAGAGAGGTTTGACAGGGCCGGACGATGATTCATCCTATTTAGCTGACCCTATGGATTTTATAGATCCATTCATTCATTCCAATTTCTAAATTATCCAATCATAGAATGCTCTGGGCAGGGTGGGGCCAGGAGGCACTTAAAGCAATGGCCCATTAAAATGAACCAAATACACTATTAAATATTGTGAGTTGGAACGAGATTTGTCCTTCCTTTTTAGTAGACCCACTGAAATCATAGTTAACTTAAGCCCCAATTAATTTCAATAGGTGTACTCAAAGAAGAGCTAAATCTTGTCCCAATGCTTGAATAATAAAGCTAGCTAAATTGAACCCCTCTCCAATATCTGCTTAACCCAATCATTTAAAACCAAACTTAACAAGAACCAGATAGCACTTCTGGAAAATGAACTTATGTATGAATCAGGCATTTGGTCTATTGAAAGCCCAATATAGTCTGATGTTACTGGCAGTGTCTTTTCAAGGCCTCTGGTCTTTCCCAGCACTACTGTCTGAGATCTCTGTAGTTGAGGATTGAACTGACACCTTCTATATCCAAAGCTGAGCTACACACCCCTCCCATGAATGCAGAGTGCAGAGCAAAATAGAAGACCAAGTAATTGATGCATCTGCTTTCCCTGCTTTTGCTCAGAGTCTCACAAATCTCCAAAAGAAGATAGACATACCATTGTGTGAAAGCTCCTGAGGGCCAAAGCAAACATTTGGAGGATGTGTAGCATGCATGTATAGTTTTGATTAAGTTAATTGCAGACCTGAGGAAGGAGTGGGGGTCCTTATCACAAATGCTACATATGTGCAATGGAGGCTTATATCTTTGCTTCCCAGCATGATCAAAATCTAAAACCACCACCACCCTTGGCATGGCTAGAACACACACACACACACACACACACACAGAGAGAGAGAGAGAGAGAGAGAGAGAGAGAGAGAGAGAGAGAGAGAGAGAGAGAGAGAATGAACCACTGGTACCAATGAGATTTTTTTCCTGCATTTTAGCTGCATGGAGGGGGCAGGTTAAACATAATCCTCCCCTCCACATATGCTACATTGTGATAAGGAGCCCACCCACCCAGCCTTGCATGCCTGTAATTAACTTGATCAAAACTGGATATTTAGCTGTATGCTACATCTTTTTAGAATGTCAGCTTTGGCCCTGAGAATGCTTTTCTATGTATCCTTACTAGTGCTGAACCAGAATAGGCTCCTATTTACAGGCTTCAAACTGGGGGGGGGGGGGGAGGTGCTTTCCATTGATCTGAGAGCATAAATTGGGGTGAAATGTACACCTGGCAGCAATCTCACTCTCCCCACTGCTTGTGAATAGGCATAGATGAATAAGTATTTCCGGCCCACTTCTGTATGCATTCACTCCTGAGTCCATTCTATCTAATTTCTTCATTAATCGGCAAAATTCTTTTTAACTATGCATTTAAATGTGTATTTTAGAACATATTTTCTTTTAACATATGCATTTCTAAATGCTTTTTATCTCAAATATGAATTTTAATATGTCTTGATGCATGTTTTGAGCTGAGAACTGCATCTCAGCATTCAGAGTCGGTGAATACATTCCAATCCACACATTAGTCTGGGTCCAGGTGTGGACTGGGTCAGTTTGTAGAAAATTCACTTAGATTGAATTTGTTAAGCATCCCTACAAGTAGATACTATGTCCCACCACCACCAATGCAAGTTCTATTTCCTACCCTGAAGATGCCAGAATGAGGTCAGGAAGCATTCCTTCCAGCTTCTGCCCCCACTCTGATTTGGCTTCATGGTGATATGACTTGACGTAATGAAGAGAGGACCCAACAGTGTGCAAAACAATCAATGTCACCACCATGACTATACAAACAGGCAGAAGGGGGGGAAAGGGCCAGGAGGTACGTGCTTCTGTGCAACCTCCCCTCCTCTCCTCCAACAAAGTCCCCACTTCAGAGCCAAAATACCTCTCAAAAGAATTTAGGCTCACCTCTGGTCTTTTCAAGTCTTCAGGGAGATATATGAGATGGAGGATTGATGGACGTCATAGTATCAATCCTAAAAGGTTCCAGATATCTCCAACTTCTTATCTGCTTACAGAAAGGGCAACCCCAGATAATAGGATTCATTTCCATTACAACCTTTCAACCAATGCAGAACTATAAATTAAATGGAACATTCCTACAGCAATGGCTGTCTGATGGTCTTGGACCACAGAGGGCATTGGCAGAGGGCGTTGACTGCAAATATAAAAGGGTCTGTTGCAAAGAACTTCGCTAAGTCTGTTAAATAAGCATTGTGATTAAACTTAATGATGTAGCACTAGGTGGTTGATTTGACATTTGAGAATACCGACAGATCACTGCATGTCAAGATATTAAAACTAGCATTGTCAGTCTTGATGCTTGAACACGTATATTAGTAAATATACAGGTGTCACTGACCAGCAACAATCTGTTCTTTGACTGGAAAGGAATACAGCCAAAATAGTGTGCCTCACTCCTTTTCATCCTTCCCTTCTTGTGATCTTTTTCACTACCAGCAGGTAGAAATCTTTATTTTTTTCCCCTTCTGGCTGCCTTCACCAAACTATCCTTAAAACTCTCTGGGTCTCGAAAATCTGCTTTAAGTAGGAGGGGCAGGGGAGGAGTTAGCCATTAGTTGGGAAACCCAAAACATTCATTGTGTACTGAGTATATGAATGTAAGAAGGGCCCAGCTGGATCACACTAAGGGTCCATCTAGTCTAGCATTTGTTCACACAGTGGCCAACTAGTTGTTGATGGGAAACCTAGAAGCAGGACATGAGTGCAAACACAACCCCCCACCCATGTTCCCCAGCAATTGGTGTACATAGGTATACTGCCTCTGATACTGGAGGTAGCATATAGCCCTCAGGACTAGTAGCCCTTGATAACCTTCTCCTCCATAAATTTGTCCAATCCCCTTTTAAAGCCACCCAAATCAGTGGGCATCACTAGAACTTGTGGTAGTGAATTCCAAGGTAGTGCTATTACAATATTTTAAATTTAAGAGAAAGAAATCACAAAATCCTGAATAACTGTATGATATAAGTGAGCCAAATATATTAGGATACACTTTCTGATGGGCTGACAGTATCACCAAAAAAAAAAAATGATGCATGATTTCACATCAGTCTATGCCAGCACACCAAGGCCTCTGAGAGTATGTTTCTATAGGGATACGTATGAAGAGTTTGAAACCGCAAGCATTCTCCATAAAGTCAAAAGGCCATATTGCTTTAGTGCTGCTTCTTTTTTTATAAATGGTACTGCCTGGGACACCAAGTCAGGTAGAACATTGAATTATAAGTGTGATGCATTATGGGATAGTCCTTACTAAGCTTTGTTCCCCCTACAAGGCCTTGGATGGAACAAAATATAGGACAGTTCCCACCACATAGATTGACAAAACAGATGAGGGAGCCTTCCTGCTGCAAAAGCTGGAGTCCAGAGGGAAGGGATTATTAAAATAATAATAATAATGTTTGGATTCTGTGCTCTTGGCATTTGCCATGAATACAGTTGCTTCCGATTTGCATTGTGAGGCAGCAGAACTGTTTCCATTGTAATTATGTGGATGTCAAAGTGATTGGCAGGGGGAAACAGGCTGAGCCACTTTGTGACAGCACACCTGCCTGCTTGGCCTGCTGCAGAAGGGGGATCTGTCACGGGGTGGACACTAGCGCTCAATCCTTAGCTCTCCAAAAGGTGGTTGCCATGGATACAACCTAACGATTGCCTTTGTTCAATACAAGGCTAAGCCTCTGGTTGCTTGGGAATCGGAATTAGGATAACATTGCATTCAGGTGATGGGAATCTTTATCATGCAATCTGCCAGCCCAGGCATCAGAGCCTTGTTTTTCTTTTGTTGTTAAGGAGATGTTGGGACAGAGCCTCACCTGGACACCCGCACCAGGCCTTTACTTCTGTGGCAGACATCACAGAGAGATGTCCAGTAGTCCCCAGACTCAGCTGTAGGCGGGTGTCAGAGATGAGCCAATGTCATGTTCTCTGGCCTCAACTCCAAGTTCAGATGAAGACACAGATGGGCATCTGCCTTGTACTCCTGAATCTTCCAGGCTGGAAAATGTTGGTTTGTTGGACTCTTTAGACTCAGAAGATACACTCCTCCACCCTGCTCTTCCACAGTGCTCTGTCCAGAGTGCTGACCAGGAATGTGGAACAAATCCACTCTGTTGGCATTTTTTTAAAAAAGTATTTATTTCTTACATGTCTATACCGCCCAAGAGGCAAACCTCACAGCACCACAATCAAAACCATAAAATACAACACAATCAAATGTAGTTGAAAATAGGGCTGTGCATGGACCGCCCGATCTGCTCTGGATCCCTATCTGAACCTTCCAGATTGGGTCCGCTCCTCTTCGGGTCAATCCGGATCCGGAGTTCTGGTTTTTTTTCCCCATAGACTTCCATTGCAAATGTAAAATCTCTATAACTTTTTTAGTTTTTACGTTAGAAACATGAAAATGGGCACCATGATAGCTTCTAAATATATCCTTAGTCATGACCGCTTTGAAAAAAATGGGATCATCCCGATTTTTGGGGATTTTTTAAAAGATTTCCCGCATTTACAGAAATGCAGTTATCTCCATTGTTTTTCAAGATACATACATGTAACTGGGCACCATGATAGCTTCCACATAGGACCTTAGGCATGGCCACTTTGAAGGAAATCAGATCATGCCCTGATTTGGGGGGAGTTTTTAAAAATATTTCCAACTAACTCCTCCAAATACAGTTCCAGAAAATCCACTCCTCACTGACCGAAGTCCTACCCTACAAAGACAGAGAAAGAAAAGTTTCTCTGTATGCCTCTGGCTTAGTCTCCCACCCCCAACATTGGGATTGGAGGATGCTTCACATGGGGTGATCACTTATCAGTACAACTGAGAGATGAAGCTGCCTATCAATGCCAAAAAAAGCTTATTTCCCCCTCCCACTTTTACCCATTAAATAAAAATTCATTGCAAGGCAACTACTGAATGGACATTTCTGAAAATCTACACAAATGACCCCCAATGAGCAATCTCTAAGCTCATTAATTTTCAGGACTCTATCTTTAAAAATAAAGAAGTTATAGGCATTTTTTCACCCAATACAATTCAATACAAAAAATGTCCAAAATGGTGTCCAGAGCTCCAGATCAAGGCAAAGTGATCTGAATCGAAGCAAACCACTTCGCTTTGATCTGGAGGTCCCTAGACCCAATCCATATCTGAATTTAGTGGGTCCGTATCAGGTCACTCCGCTCCGGATTCGGGGATCCAAAACGGAGCGGAGCACAGCCCTAGTTGAAAAGCTTAAAACTATGGTATAAAATAAAATTTAAAAAACCAAAATGAAAACTCACAGCAATTGCAAAGCTTTAAAATACAGTACTAGATCTAAAACAACATAAAGGGAAAGAGAAAAATGGGGAAATAAGAAAGTCATCACCTGGCCCTGAAAAGGCTGCAGTGTAAGCACCAAGTGAGCCTCTCTGGGGAACTCACTCCACAACTAGGGTACCACAACAGGAACAGCCCTGTTCTTAGTAGCCAACCACTTCACTCAGTAGCCACTCACCTGATGGTGGCTGCCAGAGGAAGTCCTGTGAAGACACTCACTCGATCTGGAGATTCAATCTTTCACGTATGAGAATCAAAATTTGCACCATTGAATGAATGTTCAAAACGAAATTGAAAGTCACTCTTCTCCAAATTTTGCAAACAATATAAAATGCATTCAAAAATATGCCACTTTTCTTTTCTCCTACATTCAACTTTTTAAAATAAATAAATCTCCGGTTCTTTCTTTCGTTCCAGTTTATGAAGAAATTTGTGGATTTTGGTAAGTGCTTGTGTGTCTTTTTAAAAAAATGAGCCTTGCTTCATCCTCCATCCCTAGTTAATGGAAGTGGGAAGACAAGTAGAGAAGCAAGTCTCATGTATTCAAGAAATAAGAAGGGAGGATGTTAGCTCAGTTCAAAAAGAAGCATTAAAGGGGAAGAATGAAGAAGCCATGAGAGGAAGAAAAGAAGAAGAGTGGGAAAACTACCAGTTGTGGCCAAGGAGCAGGATTCATGGCATCTGCAGAATATACACCTGGACATAGCTAAGCTGAATGAGCTCCTCATGAAAGTAAAGGTAATACAGCAATGGGGAAAAAAGGCTGAACCTGAGGAGCTTCATTGACAAGTCAAGCACATCCCAACAGGCCACCATTACCAACTGGGTTGCCACCACTGAAAAGACCATCTCCTTAATAGCCACCATTACACAAACCATAAAACAAACTTGAGGGGTGACTTAGGGCTGAAACTGCATCTGTCCATGGGGTGGGGGGGAATCGCATTGTCACAACATCAGCAAAGTTTGTGGGGGGGGGAAGCATTTCAGTTTGTTTTTCTATCAGAATTTGCCCAGTTATTTATCATAGAATTATAGAATCAAAGAATCATAGAATAGTAGAGTTGGCAGGGGCCTATAAGGCCATTGAGACCAACCCCCTGCTCAACGCAGGAATCCACCTTAAAGCATCCCAGACAGATGGTTGTCCAGCTGCCTCTTGAAGGCCTCTAGTGTGGAAGAGCCCACAACCTCCCTAGGTAATTGGTTCCATTGTTGTACCACTCTAACAGTCAGGAAGTTTTTCCTGACGTCCAGCCGGAATCTGGCTACCTGTAACTTGAGCCAATTATTCCGTGTCCTGCTCTTTGGGATGATCAAGAAGAGATCCTAGTCCTCCTCTGTGTGACAACCTTTCAAGTATTTGAAGTATGCTATCATGTCTGTCTTCTCTTCTCCATGCTAAACATGCCCAGTTCTTTCAGACTCTCCTCATAGGGCTTTGTTTCCAGGCCCCTGATCATCCTCGTTGCCCTCCTCTGAATCCCCTCCAGCTTGTATGCATCCTTCTTGAGGTGTGGTGCCCAGAACTGGATGTAATACTCAAGATGAGGCCTAACCAGTGCTGAATAGAGGGGAACCAGTACCTTGCATGATTTGGAAGTTATACTTCTATTAATGCATCCCAAAATAGCATTTGCTTTTTTTGCAGCCACATCACTCTGTTGGCTCGTATTCAGCTTGTGATCCACAGCAATTCCAAGATCCTTCTCATTTCTAGTATTGCTGAGCCAAGTATCCCCCCATATTGTAACTGTGCATTTGGTTACTTTTTCCTAGATGTAGAACTTGGCATTTATCCCTATTAAACTTCATTCTGTTGTTTTCAGCCCAGCACTCCTCTGGGCTGAAAACAATTTGCCCGACCCCCAACACAGACCCAAACACAATCTACGGTTGAAGTCGTTCCATTCCCATGCTTGCAGTGCAATTTGCACAGCAAGACTGAATTCAAAAAATGCATACATTTGGAAAATTTCCAAACTCAAATTCAACTGAAAAGTGCACATGCACACGCTTTGATCGAAGGGGTACTGACATGAGTCAGAATGGACTTCAAGTTGGAATTCAGGGAACAGTGACAAATTCCAGTTCTGCTGATTCACATTTACACTGTATATCAACACACCAGCCCGTATGTGGCTATGGTGCATTCATAGTCTTTCTTCATGGGAACCAAGCTTCAAAGAAAATAACTATCCTGATACTAACATCAGGAAGTCAGTGGTATCTGGTGACTCTAATGTCAGTGGGGCAGTGAATCTGCTCCAGGTTTCAGTCAGAACTCTAAAGGAGCTATCCAGCACCTAGAATAGCTCCTTTAGATGTCTGACTGGTTCTGACTGAAAGCCAGATTGGATTCACCCCCCCTGACATCAGAGCCACCAGCTTCAACTGAGGGAATTTATTTGACTGGCAGAAGCCTGCCTGCCTGTCTCCCCCTCTCCACCGAAAGCCAGGGCTGGATCACTTTCTTCAAACTGCACGTGCTGGTTGCTGAAAACAAAGCATAGATGTCAAATCCTCCGTCTCCTTCTCCCCCACCGCCCCCTGCCGCCCGCTTGAGTCTCTCGCCTCCCAGAGGACCCACAATCTCCATTTCACATTGCAACATCTGCCACAGGCAGGCAAATGTGACAAGCTTCAAAACATTTCTCCTCCTTCAGAGTTTTCACATTTTGAAGGACTGTCTGAAATTGCGGGTCATCTTCGTTCGAGTAAATATGGCTCTCCTAAAGGGAATCAATGCTGTCCCAAGGAAAAACTGGGCAGTATTATTCAGGAACTTTTTTTCTGAAATGGTTGAGTGCAGGCAAGAAGCTGCCAGGTGGATTTCAAAGGCTCTGTGTCAACCCACAGTCGTGCTACGACTTCTTTAAAAACACAACCTTTAATTGCATGTCCTGCATAGCCCCCACACCACCCCCAATTATTTTTCTGAATTGCAAGCTCTGGAGATATATCTATATATAGCTATAGATACACGCACACATTCATAAAGTAAAGCTAAAGCTAAGCTAATATCTAAATTAGATATTCCCTTTCATGATTTCTCTCCTCTTCTCTTGAACGTCTCCAGGTTGTGGGAGATTCTCTAGATTAAACCATCAGGAGAGTACTCACTCAAAGAGCATATATTAAGACCGAAGGCTGAATTGGCAATGTTGGAGATTTTATTTTTGTTCTTAGGCCCACAGCTGGAAATGGGATATGAGACCTCATTCCATTGTGGAGGTTGTTGTACTTAGATGGTTGGGTTTTCCAAACAGGGGGAAACAGATGTTAAAAATAATAGAATTTACAAAACTTGTAAATTCTATCATTTTTAATATGGTCAATGCTATGGTCCTTAGAGAGTACCTTGGGATCCATAAGTGTGCAGGAACCTGCCACCCCCCACCATCATAGTCAAAGCTCCATCATTGGAGGGTTTTTTCCCAACACTCCTGGTTCCACCAAGCCAGCGTGGAAACCTCCATGGTGTCTCCCTCTCAGAAGACTGACCTCTGGAAGGGGAAAAGCATAGTGTGTTGGCAGTGTGGTGTGAAAGAAGAGGCCATAGATCTGATGAATCCAATGCCAGCCCCTGACTAAGGCCTTAGCTAGACTTAAGGTTTATCCCGGGGTCATCCCTGTTCATGTAAATGATACACGGGACCCCGGGAGCAGGCAGGGATGACGCCGGGATGATCCCGGGATAAACCTTAGGTCTAGCTAAGGCCATGCCTCAATCCCTAGGACATGCCCCATTTAAGCCACCTTAAGACTTCTGCCCTGTCAGATCTTACTGACAAGGCAGAGAAAGGAACACAGCCTCCAAAATAAGAGGCTCAGCCCAGACAGCGTAGGACTGTTTGCCTATTGTGGTGCAAGCGCTACAACTTCCTCAGAATGTTCTCATCACAAACAAACCATGTGATGGTTTGTTGCCATAAGAACTCACTGCAGCAGGGCTTAGGCTGACATGCTCTCACTTCCCCTTGTCTTTTGTGGGTTGGTGTAACATCTGAATGCAGCCAGAGAGGAAAGGGGTATCCCTGCTTTCTTTGTTACTTTTCCCTGTTCTCTTTAGCAGCACCAAGTGACTACATCAAGGAGAGCTACATCAAATTTGAATGCCATTTCCTTTGGCCAGAAAACACATCAGATTTTGGAAATAGTATGTTTTCTTTTCCAAGACAAGTTGATTCTTTCTCTTCCTCCCTCCTTCTTCCCCACCCCACCCCACCCCCCAATTTCATAGCTCAGGCCTACAGGCTGTTTAATTTTCTTGCACAGACTTGGATGCTGTTAGTGTCTCTGCAGCATTATGTGGGTGATTTCTTATTCAATGGCTCAGGGTGACTCCAATCTATGTGAGCAGTTACTGAAGGGTTTTCATGATGTGACAGCCGAGTCAGCTAGCTGAATAACAAAGGCAGAGCCATCAACCTTGCATGGTGTGGGATGTCGAATTAGATTCGCAGGCAACACCGTCTATATTGCTGCGAGAGAAAGCTTCAGTTCATTAAGCCAGTGGGCGATGAGGTGATATGTGCTAAAATAGGGCTAGACAAGAATTTGCATTCCATTCACACAGCAAGAAATTACATGAGCCAATGTTCTAGCAGAAATGCAGCAAAGCTAAGGGATGGGCATAGAGATGGCCAGAACACCTCACCATGGAGTGACTTTAAAGGTATTTAAGGTATTTTTGGGACACCAGCAAGGATGTGAGAATCTGTCCATATCTTTCCAATCCATTTCACTTTTGCATGGTTTTTCCCATGATGCCATTCAATTTCTGCATTAATCTGCAATTTTTAAAAATATATATAAATCTACAAATATTGTAAATAAATAAGTGTATTCTCTCTCTCTCTCTCTCTCTCTCTCTCTCCAAATACATATTTCAATGCATATTTTGAGCCGCTGAAAACGCCAAGAGCTGCATCACAACTTTTGGAGAGGTGTGAAGTCTATATCCAAGTTCTGATCTGCACATTAGCCCAAGAGGTGTGTATCAAGTCCTTTTGTATAGGAATCTGAAAAAGATCAAATTCCTCTGGCATCCTACATTGTTCAATTGATCAGTCCAACATCGTTGATTGACCAGTCATATGGCTGCCTGTTATTTGACCGTGGTCAAATATGGTCAAGTATTCCATGAAGTCGGGAACGCCTTTGTGGAAATGACAGTTTGAGCTCACCAAATAGCAATGACAAGAATGAATTGTCCTTGTTTCCCAGTCTTGCAGGAGTCAGGGTCTCACACATGCATACAGTCCTTAATTTAGGAGGAAGCACATACATACATACAAACACGTACGCACACACACAGAGCCACCTTTCAACTTCACTTAGGCCACAGCTAGACCTAAGGTTCATCCTGGGATCATCCAGGGTTCGCCCCTGCCTGAGCACTGGATCCCCTGTGTTTCACCTAGGTGAATAGGTTTGACCCCTGGATGATCCAAGGATAAACCTTAGGTCTAGCTATGGCCTTAGAGAACTGGTTCTGCATTATCCCTTCCTGGTTAAACCACATGACTAAACTTGTATGCAGATGTCTCTGAACAGGAATTAGGATTACTGTGCAGGCCAAAAGGGTTCCACCCTCCTCAGCTTTCATGGCATACCCCTTGACAACTGATTCCAGAAGGCTAAAAGACAACTATGACTTTGCTAAAACTGAGGAAAATCCACCCATTTTGATTCCATTAAAATTAGAGCTATACCCAAATTGTCTTACAAAATTCTCCACCCTATTTGTGGGCAGAGAAATTGGGGGAATTTCACTGAATTTCTCTAGGGGAGGAGACATTCTCCAATACTTCCTCATGGGTAGGGCTTACCACTTGTAGCATAGAGTTGTAGCAGAGCTTCTTTCTTTTTTTCCTAAAGTGCTTTCTTCTTCTTCTTCTTCTTCTTCTTCTTCTTCTTCTTCTTCTTCTTCTTGTACTGCCACTCTAAGTGGCAACAGCACCAACTGTGTTGGTAGCCGGACCCCCATTTTGTATCCCCCAAAATGCACCATTCCTAATCTTGTTCTGGGGCTTTGTCAGGGGCAGGGAACAGGAACGTACCAGCCACCATCAAAAATAAGTAAACATTATTAACAAAATTGGGTGAAAACTCTGCAAAGTGGTGTTTTATTTCTAGGTATTTAAAAAAAACTCTCAGAGTGCCAGTGTGGTGTAGTGGCTAAGGTGTCGGACTGGGAGTCAGGAGATCCAGGTTCTAGTCCCCACTCAGCCATGGAAACCCACTGGGTGACTTTGGGCCAATCACAGACTCTCAGCCCAACCTACCTCACAGGGTTGTTGTTGTGAGGATAACATGGAGAGGCGGAGGATTATGAACGCCGCCTTGGGTTCCGTGGAGGAAAAAAGGTGGGATATAAATGTAATAAATAAATAAATAAATAAAAATACATCTTTCTGAGAAAAATGTATTCTGATTTTGTTGCTGTTGTTGTTTCTTGTTCAGCTCTAGTTGTCATTCTTCCAGGTTCAGCACCTGCCCTGGAGTCTTCCAAATGCTAAATTTCTGAGGTAATTTTGGATATATCTTGTATTCAGTGCAGGTATTGATAAAACCACACCTTCCTTGCAAGTCCTGTAGCAGGTGTTAAGGGGGGGCAGTGTCTGTGTACAGGCCTAGGGAAATGGTGCAGCTAGTGCTGTGCCAAAATCCGTCCTCTAATTTCCTGAAACTTTTCTCCCTTGTGAAAGTGGTTACTATTTTCCTACCTCATTCTCGGAGCTTTCTATGATTTATTCAATCTATTTTGAATGCCTTTCGGTGGTGTTTTTGAGCTCACCTAATCACAGCAAGGTGACTGAGGGTGTGGTGTGTGTGTTTTCTTTCTAGTACACATCTCTCTATTGTCCTGCAGCCTCCCAGGCTGCTGGTGCATCCTGATATTAAAAAAAGCTCTGTTGGGGGAAGTACCTCATGATGTCTTCTCCGGGGAAGCCTATGGGCTCATCTACACCAAGCAGGATATTCCGCTATGAAAGTGGTATGAAAGTGGTATATAAAAGGCAGGAGTCACACCATTGCTTTATAGCAGTATTGAAGTGCACTGCAGAATCTACACTACTGCTTTATAGTGGTACTGAAGTGCACTGACAACTATTGTGGCCCATGACACATCTACACCAAGAGGATGTAACACTATGAAAGTGGTATGAAAGCAGTGTATGGTATGTGTCAATAGGCCCCAACAGTTGTCAGTGCACTTCAATACCGCTATAAAGCAGTAGTGTGGCTCCTGCCTTTTATATACCACTTTCATACCACTTTCATAGTGGAATATCCTGCTTGGTATAGATGAGCCCGGTGCCACCTGTTAGTGGCCATGGCTAGACCAAGCCTGTATCCCAGGATCATCTAGGGATTATCCCTGTACATCCAAATGACATGCAGGAGATACAGGAAGCAGGCAGGGATGACCCCTCCATTTGCCTGGGATAATCCTTAGGTCTAGCTAAGAACACACATTCTTTGAATTCATGGAGTGGGACATCTGAATCTCTCTCTCATTTGGTGTGAGTTCTGAATATCTCTCTATATTTATTGCATTTTAATGTTGTTTGTATTAGCATTTTATGATTATCCAGTTCAGGCAGCAGGAAGAAAAACCAGTACATTTAAATTAATAATTACCCCTTTCGGCTGTGCTCAGTACTATTAATTAAAAATATGTGTTTTTAGAAGAAGGTACTGCACCTTTATTAGCACCTGTGGTCAACTGCTGAACTGATTTGATTTTAAACAGGGAATTATTTTGATCCTGTCTGAAACAAGGAATTATGCAATCTCCAATCTCCAGAGATAATTCAGCTATTTGACTGTAAATCAGGGGCTGGGGGAACGAAGGTGCCATGAGAGAGTAAATTTTGCATGGTGATTTGAAAGAAGCAGCCAGACCTTTAGTTGCAGGGATCTAATATGCAGACAGACAGCACTAAATAAAAAGAAAACCAAACAAAATCTAAGCTATATTAAAATGAATGTTGGGGAGCGGCGTTAAAAGCTATAAAAAGAGATTTATCAGGAAGATGAAATTGAACCACATGGATTCATCAATAGTACATTACAAGCTGGGATGCTCTCCTCACCCACCCACTCAAATCAGATGGAATAGTTCTAAGGACATAAGAGAACAGGCTTCTTTAAAATAAAATAAAAAACACTGAAAAGGCAAATGCAATTTACATAGTACAAACAAGGCATCAGAATGCAGGTTTAATTTAAGTTACTAGTAAAGTTTTCATGAGTTATAACGCTATACCTGCCCTGGCTTTTTCTGATCATACATTCCAGGACAAACCAGGAATAATAACTGAGGCCTCCAGCATCACACATGGTCTTTCAAATCAGGATTCCACATCCATGTTTTGTTCTGGGAAAGTTGGGGCCAGAAAAGACATTACTTTCAATGTGAATCTAGCAGCTAAGTCTTCTTTTCATTTTTACACTAGAGTAGGTTCAGGGAAGCCCAATCCAGATCCTAACCCACCCACCCCCTGCTAAGTCCAGATCAGAGACCCTATGCCTACTCTAGAGCAAAAGGCGTGGAGAAGAAGTAAACAAGGACATAGTTGCTAGACAGACATTTAGAGCGTCATCCACAGGGGGAAATCGCATTTGCTTACCGTCGCTTCTCTGCCTGCGCATTTGTCCCTCATTACTTCCTCATTCTCAAGGTCAGAGGAAAGAGGAAGTAAACAACGTGCACGTGGCCCATTCAGTGGGCTGTTTTGATCCCGCTGCTTCTCCTGCACACTGCAGCAGATAGCAGCAACTTCTATCTTTAAAAATAAGTCAGACTTACTGGGATGTTTTTGTGGCATGAAGAAGGCTAGGAGGGGCGTGGGAGGCAGAGGACGTCATGAGAGGGACCTGAGAAAACCTGTGAGTGCCCAGTAATGAGCGTGCAATAAAACACTCATCTGATGGAGCTCTTTAACTAACACCTATTTTGGCCATCGTTGAAGAGGTTCTGCTTGACTTTCTGGGGTGGAGGGCTGCTGAAGAGAAGGTGTGCTGAGTTGAGCCTGAGTGTGTTTGTTTGCTCCACCCATTCCTGCAGGTTCTAAAGGCTCCTGGGCGCTGGAGGCACGAGCCTGTGGCGAGAGACAAAGGGCTCTCGGCCTGAGGCTCTCGGCCATGGGCACGAAGCCACTACAGAAGAACGGCCACCTGGAAATAAAGAACTGGATGAGAGTCTTAAACTGAAAAAGCTTGACTTTCCACAAAGTTCCACAGACAGTTCAACACATACTGGCTTGGGTTCTAAGAGAAATTAAGTTAAGGAGGTTTGTGGAAGAAAAGTTTTCCCTCCATGCAGCCTCCTGCACCCCCTAAAAAGCCTCTCCAGAGAGTGAGATTGGGCCTGTCAGGTTTTCGTGTTAACCTTAACAAAAATTAACAAAAAAAATTGTTAACAAAAAATTATCCCAAACTATGAGCACAGCAGTTGATTTCTGCGCAAATACAATAGTACAGCGGCTTGAAACGGAGCAATTGCGGTAAAACAACACACTATGCTTTCCCCTACGATCATGTTAAACAAACTCTGGGAAGAGAAGGAAGGGAGGCTGTTTGTAGGAAGCAGAAGGGAGTGCATGGGCCAAGACTGTTGCTGCCGCTTGGCTTGGGAAAGGTTCCAGTGGAGGAGGAGCAAACGTGCACTGTAGCTCGGGTACCGGGCACACGGGTGCCTTGCTCCATTTCTTTTTTAAAAAAACAACTCTTTAAGAAGCTTCGCAGTTCTAGGGAGGCACGGGGGTGAGCCACCACCACCCCTGTCCTGGTGCATTTTCCTCATTTAAGGTGAAAATGTACCCTTGGTCATGCCTATGCAGGAGTAAGAACATAGAGTTAAATGGGACCTCTCTCCCTTCTCCTTCACGGTTGAGCAGAGAACTGCCCCAAAAAGAAATGAAACATGGGCCCTTTCTACACCTAAGCATTATCCCAGGCAAATGGAGGGATCATCCCTGCCTGCTCCCAGGATCCCCTGTGTGGCATTTGAATGCACAGGGATGATTTTAGAGCTGGAAAAAGGGCAACTAAAATGATGAAGGGGCTGGAGCATCTCCCCTATGAGGGAAGGTTACATCAGCTGGGATTGTTTAGCTTGGAAAAGAGGAGGCTAAGGGCAGACATGATAGAGATGTACAAAATTCTGCATGGTATGGAGACCGTGGATAGGGAGAGATTTTTCTCCCTCTCTCAAAATACTAGAACCCAGTGGGGTCATCCCATGAAGCTGATTGGTGGGAGATCCAGGACAAAGAAAAGGAAGGACTTCTTCACACAGCGCATAGTTAAATTATGGAATTCACTACTGCAAGATGTAGTGATAGCCACCAATTTGGATGGCTTTAAAGGGGGGGGGGGTTGGATAAATTCCTGCACACAAAGGCTATCAATGGCTACTAGCCCTGATGGTTGTGTGCTATCTCCAGTATTCAAGGCAGTAAGCCGGTGTGCACGAGTTGCTGGGGAACATGGATGGGAGGGTGCTGTTGCACCATCTCCTGCTTCTGGGTCCTTGGTCAACAGCTCATTGGCCAGTATGTGAACAGAGTGCTGGACTAGATAGACCCTTGGTCTGGTCCAGCATAGCACTTCTTATATTCTTTTGTTCTTATGATCCCGGGACAACCCCGGAATATAGGCATGGTGTAGACAGGCCCATGGAGGGGAAGAGGCGAAATGAGTGCAGTACAGGGATGATGTCATGTGAGTACTGGGCTGTAAATCCACATACCAGGCATGGCGAATGTGTGATAAATTGCTGGTGTGATGGAGCTCAGTGTAAAGATTACAGAGGAACAGGGAAACCTTCAGGGGGTGGCAGATGATGTCAGCATCCCTGTTAATAAACAAAAAATGCTGGTACTGCATCCCCATGACTCTTGGATCTGCTACCCCACCAGTGATTCCCCTCTACCCCAGCGGCCCCTATGTGCACCCCACATTGTGTAGGAGCACCCCTCAGTCCTTTAGAGCAATTTTTTGGAACTGCAAGTGGCTGAGGGGTGGGGAGGGGGTCAGGAAATTTTACCCCAAGGAAAATATGTATAGGATTACAGCCAGAGAATGTGAATGTTCGAGCCAGGAAGTCCCTGGTTTTGATTTATTTAAAATCTTTCTTGAATATCTTTCAGGGCAGGAGCCCTCCCAATAAAGCATATTACAGTAATATTCCCATAACAAAAACTGATTCAGTCCAAAAAAAAAACCTAGCAAATGCTCTAAACAACCAGACGAACCAAACAACTAGGGTGACCATATTTTGGAAACCAAAAAGGAGGACAACATGGTCGCCCCCAAGGGGGCGTGTCCAGCACCAAGGGGGCGTGCCCACCTGAACATAGCCTTGGTCACATGTCTGATTTTACAGCACACATTTAAGACAAATCTGTTCTACATAACATCTTAATGTTAAAATCACTGAAATAAAGAACAAGTGAGAGATTCAATGTATCTGAAATTGACTTCACTCACTCCTATTTTTGTAGGTTTTCTGTACTTTGAAGCTTTTGCTATACTCTGTGTGTTACATTCTCCCCTTCCCTCAAATATCTTTTCTGACTGTGTCTTCACTCATTGAAGCTGCTGTTGTTGTTAACAGGGTGGGAATCTACACTGGTGTTATTCTAACGTTTTGAATGGGTTACTGTGACGCACAGCGTCACGTGACCCTGGGTCTCCAACGTTGTAAATGCGTTCTACTTACCGGGTCTATTTCTTAGTTCCAGCGTGGTTACAGATTCATGTGCCTCGTCCTACCGGTAATTCTCCTCTCCCTTTCTCAGAGCTGCTGGGTTTGCTCCGCCCACTTCCTGTTCTCCTTCCTTCTCCCGTTTGCTGTCTTATCTGCTACAGCAGATAAATCACACCAGCCTTATACTGTGCAATCACTGACAATTGCATGAAAAGGACTCAGAAGTTTTCCACCTTAGAATCTGCTTTTATTGTGAAGTACTCCCATGCATCCTGCCTTAAAATTTGAATCAAATTGGGTCATCAGTTGATTTTTTATGATTTTTTTTAACATTCCCCCCTCTTTGCAAAGGAGCTGAGGAGTGCTCAAAGGATTGTTGTAGCTCCATGCAGGAAAATTAACAAGGGTCTCTTGCTCCCAGTCCAAAACTCATGACCAGCGGGGCTTAAATAGGGCTGCTGCTAAAACTTTTCAATTTGATCTCCCATCCCAACCCTGACCAGACCCAACCCTGCTTAGCTTCAGCAAAGTGGTTGGCTCCTATCCACTCAGGCTATTCCCTGGGACCTACATTATGATGTTTTGGGAGGAGGTTTGTGTGTGTGCTTATGACTATTGCCCTGCACTGCTGGCTAGGAATGAGGCAGGCAGTGGGCGGAGCAAACCCAGCAGCTCAGAGCAACCCAGAACAACGGAAAAGATTCAACCATGTGCCCTGCAGTAACGTTACAGCTAAACGTAAGTCACACTAGTATGCCCCGTGATTCAGAGAACCGATACAGAGAACCACGTTAGAAAGGGACACTAGCAACGTTATAAGACTAGTGTAGATCCGGCCAGGGTTTGCTACTGGCCGGCCGGATGGCTGGTTTTTTTAAATTTCAATTTTTAAAAAAAGCCTGTTGTATAATTGTCACAAGTTTCTCTACTCTAACATTAGGGTGGGTGTTGTGGCAGTGAACACTACTTTGCCCATTCACACTTCTCACTTATATACATTAGTTTCTCAAGGCTTTTGTGTTGGAACCACTTGGCACATCCAGACTTTGAACTCCTGTCTATGTCCTGCACAAACATGTGACTCTGAGACCCTCTTCCTAATGCCCTGCGTTTCATGCCAGCGCCATGGGGCTAAGTTACAATATGTATCAATAGGTAGAACTAAGTGAGACACACAGGAAGTTAGATGGAAGAGGAAGTCAGGGACACAGACTTTGATTGAAGGAATACTCGCCCAATCAGGAGGTGACACAGCAGTCAGTGACTCAGCACTCTCGGGAGTCAGTCAGGGCTGGAGAGAAGTTAGAAGCTATGTTTGTTTGAGGCAATAAAAGTTTTATTTTTATATAATACTGCCTTCCTCATTTGCAACAAACCTATCTTTGAAACACAATAGATGTCTCTTGGTTGTCTGTGCAGCTTCTGTTGTCTCTCACTCTAAGTCATTGCAGACAAACCAAAGCCTCCAGCCTCAAACAATCTCCCTCTCTCCCCCACCCCACCAAAGTCTCCCAATGGTCCAGCTAGGCTGCGCACTTGTGGCTTGGGATATTGCTTATTGCAGGTTATTGCTTGGTCATGTCTGGTGACACTTACATTATTATTATTATTATTATTATTATTATTATTATTATTTCCCGCCTTTTGCCCAATACTTTAAAAACCTCTCCTCCTGCACAACTTTGATGCACTCTTAAAACACTCTGTGTGGCAAGCCAGCCTCAGTGCCAAGCTACAGGTGCATCTGGGTTGCCTTCAGCCTTTCTCTGCCTTATGCCAGCCTGCCAACATTTCCAGACTCAATTAATCCCCCACCCCCCTCTCTCTCTGCCAAAGTCTCCCAACAGTCCAGCCAGGCTGTGCACTTGTACCCTGTGGCTGGGGATAGGACAACAGCTTATGACTTGGTTGCATCTGGTGACTCTTGTTTTTTTAAAAAAATTCCACCACCAGCTGCCTCTGTCTCCAGCAAAAGAGGAGGTTTGACAACCTGAGTTTGAAGGATATGGCTCCAGTAGTTTTAAAACACAATAATTTTAAAACTTTGGACTTTTAAAAAAAATCCTAAAAAACAATGGGTGAACAGATCTGATTCAAACTTGGCATGGATAAATCTCTCCTTAAGAGCTATCATGGTGCCAACTTTCAGCCCTTCATCTTTAAAAATGTGATTTTTAAAAAATAATTTTAAAACCTCAAACTTTAAAAATAATCCTAAAACTCAATGGATGGACAGATCTGTTTTATTTATTTATTTATTTATTTATTACATTTTTATACCGCCCAATAGACGAAGCTCTCTGTTCATCTGTTTCAAACTTGGCATAGCTAAAGTCCTTGTTAAGAGCAATCATGGTGCCAAGTTTCATCTCTTTATCTTTAAAAATAACATATATATTTTTTTAAAAAATTAAATCCTCAAATTTTAAAAAATTCCTAAAAATCAATGGATGATTTTCAAATTTCAAAATTTGATTTTCAAAATAGCTAAAGCTCTAATGAAAAGCTATCATGGTGCCAACTTTCAGCTCTTTATCTTTAAAAATGACAGTTTTAAAAATAAAAATTTTAAAACCTCAATTTTTAAAAAAATCAATGGATGAACAGATCTGTTTCAAATTTGGTGTGGCTAAAGCTCTACCTAAATCCTATCATGGGGTGAAGTTTCATCTCTTTATCTTTAAAAATGATGATTTTAAAAATAATAATTTTAAAACCTCAATTTTTAAAAAATTCCTAAAAAATCAATGGATGAACGGATCTGTTTCAAATTTGGTGTGGCTGAAGCCCTTCCTAAGAGCTACCATTGTGCCAAGTTTCATGTCTTTATCTTAAAAAATGATGGAGTTATCAGCATTTTTGTTAATTCCCATTAGAGCTGCTCTCTGGAAAAAAATCCGGATTTCCCCTCCCGGATTTGTCATTGAAAACCCGGACAAATCCAGGCAAATCTGGTCATATGATCACCCTACCTACAACACACAATTGCACCAACAACCTGGTCCACTAAAACACAATGGAGGGGGAAAGCCAAAGTAAAGTAGTCAGTTTTCAGTAGGGCTGTGCTCTGCTTCTCCTCAGACTGGAGAAGCAGAAGGTGATTGGGGTGCTTCACCTCCCCTTAAGGCGGAGGCGAAGAGGATCAGGGGAGCAGCGGAGTGTTGCGGAGTGGATCAAGGTGAAGGCGGATCCTTCGCCTCGATCTGGAGGTCCGCAAAAAGGGTAAGAAGGGGTTACTTGGCCCTGCCGCTGCTGCCGCCACCCATGAGACAACAGCGGCAGAGCCAGGTAAGGGGGCAAGGGGGAGGGGGCTCTTACCTGCATCCGTCCTCGGCCCCGCAGCTGCTTCAACTGAGCCCGAGGACTCAGACAGGAAGACCAGGCCTGGTCTTCCTGTTTGAGTCCTTGGGCTCAGTTGAAGCAGCCGTGGGACCGCGAACGGATGCAAGTAAGGGGGAGGAAGGGGGGGGTTACCTGGCCGTGCTGCCGCCACCTGTGCAGCGATGGCGGCAGAGCCAAGTAAGGGGGCAAGGGGGAGAAGGTCTTACCTGCATCCGTCGCGGCCTGTCACAGGCTTCACTAGAGCCCGCGGCTCAACCCGGAAGTGTAGGCCGCAAGCAGGGCCTACAGTTCCGGGTTGAGCCGCGGGCTCTAGTGAAGCTGGCGGTGGTCCGGGATGGAAGCAGGTAAGGGGGAGGAGGGAGGGAGCCTTACCTGGCACCGCCCCCCGCTGCTGCGGAGCTCCGATTTGGAGCCGGAGCTCCGCAGCAGAGCGGAGCAGACCCTAGGCAGATCAAGGCATTGCAGAGCGGGCCTGATCTACAATTTGCGGATCGGGAGCAGGGCGGAGCGGGGGGTCCGTGCATAGCCCTAGTTTTCAGGGTCTTCTTAAAACCTTGAAATGATGGGATCTGGCAGACCCCTGAGAGCAGCTTGTTCCAGCATTGCCCGTTTTTGTGCCGACCGCTCATCACCACTACATTCCATGCACGTGGCAAATACAAATCAGTCAAACACACTGAAAAACCCCAAATGAATCCCTGTGTTTGAGTACAACATTCAATTTTCTACTAGTTCCATTCAGTTCAATCCTTATTTGCTTAAACCAAAGGTCAATGCACATTCTCTGCTAGCCGTGGAGCTGCAACTTCAGCAAGCTTACTATATAATTATAAGAATATACTTTAAGCAGTATGACCGTAATTGAGATGAGGCATGCGTGGGTTTAGATCTCATGTCCGCCACCTACGCACTCTCAGTGGCTTTAGCCAATTTGCTATTCTCTCAGCCTCAGTCCATTCACCCACCCACATTCTGCAATACTGCCTGGCAGGTGATAAAGCCAAGCAGACACGGGGCTTGCGGTAACAAAACAAAATAAAATGTTTATTGTTGTTTAACAGATCTTAGTTACTTCAAATTCAAGTTAACCTGCTTAATCTACTAGTTTTAATAAAAACAGTAAGTCTCTCAAAATCTTATCTCATTTCACTCTCCACACCACTGACAATCCTAACTGACACTCCCAACTCCCAACCCACTAACCAATTAACTCCCAAGCTCTAGACTCCCCCATTTATACTCCTCCCCCTTTCACAGCATCATCAGCCACACCCACTCAGTCCAACATTCTACACCCACTAGACATACAAAGCCCAGACATACCTAAGGGAACAGAACTGTGGGGTAATGCCACGACCCCCTTTGCTTTACTAAAAGAGATCTCTTTCCTCACCAAGTAGATGGTTCAATCATTTCTATGGAATATGTTGGGGACGCCATAAGTCACAATGGAAAACCCAAAGGACAGCTCTTATACTCGTTACACCCTCTCATTTCATATAGCCATGTATCCCTGGCTGGGAGATATCTGCTTTCTAATCGAATCACTTGCCTGTTTTGAATTATGATATTGGGGTTAGATCTTTAGGGGCTGTCATGTTCTTTTGTTGAGCTATCTATTGCCAATATATTTCTACCTCACCCATCGCTTGGGCTCAGTAATTATCCCAGGCTTTAGAAAATTTAGCTATACTTTACAGCAATGTCAATGCAGTTGACTTTATAATAGATATTGATGTCAGTGCTGTTTTATAGCAGAACATCATCTTAATAGCATATCCCTGCTGATTACTATTTCTTATGGCAAAGGGGGGATTCAATGTGGTTGTTATTTTATGGATCGCTTTAACCATTGTAGAACAAAAATACATAGACTGGGTTTCGGACAACACAATAACCAACGGTGGGTTAAATAGTCAATGGTTGGTTATTGTGTCATCTGTCCAGACTTTTTTTCACACCACAGTTGGTTATTCGGCCAAAATAATCAACACTGTGCTGAGCTGAACAACCGTTGGTTATTGTGTGATGTGTCAGGCACTGTTGACTATTCTGTTGCACACAGCTGGTTATTTTTAGCAGTTACAGAGTCCCCTGTCAAGCCCGCAGAACTCACAATGGCTGATGGGATACCAGCGGGAGGACTGAGGGGGAGAGTGAGGGTGGGGGATGTGCCAGTCAAACACGCCATTGACTAATAGTCAACTCAATGATGGCCTTACCATGGTTGATTATAATCATGTTGTGTGGGGGAGTACCTCCTCAATAATCAACTGTGGAGTTGACTATTAACCCACCATTGACTATTCTGTTGACTGAACGCAACCATAACCTCACCACAGGCTCTCCTCACAGAACTACAAAAGAACTAGAGGAGCGATCCTATGCATGTCTGCTCAGAACTAAATCCCATTGAGTTGAATGGGTCTTACTCCCAGATAAAACTTGACAGGATTGCAGCCTATGGGCCTGAAAGTTTTGAGCTATTTGTCAATGGTTCACCTTAGAAAATAGAGCAGTGGCTAGAATAAGAGCTGGTTCACACAAGCACATCCATCACATAATTTCTATAACCTTGGGATCAAACTTCACCTCACATTAAATATGTAGCATGTCACTCTATCATCTTTTTTTTTTACTTGAAAACCGTAGCAAAACATGGAAAGTGAAGGTATCATCCTTCTTTTCTCTACCATAATACTAACAATATTGCCTCCTGCCCCAAAGCTCCCATGGGTGCTAATTAGGGAGGGTGAACAGATCTGTCAATCTTGATCTTATCGAGGTAGCTTTTTGAACTCAAGCTCATTCTGCACAAGCTCACTATCCATAAGAAAATCCATACACATTTTTTGTAATGTAGGCATTAATGTACAGATTGTAAGCATTAATGTAGGCCTTAATGTCAGGACTTTTCTCTTCTCCCAGGCATTTAGCAATATGTAATTCGCCTGGGTTTGGGTTTGGTTTTGGATGTTTTTGTGGTTTAAAATTTTTGTATATTGTTTTTAAGTGTTTTAATCCTATGCAAACCACCCAGAGAGCTTGGGGCTACGGGGCGGTATTGTTGGATCCTGGAATGGATCTGGTTTTTCTTTAATCCACTGTTTTACAAGTGCCTGTGTTTTGTATGTTCTCTCCTTCTCTTCTCTCTCTCTCCATCTTTACCTCATCTGTAACGCTGCTGCTGTATATAATTTGTTATGATTGTTTATGAGTATAACCTATGATGCTGTAACTGAACGTCCATGTCAGTAAAGGCTTTGTTTGAGCTAAGGGCTTTGCTAGACCTGCCGGCTTACGCCGGCAGGGAGGCGGGGCCAAGGCACGCTAACGTTAGCGGGCCTCGCCCAGGCTTCCAGACGGCAGAGTCGCAGGGAGGACACAAGCCCTGCGGCGTCCGCCATTTATTTTTTTTGTTCGTTTAAAGGGGCCGCGGGTGGCCCGAAGACTGCGGCAAGGTAAGGGGTGTTTTTTAAAAAACCGGGGGGGGGAAGGATGGCAGGGTGGGTGGCAAGGGGGGAAGGCGGGTGACAGAGGGAGCGCCGCGCACCGCCGCCGCCCGATCAAGCAGGCGAGCTGCCGGGCAAGCAACGCTCACCTGCTTGTTCGGACGGCAGCGGCGCGCAGCGCTCCCTCTGTCACCCGCCCTCCCCCCTTGCCACCCACCCTGCCATCCTTCCCCCTCCCCTCTCTTTCCCCCCCGCCCCCGGGCCCATGGGCACAGCGCTCATATGAGCGCTGTGCCAGGCAGGTCCGCAGCTTTTCGCGGCTACTCGCGAGTAAGCGAGTAGCCGCAAAAAGCCGTGGAAGTGGCTAGACATTCCTCAGGCTAGCCTGAGGCCGGAGCTGGGGAAAAAGCGCACCATAAGCGAATTCGCTTATGGCGCGTTGGAGGAGGCCTCACTGCGGCCTGCCGCCGGATTCCCCTGGACACACGGCAGGGAAACCGGGTTGGAAGGCGCGCTAAGGCCTCGTCTAGCGACGACCTAAGCAAAGAATCCTGAACCTCGTTTGTGTCTTTGCTGTGTTCTACGCTGAGAGACGCTTCTAACTCTGCTTGTCTCTGGAAAAAGAATTTAACTCCCAACAGGTATACAAATGTAATAATAAATAAATATAATGTATGGATTAATATACACATTTCTGGATGCATGCAACCATTGACTAAAGTATGTTGATGAGCACTTTGGCGGTTTTCTTTATTCTTTCTTGAAACATTTCTCTTTACTCATTTGTTGAATGTGCACATGCTGTTCAACTGTATTTATTTGCAGAATAAACCTCACCTCCCTACACACCATTGTCCTCTGCTCACTTTTAAGAAATAAGTGAGATCAGATGGAACAACGTGCTACATATGTCATCTAACATGGAGTTTGACTCTTAGGTCATGTCTAAACCGGGCAATATCCTGGGGATCGCTCTGGGATCATCCCTGCGTGTCCACATGACGCACAGGGGATCCTGGGGGCAGGGAAGGATGATCCTTCCATTTCCCAGAATAACTGAGACACCTTTAATCCCGACTTTTCCCGCGGTCTCGGGATCGTCCTAAGACCACAGGACGTGTGGGCAGCTGTCCCAGTTTCTTCCCGGCTCCTTGTGAGTAAACACAAGGAGCCAGGCTGGGGCACGGATCTCTTCAGAAGCTCCATGCCCATTGGGGGGGGAAAGCAGGAGCAGGTTTTTTTAAAAAAAAACTTAAGTTAGTGATGCAGTGCTCATGCGCTCATTTTTTTATTATTATTATTTTTAAAAAATGGCAGGCACGATGTCCTCTTCCTCCCAGGATGTCACACGCCATGTGTAGACTAATAGGGAGGATCTCACGATCACCATATTGCGAGATCCTCCCCCTCCCCTCCCTCGGTCTAGACATGCCCTCTGTTGCTTACTATATACTTGCTCTGTGGAAACTATTGGCACTGGAAACTATTGAAACTGACTCCACTGGAAAGCACTGTGAGACGAGATATGAAAGTTGCATGTGTAGTGTTATAAAATCTAGAGACGAGCAAATCAGCAAACTATAAGCTCATTCAAGTTGTCTGAAATCTACCTCCGGGCTGTGTTCATATCGGATTGCAAGCTTTGTTTCCTTTTTCCTTTTCACACAAAATGGTGTGGTTTTGAGTTCATTTTTCCAAATGTACACATCAGTTGTGTGCATTTTTGAAAGGTATGCATTTTCTCCCATTGAGTAAAGCACGTTTGTGGGCATTACATAAAAGTTTTTTAAAAAATCGTCGTCGTCGTCGTCATCGGCATTTTTTCAAACGTATTTTGAACACATTATTTTTGTTCCACAAATCACATTGCAATGAGACAAGGAGATCACTCCTGCTCCATCTAACTAGCCTATTTTCCTTACTGGCACAGGTGTGTCTGTGACAGAAAACAGTAGCTGTATGGACAGATGCCACTCAGCAACAGATTTATAAATCTCATCTGAGTGTTTGGGGCATCAAGAACCATTCATTGGTTTTGGTCCCTGAGGCATCCCTCAAACTAGATAATACGAAGTGGTGCCAGAAAAGATGTATTTCTTGCTCAAACCATATTACAGAATAACGAACCTTTGCAAAGATAAAACAAGGAAGATACATCGCCACATACAATACAATTACTTTGTTAAAACAGCTTCACTGGCTACCAGTCTGTTTCCAAGCAGAATTCAAAGCCCTGGTTATATTACCTATAAAGCCCTACATGGCTTGGGACCAGGCAACCTGAAAGTCCACCTTCTCCCACATGAATGTGCTTGGTTCCTAAGATCTTCTGGAGAGGGCCGTCTTTCGAAGCTGCTGCCATCCAAGAGAAGGCCCGTTTGGTGGACACACCCAAGCTACAGAACACCCTCCAAAGGAAGTTAGGTTTAAGAGGGCTTCTTCTTAAAGCAGCCAGGTTTACAGCTGACTTCAGAAGCACTTTTGTGAAGGGCCATCTTGTAATTCAAGAAGGTTTCAGCTTCCAAGAATTAACCAACCCACCTGCTGCGAGCTCCTTTACCGCAGTTCCAAGAATACCTTTTTTTTCACTCAAATCTAGCTTTTAGCAGTTTATAGCACATGTAGCTAATCACCCTATACTTACAGTGAGCACACACTGATTAGCATAAAGAGCACTCTTAAGAAAGACAGTGGCTGAGTTCCGACAACACGCTAATCAACTGCAGGAGGGGGGGTAATAGGAACAGAATGGGAAACAATCGTTGATTCGCATGTCGTCCGATGCATGCTACATTCATACTTTGCGGCCACAAGCTTGGTAATGTACAGGCCTTGACCCCAGATTGTGTTTGAGCCCATATTCAGTTCTGTGAGGTGTAAACTGGATAAATTCTGGTCCAAACTGAACTGAAATTACTTTCTCATACACAGACATAGCTAACTATGCCTGGAGTACAGGGAAATCTTAACCTGGCGGCAAAAAGTCTTAATCTGGTGGCAAAAATATGATAGTGTTGGTGTCAGAGTGGAGAACTCATTCCATAGTTGGGGGGCCACCACAGAGAAAGCCCTCTCTCTCTTGTTACTACCCTTCAAGACTCCCTTCAGAGGAGGCATAGGTCATGTCTACACCAGGGGGGTGGAGGGGGAGGATCTCACGATCACCCTCAGTCTACATGCGGTGTGCGACGTCCCAGGGGGACAGAGGACGTCATGGCTGCCATTTTGTTTTGTTTTTTACTGAAGACGAGCACAGGAGCGCTCCAGCGCGAAGGTACTTAAAAAGAAACTCACGCTCCCCCACCAGCACCGATGGGCATGGAGCTCCTGGTTCCAGGCTCCTCACGTTTACTCGCAAGGAGCCAGGAAGAAACCGGGACAGCTGCCCAAATATCTCATGGTCTCGGGATGATCCGGAGACCATGGGAAAAGCTGGGATTAAAGCCATCCCAGCTATTCCAGGGAAGGGGAGGGATCGTCCCTCCCTGCCCCCGGGATCCCCTGTGCATCATGTGGTTGCACAGGGATGATCCAAGGGCGATCCCTGGGGTATCTCCCCATCTAGCCATGCCCTTATTGTCCAGGTTTGTTCAGGTCGGGGGAGGCGTTCTGTCAGGTATTACAGTCCCAAGTCGTGTAAAGCTTTATAGGTTAAGAAAGCAGCACCTTGAATCAGGCTTAGAAGCCGACAGGCAGCCAATGCAAGCAGGCATTATGTGCTCAGACCTTCTAGTGCCAGTTATTAATCTGGCTGCCACATGTTGTACAAACTGTAGCTTCTGAACAGTCTTCAAGGGCAGGCCCACATAGAATGCGTTGCAGTAATCTAACATAGAGATTACCAGAACATAGATTACTGAAACCAGTTTATCCCTGTCCAGATAGGAGCTTAGCTGGGCCACCAGCTGAAGCTGGTAAAAGTACTCCAAGGCCACCTGAGCCACATGTGACTGAGAAAGATCCTTCAAGGGGAGTGCAATCCCATGCATGTTTGTTTAGACAGGCAAAAAGTCCTACAGCTCCCACCATCCCCCAGCCACTATGGTCTACTCAAGCTTCCCCCAACCTGGTAAGGTTGGGGAAAGTACCTCCCAGATACCGTACTTCTTCAATTGTAAGACGCCATCGATTGTAAGACAGACACTACCAACAGAAAAAGAAACCTAAGACACACCCACGATTCTAAGATGCACCCCATTTTTAGAGATGTTTATATGGGGAAAAATGTTTGTCTTAGAATCGAAGAAATAGGGTATATTGGACTAAAACTCCTATCATCTCCAGTCAGCATGGCCAATGGTCAGGAATGCTGAGGGTTGTAGTCCAAAACATCTGGACAGCGTCAGGTTAGAGAAGCCTTGTCTACTCTGTCTTTCATCTGATTCCTTTAACAATAGTAACCAGAGACCGAACCCGAGACTTTCTCTATGCCAAGCATGGGCTGTACCACATAGCTATAGTCCTTCCCCATCTTGCACCAATACATACCATAAAAGGAAAACCTGGCAAGACTCTCAATGTAAAGATTTCCACCTGGGCCTCCTGTTCTCTTCTCCTTCTCTACACTACACCCCAACTGCGTGCCCTGTTCAAAGAAATAAAAACCAAAAAAACCACGGGTAATATATTCAGGTGTCGGTACAGATGCATGTGTCAGTGTCCCAGACAGTGTTCTCCAAGGTAGTTTTGTTCTTGCAGGCTTCTGTACATGTGAGGCAGCGAGCGAAGCTTTTTCCCCTTCTTAAATGCTAATATCAGCCTCTTCTTCCTGTTCGTGTGCTTTTTGCTCATCGTCTTTGATCCTAAATCTCCTATTTGTTCATGGTCTCAATGGAACCTATAAGTGCCTATCTTGAATTTATGGTTCTCTTTCTCAATAAACGCAGTGCCCATAATATCTATTTTACCGTAAATTTCAACAGCCTGCCATTAACCATGTTATAGTATGCAAGTTTCCCATTTATCCCTCCAGTCAAGTCACCAACCTTATAACACCCTTTACTTTAATGTGGCTGTGATTGATCTTCTCTTCTGTATATGTATGTGTATATATGAATATATTTTACTACTTCTTTAGAGCTCCCATTCATTTTCCTCTCCCCTTAACACCAGTACAGAGACTTGGAGAGTTTCCATGGCATCTTTTTGTTCTAGCTACTTATTTATTTTGACTATTTCCAAATACTGTTATCACATTAGCTACTTGGTGTTGAGATGTGTGTGTATATATCTAAGCAAATTCCATCTGTGAAGCACTTAGTTCTGCATATACAAATTCACTCCAAAAGTTGTTCTGTACTCCTTTAGCTCAGTCATTCCCAAGCTGGGCTCCTCCAGATGTTTTGGACTACAACCTCATCACCCCCAGCCATTGACCATGGAGGCTAGGGCTGATGGGAATTGTACAAACGCCAGGAGGGCAACATTTTGAGGAAGGCTACTTTAGTTGTTACTGACCTTGCAACACAATTAATGGTTCCATCCACATTGTCTCTCCTGTGCAGAATGGAGGTCAGCATTGTTGCAAATCTAGTGACACAGAACTTCCTTCAACATCCACCAAACAGCAATTAAGGATTTTTATAATAGGCATTACAACCCTACCTTTTCTAGTTCCATAGTGGAGGCTCTAATTCTAGAAGTGCTTAAACTAAGGTTTCATCCTCAGGAGCAGAACTTGGTGGGAGGCAGTCTCAGGATGTCAAGTGAGCACCTTGCCTTCTAATGGTGGCTTCTGCCAGTTCATCCATTCCTTTGTTGTTGGGGTCTAGTTGGGATAATGTGAAATGGAGGCACGAGGCAAGGAACAAATACCAGAGACCCTGAATTCAGTGGGATTCAAGGATTTTTATTTATTATTGCATTTATATCCCACCATTTTTCCTCCAAGGAACCCAAGGCGGCGTACATAAACCTCCTCCTCTCCATTTTATCACAACAACCCTGTGAGGTGGTTGGGCTGAGAGTTTGTGACTGGCCCAAAGTCATGCAGTGGTAGGGTGACCATATGAAAAGGAGGACAGGGCTCCTGTATCTTTAACAGTTGCATAGAAAAGGGAATTTCAGCAGGTGTCATTTGTATATATGGAGAACCTGTTGAAATTCCCTCTTCATCACACCAGTTAAAGCTGCAGGTGCCCTGCCCTCTTTTAAATCTGGTCACTCTAGTATAGCTCCTGCAGCTTTACCTGTTGTAATGAAGAGGGAATTTCACCAGGTTCTCTCAGGTTGTGAACCGCCCAGAGAGCTCCAGCTATTGGGCAGTATAGAAATGTAATTAATAAATAATAAATAAATATATACAAATGACACCTGCTGAAATTTCCTTTTCAATACAACTGTTAAAGATACAGGAGCCCTGTCTTCCTTTTCATATGGTCACCCTACCCAGTGGGTTTCCATGGCCATGTGGGGACTAGAACCCGGATCTCCCGACTCCCAGTCCAACACTTTAGCCACTACACCACACTGGCTCTCACACCACACTGGCTGAGCTGTCTTTCCTAATGGCCGTCCTGAAGTCTCCACTAGGGGACACTACTCATCCTGACCCGAGGATATACTGTCTTCAGGATGTTCCCTATCCAAAGAATTCACAACTGACTCAGGCCATTTCTACACCTGCCTTTTTTCCTGGGATCATCCCTGTATGTCCAAATGACACACAGGGTATCTTGGGAGCAGGCAGGGACAATCCCTCCATTTTCCTGGGTTAATCCTTAGGTGTAGAAAGAACCTCAAACTCTGAGTGCTGCCCAGGTCTGACCAACTGATGTTTATGAATTAGAAAGGGATTGTTTGTATGACAAAGACAGACACCACTTAAACTAAAACTGTTCCCCTCTGGGGGGCAAATTTGGAAGACCCTGCTCAGGGAAAAACTCTCCAGTGGAAGCAATAAGCTGAGCAAAATTTCTGAGGTGGAGTTTCACACATCTCATTCAATAATATACAATGGGATTCTTTTTGGGGGCGGGGGGAGTGCCACCTCCGCTGAAGAGACAGCTTTCAAACTCGGAGTACATTGCATATGTAACTGTGGGAGTTTTGACAGAGAAAAATGTGTGTTGACAGTATTACTTAATCCTGGGTGGAAAAAGGAAATGGAAGTCATACTTCTGCTGAGAGTAGTTAATGATCAATAGCGACAGGTAACTATAAACACAGTAATAGAGTCGCCCTCATTTTGCTCTGTCTTTCCGCCTGCAACACAGCCCTATCATAACTACTCTTGAGGAAAATTAATTTGGCGGACTCTCACTCTTAGTAAGTTACTGTAAATACAACATGATAGGGGGGAAATGAACCAGAGGAAGGGAAGGGAAGGAACTCAGTGAAAAACCAAACTAGATGAGATTTTTAAAATATACAGCTGTTTTGGAAAACACCACCAACATATCCAAAGGCAAAAAGAGGTTGGACTAGTACATTTTAGCTTCAAGTTCTTACTGCCAGTATCAAAGCCTTAGGAGATGTATTTCAACCTTTTAGAAAGGAGGAAAAAATATGCAAACGCTAGGGTGACCATATGAAAAGGAGGACAGGGCTCCTGTATCTTTAACAGTTGTATTGAAAAGGGAATTTCAGCAGGTGCCATTTGTATATATGGGGAACCTGGTGAAATGTCCTCTTCATCACAACAGTTAAAGCTGCAGGAGCTATACTGCAGCTATGCTGTGACCAGATTTAAAATTTCACCAGGTTCCCCATATATACAAATGACACCTGCTGAAATTCCCTTTTCAATAAAACTGTTAAAAATACAGGAGCCCTGTCCTCCTTTTCATGTGGTCACCCTACATAAGCCAGCCAGGAAATCACCAAATAGTTGATGATCAGGGAAAATGTGGCAGAGCCAGGAGAAGGGGGTGTGACTATCTGGAAAACCCCACAGGGCCAGACTGGGGCAGATTTGGCCCACAGGCCTGAGGCTCAACACCCCTTATTTTGTGATGTTGTTGTGTTTTACATTTCCCTGAGTTCAGTATTGTGAGTTGCCTATGGGAGAAAACAGGATACTGTGGTATTACAACATAAGGTAAATTCTACTTGTACTACTAATACAATTTATAGCTATCAAGTATTCAAAATACTTCACGTGCATTATCTAGCTATAATCTTGCCAAAGTAAGTCAGTATTATTATCCCACCCACCCCCTTATTCTACATGGGAGGACTGAAGCAGAGAGAAAGAGAGAGGGGGGGTAGTAGCTTGTGCAAGTCCACCTAGGATAGTGGTCTCCACTGGTCCAGACCCAAGACCTGTCTTGGACTCCCAACCTACAATATGGGAGTATTTCACCATTTTCTCCATTTTCTCCATGCCTAACATGGCGGCAACAGCTTTGCTGCAACCCATATGGACTGATTGTGTGACCCACTTTTGGGTTGAGACCCACCAGTTTAAGACCACTGACCTAGGGAGTTCATGGTAGGGATGAGGTTCTAACCCGAGTCTTACTGCTTCATAGCTCTGTTTCTTTGGGGTGCAGTCCTATGCATGTTTAGACAGGAAAAAGTCCCACAACTTCCAACATTCCCCAGCCAAGCATGCTGCCTGGAGAATGCTGGAAATTGTAGGACTTCTTCCTGTCTAAACATGTAAAGGATTGTGCCCTTAGCCACTAGTCTGTGTCAGACTTTACAGAATGGGAATTTTATCAAGTAAGAACCATGCAACTTTACCATCATATCTTGTTTGGCCCTCAAAGACTTTCACAAATGTGACAGAAGCTACGAAGTGTGCTAGATAAAGATCAAAGTAGATCAAAGCGGAAGGAAAAATCCGACAGCCACAAAAACAGTTTAGCATCCAGGCATGAACACATACAAGAGCACATCTACTGGATCAGACCAGGGATCGGCACAGAATCTATAGGGGTACAGCCCTCACCTATTAAGAACATAAGAAGTGCCCTAATGCTGGATTAGACCAAGGGTCCATCTAGTCCAGCACTCTGTTCATACAGTGGCCAACCAGCCATTGGCCAAGGACCAACAAAGCAGGACGTGGTGTCACAGCTCCCTCCCACCCATGTTCCCCAGCAACTGGTATACACAGGCTTACTACCTCGAATATTGGAGATAGCACACAACCTTCAGGGCTAGTAGCCATTGATAGCCTCCACCTCCAGGAATTTATCCAACCCCCTTTTAAAGCCATCCAAAATGGTGGCCATCACTACATCTTGTCATACTAAGATCCATAATTTATTGTTTGTCCTCATTGAGCCTGTTCAGACAACACATTAAGCCATGGTTAGGCCACTACCAATTTTGCAGCAAATGGTTAGTGAGCATGTTTAAAGCATGGTTATTTAGCCACCATGGTTAGGAATGGTTCACATGACATATAATGTTTTGCTCAAAATGCTTAACCACCGTGGCTTAGCATGTTGTCTGAACAGGGTCACTATCTAGCAGTCTGAAGTAGGGATGGGTGAGAATTCCATTTAGGTCATTAGGATTGTGGAGGAAAATGGAGCTGACAGAGTCAGGTATCCAGACATTGGGCTTTGAGGGCTTAGTTCTAAAAAGTCTGGGCTTGAATCTTTGTACATTCAACCATGCCTGTGGTGCTGAATTAACATTATTGCCTCTTTTATCATGTTGTAACAGCTGTATGGCAAGCAGTTACAATATGGCCCTCTCCATCTTTGAAATGGCTGTACTTCTTGAACTGGGCTGGTGCAGATGAGTGAGAATTTTGTTCAAAAAAGAATTTACAAACACACGGATGGAAGCGCTTTCAGTACGACGTGTGGAAGAGCCCCTGGTCTTATGCATGAATATTCTGTTTATCATTCCAAGAGAAGAGACTACCTTATAGTCCATGATGGAGGAGGGAAGACCTTGCATTGTATTTAATGCGAGATCCCTCCTCTTTTTACACTCCTCCATTTACAAGCGTCGCACCCGCCATTTTTAAAAAAAAAAAATTAAGGGGAAGCAGTGCACAAACGCTCATGCACAAAAGGTAAGCATTTTTTTAAAAAAATAATTTAATTTCCCCACTCCCTCCACCCTACCCCCGATGGCCGCAGCTACCAGCTCTGTGCATGGAATAGCGCAGAGCCAGGTTAACCCAAGGCGCCCAGCCACATGTTCCGCGGTCTCGGGCTCAGCCCAGAACCAAGGAAAAAATGGGGCCAACGTGGAGGGCAAGATCCAGAGGTGAAGGAGGGATCATCCTTCCCTGATCCCGGGATCCCCTGTGCGTCATGTGGACGCACAGGGACAATTCCGGAGTTCGCCCCAGGATAAAGCCCTGTCTAGCTATGGCCTTGGTTTTGTGTTTTGGAGCTCAGCCCCCACCTCTGCCTTGTATTTAGGTTTCAGACAAGTTCCTTTTCTTTTAGTCTCACCAGTTTGCCTTCTGGGAAATGAGTGTTCCCCATGCCCACCATGGCAGCTGCTTTATGAATGGCCAGTCCCCACTATGGTAGCCATATTGTGAGGATATCCACAACACTCTCAATTCCAGATGGGTTCAGGAAGCTTCCATTGGAGCCCCCCACCACCACACACACACCATCCTTGCAGGCTTTTAAGAAGGCCTTGAAAACATTTTATTTTACTGTGGCCTTTTCATGATATGAGTACTGTCATTACTGCAGTTGCTATTGTTGTTCTTGCTGGTTTTATGATTGGTTTTTATTGTTTCTAATTGCTATTTTATTGTGTTTATTTTTATTTTAAAAAATATTAAATTTTATGTATTTCATTGTTGTAATCCGCCTTGTGAGGGCTTCTGCCCTAAAGGGTGGCAAAGAAATGTCTCACACTCAGAGACTGAGGGCCTTGCTAGACCTGCCGGGATAAGCCGGCAGGGAGGCGGGGCGACGGCGTGCAAACTTTAACGCGCGCCGCCCAGCCTCCTAGACGCACAACGCGCAGGGACGACGGAAGCCCTGCAGCGCCGGCCATTTTTTAAAAAGTTTAAAGGGGCCACGTGCGCCCGAAGACTGCGGAGAAGGTAAGGGTTTTTTATTAGTTAAACCCCCCCCCATCCGCTCCTGATCCCTTCCTGATCTTTCTCTCCCTCCATGTCCCGTGTGTCGTCTCCCCTCCTTTTCCCTCCGTGTGTGTGTGTGTGTGTGTGTGTGTCCTGTGTCATCTCCCCTCCTTTTCCCTCCGTGCGTGTGTCTGTCCTGTGTCATCTCCCCTCCTTTTCCCTCCGTGTGTGTGTGTGCGTGTGTGTGTGTCTGTCCTGTGTCATCTCCCCTCCTTTTCCCTCCGTGTGTGTGTGTGTGTGTCCTGTGTCGTCTCCCCTCCTTTTCCCTCCGTGCGTGTGTGTGTGTCCTGTGTCATCTCCCCTCCTTTTCCCTCCGTGTGTGTGTGTGTGTGTGTGTCCTGTGTCGTCTCCCCTCCTTTTCCCTCCCGGGATCTTCCCAGCCGATGGGCACAGCGCTCAGCGCTGTGGCCAGTCCGCGGCTTTTTGTGGCTACTCGTGAGTAAGCGATTAGCCGCAAAAAGCCACGGAAGTCCCTAGACCTTCCCCAGCTCCGGCCTCAGGCCGGAGCTGGGGAAAAGGCGCGCCATAAGCGAATTCGCTTATGGCGCGTTGGAGAAGGCCTCAGCGCGGCCTGTCTCCGGATTCCCCTGTGCGTCATCTGGACGCACAGCAGGGAAGCCGGGACAGAAGGCGCGCTAAGGCCTCGTCTAGGAAGGCCCTTAGACCTAATCTACAACAAGCAGGATATTGCAGTATGAGAGCCAGTGTGGTGTAGTGGCTAAGGTGTTGGACTTGGAGTCGGGAGATCCAGGTTCTAGTCCCCACTCGGCCATGGAAACCCACTGGGTGACTTTGGGCCAGTCACAGATTCTCAGCCCAACCTACCTCACAAGGTTGTTGATGTGAGGATAAAATGGAGAGGAGGATTATGTATGCTGCCTTGGGTTCCTTGGAGGAAAAAAGGAGGGATATAAATGTAATAATAATGATGATGATGATGATGATGTGGTATGAAAGCTGCTGTATATAGGAGGCAGGAGCCGCACTACTGCTTTATAGTGGTCTTGAAGTGCACTGACAACAGTTGGGGCCCATTGACACATACCATATATAGTGCAATAGAATCATAGAATCATAAAATAGCAGAGTTGGAAGGGGCCTACAAGGCCATCGAGTCCAACCCCCTGCTCAATGCAGGAATCCACTCTAAAGCATCCCTGACAGATGGTTGTCCAGCTGCCTCTTGAAGGCCTCTAGTGTAGGAGAGCCCACAACCTTCCTAGGAAACTGGTTCCATTGTCGTACTGCTCTAACAGTCAGGAAGTTTTTCGTGATATCCAGCTGGAATCTGGCTTCCTTTAACTTGAGCCCGTTATTCCGTGTCCTGCATTCTGGGAGGATCGAGAAGAGATCCTGGCCCTCCTCTGTGTGACAACCTTTTAAGTCTTTGAAAAGTGCTATCATGTCTCCCCTCAATCTCAATATCCTGCTTGGTGTAGATTAGGCCCTAGATTACGTCATCCTTCACTTGAAGAGGTGTCAGTTTCCAAAGCTGCCCCAACCTATTTCCTAGCCATTGTGAGCTGCTGACCTCTAATTTCCTTGTAATGTGGTCGGCAGGCTTCACCGCTGAGTATTATGGAGTTTTAAGCGATTACATTACTCCAGCCTCCTTAACTCCCTTCTTATCAGCAATCAGATACACAGAAAGTAATCCTTTAACTGGCCTTTGGCTGCCAGGAATATGACAGAGTAAGGGTGCAGAACCTCTTTCAGCCTGAGGCTTGAATCCCATTTTGGAGAGGCTTCCAGGGGCCGCAACCCAGTGGTGGGCAGGGCCAAAACCAAAAGAGGGAAGGCCAAAACTAACAAAAAATACTGGTATGTGTTAGCTTAAAGCTCTTAACTAAGTAACTAAGGCTTTGGAGAGGCATTTCAATCTTTTATAATAAGGGGGAAAGCTGCAGAAAGGTCTGGAAACAAGCGAACGATCAGTGGTTGGGAGGAAGTGAATGAGTGCAGGGGAAGGAGGCATGGTCATTGGGGAAACCCAGAGGGCCAAATAATGACCTCCAGAGGTCCAGATCTTCCTCCCAGGCTTGAGGTTTCACACCCCTGTGATAAAGGAAGACACAAATTTGATGGTACCATGGGCCCACCCTTTCCCAGGCACTGCTTCCATGTATTTTATGTAGGGGAAGGACCATGGCTTAGTGGAAGAGCAGTGGCTCAGGGGAAGAGCACCTGCTTTGCATGCAAAAGGTCCAAGGTTCAATCCCCAGCATCTCCAGGTAAGGCTGGAAAAAAATCCTGCCTGAATTCCTGGGGAGCTGCTGCCAGTCAGTGTCGGCAATACTGGGCCAGATGGACTAATGATCTGACCTTGGTATAAGGCAGCCTTCGTATTTTAAAGGAAGAAGGGACAAGAAATATGTGCACGCACATTTTCAATTGACCAGATGTGCATGTAGGTGTGTGCAGATACCTCTCCCTGAGTATGAATTACTGCAAGGGAAGCTGCCGTCTGTGTTGCTGCCAAGTCCTCTTTAGCTCCAACAGGCCTATGATCGCAGTGGAGCTTAAAGATGACAGTTTAGAAAATTACCCTCACATGGGGATAGGAATCTCTTGAGCTGCTGGGAGATGATTCCGAAACAGACAGCAATTGAGCGAAATGCACATGGGCTTCTAAGAACGTTAGACAGGGTTAGCAGAAAGAGATTCTCCATGAGCTCAGCTAATCAAACCTGTCCCACTTGAAATGTCACTGTGAAGACTGGTGGGGGATGGAGGAATATCTTTGTGCTTTTACTGTTGTTGTTGTTGTTGTTGTTGTTTCAGTTGAACCAAAAATGACACAGGGATTTTCACACAGTCATAAGAACAGAAGAAGAGCCATGCTGGATCAGACCAAGGGTCCATCTAGTCCAGCACTCTGTTCACACAGTGGCCAACCAGCCATTGGCCAGGGTTGAACAAGCAGGACATGATGCCACAGCACCCTCCCACCCATGTTCCCCAGCAACTGGTGCACACAGGCTTACTGCCTTGAATCAATCAAGCAATCACAAGATGCCATGTTTCTCGCCTGCCCAAGGGTCTCCACTTCCCTTGCTCGGCTTCGTCCATTTTCTTCTGCTGCCCCTTACGCCTGGAACGCTCTTCCAGAGCATTTGAGAACTACAAGTTCAATCGCAGCTTTTAAAGCTCAGCTAAAAACTTTTCTTTTTCCTAAAGCTTTTAAAACTTGATTTTGTTCTGACTTTTATACTGTTAGTTTTACTCTACCCTGTGCCTGTTTGGTGCATTCTCTTCCCCTCCTTATTGCTTTATTATGATTTTATTAGAATGTAAGCCTATGCGGCAGGGTCTTGCTATTTATTGTTTTACTCTGTACAGCACCATGTACATTAATGGTGCTATATAAATAAATAATAATAATAATAATAATGAATACTGGAGATAGAACACAACCATCAGACAAATTCATTTGTCTGTACCGATTGAAGCAGCTTTCTCAATGCTTTCTTTTTGGAGACATCTGCTGGCAGAGAGGAAAATCAGACTAATCACGTATTGTGCCACACGTCACTATGCAACTTGTCATGGGACAACAGCCACCACATGAAGCTATTTAGTGGGTCCTCCATGAGACGATAATTTGTGTGAAAACCAGTGGTAGGAGCCATCAACTCCTAATGTGAGCAACCAAGACATCTAGCTGGCTGAGAAGCAAAAGTGGGGGGAGTGTTCTTCCTGGAAGGCAGCTGTGCCATTGAAGGTGGCTGAAATTATCTGAGGTTGGTAAAGACTGGGAGCCCATGGGGGCCCACCAATGATGCCTGCCTTGTGTGTGTGTGTAGCCTCCCTGGTTTTCTGGCATTCCCGTTAGCACCAAAGTAGCTCTGAGCCATAATTTTCTCAGAATGCCCAAGTGTGGTTCTCAGTTGGGGGAGCTGTGGTAAGTTAAAGTGGTGGTTCCTGCTCTATCACTGCTGCCTACGAACCATCCAACAATGTAGAAGAAGAGTCACTAAGGCACTTTGTCAGGGATTCCTCAGAGGCCCTCCAGAAACAGAATCTGAAATTCCCTTACCAGACTACACACTTCCCAGGATGCCTTGGAGAAAGGGAGAAAATTTTAAGTCTAAGACATTGGTATTTATTTATTTATTTATTTATTTATTACATTTTTATACCGCCCAATAGCCGAAGCTCTCTGGGCGGTTCACAAAAATTAAAACCACAATAAAACACCCAACAGGTTAAAAACACAAATACAAAATGCAATATAAAAAGCACAACCAGGATTAAACCACGCAGCAAAATTGATATAAGGTTAAAATACAGAGTTGAAACAGTATAATTTAAATTTAAGTTAAAATTAAGTGTTAAAATACTGAGTGAATAAAAAGGTCTTCAGCTGGCGACGAAAGGAGTACAGTGTAGGCGCCAGGCGGACCTCTCTGGGGAGCTCGTTCCACAACCGGGGTGCCACAGCGGAGAAAGCCCTCCTCCTAGTAGCCACCTGTCTCACTTCCTTTGGCAGGGGCTCACAGAGAAGGGCTCCTGTAGATGATCTTAAGGTCCGGGTAGGTACATATGGGAGGAGGCGTTCCTTCAAATAACCTGGCCCCAAACCGTTTAGGGCTTTAAATGTCAATACCAGCACTTTGAATCGGGCCCGGACCTGGACTGGCAGCCAATGAAGTTGTAAAAGGACTGGCATAATGTGATCTCGCCAGCCAGTCCCTGTTAGTAAACGGGCTGCCCTGTTTTGTACCAGCTGAAGCTTCCGGACCATTTTCAAAGGCAGCCCCACGTATAACGCATTGCAGTAATCCAAACGAGAGGTTATCAGAGCATGGATAACTGTAGCTAGGCTATCTCTGTCCAGACAAGGGCGCAGTTGGTATATCAGCCTAAGCTGATAAAAGGTGCTCTTTGCCACTGAGTTCACCTGTGCCTCAAGTGACAGTTCTGGATCGAAGAGCACCCCCAAACTATGGACCCGATCCTTTAGGGAGAGTGCAACCCCGTCCAGGACAGGGCAAACATCACCTCGCCGGACAAATGAACCACCTGCTAACAGTACCTCCGGTATGTCATAAGTCTCTTCTCTCGTTGCTCTAAGGAAGAGAATAATTATTAGTTTGGTGTATTTTCTCTTTGACACTATGGGCATAGAGAGCTGCCTCATACTGAGTCAGACCATTGGTCCATCTAGCCCAGTATTGTTGACACTGACTGGCAGCAGCACCCCATGGTTTCAGACAGGAGTTTTTCCTGCCCTACCTGGAGGTGCCAGGGATCGAAACTGGGACCCTCCCCTGTCACAGGCCCTCCCTGGTATGGTAGAATGTCCTGTAACTTTCCAAACAACCATTAAAGGGGGGGCGGAGAACGGTCAATGGACACAACCTTGACTTTCTTGCAAGAACACAAATGGTAATGCAATGACCAAAAAAAAACCTAGCATAGGGCAGCTTTCCCAGTGTCTCTTTCATTATCAGTTTGCCTAAAGAATAATGATGCAAAAGGTCACTGCAGTGCGGGGTGGGGTGGGGAGAATGGTTCCAGTTTTTGATTCAGACAGAACATACAGATTTGCCATTTTAAAAAACAACAACAGCAGACTTAAAGCAAAGCATGCAGGCTAATTCCACAGACATCAGAGCTTTGGATATATATTTTTAAACCCCTCATTCTGTTGTTAAATGTTGATAACATCACAAGCCCTAAGATGGTAAAATGGTATCAATGCCCAACAAGGACCCGGGAGAACTGGGTTCAAATTTCCATTCAGTTATAAAGCTCACTGGGTGATCTTGAGTTAGTCAATATGACCCTGTTCACATGACACGCTAAGCCATGGTTAGGCTGCTAACCCTTGTCAGCAAATGGTTAGTGAGCGCGTCTAAACTGTCATTATGTAACCACCATAGTTAGGAATGGTTCACACAACATGCTAAGCCATGGTTCATACAGATGTTACGCCACATCACCACATCAAGAGGTTGTTGTGAAAATGGAAAAAAAGAATGGGGAATCTTTAGAATTGCTAAACATTCTGAGCCTCTACTCCAAACTTTCATAATAGGGCTACAATGTTTAGTCAGTAAGATTGCAATTCTTTACATAAAGATTGTAGAACATATTTCTGGCTCAGGGCTGAATTCAATTTTAGAGAAATTATTGGGTGTCCCATTGTAGTGATGGGCAAGGCTCATGGCAACAGAGGTGGAGCCAAACATTATATATATATATATATATATATATATATATATATATATATATATATATATTACCAGGACATTGTAGTTCAAAGGCATACTCCTATGCATGTTTAGGCAGACAAACAAAAAAGTCCTACAACTCCCAGCATCCCCCATCCAGCATGGCTGGGAAACTGCACAAAAGCTGGGAACCTAGCAAATGACTGGTAGTTGGGGGAAAGGAGAAATTTATTTTATTTACTATTTATTCAAACATTTATATTAATTATTATTATTATTATTATTATTATTATTATTATTTATTGCATTTATATCCTGCCTTTTTCCTCCAAGGAACCCAACGTGGTGTACATTATCCTCACAACGACAACCCTGTGAGGTGGGTTGGGCGGAGAGTCTGTGACTGGCCCAAAGTCACCCAGTGGGTTTCCATGGCCGAATGGTGACTAGAACCCGGATCTCCTGACTACCAGTCCAACACTTTAGCCACTACACCACACTGGTGTATATCCTTCCCTATATCACAAGGATCTCAGGGCAGCGTACAGATGAAATCATACATATAAAATAGGACAATAAATATACAATTCTAAAACAAATTAAACCATTAATATGTTAAAACCAATATGAAATTTTAAAACAGAAATGGCATAGTCATCTGGATTAGGGACCCTGGAGGGCTGGATTGGGACCCTAGATTTGGTCCATAAACCTAAGGTTTCCACCGCTGCTTTATACACTTACCTTGGAGTATGTCCCCCCCCTTTAACTCAATGGGGTAACTTCTGAGTAAATATGCATAGCTTTGCACTGTAAATCAATTAAAAAGTGCTGATTGATTAAAAGTAATATAAGGCCTTAGCTAGACCGAAAGTTTATCCCGGGATCATCCCAGGGTCATCCCTGCCTGCTCCCGGGATCCCCTGTGTTAGGGTGACCATATGAAAAGGAGGACAGGGCTCCTGTATCTTTAACAGTTGTATTGAAAGGGGAATTTCAGCAGGTGTCATTTGTAAATATGGAGAACCTGGTGAAATTTCCTCTTCATCACAACAGTTAAAGCTGCAGGTGCCCTGCCCTCTTTTAAATCTGGTTACAGTATAGCTGTAGTATAGCTCCTGCAGCTTTAACTGTTATGAAGAGGGAATTCCACCAGGTGCTGCATGCATACAAATGACACCTGCTGAAATTCCCTTTTCTATGCAACTGTTAAAGATACAGGAGCCCTGTCCTCCTTTTCATATGGTCACCCTACCTGTGTGTCATTTAGATGCGCAGGAATGACCCTGGGACAATCCTGGGATAAACCTTAGGTCTAGCTAGGGCCTAAGTTAATGGAGGAAACCTGGTGTAGTATTCTGTGTTAGTTCTACTTAGAGTAGATCCATTGAAATGAATGGGACTTAAGTTAAGCCCCATTCATTTCAATGGGCCTACTCTAAGTAGGACTAACATTGGAGACTCTCCCCTGGTTGTGGACAGCTTCTGGGGCCTTGTATGTGAGTGTGGGGCAGCATATATTCATGGGAAATTCTTCAAAGTGGCTTTCCATTTCTAGGGGGTGAGAAAAAGAAAAAACCGAGAGGCTGGTGAAATGTTGGCTCAGGGCATTAGCTTAATTTCAGTGTTACATTTGTTTCGCCCTTCCTCCAAGGAAGTCGCATTAGTATCCATAGCAGGCAAGTCTCCAGACCCGGTACAGGCCAGTCCTAACCTGTTTAAGCTTCAGAGACTGTGCTTAAACTGCCGCCTTCAGAACCTTCTATTCAGCCTCTTACTTATAAGCTAAAAGCAAAATGTACATCCCCATCTACTCCTATGCTAGCAAAGATTCATGAAAGTCAAATACAAGATTTATTATATTTGTTTAATTTATCTTGCCAGGAGCAGAGGGAAAAGGCTTTTAAGTATCTTAGCTTTAGTCACAGCCTCCAATACATGCTGGTTTAGCCAGCATGTAAAAAAAGATTAATGTTTCATACTAGTAATTTACTAGGCAGAACAACTGGCAACACTGAGTAAAGCTATATTCACTAGCCATCTTTAACTGCTAACAGTTTATGGTTGACTCTTTTTATTTACAATTTAACCGCGTCGCATTTGAATGTTTCAAAGCTTGTCGCAATGCTCTTGAAATAAATAGAAACATATATTACTATAAAGTGAGCTACATGGTGTTGACGGGAATGTCCCTAGTGAAGCGATAAACCACTTCTAGACTCCTGTTAGCTCATAGCTAAAGATTCTTCCTGATTGGCCACTAATGCTTAATTAAAATGCTTACCTAATCGCTTTTGATGGTTGCTGGCTAAGAGCAAAAAAACTAAATAAAGAAGGTAACCATTGCTGAACACCAAATAAATCAAAAACAGCTACTAGCCAGTGCTGGGTCCAGGTTTTTGAGGGCCTTTGGCAAAACATTCTCCATGGTCCTCTTCCTCCCATGGGTCCACCTTCTCACCGCTCCTCTTCCTCTTTCTCATCATTGCTTCCACTTGCTTGCTTGACAGGCAGAGAGCCAGGGAGCAAGTAGGCGGTGGCATCTACTACTTCTCCTTCTCACCACCACTGTTATCTGGGCCAGAGCAAGAGGTAGGTGAACAAGCTGGTTGCAATGGTGGACCAAAAGGAGGATCAAGTCCAGAGGGGTCTTGTCAGTAGGCCCCTGTTGGGGTTTAGGGCCTTGGCAGGTGATGACCATGCCTACCCTTGACACCAGCCCACCACAGATATTTTTGACAGACGCCTTGACTTGGGTGGGAGTTGATAAGAAATGGTTTTGCAGCTGGAAGTAGAATAAAATCTGACCCTTGCAGCAGGCTACTAACATATGCTAGTTGCTGAACTAGTTGGTGGGGACTGAACTGAGAAGAATGTTCATTCAGACATTTAATATCACTGTGGATTTAAGAACAACCTGGAGGAGAAGGGATGGCTTCTGTAGAATTGCACTGCACATGTTTGTACACTATTTTTAAGGAACACTCTTGGTACCTCCCAGAAGGCAAAAGAGGGGTTAAATATGGTCAGTGATTTACCAGGGACAAGTTCAAGAAATCAAGGATTCCCCAGGTTAATAGGGACAGTGGGAGCATGTGTGTTTGCAAATGTCATTGTCCATATAACTTGAGTACATACCGATAGCCCTGTGGGTCTGATGGTCTCTCGCATGGAAGCAGAGTTTAAAACATTTTGCTTGAAAGTGGCCAGACTCTCAATATTATAGAGCTCTTGGCAGTGATTGGTTCAGCTATTGGGCGGTATAAAAATGTAATAAATAAATAAATATAAAAGCTTTCAGAGTCAACTACTTGGCCTCCCCAGTAAGAGGTCCAACCCTTCGTGCTGTGTATGTTGTTTGAGGGAACACTACTGAGTATTAAAGTGTAGGATATAAATTTGAGAACCAGGACTTGTCCCAGGAGCTAAAGAACAAGCAGACTATAATGTATTCCTACTGGTTCCAGCAATCATCACTATAGTCAAGTGTATTGACTAATCCAGAGGCAATTGCATGTTGGGATACCTCATGCTCCAGCAGCCCTGGGTAGGTTTCCTGATTATATGAACAAAACCTGATGTGGACTGGAAATGTCCTTCCAATAGCATGGTGGATTCCTTTTATTCCCAGCAAGGTGGCGTTCATGGTCCTACTTCCGTATTATCATCATAACAACCCTGTGAGGTAGCTTAGGCTGAGAGATAGTGACTGGGCCAAAGTTATACAATCAGTGTCATGAATGGGTTTTTTAGTGGTATTTTGAATCCCTGGTGTAAGTTCAGCATTCTTACTCAGGGGAGGTCCTCATTAATTTGAGTCGCAAGTCCAGGAGGGGGTGGGATCACAGCCAAAGTGGATGGATATGAGCCAAAGTGGGTGGGGTTGGAAATAGGATGAGGTCCACAGGAGACTAGGCCAAGGTCTTAATGTAGCCCTGCATGTTCCCTGCTCTAACCACTATATCACATTGTAATTATTTATTTATGCATTAATTCAATTTAATTAATGCCTAAAGTGCTCAAGACATCATACATAATAAAAAAATGCAAGCATTGAGACAACCTGGCATGTAAGGAAAACGACTGGATAATGCTCTATATTTAAATACATGAAGAACAGTGCCGTCGCATAGATTTGATCAGGAACTAGTTTTTATTGGAGTGTCTTGTATGTTCTGTTTGTATGTTTCAGCTTGTATGTTCTGTTGGTCCCCTGCACTGTAGACTGGGTTGCAGAGTTCTTCAATGGGGAGGTGTTTAACAGTGGTCTCTGAATAGGTCAGGTTTCACAAAGAAGCCAGACAGGGATAGTTCAGCACTATGGAAAGCGCTGAAGTCTTCATGGGCCAAGTCTTAAGGGTCTGATGTCAGGCAGCACAGTGCATGCTGCCTTAGTGTTCATGTGCATGTAATGAGACCCATAAGCACTAGAGACAAGATGCATCCTCCTTGGCTCACAGATTTACACACTCAGAAAGGGGGGTGGGGGCTTGAACCATGAAGAATGATAATTTAGAAACTCACACAAAGTTAGAGGTGTTCGAATCAGCAAAACGTGAGCTCACTGAAGTACTCCAAATTCCATCTCGAAGCTCATTCTAACTCAAGTCTGTATCAGATTGTGAGCTTTTTTTTTCCTACATAAAAATCCGCATGTATTTTGATGTGCATTTTCCAAATGTATGCATCAACTCATGCATCTTTGAAATGTACACACTGCACGCTCAGAAATGTATGAGCTTCCACTGCAGACTGTGTCTGAGTCTGTGTTCAGCCCAGAAACTGCAAAGTAGGTAAATCCTGATCAAAAAAAGAAAAGAAAAAAGAACTGAAATGAATTTCTCAAAAGACAAATTTAACAAGGGATCCTCAAAAGACAAAAGAGGGTCAAAACAGGTGATCTATTGGAGAAGGGGACAAGATAATTAGGTTATTTGAAAGACTGTATTCTCCCTTATGAGCCTGCCCATGCTTTGAGATCTTCTGGAGAAGCCCTTCTTTCAGTCCCACCATCTTCACAGGCGTGTTTGGTGGGAACATGGGAGAGGGCCTTCTCGGTGGCTGCTCCAGTGCTCTGGAACTCTCTTCCCAGGGAAGCTAGGCTGGCTCCCTCCTTGATGGGCTTTTGGAAACAAGCTAAAACTTTTTTGTTCCAGCAGGCCTTTGGAGAATAATCTGGCCCTCCAACTATGTTAATGTCTTATAATTTTGTTGTGTATTTTAAACATTTATGGTTCCCCCACCTCCATAATGTATGTTTTAAACTTTGTAAGGCTGCCTTGAGGCCCAGCATTGGGCAAAAGGCGGGATAATAATAATAATAATAATAATAATAATAATAATAATAATAATTAGAAATGTCCCTAAGAAATAGTGGCTACTCCTATGGACAAAGCTGCCACGCCCCGCACCAGAGGTGGGAAACGTCTGGACCACCATATGTTGTTGGACTACATCTCCCATCATCTTTGAACATTGGATTTTATTCCATAGTAAGCATGCCTAAGATTGCAGATTTAGTTATTATTCTAAGCAAGTTATTCACGAAATGAATCAGAGGATGATTCATTCATGGAAAGTTTGCATTAAAACTTGGGAATATCACATGTCATAAAGCCTTTGCAGAACATAAGGTGATATTTCTAAACTTGCGTAAAAACAGACATGGTCTAAAAATAAAGTTTGCATTCTACAGCCTGCCACATCCAGAAATTAAATATGATGTCTCCCCCCCCCCCTTCTTCTTCTTCTTCTTCTTCTTCTTCTTCTTCTTCTTCTTCTTCTTCTTCCGTGTGTGGGTGAAATAAAACTTGCATGCACAAATAGCCTCTCAAAATTCTCCACCCTTTTTACAGGCAGAGAATTTGGCAGGATAAGGAATTCTCCAACAGTTCTTTGGGAATCAGGCTTACCATTAGCAATGGCAATAAAATGGCTTCTTTCATCCCCCTCCCCCTCCTCCTCCTAAGGGTTTTGTTTTTGGATTGTTGGTTTGGTTTGTTGCTGTTGCAAGTGGCTTTTCTTTTCTTTTCTAGGGGGTGAGAAAATATTTTTTTAAAAAAAAACACAGAAAAACACCTTATGAGAAAGGCCTATCTAGTCCAGCATTCTGTTTAAAACAAAAAAGAGTCTTGTGACATTTTTAAAAGTTACACACGATTAAGGTGTAACCTTTTATGACTCCTGCTGTTGTCCCCGGCAACTGGTAATCAGAGGGGTTCCGCCTCTGATCTTTGAGTATATATAGCTATTATGCCTAGAGGCCATTGATAGCCTTATCCTCCATTAATTTGTCTAATCCCCTCCTAAAGCCATACAATGAACAGAAACAGGTGAGCAGGTATCTATAGCCCTTCTCTTCCTCCCATACCGTCATTAACATACCTCCTGGAAGGTGGTCAGAGGCCTTCTTCTTCCTAGCAGAAATTATGTGCAGTGCAATTAACAGTCTTATCGTGGGTGGGAGGCAGCTCTTTAGAAAACAATGGCTGTGTCCAGAAGACACCTTAAACCATGACTTTAACCACAGTGAATAAGCAAAAAAGCCTTATTCGCTGTGGTTAAAGCCATGGTTTAAGGTGTCTTCTGAACATGGCCAATGTATATTACTCCACTTACTTCAGTAAATGCTTGCCCTGTGAGCTTGATTGTGGGCTTTGCTAGACCTGCCGGTATAAGCCGGCAGGGAGGCGGGGCGATGGCGCGCTGACAATAGCGCGCGCGCCCGGGGCTTCCAGACGCCGGATGCGCAGGGACCTCGCGATCCCTGCAGCGTCCGCCATTTTTTTTCAGTTTAAAGGGGCCATGTGCGGCCCGAGGACTGCGGAGAAGGTAAGGGTTTTTTTTTAATTTAGCCCCCCCACCCGCTGCTGATCCCTCTCCCCGCATCCGCCATCCCCGATCCTGTCCCTGATCTTCTCCCCCCCTTCCTCGGCAGCCCCATCCCCGATCTTTGCCCCCTCCCTTGCCATCGTCGATGTCCGGCTTCCCCCCCTCTCTCCTGGTGGGTCCGGCCTTCCCCCTGCCCCTCTCCCCCCCCCTTGGGATCTCCCCCGGCTGATGGGCACAGCGCTCAGCGCTGTGGCCAGTCCGCGGCTTTCTGCGGCTACTCGCGAGTAAGCGTGTAGCCGCAAAAAGCCACGGAAGTAGCTAGACATTTCGCAGCTCCGGCCTGAGGCCGGGGCTGCGAAAAAGGCGTGCCATAAGCGACTTTGCTTATGGCGCGTTAGGGGAGGCTTCAGCGCGGCCTGGCACCGGATTCCCCTGTGCGTCATCTGGACGCACAGCAGGGAAACCGGCCCACAAAGCGTGCTAAGGCCTCGTCTAGCAAGGCCCTAAAAGAAGTAATTTCACTTGGGTACCAGTTTGGGTCTGTCCTTTCCCCCACCATCTACAGATCATACAGAGCCTCTGGTCCAAGCCAAAGCAAACTTGCCCTGAGGCTCTTAACCTGTGGCATTCGATGAGGAATATCTTCTACAGGTTTTCAGAGAAAATGATGATAGCAGCCAAGTGAATTGTGTTCCTGCAAACATAAGGACTAAATATCATTGGTTGCTTCACTTATTTTCAAATGTGTTAAATCAGCCCTGCTGGGTTTGTGGTCCTTCCTGCTCATTCTGCTGAGTGGAGCATTGGTCTTCTCCCCCAAATCCTGCCCTGACAGCATCACTGTTTTCATCAAACATTCAAAGTCCCATCAAGGCTTTCTGAGTGTTTGATAGGAACACACACACACACACACACACACACACACACACACACACACACCCTTCAAGCTTCTTTTGTTACAAGTCAGAGAGCTAATATTCGTATATAAAGCCCATACTATTCACTTCCCAGGGATATCACCACAAACAGCACCAGAATGAAGCAAGACAACTTTCAAAAACTCCATTTTCCAAACTCAGCAATCTCCAAATACACACAGGCTCCTTGAGTGCTTTCTCTTTCCAGCTTTTCGAGGGTCCTGGAAATCAATGTGATTTCCGGTATTTCTCCTCAAAATGTCATAGTCAATTGTTATGAGGTGAGTGAAAAATAATGTGCCACAGTTTATTTTCCCAAGGTGCTACTTTAGATTGGTAGAGGAACAGAACAGGCCATCTCTGTGGGGGCGACTTTAAACATCAAGCTGAGCTGTGATACGGGCATGTATTATTGTTCGATATGTTCACCTACCTGCCACAAGAATTACACCGTTTTATACAGTAGCCTGCCATCTAAGATTGGGAGTTATCTTTTCTATTACCTTTTCTTTTTCTTTGTAATGTTTCTCCATCAGCTGAGAGTTTGTTCTAGACAGCAGCAAACAGAAGCCCGCAGAGCAGAACGGGGGGTGGGGGAGAAGATGAAGGAGACAGAAGCCTGGCTAAACTTCAGAAAGAAAGAGTTATGCTAGCTAAGACCTAGGGCTCATCTACACCAAGCAGGATATTCCATTATGAAAGAGGTACGAAAAAGGAAAGGAAAGGAACCTCTCGTGCAAGCACTTGAGTCATTACTGACTCCTAGGCCATAGCTAGACCTAAGGTTTATCCCTGGATCATCCAGGGGTCAAACCTGTTCATCTAGGTGACACACAGGAGATCCAGTGCCTAGGCAGGGGCGAACCCTGGATGATCCCAGGATAAAACTTAGGTCTAGCTGTGGCCCTAGAGGGACGCCTGCTTTGGCTGACGTTTTCTTGGCTGACTTTGTAGCAGGGTGGTTTGCTATTGCCTTTCCCATCGTGGCTACCTTTCCCCCAGGTAGCTGGGTACTTATTTTACCAACCTCGGAAGGATGGAAGGATGAGTCGACCGCCTGAGAACCAGCTTCCGCTGGGATCAAACTCAGGCCGTGGGGAGAGTTTCAGCTGCAGTAACTGCCACTTACCACTCTGCGCCACACGAGGTACTGAAGTGCACTGACAACTGTTGGGTCCCATGACACATCTACACCAAACAAGTGTGTAACTTTTAAAAATTGCACTATGCACGTGGTATGAAAAGCTCAGCTAAAAACTTTTCTTTTTCCTAAAGCTTTTAAAACTTGATTTTGTTCTGGCTTTATACTGTTAGTTTTACCCTACCCAGTGCCTGTTTACCCTACCCTGTGCCTGTTTGCATTCTCTTCCCCTCCTTATTGTTTTGTTATGATTTTATTAGAATGATTTTATTAGAATGCAGGGTCTTGCTATTTACTGTTTTACTCTGTACAGCACCATGTACATTGATGGTGCTATATAAATAAATAAATAAATAAATAAATAAATAAATAAATAATATATGGGATGTGTCAATGGGCCCCAACAGTGGTCAGTGCACTTCAATATCACTATAAAGCAGTAGTGTGGCTACTGTCTTTATATACTGCTTTCATTATTTATTTATTACATTTTTATACCGCCCAATAGCCGAAGCTCTCTGGGCGGTTCACAAAAGTTAAAACCATAATAAAACAACCAACAGGTTAAAAGCACAATTACAAAATACAGTATAAAAAGCACAACCAAGATAAAACCACGCAGCAGAAATTGATATAAGATTAAAATAAAGAATTAGAACAGTAAAATTTAAATTTAAGTTAAAATTAAGTGTTAAAATACTGAGAGAATAAAAAGGTTTTCAGCTGGTGACGAAAGCAGTACAGTGTAGGCGCCAGGCGGACGTCTCTGGGGAACTCATTCCACAACCGGGGTGCCACAGCGGAGAAAGCCCTCCTTCTAGTAGCCACCTGCCTCACTTCCTTTGGCAGGGGCTCACAGAGAAGGGCTCCTGTAGATGATCTTAAGGTCTGGGCAGGTACATATGGGAGGAGGCGTTCCTTCAAATAACCTGGCCCCAAACCATTTAGGGCTTTAAATGTTAATACCAGCACTTTGAATCGGGCCCGGACCTGGACTGGCAGCCAATGAAGTTATAAAAGGACTGGCGTAATGTGATCTCGCCGGCCAGTCCCTGTTAGTAAACAGCTGCCCTGTTTTGTACCAGCTGAAGCTTCCGGACTGTTTTCAAAGGCAGCCCCACCTTTCATACCACTTTCATAGTGGAATATCCTGCTTAGTGTAGATGAGCCCAGAGAGGGAAGGTTCAAGTAAAGACAGATGTCATATAGAAAGGTATGCCATTGTGGGCAGCATCGTCCAAAGACATTATAGCCCATGCTAAGACCAACACTAAAAAACAAAATGGCTGCACCACTCAAACACCAGTTTCTTCCCTCAACTTTCCCCTTTTCCCAGTGGAGATATTCATCAGTACACTGGGAGCCAGGCGGTGGGTGTATGTGTGTGACAGTCAGTTTTACAATGTTCTGGCTTCCTGTAAAAATGCCTTCCACAAAACTGGAGATGTGTTTTCTTTTGTTCCAGTTCCAATAGAATAGAGCATGATTACTCTTGAATTTGTTTCCAATGTTTTTTGGGGTAATTCTCTATCCCCTTGGCGGAGCAGTGCTGTTGTTGCTTTTTAATCGAGATCATTTGCTCAGCCAGCAAAACAGGAAACCCTTCATTTCCAAGAGGTAGCTGCTAAAATCACAGAGAAGCCAGTAAGAAAAACATAAACAACAGGTTTAATGTCCCAAAATGGAACATTACCTTCTTCCCTGGTGTCATTTTAATTGTTAAATTTAAAGTCTTTCAGAATGAGTCTCCATAAAATGTAATGAGCTCCTCAGCTGGGCTTCAGTTATTTTCCAGTCCACCCATACAAATGTGTGCATATCTGTATCTATATTTTATAAAGTGCAACTATTTCTGGTTTTGCTTTTCATGGCCTTCTGAGAGTCTCTTCCAACCCGCAAAGGTCCTCCGCTACTCTTGTTGCACCAACATAGACAGAAGAGAGTCTGGCTCTCGGGAACCCCTCTGAGCCTTCCAGAACTTTCTCTAGCATGTTCCACTTCTGAGACCGCACCGAACGGCTGTTAGCAGCGCACCACAGATGACTTCATTCAGCTGCTTCATCAGATCGACTCCGCTCCTGCCTTGAAGCTGAGGCAGTTGCTGGCAAACAAAAGGAAGGCAGTTAAGCTTGATAATTGCACAGTTGTTATGCAACACGGTCAGCAGTGAAAAGGCCTCACATGCCAACTTCTGCTTCCAAATATTCATCCACAGCCTATGCAGGCAGTTACCACAGGGATTGTGAATTCTCATTGCAGCTGGGCAGGTGACGAAGAAGTCAGTGATCTCTCACACTGAGTGTTCTAAGCTGTACTGGGTTTTTTCATATATATATATATATATATATATATATATATATATTGTGTGTTTGAAAGAATATGAAATTATTATTATTATTATTATTATTATTATTATTATTATTATTAAATACCTCTCTAATCATAATCAGCTTATACCTTTGAGCGCACAATTGAAGGGCAAAGGTGGATAAATCCATTGAGGCCAAATAAAATAAAATCTGATTGTCGCAAACTCCAAAGCCTCTACCCTCTTTAGATCTGCCCTGCCCAAGGTGGTTGGCAGGGTCATTCAGCTTGAGAATTAATTAATTAATTATAGTACATTTCTATACTGCCTCTTAGCCAAAGCTCTCTGGGTGATTCACAAAACCTAAGATCCTAAAATACAATATGATGTAATACAAAAACTTCAATGTACAAAATTTTAAACAGTTTGAAATAGCTAAAAAAAAGTAACAATAACTTGCCAATAAACCTGATAAAATAATGAATAGTAAAATGGCCCATCATATGACATCAAATGCCTGGAAGACGAGGAAAGAAGTATTAACCTGGCACTGAAAATATGTCAATGGGCCTGGTCAGACAACATGCTAAGCCAGGGTTAGGCTGCTAAACCTTTGCAGCAAATGGTTAGGGAGTGTGTTTAAACCATGATTATGTAGCCACCATGCTTAGGAATGGCTCACATGAATGATGAACCATTCCTAAGCCATAATGTTTAGCTCAAAATGCTTAACCACCAGGGCTTAGCAGGGTCAATGCTGGCAAAATACAGAGGAGACCATACCACAATCAGGGGCCACCACTGAGAAGGACCTCTACCTTGTTGCCATCCTCCAAATCTCCCTTGGAGGAGGCACTCAGAGGAGGGCTCAGGTTCTGATTGTAATGTACAAGTAAGTTCATACCAGGAGACGTACTCCATCAGATATTGTGGACCCAAGTTGTGTTAGGTTTTATAGGTCAAAACCTTGAACTGGGCTTGGAAACATACAGGCAGCCAGTACATGTGGCAGCACTATGCTGATATCCCTCTAGAGCACCAGCTCTGGTACACATGGTTGCTCCATAAAAAGGCGTTACTAAGGTTACCACAGAAATATGGGCCCCGTCCACTCTACTAATAACAAATGGGCCTGAATATTGTAAGGAAATTTGTATTTTGCCATCTTGAGTCCTGTTCTTTTGGCTTGAAACAATTCTGTGCCTAGTGGCATGTTTCCATAGCAACAGGAGTTTCTAAATTAGGGCCCAACATGGACAGATACAAAGAAAAGGGCAAGGACAGTCAAGGGGAAAGGGAAAGGCCTGAAGTGAGGAGAAATTGAGTGAAGACAGGAAACAAGGGACTCAATATGGGAGCTAAGGGGAGAACTTCCTATCTCTTGACAGAGCTCATATCAGCACTAGGCATTACATGTTGTGATCAACAACAGAGGCCAGTAACTACTTGAAGGCCTAGACCTCTACAGAAGATGGCTGTAGAGGGTATGGGTGTAAGGAGTGCACTGTCTAGCAAATGCCACAGGGGCAGGGCATTCTAGGGGGTCACCAACTGGCCCTGTGATAAGGCTTTGGACTTGGCAGGTTCCTGACAATCACAATCCGTGACACCAAGCCTGATTGGCTTATACCTCAGATACCACATTAAGCACTGGAGGCAGGTGGCGCCGATTTCAGTGGGTTAGTGAAGCCATGGCTTGGGACCATAATACCTGATGGAACGCCTCTTCCAACATGAACCTACCCATACACTGCACTCAACATCTAAGGTCCTCCTCCAAGTGCCTACTCCGAGGAAAGCTTGGAGGATGCCAACAAGGGAGAGGGCCTTTTTGGTGGTGGCCCACCAACTGTGGAATGATCTCCTCAATGAGGCTTGCCTGGCACCAACACTGTTATCTTTCAGGCGCCAGGTCAAGACTTTTCTCTTCTCCCAGGCATTTAACAGCATTTAACAACGCTAAGTTTGTTTTGTAACGGACCCCAGAACTGTTGTTTTTTAATGGATACTGTTGTTTTTATACTGTTGTTTTCATGTTTTTGATGGTTTTAAATTTTGTATATTTTTAATGTTTACTGTTTTTAACTTTTGTAAACCACCCAGAGAGCTTCAGCTATGGGGCAGTATATAAATGTAATAAATAAATAAATAAATTTTGACTGGTTCCAATTGAAAGCCACAGCAGATTCACTGCCCCACTGACAATAGGAGCACCCCGCCTCCACTGACATTAAACAATACAGTTGGAGAGAATGAAACACTTGTAATTGTTCACAAGGCTATGCACACCGTAAGTATCTGCTCTGCTAAATAGTCACTGGAGGAAAATTGATTGTCTGAATCCATCTACCTCAATTCTTAATGTCTGATGCTTAATTAGTGGCCATTGTTCCTGGCAGACAAAACGTTCCATGGCTAAACAGAACTAAAGTGGTACTCTGAAATGTAACGTTATTCACGTTACCCTTATTTAAAAAAAATAATCCGACATATCTCTTCCTTTTACATAACATTAAAAACATTTCTGAAAGGAATATTTTATGACATAACTGAACAACCATGAGCAAACACTGAAAAGAAGAACCTAAACGTATGCAGCTATTAGTAATTAAGTATTAAATCACTTCTGTGAGCCTCATTTGTTGTGTTTATCTTTTTATTTCCACCACCAGAATTGTATACCTAAATCTTTTGATTTTCACTACCATGCTCTTATATCTAACTACAGTAACTACATTTGAATATGTAAATAAATTTAACTTTGCAAGCTGCTACCATCTGCTGCATGTAGAATTCTAAATAGAAAATATAAGTGCATTAAAACAGAGGCAAGGCACTGATTCACACATATGTGTTCATTGTTTAAAGATTTACCACTTAGAATCATAGAATAGCAGAGTTAGAAGGGTCCTATAAGGCCATCTAATCAAAACCCCTGCTCAATCCACTGTACAGCGTCCCTGACAAATGGCTGTCCAGCTGCCTCTTGAAGGCCTCTAGTGTGGGAGAGCCCACGGCCTCCCTAGGCAATTGGTTTCATTGTCGTACTGCTCTAACCGTCAGGGACATTTTCCTGATGTCCAGCAAGATCCTGGCTTCCTGTAACTTGAGCCCATTATTCCATGTCCTGCATTCTGGGATGATAGAGAAGAGATCCTGGCCCTCCTCTATGTGACAACTTTCCAAGTATTTGAAGAGTGCCATCATGTCTCCCCTCAATCTTCTCTTCTCCAGGCAAAACATGCCCAGTTCCTTTAGTCTCTCCTGATTGGGCTTTGTTTCCAGACCCCTGATCTTCCTCGTTGCCCTCCTTCCTTCTTGCCTGCATCCTTCTTGAAGTGTGCTGCCAGAACTGGACACAATATTCAAGATGAGGTCTAACCAGTGCCGAATAGAAGGGAACCAGCACCTCGCATGATTTGGAAGCTATACTCTTAATGCAGCCGAAAATAGCATTTGCTTTTTCTGCAGCCACATCACACTTGGTCATCAGTAGCTTAAAAAAAGAACTACCTGCTCAGGGAAGTTTTGTATCTGCAGTCAACAAGCATCCATTGGCTTGGCCTGCCGCACTTCAGCTCAGCTTCAATACATTCACAGAAATAGTATTGTTTGGATATAGACTGTGCAGGCTCAGAAGTTTGCAACCAATTCCAAACATAATAGCAAATTTGCAAAACGCTGGTCCACCAGGCTCATTAAAAAGGTGAGCATTACGAGTAGCAAAGTTAAACCAGTGAGCTGACTAATTACAAAATTCAGTAGCATCACTACTCATTACTGATAAAGGTAAACAATGGCTTGACTCAATATAAGGCACTTGTATTTGTATTAACAAGACCAATCACCACATCACAAACTGACAGTTGATGATGTCTTGACCATGGTACACAAATTAAATGGCTACTAGCCCTGATGGCTGTGTGCTATCTCCAATATTTGAGGCAGTAAGCCTGTGTGCACCAGTTGCTGGCAACATGGGTGGGAGGGCGCTGTTGCCCATGTCCTGCTTTGTTGGTCCCTGGCCGATGGCTGGTTGGCCACTGTGTGAACAGAGTTTTGGACTAGATGGACCCTTGGTCTGATCCAGCAGGGCTCTTCTTATGTTCTTATGTTCATGTGAATCAGAGAAGGTGCCTTGATGCAGATTTCATGTCTCTTAATGAATTTGTTCACTTACTGAATTTATTAAATTCAAACAAGGGAATAAGTTGGTACCACATTTGAGATGTTGGAGGCATCTGTTTGGGGGGCAGGGTGTGGATTTCACTGAGCTTTCATCAGCTTCCCCCCCCCCCACCTCTCAGGCTTCTGCTCATTTCTCCATGAGCTGCCCAATTCAATCTCCATCAAGTTGGGCCCACTCACAGATTATCTGGGGGGGGGTTTCTTGTAAATAGCTAGTTGTGCAAATTGCAGCCATAATTTGTGTAAATTTCTGCCGTGCTTTGCATAATTTGTGCAAACTGAACTTGCAATTTGTGCAAATTTCTGTTTACAAAATAAAACATTTCCTGGATTTCGGGGGGGGGATGAAAAACCTGGCTTAACTCTCAAAGACAAGGAAAGCTGGGGACACTGCAGAAATCCAGCAAGTCCCAGAAAGGCCAGAGATCCTGACAACAGGCATCCTTTGTATACTACGTAGAGCCAAAACTGGATACATAACTGGATACATACATTAATGTATGATGCTAGGGAAAGTGGAAGGCAAAAGGAAGAGGGGCCGACCAAGGGCAAGATGGATGGATGATATTCTGGAGGTGACAGACTTGACCTTGGGGTTGCTAGGGGTGGCGACAGCCGACAGAAAGCTCTGGCGTGGGCTGGTCCATGAAGTCACGAAGAGTCGGAAACGACTGAACGAATAAACAACAAAAACATTAATGCAAATGGATTTGCATTTTCAAATGTCATATGTAACTGGCCCAGGATGAAAACAAAGGGGATAACTCCATACGTGTATTCAATATCCAAGATGACTGATGCACATAACCTATATATTGCGAAGTAGCTTAGGGGAAACATTGGGAGAGTTTGCACATCATGCTAAGCCACCCTGCAAATTAGCCACAGTAGTCCTGATCCATTGTACTCCAGATGGATGTTCAGGCTCACCATGGCTTGTTTACTCCTTCTTTTCCCCTCAGTCCTCCTGCCAAGTCCAGTGCGTATCCCAGGTGCCTTTGCGACAGAACACCTTGTTTTCTCAGTCCCTACATCAGCACCCATTCTGCAATCAGTTTGCTATGAGATTGCTATTTTCCTATTGACTTCCTCCCTGCTAAGCATATCTCTATCATGTCTCCGTTTACTTGCCTTTTCTCTAAGCTAAACAGTTGCAGATGTTGTAACCTTTCCTCGTGGGCAGTTTGTCCAACCCCTTGTTCATTTTAGGTGTCCTTTTCTGCACTCTTTCCAACTCTGCAATATCCTTTTTAGGTGTGGTGACTAGAGCAGTACACAGTATTCCAAGTGTGATCACACCAAGGATTTGTGTAAGGGCAGCATGATATTGGCAGTTTATTTTTGATTCCTTTTCTAATTCAGCCTGACATGAATTTTGCCTGCATCACAGCAGCTGCCCACTGGGTGAACATTGTCATCAAACTGTCCATGACAATCCCAAGATCTCTTCCTTACTCAATCACTGTCAGCTCAGATCCCATCAGCTTATACTTGAAGAAGTTGGCCGGGGGGCGGGGGGCGTGTTTGCCCTAATGTGCATCAGTTCAGACTTGCTTCCATTGAACTGCATTTGTCATTTTCATGCCCATTCTCCCAGCCTAGAGTGGTCTTTTTCAAGCTCTTCACAAACTCGTTTTGTTTTAAACATCCTAAATATTTTGTGTTTAACTCACTGCTCACTCCTGATTGTAGATCAGTTATGAACTACAAATCATTTGTCCCAATACAGACCTCTGTGTGACCCTACAGTCTACAACCCTCCATTAGGAGAATTTGTAATTTATCCCTGCTCTGCTTTCTTTTCTTTAACCAGCTACTAATCTTTAAGAGTGCTCTCTTATCCCATGACTGCTAAATTTGCTCAGGAGTCTTTGGTGAAAAACTTTGTCAAAAGCCTTTTGGAAGTCCAAATCAAAAAAAGTCTCCCAAATCACCCCTGTCCACATGTTTATTGATTCTCTCAAAGAACTCTAAAAGATTAGTGAAACATGAATTAACTTTGCAGAAGCCATGTTGATTTATTTCAGCAGGGCTTGTCCTTCTATGTGCTTACTAATTTTAATTATGCTTCCAACTATTTCCCCAGAACAGGCATTAAGTTAACTGGCCTGAAATTTCCCAGATCTTCCTGGATCCCTTTTGTTCTTGTGGTGGTTGTCCAGTAGCAATAACAATAACTGAAAGGTGGCTTGCTATGCCTTTGAAGTGAAGCATGTGCACCAAAGACTAGTTTAGCTTTCCATGCATGTGACAGATCATTGTAATGATCAATGACTGTATAGAATCCTGCACTCTGTGTATCAAGTCATGTCTTTCATCTGACCAATTTAGATTGAATCTAAATTCAATTTAGATTGAATCTAAGTATGAGGGATCTTTCCAAGTACTGTCGTTCTAATATTGTTCCATGGCTAAACAAATAAATTTGCTTCCCCTCATTTTACCCTTCTCCTACTAGTCTCTTCTCTTTTTCTTCCTCCTTCTTAGCATTTCCAGTGAACTGTGATGGAAACCAGTTATAAAGTACATCCTTGCCTGCTCAAGTTGCTGCTGGGTGCAGTTTAAAACTTCTCTCTTCAAAATAGCTTATTTTATCAATAAGGCAAGAACTGTGCTAAGATGGAAGGGAATCGTTCTGCATGCCATCTGCATGGTGCTAATTATACATAGTGTTGTTATTTGTCAGGATAAGATATTTCGGAATGATATCTGTAAGCCATCTGCCATCCGCCTTATTCACATTCCTCAGATCACCAGCAAACACTTCCCCCACCAGCACCTTAGGTAACCATCTGCAATTTGTGAGAGTGTCTAAATAGAAAACAGCTTTCTCGAACCGCATTGTGGATGTACAATGCAACAAGGTTCTCTCTTAATTAGTTATTTTGAGTTGTTTACATCTATCACTTTCTAAACAAGCCTTTTGATAGCTGAATATTGGGTACAATTTAGCTAAAAATTCCCCCAGATTGCACGTTATTTTGTACGCATGTCGACATATTCTCTTTGCTTTTAGAGAACAAAACGCCAAAGAATCTATGTGTGAAATGTTGAACTCTGATTGAAGTACAGTTATTTTGTAGATATAAAACATGTTCTACAATCCACAGGGAATCTGGAAGTGTGTTTAAGGTTGTTGGTGGAGAAAGGGGTGCTCAAAGCAATTCAATACTAAATTAAAAATTAAATTCAAAGGGACTCTCAACTGTACTGGAAAGGCACAGTGCATGAATATTGTGATATGGCAGAAGTACCAGGATCTCACTGCTCAGATCTTGGCCTTTTCACACTCAACTTCAATTCCGTCTTTCTCTCTCTCTCAGCTCTCAACTCAGTTTAGCTCAGCTCCTCCTGCTACAGCAAGGTTCTGTTCCAAAGGAGGGAAGATGCTGCCATCAATTGCTGGGTCTGAAAAAAAATTGCTGCACTTCTCCCTTTTCGATGGGCCTGTTCAGACAACACGCTAAGCCATGGTTAGGCCGCTAACCCTTCTGCAGCAAAAAGATGGCAAACCCACAAGCAGGACATGAGTGCAAAAGCACCCTCCCACCCATGTTACTCAGCTCCTGCCTCTGATACTAGAGGTAGCAAATGGCCATCAGGACTAGTAGACATCGATAGCCTTCTCCTCCAGGGGTTTATCCAGCCCCCTTTTAAAGCCATTCAAATTTGTGGCCATCGCAACACCTTTTGGTAGCGAACTCCATAGTTTGACTATGTGCTTCATTAAGAAGTACCTTTTATTTTATTTTTTAAGCCTTAAGAGCATAAGAACAGCCATGCTGGATCAGACCGATGGTCCATCTAGTCCAACACTCTGTTCACACAGTGACCAACCAGCTGATGACCAGGGACCCACACGCAGGACAAATGGTGCAACAGCACCCTCCCACCCATGTTCCCCAGCAACTGGGGCACACAGGCTTACTGCCTCTGATACTGGAAGTAGCACATAGCCATCAGGACGAGTCTTCTTTTAATCATCATCCCTGGAGGAGAGGAAGGCTCAGTCTCTCCTGGCCAATGTTATGGTAGCCTCTAGATTCCTCTGCCTTCCTTCAGGGTCCATTTATCAGTGGTGTAGAGGAGCTGAGGCTCACATGGTTGAAGCACTGGGACGTTTTGATTAGCAGGGATGATGACATCATCCACCACCTCCCCTTAGTCTTCTCTGTTTCCTCTGAGATTAGCTGCAATTCTCACAGGAGCTGCTCAGGGAATGGATTTTTCCAACAAAAAGATTGTTGCGAGCTGTCCCTGTTGTAATGCAAAGCATTTTGGCAATGGCTTGGTCTTGAATGGTTAATTAAGACCATTAGCTTTACAAAAGACATACTTAATACCGAGAGAACTGGATCAACACAGCTGCTAGCATTTTTGCATTTCCATTGGGGGTATGCCTGTGGGGACAGTCATGCTGAGCACCCACATCTCAGAATTTTACAGCACTGCCAGTAAGCCCTGGATTCAGTATTTACGGGGAGAAAACCAAGAACAAAAACCAAGAAACAGGCCATGCTAGTTGAAGGCACAGGTTCCTCTTCAGTTACACCGCTTTAAACAAATAAAAACAATCTAGAGAATCATTCTTGGAAAGTCAGGGTCAACACACTAAGTGCTATTGGTAGGGTGACCATATGAAAAGGAGAACAGGGCTTCTGTATCTTTAAGAGTTTATTGAAAAGGGGATTCCAGCAGGTGTCTTTTGTATGCAGGCAGCACCTGTTGAAATTCCCTCTTCACCACAACAGTTAAAGCTCCAGGAGTCCTGCCCTCTTTTGTATCTGGTCACACTTGGCAGAGCTCCTGAAGCACACCCCAAATCTGCACCAGAGGGTTGGGGGACCCTCCAGAGCTGATTTGGGATGTGTGCAGAGAGCTGCAGTGGGAGAAGAGTAATGGGAAGCCCTGTGGCGTGAGAGGAAGTCCACTTGCACAACACTGCTTTAACCCTATGGCTGTTTCTTGTATGTGATGGGCAACTTGCCTGACTTGTTTGCCACAAGCTTGGCCTGCAATTTTGAATGCCATTGCTCAACCCACATTGAGATGGTTTGCAGCAACATGCAAAATTGCAGGGTCTGCTTATGGTGAATCCGTCAATCTCAAGAAGCAAAGAAGTGATGGAATCCCTGGCCCTGTCATTTGTGGTGTGTGATGAAGAGGAGAAAAACAGTACCTCCAACAGACAAACCTGGAAGAAGCAGAAAACTCTGGTGCTGAGTAATGGTAGAAAATGGAGTTCTACATGTAAAAACTCCTTCCGGAGCTTGGAATGAAAATGCTGTGTGCCTTTATAATAGGGTGACCATATGGAAAGGAGGACAGGGTTCCTGTATCTTTAACAGTTGCATAGAAAAGGAAATTTCAGCAGGTGTCATTTGTATATATGGGGAACCTGGGGAAATTTCCTCTTCATCACAGCAGTTAAAGCTGCAGGTGTCCTGCCCTCTTTTAAATCTGGTCACTAGTATAGTTCCTGCAGCTTTAACTGCTGTGATGAAGAGGGAATTGCACCAGGTGCTGCATGCATACAAATGACTCCTGCTGAAATTCTCTTTTCTATGCAACTGTTAAAGATACAGGAGCCCTGTCCTCCTTTTCATAGGGTCACCCTAGCTATTGGGGAAATAGCATCAACCACCTTACTAGACCCCTAAAGCAATCCTGAAATTTAAGAAGTCAGGGAGTCTAAAAAAAATAGACGCTTTAATAGTAACGGTTGGTTTCAGTGACCCTCAGACTGGCTAAATAAATTTAAACACAGGTCATGGCCACAGTCCTGAAAACGAAATCCCTTCCCTGAATCTATTTGCATTTCGAAGGAAGCTCCTATCAGCAGCAATGGAGGCTCTGCTTCAAATGTAGTATCGTAGGTTCAGAGAGGGGTTTTTTCTTAGGACTGTGGCAGCAAGAAATAAGTTAAATCCCCCCCCTCCTCATCTCACATGGTTCTGAGACTTCTCAGAGGTCCCCTCAGTTGCTGATTGTGTCACAAAAAATGTGTATATGGATTGCATTCACACAATTAATATCATGTTTAGTTTGGCTGTTGGTCGTAAGTAGGCCAGACATGGGGACACTGTTTAAGTCTGCAATCATTTGCACCATTTCATTGCTTCTCAGGCATGTTGCAAGGCAGTCCTTTACATGACTGCTCAAATGTAAGCCCTGTTGAGTTCACTGGGGCTTACACCCAGGTAAGTGTATATTAGGTTGACCATATGGAAAGGAGGGCAGGGCTCCTGTATCTTTAACAGTTGTATTGAAAGGAGAATTTCAGCAGGTGTCCTTTGCAAGCATGCAGCACCTGCTGAAATTCCCTCTTCATCACATCAGTTGCAGGAGCCCTGCTCTCTTTTGTACCTGGTCATGAGGGCAGGGCTCCTGCAGCTTTAACTGTTGTGATGAAGAGGGAATTCAATACAACGGTTAAAGAGACTGGAGCCCTGCCCTCCTTTTCATATGGTCATCCTAGTGTATATACATTTGCAGCTTCAATTGCATATAACTGTCCACAGGATGGAGACCTTAAGATTCTAACCATTAAAAGATATTCTCTACAGCCATTATCAGATTAATTTGCTATTTTTTCACCTTGCCGTTATCTTCTTTCTGTATGAATTAATAGTGAAATGATGCTGTAGAACATTAGTGTGGTGGTGGGAGGGTGTTTTTCTCAGTCTTTCCTACTGCATTTTTAATCAGGCTGTTCACAAGATCTCATTAACTGTGTGAGCAAGTTGACCAAATATTTCCAGTGCTTCTTAGCTTTGAATGTCTTGTTTCAAGAAGCTCATTTCCTGCAGAGAGAGCAAGACAGGTATTTGCTTAGTAAATTTAACCTGCTCGACATCTGATGCAAAAATAGTATAGCTGTAACATAATGGGAGCAACCTCTAAGGGCATCATCAGATGAGCATTTTGTTGCATGCTCATTACTGGGCACTCATGAATTTTCTCAGGTCCTATTCACAACATCTTCTGCGCCCCGTGTGCCTCCTGCTCCTTCTAGCCTTCTTTGCGCTGCAAAAAAAAAGAGCCCGGTAAATCTGAAATATTTTTGAGACAGAAGTTGCCGCTATCTGCTGCTGTGTGCAGGCCACAGGCACGTAGGCCTCAGGCACGTAGTTTACTTCCTCTTTCAAAAAAGGAAGTAATGAGGGATAAAAGTGAGAACAGAGAAGCAAAGGAAAGGAAATACGATTTTCCCCCGTGTGATGACGCACTAAGACATTCAGGAGAAACGTCTTCCTTATGTGGTATTCAGGTACAATGCAATTCCTAATAGGCTAGTTTTGCATAGGAAGCATTTTATTCTGTGTTGGGTGGGAGGTGCAATTGATACATTTTATTCCCCTCCTGCAATATGGAGTGGCACTAGAAGAAAATGAACAGGAAGGGACTGTAGTTCTGAGCACAGGCTTTGTATGCAGAAGATACAGGTTTCAATCCCTGGAATCTTTAGTGAAAACTGAAAAGGGTCTTGGGTAGAATGGAATATTCTTGGATTCCAGAGAGCTACTGAGCTAGATGGACCGAGGGTCAGAATCAGTACAAGGTAGGTTCATTTTTGTAAACCACCCAGAATGCTTCAGCTATTGGGTGGTATAAAAATGCAATAAATAAATAAAAAATGTTCATAAGTTGGCTAGTGTAGTGGAAACATGGAAGACCATTGTTATTTTGAGAATATGAGCCAACAGTGTGATTTAGCTGCAAAAAAAGCAAATGCTATTTTGGGTTTCATTAACAGAAATATAGCTTCCAAATCCCATGAAGTACTGATTCCCCTCTATTTAGCACTGGTTAGGCCTCATCTTGAGTATTGTGTTCAGTTCTGGGCACCACACATCAAGAAGGATGCAGACAAGCTGGAGGGGGTTCAGATATGGTGACCATATGAAAAGGAGGACAGGGCTCCTGTATCTTTAACAGTTGCATAGAAAAGGGAATTTCAGCAGGTGTCATTTGTATGCATGTCGCACCTGGTGAAATTTCCTCTTCATCACAACAGTTAAAGCTGCAGGAGCTATGCTGTAGCTATACTGTGTCCAGATTAAAAGAGGGCAGGGCACCTGCAGCTTTAACTGTTGTGATGAAGAGGAAATTCCACCAGGTTCTCCATATATACAAATGACACCTGCTGAAATTCCCTTTTAAATACAACTGTTAAAGATATAGGAGCCCTGTCCTCCTTTTCATATGGTCACCCTAGTTCAGAGGAGGGCAATGAGGATAATCAGAGGTCTGGAAACAAAGCCCTATGAGGAGAAACTGAAAGAACTGGGAATGTTTAGCCTTGGGAGACATGATAGCACTCTTCAATAGGGTGACCATATTTGGGAAACCAAAAAAGAGGACACCTAGCATGTGGGGGGGGGGGGAAGCAGCTTTCTGAGTCCTGCAGAAAGTACGTTATTCCCCCGCCACCTTAAAGAACCCGATTGGAGTGGAGGAGGGGAAAGGATTTCATTCTGCACCACCACCATCCACTCCAATTGGGGCCTTTTCTATAATGTCCACGAATGACCCACTTTTCCCTTTAAGACCTCAATTAGAGCTCGGGGTGGGGGAATGATGTGCCTCAAGAAAGCATGTCATTCCCGCCTGCCATGCTAATGGCAGCCTTAAAGGGGAAGGTGTGTCATTCCAGGACAGTATTGAAAATTATAGAAAATCCCCCCTGACACCATGGAAAGAACAAAAACCAGGACAAATCCGGGGAAATCCTGACAGTTGGTCACCCTATCTTCAAGGACTTGAAAAGTTGTCACACGAAGGAGGGCCAGGATCTCTTCACGATCATCCCAGAGTGCAGGACATGGAATCATGGGCTCAAATGACAGGAAGCCAGATTCCGACTGGACATCAGGAAAAAACTTCCTGATTGTTTGAGCAGTGTGACAATGGAACCAATGACCTAGGGAGGTCGTGGGCTCTCCCACCCTAGAGGCCTTCAAGAGGCAGCTGGACAGCCTTCTGACAGGTATACCTTAAGGTGGATTCCTGCATTGAGTTGAGTAGGGGATTAGACTTGATGGCCATTTAGGCCCCTTCCAAGGCTACAGCTAGACCTAAGGTTTATCCCTGGATTATCCAGGGGTCAAACCTGTTCATCTAGGTGACACAAAGGGGATTCAGTGCTCAGGCGGGGGCGAACCCTGGATGATCCCAGGATAAACCTTAGGTCTAGCTGTGGCCTAACTCTACTGTTCTATATTTCTATAAGTTAGCGGTGCACAAGCAATTCCTTTTCATACTGAGATTTCCAGTTAAGCCTGTTGCTTTTGGTGATTAGCTCAGCTTCTCACCATTAGACAGAAGATACCAATTATCTGTTTGAGAGCATCCTTGAGGCTGCTAGATAAGCCAATAGTAAGATCTCAAGGTTAGTATATTAGCCAGAGTAGCTGGAATGGGAGTTATTCTATGCTGGGTACTGCCAAACCTCCTTGAAGTCATTGGAGTAGAGCTTCAGGATTGGAAAGGATCAATGTTATAGTATAGGTATTCCTGGGACCCTCTCAATTAAGAACCTCAACATAGGCTGATCCGGAGAGGTGCTGCATAAGCCAGGCCATTGGAGTGCATTCGCCACTAATTCTAAGGGGGTTCTCAGTGACAGAAGGAAAGTATGTTTCATGATTTTGCTCAGCAGTTGCTCACTGCACTTATTATATTGCAGTGTTCTGCTTTAATCTTCTGCTCTGTTAATTTGATTTTGCTTAGTAAATAGTTAGCCTTCACCCGTTACCGTGTTTATTGTATTCTCGTTCCTAAAAAGAGTCTTGTTAACACAGCTAGTTAGATGCTTCTGTACTGCAATGGCTCTATTTGCACTGTTTTTGTATACCACTAAATCACACGGCTGACCATAGAAGCTGAAGGAAGCTTACAAACTTTAGAACGTTTCTATTTCTTCTGCCCTCCATTTTATCTCTCTGCCCTCCTTGCTGCTTCTGTTCGCCTTCCCTCATCATTAGTTTACTTGTATTCTGCTTTTCCAACGTAAAACTATGCTCAAAGAGGCTTTCAGCAATATCAAGGGGCTGGACAAGGGTTACGTAAAAGGGCCGCATTTTCAGAAAAGTCACTAACAATGACAAATAAGAGCAAAATGGAAGTAGCCATACAAAGTTTACATATCCCTATGCCCTGCTGTATTCATCTCCTTCCTTCTGTGACAACCATCTGCTTTCTACTCTCCACACTAAGGGCTCATCTACACCAAGCAGGATATTCCACTATGAAAGCGGTATATAAAAGGCAGGAGCCACACTACTGCTTTATAGTGGGACTGAGGTCCACGGACAACTGTTGGGGCCCAGTGACACATAACATATTCCGCTTTCATACTGCTTTCATAGTGTTATATCCTGCTTGGTGTAGATGTGTCAATGGGCCCCAACAGTTGTCAGTGCACTTCAATACCACTATAAAGCAGTAGTGTGGCTCCTGCCTTTTATATACCACTTTCATACCGCTTTCTTAGTGGAATATCTGCTTGGTGTAGATGAGCCCTAAGACTGGGTGAGAATTTCAATTCAAGAGTTTGACTGTGTGGAAGAAACCAGAACTGACAGATTTTTCTCCCTCTCTCAAAATACTAGAACCCGAGGTCATCCCATGAAACCGATTGGCGGGAGATCCAGGACAAATAAAAGGAAGGACTTCTTCACACAGTGGAATTCACTACCACAACACATAGTACTTTTTCACACAGCGCATAGTTAAATTATGGAACTCACTTCCACAAGATGTAGTGATGGCCACCAATCTGGATGGCTTCAAAAGGGGGTTGGATAAATTCCTGGAGGCAAAGGCTATCAGTGGCTACTAGCCCTGATGGTTGTGTACTATCTCCAGTATTCGAGGCAATAAGCCTGTGTGCACCAGTTGCTGGGGAACGTGGGTGGGAGGGTGCTGTTGCACCATGTCCTGCTTGTTCATCCCTGGCCGATGGCTGGTTGGCCACTGTGTGAACAGAGCGCTGGACTAGATGGACCCTCGGTCTGATCCAGCATCAGGGCACTTCTTATGTTCTTATGGAATGCCTTGAAGGTGATTCCAGGAAACTAAAGGGAAATAAAAGCAAGCTGTAGCAACCTCGGTGTATCTCCTAGTACTTCCTAGTTCTACAGGAAGGGATAAGAAACATGTGAGACGTTGCAATATGATGAGCTAACTCTTCCTGCCTGCCATCAAATCTTGAATGGTCCCTTTTGGCCTTCCAGCACCACAGTTCTTAGTGTTATATTTTCATGGATCATTACTTGTCTATAGATATTTCTCTCCCAGTTTCCCCAGTTTCCCCAGTGGAAACCACTTTACTGAGATCGATTTGCTTCTAGAAAGGAATGAAAAAGGTTTATTTTGTCCAGTGTGTATTTTTCACATCAAGGTTTCTGCTTTATTGGCATGTCAATGTTTGGTCAACCCTTCAGACTTTCAGCTTTTAAGCACAGCACTGAAAAACAGCATTAGAGAATATATGCCTGAAGATGTTGAGCTATGTGGAATAAACAGCCTTAAAAAATAAATAAAGAGCACATGTACCAAAGCTGGCAACATAATGATTTTCATTCATCATTCTCGTTAGAAATTATGGTTTCTTAATCAGGCCTAAACAATTGACACATGGACCCTATGGTTAACCACTTTTCTGTTCAGTTCACTTTTATTATTTTAGCCATTAGCTATACTAACATACCGTTGGCTATACCCCAGCCAGTCACTTACTTAAAACCAGAAAATGGTATTCCTCTACAGCAGAATTCATTACATGATGGAGAACAAACTCAGCGTGAGATTTTGCCAAAGGGCAGAACAAATAAAGCCACTTTCATAGCCACCATGACATTACTGTTGGCAAAGAAAATGTTGCCTTCAGAATACAGACGTCCTAAAGATATTTCTCACCCCCTCACATTCTCTGGAAGGGGCAAATAAATATATAGTGAGGAAGGTGCTCAGCTTGATTACCATAGTAACTGAAGCAAGGCTTATATTTATTTTAATTTATTTGTTACCTTTATGTCCCGCTTCTCCTCCAAGGAGCCCAAGACAGCATACATGATCCTCTTTCTTTCCATTTTAGCCTCACAACAGCCCTGTGGGGTAGGTTAGGCTTAGAGTCAGTGACTGGCCCAAAGTTACATGGCCGAGAGGCTCCTAGAAGCTGGATTTCCTGAGTCTGAGCCCATCACTCTAGCCACTATACCACACTGGCTCTCAGAAGAAATGGGCTCTTACAAAATCTCCCTTCAGTGGTAGGGTGACCATATGAAAAGGATGGCAGGGCTCCTGTATCTTTAACAGTTGTATTGAAAAGGGAATTTCAGCAGGTGTCATTTGTATGCATGCAGCACCTGGTGAGATTCCCTCTTCATCACAACAGTTAAAGCTGCAGGAGCCCTGCCTTCATTTGTATCTGGTCACATTGTAACTGGATCTATACTACTGCTTTATAGTGGTACTGAAGTGCACTGACAACTGTTGGGACCCATGACACATCTACACCTAGCAGGATATAACACTGTGAAAGTGGTATGGAAGTGGTATATGGTACGTGTCAATGAGCCCCAACAGTCATCAGTGCACTGCAATACTGCTATAAAGCCTTTAATATACTAATATCCTGCCTTTAATATACCACTTTCAGAGTGGAATATCCTGTTTGGTGTAGATGAGCCCAAGGGGACAAGGGACTTGGGACTTGGCTGTTATACCACATGATTGTGTCCTTCAGATGTTCCTGGATTGTATGATCCAGAAATTTTTGTTCTATTGTTGCACGTGTCTTAATATATATATATATATATATATATGTTGTTTATTTGTTTTTTCAACCGTCATGTTCATATCAACTTTACAAATGCATACCCCAGCAATACAGGTAAGCACACAAAAACTTTACAATACAAAGAAGTAAAACACAAAAAAATACTTAAAAGGTTTTCATTAGAAGGTGCCTACAAATATGTAAAAGTTAGTTTTAATACAAAGAATTAAAATAAGAGACACTAAGAATTTACATTAAAAGGTCCATAAATGTATAAAAGTTAATACTACTGATACATTAAAACTTCATGTTAAACTTCATCATTACAGTTCACCATATTGACCTCTATGAATCTTCTTCTCAACTTTTGGGCAGCCCCTGCGAATCTCACAACTCTGTCACAAATTTGTCAGCATCAGAGAGGAAATATATAGCTTTAACTTGATCATCACTGTCGGATATATCCCGTAACAGATTCAAGATAAATTTTGTCCTGGGTTCAGAATACAGAGAGCAATATAATAAATAGTGGTAGAGGTCCTCTAATACTTGAGCACCACATATACTAGAAAAGTATATATATGCTTAGGATCGGGTCCGTAGTTTGGGGGTGCTCTTGGATCCAGAACTGTCACTTGAGGCACAGGTGAACTCAGTGGCAAAGAGCACCTTTTATCAGCTTAGGTTGATATACCAACTACGCCCTTATCTGGACAGAGATAGCCTAGCTACAGTTATCCATGCTCTGATAACCTCTCGTTTGCATTACTGCAATGCATTATACGTGGGGCTGCCTTTGAAAACAGTCCGGAAGCTTCAGCTGGTACAAAATAGGGCAGCCCGTTTACTAACAGGGACTGGCCGGCGGGATCACATCACACCAGTCCTTTTCCAGCTTCACTGGCTGCCAATCCACATCCAGGCCCGATTCAAAGTGCTAATATTAACATCTAAAGCCCTAAATGGTTTGGGGCCAGGCTATCTGAAGGAACACCTCCTCCCATATGTACCTGCCCGGACCCTAAGGTCATCCTCAGGGGTCCTTCTCCACGAGCCCCTGCCAAAGGAAGTGAGGCAGGTGGCTACCAGGAGGAGAGCCTTCTCTGCAGTGGCACCCTGGCTCTGTAATGAGCTCCCTAAGGAAGTTCGCCAGGCACCTACACTATATTCTTTCAGATGCCAGGTGAAGACCTTTTTATTCTCTCAGCATTTTAACAGTCTATAAATTCAGTTTTAACTTTGCTGTTTTAAATTTGTATTTTAAATTTGTATTTCTGCACCGATGCTGATTTTATCCTGGTTGTGCTTTTATATTGTATTTTATATCATGTTTTATACTGTGAGTTTGAGACTTTGAACGGTTGTAATTTTTGTGAACCGCCCAGGGAGCTTTGTCTATTGGGCGGTATAGAAATGCAATAAATAAATCAAGGTGGCAGTAAAGGTGCGCAATTTTAGCAGCGAGGGCAGACAGCTGCCAAGCGCCCATAGGGCAGAGCGGAGCCTCAGAAGGTCCTGCAGCCCGACGAGCACATGATGAGTTCGCCCTATCCCCGGCTGCCTCCTCTGTGATTTACGCAGACATTCACTCTGTAGGCTGCTTTATCTCCATGGTTATCTGGGCAGTTTACAGAAATTAAAACAAAGTTTCAATAAAACAATACAAAATACAACCCACATAACACCATTATAAAATCACATCATTGTAAAACAGAGTGCTATGCAGAGCATTTGTTCCCCTCCATCTCTAGCATTGTCATCCACCACCATCACCCATCCTTTGCTTGCCGTGTGTGACATAGATCTGGTGATCTGATCCCTTGACGCAGGGGTGGAGAATGTGCGGCCCTCCAAATGTTGTTGGACTACAACTCCCATCAGCTCTAGCCAGCATAGCCAACGGTGGGGTGATGGGAACTGCAGTCCAACAGCATCTGGGGGAGGGCACACATTCTCCATACCTGCCCTAAACTTACTCTCGCACAACAAATATTTTGTAATCAACGTGTCCCAGTTCAGCAGCTACCTCCGTCCAAAGAGTACCTTATTATTCTTCAGAAATCCAATAAATGGGATATTGGAAACAGGTTCTGTTATTTTCACCTTCCTTGCTGCTGGAGGGCCAACAGAAGGAGCATAAAGCACTGCCTCTCTCTGCAGCAGCTCCAATAATCTGAATTGATGGGCATTCCTCCAGCAGATGTGAAGTGAGAATTATGTGCAGTGGTGCCTAGAGACATTAAAGGGGACAATTCATCTGCCAACATGACATAGAAAAAAATACATGCTGGCCAGCCTGGTGCGTGGCTGAGTCATACCTAAGCTTTTGTGGCTCCTCCCAACCCCATCCAAAAAACCCTGCCTCTTATAGTTGATAGAACAAACAAAACATAGTTCTTTCTCTATCCAGGAATCCACTAACATAATTCCAGTTATGAATATCAGACAACCATTTTCCAACTCCTGAACCTACTCTAGGCCTTACCCAGGAGAAGTCTATCAGTGGCTATTAGTCTTGATGGCTATGTGATACCTCCAGTATCAGAAGCAGTAAGTTGTTGGGGAACATGGGTGGGAGGGTGTTATTGCACCCATAGCCAACCAGCTGTCAACCAGGGACCAACAAAGCAGGACATGGTGCAACAGCACCCTCCCACCCATGTTCCCCAGCAACTGGTGCACACAGGCTTACTGCTTCCAATGCTGGGGTTAGCACACAACCATCAGGGCTGGTAGCCATTGATCGCCTTCTCCTCCAGGAATTTATCCAATCCCCTTTTAAAGCCATCCAAATTGGTGGCCATCACTACATCCTGGGCCGGATCTACACTACTGCTTTAAAGCGCTTTATAACAGTTTTATAGCGCTTTAAAGCAGTAGTGTAGATCCGGCCCTGTGGTAGTGAGTTCTATAGTTTAACTATGCGCTGCGTGAAGAAGTCCTTCCTTTTATTTGTCCTGGATCTCCCACCAATCAGCTTCATGGGATGACCCCACTGGGTTCTAGTATTTTGAGAGAGGGAGAAAAATGTCTCCCTATCCACATTCTCCATACCATGCAGAATTTTGTATACCTCTATCATGTCTCCCCTTAGCCTCCTTTTTTCCAAGCTAAACAATCCCAGTTGGTGTAATCTTCCCTCATAGGGGAGATGCTCCAGCCCCTTCATCATTTTAGTTGCCCTTTTCTGCACTTGTTCCAGCTCTACAATATCTTTTTTTAGGAGTGGTGGCCAGAACTGTAAACAGTATTCTAAGCATGGTTGCACCATCAATTTACATAAAGCCAGTATGAACGCTATAGTGATGGCATCTTAGATGGATTCCTCCATCCCACCTGAACCCCCCATCTCAAATTAGACACAAATTCATGGATATAAATTATTACAGGGGTCGGGGACCTCAGATCTGGGGTGGGGGGCAAATCTGGCCTCCCTGATGTTCCAATCAGGCCCTCTGAGGCTTTGGCCCACATGGCCAAAGCCTCTTCCTCTGTCACACCCCCTTTCCCCAACTTTTGTGCATCCCCCCCCCCATTCTAAAACGTTGAAATGCCTCTCCTAAGATTTAGTTGCAGAGCGAGCTTCAACCTGCACTGGGCTGGTATGTTTTTCCCATTTTGGCCTCACTTCCTTTTGCCTTTGGTCCTTCCCCATTTTTCCTTCAGCCCCGCCCACAACTGGACTGCACACATTGAGTGACCACATGGAAAGGAGGACAGGGCTCCTGTACCTTTAACAGTTGTAAAGAAAAGGGCATTTCAGCAAGTGTCTTTTGTATGCATGCAGCATGTGGTAATATCCTCTCTTCATCACAACAGTTAAAGCTGCAGGAGCCCTGCCCTCTTTTGTATCTGGTCATGCTAGACAGGGCTCCTGCAGCTTTAATTGTTGTGATGAAGAGGGGATTTCACCAAGTGCTGCATGTATACACAGGACACCTGCTGAAGTGCCCTTTTCTTTACAACTGTTTAAGGTATCGGAGTCCTGTCCTCCTTTTCATATGGTCACCTTATGCACCCACTCCCCAAGGAATCCACACCCCCAGCTGAAAGAGTTTCAGCACCCCTGGCTTATTATCTATGATAGCTAAATGGAATATGCATATTCATAAGGAGTAGTTTGACCTCAGAAATGGCAATCTTTAAAATAAATATTCTGGTATTCGAGCGAGGCATATGGGTAAGGCCAGAGTGAACCAGGATTAATATCATATTAGCCATATTAATTGTATGTGAAGTTTGAAAAAAAGTTAACATAACCAAGGGGATCCCTTTATGGTGCAGCTTTGCTGCTCCTTCCCAGTAAAGCCCTGCGGTATCACTGCTGCAGGGTGGGGGCGGAAAATCCCAATGCCAGAAGGAAGCACTGGGTTTCTGGCACCCATTCAGTTCGTCAGGCCCACCCCTGCCTTCTTCCCAGGCTCCAGTGACCTATCAGAAGTTGCCATCTGCCTCAGAACAACCCCACTCAACACCGAAGTGACTTCACTAGGTCTTAGCTAGACCTAAGGCATTGAGCAGGGGGTTGGACTCGGTGGCCTTGTAGGCCTCTTCCAACTCTGCTATTCTATGATTCTATGATTCTATGATTCTATCCCGGGGTCGTCCCAGGATCGTCACTGCCTGTTCCCGGAATATCCTGCGTATCATTTACATGAACAGGGATGACCCCGGGACAATCCCGGAATAAACCTTAGGTCTAGCTAAGGCCACAGTGGAAGGACCATGGTGACCTCACTTCAAAGGGAAAAGTCGAGGTATGTGCGGAGCTTCAGGGAAAAGCCCTGCGATGGCTGTGTATAGGCGGCTGCATTGTATAACCAATGCAACAACACCATGCAGCCACCGTGGGGCAAATAATCCATATTGACTGCCCCCGAGTTAGTGTAACCAAGAAGGTATCCAGAAATACTCTGCCTGTCTCTAAATCAGGATCAGTTTCCCGAAAGGAAAACAGCACACACTTTGTGCCCCTCTCCTCCTAGACGTCTTTCAGCCAGCCGCACCGTTTTTTGCACTGGCTACATTCCAACTCAGGCCCCAATAAATGATTCAGCAAAACTAGCTGTCAGAGAAAAACAGTTCTGAGTGACTTATTTTTGTCTGAGAAGAAACGTTCAGTTAACAATGAGTAATGATGAACAGAAGAAAGAAATTTCAGTTAAATTTATGAGTTTAGTCACATGCGCAAGTCTATATAACATGGAAAAGAGGTTTCCTGTAACACACACTCTGCTCCTAGTGATACCTGTTCAACTTTATTTATTTATTTATTTATTTATTTATTTATTACATTTTTATACCGCCCAATAGCCGAAGCTCTCTGGGCGGTTCACAAAAATTAAAACCATCATAAAACAACCAACAAGTTAAAAACACAAATACAAAATACAATATAAAAAGCACAACCAGGATAAAACCATGCAGCAAAATTGATATAAGGTTAAAATACAGAGTTAAAACAGTATAATTTAAATTTAAGTTAAAATTAAGTGTTAAAATACTGAGTGAATAAAAAGGTCTTCAGCTGGCGATGAAAGGAGTACAGTGTAGGCGCCAGGCGGACCTCTCTGGGGAGCTCATTCCACAACCAGGGTGCCACAGCGGAGAAAGCCCTCCTCCTAGTAGCCACCTGCCTCACTTCCTTTGGCAGGGGCTCACAGAGAAGGGCCCCTGTGGATGATCTTAAGGTCCGGGTAGGTACATATGGGAGGAGGCGTTCCTTCAAATAACCCGGCCCCAAACCATTTAGGGCTTTAAATGTCAATACCAGCACTTTGTATCGGGCCCGGACCTGGACTGGCAGCCAATGAAGTTGTAAAAGGACTGGCGTAATGTGGTCTCGTCGGCCAGTCCCTGTTAGTAAGCGTGCTGCCCTGTTTTGTACCAGTTGAAGTTTCCGGACCGTTTTCAAAGGCAGACCCACGTATAACGCATTGCAGTAATCCAAATGAGAGGTTATCAGAGCATGGATAACTGTAGCTAAGCTATCTCTGTCCAGATAAGGGCGCAGCTGGTATATCAGCCTAAGCTGGTAAAAGGTGCTCTTTGCCACTGAGTTCACCTGTGCCTCAAGTGACAGTTCTGGATCGAAGCACCCCCAAACTACGGACCCGATCCTTTAGGGAGAGTGCAACCCCGTCCAGGACAGGGCAAACATCACCTCGCCTTAAGCTTATTTAAATGCTTGCTCAATGGCTATGGATGCCTAGAAGAATTTATTTAGTGAGCATTGATAGTTGGTAGGTCTTTGCTAGCTATGACCTCTGCCCTGTCTTTGGATAAAGCCTGCCTGGAAAGGAAACAGATTTAGCGACTAGCACAGTATCATCTCAGCTCCACCTGTACGAATATGACAGTGTCTCCTCTCTGGTGTTCTCTCTCCAACAGGAAGAGAGCTGCACAGCTGGCATCAAGAATTGGCATGATGGGGATCTGCCCAGACCCAACGCCCAGGAAGGCATCCACTATCAAGAGCTCCTTGGACCTGTTGCACCATCTCCTCCTTGTCACTCCTGCAATAGCCACCTGATTGCTCACTGAACATCTCCTTTAGCCGCAGAGGAGATGAGCAAGTAAACAACAGCAGGAGGAGGAGGAGAAGGAGAAGGAGGAGCAGATCTCCTTGCTTGCCAACTTTTTGTTTGGAAAGGAAATGGTTGATAGCAAGGAAGACCAAGGAGGATGGGCAGCTACAACAGTGAGGAAGTTTGACTACTGAGGGTGCCTTCTTCAATGGGCCACCCAAAACCTGGAGCCAGTAGGAAGAGGGTTTTCCTGGAATTTCCTCTCACTCAGTGCATGAAACAATATTTGTGGGGTGGGCTTCAGAAATGGCTCGATACACTTTGAGATCTTTTAGGCAGGAGATCCTTTACCAGAGCTCTGCTTCCTGCTTCTCGTCCGCATTTGCAACAAGCTGTAATTACACAAGGAAGCGAGCAGCGACCACATGGCTTGTACAGCTCAATGCAGTTGAATGGGACAGTGCCCTCTAGTGGGCATTTTGTGGTACAACTTTGCCTGCACACAGCAAGAAAACCCAACAAATATCGATATATCCTAGAAGAGTCGGGTTTTCTGAGGTTTATTTTTTAGTGCTAAAACTGGAAAATGGAGCAGGAGACACACAGGAGGCTGATGGCCTCATCAGAATGACCCGTGAACATCCATGAGTGGCCAGACATGAGCATGCTATAAAACGCTCATTCAAAGAAGCTCTTCAACTTCAAGAACACTGTAGATCTAGGTGATAGTTTGGAACATCAGTATAATCATTTATCATTGTTTAGCACTTCTCGTGGACAAAAGGCATTGCTGTTTTTTATTTATTCTTATTTATTTATTCTTATCGCCGTGGAGCTAAACTCAGAGACCTTATGCACTCTGGGCTTTTTCACTCTTACTCATCTAACTCTTCACTCTGCCCTCAACCTTGATAGCCTCAGACACTCTGCTATAGTTCGTGTTAATTAGCTTACCACAACAGGCAAGGACAAAATACACTCCAGAGATCTCAAAGGATAAGTTATCCGGCACCTTAAAGCCCAATGTTTACAACTAGAGAGAAGCTCTTCCCTTTCCGTTCCCCCTCCCTTTCCCTTCCAGCCTATTAATGCATCATGAAGCTGAATAACTCTAATCAGAACAAAACTAGTAATTAATATTGTAAGTAAGCTGACTATTATCTGTGGGTTTAATGGGCAGGTGCTGGAGCAGATGTGGTTGACTGCATCCTAGTCGCCATGGAAACCAAAGCATTTACAGCACAGATAACTTCTCCTGATAGACACAGAAGCATCTGTTGGGTCGGGGAGGGTGGAACAGACCCAACACAAATCATTCATCTTAAAATGGAAGTTACCTCCCAAAAGCCCCTCAGGTGTATTGCTCGTAGGGCTTAATACTATCAGGGCTTTGAAATGGGGTCCTTATGATTTGATACTCAGGCTTTGGATGGCCACTGATGAATCACCTTCGAAAAGAGAAAATGCATCAGCAAAAAAACGGGGACACTGATTTTAATGAAATTTGCAGATGTGAATTTACATGTATAGATGCAGATTTAGAAATTATTATTATAATTTAAACAGAAATACAGTACATGCCACTATAGTATGGGAGACTGTGACCATGTGACCTTTGCGTCTTGCTCAGTCTGCTGTCAGGTAGGCCTCTACCTGCGGGGAGAGGCCATCCTTCGGCTTCTGAACCCCCAACATGTGAAGGTGTTTCAAATTTAAAACCAGCCATTTGAATTGGGCCCAGATGTTGCCGTCTTCTACAATGGCATGGCAGCAGCAGCTCCAAATGGTGTCCGAGTCCAAAAATAAAAATAATTCTGAAAACACGTATAAAAACCCACCAGGTAGCACAGAGATGTGGCAATTGAAAGAGGGGAGTTGTCCTTTCGCATAGGAAGCTGCCTTATACTGGATCAGACCATTGGGCCATCTAGCCCAGTATTGTCAACACTGACTGTCAGTTGCTCCCCCAGGGTTTCAGGCAGGAGTTTTTCCTGCCCTACCTGCACATGCCGGGGATCGGACCTGTAAAGCAGATGCTCTACCACTGAGCTACGGCCCCTCTCCTTCTCCTGAACACAGGTGATGGTGAGCTCTGAGTACTGAACAATGAGCTGCCACTGCCAGAGACATGATCCTCTCAAAATATATTCATTCTTTCACTAGCAGCAGGGTAGAAAAGGCAGGGTTCTCTCTCTCTCTCTCTCTCTCTCTCTCTCTCTCTCTCTCTCTCTCTCTCTCTCTCTCTCTCTGGGAGTAATCTGAAGCTGCTAGGAAAGGTTGCTCAGGGGCCACTGGATTCTCTGGGTCTGCAGATGGAGAGAAAGGCAGAATCATAGAAAGTAGAGTTGGAAGGGGCCGATAAGGTCATCGAGTTCAACCCACTGCTCAATGCAGGAATCCACCTCAAAGCATCCTGACAGATGGCTGTCCAGCTGCCTCTTGAAGGCCTCTAGTGTGGGAGAGCCCATGACCACCCTAGGCCATTGGTTCTGTTGTCGTACTGCTCTAATAGTCAGGAAGTTTTTCCTGATGTCCAGTTGGAATCTGTCTTCCGGTAACTTGAACCCATGATTCTGTGTCCTGCACTCTGGGACAATCGAGAAGAGGTCCTGGTCCTCCTCTGTGTAACAACCTGTCAAGTATTTGAAGAGTGCTGTCATGTCTCCCCTCAATCTTCTCTTCTCCAGGCTAAACATGCCCAGTTGTTTCAGTCTCTCCTCATAGGGCTTTGTTTCCAGACTCCTGTTCATCCTCGTTGCTCTCCTCTGAACACGCTCCACACTGTGAACATAGGGAGAGGTCTGTCCTTGGAGGCCTCCTTGTTGGAGCAGCAGAAGCCTCCACCATTATCCCTGCTCTACCATCGGGGCTCTGACATCAGTATTGGGGAAGGGGCAGGTCAGGGCATATCAAGAAAAGCCTTGGCTCTTCTGGATTCCCAACCTTGTAGGGGGGATGACTTTGAATCCAGAAGAGCCAAGGCTTTTCTTGATATGCCCTGACCTGCCCCTTCCCCAATACTGATGTCAGAGCCCTGATGGTAGAGCAGGGATAATGGTGGAGGCTTCTGCTGGCACTCTTGCTTGCCTCCCATTGCTATCAACACAGATTCTCCCGGAAGGTAGAATTGCTCTGCCCATTTCATTTCCTGGAGAAAGCACCTGAGTCATATGGTCATCCAAGGATGTATGTCTATTTACTTTGCACGTGGAAAGGTGGGGAAGGACCAGGTTGCAAAAGAGGCAGAAGAAAAGGTGACAGCTGATGCCTAGAGCCTGACCTTGACTCGCTACCTGCCCAGGCTCTGCATTTGATTCCCAAGAAATGGTGTGCATCCCCATCCCAAGAGGCCTGATGGCCAAACAGCAAGGCTACAGTGGATCAACACCCCTTGAATGAAAGGACATAGATAAAGGTGAAGCATTGCCTTTATTAGCTCTACAGTAATTCTTCTTGTGTGACTTCGGCAGTACTTATTGCCAATGCATCTTTGCGACTGGAGGAGATGGATTGCCGCTCTGCTAAAATGGTGAATATCCGTAAACAATCGTCGTATCTTTTAAAAGGAAGGAGGGTTGTTACGGCTCTGTGTCTTCTCCCTTCCACCCAGTGCATATGCTTTACTCGTCTTTGTTTCATTGAAAGGGATATTTTCCAACTTGTGTTTGTGCAAATGACTGCAATGTTAGTTCTGCATTTGGCTTATCCTTTTCCCTACATTTTTCAGATCCATTCTACACACACACACACACACACACACAGAGGCCCTTTCTACTCCTCCCGGTGTTCCAGGAGGGAAGGAGGAGGCTCTCACAATATCCTGATCGCAAGAGCCTTCTCCAGTGTGCACACATGGTGGCGACATCCCAGGAGGAAGCAGGGACATTGCATGTGCTATTGTTGTTTTTTCCCTGAGCAGGGCCAGTTATGCAAGAGTGAGGCCCCCCCTCCAGTGAAAATGTGAGGGGGGGTAACAAAACCGAAAATGAAACCACCACCCCAAACCCCCTCCCTGCCATCCCTGGAGTGGAGAAATTTCTGCCACCCCCCTCCCCAGATGGGCACGGAGCAGCATGGCACAGCTCTGTGCCCATTTCTGGTGCTGCGCTTATTAGCGTGACACCAGGCCGTATGACCACCCACACCTCCCGCGGTCTCAGGATGGTTCCGAAACTGCAGGAAGAATCAGGTTTTCCTAGGGTTCCTTTATCCCTGGGAAAACCCATGCCTGTCCCCCTTCCTGACCCCGGGAGTCCCTGTGTGTCATTTGGATGCACAGGCATTCGGACGTGACCAGCCCAGACACGCACACAAAGCAAATACTTAGACTTCACATTCCAAGCTGAATCACAGCCTCCTCAATCAAACCCTGCATGCAGGTGGTTGACAGCCTGAAAGGATACAACTTGAAGGCTCTCTATCATCTTGGGATTGAAGAGATCTTACTCTAGGGTAGTCAGATTACTTCAGCTAAATCTACTGTAATGCAATGGCTTGATGAGGTGAAAAGCTGGCCATCCAAAACATTAAAGGAGGAGAAACAAAAGCACGTATTGTCCATAGGAGGGGAGTGGGTGAAGCTCTCACATGGTCACTTCCCACACTGCTGCATTGATACCAACACATCAATAGGTGACCATATGAGAAGGAGGACGGGGCTCCTGTATCTTTAACAGGGAATTTCAGCAGGTGTCATTTGTATGCATGCAGCACTTGGTGAAATTCCCTCTTCATCACAATAGTTAAAGCTCCAGGTATCTGGTCAAGAGGGCAGGGCTCGTGCAGCTTTAACTGTTGTGATGAAGAGGGAATTTCACCAGATGCTACATGCATACAAATGACACCTGCTGAAATTCCCTTTTCAATACAACTGTTAAAGATACAGGAGCCCTGTCCTCCTTTTCATATGCTCACCCTACACACCAGTAATGAATTTGAGGGGACTGGTGTTATTTCTCATGCTGCAATGGCCTCTCTCTTGCCTTGAGCTTGTTAGGGGAGTTCAGATTTTTATTTATTTATTTATTTATTACATTTCTATACCGCCCAATAGCCGGCGCTCTCTGGGCGGTTCACACACACATTAAAAAAATGTGTGATGGGGTGAGGATAGTGGGGCCCTGCATGCTAAAGTCATCAGAAGGATTACCACTGACCAGTTCTGGGTGCCAGTTCCAAAGAGATTCTATGTACGTGTGAGCTACTCAGATGTCTTGATCCATGTGCTTCTGCCAAATGAAGTGAACAGTCTTCTCTGTGTTGGCACCCTGCTATGGAATAGCCTCCCCATAAAGGCTCTCCTGGCACCTGCTATGTCATCATTTTGGTGCCAAGTGAAGATCTATTTTAAAAGGCACCCAGACCTTTTCATTTATTTTATTATTTATATATTAGAACATTTGTAACCCACCCCATTTTACTGGGATCTCAGGGCAGCGTACAGATAAAATCAGAACAATGTAAATATAAATAACATACACAGCTAAAAACATATTCAATTGTTAACAAATTAAGACCAGTAGAATTTTTTAAAGCAATAAAAACAATTAAAACAATTAAAACGATGTGTAACCATGGAAAATTTAGCCCTCAAAGGCTTTGATAAAGACCCATGTTTTAACTTGGTGCCAAAATAAAGCCACTGTTGGCACCAGTCAAGCCTCCAAGGGGAGCATATTCCTCAGCCAGGGTGCCACAACAGAGAAGGCCCTCTCCCACGTCCACCGTAATGTATGTCTCGTGTTGGTGGGATGCAGAGGAAGGCTTTAATCAACTTCAGAACATCTTGCATTTTTTAAAGAAAAAGTTTGAGGTCTGAATTATACTTCACTTTATATTTTGAGCTACCCATTGTTGTTTTGTTTTATTCTTTTGCAAGACATGAAAGTTTGGGGGCTGCTTTTTACTGTTTTTATTGTTGCATTTTAATCATTTGATTTATCTTGCAGTTCAAAGTGAGACATGTTTACTTAGAAGTAAGCCCCATTAGGTTCTATGGGATTTACTCACATGTTCATGTGTACAGCATTGCAGCTTTACTACTACATTTTATTCTTTCTTATTGAAGCATCCCAGAGAACATATGCTGATGAGTAAGCCATACGAAGATGGTAAATAAATAATAAATAAATCTTTGCTGTCATATTTTTCATGCTGGAAAATTCAAATCATCCTGTATGTAAAAGTTGAGAGAGAGAGGGGCATGTCTACCCTGGGTGATATCCTGGGGATCGTCCTAGGATCGTCCCTGTGCATCCACATGACGCACAGGGGATCCCAGGAGCAGGGACAGAAGATCCCTGCATTTCCCCGGGATATCACCATACCCTTTCTTTGTAGCTTTTCCCGCAGTCCTGGGATGATCCCAAGGACCCCGGGTGGTGTGGCCAGCCGGACTGGCTTCTTCCTTCTTCCCCACAAGTAGCGGAGGTCATCGGAGGGAAGGAGCCGGGATGGGAAGAGTCGAGGGCCATCGGGGGTTGGGTGGGGAGTGGGGTCAGGGCGTCTTTTTTTTAACTTACTTTTTCGCTGGAGCACAGGTGGGCACAACCTGTGCTCTAGCGGAAAAAAATGGTGGGCACAACGTCCTCCTTCCTCCCTGGATGTTGCATGCTGCATGTGAACTCAGGGGGAGGATCTCATGATCAGGATATCATGAGATCCTCCCCCCAACCTCCCAGAATGCCAGGAAGTGTAGACATGCCCAGAGATATGAGAGAGAGAGAGAGAGAGAGAGAGAGAGAGAGAGAGAGAGAGAGAGAGAGAGAGAGAGGATCTCTGTGAAGAAATAGTTGTATTAAATTTTCTCAGACCTCAGCATCTTTCTCGACAGAAGGAAAATCTTCCCCCAAAAAATGATAAAATAAATCTAAATCTCATTTTACAAGCACAGCAAGATCATTTTCATTTCCCTAACTTTATTTTGGGGAAATATTTCAAAGATCCCACTTGGCCCAAAAGGATTTTGAAGAGGGAGAAAAAGGAAGTAATCAAAAACTGTAGCAGACGGAAATCCTGAAGCCCACCAAAAGAAAAGATTGAAGTGAATGAACAGACGTGATTCTGGGAACGTTCCTTGAAAAGTATGTTTGGGAGATGCTTTAGCACATGTGTTACATCTACATGATGCCTTCATGTTTGATTACCATATGGCAGCCAACAAATATCAGATGCCATATCAAGAACTTGTCATGTGGAGATGCTAAAATTGTTCCCTTGACCTTCCAAGAAGAAAAGAAAAGTCTCTATTTGGGAGATGACAGAAAGCTAAAAAATGCTACGCTTGAGTGGAATGATTACTGTGATGATGTGGTGGGGTCGTTGAGAGAACAACCTGTTCATTTTTAGTGCCATTTGCATTTAAGGGCCATTAGAATTAAAATGTTCATTTTTAAAAAAAATAGGTTTTGTTGAATTGATTTGCTTTTTTAAAAACAACACTTAAAATAAAATAAAAACTACTCTTTATTTAAGGGTGAATTTCTTTAAAAGCCTCTGAGCTTGTTGAGTTATAAAAATGATTGAATGCTTTGGTTAAAAATGGAAATAAAGAATGTTGTGGGATTTTGTTTTTCCATTTGACTGATTCACCTCACTTGTCCTTGGAATTCTCCTGTGTCTGCTTTTTCTAGCCAGAAATGATCATAATGTTCTATTGCTGCAGCAGAATTATGTAAGGAGATTATAATAGATGTGGTTAATTCTCCAGCCCTTTCTTTGTACGTTCAACCACTTGGCTTGTTCCCTTCATGCCCCCGGTGCAAGCATTCACTGTTTCTTTGACCTATCCGTCATGAACTCCAAGATGACTTCACACTCTGAATGGCTTTTTATCATATATACAGCTTCTCCACATTAATTTGAGCTCAAGAAACGCTATTAGGAAACTTTGTTCTGAATAGATTTTTGGCCTGTGTTGATTATGAAATGAAATGAACACTCCAGCATCACCGAAAGACGGCCTGGTTTGAAAGCACTAATCAAAAGTTGAAATCCTCTTCTTTGAGTGGACAAGAGATGAAAGTGGTATGCAGCCCACTGCACCCTGAACTATCTGCAGAAATTCCTCCCTGAATATCTCACAGGACTGGTTCAACAAACCGGCCACCTCCATAGGATTAGAACAGGAAAGGGACCTTCCAAAGTCATTCTATCTGCAAAAAGTCACCATGCACAAAACTTTTGATTCTGACCAAAGTTTCCAAATTGAGAAGATATGGCACATGATGCAGCATAGCAGCAAACTAAGACAATACTGATCCTAAAACAGAACCAACAAAGCCCCCAAATTCAACGAACTCAGGGCATGTCTACACCATAAAATATAGAGGGAGGGAGGGGGGATGATCCCAGACTGACCTGCTTCTGGGATTGTCCCTGACCATCTAAAATGAAGTATGATGTCCTGGATATCATAAGGTATAACAAGATTCAAGGACAGATTTTGGAGTGTGAGGGCTACAGTAATATGAATGCCACTGGCTTGTTGCAACCATGTTAAAATAGCACAAGAATACATGCTGAGTACAAGGGACAGGGCCTTTTCAATGGTGGCTCCACACCTCTGAAATCAGCTCCCATCAGGATTTCATCAGGCGCCTTCTTTTCAGGTCTTTAAGAAGGAGCAGGTGTTCTCTGAAAATGTTCACAAACTTCCAAACTTGCATTTGCAAAATGTTCACTTTAAAAGATACCCACTTTTAAAAATGTAAATATTTTAAAAACTCAATTTTTAAAAATGCACATTTTTTTACACTTTAGCCAATAGGGGAGAGTATACACTTTTTAAAAAATGCACACATTAAGAAATGCATACTTTTCAAAATACACAACTTCTAAAAATGCACATTTTCAAGCTTTAGTCAATTAGGGAGAAGTGTACCTTTGGGACGAAATGATCTTTTTTTTTCCATTTGAAATATGCACTTTCTCCACTGAAAAAACAGGTTGCAAACCAGAACAGGAGCCATCTGAGCTGAGCACTGATTTCAATGAGCTCAAACATCCCTGGTTCTCCCATCCCTAAATATGAATGCCACAATAGCAGCCCAATAAAACACTATTTTTCTTTTCCTTGACTTTCATTTGAAAATAATTTACTGGTTCCGTAGGTTCATTCACGGCAACCCACTGGGAAAGCTTGATGTAGTCGTCTACAGTGTAGACTACGCCAGGCAAATACAGCTGCTGCACTGACACATGTACATGATGTGAAAAATGACAAACTATTTTCATCGGAAGTGAAGGCAATACAGATTAACAGACTCTGAGGGTTTTAATGCTTGGCCTCTTTTCACACGCTCATTCACTCTCAGTGGATGGCCAATTAATTCGAGTCCTTGTGAAACACTTTCACCCTCACCGCAGAGGCATAGAAACCTTTCTGGAATGATTTGAGGACACGAAATGCATTAAAGGCAACATCAAAGCACCACCTTTACTAAACAAAGATTACGCCTTCCCTCTAGTGGAACTTGTTAAGTCAACAATGAGGAAATTTCAGAGTTGTTTCGACACAATGAAATTTTGTATTAAAGGAGAACCCTCATCTGAGCTGACATGGATGAATTCGCTGCTCTCCAAGTAAATAACAAATTTGCTCAGGGTAGGTTCGCCCATTACTACCTGTGGTGGGTGCTCCAAGAAGAGAAGGGTGGCTGAGTATAGCCACTCTTTAAGTTTCCCACAATGCCCCAGAGTGCTAATAGGTCGAGAGAATTGTGGGTATTTAAAACGATTGTTAGACCCAGCTACTCGGTGCTACTCTGAATGCTGGTCCAGAATGTCTTCTTTAAGAGATACCCAGGGTAGATGTCAGCAGTGGGGCCTTCCAGAGCCTTGGGGGCCTTGTCAACTGCCCAAGGATGCCAAATGCTGGTGCCAGCCCTGGATCGACGAGGCTCAGTCTGCCATGTAATCCAGCATCAGGTAAAGGAGTAACAGAATGCTTTTGCTATCAGCTTGGCTTCCTCTAGCATCTTCTAGGTTGGGGTGAGCAGATTTCCGGACTGCAGGATTTACTTGGTTATTAACTAGAACTTTGAGATCCACCAACCAGAGTCCGGTGCAGCAGACATACACCCTAAGCCCAGGAATTTGTTTTGAGTACCAAAACTTAATGGCACTCAGTCCTGCCACATAAAACCCTACTCCTGGTTACCCCCAAGCTTTCATGGTTTATTTTGTATATTTTGGACATGAGAGAGAGGAGTCATATTACTCTTGCCATTATTACACAATTTGGAGTTAGAAATTCTTGACTGAAAATCACTTAGTGATCTAGCTCAGAGGAGCCAAACCTCAGGCCTGGAGGCAAACTCTCCTAATTTAGCACCCCAGTGTTCCCCCAGCTGGCCCCACCCCTTCCTTTGGTTCCACCCCCTTTCCCTGACCACCAATCATGTGGTCATGTCCTGACTTTTGTGCACTTTCCCTCCATTCTAAAAGGTTGACATGCCTCTCCTAAGGCTTAGTCATTGGTAAGAGCTGTCAGCTAAAATATGGTGGCGTCTTTGATATTCTAGCCCCACCCCCTTTACACTTGGCCTATCCTACTTTTGCCTTAGGACCTGCCCACCACTGGAATGCAGCACCAAGAGCTTTTTTGAAACAAAATTTGACTCTCAGGCTGAAAGAGGTTCTGAACTCCTGATGTAGATCTACCTTCTGCCCACCCCTGTCCTACATTTGTTCTATCCCTGTCTCTGCGCACTTGCAAATGAGCAGTGGCATTTTAAGTAACCCCTTTATTCCCATTTTTAATCAACCACTCGTCCTACCCAGGGGCTATCATCACGGCACCGGGTTGGTGGCGCCTCCCTCTTAACCCTGAGCTTTCACCTTCCCGTGGCGTCGTCGAAAAGTCCTGATGAGGAGATAGTGCAGGGTTTCTGGATGGCCATCCATGTCCCAGAGCTGCCCCCACCCTCTTCCTGGTAGAAGGCCACTAATCGCTGGTCACCTTCCACCAGGCTCCGCCCATGGGTTGACCCTGGATTGGCTCTGGAGCAACATTACATGGCAGAAGCCCCATCTTGATATCTCTCCCTTTGAAAAAGTCGGGGCAATTCCCTGACTCTTTCAAAATGCAGCATTGCAGGGAAACCCCATGGTGAATGTGAATCTGCACTTGTGCAGTCTAACTAATGCAGTGCAGATCCACAGCCACTGCAGGGCTTTCTCTACATATAGACAGCCCCACCACCACCACGAATTGTGTGAAATATAAAGCTGCAAAGCCTAGCCACCAGCACCTTTCAGTGGCTCAACCATGGGCATGTCTTGACGGGGCGATGTCCCTGGGATTGCCCCGGGATCGTCCCTGTGCATCCTCATGACACACAGGGCATCCCGGGAGCAGGGAGGGATGATCCCTCCCTTTCCCCAGGATATCACCCTACAGTTCCATTTTTGTCTCGGCTCCTCATGAGTAAACAGGAGTACCTGGGACCCAGGCACGGGGCACAGAGCTCATCAGGAGCTCTGTGCCCATCAGGAGTGGAGGGGAGCGTAAAGGTGAGTTTTTGTTTGTTTTAAAAACTTACAGTTTGCGCAGGAGTGCTCCTGCGTTTCTCTCCGATTAAAAAAACACACAAAATGGCGGCCACAACATCCTCTTCCTCCTGGGACATCACGCCCCACGTGTAGAGGAGGGGGGCGATCTCGCAATCATAAAATTGTGAGATCATCCTCCTCAACCCCCCTCATCTAGCCATGCCCCATGTCTCTAATCATGTTCACATAAAGCAGGCACCATGTTACACAGGGCTGCCTGTTTTAACAATGCCTTTGATACGAAACGTCCCCCAGGCATGGCCTGAGTTGAGCAGCCAATGCTGAAATTATAATCACCCAGTCAAGGTTAAGCTTGCCTTGTTCAGCCAGGATATTATACATTTCAAACCATGTGTATGCATTTAAATAAATTAGCTGTGGGCTTCAGCTTGTGCTTATCACCCTTAGGGAATTATCCCTCTATATTTCAGATATACAGAGGCGCATCCCATTATCTAATAATGCATTCATTTTAGTGTCCTGTAGCGTGAGTTTCAGGATAGCAACAAGATGAATTGGATGGGCTGTAACAAGGGAACATTATGAAAGATAAAGAACAGGAATGATTTAAAAACCATTGAGGTGTCCCTGATATTTAATGCAGCAGCTATTGTTTATGGACAATGTAAAAAGCCACTCTGCATTTAACAAACATTTGTTTTCATCTAAAGGCCATTTAAGGGTGAGTCCTGCCTCTGTATTTTAAATGATTTTATCTACTTTGCTGTAGATCTGTGCTGGGCTGTCTCTTTCCTCCAGCACCACAAACATCCTTCTCTTTGCAGCTGCTAATGGGGGTTACTCTCTACTGAAACCAAGGCCCTTTCTACACCTAAGGATTATCCCAGGAAAATGGAGGGATCGTCCCTGCCTTCTCCCAGGATCCGTTGTGGGTCATTTGGATGCGCACGGATGATCTCAGGAAAAAGGCAGGTGTAGAAATGCCCCAAGTCTATGGGCATCACTTATATTGACACATATTATTAGGGATGTCACAGGAGTCCGAGAGGGGGGTGGAGCCTGATGGACTCCCTCTCTCTGCCGCTCAGTCTCCTAGACTCTGTTCGCCAAGTCGCTGCGTGCTTATCAGACCTGTTCGCGAGTGCTTGCCAGCCACCTGACACCTCAACAAGCCGCCATTTTGTGTAAAAAAAAGAGCACGGAGTTTCCGGTAATGTAATGTTACATAAATGGTGGCCATAAATGGTAGCTTGCTAAGGAGATGGGTAGCCCCGTAGTACTCACCATGCTGTCCAGTGGCTCCCACAGCACGGTGAGTGCGAGCGGGTGGCGGTGGTAGTTTGCCAGTCCACTCATCCCTGCATATTATTCCCTCTATTTCCAATGTTCATGTGTGAGTGTCATTGCTTACAGCAGAAGTGGGCAAAAAGTAGAACTTCACATATTTTGAACTTCAGCTCCCAGTATTCCTGACTGTTAGCCATTCTGGCAGGGGCTTCTGGGAGTTGAAGTCCAGAAAATCTGGAGATCTACCTTCTGCCCACCCCTGGCTTATATAGTTTATTTTTTTATTATTATTATTTTATTTATTGCATTTTTATACTGCCCAATAGCCAAAGCTCTCTGCGTGGTTTACAAAAATTAAAAACATATAAACCATTCAAAATATAAAACCATGCATATAAAAGCGTGATATAAAATACAGTATAAAAATACAATCAGGACGAAATCGAGCAGCAATGCAGAAATTAATACAGATTTAAAATACAAATTTAAAACAGCAAAGTTAAAATTAAGTTGCTTGACTGTTAAAATGCTGAGAAAATAAAAGGATCTTCACCTGGCAGCTAAAAGAGTATAGTGTAGGTGCCAGGCAAACCTCTTTAGGGAGCTCATTCCATAGCTGGGGTGCCACAGCAGAGAAGGCCCTCCCCCTGGTAGCCACCTGCCTCACTTCCTTTGGCAGGGGCTCATGGAGAAGGAGGATGACCTTAGGTACATATGGGAGGAGGTGTTCCTTCAGATAGCCTGGCCCCATTTAGGGCTTTGAATGTTTATACCAGCACTTTGAATCAGGCCCGCACCTGGACAGTACCACCCATGCACAACAAGGAGAGATTAGAAGACTTGAGGGAAACCCTGAAGTTTGTAGAAGCACAGCAAGGGAGGAACTCCCACCCCCATGAAATAGTCCAGGGTACTCAGTGGCTGTGACATGCTGACCGTTTGAGAGGTGGAAATGAAAACTGAGAGGGAGGGATAATCGGATGAGGTGTCATAGAGGCGGACATGGGGTTCAGGGAAAGGCCTTTTTTTGAAACAAAGGTCTTACCCCCATCTCTTTCAGGCAAGATGGAATCAAGCGCCTACACTGTTCTCTTTTCGTCGCCAACTGAAGACCTTTTTATTCTCTCAGTATTTTAACACTTAATTTTAACTTAAATTAAAATTTTACTGCTTTTAACTCTGTATTTTAATCTTATATCAATTTTGCTGCGTGGTTTTATCCTGGTTGTGCTTTTTATACTGTATTTTGTATTTGTGCTTTTAACCTGTTGGTTGTTTTATTATGGTTTTAACTTTTGTGAACCACCCAGAGAGCTTCGGCTATTGGGCGGTATAAAAATGTAATAAATAAATAAATAATAAACCTTGCTATAAAGATGCATTACTACTACCCTTACCCACACTGCCAGCACCCCGAGCTGCTTTAATAAGCCAGGAAGGGGAAAGTTGGTCTCATTTTTCCAAGGATCTTGTCCATATGCTCAGTCTGTAGAAATGGGAAAGTGCCCATTGTAACTTGACAAGTACCAGCCCAAGGTAGGAATACTTTGAGTAAGTAAATAAATAAAGAAGTATAAAGAAATAAAAATGAGTGCGTGCACCAGACACAAGCATGTGGCAGTTGAGTATGAAGAGTATGAGTGATAAACTTGCACAAACCACTACATTGTTATTTGGGGACACAGAAGCATGCCTGAGATATGTGTGCAAGCAGAAATTCATCTGAAATGCCCTACTGTGTAAGAAAAATCCCAAGCTTATGTATATGGGTGTTTGCATTTGTATGTACAAAATATGAATGAATAGATGATGATGATGATGATGATGATGATGATGATGATTTATTATCTCTGAAGAAGCAACTTGCGAAACAGGTTGAAAATATACCAGTAGCCTGTATTTCTCTTTATATTAGTCCAGTCCTGATGGACTAGTATGTGGAGGCAATCTTATCACCTACTACTGATCAGGGAGGGGCAGCTGCAGGATAGAGTATTATTATTATTATTATTATTATTATTATTATTATTATTATTATTAACATTTCTACAGTATACCACCCCCATAGCCAAAGCTCTCTAGGAGGTTTGCAGAGAATAAAACATTAAACATTAAAAATCTATGTACAAAATTTAAAAGCATAAAAAAGACAACATATAAAGACAATATACATTTAAAAAACATCTTTAAACTCTCAGCCAGGCCTAAAGGTATTGATACTAGACAATGGACCTGTTAAGATAACACACTAAGCTAGGGTGACCCTATGAAAAGGAGGAAAGGGCTCCTGTATCTTTAACAGTTGTATTGAAAAGGAAATTTCAGCAGGTGTCATTTGTATATATGGAGAACCTGGTGAAATCCCCTCTTCATCACAACAGTTAAAGCTGCAGGAGCTATACTAGAGTGACCAGATTTAAAAGAGGGCAGGGCACCTGCAGCTTTAACTGTGGTGATGAAGAGGAAATTTCACCAGGTTCCCCATATATACAAATGACACCTGCTGCAATTTCCTTTTCAATACAACTGTTAAAGATACAGGAGCCCAGTCCTCCTTTTCATAGGGTCACCCTAAGACTAAGCTGTGGTTAGGCTGCTAACCCTTTTGCAGGAAATGGTTAGTGAGTGTGTTTAAAGCATGGTTATGTAGCCAACAGAATTAGGAATAGTTCAGACTGTGCTGGTGTATAGACTAAATTATTTAGTCCCTTGGTTGGAGTCCTCACTTAGGGGGAGGGCTGAGAGAAGAAACAACAAAAAGAGTTAGTTCTGCTGCGAAGCTGAATGGTAGAGAATTGGTTTATGGGCTTTTATCCAATTGAATAAGGGCTAATACCCTGAACTACAGTATTGAGTTACTAACTGTGTGTTGTCCTGTGGACTAAAGTTAAGGGATTTACAAAAGGAACTGCTGAAGTATCCAGCATCTCGAGAAATCAAAGACACTTTGAGACTGGACTACTGCAAAGTTGCAAGCAAGAAATCCATATTTGCGTTTAGACTCAGAGGGATGAATTGTTGTGTTTATTTGTACTGGGAAATTTTGTGTAATTTCATTCTTATTAAAGACAGGTTTTGTTGCAAGTTTTATCATGAGTAAGCCCCATGGGGCCTACACAAGTAGAGGCTATATTGGCAGATCTGAGTGGGAGTGGGAGAGTTGATGAACTGTGAGCTGAAATTTGAAGGGAGGCTAAGGGGAGACATGATAGAGGTGTACAAAATTATGCATGGTGTGGAGAAGGTGGATAGGGAGACACTTTTCTCCCTCTCTCAAAACACTAGAACCCAATGGGGTCATCCCATGAAGCTGATTGGTGGGAGATCCAGGACAAAGAAAAGGAAGGACTTCTTCACACAGTGGAATTCACTACCACAAGATGTAGTGATGGCCACCCATTTGGATGGCTTTAAAAAGCGGGGTGGATAAATTAATGGAGGAGAAGGCTATCAATGGCTACTATCCCTGATGGTTGCGTGCTGTCTCCAGTATCCAAGGCAGTAAACCTATGTTCCTCAGTTACTGGGGAACATGGGTGGGAGAAAGCTGTTGCACCATGTCCTGCTTTGTTGGTACCTAGTTGACAGCTGGTGGGCCACTGTGTGAACAGAGTGCTGGACTAGATGGACCCTTGGTCTGATCCAGCACGGCACTTCTTATGTCCTTATGACAAGAGCATAAGAATGTCATAGTAAAACAAAAGACTTCCATAAATAGGAGGAGGAGGATTAGGATTAGGAGGAGGAGGAGGAGAGCTAAAACGGCAGCAACTCCCTGTGCAAGAGCTTCACTGCTTTTCTGACATGCCAGGAAATAAATCCTAGCTACCAACATGCATGGCTGGACTTCTTCAATTTTGAGCTGTACCAGCCTTCAAGAATAACAATGAATGAAGAGAGCATGATTCCGATGGCAAGTTGTCAACTTTTAGGCAAATGTATATCCTGCCCTGTCTTCTGGGATCCTTTTTCAAGTATACTGTCCTTGACTTGCTCTAACGCCAAACATAAGACTAAAAGGAGAGCCCTGCTACTATAATAGTATGGACAAACACAATGCAAAGCTCTCCATCGGTCGTACACTACTCCTCTATGGTTTCAGTTGGGATGTATTAAATCGGGCTTTCACCAATGAGGTGGCCTCCAGATGTTTGGGACTGCATCAGCCCCAGAGAACATCACCAGTGGTTGGGATGAAATGAGTTGAAAACATCTGGGAAGCCCCACATTGGGAAACACTGCAATTAGATTTAATTCATCTAATATGCTCAACTTTCAATCAGTATTGTTGGAAGAGGTGTAGATATAATTGGTTCGTTATTTTACTTTTGGGGGGGGAGTTCGACAGTGATGGAGTTCTGGAAAATGGTTGCTATTTTCATGTCAGGAATTTCTCTGCATTAGACTGCAGTTAATTCCTAAAGCTATTCTTCATCATTTTGATGCTAATGACCGTGGATTCCAAGCAATTGTTTTTGGCAGCAATGTCATGTGTAGCATTTTGGAATAGCAATGGCAGAGGATCACAGCAAATAAAGGTCCAATACTAAAGGTCACTTGGGGTGCAGAGAAAATTGACAGGCCCAGATGCAACAGAGAGCCTTGGGTACAAACAGGCAGTACAGACAGAAATAAGTTTCCTAGCAGCCAGGTGGAGCCAAATATATATCCTTTAACCTGAGTTTCTTCTACATAAAAAAAAAGTCTAGCATGCTCAGTATGTTCTGTAGAGAGCCAGTGTGGTATAGTGGCTAGAGTGTCAGACTGGGAGTCCGGAGATCCGGGTTCTAGTCTCCACTTGGCCATGGAAACTCACTGGGTGACTTTGGGCCAGTCACAGACTCTCAGCCCAACCCACCTCACAAGGTTGTTGTTGTAAGGATAAAATGGAGAGGAGGATGAGGATTATGTACGCCGCCTTGGGTTCCTTGCAGGAAAAAAAGGCAGAATATAAATGCAATAATAAATAAATAAATAAAATAAAATAAAATAAATAAAAAAGAAGTAGTGGTTTCATTTTATTAGAAGCCTGACCTAATCTGCTCTACTGTTTTATAATTCTGTCTGCTTAGCCAGAAGACTTTCTTTTTATGTCCCAGTAAAGTTTACCAAGCCCTTTCCTTTCTGAATTCAGTCAGCTTTATTTAGACACTTCCACTAACATAGCATAGTATTGGAAGTCTCCAAGCCAGCCAACTATTTATTTATTTACAATATTTATATACTGAGAACATAAGAAGAGCCCTGCTGGATCAGACCAAGGGTCCATCTAGTCCAGCACTCTGTTCACACAGTGGCCAACCAGCCATCGGCCAGGGACCAACAAGGCAGGACATGGTGCAACAGCACCCTCCCACCCATGTTCCTCAGCAACTGGTGCACACAGACCCATTGCCTTGAATACTGGAGATAGCACACAACCGTCAGGGCTAGTAGCCCTTGATAGCCTTTGCCTCCAGGAACTTATCTAACCCCTTAAAGCCATTCAGATTGGTGGCCATCACCACATCCTGTGGTAGTGAGTTCCATAACTTAACTATGCTCTGTGTGAAGAAGTCCTTCCTTTTATTAGTCCTGGATCTCCCACGAATCAGCTTCATGGGATGATCCCGAGTTCTAGTATTTTGAGATAGGGAGAAAAATGTATCCCTATCCACATTCTCCATACCATGCATAATTGTACACCTCTATCATGTCTCCCCTTAGCCTCCTCTTCTCCAAGCTAAACAATCCCAGTTGGTGTAACCTGCCCTCATAGGGGAGATGCTCCAGCCCCTTAATCGTTTTCGTTGCCCTTTTCTGCACTTTTTCCAGTTCTATAATACCCTTTTTTAGGTGTGGTGTCGAGAACTTTACACAGTATTCTAAGTGCAGTTGCACCATAGATTTGTATAAAAGGCAGTATGATACTGGCCGTTTTATTCTCAATTCCTTTTCTTATAATGCCTAACATGGAGTTTGCCTTCGTTACTGCAGCCGCACACTGGGTTGAGCTGTCCACCACAATCCCAAGATCTGTTTCTTGTTTGGTTACCGCCAGCTCAGATGCCATTAGGTTATACTTGAAGTTGGGTTTTTTTTGCTCCAACATGCATCACCTTAATGAGTCCTGACTGCAGCCAAACACACGAAGAGAGGGGGGTGGCGAAGTAACACAGAGCCACAACTGTGGAGAGGGTAGACTGTGAGATTCAAATTGCTGCTCAGTCATTGGATAGTAATAAGAAAGTTGCTAAACCTCACTTGAACTTATCTCACAGATAGGGCAGGCTGGTGGCTCCTATGTCAGTGGGGCAGTGAATCCTCTCTGGGTTTCAGTCAGAACCACCTCAGAACTCTTAAGGAGCTATCCAAAGTGCTGAACCTTATGCCCCAAATGGGTTGAACTCCTTGGGTATCTCCTTTAGTGTTCTGAGTGAAACCCAGAGCCGATCCACCGCCACACTGACATAGGAGCTACCTGCCTCCACTGCTCACAGGATTTTTGTGAGAATTAAATGAAACATGGGAAGTCAATATTATCTACACCAGGGGTAGTCAGGAAGTACTTCTCCAGATGTTTCAGGCTCTAACTCCCAGAATTCCTAACATTGGCTGTGCTGGCAGGGGCTTCTGGGAGTTGAAGTCCAAAAGATCTGAAGATCTACCTTCTACCCATCCCTGATCTCCATGGCCTGGGAGCTGCTGTCATGGTCCAAGGTCTGAGGTCTTTCCATTCCCTACCTAGAGAGGCCAAGGAGAAAAACTGGGTTGTTCTGCATGCAAAACCAGTGCTTTACATGGCATGCAAAGCCGGCACTACCGATAACCTAATTTATGCCAGTGCAAACTCCTTCGAGTCATTGTGCGCTGCAATAAATAACACGGAAGAGTATATCTGCCTCAGTGGGGGAGGCAGAATTTATTCTCATTCACTTTGTTATTGTGAAAGCAATCCTTTTACTTATTCACTTTCTAGTCGCCACTTAAAATGCGCCCTGCTTTTGAATTCTTTTGTCAGGATTTTAAAAGGAAGTGGCAGGTATCCGTCCCCTCACGGCTCCATCGTAAGCAAAAACTGGCAAAGCAGAAAGCGTTGTCATTCAAAACTGTCATTTACTGAGATGTTTAGAGATGTTGCTGCTGCTGCTGCCGAGCTTGCTGGACAACACAGTATGACAACGGGGAGTTGGCAAGTCCTCACTCGGAAAGGCCACATCGCCATCTGCCGGAGGCCGTCGACATGGCACAAGTAGAGAGATGAAGCAAAGGTTTATTCAGCTCACTTTTGAAAGAACCGTTACCTCAGAGATGGGGTGCGCTGAAGGGAAATCCACCCAAGAACGGCACTCTGGCACACAGCCACGTATTAGGAGTTGCCTCTCAACAAGGCCGATCTCCTTTCTTTCAAGATAGCCCATATAGAGCGGGCGATGCAAAATGTATTCCCTCACTCTGGCTCCGCCACCTGTCCCATCTGCTGTGTGGACAAGAAGATGGAAAGCGCGGCCATTTCTGAACTGTGTGGAAAACAACCGTTGAACGTGCTCTTGGGATCCCTGCACAACATGAGAGAATAGTTGAGGCAAACAGGATTAAAATCAATATTTGAAGGAAGAAACCAGTATTATAACATTTAAATTGGGATTTTTATTTTTATTTTAAATCCTCAATCGCATACTAATTTTTGTCACATTTAAGGTTAGATAAAATTAATGTTTTTAGAATGTTTTTAGGATGTTTTAACAATGTATATTATGTTTTAATTCAGTTTTATGTATTTTATATTTACTGTTGTTCCCTGCCTCGATCAGAATGGAGAGGCGGGTAAGAAATAAAATTATTATTATTATTATTATTATTATTATTATTATTATTAAATAATGATCAATGTTATTTAATTGAAATCTGATTTTTTTTAAAAAAAAACACAATCAGTTTTTAAATTGTTTAAACCATCAATAAAAAAAATTCTATAATTCTCTCTCTCTTTTTAAAAGAAAACCACTCATAGCTACGATATTGACTGAGGGCCTTGCTAGACCTACCTGAAAATTGGTGTTTCAGGCACAGCAAGGCCACGCTACAATTAGCATGTGCTGTTGCACCTATCTACACATCAGACGCAACAAAGCCCCATCGCGTCCGCCATTTATTTATTTTTGTTAAAGGGGTTGCGTGTGCAGGAGTACACCACCGGAAAGGTAAGGGTTTTTTTTAAAAAAAACAATAGGGTCCCTCCCCATCCCCGTCCCCTGATTTCTCCCCTCCCCACGACCTCCCCTGGCCTCTGATCCCCCCCTGTCCCCACCTCCTGTGTCCTGCCGCCGCCGATGTCCCCAGCCGCTCTGTCCCGCTGCCACCACCACTGTCCCCAGCCAGCATATCCTGTTGTCGCCATGTCTGGCCTGTGATACCTACTGTCGCCATGTCCTGCAGGCCAGACATGGCGACAACAGGAGATGCCGGCTGGGGACAGTGGCGGTGGTGGTGGCAGTCGGACAGAGTGGCTGGGGACATCGGCGGCGGCAGCGGGACACAGTAGGTGGGGACAGGGAGGATCGGAGGCCAGGGGAGGTCATTGGGGGGAATTGGGGGATGGGGAGGCGGGAGCGCTGCGGCCCATCCGCCACTTTTCCCGGCTACTCGCGCATAAGTGCGGTAGCCGGGAAAAGCGGTGGAACGGTCCACACGCCCACAGTCCTGGCCTCAGCCCAGCCTGAGGCCGGGACCACGGGAAGAACCGCAGATCATCTTCTTGGCTCGCCGCTCTGACCATGTTACTCCGCTTCTGAAATCTCTTCATTGGCTTCCAATTCACTCCAGAATCCAATATAAACTTCTCCTGCTAACCTTCAAAGCTTTTCACGGTCTAGCTCCTTCCTATCTCTCCTCTCTCATCTCACACTATTGCCCCGCTCGTGCTCTTCGCTCCTCTGATGCCATGTTTCTCGTATGCCCAAGGGCCTCTACTTCCCTTGCTCGGCTCCGTCCATTTTCTTCTGCTGCCCCTTACGCCTGGAACGCTCTTCCAGAACATTTGAGAACTACAAGTTCAATCGCAGGTTTTAAAGCTCAACTAAAAACTTTTCTTTTTCCTAAAGCTTTTAAAACTTGATGTTGTGCAGACTTTATACTGTTAGTTTTACCCTACCCTGTGCCTGCTTACCCTACCCTGTGCCTGTTCACATTCTCTTCCCCTCCTTATTGTTTTACTATGATTTTATTAGATTGTAAGCCTATGCGGCAGCGTCTTGCTATTTACTGTTTTACTCTGTACAGCACCATGTACATTGATGGTGCTATATAAATAAATAATAATAATAATAACTACAAGTAGTTCTGGTTAGCGCGGTGCCAGGGCGGCTCAAGCCCTGGCTGAGGCCAGGATCCCCTGTGTGTCATTTGGATGCACAGGGACGAGCATGGGCCTCACACCACGCTAATCCCTGGTCTAGCAAGGTCCTGGGAGTTGGGGTGGTTGGGAATGACTGCAGGAGTGGGGAAGGTGAGATCTCATCATAGAAAGTTCAAGACCAGCATACGCTAGCAATGTTGGCAGCATAAATTGCCCATGGTCTAACTTATGAAAATGTCTACATATGGCTGTATATTAATTCTTTGATTTAGAATTGGATCTAGCATTTTTATTCTGCCCTTCCTCCAATGAGCTCAGAGATGCATTTGGTATCTCCCTCCATCCATTTTATCCTAATAATAATTATAATAATTACATTTATATATTTATTTATTTATTTATTTATTTTATTATTGCATATATGTCCCACCTTTTTTCCTCCAAGTAACCAAGGCAGTGTACATAATCCTCCTCCTCCTGTCCAGTTTATCCTCACAACAACAACCCTTTGAGGTGGGTTGGGCTGAGAGTCTGTGACTGGCCCAAAGTCACTCAGTGATCTTCCATGGCCGAGTGGGGACTAGAACCCAGATCTTCCGACTCCCAGTCTGATACTTTAGCCACTACACCACACTGGTTCTCTGGGCCGAAGCTCTCTGGGTGGTTTACAAAGATTAACACATTGAACATTAAAAAACAATATACAAAATGTAAAAAGCATAAAAACAGACAATATCCATTTAAAACAACTTAAAACAAAACAACAAACAATAATAAATTTATTTCTTACCCACCTCTCCCTTTAGATCAAGGCAGGGAACAACATTAAGTACAACAATACAATATAAATCAAATGCATAAAACTAATTTAAAGAGCATTTAAAACCGATACAATATTAAAATAACAATCAGGACACCTTAAAATTCTTAGGGTTAAAATTCATCTGGGTAGGCCTGCCAGAAGAAACTAGTCTTTATGGCTGTCTTAAACTCAGAAAGAGCATTAAGCTGACAAATCTCCTCTGGGAGGCCATTCCACAGTCTGGGGGTCGCAGAAGAAAAGGTCTTCTGAGTAACAGTTGTCAACCCAGTTTTGGCTGACTGGAATAGATTCTCCCCAGAGGACCTGAGCGTGCAGGGCAAATTGTATGGGAGAAGGTGATCCCGCAGGTAACCTGGACTCAAACCATGTAGGGCTTAAAAGTAATAACCAACACTTTGTACCTCAAGCCCCTGTGAGATAGGAGAGGCTGAGAGAGGATGCCTGGCCAAAGATCACCAGGTGTGTGTATAGGCTGAAAGTCTTCAAGGCCTTAGCTACACCTAAGGTTTATCCCAGGATCGTCCCAGGGTCGTCCCTTCCTGCTCCCGGGGTATCCTGTGTATCATTTACATGAACAGGGATGACCCCGGGACGATCCCGGGAAAAACCTTAGGTCTAGCTAAGGCCCAAAAGTGCATCAGAGTCACAGAGTGTAGTACTGATGCCAAAATTTAGCTTTATATTACCCTTTATTTGTTACATGTACAGTATATCCCACCTTTTCCTCCAAGGAGAACAAGGTGCCATACATGATCCTCCTCTCTCTCTATTGCATCCTCACAACAACCCTATGAGGTAGGTTAAGCTTAAAGAAAGTGATTGGCCAACAGTCCAACAGTGAGCTCCAGAACTAAGTAGAGACTGGTACCTGGATCTCCCCAGACCAGTCCTAATCCAACCCTCTAACCACTACACAACATGGCTCTCATATGAACTTTCTTTGTTTTAAAACAAAACAAGCAAGTCCCTAGCCCTCGTCATTGTAGTGATTTCTTAGTGTGCAATATCTGGTGAAATTTCAAAAGCTAGAAGGAGTGGTGAAGATGATTCCCAACGGTCAAAGGATGCAGCTTCACTATCCTGTACAACCTGCCTAAGGTGGGGGAGGAGGAGAGAGAGAAAAGAAAATCCACAAACTAAGAGTAATCCTGTAAATTTGCTTTATTTGAATAATAGATGCACACATCTCTTGATATATATAATTTTAGGGAAAGGGTGGCATTGGCAAGCAAAGACTAGAATTTCCTGAAGATCCCAGTGTTTCTTGGCACGCATTCCAAATCCCTTTTGAATTGCCTTCTGAACACTGATGCCGAAGAGAATAAGAGGCTAAGCGCTCTTGCGGTGTAATCAGAGATAATGTGTGCAGATGTTGGCACTGTCTTTTGTTTCTTTCAAAGAAAGTGCCACACTGGATTGGAATGGGAAGTCTGCCAGCTTTCTCATACAGTGTTAAAGCTTTCCAATTTTTTCTCATCAATGGATTATTACACACACACACACACACACACACACACACACACACACCTTCTTCAAAGCACCTCAAATGTTAAAATCCTCCAAATCTAAATTGACCAAGTTGAGTGCACTGCTAGAGCATATCAATAGCAATTGAGGAAACTTGGAGCCTGATTTCTGTGGGAGTTGCTGAAATAGGATTTTCACAATACAAATCTAATTCAATGGACCCATTTGGAATGCTCTTCCTTCCCCCCCCCCCCAGCTCCCTTTAAATGAAGGAAGGGTCCCCCCCCTCCATCCCCACTTCTAAGTCTTTTTAAGAAAGATGTTGCTCATGTTATTTGGCTTGTCTACTAAATATAAGCCTCGTAGAAGTCCATCTGAGAGAGATTCGGCTGTATAGAAATGCAATAAATAAATAAATAAACTGGCAGGGCTCCATATTCAATGAAGGCAACAGTAAGGCATGTTTTAAGGATTCACTAAGGGCCTTGCTAGACGAGGCCTTAGCACGCCTTGAGAGCAGGTTTCCCTGCTGTGCGTCCACATGACGCACAGGGGAATCCGGCCCCAGGCTGCACTGAAGCCTCCTCTAACGCGCCATAAGCGAAGTCACTTATGACGCGCCTTTTCTGCAGCTCCGGCCTGAGGCCGGGGCTGCAGAACTTCTAGAGACTTCCATGGCTTTTTGCGGCTACTCGCATACTCACGAGTAGCCACAAAAAGCCACGGACTGGGCCGGGGGAGGGACACACGGAGGGAGAAGGGAGCACAGACGACACGGGACACACGGAGGAAGAATGGAGCACAGACGACACGGGACACACGGAGGGAGAAGGGAGCACAGACAACATGGGACACACGGAGGGAGAAGGGAGCACAGACGACACAGGACACACGGAGGGAGAAGGCGTGGGAAGGGATCAGGACCAGATGGGGGGGTTTAAGTAAAAAAAAACGGCTTACCTTCTCCGGAGTCTTCGGGCCGCACGTGGCCCCTTTAACAAACAAACAAAAAATGGCCGACGCTGCAGGGCTTCCGTCGCCCCTGCGCCTCGGCCGTCTAGGAGGTGCAAGATGTGGTGATGGCCACCAATTTCGATAGCTTTAAAACGGGGTTGGATAAATCCCTGGAGGAGAAGGCTATCAATGGCTACTAGTCCTGATGTCTACGTGCTACTTCTGGTATCAAAGGCAGTAAACTTGTGTACATCAGTTGCTGGGGAGCATGGGTGGGAAGGTGCTGTTGCACCACGTCCTGCTTGTAGATCCCTGGTTGACAGCTGGTTGGCTACTATGTGAACAAGAGTGCTGGACTAGATGGACCCTTGGGCAGGATCTACACTACTGCTTTAAAATGGTTTATAACAGTAGTGGCAACTGTTTGGTACCCAGGACACACTCCATTTACTGTTTTCAAAATGTTTTCGAAGCGTTATATCCTCTTGGTGTAGATCTGGCCCAGGTCTGATCCAGCATGGCTCTTCTTAAGTCCTTATGTTTTTACTTGGGCAGGGGGAAGGGTTACGCTCCCCTTTCTCACCTCCTGTAGACTCAAGGCCGCTCTTCCGCACAGCTGCAATTTGCATTACAAAAATCTGCGTGTCAATTGCGTTTGCAAAATTAGTGTGTAGTTTTGTCCTGAAAGACAGAATATATGACCTGACCTTGCTGGAGTTTAGATATTGCTGGCTACTGGTAAAATAACAAATCAAAGGGATACAGAACCACCAAGAACTTTGGATATATTTTCTCCAACATCCATGTCTGGCAGCATAACAGCATTACCTTGAATTATTCTGCTGGAGCAGGCCGCTCAACACTGAGGATCAATCGTAATTTGATCTTCACCTATGTAGTGCTGCCGGATAATCCTACTCAAATTATTGTTCTACAGCTTTCCAGTATCTAAGGTGAAAGCATCGCCAAGGGTTTTGATCAATTTACAGGATACAACCTTTTCCCCTGCAGTGATTTTTTTAAGGATGAGAGAAGAACAAGGCATAATAAGGCTTTATTAACCCCCCCACACACACACACACGCCACCTCAGTGTTGTTTAAATGGATACTGTTGTTTTTATATTGTTGCTTTTATGTTTTTGATGGTTTTAAATTTTGTATATTTTTAATGTTTACTGTTTTTAACTTTTGTAAACCGCCCAGAGAGCTTTGGCTATGGAGTGGCATATAAATGTAATAAATAAATAAATAAAATTCAATTGAGAACAGCTCCGGATTTTACAGACAAGAGGTGGGAAGAGGAGGAGAAGATATTGAGAGTTACTTTCAGGGCACTGGAATTCCAGATGCTGCTGAACTGCAGCTCCCATTATCCCTCACCATTGGCTATGTTGGCTAGGCCTGATGGGAGTTGCAGTTCAGGATGTCAGAGAAATATGCTATCTGCCGCGCCCGGCATAGCCTGGGCGCGGGGAAGCTAATTGCGGGCGGGAAAGAAAAAGAGGCAGCGTGGACGCCAGCAATTGGCTGGCGATTCGCGCCGAGAGAGGAGGGGAGGGATTAATGGGCTTACAAAGCGCCTGTTTTTCCCTCCTCTCACCCTCTTTCCTGAAGCGGCTGCTCGACGAACGGATCGTGCAGCAAGGGAGAGAGCGTCTTCATCCCCAACCCTTGCAGCGGCTTACCTTTGCTGGCCGAAAGGCCCAGGTTTGGGGGAGCGACCACGGTCCTCCCCGCACTCTGCTTCGCCTCCCTCTCCCTGACGGGAGCGCTTTCTCGGCGCCGAGGAAGGCGCGTGTTTGGAGCGCCTTCTCCACGCCGAGGAAAGCGCAAAGCGTGTGTTTGCAGCTCCTCCCGGGCTGCTGGGAGGGTAACGGGCGGCGATTTCAGGCGTTTCCCCGCGCTCTCCTTCGCCTCCTTCTCCCCGACGGGAGCGCTTTCGCGGCGCCGGGGAAGGCGCGTGTCTGGAGCGCCTTCTCCGCGCCGAGGAAGGCGCGCATTTGCGACTCCTCCCTGGCTGTTGGGAGGGTAACGGGCGGCGATTTCGGGCTTTTCGCGCCCTTGCTCGCCCTGTGGCCTGGGGGGGGGGTAACTTAGGGAGGCTTGGGTCCGCGGCGGGGCCTCCTGCCTTCTCTGCCCCATTCAAACGGGTTTTTCTTGCGCGGGGGAGTTTCGGGGGCCCGGGCTGCACCGGAGCCTCTCGCCTCCTTCGCCCTTATTCCACTCACCTTTCTTGGGGGAGGAGATTTAGCAGAGGCCTGGGTTACGACGCCCCCCCCCCCCCGCCTTCCTTGCTCTTATTAAGTGGACTTGTAGGCCTCAGCCAGCAGGCCTGCTGGCTCCTGATCACGGCCTACTCGCCCTATTAATTCTGCCTGGGGGCAGACACACGGCTTCAATAGCAGACAAGCTTCAGTTTGGGCCTAGTATTTAGGTTGCACCGGGGCTCTGGGATAACCGAGGCCTGTTCTTGCTTTAAGTATTCCTGAACTTTATACCAAACAATTCTTGCTTTTATCAAGGTTTTGCATTCCTGAACTTTATACCAAACAATTCTTGCTTTTATCAAGGTTTGCATTCCTGAACTTTATACCAAACAATTCTTGCTTTTATCAAGGTTTGCAGTTTGGTTTTAGCAACTTCATACCTACCATAAACATGCCTCCCAAGAAGGGAATGGGAGGGAAGAAAGGGAAGGGGAAAGCACCTCCACCCCCTCAAAAACGAACGAGGCCTTCCAGGGGATCTTCATCTGAAGATAGCGATTCCCCTGATATCATGGATATTCTGAATAGGCTTCAGGCAGCCGAACAGGATAGGGGGATTCCATCCCCAATGGCTATACCACCTATCATTCAAAGCAAACGGATAGGGAGTAGACCTTCCACTAGACAACAAACCCAGGATAACCTTTGGTCCTCTATCACAGCACGCCTGGAGGCAATCGAAGCAACTCCCAGATTGGATGCATCCTCCTCGCAGTCTGCTCCTAGCCCGCAGGTTTCTGGCGATCTTCCGCTAACGCAACCTGCACCGCCTACCAGCCCTGAGCACTCGCCTAGTGGCATCGCCTCCGCTGTTGGCCCCACCCCATCTACATCACAAGGTGAGCCTACAATCACACAACCCACAACACTACCTTTGGGAATCACAACACCTATGGCTTTGCTTCAATGGCTATCAAGCCTTGACTGGTCTTCAAACATTAACACAAATAACTCACAGGCTACCCAACCTTTACAATCCGCCCCACCTGAGCCAATGCGGACTGTAAGCATTCAAGCTAATACGGAAAGCAATTCTATTACCCAACTGTCACCCATAGATACTCCTACGGTATCTACAGTTAGCGCGGCACCCGCACGGGATCTAACTTTGCTCTCAAGTATACCCAATAACACTGCAGCTGACGCTGGGGTTCAAACGGAGGACACACCACTTTGCAATAACACAACCCCCAGCGCAGGCAATCCTATAGTTAGCACACAGCCCACTACAGCAGGGGCTTGTGCTAATGTCTGGCAGGGCTCTGCTGTGACTACGGCCACTAAGCAGGATACCCCATCTCAACCCAATAAGGACGCTTACGCGGGCGTGGAACCTCACGCTATACCCACAGGTAACACTGCAGCTCCCCTGGGCTTCCACCTACTCCCTGCCACCCGGGAAAAGATCATTCGCGGTGAATATATAGATGTCTTTACGCTATTATTCCGTGAATCCGAGCTAAAGGATAAAGATAAATCCAATGACAGGGAATATGAACGTGTCCGTCGTAAGAAGGTCATCAGGAACTGGGCCAATTGGTTACCTGGATTCCTCATTTATATGGGTATCACACTACAAAAATTTCCTGAGCGAGGTTGCACTTTAACAAAGTACCTCGACATGATATACAGGGCATACGTAGAGTATGAGGGCGGTGCTTGGCTCGCGTATGACGAATCTTTCCGTATGCGGGCCGCATTGGACCCTTCACTACGTTGGGACATGAAGGACAATGACCTATGGCTCCAATTCATGACCCCTTCCAAGCCGGGTCTCGGCGACAGAGCCGATAGTGGTCATTTATTGTCTAGACAACAACCCGCAACCACCCCTACAGGGGCGGCGGGGCAGGCGGTTCAACACCGCTTGTTGTGTTGGGAGTATTCCTCCAAGGGCAGCTGTTCTCGCTCACAGTGCAGATACAAGCATGAATGCCCTCGCTGCGGAGGTCACCATCCACTCTCAAATTGCACTAGGAATAGAGGGAAAAGAACTAACTCCCAGGACAGACAGGGTAATAGGAAACAAGGGGGTCAACAACACCCTCCTAAAGGGCCCCAGCCCGGTCAAGCTTGACCCTTTGCGGCGTTTACTTAGGTTTTATCCCAAACGTTCAGACGCAGTTTATTTACTTGAAGGTTTTTCAGTCGGTTTTCGGATACCTTACGTTGGCCCTCGCCTAGCATCCTTTGTCAGGAATCAGAAATCCATAGCCGTAATGGGGGATCTAGTCCGTACAAAGATTAATAAGGAAGTGGAAACCGGTAGAGTACTAGGTCCTTTCAGTGCCCCTCCCATCCCAAATCTCCGGGTTTCTCCCCTGGGCATCGTGCCTAAGAAGAATCCAGGTGAGTTTAGATTAATTCACAACCTGTCTGCCCCTAGGGGCAGATCAGTGAATGACGCTATACCCGAACACTTGTGCTCCGTAAAGTATGCACCTTTCGACACAGCCGTCGAGATAGTGCGCAAACAAGGTCCAGGCGCTTTGATGGGCAAGTGTGATATCAAATCCGCTTTTCGGATCTTGCCCATTAACCCGGCGGATTTTGATTTGCTGGGTTTTCAATTTAGGGGACAATATTTCATCGACCGAGCGCTCCCTTTCGGTTGTTCCATTTCCTGTGCAATGTTTGAGCGCTTCAGCTCCTTTTTAGAATGGGCGTTGGAGGCTCGAACTGGTCTCCAAGCGGTCACCCATTATCTGGACGATTTCTTTTTCGCGGGTCCTGCCGGATCCCCGCAATGCGCTTACATCATGCAGAAATTCCAAGAGTTAGCAGACGAAATAGGAGTCCCCTTAGCACAGGAGAAAACCGAAGGACCTATCACTTCCATTAAATATCTGGGAATCGAACTAGATTCTCTTGCCCAATGTTGCAGGCTTCCTGCAGACAAGTTGGCTAACTTGCAGAACAGACTATTATACATCCGTGGACTTAAGAAGGTCACTTTAGTTCAACTTCAAGAGCTGGTTGGTCATCTTAACTTCGCGTGCAGGGTTATAGCGCCTGGTAGGGCCTTCATTCGGCGTTTATGTGACGCCATGAAGGGCCTCTCTCACCCTCAACATCGAGTGAGAGTCACGCACAATATCCGCGACGACCTGAACGTCTGGTTAAGTTTTTTGCAGGAATTCAATGGAATTTCCTTTTGGAGGAAAGAACTACTACTTGAGAGCGAATTGCAAATCCACTCTGATGCAGCCGGCACCATAGGTTTCGGAGTTATATGGGGAGACAGGTGGTGTGCTGAAAGATGGCCGATTGACTGGCGTGATTCAGACATCTGCCGAGATCTGACTTTCCTAGAATTTTTTCCAATTTATGTGGCTACCCATTTGTGGGCTGCGGAGCTCGCGAACTCCGTTGTTCATTTTTGGTGTGACAATTCAGCCACAGTGCAAGTCATTAACTCGCTGTCTTCACACAACCCTCGTGTCATGGAGTTAGTCAGAGCCTTTACGTTACACTGTCTTCGGCATAACATTCTGTTCCGTGCCCGGCACATACCGGGCCTGGACAACTCTATCGCTGATGCTCTATCGCGTCAGCAGGCAGCAAGATTTCGTCTACTGGCCCCACGGGCACGACAGAAGCCGGAGGTTATGCCGATCAGTCTGTGGGAAATTGGCAGGAAGAAATTGAATCCGCAATATGGCAGTCTGTCGCTCCCAGGACAAGATCCGCCTATCTAAGAACAGGTAGCGAATTCCATTTATTCAGGTCAAAGTTACAGCTCCCACAGACATGGCCTATACCAGTGGAACACATACTGCAATTTTGCGTTGACGAAAAGCAGAAAGGTAGGGCACCCAGAACAATCAGTGGTAAGTTGGCGGCACTTGCCTTCATGGCAAAGTCACAAGGAGTAGCAGACAACACAGACGATTTTAGAGTTAGAAGAACCCTGAGAGGTTGGTCTAGGCTAAGACCGCCCCAGCCAGACAATAGAACCCCTTTATCCCCAGAAATTTTGTCAGGATTAAGTACACTTTGGCCCACTATCTGTTCATCTATCTTTGAGGCACGTTTATTTCAGGCCGCCACTCTGACAGCATTTTTTGGCGCTTTTCGCATTTCCGAGCTGGTAGCAGCTGGAAAAGGCGACTCCTCAGCTAGGGCTTTGCAATTGGCCGATCTACAATGTACTCAGCAGGGTATTTCCCTTCAACTTCGGAGGTCTAAAACGGATCAGTGTGGAAAAGGTCGCACCGTTTCCCTTTTTCCGGCTCGCAAGAAGGAATTGTGTCCGGTGTTAGCTATGCATTTATTCATACAACTGCGTGGTTATAACCCCGGGTATTTGTTTTGTCATCTCGATGGCACCCCACTCACCAAACACCAATTCTGGACAGTGACCAAGCGAGCTCTTGATTCCCTAGGCTTTAAGGACCATCAATTCGGTACCCATTCCTTTAGGATCGGTGCGGCTTCCACCGCTGCGGCTATTGGTTTCTCTTCTGAACAAATTCAGCATGTTGGTAGGTGGCAGTCCAGAGCATACCGCTCCTACATTCGCCAGCTGCCCAAGGAACCTGTTGTTCCTGGACCGATTTAACGGTCTTCATTTGTTTCCTAGATCTCCGGAGGGGACAGAACCCACTGCGTGTTTTAATCTGCGGCCACAGCTTTGTCTTTTGGGCCGGAAGGAGGGCCTCCCGATCGAGCATGGGAACACAGCTCCGATCTAGCAATATTGCCAGCATCCAGTGGTTGGGAAGGCGTGGCATGCGCTGGGAGCAACTCCTGTTCACACTTTCGAAGCAGTGTGCCGGTAACCCTCCGCCACAGGTGTTGGTTGTACACCTGGGAGGTAACGATCTCGGTCTCCTAAAGGGCAAGGCTTTGATTCTGCAGGCAGCCAGGGATTTCCAGACCATTCGTAACCAGTGGCCTGGAATAGTTATCGTATGGTCATGCATCATTCCCAGGCTAAATTGGAAATGGGCTTGCGACCAGCGCGCCATTGAACGCGCACGTCGCAAGGTCAATGGGGAAATTTATAATGAACTCCTGGGACACGGGGATGCTAGTATACAGCATCCCTCGATCAGAACAACGCGGAGGGAGCTTTATAGGGCTGACGGGGTCCATTTATCGGACCTTGGCAATGATTTGTTTTTGATGGATCTGCGTACGGGTTTACAGGAAGTTATATTAGCCAGATGGGGAGTTGGTAGCGACTAAGCAAGAGGCTTGTCACTCCCATTGGCGGGTAGGCGGGCATCTGAGGCTCTTTAAGGTTGGTGAGCTTTCCATGGCACCAAATGGTGAAGGATAACGCCTGAGGTTCAGCAGCTACAAGCCCAGCGGTACAGCGGCTGAAATAAGGCTTATCCTTGAGGCCAACCTTTCTCGCCCACTCAGAGCCTGGCGGCGTGAGGAGGGGCGACACCGGAAGGCCTACCACCCAAAAATGGGGGAGCACAGGGATGGCGATGGTTACGCGCCACCCCTTGGGCTCGGAAGGACTCGCCCTCATTAGTTACGGCTTACGCCGTTGAAATAGATGCCCGCTTAGGTTTTCCCTATACAGATCCATCAAATAAATGTTGGCCCTTATTTAAACCCAGCTACAGTGTGTCGCCTCTTTATTTCTGCACTACACCTTCCCGCAACTGCAATGGATTCAAATAAGTTCAGATTTCTATGAATCTGAGCTGCAGGTTTATCAGCGGACCATCTTTTCCCAAATCACATGGATTCCACAGACTTGCTGACTGTTTTTTCTCTTGGGGGGGGGAGGATTTGCATTCATGCACTTTAGCGCTAATTCACATTTACTAATGTGCCCGCGTGCAAGTGCGAATGCGCACTTGGGCCAGATTAGCGGTGAATGTGAATTAGCGTGAGTCGAACGAAATTCTGGTTTAAAAAAATCGGATCCCATCAATGAGTGAACGATCGAACAAAAGACGTCTGACAATCTGCAAAACCAGAATTTTGTTCTACTCAGAACTATAGCTCCCATTATTCCCCAGGAAGAGGAGCTGACTGTTGAATCACTTTAAGCCTGTAGGGTTTATGTCCACACAGGCACAGTCTTGATTTTATTTTATTTGATTTGATTTATTACATTTATCTACCACCCCATAGCTGAAGCTCTCCTGAGCTGTAGGTTCAGTGAACCCTCTCAGCATTTGGTCATGCAAATGCTCCATCATACTCTCATTTTGCCACTCAGCCTAAATGTACTGTACTACCAGCAGTAGCGTTCTTTGGAGCTCCCTCCCACCCAGGCCCAGTCCAACCACAGCCGCCGCCTTGAACAAACCGCTGCCGCTGCCACTACCTCACTTCTCCCTGTGCCTGCCCCCTCCCTGCTCTCATGTAGTGGCAGCTCCCAGCTCTCCCCTCCCCCTTCTAACACCATGGCAGGGATTCACAGATCCCTGCTCCTGCGGGTTGGCAGCTGCTCCCTGGTTGGGAAACTCTGCTGAACTAACACAAGAGTTCTCATGATATTTTGGCCGGGTCTCCCAGTCAGGAGTCCCGTGGCTAGGGCAGAAGGTGAGAGCTACCAGCCATTGGAGGGAGGAGGAGCCACTGACACCTGGTGGCCACAAGCTGTTGGCTGGATGGCCAAGCAAGCAGACAGCAAGGGAGGGAGGGGGCAGGAGGGAGAGAGCAGCCACCCAAGCACTGGCGGATCCATTATTATTATTATTATTATTATTATTATTATTTACTTATATAGCACCATCAATGTACATGGTGCTGTACAGAGTAAAACAGTAAATAGCGAGACCCTGCCGCATAGGCTTACATTCTAATAAAACCATAATAAAACAATAAGGAGGGGAAGAGAAAGCAGACAGGCACAGGGTAGGGTAAACAGGCACTGGGTAGGGTAAAACTAACAGTATAAAGTCAGAACAAAATCAAGTTTTAAAAGCTTTAGGAAAAAGAAAAGGTTTTAGCTGAGCTTTAAAAGCTGCGGTTGAACTTGTAGTTCTCAAATGTTCTGGAAGAGCGTTCCAGGCATAAGGGGCAGCAGAAGAAAATGGACGAAGCCGAGCAAGGGAAGTAGAGACCCTTGGGCAGGCGAGAAACATGGCATCAGAGGAGCGAAGAGCACGAGCGGGGCAATAGTGTGAGATGAGAGAGGAGAGATAGGAAGGAGCTAGACAGTGAAAAGCTTTGTAGGTCAACAGGAGAAGTTTATATTGGATTCTGAAGTGAATTGGAAGCCAATGAAGAGATTTCAGAAGTGGAGTTACATGGTCAGAGCGGCGAGCCAAGAAGATGACCTTTGCGGCAGAGTGGTGAACAGAAACCAACGGACTGATGTGAGAAGAAGGAAGGCCAGTGAGAAGAAGGTTGCATGTAGATAGGGAAGACAAAACAATTTGCCACCTTTCCCAGCCAGCACCTCCTGCTGCACCTGCTTCTTCCTGCTTCATTGTAGGGCCAGCCCTGGTCCCACTAGAGGTGTGGCACTGGCAGGCACACCCTCGCCTCTCTAACCAGAGGGGAGTGCAAACTTCACATTTTCACTGATCACTGTGCCTTTGGCAACTTGATTAAGTTGTTTTTGCTGTTGTTTTGCTTCCTTCGACACACTCTTTCAATGGCCCTGCTGTTTGCAGAAACTTTTCGCCTGCTTGGTTTTGGTTTTTTGTCTGTTTAGGTTTCATTTCGCATTAGAATTGTGTTGCTTGTGAAGCATTTTCCTTTTGTGTTTATTGTAAACCACCTTGAGTGCTGCAATGCCTGACAGGCATTGTATAAATAGATGGTAAATAGCATCACACCTGGTTCTTGTGAAGTAGAGAGTGAGGCAAAGGCAATCTTTCACCAGCAGAAGCAAAGCAGCCCAGGGCTAAAAGACGTGCAGCATTAAATGTGTAGCATGTCGATGATCCTTGGCTCTCTTTTTTACTTTCGTGTAAGCGCATGCCACCCCAATCCAAATCAGGACCAGCACATGCAAATAGTGGAAGTTCAAGCTTCCTCTAACCACTTCTCTCTCTCTCTCTCTCTCACACACACACACACACACACACACTAAAGAAAGAAAATCCATTGGTACATATAATATATATCTTTAGCTTGCATGCACAGGAGGGCAAATTCAAGGGAGAAGCTAGTGGGGGCTGGGGGCTCCAATGTCAGTGGGGCTGTGAATCTACTCCAGGTTTCAGCCACAACTCTATCCAAGGACTATCCATAGTACAAAAGCTTAAAACCATAATATAAAACCACAATACAAAAGGACAACCAGAATAAAACCAAACAGCAATGCAGAGATTTAAAATACAGATTTAAAATGCAGATTTAAAACAGCAGAGTTTAAAGACTTAGGATGGTGACATGCCAAAATTCTGAGAAAATAAAAAGGTCTTCACTTGGTGCCAGAAAGAGTACAGTGTAGGTGCCAGGCAAACCTCTCTAGGGAGCTCATTCCACAGCTGGGGTGCCACAGCAGAGAAGGCCCTCCTTCTGTTAGCAACCGGCCTCACTTCCTTTGGAAGGGGCTCAAAGAGTCCTAATCTACACCTACCGCCCCTTTGCAATGGAGTAGGGGAAATTGTGAGGTTTCCCACTTCTGCAATCATCCCTCATGGGGCACATGTGAGGGAAATTTCCCACGAGGAAAGGAGAGCCATTGTGGGAGAATGGCCCATGTTGGCGCTTCTGAATGTGCTTTGGCAGAAGTGGGCAAGACTGACAGATGGGTATGGGGCACAGAATTATTATTTTAATAACTCCTCCAAGATGCACACCAGCGCAAATACACAGAAGCACAGGGGGGGATAGATACTGTGTCAAAGATGTGCTCCTGTGCATCAATACGTTTGTGTTAAAAAGATATACATGTTTGGCCCCAAAAGACGTTGATAACCAATCAAAAACTGTGCCGAAAATGGCAGACACCCATGCCCACACATGTCCAAAACCACTAGACATGCCCCTGACAGCAGGTTGGCTGTTTGCTGAGCTGGGAGCTCATGCTGAACAGCAATAGCTTCAGGAATGTGGGGCACACCAGCCATGGATTTCAGAATTGTAGTGAGAGATCCGGAAACACCATGACAAAAGCAGTCAGTGATATTCCTAAATTAGTAGTAGTAGTAGTAGTAGTAGTAGTAGTATTTATTACATTTATATACTGCCCCATAGCTGAAGCTCTCTGGGCAGTTTGAATAACTATGGGGTCATCCCTAGATCACTGCAGGAGTAGGTGAATGTCATGTGGCATGTTAGGGACGACCATGATACTATTCTGGAATAAACGGCTGGTGCAGACAACGCCAGAGAAGGATGAGACTGAATTACTATGGTAATGCACAACATTTACAAACCGTGCAATTAATCAAAAGTAAGCCTTTCTTTAATAGGGCTTACTCCCAGGTAAATATAGACAGGATTATTGCCTTAGGCTCTTTTACACAAGGGTTTTGTGAGTTTTGGTTGTTTGGTTTGGCTTTGTTGTGTGAGTTTGTGTTAGGTATGAGAAGCGATTTCCAAAGCATCAGTCTGGGACTGAAGACTAGGAGCTTCTTCAGATGAGTGCTTCATAACCGTCTCATGACTGGCCACTCACGGTAGCGCATGGGTGATTTTGACGATGCAGTGATCCTCCTACGCATCTCCCGTGCCTTCTGCCATTTTTTGTTATAAAATTATCCTGAGAAAACGCAACTCTTCTGAGCTATAGCAAAATTGGTCGCTATTTCCTGCAGTGTGCAGGAGACGTTTTGCTATAAAACACCCACTAGAGGGTGCTGTCCCATGGGTCACATGGTTGCTGCTTGTTTCCCCTTTTCCCCCCATGTGATTGTGCTCATCCCTATCACGGAAGAGAAGTAGGAAGCAAGAGCTATGGTAGGGAAACATGATTTTTCCCCATCTGAAAGAGCCCAAGGGTGAGGGGCATTTAAACCTTTTCCCTTCCAGTCTTTTAACTGCTAAAAAAAAAATAACCCACTTCAAGCTGCTTTTCTACCCAAAGGCAGGGGAAAGATAGTGTGGCGTAGTGGCTAAAGTGTTGGACTGGGAGTCGCGAGATCCAGGTTCTAGTCCCAACTCAGCCATGGAAACCCACTGAGTGACTCCAGGGACAGTCACAGACTCTCAGCCCAACCCACCTCACAGGGTGGTTGTTGTGCGGATAAAATGGAGAGGAGGATTATGTACACCGCCTTGTGTTCCTTGGAGGAAAAAAGGCAGGATATAAATGCAATAAATAAATAAATAAATAAATAAATAAAAGATATGAATAGAAAAGCAGCAGGGAGTAGGGGATTATGCCATCTCTTTCGTCTTCCAACTCCTAATTGCAGCCGATTTTCATTTTAAAAAAAACAGGGGAAAGACACAGAGCTCCGTTTCACATTGAGTTTCAAGAGTTAGGGTTATAAACTCCAAAGAGAACTTACTTATCTTGCCTGCCATTCTCTGTTTGCCTATTTCTTTTTAAAAAAAATCTGAAAGACAATTTAATTTTCTCCTTTGAATGTTCCTCGGTTCCTCCGAATCAAATTGACAATTTCTGAGTTGCGGTACTGTGTGGAGCAACTGTAACATTAATCCTTTGCTTTTGACCAATCAAACTGGAATCATGGAGTTGGAAGGGATCTCAAAGGTCATCTGTTCCAGCTGCCTGGCAGTGCAGGACATTTGCAGCTACAGCATCCCTTATAAGTGAGCGTCCAACCTCTGCTGAAAACCTCTGGAGTTCACCATTTTCCAAGACATTCTGTTCCTCTGCCAAAGAGCTTCTGCAATCACGTTGTTCTTTCTAATATTTAGTTGAAATTCCCTTTCTTGTCATTTGAAATGGATGCTCTGGGCCCTATCCTCTAAACAACAGAAAATGAATTTGCTCCAGCTTCTCTTGTAAACATTGGAGATGGCTGCCACATTGCCTCTTAATTGTGTCTTCTCCAAGCAAAACATGCACAGCTTTGCAAGGAACCAGAATGCAACCTATAGAGTTTGACTGTTCAAGCAAAGATTTATTTACGGAAGTTAATGCTGTCCCATCTTTCAATTACAGCCCTACAGAAATGTAATGCAGACAACTGCTGTCAAACTATTGCATAACTGCATATTATTGCAATGGTGATTTTACTGATTTACTTGCCTTTTTTTTTTTCTTTTGGATGATGACGGAAAGCCTAATTGCGAAATTAATACATCTAATTTGAATGGAATGACTACATTTTATAATTCTCTTTAATATCAACTGAGAGATGCTTCCTTTTTAAGAAATAAATGGGAAAATACAGTCAAATCTAGTCACACACACACACACACACACACACACACACACACACACACACTTTTAGGGGGGCAGTTTTAAAAGATCTAAAGCCCAAAGTCTGTATGAATTTTTCCCCATACTACCTCTGGGAGTATTTTTCAAAAACATTCCCTGACTTCCTTTAAGGCCAGAGAACTAGATCTTACTTATGGTTGCTCTCAAAAAGTTTTCATCCTTAAACAGCAGGGGCAAAAGGTCAATAGTTCTGTTTAAAAAAACCATCCAAGCCTGCCTTCAGGTGCTCGTTCATCCGTTTGCCTTTCCAATGAAAAGCTCCTTAAAGTACTCAAAAAGCTGCTTTTCTCAGGAGGACCACTTCTGCTTCACCCTTTTCTTTATATAAATGCAGAACCCTGAAAGACTGGAGAGTCTAAAAAAAAAGGCAAACCTAGTGCTTTTCTTAATTTTAACCTGTGTGTTTTATACACACACACACATTAAATATAGCAACTTCCATAATAGATGAGCAAAAAAAGAACAGAGGATGTAGCAAGGCAGTGGGACTACGAATGTAAGAAGATCCATCCCAGATCAGACCAAGAATCTATCTAGAATCATAGATCATAGAATAGCAGAGCTGAAAGGGGCCTACATGGCCATTGAGTCCAACCCCCTGCTCAATGCAGGAATCCACCCTAAAGCATCCCTGACAGATGGTTGTCCAGCTGCCTCTTGAAGGCCTCTAGTGTGGGAGAGCCCACAACCTCCCTAGGTAACGCAACCTTTAGTCCGCAACCTCTAGTCCAACATCCTATTTCCCCCAGTACCCAAACTATGGGAGATGTATAAAGAGAACTTGAGGGCAATAGTTTTCTTCCACCGACCCTGTTCAGACGACACGCTGAACCACAGTGATTAAACATTTTGAGCTCAACATTATGTCTTATTTATTTATTTATTTTATTTTATTTATTACATTTATATACCGCCCCATAGCTGAAGCTCTCTGGGCATTTTACAAAAGTTAAAAACAGTAAACATTAAAAAAGTATACAAAATTTAAAACCATCAAAAACATAAGAACAACAGTATAAAAACAACAGTATCCATTTAGAAACAACAGTTCTGGGGTCCGTTACAAAACAAACTTAGTGTTGTTAAATGCTGTTAAATGCCTGGGAGAAGAGAAAAGTCTTGACCTGGCGCCTGAAAAATAACAGTGTTGGTGCCAGGCGAGCCTCATTGGGGAGATAATTCCACAGTCGAGGGGCCACCACCGAAAACGCCCTCTCCCTTTTTGCCATCCTCCAAGCTTCCCTCAGAGTAGGCACTCGGTGGAGGACCTTAGATGTTGAGCGCAGTGTACAGGTAGATTCATGTCGTTCCATCAGATATTGTGCTCCCAAGCCGTGTCTTAGCATGTCATGTCAACCATGATTTAACATGGTGTCAACCATTCCTAACCATGGTGGCTACATAACTACAGTTTAAACATGCTCACTGACCACTTGCTGCAAAAGGGTTAGCAGCCTAACCATGGCTCAGCATCTTGTCTGAACAGGCCCAATGGCTGGTATTCGGGGGCATGCTGTCTCTGACCCTGGAGGTAATATATAGCCATTGCCCTATTCCTGCACAATTAAACTGGAGAGGGGGTGAGAATGTTGTGTGTATTTATGTGTGTATGATAGAGACAGAGACAGCTGTGCATATGTGTCTTTACCTGTGCATGTGTGTTATAGTCACCTGTGTGTAGGTGTTCAACTGCATGCATTCCCACACCTGTTCTTCACCATGTATAGTTTTGTGCATGGTGTAGTGATGTGGTGATGGCCACTAATTTGGATGGTTTTAAAAGGGGGTTGAATAAATTCCTGGTGGAAAAGGCTACTAGTGCTGATGGCTATATGCTACTTCCAGTATCAGTGGCAGTAATTGCTGGAGAACATGGGCAGGACAGTGCTGCTCCACCGTGTCCTGCTTTGTTGGTCCCTGGCCGATGGCTGGTTGGCCACTGTGTGAACAGAGTGCTGGACTAGATGGACCCTTGTTCTGAGCCAGCAGGGCTCTTCTTATGTTCTTATAAACCTCAGCCATGTCTTCCCCTTTCTCACCCTTTTCCCTCCTAAATTGTAAAGACCCAATTCCTTATAGAAGAAGTATTCCAGCTCTTCTAGGCAAATAGAAGAAAGAATTATTCTCAGCATGGTGGCTTTGATTACAATGGCCATCTCAGCTAAGGGTCCTGGAGATCATCAGCAGTCAGATAGAAAGACCATTGATCCAACTGCATATATAGCTGCTCCTTATGTGTTTTCTTCGGCTTGCTGCTCAATATCATTTGGTCTCTCCCAACTCTATGTCATTCTCTGATCCTTTGAAATCGTCCTCCCTCATCCTCTGGGAAGAAGCACTTTTTGGAATGCTAACCAGTGCAGGGCAAGAAGCAAAACAGTAAGACCCTGTTCAGATGACACGCTAAACCACCCTGGTTGAGCAATTTGAGCTACACATTATGGCTTAGCATGTCATGTGAACCATGACTGAGCTTGTTGTGTGAACCATTCCTAACCATGGTGGCTACATAACCATGGTTTAAACACATTCACTAACCATTTGCTGCAAAAGGGTTAGTGGTCTAACCACGGCTTGGCGTGTTGTCTGAACAACTCCAAAGTGTCATTAAATTTCAGGCAGTTCGCCCTTTGGCTAAAGTCATCCTGGCTTGAAAGAAGAGTGAGTTTATTCCCACTTCTCCCTCCCTACCCTGAACCTCCTGCTTCTACAAAGGTGAATAGCAGTAAAACTGAACTTTAACCTGCCTGCAGTTTGGTTTTCAAGGATGATGCCAGGAAGCCATGTTGTAGCTTGGAAGCACCTTCCCAAGCAATCACTTCTCCCAAAATTCCACTGGTATTATATTTATTTATTCTTATATTTATAGTTAAGCATTTATATACCACCTATCATGGATTGGAAGTGGTTCATTATGTATTTATTTACAGTCCACCTTTCTTCTATGTGTATCGGGGGTGGTGATTGTGACATGCGCAGGCAGTTACTCATCCAAGCAGGGGTGGGGAGGAGCTGTGGAAGTCCAAGGGCTTTGCTAGACCTGCTGGCTTATGCCGGCAGGGAGGCGGGGTGGCAGCGCGCTGTCGTTAGCGCGTGCCGCCGTAGCTTCCAGACGCCAGACGCTCAGGGACGTTGGATCCCTGCAGCGTCCGCCATTTTTTTTTAAAAAAAAAGGGGCCGCGTGCGCCCCGAAGCCTCCAGAGAAGGTAAGGGGATTTTTTATTTAAGCCCCCCCATCCGCCCCCCCTCTCCATCTCTGTCTACCGTTCGCGCCCTCCGCCATCTCCCCCTGTCTCCTTCGTCCCCCCCCCCGGATCACACACACTCCCTGGCATGATGGGCACAGCGCTCATATGAGCGCTGTGCCAGGTCCGTGGCTTTTTGCGGCTACTCGTAAGCAAGTAGCCGCAAAAAGCCACGGAAGTAGCTAGACTTCTCCCAGCCCCGGCCTGAGGCCGGAGCTGGGGAAAAGGCGCACCATAAGCGAATTCGCTTATGGCATGTTAGACGAGGCCTCAGCGCGGCCTGGCGCCGGATTCCCCTGTGCGTCATGTGGACGCACAGCAGGGAAACCAGCCCACAAAGCGCGCTAAGGCCTCGTCTAGCAAGACCCCAAATCTCCTCTATGACCCAAGGTGCACCTCTCCCTTCCAAACCTTCTCCTCCTTGTATTCCTTTACCAGTTTCACCTCACAGTGTCACCCACCAGCATTGAGCTCTAAAAGTCAACTCTTACACACCAAACACACACACATAAAATCTCAAGAGAAATAGATGCCGTTGACTAGCCAGTTGCAGAAATGCAACCAAGCTAGCAATGAAGGAATGGAAAAGTAGTACCATGCTAGTACTAGCTCAGTGACTGACCTCCCTTGTTGAGCATGGAGGCCTGAATGGGAAATTCTATGCATTTGAGGCTCTATGCAATCCGGACACGCAACATCAAAGATGTCTGGATCATGTGGTCCTGTAGCACATGAGCAAGTGCTCAGGAGCAGAATTTCCTATTCTGATTCTCCAACACTCAACACAGGAAGTCGGGGACAGAGCTAGGCATGTGACATTGGGGAAGTGGCCAAGAGTACTCTAAGTGTGAGTACCCTACACATGGTTAGCATGGGCATCCAGCACCACAACACACCCTAGCAAAGCACTGTCAGACACTATAAGCCAGCTTCCTCCAACCTGGTGCCCACCAAATCCTTTGGACTACAGCTCCCATTGGCCCCATCAACATAGGCCAGGAATGATGGGACTTCTCATCCAGAACTTATGGAAGGCACAGCTTGGGGATGGCTGCTGTAATACTGATCAAGATGGACCAAGAATCTAACATGGTTTATATGCTCCATTTCATTTGTACACAGTGGAGGCTGGTGACTTCGATTTCAGTGGGGCTGTGAAGGTGCTATCCAAGGTGCTAAAACCTATCCCAAACCCAGGTTCAGCAACTTGGAGAGCTCCTTTAGCATTCTGGCTGGTTCTGACTGAAACCCAGAATGGATTCACAGCCCCACCAAATTCGGAGCCACCAGCTTCTGCTGCTTGCACAGGAATCTTTACTGCCATGATACAGCATTTAAATTATTTTTCCTCACTCTCATAGAATACAGACTCATCCCCTCTACATGGTGTAGAAAAAGGTCACAAAGAGAATATGAATGAATATATAACTCCATCAGAATATCAAGGCGTACATCTTGGTTGTTGAACACTAAATACTGGCATTCAAGAATTCTGTTCATTCTCTCTCTCGCTCGCTCGCTCGCTCGCTCGCTTGAAGTCTCAAGGCTATTTTAAAAAAAATTAAATAAGAGGCAACTGCAATCCTCTACTTTTTTTTCTTGAGATAGTTCTAAAGTGTACTAGAATGCAAATGATTTTTAAACTGTGTGAAATGTGGAGATCAGAGTTAATCCAGGTTTTTGTTAGATTACAACCTCAACAGTCAGCCAAGAAAATGTGGTGCTTATGATCATTCAAATGAAATTGTATGGATCCCCTTCATCAGAAATTCATTGCAGAGGTGGTTAGAATCACATGATTCTGCTCTTGGCAAGGTTTGCTGGATCTGGATTTTTCAATCTGAATGTCTGCTGAAATGTCAGTATCACCACCTCCTCCTTTTCTGGATCCTGTTCCAGGTTTCAGGGGCATCATTCTTCCTCCAAACTTAGCAAAATGTCAGCTATAGAAGATGCTGAGATGCAGTAACCCTTGCCATACATATGCAGAGGTTTCCTGTGCCAATACATTACCACGATGTCATCATACACCACATTGGTGCAAGAATCCTTTGTGAATGCATGGTGCAATGGGATTACACCCATTATAGAGAGAGAGCTTCAGCTATTGGGCAGTACAGAAATGCAATCAATAAATAAATACCAGAACACATTGATGCAAAAGTTGTGCAATGCATCCAGAACAGGTATTGACCCATGCAGAGTTTCAATATGTCCTCAGTCCTTTACTGGTTGTCAGGCCTGGGCTGTGGATATCCGGCTGACATGAGTTAGGAGCTAGGAGCCATTCGACCAGCTGATAGTCAGGACTGAAGAGTAAGGCCGAAGCAGGATATTGCACTATGAAAGCTGACAACTGTAACCCAGAGGACCATTTCTTCTGCCACCCTCAGACTGTGGCATGGCCTGCCAGAGGAGATTCATCAACTTAACTCTCTCTGAGTTAAAAACTATGATGAATAAAAACTATAAAAACTAGCCTCTTCCGGCAGGCCTACCCAGATGAATTTTAAACCAATATTTTTAAGTTGTCTTGATTGTTATTTTGATGTTGTATTGGTTTTATATGTTCTTTTAATTAATTTTGTTTGTTGTTTATTCGTTCAGTCGCTTCCGACTCTTCGTGACTTCATGGACCAGCCCACGCCAGAGCTTTCTGTCAGCCGTTGCCACCCCTAGCTCCCCCAAGGTCAAGTCTGTCACCTCCCGAATATCATCCATCCATCTTGCCCTTGGTCGGCCCCTCTTCCTTTTGCCTTCCACTTTCCCTAGCATCAGCCTCTTCTCCAGGGTATCCTGTCTTCTCATTATGTGGCCAAAGTACTTCAGTTTTGCCTTTAATACCATTCCCTCAAGTGAGCAGTCTGGCTTTATTTCCTGGAGTATGGACTGGTTTGATCTTCTTGCAGTCCAAGGCACTCTCAGAATTGATTTATATTGTAAATATAATATAATGTACTAAAATATAATGTACTAATGTTGTTCCCCACCTCGATCCAAAGGGAGAGGCAGGTAAGAAATATGTTGTTGTTGTTGTTGTTGTTGTTACTATTATTATTATTCTCATTATATGAAAGGCAGGAGCCACACTACTGCTTTATAGTGGTATTGAAGTGCACTGACAACTGTTGTGGCCCATTGACACATACCATATACCGCTTCCATACTGCTATATCCTGCTTGGTGTGGCTCCTGCCTTTGATATACCGCTTTCATACCACTTTCATAGTGCTATCTACAACTTGGCGTAGATTAGGCCTAAGTCAGATTCTCAGACAAACCAGGAAGCAGTCTTCTGCTCCACCTTGGATTCTGACTTCTGTTCTGTGCAGCAGCTCACATGCAGAGGCACAATGTGACCCAGGCAACTGGTAAAGGAGGAATTTGGGCACTACATCCAGCAACACAGGTACCAGCTCAGGACTTCAGTGAGTGAGTTCAGGACCATGGAGAGCAGTCATGCATCTAGAGTACTGACAAGTTACACCAGCCTAATGCAGACACAGTAACATTTCCTGATATACTTAGAGATGTAAAATTTCTGGAAATGTTGACGCCATGGAAAAAAACCTGGGGGGGGGTTGGGGGGGGTTGGGGAAAATGGAAATTTTGGGAAAAATTGGGGAGAAATGCAATATTCACAATTTTTACAGATTGAAAGTCATTTTGTTACTTTAAGAACATTAAATGTAATTATGTACAAGTTGGTTTGGCATAAAATTATCGCATTTGGTATATTAAAAGTACAGTGTATTCAAGCAATTATTACAAATTTATTAAATTTTTACTCTTTTCTTTGGTAACAAATGGAGCTATAAGCTCCTGGATGGTAAGGAATACTTGAACTGTAAGGAACCTCTTTGGTTTTGCCAGTTTATGAGGAGCAGGCAAAAACAATTTAAAAAACAATAGAAGAAACCATCAACTTTAGTAACAAAGAAAATTATGTCTCCGCTAATCCTCCACAGTGTCAAGTAGACATAAGACACCCATTCCCATAAAAAGAGAAAAAAGGGGACCAAGTTTCAATGAATATGCATGAAATTTAATCAGATTCGTTTTCTGAGCTATAGCTATCACTATCCATTTCAGTCTCTGCTTCAATGGCGGCACTGCCCCCGAGAGGCAGAAATTCATCTTGCTCTTGCATTTGAGAGTTGTAGTCTCAGTTTGCAACCTAGGACTTGCTTGTTCAGTGCACAGAAATTGTAAAAATCTGATACTGAACATAGTTTTTTAGAAATCATTTGGAGAATTGAATATATGGACAACTTGTCTTAAACATTTTATTCATCATGCTAAAATAAAACATTCCATAATACATTTTTTCATTTTCTTTCAATTTTTCCAATTTTTCAGGAAAAAAAAAGGATTTGGAAAAGAAATGGGCGGTGTTTTTTTTCCTAATTTTTCTGGGGGGTTTCCAGGCCTTCACATCTCTAACCAGCACTGGCTTAGAGCAACTGACAGGGTTTTATACCCAAGCCAAGAGAATCTTTCTGGAAATTCCACCTCCTCAAGTGCTCTATCCATTTTCCTTAAAAGGCCAATGTCCTTTCCTACAGTTGCTGGTTTCTTCTGGTTGGAGGAGGATCAGAGGACGTGGGGAGGTGGTTAGGAAATGCACCCAGTGCCTCCCAGCTCACCGGAGGAGTCTGGGGCCCATGCCTTGGAATCAGTAGTGCCTCGTGGGGATTGAGAGGACTAGGTGGAGAATCCCAATTGTGAGAATCTCACTTGTGAGGGTCCAAGAGCTCTCAGTTTCAGAGGGGTGTGAAAGGCAGTCTAGAAGCAAGTTAGAGCCAAAGAGAAAAACAGGACTGAAGGACAAACCAAGAGGCGGGATTGACAAGAAAGCCAGGAATCAAGACTGACGCATAAACAACAAGACAGGAACTCGTGAAAGCTCAGAAACACCATAATGCTTAAGCAAGGTGCAGCAGGAAGCCTTTTTAATCTCCTTCCAGTCCAAGGGGATCCAATGGGCAGGGTGGGTGGAATCAATCCAGGGCTTGAAGACTCTTCACAAAGAATTTGATACCTGCAAATTCTTCACCAAATGGGGGAGCGGCCCACGGATCCAACATTTCCAGACACTGCATTGTTCTTCCACAGATAGAGCCACAGCTGCATCACTAGATACTGCTTACGTGGGAATTCCATGTCATGCGATAGCAATGACAATAAGCAAGACTAAGATGTGCTGAAATGGCACAAAGAGTGTTTTCCCATAGTGCTTTGATGCAATATTCATTCCTTTGAAACAAACATTATTTAAAAACTTACAGCATGAATGCTGCCTAAGATAAGATCTCCGGGAATGAACGCGAGTCATTTTCTCTGAGATCCCGAACTGAACTTGAAAAGTTGAAATGACTGTAGCTCGAGGCACCTTCAGATGCCTAGCAATTTGGAGACCCATTAAAAGCTGAAAAATTGAAAGCAGGTGCCCTGCACTTTTCTATCAAGCTTCAGCTTTGAGGCCACGCGTAAAGGAGTGGGTAATGAATAACTGTAGGGAACAAGATATCAAAAGGGGGGAAGCTTAAATAAACACGGACAACCTGCTACAATAACAACACAGGGTGAAATAAAGGGAACGCTAGTCTTAGCTCTGTGCACTCAGGTGGGCTTTTGGTCTCATGTTTCTTAGAAGAGGTAATGTAATGAACTCCAATTAAGTCCTATCTGAAAGGCGACATATCCTGGAGTCCTTCCTTGAGCCTCAGTCCATCTTCCAACTTACCAGAGGAGAGGAACAGCTCCAGAGAATGCTGCTCCACATGCTGCTCCACATGCTCAGTGCATCCTCCAGAGATGCTGAGAACTATGGGGCATTCTCCATAGCCACACCCACAAGGACAGTCCAAATATTCAAGCACCTGTGTTCATCCATATCAAAAAAGCTGTTCTAGGAGTTTTCAGGCATCTTTACATTAAGGAGAAATTGCATCATTTACCCAGGTCATTGTGCTTCCTGCTTTTTGGTGGGATTGTTTTGGGCTGCATTACACAGGTGGAGAAGGATGACCATGTGGTTTTGAATTGAATACATGCTCTGTTCACTTCCATTGAGGCAGCGCCATCTAATTGTGGAAAATTCTGTGTTTTTTTTAGATATTACCAATTTAAAAATGTTTCTTTTCATGACAGCGTTTTCAACGGATGCCGCAGGGCACATCGTGGTCATTCACGATGACGTTTAAAAGCAAACTTTCATGAGGGGCTAATCACGACCATGCAATAAATCATTCTCTTGTATAAAGCTAAATGGGAGGGTATCTAACTAGTCTAGTTTTAACATGACTTACCGGTTTTAAGTGTGCATTTCGTAGTATTCGCCACATGACGTTCAGTTTTGACGTTTTATTGAGGTCTTTTCTCCGGTTTTTATTTTGAACTTTTCTGAAATAGCTTGTTGTATTTGTTATGATGTGGCTGATTTTGCAGTACTAATTAGTTTTCCTTTACTTCTTAATTAGCCAATCGCATTCGGGGGGTATGTTTATTTAATTTCCGCGCCCAAAGTTGGAGCCATTTTTTTTCTGTGAAGCCTTGGACTTCAACTCCCATCAGCCCTACCTAGCAGAGCCAATGGTGAGGAATGCTAGGAGTTGTGGTCCAAAAGATCAGGAAGGCACCAGGTTGGGGAAGGCTGGTCTAAAGTGAAAGTAGTACAATCCTGCCCAAACTGTTTGAATTCTAAACGCAGGTGCAGTTGCCTAACATAATATGGAGGAGGGGCAATTGAAGCAGAGAGAAGAGGAAGTGGGAGGGGAAATTTGCAGATGGGGAAGTAGAAGAAACAGGTGTATTTTCTTAGTGTGGCCAAAAGGAATGCATTCCCATGGAAAGAGAAAAGGTAAGAAAACATTTTAAAACCAGCTACGTTTTAAATCGTTCAAGAATCAAACATTCAATGCCTGTGAAAACAACGTTTCATATACTAGTGTAGATCCCCTCTGGGTCTCAGTTGCCTAATCGAGACCAAGAGACTCCAAAATACTTCACATTATAAAGGGAACAATGTATTGTTGTTGGTAACATCACATCCCACCCCACCAGAGCTACTATGAAATTTGCAGCTAAGCTCAGAGGGAGCATCAAAGTTTAAGAGGGTGGTAGATGATGTCAGAGACCCTGCTAATAAAAAAATATTTTGAATTGCTGGCACCATATCCCTGTAAGGCTGGTTCCACTACCCTGCTGAGCATGTGTAGTAGCACCTAGAATACTGCACCCTGCTAGAGTTCCCCACAGTCTTCCTTGCCATACTGGTCTTCTCATGTGGTTCCTAAGGGTTGGTGAATCTGTCAGGCTTCACTTCACTCAGGGTGTCATCTTATGCATGGGTGGCTGGAGTGATGCAGGGAACCATTGTGGGACCTTTTTCCGTCCAAGCATGCAAAGAATTGCATCCTCAGGTTCTCATTTGTTCTGTCCCATTTACACATTAGATCACATATTTGTTAGGGTTTTTTTTGTATAATTTGCAAAAAAAAAATTCCATACGTATTTTCATTAGGGTGACCATACAAAAAGGACAGGGCTCCTAGAACTTTAATAGAAAGGGGAGTTTCAGCAGGTGTCATTTGTATGCAGGCAGCACCTGCAGGAGCTATACTAGAGTGACCAGATGCAAGGGAGGGCAAGGCTCCTGCAGCTTTAACTGTTGTGATGAAGAGGGAACTCCACCAGGTGCTGCATGAATACAAATGACACCTGCTGAAATTCCCTTTTCTATACAATGTCAAAAGTACAGGAGCCCTTTCCTCCTTTCCACATGGTCGCCCTAATTTTCATGCATTTTTGACATATAGGCATTTTTGTGACCACTTTTCAAAAGCGATTTTTCCATTCAAGAAAGCATTGCAATGTTAATGAAGTCACAGAGAGTATATTCCTCTACTTTTAGCTCACGGGCACTTGCTCCCTGTTGCCTTTAAGTGCTGGTGATTTGCAGCTAAGCTCAGAGTAAGCTTACCTTGGAGAGCTCCCCCTGCCCCCCCCACCCCTGCCGCGGTACATATTCCCACCTGCTGTTAGATCTGCAGCGAAAACCCTCCTCTACGTTTCACGGTGAGCATTTGGGGACATGATTTCTCTGTGGTGGTATCCCCATTATGGAATGCTGTCCCTAGTGGGGTGCATTAGGGTCCCTTGCTGATGAATTTAAATCACCCAATAAAACTGTTTCTCTTATAAATGTTTTTCTTGCAGGCTGATCTTCTGCTGTTTTCAACAATTTTGTGGCTTTTCCAGTGGACTTTTTAATCTGGTTGATTTATGGTACGGGTGTGTGTGAGTGTGTGTGTTTGTGTGTGTGTTAGTGCATAGTGCATTTCATTCATTGCTACATCCCTTCTGAATCTCAAAGCCCAAAGAGATGGATGTGCCACACACACACACACACACACACACACACACACACACAAATCCTTTCTCCTCCATTGAGATTCAGATACAGCCCTTGCAATTATCCCAACCCAATTCGCTGGATGCGCATGGCTGGTGTAATCTATGGACAGCAGCGAAGAGACTGAGCAAATGCTTTTGGAGAGCCTTGAGCAAAATGTTTTGCAAACACTTCCAGCCAATGGGCTGCATTGATGCTTCACTAAAGTCAGATTTTAGTTTCCGCCCTTGAATAGCCATCAAACAATACACCACAAATGCACAATATGTATTTATTATGAGAGCCGCTGTGGCGTAATGGTTAGAGTGTTGGACTGGGACTCAGGAAACCTGGGTTCTAGTCCCCACTAGCCCATGGAAGCTCACTGGGTGACTTTGGGCCAGTCACTGACTCTCAGGCTAATCTACCTCACAGGGTTGTTGTGAGACAAAAGTAGAGAGGAAGAGGACCGTGTAACCTGCCTTGGGTTCCTTGCAAGAGGTAGGAGAAGGGATATAAATGTAAAATTAAAGGGAAAAAGAATAAAATTATGACTTTTTAATGCCAACCTTCCTCCAAAGAATTCAGGATGATATACACAGTCCCTAAACTTTCTTATTTCACAACAACCCTATGAGGGAGATTTAGCTAAGGGATAGTGATTTATTCAAACTCATCCAGTGAACTTCTTGGCTGAGTGGGTATATGAACCCAGACTCCATGATCAAAGTCTCGCATGCTACCCAGTCCATCACACATGTTCTCCTGTAGTTGGGAGACCTCACTTCAGATTTTGCCTTGCAATATGTTTTGCATCTTGACTGGTCTCCACAACTATGGGTAACAGGGTTGAAGAGAGCCTTCAAACCTCAAATGGTGAATCATGTTCAAGTTTCATTCCATTTCTGCAGCCTTCAACTTAACGTTGCTCCAAGTCCTTATTCACACGTGCCTGAACTCACGTGTATACACATGTCTGGTGAACCCAGAAAAATAAGGATATTTACGGAGGTGTGCACAGCGAAATACTGTATCTCAACAAAATTAGGAAAATTGGCTCAAGAACGACCACCAAGAAGGAACCATATATGTTTCATTTGACCACAAATATGTCACAGAAGATAAGAACTAGGGGTGGGCACGGACCCCCCGCTCCGCTTCACTTGCAGATCCGCGATTTTTGGAGTGGGCCGCTTCACCCCACCCCCGCTCCGCCCACTTCCACTCCGCTCCGCTCGGAGCTCCGGATCCGGATCGGAGCTCCATTTTTTTCTCCCATAGGGTTGCATTGAAAGCTAAAAAATTATACAACTTTTTTTCTGTTCAAGTTAGAAACCTCACGTTTGGCACCATGACACCTCATGGGGGTATACACATGCACGCCAAGTTTCAAGGCAATCCCATCATCCCCTGATTTTTGGGGAATTTTTGAAAATCAGGCACCCCATTCACACCCCTTTCCATAGCTCCATCAATTTGCACGTTAGAAACCTCAAACTCGGCACCATGATAGCTTATCCATGTGTCCATATGGACACCAAGTTTCAAGGCAATCCCATCATCCCCTGATTTTTGGGGAATTTTTGAAAATCGGGCACCCCATTCACACCCCTTTCCATAGCTCCGTCAATTTGCACGTTAGAAACCTCAAACTTGGCACCATGATAGCTTATCCACGTGTCCACACAGATGCCAAGTTTCAAGGCAATCCCATCATCCCCTGATTTTTGGGGAATTTTTGAAAATTGGGCACCCCATTCACACCCCTTTCCATAGCTCCATCAATTTGCACGTTAGAAACCTCAAACTCGCCACCATGAAAGCTTATCCAGGTATACATACGCACGCCAAGACTCAAGGCAGTCCCATCATCCCCTGTTTTTTGGCAGGGCTTAAACCTGCAGACCTCTCAATGGGGCCATTTCAAAGGAAATCCCAACATGCCATGAATTGGGGAGTAGAGATCAACCTATATGAATCTTCTTCCACACTTGAAAAATGGATTTGGAACTTGAGCACAGGAAGGACTTCTCCCCTGAGTCAAAGCCAGACACACACAACATCCCTGCAAGGCGGGCAGGGGAAGAGAGAGGGAAGGCAGGCAGGCAGGCAGGCAGCAGACATTTCTGGGGGCATAAGGAAGTGAGCCAAGGATAAGCCAGTAATGCATATAAAATGGAATAAATCAATAAATAAATAAACGAAGGAGGGGTGGAATTAAAAGCAGCAGTGTTGCTGAATAAACAACAAGAAAAACTTTTTTAAAAAGGCTATATCTGTCTTTTACCAGTAATAGGGGGACGTGCCCAGGGGAGAGGGAAGCAGCTGCCAGTTCAGCTCAAGAAAGCCATTGCTTCACCAACAGCTCTGAGAAGAACTTGAGAAGTAAACGCTCACTTCAACTCATAATCGGCATCGCTCCACCACTAAGAGAGAAGTAGAACGCTCACTTCGACTCATGATAGGCATTGCTCCACCGTTTTACTCTCTTTGGAAGGCTCTGATGGCCTTCCAGTACAGGAGAGAGTGGGGGCACGTCCACGATGAGATGCCCTAGGGGAGCTCATCCCCTTGCACCACATCTTTTCAGTTGTTCCCCAAAGTTAGGGTGGGTAGCAGTGCTCTCTTATTCTTGGCTTAGTATATGATTTCAGGTTGTGTTTGTGCATTTGGTGGGGCTACTGTGTTAAAAAATACTGGGAAAAGTCCGTTCAGATTAAGAAAGAGAAGTTTCCCAGAATCCCAAGTTACCCGTTTTGCCTATCCCCTCCTCTAACTTTGGGATCATGTAATCATGACCGGGAGCTGACTCTGCCCCTCAGCCCTTTGAAAAAGGTATTTTTCCCACCGATTTTTTAAAAAATTCTAGCGCGCGACCCGCACCACACAGAGAGGTGAGAGTAGTCTCAAAATGACCCCCATCCACGACTCTCTGTGCACAAGAATTTTCAGAACGATAGCTTAAAAATCAACCCAGTTATCCCCAATTCTTTTCCTCAATGCAATCCTATGGGCGAAAACCGCCGTTTGACCCGCACTGTCCATTTGTTTACCCGATTTTTAAAAAATTCTAGCACGCGACCCGCACGATGCAGAGAGGTGAGAGTAGTCTCAAAATGACCCCCATCCACGACTCTCTGAGCACAAGAATTTTCAGAACGATAGCTTCAAAAACAACCCAGTTATCCGCGATTATTTCCCGCAATGCAATCTTATGGGCGAAATGTTTTCAAGATGGCGATCGGAGCGCTCCACCTGAAAGAGGAGCTCCGAAAAATAGCCGCTTCTCTTCGCCTTGCTTCTAGGGGTCCGCGGTCCGCTTCTACTCCACCTCTGGGTAAGGCGGAGCAGGCCAATTCGCTACTGCTTCTCCGCTCCTAATCGGAGCGGAGCACATGCCTAATAAGAACGCCTGTGCTATTCCAGCAGACTGTATAGAGGGGTAGAAGAAGGGACGCAGAGCCCTTCTACCAGCCCTCCTGAAATGCTTTTTTTCCTTGTGTGCCATGTCTTTTTAGATTGCAAAGCCTGCATTCAGAGATTGTCTAGTTGATGTTGTTATTAGTAGTAGTAGTAGTAGTAGTAGTAGTAGTAGTAGTAGTATTTACACTTATACTGTATATGCCCCATAGCTGAAGCTCTCTGGGTGGTTTACAAAGATTAAAAACAGTAAACATTTAAGAAAACAAATATTCAAAATTTTAAAACCCATAAAAACATAAAACAGATAATATACAAAATTTAAAAACCATAAAACATTAACTATTTTCACTCAGAGCAGGATTGAAATACGTTAGGGTACAATCCTATCAGGATGACCATAAGCCTCTGATCGGAAACCACTATCCAATGAAGAGCAGGAGAAGTGATGGAGACGATGGTCATCTCTCAGCTCCTCTTGTTCTGCATTTGGGTTAGATGGGATTTTTTGCCCATCTAGCAGGGGCTCTGCAGAGCAGGATGGAAGGAGGCTGGAGCAGCCAAGGGATATAACATAAGCCAGCCTCCCCAGTCCTGTCTCCCCCCTGTCCACTGGCATGCACCCTTTCCTTCCTCGCTGAAGTTGCTATTGCAATGTTGCAGAAGCAGCTGGCTCAGTTCTTTCCACGCTGGTTGTGAGAGGAAGGTGCTGGGAGCTTGGATTCCTGGCTCCGAGGTCAGAATGGAGTCTCTGACCTTGGATCCAGAAATCCAAAATATCTGACGACCCCACCAGACTTTGCCTAGGGGTCAGAAGATTGCTCCCCACAGCAAGTAAGTGATGATATACCAACCCCTAGCACTTGGAGTGCCGTACCATTTGTATTAGCAATAACAGAGATAGAGAAAAGTGAGACAGAGAATTCAAGTTTATGGAATAAAGAGAAGGGAGGGCATTCAGCTAGCTAAACAAAGGGCTTCACTTGACTCGGTTAGTCATACATAACACAACACATGGTGGCGATTATGGAGCTGGCAGGCAGCTACTAAAAAAAAGAAGTCACACTAAAAAGCTGCCTCTTCTGGGAGGCTTGCTGTCAAATTCGCTCTCAAAATTATATATGCATTTATTCAGGAAAGAGATTTAGATCAACCTGATTGACAGCAGCTCTCAGACATCAGTCAAAAGTTCTTAATTTTTCCACCTCAGTGCTCACCTCAAAAGCAGCAATCCCCATCATGCTTTGTATGTCGTTATCCTGCACATTTTGAGATTCCTCTTTCTCATGAGCGGACGGCGGATCCCTGGGCGTTTTATCTCTTTTCACAGCTGCTTGCAATTGGCTTTCAAGCAATGCATCCAACTGACCTGGGCCGTCCCACTCACGCTGTAACTGACCCCAGGGGAGGCTTGTGGCTCGAATGTCAGTGGGGAATTCGCTCCAGGTTTCAATCAGAACTAGTCAGAACTCTAAAGGAGCTAGTTAAGGCCTTAGCGAGACCTAAGGTTTATCCCGGGATCGTCCCGTGGTTGTCCCTGCCTGCTCCCGGGATATCCTGTGTGTCATTTACATGAACAGGGATGATCCCGGGATAAACCTTAGGTCTAGCTAAGGCCTAAGTGTGGAGGCAGCTTGGATGGCACCTTTGCAGTTCTGACTGGTTCTGACTGAAAACCCAGAAGGGATTCACCACCCCACTGACATCAGAGCCACCCTACCTTGCTTCTGCTGAACACAAAGAGCCAGTGTGGTGTAGTGGCTAAGGTGTTGGACTGGAAGTCAGGAGATCCAGGTTCTAGTCCCCACTGGGTGACTTTGGGCCAGTCACAGACTCTCAGCCTGATCTACCTCACAGGGTTGTTGTTATGAGGATAAAATGGAGAGGAGGAGGATTATGTATGCCGCCTTGGGTTCCTTGGAGGAAAAAAGGGGGATATAAATAAACAATAAATAAATAAAATAGCTTGGACCTTAGCCCACCTTGCTCCATGTGAGCCAATTAATGGACCTGAGTCTTGCGTGGAACACAGGAGGAAGCCTGGAAGAAACCAGTTGCCGTTTTGAACTTTGTCACACAGGAGGACAAAAATCTATCTCCGCCTTTCACACTTCCACAATCCTTGTTCACACAGCAGTTTCACAATCCCACTGGGTTGGAAGGATCTAGAGAGAAAAGGGAGACAATGATTAGGGGACAGAAGGGGAGGTGTTATTGTAACTTGTGCTTTAAAAAGGTGGTGGTGGAGGAGAGGAAGTTCTGCAAGCAAGCACGTTATTTAGAGGACGAGTGAGGCTTAGAGAGCAATTTCACCCATCCTACAAATAACATGCTTGCTGGCAAAATGTCCTCTTCCACTGCCCTCTATTTTTAAGCATGAGTTACATTCACATGCACTGCAGTGTGGAACATAACAGCACTGTGCAGAACACAGTGACCCTGTTCAGATGACATGCTAAGCCACGTTGGTTAAGCTTTTTGAACTACACATTATGGCTTAGCATGTCATGTGAACCAAGACTTAGCATGTCGTGTGAGCCATTCCTAACCATGGTGGCTACATAACCACAATTTAAATATGCTCACTTAAACCATTTTCTGCAAAAGCGTTAGTGGTAGGGTGACCATATGAAAAGGAGGACAGGGCTCCTGTATCTTTAACAGTTGCATAGAAAGGGGAATTTCAGCAGGTGTCATTTGTATATATGGAGAACCTGGTGAAATTCCCTCTTCATCACAACAGTTAAAGCTGCAGGAGCTATACTGCAGCTATACTGTGACCAGATTTAAAAGAGGGCAGGGCACCTGCAGCTTTAGCTGTTGTGATGAAGAGGAAATTTCACCAGATTCTCCATATATACAAATGACACCTGCTGAAATTCCCTTTTCAATACAACTGTTAAAGATACAGGAGCCCTGGCCTCCTTTTCATATGGTCACCCTAGTTAGTGGCCTAAACATGCCTTAATGTGTTGTCTGCACATTGTGGTGTTTTATTATTATTATTATTATTATTATTATTATTATTATTATTATTATTATTTTATATGGCACCATCAATGTACATGGTGCTGTACAGAGTAAAACAGTAAATAGCAGGACCCTGCCGCATAGGCTTACAATCTAATAAAATCATAGTAAAACAATAAGGAGGGGAAGAGAATGCAAACAGGTACAGGTAGGGTAAGCAGGCACAGGGTAGGGTAAAACTAACAGTAGAAAGTAACAGTAGAAGTCTGCACAACATCAAGTTTTAAAAGCTTTAGGAAAAAGAAAAGTTTTTAGTTGAGCTTTAAAAGCTGCGGTTGAACTTGTAGTTCTCAAATGTTCTGGAAGAGCGTTCCAGGCATAAGGGGCAGCAGACGAAAATGGACGAAGCCGAGCAAGGGAAGTAGAGGCCCTTGGGCAGGCGAGAAACATGGCATCAGAGGAGCGAAGAGCACGAGCGGGGCAATAGTGTGAGATGAGAGAGGAGAGATAGGAAGGAGCTAGACCGTGAAAAGCTTTGAAGGTTAACAGGAGAAGTTTATATTGGATTCTGAAGTGAATTGGAAGCCAATGAAAAGATTTCAGAAGCGGGGTAACATGGTCGGAGCGGCGAGCCAAGAAGATGATCTTTGCAGCAGAGTGGTGAACAGAAACCAACGGACTGATGTGAGAAGAAGGAAGGCCAGAGAGAAGAAGGTTGCAATAGTCCAACCGTGAAATAACCAGTGCATGAACAAGCGTCTTGGCAGAAGAGACAGACAAAAATGATCGAATCCTGGCAATATTATACAGGAAAAATCGCCAAGATTTAGCTACTGCCTCAATATGAGGAATAAAGGAGAGCGAAGGGTCGAAGATAAAGCCAAGGCTACGAGCTTTCTTGACCGGAGTAAGCGTAACATCATTGACAGTAAGAGAGAATGAGAGATGAGGAGAAGGTTTAGGAGGAAAAACAAGCAATTCAGTCTTTGCCATGTTAAGTTTCAAGCGACGATGAAGCAGCCAAGCTGAGATATCTGAAAGACATGCCGAGATACGATCGTGAACATCAGGAGAAAGTTCCGGAGATGACAGATATAGTTGTGTATCATCGGCGTACAGATGATATTGGAGGCCATGAGATTGAGGCCATGTGTTTGATTACAGAACTCCATTGCAAAATTCAGAGAAGTCCAAATTTCAAAAGATAACTGAGTTTCAGTTCGCAGAGTGGATTGAAAGTGCAAAAATAAATAAATTCATATTGAAATACAAACTGAATGAATTTCTTGCCCTGTCTTCACATGAGCTACTATTGTAAGTAAGGCAGGCTATTACTTACTATTGCAAGTAATGACACCTGCTGAAATTCCCTTTTCAGTACAACTATTAAAGTTGTACTGAAAAGCAATGTCTAATATTTGTTACTTCAATAATGCATTAAAACTAGAAAGACTTTAATCTGTTAATTCAATAACCTGTAATAGTTCAGGTTATTGTTATATAGTGATGGATATGTAATTTGGTTATTCAATTATATCAGCATTTCTCCCTCTTTCCCCCTCCTCCACTCAGGCTAATGGATATTGAATTAATCAACCTTGAAATGAGCTAACTATAATAGACCAAATGCAAATTTATGAATATGATCAAATGCTTTCAAAGATATGTTGATGGATGCAAATGCTGGGGTGAGATTTGCCCACGAAAGCCAGTTGCTACTTCTTATGTATTGTTCTCCAATGACATTTTCTCATGCTTTGGGAAAGCCTGTATAGTATAATGGATAGATTCTTGGACCAGGATGTCCAAGGCCATAGCTAGACCTAAGGTTTATCCCTGGATCGTCCAGGGGTCAAACCTGTTCATCTAAGGCCACAGCTAGACCTAAGGTTTATCCTGGGATCATCCAGGGTTCGCTCCTGCCTGAGCACTGGATCCCCTGTGTGTCACCTAGATGAACAGGTTTAACCCCTGGACGATCCAGGGATAAACCTTGGGTCTAGCTATGGCCTAAGTGACACACAGGGAATCCAGTGCTCAGGCAGGGGTGAACCTGGATGATCCCAGGATAAACCTTAAGTCTAGCTGTGGCCCAAATATCTGGCTATGTTAAACTTGGAGGGTAAGCTTTAGTCTCCTCTACTGGCTGGTAAATGCTGAGAGTTGCAGGAGGCTTTTTTTTCCTGCCTAAACATGCATAGGATTTTGCCCTATGTGTACCAGCTGAGGTACATAAGCGGACAACTCTAGCAAACCAACTGTACCAGAGAGATGCGAAATGGGGAAAAAAGGAACTCAGAAGGAGCACTAGACTGAGGCCCTTTCTACACCCAAGGGTTATCCCAGGAAAATGGAGGGATCATCCCTGCCTGCTCCTGGGATCCCCTGTGTGGCATTTGGATACACAGGGATGATCCTGGGATGATCCCAGGATATAGGGTTGGTGCAGACATGCCCTAAGGCCCTTTCTACACCTTATTGCATTTCTATACCGCCCAATAGCCAAAGCTCTCTGCTGCCACTCCATTCAGAAGACGGGAGGAAATGGCCATGAACCACAGACAATGCATGCGGCAGCAAGACCAACACCGAAACTGGTAGTTGCTCTTGCCGACAGACTCTATGGTCACCATCTTTTTTTTCTTTTTCTTTTTTGTATTTTCACCAGAACAATGCCAAAACCCTACGAGGACCCTGTCACATGACACAGGAACCACCGTTCATGCCTGCTAACCATCTTGCAGAAGATGGCTAGTGGATGTGGATAAGTGACCCATTGCGGGGAAAGGTGTGGTGGGTTAGCGTGTCATCTGAACAGGACCTCAGAGTCCTTCTCAGGAATGGGTGAGCAGGAGTGGGTGGGCCGCGTCTCTAAGGCTGGGGGCACCATCATTCCAGGTGAAATTTCCATCTGCTCCCCCTTGCAATTGAGGAAGTTTTTACAGTTGTTTCCTTGACCAAAGGGAGCTCACCTATCTAATAACTGCACGTTTCTGGCCAGGCACTTATTTCAAGAGATGTGCAAAAAAGAAAACGAGGAAGTCCTCCCACTGAATTTGGAAAACAGCAATTTATAACCAAGCCAAACACTCCTTTAAAATCGCATCCCACTCTTGCTGTTTCACTCTGCAAATGCTAAGGGCTGGCAGCACAGGATCTTACTTTATTGATTTTAATAAGAGCTCGTTGATTAGAGATTGTCTCGCCTCCTTCTTACAGCGTCCCCAATCTCCCCATTAGTTTCATTGTTTATTTGTTTTCTTACTCCCTTTTAGCTTCTAATTGCCATCAGTGTGGGGGCTTTTCAGAGAGGCTTTCTCCAAAGATAATAGTGGTTTTCATTTTAGGATGATTACTGCATTTGTTTGTTTAGTGAGTGGGCTGCGGATGGAGATGTTATCAAAGATTTGGCTGAGGGTTTTTTCCCCGCCTTTTGAAATTCTCCTTTGACTATCTTCTGAAGTCACTACCGACTGTCTCATGTCCAAATGTTCCTCTGCTGAAGTTTTAATTAGGGTGACCATATGGAAAGGATTAGAGGGCTCCTGTATCTTTAGCAGTTACGTAGAAAAGAGAATTTCAGCAGGTGTCATTCATATGCATGCAGCACCTGGTGAAATTCCCTCTTCATCATAACAGTTAAAGCTGCAGGAGCCCTGCCCTCTTGACCAGATACAAAAGAGGGCAGGACTCCTGCAGCTTTAACCATTGCGATGAAGAGGGAATTTCACCAGGTGCTGCTTGCATACAAATAACACCTGCTGAAATTCCTTTTTCTACATAACTGTTAAAAATACAGGAGCTCTGTCCCTTTTTCATATGGTCACCCTAGCATTTCAGCAGAACTGTAGCTATATTTTCATGGTACTCTTAGAAACATGGAATGCAAACCAAGACAAGAAGACAAAGGAGGATTGCATTGATTATTATCAGTTTGTAGAAGCAACACCTTCAAAACAACCTGAGTGGTTTTCTGAGGATTTCAAGCACTTTGTGACCAAGGCCATTTCTACAACAGCCCTGAAATGCAGGCTGGTCACGGCCAAGTCCCTGTAATCCAAATGACGCACAGGGACTCCCGGGGGCAGGGGGGACAAGTGCAGGTTTTCCCAGGGATAAATAATCCCTGGGAAAATCCAATTCTTCCAGCGGTCTCGGAATCATTCTGAGATCACGGGGGATGTGGCTGCCCATCCCGGCTTCTTCCCTCATCCCTGCGAGTAGCAGGGATCAGTGGAGGGAAGGAACTGGGCCAGGAGGAAGTAGAGGTGGGGGGACTGGGGTGGGGTGGGGGCTTTTTTAAAAAAAAAACCTCACTTTTCATTGGACCGCACATGCACTCAGCTCCTTTAAAAAATAAATAAATAAAAATGGTGGGCGCGACACCCTCCTTCCTCCCGCATGTGGACTAAGGAGAGGATCTCGGGATCAGGATCTCATGAGATCCTCCCCCCTCCCTCCCTCTACACCTGTATGGTGTAGAAAGGGCCCAAGTCTTGGAACCTTTCTGTAGTGCATTTAAACAAGTTTTACGGATTGTTTTCATAGCACAGACAAGCGAGCAGCCAGTAAAGAATTTACTTGGCATCCTGTTCTTTGGCACGAGCTCCTTCCTAAAAGACAGGATAAAGGCCATCTCTGTCTAAGTCAGCCAGGAAGAGTTATTTGTCAAGTCATAAATGGCTACAATTCCCATCAGTACATCATTATATACAGGCCTATTTCTCAATGTGTCAGGGGGGGGATGCGCCAGGGACAGCAGCAGCAGAGCTGACCCTGCAAAAGCGGCTCTAAATGGTTTTTAAAGGGTTTACGGGGAGGGGAGAAGAGAGCCAATTGTGACTTTAACGTTGTTGTGTTGCTTGGAAGAAAAAGGAAGAGGTTGGTTGCTAAGGGCTCTGGCTCCCTAAAAGGGATGAAGTCACACACACTGGGCAGTAGGAGACAGACTTTTATCATCAGAAACATATACATGGGGATGCTTCAGGGACACCAGGACCTAAGCTAGGGTGACCATATGGAAAGGAGGACAGGGCTCCCGTATCTTTAACACTTGTATAGAAAAGGGAATTTCAGCAGGTGTCATTTGTATGCAGGCAGCACCTGGGGAAATCCCCTCTTTGTCACAACGGTTAAAGCTGCTGGAGCCCTGCCCGCTTTTGTATCTGGTCACTCTAGAATCATCATCATCATCATCATCATCATCATCATCATCATCATCCTCTCCATTCTGATCAAGGTGGGGAACAGCAGCTCCTGCAGCTTTAATTGTTGTGACGAAGAGGGGATTTCACCAGGGGCTGCATGCATATAAATGACACCTGCTGAATTTCCCTCTTCTATACAACTGTTAAAGGCACAGGAGCCCTGTCCTCCTTTTCATATGGTCACCCTATGTTCACTCCTCCAAATACCACATAATGAGTTAAATCCAGAGTAGTGCTTAGCAAACCTCTGCTCGCTCTGGAGCAAGGGGGCAGGGAACTGATCTTCACAATTCGTTCTCTCCCCCGCATCTCCCTGTGCCTTCTGTAATGTTGCCCAGGACAGCTGGGGGGCCCTCCAGAATAGCATGAGAAGTGATGCAGGGGGTTCAAGGGGAAGGAGGAATCAGTGAATGTTGCCTCTGCACTCCCTTACTCCAGCGGAGATCTTCCCCTGGATCCTGGTGCCTTCTAGGGATGCAAGAAGCCCTTTGCTTCAGGGAATGGTCAGTCTATATCTATTTAAACTCATTCATCCATTGTCTGTACTTGGCTTCTTTACAGCCCCAGGACTTGGATGCTATATCAAAGGTATCTCAGTCAGCTAGAAGGATTTAGGGCTGTGCTCTGCTCCATTTCAGATCCCTGAATCCGAAGCAGAGCGGGCCGATCCAGACCTCTGAAGCCCAGTTCCGAAGTGGATCGGGGGAGGTCCGGATTGGCACAAAGCGGTTCGGAATGGTCCGAAGCGATTCAGACCATTCTGAAGCTACAGATGCAGGTAAGTGGGGGGATGGGGACTTACCTGGCTCTGCTGCCACTGCCGCAGTCCGTGTGGCGGCGGTGGAGCCAGGTAAGGGGGAGGGGGCTTGCCTGCATCCGTAGTGGTCCGGGCGGTGGCTTCAACTGTAGCCCAGGCCTCAAGGTGGAAACAGGCCTGGGCCTCAGTTGAAGCTGCCACCCAGACCACGACGGATGCAGGTAAGTGGGGGGAGGGGGCTTACCTAGCGGGGTGGGCGCTGTCCATGCAACAATGATGGCAGCGGAGCCAGGTAATGGGGGGGAGTGGGGCTTACCTGGCTCCGTCGCCCACCGTCGCCACGGTCCATGCGGCAGCAGATGGCGAAGCCAGGTAAGTGGGGAGGGGGACCTATTCGGCCCCCATTTTGTCCCCCCTTCCCCACTTACCTGCCTCTGCTGTCCACCACAGAGGCAAGTAAGTGGGGAACAGGAGGGGGAAATGGGGGCTGACTCTCAATCCAGCCCTCTGGATCTCACTCCGGATCTGGTTCCGGAGCGGATTGGGGGAAGGTCGGATCAAACCAAACCAGTTTGGGGAGGTGGTGTACAGCACTAGAAGGATTCCAGCTTTGCAGCCCAAGATCTGTTTACAATATGAAATGGCAGGTTTTATAGCATGGAGGTTCTGGTATCAAATTCCTAGTGTCAAAGACATAATGGGGCCAATTCCATTGGGTAAAAACTGGTACTCAACTTGGTCACTCCAGAAATCAACCCAGTAATCAACCCATCTGAAGGCCAAACTCACAGCATGTAGGATGGACATTAAAACATCAGAGCAAGTCACACTGGACATAACAGATGGAAAGGCCTATGCCATAAGCTTTTATCAGCTTAGGTTGATATACCAACTACGCCCTTATCTGGACAGCGATAGCCTAGCTACAGTTATCCATGCTCTGATAACCTCTCATTTGGATTACTGCAATGCGTTATACGTGGGGCTGCCTTTGAAAACAGTCCAGAAGCTTCAGCTGGTACAAAACAGAGCAGCCCGTTTACTAACAGGGACTGGCCAGCAAGATCACATTACGCCAGTCCTTTTCCAGCTTCATTGGCTGCCAGTCCAGGTCCGAGCCCGATTCAAAGTGCTAGTATTGACATTTAAAGCCCTAAACAGTTTGGGGCCAGGTTATTTGAAGGAACGCCTCCTCCCATATGTATCTACCCGGACCTTAAGATCATCTACAGGGGCCCTTCTCCATGAGCCCCTCCCAAAGGAAGTGAGGCAGGTGGCTACTAGGAGGAGGGCTTTCTCTGCTGTGGCACCCCAGTTGTGGAATGAGCTCCCCAGAGAGGTCCGCCTGGCACCTACACTGTACTCCTTTCATCGCCAGCTGAAGACCTTTTTATTCTCTCAGTATTTTAACACTTAATTTTAACTTAAATTTAAATTTTACTGTTTTAACTCTGTATTTTAATCTTATATCAATTTTGCCACGTGGTTTTATCCTGGTTGTGCTTTTTATACTGTATTTTGTATTTGTGCTTTTAACCTGTTGGTTGTTTTATTATGGTTTTAATTTTTGTGAACCGCCCAGAGAGCTTCGGCTATTGGGCGGTATAAAAATGTAAAATAAATAAACAAAAATAAATAAAAATTCATTATCTCCAGAGAGTGCCCTGCGTTTTGTTGCAACAAAAGTATAAAGCATCCGATGGCACCTTAAAGACTCACCCATGTAATGGCACAAGCTTTTGTGGACTATTACCCATTTCCTCCGATCCTCTGGCAGTGTTCATAGAAGAACATGTGTGCTGTAAGCTTTGTCCCCAAAGCTATTATGTATATTTTGCATTGAAGGCAAACATGTCTCTCTCTCTTTGATTGGATGTCTCAAGAGAGTAGCTCTAAAAACCTGTACCTATTCAAAGTACCAACAGGGAAAGCAGAAAATTATTATTATTATTATTATTATTATTATTATTATTATTATTATTATTATTATTATTTCTTACCCGCCTCTCCATTTGGATCGAGGCAGGAAACAACAATAAGTATAAAATACATAAAATACTGGTTAAAAACATAGTATACATTGTTAAAACATCCTAAAAGCATACTAAAATTCCGCTGGATAGGCCGGCCGGAAGAGATCAGTCTTTATAGCTTTCTTAAATGCCAAAAGACTGTTAAGTTGACAAATGCATGCATATGTTTGACCACCTATGTATAGGTTTGATCACCCCCACATGTAATAGTCAGGCGGACTCGTCATCGATCTTTCTATTCAGCAGAATGTAGAATCCATTAAAGGGTTTCCATTCACCTTTTAAGTGTAATAGTGGATGACGTTTCCCCAGGCCTTTAAATAGCTTTGATGTTTATACGTTAATAAATCTGCAAATTAATGAAGTAAACAGCTTTTGTAGGTGCCAGTTTAACAAACAAGCCATTAAAGCAATTTATACCTGATGACATGTCAAAGCATAATTTCCCCATATACATTACTTGAGAGACATGAGAAATACATTACATTTCATTGTAATGGTTGCATTTGGGGTGGGGGGGGTGATGGAAGTGTAGGTTGTCGAACGGGATGCAGTTGCATGGTGATGTTAAACTCCAAGTTAAGTATGAAAGTCCAGTTACGTGCACAACAGCAGAACTCATTAGGCTGGAGAGCTAAAACAACAACTTCAGGAGAAGCAAGAGTGAAATTCAAATTTTGTAATGCAGATTTGAAAATTGCAATTAGATCCCAAAATTTGACATTCGGATTTTGACATTGAAATGTGACTCTTTGGGGCTGGCTGGTCACATCTTCAAGGAGATTTCCTGATTGTTTAAACTGGTGATGTTAACAAAAACCTTACTAAATGCTATTGTGAGTTACCCCATTGGTAACTTTCGCATATTAACCATTACTTATGAAGACTGGGCTGCATTCAGACAACACAGTATTCAATCATGGGTTAATAGTCAACTCCACGGTTGATTATTGAGGGGGTACTCCCCAAACGACATGATTATAATCAACCATGATATGGATTAAGGCCAGTGTCAAGTTGACTATTAGTCAATGATATGTTTGATTGACACATCCCCTGCCCTCTCCCACCCACCCCCCAAGTCCTCCCTCTGGTATCCCATCAGCCATTGTGAGTTCTGCCAGCTAGACTAGAGTGGCAGCCGCTGCTTTGGTCACTCTTTCCAGGGAACTCTGTAGTTTCCGAAAATAATCAACTGTGTGCGAGGAAATAGTCAACGGTGCCTGACGCATAACAACCAACCGTCGTTCAAATAATTAACTCTGCACAGCATTGGTTATTTGCATTGGTTATTTTGGCTGAATAACCAACTGTGGTGTGGAAAAGTTCTGACAGAGGACACAATAGCCAACTGATGACTATTTAACCCATCATTGGTTATTGTGTCATCCAAACCCAGTCGATGGCTACATTTCAGATATAGTCAAATATTGATTGTGATGGCATGGCAGCAGTTGAATATTGTCAAATAATGACTGGGTTCAGACAACACAATAACCAATAGTGGGTTAAATAGTCGACGGATGGTTATTTAATCCACCATGGGTTATCGTGTTGTGTGGAGGGAGTTTTTTTAACCAACAATTGATTACTTGGCTGAAATAACCTACGCAGTAACCAGTGCTGTGCAGAGTTGGCTATTTGAACCACCATCGGTTATCATGTTGTGTGGAGGTTACTGTTGGTTATTTCGTCAGCCACAGAGTCACAAGGCAAGAGCAGTCAAAGTGGTGGCTGCTGCTCTAGTTCAACTGGAGGATAGATTTTCAGGAGCAATGGCTGATGGGATACTAGTGGGAGGACTGAGAGGGGAGAGGGGGGATGAGTGAGTCGACTCAGCATGGGCTAATAGTCAACTCAACACTGATCCTAATTCACACCATGATTATTATCATGTTGTGTGGGGACTACCCCCTAGACCAGCCTTTCTCAACCTGGGGCGCTCCAGATGTGTTGGACTGCATCTCTGGGGCATTCTGGGAGTTGTAGTCCAACACATCTGGAGCACCTCAGGTTGAGAAAGGCTGCCCTAGACAAACAACTGTCGAGTTGATTATTACCTCACCATTGACTATTGTGTTGTCTGAACACAACCAATGTTATTATTAGTTATTATTGTTTAATATTTTTATATAGTGCTTACCAATTTTTTAAAAAATCTAAGTGCTTTACAGGGAGATTAAAATATATTACAATATTGTCAACTGCTAAATGGGGAATCAGTTTGGTCTAGTGGCTAAAGTGTTGGACTGAGAGTCAGGATATTCGGGTTCTAGTTCCTGCAGCTTTAACTGTTGTGATGAAGAGGGATTTTCACCAGGTGCTGCATGCATACAATTTATTCTTTTTGCATTTGAAAGCTGTTCCAACAGCTTCACGGATGAAACATGTAGAGCAAAACAAAGCCTTTATGCCATTCTGAATCCTTCCCGGCCAAGGAAGGTAAAATATCTCTTTTCTTTCTTAGGAAAAGAAAGAAAGGGGAAAGAGAACTTTTGATCGAAGAGAGTAATAAAACTCCACCACTTCCTCTCTATATCATTAAAGCTTTCTGGGGAGAAAAGGTCCTTTCCCAAAAAGACATATTGCAAGCACCAAACAATCACCGACACTCAGTCACTGGTTTGAGATACCATCGGACAGGTTTTAAACATTAGCAAAGGCCATAACTCTCCTAGGTGCACTTGCACACACACAAAATGTGTGTTTTGAAGAAATAAGGCAAACAGGGGAGAGAGAGAGAGAGAGAGAGAGAGAGAGAGAGAGAGAGAGAGAGAGAGAGAGAGAGATGCTGTGTTCTGTAGCCATTGGGGGGGAGGGGTAAGAATGGAAGCAGGAAGGATATTATACAACATCCATGATGCACCAAAGATCAAAAAGGCCACACAGGCAGAGAGGCTGGAAAACAATAAGGGCAGATTGCCCCATAAGATTGGTGATTGTCACTCAATCGTAAGGACATGGCTATTGGCTGGCCAAAGGGCAACTAAACAGATCAAAGGGCTGGAGAACCTCTTCTATGAGGGAAGGTTACAGTAGCTTGGATTGTTTAGCTTGGAAAAATGGGGGCTAAGGGGAGACCTGATAGAGGTGTACAAAGTTATGGATGGTGAGGAGAATGTGGACAGGGAGACATTTTTCTCCCTCTATCAAAATACTAGAACCCGGGTTCATCCCATGAAGCTGATTGGTGGGAGATTCAAGAAAGTTAAAAGGAAGTGCTGAGAGCCAGTGTGGTGTAGTGGCTAAGGTGTTGGACTGGGAGTCGGGAGATCCGGGTTCTAGTCCCCACTCGGCCATGGAAACCACTGGGTGACTTTGGGCCAGTCACAGACTCTCAGCCCAACCTACCTCACAGGGTCGTTGTGAGGATAAAATGGAGAGGAGGAGGATTATGTACACCACCTTGGATTCCTTGGAGGGGAAAAGGTGGGATATAAATGTAAATAATAATAATAATAATAATAATAATAATAATAATAATAACAACAACAACAACAACAACAACAACAACTTCATATAGAGCATACCACAATTCGCTATCACAAGATGTAGTGATGGCCACCAATTTGGATGACTGTAAAAGGGGGTTGGATAAATTCCTGGAGGAGAAGGCTATCCATGGCTACTAGTCCTGATGGCTATGTGCTATCTCCAGTAGCAGAGGCAATAAGCCTGTGTGCACCAGTTGCTGGGGAACATGGGTGGGAGGGTGATGTTGCACCATGCCCTGCTTTGTTGGTCCCTGGTCGACAGCTGGTTGGCCACTGTGTGAACAGAATGCTCTACTAGATGGACCCTTGGTCTGATCCACCATGGCTCTTATCCTGTTCTTAAGTTCACCCTACAGGCCCAGTGTCAAAAGGTCGACATCATCAAGTTTATGTCAAAGCCCCAGTAGGGGGTCCTACCTGCCAAACTATGGAGCTTCTGGCTGTACTGTTCTACCTTCTGTTATTCGTCTGTCTGCTCAGGGCAAGCAGGGAGAGAAGCAGGGGGGAAGATCAGTAACCCCTGGATGTCTTATCCTCTTCCTCTAAGAGGTGATGGAGATTGGGCCTAAAGTAGGGAAATAGTGGTAACAATTGTGAAGAGGAGGTGGTGGTGAAGAGGAAGTGGCACTTGAAGAGAGAAGCCTACTGATAGCATCTTGCCAAAGTGCCCTCCTAAGCGTTACCAACACACTGTTGCAGCATGTTGGACTTCACCTCCCATCAGCCACAGCCAGCCTGGCCAATAGTCAGGAATTCTGAGGGTCATTTCAATACTATCAGCAGTAAGGATGTTGGAGAAATCTACAATCGATTCCATTGAGTTGGGATTTCCATGAATCCAAACTGCATATTCTGCAACAGACTGGCAGTAAGAACATCCCACTGACAGCAGATCCACCAGCCTTCACTGTAACTTTTGTAAACCGCCCAGAGAGCTTCAGCTATGGGGCGGTATATAAATTTAATTAATAAATAAATAAATAATAAATACTCTGACCAAGTTCTATTGAGCCACTAAAGGTGTGATCCTATGTCTGTAAGTTCCATTGAGCTGGCGAGGGGGGGGGGGTAAGTGCCTCGTAAGAGCATCATCAGATGGGCGGAAATCACGGTTCCCTACCGTCACTTCTCCACCCCTGCTCCTTTCCCACATTACTTCCTCTTTCTTCCCAAAGAAGAAAGAGGAAGTAAACAAAGACCAAATGGCCCATTCAGGGCCCGTTTCTATCATGTCGCTTTTCCTGCACACAGCAGGAAATAGCAGCACATTCCGTTTCCAAAGCAAAAGTCGGATTAAAAGGGGTCCATTTTGTGACGGAAAAAAGTCGAGAAAGAGCAGGAGGTGCACAGGAGGCAGATGGCGTCATCTAAAGGACACGTGAGAAACAGTGAGTGTGCAGAAGCAGGTGTCCGATGAACCCCTAAGTGCATTTAGGATGATACTGCACAAACAGCAGCAGTTCCGATTGGAAATATGCGAGCTATTTTTTTTAACCGTAGCTAATCTTTCTGCTGGACAATGCTGAATCAAGCTAGGCAGGCTTGCCTCCAAAGAGAAAGGTTTGTTTATGGTTGCTCTTACTGCCGAATTGTTAAATAATAAGAGAATAAAAGCCAAGTGGAAATTAACTTCTGCTCAATCAGCCAACATCATCCCACAGTTAGATCTACAGCATTGTCACACGCTGATTAATGAATGCTCTGACATTCTGGTAGCCAGAATTTGGGGAGAGCAGAGCTAAAAACAAAACAAAAAAACCCTTAATTAGATTTACTCGGCAAGCACCCTGCATTTGTTTTGCCTGATTAAAAAAAAAACCCAGGAAGGGCGGGGATGCTGACGGCTGCTATGCCGACAGTCAAATTTTGACATATGCCTCTTGGAATTAATGAGAGACCTTGCCAGCAACCCATTTAGATAGCGAAATTGGGATAAGAAGTCAAACTGTTGACAGCAATAAGAAGGAAGAAAAAACAAAAATTTATTTGACATGCTGCATAAGCAATTATTATAGCCCAATGCATGCTTGATTGTGTGTGTGGAGGGGGGGGGGGTTCCTCTCTTCTTCTTTTTTTGTATGCTTCTAATGTAGAGGGACTGAACTACCTTCTCTGATGAAACCACCCAATTTTCTTAATCGGGGGAAGGAGGAACTAAGCGGACGATCGAATCAATTTCAGGGATGGTGGTGGAGAAAATGTGTTCATCTCTATCTATCTCTTCTCCTTTGCCCCTTTCAACTCTCTCCTGAAAGCAAAGGCATTTGAATGCTAACATAAGCTGTGCAAAGGCTACACTGAGCCATGATTGGGTTCTTTCCAATGAAAACTAAAGAGATTAAAAATTGCTAATACCTGTCCTGCCAAATTACTTTACTTGGGGATTTCGGAACGGGGAGAAACCACAAATATATGGCAAATCATTCAGGCTGCAATCTAATACATGCTTTCCAAGGTGTACATCCCATTGAACTCAATGGGGCTTGCTTTGAGTAGATGTGAATATGAGCCAACAGTGCAATATGGCTGCAAGAAAGGCAAATGCTATTTTGGGCTGCATTAATAGAAGTATAGCTTCCAAATCACGTGAGGTATTGGTTCCTCTCTATTCGGCCCTGGTTAGGCCTCATCTAGAATATTGCATCCAGTTCTGGGCTCCACAATTCAAGAAGGACGCAGACAAGCTGGAGCGTGTTCAGAGGAGGGCAACCAGGATGTATCAGGGGTCTGCAAACGAAACCCTATGAAGAGAGACTGAAAGAACTGGGCATGTTTAGCCTTGAGAAGAGAAGATGGAAGGGAAACATGATAGCACTCTTCAAATACTTAAAAGGTTGTCCCACAGAGGAGGGCCAGGATCTCTTCTCGATCCTCCCAGAGTGCAGGACACAGAATAACAGGCTCAAGTTAAAGGAAGCCAGATTCCAGCTGGACATCAGGAAAAACTTCCTGACTGTTAGAGCAGTACGACAATGGAATCAGTGACCTAGGGAGGTTGTGGGCTCTTCCACACTAGAGGCCTTCAAGAGGCAGCTGGACAACCATCTCTCAGGGATGCTTTAGGGTGGATTCCTGCATTGAGCAGGGGGTTGGACTCGATGGCCTTGTAAGCCCCTTCCAACTCTGCTATTCTGATTCTATGATTCTATGTTTAGGAGCACACTGTAAACCTCCAGCCAGATATAGCCCTTCCATATATTATTCTGTAATCTGTCTAATTTGTAACTGTATTGAGTTTGATTTCAGAAGGCTGGTGAAGAGTCAAATGTTGAACTGACACAGTGTCCTATATGATTGTAAATGTAAAGAGACCTGCAAATTTTCTATCATAGACAGCTTTTAGTAGGCCTCTCACACAAGCTAATTGGTTCCAAGCAAGTGTTGCCATAGCTGTTAAGCCTGGGCAAAGTGATCTCAACCTTTCAAATAAAGATGTTGTTGTCTCCTGTGAGATATGAAAGACAGCCATCCCTTCTCGTGAGAAAAGATTGATTTTCTCATGACAGACTGTGGCCTTAGCTAGACCTAGCGGTCTAGCGGGGTGGAGGGGTGAAGATCCCACAATATTTTTATCACGAGATCTCCCACTTAGTACAGACGCAGCACGCGACAACCTCAGAGGGAGAGGCGTTCGCCCGCCATTTTTAAAAATTTTCTTAAGGGGACAACAGCGCACGAACGCTCGGGCACAAAAGGTAAGTAATTTTTTAAAAAAATAATTACTTCCCCCATTCCCCCCACCCCACCCCTTGATGGGTGCAGTGCTCCTGAGAAGCGCTGCATCCCGTGCGCGGGTCCTGGCTCCTCACGAGGAATCGTGAGGAGCTGGGACAAACCGCAGCACCTGGCCACACGTTCTGCGGTCTCGGGCTCAGCCCAAGACCCCGGAAAAAGAGGGCCTAACGGGGAGGGCGAGATCCTGGGGCAAGGGAAGGATCATCCCTCCCTGATCCCAGGATCCCCTGTGCGTCATGTGAACACACAGGGATGATTCCAGGGATCACCCTGGGATAAAGCCCCATCTAGCTAAAGCCTGTGAAACTTAAAACACCTATAAAATCCAGCAGGCTGTTTTTGCTCTTTGGTCTTGCTCCAAAAAAGAAAATGTGCACTACCAGCCCGGAGAACTCTGTTGGTCCGTCGGGTGGCATCTCATGTACTGTGGAGACCCCAGGACACACCCAGCTGTGATGAAGGCTTACTTTTCTCAGCTGAAGAGACCTGTGAGCTATCGTTTCACTTCTTTCTACATGACTGTTAGTATCAATGTGCTGACGTGAGACTGTGAGGTGGTAAGACTGCCGCTTCCCACATCCCAGAATTCCTTGAAATGTAAGGCCCAGTTCTTACATGAGGACTGCAGCAGATTCCACATGAAGAACCAAAGTCATTCTTTGGCCATATTTGACAGCTGACACTTCTAGCATTTCATATTTGATAGCTTGCAGTGGCATTGGGGGAGCTAGGGGTGGCGACGGCCGACAGAAAGCTATGGCGTGGGCTGGTCCATGAAGTCACGAAGAGTCGGAAGCGACTGAACGAATAAACAACAAGTGGCATTTCATATTAGGCTACATTTGACAGTTGGCATACAATTATATTTAGTATTTGACAGTATCTGGTAGCTAGAAAGCCCTGTTATTTAGTATGTGGCAGCACGGGCTAATTGACAGCTGATCAAATTGACGCCTTCCAAAATCAAATCAATCAAAAGAAACCAACGAGCCTAAGGGCCTTCCTAGACGAGGCCTTAGCGCGCCTTCTGTCCCGGCTTCCCTGCTGTGCGTCCAGATGACGCATAGGGGAATCCGGAGACAGGCCGCGCTGAGGCCTCCTCCAACGCGCCATAAGTGAATTCGCTTATGGCGCGCCTTTTCCCCAGCTCCGGCCTCAGGCCGGATCTGGGGAACATCTAGGGACTTCCGTAGCTTTTCGTGGCTCCTCACTTACTCGCGAGGAGCCACGAAAAGCCGCGGACCTGGCACAGCGCTCATACGAGCGCTGTGCCCATCGGCGGGGGGGCGAAGGCTGGGAGGGTGGGTGCCAGCCTTCGCCCCCCCCCCCCCCGGTAAAAAAAACCCAAAAAAAACACACTTACCTCTCCGGAGCCTTCGGGCCGCACCCGGCCCCTTTAAAATTAAAAAAAAATGGCGGACACCGCAGGGACGCAACGTCCCTGCGCGTCGTGCGTGTGGTAGCCTGGGGGAGGCGCGCTAACTTCAGTGCGCCTCGGCCCCGCCTCCCTGCCGGCATAAGCCAGCAGGTCTAGCTAGCAAGGCCCTAAGTGAGTAATCCTATGGTCCCTAGATGGAGTTCCAGAGGCCATAAGATTGTTGAGGAAAAACCCACCAAGACTGTAGGTGTCCACTATGAGGATGCCAATGAGGTTGGAACTCCAACTTAGGGAAGGGGGGGAAATGGGTGTGTTAGGGGCTTGCTAGTGGGGGGGGGAGTTGTGGATATGAAGCATCCAATGTCCTCTCAGCCCCCAAACACATCCCCTCCCAGGAAATATTCAGAGAAGCTCACCTAAATGTTTCTCTCCCATTGGGAAGGACTGGTTTTAACTCTGCCCATAGATGGAGGATGTCATGGAAATGTGTGAATAGGCTATTTTATCTGTGCCCACCCTGTTTTGATGTAAGCCCCTTCTAGTAGAAATTAAGTTCTATAGCAATTTGATCCAAACTGTAACTGAAAATATATTGAGTAACACTCGCTCAACCAACAAGAAGTGTTGACATATTAGTCAGAGTGTGAGCCTCCCGGCGAGGACAGGAAGAGTAGTAACCACAAAGGAACAGATGTTCCAGGATTGCAATACCCATCTACATATTGTTTTTCTAGTCTTCGAATTATCTGCACTCTGCACATGCATAAATGCCTTGTCTATCATTGGTTACTGTATTGCAAAACTGTATTATGATTGGTTAATTATATGAGGAAGTTCTGTTGTTGCTTCTGAGGATGTTACCCTATAAGTATCTTAGCTTTGCCTGCAACTAGTGGGTAGTCCTTCAGATCCTCTAGGGTTTGCCACCTTGCAGCGCTGCAGCACTGCTTGTAATAAAACTTTTCCAAGATGAGAGAAATTGCGTCTTGAGTCTTTGACCGCCACTCAGCGAACCAAAGGAACCTGCCCTTTCTGGTTCCTCGACAAGGAAAAATGCCAAACGCCTCCGCCCACCACAATACACTTCCACCACTTCGGCAAGGGTCAACAGCACTGGTAGGAACATTGTATTGGAAATATTGCAGTCTTGTGTGCTGTTACTGGAAGGGGGCGGTGTTAGTTCATGGGAAATTTAGTTAGTTCATGGGAAATTTGACTTAGGACCTTTGTAGCCTACAATGTGTTTTCCTGTGATTTCTTCTTTTGCTCCTCCCCTTCCCTTTCCTTCTCTCTCCCTCTCTGACCTCCTCCATTGCTGGGAGCACATGAATTTCCTCTCTCACTCCTGCCAGTATAACGGAACATAAAATGGACTGAACAAACTCTTTTGAAACTGTACACTGTACCTGCATTGAATATGCAAGAATACTTGTAAGTAAAACTGTTTTACTCTTTCTTCACTAAAGGAGGACGTGATCTCCTTTTATTATTGTAAGATAGCCTGTGTGCATGTGGGACTAGTAAATGCTTGTTCTTATTTGCCTTTTCTATCTCTCTTTCTTTCTGCTAATTGCCTTTCTAGCAGGAGGCATCATTACTAAATAATCCCATCATGTTGTGCCTCAATATTGGATTGCTCCAGGGAGAGCACAAGATTCTTCTCTAAGAGCACAGTCCTACAGATTGCTCCCTTGATGATCGTAAGCCCCCAAACTTGGAAGCTTACTATCATCCTATGCAGAGTGGGTGAAGTGGCAGAGGTGACCTGGTCCACCCCATCTTCTTGTCTGGCATTTTTTGCTAGACAGGATTCTTCTCTTTTTTACCCATCTAGCAAAGGCATTTTAGTGGGGGAAGGAAGGAGGCTGGCAGAGGCTGAGGACAGCTTGTATCCTGGCCTTTCCAGTCCCCTCCCCTCCCTGCTTACTGAAATGCCCCCCCCCTTTTCCTTCTTTTCCCCCTCTCACTTTTCTGATCTTGGAGGGCAGCTGGCATTGTTCTTTCCTTGCTAGCTACAAGAGGGAGAGGAGTCGGATCTCCAATTCCCCCCTCCAAGGTCAGAGCACTGTTTCCAGAACTCAGAGCCAGGAATAGCTATTCAGTGTCCCTGTCCAGGGGCCGTAAGATTGCTCCCTGCAGCACTCAAATTTTGTCTAAAATTCCATTTTAAATGGCAAAAATTGAAATGTCACCATATTTCAGAAATATCTGCAAATGCTTACTTCAGCTCAACGTTGTCATGACAGACCATTGATCAACCCTAAATCCAAACTCTTTTTGATTTCAATGGATTGTGGATAGAAAGTGAACCACCTGGAATATAGTTATTCATCAGCTATGTGTATGGGAAGCAATGCATAGGACTTCTTCAGATCTTCAAGCATTCACCTGCTCTCACCCTTCACTGTGGTAGCCCAGCAAGTACCTCTATAATGAAGGCTGAATATGATTAAAACCTCACCAGCTGTATTCACATTTCCAAAAAGAGGTATTCTGTTGAAGCATTTTAATGCAGTTTTGATTTTATTTTATTTTTAACGACACAGAGCTGATGGTTTCCTTAAGTGATATCTGAATGTTATTTTCTTTGTCTGAGTCCTCAGGCTCTCTCTCTCTCTCTCTCTCTCTCTCTCTCTCTCTCTCTCTCTATATATATATATATATATATATATATATATATATTCTTCAGAGTTTTTGAGGTTCTGGTCTCCAATTTCCAGGTACTATACATAAAAAGCTAAATAGAGGAATTATCTGGGAACACAAAGTTGTTACCTTGATTATATCACTGCCTGATACATTATTCCCCTCTAACACAAGTTTACATTGAGAATGTAAAGGGAAAGATCTTGATAAATCCTATGCAGGCATAACAATTATGGTTTGTTTTCCCTAATCATAGTTAAGCATCATGCTTAGGGTTGACTGCAAACCAGGATCTGAAACCATGGTTGAAAAATCCCAGTTGTGGGTAAAGAGAGAGAGAGATGCACTATAGGCTTGGGGCCTTAAAGAACTGCTTTCTCGTGGCTGTGTTTAATTTTTTATGCATTCTGCTCAACTTCTCAGATCCTAGTTCTGTAGCTGACTTAACCTTGGCAGAAGGGTGCCTGGGAACAGGGCCTTCTTGAAGTTGGTGCTCACTCTGAGAGGATCCATCATCTGGTACTATATGTAAGCTCTGGAGTGCCTGGCCCATACAGTATGTGGCTTCAGGTGCCATCTGCAAGGCCGGCCCTACCATGAAGCAAGAGGAAGCAGGCGCAGCAGGCAGCAGAGTACGGGAAGAGTGGCACTGTCCCCCTCCAAAGGGTCTACCACTTTTTGGTCCTGACAGCCACCTGCATGGAGGGCCTGCCAGCCATGCAGGCAGCCAGCAGGACCAAGAAGCAGACATGAGGAAGGGAGTGCCTCCCCTCCTGCTCTGCTCCTCCCCTCCCACTCCACTCACTGGCCCCACCTGCCCGCCAGCCAGCTTACTGTTCTTTGTGCATATGCACGCGCATGCACACACGCACCCAGCATGCTGCCCATACAGTGTTCCACCCTCAGGAGCTGCGCAGCTCCTGCATAAGAGTGGGCAAAGTATTGCGAGTGGTCCCAGAACTTCCTAGATTTCTTGTGATACTTTGTGCAATGCGCAGGTGCCATGCAGCTCCTGAAGACGCAAAGAACAGGAAGCTAGCTGGTGAGCTAGCGGACTTTGAGGCTTGCGCACATACACATGCCAAGAAGAGTGAGGGAGCAGGCAGGTGGGCAGATCAGGAGGGAGGAGGAGGAGGAGGAGGAGGTAGCAAGTCCCCATTTCAGGCAGCGACCTGCCTTGGGCCAAGCTTGGGCAGGTGGAAGCACAACTTTTTAAAATGCCCCCTGGGACCGAGTGAGGTTGCAATCCTATACAGCAGTGCTTACTCAGCGTATATCTGAGTAGACACATATAGGATTGCATTTTCAAGCTGATTCTGGGTATTAATACTTTGTTTTTTGCATTGCTGGTTGCTGCTATTCACACACACACACACACACACACACACACTTTATTTCAGCTATTAAATTGGGGGTTTTATTTTGCTTTTCTATTGCTTTTCATTTTGCGGGTTCTTGTTCATCTGTGAGCCAGCCACTATATCTATAGAGAAAGGCAGGGTAGAAGCTTTAAAAATAGTAAATAAAATAAATTATGCACGCCTCGCCTTTCCTCTTTTCTTTGAATGAAATAAAAGGCCAGAATCTAAGAGTTTTGTCACACCAGCGTTATACTGTGCAATCACTGCGAATTGCATGCATAGGACTCAGAAGTTTTCCACCTTATAATCTGCTTTGATTGTGAAGTACTCCCATGCATCCTGCCTTAATTGTGCAATAAAGCCAAAAGATTCGCCCTATTTAGCCCCTACTTTTTGAGCATACCTTCCGAGCTGCCGCTGGGGCGCAGGAGCAGGATTTTAAAGAAATGCTTACATCTGTGTAAGCTTTAAAGATAAAGACACCAAAATTGGCACAGTAATAGATATTAGGGAGAGCTTTAAGCACACCAAATTTGAATTGAATTGGGTCATCCGTTGGTTTTTTATGATTTTTTACATTTCTCCCCTTAAACTCACTTCCTGGTATGCAAAGGATCTCTGTCGCCTGGTAGCAAAAAAAAATAACAAATGCGAAAGCTTAGCACTACGGGGATAATCTGAAGGAAGCAGGTACGTAGGATGAAGCTCTAACACTGATCTGCCATCCTTAAAGGCGGCCTATAAATATTTTAAATAAATAAATGCTCTTGCTATATCTTAAGCAGCAGGCGAATGAGAACCAGCTCAGGGTCAATCTCATGTTGTGCCAATCTGTTTTGAGTCAGCTTTCATATTCCAGTTGCACACAGATTTTAGCTGCGAAATGATTCTATTTTAATAGAGTATCAGCGGGTTCAATGTGGTTTTTCATAGGCTATTTGAGTTCACTATACTTGCAGCCGGAATGGATTATTAAAGTGCACAAGTGTCTAAGACTGCAACCTTCCACTCATTTACCTGAGAGTAAGCCACACTGAACTCAATGGGACTTCCATTTGAGTAGGCATGTATAGAATTGCACTGGTAATTGCTTTCATTTAATTGTGTTTAACCACAGTGCACTTTCCAAACTTCAACATTAACCGCGATGCAGTTCGCCATCAAAATCAATATATTTCCAAAGTTTGCAGTGCATTTCCCCCCCCCCACTCCACAAAAAATGTACATTTCAAAAGACGTGCATGAAATGTTGGAGGGAAACTTGTACAAGAATGCTTTATTCAATGGGGAAATCATTTGAAAACAATGCATACATTTTCAAAAAGTGCACACAAAAATGCATACAAATAATCTTGCAAGGTAAAAAAAAAAATGCAATCTAATGCCGAATTGGGATGGAATGAATTTAGTATTGGAAAAAATGAGTACCAAATGAAATTGGTCCTGACAGATTCACCCAATTCCAGTTGAGTCTCCCAGGGTTGTGGAAAAAGAATGAGGGTATCTGGCCAGCTGGGGACTTTGTACTCTGAATTCTGCCTCTTTATTATATTGAAGAAAAAAATAATTAGACAATCCATTGTAGGGTGACCATATGGAAAGGAGGACAGGGCTCCTGTATCTTTAACAATTGGCTAGAAAAGGGGAATTTCAGCAGGTGTCATTTATATGCACGCAGCACCTGGTGAAATTCCCTCTTCAACACAACAGTTAAGGCTGCAGGAGCCCTGCCCTCTTGACCAGATACTCTCTCTTGGCCTTGAATTTCTCAAGGCTAATACAATGATATTATAATACTATTTTCTTTAAAAAGGATTAGATAAGAGTTCAATTCTAGTCTTTCCTCTGATAAGCTAGTTTTATATCTGCAGGATTTTCCTTTCCAAGCAAAGTTTTCAACCATGTATTCCTGCATAGGGTGACCCCCATGAAAAGGAGGACATGATTCCTGTATCTTCAACAGTTGCATAGCAAAGGGGATTTCAGCAGGTGTCATTTGTATACATGCAACACCTGGTGAAATTGCTTCTTCATCACAACAGTTAAAGCTGCAGGAGCTTTAACTCTTTAGTATCTGGTCACTCTAATATAGCTCCTGCAGATTTAACTGTTGCGATGGAGTTTCACCAGGAGCTGCATGCGTACAAATGACACCTGCAGAAATCCCCTTTTATAAACAACTGTTAAAGATACTGGAGCCTTGTCCTCCTTTTCTTATGGTCACCCTATTCCTGCACATACCCTGAAGTGGTAGAATTCAGAAAGAGTCTTCATGCTGTAACTTATGCGCTGCTTTGATGGCTTTTTGGCAAATATGGCAATCTATAAACGTTAATGATGAATTAAATAAATCTGTGCCTTGCATGAACTAGGCCTCTGTGAATGAGTTGGGTAGGAACCCCTGCACTGGACCAGAAAGCTTTTCACCCACAGAAAATAGGGAACTAATGAAAACCAACGAGAAAGCTGAGTACTACCTTGGCACTTTGGATAATAATTAGGTGATAGTGGTGGGCGGTTAATTTTACATTTCTGACAGCTTCTTCGGAGTGTATGCGTCTGTGCTTACTGGGGACTTGGCAAAAATTAGATGACACATACAAAACCTTTTTTTAAAAAAAATATTCTGTGTGCATATTGAGTTTGAAACAGCTCAGCAAAGAGAAAGGAAAATTAATTTAAATACGGGTTACCCTGTGACAATTTATGTGAATTCTCTCCTAGCAGATAATGATGGTATTAGTTGATCAGTAGAGTCATTTCAAATCTGTTGGCAGATACATCCTAAACTGGGTGACGCAACACCGTGGCTCAGCCGCTGATGAGTTTCCAGTCCACCCTCACCAAATGAGACATATCACCAAGTTCTTCAGATATGAAGAACAGACTTTGATGACTAAGCTCAGTTGGGTTTTGTATTGATTCATAACGTTAAGGATGTGGGGTGATAGCCTTTCAAGGATTCCATACATCAGAGCTCCACAAACTTTCTGGGCCCATGGGTACATTTGGACACTTGAGAAACTGTCATGTGCACCACCACAAAATGGCCACCATGGGGCGTAGACAGCTCCAAAGGACAAGTGACTTGCCCAAGAAATGAAGTACAAGACAAGAGAGAAGAAAGGGGAATGTGGCCGAGGGACCTGCCCCCAGAGGCTTTCTATTGGGCCATGTTGTTGTCTCAAAACAACAACCAGGTTTTATCCTGGTTGTGCTTTTTATATTGTATTTTGTATTTGTGTTTTCAGATTGTTGGTTGTTTTTATGCTCTTCATGGTTTTAATTTTTGTGAACCGCCGAGAGACCTTCAGCTATTGGGCGGTATAAACATGTAATAAATAAATCAAGCAAGCAATAGCCCCTAATGCCCTTCACTCTCTTATCCACAATGTTCTACTGTATATAAAATCTTTTAAAGCAAAATAATAATAAACAAATAAAATCAACAGCAGAGTTAATCAAAAACTCACCAGGTAAACTTCTTTAAAAAAGCAAAAACAGAAGGCCTGCAGAGCACGGGGGTGGGGGGAATAGACTTTGTACTATGTCAAGAAAAATCGGTCGTCCCAACAATACTGACCCTAAGGACTGATTAGAATGACCGTCCTCACCTGCAGAAAGAGGCCTACAGTACATCTGGGTACCACCTTGCTTTGGGCTCCTTCTCCTCTTCTTCTTTCAAAGATGGAAGAGCATGTGTTGATTAGCATGTCAAACAATATCCCCATAATGATCGTTTACCCGTCTTAGTGCTACTCATGCACTTCAGCTCCATTCAACATTTTCAAAAGACAATGAATAAAATTAACATGCCAAACATGAGAAGGCAGGTCTCATTTAAACGATACGTGGCAGCACGATGATGTGCCTGGCAATTAAATGACAATCACATCAAGATAATTCAACGTTCTTTGCAGCCGATGACATCCGTCTTCGGGCTTTGTTGTTCCAATTTGCGGGTTTGCTTATTTTTGGAAGCATACCAATTACACCTCTTTTATATAAATATGTCCAGATCTTTCTTTCAATCTGATTATCTAAATAAATAAATAAAGTAGTTATAGACAAGGAATAGGATCGGGGGAGGGGTGTGTTGAACCTCTTTCATATCAAGAGCTGAATATCAGTTTGGAGGAGTTCTCAGGGGTTGCATCCCAGTGGTGGGCAAGACCAAAGACATGGGGACAAAAAGATCAATAATGCCAATGTAACCCCTATGGAGTAGATGGTTTAGTCCCTTGGGTGGGGGCTCTCACTCAGAGGGAGGGCTAGAGAAGAAACAGCAGAAAGAATGAGAACCAGTTCTTCTGAAAGCTATGAGAATTCTGTTTAATTATAAGCCCTTATCACCTTGTATAAGGTAAATTGAAATGTTAATTGTGTACAGTAGCATTTCAAGGGGGTGGGGAATCATTTTTTTTATTTTTATTTTTTTAGTATTGATATTTGTACTAATTATATTATTGCAGGGCTAATACTCTGAACTGTTTTGTTACTCCTTGGGGATTGCCCTGGGAAATAAAAATTGAAAAAAAGTCTACAAAAAGGGACTCCCAGAGTACTTGGCGCACCATGCAGGATAGAGCTGCAAACAAGAGATCCATGTGTTTGTTTGTTTTTGTTGTTGTTGCACAAATAAGGACAAATCATGGCATGTTCTGTGTTTGAATGTTTACTAAAGACATGTTTTGTTAAAGATATATATATATATATATATATGCAAGTTTGTTCTAATTAAGCCCCATAGTACCCACACTAGGAGAAGTTATACCAGTATATGGAGGTCCATCGTACCAGCAATTTATCACACACTCACCATTCCTGGTATGCAGATTTGCAGCACAGTATTCATATGATGTCATCCCTGCCCTGCACTCATCTTGCCCCTGCCCCCCCCTTTTGTTTTTATTTTGGTGCAGGGAAAGTCTGGATTATTTCCCCCAAGCTCTTTTTCCTTTGTTGGGGGGGTGTCTTGCTGGAGTCTTGCCGATGAAAGGGGAGGGCGGGTCTTGCTAATGGAGTGCTGCTGACGGAAGGGTTGGGCAGAGCAGTTCTCCTCCTCCTGCATGGTTGTCATAGGGAGTTGTTAGTCGGTTGAATGGATTTTTTAGTGCTCCAACCGCTCCCCCCCCCATTGCCCGCAGAAATGGAGCTCAGATGAAACCTTGAATTGCTAGATCACATAACAAAGACAGAGCGAGGGGAGAAAGAGCCCATGCACATCAGAGTACCACAACCAATGAACTGGAGGAAGAAGAAGGGGCGGGGTGGAATGGAAGAGTAAACAAGCAAAAACCCATGAGAAAGGGACCGTGTGAGATGGAGCCCTTGATGCACTTATGAAACGGTGGTAAAAACAACAACAACATGGAGACAAACCAGAGCGGGGGGAAATAGGTGTGATGGAGCCCTAAGTCTATGAAAGCTCTTCCTGCCAATAAGGCCTTTGGAGAGGCATTTCGACTTTTTAGAATGGGGGGAAAACTGCACACGGGGAAACTGCAGAATGAAGGGGGTGAGGTCATCTGGGGAATGCCAAAGAGCCAGATTGGGATCTCAGGAGGGCATTCCTGAACTTCTGCATCCCTGTTATAGGAGTATGTTTCCATCGCTACCCCCACCCCCTTGCTGTGTAGCTAGAGGAAACAGAATGTGGTATCCCATGAACTTGGGTGACCTTGTGTTCTTAACAAGAACGTCATGAGATTATATTGTTACACATTTGCAACTGATTACTGTGAATAGGCTGTGGGATTACTGTGGGTTTGCCTTAAGGCAATACCTGGCCAGAGTTTTGGGATACTGATAGCACAGAAGGGATTATTTAAATATCCCGGTGATATCTCATAATGGGAGGCAATGGTCAGGAGGAAATAGCGGAAACTTCCCTAGCATATGAAACTTGATCAGAGATGACAGAGGAAATAGATGCATGCCTTTCTCCCTTCAAGCTGAGGAGAATGTAAGCTAGATCTGTTCCTGGGAGAGAAACAAGAGAAACAGCATTTTAGATTCTCTACACATAGAGGAAACCCCTCAGCCTTACTGGGGCTTTCGTCCTCCACAGTCTTTCCATGTTCATGAAACGCTCCTTCACAAATGACCATGTGATTTTTGAATTGAAAACTTCCCTTCTCAGCAAAGCTCCATTGTGTTCAGTGAAACAGTGCCCTCTAGTGGCAGAAATATAGTGCAACACTGACTTTACACACTGGGGAGATCCTGGTGATAGCTCAGTGTTAAATTTGTATAACATTGGGGGTTTTTCAGATTAAACAAAATTTGATTGTTTTTGGTGAATCAGTGGAAAAAAAATAATTGAGTAAGAGCAGCATCACACGGGAGGAAATTGTGTTTCCTTACCGGCGCTTCTCCGCCCGCGTTTGTCCCTCATTACTTCTTCATTCTCAAGGGAGAGGAAAGAACAACGTGCACATGGCCCATTCAGTGGGCTGTTTTGATTGCGCTCCTTCTCCTGCACACAGGAGGAGATAGCAGCAACTTCCATCTTTAAAAATAACTCTGACTTTCTGGAGTGGTTCTTTTGTCACACGAAGAAGGCTAGAAGGATGGGAGGCAGACAACATTGTGAGATGGACCCACGAAAACCAGTGAGTGTGCAATGAAACGTCTCTCTGATGGAGCTCTGAAAATGTGCCCACATTAACCAGGTAGCAGATTTTTAAATATATTGTTATTAGTACTACTATCACCAGCATTCAAAGTATAAAAGCTGCTGATTAGCAAGAACCATACTTTGAAGAAAAGCAATCCCTATTTCTCATCTATACAGGAGGAATAATGCCTACAGCACCATCTAAAAACAAACTATGCTTCTTGTTTCAGAACTACTTTTTTAACAATTTGCAAATTTAATGAATCTGTTGATTGATGAAAATTCATATTTCTTTCATCAGGTGATAGCCCTCGTTTTTGGTAGACACGGATGTTTTATCCACTATGGCAGGGGTGGGAAATCTATGGCACTCCAGATGTTGTTGGAGTCCAACACCCATTAGCCCCAGACAAGTTGGCCAATGGTGAGGGATAATGGATGATGGCATTCAACACTTGGAGGTCACTATGTCCTCAGGGATGGGAAAATATTGGCAAGAAGACAGATAATGGACCAACCTTCCGAATGTGGTGCCTTCCAGATGTGTTGGACTACAACTCCCATCATTTCTGACCAGCATGGTCAATACATCTGGAGGGAACCTGATGGGGAAGGCAATAATGGGTCAATCATCTCTTCAGTCAACCAATAGGAATCTCAACAGGAATTTTTCAAGTTATGTTGACATTCTGACTGAATTTAAGGCTCTGTGAAACCAGAAAGATCAGGATCCAAACTTCCCCACGTAGACACCCGTTCTTTGACACACACATCGTTAGAGGTTCTTTGAACTCTCCCTTTTGTTTGGAACTCCATTGTGCTGCATCTGGAGATGGATCTATATGAATGCAGTAGTTTGATTCATCAGGTGATAATATGGACGGTATCATTCCAGGTTTTAGGGACAAAGGCCACATTTCAGAATGCTCTTCTACAATTTTGTTTCTTACATTTTTTTCCCCTCCTGCAATTAGAAAGCTAGCTCAGTAGGGAGAGAGGTGGGCTCAAGTCTTTACCCTGAAGCATTCATTTTCTACTTACAGGAAGGGGGGTTCTTTTTTACATGAGGAGTTCACCGAAAAATTATCCCATATTGGCATGTGTACAAAACCACTCTAACATCTCAGGACCCAACCATCTAAATCTGCTGCACATGTGGAACTGATCTGAGGCTGATGCCCAGAGAGTCTCCAGACTTTCAAAAGTTATTTTGGGGAAGGGCAGAAGGGGTGAATACAGTAAGAAGAGGAGCTCAGGGGTTGTGGAGTGTGGGTGGAATGTCCCATCCGTACACAGGAGCTCTACCCACTGCAGTTGTTTGGATTCCGCGAGCCTGGATTCACACTCCGCGAGCCCCTACCAAAGGAAGTGAGGCAGGTGGCTACCAGGAGGACGGCCTTCTAGAATGAGCTCCCTAAGGAGGTTTGCTTGGCACCTACATTATATGCTTTTAGACGTCAGGTGAAGACCTTTTTATTCTCCCAGCATTTTAACAGTCTATAAATAAATTTTAACTTGGTGTTTTAAATTTGTAATTTTGCATTGCTGCTCTTTTTATCTGGTTGAGCTTTTATATTGTATTTTATATTATGGTTTTATACTGTTGTTTTATACTTTGAATGTTTTTAATTTTTGTGAACCGCCCAGAGAGCTCCGGCTATTGGGCGGTATAGAAATGTAATAAATAAATAAATAAATTCCACCCAAAGTTTGGCAAGAGTTTGCAAGAGAAACTTCAAGCCTCTCTTGGATGTTAATTAACTTCAATCAGATCTATTTCAGTGACCATTATGCATGTAAGGCCTTTCTTGCCCCCCCCAAACATCTGTTCTTCCAGACTGAGTGATTGCTTTAATAAGCTATGACGAGAAATATTTACAGTTCTAGCTGCGCAGGAAGAAATATGACACTAACAAAAGCGGATGGAGGTCACACTTCAGTGAAGGCTGAATGTCTTTCTGTGCAACATGCATATAAATGGGAGATTTGCTTTGCCTGTGTGTGTGCAAAGCACCACCCTATTTCCTTTTCTTTAGCTTACTTGAACGATCTAAGCAAAGGGCATGGGATCCTTTCCCCCCCCTTAGAACCTCCACTTTTATGATAATTCTTGCGGCACTAAGCATCTCTTGGCACCCTTTACTGGGCAGACCCAAGAGGATCCTCCATCATCCCTGGTAAAGAAACACATACATTTTAAATAAAAAAAAAAATAAACTAAAAAGCATTTTGAACACACTTCTAAGGACAACTTTGGCAAATGTTTCAGTCGGGTCTAGCAGAAGCCATTAGCAACTGGATGCTAAGGGTATTTAACTTCTGCCACAGAAAGAGACTTATGGGATCAGCGAAGACATCCATCCAGTTGAGGGAAGGATCCTACTTCGTGGAATCATAATGTTGGAAGGAAGCTTGGAGACCTTCTAGTCCTACCCCGCCACCTCTCAGGTACTCGGTAGCACGCAGAAGGTTCCATTTTCTGTCTCTGGCACCTCCAATAAAAATTGGCAAGTAGCTGGTTATGGGAATGAGATAAGAACATAAGAAGAGCCATGCTCAATCAGATCAAGGGTCCATCTAGTTCAGCATTCAGTTCACAAAGTGGCGGGCCAGCAGTCTACAGGGAGCCTACAAGTAGGACATGAGTGCAAGAGCACCCTCCTGCCCATGTTCCCCAGCAACTGGTGTACATAGGCTTACTGCCTCCGAAACTAAGGGTAGCATATACCTATGAGGACTAGCGGCCATTGAGAGCCTTCTCCTCCATGAATTTGTCCAATCCCCTTTTAAAGCCAACCAGACTGGTGACCAACACTACGTCTGGTAGCAAATTCCATAGTTTAACTACGCACTGTGTGAAGAGGTACTTCCTATTATCTGACCTCTTCCTCAACACTGAGGAGCCACTTCCAAAGTAGCCATCAGAGTATATGAGACTGGATGAGATGGACAAATGTCCTTACCTGGTGCAGCTTCCTATGTTCCTAGTCCAGCAGCCTGTCTCAAACTAGTGGCCAGCTGGATGGGTCTCATAAGCAGGACGTGATAGGGATAGCCAAAGCCTTGAGAATGCCCCCATATCTGTTAATCCAAGATGCAGCTACAGCTATAAGTGGGCTGGTGGCACCTGGTCCCTCTCTGTGATATTCCAGGCCCCTTCCTCTGTTTTCAGCTTTCATGTTTAGAAAGTAACCCTCTATCCCTATTATTTGTGGAGCCTTACTGGATGTGACCTTGCCTCATTGGATGTGACCTTGCTGTGCAAGACGTCATCCAGCCTTTCCAGGCAGAGCAACAGCTGCAACCCAGTCTCCCCTAGGAGCCCCATGCCAATCTAGGACAGGACAACCCCATCAGTAAAGTTTCACGAGCTGCAACCTCTGGTCTCCAGGGCTGAAGCAAGAACGCCCTAACCAGTGGAGACTGGTGGCTCCAGTTTCAGAGGGGTTATGAATCTGCTCTGGGTTTCAAGTCAGAAACAGTCAAAACTCTAAAGGAACAATCAAGGTGCTGAACCCACTCCCCCAAATGGGTTCAGAACTTTGGATAGCTCCTTTAGAGTTCTGAGTGAACTCCAGAGAAGATTTATAGCCCAACTGAAATCAGAACCACCAGCCTCCACTGGTCCTAGCCCACTCCTGAATACAAGGACAGGCCTTACTCAGCCTTGAACCCTCTGCTTCATGCTTCACCTACACAGATCTCTGCTTGCCAATCCAGAAGATCACACTTTCAGAATACAATTTCTTTTCGCTTTTCCCTTTTGTGTGTGTGTGTGTGTGTGTAGCATATTAGCCCATAATCCAGTGAGTCTGATTTTTCCCCCTGCTTCATTGATTTATTGTGACTAATATCATCAAGACACACGCTTACTGAGTTTTCAATTGAGAATTATGTCGAAGGGGGAGGGGGGAGAGAAACTAAAAGCGTCTGGACTGTTGAAAATGTCACTGGCTCTAGATTGCTGCTTCAGGATTTTTGCTATCATGCATGGTTTCCCAGATAAAAATCACAGATGCATTGTACTGCTGGGGGAGAAAAGTGACCCCCAAATTGCATTTTTATGTGCCAATACATACACAGAGTGAACCCAATTTTCTGAGCTGTATATCCACTGTTTAAGCATCACTCTGGAGTCAGCAGCAAATGTTTAAGCTAAAGCTCAATTTCTTTCGATCACAATCTAACTGAAAATTTGCACTTTTCGCCCATAAAAGCTCCCTGCTTAGGGGTTTTATCCAGTGCTATAAATTCAGTCCTGATCATGAACGATGGATAGAGCTTTTTAGATGCGACAATGAAAAGAAAGAGAGAGCAAGTATCCCTGGTCTTTTGCAAAATTCATGTAGTAGCATTTTGCAGGGATATTGCTAGCTGCTAGCCCAGAAATTGCACTATAGGAAGATCCCACCAACAATAACTCTCAGCAGATGGCTGGATGGGTGTAGTGATCTCTAGAAGATGCAGCCTTCAACTCAGAGAATACAGGAAATATGAGCAAGTTCTCCAGTATTATTGTTTGAAAACTTAAGAGGACTCTCAAGTGAGAAACAGTACTTCAGTGGTAAAGCACACGCTTTGCATGCGGAAAGTCCCACATTCAATCCCCAGCACATCCCAAGTTGGGACAGACAAATCTGTCAAGTTTGTTTTCTCAGGGTTTCTCATTTTCCCCATCTACAGCTCATTCCAACCCATTAGCCTGGAGAAGAGAAGATTGAAGGGAGACATGATAGCACTCTTCAAATCCTTAAAAGGTTGTCACGCAGAGGAGGGCCAGGATCTCTTCTCGATCCTCCCAGAGTGCAGGACACGGAATAACGGACTCAAGTTAAAGGAAGCCAGATTCCGGCTGGACATCAGGAAAAACTTCCTGTTAGAGCAGTATGACAATGGAACCAATGACCTAGGGAGGTTGTGGGCTCTCCCACACTAGAGGCCTTCAAGAGGCAGCTGGACAGCCGTTCCTCAGGAACGCTTTAAGGTGGATTCCTGCATTGAGCAGGGGGTTGGACTCCATGGCCTTATAGGCCCCTTCCAACTTGAATAGTCTATGATTCTGTGGTCTCACATCAATTTGCAACTTTAACAAAAAAGTCTGCCCAAAACTTAAAGTTTGTTTGTAATACTTACATTCCACTAAATATAATACAATCCCTAAGTGGTTATGGATTTTCATGTGCATTTCTCCTAATATATAGATTTACCTAATATTTGCATTTTTATTTTTTGTAAGCTGTTATCCTGTATATAATGTTTTTAGGGGGTAGGTTCCCCCACAAGCAGGCACATTTTTGTGTACCCATTTCTCTCATATATGTACTTTTACATGCATTTATTTTGCTCAAAAGATTTCATCTCATCATCCTGACAAGTGTGGATACCAAAGGAGAACTGTGTTCCAGTTTGCATATTGATTCGGGATGCACACATTTGGAAAGTTCATATCAAAGTGCAAACTGAACCAAATTCCCCCCTATTCCCCCCTCCCAAGTAAAGCATTGTAGGTGGTAAACAAACCCAAACGCTGGGGGTGGGACCCAAAACTCTGAATATTCAATGCCAGTCTGATAGCTCTGTTTTGGCTAAAGATCTGTGCATTCCTTGTAGACTCCTAGAGTAGGGCTGGTGTCAAGGGTAGGGATGGTCAGGCACCTGCCAAGGGCTCACATCCCAGCAGGGGCCCACTGACAAGTGTCCCATGGATTTTGCTCCTCCTCTTCACCCTTGCGGCCTGCTTGTTCTACTGCCTTTCACTCTGGCCCAGACTATGGTGGAGGCGAGAAGGAGGAGCAGCAGATGCCACGGCCTACTTGCTCACTGGCTCTCTGCCTGTCAAGCCAGCAAATGGTAGCAATGAGGAGGAAGAGGAGGAGGAGCAGCAGCAGCAGCTGTTGACAATAGTAGTGAGAAGGCAGACTCACAGAGAGAAGTCGTCTATTGAGGGTGTCTTTCCCAACAGCTCTCAGAAACCTGGAGCCAGCACTAATTTTGAGGGTGTTATAGTGTCACAGGAGGGAGCCATAATACAGGGAGAGTACAGCCAGGTTCAATCCCAGCCATTTCCGCTTCAAAGACCTTCGAAAGCTGTTAAAGAATGGTGTGGCTGGCTGGCTTCCTCCTACACTCAGCACCAGCACCATAGATAGTCAAAGGGTGATGTGGCGCTTACCAATTCAGCAATGAACACTTGACCTGAGGAGCAAACGGGGTTCTTCCTAGTCCTAGAAAGCTCCTTCCTGTGCCCTGCCCTGGCTCCTCAGTTAGAGTCATTTATTACGTATTGCAACAGGTTGAGCTACTCTGGAACTGCCCATCCCAGCTTGACTGCCTGCTGTACCCGAGATCATTGGTATTCTGATTTGGGCAGGGTTTTCAAGCTGCTTCTTTGGAGGTACTCCCTCCCTGCCTTCCACTGCTCTGTGCATTGAGGCCCTGAAATCGACGTCAATAGGCGGCCTTGAATTCATGACATTTTGAAAGCTGTCTCTCTTTATGCCTGGAGCAAAACACTAAGCTGGCTACATGACTCCAGTGAAGCCATTTTGTTATCGCGCCACATTACGTCCTTCCCTCCCCCGCCCCGTCCGTGTTCTTCTTTACATGAGGCACCCTGATGCTCCTGCATGCGTCCCCAACAAGGCGCTCTGATGTAGGAGAGTCCCAGACAATTGTCTCAACAATTGTTTAGAAGATTGTATTGTCATTTATTCTGTTGGTTTTTGAAAGTGTAGTCCCTGCTGACATCTCCCACTGAGCAGGAATTATAAAGAAGCAGCCAGTGAAAGAGTATCAGCCCTTGAGTGGAAAGAGGAGGGGAGGAATCAAAAGCTCAGAATAAGTTTGCTGCAGGAAAGAGAGTGGGGGGAGAGAGAGAGAGCCTGTCTGGAGCTAAATATAAATGTGACAGTATTCACTGCACGATGCCGCTTGGCTTCGACGTCCTCATATTTGCCATCTTCCTTGCTAAATAGATGCATAGAGTCATTCTTATGCACAATGACAGCTTGGGTTGTCTAATAAAGGAATTCCCCAAGGAATAGGCGATTGATCAAATCTAAGACTTGCAAATTAATATATTGTTTTGCTGGTCGGCGGCAGCGGTGGAAAAGGGTTGCCAGACAGATCCTGCTGATTTAAAAGCAAAAGGCATCGCAGGCATCTCTTGTTTTTAATTATTCAGAAGCTATTTCACAATATTTTTTTAAAAAAAAAGTCATAGCCTGCTCTACCAAATCAGTGCAGGTTAACGCATCTGACACCTGATTTGTTTTGTTGTTGTTGTTTGAATGCTTTTTAAAAATCCTACAGCCCAAATCTCTGGATTAATTCCCCCACAGGTTTCATGTAGGTGTTAACTATGGAGGCGGGGAGTGGGGGCAAAATAGACACCTTGCAGTACCCCATAGGCCAACGGCTATGGGGCAGAGCCAAAATCACTGAGGACCCCCTTGCTGAAATTGACATGCCAAGGGTACATCTTGATGAGGGGTTTTCCCCAGAGTGGATCTGCAGTGGTCGGTTGTATGACACAGCCACCATCACGGAGCCTTCCCAGGACATTCCCCTCATGCTCCGATTTTAAGGAGTTGTGTGTACCTACTGTGACTTTTCCCAGTTGGAGCAAGGCAATGATGGCATGTGCTGTCTGTTGCCTTGCTTCGGAGCTGCGGTGGAGGCATGCCCCAGCCGATGGTGACCCCTGATTGGTCACCATCGGCTGGACAGGCAAGGGACACAAGCACACATCCCCCCTCCATTTCCCTTTTTGTTGTTCTCTCAGTCTTTTTTAAAAAAAATGGAAATTAATAGGGGGGGTGCGACGGCACCGACCTCACACAGAAGGCCTTGTGTAACACGCCCTTCTCAAGCCACGCGCTACCTCTTGAAAAGCCTGAGGAAAGGGTAAAAACAACACAACCTCTCTCCTATATGTGAGGGAACAAGGTAAAGGGGTTTGGCAAATAGGTTCTGTTACTGAGGTACTGAACAGCAGGTGCATTTTTAGATGTTTTTACACTGTGTAATAGAGCAGGTAATATATCCAAGCTGACGCGTGGTTTGTGGTAACAGAACAGAAAGTAAAGTTTATTGAAATTTAACAAATCTTTAGTATTTCAATCTGGATCAAACCTGCATATTTTTATATTCAAAACAACAATCCCAAGTCCCTTAAAATCCTATCTCTTCTCACTCCTCACACCAAACACTCTAATGAAGCACAAGCCAGACTAAAACTCCCAGACTAAAACTCCCACTCAAACCAAACAAACTCACTAAACCAATCCCCTCAGCCAACCTATTTATACTCCTCCCTCCCCCCTTCTCACAGCATCACCAGCCACACCCACTCAGTCAAACATTCCGCAGTTACTAGACATACAAACCCCAGATATACCTAAGGCACAGAAAGGTGGGTATCGCCATAGGAGTCATTTGAGAATGTGAGCTACTGGCAGGCAGGGAGGGAGGGAGGGAAAGGAGATGGGAGCAAGGCCTGCCCATAGAATAATGCCTCTGCACCTCTCCGGCATGGCAGAAGGATACCATGCCGGAGAGGAGCCTAAATGCCCCACAAAAATCAAAACATTAAAAACTGGGGGGGTGGACGCACCCTGGCACCTGTGCAATGACAGGTGCGTGCAGGTACACAGGTGCATCAGTGGCTTCTTCCAGCAAACCCCGCACTTGTGCTCCTTCCCATGTGGATAGTGGGAAGAAACGCAAATGCGGGGGATCGAGGGCTTGTGGCGCCAATGTGCCGCTTCAAGACACGGCCCAAATAGGATTAGAGCCAGCACAACACTGTGCCTCTCAGCGCTACCAGGCAATCCAGCTGAACATCAAGGTCAATGGTACTGAAAGCCACTGAAACATCCATGGGAATTAACATAGTCAGTTTCTTTCCATTCCATTGTGTAAATTATCTACTGGGGCTACCAAGGCTGTTCCAGGCCAAACCTACATGAAGCAGGATATAACAGTTTAAAAGTGGTTTGAAAATGGTATATGGAATGTGTCATGGGCCCTAAAAGTTGTGAATAGAGTTATAAAACATTATAAAAGTAGTGTAGAACCTGCCTCAGTTCCAAAACCAGGATTGAAATGGATCCAAATAAGCATGATAACGGTCATGCTGGATCAGACCAAGGGTCCATCTAGTCCAACACTGTTCACACAGTGGCCAACCAGCTGTAGACCAGGGACCCACAAGCAGGACATGAGTGCAACAGCACCCTCCCACCCATGTTACCCAGCAACTGGTATATATAAGCTTTCTAGCTCATAGCCATCAGGGCTAGTAGCCATTGATAGCCTTCTCCTCCAGGAATTTATCTAACCCCCTTTTAAAGCCATCCAAATTGGTGGCCATCACCGCATCTTGTGGCAGTGAGTTCCATAATTTAACTGTGTGCTGTGTGAAGAAGTCCTTCCTTTTGTCTGTCCTGAATCTACCACCAATCGGCTTCGTGGGATGACCCCACTGGGTTCTAGTATTCTGAACCTTCAGTATCTTCCAAGAGAGCAGTGTTGAACCTCTTTCAGCCCAGGGGATGACTTACATTTTGGAGAATCTCCTGGTGGCCACATTTCAGTGGTGGATGGGGCAGAGATTGGGCCAAAAGCAAATGCAGCAGGGCCCAAAATATAGACAAAAACACCAGTGTATTTAGCCTAAAGCTCTTATTGCCAAAAACTAAGCCTTAGGAGAATCATTTCAATTTTTTATAATGAGGAATAAAATGCACATAACTAGACACAGTTATGTAGTGATAGAGAAGGAGATCATGCTTCACTAGTTACCAGAGAAACACTGGAACTGCTCCCCAGCAGTCTGGTCCTAAACTACTATGATAGTACCTGAAGAGAGCAAAAATGTGGATTGGTTAAACAATGTAGTTTCTTCTGATTCCACTATTGCCAACCAGGTCTTAAGAACATAAGAAGAGCCCTGCTGGATTAGACCAAGGGTCCCTCTAGTCCAGCATTCTGTTGACCCAATGGCCAACCAGCTGCCCATGGAAGACCCACAAGTAGGACCTGAATGCAACAGCCCCATCTTCAGGTGGCAAAGGGTATCAGACATAAAGAGTTTTTTTGGGGGGGGGGGACTTTTCTTCTTTTGAAACTCCTCAGACTTCAGTTTAAATATAACAGATTCTTCTCGGCATTAACAAAGAAATTCAAGTTTCATTTGTCTTCATAGTTTAAGATGTGCAGAAATGGCACATGGTACAGTCCTTCTTAAGTTATACGTCTCCAAGAGGAGATGGGGAATTACAATTTTTTAATCTCCTCCCATGTAAAACAAACAAACATCAGGAAAGAAGGGTTTTATTCTAATTTTACTAAGGTGAGCGCCCAAATAAGTCATCGTTGGAACTGTGCTATCATTTTTGTGAGGTTTACTTTAAAATATCTTCCTGTTAATAAGGCCAGAGGATAGGCCAGCCTGATAAATTGTCTGAGAAGTTTATGATCCCTTGAAAACCATTTATGCATTTTTCTCTGGGTTATTAACTCAGCGGGTGGAATTTTAGACACTCTCAAAACTACACTGTGAGAAAAAGGAGGGCGGGGAGCTCTATTTTCTAACAAGCCAAAGGTCCCATATATCGTTCAGCAAACTTAAACCCACCCATCTCTTTTACAGATCTAAGTTATAGTAATTTATCTGGTTTTATGAAATGGCTGCTTCTGTTCCACCATTCAGGAAGAGCTAGAATGGGAAAGTAAGCCAATACCATCTACTGGACCATCCCAGGTAGACTGTTGATCCATTGGAGTTATTTGTTGGTCTACAAATACCTTAAGAGACTTTGCAGTTGTCACAATTTCATTTTTGTTAAGCATGTAATCGTATTAGGGATGGGTGAATCCATGAATTTTGATTTCTTTCCGTTTCTCTCTTTTTATTTTCTTTTTTTTTTTCAATCTTAAATTCAGCCCATCCTGAATTGATTTTTAATCACCAAATATGCCCACGGGCCAAAATAGTTGCCTACCCCTATTATTATTATTATTATTATTATTATTATTATTATTATTATTATTTACATTTATATACCCCCAGAGCCAAAGCTCTCTGGGCGGTTTACAAAGATTAAAAGACTGAACATTAAAAAATCAATATACAAAATTTTAAAACATAAAAACATAAAAACAGCTAACATTTAAAACCATTTTTAAACTCTCAGCCAGGCATTTTAGAATGATGCAGTTAAACTTATGGGCATTTCTGAAGATTTGCACTGAAAAAAGTATAATATAAGCTGGTGGCTTGGAAAGGGATTTTGTTCTGGGAAATCCAAAAGTTCTTGGACTGCAGCTGTAACCTTCTATGGTGCAAGTCATGTAAGATTCACCAAGTTCAAAGGGCTGAATTATTTACAGCAACAGAGCACAGATGATGGCTGAATATTTTCTTTCTCTTAACAGTCAGCATCCCATTTTCGAAGACCTGGGCCTCCTTTCCAGCCCTGCATTAGGCCCGACATGTAGCTAATTTCCCCTTGCCATAAAATATACATTCCTTCCCCCTGTCCAAGCAACTGAAATATTCAGTTCACCTCTCAATGTCCAAGTCATGGATTAACCCAGTTTCCTAGTATACTCAGAAGTCGTTAAACGCTGCTGTAGTAAGCAGACTGGGGAATATGGGAATATCAGTATGGGAGAGAGCACCTGAAATACCATAAAAACAACTTCTGATTATTTAATGAACCAGCGCCATCCCTTTGCTGCCTCCAAAACATCTTAAGGCCTCTTTCTGCAGCTACCTCATCTACACTTTTTAATAATGATCTCAACACTGCTCAATTTCAAATCCCATCTGAGCAGATGTGCTCACCTAATTTTTTAAAAATTGGACTGTATATTGAAAATACTGATGGTGTTACCTTGCTTGCAATGGTAAAAGAATATAGCCTCTGTTGCCAGCCTTTGTTGTTGGAGCTACAATGCCCCAAATCCTTCAATTTGCATATTTTATAGTAAATGTCTGAAATCTGGTGCAGCAGTATGTGATTCTCTTGTGAACGTTGACATGTGTGGTGAATGTCTGAAAATTTGAGAGATATAGCAGTGAACATAGGTGTTTAATGGGTCTTTCAGCCTTCACTCATTGGTGTGTCCCAAGGAAATATCTGTTTTGAGATGAACCACAAGATTCATGTGGGATTGTCAACACTGACATGTGAATGAAAATTTTATCAAATTTGGGATATGACACATGCTCTGGTTACTTCCCATCACAATTACTATCATGCACTCTATGTGGGGGTCCCTTCAAAGATGGTTCAGAAATTTCAGTTGGACCAAAACATGGTGGCAAGAACATACGACAGCAATTCTGCATTGGCTACATTTACTGCCTGTGTGTTTCCAGGTAAATTTAAAGTATTTGTTTGGGTTTTTAAAACCCTAAATGGTTTATGACAGGTTAGCTGAAGTTATGTCTTCTCAGCTTGTATCTTATTCAGCAAAAGCTTTTGTTTTGTGTCTGTTGGATGCCACAACATTTCTTTAATAATAGTTGCCTATTTCTGAGAGGAGGCTATTATATGGATAAAATTTGTATTGGAACACTCTTTGATATTCACTGATGTACGTATCCTCTGTTTTATGGAAGATAATCCAGAGCAAATGTATTCTCTGTGCCCTTTTGACAGCTGAAAGACTGATATTACCATATTGGATAAGTGCAGACCTCCTATAATGCAATGGATTGAGGATTTAACAACAGTTTCAACATTTGAATGGGTGGTATAAAGACTCCACTTGGAAATGAATATTTGGTTTTCCTTTGTTGAAGTGTATGTATAATTCTTAGAAAGCTCTCTCTGTGTGTGTGTGTGTGTGTGTGTGTGTGTGTGTGTGTGTGTGTGTGCGTGCACACACACACACACACACTTTTCATATGCAGGTATTGAAATTGTTATTAAAACACAAAGCGGGGGAGGTTAGCTGAAGTACTGCCTTCACTAGTATGATATAAAGCATCCATATGAGCCTTCTCTGAGTTCTGAGGTCAGCTTTTGAGGCACTGTTCCCTAGCCCAATAATAAGATATATTTGATTGGCCAGGGATGGGGCCTTTTTGATAGTGGCCCAGAAGAGCCATATTGAATCAGACCAAAGGTTCATCTAGACCATTCTGTTCACACAGTGGCTAACCAGCTGCCCAGGAGAAACCCACAAGTATTACAAGGGTTTCCCCAGCAACTGGTGTACGTTCAGCATCCATCCTGATTCTGTATTTGCCCTGGTCAAAACAGCATTAAACTCCATCACCAGAAGAAGAAGAAAAAATGAGTGTGCAGACGAGCACAGATACCCTTGATTGTTCTGTCCATAGACCACGATTTGGAAACCTCTGACTCATGGCTATTCAAAGAGCATACATTGCTATTGAAAAGTATAGCTCTGGTCCAAAAGTCCATGTGTATTCCAGTGCACATATAGAGCTTCTCCAATGCTCCATTACAGGTAGGTTTCCCCCTTGACTTCAGCAAAGGGCTATATCTATGTCCTTGCTAGAAGATGCCCCAGGACCTGTGGCACGGAGTCATCAGCAGAAGTGTTGCTGTGGTGAAGATTCCCTGAAGGCAGACCCCCTAAACCAGCCTTCCTCAACCTGGGGCGCTCCAGATGTGTTGGACTACAACTCCGAGAATGCCCCAGCCAGCTGGCTGGGGCATTCTGGGAGATGCAGTCCAACACATCTGGAGCGCCCCAGGTTGAGGAAGGCTGCCCTAAACTAAAGAGAGTCTTCGCCATTTCCAGCTTCTTCTTTTTCAAAGCTGCTGGGATTCTACACGTCGTACTGAGGGCGCTTCCATGCGCCCCCAGTGCGGCCCCAAAGCAATCGTGTAACTTGCCTGGAGAAGAGACAAGGAAGAGGCATCCTTGCCGCCGCCGCCCACCTACCTCCGACCCAGCCGGGTCGGAGAGCTCGGCGGAAGAAGGCAGGGTGGAGAGCGGAAACACAACTGTCATAGAATCATAGAATCATAGAATAGCAGAGTTGGAAGGGGCCTACAAGGCCATCAAGTCCAACCCCCTGCTCAATGCAGGAATCCATCCTAAAGCATCCCTGACAGATGGTTGTCCAGCTGCCTCTTGAATGCCTCTAGTGTGGGAGAGCCCACAACCTCCCCAGGCAACAGATTCCATTGTCGTACTGCTCTAACAGTCAGGAAGTTTTTCCTGATGTCCATCCGGAATCTGGCTTCCTTTAACTTGAGCCCGTGTCCTGCACTCTGGGAGGATCGAGAAGAGATCCTGGCCCTCCTCTGTGTGACAACCTTTTAAGGATTTGAAGAGTGCTATCCTGTCTCCCCTCAATCTTCTCTGTAATCATCTTCTGAGGTAAAATGACTAACTTTATGTGAGAACTTCGAAGCATCCAATACAATAGCAGTGCAAAAGGTGTGCAATTAACTTAAAGGCATTCTCCGTGCATCCTGTACTACACACTTATTTCTGGAATAGTTTAATTAAAGTTTCTGACATGACGACAGCTATTTCTGGCCATTTCTTCGGTGCCTATTCTCCTGGGGTGGGTGAGGGGAGAGTGGGGAAGGTTAGAGGAAAGAAACTTAACAGCAGCCATAGCTGCTTGACTCAGTTTGTAATAGTATAGCTATATAATTATACTAGAAGATACTATTTTTAAAAAAAAGAGAAGAGTCATCCCATGTCATTTCCCCATCTTTACAGAGGTATTACAGTAGCAACATAGCCTCTCCAACAAAATGGTATTCAGGAAAACATTTTAGGTAGTCAAAGAACCTGAGTCACAATAAAACAGTGACAGCCATTTTGAGTATACCAAAGGTTGGGGGAGACCTTTAAAGTTGGACCTCAAAATGTGACAGAACATAAACATTTTTTAGACTCCCAGAGAAATACAAATTATTATATTGTGTTATATCGTGTCATAGCTAGGGCTGAATTCCATTTCAAACATACCAGTATAGTTTAGCTTAAAACTCTCACTGCCAGTAATGAAGGGACTGTCTCTACAGGCTCAAGCCCTGTGGTGGCTGCGAATCGGTGCTGCGCAGCTGCGCGGTAAAAAAAAGTCAGGGACTTACCCTGACTTTTTTGGTGGGAGGGGGTCACCCCGATTCTTCCGCCATCTGACCTCGCTCCATGGCCGATTCTGGGGGCTGTCCTGATGGATGGCGACAGGCAACTGGTTGTTGGAAGACAGGAAGAGGGCGGAGGTGAAGCTCCAGTACCCAGATGACCACCGGAAACCGCACATTCCCTCCTTGGCATGGGGTTTACCCAATGCCACCCTGCAGAAGCAAAGCACGGGATTTATGGGGGACACGGAGCCAGCTTGGCACCGTGAAGATAGCCACTAAGCCATAGGGGAGGCATTTCAACCTTGTAGAATGTGGGGAGGACAGCACGAAAACTAGGACACCACCAAATGATAAGTGGTCAGAAAAAGGGGTGAAGCCAAAGGAAAGCGAGGTGCCATCTTAGGGACCCTGGAGGGCCAGATTGGGAGCCCAAGAAGGCCAAATTCCCACCCACCCCACAGTCCTGAGGTTCTTCACACCTGTATTAGGCAAACTGAAGAATATGCCTCTGGCAGATGATTTTGGATGATAAGCAAGAGTCAGAGAATAGGCCAGATCCAGTCAGGGACTACTGTTGAGCATGCAAGATGTCAGGTTGCACAGGAGCCAACAGCCAGCCTTGGTGGGCGGAGTCACTCCGGAACCCAGAAAACCTTTGTCCCTCCGAGCATTGGCTTCCAATCCTAACTGAAAGCAAGCATGTCAGAGAGGAGCATCGGCCCTTCTTCCTTACAGCTAGCTTTCTGCATGAAGAGAATATCATATCCGGAGGAACACTCAGGCACAGTAACCACCAACTGGAGGCTGGAAACACAGTTTTATCACCTCATTGAGGATGAGATGAATGAAAACAGGCTACAATCTAGGACTGCGTATTGCAGGAATCCTTAGGGCGAGGACGTGTGTGGGCAGGACAATGCACATGCATGCATATGGTGCCTGTGGGTAGAAGCTGGGCCACAAAATGTTAGGATCTTGCTCCCAAGTGCAAAGCTGCCCCCAGAATAGGCCTCCATTTCCCCCATGATAAATGGCAAAAAAAGGAGGGAGGCTAAAGATTGCTGCAAAAGGTAACCAGGCAGATGACAGGTAGCAATAGCAATACCAAAGGCAGTGGCAGCAGCGATGGCTCACTCCTAGTGATCTTGGAGGAACCTGCAATGCAATCAAACGGATTCAGATTTCTAGCTTTTCCTGAGTCACATGGATTCTGCACAATTGTGGACGTTTTACACAATTTTACACAAAATTGTGCAAAAATTGCACCGGAATTGACACAAATTTAGTTGTAGAAAAATACATAAGATGAAATGAAAACATTGGCCAAAAATGAGCATTTTCCCCATAGTCTAAAGCAAAAAAAGCACAATGAGGGGGATTGTGCATTTGGGGGGGAACTTGTGAATTTTTTTTTTTTTTTTTTTTTATTACATTTTTATACCGCCCAATAGCAGAAGCTCTCTGGGCGGTTCACAAAAATTAAAACCACAGTAAAACACCCAACAGTTTAAAACACAATTACGAAATACAGTATAAAAAGCGCAACCAGGATAAAACCACACAGCAAAGTTGATATAGGATTAAAATACAGAGTTAAAACAGTAAAATTTAAATTTAAGTTAAAATTAAGTGTTAAAATACTGAGTGAATAAAAATTCACACAAATGAATTTGCACAAATTCAGGAAATTAGAAAACTATCTGATTCCACCAATGAGCGGATGATGGAACAAAAGGCCCCTGACAATCTGTGAAACACAGACAGAGCAGATTTTCCAAAATCCATGCATCCCTACTCACTTCTAGCCAATAGCATGAGTGAGTGTGTTCTAGAAAGCCTGAGAGCCATGAAGCCACCCAGACTAAAGTAATGACTGAAGAGGTGCCCCTTAACCCAGTGCCCCAATCAAAGTGGCTTTCCTCTACCCCACACCTTCCCCATTGGGGAAGACATGTGTTGATGTGATGCACTTGGAATCATGTGCCCTTCCAGTTGGGAGACTAAGCGGTGCACTAAGGGAATCACTGCAGAATTCCCCATAGTGTGTCACTCACAGGGGAATCCCAGATGTTATCGCCAATCACTGATCAGAGATAACAGCAAGTCTAGTGTAGCAGCTAAAGTGCTCAACTGGGAGTCAGGAGATCTGAGTTCTAGTCCCCACTCAGCCATGGAAACCCACTGAGTGACTTTGGGACAGTCACAGATTCTCAGCCCAACCTACCTCACAGGGTTGTTGTTGTGAGGGGAAAAATGGAGAGAAGGATTACGTATGCCGCCTTGGGTTCCTTGAAGGAAAAAGGTGGGATATAAATGCAATAAATAAATAATATAATTATTTCTTGCCTGCCTCTCCCTTTGGATCAAGGCAGGGATCCACATTAGTACAACCATACAATATAAATCAAATACACACAATTAATTAAAAGAGCCTATAAAACCAATACAATATCAAAAAACAATCAAGACATCTTAAAATTCTTGGTTTAAAATTCATCTGTTTAGGCCTGCAGAAGAGGCTAATCTTTATAGGTGTTTTAAAGTCAGAAAGAGAGTTAAGTTGACGAATCTCTTCCGGCAGGCCATTCCACAGTCTGGGGGTAACAGAAGGAAAGGTCCTCTGTGTAACAGTTGTCAGCCTAGTTTTGGCTGACTGAAGTAAGTTCTCCCCAGAGAACCTGAGTGTGTGAGGTGGATTGTATGGGAGAAAGTGATCCTGCAGGTAACCTGGAACCAAACCATGTAGGGCTTTAAAGGTAATGACCAACACTTTATACTTCACTCGGAAACTAATTGGCTGCCAGTGGATTACTCTCCCCACTAACTTTCAGGGTAGTGGTCTCAACTAAGGCCCCTTCGGCCAGATAAGCCAGAGGTTCCTCAGCACCACTTTGATCGGCAGTGGCAGAGATTGAACCTGGGGCCTTCTCCAAGTAAAACCCAAAGCTATATTCCCTACCCTAACACCATATGTATAATGGCCATTTTGTACAGCCAGAAACTCCTTAACAGGCTACTACTAGCTGTAAGAGAAGTTTCCATTTCTATTCAATTTCTATTTCGTGGTGGGAGGAGGTGTTTGACAGTGGAGCAGAATCTCTCAGGAGGTGGTGGATTTCAGCAATCAGTAGGGAAGAAGGAGTGGATTTCCTGGTAGGGGGTCAAACTAGATGACCTTTGAGGACTTTTCCAGTGGGGGATGGTGACACGGATGTCAGTGGGGCAGTAAATCCACTCTGGGTTAGAGTCAGAGCTCTGCTTCACACTTTGGGGAGCTCCTTTAGGGATCTGACTGATTCTGACTGTCACACAGAGCAAATTAACCCCCCCCACTGGCCTTGGAGCCACCAGCCTCCACTGGTCTCTTCGAAATCTGTGACTCTGTGATTCATCTATCAGAATGCTACATAACAACAACAAAACTTAAAATAAAATAAGGACTGCTATCTATTTTTTTTAAGAAAACACACACAAATTAGATTAGTAATTAAAACTAAAAAAAAAACTGTGAGAAGGATCCTTCTGTGACAACGGTGGTATAAATACCATAGCTGCACTTATTAAATTATCCACTGGGCTCGTAAAATGTCATTCACTATGGAAGGATTTGAGGGCTTCCTTGCACCAGTCAGTCATTCCAATGGATTGCCGTGTCAAAGCGCTAGAGGGCCAGGCCGCTGGTAGAGGTGTAATTACTGCTCTGTTTTAAATTCATGAGGATTTACCGGGCTTAGGTGGGATGCATTCGGAAGCAGCCTTGGAGACTCCAAGATAAGAAAGCTGTGAGAAGCTCAGCCTCTGAGATGCCCTCATGGGGTTCTCCGGCTGGGGAATGAATGTGTGCTTCAAATGCCTTTGAATATTTGATTCTGGGAGACCAAACTAGCTCAAAGAATGAACATTTGCTTTGCATTGTATATTGCAGAGATTCCCCTATGGAGCCAAATAAATAAATAAATGCAGGCCGGAGGAGGCCCAGAAAAAAAAAATAGAAACATCAATTAGAAGCATCTAGGATAGGTAAACTAAGACTTAATTCTATGCCACTTAATTCTATACCACTAGGCCACTCTAGCACTCCAGATGGCCACACCCTTCTTCCTTACTTTGACATTCTGACGCTGGGGCTCTTTCCGTGGTGAGAGCAAGTAATAGTAACACTGTTACTACTACTTCTGTCTCCTCCTTGATGGGCTGTTGTCTGGGCAGCTTGGCAGAGTCCGAGATGGATATATATATATATATATATATATATATATATATATATATATGAATGATGGTGGTGGACACATACGGTAAGTCATTCGCATATGAAGTGTGGATGGGGCGGAGGTTGGGGAGGGGGTCTGGATTTTTACATCAAAAAATGTGCACCAGCACCTACCTTCTCCATTCTACATTGGTCCTTGTGTTTTCTTCCCAGCTCCGCACATGACAGGGACCAGCATCAGGTTAGCAGGGCCAGCCTTAGGGGTGGTCAAGCTGGGCTTTCACCCAGGGTGCCGAGCTGAGAGGGGCACCAAACTTAGGGTGACCATATGAAAAGGAGGACAGGGCTCCTGTATCCTTAACAGTTGTATTGAAAAGGGAATTTCAGCAGGTGTCATTTGTTTATATGGAGAACCTGGTGAAATCCCCTCATCATCACCACAGTTAAAGCTGCAGGTGCCCTGTCCTCTTTTAAATCTGGTCACTCTGATATAGCTCCTGCAGCTTTAACTGTGGTGATGAAGAGGAAATTTCACCACGTTCTCCCTACATACTCCAGAATCCAATATAAACTTCTCCTGCTGACCTTCAATGCTCTTCACGGTCTAGCTCCTGCCTATCTCTCCTCTCTCATCTCACACTATCGCCCCGCTCGGGCTCTCCGCTCCTCTGATGCCATGCTTCTCGCCTGCCCAAGGACCTCCACTTCCCTTACTCGGCTTCGTCCTTTTTCTTCTGCTGCCCCTTACGCCTGGAACGCTCTTCCAGAACACTTGAGAACTACAAACTCAATCACTGCTTTTAAAACTCAGCTAAAAACTTTTCTTTTCCCTATAGCCTTCAAATATTGAGTTTGTTCTGACTCTATACTATTAGCTTTACCCTACCCGGTGCCTGTTTACACTTCCCTGTGCCTGTTTGCATTCTCCTTCCCTCTTTATTGTTTACTACAACTTATTAGATTGTAAGCCTATGCGGCAGGGTCTTGCTATGTACTGTGTTATCTGTACAGCACCATGTACATTGATGGTGCTATATAAATAAATAATAATAATAATAATAAATAATAAATTCCCTTTTGCATATAACTGTTTTTGTATACAACAGGAGACCAGGATGATCAGGGGTCTGGAAACAAACCCCTATGAAGAGAGACTGAAAGAACTGGGCATGTTTAGCCTGGAGAAGATAAGATGGAGGGGAGACATGATAGCACTCTTCAAATACTTAAAAAGTTGTCACACAGAGGACAGCCAGGATCTCTTCTCGACCCTCCCAGAGTGCAGGACACGGAATAATGGGCTCATGTTAAAGGAAGCCAGATTCCAGATGGACATCAGGAAAAACTTCCCGACTGTTAGAGCAGTACGACAATGGAATCAGTTACCTAGGGAGGTTGTGGGCTCTCCCACACTAGAGGCCTTCAAGAGGCAGCTAGACAACCATCTGTCAGGGATGCTTTAGGGTGGATTCCTGCATTGAGCAGGGGGTTGGACTCGATGGCCTTGTAGGCCCCTTCCAACTCTGCTATTCTATGATTCTATCCTGCTTTTCATATGGTCACCCTAACCAAACTGAACTCAGTGGCTGTGGTTTTCTTAATGTACTATCTGCAGTGAGGTAAGGTCACAAAAAACAAGTGTTTGTAACTTGTCTTTCAAGGTTCTACAATACTACGTAATTATGAAAATGCTCTTCCTTCATTTAGCTTTAAAGTAAGTCTCTTTTTTCAATTTCCACTTCAATGTTATTTGCACGAGGTGGAACAGAGCCTTGCTTTGAAGCAACCTTCCCAAGCACTTAGCACTTCGGATATGGTAAACCCTATAAGCACTATAAATAATCTACTACATATAAAGGTGAAAGTATGTGTGTGGGTTTGTATGTACGGAAATGTTTACCCACTTCCTGATGAGGTAGAAGCTTGAAATTTTTGACGCAGATAGGTCTTCATGTACAAAGTTAAAAAAAAAACACTTAAATTCAGGATGTTTGCATTTTAACTAATTTTAATAATTAAAAACATATCTTAGTTTGACACCTACATCTCCCAGAATGCCTACAACTCCCAGCATCTGAAGGCATGATGGGAGATGTAGGCATAACAATATCTCTGTAATGGCTACACAGCCCAGCATGCCTTCGCCAGAGCTGCCCCATTGATGAGAGAAGGGAAGTGCCGCTCAGAGGACATGGGCAGCGGGCAGCCAAAGGCATGGTGGGAGGTGTAGGCACTTCAAAGATCTTGGTGGATCACCCATGGCTACATGAGTGATTCCCTGCGTGGCTCTGGCTACCATCAGCTGATAGTTGGTTTCCTGGCTGTGACTGCCCCCCTGACACCATCTCAGGAGCCACGGCGAGGAGAAAAAAATGGAGCCAAAGGAGCAGGCACCACCCACCCACACCCAATCTCAATGCTGCAAACATGGACAGCAGAGTGGTGGTGGGGCAAGCTGCTGTAGAGAACAGCAGCAGCAGCCCTGGTCCAGTGTGGAGACTTACCCACTTGGCGTCGATGTTCAACAGGTGAGGGGAAAGAGCATGAAGACTGAGAGGGTGGTGACGCTTTTCCAGGACCTGGGCAATGCCGGGTATATCAGCTAGAAGTCAGCTGGATAACTTTTTTATTTATAACTTCTCCATATTATATTTTAAAGATAACAATAATAGATATTCTAAAATAACGAACGCTTACCAAAAGATAGGAACTGCTACAAAACAAAACATGTTATAAATAAAAGCTGGGATAGTTCTGCTATGTTGGACAGCACACTGCTTCTGCTCAAGAGAGCTTCGGCTATTGGGCTGTATAGAAATGCAATAAATAAATAAATAAATAAATGTGGCTTTTGAAACTTTGGCTTGTGCAAACTGTAGCACAGCTTAGAGATCAGGGTTTTGAGCAATGTCATTCTCAACGGACATCACAACTGCACCAGCTGCCATAAATCCTCTGGGTGGCCTTGAAAAACTGACCGGGGGTGGGTGGCACCAAAGGCCCTCCTCACCCAGGACACAATTTATCCTAGGGACAGTGTTGCAAGTTAGGAGGAAATGGCTTGCAAAGTTACAGTGCTGAGGCGGAAGGCAACACTTCTCCACATTTTTCCAAGGTCTTCCTCTTTTTCCTACCTGCCCTTGTTGTGATTTCAAGCCCTCCTACCGAGACGCAAAAAAATAAAGAGGTCTGCTGTGCAATCCACAAATCTTTAATCAGTAACTAGACATTTCTTTACATCTGAAGAGAGTGTGAATGCTAAGAGCTATCTGCCACACACAGGCTCTGAACACCAGACCCGGCCGAGGCTACTCCCTGCTCAAGCCAAGCACCACCACTTGATACACCTGAGGCAAGGGATAAAGCCCACCTTCCTCCAAACTATGTGGAGAAAGGGGTTTAAAATGGAGAATAGATTTAATATATATAATAATGCACTGTGAGTTATATCTGCTTAGGTGAATGATTGTCAGAGTGGGTGCTGAATGTGTAAACGTAAGATGATAAATGCCAAACAGACACGTGGGACTTTTGTGGTAGTTTAAAAACAAAACAATCAAAATTTATTTTTAAAAGTACATAAGCTTTGTTTCAAATAACAACATTTAAAAGCCTTTTTGAAACCTTTCATACAATCCGGTCACTCATTCACATTTGAGCTTTCCTTTTTCTCACACAATCACTCTTGAACTTTCTTTATTATCAGTATTGATTAATATACTTCCACTACGTGCACACCACACCCTAAAGACACCACTCACTACACTGACCCTCAAATTTCCCAGAACTTAAGTACCATAAATACAGAGAGCACTACAGACTCTAAGAGTACCTAACAAGTCTCCCTGAAAAGGTCTCCTGAAAAGAACAAGAACTCTCAATCCCCTCAGTCCTTCCCTTATATATCACTCCTCCCCCCTCCCAAGACATTCTAACTCCGCCCACTCAGGCCAACATTCTAAAAACCACAGACTTACAAACTGCAGACATACATTTGGAATTGACTTGTGGGGTGTAACGCCACACTATCCTCTCAGCATAATTAGCCTAACAAAGCAGTGGCCTATCAACTAATCTAGTGGACTCCTCCCAGCTCCTCTCAACTCCGCCCGCTTTACCCTGCAGCAGACTCAGTTTCGATGCTCCCTCTCCTTTTGACAAAGACTGAGTTCCCACAAGCAGGGAGGATGATCTCTGAGCCTGGGCCTCCCGTCTGATAAGCTCCTGGGAAGATTCCTCCTTGACTCCTGAAGAGTCTTGGAGAATTTCCTCCCCAGCTTTCGGTCTTGGCTGGTCTTCTTCTTCAGCTTCTAGGTCTGATTCGGGATACACACTAGGGAGACCAGGATTGATCCTGACAGCCTTTAAGGTTGTAAGCTTCTGCTTTAAAAAATGTTAGGCCCCTGGGTGGAAAGTGGGGGTGGAGCCAAAGTAAGAATTAGTGAGTCAGGAGTGGCGTTATCATGGAATCTGGCAGGTTAGGAGTAAAGCCATTACGGATTCCAGAAAGTCATGGGTGAAGCAAGGCTGAAACCTGATTGATTACAGGTGGAGCCAGGCAGAATTCTACAGTTCAGGGGGCAGAGCTTGGCAGAATCTAGAGTTTACCTGCTTTTCAGAGTACAATACTGCCTACCTGGCAAAACACAGTTTTACTGCCCTGTGAATTTCAAGACGAGGTCACACTTCTCCCGAGTACCGGATGTCACACTGCTTTTAACTTTTCCATTGCATACCCAGGAATGGGAAAAGTAAAAGCAGATAAGGTAGCAAAATAAGATAAACTGAATCAGGCTCTCAGTTTGGTTAAGTATTTATAGAGTGCTTATCAGAGGTGTCCAATGCCTCCATGCATAATTTATTTTAAATGCATATAAAACACATGCACACCCGTGTGCACCTGGGAGTATCTAATTAAATTAGTTTACGTTGAACACTTAATAGCCCTTAACTAGTGTTTCCAGCTATTTTGACAACTGTTTTTGAGAGTGCTAATTCATCTACATGGCCCATTTCCTGCTCACAGCCTGATCCTATGGTATTGCTGGGAGAGGGTGATCGTGACGCCAGTGGAGAAGGGCAGAGGATGGATCACAGTGGTTCCTCAGCCTTCAGAGAGACTTTATGTGACCAAAGGAGGATAGAATGGGGTGGACTACAGAGGGCCTGAAAGATGCATGTAGGCCCACAGCCATTTTTGTTATCCCCAGCCCCCCTCGGTCATCTCCTGCCTACCGCTGCTGAAATTGCAGAAAAAAATCATGGCGAATTTTCAAGAAAACAAGTAAAGCAGGGAGCACACACCTTGCCTGCAAGCTGCAGTGCACTCCCAGAAGCCTCCTGAAACTGCAACTGTGCTTGGAAACAATGCACACACATTCCATAGAATCATAGAAACATAGAATAGTGGAGTTGGAAGGGTCTTATAAGGGCATCAAGTCCAACCCCCTGCTCACTGCAGGAATCTGCATTAAAGCACACCTGACAGATGGCTGTCCAGCTGCCTCTTGAAGGCTTTAGAGTGGTAGAGCCCACGACCTCCCTAAGTAATTGGTTCCATTGTCATACTGCTCTAACAGTCAGGAAGTTTTTCCTGATGTCCAGCTGGAATCTGGCTTCCTGTAACTTGAGCCCTTTAACTAGGGATGATCGAGAAGAGATCCTGGCCCTCCTCTGTATGACAACCTTTCAAGTATTTGAAGAGTGCTATCATGTCTCCCCTCTGTCTTTTCTTCTCAAGTCTACACATGCCCAGTTCTTTCAGTCTCTCCTCATAGGGCTTTGTTTCCAGACCCCTGATCATCCTCATTGCCATCCTCTTAGGCCCCTCCAGCTTGTCAGCATCCTTCTTGAAGTGTGGTACCCGATAACACACCCATGAAAAATTGCAATGATTTACATCACCAATGCTACAGCAGCAAACTTGGCAGGGTGGAGGTGCAGCCCTGGTGGGTTCGAGGGGAGGGCAATGCAGCCCTCTGACACCCAGGATTCCCCCCCCCCCCGTATCCCAGACTAAAGAAAAAGGAGTTACTACTACGGATTGATGAATCAGTCAGTTTTGCTATCTCCCACATTCAATTTTTCTTTAAACTCGAGTTCTTTCATTTGTGAAGAAATTTGCAGATTTTGCTAAGTCTTTATTTTTTTAAAAATTAACTGAATAAATTTCTCACCCATCCCTAATTACTGCAGCATGGGACTGTAGCAGTGGAGGCTGGTGGCTCCAATTTCAGTGATGCTGTCAATCCATTCTGGGGTTCAGCCAGAACCAGCAGGAAAAGAGCTCTCCAGGGTACCCAACCCTATCACTATAGTGGGTTCAGCACATTGGATAGCTCCTTTAGAATTCTGGCTAGTTCTGACTGAATAGAGGGCCAGGATCTCTTCTCAATTATCCCAGAGTGCAGGACATGGACAAATGGGCTCAAGTTACAGGAAGCCAGATTCTGGCTGGACATCAGGAAAAACTTCCTGACTGTTAGAGCAGTACGACAATGGAACCAATTACCTAGGGAGGTTGTGGGCTCTCCCACACTAGAGGCATTCAAGAGGCAGCTGGACAACCATCTGTCAGGGATGCTTTAAGGTAGAGTTCTGCATTGAGCAGGGGGTTGGACTTGATGGCCTTATAGGCTCCTTCCAACCCTACAGTTCTATGATTCTATGATTTACAAACCCACCGAAACTGGACCCACCAGTCTCCACTGAGCTGTAGTATAAATTTATTTATTTATTTATTTCCTGCTTCTCCCTCTGGATCCCTTCCCCAGCCACTCCTGCTACAGAGCTCTTGACCAACAGATCTCTAAATGGAACCAATTAGAACATCATTGTCCAGCTGGACAAGCATCTGTCGGGGATGCTTTAGGGTGGATTCCTGCATTGAGCAGGGGTTTGGACTCGATGGCCTTGTAGACCCCTTCCAACTCTGCTATTCTATGATTCTATGATCACTTTGACTATGGGAGACAGCTGTAGCCCATGATTTAGCCCCTCTGAGTCAATAGAAGTCATCATGCTTAAGCTCCTCCTGGCAAAACATTGGGTGTTCTCTTCCTCTGACTTCATCCCATGACTCAAAGTCAGCCATGGGAGAACAGCTCTGGACTTGAGTCTAGATGTGTCCAAAGGTGGGCACCATCAGTAAGAGGGATGGAGTCGTATAGAGCAGGGGTGGGCAGAAAGTAGATAGCCAGATATTTTGGACTTCAACTCCCAGCATTCCTGACCATTGGCCATAGTGGCAGGGGTTTCTGGGAGTTGAAGTCCCAAACATCTGAAGATCTACCTTCTGCCCACCCTTATGCAAAGGAGGGAGAATAACCTGGATCAGGAGATCTCCCTTTTGGACACCCCTGGGCCTCCACTTCCTCCGTGCACCCCACATCCTTTGCTTGTCAGCAACTACTTGCTAACTTCCTGGCTTGCAGTAATCTGTGCTTCCTTCTCACCATGCAAGGGGGGGAAAAGGAAGAGAAACGGAGGGGGGAGGAAAAGAAAGAAAAGGGAAGAATCCCTTTGCTCCTCGTCATTGTTTCTATTCATTTCGGCTCTCCAGGTCTGCAAGAATAAACTGGGAACTTTGCCCTAGCTGACAAGCTCTCAATACATAAGCTAAAATGTATATACACTTGTGGTTATGTGAGACAACCATTTCTGTAAACACTCGAGAAGTTGTATTGCAATCTTCAGAGACATCCACAGCAGAGTTTGCACTGCTTTCTCTCCTTAGGTAAGTTTACCATGCACAAATACAGGAATCCTTCATACAATACTCCTGAAAATAGAAAGAACTTTTACTTTAAGCCTGTGAATAACAAGGGTTGTTAGAAATGAAACCTGCAACAAAATGTTGCAGTGTGAGGTGCTGCTGTTCAGAGTCAGACAGCTACACACTTTTCCAGGGTATTTATTTATTTGTTATGTATTTATTTCTTACATTTATGTCCCGCCTTTTTCCCCCCAAGGAACTCAAGGCAGCACACATAATTCTCCTTCTATCCATTTTATCCTCACAGCAACAACAACTCTGAGTAGACTAGGCTGAGAGCCATGTCTCGTCTGTGACTGAACTTCCATGGCCATTCTCCCTTCCCCCAAGGTTTTCAATACACCACCTCCCCATCAGTCACCATGGCCTGTCGTCATTAGGTTTCCCCTCTCCTTACATTCCCCCCTTCCGCTCTCTGGGCGGTTCACAAAAATTAAAACCATGAAGAGCATAATAAAACAACCAACAATTTAAAAACACAAATACAAAATACAATATAAAAAGCACGACCAGGATAAAACCACACATATACGTTATGATGGGACAAGGGAGAGAGCTTTCTCTGTGGTGGCACCCCGACTGTGGAATGCCCTCCCCTTGGAGGCCCGATTGGCGCCAACATTGATTGCATTTCGACGCCAAGTAAAAACACGGCTTTGTAACAAAGCCTTTGATGGTTAAACTCACTGGCACATTGTTTTAACTGTTTTAACTGCGTCTATTGCTTTTAAATTATATATTGTTTTAACTTGGATTATGGTTTAATTTGTTTTTAACTGTGTATATTTATTGTTTTATACTGTATGTTTTTATCTGTATGCCGCCCTGAGATCTTAGTGATATAGGGTGGGATATAAATATATTAAATAAATAAGATAAGTGCAGACGCTGACTGCAGCCAGGAAATCAGAAGACGTTTACTTCTTGGGAGGAGAGCAATGACAAATCTTGATAAAATAGTTAAGAGCAGAGACACCACACGGACAACAAAGGTCCGCATAGTTAAAGCAATGGTATTCCCCATAGTAACCTATGGCTGCGAGAGCTGGACCATAAGGAAAGCTGAGCAAAGGAAGATAGATGCTTTTGAACTGTGGTGTTGGAGGAAAATTCTGAGAGTGCCTTGGACTGCAAGAAGATCAAACCAGTCCATACTCCAGGAAATAAAGCCAAACTGCTCACTTGAGGGAATGGTATTAAAGGCAAAACTGAAGTACTTTGGCCACATAATGAGAAGACATGATACCCTGGAGAAGAGGCTGATGCTAGGGAAAGTGGAAGGCAAAAGGAAGAGGGGCCGACCAAGGGCAAGATGGAGGGATGATATTCTGGAGGTGACAGACTTGACCTTGGGGGAGCTGGGGGTGGCAACGGCTGACAGAAAGCTATGGCGTGGGGTGGTCCATGAAGTCACGAAAAGTTGGAAGCGACTGAACGAATAAACAACAACAAAGGTACCAGGGTAGACTTCTTGGGGAGGGCATTCCATAAATGGGGTGCCACAACTGAGAAGAACCTCTTGCTTGTAACCACCCTTTAGATGTTCTGACCACAAGCCATTTAGGATTTTAAAGGTCAACACCAACACTTTGAATTGGGACATGAGGTGGCAGCAACAGGGTTTGGGATGCACAGGGAGGGTGGCGACCCAGCAACAAGGGGGCCCAAGGCAGCAACAATGGGGTTCGCCACCATGCATGTGCTTTCCCTCCTCAGGCACTGCGATCTCCAGATGTGTTGGACTACAGCTCCCATAATCCCCGACCACTCACAACGTTGGTGCAACGTTTGAGCCGAGAATTGCATTGCAAAACTTGGGACGTTGCATATGTGAGTTCAGTCCATTCGCTTAGGGCATTCTCTTTAGCAAGGTTCAACGTCCTCCTGTAGGAGGAATTTTCTGGTGGTCTTTTAAGAGGTACTGAACACAGGCACAGGTTCCTGCAATACTTTGTAACAGTACTCCTTAAATTCCGTACTATAGTAGGTGTAAAGAAGATCTGGAGATAGACATCCAGAATGATTGACTTCACTCAGACTCACAAGCACAATGAAACAATTACAACTTTAAAAACATTTATTAAAACAATTTAAGTAAGTTAAAGTCAAACAGACACACAAACCTCCATTCAGCAAAGCAAATTAAAAGAACATACTCACAAGTCTGGCAGATTGGAAGAACAAGACAAACATAGACAAAAACAGACAAACACAGGATCTGTGAAGGAGCTCTTCTGCACAGAGGGACTCCCATCTCTCCCAGGCAAGACCAAACCATGCCTGAGGGAAAGGGAAGATCTCTTATCCCTCTGTGCTCAGCCTTAAATGCCCAATTTGACATCATCAGCTCCTCCTATTGACATCTTCTAAACTCCTAAACCCATTGGACCACCTCATAATTTAGACCATCCTCTCCTGAAAACCTCCTCCCTTTTCTCAATTAGTTGTTTATGACATCGAAAGGTCAAGTTCCCTGTTCTTGTGGTTGTCTGGCTCTTATTTTTCTAACCACAACCTCACCTGTCCTTCACCCTGGACCCTTCCTCTAGTTACAGTTGGTACATGTCACAAGTTCTTATGACTAATGTCTTTTGAGCAATACCAAGTTGCAAGTTTCCAAAGGTAATGTTTTTGAACAATATCAAATCATATTTCCAAATCATTTTCTATCAGGCCTTATCCAAATCAAATCATCTAACCCTGATACATTGTTCTATGTGTGTATGCCTACTTGTCCCTTTAATATTAAAGCACTGCTCTATCACTTGTACACCCATTCAAACCCATTCTATGCCCCCAAAACATCTTTCTCTCTGCTATGCCAACAAACTTTTATAACCCCAATCTTACACATAATGAGTAAAATTTCAAATGAAGAAATAATCTTACACTCCCCACTAATTTATTTGTTGGAAGATACCTCAAGATTCCTCTGAAAAACAGGGGCTGTCCCTGCAACAATGCCGAGGTGGAGTCAATTTCACATGTCCTTTTCCCATGTAACTACTACCAAGGGGCAAGAAAGGATCTTCTTCAGCCTATCTTTCAATCCTTCCCAGGCTGCTCTGCAGAATCACAGAATAGTAGAGTTGGAAGGGGCCTATAAGGCCATTGAATCCAACACCCTACTCACTGTAAGAATTCACCTCAAAGCATACCTGACAGATGGTTGTCCAGCTGACTCTTGAATGCCTCTAGTGTGGGAGAGCCCACAGCTTCCCTAGGTAACTGGTTCCATTGTCGTACTGCTCTAACAGTCAGGAAGTTTTTCCTGATGTAACTTGAGCCCATTAGTCTGTGACCTGCACTCTGGGATGATCAAGAAGAGATCCTATTCCTCCTCTGTGTGACAATTTTTCAAGTATTTGAAGAGTGCTGTCATGTCTCCCCTCAATCTCCTCTTCTCCAGGCTAAACATGCCCAGTTCTTTCAGTCCCTCCTCATAGGGCTTTGTTTCCAGGCCCCTGATCATCCTCGTTGCCCTCCTCTGAACACACTCCAGCTTGTCAGCATCCTTCAAGAAGAACTGGACGCAATACTCAAGATAAGGCCTAACCACTGCCAAATAGAGGGGATCCAGCACCTCTCATAATCAGTCTGCTTCAAGGTATCAAGAAGTTAATCACAGTGGAGGTGGCCAAATTTTCGAATTTGGCCATCTCTACCAGATCTTATGGATAGTTCAAACCTTGTCCTCTCCCTCAGTTGTGTTTACATTCTCTCCTATACTTGTATTTAAGTGATGTTTTAATGGTCTGTTAACTGCAAATAAAGAATTACAATGCTTAGATATGCAGGCCAAACAAAATTTCAGCTCCCTCGCTAGCCCAAAGCCACTCTTCCCAACCCTCTCTTTCCATGAAATCATCCGCGACATGCGTGCCACCAGTGCAAAACAAGGTTCATCAAAGCCACGATTGCTTTACATTTATCCACACCAAGATGTCCTTCTCATCTGTTATACTTCAAGTGATCTAAGCCTCTCTTTCTAGCTTGCTGTATTATGTCTCTGTCTCTCTTTTTTTTTTCCCTCCCTCATTATACACTGTCACATTTCTGGCTGGTGCTGTCCTTTGTTCTCCACCTCACTTTCTTCCAAAGCAGACATCAATAAAGCTTACAAGGCTTACATGCCCACAGGTTTAAAAAGTGGCATTAACAATTTCACCCAAATAGTGAGTGGCTATTAAAAGAACATGGGTGGGTGGGTGTTTTCCCTCCCTTGTTTACATTGCTCCCTTTCTTTAATACCTCTGATCCATTAAACAGGACTATTTTTTCCCTTGCAAATCTATGACACTTTTAAAAATATAGCCACAGGGTACCATGACCTCCTGTTTAATGACACACTGAAGCCTTATTCCCCCTTAATCCCGTCTTCCTCTTTATTGTTCACAGTCAATGTTACGTGCACCGAACGTCACGACTCTAATTCCGTATGTCGGACAGCTCTCAGACAGACTTGTCACCGTTTATCAATGCCAAGAGAGCTATCCTTGTCATGTATTTATTAGCTTTTAAAAAGGTTTGTCTCTTTCTATGAATAAAAACTGTCGCTTTTTCATCAGCGTTTGTCAAGATTGCTGCTATTCGCTCAGTTATCGGCCTTTTCCCCCCAATGACGTATTGCCATTTTGATAGTCAAACATCCACTTCATTCTGTGCTGAACCATTAACCTTGAACATCGAGTTCTCTTGCTTAAACACCTGCAAGACTCAGTAGTGGTAGCTTTATGCTGGGAAACTTTCCATTCCTCTTTCCCCGACTCTCAGCATTTTGTTTAAACATTCAATCTGGCTGCAGCCTTGAGGTGACAGGAAAGTTCTCAACTTCAAATCTCACACCTAATATTATTATTTATGATTTATACCATGTGGCCCTGAGAATTACACGTGCAAAGTAGACATAGGAAGCTGCCTTATACTGAGTCAGACAGTGAGCTTCTCTAAACAAGTGATCCATAGCACACTCGTGATTGACCACTCCCAGAAGTTTGCAGGCTCATTATACAAAGTCATCAATGTTCAGGACATCTCCTGCACTATCCCCTGGAAGTTGCAGGGTTTTAAAAAAGGAAGGATTTAAAGTGGTAATGTCTGGGAAATCACGTAATCTCCCAGTGTGTAAACTCAGCACTAGTTATGCCACTAGATAGTGTTGTCTCATTAAAGTGAATGGAAGTGAATAGAGCACCCTGAGAGAGGACGTATTCAGTTTCAAACCACGTGTCCACCTGTGTCCACCCATGTAATGGTGCCAGTCATAATCTTAGAAAGACAGTGGATGCAGAAAGCCCTGGTAAGGCAGTGCAATTCTTTTTAAATGTAGAGAAGCTCTCTGAGTCCATCAACCTCACCATTGTCTAAACTGATTGGCAGAAGCTCTTTGGCTTTCAGACAAGTGTGTTAAGTGTCTCCTGAGCCTGGCTGGAGCCAATACTTGAGAAATAGGGCTTGGCCTCTTTAAGTTGCAACATCTTCTTTCATAGTGGGTGGAGCTAAAGACAGCACCTAGACTATTCAAAGCTGCCAGGCTATTAAAGTCACAGTTACTCCAACTTGAACCCTGAATTACATTCTAAATGCAGTTTGGAAGCCGCCCTCCACCGCACAGTTGATATAACTTGCCTCTAGATTTCTTTCTCCTTTCCCTCCTCCCCATTCCAAGACCAGTGATGTCGTAGTTGCTTCCCTCTCTTCCCTTTGATCTACTCCTAGGCTGAGATGTGATGAGGAAAGAAACACCTCAAGGAGATAATCTACTGGCATCAGAGTCAGATAACTCTGGGGAGGGAAGAGAGGAGCTTCAGAAAAGATGCTCTGAAGTACAGCTTTGGCAAACCAAGCTCTTCCTCTGCACATCAGAGATACTTTTTTTCCATTTCAGAAAAGGGGCTTTGCTCACTTTAGCTTTCTTTGTTCATCTAACACTATGTAAAAGAGCATTTGAAGATTTGCTTTTACTCCAGAATTCATCTTTGTCTAATCATTTGAGCTGTGAGATAGCCAGGACAAATGAATCTTCTGTTTTGACATTTTATCAACCATGAAAGCTACACCAGCAGTTCTGAAACATATTCTTTTAAAAGCATATTGGGATATTTTGATTTGGGGGTTGTTTTATGGTGGTGGTTGTAGATACCCCAGTGTTATCATTTAAAAATACCAACACATGTTCTCAGACAACATGATCAATAATCTTGATTATTTCATAGAGTCATAGAATCATAGAATCGCAGAGTTGGAAGGGGCCTAAAAGGCCATCGAGTCCAACCCCCTGATCAATACAGGAATCCACCCTAAAGCATCCCTGACAGATGGTTGTCCAGCTGCCTCTTGAATGCCTCTAGTGTAGGAGAGACCACAACCTCCCTAGGTAACTGATTCCATTGTCGTACTGCTCTAACAGTCAGAAAGTAATCCAATACTTCCAATAATCTAGACATGAGCTTCTGGAGTACTGCAGATAGCCAAATGTTCTCCCCATCTTCAAGAAGAGGGAAGGGGAAGATCCAGAAAACTACAGACCAGTCAAACTGACATCAATCCCAGGCAAAATTCTTGATTAAGTATTTAATCTGTTTATAAAAAATAATGCACTGATATGATGGCAAAATTTATGGCAATAATCAGAGAAAAGTCTACATCTACATTTAGAACTGAATGGAAACCTCTTATAGACCTTTTGCAGGTTCTAGAAAACAATGGTTTGTTTATCTGTGGATTCAACGAATAAGAAGAAAATTCTAAGACAAAACGAAGAGGGGAATTTTGAATTTTGTAATTATAGAGCAAGAGAAAATAGGGTTACTTATTTTTGCAGTAGAGAAAATCAGAAGTCCATCTTAATTTTGCATGTTTTCTTTGTGTTTTGTGTTTTTTTGTCTTCTTTTGTATTGTGTGTTTGTTAGTTTTTTGCGAAAATAATGTTTAAAAATGCATTGATTACTAGGAGTCAACATGGGTTTGTTAGGAATAAGTCAGGCCAGACTAATCTTAGAGAGAGAGAGAGAGAGAGAGAGAGAGAGAGAGAGAGAGTTTCTACTATATGCATTTGTTGTGTGCTCATCACTTGCTTCTCACTGTTGTTTACAGGTTCTTCAGATGAAATTGTAACCCTCCAGTTTCACTTCTGTTTGTAAACAACACTTTCCGTGAGGGGTTTTTTAGAGCACGGCAAATGGGATATTATTTCTGATGGCAAAAGAAAGCGTGATTTCCTCTTGTGTATTTGTGCTATTTCGCTATACTACAGTGTCTCCAAAATGTTATGTAGTGCACAAGCAGGAAAGGAAACATTCCTCGTGCATTGCTCGGATCTCAGTTCTGTGATGAAACCTTGTGCCTTGTGTAGAAAAGCCCAGGTTTGGCAGATCGTGGGTATGCTATGAACATAGTATATCTTGATTTCATCAGAGCATTTGACAAGGTTTCCCATTATATCCTTGCTGAGAATATGGTAAAATGCAGGTTAGACAATACTACAATTGCATGGATACACACCTGGTTGAGCAACCATACTTAGGCTGTGCTAATTAATGGCTTGGCACCCCCCTGGAGGGAGGTCTTGAGTGTGTACCGCAGGGCTCTGTCCTAGGCCCTGTGCTGTTCAGCAATTTTATAAATAATTTGAATGAGGGCGTAGAGGGATTGCTTATCAAATTTACAGATGACACAAAATTAGGAGGGATAGCCAACACCGACAGGATCAAGTTTCAAAAGGATCTAGACAGGCTGGAACACTGGGCCAAATCTAACAAGATGAGATTCAACAGAAATGAATGTAAAGTCTTGCATATAGGTACAAATAACTCAAAGACACAAGTATAGACTGGAGGAGACCTGGCTTGAGAGCAATACATATGAAAAGGACCTAGATGGCAGACTTAATAGAGCCAGCAATGCAATGTGGCAGCTAAGAAAGCTAATGTAATCTTGTGCTTCATTAGCAGAGGTATAGCATCCAGATCATGGGAAATAATAGTTCTGCTCTATTCTGTGTTAGGCTTAATTTGGTGCACTGTGTCCGGTACTGAGTGCCTCATTTTAAGAAGGACGTTGACAACTTCCTGACTGTTAGAGCAGTACGACACTGGAACCAATTACCTAGGGAGGTTATGGGCTCTCCCACACTAGAGGCCTTCTAGAGGCAGACAGACAACCATCTGTCAGGGATGCTTTAAGATGGATTCCTGCATTGAGCAGGGGGTTGGACTCGATGGCCTTATAGGCCCCTTCCAACTCTACTATTCTATGATCCATGTCCAGGGAAGAGCAATCAGGATGGTGAGGGGGGTCTGGAAAGCAAGTTCTATGAGGAATAGTTGGAAGTGTTGAATATGTTGAGCCTAGAGAAGAGATTAAAAGGAGACATGATATTGAAAGGCTATCATGAAGAAGATGGAGAAGACTTATTATTATTATTTGTTCTCGAAACGAGAACAAACGAAACGAAACACATTTCCACACTTGTGTGGTTATGTTATTCCACTGCACCCCAGTGCCACCTAGAGGTGACATGGCAGAAAAGCAGGAAAAGAAAAACATTTTGTGTAGAGCTCAGATCTCAGTTCTGTGAGGAAACTGAAAGTAGACAGAGTGGATTAACAGCCTTGTGTAGAAAGGCTCATGATAATGACGATAGGAACAAATGTGTTCCATGAGTAGAGAGATGCAGTTCTGGGTAACACCAGTAGAGAATTGAAGTAGGGCAGCTATTTTGACTTCTGTTATAGTCAAGTTAATCAAAGTTTGCATTGCCCAGTATTAACGAAAGTTTCATTTGTTCCCCATCTCAATGTCCCATGTCATTCGTTTTCAAAATGTTTGCTTTTCCCTAGTAGCTTAAAAGCTACTATTATGAAAAACATCAGTAGCTGGCCCTAGGCACTGGGGTTTGTAAGGTACAGCTGTGCATGTGGAAGAGGATGGATTATGCTCAATAAAATTATTATTATTATTATTATTATTATTATTATTATTATTATTAATTTGTTACCCGCCTCTCCCTCTGGATCGAGACAGGGTACAACACAAATGCAAACACCATAAAATACATGTAACTAATTAAAACATTTAAAACTAATACATTATTAAAAGTTGAACATATTAAAAGCAGCACATTATTAAAAGGCATCTTAATATGATCATATTTGCAGTATGATTCCTTCCATTACCTGAATAAAAGAAGCCAAGTTTTCTTCATCCAAACAAACCTTCAGGGAACTTACCCACAAATTATTAGGGTTTCTTTTTTTCCCCTGAACCTAATAATTCTGCTAGGTACAAACAGACCTGGTTTTAGTGTAATAGTATCCACATCATGTTCCGGTATAAGGACACTTCCCCACCCCACCTGGCAAAAAAAAAAAAATCCATATACAAGTATAATTGACTTACCACATTTTCCAAAATGTGTGTAATTTTGCTTTTGGAAGACTTTCCGGAATTTTAACAAATCCTACCAGAACCTCCACCCCAAATCTTTGTCCAAAGACATGGTACTCTAAGGAAAGCTTGAAAGCTAATGGCCTGAAGTACCCAAAGCTAGGGCAGAAAAGAAAAGGTACATAAAAGCCATGGGTGGAGGGTTGAAAGCAGCAGGAAGTAGCAGTGCCCCAGACCCTGAAGGACATTGAGTTACTTGGAGGCACAAAACAGATTGAGAGGACATGCAAGACAGATCAACTCATTATTGCTTTAATTAATGAGCCTTTCAATGGGTAGGCAAACATTTTGAATGGTGATTAAACCTACATGGGAACCCAGTACCATCAATGAAATCACATGCAATGTCAAACTAGCACGAAGGAAATGTTATAATTACAGGGCTGATTCTGACATTAGCCATGGTGGGTTTGTCCCCACTTGAAATAGTAGTAGTATTGTGATTTCACTGTCCTTACCATCCACCACACCTTGATAGAACTTCTAATTCAATAAGTTATTAAATTATCCTCTTGCAAGCAGGGTTTTTTTTTAGTGTGCAGGTGGATGCAAAATGTGCAGTTGGGGGAGGGGGAATGTGTAGTTGGAAATTTGATAATATGCAGTTGAAAAAAGTGGTGAAAAAATAAGACACATGTTATGTGTTACGTGTATGTGTTGATTAAGAACTTAACAATAGACAAAGTCAGGTATGGCATGTAACAAATTATATAAGGCTGTATTATGGCAAATTCTAAGTTATCTGTATAAATTTCTACTGTTCAAAATATTTATATTACTGTATATATGTATAAATATTTTCTTTTCATGTATTTGTCATGGCCTTTGGCTAGTACAATAAACTTTGAACTTGAACTGTAAGGATGCAGGTGAAAGAGCCCTTGATGGTGTGACTGATGTTGTTGGGTCCTGTGACAGTGTTGCCTGAAAAAGGATTGAAAGAATGACATCTTCAATATTTTATTTGTATTTTTTACATTTGTATTTTCCCTCCTTCAATTTGGTGCCCCACTTAACTAGGCCACCACCTAGCTCATATATTTGGACAGGCTGTCCCTGCTCTTTATTTGGAAGGCTATTAAACATTGTACCTCTCAAATAAAATGAGCTGAAAATGTGTGTAGATATTCAACTGCTGTCAACTAGAACAATGGTCAACAGTGAATGGGAAAGGAGATAGCCTTTTGATAGCAGCAGCCATCTTGAATTTCCCAAAATTCAAAAAAGCACCTTGAGAACAAGGCTTTCGGGGGGGGGCTAAAATGATGGCTACTAGAGTTCTCTTCCTTTCAAAAGGATTTCTGGAAGTAAAGCAGAAACAAAATTTTGATGTGTGTGAAACAGCTGAGAAAAATATTTCTGTAAATATCGCTGAAACAATTTTGTATAAAGCAGCAGTTTCTGCAGCTGAAACTCTCCCCACGGCCTGAGTTCGATCTCAGCGGAAGCTGGTTTCAGGCAGCCGGCTTGGGTCGACTCAGTGTTCCATCCTCCCGAGGTCGGTAAAATGAATACCCAGTTAGCTGGGGGAAAGGTAATAACGGCCGGGGAAGGCAACGGCAAACCACCCGCTATAATGCCTGCCAAGAAAACATCAGCGAAAGCTGGCATCCCTCCAAGAGTCAGTAATGACTCAGTGCTTGCACAAGAGGTTCCTTTCCTTTCCTTCATACTAGAAGTAGGACTATACAAAATTGTCATAGTTCTATTTCATACACGAATAGACCGTCTTTTATATATCCCAGTCGCAAGCCCACCCACCCACCCCCCAAAACTCTATAAAAGTCATAAACTTCTATAAATCTCTGTTAAACAGCAAAGCTAAAAAAAAGGTAGTGTTTTTCAAAAACATATTCTTTTTCTAGAATGCCTTGATCTATGAGTTCCCATCCCACCCCCATCTTACTGAACATATTACTTCTGATGATTGCTGTCAAAGCCTTGTTATGCATCATAGACTTGTAAACACTTCTAAAGCCAATTTAAAATGCTTCCTCATTTAGCTGGTGGATGACTTCCCTCTTGTCGGAATTACCCAACTCATTAGATTGAATTAGTGCTTAATAAATGCTGCGTTCTTAGCAGCATGGCAGCCATTTAGGAGTCGACGTGCAATGCTGACATTGGGACTAAGTGTGGCCTAAACCTAATACATTGGAACATTTATTGATCTGGTTCTTTTCCCACTTTTAATTAGAAATTGACTTTTTTAGTCATTTTACATTAGCAACAAATTGAAAGGATGCACAGTAATTCTTTGTATCAAAAAAAGATGATACTTGCAAGGCTGTTTTACGATTGGACTAGCAATATGACAGTGCATATTTCTACCAAGGATATTTAACAAAATAACAGATAAGAAGGGACAGGAGGAATGGCTGTCCCTCAGCATCTGCCATCGGAGGCGGTTGCCTCACTCTGCCTAAAGGTAGGGCCAGCCCTGTTAATCAAAAAATGGTCCCCCCTAAGCAATGGTGTGTTCCTGTATCCTTGGTTGTTCTTTAGTCCTGACTTCTGGCTTGCTTCTTGACCTTATTTCTTTGCTTATCCTTTTGGTTTTGACTTAACCTTTGATCCTTGCTACTGTCTTGTCCCATGGCTCCTGGCGACATTAGCAGGTGACTGGTCTCTTTGCAATGAAAAGCAGTACTTATGGTGCAATCCTCTACATGTCTACTCAAAAGTGAGTTCAATGGGTCTTATTCCCAGGAAAGTAGGTGTAAGAATGCTGCAACCACATCATTTTCTATAAAACATGTTGCTGTTAAAGGGACAGGAGTAGGCAGGGCAGTTTTTAACTGGTCAGTTGACAATCTCAGCAGGGAAAGCAAATGGGGGGAGTTAAATGTGGCAATTCTAGTCCTAAAACTGCTCTAGCTCAGTCTGCCTAGTGCTAATGTTATTCAGGGATCCGCAATGTCACGACGTTCAGCGCAGATAACGAATCACTTTCGGCCTCACTGCAGCAGCCCCTGATGTATGAATGAAAAACCTTTCAATAGCATTATTAGCGTGAGCTAAGCAGAATGCAGGCCTTGGCATGGTTCAAGATCACAGGCAATTGTGAAGGCTAGGAGGACAAAGAGAAGCTAAACATATCCCTGCACGCTGATTGGATTCTCAGTACCCTTTTCCATCAACCTGAAGGGCTTTGTGAATAAAGACAAGAGAAGCACATTCTCACCAGTGCAAATGCTATTGTATGTGCCCATGTAATAAATCTCCTTAACCCTTTTGGAATGACCCCTATAACTAAACAAACCCCCATACTTGAATGCTTAAAAACAAACAAAGAAGTATCTGTGAAACCAGGACTGGGACCAACACCTCGCCTCTTAACAGGGCCCAGAACTGATGTCTGACCTGGGCTCCCCTTATTTATTTGTGGCCCAACACTCAAAGCAAAACTGGACAGCTAGATCTAGCCACCATTTTGATCCTCCCCAACCTGATGATGCTCTGGGGCATTGTGGGAAATTAACAGGATTGGCTACACCCAGCTGCTTGGAGCACAGCCACAGGAGTTGTGAAGAAACTGAGGTATAACTGAGGTAAAAGTTTAACAGTTATGATTTATTTCAGAAACTGGGGGTCTGAATGGGCTAACAGTAAGAGAAAAAATATGCTTTGTTTTGTTTTGACTTGACGCTTGTGCCTGAGGAAAGTTACATTGTAAATATGGTGTGTTGGCAAATTGGTAGTTGCTGTGAAAATGAAGGCAGGTTTCTGTCCTTATACATGGGAAGGTAGGACCAAAATTGGTGCCATTTGATTGGAGAATAGCTGAAGAGTCTAAGGCCACAGCTAGACCTAAGGTTTATCCTGGGATCATCCAGGGTTCACCCCTGCCTGAGCACTGGATCCCCTGTGTGTCACCTAGATGAACTGGTTTGACCCCTGGATGATCCAGGGATAAACCTTAGGTCTAGCTATGGCCTAAGAATGCCCATTGGTGTCTTCATGAGAAGCTGGGGAGCCCGAAGAAGTCATCACCTTGGAAGAAGAGCAGTGACAAGATCAAGAAGTTGAACTAAGGTCAAAGCTGTAGAAAGTTCCAGGAGGGAGCCAAACTTGTCCAGGGCCAGATCTGCACTAAGCAGGATATGACACTTTGAAAATGTTTTGAAAACTGTACATGGAGCACGTCCTGGGCCCCAACAGTTGTCACTACTGTTATAAACCATTTTAAAGCAGTAGTGTAGATCCTGCCCTGAAAAAAGACTGCTATTCAAGCCCTCCTGTTAGGCCTCTGAGGCCATAGCTAGACCTAAGGTTTATCCCAGGATTGTCCTGGGGTCAAACCTGTTCATCTAAGTGTCACACAGGGCATCCAGCGCTCAGGCAGGGATGAACCCGGGATGATCCTGGGATAAACCTTAGGTCTAGCTACGGCCTGAGTTAACTGGGGTGGAGCTAGAAAGGAGAACTGGTTTAAGTTTGGTTAGGGAAGGGATAGGAACAGGGGCTGCTAATACCTGGTTTGTGGTTAAAAAAAAGTATCTGCATAGAACCCCTTTTTAAAAGTAGCAGCAACATTTATGAATAGGTTTTCTTGTTTTATTTCTTTTCAATAAAATAGCTATATATCTTTGTTTATGATCTGTTTTATCTCATGTTTAATGACCAGTTACCTTAGGGAAAAGTGCCTATTTTAAATTAAGGGGTATAGTTTAATAGCAGCAGGAGAAGGGAAGGCTTGCCCAGAAGTGAGGGATGATTCCATATTTTGTGATGGGTGGAATTGCCTAGTGTAAAGGCCCTCAGCCCCAGATCTAAGTTGTCCAGAGAAGCCTTCTTGAAGTCACTGATGGGTTCAGGGGCCTCACCAAAGGAGATTTTGTCCACGATCCCCTCAAACCTGTGATCACTGGATCGATCAGTACAACACTCCATGCATTGTGTATGATGTCAACTACCACATGTTAACATCTAAAACAAAGTTGAAATGTATTTCTTTGCCCAAAGTTACCTATGGAATTATCTCCTAAGAATGCTGATAATCTACAGACATACTATGAATACTATGAAATATGTGACAGTATTTGTTAATTGTGAATCAAAATTAACAATTAAGATGTCTGCCCCCCTGCTCTGCCCCCGAAGGCCTCATCAGAGTAACACTATGGCTTCCACCATTTTGCCACTCACCAGTAGGTCAGTGATAGGGCATCCACCTTTGCATCATCAAAAAGGAGGAAATGCATCCCCCCAAAAAAGGATGAATAAAATTTGCACATGCAGATTTAGAAATAATGGCTATAATTTAAATAGAAATACAATGGAGGTGACCTGTATGACTGCTCAGTCTGCTTTCCAACTCTAGATGGACACTTCAAGGCCCCTCCTCTACCTTCCTAGGGTCCGTTATCTTTAAACCAGACTTGGACTAGACAGCCCTTCAAGTAGAGGATTGCCCTCTATAAAGTAGGGCAAATAGCCAGCTTAGCCCGTGAAATAGGCTTACGTATTCCAGTCCTGCCCATTTCCAACACCAAGGTTTGCACTGACAATTCCAGCTGCTATGCACTGTGTGCCAGTTGCATATTGAGGGCTACCAATTTTCCAAACTTCTGCTTTTCTAATTTATTTATTTATTGCATTTCTATACCACCCAATAGCCGAAGCTCTCTGGGCGGTTTACAAAAAGCGCTTTAAATATTAGCAGAGTGGGATACTTATCTTGGTGCCATAAAAAGCCCCAGCTGTACTTCTCTACAGATCAAGCTCCTATTAACAGCACAGGACTAAGCAAGTGTGTCTTTTTCTGATCAGTTGGCAACCTAGTTGCATATGCATTGGAAGAAACAGACATGCACCTTTCTACCTAGCAGAAGGGGGTTGTACTATGAATTATATTAGCTGCAAGGCCCACTTTTTACCCAATGAGTGACCCTGCCCTTTATACATCAGAGCGAAAGTACTGAAGTGAGACAGATCAAATGGAATGCATTACTTTTGTGTGACTGAAATGTTTTATTAGCATTTATAAAGAATGCCAAAATACAGAAAGAGTGAGTGAAAGAGAGAGATGTTTGCTGATTTACAACAAAGCTCTTTATAGAATATGGACCATGAAAAAAGAGTAATTACAGGAAAGCCATAAAATGATAGAGATGAAGGGGGGTTTAGAAGCTATCTAGTCTAACCTGCTGCTCAATTTATTATTTTATTGTTGCATTTATATCCCGCCTTTTTTTTCCTCCAATGAACCCAATCCTCTCAACAACAACCCTGTGAGGTAGGTTGGGCTGAGAGTTTGTGACTGGCCCAAAGTCATCCAGTCGGTTTCCATGGCCGAATGGGAACTAGAATCCGGATCAACCGACTCCCAGTCCAACACCTTAGCCACTACACCACACTGGCTCTCAATGCAGGGCATCTACATCATCCCTCAATTTGAAGACCTCCTATGGGAAGACCCTACCATTCAGAAAAGGGTTGCATTGTCGAACTGCTCTTACAATTAAGAAATTAATGTTCAGATGAAATCTATCCCCCTTACAGGGATCGCCTATCAAGGATAGACGTGGTTGGGCACCTGTTGCTCCTCCTCCTCTTGATCATTGCAACCTGCTTGTCCATCTGCCTCTCACTCTGGACCAGACTACCATGGTGGTGAGAAGGAGGAGCAGATGGTGCCACTGCCTACTGGCTCTCTGCCTGTCTAGCAATCTCACTTTTTGAGTTTGGGCCAGGAACGTGGAGTTTCCATTTAGCTATGTTAGATAATTGCATGCATGCCTTTATTTATTTATTTATTACATTTATATCCCATCTTCTTCCCCCTTGCAAGGAACCCAAGGCAGTTTGCAGAGTCCTCCTCCTCTCCATTTCACCTTCACAACAACCCTGTGAAGTAGAGGAGGCTACAGATCAGTGACTGCTCCAAAGTCACCCAATGAGCTTCATAGCTGAGTGGGGACTAGAACTCAAGTCTTCTGAGTCCCAGTCCAACCACTAGACCACTCTGGCTCTCGAAAGGAAAACAGATCTGCTCTGGTGTAACTGGTTCTTTGAAATTAAAGAGAAATTGCACTCATGGGGATCATGTTGCCTCACTACAAAAGGTAGAAAAAGCCTTGACTTGGGAAATTGTGAAACACGCATTGGCCGCATTCAGAAGACATCTTAAACCACAGCTTTAACCATGGTGAATAAAGCAAAAAGCCTTATTCACCATGGTTAAAGCCATGGTTTAAGGTGTCTTATGAACAAGCCCACTGAAAGCTACAAGGAAGTGTGGATGAAATTATAAACAGAAAGCTTTTTAAAACTGGATGGGGGGGATCCTTTCTTATTCTGTCAGTCAGAGATTAAATGAAGCAGGAAAAAAATACTTCCCAGGTGTCACATTTTGAAGAGGCCTTCCCTGGAAGATAATTTGCATATGACAGCCATGACACAGGCACTGGTAACTTAGTTCTTCCTACCTTTTTAATATCTTTAGCTTTTAATCGGAATACCACTGCTAGGATACTGTGGAGCTTTTAATGCTGTAACTCACTGTTAAGTGAGTTCTCCTTTGTTATGCCTTTGTTTGGCTTCCGGCTTGTTCATGCTTGGCCACCTGCTGTTGAAGACATGGTGAGCTGGAGCTCTGGCAGGATTGGGGCCAGAGCTGGCTGTGGAGGGAAGATTCACAGGAAGGAGGAAGAGGACTATGTATATTGCCTCCTAGGAATAAGAGGACTCTGGCCTGCACTGTTAGTATTCATACCTCTGCAGGTACATATTAGCAAACACTATTAAAAAACCCACCTAATCTTGATAAGCAGAGGGTGATGCCAACACGAATGGGTTAACCCATTGAGGCAACTTTCTGATCCTCTTTGCAGTGCTGAATCTACTCCTCCGCCAGAGTAGTACCGCAACTTTAGGACACACTGAATTCCAAAATGCAGGGAAGTCACAGCCAAGGGAAAATTCATCACCAAAGCACTTTGCAAAAATGCAATTTTTATGGCAAAACAACCTGGGAGTGATACAGGTTGGGGGTAATGTCATGTGTCACAGCCATGTGTGAGATGCAGTAGAACCACAGTAAATTCCCCGTGTAGATTGGGCCCAGGAAAGTTCTGCTTCAAGATCCTGACAGGGCTTCATACCTCCATCCGCAACAGAAGACAAACAGGAGTGGGACCATAGTTTGGTGGAAGAGCCTTGCATACAGAAGGCCTCGGGTTCAACCCCTGACATCTCCAAAGGATTAGGTTGCAAGGAATGGGAATAACACACATCTGCCTGAGAGCTATGGCCAATGGCCATGCTGGCTGAGGTGACTGGATTTAAAGTCCAAAACATCTGGAGCATACCATGTTGGGGAAGGTTGCTCAGCAGACATTACTACTAGATAGACAGATAGTCCTATCTGGTGTAGGGCACCATCCTGTGTTTCTTATAACATCATTTACACTGAGATCCCAAACAGGGTAGGCATTGTCAAGCACCTGCTGAGACCCACATCACTGACAAAAGCCCCTCTTCCTCTTCATCCTTGCAACCTGCTTGCTTCTCGCAATGGCTCAGACAACAGTGCTGGGGAGGAGAAATAGATGCTACTGCCTACTGGCTTACTGGTTCTCTGCCTGGCCAGCAAACAAGTCGATGCAATGATGAAGAACAGGGAAAGGAGCGGTAGCAGCTGGTGGCAATGGCTGTGAAAAGACACTAAAGGAGGGAGCTCATTGTGGGTGCCTTGCCCAAGGGCCCTGAAGAACCTGAAGCCAGCCCTGGAATAGCGAACTTGCCAGGCTAAACAAGTCCAATCAGTTTCAGCAGTTCTCATTGTTGCAATCACAGAGTTGGCAGGGATCCTGAGAGGTCATTTAGTCCAAACCACAATCCCCTAACAATACATATAACTGCATTTTGAATGTGAAAGTACTTAAAAAACAGCTTTTATTTGTGGTCATCCAGAAATATATATAGGTTCCAGATGTGTTTAGGCTCAGGGCCCCAACATGTTCAAACCCAACACTGATTGAATTCAAGTCATGAATCCAGGTGCTAGCACTGACAAAGTCCAACCCCAATAACAGGAGAGATAACAGGTATAGGATGACCCTATGAAAAGGAAGGCAGGGCTCCTGCATCTTTAACAGTTGCATAGAAAAGGGAATTTCAACAGGTGTCATTTGTATGCATGCAGCACCTGGTGAAATTCCCTTTTCTATGCAACTGTTAAAGATGCAGGAGCCCTATCCTCCTTCTCATATGGTCACCCTAAACAGGTACCAAAAGTTAAGAGGAGGGAGGTAAAGCAACCAAGCCGGGCCTTATATCAGCAACAAGAAGCCCAGATCTGATAGAGGCTGCGGTACAAGGTTGGCTCTATGAAATCTCCTGCCTCCTAGGAATAAGAGGAATCTGGCCTGCACTGTTAGTATTATTCAAGCCAGAATTGTCTATTAGGGCTGTGCACGCACACCTCTTCACCTCGGAGGCCGATTTGGAGCTTCCAAATCACCACTGATTCACCCCAGAAATGGCCTTTTCCTGTTTCCATAGTTAGCAACAGTAGATCTATGGCAGGCCAAAGTCGCCACCTTCCTTAAAGATAGCTTTCTTGGAGGACAGGCAGTCCAGCAGTGTGAGCAGAGGGTTTAAGTAAGTCCTGTGGGCAGGTGAGGGACAGCAACTTACCTTTGGGCTGAATCTTCCCAAAGCACCTTGGCTGCTTTGGGCCAAAGTGGTCCAATCCAGTAGGGGTTTGGGACCGAGGTGGTGCACAACCCTATTGGCTACTCTTCAAACCAGTTCCTCCAATGGCATGTGAATCTGTGCCTTACCTAAGACTGATTTTTTTAAAAAATAAAATAAAAGGCAAAATGAAATGAAACTTTACACTCTGGAAGATGTTGAAGAGATTTCAGCATCGGAACCAATGTTTTCAGGTAAGGCATCTGAGGAACTATGTCAAATAGAAGTGACACAAGATGAAGTTTTAGAGCTAATTGACAAATTGCACATTAACAAGTCAACAAGACCAGATGGTGTTTACCCCAGAGTCATTGAAGGACTCAAATGTGAAGTTGCTGTTCTTTTAACAAAATATGAAGCTTCTCAATAAAAACAGTCTACTTACCAGATGATTGGACTGTAGCACCAGCTTTTTGGCACCAGATGTGTAACACCAAAGGGATTTGTTTGTTTGTTTGTTTGTTTGTTTGTTTGTTTGTTTGTTTTAAAGGAACTCCTCATGGGGGATCTGGGAATTACAGACTTGTCAGCCTACCTTCAGCTCTGAGTAAATTGGTTGAATGGATGATTAACGCTATAATTCTTAACCACATAGAACAAGCCTCACTGATGATGGATCAGCATGGCTTCTGCAAAGGGAAGTGTTGCCTCACCAGACTTTTAGAATTCTTTAAGGATGTCAGCAAGCATGTAGATATGGGTGATCCTCAAAGACTTTATATGCTTGAACTTCCAAAATATTTCAGCTCTTTCCCTAAAGGCTGCTGAGAAAAGTTAGTAGTCAGAGAATTAGAGAGCAGGGCCCTGTCTAGACGTCGTACTGAAGGCGCATGCATGCGCCCCAAGTACGCCCCTAAAACGATAGTGTAGACTACAGCCAGAAGAGACAGAGGAGGAGGAGGCTGGGGAATCCGGGCGCGTCCTTGCCGCCGCCGCCTCCCCACCGGCCTCCTGCTGCCGGGGTAAGAGCAACCCGGGTCGGAGAGCTCGGCGGAAGCGGAAGCCGAGCTCTCCGACCCGGGTCGCTCTTACCCAGGCAGCAGGAGGCCAGCGGGGAGGAGGAGGCGGCGGCAGCAAGGACGGGCCCGGATTCCCCAGCCGCCGCCTCCTCCATCTCTTCTGGCTGTAGTCTACACTATCGTTTTGGGGGTGTACTTGGGGCGCATGCATGCGCCTTCAGTACGACGTCTAGACAGGGCCTAGGTCCTTAGCGTAGGAATCAATGGAAAATTCTCACAATGGAAGGAAGTAAACTTTGGTTTCTCCCAAGGTCCTGTATTAGATCTGGTAAAATGTAACTGGTTCATAAAAATCTGGCCCTGGGGGTGAGCAGTAAAGTGCCAAAACCTGTAGATGACACTAAGATCATAGCTAGACGTAAGGTTTATCCCTGGATCGTCCAGGGGTCAAACCTGTTCATCTAGGTGACACACAGGGGATCCAGTGCTCAGGCAGGGATGAACCCTGGATGATCCCAGGATAAACCTTAGGTCTAGCTGTGGCCTAAATTTTGCAGGATAGTGCCATCCAAAACACAATGTTAAGAATCCCAAAAGGTTCTCTCCAAACTGGATTTATTTATTTATAGGTAGTATCTAGCAGGATCTGTGCTAGCGCTGCTGATGTTGCACTAGTGTAATCCAATGGTTCTGCAACATAAGTAGTGCTTACTTGCACAACTGGGAAAAGTGTTGATTTGCCATTAAAATTTAACAGTGCATTGGCCAAAAAAAAAAAAAGTCCCCTTTTTGCTGCCATACTGCCAATTTTTTGGCAGCAAATTGCTACCTTTTACCATTGTGCTAGCAAGTACTTACATTTCGGAAACTTTGGTTCATGCTAGTGCAACATCATTATCTGTAATACTGGGACACTATTGCCCTAAATTTTTATATCCACCTTTTCTGGACCAAGTCTATTCAACGCAGAAAGTAAAAGCAACCAAAATATATTAAAATGTAATTCAGCCAATATGAAATAAAAACTATTTCTAAGAGCCACAGCAATAAAATCTCAGAAAAACAGCAGAATAACCAATAAAACACATCAGCTGTTGCCATTTGAAACAGGCAGGTTTTCAAACCTTTTTTACATTCCACTACTGAGTCAGCCAATCATACATCCTTTGGGAGGGAGTTCCAGAAGTCATGGGCCACCCTTGAAAAGGCCCTGTTTCTATAATGCCCACCAATCTAACTGATTGTGATTGTAGTGACCTTGAGATTGTAGTGGATAGCTCACTGAAGACATCAAACTTACAATGCAAACCTATATCTATCTACTCAGCGGCAAGAACCATTGAATTCAATGGAACTTACTCCCAGGTAAGTTTTGTATAGGACTGTAGCCTTATTGTTCAGCAGCAATGAAAAGGACAAATTCAATGCTGGGAATTATTAGGAAAGGGGTTAAAATTAAAAGTACCCATATCATAATGCCTCCAAAAACTCTATGGCACAACTACATTCAGAATACTGTTCTTGTATCCTTTTCAAAAAAGGATATCATTGTGCCTGAAAATGTGCAGGAATGGGCAACTCAGATAATCAGGATGTTGGAGCGCCTTTCTCATGAGACATGGGTAAAATATTCAGGACTTTTTTAATTTAGAAAAATAATGACTTCAAGGGAAGATGGTACCAGTTTATTAACATATGAATGGGGTGGAAATAGAGCATGTTTTTCCCAGTCATATAATATGCTGATAGTGTTGGGCTGGCCTTGCTGATTGCTGTGACACTGCTCAGATGATCCTACTCACATCCAAGCTGAGAGGAAGGCTGGCCGCTTCTCACCCTCCCCAGAGGGCAGTGCCCCACTCGCCATAACAAGCGTATTTGCTGAACTCTGCTCACAATACTAAAGTTGGCGGTCTCCTAGTAAAATTTCTTGGCAGTAGGTTCAGAAGAGATCAAAGCAAGTGCTATTTCACACAACACATGAGCAACTTAATGCAACTTGATAGCACAGGATATGGTAATGATGGCCATTAATTTAGAGGGCTTTTTAAAAGACATTTGTGGCAGAGACATCTATCAGTATCTATTAGCTATGACAGCTAAATGCAACTATCATGCTCAAGGGCAGGTCCGGACATGCCCTGCCTCTTAAATTTCCCAAGCATCTCCCTCCTCACTGTTAGGAAAAGGATGCTGTTCAGCTGGGAAGGCTGGTGGGTCCAATTTCGGTGGTGCAGAGATTCCATTCTAGATTTTATTTACAACCAGCCAGAAGCCTAAAGGAGCTGTCCAAGGTGTTGGACCCATTTTGAGGATAGGGTTCAGCACCTTGGATAGCTCCTTTAGAATAATTAGTGGTGGTATTTATTGCATTTATATCCTGCCTTTTTTTTTTCCTTCATGGAACCCAAGGCAGCATACATAATCCTCCTCCTCTCCATTTTATCCTCACAACAACTCCGCGAGGTAGGTTGGGCTGAGAGTTTGTGACTGGCCCAAAGTCATCCAATGGGTTTCCATGGCTGCGTGGGGACCAGAACCCAGATCTCCCGACTCCCAGTCCAACACTTTAGCCAGTACACCACACTGGCTTTTGGCCTGGTTGTAACTAAAACCCATAATGGGATCTCTGCCCCCACCGAAATTGGAGACACCCGCCTCCCCTGCTGTTCAAGATGGACCTTTTGTCTGATCTAGCAGGTTTCATCTTATGATCTTATGATCTGCAGAACCCCTAGTTTTGAATCCCAGCCGCCCTGATGAGAAGCAAACAAAGAAAAGGCAACACTTGGGCAACAGGAGGTATTTCATCATAACCATGTAATCTCCGTTCCCTGGTAAATCTATCCTTGCAAAATCAAGCGAGCTTATCCCTCAGAAATGCCGGTGTGCCATTGAACACTGGGGAAATTAAAAGAGCGGATTGCACAAGAAAAGTTAGGGGTGTGTGTGGAGGGTGGCTTATGCAGTTTGATTAATTGCATCTGTGTACCTTGAGAAAGTGAGATTATAGGCTGCTGTGCCTCTTAGTGTGTGCGGGTGAGTTCTTTTTTTAAAAAAAAATAGTGCACATATTCTTCTGTCAGCCCTTGTGCCGAGTACGAATGGAAGAAAGTAACTTCAGAGGGTTTTGCATTTAAATGGAAGAAGATTGCGAGGGAACTTCTGCAGCCTCTGTCTGCCTGTTTCTTGGGGAATGTTCCAAAGAGAGAACTCTATGCCTTGGGCGATCAACTATTTATGAACATTCAATCAGAGAAACGGAGAGCCGCTGAGGAATATGTCTCCTGAACTTTCGGCTGACCTGGGTCATGCTACCACCCTTGAAAAGCAAACAAGACCAGCCTGGGAATTCAGTGTTGTTTTTCACCTTTGCACCATCACCAAACTCCTTGAGGAAAATAAGGCAGGCAGTGTCGCAGAAGAGTCCCAGACTCAAAAAAGGAAAAGAAAGTGACCCATCTCACTGAACCCATCATGATCGCCACCAGTGCCGGCAGGCCAGTAGCCATCAGTAGCTTTATTATCATTGGGCAGAACTATGGAAGCTGCCTGCAGAGGTCTATTTAGACGTGGAATCATAGAGTTGGAAGGGGCCATTTAGACCGTCAAGGCCAACCCCCAGAGAGCTTCGGCTATTGGATGGTACAGAAATGCAATATATAAATAAATAAACCCCCAGCTCAGAGTAGGAATCCAGTTCAAAGCATCCCTGCATGAGCGGAAAGCTTAAGCTATCTTATATCAGGTCAGACTATTTGACCATGAGACTCAGTCTTGTCTACTCTGGGCCTGTTCGTACGACATGCTAAGCCATGGTTAGACCACTAACCTTTTGCAGCAAATGCTTAGTGTGTTTAAACCATGGTTATGTAGCCACCATGGTTAGGAATGACACTCTAAACCATAACGTTTAGCTCAACATGCTTAACCACCATGGCTATCACCAGTATTCGAGGCAGTAAGCCTGTGTGCACCTGTTGCTGGGGAACATGGGTGGGAAGATGCTATTTCACCATGTTCTGCTTTGATGGTCCCTGGTCGACAGCTGGTTGGCCACCGTATGAACAGAGTGCTGGACTAGGTGGACCCTCGGCCTTATCCAGCAGGGCATTTCTTATGTTCTTCTGCCTTAGCCTGTTGTCTGAACAGGGTCTATGACTGTCAGCAGCTCTCTACAGCCACGGACTGATGCCTTCGCTACTACCTGATCCTTTTAATTAGTCACTCCAGGATGGAACTTGGGGCTTTCTCCATGCAAAACTTGGGGCCTTCTGTGTGTGCTCTTCCATGGAGTTATGGCCCCTGCCCAAATTTGGCCAGGGCTGGCATCAAGGGTTGGTGTGGTCAGGCACCTGCCAAAGACCCACAGCTCATTATCCCCCTTGATCTGCTCCTCCTCTTCAGCATTACCACCCACCCTGACATCAGAAGGCCTAGCCACACCCACGTGATGTAATTTATTTCCTGGCCGAAGTGCCAGATGGATCTTTCACCTGGTGCTTGAGCCAGGAACCAGGCTTTGCTGTGTGTGAGCTTTCCCAGTTATACTGGCTCCAACTGAGGAGCAAAGGGGACTCAGCCACCTCTGCCCCAGCTTCGCCCAGCCTTCCCCAAGTGGGGACAGGACTTATGGAGGAAGCAGTGTTTGCAGTGCTAAAGGGGTAGGACCTGTGGAGGTGGCACAACCCTCCACTGGCTGGTTTAGGCCCACAGGGTGGAGGTTCTGCACCTCTGATAGAATGAGATGGGACAACCAAACTCCGTGGAAGATGGATGGATAAACATGTAACTAATAATTGGGAATACCTGGATGGAACTGATATTCTCCATTGGTAACCAGGTGAATGCTAAATTACAAGGCTGCCTTTCAATTCCAAGAGGTATGTTCGCAAGCATTTATTATCAATCAATATGTTGCTGCGAGTTGGGAACTAATAATAACTTCCTTCTATTTTCTCCGTCTACTGGCATCCATCTCTTTTCCCTTACCAATAGAGGGATAGATAGTAAAAAAATCAAACTTAGTGATGCTTAGCACACACACCCCAATATAAAATAAAATGCAAATCCAGGGTACTTTGGATTAAAGTTCCCAAGAGTGCAAAATGATAAACAGTGCTGAGAAACACTCACACTTAAGTAGAAGTATATTTTTAGATCCAGCTGACTTCCACTAGCTATTCTATTAAGGAAAAGAGAACGTGTTTTCATTCAACCAGCTCTCATAATCACCCTGCCATTTTTCAGCTCTGAGAAGGAACAATCTGTTTCAAGGAGGGAAATGAGGAATTCTGAATACGGGGTGAGGAAGCTGATTGGAGAGGCAGAAACGTTTGAAATATGTATTGAGGTTTGTTGTGTTTCTTTTAAGAAGAAAAAGAAAAAGAAAGAGGGGAAATCTCTGTAGCAAAATAGAGAGAGGTTTGAGAGAACATCAGATGAGCTAAGATCTTACACAAACATTGCCGATGGTTCTGTGATCTGGAGCGCTGAGCGAAATGCAGCCAGGGTCAAACATAAATCCCTTTGCACGCATGGAGCTAGTCAAATGAATGGTGAAACACCAGCAAGCAGAAGTTTCAGGTACTGTTGCTCTCTCACCCGGTGGTGTAGTGGAAAATTTTGAAGCTCGGGGCCCTGTTATGACCGTCCCTAATAGCCACACGTCTGAGAAGGATCCCAAAATTCAGGCATCTGTATGGATCCATATCAATAAACCCATTCCAGCAGTTTATCCCCACCAGGAGCAGGTCTTTTGTAAAGTTCATGGGTCTTCATTGCCCATTCAGGACCAAGCCACCCCAAAAATACTTTGTATTACAACAAGAAACAATATGGCGCTTGGGAAATTCATTCCCCCACCATCCTAGCTACAGCTAAGGTCAAAGGGGGCAGGGAATTCTGAGGAGGGGGGGCAGATGATGTCAGCATCCCTGCTAATAAAAGTGCTGGCGCACCATCCCCATGAGCCTTGATTCTACTACACCACTGCTCTCACCCAGGGAGCTTAGCACAAAAACATTTTAGAATCATAGAATCATAGAATAGTAGAGTTGGTAGGAGCCTATAAGGCCATCGAGTCCAATCAATGCAGATATCCACCTTAAAGCATCCCTGACAGATGGCTGTCCAGCCATATCTTGAAGGCCTCTCCTGTGGGAGAGCCCATGACCTCCCTAGGTCATTGGTTTCATTGTCATACTGCTCTAACATTCAGAAACTTTTTCCTGATGTTCAGCCAAAACCTGGCTTCCCATATCTTGAGCTCATTTGACCTCCAGCCATCAAATGCATACTACTGGTGGACACTGCAAGCCTATGGAAGTTTGCCAATGTCGCTCCCATGGAGTGACAGGTCAGGGGCATGCAGGCAGACTGTGAAGGCTTAGCCAATAGGTTGCAGCTGGTCAGAGGCAGGAAGGTAGTATCAACAATGCTGGGCAGGTATCAACAGATAGTTCAAGGCACAGATAAGAACCTAAGAAGTGCCCTGATGCTGGATCAGACCAAGGGTCCATCTAGTCCAGCACTCTGTTCACACAGGGGCCAACCAGCCATCAGCCAGGGATGAACAAGCAGGACATGGTACAACAGCACCCTCCTGCCCATGTTCCCCCAGCAACTGGTATATACAGGCTTATTGCCTTGAATACTGGAGATAGCACACAACCTTCAGGGCTAGTAGCCATTGATAGCCTTAGCCTCCAGGAATTTATCCAACCCCCTTTTAAAGCCATCCAGATTGGTGGCCATTACTACATCTTGTGGTAGTGAGTTCCATAATTTAACTATGCGCTGTGTGAAGAGGGATGGGGAACCTCATCTGTGGCGGCCAAATCTGGCCCACTTTGGACCCCAATCAAGCCCTTTCAGGATTCCCTTAAAGGACCCTGCTGATGACAGTCCATCAATATCTGGAGGGCTACATGTTCACCACCACTAGTATATTGCCTGTAGTAAGGAAAAAGAGATGGAGGTAAGCCAAGTGACATCGAAACGAGATGCGGTTGGGTGGGCAGGAGCACATCATTAACCGTCCTCCAGAACACACTGACAACTTAGCCAAATTGTTTAAATCCTGCGACCTCATTTGCCCTGACACATTTGGCAGACCAAACCAAAGTGCTGCTTCCGGTCACCCAGAGAAAGAACTACAATTTCAAGCACTTATCCAAACAGAACAGAATCCCCCGACCTTTCAAAGCTGACCCATTGCCAACCATGATAAATGGATGAACCATCTCATACAGAACAACGCACAGGCTTGGTGCTTTCTGCTGCCTTGATCAAAGTGGATAAATTATGGTCTCAATTGTCAGCGTCTCGGGCAATAAAACATTCGCTAAACTCTTCCTTCCCTCTGATATTTTGCAGGCTTTGGAGATGATTCTGGTCACGATTAATGGCGTATCTCACCATCTAGCTACAGAGGGAGTGTGGAGGGCGGCTTTAGTTCTATCTTCCGCAAATTGATGGCCTCCAGGTGGTTGGACTCCAATAATAATAATAATGATAATGGGAGTTGTAATCCAACACATCTGGAGAGCACCAGGTTGGAGAAGGCTGGTTTAGTTAGTTCAGGACTAAGGGCTGTTCTCCTTCTTTGAGGTTCAATGTAAGCAGTGTCTTGGATCTACAAGCACCTTTCCATATGTGGAAGGTGTCTTTCGCTCACAGGAATGCTGTTGTTGTTTTTAACACCTCGTGCTACAGCATTGTGTCACAAGTGAAACTAACTCCATAGATGTTCCTCCACTTGTGCAAGAGTTCAATGTCTTCTTATGGAAGTATGAGAACAGATACTTATTGTAAGACTGCTTGAACACCCTCCAGACCTCTGCCGCCCTCAGCACTATCAGAGCCACAGTGCCAGCAGTGCCATTCACTCACCACCTTTTGCTGCTTCTGCCTCCTCTTCTTCCTCCTCCTCCTCCTCAAGTTTACCCCAGCTGCAGCACTTATTACAGCTGTTCAGCCACTGTTCAGTTACATGGTGACGGGGCATCTATCATGTTAGATTTTCCAAGCTGTAGTGCCTAATTGTCAGGCATTGCATCTTGGGGAATTCCAACATGGCAGCCACCAACATATTGCAGAGCCCATCCAAACAATGGCTCTACACCAATAACAAACACTGCAGCCAGGGTAAAAATATGGAGGGCTTGAAGGAGAAGTGGGAGGAAGAGATGGTGAGTGGGAGCATCATCAAACAAGGGAAGATCGCTTTTCCTTACCTTTGCTTTCCTCCCCGCTTTTGTCCCATGATACTTCCTCTTTCTTCACACAGGAGAAGAAAGAGGAAGTAAACAATTACCACATGGCCCATTCAGGGGCCATTTTTATTGCGCAGCTTTGGCAGAACATTTTGTTTGTTAAAAAAACAGATTTACTTGGGTCTATTTTGTGATGGGACAGAGGCCAGAAGGAGCGGGAGATGCGCAGGAGGCAGATGGCGGCATCTAAAGGACATGCCAAAAAAATGAGAGGGCTGTAATGAGCATGCAATAAAATGTTCATCTGATGACTCTTTAAATGGTGATGGTGGCAGTTGTGGGAGTCTGGCTCCAGCCAGGGACCTATCAGTGATACCATGCCCAGAGCCGTCTTAAGCCCGGCATTGGCCCTGAAAAGTGGGGTAAAGAATTTGTAATAAGTAAAAATAAAGTTGTCACTGAAGGAAGGTCACTGGACTTCCCTCTGAACAATCTGGTTCCTGGCCTCCAGCTGGCCTACTTTCTGTCCAGGGTAGTCATCTATCCTCAGGCCTGAGTACCTCACAGATTGTAGGGTGACCATATGAAAAGGAGAACAGGGCTCCTGTACCTTTAACAGTTGTATAAAAAAGAGAATTTCAGCAGATGTCATTTGTGTGCATGCAGTACCTGAGAAATTCCTTCTTAATCACAACAGTTAAAGCTGCATGAGCCCTGCCCTCTTTTGTATCTAGTCACTCTAATATAGCTCCTGCAGCTTTAACTGTGGTAACGGAGAATACAAATGACACCTGCTAAAATTCCCCTTTCTGTTAAAGATACAGGAGCCCTGTCCTCCTTTTTATCATAGAATCATAGAATAGTAGAGTTGGAAGGGGCCTATAAGGCCATCGAGTCCAACCACCTGCTCAGTGCAGGAATCCACACTAAAGCATCCCTGACAGATGGTTGTCCAGCTACCTCTTGAAGGCCTCTAGTGTGGGAGAGCCCACAATCTCCCTAGGTAACTGGTTCCATTGCCGCACTGCTCTAACAGTCAGGAAGTTTTTCCTGATGTCCAGCTGGAATCTGGCTTCCTGTAACTTAAGCCCATTAGTCTGTGTCCTGCACTCTGGGAGGATCGAGAAGAGATCCTGGCCCTTCTCTGTGTGACAACCTTTCAAGTATTTGAAGGGTGCTATCATGTCTCCCCTCAATCTTCTCTTCTCCACGCTAAACATGCCTAATTGTTTCAGTCTCTCTTCATAGGGCTTTGTTTCCAGACCCCTGATCATCCTGGTTGCCCTCCTCAGAACACGCTCCAGCTTGTCTGCATCCTTTTTGAAGTGTGGTGCCCCGGACTGGATGCAATACTCAAGATGAGGCCTAACCAGGGCCAAATAGAGAGGAACCAGTACCTCACGTGATTTGGAAGCTATACTTCTATTAATGCAGCCCAAAATAACATTTGCTTTTTTTGCAGCCACATCACACTGTTGGCTCATATTCAGCTTGTGATCTACAACAATTCCAAGATCCTTCTCGTTTGTAGTATTGCTGAGCCAAGTATCCCCCATTTTGTAACTGTGCATTTGGTTTCTATTTCCTAGATGCAGAACTTGGCCTTTATCCCTATTAAATTTCATTCTGTTGTTTTATATGCTCACCCTAACAGATTGGGTCCCAAAACTATGGAAATAGTCTTCCAAGAGTTGAGGAATATTACATACCATTTTAGTTTGAAACTGTGTAGAGGCGTCCATTTTCTCTCATTCTTTCTCTCACACACACACCTCCACGCCTAATTATTTGTAGGTAACACAGGTCCTTACAGCAGACCAAGCTGTAAAGGAGGCAAGACATTTCTCCCTCAGCCACCTGTCTTTCACACCTAATTTTCACACAAATGTCTCCACTGCTGAGAAACACTATTGTGCTGCAAGCTCACCTGAAGCAAAATAAACACACAATTTCTTGCAAACAATGAAGGGAACATATCCATTAATAGCTGCACGTCCACCATTTGCTTCCTCTCACTAGCTTGGATGGCAAAGCAGATTTTTTAAAAAGATGACAACTAAGAAAAAGAAGGGAAGAAACCATCCACCCCCTTCATGGTTCGGTGTTTCCTAATTGCTTTTGCAATCCGCCATGACATGACCAAAAAAAAAAACCTCCCTCCACTGAGGCACAGAATGTTACAGAATTATTTTGGTATCTCTTTAGTGCAGAGCTTGACAGTTACATGCCTAAGCTACTGCTTTGTTTTCTCAAGAGCAAAGAGAGCTGTCAGGGGCACGATATTTGGTTCCATTGTTTCAATGACACCAGCTTGAATTTATTTATTTTTATTTTGCTTCCTCTACATCAGTGTTTCCTTATGCTTCTTGGCAGGAGCTCCGAAACTTGTGGAGGAATTAGAAGCAGAGATGGAGTCACGTCATATCAAGATCGCTACTGGATTGGAAATGGGGTGCTTGCTAGGATGTCTGGACATGTTGTCCTCCTAATGAGTTACCCATGTGTAAGGTTGCCCTATTTGGACTGTGTGGAATACCTCCGCTATCAAAGGCAGAAAGCCTGCATATGCCAGTTGCTTGGGGATAATGGGTGGGAAGGTGCTGTTACACTGGGGCCAAAGCTAGACCTAAGGTTTTTCTCAGGATCATCCCGGGTTCGACCCTGCCTGAGCCCTGGATGCCCTGTGTGGCACTGAGATGAACAGGTTTGACCCCAGGACAATCCTGGGATAAACCTTAGGTCTAGCTACGGCCTGGGTCCCTGCTTGTAGATCCCTGGTGGGCAGCTGGTTGATCCCTGGTGGACAGCTGGGACTAGATGGACCCTTGGTCTGATCCAGCATGGCTCTTCTTATGTTCTTATGAATCCTGATAGAGGAGCAGCAAAAGTTTCTCCCAATAATTCTTACTTTGCCCCAACTGGATATCCCAATTGCTGTCATTGTGTGCCATGATTCTAGAGGAGGGGGGCAACTTTGGGCATTCCAGGATCCAATTTCCAGGACCTGAATCCTACCCTCACCTCATGGGCTGCAATCCTGCTGCCACACTGCCAAATTCAGTGGAGCAGCAAGAGGGGGGAAATGGTGACCTGCCACCAAAATATGGCAGCAACCCCCTGCAAAGCTTTAGAAGGGCAAAATGCACCTTCTCTAAGGCCAAATTTAGCTTGAAAACAAGCAAAATGTGGCCTTTCTAAGATTCCATAGTAGTTTGCCACTATTTGAGAAGGAGGGTCAAGGTAGGGAAAACTTGTTCTTTCCTTTTGGGGCTGGGGGCATTTTCTTTTCCTTTGGGGCTCGAGAAGGGGGTGTATGTGTCTATAGGATGAGCAGATCAATCCTTTGTAGATCTACTCAGAAATAACTACATTGTTTTCTTTCCATCGCCAGCTGAAGACTTTTTTATTTTCTCAGTATTTTAACACCTAATTTAACTTAAATTTAAACTTTGCTGTTTTAATCTCATATTTTAACCTATATTAATTTTTGCTGTGTGGTTTTATTCTGGTTGTGCTTTTTATATTGTATTTTGAATTTGTGTTTTAAATTTGTTGGTTGTTTTTATGCTCTTCGTGGTTTTAATTTTTGTGAACCGCCCAGACAGCTTCGGCTGTTGGGCGTTATAAAAATGTAATGAATGAATAAAAAAATAAATAATAACGGTCATTGAGGTCATAGCTAGACCTAAGGTTTATCCCAGGATCATCCCGGGTTCGTCCCTGCCTGAGCGCTGGATGCCCTGTGTAGCACTTAGATGAACAGGTTTGACCCCAGCACAATCCTGGGATAAACCTTAGGTCTAACTATGGCCTGAGTTCCATGTAAGCCTCCACTGGATGCACTCTTAAATGGGAATTTTGCTGATCCCTTCCCAAGTTAAATATGTGGATGGGCTTTGGAGTTCAGACCCTTCCTCTGCTTGTACTCAGTTTGTTGACTAGCCACGCCCCCATGGCAGCCATGATCTGACAAGCCGCATCTCCCATAGCTAGTTCCCACAACAGTCTCTCAAATCCCCAAATGTGTTGGGTGACCATATGGAAAGGAGGACGAGGCTCCTGTATCTTTCACAGTTGTATTGAAAAGGAAATTTCAGCAGGTGTCATTTGTGTGCATGCAGCACATGGCGAAATTCCCTCTTCATCTAGGGTGACCATATGAAAAGGAGGACAGGGCTCCTGTATCTTTAACAGTTGTATTGAAAAGGAAATTTCAGCACGTGTCATTTGTATATATGGGGAACCTGGGGAAATTTCCTCTTCATCATAACAGTTAAAGCTGCAGGTGCCTTGCCCTCTTTTAAATCTGGTCACTCTAGTATAGCTCCTGTAGCTTTAACTGTGGTGGTGAAGAGGGAATTTCACCAGGTTTTCCATATATACAAATGACATCTGCTGAAATTCCCTTTTCTATGCAACTGTTAAAGATACAGGAGCCCTGTCCTCCTTTTCATATGGTCACCCTACTTCATCACAACAGTTAAAGCTGCAGGAGCCCTGCCCTGTTGACCAGATACAAAAGAGGGTAGGGCTCCTGCAGCCTTAACCGTTGTGATGAAAGAATTTCACCAGTTGCTGCATGCATACAAATTACACCTGCTGAAATTCCCTTTTCTATACAACTGCTACAGATACAGGAGCCCTGTCCTCCTTTTCATATGGTGACCCTACAAATGTGGCCACAGATCCAAAAAGGTTTGGGGATCCCTAGTATATACAATGGGTTGTATTCAGTGTTACTAACTTAAATCCCATTCATTTCAGTGGTTCTACTCTAAGTAGGACTAACATTAAACACAACCCAATATACTTACTAGCTCAACCGCAAGTACGTGGGTAGTTTTTTTTCCAATGGCATTAAGTTGCGGCTAGAATGAGGAGACTGGATCTAGGTTGATCAAATCATCACAATAACCACAATATCTCCACCACCACCACCATGCCAGGGACATAGGGTAGGTTTCAGCCTCGCTGCAATGATGCCTGGCTTGTTGACCTACCCTCTAAGAGACAGGGTGGCTATACCATTAGTGGGGAGGAAACCACTGCTCAATGGTAAAGCACATGCTTCCAGATTCAATCCTTAGTATATTTCCACTTTGAGTGAATCTCAGGTAATAGGTGCTAGGAGGGAAAAAAACCTCCCCGCATCATCTCCCTGCTTCTTGCTCACACTGGAGTGTGACAAAAGAGACAAAGGAGCCCAGGAGCTCACTTTTCTAAACATGAAGACTCTAAAAAGCAGTAGCTTGTTACATTTTGCCTGCGTTCTGCCTTTCGTAATCCATTCTTAGCTCTTTCGGCCGGTGAGTATATTTTAGGCATTCTTTTCTTCCAAGAGTATACTTAAGCCCAGCTGGATCTTTCAGCCTTCCCCATGGACAGCTTAGCAGTGACTACGCAACCCTTTATTTTCCGGAGCAGGGTGTCATGGCATCATGAACTAGCCTTTCTAACCTACATTGTAAATTCACCTGTTGATCCTAAAAGCTGGGTCAAATGTGTAAGGTAATCCAAGATAAATGGTTGTCCCCAGAAATCTCAATCTCAATCTCAATCTCTCTCTCTCTCTCTCTCTCTCTCTCTCTCACACACACACACACACACACACACAGGTGCTTCAGGGACACCCTTGTTTAATGTCAGAAGATAACAGGGCTACCAACTATGAGCTCCATCAGACAAGCATTTTGTTCCATGCTTGTTGCTGGGCACTCATGGATTTTCACGGGTTTTTCTCACGATGACGTCTGCCTCCTGCACACCTCCCACCCCTTCTAGCCTTCTTCACACAGCAACAGAAAAAAACCCTCAGTAAGTCTGACTTATTTTAAAGACGGATGTTGCCACTATCTCCTGCTGTGTGCAGGAGAAGGAGCACATTCAAAACAGCCCACTGAATGGGCTGTTTGTATGTTGTTTACCTCCTGTTTTGAAAGAGGAAGTAATGAGGGACAAACACGCAGGCAGAGAAGTGATGGTAAGCAAACACGATCCCCCCCCCCCCCGGTGTGATGACACTCTGTGTCTGTTGTGCTCACTCCACTTATCCGAGTGGTGAGAAATTCCAGGGCAGCATCACTTACTCGGGTTTGGTTTCCATTGGAAAGAAAGAGGTCACTGGAGGTTTATTGGCATTTGGTAATATTTGCATTTATTTACAAATATAAAGGTTGAGAATTGCTCCAACAGAGAGCCAAAATCCACTGCGCGTACATCAGACAGGACTGCTAAACGCAATTAGATTATAGCAGGGATGGGCAACCGCCCAGAGAGCTCCAGCTATTGGGCGGTACAGAAATGTAATAAATAAATAAATAAACAAACAAACAAACAAACAAACTAGTGGCCTACAACTCCCATTGGGTATGCTGATTAAGCCTAATGGGAGTTGTAGGCCAAAATATGTAGAGTGCCACAAGTTGCCCACTCTTGTCTTACGCAGTTCAAAACTCAGCTTTAAAGACATAGCAAGAAGCTGTGTCTTCTTTCCTTTTTTACTCAAGAGCAGGGATGGGCAACCTCCAGAAGTCAGGGGGCCACATTGCCCCCCCCAGACCCCATGGGAGCCCCCACCCCTGTCTCCTGTTGCCACTTGGAGTCTTCCAAGAGCATGACAGGAGGGCCGTATATGTAGCCCATGGGACATGTGATGCTCATCCTGTTCTAGAGTAACTCAAGGGGACCCAATCCAGATTGAGGTCCTAGCATGAAGGTTAAGGGGGCTTTAACACTTTCCTCCCACTGTGGTCCTGATCCAGATTAGGCGATGCCTGCAGTTTATATTGCCAAATCCTGATCAAGTAAACCAAATGGATCTCGATATAGATATTGCAGACAGAGAGGGTCAGACTCATATATTGGAATTACAATGGGGGGATTAAAGGGCCCCCCTACTCACTACACTAGTTTCCCAATCTGAATCAGAACCCCTGGACTAACTCCAGAGTAAAAGAAAAAAGAAAAAAAAGATGTAGCTGCTTGCTATGTCTTAAAAATAATGTCCAGTTGGACAAATTGTCTAACCTCATGCAAGTCAGCTTTCTGTGTTCCTTACTTGAGTTGGGGCGGCGGGGGGCGGGGAGCAGGGCTGCACCATTTTTCAAAACCTGCAAACCAAGGTGAATCACCGAGAGAGAGAGATATGCAGGTTTCTTCCACACTAATAATTTAGAATGAAGTCTGCAACTTTCATTTTATTTTCTCCATTTTTATGGAGGTTCCAGACTATACTACTGCCTACGTGCTGTATTTCAGTGTTTTTCACGTTGTCCTCTCATCTTTCTTCAAAGCTGATTTGTGATGTTTGTTTTGTCTAAAAACAGAACTGTAACGTCAGCCTTTCCAGTGTGGCAACATACTGCTGGGTAGGGTGACCATATGAAAAGGAGGACAGGGCTCCTGTATTTTTAACAGTTGCATAGAGAAGGGAATTTCAGCAGGTGTCATTTGTATATATGGAGAACCTGGTGAAACTCCTTCTTTATCACAACAGTGATAAAGGGCTACAGTTCTTTTCACTCATCGCCTCCTGCTTGCCCCTTCCTTCTTAAGAGGCTAACTAGTAGCTTCCTGTCCCAGGCTGTCATATTCTTGAATTGCCCTTAATTAGTCAGTTCTTCTCCTTGTTCCATGGGGTAGAGGGTCTTTAACTACTGTCTTTCTGTTTTGTTGTTCATTTGCAGAACAAGTGCTCTTTTTTTAAAAAAAATGCAATTGTGATCCTAACAAATAGAACAGGGGAACATGAATTGACTAATTAAGGGCAATTTAAGGATGCTGTAGCCAGGGTGATTGAATAGGAAGAAAATAATTAGATGATTTAAAAGAAAAAGGAAAGTAGGGTGCTTCTAATTAAAAGGACAACGGCAAGGAGAAGCAGAACCTCTGCTGAATAGGGCTTACTTTTGAGTAAACATTCATTGCAAGATTTTAAGGGGGAAATAGCACTATATTAAGTGTCATGTGGAAGCATCATTTCAATGCTTCCCCCAGCTGATTGAAGAAAAGCAATGCCCCAGCGGCGCTAAAGGGCCTTAGCAAAGCTTGTCACAGTCTATCTCCTTCCTATCTTTCTTCTCTCATCTCACACTATTGCCCCGCTCTTGCCCTTCGCTCCTCAAATGCCATGTTTCTTACCCGCCCAAGGGTCTCCACTTCTCTTGCTCAGCTTCGTCCATTTTCTATCGCTGTCCTTTATGCCTGGAATTCTCTTCCAGAACATTTGCAGAACACGAGTTCAATTCCTGTTTTTAAAGCTCAATTGAAAACTTTTCTTTTTTCTACAGCTTTTAGAACTTGACTTTGTTCTTACTTTCACACTGTTAGTTTTATTGTCCCCTGTGCCTCTTTGGTGCGTTCTCCTCCCTTTCTTATTGTTTTATTATGATTTTATTGGAATGTAAGCCTATGTGGCAGGGTGTTGCTGTTTTATTCTTTTACAATGTACAGCACCATGTACATTGATGGTGCTATATGAAGAAGAAGAAGGAGAAGAAGGAGAAGGAGAAGGAGAAGAAGGACTAACAGCAACGATGCAAACAAGACTTCAATATTTCTAGTTGGACTACAAGAGACTGCTTGTTGCATTGATTGTGTGTTAAACACCTTGTGCATTTATTTATCTTAGGGTGACCATATGAAAAGGAGTACAGGGCTCCTGTATCTTTAACAGCTGTATTGAAAAGGAAATTTCAGCGGGTGTCATTTGTATATATGGGGAACCTGGTGAAATTCCCTCTTCAACACAACAGTTAAAGCTGCAGGTGCCCTGCCCTCATTTGTATCTGGTCACTCTAGTATAGCTCCTGCAGCTTTAACTGTTGTGATGAAGAAGGAATTTCAATAGGTGCTGCCTGCATACAAATTCCCTTTTCTATGCAACTGTGAAAGATACTCCTTTTCTGTCCTCCTTTTCATATGGTCCCCCTATTTATCTGTATAGAGGCGATTGCTGTATTGTTTTGTGTAAATATGTTTTTACTCAAGAAATGTTTGTTCAGTTCATATCTTTGCAAGTTTTACTCTAATTAAGCCCCATCGAACCCACATAGGTGGGGGTTAAGCCAATACATCTGCTGACCATAGTCCCTGCTGCACCAACTGTCATTTGCACAAAAGGGAGGCTACAGCCATACACCCCTATAGTTAATTCATGCAGTGCCCAATCAGGAATCCCAATCGCATCTGTATGTGTGTCGTCCAGCTTTCACACCAATGCTGAATTAGCAGCTGGGGAACATGACCAGCAGACGCATTGTTGTCAAGATGTATGGCTAGCAAAAGTGAACCCACTACCCTGTATGAGTTCACTGAACGGACAGAGGAGAGGTTGTTCAAACAGCCCTTTTATTGGAACTATTCATGGTCTGCACGGGATTTGGCCAACCTGAAGAACTTGTTGCTACTGTTACCCGTGCCAATGAAGTCCAATATTAGTTATGTATCATTGGCCCATGGACTCTAGTAGGTGCCAATGGCTCTTTAAGGGCTATTTCGCCACCGTTCGGAAAGGCAGCTCGAGAGCTCCACCTAGTGTATTCGTGATCCAAAACAGCTCTGCATGTTTTGCTAGCATGCTGTCTTCATCAGGTGTTGCTCAAATAAGGTGTCTTTTGCAATGTGCGTGTGTTTTGCAGCCCTCAAAGGCAGAGGCAAAATAGAAACATCATTACAGAAAGGTAAGGGCATTAAAGCTGTGCAAAAATCGCCAAATAAAAGAAGTATCTTTCAGTATCTCACATCAGATGCCTGATGTTAGAACACTAAAGAATGTGGGCTTTTCACAGAGCCAGTGTGGTGTAGCGGCTAAAATGTTGGACTGGGAGTCAGGAGATCCGGGTTCTAGTCCCCACTCAGCCATGGAAGCCCACTGGGTGACTTTGGGCCAGTCACAGACTCTCACCCCAGCCTACCTCACAGGGTGGTGGTTGTTGTGAGGATAACATGGAGAGGAGGAGGATTATGTGTGCCGCCTTGGGTTCCTTGGAGGAAAAAAGGTGGGATGTAAATGCAATAATAAATAAATAAATAAGTCAGGTGATAAACTCATTGGCTTCCAAGTTCACCTTGGTTTATTTCTAGTATAGCATCAGTTCCATAATTCCTGGCTTGGCTTCACAGCTTTTGCTTAAGATAGAACAGCCTTCCACAACCCAGCACCCTGCAGATATGCTAAACTACAATTCTCATTATCCACAGCCAATATGGTCAGTAGCCATGCTGGCTGGGACTGATGGGAGGTGTAGTCCAACGTATCTGCAGGGCACCAGGTTGAGGACGGCTGATGTTTCTCTTTCCAACTTTCTAGCACTGATGAATCCAACATAATTCTATGCACTTTGATTAAAAACATGCTCCAGTGATTAGCACTGCCTTTCAAAGTCTGTCACAGTGGGTCAGATTAATGCTCAGTCAATTTGAGTATTGCAACTTAAGGATATTATTATATTAAGTGATATAAACATTACTAATAAATAAATAAAATAATCCGCTGGGCTTTAATTTCTGGGCGGATTAACCCAAAGCAGGTGCATTCTGATTCTTGAGGATTCAAATATTCATCATTGCCTTTGTCCTGCAAGGTGAATGCTTGCAATGTACAATTATGATTATTGGAATTAGAAAAAAATGATTTGTTTATCTGTGGATTCAACGAATAAGAAGAAAACTTTAAGATAATAGAAAGAGGGGAACTTTGTTTGTTTTTTGTAATTATAGAGTAAGAGAAAATATTGCTACAATACATATCTTTGCTGTGGAGAAAATCGGAAGCCCATTTAAGTTTGTATATTTTGTTTTCTGTTGCGGTTGTTTTTGTGATGTTTGTTTGTTTGTTTGTGTTTTTGAAACAATAAAACATTTAAACGTACAATTATTATTTAATTGATTGGTTGGTTGATTTAAAAGAATTATATTCTGTCTTTCAGTTTTAAATATGAATACTGATTTATCTTACTGGGCTATTGTAAGGATTACAGTTAGATTAAACAGCCTGCCCCAGCTAGGTTTCATCCAGATGTGTTACTCAACAACTCCCATAATTCCCATCCATCACCCCATGGGGAAGATGGGAGTTGTAGTCCAACATGCCTGAAGACCAGCCCGTTAGGGAAGGCTGAGACACTTTGAACACTTGCAAGCACTATGCAAGTGTTAAGTATTAAGTATGGTTATTAAATGCTTCCAAGGAAGCTAACAGCAGGGATTAAAAACTATCAAATTAATATGAAAAACACTAAATTGACAATGCAAACAGCAATAAAAATGGAAGCAGCAAATATGAAAGCATAAAAGCAGGAACATCACAAGCAGACACATTAATGAATATGAGAATAAAACAGCAGTAAAATTAGAAATAAACAAGGCAGCATGAATAAATGCTTGGGAAAATAGCACAATTTTTATTGTGGTGCATAAATGTTACAAGAATGGGTATCAATATAGTGTTCCTGACATTGTAGGGTAGTGTCTTCCTTCAGACCAACCGAACGATCCCCAAATAGTGAGCAAGTGTTCTACTTTTCCAAATCCCTTCCATCACACTGGACTTGAAGCGCAGCAGGAAGGAAGGAGAGAGAAAATTATTATTATTATTATTATTATTATTATTATTATTATTATTATTATTATATTTGTAGCCTGCCTTTTGCCCAATGCTGGGCCTCAAGGCGGCATTACAAAATTCAAAACATACACATTTAAAACCTATGAATAGAAATATACAAAAGTTAAATATGTTCTAATATTAAAACATTTAAACATTTAAAATGACAATTTTTAAAAGTTAGTTTGATGTTGAAGCCACAAAGTGGTGCATTTAGTCATAGTCTTAAGATGGTGTGTAGGAGGAGAGTGCAGATTTAATTGGATTAATCTCTGCTAGGTGCTAAACAGATTGTACTGAAGCCTGTTGGGACAGAGAAACAAATAATGTCTTGATGATCAAAACTGGCATGGGGTGCAATAGAAGGAAAGTCCCTCTCTGAGATATGGAGGAGCATGAAGGGCGTTGATAATTGGATCCAGAACCATATTGGCAGCCAATGCAGTTGGAACACAAATGCCTGGATGTATCTGTTATATCTCACATTCCCAAGGCAATATGAAGAGGCATTTTGCATGAGCTGAAGCTTCCGAATTATCTTCAAGGATAGCCCCAAATACAGTAGTCGTGCTTGGCTGCAGTAGCTAAGAGTGTTTACCAAAAAGCAGGGCTGGTCAAAAATAACTCCCATCCTCCAGACCTGGAGGGGATCTACACTAGTATATGAAACGTCGTTTTTACAGTCATGGAACGTTTTGTTTTTGAACAGTTTAAAACGTAGCAGTTTTTAAATCGTTTACTTACTTTTCTCTTTCCGTGGGAATGCATTCCTTTTGGCCACACTAAGAAAAGAAATCTGTTTGTTCTTTTTCCCCATCTGCCAATTTCCCCTTCCACTTCCTCTTCTCTCTGAGAATCCTCACTTACAAACGATCCAGCCAGCAGCCTCCCAAAAGTGAAACTAAAAGTGTCTGCAAAAAAGAGGCTTGAAAGAAAAAAAGGGCTCCAATTTTGGGCACGAAAATTATATAAACATGCCCCCCAGGAATGTGATTGGCTAATTAAGAACTACAGGAAACCCATTTAATACGATGAAATCGGCCACATCATACCAAATAGAATGACTTATTTCAGAGAAGTTCAAAATAAAACCCAGGGAACAGACAACAATAAAACATCACAAACTAAACGTCATGTGGCGAAATACTACCAAATGCACACTTTAAAACGGTAAGACACGTTCTAACTTGACAACCCAATTCACAACCCAAAGGGGGAAACCATCCAAACATACTGAACAAGAGGACAAGAATAATACACAACCCCCTAACTCCTAATTTCACTTTCCTCCCAGTATTTCAGGCTCTAATGCAGGGGTGCAGAATGTCTTTCACTCTGGGGGCCAAATTCCATTTTGGAGAAGTTCTCATAGTAGTTTGCAGGAACTTTACACAACGTTATTATCCTCCAGATCCTCTACCGGGCTTTGCAACCATTATCGACACTTTTTTTTCCTAATGAGGAAAGCCTGGTATTATTTAGAAATGATGGAATGAGAGACTTGTTCAATTCCACTGTGCCGTAGCGCCATCTAGTGGTTATATAATGATATAGAAAGGCAGAGAAAGAAAAAAAAACCCAGGGAAGGGGGATCATGTGTAAAGGAGCTGATCTTAATCCCTCAAAGAATCCGGAAGGAGAAGCCTTGGTAAAGGTGCAGGATAAAAGCCTCATGTAGAAATGCCCTAAGCATTTGGAAACCCATTTCAACCTTTTAGAATGGCAAACAAACAGCACCAAAAACCAGGAAACCACCAGACAAATGGTGGCCAGAAGAAGAGGATGAGACCAGGAAAACAGGAGTGGCCATCTGGGGAAGCTCAAAGGGCCAAATCGAACCCCAGGAGCACCAGATGTACCCCCAGGGCCTGAGATTCCATACACTTTCCTAACAGATTCAGTACACACACACACATGTGCCTCCTGTTATGGGATCATTTCCTAGGAGAAAAAACAAAGTTATGTTCAGCATGCCAATTCTCATGTAATCCAAACAGCACCATTTACACAGAAGAGGGAAGTATCAGTAGGCTTGGAGAAACCCCACAGTTTACAGAAGTACAAAATAATTCAGGGGGAGGGGAGATTAAGGGGAAATATTTAAGGTCCCAAAACAGTCCAATGAGAATGGAGCATGCTCAATGAGCATAAAATGCTGAATGACTGTTGGGTGTAAGGTGACCACAGTAAAAACAGTTAAAGCTGCAGGAGCCCTGCGTTAGTGACCAGATACAAAAGAGAGCAGGGCTCCTGCAGCTTTAACTGTTGCGATGAAGAGGGAATTTCACCAGGTGCTGCATGCATACAAATGACACCTGCTGAAATTCCCTCTTCATCACAACTGTTAAAGATACAGGAGCCCAGTCCTCCTTTCCATATGGTCACCCTAGATGACATCAAGGGGGATCTGATATGACTGTGGAAGATGATGTGCTGCCCATCGGCATTGATGCGTCCCGAACACCTTTCTTGATGCCCACCAATATTCTCCACTTTTTTGTTTTAATTAGCATATTTTCTTACTGGCAGCTGGGATCGCTGTGAAATGGGTTCTGTCCTCCTTTTCATATGGTCACCCTAGTTGGGTGGGAATTGGGTTGACCAGGTCTTGAAAGGGCATGGCTGGCAGGAACCCTGAACATGAACACAAGACATTGCTGCATTTTGTTGCCGGTTTCACTAGTATTGCCGGGACTTTAGTTACTAAAGGTGCATTCCTATGCATGTTTTGAACGGGGGGGGGGGGGGAGTCTTACATCTCCCAGCATGCCCCAGTCAGCATGAATGGCAGGGGCATTCTGGGAGTTGTAGGGCTTTCTTCTGTCAAAGCCTGCATAGGATTGTGATTTAACATCCTTTTCCTTGCCTGCTTTTCAGTCAAATGCAATCCACATGCAGAGATCCATTGTGGAAATCCTAGCTCATTTCAGGCTGTTTTAGCTGGCTTTCTAGATAGGATTTGCTAAAGCTAAATATTCTGCAAGTTTCATAACATTGTGCAGGCTTGATAGATTGCATTTGCTGCTACTGAAGGAGAGAGAGAGAGAGAGAGAGAGAGAGAGAGAGAGAGAGAGAGAGAGAGAGAGAGAGAGAGAGAGAGAGAGATCAATAGCAAGCCTCAACCTAAAGCACTTACTTCCAATAAGAAATTTTCAGTGCAAACCTCAGCAGGTTCATTATCATGACAATCACATTCTAAAAGCCCAGATTTTGCTTGCTGGTTTCCAAGACTTGATATCACAGTGCGACTGACTGCATTTTTATCTGTGCATCTCAATGAATTGGAACGTTTCCTGCAAAATTTCACACCCTATAATGGGACAGAAAGAATTGGCTTAGGGATTTGTGTACTTCAGATTCAGTTTTTCCATTAAATATCCCAGTTAGTCACCCTGCCTCATGGGCTTTGTAGTATACCTCTCTGTAAATTAAATACACTGGTGCAAAAGATGATGTTGATGATGATTTATTTATTTAGAGTATTTTTATCCTGCACCTCAGCCAAAAAGGCTCCCGGATCAGCTTGCAATTGATCAGTAAAGAAGACAGTCCCTGAACTCAGGCTTACATTCTAAAAAAAGACATGACACACAAGGAAAAGGGGATGGGGAGGGAAGAGGGAGAAAATGAAAAGAAATTAAGGAGACTGTTCAGGCTGGTGGGAAGGTCCTGCTCCGCCCTCTCATCTCCCAATGGAGGGGCAGACCAACAGCTCCTTCTTCTTCCCCACAGGGTCAAGATGACAGTTAGCCCTGTTGCAGGGGGGGGGGGCGGTGTCCAACTGAAGCATGCTCTGATGGAATATAATTTTGAATATAATACTAAAGAGAAAATAAAGCAGCACAAAATATACCAGTCAAAATCTGTAGAAGCAATATAGATACTGTATGTTAAGCCATGGGTGACCAGAAGGTAGATCTTGATCTACTGGTAGATTTGTGGTTGAATTGCAGTAGTTTACCAAAGATAGATGTCGCCCAGTTATTTTATAACAGCTGTAACAATATGACCCCACCACTACCATCCTGACTTCTTTTGTAACTGGTCATTCTAGCAGGGCTCCTGCAGCTTTAACTGTTTTGATGAAGAGGGAATTTCCCCAGGTGCTGCATGCATAGAAATGACACCTACTGAAATTCCCTTTTCTATGCAACTCTTAAGGATACAAGAGCCCTGTCCTCCTTTCCATGTGGTCACCCTAGATGACATCAAGGGGGATTCTAACTGTGGAAGATGATGTGCTGCCCATCAGCATCGCTGCATCTCCAACACCTTTCTTGATGCCCACCAATATACTCCACTTTTTTTATTTAATTAGCATATTTTCTTACAGGCATCTGAGAATGCTGTGAAATCGGTTCTGTTGATGCTGCTAATGGTGGGTTCATAGGTCACCCTATGTCATCTCCTCCAGCTCTCATCAAACTATAAAGGCCCAAAAAATTTCTTTGCTTTTCCTCTCAAGGAAGATGTTCTAACCCCTTGAATGCTTGGCTATCCTTTTTCTGCATTAAATTCTACCCATAGTTCAGTTGGAAATGTCAGAGCAAGAGGATCCCATCAATAGCACCTACAAGCTCGGTACATCCATAAGTTGCAAACTTTAAAAGGAGTACAGTGTGTAGGCATTATATGAAACAACTGAGATTTAGGGCAAGAATTAGACCAGCTTTCAAAAGAAGCTCAACCCAACCACACCAAATGTTTGACATTTCAATTTGGCAGAAATTTAGAATATGTCTTCATTCGGTGCCTAAGAATACAAGTCATTTTCCCAGGAGCCAGAGAAAATTACTCAAGGTTTTAAAGAAGAATGCCAGTCTTTGGTCTATTACTTAGATTATTACCTTGGGCAAGGCATTTTCGCAGCCAGCAATTTCAAAGGCGTCTGGGCAGCTAAGGAAAGATGATAAGTCTTCATAAAGCTGATTGACATGCCGAACCATGGGCCTGACAGCAGAGTGGTACAATGGATTTCATAATAGAAATGAGAACATTGTACCCTAAAATCAGAGCTAACCTCTTCATACAGGCTTTTCCTTTTGCAATAATAATAATACCCCCAAAAAAAATCTTTAAAGGGCGACATTTCAGAAGCTTTCAAGTCATAGAGGAAAATATGTATCAGCAAAAGTGTACTGTATTGGTTAAAATGCTCCATAGGAAGGCACAGTCTCTTGGGTCAAAAGTACAGTAAGGCCTTAGCTAGACCTAAGGTTTATCCTGGGATCGTCCTGGAGCCATCCCTGCCTGCTCCTGGGATATCTTGTATGTCATTTACATGAACAGGGATGACCCCAGGATGATCCCGGGATAAACCTTAGATCTAGCTCAGGCCTAAGACAGCACTGAACAAGTGGGGTTTTTTTCCTACCAGTATGCCAGTGTGGTGTAGTGGTCAGACTGTTGGACCAGGAGTCAGGAGATCCAGGTTCTAGTCCCCACTCAGCCATGGAAGGTCACTGGGGGCGGATCTACACTAGTGCTTATTACGTTTTTTCCTACCGCTGGAAACATTTTAATTTGTATCGTTTTTAAACTTCGCAGGGCACACTCAAGTACTGTTGCATTACTAACCTTTTGCTTTCCCGGTATTCATAAATTAGAGCAGATCACGCTGCTTTTTTAATCGTTGTAACTTGTACTTCCTCTTTGTGGCTGGTCTCTTTGCTCCACCCACTTCCTGATCTCCTGGCTTCGCCTTCCACCCCCACCACCCCCGTTGATTTGTTACAATTTTAAAATGGAAATTAAACAAATGCTTACACCTGCATAAGTTTTAAAGCTAAAGAGTTCAAAGTTGGCACAGTGGCAGGTCTTAATGAGGGCTTTCAGCACACCAAATTTTAATCAGATTGGGTCATCCGTTGATTTGTTATGATTTTTTTTAAATTTCCTCCCTCAAGCCCTTTGGAACTTATAGTGTACTAGTTTTAGGCACCAAAAGAAAGTATCCACGCCCCCAGGAAAGCGATTGGCTGACAATCGTCAATTCAAAAGTCAGTGAGATACAGCTATGACAATGTAAGGGGGCACATACGATCACTTGCAACACTATTTAAATGTCACAAAGGAAGAAATATAACGAAAGAAGGAAGGAAAATACAATGACGAGAAAACGTAAGAACCATAGCGTCATGTGACCCAATAAGTTATCACAACACTTCCTTAATGTTTCAAACCATCAGTGTAGATCCCACCCAGGGGCTTTGGGCCAGTCACAGACTCTCAGCCAAACCTACCTTGCAGGGTTGTTGTTGTGAGGATAAAAATGGAGAGGTGCAGGATTATGTATGCCTCCTTGAGCTCCTTGGAGGAAAAACACAAGATATAAATGCAATAAATAAATAAATAAATAAATGCCTTCTCATTCTCAATAATGCTCTTTATTGACGTACTTACGGTCTATAAAATATTTACCGCACAGAAATAATAATGACAGCGGAGCAATGCCACTGCCCAAGGTAGAGAGCTGTAATGATGGAACCTCTGCAGCATCCAATGAGCCCATGCTGACAGGGTGTGAGGAACAGTGTTCTCCTCTCTTCTTTCCTTTTCTAGGGACTTTTTGACCTATTCTCCCCCCCCCCCCCTTGCAAGCCTCTACATCAGAAATCATTTATGTCAGCTTCAGAGCTGGCATGTGTTTTCTCCATCTGGGAAAATCTTTGGGGAGCAGGAGGGCTTTGGATCCTACAGATTAAAAGCCTCCCCAAATCTGCTGACCCTATGCCCCTGATCCACCCCTTTTACCTCTCCCACCATCAAGGAGGTAAGTGATGAGGAGGAAGTCTCCACCATTGGATAGGGAGATCCAAACCATCCTATGGTCCATAGGATACCCTTCCAAGGTACCTAGATTGAAGCCTAAAACAAGTAAGAAAGAAAAAGGCAGGAGCATCAGCTATCCGTCCACCTTCCCAATAGTGCCATGAAAAAGAAAATGGGTTTAACCTGCCACCTTTTGGCATGTGAGCACACTGCGTCAAAATAATTCAAAAGGTGCACCATGAAAACCCAGGAAAGCATCAGAAGGTACAAGTTAATCCATTCTTCCTTTGCTTGTTGGTTTCTCCTATCACTGCTACTGACAGCCAAAACCACTTGCTAGCATTTCAAAGGATAATGCCCACCCAACCCAAGTCCCCAGAACCTCAAGGTCTTCCATCACATTGTGTATGAATTGGAATGCAACAGCAACTCTAAGGGAAGAAGTAGACATCAGCAGAGCCCAACAGTGGGTGCTGTTCTGTGTCTCTTTTGACTCTCATACTTGGCAAAGACAGGGGGCTCATCTACACCAAGCAGGGTATTCCACTACGAAAGCGGTATGAAACCAGTATATTTATTTTATTTATTTATTTACTAAATTTATATACCTCCTCATAGCCGAAGCTCTATGGGCGGTTTACAGAAGTTAAAAACAGTGAACATTAAAAAGTATTCAAAATTTAAAACCATCAAAAATATAAAAACAACAGTATAAAACAATATCCATTTAAACAACAACAGTTCTGGGATCCATTAAAAAACAAACAAACCTAGCATATGTTGTTAAATGCTGTTAAATGCCTGGGAGAAGAGAAAGGTCTTGGCCTGGCGCCGAAAGATAACAATGTTGGCACCAGGCGAGCCTTAATGGGGAGATCATTCCATAATTGGGGGGGCCACCAGTGAAAAGACCCTCTCCCTTGTTGCCATCCTCCGAGCTTCCCTTGGAGTAGGCACTCGGAGGAGGACCTTAGACGTTGAGCGCAGTGTATGGGTAGGTTCATGTCGGGAGAGGCGTTCCGTCAGATATTGTGGTCCCAAGCCATGTAAGGCTTTATAGGTTAAAACCAGCACCTTGAATTGGGCTCAGAAACGTACAGGCAACCAATGCAAGTATAACTTCTCCTACTGTGGGTTCTATGGGGCTTAATTAGAACAAACTTGCAAAGAATGAATATATATATATATATATATATATATATATATATATATATATATCTTTAACAAAACATGTCTTTACTAAACATTCGAACACAGAAATATGCCACAGTCTGTCCTTCTTTGTGCAACCACAACAACAACAAATGTGGATTTCTTGCTTGCAGCTCAATCCTGCTTGGTGCGCTGAGTACTCTGGGAGTCCATTTTTGTAGACTTGCTCAACTTTTAATTCCCAGGGCAATCCCCAAGGAGTAACAAGACAGTTCAGAGTATTAGCCCTGCAATAATATAATTAGTACAATTATCAATACAAAAAATGATTCCCCACCCCCTGAAATGCTACTGTACACAATTAACATTTGAATTTACCTTATACAAGGTGATAAGGGCTTATAATTAAACAGAATTCACATAACTTTCAGCAGAACTGGCTCTCCTGTTCTCTGCTGCTGCTTCTCCAGGCCTCTCGCTCAGAGTGAGAGCCCCGCCCAAGGGACCAAACCATCTACTCCATAGGGGTTACACAAGCAGGCCAGAATCGGTGTTATATGTTCGGACCTTCTGGTTCCAGTTATCAATCTGGCGACTGCATTTTGCACAAGCTGCAGCTTCCGAACCGTCTTCAAAGGCTGCCTCACGTAGAGGCCATTGCAGTAATCTAATTTGGAGGTTACCAGAGCATGGACAACTGAAGCTAGGTTATCCCTGTCCAGATAGGAGCGTAGCCACACTACTGCTATATAGCAGTATTGAAGTGTTGGGGGCCATTGACACACACCATATACTGCTTTCATACCACTTTCATAGTGTTATATCCTCCTTGGTGTCGATGTGTCATGGGCCCCAATAGTTGTCAGTGCACTTCAATACCACTACAAAGCAGTAGTTTGGCTCCTGCCTTTTATATACCACTTTGATACCACTTTCATCGTGGAATATCCTGCTTGGTGTAGATGAGCCCAGGGAGTCAGAAACAGAACATAGTGTGAGATGTAATGTCATTTCATTGTGTGTGGCCTCACTTCAGTATCTGTGAGGGTGTGGAGAGGGCAAAAACACACACCTCACAATGACATCATGTTGCAATATACTATATGTTACCAAGAAGGGAGTATAATTAGATCAAATGGAAGTTCATCCATAGTGTTCTTTATGTTAATTACAATAATATGAAATACTTTCAAAAAGCTTCCAAATATGCCTGAAATTCATCTGTGTTTGGTTACATCTCCAACATCTAGAGCATCTGTTCTATATATTCTCTTGATCTTTAATGTATAATACAAAAACATTGTATCTTATAGAAATTTTCTTTTAAATTAAAGAATTGGTATCTAAAGAGTCACTGAATCCCATACAAGACAGAGAGACAGAGAGCATTCATTCGAAATTTTCAGTAGAAAGCTGCTTTCCCATCTATCATTGTAACTATGATCTATATGGCCTGCAATTCTATCAAGATTTTATATATAGATAGATTCTTAGCTCTTTCTGAGAAGGAAGAAATATTAGTAATTTTTCAAAATTTGTCAAGGGGTGATAGATATTATAATGTCTTACCACCTCCGATAAATAACAAAACTAACAAATCTGCAGACCAATTTATCAAACATAACAATTTTCCCCGTCTTCAATTGGATCAATCACCCTAGAGAAATTGGCTGGGACCTGAAGAGCTTGTTCTAGGAGTGGAAGTTGCATCCACATCGACAACGGAAGTCTCCAATTTCCATAAATTCCCCTGCAGCTACAGACACTGCACCACATTACACACCGTTCCACCTTTCTAATAAGTAGATAAAAATTAGAACAAAGGCATAAAGTTCTGAAAAATACATAGATCCTCCCTTTGGGTGGTGCAGAACTAAAGGGAACAAAAGAGGCTTCTACTAATTAAGAACATAAGAAGAGGGTTGGGTTCATTAAAAGTAGGTAGGTGTTCTGTAACCATCTCCTTATCTCCATCTGGGCAGCAAGTCCCTCCTTATATCATTTGTTTTAGTTGTCCCAGGATGAACAAAAGTCCCCTTGTGGAAGAAGGTTGAAGCAAAACAGGAGCGGAGTACATTTTCTCTATCACTTGTTAACAATTCATCACCTTCTCTAAGCAGTAGATCTACCCTTTCTTTCATAGAATCATAGAATAGCAGAGTTGGGCCTACAAGGCCATCGAGTCCAACCCCCTGCTCAATGCAGGAATCCACCCTAACGTATCCCTGACAGATGGTTGTCCAGCTGCCTCTTGAAGGCCTCTAGTGTGGGAGAGACCACAACCTCCCTAGGTAACTGATTCCATTGTCGTACTACTCGAACAGTCAGGAAGTTTTTCCTGATGTCCAGCCGGAATCTGGCTTCCTTTAACTTGAGCCCGTTATTCCGTGTCCTGCACTCTGGGAGGATCGAGAAGAAATAATGGCGCTCCTCTGTGTGACAACCTTTTAAGTATTTGAAGAGTGCTATCATGTCTCCCCTTAATCTTCTCATCTCCAGGCTAAACATGCCCAGTTCTTTCAGTCTCTCTTCATAGGGCTTTGTTTCCAGACCCCTAATCATCCTCGTTGCCCTCCTCTGAACACGCTCCAGCTTGTCTGCATCCTTCTTGAATTGTGGAGCCCAGAACTGGATGCAATACTGTAGTTGAGGCCTAACCAGGGCTGAATAGAGAGGAACCAGTACCTCACGCGATTTGGAAGCTATACTTCTATTAATGCAGCCCAAAATAGCATTTGCCTTTCTTGCAGCCATATCGCACTGTTATGGCTGCAAGAAAGATAAATGGTATTTTGGGCTGCATTAATAAAAGCATAGCTTCCAAATCCTTGATCATCTTCTTGCTCCTAACATACCCAAAGAAGTTCTGCTTGCTGTTTTGACAACCATTTGCAAACCTCAGCTCATCTGGGGCGTTCCTAACAGGTTGGTGCTATTCTGTTGTACCCCTCTTTGATTATGACCATCATCAGATGAGCGTTTTATCACATGTTTCCTACTGCCCACTTATGGATGTTCACTTATGGATGTTCCTTTAGACAACGGCATCCACCTCCCGTGTGCCTTCCACTCCTTCTTGCCTTTTTTTGTCACAAAATGGACTCCTTTTATTTTTTTGTTTGGAAAATGAAATGTGCCGCCATTTCCTGTGGTGTGCAGCATAATAAAAACGCCCCCTGAATGGGCCACGTGGTCTTTGTTTACTTCTTCTTTCTTCTCCGGGTAGAAAGAGGAAGTATGTTGAGACAGGAGCAGGGGCAGAGAAGTGACGGTAGGGAACCGCGATTTTTACCCCATTTGATGACACTCTATTAACTCCTCCTTCCAATTGCTGTGCTCAGAAAGTACCTGAACTCGCCGTGTTGTGCTTTCAGTTTCAGTTCTGTCCTGCAAGTGGCAGGTGGCTGCATGGGTTTTTCTCTATAAGAATGTTATTAAAGTTCTCATTAGCTATGCACTCTCCATGTAGCCTTCTCCTTCATGATAATTGACCAAGAACACTGGACTAAAGGGACTTTTGGTCAGATCCAGCAGACCTCATGCCCGTACATCCTTCCATTTTTTACAAAACACCAACAGAGAGCAGTCAGGCAACCTTTTATAATGGCAATAATTTATAACATTTGGGACAGCCAAACCTCCCTGTTTAACATTTACTTGCAACGCTTTTATGTTTTATTCCAGCCCTATAATCATTCATAAACATGAGTGTCGTTATTAATTGGAATATTTGCATACATAAAACACCTGCCTTAAGTGCTTACAGGTTAAAGCCTCCATGAATAAAGAGGGTGAGAGATGTACATGCTGGAATCCATTTACATTATGCAAACTTAAAGCAGGCTGCAGTAGAAATATTCCATAACAAAAGTTCTATGAGAAAAACCTCATGAAATGTTAATCTATTTTTGAGGGTTGTTTTAAAAAAGAAGAAGATGGAGACCAACTTTTTAAATATAATAAATAATAAATATTCATAGAGCATGAAATTTTGATGACGCAGTAACTTAATAGCTTGAGAGACATGCTGAATCAAGGTATAAATACATTTAAAAGACAGAAACATAGCTCATATTCATAAATATGTTTGAGTTTCTCTTTCTAGTCCCTAACAATGCAAATTCCAGCAGGAAGACAGCAGAGCGAGCCTTCATGTTGAAGAGCAGCCATGGTTGACTGAAAGCCAATTAAAATTCAGTAAGGGGATAAAATCCCACAAAACAAAATATGTGGAATATTAGTCAGCTAACACATATATATGAATTTCCTTGATGGATCAGACCAAGGTTTATCTAGTCCAGTTAACCAATTTTGTTTCACCTCATAATTTCACTGATTCATCAGCAAGTTTACTTGAGGTTAATTCCTACTGAACACAGTGGAGATACCTTCTAATTAGACATCCATATGATCACACTGGACCTGTTCATGCAACACACTAAGCTATGGTTAGGCGGCTAATCCTTTTGTAGCAAAAGGTTAGTGAGTGTGTTTAAACTGTGGTTATGTAGCCACCCTGATTAGGAATGGTTCACATGACACATTAAATCATGGTTCACATGACACACTAAGCCATAATGACTAGCTCAACATGCTTAACCTCTGTGACTTAGGGCTCATCTACACCAAGCAGGATATTCCACTATGAAAGTGGTATGAAAGTGGTATATAAAAGGCAGGAGCCACACTACTGCTTTAGAGTGGTACTGAAGTGCACTGACCACTGTTGGGGCCCATGACACATCTACACCAAGCAGGATATAGCACAGTGAAAGTGATATCAAAGCAGTATATGGTATGTGTCATGGGCTCCAACAGTTTAGTGCACTTCAATACTGCTATAAAGCAGTAGTGTTACAGGGAGCACACAACTCCCCTGTTAAAACAGCTCCACTGGCTTCCAGTCTGTTTCTGGGCACAATTCAAAGTGCTGGTTGTGACCTATAAAACCCTATATGGCTCGGGACCAGGTTATTTGAAAGAACGTATTCTCCCTTATGAGCCTGCCCGTGCTTTGAGATCTTCTGGGGAAGCCCTTCTTTCAGTCCCACCATCTTCACAGGCGTGCTTGGTGGGAACATGGGAGAGGGCCTCCTCGGTGGCTGCTCCAGTGCTCTGGAACTCTCTTCTCGGGGAAGCTAGGCTGGCTCCCTCCTTGATGGGCTTTCGGAAGCAGGCTACAACTTTTTTGTTCCGGCAGGCCTTTGAGAAATAAAGGCCAAAGAGAATAATCTGGCCCTCCATTTATGTTAATGTCTTATAATTTTGCTGTGTATTTTAAACGTTTATGTGTTGTTGTTGTTGTTGTTGTTTTGGGGGGTTTTCCCCAATGTATGTTTTAAACTTTGTAAGGCTGCCTTGAGGCCCAGCATTGAGCAAAAGGTGGGATACAAATAAATATCATCATCATCATCGTCATCGTCATCATCATCTGTACTACAATCCAGGAAGTTGTGGCTTTGCTTAAAGATGCAGACCAAATGAAACACTCCCCTCCCCCATCCTTAATGAGAGCATAATCTGATCAAAGTGTACCTCCCTTGTTCACGTAAAGGGCCACAGCCCAAGTTTGCCCTGCGTCTTCATTTTCCCACATCCCATAAGTGCATTTCGGAGGGTGGTTTGTTTTTAATCCCTAAAACATGGCATCCATATGAAGCCTTAAAGCAGAGGAGGGCAAACGCTTTTGGTCTTGAGGCCTGATGACTTCAAGGGGGTGCGGCCCCACCCTTAAGCACCTCCTGTGCCCATGATGGGATCCACCACTGAACCACCCACTTTTCGAAAAAGAAAAAAACTGTCTCCATGCAGAAAGAGGCACAGATCTCTCCACATAAAGAAAGGAACTTGGCCTTCCTCTATACGACCGCGATATTGCTGCGCCCGGCAGAGCGAGCCGGGGCGCAGCTGCAGCGACACTCCTTCCCAACATCTATATGGAAAGGAGTGCAGTTGCGGGTTTACTAGAGTGACCAACTGTCAGGATTTCCCCGGATTTGTCCTGGTTTTTGTTCTTTCCATGGTGTCAGGGGGGATTTTCTATAATTTTCAATAATGTCCTGGAATGACACACCTTCCCCTTTAAGGCTGCCATTAGCATGGCAGGAGGGAGTGACATGCTTTTGTGAGGCACGTCATTCCCCCACCCCGAGCTCCAATTGAGGTCTTAAAGGGGAAAGTGGGTCATTCGTGGACATTATAGAAAAGGCCCCAATTGGAATGGATGGTGGTGGTGCAGAATGAAATCCTTTCCCCTCCTCTACTCCAATCGGGTTCTTTAAGGTGGCGGGGGAATAATGTACTTTCTGCAGGACTCAGAAAGCTGCTTCCCCACACACACACACACTAGGTGTCCTCTTTTTGGGTTTCCCAAATATGGTCACCCTAGGGTTTACAGGCCGCCGTGCCCATCCACCTGGGGCACCTCGGAGCATCTGCACCCCCTACTCTCTGGTAAGTGGGGGGGTTTTTTAATGGGAAAAGCTTTGGGGGTTCTTGTTTTGTTGTTGTTTAGCTGTAAATGCAAAGGATTGCATTTACAGCTGACTGGGGGGAAGGAGGGGAGAAGCAGTCCTTTGCATCTAAAGATTAAAAAAGGGACGGGGACGGTGGGGAGAGGAACAGGGCAGCCAGAGAGAGCTCAGAGGTAGGAGAGCCGGCTGCCCTGTTCCTCTCCCCTCCCCGGTGCTCCCGGCAGCGGCAGCTGATTCCATGCTACCCCGTTGCCGCTGCCGGGAGCACCGGGGAGGGGGGAGGAACAGGGCAGCCGGCTCTCCTACCTCTGAGCTCACTCTGGCTGCCCTGTTCCTCTCCCCCCTCCCATCCACCCCCGTCCCCCTTTAATTTTTTTCTTTAAAAAGCCTCCACAGAGGCGCGGAGCCTGGCTCCAAACTAAAAAGAGTCAGGGTAAATCCCCCAGTTTTTTAGTGCGGAGCTTTGGGGCTTTGCCCCTGGATCCCTTCGTAGTGGTGGCTGCGTCATGTAACTCACCTGCTGCCATTCCAAAGCTATCCCAGGGTAAAGCGCCCGTGTAGATGTCCCCTTGGACTGGTCCAGCAAGTTGGGGAAATTGCAACTTGTCTGCAAGTTACAGGAAGGGGGCAGTGTTGCATTTAGTTAGTTCATGGGATTTTAGACAACAGCTAGCCTTAAGATCACTATAGCCTACAATGTGGTTTCCTGTGATTCCACCTCCAGTGTGTGTGTGTGTGTGTGTGTGCAAACGTGAACTCGTCCATTGCTGGGCACACTTGTGTTTGCTCTCTTTCTCCTGCCTGGGTAACAGAACATAAAATGGACTGAGCAAACTCTCTTTGAAACTGTATGCTGTACCTGCATATTACATGCAAGAATATTGTTGGTAAACTATTTTACCTTTTCTTCACTAACAAAGCGTATTTGCGCTGTTCACTCTCTGATGGAGGCTGAGTGGTGCAATTGGGAATCCCTTTCTTATCTCTGGTAGCATAGGGATTCCTCTCCCCTCAGGGAGCAGAGCTTGGGGAGAAGTTCGGGGAAGGGAGTGGGAGGGGACGAAAGAGGATGTTCAACCCTCCATGGGCTGGATTGGACTCAAGCATTGTCCGGATTGGGCCCTTGGACCAGAGGCTGCCCTCCTCTGCCTTAAAGGAGATGAAATCTGAACATGTCAAACTTGTACTTCCATTCTCTAAAGATCATAGTCACTCAGATCTTTCGCACTCGCTGAAAAACACAAGCTGTTCCCCCAAGAATGTGGAAATAAAAGCCGCCTGGCCACTCGTAGGTAACAGATGATAAATTGCTCTTTCCCCTGGCCAATTTTTAAGCTTCTTTCGTCCTAGGGTCTCACCAAGAGCCACAATGAAAGCAGCCATTCACATGTTTCTTCAATTAACAAGAGAAAACTCTGTAGCATTTCCTGCGATCTCCTCTGAGCCATTCACTGTAGTGCATTTTAATTTCAGTTTATATGTCTGATTGTTTAATAAAATGAACCAGGCCCCACTTCACATTCTGAAACAGCAAACTCTTGATGCGCTTCCTCTTCCGAAAAGGTTTTCATTCAAGATCCTGAACAAATAAAGCCAAATCAACATGGCAGGTTTTTCAACTCCTTTCTCTAACATACAATAATCTTATTTGGAAAGCGGCTTAAGCAGAGGTAATGGTGAAAGGGTAATAGTCAAACATGAATGGTGGTATGTGTGTGTATTAATTAAAGTGTATTTGAATTTCATTTCTCCGCCCCTCCCCCCCATGTTTGCAGAAAGTCGGCACTTTTACAATTAGCCTTGATTGCTATCTAATCATGAATGCAAATCATTTTTATCTTTTTGTTTTGCATTTATTTGGAACTTTTATTTGAGGGCTAAATGGGAAATAATTAGCACAGTTAACCGCACAAAACAGGCTATATAGCTCTGGAACATCAGAGACACCTGTATCCCAGAAGCCTTTTGGAAATGAAAAGAAAATTATTTCTTTGTATCTCCATCTGGGTGCTGGGAGCCTTAAGTCTGCAGATCAGAATAGGTGCAGGGGTGAAAGATCTCACTGCAGCAACGTCTGTTAGGAGTTCAGCAATTTCTTTCTGCAGATATTTAAACATTTCACCATTTACTTCAAAACAGTATGAAATTGAGTACACAGGAAACTGCTTCCAGGCTAGTCAATTTCACAACTCAGGAGACTACATGTTTCTGAGGGAATCAGCAGCAATTCTCCATTCACTTCAGCAATGGTAGCTCTATCCTCCTAGCTCTACGAACACAAAACTGCCCACTCAGTTGAAATGAACTGGGCAGCTCATATACACAAGATTTCTGTGTGTGTAATAAAGCACACAGGTAGCTTTGGAGTGCTTCCAGTCAAAAGATATTGTGCACGGCAGCTATTCCATTATTCCCTCCTAAACAGACTTCTTTTTTGGTTAGGAAAATGGCAGAAGTTGTTGTAAGGGTAAGGTAAGGGTTAACTGGAACTTGGGGCTGGCATGTCTTTTAATGTGTAAATTTTATGGTTTCATAGGAGGGAGATAAGCGGCTGCAGCTGCATGTGGGAGACGGCCGGAGCCAGGGACCGATTGTGGCATGTCCACTTGTCCTTGAGTGAATTAACATCTCAGGCAGAGGTGTGAAAAGATCCACGCATCAAAGCCAAGGGGGGAAGGAGCAAGAAAGAAAAGTATAAAGTCTACCTTGTGAGGGAAACAAGGGGGGTCAGCTGAAAACCAAGGTTGGGTGACGTATGAACTGTAGTTCTAGTTTTTGGGTTGCTCCTTCTGGGTTCTTACTTATATATGCATGTTTTTATAGTTTTAGTCTGCTAATCCCATGTATCCTACCCGTTTCCTAATAAAAAGGTCTTAAACCTCAAAATTGTGAGCCGTGAGTGTCTGTCCTGGGGGTCCGTGCTAAATCCAGTCAAGAAACCAGCTATTGCTGGGGCGTGCTTCCTTTACAGTTGTGAAGTTCAGCTGCCTATTATGCATTAAATGTAAATATATGCAAAGTTATTGTTTATATTATGCATAAAGTTCCAGGAAGTAAGTAGGCCTCAATGTACTCGCAATTTGTATTGGAGGGTTGAATGCCTGAGTGCTGATTGGATAGTGGTGGGGGAGTGCTTGGATTGGCTGTGTGAAAGTGGGAGGAGCTGGGAAATGTAACTATATAGATAAATAGGCTGAGCTGACAAGGAGAGAGAGTGATTCTGTGAAGTGAAGGGTAGAAGTGGATGATTATAAGAGAGTGAAAGTCTATGATTCTGTGAGAGGCAAAGACTGAATAGGAAGGTTTGATGTGGGTAATTGTGCTTTAGAATAGATAGTAGTATTCTATAGTGGAACCTTTTAAAGAAAGAACTGATAGAAACCATTATGCTTAGGAACCTTGTAACCATACGCATTTGAACTGAGGAAACCAATTAGCTTATGTACACGCACTTACGTTAATAAATGCTAATTACTTTCAAACAACTGGTGTGGTCTGTGGAGGAGTGGAGAATTAACGGTGGCAGCGGAATAGGAAACTGAGGGCTAGGTTGCTGGGCTGTGGAGCCTAAAGAATAAAGGTGAGACAGGAGCGGCAGCAGCAGGTCTAAACCCTCACACACACGTCATTAGCACATGGGGGATTGAAGTGGTCCTGGGTGCTAATGGCATGGACAGTCCTGTCAGGTAGCTTGTGGGCGTCTCAGGTGAAGCCACAATGACACAGGTGGGCAGGACATCACAGAAGCGATGAGAAAACACAGGAAGGTTAAGATTATAAGAAGACCCCTGCTGGGTCTATCTAGTCCAACATTCTGTTCACACAATATTATTATTATTATTATTATTTATTTATATAGCACCATCAGTGTACATGGTGCTGTACAGAGTAAAACAGTAAATAGCAAGACCCTGCCGCATAGGCTTACAATCTAATAAAATCATAGTAAAACAATAAGGAGGGGAAGAGAATGCAAACAGGTACAGGGTAGGGTAAGCAGGCACAGGGTAGGGTAAAACTAACAGTAGAAAGTAACAGTAGAAGTCTGCACAACATCAAGTTTTAAAAGCTTTAGGAAAAAGAAAAGTTTTTAGTTGCGCTTTAAAAGCTGCGGTTAAACTTGTAGTTCTCAAATGTTCTGGAAGAGCGTTCCAGGCGTAAGGGGCAGCAGAAGAGAATGGACGAAGCCGAGCAAGGGAAGTAGAGGCCCTTGGGCAGGCGAGAAACATGGCATCAGAGGAGCGAAGAGCACGAGCGGGGCAATAGTGTGAGATGAGAGAGAAGAGATAGGAAGGAGCTAGACCGTGAAAAGCTTTGAAGGTTAACAGGAGAAGTTTATATTGGATTCTGTAGTGAATTGGAAGCCAATGAAGAGATTTCAGAAGCGGAGTAACATGGTCGGAGCGGCGAGCCAAGAAGATGATCTTTGCGGCAGAGTGGTGAACAGAAACCAGCGGACTGATGTGAGAAGAAGGAAGGCCAGAGAGAAGAAGGTTGCAGTAGTCCAACCGTGAAATAGACATCCAGCTGCCTGTGAAAAGTTCACAGATAGGACATGAGCGCAATAGTACCCTCTCGCTCATGCTCCCCAGCAACTGCTGTGCATATGCATACAGGAAGAAGAGGAGGAGGTAGCATCTCTGGTGCTGGAGGAAGACGTGTTTTCTTTGATGTGAATGCTCAGCACGTTTTGGAGAGCAATTTTCCCTTTCGTCAGGAGCAATAGTCTTCTACAGTTAACTGTCCTTCACTCTCTGATAAGTGTTACCAAAACACTCCACGCTCATAGACCTACTGAACGTGGAGTGTTTTGGTAACACTTATCAGAGAACGAAGAATGGTTAAGTGTAGAAGATGATTGCTCCTGACGAAGGAGAAAATTGCTCTCCGAAACATAATGAGCATTCACATCACATAAAACACTTCTTCCTCCAGCTATTCTACTTTTTTTCCTTCGTGCTATCTGTGCTAGTTTCCCTCTTCCATCTTCTGTCAGTACCTAGGCATAAACCCTCCAATTCTGGAGGTAATGTACCGCCGACAGGACCAGTAGCCATTGATAGCCTTATTCTCCAGAAATTTGTTCAATCCCGTTTTAAAGCCATGCAGATTGGTGGCCATCATTACATTTTGTGCTGGTGAAGTCCACAGTTTAACTAAGCACTGTTATATAGTTAAAGTAGAAGATGATGACTTCTGGACCCCTCCCCCTTCCAAAAGTCCCATGCACAAGGCAGGGTGATTGTAAGATAAAAGGCTCATTAGGAGCTTGTCTATATACCCTATATATCCTGTTGGGGCTGCGCAGTGGCGCTGCATTTTTTAAATGATGCAGACACCAACTTGCAGCCATGTCAAGCTTTCTCCGGAAACGGTGCTTTTTCAAAGTGTCATTTTACCACGACTTTTTCAATTGCTCCAATGTCACCACGTTGTTTCCTCGCCTGTCAGTGGTGGCTTTGGTTCGGTTTGAGAAAGTCAGCATAGCCCTGATGCAAATTGACAACTCTATGGCAGGTAGTGGCTCTGTTTCCTCCTCCACCACTCCACCATCTCCCTCTCCCTCAAAAATATTTATTATTACTCCAGCCTGAAATTGGCAAGAATGGAGCTGTTTTATAACTGGTGCTGCGATTGAGCTGAATAGCCCATGCTCATCCATGTAACTCTATCACTGACACTTTGCGGCAGCGATGCTTTGTGGTTTGTGGGAAACAGGATGAAAAGTGGCATCATATAGACATGGGCCTAGAAGCATGTTTGTTTTAGGATGTCAGCCTCCAATGCGTATATATATATATCTTACTTCTGGAATATAACCCTTAGCGATACCAGACAATCTCCGAGCAACTTGAGCGTCAAGTAATGCTGTTCACAATGGTCATGACCTGGCAAATAATAAGGGGGCTTTGCCTTCTCCTTATAGTGCTAGCCATTCAGCATGAGTCTTATTCATCCATGGAACCAATGCTAGCTGCAAAAGTGACCCCAGGGAGAAGACGCTCCTCATCTGGGGCTCTGTTGATCATAAGGCCATTCCTGATAGCAGCAGCAAAGAACCAGTGGCAACAAAAATGGCCTGGCCTTCTTTGAATGAGCAGAGCTTTGGGAGGCCAGAGTTGCGTAGACAGTATTTGAAGGGGCATTTTTAGAGGCAGGAAGTAGGGGGCTCCATAGGCATACTTTGGGCCAGATGATGTCAGGGGCATGGGCCCACCCCGTAACATCATATCAGGAGGTGTGGCCCTGCCCCCCAACATCACCCACCTTTTCTCTTTAAACCCCTTTCATGCTGGAAGGAGGCAGGGACCTCTTCCTTCTCCCAACATGGAGAAATGAACCCCGGGCACCCTCTACCCAGCTGTTTTTGAAGGCTCACTTGCCTTGCTGGTGCACCATTGAAATTTGGTGACAGCCAGGGGGGGAAAGACCCCTTCAAAAGTAAAACAAGTGGTTTGCCAGTGAATTTTGGCAGTGCAGCAGCAGCCAAAGGGGCTATTTTAAAAACAAAATTGGCCCTTTTTTCCAGCACCTACCATGCTGCCAAAATTTAGGAATGAGCCATCAGTTCTCCTTTTAAAGGGGGCTATTTTCCTCTGCCGTCACACCATCGAATTTCAGTGACATGGGGTGGCAGAGTAAGTGAGGGCAGGGGTGGAAAGCCTCAGGATGTCCAAGGGCCATTTCTTGTGTCTCTTTCCCCAACACCAACACCACCCGCCCTCCACCTCTACCGTGCCAAAAAAAGGCATCCACAGCACTATGTAGTGCCCAAAGGGTCAAAAATAGCTGTTTTCAAACTAATTTTGATCTGTTTGGTGTTCCATAGTAACTGCAGAGCACTAAAAGGGTACCAACCCCCCCAATCAAAACAGCCGCTCAAAAAAAAAAATATTTGTTGTTGTTTTTTAATGTGGGGCAATGGGCTACATGCAGTCTTTAAGCTGTGTGTTGCCCACCCATGATTTAGGGCTTTAAAGACAATAACTAACAAGCTCAGAAACAGACTAGAAGTCAATGAAGGTGGCTAATCAGCCTTCCCCAACCTGGGTCTCTCCAGATGTGTTGGACTGCAACACAGACAGCACAATCATTGCCATGGCGGTTAGGATGATGAGAGTTGTATTCCAATGCATCTGGAGAACACCAGGTTGAAGAAGGCTGTGATACACTATGAGCATAAGAGGGCTTTTGGTTTAGCTTGACCGTTCTTAATGGCCTTTGCTCATTGGTGGCTTTGCACAGCCAATGTGAAGCCACATCTCACATGAAGAGCAGGAAATGATTTCACAATCCTGCTTGGACCAGAGGAAAATAACTCTAAGCTTAAACAGATCTAGCCGGTGTGATCTTCTATCAGTGTCTGATGCACAACCCATGTTAGACTCCATCTTTGGTTGACCAACAATTATGGCAGGCAGGCAGGCAGGCAAAATGTTAGAGGAAGCACGTGACTGAGTGAGAAAGGAAGTTGTCATCATTCAGAAGGGCTCTTATGAGCTGACGCAGTGAAACAAGAAAGATGGAAGAAATTTCTTCGAGGCCTTCAACACCTGGACTCCAAACTTATTACCAGATAAATGAGGTGGAAGGGCCTTCGCCTGAAGCAAAATAACAGCAATTGCTGCCAAATTATTACATAGTAAATAAGTTTGCTGTAGCCAAGCAGGCCCTGCTGCTCACAGGTTCAAGAGGCCAGTCAACCTCTATTAATTCAGAACTTTGCAGGTTCATTCCTCCAAGCTAGTGTACAGACACTGTTAAGTAGGTAGGGTGAGAAATGGGTCTTTGAAACATGAGTGAAAATTTGCTAGCCACACAGGGGGGTAGGCAACCTGGTGCCGTCCAAGTGTTTTAAACTACAATTCCCATAATCCATGACTCTTGACCATGCTGGCTGGGATTTATGGGAGTTTTACTCCAAAACATCTGGAGGGTACTACCTGTTTGCCAACCCCTTCAATAGAGGTGTACAACGGTCTGCAAAATCACTGTTCGACCAGGCTGCTACAATGAGCTAGGGGGTTGAGCTTCGGTTTTCTTATGGAAATTTCCCCTGCCCCTTCTTTTAAATTTCAGCATGTCTTCCCACTGTACTTCTTTTCTCTTCTCACTATGTGTTCTGGCTTCAAGACGTGCTGGGCTGTGCGTCTATCCAGGCAGCTAAATTCAGATCCAATCCATTTCCATGTAATTCAAATCTTCATATTTCATAGAATCATAGAATCATAGAATAGCAGAGCCGGAAGGGGCCTACAAGGCCATCGAGTCCAACCCTCTGCTCAATGCAGGAATCCACCCTAAAGCATCCCTGACAGATGGCTGTCCAGCTGCCTCTTGAAGGCCTCTAGTGTGGAAGAGCCCACAACCTCCCTAGGTAACTGATTCCATTGTCGTACTGCTCTAACAGTCAGGAAGTTTTTCCTGATGTCCAGCTGGAATCTGGCTTCCTTTAACTTGAGCCCGTTATTCTGTGTCCTGCACTCTGGGAGGATCGAGAAGAGATTCTGGCCCTTCTCTGTGTGACAACCTTTCAAGTATTTGAAGGGTGCTATCATGTCTCCCCTCAATCTTCTCTTCTCCACGCTAAACATGCCTAATTGTTTCAGTCTCTCTTCATAGGGCTTTGTTTCCAGACCCCTGATCATCCTGGTTGCCCTCCTCTGAACACGCTCCAGCTTGTCTGGTGTTTGTCAAGGTGTTTATTGAAACACAGTTAACAGTGAACAGCTCATAAATGCAGGCCCAATATTTAGCTGTAGAAAATAAATGAAAGGGTATGGATGAGGCAGGTGGATGAGGTGGGGAGAAAAAACAACGTAGTGCCAGACCTTCAGGCTGTAATCCAGAGAAGTAACACAGCAGGCCCAGAGGTGTGTTTCTTCCTAAACTGAGGATGAGCGAGCCAGTACAAACCAGTTTAGAAAGACTTCCTAGGGGCAACTAATCACTGCAAGATAACAAGGACTGATCCGTTGCTCATAGATTCATATAGGGAAAACTAAAGCAGTTGCAAATGCAAAACCTAGGAGGTAATAGATAACCAATAACACGGTGCCCAGTTGGGCAGAATACTATGGCCCAATATTTATCAAAGGCCATAGCTAGACCTAAGGTTTATCCCTGGATTGTCCAGGGTTCAAACCTGTTCATCTAGGTAACACACAGGGGATCCAATGCTCAGGCAGGGGTGAACCCTGGATGATCCCAGGATAAACCTTAGGTCTAGCTGTGGCCTAAGTCACATGTTTACCTCTAGTAGGTGTTACCCATGAGCCATGTGTAGTGGGTTAACTTGGAAGACATAGCAAGGAGTATAATGAGTCTCTACGCTTGCTATCCTCCTTGACACGTCTTCTGGTGTACCCAGTGCAACATGTGTAGAACATGAATGTAGAAACTCATTATGCTCCTCGCCATGTCTTCAGGTGCAACCCACTACACCGTGTTACATCAAAACTCAGCAGCAACATGAAATAGCTACCTGCTGGAGAGGAGATCCCTGCTTGATACTGCCTGTGGAGCCTTCCTAGGCAAGCCAGGTGGAGTTTGGATCCTTATAGCACCTTGTAAATGGGTATCAAAGATATTTATGAAGGCCTATGGCTAGAAACATCACATTCTTCTCCCTGCCGGGTAGCTTTAGGAGTAGAGCAGAAACTCAGGCCAATGGGCCGAAGCTGGCCTGTCCAGAGTCCCATTCCAGCTCTCTGGGTTCCCCTAGCCCCATCCCTTTTCCCCTAACCACCGGCTTTTGCAGGCTTTTCTTTCCATTCTAAAAGGTCAAAATGCCTCTCCTAAAGCTTAGTTACTGGCAGTAAGAGTTTTAAGCTAAACTAGAGCGACCATATGGAAAGGAGGACGGGGCTCCTGTATTTTTAACAGTTGTAGAGAAAAGGGAATTTCAGCAGGTGTCATTTGTATGCATGCAGCACCTGGTGAAATTCCCTCTTCATCACAACTGTTAATGCTGCAGGAGCTATACTAGAGTGGCCAGATACAAAAGACAGCAGGACTCTTGCAGCTTTAACAATTGTGATGAAGAAGGAATTTCACCAGGTGCTGCAAGCATATAAATGAGAGCTGCTGAAATTCCCTTTTCAATGCAACTGTTAAAGATACAGGAGCCCTGCCCGCCTTTCCATATGGTCACCCTAAGCTAAACTGTGCTGGTATGTTTGGTATTTTGGCCCTGCCCACCAGTGGAAGCAGCCCCTGAGAGCTCCTCTGAAATTAAATGTAGCCTTCAGGCTGAAAGAGGTACAACAACCCTAGGGTGGCGGAAGGCAGAAAGGGAGAAACAAATATTGGCTTTCCCAGTGTTTAAGCATTCTGTCATCCCAATGTAGCAATATACTCACCCTGTTCAGACAACACATTAAACTCTGGCTAGGCCACTAGCCCTTTTGCAGCAAATGGTTAGTGAGCAAGTTTAAATGCTTGTTATGTAGACAACATGGTTAGGAATGGTTCACACAATAAGCTAAGCCATAATGTCTGTCTCAAAATGCTTAACCACCATGGCTTAGCATGTCATCTGAACAAGGTCACTATGGCTTAGCGTGTCATGTGAACCATGACTTAAAGTGTCGTGTGAACCATTCCTAACCATGGTTGCTATGTAACCACAGTTTCAACACCCTCGCTAACCATTCGCTTCAAAGGGGTTAGCAGCCTAACCATGGCTCAGCGTGTTGTCTGAACAGGCCCACTAACTTCAGCTAAAGGTGACACAATTAACATAATGTGTAGTTTGACCATGAGCTCCCCACCTGCAGGGAAAGGGAGGGGTCATGATGTTGAAACACAGGGGCCTGATCCTTAGGCTAAAGGGGACAGCGGGCACTGAATAGAGGTGACCTGGAGAACTCAGTCACTGTGTAGGGGGGAACCAACCTATTAACCCTGTTCAGATGACATGCTAAGCCATGGTGGTTAAGCATTTTGAGCTAAACATTATGGCTTAGCGTGTCATGTGAACCATTCCTAACCATGGTGGCTACATAACCATGGTTTAAACACGCTCACTTACCATTTGCTACAAAGGGGTTAGCGGCCTAACCATGGCTTAGTGTGTCATCTGAACAAGCCCTTATGAACCAAAATGGCTGCAAGTTAGAAGTGGGCTGCATCAGTTTAAATACTACTTCCAGGAATCTCCCTGTCCCTGTCCTGCATCAGCACAAGGAATGTTAAAGCTGTTTCTGCTCAAACAGAGCTTTGAGAGGCAGCTGCATTTGGACAAGAAACATCCAGGTGTGGATATCATGTTGAAAAATATATATTCCCCCACCCAGATATTGAAACCATTCTCTGCAACGCAGAGAAACAGGAGGGTGGGTGTCCCTGAGGGCAGCAGAGGAGGAGGGGACTGTTACACTTACATCAAAGGCCTCCCAGATGTAACACATGTTTATGCCTTGCGCTTGCGATGTTATCGGGAACCCCTTGATGTGCCCCTCGTCTTGCTCACCCTCCCTACACTAAGCATCTATCAGGGCTTCCTTGGTAGATAAAGATACTGGGGAACTGAATACATTTCCACACATAAATATTTTATTTCTTATATAATAATGCACCTAAACGCAAAGCAAAACAATGACAAAAAGAAGCATTATTTTTGGAGGTGCACAAGCTTTCTAGCATTATCTTTGAAAAGAGGCTTAAGTCAGACTATAGGCAGTTTGATCTCAAAGGATATATGTAGACTAGCAGGCTGTCTATATGCTCTGGAAGCCCCCGGGGTGGCTCTGAATCTGCGCTGCATCGGTTATATGGCACAGCCGCCATTTTGGAACCACCCAGGGGTGAAGAGCTGAAGTCTCGCGGTAGAAAAGTCGGGGACTCAGCACAGCTCTTTCCTGTCTGTCTTCGCTTGGGCGCTGCTCCAGGGGGCATTTCTGGGCAGAAGGTGACCTGCTATTGGTTGCCAGAAGTCATGGGAATGGGTGGGCCCAGTGAGCCTAATGGTCGCCAGAAAGCCTGTGCTGCCTCCCTTCATGAAAATAACTGCTGCCACCCCGCATCAGCAATAATGAAGAGTTTGATGATGGAGCTGGCTGGACCAACTCAGCACCATGAAGACAGCTCCTAGGTTGAGAATTATTATTATTATTATTATTTATTTATTTATATAGCACCATCAATGTACATGGTGCTGTACAGAGTAAAACAGTAAATAGCAAGACCCTGCCGCATAGGCTTACAATCTAATAAAATCATAGTAAAACAATAAGGAGGGGAAGAGAATGCAAACAGGTACAGGGTAGGGTAAGCAGGCACTGGGTAGGGAAAAACTAACAGTAGAAAGTAACAGTAGAGGGGATCCTAAGCCTGGCTCTATTGCATACAACTACCATCTTAATCAAGATTCTGAGAAGATTGTCCAAAGGCCATGGTAGTAGTATAATAATAATAATAATAATAATAATAATAATAATAATAATAATAATAATAATGTATTTCTTATCCACCTCTCCATTTTGATCGAGGCGGAGAACAACAGTAAATATAAAATACATAAAACTGAATTAAGAACTTAATATACATTGTTAAAACATCCTAAAAACTTCCTAAAATTCCGCTGGATACGCCTGCCAGAAGAGAGCAATCTTGATAGCTTTCTTGAATGCTAATAGACTGTCTAGTTGACGAGTCTCCTCCAGCAGGCCGTTCCACAGTCTGGGAGCAGCAGAAGAGAAGTTCTGCTCAATCCTACACCCATCATCAGACAAGAATTTCGAGGTGATCTCTGTATTATTATTATTATTATTTATTTATTTATATAGCACCATCAATGTACATGGTGCTGTACAGATTACACAGTAAATAGCAAGACCCTGCCGCATAGGCTTACAATCTAATAAAGTTGTAGTAAACAATAAGGAGGGAAAGAGAATGCAAACAGGCACAGGGAAGTGTAAACAGGCACTGGGTAGGGTGAAGCTAAACAGTATAGAGTCAGAACAAACTCTGAATCTTTCAACCTAATCCATCCCATCTAGGCATGTATGAGAAACACATTTCAATTTGTTTCAGAACAGAATTTACCCTGTTCACACCTCCCAAACTCAGACATTGACTTGAACACAATCTGTGGTGAAAGTTTGCACATTCCTGAGCTCGCAATGCTATTCACAGACCAAATGAAAGTGTGCTTGAAAATACGTATATTTGTAAAGTATGCATGAAAAAAAGTGTGTACATTTAGAAAATGTGCACAAGGCCACTTTAATCAATTTGAGAAAAGTGTGTACTTTTGAAAAATGTACACAATTGATGCATACCTTTGGGGAAACACATACTGAAATATGCACACATTTTTGTGCAAAGGAACACAAGTTGGGATGAGCTTCAAGGTGGGAATCTACCCATTTCTACCCATATCCTTGTTGCTAGTGGAGAGGTTTTCAATATCTCTCACATCTCAGGGGTATACAACAATGAATCAGAGATAGTTTAGCCCCCAACTCACTGGGACAGTTGATCAGGGCTCTTGATTTAGTTGGGATCAGGGCTGCTGGATATCTCTGGTACATCCACTTTGTAGCTCTGGTGAATCCACTTTGGGGGAAAGTGGACAAACCAAAGGCCAGCAAAATTATTGGACAATAACAGTGGTCACTGGCATCTCTACCCTGAGGTCAACTTAAAATTCTTCTAAACCTTCTGCTCCCACTTCTAGGTAGTCACAAAACCTGCCAGAAAAATGATAAAGCTGAATCCACATGCCAGTGCATCCAGTCCATAAAAAGATCAGACAAACTGATGGGGTATAGATATAGAGCTATATTATTCGGTTGGTTTGTTCCTTTGTTTAGGTGTGCTTGGTATTATACGGAATGGTAGCTAGAACTGGGACATTAGAAGCTACTGGGAACTGTTACAAAAGATGTGAGGGCAATGACGGAAGGTAGTGTCTCAAGGATGTATGGAAATTGTATGGAAACTCATATATGCAGCATCTCATTTGCACATGTGCCTATTGCTGCCAGATGATGAATGCACACATTTATTTGAAAAGTTTCCAGAAGGGTAGCTATGTTAGTCTCCAGCAGCAGCGATAACAACAACAATAAAACCCCAAAGAGTTTTGTGACACCTTAAGGATGTAATCCTATGCATGTTTAGACAGAAATATATATATGGTATTTATAGGTGTAGTGTGTGTGGGGGGGGAGGGAATAAACAGTGAGATCAGATGGAAATAAAATGAAAAAAATATAATCTGAAACAATTACAGTAAAGCTTAAATGTATGTAAAATAATCATAGTGACCAATTACAACAGCAGTAATGGATGATAATGCAAATATGTAACATTGCTATGGGATAGAAAACCATTGTCTCTACTCAGGCCAGGGGTGACAGAATTGAACTTCCAGATAGGTCATAATTGATCTGTTCCACACTGGAGTTCCTTTGTTCTAGAATGGCCACTCTAAGTCAGCAGCAGAGCACCCTGGGAGATCTCACCAGTTTCTGAATATTGCTGTTTCTGATGTCAGATTTGTTGGGATTGTAGGGAAATTGAAATTGTACCGGACAGATGTAGTTGAAAATATAAAAGAAATAACACAGTGTAAACTCTGAACAGAACCTACTGTTTTGCTTTTAAGTAAGATAGATAATATGGCCCAACAGATGTCTTAAAGTTGCAGGTAATACATAGACTGCAGCCCATTTACTAATGATCTGATATGGGGTAAGAAGCAATTATTAACAGTGAGGGACCTGGAATGGAATATATTGAAAAGGATTTTAATGTATCCGATGACATCCTATAACAGATGTTAGAGACTTAAAATGAAAAAGTACTATTGGAATATTGATAGAGCTGTATACAGTACTGAAATAGAAACACTAATTATAATATTTTGTTTTGGAGTTTCAATCTGCGATTTCAAGATATTATTAAATTGATTTTTTTACTGTGGATCATTGAGATGAATTTGCATGTTAGATTTTAGACTCTATAATGTTTATTTAAGTTATGATCTAGTCCATATCTTTGAATGGATAGTTACATTTTATCTAAATAAAATAACTGATTACCCTGGCAAATTCTTAAGAATATCACTACAACAAGTATTTAAGATCATGTATTACCCCCTTTTTTATTCTATTCTATTATCACTTTCATTATCACTTTACTAATGACATGTTTTTAAAATATGTCTATTTATTTCTTTTCACAGAGTCTCACCTGCTGTCCGCATGAGATCAGTAGACCTGATGTGAGTGTCCACAAACTTCCTGTTGAGGGAATTGTGCTGTGGTTGAAAAGCTTTGGAATCTAGTCTACAAGTACCATGAGAATCTGCAACACTAATGAAGAACATTCACCAGGAGTCCATTTGCCCCACTTTCCAAAAAGGTGAATGAATGCAGCTGTCTAATTTGCTCCTGGAGCTTTCATTGTGCTGCAGTAGTAAACTTCCATCTGCACCTCTTAGAGATCTCTGCCCTTTCTCTCCCATGCCAAAGGAATTTTAGATGCATACCAAGAGAGTGATCTGTGGAAGAATGAGAAATTTAGTATATCTGCACTAATGGGTCCATGATGGTCCATGGGGAAACATTCCAGTAAAGTATGCACATGGTAGCCACCAGAGAGTCACGTGCACCTTCTCCCATGTGCAGGACTTAGATTTCAGCATTCACTGGGAAGCACTTCTGAACACATGCTGAAAGATCTGCACTGCAGTGGGTGTACACAGCCAATTCCTTGTCACAGACTGGGGATCACATGCTGTCATTCCCTGTGGCTACATGTCCAAGAATGGGCAGGTGAACAAGCCTTTCTGTGCCTTTATCATAATGTAGAGCATTTCTCTGACTCTGAGGGCCAAACTAGACATGACATTAGTAATGTAAGTAGCTGCCATGGGGAAGCTCTGAGCACCCTGAAGTTAAATTATGGAACTCACTACCACAAGATGAGGTGATAGCCACCAGTTTGGATGGCTTTAAAAGGGGTTGGATAAATTCCTGGAGGCGAAGGCTATCAAAGGCTACTAGGCCTGATGGTTGTGTGCTATCTCCAATATTCGAGGCAGTAAGCCTGTGTGCACCAGTTGCTGGGGAACATGGGTGGGAGGGTGCTGTTACACCATGTCCTGCTTGTGGGTCCCTGGTTGACAACTGGATGGCCACTGTGTGAACAGAGTGCTGGACTAGATGGACCCTTGGTCTGATACAGCATGACACTCTTATGCAGCATTTCTTACACACTGGGCAAGGTCCAACCTATTCACCTGAGCTTTTAACACTGTGTGTCATTATTCCTGTTGTGATTGTTTTTGTCAAATTTTTGCTTGCGCTTTTATAGGATATTTGTACTGTTGGTTTGAACAATATCCAGTGCCCTCTCAGTAAAATGCACCAGGGAATACTGTCCTGTTTTGGAGAATTCAGCAGTCCCTGTGCTGGACAGCTCCCAGCTGATTCAGCACACTGAAAGCTAGACCTTAGTCTTTAATTCCTCCTATACAACACAGCCTGGTTGGACAGCTCTGTTTCCATCTCAATGTCTGATGTCCCCCAGGCTTGTCTTCCATTCTTACTGTTGCAACTCAAAACAGATACCCCCAAAAGTCCAGTTCCCTGATGCTAAAGTGCACTTGTATGCTCCCCCATCCCAAAAACCTATTACTAAATTAGGGGCAAGCAAATTTGGTGGTACCAAGTTCCATGCCACGGAAGTAGAACATTCTTTGACCGCAGTAGGCCAATTCCAACATGGAAATGGAGATGAGGCAAACTGATATAAAAATTTCAGAAGTTGCTGTAACCTTCATCAAAAGACTGGATAAACTCTGGCACTTCTCAAACGCATGGTTGGTTTTTCCATACATTTCCCGGTGGAGTAAGTGAAAAAGATGACAATTCTTGGACATTTGAAGTAAGAACATTAGAGGAGCCATCCTGGATTAGACCAAGGGTCCATCTAGTCCAGCATTCTGTTCACACAATGGCCAACTAGCTGTTGACCTAGGAACCCACAAGCAGGACACAGTGCAATAGCATCCTCCCACCCATGTTCCCCAGCAACTGGTGTACATAGGCAGATTGCCTCTGACACTGGAGGTAGAATATAGCCATCAGGATTAGTAGCCATTAATAGTCTTCTGCTCCAAGAATCTGTCCAATCTCCTTTTAAAGCCATCCGAATTGTTGGCCATCACTACATTTTGTGGCAGTGAATTCCATAATTTAACTATTTCCTTTTATGTGTCCTGAATCTCTCACCGTGCAGCTTCATGGGATGATGCCCAAGTTCTAGTATTATGAAAGAGAAAGAAAAATGTCTCCCTATCCACTTTCTCCAGACTATCATACCTCTATCATATCTCTCCTTACTTGACTCTTTTCAAAGCTAAACAATGTGAGATGTGGTAACCTTTCCTCATAGGGAGTTACTCCAGCCCCTTGATCGTTTTAGTTGCCCCTTTCTTCCCTTTTTCCAACTCTACAATATCCTTTTCAGTCAGTTGCAAGAACGGTGGAGACCATGTGACTTTGCCCTCTCCAATAGGCATTCAGGAAGAACTCTTGCGCTCCTGCAAGTGCCAGGGGTGTCTGTTTTAAAAATAAAAATAAAAAATTGAAAGAAGACTCCTAAACAACTGCCTACACTTTAAAAGGTATGTGGAACCCTGTCCCCTTCCCAAGGAGAAAATTCTCTGAAATTCTCACCTGTCCCCGTCTCTTTCGCCAGAATTTTCTTTTCTTTTTTCCCACCCCACAAAATGCCAAAAATGGAACAATCAAAATTCTTGGCACAGCGCTAATAGAGAGAGAGGAGGGAGGGAGGGCGTGGCTAGACAAGAGGATGGAGGGGGATGATTTCATGGTATTATGCTCACGAGATCCACCCCCTCAGTCTACACATGGCACGCAACATCCTGGGAGGATGGAGGACATCGCACCCACCATTTTGATTTTTTTTATTATTGAGAAGGAGTGCAGGAGCACTTGAGCACAAAGGTACTTTTTAAAGATAGATAGATAGATAGATAGATAGATAGATAGATAGATAGATAGATAGATGATAGATAGATAGATAGATAGATAGATAGATAGATAGATAGATAGAGATATTCCTGCTCCCCCCTCCCCACCATGAAAAAGGGTATGCCAATATCCCAGGGCAGGGGAGGGATCATCCTTCCCTGTCCCCGGGATCCCCTGTGCGTACAGTGATGATCTCGGGGCGATCCCCAGGATATCGGCAGGTCTAGACATGCCCAGAGAGAGAGATGGCTTTGAGGTCCTTTGGGCAAGACACAACCCTCAGTGGAGACCTCTCCCTCCATGAGTCTGTCTTCTCACCACCATTGCCACCAGCTGCTATTGCTCCTCCTCTTTCTCATCATTGCTCCCACTTGATTGCTTGACAGGCAGACAGCCAATGAGCAAGTAGACAGTGACATCTGCTGCTCCTCCTTCTCATCACCCCCACTGTCTGAGCAGGTGAGCAAGCAGGTTGCCATGCTGGAGAGGAGGACAAACTACAGGGTGCGCTTCTCAGTGGGCCTCTACTGCAGTGTGGGTCCTCAGCAGGTGCCCAACCACGCTTACCCTTGATGTCATACATACACACACACACACACACACACACACACACACACACACACACACACATCCTGATCCTCCTTCCCCAGTACTGTAGTATCCTAGGCAACCTGCGTTGATGTGCGTCTGAGATATAGATCTTTGCACACACGTACCTGCACAGCCTTACGTGTTGGAAAAGAAACTGTCTGAGCTTTCCTTTTTAAAAAAAACTTTCCTTTCTTGAGAGGGAGGGAGAGGGAGAATAAAATGTAACCTTTGCGCATCATCTGAGAATTTCACAAAGCACGAAACCTGATTATGACTAAAGCCCATGAATTATTCATTTGGCTTCAAGTGAGAGAGATCAGATTTAATTACATTCCAAGGGGCAACTCCTATAGAATTAAAAACAGTAAAGGGAGGGGGGGAATACACATTGGTCCAATATGGTTGTTCTAAGCAACGGCGTACGGGGAACGTTAAACGTCCATACATATGCATGCCCGAATAACAAGTAAGTGTTAGTTCACAAGCCGAACAAAGGGACGTAATTAAAAACATGTAAATGCCTCGGCTGTACACCCCTCTACTTAGAGGATGCTTTGATGTGAAATCAGATGAAAAGGTTGTCTTGTGAGCACAAAAGGGATAATAAAAATAGCCCTAGCAAAAGGTGGCTGTGGGGGCTATCGACAAACTTTGTAAAATGTATCACTTTTGCTTTCAGCGTTTTGGGATTTTAAAAGTTCTTGCACTGCCGTCTCATGCATGTCTACTCCGAAGACAAATTCATACTGGGTTCAGTGGGACACACTCCCAGGTAGGTGGGTATAGGGTTGCAGCCAATTGCCCAGGAATAAGTCCCACTGAGTTACTTCTGAGTACACCTACATAGGGTTGCAGTATTTGTTACCAATGCACTATTGCATTCCTGGAGCATATACTCTGCAGAAGTGGATGGAGGCATTCCCAGCTTCAAGCTCTGATACCTCCATTTAAAGGATCTTTTGGGAAAGGTCTTCTGTCCAGCATTCAAAACCCAGGCAGGTGGAGGGGCACAGAGGTCCTGTGCCCTTTGAAGGCCAGAGGGTGGCGTACTTTGGCTAAAGTTGGGGGAGCTCATTGGGTGGAGCTTGCGGGTTTTCTTGCCCCCTTCTTTTCTCCCCATATTTTAAGCACTGCCTCTCTACCCTGGAGAGATGCTACCAGTCAGATAAGAAGGTGCAGTGCAAACATGGAAGTCCATTGTATATCAAGGAGTCAGTCTAGAGTGCCTGTTTGTGGAGCTGCTGGTGGAACAGCTATGCTAGTTCCCCAAGAATCACTTGTTGATCTTGTATTCAGGGATTGTCGATACTTTGGCAGAATGTTAAGGCCACTGAGAGCAAAGATGGGAGCTATCCGTGTTGGTCTGCCTGCCTGCTAATCGTTGAGGCTGGTTGTTTCCAGTTTACACAAATTTAGAATGTATGAAGTCATAGGACCATGTCCAATATAGGAGGAGATCAGTGTATGATTCCCAGGGGTCTTCCCCATTTAGAACCTTTCCACAGGCCAGGTTGACAGGTACCATGGGCCAGGCCTTTGGAGCCATCCATCACCGCTCTTATCTGATTTGCTGATCTTAAGATAAGAGTATAGGTGACTGAAGGAGCATATGTTCTGAATGTATTGCCCTGCTTTTTCTTGCTTTATTGGCCTGTTTTAGCTAAATAAACATCTTTCCTTTACCCATTGGTGTGCTCATTGCCTCTGAATATCCAAAAAGAACCACTGCCTATTGACAAAACAAATGGCAAAACAGAAGGTATTGGCCTCAGTTCAAGGGCATTCAATGGTACTTCCTAAGCCCTGCTGACTTGATGCTGCTGGCTGGCAGGTGAAGTGTGACTTTCTCTTGTTTTCCCCTGGTTTTGGTTTTTGTCACATTTTCCATCCCTGGGACACCAATAGACTGGGGCCTAGTCCATGGGCACGTTAGGTGAATGGAAGGAGGACTTCCTGCTGGAAGACCATTCCCAAGACACCACTGGATCACCTCATTTTGGCCCCTACCAGTGGTGTAGTGGTATATTTTGAAGTGCAGATGCTCATCATGACAGTCTCCATAGCCACGCCCCCAAGGAGAGCCCAAACATTCAGGCAGGTGTGATGATCCATAGCAACCAATCCATTCTAGCTGTTTCCATCTCCCCTGGGGGCAGATCTTTTGTAATGCTACTGGATCTCAATTGCCCATTAACAACCTGAAAATATTTCACATTACAAAGAACCATCTATTGCTGTAGGGAAAATTCATCCCTTCCCAGCTACTGTGAGGGTTGCAGCTGAACCTGGAAGGGATGTGTGATTTGGAGAGGGGATCCTTTCTTAAAAAGATGTTTTACACATAGGAAAAATTACAGCATTTCTGAGCATGCCAGTTCACACGTACATCTTGGATTCTTAAATCTGATCATGTATGTATGTGTTGATTTGTATTACATTTCTAATCCACCTAATAACTAATGTTCTCTGGGCAGATTATGAACAATAATAACAACAATGTTTTTCATTATAGGGCCTCTTCAGACAACATGCTAAGCCATGGTTAGGCCACTAACCCTTTTGCAGCAAATGGTTAGTGAGTGTGTTTAAACCAACGTTATGTAGCCTACATGGTTAGGAATGGTTCACACAACACGCTAAGCCATGGGTTCTCAACAAGGGGGGGAATTCCCCCCCGGGGGGAATTTTAGGGTTCCGGGGGGGGGGAGATTGGGACCACTATTCAGCAAAGTATGATGTTCTGTAGATTATGTCTTCCTACACGTGTTATTAAAAACGTCCCAGAAAAGTGTCATGTTGTCTGCAAAAGCCAGGCCTTTGCTCTCTTTTCCCTCCCTCCCTCCCTCACAATCCTAGAAGTTTCAAGCTTCCCATTTAAAGGGGCAACACAAAGCATGGGAGCTGAGAATGTAAAAGGGGCCATGCTTTGCATGGCCCCTTTAAATGGGACTAATATAGAAAAAATAAAAGATTTATATGCATATTATTTGGAATGCACCTTTTGAGTTAGACTATCTTGGGAAGGGGGGAATTATATTCTGAACAATGGTGAAAGGGGGGAATGGAGCAAAAAAGGTTGAGAACCACTGCGCTAAGTCATAATGTTTAGATCAAAATGCTTAACCACCGTGGCTTAGCCTATCGTCTGAACAGGGTCATAATATCTTCCCCCCAAATTTGTGCTTAAACCAAAAGTCTGATTTCAATGTTAACTGCTAGCATGATTGGACCTATTTTTTTCCCTATTTTAAATGAAGCATGATATAGAAAATACATTACCTAACTACACAAACATCCTTTTGTATTGGCATCTGGAGAGTAACTTGGAACCACTCGTGCTCATATATGACATTGCTCATTAGATATTCTTAATTGAAAGTCTCTTTCCCATTTCAAGAATAATCGATAGGATACACTCTATTTACTTTTTTTTTGCCTAAAAGCAGTATCTGATGAACTGGTTTGAACAGCTGATGCAGCTACAGCAAAAATAGACACTCCTTAGCATGTGTGGCGCAGAGTGGTAAGCTGCAGTTATTGCAGCCGAAACTCTCCCCACGGCCTGAGTTCAATCCCAGCAGAAGCTGGTTCTTAGGCAGCCGGCTCAGGTCGACTCAGCCTTCCGAGGTCGGTAAAATGAGTACCCAGCTAGCTGGGGGAAAGGTAACTGCGACTGGGGAAGGCAATGGCAAACCACCCCACTACAAAGTCTGCCAAGAAAACATCAGCGAAAGCTGGTGTCCCTCTAGGAGTCAGCAATGACTCAAGTCAAGAGGTTACTTTCCTTTCCTTTTTCCTTAGCAATATCATGTTAAGTAGCTTCCTCTGGTGGTCAGTTGTTGCATTTCCTTTCCTTACGAGAGTTCATTAGTGATTTATAAATATTTCTCTCTTAATTTATTTGCATTTCATGGACTTGTGTAGCACCACATACATTCTTGAAAGGCCCACGCTGTGTATTTCTTAATTGAAGGGAGGGGGAGCTTATTCCTGCCCATAATTCCCACTCCAATAAGTTTAAAGAAAATCCAAGATGATCGCCCCACCCCCAAAATCCCAGTACTAATAAATTTATATTCTAGCCTGACAGCTTACACCCTGCTGGAAATTAAGAGCCAGTCAAAACAAGTGACGGTTTCAAGCTTAATAAAAGCTGTCGAACTCAGGGGGGCCGGGGAGAGACTGTAATTCTTTGGGCTGATTCACATATGAAAGCTTGAGCACTTGATTGCTGCAATAGCAAGCAATGACTCACACATAAGAATGAACTTACCACACGTACGGAGGCACAGACGGAAGATTTGTGTCCCCTTACATCATCTCAAATGCCATCCAGTTCACAGCTTCCTATGCGAGTCATTAAGTGAGATCCAGGCCATAGCTAGACCTAAGGTTTATACCTCGATTGTCCAGGGGTCAAACCTGTTCATCTAGGTGACACACAGGGGATCCAGTGCTCAGGCAGGGGCGAACCCTGGATGATCCCAGGATAAACCTTAGGTCTAGCTGTGGCCCCAGTGATTACATGGCAGTATGAACCAGCCCTTTTGGAACAGCTGATAAGGCCTAGTGCCAGCATTTGGCTCCTTTGGGCAACTGTTGGGTAGGGTGACCAACTGTCAGGATTTCCCCGGATTTGTCCTGGTTTTTTGTTCTTTCCATGGTGTCAGGGGGGATTTTCTATAATTTTCAATTATGTCCTGGAATGACACACCTTCCTCTTTAAGGCTGCCATTAGCATGGCAGGAGGGAGTGACATGCTTTCTTGAGGCACATCATTCCCCCACCCCGAGCTCCAATTGAGGTCTTAAAGGAGAAAGTGGGTCATTCGTGGACATTATAGAAAAGGCCCCAATTGGAGTGGATGGTGGTGGTGCAGAATGAAATCCTTTCCCCTCCTCCACTCCAATCGGGTTCTTTAAGGTGGTGGGGGAATAACGTACTTTCTGCAAGACTCAGAAAGCTGCTTCCACACACACACACACACACTAGGTGTCCTCTTTTTTGGTTTCCCAAATATGGTCACCCTACTGTTGGGGTCCCAGCAGTATGCAATAGCACTAATGCCTGTGCTGGGAGGATAAGTCTGAGAAGCCACCATTTTAAAATTTCCCACAATGCTCCAGAGTGACGCTGTATTCAGGTCCCTGGTCGACAGCTGGTTGGCCCCTGTGTGTTACAGAGTGCTGAACTCGATGGACCCTCAGTCTGACCCAACATGGCACTTCTTATGTTCTTATTCCAGGGCATTATATGCATAGTCAAACTATGGAACTCACCGCCACAAGATGCTGTGTTGTCCACCAATTTGAATGGCTTTAAAAGGGGGTTAGACAAATTCCTGGAGGAGAAGGCTATCAATGGCTGCTAGCCCTGATGACTATATGCTCCCTCCAGTATCAGAGGCCTATGTATACCATTGGCTTGAGAACATGGGTGGGAGGGTGCTGTTGCAATCCTGTCCTGTTTGAGGGTTTCTCATAGGCAGCTGGTTGGCCCCTGTGTGAACAGAGTGCTGGTCTAGATGGACCCTTGGTCTGATCCAGCAGGGCTGTTCTTATGAGAGATTTAAAATGGTGGCTTCCCAGCTGCCTGCCGCTGCCTCCAGGCTGTGATGACGACAGAAGAGGGGGCCTCTCAGACATCACCTTACCAAACACCCGCTCAACCGGCCCTGCAGCAGATGGAGCAGAACATGTATGTTTTTGTAACTCAGTCCTGCAGAAACTTAATTAACAGGCTATATTTAAACAAAAATGTCATTCATTTTCCTGTCCCCAACTTAGCACAAGGCTGTTCCCCAAATCAAGCAAAACAAGAACTCCATATTATACAGTCCTCTATGGACTACACCAATTCAGAATATAAACGGGGGTGGGGGGAGGAGAGACTGAAGTGGTACAAGAGAACAATCCATTCTGCCATCCAAAAATGAATTGCAGCACCTATTCTTGCCCAATACACTGAGAGTCATCGATTGGTTTTACAAAACCTTTTTATCTTCAGTGATGGATATACACAGTTTGCCAGGTTGTGAGGTGCCGTTTACCTACCCACCCACCCATGGAAACATTAGACTAGCCTGGTGCCCTCCAGATGTGTTGGACTACAAGTCCCATTTATTTATTTATTTATTTATTTATTTATTTATTTATTTATTTATTACATTTCTATACCGCCCAATAGCTGGAGCTCTCTGGGCAGTTCACAAAAATAACTTCAGGGGCATCCCAAATCAGTCTAGGTCTGATCCCTAATCAGTCTAGGTCTGCTGGCTGGGGATGATAGGAGTTGAAGTCCAACACCCCATTGGGGAAGGCTACATTAGACTGTAGAAGCAGCTGGCTCCAATGTCAGTGGGTCAGTGAATCTACTCCAGGTTTCACTCAGAACCAGCCAAAACTCTAAAGGCTCTTCCCTGCCTTCACACCTGTGGCTAGGTCCTGCTATTTGCCCCTGAAGTTATTTATTGTAAAAAGGAGAAATCTGAAGCTTGAGATTCAAAGGTGAGGTGAACATCCCGTCTTGTTTGTCCGTTAAATGCTATGCTGCAGTGTGGATGCTCTTAGCCAGTGCCTTAAACCATCTCTCTTAAGATGCTCCTTCTTCATGCATCCACAAAATCAATTCATTTGCGCTGAATTCTTTCTGGATGAGATTATAAAGTGTCCACCCATCCCCTACTATACATCCAAGAGAGGCAGTGCGGGTAGTGGTTGTGTTTGGAGCAGAAACACCTACATCCCATTCCCTGCTCTGCCATGAATGTCATTGGATGACTCAGGGTGGTTGCAAGGATAAAATGGGGGAAAGGGGTGAATCACACAGACCACCCCCAGCTCCTCGGAGAAAGGGTAGGATTAAAAATGTCGTAAACATTCCAAAGAACTATTAGCAGCAGTAAGCAAAGTAATAACCTTTCCCATCCCGCATTTTAAACATGAGTTACACAATGCACTTGGTACGCCTTTACATTCACTTTTGCTGCCGAAAGAGACGCCCCCCCCATGTTCGCAAAGCAACAGTAAATAGCTTGAAAAAATTACAGTGCCATTTTGTAAGCGATAATGATTTTTTTTTTGTAAAGAAAAAGCTAATTATGTCATTAATTCCCAGTCATTTCCCAACAAGCTCTCAATTATATGACCAAGTCGATAGCTGGTGTCAGCTTGCTTTCACCTCTCTTCTTCCAGCAACGAAACGACTCTGCGTTGTATTTCTTCCACAAGAGCACAGTATTAATATGGGGATGCAGAGACAAGTGGAGACCTTTATTGACTCGAAATAAATAGCTTGTGAAGTTTATTCCCCAGCCAAATGTCGAACATTCCTCGACTGCAAGAACATGGTTTTAACTGTCCTGAGCTCCGGCATCTGAAGTGGATTTATCGTCAGTCAATAAGCGGTTCAGCTTCCACCATAAACTATAAAAACAAACGTGCATTGTGCCAGGAAATGATTTCTCAACATGCAAAAGATTGGTGCTTTGGGAAGGAGGTAAGGGCGTTCAGAAAACAATCACTGCGTCCTCACCTCCAAAGTTCTCCAGAGCTTTGTCCTTCATTTTTTTCCTTGTCCCTCTTTCACAATATACTCCGGTCCCGTGACCTTCACTCCACCATCAGCCACCCAAATGCCCCCTGTTCTCTAAAATGATTCTGCCCGCCTTGGTAGGATCAACACTACTGCTTTAAAACAGTTTATAACAATTGTGACAATGGTAGGGGCCCAGGACACACCCCATAGACAGTTTTCAAGCCGTTTTCAAAGTGTCATATCCTGCTTGATCAGGGGTCTGGAAACAAAGCCCTATGTAGAGAGACTGAAAGAACTGGGCATGTTTAGCCTGGAGAAGAGAAGATTGAGAGGAGACACGATAGCACTCTTACTTAAAAGGGTGTCACACAGAGGAGGGCCAGGATCTCTTCTCGATCCTCCCAGAGTTCAGGACACGGAATAACGGGCTCAAGTTAAAGGAAGCCAGATTCCAGCTGGACATCAGGAAAAACTTCCTGACTGTTAGAGCAGTACGACAATGGAATCAGTTACCTAGGGAGGTTGTGGGCTCTTCCACACTAGAGGCCTTCAAGAGGCAGCTGGACAACCATCTGTCAGAGATGCTTTAGGGTGGATTCCGGCATTGAGCAGGGGGTTGGACTCGATGGCCTTGTAGGCCCCTTCCAACTCTGCTATTCTATGGTTCTATGCTTGGTGAAGATCTGGGCCCCGTCTCACATCCCCTTATACTTGTAACCCACCTCTAGAACACGGTGTGGTACGGTGGCAATTATTCCCACCTTTCTAACGTCCCCGCCCTCAGATCCCACCTATTCCAACCAGCCACGAGCCTAACTCCTTCGGTGAGGGGTGGACCTGGGTATCTGCATATAGGGGCAAGGGGGTGTAGCCGCCCACCACCCTGAATTCCAGGCATGACAGCATTCTGATAGTTCCAACAGCGGCTGCTTGTTGTGTTCCTGCCTCATCTATCTCTACTTTCAGTTTCCAGCCATGCAGGCCAGTCTCAGGACAGAACGTTGGTAAAGTGAAAATGGAAGAGGGGTGGGGGGGTATGCCCTTGCGCTTAAGCAGTGTAAGGCATAGCAGGCAGCAGCACAATGAGCCTCCTCCATGCCCAAGTAGCTCTGTGGCGCTACAGCACCTTCTGTTGTGCTTGCCTGCGCCAAAAGCTATCACTACTCTCCCCTGCAACATTGGCAGAGCAGGCCCGGCCAGAGGAAGTCAGTAAATTAAAGCTGGGCTGGGTTGGGACTTGGGATTCCACTCAGTTCCACCTGGCATGGGACCCTGGCTGAGTTCACTTTAATTTAAAGTGAACCAATGAGTTGTTTTCCAGCCCACAGGTCAGGTGAGGTGGGGGAAGATGTCGCCCATCTGGGAAGGGGGCGGTGTTGCTTGAAAGGACAAGCTCTGCCAATCCCAGAATCTCAAGGGAGGATGCCTTAACTGACACAGCACAAATTCACAGCCACTGGGGGCTTGAAGTGCATATAGACAGCCTTCAGGTTGTGGGGGGTGGGGTAGCTGCTGTAGAATTTATATTATTTTATGTATCTCCTAGATTCTATATCCTGCTCTTCCCCAAGGAACTTGGAGCGTCATAGGTCTTTCTCCAAACATTTTTTTCTTCCAACAATCCTGTGTGATAGCCTAAGCTGAGAGTCAGTGGCCCAAGGTCACACACGCCCTCCATGAGTGCCTCATTGAGTGAGGATTTGAATCCAATCCTCCCTAGTCCTTGTCTCTTAAGGTTCCTCCTCTCAACTGTCACCACTAGCAGTTATTCCAGGTTGTCACAGAGGGAAAGAGAGAGGACAGGAGGAGCCATTCTACTAACTTTGCTGAAAGACTACTTGATTTTATTCCTTTTCCCTCCCCAACACTTCCCCCTTTTATGTCGTGTCTTTTTAGATTGTAAGCCTGCAGGCAGGGACTGTCATGTCTTACTGATTGCATGCAAGCCACCCGGGGAGTTTCCTTGGCTGAGGAGTGGAATGAAAATACTTCAAATAAGTAAAAATAATAAATAATCTGACACTCCAACCACTACATCACACTTTTGCAGTAATAGCACACAGTCAGCAATAAAAAGCCAAATCAGTAATTTTTAGATTTAGCAGAGAGCAGGAATCTTTCTCCTACCCCTTACCAGTAGTCAAAATCAAGTCAATCCACTTGATTTTTTTTTCTTTTAAAGCCAAGATTTCGACAGGAGCAGAACAACGCAGCAGGGCAAATACAGAAAAGACATTGTTCCTGCCTAGGCTTCCACCTTCTCATGCTCTCAGCCTGAATGGCATATCAAATATTTATGCTCACTCCTGTTAGCATAAAACTGCTCTGGTTGCAATTTCTCCCCAGAGTGGGATTGCATTGTAAGAGAAGCTGCTCTGTACGTTCAGCCATTTGTGATGCAAATCCATCCGTCAGCGCTAAAAAAATGGAGGCTGCAAGAAGAGAAGTGGGGGGGGGGGGCGGAAAGGTCAGGGGAATCAATCCGAGGAGAGGCCTTGAAAGAAATCGTTGGAAACACATTTTTGCATCGGGGGGGGGGGGGGGCACTCTAGATCTGTGGGCGCTGGGAGCTGTGCGTAAGCCAAAATGCTTTTTTAAAAAGAAGAAGAGTCCATAGGAAAAAGTATCTTCCACTCCGGAAGCGAAGAGGCAGTGGTAGATAGCCAGTTGAGGCAAGGCATATATCCTGGAGTAACATAACTGTAGGGTGGCCATATGAAAAGGAGGACAGGGCTCCTGTGTCTTTAACAGTTGCATAGAAAAGGGAATTTCAGCAGGAGTCATTTGTATCTATGGAGAACCTGGTGAAATTCCCTCTTCATCACAACAGTTAAAGCTGCAGGAGCTATACTAGAGTGGCCAGATTTAAAAGAGGGCAGGGCACCTGCAGCTTTAACTGTTGTGATGAAGAGGGGATTTCACCAGGTTCTCCATATATACAAATGACACCTTCAGAAATTCCCTTTTCAATACAACTGTTAAAGATACAAGAGCCCTGTCCTACTTTTCATATTGTCACCATACATAACTGACATGCCCCCATTGGACTCCTCTTCTGAGGAGGGAGAGTTAAAGGCCCCACCAGAGTTCCTGGCAGGACTCACACATGGGTTTGGAGGTGTGTCAACCAGTTCTGGATGGGGCAACACTCCCCCTGGAAGACTGCATTCGCAGTTTGGGGGTGCTCCTTGATCCAGCACTACAAATGACAGCCCAGATAATTGCAACGACCAGGAGTGCCTATTAGCTTCAGCTGTTGCGCCAGCTGCGCCCTTTTCTAGAGTTGGGAGGTCTAAAGACAGTAGTGCACATGCTGGTAAATGCAGGTTGCTTACCTGTAACTGTAGTTCTTCGAGTGGTCATCTATGCATTCACACATATGGGCTTTGCGCCTGCGCAGAGACCAGACCGGAACCTTCTATAGCTGAGTGGAACGTTTTTGGCGGGAACCCCTCCCCCACGCTACCGTGCATGTCCATGGGGTTCCCGCCCTTACCTCAGTTTACAGGAGTCCGACATTGTGCCCCCATAAACATGAGTGTAAATAAAATACAAGTACATTCCACATATAACTGTGTCATTTATAAGTCTCACACCACCAAGTGGGGATGGTGGGTGGGTTGTGTGAATGCATAGATGACCACTCGAAGAACTACAGTTACAGGTAAGCAACCTGCATTTCTTCTTCGTGGTCTCTATGCATCACACATATGGGCGAGTAGCAAGCTGACATATATTTGGAGGTGGGTTGGTGCATCATCTGAAGATCTCCGAGAGCACTGTCCTTCAAATGAGCAGTCCTGCCTCGCACGGGTGCCCAAACTGTAGTGCCTAACAAACGTGGATGGAGTGGACCACGTTGCAGCTCTACAGACTTCTGTCAAAGGAACACCTTTGCCGAAAACCACAGATGTTGTGACGGCTCTGGTAGAATGAGCTGTCACAGGTTTCACCAGTTCTAGTTTAGAGATAGAGTAGGCAAGTTCAATTGTCTCTACAATCCAGCGTGACAGACGCCGGTATGAAACAGGGAGTCCCTTATAAGGCTCCCCATAACAAATAAACAATTGCTTTGTTTTTCTAAAATTCCCTGTCCTAGCCTTGTAAAAGGCAAGAGTTCTCCTTACATCAAGTGTATGTAAAGCAGACTCTACAGGTGATGTAGGATTCGGAAAGAAAGCTGGTAGAGTGATATATTGGGACAGATGAAAAGTTGACACTACCTTAGGCAAGAAGGCAGGGTCTGTGCGTAACACAACCTTATCTTTGTGAAAGATAGTGTAAGGAGCAACTATCTTGAGAGCTCTAAGCTCACTTGCACGTCTAGCAAAAGTGATGGCTACTAAAAAGACAGTATTGAATGTTAGAAGCCTAAGGTCAGATAAGGCCATGGGCTCGAAGGGCTTCTTTGTCAATGCCTGTAACACCACTGATAGGCTCCATGGTGGAACGATACTCTTTACTGTCGGTATCATATTTTTAAGCCCTTTTAAAAATTTCCTCGATGTTGGATGCACAAAAGGTGTAAAACCAATCATGCCTCGATGAAAGACGTAATAGCTGCTAAGTGAACTCTGATGGAAGTGAGTTCGAGTCCCTGCTGATAAAGTGTCAGTAGGTATTAGAGGATTAACGCTAAAGGGCAAGATTCAGGTGCTTGATCGTTTTCCAAGGCAAAAGTTTGAAATCTTTGCCACTTTGCCGCATAAGATTTTCTTGTTGAAGGCTTTAGTGATGCCAAAAATATATGGTCTACAGTTAAATCTTTGATACGAGAGGAGGAGTGGATGATATCCTCCATGCCGTCATCTTGACGGTCGACGGGTTTGCGTGTCGAACCCTGCCCTGATGTCGAGACAACAGTGTCGGTATCGGCGGGAGTCTGATGTAATTCCCGTCCGACAGTCGAAGGGCGTGGAGAACCACGTCTGTCGAGGCCACCACGGTGTGATAAGGATGCAGTCCGACCTGTCCGACTGGATTTTGGCCAGCACCTTCGTCAACAGTGGAAACAGAGGAAAGATGTAAAGAAGATTTCCTTTCCAGGTTCTGGTGAAAGCATCTCCTAGCGAGTGCTTTCCTCTTCCTGCTCTGCTGCAGAACCTGGAACAAGCTGCGTTTTCTTCGGTAGCAAAGACATCGACAGCAGGGAGGCTCCAGTACCGAAAGAGAACGTCTCTTACTTCGGTATTGAGCTCCCATTCGTGGTCGACGTGGAAAGACCTGCTGAGGGCGTCCGCGAAGATGTTTTCATTGCCCGCTACATGGGTCGCCGTCAGGTGAGTATTTCTCTTTATGCACCAGTTCCAAATCCTGAGTGCCGATCGATTCAGAGGATGAGACCTTGTCCCACCTTGTTTGTTGATGTACGCCACCACCGTGGTGTTGTCTGTCGCGATCAGGACGTTTAGGCCCTCAATCAATTGTGAAAAAGTTCTTATTGCATTCTCAACCGCTAGCAGTGGTAGATATGATGTTCCCTCTGGGAAGGAGGCCAACGGCCCTGAGCTGTGAGGGAGTCGCAGTGTGCTCCCCATCCGATCAACGATGCATCCGTCGTGATCGTTACCGAAGGAGTGTTTTGTTGGAACGAAACCCCTTCTAGGAGCGTCGACATCGAAAACCACTATTTCAGAGATGCCCTTACTTGCGTCAGGATCGACAGGTAAGCTCACCGGGCATCGTGTCGAAGATCGAAAATTCTTAAAACCCAGGCTTGCAATATTCTCATTCTGAGTCTTGCAAACCTGATGACTGCATCAAGCCTAATAGCCTCTGAATTGTCCATGCCGAAACTTTTCGGCGGCTCTCGGTATCGATGGCTAACTGCTGTAAGGTGTTCGCTCTGGTCGACGGTAAGTATGCTCTCCCATCTCGAGACGACAGAGTTACCCCTATAAAGTCGAGCTTCTGATGTGGGGTCAAGATGGATTTCTCCCCGTTGACCCACAAACCCAACAAGTCCAACAGGTTGAGGGTGGTTGAAATGTCCTTCTGGAGCGTGCAACTGCTGTCCGCTACCAGAAGCCAATCGTCCAAGTGTAGGAGCTGCAGAATAAAAGTAACCGTTGTCATACGGAACTTCCTTGGAATGATGAATTTGTTTAACTGCTTTAAGTCCATGATCGGCCGAAGACCTCATATTTCTTCGGGACCGTGAAGTAGCGCGAGAAAAAACCCTGGTTGAGTTCCTCTGCGGGTACGGGAGAGATGGCTCTCTTCGATAGCAGAGGTCTGTACCTCCGGAAGCAGAGGAAGGGATGGCGCCGTTACTTTCACCCCCGAAGAAGGAGGAAGGACATCGAGCTCGATGGCATACCCCGAGTTGATGATAGTGAGCACGCAGGAGTCTGATGTCATTGACTCCCATTGATGGTAATGGGGTGCTAGGCGGTTCGCAAAGGGAGGTGGACGTGGGACAAAGAAGTCAAAGTCGCTGCTTCTTGGTGAAGTCAGGCTGACGCTTGTCTTGTTGAAATGTAGACTGATATGGCCGCTTACTCTGGAGTTGTTGTTGTTGCTGCCTCTGTTGGCTTTGATAGTAGGGCCGCTGCTGTTGTTGTTGAGCAGGCGGTCTTGTTCACCGTCTCAGCTTGTATTGGGGAGGCTGAGCAGAGAAACTTATTTTCTTGGCTGTTGTGCAAGCCTTGTATATAGAGTCCAAGGTCTTGTCCGTCTTGCTATTAAACAAGCCCTCGCCATCGTAAGGCATGTTCTAAATCCTGGCTTTGGTGTCATGAGCCAGATTAGCGGAGCGGAGCCAAGCATGTCTCCTCAAGGACACGGGTCCCATCATCGACTTGGAATGGCAGTCAACTTGGTGTCGCGCTGTCGACACTTGTTGCCTGGCTATGGCTGAAGCTTCACTTTGGAAGACTCGTGCCCGCTCTTTTTTGTCCTCTGGGAGATGTTCACCTAGTGATCCTATTTTCTCCCAGAGGAAGAGCTGGTATCGTGCCATGGTAGCCTCGTAGGCTGATGCCCAAAGAAGCAGAGGAGTAAATCCTCCGGCCCGTAAGGTCCAACTTTCTGCCCTCTCTGTCCACGGGTGCAGAATGTGCCTTCTGTGAGCGGCCTTGAACCGACTCCCTACGATCGAATTAGGTTTGGGATGTTGGACCAGAAACTGTACATTTTCTTGTTAGACTCGATAGAGGGTCTCTAGCCTTTACGATGTGGCCTGAGACATAGCCGGTGTTTTCCAGAATAATTGAGCCATTTGCTTTAAAGCATGTGGTGCTGGATCACCAGTCCTAATGCCTGAGCCATTCTAAGCATATGGTCAGAAGATCTGACCATATCGTCGGAAGGGGAAGAAGGGTCGTTGTCATGAACCTCATCTTATGGTGAAGGCATCGATGGAGTAGCCGACAACCCCAATTCAGAATCCGATGAATAATTTTCTTCAGGCAAGGATACTGTAACCACCTGGAGGCATACATGCTCCGTCGGTATCGTGGTAACCGCGGCATTCGATGCCGATGGCTGTGTACGGTGTCGAGGCGTCGACACCGTGGACATTGGTGGGCGGGCGGTGGAGGCAGCGGTAGATGACACATGCTCCGTCGGTATCGTGGTAACCGCGGCAGTCGATGCCGATGGCTGCATACGGTGTCGAGGCGTCGACACCGTGGACATTGGTGGGCGGGCGGTGGAGGCAGCGGTAGATGACACACCCTCGATGTAAGCGAAGGGTGCGCATAATACTCTTCTTGAGGGTACTGGTGGTCACCCTGGAAGTGGGCGATATCGATCCCATTCCGAAGGCGGTAGAGGGATTAGTCCCTGAACCTCTCACGGCCTGCTAGGCTCTCGGAAAGAGGCCGCTGAAACCGAATCCCGCAACTCGCCCTCCAATAGACTGGGAGGGTGCGTCGGTACCGTAGCCATCGGTAGCGGCTGGAATCTCGATACCGAGGGAGGCCTCGGTATCGAAGCGGTCGGTATGGCAGGAGGAGTAGAGTGACTCCTAGCCGGTTCCGCCGCTCCATTTCCGAAGAAGATTTGGGAGTCCGGGCCTTTTTTGGAGATTTTCCTGGCCGCGGAACTCGCCAGTGACCGTCCAGGCGTTAGGGGTATCTGAGCCCTATGAGCCGCCCTGGAATACTCAGGCACCTCAGTGCAACGGTCATCAACGGACTTACTGGCTGCCGTTTTGTCAATCGTCGAAGATTTGGGAGCCCGGGCCTTTTTTGGAGATTTTCCTGGCCGCGGAACTCGCCAGTGACCGTCCAGGCGTTAGGGGTATCTGAGCCCTATTAGCCGCTCTGGAATATTCAGGCACCTCAGTGCAACGGTCATCAACGGACTTACTGGCTGCCGTTTTGTCCATCATCGAAGATTTGGGAGCCCGGGCCTTTTTTGGAGATTTTCCTGGCCGCGGAACTCACCAGTGACCGTCCAGGCGTTAGGGGTATCTGAGCCCTATTAGCCGCTCTGGAATTCTCAGGCACCTCAGTGCAACGGTCATCAACGGTCTTACTGGCTGCCGTTTTGTCGGTAACGGACTTACTCGCTGCCGTTTTGTCAGTAACGGACTTACTGACTGCCGTTTTATCCATAGTAGGAGCCTCCGTGGCTCTGAGAGCTTTTTCCCCCCAAGATGGAGGGAGGTCGTCAGCTCTGCTTTTCCTCGTTTGTTTAGTAAACGACATGCAATGATGGCAGGCCTCAACGATATGGCCTTAGCACAAACAAAGGACACAGAGGGAGTGTCCGTCAATAGGTGGAAGCTTGACCCCACACTTCACACACTTCGTAAATGGGGCTTCAACTGCCATACAGGCCTCACGCGACCGAAGTCGCTGAGGAAAACTATCTACAATAATTTTTTTTATTTTTTTTTAATATAAGAAAAGTAGTAAGAAGAGTCTTAGAAAAAGATCGAAAAACGAAGAAGATCGTAAAAAAGAGAATAAAGTTAATAAGAAAAACGCTAGAGGTTCGGTTAAACAGGTCTGTGCACAATGGCGGACGAAGAAGAACTGAGGTAAGGGCGGGAACCCCATGGACATGCACGGTAGCGTGGGGGAGGGGTTCCCGCCAAAAACGTTCCACTCAGCTATAGAAGGTTCCGGTCTGGTCTCTGCGCAGGCGCAAAGCCCATATGTGTGATGCATAGAGACCACGAAGAAGAACCTCAAGGCTCAACTTCTGCACAGCCTCCATTTTAGCTGCAGGACAATCCTATAAAGCAGATCAGGCTGACAGACAATAAGTGGGGCAAAACCATCCAGTGATCTTCATGACCAAATAAGGACATGAAACCAGGTATTTCCCACTTTGAGTCCAACATATCAACCCATCATGCTACACAGCTGTTCACAGCGCTAACAGATATTTAATTTTTAGAGGAAATATTCCCAGGCCTTTGACCCCTGCTAATTTGAAAGAAGGCTGTGATGTTTAACACCTTTTAAAAACAGAAATGGTAAAATAATTCAGTGTGATTATGAGAGAAATAATATAAGTAAGGCAGCCACGGCTGGATCAGATGAAAAAAAATTAACTAGATACCTCCGGGAAAGTAATAAGTAGGTCATGAAGACAAGGCTGTACCAGTTGGTTGCCCGTCGGTATCCAGGATTCAGATTACTGCCACATCTTAGCCATCATGGCTGCTGATAGCTCCATCTTCAACAAAATTGTCTAATTGCCTCAGAATGTTGTTTTTTAAACCCATTTGATGATCACATCCAATTATGAAATATGAGGGAAGTTATTTATAGAAAGTATATCTAATAATAATCTGGCTATGACACAAGTGTATGTTCCTTTGTGTTGTTTTGGACAGTTGACTGAGACAGCTGATAAAAACAGCTTGGAAAATCTTAATATTCTCAAATGAAATGGATTTATGATGTTTTGCCATTGCTATGCTTTAATTGCAAGCTGCTTGTGGGGCCCCATAGAATGACAGAGCTGGAGAGGGCCTGGAAGACCATTTAATGCAACTCCCTGCTCAGTGTAAGAAAACCAGGCAGCTCTCCAGCCATTGCTTGAAAACTTGCAGCGAGGGAGAGCCCATCACCCCCTTTCTGGCTAAAGCAAAAGAGCGGCAGAGACAAAAAGGGGGCAGTAAGAAGCTAGCCTAAGGGGTGAATATCGGATTGGGGCTAGGCTACCAGAAAGGCCGCCTTGTCCCATATTAGCTTGGCGATAGCCACAATGGATTAAATAACCTACTCTACAGTCTGTGGGTTATTTTGGCCAATTAAGCCATTGAGGGTTGAAAAAAACACCTCCCACTGAATGCCATGTTGGGTTAATTAGCTTAATTAACCTATCATGGGTTATCGTAATATCCAAACCCAATCAGGGCCTTCTTGGTGGCCGCTCCCAGGCTCTGGAACTCCCTGCCAAAGGAGGCTAGCTTGGCTCCTCCTGTATTGACCTTCCACCAGCAAGCAAAGATGTTTCTATTCAGGCAAATCTTCAGCATATAAGCTGGTCTGATGCCAGAAGTTTTTGTAAGTGGTTTGTGCTCTTTCTTTCTTTTGTTTTGGTGTTTCTAATAGCATTTTTAAATATATATCTTTTTATGTTATGTTTTAAAGAAGAGTTTGCTTTCAATCCGGATTTTAATATTGCCGCCTTTCTTTGGCAGAAAGGTGGGATGATTAATAAAAAATAAAAACAATCATGACCCCAATAAACAATCAATCATGACCCAATGCAATTATGGCAACTTAGGTTTCCCTTCATATGAGAATAGGGTCTTAAGCCAGGAGTGAGCAACTTGTGGCCTTCCAGATGTTCTGGCCTACAACTGGCTAAGGATGCTGGCAGTTGTAAAAAACATCTGGCGGTCCAAATGTTGCCCATCCATGCTCTAGGTAATTGGTCCCATTGTCAAACTGCTCTTACCATCAAGAGATTTCTCCTAAAAGTACGTTAAACTGGCATTTTGGACGGTACCGTGGACAGCAATGGCCATGTTTCAACATACATGAACATCTGAAGTTGCCTCATCGTTTGTCCCATCTACAGTGGTGGCCAAAATTGTGGACACTTTTTGAAATGTTCATGTTTTGCAACTTTGCATGCTTATAGAAAATGTTCTGTTTCATGAAATTCAAATGTTTATATAGCAATTGAAATAATTATTATTATTATTATTATTATTATTATTATTATTTATTTATATAGCACCATCAACGTACATGGTGCTGTACAGAGTAAAGACCTGATTCACGTAATACAACAATCCTGCTTCTTTTTCTGGATGTCCAATCAACTCTTTTCTTTGGTACCATCGCTCTATTTATGATGTACGTACGTATACTTTTAATTTGAGAAATACTTCAAATATTCACACAATCTCCAAATGCACTTCAGTTACAGAACAGCAAAACTGACTTTCCCCAACTTGAAACATGATGTATCGCAGCTACTGCCATGAGATTGGTCCCCGAACAAGGACTGTGATTGGCCAGTAGGGTTTGCAATTCCAATCCGCTTCTTCACTCAATCACATCTGTTTGTTTTAGACTAATGTAAGCATAACTCTTTTGTACTGCAGATACTTGCATTCTGGTTTTTTTGTATTGAATTCAGCATTAAATTCTCTTTCAATTGATATATAAACATTTGAATTTCGTGAAACAGAACATTTTCTATAAGCATGCAAAGTTGCAAAGTTGCAAAACATGAAAAATTCAAAAAGTGTCCACAATTTTGGCCACCACTGTAACCCAATACTGTCTCCTCTGACTGGAAGCCGCTCTCTAGGGTCCAAGTCGGAATATCCAAGATACTTTAACTGGAGATCACACATTGCTTGACACTAAAGAATGCAGGCAGTAGCAAAGACGTCCACATCAATGCCGGTTATGATTGTGAAGGAAGGCAACAGTATGATACATTTATAGAAAACTGGTCTTTATTTTGGAGTGATCACTGACTATATTCATAGAAAATTGGTCTTTATTTTGGAGTAATCACTGACTATATTTATTCCTATACAATTTTTTCGTTCATTTGAATATGGAGCTAAGGGGAAACACGTTTAAAAGCTAATCTGAAGACATCCACGCAAAAAGTCTTTGAAGGGAGGATCTCTGACAATGAGCAAGAGTAGAGACGTCAACCATCGTGGTAACTTCCACCCAGCGCTGCCACTTGATCTTTATGACAGCCTGAAACCTCAAGTGCTTTGATGATCCTGCACCAGCTCTTAGGTTTCTGTTCTCTCTGTATTTTCTGGACTGGGAAGAGACGGCATGGCATTTCTTTCATACTCTTCTCCCAGCCTAAGCGAAGATTCCGAAATGGCGTAGGTTCTTAATACATCCGAGTACAGCAAGAAGTTCTGCAGGCAAGTGGGTAAGGGCAAATGGTGGACGAATTCGTCTGATCGCAGGTGACTGCTCGGTAAAAGTGACCGGATCTCCAGGCGGCAAAGGTGAGACAAGGAAGGGATGCATTCTATGGCAAAAGAGGAATGGAAATAATCAGGAGTCTTTCAAGCTCCTTCCAGCCAGAACAGAGAAAGGCCAACAGAGAAAATAACCATGACAAGAGGCAGCCAAGTTTCCTTCACTCTCTCCCCTGTACCCACAGGCTCCAGGGTCCTTTCAGTGAACCTCTTCTTCATGAAGTCAAGAGATTCTCCCCTATCACCCCCCACATGCCCCATTGTTTCCTGCAGGGTGAATATGGCCTTCTGTTCGACACATACAAGTACGTATTCACAACATTCCCTCTTTGGCAGAAGTAGGAAATGGTCTTTATTCATTACTGACTAATTTAAAAGATTTCTTCCCCAATTTTCCCGCCACCTAAGTTTTCAAAGCAGTTTACATACAATGTTAAAATAATGCAATATATAATAAACAAGATTTCAAAACCAAACAAAACTAAGATTGAAAGGAAGCAACAAACGGACAAACCAGGGCAGATGCATTCAGAGATATACTGCCTTTGAACATGGAGGTTCTATTGCCATCTCCCCCAATAGCCACGAGTAAACAACTCTTCCTCTGTGAGTTGATCTAATCCCCTTACAAAGGATCTAGTCTAGCGGACACCGCCACTGCAGATGCAATAAATTCCTTTTGCCCTCTGCTAAGAAGGAATTTCTCTTCTTTTTTTGTCCTGAATCCACTTGACAGTCAAGACATATCTCAGCTGTGTTCAGAGATCCTGAATCCACACTCTTGTTTTGCAACTGTAAGCCACACACTGCTGGATCACAGGGATTCTAGTAAAAAATGAAAGAAGTATACAACACACGACGAATATCTCCTCACCCTCTGTTAAAAAGCATGAATATGTAATTATTTTCTTCTTTTTAACGCTACATATTTTTAAACAGGCAACAGAGAAAAATAATAAGAAAAAAAAATCTAATAGGTGAACTGATGGAGACCACAAAGAGAGATTAATTAAACAAATACTCAGGCTGAGCTATCTCAGTATGTATCTTTGGCTTTCTGCGCAGGAGAGAAGGAATGCTTTCTGATCAGCGTCTCTAGCCTAACCTTTACATTATTAAAAAAAAAGTATTTCGTTCTCCTGGGTCTCTAGTTAGCAACTGATGATTGCTTACGGTATCTGCACTATTCTCTCTGCCCGGTGGGTGTTCCAGAGCATCACCATTGCCAGGAGTAATTGGATGACCTTTATCTCCAGAGCAGGATCAAGCAGTGCCACAAGATCATTTATAAAAACACATCAGCGCGTTGATTTCAGAAGCCTAATTGCAAAAGCCACGTTGCCCGGATGCCTCTGATCCGAAACTAGCATGCGCTGCCCACCAACCATTTAAGCCCAGCTGGCAATAACTCACCAAGGTCTTGTCTTTGTTAGCCCTGGCTACCCTCTTTTAAAACTGGAGCATCAGGGATTGAATTGGAAACCTTCAACAAGCAACACGTTCGCTCTACCACTAAGCCAATGTGGCTTGCGGCAGCCCTTCCACTGTGTCCATGAACTTCTGAACTTTGCAACTAAGTATCTAGTACCTAAATTTGCTCTTTTTTTCCTCCTCCCCTTTTCTTTTGTGTTGTGTTTTTTAGATTATAAGCCTGTGGGCAGGGACTGTCTTTAGAATTATTTTTGTAAGCCACGTTGAGAGCCTTTTTTGGCTAGACGGTGGGATAAAAGTGCTATAATAAATAAATAAAATGGACCTAAAAAGCTATGTCCCATTTATGCTATGGAAAACAAATGGAACGTATAGAAATGAATTAGCTGTTTGTTCACTTACCAAAGTGACTAGAGGGCACCCACATAGAGGTTTCTTTGTGGTTGGCAAGGATCTGCTCCACATCCTGAGGAAGCCTCTTCCAGTTAGCAAACTCCAGAAGGAAGTTAAGGGCATCACTGCTTACAGAGGAAATCCTAGCATGGAACAAAATCCAGTTATTATGGGAGCCAGTGCAGGGATTAGTTTTGGACTTTGGCCAGGGAGATCACAGATGAAATAACCTGACTGGATAACCTTGGGCCACTCCCCATCTTTCAGCCAAATCTCCCAGGCCGCACCCAATGCTCAGCAATACAAACAGCCATCTCCTCTGCACAGAGAAAAGAGTCTGATGACATCAGGGGTGCAGTTTCAGGATGCAGGGGCTCATCCCCTGAGGTCATCTGCCCCTGGGAGGGGTGTCCCAGGCAGGAACAGTTCCCCATCTCTACTCTAGAGGTGTTAAAAGAACTGCACTGGGTGCCTGTTAGCTACAGAGCCATGAACATGGTTATTATCCTATAAAGCCCTAAACAACTTGGGACCGGGATACCTAGCAGACCGCCTTCCCTTATATACACCCAGATCATCAGAGGAGGCCCTGCTCGCCATTCCAAGATGAACAGACTATGGTCATGACGAACCTCAACAGCGGGTCTTCTCTGCAGCGGAAACCCCACCCTCTGGAAAAACCCTCCCTCGTGCAGTTCGGGAGGCAGAAAATGTAACATCCTGAAAATGTATCTTTTCAGGCAAGCTTTCTCTGGACTATAACTTATTCCGGTTTTATATGACATTTTCAAAGTTTTAAATCCTGATTTTTGTATATTATGGTTTTAATTGTAAACTGCCCAGAGAGCCTTGGCCGTTGGGCAGTATAAATATGTAATAAATCAATAAAAAATAGACATTGGAGCCTTCTGGCTAAAGGTGGCTGCATTCATTTGAAGAAGACAACCTGTCCTCTTCAAGGAAACCAGAATGTTTCCTCATCCCCCTTCCTTGCACCAACAGAGAGTACGAATGGAAGCAATCAATGCGGCATGCGATGCATCATAATGGCGTTGATTATATAGTTTGGACACTGGATTGTATCTGGATGGAGTCAGGAGCTTGTGGTTACTGTTGGGTGATTGCTTGTCTAACTTCGTGACTGGTGTGTCCTCTAAACCTTTCAGAACAACATCAAGAGAACATGCCTGGATTGAGAGACAGAAGCCGCTTGAGCCAAGGTCCTAATGTTGTCAAAGGCCGCCAGTGCCGTGAAGTGCCCAGCAGAAGACATCCCTCAGCTACAACACCATTCCGTTTATCTGAATGGCTTTGAGCTGTGCTTGCGGGGTGGTTCGCCTCCGCTTGACAAACTCAGCAATGCTTGCACGCACGCACACACACACACCAACATTACACGCAGAAAGCAGGCTGCCAGCTGGAAACCCTAAGCTCATTCAAGCGCCATAATTAAAGGATTTATTTCATTTGCTTTAAGGAAGTAGCTAATTGCCTCCAAGGTGCAAACCTTGCTAGGGATCGAAGTAGTTAAAACAGCCATTTCAGGCTGCTGCCTGCATCCAGTGACCTTTGGTGATATTTGGCTTCGGAATGCATGGCTCTTTTTATTATTTTAACCTGACTGTGAGCCTGGCGTGTTCTACAACAAGGTGATTTCTGCCCTTTCAAAGCAAAGAAAAAGTATTCTGCGCCCCCTTCCCCACAGGAGCGGAGGGAGGGGCACACATGTTGTTTTTTCATGTTGAAAGCTTTAGAGATTCAGCATTGGGCTGTTTCCCCCCTTTCACTTGAAGGAGTCAGACCTCCTGCCCTCAGTGATGAGTCGACGCTGTTGGAATTTGACACCGAACACAATATTGTGAAAGATCAGCGCTACATTCTTCCTGTAAGCATGTTCTGCTGCCACTTCTCTTCCAACTTCACTGTCGGCCAATAATTGTTGGCTTTTATTCCAAGCCTGATTCTGTTTCAAAGACTTGGGAGCTAGAGCAGACATAATGCTCCCAAAACCATGGTTAAGGGACTGGGCGGCACAATCGCCCACTCCCTCCCCCATCACTTCTGCTCTCCCACAAAAATCCCCACTGTGGGTCTTACAAAGCTCAGACTGACCTTAACCACGGTTAAATGCTAACCAGGGCACGCTATTCATCATTTCCCTCAATCTCATAACCATGGTTAAGTCATTGTGAATGCTGTTTGGCTTTATTCATTGACTCCCCATCCCTCCCAAGTGAATTCCCCCCATTTCCCTTTTCAGTGTGAACCACAGCGTAACATTACACCTGTACTGAGATTCATGGCAACCATGGTTAGTTTTAAGCCATGGTGGTTCACTGGTTCGCAAATCATGGTTAGAATTAATCTCGGTGCTGATGTAATGCTGCACCCTGGTTGACACTCAAAAGGAAAGAAAGGGGAAATTCACGTGGGGAAGAGTTTGGGGAGATTGCATGCAGTCTTGGCCCACCCCCACAAACCTTCTAACCTGGGTTATTTCTTTGGATCACAGAATTTGCATTAACCTGTATCAGGCACCAAGTTGTAAGTGCTAGCACAGTCAGGCTGCAGGAACCTGGAGGGAGAGGAGGTTGACCCGGACAGGATCTGAAGCCCAGAAAAGAGGACATGGCAGGCCACCTCAGAAAAGCAACCAAGATGCTGGCATGGGAGATAGGAAGGAAGTACCCAGGAGTAGCCTGTTAATGTCCCTTAGCGTCAAATTGCCCAGACAAAGGGAATGTAACACCCCTAGGTGCTTTAAGGCAGATGGTAGCATAGGATTGGTACTCTGGGATTCAAGAGTCCTAGAACAGCAGGATCCTGGTTCGTGATATTTGCAATTCTGATATGAATCGCTTGTCAATGCAGAATAGCAAAGTCGGAGCAGCGCGGATTCCATTCCTAACCCACAAGGAGCTTCCAATGCCAGCCCTGTGCCTTCTGGTGTTCTGGTTATAAAGTGCGGTTTACGAGCGGAGGAGGGAAAAGCACAGAGTATCCTCAGCCCTGCATACTTGGTTCTAACCACCATTCGTCACATCGCTTAGACATTCAGGACCGCACATCATGGCACATGTTCGAAAGCCCACATCGCAGCTTCCCTGTCTGTCCGTCTGTCTCTCTTTCTCACACATGTACAGTCAGCTCCCACCCTGCACTCTCCTTCCCCCTCACCCTAAACGATGAACTGTAATGTCTTCTCTCCCATCAAAAAGAAAGCTTCAACCAAGCACTTCCCCCCACACCTTTTCAGGGCTTGACCCCATAATTTAATCATACATAATGTCCATTTTAAAATATATATACTGGCCAAATTACCCATGTTTACGTTCTGCAGGAGAAAAATACTCCTGACCTTTCCCTTCTCTTGCCTTGCTCTGGCACATTTCCCAGAGTGGAGAAGGAGGTACAAGTTACTGTATTTCTTCGACTGTAAGACGCCATCGATTGTAAGACGCACACTAATTTCAGTACCACCAACAGGGGAAAAAAACCTAAGACACACCCGCGAGTCTAAGACGCACCCCATTTTTAGAGATGTTTATATGGGGGGAAAAGTGCGTCTTAGAATCGAAAAAATAGGGTACTATACATTTCCGCTCCCTGCAAACTCTTCACCTAAGAAACCTGAGATCCCTTCCAGTGCTCGTCCTACACGAAGTGCTGGATCGCAAGTGGGGAGTTTTGAGAAAGCCTTCATTGCCACATTAGCAAAGATACAGAACATTCTCAAGTGCATAACAACTAGATGGTAAAGAAATGAGAGAGAGTCTCCCGCTTCAGGTGTTCAGGATGCTGGATGCCACCACATGCACTGGCCAGCCCCTCCCCACAACCAGCACACAGAGACCATCAGTCTGGAGGAGACCCTACACACATCTGGATAAGGCTCCCTCCACGGGCATGTGAACCCAAATCGAGCAGGGTTTGCATCCCCATGGAGGAAGTCCCAATGGTGGACATCCACACCTGTGTAAGATCCCCTTTGGACTAACACCTATCGCATATTTGCATCTAGGGACCTGGACTCCCTGCTCGTGTTTGAGAGCCTTTGGACACATTCATACTGTTTTCCTGAAGAAGGCTCATATGGCACGTGTGTATATGCACATGTTGCACTCACATGTGCTCTCGTATATGTGCAGATGAACGTTATCTTGCTTACCACGACTCGCAGAGGAGATTTACTGGATTAAACCCGGCCAGCAGGAGAGACGGCAGCCACTCTTTGTACTTGTCTCCTGCATCAATCACGTTCTTTAAAAAGTCTATCAGATGCAGTTGGCATGGGAGCTTGCAGCCCCGCTTCAAGAAGTACTGAAATAAAGAGAAATTTCCATAGTGCAGGCAGACGCCTAAATCCGATTCAAGAAGCGTGATCCCATACTTCAGAAGGATGGGAATTAATTCATAGCTGCAATAAAGGTAAGCAACAGGCACGTGTCAATGCTTTTCAGAGCTTTTCAGGAACCCCAGACTGCACCACCAACCAGCCTGCTAAAGAACCCTTTGCTCGTTCAGAGAATTCTGGCACTGGGATCCAGGTGGAGTTCATATGGGCACAGTGGCTGGGCCTGTTGGCCCTCACTGTCATCCCACGTGAACGGAGAGTGCCTTCTGGAATACACAGAATACTCCCGTACAATCACATGTTTCAGGGGAAGATCCATAGCGCTGGACAAACTCACCTTTACTGATTTTCAAATTGTGGAGTCCCTGGAATTTACACAACTTTGCTTTCCTATACTGTCACCCTGATCAATCATTGATGTTTTACAGTATTTTCTGAATCTGCCTATAGAATGCACGTGTGACCAGCCATACTAACCTCCCCAGACATTAGCTGTTTTCACTAATATGGAGAATGGTCTAAACTGCAAAGAGATTGGGATGAACCTACGTTAGGCATAATTAGGAAAGCAATCCTTTTGTAATTAATATTGCACTCAGCTACTCTGTAGAGCAGGCTGGATATAAAATTAATCAAGAGGCAAGAAACTTTCGTGAGCCAGAACCAAACTATGGCCTCTTTTGTATCTGGTCAAGAGGGCAGGGCTCTTGCAGCTTTAACTGTTGTGATGAAGAAGGAATTTCACCAGGTGCTGCATGCATACAAATGACACCTGCTGAAATTCCCTTTTCAATGCTTTAAAGATACAGGAGCCCAGTCCTCCTTTCCATATGGTCACCCTTGTCAATGCCATTCCCTTTTCTTTTGTTATTATGAGAGTATATGAACAGCCATTTCAGGCAGAAGAAGACAGTGAAAACAGGAGAACTATGCTAATTAAGAATATACTTGACTCAATTACAGAATCATGTCAAGTTCCCAGGAGACAGAGATTGTTGATAAGACCCTTTGAAAGCAAGAAAATTAGACTGAATGTGTGTTTGACAAGCTTCTGCTTCAAAGAAGAAAGCTTCCCCAAGGAGATTCTGACAAGGTTCTTTCGTGCCTGTATATGACCCAGAACTAGTGCACATCATGCAGACATGGCTAAAACCCATGCTGGGTTGCCTTAATAAAATTTGATTTGATTTATAACACAACCCTATGCCTGTCTACTCTGAAGTAAGCCCCATTGACTTCAACGGAGTATAAACTACGTCTGATTCCTGCGAAGTCGGAAGCACTAGGTCAGTGGGTCGCAGGCCTGGGAAATGGTACACTCCCTCTAAAGAAACAGGTATGTAGATTGGGGGTGCGCCTAGCTCCATCATTGTCACTAGAGGCTCAAGTGACTAGGAGTGCCTTTTATCAGTTTTGACTGGTACACCAGATACGGACTCTCCTGGAGCGTGATAGCTTAGCCATGGTGGTTCAGGCAATAGTAACCTCAAGTTTGGATTATTGCAATAAGCTCTATGTTAGGCTACCCATAGGCTTGGTCTGGAAGCAGCAGCTGGGGCCTCTTTTTGCCCACATATTACTACTCCGTCAAAAGAACTGCGCTGGCTGCCAATAAGCTATCAGGCCAAGTTGACAGTTCTGTCAAAACCAGGTTGTTTTAGGGATCGCCTTACGTTCCCGCCCAGCCTTTGCAATCCTTGGAAGGCGCACTTCCGACGGTGCTACCTGCTCCTAAGGTTTGACTCAGGAATACTTGTAGTACAGCATTTAGGGTTGCAGCACCCGCCCTCTGGAACACACTCCCCATAGACATTAGAGGGTGTGGTGGATTTGGTACCAGAAGAACTGGCAAGGAGGTTTAGTGAGTTCTCAGTCATGTTCTGTATAACATGCTAAGGGCGTAGAAATTGGTGACTTCTAACACAGTGAGCGTCTTTTAGCAGGCTTTAGCTAGCCAAGGTAGGTCCCTTGAAGGGCAGCTTTCTTAGTGAGCCTCTTGCATAGCTTAGCTGGTGCCTGGCAATGCAGCTCCATATTTTATTTATTTATTTATTACATTTTTATACTGCCCAATAGCCGAAGCTCTCATTACTTTGCTCTCTGAGATAAGGGTGTAGGGCATTATCTCACCCATAAGCTGGGAGGTTCGCCCTCTTTTTCACAAATGTCAGGGCCTCTTTCTCTCCCAGGAAAGGTAATTAATTTCCCAGGCCAGCATGTTTTGAGAACTATCTTAAGAAAAAAAGGAACCGATTCGGTCTTACTCCAGGGGGAATTCCACAGCCAACCTGGAGAACTTGCTTTGGTCCTGGGAGACAGGTTCCGCATGTCTTGGAAACCCACACAAACAACCAGGTGGACAACTGCTTTGTAAACTGAAGGGACGTGAGCTTTCTTTATTTGTTCTTTCTACTTCTATATATCATCTTTGTGTACACAATAAATAGGATGACCATATGGAAAGGAGGACAGGGCTCCTGTATCTTTAACAGTTGTATATGAAAAGGGAATTTGGCAGGTGTCACTTGTATGCATGCAGCACCTGGTGAAATTCCCTCTTCATCACAACAGTTAAAGCTGCAGGAGCCCTGCCCTCTTTTGTATCTAGTCACTCTAGTATAGCTCGTGCAGCATTAACTGTTGTGATGAAGAGGGAATTTCAGGAGGTACTTCATGCATAACCATGACACCTGCTGAAATTCCCCTTCCAATACAACTGTTAAAGATAAAGGAGCCATGTTCTCCTTTCCATATGGTCATCCTACAATAAACTGTTAAAACTAATCCATTTGTGATTTAAATCATTTTAGTACCATTGAACCCAGTTTGATTGGGACCTATGTTAATCAGCATCCCATAAATCTACTGATTTAAATCAAATGGGCACCTACAGTTTTAACCTTTATGCAGGTTTTCCCTATGATCCAGTCAGTGTAGTTAGTTTTATTGTTGAGCACTAATTATTTTATTGTTATTTAATGTTAACCACTTGGATAATTTATCTGAAAGTGGTATGCAAATTTGTGCAATAAATAAAATAAAATGGACTTACTCCCAGGTAAGTGTATATAGGATTGGGGCCTTAGTGTTTTAAGAGAAATAAAGCAATTACTCTTCTTAAAAGAAAGCCCCAGGAGGAGAAATACCAGCACCAAAGAACAAAAGGTCCAATTCAAATAAAGTTTGCTCCCTGAGCACTGGTTTGAATGCCAATTTATCCTGAATTTTATTTTTTATTTTTGCTAGGATTAAGAGATAAGAAACCAGTGATATAGGTTTTCTGGAAACATCTGAATAGGCAAATTTTCTGGAAGTTTTCTCACTGCTCTAAATCAACTGAGCTCTGATCTAGCATGTTAATTTGACTTATATTTAGAAATACTTAGAGCACAACCTATGTACTCTATAACTATTGCTAAAAATCTTTTTCCAATAACCAAAAGTAGATGAACAGAAACATTTGATTAGGAGTGCCATTAGAGTGTGGTTTGCATGTTCCATTCAAACTGATTCCACACTTTACATTGAAATCGGTTTTGGGTTTTTTTATTGGAATACTTGTAAATATTTTAAGACACGACAAGTCAATAGCATCCATTTCCTTTGCATTATTTAAATTTTAAGGACGGGTGAGGGGGGAATGAAAGCACTGAAAACAGTTAACACAGTAATTTCAGCATGCCCCCAGCTCCATGCACGTAAATATATGGGCTTCTGAGAGAGTCACCCAGGGAAAAAAGTTAATTACGCTTTGATTTTTAGATTTGACTCAGTTTCACTTGCATTGTGTTCATTCACTGTGTTACTAATTCATGTTATGAAACAATGTATTTGTAAAAACTGGGGGGGGGAATCCTATGAAACAAATATACCAGTGGAAGGTTTTCTGGAAATTTTAACTCTCTCCCACATCATTGACATAAACCCTAACCTAAATCCCAATTAAGAACTGTACTTTTATTTTGCGGTTTAAGCTTCCATCATTTATATTTTACTAGGGTGACCATATGAAAAGGAGGACAGGCCTCCTGTATCTTTAACAGTTGCATAGAAAAGGAAATTTCTGCAGGTGTCATTTGTATATATGGGGAGCCTGGTGAAATTTCCTCTTCATCACAACAGAAAGCTGCAGGTGCCCTGCCTTCTTTTAATCTGATCATTCTAGTATAGCTCCTGCAGCTTTAACTGTTGTGATGAAGAGGGAATTTCACCAGGTTCTCCATATATACAAATAACCCCTGCTGAAATTCCCTTTTCTATGCGACTGTTAAAGATACAGGAGCCCTGTCCTCCTTTTCATATGGTCACCCTACTTTTCCTTTCACTAAGAGCAGTGGCAGCCATGGCACCGGGGTGGGGTGGGGGTTAATCCTCAACTTGGGATTCACAAGGATTTTACACCAATCTGATTTGCCTTTCCGCGAATGGGAATGCAGTTATCCCTTCAGCTTGCCCACTCTTCCGAACTTTGCAATAGAGTTCTCAACTTTTAAAAAAAAGGTAACCCAAATGTGCATTTTCTGAAAAATTACATTTATAAAAACAATGTGAACTTCTACGGAGTTTTTATAATCGCAGATTGATGTGGACACGGGACAGAAGGGACTTATGAATACATGTGAAACTGATATGTATTAGTAATGGACTGGCCTGTCTATCCCTGCCCTTTAGCCTATGATTGCAGATACCCCCACCAGAAGATGCTATTAACTGTTGAGAGGAGAAAATACAGGGACACCAATTGTATAGCAGTATGGAACATAGAAAGGTGCCTTCTTCCAGGTCAAACTATCTATCTAGTCCAGTATTGTCTCCTCTGATTATCCAGCTTGCCAGAGTCTGAAGATAAGAGTCCATCACCTGCTATTGGGATCTTTTTTATATACTGGAGATACCAAGGTACTGAAGGACCAAGGACCTTCTGCATGTAAAGTATATGCTGTACTATTGAGCTACTGTCCCTTCCCTATTTGGCAGGGGGCATTTAAGACAGATAAAAGGTGCAAGAAGAGGGGGAAGCTTCCAGCATTTGGGCCCGGATTCATTCTCTCTTGGGCATCCGGGTGAAAATCAAAACCACTGAGAGATCTGACAATGGATTTCCCATATCCATTGTGGCTAAAGTGTCTGATTGGGAGATCCGGGTTCTAGTCCCCACTCGGCCGTGGAAACCCACTGAGTGACTTTGGGCCAGTCACAGACTCTCAGCCCAACCCACTTCACAGGGATGTTGTTGTGAGGATAACATGGAGAGGAGGAGGAGGAGGATGTACACTTGGCCCTGATTCATTCTCTCTTGGGCATCCGGGTGAAAATCAAACCCACTGAGGGAGAAACAGTGGGAGAGTTAGCAAAGTTTCAGGAGACAGAGAAGGGAGCTAGTAGAAGAGAAGAATTTTTTGTGTATTTTATAGTATTTTTGTATTCAATATTGCCTTGATCCAGGTAAGAAATATTATTATTATCTTTCTCTCGCTCATGGCGGTTTTTCTAGACGGACATGACAGGCATTGCCAAGTCATGCTGTCTTTTACAGAGTCAGGAATTTCCTGACAATTGACCATGTTTTAATTATGACTGTTTTCTGGATGGTGGTGTGGATGTATTTTGGTTGGCCACGTTTCTGAAGGTTTTCTGTACAGTTTTTTGTGGGGTTGCCGGTGACTGATATGACTAATGGAATAATAGTGACCTTTTCCTGTTGCCATAGTTCTTTGACTTCCATGGCCAGTGGTGTATATTTTCCTCTCTTTTCCTCTTCCTTTTCAACAACATTTTTGTCATTGGGTATTGCTATGTCGATGAGATATGTGTTTTTCTTTTTTGTCTATGACTGTTATGTCTGGTTGGTTGCAAAGTATTGTTTGTCAGAATGAATTCTGTCTCATCATTATTATTATTATTATTTCTTCCAGATGCCAGTTAATCAGTTACTTCAAAGCCAAGCAGTAACGTCTCTATATAACATATTACAAGGAAAAAGGAGTTGGGAGTGATGGACACCAAAATCATATATTAGCCACAAGTGAGGAGCAACTTTGAGAAGGTTGGCCCATCAAATGAGGTCCCTAGGAGATGACCCTCCTTGAGGGCAGGACTAGAAATGCCACTTAGGTTTTGTACCGTACTCCTAGCAATAGTGCATCCATTAGGGAGATCTTCAGATAGTCTATGTAGTATTGTGCAAAATTAATTAGAGATCTTGGCTCTAGGGTGCTGGAGGCTGATGGTCTGTAACCTGAATTACATAATAAAAAGCTATTTACTAAGAGATCGACTTCTTTGTTTGACTACAAACACGCCAGGCGGTTTAGCACTCAACAGGGCTCTAGGGGACAACAGGGAGGCTAATAGACCTGGCTAAGGCTCTGCATGAAATGAATGTCCACTGTAGAACACTCCCCAGAATCTGCTACAATAGGCAGGGTGTTCCTCCGCAAACAGGCTGATATAAAAAGGGTTCCCTGAAAGTTTGACAAATGTTTGAACCACAAAGCAGTCATTGCCACATACTATCTATCCACCCACCTTTGCAAGTTCCCACAGTGCTCTAGACTGATGGTAACCACAAACAACAATACATACCTTCCTGGAAAAGCCAGTGACATGGGTGATCTGCAGCCAAATACTGGATAATCTTGGGCATCTGGGCTGTAACCTTCCTTAAGCAAGAGTTCTAGGCAATCTTTTTTACCACCAGAGACTGCTGAGTAGACAGGACTCACTTTACCGTCAGCACAGACACAGAGCCGGTTGGTAATCGGTATGAGCGTGCGCAATATACTGTGGATATGCAAAGTAGAGGTTACAGTTGCATGTTTCTGTACAAGAGCTAAGAATTCCCTATGAACCTTACAGATTAATGTAGATCATTCCTGACACTTTAAAAAAACAACGTAAGAACATAAGAAGAGCCCTGATGCTAGATCAGACCAAGGGTCCATCTAGTCCAGCACTCTGTTCACACAGTGGCCGACCAGCCATCAGCCAGGGACCAACAAAGCAGGACATGGTGCAACATCACCCTCCCACCCATGTTCCCCAGCAACTGGTGCACACAGGCTTACTGCCTCGGATACTGGAGACAGCAAACAACCATCAATTTTTTGTTCCAAAAGTTGATAGCCTTCACCTCCAGGAATTTATCCAACCCCCCTTTAAAGCCATCCAAATTGGTGGCCATCACTACATCTTGTGGTAGTGAGACAAGTTAGCCACGACTAATTTAAGACCCACTGATTTCAATGCATCTACTCTAAGCATGAGCTGGCTTTGAGACAGAGGGTTGCGTGGGAAGCTCCAGGCATGAGATGGAGTTTCCAAATCCAGTTCATCTGAAAAGTACCCATTCTTGGCATGGTGTACACCTTGAGGTTATTTGGTGGTTAAAATGCATTAATTAACTTTAATTAATTTTAATGTTTCTACGTGTTTGGAGCCTGCAGTCGTGTGGTGGAAATGTTCCTTAACCAACTCAGAGCTTTCCAGTCGATGCACTTTCAAGCTAGAGGAGAGTAGTCTGAGGGGCAGCTCCCCCCACACACACACACTACTGCCCCAGCGGAATGGAGTGGACAGACCCCAGCCTAAATACTCTATAGGGGTGCACCATGGCAGAAGCTGTGCCGAGGGGTGCCAGCAAACATGGCTTCACTCAGACAGGGCAGGCACAATGTGTCCAACTCTGACATCTGTGTAACTTAGCCTGAAGGCTTCGCTGTATCGAATTAAGGGCTATTCCAACCTGTACGAAGCTGGGCACATTCATTAGCATCGCACCAGATTGCTTCCTTGTAATATGATTAAGGTCGTGGATTCATATATTTGGAATTATGAAGGATACGTGCGTGTGTAGAACTCCTCCACGGAAAGGGGGGGATCTCGATCAACCCAGGATTTTCCCCAGCCCTCACAAAGAGGAGCTCTGCATTGTATGTTTGTACACGCGTAAGGCTCTTTTACAGGGATGCTGAAGACTTAGCCAGTGGTGGAGACAGGGCTGGTGGGGGTGAAGCTAAACTGCCTGATCCTGTGACACTCCCCCTCCTCACAAATTATTTCAATGCATGAGGGGGAAAGTCTGAGTGAACTTCTGCAATTCTTCCATTGGATCATCCCGGAACTCAAGATTTAACAACAACCGATCCCACATCTTACAGAACTTACTTGATGTGCCCCATCTGTGCCGCACCGTGGATAGGCAGCATCCATTCCTCGTCATCACAGTACAGGTTTGGATCTGCTCCCTTGGCTAACAACAGTTCCACGCATGTCTCTCTGCCCTGCTGCGCAGCGATAAATAGCGGTGTGGCCTGATCCTTGGCTTGACAATTAACGTTTGCTCCTGATCAGAGAATTGTAATAAACCGATAAGGAAGGCGGTAAGGGTGAATGCAAAAGTTATTGTGCATCTCGCAAACATACCTGCCATTAACGGCCCATTGTAACTTACAATTACAGTTCACCTGGTCCTGCCAGATGCCTCCAAATGCTCACAAAGAGAGACGAAAGCAATAGATATTCCCTGTATAGCTAATAATCAGATATATGCTGCTATTGAACATGCAGTTTCCAGTTAGCCATCTATTCGTAAATACGTCTAATTCTTTTTAAAGCTATCCAAGCTACTGGTGAAGATTACAACTTCTGCCTAAGAATTTTGCAAGTTAATGACACAGTTTCTTTTGTGTCTGATACCACTGCCAATACACTTCATTTTTTTCTATCTAGAAAAGGAAGAGAAACAGAAGGAGGGGAGAGAGAGAGAGAGAGATGTTTGAGGCCATGAAGGCTAGTTTTGAAGCTAAAACAAAATCAGTTTAAATTTTTTAGTGCCAAATGTAACCTTACAGCACAATCATATCCATATTTACTCAGTATTAAGTCCACTGAATTAGGTAGAGCTTTCTCCCTTATTTCATTAAGCCTTGCATGTTTTAATTGGAAACCAGTATTATAGAATTTTATCTTTAGGTTAAATTCGTTAGCTTTGGATTTTGGATTGGTCTGATGACTATATACAAGTCAACAAATCTGAAGCTTTGTTTCATTAATCATTTCCCCGATCTCTGTTTAATTGATTCAGTTTTACTTTTGCAATACACCGGGTATATTTATATTGTAATGACCAAGTGTTGTAAACAACAAAACAGAATTGATCAGTTTGTTGGTTGGTTGGCTGTATTTCACTCTGGGATCTATTTTTGGGCGACGGCTGATCTTTCAGCTAAATAAATATATGCATGAGAAGGCTGCAAGATCATGCTGGCTAATCGTGCTCTCCCTGCCCCACTGAAGAGCCTGCCAGCCATGTGAAGGAGATGCGCTTGCAAAGGGCTCTTCCTTGTGTGGAGGAACCCTAGAAGTAGGTGCAGAGCATGGTATGGTATGGAAGCACATGGCACGGTCTGACGGCACATGAGGCAGCCACCTGGCTGAAGCTAAGCAGGTCTGGGTCTGTTCAGTGCTGGGACAGGAGACCAACTGAGCATCCCATGTAGCCACCCTGAGTTCTACAATAGAAAAAAGGTGGATATAAATGGAGTTAGCCCCTACAACTCCCCCATGTTTGGTTTCAGGGTATGAAGGGGTTCATTTGAACCCCCTATTGTTACAAGTTAATGCTACAAAACAATTGATTTTTTTGTTAGCAATGGAATTGTTTTCTACATAGATTATATATCAATGGAAAATGTTCCACTCAACAGCACTGCTGACAGAGGGCACGCACACCCTCCATTTTACAGAAATATATGTCAACAGCAACAATAAAAATGAGCCAACTGCATAGGAAAGGGCAGGTATTTAGTCACCCTGCTATATTTTTCAGAATCGACCAACAATTCTGGAGAGAGTTATACGTGGGTGTGATTAGCTGTCTTTGAGAGTAATCTTTCATTTTGGAATAACTTATTCAGACAATAGGCTGAGTCATGGTAATCAGTATCGTTTACTGAAGGTGAGGGCAGTGATACCAGAATAAGGTTTGAATTTCCAAGCTGTTTCCATTTCAGGTGTGTATTGCACTCTAAAGGCAGACTACAGTCAGTGGCCACAATCCTATACTCAGGCATGTTTAGCTCTGTTAATTTCAATAAACTCTACAAGATTGACTGGCTAGACACTGACCGCCTTTGGACATCACGATAACCCATAATAGTTAAATAAGCCATGATGGTTTATTTAACCCAGCATGGGTTATTTTGTCGTCTATCAAACTTTTTTTAACCGATGATGGCTTATTTGGCCAAAACAACCCACTCTGTTAAACCATCATGGGTTATCGCGTTGTGTGGCAGTCACAGTGGGTTATTGTGGTTACCTACAGATTCACTTGGCAAGAGCAGTCAAAACCACTGCCACTGCTCTCCTACAACCAGCAGATCTCTGTTTCCATGCTCTGCCTAGCAAGTGATTATGCTCGCAGCCCAACCCCACCATAACCCTTCCTCGGCAGTGAGTTCTGAACCTCCCCAAGTGTCAAACACTGTCTCGGTTGGGTGGCGGCAGCTATGCAAGGTTGTCATTTTCCCTTGTGTGCATCCTTGCCAGGGGGATGCTATACATGAAGTTTTGTCCCACTCCTGCAAACTTCCATGGAGTTATAGCCTCTGTCTCCTTTTTGGCAAAAAGGTGCTTTGCTCACGTGGCTTTGTCAGCGCGCAGGGTTTTCAATGGGCCTCATGTGCATCCCTGCTAGGCGAAGCTGCGTATGAAGCTTGGCTCTGATCCTGCAAACCTCCAAGGCTTTATCTGCACCACCCCCTTTTGGGTGCATCCAGGTTCTTCGCTCCTTTGTGTGTAATTGCACAGGACTTTGATGATGCATCGGAAGGGGAGGCTGTGAATGACGTTCGGTCCCAATCATGCGACTTCCAATGCTTTAGAACCACCATCCCCTTGTCGGGATGATGCTGGAAGCACTGAATTAAACTCTCCCCTCACATTGGGATGTTGTGCAACGTTAAAACAGGCTGCTGCAATGTTGTTAATGGGTGAAACAGCACCACTGCTGGGTCGGGAGGACTGTAGCCAGACAGAAGGTGGACAGATGATTCAGATTATGCACAGTGGCTTAATAAGCTACGCATGGTAGCTTATTTGTCTGATTGTGTGTGGGGGATAGCAGTAGCTGATTTTCAAAATAAGCTACTGTGAGTAGCTTATTAACAACCCATCATGGCTCAAAGTGACATTCAAATGCAGCCTCTAACTTTTATTATTACTTCTTTATTGCGATCCATAGATCCATAAAAAAAACAAGAATCAAACATGAAACATCATACAGTTAGAGTTATTATCAACTTTCGTCTAATACACAGAGAGCTCTGATCCCGGCCACCACTGTAAGAAATTTAGCAACAGTCAAAGTTACTTTTGAGGACTTATCTTCCAACAGAAACTTAACATAAAATTTGTCTGAACTTCTGGACAGTTTACTCAACAATGGGGTGATCATAAGATGGCGGGCCTGATTATAAAAGCTACAGGACAGAAGGATATGCTCCATCGTCTCCACTTCCATATTCCTACAGGGGCACCGTCGTTCCTGATAGGGGACACCAGCATATCTGCCCCGAAGTAATTCAATAGAATAAACATTGCATCTGGCCTTGGAGAAAGCAATATGATATTTAGCCACCGACAGGTTCTTTAGATAGTCAGCCAGCTGAAGAGGCCCAACGTAATGAATGTGCAATGCACTGGGAGAGCAAGAAACATAAGAGCGAGTGCGTAAGTCGCAGAAGGCTATATCCCACAGTCTTTGTTTAACAGATTTAAGAGCAAAATTCAAGCCCAGATTAAGGAGGAGGGAAGAGGAGTTAAGGAAGAAGGAAGAGGAGTAGCCTCTAACTCTGATGGTTCATAGATAGGGGGAAAGAACAAAAGGCTCAAAAGAGGATACAGATGGGACTTTCCAGTATTCACAGATCACCCCTTCATTCACCCTGCCTCTCATTCATCTTTCCCACTGCCACAACCCAGCTCATGAAGGCTTCCAAATGCTGTGGTGTCTAAATTAGCAACTGTAATAAGTGCAAATGTGAAGGTAATATGAATTTAATTAACTTTTACCATGCTGTAATGACATGCCTTGACTATGCTTGTTTGTTTGCTTGCTTGATGGCTTGCTAATGATCAGGCATGATTGGCTGATGATTCCTCATTAGTGGGAGCTAATGGTTGGTGCAAGGTGAGATCCGTGAGCAGCATTCCGTCTGCATGTGTAGCCAGACAGTTTTGAATTGGAGAAAAAGTCCCTGTTCATCCTCCCCATTTGCGGAAGCTGCATAGGGGAACTAACCTAAGAGCCAAGGCATCCGTGCCATCACTTGATCACCTTTCTCTTACTCAAAGGCAGGGGAGAGGAACCAGCGGCCCAATCCAGCCCGCAGAACCTCCACTTCCAGCCTGCAAAGCCTCTTCAGTTTACTCCCAAGCTCTGCCCCCTGGAGTAATCCTTACTGAAATCGGAACTCTGAGATCAGAGATAACTGTGGGGATAAAGTTGAGCAGGGCGAACTCGGGTGGGGGCACTGGGCTGAGTGGTCACTCTTTACAGAGCAAAGCCAGGGAAGAGTGGCCATTCTCCCTGGTGCCAGCCAAGTGATTCAGGACGGCTCACACTGTGAACTTCCTTCCTCCAAGCACCAACCAAGCCCCTTTCTCCATGCTGGGAACGGCACAGAACTCCCCGCCTCTCCCAGCATGGAGAAAGGCAAAACGTCTGGGGAGCAGGGTGATGACATCAATGGGGCACAGCCTCTGCCACTGACAGCATCCAGCTCATGCCCTGCACAATGATACTTCTGCAGCCCTGCAGAACTACTTGAGCAGGACCTGGGCAAGAAGCACTCATACAAGTGTGTATATACTACTTCCTGCCAGCAGCAACAGCTGCCATTCTGATGGGGAGATTTTTAAATCTATGAATTGAGAAGAATTGAAAAGACATACATTTTAGCTGGAGTGGGCTAATGCAGGGATGCATTGTAGGAGGGGGGACAGTGCTGCAAATCTTTGGGCATGCAATGAAAGATTGTTTGTTTACTTATTTATGCATTTTACAGATTTCTATACGTCGCCATCAAGGAACAGAACAGTATACGTAATATAAAAACAAAACAATACAGCAATAAAGATTTGAATAACAAGAGGCATGAAAACCAATGCTCAATCCTAAAATCAATTCAGATTGAAAATGAATTTAATTTTAAAATCTCAAGAACTTCAAGATATTAAAATTCTTTTTAAATGCCTGGGCAAACAGAAACATTTTAATCTGGTGTTGGAAAGAGTATAGAGTCGGTGACAACCATATGTCCTTTGTGAAGGCATTCCAAAGTCAGTGTTCCACCACAAAGAAGGCCCTCTCTTTTGTAGAAGCATAATACATCTCTCCCAACGATGGTTACTCAGAAAGGGACCTTGTAACATATGCCAGGTATTATAAATGCATGTGTTTGAATTGTAAAAAGTTATCCAGGTAAGTTAGGGTTAATATGTTAGCGAGCCAGTGAAAGGTGGGAGGGGCATGTGAATGTGAGGATTCTGAGGTTTTTAAAGTTAAACACACGCGTACATCTAGTGAGTGGGGTTTTGGGGAAACAGGATTTAGAAGGGGAAGAACAGGTAGGTAGGTTAGGACCAAGTATAAATTGCTTAACAATAATATTTTAAAAATTGTGTTTAATAATTATTATTTGCTTTATTACAAATACAAATCCCACGTGTTGGTTTGTCTTATTACACTACAAAGTTTTAAAAGCCTATTTCCTCATTACTTCTCCTGCACTGGGTAGAGGAAACCAATCAATCATATTGGGAGACTCCTTCGACCCAGAGTAAAAGGACTGAAACTTTGTGTGCCAAGTGAGGATAACTGAACCAAAGTCGAGGCAAATGTCCTGATGGGTTTTTCAGTTTTAAAAGGTGAAAGCTGGGGAGGGCATGACTCAAAAGCAGGCACGTCAGAGACCTCCTCTTGAGATCTTAATGCACAGGCTGGGTGGTACGGGAGAAAGGATTCCTTCACATATTTGGACCCTAAACTATTCAGAGCTTTAAGTATCATCAACAGCAGCTACAATTGGGCTCAGAATAGGGAATCAAAGTAATTGGTGCAATATGCCTTCATTTAGATGAACTTGTCAGAATCCTAGCAGCAGAATTCTGAACTGTTTAAAGCTTCCGACTCATTTTCAAGGGCAGCCCTGTGTATAACATAATACAGTAATCCAACATGGAGGTTACCGGAGCGTGGATCACCATGGCCAGGATTGGTGGTGATGCTGTCTGAACTTGCTTCCTATGTGCCTTGCTAGTGTGGATATGTTTATGGTAGGGTGACCATATGAAAAGGAGGACAGGGCTCCTGTATCTTTAACAAATTTCAGCAGATATCATTTGTATATATGGAGAACCTGGTGAAATTTCCTCTTCATCACACCAGTTAAAGCTGCAGGTGCCCTGCCCTCTTTTAAATCTGGTCACTCTAGTATAGCTCCTGCAGCTTTAACTGTTGTAATGAAGAGGGAAATTCATCAGGTTCTCCATATATACAAATGACACCTGCTGAAATTCCCTTTTCTATGCAACTGTTAAAGATACAGGAGCCCTGTCCTCCTTTTCATATGGTCACCCTAGTTTATGGATTTGACAAAACATACCTAGTTCTTTCTTTACAAAGAAACCAACTCTGAAAAGTCCACACACGCACACTCCGGACTTCCAACCACTTGAAGGATGGAGGTAAGCTGAGCCAAACTCTCTTTTGTAATAATATAATACAATGGCAGTTTTGTGTTCTTGCCCAGAGTTTTTTTGGTTACTTCAAGTGAAGGTTTTAATAAACCTTGCTCAGAACAACAGCCTGACTGAAGATGATTCCTCTAAATAATAAATTTTATCTCCACCTATAAATTGGAAATTTGTGTGTGTGTGCCACGTATGTCCTGAAATGTTTACCCACTTCCACATATGGTACTACCTTAATACTGTTCACACAGACAGGTCCTTGTGTACATGGATAAGAAAAAAAATCTAAAAACATGAATTATGGGGGTTTAAAGTATTTTTAAAGAATTATAAATAAAAGAAAGAAAAAGAAGGAAGTATGTATGTCCCACATGTTTGCATCTTTCCAAAGTTTGGAGGAATTCAATTGCTTGCAAAGCCTGGGATATTGATCAATGGCTGGGAACTCAGGCACGGCCGCCGGTTCCACAGTGGATAATCACTCCCCATGATGGTAGTGTTATGTGCAGCAGGTTGGGAAAGATGGCTCACGCCAAGTAAAACAGACCATAGACCAGTCATGCAGAACCTCCGTCCAAAGGGCCAAATCTGGGTCCTCCAGTGTTCCACAGATGGCCATCCACCCTCCCCTAACCCCACCCCCGTTCCCCAACCATCAATAGCACAGGTTGAAATGCCTCTCCCAAGGCTTAGTTACTGGCAACAAGAGCTTTAAGCTGCAATATGCTGGTATTTTGGTCCCTTTTGCCTTCAGCCTCACACACCACGAGAGCTTCCCTGAAATGGAATTCGGCCCTCGGACTGAAAAAGGTTCAACACCCCGATAGAGACACACTATTTGGCCCCATCATGCAACTGGAGGTGGGTAAATAGCAGATCAAGCTCCCTAAACCGTCAAACCCATCTAACCCGCCACTCAGTCAGTAGCTAGATCAGGATACTTTCAAGACGAAGCAAGAGCACTACCGTAATTCATCCCCAGCTCCCACCAATGAAATCCACTTGAAGATTATAGCTAAAAGACTTACCGTATGACAGAAGTACCCTTACACATTCCACCTTTCCATATTGTACAGCAATAAATAAAGGTGTGACTCGAAAGTCGTCCAATGATTCTATGTCAGCGCCATTGTCAAGGAGTAATTTCAGTATCTCAGGATATCCCTGAAAGGAAAGAAAGAGCCTGTTGTGAAACTGGCATTTCACTATGTTTTTATTCACTCAAGATCTCTGCATTTATTATAGGGCCATTGTAGTTAAGGGTGAGCTGGCGGAATCACATTTCGCTGCTATAACCAGAAATCAGGAAAGGAGGTTCTGTGGTTTAGACAGAGGAAACTCACCTTTCCTCAACAGATTGATCTGAAACATGGCAGTTTAGGAAAGGTGAGTTTGAAAATGGTCCGTGCCAATTTTGAGGTAGAAAAAGAAAGGAATTGCTTATTTATTTGAGCTTAAATTTTGATGAGAGCCCACCACCAGTTTGGCAGGTATTGTCTGGTGTGTGGTTTTTCCCATAGACTTACATGGGATTTACTTCATAGTAACATTTCTCCAATTGTACAGCATCTTTTGGAAAACAGTTTGTCATCTTAGGTAAGGGAGAGGATGTAGTATGCCACAGAATTGTAAGGTATTTTTAGGTGATATTTTCACTCTATTTTAACTGCTGAGATTCATCAGATCATATTCACAGGAGGGGGAATAGTATGAAGTATGACTGCAGTCCTCTTGTGAAATGCCAACATCTCAACCCTTTTTGACCCTGATGAGCCACTGTGGGAAGATTTTGAGGGAAGAGTGTAAAAGCAGAGAGATATTGTGAGGAGAGATTCTGAGGACAGAAAAGAAAATAAGGATTGGGGGAATAGAGGTTCTAAGTAAATTGTAAAGAGGAAAATGACAGGAAAAGAGAGGTCCCAATGAGGTTGAGTTAAGACCAGGAAGCTACAGTCAATGATTGGCGACTGGTGGAAATGGAGTAGGGCCTGGGGAAGGGGCGTGGTCATCTGGAGAATGCTAGAGGCTGGATTGGGACCCCAGGTGGACTTGAACTTGGCCCCCGAGACCGAGGTTCTGCACCTCTGCTCTAGTGCAACATACTCCATTGCACACATTGCCAGCCCCTGACAGTGATGTACAGCTCTCATAGGGAATGCACACAGCTGATCAAAGGCAGAGCTGTGCTCAACGTTATGCAGCCGGAAGGGAAACTGAAACAGGGCTGGGTGGCAACCCTGTGTTTCTTGTAACAGAATCTTGTGCTCAGATGGAAGGCTAGTTTGCAAAATGGGTTTCAAACCTGAAAGTCCCATGAAAACTAAGGGAGTAACAATCTCCATCTCACCTGGCTACCATTAGGCCCTACATCAGCCAAGAACTGTCCATCGTAGATGGCTACCATTAGGCCCTACGTCAGCTAAGTATCAAGGTGTCTGAAGAAACAGGACTGACTTGATGCTATGGAGTTTGCTGCTAGAAGTGAAAATATCACAGGGGTTGGAACAAATCAAAGCTTGGGTGGAGGGGTTATGGGCCCAAGAGAAACATTATCTGACCCTAACTACTAATAGCAAGTTCTTAAATTACAGTGGTGGTTGTGTGGGAGCCCTTCCCTCAGGCCCAAATAGGTTCAAAACCCCTGCTCTAAAGGAAAGACAAGTAGTAAACAAATATTCCCAGCTGTAGCGTAAGACACTGGAAATTTTGCCTAACCATCATGGCACCTCCCCAGCTAAACTGGCTGATATGAAGGTTAGAGGATCCTTTAGGTTTTAATATGAAAAGGCCTGATGATCATCTGACGGGAATGCTTTTGGCATAGAGTGCCCAGTCACAGTATGGCGATTGCTGGCTCTGTACCAACTCTACAATCCCATAAGAAAAATGGAGGAAATCCAGTCTGGCTCATGAGAATCCCCATCGCTGTTCTAAGATTAAATTTAAAGAATCACAAAGAGAATGCAGATGGGAGACTGCATCTCTGAACGCTCCTCCTGTCATAAAGAAGCGGTTAGACCAGTCTGCTTGAAGAGCTTGCTTGCCGCACACAGGGAGTTTTTAGTGTGGGATGAGAGCATTTAAACAGAAAGGTCTTCGTTCTCCCTGTGAGGACAATACCCGTTTTGTTTTGTCAATGCTTGAATTGGCTCAGAGCCTAGGTGCTTTCTGGATAGAATACAAACTTCTTCTTTTTTAATGTAAGCTGGCATTTAGGAAATTAGGAATAAATTCAGAGTTATTTTAGTTTTGTATTCCATAGTTACCTATTTATTAGGGTATTATTACATATATATATGTAATACATATTTATTACATATATATATATGTAAATATGGAATATATAAAAATGACTTTTAGGCTACCTTTAAAGGTAGAACATGCTTAAGGGGGCAATTTTTATCAAAACAGGCAATATGTTTAACATATTTTATGGCAAATAGTTCTTACCTGCCTTGAGTTTAAAAGAATATGGCAGGTTAGAAATGGAGGATAAGGTTATCAATGGCTACTAGTCATGATGACTCTCTATTGCATCCAGTTTCAAAGGAAGTGTGGCATTACCCTCACAGTTCTGTTCCCTTAGGTATGTCTGCCTTTGTATGTCTAGTGAGTGCAGAATGTTGGACTGAGTGGGCGTGGCTGATGATGCTGTGAAAGGGGGGAGGAGTATAAATGGGGAAGTCTAGAGCTTGGGAGTTAATTGGTTAGTGAGTTGGGAGTGTCAGTTAGGGTTGTCAGTGGTGTGGAGAGTGAAAGGAGATAAGATTTTAAGAGATTTAAGATTACTGTTGCTACTATTAAAACTAGTAGATTAAGCAGGTTAACTAGAATTTGAACTAACTAAGGTCTGTTAAACAAAAATAACAGGAGGAGGGCTTTCTCTGCTGTGGCACCCCGGCTGTGGAACGAGCTTCCCAGAGAGGTTTGCTTGGCGCTTACAGTGTACTCCTTCCATCACCAGCTGAAGACCCTTTTTATTTTCTCAGTATTTTAACACCTAATTTAACTTTAATTTAAACTTTGCTGTTTTAATTCCATATTTTAACCTATATCAAATTTTGCTGTGTGGTTTTATCCTGGTTGTGCTTTTTATATTGAATTTTGTATTTGTGTTTTTAGATTGTTGGTTGTTTTTATGCTCTTTATGGTTTTAATTTTTGTGAGCTTTGGCTATTGGGCGGTATAAAAATGTAATAAATAAATAAATAAAAAATTGTTACCTCAAACCACATGTCTGCTTGGCTTTATCACCTGTTCTACAGTTACTATCATAAACGACTTCTATATAACCTTCAGCTTATTACATACACAGTAAAACCTTTTCAGATTCTAGCCTTTACCCTCTCATGTGAGGGAAAGGTTGTGTTTTACCCTACCCTCAGGTTGTTCAAGTAGTGGCGCTTAGCTTGAGGAGGGTTCGTGTGCGACAAGGCCTGGTGTGTGAGGCCTGTTATCAGCTCCCACTGGGAGCTCCATTTACGCAACAGGGTTTTCCTAGCTCCTCCCTAGCTCCTGGGCTCTCTGTCGTCCTGAGGATCGATGGCCCCGTGGAATGGTGCACAGGGGGGATGCAGAAGAATGGGGAAATCAGAGACGTTTGGGGAGCATCCTTGAACAAATGAAAAATCCTTTTCTACTCACACAAGACATCTCTGGGTCCAGGCCATTAATTTCAATGGGACTTACCTCCCAAAAATGCAACAAAGCCTTGAGGCGCCTTAAAGAGTAACAGTAGTATAACTTTTCACGGACTTGAGTCCACTTTATGCATTTGTGATAGGAATATAAATGTACCAGAAGCATTGCTGAGAATAGGTCAGAATTATTAAACACTGTAAGTAATGCATCACCTCAACGGGGAAGCCCCATAACCAGTGTTACAGGAAGAATAAAAATACAAACACTGTTTTGATCAACTGATACAATAGGCTTATTAAAACATTTAAATAGATCTTTTCAGTTTCATAATTCTGGTGCTTATGATGGATCAGTTCTATGAACCTAGCCTTTTTGGTGGTGGCCCCCAGACTATGGAATGATCTCCCTGACGAGGCTCACCTGGCACCAACACTGCTATCTTTCCGGCGCCAGGTTAAGACTTTCCTCTTTGCCCAGGCATATGGCAGCACATCTTAATCACCCACATGTTTATTTTTCATGGTTTTTAATGCTTTATGTATATATGTTCTGCGTTCTAGAATTTTAAATTTTGTATACTCGTTTTTATCTCAATTTTAGAATTTCTGTAAACCGCCCAGAGAGCTCTAGCTATGGGGGCGGGGGGGGCGGGGTATATAAATGAAAATGTAATAAATAAATAAACCTAGCCAGGATTCTAGAAGACCGTGATTGCACAGTAGCCCATCCAGGTCTTCCACATCTCCAGCTGGTGCTTACCTTTTAATTTCAGAAATCTCTGCCTGCTGTTTGAGGGTCCCAGTGTACTGGGACAAAACAATTATTTCAAGTAAATTAATGTCCAGTAACAGATTTATTACCCCTGTTATGTCTGAGCATTTCTTAAATGTGTGTAATACTTTTCTCTGTTTAAAATCTCCACTGTTTAACACTCACTGCAGTTCCTGCCTTATTCAGAATGATCATTTGCATTTAGACTGACTTTTCTGCACTAGGTTGTCATAAATCAGAGAAAGGAACGGCATGCAAAGACTATACAAAGCTGTCATTTGGGGAGGGGGGAAAGAGTCAAACTTTATTTATATGGAAATGAAATTATGGATTTATAAATTACCTGATAAGCAGCCTGATGCAAAGAATTCCATTCAGACCAACAGTGGGGCCCATTAATATTTGCTCCATGTTGGAGGAGAAGCTTTATCACATCAATATGTCCATTTTCAACAGCTTCAAACGGAAGGTTAAAAACCATTATTATCATAAATTCATCTTAATCACCACAATCATCAGAATGTAGTTTCTCATCCACTACCAAAGTCAGAATTAATTCTCTAAGTGGCCGTGCAGTATTATACAAGCACAACCCTCTACTGCTGTGCATAAAAGAACTAAATGAATTCCCAAGAGACGCCTGCTTTGGAGGTAAAAGATTTATAAGTTGAAATACGGCCAATGATAAATGTATTTTAAGAACATAAGACTCATAGTAGGTACATGTCTGGTTATGTGATCTTCCGAGGGAAGGTCAAAAAAAAAACACCCCACACTCCAGAATTTTTCTCCAGCAAGTTGAGGCCTGTCAAAACCAGCAGCCACCAGCTGACAACAGTCCCACAGACTGGACCAGTTCAGATATAACAGATAACCATATTTCCCCATTCTGTGCAGGAACTTTGGGCTCCCATGTTTCCCTTTTCCTGTCCTCCTCTTGCATACTCACAAGGAAGAGACCAGAAACTTTTACTTCCACTGTTAAATAAACTACAATTCCCCACTATGGCCCTGCCTCGACAACATGCTAAACCAGGATGGTTAAGCGTTTTGAGCAAAACATTATGGCTTTAGTGCTTTGTGTGAACCATTCCTATCCATGGAGCCTCCATAACACAGTTTTAAAAAAAATTAACATGCTCACTAACTACTTGCTGCAAAAGGGTCAGCGGCCTAACCATGGCTTAGTGTGTGGTCTGAACAGGCCCAGTGTGTCATGTGAACCATTCCTAACCATAGTGGCTACATAACCACGGTTTAAACACACTCACTAACCACTTGCTGCAAAAGGTTTAGCAGCCTAACCATGGCTTAGCGTGTTGTCTAAACAGGCCCTAAGTCAAAACTATGGGATCACAGAATCATAGAATCATAGAATAGCAGAGTTGGAAGGGGCCTACAAGGCCATTGAGTCCAACCCCCTGCTCAATGCAAGAATCCACCCTAAAGCATCCCCGACAGATGCTTGTCCAGCTGCCTCTTGAAGGCCTCTAATGTGGGAGAGCCCACAACCTCCCTAGGTAACTGATTCCATTGTTGCACTGCTCTAACAGTCAGGAAGTTTTTCCTGATATCCAGATGGAATCTGGCTTCCTTTAACTTGAGTCCATTATTCCGTGTCCTGCACTCTGGGAGGATCGAGAAGAGATCCTGGCCCTCCTCTGTGTGACAACCTTTTAAGTATTTGAAGAGTGCTATCATGTCTCCCTTCAATCTTCTCTTCTCCAGGCTAAACATGCCCAGTTCTTTCAGTCTCTCTTCATAGGGCTTTGTTTCCAGACCCCTGATCATCCTGATCATCTACAGTTTCCTTTGACTGCGGTTTGTTAAAACAAGCTGGGATCAAACTGTAGTTTCAGATCCTTGCTTGTTCTAACAACCCATCAATCCAAACAAATCACAGTTCCTAAAGTTCAAGCATAACAGGACTGTGGGTAATTTAAAAGAAGAAGCAAACCACTGTGATCTCTTCCTGGCTGCCATGCAAGAGCAAAGGCCAAGTGGAAAAGCCCAAGGCTTGCGAGCATACAAGGAAACCTTGGTTTTCTGTTATATCTGAAATGGCCCTTTATTGGGATGAACTCATGTTGTCAAAATGCATAGACATTCACCAAGATAAAGCAAATGTGAGGCACTTGCAGTGGAGGGATGCTTAAACACATCCAAAAATTCTGCTCTGAAAATCTTCCATTACCAAGGCAGTTTCCTCCCCAGTTGGGTTTACTTTCAATTTCACACCCATTGGAGGGGAGGGGGATGATTTGATAGATCCTGCTAGGATTTGCAAAGGAGAACAGGCAGACAGATAGCTCCCACCCACCAATTCTCCCCTGCCAAAGCCATTCCATCCTCCACATTAAACATCACAAGAGCGAACGGGGTTGGGAGCCTCACGTTTTCTTCATAATACGTAACACCAACCTGGTTTCATAAGCAAACTTCTCTGAAATGAAGCAAAGTTCATTTCATTTCAGATGACTAGTCTGGATCTGCAAGTTTTTAACCCGTGTCATATTAATTTTTTTAATTTAATATCATTTATTATTAATCATATTATTCATAGTGACTATCCACAAAACAGCTGCTGCTGATAGCATAAACCTCACGCCATAGGCTATGCCAATTAACATATACAGTGGGGGGGGGACCTTTGTCCTGATTCAAGCCGCGGGAGATAGAATTAACATCTAAATGAATTGTAACTCTGCAGTCTCTCTTTCTAATCTCCCTTTGAAGCTTCTTTGTGCAAGAATGGCCACTTCAAGGTCAGTGGCAGAGTCTCTTGGGAGGCTAGAAGTGTTCGCCCACGAGTTTATCAATATTGCCATTTTTGATGCCTGATTTATGGCTTTTGTGCAGAGGCTGGCTTGTTTGTCCTATGTAGAATGCATTAGGGCATTGCTAGCAGACGATGGCATATATCATATTGGCGGCGGTGGCTGCTACAACTAACATTGCTACCTCTCTGGAAATTGCCAGCTTTTATATAGTATGGGGAAATCCCATTTAGAAATAACTGCAGGATCTCCCATTCCATTTACATCTCCCCACAGCAAAGTGAGGTGGGGGACATCAGTTTCGTCATGGCAGCATATCTAAACAGTTTCATAGTTAAGTAGCTTCATTGACCAGCCAGTACTGGCATCAACACAATTGCTAGCACTGCCAATCTCAGCTTGAAAGGAAAGTAGTAACAGCTGTGTTGTGTGTCACAAATGGCAGTGAAAGGAGACGATCCTAATATATTGGGGTATCCATTATGAACATACAAACTAGAAATGCTCAAAGGCAGCTACGCTTTTTCTTAAATCCAAAGCAATATGGGAAGCGGACCCATGCCACTTCTCAAACCTCTCAGCAGAGATAGATAATACCAGAGAAACCAAATTGCCAAGCACTTATGAGCTTTATGATAGCAACTCTGTCTTTAAAAACAAGTCTGTCTTTAGAAACAACTCCGGAAAAGCTCCTGAGAATAAAAGGTTTTCATGTGAAGCTATGGAAATGGAGCTCCATGGGGATAACTATCCCAATATAATGCATCTACAGGTGTTCAAAGATCACTAGGCCTAGTCTTCGTCTCATCCAGATATCTGTAAAGGTTTTTACCCATTGCTCTGAACAATCTATAGTAGAATCAAGGCAGAACCATGGAAAGTTCCATCCAGTTCTGCCCCTTCTAAGTTCTACCCCTCTGACGAAAGGAGTGGGAATCCTTAAAAGGCCAACCCGCTGGCCTGAAGGTGAGTGCTTCTCTTTTTTGTGGCCTTCTCTGCCCAGTGTTGTAATGGAGCCAGAACTCACAGGGCTGAAGCACCAGGACTTTTTGATTGGCACGGACAATGATGTCATCCCTGCCCTCAAGGCTTCCCTGTTTCTCTGAACTTCACTACAATCCTCACAACAGCTGGGGAGGGAGGGGGTTAGTGGCACTTTCCAGAAATAATATGGAGTTGTGAGCTCTCCCTGCTGTCATGCAAAGTATTTGGGAGGGGGTGCTGGTTGAAGAAAGATCTGGTTTCGGTGAAGATGAAAAATGCTAGAACTGGTTTGGTGATATGCCTGTATTTCTGGACTCTCCTTAGGGGTGTGGTTATAGTGACTGTCATGATGAGTACCTGCACTTCAAAAGTTACTACTACATCACTGCTCCTGCCAAATATGCCCTCTGCACTGCTGGGCATCTGCAGTGGGGCAGGAGGCACTTGACTTGGGAGAAGGTATGCCAGTTTTGGGTTCTTCAGGCTCCTGAGCCTCAGTTGCAGTATCAAGAACCCAGGCCAGTCCCCCAGCTGGTGATATAGCAGATCCAGACTGAGCTAGCTCATCCTCCTCTGACTCTCAGCTTGTTAAAGCCCCCATTTGGGGGGAGAGAGAAAAACTGTAAGTGGTGCAATCACAGCATATTTGCAGTTGTGACATTTAATAGTGGAAAGAAGGGAACCACAAAACCATAGATATGCATTTTTAGCTTATCTCTCTTAGCTGCACATCACAGTTCCCATCTCTAGCACATACAAACAATGCAGTAATTGTAGTGCCGCTTCTCCTTCAGCGAAGGCAGCTTTGGGAGCATCAGCATCGCTTCAGTCATTTCCTGCTACTTCATCAACAGCTCAAGATCTTATCTACGGACAGCAGACAAGATGAAAGCCGTCTCTTGCATACAACTCATATGAAATATGTAGAAATGGCCTTAAACACATTCTGTCTATGCCTACATAAAATCCAGCAGTGAGAATTTCCTAGATTTTTATATCAAAGGTGCTATCCTCCCACATAAATCCCCAAAGAATTAAAAAAATGCCACATGACACCGCTGGAGATATGGTAAGAATCAAGTCGATTCTATCCATGTCTGGTGGCACAAAATTTCACAAACATTGAGAAAGTTGTGATGAATAATGTGAAAGAGATTGTGGGTAATGCCCTCCTAACTACTCCATTAATTATACTATTATATGTTTTGAAAGATAGCATTAAACCTGAACACCATGAATAGTCTAATTTATTGATAGCAGCATCCTTCAAAAATGAAAAAGGGGGGGAGGTTGCGGAGGGAGAAACGAAGCCCCAACAGTGGGAAATAATTTTTATAAATCAATTCACTTATTCACATAGGAAGGTGCCATATACTGAATGAGCCAATTAGCCTATCTAGCCCAGTATTGTTGACACGGCCTAGAAGCAGCTCTCCAGGAGTTCAGGCAGGCCTTTTTTCCTAGCCCTAACTGGAGAAGCCGGGGATTGAACCGGAGACCTTCTGCATGCAAAGCAGGTGCTCTACCACTGAGCTACAGTTTATCCCTCAAATTTTAAATGCATATGGGAAGGTAGAGCCTTCCTAGGGAGGGATATCAAGAAATTGAGCCACCAATGTCTTTGGCTCAACTGCCTCAAGTGCCTTTCTCCACAGAATGGCCTTCAGGCGATCAAAACAACAACTCATTGCCTGTTTAGCAAACACCTGGCACTTGGGGAAGAGATTCAACAGCATGCCCCTTTCCCAGCGAGAAAAGTCAAAGTGAATGTCTGTCCTTCAGCGGCAATTTACCCCTGCAGTGGACACATTTACAAAATGGCACCCTGGGGGAGATATGCCCTATAAGCAATCACTAGATTGCAGGAAGAAAATAAAGCAAAATTAATGGAGAAGAGACAGAGAGAGAGGAAATTATAGAAACAAGCAAAGATAGCAAATGAACTGATCGCAGAGAAATTCTCTCACGAGGTTACCACAATGATGGTCGCAAGAGAACTGAGGGAAAGCGAGATGAGTCATGCCACATGACACTGCTGGGACAGTAGAGGAAGGGTTCCTGCCAAAACTCCTCAGCTATAGAAGTCTCCCAAATCAAAGGTTCGCACAGGCACAGATCCATGTGCGTGGTGCACACAGACCATGAAGAAGAACTAGTCTGTTACTAGAAATGTGGCAATCTTTTCTAAGATTTTATGAAATATTGGTAAATGATATAAGTTAAGGTGAAACAATAGTTGTCTTCTATTTTGGCTCCATGGGAATTAACTGAACTATACAGAAGAGCAACAAATGATTAAGGATAACGTTGAGTGTATTTCTTGGATGGTTGTGAATTATCATTTTGCTTTATGCTGCTTATATGCATGTGTGTCTACATCAAATTTAAATGCAATTGAATTTTAAAATAAAAATAGTTATGTTGTTAAATGAGTTTTCACTACGTTGGAGTCATTTAGATTCTCCCCCGGACGCATACCGGATGTGAAACATGTTATGTTCTCCATGTCCACTTGCATTAGTTGGTCTCTGGGCATGTCTATACCATGCCTATATCCCGGGGTCATCCCTGGATCATCCCTGTATGTCCAAATGGATCCTGGGAGCAATCAGGGATGACCAGGGACTTTCCCAGGGATATCAGGAACTGTGGAAAACCCAATTTTTCCACGGCCCTGGGACCATCCCGAGGAGCGCAGGCCATGTGGCCGCTGCTCCTGACTTGTCCCTTCCTCCCCGCAAGTAGCGGGGCTCTTAAAATGGGCACGGAGATGCGCGGGGGCAGTCCATGCCCATCGTGGGTATGGGGTGGGGAGTAAATTGGGTGTTGTTGTTTTTTAACTCACTTTTGCAGAGGAGCGGAATTGCACTCCTTCTCCTGTTGCAGGGGGGGAAATAGCAGCCACAACATCCCCCTTTCCTTTCAGGACTTCGCATGGCCATCAAGACACTGGGGGAGGATCACAGAAGCAGGTAAGACCGTGATCCTCCCCCCTCCCTCTACACCCTTAAGGTGCAGACATGCCCTCTGACTGCAATGGTCTTTTAGATTTAAAACCAACAATTGTGTGTGTGTGGGATGTTATACCCCACAGAACTATTAATCCCTTTATTATGGTAAAACAGATGGAATATGCTGCAGCACAAGCTGAGGGAAAGTTTTATGTATTTGTATAACTATTAGATGTAAACTAGTACCAGCTACACATAGGAGGGACAAATACAGGCACTTTTAAGAGATATCTCTTTAAGATATTTGCTTGGTTTTAAAATACGAACAAAGGAAGAAAAACTAAAAACATACATCTGTTCTGAGCTTTTGCTTGTCTGATTATTGCAGTCTCACAGCACTGTCAAGAAGATTTCTGCTCCCCACTAAGCTAAGACTTTGCTTTGACTGCTCCTAATCTCCCCCTGGACTTGACTCGTCCACTGATCTTATTAACTCTGCCAGTTCACACCCAGAAATCCTCACACATCAGGAGGTCATAGAGTCAGGAATTCTTTGACAATGGAAGATTCAATAATGGCTGAGACCAAATGACACCAAAGCTCGGAATAGCGAAGAGATGTCAGACAGGATTTCAGAAACACCCAGAAATTGTTTTCTCCTAATTCAATTGAAAACCTGTAGCTCTTTACTGTGCTGTTGTGAATGAACTCTAGCTCTCGCTTTGAGTGGCGACACTGAGAAAGAGGCCTCTCTTTCAAACGGACATTCGGTTTTTAATCTTTTCTCTCAAGAAACCAAAATGAGGGCTTTTTACTCAACACTAATCATCATGTTTCCTTTTAACAAACGTGAATCTTCAAGCCAACAGTAGACCAAGTCAATGGTAGATTGTGTACTGAGTTATGATGTTCCTGTGTCATATTGTATGACCAAGATCATCATTGCAATTGTTTTACACTGGGGATAAATTATTATCACCCCTTGGGTTGGAGTTATAGAATAGTAAAGTCGGAAGGAGCCTATAGACCATCGAGTCCAACCCCCTGCTCAATGCAGGAATCCACCTTAAAGCATCCCTGACAGATGGTTGTCCAGCTGCCTCTTGGATCCCTATAGTGTGGGAGAGCCCACCACCTCCCTAGGTCATTGGTTCCATTGTTGTATTGCTCTAACAGCCAGAAAGTTTTTCCTGATGTCCAGCCGGAATCTGGCTTCCTATAACCTGAGCTCATTATTCTGTGTCCTGCACTCTGGGATGATCGAGAAGAGAGCCTGGCCCTCCTCTGTTTGACAACCTTTCAAGTACTTATTTATTATTATTTATTACATATTTATACTGCCCAACAGCCAAGGCTCTCTGGGCAGTTCATTATTATTATTATTATTATTATTATTATTATTATTATTATTATTATTATTATTATTTCTATAGCACCAACAATGTACTTGGTGCTGTACAGAATATACAAATATACAAATTAAAACCAGAGAGCTTCAGCTATGGGGCGGTATATAAATGTAATAAATAAATAAATAAAATGCAGAAGTCAAAATTTAAAACTATAAAAAACTTTAAAATTTCATAAAACCAGAAAAAGTATAATCCAGGGAAAGCTTCTTTAAAAATATGTGTTTTCAAGAGGCGTTTGAAAGATGTTATATATTCCGGCTCCCGAACCACACAAAGGAGGGTTTTCCAGGGGGCGGGTGCCGCTACAAAGAAGGCCCGCCATCCAGGTTCTTCGTGGTGACATTCTGTTCATCTTGGAATGATGAGCAGGACCTTCTCTGGTGATTGTAAATGTCATCTGGGTGTGTATAAGGGAAGGCGGTCCGCTAGGTATCCTGACCAGCCACGGTTCACTTTTCATTTTGCTTCTTTTAAAATCTATTTTAAAGTGTTTTATTCTGTTTTTATTTCGTTTTATCCTGTACACCGCTCCAAAACTTTGAATGGGGAGCGGTATATAAATATTGTAAATAAATAAATAATAAGTTGTTTAGAGCTTTACAGGATAATAACATAACCTTGTACATGGCTCGGTAGCTAACTACTTGAAAAGTGTTCTCATGTCTCCCCTCAGTCTTCTCTTCTCAAGGCTAAACGTGCCCAGTTCTTTCAGTCTCCCCTCATGGGGCTTTGTTTCCAGTGTGAAGGGTTGTATCTGTTTGTTTATTTTGTAACTTTATGATAGAAAATGGAGACGTCTTCTGTCTCCATGGATCTAAGAGGAGGTATGAAGGTCAGTCCTGCCTCAAGCAACTGATTGCTTAGAGATGTGGATAATGTGAATGTATGAAGTTGGATTACAACAAATCAGAACATTAGTCCATCAAGCTTAGAATTTTCTCCTCCGATTAGCAACAAATCTCCGCAGATTCCTATTGGCAGCAAATCTCTAGGGATCCTCACAGTCCTGCACCTGGGAACCTTTTTAATTGGTGGTGCTGGAGATTGAACTTGGAACCTGAGTATGACCTGTAGTACTTAGCTATGGCCCCTCCCCATAATAATGCTAAGTTAGCACTTCTTTTGTGAGGGTGGCTCCACTAGGGACTTGAACTAGGATCTAGAAACCTTAAAGCTTGGAGTTAGGACCTCATGAGCTACAGTGGATAGAAGATAAGCTGACCTCCTTTGCAATTTCGAACGATCCGGAAGACTAGAAAGAACGTTTCTCTGGGCGGTATCCAATGTTGGCAATCCGCCAGCTCTAAACACATTGTGCCAGCAGAAATGAGCGCTAGTGGAATGGGAAATCAGCTCTTGCTAGCACAACCTAAGAAACTACCCTAGACTACAATTACTAGCAGCACTAGATATTGCCTTCTGTATCCCGTGGAGCCAGACGCAAAATGGTGGCTCTCGGAATAGAGCCAATTATCTACCGCATCCCATGAGCCACATATGCTGGGATGACCAGCCCAAAATCTGTGATAGCCACTGACCTTGCCTCTCTGCCAACTCAGGAGAAGGGAGGGTCTCATGCCCACAAGGCTGTGGACACCACTTGGAAGCAATGAGAAGTTCCACTGCTTCGAAGTGCCTCTAAAGCCCAGCATAAGGGTCAGAAGGAACCCTGGCTTGTTCTCCCTCTGCGTTTGCCACAAATGTATTCGCAAGAATAAAAAACTATACTTGCCCCAAGCAAGTGCAAGAATATGCAGGAACTCAGAATGATGAAAAGTATGAAAAAAATATTCAAAATATTCAGCAACATGTTAAAAAAAAAGGTAACTAAAGAAACAGGGGGAGACCTTCAATTTACATAAGAGACCCAACGGAGAGCACGTAAACCAACCACCTAAAAACGAAACGTTTCAGAATAATCAGTAAAGAGCACAAAATGTTAAACAGATGCATTTCAACCACAAGGGGGGAAAAGCTGTATTTACTGGAGACACCTTGGTTCAGCTTGTCACGTTTTCGTAAGCAATGTTCAGAAAACGTTGTAGACGGCAAACGCAGCCTTGGCACCCAACAATATTCAAGGCAGACCTGTCTATTTTGACATATCTATTATAGCTGCAGGTTGCAATCTTAAATTTTAGCATGTACAAATGGGAACTTGTAAAAACTTACACATCACCCAAAAGCAGGCAAAAGAGGGCAGAGGTTTACATAATTTTTGCGTAGGCTAACTGATATGCATAACTGCGACTTTAGAAATAATAACTATGATTTAAATAGAAGCACAACACATTGTGTACAGAGTGCTGGACTAGATGGACCCTTGGTCTGATCCAGCAGGGCTCTTCTTATGTTCTTATGTATTGTGGTGATCTATGATAATTATAAATTTAGCTTTTTTTTTAATTTTTATTAACACAAATTAAAATACATCAACATCACATTAAAACAATCAATCAAAGGAAGAAAAAAATAAAAAATAAGCTCAACTGTTTACATTTGTAATTTATCAATATTCATAATCAAACAATACAATACAATTGCTCCCCTTCACCCTTTGGGATCTATTCCTGCTTCCAAAATCTCAGTACTTCTTCTGGTGGTGGTTTTCCACTTCCCTTAGAGAACACATATACCAGGAACTGTTTCCAAATTCCCTCAAATTCATTCGTATTTGTTATGCCTCTTCTTACTTTAATATTACATGTCAATTTATCATTAATGGCAATATCCCAAATTTCCTTATACCATTCTTCAATACAATAATCTCCCTGAACCTTCCAGTTCCTAGATATAATTAATCTCGCTGCTGTCAGCAAATTTGTTATCAATTCTTTAATTTCTTTATTACACTTTAAATCTCCATATAATGATAGCAATGCCACACTAGGTGTCTCTTCAATCTTCATTCCAACAATTTCTTTTATCTCATTAAACACCATTTTCCACAGTTTTTGTACATATTCGCATTCCCACCACATATGTAAATACGTTCCCTTTTTCCCACAACCTCTCCAACAATTTGCTGAATACAGCTTATTTATTTTATTTAGTCTCACTGGGGTTAGATACCACCTCCATATAATTTTATAATAATTTTCTTTAATTCTCACCGACATGTTTCTCAACACTCTTTGTCTCCATATTCCCTCCCAACTCTGTTGCCCTATCTGTACCATCAAATGTGTTTCCCAAACCATCTTTCCCATATTCTCTATCTCACCCATTATAAATTTATCTTGATATCTAACACAATGCATCTCATCACAGCGGGAGGACTGACCAGGTGACCCATGTGCCTGATCAGTCTGCTGGCCAAGTACTGTTGGGCAGCTTCAGGAATCCCTATTTCCCCTACTTAAAGTACTTTATCTTCAAACTGGACTTGGATAGGACAGCCTTCAACAGCAGGGGCTGTAGTTCAGAGGCAGAACACCTGCTTTCCAAGCAGAAAGTTCAGTCCCTGACTTCTCAATGGCTACCAGTCCTGATGGCTAAGTGCAACCTGCAGGATCAGAGGCAGTAAGCCTGTATACACCAGTTGTTGAGGAACATGGGTGGGAGGGTGCTGTTGCACCATGTCCTGCTTGTGGTCCCCTGGTCAACAGCTGCTTGGCCACTGTGTGAACAGAGCGCTGGACTAGTTGGACCCTTGGCCTGATCCAGCATGGCTCTTCTTAAGTTCTCCAGGGCTAGGAAAGAATCTTGCCTGAAACCCTGGAGAGCTGCTGCCAGTCAGTGTTGACAATACTAGCCGAGATAGACCAATATAGTATATTTCAGTATTACATTTATATCTCACCATTTTTCCCTTTTGCAAAGAACCCATGGCAGCTTACATGGCCCTCCTCCTCCTCCTCTCAATTTTATCCTCACAACAACCCTGTGAGGTAAGTCAGGCTGAGAGTCAGTGACCAGCTCACCCAGTGAGCTCCATGGCTGAGTGGGGACAAGAACCTCAGATCTCCCGAGTCCCAGCCCACCACTCTAACCATTATACCACACTGGCTCTTCCTATGCTCCTAAATACAGAATGCCTTCAAATAAGGGGATGAGTTTTGTAAAGAAGGACACATGACCACCTAGACCTGCCCCAGCAGGTGGGGGACAAACACCTAAGCAGCGTAAGGGATGTGTTTATGCAGAAACCATGCCCATCGGAAGGTTAAGCACTACTTATCCACAGATATAAGGGATTTCTACTTCTCCCATCTCACCCACCCCTCCAGTTTCTAACTGTCAGAGTCTATATGTGGACACTGACTTTGGAAAAGAGACAGATATACTATGTATGTATTATGTGCATGTAGCTACAAAAAAAAACCTACATATTCCAGTGTTTCTCAAATTCAGGCTTCATTTCTAAACTTATTCTGCCTTCTGAGATACTCAGTGCCAGAGAAAGGATTAATAAGCCTATCATGTCAGGATCAGGTGAAGGAGCTGCCCCATCCAGACGAAGTTTGTTGGTCTGGAAGGGAAGGAGGCGAAGAGAATGAAACAAACTTATTCTGCCTTCTGAGATACTCAGTGCCAGAGAAAGGATTAATAAGCCTATCATGTCAGGATCAGGTGAAGGAGCTGCCCCATCCAGACGAAGTTTGTTGGTCTGGAAGGGAAGTAGGCGAAGAGAATGAAACATTCACCTAAAGGTAAACTACCCAGAGAGCTTCAGATTTGGGGCGGTATAAAAATATAATGAATGAATGAACGGACATGAACATCCATTTTCTCCAAGTGCTCTTTGCAGAGCTTCTGCTCAGTGTCCCAGTGAGTGCACATGCACGCACACACTTCTAGAAAGAACTCCCAGCTGCTGTGCATCTTCCTGAAACAAACCATCACTCCCAGTCACAGTCTTATGACCATCCCTACTATGCCTTAGTTCCATCCTAGAGTTTGCGAATCCAGGCGCTAAACTGTTACAGAACCAGAAGCCAGCAGAACGCCTTTCTTAAGAAAAACGCCTGGCTTCATCGTCACTGCCTCCCGCTTCTCCAAAACACAAACAAACCCCATTTTCTATGTGAATAAATCTCCATGCAAGCTGTATAAAAACAGGGCAGCATTTCGCAATTCCTTGGGTCACACTGACACCTGCTGGCACACAACAAATACTAAGGATCACTATTATTTCCACTATTCCTGTGGTTAGTAGCATCACAATACCCTACGATCCCTCCCCAAATGTTCTGAAGCCTTTCCTTTCCAGCACTGAAATTTGGAGGAAACGTATGGACAAGAAAGCACAAACTTTCTTCCCTAGATGCAAGACAGAGCAAAGAAATTTTGTTGCCAGAGGCTGAGCAGGCCGCCACCGTCCAAGTCAAAGTACACAGTACCTAGGGCCAGCCACATCATTCTGGCACCTGAGGCAGAAAATGCCAGAAATATTTCTCCTCTTCCAGCAGCAAAAAGGCAACAACAATAAAAAAATATGTTAAATAACTAACCCAAAAACTGCTTTTAGATACATATTATCCATGTGTATGCTGTCTCTTATATATAAACGGGTTTGCACTTTGTATAATGTACTTTAAGGGGTTTTAAATCTTTGTGAACTGCCCAGAAGTATAGAAATATAATGAACCATTTGCTGCCCTTTCATGGCAAGTCAAAATCAGCTGCTTGAGGCAGCTGTCTCACTCTGCTACTCGCAAGGCAGGCCCTGTCTAAGGCTCTTCCAACCATCTTTAACAGCTGAAGATGTTCCTGTCCGAAATCTGATGGGGGACATCACTTCGATTTTTAGTTTAAAAGTGGCTTTTCCTTACATGCAGCAATATCTGTCAAAGCCTTTCCTCAGATTTTGGAAAAGAGACTAAGAGTGCAATCCTAATAGGCTGATCATTAAGTCCCCAAACTTGGGAGGCTTACACTCATCTTATGCAGGGCAGGTAATCTTCACTTCTCCGTCATTGCACCCTGTATTTTCACTAGATGGGCTTTTTTTTTTTTTTTTGCCTCTCTAGCGAAAGCATTTTAGACAGGAAGAGAAGGAGGCTGGAGAGTCCCAGGACAGCTCGTATCCTGGCCTCTCCCGTCTCCTCCCCTCCCACCAAAATGCCCGTTCCTTATCCCCCAAGGTCGTGTTTCTGACCTCAGAGACAGCCGGCCCAGTTCTTTCTATGCCAGCTGTGAGGTGGAGAGGGGACAGATCGTGGATTCCCCTCCCCCTCTGAGGTCGGAGCACTGACTCCGACCTTAGATCTAGGAATCTGAAGTACCCTATGGCCCCTCAGATGCGGTCTAGGGGCCAGAGGATTTCACCCTTAAATGTAATTTCTTATTATGAGGACCCATGAAGAAAACCTCCAAGGAATCAATGGATTCCACCTATATTTTTGTCTGTAAAGTTAAAGGGTGAAAGATACGTTAAATGTACTTCTCTCAACTCAATAATTAGATTTAAATTTGATGCATTTTCCTTGTTTTGTTTGTCTTTGTCTGTGGAGAATACAATTTATAAAAACTGTATAATACAATTTTTAAAAAATAGAGAAGAAAAGAAGTGAAATAAACACGCATCTGATTTATCAGTTGATAGATAATATTAATGAGAGAACACAATTATTTAAGTGCATCCGGGGACCTCTCTACACTCAGCGAGAATTTTTGGCTTCTTAAAATTTGAACGTTAGCGTAAACACAAGTCACATCACAAACTGCTTTTGAAAACTCCACCAGGTTGCAAAAGTAGTTTGTCCTTCAATATAGAAAGCTGCTATTTAAAAAAAAAAAAGACCAAAAGCCCTATCCCATCTTATAAGCTGCTGAGACTCAAACAAAGCCATCTAAAGAGAAGAAGTTAAACTACAGCCTCTGTTTAACAACAACAACAACAACAACAACAACAAAATGATGCAGTTTGTTTACAAAGTCATGGAAGACTAGAGTTAATCTAATTGATCACTGTGGGTGCACTTCTATTGAACTGACATTTTTAAGCATTCTTCAGGCAAAGGCACTAATTAAAACTAGCTTCGTGATACTGCTGTTTGGATTGATTTGTCGATTGTACATTCTTTTAGATGATTATGCTTCATGGCTCAAACACTGCACTTGTGTGCTTGAAAGCTATTTATTAGATTTGGCATGCCCCTTTTACACAGGCATGCTCTGCCTTACGATTTCCATCCATGTATGCCCTCAAGGGTTCTTGATGGATACAACCACAAAACCAGCTGGGAATTGGGCTTTTTGCAGGATAAAGAGCAACAGAAATGTTAAGGTAACAACTCCACTACAATGCATTTATTAAACATGTCTTCTTGGTAGCTGAAGTTTTACATCACAATAAAGTTTTGGACAATTGCTGCATTCTTTTGCGATTTTTTTTATCTTTGCATTCTTTTACGACAAATGGCTAGTACAATTAAGCTGATGATGACCAGTTATGAAAATAGAAAAGCTTGGAACATCGAAATATGGAAAATATTAATAGCCAAGATCATTCCTACATTTTCAGAGTAGGCTATACTCACCTAAAAACAAAGGTGGGGCTTCTTCATTAGTAAGCTCATTAGGATCAGCTTCGGATTCCAGGAGAATAGCAACACATTCCAAGCTTCCGCGACTTGCAGAAAGATGTATCGGACAACTGCCCTCAAATGTCTTTGATCTTATGTAGTTATCAGAGGGTGCTGGGGATCATATAAAAGATTAGTCTTTTAAACATTCTAAAAAAAATTAAATTGCCCATTTTGAAATGGAATCAGTGTGAGAAGCTTGCTTGCCCTGGCTCTGTTTAGTATGTAGCGAGAAGCTCAAGCAAATGATGGCGTTTCACATTCACAAGGAGACTGAGTACTAGCACACAGTGGGGAAATTTACAGAAAAAGTGGTTGTCTGAATAGGTTCTCCCAACTAGCACCATATTCCTGGCAACCAACAACATGTGATGTTTGCAAAGCAAGTGAGCAGGTAGGCACAACAGAACATTCTAGTGCAGCCTTCCTCAACCTAGTACCCACTAGATGAATCAGACTACAACTCACATCCCCAGCCAGCGTGGCCATTGTGGTGGTGGAATTGCGAGGTGCTCAAATGGATCATAGCACTTCAGACTACAGAAAAGAGACCATATTTGTAATGCACCCCATGTCTACACCTCCCTGAAAGTAGAAAAGTAACATACAGGGAGTGTATGTTTCATGCACTTTGCAGGATTTCTCTCCTTTTTTTTATGGGGGGGAGGTAGCATTTGAAAGTGGCATTCCCCCACCTGCAGTCCAAAGACATACAGTCTATTCTGCCATCTCATTCTTTTGGATATGTAGAGAGAAGGGACCATAGCTCAGTGGTAGAGCACATGTTCTGCCCAGTATTGGGCAAAAGACATAATAATAATAATAATAATAATAATAATAATAATAATAATAATAATAATAAATAATGTTCTTCATGCAGAAGGTCCCAGCTTCAATCCCTGCCATCTTCCCGATTAGACGGCTGCAATTCACTCTGTGTGGGGGCTGCTGTTGAAAACACTGGCATCATTTCGGCACCAAGTTAAAATGTGTGTTTTTTATCGAAGCCTTTGAGGATTAAATTTGCCTAAAGCTGCACTTAGTCTAATTGTTTTATTATTTTAAATTTTTACTGGTGTTAGCTTGTTAATGGTTTAATACATTTTAGCTGTGCAAATTATTTATTGTTTTACACCGTTTGAATTGATTTTGTCTGTACACCACCCGAGATCCCAATAATACAGAATGAGGAGCGAGGGGGCAGGATACAAATGGTTTGATCATCATCATCTTCTTCAGTTAAAACCCCTGAATTACACCCAAAAGAGGTGCTGAAACTCAACTTACACCATACTAGGTTAGATGGACAAATACCCTCAGGGCACAATCTTATTTAGATGGGAACAAAAGTCCCACAACTCCCATCGTGGCTGGCTGGGCAATGCTGGGAGTTGTAGGGCTATTTCCCATCAAAACATGTTCCCTTAGCAAAAATTATTATTATTATTATTATTAATATTAATATAGCACCAACAATGTACTTGGTGCTGTACAGAATATACAAATAAAACAGCAATACCCTGCCTAGAGGCTTACAGTCTAAAATCCCATTAAAACATATGAAGGGGGAAGGGGTTACACAAAACAGAAATAAAGGAATAATCACAGCAATGAGAACAGTAAATCAGGCTAAAATACCCAAAGCTATGGAAAAGGACAGGTTGCTTACCTGTAACTGGTTCTTTGAGTAGTCATCTGTGCAGTCACACATATGGGCTCGGCGCCTGCGCGAAGCCCTGCTTTGGGAATTTTCTATAGCTAAAAGGCATTTTGGGCGGGAAACCCTCCCCCTCCACTGCGCATGTGCAGGAGGGTTCCCGCCCAGAATCCCCAGTTCTTCTGAGACTTAAGAGCCTCGTCTGAGGAGTATAGACACCTGTAGGTGTATCTGAAAAAATACTAACAGTAACATTAGTAACAAATGATGAACACCAAGTGGGGAGTATGGTGGGTGGTTTGTGTGACTGCACAGATGACCACTCGAAGAACCACAGTTACAGGTAAGCAACCTGTCCTTCTTCTTCGTGGTCTCTGTGCATCACACATATGGGCGATTAGCAAGCTTTTACTCACCGGAGGAGGGTTGGTGTCCTTAGGTAAAGACAGATGACAACACGGCTCTGCCAAAGGAGCAGTCGGACCTTGACCTGACGTCCAGTTTGTAGTGAGATACAAACGTCATCGGTCTGGCCCATGTTGCTGCCTTGCATATTTCTGGGATCGTGACACCACGATGAAAAGCAGAGGATGTGGAGACAGCTCTAGTAGAGTGCCCTTTGACTGAAGTCGGGGGGTCTAACTTTTGCAACTGGTAAGCTAGGATGATACATTGCACCAGCCACGAAGAGAGTCTCTGAGTTGATACTGGTAAGCCTTTCTTGTTTTGTCCATGACATACAAATAGGCGTTGTGACTGGCGGAAAGAGGCAGTGCGATCCTTGTAAAAGGCTAAGGCCCTTCTGACATCTAACAAGTGCAAGGTTCTTTCCAACGCAGATGAAGGTGCTGGGAAAAAAGTTGGTAAAATAATGTCTTGGTTGACATGAAAACTGGAGACAACTTTAGGAAGGAATTGAGCATCAGGACGAAGTACTACTTTATCAAGATGGAATATGAGGTAAGGTTCATCTATCCTTAACGCACATAGTTCGCTGGCACGTCTTGCTGACGTGATTGCCATCAAGAAAACGACCTTCAAAGTCAGGAGGCGCAGGTCAGTAGTTGCCAAAGGTTCAAATGGCTTATTTGAAAGTGCATGTAGGACCACTGATAGGCTCCAAGAAGGTGAAAATGTTCTTACTGGTGGGTTTAGATTTAACAAACCTTTTAAGAAATGTTTAATCATAGGATGGGAGAAAACAGTAAGACCGTCCACACAGTCATGAAACATGGATATAGATGCCAAGTACACCTTTAAAGATGAAACTTTTAAACCCGTCAACCAATATTAAAAAAATGACAGGATGTGATTAATAGAGCACTCGTTTTTTGAACATTATCCATGGCCTCATCGGTTGTGGCATTGAACAAACCTGTGCCATCAAAAGGAAGGCTTTCAATACGTGACCTGGCCTCTTAAGACAAACCAGCGGATCTGAGCCAGGCATGTCTTCTCAGGGCAACTGCCTCGACCATGGTTTTTGCACCACAATCGGCTTGGTGCTTAGCTGTGGCTATTTGTTGTCTCGCCATCCTGGTGGCTTCAGCATGGAAAACTCTTGCTAGTTCTCTTTGATCATCTCCTAGATTATCACACAGAGACATCATTTTTTCCCATAGGAACAACTGGTACCGGGACATTGTAGCCTGGTAGTTAGATACCTTAAGGCTTAGTGCTGCAGTAGAGTAAAATCTTCGCCCCATTAAATCGAGGCGTCTACCCTCCCTGTCTACTGGTGCTGTATGCACTCTTTGATATCGACCCTGTGCAGACTCTACGATAATCGAGTTCGGTTGAGGATGTGTAAAAAGAAACTCCGCGTCTTTATCCAGGACTTTGTACATGTTATCTAGCCTCTTAGATGATGGTTGTAATGTTGCCGGGTCCTTCCAGGATTCTTTGACTGCCCTGGTTAAAGTTGGTAGGAAGGTTATAGCAATTGGTGTTGCTGCCTCAATATATATTGCCTCGAAAATGGGATCAACTAACTTTTCCAAGGTTTGTCAAGTTTCTATGCCCAGTGCTTGCGCCATCCTCTGAATGAGGTCTGAAAAATGGGCGAGTCCCTCAGACGGGGAGACTGAACCTTGTGCCTCCACCACGGAATCTGGCGATGGTATTGATGGAGTAGGTGAAATACCAGAGGCTGAATCTGAGGAATAGTCATCGGATGAGGAAGCTATTTGCACGGTTTGGATATCACCGGTTTGCTCTACTACAGAAAGTGTAGTTTGTAGACCTCGATCTGTAGGTTCGACTAACGTCATTGGAGCTGGTAGCATTTCGGTAGCTTGTCCTGGTGCCGATATCGTAGCAGAAGGTGGTTGTCGACGTCGAGGGGTTGATAGTCGACTTTCTTGTCGATCATACTCCTCATGCCAGTCCCTATAATAATAGGTCGGTCTCGGTGGGAGAGAGTAGTCTGATTGCCTATCGTATTCCCTTACAGGAGATCTGGATCGGTATCGTCTGGTGTAGAAGTAACGTTCGTCCTCCCGATATCGATCATCGAGTGAACGGGCTGAATCTGGTGAGCGTCGATATTGTGGTCGACAGTCGAGCGGTGTGGGCGATCTTCGATATTCGTGTCGAGGTTGGATATTGGCAGGTAAGTTTCGTTGAGGTGAGCCTCTTACCGACCCCCTTGTAGGATATCCTGGTTCTCTACTTTGACGCGATACGCTGTCTCTAATTTCACCCTCCGATAGCGATGGCGATGGCATTGGAGCGGTCGCCGATATCGAAGAAGGTACGGCGATCGAAGCCGCCTCCATTATCGAAGGAGGAGTAGGGGCAGCCGTCGATGGTGCGGTCGATGTCGATGCCCGATTTTTACGCTGATCGTGGCCTTTGGCCGATTTGGCCCTCTTTTGTTTCACGATCTCCGCTGACTTCGGAGTACGTGCCTTTTTTGTTAGCTTTTTTGCTATTGAGGCAATCAGGGTTCGCCCTGGCGTCGCAGGGGTTTCCTGGCGGGGTCTGAATCCTTGGTGGCTCGACAGGAGCTGGACGCGCTACTGGCTGTTGCTGAGAAGCCATTGCAGGTTTATCAACCGATGCAAACGCCCTTTCCCACAGCTCTGCCCGCAATTTGTCTGCTCTATGCCGCCTTGTAAGCTTTGAAAAGGCTTGGCAATGGGTACAGGCGTCCACTTTGTGGCCTTCCCCCAAGCAGATAACACAAAGGTTGTGGCCGTCCAATGGAGGTAGTTTCGTACCACAGCGGGTACACTTTTTAAATGGGGCCTTGGGGCCCATGCGATTCAGAATATAATTGAAAAAAAGGCGAGAATGAGATAAAGTGAAGAATATTTTTTATTTTATTTTATTTTTTAGGAGAAAAAGATAGAGAACAGGAGGAAAAGAGAATATATGAGGAAAAGCTGGAAGAAAAAACAAGGTAAGTCTTAGCTATAGTGGTTTTTTGAAGAGCGTTGTTCCCGACGAGGCTGTCTGCAAGACGGTCGAAGAAGAACTGGGGATTCTGGGCGGGAACCCTCCTGCACATGCGCAGTGGAGGGGGAGGGTTTCCCATCCAAAATGCCTTTTAGCTATAGAAAATTCCCGAAGAGGGGCTTCGCACAGGCGCCGAGCCCATATGTGTGATGCACAGAGACCACGAAGAAGAACAGATGAGTTTTCAAACACGTTTTAAAATCTAAGATGGAACTCGTAGTTCGTAGATGCTCTGGAAGAGCATTCCAAGCAAACGGGGGAGCCAAAGAGAATGGGCAAAGCCGGGCAAGAGAGATAGAAACTCTTGGGCAGGAGAGCAACATAGCATTTGAAGAACGGAGGATACGAGGGGGGTGGTAGAGTGAAATGAGAGAGTAGAGATAAGAAGGCGCAAGACCATGGCATGCTTTAAATGTCAGCAAAAGAAGCTTATATAGAATTCTATAAGGAATTGGAAGCCAATGGAGAGATTTCAACAAAGGAGAAACATGATCAAAGCAACGAGCCAAGAAAATAATCTTGGCTGCAGAATGGTGAAGAGAGACCAAAGAGGAAAGATGAACAGAAGGAAGAGAACATTACAAGAGAACATTACAAAAGTCCAAACGGGAGATAACCAAAGCGTGTACAAGAGTCTTAGCACAAGATACAGATAAGAATGGACGGATCCTGGCAATGTTATGTAGGAAAAAGCGGCAGGACTTGGCTACAGCCTCAACATGTGAGGAGAAGGAAAGTGAAGAATCAAATATGAAGCCAAGACTATAAGCTTCTTCCACTGGATAAAGTGTGACATTGTTAACAGTAACAAAGAATGAGGAGCGAGGGGACAGTTTAGGAGGGAAGACAAGCAATACTGTTTTTGCCATGTTTAGTTTTAAACGACACTGAAGCATCCAGGCTGAGATCCTAGCCTGAACATCAGAAGAAAGTTCAGGAGAAGAGAGCTACAATTGTGTATCGTCTGCATACAGATGATATTGGAGGCCATGAGAGCGAATAAGATTACCTAAAGATATCATGTATAAAGAGAACAACAAAGAGCCAAGTACTGAGCCCTGTGGCACCCCAACTTGAAGGGTTAGAAGAAGAGTTAGCACACACGCTAAACGAGCGACCTGCAAGATAGGAGGCAAACCATAAGAAAAGGTAGTTTCTTACGTATTAAGGGCTGATTTTAGGTTGCAGTTATATTGTAATTTTAATTGTTTTTGCTTTGCATGAATCAAAAAGTATTTATAAAAACAAAATAAAACAACTTAAAATAGATTTTTAAAAGAAGCAAAATGAAAAGTGAATCATGAACCGTGGCTGGTCATTAAGGGAAGGCTTCCTGGAATAATGACGTTTTCAGGAGGCGCCGAAATGAATACAAAGTTGGTGCCTGCCTGACCTCCAGAGGCAGGTAATTCCACAGCAGGGGGGCCACGACACTGAAAGTTCTTCCCCTGGTGGTCTCCAATCGGAGGATGGGTCTATGTGGAACCACCAGGAACATGCCCTCAGATGACCTTAGTGACTGGGCAGGTTGGTAGGGGAGAAGGCGCTCTCTCAGGTATCCTAGTCCCAAGTTGTATAGAATTCCCCACCTCCAGTAGCCGAGGCAGTAAGCCTGTGTGCACCAATTGGTGGGGAACATGGGTGGGAGGGTGCTGTTGCACCATGTCCTGCTTTGTTGGTACCTGACTGACAGCTGGTTGGCCATGGCCACAGTGTGAACAGAGCACTGGACTAGATGGTGTGATGCAGCATGGCTGTTCTTATGATTCAAAAGGGGTAGTAACCCCTGGTGTAGACGCTGACTTTCTAGGCCCTTTTGAACTCCAATACTGGAGAATAGAGTGCACCCCAACAATACAGGAGCTGGCTTTCCTTGCGTTATTGTAGTGTTTTCATACAAGACCCCATATTTCCTTACCTGCATGAATTAAGAGTTTCAGACACTCGCTTGCATTGTGAAATGCTGCTTCATGGATTGGCATCCAACCTCTGTTATCAGGAACATCGACGCTATATCCCCGCTTGATTAGCTTCTTCAGAAGTTTGGCATTGCCTTCCCTAGCTGCAAGCCCAACAGCGGAGCATCTGTCAGAATAGGCTTCTGTAAAATCCATTCCAACAGACCTAGCAAGAGAGGGAGGGAGAAAACGAAAATACACGTCCTTTGAACTTATTGCAGATCAGTAAGTCAAGAATATGTTATCTCAGCAAAGATAATAATATACAGTGGGGTATAAATCTGCTCAGTCACACTTATCTGATGGGAGCCTCCTTTATAAATTAATTTGAAGAACATTAACTTATATGTATAATGAAGATATTGCTTTGTATCTCGTTGACATTTGAAGCCTTACTTCAAAATACTTTGATGTTTGAAAACTGTCGCTGATAGACCATGCCCTGGATAAAAAAAATAAAAAAGATGTGAAATTCTACAATTATCCTTGACAAATTAAAATGTTTGAAGACTTAACAGCCTGATCTAGTCACATCTACTCAGAAATAAGTTCCTTTGATTTCAGAGGGTCTACTTCCAGATAAGTATACTTTAGACTGCAATCCTATAACCACTTACATGAGAGTAAGCTTCACTGAACTCAGTGTGACTGGATTCTGAGTAGACAGGTATAGGATTGTGTTCTTTGGTAGTAGGGGGTGAGAGTATTTTTGTTTCACACAGTTAAGTTTAGGCATTTAACTGACCAAATATAGGTAAAAATATTGAATAACATATTTATACCAGTTTAGCATATTATATAATAATAACGTAAACTAACAAAACTTGTGATGTAGCGATTTAATGTCATGATCTTCTACTGCACTTATATTAAGACATGTAATACTATGCTGTTCACCTAAAAATGCAGCGTGATCCCTATCAGCAAAAATGGAAGCTGACTGATGACGGATAAGTTGCAATCTCAGTTGTCATGATTTTAACACGTTGATAGCATCTGCACACTTTGTGCTGTTTTTTTTTTTAAACCACTTTTTTTTTCAGTTGCTGCTGCCAACTGTTTCACATAGTGCTGTGCCAAAATTTTCACTATCATTTTTTTTCCAACCATTCGCTGAGAGGAGAGGCCATATGAGGAGCCGTTAAAGCACAGACAAGTTGCCTGGGTTTTTTTAAGCTACTTAACCAGCAATCCCACACCTCCAGGTCAGCAGCAATTGTTATAGACATTTACACTTCCTCATAAGGGCTTTCCGGAAAGAGGTGGGGCTTTGGAAAACTGCCTAACATGTGCTTGAAAAGAAGAAAGTTCTGTTTAAGCAACTCCATTAAACAAAACCCCTTTGGAAAAATGTCCATGCCACTCCTCCAAGAGCAAAAGGGTGAGGGTGGGCAGAATAGTCCATTGTACCCTCTTTCTTCTCATAGAAGTAAACTCAACTTAAGACGGTGGAGGCAGAAATTCCAAGTAAATGCACTTAAGATTGGGGACAGGAAAGTTAAGGTTGCTACCGTAAGCAGACTTAAATTGTGCTCCTCCACAAGCCTGCTTGGAAGCAAGCCCCAATGAGTTCAGTGGCAGTTACTCCCAGGAAAGTGAACTGATGATGGATCCTAAACATTATGAGGACTAGACCACAGCTTGTTGAAAGAAACAAGACTTCCCTCCATGCTTTTTTTTAAAGGAAATTCTTGCAAAAGTACATACACCTTTAGACAGAAAAACGTCCTACAATAACCAATATTCCCCAGCCAGACATTGGAGTTGTAGGCCTTTTAAATTTATTTATTTATTGGTCTAAAGTGTGCAGAGGATTGCGCCCTAACCTGTTTGCCAACTATGATGGTGATGATAGATTCTCAGCTCACTCACATCGTAGCAGCAGCATCCCTAAAGGAATATAGAAGGGAGCTGGCTTCTGCTGCCCCGAGACCCTCATCGCCAGCTGCTGGGTGGTCATTTGGGGTCGGGGTAATAGGGTCCTAGTCTTTGGCCCCAAGATCCGGACCTAGCCAAGCGAAAAGGATGAGGCAGGTGCGCCTGCCCTGGTCCATCTTCTCGGCTGCACCGCCTCAAGAGAGAGGGGAAGAGGCACAGCGAGCCTGGTCTCACGTTTTTCTGCCCCTGCGAAAGGGAAGATGAGCAAGAGAAAGGAGGGCTCTTGCTGGCTTGCCCCGCCCTGCGCGTCCCCGCACCAGAGGCGGTGCCATGGCTCGGGAAGTGGCATCCTGCTGCCCAGGGAAAGCTCCCCCGGCTCACCTTGCCACCCTCCGAGAAGAGATCGCCTCTCCTCCAAAGCGGCAGGAGGAAAAGAGAGAGAACCAGCAGCAGCCACGTGAAGCCCAGCGCTCCCCCACCCCGCACTCCCGCCGGTCTTGGCACAGCAAAGGATGCCGGGAGGTGTAGTTCAAGCCAGGTATAGGGCGAGAAGCCAGCATCGCCGCTGACCCAGCCCTCGCCTGCTGCTAGGAGGAGGAGCCCGAGGCGGCTCCGGGAGAGCAGGTGCCCCGAGCCCGAGGCTCTCTCTGGCTTCGGCCGCCGGCGCGCACTACAAGCCCCAGCGTGCCTTGCTGAGCGAGAGCCGGAGGGGCGAGCATGGAGCGCTCCAGCAGCCCCCGGGGCCGCCCCCTCCAGCCTCGCTGTTCCCGGGAGAGCGGAGCAGAGCGCGACGGGGCGAGAAGCATGTGGGTGTTTGGCTACGGCTCCCTCATCTGGAAGGTGGATTTCCCATATGAGGACAAGATGGTCGGATACATCACCGGGTACAGCCGGCGGTTCTGGCAAGGCAGCACGGACCACCGCGGAGTGCCGGGCAAGGTGAGAGGCCGGGGAGCAGGCGGGGAGGCTCCGGTCCGTCTCATCGCTCGCCTTTGGGGAGAAGGGCCCAGATCCACCGAGCGCTGGGGGGATGGAACGGGGCTGGAAGGCGAGGGACGAGGGAGGGGGGGGTGTTTTTGTGTGGCCGGCAAAAATGACACCACCATCACCCATCCCGTGGCAGAGATGCCCCCACCCCACCCCACCCGCCAGATCGATGCATGAACATGCCCCCGCCAAAGCGGGTCGTCCCCCCCCCCCCCACTGTCCGGGATACAGAAGAACCATACGGTGCCTCTGTTTGCGAAGCCCCCAGAATCCAGGCGCGCTTTCACACGCACAGCCCCAGCGCTTATCATTGCCCGGGTAATGCATGCACACATCGTCGGGCAGGCTCACTTCCCTGCCTTAACTATACACATACACACACACCGGGCTTTTTCAATCTTCAAATCCGAGCGATAAGCACTAGATGCAGTTATCCGTGCAATAACGGCTACAAAATGCCCACAGCGTTTTCCTTAAATTCAGGAAAGACTCATTTTAGGGTACTGGCAGAGAGCCCAAGCTAGTTCTTCCTTGTATGTCTTCACTTCACTGCAGTACAGCTGGTCAACTCTTATGTAAGCTACACACCCTTGGCCACTAATGCCTATTGACACAGAAGTTGTACAAAATACATCTGGCTATTCCATGATAAATAGATTAAAGATTAATGTAACAGGGTACTGTTAAAAATATACCTAAAAGGCTGACTTCCTCGCATTGTGTGCTAACACTGAGAGGCTGATCCTACACATTTGGAAGAATCACAGGGTACACTGTAATGTGAGGAGAAATTGCAACTTTTGATTGCTCCCCACACACACATACACACCAAAATTCCCTACAACTAGAAAGCTACCATCTTAGGGAGGTTTCTTGCCTAGGTTACTGCCCAAAGTACGTGTTTTCTATCTTCGTGCAGGGATGTTTTGACATGGAGAAGCAGTCAGTGATGCTGCCAGTGGAGGCTGGTGGCTCCGAGGTCAGTGCTTCACTTTGGATAGCTCCTTTAGAGTTCTGACTTAAACCCCGAGTGGCTTTACTGCCCCACAGACATCAGAGTCACCAGCCTCCACTGCAAGCAACACCCCACCCACCCAGCTTCCTAAAATGGTACAATCACAGAAGGGACATACATCCCAAGCAATTCTTCGGAACATACAGCTCAGTACTTAGTCATTGATCCATACTTCCTATTGTATGATATGGCAAGAGCCTCCCTGGCTATACATTCCCCCCCCCATCAAAACAAGTGACATAAGCAGGTATATGGGTTTCCCTGGTTGTTGAAATTTGTTTGGGACCAGTAGAACAATCCTACAATTCTTCCCCCCAAAGTTCTCCCTTCAAGACCCTCAAAGCGCATCCTGTTCACTTGCTTTCCCACTCTTCTGCCTGGGACAATGTTGCTTTTGTTTTCATTTCAGGTAGGGGCTTTGACTTCTTGAGGAGGCATGAGATCTCCTATCCTCTCAGATTGTATTTTATCCGCAGGGACTACTGGCCCAAATAGCTGAACTAAGTTACTAATTTACCTGATAATATCATAAATGCAATTATTAATACAGTAAATCGTGCAATATTATATGCCAAGAATATTTTTTCCATTTAACATTAATGGTTTTGTTAATAATGCTGAACCAACTACAAATCAATTTAATTTGGGGATCCCAATTTCTAGCTTTGAAAGAAAAAAATGTATTTTATATACTCTTTTACACATTCTTCATAAGCTCCTATCATATCTTCCTCCCCGCAACCCATGTTTTTTTCTAAACATAAGCTCTAACTTCTTTAGCCTTTCTTCATAGGGAATAAAAAGCCCCATGATCATGTTAGATCACAATTCTGTGCACACTTACTTGAGCACTTATGTAAACATACTCACTCACACCACACATTGCCCTTTTCTGTAACGTCTGCAATTTGATGAGATACCAATTTTGAGATGGTACTAATAGAATTGTGGCTGTATCACACAAGATTTGTAACACAGCATTGTGATATCTGCGGTTTCATTTTCAGTCCTTTTCCTAATAATTCCTTACACCAAATCTGCAATTTTCACTACCCTGACATAGAGTGCTGTTATTTGCAATGAGGTTTCCAATATGCCCCCAAGATCTTTCTTGGATAGTAGTATATGTGACTAGGATTTGCTGAATTACTGTCTTTTATATTGGTTATTTACCAGTGTGTTTCCCATTCACCCATTTTTATTTATAGAGATCCTTTTGGAGCTCTTCACAATGTGCTTGGGATTTCACCATCCTGAATAATTTAGAGGTATTTGCTAATTTGACTCCCTCGCTCCACATCACTTGTGAACAATTTTCTCAGAAGAGCTTCAAAGAGCGTCTTTTTCAATCTGTCTAACATTGGACCTATGAAAGCATCATCCCTCTTTCTATGCACGCAGAAACTTTACTAATCATGTCTGTTTATGCTCAAGTGATTTAGGATTGTAGCCACATCAGTGTTTGTACCATTATCTTCAAAGAGAAGGGTTTTATTAGCCATTAATAAATTAAATTAACATAAAAACATCTATGTAACATGTGGCCATTGTAGCTGATGTCTGTATGATAGTTAGAGTGTGCTATTAGCAATAACTTCTACCTAACGATTTCAGCCACAGATGAAAGAAGCATGCGCACTCCCAACCTTTGAGAAGGTCTCAGAAGGTACCCCTATTCCAAATTGCTCTTTGAATTCCCCTGATTCAAAAAGAAACTTGAGGATTGTGTGGAAGACACTTTTAAATAGCAGCTTCTCTGTAAAGCAACTCCTGCACCCTAAGTGGCTTTTAAATTCTGGGGAGTTTTAAGGAGCTTTGGGCTGTTCTGTGAGGGTCCTTCTAAGGGAGAAATAGTCAGAAATAGTCAAGCGTGCAAGACTTTGTTAGGACATGCCCGTATTTTAAAAAATATAGCTTAAATGAAGGACAAACAGTAAGCTCAGTCTTAGAATGGACATCATGCCCTTTTGAAATCTAGGAAAGAGACATTTAAGAATTCCAGTCAAACTACTGACCTGTGGCTATGGAAAACTCAATTAGAGGAACAGTATTATTATTTTTTTACCCAAAAAAAAAGCATATGATTAAGTTAGTGCTATGCCACAGTGAGTATATCAGGAAATGTTACTGTGTCTGCATTAGGGTAAGAATAAAACCTAGAGATTTTGTTTAAAAACAGAGCAAGCAGTAGTGATTCCTATTTCATGATAAGTGCATTTTGAAAGCTACCTGAATGAAAATAATAGATTTTACAGTACTTTGAAACCTGATGTGCCCCTCACTATACAAGGACTATAGAGCTTATATAATTCTAAATAGCATTTGTTGAGCTAAGGAAACAATGGGGTTCGGAAACATCGAGCAATCTAGGAGAATGGCATTGACAGGGCAGGGCTATGTTATTTACAGCTGCATATGCGGCAAATTATTCAGTCATCAGAAATACTTAGCTGACTGTTAACATACATGAAGCAACACTTAGAAATAATTGGCGTTCTTCTGAGAATGAAAATATACAATATTGTCGTTATTTGTAAGAGCTTTCATCTTTCAGGGCATATACAAAATTCACATCTTCAACCTGATGCCCTTAAAATAGACTTCTGGGAGTCCTATAAAGGCATGTTCTCATTATTATTATTATTTACATTTATATGCCGCCCCAGAGCCAAAGCGCTCTGGGCAGTTTACAAAAATTAAAACACTGACCATTACAAAATTGTATGTAATCTGTTTTTATGCTTTTTATGGTTTTAAATTTTGTATATACAAAAATTTAAAAGCATAAAGAGCATAAAAAGATACAATATCCATTTAAAACAACTATTCTGGGTCAGTTAAAAACTCAACATATGCTGTTAAATGCCAGAAGAAGAGAAAAGTCTTGACTTGGCACTGAAAAGATAACAATGTTGGTGCTATCATTCCATAATTGGGAGGACACTACTGAAAAGGCCCTCTCCCTTGTTGCCAAGGCCCTCATGATATTTCAACATGAAGAACACTAGAATAGCTTCTGTAAATCAGAATAAAAATAATAATTTATTTAGGTATTATTTTGCCTTTTGTTTTGGAATAACAAGGTCACAACAAAGATTAAGATTTACAATCTGACTCAAACTAATACCAAAGTGTTCAACAGATTATGAAAGAGCAAAGAGAAAAATACACAGGAACAACATTCAAGTCAAATCGGCTGAACAAAACACATACCCTATTTCTTAGATTCTAAGACACACTTTTTTTCCCAATATAAACATCTCTAAAAATGGGGTGCGTCTTAGAATCGCGGGTGTGTCTTAGGGTTTTTTTTTTCTGTTGGTGGTACTGAAATTAGTGTGCATCTTGCAATCGATGGTGTCTTACAATCGAAGAAATACGTTAAGTGATAGTTCAGTGACATCTCTGGTAAAAACTCTTCTGAACTGAAATAAATTAGGGGGGGAAATTGGCTGCTTTAATTAAAATTGAGCCAGATGTCAATTAGGATTTGAGGTACATTAAAAGTGTCAATGACCCTGTTCTTCAGGAGACAGGAGAGACAGTAACAGCATAATAACTATGAAGTAGAGATTGGTTTGCCTTAATTTTATTTATTTATTTATTTATTTATTTATCACATTTCTATACTGCCCAATAGCCGGAGCTCTCTGGGCGGTTCACTTAAGTCCCCTAGTGAGGTCCTTGATTAAGGTGACACAATAGCACCTTCCCAGTTCACACTCTCAGACATCAGGTTACATCAGCTCAACAGAATTATATAAATCCAATTCTGTCAACCAGTTCAGACATGACAGCAGGCGCTAAGCTCCTATGTGTGGTGAGAAGGGGATCCAGGTACCAGGAACGTGCATGTGCCCACCACCAGTGAACGAAGTCAGAGATACGTATGCATTCCTAAAATCACATCCAACCACATGCAGAAAAACTTGTTGCCAACCAAACACAATACAGATGCCATAATTCCCACAGAATTTTATCAAGCATCTGGAAACCACTTGTCAAACTCCAGCCTGCCAACAGGAACTCAGGTCTCCATTCACCATGACCTTCTAACTTCTGATATTAAAGATACTAAATTCTGTGTGTTCACTGCATGACTGTTTTACGTAAAAACTTCCATAGCATTAGTTGAAACAGTTGAGTCTTTCCACTCAAGAGTTGAGTGGTTTAAGTGACATGCAGCAAAATATTTAACACATTAAAATAAAAAATGATATCAAAACGCCAATACTAAACACATCGTCACTCAGCAATGACGAAAGCTTGTTCTTTAGGGCTACGCAAGAATCAAGTTGCCCTGAGGGTGAAAAGATCGGGCTTATCGAAGCTTATTATTTTATGTAAACCACATCTAATAATTTAAATAAATGAGGCATGTTCACCCACAAAAGTCTTAGAAAAAATTATTTCAACTGCTATAAACAGCAATAAAAATGAAAGCTCCAGCCAAATCTCTTGGGAGAGGGCATTCCATAATAGAGGAAGCCATGCTCAGAAACTTCTTAGATTTCACTACAGTAAAAGAAGAAATATGGAACATGTCAAGTGAACTGTGTGGGTGGGGAGAAACATATGGGAACAACAGGCCTTTTTTTGTGCCTATGTTATACGACTGGGTGCTGCCCGAGATATGCAAGACCCAGCACCATGAATTGGGCCTGGAAGCAAACTGCAGAATCAAAAGTGGAATGATAGGGTCTCCCCTCTACGCTCTAGGTCAGTGGTCTTCAACTGGTGGGTCACGACCCAAAAGTGAGTCACAAGATCAGTCCAGCTGGGTCACGGCAAAGCTGTTGCCGCCATGTTGGGCAATTGTGAGAGTGGGTCCCACGTTGCAAGTTGGGGGTCCGAGGTGGGTCTTGAGTCTGGACCAGTCAAAGTCCACTGCTCTAGCTAGTGGGTGAGCAGCAGCATTCTGTACTACCCAAAGCTTCCAAAGAATCTTCAATAACATACTTTAAAATAGACAGGGATGGGCAACTTCTTTCAGCTCAAGGGATGAATCCAGTTTCAGAGCTCTCAGAGGCTGAATTCCAGTTGGGGATGGGGCCAAGGCAAAAAAGAAGTGGGCACCAAAACTAAAAAAAATGCCAGCATACTGTAGTGCCAGGAACTCAACCACAGCAGAGGCATTTCAACCTCTTAGAATGGGTGAAAAACCTGCACAAAAGCCAGGAAATACTAAATGATAAGTGGTTAGGGGACAAGGAAGTACAGCCAGACATGAACATGGGGCTAGGGCCTTTTGGGGCACCTCAGAGGGCCAGGCTGGGACCCAGGAGGACCTGAATTGCCCCCTCCTTAAAAAACGTCAGACAAAAACCTCCTTGGGCACATTAACTGTATGAAAGGGCTCCACATGATTTAGAGGAAGCAGATCTGCATTTTCACCCCATCCTGAAACTGCACAGTGAGTAAAGGTCTGAAGGGGAAGCTCGCTGTACTTGTGGAGTCTCCTCCACACATGGAGCCAAGACGACACATGAAATGGGGATAACAACTGTGCAACAAGTGAAAATAGATGGCAGAGTGTTGCAACTCCTTGTATTTACTACCAGTGGAACAAAGTGTTTTTACCTATGACAGAAGCAACCGCTTTCCTGTAAAAAATTACGAACAGCACTCACAATTGTGTACTCACAGTTACAATGCTTAACTGACTTTAAGCACCGCAATTTTAAATAACATGGTTGCAAACACGAAGGTTAAATAGGAAGCAGGGCCCTCCCATTAAAAAAGCTTATTGGGTTTCTGAACCTAAAGGCAAATTTCAACATACTGGTTTCACTGCTTGGATGCAGAATTTTACTTCTTAGCGTGGGCTACATAGGACGCGGAGTGTAAAAGGCATCTCAATTCTGCTCCAAGAAAAGGTGAATTCCATAACTTGTCTAAATTATGCCATTTACATAATTTAATTTTGTATATACAGTTCTACAATGTTTACCATTTTAGAGAATTTATTCTGGTTTTGATAGTCATGGGGCAGGGCAAAATGCTATGCAAGACACTGAAAAACTACCATCTCTGGAAATTGTATTCAGTCACTTCTGAGATTTCAACAAGTGCCCAGCCACTTTCAAACATATCTTCATGATCATAAGGGTTAAAAACCGGGGGGAGGGGGGTGTAAACTAGGGCACTCAGGAATCTGCATGTTTCTGGACTCAAAATTACAGAACAGCAAGTAATAATTTACTGTGAATAATGTGATGTGTCTGGCAGTTATTAAATGTTAGTTTCAAGACTTTTCGATCCACTGAAGACAATAGGACTAAACAGACCTTTATCCAAATATTAAGATTGAAAATGTTTACAGATCTGGCTGCAGACACTTACATGGTGTGTGTTTTTAACACCTATCACAGGGCAAATATTGGTCAAAATGCTACAGCTGAAGGTTATGTCCAAGCTCTCACTGCCTTCTCAGAAATTCATACTTGGCCACTGACCTTCCCAATATTGCAGGCACAGTAGTTCAGCCACTTTCTGCTGCTTCTCTTCTTTAAACTGCAAGTGACAGAAGCAGTGCTCAAAGACACTTCGGAGACCACTGGAAATATCAAAGCAAAATCTTTTTTCTCTGACTCTTCCCATTGAACCCTTGCCTTGCTTTATATAGTAACTATAGGAGCCAGTCAGTTGAAGAAATGTTAGAAGCCAACACCTACCATCCGTCTCAGTGGTATATAGCCATCTGACTAGAAGGCATTGACAGCCTTATTATCTATGAGCTTGTCTAATCCCCTTTTAAGGTTACGTTAATGACCATCACAACATTTTGCGATAACAAATCCCATAATTTAAGTATGTGCTGTGTGAAAAAGTACTTCCTCTTTGTCTGTACTGAATCACCCATCATTCAACTCCATTGGATGACTCTGGGTTTTAATATTACAAAAAAGTTCACTTTTCTCTCTCCATAGCATGCATAATTTGATGCATCTATTGTGCCCTTCACTTACTCATCTTTTTCTAAACTAAATAGCCCTACACCTAACTTTTCCTCATTGGGGAATTGTCCCAGATCACTTTTCATTTAGGCTGCCCTTTTCTGCACCTTTTTTGGCTTTACAATATTTATTTTATTTAAAATATTTATATCCCGCCCTATATCACTAAGATCTCAGGGTACAGATAAAAACATACAGTATAAAACAATAAATATACACAGTTAAAAACAAATTAAACCATAATCCAAGTTAAAACAATATATAATTTAAAAGCAATAGATGCAGTTAAAACAATGTGCCAGTGAGTTTAACCATCAAAGGCTTTGTTAAAAAGCCATGTTTTTACTTGGCGTCGAAATGCAATCAATGTTGGCACCAATATCCTTTCTGAGGTATGGAAACAAAATTGTACACAGTATTCCAAGTATGGTCACACCACGGACTTTTATAAAGGCATTTCAGTATTGGCAATTTTATTTTCATTCCCTTTCCTATTGATCCCCAACATGGAATTCACCTCTTTCCTCACCCGGTGTGCACTGGGTCAACGTTTTCATTGAGTTATCCATCAAAACCCCAAGATCCCTTTCCTGTTCAGTCACCACTAGCTTAGACTCCATCAGTATCTATGTGAAGGATTTTACCCCAAAATGCATCCTTTTACACTTACATTAACCCCTTCTAGTCCCTGCCATGCTGCAGCAAATGAGCAGTGGAAGCTAATCAGTTGCTACCTGGCCCAACTCTTCCACATTTGCAACAGGTAAAGGTAGGCCAGACAAAAACAAAGGTTTAAGCAATCAGGAATTGGCTATGGGACTGTGCATGCTCTTCCAATTTCCACCACTGTGATTCATAGGTAGGCCTGATCATTCTAATCCAGAATAGGAACTCCTTATCAGTACCCTTATTATATGTATGACATTATAACCAATACACGATACCAGCTGTTATCTTTACTTAAAATGGTCAAATGCAGTCCAATCCAGAATTGGGAGGGAGGATGCAATCGCTCAGTCATTAGCTCACAGTTAAAATTTGGGTAGCACTATATCTGCACTGATCCCAACAGACAATTTTTTGACCAGTGTTATGTAATACACTGGAACGCTCTTCCAGAACATTTGAGAACTACAAGTTCAATCGCAGCTTTTAAAGCTCAGCTAAAAACTTTTCTTTTCCCTAAAGCTTTTAAAACTTGATTTTGTTCTGACTCTTATACTGCCTGTTTGGTGCATTCTCTTCCCCTCCTTATTGTTTTATTATGACTTTATTAGAATGTAAGCCTATGCGGCAGGGTCCTGCTATTTATTGTTTTACTCTGTACAGCACCATGTACATTGATGGTGCTATATAAATAAATAAATAAATAAATAATAATATAGTAAAGGTTCAGCCCTCAACTAGGCTGTGCCGTTATCTGGTTTGCAATTATCTGGTTTGTTCATTAAGCCAACAACGTTTTAAAATGGATTTGATACAAGCTGCTGTATTCTTATCAAATGTCATCTCCTTCACAGAGCAAACACATGATCACAGGCAAATCAATAAAATTCACACTCTTCCAAATGAAATGTATATGTTTGATGGTCTTGTGGTCCTCATCTTAAATCCAATTTTGCTATTGATTCGATAATAAAACCTTTTGCTGAAATAGTGATATTTCTTTTAATTTTAGCCTGGAAGAGTTGTGACACTAATTGAAGATCCTGAGGTACAGTAGTTGTTTTTATATGCTCTTTACATATACATTGTCCTGAAGAATTTAAAGCAGATTGATAGTAGCACAAAGCTATATTTCCTTAATTTTAAAATATAGAAAAGGCTAGCAACTTAGGCTGCAGTCCTATGCACACCTACCTGGGGATAAGTCCTAGTGGACCCAGTGAAACACAGGAAAATCATATGCATATTTACTCAGATGTTGTGTCTCACTGTGTCCACTAGGACTTACCCCCAGGTAGGTGTGCATAAGATTTTGCTATTAATAAAGTTATCCGTTTTTATCCAAAGGAACATATATGGGATCCTCGCAGATACAGAGGAACCAGTTTATTCGAGCCCATTATTTTGTGAGTCAAGAGATGCTTCTTCAGGAGCAGTTGAACTAGTTTCTTCTGATGAATGGCTTAAACAGTCTTCTACAATCATGTACAAGACTGTTTAAGCCATTCATCAGAAGAAACTAGTTCAGTTGCTGTTGAAGAGGAGTCTCTTGAGTCACAACATATTGGGCTCAAACAAACTGGTTCCTGCGTACCTTTGCGTGTCTCTCTTCTATTTGTTTCCTATACTGAAGCTTTCATCCCCCTACCTTAATTCAACTTTTATCCAGACCAACATTATGACCAACATTTTTCCCAAATAGATGCTGATTGTTTCATCTATGTACCTTATGATGTAATGATTGGCCCCCAAAAAAGGGGGTTGGGAAGCTCCTATCCTCTAAATTCCCCAACAGTTGGGCATAAGACTGGCAGTTTTTGTAAGATGTCCATATACAGTAGTCAAACTTTTTGTACCTTATGATGCAAGTATTTTGATACAGGCTCATGAACTATAATAATATAGAAGGTTGTTAAAATGATAATCTGTTCTCTCCTCTGGCCTGCTGATTAAGGGCATTTTCCATCCCATTTCTAAAAAAAAGAACATATACTTTGAGATTCATAATTCCAATATGCTCTATAGTGGTTATGTATGTTTTCATTGTAAACTCTTCCCCTATCTGTCTAGCATCCTTAACCTTTTTACCTAATAAACATTCATTTTTATACTTTTTGTAAATTTGCATGGTGCTTTAAGGTACTCTTAGCCACTACTACTTCTGGTAGTAGAATAATAGTTAAGAGTGAGTACTCTCTGCTTGGAGTATGATATATTTATTTATTTATATATTTATTACATTTCTATACCGCCCAATAGCCGAAGCGCTCTGGGCGGTTCACAAAAGTTAAAACCATTCAAAGTGTAAAACAACAGTATAAAACCACAATATAAAATACAATATAAATCTCAGCCAGATAAAAACAGCAGCAATGCAAAATTACAAATTTAAAACACCAAATTAAAATTTATTTATAGGCTGTTAAAATGCTGGGAGAATAAAAAGGTCTTCACCTGGCGTCTAAAAGCATATAATGTAGGTGCCAAGCGAACCTCCTTAGGGAGCTCATTCCACAGCCGGGGTGCCACAGCAGAGAAGGCCCTCCTCCTGGTAGCCACCTGCCTCATTTCCTTTGGCAGGGGCTCGCGGAGAAGGACCCCTGAGGATGACCTTAGGGTCCAGGCAGGTACATATGGGAGGAGGCGTTCCTTCAGATAGCCTGGCCCCAAGCCATTTAGGGCTTTAAATGTTAATACCAGCACTTTGAATCGGGCCCGGACCTGGATTGGCAGCCAATGAAGCTGGAAAAGGACTGGCGTGATGTGGTCTCGTTGGCCAGTCCCTGTTAGTAACCGTGCTGCCCTGTTTTGTACCAGTTGAAGTTTCCGGACCGTTTTCAAAGGCAAGCCGACGTATAACGCATTGCAGTAATCCAAACGAGAGGTTATCAGAGCATGGATAACTGTAGCTAGGCTATCTCTGTCCAGATAAGAGCGTAGTTGGTATATCAGCCTAAGCTGATAAAAGGTGAACTGGCCCCATCCCATGACCTGCTCAGAACAGGTGTAATGCAGTAGCTCAAGTGCAATCTTAAGGATGCTTGGGAGCAAGTGCCACTGAACTTGGTGCTACTTATTCCAGTAAATATGTCTAGCATCATGCTGTAATGGGAGTCTTGAAGTTCCCAGTTCAAAAGTCAAATCAGTCATGAACTCACACGGGGTACTTAAATTAGCCCCTATTTTAGTCTCAGGCCTTAGCTAGACCTAAGGATTATCCTAGGCAAATGGAGGGGTCATCCCTGCCTGCTTCCGGGATCCCCTGCATGTCATTTGGATGCACAGGGATGATTCCAGGACGATCCCAGGATATAGGGCTGGTCTAGCTATGGCCTCAGTCTCTACCCACTCTCCATCTGCAATATGGAGATAAATGTTGGCCTATCTTAAAGGATTGTTGTAATGGTTACTGAGAAGGTATGCGAAGCACCCTGAACACTCAAAGGGTGTGAAATAAATTGTATCGCTGTAGTTGACATTTCAGCATATGTTTTAATCCTATCCCAATTTGAACAGACTCCTAATCATCTTCGCCTGCCCTAAAATAGAGGGTGTTGCATAATTCTGATCATTATTCTTGCTCTTCTCTATTTTCCCAGTTTCACTGTTCACAGTGATTCCACCAATTTGTATATGCCATTAAAGTACCTTTGAGTGAAACTAAAACATGGAATTTCCTGTTTGATCAGGGAAAACTACTTGAAACGTTCGTATTTTCCCTATAGTGCTAACACTGAATTGAGATCAAGTTAATAACAGCCATAGACCTCAACCATTTTTGTACTTGACAAGGCCAGCAAAATGCAGCACTGTGACTGTCATTGTGACTTTTCTGTACCTTTCTGGTAAGTTTTTTCACATTGCTGTGCAGTTGGACCCCATTATTATGCTAACAGAGTCCTCTATAAGCAAATAATGGTTCAGCTTGTGCGTTTTTTTTCTCTGTCTCCTGCATTTCTACTGTAAAAAAAGAGATTCAGATCAATGCAAACAACATCTTTTAAACTTATACCCTAACAATCTTCAATACTTAATTGAAGTGAAAGTAATTATAAAATACTAACTAGCAATTTTCTTACCTTAGGTTGCATTTTAAATAGCACTAATCTAACAAAACCCTGCTTGTTCTAAGAGTACCTGTACAGAGTTATATCCTGGTATGTTAGTTTAAGAAGACTGACAAACGAGAAAAGTGTGCTTTCTAATGTTTAATAAGCATTATATAACCTTCCAGAAGGTAAACATAACATTGAATATGTAATTTATACATGTAACATCTTGTTCTAGCCTAAAACAGACACACAAGATAAATATAGGGTTCCAAAACACTAGTTGGAGTTGAGGTAGCTGCAGAGGAGAATCATTAAAATTAGGTGAGAGGAGGATACTTAACCTTCCTCCGCAACCCAGTCTGGTTATTCCCACCCCCACCCCCCAGCTAAACTCAGACTAGAAATAATCCTGCCAGGGAAGAAAAGCAGGTTGAGGGGAGGTTGCCAAAGGCTTGTGGATTTTCCTCTCCTTTCTGCTACTAACCGTCTAGAAATGCCTCGCACGCCCCACACGTAGCATTACCCAGGATACATTGATTTGAGAACATATAGTTCCAGCCTTAATGCAGATAGATTTCCAGTTGATGAGAAAGCTACAGAGACGAAAGATGGGCTAAATATAGAATAAGCCTCTCTACAATCCTTTAAAAGTTTAAAGCAAACTTTAAAGCAAAGTATGTTTTACCATTCTGGTTGTGTTTTCCAACAGGGCTGCGTGTGGGGTGTTGCCTATAAATTGCCACTAGGACAAGAAGGTGAAGTAAAAGCGTATCTTGATTTCCGAGAGAAAGGTGGCTACAGGACTACAACTGTCATTTTCTATCCCAAAGATCCTTCAGTGGAGCCGTTTGATGTGCTGTTATATATTGGAACCTGTGAAAATCCTAATTACCTCGGACCAGCACCTCTAGAAGAAATTGCCCAACAGATCTTTAATGCAGTTGGTCCCAGTGGAAGAAATACAGAATACTTGTTTGAACTCTGCAACTCCCTCAGGGATCTTGTACCAGAAGATGTAGATGAACATCTTTTTACTTTAGAGAAATTAGTAAAGAAACTCTTGGAACAGGAACAAAAAAATCTTAATTCCATATAAAAATCACCTTGTGGTTTCAAACAGTCTCTTCATCTTCAGAATAACGGTTTTATTGCCGACAAGTGTATAACTTGATGTTTCACCTGGACTTTAAGATATTAATTTTCATGTTTCATTCAGGGCACTACTGATATTGATCAGTAGAAAATTATGTTTAAAGCTATGTCTTCAGGAGTTTAAGGGAGGAGGAGCTTTGAATTTTGGTAAAAAATTTAAAGAATGCTTTTTTCTCCATTTCTCAAATATGAAGAAATAATTTAGACCAGATTTAGGTTTGAGGGAAAACTTTGCTTTTAAGTTAGAATTTTTTTCCTTTTAAAAATGTAGTTTTGGACTAGATCCTGCACACAGACTATGGATGCAGACTATGGATAGACTATGCATACTTACTCAGAGGTAAGTCCCCTTGAACAAAGTGAGACTTTCTTCTGGTGGTATACATGCATAGGATTGAGCTGTACGTGGCAACTTAGGCCTCAATCACACTTGTAGTCCCAATGGGGCTTGTGGGGTATAGCATCAACACGGAAATCCTACATACATTTATTTGGTGGGAATAAGTCCCATGAAAGTAAATTCAGTAGTATTCAATGTAAAGATGCACATGGCTGAGCTGTAAGTGGCAATTATTCCTATGCCAGGACTGGGCTCTTTTTACGGCTACATTAGATATGTTTTAGAAACCACTCATGACAGGGTATTCATCATTTAGTTCAACTCCATGGACTTAGTGATTATACATCTATAGAACTATTTGCCCTTTAATAAGATGAGCAAATAGTTATACATGAAGGAAACTTCAGTGCCAAGATCTTCAGAAGCAATAAGTAACACATACCATATTGGTGCCTTACATTTTTATCACTTTTTTTTTTAAAAGAAGTTATAATTAGGGATATGACTTGTATCTACAATAGCAAGAACGTTCAGAAACTCCCATTCTTAAATCACCAGGCATAATATGTTCAAAAAATATTGAAGTGAGCTGATAACAAATGACCACAATGTTGAGATCTACTTTGGACCTATCCTGGTGACTTTAAGCTTCATGAATGAAACTTCATAGTAGCCCAGTCCTCAAAGTTTTCTACTACCAAAGCAGCAGTGGGATCAAGCACTGAATTATGCAGTTTTTGTAACTGTTTGCTTCAGACTAATTCCACTGTCTAAGTGCACACATGACAAGTGTGCAAGACCACAGCCTGCTTCTGATCTCCAGCACTGTTAAGAGATCAGGAGTCCCCTCTTCTTTCCCTCTGTGTCATGAATTCCTGGCTTCTTCGTTGGCTTTAGTGATGGACAAACTCCCCTTGGCTCACCTCAACTTCCAAGAGCTTGGAAAAATGAGTGGATTATATTGCAACCCCCACCGCCAGTCCCTGGCATTTCTTGTCAGGCACACACACAAATGGTTCCCTTTGCAAAGTGGAAGAGGGTCGCCACTTTGAATTGGAAGGCAGATGAAATTGAATCCCATATTCCCTGGCAGTAAATGCTCTGGAATGTCATTTCTGTCTAAAGAGAAGCCTAGCAAAGCATCTCCAAAGGCGCTCTTCTCTCTACTGGTACTCTCCCCACCACCACCTTCTTAAAGGTATTGGGGAGTTTTGCTTGCAGAAGGAGTGGAGGGTTGGTTAGCAGTTGGAGAAGAGGTGAATGCTATTGTAATCCAGACCTGAACTTGGAGGCATCCAGGTCTGACCTGCAGTGGGGTAAGGCTTTTGGGATGAGAGTGGCTCATATTTTGAACTTTCCCTGAGCCTGGCTACCTTCACTAGTCAGCTTAATCATGGCTTTGCATTACATATGCATGAATACAAACTCTAGCTGACGCGAACTATATCTTCTCCTAACCAAAATTTGCTAATGTTAATTGTTAATATGAGACGTCTGGGCAGCATCCCCTACAGTTGCAATTCTACGTAATGCTGAACTATGGCTAAAGCTGGCAAGTGAAGGAAGGAAATAAGTGCATGAGGTCACAGCCCACTCCCAATATTTTAACAATAGATAAGAGATCAGCAGTGTTACATCTGCATGAGGCCAGAGACTTGAGAAGGAACACTGTAGAATGAACTCTTTGAAGATTAAAGCTGGTTTATTGGTAAGCTGCAAAGATCTGCTCAGTTCTGTGCACCCAGCGGTGCTTTGAACTTTTGTTTCTTGAAGAGCGCCCCCACCCACCCCTACGGGTAACAAAATACTTTTGAAACCATGAGAAGTTGCAAACATGGGAATTGGTTTCAGAGCCAAAGTCAACATTCCCACTGAGTGAGCACAAGTTGTTGGGTTAGCCTAAAGCAAAGGAGGGAAGAAAGTAGATCTCCAGATGTTCTGGACTTCAACTTCCAACATTCCTGACCATTGGCAGTGCTGGTAAAGGCTTCTGGGAATTGAAGTCCAAAATATCTGGAGATCTACCATCTGTCCACCCCTGGCCTAAAGTACCTCTTTGGATCCAGAATATTGTGTTTAGAGTTGAGTTGAAAGTTGCATAGCAAGTTACTGGGACTTAACCTCAGCAATCATTTAGGCACTTCTGAAACTTCTACTCCATCTACCATCCTTCGTCTGCGCAACTCCCCTCAAAATGGATGGCCACTGTATTAACTTCTCCAGGGGGTAAATGATAGCCTCATTACAGTAGATTAACAGAAGGAGTTTCCGTCCCAACTGTGAATTTTCTTGCTTCTCAGAGTTTAAGTTATTTTCTTTTAAGCCTTCAACTAAAGCATATTTTTGTATTTTAATATATTAAAAGGTTCTCTTTAGCATGTCAAGTGCTATCCCATTCTCATATAGCAAAAAATGGCTCTGTATTTGTGTCTGCTGTTTACACTGAAGCCTGTACGACTTTGCATCAGTAACAGAACAATTATTTATGTTTTGTGTTCATAAACCACGTCTATTTTCCTTTTTTATCAGTTATGTGTAAATGGTCTACTGAACTCTCTCATTTATTAGAGAGGACACCTGCGTTCAACTGTCTGAGGGTGGGGGGAATGTGTGTGTTTCGGGGCGGCGGGATGGATCTCTTCTACAGACCATAAATTGCTTCTTCAAGTTACATGAAAAAATCTTTTACAGGCGAAGTAAGGTGATGTTGAAGAATTACTTCAGTCATAATAAAACCACTTGCATTAGAAGTTATTATAAATTAATTCTTATCTACTAAGGCTACAATCCTTCACCATTAAATTGGGGGGTGGGGTTTGCCACTGATTTCTATAGGAGTAGGATATCACCTTAATTCAGTTTCACTGACAAGGATCCAACCAACTAGCCCTTGTGAGAAGAAGGGCACCGATACTTACTCTGAACTCCCCAGAGAGCTTCGGCTATTGGGCGCTATAAAAATGTAATAAATAAATAAATTACTTAGCCTGACTTGGGACTAGTTCAGATATATTTATCATGGCAACTACATCAACTGATAGGTTCAGTTCAGAAAACACATTTCTCAACTGTGGTTTTAGAACGCCAAAGTGGAATTTTTACATACGTAGTTTTACAATACGTAGTTTGGAAGGAAAACCACGAAATGGTGGTTTGTTTTAGAAAACTCCACGCTGTGCAGAGGAGAGTTCCTGCACAGCCATTGTGTGGAGGGCTCTGTGGAGTTTTCCATTGCGTTGAGTTGACTTTTCCCACTGGCTACTGACTTCCCTGGCAAGAGCAGCTAAAGGAGGGAGTGCCGCTATAAGATTGCTTCTGGGATTGTGGGTTGTTGTTTTTTTTGCAGCAATGGCTGATGGGATACCATCAGAAGGACTGGGGGAGGAACTGTCAAACATCACATTGACTTTTACTCAACTCTACGGGAGCCCGCCATCACACAACAGTGGAGTTAGAACATGTTGTATGGGGAGTACCCCCAACAAACTCAACCGTTGAGTGGAATTTTCCCACTGCACAGAGAAACGTATTGTCTGCACTGAGCAAATGTCTAGCATGCTTGTGTGAATGAGCCATCACAGATCTAGTATCAAAACAGAACTTCCATCTCACATGTTAACTCAAGTGCAATATTTTTCAATGAGTTAATTCACACATTCAACTGAAACAAAGAATCTTGTGGCACCTTAAGGAGTAACAAATGTATTATGTCATAAGCTTACATGCCATAATAAATTTTGCTTTTGCTCCAACAGACTAACACTAAATTAGACTAACAGATTGGGTTCAGACAGCACCATAACGTATGATGGGTTAATTAAGCCACAATGGGTTATCATGCTGTCTGGTGGGAGATTATTTGGCCAAAATAACGCACTCTGACAACCCAGTCTGCAGAGTGGGTCTAACCTTTTGTGGGTTAGCATGTCATGTGGCAGTCACTGGGTTATTTTGGCTGGTTACAGAGCTGCAGGCAAGAGCAGTCAAAACAGCTGCTGTGCTCTTCGCTGGCTTATTGCTTAAGAACACATTAAAGTGACCAAAACAGCAATGTAGAGGAGGCAAGGTATGAGGTTTGATCCCCATCCTGCAAATCCATAAGGTGTTACAGGCATTTCCCACTTTTTGGTGAACCTGGGATTCTCTCAGAGTTAGGTGCTGGGTTTTCATATTGTATCAGGTGATTTCGGCTCTGATCCGACAAGGTCATACTGCACTTTATTTTCCAACGGTTTGGGTGGAGCCCTGGCAGGATCATCCTGGGATCCTTGTTCCCCCCGCCCCTTTGTTTCCTGCTCTGCGGAAAGGGAAAGCATGTTGAGAGGAATGAACCGTCCTCAGAAAAAAACCTTCTGTCTGGAAACCTGAGTAGCCAGTTCACCCAACAACTTTGCTAGCCCAATTTCCCTCTAAACAAATAGTGTAAAATATCCTAAGAACTTCCCTGAAACTAGCCAAATGCCAATTTATCTGTAAATTGATATATCTACACACTGAAATATCTACATGATGATATCACTGCACATTGATATATCTATACAATGATGTAACAAAATTGCTCCGCTACTTTGGAATTGTGATTCAATGCTAAATCGAAGCGATGACCCTCATCAGTTGTTTAGAAATGTTGGGATCCATTAATCAGAGAAGAGGATAGAGACAAATAATAATTAGTGAGTGTAGTTAATGTGCAGGGGGTTGATGATGGATTGGGTGCCTCTGACTAAGAGAGGCTGTGTGTGGAGCTTGATCCCAATCCTGCAAACACGCCCCCCCCCCCACAAGGTTTTCTAGCCACTTCCCCCATTTTGGTGCACTCAGGATTTTCTCTCCTTGATGTGTTTTCACGCAGGGGTTTGAAGCTGGATCGGGTGCCTCATGACTGTGGGAGGCTGTTTGTCCCAATCCTGCAAACTTCCAGTGCTTCAGAGGTGGAAAAGCAGCACTGCTAGGGTAGGAGGACTGCAGCAGGACAGGGGGTGGGAGTGAGTCAAATTACACACAACAGCTTAATTAGGGTGACCATCTGAAAAGGAGGACAGGGCTCCTGTATCTTTAACAGTTGCATAAAAAGGAAATTTCAGCAGGTGTCATTTGTATATATGGAGAACCTGGTGAAATTCTCTCTTCATTACAACAGTTAAAGGTGCAGGAGCTATACAGCAGCTATACTGTAACCAGATACAAAAGAGGGCAGGGCACCTGCAGCTTTAACTGCTGTGATGAAGAGGGAATTTCACCAGGTTCTCCATATATACAAATGACACCTGCTGAAATTGCCTTTTCTATGCAACTGTTAAAGATACAGGAGCCCTGTCCTCCTTTTCAGATGGTCACAGTAGCTTATTAGCCCCTTGTGCAGCAGTGCAGCTACTGTGAGTAGCTTATTAACCTATCATGGGCTATCATGACATCTGAACGCAACCACAGATTAATTTTCCCTTTGGAAATTGTTACATTCAACTGAAGTACTGAATTATCAAACAATTATCAAGTCCTCAGCGGGGCTACCACAAGAAGTAGTGATTTAAACATGCGTGCATCATTCACAACCAATGTAATGTACTTGAGTATCTTGCCCAAGCACAAAACAAATGAGAAGTAGCCCTAAGTAGGGTGACCATATGAAAAGGAGGACAGGGCCCCTGTATCTTTAACAGTGGTATTGAAAAGGGAATTTTAGCAGGTGTCATTTGTATATATGGGGAACCTGGTGAAATTTCCTCTTCATCACAACAGTTAAAGCTGCAGGTGCCCTGCCCTCTTTTAAATCTGGTGAACTATAGTATAGCTCCTGCACCTTTAACTGTTGTGAAGACGGAATTTCATCAAGTTCTCCATATATACAAATGACACCTGCTGAAATTCCCTTTTCTATACAGCTGTTAAAGATACAGGAGCCCTGTCCTCCTTTTCATATGGTCACCCTACCTAAGGCAGCAATCCTAAGTACACTTTGCAGTAAGACATTCCTTCTGAAATGAATGGGCTTATATCTGAATAAACATGAGCAGGAGTATTATATTTCTATGCATCCTGAATCACAGTAGAACCTACATTGTATTATACCATTTTTCACATAGGGTATAGATAAGAAACAACTGTATTCCTATCCACAGCATTACTTCAGTATGAAACTAATAAAACACTTAATCAGCAGCCATTTTTATTAATATTGTGTCTCAGAAGACTGGTAGCCCTAACAGTTTGTGGCACAAGATTTTTCTTTTCCACAGCATAACTTAAGTTATAAGAAAATGAGTCCCTACCTGCTTTGACACGCATAAATATTAAGTTAACATATGTCACTGTTTATGGTCACAGGTAAATTCCAAGTAATCTGTAACAAAGCACATAGAGAATGGCATGAGTGGAGTTATTTAATCATCCTCTTGTATTACTACACTTTCTAAATATACAGATAGTCAAAAGAGAGGAAATCCAGCTGATTACACTTTTAGAGCTGAGCTGGAGTTCAACCTCAAGTTCTGAAATGGTATACCAAGAGTACCCTGCCTCTTCTGGAGTCATACATTTCCATTCACGGTCTCGCATAAATGGAGAGAGAAGTAGAGTTTGAAGAGGCTAGCCAACTTATTTTATTTGTACCCCGCCTTTCTAACTGGAAAATGGCACTCAAGGTTGCTTACAATCATAAATAAAAATGGATTAGAACAATGAAAAATACATTAAAAATAATACAATAAAAAAACCAGCACCCAACACAACAGCCTGGTTACACTAGGGTAACCATATGAAAAGGAGGACAGGGCTCCTGTATCTTTAACAGTTGCATAGAAAAGGATTTCAGCAGGTGTCATTTGTATATGTGGGGAACCTGGGGAAATTCCCTCTTCGTCACAACAGTTAAAGCTGCAGGAGCTATACTAGAGTGACCAGATTTAAAAGAGGGCAAGGTACCTGCAGTTTTAACTGGTGTGATGAAGAGGAAATTTCACCAGGTTCTCCATATATACAAATAAGACCTGCTGAAATTCCCTTTTCAATACAACTGTTAAAGATACAGGAGCCCTGTCCTCCTTTTCATATGGTCACCCTAGGTTATACGCCGAAGGCTTGCATAAAATCATCTTTGCCTGCCAGCGGAAGGACAACAGTAAAAGGAGCCAACCTAGCCTCGTTTGGCAGGAAACAGCCACTGAGAAGGCTCTCATGTTGCCATCAAACATGCCTCTGAAGGCGGCAGTACTGAAAAAAGGGGCTCCTTTAAAGATATTAAAACTTGGACAGACTCATATGGAGAAGGAGGTCATTCAGGTAGCCTGGTCCCAAGGTCTTTCTAGGTCATAAGTTCTGCTTGCCATGTCTCATCATAGCAGGGAAGATGAAAAGAAGCCAGTTCTGCCCTTGCAGACACAATACCTAGCTTTGGGGGAAACAGTCAAGCCTAGTTTTCCCTGAGAGTGAGTTCTTACATAGTAGACAATAGCATCTGTTCTCAGAATAAACATGGCTGAGTTTCTCTCCAAAAACCCTTTCAGCTGGCCAGGACAAGAATGGGTGGTGTGATGTGCAGGGGCAAAAGCAGTAGCTTCATTTCCATAGGAGAGCATCAGGTTGGGGAAGGCTATTCTGAGTTCTAAATCAGCTCTGTGATTTCACTACAAGGGCTCTGCCCTGGAAAATATGAGTTTGAGAATCTGAAAACACAGCGATCTCAAAAAACAAATTTTCAGGTGAAAAGCTTAAATTGGCTAAAGCATTTCCCCAAAAACTTTTGGGTAAATCAATAAATCAATATAATAAATCTAAGCATCATGCACCACGTACATCGCTCATAAGCATTTGGGAGGGATAAAAATATAATTTTTAAAATCCCACCCTTCTTCCAAAGAATTGGGGATGGCATACATATTCCTCTCACTCCACCACACTGCATCCCCATAAGAGTCTTGTAAGGTAGGCTAAGTGGAGAGACATTTCTTAACTTAATTTCATTATAGCTGCCTTGAGTCCTAGTATTGGGGGAAAGGCAGGATATAAATATTATAATAATAATAATTATTATCTTTCAATAGGTTGATTTTCACCCTTATTGGGTTTGCTTTAGCCAGTCTCTTCTTTTTTAAACCAAGATACCAACTTTTGGTGCTTAGGGTGCAATCATATCCATGTTTAGACAGAAAAGGGTCCTGCAACCCCCAGCATTCCCCAGCCCTTGCACCTTTAATAAGGTTTTATGAATTAAGCACTTATAGCTTACATGACTCTGTACAAAATTGTTTATTATATTTGTTGTCATTTTAATTGCAATTATTATTAGTTGCTTATTTTAATGATTGAGTTTTAGTTGTAATTATTGTTAATTGTTTAATTACAATTTTTAAGTATGTTTATTATTAAACATACTTAATGTTTAGTAATAAACGTACTGTTTATTATTAAACATTAATAATAATGTTTATTTTTCATTCGAGTGCTGGTCTGGAGTGTTTGTACTTTGTGTTGGGTACTCGAGACAGATTAGGGATTCTGTTAGTGTACCGTCCACCCCGCTGCCCAACAGTCTCCCTGCCTGAGCTGACGGAGGTTGTCTTGGACCTGGTGTTGAGAACCCCCAGGATGGTGGTTCTGGGGGATCTCAACTTCCATGCTGAGGCTGCTGTATCCGGAGCGGCTCAGGACTTCATGGCTGCCATGACAACCATGGGGCTGTCTCAACATGTCACTGGCCCAACGCATGCAAAAGGACACACGCTTGATCTGGTTTTCTCAACTGGACAGGAGGATGGTGATCTGGAAGTGGGGGAACTAACATCTACCCCCTTGTCATGGTCGGAGCAGTTCCTATTGAGGTTTAGAATCTCAGCAGCCTTTCCCCTCTGCAAGGGTGGGGGGCCTATTAAAATGCTCCGCCCCCGGAGGCTAATGGACTCCAGTGGATTCCAGAGGGCTCTGGGGGATTTTCCTGCTGATATGGCCCAGGTCGCTCTGTGGAATGCAGAAATGACTCGGGCGGTTTACATGATCGCACCCAAGCGTCCTCTCCCTCTGAGCAGAGCCCGGTCAGCTCCTTGGTATACACCTGAGCTGAGGGCAATGAAGCAAGAGGGGAGATGGCTAAAACGCAGGTGGAGGAAAACTCGTGCTGGGTGTGATCGAACACGGGTTAGAGCTCACTATCGAGCCTACTCTGTGGCGGTGAGGGTGGCAAAGAGACAGTTCTTTTCCACCAGCATTGCATCTTCTCAGTGTTGTCCAGCGGAGCTTTTCCGGGTGGTTCGCGGCCTGTTACACTCTGGGCCAGGGCATGAGATGGTTGAACACTCGGTAGCACGCTGTGACGAGTTTGCACGGCACTTTGAAGATAAAGTTGCTCAGATTCGTCTTGAGTTGGACACCACACTTAATGCAGTTCCACTAATAGAGGCATTCAGAGCGCCGTCTGGGCCAGTTTTATTGGATGAGTTTCAGTTATTAGGCCTGAGGATGTGGACATGGTGCTTGGCCAAGTCCGGTCGACCACCTGTGTGCTTGACCCTTGCCCTTCATGGCTTATTACATCAATTAAGGAGAGGATCGCCGGCTGGGTCCAGGAGGTTGTAAATGCCTCCTTGAGAGAGGGAGTGGTGCCGGCCTCTTTAAAAGAGGCGGTAATTAGACCACTCCTGAAAAAGCCAAACCTGGACCGGGAAGATGTTAAAAACTATAGGCCCGTGGCGAACATCCCTTCCTGGGCAAGGTGCTTGAGTGGGTGGTTGCAGGACAACTCCAGGCACTCTTGAATGAAACGGATTATCTAGATCCATTTCAATTTGGTTTCAGGCCTGGTTTTGGAACGGAAACTGCCTTGGTCGCCCTGTGGGATGACCTTTGCCGGGAGACAGACAGGAAGAGTGTGACCCTGTTGGTTCTCCTGGACCTCTCAGCAGCTTTTGATACCATCGACCATGGTATCCTTCTGGATAGGTTGTCTGAGCTGGGAGTTGGAGGTACTGCGTTGCAGTGGTTCCGCTCCTACTTGGATGGCCGATTCCAAAAGGTGGTGCTGGGGGATTATTGCTCTGTGCCATGTCTCCTAAGCCATGAGGTTCCACAGGTTCTATCTTATCCCCTATGCTGTTTAACATATACATGAAGCCGCTGGGGGAGGTTATCCGGAGATGTGGACTGAGGTGTCATCAATATGCGGATGATACCCAACTCTACCTTTCCTTTTCATCAAACTCAGGTGAGGCAGTGGCTGTTCTGAATCAGTGCCTGGGCACGGTAATGGACTGGATGAGGGCTAATAAACTGAGACTCAATCCAGACAAGACGGAGATACTGTTAGCGGGTGGTTCATCTGTCCGGTGAGGTGATGTTTGCCCTGTCCTGGACGGGGTTGCACTCCCCCTAAAGGATTGGGTCCATAGTTTGGGGGCGCTCTTCGATCCAGAACTGTCACTTGAGGCACAGGTGAACTCAGTGGCAAGGAGCACCTTTTATCAGCTTAGGTTGATATACCAGCTGCGCCCTTATCTGGACAGAGATAGCTTAGCTACAGTTATCCATGCTCTGATAACCTCTCGTTTGGATTACTGCAATGTGTTATACGTGGGGCTGCCTTTGAAAACGGTCCGGAAACTTCAGCTGGTACAAAACAGGGCAGCCCGCCTACTAACAGGGACTGGCCGGCGAGATCACATTACGCCAGTCCTTTTACTACACTGGCTGCCAGTCCAGGTCCGGGCCCGATTCAAAGTTCTGGTATTGACATTCAACGCCCTAAACGGTTTGGGGCCAGGTTATTTGAAGGAACGCCTCCTCCCATATCTACCTGCCTGGACCTTAAGATCATCTACAGGAGTGCTTCTCTGTGAGCCCCTGCCAAAGGAAGTGAGGCAGGTGGCTACTAGGAGGGCCTTCTCCGATGTGGCACCCCAGCTGTGGAATGAGCTCCCCAGAGAAGTCCGCCTGGCGCCTACACTATACTCTTTTCGTCGCCAGCTGAAGACCTTTTTATTCTCTCAGTATTTTAACACTTAATTTAAATTTTACAATTCTAACTCTGTATTTTAATCTTATATCAATTTTGCTGCGTGGTTTTATCCTGGTTGTGCTTTTTATACTGCATTTTGTGTTCTTAACCTGTTGGTTGTTTTATTATGGTTTTAATTTTTGTGAGCCGCCCAGAGAGCTTCGGCTATTGGGCGGTATAAAAATGTAATAAATAAATAAATATTATTTATTGGTTTTATTTCGAAAAGCCAACGCTGCCCGAGCCAGCCCCACGGCCACCTCAGGCCTTCCGAAATCCCCACGGCCGCCCATTCTAGCGTTTCTCTTTCCCACCCCGTGAAGAGACGACATACGCCGGGCGGCTCCACCGCTTCAGTATCAAAAAAAAAATTCGGCCCCGGTCCGAAGGGTTGGAAGCAACAGATGCAGCTACTGCGCATGCTCCAGTGGGGGGCGCATGCTCAGTACCTCGCTCGCGTGCGCATATAGGCCGTTACCAAGAGGCGAGCGCGGGGGCAACGAATCCTGACGAAAACGGTCAGAATGACAGACGGGAATAAGTAGGACAAAAGGGGAGCGAAGTTTCCGTTCCTCTCGCCCGCTCACCCGCCCAGCTTCTAGATCTTACCTCGCTTCGTTTCACCAGATGTTGATGTGGTTGGGGGGGGGGGGGACTAGAGAGTTAGTGACGCTTCTGTGTTTTCAATTTGAATGTGACGAGAGAAAAACCATAGAGACATTTTAAAATTAGAGTGACACAATTTGAACTTCCGATTTAATAGACAGACGCTATGGGCCAATGCTTATATGGGAGCAGAGCGGCGTCGCTCTAGGACGGAGCACGTCTATGGTGAACAGTATACTTGAAATGTCTATACGGCGTCTGACGATGGGTTACTCTAACGCTACTATATTTATGGGGCTGCCAAGGCAAAGGATGGGGACAGGGCACCATAGAGATTTGGCGGTAGAGTGGTTCAATCCGTTCCTTCCGATGCTCCCATGAAACGCACACCGGAACAAAGGGCCTAGGCAATACCTTCTCCTTAACTCTATGCCTGGCCGTCACGGTAAGGAAGTGACGTAGGCTGCCCCTCCGGAAGTAGACGTGGCCGGCTACTTTGGGCGTGAGGTGATTGGCGGTTGCGGGGGCGCCTGCCGCCCGGCCGGGCTCCCACACAGGATGAAGCGGCGAAAGCAACAGCAGCAGCGAGGAGTCGCCTCAGGGGCCGCTCCGTTGTGGCGCCTGCTGCTGCTATGGGGCCTCCTGGAAGCGAAGACGGCGGCCGGAGGAGGCGGCAGGTCGCTGCCTCAGTTCAGCGACGACGTCCCTTTCCGAGTGAACTGGCCGGGCAGCGAATTCAGCCTGGTGAGTGGCTGGTTGGAGCAAGCGGAGACGTTGAGCGGCGGGGAGGAAGGAGCCCGGCTGAAGGGTTTAGAGGCCGTTAAAAAAAAAGTGGGTTGGGGGCTTAGTCAAATGTATCGGGGATCCCTCTCTCATAATACCGAGGACCGCCAATGCTCCAGAATGGCAATATATACAGGACAGATAAAAGGAAGGACTTCTTCACATGGCACATAGTTAAACTATGGAACTCACCGCCACAGGATGTGGTGATGGCCACCAATTTGGATGGCTCTAAAAGGGGGTTGGATACATTCCTGGAGCAGAAGGCTATCAATGGCTATGAACCCCGAGGGCTGTGTGATACCTCCAGTATACACACCAGTTGCTGGGGAACATGGGCTGGAAAGTGCTGTTGCGCCATGTCCTGCTGGTGGGTCCCCCTGTCAACAGCTGGTTGGCCACTGTGGGAACAGAGTGGGGGACTAGATGAGACCTTGGTCTGATCCGGCATGGCTCTTCTTACGTTCTTAGGGGATGCCACGAATTCATGAGCAGGCATTTGTGTTCTGGTCAGGTTAAAGAAGAGTCTCAGAGAACTCAAAAGTTCACTCACTAATTTGTGAAGTTTCCATTGGTGCTAATAAAATGTATTGTAGGTTGAAGGAGGCATACGTGTTGAGTGACTAGAAGTTTGAGGGAGCTAGTGAGGGAAGTGGGATGGAAGAGAGGAGCTGAGTTGAGGGGCTTAGAGGCTATTAAAAAATCGGTTTGGGGGCTTTGGGGTTTCTTTTCCTAATGGTCCAACATGGCTACCTATGGGGTTTTTTAAGGGAGGTAGTAGCCCTGAGTGTGTCACACTGGAAAAGCAAACAGAAGGGGAAGACAGCTGTCTTCATGCTCGTCTTGTGACTGTCCCAGAAGCATCTGGTTGGTCAATATTAGGAATAGGAAAGTGAATAACAGGGTTGCTCTTATGACAAGGGGCTGCCATCACTTAGACCAGGTAGTTCAGCTTTCCCCAGCGTGGTGCTCTCTGGGTATTTTTTACTTTAGCTCCCTATTAGCTCTGGACAACATGACCAATGGTCAGGAATGCTGGGAGTTGTAGTCCAAAACATCTGGAGGGCACCAGGTTGAGGAAAGTTGAGGTAGACGGTGCTTGTTACTCAGTAACTAGCATACAGGGGTATGCTACCTCAAAACATGGAGATTCTGTTTAAGTATCTGGGCTAGGAACATTGGCTTGCAGAAGGTCTACTGGTGATGTTCATGGCTAATCTCTGTCAACAGGTTGTTATGGTTCTTTTTGAGATTGCTCAGCTAGTATTTAAACTTAGGATAGCTTTACACAAATCAGTTATGTGGTAAGAAGTCTTGCTTAAGCACATCAGTGAACCATGAGAAACTTACAAAGAAAGAAATGTTGATAACCAAAGATTTAAGTCTGCTCACACCTGGCCAATAACTGCCTTTCTTAATCCCACAGTAACAATTGTTCTTGAGCAACAAGCAGCCCTTTTGCAAAGGAATGTCAGGGGAGGGGGTTAAAATTATCTTTATCAAGAATGGTCTGTAGTATGAGCGTGGAGGAAAAATTAATCCATGCATTGTATAAAACGGAGTATGTTAAAAACTGGATTTATTTAAAGTATTTTTATTCCACTCCCAAAACAAAAAAGGCTCCCAGAGCGGCTTAAAAACAATCAGCAAAAAAGACAGTCACTGCCCAGAGGCTTACAGTTAAGTCCCTGATCCAGAGGATATTTGCCTTTATCCTTTTGATTTTGACAAGGTTTAAATTAATTGCAAGTAAGGTCTCCTGTTGATTTTGGTAGGACTTTTGTATATCTGACTATGATTGTAGGATCATAGTTATTCACTTTACGCTCTTTATTTAGTTTTTTTAATAGCTAAAAGTTTTTTTGTGCGTGTTGTTAAATAGCCTTTTATATACTTAGATTTTAAAAGACCGCAAAAACATAATTGGGCTGCGTTTGGACGATCACAGTGGGGGAAGCAGCAGGTTCGGACAACATGCCAACCTGTGCTGCAATGCAGGGAATAATGAAAATGGTCACAAGCACAGCAGCGAAGGGAGCAGCCATGATGGTTGTTTCTCCCGCTGCGAACGCCCAAACCCAGTCAGAACCTAGTTCATGCAGCTGTGTGTCATCGGGCAAATAGCACATTAATTCTGACAAGCTGCTTGAGTGGGTAGTTAAATTGCAAGGCTGTACTAACCCAGGAACAGTAATCCGAAGTAGCCATGTTGACAGCAAGAAAAAATCCATGTTAGTATACTTTTATTATGATACAAAAATCACCCCCCAAAAATGTGAAAACTTTCAAGTCCTCTTCATCAGGCAAGATATTATAAAAAGTAGGTTCATCAGGATAATTAAGCAGGGGGAACTGACTTGATAGTTCATTTACAGTGTCTGCATGTTCAGAGTCCCAAGATGAGGTGAGGGAGAAGGGTGGTTGTTACTCAAGCAAGCATGCCACCTAAAACAACTTTTACAAGACAATTGCTATTGTGAACTGCAACATCGGAGGATGAGGCTTGCAAAAGATCGCTTCTTTTTGGTTATTTTAAAAACTATCGTGGCTTTTCTTATCATAGAGAGAAGAGGCAACTTTCTGTGAGTTCCATTCTTGAACATTATATTGCTCAATACATTGCAGCAGTGATGTATGCACCAGCTTTAGGAATGGGCTTAATACTGCAAAAATATTATTTGCAGTCATGAGTCAGCAGGCCCACATTACCCAATCTTAACACTATTGTTTACTTTTCAATAATATTTGTTTACATCTAAGTCATTTCTGTTATATATATTTTTTTTCTTTTTAAGCCTACTGCTGGGGTTTTATATAAAGAAGATCATTACATTATTGTGACAACAGCAGATAAAGAAAAATACAAGTGCATTCTTCCAATGTTAGCCAGTGGAGATGAGGCAAGTTGTATATTTTATTTTATTTATTTTGTTCTGGAGCAACAGTTCTGCAGCAACAATTTATGTATAGAGCTTATCAATCACCTTTCTGTGTTTACCATGCACAAATAAAACGTTAAAGACAAAATCAAAACAGTACGGGGCGTGATAAAAGCAGCTTATGGCTAGACCTTGCTTAAAGATGCAATCTAAATACAAAAGATAGCTTAACTTAAAAGTTTGTACTGAACAAGGTGAATCTTCATGTTTATAAAGGGGTCTGAGTAGTTTTTCAGTCATCTTTCAAAAAATCTAAAAATGGTTAATATATTATTAAAATGCTTTTATTAAAAATATCCATACATGCTATTTACACTGAAAGGCAAAACAATGCTTGTTCAGGAATTGCTGACACAAAACAAATACACTAATAAATTCTACGTTGTGTACAAACAAACATGCACTCACAGTAATATATACGTGTGTGTGTGTGTGTGTGTGTGTGTGGAGACATTGCAGAAAAGGGGGGAGAGAATGACATATCTGCATGCAGACAAAAGCTGATTCCAAAAAATCCTCTTAGATTTGTGCAAGGGATTCGTGCTACCCCAGTAAAATTTTCTACAGTAGTAAATCCCCTATTTCAAAACCAGTTTGTCATGTGCAGAAGCTGCTACTGCAAGAGGAGAAACTGCATAAATTCCTCTTGGACTCATAAAACTAGTTTCCTTGTTCTTTAAATCCTGGCCAATATGTTCATTTTCCATTATTTTAAGAAAGCCAGTGGGGCTTTCAGCAGGTGTAGCTTAAGAAATTTGAACTTCTTGTCTAACAAATTTAAAAACTAATTTAGTAATCTATTGAGTGTATTTCAGTTCTAGTTTCAGTATTGAGATTTCCTGTGTGAGTTTTCAAAAAACTATTAAATTGAATAAATGCAAGTAGTTAAGTGCTCTGTATTCCTCAACAGCAATATTGATATCTAGTTCTTCTCATTTTAGGAGGAAGAAAAAGATTACAAAGGACCCAGCCCTGGAGAATTGTTGGAACCCCTGTTTAAACAAAGCAGCTGTTCTTACAGAGTATGTCCACTTTGGTTTAGGACAAAAAGGTCCAGATCCTAATACATACATTAGTAATCAAGACAAAAAATGATGTAAAATGACTAGCCTGTCTAGAAGTGTGTATTTATTTCTAGTGAACTTTCCTTGCATTTATGTTTCAGTCTTGCCCACAGTTTTTTCTGTAATTTAATGGACATAATTCACACCTAACCATGGATAGGATTATGACCTTAAAATGTAACCATTGTTTTTGAGCAACTTCCCATTCAAACTTATTATTTATCTGAATAGATACAAGAAGAAAAGCAGTCCATGCAGAATGTTTGTCTTGATGTTTTGTAGTTGAAAGAGAATTGCCAGGAATGAATGAAGTGATGAGTGCACTGTCTCCCATGCGCTTGTTTCAGTTAACAACCCCGGGTTGTTTTGTGATGTATGAACCTAGGCAGGATCTACACTGCTGTTTTATAATGGTATTGAAGTGCACTAACAACTGTTGGGGCCTATGACACATTCCATATACTATTTTCAAACTGCTTTCAAAGTGTTATATCCTGCTTGGTGCAGATCTGGACCCAGAAATTCTAGTTTGTTTATGAGTTAAACAACCCAGAGTTTACCCAACAACAAACCAAGGACAAGTGTGTTAACACTGGATTGTTTAACCCATAGACAACCCAGTGTTTCTTGGTTCTCATGGGCATTCCTGTGTTGTTAATTGAAAGCAGGAGATAGCATGCTCATCGTTTCACCCATCTCTGTGACATGTGAACCAGATCATGTAGTCCAGGACACGGGCCGCTTGTGGGTGTTGTAAGCAACCACAGTGTGCCACACCCTAGCTCAAGGACCTGAAGATGTCTTTTGTGGGAAACCCATAAATGTCCCAAGAATTTTGCCTCTCAAGTAGAGATTCAGATCGCATGTTGCAGCCGCATCTTTCTTTTTGTTAATTGCAAAAGAATTGCAAAACTTTTTAACATGCCTTGAGCCCTTGACAGAGGGCAAACTTTAAATCTAAATATTTAGCTTGTTGTATATCCATAATCCTGAGTTGTTCCTTATTAGACCAGCTTTGTGCACCACTAAAAGCCAAGAGTTTTCAGAATCCATGCAGTCCTTTGGATTTATAGCATCCCTTCTGAGGGAAAGAGGCCATTGCTACAGATGCTGCAGGTATCAGGGCACAAAGCTACATAGATGCAGCATAGAGGAACGCTGTAGTAGTGGGGATGTTAAGAACATAGTACTAAAGGCGATTCTGTAGTGGTTGGCTTTGATAGTAACGTATTTCAATTTAAAATGGCTTCCTTCACTATATTAAAATAAGGGTATGGTGACATCACATAGTTTATGTAGAGAGAGAGAGAGGGATCCCAAATATTTGTGACAACCTTAATACTTTTATTGTCTAAGCTATAATAATGTAATTAATAAACTCTGTAGTTTAACTTTGGCTGCTGCTTTACTGTCAGAAACCAGATCTTGACCAAACAGATTATGTCAGTACGATAAATTGTTTACATACAATATGTTTTTAGATTGAATCATATTGGACTTACGAAGTCTGTCATGGCAAACACATTCGTCAGTATCACGAAGAGAAGGAAACTGGGCAGGTGTGTATTATTAAAGCTTTCACCCACCAGGATACAAATCAAGTTTAAAACTGAAAGTTTTGTATTGAACTTTGTTTGGCCTCTTCTGGCCTATTGGCATAACAAAGATTGACGCGCTGGAGGAGAAATGGTAGTCATGAAAAAAGTGAAGATATCTTTCTTGTTGTTTATAGAAAATAAATATTCAAGAATACTATCTTGGAAATATGCTACGAAAGAGCCCGCTACTAGATCCAGGTTTGTCACTTTGTCTTCTAAGTCCCGATGATCAGAAAGAAGAGATAGGAACAGCCATTACATCAAACTTATTAAGAAAAGGAATAACAACAATGTGTATAACCCATGGGAATGTAGATATAGGTTAAACATTCCAGCTCTGATTCTTATTTAAACCATTCTTTTTATGCTTTCTAGTGGAAGAAAATTTAGAACTTTTTGCGCCTCCTCATTCCATCATATATTGGAGAATGAAACTTTATTGTTTCATTCTCCAATTACAGAAAGTTAGTAAAGTAATTACAGGTAACTTGAGGGACAGTTGCATTGTTCAGAAACAAAAAGCACTAATGAAATGGGATTATCGGTAATTTTATGAGCCATTGTCCTATGCTCAGCTAGCAAGCTGGGGGAGGGTGGTGGGCTGTAGTAGAGGCCCTCTGCATGCAAGCACTGCAGGCTTCTAGTACCTACACACACCATTGGAGCCGTGGGTTTGATGCATATGCCCGCTGGGCACCATCATGCCTCAGCCCCAGGTGTCTTCTTCACATTCACCCATTAGGCATTTTTTTTTAAAAAATATATATATTATAAAAAAATTAAATGCCTAATAGCAAAGTATCTCTTTAAATAGAAGTTTGATTAATGCCCATACATACAGGCCCCATCCGGACAATGGTATCACATAAATTACATAGATTACATAGGTTGGACGTATAAATCCCTGAATTAGACCATGGACTTCCTTCAAGCTTCATGCCCAAGCCATTTATGTGAGGCATGCTCAGAGGCAAGGTAGGCACTCAGCAGGCAATACGGGTGCAGTTTTGCTTGTCCCACAATAGGGTATGTGATCCTCTTCCGTGTATTTGTACAGTACTTAGCATTTCAAACGCTGCTACATTAGGACACATGGAGCCCTTGGTCCATTTTCCCCTCTAGCTGAGTGCAGGGATTACCAATAAACCCAACAGGAGGGAAATGACCCTGTAGAGGGTGAACCCTACACTCTCTTGATCTGCCATGCCTTTTCTGAAAGTGCCACCCTTCCATATACATAGGGCTGGGAACCCTTTTTTGTTCAGTTAACCTGCAATTTATCATTGGCTCTGTCAAATCCCTCATTGCGTACTGATTTTAAATTACACCATATCAAAGGTGAGGGATGTGTTGAGAGAGATTTTTCTCTGAATATTTATTTCTCTGCAATATAGAAACCAATATAGAGATATTGGTGAGTAAAACATAAAATTTCTGCTTCTTGCAATATTTTTCAGAACAAGGCGAGAAGGAAACTGAAAAAGACTGGGCAAAAGAGGTAAGTGGGAAAAGATATATCTGTGTCTAGACTGCTGAAGCTGTCTTACGGTGTCTATGCGTGCTTACCTTTCTTACGGAGCTAGATACAAGCTAATAATGACTTGATTTTTAAAAATGAAATGGACTTTTTTTTCTGATGACAGATATAGTATTACTCAAATCAATTGGTTTTTCCATAAAATGCTTTCCACGGCATCTGCAGAAGAGAAAATCCTTTGAAAGAGAAATCATCATATGAAAAAAGCTGGATCATTTAAGCAAAGCTGGTGCTCAACCAAAAGCATATGTGTGATACTTTGCAAGCTAATGCTTCTTTTACTTTTTTCTCCCCTTTGCTTTTTTATCAATCTAGATTCCTTCCAAAAATATAGAAGGGCAGATGACCCCATATTATCCCATAGGGATGGGAAATGGTACACCTTGTAGCTTGAGGCAAAACCTGCCCAGATCAAGTTCAGTAATGTACGTCTGCCATCCTGAAGCGAAACACGAGATCCTTTCAGTGGCTGAAGTCACCACCTGTGAATATGAAGTGGTCATCTTGACTCCTCTATTATGCAGTCATCCTAAATACAGGTAAGGAATTCACCCTTCAGCTAACGTATTTGGCCACAATCCAAGCAACGCCTTCTGGTTAGTAACTGTCTGCACAGTTCTTCTTAAAGGTACCCTCTCACCAGATTTCATCTCAGAACTTCCAAACTGTTGCTTAAGCTCCTGGGAAGGATCATAGCTAAAATGCACATTATGCCTACCGTGAGTCTGCTGCCATAAGTGGCATCCCTGGGTCAGATTCTCTACCCTTCCCCTATAATACGTAGGATCACAACCCTTGTTGTGACTGTGATGACGTCCCCTCTGGTCCTCCTTTGTTCTTCAAAGGATCACAACAATGGAACAGGCATCAGAATGCTATTCAATGTCTCTGTGACTCGCCACCCTTGTCTGGCCTCACAGCCCCCATACTCACACCTTCCCTTCTGCTGCCACCATTGAATCCTGTGCCTTACCTAGCCTCAGGTACCTCACAAAACACTCCAGTGTGAAACAACAATAATGTTTATTAACAACAGGTAAGATTATCTGGTTAAAGAGCGTAATGGTTTCATCAGATTCAAGCTTATTTGTTTCAGTACAGTTCCATATCCAACCCTGCCTACTCTACCTTCTAGACTACACTTTCTCTCCTCCCTTCACTCCGTTCCCCAAAATAATAAAACACATTGTTCCTACACTAAATCTAGACCCTCTCTCTGACAGACCCAAAGCCCTTCTCCTCTCACTCTTCACACACTTCTCACTAACTGCTTCCCTGTTCAATCCTAACCTTTGAACCGCCAGCCAATCAGCATTCACTCTCACATCCTGGTCACTCACTCCCCCTCCCACTAGAATTAACTACATAACAACTTTGTTCCAGCAGTACACACAGCAAATACATCTTTAAACCGCAAACGTTATTAAAACAATACAAATACTTAATTAAAACAAAACAAATACTTAATTACAAAATAGGCATTAAACAGCAAAACATCACAGTGACGTATTTACCAAGTGGGACTCCCTGCCTCCACTCCACATCGTTGGCACGGATACAAAAAACACACACAACAACAGTGTGGTAACATCATGACAGCAAGGGAAGTGTTCCCCCATGTTACAGGACAGAGGAAGAGAATTTCAGGGGCTGCTGTTGTCTGGCAGCCCCATGTTTGGGGTAAACCAAGGTAGATAGCCTGGTGCTCATGGGTACCAGTGTTCCCTTGGACAGTTTTCCTTGGGCCTGCCAAGGTGCCCTACCCCTCCCACTTTTTCTTAATTTACACATTTTATTACTGGCAGCTAGGTTGCTGTGAAATTGCTTTCTGTTGGTGTTGAAAACTGGGTTCAAAAGTGTTTAGTGTATTGAGGTTCAGACCCCACCTCTGCCTTGTGCTCAGTCCTTTGGGCAGGTAACTTCTCCATTGCCACATCTCCCATGGCAGGCTTTTTGTGGTGGTGTCTAGGACAGTTTCTCAGATTGCCAAACGTGCCCATGGCCCAAAGAAGTTGCCTGCCGTCGGCCTTCAGAAGCTTAATGTTCCTTTCTTAGTATTGCCTTTCTGACATTACTTTGACCCAAAACAATACCCTGGAGCTATATAAAAATACTAATAGATTACGGTTACCCACAATATTTAAACTCACATAAATGGCCGTAGAACAAAGTTAAAAAAAATAGTTCAGATTCTCTTTCCTGCCTTTCTTTTGGCAAAGTATTGCCATCTCTCTCTCTCTCTCTCTCTCTCTCACACACACACACACGTGCTCACAAACGTACACATGCAGTGTTAACCATTATGGCTGGGAAATAGATTAGTCTTAAATTGGAAATTAAATCAAGCACCTGTTATTAATCCTACTGAGATATTTGCCCCATGTTTTTATGGACACAATGTTGAGGTTTGCTCTTTCACACATTTTTAAAGAGGTGTGCCCCTTCTTTAACGGCATACTTCTTTGCTTATGCAGCAAGAAGAATGGTCCCCGCTCGTTAACTTTTTGCCCTTCTAAAGGAACTGGACGAAGAGGAACTGGTTGAATTTACTTCCTCCTTGTGATGAAATTATGTCTGCATTCATCTCCATTTGCTCAGCACTGAAGTTTCTAATGACCAGTAGTTCCATGTGAACATCACAGCACCTGTGGAGCTTTGGCTGAGTTTAATTGGGCAAAACTAGAGAGAGTTCAGTGAACGTACGTCCACTGTCATGATAGAAATGGACAAATGCATTTTTTCTTGCTTTACATTAAGAACATAAGAAGAGCTGGATCAGACCAAGGGTCCATTTAGTCCAGCGCTCTGTTCACATAGTGACGAACTAGCTGGCGACCAGGGGCCCACAAGCAGGACACAGTACAACAGCACCCTCCCACTCAGCTGGTGTACATAGGTTTCCTGCCTGTGATGAGCTTGGGGTCAGTTTAATTGAGTAACGCTAGAATTGCATCCTTTGGTTATGATTTGGATTCATGCACGATAGGGGTGTGCACGGACCCCCCACTCCGCTTCACTTTCAGATCCGCCAATTTCAGATCGGGCCGCTCCGCCCCGCCCCCACTCCGCCTGTGCCCACTCCGCTCCGCGCTCCGGATCCGGATCGGAGCTCCGTTCCCCCCCCCCATAGGGGGGGTTACCGGGCCCTGCCGCCATCGCCGCCCATGCGGCGACGGCGGCAGAGCCCGGTAAGGGACCAAGGGAGAGGGGGACCTTACCTGCCTCCGTCCGTGGTCCGTCGCCGGCCCAGACTTCCTGGTGGAACCGCGGGCTCAATTGAAGACGCGGACGGAGGCAGGTAAGGGAGAGGAGGGCGGGGGGGGATTACCGGGCCCTGCCACCGTCGCCGCATGGGCGACAGCGGCAGGGCCCGGTAAACCCCACTTACCTTTCCGGCGGAGCTCCGGATCGAGGCGAAGGATCCGCCTTCACCTCGATCCTCTTCGCCACGCTCCGCCGGCCCCCCAATCCTCTTCGCCTCCGCCTTAAGGGCAGGCGAAGCCCCCGCTCCGCTCCTGCTTCTACGGTCCGATTAGAAGCGGAGCACATCCCTAAGGCACGATACTAGAGCTTTCCTATACTCAGCTGTAGAAAGGGGGGAAAATACTCCAAGAAGTGACGGACATCTGCTTTTCATAGATAACAGTGGGAATCCTATGCACGTGCAGAGATTTCACCTCAGCCCTCAATTCACTATGTGGCATTAGGCAAAACACTGTCTCTCAGCTTTAGCTGGGTTGGGCATTACGTTTGAGTTGAGCCATTGTGTACATTATGTAGTTAAAGCACTGTATAAAAGTTGTTGTTTGGACAGGTTCAGAGCTTCCCCTGTGAACGACATATTTTGCCAGTCACTGCCAGGATCCCCACTTAAGCCCCATAACTTGGAACAGCTGGAGCAACAGCTGGAGCAACAGCAAGAAAAGATGAAGATGCCTTTTAGAAGAGCCAAGGAGGTAGGAACCTGGAAATGCAGCATTGCTGAAACACATAGAATATAAATTGTGAACCCTAAACTATTACTACTGTTGCTGGCTTCATTTATCAACCTATATTTAGGAGTCACCCATAGAAGGCCTATAGGTCCATGGAAAGCTGCCTTACACTGAATCAGACCCATCTAGCTCAGTATTGCCTACTCACGAGTGTGAGCGGGTCCGAGGTCTCAAGTCTTTCACATCCCCATCTGGAGATGTCAGGGATTGAGTCTGGCACTCCTTGCATGCAAAGCATGTGCTCTGTCCCGGTTTTGTGGTCTCTTTGCCTGTAGGATGCTGAATATTAGATTTGCTTTCACTTTAGGAAATTCCCCACTCTTGACAGTGAAACTTCACATCTACTGGAAAAAGATTCTTTGTCCAGGGACTTAGGTGGCGGGTGAATAGTGGCCCTGTTCCCCAAACCGGTTGCCAAGTTGGACTTTGATACTCTCCCAACCTGAACAGACTCGGCCACTACGATCAACATTTGGGGGGGCCTCCCGAGTGCTTCCTCTGAGGGAGGCTCAGAGGGTCGTGACAGGAGAGGGCCTTTTCAGTGGTGCCACCCCAACTATGCAACGAGCTGCCCAGTCAGGCCCACCTGGCACCAACACTGTTATCTTTATGTAAATTTTATGCTGTATTTTTATATTGTATTTTATTACTTTATGAATTGCTTTAAACCGCCCAGACATCTTCAGGTATTGGGTGGTATAGAAATGAATAAATAATAATAATAATAATAATAATAATAATAATAATAATAGCAGCAGCAGCAGGAGAGATGTAGGGTGGAAAGTGTTGTATTTCTTAAGATCATTGGTAATGAATAGATACCACTTTCAAATACAATATAAGACAAGCCTGGCAGTTTCAAAGATGTTTTTCATAAGTCTATATAAGACATAATTGAATATGTCTCAATGTAAAATGGTACTGATAAGTAGCGATAGCAAAACTTAGTTGAGCAGAGTTGAATTCTGTTGAAACAGATGAAATGTTGCCAGTATATAGTTCTTTATTAGCATGTCAACAGTATTAAGTAATTTGGGGGTTGCTTTTTTTAAAAGTTGTACCAAGTATTATAGTAAAAAAACAACTACATAATTTGGGGTAATTATTAGCTCTGTCTACTGAAAGAAGTAAATTAAACATGCTAAATTTGATCACTCTCTAGAGCGTAAAAATATTTTCTGATGCAAACTGAAAACTTTCAAATGTCGATTATCTCAATTTGCATAGGAAAGGTCTGAAAAGGTTTTCTGAAAAAGTTTCCAATTCAAAAAATTTACCAAAAAAACCACTTCGTTTATCAGGACCAAGGTCTTTTGTCCTGCTACAGGTGTGAAATTAGTACATGAAAGCTAGGATGATTGCCAACTACTGCTGTTGTGCGTAGTCACTGTTCTTCTCTTGTATACATTTATTTATTTATTACATTTTTATACCGCCCAATAGCCGAAGCTTTCTGGGCTTTGTATGGGAATACTGCACGTTCTGCATTTCATGGCCTTGTTGCAACACTGTTTAGTGTCTTTCCCTGTCCCTGTCTGTGTATTATAATCTGCCATCTGAGGACCATACTTCAGCATCTGACGCAGTGGGCTGTAGCCCACAAGAACCACAACACGCCTCTTACTCTTTAACATTGCCGTGATTAATTTTTGTGTCGTCTTAAGTAGAACCCTCTGGAATTTGTCTTAATGTACTATATATAGCAAGTAAACTTCAGGTGGATGTAAAGTTGAGCATATTTTAATTTCAGGAAGAAATTAATTCCGCAAAAGAAGAAAAATTTTCCTCCTTCCACAAGCCAGTTGCTGTTGGAACCCCCCAGCTGTTAACTGTTGGAACGACACACATCTCCAAATTGACAGACGATCAGCTCATAAAAGAGTTCCTCAGTGGGTCTTATTGCTTTCATGGGGTGAGAAATACATTTGATGCATGTTTATTTTATAGCTGTGCCATGTGTTGGTTGTGCTTAAAATCCAGTTGGATCTCAAATGTCTCCTGTGTCCTAAAACAGATTTTATGGGATTTGTAGTACAATTCCTAGAAGAATTGTAGCTTCAGAAAATAATTCCAGTTGCAGTTCCCAAAAGCCCCCAATAGCATGTTCTGCTAGCATGCATTTCTCCTCCTACTGTTTCCTTTCAAGTACCCCTCTCTGCTCCCCTTCACACACACCCAATAAATGAGGACAGGATCCAGTAAATGTGTGCAACCGTTTGACTGTGCGCTTCATTTCCCCCTGAAAGTTCAGAAAGTATACATTCACACCTACTTACCTAATTCTCAAATTGCTCTTCAAACTCCTGAGTCCAAATAGCAGTCTGGGGAAATGAGAGGGGTGGACGATGTATATACCTGAAGGGATTCTCTTTGAACTGCTCTAATGAATATTCTTCAATATGCTTTTGAGCTCTTGCGTGGCATTTTTTTTTTGGGGGGGGGGGTCACTTGAAAAGGAAATATCATGAGTGCTTGCGTAGATAAAGACTAAGAATCCAAAGAGGAAGGACAGTGTGGCAAACTCACAGGGAAAGGCAGATCAAACAGAAAATGCACATGTTGTTCCACAGATGGTCTGGCTGCTACACCCACTGTTCTGGGGCATCTCTTTGGACACATCAGCCTGGCAGATATAGACACACACAGCTCTCCCAGAAGCCTTGGGCCATCCGCAAATGTCAAACCCAGCAGTGCTAGATCCACCTAGGCCGGCACCAGCCCTTCAGGGGCCTCAGGCAGACGATGGCGCTCTCACGATGGGAGAAGCCAGAGAGAACAACCAGTGAGGCAAAGATGACTCTCCCGACAGACTTGGAACCACCTTGGCAGACAACGTCTCTTTAGGGGCCTCCAGCAGATGCTTCAGTATCGATCGAGTTCTTGCTGTTGTGGCCAGTCTTATGTGTGGGCGAAGCCATTTCAGACTGCAGGTGGGGACTCACGTGATGGCATACACAACCATTCTCTCAGCATAGAAATCTAGCATGCTAGGCGGAAGGCTAGGCTAGTTTCACACGTTAGCTTTCTGTGTTTTCTTTCATATGTATGGAGGAGTATTACATCATGTCATTTCCCACCTGCACTCTGAAGTAGTACAGCCCAGACACAGGTTTACCACCTCTTGTGGAAGCTAGGAGATAGAAATCCCTTAGCAAAGGCACAAAATTTTACTATTTGTCCCAGACACGTTGTGCATTTTGTATGTAACTCCATTTTTGTTTTTGTTTTATTAAATCTGCTGGATGCATTGGATGCTACAGTAGTTTACTCAAATGTTATTCCCCTTCCTCTCTCCTAGGGTGTTGGCTGGTGGAGGTATGAATTCTGCTATGGCAAGTATGTGCACCAATATCACAAGGTATGGAGGAGCAGCAGTTGGAAGGTTCTGCCACTAGATGGCCACACTTGCTGGGTCTGCATGCTTGCCTCAAGATGTTTTGGATGTCAGCTCCCATCAGACCCAGCCAGGATGACCATTGGATGGGGAAGGCCTGATTAAATAGGCATAGGAACATAGGAAGCTGCCTTATATCAGGTCAGACTATTGGTTCATGTAGCTCAATACGGAACCTTCTTTGTGTTGAAGGCTGCATTACCTTGGGGGTAATCCGATGGCTGGGGCCAGAGCTAAAAATAGGTAGAGACACCCCTTTTCTCTTTGTTTCTCCAATCCTCTTTCTCTATCCCTCTTCAACGCCCAGCGGAGGGATTTTCTCACCCCACCCCCCGTTGCTCCATCTATCCTGGCTTTTTCCCTTTCCCTGCTAAAAATCTGAACTTGCATGGGATTTTCTCCCCACTTTTTCCATCACTCTGTTTCAGCTTTCCCCCCAGAATTTTCCGTCCCACCCTCCTCTTCTTCATCTGGCTTCTTCCCACATGTATGAAATTAGGCTGAGGGCCGCAAGTTGTACAACCCTGATGTACACTGACTGACAGCAGCCCTCCAGGGTTCAGGCAGGAGTCTTTCCCAGCCTTACCTAGAGATGTTGGGCTTTGAGCCTGGGATCCTCTGCATGCAACTCCTGTGCTCTCCCACTGAGCTACGGTTCCAGACCATCCTCTCAGCATAGCAGTGCTGTTCCCATGTTCAGTAATTTAGGTACAGAAAATGTTTCACAATACCTGCGCTGGTCAGGTATGTCCCAGTAGTACCAATCTGTACTGTTCAAAAGTGAAATTACACAGCAAAACAAAGCATTTGTTCTAATTCTGCCCCTTACTATCAAGAATGCTGGGGAGGATCCAGTGGGAAATTTTTGTACGCAACAACCCCTGAAATGAAAGAGAGTACATGTGGTCTTGTGCACCTTCCATTTATTTCAGTGGGACATGATCAGGAGATATAATATAACATATTACTGACTTGTGCAGCCCAGGAAGGGAGGGTGAAGTTATGTTTCTTTCTATACGGAAGACATATCCACCAATTTAGCCTTGGAAGAGCCACCATAATATCACTTTTCCTTTTCAAGACTCATGTCAATGGTCTTGTCAATGTACTCCACATTGCAAGATCATGTGTTACCATGACTGCAAAATTGTTATCGCTGTCGCAGTCGGTGATCTTACCACATGGAGGCCCTTTCCTGCGAACATAAATAAGGGTTAATATTCAAACTGCTCTGGGAATGTTTATTGAAGGGCAGTGTAGAAATGTATATAGTAAATTATGGGTATGAATGGTCACTAGATAAAACGTCTTCAAATAAATTAAGGTGAAATGTTTTATTTGTTTATTTTTAGGATAAGGAAAATGGCAAAACAACTATAGTTGTGGGCACATGGAACAAAGAGGAGCACCTTGATTGGGCACAAAAAAATGTGGCTAGAGCATATCACCTCAAAGATGATGGCCTGCAAACAGTCAAGTACGTCCAAGTTGGTTTCCAGATGAAAACCTGGAGAAAGGCTTTGCTGCTTTGTTTTAGCACGTCTTAAAATCAGTTTAGAGCAGAGCTGGTTTTAAAGCCACCAATGCTTAAAATGTGCAGCCTTAATCTGGAACTCAAAATGCTGCACAATATTTCCACCCCATGCCTCTAAAAGTGCAGACTTTGGCTCACTGTGCCTTTAGTACTAAACTTGAGAAGCGTTTTATCAACCCCACCTGTGCTTTGCCTGAAAAGGGGAGGGGGGAGGGAACCCATCTGCCATCCGTTTTGCAACACTTTCTGGATGTTAACTTATTCATTGCTGGCAATCAGCCAAACTTGATAACCTGTGCTAAGCGTTGCTTAAGCTCAGCTTTTGCAAATGTGGCCCCTCCCACCTCCACCTGCTGCACCCCAAAATAGTTAAAGTTTTTTTAAAAAATGCATTTCGAGTGGCCATTTTGAACATACCTTCCATTTGAACCAACTTAGCTTGAGTACACATAAAAATTAGTTCATAGAAGGCCAGTTACCAAGTGGTAACTTGCCACAATATGCATGTAAAACCTTGGCATCTCCGTTCCAGTTCTCTGGATTTATGATCTGTGCGCAGAAATTTCTTCCCACTACTCAGAAGAACCATATGCCACCTTGCTAACTTCCTACTTGGTAGGAAGTTGCCTGTGTTCACACCATAACTAGGAAAAGAAGTGCCAGTCATCTATGGTGGAAATGGCTGTGTGCCCTTGAAGATCCTCTGGGATTCATATATCTCCCCAAAGGCAAGATCCACAAGCCTTACAAATGGTATCAAAAGAAGTTGTTCATAACTCATGCTCCTTCTTTACCTTCTCCTATTCTAAGAACCTGCTGCAGCTTGCAGAAATAGCATTAGCCCCACTTAATTCCCATGTGAGCTGTCAGTCTTTGTGCCCAGATGGATTGGTGGGGTGAGGGAATAGTTTGTTTATTTTATTATTTATTTATTTATTACATTTTTATACCGCCCAATAGCCGAAGCTCTCTGGGCGGTTCACAAAAATTAAAACCATGAAAAGCATAAAAACAACCAACCAGTTAGAGGTATGCTCACTCATCCCAAGACTCTTAGAAATAAATACTGCCCTCATGCTTTCAGATGTTGTCATAACATAATAATGACTAGGAAATTTGATGGGTCTAAGAACCTGGCGCCTATTGGTTTTAGAGATGGACAATGTATTTACACATTGTCTAAACAACTTGGGACCAGGATACCTGAGAGAGCGCCTTCTCCCTTACCAACCTGCCCGGTCACTGAGGTCATCCGAGGGCCTGCTCCTGGTGGTTCCACCTAGATCCATCCTCCGATTGGAATCCACCAGGGGAAGAGCCTTCAGCGTGGTGGCCCCCCTCCTGTGGAACTCCCTGCCTCTGGAGGTCAGGCAGGCGCCAACCTTGTACTCCTTTCGGCACCTCCTGAAAACATCTTTATTCCAAGAAGCCTTTCTTTAACATGCAGCCTTGGATTTCTGTGTTGTTGTTGTTTTGCTTCTTTTTAAATTTTGTTTTAACTGTTTTATTCTGTTTTTATTTTCATTTTTACCTTGTACACCACTCCGAATTTTTTCAATGGGGAGCGGTATATAAATATTCTAAATAAATAAACAAATAAATAAAATTTGTGTGCGTGTTCATGAAGTTGCTTTTTGGATTGAAGAAGTAATTTTTGAACAAACTAAATCTGTGCTAGCATCAGCATCCAAATGTGGCCTTAATTTCCATTGTACAAAATACTAGAGTAACACAACGTCAGAAGCCCCAGGTGCTGAACCCTGGGTAGGCCTTTCTGTGTTCAAAAATATTCTTTTTTTCAGAGGGCTCTACGCAAAATTCAGCACGAGGCAGGAGTTTGCTTGTGTACTTTGTAACAGTTGAGGAGCTGCAGCTCTTGTTGATTAAGTTGTGAGTTTTAAAAGTGACAGTTGCAATCAGTCTCTAATTTGGAACTTTCTTGGCAGAATGGTGTCTCACTACTATGGAAATGGAGATGTTTGCGATTTAACCGACAAACCTCGACAGGTGACAGTGAAATTGAAGTGAGTTGCATCCTTAAAAAATATGACGTTCTGGACTGACATGTTCTACCCCAGTGAAGGGCTTTTAAAATACATTCCACTTTGCTTTTAAGCACAACTACATGACCACATCTTTCTTAAACGTTGGGCACAATACAGAAAGGTCTCTTAGGTACACCTAAAGACTTGCATGTGCCTCTGCGAGGGCTTGAACCATTATTTCCTCCAGATAGCAGTCCCCACTCTCAGTTTTGCAAGGCCATGTTGTGTCTGCTGCTGAAGTTGTTATAACTCCCATGCCGATAGTCGTGCAGATGAATAGTATCTTCTGTATGGTGATGTAAATACTTATCTCTGCCTTGCCTCTCCTGGAGAAACGGGTTTTAGTTTGTGCCTCTGTGCCATGTGGCTTTCCAAGCGGACAGCTTTCTGTCTCAAGCAGTTGGTGCTTGAAATGGGGATATACATTGCAGCAAGTCTTGCAACATCATTCGTGGAGCTTCACAGGATATGTCAGCAGAGAATCTTGGGACTGGATAATAGCCTGGTTTAAACAATAAGCGTCCTTCTCTCAAGCCTGGGATGCCCACTAATAACCTTTTCTGTCTTAAGGTGCAAAGAATCGGATTCTCCTCACGCAGTAACTGTATATATGCTGGAGCCTCACTCGTGTCAGTACATTCTTGGGGTACGTACTCGTGCACTTCATTTAAATCATGCTGACATCTGGGAATAAAGTTTCTCAGGAAAGTTGTGTTTTGCTTACAGAACGCATGCCAGCTCAGTTTTCCATCGGTTTTAGACTGGCATTGTATCTACACTAAAGCTTTCTCCAGGACCTTGATGGCAAGCCTTTTATAACCACCGTGTACCTTTCTACAAGATATGCTGGAGGGAGCGAGGGAGAACAATTAATATGTGGGACGGGACCTTGGCTGTGACTGATCTCCATGAGCTTTTATTTTTAGAGTTAATACCTCAAGATTGATTTAAGAGCTGGTTAAAACCATTTTAGGTGCCGTTCTTCAAGCAAAGTGTTCAAATGCCCGAGTGACGTAGTTGCTAAATCATTTTGCATTTTAAAATCAGCAGTGGCGAGCTAAGGGGCTCCTATTTTAGATTCATTTTATTTTACTTTATATGATTATTGAGCATATTAGAGGTTGGATGGAGCTTTCATGCTCAGATTTGTATCTGGCCAGGTTTTAATGGCTGAATTCATTCCGATGTTAGAATTAAGGCGAACTACGTTTGCAGGAGTAATCCTTTCTTCAGAAATACTCCACTTAGGCCACACTTTGACAGAGCTGAAAGGTCGCCTTAGGCTTTGAGGTGTAAACTTCTTTGTTCAAGCAAAAGTTATTTTTTATTAAAATAAAACCCTTTGAATGTTAGGAATATTGGGAACAATCCCAGTGTACATTGATGGTGCTATATAAATAAATAAATAAATAAATAAATAAATAAATAAATAAATAATAAAAAAATAATCCAGCAGTCCCCATTGATTTTAAAGATGTGAACTTCCACTCAAATCAGTGGAATTTCAAATTTGTTTCACGATACCCAGGCAGTGCCGAATTATTCTCTTTTCTGAGAAGAGTTTGAATTTTTAGATAGCCAAAGGAATCGGGGTTCCATGTCTTCCAAGAAAAGAAATATCTTAACAGGTACAACCCAGCCACCTGTTAAGTTATTTCTTTTCTTCGAAGACCTAGAATCCCGATACCTTTGACTATGTAAAAAAAAAAAACCTCTTCTTAGAAAAGAGAACAATTCTGCACTGGCTTGGCATTGTGAAACAAATGCTCAAGATGACTGTGCAAAAGACTTCCTTCGGATGTGCCTGCCTGTTTCTCAGTAGTACCAAAATGGCTGGTCATGACAGGTGGGATGTATGCAAAAGGGAGGCTTCTAGTTTTGCAAGGATCTTGGGAGCTGGAGGAGTGCCTCCCTCCCTCAAGAGATTTTTTTTAAAAAAGTTAGTGCATGGCCAGACTGTCGGAGTTGGTGGTAAGACTTACCCTGACTGCAGCTTTGAACCTGCTGCAGTGGGTCCCCTACGCTTCCAGAGTAGATTTTGAGGGCATGCAGGGGGGTTGTCATGATTCCAAGCCCTCCTGTGATGCAAGACAATAAAGAGGTCTGCCAAGTAATCCACTAAACTTTATTCAGCAAATAAACATCTCTTCGCACCTGAAGGGAGTGTAAATACTAGGAGTTTTCCTCTAAGCTAAAACTTGTCTAACTAAACTAGGCAATTGTTCTTTCACCAAAACACAGTTTTCCCTGAGACGCTTTTGCTTCAGGGAGGATTCTTCTGAAGGCGTCTTTGGTGAGAAGCTAGCCGAGTTGATTGCTTTTCCCCTTCTTTCAGCTACGCCTGCTTGACCCTGTGGCGGACTCTGGGATCAGTCAGCTCTGAAGTCCCTTCCCCCTCTGAGGAAAGCTGAGGAAAGCTCAGCATTCCCTCTGATAAAATCCAGGGAAGGTTCATCTCTGGCTCCTGAAGAGCCTGGGAGAATCTCTTTCCCTACTTCCTGTGTTGGCTGGTAAATTTCTAGTCCTGTTCCTTCTGGTTCAGAATCTGATTCCGATTGATACCCTGAAACCCCTGATACTGACAGGTATACAGGTGAGGAGAATCAATTCCAATGATGGAAGCAGTTTGATCAGCAGAACTACTTCATGATTTCACCCAGCATGCTTAAATAGACCACATAGTTTCAATGGGTTGGACTGAGATTTAGTGATACTTAGGAGCAGACACATTGAAATCAATTGCAATTCAGTTAGTCATGACTAAAAACAGACCATTTTTGATAGATGTATGTTGGTATATCTAAATCTGTATCTAACACATTGTTTCCTGTACTTTAAATTTCCTGTAAATATATTTTAATAAAGCAAATGGCTAAACATTATCCAACATTCCAAAAGATACATCTTCTTTGGATAATCAGATTGTCTACCCATCCTTCTTAATAGCTGTTCATAGAGGGTGGGTCTGGGTTCCCACCTCCCACAATTAACTCTTATCACCATTGTGGCTGCCGTTAAAAGGTCTTAACACTTTTGTCTACAATTTTTCCCTCCAGGTGGAATCACCAGTTATCTGTAAAATTTTGGATACAGCAGATGAATACGGACTGCTTTCAGTGCCCAGTTAATAGCACATGGGATTCATTAAAAGTTTGGGGCCTTGGAAGCTGGAAAGTACAGTTGGGAATTCTCCACATGAACCCAATGGTGAAGAGAAGCGCTGTGCCAGGAGGACCTCACCAGCAGACCCATATAAAACAAAACGCTATCATGAACCACTTTGTGAATATTATATGTATATAAGAGGCTATTGATAAACTTTTAAAAATTAAAAATCATACCTTGGATCTTTTCACTTGCCCTGTAATGTGGAGCGGAAGTCTCTCTTTTCTAAGGTGTTGCAGTGTCTGTTTGGATTGAGAAACTGTCATCTTTACTGAAAACGATTGCTCCCTTCCCTTGAAGGGGGATGGGAATGAAACTGAGACCATCTTCTACCTGCCGTCTTCTGGTGATACAAGTAAACAGCACTTTCTACCCATTTAAGTGACTTTGGTTATTGAAGTACCTGGCTGCTGCAGAGAAGTTTCTTTGGCTTGGCTCAGGTATTTCACATGCTGTAATAAAGTTTTGCTTGCCAGAAGAGCATAGGCTCTTCCCTCCCCACCACACATCTAAAGTAGCAAGTGGGGGCATGTACAAACAGTTACAAAGAAAGAGAATGAGCAGCACAGATTTTTTCCGTTCTGTTACGCACACGAACTCAATACATTTCCTGCCTCCATGGAGCCAGCTCTGGGGACACCTGTTGCAGCCCTTCTGTGTATATCAGGAATATGGGGCATTGATGCCCATCTACCCCAAACGGGGAGGTACCCAGCTCAAGCAGGGAAGATGCTGCTGTGGCTATCCAGAGACGTGCAGCAAACCATCTGAGCAAAGGAGCTGTAGTCGCCAGCCTCCACCATGGAAGTGGATACCTTGTGGCTCCAGATATTTTCATCTACAACTCCCACCATCCCCCAATGCTGGCTATGACCTGCGCCTTTCACACAACCCGGAATTGCATAGTGCTCGTGGTTTACTTACGCTTCCTCGTGTCGTTGTCAATACCCTGACCACCCATGCCAGTAATCCCAGCGGCCATTGTGCCATGAAAACACATGCACCGGTTGCTCCATTGCTGTGCAATGACAGCCCGAGTCTGGCTATGATGCCTAGACTATTGCTCAAAGTGGTGGGCGACTCTATGGTCACTGTGTTTTTGTGTGGAATGGGAGCCCAACAGACAATATGGTAATGGGGGTAGTTACCTGTCATTGGGTTTTCCTCTCCCCACGCGACACTTTGAGCCCTTGTGGTTCATTTCCCAACACTAACCGTGGTGGCTTAATGTCATGTGTGAGCAGACCCTTTGTTTTTCTCTTTTCTGTATTGGTTTGTGAACACACATCTTGCTAGACCACATGTGCAGATAAATTGCCAAGCAGGCCTTGTTTGTAGTTTCTCACCTCAAGTGTCAGTTCTTTTCGTTGAAAAAAGCAAGTTAGAAATACTGGCCTTCAAATAAGAATTGCAGATTGCGTGGCATTCTTGATTATGTTTATCTTAACAGTCATGTGCTGGTGCTTTGATGGCCTGTGGTATATGAAGGTGGGTTGGTCCTGGTGCATGGCAAAGAGGAACCTGAGATGGGATCAGAGCACAAACCGTATGATGCCTTCATTTCATACAAGGAAAACAATGCACTGTGGACTAGAGACCTTGCTGGAAACCAATACATTTAAATTATGTTACCTTGAAAGAGACTCATGCCAGGGCACCCAGTTCTTGAGAACATTTTATATTGCATTGAGAACAGCACTAAAGTTCTTTTTGTGCTGCCACCCAGTTTTGTCAACAGGTGCTGTTGCCAATATGAGCTGTACTTTGCTGAACATTGGGTCCTTAATGAAAACCAAGACTCTCATTATGATTTTGCTGGAAGACCTCCCACCCAATAGCATCACACACAAATTCAGCAAGCTTAAAAAGCTGTTGAAAAGGAAAACCTACTTGAAACAGAGACCACAGGAACACTAACAAAAGCTCTTCTGGCGCCAGATGAATGTTGTGCTGAAAACTGCCAATGATGTTGGGAGAATGAGTTGCACCAGGAAAAGGATGAGATGCATGTGAAATTGAAACAACATGAATGAAGAGCATGAACGTTTGCTTGCTAAGAAGGACTCTGGACATCTTTTTTTTAAAAAAGATAAAATACTGTCAAGTAATAGTTAACCGTTTCAACACTTTATTACAGCAGTAGCATTGAATAGAGAAATTCTGGCCAATACCAAAAAAACTAGAAGACTCCTTTATGGAAGTACCATTGTGCCGATTCACCTGGAAGCATCATGCCAAATCAATAGTAGACCTTGGCATTTTGAGCTGTTCTACTGTGGACGAATTTACATGTTTACGCCTATTTTGTGGGGTGCACACCTAAGATGTTTTGCATGCATGCTTGAAAATATAAGAGTGTGAACAAGTGGGGATAAACCTAGTGTGCAAACATGTTGAATCAGGAACCAGGACTGGCCAAGGGTCCTTAGCAAATGTTCTGTGCATTTTCTTCCTGAACCCATTGCTATGTTCCTGCAACTATTTTGCCAGTAGAAGCAGCTAAATCATGTGGGTTAATTGGCACTGGAAAGACCACAAATACTCTTCCCTGAAGTGAAAGATCTATGCATGTGTGATCATGAATCCTTCAGGGCTACAGCATAAGGGGCCCTCACTCATTGCTATCATGCTGCTATTGAAGTCCGAAATAGCTCCCGGTGAGTAGCCACATTTGTCAACAACAACAACAACACTCGAGTAGTAGATTAGGAGCAAGTCTACTTAAGAGACAAGAAACTTTGAATCTTAGGGTAAGATGGCTGCGGTCAGCTTTGTGGTCAGCAGTGTATATAGGTGGGGACAAAGAAGTAGTAGTAGAGGGAGGAGATGGGATGGGGGGGAAGCATTGCAACAATCGCCTCCCACCTTGTTCTGGTACCTTTTAACCTGTTAGGTTCAGTGACGCAGAGCCCTGGCCTTGCCAACAGCTGTGACACAGTTTTAAAAAACCCACAACTGATCAGCTACCACTTACACAAGGGTGTTTTTGCCCCCAATATGGAATATCAATATTAAAAATAGATGGGTGGTCAATTGATTGGCATTCCAGTTCCAGTGCTGCTCAGAACTTCTTTGAAGTTTATGAAGTAATTACATTATTTTGTTAACTTATGTATTAATGATTAAGTGCTTCTAAAAACGAATTAGTTACAGTTAGTGCTATTTAATTGAAATCTTAATTTTTCACGAGTAGTATCTCTTGGATAAGCAGATGCTGGGAAGTGTAACAAGGCAGAGCTACCAAGATCATGCTTTGCTTGTGCCCAAGAACGTCTGTTTGAACACACAGTGATGAGCTAGAAGACGAACCTTTGCCTTGAATTAGCATAAACCTTCCAACTCTACTATTCTGTGATTCTATCATGCTTCTCCATAGAAAAATAAAAAGTGGGCATGTCATGGAGAAAGCTAAGCTAGAATCTGGAGCCCTCACATGCTAGCTTTCTGTGTGTAGGGCTTATTTTGTATGGAGGATCACTAAATCCTGTAGTAATATGGGCGGGGGGTGTTTGGGTTTTTAAAAAACTATAATGGGTTGGAGCTAAAGACCCTCAGAATGTTCTTGTGTTTTACCTTCATTTCCTTATTCAGTGCGTTTTTATGTTCTTTAATGAACAACTTGATCTGAGCCTATGAAAATGTGTAGCTGGAAAAATAGTGGGTTTGGACAAAATGAGATCTAGGTTTGAATCCCATCTGCTCTAAAGTCCTACACAGGTTTGAAATAGGACAAAATAAAATAGGATAACTCCATATAGGTTCCGCCAAGTTCCTTGAAGAAGGCCTGGGTACAGAAATGACCAATATACAAAACGTGAAGGAGAACCACGGGATGAGGAATTGCCCAGTGTGTGTTTAAGTCAGAACAATGATTATCAAGACATACACCGGACTGTTCCAAAGACCAGGTTAACCTGCCAAAATGACTGAAGTAGTTAATTTGCGTTGCTTTTTTGTCATGTAAAAACGGTCATGTGAAATCCACCCAGGGACTCAAATGTAATTATTCCTCAATGAAGTGTCTTGGGCAACTGGGCACCACAGGTCAGTACAGGAAATTCATTTATAACCCTTGGCAAAAGTGAGGCCTCTGCTTGCAAATGCTACTGAATTTTCATCACATGTCACAGGGCTTCACATACACAACTACCCAGAAGCAATGTTTATCAGTATTCAATGTAAGGACAACTGTGGTTCAATAAATGTATGAATAAACACACCTTACCTAAAGGCAAGAATTATCTCTCCCATGCTTGCAAAAGCAATTCCCAATAGAAGCCCAGCCCCCCAAAAAGACCACTAATATTGTCATAGTCGAGGGATGATAGCTGTCATTACCACTACCTTTAATTCCTACAGGCATTCCCTCCCCAATGATGGTTATCTGGGACCAACATGTTTATACTTTCAGCAGCAGGCAAAAACATTATTCTCCCAGACTTTTAGGCTTTGGCTGTTTTAATACCTTTGTTTCCTTTCCTTTTCTTCTAGCTTTTTTAAAACTTATTTACTTTGTAATTTATTGTATGTAAACTACTCTGGAAACATGGTTGAAGGGAAGTATATAACTTTTCTAATAATTTAATACATCTTAATTTGTGGTGTAGCCACAATGGTGTAGTTGCTAAAGTGTTGGACTGGGAGTCGGGAGATCCGGGTTCTAGTCCCCACTCGGCCATGGAAAACCACTGGGTGACTTTGGGTCAGTCACAAACCCTCAGCCCAACCTACCTCACAGGGTTGTTGTTGTTGTGAGGATAAAATGGAGAGGAGGAGGAGGAGGGCTATGTACATCACCTTGAGTTCCATAGAGGGAAAAAGGCGGGATATAAATGCAATAATAAATAAATTAAATAATTTGTCAAACTGAGTAATTAAGTCTTACCATAACTGCCACATAAATGTTGGTACTTTTGACATGCTTAAACTACAGGTTTCAGCATGTTTGGGTCATTTAGATACCCCCCCCCAAAAAAAAATTTTTTTGGATATGTAGTGTTTCATTTCCCCTATGCACTCAGTTTGTGCCCAGTGCTATTTTAGCATAACCATCACATTAAAATACACACACACACACACACACACACACAATGAGAGGGGGCGGTCGAACCATCACAGAACAACTGGTCCCTTTATTATAGGAGAATACATGAAAAATGATCTGTCAAAGATTAGGGTGGGAGAAGTTTAATCAGTATTAATTTAATCAGTATTTATTTAATCCCTTTATAATCCCAAAGCATATGAGATTTTTTTTAAAAAAACCAAATAAACACAAGGGCCAACAGTACCCTGTTATTCCAGTAATATTTTGGGAATTGGAAAATTACAAAGGCAATATGTATTAGCAAACATATAAAGGGATATACTTTCAGTACTAAGATACTGCATGAGAATAATTTCTATGCTCAATGTTGGGTTTCATAGCGCCTACTATTAACCAGTCAAAAATCAGTTCTTTATATTTTCCTAAAGCGGTACCTTAAAAATACCAATGCTCACACAATAAAGAGGATCAACAAATATGAGACAGTTACTGTAAAGACATTTATAATCAAGAACAGGGTACCTGCTCTTGCAATGATCCTGTACATTGCACAAGAATGGGGATGCTAATACAGAAACTGGACCCTTGAAATCTCAACTGTTACTGCAGAATTTTTTTAAAAAAAAAATCTTTGGTTTTGTGATTTGCAAAGGTTTGAAATTGCATGTGTGTGACAGCTCTTGCTGTAACTAGACCTTGAACAGATAAGCATAACCCCACATGATGAGGTTGTGTTGCTGGGATTAGCCATTTCATTTCAGGTGAGTTTCAATGGCCTTATAGGCCTCTTCCAACTCTACTATTCTATGATTCTATGAATGCTCTGCCACATAGAGCGCTCCCTGTATATACAGAAATATCATGCCAGGGGGTCGTTTCTAGGCTAGCCCCTCTCCCCAACACATGAATTTTCTATGTGTCAGCTACATTTTATGTGTTGGAGTGTGCTATGCAGCGTTCCTGACCATTGACCATACTGTTCCCTCTTGTTAATAGTTATGTGAGGTTTAACACACTGAAGGGGAGAGATAGAAAGAGGCTGGCAAAACTTACAGCGATGGATGCAAAGCTTCCAAGGAAGAGGGGCCATAGCTCAGTAGTGGAACGCATGCTGACGGTCAAAGGTTCAGTCACTGGCAACCCCAATTCAACTAGTATTTTAGGTAGTGGGGCTTGAAAAGCTGTCTGCCCAGAACTCTGAGGAGCTGCTGTTAGTTGGAATAGACCAGCCTAACCCAACCTGTGCCTTACAGATATTTTGGATCACAATTCCCAGCATTGTCCATGCTGGCTAATGCTGATGGGAGTTGAAGTCCAAGACATCTGGAGGATACGAGGTTGGAGAAGGCTGGAGTAGATAGTAATGCACTAGTGACTAGATGGACCAATAATCTTGCCTGTGTCATATGCATGCTCACAACAGCATCATATAGTGAGTCTGGGCAAAACTAAGCCAAGGCCACCAGTGTTTGCTTCACCCACTACTGCAACTACAGATTGATTATAATACTTCTGCCTTTTATATAGATCTTTTCCCAAGCACATCACAAGTGTTAATTCAGCAATAGTTCACACTGACAGAAAGGTGGGCAAAGAACCAGCCAAGGCTGAAGCCTCCAACAACTGCATTCCTCAGATGTTTTTGGACAGCAGCTGCATTCATTTGTGATCATTGGCTATGCTGGCTAGGGCCCATTAATCTCCAGCATCATCTGGAGGACCATCGGTTCCTCATCCCTGCATTACACGTACCTCGGTCCTTCATGAGGGCTGCTATGAGGATGAACTTTGGGGATATCCCATGCCCCTTCTCTAAATGTTCATTTTTTGTATTAAAAATGTCTAATCCTTTTATTTACAAACCTATAAAAATGTACTTGTGGTTTTCGAACCAATATCAGTAAGAAGTAAATTGACTCTCACCTTCCGGTGCTCTAGCCAATGCGTGCTAAAATACTGGATGAGTGACAAGCGCTTCTTACTTATTTTAAGTGTTATTAAAATGATTTAATACATTAAACAATCCAATTTAAACAATTACACTTCTTGTACATTTAGACTTTGTGGGTTGCACATTGACATACAATGATCCCTCCTCTGGCAGTTTAGATCTCAAGGCCCGCTACTGCTCTAACACTTCTTTGTATGAATCTGCCAGGTCTGAGCAGAGCTTACATGGGCATACATTTTTAGCTGGAAACAGGGAGGTTCAAGGGGCCCAATGTTGTCCAAAAGGACACAGACGCCTCAGAAAAACAAATAAAACAAAACTTTGCTTGGAACTTGAGTTCCTGAGAGTGCAATTCATCTCATAGGATATTCCCATTGGCTAGGGTGACCATATGAAAAGGAGGACAGGGCTCCTGTATCTTTAACAGTTGCATTGAATGGGGAATGTCAGCAGGTGTCATTTGTATGCATGCAGCACCTGGTGAAATCCCCTCTTCATCAAAAGAGTTAAAGCTGCAGGAGTCCTGCCCTCTTTTTCATATGGTCACTTTACAAAAGAGGGCAGGGCTCCTGTATCTTTAACTGTTGTGATAAAGAGGGAATTTCTCCAGGTGCTGCATGCATACAAAGGACACCTGCTGAAATTCGCTCTTCATCACAACTGTTAAAGATACAGGAGCCCCGTCCTCCTTTTCATATGGTCACACTACCATTGGCAGGAGTGGGAAAGGCCATTTTCACCAAATCACCTTTTCCCCCTACAGTCTCCCTCTCTCTCTCTCTCTCTCTCTCTCTCTCTCTCTCTCTCTCTCTCTCTCTCTCTCTCTCTCACACACACACACACACACACACACACACACACACACTGCACCTTCTAAAAAAATTGCTCCAGAAGGTTGGTGGCCTGTCCAGAACAGCATGGGTGGTAGAGCTTGGCTGTAGGTTGAAACTGCATTCCACATGACATTCTGCAAGCAGGAACCTCCATTAAATTGGAGTCCTTTCCATTCCCGGAAGGGTAATTCAGGATTGAAGCCCTTGCCTTTCTTTCTTTCTTTTCTCATCATTTGGCTCCTGTTCACTGCTCCTCTTGGCAGCTGTTTTAGCACAATCCCCACCCCCACCCCACGCACAAATATGGTTCTTCTTGCTGACATCAACAACAGCCAAAGTTAAAGGAAATGTTTCTCTCCAAACTGTATTCTTTAATACAAACCAGTTGATTCCCTGTGAACACAGTTCATGGAGAAAAATCAAATCTAACAAAAGGTTTAACTTAACTAAAGGTGTACAGAGACATTTAAATGTTATTTTGTTAAATTTAAGAACATAAGACATGCCATGCTGGATCAGACCGAGGATCCATCTAATCCAGCACTCTGTTCATAGAGTGGCCAACCAGCTGTCAGCCAGGGACCAACAAAGCAGGACACGGTGCAACAGCACCTTCCCACCCATGTTCCCCAGCAACTGGTGCATATAGGCTTACTGCTTCGGATACTGACGGTATCACATAGCCATCAAGATTAGTAGCCATTGATAGCCTTCTCCCCCAGGAATTTATCCAACCTCCTTTTAAAGCCATCCAAATTGGTGGCCATCACTACATCATGTGGTAGTGAGTTCCATAATTTAACTATGTGCTGTGTGAAGTACTTCCTTTTATTTGTCCTGAATCTCCCACCAATCAGCTTCATGGGAGGACCCCCAGGGTCTAGTATTATAGGAGAGGGAGAAAAATGTCTCCCTATCCAGAGTCTGCACACCATGCATAATAGGGGTGACCATATTACACCAGCTTTAAAATCACTACACTGGCTGCCAATTAGTTTCCGGGCGAAGTATAAAGTGTTGGTTATTACCTTTAAAGCCCTACATGGTTTGGGTCCAGGAACGCCTTTACTTCAGCCAGCAAAAACTAGATTAACAACTGTTACCCAGAGGACCTTCTCTTCTGCCGCTCCCAGACTGCGGAATGGCCTGCCGGGAGAAATCCGCCAACTCAACAGTCTTTCTGAATATTTTAAAAAAAAAAACAATAAAGACTTATTTCTTCCAGCAGGCCAACCTAGTCAAATTTTAGATCTGGCTGTTAATTTAATAATGTATTTGTTTTATATGTTTTAAACAGTTTTATGTATTTTATAATATTTTTGTATTCTATGTTGTTCCCTGCCTTGATCCAGAGGGAGAAGTGGGTAAGGTTATATATATACATATATATATACACATACATATACATATATACCATATTTCTTCGATTCTAAGACGCCATCAATTGTAAGATGCACACTAATTTCAGTACCACCAACAGAAAAAAAAGCTTTGATTCTAAGCAATAATAAACGCACCCACGATTCTAAGACACACCCCATTTTTAGAGATGTTTATATGGGGGGAAAAGTGTGTCTTGGAATCGAAGAAATACCGTATATATAATTTGTACACCACAAACAGCAAGAGACTTCGTTTCTTGCAATAACTAAACTTTGACTGGGTTACTTTCAACTGTAGAGGTCTCTTAATTTGCTTCATGATTTGTTTACAGGCCATACGTTACTGATATATCATTGTCCTTTGGACTGCACCTGTGTTTATAAAGTTGTACAGGGACTATTTTGTGTTCATGTTTCATTTTGCTCCAATTTGCAATTATTTCTTTTAATTGTACTTGACTCTTTTATGATATTAAAAGAAAAATTTTATAGTACATTATTAGAGGAGATAGCCTAATTCTTAAAAGGAAAAACAAGAAAACTTTATGGACGTACATAAATAAACTCCCAACTTTGAATTACAGTGAAAACCGTTTTTATTCATGGAGTCTGTGCGTCAAGAGCTTTCCAATGAAGTGGGTTTCATGAGAATTGGTCAATGGAAAGGCAGTCAAAAAGGGATGACCAACTAACTCCTTACTTGGAATTATACATAAAATCAAAACCTGAATGCATGGAACCTAAAATGATAACGTAGTAGGCCAAATGTGTTTCAACAGCAGTCTTTATCAGTGGCCTAAAAGAACTACAAAACAAAATCTAACAAATCAAACTCAGCACTTTTCCTCCACTTTGACTTTTCTGGATGGTAGATTTTGTTAAGGACTATTTTTGCTCTGTTGTTCATTGATTCTTCTTGCTGACTACATGACCCAGCCAATTAGGGATTGTGTAGTAAGTGTGATAGCACTTGGCCAATCAGACTAGGTTGCGAGATGGCTTCACAAAGCCAAATCAGAGTAAGGGCAACACTTCCAGCCTCTATTCTGAATGGGAGATTTTCACCCAGTTTCACACACACTCGACGCACACTCCACCCCTAAAGAGACAGAGCTAGAAACTAAGAAACCCCTGGCTCATATCTCACCACCACCAAATAATCTTAGTTATCCCACTCTCTCTCAGCCTTCTAAGCTACAACTTGGGAGCAAGAATTCTAACTCACCTTGCAAGGTTGTTGTGAAAATTACTGAAATAACACATGTGATGGAATTTGAAGATACCCAATAGCTGTATAAATCCTAAGTATTCTTGGTATTCTACCCTTCCTTCACACACACACACTGTGTAGTATGGCAGACCTACTTGAACTCATCTGGGTTTGTTATCTATTAAAAAAAATCTCTTCCCAGCCAGTCCCTATGCCAGGAACCAACTTCAACTTGCCTTTGATTACACTACTAAATTTGGATCATTCGAATTCGTCTGTTAGGAGGTGTAAGGGAGAGATATAAAACAGACTTGCAGATAACCATTTTCTTGGTTGCCGGTGGCAAGAAAAGCAATCACCTGGTGACTGAACAGCAAAGTCTTTAAACTGGAAAAGTGCTTGTCCTTCATGACTTTCATGTGCATTACAGTTGCCTTAACACTTGTTTTAGATACATTGGCTAATAATTCAAAAATGTTTTGGACTAATAACTTTGGAGGGTTTATTTACAAGGCTGATATAGAAAGAAGATCCTGTCTGAGTAAAAGGGATTGTATCAGCTCAGCTTCAGTTCCTTAACCATCATGTAAGTCTAAATTTCTGTGAAACCATTTGTTTCCTCTCGAACAGTCATCTTTCTCCCAATTCATATTGTATTCAAAATTATTTCAACTATCTGTGTTCCTGGCAGAATATCCAACTCTTGGGTCAGAGGAAGCTTCAGCACCTTGTGTTCTTGGACAGAACCAGTGCCTCTGAACCCTGAGGAGGCATTCTGCTGACAATTGCCCTGAGTCCCCCTTTTAATTTCTTTTAAAAAAATAATTATTCACCTTCTTTTCTTTTCTTTTAGGGTGACCCTATGAAAAGGAGGACAAGGCTCCTGTATCTTTAACAGTTGTATAGAAAAGGGAATTTCAGCAGGTGTCATTTGTATATATGGGGAACCTGGTGAAATTCCCTCTTCATCACAGCAGTTAAAGCTACAGAAGCCCTGCCCCGATTTGTATCTGCTCACTCTAATATAGCTCCATTGTGATATAACCATATAACTAATATAACCATTGGTTATAACTAATGGTTATAACTAATATAATTAATGGTTATAACTAATATAACCATTAGTGATATAACTAATATAACCATTGTGATGAAGAAGGAATTTCATCAGGTGCTGCATGCATACAAATGACACCTGCTGAAATTCCCTTTTCAATACAATTGTTAAAGATACAGAAGCTCTGTCATTATTTTCATATGGTCACGCTATATTATTTTATTTTCTGGTGCTTCAGTACCTAACCACTTCCAGCTGCCATCTTGGTTTCCTTCCCAATGGCCCAGACACTGAGTCATTACAGGATAAGGTGAGGGGGGAAACATATCCATTGCCACAAAAAAACTGTGGCAATTTAAAAATTTAGTGGCAGCCTTTTTCTTTCTTTTTTGCCTCACAATGTACTGGGGGAAAAGACAAATAATTTTTTAAATTAAAAAAAGATTTAAGGGAGGTCTCAGTGGTGGTAAGGGGCCCATGAATGCAACCCCTCACAATGGCACTTTGCCAAAAGCCCCTCAGTCGTGATCCCAGTCCGGGGGGGGGGGCACAGTAAATGCTTTATGACCCACTCAATTAAACACACATTGCCAGCAGTTTTTTTTATGTTCTGCATTAAACCAATAATATATACAATTCAGAGCAGAAATATTTAAAGGGTGATGTTCTTTGCTAATGCTAAAACTGTGTACTTCTGAGAAAATACCATAGAAACAATAAAATAATATCCAATTCAGTTCTAAAACAACAGAGCACTATGTAGATTAGGGTTTGGCAGCCGTTTGGACAAAAGGCAGATTTAAAATGGGATGCTGGAGTTCAGGAACAAACAAAAAAATACTTTTAGTGTTTAATACACACTGGGACTAAGTAACAAGAAATCTTTAAAAAGAAGAAACAGACAATGACCTCCTCCCTCCTATGGAATTCCCTGCCTCTGGAGGTGAGGCAGGCTCCAACTTTTTATTCCTTTCGGCGCCTCCTGAAAATGTCTTCGTGCTGGGAAGCCTTCCCTCGATGACCAGCCACAGTTCACTTTGCATTTTGCTTCTTTTCAAAATCTATTTTAATGTGTTTTTATTTTATTTTATCTTGTATACAGCTCCGAAATTTTGAATTCTCGATCATCCCAGAGTGCAGGACACGGAATAACGGGCTCAAGTTACAGGAAGCCAGATTCCGGCTGGACATCAGGGAAAACTTCCTGACTTGTTAGAGCAGTACGACAATGGTACCAATGACCTAGGGAGGTTGTGGGCTCTCCCACCCTAGAGGCATTCAAGAGGCAGCCGGACAGCCATCTGTCAGGGATGCTTTAAGGTGGATTCCTGCACTGAGCAGGGGGTTGGACTCGATGGCCTTGTAGGCCCTTTCCAACTCTACTATTCTATGATTCTATATAACTATTGTAAATAAGTAAATAAATAAATGAGTGAGATGGAAAGACATAGGTTGCCAATCCGCAACACAGGTACCACAAGCGGCATTTCAAGACAGGAAGAGGAGACCTTGGATGCCTGCTTGTGGAAGAGAGTTAGATCGTAATCTTATCTACCTCTCTTGTGTTGGCTCCTGCCTTCTCAGCTGACTAAAGGCAGAACCACCTCCAGGCATGGAAAAGATTGAATACTCAGACCTGTGAGAAGGGGCACTATATCCTACCTCAGACAATTCATGGCATTCTTGCAAGAGAAGGCTAGCCACCACTGGGATAAATCATGAGACTTGCATGTACTATTTTATGGCAGTTACTATCAAGAGGTGAGGAAAGACCTAATATGTCCTATTATACAGCGTTTCCCCGGTCGCTCTCCCGAGTCTCTTATGATTATTTTACTCCAGGGTACCAATAAGCCTATTACTGAGCAAGTGGCCAATTTTTTAAATTTGGCTATTCTCATTAGACCACTCATGGATGTCTGATCATTATTTTAAACCTACTTATTAGCATTTTCACAGATTTTTTATCCTTTCTTTTTACCATCATATATTTTTTATTAATGTCTGTGTACTTATATGCTGTAACGGTGGTCTGTTGACTGTAAATAAAGATTGATTGATTGACTGCTTAGCTCCCACCAACTACACCGAGGGAACTGGGATCTGTTTAGCAGAAGCACTGTCGTAATCCTGTACTAAGTCGTTTGTTGTGTGATAATGCATGGCAACGTATGATTTTGCAAAACCAAAGGGAGAGTTTGTGGGCTGCAAGCTGTTGGGTGAGCTGACTTCCTGCGAAGGGCAGCTGTTGTAGATGCTATAATAGGGTTCAATGCGAGTGTTCATGGGGGTGGAACTACTCTGACCTCCGTAGTGCTGATGACCAACAGAAGCCTTGGGGCTCAGCACACTTTCTTTAGAGTGACTAGGGCCACAAGCTTGGTCCACAAACTTTTTCTGAGGCTTCGGAGAGAGCATATAAGCGGAGTTGGTCTCATGATGGGACGACTTGTTTCTGTTGGCCTCTAGGCTCCCTTTGCCCACAGCTCGGAGCCGGGTTTTCTGCTTACAGCAGAAAAAAACCAGGGCTAGGTACTGGAGGCACCAAAAGACCCTTCTCCTTAACCCAGCACTGTTACGGGAATATATAAAAGGGTTTAAGCCGGACTTTAAAAAAATGAGTGTAAAACCACACAGTTCAAACTGGTAGAGGATAAAGCCACTGTTCCTGGACAAAACATCCTGAACCAAGGAAATGCCCAATGGGAGGCAGCAAACTAAAACAGAAAGGACAATTACGATGCATGTCACTACGGCTTTAGAGTCCTTGGCTGTGGATAAATTCACTGTGGACACCAGCTGGAATCTGTTGGCGGCAGGCGCAGAGAGCTGGCTAAGGTTCTTTGTGTACGCATGAGTTTGGATGTGCTGCAGCTTGTTGTAGTTTTGGTTTCTGTACAGAGCTGGTACGCTGCACTGCACACCCTCCGCACACCCAGCAGCAGCAAGTGGGTCGATAAATGGCTGAGGCCTAGAAGCATCAACTGTGATGATGGGAGGGCATTTCCGCACTTGGGAGTTTTTCCTCAAGGCCTGGGCGATCATAATGTAAGAGACTGAAACCACCGTCACGCAGCAAATGAAGTCAATGACGTACAAGTAAGGGATGATCTTCCCCTCGCCGCTGACCAGGCTGGAGATGGGAAGGCAGAGGCGGGATTTATGGGTCCTTAAGGTGGCCAATGTGGCCAGGGTGAAGCTCGTGGCCCACATGAGCACAGTGAGCAAGAGAGTGCAAGGGAAAGAGGCGGTCCGATTGGGCTGTTTCCCTAACACCATGCGTAGCCGGTGTAGGGCAATAACAGCCACCGTCTTGAGGGACATGATGATGAAGCCAGAACTGGTGAGGTGGAAGGTGAAGCAGAAAGCATCAGGAATACCAGCTGCAGAATCCAAGAAGAGAGCAAAGGTGAACATGGGGGCAGTCACTCCACAGATGAAGAGGTCACAGAAGGAGAGGTTGAGGATCATGAAGTCGAAGTTGGTCCTGAATTTCCGGAAGGCCGGGTCAAAGAAGGACAAGAAGACAATGAGGTTGCCGTAGGAACCCAAGCAGAAGATGATGGCCAGCAGGAAGGTGCATGTGACCAGGGTGGCTGTGTGGATTATCTCCTGCAGATCCCCTTGGAAGGAAAAGGTGTCATTTTTGCCCCAAGAGGATGGAGGCAGTTGTGCCGAAGAATTGGAGTGATCCGTCCACTTCTCCTCAGCCCACTCCGTCAGGTTCATCCTCACAGGATGCAATGTTATGCTGTCTCAGCACCATGAAATTGAGCAACTCATGTTAGATGCTTGGTGTCCATGGTGGGTGAAGCCTGTTTGTACAAGCATAAACCCCCCCAACCCAAAAATAAGTTAATGGGCATTAGGATATCTAATATCTGGCCGTAAAAGTCTCTCCGGTGTATCATTAACAGCTAAGTTATACTGTGAAGACTAGCAGGGGTGGGCGACTTGTGTCCCTGCTGTTGTTTTGGCCAGTGGAGGCCAGTGGCTCCGAGGTCAATGCAGAGATGACTCCGTTCCGGGTTTCAATCAGAACTCTAAAGGAGCTATCCAAAGTGTTTATCTCCACTGATATCGGAGCCGCCGCCACCACACACACACACAAGTTTTGGGCTATAACTCCCATCTACCCTAATCAGCATAGCCAATAGTGAAGGACGATGGGAGTTGTGTCCCTCTAGATGTTTTGCCAGTTGGTTTGGCCTACAAGTTGCCCAAGCTTGGTGAAAAAGAAACCGTATCTGCCAATTCTCTTACTTGCAAAATAGCCCTTAAACCCACAGGAGAGATCTTAGGCTCAGAAATTGGTAACCTTGTTGAAAATGGATTTGGCTCGCTTTAAACATGCACACACACCAGACAGAAACTGGATTTGTTGACACTAGGGTGACTATATGGAAAGGAGGACAGGGCTCCTGTATCTTTAACAGCTGGACTGAAAAGGGGATTTCAGGAGGTGTTATTTGTATGCATGCAGCACCTGGTGAAATTCCTTCATCACAAGAGTTAAAGCTGCAGGAGCTATTTTTTATTGTTTTATTTATTTATTATTTTATTTATTTATTACATTTCTATACCACCCAATAGCCGAAGCTCTCTGGGCGGTTCACAATATACACATACAAAAGAGGACAGGACTCCTGCAGCTTTAACTGCTGTGATGAAGAGGGAATTTCACCAGGTTCCCCATATATACAAATGACACCTGCTGGAAATGCCCTTTTCTATGCCACTGTTAAAGGTACAAGAGCCCTGTCCTCCTTTCCACATGATCACTCTAGTTGACACAAAACATTGAGAACCATTTCACATGCATGTTTTTAACTGCCACATGCTGTCTTTTCCTTCATCACTTGAGGCCAAACCAACTGGCAAAAAAACATTTCTAACCCTACAGAGGATTCATACCATAACAAATACTTTAGCTCCTAATTCTTTCTCGGAGCAGGAAGGGCCCACATGCTTTCCATACAGAAGGTCCTGGATGCAGTTTTGGCACCTCTAGCTAACAAGTAGCATAAGGCAATTGGAAGCAGCTAGGCAGCGTCTGGTGACACCACATCCAACTGAAAGAGTAGCACACCACAAAGGGAAGGAACCCCTCCAGGCCTGCGCCTGGCTTATCGCCCCAGACTGTTTACCATCTTCAGTCACAATGGCTCTGGGCCAGTAACGTGGATGTAATAGGGGGGTGGCTGGGTGGGTGGAGGGAGAGACGTCCTTACCCACCACCACCCAGCCACCCACCCGAGAGGAAAGAGGGGAATCTTTGCCCAGGCAGCCTCTGTTGTCCCCTTCCCTCACAGTGAGCAAGAGCAAAGCGGCTACCGCAGCCTTCCCCACCCTGGCGGCCTCCAGATGTGCTGCGTTACAGCATCGCCCGTCCAGCACGCTGGGAGTTGTGGTACACTACATCTGGATGGGCACCAGGTTGGGGAAGGCAGAGCTAGACGGCGCTGGCCAGCCCCTAATAAGCCTCTCTAGCGCCCTTCCTTCCGAGAGGAAATCCAAGCACTGGGCCTACCAGGGTTCAGCGCGGCGTGAGAAACTGCCCAAGCCCAGCAGGGCGCAGCTGCGTGTCGGGCTGGGCAGCGGGGAGCCCGAGGCCCTCTCCAGCCACCCAGGCCACGGCGCGCGCAGCGGGATAGGTGGCCGAGCACCGCCGTCCACCCACGGACCCCCGACCGACCGACCGACCGAGCGACCCAGGTAGCCTCTCCCTTACCAAGCGCTGGCCGCTCCGTGGAGGCAGCGGGCGCCGCTCGCTTGGTGCGTCCGCGCGGGGAGCATCCCCCGGCCGGGCTGTGGGGAGCTCTGGAGGTGGCTGCGGCTGGCGGAGTCTGAAGGCATCGCCGGCAGGCGGGAGCCGCGCGACTGGGCTGGCTGTCGCTGCCTCCCTCCCGCGTTTGTGCCGGAGGAGGAGGAGGAGGCGGAGGAGGCGGCTGCGAGCGGGGAAGGGAGGAGGGGGCCCGTGCGCCAAACCCCGCGCGCCCTGGCGCCTCACACGCCAGCGCGCGCTTCCTGGCGACTGCCTGGCGCTGGCGAGCGCGCGGAGCCCGCTGGCTCCAAGGCTCCCCGCGTTCCAGGGACGCCTTTTACCTCACGGAGCCCGCCGGCGCCTCTGGTGCGCCAGCCCCGAACCGCCCTCTCGCCTGCGTCCCCGCCGCCCCCATCCCTGGGCACTCGAGTGTTCGCGTGCGTGACTGAACAGACCTGCACGCACCGCACAGCGCAGCACACCGACACGGCACATATTCACGCGAGCCCTGCTGCTGCTGCTGCCGCCTGCACGGCGACCGCGCGCGCGCAAAAAAGAAGAAGCCACACGCGCCTTCTGCAACAGAAACAGCACAGCCTCCTCCCCTCAGGTAGCTCTTCGCGGGGTGGGCAGGAGGCAAGGTCTGGTGGGAGACCTCTCGTCCGCGAGGATTCCCAGTGGTTGAGGGTTGTTGTTTTTTATCTATTTTTTTTTGTTCGTTTTAGTACATTTATATCCCACCTTTCTTCCACAGGTAACTCAAAGTGGCTACATGGGATTGGAGGGGAGACCACCGGGGAATCCCATGTAGCCACTTTGAGTTACCTGTGGAAGAAAGGTGGCTGCCTCATGTGCCTTCAGACTATGGCTTGGACCTATCGCTGCTACAAAATTGCTTATCCTTCCCAATTAAAGGCTCAGAATTCCTTTAATTTTAAGTAAAAGCAATAATCTTGTGACACCTTAAAAACCAACCAGCTGTCCACGAAAGTGTATACCATTTGATATGCTTTCAAGTGTGGCAGAACTCTGCTGTTTTGTGCGGCAGTAGACTTATCACTGCTACCCTCTGGAAATTCTCTTTTGCATCAGGCTCCAGTTGGTGGATCTCAGGTTTCTACTAAAACAACAGCACCATAATAAAGTAGATTCTGCAAGCCCGAGGTCTGCCCACCTTTAATCTATGCAGCTATGTACACTGCACACAGCCAGATAATGCTCCACACTCCAGCTGCCCCTGTTTTTATCTGGAATGGTCCCATTTTCTGCTACCTGTCCGTGGAAAAGCGCAGCCCAAATTTGCATTCTTCCCCACCTCCTTTTTTTAATCTATATTTTGAAGAGATACTGGTGATACCTTATGAAGTTATTAATATATTTACACACACATGCATGAGTGCTCTTCATGTCCCATGCATCCCAATGCATTGAAAGTGAAGTGACAGTTAAGATGGAAGCAGATGCATCCGAACAAGCATCTACCTTGTTCACATCAGGCATGTGAGTGTATTGACGTAGACACAAAATGTCGGTGCTGCACACCGTTTGCCTTGCCTCCCTCCCACATCATGAAAGTTGCTCAACATGGTTGAGCTGCAAGCAGGCAGCTATCCTATAATAAGTACAATGAAACCCAACACAAGATGAACAGAGCGATCCTCTAGCACAGCCTTCCTCAACCTGGGGCGCTCCAGATGTGTTGGACTGCACCTCCCAGAATGCTGGCTGGGGCATTCTGGGAGTTGTAGTCCAACACATCTGGAGCGACCCGGGTTGAGGAAGGCTGCTCTAGCAGTTCACTCAGAAGCAAGTCCCACTTAATTCAGTGAAATTTACTCCCTGGTTAAGTGTGTGTATAGAACTGCAGCCCTCAACCTGTCCCAACACACACTGCTCCAGAAGCCAGTGCAAGAAAGGAGGAGGTATCAGGCAGTGATCCTTTGTTGAGAATAAAGGTGTTATAAACAAGCATCATCTTGCACACAGCTGCATGATTTCTTTGCCTCATATGGAGGTCCTGTTACCCACTTCAGTTTCACATTAGCTAAGCCTCACGTTCCATTTTAGCTGAAAAAGACGCAACCACACAGCTCATACAGCCATTTGCAATGGCGCGAGCATGGCACAACAATGCAACACCCCTCATGTGTGGATATCAACCCTGCATGTATTTCCTGGATGCTGTTTCCTCATCTGTTCCTTTAAAATGCACGTATACACCCCTCTCCAAGAAAAATATACAGCATGTATACACCACATTCTGTAGTCAAGCTTGGTGGTATTTAATTTAAAGATGTTCTAGCCAGAATCCCTGATCTTGAGTCCAACCTCCCTTGTCATTTCACAGGCTGGGAACATTTTGATAAAGGGTGAATTCCCTGGAGGCAGGGAAAGGGCAGAGATGTTGTTCTTTTAAAGGCAGAATTGTGGGGAGATGTGAAATGTGGAGTCAGACCTTAAGAGCACCCTCCTGCCCATAGATGGCAGTTGATCTTTATCAGAGCGGGAGGAGTGGAGCGCTCTTCCAGTTATAGTTCGACTGTGGCCTTGATTTGTGAGGGTTTTTTTTAAAGTTCCTCTGAGTGACTCACGCATGATTTGCGTTTTTGTGTCATAGCAACAGCTGCATACGTTGTCTTTCACTCACCCATCAGCTCCTCGATCATATACAATGCCATGGAAAACAGGATGAACCCACAATCATTTATGCTGCCATAGAGAAAGGTGCTGGTCAGGAGTAGGACAGTCCCTTAGATCTGATGAGGGAAAATTAGCCATTCCTACACCGGCTGCATGGATTATATGTGGCAAAAAAGAACACACCCTTAGAAAGAGGGTCTGGAACCCACGGAATCCCTTAAAGGTCACTGCCACCTGTAGTTGAATGCAGTGGTGTGATTATGGAAGGACTTTAGGGCAGAGGTCACATAATACTCACATAATACTAGAACCCAGGGTTGTCCCATGAAGCTGATTGGTGGGAGATTCGGGACAGATAAAAGGCAGTGCTTCATCATACAAAGCATAGTTTTTGTGAACCGCCCAGAGAGCTTCGGCTATTGGGCGGTATAAAAATGTAATAAATAAATAAATAGTTAAACTATGGAATTCGCTATCACAAGATGTAGTACAGGCCACCAATTTGGAAGGCTTTAAAAGGGGGTTGGATAAATTCCTGGAGGAGAAGGCTATCAATGGCTAGTAGTCCTGATGGTTTTATGCTACCTTCAGTATACGAGGCAGTATGTCTATGTAACCAGTTGCTGGGGAACCAGTTGACAGCTGGTTGACCACTGTGTGAACAGAATGCTGGACTAGATGGACCTTTGATCTGATCCAGCATGGCTCTTATATTCTTATGCTATTGAAAACCAGCTGTAATGACCAAGAGTCTGATCTCACTGATTCAGGAATCCCGTCGACGTTCTCGATGCAAACTGAAATGAATCCCTAATCAATGGACAAGGAGCTGCAGACGATACATTAGACTCTGTTAATACGGAGACTACGTTGAAAAAGACACAACGGATTTTATTTTGCAAATTTGTTGCAGTGGGCTACTTAGGTATCCTCCACAACCACCTGGAAAAACTTCACTGGCCAACTCTGTGGATGCAATGGTGGTGATGGAGCAAGCTGTCTTCACAGACATCACCACCAGAGTAATCCCCCAAACCAGGCTCAAAGCCAGGTTTGATCAAACTCGTTGTGAGTCTTCCACCACTGTCACTCCAGTTGCCTCTTCTCTGCCAAATGCCCAGAAATCCAGGGAGCTGCCTTAGCTCTGCATGTGGAGAGGAAGATCAGGAGTGATAATGATCATGGTCTAGGTCGTTTTTCCCATTCCAGAGGTTGACCAGGGCCTCAGCAGGGCCACCAGCTATTCAGGCAGGAAAACCCACCAGATCCATCAGGAATCCATCTGGTTCTGCAAGCCTCAGAGAGAGGGCCATTTTAATACATTCCCCAAACTTACTGTGGTTAGGGGGCTCATTAAGTCGAAACTCTATGAGATGGTGATCTGTATATGACAAAGGAGTGATCTTAATCCCCCCCACAGATCTCCATCCATCTGCCTAGCAATAAAAACAAGTCCAACCTCTGTCCAGCTTGATGCATGGGCACAGATATCAGTTGATACAGGCTTAGGATGGCCATGAAATCCTGAGCTGCACCTACTGTGGGGGCATCAACATGGACATGAAAGTCCTACACCAAAAGCCTGGGGTCTCCAAAGCTATGCTAGAGATCATCCCAACCAATTCAGACAGGGAGATGGTTGGGCAGCAGGTTGGATGGTGTGGTGAGAGCTGGTGTAGTGGCTAAGGTGTTGGACTGGGAGTCGGGAGATCCGGGTTCTAGTCCCCACTTGGCCATGGAAACCCACTGGGTGACTTTGGGCCAGTCACAGACTCTCAGCCCAACCTACCTCACAGGGTTGTTGTTGTGAGGATAAAATGGAGAGGAGGATTATGTATGCCGCCTTGGGTTCTTTGGAGGAAAAAAGGTGGGATATAAATGTAATAAATAAATAAATAATATATAGACCCATTAGACCACTATGATCTTCAGGGGAGGCTTTGCTGTCTATCCGCACCCTGCAGAGTCTCATCTGGGAACAACACGGCAACAGTACTCCTCTGTGGTAACACCTCTTACCGGAATGACCTCCCCTCTACAAAACATCAGCCACTGATGATCATGTGCTTTCAATTATTAAAAACTTTCAAAACCTGGTGACTGCTAAACAGGGCACCTGGAAGGGGTGGGGTGGACTCATGATAGACCACTGTACTTCCCCACCCCAGGAGACAAAAGCACAATTCACAGTCCAGAGAGTTTAAAAATATTTAAAACATCTGGACAAATAAAGTGTTGACCAGAGCCCAAAATACAATGCCTCTGCGGTATGAGCATTCTATTGCTGGGGTGCTACAATCCAAAAAAGCCAACTCCCTTGCTGGCATAAGTCTTACTTCTGAAGGAAGTGGTACTTGGAGAAGGGCATGGGTCGAAGAACTTAACATACAGGTAGGCTGATATGAAAGGAGGCATTGCTTCAAGCTATTTTGGGTTTTGAGAACTAAGCACCAGCACACTGAATGGGGTGCAAATAATTAAAGCTCTTCTAAAATTGGCAAGATATGATCTTAGCAAACAGTGCCAGTCAAAACTCTGATCTCTGCAATCTGCATACTGAAACTTCCCACTGTTTTCAAAGGCAGCTTCGTATACACTTTGCAGTAACTCAAACAGGATATCACCAGAGCATGGATGAATATACGAATTTCCCAAAGCTGAGACAGCAGCTGACCATAGGACTATTGTATGAACCTGCTGCCAACCCCATTTTGAATATCTCTGCATGTATCACGAACAACATAAAAGGATAATTAGAACTCAGGTCTTGTCTTTAGGAAGTGAATTGGGGTAGCAAGATCTCCATGGGAACAAGAAAAAACACAATTCTATCCTCTTTTTGTGCTTGGACGTCACCCTGCTTTGCAGATGTGTGCTGCGTAGTTGTGTACTAAGCACAGGGGGAGGAATCAGCAACAATTTGTGCATTGTTTCCCCCACTCCTTGAGTATAATAAGTTTCTTAAAAGGAATTTGGCTGTGTCTTAGCCCTGATGTGCTAATTTTATATTTAAAGCCTGCATATCTATTGAAACAGATGAGTTGTTCTAAAGTGAATTCATAAACTGTGGCTGGAATAAGGTGCAAAGTTTTAAAAAGAACTCCAGGTTATGTGCAACTGATGGGAGATGTTTATGTCCAGGAGAAAGACAACCCCCCTGGCATGTCCACCTACGGAACGAGAAGCAGGCAGGTACCATGACCAATTTAATTTCCAATAGGCTAGTAACAGCTTTTCCTCTCATACTCTCAGGCAAAACTGCTTAGCTTGTGGGGGACGGGACCACACTCTGAAAAATAAAGCATCACGCACACACAGATCTTACAAACAATTCATTTATTCGGCTTGAAACTAAGTACACAACTGAAAGGAGGAGGGGAGGAGGAGGCATTTTGGCACTACGCTATACATTAGTTATTTCTGTGTGTTGATTCTCAGGAGATACTGTAACTGGTTACACTGCTGTGCTTTAAAAACTTGGTATGGTTTCCCAGCAGGTAGGTGATTGAAAAAATGTGTTAGATTCCTGTTTTTACAAAGAAAAAAGTACAGGATGTGCAGAAAGATGAAAAACACACAGTTCTCAGATTTTCTTTCCAGCATGGGAGGTATTCTTGCACTTTATAATTCACCACACATCAGAATATGTCATTGCTTACATTCCCAGAAGGTGGGAGGCAGAAATTACATAGTAAAAATTAACAGACTCACTAATAAGATCAATGAAAATCAAGCCCAAAACTAAAGTTACCTCATTAATGTGAACGAGAAATATTAAAACCCAGAAGAAATTGGCATTTGAATCAGATACAAAAGCTGAAAGCACTATATTAGCACCTAAAAGTGTGATTCTTTACAAGTTAATCTCACAAATGGATTATGTAATATATATTTTTTGCAAACTGTACAGTATTTTGCCAGTGCTGTGCCTCTACAATTTATACAGTCTTTTACATGTATGTATCACATATTAAACATGTGGTGAAATAGCCAGCCGTTAGCCACCAGAGATGCAGACCGAAAAGGAAGGGGGAGGCGGGCCGGGAGAGATACAGTACTTCTATTCTTTTATGCAAGTTAAATATTTGTTCCAGCGTGAAGAGGTGGGGTGAATGGGAAGATGTGGAACTAGCAAACAGGGAACATTTTATTTAAAAAGCCGTCAGCCACTCTTTATTAACATATGTACATGCTCTTCGTTCTCTGAAATAAAACAACATTTAAGAGCCATCATTATCCATGGGCTCTACTGAACTGAAAAACACACACACACACACACACACACACCACAGACTGCCACTTACAAAGACAGACAAAAGTTAAGGTTCAGAGCCGGGATGAAGGATTTTACTGAAAAACCTGGCCATAGAAAGTACATCTCTCTGCTGTACACATCTAGACAACAATAGAGAGTAAAGGTAAGAGTTAAAAAGGAACCCAACTCAAAGTTCTGCATAGCCTGGTATTGCATGGGAGATGAAACTGGGGCAGAAATCTGAAACAAAAATACAGAGGACATTTCTGGCCTACTCTTACAAGCAAGTAGTCTGCCATTTGTGGGTGCACACACTTGGAGACAAATCATGACAAGTTTGGGCACCCAACATTGTAGCTCTTATCTGTGAAAGTCCATTTATGTTTTAGATGACCAAAAGCTGAAGTACATAAGGTGGGGAAGAGAAACGTTGTGGCATTAGTGATGGCACAAGGGAAAGGGAAAGGTAGGGCTTTGTGTTAATGCAAAGTATTTGCATGAAGGCAGGGGGGGGAACCATGATCTGGCCATTCAAACACAGTCTTATCACACTGTTACAGCCCCTCGGACCAGTAGAGTAGCATTCCTCAGACTCCTCCCCACATAGAATTAACGTATGCACTTCGAAAATGTGTTCCAGCCTTAATAGCCTCAGAGTTACCAAATCCAAAAGGGTTTTATACACAATAAATTAGTTTTGAGTTTCCTTTATTTTTGCTGAAAAGGTAGCAAGCCCTCGTTTTCCCTAGAACCTGCAAGAGAGGGGAGGGGGGGGGAATATAAGTGACAAAAGCAGACCTCAGATTCATGTTTAGCAATAACAAGGACATATTTGTCTATCCTAAGGATGGGATTTGGAGCAAGAAATTCCTATCACCAAGATGTTCTTCCCAACTGCTAAGGAAGATTATCTGCATCACAGATAATAGCCAGCTATTCCTTTGCCTCTCTGGCAAGGAGTTGCGCCTGCAGAGTGAGAACGTGTGATGGCTTGCAGGGGCCCTCCACTCACAGAGCATGGGAAAAGACGAAGAGAAAGCCCACGATTCAAGCACTCCCCAGCATTTCCTGCCTGTAGGAACCACCAAGGGGAATCGATTTGCTCTCTCTTCCTCTAGGATCCCAGGCAGCAGCGGGGTGCGTGTGCTGTCTTACATATGATCATTCATTAAGGGTGTAATACATGAACTAGACCCTTAAGTCCAAACCGCCTGCTGCTGCAGCACATCACTCTCAGGTTGCTGCATGTTTACTTCCAATTTGCAACCTCCACCCAGGTCTGTCAAAGATATTGACCAGTATTGCTTTAACACAAAATGCAAACCTGACAAGAACTCCGCTTTAGTAGCTTTAATTGAGTTTGTTTCACCCTCCCTTACGCAAACAAATCCATAACAGAAGCAAATTAATTTCAGTTCCAGGGACTGGAAGGAAGGAAAGGAACCTCTCGTGCAAGCACTTGAGTCGTTGCTGACTCCTAGAGGGACGCCTGCTTTCGCTGACGTTTTCTTGGCAGACTTTGTAGCGAGGTGGTTTGCCATGGCCTTCCCCAGTCGTGGTGACCTTTCCCTCAGCTAGCTGGGTGCTCATTTTACCGACCTTGGAAGGATGGAAGGCTGAGTCGACCTGAGCCGGCTGCCTGAGAACCAGCTTCCGCTGGGATCGAACTCAGGCCGTGGGGAGAGTTTCGGCTGCAGTAACTGCCGCTCTACCACTCTGCGCCACACGAGGCTCTACCAGGGACTGGAAAACTAGCATTAAAGATGTCTTGGCCTTTGGTACTACATCACTAAACTTGGCCAGCTGTATTTCCTAAATTTTAACTAAGCTTCCTAAAGAACTTCCTGTAACAGGGAAGGAAAAGACCACTCTCATATTATTTAATTTTAATCACTAGGCACTGTTTGAAAGCTGGGCTTCTGCTATGCCCAACTGGGTAACTAGAAGAGCTTCCCAAGAATTTTGTGTTAGCCGAAGGCTAGACATTTCTGAATACAATCTCACCTCATTATGCATAATAGCACGGTGATACCAAGAGGTCAGTAAGGACGAGCAGCTGGTCATCAGTGAACCGCTGCTTGTGCTCCTGCCAGTTATCATGGTGGGTCCGCCGGAAGTTGGACAAGGTTTTCTTCACTGTCATCTGTATGGCAAGAAGCAAAGATACAGGTTTAGACAAGCGTATTTGAAACAACTAACATCTTGTGCTGGAGGAAACAAAGACGTCCATGATATTGCTGCAAGTCAAGGGGTTTCTGTCTAGGGCCACGTCCACTCGTGGACAATCTGTCATGGTGGGCGGGCTGAAGCCTGTGATGGGCAAGGCCACAACCCAAGGTCACCCAGTTCCTCTTCCTGCCACCTCCTTTCCTCTCTCTCACTCTTCCTTCCTGCCTAGCAGGCTGCCAGGGAACAGACAAGAGGTCTGAATCGATTGCATGCAAAGGACCACACGCTGCAAGAGGGCTGCAGGGAGCCCATCCCCTTCTGCACATCCTAATATTCCGTTTTTTCCTTAAGGACGCAGCTATGTACTAATATCGTCCATTTAAAACACACACACACACACCAGCAACACAACAAAACCTTTGACTGTCCTCAACGTTTTAGCCTTTGTGATTGTAGTCCAGGTGTTGAAAATACAAGCCCATTAAGCCAGAATGGCCCTGTAAAAAATTATCTTAGGAGAATTGTTTGCAGTTTCAGAATATCTTGTTCTGAATACCGCTTCCATTGATATTATCCTAAGCTTAATAAAGAGTATTTCTGTGCTTCAGAGTCAGACAAACAGATAACCCAGTACAAAGAGTTGACTCACTCATCCCATGCCCTTTCTCTTGTCAGTCCTCCCGCTAGTATCCCATCAGCCATGGCTGCCGAAAACCTATCCTGCCAGTTGGACTAGAGCAGCAGACACCACTTTGACCACTCTTGCCTTGCAACTCTGTGGCTGACAAAGGAAATAACTAACGGTGCCCTCCACACAAACAATAACCAATGGTGGTTTAAATAGCCAACTCTGTACAGCACTGGTTATTTGCGTCGGTTATTTTGGCCAAATAACCAACCGTTGGTTAAAAAATGCCCTCCACACAACACGATAACCCATGGTGGGTTAAATAATCAACAGTCGACTATTTAAACCACCGTTGGTTATCCTGTAGGCTGAAACCAGTCTTTGCCTACTTCCAAAAGAAAGCTGCCGATGTAGGCATCCCACGTAATTGGGGCAACTACTGAAAAAGCCTTGCTCCTCATAAATGCAATATAAGATCATTCTTACCTCGATAGGCTGAGGATCATTCAGATGTGCACTAAGATCCATCAAAAGCTGAGGCATCCAGGTGGGTACATCATAAGGACTGGACAAAATGCACGCACTAAGTCCCAGTACGCCAGCATGGCGCTTAACCAAGTCTGCAATGAAACGTCAGCAATTATTTCTATGTAGCACTGATATAAGCACTGATATATGCCCACAATACAAACCACAGGTGCCTTCAGCTCCATTTACATAAACAAGGGACCTTGTTGGGAAAAAGCTGTGTGATTATGGCTTGGATCCCACTAATGTACTGTGAATGGAAAGTCTCATCTGGCCCCACCCTCTCACTGACATTCTCTTGAAGGGACTTTCAACTGGCTGTCTCAAATGCAACACCTCTCCAGTGCTCCAGACTGGACTGCATGTCAAACATTGGCCTAAGGCAGGTGAAAACACCTATTATTGGGGTGAAGGTGATCCCTATAAACCTTTTCTGCCAGGATTTATGCCTTCTTGGGTGAGCCCCACCTTACCTGCAGGGGGAATGGTATCCACTACTGTGCTGAGGTCTCGCTTCCTCTTCTTTGGGAGCCTCCTCTTGCAAAGCTGCTCAAAGCGAGTCTGCATGGGGTCATCGATCACCAGGAAGTGGCACTGGAGCAGGCCGCTCAATGTGGTGGCGGCCATCTCTCTCACCTAGGATCCATCGAGATCATCAGTCACTCCAGTGAATACATCTAGCTTACAAGTCAGTGTTGGGTCCCTTGTCAAATGGCCCTATAGCAACCCTCGGTAGTCCTTGCTCCCACTGAATACGGCTCTTAACTATGATGGATTTTAACACACTGGGCTGGGGTGTAAATTAAAGCCCTTCCCCAGCAGTTTTTCTTGCTCCACTGTCAAGTCTTCTTCCGATCTTGGAGTTCATTAGCACCCAATAGCTTAGCTCAGAAGAGAGTGCGTAAATGGGCTTGGCAAACTCCTTCATTTCAGGTACCTTACATCTACTTAATAAAGGCTCATCACAAATTTGAATAACATGCTATAAAAAGGAGAGGAAGTCGATCTCAAGAGCCAGTTAATTTTGTATGCTAATTTATTACAGGGCTTGCGGCTATACTTTTGGCTTTGTGGAACTTAAGAACATTGTGTTCAAGAATATAATTTACTCTAATTTGCTGGGCAGAGCATTGGTAGGTGTTTGTACTCTAGAGCAAGGGAGCAACAAACATGTCAACAGAGATGAACTATTGAATACGACTACCTGTTTTAGATTCTTAATTGTTAGGAACTTCTCTGATTGGTTTCCCTTTGTTATTTAGTCAATTGAGGCTGTCCATGGGCAGCATCAACTCTGAGGTGGCCAAAGCAGTGCTAAGGGGTGTCTTACACTGGTTAAGAATGTCTGTGCTTTCAGAAAGTTTATTGCCCTCTCGGTTCCCATGCCTCAGGATAGGTTACCACAGCCTTCCTCAACCTGGGGCGCTCCAGATGTGTTGGACTGCATCTCCCAGAATGCCCCAGCCAACTGGCTGGGGCATTCTGGGAGATGCAGTCCAACACATCTGGAGCGCCCCAGGTTGAGGAAGGCTAGGTTACAACATGATTACACGCAAAATAACTCTTGGAAATACCCATCACAAAAGCTGCCCTAGATCTCACTGGCCCTGGGACACCGAAACATTGAAAAGGCAACGTAATTAGCCCAAGAATGGAAATCGAGGAATGTGAATCAGCCTCAGTGAGTTTGGGCACATAACTGAGGCCTTAGCTAGACCTAAGGATTATCCCAGGAAAATGGAGGGATCGTCCCTGCCTGCTCCCGGGATCTCCTGTGTGTCATTTGGATGCACAGGGATGATCCCGAGATACAGGCCTGGTCTAGCCATGGCCTGAAGAAAGGCCAATTTCTGTATTCATGGGGGCTATTCTATTCTTAATTCCAGGGGCTTTATCACATCTTGATTATATCTGATAGGCTGCTAGTTGGCCATCTCTGATTGTCATCTTGGTGAATTTTCATGACACATAATTGGAGTAAGGAACCTTCCTGAGCATTGGAGGCCATGTTGCCAACTAAGCTGTGATCGTGGGAGTCAGGTATCAAGGCTCTGAGGTGATGATTGAGAGGGGCTATGACGGTGATACAGCACTGTAATAGGGCGATGCCAAGGGGAGTAGAGCCTCACTGAATGAACTCTGAAAGGTAGAAAAGAGGTAGGAGGGTGGGGCAGAAAGAGCTGGAATGGACAGGATTTGGAAAGGAGGAGGCCACCACCACCATGACCACGACCAGGGTAAGGAGCATGGGAAGAGGAGGGACCAACAAAGAAAAAGACAGCAATTCTTTGTAACACATTTTATTAAAATCAAAACCGAGGAACAATATGCTGGGATCTATTACTTCCCCTCCCTTGTGTTGTCTTTCCAGTCACAACTGAATTCAGAAATGGTGGAAGCACACACAAGACACATACAGAATAACCAAAAGATAGCACTACAGTAACCGGCGAGTGCCGTAGGAGGACTTCCCAGCTCAGGGCAATGAAAAGCAAGATTAGAGCCAATGCAAAAGTGAGGTTTCCACGGCAACATGTTCACCAGAGATTACATTCAAGCAAGCGTTTTGTCGATTTGTACTGTTGTTCTTTAAGAACATACTATTCATCTGATCATTTGGCAAATTTGTTCTACAAATTAGTCCCGTAAATTTTCATTGCTTTTATAGAGGGAACAGCAAATAAGGTTGGTTGGTTTTTATATTACTAGATGACTGTTCTAACAAATAATGGTAAAAGAAAGCTAGACTTAGTCATGTTCTTGGCTAGGTAATACTGGAGCAAGAACAGGAGACTACAAGTTGTAAGATTGCAAACACGCACGATTAAACCTACTTTTGAAAATGGTTTTTAAAGCTTCCCCTGTGCGTTAACTGCTGCACGAAGCAGTACTTCCCAAAAAATTCAACCTTGATTGGGAAACAAAATGTTTCATAAATCCTTCTATATAAAAGCAGCACTGAAGCGGCTCAGGTAACTTATTGCTGGATTCATTTGCCTCCACTTACAGACATTTCACTCACATGTGAACTGTAATATCCTTCTCACGCAATCAAAATATCAGCAGGTGGCTATGATAAAGCAGGTGGCTATGATAGGTTAGGTTGAATTTTTAAATATACGGTAGATAATTAAGAAATGCACTTAGCACCAGTGGAAAATAAGGACAATGTGTGCTCAGAGAACTACAGAAGATAAAGCATACAGCAGCAAAGAGCATAATCCAGCCAAGATTAAGTAATTTCAAGTCCCACTGATTTCAACGAGGAAGATTTTAAGTACATGCTTAAGTAACCTGAAGTGGGCCGTGGCTCAGTGATAGAGCACCTGCTTTGCATGCAGAAGGTCTCAGGTTCAATTCCCGGCTTCTCCAGTTAGGGATAGGAAAGAATCCTGCCTGAAACCCTGGAAAGCCACAGTGCTAAATGGGCTAAACGGACCAAAAGTCTGACTCAGGCAACTGCCAATGTTCCTAAACTCTTGGTGGCAGCAAAGGCTGTGGTTGCTAAAAATTGGAATTATAATTGGACCATTGCAGGATAAATGGAAAAGACAGTCATAGAAAGTCTTTCGTATAGCTGAAATGGGCAATTTAAATGAACTAATATAATTGTGAAAAGAAAATGGGAATTGCAGTTGTGGAGATAGGCACCTTTCCTTATATAGTGGAATAACCATTGTAAGATCTCGCCAATGGAGGGACATTTGTTTTGAATTGAATAGTATTGAATTGGATGCCTGAAATGAGTAATGTTCCATCCAAGGTCAATGGGGTTTGAAAAAGTTCTTAAATTTGTGTTGGAGCATGCCCAAAGCTATGGTTCCACTTTCGTTCTGCAAACATAGATTTTGCCACTAACAGGGACTGGCCGGCGAGATCACATTACGCCAGTCCTTTTTCAACTTCATTGGCTGCCAGTCCAGGTCCGGGCCTGATTCAAAGTGCTGGCATTGACATTTAAAGCACTAAACAGTTTGGGGCCAGGTTATTTGAAGGAACGCCTCCTCCCATATCTACCTGCCCAGACCTTAAGATCATCTACAGGAGCCCTTCTCCGTGAGCCCCTGCCAAAGGAAGTGAGGCAGGTGGCTACTAGGAGGAGGGCTTTCTCCGCTGTGGCACCCCGGTTGTGGAATGAGCTCCCCAGAGAGGTCTGCCTGGTGCCTACGCTGTACTCCTTTCGTCGCCAGCTGAAGACCTTTTTATTCTCTCAGTATTTTAACACTTAATTTTAACTTAAATTTAAATTTTACTATTTTAACTCTATATTTTAATCTTATATCAATTTTGCTGCATGGTTTTATCCTGGTTGTGCTTTTTATACTGTATTTTGTATTTGTGCTTTTAACCTGTTGGTTGTTTTATTGTGGTTTTAATTTTTGTGAACCGCCCAGAGAGCTTCGGTTATTGGGCGGTATAAAAATGTAATAAATAAATAAATAAATAAATAAATAAATAAAATGCCAGCGCACGTATTTATTCACCTCAAGCTGTTCATCCTCTAGCAGCTTTATAATCAACCATCTGATGTCGTTTACCACTTCTTCATTGTTCAGGAAGATAAAAAGATTATAAAATACCATGGTCTGGAGGTAGGTTAGCACTGTGTACCTAGCATGCCAGGAACTACTCTCTGCTGTCTGCAAAAAACACACAGACCCAAACAACAAAATAGCAGGAATTAGAAAAAGAGATGAACATTTTAGAGATAAGGAGAAGATAAGCCTAAAATTAAACAGTCTTCCATATATGAAAAAAAAAATCTCCAAAACTATATTCCAGAGTTTACCTACGGATAGTAAATGAAGGGGGTGGGATTAAAATCCCACAATTGTTTAATTTATTTCGAGGGGAGCAAATCTGCTGATTTTTCACCGAAGATCTGTTACCATACTGCTCATCCTCAGGTCCTGGCCAATCCCCATTCCTTCCACTTAACCCCCTTCTCCAGTGATAAGATTATCTACTGAAAGAAGTCCCAGTAAGTCATTCTTGCAAAGCTCTCAGAAGTTGCTGTAGGAAGTCTATAGGGAAAAGATTGTTAGGGTTTACAGACAGCCATCAAAAATGCCTCTCTGTGGCTGATTCATATATAAGGGCCAAATGCTTTAGCTGCTGGGATTGTGTCTCAAGCTCCCATGGTTCCTTCCCTCCTCCCCGCTCCCCCGAGCACTCCAGTTACCTCCTTGATTCAGGCAAACCATAGTTCACCATTACATATGAATTGGGCATACTGTGGCATGCACAAATCATAATTTGGCTGTAGTCGAAAAAATCTCCCTACTCTTGCTCTATGGTACCTGACTCCTAAGGTGGTTAATGGAAGAAAACCGAGTTGGGCCTACTACCTCTTGGTCAAATGAAAACCCACAGAATGTTCACATCTCCTTTGGGAGTCCTGACTTACTTGGACAGCTATAAAACTAAAAGTCGTCTACATGTATATAAATCTAGTTCCCAATATTTTGCCACACTCTAATGTGACCAAGAAATGCAATCTGAGCCACAGAGAGCTACCCCTGACCCAAGACATGAAGGTATAACCTCAACACTAGTGGTGCCCAGGTGTTTCATTCACTCCTTTGGGGGAAAGTAAACGGCGACCCTTGTGTTATTGTTGCAGCAAGAACAACACCTGCCTTCAATGCCTGATACTGGGCTATCCACTTGCTTATTATAGGGGCCCTGTGAAGGTGGCCAGGGTGGGATGCAGTTGGCCTCTATGCTTTTGTTCTGACTTTATACTGTTAGTTTTACCCTACCCAGTGCCTGTTTACCCTACCCTGTGCCTGTTTGCATTCTCTTCCCCTCCTTATTGTTTTATTATGATTTTATTAGAATGTAAGCCTATGCGGCAGGGTCTTGCTATTTACTGTTTTACTCTGTACAGCACCATGTACATTGATGGTGCTATATAAATAAATAAATAATAATAATAATGATAATATGCAGAACCAGCAGAGATGCACGGCATCCAAAGGGGAATCTGGAGTAGACCCCTCCACCCACACCCCATCTGTCATAATAACAGGCACTTTGCTAGTCAACAAATAATTTAAGGTTTTATAGGGCACTCCTGATTATTCAGGCAGTATTTGCTGTCAATCGTTGCCTCGAGAGAATGTTGACACAAACTCACAAAGCAGCCATGATTTTTAAAAAAATTTGTAAAAAAAATTAAGTATCACATACTTGTTTTAGCACCTGAAGTACCAAAGGCACTTGTTGGGGATACAACAATCCCTGAGACATTAATGATAAGCACATTTTAGCATCTCTCTTCAGTTCATCATAACTATTATCGTTTTCTACGGGTGCAATCTGGAAGTGAGAAGAGGAAAAGTTAGCAAACATGGGTTGTTGAAGACAACAGTTCAGAGAAGTCTTCATGAAGGGCATGATGAGAGTATCACAGACCACATCAGCTTCTCTAACTAAACAGGAGTCATAATTTAAGCTCAAAATGTTTTAAGTGCTGTATTAGAATGCATTCATGGAAGTAATTCAAATCACTCTGTTGCCAAATTGAAGCAGGTTACTTATCTCACTATTTATTGTGCCTATCCCAAAGGCTCTGGGTAGATAACCAGTATTTCTATCTGACAATATAAAAATCTACAGTCATCATCAAGGAGTCTAAAAAAAGGAGGCGAAACCACCTGCCAGAAGTTTTCTTTTCTATGTAAATTGCAAAAATGCATACGTGGGGCGTGTCTGGTGGACACTCAGGGGGTTGGACTCGATGGACTTCTAGGCCCCTTCCAACTCTACTATTCTATGATTCTATGAGTACACCCAGAAATGGCAGCCCACAACACATTCCTCTGAGTCTCTGCAGCTTGTTATTTAACTGAATATACAGTACTGAACTCTCAGAGGTATTAAATATGAGATGACTTTCCCGTTCCAAGCCTTGCTGTGTTTTACAACTGGGGAGCCTCTCACCTACCTCCAGCTGTGATTAGAGGCAAAATAATAATCTCTAATATAACAAGGAATCAATTATATTTGTTCTTATCTAACCCGTGGTTATGTATACAGGCAAAACCAGTATCTTTACCTGTAGTTTGAGGCTACATATAGAAAACCTCCTATAGCCAATTCAGAGTGAGACCAGGAAGTATTGACTTTGATCTGGATGGGTGCTGGAGGGGAGCTATGCTGCTAACACATCTGCTCCTCTTCAGAACTTTCCCCCTCCCCCCACAAAAAAAAAGTAGAAGGGGGCATTTTCAGGGGATTGAAGTATTTGTGAAAATTCTTCCCCCTCCCCCTTCCCGCTGTTCAGCCCTTCTTAAATCTGCATGGGAAGAAATGACCTGTAGGGTTGATGTACACAAACTCTGCCCATTCCGCACTGTGTCATTCAATGCGAGCGGGACGTGCAGTTGAGAATGGAGGGAGCCACAAAGGCACAGCGTATATTTTTAAATGCAATCTCACCCACGTCTGCCAGCCACATGTTACGCAAACCCAGCAGCCTGATGGCACGACATGAGTAGAATTGCAGTCCATGTGGCTCTGTGTCCTTCAAACGAGGACTACGCTTGGCAGAGAGGAGGGCTTGGTACACGGGCTTAAGCCCTTGTACATGTGGAAGTGGGCAGATTCGTCAAGCGTTATTAATGCTTTGGAAAACCGGCTCTGCAGCCTAAAAGCAACAATCTGAGCAATGGAAAACGTACCTTGAAAAACAAAGGCAAGAGCTGGAGTTGTTCTGTAACAGCTGTAGAAAAGGCTCTCCCTGTGCTCGCCATCAGCCACTTCAGAACTGTTGAGAGTAAAAGAAAAGTGAACATAATAGCTCCACAGAGGCACAGCAGGGAAATGCTTGATTCAAATCGGTCCTTTGTAACTAGCGATTACCTTAAACGACACCCCAACTTCTCAACTAAGTTCAGCTGAACATTTAATTTGGCTCTTGAATGTTTCCAACAGACACTTACTGGTTTTCAAGAGTTTAATCCCCTGCGTCCGCTCATCCTCCTCTCCAACGCCATTCTCTTCCATAACATGATTCTGAATTTCTTCATCCACTTCCAGAAGGGGTTTCAGCTTTTCAAGTATTCGGGAAGTGAACTCATGGACATGGGGAGACTTTGTTGGAGCAGTATTTGGTAAGGAAATGTCTATCATGAAGATGTATGTCAACACACTACAGAAAACACAAGTACACACATTTAATATCGATACACAATTTAAAAGAAAAGATTCACAACCTTTCACAACAACCTCCCCTCAACCCACTCCCTGGAGTTCGGGCGGTGAGGAAGAATCTGACAATTTCCCTAGAACATCTAAGCACTGAGAATTTAAAATTAGCTAACATAGGAATACAAAAATAGTCACAACAATGTCAAAACATAATGGCCTGGTTCAGACAACACACTAAACCAGTGGTTCCCAAACTTTTTCAGACAACTGCCCCCTTGGTTCCACAAACTCATGCCCAGTGCCCCCTACCCTACCCTATAAAAATCATTATTCAGAATGCCCTTTAAATGGGAAGCACCCGCCACAGGCTTGCTGAGGGAGGGAGGTAAAAGAGAGCGAACGCTTCTGTTTTGCAGCCGGTGTGGCGTGGCACACCAAGCAGGGTACATCTCTTCATTAGCGTTTTGGTGCTTTTGAAACATTTCAATTCACCTTTAAAAGGACTCTTCTTAAATGCTATTAATACATGTGTGGATTCTTCCCCTATATGGCTTGGGACCAAACTACCTTCTCCCATAAAAAAATGTCCATGGGTTATAAGATCTTCTGGAGAGGCGCTTCTTGGAAAAGACCACCTCAACTGCCCCCCTGCCACACCCTTGCCTCTTAACGTCCCCCTATGCAATCCCACCGCCCGCAAGGGGGCGGTACCGCCCACTTTGGGAACTACTGCACTAAACCATGCTGCTTAACCACAAAATGGTTAAGGGAATTCCCTTAACCATTTTGTGGTTAAGCAGCATGGTTTGGCGTGTTGTCTGAACCAGGCCATTAAATGTTAGAATCCAGCTCATCAGCAAAACAAAGTTCCCAATGATTCAGCCTCCTCAAAGGATTCTTTAAAGAGAAAGGTCTTTGCCTGGAGGTGGAAGGCATATAGTGATGAGGCCATATGGGCTTTCCTAGGAAGGGCATTCCAAAGTAATGGTGCCACAACTGAAAAGGCTCTGTTCCTTGTGCCCATCAAACCTCATCCCATAGGGGTCCTTGAGCAGGATCTTAGCTGTCAAATGAAGTATATGTAAGGGCACATATGAAAAGGCAATACCGAGAATTCAGCCCGAAGCCATCTAGGGCTTTAAAGGCAAGGGCAAGCATCCTGAATTGAGCCTGGAAACAAGCACGTAACCAATGCAGATCAAACAGGACTGGAGTAATATGCTCCATCTGACCTGTTCCACAACAATTTCAATTAAATCAATATGAGTTTGCATATTCATACTTGCTTTGTTTGTTTGTTTTTATAATACGTGCATCACAGCAAGCGCCATCTTAGAAAAAGCACTCCCTCTTGCATGTGAGAAGAGGAGGGCATCTTCTAAGTTGGTGCTTGCCACCCACTGTCTAGTACTCAATTATCCAGAGGCGTCTTTTTAACTCAATCAAGTTTTCTTTTTAAGTTGCAGCCCTAAAGATAATATGAATGGATTTAAGAAGGTGATACTAACCTTCCTATCCTCTCTCTGACATTTTTGTAAACTTGGGTGAGTTTAGGTTCCAGGTACTTCAGCAATCTGTGCAACAGCTCTGGTACTCGCCATTCTTGCTGTGCAAGACCCCCTTGCAGTACATACAGACGACTGAAGAAAAAGAAGAAGGGATACAAGTGTGTGTAGCATTTAAAGTTGTAACTTTGGGAAGTGCACCTTTGTCTTCTCCAAAGGACCCCTATGCATGGCAAAAACAAATCCTTTACGCCGAACTTGCTACAGAAGACATTTCTTGCCATTTATGGCTTACAGCCAGGTGAATTCGCAATTGCGCATGAAATTAAAATGCAATGGTCATATAAAACACTTTTCTTGGTGGAAATGAAAATCAAACTTATAGAAGTACAAACTGCATGGATGTTAAGAATAGTTCAAGTGTTGTATTAATGTGTGTATGTGTTCATGCACCCACGCATGCACGCACACACACACACACACACACAACTCTTCTTCCTCCTTCCCCTCCGATTGTACCCTTAGGACAAAAAATCTCTAAATCTTAATGAATTCAGCAACCTGAACGTTTAATTGGCCATCCTCTCTTCGCAAGAAGAAGAATCCCCAATAGTGCTTATTCATATAAATCAGGAAGGGGCAACCTGGTGCCCTTCAGATGTTTTGGACTACAACTCCCATAATCCCTACCCATAGTCATTCTGGCAAGGTTTTATGGGAGTTGTAGTCCAAAACATCTGAAGGGCACCAGGTTGCTTAACCATGACATAAATTTTATGAACAGCATAAGCAATCACAAGCTGTCCTAAACTAAGCCAGACCACTGGGGCATCTAACCTAATGCGGCTTGCTCTGACCCAGCAGTAGGTCACCAGGTTTCCAGCAGAGAACGTTTAGTTTCACAAAACTGGCAGAACCTCAACTCTATTACAATGCTTGTAATGTTTATCATTTTATACGTTTCTGACGATTTAAAAATGAATTCACACAATCAGAATTTATATTTCAAAATCAGATGCCAAACACATATTTGCATTCAGTTTAGCAAAACAGTTTAGGTTTATGCCATCTTTTTCCTGGAAAGCTGAACAGCAGGACTGTGACATGATCACTTATGATATACGCCTTCTACCATACGCTAGAACAAGAGCAAGATGTCCTCTATGAATATGAACACTGCCGCCATCCACATCTTAGCCCACAAATGGATAAAATTAAAGTTTTTACCATGCATCGACAAACGATCCTCCTTCACCACTCAACGGAGACTCCAACAACAATTCAAACAACCAATGCAATTTCCGGGGGTCCCTGCTCTCCTGTATTAACAGTTTTTAAAAAGAAATCAGGGCGAAATTATTTCTGGCAACAGAAATCTTAGAAAAGCTCTCTGAAAGACAATTCAATATCAAACATTTGTGCTGTGTAATTTTATATATGTAGCAGCGTTTTTCTCCCAAAAGAAACCCCCTCTATTTTCAGAAGCTATTTTCAAAATATAAAGCTATTGTAAAACATTTCCAGTACTAACATTTTATAAATGTTATAAAAATGTATAAAAGCTTTTATAAAAATGTTCTGGTAATGTTCTGGGTTTCTATCTTATCCAGATACCCAGGTTTTGGATGTAAGCCCTGGGCATGGCTAGACGAGGGGCGTGGAGGGGGATGATCTCATGCTATGATGATTGCAAGATCCTCCCTCTTAGTCTACATGTAGCGCACGACGTCCCTAGAGGAAGAGGACGTCGCACCCGCCATTTTGTTTTTGCTTTTTAATCGAAAAAGAGTGCAGGAGCATTCCTAAGAAAAAGTGAGAAAAGACCCCACTCCCCACCCCCACCCCGATGGGCACGGAGCTCCTCAAGAGCTCTGTGCCCCATACCCGGTTACTCGCGAGGAGCCAGGACAAAAACGGGACGCCCGGCCACACGTCCTGCAGTCTCGGAACAAGCCCGAGACCACGGGAAAAAATGGGATTAAAGAGTAGGGCCATATCCCAGGGCAAGGGAGGGATCATCCCTCCCTGTCCTTGGGATTCCCGGGATATCGCCCCGTCTAGCCATGTCCCCTATAAACCCAATCTTAGGCAAGTTTACTTGGAAGTAAGTCTTGCCAAATTCAACAGGACTTACCCTAAAGTAAGCATGCACAGCCTTTAGCATAGGACTGCACTGCAAATATTCATTAAAAAGTGTTACCCTAGCTTCTGCATTTATGCCAATATTGGAATCAGCAGCCATAGCACTAATTTCCTTTCAAGGTAAGACGGTATTCTTCCCCATGAGGACAAGAGGAGAGACCCAATAATCAGAGAGCAGCACTTTTCTTGGATCGCATGACAGATGATGTAATCCATCTGCCCCAAGAGAGAAAAGATCCCAGCAAAACTCAACCCCGGCAGACTGCAAGGAAGCTTCACAGCCAGGCAAGCAAGGATAAGATAATAGTAACGGTGAGAAATGTAAAAAGAGAGAAGCAATGAACAGGTGGGAGAAGGGAGACATCTTGCCCCATACAGGAAGGAAAGACACACCTTGGGCCAAGAGAAGAGGTGTGACAAGACTGCCTAACTACACCGGACATTTCTTCCTTTCCACAAAGTAACTGGAATGTGCTTGGAACCAGCCCAAATCTAAAGAATGAGTAACAAACCGAGTGGAGAACGGCAGCACCTGTGTGCTTTCGAAAAACGGCAAAGCAAAAAAGGAATGTACAGGACTTACACATGATGTTGCTATACATGTTCCCCAGTCATTGTAAGTCTCCACTGTAATGTTGGATAAAGCTGTTCTAAGAAGTGGACATAGAACTTTCCAGAGGTTCTCCACCTGTAAATGAAGACAGGCAAAGATGATAGTATGAGACTTATATGACACCTGTAATCTCTCTCAGCACAGGAATTAAATTCTCGCAAGGTTGTGGCAACATATCAATAGGCAAATCCAGACTGCTGTCAGAGCTCCTTCAGATTCTGTTTTGGAGAAACCAAAACCTAAGAATACTGAATCCTCACAGATTTGGGGGCTTAAAGGCTCAGAGAGCAAGATTCAAATAAGCCTTATTATTTTAAACCTCCTTGAACCCAGCTCATGATTCTGATATTAGAAAAATATACTTCAGAAAGTTGATTTACTTTTATACAAATCTACAACCTTTAGGCTTCTTGGCAGGAGGGGTTGAACAACTTTCCAAAGCAACTATGTATTATTATTATTATTATTATTATTATTATTATTATTATTATTATTATTATTAATTTATATAGCACCATCAGTGTACATGGTGCTGTACAGAGTAAAACAGTAAATAGCAAGACCCTGCCGCATAGGCTTACAATCTAATACAATCTAATATGTGATATATATATTAAGCTGAAGTATTATTATTTAATCATATTATATACTGCTCTTCTTCAGGAACTCATAGTAAATTCTTTAACTGCAAGGCAATTGGAATTTCATACATATTTTTTCAAAGTTAAACAAAAAAAATATACTACCTTTTCAAATGTCCAGTGTTTAGACCCTCTTATCAAACCAGCTATAATTTCGGCTACGCATCGCTGGGGACTTTCATGGGAATCTATAGCTAGACGTTCTAAGTGGGGTTTCAATACGGGCAAGAAGGCATCATCAAAGTTTCTGAACAAGCCCTGTTAAAACAAAATGCAAGGTTTAGTGTGAAGTCTGAAAACCTCTCTGAACATTTACAAATAAGTTCTGTAATTTAACTGTTCTTTGATGTTAATTCTTTAGAACATACCGACAATATTTGAAAGGGAGGGAACTTTTCCACCTACTAATACTATGCACACTTTTGAAGATATATATATATATATATTTCTTACAACATGTTATAGACCTAAATTGGGATATCAGATTTCGCTTTAAAAAACACATAAGCTAAGATTAAGGGAACAGCATTGGAAGTCTGTATGTACAGTAGTGTATTTTACTACTATTCCTGAATAACAACCCCTAAAGCAAATGGAAGTAGCTTGTTAAAACTTCCCCCACCCCCCAAAAAAAGTTTACTATGCCATGTGGAAATTGAGGAGGCAAAGGGCATGGTTGTCTTCAGGAACAACAGCAGAAAACCCTTTTGTATCAGCACAAGCCTATGCATGTGTGTAAAATATTTTTTTGTGCAATTTGCAACATTCTCACAAAACATTTTTGTAAGCAAGCCCCTCTCAAAGGTATGTTACCTGTCAAATGGAAGTCTTACAGAAGACAATGAAAACATTGGCTCAATTTTAATTGTCATTTGAGATGTCATAAATCACATTTTTTGTTTGTGAAGCCAAACAGATCCTGTTTCGTTACCTGACATTAAACCAGAGTTCCTCAGCTTGGAAGTAACAGGGAACTCCGGCTTAACACAAATCAGAAAACAAGTTCTGAAGCGATGTGTAAAGGAAGGAGTGGAGGGGCTAAGGAGGAGAACATGGCCCCAGCACTCACTTCATAAACCATGGTTTATAAAACCTTGAATGATTGTCAGACTGGCACCAATGCGTAGTACAACAATTACAAAGGCTTCACTGCATGGGCTATTTAGTGGAGTGCTTTCCCCATATGGACTTAATCATTTTCTAGAAGAGCCAAGTAATCAAAATCGTAACTAGTTACCTTGAAGAGGCAAAATCTGCGAGGATTAAACTTATCTTTTCCTTTTCTGTCTTCTAAAGAAAGGAACTTGATTAATTGCTCAACAAATTTTGGATCAGAAAAGTGATCATAAATGACTTGCTCCACCTGTAAAAAGAAAAAGGAAAAAGAAAGGACAGTGTAATGAAACTTTTAAAAGTGCTGCTTTGTTAGTACAACAGTCAGGATTGTGTTGGGGGAAATTCTGCATAGTGTATGGTCTCAACTATGTGACACCTCTAACCTTCAGGTCAGTCTTATTTTTCCATGCTCGTCATAAGAACTGGAAGAGTTGAAATAGTCACATTATTGGCAAAGACAAAGTGGTTTTAAATCCTCAGCCTTTGATCTCTGTGTCTGATCGCTTTCTACCACAATTGACCTTTTCTCCCTTACCTTTCCACCATTAGTTTCGTGAGTGTCTGAGACAGCAAGGCACTTAACCACTTTCTGCATGAACCAGTGTGACGATATTCTAAACTGATACGCTAAAATAACCAAATCATTCACAAACAGCCAGAGAAAATCAAAGACCACTTGCTCTCTTTGAAGAGGGACCATTGTGCACTCCCCAACATGAGATCTCCAGTGGCAGGTACTGAGAAACCCCTGCCTGAGAACCTAAAAATTCACTGCAGGGGTAAATGACCAATGGCTTGACAGTATAATGCTGCTTCATATTTTCAGCTCTTTTCTCTTAAGAAAACAAAAAGCTACTTCATTCATGTTTCCTTGATACAAAGGCCTGTCACATACATGCCTGTACATCACATGGTTTCTGTCCACATGATTATTGAAGGGTTGTTAATTGGCAGCTAAATATGTGAACTTACTCTACGGGGGGGGGGGGGGGAAACTGCATTTGAGGTGAAGCTTAGATATACATCCCGCACAACAATGTTTTCATTCTCCAGTTACTGAAAATTATGCATGTGTGAAGCAGCGCAGAGAAGCCATATGTAGTTTGCCTTCCACTGATGTTCTCGTGAAGGAAAATAACCAACAATAAGCTACAATTCATTCACAGACTGAATCACCAAGACAGAAAGGAACAAGGTGTGAAACAATCTCAGCAGCCATGGAACTTATTCTGTATATAAGTAAGTCATTATTTGCACTCCTATTTTAATTTGCATTTATGTGGATTCTAGACGCACCATGTGTGCCGTGACTGTTCAAACCCAACCACGATCGCAAAGGTATAAATATATACATCTAAACTTGAATTAGACCAAGGGTTTAAAAATATCACATTCACCTCTGAAAGTTCCTTTCTACTCCTCCCAAGCTTTGGTTGTTCTTCTGCAGAAGCATAAATTTCCATATTTCTAAAAATTGCAAGAAAAAAAAAAGATCAGATAGCTCAAACAGACTCTGTTCAGGCAACATGCTAAGCCAGGGTGGTTAAGCATTTTAAGCTAGCATGTCATGTGAACCATTCCTAACCATGGTGGCTACATAACCACGATTTAAACACACTCCCTCACTATTTGCTGCAAAAGGGTTAGCGGACTAACCATGGCTCAGTGTGTCGTCTGAAGAGGCCCAATATTTTTGACTAAAAACAACAACCTTTAGTTGCAACAATTCCTAGATCCCAGGGCAACAGTGGCAAAAGAATGCAAAATTCTATTACAAGTGAAGCAGTCAGCGTGTTGAGCATGGCCAAGTTGAAATTTAGAACCCACCCTCTCATATATATATTATATATATAATAAGATACATTGAAGAAATAATTTTGACCGCCTAATCAAATTGAGTACAAGCAGGGCATGACGTTAATCAGTGAGAAGATGTCTGGAAAGCTCTCATGGTTTGATGGAGGCTTTGCAGTGCCTCAACTCCCTTTAACATTGGCTAGAGGGGAAAGACAAGCCAGCACTTACTGAGGCCAGGTGTAGTATCCCCAGTGCGTTTTCTCCACAAAACAGCAGGCCTCCCAAGCTTGCTTGGTCTTTGGTAAGCTGGCGCTTTCATAATGCAGCCACTGATTGTCAGGTCTGTCACCACCCTGAATATCAGGAGGCCGAGGAGCTCCACCTATTGGTTAAGAGAGAGAGAAAGAGAATCACTGACTATTGAATTTACCACCACTGCAGTTGGTATTTCCTGTTTTCATCTTGTGACTGGAGCTGTCAGCATTTTCCCCAGACAGGTAATTTAAGAGTTTATGGATTTTTATTTTTATCTCTTTGACTCTCATGTCTATCTGCATGTCTCTCCAGAGGGAATCGGATTATTCTGAATAACCTACATTTTCTATAAATGGAAGTCATGGAGCATTTGCTTTCAAATGGCAATAACATTACTCAAAGTGCATTATGAACTGAACCTTATTATTATTATTATTATTATTATTATTATTATTATTAAATCAATACTATTAAAACAAACCAAGCACAATTATAATATGCCCATTTAAATACAAAATACTACTGTAGGCTACAATTACTGTTAATAGGTTTAATTGGCCTCTGTCATATAGGAGAAAAAAGGTTTAGCAACTTAAAAGTGGGAGAAACCATTATTTAGGGTAGCATAAACTGTACAACATTCAGAGGGCGTCTTTTTCAGGAAACTTCAGCTGACCATGGACAAACCTAGGAGCAGGCTAATTAGTGTGTTTTTTTTAATTAAAAGATGAACAAAATATAATAGATTACAAGTGATGCTGCTAAATTTGCTCTTGATGCTGCAAGGATAAGGAAAAGAGACCTTTGGCTATTGGGCAGTATAGAAATGCAATAAATAAATAAATAAATAAATGTTATCAACATTTTATTGATCAGCCATATGACCACTTCATTTAATTCCATTTTTATTTTGTTCTGTTTTAAGTAATGAAAATATATGATGTAAATGGTATGCATAATGGCCAGGGTAGCTAAGTCCAAACAAAACAAAACAAACATTCACATGGAGAATCATCAAAGCAGCAGGCAAACCTGAAACCTCATGGCAAAAGCAACTTTAAGGATGCACAATTTTGCATGTTCATAGAGTACATATTTCAGTTTGCACTTTCACAAGCTAATAAAACAGTCTTATTAATGGCTGTTGGTGGCTTTAATTGTTTTCATTTGACACACTTACTGATTTGGAAAGGGCATATGGACACCTTTTTGTGAGGCCTCTTCAATTGCTTGAGGATGCCAGCTACAGCAGAGATTGCCATCTAAAAAGAAGTGTGAGGATTAACTCATGTGTTTTAAAAATTCAGTATAGGCAACTGCTTCATTACCAGCCTTCTTTTTTAAAAAAGGAATCAAACACTGACTTCTCTCCCCACAGGCCTACCCACAAGTGGACCACTGAAAGGTGATAAGCAGAGAGGACCTTCCCACTTAGTACGTATCACATTTTTATCCCATCTTATGTAGAAGAGCTTTCTCGTTCACAAAATAGTAAACTGAAAAGCAAGCATGCAAGCCAGACTTCTTTTAGAATGTTACTCTTCCTATGTAATCTTTCCTACTGATTCAGAAAATGCTTCCGATAGCTCAGTAATACAGCCATGCTTTGCATGCAGAAGGCTCCAGGTTCGATTCCCACCATCTCCTCTCTAAAAATGATCAGGTTAGCAGGTGATAGGAAAGACCTCTGCCCAAGAACCTAGAAAGCAGCTGCCAATCAGAGCACACAGGAATGCTGGGAGTTGTAGTCCAAAGCATTTGGAGGGCACCAAGTTGGGGAAAGCTGGGCTAGATGGACAAACAGTCTGACCAGATACAAGGCAACTTCCTATAATCCCTACGTAATAATTTACTAAGACCCAATCCATACATTCATGTGGCACTGCAGTTGCAATTAAAATATGGAAAAGCAGGGTGCTACATATGTGAAGCAGTTCCCCTGTGCGGACCAGGCAACTTTGCCACCCAGCTCATGCCTGGAAAGTCAGGTGGTTTTTTTTATGTTTGCCCATAATGTGGTAGAGTGCTGGGCTCATTCACAAGATCAACAGCAAATATCACTTCTTCGTGTGAATCCACCCTTGGTTAAGAGTAATGGGATCAATATCAGCAACCAAGAATTGTAGCAAGTATTTAAATCCATTTGTCATGTTTACCTTTCGAACCACTAGTGCATCATGGTTGAGACATTCCACGAAGAATTTTACCGCTCTTGCAGGTAGTACTCTGTCATCTCTTAAGAGCAGAGACAGAAAACCAATGCCAATGTGCTCAAACTTCCAAGGACTGGGGAAAAATAGGGAGGGATGAAAAACTGTAAAACTCTATGGGAAGAGTGAATTGTCTCCAACACAGTTTAGCGCTAAACCAACTCCTTTGTCCACCCCTATAGCACTCCATCCCAATATTGGCACACAATCAATTTAACTCTCATTTGGACAATAAAAATATATAACTGTAAAGACCTTTAATTTTAAGGTAGTGTGCAGCAGTGGAGATGAATGCACTTCTACTTTACTTTAAGGTAGGAAGAAGTAATCAGGATTTTATAAAAATCCCAGGAGCAAGGGGAAAAGTCAGCAGCAACAGAGAGTTAACACCGCTTCAGCAATTAATGATGTCTGTGAAAAACAGCTGGGATCAAAATATCAAATTTCAATGTGTAAAATTTTTGAAGAGCTTATTTTAAAAAATTATTTATTTGTTACCTGCCTCTCCCCTTGGATCGAGGCGGGGTACAACACAAATAAAAACACCATAAAATACATACAACTAATTCAAACGTTTAAAACCGGTGCATCATTAAAAGCAGCACACCATTAAAAAAGGCATCTTAAAATTCAGCTGGGTAGGCCTGCCAGAAGAGATCAGTCTTTATGGCTTTCTTAAATTCTGGAAGACTGTTAAGTTGACGAATCTCTCCTGGCAAGCCATTCCACAAACTGGGAGCGGCAGAAGAAAAGGTCCTCTGGGTAATAGTTGTCAGCCTAGTTTTTTTTGTTGGCTAGAGTAAATTCTTCCCAGAGGACCTGAGTGTGCGGGGCAGATTGTATGGGGGAAGGCGATCCCGCAAGTAGCCTGGACCCAAACCATGTAGGGCTTTAAAGGTTTCCCCACAAAACAATCACATTTGTAAGATTCCTGATGCATTGGGGGTCATTTTTCCTGGAAGCTGCATTCATGAATCTTCCCTAACCTCATGTGTAATCACAGGAGTAACCTGCAAGAACACTCCCATACTTCAAGAGCCTATTATTGGAAGAAGCATGTCATGCACAGCTTTACAGCAGTAATTTCTGTACTGAAATGCAGATCCAACTTTCATCCAAAAGTGGTCCCAGCAGAACATTCTTTGTATTTCTTTTGACACCTCCTGATGGACCATGAAGGAATGTATAGAGTGAAATGTAGCAAGAAGGACACTCTACTAAGCTAGGATTTCCTCAAAGTAAAACGATGGCATCAGCATAAATAACTACAGTTTGGGTTTATCCCAACCTGCTGTTTTGAGGCAGACGATACCTTGCACTTTTACTTCAAGGTAAAGGTAATTTAGAAAAGAAAAGAAAAATATTAAGATCCAAAAAGTAGTACATAATCAATCCTCAGACAATTTCCAACAAGTACCAGCTGAATTTAAATGAAGGCTACTTGGGCAAAGAATCGTCAATTTACAATTAGCTGAAGTATCACGCTGTTTAACTCTGACACAGTACAGCCAGTAGGGGTTTAGTACTGCCTTGACTCAAAGGTTTGGACTGGGTGTTCTTTTGATTCCTTTATATATGAACTGAAATCTGGCACAGAACTGTAGAAATCTGTAGAATAATCCCACAGCCCTGCTTAAAAACCTCTCAATGCCTAGAGCATGATTTACGTTTTGAAAAAGAGACCCACTACTGACATACTTACAGATTTCTTTGATCCACACAATCTAACAACTTGTTAATCAGGTTTTCATAGTTTCTGAAAACAAAAAGTAACGTTCAAATATTAGAACATTTCAGAAATATGCAAGATCTCACCTGGGTGTGTGCCAATGCAAACAGAAAGTTATTCTCTATGGCAAGAATGGCACATGACAGTCTTGACACAAGTTCCCATATAAGCAAAATTTAAACTGAACACTACATGCTTCAGTGTGTCTGTAATCGATCCAAACACAGACGTGTTGACCTCTTGTGAGGCAGACAATGTAGCCATTAGATTTCCTCTTTCTTTACAGGAAAGGAAAAATTGTTGAATTGCACATAATGTGTTTAGGTTTCATTTATTTATTTATTTATTTTATTTGATTTGATTTGATTTGTACTCTGCAGCAACCGGTTCGGGTCGACTCAGCCTTCCATCCTCCCGAGTTCGGTAAAATGAGTACCCAGTTAGCTGGGGGAAAGGTAATAACGACCGGGGAAGGCAATGGCAAACCACCCCGCTATAAGGCCTGCCAAGAAAATGTCAGCGAAAGCTGGCGTCCCTCCAAGAGTCAGTAATGACTCAGTGCTTGACCGAGAGGTTCCTTTCCTTTCCTTTTCTACTAAAACAAATGGCACTCAAGATGGCTTATAAAAATAATACATTCTGACTTGGCAATGAAATCTTTAACTCTAGATCCTTTGCACTTACTGAGAGGACTCAACATTCCTTTCTTTCTGCCGCTGAATTCCCAACTGAATCTCCTCCGAACTAAGGCTGGTCCAGCCATTGTGCAGATCCCCTGATTTCTGCATGAGGACAGCGACCTCAACACATTTCTCTGGAACCTGAAGCAGCAGAGATATACAAATGAAACCTCTGTCAGAATACCAAGTTTACAACGTGTATACCAATCACCTAAAATCAGTATTCTCTTTAGTAACTAGATAGATGGCTCTCAGAGGCATCTTGTCATTAGTGGTGGCTCATCAGCACTGGTAGAGAGAGCAAAACAGACATGTTCATTTTTCATACATGACCGTGTACGTGATGCCGTACATCCTTCTTCCTGCTTACAGCAGCTGCACACTGTATGCAGCAAACAACTATCGCATATTTATGGATGTTCCATCCATTGTTCTGGGCTTCAGATGAGTGTAGACGGGTGTTTAACTAAACATGTATGACTTTACACGAACACTGTAAACACAGCAAACATGTTTTCCATCTCTCTACTGCTTTGATCTGGAAGCTCCTCCACAACAGCAGTTGGAGGGTCATTTAGCTTCCATATGCAATTCTTACTTGGCCTCGCTAATGCCCAAAGCAGAGTTGAGCCTATTTGCCCCACTTCATATATTAACATACAAAGTGGCAGCCTAACCATCCAGCAGAAACATAAATGTCCGGGGACTGTTCTAAATGGCCGATCATTTGTGAGAAGCAGCTGCCAGATGCTTCCACGACATATTGTTCTGAGCCTACGCGGTTTTCAAATTATGCAGGAGCTACTGCATAAAAGGTACTTACCATGCTGAGTTGTGCCAGAATTATTTATATTCTTGACAGCACCCACACTGCCAGCATAACATTTGAACCAAGAATTAATTCAGCACTGCCTTCAATCCCAATTCTACTCGCGCTAGTGGCCCACCCAGAAGTCCTATACACCCCACAGTTGGGCTCGGGGTCATCATCAACTTCTGCCCATATTTTCATGCAGCCATTCCTAAAGAGTTGCTTAGTGAAACAATTAATTCGTGCTTACTGTAAAGTCCACTCCTATTGTTTCATACTGCCGATGGATCTTCTCTGCAAGGTCATCAAACAGTCTAACGATGGACGGCTTTTCTAGAGACATTGCTTTGCTAAGTCCAGAAGTGACTATTGCAGGCCAGGTTTGGACAATGCAATCCCAGTCATGAAGATTCGCCAAACACACTCCACTATGGTTTCCAAGAAGGCAATACAAGGCACCCTACGGAACAAGTTTTAGAATGGATTATCAACCTAGAATTGAAGATACAGTTTCAAAGTACTTCAGTAACAACTGTCTGCTATTAGCTGTCTACAAAGTACTACTCCAAACAGCTGTCATTTGGGACATGCTGACTTCTACTCAGAGGGAGCACCAAAGCAAACTCCCCACGTAGTTTTACCTAACAGTGAAGATAAAGCACACTGAGTTTTGAACCCTGCTGCCACAAAACCTTGGTGTTTTTCATATTACATTTTAAAATCACTCTCTCATCACCTGCCTTGCTTTACCAAGACTGCAAAAGTACCATTGCAGACAATTCTTTTAAGCTTTATCGATTTATATTAGGGTTATGTCTTTCCTCATAAGTAACACAATGGGAAGACGGGAGGTATTTGCAATTGCACATTTCCTAGTCTTCTAAGCCTCAAACTAAATATATAAAGTTGGTGCACATTATTCAGCTGAATGAATAACCCACTGCATATGAAAACTCTAGGTGTTGTATCACCTATAAAGCCCTCTACGGCTCAGGTCCAGGTTCTCTCCAAGAAGACCGTATTTATAAACCTGCCCGTGCTCTGAGATCTGTGGAGGCCTTTCTCTCAGTCCCACCAACATCCCAGGCATGCCTGATGGGTACACGGGAGAGGGCCTTCTCGGTGGCTGCTCCAAGGCTCTGGAACTCCCTTCCCAGGGAGGCTAGGCTGGCTCCCTCTGTGCTACAGTTTCCGAGGCAGGCAAAAACTTTTTTGTTTTAGCAGGCTTTTGGAAATATTATTGGACCTGTGTTAATGTATTGGACACCCACCCCCCTTTAACCTGTTACAGTTTTTAAATTTTTTAACATGTTTTTTAATTTTACTTGTAGGTTTAATTCTATTATTTTTTTTGTAATTTATATTTATATGTTTTAATTGTATATGTTTTAATCTTGCGAACCGCCTTGAGTCCCAGTACTGGGAAAAGGGCGGGATATAAATGAATATAATAATAATAATAATAATAATAATAACAACAACAACAACAACAACAACAACAAGACTAAAGATGAATCTAAACCTTTCAATAACTAAACAGTTTAAAAAAGCCAGAAATACTAACTCCCTTGGTCCCCGTCCTACTAGCTAGCTCTTCTCCCAGTCTGTCCTCAAAAGAGAGCCCAGCTTACTATTCAGGGGAGGAGACAAGTCTTAGGTATACTGACATTAAAGTAATTTGTCTTTCATGGTTACCATCCATTCACTACACATGGCTATTTAGGAGTAACACGGCCATTACAAAGTCATGCAGGTGCCCCTTCACAAACACCTTAAATACGTGTATCAGTCTAGAAACATCAGCCTGTAAAGAGAATGAACAGAAACCTTACTTTGAACTGCTGCTGGGTAATGTCACGTTCATCCGGTCGCAAAAGCTCCAGAACCAAAGGAATGATGTCCCTGCAGCAAAAGTTGTAAGTCCCCAGGGCAGTGAAGAATGCCTGCTGAGCTTTGTTTCTGACCTACGGAAAGAAACATCACAGACCTTTGTATGGAAAGCTAAACACAGGAACAAAAAGCTTCAATTTATGAAGTGATTTGTTGGGACCACAGCCCTGAAACCTAGAGCAGCAACTTTCTCTGCCCTGGCTTGTTTTTCAAGCTAATTTCTAGCATTCGTAAGAGGGGGGCCTTCGGATTATGTTACCTTCTGCATGGATTACTAGCCTAATGCCTGCAGATGGGGAGATTAGCAACCCCCACGCCACGTGAGCAGAAGTGTCTTGCTCACATAAAGTGGGATCTTTGGATCTCACACTTCAATTCCACCCAAAGTAAATTTTCATCCTGGCCACCAAGTTAAGCCACGAGAGGAAGTTTTGGGATCCCTTTGAAGAATGACAATGCACAGAATAGTATTAGAAGTCACAGACCTAACACAGAAACGCCTCCCCCTGAAGTTTCAACCTAAGAGCAGAACAGAACTGCATTCCCTGTAAACACAACTTTGAAAACTCTGTTTGAAGATTCAGGTTTGTATTTTGGGTGTAGTCCTACATTCAGCCCTAAAACCTGATGCCCATGTTTCTGCAGTGGCCACAGTTGTATTTACACAGCTACAGCCAGGGCGCTAACTGTGCCCGTTCCTCAGCATGGATTTTGGATTATTATTTTTTTCATTTTATTTTTTTACCCACGACTTTAAAAACATCTTTTAAAATATCTTTTTAAAATATCTTTTAAAATATATTTTCATTACCTATATTTTATTATTGTTAGCCGCCATGAGAACTATATTTAGTGGAAAAGCAGGATACTGAATAAATAGCCAGTACCGCTAACATCCTGTCTGCACAAAATTGCCGAAGACCGCAAATGCTTACCTGGCCATATGAGCTCGTAGACAAGCGCAAAAGATCCCTAATCAAGTCCTGGTGTACTTTTTTATATTCACATCCTTCAACAGTGAGCGTTCTTAGCTAAATAGAAAATGCCAAATTAGATTTTTGTGTGTCTGTGCACTCACTTTATTAAATCAAGTTTAGAAAGCACAAACACTCCAAATTCGAGGGTGGCTGACCACCAAACATTGTCTGTAGAGTAACGCACATTACCTCGTGCTGCAACATGACCCTGTCAATTAACAGTGCTCTGATATGCAGTTTCTTGCTTTGGAGCTGCAGACAAACAAAATGAACAAACTCATTACGTATATATGATACATACTAGGAATGTTGTCTCTGCCCTTGCCTCAGGTTTCTCAGGTTTCTCATCTGAGTACCTCCTTACAGGGCTAGCTCACACATCACAGCAGCTTCGTGCAGTTGAACCACTTCTGTTTATTGTAAACAACCTCCGATCAGCACAATATCGAAACCTATTCCTTTGTGGGAATTGTTCTACACCTGAAATCAGCCTAAAATTGGCCTTGTCTAATACTTGCTCTGAGTGATAAGTAGCTTTTCTGCTTATCTTAATAACCTTGTCCTTCAAAAGTAGACCAACAAGGCAAATTTGCTCAGAAACCAGTGCAGTTCCACAAGAAGATAGTGTTTTACACATTTATGGCGTTTGTGTCAGATTTCATCAAAGAGCAAAGCACGACTGATCAATGCAATTCATAGTTGTTCAATTTTGCTTCATCCTCCTATTCTAGGTAGGGTTCCTGACTCAGAAGGTTGATATGTGCAGCCATAGTTCACAGGCTAAAGTCAGCACAAGCTGACTTCAAATGGATCATGGCCCAATGCTCCATTCCCTTCAGCAAACTTTTAATGCTTCACGATGCATTGCAATTACAGCTTATGATGTTCTTATTCAGTTCACTTTTCAGAAGGGTTCTATAGCATGGGAGGCTCTGACTGGGGGCTCATCTACACCAAGCAGGATATTCCACTATGAAAGTGGTATGAAAGCGGTATATAAAAGGCAGGAACTACACTACTGCTTTATAACGGTATTGAAGTGCACTGACAACTATTTATTTTTATTTATTTTATTTATTACATTTTTAAGCTCACTGGGCGGTTCACAAAAGTTAAAACCATAATAAAAGAACCAACATGTTAAAAGCACAATTACAAATACAGTATAAAAACTATTGGGGCCCACTGACACATACCATATGCCGCTTTCATAGTGTTATATCCTGCTTGGTGTAGATGTGTCAATGGGCCCCAACAGTTGTCAGTGCACTTCAGTATCACTATAAAGTAGTAGTGTAGATCCTGCAGTGCACTTCAATACTGCTATAAAGCAGAAGTGTGGCTCCTGCCTTTTATATACTGCTTTCATACTGCTTTTGTAGTGGAATATCCTGCTAGGTGTAGATGAGCGCTGGGACACACATTGAAAAGATTCACAAAGTGGGAATCAACTCATATCATCAGCTCACATTTTTGGGAATCTGTCCCAAATAATTGGTCTCCAAGCTCTGACATCTATTCTCCTTGAACAGGACTGAGTGCTGCTGCACAACTACTGCTACATGTCCCCATATTGCCCCCCTGGACTCTGACCTGGGCCTTAGTCCTTGGCAAGCAGAGGAGAATGTGCTTCATTTATTTTAAAGGAAGTATTGTCCTCCTAAAGTAGCATGGGCAACTAAAGGGAACCCGGGGGGCATTTCCCCCCTCTGGACAACTGCCCCAGGGGCCACTCACACACACACACACACCCTCATCAGTGCTGGGAGGGAACGTAAAATAAAAATAAAATTACATTTAACCATGTTCTGTAACCACTACAGAGCACTGAACAAGTCAAAATTAGCTTTAAAACAAGCTAATTTGGGACATTCTGGGACTCCATAGCCACTACAGACACCATTTTTTACCAAATTGCAGGAGGTGGCAAGGGTTGCATGCAGACTACAGGTTGCATGTTGCCACTCCTATTTTAAAGGTATACGATAACGCCCTGATATTAAAATTAAGATGTTCCTTACCATAACATTGTGAAGTGCTAGGATGTTTTTCTAATTAAATGCCACTTGCGTTTTGATTTTTAGTGCTGAAATAGCCATCTCTAATTTTTCTTCATTTCATTAAGATGACTGTCCCAAAGAGCCCACGAACTCTTCCTGGGAGTTTCTGAAATACCATTTATGTTAAGACAAGCTACTTAATATAAAATACCAACCCTGTTCTCCATTGATTTCTTCACCAAGTTGAAGCTTTTCCAGCGTGAATCAAACTCATGCTTGTGTGACCCTTGGAAATGTAAAAGATCCCCAATGATCTGTAAAGCAAGAATTTGGGTTATATAGGAGAAGCCTCCCTGCCCAGCGTAAAACGTTAGAAAATATATCAGGGAGTACAACAGTTGTACCTTTATGATGAGGAACAGAGACTTCGTATCATCCTCTGAGTTGTCAAGTACATAATCTGTTGTGGTAAAGGGAAAACAGTAAACAACTCAAAGTACTAGTTTGCAGTTTACAAGACACATTATTTAAACTTAAATTCTTGACTGGAAGGAAAGCAAGTATAAATTACAATGCGGTTTTTACTTCCTTCCTGTCTGATCTATTGTCAATGAAGTTAGATTTTTCAAGTGCAGTGAATTACAAATCTTCTAAGCAACCGTACAAATGCAATGGAGGTGGGAACAGAACAACACTTACGCAAGAGCTTCCTTGTGACCCTGCTGATGGCTTCCCTGTAATTCTCTCTCGACAAATCTAGACAAGGTGAGACCATTCGTTATCTATAAAGATTATGCTCTAAATTACACGAAGTTGCAAGACTCAGGCCACTGGGAACAGACATACCAAAACCAACACAAAAGTAAGGGGGTTTGCCTCCGACACTTCTGCATGGGGGACATGAAAAGATTCACGGCACACTTAGGCAAAGCTTGCATGCAAACAGGGTACTTCTTCATTCACTTCAGTATTAGGTACAGCTCAACATCGGCATTCTCCTCTGAAGGCATCCAGCTGTTCTCAATGCCCACACAAATATCTGGATATAAATAAGACCTGGTATTTCTTCGATTCTAAGACGCACTTTTTTCCCCATATAAACATCTCTAAAAATGGGGTGCGTCTTAGAATCGCGGGTGTGTCTTAGGGTTTTTTTTTCTGTTGGTGGTACTGAAATTAGTGTGCGTCTTACAATCGAAGAAATACGGTAATATTTTTACTCAAGGTATGCACAAAAGAGCATAAATTCCACATGTGGCTTTGAAAGGAAAACTACTGGCTGGGTTCACACAACACGATAACCTACCCAATGTGGATTGTTGCTGAACTGCAGGTTATCGTGTTGTCTGAACACAGTGCGCTTTCTGCAGGGTTGTTCGTTAACCATGCAGTGTGGCTTGTTAACCACCCTGAACAGCCTAAGCCGTGGGTTCTCAAGGTGGCTTGTTCGAGAAAAATAAATCACACTGCATGGTTAATACGCCACCCTGCAGATCACATGCTGAGTTTAGACAACATATCTCACCCTGCGGAAAATGCACTGCATTCAAACAACTTGATAATTCATGGTGTGTCAGAATGTTGTGTGAACCCAGCCAGTGTTTGCCAAATTTGGACAAAGTTACAACATTCTGGTTCGCCACTAATTGCAATCAGAAGCTTCTGATCACCACACCCAAAGGAAGAAGGGACAGCCACGTCCAATGCTTCTGCTGCTTTTTCTTGTAACACAAAACCATGGTTTAATATTGATTTAAGATCAATAGTGCCTAGCAAACTGTTGTAACTGAGACCACGTGAAGACTCGATCATTACCAGGGCAATGCACACTCCACAACTGCTCAGTACAAGGGTAGAAACTGCATCGGGCACAACATTCAACATTCTGATAATTCCAGCGTTCATTTTTTAAGAGGCACGTTTCTATGTTAAGCCATATAGAAAAAACAGTAACACAGATGTTGTCTCTGCTCTTGTAGTTGGAAGGTAGTACCTTTCTGTGTTTAATAGCAGCAAAATTTAGATAATTCTTTAATGTAAGAGATGGGTTTAACTTACCATAGTCAACACCAGTATAAAGTTTGATCTCTTCTAAAGACACTAGGCTTGGAACCCTGTAGAACACACAAAGGACACATGCAGCTTAAACAAAGCCCCTAACGCTATGAATGTAAATTGTTCAATTTCCCATATTCAATAGTCACTGTAAAAAAATGTCTGAAGACCAAGAACAGCTGCCACTATGCTTTCACATCATTTAAGTTGTTTTTAAAGTAGGTGGACAAAGACAGACATGAGCCTGGAGCTCTATCATTGTTGCTGGGTATTTTACATTGCGAATCATGTTCAAAACACCAGTTACCACACCCCTACAAACATGACATAAGAACCTAAGAAGTGCCCTGATGCTGGATCAGACCAAGGGTCCATCTAGTCCAACGCTCTGTTAGTCTGAACAGCTGTTGACCAGGGACCAACAAGCAGGACATGGTGCAACAGCACCCTCCCACCCATGTTCCCCAGCAACTGGTGCACAAAGGCTTACTGCCTCGGATACTGGAGATAGCACACAACCATCAGGGCTAAGAGCCATTGATAGCCTTCACCTGCAGGAATTTATCCAACCCCCTTTTAAAGCCATCCAAATTGGTGGCCATCACTACATCCTGTGGTAGCAAGTTCTATAGTTTAACTATGTGCTGTATGAAGAAGTACTTCCTTTTCTTTGTCCTGGATCTCCCACCAATCAGTTTCATGGGATGACCCCAGGTTCTAGTATTTTGAGAGAGGGAGAAAAGTGTCTCCCTATCCACCTTCTCCACACCATGCATAATTTTGTACACCTCTATCATGTCTCCTCTTAGCCTCCTTTTTTCTAAAGCTAAATAATCCCAGTTGGTGTAACCTTCCCTCATAGGGGAGATGCTCCAGCCCCTTCATCATTTTAGCTGCCCTTTTCTGCCCTTTTTCCAGCTCCATAATATTCTTTTTTAGGTGTGGTGACCAGAACGGTACACTGTATTCTAAGTGTGGTCGCACCATAGATTTGTATAAAGGCAGTATGATACTGGCCGTTTTATTCTCAAATCCTTTTCTTATAATGCCTAACATGGAGTTTGCCTTCCCTTGAACAATTTCTTGAATATTAGTCACCACAGCAGTGAACAACAGCTATTTTTGTGTTTTTTTATGCCTGCACTGAACTCTGTAAATGTATGGCCTTGCTTTTTAGATAATACAGCTTAAGATGGCCAGAGTTCAAAACGAAATGAAAGGTTGTGTGTAATGGAGACGACTGTAGAAAATGCATTATTGATAGAATTATTAAAGAAAAGATAAAACGCCTGTTAAATTGGAATGAGTTTTGGTTAGTCTGCCCTTAAATGTTCCAAACCTTGTTGTTGAACTTGTTGTCTGAAACCTCATATTGTTTTCACAAAAGATAACACCGATTTGGATAGAAGAGACAATCCACTACCAGCATAAGCAGAGACACTATGAACATCCAAGCAGTACTAAGTTGGTAAGAACCTAGGATAGATTTTACATCCCTCATTTTTTTTTCACAAAAGGGACACTCAAGACAGCTTATATTCTTTCTCAAATAGAAAAACCATTAAAATAGAATTAAAATGGGATATAGAATTTATTTGAAACCATAGTATGTTAGTTTTTATGTTACTCAGTGGCTCAGTTCAGACAACACATTTCTCAACAGTGATTTTAGAACTCCATGGTGGAATTTTTACACCACCATTGAGGAATGTGTTGTCTGGAAGGAAAACTCCACCCCACGGTGGAGTATTTTTTTTTTGAAAAACACTCCACCCTGAATATCCACGCTGTGCAGAGGAGAGTTCTTGCACAACCGTTGTGTTCTGTGTTGTCTAGAGGGCTCCATGGAGTTTCTTGCTGCACTGAGTGGAGCTTCCCCACTGGCTACAGAGTTTCCTGGCTAGAGTAGCCAAAGGAGGAAGTGTTGCTCTAGGAGAACTGCCGGGGTTTTTTGGGGTTTTTTTTGCAGCAGTGGCTGATGGGATAGCATTAGGAGAACTGGGAGAGGAGAGAGGGCAGAGGAACTGTCAATCAAACACCACATTGAGTTTTACTCTACTCTACGAAACTCACATTCACACAACAGTGGAGTTGGAACAAGTTGTGTGGTGAGTACCTCCTAAAAACTCCACCGTTGAGTGGAGTTTTCCCACGGCATAGGGAAAAGTATTGTGTGAACTGAGCCAGTACCTCTCTAGGTAAAGCGCCATTCTCCCTTTCTGCCATATTAAGGCATCTGAGCATGATCACATACAACCTCCATCACCCCCAGTGGAACACATCTGGAGAGTGCAAGATTGGGGAAGGCTGGTATATCAAAACCACCAAAGAAACACAGATGCTCAACATCACCCTCAAATTCTTCATAATAGAACATCTTCACGAGTAAATTCACGTGAGTTTACACAATCACTTGTGATAGGGGAAAAACCCAACATAACGTTCTGATAGACAATGGCTTTTTTCCCATCACAAAGCTTGTTTCTGTCTAGGTAAGGAAGACATTATAAAACCTTCAGCGTCACATAACGATTCATTTTTGTGTGGAATCTAACTTAAAGGATGTCCTTCCAGGGTTGATGTGTTTCCTAAACATGTTGGAAATGCAATACAATTTATTTTATTTTATTTATTTAAAACATTTGCATCCCGCCCTATAGCATCAGGATCTCAGGTGGTATACAGATAAAAGCATACAGTATAAAACAATAAATATACACAGCTAAAAACAAATTAAACCATGAACCAAGTTAAAACAATATATAATTGTAAAAACAATTAAAACAGTTCAAACAATGTGTGAGCTTGGTGAATTTAACCATTAAAGGCTTTGTTTAAAAAGCCATGTTTTTACTTGGCGTCAAAATGCAGTCAATGTTTGCGCCAATCAGGCCTCCAAGGGGAGGGCATTCCACAGTCGGGGAGCCACCACAGAGAAAGCCCTGTCCCTTGTCCCATCATAGTGTATATGTTGCATTGGTGGGATGCAGAGAAGGGCTCCTCCAACAGATCTCAAGTCTCGGGCAGACATATATAAGGAGAGGCACTCCCTCAAGTATTGATTACAATGCTTATCTATACTAAGGAATAGGAGGATGCATGTAACTTCACATCATAAAGCCCAGCCCAATTCACCAACACTCAATCACCTATCACTAATCACTAATCACTCTCGTACACTAGCCTGATGCATGTCCTACTTATTATTATTATTATTATTATTTATTTATTTATTTATTTAGCGCCATCAATGTACATGGTGCTGTACAGAGTAAAACAATAAAATAGCGAGACCCTGCCGCATAGACTTACATTCTAATAAAATCATAATAAAACAATAAGAAGGGGAAGAGAATGCACCAAACAGGCACAGGGGAGAGTAAAATTAACAGTATAAAAGTCAGAACAAAATCAAGTTTTAAAAGCTTTAGGAAAAAGAAAAGTTTTTAGCTGAGCTTTAAAAGCCGCGATTGAACTTGTAGTTCTCAAATGTTCTGGAAGAGCGTTCCAGGCGTAAGGGGCAGCGGAAGAAAATGGACGAAGCCGAGCAAGGGAAGTAGAGACCCTTGGGCAGGTGAGAAACATGGCATCAGAGGAGCAAAGAGCACGAGCGGGGCAATAGTGTGAGATGAGAGAGGAAAGATAGGAAGGAGCTAGACAGTGAAAAGCTTTGTAGGTCAACAGGAGAAGTTTATATTGGATTCTGAAGTGAATTGGAAGCCAATGAAGAGATTTCAGAAGTGGAGTAACATGGTCAGAGCGGCGAGCCAAGAAGATGATCTTAGCAGCAGAGTGGTGAACAGAAACCAATGAACTGATGTGAGAAGAAAGTGATTGCCCTACTTGTGCGTAGGGCAATCACGTGTAGCTCCAGGAGCAGGGCCATGCTCCTGGCCCGACCCCCAACATCCCGCTCCTGGGCTAGCTCCACCCCAGACTTCCCATTTTGAGTGTGGTAGACTGAATAAGCAGTTCTACTTGCGAGCAGCTGCTTGTATGTTGGAGATCCACATGATCCGGACATCTGTGCCAACCTGTAAAGATTTACCATAGATCATTCCAGTTATCATCTACAGAGAGAGCCAAGCTTACTTACAGGTGAGCTACTCTTTCTCCTTTCAGAGGTGGCAGAATGTTCCCCGATCCAATCAGGCAATTGTGTATTATAGTAAGACTCTGCTGCACATCATCTCTGAAAGCAAATGTTAAACATATTTCAATGATTTTGATATGCAAATCTAATCTGGGTGCAGAAGCAGCAATGCTTCTTTTCAGCAATTATTATATTATATATAATAATTATTCAGCAATTATTATATTATATATCATCTCCGTGAGCCTTTCACCACTAGAGGCTGCTCTTGGGTACTCATTTCTGAATCCCAGGAGTTTTAAAATAAGACCATCGCAGTAACATATACTTTTATAACAGAACAAGAAACATTTATTGATTTATTGATTTATTAAATTTATATACCGCCCCATAGCCGAAGCTCTCTGGCCGGTTTACAAATATTTCTCTGCTCTAGAACTAAAATAGCATATAAATGTTTTCTATAGCAGTGCTGCCGGACTCTTTAGCACAAGATAAACACCAACAAAATTCTAAACTACAGAGGAAAAAATATCTACAGGTTCCTGCAACTAAGAAATGTTTCTTTTAAGCTTTATGCTATACATTAAAAGTTCAATTACTCCCACTTGATTGATATTTTCTAAAATAATTCAGACCTGACCTCCCATGAATGGAAAGGCTCCTTTCATTGACGGAAGGGAGCAAAATCCAATGGAAACTCCCCACTCTGAAAGCCATTTTACACATGACATTTTCAATATGTAGATACACATGTATTTGAGTTGAGAAGTCTCCAGCTCAAATCTCAGTTCAGCGTTGAAGGCTCTGGGAGGACTAAGGCAAGTCCCCATCTCCAAGGCCCAAAGCATAAAATGAATTCAAGTAGGCACACCAGGAAACATGCGCTTGCCATCACACAATGGGTGAATTATGCCTCCCCCAACTGCAAATCTGTAATACTGGGGATAATAACATCAGCCTACTTTATGGGGCTGTTGAAGGATACGTGAAGACTTTTGATCACTTGGTGAGATCGTCATCATCCACTTGGAGGTAACAGCTAACTCTTACCTCCATAAATCTTGCCAACCCCAAAAGTTGAACCCTTGGGGGGGGAAACCCAACCAACAACTGTACTTCTACTAACCTGGACATTTCAAGAGTTCCATCTGCATAGTGTGCTAATTTGTCAAGTTCCGGCTGAAGAAAAGAATCCAGCAAGTTGAAAGAAAATGCCGTCTCTTCGGCTGAAGGAACATGCCACTGGATGTCAAGGTTCCGTAGGTCACCAGGTTTACCCCAGTCCTGTAAACACAAAACAAGGATGTGCATTTCGCATTTAGCAAGAATGGCCAACAATCATGTGTTACACGTTTTAAAATGAGACTAGTGCTTATTATAGACAAAAGGGGTTTGCACAGCTCATCCTGGGCAACAAAAGGTGTATCACAATGAAATTATTTCGGAACAGGATCCTGCTTATGACAATTGGGAAAACAGTCCTGCCACCGACTTTGGAAAATGAGGCTCACTGGACATGTTTACACTTAGCTGTTGCCAAAAGAAAGAAAGAAACAATCATAGCTGATTCAGATCGCTAGTCATCTCCAGATTCTTTTTGCCGATTTTCTCCAAATCCAACCAAGGTGGCTAACATAAGATTATAAAGTGCAAACCGTGATTTTAAAGCAGGAGCCAAAATATTTATAAAAACTGAAAGGTTGCAGTGGCACTAAAGCACTGCCTTCCTAAGGTACATAATGTAAAGTCTGTGAGGCTTTCTTTGGGAAGAGAGTTTCACAATACAGGGACCACCAAAGAAAGGTCGTCCTCAAACTCATAGAGCAAAGAGAAGGCGCTTGGATCAGGGCTTCTTCATCAGAAAGAATGGGTGCAGGTTCATGTAGTAAAGGTCGGTCCCTGAAGTATGCTGGTCCCAGACCGTTATGTTTTTTTGAGGTCAATGCCATTAATGGTCTGGGCGCCTTAAATTGTACCTGGAAACTAACTTCAACCAGTGAATAATACAGGCCTTCTGCAGGCCACAGAAAGAGTCACTATAGCAGCTGCTGGATAGATGTTACTTCCTCACCCATCTATGAGGATTCTGCCTGAGGAGAAATCCAGACTGGGCCTCAGGCCTGTGTGCTCCCTATCCTGCTTCTCTCATCATGGGACAAAGTCAACTGACAAAATGGGAGGTGTTTCAGTTATCTGACTGCAGAATCTCCCCGGCACTGGGTGACTAAAAGCTCTGTAAAGAGGGGCGGTCAACATTTTCAATTGTCAGAATTCCACAGATAGCTTTTCCCATTCCCCATCTCCATCCCACCCCCCAAAACTAGCAAAACTGGGACAAATTCCACAAAATCAGTCATGTATAATATAGAGCACAGGCAAATTAGGACTTTACGAAATAGCTGTCAAAGTCAACAGTGAAAGTCTAAAGTACTTTATGTGGAATTTCATTTCACTGTGAACGGATGTGGAAGCACCTAAAGCCAGCCTTTCCCAGCATGACAACCTCAAGATGTGTTGGATTATAACTCCCATCATCCACAGTCAGTATGGATGCTAGGAGTTGTGGTCTAACATAGCTGGAGGGCACCAGTTTGGGGACAGCTAATCTAGGCCTAACACAAGGAGCAGGTTCACTCAGTATTTTCTGTATGCACAAGCAGTCCTGACTGCCTGTGGGCATCCATTCACATGGACAGTGTGTGAATGAGACAATCACAGCTGGAAAAAATATGCCACCACAATGGCGGAATCTGTTCTTGTCTATATTGGTTAAATTAGTTGAGCTGAATACATGCCAGGGAATGATGTGCGCTGCTAACATGGACAAAAGGTGTTGTTTGAACCAGCACAAATTAATAGGTGCAGCCTCTGCCTTGTATTCCTTAAATGTAGTTGGGTGCAAACATTTACTATTATTATTACATTTATATCCCACCTTTTTTCCTCCAAGGAACCTAAGGCAGCATACATAATCCTCCTCTCCATGTTATCCTCACAACAACAACCCTGTGAGGTAGGTTGGGCTGAGAGTCTGTGACTGGCCTAAAGTCACCCAGCGGGTTCCCACGGCCGAGTGGGGACTAGAACCCGGACCTCCCGACTCCCAGTCCAACACCTTAGCCACTACACCACACTGGCTCTCAGTTAGTCACAGCCACTAAATATCTCATCTTACAAGATTAATAAGTACACTGTGTCTATACAGCAGAATACCCTAAATATTCAAGAAGAACGCATGTCTTCTTTGATCAAGTGTGGCATCACATAGATACAGCAGCAAACGGCTGTACACCTCTCATTTGTATACATGCAGTCAAGACGCATCCCTTTTATACATTATGGGGAATACTGCAGACACATGACGTGTACCTGATAATTTCCTATCATTTGAAGCAGCCCCTGGTTGTTACGCTACTTAACATTGTATTAAACATTAGCTTTCGTTTCTACGGCTCATTTTGCATACGTTAAATTGCCCATCCCCTCAAAACAGAGTGTGCTAGAGACCGAGTAAAAACACAAAATAAAATGTTGATGATAAAAAAAAATTGGCATTGCAGTTTTCTATTCTTATAGCATCTTTCAATTACACTTTCCATAGCCACTGGGTTGGATAAATCTTCAAATAAAAGCAAATAGAATAATAGTTTAGTAGTTTTATTTTTTAAAAAAAGAGGCAGTCAAATTCTCTAATCCTAAGTAAGTTAAAATCCTTGCCTTGATAGGAAAGTATTCAGAAAGAGGCTTGTCAAAGCCACCTGGCACACTGCAGTATTCTGTGGGGTAGATAAGTGTAGTAGAACGAAGAAGATGGTGCAGTAGGTTACAAGACAGAATGTAACCCTGCTTACAGGTTAAATGGAGGGTTCGCTGCAGGACCTTCAAAAGCTGCTCCCTGTATGGCAGCAACTTCTTCCCATCCACACGGGTGATCTAATCCAGAGCGGAAACATCAGAAATTAAATACATCATTAATACACTATGAATGCCACACACAGGAAGAGAAACTCATTGCATCTTCTACTTTCAATGCTGCAAACACATTCCTAGGATAGGGGGTGGGCAGAACGTCGATGTCCAGATGTTTTCGCCTTCAACTCCCAACCATGCTGGCAGGGGCTTCTGGGAGTTGAAATCCAAAACATCTGGTGATCTATCTTCTGCTCACCTCCGTGTTAAGACATCTCCAGGTGCCATCCTGACAAATCAAACACAATCCCCTATTCTCCTTAATGCAGACTTCCCCCACCTGGTGTCTTCCAGATGTTTTAGACTACAACTCCCGGGATTCCTGACTGTTGGCCATACTGGTGGGAGATGATGGGAGTTGTGGACCTACAGATCTGGAGGGACCAGGTTGGGTAGGGTGCCTTAGATAGTCACACATTGGTGCTGCAAACCAGATCCCCACCTTGAACAACAGCCTAGAGCAGCCTTCCTCAACCTGGGGCGCTCCAGATGTGTTGGACTGCATCTCTCAGAATGCCCCAGCCAGCTGGCTGGGGCATTCTGGGAGATGCAGTCCAACACATCTGGAGCGCCCCAGGTTGAGGAAGGCTGGCCTAGAGAAGCTCTTCACTTGTCTCTCCACTTCACTCCTGAATAACTGAGCTCCAACTGCTAAAGGTGCAAATCGTGGGACCAGATCCTGAAACCGATACTCTTTATACAGCTGGGTGAGGACCACAAATTTCCAAAAGAAATGTGCTGCAACTGGCTGAAGAAATAGTGTGAGAAATCGAAAGGCCGTTCCCCACCATAGAGGGGAACAAAGGAGCAGACGGGAGCGCCTTGTCATGGAGAGACTTTCTCGGGGAAATAGCTTCTGTATCCTGGGTAGGGCAAGTCACACAGAAGCAAGTCCACCTGAGAGCAAAATTACAGCTGTTGTTATTCCATGTAAACAGCAAAAAAGGGGAGAGAGACTCTCATGGTAAAACTGATAACAAAAAAGGACCTAATTCAGCCGCTTATTAGGTCATTTTTTTTGTTATCAGTTATTCCATGTAAAGCTTTAGAGCTAGGGAAAGTTGTGGGGCAGGATTTTGTCGCTCCTTTCCCCTTTCAGGATAAAATAAGAATCTAGCTGCCTCTACCCACAGCAGAACTGTAGGCACTATGCTGAAGCAATCTGACACAGTGCCTTGAACCCTGCCTAGACCATTTATTTTCAGTCACAAGGCTCATGTGCTTTAGCGGTATACATCACACGGGGGCTTCTGTATAAAAACGTCAGTTGTCTTTCACTGCACTTTGTCTACTTTTACTAAAACTAGGCATGGATCAGGTACACAGTATATATATCCAGATTTAAAAGCAGCATTCCTCATAAATACCTCTGACAAAAGCTGAAGGTTCCAGAGGAGCTCCTTATCTAACTCTTCATCACGCAAGACATCGTCATCTAGGTAAGAAAAATATTAAGTCCTTATAATACTACGCCGCAGCACGCACGTCTGGAGACATATCTGTAAATGTCTGAGATCTTAGAAAGTTAAAACTCCTGATCAACCCAGTTAAATGCTCTTGAACAGTTAAGCACCTTTCTCAGCCCTCAGTTGCCTCATTCATACCTTGACATTTGCTCAAAGAATCTCATTAATTAAACAAAAGACAAAGAGTGCTTCAGGAACTTAGAAGTTGTATGCTGTAGCTTACAAATATTTGCAGACAGGTATTCATCACATTCACACACAACTAAGGTTGGGCAAACTTTCCCCCCACTCTGCACGTGCTTCGGTGGGTGTTTGGCCCATCGCTTCCACCGCCATCGCTTGCTGGGCAGCACAAGCCTCTTCCGAGGCTCAGCTTGCCCCAGTGAGCGCTCAGCAGCCACTCAACCCTTCATGCCTTCCCCCTTGCGTATAGGGGGCCTTTACGTCTGCCTTTGACGCAGGGGGGTAAGTGCGTAATTTCAGCGCAAAGGGGCAGGCGCCTGCCAAGCGCTCTACAGGCTGCGCGGGGGTCCGTGCTTGCACCAGGAGCATCTGACTCAGTCCAGGGGGGCAGGCGGACATGAGGGGGAGTTCCGTCAAATCCAATCAGGCGCTTGAGAAAGCCCTGCGCACATTGTTAGGTATACATCTAAACCTTTATTCACTTGTTTCACATAACAGATTCGTGTGAAGAGCTTCATTTCTAAATTTTATATTGTATTCATTTCTAAATACCTTTAACAGATGCAATTCTCCCCCATCCCAGTTTAGCTCAAGGGTTCACTCCCTTGAGCTAAACTGAGTCAAACCAAAGTCCATCTAGTCCAGCATTCTATTCTCACAGTGACCAACCAGTTGCCTGTGATACTGCTTCTGATACTGGAGGTATCGTAGAATCATAGAATAGCAGAGTTGGAAGGGGCCTACAAGGCCATCGAGTCCAACCCCCTGCTCAATGCAGGAATCCACCCTAAAGCATCCCTGACAGATGGTTGTCCAGCTGCCTCTTGAAGGCCTCTAGTGTGGGAGAGCCCAGGTAGCATATAGCCATCCAGACTAGTAGCCATCAATAGCTTATCCACCATAAATTTGTCGAATTCCCTCTTAAAGCCATCAAGTTGGTGGCCAACTCTTCATCTTGTGGTATCAAAGTCCATGGTTTAACTATGCACTGTGTGAAAAAGGACTCCCTTTTATGTGTCCTGGATCTCCCACCAATCAGCATCATGGGATGAGCCCTTTGGGTTCTAGCATTATGAGAGAGAGAGAGAGAGAGAGAGAGAGAGAGAGAGAGAGAGAGAGAGAGAGAGAGAGAGAGAAGTATCTCCTTTTCTGAGGAAGAGAGGGAGGGAGAGAGAAGTTCATTTCGGGGTTTTTAAAGGAGAAAGTACGTATCACTTTACATTTCTAGGTGTACACCTAAAATGTGAATGCAACAAACACACGTCTGCAAACAATTTAGCATAGAGGTGCACTCATCAGGGTCCATGATTAGTTACAACTGTTGCAAAGTCAGGTTTGCCTCTGCATATTGCGCAAAATGGCCTTAAAGCACTTGTGACAAACATGGACTAAGAAGCCGGGATTATCATAGAGTGATAAACACATGCAGGCCTTGAAGCTGGTTCTTAGTGTAAAAAAAAAAGATAAGTTGCTCAAGGCAAGGACAGCCTATCAGAGCTTCTTCCTGGGCACATGCTGCTTTGAGAGTAGAATGAATGAGGCCTGCCAGACCAAAAGGTCCCAACTATACTTGGTTTCCAAGTCAGCAGGGCAGGACCGATAAGTGATCTCTATCTACTAACTTCAAAAAGAATGTGAGCACTTTTGGGCTTCAGCCACAGTCTAACACAGTTACCCTCATGAGGTAACTGTAAACCAATTATGTAAAATATGAAGTATCTCCTGACAATGTGGTGTAGTAGCTAGTGTGGGACTAGAATCGGGGGCTCCCAGGTCTATATCCCCACTGAGTCATGAAGATCACAGTGTGTCTATAGACTAGTCATCAAGCCTGCCTCCTAACCTACCAAACAGGGTCGGTGTATGCAGCCCTGAAAAGTGTGGTGGGAAAGGGATGGGATATCAATATATTTCAAATGTCAAACAGGCAACACATGCAGTCAAACACAAGCCAGTTACAATGCACCACAAGATCACTGAAACTTACTGAGAGTAAGATGCGCTATAACATTGCAGCAGTGGGGTACAAAGAGCTTCAAGGACTCCTCGGGACAGCACTGAAACGTCACAAAGAAACAAGTTCTACATTAATCTCTTTTCGCAAAGATGGATGTTCATTTTAAAGACAACAAGCATCCTACAGCAATAATTAGGAATGTGTCTTTCTGCTGAGTGGCCTTGATTCTAGAGGGTATGAAGTATTAAGAGCTAGATAAAGAACCTCCTATCCAAGGTCTGTAAGTGGAACAGAGGCCTTGGCAAGGATTCCAAGAGCTAGCAAAAAGAGCAACCACGGCCACTCCTCGGTGTGCATCGCAACTGGGGCCGCGGGGTGGGGGGAGAAAGAGGAAGAAAGGGTCTTACTTTCACAGCAGCTCGGCACATGTCAGCTACCATCCGACCGGCCACTCTTGTCTCAAATATATTTGAAACAGCAAAATTGAAAACTTTTTCCAAGGCAACCTAAGAGAAAAGCAAGAGAGAGGAATTGGAATACAACCAAGATGGAAATGTCGCTTTATTGCAAGAGTGGGGGAACCTTTTTTGGCCAAGGGATGAATTGGCTGGCATGATGGACCATATATAGAGGACTTTTAGATGGGGGGAAATCTTGTTTCCTTACTGGCGCTCTGCTTCCTGGTTCTCTTCCGCATTTGAAAAGAGCAGAACTGGACGGAGAAGGGAGGAGCGACCACGTGGCCCATATAATTCAATGGAAACATTGCCCTCTGGTGGGCATATTATAGCACAACTTCACCCACACCCAGCAGGAAATCCTGACAAACCCAATACATCTCAGAAGAGCTGGGTTTTCTGAGGTTTATTTTTTGATGCTAAAACTGGGGAAAGGAGCAGGAGGTGCACAGGAGATGTGCAGGAGACTCACAGTGTCGTCAAAATGACCCGAGAACGTCTGTGAGTGGCCAGTCACGAACGTCTGTGAGTGGCCAGGCATGCTATAACTCGCTTGTTTGAAGAAGCCCATAGACACCAATTGGTACTGCAGTCAAACGTATTGCCAACCAGCACTAAATGGTAAGTGATATCTAAGCTGCAACACTGAAAATGGTAAAAACTATTCATGCAATCCTATTAGCTGATCTAAAGTGTAAATTCCGCCGAATAAAAGGCTGCCTCTCAATTTGCAAGACTGGATTTCAACACTTTTAGAAAGCTTCCACTGGTGCCCATGGAGGCTTTTAAAAGCCTGCTTACAGCAAGAGAAGGGCCCCACTATTTCACAGTACTTACAGCTACAGGTTATGTAAATAAACAAACATGTATACCAGTCTTTCAGTATAGTTCCTTGTCCAAACACAGAACAACAGGAAAAGGAAGAATTAAAACAGAACCACACCTTTAGCAATACATACCTTAAATATTTCTTTTGAACACTGTGTGAGAATTGTGCTGAAAGTAGAAGATAGGCCTAATTCCACTAAACTCTCTAAATGAGTCATCTTTTCTGTTTCGGTCTCTTCTCTTGTTTGCTCTAGTGTGCTGCTTTCAATGAGCCCAAAACATCTGCACAGTAAAAATCAAGGGGAAAAGAGGTTAGCGAAAACAGCACTGCCATTTTACAAGCTTTGCCACAGAGGTCTCTATACACTGGCAAGATGCTGTGATGTCTGCATAATATATTTTCCTGGCTTGTAAAGAGTCATTCACCAGGTCACTTCTGGCAAGTAGAGGACTGCCACCAGGTGACCAGGCAGGAATCTGTACACACTATTTCCCCTCTAATAAGCCATAAATTGCTAACATAGGTAATGTGCAGGCAAGTAGGCTAGGAAAACTGTTTGTGGGCTACAAATTTATTTGGGAGGCTGTAACTAGTGTGTGATTTGTTTTCAAAAGGGATCTAAAAATCAAAGAAGTAGAAGAAATCAACTGCGCTACAGAGACTGTGTGCACTTCCTGGAGCAAGTCAGTGGAGAGGAAAGGAGTTTCTCCATGCTCAAGATGCACAGAAGTATCGTGTTCTTTGGCTGCAGACTCCAAAGTATTCTTCCCATTATTAAAAAGTCACACACACACACACACACACACACACACACACACACAGGACTGTAACTAATAGAATTGGGACCACAGATGCTTTAGGGAGAAAGCTTTAGACAGATCTACAGATTAAGGGACTGAATTGGGATACACAGGAAGGCCAACAGAGCAGAGTTATCACTTCACCAGCATAAGAATTTAAGAAGAGCCCTGCCGGATCAGACAAAGGGTCCACCTAGTCCAGCACTCTGTTCACACAGTGGCCAACCAGCTGTCAACTAAGGAACCACAAGTAGCACCCTCCCACCCATGCTCCCCAGAAACTGGTGTATATAGGCTTACTGCCTCTGATACTGGAGGTATCAGGTCTAGTAGCCATTGATAGCCTTCTTCTTCTTCTTCTTCTTCTTCTTATTATTATTATTATTATTATTTATTTATTTATTTATTTATATAGCACCATCAATGTACATGGTGCTGTACAGAGTAAAACAGTAAATAGCAAGGCCCTGCCGCATAGGCTTACAATCTAATAAAATCATAGTAAAACAATAAGGAGGGGAAGAGAATGCCAACAGGCTACTCCAGGAATTTAACCAACGCCCTTTTAAAGCCATCCAAATTGGTGGCCATCACCACATCTTGTGGTAGTGAATTCCATAGTTTAACTATGCACTGTGAGAAGAAGTCCTTCCATTTATCTGTCCTGAATCTCGCGCCATTCAGCTTCAGGTAGTATTATAGGAGAGGAAGAAAAATGTCTCCCTATCTACATTATCCTCATACTCCGCTTCCCTTCACAACTTGCCTGTCCATGAACTGCAGTACAAAATCTTCAAATTCAGCAGTAGCAGAGCACAGTTCTCTCTCCACCTACAATTCAAAGCATAAGAGAAAAATGAAGCTTTTATTCTTCTGCTACTTCCAAATTATGATATCCTTTTCCAAGTTGCAGCCAGAGATTTTAGATCAATTTTATATATGCTAGGAGAACTATTATGCCATCTTTAAGAGCTCTGCCCTCAGTTATCCATACCCCTCTTCTTGCCACATCCACCATCCTTGCAAAATAAGATACAACTCCAAAGCCTGAAAAAACCCTCAAAATATTGGGACTAGAATCAAGAAAATGTATAAAAACAAGCAAAAACATTTATTTGCAAATTTGGGCCATGCAATTTGGTGTTTTTCTTCTTCCAGATGTTTAGTATTTCTGGCTGCAGAGCCCAAAAATGTATAATAATTCACTGTTTTTGTACCTTACTGATACAGAAGTGTCTTCTTCTTGTATATTTACATTTGAGCATCTTTTTAAGTTGTTCAACATGCAATAGCTTCTTACAATAGAAAGCATTTAAAACAAATAAAAGATCTTTCTCCATATGTAAACTACAGGAGGGATGCTGAACCTACAGCCTGTGGGCCTAATGCAACCTCCACCACACCCCAATATAGCCCACGTAACCTCTTCGGTTCCTCCAGGGGGCAAAGGCTGAGGCTCCAAGCCCCAACCCCAGGAGGACATCTCAGATTGGAGACAGCAGCAGGGATGGAGCAGCCGGAGTCCCTTTCTCCATGCTGAGAAGAACCACAGTTCTGTGCCTCCTTCCAACATAAAGAACAAAGGGGTGATGTCAGGGGCAGGGCCACACCCCCTGATATTATCTGGCCTGTGGTGGGCCTGGTGAGGAGGAATCCAGCTTCCCACCCCTAAACAGTTCTGCACCCCTGAACTACAGGGTTATTAGCCATTTAACATCTTACCTCTGTGAGATTATTTCTCTCTTGTGGTACAGATGAACAATCTACTAAAGGCACGAGAGTAGAAAACGTTGCAATAAACTGGAATGTGATCTAATGGGAGATACAAAGAAAGTTTCAGTGTAAGTCAGTTGTACCGAAAGCTAGCATAACGAAAAGAAAAAAGTCAGACAGTTTGAGCTGTAAAATGTGAGCTAAATCATAGGGTCAGTTCAAAGCTTGCAAACATTCAATTTCCACCTATTATGTTTGCACTTCACTCTAAACCATGATTAACTCAACGTGGATAAGCAGGAATGAGCTGCAGCAAAGCCTTGGGTTTGCACACATCCCCTCCCCTCTCTTCCGCCAGTGCAGCAGAAAAGTGGAGTTTGGAAGCTTTCACTTGTAGTTCATTCACAGTTCTGTTACAATACAAGCCATCAAAAATGTACTCATTTTAGCACTAATATGCGTGCAATTTCCTTCATCCTTACAATGGTGCTAGGTCTGGGGTCCTTGGAGGGGGAGACAGTGAAAGCCAGGAGATGGGGAGGTAGCATGCAACAACCTAGATCAGGGATAGGTAAACCACGGCCCGCAGACCGCATGCTGTCCTCTAACTAAATATGAACCAACAGTGTGATGTGGCTGCAAAAAAAGCAAATGCTATTTTGGGCTGCATTAGTAGAAGTATAACTTCCAAATCATGCAAGGTACTGGTTCCCCTATATTTGGCACTGCTTAGGCCTCATCTTGAGTACTGTGTCCAGTTCTGGGTACCACACTTCAAGGTGTTCAGAGGAGGGCAACCAGGATGATCAGGGGTCTGGAAACAAAGCCCTATGAAGAGAGACTGAAACAACTGGGCATGTTTAGCCTGGAGAAGAGAAGATTGAGGGGAGACACATTCTTCAAATACTTGAAAGGTTGTCACACAGAGAAGGGCCAGAATCTCTTCTTGATCATCCCAGAATGCAGGACACGGAATAATGGGCTCAAGTTACAGGAAGCCAGATTCTGGCTGGACATCAGGAAAAACTTCCTGACTGTTAGAGCAGTACGACAATGGAACCAATATCCTAGGGAGGTCATGGGCTCTCCCACACTGGAGGCATTCAAGAGGCAGCTGGATAAACATCTGTCAGGGACGTTTTAATGTAGATTCCTCTATTGAGTAGGGGGTTAGACTCCATGGCCTTATAGGCCCTTTCCAATCTACTATTCTATGATTTCATGAATGTGGCTCTGCCTCACCCGTTTTTTTCTATTTACCTGGGGGAAAAGGGGAGGAACCGTCACAAAACGGACAAATGTAGCTTCAATACGAGCTAAATTTGTCCATTCTGAGCTTCCATAGTGTTGGATATGATTTATGACTCCTCCCCTCTTTCTTTCTTTTTTCTTTTTGCTATGCAAGGGTGGCGATGGAGTGCAGTGCAGTCCGCAGCACATTGGGGGGGGGAGGGGGAGAAGGCTCCCCAGAACTCAAAGTTGCCTACCCCTGCCTTAGATTGAGGAAGGGTTGAAATATGGGAGGACATATGGGGATGAAACTATGAAGCCGTGGAAATCTGGAGCGATATTCTGAAGTGACCAAAGATAGATTTGATTGTGCCACAACAACGCAAAAAGGTTAATATACTCACCATACATTTGCTAAAGTCATTTGGATCCACACCAGGCAACGCTCTCATCAACAGAGGCAACATGTGCGTTGGACCCTCAGGGAATGACTCGCCCCCAGATACCAGGCTACGAGCTACTCCAATTACACAGCTTAAGGTGGCTGTGAGTTGATGAGGTTCTGTTAATGTCTCCAGTGCAGGGTATGTTCTGTGTAATTTTTGTTGGGGGAAGAAATTAAGACAGGGTTTAAAAAAGAAATCTTTGATATATTCCTCTCTACAGACAACCAGGTAAGCTCTCCTACATAGATATGTAAAATACCACTGAAGCCCTTCAAGCCCAGAATTAGGTTTCAGTTCTTTTCTGAAACAATTCTTTGTATACACACTTCTTATGTATCAGCCAAACCCCATATTGCTACATTCACAGAATGATCAAGGTATGTTCCTCATCATGCAGGTTTGTGGCAGTGTTTCCTAGGGTGGATAAAACGTAAAGGGAGCGAGCTTAGAACCCAGAGACATTCAATGAAGCTGAAAGGTGGAAGTTTCAGGGCAAACAAGAGGAAGAACTTCTCCACGCACTGCACAGTTGCAGTATGAAAAACACTCCCACAAGTTGTGGTGATGGCCATCAAGGTGGAAGGCTTTAAAAGGGGATTAGACAAATTCATGGATGATAATGGGTACTAGTTGTGATAGGTATATACGACCATCAAGATGAGGGGCACCATGCCACTGAATGACTCTCAATGAGGAACAACAGCAGGAGAGGGCTTTTGCTCTCATTTCCTGCTTGTGGGCTCCCTAACAGATCTCGTTGAACAGCGAAGTAAACGGGATGCTGGAATAGAGAAGTTCGTGGTCTGATCCAGCAGGGTTTTTATGTTCAATCCTACAGAATAAAATAAACAGCCTCTCCTCTTCCCCTCCCCTGGTTGGCCTGCTTCTCTGGAGATTTGCTGATATTAGTATTCCTCTAGTCAAGTCAAGTTGAAATGGGTTGGGGGCCCATGCTCTGCCAAAAAAAAACAACCCTCCATTTTGCTCTGCCCATTGTACATGCTCCTGAGTGTGTAGCGGGGGAGGAGGCCACAGGAAGGGCCAGACTGTGCAAGAGGAGGAGAATGCCTCTTCTCCCTGGCACAGCTCTGCCTTCCTGCTACAAGGATTAACCGTGTTATGCCAAAGAAAAAAGTTACCTTCCCACAAGCAGAAAATATGAGAAGGAAGTGAAGCTGTGCAGTGGCCTCAGAGAAGAATGCAGTGATGTCTAGAAATCACAGCCATCTTGCTTTCCAGTGTTCTTCCACCAACAACTATGCAGCCCTGCCCACTTAGTGTGACAAATGGTCTTTTTATAGTACATAATTTATATGACCCTGTTCAGAGGACACGCTAAGCCATGGTTAGGCTGTTAACCCTTTTGCAGCGAATGGTTAGTGGGCGTGTTTAAACCGTGGTTATGTAGCCACCACGCTTAGGAATGGTTCACACAACATGCTAAGACATAAAGCTTAGCTCAAAATGTTTAACCACCATGGCTTAACAAGTCATCTGAACAGGGGCACTATGATTTCATATTTATTAGGACAATGTTTTAAAAGCTTTTAAGGGGAAGCCAATGGGCGTCATACACCAGCACACTGCCTTGTTCATGACAACCCTCATTTTTATTTTTATTTTAAAAAAGGTTGTTGTTATGGGTGAACCAGCCCACTGCGTTTGTTCAATGTCTTGGCACTCCATGTTGGAAAGAAGGGATTAACATTAACAACAATTAATTTCCAGAAATTCTAACTAATGTATATTTGTATGGTTTGACTGCATGAAATATAGATAAACAGATTGAAGGCTGAATTTCAACCAAAAATTCTACTAGTTTATTTATTTATTTATTACATTTCTATGCTTCCCAATAGCCGGAGCTCTCTGGGCGGTTCACAAAAGTTTTGCAATGCAACATTCAATATCAGCCAAATGAAGTTATGTTGCATTTAATCCTACTTGGGACCATAGTAAAGACCTATGGGGAGGGAGGGTCACTGTGGTTCTGTAGATTTGCAGCTAATCCTATGTCTTGATTTTGTTGGGGGTTTGACAGCTGTTTTTACTGATATTTTTAACCGTGGTTTGTAGATATTATAAGATGCCACAAGGAAATATTTGAACCAGAATGGCAGCATGCAAGTTTAAAAAATACATAAATAGCTAAAATAGGATGCTGCCATGTCAACTAAAAGAAGCAAGAAGATTGGCTATAAAACAGAACGCACCTGAAGAAGCGTAACAAGGAAGCCCAATATTCCCAAGCCAAACCTGAGCTTTTCACTTATCGAAAGGAAAAGGCCTTAGGAGACCCTTTCTTGGCCAACAAAAAACTAGATCCTAAATAACTTTTCCAGGGTCTACTAGTACTTACTTTTCAAGTACTGGTGGGATGACCAGCTCAGGACGCATTAGTGCAAGGTTCTGCAGAGCCTGGGCTGCCTCTAGGCTTCCAGTTTTGCTGAACATTGCCAGCAGCACAGGTTGAATAATACATTCTACAAAGTCTGTTATGTCTTGCTCAGTAAGTTTATGGCTATCAGGCACAGGAGTAAGCCAAGTAATCTTCTGGTAACGCTCACGATGCAATCTTCTCACAAAGCTACTGGGTAGCCGCTGAAGTAGCTTCATTAGCTTGTTCTGCCAGTGTACAGAAAAAGGCAAGAGAATCAAGTTCAATTAATTGGAAGTAAGGAAAGCAGCAAAAGCTATCTTTGTCCTCTTTATTTTTAGATTGTAAGTCCTTTGAGATATGGACCTTTCCATCCTGTTCTCTATACAACAACATGTACATAGATGGAATAATAATAATAATAACAGCATAAACAACAACCTCCACTGCTTAACACCACGTTTAGTATGAACACTGTTTTATAGAAAAATAGTTTAAGGAAACAAAGAGCATCATGATTCCACTTCAACACAAACATCTAGGATCTTGAAGACAGAAATAGAAAAGGAAAAAAATGTATATATCCTTACCAACCAGCGGCCATTATTTGAAGGGTGATAAAAAGATGCAATGCTTTTGAATAACCCAGACAAATGTTTCTGTACAAGCTTGCTTGGTCCACCCTGTCAAGAAACAGAGACAACAAAGTTATTTGATACAATCTCACAGAACGCTAAGAAGGCCACAATGCAGTTTTAAAATGCTCAATTCTAATGAGCTCACCCTTCTAAGTTATCAAAACTGTAGCCCCAAAAGGTCTGCAAATACCTGAACTACAGAAGATCCACTTTCAGAAATGCAAGGTGAGGTGTCTAGGCTCATTGCAGGGCAGCTGTTTCACAAGGGCACCAAAGCTCTTACAAACTAGTTGCACCGCATATAGTTTTGCTATCTAAAATTATTTCTAGCCTGCCTTTAAGCTGTGTATCTGGTTAACAGCTTTTCCTGTTGCATAGGAAGCTGCCTTATACCGAGTCAGACTATTAGTCTATCTAGCTCAGTATTGCTGACACTGACTGGCAGTAGCTCTTCAAGACATCAGGCAGGTCACTTTGCAACTTTTTTTCTAAAGCTTTTAAAACTTGATTTTGATCTGACTTTTATACTGTTAGTTTTACTCTACGCTGTGGCTGTTTGGTGCATTCTCTTCCCCTTCTTATTGTTTTATTATGATTTTATTAGAATGTAAGCCTATGTGGCAGGGTTTTGCTATTTTATTGTTTTACTCTGTACAGCACCATGTACACTGATGGTGCTATATAATAATAATAATAATAATAATAATAATAATAATAATAATAATAATGATATCCCTCTCAGTCAGGCTAAGTAATTTTATCTGGCCCCAGGAACTGTACCACATATAATCCAGGATACCTGGGAGAGCATCTTCTCCCCTACCAACCTGCCCAGTCACTGAGGTCATCCGAGGTCATACTCCTGGTGGTTCCACATAGACCCATCCTCTGATTGGAATCCACCAGGGGAAGAGGCTTCAGCGTGGCAGCCCCCCTCCTATGGAATTCCCTGCCTCTGGAGGTCAGGCAGGCGGCAACTTTGTATTCCTTTCGGCACCTCCTAAATACGTCATTGTTCCAGTAAGGCTTTCCTTAATGACCAGCCATGGTTCGCTTTACATCTTGTTTCTTTTAAAATCTATTTTAAAGTGTTTTAGTCTGTTTTTGTTTTATTTTATCCTGTACACTGCTCCGAAATTTTGAATGGGGAGTGGTATATAAATATTGTAAATAAATAAATAATCAAGTTATGGTAAAAGGTTTTCTAACATTTTCAGTCACAAAGAAAAAAGTTCTTTTCAAGTATAGCAAAATAAGCAATATTCCGACAACTTCTTGGGGTTTTTGCCCCTGTTAAGCCCTGGACATGCCAGAGGGGTGTGTGCCTCTGGGTGAAGTTCTTACTGCTACATGGTGCTGAATTACTGATAGAGGATGATCACCTATAATGAGATCTTTTGGGGTGGCAAGATATTTCCAGTGGCTGGGCCACATTCTGGAGAATACAGTGGGCTCTCCTAAGAAGCTAGTCATTATTGATTTGATTTGAACCCCACCTTTCCACCAAGAAAATGACACTCAAGGCCGGCCATCCCAGCTATTGTTAGCACACCTTTATTTAGTCCTGGGGCCAGCCAAAGTATTTATCAGCTAGTAAAAGGAAAGCATAATTAATTTAAAGGTACGTCTGGATATAAGCATATTGTCACACAGGGAACCACTGGCAACATACAGTAAACATAGATCATTTGGGGGTTTGAATGCTAAGGTTTGGATAATTGGGAAAGGGGAGGAAGAGTGTACTGAAAGTGAAAAGACACTACCATCATGGCTGTGATCCACATGACCGCATGCCCTATGTCGTAAGCATTCGTTAGAAATCGTGGAACCAACACCTGGTTGCTCCCCACTGGAAGATTCAAACTTCGCAGTATTCTGGTAAATATCTGCAGAAAAAGGAATTCCATAATTCATCAAAGTGTGCTACAAATGACATGACATTTGATTTTTGTTATAAGGTGCTGAGTATTGAGATATGCCAACTTAACACCCTGACCCACGAAACACTCTGGCAGCAAAAGCTTTCCTGAAGGGGATGGGTGTTGTTGTTGTTGGCACTGAGCCAGTGTGGTGGATTCCAGAAATACTTCCAGATGGAGAAACACACTACAACTTCACTTCATCAAACTATGCACTGTCCTGTTTGGGTCATCATGAAATCTTCCTCAATTTATGTATGTTTTCCATTGCACAGCAGCTCCACGTCTCTACAAAATGGTTAAGAACTTCTCACTTCTAGATGTACATCCCCATTCTCTCCCTGCCCCTTTCCAGCATCTGGAAAACATCTACATAAAATTGTTGAAAAAAATCAGTCAAGTACTGCTAAAGAAAACCTGCTCTCTCAGCAGTGGCCACTAAAGCTCATGTTCCAGCTCCCAGCACTACTAGGTACACAGAGAAGCTTGGCAATAGCTAATGTATTCCAGAAGAGTTTTAAAGCTATGGAACAAAATGTTATAATTGATTAAGACTTGAAATGCCTCAAGGTTCAGGTTTTACAGAAATGATATAGGATGGACCACAAGAACAAGAGATCTTGGTGGTCATTAAAATTTATGTTAAGTATATGTAGGGAGCCACAAACACTGGCAGAGGGCATGGGGGCTGGGCAAAACAGAGGGAGGGAGGGAGGGAACTCCTTCCTTAAACTCTTCCACTCCTTCCTCTGCGCTCTCCTGTTCATCTTGCTTTCTTTCCCACCCTTGTCACTCTCCTGCAGCCCCTGGGGATCACATGTGTCTTCAAGAGCTGTATTTGCAACAGCAGAAAACAGGAGTCCTAGTTTTGGTTATCATGCTTTAAAGGAAAGCGGCAAGTGGTTCAGGGAGGGGAGAGGCACATAGCAGGATAGAGAAAACCTTAAAATACAGTTGAGAATTAAAAAAAAAACACAGAGGGAAAATTAGGAGGAGGGAGAATAAGAAACATTATTGTGCCCCTTATAATAAAAGAAATACAGGGCCAACTACCCAAATCTCTCTCTCTCTCTCTCTCCGTGATACTCTGGCCTAATCTACACCAAGCAAGATATTGCACTATGAAAGCGGTATATAAGAGGCAGGAGCCACACTGCTGCTTTATAGTGGTATTGAAGTGCACTGACAACTGTTGAGGTCCATTGACACATATTAAATACTGCTTTCATACTGCTTTCATAGTGCTATATCTTCTTGGTGTGGTTCCTGCCTCTTATATACCACTTCCATAGTGCAATATCCTGCTTGGTGTAGATTAGGCCACTGTTTGTGAATCTCTGTGAAGCATAAATGCTACAGGTGCTATCACCGAAGTATTGCTAAACTATAGATTCTGTAAGTATAGAACAATCATGCTGCTGTTTCTTAACGCTGCTATTCCTTCTACTCATTATACATTACCTTTGGAATATAGGGATCCCAGTTGATGTAGCCTATGTTATCAGTGGCCAAGCGTGCAAAAAGGTTGACAAGATGCTGGAAAGAAAGAAATCACAGACTACATCTTCATGACACAGCACACATTTTCAGTGCAAGATTTACTCTGGCTAACACTAACCATTTTAGCATTAACCTCCATGCAGACATTAACACTAACGCCATGGTGCAACTGTACAGGGAAGGGTAAGAGAAGCGAGCTCCTGAAATCTTAACCATGGAAAATTGAGAAATGTTTTGTCTGCACCAGGCTAGAGAAGTAACACAATACAGATGTGAGAACTCCCAAACTCCCACTGTGATGCTTTGCTTTAGAGACCTGACTAAATACAATTCAATAATGTTTACTGCAAACACAAGAAGAATAACCTTTTCCCATACTGCATGATTGCCCAGCATATTAAAAGGTATACTAAATGGATCCTGGGATACTAGTGTGATGTGAGAGAATTAGAAGTCAAAGCAATTACAACAGCCCAGGTTTCAACTTTCAACCTGGAAAAATGCCTGCATTCCAAAAAGGCTACAAAAGGAAAATTGCACACAAGACAGCAATTAAACAGTGTCCAGTAAACAAAATGTGGGCTTGTTTACTCATTTGGTGAGAGTCCTCAAATTAGCCCAATCCTTCCTGGCACCACTATTTCTAGTCTAGTTACCAACGTATCAACTCTATGGTAACCAGGAATACTTACCCCCTCCCATTGCGGAAGATTCTGAACTGAAACCCAGAGGCTTAGAAACTCCTCAATCCAGAGCCTGCAAGATAATGAAATCAGGGCCACAGGTTTATTTTATGTGCCAAAATCATATCCAGTTAATACAAAAAATAAACATTGTTCCCAATCTAATCATCATCCTGGCACTTATATAGCACACTGAACATGAAGGGACTCGCACACATTATCTCGGTAAAACTTACACTAACATTATAACGTCAGTATTATTAGTTCTGTTACAGAACTAATAATACTGGCTGATAAGAGTAGCTCACTTAAGTCCATCCATCCAGAGAATTTGTGGCTGAAGTAAGATTTAAGCCAGGGAGTTCAGGGCTCACAGTGCATACTTTTTAGCCACTACGCCAGACCAAAGGCTGTTGTGGAAGGTAAGGCATTTTTCCTAGTCCCATACTGAACGTCCTTGGAAAAAATGGCCTGGAGAAAACATCTTTTAATCACTGTGACTTCCTATACCTGAGACTGTTTCTCTCCTTGGCATTTTTCGCTCTCTTCCTACTCGTGTAACTTCTAAATCTACACATTGTATTTATGCTGGCTAATTAAAGTGTGATTATTTTCTAAATGCTCCAGCCCCCTATTATTTGCGATCCACTATGGTTAGCATGTCACCATATCTGACAGAGCACATGCACATCAAGGTATTTTGCCACAATTTTGTTATATGCAGTTACTGTATATCTGCCACTACTGCTCACAGAGAGTTGGAAGCCACTGCATGAGGATGATTGGTGAATCAGTCACTGTCAAGGTGGATTTGATTAAAATCAATTTGATTTAAATCACGATTTAAATCACTACTCAGAAAGACTCGATTTAATCATGTGACTCCCCCCCTCAAAAGTGCACTCTATTCATTGAATTTTTTGAAACTTAGCACTTGAGAGGTAAGGAGCTGATTCTGTGTACATAGATTTGCAAAGGAACAATGGGATTGTGATCTCTGCAGACACAAATTCACAGTTTTGAGAACTGTAAACCAAGCATCTGTGATAATATCTTCTAGATAGAAAAAAATGCCCAAATCTTACAGAAACCTCTGGAAGAGCATGACATTGTGAATGGATTAACGGGATTCATTTACCAAAAAAATTAAACATTGCATGAATATATAGCCTCATGCTACATAATTAAAAGCTAATCCTTATTTCATGATGAATAACCTTGGGACTATAATGTATCTTAAATAGGAAACTATCTTTAGATAGATTTTTCCTCAGAAAGCATTTTATTTAAAAAAATCCAATTTAAATTTTAAAAAATCAGATTTTTTTGATATTTTTTTGAAAAATCATTGATTTTTATCCTCCCTGGTCTCTGTACACTCTGTCCCATCTGAAGGAAAAACTAAACCTGAAGAAAGTTCAAAGGACAAGATACATGTAAGCTAAGTGGAGAAGAAACTACCATAGGAAGGACAAAGTTGGTCTTCAGAGACCCAAAAAAAGGAAATGACAGGAACCAAACAAGTTACAAGAGGCTTCGTATATCTTGCGCAAAGTTAGCTGTTAGCTTAAACTTATACAGGAGTATCATAATTTATGGAGCACATTCATGGAGGAAAGTGCTTGACAGTTACTGGTTTTGATCCCAAACAGCAGGCGGTCATGCATTCATTCCCTTTTATAGAGATTCCGACATGCCCAAAGCTACTCAGGAAGCTCATAGATTTGAACCCATGGCTGGATGTCATGTTTGTCAGCTGAGGACAAGCTTCTCAATAGCTACTGACTAGGTTGCTCATGGTAAGTAAACATGTGACCAGGCAGGGAACCTTTACAAAAGCTGGCTCTTTTTCTTTTTACGCGTGCAAGCATGTGTGGGTACAAGTGAGCTACTAACTATTTGTGAACCGCCCAGAGAGCTTCAGCTATTGGGCGGTATAAAAATGTAATAAATAAATAAATAAATAAATAAATAAATAAATAAAATTATTTAAAGTATTTGTAGGCCAACTTTTCAGGTCAAATACTTCCAATATGTTTTCCAACATATACATTCACAATATAAAATCAATACAAGTTTAAAACCACAGAGAATCATAAGAAATATAAGTGATAAAACAAGAGCCAAAAGTAATACTAATCCCAAACGACATATATAGTCCAATAAGAAGAATACAATCAGATAAATCAGATAAATAGTTATAGACTACAGTAGCACCATATAAACAGCAGTCCAAGAAGAGTCTCATTCAAGAAAAGGCAGTTGTCTTTAGAGCCCACTTGAATGCCTTCGGTGATGGGGCATTATGTATTTCAATTGGACCAGAGTTCCACAGGTTTAGGACAACAACCTGAAAGGCCCTTGTGACAGCTAGCCTGATTGCTTGGCACAAGCAGGGCCTCTAAGACTGAAGTGCAGGCAAGATGGTATGAGTTAATACAGCCTTTCAGGTTACCTGGTCCCCAACAGTTTAGGTCTTTAAAAGCTAAAAAAAGCACTTTCATTTGGGCTTGGAAATGCATCAGCAACCAGTGCAACTGGTATAATATAGGTGTCCCATGTTCTGATTACCTAGTCCCCAACAATGCTTGGACATTATGCACCAGTTGGAATTCCCAAACTGTCTTTAAAGGCAGCCCCATGCAGAGTACTTTATAGGTCATAAAAACAAAGCAAAGCTCCTTAGATATACAAAGAGCAGGGCATGGTAAATAATGTGGCACACAGCTTGATTATCTCAATAAAACAAATATAACCCACATGGGAAAGACAGCCCCCTGGAATTCAGGAAACCCAAATGTACGTTTGTTATGATGAGATGTGCCTTATCAGCATTTGCCACTCATAAGGATGAAAGCAATCATTTATAAAGCTATGCAAGGAACTCAAGGATGGGACACGGTCCAGAGGGGAGGTGTTCTGTAAACATGCACTCGAGTAAGTGTGGCTTAATATGACCTTCAAGTGATAAGCCCAAAGAGAAACCAAACTGAGATATGAAGCCACTTAATGAGAACGTTCAAGGACAGCCTGAAACAGCTTGGAGATAAATATGCAGCTGTCTCAATTCATGAGAACAGCAAATATGAAAAAGTTTGTTTTTTAAACGTTTATTATGCAAAGCTGTACAACTAACTCAGTCAACTTTGACTATATTCAGTAGCTGCCATCAAGAAATTATCTCAATCTAGCTAGCTTGATTTCCTTCTCTCCACTCCCTATCAAGTGATTTTGAAGAGAGACTTTGCTAATAAAGATTACTGTTCCAGCCCAAAGACAAAATCCCTTTCCAGGCTCTGCACAAGATTTCAGCCTTCTTGGAGAGGCACTCTTCTAAGGTCTAGGGTGGAGGATAGGGGCCTCCTACCCATTCAGCTCTACTATTCTGCACACGCACACACATTCCCAAACTGTCAGCGATTCAGTTCTTTGTTCCCATCTATCAAAGAAGTTTCAGTTTCTTGAAAAAGCATCAAGAATAAAGTATGCTTATTTTTGTGCTCACAGTTTAGGCAGGCTGGGAATAGAGTGAGATGGTTACCATAAAATTTTAGAACCCATGGGCAAAATTCAAAGAGTTTCTTTAAAGTGTGGCCAATGACTGAACATACCTAGTGGAATTTTTGACTCACATCCCCTTTGAATGGCAGACCCCATGCCTTATGATAAACTACCCATAGTTTCAAAAGAAGCTTGCCCTATGGCATAGAAGAATGCTATTTGTGAAACACTAAACTCACAGCTCCCTTGGGTACAACTAGTCACGCAGATATTTGGATCCAGGCCCAGTTCTTTACATTTGCCTCGCTGACAAGATTCAAAAGACCCACGAATCACTCACTCGTTATATATTTTTAAATCCCTGAAGATAATGTTACAATGCAGACAAAAGACACTATACACCAAGTGTGCCCGTGCTGAAAGCCAAATCATAATGTGCCAAACCTAAATGTGCATGTCAATGACAAAACCCTCACTAAGCACAGCAGTGAGAGCTCCAGAATTCTGGCAGCCTTTGAGCAAAGCATTTCAATGGGCCCCTTTAGCCTGGAAGAGGCAAGGGCATACAAACAGTTATCTCACACTGCCTCTGACCTTCCATAGTGCACCCTGTAAAATAGGTGCACCCTGTTGGGTTCTTTGCCAAACTTGAGGCAGTGGCAAATGCACAGTCTCACCTCCCGCTGGAGACATGTCCTGGAGAACTGATCCAAAATATTAGAAAACAGTAGGCTTGGTCCGCTGAAGTCTTAAGGCTTCAATATGATTCGGCACTAGAATCAACTATTTATCAAGGTTAGTACATCAAAATCAATGAAGTCCCTGTATCACAATTTTTGGTACTAGCACTGTAGGAAGAATTGAGTCAGGCAGTACTGTTCAATATAGACAGCTCATCAGCTTCCCACTCAAATAATTACAGCTTTAAATGATAAAATTACAGTAACAATTATATGACAGCTAATTCTGGAGAAGCAATTCTTCGGCAAACTGGTTAGATCATGCCCCTAACAAGTTAGCATTCAAAATACAACTGTTAAGACAGTAAAATAATGTTACATGTGTTATACTAGCCAGCAATTAACAAGCAACAGCTTTCCACGCGATAAATCATTCTGTGAAAATACTGTGAAGTGCTAAGACCAACTTACTTAAAACCTTTATGGTGGAGTTCCGGAGGAAGAGTAGTAGGCAGAAACAGCTCAAAATAAGTGATGGCCTTCTGCATGGTAACGTCAAAGGGACACATTAATGGCCGCCATTCATCTAACATCTCTGCTGTGGTGTTTTCTGGAAAATACCTAAAGAGGAGAGGGATACATTAGCCAATGTACTCAAGTAGCATATCAGCGGCATCTAGCTAAATGCATGGAATTCACTGCCACAAGATGCATGAATGTCTGCAAGCCCAGATGTCATTAGACAGACTCATGGAAGATAGATGAGAAGTAGCTATTAGCCACGACAGCTAAGTGGTCCCTCTGTGCTTAGAGGCAGGATGCCCTGAATACTGGAAACCAGGGTACAAGCAACAGGAGAAGGACATCACTTGCAGGTCCAGATTGTGACCTTCCCTACAGTATTTGGCTGCTTGCTGTTGGAAATCAAATACCATTCTAGATGTACTGATGCAGCAAGACAATTAGATTAGAGATTGGTTTTAGACACACACACACAAAAAACACCACCTGCATACCTTAAAGGTATACAAATGGGAGTTGTAGGACCATACAGGTTAGTCGTGTCCCCGACCTGCTCTGCTGTGCCCAGCAGCTAAGCCCCCAGCAGCCACACCTCTGGCAAGACTGAGAAGGGGCATGGAGCTCCTCCACCCAAGGGAGGGTAGTCCGACTAGCCCAGAATTCTCCCCCACCTCTTGATGAGCTTTACACTTATTTATCAGTACATGCACAGGGCCCCTTCTTATGCTCACTGAATATTTAATTTATTTCATTTCTATACTGCCGAATTGATAGGGAATGTAGCAACCGGGTACAGGCCCTCTCCTCCCCTCAACATGTGAGCGGTGTTCATCACAATAAACCTAATCGGACAGACCCACAGCGCACAGGACTCCTGTTGCTGGCTACAGATGGCGATGAACACACAGGACTCCTCCACCCGCTTCCATAAAAAGCCAGTAGAAAAGCCCTGTATGCATGCAGGATTGTCTTGCCATTTAAGTCTTTAAAGAGAAAAAAACAATATTTAAGCAGTACATAAAGGGTTTGAAAACTATCGATATACTTACGGCCGACAGTTTTTCACAAGGGTTTTCAAAACGCTTTCTACAGAACTGGAATGAGAGAAAAAAGAAGGAAGGTTAGATAAATTACATCATCCTATTTCCAATGAACATATTAAGACAATTACATGATTGTACAAAGTCTAAGATGATATTGATGCAATTAGACACCATCTGTGTACATGCAGCAGTTAATCTTCCTTTACGATGCAGACCTAATTACAAGGATTAAAACTGATTTGCCCGATTCCTGAGTCTGCTCTTTACTTCTCCTTGAGTATCTGCTGGACCACATATAGAAATAACCACCAGTATGTCCTGCGTTAAGTAGCTGAGCCACTATCACTGTATCAGAGTTTGAAAGTAAGAAAGATTGAAAAGTCACACAACAGTTGATAAATTTCCAAGATAAATAGACTAAAATGCATCCTACCTGCAAATTTGTCGGATTTTGCCCCCGATTCTGGCCCGCTTGCATTGGCTGCCTATACATTTCGGAGCCCAATTCAAGGTGCTGGTTTTAACCTATAAAGCCCTACATGGCTTGGGAGCACAATATCTGATGGAACGACATGAACCTACCTGTACACTGCGCTCAACATCTAAGGTCCTCCTCCGAGTGCCTACTCTGAGGGAAGCTCGGAGGATGGCAACAAGGGAGAAGGCCTTCTCAGTGGTGGCCCCCCTGACTGTGGAATGATCTCCCTGATGAGGCTCGCCTGGCACCAATATTGTTATCTTTTCGGCGCCAGGTCAAGACTTTTCTCTTCTCCCAGGCATTTTAACAGCATTTAACAATGTTAAGTTTGTTTTTAATGGACCCCAGAATTGTTTTTTAAATGGATACTGTTGTTTTTATACTGTTGTTTTATGTTTCTGATCGTTTTTAAATTTTGTATACTTTTTAATGTTTACCATTTTTAACTGTTATAAACCGCCCAGAGAGCTTTGGCTGTGGGGCGGTATATAAATGTAATAAATAAAAAAAATATACAGTAAATGCCTTGAGCTATTGCGTGTTATGAAAATTATATGCAAAGAAGCCATCCCTAGATCCTGATGACTATAGTAACTATTGACTGGTCACAAATACCCCCTTTATAGGCAAGGTGCTCAAACAGTGTCTACTCCAGACACTCTTGGAGAATACAGATCATCTGGACTCATTTCATTCTGTTTTCCAGCCCAGTTTTGATACAGAAAATTCTCAGCAGCTCACTAAATAGTATCCTTCTGGACTACCGATATGGATGGGGGGCACTATGATTCAGTACGATTGCTTCTACCTAATCAGCAGGTTTTAAAAGGCACTGCTGAGAGAAGTTCTGCTCCTTCTCATGGCAATTTTGCTACGGGGTTCACACAGGGCTCTATTTTGTTCCTTATGCTTCTTACATCCTACACCAGGAGTGAGAAACACATGGCCCACAGGCAAGACCCCCTGGGCTTTTTTGTGGGCCTCAGTGCATTTGCCACCGAAATTCAATAGCATGGCAGCAAAAAAGGTTGATGTTTCCTTATTCTGAGGAAGACAAGTAGGCAGCAAAAATGCCCGTTTCTGCTACTGCTCTAACAAATTCAGCAGCAGCGGGGGGCAGGCTGGGGGCCCGGGGGGCATAGTGAGTAATGTAGGCAGAAAATGTCCCCCCAGACTTCTGGAAGTGGCCCACCCTTGTCCTACCCAAAGCCACTGGGAGACATAGTCCAGAGATTTGGGGAATAGTGTCATCAATATGCTGGTGACACCCAACTCTATTTTCCCCTTTCATCTGGTTCAGACAGGGTAGCAGATGACTTGAACGTATGCCTGCTGTCAGCAACAGGATGAATGGGAGCTAATAAACCACAGCTTCATCTGGATAAGACAGAAGTCCTAATCAGGCGTTCAGAATTTGTGTAGAATAAACATGTGAGGAAAAGGAATGCTCTCGCTCGCCAGCTCTCCCCACTCCCCCAAGTGTTTCTGGCGCCCTGTACTCATGTTGGGCAATGGTTTGAAGAGGAGTTTCTCCCGTATCCATGGATACACATGGTTCAGAACACTGATTCTTCAGGAGGCGTTCCGCTTCATGAGCATAGGATGATGGAAATGCGTGACGAGAGGGGCAAGGCTAGCATGCTCCTTCTCCTCGCGTATTTATTCTACACAGATTCTGAACAGCTGGACAGGGCTAGAGGTACTGCAAGTGAGGACCAGGATGTTAAAACTCACCATGTAGTGGGTGGGGCTGTTCTCCCCCACAAGGAGCAGGTTTGTAGCTTGTTGTTTTGTTGCCAACTGTGAAATTCCCTTGGATAAGGATGAACTTGCCATAACGATTGCTACAGTGACCTTGCCACTCTGGAAACATCAGGGTTAGACTACTGCCACGAAGCCTTCTCCAACCTGGTGCCCTCCAGATATATTAGACTATAAATCCCATCATCCCCAGCCAGCATGGCAACTGCTGTAAGGTATAAAACCTGGGTCTACCTTCAACTGATTCAAAATACTAATACTAGCCAACGGAGCTGTTTTTGCATGGGCTGGAATTGCTTTTACCTTGGTACAGTGAAGCCTTCAAGCAAATCTATGAAGCTGTCAGGGTTGGACACGTTGTGCCCACCCAGTCTGAGAGAAGCCATGACCATTGGCACCCTTGGGTGCAGCCCTTACCATCATGTACCCCTACAGCCTCCTGAGGAAGGGGTCCGTACACTCCATTATCCTGATGGGGGATACCATATGAACCTGCCAATCCACTGAGGTAATGGAGGCCCTGGCCTGTGTATCCCTACCTTCACAGGTGAGGATCGTGGCAACTATAGGGCCTTCTCCACTATGGCCACACTTCTGCCACACTTCTTCCATACCTCTGGAATGACCTCCCCATAATTTTAAGTGTCACCATCTTTGCTTTCATTTTATTTATTTATTGCATTTATATCCTGCCTTTTTTCCTCCAAGGAACCCAAGGCGGCACACATAATCCTCCTCCTCTCCATCTTATCCTCACAGCAACAACCCTGTGAGATAGGTTGGGCTGAGAGTCTGTGACTGGCCCAAGGTCACCCAGTGGGTTTTCATGGCCGAGTGGGGACTAGAACCCAGATCTCCCAACTCCCAGTCCAACACTTTAGCCACTACGCCATTTAGACGGCAAATAATAATAAAAAATCTCTCAGGGGTCTAAACGTATGGTTGCTGTTTATTAATTACTGCTCCTTCATCGGTTTAATTTTGCTATGTTTAGTTTCTGATTTTATATTTTTATATGAATATGCAATAATTAATATTGAATATTTAATAATTAATAATTTAATAATTAAAATTAATATTTAATGATTTTATGTAAGTTGTCTTGGCCATCAAACTATGGAAAGACAGTACACAAATGCTTAATACATTAATAATAAAAACAACACTGCTTGTCAGTCTGTGGTTTGTAAACAGGAATACTCATACACTATAGGCATCTTGTTCCTGTCCAATAATTATTATAAACAAGAAATTTCCCTGAAAAAGTACAGAGTTTTAGCCCTGAATAACATCATGAACTACTATATTTACATAAGAACAATACAGGAAAAATGAGCAACATTCTCAGGCCATAACCATTAAAGTAATATTCAGATCTATACTGTATTGTACTTGTGATCCAGTTGAAATATTAAGCTGATCATCAAACCAAGCCATTTTTTGATCTAGTTTGCCTTAGCAAAGGGAAAGCTGTTGTTTTGGCTGAGACTAAAGTTCACACAGAAGAAGATAAATCATAGAACCATAGAATAGCAGAGTTGGAAGGGGCCTACAAGGCCATCGAGTCCAACCCCCTGCTCAATGCAGGAATCCACCCTAAAGCATCCCCGACAGATGCTTGTCCAGCTGCCTCTTGAAGGCCTCTAGTGTGGGAGAGCCCACAACCTCCCTAGGGAACTGATTCCATTGTCGTACTGCTCTAACAGTCAGGAAGATTTTCCTGGTGTCCAGCCGGAATCTGGCTTCCCTTAACTTAAGCCCATTATTCCGTGTCCTGCACTCTGGGAGGATTTATTTATTTATTTATTTATTTAAGGATTTTTATGCCGCCATTCAGCCAAAAAAGGCTCTCGCGGCGGCTTACAAAAGTATTTCTTGACAGTCCCTGCCCACAGGCTTACAATCTAAAAGATCGAGAAGAGATCCTGGCCCTCCTCTGTGTGACAACCTTTTAAGTATTTGAAGAGTACTTAAAGAACAGGTACAGAACCCTTTTAGGGCAACGACTTTTGACTAGCCTTATCGGCCAACCAAAAATTTCTGGTCACAAAGACACCCTGAGAATAAACAATGAGCTGAAAAAGAAAGCCTCCCTCGTCTTTCTTTGGCACAAAAATCTGATCTATTACGCACAGCAATGTTTTAGTTACATTTTTAATTATATGTATGCTGCTTTGGGGGATGGGAGGAGTGGCAAAAAGTAGCATATAAATAAATTTTACTTTACAGCTGTAAGGAAAATAAAAGAGGACCAAAGACTCCTGGCGAATCAACTTGTTGACATGAGGAGAACAAAACAAACAGACAAATGGACATGAGGAACACATTGCTAAAAATTACACTACTATTTGGAAAAAAACAATACAAGTTTATAAGAAACATGCATCAGAAATAGAAAATTGTCAGGGAGATATTTGGACCATCAAATTAGATGATAAAATATATGAAAAGAATTACTGAAGGATAATGAAGCTGAATTAATTCTTTGCCTCAGTCTTCACTGTGGAAGAAGTTGACAAACAGCCATGCCTGAACCAATTTTTCTCCAACAAGATAGACTGAACAAATCAAATCCAGATAACAAGAAATGGAATTCTAGGAAAAACTAACACATTAAAATCAACAACTCACAGAGTCCAGAGTCCAAGAGTTCTTAAAGAACGCAAAGGTGAAACTGTTGATTTCCTAACAAAAAATTGTAACATCACTGAAATCACCCCGATTACTTGAGGATTGGAAGTTAGCCACTGTAGCACTATTTTTTAGAGAGAGAATGGAGTTTGGAAATCATAGCTTTGTTAGCCTAATGTCTGTGACAGATAAATTGCTGGAAAGCATTATTAAAGCTGGAATTATTAAACATATAGTAGAACAAACCTTACTGAGGACAAATCAGAATACCTCTTGCGGTAAGTATGTTAAGAAGCACATGGCCAGTAGTGATCCAAGAGCCATTATATAATTGGACTTCCAAAAAGGTTTTAACAAAGGTTTCTGAGCTAACCTAGCAATCATTTGATAAGTGGTCAAGCCCTCTTATAGATTTAGGAGCAAAGGATAGGAGGACACAGACCGTTTTCCCAAAATAAGCAAGAAAGCAGTGGAAATCTGTATTGGGGACAGTGCTATTTAACGTTTAGAACTGACTTGGAGTCAGGGGTGAGAAATTATATAGCCAAGTCTTTAAGTGATACCAAATTATTCATGATGGTGAAAATTCAAACAGGCAACGAAGGACACCAAGGATCTCTTGAAACTGTGTGAAAATGGGCCATAAAAATGCAAGTGAAGTTCAGCATAAGTAAGTGTAAAACTTACTAGATGGGAATCACATTTTATACTTGATGTGATATGAACTACAGACAAGGAAGATTGTGAGACTGTGGTGGATAGCTCACCGAAATTCAACTTGGCATGCAGGAGCAGTGAAAAAAGCAAATCCCATGCTAGAATTTATTAGGAAAGATACAGAAAATAAAACAGCCAGTATATAATCTATGGTACAGCTGCATTTGAAATATTGTGCTAGAAGGTTATTGTACAACTGGAAAAGGTGCAGCTAAGGGGAATCAAAGTGATCATGAAGTTGAGTAGCCTGAGTGGTTGATCTGAGTCTACTCACTATCTCTTAGTCTAACCTACCACACAGGGTCAATGGAAGGATTGGCTGGACCAGCTGTGTGGGGATCCTATACACTGTCTTGAGCTCCTTGACAGAAAGGTAGGGTATAAACGCAATTAAAATGAAACTGAATGGCTGCAGACTCTGGACGGACAAAAGTAGTACTTCTCATACTGCATAATTCATTTATGGAATTTGCTTCCCCAATATGTAGTGACGGCCACTAATTTAGAAGGCTTTAGAAGGGACAGATTCATGGAGGAAAGAATAACTGTTAGCCCAGGAGAAAAACTGAACCTCCATGTTAAAAGACAGGAAGGATGCTTCAGAATGCCATGGCACAAAGGTCCGGTTAGGCTTTATTTATTTATTTATTTATTACATTTCTATACCGCCCAATAGCCGGAGCTCTCTGGGCGGTTCACAAAAATTAAGGCTACTGCCTTCATGCCCTGTCTGCGGGCTTTCTAGAAATGTATGAGGCCATTCTGAGAAACAGGATCCTGCTGTAAATGGAACCTTGTTCTAATCCAGTGGTCCTTATATTCTTATGAGGTTTTAAAGTTAAGATTCATTTAGAAATGTTTCCTGGGGTTGGTCAGCTATTTTGTGGGATAACTATTCCGATGCATGTCAAGGAGGTATATAAAGTTTTTCTGTTGAGTTAATGAGTTCTGCCAAAGGTTTTGCTTATTTTTCAATAACCTAATTAACTAAAACTTTGCTTTTCAAAAATGGCTGCTAATATAGGCAGATTTTTATGTATTTCTACATACCACAGAACCTTCTCTAGCAATAGCAAAAATGTATATTTTAAGGCTGGAATCCTAAACACATTTACTAGGAAGAAGGCCCCATTAAACAAAATGGGACTTACTTCAGTGCACAGAATTGTTATGTAAGTCTCAAATTCAAGTTTATTTTTAAAATTCAACCAACTATTCCTTATCCTTTCTCCTTAGCCACTCTACCAACCTCTGTGGTAAGTTACAATCATGCATTTCTAAAGTTTGAACAAATTATGCCTAATAATTAAAGCATTACATTCATCTCAACTATTACTTTTACATAATGCATTTATTGGTTAACAGACATTAGCAGAGAACCATATGATTCAGCCACTTCACACACAATATATTTTCTTACAATTAGGTCTAGATACAGTGCGACATTCCCATAAACTGTGGTGTAATGTTAACATTGAATTTTTTCAGTCTTATATGCAGAAAAGTTACATGTATGTGACAAGTGTTACAGTTGAACAGACCATGCAAGAAGTTAACGTATCGGCCAGAGCTAAACAAAGAACAAAAAAAAAGTGTCCTTACCACCTATGTAAAACATTAAGCACAAATGCTTTAGGTGAAGACAAGCCTGGTCGACATGAACTGAATGTGAAAAAGAAAGATTTAAAAAACAAAACAACGGAAAAGGAAATCGCAGAATTGTAAACAAAGTGACTCTAAAAACACACACAAAATGTTAGCTCCTGACTGATCGCCGCTTCTGTTTTACTTCTGTTTTCTTTGCCGTCCAAGATGTTTGAACCCGGAACTCTGAGTTGCTGAGTGAAAAACAATCCAGAGTTTTAACCCAAAAAGAAACCATAGGTTAAAACTTTGGGTTATTTCTCTCTCAACAACCCAGAGTTCTGGATTCACATGTCATAAACAGCAACCCAAGGATGGGATGTCCTTGGGTTGTTAAGCAAAACAGGAGCAAGCAAGAGCCAGAATACTCACTTGTTCTTGCATATTGCCAAACAACCAATGGTTAATGAATTGTGGATTGCTTGTTGCATGTGAATTTGGTCACTAGGTCAAATGATTCCATTCATATTTCTTTTCTCTTTAATTCATCCTTCTCAATCCAGCAAAAGGGACAATAGTGAAATATATTATGTAAACAATGTTGCCAAAACACCATGAGAGAAAAGGTCGCACTGCACCGTTTTGAAATGTAAACTCTACAGCCTCAGAAACGTAAATTTTGCTGGGGGACTCTGCTCCCTCAGGCCTCTTTCCAATTTGCACACTATATTTACCCAAAGCACTTTGAAAATGCTCTGACTTGTGTTATTTACATGAAACACAATGACCTGGTTTGCATAATCACAGGGTGGTTAACAAGCCATTGTGGCTTATTAACCACCTTGTGTGTGCCACCACATGCCAGTCAGATTTGCATAATTACCCCTCACCAGCGTGGCTTGTTGTGACATCTAAACCAGCCAACAACCCCAAACACCCCTTCGGTTCTGTGTGGCTTGTTAACCACCTTCACCAGGTTCGGACATCACAAGAAGTCACACCAGCGAGGGGTAATAAAGCAAATCCAACCAGCATACAACTGCCACATGCAGGGTTGTTAATAGTTTGATCGTGTGAACTGGCCCAATATAGTTTGGCTACAACTCACAGAACTGAGAGTCAAACTCCAGACGTCCAGTACTGTTTTGGACACATGCTTGACAGCAATCAGCTCATCCAACCTGCCTGCCCACGCACATACAGACAGACACAACTTTTAACAGTGTATGTACTACTGCATGGGAATCTGTTATTTAAAAACTAGAAGTCCCACTGGATGCACCAAACTAGTTTTCCAGATTGATGCCTAAAAGATTAAAATGAGGGAGGGACATAGCTCAGAAGTAAGAACATGCTCGGCAGTAAGAAATCCCAAGATTCAACCATTTGCATCTCTACTTAAAAGTTCTCAAGCAGCAAGCCTGGAAAATTTACTTTCTTGAAACCTTGGCCTTGTGGCTATTTAACTGGAGATGCCAGGCATTGAACTTGGGAACCATCCATGAACAAAGCTTACTGGGCTATGGTTCCATCCATATAACCTGAAGTTGAGAAAGGATTTTTTCTTTATGGAGACTGATATATACTACTGACCTTTTACAATGACCTGATTCATACATGACAACAACCCATCAGTTTAAAAATGAGTATCATGCATGAGTGGGAGAGAGCCTCTTCCACTTTCATTCAGCAACCCACAATCGGCTCCTGCTAAGCAAGATGTCTAAACCCAGACCACTGGGTTGTTTAGGGTTAAACAACCCAACAGTTAATCTATGATTTGTTGTTGGAATACCATTGGGTTGTTTAGCTCCTAAATAACCCAGTGGTCTGGGTTCGGATGTCATACTCAGCAGGAGCCAATGATGGCTTGTGGAGTAAAATGGAAGCAAGGACGCTGCAGGCAGAACACCCAAATGTTCCAAACAACCCATCAGTTTTTAAATCAATGGGTTGTCATTACATGTGAACAGCCCCAATAAGTGAAAGGTCAATAGTCCACCTATCACAGTATTTTCTATTCTGACTAGCAGCAGCTCTCTTGAGGATCTTTCTCAGCCTTGCAACCCATGACGCATTTAACTAGAGATACAATGGATTGAAACTCGGTCATTATACATGCAAAGCACAACAAAGCTATGGCTCCTCTCTAACACAGTGCTAGCCACCAGAACTATAGCCTGGGTGGAACTGCAGCCATTTGAAGGCATTTGGCACACATGTAAGCGCGGTCCTCAATGTCCCTGACCTTCCCACATTGCATAGGGATGTCTGAAGGGGGCTCTACTTGCGTTTGCTTGAATGAGAGTAGAAGCCTCCATGCAATCAAGAACCCAGCTTTATCAGAGCTACCAATCACACAGAGACTTCTACTTGCATTCAAGTGAATATGAGTAGGAACACTTTTTAGATCAGCTGAATGTGGGAAGTCTGGGAACAGAGGAGTCACTGGGGGCAGGACATACATGCATACCCATATCCCTTCCTCACTTTTATCTCTTACATGAGAGTGGGTTGGATGCCTGCATAAGGCTTGTGATGTTTTCAATGTACAAATGGCCAGTTTTCACTCTCAGCCTGCAAATATCAAATCATACTTTCCAAAAGCCTAAACAAGCTAGATTATTCATTTAATAAAATGTAATCATATTGCTTATTTGTGAACCAGATAAGGCAGATGATTAATAGAGGGAAATGAACACCTACTGTAAAATAAAAATGAAATGGTCTAAATCTTGTTATGTTCAATTCAGATGACTGAAGAAAACATATTATTTGATATGCAGCACAATCAGCAATTTGAAGATAAGATAATATTTGTTGGACTAACTAATAAAAATGTCCAAGCTTTACATATTAAGCTCTTGTAAACCGTCACTGCACAGACTGGCCCTATGAACAGATTTTGACTTAAATTTTGCCTTACCTATCCTGGGGCCCAACAAAGCATCACTTCTGTTAGTAACTCATAGATTTAAAAAACGAAACAAAAAGTAAACATATTTCACAATGTTTAAAACGCTTAATAAATCTTACTTTGGAAACCAATTTAATCCAAGATGTTCCGTCTTAGAGTACAATATCCGCTCCAGCATTTCATAAAGTGGCCTCCATGGTAATTCCAAGTCATCCCTTGAAAGAAGTTCTTTTTTCCTAGGTTTTAAAAACAAGGACAGTTTAATCATTACTCACACTTCAATGTGCCATTCATATCCCCAAAGAATATGTGACTGTGTCTTCTGCTTAGCCATCACCTCTTTCATAGAGTTTATGGATAGCCTAAAACAGCCTCCTCCAGGTGTTTTGGATTACAACACCCATCAGCCTCCACCAGCATGGCCAATGGTCATTATAGTCCTAAACATTTGAAAGGCATGAGGATGGAGAAGGGTGACCTATTAACATGCCACAGGAAAAAATCTATACAAAGTTGAAGGAAATTTTGAAACTTTGGGTCAATGCAAATACAACTCTGTATCATGGTGACAGACATAGTTAGCACTAGCCAAGATTCCCTCTTAATAGAGATTTAAAACCAGGTTTGAAGCAAGGTCACAAATCCTGGTTAAAAGGCAACCTGATTATCCTTAAACTGTTTATGTCCATGCTAATAGAATGCTTAATCATGGTTACAACTCAGAGGAAAGGGGAAGAGAATTTCACATGCTAGAAGGGAAGGCGAAAGGGAAGAGAAATTCACATGCTAGAAGAGAAGAAGTCCACAATCCCATTCTCTTAACCTTGGCAGAGAGATGGCCAGTATTATACCAAAACTAGGCCTTACATTCTCAGTGGCATGAACCTTTACACAGCAGGGAGACTTATCCCTTCAGGGATGCTAGGTTTTTGCCACTTCTGAGCACCTACAAAGCCCAGCAGGGTTTCAGAAATGAGACCTCTACCACGGCCAATATAAATTGGTAGACCCATTTATTTTTTAATGCTAATATGGCATATCTCCAGCCTCAAAGTGAAATGTTTTTTTCCAAGTTATTCTTCCAAAGAATATAAATTACTTCCATTACATAAGAGAAATGCAAAAAGTAACTTACTTCAACAGGTTTATCAAAAGACGGGCAAAACCTTGCATCATGCTGATCTCCAACTTTGGAATAGTTACTAGCTCATACAAGAGCTTGATAAAAAGGACATGATCTTCTTTGCTAAACTTTCTTCCATAGAGCCGGAGATACCTTTAAGAAAGAAAGAAAAAACCCTAATGTAAAACATTATTTTAGATGCCCCTCTTTCAGTAACAAGCTCTCAGGGCAGTTTACATAAATTTTATTTACAAAAATAGAATAAAAATATTAACAGCAATGAAGCTAATACACAGGACAGCAGAAAAATGAACAACAAAAGGAGCAGGGAACAACAGACATCACTGCATTAAAAAATTGTCAAAAGGTTTGGGCAAGTAAAATGGTCTTCACCATATTTATTTATTACATTTCAATGCGACCCAATAGCCAAAACTCTCTAGGTGTTTCATAACAATTACAACCATCAAATATGACACAATACTTTAAAACTACAATATAAAATAACAACAAAATAGAATCAAGCAGCAATTCAAAGATTTAAAACACAATACCAGATTTAAACAAACACTAAAAAACTAAAACGTCTGGAAAAATAAAAAGGTCTTCACCTGGTGCCAAAAAGAGGAAAACATAAACACCAGGCAAGCCTCTCTGTGAAGCTTAAATGCCAGAAAGAAATCAAATTTGGTATCAGGTGAACTTCCCTGGGTACCATCACTGAAAAAGCCCTTAGTCCAGTCACTTCTCATCTGACTAATGTAGCAGGACCACCACCAAAAGGAAAGTGTGAACGATGAATGAAGCTATCGGGAAGGCTCATATGTATTGAGCATGCTTAGAAGATTGTATTAAGCATTAGAACTTTCGGAGCTCTTTAGCTTAGAAAAAAGGGATTAAAGGAGGAGTTCCTGAAGAAGAGCAGTATATAATATGATTAAATAATAATACTTCAGCTTAATATATATATCACATATTAGATTGTATTAGATTGTAAGCCTATGCGGCAGGGTCTTGCTATTTACTGTTTTACTCTGTACAGCACCATGTACACTGATGGTGCTATATAAATAAATAAATAATAATAATAATAATAATAATGTGATAGAATTGTATTAAAATATGCATAGTGTAGAGAAACTGGATAGGGAGAAGCTTGTCTTCTCTCATAAAACTAGAATCCTGGGTTCATCCAATGAAGTTGAAAAATGGAAGATTCTGGACACATGAAAAGAAGTACTGCTTCACACCATGCATAGTTAAAATATGGAATTCACTACAAGACGTAGTGATGGCCACAACTTGGAAGGCTTTAAAAGGGGATTAGACAAGGCTATCAATGGCTACTGATCATGATGGCTATATTTTAGCTCTAGTATCTGAAGCAGTATGCTTCTTGAATACACTTGCTAGGAAACACAACCAGGAGAGCTCTATTGCATTCATATCTTGGTGTGGGTTTCCTATAGGTATCTGATTGGCTACTGTGAGAACATAATGCTGGACTAGATAGGCATTTGGTCTGTTCTTATGCTTAAACGGAGAATTAAGGTAGACTGCTATACTAACTCGTAGCTAATATAGAAAGAAAGCCACCCAAAGTTTCTAGCAACATGGAACGTTAAATATTTTTTCAAAAGATAAACATTTTTTTTAAAGAAAGATCCTTTCAATCTGTCCTGCAATACCTACCTGAAAATATACATACATTTCAAGAAATAAATTACCCATGTTTTAGGATAAGGTTGCCTGCTAACCACTGCCTTAATAAAAGAGATATAGAAGCCTTGGTCAGACATTATTCAACAGGGAGAAACTTCAAACCATAGAAGCTTGGAAAATTCCCACCCTCAAGACACCATTACTTGTGGAGAAAATAATAAGGAAACTTATTGCTTATTTGAAGGCAGGATTTCCCTCGTTCCCTAGGACTGACCCTGAGACTGAAAGAGGGACACAGAGACCCTGTTTGGACAACACAAAGCACGGTGGTGGTTCAGATTTTGAACTCAACATTATGGCTTACTGTGTCGTGTGAACCATTCCTAACCAAGGAGGCTACATAACCACAGTTAAAACAAGCTCACTAACCATTTGCTTCAAAAGGGTTAGCAGCCTTCCATGGCTTAGCATGTTGTCTGAACAGGTCCATGGAAAGGGAATTCCCATGTTTAAATAAATGATGACAGTCGTGTTAGATTCATACTGGGTGCTAAGAGGCAGGAAAAAAGCAGAAGTGGGTGCACATTCACTCAAGACTCTTACTAGATTGATATTTCTGCCAAAAAAATACATTCGCTAATAACTAGTTTTATGCTAAATCTGTTACCCAAGTTTGCCAAGAACAGAGAAAATGCATATAGAGAAACGACACAGCATTCTCTCGGTCTCTTTTGCTGACACCTCTCTCTCTCAGGCATGCACAGCAGTATTCCCCAGAGGGAATGTTTTTAGGAAGCACATGGCACTGGCACAATACTCATTCCAAATGCATCCTTCATAGTAATTTCTACTGCCAAGGGAAATTATCCATGGCTCCCAGCAGAAACGTGTTTATGACAAGAGCCAGAAAAGAATTACACTCCACAGAAAAGGAATAGTTCCCTCCCCTTCAACACAAATTTTCACCTGAATTGTAATAACTGCATCAGGATAGCAGCATGACAATGGTACACAAAATGCAACAATTGAAACAGTAGTGGTATTTACAGCCATGGCTATTTAAAAAGCTGCATTATGGTAGGTTATGGTGAACAGTAACCTACAGAATAACCATGAGTCTGTAGCAAAAGACTAAATATTATACACAGATCCTATACAGGGCGCTGAAATGGTGTGTCCAGCGTAAGTAGCAATAATGAAGTACATTCTTGAGAGAGAGAGAGAGAGAGAGAGAGAGAGAGAGAGAGAGAGAGAGAGAGAGAGAGAGAGAGAGGACCCACAGAGAGCAATGAAAAGGCAATGGGTACAGACACAATTTATAATACAAGAAGTAGGGGAACTGTATTCATTTTCATAGGAAGAAAAAATGTAAACAACTTTAATAAATGCCAAATATTAATGAAAAGTCAAAGAACTGTTTATTCCCACTGACAGGATCTACAGAAATAACTGGTGGTGCAATTACTCTGAAGATTAAAATGTATGAATAGGTAAATGTAAGCCATTGAATGTATCCATTAACTTCACATAGCTACTATCTTGGGGCAGATCTCAGCCTGACAAATGGCTTAACTTTTTTCTGGTCCTATTGAAACCATACACAGCAGGCAAACATAGCAGCTCAGGCTTACTCACAGAGAATCCTTCCATCTCCAGATTCCCAACAGACAAGGAGGTGGACTGGGGGGGGGGAGACAGTTTCCATTAGCATCATTATTTTCCCACAGCACAATGTCTGTTTCTCTCTCCTTTCCAGAAAGCCTGGCTCAGCCACACAATTAACTAGATTTTAAGAATCAGATGGCTCTTTCCACCATCAGCAATCCAGTTTAAAACGTAGCTCATGTACACTCCTAAACTTTGAGAAGCTGCTTTGAACAACAGTTTAAAAGTTATTAAAAGTTCAAGGCACATTTTAAATGATTAAAACACATACACCATGGTCATCCACCCCGAAAGTTGTAATAGCATAACGCTATTTCATGATTACACACAAGACATTCCATAAACACATAAGACATTTCATAAACATTCTTCTAAGCTTTTATTGTTCGGTGAAAGCTTTACAATAATGCAACAAGGAAAGTTAACTTCTGCAGGAGCAGCAATTATGCATTGATCAATTACGTTATGAGCTCTGCCCTGCATTCCGACTTGAAAGACAGTTGTGCACAGGCTGGTAACTTCGAGGCTTGACTTCTGCAATGCGTTCTACATAGGGCTACCTCTGTGCCTAGTCTGGAAACTTCAACTAGTTCAAAATGTGACAGCCAGGTTGGTCACTGGTACACCTAGGGGTGACCACATCACACCAGTCTTAAAATCTCTTCACTGGCTGCCAATTAGTTTCCGGGTGAAGTAAAAAGTGTTGGTTATCACCTTTAAAGCCCCACATGTTTTGGGTCCAGGCTACCTGCGGGATCACTTTCTCCCATATAATCCGCCCCACACACTCAGGTCCTCTGGGAAGCATTTACTCCAGCCAACAAAAACAAGGCTGACAACTATTACCCAGAGGACCTTTTCTTCTGCCGCTCCCAGTTTGTGGAATGGCTTGCCGGGAGAGATTTGTCAACTTAACAGTCTTCCAGAATTTAAGAAAGCCATAAAGACTGATCTCTTCCGGCAGGCCTACCCAGCTGAATTTTAAGATACCTTTTTTATTGGTGTGCTGCTTTTAATGATGCACTGGTTTTAAATATCTGAATTAGTTTTATGTATTTTATGGTGTTTTGATTTGTGTTGTACCCCGCCTCGATCCGAGGGAGAGGCGGGTAACAAATAAATATTATTATTATTATTATTATTATTATTGAGGCCCAGCATCGGGCAAAAGACAGGATATTAATAATAATAATAATAATAATAATAATAATAATAATGGGAGAGATGCAAAACTGAGGAAATGTTTTATGGTTTTAAGTCTTGTTTTCTGAAATGCCCAGGGAGCCTTGGGTATTGGGTGGTATAGATATGTAATAAATAAATAAATAAATATATCCTCCCGCCCCTTTCATGCTTAACTCCAGATATCAAATGAAAGTACATTATTAGTTTTGTGATCTCTGCAGTGAGCAGTAAACAAGAGATGAGCATTAAGAAGGCTTTTGAACATGTAAAACTTAACACTAAAACTCAAAATTCTATTATCAGAAAACAAATTCCTGCAGTTAGACTAATCTAAAGATTAAGCACATTGTGTGAATATCCCTGGCAGCATCAACCAACTGAAGACCTTTTAGGGCATAATCCTATGACTGTTGAGAGAGAAAAGTCCTACAACTCCCAGCTAGCATTAACTAACCAAAATGTTTAGGTACATTTCTCCCTGACTTCCTTGCATTGTATTGTTTAATCTGTAATTAGGTCACAAACTTTCAGGCAGGGCTTTTTGCTTTATATTTGCACAGCTTCTAGATATTTAAGAAATAATAACAGTAATCTCATAATTAAGATGCTTATTTGAGGATCTTGTAAGAAGACGACAGTTTATCCTATGTATGAGAACCCTTTTCTTAAAAGAAATTTAAAAAAATAATCTGTGATGGAGATAGAAAACAGTCTTTTTATTTTCAGCAGATTTGTGAAGCAGCAAATGCTTTAAACCTCTTAGGTTTGCAAATTACAACTGTGATTCGTGAGACAATAGAAGCTGACTCTGCTACTCTCCCAAACAGCCAGCATTCTTCAGCCATGGTTTTAAACATCAGCAATTTTAATTTGGGGAGATTGAGGAGATACACATAGCTTGGTCACAGCAACACCAGCGCTGAATATACTTTAGAGAGTTCTAATGGAGGTTTTTCTTTGTCCAATTTTTTAAAATTCATTTTAAATTAAATACACAATAGGAGGAAGAGGTTGAAATACAATTGGTCCCTTTACTGTAGAAAAATAGATGCTATTTAAAGTGGTATATCTCAGGCATGGTTACACAGTTTTGAACCTCTTTGGGATCAGCTTTAATCCCCAAATGTATATGAGAATTAGAAGTATGACTTCCCAAACTGCTAAAGGAGCAAAGTGCTGGCTGCTGTATTAAACCCTCACTGTTTTTCAACCCTCAGTGACCTGGTTCAAACAAAACTTTGCCATATCCTGGGTTAATGAACTCAAAATTTGGTGCACATCACCCACTTCCAGTTTGCAGCAGCAACATACACACGGCTGATTTGTAGGTTGTTAGCTTAATGTCCGAACTCAGACACTTTGGTTATTCATAGGTTAAACAATCTAAAGTTAACCTGTGGTTTGTTCTTGGGTTAACTTTGGTTGTTTAACCCATGAATAACCAAATGGCCCTGTTCATGTGTAACGACAACCCATCGGTTTAAAAACTGATATGCTGTCATGCACAAGCAAGTTGTCTGAAGCATCCCTCTCTCTTCCACGTTTACTTATGAATCCACTATCAGCTCTTTGTAGAGTGTAGAGCATGATATCCAAACCCAGAAACCGCTGGGTTATTTAAAGGACAAACAGCTAACAGTTAACCCAACAACAAACCATGGGTTAACTGCTGGGTTGTTTAGCCCCTAAATAACCCAGCAGTTCAGGTTCAAGTATCATGCTCCTTAACCTACAGACGAGCCAATCATGGGTTGTGCAATAAAAGTAGTTTTCAAACAATGGGCTGTCATCATGTGAAAACCAGATCAAAGTTCAAACACACTAACTAAAAGGGACGTTCATAGGTTGTTGCTGCAAACTGGAAGCTGCTCACACATAGCGTGCATCCTTGCAAATCGAGGCACATCCTTGCAAATCGAGGGTTAATTAATTAACCCACAATTTGCTGCAGAAAGCCATCATTATGTGCAAATAGCCCCATTATTTCCAATTGTTCACGTGACAATACAATTTTGTTTTATATTTAAGGTCATACCTTCTTAGTAAGATTTTAGCTCAGCTTTTGGCTGTTCAGTATCTACCATGTTGATAAAATGTTATTACATTCGAGCGGTGGTTCAGTAGTAGCCCTCCAGCTAATGTTTTCCTTGAGGACCTCCATGGTGAACAAGCCATGCACCGTTGCGTTAGCTAGGGTGTGGAACAGGAGTGTCCGTGTTCAGGTATGCTGTCAAATTGCTGTTTCCTCAAGGCAAAGTTATTTCTTGCTCTTCATCATATCATACCAAAGGGTGAACAGGAGGAGCAAGTATGAGTAGTTTTCAAAAACAATTTCAACATTCATGAAGTGTGGTGTGCATGTCAGTTCCTATTTCCTAACTGTGGTTTCCTCTTTTTTATCTTAAAGCACACCCTCTTATTCTTAACATATTAGAAGCCACCTATACAAGAAATATTGTAATAGCTAAAACTGATTTTCGTGTTTATAGGCATCCTCTAGAGCAGCATTCTTCACTGCAGCCCAGTCACCTCAAGTATAACCCTCCACCACTGCTTCCCCCCTCCCTTGCTCTTTTTGTAGCAGCTGCTCACTTTCAGCAGGGGCTGTCTAGCTCTGTCTTGTTTGCTTTAGCATTAGATCACCTGTTGTGATCTGGGCTACCGGAGGAGGCTTCAAAAAAGGGAAGTCAGTAGACCTGCCACTCATCAGTTACAAGCTGGCTAAAGGTAGAAGGTTGGGAAGCAGAGAACACAGGAGCAACCACCATGAGGCAAAGAGCAACGTGATTTGCTAGGTGCAGTGTTGCACTGTGCAGACAGTGGAGGTGGAGAGGAAATTGAATGCTTGGGCAAGAGAGAAACAACGTGGACTGGGAGATTTTGCAGCAATGGATAGTGCTGCAAGTGAAGAGAAAAAGATCCATCCCATACCAATCCAAGGGAGCCTGCCTGGTGACTGACCAATGAGGCCTTACTTGGAAGACATGGATGGTGATGGGGAGGAGAGTCCCAAAGAGACCTCAATCCAAGTCTGATGCACAGCATTGTCCTTGAGTAGGGGGGAGCCCCACCAGCCCAGGAAAGGCCCCTAAAATGGCTTCAGAGGCAAATTCCGGAGCCAAAGTGGCTCCTACTTGAAAATTAGTGAAGACCACAGCTCTAGAGAAACTGTATTCTCCAGTACTGCAAATTTGGATTTCATCTGTGTACAAGGGAGTCAATGCCCAAGATATAACTGCAGCAATGTATTTACAGTTAATACTAGTTATACACTGTAAAATATTTAAATTAACAGGACATTTTATAATATAACTAAATGTAATAAATACATACAGAAATAGTATGTGACCTATGACAATCTATGCTGCATTAAAATGAATCACAAAGCTGCTACTTGACTTGAATTTTAAGCAGCTATTAAAATAATTAGATAGCATACTAGTCATTACTTCCATCATCATGACATCGAGTTTCAATAAAACTTGAATTGCAAGAATCTTGCAGTGGACAATGGAAAACAAGAATCTCAAACATCTGAAACTAGCCACTACTTGACACAGGAAACCAAGATGGGTGCAAGGTTACTGCTCTGACTTTACAATAACAACATAAAAAGTCGCACTGCTTGATCATTCCATTATTTCATACTAACATAATAATTCCATAAGAAGAATGATAACTCACACTGCAATGAGTTAATATTGTCTTCTTAAATCACAACACTTTTCAGAAGCCAGACCATTTTGAGGGCATTGCTTCAACATGTTTTGACAGCATTACCACATAACTCCTACCAGAATGAAAACAGGCCTCACAGTAAACAGAGTAAGGTAGCAGCAGATGGTTAGAGGAAAAACAGTGTCACACTACGTCTACTCAAGTTCAAAATGTCTTGTAAGGCAACCATGTGAGTCATTTTATATCGACCAGTGAAACTCTATCTAAGAACCTTTGTCGGTAAACAAAGTAACTTATGATTATGTTTACAAGATTTACAGAATATTAAATTTCCCCTCCCAAATTGGCTGATTTTCCTGTTTTGAATTATACAGGTGAACAGTCATTTCACACAAACATATTAATATTATAATATGCCAGTATCCAAAATTCAGTATCCAAAATTCAATCACATTCCTATGTGACCAAGAAGCAGAGCTAGTCTCGTGTGAGGACTTCTCTCAGTCCATCCTCTTTTGCCGTTGCTGAGAAGAACAGATCCAGCTCAAAGAAGCAAAGAGATAGACAAATCCATGCCAGTCAGAGGCCTCAGTAAGTGTCCTGACTCTCACACGCTTCCCAACCAGCAACTCAAACTCCATCCTAATAGAGCAATGCCTTGTGGACTGTCTCTAAGCATTTCTGGAAAGATACATTTTACCCATCTGATGCAGATCTACTGTAATACTGATGGAGTTTCTAATGATTTTTGTGATTCCTAATACAGGGGTGGGCAGACTACACACTTGCAAGATCTACTTTTAATTTTGCTAGAAACCCAAGATCCAACTAGAGCTTAGTTCAAAAAGCCATACACTCAGAGCTAAGAATTCTGAGCCCTGGAACTTATATTGAATAATAGTCCTTCTACACAAAAATCCACATCTGGTTACCCCACACTTAATTTAGATGTCATTTTGTTGCTATTCATAAACAACTGGGAATCAGAAATCCTTGCTGATCGACTGCAAATCACACAAAAGTCTATCAATAGACCCAGATCTATCTTCTGCCCAATTCTGACCTAATAAATGATATGACATACACTTGCAAGTGGCAAGACTAGACTCTAGTGAAACACAAACTGAGGAAATGAAGCTGTTAGCTGAATCAAGAAAGAAGCAATACTTAGAGCGCTAACAGAAAAAGATGTGAAGCATTTCAAAATATGAGTTAACATCAGAAATTCTTATTTGCTTTACTATAAGCCACTTTGAGTCTACATGAGAAAACTGGGGGATACATCTTCTAACTAACCAAAAACCAGGAAAGGGCCGTGCAGGTGGCAGCAGGTTTCTCAGCAAAGTCACCAGGGAGAGAACAGATTCAGACCAAGGTAATGATGTCCCCAGAAGCACCTTTTTGTTTCTCCCCCTATAAATACATGACTGCCATTCACAACTGTAAGAAAAAAATAAAGTGCTGAACTTCAGAACACTTGTAATGATGGCAAAACATTCTCTCCACTCCTGTCACTTAGAGCCCAACCTTCAGAAGCAGGAATCCTGCAGTGAGAGGGGGGGACACAAGATAAATGCCCCCTCACTAAACGCACACACATACCATAATGATGAGGATTTTGCTACTAATTTATAAAGCAAAGTAGAGCTACTAGAAATATGTATGCCTTCATTATGAGGAAACTTATTTAAGGATACTGAGTGCTTAGGAAAGACATTTTCCTATCAGTGATGTGTACTTTTAAGTAACTGCAACTCAATCATGTAGAATTGGGAAGGCCAATTTGTTATTGTTTGAGAATAATAATCTACATTATATTTCTTTTAGTGTTTTTTAATGAATTAAAGTATCTGTCTACACTAATGAAATGAGAAGGGTGGCAGGGATCACTCTAATTTGTGCTGCTGCTAAGCTTTAGCTCAACAGCACACAAATAGTTCTAGCAGAGTCCGTCATTTTTACTTGCATTAGGGTCTAAGGTTCTAATTATAAGCATAGTGATAGAAAATGTCAGCAGCTATGTGACAGGCCTTGCTTTCATCAGCAGTTTTACATTACTGTTTATTTTCCAGTGTTACATCTGCAGTTCTGTTAAAAGAATATTAAAATCAGTAACACGTCTGTTAGACAGTAAGTGGTCCTGCAGCAAGTAATGCTATAGCATTGTTAAAGTTAAGTGGGTGTGGACTCAGTCAATGCCTGGATGGGAAAACACTGAGAGATGTGTGTAAGGTGCTCCGAATTTTCTAAGTGGAAGAATAAGCGTAACAAATAAAGAGGGGAAAAAACTGTTGAAACATATGGAAAGACCACAAACCAGTTACTCATAGACAGCCACAGAACTCAGTAAATCTAAACATCAGCAAGTGATTGTAAGATTCAATGAAAAGCACCAACTTGATTTTTTTTAATTATTCTAACATATAAGTGCAATACAAAAATTCAAGCCTTTATAAAGCTGAATGTATGTGTGTGGGTTTGTATATCCGGAAATGTTTACCCACTTCTAGATGAGATACAAACTTGAAATACAAAAAAATATATATCCAAAACCCCAAATTTTTGTGGTTTAACTATTTTTAAACAATTTGAAATAAATTCTATGCTGACGCCTACAACTCCCAGCTTGCCTACAACTCCCAGCAAGGAAGCACCTCTCAGAGGACGGGGCCACCTGCAGACCACCCAAAGGGATGCTGGGATTTCAGAGATCTTGGGGGATTATGTGCAGCCACATGGGCAATTGCCCAAGATCTCTGAAATGACTACACATCCCACTATGCCTTGCCCCAAGTTGCCTGCATCCACTGAGAGCCACTTCCCTCCACTCCTCAGCAATGCTACTCCTTGAGAGAGAGCAGTGAGAACCAGCTTCAGCAATGAGCGGACATTATTCGGGGACCCGAGCAACACCAGGAATATCTGCTACTAGCACTAAATAAAATAATTCAAAACAAGTAATCCATTATACCCGGTCTGCCCAATTAATTTCTTTCCTTAGTTTTTTTTCTTTTCTGTTTATTAATTTATTTGCATCCCACCTTTCCAACAAGAAAATGGTACTTAAGGCACATGATAGTTGGAGTCTACTACCGACCACCTAATCAAGGAGAAGACAAAGATGAAACTTTCGAGAAACAAACTGTCGGTGTTTCAAGGAAGTCTGATGTAGTATGATGGGGACCAATTACCCTGATATCGGTTGGGAGATAAATACTACCAAAAGTGGCCCTTCCAAGAAATTCCTGGCATGTGTGGGTGATAACTTTCTCCTACAGAAAGTGGAGAAGGGAACTAGAGGATTGGCAATCCCTGACTTGATATTGATCAATGGGGATGACTTAGTGGATAAAGTGGCAGTTAGGGGAACTCTGGGGGAAAGTGACCACGTCCTACTTGAATTCTTGTTTTTAAAGGAAGCAAAAGCTGAGTGTAGACATACACGTACTCTGGATTTTAGGAAAGCTGATTTTAATAAGCTCAGAACTATGATAAGTAAGGTCCCATGGCAAGTGACCCTAATGAGAAAAGGAGTCCAAGATGGGTGGGAGTTTTTAAAAAAGGAAATTTTAAAGGCACAATTACAAACAATTCCAACAAGGAAAAAAGATAGAAGACAACCGAAGAAACCAATGTGGCTCCACAAAAGCTTAGAGATGACCTGTAAACAAAAAAGGATACATATAAGAAGTGGAAGGAATACCAGGCTACAAAAGAAGAGTACACACAGGTAGCACAGAAGTGCTGAAACGGCGTCAGGAAGACTAAAGCTGAGAATGAGCTGAGACTAGCGAGGGATGCTAAAAGAAATAAAAAGGCTTTCTTCAGATACATGAATAGTAAAAGACAGAGGAAAGAAATGGTGGTTCAACTACTTAATGAGGATGGCAAATTTATAACAGATGACAAACAAAAGGCCAAAGTGCTCAATTCCTACTTTGGCTCAATCTTCTCCCAAAAGCCAGGCTATGACCCCACCCCCCTGGAAAAAGTGAAGTACAAGCTGAAGGGGCTGGATTGCAGTTTGAGATTGGTAAACAAATGGTCAAGAACACCTAATTTCTTTGAACGAGTTCAAATTTCCAGGGCCCGATGAACTGCATCCTAGAGTAATGAAGGAGCTAGCAGAAGAACTCTCAGAACCACTCTCTATAATCTTTGCAAAATCATGGAAGACGGGTAAAGTGCAGGACGAATGGAGGAGGGCTAACGTTGTCCCTATCTTCAAAAAGGGCAAAAAGGAGAAACCTAGGAACTACAGACCAATCAGTCTGACATCCATCCCTGGGGAATTTTTAGAGCAGATTGTAAAGAAGTCAATCTGAAAGCACCTTGAAAACAATGCATTGATTACTAGAGGCTAGCATGTATTTGTCAAGAACAAATCCTGTCAGACTAATCTGATCTCATTTTTTGATTGGGTAACCTCCCTTGTGGAGTGTGGGAATGCTGTGGACATAATATATCTTGACTTCAGCAAAGCTTTTGACAAAGTGCCCCATGATATTCTGATTAACAAACTGGCTAAAAGTGGGCTAGATGGAACAACTATTAGGTTGATCCATATTTGGCTACAAAATCAGACTCAAGGAGTGCTTATCAACAGTACCTTCTCAAACAGGGGGGAGGTAACGAGTGAGGTACCGCAAGGCTCACTCCTGAGCCCAATGCTCTTCAACATTTTTATTAATGATTTGGACGAGGAGGTGCAGGGAACGCTTATCAAATTTGCAGATGACACAAAATTGGGGGGGAGATACCTAATACCCTGGAAGACAGAAACAAACTTCAAAGTGATCATGATAAGCTGGAGTGCTGGGCTGAAAACAACAGACTGAAATTTAATAGGGATAAATGCCAAGTACTACACCTAGGAAAAAGAAACCAAATGCACAATTACAAGATGGGGGATCCTTGGCTCAGCAATACTACAAACGAGAAGGACCTTGGAATTGTTGTAGATCACAAGCTGAATATGAGCCAACAGTTTGATGTGGCTGCAAAAAAAGCAAATGCTATTTTGGGCTGCAATAAGAGAAGTATAGTTTCCAAATCGTGCAAGGTACTGGTTCCTCTCTATTCAGCACTGGTTAGGCCTCATCTTGAGTACTGCATCCAGTTCTGGGTACCACACTTCAAGAAGGATGCAGACAAGCTGGAGCGTATTCAGAGGAGGGCAACGAGGATGATCAGGGACCTGGAAACAAAGCCCTATGAGGAGAGACTGAAAGAACTGGCATGTTTAGCCTTCAGAAGAGAAGATTGAGGGGAGACATGACAGCACTCTTCAAATACCTGAAAGATTGTCACACAGAGGAGGGCCAGGATCTCTTCTTGATCATATCAGAGAGGAGGACACAGAATAACGGGCTCAAGTTACAGGAAGCCAGATTCTGGCTGAACATCAGGAAAAACTTCCTGACTGTTAGAGCAGTACGACAATGAAACACTAGAGGCATTCAAGAGGCAGCTGGACAACCATATGTCAGATATGCTTTAAGGTGGACTGCATTGAGCAGGGGGTTGGACTCGATGGCCTTATAGGCCCCTTACAACTCTACTATTCTATGATTCTAAGGCAGCTAGTAAGAAATGTTAATGAAATTTATCCTAAGGTTCAGTTTCTTTTAAATCACCAATAGCAAGAGATTAGTTAGAGTAATGAGATGAATGAAAGTGGAGTGGTACCTTATTAGATTAAGCCTTTTGGAAGGGACATTGTTTTATTGCACTTTACTGATTGTATAGTTCCAAGCTGTTGTTTTGGTGCTTGATACATATTAAATAAATAAATAATAATAATAATAATAATAATAATAATAATAAAAAATTATCTTGAAAATTACGTTTTTTTCAGTAGCAGCAGCAGCTTTTTGTAGGGAAGAAGAAAAGAAAGCATGCCATAATAAACTAATTAAACTCCAAGATGCCAAAGCAGCAAGGAATAAACTACTACGAATTAGCATAGCTCCTCTTTTAGTATTTCTCCATAGGGACAGTATAATGATATTTGATTTGATTTGATTTATTACATTTATATACCGCCCCATAGCCGAAGCTCTCTGGGCAGTTTACAAAAGTTAAAAACAATTAATATTAAAAAGTATACAAAATTTAAAACCATTAAAAACATAAACAGTATAAAAACAACAGTATGTCAAAAACATTTTATCAGTGTTCTAAAAGACAAAAAAGTCCTTGAACTGGAAGCATGTGCCTTTGCAGCAGTTTCAGAACACACTTTTTCCCCCTGGTAAAACATTTGCTGATACAGCAACAAGTGCTAACTTTCTGTAGAAATAAGAACTAACAGATTCAGCTCCACATGTTACTGGTTAGGCCTTGCCATGTGTAAATGAAATACAGAGCTTGTTTTGAAGCCAGAAATACTGCCTTTTCATAATCTAGTTTCAAAAGGCATGGACAGATGCACAAACCTTCTGAAGTCATTGAACAAAACCTGTACACTAGTCTTGGCAACAAAGGCTGATAAACTATTTTTAGGAGTAATGAGCTATGTATGATTTACTAGCTGCATAACTAGAGAGTTCGGGGGATGACTACCATCACTAAAGCTAACAAAACTCTCCTGTTTCCAAAGTCCAAAGGAGACTTCTGAAGTATTGAAAGATGACACTTCCCAAATGTAAGCCCACACAGGAGGTTGCACAAACTGAGGAGGTGATAGATCCTTCCCAAGAAAAGGCACATGCTCCAGTCAGAAGATATCCTTGAAAAGCAAAGCTGCAACCTTACAACTGCTCAAAGCCCAACCCAGCCCCCTGTCAATCATGTCACTTACATAAATAGTACCAGACAAAGCCCTGGAGAAGCTGGAATAATGCAGACAGCAACAGACAATGGTAGACACGTGGCACGGAACTAAGTTGTTGCATGTAAAAGGAGCAGCATAAGCTTGGTCCAGAGAAGTCTGGAATCTGGGTACCACCAAATATTGCCCTGGAAGTTGCCATATGACTTAGGTGCCAGATTTGGAACAAACTGTTTTCTTTATAATATCCTTACGTTAACTAAATTTACGTTTACACAGCTATATTCATATCATTGCTATCAGAAACTATGGCTGAAAAAAGTTGATGGATTTTTTATTAATCTCCCTTGTATTCAAAATATTGTTTAAGAAAGGTCAAATGAGGTTTGCTTTAGACCACAAATTGTCTTGAGCGACCAAAGGGTACCCCACCAAAGGGAACTTCTAGAGGAAGGAGGATCCTAGTGATATAGGGCAGGGTACAAATGTTTTAAATAAATAAAGCATCCCTTTGTCTATCCTTGGCAGAGGTAATGACCATCTCATTTTCCAGACTGGGTCACCCACACAACTCCCTTCCTCATCAGTTGTTCAAATGAGCACCTTCCATTGAAAGCATTTACCTGTAGGCTTCCAAGAAGTCTATTAAAGACACTTAGGGTTTTGTTTTGCCTTTTGTGGGTATGCAATTTGACCACTAAATTGTTTTAGGTTTCTTGACCTGCCCTGAGCCTCCAGGGTCAAGGCAGATTAAAATCCAAACACACACATACAAAATGTTATTACCTAACAGAATGTAATGGGGATGAAATACAGTATCTGTACACCCATGCTGAAACATGTGTACCATTCTAAAACCTGCTACCCTCATCGCTCAAGGACTCCGTTTTTTCCAGGGGGGGAGGGGGAGAGAGAACACTTCCATACTTCATTAATCCAAGTACAACTTATTTCCAAGCAGACATTTATATATTTATATACACATACACAAACATACCATTCCCTAGCACCAGCAGAGTGCCAGGTGAATTTGGGATTGCTAAATTTGGGATTTAGCAATCCCAAATTCACTTCCCTGAAAACGCAACTCCCTTTACAATCAATGGGATTTACTCCCTAGAAAACGTGCTCAAGACCCTTTGACTGTTTTCTATGCTTAGTTTTTGTGAACCTTAGTAATTCGAAAACGACTGAGGATCTCATATCATTCAAATACGAGGGATTCTCCACTACTCACCCACCTACCCCGTATTTTCCCTATTGTGGGAGAGAACAGACCCCCCCCCACACACACACACCATATTGTTCAGGGTGGGGAGGAGAAGGGGAAGAAAGCACCTCTCCTAAATCAACTCCCAGCTTCAGGAGAGGTGGGGAGAGAGACGAGGTCACCCCAGAAACAAGACCTTTTGTGGGGGAAGAAGAGGATGGGAGGAATTGCCCTGCACTTGGAGGAAGCTACATAAACACCGCGGATGGGGGAGGGGGGCCGGTGGGGAGCTGCCATGACCAACACCATCCAGCCCCCTGAGTGGGGGGCAGCTGCTGTGGGATTCTTAAAAGGGGCCGCTCCCCCAAATAGCCTGCCCCCCATCCCACCAACCGTTTCCCCTCCCCCCACCCCCCAGCCGGGCCACACTCACGTGGAAAGCTTCCTAGTCCAGAAGAGGCCTCCGGGCCAGAGCTCCTGAAGCTGGACGGCCCGGCTGAGGTTGAGCTTGATCCGGACGAGGAGGCGGCCCGCCTCGGCCTCCAGCTGGTCGCCGTAGGGCAGTAGCTTATTGTACACCAGTTCCTTCTGCGCGGCCGGCGGCAGAGGAGGCGGTGGCGGCGCCGGGGGCCCAGCCTCGACGCCGGCCATAGCGGTGTCTACGGCCGCCTCCTTCGTGTCCTGTGCGGCGCTCGCTCGCCCGCCCAAAAAGCTCCTTCTCCGAGGCCGCTGCTGCTACTGCGGCTTCTTTCCCCTCGGCCCGGCTGTTACCGCCCCGCCTATGGAACTCGGCTCCCTCGGGCGTCTGTCACACAGCGGCGCCTGGTGACGAAGCACCTGAGCGAACGGGCCAACGAGAGCCGGCCTTGCTGCTGCTGCTGCTGCTGCTGCGGCTGCCGCCTCCAGGCACTGCTGGCGGAGCAGGCCGGCAACGCGGAGGTCACTTCCGCTGTGGGGCGGAGGAGGAGAGGAGGGGTGGGAGGTGTCGCTGGAGAAAGGGAGGGAAAAAGGGGGCAGGGAGAGCAGTAGGGGGGTGGGCGACGTCTACGCGGCGCCTGAGGGCCTTGAGGGAGAGGCGGGTCAGGAGCGGAGGGCCGCTTTTTAAATCGTTTTTACCTCACGTTCTGCCGCTCTTTGTTATAGCTGGGTGACCAAACCCTCTTTCCCCTGAAGGATACACACACACGACCGAGATGACCCCGGGGAGGGACACATTTGGGTCCTGTGTATTGGGCGGCCCGTCATTCAAACGCGCCCCGGGGAAGCTTGGCCGTCAGTAGATATTATCCTGTCAGGAGCCGGTGGTAAAGGTTTCTTCTTTCCCGCACGCCTGAAAATGGGTGCGCCAAAAGAGCTGAAACGAAGGAACTTGGGGTATGAAGGGGAAGGAACAGAAAGAGAGAGATAAGGAGCCTAAGTCTAAAGGCAGAGAAAGATAGATAGATAGATAGATAGATAGATAGATAGATGGGAAGGAGGGAAGGGGAATTAGAAAGGTCTGGGGTGAGAGCAGGTGGGGGGCAGATTTGGAGGCGGTGGGATGTTTTGTGGTGGAAAATGAGGAGCCAGAGGGGAATCTTGAAAAAGAGACAAGCTCAACTACACCAAGCAGGATATTCCACTATGAAAGTGGTATATAAAAGGCAGGAGCCACACTACTGCTTTATAGTGACACTGAAATGCACTGACAACAATCAGTTACCTAGGGAGGCCGTGGGCTCTCCCACACTAGAGGCATTCAAGAGGCAGCTGGACAACCATCTGTCAGGGATGCTTTAGGGTGGATTCCTGCATTGAGCAGGGGGTTGGACTCGATGGCCTTGTAGGCCCCTTCCAACTCTGCTATTCTATGATTCTATGATTCTGTTAGGGCCCATGACACATCTACACCAAGCAAGATATTCCAGTATGAAAGTGGTATATAAAAGGCAGGAGCCACACTACTGCTTTATAGTGACACTGAAATGCACTGACAACTATTAGGGCCCATGACACATCTACACCAAGCAAGATATTCCAGTATGAAAGTGGTATATAAAAGGCAGGAGCCACACTACTGCTTTATAGTGATACTGAAATGCACTGACAACTATTGGGGACCATGACACATCTACACCAAGCAGGATATAACACTATGAAAGTGGTATGGAAGCAGTATATGGTATGTGTCAGTGGGCCCCAACAGTTGTCGGTGCACTTCAATAAAGCAGTAGTGTGGCTCCTGCCTTTTATATACCACTTTCATAGTGGATTATCCTGCTTGGTGTACATGAGCCCAAGGTATACTTGGTGAGGTGAGGAGGTCTATGGAGTCTAAGGGGAGGGGAAAATGATCCAAAGAAAGCAGGGTTGTGGGGAAAGGTAGAGTTGGGGAGCTTGGAGAGAAGGGTGTGGGACCTAGCAGAACTTAGTCCTGGGTGGATTAGGCAAAAAAGGAGATCCTGGAGAGAGAATAATGGGAGGAAGGTGAAGAAAATGAAAGGTGAAGGGCCTAACAAGCACATGAAAATTTGTGGGGAGGGGGTTTGGAGAGACCAAAGAGGATGGTATGAGATGGGTGGTGAAGGATAGGATAATGTAGACTTACTAGAGACCCAAGGATGGAGGGATATTTGAAGGAACAAGGAGATATGTGGAACTTGAGGGGACGTGGAGACGTGGCAGGATGTAGTTTGAACCAAGACTCAGCCACTAAACCTTTTCAGTATCAAGGTTTATCCATGGATTATGTATGTAAAGTCATAATCTAGAGGAAAGCACGTCAGAGCATGTTTAGAGTGTGTTTCCCTCATTGCTTGGAAACGACATACCATCTGCGCACATTTGGAATTCGCACTCCACTATGCCCCTCTTTCTGCCCGTCTCCCTCCCTCTCCTCCCCCCCCCCAGCCTGGAAATATAGCCTTTTGGATCCACCTTCTCACAAGGAAGTGGTTCCCTCAGAACATTGGCCTGAACGTTAAAAGAAGTGAACTAGAGGAAATATCCATGTAAGAAAGTGAGAAAATGCCCTGCCCTGAAGGAACAATGAGCTCTCTAGTGCCTAGTGACTCAATCAGGTCATTTACACAAAATAGCTATGTAACTGTAGGTATCACACAAATGTATATTGGAGCTTCCTCTTTAGATGGCTGTTCATGGCAAGGTTCATTCAGCCTAGCTGTCAGCCAGTGATTAAATGCTGCCGCTGCCACTCAATCTATCATGCTCACACTTCTATAGTAATTAATTGTTTACTTTGAATTATCACTAGAAGGTCCAATGCCCATTCTTCACAACCTAGTGGAACCAGCATTAAAGTGGTTCTGGAGCAACTGCTGCTGTTCTCTTTGAGGTGCCATAAGACTTTTTGTTGTTTTTGTTCCGGCAGACTAACAAGGCTACTCCCCTGTAATTTGTTACTAGCACATTGTTATGGAAGACAGTGAAATCATTTAATAGTACCAATTATGTGACTCATTATTTCACACCTCTTCTCTCTGCATCCTAAAGCAAGTAAAGTGTTTGCCTTAAATCAAACATAACTTCCACTAAACAAGAGTATCCATGGGTGGGAGGCTGCTATTGCACCCATGACCTGCTTGTGGGTTTCTGTGGGTAGCACTGAACAGAATGCTGGACTAGATGGACATTGGTCTGATTCAGCACAGCTCTTCATATGTTCTTAAGGGTAAACTATAGCTGGGTTCCTTGAACAAAGCCAGGGTATTTTGTAATCCAGTTAGCATAGTCTCTGTTTCAACCTTCCTACATCTTACTTCTAAAGGGGACTAGCTAGGTTAAGATGGTATGAAATAGCTATCATTTTTCAATTTTGCTCCATACATCCAACTGTCCCATAAAAGATATCCCCTTACTAGCTGTATTTACCAAATTGGTTATTGCTGCCTCTTAGCTATCAAGCCACATACAAGGTTATGTTGTTATCCTACAAAGCCCTAAACAACTTGGGACCAGCATACCTAGAAGACCACCTTCCCTTATATGCACCTGGATGACAACTACAATCCTCAGAGGAGGTCCTGCTGGCCATTCCAAAACAAACAGAATGCTGCCATGAAGAACCTCGGCAGCGGGCCTTCTCTGTAGTGACACCCACCCTCTGGAAAACCCTCCCTCGTGCAGTTTGGAAGGCAGAAAACGTAACGTCTTTTAAATGCCTTCTGAAAAAAATATCTTCACAGAAGCTTTCCCTGGATATTAACTTAGCTGGTTTTATATTGCTTTTTTAACTTTTAATGTTTAAAATTTATACTTGTTGTATTTTATGGTTTTTGATTGTGCACTGCCCAGAGATGCTAAGAGATCAAGGAGTAGTGACAGGGTTGCATGCCCCCTGCCCCTCTTCAAAAGGAGGTCATTCATCTGGGTGACCCAAGCTGATTCCATCCCAAAACCAAGCCTGAAACCAGACTGGAATGTATCCAGATAATCAGTTTAATCTAAGAGCGTCTGCAGCTGAGAAGCCGCCACTCTCTCGAGCACCTTACTCAAAAATAGGGTATTGGCAACTTGGTGATAGTTGCCATAAATCTCTGGGTCAAGGGAGGGTTTTTTAGGAGTGGAAAAATTAAAAAAAAAAAAAAACCACCGTGGGACACATGTAGTCACCTTAAATTGAGACAGAGCATTGGTCCATCCAGACTTATACTATCAGCTTAACTGGCTGCAGTGGTAGAGATGTTATACACATTGCTGAGATCCTTTGTCATGGGAGATAGTGGGAACTATACCCAGAATTGGGCCAATTTTACATAAAGAAAGTAAAAAAAAGAAAGATTGCTTTGGGATTTTATCTCTTTTTTAATGTACCTTTTAAAATATGTAAGCTACTCAGAACCTTTGAGATAAGAATGCAATCAATCAACATAAATTTGCCCCAAACCTACTAATTAATTAGAAAGTGTGGGTGAGCACATGTCATTTATTTCTACTCATGGGGGGGGGGGAATCCAGAAAGATAAACAATGTGTAAATCTATGTCATAACGGTAATTTTTGTGAACTGCTTAGAGGGCGTCAGCTATTGGGTGGTATAGAAATGAAATTAAATAAATAACTATCATGGGGATGTGCCTGGATACCTAACATTAGTGATCCATCCCAGAATTCGTAATGTTTTTTACTAGGGCCCATTCTATACCTAAGGGTTATGCCAGGAAAATGGAGGGATTGTCCCTGCCTGCTCCCAAGATCCCCTGTGTGGCATTTGGATGCACAGGAACAATCCTGGGATGATCCTGGGATATAGGGCTGGTGTAGACATGCCCTAGGACATGTCATGTCTCTTTCATCTTTGCAAGTAAGGTTTTTACTGAATATTTCCATTAAATCATTGAAAAGTCTTTTCTCTCTATTTTTTTTCTTTAAGATATTGCTTCAGCCAGATTGTCCCTGTGTGACAAGAATATGTGGGAGAGAATTATTAATCATCTCTGCAGCTTCCATACAAATATGGTATTAGTGGCAGCATAAAACTTTGTGGAAAATAAACCAAAGAGACAAATTTTAAAATTGCAAACTTTGCTGACAGAATTACTTGCCTAAACTGAAAGGCACAAAGGGGTAAAAATTTCTCTGAATTATCCCTGAAATTGCCTTTTTTAAGGATCTGAATTGCAACCAACATTAGGGTGGCCATATGGGAAGGAGGAGAGGGCTCCTGCATCTTTAACAGTTGTATAGAAAAGGGATTTTCAGCAGATTTCATTTGTATTCATGCAGTACCCAGTGAAATTCCCCCTTCATCACAACAGTTAAAGCTGCAGAAGCCCTACCCTCTTGACCAGATACAAAAGAGGGCAGGGCTCCTGCAGCTTTAACAGTTGTGATGAAGAGGGAATTTTACCACAACTGCATGCATACTAATGACACCTGCTGAAATTCCCTTTTCTATGCAACTGTTAAAGATACAGGAGCCCTGTCCTCCTTTCAATATGGTCACCTTAACCAACATAAGGTAACTAAGAAATTAAAATGTTAATATATGAATGATCCTACTTTTGGAGGAAAAAAAACTATTAGATGCTGTTAAGTTTGTAACTTGATCCTATCTGTGCCTTTCTTTCTCAAAAGAAAGTCCCATTGTGTTCAACAGTACTTACTCTTTTTTCAGTAAATGCCTAGGGTTGCATCCTATTATTATTATTATTATTATTATTATTATTATTTATTTATTTATTAATATAGCACCATCAATGTACATGGTGCTGTACAGAGTAAAACAGTAAATAGCAAGACTCTGCCGCATAGGCTTACAATCTAATAAAATCATAGTAAAACAATAAGGAGGGGAAGAGAATGCAAACAGGCACAGGGTAGGGTAAGCAGGCACAGGGTAGGGTAAAACTAACAGTATAACCGCTTCGTGTTCTGTAAAAAAATGTATAAATGTAATGCTTTACAGTCCTCTTAAGCAGGATACAGACATCCCAAAGCACCATTTAACTAGGAAGTTGATTTACATTATGTGCTTTTCTATAGTTAAAAGCTCATCCGGTAAAAACACAATAGATTGGAGTCATGCTTAGAGAAGACCCATTGAAATCAGTGAGAGAAGTTAGCCATAACCAATTCAAATTTCATTTATTTCAATGGGTCTGCTCTAAACATCACTCTCCAGTTCCAACCCATTCATTTCAGGAAGCCAGCAATTGTTGTGAGAGTTATGATGGTAAAAATCAGCAAACAATACTACTACCTCACATATGTGGCAACAGGAAAGTTGGCTTTTAGTGGGAGCAATAGTGAAATGTAATGGCTGTGCAAGATAAGATCCCTATTTCAATTCTTGATTCAAACATCTGTTTATTAGGTTGCCTTGGGCAACCCACTCTCTCATTCTCAGCATCCTTTCTGCAACATAAAATAATAATAATATTAGTACACCTGACAGTATTACTTTAAAGATCCAGTATCCGAGGCAGTAAGCCTGTGTGCACCAGTTGCTGGGGAACATGGGTGGGAGGGTGCTGTTGCCCCATGTCCTGCTTTGTTGGTCCCTGGTTGACAGCTGGTCGGCCACTATGTGAACAGAGTGCTGGACTAGATGGATCCTCGGTCTGATCCAGCATGGGACTTCTTAGGTTCTTATTAGTGAGATAATGTATGTAAGTCACTCTAAGTGCATAGAAAAAGAGTTGTATATTAAAGACAAAACTGAAGTACTTTGGCCACATAATGAGAAGACAGGATACCCTGGAGAAGAGGCTGATGCTAGGGAAAGTGGAAGGCAAAAGGAAGAGGGGCCGACCAAGGGCAAGATGGATGGATGATATTCTGGAGGTGACAGACTTGACCTTGGGGGAGCTAGGGGTGGCGACAGCCGACAGAAAGCTCTGGCGTGGGCTGGTCCATGAAGTCACAAAGAGTCGGAAACGACTGAACGAATAAACAACAAGTAGTAGTAGCAGCAGCAGTACTACAGGTGAGGAACTGTAGCTTACTGGTGGAGCACATGCTTTGCATACAGAAGGTCCCAGGTTCAATCCCCAGCATCTCCAGGTAGGGCAAGGAGAGGAATCCTGTCTGAACCCCTGGAGAGCTGCTGCCAGTCAGTGTTGATAATACTGGGCTAGATGGACTAATGGTGTGACGAAGTCAGTTTTCTATGTTAGTAGTATTGTGACAACTACTAGTAGTGGAAGTAGTAGTAATTTGGACAGGTTCAGAGTTTCCATGTATATTTTGTCAGCTATCTGACCAGGATGTCAGATATCATAAGGACTCCCTTGCCAAGATTGCATTAGGCAGCTTAAGATGCCCTTTGTAATGGCAAAGATTATTATTTATTATTATTATTATATAGAGTTAGTTTTGCATATGGGAAACCCCAGGGTTGAAATAGCTGCTCAGCAGGTGGTCTTAAGCAAGTTATTTTCAGCTTAACCTAAAATGAGAATCAAACAAGATTAGGATCTATTGCGACTTGTCCTGTGCCTTGAGGATAGGACAGAAAAGAAATCTAATTAAAATAAAGGAACGCATCTTGGTCATTAACTTTAGGTCTGAATGTACTTGCAACTACTTCAGCCTCATTAACATCCTGTTAATAGCTGCTACGAGTTGTATAATCACTCACACTTGTGTGTGATTACATACTGTCTACTTATTAGTAAGTACGCTTTACTGTCTTCTGCTTATCTCTTCTATCATTTCCAATTGTCTTTGGTGATGTCCGAAATAAGACAATCCACATGCTAAACAAGTTGGATGAATTGAATGCTCACATCTCTCACTGAGGATTTTATTTAAAGAGGAAAAAAAAACTGTTTTACTGTGATTTATAAGGAACCAGTTTAGCAAGATTTTGCTGGCCAGAATGCCAAAGGCTTATAGATAATAAATAGTTATAGACAATTGTGGCATGTGGGAAGAACCTGAAAGTATTAATCTCTTCAAATTAAACCCTCTCTAATTACTTTGAATACCTCTGCCAATCTATTTCCTTGGCAAATTCCTTTATTTATCATGGTGTTTTCAAAGAATGCATAATAGGGGTGAGAGAAAAAAGGCTGGCAGTTACACAGATCAAAGGGAATTAAATCAGCTTTTGATGCTCTATTTGATATGGCAAACTTTTAGAACTATGACTCTCAGGGTGAAGGTTTTTCACCAATTGTGTAAGATTTTTCACCAATTATGTAACAATATCCTTCCCCCTTTTCCTCATGGAAACCTTCCTTATTCAGATAATTGTCCCATCCAGCTCAGTATTGGTTACACTGAGTAGTAGTTGCTCTCCAGGGATTCAGATAGTTTCTTCCAACCCAACTTGAAGATTACTTTATTTATTTCTCAATTTTTTATACTGTTTTCCAGAGTTAATCAGCAATAAGACTACTCTTTGCTGTGAACTACAGACCATAGTTGTCTGGGTTACACTTCAGGGAAAACCTGAATGTACATTGATGGTGCTATATAAATAAATAAATAAATAATAATAATAATGAAGAGATGAGTCTTAAGATCTAAATGTCTGAAATGTGGAAGCCTGTCAAATGACAGGTGTTAAAGCATTCCTTGGGGTGGGTGCTGCAACACTAAATGCTTTACTGCATGTGCTCCTGTCCTGAGGCAAATCTCAGGAGCATTTGGCATCCTCAAAAGTGTTCCATCTGATGATCGCAGAGATTAAGAAGGACATAAGGGTGAGGCGATCCCTAAGGTAACCTGGTCCCAAGCTGTTTAGGGCTTTATATGTTAACAGCAATGCCTTCAACTTTGCCTGGTAGCTTGCTGGAATCCAGTACAATTGTTTTAGAAAGGGTGTAACTTGCTGTCAGAAAGATACCCCATTTAGCAGTCTCACTGTTGCATTCTGCACCAGTTGCAGCTTCACCCAAGGATAGTCCTACAAAAAGTGTATGCCAGTGATCCAATCTTAAGGTTACTGATGCCTGAACCACTGGGCTAAGATATTACATTTAAGGAACTGCTGTAGTTGGCATACCAGCTAAAGCTGGTAAAAGGCAGTCCTAGTCACCGAGGCCACTTGAGCCTTCAGTGACAAAGATTAATCTTGGAGTAGCTTCGGCTATGGGGCGATATATAAATTTAATTAATAAATAAACTATCCACCTGTTCTTCAAGAGGAGTGAAACCTCACGCAGAACAGAAAACTGATCTCTTTCTCTATTTCTCTTTCCCTCTTTCCTCCTGGACTCCTTTTCCTTGTGTGTCATGTCTTTATTAGACTGTAAGCCTGAGGGCAGGGACTGTCTTTTTTGCTAACTAATTGTAAGCCGCTCCAAGAGCCTTTTTTTGGCCGAGGAGCAGGGTATAAATATGATAAATAAATAAATAAAATAAATATTTCTCAGACTTGTGACCCAACCCGCCCATGTCGCTTCCATCTTGCCTGGATTCAAACTCAGTTTATTGACCCTCATCCAGCCTACCACTGCATCTAAGCAGTGGTCTAGAGACTACACGGTCACACCTGATTCAGATGTTATAGAAAAACAGAGCTGGATGTCATCTGCATACTGAAGAAACCTCATTCCCAATCCCTGGATGATCTCTTCCAGTGGCTTCATATAGATGTTAAACAGCATTGTGGGCAGAATACTGCCCTGTAGCACCCCATAGTACAAGTGCCAGCAGGCCAAGGTGCACTGCACTCCCACAACACTACTCTCTGAAACTGATCCTGTAGGAAGGAATGGAACCACTGAAGAACAGTGCCCCTAATACCCATCCTACAAAATCAATCTAAGAAGATACCACGGCCGATTGAGTAAGAAAAAGAAGACAGCACTCTCTCCATCTCTGACACTGAGGATTCAAACTGGGACCTTTTGTATGCATAGCATGTTCTTTACCACTGAGCTACAGGCATTCGCCTCCACACTGCAATTGCAAACTGAACTCTGGGTCAGCCATCATGCCTCTATCTCATGACTTCAGGCAAGCTTCCCACCCCTTTTTAAAATGTCTCATGCATACTTATTATTTTACACACAAAAAAAACCACAGTTGCAAAACCATTCTGGGTATATTGTATATGTGTATCAGTTACATCATGGAGATCAGCCAACTAGTGCTATCAACAGCCATCTTCTCTACCTATAAAGCGGAAAGTATGTGTGTGTCACATACGTCCGGAAATGTTTACCCACTTCCACATATGGTACTGCCTTAATGCTGTTCACCCACACAGGTCTTCGTGTACATGGATCAGAAAAAAATCTAAAAACATGAATGTGCCCAATGAAACGAGATGGGGAAGAGCAGGAAGCAAGCTTGAGGCTGTAAGCAGATGTGGGAAAATAAAGTTATAATAACCCCAAAGAGATATTGCGTTGAATCCAGACTTAGTTGTGCTTAGAGCAGAGCCACTGAAATCCATCAGTCTTAAGTTAGTTGATTTCAAAGCATCTCTAAGCACAACTAAGTCTGAATCCAACTCGCTATAACTAAATTGGCTGAATTTGCCTCTTTTGGAAGACATCTGCTTGAAATGCCAACTTCTTCAGCATAATTTCACTGTTTCATATATGATAACAATAATGATAGCTGTTATCTCCAGCTGTCTCCCAAATATAATTGTTAACTGAAATTATCTTCAAAAGCACCTAGTGTACAGGCAACAGCTGCAGGCTAGTTTTGTTTTAAAGCAGCCAACAAAAAAGCAAATTTAAATTCCTGATTTAGTTCTGCTCACAAAAGATTTTTTCCCCTTCTACAGAAACTGCTACTTGTCAGAATGAAAAATGCCCTGGCAATCTTAAGTAAAATAAAAATAAAATAAAAATAAAAGTAGTAGCATTGCAGAGGACATTTGAAGGCGAAACTGTAAAAATACGTGTTGATTTTTTAAATGTTCTGTTGTTATCTCTGGTCAAAGTATTATTGCCAAATTCTATAATGCTTCAATTAATACTTGTGAAAAGCTCCAACAAATTCCAAGCAATGCAAGCAGTACCTCTGCAATGGATGCGTATAGAGGGCTGCTGCAGGAACCTGTTGAATAGTACCAATGAAATTGATGGTAATGGGTAACACAATTCCTAATCCATGCATAGAACAATTCCATGCCTTAGCCTTGGAAAAGGTAACAGTTTTCTTAATTCCTCTCTCCCGCCCACCCACCCCATTTATGGTTAAGGATGTGTTCATATCTATGGTTATTCAGACGCCGCCATAATCACTGATGACTAATAACACACTTCCACCACCCACCTCCACTGCGTAGAGCATTTGAAAAGATTTTCTTCTTTTTTAAAAAATTAGTACTTAAAGGATACATGTGGTGTCTTGTTTATTATGTAGCCTTTTAAAAAGAAATACAAAGGCTATTTCTTCCGTCAGAGCAATGTCTCATCATTTCAAGAATGTATTCTTACATTTTAACATCAAATTCTCTTTGAAAAATGTTTGCTTCCCCTCTCCAACACATTTAAGAGTATTATTTATTTTAAATTTCTTAGAAATGTAACTTTCTAGACCAGAAGCCCCTTTGCTATAGCCTAATCAATCTCTCCCTTTCACTCCAGATGTTAGTGAAGACGTGTCATAAGGAAGGATTCAAATTGCCCTCATGTCAATTGTCTTTCTGAGTCAGAGTGCAGCCCAATAGAAGTCTTCCATAGATGTCTATGGAGAAGAGAGAAGGCGGGGCTTAGCAAGGGGGAAACAGGTCTTTATGGGCTCCAAGCGCACAGGTCTATTGCCTCCCTGTTCATCTGCAGGATCCTTTTCATGTTCGAATTTGGCTGGGTTCAGACGACACAATTAGCAATTGGGGGGGGGAATAAAGAGTCAATCATCCATTGTGTTGCTTATCATGTCATGGGGGTGGGGGAACACAACGGGCATACAACTCACGATACACTATTTTTTTCCATTTAACCCTCTGAGAAAAACAATGGGCTGCTCCATTGCTTATCCGGAGACCTGTTGATTAAAATGTCATGTGGCGGACTCCGTTGTGTGTACCATGCGTTATTTCTATTGGCCATTGAGTCCTCCAGCAGGAACGGCTGAAAGCGCTCTGGCCGCTTCTGTACAGCCAGCAGAACTTGCAATGCATGATGGGATAAGGCCGGGAGGATTGAAGGAGGAGCACCAGCCACCCAGAAGGACGACAGGACTTTCAGCCGCATGACGGGGGCAGGCCAACATGTCGTGTGGGGAGTACCGGCAACATAACACACAACCCACCCCTGGTTGCCTACAGTGTCATCCGAACTCTCTGTTTATGTCCACTCCCTAAAGAAGAGAATAATGCACTGCAACAGAAGCACAATGTGACCATGAGACATGTCAATGAACTTGCATTTACATATATAATGAAAAAAATTTTTACTAAGAGGCACTTAAAAAAACTTTTTGCAATAAAAAAAAAATCCATCTGGTTGAGAAAAGTATTTAGCATGTCTCCAATTGCTGGTTACCCACTGGGTCGGTTCAGACAACACGTTAAGCCATGGTTAGGCCGCTAACCCTTTTGCAGCAAATGTTTAACGGCTGTGTTTAAACTGTCGTTATGTAGCCACTATAGTTAGGAATGGTTCACAGGACATTCTAAATCATGGTTCACTTAACAGTCTAAGCCATAACGTTTAGCTCAAAATGCTTAACCATCATGAACAGGGTCACTGACTGCCCTGTCCAGCTTACGTGTGAAGGGGCATGTAGCAACTGGAATAGCTTTTTTAGTTTCCTGCATCTTTATGAAGATCTCCCATGAGTCCACATTCTGCATTATTATGGTAAGTGCAGTGCAATTCTTTGCACTGTGTTCATTGGGACTTAACCCTTAGCGAATGTATTTAGGATTGTATCCTAAATTATACTACCTTTAGGAGAGGTGGACAGTGAAATTCTACCTGTGTTTAGTAGAAAGGAGGTATCACTGTGGTCAGTGTAGCTTACTCCCAGATAAGTGTGGATAAGATTGTAGCACTTGTCTTGAAAATGACATCCTGAATGTTATGTTAATGGCAAAAAGTTAAGACTGGCCAGCAGTATTAAACATTTTAAAGATTTTGTTCACAGAAACCTGAAAATGTGTGTCCATTAAATTATTTAGGTTAAATTGCTACATTTCTACAGATTATAATATGCATAAAAAGTTTACATACAATTTCACTCATAAACATAAGATTAAAACAAATGTCTATGCATTACTTTTGAAAGTATACTGCAGAGATGCTTTGCAGAATATAAACAGAGAAATAAGTCAGCGTGCATTTTGTTGCTTATTAAGTAGCAATCAACTCGCTAAAGAATTGGGTTTCAGTTGGTGGTTTGATTGGGTTTCAGATCTGGGTCGTAGCCTGATCAACCAGCTAACGCTACTATTGTCATATACAGAACATAAGAACATCAGAAGAGCCATCCTGGATAAGACCAAGGGTCCATCTAGTCCAACACTCTGTTCACACAGTGGCCAATGAGCTGTTGACCAGGGACCAAGCAGGACACATTGCAACAGCACTCTCCCACTTATGCTCCCCAGCAACTCGTATACACAGGCTTACTGCCTCTACTACTGGAAGTTGCACTTAGCAATCAGGACCAATAGCCATTGATAGCCTTCTCCTCCAGGAATTTATCCAACCCCCTTTTAAAGCCATCCAAATTGGTGGCCATCACCACATCCTGTGGTAATGAATTCCATAGTTTAACTATATTATTATTATTTGCATTTGTATACTGCCCCATAGCCGAAGCTCTCTAGGCGGTTCACATAAAACACTTAAAAACAATATACAAAGATTAAAAAACCACAAAAACAAGCAAAATACACAAAAAATTAAAACCACTATAACAACTTTAAAAATGAAGAGCCAAAAAAACAGACCCAGGGTCATTACATATTGCTAAATGCCTGGCAGAAGAGAAAAGTCTTGACCTGGCACCGAAAAGATGACAATATCGGCGCCAGGCGAGCCTCGTCAGGGAGATTGTTCCACAGTTGGGGGCCACCACAGAGAAGGCCCTCTCTCTTGTTGCCACCCTCCGAGCTTCCCTCAGAGTAGGCACCTGGAGGAAGACCTTAGATGTTGAACGTAGTGTTTGGGTAGGTTCATGTCAGGTTCATGCACTATGTGAAGAAGTACTTCCTTTTATCTGTCCTGAATCTTCCACCAATCAGCTTCATGGGATGACCCTGCGTTCTAGTATTACGGGAGACAGAGAAAAATGTCTCCATAGCCACATTCTCCACATCATGCATAATTTTGTACACCTCTACCAGGTCTTGGTTTAGCCTTCTTTCCAAGCTAAACAATCCCAGCTGTTATAATCTTCCCTCACAGCAGAGATGCTCCAGTCCCTTGATAATTTCAGTTACCCTTTTCTGCACTTTAAAAAATGAAAGTCGTTCTCACACTCCATTTTCAAGCTAAAAGTGAGGCCCTTCTCTAAAAAGGTTGAAGACTAATCCTCTAGACCCCACTGAAAAATCCAGTGGTGGCTGGACTAAATCTAATGAGAATTATATTACTAAGAGGGTGTGAATGATATGTATTATTACAGCTGTCAACAAAATGGCTTTGAGCTCTAGATCATATCTGGTGGGAAAAACAGACCTCTCTCTGTGTGTGTGTGTGTGTGTGTGTGTGTCCCTTAGCAATCTATTAAATTAATAATGCAAAGTGAAAAATCAGCTGTCTTCTGCTCTAGAGGTAGAAAAACGCAGCTTAAAATGGATGACAGCAACAAGTACAGCTGAATTCTGTTCAACTGCAAGTTTAAACAACAGAAATGTAGGTCTAAATCTGTTCTTCGTTATAAAACTGACCACAGTCCTATTCAGAAGTCCCATTGAGTTCATTGAGATTTCCTTCCAGGTAAGTGAGTATATATATTTATTTGGAAATATCAATGACACATACCTAGAATCGGACCAATTGTCATCTTGGCAGGTTGTTGTTTTTACAGGGTGAAAGCAACCTTTTCAAAGTTTGCTAAGGGTTACACTAAACATTTACCAGGTGGTTTAGGACTGAGGTCAGTGTGTTTGAAAGGCAAGCAAATGAGAAATTGGTGGAGGAGAGAATAAGTGGCACAATGGCCCTACATAAGAACATAAAAAGAGCCATGCTGGATCAAAGGGTCCATCTCTGTTCACAACGTGGCCAAACAGTTGTTGAACAAGAACCCACAAACAAGACATGGGTGCAATAGCACCCTCTTGCCCATGTTCCCCAGCAACTAGTTTATACAAGCTTACTGCCTGGATACTGGAGGTAGCACATAACCACCAGCAGGGCCAGGGCCAGACAATTTTGCGCCCTAGGCAAAGTGAGCTACTTTCACCGCCCCCCACCGCACCCCACCCCCCATCAAAAAAATGCCAACTTTGATTTTTAAGAACATATGTTTCCTGGAAAAAATAAGAAGCACAAAACTTGAAACTGCTAAATTTATTGTAAAGTGCAAGAAATACGTCATGACAATTATAGCAAACAAATTGGAAAGGAACGTCTATAGGTCTAAAATGCATTATTTAATAGGAATATCACCTCCAAATCATCCCCCCCAACTCACACATGCACGCACACACACACTCAGCATCACTCACTCCAAACAAACACACGCATGAACACATGCATTCACTCAAAGACCCCATGCACCCCATTCACCCATACATTCTCTCTCTCTCCCTCTCTTCCGGGCGTGTTCCAGAAGTCCGAACGTGGAGCTGCCCCACCCCCACCCCAGTGTCCCTGGCTTTGCTTCGGCTGGGCAGGCGCGGGGCGACACCTCACCCGCCCAGGCCCAGCTGAATCCTCGGGCCGGGCCAGCTCACAGCCAACACGCGTGAGTGCTGTGCTGTGCCCGGCACCCCTCTTAGCTTGGCGCTCTAGGCGGCCACCTGAGTGGCCTCTATGGTAGCACCAGCCCTGACCATCAGGACTAGTAGTCATTGATAGCCTCCTCCAGGAATTTATCCGACCCCCTTTTAAGGCCATCCAAATTGGTGGCCATCACTACATCTTGTGGTAGTGAATTCCATAGTTTTAACTATGCGCTGTGTGAAGAAGTCCTTCCTTTTCACCTGTCCTGATTCTCCCACCAATCAGCTTCATAGGATGATACATGAGGCTGATTGGTGGCCAAACAGCTGTTCACCAGGAACCCACAAGCAAGACACAGATTCAACAGCACCTTCCCGCCCATGTTCCCCAGCAACTGGTATATATAGGTTTACTTCCTCCAACCCATTCTTTATTTGTTCTTTGTCTTGAACCAATAATTTAACAGATTATTTTGATAGGTTAAAATATATTAAGGGCGTAATCCTATGTATGTTTAGATAGAAAAACATCCTTCAACCCCCAGCATTCTCCAACCAACTGATTACAATTATAATTTTCTGGAGCTGCCTTGGAAGAAAAATATTTCTCAGAAACTCTGGAGGCTGATGTGGCGGTAGCACACATAAGGGGAAGGGGGCATGCAATGGGGGAATGCAGTGGGTGGTGCATATGTCCCTCCCCCTGGTAGTGAAACACCTTGCACCAAGATTCTTATTAGGAGCATCATCAGACAGGGGTCGGGATCGCATTTCTTTACCGTCGCTTTCCCCCCACTTCTATCCCACAATACTTCCTCTTTCTTCACATGGGGAAGAAAGAGGAAGTAAACAATGACCATGTGGCCCATTCAGCGGGAGTTTTATCATGCTGCTTTTGCTGCACACAGCAGGAAATAGCAGCACATTTCACTTCTAAAAAAAATATCAGATTTATCAGGGACTTATTTGTGGCAGAAAGAAGACCAGAAGGAGCAGGAGGCGGGTGGGAGGAAGACAGCATCATCAAAAGGACCCGAGAAAAAGTGTGAGCAGGCAGTAACAAGCGGGCAATAAAATGCTCAGTTGACAACACTCTACTTCTCCTTAGATCTTGCTCTTCTCAACAGACTTCTTTCCTATCCATTTTTCCTTTTATACTCTTTTGTGTCTTCAATTGTACATCCTCCCAGTCCATGTTTTGTGTCATGATGCAGACAAAATGCTATTTACTGTTTTACTCTGTACAGCACCATGTACATTGATGGTGCTATATAAATAAATAATAATAATAATAATAATAATAAGGATCGCTTTACTGGATTAGTCTCAGGGTCCTTCTAGTTTAGCATTCTGTCTTCAACATCGACCCACCAGAAGTTGTGGGAACAAAGGAAACTGCCTATGAGAGTGACTGGCTGGCGGCAGCTCTCCAGGGTTTGAAGAAGGATTCTTCCTAGCCCTACCTGGAAAGTTGGGAATTGAAACTGGGAATTTCTGCATGGAAAGCATGTGCTCTACCACTGAACTACAGGCCTGCCCATGAGAACCTGAGAGTTCTTTGCCCCCAGCAGTAAGAAACAAACAGAATGTAATCATAGATGCTGTTTTTTAACTTGAAAAGACCTGTCTTTTAAGGAATTTCCTTTTTTAAAAAAAATCATCTAAGCTAATAACCATCACCACACATTGTGGCAATGAATTCCATAAATTAATTTGTGTTGTATTAATGTAAAGTGTAGAGAAAAGAGAATGCACCACCCAGTGGTGGGAGCAGGGAAAACATGCCACACCATGAAGGAGCTCATTTGCATGTTGGGTAGAGTTGTACATATGCCTTTCTGTGACTGTTGGAATAAGCTAAGAAACAAAAAAGGGAAGAGAATAGAGAGGGCGGAGGGATTGGGAAGTACAGTTTCCCTCTGGGAAGAGAAGAGCTGAACTGGACCTGTCCCCTGCTGGAAGCTATTCCCTCCTAGAGAGGTGAAGAGCTGAGCTGAGCTGGTCCTGTTGGAGACTCTTTCCTCTTGACGAAGGGAAGACTGAAGAGCTGAACTACCCCCATGCTGGATGTCTCAAAAGGGATTGCTAAAATAGCACTCCTAAGCTGTATCACTACTGACTGAAATCACTATTAGGATGCGAGGCTTAGAGCTACACTAGTACAGTGGAGCTAGTTTAGCAATTCCCCTGGCTTGGAGCTGCTGAATCACAGAAGACCACTTGCTGGTGGAGCCCTTTATTGCAACGCACCCCAGTTCCTGCTGCTGCCACTTGCTGGTGGAGCTCCTTATTGCAATGTACCCCAGTTCTTGCTGCTGCCACCTGCTGGTGGAGCCAAATTATTGCAACGCACCCCAGTTCCTGCTGCTGCCATCCGCTGGTAGAGCCCCTTATTGCAACGCACCCCAGTTCCTGCTGCTGCCATCCTCTGGTAGAGCCCCTTATTGCAACGCACCCCAGTTCCTGCTGCTGCCATCTGCTGGTAGAGCCCCTTATTGCAACGCAAACCAGTTCCTGCTGCTGCCATCCTCTGGTAGAGCCCCTTATTGCAACGCACTCCAGTTCCTGCTGCTGCCACCTGATGGTGGAGCCAAATTATTGCAATGCACTCTAGTTCCTGCTGCTGCTGCCACCCACTACTGCAACATATTGTAATGCTCTCAAGTCTTGTGCCTGGAAGATCCCTATTCATTGGCCACATCCTTGGTCTGACTGTGAGTAAAGCCAAAGAACATAGACTTCCATTGGCATATCTAGACCATGGAAGGGAATGGGATGTGTTGAACAAAAAGATATTGTTGTTCTCTATATTGATATATTTTTGTTCTTTTATTGTTAGCTATCACTTTGAGTAAATACCAGTACTTATATCTCAGGAGTGTGTGTGAAGTTGCTACTCAGACATCCTTAAATCGGTGTCTCGGGTTTCCTGGCTACATAATGGCTACAAAAAGCTACATAATGGCTTTATTCCCCTTAGTGAATGATTTACACCAAGAATTAGACAGGGGGAGTATGATCCTGTTGGTTCTGCTTGACTTCTCATTGCCTTTTGATACCATCAACCATGACATGCTTCTGGACTGCCTGGTTTAGATAAGACTTGGAGGGACCGTTTCACAGTGGTTCTGGTTCTTCTTGGAGGGGTGATTTCAGAAGGTGGTGCTGAGGGACTCCTGTTCAATGCTGTAGCCATTGGCTATGATGTCCCTCAGGGTTCCATCTTGTCCCCTATGAATGAAACGAGTAGATCAACTGGTGTCTTGGGCTTCGGTGCTATCAGTAGGCGCCGGTGGCATCCAGCTCTATCTCTCCTTTCCATCTAAATCCAAGGAAGCAGTTCTAGTTCTAAATCAGTGTCTGAAGTCTGTATGGACCAGATGTACGTGAACAAATTGAAACTTAAGCCAGGCAAGACAGATTATTCAAAAGCCAGATCAGAGAATAAGGATTCAACCTGTGCTGGAAATGGTTACTTTCTTCCTGTAGAATCAGTTTCATCGTTTAGGTGTTTAGATTTGACCTAGAACCTGGATGGCCAAGAATGTATTTGCACAGCTATGGCTGGGGCACCAACGGCACCCATTCCTGGAGATGTCAGATCTGGCCACAGTGAAACATGTCTTAGTTATATCCTGTTTGGATTACTTCAACATGCTCTAGCTGCTTTTGAAAAGTGTTTGGAAATTTCAACCGGTCTAGAATCCTGCAGAGAGACTATCGATCAGGGCTGGTTATGCAGTGGTTTCACTGTGGTTCTGACCTATAAAGTCTGGAGGTTTTCAGCATTAAAATGAAAGGTGACCCATGTTGGCAGGGGTTCTGAACCCTGAACTGGGAATCTCATTGGCCTAAGGCAGGAGTAAGAAACCTATGGCCTTCCAGATATTGTTGGACTACAGTTCTCATCACCCATGGCCATTGACCCTGGGAGGGAGTCTACCAGAATCTGGAGGGCCAGGGCCACTCATGGTCTATAGCTATTTAGCCTAGTGAGATATCTGTGGTTAACTTGCGCAGGTATATATGGAATTAGCTCCTAGCTATATTCTCCCTCACAGTTTGCATCTTGGGGCGATGTGCGCCAGAGATGAATGCTTCACGTTGCATACAACTACTACCCATTGTCCTTAGTAATACTAGCAGAACTTATTTGGTTCTTGGAATTCACAAACATGATTTCTATTTTCAAACCATGTAGACAGAAAACAATTATTTATGGAACTGTCCCCGGGTCTCTTAGTAATGACAATACAGAGCTTTGGATGATCTGAGACTAAAGGCAGTTTCCACATTTATTAAATGGGCTGTTGATGAGAACATCACAGTTTTTTTTCCTTTAAAAAAAGGGAAATCATTTAAACTTTTTTCTCTTCTCCTAACAAGCTTCTACTCAATCAGTGGGTAAATGACAATACATTTGCACTAAATATTGTATAGGCTATGAATCAGTGCTAAATCCATCTGTTAAATTTTCAGCACATCTTGGTTGCCATTGGCATGGAAAAGGCACAGTTGGTTCCTGACTCATATAATGGAGAGTTCAACATCCTGAGCTGAAAATCCCAGCTGCACAGCTTGTAACACTAACTTCTTCCTTCTTGTTAAGTGGGAGGAATACGGGTCGATAGTATTCAAAATAGCACCACCACCTGTCATTTCCTGGCGTTCAATCTGGAGAACAAATGGAGAGATCCAAGTTTAAAAACTGTGAAGGAAATGCAGTCCCTTCATTGAAGAGAATTTCCACCACTGGTGGTTGTCAGCATTGCAAACTGCCCACACATTTCTGCATTGGACAGCTTGCTGCTTCAAATCAACTCACAGCAACACCATCAATTCCGACTTCTTATTTCGGAGGCTTTTCATCCGGTCTATAAGATGTGATGATTCTGAATCAGATTTGGGGTGAATATATTTTTTTCCATTAGAAATTACTATTTAGGACTTGGGAAATTAGGGCTTTTTTAGCAGGGATGTACATCAGATTCGCCTAAAACCCAAGCTGAATTGGACCCCTTCAGACTCTTTCTGGTGTTTCGTAATGTGAAATGGCCTTCCCTCTGAAGTGACCATATTTGAATGAATTTGCTCCTTGGTAAGTATAGCAACCACGCTATATTATTCAACAGCCAACAATCTAGATCCTACACTTATTTATTTGGAACATTTATAAATCGTTCTACATCTGAACAGTGGTGAACAGTGAGGGCAATAGTCAACATACAAAAGAATGAATATATTTTAAATCAAATTATACCGATAAAATTGTGGCTGTAGTCCTTATGGTTACAAAGAACAGAAAAGCTTGTGAGCAGTAATCTAAAGATATGAAAATGAAAAAGATAAATTCGTCATTCCATAGTTGTATTATTTTTAATATTTCCATGCTGAATTGCCTCATGAGGACTTGCCCTAAAAAGTATGTGTGTGGATTGGTGGTGGTTTAGAACTAAAATAAACATTCACTTAAAAGCAAGTAACATCTAAATTTTCATTTGTTCTGTTGGAGCGTCACACAATATTTCAAACTTCTGTCCTATGGAAGTGAATGCATTATATGAAACGCAAGTTGTGATGTGAGGTTTTTCTGTTGAGCGTGGAATCGATTCAGCAAGATTTGATTGAAACACCTACTAAAAAGGGCTCTAATGAGAGTTCCTTTTGTTGCGGCCAGGCAGAAACAGTGGGCTCATGTTTTTAATGAAAATGCATTAAAGAGCTTCACACTTCAGCAAAATGTAATTGCTGGCAACCCCCTTCCTCTGAAAGCCATGACTGGTGCAACCCACACACTTTCCTGTTGCTTAAATTCTTTCAAGTTCTCTCATGTGGCCCGGGGGCTTCTACATGGTTTGCCATCATTGTGTGAAAAGGGCAATAATTATTTCCTCCATTTCCTTGGAAACAACAGTTCTACAAGTACCAAATCTGATGGCTTTAAATAACCCAAGATGTTGAGTCTACGGGGATATAAACTCTAGCAGAACATCCACAAAATTTTGCTAAGTTTCAGTACTTTTCCTGGGGCATGGATTTTTAATTTATCATTTCAAAACTTTTTTTTATCCTACCTATCTGTTTTATAAAAACATTTGAGTTGGCTAGCAAAAATTAAACACATATACAATCCAATAATAAGAAAGTCACTGAGAATGCAATACTAATGTCGAAAACAGTAGCAAAAACAACAGAAAGAATTGGGTTTTCAAAGATCACCAGATGTCAAGTGAACCACTAGGAGTAGAATCAAAACATCCTTGGCTCTGAGTGTAGCTACTCCATACAGAAAGCCACCAGAGTGGACCTTTTGAGAATCAAAGGGCTTCCTGTTTGGGTTGGGACATTGTCTTATTTATTTATTTATTTATTTATTATTGCATTTTTATACTGCCCAATAGCCAAAGCTCCCTGAGCGGTTCACAAAAATTAAAACCAGTTCTGGTGGGTTATTCGGTTCTGTCTCCCTAGCACAACCATCCCCTGCAACTCTCATCAGTGCCAACTATCATGGCATCCAACACGTTGGAAGGATAGTAGGTTGAGGAAAGCTGCACGAGACAACCACTGGCTCCTGGTAGTTATTTATTATTTATTTATTTATTACATTTATATACCGCCCCATAGCCGAAGCTCTCTGGGTGGTTACCCTGCTGACAGCTGCCAAAGGTCAGCCTGACACCAAAAGGTCAGGAATGAGAAGTCTAAATCAACTTTCTGGTCCCAGGAACAACCGTTCTAGAGCCAGTCTGCAATAGCCACCCTACCTGTTCTTTGTAGTCACCCTCTTCAACAGGGATGGCATTAGCACCTGGAATACTTGTAGGGTGGCCAGGAACTTGTTCTGCCTCAGTGCTTCAAGCATCTCTGGGTGCCATTTTACATTCCCCAATTGCCCATGAAGTAGCATAGTTCCAGAGCATTGTGGGAATTTAAATGGTGTCCCACCAGCCATTCGTTAGGCATGGACTATTGCTGCCAGGTAAGCTGCCATAGCCCACCAATAGAGGAGCTGCCTCCCTAGGGGCGTTTTGCCAAGGCCTTCTCCAACTTGGCCCTGCCCCTTCACCTTAAATCAGGTGTGGGCAATCTGTGACTCTCCAGATGTTTGAGCTTACAACTTGCATCAGCCCTCGCCGTTCTAAGCAATGGTGCGATATTACAGGCACTGTAAACAAAAACATCTGAGGGGCTTACATTCCCCATCTTAGTCTTAAATGGTGAAGGAAGGCAGAACATGGCTTCATCCAACAATCAACGAGAACAGAAGTGTGTTACACATTCTGAACATTCTCCCACTGGAGAAAATATGCTCCTGAATAATACACTTTTGTCAGGAGCAGGTATTTCATTAAAAGTATGGTAGAGGTATTGTTGCCTTTAGTGTACATACACATTTCTTTTGTCCGTCGATGGTCTCCGATCACAGAGGGAAACACCTGTTGAATACAGGGTGGAAAGGAAATTGGTAATAATGGAACAAAACTGAAAGGGCACCAAGCACCAAAAGCAGCACTCACACATAAGCAACAAAGAAGAGTTCTTTGTCCCCTCCACACCTCTGATGAAAGAGGCATACACTGAAGCTACTCTACAAACCTAAATGAGTTTGAAATTCATTCACTGCCATGGCTTCCCACACTAGTGTTGCTAATGCTTGAGATTTTTTTTTTAAAAAAAGCCCAACATACCAGGACAATGCCTAGTGCCTGAAACAAACAGGTATGTCTTTACAAGGCAGAGCTGATTTGCCAGGCCTCGCTTGCTGTTGGCTTTGTTGGCCGGCATAGCTCTCCCCTTCAGCCGCATTTACACCATGTAGTAGGACAGGTAGCAATACCTCCAGCCTGGAGTAGATGTTCCTGCTGTTGAGGATGCTGTTTCTCGGGGTGGGGGTGGGAGGTTTTAAAACAGGGTTGGCTTTGTTGTTCTTACTTTTCTTGAATGTATTATTATTATTATTATTATTTATTTATATAGCACCATCAATGTACATGGTGCTGTACAGAGTAAAACAGTAAATAGCAAGACTCTGCCGCATAGGCTTACAATCTAATAAAATCATAGTAAAACAATAAGGAGGGGAAGAGAATGCCAACAGGTACAGGGAAGGGTAAGCAAGCACAGGGTAGGGAAAAACTAACAGTAGAAAGTAACAGTAGAAGTCTGCACAACATCAAGTTTTAAAAGCTTTAGGAAAAAGAAAAGTTTTTAGTTGAGCTTTAAAAGCTGTGGTTGAACTTGTAGTTCTCAAATGTTCTGGAAGAGCGTTCCAGGCGTAAGGGGCAGCAGACGAAAATGGACGAAGCCGAGCAAGGGAAGTAGAGGCCCTTGGGCAGGTGAGAAACATGGCATCAGAGGAGCGAAGAGCACGAGCGGGGCAATAGTGTGAGATGAGAGAGGAGAGATAGGAAGGAGCTAGACCATGAAAAGCTTTGAAGGTTAACAGAAGTTTATATTGGATTCTGAAGTGAATTGGAAGCCAATGAAGAGATTTCAGAAGCGGAGTAACATGGTCGGAGCGGCGAGCTAAGAAGATGATCTTTGCGGCAGAGTGGTGAACAGAAACCAACGGGCTGATGTGAGAAGAAGGAAGGCCAGAGAGAAGAAGGTTGCAGTAGTCCAACCGTGAAATAACCAGTGCATGAACAAGCGTCTTGGCAGAAGAGACAGACAAAAATGATCGAATCCTGGCAATATTATACAGGAAAAATCGACAAGATTTAGCTACTGCCTCAATATGAGGAATAAAGGAGAGCGAGGAGTCGAAGATAAAGCCAAGGCTACGAGCTTCCTTGACCGGAGTAAGCGTAACATCATTGACAGTAAGAGAGAATGAGAGATGAGGAGAAGGTTTAGGAGGAAAAACAAGCAATTCAGTCTTTGCCATGTTAAGCTTCAAGCGACGATGAAGCAGCCAAGCTGAGATATCTGAAAGACATGCCGAGATACGATCGTGAACATCAGGAGAAAGTTCCGGAGATGACAGATATAGTTGTGTATCATCGGCGTACAGATGATATTGGAGGCCATGAGATTGAATAAGCTTGCCCAAGGGCAACATGTATAAGGAAAACAACAACGGGCCAAGCACCGAGCCTTGCGGAACCCCTACTGAAAGGGGAAAGGAGGAAGACGAGCTGCCATTAGTCAACACGCTGAAAGAGCGACCCGCTAGATAGGAGGCAAACCAGTTATAGACAGAGCCACAAAATCCAAGGTCATGAAGGGAATCTAAGAGAAGATCATGATCAACCGTGTCAAAGGCTGCAGTTAGATCAAGGAGAATAAGAACGGAATAATGGCCTTTAGACTTGGCAGTAAGGAGATCATTGGTGATCTTAGTAAGGGCTGTTTCGGTGGAATGCAGAGGACGGAATCCAGATTGAAATGGATCCAAAGCAGAGTTACTAGAAAGAAAGTCAAGACAGCGAGAGTAGACCGCACGCTCCAGGATCTTTGAAACAAACGGCAACAAAGAGACAGGTCGGTAGTTAGACAGAGATAGCCTATCAAGAGTAGGTTTCTTGAGAATGGGAGAGACTGTAGCATGTTTAAAAGCAGAAGGAAATGAACCAGAGGACAGAGAAAGATTAATAATATGTAGCAAGGAAGGGAGGATAGCAGGAATAAGATTAATAAAGACGCGAGAAGGAATCGGATCACGAGAACAAGTGGAAGGCTTCGAAGAGCGCAGTATTGTAGACAGTTCATCCTCAGAGACCGAAGGAAACGCAGAGAAATTTGCAGGAGGAGCTGACAGATGAGGAACAGGAACTGGAAGAGGAGCAGAGCTGGCCAGATCAGAGCGGATAGTTTGGATTTTAGCATTGAAAAAAGAGGCAAAGTTGTTAGCAGACAGAGAGGCGGGGAGAGATGGCGGATTAGGCTTCAGAAGAGAATTGAAGGACGCAAAGAGCCGCTGAGGATGCCTAGCATTTGACTGGATCAGCGTTGAGTAGTACTGCTGTTTGGCCAGTGAGATGGCAGAAGAGAAAGAGGAAAGTACAAATTTGTAATGGACAAAGTCTGCCCGGTCCCTGGTCTTACGCCAAAGGCGTTCAGCTGCCCGGGAACAAGAGCGAAGGTAGCGGAGGGAAGAGGTGAGCCACGGTTGGGGTTGAGAAGGGCGAACTATCCGAGTTGTAGATGGAGCAAGATTATCAAGAGTTGAAGATAAGGAGGAATTAAAGAAGGAGACAGCTGAGTCCAAGGAGACAGCCGAACAGACAGAAGGAAGGGAGGAGGCTAGGGACTGGGAAAAAGCCTCGTAATTGATAGATTGCAAGTCACGACAAGAGCGAGAAGCGGGACGTGAAGGAGGAGGATTATGAGTAATATTGAAAGAAACTAGGTGATGATCTGACAGCGGAAAGTGAGCAGTAGAAAAGTCCAACACAGAGCAATTCCGAGTGAGAACAAGATCCAGACAGTGTCCAAGGGAATGTGTGGGTGCATCAGACCAAAGCTTAAGATCGTAAGAGGAAGATAATGAGCGAAATCGTAGAGCTGCAGCATCTTGAGGGTCATCCACATGAATGTTGAAATCACCCAGGATAAGAGTAGGACAGTTGTCAGAGAGGAAAAAGGACAGCCACGAATCAAAATCAGAGATAAATTTTGAGGACGAGCCTGGGGGGCGGTACAGAACTGCAACCCGGAGTCTCAGTGGAGCGAAGAGCCTCACCACATGTACCTCAAAAGAGGAGAAGCAATGTGAAGGTGGAATGGAAAGAGGCTGGAACTGGCACAAACTAGATAATAAAAGACCCACACCACCACCCCGACCCTCTGGGCGACTAGTGTGAGAGAAAGAGAGTCCTCCAAGAGAGAGGGCAGCAGAGATGGCAGTATCATGGGCACTTATGAAGCATGGAATGTAGAGAAATGCTAGCTCTGTGTTAAAGGTTCTCCTCATGACACCATTAAGTCCAGAGTATAACATTACCTAGCTACACCACTGGTTGCAGTCCCAAGAACCACTAACTTGCCCAGTATCTGGGACTTCATGGGTGACGTAGATTGTGCCAAGAGAGAGCAACTGAACCAACCCTCACTCCTGGATCCACAGGGTTTAAAAATGAGCATTGCATGAAAAGGTATCTTCTCCTCAACATCAAAGCCGGCCTTTAACTTATTTAAGTATTAATAGGGTTCAAGATACTGCTTAGAGTTCTAATTGCCTAGGTCTGATGGGAACTCTTTTTTTTTTTTGGTTCATGCTGTTTCTATTTCACCTAAACCTCTTTCTAATCCTTAACTGGGGGCTAAAATTGTGTTGGTTGAAGCAGGGCAGGGTGGATGAATGTGTACATAAGCCTCACACCCAATGTTAAATGCACTCACAAACTTCCCCACAATCAAGAAACCTGCCTTATCAGGGTTCCTGATCACAGGGTGGTTTATTTTATTTATTTAAATCATTTATATTTCACCCTATATCAATAAGATCTCAGGGTGGCGTACAGATAAAAGCATACAGTATAAAACAGTAAATATACACATCTAAAAACAAATTAAACCAAAATGTAATAAAGAAACAAAAGAACTGATAACGAATTTGCTGACAGCAGCAAGGTTGATCATATCTAGGAACTGGAAGGTGCAAGTAGATTATCATGTTGAGGATTGGTATAAAGAGATTTGGGATATTGCTATAAATGATAAATTGACATGTAATATAAAAGTAAGAAGAGGGATAACAAAAGCGAATGATTTTGAGGGAATTTGGAATTAGTTCCTAGAATATGTATTATCTAAGGGGAGTGGAAAACCACCTCCAGAAGAATCAATGAGATTTTGGAAACAGGAATAGATCCCGGGGTGGGGTGTGTGTGCACTTTATGTTATGTAATGATGTAAAAATATTAAATTAGAAATATTATAAGGTTATGCAATTTATGTATTTTTTTCTTGTGTTGTTGTGATTTTTGTAGTATTGTATTAGTGTATTGTTAATCAATAATAATAAAAATGTAATAAAAAATAAATGTTCCATATAAAAAAAAGAAAAACAAATTAAACCAGTGGTTCCCAAAGTGGGTGGTACTGCCCCCTTGGGGGAGGTGGGATTGCAGAGGGGGGCGCTAAGAGGCAAGGGGGCGGCAGGGGGGCGCTCAAGGTGGTCTTTTCCGAGAAGCGCCTCTCCAGAAAGTCTTAAAACCCAGGGACATTTTTATGGGAGAAGGTAGTTTGGTCCCAAACCATATATATAGGGGAAGAATTCACACATGTATTAATACCGTTTAAGAAGAGTCCTTTTAACGGTGAATTGAAATGTTTCAAAAACACCAAAACGCTGATGAAGAGACATAAGTTCAGCCCCTTTTTCATTCTCAGCTCAGCTCAGGTCCTCCGCCCAGCCGCCGCCACTCAGCCTGGGTGCCCAGACCAGCAGGATCCAAAGGAGCGCGGCCCCTTTAAATGGGAAGCACCTGCCCCAGGCTTGCCGAGGGAGGGAGGCAAAAGAGAGTGAACGCCTCTGTTTGCAGCCAGCGTGGCGGGGCACACCAAGTATGTCTCTTTATTAGCATTTTGGTGCTTTTGAAACATTTCAATTCACCGTTAAAAGGACTCTTCTTAAATGGTATTAATACATGTGTGGGTTGAGGAGGGTCTTGTTGGCAGCACGGCTCCGGACAACTCAGGCTGATAGAGTGCCTCTCCCGGCATGACCCTACCTAAATATGCTACACTCAGCATCTAAGGCCCTGTGATATCTAATGTTCTTGCTAAATGATTATCAGATTTTGAAAAGATGATATCACTGGATCAAGTTCATCAATTATGTTTAATTGAATAAACTAAAAAATGTAATTGGATTTTGAATAAATATTCAATTAATTGTTGTCTCCAGCCCACCAGTTCCTGAAACAATCAGTGGGAAACCTATTAGAACAGGGGGGGAGGGGAATAAGAACTAGGATTTATTTAACAGGGAATGGGAAAAGAGAGGAGAAAACAATAGGAACAACTCAAATGGGTATATAATTTTAAAGCCAGTCTCTAAGCAACATAATAAGAGGGGATGGAGTCCAATAATAGAGTTAGGCACCGTGTGTGTTTGACGTCTCCAAGGCCTGTGTCTGGTGTTGGCCTCAGGCTTTGCTCTGTGAGGGCAAATGACAGCTGTTGCTGTCTCTTCCACCTGCTCTCTCTTGGTAGCTCCTTCTCACTTACAGTACACCCCATTTGCTCTATTTTTTCTCCAATCTTCTCAATCCTCTCAGTTGCCTCCATCAATCTCAATCTTCTCAGAATCTCCCCTCAGCCAGCACCTCATAAGGGCTGTCAAAAGTCCTGCACCCCAGGATTCCCTTGAAGATGGTTACACTACTTTTAATAAACCATTTCTTTAAGTCAGACACACTGGGTCGAGGAGCAGTGACTAGAAAAGCAGAGGACCGTTTCCACCATTGCAGCTTACTGCTCATGTCAGGTTAATGGTGGAGAAATAGTGGTAATCATCCAGTGGAGACTAGAGACGGTAAGGCAGATCACCCAAGCAGTTTCTAAATTTCACATCCTGACCCTAGGAAATTGGAGATCCTTACTCTCTGGGGAGGCCCGGACTTTAAGAAAGTGGAAACAGCAACACATTTAGTCAGAATCAGAGCAGGTGGGAGCCTACTGTGTGGGACAAGAATTCATAATATCTTCTCTCACACACACTGCCAGAAAAGAAGGTGGACAATTCTGAATAGAAGATTACCTAGGATTTGTATTTGAACGCTTTGGAGTAAGGGTGGAAAGCCAGGATGGTGATGATCATAGGCTGTGGTAGTAAGATAGTGAGCTGTCCCTCACAAAATAGACTTTTCATTTTAATTGTTTTATTTTCTATTTTTATTTTAAGCATGCATCACTTTTCAGGTGTACAACCTTCTTAATTGGTTTATACATTTCAAAATGATAGAGTCTGCATAAAGAACCAAAACCACATCCTAAAATCCCTTGGGTGAATAAAAAAAATCTTCACCTGGGATTGAAAAGCTAACCAAGATGGCATTAGAAAAATCTCCTTGGAGAAAAAGTGTGTTTTCAGGCAAGGCTTTTAATCTGCAATTGTGCTGCCTCATTCACAGAATTTTACCAGGGCAGTGGCGGGTGGGAATTTCCCAATAATACCTTCCACTTGGAGCCCTCCGAAGTCTTTTCTACCCCTTCTGCCATCTTTTCTCTTTCCACAAAAATATATGTGAAGGAGAGAGATGGAATAAGTGCACAATGTCTTTTGATTAGTAGTGCTAGGAGCACTTTGTCTGGAGGCACCCCATGTTCCAAAATGGGGGGGTGTGCCACAGCAGAAAAGGCCCTATCCTGAATCACACACAACACCTTGTCTCAGGTGGTTCAGGGACCCCAGTGGGAATTTAATAACTAGGCAGCTTTGAGTGGAAAGAGGTAGTCCTTGTAGTGCCCTGGTTCAGGCTTCAGCAGTTAAAACCAGAACTTTGAACGGGCCTGAAAACTAATTGGGAGCCAGTAAAGCTGTTTCAAGATGACAGAGATGTGTTGCATACGCCTGCTTCCAGACCCTGTCTTGACTGTGGTGCATTGGTGCTGCAAAGCCTCTGACTCCCATATTTGCGCTCCTTCTTGGCATCCCGGCTCCTTCCTGGCTCCTTCCTGGCAGAGTTCCTGCCACTGCTTCTGCCACACTGATCACTGGGGGGAATGAGGGATGAACGAGGCAGCCAGAGGGGGACGAAGAGAGGGACCCACAGAGCCCGAACCACCTCTCCTCCCTCGGGCTGCCCGTTCCTTCCCCCCACACCATTTTTTAAATCTGTAACTGCGAACCTTCGCAGTTACAGATAAAAAAATGGGAGGAATGGGCCCTGTTCCTCCCCCCCCCGGCATTTTTATTTGTAATTTTTATATACAGGGATGCGTGGGGGGAGGGGCGTTCCTCTCTTCCCCCATTTTTATTTATTTATTATTTATTTATTGCATTTTTATACTGCCTAATAGCCAAAGCTCCCTGGCAGTTCACAAAAATTAAAAAGGAGGAATGTGTAGGGCTCTCCTGAGCTCTGCCCCCTTCCCAACCAATCAGGGGGCGCCATCGGCTGTGACAAAAGAACATGAATGAGTGAGCAATCTAAGAGAGTCTCTGTCATTGCATGTAACCAGATACTTTACTTAATTGGAAGCAAGTCCCATTAAAATCCAATAAGAACATAAGAAGAGCCCTGCTGGATCAGACCAAGGGTCCATCTAGTCCAGCACTCTGTTCATACAGTGGCCAACCAGCCATTGGCCAGGGATGAACAAGCAGGACATGGTGCAACAGCACCCTCTCGCCCATGTTCCCCAGCAACTGGTGCATGCAGGCTTACTGCCTCGAATACTGGAGATAGCACACAACCATCAGGGCTAGTAGCCATTGATAGCCTTTGCCTCCAGGAGCCTTGTCTCCCAAGTTAAGTGTGCATAGAAACCATTATGACAGCCAAAAGACTTATACTATCACATTGGAAAGACAAATTCACACCTCCCATAATGCAATGGATAACATTATCGACTTTTGAGTGTTATATAGATGCAACTTGCAAGTGGATAAACACAGATATCTGGTACACTTTTTTTGAAACCTTTATATAACTCTCCCTCCCCCCTTTTTTTTGAATGGTACATATGATGGAAAATGATAATTTTATATACACAATGTATGGGTCCCACCTACCCACCCACCCTCCGTTTTCATGATGTATTTTTTGTTGTTTGTCGATATTCACAATCAAAAAAGGAAAAGTGTGCATAGAAGAGTTAGATATACATCCTCAAGTACCAGTGTATTTGCTAACTGAGGGTAACACTTTATGCATCTGATGAAGTGAAATTTAGGACATCTCGAAACATGCCACGTTAAATCTACCAAGGGCTTGATCCTATGCATGGAAGATCTCCCATCTTGTCCAATGCAGGGCGGGAGGAAGGGCAGAGGCGACCTTCTCTGGTGGACCCTCTCTTCCTAACGCAGAGGGGGTAGGCAGGGGGTGGGCTCTCCCCCAATTCTCCCCGGGGCGCTCCCTCGCCCGCTTCCCCCTAGGCAGCCTACTGCTGTACTAGGGATTAACCTGGTGGGCGGTCGCTATCCCGTGAAGCTTGAGCCTCGCGAGTTTCCGTCGCGGCCTCCGCCAGCTGAGTCGCTTAGAGCCGCGCTTGGTCTCCTCAGCTCCAGCTCTCTGCCCTTTCTCGCAGGAGGGGTGACGCTCCCTCTTTCCTTGCAAGCATCATGTCCGACGTCCTCATATCGGTGGATTACGAAGTGTTCGGCAGGGTTCAAGGTGAGAGGAGACGGTGGGGGGAGGGGAAAGGGTGACCCCCGAATTATTAGAGGAGAAAGGGGCGGGGGGGAGAAGAGGAGAGGCTGGCTGAGTGTCCCTTCTGGGCGCATGCGCGAGACTGTCCCTACCCGGTATGGAGAAAAACGGGCGTCAGGGAGCGGTGTGCGCGTGCGCGTGCGGGGTGGTGAGTTAGAATGACCCGACCTTGCCTGATGCGCATGCTCGAAAGAGCTCCCTCCCATGTACTCAACAGCGCGACGCGCATGCTCGAGTTGGGCTACGAGCGCTCTGGAGCCAGCAGGGATTCTAAAGCGCATGCGTAGCGGGATGTCTTGGCTAGGTAGAAAAAGCGGTGGGGGAGAAGGATTGAGCTGTTGAATGTGTTGCTTGAATAGCTCAAGCATTGTAATCCTGCTTCTTGTACCTGGGTATCAGTAGGAGTTTTTTTCCCAAGCTTAAGTTGTTTTTATTGCTTAATAGGATTGTTATTATCGGGAAGAGAAAAAAGAACGAATTCTCTGCCCCAAGGAGCTTACAATGTACGTTTCAGCAGTGAAGGACATTGTGCGCTGCCTTGTTGTTATGGCTGCTAAACAAATAATAAGCACTAATTATTAATATGAGGAGAGGAATGGGAGAGGTAAGAAGTTGACGCGACTATACAGTGAAGTGTGTCTACTCAGAAGTAAATCCTATTGGGTTTAAAGGGCCTTTATACTCTGTAAGTGGATGAGGTGGTGAAACTGTTTCTTCAGACTGCAGGTGAAGGGTGATATTAAATGCTCCTTCATATAATAAGAAGTTATTTGGAAGGAAAATTCTAGCTTTCTCCCTGATACGCCATTTATGTGGAAGGGTCCCCATTGGAAAGCATTCAACTATCTCATACCTGCACAAATGCACACACACCACAGAAATCTGAAGTGGTACTGGCCAGGAACAGCCAAAAACAATAGAGCCACAATATTATTGTATGTGCCGGGTGACCTCTCTGGGGAAAGCATTTCACAACCAGGGGGCTACTACTAAGAAGGCATGAAAAATCTATTTTCTATTTACGTGGCTGAGATCCCTATCTAAAATGGGAAGGGTATATGGCTACATGTGAAGAGAATTATATCATTTCTGTGCAATGACTTTGGATGCACCTTGTAAATATTATATGTTATGTGAAGAGTGCACCCACTAATTCTTCCACGAACAGTATGACAAAGAACATAATATTATAAAATACTGCAACCTCATTGATTGTTTGGTTATTCTCATAACCAAACCAAACATAATTGTTTGGTTTGGTTATGAGAATATGTGAGTTGAAAACCCAATCCTAAGCATGTTTACTTGGAAGTAATTCATGTGTAATGGAATTGGCTTCCTAGTAAGTAGCCTTAAGTTTGGAGCCTTAATCCACAGGTGCTGTACTGATGTTTTTTTCTCAGAAACACAAGGGTGGTAAGTAATTTTATATACTGGGAATGATGCAATTTTTAAATCTCACTGACTTCAGTGGGAGGTTAACCACATGCTTAACTCTTCTTCATTGAAAACAATGGAACCCAGAAGTGTGTAAGTTTTATTGGATTATGCCTGTTCAAATCTTTGGTAGCCATCATATTCTGCAAATATGCCCATAGACGCGTTCCATTTCAGAAGATCTTTTAGCACCACAACTGCGAGTTTGCTTCAATGATTTTATGTGGGGGTTTAGTTTTGTGACTATGGTAAACTAGCAGCTTAGAGTCTGCAATGGGTTTCTCCACAAAACACTCTCTTTGCCTGATGAATACGTTCTGTTTTTGTCATTTGTTTATGGAGGGTGTAAAGCAGGTCTCAGAGAGAGGATGTGGCAAAAGAGAGACTATAACCTGTATTTCCTTAGGATCAGGTTTGCTGTTTAATCCTGAACAAGGTACAATGCTGGCTTCATTCTGTTTTCCCAAACTGCCAGCTGCAGAAAGGAGGTTAGATAAAAGAAAAGCTTTAAAAATGAAATGTTCTGGCCTCACTTCAGCGCTAGTTAAATACAACAATTTGATTTGCTGTCATTTATACTCTGTCAACATGGTTCAACCAGGATAGCTTACAAAATACTCATACAAATACTATCAAAAATGGATTTATAAGCCTTAAAAAAAACTTATTTAAATCGTTTAAGATTCATATACAAGACATACAACAAATCCCATCGTGGGTGCACAACCAACCACTAGCAACAAGTAAGCTCATTCGTTCTTAATAACTGTAAGGAAGGTAGACAGTGAACTTCAAACAGTGTAAAACAATTGCAGCAAATCCAATAAAATATTGCAGGTGATAAAACACTTCCCAGTGTTACCAGGGGCCCTAGATGGGGACATGCATCCTCCATTCATTTGAAAAGATGCAACCATCAATGCCCAGTTCAACATCATGATGCAAATACCCACCCGCTTCTGTTGCACATCTAGAACTCCCTTGCTGGATCAGATCTTTGTTTATCAATAGGAGTTCGTCAACTTGCAAATTATTTCATCCTTCATAATAATAACTGCATGGTGAACTTACACCGTTTATTATACTGCCTGTAGCTGGGCAATTTGTGACCCTTCAGATATTTTGGCCTACAATTTCCAATATCCTTCACCATTGGCTATGCTGGCTAGGGGTGAATGGAGCTGTCGGCCAAAATATCCGGAGGGCCACGAATTGCCCACCCCTGCTCTAGCGTCATGTTTCCTATAGGCCCCGTTCAGACAACACACTAAACCATGCTGCTTAACCACAAAATGGTTAATGGAATGCATAATGCATTAACCATTTTGTGGTTAAGCAGCATGGTTTAGCGCAGTGGTTCCCAAAGGGGGCGGTACCGCCCCCTTGGGGGCGGTGGGATTGCATAGGGGGCGGCGGGGGGGAGTGCTAAGAGGCAAAAGGGTGGCAGGGGGGCGCTTGAGGTGGTCTTTTCCGTACCAGGAGTTTTGGTTACAGAAGGAAATTTCTGATTGCTATCCTGCACTGCACTATGGAGAGTGGTTCAGAAGCTCCTGGTTGCATTTCCAACATCATATTTGGTGAAATGTGGTTTTAGTGTGGTCTGCCTACTTCTCTCCAAGCGAAGAAATCGATTCCAGATTACTAAACGTGATGATTTAAGACTCATGTTAAGTGACTTTAAACCAGATATTGGGAGACTGGTATCACTTCATCAAGCCCATCCATCGCATTAAGAATTTACAGAATAGTGAGGTACTCTACCCTAGTTACTAAATGTGATACTTAATACTCTTGCTAAATGACTATCAGACTTTGACAAGTTGATATCACTAGATCAAGTTCATCAATTGTGTTTAATTGAATAAACTAAAAAAATGTAATTTGATTTTGAATAAATATTCAATTAATTGTTACTGTTTTGAATTTTATTGTTATTATCTTCCTTAGTGGGTCGTTGAAAAACACTATTCTGAATAATGATTTTTATAGGGTAGGGTAAGGGGCAATGGGCATGAGTTTGTGGAACCAAGGGGGCAGTTACCTGAAAAAGTTTGGGAACCACTGGTTTAGCGTGTTGCCTGAACGGGGCCAGTTACAGATAAAATGGTGCTGTACTAGTTTGAACAAATAATATTTCTTAGTTTAACGTTCTTTTCATTCTTTTCTAGGTGTATGTTTCAGAATGGTAAGGCAACATGAAGTTCTTCAGTTTTGCACCACTACTGTATCATGCTTTTGAGAATAAATATAAGGCTTGTAATCTGTGTGGAGACCCCAAGAGTCTGCAATGCCATGTTTTCACTACTTATCTGGACAGTTAAGTATTGTGTGTTTGTGGTGTGTGTTTTAATGGAGACCTTTTTTCCCCAATGCGGTAGAACCCTGATTTTATGAGCACTAGTTGTATGAATAACTAAATTAATGAGCCATCTTATTCAACCAGATGAGAAAAAAACAAGGTATGTGTGTATGGACTTAAGTATTGTGCAAAGCTTGCATGGACTCAAACGTTTGGGCACCTTGTTATTCCTCTGGTCCGTATTCAAGAACATACGGCATGGAACGAATATGTATGAGCAACACACCGTTTTTTACCATGACCAAGAAACGCAAGCGAACTGTGCTCACTTTCCAAAGCAAAATAGAAATTGTTGAAAGGCTGGAGAAAGGTGAAACGGCAACGGTGTTGGCAGAGGAGTTTGGAATTGGGAAATCCACAATTTCACAACTGAAGAAAAACAAGGACACCCTCTTGCATTTTGTCTCAACGATGGGTAGTGAAAATGGCAAAAAGAAACGGAAAACAATGAAATGCGCAAAGAACTCAACATTAGAAGATGCTCTCTATGCTTGGTTTTCCCACATGAGAAGTCTTGGGGAACCAGTTTCAGGCCCACTTCTGTGTGAAAAGGCCTTGGAAATGAACAGGAAACTGAATGGTAATCCTGATTTCAAGGCTAGCTCAGGATGGCTGGCACGATTCAAATCTCGCCATGGAATTCACCATCTCGGTGTTCATCATGAGAAATTGTCCACGGATCAGCCAGCTACTCAGTGCCTCAAACAGGAATTTACAGATTTCAAAACAGAGGAGGACTCTGATGCAGAGAGTGTTTACAACACTGTAGTTGTTCCTGGACCGTCCCATTCTGAAGCCTACAATGCATTAGAAATTGCTCTGCAGTGGTTGGAAGATCAAGAAGAGAGTGATGTGGTACAGCTCCTGTTCTTGAAAAGCCTGAGGGATTTGGCTGCAAAGAAGATAGCTAATTCTCTCAAGTAAAAAAGAAATACATCCAGAACTTTTTGCAACGATAAAGACTAAACAACATAATTCTGGACATAGTCCAGGCAGTTGAACAACGACAGACTTTTTGGTGTTGATTATGTGCTGTATCACTCAAAAATAAATCAACATAAACTTTTCCATTGATCTCTTGCTCACTGAAATCAACGTTACCTACTGTAATCTGTAATGATGCCATTTTCTGAACTTTATTTTATGAACTCTTTCCTCACTTAGTTCATAAAATCAGGTTCTACAGTAAATACATGATATGGAGCCATTTTCCTGTTAATATGCCGTGCCCTTTAAAACGATGCTAATCATGGTTTTTTAAGGGTCTCCTCCCTGGATCAGGTTTCTGCCTGCAGGTTTTTTTTTAGTGGTATTTGTGAGATTGCAGATGGCTGAGAATTTAATTGAAAAGTGTTAACCTTTGAATCCTGATCTGAGCCACTGAATTAAGACTTGCTCTTGTTTTTATTCGCTTGTATTGGAAATGAAGCAGAGCTCCAGAGATTTGCTAGATATTTCAGAAATAGACCTATAGGGTTTGATTTCTTTCTTACAGCTTGAAGTGCAAGTCCTACCCAGTCTCCTCTGCCACTCCTGGACATTCAATGGAAAAAGACCCCCTTTTTGAAAACAATAATGATTCATGCTTCTGAGATGGGAGGCAGGAAAATCACATGTTGAGATGTTCAATTTGCTTTTTCAGTGGGATCCAAGGAACTGCATAATTTATTCCATATGCCCAAAGCAACTTTGGGTATTATGACCTTGAAGGCCAGGATATGCATGAAACTTGTGTCTGTGTGTGCAGTCCTTTCCCTCCTTCCTCTCAGTGTGCTGCAATTAAACATGGAAGTCTTCACTTAGCCATGGTTTCCTGTTTTTGGCCAGACCAGGACAGTATGGTTGCCAGGTTCAGAACAAGCCAGGATTTTAAACTTCAAAGCATAGGTTAAAATAATGGTTTTTTTCAAACCTGGTATTCATAATTTCCTTTTTCGGACAGAGCAGGCAACTGGGCATTAATTGAAGAACCCCTGGCTTACCACAGTGCACCGAGAAGCAGGGAGGGAAGGGATAGCAGGAGGACAGAGCACAAAGTCAAAAGGGTTGTGCAAATAACAACAACAACAACAATAATAATAATATATTTATTTGTTACCCGCCTCTCCCTCCAGATCGAGGCGGGGTACAACCCAAGTGCAAACGCCATAAAATACATATAATTGATTAAAACATTTTAAAACGAATACATTATTAAAAGGCATCTTAAAATTCAACTGTGTAGGCCTTGGCATATTAAGCTGAGATATGGTCGTCCATACAGCCCATTTCTATTGTACGTTACTCTCCCATGTCACATGGCAAGATGATAAGACTATGGGGAACTGTCTGAAGAAGAAAAATGCTCAAAACCTCCACTGACTGTGCACTGCAAGTCCTGAAGTAGTCTTTTGAACTCCAATCATATATGGCTGTCTTCACAATAAAAGTAGAAACAATGTACTTGGGCAATCCTAATGTAAGGCCTAATTCTCACAAGCAGGAGAATTTCCCTCTCTCAGCATGTTGGGGACCAATTGTCATTTGATTCCACCCCCATGCCAAAAATCTTATATTCAGTTTTGTATCGCGTCTATTAAATAATAAGCCATGGTAGGCTGTGGGTGATCGTGTGAACCAAGTCAGAGAGGAGGAGAGGATGTGTGTTTCCTTTTTCTCTATCCAAGGCGATATACAATTCTGTCACATTTTCTGTGACTAATCTTACTAGGTCTCACGCTCCACCAATTTACCAAAACCGAGAGAGATTCTGTTTTCCGGGCACGTCAAGAATTATGCATCCTCTAGCAGCTAGTGAAGTTTGGGGTGGAGACAATCCAGTTCCATTATGGTGCTGCTGTAGCGAAAAGACGGAAGTCTATAAACCCGAATAATTTGTGAGGTCTTAAATCCAGGGGGCACCACATAAGCAACTTCAACCACAAAGACAGGTTAGCTGCACTTTCCCACAAGGTAAACTCGATTGTGTAGTTCCAGGATAATGGCACAGCCTTGTGAGAAGCACACATCACCCAGCAGGCCTACTTGCTGCTTTACAGAGTTTCGAGGCTTTCTGAAAGGTAACAGAGATGTGCCAGATTTTTATGTTCTGAGAGCATGGGCAGAATGGGAATTATTTTAACCTTTGCATTTTCATCTGTCTATCCAGTGTATGAGAATGCAACCTTCCCCCAACCTGGTGTCCTCCAGATGTGTTGGACTACAACTCCCATCATCCCCAACAGCGCGGGAAGAATTTAAACTAAATGACTCAAAATAAAAACAGGAAATATAGGGATTATGAGAAATCTGCTTCAGTTCTTTTTTTATTAGGATTTACCTAGTTTGGACCCTCTGGGGCTAATGCAGACTCGGACATAATCTGCGGCTGCAGTCTGTATGTTTCTGAGTTTGCAATGTCATACGCGGACCCAAAAAATGCATTTGAAAAAGGGGCATGAAAAAATGTGTACTTTTGAAAAATGTGCCTTACTGGGACAAGAATGCGTACGTTTCAAAGATGCACAAAATTGATGCATACATTTCAAAATATACATATGTGGATGTGTGTGGATTTTCATGCCAAAACCCCCCAACCCGCTTACAATCTGATACGGATTTGAGTCAGAACGAGCTTTGAGATGGAATTCAGAGAATTTGGGTGAGCTCAGGGTTTGCTGATTTGCACAGCTCTAGAAAGATCTCTGTCGCCGAGACCCTAAAAAGCTGCTGTCAGTCAGAGTAGACAGTATTGGGCCAGATGGGGAAATACTCTCAGCTGTTTCCTAAGTACATCTTTGGATTTACTTCTGCTTTTCTCACGTGACTCTTTAGCCCAGGAGCTCTCCAGATGTGCTAGCTTGAAGGTGCTGGAAGCTGTAGTCTTAACACATCTGGGGGACACCAGTTTGGGGAAGGCCGCTCTATTGCAAGGTGAAAAACAGCTCCTCAGTGCGTGGAAGCGCACTTCTGCATGAAGAGGAGCCCCTTTGGATTTAATCCCAGGCAGACCTCAAGGCACATCTTGAGGCAAAATCTGTGGACTTGTGCTTCCATCAGGGATGCTTACTCAGAAATAGGGGATCAGTGAGATATTAATTTGGATATAGTGTTCCTAACATATTAATAAATAACACATAATATTTACTATGAATCATAGATGAGAGTTGGAAGGGACCTCAAAGACACCTAATCCAGGAGTGCCCAATGTCTCTCATGGGAACTCCAGTGGTGCCCACGATGCTCTCTCTCTGCCCCTTTTAAAAAAAAAGTTTTCAGAAAAATCTTGGAAGATGTTAGGGTAGTCGTCTTTCTCTCTTTTTAGCCTCCCCTCCTACCCCCTTTGCCTTGCTATTTCTCCTTTCTAGCCTTGCTATTTCCACCCCACCTCTTCAATGGAGTTTCTCCATCTCTCAGCCTCTAGCTCTGCTTTCCCTTTGCCTTGCTGTTTCCCCTCCCTCCCAGCTTTGCTATTTCTCTGCCCATCTCTTTAATTTGCTGTCCCTCCCCCACCAAGTCTGTAGCTCAGTTTTGACTAGCCAGCCCCTCACAGCAGCCATGAGGTAACTAGCCAAATTCCTCCATGGGAGCCATTTTGTGGTGGTTTCTACAGCAGTTTCTCAAATGCCCAAATGTGCCCATGGATCCAAAAAGATTGGGAACCCTTGATCTAGTCCAACCCCCCTGTTCAGTGCAGGCTCTGTAATGCAGGTGCAGCTCCACTGTTCCTGATTCGGTCTCTGCTTAAATATCTCCAGCGAAGAAGAACCCAACACCTCCCAGTGGGTTTCCATGGCCGAGTGGGGACTAGAACCCAGATCTCCCGACGCCCGGTCCAACTTTGGCCACTACACCACACTGGCTCTTTGGTGTGCAAAAACCCAGAAGCATTTCATAAAAATCTGAAATATTTAGAAGTTAAAGTGGGAGATAAGGCATCTTGCATAAATACTGTGGGGATCTACTTCAAAAGCATCTCTACATTAAGGAAAAATTGTGTTGCTTACTCTGGGCTTTATGCTGCCTGCTTCTTTTGCGCTATTGTTATGGGCGGAGAGGGATGACCACATGGTTTGAGTCGAATACTTCCCCGTCGTTCAGTTCCATTGAGACATCGCCATCTAGTGGTGTAAGATCCCACTTTTCCTGCATATTACCACATTAAAAGTGGTTCTTTTCATAGCAGAATTTCCATGAGATAGCACGGAAGACATCCTGATCATTGATGAAGTCATATAATGAACCCACAAAATGTCTGTGAGTGGCCAATCACAACACTGCCCTGGAACTTGTCTTTCATTGAAATCACTGTAACTGGAGTAAGGGATATTATCAAAATAATATCCCTTAACTGGAGTAAGTTACTCCACTGTAACTGGAGTAAGGGATATTATCAACCGCCCAGAGAGCTCCGGCTATTGGGCGGTATAGAAATGTAATAAATAAATAAATAAAAGCTATAAGCATGCTCAAAATTTAAGCTTTAGAGGACTTTCTCCAGGTGAGTGCCAGTTCCAGGGTTTTGAGGGCCCTTGACACCCTCAATGGGCCCTATCCCTCAGTGAGTCTACCTTCTCACTGCCATTATCATTATCTTGTACCTCATCCTCTTTCTCATCGTTGCTCCCAGTTGCTTGCGTGACAGGCAGGCTCCCAGTGAGCAAGTAGGCCGTGGCATCTACTCCTCACCAACACCATTGCCTGGACCAGAGCAAGAGACAGGTGAACTAGTAGGATGCAAGGGTGAAGAGGAGCGAGGCTCTTGTCTGTGGACTCCTGCTGTGGTGTGGGCCCTCTGCAGTTGCCTGACCATGCCTACCCTTCATGCCGGCCCCAGGTGCCCCCGCTGGGTGAGGTTAGGCAGTGGCAATTGGTGAGAGGGCCTTCTCAATGGTAGGACCTTGCTTGCGGGATGTCTTCCCCTTTACCATTTAGAAGACAAGACCATTATTGTTCTCTGAGGCGTTTTGGACTTGTAGTCTTCAACCCTAAACACATTTACCTGGGAGTAAGTCCTAACAAACTCATTTGGGCTTACTTCTGAGTATACAATTGGACTCTTAATTGTATTTGTGGTTTCATTGATACTGTTGCTGCTGTATTGACTTACCTACATTTTATTTTTCTCCCTGTTTTACGTTTTTAAGGATGTTACGTATCTATTGTTCCTGCTCGCTGCTTCTCATAATGTCGTATCATTATTTTTATTTTTTGTAAGCCCTTTTGAATATAATTTTTAATAGACAAACAGACTATTTGCAATAAAGAGCAATAAATAAATGGTTGGAAGATACAGTGGAAATAAATGCCCGTCTTCCCCCCCTTGAGGAAATGGTTACTGCTGAGTCCAGAAATGGCAGAAAAATCGGAGGCAAATGAATGTGAAATTTATTTAATTAATTAATTTATTTATTAAATTTATATACAGCCCCATAGCTGAAGCTCTCTGGGCAGTTTACAAGTACTTGAGAAGGAAGTCATACAAAATGATCTTGAAGCTTTGAGCCTAATTTATATTATTATGGTTTTGGGTACTGAGTAAATTCTGTGTATCTCTTGTTCTTTTTGTTTTTCTTCTTCTTTGCAAACCAGTACACAGAGGAGAAAGCTAGGAAAGTAGGAGTAGTTGGCTGGATTAGAAATTCCAGAGAAGGGACAGTTACTGGCCAAGTTCAGGGCCCGGAAGATAAAGTAAATGAGATGTAAGTACACTTTTACCTTGACGTGTGCTGGCTAGCTTCACTAATTTCGCACGTTTGGTTAAAGCGCTGCTGCAAATTAACGAATAGCAACCTTGCCGGGTTGTGTGGGAAGAATGATAAGTTGCACGCTTGTTAGATGTGCAACCCATGCCCCCAAATCTTGCCTCAGAGGCAGAATTTGCGTCCACCAAATGTTTTCCCCTTGAGGACTAGTAACTGCTACAGCTCTGGCTTCAATCTGTTGAGGGTGATGTGGGAATTCTGAGTACGCCCCATTGAGGCCCACATAACTGATCTAAGGAACATCAGGGCGGCCACTTCTGCGTCAGCGAAAAAGGAGGGCAAAAGAGAACACAGTTTTACCTAAACGTTGCAAATAGTAATGTATATGTATAGATGCAAATTTAGAAATAATTATTATAATTTAAGTAGAAATGCAATACATCTCACCGTAACAGGGAAGACTGCTCAGTCTGCTGTTCAGGTGCTAAGTGTTGATGGGGAACTGGATTGGGCCTAGTCGGCCATTTAAACAGAGGGTGTCTGGCAATAGAGGATTGTCTTATGACGGTCTTTCAAATAGAAAACTCCCCTTTGCAAAGTTGGACACAAAGCCGCAATAGAGGCCCGAAAAAGATTGTACACCAGCAATGGCACCTCCAAACCCTTTTAAAGAATATAAAGCCTGACCAACCAACCCCCTTTCCTTCAAAGGGCCTGTTCAGACAACACTCTAAGCCATGGTTAGGCCGCTCACCCTTTTGTAGCAAATGGTTAGTGATCGTGTTTAAACCGTGGTTATGTAGCAGCATGGTTAGGAATGGTTCACATGACACACTGGGCCTGTTCAAAAGATACCTTAAAACCTTCTGGTTAAGGCTTTCGGTTAAGAGCAGGGTTTAAGGTGTCTTGTGCGATTTATTTAATTATTTCATTTTTATACCGCCCAATATCCAAAGCTCTCTGGGCAGGTCACACAAATTAAAAACCATTCAAAATATAAAACAGTATAAAAACATGATATATAATATTAAGAACACAACCAGGATGCAGTTTGCTAAACCCTGTTTACTCACTAACCCAGTCGGACCGTCTGCAGCAGGGTTATTGGCTCTAACCGTGGCTTAAAGTGTTATGTGCGACAGCACGGCTTGTGGTTAGTGCTAATCCCAGAAAACCACAGTTTCGCTAACCACAGAGCCTGATGTGTCATCTGAACAGGCCCCGTAAGTAATGATTTACACAACACGCTAAGCCATAATGTTTAGCTCAAAATGCTTAACCACCGTGGGGCCTGTTGAAGTCTCTTGTGATCAGAGCACTTGATGATGACATAACAAGCAAGCATGCACAATCTCTGATGAAAAAGCTGGTATTGCAGATTAGACGCATTCGACCCCACACACGTCCAGGTGGGACAATCTGAAGCTGTTGTTAGGCCAAGTCTTGCTGTGGGCTGCCCTGAACTTTAGGAGCATGAGCAGAAACGATGAAGGAGAAAACCCGAATAGGTCTGGCTTGAAGAATTCATTGCATTAGGAACATAGTGAAAGCATGGGTTCCATGCTCCCCTGTCCATGCTGTGGTGGTGGTGATGATGATGATGATGATGATGACGATTTCTTACCCGCCTCTGCCTCTGGATTGAGGCGGGAAACGACACCAAATACAAAAATACTATAAAACTTGATTTAAAATGTGTAAAACTAATGCATTACTAAAATAACAGCCAGACTTCTTAAAATTTGACTGGGTAGGCCTGCCAGAAGAGATCAGTCTTTATAGCTTTTTTAAATTCAGAAAGACTGTTAAGTTGCCGAATCTCTCTCGGCAGGCCGTTCCACAGTCTGGGAGCGGCAGAAGCGAAGGTCCTCTGGGTAATGGGTGTCAGCCTAGTCTTTGCTGACTGAAGTAGATTCTTCCCAGAGGACCTGAGTGTGTTGGGCGGATTGTATGGGAGAAGGAGATCCTGCAGGTAGCCTGGACCCACACCATGTAGGCCTTTAAAGGTGATAACCAACACTTTATACTTCGCCCGGAAACTAATTGGCAGCCAGTGAAGTGATTTTTCAATTAGTTTCCGGGCAAAGTACAAAGTGTTGGTCATTACCTTTAAAGCCCTAAATGGTTTGGGTCCAGGTTACTTGCGGGATCGCCTTCTCCCATATAGTCCGCCCCGCACACTCAGGTCCTCTGGGGTGAACTTACTTCAGTCAGCTAAAACTAGGCTGACATCAGTTTCCCAGAGGACCTTTTCTTCTGTCGCCCCCAGATTGTGGAATGGCCTGCCGGAGGAGATTCGTAAAATTAACTCTATGTGTGATTTTAAGGCAGCTTTAAAGACTAGCCTTTTCCGGCAGGCCTATCCAGATCAATGTTAAATCATGAATTTTTAAGATGTATTGATTCCTGTTCTAATGTTGTTCCCCGCCTCGATCTAAAAGGAGAGGCGGGTAAGAAATACATTTATTATTATTATTATTATTATTATTATTATTATTATTATTATTTTAAAATTGGCTTTTTAAAAGCCTAATTGCAGCACAGGGGGACACTGAGTGTCTTTCTACATGAGGCATTCATTATGCGTTCGTGATTCCTCAGTCATGGAAGTTTGTGGGTGCTTTACCCAACGTTGTCATCCACGAGGGCTTCTCCCATGCTTTGCAATCATTATAGCATTTTTCCCTAATGATGAAAGCCTGGTATGTCTGTGAATGATGGCATGAAACCGTGATGTATTTGCACAATTCTGCTATACTGCAGCATCACCTAGTGGGTGGGCAACGGAGGAACGTCTGCACATGCTCTACAACTGAGCAGCCTTCCCTAAGGGAGTGAACGCCGACCGAAATGGGATCGCAGAGAAACACAAGGGACAGGGAACTCGGAGGTTTGTAAAAGTATATAAAACTAGAGTAAAGCAGGATTGGAATGTCGTGCTTGAGTTCCTTACTACTTATAGTATCCTGGAAGTTGCTGGGTGTGGGAGCATGATTGATTAGGACAAAGCCTGAAAAGCATCTTCTGCCAGGAGGAGAGGATGCATTGCAGCATTTTGCCCCTGCAAGTGTAAACAGTTAAAGTTAAGAACTAGAACTTCAAATATGGCCATGCGCCAAAATCAAATAAATGACTGCAGAGGGCGGAGGCTTGTTAGTCTAATGTTTGGAAGGAAGGAGCCAGAGCACTCAATAATGCCGAGGAAACAGAAAACAATAAATCAGAAGCTCTAATTTCTGTTGTGTAAAGCTGATTAGAGGCAATTACTTTGGTAGATGTTTGGATGTTTCTGCCAAGTTTGCTGATCATTTTATATAACAAGTAATATAGCTGCTGTTTATGTGTTTGGTGTTCTGGTTTCAAGACAGGGATCACTGGATATGCGCAAATAGAACCAGTGATCATTGGATATGCGGAAATAGAAATCTAAACCAGTGAGCCATTTGAATCTTTATGGAATCAAACTCTGTTGGGGAACGATTCTGGAGCAGGGGAGTGCTTTCAATCAGGCTCCAGTGCGTTACTTTCTGCTGTGCCATCAGCACATTGTTCCCACTGCAAGCCAGGCAACTGATATGCGCATGAAGCCCCACACTTCCCCTTTGCAAGAGTTTTTCTGTTTATTTTAGTAGACCGGGAAGCCCAGCACTCATGGCCTTTGACATGCGTAGAATAGATTTAAAGACATGCGGAGGCAGCCTGAGCATAGAGTAACATGACACATAAATGGAGACATGCTGGGCGCTGGACTGGGCACATGAGTCTAGGTTATAATTTATTTATTTATTTATTACATTTTTATACCGCCCAATAGCCGGAGCTCTCTGGGCGGTTCACAATACAATACAATACAATACAAGCCATCCCAGTCTCGGTCCAACATGTAGCAGTCTTTGAGCCTGTTCAGACAACACACTAAGCCATGGTTAGGCCGCTAACCCTTTTGCAGCAAATGGCTCATGAGCGCGTCTAAACCGTGGTTATGTAGCCACCATAGTTAAGAATGGCTCATATGACATGACTTAGCATACTAAGCCATAACGTTTAGCTGAAAATGCTTAACCACGGTCGCTTAGCATGTCATCTGAACAGCGTCTTTTATTAGTCACAATGAAAAATATTAAAATGGATAGTCTTGTAAAAAGGATTAAAATGGATTAATCTTGTAAAATGTGTGCGTACGGTTGATTTGAACTATTGTGGTTTTTCATTTTTTTAAAAAAAAAAAACACCTGACTAATGAACTCTAGGTGGAGCTGTTTGATGAATAATGGTAAATTGTGAACTGCACATTTCTTTGGATGTATATTTATTTTTAGCCTTTTTCTGAGACATTCTCTTTTTCCCTCCCCCCACTGGGGTCTTTTTCCTCCTCTCTGTCTGTCTCTTTTTTCCATGGGCAGTTGGCAATGCTTTATTCTGTTGGCCTATTGATATCCATATGCACTTTAGAACCTCCCTCTTGTTTTCATGGAATACTGAGCAGAAATCATGAGTTAAATACAGATCACCATAGCACAGCATTTCAGGCAACACAGTATGCATGTTTTTGCAGGTCCCCAATTCCCTGAGAGGTAGGGTATTTCAGGACAGCCTTTTACAGAGAATTGGAGAATTAAGTTTTAAAAAATGCCATCTGCTTTACTTACAAATAAATAAGAAATTGAGCGTACATCAAGCAGGCACACAGAATAACCAAGCCCACAGAAAGACCAAGGCTGTTCCTTAAAACAGCATGCACTTCAGTTCACCTCCAAAGCAAACAGCATGCCCTTAGAGCGTGCAAAAAAACCTTCAGTGCTGACCCAAGACATTTGCTGCGTGAAAAATCCCTCAAACCCTTCTTTCTCTACCTGGCAACAAAAATAATAATAATAATAATACGTCACGGGTGCAATCTTTGGCTCGGATCTGTAGGACTTTTTGCTGTCTAAACATGCATAGGGTTGCATCGTAAATAACGAACCGCTTGCTGCCCTTCCATGACACTCAAGGACAGCTGCCTGAGGTAGCCATTTCATGGCCTTATAGTAGGGCTAGCCCTGATTTCCTTTGCAGGATTCTCATTCTGGCTGCGTTCGGATGTCATTTAAAGCCACGATGGGCTAATAAGCTACTCACAGTAGTTTATTTTGAAAATAAGCTACTGTTGTTCCCCACATGATCAGACAAATAAGCTACTGTGCATAATCCACCCGCCCCCCGTCTTGCTGCAGTCCTCCTGCCGTGGTGTTGTTTCACCCATCGACAACATTGCAGCAGCCTGTTTTAACATTGCACAATATCCCAATGAGGTTTCTTCAACGCTTCCAGCATCACCCCAACAAGAGGGTGGTGGTGGCTCTAAAGTGCTGGAAGTATCATAGAATCATAGAATAGCAGAGTTGGAAGGGGCCTACAAGGCCATCGAGTCCAACCCCCTGCTCAATGCAGGAATCCACCCTAAAGCATCCCTGACAGATGGTTGTCCAGCTGCCTCTTGAAGGCCTCTAGTGTGGGAGAGCCCACAACCTCCCTAGGTAACTGATTCCACTGTCACACTGCTCTAACAGTCAGGAAGTATTTCCTGATGTCCAGCTGGAATCTGGCTTCCTTTAACTTGAGCCCGTTATTCCGTGTCCTGCACTCTGGGAGGATCGAGAAGAGATCCTGGCCCTCCTCTGGGTGACAACCTTTTAAGTATTTGAAGAGTGCTATCATGTCTCCCCTCAATCTTCTCTTCTCCAGGCTAAACATGCCCAGTTCTTTCAGTCTCTCTTCATAGGGCTTTGTTTCCAGACCCCTGATCATCCTGGTTGCCCTCTTCTGAACACGCTCCAGCTTGCCTGCGTCCTTCTTGAATTATGGAGCCCAGAACTGGACACAATACTCTAGATGAGGCCTAACAAGGGCCTAATAGAGAGGAACCAGTACCTCACGTGATTTGGAAGCTATACTTCTATTAATGCAGCCCAAAATAGCATTTGCCTTTCTTGCAGCCATATCGCACTGTTGGCTCATGTTCAGCTTGCAATCTACAACAATTCCAAGATCTTTCTTGTTTGTAGTATTGCTGAGCCAAGTGTCCCCCATCTTGTAACTGTGCATTTGGTTTCTATTCCCTAAATGTAGAACTTGGCATTTATCCCTATTAAATTAAATACAGGATTAAGACCAAACAGTATACACAGCCACTACCCAACCGAAACAGTGTTCGACATTTGTGGAGGCTGCAGAGTGCACTAGTGGGTTAGGGTGGAGTTGGGCTGCAAGCACCATCAGTTGCTAGGCGGATCAAAGAAACAGATATGCTGGCTGAAAGAGAGTGGTGACAGCAGTTTTGACCACTCTTGGGTGGTTTTTTTGGTGGGGGGGTTGGACAGATAAGCCATCATGGTTTAAAAAGCTCCCGACAGATGACATGATAACCCATGATGGGTTAAATAAGCCATCATGGTTTATTTAACCCATTGTGGGTTATCATAAAGTCTGAACCCAGTCTCTCACTCTTTGTTCTCAGCCCCCACACTGACTAGTAGATAGAAATGTCTAGTAATTAGTAGCCAGCAGCCATTAACACCTATGGAAGAAATGTCTTTCTCTGTTACAAAAGGTTGCCTCTTCACTAGACTTGCATGGGGTTTAAAGAATCAGACTATATACCCTAGTATTTTTTTTAGCTGGTTCAAAATATTTTAGTGCAAAAATGGAGTTAAGAGTCACTAATGCCCCCCCCCCTTTTAAGGGGCACAAATCAAGGGCCCCCCTCCATTTACAGATGTATTCTTTGATCTTCAGTAAAAAAAAATATTGAAGCTGTAGCAGTTGTTGCTATGGTAACCTGCGGGGACATGACAGGCATTCCTTTTATGGTCTGAATTTTGTTCACGTTTACATTGCAGCATAATTCTTATTTACAAGGCAGGAGGCAGGAGCTTGCTAGAGGTGGGTGTAAATTTATCTCCCAGGACAGAGACAAAAATGTAAATTTAGACACGATGTTAAAAAGTGTGTTCTTTTCGTTGCTGCCAGAGGTTAAACGAAGTAAAGGTATTCCTAAGGAGTATAACGCCTGATAGAAACTGTGAACGGAGCTGGTAATTGACAAATATTGCATTTCTGCTGAAGTCAAGTTGTTGGGAATTTCACCCATGATTTCAGTAGCATTGCCAAATGACCAGAAAAAAATTGTTTTGGCCTGCCTTGCTCTAGCAGCGGCTTGATGTGCAAACATGCACACCCACCCCGGCAAAAAAACAGGTGAAGACCTGCTAATGTTTGCAGAGCAAGTTGCTGCTAAAGGCATAGGAGGAGGGATCAGTAAAAAGTTGGCTACCCTAGATTTCAGTGATGCTGTGAGGTTCTTTCTGATGCACTGAAGACTTGGGTGGGGATAAGAGAGGCTTGACACTTAAGAAATCAAACAAGATGAAGAATATAATTACCTCAGCTTTTGGACAGTAAAACATTGCCTGTTTCTGCTAATGTTATCAGTTACTCCCTGCTGCTATGCCTTTAACATGTGCAGATTTTAGTAGGGGATAATGCTTAGGTAGTAGGTAGCATCAGGTAGAGTAAAGCAGGTAGCGTAACTCTAAGCAGCATAGGCTTGTGGGAAGAGAAGTCTCTTTTAGGTTTGTCAGAAACTCAGGGTTCCTAGTGCTTCTAATCAAAAGACATTGGTTGCCATGGGAGCACCTTGCCCATTCATAAAATGGCTGCCATGGTGGGCATAACCAGTCACGGAATACCCATTTCCCAGAAGCCAAACTGGTGAAACAGAAAGAAAGGTAACTTGCCATAAAACCTATATAGAAAGCAGAAGTAGGGTCTGAATTCCAAAACGCAAGACCACTCTTTTGTACCCAAATAAAGGTGGCGCTGAAGGGCAGCACTTTACAGGAAGCAAGCTTCCCAATTAAAACATTTTTTTTTAATCTTAAGAAAATAAAATACGGGAGGGGTACACAGACTGGCTGAGATGTCCATGCCAGCTGTCTGTGGGTGCATAGTCAATACTGGGCTTGATGGACAAATAACTCTGACCTGGTTTAATGCAGCTTCCTGTGTTTCTATTAATTTCTTAAACATCATGTGATCTTGTTTGCACCAAATTGTAAGGCCAGTACACTCATTTTAAGCGCTGGAAATTAAAGTAATTAACACATCTTGTGATTGTCTCCAGTTCACGGATACCAATTCCTACTGAGCCGCTGTCCCTCGTTTGTAAGAATGTGACAAATTCTTTATGCCAGCTGAAGCTTAATACAAATCTTTTAATTAGGATTTGCAGAATGCTGTCTTGCAGAAGCTGAATCATGACATTTTCTTGGCTCTTAAAGGTCATTTTGCATGGAAATGCCACAAGCTAAGCTAACTAGCAATCATATATTAGCCTCTTCCCTTCACCACCACCACCCCGCGTCTTTTCTGATGCATTCATAACAATGGTGTACAATTCTAGGCTTCTGCACAACTCCCAAAACCTATTCTTAACTATTCCACACTCTATAACAGACCTCTATAAACTTAACAGTTCCCCCCATGTCACATTCCCCATTAAATTTAGCAAACAAATGGACTAATTTAGCCGAGGCGTTATGCCTCATTGATATCCATGGGAAAGTTAACCATATGCTTAAGACTGCAGTCCAGTAAGCCCAGTTGATCTCAGTGGAACCTGTACACTGCTGACATCTATAAGATCGTCTTGGTGAAACCAATGGGACTTTAAGGCTTCAATCCTAGTGGTATGTTCTTTAAAATTCAGTGTGACTTATTCAGACAAAATATGTTAAGGATAGTGCTACGTGGTTGCAACCCTAAACATACTTACTTGAAAGCAAATCTCATTGCAATCAATGGGATTTACTTACAAGTACATGTGGTTAGGATTCTTTGCAAGCGTTTAACATTGGCTGGATCTTGGCCAAATGAAGGGGCTGTCCACACAACATGCTAATCCACATGTTGAGAGTGGGCTGTTTTGAACCATCATTGTTCGTTGAAGTGTGGATTTAGCATGTTGTCTGAATGCAACCAGGGTGGCTTGTTAACCACACGGTGTAGCTTATTTTCTCACATGAGCCACCTTGCGATCACATGGTTTGTTATTGGGTTGTTCAAGATGATTAACAAGCCACCCTGATTACGTTCAGAAACACAATAACCCACTCTGCGGAAAAGCACTGTGTTCAGACAACACACTAACCCAGGATTCAGCAAACAACCCACAGTTCAAAACAACCCACTGAGTATGGGTTAGTGTGTTGTGTGAACAGACTCAAAGTGTAGTACTGTGAATGAGACTGTTTGCATGTAGGGACATCTTACTTTTCTGTTATCATTGCATTCGCAGAGTGTTGTCCAGAGGAGCTTGTTCGAATGGTGTGTTGCCTTTTGTATATAGGTTTGGGGGTGTGTGTCACTCTTAGAACCCTCAAAGTCTTTCTGTGGCCAGTTTGCATTGCACTTAGCAGATAAAAACACTTGCATTCTTACAAACTTAGGGAGCAATCCTGTGGCCCCTAGACATTGTCCGAGGGGCCATAGGATACTGGGGATTCCTCCTTCTGAGGTTGGAGACAGTACTCTTGACATCGGAAGGAGGAGTCAGAGAGCCAGCCCCCCTCGCAGCCAGCGCAGAAAGAACCATGCCAGTTACCCTCTGAGGTCAAAAAAGCAACCTCGGAGAGGAGAGAAGGGTGGCATTTTGGTGGGTAAGGAGGAAAGGAGTCTCCAGCCTCTTTGCTGCCACTCTGAAGCACCATTGCTAGACGGGCAAAAAAGCCCATCTAGCGAAAAATGCAGGGCAAGAGGACGGGGAAGATGATCAAGAGCCTCCATGTTCAGGGGTGTCCACTCATCGACGATTCAATTGATAAGATTGCGCCCTTAAGACACTATATTTTTAACAAAGTCAGGGACTGATATGTGTGGACACTCCTTGTTCAGCTTGTTTTGGATTTATTTCTGCTTTTGCAAGCAGAGGATGTGGACAAGCTGCCCGGAAGCTTGATGTCTACCACCTGTTCCCTATGTCAAGTTGACATGGTATGGATGAATAATCTCCTTTCTATAGCTTTTCTTTACATGATCCAGCAGATGCAATAGCTGTAGCCGATATTGACACACCCGGAGCCTGTTCTGTGGGTACAAAAAGCTTTAGTGAGATTTCCATAACTGGTTGCTATGGTTTGATTAAAGTAGGTGGCTGCTTAAATTGTCTGCTGTGTTGTTGCTTTAAAAATGAGATTGAAAGAGAAGTTTGCTTCGGAATCGAATAAATACCTTATGCCCAATTTCCAAACCTATAGGTTCTCAACAACGGCCTTGTGAATATTTTGTGTGTACTAAGAAAAATTGAATCCTGATCTCAGGCTGCTCCATAATTTATTTTATAAAACAGGGAATGGCTTCATTCATGTTTTATATTTCTATACCAGCCCTATAGCTGAAGTTCTATGGACAGTTCATAAAAATTAAAAACCATTAAAAACACATATGCTAGAACTATGCACATTCACTTGGTAGTAAAATCCAGTGAATCAGTGGGACTGACTTCCAAGTTAGCATACATAAGATCAGGGCACAGGTTTAATATTGAACACATAGTAAATTAGACATTTGGCCAAACTCATCACCCGCTTCCTATGATATGAAGGAGGAGAGGAACACTTTTTCCATTATAAAAAGGGGGGGGGGGAATGAAAGGAAACTAGTAATAAAAGCTCCCCCTACCATTGGAGAACAGAAACTGACTAATGAAGAGAGAAAACCCTCATCGCTGCTTGTGTGCTGATGAAAAAAGGGTGGACCTTGCAAGGAGGAAATGATGTGGAGCCTACTTCCTCCGAAAGTTGACACGGCTGGACTAAAAATAAAGCAGCTCTTTGCTATCTGGTCGATGTGCATGTGTGAGGAAGTGAGCGAGCTACTTTTATGGACTTGCATTACCTGCAAGGCTACACTAGATGGATTTAAGAAAGCAGCCTTACAAGTAAGCAAGTCACATGGTGAGCAGCCTACGGGCATTTCTTAACTTGTTATAGAGAGCTTGAAGCTGTTTTTACTTTAGCAAGGAAACGTTACAATTCAAAGTCAAGCTTTTAGCCTCCGCAGATCAGTAACCCAATGGAATAAAGAGACAGAGTCTCAGGATGTTGTAAATATATATATGTGGTTTTATTCCAAGAAGTAGCTCAAATATGTGGAATAAAACCACATATATTGCTTCAACATCCTGAGACTTTGTGTCTTTATTCCATTGGATCATGTTGGATGTTCTCCGGTTTTCTTTTAACCTCACAGATCAGTAAACCATCACCAGCCTTGCAATTCTTTATTTGTTTCAGAAGTTGCATGCCACTTCAGGGTTAACTCTCCCAAAGTGGCTCACGCTAAAATATAACATTAAAAACATTATCATATATTAATAGTAATCACAATGAAAACTAAAACACAGAGATTGCTATAGTGCAACTGGCTCTGTTATTTGTAAAGGACAATTCATTTATAACTTACTATTTTTTTATTATTATTATTATTATTATTATTATTATTTATTTATTTATTTATATAGCACCATCAATGTACATGGACATACATGGGGTTCTCATCCAGGCACTGTCCAGCCCAATATCTGCTCATTGCATCATGTGCATTCAGACCATTCCCTGGTTGTTGTTGTTTTTAATAGAACACCCTTGTAACGTGTGAATCTCCCCACTGCTCATAAAAAATACAGCTCCATCATTTTTAAAATGTTGAAAAGGCACTATTCACAACAACCTAGGAACAACAACGACAAAAATATAGTACGTTTTCAGTTTTCAAAACACTTTACATACAATATCTTAATAATCTTTCATAGCCTTGCAAGGTTGGCTATTATTATTATTATTATTCCCATTTTGCAGATTGGTGGCCAGGATAATAGTGGCTTGTGTAAGGCCAGCTAGAAAGTTCATGCTTGAAGTGAGATTTGAACCAAGGCTTCCCGAGATTGCATTATAGCGTTCGGATCTTTAAAAAATATTCCCTTCAATCAATCTGAGATAATACAAAAAGGCCAGTTGTCTTCCTTAACATTTACCTCCTCCAGCGAGGCAGAGCTCAATATTCTAGACAATTGGTTTTGTTGTCAAACTGCTCTTGCATTCAAGAGGTTTCTCCTAATGTTTCGCCAAATCTACATGCTTGTAATTTAAGGACGCAATACTATGCATATTTAGACAGGGGGGAAAAGCCCTACAACTCCCAGCATGCCCCAGCCAGTATGGCTGGCAGGAGGAATGCTGTGAATTATAGGACTTCTTTCTATCTTTTTTTAAAAAAAGCATAGGATTACTTCCTAAATTAAGGACTTTTTTATTCACCCAAGCATTTAACTCCTGTTTATTTGGTGGTTTTAGGTCAAATTATTCTGGTCATATTTTAACTGGCTTAGTGGGAAAGCATGGTTTTTATGGTTGCTTTATTGGCATGCATTTTTAAATAATGTAAGCTACTCTGTACTTCTTTTGGAGGCAGGGCAGCACGTAAGAGTTTAAAATAAATACATAAATACACGTTTCTCTAAACCTGTTGTTGAAGCTAGCGTGTGCTCAGCCTATCAGAGAGGAACGTGCAAGCTGGGTTCCCAGGATTCCCTGCATAGGCCCCTACGGAATGCTCCTCCATCCTCCTGCCCACTCTCTGCGATAGACCAGCTTGTCATGTTTATCCCTGTGCCCTTAGAAGGCCTCCTTTGTAATCTCCCCCCCCACACACACACACACATGTTGTTGGAAGATCAAGTGCAGGCTGTCCCAGTAATGAACTCTGCTTGCTCTCTCGTCATTATTCCACGAGTTGTTTTTGGCTTCCAGTTCTTCCTCCCCCTCCTTTTCAGAAAGCGAGAAGAAGAAAAGATAGCGAGGGCACGAAGGAGGCAAGAGTAAAGCGCTTGGGAGTCGAGAGCCCGCCCGCTCAGGATGCCGATCACGCCGGCGGTGTCAGGAGTCGGGACATGAATTGAGTCCTCTGAAGTTGAAGGCTCTTAAGTGCACTTGTGCGTTAGACTGTTTTCTCCACACGTCAGCACTTCTCCCTGTTAAAGTGCCTTTGTCTTCTTTAGCAGAGCTATAGAAGTTGCCCTTTAAAGGGAACAACATGAGAGGAGCCTATTCAGATCGCTTGTGCCTGCTTTGCAAGCAGAAGACCCTCAGTTCAGGTCCCAGCCCTTCCAGTTTTTATTTATTATTACATTTGTATCCCACCTTTTTTCTTCTTGCAAGGAACCCAAGGTGTTTACATAGCCCTCCTCCACCTCCTCTCTGTTTTTATCCTCACAACAACCCTGTGAGGTAGATTAGGCTGAAAGTCAGTGACTGGCTCAAAGTCACCCAGTGAGCTTCATGGCCGATTGGGGACTAGAACCTGGGTCCCTCAAGTTGTAGTCCAACCAGCACTCTAACTACTACAGCAGCACACTGGCTCTCCAGTTAAAACTGCACTGGCTGCCTGTCCTTTTCCGAGCCCAATTCAAGGTGCTGGTTTTGACCTATAAAGCCTTACATGGTTTGGGACCACAATACTTGATGGAATGCCTCTCCCGGCATGAACCGACCCATACGCTATGTTCTGCACCCAAGGCCCTCCTCCGGGAGCCTCCTCCAAGGGAGGCTTGGAGGGCAACAAGAGAAAGGGCCTTCTCAGTGGAGGCCCCCATTTATGGAATTATCTCCCTGATGAGGCCCACATGACTCTAACATCGTTTCAGTCCAGGTTAAAACTGCCCTCTTCTCTCAAGCATTTGGCAGCATATATCGAGTCTTGTGATCAGATCCTGGATTGTCTCTGGCTGATGGTTCTAAATTGTTTTAGATATATGTTGTTGTGTGCTGTCTGTTTTATGTCCTTATGTCAATGGTGTTATACTTTATAATGTATTTTAATGGCTTTTAACTTTTTGTGAACCGCCCTGAGAGCTTCAGCTAGGGGGCGGCAAGGAAATGTAATAAATGAGATGAAATGAAAACAGGATCTTGGGTACTAGGCCCATGAAAGGATTTTATCCCAAGAGCTGAGGCCAGTTAGAATAGACAGTTTTAGTTTAGAAGGACTAATGGACTGGTTCATTATATTTATTTACCCAATGTACACCCCGATCTCTTTTACCCACAAAAAAAGTGAGAAAGATCTCTTCGGCACAATGCAGTTCGTTCACAGAATGCCTAGGAGAAAGAAAAGCTTAAGATTTTCTAATATACAGGAACCAGGTTGTTCTACAGCAGCCTGTGTCTAGCGTCAGCTCCTGAGGAAGGATTTCGTATAAATCCGAAACATTGCGCCTTTGACACAAAAAGAACCATTAAAGATTTTATACTTTTCAATAGCACCAGAGCCTGTCTCTCATCTATCACCCAACCAGCCATCGGCCAGGGACCAACAAGCAGGACATGGTGCAACAGCACCCTCCCACCCATGTTCCTCACCAATTGGTGCACACAGGCTTACTGCCTTGGATACTGGAGATAGCACACAACCATCAGGGCTAGTAGCCATTGATAGCCTTCACCTCCAGGAATTTATCCAACCCCCTTTTAAAGTCATCCAAACTGGTGGCCATCCCAACATCTTGCTGTAGTGAGTTCCATAATTTAACTATGGACTTGGAGGAAGCATTCCAACAGGGCCTAAAGGCAGAAACTCTCCCCCCATCAATGTACCTGAAGGCCATTTAGTCTGACCGTCTACAGTGTGAGGAAAAACATTCTCATTACCACCCACACACAAGTGGACCACAGGATGTGCTTTAGAGCAAATAGCTCAAGCACCATATGCTGTGGGAGAAGGCCATGTCTTATATGGGAATCTGCTGTCCCTTCATAAAGCCGCGATATCAAAGGTGGTTTATAGCATGGATTAAAAACAGTTTATACTGACATTATGTGCAGTTCTTCAGCAATGCAGGAAATGCTTCCCTTGGGCATCAGTTTTAGAGTGTGGGAGGATGCTATGCCTAAATGAGTGCTGTCACATGCAAGTGGAATCCCCCGTGAGATTAAAGACTCATCAGCAGGAATATCCATTGCAGGATCAAGACCTCTGCTAGTAAGGAACGACATTTCAGCTGCTGGGACAGGCATTTGTCTCAATCCATTCCTAACCATTCAGGCATTGCCATAATCATAAAATGCCGAAAGACACAAATCCTATATAATACATAGTAGCAGTAATATAGTAGTAACAATGGAACGTATATTTGGGAATTAAAATTTCCAGAATCTCCCACCGAGTCCCATAGAAGTAGGGATGACAGGTCACAACCAAGACATTTCCTCTTGCAACTTTAAGTTCAGAGGATGAGATAGCTGTGATATCTTCTACTTTTCATTCACCATCTCCTGCTGTGAACAAGACTCACAGATGGAGTCTGTCTTAAGATCTTGACAGTGGAAGGTTATACAAGCAGGCAGTAAAAGCCCAGATAAACTGTCCAAGCAGCCAGAAATACAACAGGAGGCAATTTGCTGTCACAGGAAGACTCTAGCCAGGAGCTAGACCTGATTGTAAGTGTATTTGGCCAGAGTGGGGGTTTGGGGAATTTGGCCTGAGGTAAAAGAAGTCATTAGAGGCTTGTAATAGCAACAGTGCCTCTTGAGTCCTTAAGAGAAGTCAGCAAACATACTTTTGAAAACCCCAAAGTAAATATTAGTATTCCCTTACATACAAAATATCTCTTTAATAAATTACTTGTTTAATCATTCTTCTTGTCTCTCATATTGGTGCCGCTTATACCAGCTACATAGGAGGTTTTAAAGCATTCTAACAGAATTGTTGGCGGCTGAGAAAGGCCAGCTTGTGGAACTCTTGAGTTGTAGTGGCAGAGAGTTCCTCAGGCCCTGAAAAATAAGAATTTGCTATAAATAAGAAACCCCATAGGCAGGATTGTCCAGTGAAGGAGCAGTTTCCCCATAGGTGGTGGCAGTGCTGGTGGTGGTAGTAGTGGGGAGGAACAGAAGAAAGGTCCAAGAGGAAAACTCATTGGTTCCTTTCCCCCAAAAACATGTGTGAATTAAAACAGAATCTCCAGGTTGTGACCTGGGAGTGGATAGTTCTTCTTGATTGGTCTCTACTGCTTGAGGGATAGGCTGATTACTGGTGCATGGAGTACAAAACCAGTGCAGAGGGAGAAAGTCACTTCCAGGATTCTTCCCAAAGTCATTGTGTTGGTATTGCAGAAAACGAAAGCTAATAATATTGATTATAGCCAAAACGTAATTGCTAGCGATGTGCACCGCTTCGGAGTTGGATCCAAATTCCAAGTCAAAGTGGGCTGCTTCGGACTGAATCGGTCTGGATCTGAAGTGGGGCTGGATCGGTCCGAAACACCATTTAGCGGCTTGGATTGATCTGAATCACTTTGGACTGTTTAGGACCAATCTGGATGCTGGAATGAGAGGAGGAAGCTGTGAGCACATAGATGTGGGTATGTGGTCCTTCAGATCATGGACTGGTATCCTAAGTGCACCACTTCTTCAGGGAATATGCAGGGAATGTCCACTCATTGCTTTCTTTTGTTTTTCAAAGCTTTCATCCCTGATGAAGAGAGGGGAAATGTTTTATCTTACTTGTGTCAAATGGCCTTTGTCTGTTTATTTTGCTACAATTCCCAGCCAGGTCTCAAATCCTTGCTTCCTGGTGTTTCTGCTTTCTCTCCGAGTCACTAGTCCCATTTTCTAAGAATCATTATCTCCGGGAAACGAAACAGAGCTTTTCTGGAATTGGCAAGCTATTTGGGGTGGAGCAAATTCTTCTCAATGGCCTCCTCTTCAAAAAGTGAAACTCTTGTCTTAAATTTTGCCAAGATGTTATTTTTCTCAATGCCTTACAGTATATGATAGAACTACTATCAGTACTCCTTTTAGCGAGGGTGGGTCTGTAACTCTCTGCCTATTTTTTTTAAATATAATAATAACCATTAGCTTTTGAACTTACAGTGTCTGGAACAAATCCTGAAATAATATACTCTCTTGATTAGAACAGAGCATAATGAAGTACTTTGTATTATTCTTTTATTATTCATATTTAATGAGTAATGACCCTACCCACCCAAAGTCTCAAGAAAGGTGACAGGAGGGATACTGTTCTTTTTGACGTGTTCTTTTTCTGCAATGCCGGGGTCAGTTCCCAGGCCCAATGTCCTCATCAGTCAGCAATCCTAGCAGACTAGTTGCAGAAAGAGCGGTGACGGAGTGAACGAGGAAACAAGGATTTGTGCCGCACAGCCCTCTGGGATATGTGCTGGCAGCGGACTGGAGGACTGAGAGAGAAACAAGCCATGTCAAGCTGTCGACAGGGAAATCATAGTCTAGAGTAACGGATAAGCCACCCACCCACCCACTGTGGCTTCTTCTCATGGTGGCTTAGCATGACGTGCGAACTGAAGGGACTATTAGAAATGGCCAATGTTGCAGCACAGGGTGCTGCAGCAGGAAACTGGGGACGCTCCAATGCATATGTGGAAAGGAGTAATCTGAGCTAGAGAGGCTTGATGAATTTGAACTTTGAGAGTTCCTATGCAAATAGATTTGATCTGCAGCTCATGGGCTGTTGTGTGGACCAGAACGTACCTATCCACTGGATTTCATAGAATCATAGAATAGTAGAGTTGGAAGGGGCCTATAAGGCCATGGAGTCCAGCCACCTGCTCAATGCAGGAATCCACCCTAAAGCATCCCTGACAGATGGTTGTCGCACTTCTCCAGGTGTTGCAATGCAGTTCCCATCTCAAAAAAACATATCAAAATGCATTTTAAAAATGCATACTTTGAATGAAAATACATTGAGGAATGCATATTTTGGAATTAGATACATATTTCAATCTATACATTTCAATGCAAATTTTGTGTGCATTTTTTAAAATAAAAAATACTATTCATGCAGAAATGGAACAAATGAATGAACAGATGTGAAAGTGACACAAGCGAGAAATTGGTTGATTCACCCTTCTCTAACCACAGCCATTGCTTACTGATGAGAGGGAGGTAGTATAGCCTATGGCTAGCGCTGCAATCCTTTTTACCTTGACGTAAGCCCTGTTGAACTCAATGTGGCTTACATTTGAATAGACGTGTATAGGATTGTGCTGTGTGACACTGAGCTTAATAAATGAATCCAATGCTAGCAACTGTATAAATTTATCCTTGTGTTTCCAGTGTATTATCTTCTGCCATTGTGAATTATCTCTGAAGTCAGCATTTAAAGGGCATATCTGTAAATAGCAGTTTGACTTTCAGTGGGTGTGCATTTTATTCTTTCGTATATAGGAATTCCCAAATCCGTCAGTTAAAACTTCTGCCTTCATCTACAAATAGTTTCCTTTCTTATATAATTCTAATTCCACCACTGCCACCATCACTCAGCATTTGAAGAACTATTTGACTTCCCCCCACCCACCCCCAGAACAGGGAATGTATATTATTTTGTGTGCTTCACAACACATAATCTTTTGGGATTTCTGATTACTAATTTTTGTATCACACCTCTTAGCTTGCTAATATGCAAATCTATATCTTTCATGATTCATTGTGAAAGTATCTGCAGTCCCAACAGCAAGGAAAGATTTACACTGGAACAATTATACATGCTTTATATTAAACCAACATGGATGACATTATCAGCTATTTTAAAGTAGCCTGGACCTATGGTTATATTGGTGAAGGATGCAGAAAGTGGAATATAGTTGCAAACTAAAGTTCATAAGCATAGCTGGACAAATATAGTTTGGAAACAGCAGTAAAAAAGTTAATTACTCGTCCGCAGAACCTGACAATATTTTTCTCACAGGCCTTGGCCTCCATCTCAATCCACCCACAGGCCTCCTGTTCCTTATTACCATTGTCAATTTAACATTTAGTTGTGGGAGTAAAAGGCAGAAGTAGTAAACATCCTTTTAAATTCTCACAGCCAGTTCCTGTAATTTCATGGTTCTGAAGGCTGACTGCTCGTTAAGATGTCTGATTTAAAAAATAAATAAAATAAATAAGGCTCAGAGAAATACTTGAAGGTAGGCTAGTTATTGGCTATTAGTTGTGATGGCTACATAGAAGTTCTGCGTTCAGAGGTAGTATGCCTATGAATACCAGGGGACAAACAACAAGGGAGCATAGTCCAAGCATCTGTAGAGAGGGCACACTTGAATAAGACCTGGAGATCCTGATTGGTTCACTTGATTTGGACCTGGAGATCCTGATTGGTTTACTTTATTTGAATATGGAAATCCTGAATGGTCCCAAGGGATGTCATAAAACCCCTCAATGAAATCAAATAAGTTCTAGCATTCCACAGCAGACCAGCTTTTCCCAAGTCACACAGATTCTACAGACCTGTGGACTGTTTTTTTTTACTTTCCAGAATTTTACGCAAATTTAGTCGTAGGAAAATACGTAAAATAAAATAAAAACACCAACCCGAAATGTGCATAAACTAAAGCATGAAAATACGCATGGGGGGATTTGTGCATTTTGGGGAGGATTTCCACATTTTCACAAGTGCGAATTCTGTACCTGAATAGAGCTGATTGCCCTCTACTCTGTCCACGTGAGCCAGAATGTGAGTTTGTTAAAAGTTTATACTGGGCCTTCCCAAAATTTGTACTTGGACCCTGCAAGGAAGAGCTCTTGCTTTCACGCACTGGAAACGGAGTACTTTGATGTACCCTTGGTCCAATCCAGTAGGGTTGCTTCAATGTTCTTATGACTAGGCTAGTTTATATAGTCATTGGAATCAAGTGGGAAAGCTTTTCTTGGACTATGCCACTTCAGGCTACTGGTAGGAAGGTTGTTTATTTAATGTGTCTCCACGTTAAGAAAAGCTTTCTCCCTTGCGTATTGTATTTCTGTTCGCAGGGAATGATGTGTGTTTTTCACGAGGCAGTATTCAAATATGTGGCCTTTACCTTTACCATCTGTAGGTGGTAGTGGTATAGTCTGGGAAAAGCACTGATCATGTGTCTTCAATTCATGCGCTAATAAATGTGCTCATCTTTGAGATGTCACAGCTCTCATTGCACCATACTAACTATGCTACCTTTCTAGAATTTACAAGAAAGCCATAACAATCAGTCACAAGAATAATTAAGGTGGTAACTCAGTGACTTCAGGAGACTTTTTGTTTGTTCTCTTGTTAATCCGTAAAATCATATGGTTGAGTCCAAGAGTCAAGAATAAATAAAGCCTCATTAGTGGTCCTTTTACTGAATTATGCATTGTTCAAATCAAATTAGTCACAAGTTGCTTTTTACTGAGCCAGATAGCTTAAGCTGGAATACTGATCATTGCCTCCCTTTACAAATTGCTCTTTATATGAATTCCAGATGTTTGTCTAGCAGGTAGATGTATTCCGTATCACCTCTTTTTCTAAATATGACACCCCCATATTCAAAAACTAAACACCTATAGGGCTTCTAGACTGCATTCATTTCAAAGATCAGACACTATCCTTTTAGTATTTGCAATCTTTGTTGTACAGATGCTGGGTATACTGGTTGTGGTGATTCAGTCGGTCACAGGATCAACGGCCACATACCAGCAGGGATCTGCACTTCCTGGCAAGTGTGGGACCTCACTGATGGTGTGGCTTTCTTGGGGAGCAAGGCAAGAGTCTGGGCAAACCTGTAGTCCAGCACACTGAAAGAGGTGAAATCCAAATGGGTAGTTTGATGAAGCAAGATCAAAACAAGAAGAGACGCTGGTCAACAGGTGGAGTCAAAGTTTAGAGCAGGGATGAGCAACTTTGTGGGGTCAAGGGGCCGCTTTTCACACGCACACACCATGCGGGCCACACTCCTGACACTACCATGCCATCAAATGCAGCAGCTCCAAACAAATCGTCTCTTTACAATCGAACGTTGGTGCCAAACCAGTACGGAGTGGTAAAACAGACAAATTCCACTTGTTTTCAACCCTTTTGTAGTGGTTTGTCACCAAAATTCAGTGGCAAACCACCAATTTGTTTTGCTGTCATAGCCAATTTTGGCGACACAGCAGTGGCAGGGGTAGCAGGGGCTACATGCAGGCCATGTGTTGCTCACCTTTATTTTACAGCAAGGACCAATAGGTATGGGGTAAGGACAGTGTTCTGGCCTAATTGTGAACAAGTATCCTTCGGATTATGCACTTCTCTGAATTTTGCAATGCCCACAACAATGCCGCTGAAAATGAATACAAAATATGTATATTAGGGAAAATGCATACAAAAATATGTGTTTTAGAGGAAATAGTTTACAAAAATAAGTAGGAGGTGGGTGTTTTTATTAAAAACTTCCAGACTGGTACAGAAATGAGATGAAATGGACTTATGGTTGAACACATCCAAAGCTGACATGGACTAGAAATAGGCTGTTTTATCTGTCCTAAATAGGGGGCATGCTGGTGATGTCGCAGACTCTAGCCAATAGGTTCCCACCACAGCCAGTGCTTCCAGAACATGCTTGAAATTTTCAGAAAGTTTCTGCCTCCCAGGACAACAACAACAAAAGGATTTGTATTTTCTCGAACAAGCGACCTTGAGAACCCATGGCTTGTTGGGTTGTTCAGGGTGGTTAACAAGCCACCGTGCAGAAACGTGCTGCGTTCAGATAACGCAATAACCCACGGTTAGACAACAAGCCACACTGGGTGGGTTAATGTTGTGTGTTGTGTGAAGCCAGCCTGTGAGAGCCAATTGTGCATGTTCCATAATATACTTTTGGTATTGGTATCTTTGGCTGTACAGCACCATGAAGTTATTAGGCAGTTAACACCATCCTGTAAGTCCTCTGCCGCAAGAAACTTACAGATTGAAATCTAACCATGTAGAGACAGTAGATAGAGGGAGGGAGGAGCATTCTTGTGGTTGTGCAGCCTTCAGGTCATGATTATTGGTGTGCATGTATAGAAAATAATGTAACAGACAAAATGGCTCTTTGTGCTTCCAGAGAAATTATAGTTCATCCCTGCAGATGCTTTTCCTTGCAGTTTTCTTTCGGTAATGGATACAGCCATTATACTGTTACTTTAGCTGCAATGGCACAAGTCACTGTTAGAATAAACCACAGCTAATGCAGATTTATAGGCTCAGGTTTCAAGTCGATCTCACTCAGCCCGGCCTAAGCGTGCTCCTTCCAGCTTAAACGCCTGCTGGAGAAGAGCTAACAAAGAGGTCACTTAACTCTGGCCACATCCTTGCCTCCTCCCTCTCCCAGCAACATACAAAGGCACTCAAGAGTGGGAGTTATTTAGATAATAAATGGCTCATAGCCTCATTACAAAGGAAAAGGACGCTGTGTTCAGAGAGAAGATTCTTGGGAAGGACACCGGAGTAATGGCATGAAAGGAGAAAGGAACACACTCAAATTGGAGGTGCCAAATTATTAATCATTATTGATCACACATAAGTGCCAAGTTGGCACGACGAAACAGGCAGGCAAAGCCTTGGCTACTTAATAAATAAGTGTTGTCTAGCGATTGCAGGGGTGCCCAAAGGGAAGGATAGGCAATCATTCTGACTGCATTGTAGGCGTTGGCTGGTCATCATTAGCGTTAGCGTCATCATTAGCGTTAGCAGGCTGTGGAGGGCTGCTGCAGCCAGGGTGTGGCCAGTGAGTACACCACTGCCACCAGAAGCACCACTTCACCCCACCTCTGTTTTCTATTTATTGGAAAGCTGGCGGTTTACTTTGTAATAAAACAACCTCCATTTGATTTAAGGACATGTATAATTTTGTTGTTGAGTGTGCGTTTTTAAATCCATGGTAGCTGGTTGCAGGAGGCATTTTGATAGTGAAGAGAAAAGGGCATTTAATGATGGGAGACTTCGGGCTAAGCTAGGTATGACCTTAAATGCATCATTGCCTTTAACAATGCAGATTTTAAAAAATGCAGTTTGGGCAGTGTCTGATCATTAAAGAATCAGTGCAGGCATGGAAAGGGAGGGAATTTCCTTCTTTGCTGTGATCCGGAACAGAATTTCTTTTCTGAGTTTGTGGGGGGAGACAGTGGACGAGACAGGAAGTGAGGGAGAAAAGGAAGGGCGGCAGAGGAGAAGAAGGTGAAGCGAGGTAGGGCCGGTCCTATCGTTAGGCAAAATGAGGCAGCTGCCTCAGGCGGCAAATGCTGGGGGATGGCAGGGAGTGGCAGCAAGATGTCGAAGGGCAGGGCTGCGTGTTTCATGAGGCCTGATGGTGTCCTCCGGTACAGTGGAAGGCAATGTTCTGTTGACAGTGTTGAAGTAAGAGGGAACTGGGCTAGCCTTAACTGCAGTTATTGCCAATATATCCCTTAGCCACAGTTGTCTTGAGTACAGAAGTATACGTTATGATTTTGAAGCCTGATCCACCCTTAGCTATGAGAAGCCCAGATATGCAGCCATGGTTAATATTAGCAACCAGCCGCCAAGCGTCATGTGAACCCACTTGTATTTTGAAGTGGTTCTTTGTGTCCTTTTCTGGGTACAGGTAATCTAGGAGATTTCCAAGTTGGAAGGGTTGATCTGGCAAAGGAATCAGATATAAGTAAAGTACCTGAGATATATTTCATGTGGGGTGGGGCGGTGATCGGGCCAAGAAACTAGCTCAGCAGGAGGACATAACTGAGAAAGTTCAAGGTCTCGGGTGGGTCATAAAAGCAGAGGAGGGAGCAGAGTTTGGATCATGTAAGAAATTCGGAATTAAATTCCTGCTTGCCATGCAGACTGTTATTAAGGGCAGGGGACGGAGCACTGCAGTGTCATTTTTTATGTGATTTTGAAGGGTATTCTTTGGTGTGAGAACCTTTCTTCTTCATCATCATCATACTCATCATCAAAGTGACATATAAAAAGGGAATGTAAGTGATAGAATCTAAAAGTAAATATATAAACAAGCAAACAGTACTAGAGCGTAGAAGCAGCCTGATTACATAAAAGAAACGTGTTAACTTGTTCTGTGCCTCTGAGGTTTATCCTTTTTTTCCTTCAAAGAGGTGGGGTGTGTGGATTGCTTCATATAGAACTTGTAGTTCTATATTCCTACACTAGATGTCAATGTACCAGCACACACTACGAAGAGCTGCATCATATATATGTTTCACATTCTAGATTCTTCTTTCATCCAGTGGATTGACTCTCAGTTACACTACCTAGTAATGGAACAGGGCTTCAGAACAGCCTGCTGAACAAAAGGCAGACTTGAATCTTTAATTTGACGATCATCTGCAACTGACCTCATGATTTACTGCACATGTGTTGCTTGTCCAGTTGCAATTTGGTGCTCCAAGTTACAGTTTATTCTTGAGGAATCCTGAGGATGCCTGTTTCCCATGTCAACAAGGCTGGGGCTGAGCTAAAGGAATGACACATCTCTGTGTCAAAGGGCAGGGCTGTGTGTTTCATGTGGCCTGATGGTGTCCTCAGGTACAGTGGAAGGCAATGTTCTGTTGGCAGTGTTGAAGTAAGAGGGAACTGAGCTTGCCTTAACTGCAGTTTTTGCCAATATATGCCACAGACAGTTGTCTTGAATACAGAAGTATACATTATGCAGTGGCACTCTCAGTGAAAGCTGATAGTCACAAGTAAGCCACCACAGGGCCCTCACTGCACAAGCAACTGTTCAGCAGGACTTTTAGCAGCATTTTCGCCCTTCATTACCCTCACTGCCCTCAACTGCACTTACTCACACGGACTTTGAATTGGATTGGGTGTGGTTGACTCATGTGATCAGGTTTACATGTGTTTCATCACGTCAGACCTCGTGTCGTGGCATCACAGACATCGAGCGTCATCAGACGGTGGGAAGAGGGGGAATCACGTTTCTCTACCGTCGCTTTGCCTCCTGCTGCTGTCCCACAATAGCAACAAACAGCTTCCTCTTTCTTCACACGGGGAAGAAAGACGAAGCAAGCAATGACCATGTGAACCATTCAGTGGACATTCTCATCGTGCTGCTTCTCCTGCATACAGCAGGAAATGGCGACAAGTTTCGCTGTAGCCCCCGCCCCCCCAAAAACAGATTTTCTATGTCTTATTTTATGACGGGAAAAAATCGTGCAGGAGGCGGACTGTGGTGTCAAAAGGACCCATGAAAAACCGTGAGTGGCCAGTAACAAGTGTTTGATAAACCGCTTGCCTGGTGACGCTCACAGTGAAATAGTTTCACTGCAGCCAGTTGGATTGTACAGCAGTTAGGACAACTGAGGCCAAGGAAAGTGAAGATAAAGAAGAGGGACAAAAATGACCCTGAGAAGAACATTTGGTGGGAAATCACCAAAGCAAGGAGGTGTGTCATGACACAAGCTTCACACACCAGGCCTTGTCACACACAAACCCTCCTCAAGCCAAGCACCACCACTTGAATAACCTGAGGGTAGGATAAAACACAACCTTTCCCTCATATGAGAGGGTAAAGGCTAGAATCTGAAAAGGTTTTACTGTGTATGTAATAAGCTGAAGGTGATATGTAAGGTGTTTACTATAGTAACTGTAGGGCAGGTGATAAAAGCCAAGCAGACATGTAGTTTGAGGTAACAAAACAAAATAAAATGTTTATTTTTGTTTAACAGATCTTAGTTACTTCAAATTCAAGTTAACCTGCTTTATCTACTAGTTTTAATAACAGTAATCTTAAGTCTCTTAAAATCTTATCTCCTTTCACTCTCGACACCACTGACAATCCTAACTGACACTCCCAACCAACTGACCCCCGCTCTGGACTCCCCCATTTATACTCCTCCCCCCTTTCACAGCATCATCAGCCACACCCACTCAGTCCAACATTCTGCACTCACTAGACCAGCCTTCCTCAACCTGGGGTGCTCCAGATGTGTTGGACTACAACTCCCAGAATGCCCCAATGGCTGGGGCATTCTGGGAGATGCAGTCCAACACATCTGGAGCGCCCCAGATTGAGGAAGGCTGGTCTAGACATACAAAGTCAGACATACCTAAGGGAACAGAACTGTGGAGTAATGCCACAAGGCGCTTCTCTACATTCATGAAAACGAGCACTAAATGTCTCTCTCTCTCTCTCTTATTTACATCCTCGACCCTCCAGTTTCTATTTTGAACATGCACACACACCCTCCCCAAGTTAGAAAGCTGACCCTAAAAGGAAGACATGGCTACTATGCCAATTGAATGCGCTACAAGTATGTCAAAGGTGAGGGTCAATTGGAAGGATTTTTTATTCAGGGCAGCGCTTGGAAACATGTAGGTCATCTTCCCTGTAAAAAAAAAAAAAAAAAAAAAAGGACATTCGGGACAGCCAGGCAACATTACTTCTCCCATTTGTCAAACCGTGAAATATTATCGCTTGCTGTAATATGTCTACTGAGACTGATAGCGACGAAAACAAGATGGTTCATTTCTTCAAGTTTTTTGTTCATTTGCTCCTGGCTAGATTTCAACAAGCTACCCTTGGCCATGAATTACTGTGGACAAAAGTAACATGTGAACTGGGTGTCTATATACTCTGTTAACCCTGTAGTGACTGCACAGTGGCGCTGTGTTGTTTATATGAGGAAGCTGCCAACTCACAGCCACATTGGGATCCCGCCCCCTGAAACAACACGTTTTCAAAGTCTCAATTTACCATGACTTTTACCTTTGCTCCAAGGTCACCACGGGTTATCCAGTGGGTATAGCTCTGGTAAGCGCAGGAATGCAGGGCAGGGGGCAAGCTTAACAAGGGAATGGCCACCAGCACTGAGTTTTTTCCTGGCCGGATAGCCCAAGCTCCCTCCTACCCATTTAATTTTTATTTTATTTTGCCTTGCAGCAGCAATAGTGTGAAAGTATTGAGCTAATACTTTTGAGCTAATACCCTTGCAATGCAGCAAATTGTATAGACATCCCCCTAAACAATGCAATGGATACAGCCAACAGCAACTCATATGATCACAGAAATGTAATGGTTCCAAACAGATGCCTATATCTTCCCTATACCCATAGTACCATACTAAGAAGCTCTTGCCAGAAACAGATCACTATAGGAATGCTTCCAGATGAGCATAATTTTTTTAATGATCGCTACCAGATTTGTCGCTGGTTTTCACTGTTTGGTGTATGCCTGACTTTCCACCCAATCAATGGTCATTGTCATGATTTGTTTGATAAGCAAGGCTTTGGCCCATGCACACTCCTCATTCATTTATTTGAATCACCCACCGCCTGCTCCTTTTGTGTGTGTGTTTGGGATGTGTGGCTTGGGTGCAATTGCACCAGTATACTAATTTAGCAACCCGTTGAAACATTCATGCACTGCATCAGTAGCCTTGCAGGATTTATGAAATGAAACATACAGCACAATCTTAAGCATGTCTCTGTGGGAGTAGATCTCACTGTGTTCAGTGGGACTTTCTCCCAAGTAAGTGGGATTGTGGCTAAAAGTGCAATCCTAAATAAGCTTACTAGGAAGTATGACCCATTGAACAAAGTAAGGCTTACTTCTAAGCAAACACCCATAGGATTTCACTACACAGGTATCCATCCATGCTCTGAGGATGAATGGAGGCATCTATTGAGAGAACAAAGAAAATGGCATGGAGCATGCCCAGATTTTCAAGATATAGCCCACCTTTATTGAAATACACAGAGGCCTAATCTACATTTATGAAAGCGGTATATAAAAGGCAGGAGCCACACTGCTGCTTTATAGCGGTACTGAAGTGCACTGAGAACTGTTGGAGCCTATTGACACATACCATATACTGCTTTCATAGTGCAATATCCTGCTTTGTGTAGATTAGGCCAAAGGCACTGACTAGTACTAATGGGGTTTAAGTATCAATGCTGCTTAAATCCATTGACCATACAAACGACTTGGAGCTCTTGGGAACGTGGGGTTTTTTTTGTGGGGGGAATCAGCCTCTTTGTCAGGGAGTTCCCCCATCTCCTTTTCTGCTCTGAGCTCTTCAAACAAAACAAAACCTGCAGTTCAGAACACAATGGAAAAGTTTACATTGTCCCATTTCCACCTGGAGGAACATTTAAAAGGTTAGGAGGCTAGCCAGCATTAGAGGCAGGAGGTGTCCTACAGAAGATTTCAGAACAAGATGGGTTGGATGCAAAGGAATGGGGGTACTCTGCATTTCCACGCCTGCCTTTTTAGATGAATACTAGAAAATTGGGGAGAATAGATCAATAGTTCAGAGACAACGGCTTAGAGCTCCTTGAACAGGAGAACTTGAACAGGAGGCACCCCGGCTGTGGAATGAGCTCCCTAAGGAGGTTCGCTTGGCACCTACATTATATGCTTTTAGACGCCAGGTGAAGACCTTTTTATTCTCCCAGCATTTTAACAGTCTATAAATAAATTTTAACTTGGTGTTCTAAATTTGTAATTTTGCATTGCTGCTGTTTTTATCTGGTTGAGCTTTTATATTGTATTTTACAGTATGTTTTTATACTGTTGTTTTATACTTTGAATGTTTTTAATTTTTGTGAACCGCCCAGATTGCTCCAGGTATTGGGCGGTATAGAAATGTAATTAATACATAATAAATAATAAATAAACTTAAACCCATCTTAAAGTGTTGCCTACCCTGATAGGAGAGCCAGCCTATGGTGGGGGATGTAGCTCAGTGTGGTAGAGCACACGTTTTGCATGCAGAAGGCCCCAGGTTCAATCCCTGGCTTCTCCAGATAGAGCAAGGAAAGAATCCTGCCTGAAACCTGGCCAACCGTTACCAGTCAATGGCTGGGATCACACAACACGACAACCCTTACTCAAGGTTGAGTATGGGTTGAGTGTAGGTTGTCTTTAAACCATGTGTGGTTGTTGAACCATTGGTTGTTGTTGAACCGTGGGTTGTGTTGGACAAACATAGCCATGCTAACGAACACTGGTTTGTTAACCATGAACAACTCACAGTTCACAACCCAACAACAAACCATGGGTTCTCTTTGTGGTTTTGTGCTTTCAGAATGCACCGTTCTCTGCTTCTACACAAGCATTTCATGTGCCCCAAAGCAGAGTGTGAGAGTGTGGTACTACAGTTCTGTGCTGTAGTAACCACCTTCTTTCCTCTACATCTCTGGCACGCTTGTAAAGCCTTCCTAGAGGGAGGGGATAACATGACTTGTCACATGCTCAGTATAATTTTCATGTGCTCCAGTGGAAGACTCATTAGCCTGTTTGGCTAAACTGTGGGATCATCTTTGTACAGATGACCGGGTGGGAGGAGTATGATCGTTTCCAGAGAGTCTCTTGAGCTCTTTCAAGGACTTCGCACTCAGGCACCTGCCAGTTTTCTCCTCCTACTTTCTCTGTTTTTTGTTTTGTTTTGTTTTGAAATTCCAAAACATTGGCAGTCCATAGCAATCACCTTATCTAGGTTTTCCATTATCTGTGGTCACCGGAATGCCTGGAATCCATTACTGGACTCTACACGCACTTCACTACCATGGCCCTTACTTGCTTCTTAAATTTAGTTGACTTCCAGTTCTGTTTTGTTACCCTAGGGATGTATGATATGTAAGTGGGAATGAGTGCTATATAAATACTAGTGTCAAAGGAGTTGCTAATTCCTGATATTTTTGTTGCATGAGACAGTGTTAAATATTCAGTAGTCTCCCTTCTTTGCAAATGGGTGCAGAGGAGGCAAGCAGTACTCCACCCCTTCCTCCAGCCGCTCTGCTCACTGGCTTGCCATAGAGTTCCATGCCCTCGCCTGCATTTCATGCCTGATCCCCTTTGGCTACCAAGCTATTGTTTAAATACAAGGCTGGTTTGCATCTATATACATTGTACATCAGCTTCACTTTGCACGTGGTTTTGGATCCAGGCTTACATGTGCTTATTTATGTAAAGCATGCATTGGTGTGTTGTTTACATCTGTGCGCATTTTCTTTGCAGGATATATGATCCTTTTCTGTCTTTTTTGGAATATCTTTATGTAATCGCATGGCACTTCCAGTCCAAGGACCAATAACTCTGGGCAAAGAGATGTCTTTGGAGTACTTAACAAGTTTTAGACCTACGAAGCTGAACACTTAAAGGAGCCCAGGGGATCCCGCTCCTGACAGTCTGATAGGTGCCCTGAACTAACCTCACCAAGACAGAAAGGAAAGCAGATGTGCATGTAAAAAGGGTCAGAGCTGAAAACTTTTTTATCTCAAAAGTTTTAAACTGAACAAGACATCACTTTTGATGTGAGCTTTCCCTCCTCCCAGTGATGCTTGACAGCCCTGAGTACTACCCAAAGTAACACCAAATTGTAACTACAAGCACTAAGAGATTCTCCAGTGAACCCTCATAAGGGCAAGGATGCGGCTAGGTGATTTTTCAACCAGGGGTAGACAACCCAGGGCCCTCCAGATGTTTTGGACTACAATTCCCATCATAACTGACCATTGGCAAATGCTGGCTGGGGTTGATGGGGTTGCAGTCCAAAGCATTTGGCAGGCGCCAGGATGCCAACCCAATGCTTTAGATGCCTGAAATCAATTAAATCATAGCAGCATTGTGACTACAGGAATAAATTGGAGTTCACTTCTGCCGAAGACATTTACTTGAGAATCAGCATCATTTGGTTGTAGAAAAGGATAATATGTTTTAAAAGTGAAATAAAAATAATCTGTTGCCATCTACATGCCTGGCCAGCTGTCTCCTGATTATAGAATGTTTTAAAAATAGTGAAGGAAGGATGCCGTGGCAACCAATGCCAGGCTGTGAGCCTTGGTTTGCCTATGGTGGCCAAGAGCTATCGCACCCATCACCTGACACTCTCTGGGCAGTCTTTGCAGGGCACTGGACCAGATTGGGACCCCAGGAGGGCCAAATTTAGCCTATGGCCCTGAAGTCCCCAAACCCTGGAGTAGTTGGACACTGTGGTCTAATCCACCAGGACCCTTCTGAAGTCCTTGTAGTACTCTTGGCAATAACATGGCTTAGAATTTTGGAAGGCTGGAAGCCTCTTTCCTTTTCCCTTCATCCCAAACCCTAAACATTCCTGGTTTCTCATAACTGTGTGTATGTAAGACCCAAAGATCTGCAGAAGGGTTCTTTGAAATATACAGAAAGCACAAAGAAATCAAGTTCTCAGAAGTGCCAAAGTGAAACTTATCTGTTTAAGCCCAAGGTGTTTCAGAGACTGGGGCTCCTTCGTCAGCGGCCATCTTACAAATGCAAACACCAAACAAACCAAAGTGTATGAAGGATAGCTATTAGTAAGCTGGCTGAGTTTGTTTGCAGCCTTTGCATTTTATAAGATTGGCCTTAACGAAGGAGTCTTAGGGAACAACCCTATGACCCCTAGACAGACCCTATGGTTTCTTGGATCTAAGGTTGGAGACGGTGCTCTGACCTCAGAGCCAGGAATCAATGCTCCCCACCCCCTCACAGCAGGTGCGGAGAGAACGTCAGCTGCCTCTCTGAGGTCACAAAGGCAACCTTAGAGAGGGGGTAAAGGGGATGGGTGGGGAGGGGACTGGGGAAGCTGGGATATGATTAATCCTGAGTCCTCCCCAGCCTCCTTCCCTCCCACTCCAACACGCCCCAGCTAGATGAGCAAAAAAGCTCATCTTGCCAACATACAGAGCAGGAAGAACATGGAGGTGAAGATTGACTCTGCAGCTTCTCCTGCTCTGCATGGGATGCCCATTTGCATCTGACTTTGGAGGCTTACGAGCATCGCCATACGATTGCACCATCAGTTTCAGAAACATGTTGGCCTTAAAGAAACGCATTTCACTTTGGCACCACTGAGAACTTGTTTTCTTTTTGCTTTCTGTTCATCCTGGGTGCCTCCCTTCCAGTTTTTGTCCTTTGAAATCTAAAGCCTTGTTTGCCTTGATACAATTAAAATATACATACATGTGGGGTTAAAGAAAAAAGAACAATAAAAAACCCTCTCTCCATTTTAAATCTCCCTCTGCTTCCTGATGCATTAAAACATTTTTTGTTTTGTTTTATAGCTGCTTTAGAGAAAAGCAGGAAAGTAGTAGCTATTAATATTTAATTGAACCAGGTCCTGCCAACTCCCTGATGTAACCACGTGATCTGCCTTTGTCTGGTTATAGAAGAGAGTTTCCTCTTCGTGGCTATATACATATTTGATTTTCTGGTGCAAGTATTTAGATCTAAGCTCTGCAAGGCTGCCTTACTTAAGCTACGTGCGAGAAATGAGGATACCTTAGACGCCCCTGCACCAGTGTGCTTTATGGATATCAGGAATCCATTTCCTAGGATCGGAAGCATCTATAAATCCTCCAAGAAGAAGGCATTAGCATATTCTAGCTCCTTTCTATATGATCTGAGCATTAACACATGCCATAGGTAAAGTGCTGTCAACTGGAGAAGCTGGGATAACCATATATTATTTATACATTTTAATTGGCTGACTGCTGGTGATGGAATGCAGCCATGCATCAATTAGAATCATGGATATAAAAACATCTATGGGATGCATGTCCCTTGATCCAGCATTTGCTTATGGTCGCAAGAGCTTTGATGCGCACAGAGACCTTCAACGCTCAATAGGATGTGAGAAGAGCCACACTGGATTAGACTAAAGGCCTATCCAGAGTCAGAAGCAGGTAGAGTAGAACCATGTTGACCCTTTGTGTGAACCGCTCAGAGAGCTTTGACTATTGGGCAGTATAAAAATGTAATAAATAAATAAATAAATAAATAAATAAATAAATAAACCTAACTGTACCATTTCAGCCCACGGGGCTTGTTGACTTCATTGTGGCAAGGGCTTCACATTGCTAGCCATTGCTGTAGCCAGGGTTATAAGGTAATAAAAGAATCAGGGCCTTCTCTCATCAAGAACCACTTGCTCCCTGAGAAACACACATGAAGCTTTCCAGCTTGGGGGGTGGGGGCCGGGAATTGGCTGTTTCACACATGCAAAAGAATAAGAGTGAAGTAGCTACTCCATCAAAGTCAACAAGGAAACCTTTCTAGGTGGGCAGGCATCATGTGTATTTTGGGATCCTTGTGTTATCCACATGACGTTGCTAGATCAGGGTGCTGGAATGCAAAAAAATAAAAATAAACAGATAGAATATCAACAAGCCCAAACAAAGCTCCTCGGATCCTTTTCATTAAAAGAGCAATCATTCATACTGGATCCAGCATGGAATTATTGTAATTTCCTTTGCTACAATTTCAGCTTGAAGAAGCAACGTTGCATAAATAAAGGACCGTTCTTCCCACACGAATACAAAGGGAAATGATGTCATCGGAGCAGAACCACTTGTACCACAATAGCAAAGGATCTCAGTGCTTACTTCTATACTTTTCAGGAGTTTACAGCTAAGCTCAGAAATATTTGGGTTGGATTGTAACTTCTTGTGATGGGTTTTTAGCCAGAAAATATTTCCTTCTTCAATTAAGTCAGAATCATTTTTTTCAGCTGTTCACATAGAGAGCAACTTCTCTCTCTCTCTCTCTCTCTCTCTCTCATACACCACACACACACACACACACACACACCAAAATAAAAAATAGAAAAATTGGCTCCAGGTCATATACTGTAGAAATGGCAAAGGGGGAATGCTTTGCCTGCAGTAAATTTAAAATGAAGGGCTCATATTTCAAATGGACTGGGGCAAAATTGCAGTATGCATACTCATGCTAAATTATGATGGATAACAGGACCTTGCAAAAAGGAAAAATCTGGGGCCTGTCTCATATCTGTATGCCCCCCCCCCGCTTTACCAACATCCTTCTGCTAACATTCTCACCTGCACCAATGGTTAATGTATTTTTAAACAAATTATTTCAACTGATAGCATGTTCATGTCAAGGTTTTTCACAAACACCATTTAAACTAGAAAATTATTAAAACACAAGACTGGAGAGGGCTTGCCTTAGATATCACATTGCAACGTATTTTGCATCTTTTCTCTTCCACGTTGAAACATGCCAGCTTTCATTCCATAGCTCAGTACTCGAAGGGAGACGTTGCATCAGAAAGTTTTACACCTTCCCTGGCCCTTTAAAATGGGATTGGGGTGAATAAACTAGTGTTTAAAATTCAAAAATAAAATTCACTCATAAACCTACTCACGAGTTTCATTTCAATATCTCAGCCTTCAAGGGAGATATCTCATTACCACATGCTTTAATTTCTCATCCCTTGAAAATGAGTATGGAAGTGATCTTGAACCGTAGACCTGGTTTGTACAACACCACATTCCGTTGGTTAAACAACCCATGGGCTGTCATGCTGGAGTAGAAGAGAGTGGGCACTCTGCCTACAGCATTCCTGTCACTTCCACTATTAATCAATAACGGCTCCTTCATAGGTTGCTTAGCATACTGTGTGAACCTAACTGTTGCATTTATTTATTTATTTATTTATTTATTTATTTATTTATTTATTACATTTTTATACCGCCCAATAGCTGAAGCTCTCTGGGCGGTTCACATTGTTTAGAGATTGAACAACCTAGCAGTGGACCCAATAGCAACCCATGGTTAACTGCTGGGTTATTTACCCCTAAACAACCCAGTGGTCTGGGTTTGTACAACAGGCCTCTTCCAATTCAACTATTCTGTGAAGCATCCTTTGAATACAGTACACCTTGAAACAGAGACCTGCCCTTTAACAGTCCTTTAGAGAGGACTGTCCTCTCTAAAGTAGGACACATAGCCACCCTAGCAGGGACAATACGGGCCAAGCTCCAGATTGCAGATTACCTTCAGGAGTGTGATTACTGCCTTTATTTCCACATTTGCTCCCATAGAGCATGGGGGTAATAGCCACATTCAGATACCACAACAACCCATGTGTTCGAACTCTGGGTTGTCTCTCCCCAAACAACCCGACCAATCACCCTGTGGGAGCGATGGGTCGGTGACCCCAGCATGCTTACTCACTCCTGCTTTGTTCACAGGTACTCAGGTTTTGTTTGTTTTTTAAACCCTGAGTTGTTGTGATGTCCAGGCATGGTCATTACGTATACATGGTACCTCGCATTCAGGTGGTTGTGGCTGATTGTGAAGTTGCATTACCTAGGAGTGACTATCACCAGCATGGATTGTAGGAATGCAATTTGTCATCTGAGCAAAAAAGGTATACATGTGAGATAGCATGGAATTAGTAACGGAGCATGTTGCAGCCATGCTGTAAACTGAGATGAAAACATTATTATCAACATTTATTTGAATGGGAGGTGAACTCCTGGATGTTTTAGCCACAGACTCTTGCTCGTCGTAAGTCATCCACAGATTACTCTGTGACTGGGTACACACTACACCCTAATCTACCATGGGTTATTGTGTTATCTAAAAACAGCACATTTTCCACAAGGCAGGGTTAACATGTTGTCTGAATGCGGCACATTGTTTCTACGGTGGCTTGTTAACCATGTAGTGTGGTTTATTTTTCTCAAACAAGCCACCTTGAGAACCGATGGCTTGTTGGATTGTTCAGAGTGGTTAACAAGCCATGCTGCATGGTTAATGAGCTGCCCTATGGAAAACGTGCTGCGCAGCGTTCAGACAACACAATAACCCACCCTGTAGAAAAAGCAACTGTGTTCAGACAACATGATAACCCATCCTATGGAAACATGCTGCATGTAATTCCTGGTTGCCTTTGGCAACAAGGCAAGTTGTTAAACACAAGGCTGTTATTATGCTGTTGGGCACATGGCCCTGATCTGCTCCTCTCCCAAACTAACCCCCTCAGAAGGTGGAGGGGTTGCCTTCAAAGATGCAGGAGATGGGAATATGTAGAGTCACCTAGGCTGGGTGAGTTTTGAGTGCTGCAAATCTGAAGGAACAGTGTCCAAATGCCAGTCACAGTGACAGCTGGTTGTCATTTAATGATTGCTGCGCTAAGTGATGACTTGCACATGTGAATGAATCATCACAGTTCAATCAGCGTAAACAGAACTTCCAGATCACCTCAAACGCCGCCTCAGTAGAGTTGCTTTATGCATTTAGCCGCAAAGTATTATAGAGATGAAGGGGTCAATCGATGTATGTGTATGTTTCAATTGCACCATATTGCCTACCCATGGACTAAAATAATAAAACTTAAAACATAAACATTACTAAAACACTTAAAGTAATTAAGGGAATGATCCTATGGCCTAGACAGCATCGTGGGGTGGGTGAGGGATAAGATAGTTCAAGTTCCCAGGAACGAGGTCAGAGACAGCACTCTGACCTCAGAGCTGAGACTCAGAACTTCGACTCCCCTGGCCTGCCCAATCACAGTCAGCATGGAAAGAACCGCACCAGCTGCTTCTTTAAGATCTGGAATGAGACCTCAGAGAGGGAGGAAAGGGGGCATTTTGGTGGGTGGGGGAGTGGAGTGGAGAGGCCAGGATACGAGTTATCTTATGGCCCCTCCAGCCTCCTTCCCTTGCCCTCTGAGACACTTTCACTACACGAGCAGAAATCCCCGAATAGTGAAAATGCAGGATGGGAGGATGGGGTGGTGAAGTTGGTCTCAGTCACTCCTCCTGCCCTGCATAGGATGACCATAAGCCTCTGAGTTTGGAAGCTTATGATCATCGCAGTATGATTGCCTCCGAACAACACTATGAGCAAATGAAGAAGTCTTAGCCTGGTGTTGAAAACATAGCAATATGGGTGCTAGGCAAGCCTTTCTCGGAAGAGCATGCCAGAGTTGGGTGGAGGGAACCACTGAAAATGCCACTCACCAATCCTCTGAATGAAGGAGAACCTGGAGAAGGGCATCAAACACGGCCTCATCCAATGGTGTCATCTGATCTGGTCTAGAAGTTATCCCTGCCCCAGCAGTGTTTATGTGGCCTGATTCGGCTCCCATGATGTAGCATCCACTGGCACTCATCAGTGCAGGCTCCAGGTTCTTGAGCGACCTTGGGTCTTGGGGAGATGATGTAGCTAGACCCACTGACATTATCCGGCCTGGGTGGGTCAATACGGGCCCACACCCCAACATGTTTTGCATCTGTGCTGTATCCCACTACACCACATTGCTTCACCCACAAATCAAACTTCGGGATGGTGGTGCTGGGATTTAGCAGTCAACACTAGTGCCTTGGGGGCTGACTCTTCAGAATCCAATATAAACTTCTCCTGTTAACCTTCAAAGCTTTTCACGGTCTAGCTCTTTCCTATCTCTCCTCTCTCATCTCACACTATTGCCCCGCTCGTGCTCTTCGCTCCTCTGATGCCATGTTTCTCGCCTGCCCAAGGGCCTCTACTTCCCTTGCTCGGCTCCGTCCATTTTCTTCTGCTGCCCCTTACGCCTGGAACGCTCTTCCAGAACATTTGAGAACTACAAGTTCAATCGCAGCTTTTAAAGCTCAACTAAAAACTTTTCTTTTTCCTAAAGCTTTTAAAACTTGATGTTGTGCAGACTTTATACTGTTAGTTTTACCCTACCCTGTGCCTGCTTACCCTACCCTGTGCCTGTTTGCATTCTCTTCCCCTCCTTATTGTTTTACTAGGATTTTATTAGATTGTAAGCCTATGCGTCAGAGTCTTGCTATTTACTGTTTTACTCTGTACAGCACCATGTACATTGATGGTGCTATATAAATAAATTAATAATAATAATAATAATAATAATAATAATAATAATAATAATAATAATCCCCGCAGTTTTGCTGGTGTGAGGTGGTGGCGAATAATCCCCACTGGGGGAAGCAGCACGGGCTTTCTGGTGGCCATTAGGCTCGCTGGGCCCACCCCTCCCATAGCTTCCAATGGGAAGTGGCCTTCTGCCCGGGAACATCCCTAGAGCAGTGCCAGAATGAGGACGGATGGCAGAAGAGCCGCACTGACCTTGCTCAGACAGGAAACTTCAGGGCAAGTCCCCGACTTTTCTGCTGTGGATGTTCAGCTCTTTGCCCCGGGGTGGCTCCAAATCGGCGGCTGCATCATACAAACAACACGGTGCAAGTTCAGATCCACCCCGGGGCTCCCAGAGTGTATACACACTCTTGAAGTGTGCCACTTAGTGTGCGTAGCTGCTAAAATAAGCACTTCTGATTTAACAGCAGATTGCATTCAATGAGCGCCAGCTCTGTGTTTTAGCAGGCCCTTGGGCAAGAAGACACGCTCCATGCCACCACCACCCCAGTCAATCTAGCTTCTCACTGCCTTTCACTAGCTGCTATTGCTCCTCCTCCTCTTTGTCATCATTGCTACCACCTGCTTGCTTGACAGATACAGAGTCAGTGAGCAAGTAGGCCCTGGCATCTGTTGCTCATCCCGGAGCTGGTTACAGGGAACATACAACTCCCCTGTTAAAACAGCTCCACTGGCTTCCAGTCTGTTTCTGGGCACAATTCAAAGTGCTGGTTATGACCTATAAAGCCCTATATGGCTCTGGTCCAGGTTATTTGAAAGACCGACCATATTCTCCCTTATGAGCCTGGCCGTGCTTTGAGATCTTCTGGAGAAGCCCTTCTTTCAGTCCCACCATCTTCACAGGCGCGCTTGGTGGGAACATGGGAGAGGGCCTTCTCGGTGGCTGCTCCGGTGCTTTGGAACTCTCTTCCCGGGGAAGCTAGGCTGGCTCCCTCCTTGATGGGCTTTCGGAAGCAGGCTAAAACTTGCTTGTTCCAGCAGGCCTTTGGAGAATAATCTGGTCCTCCATCTATGTTAATGACTTATAATTTTGTCGTGTATTTTAAATATATATGTACATTTCTTTTCCTAGGTTTTACAATGTATGTTTTAAACTTTGTAAGGCTGCCTTGAGGCCCAGTATCAGGCAAAACGCAGGATACAACTAATAATAATAATAATAATAATAATAATAATAATAATAATAATAATAATAATAATAATAGGGGCAGAGCAAGAGGCAGGACAACAAGCAGCTTGAAAGGGTGAAGAGGAGGAGCAACTCCAGGGGACTTTTGTCAGTGGGCGCCTGCTAGGAGCTCACCTTGTAGGTCAGGGCTGGCGAAGCTCTTTCAGCCTGAGGGCCAAAGTCAGTTTTGGAGAATCTCTCAGTGGGACACATTCCATTGTTGGGCAGGGCTGAAGGCGAGAGCCAATGGCCAACGGAGCAGGGCCAATATACCTGCATATTTGAGCTTAAAGCTCTTAGGGCAGCCTTCCTCAACCTGGGGCACTCCAGATGTGTTGGACTACAACTCCCAGAATGCCCCAGCCAGCTGGCTGGGGCATTCTGGGAGGTGCAGTCCAACACATCTGGAGCGCTCCAGGTTGAGGAAGGCTGTCTTAGGGCCAGTGATCAAGCCTTAGCAGCAACATTTCAACCTTTTAGAAAGGAGAAAAAGCGGGAAGACCACCAAACGATCAGCCGTTGGGAGAAAGGAGTGGGCCTGTAAGCGTGTGCAGCACATTTTATTAGGGTACGTACCCAGGGTGGGGAAAGCGCTACCTTGCATTAAGAGGGCCTTTAAGGCCCTGATTGGAGCCCTGATTAAGGCCCTCTCCCCAGTGCTCCAATCGGGGCCTTAAAGGCAGCTGCCAGTAGCATGGTTGGGGGGAAATATGCACTTTCCGGAGGCTCCAGAGACATTAGGGTGTGCCTGGGCACACCCGGCACATCTCGGACGTATATCTATGTGTGGATCTAGGGGAAAGGGAAGCTCAGAGAGTCACATTGGGACACCAGGCACACCATTCTTGGTCCGCGGTTCTGAGGTTCTATGCCTGCATTAATGCACAGCAAGAAAGCATTCTGTTTCTGTACATCCCGGGGGCAGTTTTTTTGTTTGCGTTTTTAATAGAATCGTGTAAAATTAACGAGGGTCTTTTCCTCCGAGTGAAATCACTTCTCTCCTGATTGCAATTATAACTTCTTATTGCAAAATACTTATTAGCGTATTCTGTAATGGGGAATTCACTAATCAGAAGTGTCTCTTGTCATTTACATGTACAAACGGGCTGGAGAGACGTTCTTCTATAGACATTGCTAAAATTACAAAGGCTTTTCTGTGGGAAATTGCTTCTTCCTTAGGGCTACGCTCCTGCAAAGTTATAAGCACATAATTTCCGCTGCAAACTGCAGGCAGGAGAACTTGGCTGCTTATGACTGAAGGCATGATTACAACCTAAGTCTTTTTCTTGACAAATGCTATTTGATGTATTTAATTTAAATGGTAAATCACACGGTGCAACGTTCAATTTGAGATTGGGCAAAGGAGCGTGGGATGTAGAAAGGATAGGAATAAGGGTGAAATATGCCCTTTTCCTGCCTTAAATTGTTTTGTGTTTCTGAGTCTATGAGCAACCTGATTTATTGACCTTCAGTAAAATGTATGTTTTACTGAATTCTCGTGCAAAGAAAAGCAGTCTAACTATAGAACATTATTATTATTTTAGGGGAGGGGCTGAAGGTCAGTGGGAAAGCACAAGCTTTCTGAGTTCCACCCCCATCATTTCCAGGTAGGACAAAGAAAGAATCCTGCCAGATATCTTGGGGGATGTCTATACAGCTTCTTTACCCTGACCTAAACTTGCTGATTCACATTTCAGGACACATGACGCAGCCGCCCATTTGCTGCAGCACCGGGTTTTAACCAGAAAATGCGCAGTTTCGTAGTTGCGATTTACCACGGCTTTTGGATCAACCTTCGAGTTTGCACCGCATTATTGTTATGTGTCGTTGGGGGAGTTAAATTGAATGTTGAAATGTGGGCGTGGCTTTCAGGGCAGTGCAAAGTCATTGGCCGATTTCCCACCTATCGCGTCCTCCTCTGGCTGCCTCGTTCCTTCCCGCTGTTTTCATTTTTAATTATGTGAATCTGTGGAGCCCCACAGATAGAGCATATAAAATTAAAACAAAGAGGGGGGGAACGAGCAGCCAGAGGGAGGGGACGTGTTCAGTCCTCCTCTCGCATCCTCCTCTGCTGCCTCGTTCCTTTCCCCCCCCCACCGTTTTTTTTCTTATATGAATCTGCAGAGCTCCGCAGAAAAACCATTAGGGTTCTGTAGCTTTGTATGTGCGCATGTGCGCATTAATAACTGCACTACCAAAAAAAAAAGGTTCATGCTCACCGGAGCAACTTTGCTCTGCAAGAGCTCTCTCTCTCTCTGACTGCATATTCTGAGCAGTAAATTCAGGAGATATATCGCTGTTGCTGCTACAGTGTGACACTCTTCGCCTAGATTCAAATCTATGAAAAATCGGATTTATATTCAATGAGGAGCAATCCCGTTGTTGTATAGATGGGGGCTTGGAGAGCTGCTGCCAGTCAGTGTTGACAATACTGGGCTAGATGGACCAATGGTCTGACTCAGTATATGGCAGCTTCATATATGAATGAAAACTGTGCAAAACATCTCCTTTGCCACGGGCAAGCATTGCAATCTATATCATGAGTTCTTCCATATTTAATCTTGCTGCTGCTTCTTTTAATCGACTTCTTTTAATCGACTTCTCCATCCATTTTTGGGATGGAAAAAACATTGGCCAATGTATTGCTTGGCTCCCTCTCAACAGAGGTGACATGATAACAGTTTTCAAATACTGAAAGGCTGTCATTGCAGAAGAAGTTCTCTGTTGCTCTAGAAGGTAGTGCTAGAACTGATGGGTGGAAATTGCAGGGAAGCAGATTTTGGCTAAACGTTAGGAGACACTTCCTAAAAGGAGGAATGTGCGAATCAGCAAAACTTGAGCTGGCCAAAGTTCTCTGAATTTAATCTAATAGCTCGTTTTCATCTTGACTCAGTATCAGATTGCTATTTTTGTCTTCCTTTTGCCTGAAAATCCATGCCTGTTTCCGTGCGTAGTCTTCCAAATGAACGCATCGATTTTGCACATCTTTGAGACGTGTGTACAAGTTCTCCTGTTGATTAAAGCCTATTTGTGTGCATTTTTCAAATGTGTACATTTTTCACGTGTATTTTTGAAATGTAGGTATGCTGTAGAATTCTTTGTTTTTTTGTCCGCAAATCGCACTGCAAGTTTGGAAATGTACAGACTTCTGCTGCAGATTGTGTCTGAGTCCATGTTCAGTCTGGAAGGTGTGAACTAGACAATTCCTGATCAAAAAAAGGGAACTGATCAATAATGAAGCAGTCTACCTCGGGAGGTGGTGGGCTCTCTTTCACTGGAGGTATTTTAAGCAGGGGTCTGGAAACAAAGCCCTATGAAGAGAGACTGAAAGAATAATAGAATCATAGAATAGCAGAGTTGGAAGGGGCCTACAAGGCCATCGAGTCCAACCCCCTGCTCAATGCAGGAATCCACCCTAAAGCATTCGTGACAGATGGTTGTCCAGAACTGGGCATGTTTAACCTGGAGAAGAGAAGATTGAGGGGAGACATGACATACACCAAGGATGCTGTAGTTGCATCCTCCCTTTCAGATTCTCCATTGAGTGGGGGGTTGGAGTAGATGTTCTCCAGGGTCCCTTGCAACTCAACAAATCTAGGGTTTGGAGCTAGTTTTATAACATAGAGTGAGGCCAGTGGAGGTTGGTGGCTCCAATGTTAGTGGGGTGGTGAATCTGCTCCAGGTTTTAGTCAGAACCTGCCAGAACTTTAAAGAAGCTATCCAAGGTGATGGAAACCTGGAGTAGATTCACCACCCCACTAACATTGGAGCCACCAACCTCCACTGGCCTCACCCTATGTGAGTTACTGGTTCCTCTCTATTTGATCCTGGTTAGGCCTCGTCTAGAGTATTGCGTCCAGTTCTGGGCTCCACAATTCAAGAAGGATGCAGACAAACTGGAGCGTGTTCAGAGGAGGGCAACCAGGATGATCAGGGGTCTAGAAACAAAGCCCTATGAAGAGAGACTGAAAGAACTGGGCATGTTTAGCCTGGAGAAGAGAAGATGGAGGGGAGACATGATAGCACTCTTCAAATACTTAAAAGGTTGTCACACAGAGGAGGGCCAGGATCTCTTCTCGATCCTCCCAGAATGCAGGACATGGAATAACGGGCTCAAGTTACAGGAAGTCAGATTCCGGCTGGACATCAGGAAAAACTTCCTCACTATTAGAGCAGTACGACAATGGAACTAGTTACCTAGGGAGGTTGTGGGCGCTCCCACACTAGAGGCATTCAAGAGGCAGCTGGACAACCATCTGTCAGGGATGCTTTAGGGTGGATTCCTGCACTAAGCAGGGGGTTGGACTCGATGGCCTTATAGGCTCCTTCCAACTCTACTATTCTATGATTCTATGATTCCAAAACTAGCTCCACTGGGTGAGGCTATGAAATCCTACAATTATAGAGTTGCAAGGAACCCTGAAGAACATCTACTCCAATCCCCCACTCCACTGCCCCTCACCCTATGTTTCAAGACTAGCCCCGCCCTGGGTTTTGCTCCTTCTCTAGAATTTGTGACAAGATATCGGGAACTGGCTTTTCAATCTATCGATGGTTTCATAATGTTGTGATCGATTCTTTGTGCTTTAAAAATGCAGCATGCACACCCAGAGTCACCTGGTGCTTTGGTTACAGCTTAGAAATGTCCATGAATAAATAATATCCTATCATGGACATTGCATCATGCATCATGAATTGCACTGTAGAAAACAAAAGCAAAAAAAACAACCCACCACTTACGATCCATTAAATAAAAACACAACTCAGCTTAGCCACAGGGAACTGGGAACCGATGAAAGATAATAGCCTTGGAATATGCAGTGTTGCTTGCATGTGGCACAGGCTTAAATACACCCCCTTCCTATTCCTGACAATGCTAATCAATCATTTTTGCAATGCCATAGAACTGTTTTGCATTATTATTTTTCACTAGCATGCCATGGCACTGAATTTTCTGAGTTTCAGATCTTTTCTCTCTTTTGTGAAGGGCTCGGGAGAGGAATATATCATAATTTTATGAGCACCCCCATTCTCTGAGCGGCGAGAGGTTTCAGGGCCTTCTTTTGGGAGGAAGTCACTGGAGGCTTATTGGTGTTTTGTAATATTTTATCTACAAATACATAGGTTGAGCATAGGTTGAGCATATGTTGAGCATAGGTTGAGCATATCAGACACTCCAACCAGCACAGCCAAAATTCACAGCTCCCAGATCTCCTAGGGAGACAGCCAACATTCCAACATGCTTCCAGATCCCAAAATCGAACTCTCTCTTCTAAGGCAGGATCTACACTGCTGCTTTAAAACAGTAGTGACAACTGTCAGGGCCCAGGACACACTCCATATACAGTTTTCAAACCAGTTTTCATATCCTGCTTGGTGTAGATCTGGCCTAAGAATGCCTCACACTGCAGTCTTCTTCTTTTCACACAGATCGCTTGTTTTCATCTTTTTTTAACGACGGGGTTGGGGGAGATGTCCCCTTTTCAGACATTTGCTAGAGATTCAGAAGACCAGCTATTGAGAACACTTAAGCTGTATTTCCTTAACATGGCAACTTATTGCTAGACTATTTAGCTAGCAATGGAATATGCCAGGCTAAGCTGGGACAACCAGTTTGACCATGTTAGCATTCTCTTGTCCGGACCATAATCTTACAACCATACTTAGCATTGGAAGGAACTTGGAGGTCATTTCCTCAACCCCCCTGCGCACAATACTATACAAACAGCCCTTGTCTCTGTCTGTCTCTTGTCACACTCCAGATTCACACGTTAGTGTGCCTAGGAACAACTCCCCCCGCTCTGACCCTACTAGCTGCTAGAGGAAGCATAGTTCTTGACCTGCCCAGAACATGACATCTCTCTCCCCCTCTCTCTCTCTTTCCCTCCCCCCTCTCTCAGTTCCATTAATTGGTGGAGGGCAGGATCTAGTAGGATTAGTCACAGAATATGTGCCAAAATTGTATATCACCTTGGACAGGGCAGGAGGAAATGGACATCCCCAATCTTTCACTGGCTGGGTTCAGACAACATGATAAACAACATTAAAGGGTTGAGTATGGGTTGAGCGTGGGTTATTGTTGAATCATGGGTTGTTGCTTGAAACATGGATTATCATGTCTGAACCCAGCCACACTAACAAACCACGGTGAAACAACCCACAGTTCACAACTCAACAACAAAGGTTGGGTTACTTAGGGTGACTGGATTCAGACAACACAATAACCCATGGTTCAATGACAACCCATACTCAACTGATCTTTTGTAAACTGCCTAGAGAGCTTCGGCTATGGGGGTGGTATAGAAATGTAAAACAACAATAATAGCAACAACACTCAACCTTTGTGTGTGGGTTATCATGTTGTTTGAACCCTTTCTCTCTCTCTCTTCACTCCCTCCCTTGTTTTCCACTTCAGGGGCACATTTAAGAGATCTACTAGTTATTTTACTACAACTCAAGGTCCCTCCACCTACTAGAGCCAGCTGCAAGATAGTGGCTTGGGGTTGAACAAGAGAAAAAACAGTGGCTCATGGGACAGAGCCAGTTACCCACTGCAGCCATTAGCCGTGCTGGCTGGAATTATGGGAGTTGCAGTCCAACATATCTGGACAACATCTGGTTGGGGAAGGCTGGCCTGCATGAATCCCATGAGTCATGCACAGGGATGATCAGGGGTTTAAACAGCCCAATTTAAGGTGGGGGCAGCCTTCTTGTTGTTTACAATAAACAATGGGGAGTTAGAATCCCTTTGTCCATCTCCTGCAAATCATCTGGTGATCTACTGGTAGATCCCTCTGTACCTTTTGCCCACCCCTGAGTTAGAGAGATAGTGGCCCTGTTCAGAAGCCACCTTAAACCCCAGTGGTTAAGGCTTTATTGTTAACACAAAAAAACCCTTAACCACCGGGGTTTAAGGTGTCTTCTGAATAGGACTGCTGTATCCACTTTAACTTTATAGCTTCTGGTTTTCAACCAATGTTGTTTTATGGGTTTTTCTTGAGCCTTTGCAAACAAGAGACATGAGAACCTCAACACCAGCCTGCCAGTTTGTAGCCAAATGGGTGAATTTGGTTTCCATGGCAGCAGAGGAGGCAGAATATGACTGTGAGAGCATTGGCAGATGGATGCCTTCCGCTTCAGCAGGCAAGGCTCCCTCAGTCTAAAGAGTGAAGTTGTCGACAAACGTAGTTCTTAGCATGGGCTTCCCTGTGAAGTGCAAAGCTATTAGAGCTCTTCTCTGGAGCCTTAGGCAAGTCCAAGGTGTCAAGGGCCACCAGGTGGGGGAAGGCAAGTAGCCTGAATAGGAATTGAGCAACCAACCCCTCCATTCTTGGTCGTAACAAGGCTGTAGCCAAATTGCGACAGATCTGATTGTCTTCAGCATCCCTTAGAAGGTATCCATGGCTTGCGTGTTAAAAAACCACACACCCAAGCTTCATAAAATTTATTGTGAATGTGACAAAGCTTATTTGAACTGTGAATAGTTGTCAGGATCGGCCCAGAATCATAACCCGATGAGAGGTCCTCAGAGCAGGAGAATTCAACTGCCAGATCCAACGTAGAGACCAGCATTTTGGAGGCACCCAATCTAAATCCCTTCCCCTCTCATGTTTATGCTTGCTCTCAGCAAAGAGGGGAAATATGTTGGGAGATCCATGCATGAATCTCTCATATCACAACTACTTTAGTCCTGAGCTCTTGGAACTGTACTTGGGCATGGTGACAAATAGCTGTTTGCCCATGTGGATTAGCAAAACTCTGTTCAAGAATCATTCCCCTTTCTCTTCCTAAGTATGTAGTTAGGAACACAGAAAAGCTCCCTTGGTCCATCTAGCCCAGTAAGGTCAACACTAACTGGCAGTGGCTCCCCAGGGTTTCACCCTGAATTGCTGGAAATGCTGGCATTCGAACCTGGGACCTTCTGCAGGCAATCCAAGTGCTCTATCCACTGAGCTATAGCTACAGTTGGTGAATGATGAGTGCAAAGTTGCTTTTTTATGCAGCATGATTGAGAGCTCTTTATCAGAGCACCAATCCGCAAGACAGAAAATGCAAATAGGATTACTCTGGGGTAAATAGGTTGCAAATTGCCTACTCATAGGTGCCAGGAATCCAAGCAGTAGAAGCAAAGAAAGAGAATCATAGAATCATAGAATCATAGAATAGCAGAGTTGGAAGGGGCCTACAAGGCCATCGAGTCCAACCCCCTGCTCAATGCAGGAATCCACCCTAAAGCATCCCCGACAGATGCTTGTCCAGCTGCCTATTGAAGGCCTCTAGTGTGGGAGAGCCCACCACCTCCCTAGGTAACTGATTCCATTGTCACACTGCTCTAACAGTCAGGAAGTTTTTCCTGATGTCCAGCTGGAATCTGGCTTCCTTTAACTTGAGTCTGTTATTCCATGGAAAGCATTACTTTTCATTGAAATATTGAATCATCATGTATACCCAAAGGCATTCCATTAAGATTGGGCACAATTCTAGCATTTCCTAACCTTTTAGTCCCTGTTGTTGAAGCAGTAAAGCAGCAGTTTCTGCAGCTGAAACTCTCCCCACGGCCTGAGTTCGATCCCAGTAGAAGCTGGTTTCAGGCAGCCGGCTCGGGTCGACTCAGCCTTCCATCCTCCCAAGGTCGGTAAAATGAGTACCCAGTTAGCTGGGGGAAAGGTAATAATGGCCGGGGAAGGCAACGGCAAACCACGCCGCTATAAGGCCTGCCAAGAAAACTCCAAGAGTCCCTCCAAGAGTCAGTAATGACTCAGTGCTTGCACGAGAGGTTCCTTTCCTTTTTCCTTATTCTTATTATTATTTACAATATTTATATACTGCTCCCTGTTCAAAATTTCATAATGGTGTACAAGATAAAATAAAATAAAAACCAAATAAAACATTTCAGAACATAATATTTTTTTACCCTGTTTTGTTTATTTCAATGGACAATAAGACACAATATAAAATGTATACAGGGTTGCAATCCAAGCCTATTAAAATCACTGGTAGGTTTTTGCCATTGATTTCCATTGGCTGCAAATTGCAGCCTATTACCAAGCGGCATTATGATGAAGTCACTGAGCCCAGCATCATCTGCTCTCCAGGGACTCGGGCAGATTGCAGCCTTGCAGTCTTAAACCACATCAGCCTGCCCTTCTCACTGGCCCACCTATGAGAACAGTTAGATGGATGACTACATGAGAGAGGGCCTATTCTGCAGGGGGCCCATACCTAGGGTGACCATATGGAAGGGAGGACAGCGCTCCTGTATCTTTAACAGTTGCATAGAAAAGGGAATTTCAGCAGGTGTCATTTGTATGCATGTCGCACCTGGTGAAATTTCCACTTCATCACAACAGTTAAAGCTGCAGGAGCTATACTGCAGCTAAACTGTGACCAGATTTAAAAGAGGGCAGGGCACCTGCAGCTTTAACTGCTGTGATGAAGATGAAATTTCACCAGATTTCCCATATATACAAATGACACCTGTTGAAATTCCCTTTTCAATTCAACTGTTAAAGATACAGGAACCCTGTCCTCCTTTTCATATGGTCACCCTACCCATACCTCTGGAATAAGTTGCCATCAAGAGTCCATCGGGTCCCATCATTGCAGGCTTTTAAGAAGGCCCTGAAAACTTCCTAGTTTACTCTGATTTATGTTTTATCAGACTTATAGCTGCAATGTTGTTGTAGGTTACTGTCATGCTGATGTTTGTTGCTTTGGGAGGCATTTTTGTTATCTTTTTATTACCGCAGGATGGTAAACTCTACATCTGTTAAGTGTAGGGTGCTCCCAGATTGGGCTTTTATTTTGCAATCACCCTGTCTGGATGGTTGTGTGCTATCTCCAGTATCAGAGGCAGTAAGCCTAAATGCACCAGTTTCTGGGGAACATGGGTGGGAGGGTGCTGTTGCACCATGTCCTGCTTTGTTGGCCGATGGCTGGTTGGCTACTGTGCTGGACTAGATGGACCCTTGGTCTGATCCAGCAGGGCTCTTCTTATGTTCTTATGGAATTTTACATGGGTTGTCTTCCATTTTGTAACCCTCCCATTTCTTCCCCCCCCCCAAAAAAAATATTTTAAGGAAGGAAAGATGGAATAGTTGTGTTAGCATCCTGCATCCAGATTCTGGTTTCTAAGAGACCCAGGCAGGGCCAGCCCTGCCATTAGGCAGAATGAAGCAGTTGCCTCAGGCACCAGATGCTGGGAGGCGACAGGAAGGTGTTGGAGAAGAGACCTGTGTGCCAGGCAGCTCTGCACCACTAAGTTAGCTCGCTGCTTTCAGGAGCAGTGGAAGATGAAAATCGCCAGCTACGCCCTTTCCTAGAGTTAGAAGACCTAAAGACAGTAGTGCACGCACTGGTAACTTCGAGGCTCAACTTCTGCAATGCGCTGTACATAGGGCTACCTTTGTACCTAGTTCGGAAACTTCAACTAGTTCAAAATATGACAGCCAGGTTGGTCACTGGCACACCTCGGGGTGACCATATTACACCAACATTAAAATCACTCCACTGGCTGCCAATCAGTTTCAGGGCAAAGTACAAAGTGTTGGTTATTACCTTTAAAGCCCTACATGGTTTGGGTCCAGGTTACCTGCGGGATCGCCTTCTCCCATAAAATCCACCCCACACACTCAGGTCCTCTGGGAAGAATTTACTTTAGTCAGCCAAAACCAGGCTGACAACTGTTACCCCGAGGACCTTTTCTTCTGCTACTCTCAGACTGTGGAATGGCCTGCTGGGAGAGATTCACCAACTTAATATTCTTTCTGATTTTAAGGCAGCTATAAAGACTAGTCTCTTCTGGCAGGCCTACCCAGATGAATTTTACGATATCCGAGTATTATATTGTATGGGTTTTATATGTTTTTAATCAGTTTTATACATTTGATTTATATGGAATTTTTGTATTAAATGTTGCTCCCTGTCTCGATCCAGAAGGAGAGGTGGGTAAGAAATAAAATTATTATTATTATTATTATTTCTTTATTTACGGTCAACAGACCAATATAAAACAAGAAGATACACCATTATATAAAACAATACAGAGTAGGGATAAAAAAGAAGGAGTGTTACAAAATCACTAAAGATACTAGATTGTTATTTGTTGGTTTCTGAAAAGGGAACAGAATTGGGTTATTGGGGCCTAGCATAGTGAAAAAGGGAGGGATATATAGATAATAAAATTGCTAATCTGTGGATTTAAGCACAATCAACATCCATAAGCGATCTGGTGCGGATGGCCAAATTCAGGAATTTGGCCACCTGCTCAGTGGTAGATTTACTGGAGCCCTGAAGTAGACTAATCAGGAGTGACTCAGGGGATTGTCCAGGGAGACGTTGCATAATAGGACATAATAGGTCTTTTCTTGCCTGTTGGTAAAAATTGCAATGGAAGAGCACATGCAGAATGGATTCCACCTCGATGTTATTACATGGGCAGTATCTGTTTTTGGATGGAATTTTCTTATATCTGCCCTCCAGCAACTTGGAGGGGAGGACGTTAAATCTTGCTAGGGTGAATGCTTTTCTGTATTTGGGAATGGTTAACCAACCCAGGTATGGCATTCCATCTTTGCAAGAAGGGACTAGGAGACCCAATGATTGGGGGGAACATGGTCCCCAGGCAGTTCCCCGGAGCTCTTGGTGGTCTATATCCAGTAGTCTCTGTTTGGTGATCTGTTTAGCGCTGTCCAAGTCCAGAGATAGCAGGAAAAAAGGGGATAGCCCTATTGAGGTTACTTTTTGCACCACTGCCCTAGACCAGTGAGATTCGGAGGGTTCTAACAGGACTTTGGTAACCAAGGAGTTGGGAGTGAGCGTTAGGTGACAGCAGAGCCAGTAATGTATGGTGAATATCCAAGCTTGGCATTTAAGTGTTTTATTGTTATTATTATCGCTGAAAATAGATTAATCTACTCGTCCGGCTAGCTTTTGTAAATGGAATGGAAGGGGGCACCATTTTGTGCTTCACCTCAGGCAGCAAAATGTCTTGGGTCGGCCCCAGTCCCTGGACCTCTGAGCACAACAGGCATAAGACTGAGTGGCTTGCTTTGCAAAACTGCCTCGCTTTGCTTCGACTAACGTAGACAGGGGCCCTTTAAACATACAAAGTATCACAGCAGAATGGATATTATGCGGCTATAATATTGCAACACTCACCTGCCCTTACTTTCTCCATGCAGGAAGAACTGGCTGGCCAATGTTGGAAGTCCTAGCGCACGCATCGAACGGGCCAATTTTTCTAATGAGAAGGAGATTCCAAAACTTGACTTCGCTGGGTTCATCACAAGATATTAACTGGAAAGAGCAACAGCAAGCGTAGCATCATCACACTGCTGCTGTTGCATAATAATATCCACACTTTGCTGAAGTGCTATGATTGCACTTTTGGGAAGCTTTCTGCATGCGAGGAAAATGTATCGATTCTCTCATTTGCATTCAGTAGTCATTGTGTGTTGGATTAGTGGGCTGGGGGCGGGGGATAGACCACCTTTGCAGGTGCAGGACCCCTCCCCAAATTAAGGCCATCTCTACAGATTGCAAAAAGCAAATAGGAACCGATCGCAGGGCAAATGCAAATGTGAGCAAAGCAAAGTGGATGTGACTTTAAATTATATTTTTATGTCTAGCGTTTTTCCCCCCTTTTGAATAATAGCTATTAGAAGAGGAGATTTAGTTGCAATGAAAGCATCTCTCTCAGAGTTATTATTAGCTTGCGGAAGCAGTTTTCATTGAGAACACGGCACAGAGAGAACGGTTTGCTGCCCCCTCCCTGCACGCCATAGTCTCAGTCCTGATTGGGCCATCCATGGCCGTTAATTAGAAGTGAGTTGGGCGGAGCAAGGGGGGGGAACCTAGACACATTAAATACAATCATGCATTGAATGTCCCGTCCAGCTTGATCCACTGTCCAACACATAATTAAGTAGGCATGGTGTATTAATTTCAATAGGAATTCCATGCACATGGCTGTATCTGGTTGTGGCCTTGGGGATTATCCCTTTCTTAGTAGGCATGTTAATGTGTTTATTTATACAGCAATCAAATGCATATTTATTTGGAAGGAAGTTCCATTGCATCGAACGGCGCTTACTAGCAGGGCAATGTGTATAGGATTTCAGCTTTACTGATCTTTCTCAGCAATACTACACCTTACGTCTTAAAGCTCACACGTGACCACATAAAATATCAGTCTGATTCCTTTAGGGCACAATCCTATGCATGTTTAAACTGGGGAAAAAAGTCCTACACTACCCAGGTGGGAATTGTAGACCTTTTTCTGTCTAAACATGCATAGGATTGTGTCCTTAAACACTTAACCTTGGGCATCAAAAGCTAGCCCCAAACAGAAGGGCCTTGCAGTAGTTCTACTCAGGTTTGCAAAGCCAGTTTCTGGGGCTGTTCACACAGTGCATTAACCCACACTCAGTGGTTGAGTGTGGGTTGTTTTGAACCTTGGGTTGTTTGTTGAACCATGGGTTAGCGTGTTGTCTGAACTCAGCCAGGATGGCTTAACCATAATGGCTTGTTAACCATGCAGTGTAGCTTGCTAACCACCGCAAACAACCCAACAACAAACCTTGAGTTCTCAAAGAGGCTTGTTTGAGAATATAAGCCACAGCGACTGGTTTCACAAACACACTAACCCACACTCAGTGCAGGTTGTGGTTGAACTGTGGGCTAGCATGTTGTCTGAACCCAGGACATTTTCCACAGGGTGGCTTATAATAAAACCATGCAGCGTGGCTTATTTTTCTTGAACAAGCCACCTTGGGAACACATGGTTTGTTGTCCTGGGTTCACACAACACACTAACCCACAATTCAACAGACAGCCCATGGTTCAACAACAACCCACACTCAACCACTGAGTGTGGTTTAGCATGTTGCGTGAACCCAGCCAGTGTTTAATTTTATATTGTAAACTTCTTAGGGCATTAACGTTTTGGAGCACTGAGCTTGCTTTGGAAGTGCCTTTAATGAATTCAATCTACATGTACCTTTCCAGGGTCAAAATTAGGGTAGTCCCCTATGAAACCACCAAGAAACCTGGAACAGATTTATACTTTCAAAATATTAACGAGGCACTAAATGAACAAATAAACATTTTAAAAAATGAAGTGTTTGAGTATTTTATATAGAAAAACGAGGTATACAGATGTTGAAATAAATAAGCAAACATTTTAAAAAATAAGAATGTGAGGATGGCCAAAATTCTAGTTGAGACAGCATTTGATTCATGTTATGTTCATCTGTTGTTCAAATTACAAAAGTGGAATTAAGACAAATTAAACCCATGGCTGAAGGCAACACTGTGAATTAAATGATGTACATCTTCACCCTAGGATACTATTTATATTGGTAGCATTGTATCAAAAGCAAAGAACCATCATTAACGTCTTCAGCAGCGAGGAGATTTCACAGCTGTAGGATGGACACCAAACACTCCGCTCTCCGTAGCCTTATGGTCTGAATTGGGGACATTATGAATGAACTGATCAGAAATGGGCCTGACACACTGATAGAACTGTATAATTCCAAGACCATTTTGGAGTATTGGATTTCATGAGTCGTGTGACACCTTAGAGTGTAACAAATGTATTGTGGCAAAAGCTTATGTAAGCAGGTGTCAACGTGAGAGGCATGCAGTAGCAGGGTGAATTCATTGTTTTAGCTATAACAGTATCTGAACAAAACACATGTTTACCCTGTTGTGGCTGCGCAGCGGAGCTGCATTGTTTATATGATGCAGCTGCCAACTCACATCCACATTGGGCTTTTAACCACGAAACTGTCCATTTACTGTGACTTTTCCCTTTGCTCCAAGGCCACGTTGTTTCTTCATGTGTCAGTGGTGGCCTCAGTTTGGGTTATGCAAGTGGGCGGATCAGGTAAGCACAGGAAAGCAGAGTAGGGTGTATGGGGCATGCTTGACAAGCCAAATGGCTGCTACCGCTATGTTTTTTCTGTCTGGACAGCACACACGCCCTCTCAACATCTAACTTCATCTTTTCCGCCTTGCAGCAACAATGCTGTGTCTATACAGTGTTGTATAGACACCCCCAGGGTTGGATTCAGATTGGCAGAAGTCAACTTCCCCACCCTCTCTTTCCCACAGCAGCCCTTCCCCTCCCCCGCCCGCCCAGTGAAAACATTACACAGTGTGTTAGAAGGCTCTGCTGAATGGGGTGAGCTGCAGTGTGGGGACAGGGAGGATCCCCAAAAACCAGGCAGAGGGAGAAGCCCTTCCTCTCGTGGAAGGTCCTTTCTTCTCACAGATCCTGGATCCAACCCATGATCAGCAGACTGTTGAAACATCTGGTGGTGGATGATACCTCTTTAGGCTGCAGGTGGGAGCTCAAATGTTTGAATGCATTTCCTAAAGGAAAAAATGCACTGTACGGTCAAAACTATTGTGTCAGGGAGAAGGCTGGGTTATCACTCACGTTCTAAGGGCTCCATCACACGTAATTTTTTCCCTGTTTCGCCTCCGCGATTTTTTACCTCCAATGCTTTGCTTGTTTGCTCTTCTCCACTCCACCCCACCCCTTCTCCCTCTGGTTCATCAGTTGCTCCTTCCCCCTTTAACAAGACACGTCCTGTCAGATGAGTCCTTCAACCAGACCGCCTTTCTGTCTGGCAAAATTGGAACGACCCTTTAATCTGGCTCTTTCGGGGCATCGAGGGAGTACAATCCTGTCTCTGCAGAGAATTGGGCATTGTACGATTCCAAAAAACACTTTCGAGCCTGGGATGCGAGGTTTGGGTTTTATATTGAGGATTAGAGCCGGCTGCTGGGAGAGATCGCTGATGCAATCCATTCATGCCAACAGCCAGGCTCCTGTCACAGCACACGTCTCCAACAAAGGAAAATGTACTTAGGGAAAATAATTCAGACTTTAGGCCTTCTAGGAAAAAATGGAAAAGGCTGGGGAAAAGGTGGGGTGCCAGCAGGACAGGCACAGCCTCATGTGAGTATTGTGCTGCAAACCCGCACATCAGGCATGGTGAGAGTGCACTAAATCACTGGTGTGATGGAGCATTAAGAAAGCAATTCACATGTTTAATGTGTTCACACATTATATTTCATATGTTTTCTGGCCTGGGGAATACTAGCAAAATGTCCCATAGATGGAAACTATAACATCAGGATATTCCCTGTGCTTCTGCAATAAAAGTGAGAGGAATGCTACTCCTGCCATTCATGCTCAACACATTGCTAGAAAAGAAATATGTCTGCTATGATCATTTCTTATCCTTGAAAAGTGGCAGATGCACTGAGCATGGCCCAATGGATTGCACCTGACAGGTGTCTCCAGCCTTGCTCCTTCCACTTTCATAGTGGAATGGATTAGTGATGGACATCAGGACGGGCCAGAACTTCACGTTCAAATGAATGCATATTCAAATCAGGACTCTCATGTTCAAATGAATGCTCACCCCTATGTGCCCTGAAAACATTGGGAGTTGGAATCTCAACTGTCGCATGTGACAATAATGTTGGCAAGTTGGCAAGAATGCAAAAGTACTGGCACTTAGCACGTATGACCTAAGCAGGCCTTCTCAGGCACAGTTGGTCTGATGTCATTTGTGGTTGAAGCACGAGTTCGTTTTCTAATTAAGAAATGGGCACTTGAAACAGCCTACCATAGTGGGACAGCATGTGCGTGAAGAAGTGTTCATTCCAACAACCAGATTAGTTTTCATTGGGTCTTTTGTACATGTCCAGCCATGGGGTATTTCATCAAGTTCTTGCCTGAGCTTCTAATAAGTTGCTACCATTCCAAACACACACGGCTTTTGTGATCACCCACAAGCATCCTTTGTTGAACTTCTTGAGGGTGACCCTTGTTCAACTGAAATGCAAAATGGCAAAGATCAGATATAGGTCTTGTTCAATAGCCAGAATATCCTTCTCCTAGCCGGAGACTGTGAGTGTGTATTTCCTCCTGGGTGAAAATTATCTGTATAATTTCTGAGACAATGCTGGGCTACAAGACGTACAACACTGCTCAACATGTTCTTGCTGTGCTGTGGGGGATAAAAAGATGGTGTAAGAACTTGCTTAAACTGGGGCTGTTCACACAACATGCTAACCCATACTCAGTGGTTGAGAGTGGGTTGTTTTATTTATTTATATATTTATGTATTACATTTTTATACTGCCCAATAGCTGAAGCTCTCTGGGCAGTTTTGAAGCGTGGGTTATTTGTTGAACCATGGGTTAGTGTGTTTTCTGAAAACAGCATGTTTTCCACAGGGTGGGTTATTGTGTTGTCTGAATGTAACCATGCAGTGTGGCTTGTTAGCCACCCTAAACAATCCAACAACAAACCATGGATTCTCAAGGTGGCTTGTTTGAGAAAATAAGCCACACTGTGTGGTTAAAAATCCACCCTGGCTGCATTCAGACAACATTGTAACCCACAGTTCAACAAACAACTCATGGTTCAAAACCATTGAGTGTGGGTTAGCGTGTTGTGTGAATGGGCACACTGAGTATTGCAGGAGCCTCTGTGGTATGAAGGCTGAACTGATAATGTATAAGAGATATATAAGGGAGCTTTCCCATGGAACTCACTTATACATTTTTTGTGGGGGTGGGTGGGTATAATTGTTTATGTATTCTAAGCCTTTCCCATCTTTGGGCAAACTTTCAAATGCACAAACGGACTGAAGGATCAGAAACTCCACTTAATGTTAAGGAGGGACCATGAAATATGACCAGATGGTTAAAGGAAGAAGAGTGCAAATTTCCAGATGATCTGGAAGGGATGAACAAAAGCATGCATGATACCAAGGAAACGAGCAGGTATGAGTATAGAAAATGAGCACGCCTCTCAGCCAGATATTACCAGGGAAGGAAGTTGGGAGGGATGAAGGCAGAACTTCAGATCATGCCTGGGTGCAGTGGAACATGAAGGCTGTGGATGCCATGGCCAGTATACTTTGGGATCATTCTGCAAACTCAAATAGCACCAGAGGGCCTGTTCAGACGACACTTCAGGCTCTGTGGTTAGCAAAACTGTGGTTCTCTAGGGTTAGCACTAACCACAAGCCGTGCGGTCGCACGCAACACTTTAAGCTGTGGTTAGAGCCACCAACCCTGCTGCAGATGGTCCGACTGTGGTTAGTGAGTGAGCAGGGTTTAGCAAAATGCATCATCACACAAGACACCTTAAACCCTGCTGCTTAACCAAAAGCCTTAACCAGCAGGGTTTAAGGGGTCTTCTGAACAGGCCCAGTAGAAGTCTGCTGATTTTTTATCATTGGGCAGCTGGTTGCCCATTACACTAGTGCAACCGTTTGTGCAAGCAGTTGCACAAGCGGTTGCAGAAGAGTTATGTGCAGTGGGTTGGACAACGGGTTGCACAAGCATAATGCTCGACTGCTTGCGCAACCGCACTTGTGCAAATGTAGTTGGATTCTTCTCTTGTGTATATTTCAGAACCTGGTTTCCACTGGCGCAATTTCGCTAACGGAATGACGTAGTGGGATACTGCCCTGTGTAGCCAGCAATCTAAGGCACGAGGCATTGGGAGGGAGACCTGAACTCCAGGCTCTGAGAAAATGGCAGGGACCATGATAATCTGCTCCCTACACATTAACCCACATAATTCCAGAAATAAAGAGCAGGAACAAATAGGTTTCACAGGCTATTTGTTTATTTATTACTTATATCCATAAGATGCTTATAAAGCAGGTTCTCTAGGTGTCATGAAATTATTTTAAACTAAATAATAGTACAATAATATAGTTCATGGCTATTGCTCTCTTATTTATTATTATGGCAACCCTGAATGGGTTTTAGCTAATTACAAGTCATATATAAAATCAAATACAACAAATACATCAATACATATATTACATTATATTACATAGTATTATTCCACATATGGCTTCTGATAGGATGCCATTTGAATTATCATAGTTCTTAAAGTACAGCCTTATTCAAAAAGGCTTTCCTGATTTTTGCCACATTCACCGCAAAATAGGCTAGATTCAACGATATAGAATTCATTGTGAGAAGATGGACGATTTTGTCCCGGTCTGTGCTGTGGGCCATTTGTTCCAAATACCTTGCTAAATATCTATTCCTGGGGGGTCTCATATAATCTGCAACATAGAATGTAGTGGGCTGTGTCCTCCACCACCTGGGCAAATAATACAATAAAATACAACAAAGTTCTAAAAACACAGCAATACACACACAAAAACCCAACCTGATAAAAATAGTAGTATGAATTCAGAAGCCAATAAAATAAAGATTATAAAAAAATACAATGCAAAGCCAACCTGATAAAATACAGTATAAAATGTGGAGCTAAGACCTAACAATAAATAGAACAGGAGTAAAAAAAACAAATCATTACATACATGAAAACCAAAAACATTGACATGTAATAGCAAGTAAAATAACAAAGGTTTAAAAGTCCTGGGAGAACAAACAAAAAAGTTTTCACCTGTTGCAGGAAAGAAATCACTGTTGGTGCCAAGCCAATTCCCTTGGGGAGAGTGTTTCATAACCCTGGGGGCCACCACTGAGAAGACCCTCTCTCTCTAATAGCCACCCTCAGAGCTTCAGAATGAGGAGGCACTTGGAGGAGTTTCCTGCCACAATTTTGCTTGAGTCTCTTAATTTAGTCAGTTATAGACCTTGCTGCCATCATGCATGCATGGAAGACAATTACTATGAAAGAAGCTGAGCAAGGTACATTGTTTCTCCCTTCAAAGGAGGCTGAGGAAAAATTGGGGCAGCAACAGCAGCCTGAGCTGGTTTTGTTTTTTTTAAAAAAATGCTCTCCCCTGGTCTGTGCAATTTAGTGGCAAGATCATAGAATCATAGAATAGTAGAGTTGGAAGGGGCCTCTAAAGCCATCGAGTCCAACCCCTTGCTCAATGCAGGAATCCACCTTAAAGCATCCCTGACAGATGGTTGTCCAGCTGCCTCTTGAATGCCTCTAGTGTGGGAGAGCCCGCCACCTCCCTAGGTAACTGGTTTGATTGTCATACTGCTCTAACAGTCAGGAAGTTTTTCCTGATGTCCAGCCAGAATCTGCCTTCCTGTAACTTGAGCCCATTATTCCAAGTCCTGCGCTCTGGGATGATTGAGAAGAGATCCTGGCCCTCCTCTGTGTGACAACCTTTTAAGTACTTGAAGAGTGCTATCATGACTCCCCTCAATCTTCTCTTCTCCAGGCTAAACAGTTCTTTCAGTGTCTCCTTATAGGGCTCTTCTTGAAGGGCTCTCCAGTCCAAGTCCTGTTTAATGGCAAAGAGCCATTAGAAGGGAGAGCAGCAGAGGCCTTGAATTTGTCCATCCACACTTAGTACCCAGCCAGGAGGCTGACCTGGTTGCAGTCTTTCCCACTATGGTGAGGTGCATTGTATTTCTACTTAAATGAAAGTCAATATTTCTACATTTGCTTCATCATGCATTGGCACATGCATCCTCTTCGCCTCCACCTTTGCACAAGTGCTGACGTCCTGCTGTATTTGATGTGCCGTGAAGCAGCTAGGCAGTCTTGCAGCCGTGTTCCCCAGCAAAGCAAGATGGGATTTGCATTTGCTGCCATACTTTCCCCTCACATGACACCAATCTGTCGAGTTTCATTTCCCTGAAGCCCCCTGCAGCTCCCTTCCCCGGCCCTCCTGTTATTCTTAGAAATCTGTATGCATGTTTGCAAACAGAATCCTCTTACTCTGAGAGGAGAGCGAGCGAGCATGTTTGCGCAGGATTAGTCAGGAGAGCTTACTGATTAGTGTGTAGCCTCCATCTCATACAGACAGAGAAGTGTCCATAAATACCAGGCTGGGAGAAACAGTGGCATGAGCTGAAATTAAGAAGGGGCCAAGCAGGGAGCGGAGGGGAGTTAAGAAACTTAGCAGCAACAAAACATCACCACATAGCAGGTAGTCCTGGAGCAATGTGTGCGGCCAAAACTCTGTGTGAACTTAATTCATAAGAACATACAGAAGAGCCATGCTGGATCAGTGCATCTAGTCCAGCTGTCTGTTCACACAATGGCCAACCAGCTGTCAATGGCCAACCAGAGACTCACAAGCAGGACATGAGTGCAACACCACCCTCCCACCCAAGTTCCCCAGCAACTGGTGTATACAGATACTTACTGCCTCTGTCACTGGAGGTAGCACATAGCCATCAGGACTATTAGGCAATGATAGCCTTCTCCTCCAGGAATTTATCCAACCCCCTTTTAAAGCCATTCAAATTGGTGACCATCACTACATCTTGGGGTAGTGAGTTCCATAGTTTAACTATGCACTGTATGAAGAAGTCCTGCCTTTTCGCTGTCCTGAATCTCCTACCAATCAGCTTCATGGGAATTCACCCTTGCCGTAGAGCAGTCTTTTCAAGCAGTCTCTGCAACACAGTGCTCTCCAGATGCTTTGGACTACAAGTCTCATCAGCCATAGGTTGTCCAAAACACTTGGAGGGAGAAACCCCATTGCAGGAACCTGGCCAAGAAACAGCCAAGAGGAGTTTGTGCTCCAGCAGCATTGGATTGAGACTCATAAAATCAAGGTGTCACAGAAACTCAAGGTTAGAAAGATCCACAATATTTATTTATTTATTTATTTAAGGATTTTTATGTCGCCATTCAGCCAAAAAAGGCTCTCACGGCGGCTTACAAAAGTATTTCTTGACAGTCCCTGCCCACAGGCTTACAATCTAAAAGACATGACACAAAAGGAAAGGGGACTGGGAGGGAGGAGGAGGGGGGGAAAGGAAAGCAAATTCAGGCACTACAATCTTAGTTGCAAAGTTCAGCAGTTACAGTTGACAGCAGGAGGGAAAGGGGCTCTCAGCTGGAGCTGGACCCAGGCACGGTGGAGAGGTGCCTGGCTGCTGCTTCCTCCCTCACTGGTGGCCTCTGCAGTTACAGTTGACAGCAGGAGAGAGGGGGCTCTCAGCTGGAGCTGGACCCAGGCACGGTGGAGAGGTGACTGGCTGCTGCTTCCTCCCTCACTGGTGGCCTCTCCAGAGACAGTTGGTAGCAGGAGGGAGGGGGCTCTCAGCTGGAGCTGGACCCAGGCACGGTGGAGAGGTGCCTGGCTGATGCTTCCTCCTTCACTGGTGGCCTCTCCAGAGACAGTTGGTAGCAGGAGGGAGGGGGCTCTCAGCTGGAGCTGGACCCAGGCATGGTGGAGAGGTGCCTGGCTGCTGCTTCCTCCCTCACTGGTGGCCTCTGCAGTTACAGTTGACAGCAGGAGAGAGGGGGCTCTCAGCTGGAGCTGGACCCAGGCACGGTGGAGAGGTGACTGGCTGCTGCTTCCTCCCTCACTGGTGGCCTCTCCAGAGACAGTTGGTAGCAGGAGGGAGGGGGCTCTCAGCTGGAGCTGGACCCAGGCACGGTGGAGAGGTGCCTGGCTGATGCTTCCTCCTTCACTGGTGGCCTCTCCAGAGACAGTTGGTAGCAGGAGGGAGGGGGCTCTCAGCTGGAGCTGGACCCAGGCACGGTGGAGAGGTGCCTGGCTGCTGCTTCCTCCCTCACTGGTGGCCTCTGCAGTTACAGTTGACAGCAGGAGAGAGGGGGCTCTCAGCTGGAGCTGGACCCAGGCACGGTGGAGAGGTGACTGGCTGCTGCTTCCTCCCTCACTGGTGGCCTCTCCAGAGACAGTTGGTAGCAGGAGGGAGGGGGCTCTCAGCTGGAGCTGGACCCAGGCACGGTGGAGAGGTGCCTGGCTGATGCTTCCTCCTTCACTGGTGGCCTCTCCAGAGACAGTTGGTAGCAGGAGGGAGGGGGCTCTCAGCTGGAGCTGGACCCAGGCACGGTGGAGAGGTGCCTGGCTGCTGCTTCCTCCTTCACTGGTGGCCTCTGCAGAGACAGTTGGCAGCAGGAAGGAGGGGGCTCTCAGCTGGAGCTGGACCCAGGCACGGTGGAGAGGTGCCTGGCTGCTGCTTCCTCCCTCACTCAATATATGTGTCTGCACCCAGCTAGTCCTCAAGTTCCACACATGCATTGAATCAGTTGGGTGCGGTTTATTTCTTTTATTGTGTTTTTTAACTGTTTTTTTTTAATTTTGGGTTGTTGTTTTTAAATTCTACATTTCAATTAAGCTTTAGTGTTTAATCTATATTTTATTGTTAGACACCTTAAGTGTCATTTTTTTTTGGCATATAGCTTGTAACTTAAACAAATGATAAATATTAAAACTGGCACCATTCAATTTAATATAAGTCATGTTTTACCTTCCAGGCAGTGATACACAATACAAAATAATTCTGGGGGCCACTTTTACATTTTTATTAACAGGACTGAACCAACTCTGCTAATTGTGGAACTAGGGTGACCATATGAAAAGGAGGACAGAGCTCCTGTATCTTTAACAGTTGCACAGAAAAAGGAATTTCAGCAGGTGTCATTTGGATTCATGCAGCACTTGGTGAAATCCCCTCTTCATCACAATAGTTAAAGCTGCAGGAGCCCTGCTTAGCGTGACCAGATACAAAAGAGGATAGGGCTCCTGCAGCTTTAACTGTTGTGATGAAGAGGGAATTTCACCAGGAGCACTTGTACCTGCTGTGCTAATATCCCAAGCAGGGAGCTATATCAGTGATCCTCCATCAATGGTAAACACTGGCTGAATAACTCAGCTGACCCTTGAGTATGTTGAGCTAACCCTTTCCTTTGCCTGCTCAGCTATCCAGTTTTCTGTTACCAGGCAAAAGACAAAAATGTGTGTTTCCCAGGGCAAAACAGAAGCCATCAATTGTTAATTAAATATTGCTGTGGGTAGGAGTTACGAGGCTGTTGTGACAGGTTTTCGTGACAGTATGGCATTCTTACAGAACAGAAAACCCATTTGGAGCTGTGAAATGGAGAAAAATATTCCTTGGCCTCGGGCCAGATCAGCACCAAGCAGGATAGAACAGTTTGAAAGCAGTTTGAAATGATATATGGAATGTGCCAGAGGCTCCAACAGCCATCAATACCATTATAAACCATTACAAAGCAGTAGCAGGGTGACCATATGGAAAGGAGGACAGGGCTCCTGTATCTTTAATAGTTGTAAAGGGAATTTCAGCAGGTGTCATTTGGATGCATGCAGCACCTGGAGAAATTCACAACAGTTAAAACTGCAGGAGCCCTGCTCTCTTTTGTATCTGGTCACTCTAGTATAGATCCTGCAGCTTTAACTGTTGTGATGAAGAGGGAATTTCACCAGGTGCTGCAGGTATACAAATGACACCTGCTGAAATTCCCTTTTCTCTTCCACTATTAAAGATACAGGTGCCCTGTCCTCCTTTCCATATGGTCCCCCTAAGCAGTAGTGTAGGTCCTGCCTTTGACTTACTTTCCCAAACAATAAGAAACCCTTAGCATTATTTAGGGCAAACAGGAGAAGACAGGAACACAAAATGAAGTCAGGCATAACATTAATCATGAAGTCCAACTTCACTTTGGAAAAGTCTTGTATGCGGGGCCGGCCCTGCTGTTTGGCAATATGCACCAATTGCCTCAGGCAGCACTGGCATTCCCCTAGCCACTTGCCTTTGTTGGAACACCAAGCTGTGTATGCCTCATGACTGTTCTGCTGGGGCCCTAAATTTGCCTGCTGCCTTAAGTGCAGCAAAAGATGCTATCCCATCACCCGTTTTGAAACAAGATTCAGAGCTCTAGAGTTCTGACTGTTTCTGACTGAAATGTGGAGCAAATTCACCACCCCACTGACAGCGGAGCCACCAGCCCCCACTGATGTAGGACCAGCTTCTTTTTAAGTGGTCTGAGAGCTGTATTTGTAATTCAGAGTTAAAGAGGTCCAGCAACCTCTTGTACAGGTGCAAAGTTGCTTCTCCATAATTACTCATTTTCCTTTTCTTGAAGGTTGTAGTTTTCAAGATAACAATGGCTCTGTAGATTTTCCCCTCTGACATCATGGTTTGTAGAGTCCTAATCTAAAATCTTACATAAAATATGCTCTTAGAAAGAAAACCACCATGGTTAATGTATTAGGACAGGTCTCTTACATGCATAGGTCAATGCAATCACTCTGTACACTTCATTCCAGGAAGCAGAAGTAACTGAGGAGTTTATTAGAGGGAGTTAAGTGCATTTTTTTTTAAAAAAAAAACTTTTATTATTTTTTCATTGGCATCACTCAGAAGAAGGTACCCGTTCGTTGCCTTTGAGCAATAATGTGGCAAGTGGTCCTGTGGGATATTAGAACAAATATTTCACAAGTTATGCTGTTCTGAGGAAATTGTTTCTTTCCTGGCTGGGGATTATGGGAGTTGTAGACAAACATATCTGGAGGACCAACTGAGCTAGAACACATATGAACTGTATGTTGTCATTTGCCCATGATTTTTGTATTGGGGCATTTATTTTTTACTAGGATCTTGTGTGTCTCCTATGTGAAGTGTATTTTATAGGAAGTATTTTATGATCTCTTTTTTTATATAAATATAAGGTCTCATGCAGTGCAATTTTATTCACTGTATTCTATTCTAATCCTTCCTAAGGAAGTACCATGGAATATAGAGAGGCTACCTTCCAGGTAAGTATGCATCAAACTGCAGCATTGCTGTCTTATGGTCACAGAAATGTATTTGATTTCAATTTCTGTGTTGATGGGTGCCAACGTTATTGCAAACGATCACTAATATGATCACTAATACCATATGGAAAACAAAATAAAACTTTGGAACACATGAGGCTGTTATTCAGCCATAAATCCACAGTATCTGCTTTTGGTTTCATCAGTGTTTCCTCTACATAACCTCTAGGCGACACTATGGTATAGCGGAATAGTGTAAGTATAGAAGACAAAATCCCGCTTTCTTTTGCTTTTACAATTAAATGTCGCATTTTCCCTGCTCTTTTTTTAAAAAAAAAACTTTCCGGAAGTGCTTGTTAGACACAGAAGCAAAACTGAAGGGTCACATTATCATCTAAAGAACTCATAAACAACCACGAATAGGGAATGATGAGTGCATGATAAATGCATCATGTAGAAAACCCCATCGAGTCAGACTATTGGTCCACCCAGCCCAGTACGGCCAACACTGGCTGGCAACAGCTCTCCAGGGCTTCAGGCACCAGCTTTTCCAGGCTTACCAGGAGATGTCAGGGATTGAACCTGGTAGAGCAAAAGAAGTGCTTTACCACTGAGCTATGGTCCTACCCCTCAGAGCCAGGGTAGCATAATTACTAAGAATCAGAAGGTCTTCCATTTAAATCTCACCTCTCTCATGAGCTTCTTAGGTGACTTAGGGCGGCACCATTTTGCTATCATGGCTCATCTGAGCATTGATTGTCTTCACCTCCATGAGTTTGTCTAACCCTTCAGGAAGTCATCAAAACGTGTAGCCGTGACTCCTTCCTCTAGCCTGCCCTGTGTCTTTTGTCTTGTCCTGAACTGCCAATCAATAGCATCTGGTAGCCCCAAGTTCTAGTATTCTGAGAGGTGGGGGGAAGCCTCTCTGTCTACTAACCTGGTTTCACCACAGTGTAGCTAGCATGGGATGGGTGGTGCTCTCACTGCCTGCCTTCCGCTGGGGATGGGTAGAAAAAGTGCATTCCTTTTCATCAGGCCGTTAGGGGCCTGCTAGATTATGCCGCCTAGATAATGAATTTAGGTCATCAGCAAAGCTTCATTCAGGGTACGGCTTAACTCTGACAAATGGTGCCTAATAGCCTATTCTTCTTGCTACGCCATCCATTGTTGGGAGCACTGTGGCACCCCGGTCATTATCCTGCTTTAGAGGCATCAGCAAACTTAGATAACCAGGCTGGAATTCCGCCTTTCCCATGTTTCTCTGCCTGCCTCTGGGTTATGCAGGTTGTTTTTAAATGCTATCTGTGGCATTGCTTACAGATTCTTTAGCATGCAGGCTCTTCACATGTTGATGTTTCTACGTGCACACTTAGGAATGGGACAAACAGGTGTTTGAAAAGACCCATATCATATGGGTACAATTAATGCAGTTCCCCCATACACACTTCATGTCAAACCCAAATTTGTTGCTGGGTAATGTATGAAATGACTCTTCACAGAACTAGGTTAATTGGGTACGGGCTTTTCCCATGAAAAGCATTTTGCTCTCCCCAATTGCATTTTCCCAGTTGTGAATTGGGTTTGTACCTATTTTATTACTTTAAAAAACACAACTTTGGCTGTGTTCGGACAACACAATGTCAATGGTGCATTAATAGTCAACTCCACAGTTGATTATTGAGGGGGTACTCCCCAAACGACATGATTATAATCAACCATGGTATGGATTAAGGCCAGTGTCGAGTTGACTATTAGTCAACAGTGTGTTTGATTGGCACATCCCCTGCCCTCTCTCTCCCCCTCAGTCCTCCTGCTGGTATCCCATCAGCCATTGTGAGTTCTGCTGGGTAGACTAGAGCAGTAGCTGCCGCTTCAGTCGTTCTTGCCAAGGAACTCTGTAGTTGCCGAAAATAACCAACTGTGTGCAATGAAATAGACAACAGTGCCCGACAGATGACACAATAACCAACGGTTGTTCAAATAGTCAACTCTGCACAGCATTGGTTATGTGTGTTGGCCGTTTTGGCCGAATAACCAACCATGGTATGAAAGAATCTCAACAGATCACACAACATTTTAACAGCATTTTAACAGCATTTAACAACGTTAAGTTTGTTTTTAATGGACCCCACAATTGTTTTTAAATGGATACTGTTGTTTTTATACTGTTTTTATGTGTGTGTGTGTGTGTGTGTGTGTGTGTGTGTGTGTGTTTTTAAATTGTATACTTTTAATGTTTACTATTTTAAAATGTTGTAAACCGTCCAGAGAGCTTCGGCTGGGGGCGGTATATAAATGTAATTAAATAAATAAATAAATAAATAACGAACCATTGACTATTTAACCCACTGCTGACTTTTGTGTCGTCCAAACCCAGTCTCTATTTCATAACCTCTATGTTTGGTCCAAAGCTTCCAAAGACACTCAACTATCCCCAAATAAAAGTGACATGAAATAAAACAATACACAACTGTAATGGCCCATAAAATACACAAAAACCCCAAAAACAAGGGATAAAAACTGCAGCTTTGCAATAAAATGGACAAGGACAGTATCCAAAAGCATCCTTAAAAGTTTTTGCTGCCTGCCAAAAGGAAAGCGGTATCCAGGACAAGTGGTTTTCCCTTTGAGAGGAAGATGATGATGAGTATAACTGTGATGTCTTTAAGATGTATGAATGTAGTGTGATGTCAAAGGGTTGTTGCGAGCATAAAAGTGGATTGAAGAAGAATCATATATGCTCCCTTGAACTTGGAAGAAAGGTGGTATATCAAACTAATAAAGAAAGAAATAAGTGGCAGGCATTTCTGCACTCCTCAGCTCCTTACTTCTTTTGCTATCGAAACTGAACCCATGCACCTCGTTCCATGTGATTAGTGTAGATCTGGGCTTACACATATGGAGCTGCAATTGTGAGGCCCAGTTTAGCCCTAATAAGGCAAAGACTCTGTCCTACTTCCTAGAATTGTTCAAACTGGGAAGCAAGTGTTTAAAACGGCATTTGCTCCAGAGCGTCTGGTTGCAGAGGAGTGAGAAGGATGGCCGCTTATGCACAGCCAAAAATGAGGAAATGCATCACCCCAAAAGAGAAAAGAGGACACAATCTTGCACACAATTTGATGCAATCGACTGCAATTTAAATAGAATGCAATACATCTCACCCCATGGGGAAGTCTGCGACCAGGTGACAGATGTGCTTGCAGCTCAGTCTGCTGTCCAGGTGCTAAGTGTGGATGGGCAACTTCAATGATCTTGCTCTTCCTTGTCATCTTTAAACTAGACTTGGACTGGTTGGCCCTTTAAATAGGGGGTCCTTTCAAACAGAGGACTGTCATTTGTAAAGTAGGACACCTGTCCATCCTAGCCCTTCAACCTTCATAAAATTCAAAACATGACCTCTGCTAAAAAATGAAGACTGTTGCGAGGAGGAAGGGGAGGGGCAGCGAGCTCGGATTCCTGGGTCCAAGGTCAGAGTGCTGTTTCCAGCTTCAGATCCAGGACTCTGAAAAATCCTATGCCCCCACCCCAGAAGCTGTGTAAGGGCCATAGGATTGCTCTCTTAGAGCGTCATCACAGCAGGGGAAATCACATTTCCTTACTGTCACTTCTCCGCTGCCACTTTTGTCCCTCATCACTTTGTCTTTCTGCCCGGAGGGGAAAGAGGAAGAAAACAAAAGATCACCTGACCCATTGAGGGGCCATTTTTATTGCACCACTTTTCCTGAACACAGCAAGAGATTGTGGCACATTCCGTTAAAAAAAAGAGTCAGATTAAAAGGGGTCTATTTTGCAACGGAAAAACGAGCGGAAGGAGTAGGAGGCATGCAGGAGGTGGACGTTGTCATCCAAAGGCCATGCACACATCCATAAGTGGACAGTAGCAAATAAGCAATAAAAAGCCCGTTGATGAACCTCTTATTCTCTCAAGATTTTAGTGGATAATATTCCATAACATTTTTAGCACATCCAGTTTATAATTTTATATAGATTTTTTTTAAAAAATTAAAAATCTAAAATTTCATAGCATTAAAGAGTTTAAACATATACAAACAGATTTTAAAACATGAAATGTTTTGGTATAAAAACACCACCTTCACTCCCAAACAAGAGTATGCTACAATGACCCTGCTCAGACAACATGCTAAGCCACGGTGGTTAAGCATTTTGAGCTAAATATTATGTCTTAGCGTATCATGTGAACCATACTTAGTGCGTCATGTGAACCATTCCTAACCATTCTGGCTACATAACCAAGATTTAAACACGCTCACCAATCGTTTTCTGCAAAAGGGTTAGCGGCCTAACCATGGTTTTGCAATGCATTGTCTGTATAGGCCCATCACCATGTTTTATTTTTATCATTTTATTTGCTGGATTGTTACTAGCAGCTTTCACTGCTATCCCTGTTCTTACTGCTGTTTCAATAGTTTTTAATTACTTTTTTTTAAAAAAAAAATTGTCATATTATTTTTTGTTGTTGAAAATTGTTTTACCAAAAGGAATGATAGCAATATTCTTAATGAATAAATAGAAAAGAGTGAAGCACACTTATTTGGGAATTATTTGAGCCCCAATGATCTCAGGTACAAATGTGCAAGACTGTGACCCTAAAAGATTTCTTAGGCAATTAGCAGTCACAGTTTTGAAATATTCATCAATTAGTGGGTCAATTAGCACACAGGTCACCTGCTTACAATCTTTCCCGTATGGTGAGGTATATTGCATTCTATTTAAATTATAGTAGATTTCCCCCTAAATATGCATCTATACATCTAAATTAGCATATGCAGAACAAGTGGGCCTTGCAAAATATATATATATATATATATATATATATATATATATATATATATGTGGTAGCACGGAATGCTTCTGATTAGGATTCCAGCCAGCCAACAAACTTCCCTTCTCCTTGATACTCCATTCCATTCTTCATTCCCCAGTTTTCAATTTCTCCCCTCTCAACAGTCAGCCACCATTTTGTGCTCACTGAGTTCAGTCCTCATTGACTGTTTTTGGGTTCCTTTCCCCGTAAGGTTTTTCTTTGTTGGCAAAACTTAGGATGCCATTTTGGCTACAGAGCCACGTCTGTAGGGTGACCAAATGAAAAGGAGGATAGGTCTTCTGTATCTTTAACAGTTGTATTGAAAAGGGGATTTCAGCAAGTGCCATCTGTATGCATTCAACACCTTGTGAAATGCCCTCTTCATCACAACAGTTAAAGCTACAAGAGCCCTGCCCTCTTGACCAGATACAAAACAGGGCAGGGCACCTGCAGCTTTAACTGTCGTGATGAAGAGGGAATTTCACCAGGTCTGCATGCACACAAATGACACCTACTGGAATTCCCTTTTCAATACAACTGTTAAAGATACAAGTCTTCCTTTTCACATGGTCACCCTACACATCTGAAGAATGAGCTCTATTGGTCTATTGTTATATAGGATAAAATTAATTGCCTATAACTCAATAGGCCATGCTTAGTTCAGTGCACATAATGACGACAGCAACTACTCTGATAATAAAAGCTAAAGTCCTTGAGTCTTTTGCCACCATTGCTAAAGAGGGTGAGTCAAGAGATCTTCATGCAGACTTCTTTTTAACCCAAGTGTGACGTCCACCTTCCCCAAAGGCTTACGAGGCTTTCTCTTGAGTATGAGGTCAGTGAGCATTTTATAGCCCTCAAACTCCCAGAAATCTTTGCTGTGCTTCAGTTGCCCTCTGGGAGCTGCCTCTGAATTTTACTTTGTGGTTTTGCATCAGGTTTAGGATCAGGAAGGACCCAGATTCTTTCATCTCTAAAGGCAGCTCCAAGAGAAACCCCTATTTATTTTATTTATTTATTTATTAAAGTATCCTTTTTCTTCTGGCTTTGCTGCTATTTATAGTGGGTGTTTTAAGAAACGTAGCTAGTAACATCCACACCTCTGTAGAACGGAGTTGTGGGCTTCTCGGTGAATTTCCTGTATTTGCGAGAGCACACTCCAGTGGGTATATGGTAAAGATGTTCCCTGACAGCATAATACCACAGGGGATCCCTGTAACTAGGCATGTGGAAAAGAGAACGAGGCTGACTAGCCAAGAAAAATAAACAGTCACATATTAGAAAGAAGAACAGATGCTGAATCGGGAGAAATGGGGTTTAGCCTGTTAGTCGTGATATTATCCTCTTTTATTAACGCAATGCTCTTCTAGTAAAAAAAAACAAAATTGCTAATTAAAATTAAATGTCTTATTTGTTTTGGGGAAATTACTCGATGGCCTTGTAGGCCCCTTCCAACTCTGCTATTCTATGATTCTATGATTTTTCAGGGGGGGAAACAGTAAAGAATAGATCTGATGAGACAGTTAAGAATATGATTTCTTGAGGAAAAAGCAGGATGGTCATCCGGCAATTAAAGGAGCAATCCTACGTACGTGTAGACAGGAAAGAAAAATACTACAACTTTTAAGGCAGGTAGCTGGTGTTGGCAGCCTCATAACATTTTCATCTTCCGTTCGTGCTGTCCAAAAAGACCAAACTAGCAAACTTAAATACATTCTCCAAGCTGTAAGATTTTTTCTTATCAAAAGTTTCCGTACTTTAATCTAAATCAACTTCTGCTGTGTGGTTTGATCCCGGCTGTGCTTTTTATATTGTATTTTGTATTTGTGTTTTTAGACTGTTGGTTGTTTTATTATGCTTTTCATGGTTTTAATTTTTGTGAACTGCCCAGAGAGCTTCAACTATTGTGCGGTATAAAAATGTAATAAATAAATAAAACTGGGTGTCATCCTGTATGTGCCACAGCTGTAATTATGTAAAACTATGAGACAGTCAGTCAGCAATTAATGACCCAGAGAGTAGAGAGTTTAAGGAAGAACAAAGGAATGAGGCAGCCTTTCCAGGCCTCCTGAAGCCTATGTTTATTGATTAGCACTGTGTCACGTCGCAGTGACATTTCTGTAGGCAAATTAGGGATTTTTCATTAGATCCGTCAACATTCCCTTCCGTCAACGCAGAAAAAGAAGAAAAAACCATGTTTTTAAAAACAGAAAGAAAATGGTCTGTCATATAATTTTGATTCCATCCACCCAATTATGCAGATTTAAGGCAGAAAGCCTACAGGGCCACCCTGAAAAGCTTAGGTGCCTAAACTGGGGAGAAAAAAATAAATCCAAATGGAATTCTACACTAATTAAACTGAAGCACAATTCATGAGGAAGTTCAGCGGGTTTTCTGCATAAAAATCTCCCCTCTGGTCACAGTCTTCCACATGATAGTCAGATATTTATTTTTAATAGTCCATTTCTGGACCCAATTTAAAATGCTGGTGTTTATATTCAAAACTCTAAACAGCTTGGGGAGAGATTTCCTCAAGGATAGTCTCCTCCCATATGTACCTTGCCTGAACCTTAAGATGGTGTTTAATGAAATAAAAGAAATTATAGGAATGGTGATAGAAGAGAACCAACTGTGGCGTTGTTATCAGTGTATGGAGAATTGAATTGTAATCAAGAAATAAAAGAATTGATAACGAATTTGTTAACAGCTGCAAGATTAATGATAGCCAGGAACTGGAAGGTTCAAGGGGTTTATCATATAGAATTTTGGTACAAAGAAATATGGGATATTGCTATTAACGATAAATTAACAAGTAACATGAGAGTCAGAAGAGGAATGATAAAAACGAATGATTTTGAAGGAATATGGAAACAGTTTTTAGACTTTGTATTATTAAGGGGGAGAGGGAGAACACCTCCAGAGGAATTAATGAGATTTTGGAAATCAGAATAAGATTCCGGGGTTGGGGGAGCACGTTAATGTTAATCAATGATTATATTAAATGGAATTAAGTTTAAATAGATGTTTATTAATTTGATTAGTATGTATTATTATGTATTATGGGGTAGTGTTTTATACTGTATTGTTTGTATTGTTTGGAAGTTTAGCAAAATAAAAATTATATATTAATAAATAAATAAATAAATAGATGGCCTTCAATGTTCTTTCTCCCGGAGCTCCCACCAAAGGAAATAAGGTCAGTGACTAGTAAGATGGCCTTTTCTGTTGTAGTATTATTATTTATTTATTTATATAGCACCATCAGTGCTTGCGGAGTGAGAGGCTTGCTTGGCACCTACATCACGGTCTTTTCAGCACCAAGTGACGGCCTTCTTATTTTCCCAGGCATTTCGGTCTTTCAGTTTTTGTGGTTTCTAAACCTGTTACTGTATTTTAAATCTTTGCACGGCTGCTAGGTTTTATTTTCGTTTCTTTTTTATATTGATACTGTACTTTTAAAAGTTTGTATTTTATCACATCGTGTTTTATTTGCTGTCAGCCGCCCAGAGAGCTGTGGTTATAGACATTTTATAAATAAATAAAATAAATCTGTAGGGATACATATAAAATCAGCATGTGCAAATGTTATGCAAATCAGCATCCTCTCTTTTTGGGGGTGATGCGTGTCCTTTCTTCGGGAGCCATTCACAAGTGCCCCACCCCATCATAGAATCATAGAATAGCAGAGTTGGAAGGGGCCTACAAGGCCATCGAGTCCAACCCCCTGTTCAATGCAGGAATCCACCCTAAAGCATCCCTGACAGATGCTTGTCCAGCTGCCTCTTGAATGCCTCTATTGTGGGAGAGCCCACAACCTCCCTAGGTAACTGATTCCATCGTCGCACTGCTCTAACAGTCAGGAAGTTTTTCCTGATGTCCAGCCGGAATCTGGCTTCCTTTAACTTGAGCCCGTTATTCCATGTCCTGCACTCTGGGAGGATCGAGAAGAGATCCTGGCCCTCCTCTGTGTGACAACCTTTTAAGTATTTGAAGAGTGCTATCATGTCTCCCCTCAATCTTCTCTTCTCCAGGCTAAACATGCCCAGTTCTTTCAGTCTCTCTTCATAGGGCTTTGTTTCCAGACCCCTGATCATCCTGGTTGCCCTCCTCTGAACACCCTCCAGCTTGTCTGCATCCTTCTTGAATTGTGGAGCCCAGAACTGGACACAATACTCTAGATGAGGCCTAACCAGGGCCGAATAGAGAGGAACCAGTACCTCACGTGATTTGGAAGCTATACTTCTATTAATGCAGCCCAAAATAGCATTTGCCTTTCTTGCAGCCATATCGCACTGTTGGCTCATATTCAGCTTGCGATCTACAACAATTCCAAGATCTGTCTCGTTTGTAGTATTGCTGAGCCAAGTGTCCCCCATCTTGTTACTGTGCATTTGGTTTCTATTCCCTAGATGTAGAACTTGGCATTTATCCCTATTAAATTTCATTCTGTTGTTTTCAGCCCAGCACTCCAGCCTATCAAGATCACTTTGAAGTTTGTTTCTGTCTTCCAGGGTATTAGCTATCCCACCCAATTTTGTGTCATCTGCAAATTTGATCAGCGTTCCCTGCACCTCCTTGTCCAAACCATTAATAAAAATGTTAAAGAGCACTGGGCCCAGGACTGAGCCCTGCGGCACCCCACTCGTTGCCTCTCCCTCCTTCGAACCTGGCTGTGAAATTTGCCTGTGGGTCTCCGATGAGATTGAGGGCGGGGGACTGGACGCCTCCCCCTCCCCCGCCACCTCCGCGTTCTCTCTCCGCCCCCTCACCATTCACCAAGCTCCGGTCGCCTAGCAACCATTCAGCGTCCAAGCGCGGCGCAGCCTCGAAAGTATCCTACGCTTGTCGCGGCGTTCGAAGCTGCGCGCCTTTGCCCCCCCCCCCCCGCCACCTCCTCTCCCTCGCCCCCTCCCTTGGACGCCACCATCATGTCCCAGATCCTGAAGATGAGCTCGAGACGGCAGTCAAGGGCGCCTCCGCGCCAGCTGTAAGTGCGCTGCTGCCTCCTCCTCCTCCTGCGCCCAGCTCTGCGCATCCTGTTTTCCAGAAGCGCGCCTTGTAGCGCTCGCGTGTTGGGACTCGCAAATAGTGGAGCGTTTCTTCTTCTTCGGTTTTCTTTTCTTTTCAGGGTCCCAAAGTCAATCCGCTCTGAAAAATCGGCATTTTCTTTATGCTGAAATACTTTGCCGGGAGGATACATGGGCTGGCCTTTGGGAACGCTGCGTAAAGGGTAGCGGGATGGCCTGGATCAGCCCAGATTAAACAAGTATCCTTTACGCATTAAATTTAACAGTTAATATGAAGTCAAGCGTTCAACAGGTGAAGCCTTTTTGCATCACTGCAGCAGATACTAAGGCAGTCTGATCTCTGACTCATGTAGTGCTCTTTAGGGTCCAGAAGGTCTGTCAGCGTTTGGTTTGCTGTTGTTTTTAAAGGCAGCAGACTTTATAATCCCCTCCTAAAAATCCCAACTTGATCCAGGCCAATTTCCCCCAAGCTGGTGCCTTCAAATGTATTGGACTGCAACTCATAGCATTCCTAGGCTGCACTGCTCATTCTGCCTGGGAATGATAGGAGTTGTAGTCCAATACATCTGGAGGGCATCAAATTGGAGAAAGCTGGTCTGGATAAAATTGGGGTGGGGTTAGGTGGGGAATTATAAAGTTTGCTACCTTTAAAAAGCAACAACACCAAACCAAAAGCTGGCAGGGTTGTGCAGCCATGGTTAAGAATGTCCAAACCATGGGGGAAGCCACTTCTAAGGTGACCATATGAAAAGGAGGACAGGGCTTCTGTATCTTTAACAGTTGTATAGAAAACAGCATTTCTGCAGGTGCCATTTGGATTCGTGCAGCACCTGGTGAAAGTCCCTCTTTGTCACAACAGTTAAAGCTGCAGGAGCCCTGCCTAGCATGACCAGATACAAAAGAGGGCAGGGCTCCTGCAGCCTTGTGATGAAGAGGGAGTTTCACCAGGTGCTGCCGCATACAAATGACCCCTGCTGAAATTCCCTTTTCTATACAACTGTTAAAAGATACAGAAGCCCTGTCACCCTAGCCACTTCAGACGAGCAATTTGCAATGTTGTGGATCTCCTTACAATGTGGAGCTGCTTCGGGGTGGTTAAGTATCTGGTATTGATCCACATGGCCAGATTAGCAGCAGTTTCTGCAGCTGAAACTCTCCCCACGGCCTGAGTTCGATCCCAGCGGAAGCTGGTTTCAGGCAGCTGGCTCAGGTCGACTCAGCCTTCCATCCTCCCGAGGTCGGTAAAATGAGTACCCAGTTAGCTGGGGGAAAGGTAATCACGGCCGGGGAAGGCAACGGCAAACCACCCCGCTATAAGGCCTGCCAAGAAAACGTCAGCGAAAGCTGGCGTCCCTCCAAGAGTCAGTAATGACTCAGTGCTTGCACGAGAGGTTCCTTTCCTTTCCTTGCTAATGAAGCTAAAAATGGTAGTCACTGGCCTACCTCCTCTATGACCATGCCCGGAGGGAAGGGCTAGTGGGGAATGTGCCAAGTTGGACGCCATTGATGGAAAGCATTCAGAGCACCTCCCAGGGTGTTCTTCATCCACATCAGCAACTTTAAGGTTGAGAGGAAGGCTTTCTGCTCACCAGAGGGTTGCATTGGTGATATAAAAATCCAATAAATAAATAAATTGCACTCGCCATGGTGAGTAGAATTGTTGGAAGCTTGCAGACAATTTCTTGAAACTTCCAAATTGAGCCTTAACTATCAGTCATCAGGTGCTGAGTGATTGGTTGATGTACCTATGCATGTGTGAACCAGCACTTTGAAACAAAGCTGCCTACAAGGAGATCCAAATAATGTTTTTTGTGACTTTGGGGGGAGATTTATTATGGCTCAGAAGTCCTGTGACCCCTGAAAACTGTGGCTTGGGTTAATGAGCATTGGGGCACCCACAGAACAGCATGGGATGTAATCTGAGGGGCTGCAGCAGGAGTAAATTAGGGATTCCTCTTTCACTAGTGCAGGGTACCTTTGGATCCAAACCTTCATTATCAGTGTAGAAGGGTCCCAAGACATTTTGATACCTGATATGAAAACCCCAGGTAACAATCCTGGGTGTACACATTAAATAACATTAATACATTGAACCATATCCCTGTGCTTAAATGGTGCTCAAAAACTACCTTTGTAGCAGGGCCCAGTCTTGCGTAGAATGCATCACTAAGAGCAGCCTTCTCGAACCTGGGGCCCTCATTAGATGGAGGATTCAGGCAAGCCATATATGCCAAAGTGATGAAGATGTTGAGCTGGCTCCCTGTGTCAGAGGCTGCTGATAAGAACAGAAGACTAAAAATAGAACTGAGCTGGGAGTTCCCAGCAAGCCATTAAAGGTGCAATCTTATGCATGTTTAGACAGAAAAAAAGTCCTACAACTCTCAGCAAGGCTGGGGCATGCTGACAGTTGTAGGACTTTTTTCTGTCCAAACATGCATAGGATTGCACCTTTTTTAAAAAAAACCAAAACCAAAAACCTCTTTATTTGCAACATTAAACAACAACAACAAAAAAGCCAAAATGTATCCATTTACAATAATCGTTGACGTCTCCCTTGATATAGGGAAAAGAAAAGAAAACAAGAAAAACACACAAGGAAGTTGGGGGAAGGATTAACGTTTTAATTTCAAACATATCCATTAATGTAAGCAGACCATATATCTAAATAAGCATCCATACGGCTTTGACAGTTGTAGGAGATATGCTCGAATAGTAACAAGAGCAGTGATATCTTAAGTCCATTGAGTGATAGGTGGTGGGCGTTTTGCTTTCCAAACTTGGAGTAAGAACATCAGAAGAGCTGTGTTGGATCAGACCGAGGGTCCATCTAGTCTTGCACTCTGTTCGCATAATGGCCAACCAGCTATTGACTAGGAACCCCAAGCAGGACATGGGGCAGGGGGGTGACAGCACCCTCCTGCCCATATTTCCCAGCAAGTGGTATATAGAGTCTTACTACCTTTGATACGAGAGGTAGCACATAGCCATCACAGGAATATAATTTAAAAGTGCATATTATCACAGATTCTTCAAGAACAACCCCCACCATCCCCAGACAGCGTGGCCATGGTGATTGGGTAGGATGAGAGTTGTAGTCCAGTACACCTGGAGGACGGCAGGTTGTGGCAGGGTGTCCAAGAGCATATGAAGGCAGGCATTGAGATGGGAGGGGAAGTATCTGAGCGCTCAGAGAATAGGTGCTCTTAGCGGATGCTCGTCATTATCATAGGATATTGTGAAGCTCCCGGTTAAGAAGAGATAAAAGACCATTAGAGGAGGGATTCAGGCAAGCTGCATATGCCAAGGTGATGGAGATGCTGAGTTCACCCTCCTGAGTCAGAGGCCGCTGATAAGAGCAGAAGGCTAAGAATAGACATGATCTGGGAGTTCCCAGCAAGCCATTAATAAGTCTAGAGGGAAAGAGGCGGTGGCTAATGGAGGGAAAGGGAGGGGGCGGGGAGGCGAAGGATGAGGAAGGCTAAACAGGGCAAGGAGGAATGTTGAGTGGGGACGACTCGGCTTGTGAATTTTAGGACAAGAGCTTCCTGAACAGCTGTTTATCAAGAATGAGACTCGGGTATTTCTGATATCTACTTGGTTGAAATTCCAGCGTTGGAGCTGGAGTCCAGGCAGTGTCGTGGCTAAGAGCACAATCCTATGCATGTTTAGACAGAAAGGGCCTATTCGGAAAACACGCTAAGCCATGGTTAGGTCGCTTAACTCTTTTGCAGCAAATGGCTAGTGAGTGTGTTTAAACCGTGGTTATCTAGCCACCTGGGTTAGGAACGGTTCATACAACACCAAAGCCGTAATGTTTAGCCCAAAATGGTTAACCACCGTGGCTTTGGGTGTCATCTGAACAGGGTCAAAAACTCCTACAATTCCCAGCATCCCCCCACCAGCTATGCAGTCATAGCTATGGACACAATCCTATGCATGTTTAGACAGAAAAAGCCCTACAACACCCATCATGGCTGGCTGGGGATGATAAGAGTTGGAGTCCAACAACTCTGAAGGCTGATATAGAAGAAACATATTTTACCTCCTTGCCTGCTTTACTTCCTCTTTCTCAATATATTCTCCATCCACTCTTTTATTTTAATTATTTTTACTTCCCTACGTTGTTTTCCCACCAATCCAATTTGTTGAATTGTTGATACATTTTTTTGCATTTGCAGTTATAGCTTATGTTAATATGCTGGAAGTTATTTTAAAATAAAATAACCTGTTATTTTAAATTTAGGTAATCATCCGTACTGTTTGAAGCAACCTTCCCCAATCTGGTGCCCTCCAGATGTTTTGGATTTCAACTCCCATCAGCCCCAGCCATGGTCAATAGTCAGGAATGATAGGACTTGTCATCCAATGTATATGGAGGGCACTGTGTTGGGAGAAGTCTTAAAATTATTTAAAAATAAATTGGAATTTAAAATAAAAATATTGGGTCTGTTCAGAAAACAGAAGGCAACAGCAAACCACCCCGCTATAAGGCCTGCCAAGAAAACGTCAGGGAAAGCTGGCGTCCCTCCAAAAGTCAGTAATGACTCAGTGCTTGCACGAGAGGTTCCTTTCCTTTCCTTTTCAGAAGACTTAACCCTGCTGGCTAAAGCCTTTGGTTAAGCAGCAGGGTTTAAGGTACCTTGTGCGATGCTTTTTTCTAAACCCTGGTCACTCACTAACCACAGTCTGCAGCAGGGTTGGCGGCTCTAACCTTGGCTTAAAGCGTTGTGTGTGACAACACGGCTTGTGGTTAGTGCTAACCCCAGAGAACCACAGTTTTGTCTGAACAGGCCCATTAAAAAACAAATGAACAGGAGTCTGGCCTTTAGATTTTATAAAAAAACCATCAGTGTTGCTTTTGGGATGTAAGTGCTCTCCTTTCTGCTTATGTTTTTCAGACCAGATACCTTCAGAATATTTAACACTGGATTCCCAGAAAGAAATAACATATTAGTGAAGATCCAAGACAAATGTACACCAAACAAGCAACAGCATCCGCGCATACTGGAGTGGCGTAATAACCCTCAACCAATACATGCAAAATGCATTAAGACCAACCCCAAGTTTTTAAATGAGCCAATATTATACATGGACACGGAAGACACAAAAACAAAGCAGGTGAGGGTTGAAAGTGAGCTTGTGGCCAGTTCGGACATATTGCTGAACCATAGTTTAGCACTACATAGATGAGCCTAAACAAAATTCAGGCTCATGCACTCCCCCCTCCGCTCCCTTGGTGTAGCTAGAAGTAGGAACTAATCAGTTTCTCATCTCATCCAAACCAAGCTAAACTGTGGTTAGTTTAAACTATGGTTTGCTGAAACAAGCCAAGATCAAATTGAGATTTCTGATCTAATGTTTCAGTATTTAAACCAAACGCTGTTCTCAGTTTGGATGTGATGACAAAGTCTGGCTAGTTTAGGGTGACCGTATGGAAAGGAGGACAGGGCTCCTGTATCTTTAATAGTTGTATAGAAAAGGGAATTTCATCAGATGTCATTTGTATGCATGCAGCACCTGGTGAAATTCCCTCTTCATCTCAACAGTTAAAGCTGCAGGAACTCTGCCCTTTTTTGTAGCTGGTCACTCTAGTTAAAGAGGGTAGGGCTCCTGCAGCTTTAACTGTTGTGATGAAGAGGGGATTTCAGCAGGTGTCATTTGTAGGCATGCAGTACCTGGTTGAACTCCCTTTTCTATGCAATTGTTAAATATACAGGAGCCCTGTCCTCCTTTTCATATGGTCACCCTAAGCGGCTAGTTTAAGCAGTGGGGCAGCTAGGGCTAGGACCTCGGGGGCCAGAGCCCAAGAGGCCCCCAAATGACCACTCAGAAAGCAGCCAATGATGAGGGCATCAGGCAGTTTTGTTGTTCTAACATATTGGGAATGTAGAAGGAGTCTTAAAGCATGGAGTGGTGGTTGGAGTGGGGCGGGATGGGTGGGGGGAAATAGAAATATTAGTTGTGTGCTTTGCAACTGAAGTAATGCACATGGCAGGGGTGTGGGGGCCGGATAAGACCATAAACTGCACGGTATAAGATTACCTAGCTGCACCACTGAATTTAAGCAAGGACCTGGATGCTTCCAGTCTCCTCCTCTGGTGTAGGTTGAAGAGGAAAGGGGAGCACATGAGACTGAAGCTCCAGCAGTCCATTCTCATAGTTCTAAACTATGGGTTGGCATTAGGTCTCAAGTGATCATTACAACAGCTCCTCCATGGGAGATCTCATTATTATTATTGGCATTTGCATACCGCCCCATAGCTGAAGCTGTCTGGGCAGTTTACATAAGATTAAGACACTTAAAAACAATATACAAAAATTTAAAACCACAAAAACATACAATATACACGTACATTTAAAACCACTATAACAACTTCAAAAAACGATGATCCTAAAAAAAACAGACCCAGGCTCATCACATATTGCTAAATGCCTGGGAGAAAAGTCTTGACCTGGCGCCAAAAAGATAACAATGTTGGCACCAGGTGGGCCTTGTCAGGGAGAACGTTCCACAGTTGGGGGGCCACCACAGGGAAGGCCCTCTCTCTTGTTACCGTCCTCTGAGCTTCCCTTGGAGTAGGCACCCAGAGAAGGACCTTAAATGTTGAACATAATGTTCAGGTAGGTTCATATTGGGAAAGGGGTTCCGTCAGGTATTGTGGTCCAATTGGCTTTATAGGTTAAGGCTTTATAGGTTAAAACCAGTAGTATTACCTCTGTAACCTGCGTGCTGATGCAGCCATTTCTTCCCATTGTCTGAAAGGATCGTTGGTGGCCGAGCATCGAACCCTTTGTGCAGCGTCCTCTGCCACCTTATGACAAGCAAAGCACACAAAGACATGACTTCCAGAAACCAAGCTGTAGATTGTCTCGGCCCATTAAGTACAGCAGTAAGCTGCAACCTTCCCGTGGAATAGGTAAGGCGACTAAAAGAAATCTGCACACTGTTTCAACTAAATTTAGACAGTAACAACAGTCATATTTTGCTGCTACAAAATTGATGATGCATACCAATTTGATTGAAATCATGTGTTCGGAACAGAAAGTGCCAAGTACTACTTGGCATTGGTCCTGTTCAGATGTGACTTGGGGAAGGGTGGTCAGGCTAATGACAGGAGATGGCCCTTTATGGCCACCGTAGTTTGAGACATTAGACCTAGGATAGAACTTAGGAAAGGGTGAAAATGGCAGCTCTCATTGACGAGAGGCGGCTGCCGGATGGCTCAGGTAAGTCCCGCAGGCGGGAGGGGGCATCAGCTCACCATCACCCTGAGTCAGGCCGAGACAGCCCGAACTGCTTTGGACAGCCTTTGCCCAAACCACTCCCGATCCGAATTCACACCAAGGTGAGCCGAATCACCCCGCCTCGACTTGGATTCAGGGTTTGGGCCCAAAGCGATGCACAGCCCTACCCAGTAGCACGTCCTGCTGGGTTTAATGGGGCTAAAGGCACAACGTATGACAGTTGCACATTTATTGTTTTGCTGTGTGTGTGTGTGAGAAGTAATGTTGGCCTGTAAGCCGGACATTTTGTGTTGAGGAAATCTAAAGGGGTGGAGAATTATTGCAGAACCCCTTGCCTATGCTCAGTTATTGAATTGCATTACTCCTTACTGTGCAATTGGGTAGAGTGTTGCCTACATGCTTACGAGTAAATCTCCAAAAATAAAAGGGATAGAGGCTTGCTTTTTTATCAAAGCTGAACATTCAGAGAGGGGGGCTGAGCTATCACAGAAGGGTCCAGGACCCTTCCAGTTCCATCTAATTAGGCCATCAGTAGCTGGAGCTTCTCAGCATATGTATAATATTATACATTGGTATACATCTATGCATACAGATACATGTAATGATCCGTGTAGGGCAGGGGTGGGTAACTGGCCACTCTCCAAATGGTTTGGCCTACAACTTCCATCAGCCATAGCCAGTATAGCCAATGGTGAGGCCAAACCTGGTCTTCCATTGGCATAGAGATTTTCGCAACATTGAGATATTATTGTGAAAGGCCGATGATACTTAATATCTCAATAGCACTTTCAAATGTTTAAAGTTGTAATTCTTACAACAAGCATGTGTGATTATCCCCCATATTTCAGATGGGGCGACTGAGGCTGAGAGAGAGCGGCTTGCCTAAGGCCACCTAGGGAATACATGGTGGAGGTGACACTCAAACTGGAGACTTCCTGATTCACATCTCAGCCTCCTAGGGTGCGATCCTATGGTTTGCGCCCCTGACAGACAGAGGGTTCTGAGTTCAGAGCCATCCACTTACCCTATGCCCTGCCAGACAGAGCCAAGCAAGGTGAGAGGGAGATTTCACCTGCGTTCAAAATACAAAAATCAGCTAGATTGGCCTCTGTGGGTGGGAGGGGCTACAGAGCCCATAGGATATCGCATATCATGGCCTCTCCTCTCACCTCCCTGCCCACCAGGACACCCTTTTCTCCCTCTCTGATGTCTCTTGCAAAGTTGCAGTTGCAACCCCATAAGAGAAGCTTACCACAGTGGCCGGGAGGGGTGAGAGGGTGGGGGAGGGACGATCCACGATTCAATCTCCTGCCTCGTGCTCATAGCTCTGTCTATCCCATAGGATTGTTCTCTTAGCCACTATGGTAAATATTGAAAGCTTTGTAACAGGAGTAGCATTTCCAAGACTTGGAAAACCGCTCTCACCCTCTATGGCCCTTTCTACACCTAAGGATTATCCCAGGCAAATGAAGGGATCATCCCTGCCTGCTCCAGGGATCTCTTGTGTGTCATTTGTATGCACAGGGATGATCCCGGGGGAAAAGGCAGGTGTAGAAATGGCCTATGTTTGGTATTGTTAAGTCCAAGTTCAGTAGATGCAAAGAAGATGGGAGTATAACATCCCAACCTCCAGATGTGCTGAACTGCAACTCCCGTAATTCCCAGCCAGCATCTGATAGAGAGAGGTATACTGCCTTGGAACATGGAAGTTCTACTTCGCTATCATGGCTGATAATAACAATTGTTGATAGTCTTTGTCTTCTCCCCCTAAAAGCCATGTGAGTTATTTCCTTTGGTTTCTCCTTCCAGGACTCAGACTGCAGCTATGCCTTCAGTCAACTTCTCCACTGTAATGGGGCCCCAGTAACTATTTGGCTTGCCTGTGGATGCTGACTGGGAGCTGAACTATCCCAAGCAAAAGCTCAAAGCATGACAGTTCCGGTCACACCCCTGTGTTTACAAGGGAGGAAAAGGATGACTTACATGTGTGAGCGCGTGGGCCGTGCTGCCGAAACAGAGCCAGGCGTCCGTCCGGATTTGGGCTCATCCTCGTTTTACAAAACCCAGAGCTCCCCCACTCAGTGGAGGCTGGTGGCTCATATTTCCGTGGGGCGATAGTTCTGCCCTGGGCTTCACTCACACCTCTAAAGGAGCTTCCCAAAGTGCTGAACCCACTTTGGGAGGTAGAGTTCAGCACCTTGGATACCTCTTTTAGAGTTTGAGTCAGTTCTGACTGAAACCCAGAGTGGATTCACTGCCCCACTGATATTGGAGCCACCAGCCTCCACTGCACAACCCCCCCTTCCCCCGGCACACCTAGTCTTTTCCAGGGTATTAGTACAGATTCACAGGGGCTGAAAAGGACATCCTGGGTCACCATGTTTAATGCGAATGCATTGTAGCCGGATTCGCCAGTCTGACTCTTAAGCTACTCCTGACTGTTGTTTATCTAGACTCATGTTGACCTACTGAGCCACAAAAGAAATTGTGTCTGTGGGCTACTTTGGAATTATGGAGCTTTTTCCCAGCCTCTGTCCCAACATTTGATGGCGCATTGTACAAGGTGGGAGAGCAGGAACCTAATAGGCTCCTTAGAGGCTCCTAAAAGTCACCTAATACATAAGATAGAATCTTGCTATTTAAAAAAAAGATAGGAAGAGCTGTGCATGATGGGAAGGAACTGGACAGCAAAGAATTATGGGATAGGAAGATTATAAAAAGGATGCTGAACTCCATATACATTTTTCAATTGCATTCTACCCTTCCTCCAAGGAGCACAGAGCATCACAAAACCCCTGTTTTGTAGTTGAGGCTAAAGGTGCTTCCGGATGGATGGCTTCTAACACTGCCAATCAAAAGACATTGCGCAGTTATCCCATCTTTCTGTCCTAAATAGATTTTTTGTGGAAAGAAAAGAAAAGATGGAATTAAAACACGGGAGGCTTGCAAGTTGAAGATGACGTCTGAAACCCCTGTAAAATTCTGTGAAAGAGGCAGTGTGATAGCATAATTGATGCCTTGCTCACAGGGTACTGCCTTCTTTATTTTCAAACAGCACAACAATATCATAGCTTAGACTTACTGTGTAGACAAATAGACCCTAGCCAAATTCATGCACTAATTCTCATTTGGGCTGTTGTTATATGTAATTTAATATATTTTAATCCTCACAAGAACCCTTTGAGGTGGGGTAAGTTTGAGAGAGAGAGTGAGAGAGAAGCCTGCTCCAGGCCATCTTATAATTTCTGCAACAGAGGCATGAGCGTTGCATCTGCAACCTCTTCCACATCAAAGCCCGATGTGCAACCTTCTGTATCCCACTGCTACCTCTTTTCTGTTCAGTGTGGTCTTCAGTTGCTATACAACGTCCCTAATTCCCGTTCTCCATTTGGCTGTTCCTGTGTCACAGTTCCGCTTGCATCTCCTCAGCCGTGTCCCAGCCTCCCAAGAATTTTCCAAGAGCAGCTTACGTTCAAACATTACTATGATTCCAGAGTGACTCCCTGTGTCCCCTATCAAGGAAAGGTAAGGCAATGTGTATCCGGTGCTATTAACATTCAGCAGGAAGCCAGAAGGATGCTGTTTATCCCAAGGCCTCCGGCACATTGTTCAAAAGCAAGGGAATGTTATCATCCGCATTAGAATTGCCAGCTTTTGGTATTAGCAAACGTCATGCCTGCTCTCTGAATGCCCCCCCACCTGGCTTTAGAAAAGACAGGGTATGAAATATTGGCTTTGGCACGTTGTGACATCATTGCTTGAGCAAAGATCCTAGAACAAAGTAGGAGGATATGAAAGACGTGCAACTAATACCACTGTGATATGAGCAACGGGCGTCATTAACGCTGGATAACAGGTTGGACTTTCTCACTCCCATCACAGCAATGGCTACAGCAGTGGTTTGGATTGTGTGTGTGTGTGGTGGGGAGGTAACTAGCAGCCTGCAGGATGGGTGTAGCCCTTGAGTCAATTTTAGATCTGGCGTGTGTAGGCCATTGCACATTTTAATCAAGGTGTGGTTAAAAAAAGAAACTTGCCCAGAGTTTCACTTCTAGGGAAAGGAAGAAAATGTTTTCAGGATCTGTGCGCGTGCGTGAGAAGGATCCTCAACGTTTAATTTATTTTTAAGAATTAAGTATAAAAATACAAAATATCAATACAACATGCTAGCAATCAAATAGGTTAATGGTAAATAAACGTATACAAATGGGTCATGCAATAAAAATGTTGTGGTATGGAGTGCTTCTGTTAAGGGTCCCAGCTAGCCATGTCCATTACACATCCCCTGGTTTTCTGTTTTCCCAGCCAGCCATGTCCTCTTACACAATACTCCATTCCATTACACATCCCCTGGTTTTCTGTTTTCCCAGCCAGCCATGTCCTCTTACACAATACTCCATTCCATTACACATCCCCTGGTTTTCTGTTTTCTCAGCCAGCCATGGCCTCTCACAATACTCCATTCCATTACACATCCCCTGGTTTTCTGTTTTCTCAGCCAGCCATGGCCTCTCACAATACTCCATTCCATTACACATCCCCTGGTTTTCTGTTTTCTCAGCCAGCCATGGCCTCTCACAATACTCCATTCCATTACACATCCCCTGGTTTTCTGTTTTCTCAGCCAGCCATGGCCTCTTACACAATATTCCATTCCATTACACATCCCCTGGTTTTCTGTTTTCTCAGCCAGCCATGGCCTCTCACAATACTCCATTCCATTATCCACCCTGTGGTTTTCTGTTTCTTTCACCCAAGAGAGACACAATATTCTGTGGCTACTGAGCATGCTCAGTCCCCATTGAGCTGTTTTGTGGACGTTTGTCAATTTTTTGTTCCTCCCCCTCCCCATCCGCTTAAATATTTTCTGTATGTCTGCAATCCTTGGGGTTTCCCTCTTGTTTCTCAGTGACCCTGTTTTGGCTACAATCATGTCAGCTCTCAATACCTCAGGTTGCTATTATTTATAATTATTTATTTACAACATTTATATATTGCTCCACATCTAAACAGATTCTGGAGCAATGAACAATAAAAGATTAAAAATATAATTTAAAAACTGCATTAAAACATAATACCAACAAGAAAACGTGATATTAATTTTTTTAAAAAAACCAGAATGCTAATAAAAACCATGTTTGGTCACTCAAGGAAGGCTTCTTGAAATAAAGATTTCTTTAGAAGTGGCTGAAAACATAGTGTTGGTGCCTGCCTGACTTTCAGAGGCAAGGAGTTCCGCTGAAAGGGGGCCACTGCACTGAAGGCTCTACTCCGGGTGGACATCCGTCGGGCCATAATTCCACGCGGAGCCACCAGGAGCATTCCCCGTGATGACCTCAGTGGCTAGGCAGGCTGACAAGGGAGAAGGTGCTCCCTCAGGTATCTTGGTCCCAAGATGTTTAGGGGTTTATACACTTGTTCAAAACCTTAAACCTGGCCCAGAAGCGAATAGGTAGCCAGTGCAGTTTCCTCAGCAAAGGAGTTGCATGTTGAAAAGGGGCAGCTCCTGAAAACAACCAAGCTGCTCTGTTCTACACTAGCTCCTGCTTCTGGACCAGCCGAAAGGGCAGCCCCACACAGAGCGCTTTGGAGTAATCCAGTCTTGAGGTTACTTGTGCCTGGATGGTGGGTCTTGTGCAAGGGTTAAACAACAACCCTCACATAAACCATAGCCTGTGGTTGGGCTATGGGAAGGCTGTTTAACCCTTGCACATCCCCTGCCACATAACACAACAAGCCGCGGCCAGGCGTTGAATATTCAAAATGGCCACTGGCACACCTCGCAGCCCTCCGTGACTCAACCACACAGCCACGTTGTGTGCCCGTCCTTAAGAGAGGTAAGATGTGTGCTGAGGAATGCCTTGTATCGTGCAAGGAGCCATGGCAGGGGTGAGGGGCACAGAGTACAGTCTCTTTGTCAATCATTGCAAACTGGGCCACCCAGTATCATGGACAGAGTGCCAGTTTTTTCACTTTCTCAGTGTCCCCAAGCAATTTAATCCCCCCCCCCATTGGGGTGGGTGACAGCCATTCAAAAGTAATGGGGTGAACCATGCGTTGTTCCCCCTTTTCAGATCAAGCCTGCTCCTATCTGCCTTGCTTCATTGTGGGTTTCCATTTCTTGATCACACTGAAGTGTGTCAGAATGTTGGGAACTGGCTGTGAGAGAAAGATAATAAAGGTGACTACTGCCAGACATATATTTTGCACCAACCACGTGCTAGGAGCTATTTCAAAAACCGAATACTGATGTGCTGAGTGGACTTAATAATCTACAAGAGATGAACAAGAGATGGAGGGGTGGAGTGGGGTGAGACTTGAGCATGGAGAAAGGGAGAGGGAGAACCAAGAAAGGACCAAGAAAGGTAGACTACTACAGCCATTCTAGTTAGCCAAAAGATTCCTACTCAGTCTCAAAGACAGTGTCCTCCTCCTCCTCCAAATTAATCCTCTTCTTCTCATGAGATCCTAATGGCCAAAGTCATTTGGGAATCGGCCATAAATCTTGTGGCCTGCAAAAGCAAACACGTTTAGAATTGTATCCATAGCAACTCATGTAGGAAGAACTGGGCATGTTTAGCCTGGAAAAGAGAAGATTGAGGGGAGACATGATAGCACTCTTCAAATACTTGAAAGGTTGTTACTCAGAGGAGGGCCAGGGTCTCTTCTCGATAATCCCAGAGTGCAGGACACAGAATAATGGGCTCAAGTTAAAGGAAGCCAGACTCCAGCTGGACATCAGGAAAAACGTCCTGTCTGTTAGAGCAGTCCAACAATGGAACCAGTAACCTAGGGAGGTTGTGGGCTCTCCCACACTAGAGGCCTTCAAGAGGCAGCTGGACAGCCATCTGTCAGGGATGCTTTATTTATTTATTTATTTATTTATTACATTTTTATACCGCCCAATAGCCGAAGCTCTCTGGGCGGTTCACAAAGGGTGAATATTTAGGGTGGATTCCTGCATTGAGCAGGGGGTTGGACTCGATGGCCTTATAGGCTCCTTCCAATTCTGCTATTCTATGATTCTACAATTCTAGGAATTGAAATCTGAGCGGAATAGATGTTGCCCAGCAAAAATAAGACATGAGCCGCACATGCTATGGGTAGGAGAAACCCCTTGAAAACCAGAAGTAGAGAGCAGGAAAGGGCAAAATGGAGGCTGCCATTTTCTTCTGACTTGTTGCCTCTTCCCCCCACGTTTCTGTGCCCTTCCCCATTTCACAGATCCAAGAGCTGATCTCTCAGCCCTACTTGTGTTACTCCCAGCTATCACAACGTAGGCTGTTGGCCAGAGGAAAGGCTGAGAGAGAAAGGAGGATGCGGTGCCAGCACTTGAGCTAATAAATGAACTCAGTTCGCAGCTGCATCTCCTCACCGCTTATGCTCCCCTGGTTAACATCAACCTTGTTTCCCTTTCTAGAAACACGGCAGTTTTGTGTGGACAGAGATAAAACCAGCGAGGGGGACGACAGTTCCTGAGGGAACCGAAGGCCTGCCGTGCACACAGGGGTCGGGCTTTTTGGAACAGTCAAAACCAGGGAAAGGAAACTCAGTGGAAAACGGCATGACCTCAGCCTGCCTTCAGCTGCCGGGTTCCCAGGAGACAGTACCAGACTCTGACACATACTTATCAAAACCAGGCCTCAGCGTGGGCGCCGAGGCAGACCCTAGAGCCCCCGAGAAGGGCCAGGAGAGCCCGGAGATTTCTCAGACAGACAAAATGGATGCTAGCCCCCCACTTGAGGAGAGGCCTTCCAGCCCACCGAAGAAGGGTGCTCTCGATAAACCGCAGGACCGGTTTCCTCCTGTTCATAAAACGGCACAATCGCCAATTGAAATTCAAATGGCCTAGGAGGACCATCCAAGTGAGGGGGAGTTTGACCTGATGTAATTTCAGTAATGCCAAACATAAACTGACACCATCAAATTGTTCGAGGCAGCACACTCTTGCTTTTTCCATACAACAACAGCTGCAGCGTGCTTTGATGGCATTAGGAAACAAGAGGCCCATTAAAATAAAAACCTATGAATCTTTTATTCCCCCCTTCCCCTCACTATTGCAGTTAAATTATCACTCATGTGCATATGCAAAATTATTTAGATTGCTCTTTTGCTGGGGAAAGGTATTTAATATCAAGACTGATTCTGTACATCAGGAATAAGTAATTAGCAATTAATAATGTTAGCAATTCTGATATTTTGTGCATTTTAACTCTTTGCAATGGTTAGGTTAGGTGGTTGTTTTTGTAAGCGATTGTGCTTTTGGATTCCTGTCTGATGTCTATAAAAGTTTGCATTCTGTCAGGAATTGCAGATCATCGCAAATAGTTGCAAGAAATATGATCTTTGGATGCTCTTTGGTGTCATCCTGTGATGAATAGAAGCTATTGTTATTTCTGTAGGAAACAGTGACAGTTAAAGGGGACAATTTGCTACAGTCCATAAGTATGTAAGCTATGTTCCATTGCTCAGCGCAGTCAGGAAGGGCACCTTTAGAGCAACCTTCACTTTTACTGTAACATTTTCCTGGAATGGGTTTTGATCTCAAAATACATATATAGATTTCTCCACACCACAGTTGTTATTTATTTATTTATTATTGCATTTATATCCCACCTGCAAGGAACCCAAGGCGCCGTACATAATTCTCCTCCTCTTCTCCACTTTATCCTCACAACAACAACCCTGTGAGGTGGGTTGGGCTGAGAACCTGTGACTGGCCCAAAGTCACCCAGTGGGTTTTCATGGCCGAGTGGGGACTAGAACCCAGATCTCCTGACTCCCAGTCCGGCACTCTAGCCTCTACACCAGCGTTCCCCAACCTTTTTGGCACCAGGGACCGGTTTCGTGGAAGACAATTTTTCCACGGACTGGGGGGGGTGTTGAGGGGATGGTTTTAGGAAGCCACGCCCAGCCACCCACCCACTCCGCGCCCATCCACCCACCCACTCCCAGAGCGGCTTCCAGCTGGGCACACCATTCCGAAGCTGCCCCACCCCCACCCCAGAAACCTGGCTTCGCTTCGGCTGGGCAGGTGAGATGGCGCCCCACGCCCAGGTAAGCAGTTCACCTGCGTGGCCCGGTTCCTAACAGGCCACGGACCGGTACCAGCCCGGGGGTTGGGGACCCCTGCTCTACACCACACTGGCTCTCATGCCATGTGTTTCAAATGTAATGTCATGCCATGTGTTTCAGACGTTTGTGAAAGCTTCTCAGCGATCTTATTAGATAAGCCCTTAAGAAGGTAAGAAGAACCTTGCTGAATCAGAACAAAAGATCCATCTAGTATTCTGTTTCCAACAGTGGGCAGCCAGATTCTTTGGACAAGGTCATAGGAAGACCATAAAGGCAGCATCCTCTCCTGTTCATGACCAGCAGGGCCTCTGTGCTTAATGCCTACTCTGTATGAATTTGTCGCTTCTTTAAAGCTACGCGTGTGAGTGGTGTGCACTGTGAATGTGCACAGCGATGGGATGGGATCATGTTGGCTTCCTACACCATATAATGCAATTCTGTGCATTCGGCATGATTTGTGAAAGAACTTACGTGCATATTGCAAACTATATTTAAGTGGGCTCTACCTGGACAAGAAGGAACATTGCCAGTCCTGCTCCCCACTACATACATGTAAGACGTGTACCATCCTTATGTGTACTACATACATACTACGTGTACTACATACATGTAAGACGTGGCCATCACATCTTGGTGCAATGAATTCGTACAACCCAGTCATTCACAGTCACATAGTCCTAGACAAGTTGTTTGTAGACTTGCACATAGTGCCGTCTTCTGACCTGCCTAAAATAAATCCCTCTGCGCTAGTCCTTGCACAGAAGGCAAGAGTCGTGACAACCACCTTCTTTTTATTTGCTTGTTTTAAATTATTTTCTATCTCACGTTTCCACCAAAAGTTTGTAGTGGGGTGCAAAAATAAAAAAAAAGTTTAAAATATGAAAAGACAATGAAAAAGAAAGTTTTTTAAAAAAGTAAATTATTACAGGAAAAATAAAAAAATAAAGCCAAATTAAAGGCCAACACTCAACTCAAAAATTCCTTTGGGAGCCTTGCTCCCTCTGAACCAGTCTGCTGCCCTAAAGGCTCTGTGGCGGAGGGTATTATCCTGTTACCAGTATTGATGTAAGAGCCTATTGCCAGACCAATTGGATTCTGTATATGGAATGTGAAGGTGGTGGTGGGGAGATGCTGTCTTGTCCTTCACATCACACCAGTAGAAGCTGCTTGCTCCAATGTGAGTGGAGAGGTGAATGCACTCCAGATTTCAGTCACAACTCTAAAGGATAACTTTGGATAACTCCTTTAGAGTTCTGACTGAAAACTGGAGTGGATTCATCGCTGACGCCAGAGCCACCCTAATGTCTCCTGCCACACTGGGAGAACCATATATATATTATGTTCTCCTGAGGACAGGGGACAGATGCAAACTATTTCTGGGGGGAAACAGTTTGTCTGCTGAAGTCCTGGCGTTACTCAGCAATCTCTGCAGCACATGCCAGAAATTCTGTCAATTTTTATACATGACAGATGGCCTCGAGACACATCTCTTTTACCGTTGTGCCTATAAAGTTTACATTCGCACCGGAGCACCTCCCTTCTCTATTCTGTTTGATTATTATTTCTCTCTCTTTCAAGCCTGCCTTCTGAACACGACTCAGCCTTTTCTCGAAGGGCCTTTCCACACGGTCAGAAGACAAGCATTGTGAAAGCATGTATTTCTGCCTGCTTAATATTTATTTATTTTATTTGTGCTCCACCTTTCTACCAAAATATTGGCAGCTTGCAGGACCAATTAAAATGGAGTAAGAAAATACGTTAAAAATGCAATGAAAACATAACAATTGCAGAATTTTTTTTTATTAGAAACAGCACCTAACCAGTCCCACTTAAATGTTGAAGGCCTTCTGTAGCGATACCCACCTTTCTTTCCCTTAGGTATGTCTGACTTTGTATGTCTAGCAAGTGCGGAATGTTTGACTGAGCGGGTGTGGCTGGTGATGCGGTGAGAGAGGGGGAGGGAGGAGTATAAATAGGTTGGCTGAGGGGATTGTGAGTTTAGTTTGGGTTTTTAGTTTTGAGGTTTGATTTTAGTCTGGGAGTTTTAGTCTGGCTTGTGCTTTGTGAGAGTGTTTGGTGTGAGGAGTGGGAAGAGATAGAATTTTAAGGGACTTGGGATTATTGTTTTAAATATAAGAATATGCAGGTTTGATCTAAATTGAAATACTAAAGATTTGTTACATTTCAGTAAACTTTACTTTGTGTTCTGTTACCACAAACCACGCATCAGCTCTGATTTATTACCTGCTATATTACACAGTGTAAAAACATCTACCAATACACTTGCAGTTCAGTACCTCAGTAATAGAACCTATCTTCCAAAACCCTTTACCTTGTTCCCTCACATATAGGGGAGAGGTTGTGTTATTTTTAACCTTTCCTCAGGCTTTTCAAGAGGTGGTGCTTGGCTTGAGAAGAGTGTGCTAGGCAAGGCCTTCTGTGTGAGGTCGGTGCTGTTACACCTTCTTAAATAAAGCAGTCTTTGCCTAACAGCACAAAGAGGGAACCAATGTAGCCTCCCTTAGAAGAGAGTCTGGGAGTAGCCTCGAAAATGTGCCTCTAAAAGAGGTGGTGCAGAAAGAATGAATTCTCCTGGAAATTTTAAAGCTGGGGCAGGCTTATATTGGAGAAGGCAGTGTTTCAGGTAGCCTGGTCCCAAGGCATATAGAGCTTTATAGGTCATGACTGGCACTTCGAATTCTGCTCAGAAACAGACTGGTAGCCAGTGAAGCTGTTTTAACAAGGGAGTCACATGCTCCCTGTAACCAGCCGTGGTCAACAGTTGTAGACCAGCATTGTAAGACCAGAACTGAATAGAAACTAAGGGCCAACCTAAACGAGATGTAGCCAGATCTCTTGGTTCCTTTCCCCTCTTGTTCTTCAAGGTATCCAGACCATGGTTCTTAGGAGGGGGTGGGTGTTAACTCATTGGGAGGAGCACTAGCTCAGAGGTAGGGTGACCCTATGGAAAGGAGGACAGGGCGCCTGTATCTTTAACAGTTGTGTTGAAAAGAAGTTCAGCAGGTGTCATTTGTATGCATGCAGCACCTGGTGAAATTCCCTTTTCATCACAACAGTTAAAGCTGCTGAAGTATAGCTAGAGTGACCAGACACAAAAGATGACAGGGCTCTTGCAGCTTTAACTGTTGTGAACTTTTGTGATGATGAGGGAATTTCACCAGGTGCTGCATGCCTACAAATGACACCTGCTGAACTTCTCTTTTCGCAATCCTTGCTTTTATAAGCTGCTCACCTTGTTTTTTTCTTGAGTGATTCACCTCCCCCCCCTTTTTTTTTGGCTCCTTTTCTTTCTTCTCTAATGTGTCATGATTTTTATTTGGGGGGTTGTAGACCCAAGGGCACAGCCTGTGTTTTTCTCCTTCTTCTAATTTTACCCTAGCTACAGAGTCTTTTATTGTAGAACGTTTGATCTAAGAAAGCCCAGATCTGGCCAGCATTGGTGTTTTTCCTCCAAGAAGCCTTCTGAACCGTGGCAAAATCCCTTTAAGTCATGTCCTGGCCCTTGTAGGGTTATTCACATTGGATAATAAACCCCCGACGGTCTCTTCAACGCCGGATGCCTGGAGTCTACATGTCGCTCTCCAATATGTGCAGTGACTTTTTCTAACATTTTGAAAGCATTGTAGGGAACCCAGACAAGAAGCATTACCTCAGAAACAGCTGCGTAAACTCTCCAGCTGGGTCACTGATCTGTGTGAACTAAAAAAAAAGAATCAAAGCTGCAAGGAGAAGATAAAAGGGGACATTATGTCCTCCTCACAGGTCAATGGGAGAGGCTTTCAAAGCCTCCTTCCCATTCCACAGAGCAGCATTTGTTCCTGTGCAACTAGGGATAATGCACCTTGAGAACACTCATCCTATGGAAGCAAAAACAGAGGGCTCATCTACACTAAGCAGATATTCCACTATGAAAGTGGTATGAAAGCGGTATATAAAAGGCAGGAGCCACACCAAGCAGGATATAGCAGTATGAAAGCAGTATATAAAAGACAGGAGCCACACCACTACTTTATAGTGGTACTGAAGTGCACTGACAACTGTTGGGGCCCAGGAAACATCTACACTAAGCAGGATATAACACTATGAAAGTGGTATGAAAGCAGTATATGGTATGTGTCAATGGACCTCAGGGGTTGTCAGTCCACTTCAATACCGCTATAAAGCAGTAGTGCGGCTCCTACCTTTTATATACTGGTTTCATACCACTTTCATAGTGGAATGTCTGCTTGGTGTAGATGAGCCCTGAGTTTACATCCATAGGGCCTGCTGCTTATTGATAATTTATTGTGGGGAAATCACCTGCTCCAACCCTTAGGCCATCCTTGGAGGCATTCATCCAGGAAGCTAGACAGGTGGCTACATGACAGAGGGCCTTCTCAGTTGTGGCACCCTGCTTATGGAATGCCCTCCCCAAGGAGGCTCACCTGGCACCTACATCGTTATCTTTTTAGCACCAAGCAATGACCTTACTTTGCTCCCAGACATTTTAGAGCCCCCTTTTTTTTCTTGTAGATTTTTATAGCTGTTCTTATACGTATATCTCATTATTTACATATTCCTGTGCTGTTGGTCGCTTTGTATTGTATTTTATTCTTTGTTTGTACTGCATTTTATTCTTTTAACCGTTCGTTAAAATTACCCACTGAACATTTGTCATTGGGAAGTTTAAAAATATAAGAAAGAAAAGAAAAGAAAGAAAGAAAGAAAAGGAAAGAAAGAAAGAAAAAGAAAAGAAAGAAAGAAAGAAAGAAAGGAAAGAAAAGGAAAGAAAGAAAGAAAAAGAAAAGAAAGAAAAGAAAGAAAGAAAGAAAAGGAAAGAAAAGGAAAGAAAGAAAGAAAAAGAAAAGAAAAGAAAGAAAGAAAGAAAGAAAAGAAAGAAAGAAAGAAAAGGAAAGAAAAGAAAAGAAAGAAAGAAAAAGAAAAGAAAAGAAAGAAAAGGAAAGAAAAGGAAAGAAAGAAAGAAAAGGAAAGAAAGAAAGAAAGAAAGAAAGAAAGAAAGAAAGAAAAGGAAAGAAAAGGAAAGAAAGAAAGAAAAAGAAAAGAAAGAAAAGGAAAGAAAAGGAAAGAAAGAAAGAAAAAGAAAAGAAAGAAAGAAAGAAAGAAAGAAAAGGAAAGAAAAGGAAAGAAAGAAAGAAAGGAAAGAAAAGGAAAGAAAGAAAGAAAAAGAAAAGAAAGAAAAGAAAAGAAAGAAAGAAAGAAAGAAAAGAAAAAGAAAAGGAAAGAAAAGGAAAGAAAGAAAGAAAAAGAAAAGAAAAGAAAGAAAGAAAGAAAAGAAAGAAAAGGAAAGAAAAGGAAAGAAAGAAAGAAAAAGAAAAGAAAAGAAAGAAAAGAAAGAAAGGAAAGAAAAGGAAAGAAAGAAAGAAAAAGAAAAGAAAAGAAAGAAAAGAAAGAAAGGAAAGAAAAGGAAAGAAAGAAAGAAAAGGAAAGAAAGAAAGAAAGAAAGAAAGAAAGAAAGAAAAAGAAAAGAAAAGAAAGAAAGAAAGAAAAGGAAAGAAAAGGAAAGAAAGAAAGAAAAAGAAAAGAAAAGAAAGAAAGAAAGAAAAGGAAAGAAAAGGAAAGAAAGAAAGAAAAAGAAAAGAAAAGAAAGAAAAGAAAGAAAGGAAAGAAAAGGAAAGAAAGAAAGAAAAAGAAAAGAAAGAAAAGAAAGAAAGAAAGAAAAGGAAAGAAAAGGAAAGAAAGAAAGAAAAAGAAAAGAAAAGAAAGAAAGAAAGAAAGAAAAGAAAGAAAGAAAGAAAAGGAAAGAAAAGAAAAGAAAGAAAGAAAAAGAAAAGAAAAGAAAGAAAAGGAAAGAAAAGGAAAGAAAGAAAGAAAAGGAAAGAAAGAAAGAAAGAAAGAAAGAAAAGGAAAGAAAAGGAAAGAAAGAAAGAAAAAGAAAAGAAAGAAAAGGAAAGAAAAGGAAAGAAAGAAAGAAAAAGAAAAGAAAGAAAGAAAGAAAGAAAGAAAAGGAAAGAAAAGGAAAGAAAGAAAGAAAGGAAAGAAAAGGAAAGAAAGAAAGAAAAAGAAAAGAAAGAAAAGAAAAGAAAGAAAGAAAGAAAGAAAAGAAAAAGAAAAGGAAAGAAAAGGAAAGAAAGAAAGAAAAAGAAAAGAAAAGAAAGAAAAGAAAGAAAGGAAAGAAAAGGAAAGAAAGAAAGAAAAAGAAAAGAAAAGAAAGAAAAGAAAGAAAGGAAAGAAAAGGAAAGAAAGAAAGAAAAGGAAAGAAAGAAAGAAAGAAAGAAAGAAAAAGAAAAGAAAAGAAAGAAAGAAAGAAAAGGAAAGAAAAGGAAAGAAAGAAAGAAAAAGAAAAGAAAAGAAAGAAAGAAAGAAAAGGAAAGAAAAGGAAAGAAAGAAAGAAAAAGAAAAGAAAAGAAAGAAAAGAAAGAAAGGAAAGAAAAGGAAAGAAAGAAAGAAAAAGAAAAGAAAGAAAAGAAAGAAAGAAAGAAAAGGAAAGAAAAGGAAAGAAAGAAAGAAAAAGAAAAGAAAAGAAAGAAAGAAAGAAAGAAAAGAAAGAAAGAAAGAAAAGGAAAGAAAAGAAAAGAAAGAAAGAAAAAGAAAAGAAAAGAAAGAAAAGGAAAGAAAAGGAAAGAAAGAAAGAAAAGGAAAGAAAGAAAGAAAGAAAGAAAGAAAAGGAAAGAAAAGGAAAGAAAGAAAGAAAAAGAAAAGAAAGAAAAGGAAAGAAAAGGAAAGAAAGAAAGAAAAAGAAAAGAAAGAAAGAAAGAAAGAAAAGGAAAGAAAAGGAAAGAAAGAAAGAAAAAGAAAAGAAAGAAAAGAAAAGAAAGAAAGAAAGAAAGAAAAGAAAAAGAAAAGGAAAGAAAAGGAAAGAAAGAAAGAAAAAGAAAAGAAAAGAAAGAAAAGAAAGAAAGGAAAGAAAAGGAAAGAAAGAAAGAAAAAGAAAAGAAAAGAAAGAAAAGAAAGAAAGGAAAGAAAAGGAAAGAAAGAAAGAAAAGGAAAGAAAGAAAGAAAGAAAGAAAGAAAAAGAAAAGAAAAGAAAGAAAGAAAGAAAAGGAAAGAAAAGGAAAGAAAGAAAGAAAAAGAAAAGAAAAGAAAGAAAAGAAAGAAAGGAAAGAAAAGGAAAGAAAGAAAGAAAAGGAAAGAAAGAAAGAAAGAAAAGGAAAGAAAAGGAAAGAAAGAAAGAAAAAGAAAAGAAAGAAAAGGAAAGAAAAGGAAAGAAAGAAAGAAAAAGAAAAGAAAGAAAGAAAGAAAGAAAGAAAGAAAGAAAGAAAGAAAGAAAAGAAAGAAAAGGAAAGAAAAGGAAAGAAAGAAAGAAAGAAAGAAAGAAAAGAAAGAAAAGGAAAGAAAGAAAGAAAAAGAAAGGAAAAAAAAAGAAAAAAGAAAGAAAAGAAGCACCAGCTACCGAACAAAGCTTTAGCTTCAGTATGAAAATATCCTCTGAGATGCTTCCTTGGCACAGATGAGGAAGAGAACTATTTCAACAGCCTCCTTACCTAGAAATGCGACTTTCAGATCTCCTAGGTTACCAAGCAGCTGTAGGGGAACTAATTGGCCAATCAACCCGCGGCAAGGCAAGGGCCATGAAGGAGTCTGGAACACAAGCAATTAAGGAAGATGAGATTGGCCATGAGTGTGACGTGAAAAATTGCTCTCTTCTGATTCCCGGAAAGGATAGAAACGATCCTCATAAGCTAATAAAGGTAGACATGTCTCCCAGCTCACCTCCTATTGAAGGAGCGATAGCGAAAAGGGCAGGAATGGATGCATTCCCTACACATTGTGAATCAGTCTTTGGACGATGATTTCACCCGTTAACATTACCACTGGGAAGACTTAGGTGGATAGGTTTACATGGTGGACCACAATACTGGAGGTTTCGACAGTGTTTTCTTCCCAGTCTGACACTGTTTAAGTGAAAATGGGGAGCGTTGCAAGCGTTTCCTTTCCCTGTAGACCAAAACAGACATTACTTTAAATCTGTGTTTAGCAGCTATGTGTTTTGTTCATTTTTACTTTAGATCTGGTGCCGGTGCTCCAATTTGGATCTTAAACACTCCCCTACACACACACACACACACACACACACACACACACACACACACACGAGATCCAAGGGGGGAGGGGTTGTACTGACTCCAGCTGTCTGTTCTGCTTCAGCCAACACATCTAACAGGGTGAGTTGGGTGGGCGGAATGGGGGATGGACGACTCTTCCTCTGCTTGTATTCTGGAGTGGCCATGTGTCCTTCTTTACAGAGCCTAGTCCTCTAGTTGAAGGGCTGTCGAGTCCATCTGTGGTTTAAAAATAAAGGACCGTAAGAAGGGAGATCAGCAGGGGGCCATCACCAGTTAGCACCTGGACAGCAGACTGAGTAGGCAGGCAAGTCACTGGTTTTGTAATTTTATTTATAGTAATTAATGTTATGCAAATCTTTGTCCTATTTTGTCTTCTTTTTTTGTGATGCATTTCTTCTTCTTCTTCTTCTTCTTCTTCTTCTTCTTCTTCTTCTTCTTCTTCTTCTTCTTCTTCTTCTTCTTCTTCTTCTTCTTCTTCTTCTTCTTCTTCTTCTTCTTCTTCCAGTTTGCACATGGCCACCCCATCTAGGGGATATCTCTACCACAACACTTTGCAGCTGTTCTCCCCTCCCAAAAAAAAAACTCTGCAGCAGCGGAAACATTTTATCTAGATGGCAGGAAGGAGCATGAGCTATTGGGCAGCCATCCCGCTTGTCAAATTTCTTTCCTATCCCTAGCTAGAAGTCAGTGGACCCATTATCTGTCTGTACTTCGACGGTTCCCAGTAGGCATTTTCCCTACTTAAAACTCTTGTGATTTTGTATTTCACCCAATGCCTTGCGTTCTGGGGTGTACCCTGCGCTGGGAACTGTCCCTAGGAACGCCCCCGAACCAAAGCCACCACTGACCGATGGAAGAAACAGCGGGGTTGTATTGGAGCAAACAGAAAAGTCGCAGTAAAAGAACACCACAAGAAAGCGCTGTTTTGAAGGTAAATCTCCGATGTGGCTGTGAGTCTGCATCATAAAAATAGCTCAGCACCACTGAGCAGCCACTAAAGGGTATATATAGTGCATTCTCATCCAGATACAAGAGGGCAGGGCTCCTGCAGCTTTAACTGTTGTGATTAAGAGGGGGTTTCTCAGGTGCTGAATGCATACAAATAACTTCTGATGAAGTTTCCTTTTCATAGAATCATAGAATAGCAGAGTTGGAAGGGGCCTCCAAGGCCATCGAGTCCAACCCCCTGCTCAAAGCAGGAATCCACCCTAAAGCACCCCTGACAGATGGTTGTCCAGCTGCCTCTTGAAGACCTCTAGTGTGGGAGAGGCCACAACCTCCCTAGGTAACTGGTTCCATTGTCGTACTGCTCCAGGCTAAACATGCCCAGTTCTTTCAGTCTCTCCTCATAGGGCTTTGTTTCCAGACTCCTGATCATCCTGGTTGCCCTCCTCTGAACACGCTTCAGCTTGTCTGCATCCTTCTTGAATTGTGGAGCCCAGAACTGGACACAATTCTCTAGATGAGGCCTAACTAGGGCCGAATAGAGAGGAACCAGTACCTCACGTGATTTGGAAGCTATACTTCTATTAATGCAGCCCAAAATCGCATTTGCCTTTCTTGCAGCCATATCGCACTGTTGGCTCATATTCAGCTTGCGATCTACAACAATTCCAAGATCCTTCTCGTTTGTAGTATCGCTGAGCCAAGTATCCCCCATCTTGTAACTGTGCATTTGGTTTCTATTTCATAAATGTAGAACTTGGCATTTATCCCTATTAAATTTCATTCTGTTGTTTTCAGCCCAGCACTCCAGCCTATCAAGATCACTTTGAAGTTTGTTTCTGTCTTCTGTCACTTTGAAGTTTGTTTTCTATACAACTGTTAAAGATACAGGAGCCCTGTCCACCTTTTCATATGGTCACCCTATTTAAACATGGGCAGGCTTGTATGGGAGAAGTCTATACAGTACATTGCCTTTGCCTTGCCCACAAACTGCCAGGCCAGAGTCTGACACTACCTGCAGTTTGTAGCAGTGCGAAGGCCTAACCGGGGCTGTGGCACAGAATCATTCTGAGAATGTGTAGCTCAGGTCTTGGCCTGTTTGTCTTGGGAGCAGTGAAAGGGGAAATGCCACCCTGGGAAACCAATGCAAAATAATAATAATAATAATAATAATAATAATAATAATAATAATAATAATAATACTCCAAACCTGAGGCAATTTTCTATTTCTCAGAAAACTGGCTAAAGCTCAAGTTTGAGAAACTCTTATTCCAGACCGAATGAGCCCTTTTCCTCCTAATTTTGACAAAAGGGTGGATGGGGGTGGAATTGCTTGAAGGAATAAAAAAGAAGCTTCCTTCCCGGCTTAAGGCTGCAGCTGTTCCCTGAAATGACAAGCGTTGGCTGTTCTGTGAACCACTGGCCAGAGACGGTGCACAAATACAGAGAAACACAGAGGCTGCCTGGCGCTGGCAGGCCCAGCCCTCTCTCCCCATCCGTGCCCTCTTCTTTTTCAGTCTGCAGCTTGGCAACGGGTTAAAGAGAGGAGATGAGGTGAGGTGTGGCTTCCTCCCCTTGTGGAAATTGCCTCCTCCGTTGTAGGGGCTTTGGGTGCATAAAAGCAGCCAGGGGATTGTTTTGTTTTGTTTTGGAAAGAAGCTGGTCTGTCTGCAGGCACGCAGGCTGGGTTTCATCCTGGGTGGGGACCTGGAACCTGAGAGAAACTGAACGGAGCCAGCCAGAAGTGGGGCGGATAATTTGTCCCCGAGGAACATGGACCGACCTCTGCATTGCAAAATCCCATCCTCAAATACTGCACACGCAGCCAAAGTCCTCACGATGCTCCTTCAGGTCTTGACCCACCTTTATTTTGAGATACAAAATGTTTGTTACATTCACAGATCTCTCCCGTAAAGATATTTAAATAAAAATGAAAAATAAAAATAAAAACCTGAATGAATCCTTGTGTCCTTGCCAACATCCGCTGCAACATACCCTTGGCTCTGCAAAATCCACGAATTCAACAGGATTCCTCTCATTAACTCTCCCCCCAAATGACATTCATTAGAACTGCCGCTCTCCAATTATAATTCACATTTAAGTTCTCAAGAGCTGCCTAATGCCAAGTTGGATCATTGATCAACTTAATAGGATGCTATCAATAAGGGTGGTTCCAGACAAGGCTTTTATCAGGCAATCGCCCTGCCTCATTCATGGAATTCATGGCAATTTACAAAGACAAAATGCCAGTTCACACAAAATGCCAATTTGTGGGTTATTTAACCCACACAGTGGTGGGGGTGAGCAGGACCGAGCTATCAAAGTGCTTCTGGTGTGCTCCTCATTGAAAGCAGAAACAATGAGCACACTAAAGGCAGTACGCTTGCTCACTCCTGCTTGTACCTGACAATCCATGGGTTAAACAACGCATGGGTTTTTGTTGCATCCAAACTAGGCCAATGTCTTCCACTTGTACCACTCCCATGTTTTCCCACCATTTCTTCCATCTTTTCAGAAATGCATTTTGATTGGTAGTGCTAGGAGCCCTCCCATCAGGAAGCACGTAAGTCTCAAACCATGTTGTCCAGGGTCACTACGTGAATAAGAAACATGCTAAAAATGTGTTTCACCAGGCTCTGTTTGACATGCACTGATGGAACATTATTTACTTGAGTCGGTCAAAAACTAGAAAGCCAGGGGCTTCTTTGCTAAACATTTTCTTTCTCCAAATTGATGTATTAGTACTACTGGGATCATTTCTTTTCTCAAATGATTTTAAAAACGTGAATGAGACTATTGGACACAGTAACTCCTGTTAAAACAAAGAGTTAATGATAAAAAAAATCCAAAATCCACAGTTGGGCAATACCTTTATTAGGACCAAATCAAATTTCACAAAAATGTGCAAGCTTCCAAGTTCTTGATGACTCTTCCTTAGGCTAGGTGGTACTAAAATCTGAGGATGTGGGAAGAAACAGAAAAATTCCAAATTTGGCCAGATGGTGTGGCCATGAAGTCTGCAGTGTGTGCCACCTACAACCCATGAGTGGGCATCCAAATGGCAGATGCGGTTCAAAGTAGCAAATATAAAGTGATGCACATTGGGGCAAAAAAACCCAACAACTACAAGTATAACCTGGTGGAATCTGAGCTGGCAGTGATCAACCACGAAAGAGATCTTGAGACTGTGGTGGACAGCTCGATGAAAATGTCCACCCAGTGTGTGGCTGCTATAAAGAAGGCAAATTCCATGTTAGGCATTATTAGAAAGGAATTGAGAATAAAATGGCCAGTATCATACTGCCTTTATACGAATCTAAAGTGCAACCACACTTAGAAGACTGTACGATTCTGGTCACCACACTTAAAAAAAGATATTGTAGAGCTGGAACAAGTGCAGAAAAGGGGCAACTAAAATATCAAGGGAATGGAACATCTCCCCTATGAGGGACGGTTACAACAGCTAGGGTTCTTTAACTGAGAAAAAAAGGTAGGCTAAGAGAAGAAATGATAGAGGTGTACAAAATTATTCATAGTGTGGAGAATGTGGATAGGAAGACATTTTTCTTCCTCTCCCATAATCATCCCATGAAGTTGATTGGGGGGAGATTCAGAACAGGTAAAAGGAACTATTTCTTTATACAGTGCATCGTTAAACTGTGGAATTCGCTACCACAAGATGTGGTGTCCACCAATTTGGATGGCTTTAAACGGGGGTTGGATAAATTCCTAGAGAAGAAGGCTATCAATGGCTACTAGTCCTGATGGCTATGTGCTACCTCCAGTATCAGAGCAGCAAGCCTATATACACCAGTTGCTGGGGAACACAGGTGGGAAGGTGCCATTGCACTGTATCCTGCTGGTGGTTCCCTAGTCGACAGCTGGTTGGCCACTGTGCGAATAGTATGCTGGACTAGATGGACTCTTGTTCTTGGCTCTTCTTATGTTCTTATGGTGAAGAGTTCTGGAGAACTCAAAAGCTTGGATGTTTCGTGGAATTTGGGTTGGTCCTAATAAAGGTATTATCCAACTTGGATTAACTCCTGTGGATGCTTGAAGCTTTGTATTGTGTTTTCATGCTATTTTTATATCTAATCATAGAGATAGATGATAGATAGATAGATAGATAGATAGATAGATAGATAGATAGATAGATAGATAGATAGATAGATCAGCATTATACTTTTACCCTCTGGCAGAGGGTGCCATATGGCAACAGTCATGCCTTATGAAAGGACCCTGTTCAGCCTTTGTTGTTCTGTACTCCTGCTATAAGGAGCTTCTCTGTCATAAAGCAAAATGCCTGGATCACTTTTCACATGCAATACATCACATCCTGAAGTAGGTAAGACCCTCCCCTCCCCCCTCTGCCTGCCTGCTTCCATATTTGCTAGCCATAGGGATGGATAAACCTGTCAATTTCAGTTTCTCTCTATTTCTCATTTTTCCAATCTTATATTCAGTTTGGCTGAAGCTTTCAGGGTCATTAGAGAAAGAACTTTAGATGTTGAGTATCAGGAACTCAACAGTGTAGCAAATACCTCATGCTCCCCACTACATTTCCATCTGCCTGTTAAGCCTGGTAAAATGGCACCTTACTTACAGCTGCTGTACAATCCGCAATTGAGAAGAGTGTTTATGTTAGCTAGGTGCAATGCCCTTCCCTCTGCATTACTAACAGGGCGGTTCAGAGGTATACCATGTTCAGCCAGGTTATGTTTATGTAGTGGGGGTTGTATTGAGACCCATGAACATATATTTTTACACTGCCCTCTCCACGTATCCCAACGGCAGAGATATCTGGAAAAGACCTTATTAAATTGTCAAGGATCCATGGGGTCTGACACTATACAGACCCTATTATCTGCGGGGGGGGGGGGGGAATGCTTGGAAATGTTGCATTATTTGCCCGTTATGTAATGACCTATCAAAGACTGGGAGCTACACCCAGAGGCATGGTGGAATAGTCAGCAGGGAGATTAGTACTGTCTACTATACTAGCAGGCTGAATTGCACAATGTAAGAGTACTAGTTTGTCTGGAGGATGTCAAGATGTTTTTGTATGGTTTGTGGTTGTTTTATGCCAATAAAGGTACATTGATTGATTGATTGATTATTCAGTTTGGGTTAAACGTTGAGAATTTCTCCAATCTTAAGTTCAGTTTGTCCCAAACTTTGAAATATTTATTTTTAGTTTGCATGAAAATTCATAAGCACTTTTTTGCAAATTTTTCCAAATACACGTATTTTGCTTAATAGACATGTTATTTTGCAAGCAGGTTTCCTAATATAATGGATATCTGAACATTATTTTCTCTAGGATACTCATTTGTGTATGCATGTTTTGATCGGATAATTGCACAATTTGGAAAAGTGCAAATTTTGAAGGATAACAAAGTTTGGTCCGCATAATGGTTCCAAAATGCGAAATTAGTTAAGTTTGCATTAAAATACGAACTGAACAAATTTCTTTCCTATCCCTAGCTAGAAGTCAGTGGACCCATTATCTGTCTGTACTTCGACGGTTCCCAGTAGGCATTTTCCCTACTTAAAACTCTTGTGATTTTGTATTTCACCCAAACATGGCTTTGAATATTTATGGCCTTGATCCAAAGCCGATTAACATCCACCAAACTAATGCCACTTGACTACCGAGGACATTGGCTTAGGTCCTAGAGGCATATATGACCTCCAGTGTTCATGAAAACTACTGCTTTGATCAAGCAAGCAAAGGCTTAGCGAATTCCAACAGGTGGAAACCGAAGCAAAACAAAATCCAGACAAGTTGGAAGCACATTCTTCACAGTGGGAGTCACTGACCCTTGAAACAATCCATCAATGGTCATGGCAGCTCGTCCATCATGTGAATTTTTTAAAGACAAAATTAATTCTGTTCATAACCCTATGACTGGTCCGATAGCATTGCGCAAATGATCTGTCACCAGACAAGAAGGGAGCAGTGGTTCTGGGAGGTTTAATCTTCCTTACCAAACTCATGTAGCCTTCTCCACATCACCTGCTAGTCCACCCTAGCAGGTAAGTTAATCAGTTCATAGGGTCCATAATAGCACCAATTTTCAGGAGAGTGAATAATTTTAGGCACTGTAACTTCCTGGTTTACAGCTACCTAGGGACAGAGACTTTTATTTTATTTATTTATTTATTTATTTATTTATTTATTTATTTATTACATTTTTATACCGCCCAATAGCCGAAGCTCTCTGGGCGGTTCACAAAAATTAAAATCATCATAAAACAACCAACAAGTTAAAAATACAAATACAAAATACAATATAAAAAGCACAACCAGGATAAAACCACGCAGCAAAATTGATATAAGGTTAAAATACAGAGTTAAAACAGTATAATTTAAATTTAAGTTAAAATTAAGTGTTAAAATACTGAGTGAATAAAAAGGTCTTCAGCTGGCGACGAAAGGAGTACAGTGTAGGCGCCAGGCGGACCTCTCTGGGGAGCTCATTCCACAACCGGGGTGCCACAGCGGAGAAAGCCCTCCTCCTAGTTGGCTTTCCACCTGGAATATATGGATCAGCAATAATTGGCAATCTCATCAGTTATGGACACAAGACAGACTATGGCAGGATCTACACTACCGCTTTAAAACAGTTTATAATGGTATTGACAACTATTGGGGCCCATGACACACTCCATACACAGTTTTCAAATCATTTTCAAGGTGTTATATCCTGCTTGTTGTAGAACTGGCCTGTGTTCAGAGGCAGTTGATCTTTCTAAAAAGCTAGCCAGTGGCCACCACTGACTGGTGTATTAGGCCTGTCTCTGGCCTTTTTAACTGCTCTCTCCTGATTGGCTCAACCGAAAATAAATAAGAATCTGTGAGCATTAGAGCTTCCCAAGTGCCTGGTGGAAGGCAACTAAAACAAAAAGTGCAATCAATTATGTGGTTAAATGAAAGACTTCTTTTTTTTAAAGTACTATTTCACACAGCGCATAGTTAAATTATGGACTTCGCTACCACAAGATGTAGGGATGGCCACCAATTTGGATGGCTTTTAAGGGGGTTGGATAAATTCCTGGAGGAGAAGGCTATCAAGGGCTACTAGCCCTGATGGTTATGTGCTACCTCCGGTGTCCTTGGCAGTACGTCTGTGTGCACCAGTTGCTGGGGAACATGGGTGGGACAGTGCTGTTGCATCATGTCCTGTTTGTGGGTCCCTGGTTGACAGCTGTTTGGCCACTATGTGAATAGAGTGAATAGATCCTTGGTTCAATCTGGCATGGTACTTCTTATGTTCTTACTTTGGTGCTGAATCAGAGCCAGACTGGGTTTATCCCCTTTGTGTGAGGTTCTGTACCTCTCAAGAGCTTCCCTGGATTGGAGAATGGTAGGTAGAAATAGTTCAAATCAGTGGCTATCATGTTCCCCTTCGTCCACTTGCAATGTGGTATCTCTTCAGGTTAACTCCCACCCATCCACACATACCCGGTTCTGACCCCTATAGTTGCTAAAGCAGGGGTGGGGAACATGTGGGTTTCCAGATGTTGCTGGATTACAACTCCCATTAGCCCTAGCAATCTCCAGAAGGATGATGGGAGTTGCAGTGGATGGGCTTTAGGAACTTGGGATGTTCAGTCTGGAGAAAAGAAGACTGAGGGGAGACACATTAGCAGTGTTCAGGTACATAAAAGGTTGCCACAGGGAAGATGGTCAAGAACTATTCTCCATGGCCACAGAAATTAGGACATGAAATCATGGGTATAAATTACAGCCACCTAGATTTGGATTAAATAGAAGGAAAACCTTCCTGACGGTAAGATCTGTACAACAGTGGAACAGTCTACCTACAGAGGTTGTGGGTTCTCCATCTCTGGAGGTTTTTAAGAAGAGGCTGGACAGCCACCTCTCATGGGTGGTTTAACTGGTTTTCCTGCATGTTGCAGAGGGTTGGACTAAATGATCCCAGTGGTCCCTTCCAACTCCACAGTTCTATGATTCTATAGGTTCTGGAGGGCCACACCTCCCCCATTCCTGTGCTAGAGGAAGCTATCATCCAGCACAGCCTATATGAAGCTGACAATTTCTGCCAATGATATAACCAAGTTTTAACAACTTGGAAGATTATCTGAAAAGCTGATTTCATCAATACCCTGATTCAAGTTGTTGTTGTTTTAATTCTCAACTTAAAACAATGGGTTGGGTCCAGATTTAGTCATACTTGGAGTAGATCCACTGAAATTAATGAGGGTTAAGTAAGCCATGACTAACTAGTCCCATTGATTTCAATGGGTCTACTCGAAGTATCTTGATCCAACCCAATCTTTATAACATACTTGGCCAGGAGTTTATCTGGTATGCAGAACACATCATGCGACGTGCTGGGCTTGACGCATCCAAGGCTGGAGTTAAAATCGCAGGAAGAAACATTAACAATCTCAGATATGCAAATGACACCACATTGATGGCTGAAAGCGAGGAGGAGCTGAGGAGCCTTATGACGAAGGTGAAAGAAGAAAGTGCAAAAGCTGGGTTGCAGTTAAACCTCAATAAAACCAAGATTATGGCGACCAGCTTGATTGATAACTGGCAAATAGAGGGAGAAAACGTGGAGGCAGTGACCGGCTTTGTATTTCTGGGCGCAAAGATTACTGCAGACGCTGACTGCAGCCAGGAAATCAGAAGACGTTTACTTCTTGGGAGGAGAGCAATGACAAATCTTGATAAAATAGTTAAGAGCAGAGACACCACACGGACAACAAAGGTCCGCATAGTTAAAGCAATGGTATTCCCCGTAGTAACCTATGGCTGAGAGAGCTGGACCATAAGGAAAGCTGAGCAAAGGAAGATAGATGCTTTTGAACTGTGGTGTTGGAGGAAAATTCGGAGAGTGCCTTGGACTGCAAGAAGATCAAACCAGTCCATACTCCAGGAAATAAAGCCAGACTGCTCACTTGAGGGAATGGTAATAAAGGCAAAACTGAAGTACTTTGGCCACATAATGAGAAGACAGGATACCCTGGAGAAGAGGCTGATGCTAGGGAAAGTGGAAGGCAAAAGGAAGAGGGGCCGACCAAGGGCAAGATGGATGGATGATATTCTGGAGGTGACAGACTTGACCTTGGGGGAGCTAGGGGTGGCGACAGCAGACAGAAAGCTCTGGCGTGGTCTGGTCCATGAAGTCATGAAGAGTCGGAAGTGACTGAACGAATAAACAACAACAGTGGTTACTCTGGTGTATAGCTGGGAGAGGGGAGGGAAGACGGGTATATTTTGCTAATCTTGTATCTTTGAAAGGGAAGATATGTTGTTTTCTCACTGGAGCTGAGGGAGTTCAAGTGCAGGGCATGAGTCTTTTGTCTGGTTGTGACTGAGCTCTTTGTCCAAATGGAATTTTGAAATGCGGTGGATATTGACACACCTCGCTCTCGCTCTCTTTGAGGGGAAAAAACAGAATTTAAATATAACTCAGTTCTTTCCAAAACAAAACTTTTCATTTACAACAGGCTAAGGATCCACCCTGTTATGCATCTTTTGTTTATTTGTAAGATTCTTTCCTGTTTCCGCACACACACACACCTTCCCCTTATCAAATACTTTCAGTTGCAAATTTAAAAACAACATGGCATATAATTGCTGGAGGATATGAAGAGGCTGAATAATAACCAGGTAAAAAATATCAACACTATAAGCCAATAATAGCCCTCCGCAGGTGTTCACTTGCTTGTGTGTAGGGGGACAGGGGTGTGCGTTTAAGCCCCACCCTCAGTATCCCCATGGCTCAGTACTCAGTTAGACCTTTGCATGTTAAATACAAAGGCCTAAACAACCCTTATCAAGATTGAGGGAACCCAGCCAGTGTGCAACTTGGATAACTCCTTTGGAGTTCTGACCGGGAGCTTCTTCTGACGAGCATTTATAGCACGCTTGTGACTGGACACTCACAGATGTTCACAGGTCATTGTGACAACACAGTGATCCTCCTGAATAACTCCAACTTCTTCTGCTCTTTTTTCCGTCACAAAATAAGACCCCGAAAACCCGATTTTTCTGAGCTATAGCAATATTTGCCGCAATTTCCTGCCGTGTGCAAGAATTTGCAATATAAAACACTCACTAGAGGGGGCTGTCCCACTAAACTGAACAGGCCATGTGCTCGTTGCTTTCTTCCCGGTGTGATTCTGCTCATCCCTATTGCGGAAGAAAGTTGGGAAGTGGAGCGACGGTAAGGAAACCCTAGGAAAATCCCATTCTTCCCAGAGTCTCGAGACAATCACAAGACTGTTGGAGATGTGGCCGCCCGTCTTGGCTTCTCTCCTCCTCCCCTTGAGTAGTGGGGGTCAGAAGAGGGAAGGAGCCAGTCTGGGAGATATGCAGGGACATTGGAGGGGCGGGTTGTTGTTTTTTAACCTCAGTTTTCGCTGGAGCACCACAGTGCTGGTGCAGGCAGCATGAAACATGTGATGATAGAAAGCAGTTAGGTAGGACAGTTAATCAATAAACAGAGCTGGGTCAGACGCACAACTAAAAGATGGTCATAAGGCATATTAATGGTTACCGCCACGTCCACATCCAAGATGGTTAATTACAAGAAGCCACAAGAGAAAGAAAAGCTCAGAACTGCTGACAGGTGATGCAGAGTTGCACAATTTATTAGATTTTTCCAGGCAATCAATGTTTACCTTTTGTTATATCAGGCCTTGAAGAAGGCTGGCTTGTTGTTTCCTCAGGATCTTCATTACTACCTTCTGAGGCATCACTTTCAGTTTCATCATCATCATCACCATCATCGGCGTCCTCATCACTGTTTGTATCGTCACTGTCATCATTATCATTCTCTACACTCTCATAATCACAGTCATCTGACTCCTGAACTTCAGATTCCTGGCCAGGAGAACTCACTTCAGGCAAGAGCTTTGGTCTTTTGGCATCCTCAGTGCTTCCTGTATTGCTCAAACCTTGCAGAGGTTGCTTTTGAGCCAACAGTTTTGGATTCCAGATGTCGATCAGCCTGTTGTCATCTGAAGTCTGTATCGGTGGGGTGACACTGTCTTTACCAGAGAAGGAAGTCTTCTTTCGAGGATGGCCCCAGCTTTATTCCCACGCAGCTGCTTCATAAGGGTATTTTTAATTTATTTGTGAACAGGGATTTCCCTTCAAGTAACAACCAAAGGTCTACTTTCCCTTCCCACTGTTCCTTCTGTGCCTGCCTATGCAAACCGAGTGAAAATTCAAGAGAAATATGCTGCGTAAGACCTTTCAGAAGTGATCTTCTCGCTTGGCTCATTATAGAACATGAAAAGAGTGGACAAATTTGAGCATGAGGCAAGGTCTATTTATTTACATCTGTCTGAAGGAAGAACCAAACTTGTCAGTCATGTTTTCTGGCTGTCAAAAACCATAGTATCTCAATGGATTTCTTAAATGGGGGTTTCTGCTATTGGTGCTGCTGCCACTGGCCACACCTACTGCCAGGTAAACCCATCCGGGATCAGAACAGAGGAGGCGGCCCACCAGAATGCATTTGCCTGGGTCCTAGTCAAGCCTACAGACAGCCCTGCATATGATGATCATCAGATCCCTCCTGTAGCCTTCATAGCCCTTTCTGTATCCAGCACAAACATCTTTCCTTTCCTTTTAAGGCTACCCCAAAGCCATGTCTCACACTATCAACCCTTGTTTTCTCATTATATCTCTGTCCCTGGTTTCACCCTTGCTCACAGCCATTGATATCTTTGTCCTCCATGAATTTGTTTAATCCTCCTTTGAAACTGTCCAAGTTGGTGGCCATGATCACTACATCTTGTGATTGTGAGTTCCATAGTTTAACTATGCACTATGTGAAGAAATGGTTCCTTTTATTTGTCTTGAATCTCCCTTCAGTCAGCTTCATAGGATGACCCCAGGTTCTAGTATTTTGAGAGAGGGAGAAAAATGTCTCCCTATCCACTTTCTCCACCTCATGCATAATTTTGTACACCTCTATCATGTCTCCCCTTACGCTCCTTTTTTCCAAGCTAAACAATCCGAGTTGATGTAACCTTCCCTCAGAGGGGAGATGCTCCAGCCCCTTAATCATTCCAGTTGCCCTTTTCCACACTGTTCCCAGTTCTACAATGAGAAAAGATCTGCCTGGCATGTTTCTGCCTGTCATCAAGACACAGCTCTGTCAGGAAAAAAAAAATGGGTGACCACTCTGCTACAATCTTCAAGGCCTCAATTGATCTGAACCTCTTCCAAGGCCAGGAGAAGACACAGCCATGTTGCACCTCAAACATAAGGTGCCTTATACTGAGTCAGGAATAAAATTGGAATTTACAATAATATTACATTAAAAGTGCAATAACATATTGCACAGGAAAAAATATCTGACAAAAACAATATAAGATAAACAGGCCAAATGCATCTTCGTCAGTGGCCAATGCAGGCTGCTGTATGCTCCCTGGAAATTTAATTGGGCTGACTTTACAGTTCCCACAGTTGTGTGACAGAAGGTGTCACTCCCATTTGAAAATAGTATAGGGCCTCAGCCTTTTCCAAAACCGCCTGGGTCGTAGTCTTTAGATTGGCCACTGACAAAGACTTTGTGTTGAAACACGTTTGGCCTGTTTATCTTATGTTGTTTTTGTCAGATATTTTTTCCTGTGCAACATGTTATTGCACTTTTAATATAATATTATTGTAAATTCCAATTTTATTCCTGTACATTAAATATCATTGCTTTATTGTATATATCCTTAACTTTTTGTTTAGCATCATCTGGTTGTTCATTAAGAATTTCACCTTTCCTTGCTCTTATACTGAGTTAGACCATGGGGCCATCTAGTCCAGTATTGTCAGCACTGACTGGCAGCAGCTCTCTAGGGTTTCAGGCAGGATTTTTTCCAGCCTTACCTGGAGATGCTGGTGGTTGAACTCAGGAACTTCGGAATTCAAAGCATATCATGCCCCTCCCTCATAAACAACTCCTGGCTCTTAAATATATGTCTTCATTAATTTCTTTGGGTTCCTGAGAAGTGGTGAGCAGCCAGTTCTGCCTCTGGAATGACCGGGCGATCAGAACGTGGAAGCTGCACTCAGGCCATTTCATTTTGTAAGCAAAACAGGAAGATTCCTGGCATGACTTGGCAATAAAAGATAGGTCCCATTTAGCCTTATGAATTCAAATAAAAAGTTACATCCAAACACATGGGTTCTTCTGCTGGAATGGAACGTTAGCCAAAATAAATTTGTTTTTATGTTTGCCATGTCATTGTTAATGAACATACCCTTTCCTGTGGAAGTTTTCCAATCCCCTCAAATATCACCTCCAGTCTATCATGTTGTTCAATGGCAGGTTTTGTTTGGAATGATCTCTTCGCGTCCTTCAATTCTCTTCTGAAGCCTAATCCGCCATCTCTCCCCGCCTCTCTGTCTGCCAACGACTTTGCCTCTTTCTTCAATGCTAAAATCCAAACTATACGCTCAGATCTAGCCAACTCTGCTCCGCTTCCAGCTCCTGCCCCTCACCTGTCAGTTCCTCCTTCAACTCTCTCGGCGTTCCCTTCGGTCTCAGCTGATGAACTGTCTAAAACACTGCGCTCATCGAAGCCTTCCACTTGTTCCCGTGATCCGATTCCCTCTCGCGTCTTTATTAATCTTATCCCCGCTATCCTCCCGTCCTTGCTTCACATCATTAATTCTTCTCTGTCCTCTGGTTCATTTCCTTCTGCTTTTAAACATGCTACAGTCTCTCCCATTCTCAAAAAACCCACTCTTGATCGACTATCCCTGTCTAACTACCGACCTGTCTCCCTCCTGCCCTTTGTCTCAAAGATCCTGGAACGTCTGGTCTACTCTCGTTGTCTTGACTTTCTCTCTAATAACTCTGCTCTGGATCCCTTTCAATCTGGCTTCCGTCCTTTGCATTCCACTGAAACAGCCCTTACCAAGATCACCAATGATCTTCTTACTGCCAAGTCTAAAGGCCATTATTCCGTTCTTATTCTCCTTGATCTAACCGCAGCCTTTGACACGGTCGATCACGATCTTCTCTTAGATTCCCTCCATGACCTTGGACTCTGTGGCTCTGTCTATAACTGGTTTGCCTCCTATCTAGAGGGTCGCTCTTTCAGCGTGTCTGCTAACGGCAGCTCGTCCTCCTCTTTTCCCCTTTTAGTTGGGGTTCCTCAAGGCTCGGTGCTTGGCCCGTTGTTGTTCTCTCTATACATGCTGCCCTTGGGCAAGCTTATTCAATCTCACGGCCTCCAATATCACCTGTATGCCGATGATACACAATTATATCTTTCATCTCCAGAACTTTCTCCAGATGTTCACGATCGTATCTCAGCATGTCTTTCAGATATCTCAGCCTGGCTGCTTCATCGTCGTTTGAAACTTAACATGGCAAAGACTGAATTGCTTGTTTTTCCTCCTAAACCTTCTCCTCACCTCTCATTCTCTCTTACTGTCAACGATGTCACGCTTACTCCGGTCAAGGAAGCTCGTAGTCTTGGCTTTATATTTGACTCCTCGCTCTCCTTTACTTCTCACATCGAGGCAGTAGCTAAATCCTGTCGTTTCTTCCTATATAATATTGCCAGGATTCGACCATTTTTGTCTGTCTCTTCTGCCAAGACTCTCATTCACGCACTGGTTATCTCTCGGCTGGACTACTGCAACCTTCTTCTCTCTGGCCTTCCTTCGTCTCACATCAGTCCGCTGGTCTCTGTCCACCACTCTGCCGCTAAGATCATCTTCCTGGCCCGCCGCTCTGACCATGTCACTCCACTTCTGAAATCTCTTCATTGGCTTCCAATTCACTCCAGAATCCAATATAAACTTCTCCTGCTGACCTTCAATGCTCTTCACGGTCTAGCTCCTGCCTATCTCTCCTCTCTCATCTCACACTATCGCCCCGCTCGGGCTCTCCGCTCCTCTGATGCCATGCTTCTCGCCTGCCCAAGGACCTCCACTTCCCTTACTCGGCTTCGTCCTTTTTCTTCTGCTGCCCCTTACGCCTGGAACGCTCTTCCAGAACACTTGAGAACTACAAACTCAATCACTGCTTTTAAAACTCAGCTAAAAACTTTTCTTTTCCCTATAGCCTTCAAATATTGAGTTTGTTCTGACTCTATACTGTTAGCTTCACCCTACCCGGTGCCTGTTTACACTTCCCTGTGCCTGTTTGCATTCTCCTTCCCTCTTTATTGTTTACTACAACTTATTAGATTGTAAGCCTATGCGGCAGGGTCTTGCTATTTACTGTGTTATCTGTACAGCACCATGTACATTGATGGTGCTATATAAATAAATAATAATAATAATAATAATGATGTTTTTAACATTGGCACAATATTTATTAATAGTGTTTATCTTTATCTTTATTCATTTGGATCCAGACTCAATCATAGGCCATAGCTAGACCTAAGGTTTATCCCTGGATTGTCCAGGGGTCAAACCTAGGTGACACAAAGGGGATCCAGTGCTCAGGCAGGGGCGAACCCTGGATGATCCCAGGATAAACCTTAGGTCTAGATGTGGCCATACTTACACTCATTTAAATCAATGGGATTTACGTTAGTCCTAACTTAACTCCCATTAATCTGATGGGTCCACTCAAAGTCTGGACCCAACCCCCAAAATTGGCATATATTTATTGACAAATTATGTATGATATTTAAAGGGGGAGCTTCTGATATATATCACATGATGTTGAATTGTCAATTCCCAGATAAGGGAGGGTTAAAAATGATTTGGGAACATGACCTGTGCACCAGTTTCACTGAAGGTGAATGGAAAAGCTTGTGGCAATCAGCACCCTATAAAACAATATCAGCAAAAGTTAAAGAGCTCACGCTGAAAATCACTCACAGGTGGTATATCACCCCTGTTAGACTGCACCATATTAGTGGTAATATATCCCCGCTCTGTTGGCGTGGTTGCTCCGTTCCTGGCACTTATATTCATCTTTGGTGGGAATGTCAACAGGTCAAAACTTTTTGGTTAAAGGTTTTCCAAACCATTACAAACATTATTAATGTTGAAGTAGAAACTGACCCAGCACTGGCTCTACTTTCTATTTTTAGGAATGCCAATAGAAACATTATTCCCAAAGCCTTGGTCACCCATTTGCTGGTTGCAGCCAGGTGGGAAATTGCCCAATTCTGGAAAAGCGACAGAGCTTTTGACCATCAACGCTGGTTTGATAAGATTTGGAAACTAGCTTTAAATGATAAATTGACACAACATAGCAGGTTAGCAAGAGGAGAAATAACATCAGACACATTTGTGGAAAACTGGTTGGACTTCTTCACATTTATTAATATGAATCCTGGCGAACCTAGACCCCCAATGACTCAGGAATCCTTTTGGTCAGAGGTTCTAACTTAACCTGCATCTTTTTCTGTACCAAGTGCTTATTGAAGGAATGAACACCCATGCTTTTTTATAGTGGTGCTGTGGGAACATCTATATTGTTGTTGAGTGTTTTCTTTTACTCTCTGTGTGTTTATTGTATTTGTCCTTACTTGAAAATCAATAAAAATATGTATGATATTAAATTTGTTAAGGTATGCTTATTAATAATGTTATGAATTGCTAAATTTTATTCATTTATTTTGTTGAATATGTGCAGCATTAAAAATAAAATGTATTGTATTCAAAGCAATTTTCAAACAACACTTCCAGTTTATACTCTCAGGGTGATCTGGTTTACTTACGCAATAAAAAACTTCATTGCAGAGTGCTTCCAGATGGAGGGCTCCTAGAACTAACAATGAAAAGGAATTATTCAGGTATTTCATCTTTCTTTCTTTTTTAATGTATTTTCTGCATTAAAAATAAAAAGGAAGAAGCAGTGGGAAAACACAGGAGTACAAGTTGAAGGCAACGACGTCTGGACCTCTGTGAGTGAGGCAGAGAAATGGCATCATAAAAATCTTGCCCGGAAGCACCCGTAGACTCACCATCAGAAGACGTCTTTGTCCACTGGACTACATCCAATGTTGCATGAACGTACTTCCCCTCATGCAATGGAAATTTCCTTTCTTCTCCTTCCCCTGCAGCCCTCCCCATTTCCCCCAAAACTCCAACACTATGGAGCACATTTTGTAAGGGGCTGCAGGGTATAAGAGAAATGTCTTCCACTAGCAGTTTATTTATTATTATTTATTTATTTATTACATTTGTATCCTGCTTTTTTTCCTCCAAGGAACCCAAGGCGGCGTACATAATCCTTCTCCTCACCATGTTATCCTCACAACAACAACCCTGTGAGGTAGGTTGGGCTAAGAGTCTGTGACTGGCCCAAAGTCACCCAGTGGGTTTCCATGGCCTAGTGGGGACTAGAACCCAGATGTCTTGACTCCCAGTCTGACACCTTAACCACTACACCACAGTTGCTGTTCTGTCAGTAGGAGTCACTAGTTGGATGCAGCTCCATATGTTTAAACAATCTTCCTCCAAAACTTTGCCCTCTTTGATTCTGATAAGACAAACACTACAAGATGTGGAATATGTAATGGGTTTCCAAAGCCAACTTGGCTAGAACAGCGAGTCAACAAATATCAGACTATGAAACAAGAACTGAACATTGCTTATTTTGAAGAATAAATCAAAGTCTTCTGTGCTGCCAAATCAACCAATATTTGGAATTCTGGCTTAGCCATCAATAACAGATGTTGGCATTCATGTCCCAGCAAGATTTCATCGTCCATCAAAGTCAGAATATTTAGGGTCAAGTGAACACTTAACCATAGTTTGTTTCCCTTAAGTAAGGATAAATATTATGACTAAATACCAAAATTATACTTAAAAACTGGCGGCAAGCAGAACATGAAACCATGATTTGGCAGGCCTGCCGCCAAGACCTGCTAGATAGGTGGACATGGAAATCAGGACCAAGGGGGCTCAATGTTTGTGGAACTCCCTCCCTAGTTAGGTATGTATGGCCCTGATTTTGCCAGCTTTTAAGCAGACCCTGAAGACTTTAAAAAAATAATTAAATGGCTTTTAATATGTAATGTTCTGTAATGTTTTAATTGCTGCTGTTTTAACATATTGTTTTGATGTTATAGTTTTAGATTGTGGCTTGATTGAGTTTTGAAGTATTAGGTAATACTGTTCAGATGTCAGCCACCTTTGGACGTATTGCCCTGAAAGGCAGCATATAATTCTTGAATTAATTAATTAACTAACCTTGTTTTGCATTAAATATGGTTAAGCATTACATTTTTACCAAGCCAACTAGGATCAAGGCAACCTGCATGTCCTCTCCAACGTCTCTGCTTGTCAGGTGGCAAGCAGGTTTCACTGTTGTCTCCCTAAACAGCTGTTTTACTAAGGCCTGGTTCAGACACACAATTCCCGGCTAGTTAAATCATTGTTTTATCAGTTGAGAACCAGCAACAGGACTGCACACTCTTTCCTTGCCCCTCCCATTGCCCTCTCCCTTCCCCAGGGCTTATATTCTGGTTTAATTAAACCGCAGTTAACCATCATGTCTAAAACAGGGAACTATGGTTTAATATCAATTTACTAAGCACTAATTTCAACCAGCTTCAACCTGTGGTTTAATATCCCTGTTAGGAAACTGACATTAAACCACAGTTCCCCGTCTTGGATATAGTGGCTAAGTGCCATTCAATTAAACCAGGATGTAAGCACCGAGGAAGGGTAGAACAAGATGTCAGGAGAGGTAGAAGCTCACAGTGTTGTCACTCATTCTTGGTTGCTAAACTATGGTTTAGCAAGTTGGAAATTGTACTTCTGAGATTAAGGCAGCAAACCATGGTTAAGCAATTTGTCTGCATTGAGCCAGTGTAGTCAATATCAGTTGCTATTTCCCTTCCTGACTCAGGGCCTTCCTAGACGAGGCCTTAGCGCATCTTGAGACCCGGTTTCCCTGCTGTGCGTCCAGATGACGCACAGGGGAATCCGGGCCCAGGCCGCACTGAGGCCTCCTCCAAAGCGCCATAAGCAAAGTCACTTATGGCGCGCCTTTTTCGCAGCCCCGGCCTCAGGCCGGAGCTGCGAAACGTGTGGGAAGGTCTGCGGCTTTTTGTGGCTACTCGCTTACTCGCAAGTAGCCGCAAAAAGCCACGGACCTGGCACAGCGCTCATACGAGCGCTGTGCCCATCGTGCCAGGGGATGGGTGATCCGGGGGGGGGAGATGGCAGAGGGCGATGAAGGAAATGGTGAGGGGGGGTGGAGGGCGACGAAGGAGATGGTGAGGGGACGGCGGAGGGCGACGAAGGAGACGGCGAGGGGGGGGGAGGGCGACGAAGGAGATGGTGAGGGGATGGCGGAGGGCTACGAAGGAGACGGCGAGGGGGGCGGATGGGGGGATTAAATTAAAAAAAACCTTACCTTCTCTGGCGGCTTCGGGCCCCACATGGCCCCTTAAAAAAAAAAAACATGGCCGACTCTGCAGGGCTTCTGTCGTCCCTGCGGGTCGGCCGTCTAGGAGGCTGGGCAGCGCGCGTTAAACTTAGCGCGCCGTAGCCCCGCCTCCCTGCCGGCTTATCCCGGCAGATCTAGCAAAGCCCTCAGTTGGCCACCACTGAGGCATATCAAAATAATAATCATGCAATATGCGTTATATAAGATTATCAGCAGATCAATCAATCATTGATTAATTAGAAAATTAATAAATCAATTGCATTTGAACTGAAGTTGCTTATAACCCAAGCCTTCTTGATATATTGAAGAAAGTATAAAATCACATATAATCTACTAGACTACTTGTTATTCCCTTATTACAGTAACACTCTACGGCCACAATAACCTGAGAAATAAGCCAGTGTACTCTTAACTCTCAGCTATACTCATTAAAATCTGCCCTTACCAATTAAAATTGACCTCAACCTTTTTAATCCAAAACTTTCAGTGATCAATTTACTGATTAAATGTATTAATCTTGTAGTCTTACCTTTATACATTTAATTCCTGATGAAGTCCCCACCACCACCACCACCTGGCTCAAATAAGAATGTAGGCCCTGGGTAACCACCGATGCCCCGTCTATCAAAGCTGTGATTAGGGAGCTGTGCTCTCTCTCAATATAGAGAGTTTTTTTTAACAAAACATGGATAAAAATAATAATGGTAGTCAAACACTCTTCTAGAAAAGGATAAGCCCCATAATTTCTTCTTTCATGGCAAACTCTCTACTAATCTGCTTACCAAAACAAGCCGTAGAACCACTTAGCATTTCGTGAGGACATGGAGCTGCCCATTGCGTTATTTTTCCGGTTCTAAAAGGACGTTCAGTATCTACCCAGATTTTTAAATAAAAGATTATTTATACAAGCTACATCCTGATGAAGTACAATTTCCTTTAGGGTAAGAGCATAGCCATTGTGCATTTCAGAAATGTTTATAACATTGTCGAAGCAAAACCATCATATATTCCACTGAGTTCTTTTTGCTGTTCTCAACAATCAAGGCCTTTCTGAAGTAGAATTGCCAGATTGCAACCCACAGAGCTTGCCTTGACCTTAATTGTACCAACGTAAGGGGAGCGGTTGTTGCTGAACAATTATTTTCTCTTCCCTGCTGAAAAAGTGAGACCTTAATTCAGCTGCATCCAGCAAGTGACATAGGAGGGTGAGTGATCGGACTCTAGAAAGAAAGGTTAGGAGGAACAGTGGTGGCACGTTCTTCTGCTGCCAGTGATGTAATGGAGTCAGAGCTCACAGGGTTGAAGCACACAACTTTCTGAATAGCCTGGTCGCTGACATCATCTGCCACCAACCTCTCAGAGCTTCTCTACATGAGCTATTTATTGCATGCTCATGATTGGCTACTTACAGAAGTTCATGAATCCTTTACATGATGGCGTCAACCTCCCACCCTTTTCCCCGATAATCTCACATTTAAAAAAAAACAAAAAACCCAAACCCAGAGATAATGCAGTATTTCAATTATCATGGTATTTCCCCAGGGTGTAATTATAGTAGCGCCTCGATCCAAAGAGAGAGGCAGGTAGGAAATAATAATAATAAACATAATAATAATACCCTATTTCTTCAATTCTAAGACACACTTTTTTCCCCATATAAACTTCTCTAAAAATGGGGTGCGTCTTAGAATCGCGGGTGTGTCTTAGGTTTTTTTTTCTGTTGGTGGTACTGAAATTAGTGTGTGTCTTACAATCAATGGCGTCTTACAATTGAAGAAATACGGTAGTAATAATAATAATAATAATAATAATAATAATAATTCCATCACTAGTTGGCACTGTTTCATTGAATTTAATAGGATTGCCGAGAGGGGAAGTTTTCAATATAAAATCACATGGTCACTAAAGGAATACGTAGTGAACACAGAAAGACTCCATAAGAAGAAACCTTTGTATAGATGTGTTCCCCCCTTAATGTAGAGACATCCTTAGACTTCCCTGCTCCCTCTGAGCTTAGCTGCAAACCTCATGCTGACGTCACCTGCCACCCTCCCCACATCAGACTTTCGTGTTCCCTTCCCTGTTCCTGAGTTTAGCTGAAATCCTCACAGTAGCTGGGGTGAAATGAATTTTCCCAGCAAATATATATATTGATCCCTGTGTTAATACAAAGAATTTTTTGGGGGGGGGGCTTGGACTTGAATGGGCATTTAAGAGCCACAAGCTTTATAAAAGACCTGCACCTAGTAATGAGGAAAATTGCTAAAACTAGTTTGTTCATATGAATCAAAACAGCTGCCTGCTTTTTTGGCTTCTCCTTGGAGGCATTGGCTATGGGGACTGTAATGATGTGTTCCTGTGCTCCAAAATTTACCACTACACCAGTGCCCATTACATTGGTTAATGTAGGCTCTCCAGGGGGCAGACTAGCAGCCCTACAATCTCAACAGGCAATTTATTGCTCAATTAATATGCATTTGAGGCTTGCAGTGGTTCAAAAGACTCATAGCCGAAAGTTGGAAAACTGCACAACTGCTAACACTGAAATCACGGTATATGGAATTATGGCAATAATAGCCATGGCAGAAAAATAGACATATCAACTAATATTAGCTAAAGTCAAAGTCAAAACATCTGACTTTTATAAAACATAGCAGGATTTTATTCTGTATACTGATCAGGGACATGCACAGCAGTATATGTCAAAGCCTTTCCTCAGGTTATGGAAAAGAGACCAAAATATAAGTTTGATTTGGAGAAGAATTATAAAGACAATTTCTAAGCTGCCCATGAACTCCACATTTATTTTGGTCTGTAAAACCAAGTGAAGAATATGAATAGAGGTTAAATGTACCACCCTCTGTCAATACAATGATTTAAATTCAATGTAGTTCTTTTTATTTATTTACTTTTCTTTTTCATTCTTTTGGTTGATTTTGTTTTGGAAATACAATAAAAATATATTTTTTAAAAAAATTAACATGCATTTGATTCTCATGTGTTGCAAAAGTTCTCAGAACTAGAGCATTTTATACATGCAATGCTAGAAAATATTTTGCCCTTCATTTTTGTATTATCCAAACCAGGATCGTTCTACTGTGTTAGAAATCAGACGTCTTGAATCAAGCACTCAGTTATAGAACTGTAGAATTACATGGAGGGAGGATTCATTTTGGGGACCATTTTGTAATATGTGAAGGCAATATGCTAAGGAGAAACGAGATATTATTGTGCCTCTATGTGGCAAAAAGTATTGGTAATCAGCTGCCAAAAATGTGTATCTGATCACCTGAGTTTTCCAGAGGCTCTCAACCAAATTATAGAGACCCATATTGCAGAAATCATGATCATGGAATTTGCATTAGGAGGAAAAATAGCATCACTGGGGGGAGAAAGTGCCCTTAAGAGTCTGAAGAATTCTTGATTGGCAATCTACTCTATTCCTTTATCTCTTTTTTCGAATGTTTCCTAATAGCGGTCTTAATTATCCACGAATATGCCTTTCACACCAGCCAGCCAGCCAGCCAGCCAGCCATCGAAATAAGCCAAACCTGTCTGCAAAACTGGGAAGTCATCTGCATTTGATTATGAAAATAAAAGTTCAGCATCTTTGTGTTTACCACAAAGGATTCTGGATGGATTTGGAACTAATCATTGCACAGGGCTAAGCGTACAGCCCAGTGTTATCCGGATAAAGGAGGAGACATATGCTGCTGGCTTTCTCTAAGAACAGTGGCTGCTTCGAGACATTTCAGAAGGAAATGCAATAGTTGCTACACCCAAGTAAACAATGGTCTGTGCCTTCAGCTCTGAGATTCACCGCAGCAGAGGATACCTGAGCTGCAACTGGAATAAGCATTATAAGATCAATCTGTTCCCTATACTTAAAAACACACCACAACCCAGTGTCAGCTCCAAGTTTTGAAAGGCTCTTGAGCAAAACGCTTCCAGTGCCCCCTTCCCTCCTTCAGTGAGTCTATCTCAGGGATAGGCAATGTGGTACCCATGGCCATGGGCACCAATGTGCCTTCAGATGCTTTCCTTGCCACTCACCAAGGTGCCCTACCTCTCTCAGTCTTAATTTCTTAAAACCCTTTTTAAGGTTCTTACCAGCAGCTGGGATGGCTTCAACACCAAGTGTGGGCTTCCTGCCACTGCCCAAGCTGTGGCTCAGTGGGTGGGTGGTGATTCAAGGTGAGAGTTGGCTGCCTTTTGTGGAACGGGTTTCTGTTGACACAGAAAATGTGGTTTCAAAGGAGTTGTTTTGTGTACTGGGCTCAGAACCCCCTTCTATTCAATGTTTTGGGCAGGTGACTTGTCCTTGGTAACTGAGCCACGCTCCCATGGCAGCCATTTTATGGTGGTGCCCAGGACAGATTCTCAAATTGCAAAATGTGTCCACAGGCCCCAAAGGTGGCCAACCTCTGGTCTATAATCTTAACAGAATTGTCACTAGCTCCTGCTCCTCCTGCTCCTCCTCCTCCTCTTCCTCCTCCTCCATGCTACCATCTGCTTGCTTACCAGCACAGAGCCAATGAGGAAATAGGCAGTGGCAACTACTGTTTCTCTTTCACAGCACTGCCATGACCACAGCCAGAGCGAGAGGAGAATGAGCAAGAAGGTTACAATGGTGAAGAGGAGGAGCGCGTCCGTTGAGATCATAGAATCATAGAATAGCAGAGTTGGAAGGGGCCTACAAGGCCATCGAGTCCAACCCCCTGCTCAATGCAGGAATCCACCCTAAAGCATCCGTGACAGATGGTTGTCCAGCTGCCTCTTGAATGCCTCTAGTGTGGGAGAGCCCACAACCTCCCTAGGTAGCTGATTCCACTGTCGCACTGCTCTAACAGTCAGGAAGTTTTTCCTGATGTCCAGCCGGAATCTGGCTTCCTTTAACTTGAGCCCGTTATTCCGTGTCCTGCACTCTGGGAGAATCGAGAAGAGATCCTGGCCCTCCTCTGTGTGACAACCTTTTAAGTATTTGAAGAGTGCTATCATGTCTCCCCTCAATCTTCTCTTCTCCAGGCTAAACATGCCCAGTTCTTTCAGTCTCTCTTCATAGGGCTTTGTTTCTAGACCTCTGATCATCCTCGTTGCCCTCTTCTGAACACGCTCCAGCTTGTCTGCGTCCTTCTTGAATTGTGGAGCCCAGAACTGGACGCAATACTCTAGATGAGGCCTAACCAGGGCCGAATAGAGAGGAACCAGTACCTCACGTGATTTGGAAGCTATACTTCTATTAATGCAGCCCAAAATAGCATTTGCCTTTCTTGCAGCCATATCGCACTGTTGGCTCATATTCAGCTTGTGATCTACAACAATTCCAAGATCTTTCTCATTTGTAGTATTGCTGAGCCAAGTGTCCCCCATCTTGTAACTGTGCCTTTGGTTTCTATTCCCTAAATGTAGAACTTGGCATTTATCCCTATTAAATTTCATTCTGTTGTTTTCAGCCCAGCACTCCAGCCTATCAAGATCACTTTGAAGTTTGTTTCTGTCTTCCAGGGTATTAGCTATCCCACCCAATTTGGTGTCATCTGCAAATTTGATCAGCGTTCCCTGCACCTCCTCGTCCAAATCATTAATAAAAATGTTAAAGAGCACTGGGCCCAGGACTGAGCCCTGCGGCACCCCACTCGTTGCCTCTCCCCAGTTTGAGAAGGTTCCATTGATAAGTACTCTTTGAGTCCGATTCTGTAGCCAACTGTGGATCCACCTAATAGTTGTTCCATCTAGCCCACTTTTAGCTAGTTTGTTAATCAGAATGTCATGTGGTACTTTGTCAAAAGCTTTGCTGAAGTCAAGATATATGACATCCACAGCATTCCCACAGTCCACAAGGGAGGTTATCCTATCAAAAAATGATCTTATCAATCGGTCCCCTACTGGAGTGTGGGTTTTTGGTAGGCGCCCTGTGATGCCAACCCTTGATGCTGACTGTGCTACAACCACCATTTTGTGTGGATGCTCTAAGGTGTTTACCAGGAACTGTCACACATGGGCCATAGCTAGTCCTAAGGTTTATCCCTGGATCGTCCAGGGGTCAAACCTGTTCATCTAGGTGACACACAGGGGATCCAGTGCTCAGGCAGGGGCGAACCCTGGATGATCCCAGGATAAACCTTAGGTCTAGCTGTGGCCTTGGTTTCTGTGTGTTGGCACACAGATCCTGTGCTATATATTGCTATTGTGCAAATGGTACATGTATGAAATATCACACAGGCTACAAGGCTTTTAAACATGGCATCAGCTGCATAGAGTAAATATTCAGCAGACTCAATGTGGGAGCTCTGAAATTAAGGGGAGTGGAAATTCTTAAGTAAAATCTCCTTCATTTAATTTGCTTATTAATCTAGTTTTTCTTCCAATATTCTCTCTCTCTCTCTCTCTTTCTCTCTCATGGCTGCTGGTGGTATTAATGGTTTGGAAGTGCTGAGAAACATCGAAATGTAAGGAGACTGAATTTAGTAAGATGATCACTGCCATCATTGCTCCAACCTTTATAAACCAGGCTTAATATTTATGGGTTTGTAAAGTATTCTTCAACGACAAATTTTAAAGCAAAATTGAAAATGCAAACAATGACAACACATGCACAAACACCAAAAAGCCAAATGTAAATCCTGAAATTCTGAGTCATAAACTGTCATTATGGCTCTGTTGTTATTTTAGGCCCATTAAGCATGGTTTTGCCTATTCTTTTTTTGGCAATGACTCTATGATGTTTCAACCACAAAAGAGGTATTTGCTAGTGCTTAGATCCTTTTAGCTGGAAATTGAACTAGGGACCTTTTGCACACACAGCAAGTGCTAAATTAAACCACTGAGCTCCTGGTAGGGCAGAAAAAACTTCTGCCTGAAACCCTGGAGAGCTGCTGCCAGTCAGTGCCAACAAAGCTGGGCTAGGTGGGGACTGATGGTCTGACTCGGTATAAGGCAGCTTTCTATGTTTACATGTACAAAAAACCCAATAATCTAAAATGCAATCTGGGTTGGATAAATTCCTGGAGGCAAAGGCTATCAATGGTTACTAGCCCTGATGTTTGTGTGCTATCTCCAGTATTTGAGGCAGTAAGCCTGTGTGCACCAGTTGCTGGGGAACATGGGTGGGAGGGTTCTGTTGCATCATGTCCTGCTTTGTTGGTCTCTGGCCGATGGCTGTTTGGCCACTGTGTGAATAGAGTGCTGGATTAGATGGAGCCTTGGTCTGATCCCGCATCAGGGCTCTTCTTACGTTCCTGTGTCTTTGCCTTGATGATGCACAAACAGGGGTGCAGGACCTCAAGCCCTGGGGCCAAATCCGGCAGATCAGGGGTTCAAATCCAGCCCTCTGGGGTTTCCAGATTCCCACGGCCCCACCTTTCCCCCCCAATCACCAATCACTTGATAGTTTAACAGTTTCTGCACAGTTCTCCCCCCCCCCCATTGTAAAACGTTGAAATGCTTCTCCTAAGGCTGAGTTACAGGCAGTAAAGAGTTTTAAGATAAAATAACGCTGGTATTTTTGGCCCCATGTTGTTTCTGTTTTGCCCAGCCCCCTTTCGCCTTCAGCCCAGCCCACCGCCAGGACGTGGCCCATGAGAGCTTCTCTGAAACAGAATTTGGTGCTCGGGCTGGAAAAGCTGCAACACACCTGATGTACAACAGCTCTTGTTGGAAAGAGGCCCTAAACAAAGGGAACGAGGCTCTCAAACACAACTAACAAATGCTCTGAAATCTGGTATGAGACAACATCTATAAGCAGTTCCTCGGGGAGACAGGAGTCTTGTGGGAGGCACACGCCACTTATTAGCAACAGTGACTCATACAAACTCCCCACAGGTGATGTAGAAAGCTACTCAACCACTTCCCCGCCATTTTCAGCCCACAAGCATGCTGCTCAACCAAGGTTACTTCTCTCACCTACTTAGAAGTTGTTTCCCCATATGTTAAGTGGGACCATTTATATATTTATTTATTTAATATCTTTTTTAAAAAAACAAAAACAAAAACCTGCTTTTCCTGTTTTCAAAAATGTCCATAATACATAATCGCATACTTAAAACAAAATCAGCAAGAAAAACAGCAGATAAAACATATTCAGATCCGGAGTTTCACAGAGAACAGGCCCCTGCCTCTTCTGTGTTCTAATGAAATGCAACTGAAGATGAAAGCCCAGGCAGTTTTGGACAGAAAATGGTCCTACAACTCCCATGCTGACTGGGGAATGCTGGGCCCTCGTCTTGATGTGCCAGGTCATCTGTCCATCTACAGTGGAAGGAGCGCAATCGTGGGCTTTCCTGAACTACTGCCCACCTGAGCACCAGTTCAGGGACACCTGGGAGCATCCGCACCCCTCTTCCAAGGTTAGGTGTTTCTCTGTTTTTATATTGGCCTCTGTGTTGTTGTTGTTTTAAAGCTGTAAATGAGGAGGGTCACATTTATAGCTAAATGGGGGGAAGAACAAGGGGGGAGGAACAGGGTGCTCCCCCATCTTAGAATATCCACCCCCTTTATTTTAATTTTATTTTTAAAAACAAGGGTCCACAGAGGGGCGGAGGTGGTCCAGCGAACTTTCGGCTTGCTGGTCCACCCCCTTCCCTGCCCGTAGCATGCTTCTCAGCAGCTCCAAGCTAAAGAAGTTGGAGGCTTTGGGGCTTTGCCCCTGGATCACTTCAGAGTGGCAGCTGCGTCATGTAGATCACCTGCCGCCACTCCGAAGCTACCGCAGGGAAAAGCGGCCGTCTAGACAAAGCCCCAGGAGTTGTAGGACTTTTTTTTCCTGTCTAAACATGCATAGGACGACACTCTCAGGTGATGAAAAGGCACAGAGGAGAACCTCTCTAGAAGACCTTAATGAACAGGCAAAGAGGGAAATGCATGGGTAAAGCAACTTGACCTTTGCAAAGTGGGAGCTGTTGCAACGTAACACTTTCCCATGACACAAAGCTCATGCCAGAGCTCTCCAGACCAGGGCTGACCCAAGACATTTTGCTGCCTGAGCCAAAGAACAAGATGGTGCCCCCTCCCATTCCATGTTTAAAAGTTGACTGGACCAGAAGTTGAATCTTTCTTCAACACTAGCGATGAGACAGCATCTGATACCACCATGCCTGAAGACAGCAGGCTAGCTTAGGGAGCAAAAGGCAGGCTACTTGGCACACAGCTCTCTCCTCCAATACCTTGGTGCTGCTTCCCAGCATCAGCAGCCTAAGGAAACTGATACACTCTGCCTAATGGTAGGGCTGGACCTGCTCTAGACTATCAGCTCCATCTGACGAGCGTTTTATTGCACGCTTGTTACTGGTCACTCACGGAGTTTGCTCAGGTCCCTCACATGACGTCGTCTGCCTCCCGTGCGCCTTCCGCCCCTTCTGGCATTCCTTGCGTGACAAAAAACCCCCACCCCTCATTAAGTCCCATGTTTGTTTTTTAACTCGGAATTGCTGCTCTCTCCTGCTGTGTGCAGGAGAAGCAGCGTCATTAGAACAGCGGACTCAATGGGCCTCGTGCTCGTTCTGTACTTCCTCTTTTGAAAAGAGGAAGTAACTGAGGAATGAAAACACAGGCGGAGAAGCGAAGGTAGGGAGCATGTTAACCCCGGTGTGATGGAGCTTTCTGTTGGAGTATTGCGCCATTTTGGCAGGTGGGGTAAGACACTGGCATAAGAGGGTGCTGTTTCGTGGATTCTGACATTACTTTAGCTGACTAGAGGAGCTGGGCTTCTCTGGCTCCCATTCTACAATTTATATTTATTTATTTAAAATATTTCTAAGCCGCCTTTCAGAGCAAATGATCAGTGCTTCATTGCTCCGTATTCCAGATAGCTGTTATCCTGGTTGGGGATAGAGATTAGGTTGTGGAACATTCATCAGAAAGTCTACTGGTGGGTGATAAGGTCAGGTGCATACAACCTAAGACCCATCGAGCCAAACACACCGCATTGATAAGCCACCTAATTTTATTGCTGGTAAGGTAAGGTTGTTAAGGACCTGGCAGGCTGTAATTCCTGGCTACTAAATTGCTTTCAGCCTGGTTGGGATCACAAAGCTGGCTTAGGAACAGTCAGTCGGCCAATTTGTTGTAATATAGCAACCAGGTGGGGATCTACACTACTGCTTTAAAGCGCTTTATAACAGTTTTGACAACTGTTGGGGCCCAGGACACACTGCATATACATGTTTCAAAACGTTTTCAAAGCGCTTTAAAAGCAGTAGTGTAGATCCCCAGCTATTTTACACCAAATCAATAATATTTAGCAATTAGAAGAAAACAGCAGAAAGCAACCAATGTTGCTCCAAAGTAGTAGTACTAGTAGTAATGATAATAATAATAATAATTCTGTTCATATTTGCCCCTTTTATGCCATGGTGTTTTAGTATGTTCTTGTATCTCATTTGTATTTCTATCAGTCTATATATTTCTTTTTCTTTGTTAGCTGTAGTGAACTTCTTGGAAAGGCGGGATGGAAACGCTTTTAAATAAATACCCACCACCTGAAGTGGTACAGCCCTGACACAGGTTGCCCACCTCAGTATGAACTAGGCTTCTCTGAGCAGGGGACCACAGCATTTCTGACAGTACAAGCAGCTTTTCCCAAGCTGGAGCCCTTGAAACGTGTTGGGACTACAACTCCCAATACCCCCATCCATCCAGTTGTAACCCAACCCCTCTGGACGGCAAAAGCTTGGGAAAGGCTGCAGGCCAGGGTATAATTCAGGTCCGCCTGGCGCCTACACTGTACTCCTTTCGTCGCCAGCTTTTTATTCACTCAGTATTTTAACACTTAATTTTAACTTAAATTTAAATTTTACTGTTTTAACTCTGTATTTTAATCTTATATCAATTTTGCCGCGTAGTTTTATGCTGGTTGTGCTTTTTATACTGTATTTTGTATTTGTGCTTTTAACCTGTTGGTTGTTTTATTGTGGTTTTGATTTTTGTGAACCGCCCAGAGAGCTTCGGCTATTGGGCGGTATAAAAATGTAATAAATAAAATAAAATAAAATAATAATAATTCTAGCCATGAATACTCAGAAGTAGGGGTATGCACGGACGCCCCGCTCCGCTTCTCTTCCAGATCCACGATTTGCGGATCGGGCCACTTTGCTCCGCCCCCGCTCCGCCTATGTCCGCTCTGCTCCGCTGCGGAGCTCCGGATCCGGATCGGAGCTCCGTTTTTCCTCCCCATAGGCTTGCATTGAAAGCTAAAAAAGTATACAAATTTTTTTCTGTTAAAGTTAGAAACCTCAAGTTTGGCACCATGACACCTCATGGAGGTATACACACGCACGCCAAGTTTCAAGCCAATCCCATTATCCCCTGATTTTTTGGGAATTTTTGAAAATCGGGCACCCCATTCACACCCCTTTCGATAGCTCTGTCAATTTGCACGTTAGAAACCTCAAACTTGGCACCATGATAGCTTATCCAGGGATACACATGCATACCAAGACTCAAGGCAATCCCATAATCCCCTGATTTTTGGGGAATTTTTGAAAATCGTGCACCCCATTCACACCCCTTTCGATAGCTCCGTCAATTTGCATGTTAGAAACCTCAAACTCAGCACCATGATAGCTTATCCAGGGATACACATCATCCCCTGATTTTTGGAAGGGGCTCTAACTTCTAATGCACCACCCATAACCCCAATTCACACCCCTTTCGATAGCTCCGTCAATTTGCACGTTAGAAACCTCAAAATCGCTACCATGATAGCTTATCCATGTGTCCACATGGACGCCAAGTTTCAAGCCAATCCCATAATCCCCTGATTTTTGGGGAATTTTTGAAAATCGTGCACCCCATTCACACCCCTTTCAATAGCTCCGTCAATTTGCATGTTAGAAACCTCAAACTCAGCACCATGATAGCTTATCCAGGGATACACATGCACGCCAAGACTCAAGGCAATCCCATCATCCCGATTTTTGGCGGGGCTCTAACCTTTTAACTCACCCCAAATCAAGTCCCATGCTACAACTACGTCAATTTGCACATCAGAAACCTCACCTTCGGTCCCATGAGAGCTTATCCATGTGTCCACATGGATGCCAAGTTTCAAGCCAATCCCATCATTCCCTGATTTTTGGGGAATTTATGAAAGTCGGACACCCCAGTATCTCAGGGATTTAAAGCTGCAGACAGCTCAATGGGCCCATTTCAAAGGAAATCCCAACATGCCATGAATTGGGGAGTAGAGATAAACCTAAATATGAATCTTCTTCCACACTTGAAAAATTGATTTGGAACTTGAGCACAGGAAGGACTTCTCCCCTGAGTCAAAGCAAGACACACAAAAACCATCCCTGTGAGGTGGGCAGGGGAGGAGGAGGGAAGGCAGGCAGGCAGCAGACATTTCTGGGGGCACAAGGAAGTGAGCCAAGGATAGTTTCAAAGCCAGTAATGCATATAAAATGGAATAAATAAATAAATAAATAAACAAAGGAGGGGTGGAATTAAAAGCAGCAGTGTTGCTGAATTAACAAGAAGAATTTTTTTTAAAAGGCTATAACTGTCTTTTGCCAGTAAGAGGCAAGTGGACGTGCCCAAGGGGAGGGGGAATCATCTGCCAATTTGACTGGTCCTGTCTAGGTACCAGTCTTTAAGAAGCAAATGATCACTTCAACTCATGATAGGTATTCTCTCCAGTGATTTACCTTTGGAGGACTCTGATGATCCTCCAAGGTCAGGAGAGTGCACAGGGCACGTCCATGCCCTAGGGGAGCTCATCCCCTTGTACCACATCTATTCAGTTGTTCCCCAAAGTTAGGGTGGGTAGCAGTGCTGTGTTTCCTCTCTATTAGTATATGATTTCAGGTTGTGTTTGTACATTTGGTGGAGCTACTGTTTTAAAAAACACTGGGAAAACGCCATTCAGAGTAGAAAGAGAAGTTCCCAGAATCCCAAGTTACCCGTTTTGCCTATCCCCTCCTACAACTTTGGGATCATGTGATCATGACCGGGAGTTGACTCTGCCCCTCAGCCCTTTGAAAAAGGTACATTTTTTCCCGCTGTTTTACCCGATTTTCCCAAAAATTCTAGCAAGCGAGCCGCATCACGCAGAGAGTAGGCTCAAAATGACCCCCAGCCACGACTCTCTAAGCACAAGAAGTTTCAGAAAGATAGCTTAAAAAACAACACAGTTATCCCCTATTCTTTTCCGCAATGCAATCCTATGGGCGAAATTTTCAAAATGGCGATTGGATCGCGCCGCAAAAAGAGAAGCACTCCGCGTATGGGCGCTTCTCTTCGCCGTGCTTCTACGGGTCCCCGATCCGCTTCTACTCCGCCTCTGGGCAAGGTGGAGCAGGCCAATTTGCTTCTGATTCTCCGCTTCTAATCGGAGCGGAGCACATCCCTACTCAGAAGTAAGCCCTATCGAGTTCAGTGGTATATACTCCCAGGTGTCTATGGCTTTTGGAGACTCTCTTTCGGAGCGCCTGTTATCCCCCTGCAGAAAGAGAGAGATGTAAACCGCTCAGATCGCCTTGGCCATGGGGCGGTATACAAATGTAATAATGATGATGATGATGATGATGATGATGATGAAGAAGAAGAAGGAGGAGGAGGAGGAGGAAGAGGAAAAGGGTCGCGTCTTGACTGTCTACTCCGTACGCATGAGAGAGAAAGAGCGCGCGCGTCTCCTGGCATTGCTACGCCCAGTCAGTCGCCTTGTCACGTTTTGGGGGTGGTCCCGTCCGATACAGGCCACGGTGGAGTGATGGGGGGAGGGGGGGGAGGAGGAAAGCGCGCGCACAGAAAGGTCCCCATCCACTGCGGTCGCCTTCACCTCGCGTCCTCCTCCGCCTTCTCCCCGCGCGTCCCCCTTTTTCCCCTTTCCCTCCCTTCGCCCGGTTGCGTCCTGCTCACGCGCGCGCCTCCTCTGTTCAGGGCGCGCGCTGGGGTAGGCGGGCACGCGTGTCGGCCGGCGCGCGCGCGCGTGTGTGTATGTGTGGACGAGCTTTCTCTCCCCGCCCCTTTTCGCTCCCCTTCTCTCAATCAGTGCAGCTGTTGCTGTGCGGGCATCGGAAGGGGGGGCAGGCAGGCAGGCCGGCTGGCTGGCTGGCTGGGGTGGCTGGCTGCGGATTCCTGGACTCCACTCCCTTTCGCCGCTGCTGCCATCCATTTGCTATCCTGCTGCTGCTGCCGCCTTTGCCTCTTTCTCAGTCTGCCCACCCCGCCACCCGCCCGCCCCATTTCCTTGCCAGCTCCAGTCAGCGAGGTGGCTGCTGCCGCTTGCTGCATCATCACCCACCCACCCACCTCCTCCTCTTCATCGCCGCCGCCACTGCTCAGGAAGAGAGCGCGCCGCACTGCATACAAGGAGATCGGACCCCCCCCCTCCATTCCCCCATCACTGCTGCGGGACGAGGTAGGCTGTTTCCCCCCACCCCCAGTCGTGCATGGCAAAGAGCAGCCTAAGCAGGACAAGAGGGGAGGAAGAGGGACTTTCTTCCAGAGCGGGGAGGGGGGATGTTGGACTGCAGAAGTGGTGGTGGGGAGAACGAGGGAGGGAGGGAGGGAGGAGGGTGTCTGCCTGCCTGCCTCTAGGGCTGATCCCTCGTCGTCGGGGGAAACGGGGCACAGCGAACCAGGGAAGAGGTGTTGCTTGGTTGTGTAATTTGTGTCTGGAGTTGCGTGGAGGGGATTTGCGGCGCGCGTTGGGGGGTGGGGAAGGGGGCGCTGCGTGAATGGATCCCCGCTGTGTGTGTGTGTGTGTGTGTGTGTAGGGGGGGGGCTGTTTCACGGTAGTGGCGGCACTGCAGCGTCTGTTGATAAACTCCCCTTTGCAGGGACAAGAGGAATGCTGGAAACTCGCCCTGCCTTTCGTCGGTGTCATTGTGCCTGGCTCCGGGATGGATGGATGGATGGATGCAAAAGCTCCATCCTAATATTGCTGCAGGATCCCTCCCCCGCTTCCCCTTCCCTCGCTGAACCTGAAGTCTTCCTTTATAAAATAAGATGCGGATCCAGGTCCTGAGATTGGGATGGTGGTGGGGGAGGAGGACTAAGTAGTGTGCGCAAAAAGAGGGGGAATAAGTGACATTCAGCAAGAAATAAAAAGGGGATGAAATCGCAGCCACAACAAACGATCTGGGAGGCTTGAATAAGGTTGCCGGTTCTCATAACGGTCCGTGGGTTGCAAAACAGGCGTGGTCGGTTGTTCTCTAGTATCTCTCTCTCTCCCTCTCTCTCTCCCTCCCCCCCTCCTCTCCCCTTTCCTGTCCTCCATCTCTTTGCGCCGAGTGGTTTGGAGGAGACACTGGTCAATCTTTCTACCTCATTTTCCCCCCCCCTTGAATACATCAACAGGTTTGTGCAAATGGATGTACTTGGGAAAGGGAGGGGGGAAGAGAGATTAGTGCTAGCTGTTATTCTTTCTGGTCATAATAATGTTTATTAAAAGAAGTCTCTTTCCCATATCCCCTTTTTCATTTTCTGATCCGGTTTTATTTGGAAGGCTATAATAGAACGGGTGACACATTCTCTCCCCCACCCTCCGCTTGCCTTTCATTGTACCTTCTTCTCCCTTGGGAAGGTAGTTATTATTCTCAGAGGCATGAGGGTGGCTTGTGCATAAAGGGGAAGGGAAAATACATACGGAGCAGACAGACATGTCTACATGATTTCACTTTTTGTCAGGTTTATCTCCCTTTCACCTCTCTCTCGCTCTTTCTGTCTTTGCCTGGGAAGAAATGATGCAGCACAATGCAGTGGCATATTGACAGGCAAGGTTCCTCCTTTGCTTTCTGGAATATATTTTGCATGAATCTTTCAATGACCCTCGTGCATTATCACAGCCCCACCCTACAGGAAATCTGGTCCAAATTTTTCCACCACCACCCTTTCTCTTGTCACCACCTTTAACATTGCAAACCACTTCAATTCTCCTGGTTGTCGTGATTATGCAGATATCTCTATAAGGACGCTTGGAATTTTCACTTATTCTTCCCCCCCTTTCCCCCCCTCCCCATCTTCCTCTTTGCTCTTGGTCTCTGTAATGATGAGAGAGTAATGTGATTGCAGTCCTGCAGCCCTAATGCGGTCAGATGGAGTCCAGCCTGCAGCTGTGAAACATTAATCTGATACTACAAAAGTAGCAGCGTTAGGGAGGGGTTGCGTTAGTCAGAATGTTGTTATAGATGGCCAGAGGTTGTGCTATGCATTTCTGTAGCATTGGACACTTCTGCAGGCCTCTGAAACCCGAGCCGAACAAGGAATAAAATTAAAGCTGGTTGTTGTGGGTGAAAAGTGCCCTTCCATATTGGAAAAGAGGCAGCGGGTTAATTTAATTCTCAGTTATTTGCCTTTGACTCAAAAGGAAATGCTCATTTCATCACCCTCAAAGGAAGACTTCAAACTCTGGATGACTTGGTTTTAAAAATGATATTTTTTGTGCAATTGATTGTCTACAAATATATTCATATACTTCCTCGTATTCTTATTTAAAATATATCATGTTCATCACTGTTTATAAAATCATCGATTAGGCTTCCCTTACAATTTGATTAGGCTTCTGTGTGACAATCGTCCGTTAGGAAATCGTCCATTAAGAAATTAGCAAGTTGCATTTCTGCATTGATAAGGTGCCACCCTTCTCCCCAAATGGGTGGATTTGTTTTATTGCTGTAAGACTTACTTTGTTCTATTCTCAGCACTTTTGGTGACCATTTTCTGGACTTGTAGGGAGGGGGCAGGAAATCATACATCATTAAAATAATAACTTAATTAATCACCAGAATAAATGGGATTGGCTTTAGTATGTTCTGTATACATGAAGACATTAGGTGTTTACTGGCGAAACTTTAAGAAATAATAATAATTGTGAGATAAAGCAGTCTCTGAAAGAGAGACTCCCCTCACTGCTAACATCTTTGGACACACCTTGTCCACAACTTGTATATAAACAGAAATATTTTTGCTGTTGTTTTTTAAGATTAGTCTTGCAATACTGAATTCTTAACATGTGTTCAAAGTGCTTAGTGACTTCCCTAAGGCCACCTAGTGAGTTCATGGCAGAGGCAATATTCAAACCAGGGACTTCCGGATTCATACCTAACTCTCTTAGTCATTATGCCACACCACATCTTTGTAAATCCAGAATACTTACATGCATATCTTGTTTATCCATAGAATGTATTGAATTGGCCTTTTTTGCCATCTGCTCTTCAAGATGTTTAAAACACACACACACACACACACACACACACAGAGTCTTGCACTTTTATTGTTTATGGGACATTATAATGAAGGACAGATCCTGTATATCTGTGTAGATGTCTACTCAAGCATCCATTATTTTGTTGTAAGATTGTTCAGCATCATATATACTGAATAAATAGACATTATGTTTCAGGGAACTGAAAAACATACAGCAGCCTCGCATTTGAGATATTCGGGCATAGCAGAGATGACTTCTTAAAAGATCAATTAATAAATACTAATGGCAGTATGTCACGGATGTCTTTAAGTGCAGTTATGGTTTCTCTGTTGGAAATTGATAAGTATAAAGGTTTGTTTTTTCATCCCAGGTCATTTGTCTCAATTAGATGTAGCTTTTCAGTACAAGCATGTCCTGAGTGACTATGTATGTGTTGTGTATGGGGGACAAGATAGCCACATAAGATTTAAAGATGGCCTAGGCAGTATATTGTTTGTGCTTTTATTTTAAGAAATGGCATCAGTGTGAGAGTGTCACAGGGGACACCAGCCTTTTGATTAAGAAACCAGGTGCAAATTCCCAGCTGAGAAAAACACTTGTATGTACTGTGATGCCTCTAGGGCGGGAGAAACAAGCCTGTGAAGGCAGCAGCAGTTACCAGAATCGAGCAGAGAAAGGATCTTTGCACTTGCTTTTAAAAGAGGGGTGGGATTTAAACATGCCGCAGGACAAATGGTCAGGCCTTTCCTGGACTGCACCACTGCAGATGAAGGTGGTGATGTGCAACTTTGAAAAACAGGAGCTCACTTCTCTTTGGCCTTGTGCTTAGAAAAACAGTATATATCAAGGGGAAAGCTGGACTAAACCTTTCTCCGACACACTAGTTTTCTACATACAGAGAATATTTTGTCAGAGAAGATTTAAACATACAATTCATCACCTGCTGCCTGAATGGTCCAGGAATGTTCCTTGATTTGGTTGCACATGTTAACTTTGTAACATGTAAACTTGCCAGCTGTGACAAGAAGGAGACGTATTTGCTTGGGTTGAAGAGTTGTCCTCATGACTAGAGTATGTGGTTTGGAGGTTGTGTGAACCGGCAGTCTTGATGAGCATGTTCCAAACAATACTTTGATGCCATGACACAAGTTTGAGTTGTGCATTTACTATTATGACGTTGAACTATATTTGAAAAATGAAATAAAATCCTTGTCACTTTGTAATGTAAATCTGGACAGCAGAATAATAACACATCAAGTTTGGTGGAGTAATCTGTCAACCTGTGTGCAATCTAAAAAGATATGCATTTGTGCATGATATAATAATAACACTACACATTTTGGTTTTTATTACTTTTATAATTGTTTTTCATGTTTTACTGTGTTTTTTTATTTGATGATTGTTTCTATCTTCTCAAATTTGGGGGGGGGGGTAAGCCACCTTGGTTGGCTTCAGAAAGACTGTATAGAAGTACCATAAATAAGTAATCACAGTAATCTTTATAATAACCCTGTTGAATGGAAAGATCAAGTCACAGCTTTGGGGAATGCACTTCAGTGAGCTCCCCAATATCATTGTCTCCCCCAATCATTGGGTTCTGCCCCAGTGGGCTTACTGAAGTCAGGCAAGTGGCAGCAGCAGTAGAAGCGACGAGTCACCTGCCATTTTTAATTACCCACAATGCCACAACACAGCATTGCTCTCAGGCATTGTGGGAAATTTAAAGTGACAGGCAGCTTACCAGTTGCAGCTAGTGCTACCAGATGAGCCCACAACTGGGAGAACAGGTGGGTGGAAGGAGGCGAAGTCAGACAGTGGCACCCATGGATCCTGTCAGGGTGTTTTGAGCCTTGGAAGCTGACTGAAGGTGTCAAGTGTTCACACCAGCCCTGACTAGTCAGTTTATGGCTGAGGCAAGAGCTGAACAGGGATGGGAATAATTGGAGGTTACCATGTTGGGGAACGCTGATTTAAGAGAAAGAGGTCATAGTTGTGGTAGTTTCAGCGTCTTCATCAAATACCACCCATTCGTCTATGCCAATAAAATTAAGGGTCCCACCCTTAAAGGTGGCTTAGAAATAATTTTAGATAGAAAAATAAATTTTCAGTGATGTGCAGGTTTCACTCTGATTTTCAGGATCAAAAGAATATTCATGAGGCTATTGTTGGCTGTGTTCTTCTGGGAACCATATGAGCAAGTCACTTTCTCCTGCTGATGTGTTTGGAAAATGGCTCAATGAGGTTATGGAAAATACAGCGGAAGTCCCATGAGTGACCCAGCATGCATGCATGTACTCTCTCTCTCTCTCTCTCTCTCTCTCTCACACACACACACACACAGAGAGAGAGAGACAGACAGACAGACAGACAGACAGACAGACAGACACAGAAAAATCAGTATTTGAAACCGATACATTCATTCTAAAATTTACCCTTTCCTCTCACCAGCCTTTGCTATGTTAGGGGGAAAATTTTATAATAATTAAAATTCTACACTGTCATTGTTTAAGAGAAATTTGTTTACAGTGGTAAAGCAAGATTGTACCCTGTGCAGGAAAATATTTAGAATCAGGAAAACCATTAAAGGCCCATCTAAACCAAATCTTATAGGCCAACTACACTGTTTGTCTTTGCATCTACATCAGCCTCTCTGTGTTTTTACTGCATCCTCATTATTATTATTATTATTATTATTATCATTACAATTATTATTATTTATGATAACTGCCTTGGGAATCCTTGTTGTAGAACAGTTAGATATGTATTACTGTATTAAATAAAATAATACATTTAAACCAAGTTCACTCGGATTGAGGATTAGGCCAGGAAAAATGTAATAAATAAAATAAACTATTTTCATACTATCCTGAATTCTTCCTTCCTTGTTACTACTCCCATTGTACAGACAGCATACTCTTAGACAACTCTTATTCCCATTTTACAGTTGGGGAACCGATGCTCAAGGAAAGTGTGCTAAGCAGAGTTTTAAGTCTAGGTTCGGAATAGGATACTTGCCCCGTGCATGGTCTTTAAGGTCACTTCCACATGATATGGGGATGGCCACCAGTTTAAATGGCTTTTTTAAAAAAAGTATTAGTCACAACAAGAGGGTGTTGACAATACTGGCCTAGATGGACCAATGGTCTTACTCAGTATGAGGCAGCTTCCTATGTTTGTTCCTATATACTAAGACAGTGATGGAAACCTTTTTCAGGCTGAGGGCCTAATTCATGTTTGTAGAAGATTTGGGGGGGGGGCGCATTCTGGTGGTGGGTGGAACCAAAGGCAAGAGGGGGGCAAAATAAATAAACAAATAAATACAGCATATTTTAGTTTAATGCTCCTACTATCAGTAACTAGGTGTTAGGAGAAGCATCTCAACCATTTAAAATGAGGGGGAAAACTGCACCAAACCTGGAAGATCACAGGCCAATTGGTGATCGGGTGAGAAGTGGTGTAGCCAGAGGAAGAGGGCCAACCCAAAGGGCTAAATTGGGATCCCAGGAGGACCAGAAGTTCTGCACCTCTGTTATGGGGTCTCAGCCAGAGAGCTTCTCCATCTCCTGCTACTTGAACCTTTTAAGTGGAGATGGCAGGGGCTGAGATGCGAGGGGGCCTTGAGTTTTGGTCCCGGAATTCCTCTTCTCAATTCCAGACAGGAATACTTGGGATCACAGCCTTAGCTTCTCCTTTTTAAACATTAACTAGGAAACCTCGAAATGTCCATTTATTTGACATAATGCTTTGTAAAATACTTGCCTTATCACAGTGAGATTACAACATGGATACATAATGCAGCGGTTCAACCAGTTGTAACTTTAGGCTACAGTGTATTTGTGAGTAGTGTCGTCCGCTCAGCATTATTTTACAATGTGTCTTATAAACTGCTTACAAAACAACCCTGCAAACTGGACATGCACTAAATATGTCACATAAGAATGCCAGTGGCTCAGTGCCAGACATTTCCTGATCCTTTTTTCTCTGAAAATGTTCCATAGACACAGGCTCCGATCCTCCATCCCACGAGGCCTTGGTTATGAAGAACTAAAAAGAAAAAAAGCAAGGCATTTCCACAATCAGGAACATAATTTATGTAAGGCAGGATTATGTAAGGCACCAAAACAATTTTGCATCCCCCCTTCAATTACAGGATTAATTTCTAAATTCGAATTATTGCTTTTAATGAAGGGCCAAAATCATTGGTTGGAGACAAATTACATGTTCTTAGGATAGCTAAAAGTGTTATGACAGAGCCAGCGTTGCCCATGGTATGCACACTAATTTCTCAATAAGACTGTACAGGTTTTGGAAACACTAAAAAAAGAAACCTGCAAAGTTTGTTTACTCAGAATCAACAGTGAGGCGGGAAAATGAGCATAACTGACAATAATGGTTCTACTACAGTAAAATAACAACTAAAATCTGCCTCTATCTATGTTCTCATGTCCCCATTTGTGTGTGTGTGTGTGTTGGCTGTATTGAGGTGGGAAAGAGTAAGAAACCTTTCAATGTTGTCACAAGGTTCAATAAGGCAAGGGCTGACATGCTTTTGGCAATTTTGGAATAATAATAATGTAGTAATAAGCGAAACAATAATGTAAATATCTGAGCTGGTAACTCAGAATCCATTGTAAATACGGGATTATTCTCTAAATATTTGTACATGCATTCACTTTTGCAAATGCTGTGCACAAAATAGCTTCCCTTTGTCCCAAAGTTACATTCAAAACTGGGCTGGAAGTACGTTCAGCATAGATTTTTTTAAATTATCTGTAGTAAATTGCCTCCAGACACTACACCAAATTTGGCAATTTTGGAAGGTCTGCTGGCCATTTTTGCCCCTTGGCCCTTGCTCCGGGCTGCACTACTTCCACCATTATACTGCAGAATATTGTAGGGTGGCAGCAACAACAGAAAACTACTCCTTTGCCAGTGATTTTTGATGACACAGTGCTCTGGGATGCAACAATAGCCACATTTAGCTTGAAAACAAGCTAAATTTGACCATTTTAACATTCTATAGCCATTATCTGCTGATTTTGGCTGACAAATTGGTGATATTTTTTCACTTCAAATTTTGGTGCTGTGGCAGAAGAGGGGGCTGTGGGGGCTGCATTGAGGTGTGATTGGCAGTCCTCAGAGATAAAGGCAATAGTTGTCTTTTGGTATAGAAACCAAGAAGCAAAATGTAATGGCTCTAGAGAAAGGTAGATGCGACTGAAATCAATGGGATTTACCTACTCAACTGTGTTAAATTCTGTTGATTTCAATGGGGCTTACAGGGATATAGCCTTTTTCTGGTTTGCACTTAGTGTGTGTGCAAACCCTCAGACAAATGAGTCCAAATGTGTCAGGTATCGAAAGTCAATGCAAGAAATCCAAAATGCATGGATTTTACCATTGTTGCAGGAAAATGTCCAAATTGTCCTTTGTGGAGGTAGAAAATTGCCCTGGTAAATTTTAAGAGTGATAAATTGGGTTTGCCCAGTTCTGCTTCCATGATTTTGCTGAGGGTTCGTGAGACATCCATCTTTAAAAGTACCAGTGTGGTGCACTGCGCACAGCATCCCTCCTTACTTGTGTCTCCAGGATAAAAATTTACTACATAGACGGGATCTACACTGCTGCTTTATAGCGGTATTGAAGTACACTGACAACTGTTGAGGCCCAAAGCACAGTCCATATACCGTTTTCAAACCGCCTTCATAGTGTTATATCCTGCTTGGTGTAGGTCTGGCCATAGTATCACACAAGTGTAGCCATGTACTTGATGCAGCAACAGTATGCCCAAGGCAAACATTTCCAATCTTTCTCTTATTACACATGTGTTTTTTATTTGCTTTGTGTATTTTCATTCTTCCTCTCTAGTATGAGCTTTTGTGAATGTTGCTTTTCCAAAGAAGAAATGTGTATACAGAGAAAGAAGAATTGGGAGGGAGGCCTTTGCTCACATGTATAATGGCTCAATCTCAATTGCCAGCATGTTCAGTTCAAAAAACAATCAGATAGCACGGTTGAAAATCTTTCCTACTTGACATATCAGCTCCATTTGCATATAACACTAAATCATGGTTAATGTTAACCATGGTTTCTTGCTTTAGCCATTAATTGTCTAACAGACGAACAAACAAACCACAGCTTGCTTTCCCTATTCTGGTTTGTTTCTCTCCTGCCCATTTTGCCAGACTTCAGAGTGACTTCATTTTTAGGCTGCTCTGCTCGGTGCCTGTGTTTTAGGGTGGACAGCAGTGTAAAGAAACCAGCAATAAGGTTTCTAGGTTCAGACATTATGAAAGGCCATGGTTTAAAGCCAGATTTAGTAAGCCAACAGCAAACCACGGCTTCTGTTGGTGATTTGTAGCTGGTTAACAAAGGATAGTTCGTTTGTGGAGATGGGATTGGACACAACAACAAGCCACATTTCAACGAACCATGATTTAGCAAACCAGGACATAGGAGAGCCACTGCCAATTAGAGGAGACCGTACTGCACTCAATGGATCAATGGGTTGGCTCAGTATAAGACAGCTTTATAAGGTGATAAAGAATTGCATCTGGACCAAGCAGGAATGAAGAAGATGGCCAGTCAAAGGGTGAGAAATTTGTTTGGTTCATATTTCAGTGTGAATTTACCAAATTCACACTTCCCAAACTTGAACCTGAACTGGAACATTGAAATCCATACATTACTGATGCAGTTTGTGATGCAGCTTGTGAAAAACAAAATTGTGTATGAAAAACATTTGAAACAGCCGCATTAAAAATGTGTATATATTTTAAACGAACACAACAATGCATACATTTTTAAAAAGGTCCACATAAACACTTTATTCAATAGAAAACGTGCTTGAAAAATGTGTACATTTTACAATTTGTGTACAAAAATGCATATTTGTGTACAAATGTGTACAGAAATGCATATTTGTCCAAATATCCATGAAAACATGTCCAATTGCTTTTTGGTACGGACTAATCTCCCCCTCAAAACAAAATGCACTCCAATGCAGAATTTGGATGGAATGTCTTTAGCATTAGAAAAATGAGAGCTTAAGTAAAATTCAGCTTGACAGATTTGCCCATCCCTACAAGAATGTAATAGAAGAAGAGGGTTCCCAATCCCACTGACTAGCAACATGTACCAGCCCCATGGGTACTCTCATAGATGAAACCTTCTGGTTATCTGAACATTTTTGATAGGTCACGTTGATCTTGGTGAGACAGCAGGGCTTTTATAGTGTAGGCCCCAGAGTGTTAGAACAGCCTCCTAGAGGAAGTTTGCTGAAGGATATATTTGTCAGCTTTCCAAAATAAGACATACCTCTTTAGGAAAGAATTTGACAGCTGTTAATCAGGAGGATTGCGGTCTTGGAAGGGTTGCTTCTTTTTTCGTCGATTATTTGTCCAAGTGTTTATTGGAGGTTTTAAGATGAGATTGTTTGTTTTGTCATGAGCCTCCTTGAAAGTTGGAGAGTGAGGATTCAAATGCTTTCAGTAAAGAAAGAAAGTAGTACATGGCTCTGTTGTGGGTGACTTAATTCTTTAGCTTGCTAAGGAAGGGTGAGACTTCTGCTGCCTGTGAAAGAGATTGATTTATATATAGGGTTTTAATGACAAGAATGGAAAAATAGTTCAGCAGCCACCTGTAAACATGGCACTTTAGAGTAGATAGATGTGTTCTTCTTCCCAAGGGCAAATTAAGGTTGGGGAGTTATTTGAGACATGTTCTTTTAAACCACACAATCCTTCTTTGCTTAAATATAACAAGTTGGGACCTGTGAAAATTAACATTAGTACATAAGAAGAGCCCTGAGGGATCAGATCAAAGCCCAGCATTACCCGCAATGGTCAACTTGATACCTCTTTGGAAGACCCCAAGTAGGACATAAAAATAACCATCCTTTCCCAGTGTCTCTCCCCAGCATACTGTCTCTGATCCTGAGGGCAGCGTAGAAGCTGTCGTGACCACTATGCAATACGGCTGGAGAGAAAAAGAGACACACTGAAAGAAAAGCATGAAATTGATCCAGTAATTTATTACTATTTATTTATTAATAATATTGATATATTGCTTAATATTAAGAAGTCTCCAAGCAGTTCATATATGGTATTAAAAAATCACATTTAAATATCAAAATACTATTAAAATACAATATCAAAATACTATTAAAAACAATTTTAAAACTACAACAGCAGTACAAAACAACTGGAAAAACAGATGGAGCAGCATATGATCAAGCAATAAGATAGAGCAGCAGATATTTACAAGGCAGAGGAGGCCTCCATGAACAAGTGTGTTTTAGGAAGGCAACTGAAACATACCACTTTTTATGCTTCTGAACTGCTGGAAGGAGGGTTTTCCAGAGGGTAGGTGCCATCACTGAGAAGGAGAATTGGTTTTGTGAAATGGCCTCTCTTCGGACTTTGTTTCTCTGAATCATTTTATGGATCCTTCAGCATGTTTATGTTGATGTCAGTAGGACTTTTTTTTTAATTAGATGAGCATGAGATTGTTTTGTTATTCTCTGTTGCCCCAGTCACAACTAAAAGGCATGGAACAATGTTTAATTTGTTGGGTCTGTCTTTGAATATTGTATGTTTGATAGGGTGACCATATGAAAAGGAGGACAGGACTCCTGTATCTTTAACAGTTGTATTGAAAAGGGAATTTCAGCAGGTGTCATTCGTATATATGGAAAACCTGGTGAAATTTCCTCTTCATTACAACAGTTAAAGCTGCAGGTGCCCTGCCCTCTTTTAAATCTGGTCACTCTAGTATAGCTCCTGCACTTTAACTGTTGTGATGAAGAGGGAATTTCACTAGGTTCTCCATATATACAAATGACACCTGCTGAAATTCCCTTTTTTGTGCAACTGTTAAAGATACAGGAGCCCTGTCCTCCTTTTCATATGGTCATCCTAATGTTTGAGGGCTTTTCCAAGCCATTTTTATAAAAAGAAAGGAAGAAACCATGTTCAGGTTTTAAAGTAGGGTTGCATGGAATGGCACACTGTGACTTTGTATTTTAATCAGCCTGCTTCACTCACTGCCCTTTCTTTGGAGTGCTATTTAACACTGCACCTCACAGATACAATGAGCTACTGGAGGAATGACCTGCCCACTTGGTAAACCTGTGTGTTTTTCTGTAGATATTCAACTGTTATCCACCATAATGGTGGACCTCAGTGCAAAGGAGGCAGCCATTTTCTAATCTCCCCAACATTCAACATTCAATTTCCCCCAATTAAAAAAAGCACCTTAGTACAGGGCATTCTTGGGGAAACAAAATGGCAGCTGCTCTGATTCTCTCTCCCCTCCCTACCCCCACAAAAGAATTTCACCACATTCCGAAAATATAACCAACACAAAACATCTCCTTTGGGGTTTGACGAAATGGCTGAGGAAAGGTCCTTATAAATTCGGCATAGCCCTAGAAACCACTGATAGCCATTTTCTTCACCTATAATTTGTGGTTGGGTTGTGAACTCTGTGTTGTTTATACCACCAGTTGCTGTTATGTGTGAACCCAGAACTATGGGCTGTTCATGGATTGTTTTGTCAGGCTACAGAGACAGCAGGCAAGATCGGTCAAAATAACCAGCCACTCTACATGCTAGTACTACAGCACCGCAAAAGCATTTGAGATACAAGAAGGAAGCAGATAAAGGAAGCGGGAAGCAAACAACCTAGGGATTGAAAAAGTAAACCACGGTTTGTTCAGTCATCTATTAGGTAAACCCTGGGTAGGAAAACAAACTATGGGTTAAATAAACCATGGGTTAGCGTTATGCGTGAACCAGGCCAGTGAAAACTAGCTGTCTATGTTCCAACAACTTTTGAGCTTGCCTTCTACTCACCTGTTCACTTTTTAAACAGAAACACAACTGAAACAGCATTACTTTAGAATTTGTACTATTCCTTAGTGTGCCTATATCAGCTCCAGTGGATTACATTTTAATTTACTTTGGCATAAAAATAGAGTAAATTCTGAACCTATATGCCTGCAAGATATCTCCACTGGAGCTCCATGCTGCTGTTCAAAATTTGGGATTATTGTTGTGTATCTGAAAAACTTTCACCTATTAAAGCCAGAAAAGGAAAAACACAGGCTTTGGGCATGATGTTATTGCTGAAATTAAGCAGTAATGGTTTTAAATTGCAGCAGCATATATTTAAATACGATATTAGGAAAAAGCATCATGAAATGGATTGCTTGAGGGAGCAATGGAATCTTCTATTGAGGTTTTTAGTGTGTGCACCAGCAAAGTCTATAGAAAACCACTAACATACAATTATTATTCAGAGCATCCATACGAATAAGCTATAATTTTGGATGACTAATCACCTCAGTATGTTAAATTCCCATTTGAATGAAAAGCCAGTTCCACTATATAATGGAGAAATTCAAGAGCTGTCAACCAGTTAAACTTTTAAAAGATTAAACTTTTCATAGATTAATCCTCTGTTATAATGGACTGATTAATTGATGCTGCAGTCCTGTGCTTGCTTCCATGCCATGTACTGACTGCTGAGTAAATATACATTGGATTGTGTTGTCACTGAATAAATTAAATAATTCTGCATATCATTAAAGCCTCAATCTACCTCATCTTTTAAAGATTTTAAGGAAATATATGACAGATACTTTAAAGACTTATGTTAATAGTTGTTTTCATTGCATATTACAGAACTCCTCAAAATATAAACAGGTGCGTTTTTAACTCTCAGCTCCTGTGATTATAATTGACCTCCACTGAATAAAACACTCTCCAATTAATCAACGGAATCTTTACAACAACTAGTGCCAGAGATTCAGAGGGTTATTCTATTGGTTAAACGATGTGTTGTCTACCTCAGGTTAAACTGATTAAAACTAAGGTTTTAGAAAATTTATACCAACATGAATAGGAAAAGGGATTTCTTGGCGCAAAGGGATATAAATATAACAAATAAATGTGGACTGAGGCCACAGCTAGACCTAAGGTTTATCCTGGGATCATCCAGGGTTCGCTCCTGCCTGAGCACTGGATCCCCTGTGTGGCACCTAGATGAACAGGTTTGACCCCAGGACAATCCTGGGATAAACCTTAGGTCTAGCTATGGCCTGAGTGGCAACTACACAGCCACCATAGTGGTAACAGGAGATCTCCCCACCATTCCCTGCTTCCATTTGCGGTGGGCCGTTCCATAGAAGCAAGTGGACTCCCAGAACTTTCTCCTCCTTGAGGAATCTCCTCTTTCCTCGCACTCAACTGAAGGTGGGCATATCCATGAGAACTCCATGATTCCAGCTGGCACTGGGGGTTGCCTGTAGTCAGAACTCATATTCATGGGTTAGATGGAGAGCCCGTGTGGTGTGGTAGGTTAGAATGTTGGACAAGGCCTGGGATGAGGCTCACTGGGGACCTAAATCCCCAGCTATGATCTGAATCCCCAGTGAGCCCAGAGAATGCTCTCTCAGCTTGTCCTCCCTCATTGGGAATGTTGTGAGGTCAAAACAGGGGGAGCGGAGGACCACGTATGCTGCCTTGGACTTCCTGGAGGAAAGGTAGAATACAAATGTAGTGGATAAGAGGAAAGCATTAAGATAAAAAAAAAGACGCTAATGTGTGCCTATGGCAAACCATTAACATAAAGTGAACACAGTTCTTCAGGGAGTGTTTATTTTTTCCAGCTGTGAAATACCATTTTGCTAACACGCAGTCACGTATTGTTAAAATTTCGTCACTAATTGCTGTACCAAAAAGTCTCCTCCCCCCCTCCCCCCCTTTTTTTAAATCGAAGAGAATGGCTGAATTGTATATTGATAAGGTGTAACACTGGTTAAGCGTCAGGGTCTGAATCCTGTTTAGCCACCTTAGACCCACAAACTATATTACATCAGAGCCTTGTGCAATGGGCCGCTTTTTTCTTCCTTCCTTTTATTATCCTGCTACACTTTTTCTGACTTTTCCGTCAATAAACAAATATTTAATGAAAGCATTTCCAGAGGATCTTTTGCCATTCTTGGCAAAAGGAATGCAACGCAGCTATGTGGAGCATGGGGATCAAGCATTTCTAATTAAGCATTGCATTTATAGCACCAGTGGAATGCAGCATTAGGTTAGTAGCATTAGTTTGCTCTTGGAGGAAGCAAAGGGCCAGACCCTTGGAACCAAATGACCATAAAGACTTTTGAAGGGCATATTTAGCTCTTAACTGCCACTGAATGTTGTTCTTTTTACTCTTCCATTCCCATTGACCCCACACCTTTCTTGGCTGCTCATAGTGGCTGCTGCCGTGCCCTAGTTGTGCTCTTGGAACACATGCCTAAGGAAACAAGGAAGCCAGGCGTGTGAGCAGTAAATGTAGGGCAAGAGAACGCTGGCCCACTCCACAGGTTCATTCAGTCAAATTGTTGCTCCAAGGGGCCAGTAAAGCATAGGGTGACCATATGGAAAGGAGGACAGGGCTTCTGTATCTTTAACAGCTGCATAGGAAAGGGAATTTCAGCAGGTGTCATTTATATGCATGCAGAACTTGGTGAAATTCCCTCAATCGTCACAACAGTTAAAGCTGCAGGAGCCCTGCCCTCTTTTGTATCTGGTCAAGAGGGCAGGGCTCCTGCAGCTTTAACTGTTGTAATGAAGAGGGAATTTCACCAGGTGTTGCTTGAATACAAATGACACCTGCTGAAACAACTGGACATGTTTAGCCTGGAGAAGAGAAGATTGAGGGGAGACATGATAGCACTCTTCAAATACTTAAAAGGTTGTCACACAGAGGAGGGCCAGGATCTCTTCTTGATCCTCCCAGAGTGCAGGTCACGGAATAACGGGCTCAAGTTAAAGGAAGCCAGATTCCGGCTGGACATCAGGAAAAACTTCCTGACTGTTAGAGCAGTACAACAATGGAACCAGTAACCTAGGGAGGTTGTGGGCTCTCCCACACTAGAGGCATTCAAGAGGCAGATGGACAACCATCTGTCAGGTATGCTTTAGGGCAGATTCCTGCTTTGAGGAGGGGGTTGGACTCGATGGCCTTGTAGGCCCCTTCCAACTCTGCTATTCTATGATTCTATGATTATATGAAATACTTCTTTCAATACAACTGTTAAAGATATAGGAGCCCAGTCCTCCTTTTCATATGGTCACCCTAGTTGAGTGGGCTTTCAGGAAGTGTCACATTTTCCAATGCAAATTAGGCTAATTTGCATAGGTTAATTTCCACTGCAATTTTTCAGTTTGCGTTGGAGAATTGCTAAAAAGTGATTTAATTTATTAAATACAACTAAAATGAGCAAGAAAGCTGAAAATGTACCTTATGTTAATTTTGTGTCCCAATACACTACAGGAATTTGACTTGAAATATTGGGGTGGAGAGGGAAATTAAAGCACACTTAATGTGATCAAAATGCTGTATTAACTAGACATTTTTATTAGAATACTGGTAAACGTTTAAAGACTTAGCTTACATTGTTTAAATGTAAGAAAGAAACAAAAGTACTAAAAACTGTTGACACACTATGGGGGCAATCCTAGGCATGTTTAGACAGAATAAGTCCTACAACTCCCAGCATTCCCCACTCATGCCCCCAACAGTTCTGGAGTACAGTGGGTTGGGGAAGGCACCACTATTTAATTTTGGCAACTGTGGCGTGAACAAGCCACCTTGAGAATCCATGGTTTGTTGTTGGATTGTTCAGGGTAGTTAACAAGCCACCCTGTGGAAAAACGTCCTGAGTTCGGACAGCAAGCAACCCATGGTTCAACCCACTGAATGTGGGTTAGCGTGTTGTGTGAATCCAGTCATTGTCTCATTAGCTATTGGGTTCTCCTTTGCTGGTGGTATTTAGGCAGAGGTTGAATGGCCATCTGTTAGGGATGCTGAAGCTGTATCCTGCAGTACAGACCCGGGATTGAGTAGGGGGTTATTTGATATCTGTATGTTCCTATATGAAGAAGACTAGAATACCAGTATTCCAGTAATAGAATACCATTATATTATTAATGTTATCTGCTGGATCTTTAATATTTTCATTTTTTTTTTACATTTAATGCTTTTAATATTGTATTATTTTGATATTTTTAGAGTATTTTTTCCATATTATTTTATTGTAGTTTTCGGGAGGGGATGACGACGTTATGATCGTAAACCTCCCAGAGGGCATTTGCCAGTTGGGGGTATATACATTTAGCAAGTAAATAAATAAATATGAGACAGAATGCTACCAATTTAGTATTATGTGGAGGGAAGAGAAAGAGAGAATGAAGCAGACTCATCCCTGGGACCCAAGAATGATCAAAAGACTGAAGAATGCATTAATGGAACCATAGATTTAGCAAGCTAGTAGAAATCGTTCTTAAAGGTTGGCACAGCAACGACTTTGAAATTATACTGCTAATCATTACGTTTATTAAATTTGCGCTTTACTTTTGCCTTGTTGAATTGACCGGCCAGCTGTGTGTGTCATGGTATCGTTCTATACCAATAGTGATCTCAGTTCTCTGAGTACCGAGTCTTAGGTAGACATAATGGTACCCTCCAAGGAGAAAAGAGGAGGTATCAGCAAATCTGGGGGAGCCCCAAGTTTTGGAGAAGTACCAAAGATACATTTATTTAAAAACACACACACCTAAAGAGTGCAATGCTGCCCCCCAGTCCAATAACTATGCTCACTGCACATGAAATGCTGACTGACTCTTTGGGCGGTATGGGGGAGGGGGAAGAAGAAAACTAGGCATTGCAGGGGAGGGGGGATGGAATGCAATGACTAGACTCTGGACAGAAGCACTGCATACTGCAACATTTTGTTGCAGCTCTAGGACTAATCACGGCTCAGAAGAATCGTGCCTCTGGCCATTTTATATAGTAAAGTTGGCGTTGCCTAGGAAAGCCTTTCACAGTTCCCAGCCAGCTCCAAGCTTTGACTGAAGTTCAGTAGCACTATCAAGACCAGATTCAAGATGATCAACCCTTGTACTAGACTGCTGGACTCTTCCTTAATTTTTTAAATTTATTTTTTTGTGGTAGTGGGTATTGCAGTTAGGGTGAAAATCCTCCTCCTGTGCTCAATTTCAATGCCACAGCCATGTTGGAATCAAAGAGCTTCTGAGTGTTCCATGGCAACCATTTTTTCTTCGCTTCCTACCAGTGAATCCCCTTAACCTCAGCACCGCACTGTCACTAAACCACAATATTTCACTGCTGCGCATTTCTTGATAGTAACTCATTGGCTGGCTTCACTGGAAGTGAGGCTGATTTGCGCCAGGCTGCGAAACCCACCCACCATTTCCTCCGTGGAGCTGAGCCGGATCTACACTATTGCTTTAAAGCGCTTTATAACAGTTTTATAGCGCTTTAAAGCAGTTAAAGCGCTTTATAACTGTTATAAAGCGCTTTAAAGCAGTAGTGTAGATCCGAAGCTGGTCAGGCATTTGTGTATTTATTTATTTTTTCATGGAAGCTTGTTTAATTGCTCTGTTTGTGACCTGGACTCTCGGAGGAGCTGGCTCCAAATGTTTTTCTCATTTTCCGGCAGAGATTTGCTCCACGGTGACCTCATGCTAGGAAAGGGTGGGTCGCCTTATAATGTGGGAAACTCATGGGCAGCGCGTCTCAGAGAGATCTGTGCGATCCAATCCCAAGCAAAGCTGTGCATTAACTTCTGACTGGAATGTCTTGGAGTGTCGCCAGGAGGTTGGGACAAGGCTCTTGTACAAACGCTAATGGAGTTGTGCTATACCTTAAAATAGTACCAGGCCTGCTGGACAAAAAGAACTGGAGAGTTGTCACTTACCTCATTCTAGAACACATTCTTTTTCTCAACAATGGCTTAGATGCCTTGAGGCTCTTTTACACACACACACACACACCCGGCTCTTTTGGCTTGCAGGTGCGTGTTAAGGCATTTGCTCAAGTGCCATTAAAGAGCTGCGTTTAGCCTCTCTTATTTATTTGTTTATTTATTGCATTTTTATACCGCCCAATAGCCAAAGCTCTCTGGGCGGTTCACACAAATTAAAACCATTCAAAGCCTGTTCCACATAAGAACATAAGAGCCCTGCTGGATCAGACCAATCATCCATGAAGTCCAGCACTCTATCTATGTAGTGGCCAACCGGCTGTTGACCAGGGACCCCCAAACAGGACACAGTGCAACAGCACCCTCTTGCCCATGTTCCCCAGCAACTGGTGTATATAGGCTTAATGCCTCTGATACTGGAGGTAGCATGTAGCCTTCAGGATTAGTAGCCATTGATAGCCTTCTCCTCCAGGAATTTATCCAATCCCCTTTTTAAGTCATCCAAATCAGTGCTTGTGAAGAAGTCCTTCCTTTTATTTGTCCTGAATCTCCCACCAATCAGCTTCAGGGGATGACCTCAGGTTCTAGTGCTTGTTTTGGTCTTGAAGTAGTGCATTTTGGGCTCTCCTGATAAGGAATTGAAGCAGGAAAGTGAAATGCAGCCTTCTCCATCCTCCCGATGTTTTGGATTACATTTCCCGTCAGCCCCAGCCAGCATGGCTAATAGTTGGGGATGACGGTAATTGTAGTTCAAAACACCTAGAGAACACCAGGTTGAGGAAGGCTGTGCTTTACTGTGAATTGTTCATCATGCAGGTTTTTGTGACATCAACCCAGAGGTCTGTGAAATTTTTTTAAAAGCTGTTTCTGCCACGGCTATAAAAAGGCCGTAACTTCAGGTTGGGCAAGAGGTAGATCTGAATCTACTAGTAGATCTTCAGATGATTTGAAGTTGATTGGCAAGGATTTCTGACACCCAGAATTTAACAATATGACCCCCTTCCCTACATTATATTGGTGAAATTAAGAGATCTTAGGATGACCAGGAATGGATTTTTGTGCAGGAGGACTGTGAGCTCTGTTCTGTTCTGGTACTCAAAGCAAATTCCTAGGGTTAGGAAAACATCTTTAATTCTAAGTATATGTCTTTTGCATCAGGCTCTAGTTGATGGATATCAGGGTTTTAGTTAAAGACAGAGTTGATTCCACAAGGCTGACTCCACAAGCCTGACATCTGCCCACTCCTTCCCTAGTTCACACTTCCCATGATGGGATCGTACTGGCGTGTATCTACCAGGTAGAAACCAAGCATGCGTTCATGGAATTGCAAAAGATAAATCATCCTGGCTGAACCCTCTGTGCTTTTAGTTTCAGAAACCTACTCCATGGATATAATATCAAGGAACCTTCTCCCACCCCTGCTTTGAGCTCTTCTTGCATCATCGAAAGAAATATTTGTAGGTGTTGTTGTTGTCACCAAGATTTCCTGGGACAAACTATGTGGCAACTGGCTTGGTGTTCCTGCCACGCAGAAAATCTTTCAAGGGGCTCCTTGTGGTGTGCTGTAAGATGAGAATCAGCACCCCATGAGAACAGAACATGAGTTAAAGAATTTTTTTTTTTGTTAAAATAAAGTAACTCAACACACATGGTCTCAGCTTCCTTCCATGGCTATGTGAAGCTCCATGCCACCTATGGGCAATTGGGGTGGGGTGGGGTGGGGTGCAATGGTGTTTCTTCTTTCTTCTACAGTAGTCAGGATAATACAGCTGTTTTCATTTTTTAAACTTCAGATGTTACGAAGAGTGGCAGTAATCCAGGAAGCCAGTGATGGAATTTGGACTGCAAATTTGTCTTAGCTGAATGGGCCAACAATAGTGCCTGTTCTCATAGGGCGTTACTAGACGAGGCTCTAGCGCGCGTTACCTTCCGCAGCCACGTCGAGGCTTCCAGATGACGTTCACGAGGATCCGCCGTTATCCCGCGGTGAAGCCTCTTTCTCCCGACTTTAAAAAAGTGAGTTGTAGTGCGCCTTTTCCTGCTGTCCCGCGGTAATTCGGAGTACGTGTGGGAGGATGTGAGGTCACTGCGGTCGGCACTGGTCAGGAAAAGGCGTGCTAAGGGGGAGTGGTCAGCGGCTTCGGTCAAGCCGCCTCCGCCATTTGCGCGCAGTCCGCCAGCTGGGGCAGCGCGGCGGAGCGGCTTTTTTTTTTTATTTCCCCAGTGACAGTTTGCGCAGGACCGGAGGACCGGAAAAGTGGCTGGTGACTCCTTGCGGTGGGCAGCTACCGTGGCCGCATAATGGCGGTGCTGTACGCTGCCTGTTAGTGTGGGTACCAAGCTGGCAGAGGGCAGAGCTGTTTGTGGGCTGCTGCCATGGCTACGGCCAGATGTGGGTTGGCTCCTTGGGATGGGGCACAGGGCACAGAGGCGGTCATCGCCGCCGACACCTCAGAGGCATGATGGGAGATGTAGGCACAGAGTGGCCATGCAGACGATTGACCTCGGGTCATATGACACCCGCCACGACCCCCATCAGGAAGTGAGCGCATCAATGTTGACCCTCAACAGCACCAGCAGCACTTCAGCTGGCACTGGCACTGCCGCCGCTGCCGCCGCCAGGGCCGGCGGCGGCATCGCTGACGGCTGCGCAAGTTTGCGGTCTTTCGGACGTGCGCAAACCGTGCAGCGAGCGAAAAAAAAAACCGCGGCAATCAGGCCGGTGTGGCTGCGCAACCGTGCTCGCGGCGGCAGCAGCACAACCGGCGCAAACTTCCGCCATAAATCGAAGGCAGGTGTGGATCATGAGGCGTCACGGCTGAACGGGAAAAGCCGCTTTCACCGCTCCTCAACGACGGAACACCCGGTAGGTCTAGCAACGCCCACAGTTAGTGATAAATGTTTTGGGTCTTTTCTTTGCAAATTGCTTGGATGAAGGGTGTATTCTATTGCCTACCATAAGGTAATGAACGTGTATAGAGCAAGTAATATTGATTGTATGCAGTGGGTAGAGATGACAAATGCAGGCTGTGATCCACCAGAGCTATTCACATCTAGAAGTGCTTGCGGTGCTAAAAAGGTAAGGCATGCTTTTAGGAGAAAAACAGCTTACCTCTTCAGCAGTGTGGGTGACTGCAGAGAAAATTTCAAAGAAACCTCCAAATACAAGCATCAAGCATTTCTCTCCACAAATTTCAAATGAGCACTCCATTCACTGGAATGTTTTTAAAAAGATTTAAACAAACTACTTTGAGTTTTGAAATATTAAACGCTAGCATAAAAAATGGCAATAAGCCAAGATGTCTTTGTTAATGTGGGACAGAATATATTTTAAGTTTAATTTAGAGTTAGTTGATATAGTAATTAAAACAGTAAGAACTCAACTCCTTGCATTCTATTGGATATTCTTAAAATGCATCCAAAATCCAAAAATTTTAAAGATATTTAAAAAGTGAATTGTTTTTGTAAGATTCATTGTTTCAAAAACCCTTTTGGCTGGAACACTGGTCTTGACACAGTAATGGGAACTTTCATACACACATTCCCTGAAATGCTAAAATAACAGAAAAAACCAAACTAAGTCTAGGTTGGTATTTAAATTGCTTACTCTTGAAGATGTAAGACTTGGAATGTGTTGGGCAAATACTATGCACCTTTAGGTGTTCCCTCCTTTTGTTCCTGTTTCTGCCCTCATCCCTTCCTTTCTTCTCCAGAATTCTGGTCATCATGTTCTATATGTAACAAACAATTTATTGAATCTGGGAGAAGGCGGTGCTAAACTACGTTTGGTTTGAAGAAAGTGGATAAGGAGATGTTCTTCTGCCTTTCCCATAATACTAGAACGTAATTTCATCCCCTGAAGCAGAATGGCGGGAGATTCTAGACAAACAAAAGGAAGTACTTCTTCACCTAGCACATAGTTAAACTATGGAATTTGCTAACACAAGATGTAGTGATGGCCACCAACTTGGGCTGTTGCTAGACGAGGAGTTAGCGTGGTGTGAGGTCTCCCTCTTGTGCGTCCAGATGATGCACAGGGGATTCCGGGGTCAGGCCGGGCTAAGTCCTCCCTTAACCCGGGATAAGCGGATTCGCTTATGGCCTGGCTTTTCCACAGCCCCAGCCTGAGGCCCGGGCTGTGGAAGGTCTAGCAGGGTCCGTGGCTTTTCCCGGCTGCTTGCTTACTCGCGAGTAGCCGGGAGAAGCCACGGACTGGGCACAGCACTCCATAGGAGCGCTGTGCCCATCGGGCCGGGGGGGGGAATCACGGGGGGAGGAGATGGGGGCCGGGGGAAAGACAGGACCCGGCAGGAGAGAGGGGGGGAGAAAGACGGGCATCGGGGACGGGCCTGGCGAGCGGGCACGGGCATAGGGGACAGGGGACAGGCCTGGCGAGCAGGGGGGGAAGAATAACGGGGACGGTCATCAGGGGCGGGGGAAGAAGAATGGGGACGAGGACAGGCATGGCGGACGGGGGAGGACGAGCGAGTGGGCAGGGGGGGCATCAGACATCGGGGGGAAATCAGGGGGAGCGGGGAACCCTTTATTATTTTTTTAAAAGACTTACCTTTTTCGTTGGTGTGCTCCTGCGCACATGCCCCTTTAAGGGGGGAAAAAGCGGAGCACGTTATGGGGCTTTCCCTTGCCCCGTCATGTGTTGACGTCTGGAAAAGGGCAACGGCGCGCGCTAGCTGTAGTGCGCCGTCGCCCCTCCTCCCAGACGGATTATCTGGTAGGTCTAGCAAGGCCCTTGGTCAGCTTTAAAGGCGGATTAGACAAATTGATGGAGGATATTGACATACTCTTCAAGATACCAACAGACTAGTGGCAGTCCAGACATGCAGGAGAGAGAATTAACTTAATTTATTATTCATGTATTTTATTTTTTTTATTTATTTATTACATTTCTATACTGCCCAATAGCCGGAGCTCTCTGGGCAGTTCACAAAAATTAAAAACATTCAAAGTATAAAACAACAGTATAAAACCATAATATAAAATACAGTATAAAAGCTCAACCAGATAAAAACAGCAGCAATGCAAAATTACAAATTTAAAACACCAAGTTAAAATTTATTTATAGACTGTTAAAATGCTGGGAGAATAAAAAGGTCTTCACCTGGCGTCTAAAAGCATATAATGTAGGTGCCAAGCGAACCTCCTTAGGGAGCTCATTCCACAGCCGGGGTGCCACAGCAGAGAAGGCCCTCCTCCTGCCTCACTTCCTTTGAGGTGTATATGGGGTGTTTAATAGTAAAAAAGAAAAAAGGGGGGGGGAATAAATTCTAACCACAAATTAATATTTTTCAAAATTAAAATTAATTTCCCCTTCTGCAGTGTAGATCTAAAGTAACCTTTTCCCCATTTATTTCGGAAATAATGTGTTTAGGATGATAATCCTAATGTGGGCTTTTCCTTTATTTTTCTTTCAGAGATCTTATTTATTTATTTGTTGCATTTTTATGCTGCCCAATAGCCGAAACTCTTGACATACGGACCACATCTCGCTCTCCTAGAAATATACTTTGTCCCTTCTGTGCCCCCCCCCCGCCCATTATTTTTTCTGGTGCTGCTACTGGTCACCTCGCCACCACCCCATCCACAAGCAGCTTGGTCAGGAAGGGTTTTACCCCTTAGACTAAAGAACCTGGCGGATGCCCTGCCCAGCTCAGAAGGCGAAGATTCCCCACACAGAGGTCCTGGCACAGGCAGTTGGAAGGGGTGCAAAAGAGACTAGTATGCTTCTTCGTCAATTTCCCAGCTTTGTAAATTGTGGGGATGAGGAGGAATGGCTGTGATTAGAAATTAAGAAAACAGAGCGACTAGACCCTCCCCTCTGCCGGTAGCAAGGATTCCCCCCCTATTATGTTTATGATGCCAGGCTACTGAGGGAGAGTACCGCAGTGGCAGTGAGGAGGAAACACTCCCATCGTTCTAGAGAACCAATCCCTTTTTACACAGCCTGAGGGCTAATCTACACCTGCAGCCCTTTCGCTACGGAAGAGGGATGCTTCCAAATGTCCCCGCTTCCGCAATCGCCACTCACGGGGCACACGCGACTTATCTTTCCCGCAATTACAGGAGTGCCATTGTGGGAGCATGTGTGCCCCATTGCAGCGCTACTGCATGTGTATCAGTAGAAGTGGACAGGGCTAGGCAGATGGCTATGGGGCAGAGATTTTTTTTAATGACTCGTGAAGGATGCGCAGGAACGCAGACTCGCAGCAACACATGGGGGGATAGGAACTCTGTTGAATATGCGCTCCTGCGCAGAGATATGTTTGTATTAAAAAAAAAAACAAGGTCACTCCACGATGAAACACACCGATACCCATCTAAAACATGTGGCGGAAATGGCAGACAGGTCCACTCCTGCACACCTCTGATACCCATGCACACACCCCTCACAACTGATTGGCTGTTCACTGTGCCCGGAACTCAAGGTAAACAGCAACAGTTGGCAAAATCGTGATAAAAACAGTCAGGAATCTTCTGGGAAAACTGAAAGGTGGAACCAAGATCACTGGGGGAGCAGGCGAACGTCATGTGCCCTGTAAGTGACGACTCCGATACAATCTTGCAGTAAATGGCTGGTGTAGACACCCCCGGAGACAGGAGTTCCCCCACAGTGCTGATACTGAACACAGTAGGCCTGCTAAATTGCCTTGTTTTCCCTATGCTGAAAGATGTAGTCAGGTGTTTTTCCTTGAAAAACCTCTGATGGAGATCTAGTAGCTAGCGTAAAAGCTGATGTTTGTTGTCTAGCAGTACAAGCTAGCAATGAAACACTTGTTATCTCATCGTAGCCTAAACAGTGGGCCAAAGTAATACTTGGCAGAGAAATCCAAATAGATGCGTTGGGAATATGGGCAGAGAGGATCCTGTCAACATGGTTTTAACATTTTGCAAACAGATTAAAAACTGTCCCCCACCGCCCCCAAAGAAACAAGGATTTACAAAGGTCACTGAGAACGGTGATGTGTTACAAAATTAAGTGAGGACTTTGTTTTGGTTCTGTGGAGGATTCGGTCTGTGAAGTAATACCTCATTAAAGGCAATATCCAGTGAAGGCTGTTGGCTCCAATGTCAGTGGGGTGGTGAACCCACTCCGGATTTCAGTCAGAACTCTAAAGGAGCTATCCAAGGTCCACCTTGGAGTCAACAGCCTCCACTGGTAATATCTTTAAAGTAATGCCTATAATGAGGATTAGCCAATATTCAAAATGCAATATGATCAAGCTTTTGGGTTTTAAGAGAACGTTTCCTCAGGCTTGATGTAAAAGTGAAAAATAGATGTTGCCGATTATGGACATGCTGTAAAAACTAGTTTATCTTTGTCTGCCGGCTTCTTTTGCCATCTCCACACTATTTAGTCTAGAATAGCTGCATAGAAATCAGCGAGATGACTCCACGGTATGATTTGTTTGAGTGTTGATAGTCCATGCTGCTAGATAATAAGAATAACGAGCATTTATATAGCTTTTTCAAGTGTTCAAAGGACTTCATGTATACCAGCCAAAAAACATTTCACAGCCCATTTGTTAAACCATGGCAGTGCTGCTTAAAATCAGTAACAACCCCCCTGGAACCAACAGGGTTGCAGAGCATAGTGCTGTTTTTTCTAGAACAAAAGTCACACATCTTTCTCCTGCTAGGATATCAAGGAGACGGTTTTCTAAACAAAGGAGAGATCAAGTCAGGGAAGTGGAAGCATATTTAATCTTGATTTGCACCAATTACTTTTGCTACCAGTTACTTCTAGGCATCATTTCAATGTTCTGTTTTTAACCTGTTAAGCCCTAACAAAGGCTTTAGCTAGACCTAAGGATTATCCCAGGCAAATGTAGGGGTCGTCCCTGCCTGCCCCCGGGATCCCCTGTGTGTCATTTGGATGCACAGGTATGATCCCAGGACAATCCTGGGATATAGGCCTGGTCTAGCCATGGTCAAAGTCTGGGTTCTAAAGGAATTTTGTTAATAAGCTCACAAATGTTACTAGCCTGCAAAAATATTTACTAGCCTGCATTTCTGGCTTGGGGCCAGACTATCGGAAGGATCAGAGGCAGTAGGCCTGCATACACTAGTTGTTGGGGAACATGAGTGGAAGGGTGTTTGTGGCTGGTTGACAGCCGGTTGGCCACTGTGTGAACAGAGTGCTGGACTAGATGGACCCTTGGTCTAATCCAGCATCACTCTTCTTATTGTTCTTATGTTCTTTTCACATCCTCCCATATGTACCTCCCCAGACCCTAAGATCATCCTCAGGGGTCTTTCTCTGTGAGCCCCCACCAAAGGAAGTGAGGCAGGTGGCTACCAAGAAGAGGGTCTTTTCTGCTGTGGCACCCCAGCTGTGGAATGAGCTCCTTAGAGAGGTTCATCTGGTGCCTATGTTGTACTTCTTTTGGCACTAGGTGAAGACCTTTTTATTTTCCAAATATTTTAGCATCCTAGACTTTTAGCTGTGCTGTTTTAAATCTGTATTTTAAATCTCTGCATTATATTTTATTGTGGTTGTACTTTTTATATTTAGCTTTCATATTTTGTATTTTATACTTTATCTTGTAGTTTTAATTATTGTGAACCACCCAGAAAGTTTCGGCTATTGAGCAGTATTGAAATGAAATTAATTCAACCTCTGCCAGCCTGCTTAATTTCTCTGCTGGTCATGTAGAAAGGGACTTTTCTTCCTGCATGGCTAGCACAGAAACCAAGTGGGCAGGCGTAGCAGGTACGAAGTCATCCCCTGCACACTTCACTCATTTGTCCGCATGGAATTCCATGTATTCACCTGCATAGAATTGCTGGCTTTCAGTGGTCACCAGGAGACTTATTAAATACAAGGTTTTTCAACAGACACGTCTGAGAGCATGTCTTCATATGTTCCCCACTTTCGGTTCACTAAGATCCATTATGGAGACCCTCCACTGTTTTCTCAGTAGAAGAACATCCTTGGGGTTTTCTCAAGTTAGGTTCAAAATGGACATGACACAGGAAATGTGTGACTGCAGCTCCAAACACTTTCTTTTAAAGCGGCTGTGATCAGTGCAGGGGAAAAGGGTGTTTTTCTAATCTAAATTGCTTTCTGTCCTCCAGGTTGTTATTAGCATGGCCAATTTTTAACAACTACTACAACAACGTACTCCATAGTGCCTATAGCTTTTCCTCAGTGGAGGGAAGAGTAGCCTTGCGGTGGGTGGGGCAATCTGAGTTATTTGGATTTATTTGTTTGCTTGATTTATAGTCTGCTTTATCTCATCAGAGCCCTCTTATAGGCCATGGCTAGACCAGGCCTATGTTCCGGGAACGTCCCGGGATCATCCCTGTGTATCCAAATGACACACAGGGGATCCCGGGAGCAGGCAGAGACTATTCCTCCATTTGCCTGGGATAATCCTTAGGTTTACCTAAAGCCTCGGTATAGTTATAAAGTTAAAAAAGTCAGTGATCAGATCACAGATTTTATTCTGTTTTAGACCTCAGTAAGAGAGTTTAGACATAATGTGGAATTTCCTGCCACAAGATGTAGTGTGATGGCCACTAGCTTTTAGATTCCTCTAAAAGAGGATTAGGCAAGTTAATGGAAGAAGGTTCAATCAACAGCTATTAGTCATGATTCATAGGCTGTTGGGTACCAGTTGCTGTGTGTGGGACTAACCGTGGGAGAGGGCTGTTGACTTCATATCCTATTTGGGCTTCCTGGAGGCACCAGACTGGCCACTGCAGGAAACGAGTAGGAGGTGATTAATCTTTGTTCAGATCCAGCAGGATTCCTCTGATGTTCTTGGGGAATGAAGTAGGGTTTTTTCATTGGTGGTTTAGGCACTATGGAACACTTGGTTGAGTGAGACCTCCAGGACATGGGTTTGTATAGTAGTTACACATTTGTTTATTTAGTAAACATCCCTTTTAACAATGGGTTGCTATTTGGGGTTAATAGCAGCTCTAGTTTTTATTTCATAAGTTTAGAACATGGGTGGGTAACTTGTGGCCCTCTGGATGTTTTGGCCTAAAATTCCTATGAGCCCTCACCAGCATATTCATTGGTCAGGGATGATGGGCATTCTAGGCCAAAACATCTCAAGAGCCACATATTGGCCACTCTTGCTTTAGAGGAGTGGAGAGAAGGCAAATCAGGATCTACTTGTAAATTGATACTAGTTCAATAAGGGTTTCTGATTCCCTATTGTTTAACAATAGCTAGGACAAAAGGCTGCTGAATTGAAGAAAGCTTGAGAGAACACCAGGAGTGGGTTTTGGTATGAAAGGAATTCTGGGACTAAAATAAATTTCTGAGCTGAGCATGTGCTTGTTCCTTAATTTTTAAGTGTGTGTTCTCTATTTTCCCACTCTGGGCCCACACATTCTCTCTCTCTCTCTCTCCCTCTCTCTCTCTCACACACACACACACACACACACTCCTTACAATTTTGCTCTGGGTGGTAAACAAACAAACTAACCCAAAGTTGATTCTACAAAAACGAAGTCTTCCCACCCCTACTTTAGTATATTATCTTTGTTTTTCCTTTGTGGAATAACAATCATGTTGTTCAGTTGTCATTGCTCATTGGCCACAATTGTACAATTGTAAGTTGCAACTGAATAAAGTTTTCTGGACACCTTTTCTGGACCAAAGTAAAAGGAACCGGGGGATGGTAACATATGGTTCCCGTTTTGACGGGGATAATGTTACATGCCACAACCCAACTCTGACACCACTTTTTGACGCCTTCCTACTGGGATAACACCATGCAGATACAGGGAACAGTACGAGTTTATACATGTGGTATGTTTGGCGGATCTTTTAAAAACCTCAGGTTCATAAACAGCCTAACATCTGCTTTCTATGAATAGCAGTGCTAGGGTGACCATATGGAAAGGAGGACAAGGCTCCTGTATCTTTAACAGTTGCATAGAAAAGGGAATTTCAGCAGGTGTCCTTTGTATATGTGGAGAACCTGGTGAAATTCCCACTTTGTCATAGCAGTTAAAGCTGCAGGAGCCCTGCCCTTTTTTGTATCTGGTCAAGAGGGCAGGTCTCCTGCAGATTTAACTGTTGTGATGAAGAGAGAATTTCATCAGGTGCTGCATGCATACAAATGACACCTGCTGAAATTCCCTTTTCTATGCAACTGTTAAGGATACAGGAGCCCTGTCCTCCCTTTCATATGTCACACTACTGTGTTTTTAGTTACCATTGTTTCACCTCAGTAGAGAACAAAAGAACTGCCTTAGTGAATCAGACCAAAGATTAAGATGGGCCAACATTCTGGTTCCAACAGTATCGAACTAAGGATGGAAGAACCAGTGATTTTTGAATTCTTCAAAATCCTCTGAAATGCACTCCCATTTTCATTTTTAATCTATTTTCCACCTCGTTCATATGAAAAGAGCCTTGTGTGGCGCAGAGCGGTAAAGCAGCAGTTTCTGCAGCTGACTCTCTCCCCACGGCCTGAGTTCGATCCCAGCAGAAGCTGGTTTCAGGCAGCTGGCTCGGGTCGACTCAGCCTTCCATCCTTCCGAGGTCAGTAAAATGAGTACCCAGTTAGCTGGGGGAAAGGTAATAATGGACAGGGAAGGCAACGGCAAACCACCCCACTATAAGGCCTGCCAAGAAAACGTCAGGGAAAGCTGGCGTCCCTCCAAGAGTCAGTAATGACTCAGTGCTTGCACGAGAGGTTCCTTTCCTTTCATATGAAAAAGTCCACATTTTGAATGTGAATCTGCATTGACTAAAATGTTTAAATGCATGTTGTTGTTTTTTAAATGCATTTTTCAAATGTCATAATTTTTGTGCATTTGCAAACAGTTTTTGTAAAAAATATACTGTTCGTTCTCGGATTTGTGAACATAACATTTTCAGATGATTTGAGTTCATGAAGGAAATTCGTGTATATCTCTATGGCCAATGTCTGGGGAGCTCATGAGCAGGGCTTGATCATTGCAGCCTTCTGCTTATAGAGTTAGCCGGATCCTTGGAGATTTCAGTTATGGGTGCATTCTGTAGATCAGCCTCCCCCCAATTTGATGCCCTCCAGATATGTTGGAACGCAATTCCTGTCACCTTCAGCCAACATGGCCAATACATTGGAGGGTATCAGGTTGGGAAAGGCTGATGTAGATGTAGATCTATGGCTGATAGAGAGCCAGTGTGGTGTAGTGGTTAGAGTGATGGATTAGGCCCTGATAGATCTGAGTTCTAGTCCCCATTCAGCCATGAAGCTCATTGGGTGACTTTGGGCCAGATGGACTCTCCAGCCTAACCTACCTCACAGGGATGTTGTGAGGATAAAATGGAGAGGAGGAGGACCATGTATGTCACCTTAGATGCTTTTAGAGGAAAAGCAGGATATAAATGTAACAAACAAATAAATAGATGTATACAATGGCATTCTGATATGTATGTTTTTTAAAAAAGAAATCTCTTTCCTGATAATTCTTAACACAGAAGCCCAGTTCATAGATTCGTCTCCACGTGTAGCGCTAAAAGCATTGAGGGGGCAGAAACGCCTCTGGCCCCACCCTTCATGTCATTTCCCTTTTATAATAATAGAAAAGGATTTAGTGTCATGTTTTGGAGTTTTTGCCACGTTTCAGCTTCTTTAGGCCTCTTTTACACTTATTGAGCAAATAAGTAAAATTATAGTGCGGAAAAGTTCCAGATCACTGAACCAAAAGCCCAGTGGATTCTGGTCACAAGATAAATAAATTTGGGTTTTGAGACTTACTCCACTCTTGTCAGCCCGTGAAAACACCAGTTTGACCTTTCCAGGAACCCCCATTTGCCACAGATTCTAACACAAGCACCCTCAAAAGTAAATAATCTGGTGGTGTGAATAAAGTGGTAATTTGAATCCACCTCACCTAACTGGGCTTGTGAAGAAAAGAGAAAAACAAACATTATTTCCAGTACTGGCGGAGGAATCACGCTGGGTGCCTTGCTTTACTTGGAGTAACCTAAGGCCTTCACCTTCACACAGCTCACATTTCTGTCAAGAGTTTCTCAGGGGTGAAGGCCTGATTGGAACACAGGGGAAGTCAATTAAAAGACATTTTGTTTTTGTCGCTCACAATCTCCATTCCCGTTATCTTGCTTGTTGGAATTGGTAGAGAGTGACGGCTTTGTTTGGCAGCTTTCCTTTGAGAAGGAATTATTGCGCATATTTGAGCGGCTTGGTAATTTCCTGGATCTCCTTGGCTCTTGTGTAACCTACGCCCTAATCCACTTGTCTGTTCTGGGTTCAGCCAGCCAGCGGTAAAAGCATTTGCTTTATCTACACTATGAGAATGTCTAGTCCATTGTACATTGTTGGTACATGTACATTGATGGTGCTATATAAATAAATAAAATAATAATAATAGTCCAGATCCAGTACCGGTTCCAGGAACCCTTCCCTCAGCTAGCCTCCCTTCTAATTGCCATTGCCACCAGCTTCTATTGCTCCTCATGCTGTTTACCATCACTTGCTTGCATGATAGGCAGAGAGCAAGTCAGCACATTCTGGGTCAGAGTGAGAGTTAAGTGAACGAGCAGGTTGCCATGCTGGAGAGGAGGAGCGCACCTACAAGGAGCTCTTGTCAGTGGGTCTCTGCTGTGGTGTGACCCCATAACAGTTGCCTGAGCATGCCCACCCTTGCACCAGCCCTGAGTCCAAATGTGAGGAGCAAACAGTGCATTACGCTGCCACCGTGTGTAACGAAGCACAGAAATCCCCTTTTCCTTTGTAACGGGCCTTCAGGAGGGGGGAGGAATTGCCTCAGAGAAGTGACGGAAGGAAAGAGGGTTCTTAACCCTTCCCCTGTCAGCGGCTTTTCCTCTGGAGCTTCATCCCTGCAGCTGTTTTTACTCAAGCCAGTGTTTAGGGCTTTAATTGCCTCACACACATGGTTCGAGAATCTTGTTGCATAAAAGCAGCTGGGCAAAAGTGAACAATTCAGGGGAAAAGCAACCAGAAGGGGAAAGACTAGGAACTCAACTCTCTTTTCTTCTCCAAGGGGCTGCCAAGACAGTCTGAAAGCCCCACAGTGGCTGCAAGATGGTGCTATGTCGATTATACGATGAAGCAGCCCCTTGCAGCCGTCAAGGGGCTTTCCTGCAAAGCTGTGACTTTAAAAAGTCAGGGATTTACCCCGACTTTTTTTTTCTCTCTGAGTGAGGTGAGTACAGTACCTATTCTCACTCAAGAGTCGTGGCAGAGTCATTCCTGGGCACAGATGACATCCCCTGGTTGGTCGCTGGCTGCCCGGGCAGGGGGTGAGCCCGGTGTGCCAGTGGCCTCCAGAAACCCCCCTTCTGCATCAAGATTAGCTGCCAGCACCCTGCTGCAGAGACAGGGTGGGGTTTTGCTTAAGGCAGAGGCAATTCAGCACTATAGGCAGCCCTCAGCACAGATTACCTTTTCAAGAGGGTGCTCGGCCTTCACTGTTCGTGGCGGCGGTAGTATGTTAGTAGGATTTCCTGGAGGAGGGGGAGGGGGAGGGGGAGGGGGCCGGGGTTGGTTTACTGTGACCAACAGGTTCTTTAAATGCATGTTAAAGGGGAAATATACATTTGTGTTAAAGTCGTGATTTAAATTAAAGTCTTGTATAGTTGGGATGGGGACAGTGGCTTGTATTTGTATTGGTTCCCAGAAACGATCTCAGGATTGGATTTTGTCCAGCAGATTATGATTGTTTATTTTAATTGCAGGAAGTGTGTGTGTGTGTGCGTGTGTGTGTTTTACATAGTAGAGTATTCAAAAATGGTCTCTTCCCTCCTCCTGTAGTCTGAGATTATGCAGTGCACTCTGCCACCCGGGTTCCTTTTTTAAAAATCATTTTGCAATAATGTTTTTCAGCCTGGCCTACACAGGCAGAATATGAAGTAGTAAGATCCTGGCCTGGCAATGTGGACTGCATCATTTCAGTCTACAGGAAAGTGGGGGAGCCCATTTTTGAATGTCCCTCTGTGTAAAAAATAATAAAAAATAAATAAATAAAAACTTCCTGCAATTAAAAGAAACCCCATTACATCAGGGAGACAGCTTCTAAAACACCTTGCCTCTTCCTGTAATTAGCTTCCTTCTTCCATGGAGTTTGTGTGTGTCTGTGTTATATATAGGGGGATCTTTTAAAAAAAAATGTGATACCCCTATGTACATTCTGAAGTGGTGCACTCTTTTCTACAACCATTTTTTGCCACATGTACACAGCCAGCTTTGAAATGTTGTGCCTCTTAGGGCTCCAGAAGAATCCAAAAGCAACCGGAACATGAATAAGCATGACAGGATTATTATTTTTGTGCCTGTTTCCTTTCATCATTTGTTTCAAGTCTCTCAGCAGAAATCAATAAAGTAAAGCCTTGATTATAAAACATATTTAGCAGGGCTGTAATTCACCTTTCTGTGTCCTTCCTGCTTGGTGACGGTAAATTTCCACTCTGAAGGAACCCAAGGTAGGTTCCAATCCACGCATCCACCCTATTTGGCTACCTGACTTCACCATGGTTAAGCAATAGATTGCAAGATCGAACAATTCTCCTCTTCTCGAACAATTCTCCAATTCTACCCCTTCCTTCTGGAATGCAGGTTTCAATAACCTTTACATATTACTGTTGTCTTGATTTGATCTGCATCTTGTGATTTTATGTATTATTGTTTCAGCATTTTATTGTACGCCACCTTTTTAGTTTTACTGAGGGCTGACCTAGAAATTGGTTAAAGAAAAAAAAGAAAAATTGGGCCTGTTCAGAAGACACCTTAAACCCTGCTGGTTAAGGCTTTTGGTTAAGCAGCAGGGTTTAAGGTGTTATGTGTGCAATGTGTTTTGCTAAACCCTGATCACTTTCTAACTCCCGTCGGACCGTCTGCAGCAAGGTTAGTGGCTCTAACCGTGGCTTAAAGTGTTGTGGGCAATAGCGTGGATTGTGGTTACTGCTAACCCCAGAGACCCACAGTTTCGCTAACCACAGAGCCTGAAGTGTCATCTGAGCAGGCCCATTGTCAGTTGGTTAGCTTTAGTAGGACCAACCAGGATCTGCAACCATAGTTTGTATCCGGTTTAACATTGCTGCTGATGTAATAGTTCACCCTGGGTCAGCTTGGCAAGGGGAATTTACACTTGAGGAAGAACAGGGGAGGCTTCAGTGCAATTGAGCAGTGAGGTGCTGCAGGGTACCATCTTGTTCCTAATGTTATTTAACATCTATATGAAGCTGCTGGGAGCGGTCATTCGGGGATTTGGAGCTAAATGCCATCAATATGCTGATGACATGCAGCTCCATCTCCCTGTGACAACTGAATCAGGTGAGGCTGTGCAGGTCCTGTACTGGTACCTAGACTCAGTAATGGGCTGCTTGAGGGCCAATAAACTGAAACTGAATCCTGGCAAGATGGAAATCCTATGAGTGAGTGGCCCCTGAGTCCCGGAGATAGGCTTATTGCCTGTTCTGGATGAGGTTGCACTCCCTCTGAAGGATCAGGTTCATAGTTTGGGGGTACTCTTAGATCCGTCTCTGTCGCTGGAGGCTCAAGTGGCTGCCATGGCTTGGAGTGCCTGGTTTGTCAGTTTCACCTGGTTCGCCAGCTGCGGCCTCTCCTGGACAGGGACAGCTTGGCCACAGTGGCACAGGCATTAATAACCTCAAGATTGGATTACTGCAATGCGCTCTATGTGGGGCTGCCCTTAAAGCTGCTCTGGAAGCTAGAGCTAGTGCAGAATGCTGCAGCTCGACTGTTGCCCAAAGCTGCCCCTTTCCAGCATGTAACTCCCTTGCTGAGGGGACTGCACTGGCTGCCTATTCGTTATCGGGCCAGGTTTAAAGTTCTTGTACTAGTGTACAAAGCCCTAAACAACTTGGGACCAGGATACCCGAGACAGCGCCTTCTCACCTATCAACCTGTCTGGTCACTAAGGTCATCTGAGGGCATGCTCCTGGTGGTTCCACATAGATCCACCCTCCAATTGGAGCCCACCAGGGGAAGAGCCTTCAGCGTGGTGCCCCCCCTCCTATGGAATTCCCTGCCTCTGGAGTTCAGGCAGGCGCCAACTTTGTATTCCTTCTGGCGCCTCCTGAAAACGTCGTTCCAGGAAGCCATCCCTTAACAACCAGCTGCAGTTTATTTTGCAGGTTGTTTCTTTCAAAATGTACCTTTAATGTGTCTTTATTCTATCTTATTTTGTCCACCGCTCCAAAATTCTGAATGGGGAGTGGTATATAAGTATTGTGCAGACTTCTACTGTTACTTTCTACTGTTAGTTTTTCCCTACCCTGTGCCTGCTTACCCTTCCCTGTACCTGTTGGCATTCTCTTCCCCTCCTTATTGTTTTACTATGATTTTATTAGATTGTAAGCCTATGCGGCAGAGTCTTGCTATTTACTGTTTTACTCTGTACAGCACCATGTACATTGATGGTGCTATATAAATAAATAATAATAATAATAATAATAATAATAATTGTACTAATAAATAATGATCCTATGTCTCACTTCCATTTGCTTTACCATGGTTAATCCGTCAGCAGCATTTTGTCTGTACTCGCTGCTAGGAAAGAAATATCCTCTCTCCCCTGTTGATACACTGCCAAACACTTGACTCGGGCTTGTATCTCTTCCAGTTGGCCAGCAATTTCTTCTGCGTTGCTCCACAGTTGTTGCCAGTTTTAGGGTGTATATATGCATGGACCCTCTGTATCTCTCCTCCACAAGGGCTTGGAGGGGATTACTTTCAGAAAGATATGTTTATGGGTTGTTGTTTTTTTAAAATAACATTGCATGATAGATTCGGAAGAAACCATTGGATAAGGGGTGGAGGAATAATGACTTCTCTGCTAAAAACCAGGACCACTTGCTCTTCCCAACCAATCCACACAATGCATCACAGTCAGATCAGAACATGAGTGCTCTTTCTCTCAGCAGAGCACATAGCTCCAAGTAGCGCAAGAAAATGAACCAAGCCCCCTTCTGGAGGAGAAGGGTCATGCACTTATTAGAGATCTCTTATCTATTCTGACCTTTTCGACATTTCTTTCCTGACTATATGTATTGCAATCCACCAGATCCAATTACGATCAGCTTCCATCTACTGCAGGAGTGCAAAACTGAGAGGACTTCAAGAACCACTTTGATATTTTTTACTAACTCAAGATGTCTGCATTGCAGGTTTAACCGTGCAAAAGCATTTTGGTTACAATTTTAACTCTATTTTATTTTGAACAGATTCTCTGTTAACTCCCTCTTTCTCTCTGCATCCGATAGTGTGCTTTCTTTCTGCATTACCACTGGTACCTTGGAACCCCCAATCTCTGCTTTACCTCGGTTTCTGTCTGCCCTGTCTTTTTGCCTCTTCCACCATCACCTTATCTTCATTACACCTTGCTGAGTAAAGCAGCAATGGTGCACAAAGCCTTTGCTCTTCCAGCAATTCACATCAGTGGTACAAATAGACAGTAACAAGAAGCCACGTTGGTGAATTTCAATATGGGGTCTGTCGTTGTGGTGGCTGCTGACATTTTGAATATTTACATTGCAGTGGGAGCGTGTCCTAGCTTGTCATTACTTGCAAATCCATTGAGTGTGGGTTGTTTGGGTAGTTGACAAGTCAACCTGGACCCATGGGGTGTTTAGGATTGCGGGTGGCTTGTTAACCATCCCAACTATCCACCCTTGCTGGGATTGCACATAACAAGCTGCGATGTGCCCCTGCTGCATGCGAATATTCAAAATGGCGGTCACTGCTGCAACGAGAAACCCCATGGGGAAATTTTATTTATTTATTTATTTATTACATTTTTATACCGCCCAATAACCGAAGCTCTCTGGGCGGTTCACAAAAATTAAAACCATAATAAAACAACCAACAGGTTAAAAACACAAATACAAATTACAGTATAAAAGGCACAACCAGGATAAAACCACGCAGCAAAATTGATATAAGATTAAAAAACAGAGAACTGTAAAATTTAAATGTAAGTTAAAATTAAGTATTAAAATACTGAGAAAATAAAAAGGTGTTCAGCTGGCGATGAAAAGAGTACAGTGTAGGTGCCAGGCAGATCTCTCTGGGAAGCTCATTCCACAGCCGGGGTGCCACAGTGGAGAAAGGCCTCCTCCTAGTAGCCACCTGCCTCACTTCCTTTGGCAGGGGCTCACGGAGAAGGGCCCCTGTAGATGATCTTAAGGTCTGGGCAGGTACATATGGGAGGAGGCGTTCCTTCAAATAACCTGGCCCCAAACCGTTTAGGTTTTAGCCATGGTGGCTTCTCGTTATGTGTGAACCAGGCTGCCAACGGGTCATGATTGGCCTATGGTTCCAACACAAAGGGGCACAAATTATAATGTGTGCAAGCTCATGCCTCTTAACCACCTATTTCTGTTCACATTAGCCCACGATGCTCAGTTACTTAATGTGTTTTCTAAATAAATAAAATAACAAACACTCAGGAGTAAGGCGGAAATGGCACAAAGTTTTAGGTAGGATGAACCCTTTCCGGACTGCATTTGGCCCCAGCTGAAGCATCAGAATATAAAAAGAATACTCAGTCATTCCTTGTAAAAGGAATATCTAACTGTAGTGAACTTTGTGAAGTCTTTTGTTCCCACACCTGTTTCCAAGGGCATTATTCTTCCTACTCATGTGGGAATATAGCCAAAAAAACCCACAAAAGAAAACTCAACAACAACTCCATTGTCTAGACCAACATGTGGCCCAGCAAGTTAAATGCAGCATGAATGGCAGGCAGCCTGGATAGAACTGGGAACCCACAGCTCTACGGCAAGTGTCCTTCCTTTTCTAGAGGACTCTTCTTTGGATGATGGCTTGCAGCTCCCCTGAGCTCTCCTGGTTTGAGAACCCTCTGCCTGGTTCCAACTCCTGCGTAGGATTCCCCCCAGCAACTTCTTTCCTGGTCCCTCTCAGTAGAGCAGGATTCAACTCTGAATAATATTAAACTCATTTTGGCTCTCTTGTCTCCCAGTGGGAAGAGCTCCCTCGCCTTTCCCCACTTCCCTGGGAACTGTAATTCTCCTCCCAATCATCTCCAAAACCATCTAAACTCCTTAACCACAGGCTTAAAACCCGTCCCACAAAGTGCTGTCAATGTGCCTCTCCCTGCTGGCTCTCCCAGATCTGTTGGTTTGCCTTGCGTCTGAGTAACCATAGGAATTTAGGAAGCTGCCTTGTACTGAGACCATTGGCCCATTTAGCCCAGTACCATCAACACTGACTGGCAGCAGCTCTCCAGGGCTTCAGACAGGTGTTTTTCCAGCCCTCCCTGGAGATACCAGGATTGAACCTGGGACGTTCCACATGTGGAGCGGATGTTCCACCACTGAGCTACGGCCCCTCTCTTTCACGAGTAAAATTCCGACGGCCTGAACTTTTGGATTATTTGTTCAACTTGAATGCTTCTAGGACCATGTGGTGAAGCGACACTGCGGTTTATTGGTATGATCTGCTTTGCATCTTCTTACATAAATTGGCCGCAAGAACCTCTGGCCAGCGAAACATCTGTGCAACATCCATAGATCATCTCTGGAATATTGTTTATATCATTCCTCTTTCTTGGCGCATTCCTTTGGGCAGATCAAGCTGGATGCTTTCATAGGTCCTGAGTTTCTCCACCCTCCTTTGCTGTCAGAAACTTGACTAACACATCCGTGCCTCTTGTTGCAAGTACACATCTCTCAAAGCCAAAAGTGGAAACTGACACGTCTTTTTGCCTGCTTAACTACATTGCTGTCCCACTCATTGCCTCTTTCTTACAGTTAGCAAGCTTAGTTCTACGTGAAGCATGTCAGCGAATGGAGGGATGAGTCTGCCAGCAACTGTGAAATAATAAGTTACAAAACCAATGGTATAAATCCAGTTATTGCCTGAAGCTTCTTTTCTGTTGTTCTTTCCCTAACCTGCAAATCCTCTCTTCTCTGCCTGGGATTTGTATCAATTGTGGAAACCTTTACAAATACATGTTGAAAGGATATTTTGTCTTTAGCTTTCAGTAGCCTATTTTTACTTGTAAACATTATTTCATGAAAGTTGAGGGAACGATATTGGACAAAATAAAAATGAAAATCTCACTGGTGATTAGTAAATCATAGATTTTTCTACCCACCCTGAGTAAACAAACAAGCAAACCATCAAACAAACGCTCAAACAAACATGCAGCCTGTTCAGATAACATGCTAAGCCATGGTTAAGCTGCTAACCCTTTTGTAGCAAATGGTTAGTGCCTGTGTTTAAACTGTGGTTATGTAGCAACCATGGTTAGGAATGGTTCACACAATATGCTAAGTCATAGTTCACATGATACCCTAAGCCATCATATTTAGATCAAAATGCTTGGGGACTAAAGACTTTTGATTGTCAGCCAAAAAGCTTGCTAAGTGGCCTTTGACAAGTCCCTCTTTCTCAGGCTTACTTTCACAGGTTGCTATGAGGATAAATGCAGATGTGCTGGAGGATGCAGATAGCTGGATACAAACATGATTAGGCAATCCCATGCCAACTAGAAAGAAATAATATTAACCAGCAGCATAGACATGGTTTCAAGCCAAACATTGATCCTTTTATGATTAAGACTTACTGTTGTTGCCTCTGTGGATTGGTGTGTGTGTGTGTGTGTGAGAGAGAGAGAGAGAGAGTGAGAGAGAGAGAGAGAGAAATGGGCCACAAATCCTGTGAGTCCGTGTGTGTGTGTTTCAAAAGAACATGCACTTATCTAGAGGTTTTCTGGTAGACAAGCCATCATTGCCCAATAAAAGTTGTTTTAACTGCTAGTAGCCTAGTTTAAAATGGATTCTGCTGATTCCATTAAAATATTGATCGATAGTCATCATAGATGGAGCCTTCTCTTGAGTGCCTACTACTCTCATCGGAACTGGCTTTTGGAAGCAGTCGGCAGATTTGCACTTTAATGCCCACATTTTTCACAATGTGCAGACAGATACAACCTCACCCACAATCCCCCTTCCACACCCACACATCCTCTCAGGGACAGGGAATAGGTTTTGCTTTTGCCATGTTAACTTTCCAAAGGAGGGCTCTTTTCCTCAATAAGAGTGAATAGCAACCATTTATTCATATGGGAGAAAGTAAATATACTCCATTGTTGCAGAGGATAAAGCTGTCTGTATCACTACCCCAGCAATATTTTGTTCTATAGAACCGAGTGGTAATTATTGATAATCAAGCCTGTTTCTGTCAACGTAACTCCGTCTTCTCAGTTCTGCCTTGCTTTTTTGTCTCAAAGCCATTGTTCACACTAAACTAAGCTGCTAAACATATTTCCACTTCAGGTTATAGGAGGGAGACACCACAGTTCAGTGTTTCTTTATGCAAGGAGGATAAATACTTGCAGATAGACAACTAGCATGACAAGGAAAAAAGGCTTTCCCCTAACATGCTAGTTTTTTAAAATGCACACAGTGTTTATATGATTAGAAGAGCATTTAATCATGTGATTTGCATACACGCACACACAGAGACACACACGGTATGTCTGCATGGAACAGGCAAGTGACAAGTTTCCCACCTCATCTGCTGTTTCTGTGAGCTACTCTTAATCAGCACTAGATTTTCATAGTGGCAAAATGATGGAGACTGGTTACTACTATATAAAGAGAGATAGTGGAAAGATCATGCACAGCTACAGTCCAGGGCTGGCATCAAAGGTAGGCATAGTTGGGCAGGGACTCGCTGGGAAGAACCCTCTGTAGTTGTTCCTCCTCTTCATTGCTTGTTCACCTGCCTTTCTCTCTAAGCCAGACAATGGTGGTGATGGAAGGAGGAGCAGTAGAGGTCACGACCTACGTGCTTGCTGTCTCTCTGCCTGTCAAGCAAGCAAGCGGTACCAATAATGAGAAAGAGGAGGCGGAGCAATAGCAGTTAGTAACAGTGGCAGTGAGAAAGTAGACTGAGAGCTCCATCACACCGAGAGTTAACATGCTCCCTATCTCGCTTCTCTGCCCATGTTTTCCTTCCTCAAATTACTTCCTCTTTCAAGAAGAGGAAGTTCAAAATGAGCATGAGGCCCATTGAGTCCGCTGTTCTAATGGCGCTGCTTCTCCTGCACACAGCAGGAGGGAGCAGTGATTCCGAGTTTAAAAAAAATCGGACTTAATGAGGGGTTTTTTTTGTTGGAAGGCCAGGAGGGGTGGAAGGCGCACGGGAGGCAGACGACGTCATGTAAGGGACCTGAGCAAACTCCGTGAGTGCCCAGTAACGAGTGTGCAATAAAACACTCGTCGGATAGAGCTTTTATTGAAGGAGGGGCCCATTGAGTCAGCATTGGTACGTTCCATCCATATTATTATGTCACATTTCCCAAGACGGAGTCCTGGCACTGAAAGAAGGCAAAGGGCTGTTGATTTCTGGATCAGAGATGAAGGCCTGACATTATGAAATTTGCTTATTTCTCTCAACTTCTGTTGTGTGACTGCAAAGAGAGGAAGGAACTCGATATATGAGTCAGGGAGGTGTGGGGCCCAAGAATATGGTTCCTCATAGGACACCAGTGGCTTATAATTCAGTGTTTCCATTGCCCTTTTACAGAGAGGTGTTTTTTTTCAGGAAACGCTAAAACAAAGATATAAAATTTTGAAATCCTGAGAAGGCTGCCAGTAGAACATCCGTCCTCCTGAGGTTTCTCTTCATCCAAGGCGGTTGTCTGGGAGTGGCATGTGTGGGAGCAAGGGAGGAGTTCGTGAGATGCCAGAAATGTAAAAAGGACGGTGCACTTTATTGGAATATGCTGGAAAATAGTACATATTTGTACCTTTCAAGTTGTCTTGAGATAATCCTGAAATGGACCCGTTCCACCCTGCAAGTCTAAATTGAATTCTTCCTGTTTTGGCAAAGTGGGATCCAAGTTGGATTGTTCCCCTACCAATTTCTATGAAGTGTGACGAGCAGCTACATTTCTGCTCATGAAATTCCTGAACGCGATGGCCAGAGCATGGGGGCACCTTTGGGTCTACACAGGCATTAAGACATGCTTAGGCCCTAAGACAAGATTCAGAAGCCCCATGCTATAAAAATAAAGAGGAAAAAGTGTATTACATTATAATGGGAAGGGTAATGAAAGGGTATCACCCATCATTAGGGGGTGCTTGTAGTAAAACATTGTTTGATAGCCTTCTCTAAAGATGTGTATAAAAGCGCTAATAAAGTAAGTTGATTTGAACTTATTTTAAACTGTGTCTAGTCTGCACATATTGCTTCCAATACTAAACACTGTGTTGCCACACTTTCTCTATATAAGGCAACTCTGTGGTAAGTCTTTCCGACATATTTAAGCCAAAGTGATTTCAATTATAATGTATCTTAGGTATCTCCAACATATTTAGAAGCGCCTCATAATTTTGTAAACTACCCAGAGAGCTTCAACTATTGGGCGATATAGAAATGCAATAAATAAATAAATAAGCTGTGGCTTACATGGCTCGTTCCTAAATCTGGCACTGAGTCTACAGTGCAGGAAGTTGGGGTTGTGTTATTCAATAACCTCTAACAAGAAGAGAAGGACTTCAAGGTTTTTCTCCACATGCTATCCTTTCCCTTCCACCCGATGTGCCACACTTTAATTTCCAGCATCCCTGAGCTGGCATGGTTGGTGGATGATGTGGTTGCAGCTACACACATCTGGGGAGCAACAATTTGGGGAAGGCTGTTAGGCCAAGAAGGACAAAGTATAGCACTAAGGGCCAAACTAGTTAATTGCGTGAATGGCTTTTAAAAAGGGAATAGCCTGCTACTGCATTTATACCCTCTTCTAGTAATCAGTGCATGAATCAGCAGCTAGCAGCTGTTCATGCCTTGATTTTTAGGATTTTTTTAAAAGTTCAAGGCATGAACAGATCTGTTTTAAACTTGCCATGGCTATATCCCTACTTAAGATCTACCATGCTGCCAAATTTCATCTCTTTATCTTTAAAAATGAGGGAGATGTAAGCATTTTGGTTAATTAATTAATTTGAAAAGTGAGTTCAACACATAACACTAGATTTGAGTTTAAATTGTATGTCAACATGGTGTAACATCCTGGCTGCCTCTGGCTTGGTTGTCAACTGTATAATATCTGGTCATCCTTTACACAAAGCCATGAAATTCATTAAACAAAAAAACTACGGTTTACAAAACAACATTAACGCTACAGTTTTTAAACAAGCACCAAAAAGCAGGGAAATTGGGAGTTAAGGCTCACAAGGTGCCCTAAGGAGGCAGAAAGTGCAAGTTAAATTCTCATTCTCCCAAAGCAGATAAACCATGAGGACGGAATGGAGAATATGATATGCAGAGGTGACTGTGGGGTTCTTCTCTTCTTTTGTTGAGAGCAGCCCTTCCCCAACCTGGTGCCCGCCAAAGGTGTTGGACTACAACTCCCATCATTGCAAGTTAGTATGTCCCATGGTCTGAATCAAAGAATTATTAAGAAACTGAATCAAAGAATTATTTCCAGCACAATCCAGATACTCCTAATATGAGATGGAATGAAAATATTTTGGGCAGATATCGCTTGTTCCCTAATATAAAAGAGAAACAATTCCCTTTAGAAAAAATCCCACACCAGCATTTCCTCAATGACATCTGCACAAGACAATAACACTGAAGGTGCAGGAAGGACATTTGCTGAAATGATGGGTTTAAAAAATAATAATTAATTTATCTGATGCCTGAACTTTTCTGGAATGTTTTCTATGTTCACATAACTAAAGAGGAACTGTATCAGGGTTTGGCATCCTGAAGTCTGACATGGAGACCAGGCCTGAGGGGGGTGGGGGTAAGAATTGGAGATCAAAAGTGATTTCTTTATTTATTGAGTGAGACAATCTTGACTATTCTTTGAGCATAGCAGGCATAGCTGACTTATTAAAACAGCAACCCTCGAAATGCAAACAGGTGATCGAAATGATATGCGCTCTGCTAGCTGGCGGATAAAGCTTCAAAACTCAGAACATATGTCCCCAATTATGAAGCCCCAATTGGTGGTTTTTCTCCTTCTTCTTAGCTCACATTTCTCACTATGAACTAATAGTACATAATAATAAAATCTTGGATGTCAGCCAGCACAAATAGCCGTTTTGGCTAACTCTGAGCATGTTTGTGGAAGACGCAAAGCAATGCAGCTGTTGAATTGGGCATGAGCCAACAAAGAAGACATTTTTAATGAAACCAGTGTTTCTCCTCACTGACCCCCAAGTACCCCTTCCTCAAATTAGAATTAATAATCAGATATTTCGCATTTCAGGAATGCGTGCTAAGTTTAATGTTTATGGCTTAATATGATTTATAATCCGGAGGTTTTGCTGAGATCCTCATTACATTCCTTTTTAACCAAACTTGACGGGAAAACCATGAAGAGAAAAACCTTAGATGTATTTAATGTTTCCACGTCTCTCTTTCTCTCTCTGTTTTTTTCCTGGGCAAAATAAATCCACTACGGATGTTTGTTTTGTCTTTTCAGGTTGATAACTTTTCTGTACAAGATACTGTAGAAGATATTCCCATAGTTGGAATATTGGGGTATGTGTTTCTTTTTAAAGCTGAAATATTTTAAAATATTCTAAAGGAATACAATATAAGAAGATACCACATTAACCCTTTCCTCTCAAAATAAGCTTGATAATCCACCCTATCGCTTTATTAAGCAAAGGTCATTGATAGAAAATGGTGAACTATCTGTTTATTTATGGCCAATGTTTGTTTATACTAAAATACCCAGGAAATTATCAAGGATTTGCTTGAGTGGGGGGATAGAATGACTGAAGTAGTAGTGGGTGAAATACGATCCAGATTGGGCTTTATTAATGTCTCAACAAATTTGTCTTCATGGAATTTATAGACACAACCATTCTTCTAGCACTGGTGATATACTGCTACTGTCAGGAGCATATGCACAAATCCAACACTGCCATAGCTGTCTGCAGTAGTTACAACTACAGTGATGAAAAGGAAGATCTTACTGGAGCACCAGATGTTCAATCGGGTCCCCAAAATGCTAAATGGTGTGCTATTAGAATTTGCTGCATCAGATCAAAGCCAATCTAGTTTATCATTCATTGACCAGCTTCAGGGCTTGATGGTGAAAATGGCTAACCGCTTTGTCCAACCACTTTGTCCATTTGCATCTGGTTTCCAGAGATATAGTGCCTCTAACCAAGAGGGTTCCATTAAGCCAGCCTTCCTCAACCTGGGGCGCTCCAGATGTGTTGGACTGCATCTCCCAAAATGCCCCAGCCGCTGGCTGAAGCATTCTGGGAGTTGTAGTCCAACACATCTGGAGCGCCCCAGGTTGAGGAAAGCTGCATTAAGCCATGTTTCATGATGTTTTGCTGCATCGGACTGAATTTCGTCTTGTTCAGAATTTTGTTCCCAGCATTGGTCAGCCAGAGCCTCTGTGGAGGTGATCGCCTCCTCTTTCTCCCCCATGCATGCCTTTTTTTTTAATGCACAACATGACCTGAAAAGTCAGCAGGGAAGGTGGGAGGGAATTGGTGCCCACTTTCATTGCAAAACCAACCCACAGTTATGCTAAATAGAGGCGGAATCACATTTTCCCAACAAAAACATTGCTGATCTTTATGCTGGGGAAATGTGATACCTTTGCAACAGAAGCACTTCCTCAAGGGAAGGCATTTGGTCTCCTTAGCCCTAAACAAAGGAATGGTGGCTGTTTATTTGGTGCATCCAGCATCTTCTCACACTGATGGTTGTGTGATTTAGTGCCTCAACCTGAGTAAGGGAAATGATAGCAACCAAAAAATAGTATGAAGTTGCCCAATGCATGCCTGGATTGCTTGGACACAGAAATCACTGAAACATCTCCTGAAATGCAAATATCAAGGAGGACACCATGTAATGCTAGAAGCCTCCAAGCCAAAATGGGAAAGTGGGAGTGCCTGGACTTAAACGATATAGTGAGCATAACAGAAACCTGGTGGAGTTGAGAGGACTAGTGAGTTATCTCTGGAGGTCACCGGCATAGTTAATGAGCAGCCTCAAGAAAGCTCATAGAGAAAAGAAGACTTCTTCCATGAAATGGCAGTCCTACCCACATGAGGAAAACAAAAGGGAGTACAAGCAAGCACAAAGGCGATGTAAATGGACAATAAGAGATGCAAAAAAAGCATTTTGAGGAGTATATCACTAACAACATCAAGGCCAACAATAAAGAATTATTTAAATACATCAGAAGCAGAAAACCAGCTAGGGAGCCAATCAGGCCACTGGATGACAAGGGAGTTAAAGGAGTACTAAAGGAGGATAAAGAGATTGTAGAAAAGCTGAATGAATTCTTCTCATCTGTCTCCACTGTAGAAGATATAGAACAGATACCTGTGCCTGAAACTGTTGTTTTCAGGAAAGGAGCCTGAGGAACTGAGGTAAATAGTGGTGGCAAAATACAAAATTCTAGGTCTTATTGACAATTTGAAAGTTAATAAATCACTAGGGCTGTAGCTAGACCTAAGGTTTATCCCAGGATCATCCCGGGTTTGTCCCTGCCTGAGCGCTGGATGCTCTGTGTGGCACTCAGATGAACAGGTTTGACCCCAGGACAATTCTGGGATAAACCTTAGGTCTAGCTATGACCTTGGTACACATGGTATCCATCCTGAGTTCTTAAACAACTAAAAGGTGCAATTGCTGATCTTCTAACAAAAATATGTAACATGTCCCTAAGAACAGTTTCTGTACCAGAAGACTAGGGAATAGCCAATGTAACACCAATTTTTGAAAAGGGACCCAGGGGGGATTTGGAAATTACAGGCTGGCTAGCTTAATGTACGTGTGTGTATATGTGTGTGTGCCTGTTTTATCTCTGCATCAAACATTGGAAAACAGAGATTTCTGATAGCCTTGTTAGGAGTTGGCTGGAAAGAAATGTGAGGCATGCGATATGGAATGGGGGCAGCTGGTATCCATTAAGAGCTGTTTCCACCTGACCTCCTCCTCCTCCTCCTTTTCCTCCTTAGAATGATCTTTGTGTTAGAACATAAAAGGCTACATCTGAAACATCTTTTCTACTTAGCGTCACGTACAAGAAAGGCTCCCTTTCAAGGGGAGGGGCCATATTTCAACCCCCAGTGGTAGTTCACATTTATGTATTCGTTTCAAAAGCTAAAGACGGCTGACAACAAAGATAAAACCATAAATTCAGTTTCAAATGTCACAGATAACTGGATGCTAAAAACACCGATCACTATAATTTATTAGGGAGGAAGCTTCATTAAACACGGTGGAATTTACTTCTGAGTAAAAAAAATAATGCCTAGGATTGTACTGTAAGATGTGCGTACCTGCTTCTTTGGAACATACGAAGTGTTACCTACAGTACCAAATACTTGCATTCTCTTTGGTGAAAGTGAAGATTTTATTCATAGAATTAATTGTGCCATGTTATTTCAGCATCTCTTAACAATGCACTCCGTTACAACAGCTCAGTAAATGACGGATTGAACAACAGCATTCATTTTTTTATTTGTTTCTGCATTTGTTACATTGTTATCCCAACTTCCTTTCAAGGAACTAGGAGTGGAGCACATGGTTCTTCCCCTCCCCCATTTTACCCTCACAACAATCCTGTGAGGTAGGCTAGGCAGAGAAGTAATGACTGCCTGAACAAGGTTTCCTTCCCCCAATTCTTCTTAGTACTGTACCCACTTCATGTTCTGTTTGGATATTAGCAATTTGCTCAGAAGCACTACGTGTTTAAACATTTTCATTTTTTTAAAAAAATCAACTTGTTTTCCTTCAGCAGGAGGGCCCGCCCCAGGTCCTTTTGACCACCACTCCCATAGAACACAGGAAATTGACATTCCAGATCAAATTAAGTCAGTGGTAGAGCCCAGTATTTTCGACTTTGACTGGCAGAAGCTCTCAGAGGTGCCTCTTTTGTATCTGGTCACGCTAGGCAGGGCTCCTACAGCTTTAACTGTTGTGATGAAGAGGGAGTTTCACCAGGTGCTGCATACATACAAATGACACCTGCTGAAATTCCCTTTTCAATACAACTGTTAAAGATACCGGAGCCCTGTCCTCCTTTCCATATGGTCACCATATTAGTAGGCAATATTGATTCAGAGGTGATGGGAACTTCCAATTCCATTGAACCCTCTGTTTTTCATTTGTAGGTTGATAAATAATGTGAAATGATTATGGCAGAAGTTGCATTGTCCTGGCATTCGTTTTATAGACCAATTTTTGTTTGGCAGTGGCCGGTGAAATGGTTTATTAGGCAAAATCTCCAACGGATGCTCCTGTCTAACAATCGAAGGTTGTGGGAAGAGAAAATCCCTATCTGTACATTTGACCTCTGGTAGCTGGCACTGCTGGCACAGGGTGTCACAGCCAGCCCTGTGAAAGAGCAGGGTTGCTGACCAAGCAGTTACCCCTCCTGATATCACCAGCCTGCATCCATGTTGGAGTGACTCCCTGGCTGCTGCCTGTTTCATTCCCACATGCCTTCTCTCCCTAGAACTGCAAGAACTCCACTAAATTACTATGGAGTTTTAGAACACTCCTAAACCTTTAATTTTTTTTCCATCCCAGCAAAATGCATTAGATGTAGCATCCTGAAAAAAAACCTTTTTTCTGAGCTTTTGAAGATTTGTTTTCAATGTATGTTTCATTTCACTGGGAGTTTGTTGAAGGGTGGGGGTATTTATTTATTAATACATTTGTATCCCATCTTGTTTTCCTCTTGTAAGGATCCTAAGGCAGCTTACAAGGTCTTCCTCCTCTCCATTTTATCCTCACAACAGACCTGTTGCGTAGGTTAGGCTGAGGGCTCATCTACACCGAGCAGGATATTCCACTATGAAAGTGGTATGAAAGCGATATATAAAAGGCAGGATCTACACTACTGCTTTATAGTGGTAATGAAGTGCACTGACAACTATTGGGGCCCACGGCACATCTACACCAAGCAGGATATAACACTATGAAAGAGAGTCGCTCTTTCAGCGTGTCGGCTAACGGCAGCTCGTCCTCCTCTTTTCCCCTTTCAGTTGGGGTTCCGCAAGGCTCGGTGCTTGGCCCGTTGTTGTTCTCTCTATACATGCTGCCCTTGGGTAAGCTTATTCAATCTCACGGCCTCCAATATCACCTGTATGCCGATGATACACAATTATATCTCTCATCTCCGGAACTTTCTCCAGATGTTCACGATCGTATCTCGGCATGTCTTTCAGATATCTCAGCCTGGCTGCTTCATCGTCGTTTGAAACTTAACATGGCAAAGACTGAATTGCTTGTTTTTCCTCCTAAACCTTCTCCTCACCTCTCATTCTCTCTTACTGTCAACGATGTCACACTTACTCCGGTCAAGGAAGCTCGTAGTCTTGGCTTTATATTTGACTCCTCGCTCTCCTTTACTCCTCACATCGAGGCAGTAGCTAAATCCTGTCGTTTCTTCCTGTATAATATTGCCAGGATTCGACCATTTTTGTCTGTCTCTTCTGCCAAGACTCTCGTTCACGCACTGGTTATCTCTCGGTTGGACTACTGCAACCTTCTTCTCTCTGGCCTTCCTTCGTCTCACATCAGTCCGCTGGTCTCTGTCCACCACTCTGCCGCTAAGATCATCTTCTTGGCCCGCCGCTCTGACCATGTCACCCCACTTCTGAAATCTCTACATTGGCTTCCAATTCACTCCAGAATCCAATATAAACTTCTCCTGCTGACCTTCAAAGCTCTTCACGGTCTAGCTCCTGCCTATCTCTCCTTTCTCATCTCACACTATCGCCCCGCTCGTGCTCTCCGCTCCTCTGATGCCATGCTTCTCGCCTGCCCAAGGACCTCCACTTCCCTTACTCGGCTTCGTCCTTTTTCTTCTGCTGCCCCTTACGCCTGGAACGCTCTTCCAGAACACTTGAGAACTACAAACTCAATCACTGCTTTTAAAACTCAGCTAAAAACTTTTCTTTTCCCTATAGCCTTCAAATATTGAGTTTGTTCTGACTCTATACTGTTAGCTTCACCCTACCTGGTGCCTGTTTACACTTCCCTCTGCCTGTTTGCATTCTCCTTCCCTCTTTATTGTTTACTACAACTTATTAGATTGTAAGCCTATGCGGCAGGGTCTTGCTATTTACTGTGTTATCTGTACAGCACCATGTACATTGATGGTGCTATATAAATAATAATAATAATAATAATAATAATAATAATAATAATAATAATAATAATGTGTCAATGGCCCCCAACAGTTGTCAGTGTACCTCAGTATTGCTATAAAGCAGTAGTGTGGCTCCTGCCTATTATATACCATTTTCATAACGCAATATCCTGCTTGGTGTAGATGAGCCCTGAGAGTTACCCTGTGAACTTCATGACTAAGGCCGTAGCTAGACTGAAGGTTTATCCCAGGATCATCCCGGGTACGTCCCTGCTTGAACGCTGGATGCCCTGTGTGGCACTTAGATGAACAGGTTTGACCCCAGGACAATCCTGGGATAAACCTTAGGTCTATCTATGGCCCCAGTGGGGCCTAGAACCCAGATCTCCTGAATCTCAGCCCAACACTGTAACCGCTACACCACTCCTGGTATAAATCCCTGGGAATAAATAGACAAATTAATTAAATGAAGAGTCACTTATCTCTAAAACATATCCAAAGCAGCATGCATTAAAACATTGCACCATGTCTTATTCAAAAGAAAACGAAAAATAATAAAAAAATGAAAGTCAGTAGCTGTTTCAAACCTAGAGCAATGAAATTGCCATTTAAAATCAAGCTCAAATCTACCAGCAGTTAAAAACAAAACACAACGCTTACTTATTAAAATTGGTTTAACTTGCTGGCAAACAATATAATAAGACTACCAAGGTGAACCACGGCATACTTTCAAAGCTTATTGCTTATAATAAGGAGATTAACCTGAACCTTTTGCTCTACCACTGCAGCACTAGGATGTATAATATTGCAACAATCAAAATTCTTCTGTCTAACCCTACATTTCAATGGACTTTAAGGATCACATTATCCCAGCAAAAATCTGCTGGTTGCTCAGACTTTCCTTCAGAGCTGCAACATGCTGTCGATGGCAATCATAGCAGTGTTCTATCTTGGTGTGACTTCTGATTGCTAGTGTGTGCCGTACACTCCTTATACGGATAGCTTCCTTGTCCTATAAGCCCATTTCTCATGATTAATTTAGCCACACAGCTGGCTGTCCATTTTATTAACCATCAAAGAAGAAGTTGGAAGAAAAACCTCCTAACAAGATTAGGGTGGAAAGAGGGTGAGAATTCAGGAGGGGGAGTAGGATTCGCGAGACGTGCAGAAATTCTTGGCCTGTTTGTTTGGCAGGGTCCCTACAGGAAGGAGGTAATAGTTAGCAGATCTGAAATTCCTAGGAATTTGACTATACTGCAGGGAATGGAACCTGTGGCTTTATATCAACTAATCCCATGTTTAGAAATCTTTTTTTTTTTACACCATGGTTTCCTTCAGACAGACTGTCCTAGTTTTATTTTTTTTCCCCAATTAAAGGGCTACCTCTTTCTCTCTATTCATGTTTATTTCCCTCTGATGAGTCCCAGCCCCAAATAAATAGATAAATAAAGATACAATTTATATGGGGATTCTTCCAAGGGTAGGTGTCAAGATTACCTTGAAATCTATTTCTGAGTACCAGATCCAGGTACATTACTCAGCTCCCAACAGTTAATCTCTCACAAGGCCAGACTGATAATGAGTGATTCCCATGAGAAATCGTGTTAGGGGTTGTTTCCAAGCATTTGGCTGCAGAGCATATAATTTTATGTCCATCAAGCGAGAAGACTACCTTTTTTTCTAGTGCTTTGATTAACAAATAAGCGAAGAAGATTCTTCAAACGGCATTAATGGCTACAAGATGTATAAGCAATTATATATATTTTTTACTCCCTACTGATATGTTTTGATGGCTAGTAGCTACTAGCTATTGGACACATCCCACCTGCATGGATGGGGACAGCAGAGAAACAGTTTAACAGCTGAAATTCATCCAGTGAGTGAGATGCAGGCCTGGCAAGATGGAACCTGAAGGGCTTTCAAGTGTACATTTTGCTTTTGGGGAAACTGATGCTGCAGTATTAATTCAAGTACTTCTCCCAAAACACTGTAGGTTGGATCCAGATTTTGTCATCCATGAATGGAAAGTCTCCTTCCTTCTATGGAAAGCTTTGGATCCAACAGAGGGATCCTACTGGTGGAAAGAGAAAGGGAATTTTTGCCAATTCTTCCTTCTATAGCCTCTGATGCCACTTCCTGCACTTTTCAGTTATATATTTCATATGTGTGTGTTGCTCCGTTAATTGGAGGCACCTTTTTATTCGATTGAAACTTTTAAAATCATCTAATCCAGGTATAGGGAATGTGTGGCTCTCCAGATGTTGTTGAACTACAACCCCCATTAGCCCTAGCTAGCTTAGCCAATGGTGGGGGGTGATGAGAATCACAGTCCAACAACATCTGGAGGGCCACCATACATTCCCCATCCTTGGCTTAATGCAACCTATCAATCAGTTAAGCATTGTTCCTTTAGGGAGAAGTAGGCAGATTCAGTCCTTGGCATACCCAGTTTCCAGGGACATGAGGTGAAAGCGTTTATTTATTTATTTATTGCATTCCTATACCGCCCAATAGCTGGAGCTCTCTGGGCGTTAGGAAAGAACTGATATCAGTAAAGCTAGTGAGTATTTACAGTAGTTAGAAAATGGACCATGGGTCTGATTTAGGGTGACCATATGGAAAGGAGGATGGGGCACCTGTATCTTTAACAGTTGTCTAGAAAAGGGAATTTCAGCAGGTGTCATTTGTCTGCATGCAGCACCTGGTGAAATTCCCTCTTCATCACAACAATTAAAGCTGCAGGAACCCTGCCCTCTTTTGTATCGGGTCAAAGGGCAGGGCTTTAACTGTTGAGATGAAGAGGGAATTTCACCAGGTGCTGCATACATACAGACACCTGCTGAAATTCCCTTTTCTGTACAACTCTTAAAGATACAGGAGCCCTGTCCTCCTTTCCATATGGTCACCCTATTGCTGCCAGTAACAAAGGATTAGGAGAGGCATTTCAGCCTTTTAGAATGGAGGAAAATCTACACAAAAGCTGGGGAACCATCAAAGCATCGGTGGTTGGAGGAAAGAAGGGGCTGAGAAAGAGAATCTGGACCACGGGTGTGAGGTTGTGCATCCTTGCTCTAGTTGCGTGTGGGTGGGTGGGAGCCTTCCAATCCAACAGATTATTTATTTGTAAGACTCATCAGGAGAATACAATTGGCCCAGTAATAGATTAGTCAGCGAGTAGATCATTGGCATAGAGCTGAGGCCTTTTGGGGTTGTTACTCAGCCGCTAGCTGGCTGCCACACAGGCTTCTACAACCCCTTGATAATCCTCTGGCTTTACTGGTAACCTGAAACTGACGAGAGGATATTTTACAAAGGGATAATAACTCCTTAAAGCAAATATTATTCTGTCAAGATACAATGAACATGGTGAAGTAAATCCAGATGTGGTTGAGACAGGATTACAGCAACTATAACCTTTTGCTGTTTAAACACCAGCCGCTTGATTCTCCCAAGTTAGGCAATGAGAGTGTGATTTTTTGATTCTCTTAAAAAAAACACCGCTACTATTCTTTCTCAGATGGTTTAGATCAAATTGCTTATTTTGTTCTTATCAGATAAATGCACTAAAATCCGGTATTTTTATGGAAGTAAATACACATGTCCTGCCCTTTGGTAATTTTCTTTGAAAGCCCTGTGAAAAAGAAATGCTGCACCCGATGGCTTCATATAAACTATTCTCTCTTTCTTTTTGTTTTGAAGAGGATGCCAAGAGAAAGGAGACCCTTTTAATATTCAAAATGTGCTTTGAAGTGTATGGGTTTAAAAACGGCTTTCTCATGAACTTTCCCTGGTTAAGTTTACTAGATATCCCCCAATGTAACATTTTGATCAAGCTGATTAGGTCAAAGGCAAACAACGGTTCAGCATTGAGTCTTATACTGGATGTACATCTTCAAGCAGCGCATAATTAAACTATGGAATTAGCTACCACAAGATGTAGTGTTGGCGACCAATTTGGATGGCTTTAAAAGGCGATAGGACAAAGTCCGGGAGGAGAAGGCTATCAATGACTACTAGTCGTGATGGCTATGTGCACCCTCAGTAGCAGAGGCAGTAAGCCTGTGTGCACCAGTTGCTGGGGAACATGGGTGGGAGGGTGCTGTTGCACCATGTCCTGCTTTGTTGGTCCCTGGTCGACAGCTGGCTGTCTCCACTGTGTGAACAGAGTGCTGGACTAGGTGGACCTTTGGTCTGATCCAGCGAAGCTCTTCTTATGTTCTTAGCTCTGCTGACCTGCTCATTCCAGAAATGAGCATTTCCACTCATTTCTGGTTATTCCTGGAAGTGCTAAATTGTGCAAGCAGTGGCTCTCGCTTGCAGAATGGAATCGGCAGGGGCACAACAGAATACAACAACCGTGTTGGATACTGCCCATAAAGGAGTTGCGTGTTAGTGCCTATCCAGGGATGGCTGAGAACGTAGTGGGTGAAATAGTCTTTGTAGAATTCACACACTGACACTTGATGTGGTGATGACCACTAGCTTAGATGGCTTTTAAAAGGACTAGAAAAATCCAGAGACAATAGCTGAACAAACAGCTATTGGCCATAGCAGCTAGCAGGACTTCTACGTTTGGAAACAGTATACCACAAGATACCAGGTACAAATGACAGAGGAGTACCGTTACCTTCACAAACTGCCCTGTGGGTTTCCCAGAACCATCTGGCCAACCACAGAGGAAATTAGGTTGTTGTACCAGTCCACTGAACTGTCCCAATCCAGAAATGAGCATTTCTGCTTGTTTTGGGACTTCGTATAGGAAGCGCTACATCTCTGTTTTACTAGCGGTGGGTCCCACTTGTGCAATGGAACCAACGAGAGGGGCTGCTTGTGCAACAGTTCCATTGGATATTGCCCTATATGTTTTGCTAGAAGAGAAAAGAAATCTTTTTTTTAAAAAAAACAACCCTTTGCCATATGGCGTATTTCTTTCAAGTCTTTTTCTAACAGGTTCTGTCCACACGACTGGAAAGTGCAGGTGTAAGCAGATGACAGACAATATGACTCTTTCCTGCTTTATGCTGACTCTGGGGTTGATCAAAGCAGCTCAGCTCCTATAAAGCACTTGCTGAAATCATCAGGTTGGACACTGAACAAATGAAAAAGTAGCTGAGCCATAGATCTTCAGCCATAGAACTTTAGCTGGGGCAATGGAATGCCAGTGAGCCATTGTTTCCCTAGGCAAATGTCCTGCGCGTGTCCTTTATATACATGGAGAATGTTACTGACAGTTACTCATATGCAAGGCTGTCTATATGCTGTGATTTCTTGGAAGTGCAAATAATAATAATAATAATAATAATAATAATAATAATTTATTTATTTATTTATTTGTTACCCGCCTCTCCCTCTGGATCGAGGCAGGGTACAACACAAATGCAAACACCATAAAATACATATAACTAATTCAAACATTTAAAACTAATACATTATTAAAAGCAGCACATTATTAAACAGGCATCTTAAAATTCAACTGGGTAGGCTTGCTGGAAGAGATCACTCTTTATGGCTTACTTAAATTCTAGAAGACTGTTAAGTTGACGTATCTCTCCCGGCAAGCCATTCCACAAACTGGGAGTGGCAGAAGAAAAGGTCCTCTGGGTAATAGTTGTCAGCCTTGTTTTTGTTGGCTGGAGTAAATTCTTCCCAGAGGACCTGAGTGTGTGGGGCAGATTGTACGGGAGAAAACCATGAGCTTTAAACCATGGGCTTTAAAGATGATAACCAACACTTTATACTTCGCCCGGAAACTAATTGGCAGCCAGTGAAGAGTTTTTAAAACTGGTGTAATGTTGTCACCGCTAGGTGACACACACAGGAGGGCGGGAGAGAGAGAGAGAGAGAGAGAGAGAGAGAGAAACTATGGTACTGGGTACAGAATTCTACTCTTGGCTTTTATTTTTAATTTTCTAGCCTTTTTGGTCAGGATGTGTGAAAGTGTGTGTGAACACACAGTAATTACAGAAGCCAAGGGAGATGCTGGATATTTTTTCCCATGGTTCAGGGAAGCTTTTCCCAACCTGGTACCTTCCAGATGGGTTTGATTACAATTCCCAGCATCCCCCAGCCAGCATGGATGTATGGGAGATGCTGGGATTTCTGGAGGGCACCAAGTTGTTCCAGGGGATGGAGCTTTAGTGCTCTCTATAGTAGGTGTGTGCACAGCCCCACCCCCCGACCCGCCTTGAAGGTGGATTCGGGACTTACAAATTGGCCTTGATTTGGCTTGCAGCACTGCAAGACTAGGCTGACACACTTTGAATTTGGTTCCAAAGTGAGGTTTGGAATACCCACAAAGCAGGTCAGCTGTTGCAGGTTTCCAGACGCCAGCTGAGCAGCTGCCCACTGGGAGTCCATGATTAGAGCTGCCATGTTAAACGAAGATGGGGGGTGTCGTTTTCCTAGACTTACGGTCGCAAATGTATTTTTATGGCCATTGTAGTTTGCAACCTTGTTGTTGTTGTTTATTCGTTCAGTCGCTTCCGACTCCTCGTGACTTCATGGACCAGCCCACGCCAGAGCTTTCTGTCGGCTGTCACCACCCCTAGCTCCCCCAAGGTCAAGTCTGTCACCTCCAGAATATCATCCATCCATCTTGCCCTTGGTCGGCCCCTCTTCCTTTTGCCTTCCACTTTCCCTAGCATCAGCCTCTTCTCCAGAGTATCCTGTCTTCTCATTATGTGGCCAAAGTACTTCAGTTTTGCCTTTAATACCATTCCCTCAAGTGAGCAGTCTGGCTTTATTTCCTGGAGTATGGACTGGTTTGATCTTCTTGCAGTCCAAGGCACTCTCAGAATTTTCCTCCAACACCACAGTTCAAAAGCATCTATCTTCCTTCGCTCAGTTTTCCTTATGGTCCAGCTCTCGCAGCCATAGGTTACTACGGGGAATACCATTGCTTTAACTATGCGGACCTTTGTTGTCCGTGTGGTGTCTCTGCTCTTAACTATTTTATCAAGATTTGTCTTTGCTTTCCTCCCAAGAAGTAAACGTCTTCTGATTTCCTGGCTGCAGTCAGCGTCTGCAGTAATCTTTGCGCCCAGAAATACAAAGTCTGTCACTGCCTCCACGTTTTCTCCCTCTATTTGCCAGTTAGCAATCAAGCTGGTTGCCATAATCTTGGTTTTTTTGAGGTTTAATTGCAACCCAGCTTTTGCACTTTCTTCTTTCACCTTTGTCATAAGGCTCCTCAGCTCCTCCTCGTTTTCAGCCATCAATGTGGTGTCATTTGCATATCTGAGATTGTTAATGTTTCTTTCTGCGATTTTAACTCCAGCCTTGGATTCGTCAAGCCCAGCACGTCGCATGATGTGTTCTGCATACAAGTTGAATAGGTAAGGTGAGAGTATACAAACCTGCCGTACTCCTTTCCCAATCTTAAACCAGTCCGTTGTTCCGTGGTCTGTTCTTACCGTTGCTACTTGTTCGTTATACAGATTCCTCAGGAGGCAGACAAGATGACTTGGTATCCCCATACCACCAAGAACTTGCCACAGTTTGTTATGATCCACACAGTCAAAGGCTTTAAAATAGTCAATAAAACAGAAATAGATGTTTTTCTGGAACTCCCTGGCTTTCTCCATTATCCAGCGGATATTGGCAATTTGGTCTCTAGTTCCTCTGCCTTTTCTAAACCCAGCTTGTACATCTGGCAATTCTCGCTCCATGAATTGCTGGAGTCTACCTTGCAGGATCTTGAGCATTACCTTGCTGGCATGTGAAATAAGTGCCACTGTCTGATAGTTTGAACATTCTTTAGTGTTTCCCTTTTTTGGTATGGGGATATAAGTTGATTTTTTCCAGTCCGATGGCCATTCTTGTGTTTTCCAAATTTGCTGGCATATGGCATGCATCACCTTGACAGCATCATCTTGCGATATTTTAAACAGTTCAGCTGGGATACCGTCGTCTCCTGCTGCCTTGTTATTAGCAATGCTTCTTAAGGCCCATTCGACCTCACTCTTCAGGATGTCTGGCTCTAACTCTCTGACCACACCGTCTGAGCTATCCCCAGTATTATTATCCTTCCTATACAGATCTTCCGTATATTCTTGCCACCTTTTCTTGATCTCTTCTGTTTCTGTTAGGTCCTTGCCATCTTTGTTTTTGATCATACCCATTTTTGCCTGGAATTTACCTCCGATGTTTCTAATTTTCTGGAAGAGGTCTCTTGTCCTTCCTATTCTATTGTCTTCTTCCACTTCTGCGCATTGCTTGTTTAAAAATAATTCCTTATCTCTTCTGGCTAACCTCTGGAATTTTGCATTTAATTGGGCATATCTCCCCCTATCACTACCTTTTGCTTTCCTTCTTTCTTGGGCTACTTCCAGTGTCTCAGCAGACAGCCATCTTGCCTTCTTGGTTTTCTTTTTCTTTGGGATGTTTTTTGTTGCCACCTCTTGGACAATGTTGCAAACTTCTGTCCATAGTTCTTCCGGGACCCTATCTACTAAATCTAGTCCCTTAAATCTATTCTTCACTTCCACTGCATATTCATTAGGAATATTAGTGAGCTCATATCTAACTGATCTGTGGGTCTTCCCTATTCTCTTTAGTTTGATTCTAAATTGTGCAATAAGAAGTTCATGATCTGAACTACAGTCAGCTCCAGGTCTTGTTTTTACCGTCTGTATTAACATGGTGGCTCTAATCGAGGACGCATGGCTAAGGTCAGTCCCTTGGGTGGCAGGAGTACTAGTTTGGGATTCTGGGGGTGAGCAGGGAGTCCAATAGACTCCTGTTTGGCCTTGTGGCAGGAAGAGGTAGCAGCTCACCACCGCCCTGAATTGGGTCAAAGTGCCCGAAGTGCTTCAGACCCATGCCGATCCACTTTGGGGTGCTTTGGCCCACTTCGGTTTGGATTCGGGGTTCAGCCTTGAGGCAGTGCACAGCCCTAGTCTATAGCTTCTTGTCCAACCCCAGCTTTAAACTAAAATATGCTGGTGTTTGGGGTATTTTTCGTGTTTTGGCCCCATCCTTTTTGCCTTGGGAATGTGGTCCCCAGAGCTTCTTCAAAACTGAATTTGACCCTGAGGCGGAAAGAGGTTCGCAACCTGTGATATAAATATTGAGTACACACAACACTAGTTATTAGCAATGAAGATTCTAGATTCCTTCAAGTTCCATGTTTGCCTTCAAAAAAAGAAAAAACTAACAAATTTTAGCCAGGAAAAGCTGAAAGCAGCCTGATATGAATTCTTTAGAAAGTCTCTGTTAAGATTTGCTTTACAGCAGCATCTGTGTGTGTTTTTGCCCTTAGCTTTTCTTACTGTCTTTCTGCTGCGTTTTTTCCTTCAGCTGTCGGTCAGCTTGGCTCCATGGTACTGACTTTGCCCTTTCATAATAATGCTTTTATTATGCCAGTCACAGCCATGAGTGTTTCTTTAAAAGGGCCTCTTTTGTACAGCAACCTCTCGGGAGGACTGGGAAAGCCCAGATTATCCAATAAAAGTTTATGATCTTGGGCCAAACATGAGATGAATGTGGCCCATGGAAAGGAATGGAGTGGAAGAGACAGGAAGTCCTCCAATTTTACTTTTAAATAGGTCTGGAGAGAGGAAAATTAACATTTCCCCAAGAACAACAAGTTCAGATAGTTTTAAAAGTGGTATTTCTTTTACTTTATTAAATATACACACCGTTCCATGGCAAGTTAAGAATTTGGTTTCATTTTTTAAAATAGTTATTATTAGAAAATTAAAGGGGGAAAATTAGTTTCTTCTCTGATTTAGCCTCATTACAAGTCCTTAGGCAGTTCTGTATTTACATATAATAAAATGAATTCAGATATGTGAATGAACAATAGCTGTAGACTTATCATAGAATCATAGAATCATAGAATAGCAGAGTTGGAAGGGGCCTACAAGGCCATCGAGTCCAACCCCCTGCTCAATGCAGGAATCCACCCTAAAGCATCCCTGACAGATGGTTGTCCAGCTGCCTCTTGAATGCCTCTAGTGTGGGAGAGCCCACAACCTCCCTAGGTAACTGATTCCACCGTCGCACTGCTCTAACAGTTAGGAAGTTTTTCCTGATGTCCAGCCGGAATCTGACTTCCTTTAACTTGAGCCCGTTATTCCGTGTCCTGCACTGTGGGAGGATCGAGAAGAGATCCTGGCCCTCCTCTGTGTGACAACCTTTTAAGTATTTGAAGAGTGCTATCATGTCTCCCCTCAATCTTCTCTTCTCCAGGCTAAACATGCCCAGTTCTTTCAGTCTCTCTTCATAGGGCTTTGTTTCTAGACCTCTGATCATCCTGGTTGCCCTCTTCTGAACACGCTCCAGCTTGATCTAACTCCCTCAAATGTTACACAATTCACAGACGTTCATTTTTCGTTTTGGTCATAAGGCAGAATTTGCAAGCCAACAATAAACCTTGGTTTATTATTGGCGCACAAGACTGGCTTGTTTGGGAGCAACAAAACAGGCGTCCAGCTTTGGATGTCACCCAAAGCTTTCCATTTCTGGTTTGTTTTACCCACATGCATGAAGGGAGGAGCATGTTTTGGCGTATCATTATGTGCGAACATAATGTGGTTAGGGAGACATTTTTCTCCCTCTCTCAAAATCCTAGAACCTGGGGTCATCCCATGAAGCTGATTGGTGGAAGATTCAGGTCAAATAAAAGGAAGTACTTCTTCACACAGTGCATAGTTAAATTATGGAACTCACCAGGGTGGATAAAAATCAATTATTTTTTTTAAAAAAATAAAAAATATCAGATTTTTTAATTTAAATTGGATTTGTTTTAATAAAATGCTTTTTGAGTAAAAATCTATCTAAAGATAGTTTTCTATTTAAGGTACATTATAGTCCAAAGGTTATGCATCATGAAATAAGGATTAGTTTTTAATTATGTAGCTTGAGGCTGTATATTCATGCGATGTTTAATTTTTTTGGTAAATGAATTCCATTAATCCATTCACAATGTGGTTTGTCAAATATTGAGAGGTTTCTGTAAGATTATTGGGCAGTTTTTCTATCTAGAAGATATTATCACAGATGCTTGGTTTTACAGTTCTTAAAACTGTGAATTTGTGTCTGCAGAGATCACAATCCCATTGTTCCTTTGCAAATCTATGTACACAGAATCAGCCCCTTACCTCTTAAGTGTGAAGTTTCAAAAAATTCAATGAATAGAGGGGTGTGTGTGTCACATGATTAAATCGAGTCTTTCTGAGTAGTGATTTAAATCATGATTTAACTCAAATTGATTTAAATCAAATCCACCCTGGAACTCACTAACACAAGATGTAGTGATCACCACTAATTTGGATGGCTTTCAAGGGGAGTTGGATAAATTCCTGGAGGCTAAGGCTATCAATGCCTAGTAGCCCTGATGGTTGTGTGCTATCTCCAGTATTCGTGGCAGTAAGCCTGTGTGCACCAGTTGCTGGGGAACATGGATGGGAGGGTGCTATTGCACCATGTCCTGCTTGTTGGTCCCTGGCCAACAGCTGGTTGGCCACTGTGTGAACAGAGTGCTGGACTAGATGGACCCTTGGTCTGATCCAGCATGGCGCTTATGTTCTTACATTGTTAAACATGGCCACTGGGTGGAAAACAAATTTAAATAAGTAAATGCTCTCTAGTTGTTTTGGACAACAACTCCCAGCATTCCTGCTCATTGGCCATTGACTGGGGCGTTGAAGTCTAAACCATCTGGAGGGCACCAAGTTGGAGGATGTTGGTCTAGAAACAGGTTTACCATCTCATCTGCTGTGTATGAAAATTACATACCCAGAGACATCCGGATAAAAGTGAGTTCTGCGCTGGTAATATTTACATTGAATTGTTTTGTTCCTGTGAAGCACATAGAGACCTGAACACATGGGGGATTTGTATGTAATTTATACAGAGATTAGAGAAAAGGATTACTTACTCCTATTTAATTAAAATACCCGGGAAAGGCTTTTGAGTGGTATCTTGCTTTTTTATTGGCTGACATTGACAAATGGAAATATTTGTCAAATTTCTCTTTTCTGTTGCAAAGATTCATAAAAGAATTATGTTGATTTAGGTGTAGTTTGGCCTTTTCTTATTTTAATTTTGATGTTTCATCTTTTCATCTTTTTATTTTAATTTCATTTTATGTTAGAGGGTTTATTTCTTTTTGGTGCTCTATTTTGTTGTTGTTTTAACAGGTCTGTGACTGTACAATAAAACTTGATTGACTGTGATATTTATTTATTTATTAAATTGATATCCCCCTTTGCACTAAAAAATAGTCTTTGAAGCGGTTAACAATAAAATACAGATAAAATAGCAAAGGTATTATTTTAGAACTCATCAAATAAAATAAAAACAAAGAAAAACTGATTAGTAAGAAATAAATATAATAGCACCCATGAAATTAAAATGTATTTCAGCAGCGAGTCAGCTGAAACACCAAATGCCTGTCTGAATAAGAATGTGTTTGCTCACCAGCAGAAGGACAACAGAAATAGAACTTTACAGTCCTCCCTTGGCAAAGAGTTCCAGTGTTTGTGAGCAACCACCAAGATCGTCCTTTCTCACATTCTCACAATTTTTGGCAACGATACTATGATACTTCAGTAAAGTAATAACAGGCCCTGAGAAAAAAATATGGGGTTTAAAGTGAGAACAGTGTGGGACATCAGTCTGATCAGAATGTGTTAAAGTGAGGTTTAACACCTTAAAAAATGGATATTGTAGAGTTGGGAAAAGTGCAGCCAACGTGATAAAGAGGGTGGAACAACTCCCCAGTGAGGAAAGGTTACAATGTCTGGGACTGTTTAGCTTAGGGGGAAAGAAAAGGTGAAGAAGGAAGAAATTAATGAAGATGTACAAAATTAAGCATAGTGTGGAGAAAGTGGACTGGGAGACGTTTCTCTTCATCTCTCATGATGAAGTTAAAACTTAGGGTGACCATATGACCGGATTTGCCCGGATTTGCCCGGTTTTTTGATGACAAATCCGGGAGGGGAGGGGAAATCCGAATTCCCCCCCCAAAGAGCAGCTCTAATGGGAATTAACAAAAATGCTTATAACTGTCATTTTTTTAAGATAAAGACATGAAACTTGGCACAATGGTAGCTCTTAGGAAGGGCTTTAGTCATACCAAATTTGAAACAGATCCGTTCATCCATTGATTTTTTAGGAATTTTTTAAAAATTGAGGTTTTAAAATTATTATTTTTAAAATTGTTGTTTTTAAAGATAAAGAGATGAAACTTTGCACCATGAAAGGATTTAGGTAGAGCTTTAGACACACCAAATTTGAAACAGATCCGTTCATTCATTGATTTTTTAGGAATTTTTTAAAAATTGAGGTTTTAAAATTATTATTTTTTAAATTGTCATTTTTAAAGATAAAGAGATGAAACTTTGTACCATGATAGGATTTAGGTAGAGCCTTAGCCACACCAAATTTGAAACAGATCCGTTCATCCATTGATTTTTTAGGATTTTTTTAAAAAATTAGGTTTTAAAATTATTATTTTTTAAACTGTCATTTTTAAAGATAAAGAGCTGAAAGTTGGCACCATGATAGCTTTTAGGTAGAGCTTTAGCCATACCAAATTTGAAACAGATCTGGGGCCAGTAGCAAACCCTGTTAACAACAACAGCAGCTTACAATGAGTGAAGATACAGTCAGAAAAGTTATTTGAGGGAAGGGGAGAATGTAACACACAGAGTATAGCAAAAGCTTCAAAGTACAGCAAAACCTACAAAAGTAGGAGTGAGTGAAGTTAATTTCAGATACATTGAATCTCTCACTTGTTCTTTATTTCAGTGATTTTAACATTAAGATGTTAGGTAGAACAGATTTGTCTTAAATGTGTGCTGTAAAATCAGACATGTGACCAAGGCTATGTTCGGGTGGGCACGCCCCCTTGGTGCTGGACACGCCCCCTTGGGGGCGACCATGTTGTCCTCCTTTTTGGTTTCCAAAATATGGTCACCCTACCTAGGATCATCCCATGAGGCTGATTAATGGAAGATTCAGGACAGATAAAAGGAAACTACATTCTCTCACAGCACATTGTTAAAACTATGGAATTTGCTACCTTAAGATGTAGTGTTGGGTACCAATTTGGATGACTTTAAAGGTGGTGTGTGTGTGTTAGACATATTCATGGAAGAAAAGACTATCAGTGGCTACTAATCTTGATAGCTATATTTTATTTATTTATTTATTTATTACATTTTTATACCGCCCAATAGCTGGAGCTCTCTGGGCGGTTCACAAAAATTAAAACCATAATAAAACAACCAACAGGTTAAAAACACAAATACAAAATACCGTATTTCTTCGATTCTAAGACGCACCCCATTTTAGAGATGTTTATATGGGGAAAAAGTATTCTGCCATACATGTGGAGCGGATTGCAGGCAGGTAAGGGAAGAGATGTGGCCAATTCTGATTGGGCCAACAGTTTTGGCGCCACAGGGCTGGGACAGGTTACAAGTAAGCCAAAAACGAGGCACTTACCCCTAATGTCGCAGGCCCACGTTGCCTGGTGGGGTGGGCCCTGCTGGGCGGAGGGTACCTGCCGGGGGTGGGGGCCGACCGGGGAGCACGTGCAAGGGCCCGGAGGCTTTACCAGCTGCCACCACTTCTTGCGGGGAGCGGGAGGGGCTCGTTCGCGAGGCGCCCACCTTTGAGCCAACTCCAGCTGCCAGTGCTGAGGGGCCTCTTCCAGGCATGGCTAGATGGGCTGTGGAAATTTCCTGAGGCACGAAGGAGCTGGCCGCACGTGCACTGCCGCCCCTGGCCCAGCGGCGCCCTGGGCTCCTCTGCCACACACGTTGCATGAGAACGGCGCAGCTGCAAGTCCCGGAGCGCGTCCCGCCTGCACCCCAGCCCAGCAACTCACCTCCAGGTGTCGCCTCTGTCTTCCCAGCCGGCGCTACTGCACCTCCTCCACCGCACAGAAGCCAGCGGCGCCTGCCCGCCTCGCACAACCCTCCGCGAGCCCTGCGGCGCCCGCCCGTCCGCCCCGGCCCCATGTGCAAGGCGAGGCGCGCGCCAGGCCCGACCCGGCTGGAGCCGCATAGCCATGCCCACTAGGCCCAACCTGGCCGGCTGTGCTCGTGGTGTGGTGGGCGGGGCCCGCTTAGGGCTCGGAGCTCCGTTGGTGTGTACGTGAGCCCGGTTAGCTCTGGGGAGCACAAATAGGCCCAGGGCAGCCGTGGATCGTCGCTGAGGCCCCCAATCGGGCCAAACACATTCCCCAGCCTACATGGTGAGTGCAGGGCCACTTAGGTGCTCAACAAGCCCTTGAGCCGCCTGGGCATCGAGAGCAGGGTGGAGGGATAACAGCGCACTTTGCAGGCGATTCTAAGACGCCATCGATTCTAAGATGCAGCCCGTTTTTAGAGATGTTTATATTGGGGGAAAAGTGCGTCTTAGAATTGAAGAAATACGGTACAATATAAAAACCATAACCAGGATAAAACCACGCAGCAAAATTGATATAAGATTAAAATACAGAGTTAGAACTGTAAAATTTAAATTTAAGTTAAAATTAAGTGTTAAAATGCTGAGAGAATAAAAAGGTCTTCAGCTGGCGACGAAAAGAGTACAGTGTAGGTGCCAGGCGGACCTATATGCTACCTCCAGTGTCAGAGGCAGTAAGCGTATGTATACCAGTTGCTGGGGAACATGAGTGGGGTGTGTGTGCTGTTTCTCTCATGTCCTACTTGGGCATTTCTCACAGGCCTCTGGTTGGCCACTGTGTGAACAGAGTGCTGGACTAGATGGACCCTTGGTCTGATCCAATATGGCTCTTCTTATCTTCTTAACTATTTATGTGAATCTAGCAAAGATGTACCTAATACTCAAATCGCACAATTAATGCCACATATGTAAAGATTGAATCCAATGGATTTGCGTGTGGTTTTCAGTCAATAGAAGGGTCTTGTCCAAGAGCCTGCGAGGTCAAAGGAAGTCCCTCTGAAGCAATCCGGTTTGCACCAGTTCCCTAAGTAAAACGTTCATGAAATCACTGGCGTTGCTCTAGCAACATTCTTATCAGGTGGCTTAATCACAGTTGCATAATCCTTTCTCATTGTTCGTCAGCCAAATAATAGAAAGCACGCTGAATAGATGGAGGCCGAAGGTACCTCCTATGGGGAAATGTCAACCCGGAAGTGAAAAATAAGCAAGTGTAATTTTTTGAAAATGTGTTTTTAAAAAGACGGTGCTTCGTCTTGGCAGCTCATGCAAAGAGATTTCCAGGTCAGATGAGCTAGAAGGTCCTGACTATTATTTCAGACAATTCTTTCTATAAAGGGATTTTAGGCATCCTTCTGACTACTTTTGTGGTACTAAAAAGGCTTGCTTCACAGATTTACAGGTGAAAATCTGATGGGTAAAATGAACTGAGTTTTATCCTAGGCATTTTATTATCCGAAAAGTAAGGTAGGAAGCAAAACAGAACAAAAAAGCAAAGGTTAAAATATTTTTTGAATAGATTTACCATTTTCACAGTGCTTAGTCCGGGTTTGGAGTACCTATCTGTCCAAATGGCACCATATCTGAGTGTATCATAATTTCTTTCATAAACTGTGTTCCTCACCGGGAAATTATACATGTTTTGCTGTGGCTGTCGTGAAAATGGAACCCAATTTAATTTGTCAGTAGGTGGCATCAGTTAGCTAGGGGGAGAGAGAGAGATTTGTGTGTGTTTTCTTTGCCTACTTGCAGATATCAACACTCAGGCAAAATCTGAAAATTCTGAACCAATAAGATAGTGTCACGGGTGGGCTGCAGAAAACTAGGATGCTAAAATAAAAGAGTGCCCCACCAATTTCAGTGGCAGAAAACTGAAGTCTCTTGAAATAGTTGCCATCAGCATATCATGAACAGGTTTTTTTAATTAATGTGGCAGTTTTTTAGTGCATGCTGTTGTCTTTAAATTTTTACAAGGGCCTAATCCACACCAAGTAGGATATTGCACTGTGAAAGGGGTATATATAAAGCAGGAGCCACACTACTGCTTTATAGCGGTATTGAAGTGCACTGACAACTGTTAGGGCCCATTGACACATACCATATACCGGTATGTGTATGTTTCATACTGCTTTCATACCGCTATATCCTGCTTGGTGTGGCTCCTGCCTTTTATATACCGCTTTCATACTGCTTTCATAGTGTAATATCTTGCTTGGTGTAGATTAGGCCAAGGATTCAAATAAAAGTTTCTACATAATATAACATTTAAATTGCACTAAGTGTACTTTAATTCCATCACCCCTAGGGTGACCCTATGAAACCCTATCTTTAACAGTTGCATAGAAAAGGGAATTTCAGCAGGTGTTATTTGTATACATGGAGAACCTGGTGAAATTCCCTCTTCCTCACAACAGTTAAAGTGCAGGAGCTATACTAGAGTGACCAGATTTAAAAGAGGGCAGGGCACTTGCAGCTTTAAATATTGTGATGAAGAGGAAATTGCACCAGGTTCTTCATATATACAAATGACACCTGCTGAAATTTTCTTTTCAATACAACTGTTAAAGATACAGGAGCCCTGTCCTCCTTTTCATATGGTCACCCTAGTCACCCCCCTCAAATATTTCAGGTGAAATACTTGTGATATATTAGGACGAACAATTAATATGGGGTTCATTTTTTAAAGCTTTGGCCTAATCCACACCAAGCAGGATCTTTTTGTATGTTTTTATGAGGAGACCCAGTGGGCAGCCTGGGTGGGGGAGTCAAAACAGTACCCAGAAACCCTGGGAGATATTCCAAACTGCAGCCCTGGTCACTCAGCCCAGGGGACAGCTGTGCACAGAGCTGTGGTGTCATGGTGCTCATCCTGGAAGCTCCTGACACAGCAGAAAGCTGTGTCATTAGTCTTCCATTGAACCCCTGCTCTGAAGTGGGCCGTGGCACAGCTGTCATTTGCTTTTGGTTTGTTTGGTTTTTGGGTTTCTATTTGGGTTTTTAGAGAGGAAGCAAAAGACAGGGAAGAGATTAGGACAGCTTTCCCCAATCTGGTGCCCTCCATATTTGCTGTACTGCAACTCCCAACGTCCCTTAGTCAATAGGGCTGGCTAGGGAGATGTTGGGAGTTGTGGTCTAACTAGGGTGACTGTATGAAAAGGAGGACAGCGCTCCTGTATCTTTAACAACTGTATAGAACAGAGAATTTCAGCAGGTGTCAATTATTATTATTATTATTATTATTATTATTTATTTATTTATTTATATAGCACCATCAATGTACATGGTGCTGTACAGAGTAAAACAGTAAATAGCGGGACCCTGCCGCATAGGCTTACAATCTAATAAAATCATAGTAAAACAATAAGGAGGGGAAGAGAATGCCAACAGGCACAGGGTAAGGTAAGCAGGCACAGGGTAGGGTAAAACTAACAGTGTAAAGTCCGCACAACATCAAGTTTTAAAAGCTTTAGGAAAAAGAAAAGTTTTTAGTTGAGCTTTAAAAGCTGCGATTGAACTTGTAGTTCTCAAATGTTCTGGAAGAGCGTTCCAGGCGTAAGGGGCAGCAGAAGAGAATGGACGAAGCCGAGCAAGGGAAGTAGAGGCCCTTGGGCAGGCGAGAAACATGGCATCAGAGGAGCGAAGAGCACGAGCGGGGCAATAGTGTGAGATGAGAGAGGAGAGATAGGAAGGAGCTAGACCGTGAAAAGCTTTGAAGGTTAACAGGAGGTTAACAATGGTATGCATGCAGCACCTGGTGAAATTCCCTCTTCATCACAACAGTTAAAACAGCATGAGCTATACTAGAGTGACCAGATGCAAAAGAGGGCAGGGCTCTTGCAGCTTTAATGAAGAGGGAATTTTACCAGGTGCTGCAAGCCTACAAATGACACCTGCTGAAATTCCCTTTTCAATACAACTGTTAAAGATACAGGAGCCCTGTCCTCTTTTCCATATGGTCACCCTAGGTCCAACACACATGGAGGGCGCTAGATTGAGGAAGGATGGATTAGGAGAAAGAGAAAGAACAGGAGACAGAAAAGGGAAAGCAATGATGGGAAAAGACAGACATAATCATATCCATGTAAAACATTAAAATCCAGTGTTGTAGGTGGAGGTTAAATGTGGTTCCTGGGCCTGGACAATTGGAAATGAGTGATATATGCAAAGCTTTCCAAGCATTCAGGGGGGAAATGGGCAATGTCCAATATAGCCACTGCGCTCCCATTATTTCTGTTGTGCTAGTGGGCGCAGCAGGAACTAGAGCTTCTGACAGCAACCCCGGAAATTAGCAAAAATACTCATTTCCTGAGTGGGACAGGTTGATGGAGCGCCTTTCTACAAGTTCAGCTGCCCTGCCTTGTTCCAGAAACAAGCATTTTCATTTGTTTCCGGGTGCTTCGGAATCCTCTGGTTTCTTGATGCAGTCGCGGTGGGCCCCGCTAGCATGCTGACCACATTGGATACTGCCCAATATAAATATGAAGGGTGCTATTACCTTCATTTGAAAACTTCTAAGTAATCAATAATTATCTTCTCTCCTCCCCATTCCTTACAGAAGAGATTTCTGAGGAGTAGCTGATGTCGAGGCTCGCTTAAGAAGATTCAAGATGACGACAACAGTGGCAACAGACTATGACAATATTGAAATCCAACAGCAATATAGTGATGTTAACAACCGCTGGGATGTTGATGATTGGGACAACGAGAACAGTTCCGCACGGCTGTTTGAGAGGTCTCGCATTAAAGCCTTAGCAGGTAGGAATTTTGCTCCCTCTGCCATTGCTGCAATTATTCAGTTGTGCTGTATAGACCCAGCACAATGCTGTTGTTAAACAGATTCTGAGTTTTAGGGCTGTACGTGCCAAATCCAGGGAGCAGAGCTGATATTCCTTTATCAGGAGTGTTCTTTAACAAGGGGCTCAGTTTAACCATAATAACATATCTTGTCTCTTAGTGAAAAAAAGCACACAACAAGTTGTCTCAGTTGTAGCATCAAATCATGGTTTATTTATTTATTTATTTATTTATTACATTTTTATACCGCCCATTTAGCCGAAGCTCTCTGGGCGGTTCACAAAAACTAAAACCACAATAAAACAACCAACAGGTTAAAAGCAGAAATACAAAATACAGTATAAAAAGCGCAACCAGGATAAAACCACGCAGCAAAATTGATATAAGATTAAAATACAGAGTTAAAACAGTAAAATTTAAATTTAAGTTAAAATTAAGTGTTAAAATACTGAGTGAATAAAAAGGTCTTCAGCTGGCGACACAAGGAGTACAGTGTAGGCGCCAGGCGGATCCGAAGCTCGTCGGGATCCGAAGCTCGTTTGCAAACCACGGTTTGAACACACTATGGCAGCCCCCCCCCCCCCCAATCTTTTTGGATCCATGAGCACATTTAGGAATTTGAGAAATTGCTGTGGGCACCACCACAAAATCCGTCCCATGGAGGAAGTGGCTAGTCTCAAAATGGCTGGTCAAAAGTGAGCTAAAGAAGACGGAGAGAGAGAAATAGTGAGGCAAAGGTTGGGAGGGAAGGGAAAATAGCAAGGCAGATGGGTAGAGGGGAGAGACAGAGCAAGGCTAGAGGCTGGTTGTGGGGAGAAACAGCAAGGTAAAGAGGTGGGGTGGAAATAGGCTAGAAGCTGGAAGCGTGAGGGAAATAGTAAGGCAAAGTGGGGTGAGGAAGAGGAGAGAAAGAAGGAGGCTAGAGATTAGAAAGGGAGGGAAAGAACACTGCTCTAACAGTTTTTTGGGAGGGGGCAGGAAAGGGAGAGCTTTGTGGGCACCATTGGAGCACCGGCGCCATGACACCCATGTTGGAAACCCCTGCATTATTGTTTACTGTTATGTCCAAACTAATAAGCTATGTGTGAAGGCAACCCTGACACACTTGCATCACCCCTTTATCTACTTTTAGGCAACCTTTATACATTTGATTGCTACTTTAGAAAATGTTATTGAGATTGTTGCGTTGTTACTCTTAATAATAACAATTCCATATCAAGAACGGCACAGCATTTTACAGGATATGCAGTGTTAATAGTTGTTTATAAATGATAGGAAAAGGTACTCTGAAAAGTAATGAATATACTCCTTACTAGTTCCACTCCAGAAAGACATGTTACCAGAAAATGCATTTATGGCTGTGGCTGCTGTGAACTTAGGTTCCTTCTGGAAATGTCTGTAGTGTCTGATTCGCTTTTCAAGGGACGCCAAAGCATCTAAAATAAGACTTAGTTGAAGACGTACATCTCAAGGCAAGAACACTGTTTTCAAAAGAACGTAAGTAGTGCCATGCTGGATCAGACCAAGGGTCCATCTAGTCCAGCACTCTGTTCGCACAGTGGCCAACCAGCCATCGGCCAGGGATGAACAAGCGGGACATGGTGCAACAGCACCCTCCCACCCATATTCCCCAGCAACTGATGCACACAGGCTTACTGCATCGAATACTGGAGATAGCACACAACCATCAGGGCTAGTAGTCATTGATAGCCTTCGCCTCCAGGAATTTATCCAAACCCCCTTTTAAAGCCATCCAAATTGGTGGCCATCACTACATCTTGTGGTAGTGAGTTCCATAATTTTACTTTGTTTTATTTGTCCTGGATCTCCCACCAATCAGTTTCATGGGATGACCCCAGGTTCTAGTATTTTGAGAGAGGGAGAAAAATGTCTCCCTATCCACCTTCTCCACACCATGCATAATTTGTACACCTCTATCATGTCTCCTCTTAGCCTCCTTTTTTCCAGGCTAAACAATCCTAGTTGATGTAACCTTCTCTTGTAGGGGAGATGCTCCAGCCCCTTCATCATTTTAGTTGCCCTTTTCTGCACTTTTTCACCTTCCCTGTTGCGTTCACTGAATTTGTGGAAGGGGAGCACGATCATGCCCACTGGTTCTACCTCCTCCTCAGTCTCCAAATTTGCAGTGGAAGGTGTGAAAGGGTTCCCAATAGTGTGGAAAAGCTTGTGTGAATGCACAGCTTAAGTGCATATATTCCTTTTCACGACTTTTACTGAATACATGGGGAGCAACAGATGTGATCCTGTCCCATTCAGTCCTGCCCCATTCAGTCAACACAATATCGAAGGGCTAAAATCATACCTTTTAACTGCTTGTCTATCAAATGTTACTTTACCTGTCAGTTGCTGTGATGGTATGAGTATCCCTTCAAGAAAAATCTTTCAGAATATAAGAAAATGTTTGCGAAATATTCCATGGTTTTATAAAGATATCTCTTTGAAGTTTTTTATCATTATTCCATTTAAGTTGTGCCTTAGCTGTGTATTATTATTTTTATATGATAAAGCTACCACAAAAGTGATTTTACCATGTCAGTTTAAGGAGGTGAATAGTTCACAATAAAAACTGGTATTTATAGCATTAGAAGCAATGATAGGTCTCAATTGTTCACTCTGACATGATAAATTGTACTTGATTGAAATAGATGTGATAACACAGCTCAGGAAAAAAAATGTCATGATGGATGAAGCCATAGTGATACAAAGTCAAGGTCTATAACTGACTGGGAATGTAAAAGGTTTGCCTCTAAAAATGTGTTTCTGATTCAGGTTGGTAATCCATAACGTATGAAATATAAACACAATGAACTTGAGGAAATCAGTTGTTTAATTTGGAAGGGTATCATATTTAGTGATCTGAATCCCAGCATGGCATCTGTAAGTCCAAGTGTGAATCAAATTTAAATGCAGCATTTGGCTATTGGGAGTTTCATCAGTTCAACTTTCATTTTGAATATTAGTTTCTGTTCTTTAAAGTCTCCTTGGCCTTGAAGTAGGTCTTTGTTCAGTTTATGACTGTGTTCATACTATCATATCTTGGCTTAATAAGCTGAGATATGAGTGATCCTTTTGCTTGTGAATGAAGTCCCTTTTCTCCTCCTTTTGTGTAAGCTAGCACATAAACCAGGAAGTCTTCAATCAACCATACTTTTCCCATTCATCTGAAGCAGGATCCTTGATTACTAACTTTGGAACAATCTAGGGTATTGAAATGGCTTCGAACTATGATTTAATATCTTGGCTTGTTCTAAAGCCGGTATTCTGAGCTTCCTAGTTTGGACTATATGGGAAAGTACATAGACTTTCTGATTTATTTTCTAGCTCAAGAGAAGAGATAACTAGGGGATACGTATGAGGGCGAAAAACTCATTCACTTCTCAGCATATTCCAGCCAGCATAGCCAATGGTCAGGGATGATGGAGTAGGCCAAAACATCTGGAAGGACCCAGGATGGGGGAAGGCTGGTTTGGAGATTCAGCTTGAAAGTGGTTATTTTGGCCAAGCAGTAGAATGCAATAGTGGCCAAATACTCTGAGATGGATCCAGGCTAAGACACACTTAGTTCTCATTGAAAGCAGTGGGATTTGATTTAGACACAACTGGGTTTTCATATTGATTTCAATGGGACCTAAGTGAGACTGCGGGCTCATCTATACCAAGCAGGATATTCCACTATGAAAGTGGTATGAAAGCGGTATATAAAAGGCAGGAGCCACACTACTGCTTTATAGTAGTATTGAAGTGTACTGCAGGATCTACGCTACTGCTTTATAGTGGTACTGAACTGCACTGACAACTGTTGAGGCCCATGACACATCTACACCAAGCAGAATGTAACACTAAGAAAGTGGTATGAAAGCAGTATATGGTGTGTGTCATGGGTCCCAACAGTTGTCAGTGCACTTCAATACCGCTATAAAGCAGTAGTGTGGCTCCTACCCTTTATATACCGCTTTCATACCACTTTCATAGTGGAATATCTGCTTGGTGTAGATGAGCCCTAACTTAATTTAGTTCCACCCCTATGTCAGTAAGCAGGCTAACAAGCAATCCCCCCAGCAGCAGTGTCCCATACTATGTGTATATGTGCATAGCTACACAGGTTGGATGAATAAAAGTGGAGATGGAAGTTTGAAAAGGCAGTTCAGTGTCAGGTAAAGGAGCAGGCATGGAAGAAGACCCAGGAGTTTGAAAGAAGCGTCACCCCCCAAAGCCATAGGAAAATGCTGGCTTGCCATATGATGTTCAGGTCGACCTGCCTGAACCAGCTTAAATAGGACTCTCAGCCAATCCCAAATCCAGGTTGGGAGCTAATCAAGACATGGGAGGTCCTATAAACCACAGAGGCAAAAAGGTTGGCCAACTGTTTGAGACCTGTCTTGGTCCTGTAGGGGGCAGCATTTACTCGGATTCTACGACACCTGCCAAATTTCATGGAAATGTTTGCAATGCCAGTCCTACAACACCCACAGTGGGCACTTGTTTCCACTGGTGTTAAAAATTCATCACAGGGTCGATAGCCCCATTGCATTGGTATGACCACCTTTCTCAACTTCTGGCCTTGGGTTAAGGGGATGTTTTGACTAGCTTTGTACAGATGCATGTCTATAAAACTACTTCAGTTACATAAATCAGCTGTGGATCGTCAGCATTGTAATCCCCTGTCTGCAAAGTCCAGTCGTTTTGGATGCAGCTATCCAGCTACAGTGCCAGCGACATTAATTTTAGCATCTTATAGGAGCTAGACGACAACTTAACTCCCCCCACCCTACATGCGTCATAATCCCGTATCTTGGCGGTTATTACCCGGTTCTCAAATTGGGGGGGGGGGGGAGAAACACCCCAAGGCATTAGAACTTGTTCTGTAATAGCCAAAAAAAGTTGTGCTGCACTCAGCTGGATGTGTTCCTCAAAATCATCCCCCTTTAAATTTCCCCTTTGATTTATTAAGTTGTTTAATTCCTGCCTGCAGCGGGCTACATATGATGCGTGTATGTTTGTGTAGTTGAAATACAAACACACACACACACACACACACACACACACAAACACACATACATGTGTGTGTGTGAATTTCCCTCTGTTTCTTTGGTGCAGTGCCCTGCATATCATTTCAACGCCCTCTGTAAATGATTTCCCAAACCCAATGGTAGCATGCCAGCATTCCTGACCTCAAAACAAAATGCCTCAGCAGCATGAAACATGCTGCAAGGTGGGGCTGTGCCAGCTTGGAAGGCACTGGAACTTCCCTGGCCGAGATGGTGGATAACACGGCACAGTGTTGCCAGCTTGAACCACCAAAACCACATGCACACACAGCCACTTGGTTTTTTGGCAAAGGGAAGCAGGCAAGTCTTGCCTGAGAGTATGGGAGAAATTATTCCGTGGGATGAATAAGGAGTGGGTCGCTGCCTTTAGGGGGATTGTGTACTCAGTAGCAGGGACCTAACCAACTAAGCTAACCAAGATGTTATATGCTCAGGGCCCAGAATGAAACATGGCTGTGTAAAATCATCCCCAGGGATGGACAGGCAGAATGAAGCCTCTGGGTTGGCCTGGTGAAGTTATCATCTCTATGTCTAATCACATTAGAATCCATCATATCCTGGGAGGAGGGTTATATTTATATTTACCCCGCCGTGGCTGCCAACTCATAGCCACATTGGGCTTTTATTCCCAAAACTGCATTTTTTTTTGCGTTGTCGTTTTACCATGATTTTTTTAGTTGCTCCAAGGACACCACGATGTTCCTCCATTTGACAATGGTGGCCTTGGTTTGAGTTAAGCCCAGTGGCCATTGCTAAGGGTGGATCCAACAGTGTCATGACTAGGCCTATTCCCCATAGGCTGGGGGAAGGAGTTTCAGGCGATCAATCAAAATCAGATTCTGAAGCAGAAGAGACAGCGCCAGAAACTTACCAGCCTACACGGGGAGTGGAGGAGCTGACTCTCATGGGCTCTTCACCAGCTGGAATGAACTTTTGCCAGACCTTATCTCTGAAAATGGTAACAACACACAGTCTGTGGGAAAACAGTATTGTTCCGAGGGCGAGGGCACTTCAAGGCTAGCTGATCCTAGAGTACGCCACAGACTAAAATGGGCGGAGCTAAAGGAAGGTGAGAGAAGGTCGGCCCGTCTAGCCTCTCGCCAACGGCTTCTCCAGAACCAGTCTCCCTGAAGTTAAAGTGTTCTGGGGAAAGGGCTTTCCGTTCTTCTTGAATGGACAATTGTCTCCCAATAAGGCAGAAAGTTTTGGGGAAACACGACACGTAGGAACACAGGGCGAGGGGTGGGCTTGACAAGGCAAATGTCTGCCGGCACTGCGGTTTTCCTGGCCAGATAGCCTGCGCTCCTTCCTGCTGTCTAGATTTATTGTCCCTGCCTCGTAGCAGCGATGCTGCAGGTTTTGGATGGATTCAACTATGAAGCGGCAGCATATAGACACCCCTAAAGATGCTCATGGAGGTTTCTATGGGTCCTTTACACGCTTCTCATGTGAGCTAGATGGTTTGCAACTTTTTGTAAACTGCTTTGGTTGGCCCCAGAAATGCATGATGGAAATGCAAGAAAGAAAGACAGATCCAATACCAGTCAGTTAGCTTCATGGCTAAATGGGGTTTTGAACCCAGGCCTCCCTGATCCAAGTCCTAATACTTTACCCTACAATAGGGAGGGGCAAGTTTCAGAGTCCAAGGGCCATTCCTCCCCCCCCCCGGGGGGTCAGACTTGCCCCTCCCACACCCACGGCACTGACATTTTTTTTAGTGGCATCCAGAGCAGCTACAGAGTGCCCAAAGGGTCAAAATAGCTTGTCTAAAAGCATAAAAAGGCTACTTCTACTCAAGATGCTTTTTTAAAAAATGTTTTTACAGTTTAGGGGGGCTCAGTGGGGGCAGCAATGGTTGCATGCTCACCAAGCCGCATGTTGCCGACCCCTGCACTACATCATGGGCTGCCTTGGTTGGGAGAGTGGAACCTGCTGTCCACGGCACTCCTGGACCTGGCTCCAGCACTCAGCCCCAACTTCCTGACAGCAGGTAGGGGAACACACCCTGGCTGTGAGGGAGAATGGAATGGTATATTATGGAAGAGGGCATGGCTGGCTGATTGAAACAGTGAACAGGAGCACTCCACACTGCAACGTTTGATTGAACATGAGCGTGCGTCAATAAAAATCTTCCAAGTAGTGACTCACATTGGTATGGTCCAAGCAAGTCACCTGTGGCAGCAATACTTTTAAGGGCACAATGACAAAAAGGCAGCCTGCAGCCCAAGTGGTGTGCCTCAGGATTTGTGGCGACATTGGAGAAGGCGCTTGGAATCTGGGGTGTACAACTCTTGCGTCTTGTACCCTCCACACCCTCTATTATGCTGCACGGGATCCTGCACGTGCATCCCAGGATGAATGGGAGCGGCTCATATGTTCACGACCACTAGAATGGTCTGGGGCAATGAACTGTCCTGGGCTAGCTGGGTTTCCCATTAAAATGCCTCCCATGGAAATGCTTTGAAAGAGTTCCACCCTTAAAGGCGTCCACCAAATAATTTAAAAAAATTAAAATAAAATAAGTGGGTTTCACAACGTGTCTTGCCAAAGGATTGTGAGTCATTATTCTTGAGGTTTTTTTAAATTATTATTATTGTTGTTGTTGTACACCTAATATCCAAGCAAATCTTTCAGTCTGGAATGCTCCTGTTCACTGTTCCAATCAGCCAGCCATGCCCTCTTCCACAATATTCCATTACATTCTCCCTCATGCCCAGTTTTACATTCCCTCCCACGATAGTCACTCATTATTCCCAGTAGGGTGACCATATGAAAAGGAGGACAGGGCTCTTCTCCCTTTAACAGTTGTACAGAAAAGGGAATTGCAGCAGGTGTCCTTTGTATTCATGCAGCACCTGGTGAAATTGCCTCTTCATCACAACAGTTAAAGCTGCAGGAGCCCTGCCCTCTTGACCAGATATAAAAGCAGGCAGGGCTCCTGCAGCTTTAGCTGTTGTGATGAAGAAGGAATTTCACCAAGTGCTGCATGCATACAAAGGACACCTGCTGAAATTCCCTTTTCTATGCAGCTGTTAAAGATACAGGAGCCCTGTCCTCCTTTTCATAGGGTCACCCTAATTCCCAGGTTACTGGGTAGTGGTTGTTTTTTTGCCTCTCCTTTCCCGTTAGGAAGTTTTGCACTTAATGCTAAACTTCTGAGTTCCTTCAAGCCAACTGATTCCTCCCTTTTGTGCGTGGGTGATGCCATTTTGGCAAAATAAGCAATAACACTCATGGCCTGAACATTGGACATAGACGGAACGATAGTAAAACCTAGACTGATAGATTTCAAGGGAGTTTTTTTTATTGAAGGTGGGGTCATAAGCGCTTAAAACTGGTTTCCTTTTATCCAGCTGGGGAAAATAGTGATTTTGTGTAGGCGACTGTGAGGCTAGCCAGAATCCCATCAAAGTCAACTGGAAGGCTCTCTTGACTTTGCTTCACACCCTGGATGAGCAATAAATAATACACGTGAAACAATCACTTAAGGGACACATAATACAACATGGGCGATTCAATTATTCAGCTGGTCTAAAAGAAGCACCCATTTCAGTGCTTTGAGAAGCTTGCTGTAGATTTGATATGGGGCTAAATTTAGATCTGCATCAAACTTCCTCCATGAAAAGCACTTCTTTTTGTGTGGGGCGTGTGCGGTTATGGGTAGTGAGCACAAAGTTTGTGTGTACTTTGTAATATAGGATCATTTCATCCATATGATTTGTATAAATGTATTGGTAAAAAAATTAATGTATGGTAGAAGCCTCCAAAGCGGGATGTGGCAGAGTTATAGACTTTTAAACAATCAAGCTATTTTGGAAAAGCCACCATTGAATGTAGCTTCTTGGTATGTATTCATGCAGTGAAACAGAAGTTTGTGTGTGTGTGTGTTTATTTATTTGTTACATTTATACCCCACTTTTCCTCTAAAAGAGCCTAAGGCAGCATACATGAGCCTCTTTCTCTCCATTTTATCCTCACAACAACCCTGTGAGGTAGGTTAGGCTGAGAGTTTGTGACTGGCCAAAAGTCACCCAAGTGAGCTTCGTAGCGGAGTGGAGACTAGAACCCAGATCTCCCGACTTCCAGTCCAACACTCTAACTGCTACACCACAATGGATCATCACACCTGGCAATCTATATATAACTTCCATACTTTCCATGTAGGACATGAGACATTCTGGAGTGGGCCTTGAGACTGGAACTGGACTTCACAAGGCACATGAAGCTGCTACTATTGTTCTGTATCTGTCTTCTTCCTTGTTATGTCTGGTGCTCAGCACATGCTGTGACATCACTGCAGCATGCATTTCCTTGCCCAAGTGCCAACAGCCAATTGTGTGAGGTGGTGGAGAGGCACAGCGTGGTGACGTTGCTCCATTTGTTGTGTTAGACGGTCTGGGAAGTGGGGGGGAGAAAGAGACATGGGCCACAGCTAGACCTAAGGTTTATCCTGGGATCATCCAGGGTTCGCCCCTGCCTGAGCACTGGATCCCCTGTGTGTCACCTAGATGAACAGGTTTGACCCCTGGACGATCCAGGGATAAACCTTAGGCCTAGCTACGGCCACAGAGTGGTGATGGCTCTGTTGAATCTCTTGTAACATTTAGTTCTGCCCAGAGAGATGTTTCAAGGAAGCAGGGAGGAGAAGAAGCATAAGTGTCTTTACTTCCTCTCCGCACAAGTCTGCAGAAGGGAGATGTGAATAACTACTCTGGGTGAATGCTCAGTCCATCCCCATATTGGGAGTATACATATCTCCTCACTGGGGTATGATATATGTTGATCTCATGTCTTCCGACGAGAATAAATTAGGAAGGAAAGCACAAGTTCTTCATGCTTCCTCTCCTGCCATTTTGTTGGAGCATCCAAAGCAACTGTGAAACAGGTTCCTCCTGGGGGGAGAAATTGACATCATTTTTAGACAATTGGGTTCCTTGGAGGAAAAAAGGTGGGATATAAATGTAATAAATAACCTACGTGCGGGAGCTGAGTTACAGAACGGGCACTCACACTGCAAACCACAATGGTTTATTTAAGCCACCATGCCTGAAAATGATCATGGGAACCCAGTTGGGCTGAGAATATGTGACTGGCCCAAAGTCACCCACTGGGTTTCCATGGCTGAGTGAGGATTAGAACCTGGATATCCCCACTCCCAGTCCAACACCTTAGCCACTACACCATACTGGTTGTTGTGTCTCCCAAACCCAACAAGGGTAGGTTGTTGGCGTGGTTACTAAACCACCTACAACCCTAAAACAGTCCATAGGTTCTGGATGGTTTGTTAACAACACCAACAGCCCACGCTCGCTAGGTTTGGACAACATGACAACCTACGAGTGGGTTATGGAATGGGTACCCACACTGAAAACCACAGTGGCTCATTTAAGCCACCGTGGCTGAAAATGAGCATGCAAACCCACCCATTAAATACCGAGGGGGTTGATCTCCTTCTCTACAAAAAGAGGAATCCTGTCCTCCCCTGCTATTAAGTGTAGGGATCCTTCCTGTCACAGATAACCTCAGGGCGATTAGCAACCGGGTTAATGACTTTTTAAAAGTAAATTGATAGGACTGGGCCCCTGGCATGGAGAGTAGGGGGAGCTTTAATCTTTTTCTCCGTGCTGTGTTCTTGATCAGGATCATCCTTTCTCTACACATGCTATTTCCATTGGAGTGAATGGAAGCTTTCCCCTCCCCAATGCAAATAGCAGGATGTGGACTGAGACCACAGCAGGGGGCAAAGTGTAGCCTTTCACACTCACACTCACACTCACACACACACACACACACACACACACACACACCAGAATGCAAATCCCAATTCTGCAATTAACATTTAAAAAGCCATTGCTGATTGAATGGTGTTTTGTCTAGTTTTGCCCATACAGCAGTTTTTTAAACTGGTTTTAGATGCTTGGGAGGGGCGCATAGAGAAGCAATTATAATTATCATAACGAGCTACAGTGCAAAGACAAGATTTCAGTATATAAACATCTGCTTTCTGGTAGCTGTTCTCATATCTGAACTCTTGTCTGAAGTTCAAATCCATTCCAATTTGCTAAATTATTGAGCCTTGTCTTGTGCCTGATAATTTGTATCTCCCAAGCTAATGCACATTCCTTAAAGACTGAACAATCATCCTTATCCTGTTTTTGATGTTAGACTCACCACTTCCACCACTGCAGCCACGATGATCACTGCTACAGCTCCCCTTTAATCTATATTAAGGTTTTTAGTAATACTTTATAGATATTATGCCAACGGTGTGCCAAATGCTGTAGGGATCATAGCGTAGTCCCTGCTCAGAAAGTATACAGCCCAAAGTATACAGTTGGATTGGACAAGTTCTTGAGGGTCTCAGGCAGAGGTTTTACCAGTCCTACAATCAGGGATTATGAGCTTCTACACACGAGTGATTAATTGCACATTGTGGGTCCATTCATAACATCAGCAGCAGCCGATGTCTCTCAATCCGCCATTTTATAAAACTCCCTAAAATGCAATGATAAATGGAAAACACACTATAAAACAGCGCCATCTGCTGGTGGTAAAATTAAAACGTATGGGAAGCACCAGGCAAAACCTGTGTTTGGGGGGGAAGAGAACATGTCTATTGTGCTGATCCTTAAACCCGTGAAGACTCCGGAAGTCAAAGCTCCAGTAAGGCTGCAGGGTTTTTGCTAAATGTGGAGATGCCCTGTTTAAGTTGATCATCGATGTTGATCCTTCATCTACATGCAAAGCCTGTGTCCTTCTACTGAGCTGTATCCCCGTCCCCAAAGTTTGTACCAGCCTTCCCAAACCTGCTGCCCTCAGGATGTGTTGGATTACAACTCCCACAATCCCCCATCCAGCTATGGAAAGGATGGTTTATATAGTACATTCTGGGACACACCCCTCCCCTCCTTCACACGCACTCACACACAGTGTTATGTAAGTGCAGTAAAATGTCTACAAGGTTTGGCGAAGGGCTATTCGTAAAAAAGTTAGAAGGTTTTAGAGGCAGCAGAGACAACTGGAGGCTCAGTCTGCAAAGGACATCTGAAGGATTTCCTCCGCCCTAGGCAGAAACATAAAACCCGGAGGACCTGGTCCGCAGGTTCTTCTTGTTCCACTGTATATTTAGGCCTCTGGGATCCGCCGTGCTGCTCAAGCACTGACGGCATCTTCGTTCCCAAGGTGAGTTTGCACTTGCAGCTATTTTGGTCGGGGCTGCTGCAGAAGTCCCAGAGATGTCTGAGGCAGCATTTAGCACAGGTCGGAAAACGGCATTGAATCACTGCAGAAACTTCAGCCAAAATCTCAGCCAAGAAGTGTTGAGTTTTTTTCACACGTTACGTCTCCTGCAGGGCCCTCCGATGCTGTTCTCTGTTGGGCCTAAAGAGGGTTCTACATATCCAGGATACAAATAATTTTGAATGGCTCCCAATAGGATGGCCAACTCCCCCCCCCAAGACCCTTAACTCTAACCCTCTGCAAAACACAATAACAATAGCCCATGTAACTAAGCCTAACCACGTGTAACTGAAGTAACTGCATATTCTTCCTTTTCTATATGTGCTTCCATTTCCCTCCTCTATCAATTAATGAAGGACATTTCTTTACTGCCCAATAGCTGAAGCTCTTTTCTGTTGCTTCCAGTGGCGGAATGGTAAAGGTTGAAATGCAGGCTCTCCTCATGACAGTCCCATAGCCACATCCCCAAGGAGAGTCCAACATTGCAGGCAGCTGCTTTGACCAATATCAACAAACCAGTTCTACGAGTTTTCAACTGCTTGGAGCAGGTCATTTGTAAAGCTAATGGGACTTAATTGCCTATCCCAGACCAAGTTACTCCAAAATACTTTGCATTGCAACAGTGAACAAATATCGAGCCTGTTCCCACTTCATGACAGCCCACCATGGATTAATTTACATGTCTTTGTGAGGGGGGTGGTTGTATTGTGTTGGGCGCTCACAGGCACAGTTTTTGCATGGAGCCCACGGACACATGGCTTCCTGTGGGGTTGTCGTGTTGTGTGAACCCAGGCAGCAGGGATTGTTTGAGGGCTATACAAACCTTAAATAACCTTAAAACAAGCCATGGGTTATTTGAGGCTTCTCTAACCCTCAAACAAGCCCTGCTGTCTGGATTCATATGATATGAAAAGCCACGGCAAACCAGGCTTCCACAGGCCATGCAGAAATGGCACCCAGCACAATGCAATAGCCCCCACGGGTAAATAAACCCATGGTAGACTGTTCTGTTGTGTGAATCAATTCATAATTGCTGCAAAAAAATAAATAAATTCCCAGCTACTGTGAGGATTGCAACTAATCTCAGAGGACACAGCAGGGTGGAAGATGGCATCAGTGATAGCGCTGCATCCCAACGAGAACTGGCTTTGTTTCCCTCTGTTGCATACATCTCCAGATTGTAAGCCTCTCGGGGCAGGGATCTGCCCTCTCATCCTCTGTAAAGCTCTATGTATATAGATGGTGCTGTTTAAATAATAACAATATTAAAATTATTTCAAATTTCTGGTACTTTGGCAGGGCCAGGAGCTGAGTGAGAGATCAAAGCTAATAGCCAAGGGTTTCTACTTCGGTAGATGGGGTGGCAACTGAAGAACCATCAGCCTGCATGCTGCAATCTCAGTCTAAACCCGCCGCTGTGGTTGAACTACCTAGTGCCTTAGTGTGCATCAACAAGGGTTACACAGCTCAAGCATGCACAGCAAGTGAAAAATCTACTACTTCGCTTTTACTCAACAAATTCCAGATTTACTTGAAGAATTCTGGTAACCAGCTCAGATTTCTGGCTTTTACATAAAACTTTCCACCAGTTGGCTCACAGGAGTTCAAAAAATGGCCTGGCCAGGTTTATTTTCCCTCTGGTCACTTGGCAATCCTTCACCTCACGTCTGTACACACTAGCATGATTTGACAGAGTGGGGAAAAGGCACATTATCTAACTGGAAATCAACTTGGATAGAAAAACCAGCTCCACTCGCTGCCAAAAAACCCGTTCACTTGATCTGACAAGGAGCTAGCTGTCAGGAAAACTCCTGCTTCAGTTTTCCAGGTAAAATTTGGCTTTGTGAGTAGAGTTTGAACAAGTAGATCAAGGCTAAGAAAGGAAGAGAGCCACAGATGACCTTACCTGCAGTGACGCTTGGGAGTGGATTCTGTCTGACTTGGGATGGGGGGGGGGGAACTAATCTATCTGGTTGAGGAAAACAGATGAACCAGCGAGTGCCAAATGCACAAGAGCTCAGGCTTTAACAAGAAGACATTCCAGCATCTGAGAGGAACAAGTAGGCAAGACAGAGGGAAGCAGAAGTAAGGTGGCCAGGTGTCCTCTTTTACAGAGGACAGTCCTCTGTTTTAAGGTGTCCTCTCTCTGAAGTACTGTGCGGCCCAAGTCTGGTTTAGAGATAAAGAACCATAAGACAGAGAGCAGGGCCTAGAACTTGCCCATCAACAGCTTGCACCCAGAAGGCAGACTGAGTGGGTACACAGGATCTGTTTAAATTATAGTAGCTATTTATAAACATGCAGCTAAACATATAAATTAGCATATGCAAACATTGTGCAAAATTAATGCCCTCTTTTGTCCCCCCCCCTTTTTTTTGTGTGTGACGCATTTCCTCTTTTTGAGTGATGTGTCAGTGACCACCCTAACGTGGAGGGGTATCAAGAGGAAAGTCAAGGATCTAGGGAGAACTCGAACTCTGATGAACGGAGTTGGGTTGATCAGAGCAGGACAAAAGGCCAGTTCCTTGTACTCATTTATACCTGGCCTGGCCAGTCCAAAGGCCCCTGGCTACCTGCCTAAAAGGGACTCTAAATTATTGGTACATAAAAACATAAGAAGAGCCATACTGGACCAGACCAATGGTCCACCCAGTCCAGCACTCTGTACACACAGTAGCCAACCCACAAGCATATACATATACCCTGGGATAACTCACTTGTTTAGGCTCTGGCCTCTTACTGTGTGTCTCCTGAAAGAGCACCATCAGCTGTTTCTATTTATTTATTTGCACCCAACCTCTCCTCTACGGAGCTCAAGGTAACGCACTATGGTTCTTCCCCCTCTTTTCGTCCTCCTAATACCTGTGTGCATTCTGTTAGGCTAAGAGATCATGTTTGGTGCAAGGTCAGCCAGTAATCTTCATGGATGAATGGGGATTTGAACATGGCTCTCCCCACTCATAATCTGGAGCTATTCACTATGCCTCACTATCAATCTGTCTGTCTGTCTGTTTATCTATCTATCTATCTATCTATCTATCTATCTATCTATCTATCTATTCCAGGGCTGGTGAACCACAGGCTTGTGGGCTAATAATCCGACTTACCTGGGGACCCGACCTGTCCCTCCCCCTTCCCCCAGGCCCTTCCCCTTTCCCTGACCATCAATCATTTGGTAATTTCCCAACTTTTGTGTGTGGTTTTCCCCATTCCAAAAGGTTGAAATGGCTTCATCACTGGCAGTAAGAACAAATAAGCCCAAATATCCTAGTATTTTGGTACTTCTTCCTCCCTTTTGCTTTCGGCGCTGCCCCCTTTTGCCTCCAGCAATGTCCATTGGAATGTGGCTTTCTCCAAAATGGAATTTGCCCCATGGCCTTCAAGAGGTTCATCGCCCCCTGATTTAACCCTTATTGGGTAGTGTATAAGAAGAGCACAGAAAGGGACATTTGTTCTGCGTGGGTGATTGCCTGCACATATATAGATATAGATGAAAAAAAATGCAAAGTTGCCAGCTCATTTAGTTTACATCCTGTGATTTTGTGCCAAGGAAAGGTGTATAAAGCGACATGTGAAAGGGAAGAGATTGACCGACGGGCGAGTGAGTAAATAAGTAGATGCATCCATGGAGACTGCCCAGGCAAAGATAAATGGAATTGAGAGAGTAGACTTTGAGCTCATTAAAGCATGTCGCAAGCAGAACTACATAGGAGTGCGTAGCTGGCTGATAACTCTGGAAATTCTGAAGAATGCGGCTGTTTTGTATGCCTCATCTTGCGTAAATCCACCGGGAACCGAGAAAGTGCATTGTAAAAGGGAGATCCAGGAGAATTCGGCCGAGGCTGCCAACAAAAGAGTACTGAGATTGATAAATCCCCTATGTTTATTATTCTCTGTCTTCCTTGATCCGAAAACTGGACATTGCTTTGCTACTGGCAAGAACTCCCTGCCTGCCTTCCATTGTCAGGGCCTTTTGAGCAAACAAAGTAATGAACTTGTGCTTCTCTGATTTGAAAAAAATACAGATACGGCAATAGTGAACTGTCTGTGGTGGTCATGCCAATGTGAGAAATAGAAAGCCATGGAGGGTGTTTCTGGATGGTGGGTTTGTAGCACTACCAATGGAAAGGACTGTGCAGGTGTTTCATCTTTCTCCCCACAGTGGATTTTTTTTTATGCTGAGAACAAAGAGAAAAGAAGTGGTGGGAAAACACAGGAAGGTTACAGATGGAAGACAATAACATCTAGATCCTCTGTAAAGTTCTGTGAATGAGTCAGGGTGATTGCACAATGAATACAAGTTAAAACAATGTAAAGGAGGAAAACATTAAAAACATTATGGAGAAGGCAGCCACACCACATGCCAGGGAGGCGGGGAGATGGAGGTGTTGGGAGGTCTTGCGCCAGTGTTGATTTCTGCTAGTGTAATGTCATAAGTGCTAGCAGAATACTAAAAATCCAGTGTATGTATCTCTACTCACAAATAAGGAGGACTAGATTACTCAGGAGTAAGCATGGGCAGCAACTAGCAAGTTCCGAGAGCATCCCCAAAACACCACTTTTATTATTTATTTATTACATTTTTATACCGCCCAATAGCTGAAGCTCTCTTTTCTCCTGGCACTACTCAGGAGTAAGCAAAGGCAGCAACAAGCAAGTTCTGAGAGCAACCCCAAAATGCCACTTTGCTCCAGGCACTACTCAGGAATAAGGATAGGCAGCAACAAGCAAGTTCTGAGAGCAACCCCAAAATGCCACTTTGTTCCTAGAGTTGGTCTTGCCAATGTGGAAACACAAAGACAACGAGCTGGAAAATGAAACTTAAAGGAAAGCCTATATGACCTACAGGTGAGTGGCCTTCATGGTGCCCCATTCATTGGGTGAACCCATTTATACCCATATATGGCAGACAGACAGAGCATTCCGTCCTGATGATCTTCCTCGCTGCCTCCTTCAAGGGCCCTAGGACTGTCGGGAATGCTTTGCACGTGCACACCCAATTGACATGCACACTTCTGATGAGGGAGGAAAGCAATCCTCTCATCCTAGAGGAACAAGAAGATGGAAGTTCAGCAGCGCACGTGCCTCTTGTGAAACAATTGTAATCAATAAAAAGGTTGGTTTTAATTCACTGACGGGTGTTGAGTTTAGGTGCGATGTGGTCCAATGTTCAGACTGCCTCTGTCTGTGTGCGCACGTATGGGTGTGCTTAATTTCCCCCCACTGAAGTCTTCTCCAATTCAATCTTTTCCTTCCCCTCAAGCTGCTTTTCCCTCTGCAGGATTCCAAAGATGCATTTGCCTTCCAAACTCAGTACTGCAACATGCCTGCAGAGTTTGCTGATGGCAAGTGAGTTTGGCACATGCACTTTAATCTGCCCATTTTGAGAAACAAACTCAACTCCCAAAGAGGCTGTGTGAATCAGCCACAACTGAGGATTATGAATTGGGTATAGCAGCAAGCATTAGCTACTTTGGGCGGAAATGTCCTTCTCACTCTGATTTTAAAAAAGAATCTCCCACCCACCGCAACGCCTTCATTGCACTGCTTTCGCTGCGCACATTTTACAAAAGCTGCTGTCATAAGCATGTCACTTACAATAAAAGTGCCTGCACAATGTGTGTGTTTCGAGAAGAGAATGTTCTGCCATCTTTGCTTCCGAGTGTTCACCTAGCAGGGCTTTTGTTTTTATGGAGCAAAAGCGGGTCTTTGAATTCCACCCCCTCGTGCTTGTTGCTTGGATACCATATCAAAGGGGTGTAATTGCTAGCTAAGTTGATTCCAAAATAAAATTAGAAGAGAGTCTTTTTGTTAATTCCAAACTCACTTTGGCAAGAGAATAACTGGTGTAACATTAATAGCTGGGAAATTGAGCGGTGAATTAGGGTGACCATATGAAATGGAGGACAGGGCTCCTGTATCTTTAAACAGTTGCATAGAAAAGGGAATTTCAGCAGGTGTCATTTGTATATATGGAGAACCTGGTGAAATTCCCTCTTCATCACAATAGTTAAAGCTCCAGGTGCCCTGCCCTCTTTTAAATCTGGTCACTCTGGTATAGCTCCTGCAGCTTTAACTGTTGTGATGAAGAGGGAATTTCACCAGTAGCGTGGGCTGTCGCTCCTATCCACACGTCAGACGCGACGAGCTGCAGGAAAGCCCCGTTGCGTCCGCCATTTTGTTTTACTGCTTAAAGGGCTGGGTGCGCAGGAACGCACCAATGACCAAGGTAAGGTTTCCCCGCTCCCCCGCCCCGATTCCCCCCCCGGCCCCGATTCCCTCCCGCGATCTCCGGTTCTCCCCCCCCCCCCGTGATCTCCACTTCCCCCCGCGATCTCCGGTTCCCTCCCCACGATCTCCCCACCCTGATCTCTCCCCCTGCCCCGATGTCCACCACTTTCCTTGGCTATTCGCAAGTAATTGCGGTAGCCGGGAAAAGCGGCGGACTGGTCTACACACCCGCAGTCTTGGGCTCAGCCTGAGACCACGGGAAATACCAGGCCACAAGCGGTGCTGGTTATCTCGGGCAAAGGGAGGCTTACCCTTGCCTGAGCCCAGGATCCCCTTTGCATCATGTGGGCAGACAGGGGTAGGCACTGGGCTAACCCGTCGTCTAGCAAGGCCCTCAGTCATCAGCACTTGTTCCCACTCCTACAACCCATCCTTTGTTGCACTGGGACATAAGAACATAAGAAGAGCCATACTGGATCACACCAAGGGTTCATCTAGTCCAGCATTCTATTCATAAACTGACCAACCAGCTGCTCATGTGAAATGACAAGCAGGACATGAGTCTAACAGCACCATCCTGTCCATGTTCTCCAGCAACTGGTGTATATAGGCTTACCGCCTCTGATACTGGATGTAGCGCATAGCTGTCAGGACTGTAGACATTAATAACCTCATCTAGGAATTTGTCTAACCCCCTTTTAAAATCCTCCAAATTGGTGGCCATCCTAATCACACTAGGAATGTTACTTCTGAATGAGGATGTATTCTCCCTACCTGTACCTCAAATTACCTCAGTTTCCTGAACACACAAAGCAAGGCCTTCAGATTACTTCTTCACCATTATCATGTCAACTTTGCTCAGATTAAGATTGGTACGTTTTCCTCTTCATATCGATAGTACTGTAAAAATATTTCAGATTCCTAGGCAGTCACCTCTTCATAACAACAGCGCTATAAAAAATATCTCAGATCCCTAGGCAACATTCTATCTTTTAAAAGCTGGAATCATATTCCTACGTGCCAGTGAAATACAGGAATGGAAAACATAATGTTGAAATACTTAGGTGCTTGGCCAACCAGGTGGCTGTGATTTGTCTCACCCTCCAATCTATGGAGCGTGTGTCCTTCATCTTGTCAGGAATCTTACAGTATTGTACTTTAAAGCAATTCCCAAACCACAAATATAGGGAAACGTGTGGGCAGATTGGAGTGTTTAGGAAATGTATATTTCATTCATTTTGGCATTAGAAACAAGTTTGGAAGGGAGTGTTTTGCATTTGGGATTAAAAACATTCAAACAAATTAGTTTATTCTTTATTTAATCGGTCCCCTTTCTCCAATATTTCAACCAGCATTAAGTGTTGTGTCGGTGCAGACCTGCAATGTAACTTCCAGCCAGAGTTTCCCTGCCAACTATACAATCTAGCCTAAACAACCTCTTGAATTGCTGAAGTCAGCCAGAATGCTAGGCCCTAGTAGTTGCCCAGGGCAACTAGGGAAGTCTTTTTGAAGACCTGAATGTGATATGTGGACGTATGTACCTTTAAGAGGCCTGTAGCAGCTAGTCTCCAGGTCCTCACTGAAGGCCTGGGCGGAGCCTCTGTTTCTTCCAGTTGGTGGTGTGGGCCTTGCTGAGGGAGTTTGGTGTGTCACTGTTCTGGGAGGTTTCAGTAATAAAGAAATCCAGCAAGGAAAAGACTCTGAAGTTATTGCCTGGTAGTCTAGGGGCAAGTGGCAGGCTGAGCAGGTAAGCTCACCCGTATGGCCAATAGGGATAAAGTTCAGGCCTAATCTGCTTGCGCCTCCTGGGCCAGCCATTAATATGTAGAGTCTTCAAGCCTTGTAGGCATGTATCTGCTGAAGTGTGTTCTTGCAATGATTTGAGTATATGATCACTCAGCGGGTCCGTACTGGACAAAGTGTAGATCACTCTATCTTCCATCAGAGGTTCTGTATCTGTGGGGAGAGTACTTGTAGTCGCCCTAGAAAGTGTGTCCGCTATAAACATGTCCTTGCCTTTCGTATAGTGGATCTGAATATCATATTTCTGCAGTTGTAATAACATTCTCTGTAATCTTGCTGGGGCCTTCCCCAGTGGCTTGGCAAAAATTGTCTCCAGTGGCTTATGATCTGATTGGACTTTTACTTGGACACCAAAAACATACTGGTGGAATTTTGACATTGCAAAGACGATTGTCAAGAGTTCCTTTTCTATTTGTGTGTAATTTTGCTCCGCCTTGGATAGGGCACGAGAAGCATATTATGACAAGCACACAGCACCTCTTCCACCTTTGCAAGTAGGAGATAGGGTCAGGTTGAAAACAGCTTTAGGTTGGATGCCAGCATCAGTAGCTCAGAAAAGAAGAGAGCCACGCTCATATGTAGTTGAGACTCCCCAAGGTCAAACTTATAGAAGGAACAGGGGGCACCTCAGGAGGGATTGCTTTTCCCCTGTGGGTGCAACCAATGTGGATCTAGGGGTTGCAGAGGAGCCGGCATCCCCTGAGGCAGTGGTCTTGCCAGAAGGACCTCAAGGTGAGCTGGAGCTTTCGTCAGATGGAATAGCAGATGGAATCGAACGGACATGGAGTGGGCGAGAAGTGAGACTACCTGCAAAGTTTAAGGACTATGTTATGGGATAGTGGTGAAGAGCGAAGATTGACATGTTAAGATTTAATTGAACAAAAGATATTGTTTTTATGGAGAAGGGGGGATGTGATATGTGGATGTATGTACCTTTAAGAGGCCTGTAGCAGCTAGTCTCCAGGTCCTCATCGAAGGCCTGGGCGGGGCCTCTGTTTCAGCCACTTGGTGGTGTGGGCCTTGCTACAGAGTTTTGGAGTGTCACTGTTCTAGGAGGTTTTAGTAATAAAGGAATCCAGCAAGGAAAAGACTCTGAAGTTATTGCCTGGTAGTCTAGGGGCAAGTGGCAGGCTGAGCAGGTAAGCTCACCCGTATGGTCCCTATGCCTGAGGGACACTACACTGAAGGGTCTTGACTTGAAAGGTTTGAACTGAAGACTAGTCCAGTGGAGTCCTTGTTCCAAAATCCTCCTGTAGACTCTTGACTGAACTCTCTACAGATGCTACGTATATATTTTCAACTATTTCTCCACAAACTTTAGGGATAATCTCGGGCAATGCCTTTATTAGTACCAACCAAAATGGGATTTCCCCCCTCATAGCTACCTTTGTTTTTTCTCTTACGTTTTGGTCCTTTAAGGAAGTATGTAAATTTTTTTACTACGATCATGTGTACACCCATGGGAAGACTATACATGCTCTTCATGGGAATTTGACTGGAGTGCTTCATTGCTCTACTACCCTCTTGTAGCAAGTATCCTTCTGCTCTGGTTCCATCTGATAAATTGCTGCTACCGCAGAGGTAATATCAGCAAATTATTTCTTCAGGACACCGGAAATAATCTTGCAGGGAAACCTGAAGCCAGGTGTGCTTGCATTGATACCATCAGAAAGTTAATCATCCTGCCAGGTTCACTTTAGGATTCTCAGCCTTTTAATATTAATTCCCTTCCTACCCTTTTCTCTCCTTGACTTCTTCGTCATGAAACCATGTGAGACCAGCAGGCTCCCTTTGAATGCTTGTGTGCTCTTTTGAACCTGAAAAGGATTGGGACTGACACCAGTTTAGCAACAAAGGCACATGCTATGAAAGTAGTACTGCCGCGGAGGTTTTATTAAGTTTTCTTTTACTTTGTCATGGAAGCACTCACCCTGAAGGAGCAGGTTCGTAGCTTGGGGGTTCTTTTAGACCCATCATTGTCACTTGAGGCTCAGTTGACCTCAGTGGCACGGAGTGCCTTCTACAAACTCCGGTTGGTGGCCCAGCTACGCCCCTATCTAGACAGGGATAACCTGGCTTCAGTTGTCCATGCTCTGGTAACCTCCAAGTTAGATTACTGCAATGCGCTCTACGTAGGGCTGCCTTTGAAGACGGTTCGGAAGCTGCAGCTCGTGCAAAATGCAGTGGCCAGATTGATTTTGGGAACCAGAAGGTTTGACCATATAACACCTGCTCTGGTCCGCTTGCACTGGCTGCCTGTATGTTTCCGAGCTCAATTCAAGGTGCTGGTTTTGACCTATAAAGCCTTACACGGCTTGGGACCACAATACCTGACGGAACGCCTCTCCCGACGTGAATATACCCGGTCACTACGTTCAACATCTAAGGTCCTCCTCTGGGTGCCTACTCCGAGAGAGGCTCGGAGTGTGGCAACAAGGGATAGGGCCTTTTCGGTGGTGACCCCCAGGCTGTGAAATGATCTCCCTGATGAGGCTCGCCTGGCACCAACGCTGCTATCTTGTGAACCGCCCAGAGAACTCCGGCTATTGGGTGGTATAGAAATGTAATAAATAAATAAATAAATAAATCTTTCTGGCGCCAGGTTAAGACTTCCTCTTTGCCCAGGCATATGGCGGCACATCCTAATTACCCGCATGTTTAGTTTTTAATCGGTTTTTAATGCTTTATGTGTGTATGTTCTGTGTTTTAGAATTTTAAATTTTGTATACTCGTTTTTATCTTAATTTTTTAGAATTTCTGTAAACCGCCGAGAGAGCCCTGGCTATGGGGGTGGTATATAAGTATAATAAATAAATAAAATAATAAATAAATAACAAGTTGAAAACGTGTTCACTGATATCTTGCTAAGACTTCCTCTTTGCCCAGGCATATGGCGGCACATCCTAATTACCCACATGTTTAGTTTTTAATCGGTTTTTAATGCTTTATGTGTGTATGTTCTGTGTTTTAGAGTTTTAAATTTTGTATACTTGTTTTTACCTCAATTTTAGAATTTCTGTAAACCGCCCAGAGAGCCCTGGCTATGGGAGCGGTATATAAGTGTAATTAATTAATAAATAAATAAATAAATAAATAAGCAAGCATGGTTCTTGTTTTGCTTCCCCCCACTGTATATATCTAGTATATATTTCACTTTTTTGGGTGCAGGGTGAGGGATTTGACAAGAAATTGCATGCGGTGCAGTTAGCAGAAGCTTCACTTAGTACAAAATGTGACAGCTAGAGTACTAACTGGAACTGGATATTATGATCATATTATGCCAGTATTGTATCATCCTCACTGGCTCCCAGTTCATTTCTGGAAACAATTCAGAGCGCTGGTGTTAAGTTATAAAGCCCTTCATGGTTTGGGGCTATGGTCTCCTCCTGTATATTCCTACCTGAGTCCTTAGATTGTCATCAGAGACTTTGATTCAAACCACCTTGCATACTGAGGTACAGCAGATACTCAGGAGTAGGCCTTTTAACAGTAACCCACCAACCCACCCCAGTTTTGGAATACATACCCCTAAATAATAAATTTAGAAATAGATAAATAATAGTTGTTAAATTACAAGACTAGGGGCAGATCTGCACCAAGCAGGATATAACACTTTGAAAACAGTATATGGAATGTGTCCTGGCCCCCAACAGTTGTCAATATCATTGAGAGCCTGTGTGGTGTAGTGGCTAAGGTGTTCAACTGGGAGTCGGGAGATCCAGGTTCTATTCCCCACTTGGCCATGGAAACCCACTGGGTGACTTTGGGCCAGTCACAGACTCTCAGCCCAATCTACCTCACAAGGTTGTTGTTGTGAGGATAACATGAAGAGGAGGATTATGTATGCCGCCTTGGGTTCCTTGGAGGAAAAAAGGTGGGATATAAATGAAATAAATAAACAAACTATTATAAAGCAGTAGGTGATCCTGCCTAGGCCTGGGGAGATCCCTGTTCAAGCTCTTACCCAGCCGTGGGGAGAGCAATCCTATGGTCCTTAGACAACGTCTGAGGGGCCATAGGATAGTTCGGATTCCTGGATCTGAGATCGGAGGTTTGAGCTCCCCGCCACCTCCCTCTCTCCCTTGCGGCTTACGTGGAGAGAACTTCACCAACTGCCTCTCTGAGGTTGCGAAGGTGGCCTGGGAAAGGGGCATTCCTGTGGACAGGGAGGGGAGGAAACTGGGGAGGCAGCTTACGAGGAATCCTCCAGCCTCCTCATCTTCCGTCCCTTCCCCTCCCTGACGCCTCAACTAGATGGTCAAAAATCTCTAGCAAAAATGCAGAACAGAGGGAGCACAGAGGTCAAGATTGTTCCTCCTGTTCTGCATTCGATGGCTGTAAGTCTCTGAGTTCAAAGGCTTATGGCCATCCCCGTAGAACTGCGCCCTAAACTTACTAGCTGATCTTGGGCCAGTCACACACTCTCAATCTAACCTTTCTCAAGGGGTTGTTTGTTGTGAGCATAAAATAGAAGGGATGGAGGAACTGAATATACCAACCTTAGTTCCTAGGAGGAAAGAGTGGAATATAACATGTGTGTTTTTAAGTTAAGGAAATGTGAGATAATTGAATAACAATTGAATGCAACTTTAACAAATGGTCACTGTTTTGCAAATATCCAGCCAGAGTGTATTTCTGTCTAAGAGTTACGGAAGGCTGCTAGCATCTTGAGAACTGTAGTTTTCATTTTTTCAAAATGCAAGTTGCTAGGCCACATAGTTTTTGTAGACAAGCTACATTTCTGATTCTGTGTGGTCAGAAACCTGGAGAAGTTTTAAATGACCAGATTCTTTTTTATGTTTGTTTTTACACCCATTATTACCTAATCCATATAATAAGACTTTTTTTAGATGGCTGAACCACATTTTTTTTTACATTTAAAGACAACTGTGTAATTAAAGTTTTATAGCATTGGACTAAGCACACTTCAACACACCCACAAATGGTAGTTTGGACTTCACAAAACCCATCAAGTGTTTTGCAGATTGACAAAGTAATTACAGCCCTCTGATATTATACTTTTGATATCACCCTAAAGACTGGGGAAAATGTCCACTTCAGACTTCGTCAAATACCTTAGGTTACATAACATTACTTCAATTGTTTAATTATTTCTTTAATTTATAAAATTAGTTATGAGTCACCTTTCAGCCTAACCAACAAAAAAGGGCCCCAGGGCAACATATAATTTAAAAACTTTAAAAACAGTGTAATGGTTTTAATTGTCCCTAAGCAGTCTTCAACTATGTTAAGTGGAGTTTTACATTATGGAAATGGTGTTGCTAACGTTACCTGTGACTCCATTATCTGTTGCTTTGTTAATGCAGGAGTATGGGAACTACATTGGAACAGGCAGGATAATATCAGAAGGTCCATATAATTTCCAGAGATTGGATCATAGGTAAAGGTAGAGTTAGCATAGCTATTCTTGCATTATCTTGTTCCCTCCCATGTGGCTTATATCCTGGTATTACTGGAATGGTATGGGATACAGAGATGGGGGATTGACAACAGAAAACATGTGCTTATAGTGTAAGAATTGGCCCTTTAGCTTTTCCATCCTGGCTCATCCTTTCAGTGTATGCTGAAGAGCTGAATGAACCAACATGTGATAGTCACATTAATCACATGGATATAATGGCCTGGTTCAGACAACACGCTAAACCATGTGCTTATCCACAAAATGGTTAATGTGGTTAAGCAGCATGGTTTAGCATGTTGTCTGAACCAGGCCAATGTTGAGCGTGTGGGAGGAGGACTTCTTTTAGTAGGACTAGTCACTCCATTTTTGCCTCCCATGGTGCCGCGGTGGCAGCCTAGTTATCTACCCAGGTAGTTTCCAAAGAAGAACTACACTTTTCTTAAAGACATCTTTGCCTCTTAATAATATTACTGCAAGGGTGCAGGATGTTTTGCAGCTAACAGATTGCAGATGGGCAAAGGGGTCCCTCTGCTTCCCTGATCTCTATAGCCTCCATGGGAAAAGGCTTGATCCTGTTTAAAGGGGCTGTCAAACTTCCGTTACACACATCTGCCTTTAGCATGCAGCTTGAGACATTAGTTTACTCTAGAAACAGCACCGTACAAGTGAATGTATGTATTATGGCACACATGTTTTTGTGGAGTAAATGCAATCTGTTTCTGACGGAATGATTTCTAGCACATGAAAGCTTGTGCTGTAACAAATGTGTCATAAGAGTCTTTGCTGTTTTAGCTGCAACGGATTAGCACGGCTCTCTTCTGGAAATATGAGCCAACAGTGCGATATGGCTGCAAGAAGGGCAAATGCTATTTTGGGCTGCATTAATAGAAGTATAGCTTCCAAATCACGTGAGGTACTGGTTCCTCTCTATTCGGCCCTGGTTAGGCCTCATCTAGAGTATTGCGTCCAGTTCTGGGCTCCACAATTCAAGAAGGACGCAGACAAGCTGGAGCGTGTTCAGAAAAGGGCAACCAGGATGATCAGAGGTCTAGAAACAAAGCCCTATGAAGAGAGACTGAAAGAACTGGGCATGTTTAGCCTGGAGAAGAGAAGATTGAGGGGAGACATGATAGCACTCTTCAAATACTTAAAAGGTTGTCACACAGAGGAGGACCAGGATCTCTTCTCGATCCTCCCAGAGTGCAGGACACGGAATAACGGGCTCAAGTTAAAGGAAGCCAGATTCCGGCTAGACATCAGGAAAAGCTTCCTGACTGTTAGAGCAGTGCGACAGTGGAATCAGCTACCTAGGGAGGTTGTGGACTCTCCCACACTAGAGGCATTCAAGAGGCAGCTGGACAACCATCTGTCAGGGATGCTTTAGGGTGGATTCCTGCATTGAGCAGGGAGTTGGACTCGATGGCCTTGTAGGCCCCTTCCAACTCTGCTATTCTATGATTCTATGATTCTATTTTACTTTAATGAAGGTGAAACGAGTTAAAGAGAGCCAATGTGGTATTTATTTTTATTTATTTAAGTATTTTTATGCCGCCATTCAGCCAAAAAAGGCTCTCATGGCGGCTTACAAAAGTATTTCTTGACAGTCCCTGCCCACAGGCTTACAATCTAAAAGACATGACACAAAAGGAAAGGGGATTGGGAGGGAGGAGGAGGAGGGGGGAAAGGAAAGCAAATTCAGGCACTACAATCTTAGTTGGAAAAGTTCAGCAGTTACAGGGGACAGCAGGAGGGAGGGGGCTCTCAGCTGGAGCTGGACCCAGGCACGGTGGAGAAATGCCTGGCTGCTGCTTCCTCCCTCATGGTGGCCTCTGCAGTGGCAGTTGGTAGCAGGAGGGAGGGGGCTCTCAGCTGGAGCTGGACCCAGGCACGGTGGAGAAATGCCTGGCTGCTGCTTCCTCCCTCATGGTGGCCTCTGCTAGTGGCTAGAGTGTCGGACTGGGAGTCGGGAGATCCGGGTTCTAGTCCCCACTCAGCCATGGAAACCCACTGGGTGACTTTGGGCCAGTCACAGACTCTCAGGGGAGGATTATGTACACCGGCTCGGATTCCTTAAGAGGAAAAAAGGTGGGATATAAATGCAACAACAACAACAACAACAACAACAATAATAATACCATATTTCTTCGATTCTAAGACACACTCGTGGGTGCATTTATTATTTCTTAGAATCAAAGCTTTTTTTCTGTTGGTGGTACTGAAATTAGTGTGCATCTTACAATCGATGGTGGTAATAAATACGGTAATAATAATAATATCCCTGTCCAGTGATGAAGCTCGCTGGTCAATATTTTGTAAGCCTAACCTTCCTCACATAATTGTTGAGGATAAAATGGGGGCAACTCTTGTGTGTGTGTATGTGTGTATGTGCGCGTGTGTCCGTCCATCCATCCTTGCAGGTCACAAATGTGGTATGTGTTGTTGTTTTTAATGGCCTTGCAGTGTGAGAGGAGGTTGAACAACCATAGAGGTGTTAAAGCTCATCCAAATGACAATATTTGAGATGCTTGATCAGCTAAAACAGAGAACTGGTGTGAAGTTTAAAAGTGCAGAAACAGGGAACGTGGGCCACATGAGTGCCTTATGACCATTTCCAGAGCATTGCTGAATAACGCACACACACACAAAAAAAAGTAATAAATTTAAGCCTTGCAGCAATGTTGAATGGAATGAACTATGCTAGAACTTGTTTCAACAACATCCCAGCTGGGAAGAAAGCACTAATCATGGGATTTCCTGTCATTCTATATAATGTTACGTTTCTACCCTGTAGCAGCTCATTTACAGGGCAGTAGGCTGGATATAGCCTATAGGCCTTATGTTGTCTACGTCTCCCATATCTAGCTACCTCATGAAGCTGAGTGAAACTTTCAGTGCATCTATCCAAGGTTCTCTATAGTCTGACATGCAACAGTTCTCCAAGCTCCATCCCTGTTACCCGAGATGATTGTATGCTAGGGCTAGCCCTACTATTAGGTAGAGTGAGGCAGTTGCCTTAGGCATCAGATTCTGGGAGGCGGTAGCAAGGTGTTGAGGAGAGAGCTACAGGCCATATGGCTTGTCCTGCATCCGTTAAGGTTGCCTGCTGCTGTCAGGACTAGTGGAGGATGCTGTCCCATTGCCAGTGTCAAAGAATGATTCACCTTTCTGTCCAGTCAGGTTTCATATGTGGATTGGGAGAGGGGGTGCCATCTTGTCATAAGACCATAAGAAGAGTCATGCTGGATCAGACCAAGGGTCCATTTAGTCCAGCACTCTGTTCACCCAGTGGCCGAGCAGCTGTAGACCAGGGACCAACAAAGCAGGACTTGGTGCAACAGCACCCTCCCACCCATGTTCCCCAGCAACTGGTGCACAAAGGCTTACTGCCTTGGATACTGGAGGAAGCACATAACCATCAGGGCTAATAGACATAGATAGCCTTCTCCTCCAGGAATTTATCCAACCCCCTTTTAAAACCATCCAAATTGGTGGCCATTGCTACATCTTGTGGTAGTGAATTCCATAATTTAACTATGTGCTGTGTGAAGAAGTCCTTCCTTTTATCTGTCCTGAATGTCCCCTCAGTCAGCTTCATGGGATAACTCTGGGTTCTAGTATTATGAGAGAGGGATAAAAATGTCTCCCTATCCACATTCTCCATGCATAATTTGGTATATCTCTATCATGTCTCCCCTTTTTTCCAAGCTGAACAATCCCAGCTGTTGCAACCTTCCCTCATAGGGCAGATGCTCCAACCCCTTGATCGTTTTACTTGTCCTTTTCTGCACTTTTTCCAGCTCTACAATATCTTTTTTTTTAGATGACCAAAATTTGTCCTTCTCCTTAGGCTGGCCCTCTTGTGTGCAGAGAATCTGGAATCTTTAACATGGCAAAGCATGAGCTCCGCTCGGGAGTTATGGCTCCTTAAAGTTCACATATTTGGCCAATGCCATAAACCATTACAAAACAAAACAACAACAACTAGAGTGTTTCAGTTCTAAACACAATGCCTCTCTGGGCCGGCCTATTTATTTATTTATTACATTTCTATACCGCCCAATAGCCAGAGCTCTCTGGGCGGTTCACCTGCACTTTGGTGTTATGCAGAGTTAAGACTTGCATAGCAACACCTGTTTGCCAAGGGCGGGGCACTGGCAGTTGAATGGATATGCCTACAGGTGCTGTGTACTGCTGGCTTACATAGAAAGGTTGATTCAGTGTAGCATGGACGAAATGCCACAGTGCCCACAATTAAAGAGCTCGAAGGAGTCAGTAACGTAGCCGTAGAACAGCGATCAAAAGCACCAGTCGTTTTGAACAGATTTTCACATCAGGCTAATAGTACCATTACATATATCTACTGCTAGATTTTCCTAGGCTCAGAACAGAGAAAAGAAAGTACTTTTTCGCACAATTCATAATCAATCTGTGGAATTTACTGAGGGCTAATCTACACCTGCAGCCCTTTCACTATGGAAGATGGATGCTTCCTAATGTCCCCGCTTCCATGATCACCACTCATGGGGCACACACAACTGATTTTTACTGCAATTACAGGAGTGCCATTGCGGGAGCACATGTGCCCCGTTACAGCGCTCGTGCATGTGTATCGGTAGAAGTGAGCGGGGCTAGGCAATTGGCTACGGTGTTGGGTTATTGTGCCAGAACTTTTCTCTCTCTGGAACTCTGTTTGTGCTCAGAAACAAACACACATCACACAGGTCTTACACAGCAGAGCTGGTTTATTTCCTTCAGGCTTCTGTGCAGTTCAATTCAGATCAGTTCAGATCAGCACACTGAGGCATACACAGAGAGCAGTGATCGTAGAGCAGTGATCAGTGATCAGTGATCCATTTTACAAAGTGAGAAACTATATACACATCTTACACAATTCTTATCTACATTACATACAGCTGTGATGAGGCTAACTTAGAATCTTGGCAAGGTTCCCAGAACAGCCTCTATCTCAAGGTAATTGCCCACAGATAGACCCTCTCTGTTTAACCCTGAGATAGCCATACACACACAATTTTAATGACTAAGCAAGTATTTCTTTTCATATACTTAACAGTCCTCCTCTTGCGCATGTTGTTTAAATTGTGTTACAATCTGAGACCCAGCTTTAAAAGCATCTCTTTGTGTTTTACCATTGAACGTTCCACCTGTCCTTCCTCATTTTGTTTTACTTTGAATACCCATTTACTGTTAATGGCTTTACGACCTTCAGGTAAAGGTACTAGCTCCCACGTTTCATTTTTTTCCATTGCTCTGATTTCCTCTGACATTGCTTCATGCCAGCCCTGAGCTTCTGTAGGTTCCATTTCCTGAATTTCCTCAAATGAAGTAGGTTCATAGGCTATTAGTAAAGCTCTATGAGAAACCTGTTTGCTTTGGTATTCATCTGAGTAACGAATTGGAGCTTTGCGTTCCCTTTCTGATCGTCTTGGCATAGTTACAGGCATAGTTTCCTCCTCTACAGTTTCTTCCCCCTCCCTCTCTTGCTGAGATTGTTCAGGAATTTCTTCTGTTTCTACAGCTTTCTGTTCTACAGGCAAACTTACATACTGTTTTGTTTCCTGCATTTGTTCATGAAAAACTACATCTCTGCTTACAATTACACTTTTGTGATATGGAGACCACAAACGATAGCCTTTTGTTTGTGTATCATATCCCAACAGTTTACATTCCAAACCTCTCTGAGCTAGTTTTCCTGGTCTGTTTTCTTTCTGAATATGAGCAAAACATTTACTTCCAAAAACCCTTACATGTGACACTCTAGGTTTTCTTTTGTAAAACATTTCATATGGAGTTTTTTCATGTACAGAGTGGTAAAGCCTGTTTAACAAATAATTTGAGGTGGACAAAGCTTCTGCCCAGAACAGATTAGACAATCCTGACTCTTTCAATAGAGCTCTTAACATGTTCTGCAAGGTTCTGTTTTTCCTTTCTGCAACTCCATTTTGAAATGGTGAATATGGAGCAGTAAGGTCATGTTGTATACCCTCATCACTGAGGAATTTTTTAAATTGGTTGCTAAGAAATTCACCTCCCCGGTCCGTTCTTAGATTAGCTATAGGTTCTTTAAATCTATTTTTACTCCACTTAACAAAGGCTTTAAACTTTCCAAAAGTTTCACTCTTCTGTTTTAACACATATACAAATCCAAATCTACTGTAATCATCAACAATAGACAAGAAAAATCTGTTTCCTCCTTGACTTGTCTCAAAAGGACCTGCAAGATCTGCATGAATTAATTCAAAAATTCTTTTTGTTGTTCTCTCACTATGTTTTGGAATGTTTGACTTATGACACTTGGTTTCACTGCATACATTACATTCTACATAGTTAGAACATGGTTTGATTTTCACCCCTTCACACAATTCTGGAATCTTAGAAATTGTTTTATAGTTAGCATGACCAAACCTTTTATGAGTTAAATGGATACACTCTTGGTGTGGTTTGCAATTGGCTATTGTTTTTGTTGTGACTTTGCTGGCTACAACTTCATTTTTTGTACAAGTATTAATCACATACAAAGATTCTTTCATTATTCCCTGCACACACACCTTGTTTCCCTGTTTTATAGTACAATTTTCTTCAGTAAAACAAACCTCATACCCCATTTCTGTTAACTGAAACACACTTAGAAGGTTTGTTTCCAATTCTGGTACATATAAAACACTTTGTAGTTCAACTCCCAGACAATCAAAATATACATTACCCACACCACAAATCTGGATTTTTGTTCCATTTGCAAGGGTAACACACTTTTGCTCTGAAGTAGAAGTTTCCAAGGTTACAAATGAAAGTTTGTCTTTTGCCATACTTATTGAAGCCCCAGAGTCCAAAAACCAAGGATTCATTGTCTCTTTGACTCTTGCTAGAAGACACTTCTTTGTTGATTCAGCTTCATTCATGTTGTTTTCTTCTCTCCACTTTGCTGTTGACTGCTTTTTCTTCTTGTTGTTGCAATCCCGCCTTAAGTGTCCTGTGGAACCACAGTTAAAGCATTTCCTTGCCTTTAATGCAGCCACCACGTCAAAAGTTTTATGGCTTTGTTGAAATTCAGCCACAGGATGTTTAAGGCTCTGTTGTTTTGAAGCTTGTCTTCTTTCATAGGTTTCCAGTAGTTTTCCAGCTACATACTCGAGGGTTAAATTTTTCTCCTCTTGACTTTCCATCATGGTGACAACCGCGTCGTACGATGAATCAAGACTTGACAAAATCACATAGACTTGGTGTATAGTTGTAAACTCCATCCCTCGTGCCCTGAGTTGATTGAAGATTTCTCTCATGCTTTTCAAATGGTTTGACATAGACTCCCCTGGTTTCAGCTTCATTCCATACAGTTTCCGGGTTAGAATTATTTTACTGCCCGCTGTTTCTCTTTGATATACAACTTGTAGCACATTCCAGCACTCTTTTGATGTATTCAAAAACTGAATCAAGGATATTTGAGAGTCTTCCACAGCTAATGCAATAACTGCCATTGCTTTTGCATCATCCTTAAACCATTTAGCATTCTGTGGATCTGCTCTATCTGGTGGATCCTCTGTGACTACATACCACAGTTCAGCCTGAATCAGATACATTTGCATTTTGTAAGACCATAATGCATAGTTAGAGTCATTCAGCTTTTCTAACAATTGATGCAAACCAGACATATTAGCTCCTGCCATTTCCTCTGCTTTAGGAATTGGTATCTCACCGTCCTCCTGCTCAGAGTCCTCCTCAGAGTCAGTCGACTGAGATTATTCCTCACTTTGCAGCACTGGCTTTAGCTTGATGTCTTCCTCCATCAACAGTCTTCTGTTTTAGCAGACTCCTGGTTCTGATACTGCACCGTTCCCATCAAGTTCTGGTTCTTCTGCCTGGATTAGGCTGGCGTAGGCTGGTCTAGGCTAGACTGGGCTAGACTGGGCCCATAACCTTTGTTGGGTTATTGTGCCAGAACTTTTCTCTCTCTGGAACTCTGTTTGTGCTCAGAAACAAACACACATCACACAGGTCTTACACAGCAGAGCTGGTTTATTTCCTTCAGGCTTCTGTGCAGTTCAATTCAGATCAGTTCAGATCAGCACACTGAGGCATACACAGAGAGCAGTGATCGTAGAGCAGTGATCAGTGATCAGTGATCCATTTTACAAAGTGAGAAACTATATACACATCTTACACAATTCTTATCTACATTACATACAGCTGTGATGAGGCTAACTTAGAATCTTGGCAAGGTTCCCAGAACAGCCTCTATCTCAAGGTAATTGCCCACAGATAGACCCTCTCTGTTTAACCCTGAGATAGCCATACACACACAATTTTAATGACTAAGCAAGTATTTCTTTTCATATACTTAACATACGGGGCATAGATTTTTTTAATGACTCGTGAGGGATGCGCAGGAGCGCAGACACACAGCAACACATGGGGGGATAGGAACTCTGTTGAATATGCGCTCCTGCGCAGAGATATATTTGTATTAAAAAACACAAAGACTGTGTTGGCTGCAAGAAAGGCCAATGCTATTTTTGGCTGCATTAATAGAAGTATAGCTTCCAAATCATGTGAGGTACTGGTTCCTCTCTATTCGGCCCTGGTTAGGCCTCATCTAGAGTATTGCGTCCAGTTCTGGGCTCCACAATTCAAGAAGGACACAAACAAGCTGGAGCGTGTTCAGAAGAGGGCAACCAGGATGATCAGGGGTCTGGAAACAAAGCCCTCTGAAGAGAGACTGAAAGAACTGGGCATGTTTAGCCTGGAGAAGAGAAGATTGAGGGGAAACATGATAGCACTCTTCAAATACTTAAAAGGTTGTCACACAGAGGAGGGCCAGGATCTCTTCTCGATCCTCCCAGAGTGCAGGACATGGAATAAAAAGCTCAAGTTAAAGGAAGCCAGATTCCGGCTGGACATCAGGAAAAACTTCCTAACTGTTAGAGCAGTGCGACGGTGGAATCAGTTACCTAGGGAGGTGGTGGGCTCTCCCACACTAGAGGCCTTCAAGAGGCAGGTGGACAACCATCTGTCAGGGATGCTTTAAGATGGATTCCTGCATTGAGCAGGGGGTTGGACTCGATGGCCTTGTAGGCCGCTTCCAACTCTGCTATTCTATGATTCTAAGACACTCGACGATGAAACACGCCAATACCCTTCCAAAATATGTGGCGGAAATGGCAGACAGGTCCACTCCCGCACACCTTTGATACCCATGCACACACCCCTCACAGCTGATTGGCTGTTTGCTGAGCCTGGAACTCAGGGTGAACAGCAACAACCTCGCAAAGGGGGGGGGGCTCACCACAAATGTTCTTCGGAATGAACGCAAGAGAGCCGGAAAAACCTTGACAAAAACAGTCACAAAAATTCCGGTATATCTGAGAGGTGGAGGCAAGATCACCACAAGAGCAGGTGAATGTCATGTGCCCCGTTAGTGATGACTGTGATACAATCCTGCAATAAATGGCTGGTGTAGACTCCCCCTGAGACAAGATGCAGTGATGGCCACTGACTTAGATAATTTTTAAAGGAGGTAGTCAAATTGATGAAGGATAGGCCTACTGATGGCTATTAGCCTTGATAACTAACATTTAGTAAATGGAACCTGGCCTGCAGACTCAGAGATAGTGCACATCACACCAAACTATGGTGGCATCACCCTGCCCCTCTCCTGTGCCAGTGTGATCATGAGGTAGGGTGACCATATGAAAAGGAGGACAGGGCTCCTGTATCTTTAACAGTTGCATAGAAAAGGGAATTTCAGCAGGTGTCATTTGTATATATGGGGAACCTGGTGAAATTTCGTCTTCATCACAACAGTTAAAGCTGCAGGTGCCCTGCCCTCTTTTAAATCTGGTCACTCTGGTATAGCTCCTGCAGCTTTTTTTTTTAAAAAAATAATGGCTTTCCCCGCTCCCCCCACCCTAGCCCTGATGCGCTGCGCCCTATCCGCTGCTTTTCCCAGCTACTTGCGAGTAATTGCAGTAGCCGGGAAAAGAGGGTTTTATTCCTCCTAGACTGGATATAGGATATATATTCTCATCTCTTGAATTTTTTATAGGAGAACCAAGTAGTGTGTGTGTGCGCACTAAAGGATGCTGTGCAAAATTCTTTCTATTTAGAGACAGCTGGCAGGGCAAAGATTATCAGGAAAGGACTTTACAGGAAACACAGGGATTTGCTATTTTACGATCAGAACATTGTTCCACCAAATACACTATCTTGCCTTCAGCAGAGTCACGTAGCTGATGCTTTAGAACAGCGGTTCTCAACCTGTGGGTCGGGACCCCTTTGGGGGTCGAATGACCCTTTCACAGGGGTCGCCTAAGACCATCGGAAAACACATATTTCCGATGGTCTTAGGAAACTGTATTGACTGAACTATGTCATGTATCATCTTTTGTATTATTAAAGCTATTGTTATGTATTATTTTCATTAGCAAACCATCCCATGACAATGGATCGTGTAGAGAAGAACGAAAATAATTTTATGGTTGGGGGTCACCACAACATGAGGAACTGTATTAAAGGGTCGCGGCATTAGGAAGGTTGAGAACCACTGCTTTAGAAGAAGATGTAATTCTCCATTTCCACTGTAAGCATATAGGCATATACAACATACATGTACATTGATAGTGCTTTATAAATAAATAATAATAATAATACATGTAACTGTCAAACGAAGTATGAAAATATTTGCAGTCTCTGCATGCAATCAAAAGGTTTTCTAACGGATGTGTACCAGGAGTGAGGCCTTAGCTTGACGACGGGTTAGCCTGGGTTGATACCCGGGATCGCCCCTGTGCGTTCAGATGATGCACAGGGGATCCCGGGCTCAGGCAAGGGTCAACCCTCCCTTGCGCCAGGTTAACGGGCACCACTTTTGGCCCGGTATTTCCCACGGCCTCGGACTTAGCCCGAGACCGCGAGCGTGTAGACCTTTCCGCCTCTTTTCCCGGCTACTGCAATTACTCGCGAGTAGCTGGGGAAAGCGGCGGATGGGGCGCAGCGCATCAGGGCTAGGGTGGGGGGAGCAGGGAAAGCCATTATTTTTTAAAAAAAAAAAACCATTTACCTGAGCGCACGAGCATTCTTGCACATGGCTCCTTTAAGATGAAAAAAAATGGCGGATGCTTGGGGTCCTTTCTTGACCTCATCACGCCTGAGGTGTAGACTACATCGAGAGCCTGCGATAGTTGCATCGCGGGCTCTCCCCTCCTCACCACCGGATTATCAGGTAGGTCTAGCAAAGGCCTGATTCTTACTGAAAGAGAGGCTTACTTCTGAGTAAATGAGTTCAGTATTGCACTGCATAAGGTTGTGGCTTCTGTATTGTATCACCCTATCCCAAAGCTCAAGCAAAAGGCTATTGTAATAATGTATTTATAATCTGATTTTATCTATTAGCAATTAGCAGTCTAATTGATTTTAATCGATCTGATTTTAATCTGATTTTATCTATCAACAATTAGCAGTCTAAATAAAGCCATATATTTGACATCATTAATCAATATTTATACATTTAGAATAATTTAATGAATGCCCCAAATTATCTTAAACTGCAGTTCTAAAACCCTTGGAGGAGGAGGAGGAGGAGCCCTGTTAAAATCAGTAAGACACCTTCTCATGAGGCCTGTCATTTCTGGTATACTTTCACAAATCCCACCGATAATGTTTTAGAACAGAGTGCTTAAAGCAAGTTTTTTAATTGAGTGGGCATGCATGATTTGAACGCTCAGCATTATATGCCATTCTGTCTCTCCTACAAAAATGAGTTTCACATTTGCTGCATGACTTGAAAATGGTAAACCATGGAAACCAACAAAGGCAATACTTTGCACTGTTGGAAGAGAAGGAAGAGGAAGAGGTAGGAGCCCTGACTCAAACGAAAGGAATTTGGGTATACAAGGAATAATGCTGGTGCAAACAGCATCTGCAACTTCCTTTGGGTTCCTCTAAATGAGTGATTTATTACATGCTCGTGATCAGCCAGTCACTGAAGTTTTCAGGTTGATTGCATGATGTTGTCAAAAACCAAGATGTCTCCCACTGAATCCTCCGGAAATCCCACATAAAAAGAACCACTTATAAAGTGGTAATAGCCAGGAAACAGCAGGATCTTCTGTGCTTAGATGGTACTGTCCCAACAGAACTCAATGGAATCGAATGGAGGGAAGTATTCAATTCAAACCCTTTGTTAACCCATCTTAATCACCCACATGTTTAGTTTTTTTTAATGGTTTTTAATGCTTTATGTGTGTATGTTCTGTGTTTTAGAATTTTAAATTTTGTATACTCGTTTTTATCTTAATTTTAGAATTTCTGTAAACCGCCCAGAGAGCCCTGGCTATGGGAGCGGTATATAAGTGCAATAAATAAATAAATAAATAAATAAATAAATAATAAAGAAAATTACCCCTCTCCTCTTATGTAATGCAGCCCATAACAATTGCACCAAAGAAGCAGGAAGTCCCAAAGCCCCAGGTAAACAACACATTTTCCCTTAATGTAGAGAAGTTCTTTGTCTTCATAGGATAAAACACTTTTGTAGGAAGCAATCTTTGTAGGATAAAAGAACCAGTGCACTTAATTCTAAGGAACAGCTCTAACGATTAAGTGGTAGAGCATGTGCCGTGCATGCCAAAGGCCTCAGATTCAATTCCTAGCATGTCCACAGAGAGCAGGAATAGAAAACACCTCAGTCCTACACTTTGGCCCTACTGCCAATCATAGCAGACAATACTGGGCTGGGTGGGCCAATGGGCTGGCTCACTATAAGGCAGTGTCATATGTTCAATCACATAGTTGTTCTCAGTGGCTGTTCAGCAGGGGAGGGGAACCTGCTGCCTGCGGGACCTCGGCTTAGTTTCATGTGGCCTAGCTTCATGTAGACATTGACCCACTTTGCAAGCTCCACCCATTTTGGCTCTGGCTTCCCTGCTGTAATGTCATTAGAAATATAATATAATCCCTAAATCTGCCCATCGTTGGCTCTGGGCCCTGTCCACTGCTGGAATGTAGAGCCCAACATGTTTCAGCTGAAGTAACATAGAACTCAACAGGAAAGAGCTTCCTTGGCCCTCCTGTACAGCATCCAGAAACCTTAAGAACATAAGAAATGCTATGCTGGATCAGACTGAGGGTTCATTTAGTCCAGCACACTGTTCAGTGGCCAACCAGCAGTTGACCAGAGACCAACAAAACAGGACATGGTGCAACCCATGTTCCCCAGCAACTAGTGTATACAAGCTCACTGCCCTGGATATTGGAGGTAGCACATAACCATCAGAGCTAGTAGCCATTGATAGCCTTCGCCTCCAGGAATTTATCCAAACCCCTTTTAAAGCCATCCAAATTGGTGGCCATCACTACATCTTGTAGTAGTGAGTTCCATAATTTAACTATGTGCTGCATGAAGAAGTATGTCCTTTAATTGTCCTGAATGTCCCACCAATCAGCTTCATTGGATGACCCCCATTGGGTTCTAGTATTATGAGAGGGAGAAAAATATCTCCCTATCCACATTCTCCACACCATGCATAATTTTGTACACCTCCATCATGTCTCCCCTTAGCCTTCTTCCCTCAAAGTAGAGCCTTCTCTTGTGAGGAAATCACATTTTGCCATAAAAGGGGGAGGGATGTGATTTCCCTCTCTATGCATCAATTACAGTAGATAATTAGCAACTTAGTGGCTGTTCCCAGGCTTTGGAACTCCCTGCTTAGGAAGGCTAAGTTGGATCCTTCCGCTGGCAGGCAAATACATTTTTTTATTCAAGCAGGCCTTTGGCGTTTAAACAGGTCTGCTGGGCTAGATGCTGTTTTTATTCTGTTGTTGTGTTTAATGCATCTGATTTATTATTGTTTTGATTAAGATTTTTATTTATCTAAGATTGTAAGCCCCCCTGAGTTTCATTTCCATGAACATTGCAGGCAACATATAGGTTAATTTAGCTTTTTTGTGTTCTTAAGATTGTAAACTGCCTTGCTATAACCCTTAGATGCTGAAGGTTCAGGAGAGAAATGGTGAACAAATAAAATAAGTAAGCTAGGCTACAGTCCTATCAAAACTTACCTGGGAGAAAGTCCAGCAGGACTTATTTCTGCACAGCTATGTACAGGACTGTGCTGCGAATCTCTGAGAGAACTGGTGACAAACTCTTCTCCTATTCCATGCTTTTAAGCATTTTGTGAACAGTTTTAAAATTATAGTTTTTTTACTGTTACAAACAACAACCTGGAGCCAGAGAGCTCCCCCTGCATTCCTCTAAAAAAATTTAAAAAGTGTGACACAAAGCCAAACTTCCTCCCACCTTTTAATGACATTTTCCATTTCCATTTTTTCTTTTCTCCAGAGAGTGCATTCACTCTTTCTTCTCAGCCATTTACTGCAGCAGTCCTTTCAGCTCTTTTTTTTCCACCAGTGTGAACTCAAGTAGTTTACTCCTGCTGTGCTGGCAGATCACGCAGCACAGAAGAGAAGTACTTCTTTACTGCTAAAGTTACTGCTGGAGTAAATTACTGCTGTTTGAAGAGTATAGATGCAAACAATCCACACTTCCTGTAATGCTAAACTTCTCATCCCCTGTGCTGCAGAGCACACTAATGCTGATACTTTAAACAACATCAATGCATAGCAAAGCTATCCTCCACAGCAATCCTCCTTCTTATATGAACTCCTGCCTCTGGGCTGGGTCTAGATCCTGGGGCATGGTGTAGTGTGGTGTAGTGGCTAAAGTGTTGGACTGGGAGTCGGGAGATCCGGGTTCTAGACCCCACTCTGCCATGGAAACCCTCTGGGTGTCTTTGGGCCAGTCACAGACTCTCAGCCCAGCCTACCTCACAGGGTTGCTGTTGTGAGGATAAAATGGAGAGGAGGAGGATTATGTGCACTGCCTTGGGTTCCTTGGAGGAAAAGTGGTGGGATATAAATGTAATTAAATAAATAAATTAAATAACTTATGTGCATATACATTGACACTTGCATGTATAAGCCCCCTGCTCATGCACCCTGAATTCACCGATGGGGTGGGAGGTGGTTAGACATAGCATTCTTTGAATGCGTGAGAGGATTCATCTGTATCCTCCTAAAGTGACTGATCCTTTGGTGTCCTGCAACTTGAAGACACAAATAGTCTCTATTCCAAAATAATATATTGAAGGAGATATGAATTTTTGGTTTATCCTGTTTCATCTGCGATTGCCACTTCCCACATACAAGCCATTATTTGATGTTGCAGTCATCGAGTGTTCATTTTACACGTGTGAAATCCCAACTCTTATGAAATGTGCATGGTGTCTCTATGTAAGATTTTCCTGGCAAAAGGTTGTGGTAGCATGGAGACAAACCAAGCAGTAGTAGCCATAGAGTGAGCCAGCCCATATCATGGGGTGGGGTGGGGGGCATCATAGGGAAATCACAGACAAAATTTCACAGAGTCTCTGTGGACCAGTTCACACAAGCAAGTTCATCCTCGGGCTGCTGCATCAAGTCACTTTTCGCATATTCAGTTGTGTGCCATTAAATGCTGAGTAATCAAGAGACGACAATGCAAATAAGTTTCCTCAGCACTTGTTGCTGCTATAAATGTAACACCATTGCTCCCATTTCCTCATCTCCTTTACCCTGTATTCTTCAGCAAAACAATCCTGGCTTATTTCCTTCTTTTGGAAGTCTGAGATCTGATGATGTCTAGAAAAAAGGTTGCTGCCACATTTTGATGTCAAGGATTATTGTATTTTTAAAAATCACACGAATGTATTAGACATGCCTGTCATTGACAAAAAAAGGGAGGGCCTTCAGGCCTATTTCTCATGAAGTGGGCTAATCTATGACAAAAAAAGAGCTTCATTTAGAAATCAAGCCCTTATATGGATGAAACATCCTCATTTTAATTGAAAAGCACACAATAAATAGAAATGCTGCTATTACATTCCAAGCGTAATCCGTGAAAAGGCATTGCTCTAATAACAAGGAGGCATGAATAGAGAGAACCACACCTTCCCTCCAAATGTCAAAATATTTAGCATCTCCACTTAACTAAATTGCTGGGGAAGGTCTCCCCCTCCCTCCCCCTTTCCCAAGGGCTCATTTAGTGTATACATTTGAAAGGTTTTTCTTTCCATTTTGCCTGATGCTTTACTAAATACTGAATGAGTGTTTCTGTCGCCTGAGAGCTGGCTAGTTTCTTTCTTTCTTTCTCTGTACAGCATTGCAAGAACAAGGAAGAAAAGTGTCCTCTTTTTCGCGCGATAGTAATCTGAGACTTTTCCGTTACATGAGGCTCTTAACAAAAAGACTATAATGCTACCAGCTTTGTTTAGGAAGGTACCATTGTCTTTCTGCTGTGTGTGTGTGTGTATCCTTAGGTGTCTATTCTTTTCCCTTTTTAAAAAAAAAACTGTCCAAGGGGAGCATAAAACTGACTCCCAGCTCTTCGCCTCCGGTTTGGACGCTGGGACGTGTCGATTTGCACTGCTGATTTCTGGATTTCAAGAACTGTCTGGAGCGCCTAATAATCCCCCAAGTTCCTGCCCTCTCCTCCTCCTCCACTTCCCCCCCGCTTGCTTTCTTTGGTACAGTCTCGGTTTCTACAAATGCTTTATGCTAATCAAGTGACATCATCACCCAACACAACAGAGAGTGGCTACTGATGAGGTTGCAAACCAGCAGAAAGGGCTGAGGTGTGTGCAAGTTACTGGGAGGCTTGGGGAAAGAAGGCAGGAAGGGGGCAGCCAGCCCAGAGCTCCATGCTGCTTGTGCGTTGGTTTTGACTCTGATTTGCGATCGGGGTGTGTGGAGGGGGAAGGTAGTTGTTGTGTGTTTTGGCTTTTTTTTAAAAAAAAAAATTGGATTGCATAATTGCATTAAACTAAGGCTGGCAACCGAAGTAAACTTGAAGTGTTGAGGATCGCTTGGAGCCGCAAGGGAAGGTTGCAATCGAAGCCATGCTGGTTTGAATTAGCATGCGTTATTATGCCATTCTCCCCTGCCGGATTGCTTTGAATGGAATCTGGTATTCCAGCTGGAACAGATGAAATAGATTTTTATTTTATTTTTAAGGAATTGGTGTGAGGGTGCTGCATAGTCGAGGAAACCGAGATCTGCTTGGATTTATGTTGGAGCAACCTGTGGGCTTTTTAAAAACACTACCTTACCTGGTATCTTTTTTAAAGAAACACGTTGTTTGTTTGTATGCTGGAATTTTAAGCTAACACCACGTCCGTCCTAAATGGAATTACAGAACTCAGCTAGTATCCCCGGGCCTTTGGCCCCTGGTCACACTGCTTCAGTGCCATATAATTATAATCAATTAGAAGGAAGATTCAAGCAGTTGCAAGGTAAGCGAGAGGGTTTTTGTTATTTTCTTTCCCTTTAAGGGGCGTTGCTACGCGATGGTGCTCATAAACACGATGAAGTGATTCTGATGCTCGCTCGTGTGAGCATTAATGGTACAGAAAGGCTTTGGGTTTCAAAAGAATAGGTGCATTATATTCTCCAGGTCGGAGGCTGTTTTTCCTGGGTTCGGTCATTGTAACCGTGGCTAGGTTCAACCTTAAAAAGGTGATAAGGGGCCCATCTCGGACCCTGCCATTTAGAACAATAGGACAAGGAAATCGGAGGAGAAGGAGTGGTCTTTTTGTTTGAAATGCCCTCTGGCGATTTACAGTCTTCAGGTGCTGAACAGAAGATTTCCCTCTGGTCCTCTAGAAGCAATAGCATTCCATAGTATAGAATTCCAGTAGTATAGAAAACAGCATTTCCCCCTCCCAGGTCATATAAATCTCCAGTGTATCTCCCAAGCCATCTATGTAGTGATAGAAAACATCTCTCACCTACTTGGGTTAATCCCATTCTTTGCATTCCATTGATTATCTTGGGGAGTGGGGGTAGAGTTGTGTCTTTCCCAATAGTTATTGCTAATGTTTGTTTTGTTGGTTTGGTTTTTTTTTTTTTCATTCATGTGAAAGAATGATATAAAGAAATATTGTTCTTCTGGGGTCATGATGAAACTAGATAGTCTTGGTCATTGTAGAACCGGATTCTGATTGTATTGGAAGATGGAAGATGCAGGTTCTGGTGTTGTGTGTTATGCATGGTGAATGTCTGGCAGGAATGGAACAAGTACTAATGCAGGATTTGACGAAGCTCCAAATAAAAATAAACCCCATCATATATACGGTTTTCTGGAATCGCATATCTACACCAAGCAGTCAAAAGTTCAAACCGCACTGAATATATTTCTTATTTTTATTCTCCACCGTCCCACAGGCAGGGTTCTGTGGTTCCTGTCAGAAATGGAAAAGGAGCCCAAAGAATGTCTTCTTTTGGTTTGGTCCCCTTCCAAGCATACAGTTTTATGATTCCGTATTGCCTTTTCTCTTATTATTATTTTTTTCATTCATTGTACTTTGTTGGTTTTTGTGGAAAGGCTCACAGAAATGAATCCCACACTGGATACAAATGGATAAAACTGTCCAAACTTTTAAATGCTGTTAAACACACTGAATACTGGCTTGGATTAAGTGTAAAGTGTTTGCGTCCAAATCTATGCTGTAGGAAATGGGAGTAATACCAGTGGGACTGAAACAGAATGTTGCAGTATGCAATGTTTCTGGATTCCAGCCATCCAGTTTATCGTGGCTACTTCATTACATCCCCTGCTCCCCTGGTTTCTCCCCTTCCAACAGTTACTCAACATTCCATGGTCTCTGAGCATGCTGAGTTTTCATTTGGCTTATGTGGGTCCCCTCCATTAGGGTCCCCCCCACTTCAAAATTGTACTTTTGCAAACCTTGGGGTTTCTCTAAGCTTGCTGAGGTGTTTCCATTTTGTCAACACAAGGACCTACACTCGGAGAATGAGTCTGCTTAGTAGGATATATTGAATTAATACTTATGCTTCAAGATATATGGGCCAGAATCAAAAGTAGGCCTAAAGTCTTTGGCATGCCCTGGATCAGCCAGCTGCCTGGTAGATCCTGGGAGTTGTAGTCCAACACATCTGGAATGTACTAGGTTGAAGAAGGCTCCCCTGGATGATTTTTTTATTCCCCTGCCCCTTTCAACAGAAGACCTCCATGGAGTTCACAAACCATTATTTGAAAGACTCCAGTTTGAAAAATGAATTGCCATGTGACACAGAGACAGTGACCTATGTTTAAGCAGGAAGCACAGTCCCACAAGCACATAGGCACATGGAATTAGTAGCAAAGTTCTTTATGATCCTGGCCATGGCATCTAGATTGCTGCTGAAACAAAACACTGAAGTTATGGAGTAGATGGGAAATCACCCCTTTCTCCTCTCCCCGCCCACAGGACAGACACAGTCCTGAAAGAGCGGGATTGTTATTATTATTATTATTGTATTTATATCCTGCCTTTTTTCACTTTTTATCACTTTCTAAGTTTCCCTGATTCAGGAATTCATTTATGCCCTATATTAAAAATGTCCAAGTTGACTCCGCGTGTGGTTTTAAGTTTTATTTTCTCCATTTCAACTGACCCTAGCAAAAAAATAAAACCCAAATCCTCAGAGCTGCTGGTTTTATGAAGATTACTGAGTAAAATTTCATCTGAAAAACAAGGGGCTTTGAAGGAAGATGGGGGGGAGGAGATCCCATCCCTTCATAACACAGTGGAAGATGTTGTAACTGGAGAAAATGGCGCTGAAAGTGGTTGTTTGGAGTGAGATTAAAACATTTCCTGTACTTAAAAAAAAAGTGCACAAAAATGCCAAAGATTAGAATTTATTATAGTGTGTTGTTGCAAAGCCTCTGCTGACAACTGTGAAGTTTGCCTAAGTCTTTAATTGGCCCATTGTTTGGTATTTATTTAATTTATTGCTCAAGGTGAGGGAAGACTTCCTTATCTCATTTATCCTCATAAAAAGTATGAGAAAATTACTACTCCGAACTGAAAAATGGAAAAACAATACTATGTCATAGATCAGAAGGTAATTCACCCATTTCAACACAAATCCCAATCTCAAATAGGCTTTTCAGTCTACTATCTAGTCTAGACCATATTTTGTGTGTGGCATATTTATTGCATTAATTCCTCACCCATTTATATCCTTCCACGAAACTCAGGTTGGTATATGTGGTGTCCCCAATTGCTCTCCCAGGTTACCACAAACCTGTGAAGAAGAGTAGGCTGAGAAAAAAGTTACTTTCTCAAGGTCAGCCAATGAGCTTCATGGCTGAGTGGCGATGTGAACCTGCGCCTTACTGATCCTAGTTCAACATTTTAACCGCTACACCAGATTGGGCAGGTTCGGAACAATGCAGTATTGGTTGTTTCCCCCGCTCACTGGTCACACAACCAGGATTACCCTAATTAACCACACTGCGTTGCAGGGTACTGTGTTGCCTGAACGTGGCATGCAGTGTGGTTGTAGTAACTTTTCCTACAACCCACTGCAAGTCATGGGTTGTAGAGTGGGTAAAATTCACTATGCCTGCACTGTACGCTAGGTTCGGACAACATTGCAACCTGCAATGTGGTGCAAATAATTGGGACAATCCCAAACCAGCATGTGCAAGGGCAAACCGATGCTGCATTGTTTCCCCCGCTGATTGTCTGAACTCAGCCACTGTCCATGACATTATCCATCAGAATGGATTTAGACAACCAGGAGTCTCTCAACCTTATTCTGCCTTTGATTGATTCTTGGGGGCTTCTGACTATATGATTGAAGCCTGTCAGTCTGTTTCCCCTTGCCTAGGTTTATAAGGAATTCTTAAATGGCTCCTAATCAGCCCTCAGTCACCTGAAGTGGGGACCTGTGAGAAAGAAATGGCCACCAGTCCAGTCCTACTCTGATCCCCCTCAATCGTTTAAACCCTGAGGAGGCATTCTCCCTCACAGTTTTTGCTGGAAGGGAACTGCATTCAGAAAACCTGTACCTGGTGGTGTAGATCTTCTAAGCCCAATCCACCCTCCCCCAATAGGATTGTTTAAGCCCTGAGGAGCCGTATTGGCCTTGTGGGATGTGTACCCTTTCCCAGCAAAAGATCTTTTAAAAGCAACCTTTGTAGACCTAGAACCCACCTGTAGCCCAAACCTGAATTTCTTAATTTCCTACCAACGTGGTGGTGGTGTCGCTCGTGCGATCCACTCAGGGCTGTTGTGAGTCCTGTCCAGTGCTTTAAAGTTTCACCGTAGCAGAATTGGGTGTGGAGGACATAGAATCATAGAATAGCAGAGTTGGAAGGGGCCTACAAGGCCATCGAGTCCAACCCCCTGCTCAATGCAGGAATCCACCCTAAAGCATCCCCGACAGATGCTTGTCCAGCTGCCTCTTGAAGGCCTCTAGTGTGGGAGAGGCCACAACCTCACCAGGCAACTGATTCCATTGTCGTACTTCTCTAACAGGAAGTTTTTCCTGATGTCCAGCTGGAATCTGGCTTCCTTTAACTTGAGCCCGTTATTCCGTGTCCTGCACTCTGGGAGGATCGAGAAGAGATCCTGGCCCTCCTCTGTGTGACAACCTTTTAAGTATTTGAAGAGTGCTATCATGTCTCCCCTTGTTCTTCCTTACCCCCTTATAAATGATTTTGGGGGGGGGACAGGATGTGTGTATCATGTTGAGCCCAGGGTCATTATCCCTGCTCTTTTATGCCTCAGGAAGTGACAAAGGGCTTGTTCTGTCCAGGTACTTAAATGTCCAGGCCGAGCTGGCTGCAGTCCCACATCTCTGTATTACTCTGTGCTAATGCTTTTGGGTTTCCTGTGGGCAGCTGGTTGACCTCTGTGTGAACAGAATGCTGGACTAGATGGGCATTTGGTCTGATCCAGCAGAGTTCTTATGTTTTTCATGCTACCTGGCAACATGAGAACTAGGCTACCACCATTTTGACCCTTTCATCCATATTTTTCCCTAATTCCCCTTCCTAATGTCACAGTTTGCCATTTGCCCCAGTGCAAGGATGACAGTCCATTCAGTCAGTTTGAGGTTTGCTGGCACTGACTGGATCAAGTAACTGTAATGCACATCTTGTCCTATTAGTTGTTCCCTTAGCACAGCTTTCCCCAACCTGGTGTCCTGCAGATTTACTGGACTGCAACTCCCATAATTCCCAGCTAGCTCCACCATTGGCCAGTAGCTCAGTGGTAGAGCACATGCTTTGCATGCAGAAGGTCCCCAGCTTCATCCTTAGCATCTCCAGGCAGGGATGGAAATATTGTTTTCTGAAACCCTGGAGAGCCGTTGCCAGTCAGGTCAACAATACTGGGTTAGATTACCCAATGGTCTGATTTATGAACATAAGAACATGACTTATCCTATCTGGAGGGTACCACATTGGGGAAGTCTGCCTTGGCAACTCTGGTTTTGAAGGCAGCAAGCTCCATCAGACGAGCGTTTTATTGCACACTCGTTACTGGGCACGCATGGATTTTCACAGGTCCTTCTCATAACATCATCTGCCTCCCGTGCACCTCCCACCTCTTCTAGCCTTCTTTGAGCAACAAAAAAATCCACCCCAGACTTATTTTTAAAGACGGAAGTTGCCTCTATCTCCTGCTGTGTGCAAGAGAAGCAGCGGGATCAAAATGGCCCACTGAATGAGCCATGTGCACGTTGTTTACTGCCTCTTTCAAAATAGGAGGTAATGAGGGACAAACGCGCAGGTGGAGAAGTGATGGTAAGCAAACCATAAAGATTACGCATGATTTGTTGGCGACACAATGAAACACAATTCTCTTTGAATATGTTCCGTATTTCAAACATACCACAGCTGATCCGCTGGCCTTCTCCAAACCAGTGCACTTATTTTTCGTTGGCTTTGCGCTTTTTCTTTTCACAATTGCAAATGTTTCAATTTTTGCCTGTGCCTTTCCTCTCCTATGAAAATTCCTGGTATGTATTTATATAAAATGTATTGTTCTCTGGGGCTTTCTTGGAGAAAAGCATTTGAGGTCTATAAGAAACCAGTTCCCATGAACTTGACTTCTGCTGAAGAGTGGCAGCTGATGTAAGTTTGTTGGGTCCTTGAGAAATCCCATGAAAATTCAAGCGCACTTACTGATGAGAAGTGAGAGTGTTACTTGGTTACAGACAAACTAGAGTAGTCCACCACTGCCTTCTCCAGTGATTTACTTTAGAGGAAATAATGCTAAATGAAATATTGCTGGTAAAAAAAATTGGATCTTGGTTGTGTATTAATGATAATAGAGTTCACTGTTGAGATGAGTGCTGAGGCATATTTTGAAGAAGATTTCTGTCTCTCTGCACAGTTAGATAACTAAATTAAACAGGCAGGTGCTTTTATGACTAAGCATTCTAACATTCAATAGCATTAATTTTCAGAATATACAGTAGAGCTGCTATCAGTGTGTGCAACATGTAATTACAGTGTTTCTTTCGAAATGCTTGATTGCACAATGGGTGTGGAATTGGCTGCCTTCATTATAGCTTTGAATGATCGGGGTGGGTCTGCGTGGTTTTGTCAAGCAGGTGAATGTATAGATAGTAGCGTGTATGCATGTTTGCCTTTCTGTGGGAAAGAGGCACCTGACTCCAAGATAAAGTCATTAAGTTGCTGGATTTGAAGAGAACTATAAAAAGCTGCATCAGATAACACGTCTGAAGGTGTGAGGAAGCAGAAGTATTACAAATTTGGGCAAAAAGTGATGTATGACTAAATACTGGGTGCTTCCAGACAGAGGGCTCCTAGTGTCTAGGGCAATCACAATTACCATCATAAGACATTGGCATGGTTTGCACATAACACTAACCCATGGTATGTGTTATTGAATTCTAGAACATTGTGATGTGTTAAACATAGCTGTTCTAACAAACCATAGTTTGTTAACCACAAACAACCCAGAAAGAAAACTCATGTTTTGTTGTTAGGTTGTGAATTATGGGTTCTTTAAACCCTGAGTTGTCATGTAATCACCACTATCACCATCTTATTTCTGTCTCTATTTCTTTTTCTGATTGTATGGTCTCATAGGTTTAGTTTGTTTTTATTTGGATTTTATTGTGCATCTCTAGTTCAGTAAGCTGCCTTGGAGGCTTGATAGCAGAAAGGCAGAAGGGTATAAATGTTTTAAATGAAATACAGAAATAGATGTCACCCACACCAGCCTTTCTGAGGCATTGGCCGGGAAACGGGAAATCTATACCTCTTCTGCCATTACATTATGCAGTATCTCAATTAACCGCCATCATCATAATCATAAACTCCTAAGCCTCGACTCTGTCTTCTACCTTAGAAAGGTGGATTTGCAAGTTACATAGCATTACTCTGCGTTTAACAGAGGCTAGATGAGAGAAAATGAGTGTGTTGCATTGCACCGCAGGGGAGAAAATGAGGAGGTAGAAAGCACAGATGAGTTGGGCCTGAATTTCCTTTTACACACATTCTTTGCAAGCCTGGCCTGTGAGATGTTTTGGTATCTGTGCACACCTTTAAAAAGAAAAAAATAAGCATTTACTCACTTCTAGTCAGAAGAATTGTAATGGTTGAGCAGGAAGGGGGAAGATAGGAAACGCTTCTGTGTCAGACTGCTTGCCTGCCCGGTCTTCTCTACTCTGTGCTGAAAGGTCTTTCCCTTTGCATACCTGACACCTGATCTTTTTGACCTGGAGATGCCAGGTATTGAACCTGCATTCAAAGAGCATGGTCTACTGCTGACCTATGCCCCCTCCTTTCTTCCATGTTTCTGTCCTGTGTCTTTGTATTTTATTACTGTAAGCCATGTTGGGAGGGCTAATGCTTTGAAAAGCGGCCAAGGATTCTTTTAAATAAAAATAAAAATATTTTTTAAAAATTCTCACATTTTTAAATGGTGGCATCAGAAGTAAGCCAGCATTGCAGAGCCAAAGTTGATAGTGAAATAGTGCATGTGAAAGGAGCGTGGCACACTAAATGCAGTCTCACCAGGCGAACGTGGGAGTCTTTCGGTTGCAGAGTTCTTTTTTGGGATCCACCTTTAGCTCGGTTCTAGCTGGGTTAAAAAAGTTTAGATTATTTTAGATCAGTTTAGAAGTTGCCAACAAGGAAATCAATATCCAGCAAACACTAAAAATAGGTTAAACATCCTTACTATTTACCTTTTATTGACTGTGCAGCCCGCCCACCTCTGTGAGTGAGCAGAAATGGCCAAAGAGAATCATATGACAGAAGCTACATAATGATGTGATAGAAACTACATTTCTAGCATCCCGACACTGGACAGCTATTACTAGCAGGTTCAGCTGTTTTTCCCCTTCTGAAGTTGCTGTACAAAGGGTATTTTATCCACAGCTCTGGACTAAGAAGCAGGAAAAATATCTGTACCAAGATAACCTGAATTCTGCAAGATGAATAGGTTATGGAGATCGTGCAAATTTTCATGATTTTTTCTCCTGGTCTGCTGCTTGTTATGCGAAGGTGCCATACAAGACACTAAAGGACAACTCTAGTGTGCAACTACTAGGCAGTAGTTAAAATGAAAAACAAGTTAAATCGGAAACTCTTAGGAAGCTTGATTCTGTGTCCAATATCACGTTCTCTAGCTTTTTTGTGCTTCTGCAGGATAGTGGCATAGATAGAGTAGTGGCGTGATCTTATAGTGTTCATGCTGCTTGGTCGGGCTCTCACTGAGGGGCTGTGGCTCAGTGGTAGAGCATCTACTTTGCATGCAGAAGGTCCCAATCCCCAGCATCTCCAGGTAGCACTGGAAAAACACCTGCCTGAGACCCACAGAAAGTCAGTGTAGACAATACTGGGCTACATGAACCAAGGATCTGGTTCAGCATAAGGCAGCTTCCTATGTTCCTGGTTAGGGCAGCCTTCCCCAGTAGTGCCCTCGAGATGTGTTGGACTACAACACATCTGGAGAGCACCCATCATTCCTCAGCCAGCATGGCCATTGGGCACCAGTTGGGGAAGGCTATGTTAGGATATATGTTGGCATCTTCCAGTTCAGACTTGTGTTTTCCCATGCGAATGTCTTAATTGCACATTATCTGGATGGGTTAAGGAAAATTTCAGAGCTGTTTATAGAGTTGCTCAGTCTAGAGTTTTCAGTTTTGGCAATGCAAAAATAAATAAATAAATGTACAGCTGTGTTTTTGTAACTAGGTCACGACACACGAGCACTCGCTCACACTTATGCTGTTGCCAAAGCCTGTCCAAGCCAACACAGTTGTTCAGGGCCTGTTTTTCAGGTCTCAACGAGAGCATTAACCTTGTTTGGGGGCATGTATCCCAAAATCTGCTTCAGCTATGGGGTGGTGAGTCTTGAGGTTATGAACCATCAATACTGTACAGCATCCTCTGATTGTTTCAGAAAGAGAAAACCTGAACACCCTAAACCAAGTGGGGAGACATAGCTCAGCAGTAGAGTAGGTTTCATGGAGAAGGTTGCAGGTTCAGCCCCTGACATCTTCAGTTTAGAAAAGGATCAGGTAGCAGATGAGGGGAAGTAGGTGAGAAAGCAGCAGGTAAATTGAAAACATTTTGAAGAATCAGTAGAATTGCTAGCTATTTCTGACTGGCTTAGGCTTCTGATTCAAGTTTGGGCCAATGGTTAATTAAAAGGCCAAATATTAGCTTGACTAATTCCAACTGTTGGCTTTTTATGGCTTGCATGAGATCCAGAATAAAGGGCCTACCATGTGCTTCACCTCCAAGGAGGAATCTGTGAGGTAAAGACTTCTGCCTGCAGGCCTAAAGGCCTCCATTTCAACCCCATGTGTGTGGTATAGGCTTGATGTTGTGGTTAATTATAGAGATCCAGTTCATGAATACTTTGGCGAAGAGAAATACAGTCATGTTTGTGGTGGTTGTCTCAGGGGCCACCTACAAATTAAATTCTTAATTATAAACATATGCCAGGCTACCTAGTTGTAGATACCAAATGGCTAAGAATTGGAATACTTAGGCTTTCTAAACTACTGGCTGTCTGAGGATTTTGTGTTGTTCTCACGTTTGCGAGATTTTTTTTTTTAAATATTAATTTAATCTATGCGTTCAAGCAAGTTCTTAAACTCACAATATGCATTGAAATCTCTGTAAAAAAATAACAGCTTACTAGAATAAATGCCTTTAATGGCATTCATCAACATTTCTACAATTTAGACTCCACTCCTTTGGACATGTAACATTACATTTAGTAGAATTTACATTTGAGTACACAGACATAGAGGCAGTCTGCTAAGCTTGAGATCTCTTTCCGAAATAGAAACGAATGTTGGGTGTTCCCCCACCCCCATGAACATACCTCATTGGAAAAGCGAAGACGCTGGAAATTAAGCTCTGTTGAAAGTATGTTATGGTTAGGAAGTAATTAGAAAATACTGACATGATTAAATGTTGAAAGAAGAAGCATTTGAAGGGACCAAAAATAGCTTAGAGAGTCTAGTTTGGAGATTAATTCAGAGGAAATCATGTTGTGTCACCTGAGCATTGGAGCTCTTAACTATGCCTAGTTTCGATAGCGAAACACCTGCCAGGACTCGTTCTCGGGTTCTCGTGTATTTATTTCAAATGAATGAAGTAAACAGAGGCAGCTTTGGAATTCTCATACAGCCCTTTATCAACTTCATAGGAAGGTGTAATGCGTGGCTGATACAGGGAAGAGCAAAGGTGCAAAGTGATTTTGAACTGCCTTTGAAGTCTGTAAGATTTTACAAAAATGATGCTCATATTCTTTTCACTGGGCCAGTGTATCCTAGAGTTCTTCCACTTGAGGCTTTTACTGTGCAATCGCCCTGCCTCAAACATGGAATTTTTACAGAGGGTCCAGACTTTGGGCTTCTTCAGACACACGCTAAGCCATGTTTAAACCACTAACCCTTTTGCAGCAAATGCTTAGTGAACATTTTAAACCATGTTTATATAGCCACCATGGTTAGGTGTTCACCCGGCACGCTAAGCCATAATGTTTAGCTCAAAATGCTTAACCACTGTGGCTTAGTGTGTCGTCTGAACAGGGTCGTTGTCTTCCATTTGTAACCCTCCTATGTTTTCCCACCACTTCTTTCTTCTCTTTTCTTACCTGAAAACAAAAATCCATTAAGGAGGGAAAGACAGAATAGCTGCACAATGCCTTTTGATTGGTAGCTCTTGGAGCCATTATTCTGGAAGCATGCTTAAGGTGTGCCTGCTCCAGGTTAACCCTCTTGGCTATTGAAGTCTTCCGGGAGGCTTTCCTCGTAATCTCTTCAAGTTCAGAGACTGGTGGCTACATGGAGCAAAGCCTTCTGCGAATTGGTGCTGTATCTTTGGAACTGGGAAGGTCCGCTCTGTCCAGTTCCTTTTGACTTTCAGGGAGTAAGAGAAGAGCAAAGCAATTTAAAGGATTCTGATTTGTTTGCTGAGATTCTCTAAACCATGGGTTGGCACAAGGTAGGTCTCCTGATGTTTTGGGCTTCAACTCCAAACATTCCTGACCATGCTGGCAGGGGCTTCTGGGAGCTGAAGTCCCAAACATCTGCCCATCCCTGCTCTAAACTGTTTCGTGCTCATTTTTATGCTATTTTTTATGTCTTAGTTTATAAATTGTGATGTTGCTCCTATGTATATTGTCATTGTTGGGTGTGAGCCACTTTAAGTGGTATAGAAACAAGAATAACAATGTGCTGATGTGGAAACTGCAATCAAATATTGCAGTGTGGAGTGCTTCATTTCAGCATTCCACACACTCCATTCCGTTCTCTCACTCTTCCTCGCCTGCTGCTATTTTCCATTCTTTTCCATGGCCACTGATTGTGCTCAGTGCTCTTTAGGCTGCTTTGGAGTTTTTTTGGTCTCCTTAAATTTCCCCCCTCCCCCAGAGTTTTTCATACTCTGCAAACCTTGACGTTTCCCCAAGCCTTTCGATAAACCTCACTCTTGTGCGCAAATGGTGCCATTTTGTCTGCATAAGGACCGGCAAGTTGGGCTGTATTAATAGAAGTTTAGCTTCCAAATCACGTGACGTACTGGTTCCTCTCTATTCGGCCCTGGTTAGGCCTCATCTAGAGTATTGCGTCCAGTTCTGGGCTCCACAATTCAAGAAGGATGCAGACAAGCTGGAGCATGTTCAGAGGAGGGCAACCAGGATGATCAGGGGTCTGGAAACAAAGCCCTATGAAGAGAGACTGAAAAAACTGGGCATGTTTAGCCTGGAGAAGATAAGATTGAGGGGAGACATGATAGCAGTCTTCAAATACTTAAAAGGTTGTCACTCAGAGGAGGGCCAGGATCTCTTCTCGATCCTCCCAGAGTGCAGGACACGGAATAACAGGCTCAAGTTAAAGGAAGCCAGATTCCGGCTGGACATCAGGAAAAACTTCCTGACTGTTAGAGCAGTACGACAATGGAATCAATTGCCTGGTGAGGTTGTGGCCTCTCCCACACTAGAGGCCTTCAAGAGGCAGCTGGACAACCATCTGTCAGGTATGCTTTAGCGGGGAGTTGGACTCGATGGCCTTATAGGCCCCTTCCAACTCCAATATTCTATGATTCTTATGATTCTACCCTGTTTCCCCGAAAATAAGACAGTGTCTTATATTAATTTTTGCTCCCAAAAATGCGCTAGGTCTTATTTTCAGGGGATGTCTTATTTTTCCATGAAGAAGAATACGGTACACATTTATTGTTGAACAAAAAAAAAGGAAATTTATTACTTGTATACGGTACGGTAGTAGTTGTCATCACAAACCAGTAGGTCTTATTTTCGGGGGGATGCCTTATATTACAGCGAGAGGGAAAACTGGAAGTAGATCTTATTTTCGGGGGATGTCTTACTTTCGGGGAAACAGGGTATGAACTGAGATCACTATTAGTATGTATTAGTAGATGCATTTAGCTTTTTTTGTAATGATGTATTTTAATCTGTTTCCTTAAACCACTAAGAGATATTTTTCAATAACGTAAGCAGTATATAATTGATTAAATAAATAATATATGTATCTAACAATACTTCCAAGGATCATTCCACAAAGAATGTTTTGTTAGCATCAGGTTTGTCAAATATGGATTGACCGTTGATTTGGATTTGCACACTTCTAGCATTTTAGTTCTATAAGGAGTTCACCTCAAAGTAGTGGGAGGAGGAACCTTGAAGCTGGTGGACGAAGGATGCAATCCAACAGGGTGCTTCCACCCCCACTGATTCTTTCCGCTCCAGAGATTCCCTTCAGCAAGTGATTGTACTGAGCAAGCAGGACGCACTGCTTACGCCAGGGAGATATCGCACTTCCTAGGAAAAATTAGCAGAATCACTAATTCTTTTGGAGAATCACTAATTCTTTTGGAAGGAGGCAGGTTGGTGGAAAGCCCTTATGTGAGCTTCGCCAACTTGCTTCCTTCCAGCTTGTTTCGGGTTGCCATGGAAGCACAAAATTCCCACTGCACAAGTGGAGGTGGGCACTTGGGCAATGCACTCAGTGGGGCAGAAGAGAATCGGTCGAAATATAAGTGCTATGTTGGATTCTGCCCAAACAGCCATGCAAATCAGTTAGTAAGCTAAATTTATGAGCCATTTCCATATGGTCTGGTGGCATGTTCCACAAATATTGCCTTAAATGCATAGCACTCTAGCTTACACCTAATGAAGCATACCTGACTTAAGTCCCAATAAAAGCTTGTAGGCTTGTGCAACCTTTACATTTGCATAGAATTCTTCATCAGGCTAGCCTTTGCATCCTATTTTATTCAGATTGTTTCAGTACTTTTGCACTAGTCGACTTTGGCAACGCACTTTGCACATTTTGCATCTAACTTTTAAAAACCTATTTTTGTTGTTAACTACATCGGCGTCCAGATCGTGTCTTAAGCAATATTAAAAATATGTCCTAGTTTAAGGCACTGAAGAAATGTTGGGGAAGAGAAAAATTCAGAGTTGTGCATGATCCAGGGGAGCTGTTTCCTGTATGGGACTTGCCTCCCTTTGGATTGCCCAGATATTCATAGCCTGAATTTCAAGTATATAGATGGTGCAGCTTTGTCCTGCTGCTGCCCCCTGCCAAGTCTGAACAAGGTTATGGCACAGGTATTTAATTACTGTACTTCCTTCAAAGCGGTTTGTCTTCTTCCACTTTTGGTTCCCATTTAAAATTGAATTGAGAAGGATTAAATGTCTATTCAGTTTCAGCATAGGATGTTAACACAGTTCTGTTAACATAAAGGAGTACAGTCATCTAATACTGAATGTACTGTTCTAAAAACGTTGGCTTAAAGTAGTGTAGAAACTGGTCTCCCTTTCTCTGCTCCCTCTCCCTACTTCCCTATGCATATGAAATATTTTACATTATGCTTCCTGATCACATATACTGGAATATCTTACAAAATTCCCACTGTGCTTGAAGCAGTGTCTGGAAATTGTAATTCCAAGTAGTTACTAGAATAGACAGATTCCAAATATTTCCTGATGACTTTTTTTATTATTATTTGAAAAACACAAAAAATATAAAACTGTTTGGGATCTTAGCTCAATTGTGATAGGAAAAGGCTATAGTTGAATGGTGGAGCATACGCTTTTTGCAGGTAAAAGGTATACATGGTTGATAAGGAGATAAAAAATAAATAGACCACTGTCCGAAGGACCTTACAATCTAAATTTCAGCAGAAGTGGCCAATCGCAAAGGGAAGGGAGAGGCACCTTTGATAGTAAAATACTGAAAAAGTAACGTGATTAAATGAGCACATGGTTTGTACAGTGCTAATGACAGGCTGGTACCCTCTGCTCCTGCCACAGGTGTCTTTAGAGTCAGGTTATATGATCAGCAACTTTGCTGGTTGGCTAGAAATCTGAACAGGAGCACTTACTCCACACTACAACATTTTGTCACAGCTCCCACTTGTTACCTAGTAAACCAGCCACTCCCAATCTCTATTGAGCCAAAGAGTCAAATCTGAATTCCAGCACTGATAACAGATCTGATGTGTTACTACAACACTTCTGACCAATGAACAAAATGTCCTCAACTGGTTGAATTAAAAGTGGTGATTAGGGGCAGTTCCAGACAGCGAAGATAAGGAATGAAAAGGAACCACATTGAGGTACGTTTAAATCAGGAAGCAAACCAGAGCAGTGTGTTGGGGCAAGCTGAAGCTCCCTGCCAGAGCATCAATGTTTAATCTAGCTCTTTTATTGGCTCCAAGAGGCAATGTTGTTAAATGGGTCTCCGGAGAAAAGCTGTGCTTCTATCCCTAAAAGTGGATGGTCCTTTCAAGGTCAGGGTTAAAGGCCATTAGCGAGCAGAGAATTAGAAGCTTGTGGATTATACAGCATTACAGGGGTAATCCCTCATTGTTAAGAAGCCTGAAATTCAGCAGCAATAAAAATAGGAAAATGATATGGAATGTAAACATGTTCAGTTATATTCTTTTGTCTCTGCCATCCCAGCCTGCTTTTCATATTGGGCTGCTTCAGACATGATACTAAACCATAGTTTAATGTTATGACAACAAGCCTAGCCTCTCCTTGGGCTCACACGTTCCCCCCATCCTCTTACGTGGCTGTAAGGAGGAGTTTGGAAAGTATTGCTTCCATTTTTTATTAACAGCAGTGTACTGTGAAGCCCAGACAAACTGTGGCTAGTGGAAACAAGCCAACTTAAAGCCATAGTTCATGAAGCTGGCTTGTTTCAACTTATCATGGTCAAGATTGATGCAGTTCAGAGGACATGCTAAACTGTGATTTATTTAAAACAGAAGCAGAAGCTTCTGATCATCTCTAGGCTGGAGGAGGAAAGGGTCATTATTCTCATATCGCTAAAATGTTCCAGCTTAACTTTAAAACTCTGATTTAGGAGTAAGGCAGAGTGTGGAAGGGGTTAATGATGGCTGAAATATAGATGAATGTGGAGTCCATTTTTCACTTCTTTTCAGTGTATTTTCCTCCTCCGCCCGCCCCCACAAAGGAATCCTACATCTTGGCAGGAAAGGAGTCCCTTTTGATTAGCATGCATGAAATGCCAGAGTGCTAACGTTTGTACAATATATATCTGTTCAATACGTTTCTACCCAGCCTTTCTGCAGTTCAAGACAGCTTGCAGGGAAATATTAGAAACACAGTGAAATGGCAAACTACTGGCTATCTTTGTGATATCTGAACCTGGCTGGAGTGGCTTACAAACCACACTAAACCCTTAGAACAAGCCATGGTTTTCAGGCTGGTTTGTAAACCATCCCAGCTATCCACCTTTGCCAGGTTCAGACATCATAACAACCCACGCCCAGCAAGGGTAATTATATTTGGGTGGCTTGTTCAGGGAGGGAAAATAAGCCACGATGGCTAATCCCCCCCGCCGGGTGATGGTGTGAACCCAGCCATTGTCTCTATCCACCCACCTACCTTCTTACCTTATAGCTAACTTTTAACAGATTTTTAGAGGGACCAAGAGTGGGTTAAATTCTGAACAGTTAGGAACATTTTGGCTCAAAATCAGTGTAGCTAATGAGGCCGCTGAAAAATGGAGGGAAAGAGACCAGTTCTCCTTGCCTTGTAAGGGGTGATTATAACAAACAGTATTTTGGATTTTAGGTGCAGCCTTTCACAACCTGGTGCGCTCCCAATCTGTTGGACTGCAAACCCCATCTTCCCCAGCCAGCATGCTAGTTATAATCCAACACATTGGGAGTTTGCCAGGTTGAGGAAAGCTGTTTAGGGCACAGTTGAATCAGTATTCTGTTTGCTTAATTTTAAAGCTCTGCAACCTGCTTTCAGCAGTTGGAATTGGAGGTGGGTTGAATACCTAAATAAACAATGTCATTCCCCTGCCCCCACCCCACCCCCAAGTCCCCAAACAAAAGCTCTTAACCCTATCGGGTTATTTTGTTCAGTCTCGCAGCAAAACCGTAAGACCGGCTCCACCTGTGCTTACAGTGACCCTAATGAAGACTTACATCACAGTTGACTTAGAATTCATTTATAATGTGAGCTGGCTTCAGTTCTTATTAATAGCCCCATTTTACAGATGGGGTAATGAAAGGCAAGAGGTGGAATTTGTTCAAAGGCCAACCATGTCTCTTTCTTGATGTAGGATTAGAACCTAGGCCCAATAACGTTCTCATTCTGAGAAGAAAAGAAGCTTCTTCACGTATGGAACGCTCCTTCATTTTTCTTTATCAAACAGCCTTCTCCAAGCTGCTGCCTTCCAGATGTTTTGGTCTACAAATCCCAACTGCTCGAGCCAGTGTGGCCAATGGTCAGGCATGAGGAGAGTTGTAGTCCAAGAGATCAGGAGGGTACCAGATTAAGGGAGGTTGTGTTAGATCATAAATCTGTGATGAGGAACCTTGGCCAGATCTACACCAAGCAGAATAAAACAGTTTGAAAACAGTATATGGAGTGTGTCCTGGGCCCCAACAGTTGTCAATAACCTTATAAACAGATTTATTTATTTGTTTGTTTATTTAAAACATTTCTTAGCCGCTTTTCAGGGCAGGAGCCTTCCCAAGGCGGCTTACAACCACACATAAAACAGTATAAACATTAAAAGCAATAAAAGCATATGCAGTAAAAGTAATAAAAGCTAATAAAACATTAAAAGCAATAAAAGCTAATAGTAAAAACTAACAAAAACAAGGGCAGTAGCAGCAAAACTGTATTCATTTATGAGAACGCCATAGTAAAATAAAATGTTTTTAAGGCCTTCTTAAAAGCCTGTCAGGATGGAGTTTTAAAGCAGTAGTGTAGATCCTGCCCTTGTTGTCTTCTCTCTTTCTCACTTTGTATTTATTTCATGAAGCTGATTTATCTCATGAGGTTGATTGTAGCTAAGATGTGGCAGGTAGTGGCCAAGAGTATGCGCCATGAGCCAGAGAGTTCCCAGTACTAATTTCACCTCAGCAGTGAACTTGCCAGGTGGCCTTAAGGCAAGGCACCATTCTTTTAGCCCCACACCTCCATTTCTGCAGTGTGTACCTGATAATACCGGCCTACTTTACAGGGCTGTTGTGAACACTCACGTGGAATTTATTGAGCATTTTGTTGTGAACAATCACATGGAATTTATTGAGCATTTTGAGTGCCTTTTAAATGCTAAGGTTTCTGATATATAATTAGTATTTCTCCATAATAATTAATTTTTATTTTTTTAAATTATTATTTCTCCATTAAAAAAAAGCCTAATGAAAATTTCAGATAAAGCATTATTTCACCGCTGCAGAAAGCGAGGATGCGAGGGCCCCTTGTTTCTGCCTGCCAAAAGCATGCTGGGCGGATGATGATGGCGCATACTTGTGACTTTTGATGTAGAGGCTAAGGTCACAGTGGTGGGGAAAATCCATGCCAGCACAAAGAGCCTTGTACAGTCTCTGCTGGAACTTGGCAGCCCTGAGTTGAGAGCGTCCTTTGTGAAAGAAAACTACTGTAGCCAAACTAATATTAACCAGTCTCTGCAGACAGTCTGAATGACCCACTGTTCTTTACCCCTTGGGAAGAAGAAGGGAAGAAAGCTGAATTGAAAGGTCCTTCAAGATGCAATTCTGTGCATGTTTAGACAAAAAAAAGTCCTACAACTCCCAGCGTTCCCCAGCCAGCCAAGCTGGTTGGGAATGCTGGGGATTGTAGGACTTTTTCCGCTGTCTAAACGTGAATAGGGTGTGCCCTTAGTCTACAAAGTAGAATAGTCCTTTGTAAACAGGCATATAATAATTATAGCCCAGGTGAGAGAACCTATGAAGTCTATAGCATTATACCAAACTGTAAAATGATGCAGCTGGGGATGAATGGGATTTCCCCAAAATTGTGGCCTTATATATGAAAAGATCTGAATGGAGGCTATCTCCAGTGTCCTAACCCAGACATGACTGCTGTAGAGGTTTAGATAACGCATTCTTTTTGCTTGCAAACTGGGAAAAGAACCAAGGTTGCACTTCCATACACACATACCTGGAAGTATGTCCCATTGAATAGGCTTTCACTGGGAAGTGGCTGCACATTGCAACTCTGTATGAGTCCCTTTCCAGGCACAGTTGGAACAGGGGTTCATTCAGAGACATGTGGAATCCTCCTTAGTAGCTAGATCGTTCCCATGCTCTCAGTCTTGCTTACAAATCCCCTGCCCCCCTCCTAACATGCAGCAACTTAACCTTTTTAAAACTGTACCTTAATTGCTTGCATACAATGAATGTCACGTCTAGTTTGGCTCTCCATGTGTAAGCATGTGGCCTTATACAAATCTATGGAGTGACTATATTTAGAATACTGTGTACAGTGCTGATCACTGCACCTGCAAAAAGTTAAAAGGGCAGAAAAGGGCAACTAACATGATCAAGGAGGTGGAGCAACTCCCCTGTGAGGGAAGGTTACAACAGCTGGGATTGTTTAGCTTGGGAAAAAAGGCAAGACATGATAAAGGTTAATAAAAGTACACACAGTGTGGAGAATGTGGATGGAGAGACATTTTCTCTTCCACTTTCATAATACTGGAACCCGGGATCATCGCATGAAGCTGATTGGTGGGACGTTCAGGACAAATAAAAGGAAGGACATCTTTACACAGCGCATAGTCAAACTATAGAATTTGCTACTAGTCCTGATGGCTAATGCTACCTCCAGTACCAGAGGAAGTATGGCAATGTACAGCAGTTGCTGGGGAACATGGGCAGGAGGGTGCTTCTGCACCCATGTCCTACTTGTGAGTTCCCTGTCGACAGCCGATTGGCCACTGTGTGAACAGAATCCTGGTCTACATGGAATCTTGGTCTGATTCAGCATGATTCTTCTTCTGTTCTTATGCATTTGTGGTGGTGAGTAGGACTGGGACAATGAGGAGTGGGAGTTTAACCCTTCCATCCGCGATGGTCTTGATGAAAATCACCTCTCCCCCATCCCCAAACAGGCAGCTATTAGCCTGAGAGCAAAGCTGCCTGTCTGTGGGTATTTCCCTCTCAAAGCTAATTTAGTTTGGAGCAGGCGGCCAAGATTTTCATCAGGACCATGATGGAGAAGGGTTAATTCCCACCTCCCCATGTGCTGCAGTCCAAATTCTGCTTGCACCCTCCCCCATGGAGGCTATTTACATTTTGAACTTTGCATTTTTATTACTTACGCACAATGGAAGTCGTATTTAGTTTGGCAATAATAACATTTTTGAGTGTAAGACTGCCTCGACTTATTTTTAAGTAAAAAAAAAAAAGGTCTCGACTCTCAAGAGTGTTAGGATACGCCACACCAATATTTAAAAAGCGTGTGGAACCTCTATTTTATGAAGGAAATTAAGCCTTGGGGAAAATCAATCGTGGTGGAGCCAGAGCCGGAAGCTGGGCAGAGTTTGGAGGCTGTTGACAAGTGTAATTCTAGAGTTAGATCTTAGGTTCCATCAGACCTAATAATTTAAAGTACTTAGTCTGCAATCCTTTGCCCTGCTCCTGAGTTGTTATTGCTATGTCCAACTCTGAAACTCTGGGTTATTTAGGGGTTTAACAACCCAGAATTAAGCCAATAGTCACCCATGGTTAACTGGATTATTTATTTATTTGTTTGTTTGTTTATTTATTTGTTACATTTATATACCGTCCCATAGCCGAAGCTCTCTGGGCGGTTTACACGTAAACCCAAAAAACAGAAGGAGGTAAGCAAAGCAAGTCAGAAAGAAGAGAAACACATTCTTAGGATGCAAAATGTTTACTTTCATATATAATCTATGACTGTCGCCATAGATTACCAATCTTTTTGCTAGAAGAAATTCTTCAGACACTTCTAACAACCCTCTGAGGAAGGCCTTAGAATAAAGGACAGGCCGAAATACATTGGACTTCCTGAAAATAAACATTTTGCATCTTGAGAACGTGTTTCTCTTCTTTCTGACTGACACATAAACAACCCAGAGATTCCAAGTTTGGATGTAATGGTAACAATCCAGGAATGAGGTGTTCCTGGGTTGTTTAGGGAAGTGACAAGTGCATGGGAGGCAGTGTGCTCTCTCGCTGACAATCCAGACAGCTGTTACACACAAAGTGGGTCAATATATTCATCTTCATGTGTATTACAATCCTAATTCAAAGAAAAAGGGAGAGTGAGAGAGAGTGAGAATGAGTTAATGCTAGAGAAGGGGTGAATGCAGGCTCTTCTAAATTCCCTGGCCCCAAACCATTTAGAACTTTATAAGAAAGAACCAACTTGTGAGTTGTGATCGGAAGTACATAGGAAGCCCATGGAGCTGTCTTAAGACTGGCATTATGTGGTATTTTTAACATGTGCACCATACAAGAGTCTGGCTTCTGTGTTTTACACTCGCTCTAGTATTCAAGGGCAGTCCCACCTAGAATGCATTACAGTAATCTAGAGGTAATGTGATTAAGGCATGGACCATTGCGATCAGGTCTGACTTGCTCCATCAGTGTGCCTGGAGGCTAGTAGCCAGGTTGCTATGTATCTGCCAAAGTGGATTACTTAACGGGACATAAGAGGAAAATGAGGGGAAATTGCAACCAATCTGCACTACTGCTATTACTAAATACAGTTGTTTAGAGTGTTCCATGTATTTGACACACATCATCTCACTTACCGTTAGAACAGCACACTAAGGATATCTTAGTAAATACTACTACTACTAATAAGTGTAAAATGGATACAAATCACCACTATTCCAGAATGCGTATCCTATGCTTATTCAAAGATGCTCAAACTAGCATTCATAGTTCTTCCATGTACACCAGCCTTTTATCCATACATAATCCTGTGAGGTCGGTTAGACCCAAAATATTCAACAATGGGCCCAAGATCACCCAGTGAGCATTGTGGATTGAGTGAGGGTTTGACCCCAGATCTACTGGTTCTAGTCCAACACTCCACCTCATGGGCTAACATGGGCACTGTTGCTTAGTTGCTGCCATTTGTAGCAATGCGTAGCTTGGTGTAGTAGAAATATTTATGTTGTCTGTGGAATGTGCTGCATTGCTAAGCAAGTGTGTTGTGGTATGCAGACAACCCCATCTGCTGAAGCAGTTGCAAGGCAGAGTAGTTTTTAGTAACAACGGGGCTTTTAAATGTAACAGCCACAAAAGCTGCGGAGTGTACCATTAATGGGAAACTAATTGTCGCACAGGGTGTGTCCAATCTTTTTAATATAGGCAGTATAACTAACGTAACTGCCGTATTAGCTCAGGATGTGACTGCCCTTTGACTTCAATTTAGCCTGAGTAACAGCTCCTCTGGGTACGTAATCTCAAACCTAACCAGAAGTAAGTAAAAGGAGTTCAGAAATTCCAGATTCTACCTACACTTTGAACCTTTGACCCTCCAGATTCTACCTACACTTTGAACCTTTGACCCTTCAGCCTGTAGTAATAGTGCAGTTGATTGTCGCAGAAAGGAATCAGAGTATGCAGTAAGGCTGATTTGAATTTATATGACTTTGAAAGCTAATCTATAGATATATAAAACGCTTAGGTATGTTTCTACAGGCTTCTGCGGATACAAGTTGCTAAGCAACAATAAGAATGTGTAACGACTTAATGTTTCTGTACAAGCATGATTGGGACGGTGCTCTGTTATGTTCTGCTGCCCCTTGCCCGACTCCTCTGGGCTTTCCAAGGTAAACCTCCCCACCTTTCTGCCTCTTCGCTCCCCCCACCCCACGAAGGGGGCAACGCCACGGTCCGGAGCATGAGTGAGGCACAGCCGCCTTTCTGCCTCTTCCCTCCCTCCCCACGAAGGGGGCAGCGCCACAAATTAATAAACTTTAAGTTATGCTACAACGGCGTACGTTACGCCGGGTACAGCTAGTATACTATAATGGCTCAAGATTGAGGTATGAAGAATTTCACATTTCAGGTCTCTCTGACATGAAATCACTCAGCCTCCCTTCTCCTCTACGCTCAAAAATATCTAAAATATATTAAATGGTCTGAAAATGTGATATGTAATACACCCACACTCCCTATTATCATAATCATTGATTAAGGTTGGCACATACAATGTTAATTGTTATGAGATACAGACCTCCTCCCATATGTACCTGCCCAGACCCTAAGATCATCTTCAGGGGTCCTTCTCTGTGAGCCCCTGCCAAATGAAGTGAAGTGAGTGGCCACCAGAAAGAGGGCCTTTTCTGTTGTGGCACCTCAGCGGAGGAATGAGCTCTTTAGAGTGCCTGGTGCCTATGTTATACTCCTTTTGGCACCAAGTAAAAACCTTTTCATTTCCCCAGTATTTTAGCATTGCAGCATCTTAGTCTTCTAAACTCTGCTGTTTAAAATCTGTATTTTAAATCTCAGCATCGCTGATAGGTTTTATTCTGATTGTACTTTTATATTGTGGTTTTTAAGTTTCCCTATTTTATATTTTATGCTGTACCTTGTGGTTTTAATTTTTGTGAACCTGCCAGAGTGCTTTGGTTTTGGGGTGGTCTAAAAATGAAATAAATAAATAAATAAATAAATTCCCAGCTGCTTCAGTCTGCGCTGCAATGGACCAACACCATTCTGAATCTTGAATTATGCAGTGCACCTTTCAAAATCAAAAGGCACTTTTCGAATGTCTTTTTTTTTTGCAGACAACAGTCAGCGGCTCATGAATAAACAAGAGCCGATATCCTGTTCAGAGAAAGAGAGAGACAGGCCGTGTCTACACCAGCCTGATAGTCCAGGCTAGTCAGGCCGTGTCCCTGTGCGTCTGGAAAACCCGATTATTATTATTATTATTATTATTATTATTATTATTATTTATTTATTTATTTATATAGCACTATCAATGTACATGGTGCCGTACAGATTACACAGTAAATAGCAAGACCCTGCCGCATAGGCTTACAATCTAATAAAGTTGTAGTAAACAATAAGGAGGGAAAGAGAATGCAAACAGGCACAGGGTAGGGTAAACAGGCACTGGGTAGGGTGAAGCTAACAGTATAGAGTCAGAACAAACTCAATATTTAAAAGCTATAGGGAAAAGAAAAGTTTTTAGCTGAGTTTTAAAAGCTGTGATTGAGTTTGTAGTTCTCAAGTGTTCTGGAAGAGCGTTCCAGGCGTAAGGGGCAGCAGAAGAAAAAGGACGAAGCCGAGTAAGGGAAGTGGAGGTCCTTGGGCAGGCGAGAAGTATGGCATCAGAGGAGCGGAGAGCACGATTCTTCCCACGGTCTCAGGATAGTCCCGAGACCGCGTGCCCATCAGGGGTGGGAGGGTGAGCAATTCCGCCATTCCTGTGATAGCGTGGGAGTTTAAGGGGCACGCAGACAGTTCCCCCCCACTTTTTTGCTGGAGTGGGGCCTCGCTCTTGCATAACTGGCCCCACTCATGGGGGGGAAATGGCGGCTGTAACATGCCTCTTTCCTCCCAGCATGTCACATGCCATGTGTGCACTCTGGGGGAGGATCTCGCAATCAAGATGTTACGAGATCCTCCCCACTCCCTCCTGGAGGTGTAGAATGGCCAGAGAGAGAAAGAGATTGAGCTGCCAGAGGGGGAGAAACATGCTACTATATACTGAAGTTTGTGCATACATGTATAGCAGCTCACTGAGTTGGATTCTGAGCTTTTTAGGACATGAGAGAAAGAGCTGTGAATCACAGAGAGAGACTGGGAACCACTCTCCTGGGCAATGGCACCCACTCACCCCAAACTTTCACCTCTTTCTAAAAGTGTCCACCATATTTGAAGTGTCCCCCCCCCCTGAGATCAAGAGAGCTAGAAACTTGTTTTTTATTTTAAACCCAAAGTCTGAAAGTATGAGGTAGACATTTCCCTGGAACTTCCTTTAAATATGGTAATATGCTTACATCTACCAGGCTCAAGCTATGTTAATAAATGAGCTTCTAGCTCTTTACATGGAATAGCTCAGCTATCCACAACCTTGTGCCCTTCAGAGGTGTGTGATTACAGTCCCCATTATCCACATACAGGCTGGGAATTATGGGAGTTGTAGTCCGATACAGCTGAAGGGCACCAGGTTGAGGAATGCTGGAATAGCTCATAAGAAGACTGGTAGGGAGAAACCATTTTTTAAAAAATGCTTCTCAATTCATTTCTGCATGAAATCTCATTATATATAATTAATCTCTCTTGTTTTTGGCAACAGCTTAATGCAAAAAAGCACACAAATTGTTCCACTCAGTAAAAGCCTCTCATATTATTCTTTTTTTTTTTTTTTGCCATAACCCATGGAATAATTTGCTTTGCTTTGGAATTGGGAGATTTCAAAGTGAGTTAATATCTGCTTGAGTCGTTGAATTTCTGGAGAGCTCTGACTGTGTTATATTGTGTAGCCCCAAATCTAGTTTAGCCACTAATTACCAAATGCAAATTTCTCTCCTTCCATTCTGTTTCCATAGGAACAAACTGCATCACAATTCAGGCTAATCTATAAGAACAGAAAAATTCTTAACAGCTAGCAAACCAGCACACTGCTTATTCATTGAAACAACCACCACCTGTCTAACTATAAGAATCACCCTTTACTTCAATGATGTTGCATAGACTAAACACAGTGATGTACAGGAGTAAAATTGTTTTGGGAAAGTAGAACTTCCCAAAGTTCATTGACATCCTGGTTACACCCAGGAGGTCCATGGTGATGTGCAAAGATGTCCATGGTCATACGTGTGCATAGAGGGAGGGGAAGGGAGGGGTGCGTTGGGCTGTGTGGAGAATAAATGTTTTCCCCGTGCTAAAAAAAGGAATCTGGAAATGCCTTTATTCTCCCAAGACAATGCCTACAAAGCTCCAGTGAGAAAACAATGCAAGTGACCCAGGTCAACCTGGTGGCGTAGTTGACAAACTTCCTCATATGGATAGCACCATTTCCTCTACAAAAAATATTGGAAAGAGATAGAAGCAATATTTTTAAGACAATTCACTGGCTGACAGCACAACCCTACATCCTACAGGACCTAATTCCCAGGTAAGGGCATATAGGATTGCAACAGTCCTATGCTGAGTAGGACACAGTGGGACTTGCTTATAAATTGAGATGCATAAGATTGCAGTGATTGGTTGTAATCCTTATACACACTTACGTGAGAGTAAGCCCCTCTGAATCCAGTGAGTCTTACTTCTGAATGAACATATATAGGATAAAGATTTGATGTTTTGGTCTTTTTGCAGTCTTTTCAGTTCCGATCTTGTGCTGGAACCATGAATGTGTTGCTTTTTTTAATTGCTGCAGTATAAAATTTATAAGTCAAAGTGCATTGTGAATGCTAAAGTTGAGAAAGTACCCAAAATATGGCTTAGTTTAAAAAAATTTGAGAAAGGAGGATGCTTACTTATAAATCTAGAGCGTTGGGTGTTTGCTCCTGTGGCAGTTTTGTACCTAAGCTTAGCTAGTGGTTGTTTGGACATAATACCAAACCTTGGATTGAAATCACATGAACGAGTAGTAAGGAGCCCCAGGCTCGTGTGCTCTCTCGTCTTTTCACTCTAATGGGCAGCATTAATGCAAACCATAGTTTCCTGGTTTTGGTGAAATAACAAACTATGGTTTGCCCCAAACCAGGATCAGACGAACCACTATTGTTTGCCTTAAACCAAGATCAGCTGAGCAACTATTTATGTGTTCAATTTCTATACCACATTCTGGCTAAGTTCAGACAACACACTAATCAATGTGTGTGGGGGTGTAATAGTAACAAAATGGAAAACAACCAGGCGTGTCATCCGAACTCAGCCACAACCTGCATGGTCATTATTCTGATAGTGGTATGAGAGTGATGGCAGTGGAGAAAATGGTACCTGTCCTGTCTTTTTCAGATATTGCATGTTCTGCTTTTTTAAAAGCTATAAACTGGAAATTTTGGAAGTAGCCAGGCAGATATAACTCTGGTTTCAAATCATACCTCAGCAATGCTGAGCATCCTTGAGCAAGTTGAAATCAATTGGTAGTTAGGTTCTGGGGGTGGGGGAGGAACAAGAGGAAATATTTACATAATGTGTAATTAACTTTTGCAGCTTGTAACTCCTGGTAGTAAGTGGTGTTTAATTTGTAGCCCACCATAGATGTAGCAGGGCACTGTAACATGGTTAAATGACTTGGCAATTTGATTGAACAATTTAATCTAGAAAGGGAGTCACAAAGTTCACAGCAGATTCCGCTGTAAAACTGCTTAGATATTTGATGTAGTCCTAATTTTTGAATAAAAATAGCTGCTTTTAAAAAAATTCCTTTAAAGAGATAACCTCGGATGACTTTTATATTGCGTATATTTATATTTGAGGCTTCAGTGCCTCTCCCAGATGGCTGATTTTCTCATGCCCTCCTGCTATATCAGGGCATCAAACAACCAGCACAAAAGATAAATGTTTTGTTTTTTAAAAAAACTGTACCCTGGCAGCTACTATTGGTAATTTAGAGGACTGTTTGCAGTTTCTTTTTATGTAACTCTTTATCATCTTTGTGAGGCTTAAGCAGAATCAAAGAGGAAGGAACAGAATTGTTTTGGACACTGATTAAATCCTAAAGCTTTTCCCTCTTTTTTTTTTTTTAAAAAAAATTCAAAGCCCTCGTTTGGTCAGGGAGGTTTGTGTGCTAAACCCAGATCTGCTGTCGGATCACTGGCCTGTCATTGGCAAAGTGCTTTCCCCTCAGCCTATGGCCTCATCTACACCAAGCAGGATATTACACTATGAAAGCGGTATATAAAAGGCAGGAGCCATACTACTGCTTTATAGCAGTATTGAAGTGCACTGACAACTCTTGGGGCCCATTGGCACATACACTATACTGCTTTCATACCACTGCATCCTGCTTGGTGTGGCTCCTGCCTTTTATATACCACTCTCATACTGCTTTCATCGTGCAATATCCTGCTTGGTGTAGATGAGGCCTATGTTTCCTATTGCTAAATAGCAACAACCGTGAGCCACCTCCACTGTGTGTATTACGGGAACCTGCAATCACGTGGTACAAATGCAGGAGCCTGCAATGAGACCAGAAATCAGTGAGCCGAGAACCTTGCATTTTCTTCTTCTTAAAAGCGTTTCTAGTCCTTAAGTGTGAACGTGTGGGACACTTCCTGGTGAAAGCCTCGCATGCCAGTGAAAAAGCTGAGCTGGATCTCCAGGGTCATGGGGTTTAGAGTTTCAATATAATGCACAACTTTCTTGTCTTCACTGCACCCCCTGCACATGTGTCGTGTGTGTGTGTTTTAAGTGTGATCCTATGGATTGCACTCTCAATATACAGAGGATTCCAAATCTGGAGGCCTTCACCTATCTTGTACCCTGCCAGGCAGGGCAAGAAGGGAACAGAGGGGATTTTGCTATCATAGAATAGCACAGTTGGAAGGGGCCTACAAGGCCATCGAGTCCAACCCCCTGCTCAATGCAGGAATCCACCCTAAAGCATCCTGACAAATGATTCTCCAGCTGCCTCTTGAAGGCCTCTAGTGTGGGAAAGGCCACAATCTTACCAGGCAACTGATTCCATTGTCGTACTGCTCTAACAGTCAGGAAATTTTTCCTGATGTCCAGCTGGAATCTGGCTTCCTTTAACTTGAGCCCGTTATTCCGTGTCCTGCACTCTGGGAGGATCGAGAAGAGATCCTGGCCCTCCTCTGTGTGACAACCTTTTAAGTATTTGAAGAGTGCTATCATGTCTCCCCTCAATCTTCTCTTCTCCAGGCTAAACATGCCCAATTCTTTCAGTCTCTCTTCATAGGGCTTTGTTAGTCTCTCAAACAAAGCCCTATGAAGAGAGACTGAAAGAACTGGGCATGTTTAGCCTGGAGAAGAGAAGATTGAGGGGAAAGGAGGACAGAGCTCCTGTATCTTTAACAGTTATCTTTAACAGTCCTTTCCATACACCATATGGAAAGGAGGACAGGGCTCCTGTATCTTCAACAGTTGTACAGAAAAAGGGAATTTCAGCAGGTGCCATTTGTATGTGTGCAGGCCCTGGTGAAATTCCTTCTTCATCACAACAACTAAAGCTGCAGGAGCTATACTAGTGTGAGGGCATTCCTATAAAGCAGCCTTACCCAACACGGTGGCCTCCAGATGTGTTGGAGTGCAACTCTATTATGGGAGTTGTAGTCCCAACACATCTGGATACCGCCACATTGGGGAATCCTTCCTGTAAAGGATTTCTAAGCTGCAATCTTCAAGCTGGTAACTCTGGGGCAGCCCTGCTATTCTTGTTGACTTCAGTCTGGAGAGGGCTGTAATTCCCTAAAAAGTCTTACTATTTGAATATTCAGCCAGCCATCACCCGTAGCATTTGAATTTATTTGCTGTAGGCAGAAAGCTTGGGGCTGATTAACATTCTTGAAAGCTGAGATTATATAAATTACTGTTTAAAATCAGCAGGCAATATAAAGGCATTACAAGCCCACCTTACAGCTGAGCCCTGGCTGACGATGTGGGTCTTCCTAAAGTACCCTGCTTCCCTTTGAAACTCCACACTGTAATTTAGTGCTCCCCAAATTGTACCACATGGGCAAAATGTTGCCTGTTTTTCTTCTGATGTGGCTCACAGACTGAAGATTGAATATGAGTTGTATTTTTTTAATAAACAAATCAAGGGAGCTACTCTCTACCCACCCCCCAACCTGTCCCCCCCTGCCCTCCCAGACATAACTACGGGTGGCATTAATCTATGTATTGTATATGGGTGAGTCCTCAGCCCAGGAAGGGTGGTACTTCCTTTTACTATAAACACTGAGATTGTTTAGTTTGTTGTTCAGTTGTCAAAACCTCTCTCGAGCTTTGAACCGAGTTTTGAATTTCCATTCTGTCTTTGGTTACCAAGGGTCAGTTTATACAATCAAGTGGTAAAGTTTTCCCTGGACTGTACCACTTCAGGCTGCAAATGGGGTTTGTCATATTTTGAATGCTCCACCATAAGAAGGGGAGAACCCTAACCTCCCTTCACAAAGAAAAAATTGTGTGTCCTGATTTCCAGAGAGGTAGCCATGTTAGTCTGTTGCAAGCAATGAGGAGCCTTATGGCAACTTAAAGACGAATATATTTATTCTGGCATAAGCTTTCATAGACACTGTCCAGTTCAACAGTTGTGTGAACTGTTAACCTCAAATTGGCAGATTTATATAGTCTGGAGCAGGAGAGAGCTATAAACTGGGTTGTCAAAGGGAATTGGAGTGTAAAAAGCACAGTGATGATTACCTTAATAATTGTCAGTCACAAAACATTGTTATTTATTTATTAGATTTGTATCCTGCTGTTTTCCTCTTGCAAGGAACCCAAAGTGGCTTACATAATCCTCCTTTCTCTTTATCCTCACAACAACAACCCTGTGAGGTAGGTTAGGCTGAAAGTGTCAGGGACCGGCCCAAAGTCACCCAGTGAGCTTCATTTATTTATTTATTTAAAACATTTATTTAAACCCTATATCATTAGGATCTCATGGCAGCGTACAGATAAAAGCATACAGTATAAAACAATAAATATACACAGCTAAAAACAAATTAAACCATGAATCAGGTTAAAACAATATATAATTTAAAAGCTGTAAAAAAATTAAAACAGTTAATGGCCTAGTAGGGACTGGAACCTGGATCTCCTGAGTCCCAGTCCAACACTCTAACCATTACACCACAGTGCTGGGTGATAAGACATCATTGCGACGGTGAGCTGATTAACTATGTAATGTGATTTTTTTCATTTAAACACTCTGTCCCAATTAAAACCAGAGGAAATAGCGTGGAATGTCTTGATGAATAGTATTTCAGCAATTTTGAGTTGATATCGGTCTTTAAAATTCCTTTGTTCAAGAATGGCCACCTTAAGGTCATTGACAGAGTGCCCCCCCCCCCCCGGAGGTTGGAATTTCCTCTCATTGGTATATATCATCGGAGACATCCCAGAAATAAAAATAAAAGGTGAAGGACTAATGGAGGCTAGTGGCTCCAATGCTGGAGGGGCAGGAAATCCACTCCGGGTTTCAGTCAGAACTCTAAAGGAGCTGTCCAAAGTGCATATGCAACTTGAATAGCTCCTTTAGAGTCTTGAGTTAAACCTGGGGTGGATTTACTGCCACCTGGCATTGGAGCTACCAGCCTCCATTGGGAAAGACTATAGCTCAGGGGTTGATTGCATGCAAGAAATCTCAGGTTCAGTCCAGGGCATTTTCAGGTACAGCTGGGAAATATCGTAGTCTGACACCCCTGACAGCTGTTGCCAGTCATTGTAGACCGTTGGGGAAGGCTGGTATCGAGAGTTCTGGCTCGTGACAAGGCAGCTTCCTATGTTTCCAAGCTTGAACTTTTCAGGATACTGCTGATCTATGCATGAAATAAAAAGTTCAGCTTTGGGGTCATTCTAGGCTTTTTAATTTGCAGACCCAATTGCTAGCAAAAAGTATTCCCTAGCTAGCATTTGTATCTGCTGTTGTTTTAAAGATCCTGTATTGAGCCATCAATCTACAGCTGTTCGGAGAGGAGCAACAGGAGCTGTTGATCCTTGGAGGGCAGCGTGTTTTCAAGGGCATCCTCCTCAAAAGGAAAAGGCTCAGGAATTGCAGGAATTTGCGGAGCTGCCTGTGGGATTCGGAGGCGTACTTTCACGTCTTTTTATCTTGAGCAAACTCTGAGCCCCAAGTGATTTCCTTCCTCCTGAAACTCTTTGACATTAAAGTGACTCTTGCCCTGTGTCCCTCTTTTGCACTGTTGACCTTACTTTTTATCGTGTTGCAAGAATGAATCAGTGGACACATTACACTGGTGTAATCCCACTCACTTTGATAGCTTTAATGGAGAGTTGATTTGTAAGCATGTCCTGAGCCAGCACCTCCCTTTCCCAACAGAAGGATTTTAGTAGTCTGTTCTTTAAACTGCCTGGATGATATCCAGCATGGAATGGGAGACAGAGGCTCAGTTCAGGCAATGACCCTTTTGCCCACACATGTAGCCCGTTCTACCTTCTCTTCATGGCACACCTGAATGCGCTATAGAAGTTGCCAATTAACCATAGTCTCCCATTTTATCCGAACCAGGAATCTATGATTACCAGCTTTAGAACAAACCAGGATCTTAAGCTAAGTTCAAATTGTGGTTTAAGATGCTGGCTAGTTCCCAACCTTGTAACCATAGCTTCCTAGTCCAGACAAAATGATACGCAGTGGTTAATTGGTGGTTTCAGGGTTTACTCAAATGCTTGGAAGTGGCTGAATGTGCAGGCACAAGACTCATTCATATCTTGATTTCCTAAGTAGTGATTGTATCATCTGAACATAGCCAGAGAAGCAGAATAAGGCTTTGGCTCAACCTTTCTCCCAGCCGTGAGATCGCTAGGTAGCTTTGAAGGAGTCATTGTTCACTTCACTCATTGTCTCCAAAACTGAAATATGACCTCCAACCTCTGTGTGGTTGTGGGAAGGTGAGAAAAACAAGGGAGTGTAAAACACTTTGCTCAGTAAAAGTGCCATATAAATGATTAACGATGATGACAGGTTCCGGAAGCTCACTGAGCTGAGTAAACATGTAGGACAATACTTTTATCCTCTGCATCAGTTAAGTTATACTGGAAGACGGTTCAAAGCCAATTGGACTATAACCCTTTTCAGTTTGTAGAGAAATAGCCCTATGCTAAACAAATAAAACATGACTAAAATCCACTAACGGCTCCATCATAAAGAGTAAAGAATTTGGCTGGTGGTTTGATTGTCAATACCTTTCGTGAAAACCTAATAAATACTTGGCCCATTTCACACAGTTTGGCTTTGGAGGCCTCAAATTCCAAGAGGTGCTCAGCAGGAAGTGCCCAGGGCTCCGCTTGGTTTAAATGTAGCATATTCATTTAGCAAGCGTGTGTCGGAGAAACCTCTCCTCTGGTAAATCTTGAACGATAATCCCAAGTCACCAGCCCTTTATATTGTGTCCTTCAGTGTTTCCGTCCAGCGGAAATCTCTCTCCTTAATGTTGCCTAGAGATAAGTCTGACTTTCGGTTATCAATGCAAATTTTTGAGAGCCACTTCCCTTTTCCTGCTGCATGGGCTTTTCACGATGCTCATATTGTCTCCTTCCTTTCCCCCCTCCCCCTACAATGCACACCCACCCACCCCGGGAAACAAATGTTATTACAATCTATCAGAGCTTTGGTGCTCCACCCATATCCTCTGGCTTTAATTAGAAATCTTCAGAAACTCTGAACTGTGGCCTCTTTCTCCCCTCCTCTTCCCTGCAGATATGAAGTTTGCACCCACCAGTCCAACTCTGTTAGATGATCATAGGCTTAGATGTCATTCCTGGCTTGCTACTGCTGCTGCTTCCTATTATTATTATTATTATTATTATTATTATTATTATTTACATTTATATACCGCCCCATAGCTGAAGCTCTCTGGGCGGTTTACAGAAGTTGAAAACAGTGAACATTAAAAAGAAATATACAAAACTTAAAAGCATAAAATACAAACAAAAACAGACACTATCGATTTAAAAACAATTCTGGGGTTAGTTAAAAAAACTCATCATATGCTGTTAAACGCCTGGGAGAAGAGAAAAGTTGACCTGGTGCCAAAAAATAACAATGTTGGCGCCAGGCGAGCCTTGTCCGGGAGATCATTCCAGAATTGGGGGGGGGGGGGGAGCACTGAAAAGGCCCTCTCCCTTGTTGCCATTCTCTGAGCTTCCCTCGGGGTAGGCACGTGGAGGAGGACCTTAGATGTTATCAATAACCAGTCATTGATATTATAGCGAAATCTGCAGGATGGGAGGATGAGGAGGCGAAGTTTGCCTCCATTGCTCCTTCCACCCTGCATTGGATAATCGGACACCTCTGAGTATTTCCTATTGATTGCGCCCTTATGGTAAATGGGGCTATCCGTGATTTCCACTCATAGCCAAAGGGGGATCTCTATTATAATACTCCTGTCACCAATTGACTGCTGAGGGAGGGTGCTGTTGGACTCATGTCCTGCTTATGGGTTTCCGTGGGCAGCTGGTTGGCCCCTCTGTGAACAGAATGCTGGACTAGATGGGCGTTGATCTGATCCAGCACAAGTCTTCTTATGTTTTTAATGATGCTGATGGAGGTTAAACTGCAGAATTGGCTACCACAAGATGTGCTGCTGACCACCAACTTCAACAGATTCAAAAAGGAATTAGACTAGCCTTCCTCAACTTGGTGCTCTTCAGATGTTTTGGACTTTAACTCCCATCAGCCCCAGCTAGCATGGCCAAAGGTTGGGAATGCTGGCAGCTATGATCCAAAACATCTGGTAGACACCAGTTTTGGTAGACTGAAGTAGTCAGATTCTGGGAGGATAAGGGTATCGATGGCTACTGATCATGATGGCTGTATATTACTTCCAAGATCAGAAGTACCCTGTTTCTGGATACCTGTTGCTGGGGAATAACAGAGAGGGCTATTTTCCTCATGTCCTTCTTGTAGGCTTCCAAGATGCTAGACTAGATCACTCTTTCGTCTGATCCAGTATGGCTCTTCCGATGTCCTTGAGAGGTTTGTGAACCTTCCTGAAATATGTCTTTCTGGTCACTGTTGGAAGGCAGTGACATATCACCCTACCTAAATGTACCAAATAAATAAATGAAGACTTGCAAGCGAAGTGCTTTTAGATGTTCTAGCCTGGATGGAGTTGACTCTTTGCTGGCTGATTGAACATGGTGGGAGTTATTTTTTGAAGAAAGATGCATAGGTTCGCTCTGTAAATGCACTATTCGGTTGATCCCAGTTTTATTTTATTTAACTGGATGAGAAAGATCCCCTCGTCACCAAGCTCAGGGACTTAGCTAGGGTGACCATATGAAAAGGAAGACAGGGCTCCTGTATCTTTAGCAGTTATATTGAAAAGGAAATTTCAGCAGGTGTCATTTGTATATATGGAGAACCTGGTGAAATTTCCTCTTCATCGCAACAGTTAAAGCTGCAGGTACCCTTCCCTCTTTTAAATCTGGTCACTCTAGTATAGCTCCTGCACTTTAACTGTTGTGATGAAGAGAGAATTTCACCAGGTTCTCCATATATACAAATGACACCTGCTGAAATTCCCTTTTCTATGCAACTGTTAAAGATACAGGAGCCCTGTCGTCCTTTTCATATGGTCACCCTAATTTAGCAAACCATGGGATTATGGCATACTCCTATATAAACAAGGCACGTTTCAGGATTCCACCTGCTCATTCATTTTTGTTTTGCAACTTTGCATTGCTGAAGTGAGCTTTGTGGTTTCCAATGCAATGACCACTTCCCCTGGTCGGGCTACTTAAACTGTTTCGCCTTGGCAGCTTCACCTTGAATTTTTAGCATTTTGATGTTGCAATAGGGCTGTCAAGAGGCAAAATTAAGATAGAAGCAAGAATGAAGTTCTTTTTTTAAACAAAAACAAACAAAGTGGCATCACAGAGCAAAGTCTGTGGTCTGTGGTATGCATTGAGGTTGGGGTGGTTGCTAACTAGCAACGGACAGAAAACTTAGTAACTGTCACTCCCGAGACCTCCCAAAGGCTGAGAGATACACCTGTGTGATTCCGGGGTGGGGGGTGTTGGGGAGAAGAAGAGAGGCAAAGCATTAACCCGAAAACTCCAAAAATAATGGAAGTTATTAACATGTGTCAAAGTGTTTTAATGACAACAGTTTCGGGATCACTGGAAATTAACAGCATAAATAAAATATTAGCACGAAAACTGCCCTGGTAGTGACTGAAACAAGTCACTACCAGGGCAGTCTTATACGTGTCTACTCTGAAGTAAGCTCCATTGTGGTAGCATAACGTATATTCTTCAGCTGAGTTCAGACCATTAATCATCAATTTCTGTATTTTGTATGAATTATAGTGTTAATGTTCATTATATCGTATTAAACTACAGTGCTCCTAGGAATATATTTATTTAAGTGTTTATTTTATTGAAACAAAGTGGGCAATTTACATGTACATGCAAAACATTATTCCACCCTTAAAGTGGCCTAGAAATAATTTTTGAAAGATAGATTTATTATTTTTGTGTGCCGGTCGGAGGCTTTTTCTCTTCTCTTCCCCCTACCACTGCTTTGTGGTTCTGCTACTTTTTTTTTTTTACTTGCCTTATAGTTCAACCCCATATACGTTTTTGATGGACTTCGGGCAAGACACCCTTCTCACCGCCATTGCCACCAGCTGCTATTGCTCCTCCTCCTCTTTCTCCTCCTTGCTACCACTTGCTGGTTTGAGAGGCCGAGAGCCAGTGAGCCAGTAGGCCGTGGCACCTGCTTGTCCTCCTGGTCATCACCACCATTGTCCGGACCAGAGTGGGAAGTAGGTACACAAGCAGGATGCAAGGGTGAAGAGGAGGAGCAACTCCAGGGGGCTCTTGTTAGTGGGACCCTCATGGGCGAGTGCCCTTGGTAGTCGCCCAATCAAGACTACTCTTGATAGGTAAGGCCGCTTGTGATTGAATGCTCTTCAAGAGCCTTATTAGTGCATTCTAGGTCAGTTGATAAATTTAATGTCACATGGAGGACATAGTGCCTGTTGGCTCCGTTCCTGCCCAAATCCTCATGTTTCATGGTTCTCAATCCAGTCATGGGGGTGGGGTTCTTGTCATTAGACCAGGCACAGCTTTTTAGACCTTCATCCAACTTCTGGACAGTGGGAGTAGTAGTAGTAGCAGGGAGTCCAATAACAGGTGTGCGGCCAGTGGGCACAGCTCTGCTCTTTTCCTCCATCTGAGGTTAATGGTGTGGAGGAGAACGCACGAGTAGAGCTAAGGAGAAGGCCACTTTTTTGGCATCTAGGTTGCTATGTGCAGGGGAAGTATTGTTGTATGGAGGATCATTCAGTAAAGTGAGTGTACACACACACACACATACACACACATGCAGTCTGAAGTGGTATAGCTCAGATTCTGGTTTACTGGCTCAGTCATAAAGTTATGTTTATAATGAAAACAAAGAATCCAGGCTGACGAGTTCCCTGAGTGGCATGGCTAGAATCCAGGAACAATGAATCTACCCGTACACTGCGCTCAACATCTAAGGTCCTCCTCCGAGTGCCTACTACTCGGAGGATGGCAACAAGGTAGAGGGCCTTTTCAGTGGTGCCCCCCCAATTATGGAATGATTCCCCGATGAGGCTCGCCTGGCGCCAATATTGTTATCTTTTCGGCGCCAGGTTAAGACCTTTCTCTTCTCCCAGGCATTTAACAGCATTTAACAACATATGCTAAATTTGTTTGTTTTTTAATGGACCCCAGAACTGTTGTTGTTTAAAATGGATACTGTTTTATACTGTTGTTTTTATAGTTTTTGATGGTTTTAAATTTTATATACTTTTTTTTAATGTCCACTGTTTTTAACTTTTGTAAACCGCCAGAGAGCTTCGGCTATGGGGCGGTATATAAATTTAATAAATAAATATATAAATTTAATAAATAAATCCACCTCTCTGAATGGCAACTCTATACAAACCCCTTTGCTTCCCCAGAAGTGTGACTGTCCTATATTGATAATATTACTACCATGGTTACGAAGTCTTTAACAAAGGGAAGTGACCACTAAAGCTCTTAAAATACACTGGGTTGACTAGAGTCTCTGGTTCATTTAGTTGGTTGGTTGCATTTTAATCTTGATTGCATCCAAGGTTGGTTCAGGCCTTGGGATATTGCTTTATATACCAAGTTGGACACTGTCTACTCCAAGGGTCCCCGAAATGGATCCCATAGGAGATTAGGGTTAGTCACATAATGACTGCCGTGGGGGCCTGGCTAGTAAAAAATGAGCTAAACAGAGGTGTGGAATTGAAATAGTGAGGCTAGAAGCTGGGGGGAGGGGAAAACAGCAAGGCAAAGGGTAGAGAAAGAGTAAGGCTAAGAGGGGAAGAAGCTGGCCTAATCTACACCTGCCACTTATCCCAGGGTGGTCACGACGACGTCCCTGCACGTCCAAATGACACGCAGCTGATCCCGGAGTGAACTGGGGACCAGCCCTCAGTTCTCCCAGGATAGCTGGGACTGCTTTTTTCCCATTTCCCCACCACCACCACCATCTCAATAATAATAATAATAATAATAAATAATAATAATAATAATAATAATAATAATAATAATAATCCTGAGCTCCATGGGCGGTGTGGCTTTCCCTCTCAAGGTCCTCCATCTTCCCCACAAGTAGCAGGGCTCAGGAAACAGGCACGGAGCTGTGCAGGGGGAGGCGAGGGGTGAGGGGGAGAGCATTTTTGCCATCTTTGGGATGACGCTCAGCGTCTTCTAGTGCCAAGTTTGTTGTAGGTTGTTGTTGTTTTTTAAACTCACCTTTGCGCAGGATCACGCCCGTGCAATTGTGCAAATGTCTCCTCTTTTTTTTAAAAAAAATGGCGCCCCGGAACATCCCTGTTTATTTCCGGGGCAACTCATTGGCGTGTGGCCCCTAAGGGACAATCCTGGAAGTGGAAAACTCTGTGATAGTCCCTCCCCACAGGGGTGCAGGTGTAGATGAGCCCACAGTGAGCTAAAGTTGTGTGTGTGTGTGTGGTGGGGAAGAAATAGTGAGGCTAGAAAGGTAGGGAAAGAAGACTGCCCTAACATTTTGCAAGCCAAGGTATTTATTAAAAGAGGGCAGGGACCAGAGAGCTTCATGAGCACCCTTGGAGATGCCTGTGGGAGCCGTGGCGCCCATGGGCATCGCATTGGAAACCCCTTCTGTACTCTGATAAGCAGTGACTCTCTGGGATTTCAAGCAGGGATGTTTTCCAAACCTGCTACCCAAGATTCTTTTGACTGGACATGCCATGGATTAAAACCTGGGATCATCTGCATGCAAAGATGAGCTGTGCCACTGAGCCATTATGGCTCCTCTCCACAACTGTCTGACAAAAGTTAGTGTGTGTGCATATGCCTGTGCGTGCATTTTAGTTAAAGATCATTGCGTGGTCAGCTGGTGGCTTCTTTGGAGTGGTAACTAATGTGCAACAGCAAACCAACAGTGTGTTGCAAAACAATTGGCTGTCCAAATAGTTGTGAAAGGACTCTTGAGGCCTGAGCCAGAGACGGGCTTTGTTTGCCTATGGCTTTCTGTAAAACCAGACTAACAGCAAGCCTAATATGGCTTTAGAACAATACATAACCATTAAGTGATTTCTCTCCACCACCCTCTCCCCCTGTATCACCTTTCACTTACAAGACCTGAAGCAGCAATGGGCAAAAACTCTCTTATGTCAAAGGTTGCATCTCACTGATACCATGATGTTTCTTTGGTTTGCATCAGCTTCCCCCAACCTGGAGCTCTCCAAATGTGTTGGGACTACAACTCCCATACTTCTGAATGACACCAGGCTGGGGAATGCTGTCTTAAATTCTGAAATTAGCTGATGGAGTGTGGAGTAAATGACATACTAGCTTTCATTTGAAAAGCAAGAGTCAAACTATACGTTGCGCTAATTGTATAGCCTGTGTAGCTGAGGCTTGTCTTGCTTTCTACTCTAGTGCAAGTACACGTGGTCGCAATTTGGATCAGGACCACAGCACTCTAGTATGGGAGGTTTAAAGTTTCCAGCCAACATACACTTCCTGTGCAGGGAGAGGGGGCATAATCTCCATTGGAGTCAGTCAAGACTTTTTTCCCATGGGGAGTGAGATTTTGGGAGGAAATGGGTGAGGAAGAAGCCTCTTCTTATTCTGCTGCTGCTGCTGTTGTTGTTAATATTAATATTTTATTAAAGTTTTATAGTTCCCAATAACCAAAAACTCTTTAACCACCACCCCCCCTTTCTGCTGTGCCATGGTCCTGATCTGGATTGGGGTCATGAGCACTTACGTGAAAGCAAAAAGTAAGACAGCTCTAAGCTGCACGCCATGCAAATTAGTGTAATATGTAGTTTGGCCCCAAGATTCAATCTAAACTGAATACAACATCTGTTTAGGCCTTTGCAACCTGTATTGTAACTTACAGGCACATCGGTTTCAAGGAGTCTATGGTAGAGAGCAGAGGATCTCATCAGTACTATTTTTCATGGCCATTGTGTTCACCAATAATATTTCTATCCTACGCTGTCCAGATCTCAAAGCAGCACACAGACAAAACTAAAATCTACGAAAACAGGTCTTATATCTCAAACATAAAGCCCAGTAAAATCAGAAAGCATTGAAAAAACACAAGTCAACAAACAGCACTGTTGGTTTTCATAATCAAAGCCTTGTTTTAAAAGATGGGTTTTTATAGAGACCCCTTAATTCTGAACTTGAAATATAATGGGGGGATTCAGATGATCCTCCATGCAACGGGGGCTCCTGACTTGCTCAGGATTGCCCCTTAGGTGAAGCCCTCCATGCGCACATTGGTACATGTGTCAGGCCCTTAGTGGCATGCATCAACTTCGTAGATAATGGTGGCCTGTGGCTGCAGGATGTAGTAGATGCAAGGGCTGGGCCATGTGGCCCCACAACCCTCTCGCATCTTCTTTGAACCCATAAGGGCAGTTGTCAGAGCCTTTCCAATGATATATCACGTTACAAAGCTTGTTCTAGAGCTTTGAGAATATTAATGAAAAGGCACTGCTTCGTGTGGCTGCCAATGAAATATTCATTCCTTATGATGGCATGTTGAACAGGGCTCATCCTATAGATCTTAACTAGAAAGGATTCAGGTACTCCATTATAGCTGGGAGGCAGCCAAGTAAAACTGAAATGACAGACACGTAACCAGTATGTGTGGGTATTGTACCTGGGAATTTATTTAAGATAGGGGTGAAGAACCTCCATCCTGTGGGCCTAAACCAGCCTGGAGGCTACTGGAGGCCTGGAGAGAAGATAGGAAAAGGAATTCCTTTCTTATCTCTGATTTGTGATCAGAGATAAGGAATGTCCTACGTGCTGCTCCCCCTCCTATACTGGTGGATGTAATGGTTCTGTGAAGCAAGACAGGGCCATAGCTCAGTGGCAAAGCACTTGACTTTCATGAAGACTCAAGTCAAGTTCAAACCCTGGTACCTCCAGATAAATAAATATCAGGTCACAAGGCCAGGATAGACCCTTGACGAGCTGTTGCCAACCAGAATAGACAGTACTGGGGCGGATCCGCATGTTGGCCCCAGAGCGCATTTATGCGACCCCAGGGCACCCCGAAAACGATAGTCTGTACTTGCCTGTAAAAAGAAACAAGGAAGAGACGACGACGATGACGCCGCCGACGCCACCCAACTTCCTGCTCCCCGGCTGGGATGGAGAGCTGGGTGGAGAGCGGAAAAAGCTCTCTACCCTGCCTTCTTCAAAAAGAGCTCTCCAAGCCGGCCGGGGAGCAGGAAGCTGGGTGGCGTCGGCAGCGTCATCGTCGTCGTCTCTTCCTCGTTTCTTTTTACAGGCAAGTACAGACTATCGTTTTCGGGGTGCCCTGGGGTCGCATAAATGCGCTCTGGGGCCGACGTGCGGATCCGCCCCTGGGCTAAGCAGACCAGTAGTGTGGCTCAGTATAAGGTCATGTCATGTGTTCAAGGCAGTGGAGATTGGTGGCTCCGATATCAGTGGGGTGGTGAATCCTCTCTGGGTTTTCAGTCGGATTTCTAAAGGAGCCATGAAGGTGTGGAAACACCTTGGATAATTTACTTCAGAGTTCTGACTGCAATGAGGAGCGGATTCACCTCCTCGCTGACTTCGGATCCACCAGCCTCCACTGTATCAAGGTGCTCTTGTCTTGCGTCTCAGATGAGATTTCTTACAGCTAAATCCTCCTGCGTTATTTTCTCTTCTTCACCAGATGAACGAGAGGCCGTCCAGAAGAAGACATTCACTAAGTGGGTTAACTCTCACCTGGCACGTGTATCCTGTAGAATCACAGACTTGTACACCGACCTTCGTGATGGACGGATGCTTATCAAACTGTTGGAAGTTCTTTCTGGAGAGAGACTTGTAAGTTCTTGTTCCAAATATTCCTTATGCTATTCCAATTCTAAGACTAACCTTGTTGCATTTAAAAAATAAATAAATCACAGCTTTCTGGATCACACTCTTGAGATATCTGATGCGGTTATGAGGAAATTTAATGTTTGAATTCCACTCATGTTTTCAAAATGTTTAATTTGTTCAGTGTGATTGAGAAATGCAAATTGTTCTTATTCTCATGTTTTTCTATGTTTTGAACCATGTCCAGTGGCTTATGAGCTTGGACCAGGTTTTTAAAAAGCAGGAGGGCGAGGCTTGTGCAGGACGAACAGCTATTGAGGGTAAAGGCTTAAGAAACGATGGATCGTTGGGAAATGAGGGGAAAGGTATCTGTGTAGAATCTGGGAGTACTTTCCCTCACCCTGTCCTCCCTTGTTGTGTAACAGGTATCATTTAGGATGCAATCCTATTGATTTGCCCTCGCTGCTTGGAAGCCTTTGAATTTGGAGGCTTCCGAGAATCCTGTGCCTTGCAGGGCTGAAGTTGGCGATCCTCCATTGGTGATTTTTTCAGCCTGTCTAGCAAGGAAATTTTGGAGGGGAAGGGGAGGAGGCTGGAGGAGGCTCAGGATATCTCATATCCTGGTCTCTATGGTCTCCTCATCTCTCCGCCCACCAAAATGCCCCCCTTTCCTCCTCCTCAGTCACTTTTCTGACCTCAGAGGTCAGCCAGTGTTTTTTTCCCTGCATCGGCTGTGAAGGAACAGGTCAGTGCAGGGGGGGAGGGGATGTGTGACTCCCTTTTCCGGGGTCTCTGACCTCGGAATGGTTTTTCCGAGCAATCCCTTGGGCACTCTCCCATGACCATAGGATTCTTCCTCACTGTGTTACACTGTTCACTACGCTCAACATCTAAGGTCCTCCTCCGGGTGCTTACCCCGAGGGAAGCTCGGAGAATGGCAACAAGGGAGAGGGCCTTTTCAGTGGTGACCCCTCAATTGTGGAATGGTCTCCCCAACGAGGCTCGCCTGGCGCCAACATTGTTGTCTTTTCGGCGCCAGATCAAGACTTTTCTCCCAGGCATTTAACAGCATTTAACAGCATGTGCTGAGTTTTTTAAACTGACCCCAGAATAGTTGTTTTTAAATGGATATTGACTGTTTTTGTTTGTATTTTATGCTTTTTATGGTTTTATTTTTTTTTAACTTTTGTAAACCGCCCAGAGAGCTTTGGCTATGGGGCGGTATATAAATGTAATAAATAATAACATTAATAACAACAACAATGGAAGGGTAGGTGAAGTGTTTCTTAATCTTTGTTCCAGCCAGAAGTATAATTTAAAAAGTGAAATAAAAACAAGGTGCGCCAAAGTACTTCATAAAAATTTGGAAAAAGTAGCCAAGCAGTTCCTTTTATAACTTAGCCGTGGGAAAGCACATTCTTTCTTTCCCACCCTTCATCATTAGTACCTGAGAAAAATAATTATAGGAACAAAAAGAGTTATATGATGTGTAATGCCACAGGGACCTGGTGATACACATTTTCAAACACTAATTAAGGCATCAGTATTCTTTCAGTGTACCTTCCCTATGTTCCAGAAACCAGCTTTTTTTTGTCAAAGTACATTTTTGCTTTGTCCCCTAAACACCTTTTTTAAAAAGTTCCAGATCTTCAGAGTTCAGTTTCTTATGAGCAAAGTTATCAGCCATGATAGTTTCACCACTCAGAAACGATACAGGATCAAGTGAGCTCTGTATTACGTTCAAATTCATGCACAGGTTGTCCACTGTTGGAGACTAATGTTAGTCTAACCTAAGCCCCATTCATTTTAATGGATCTACTCTAAGTAGGAGTAATATTGAATACAAACCAAGACGGTGGGCGAGCAAAAATCCTTGATTTGGTCCGGATGGGTTCTTCTGTACCCACTGGGGCTCTGTACACATGATGAGAAAAGAATCATCTCGTTTTATTTTTGTCAGGAGAAGAAATGGGTTACACATAACTATGCCTGAAGTGCTTTTCATAATATAACTGGGGCAGCATTGTCATTTTCTCCAGTGCTGTCCCAGCAGAGCAGTGAGAATCAAAGGCCTATGAAAGCGTTTAGCATTCACGGCTTCTAGCTGCACCCTTCAGTGTAAAACAGAAAGGAGGGGGGAATTGCCCCAGGGAACGGGAGGTCCCTTTTTGTTCCTGGGACAACGCTATATTCAGTGGAAGACAGCTATGTGTGAATGAAACAACTTACATTTATTCCATGTTTGCCCCACTCTGCAAAAGAACTCTGCATATCTGGACTGTGGGATGGGAGGCACTGAAACACTGCACTGGGTCAACAGATATGGAACTAGGACCAGCTTTGAGCTCCCTGCTTTGAGCTCCAGCAGCCAAAATTTCACCTGATTTTATTTCGTATACAATAATATTGCCAACTGTTTACTAAATGCATTGGGCTTCCCTGAGCAACTTATATCTGTGAGACTTTTAGGAGCATCATAGAATCATAGAATAGCAGAGTTGGAAGGGACCTATAAGGCCATCGAGTCCAACCCCCTGCTCAGTGCAGGAATCCACCCTAAAGCATCCCTGACAGATGATTGTCCAGCTGCCTCTTGAAGGCCTCTAGCGTGGGAGAGCCCACAACCTCCCTAGGTAACTGATTCCATTGTCGTACTGCTCTAACAGTCAGGAAGTTTTTCCTGATGTCCTGCTGGAATCTGGCTTCCTTTATTTTCCTGATGTCCAGCTGGAATCATGGCTTAATTTATACAGGAGATGTTTCTTAGCTTGGTTGCCTGATCCTTAGAATGACTTTAGTGATCTGCATTTAAAGAGCACATACTAGCATGCCTTCCACAAACAACCAGATAAGGAGGTTTGTAAAAACCTTGAGATAATGACATGCATTCTAAAGTATGTTAGCTGGATTAGCTTTCTAATACCGTTTGCTGAGTCTCTTTTGCATATGTTTCCTCTATGCACATACTAATATTAATTTTGAATTAAATGGAGAACCCAATGCCATACTAATACAGTATTATCAAGTCTGAAGCCAAGGGCTTCCTCCAAGATGTCACAATCCAGAGTTTAGATAAGCCGACACTAAGGGCCATTTCCAATGCCTTATTATCTTGTTTGTAAATATGTCTAGGGTGGCAGCCACAAAATGGTCAAGGCCTTGTGTCCTTAGAACCCCAGAATGGGTGAATCTGAGAGAGCTCCGGCTATTAGGCAGTATAGAAATGTAATAAATAAATAAATAAATAAATAATAAGCCACACAATTGGAAAAGGTTCCAGAGTAGGGTGACCATATGGAAAGGAGGACAGGGATCCTGTATCTTTAACAGTTGTATAGAAAGGGGAATTTCAGCAGGAGTCCTTTGTAGGCATGCAGCACCTGGTGAAATTACCTCTTCACCTCAACTGTTAAAGCTGCAGGAGCCCTGCCCTCTTTTGTATCTGATCACATTAGTATAGCTCCTGCAACTTTAAGTGTTGTGATGAAGAGGGAATTTCACCAGGGGCTGCATGCATACAAATTACACCTGCTGAAATTCCCTTTTCAGCACAACAGTTAAAGATACAGGAGCCCTGTCCTCCTTTCCATATGGTCACTCTATGAATCCAGAGCTGCTTTTGCAGTTCACAATCCTAGTGTTTCCACAGAGGTTGGCATAAAGTAGGTTTCCGATATTTTGGACTTCAATTCCCAGCATTCCTGACCAGTGGCCTTGCTGGCAGGGCCTTCTAGGAGTTGGAAACATCTGGAGATCTACCTTCTGCCCACCCTTGCACAAAAATGTTCCTATTAAACAATTCTCTGGCTCCTCCTCAACATGTTTTCCGAATGCAAGTGGGGGTTGTTAGAGCAAAAACAACAAAGAATCTTGTGATACTTTAAAGTCTATGCTGTGGCATATGCTTGTGTAGGCAAGATCCTACTTCATCAGCTGTATGACAGGAAATACACTGTTGCAGATGCCTTAAATATGGCTTCTTGGGTTCATTACTGTTGAGAGTACTGTGGATTCCTGAAGGAAGTGTTCGCCTATGCATCACTTCTTACTTTATTTATATTAAAATCTATTTACCGATTCAGTAAAATTTATCTTCATTATTTCTGAAAGGCATTTCTTGGCACACTGTCTTTTTACTTGTTGTCTAAGAGGACCTTGAGGGAGACCACTTTCAACCTACAGATATATTACGAGAAATAAGCAAGTTTTTAAGTCAAGAGGCTAGCCCCTTAAGGTCAGTCGGCCAGGTAATTTAAAAGTCACAACAGAACATATTATTTCCCTGCTTGCAAAGGGGGAAAGGATCTGGTCAGCATGAAGAGGCTAGAGCACTTTGTGTTCCTTCCACTCCTGAGCAAAAGAAAGCACACACACACACACAACTCTGTTATATAAAAATGCTCTTCAGCCATTCAGTCCCTTAACAATAATTTCTTTATAATTTCTGAAAGCCCAAAGGTCAGCGCACATAAACAGATCTTCTCTGGTGAAGTTTTGCCCTTTACTTCACTAAGGGGGGAAGATTAGAAGGAATTAAGGTTGCCTTGCTTCTGTGTGCCCAGCACATAACTGAAATTCTTAAGCAAACATAAAAACAGTCAGCAAGGAAGCCAGCTTGCATTCCTCCTCGCTGTCCAGCCTCCTCATCCAACTTCCGCAGTTTAGAAATCTCATTTAAAGGATTGGAAGAGGAGGAAATGTGTTTATTATTATTTATATTAGTGAGCGTCTCTCTGTAAGCCTGTAGAGTAGGTCATTATTAATCCAATAACCAAGCAAGGAATTGAATCAACTTTCCAAGTTCCGGCCCATTCTACTCTCTACCCACTGGAACACGGTACATCTCCATATTCAAAACTTGTCCATTCTGTTCTTCATGAACATATGTTGTTTCAAAGATCAAGCCCAAGGTAGCAGCAGTAGCAGCAGAGAAACAGCACAGCGGCTGGCAGAGGAAAGACTGAGCACTCAATCCTACCCATTTACCTGTATAGATTTCCCGGTCGCCTTTGGCGACCAGATGAGTTCTTAAATGCAACACTTTGTAAATAGCTGTGTATAATAATGTTTTTTGAGCTACTGTCAGGGGACCTTTTCCGCATCAACGTCTCTGCCACAGAAGCCCTGCACATTCCAGAAGATTCCGAGATGTATCCAAGGGTGCTAATTCATGTATGTAGAGTGCTGGCCAGACTTGCTGGACCACACTGCCACCCTTCATGGACTAAGATGTCTTCTTAACACATCTGAAGGACACCCAAGTTGGGGAAGACAAGTCTAAATTGTACTCCTCGTGGAATCTTTCTGATAGGCACTGACGGACAAAATGAGAACTTTCCACTATTTTTCTTAAACGTATCTTCCAGATTAGGTTGTAGCCACATTTTCCCCCATAGATATCCCTATTTCTTAGGAAGTTGGAAGAGAAGATTAGGGCTCATAGTTAATCTGCTTTAAAAAGAAACTGTATCAGCAATATATATCTAGCTTTATATTTTGCACCTTGAAACTCAGGGAAATATCATTTTATGGAATTTCAAAGTGTCAGGCTAGATGCACACGGCAGATTTCTGAAGAACGCTATGAAGATGAACATTTTTCTTCTTGTTTCATAAAAGAGCAACCAACAAAAAAAAATGGTGGATGGGCCATGCTAGAGGGCAAAATGCATCTCCCAGGTTACTCTCCCTGTTACCACAAATCAGCTGAGAATTTCCCCAGCCTGCAAACCTTAATTACCACTGACTGTATTCCAACAGTGATAATTAAGCCTTGTTGGCTCAGCAGACAGGTTGCTTTCTAGGCTAGCTGAAAAACAGCTAGTCTCTGTCATGCTCTCTTCCTTGGCTTCATGACAGATGGCATCTCCCAAGACAGCTTCTTCCCATGAGGGATTTGGCCCCAGCAGGAATCCTGTCTGCCAAAAGGCTCAGTTTAGACATCACGTCAAACCATGGTTTGACCTAATCATAGCTTAGCTTGTTTATTCAGGAAACCGGGGTTATTTTTTTGTGTTTGCTTTGGAGGAGGAGGTGATGGAAGTCATTGGAAATTGCTCTGTGTGTGTGTGTTTAAACCTATTTGTCATGTTGGAGTGTAAGCCACCTTAAGCTTTTGGAAAGAAAGGGTGGAAATGTTTTCAATAAATTCGTCAGTAGCACGAAGGACGTAGGAGTAGGTGAGAAGCACACAGGACCCAAAAGGATTGTGAATCCATTGGGCTCTCCACCGTTAATGTCAACACAAGGAAGTAGCGGCACGAAGAGGAAAATAATTCGCCCCCACACTCGTGCTGCTGTGATTGAAAAGGGAATGGTGGGCCACATTCTGGGAACTAAAGCAGTTGTGATGGAGGCTGTGGGTTAACATTCAGGATCTCTGGTAATAGGACTGTGAAAGATCCCTGCCAGAAACCCCGGAGAGCCATTTCCACAGTCGACAGTGGAAGGCTAGATCTGGGGTGCAGAACATAACCAAGCCTTCCGTGATCTGGGTTACATCAGAAGCCATGAACCTGTCCATTGACATCACCATCCTGCCCAGTTTCACTTTCTCCATGCAGAGGGAACTCTCTGCACAGAGGAAAGGACTCAGCTGGAGCTGGGAGAGGCAGCCCCGGCTTTGCATGCCACTTGCCTTCCCAATGCAGCAGCCAAATGGGCCCAGTTGGTGCTAGGAGGAGCCAGGTTGGGCATGTGAAGGAAGACTCCGCTGGGGCTGTCAAGAGCAGCCACACTTCCAGCCCTAGTTAATTCCCCTGCTGTTATTTCTGATCTCAGGTTGGAGATAACATCAGGGATTCCTCATACTGCCCTCCCCTCCAGTTGCTGGCGTGTTTACTCAGAAGTGAGCCACCAGGCATTCAAGTGGGACTACTCCCAGGGAGCATAGAATTGCACCCTACATGAATTATTTATTTATTTAAAAAAATATTTAAAACATTTGTATTCTACCCTATATCATTAAGATCTTAGTGCAGTCCCTGGAATGCTTCTCCAAAATTGAATTTGGCCCTCCGACAGAAAGAGGTCGAACACCCCTGGTGTAGAGGATACTGTGCGCTAGGTACACAAGCTTGCTATGTACTTCTGATGGCCCCCATGTCACTTTCAACTCTGCTCAGGAAAAATGTGACTGGGTGGGGTGGGGGCGGTGTTACAGGGGAATCTATTGCTTCCCTGCAACTGGTGTTTCCACCTCATCCCAGAATGAGGCTGTGCCAGGGATCTCTGACACAGGGCATGGCTATACAAGGGTGGGTGGAGGGCGACGATCTCGCGATCCCCAGGATATCGCCCCGTCTAGCCATGCCCACAGGGGGAATTGGAAAACCCATTCTAAATTTCCCATTGCGACTTGGGGAACCAACTCATCTCTGATAGTTGTGTAGCTTTAAAACTGGGCAGCACTGTGGCTTTTCTGTCTCACCCCCTTGCCTGGTCCCATTAACCCCGTTGTGCTGGAGCAAATAAAAGGGGATGGAGAATGAGGGAGACAGACCGTATGAACGTCAGGGAAGGAGAAGCCCTGGTCCACGGAGGCCACTGCTGTTCACTGAAGATAGAAGCAATTTCCCCCAAAACCTGTCTACTGGAGATGCTGAGCATTGGTTGTGGGACCTTCTGCGTTCCAAGCATGTGTCCAACCACTGAGTGATGGGCTTCCCCAAAGTACAGCCAGAGTGCTGCTATACACCAGCGGTGGGGGACTTCTTTCCCTGAGGGCCCAATTCAATTTCCGAGAGGCTCTCGGAGGCCACATCCCAGTGGTGGGAGGAGACGAAGATGAAGTGGGCGAAGCCCAAAGCAAAAGTGGTGTGGCAAAATACCAGCATATTTTAGCTTAAAGATTATGTTGCCAATAACGAAGCCGTAGGAGAAACTTCTTTTATATCAATTTCTGGGGTTGAATTTTAACAAAATAACAAAACCATAATAAATAAATAAATGGACATATTCAGCTACATACTCAAAAGCCTCACTTTCAAATATCACAGTGTTCTAAATGAAAAAAAGAAGAAAGGGAAAGTAGTGCAAGTTACACATAAATGTCCATGAAAGCAGACCGGATGTTCAAATATAAGTCTGTTCGTAAATGGCGCCTGTATACCACTCTTTCAAATGTTGCTCATGTTGTTAAAAGTCTTCAATCCATTGCATTATAGGCAGTGAGCTTTTATCTTTCCAATGTTTATTTATTTATTTATTTATTTATTTAATTAATTACATTTATATACCGCCCCACAGCCGAAGCTCTCTGGGCGGTTTACAACATTTAAAAATAGTAAACATTAAAAGTATACAATTTAAAACACACACACACACACACACACACACATAAAAAACAGTATAAAAACAACAGTATCCATTTAAAAACAATTGTGGGGTCCATTAAAAACAAACTTAACGTTGTTAAATGCTGTTAAAATGCTGTTAAAAATGCCTGGGAGAAGAGAAAAGTCTTGACCTGGCACCGAAAAGATAACAATGTTGGCGCCAGGCGAGCCTCATCGGGGAGATCATTCCACAGTCGGGGGGCCACCACTGAAAAGGCCCTCTCCCTTGTTGCCATCCTCCGAGCTTCCCTTGGAGTAGGCACTCGGAGGAGGACCTTAGATGTTGAGCGCAGTGTACGGGTAGGTTCATGTTGTTGTATCAGTCTTTTGGCAGTCAAGAGGGTGCAAAAAATCCATTTAAGCTGACCGTGTGCTACTTTCCAAGAAGCTGGCACATAATTTAGGATGACACGTACGTCTGAAAATATGAAAATATGAAAGAGTTTTCTGATACAAACTTTATGCATCTGATAATTTCCTCCCCAAAGGAGGCAACTATTGGATATTTCCTGGCTTTGGCACGGAAACAGCCTTGGTCGCCCTGTATGATGACCTACGTCGGGAGAAAGACGGGGAGTGTGACTCTGTTGATACTCCTTGATCTCTCAGCGGCTTTCGATACCATCGACCATGGTATCCTTCTGGAACGTCTGGCTGAGTTGGGAGTGGGGGGCACTGCATTGCAGTGGTTCCACTCCTACTTAGCAGGACGGCTCAAGAAGGTGGTGCTTGGGGGACATTGCTCGGCCGCGTGGACTCTCCAGTATGGGGTTCCGCAGGGGTTGGTCTTGTCCCCCATGCTGTTTAACATGTACATGAAACTGTTGGGTGCGGTCATCCGGAGTTTTGGAGTGTGCTGTCATCAGTACGCTGACGACACGCAGCTCTACTGCTCCTTTTCATCCTCATCAGGTGTGGCTATGGATGTGCTGAACCGGTGCCTGGCTGTGACAATGGACTGGATGAGGGCTAATAAACTGAAGCTGAATCCAGACAAGACTGAGATGCTGCTGGTGGGTGGTTCCTCTGATCGGGTGGGGGGTGTTCAACCGGTTCTGGATGGGGTTGCACTCCCCCTGAAGGAGCAGGTTCGTAGCTTGGGGGTTCTCCTAGAACCATCTTTGTCACTTGAGGCTCAGGTGGCCTCGGTGGCACGGAGTGCTTTCTACCAACTTCGGTTGGTGGCCCAGCTACGCCCCTATCTGGACAGGGATAACCTAGCTTCAGTTGTCCATACTTTGGTAACTTCCAAATTAGATTACTGCAATGCCCTCTACATGGGGCAGCCTTTGAAGACGGTCTGGAAGCTGCAGCTTGTGCAAAATGCAGCGGCCAGATTGATAGCTGGAACAGGGAGGTTTGAGCATGTAACACCAATTCTGGCCCGCTTGCATTGGCTGCCTATATTTTTCCGAGCCCAATTCAAGGTGCTGGTCTTAACCTATAAAGCCCTACATGGCTTGGGACCACAATACCTGATGGAACGCCTCTCCCGACATGAACTTACCCATACACTGCGCTCAACATCTAAGGTCCTCCTCCGAGTGCCTACTCCGAGGGAAGCTCGGAGGATGGCAACAAGGGAGAGGGCCTTTTCAGTGATGGCCCCCCAATTATGGAATGATCTCCCTGATGAGGCTCGCCTGGCGCCAACATTGTTATCTTTTCGGCGCCAGGTCAAGACTTTTCTCTTCTCCCAGGCATTTTAACAGCATTTAACAACGTTACGTTTGTTTTTAACGGACCCCAGAATTGTTGTTTTTAAATGGATACTGTTGTTTTTATACTGTTTTTATACTGTTTATGTTTTGTTTTTTTAAAAAGTATACTTTTAATGTTTACTATTTTTAATGCTGTAAACCGCCCAGAGAGCTTCGGCTGTGGGGCAGTATATAAATGTAATAAAATAAATAAATAAATAAATAAATCTCCAGAACATATGAACAAAAAAACCATTTTTTGTGTGACACCTCCAACAATAATTAGGAGAGATGTTTTAACCATTTAGAACGGGGCAAAAGTGCACAAAACCCAGAAAACTAACCAATGATTGGTGGTTGGTTGGGGAAGGGTTGGAGCATGGGAAAGTGGGCGTGGCCATCTGGGGAAACCCAGAGGACCAGGATGGGACCACAGGAGGGCCAAATTTGGCCCCTGGGCCTCAGGTTCTCTACCCCTGTTTTGCACTATATATATGTGTGTGTGTGTGCGCGCGCTATAGACTATATAGTGCTAAAGCATACCTGACCACCTGTCAGGTATGCTTTAGGGTGGATTCCTGCATTGAGCAGGGGGTTGGACTCGATGGCCTTATAGGCCCCTTACAACACTACTATTCTATGGTTCTATGATAATGCTCACCATTACATTCTGTTTGTTGCTGCAGTAAGGCTATTAAAGAAACGGGACAGCTCTCTGGGTCCCATTGCTAATTTCCAGTAAGACCAATGAGGTCTGTTCTCTGAATGCCCTTGCTCTGAACTCATTCCTGACATTCTAACCCCAAGTTAGGATTTACAGTGTCGGCGACATGAAGTGAAACTGGTTGTTTCCGAGTCACTAGTGTCAGAAAGGGGTGACCTTAGCAACATATTAATGTTTATGCCACATGTTGACACCAAGTTTCCATAGGATACATAATGGAGATCTATAAACTTCTGGTTTTGCTGCAGCTGTCTCAGTGACCAGCTACATTATATTTACTGAATGAAATGTGGAGAAAATGCTGCATTAAAATGTTGCCAAGTCAGTGATTTTGAAGGAAAGATGCTCCCTAGTTGTGGAGTGCCAAAAGTTATCCAATACAGTGAGGTTCACAGAGGCTCATTTAAGCAAAAGTCTTGCCACCATCTCTTTTATACAAGATGGAATCACACCTTGCCATAAGAAGGCATTCATCGCTACCCTCCCTCACTCAGCCAGTGTGTGTGTCTCCCCCCACAGCCAGGTTTATATGCCAGGAAGGGAACGTCGTAGGTCTCATCTCTCCAAGGATCCTGTTCCCATCCTTAGACTGTACGAACTGAATAATACCCATTATAAACAGACAAGCAGGAGCCAAAGTTGCATCCAAATGGTGGACCTGATCACGGTTGGTCATAGAGTCATTGTTATGTGGGTATTGTACTTGGGAAATGCAGGTCAGAGCTCATATTGTCTTTAGCTGGTAAGGTTCTGATGCCAGCTGAGCTGTTATATTGCTCATGACGAATGCTTCTCCACAAGCACCATCTGTGTGGGTCAGCACAGAAGTAGGCTGAACATATTGACCCTTTTCTTGAAATTACAGGGTGAACCACTCAAACAACTGGCTTCCCCATGAACACAGTGGTAATTAGGACTACTTTGGTCCACCATGTTCTGATAGATTAGAATAATTGTATGAATCAGTTCTTTGCCTATATAGTCCCTGTTCAGATGACATGCTAAGCCATGGTGGTTAACCATTTTGAGCTAAATATTATGGCTTAGCGTTTTGTGTGAACCATGACTTAGCATGTTGTATGAACCACTCCTAACCATGGTGGCTACATAACCACAGTTTAAACACGCTCACTAAACATTTGCTGCAAAAGGATTAGTGGCCTAACCACCACTTAGCGTGTCATCTGAACAGGCCCATTGTCTGTATCAAGAGGAAGCATTAATGGATCATCCTGCCTCATTTCAGGGGCTGGACTAGATGAACAATTATTCATAATTGTTCCTTAAGAAGTAATCCCATGAGTTTCAATTAACTACAATGATGTAAATTACAGTAGTTCTGGAGACAGTTCAGTCTTTGATCCCCCACCCCCATACCCACACTTTCTTTTTATGAACTACACAAATCCCTTTAATGCTGCAACTTGACAAATGCTCTTAATGTGGTTTTGTACAATCTGCATTTTGTCTAAAATGTTTTGGTTGAGCAATGCTGGATTCCTAGCTCCTTTCTTGTTCCTTTGCGGGAAGCTAACTGGAATGAATTTCTGCTTCCTAACATCTATCTTAGGAAGAATAGAAATTGTAAAGTTCCCTTCTTCGGAGGTCTCCTCCATTAGTCGTGGCTCCAACTCTGATCAACCCTTTTAAAACAAGTTTACATGTTGGCAGGCAGTGTCCTCTGGACTCTGACCAGTTCTCATTACTGCATGGATGCAACGTTTATTTGCTTGTTTAGCACTTTCCCACCACTGCAAAGAATGCGAGTACAGAAACACAAGAATAGGATATTTCGGTTAAATTTAACTAGCATCATATATATTCAGCATTTTAAAAGCCAACTTTAGACAAATGAAAGAATAGAATCTTTGGCTAGGCATGTGTGTGCGGAGAGCGGGTGGCAAAATTCACAGAATCGTAAGATTAAGAGATAGTTCCAAGCCCATCAAGTTTCCAGTTCCTTGCTTTGTGAAATAATTTGTTGACAGGCTTCTAGATTTCTGTATTGACTAAAGACACGTGCAAGTTTATATCAGATAGACACCTTGATATTTGATTCAAACTCGTATGTCTGTTTGGTTCATCTTACTTTGCTATTCCTGATTTTTGTGTGGATGGTAGAAGAGGTGGAAATTAAAGAAGGAATATTAAGTGAACAATCCAAGTTCAGAGGCGAGGGGAAAGGTAGTGAAAAGGGGTAGAGAGTCATGTAGAGTACAGAAGTTATGGAACCCACTACCACAGGATGTAGTGATTGCCACCAATTTGGATGGCTTTAAAAGGGGGTTGGATAAATTCCTGGAGGAAAAGGCTAAGGCTATCAATGGCTACTAGCCCTGATGGTTGTGTGCTATCTCCAGTATCTGAGGCAGTAAGCTTGTGTGCACCAGTTGCTGGGGAACATGGGTGGAAGGGTGCTATTGCACCATGTCCTGCTTGTTCATCCCTGGCCAATGGGTGGTTGGCCACTGTGTGAACAGAGTGCTGGACTAGATGGACCCTTGGTCTGACATGACACTTCTTGTTGGATCCTGGATTGGATCCTGGTTTTTATTTTTCCACTGTTTTTACTATTGCCTGAGGACCTGGAAGAAGTGAGGAGTCAGCAGAACAAAATCACTTAAAGGTCAACATTGCAGCTGGACACTTATTGAATTATTGAATTATTGTGGGGAATGTATTTGCAGTAATTAATCAATTAGTGATTGCATCAGTGTACAGGTCTGCCTATAAAAGTAGCTGTGTTTTGTATGTTCTTTTTCTCTCTCATCTTACCCCAACTTGATGTATGCTGTATTAATTGAACGTCTGTGAGCATTTGTATATGTGCTGCCATAACTAAATTATTATAACTGTCAGTAAAGGATTTACTTTTAACTTACAAGGAATCCTTTGCCTCATTGGTCTTTGCTGTGTTCTAAGCTGAGAGCCGCTGCTACTACTGCTAGTCATTGGTTCAGCCTGTAGTTTCCAACAGGTTATGAGCTCAGAATTAACACCCTGAGCATCCAGAACTAATAATTTCCCAATACTTTTAAGTTCTTAAGTTCTGTTTCCTCACATAGGAACATAGGAACCATGCTGGATGAGACCAAAGGCCCACCTAGTCCAGTATTCTGTTCACACAGTCGCCAACCAGCTGTCTGTGGAATACCTACAAATAGGGCATGAGTGCAGGAGCACCCTTCTGCTCATATTCCCCAGCAACTGGTGTACGTAGGCATACAGCCCCTGATATTGGATGTAGCATATAGCCATCAGGGCTAGTCACCATTCATAGGCTTATCTTCTATGAATTTGTGCAATTTCCTTTTAAAGCCATCCAAATTGGTGGCCATGACTACGTCTTATGTTAGCAAATTCCATAGCTTAACTTTGCAGGGTGTAAATAAATAATAATAATAATTTATTTCTTACCCGCCTCTTCATTTTGATCAAGGTGGGGAACAACAGTAAGTATAAAATACACAAAATACTGATTAAAAACATAGTATACATTGTTAAAACATCCTAAAAGCATCCTAAAGTCCTTCCTTTTTTCTGTCCTGGTTCTCCAACCAATCAGTTTCATGGGATGACCCCAAGTTCTAGTATTATGAGGAAGAACAATGTCTCCCTATCCACTTTCTCCACACCAGGCGTAGTATTTGTACACCTCTACCATGTCTCCCCTTGCTTGCCTTTTCTTAAAAGATGTAAGGTTTTATTTATTAGGCTGGGAGAAATTGCTCTTGTAACTGTGGCTGTCCTCCTCACAATCACATCTAACTCAGACTACATGAAACACAAGTGCCCTACCATTGCCCCCATCCATCTTTGATTTCTGGGAGAAGAAACTCTGATGGATTCGTGGATATCTGAATCTTCAAAGACTTCCCAATGTACTTCAGTGGAAAAGAACACCGGCCATGCATCCTTTGGGATGTATCAAGCTGTTCCCTCCATTTAAGTGAATGGGGAAGCCTGCATACGCAGATGCCCTTTGTGTGCCATCACAGCATTCAGGAGGTTCTCCTGATTTAATGATTTTTATTGTTTCAAACATCACAGACATACTTACTGCAAGATCATTACATAAAATACATACATAAAATACTCACGGAAATACAGTAAAAAACATCTATGGTTAAGATGTGCTTTTGGCTTTCTTCATATCAGAAATGCGAACTATCTTCTCTCGTTCCTTAATTACATTTAACACAATAATCAAATGCATTTCTTCTATTTTAACTGTTTCTCATACATTGAATCCACGGACAAATACATCATTTCTCTCTGTTTCTTGCAAAAATTCTATCAGAGGTTTCCATTCAGATATAAACCAACAACCACTCGTTCGTTGTTGGTGTTGTTTCGTTCTTCCATTTCTGTGCATACAACAGTCTTGCTGCCGTTGTCATATGTAGAAATAAAGTTCCACTCTTCTCTTTTAACTGTTTATCCATTAGTCCCAGTAGGAAAGCTTCCGGTTTCATTTTATATTAGTCTTTAGTATTTTTTGAATTCAAGAATGTATTTGAATCCAAAATGCTTTGGCTTTTTAACAAGTCCACCAAAGATGATAAAAGGTTCCTTCTTCTAGCATTCAGGTGGTTCTAAAGCGGAACACGTAGCTTACCATCTTGAAGATGGAAAATGAGTTTGTTATTTGGAACAATGAACCCTTCATTGCCTTTCCAACGATGTTTCTTTCCCCAACTTTCTTTTTTTTTAACGTTCTACATAGCCGAAGCCAACAAAGGGAAGAATGCGAATCCATTGCTTGGAGAATGTTGACAAAGCCCTCCAGTTCCTTAAAGAGCAGCGAGTGCACCTTGAAAACATGGGATCCCATGATATCGTGGATGGGAACCACAGACTAACTCTCGGCCTTATTTGGACTATTATATTGAGATTCCAGGTAAATACAAAATTACCATTTGGCTTTTCACCTCTGTTTGCCTCCAACTAACATTGTTCTTTGCCAGCAATGCCCCTCTTTGGTGAGTCACCTTACACAAGGGCCTGAAAGATCATGTGTTTTCCAACCCCTTTAGAGGCTTTATGGGTTAAGGCAGGGACATTTATTCTGGATGCTTCCATTCAGAATTAGGTAAATCAGGATTACAGGGGCTTCATACTAAGGCTTTAAACTTCACAGGGTTTATGGGCGCAATCCAGACAAAGTTCAGCACTTCAAAGTCCCATTGAAATGAATGGGATTGGAGTGCTTAATTTTGACTGACTCATTCCTAATCTTTATGAAACATTGGCTGCATTTGGCTATCACAATAAAATCATGTTTTATCATAACAGGAATGGGCTAGTTTCAATCAGACCACAGTTAAGATTATACGTAGCCTGTTGGGTTTGAATGACCCAACAAAGCTTGGCTTATTAAAACTAACTCTTCCTTGCAGCTATGCTAGGGGGAAAGGGGGAGCACACAAGCCTCCCCCCAATTGGTTTTAATAAGCCAAGCCTTGTTGGGTCATTCAAACCCAACAGGCTACGCATAATCTTAACTGTGGTTTGATTGAAACTAGCCAACTTCAAACCATGGGTTATGGAGGTTAAGGGACATGATAGGGCAAATAGACATTGTCCAGCTGGATGCCAGAAGGCAGAGGATCTGGTTCACTTTCTTCTGGAATGCCCATTGTATCTAGATTTGAGGACTCGGTATCTTGATGACCATACTGCTAATATTACAGATAACTCAAACAAAATCTAGGACTAGGACAGATTATTTTGTGACATTATGCACTGCCAGATTTGTTAAATTGGCTCTAAGAGAAAGGTTTCTTTATCTTAATAGATGATAGTTTATAAGCTATTGAGCTATCTTAACTAATTTAATAATTTTTAACATACAATCTATCATTGACGGTTTCATAAATTATTACTCATTTTTCTATTATTATATCTAGCCTGTTTTTGTTTGTTTGTTGACAATGTATCTTTCTTGCTTTGTGTTTTTAGTCTATTGCATATCCAGAAGCCTGGATGTCTATTGAGCAACAAACTCTGATTCTAACTCAATTGAGCTGGTTTACGTATCTAGCTTGTTTAAACAAACCATAGCTAAGATCAACCACAGTTTAGGGTTCAGATGACACACTAAACTGTGGTCAATCTAAAACAGAAGCAGAAGCTCTTGATTACCTTGCGGCTGGCCAGAGGAGAAGGGTGGGTGGGGAGAGGGAGGTACACGTGCCCAAGGGGGTGGCGAGACTAAAGGAAACTTACTGGTTGCTTTGGCATTTTCTGCGCACTGTAAAACTTGGGTGTGGTGGAGATTTATTAGTTTCTTACACTACTGTTGCTTTGGTAACATTGTTCTCTCAGAAGTATGCAGAATGGTATGAAATATATGGGCTGAGAATTTGGCAAATGAATTGCTACTCACTCTTGATACGTGACATTGCAGATCCAGGATATCAGTGTTGAAACAGAAGACAACAAAGAAAAGAAGTCCGCTAAAGATGCGCTACTGTTGTGGTGCCAGATGAAGACAGCTGGGTGAGCTTGAACTAAATGGACTCTCTGCAGAACGTTCTGTTTTTGAGGAGGGGCTGGTCACTGAAATGCATTAAAAAGGTGCAGCAGACGTAAGTTTTTTTCCTTAAGTGGAATAGCCGGATATAACAAACCACTCCATTTAAAGGAAATCAGTACGCAGCAGCAAGTTCAAGCACCAAGTGGTGTTTTGGAAGCAGCAAGAGCTGACCCAGGACGTTTTGTGGATTCGTTGGCTCATGTCAACACGATTGCTCTCCCAACAGCCATCCTCATTAGACATGGAAATAAAGGGCCAACATTTTACATCAGTCGTGTTTAAAATAATTCTCTTCCCAGAAGTCTATGAGATTTAAATACATGACCCTGCTAAAACCACTTCCATTTCCAAACCTTGGGAGTGGAAAAGGAGACCTCTTGTGGGGGGCCTTGTAGATTCTCTTATTTAGAGCCTGGACACATAACAAGTCTTAGGCCCTTTCTACACCATAGAGTAGTCTTCCTCAACCTGGGGAGCTCCAGATGTATTGGACTGCATCTCCCAGAATGCCCCAGCCAGCAGGCTGGGGCATTCTGGGAGTTGTAGTCCAACACATCTGGAGCGCCCCAGGTTGAGAAAGGCTGCCATAGAGGGAGGGGGAGGGGAAGATCTCGTGATATTCTGATCCTGAGATCCTCCCCTTAAGTCTACATGCGGGTGCAACATCCCAGGAGGAAGGAGAGTGTCGCACCCGCCATTTTTTTAAAAAAACATTTTTTTAAAGGAGATGAGCGCATATGCTCTCCAACTAAAACATAAGTTTTTTTAAAAAAAGGCCCAACTCCGTTCGCACCCACCCCAAATTCTTCCCGGCCCGGTTCCTTCCCTCTACTGATCCTCACTCCTCGTGGGGAAGAGGCAAGAAGCCGGGCCGGGTGCCCACAAGTCCCACAGTCTCAGGACGATCCCAAGACCGCGGGAAGAATCGGGTTTTCCCAGGGATTATTTATCCCTGGGAAAACCCATTCTCGTCCCTTCTTCCTCCTGGGAGTCCCTGTGTGTCATTTGGACGCACAGGGACTCAGCCATGACCAGCCCGGATTTTCGAGCTGGTGTAGAAATGTCCTTAGTTCTCAATCACTCCTGCCCTCTGCCACCCCAAGGACCTCTGTCTTGATTTCTGCCTCTAAATGATCCCCACATGAACAACTCTGGCAGGAGTTACTTATCCTGTTGCAGCCCACTTCCCTTGCTCTCGTGTTCTAGAATGCATTAGGTAACCACGGGAGGTCTGAAGTTCGGGGCACCCCCTTCCAAAGATCTGTAAAAGACAAATTGCCAGTTTTCCAGCAAACTTTGGAAGCAAACTGCTCCATATTGCTACAGAGTGCTACAAAGGCTGCGATCTAAATTTCTTCAGGCACTCTGTAATGGCAACAGAGCAAGCTAAATTTGTGTGCGAGATACATTTGGCTCTTGTAGCACTACAGAACGCTACAGGTGCCGTGGGTGTGTTAAAAAACATTCAGGGACGTGGTAAGGGGCACTGGGGGCCACATGCAACCCAAGGGCCAAACGTTGCCCACCCTTGTTCTATAGCCTTCTCCCATCCCCTGGCTTCTTAGGTTTGGCATGGATTGGTCATCTGGCTTGGCTGCGCAAGTGGGGCATCTCACCACAGATGTTGAGTCTTGGTCCCACCATCTGCTTGCGTCCTTACCTGCCCTGCTGCCTCCTGCAGGGTTCCCCCTTCTCTCGCCTAGCTCCCCCAACCCCTGCAGCGACCCCATGCTTATCCCCTCTTGATATCCAGTTGTGCGCTGTTGGGGCTTCTAAGGAGTTACATGTTAATGGTAGTTCCATTTTCCCAGCGGGCAATGAGTTCATCCTCAGTTCCATATCCGAATCCTCCACATCTTCTCTGTTCCATTATCTAAGTGGAGTTGCCAGTGGGTTATGTTGGCAGGACAAATCCTGTTCTGCCTTGAAAATGGCTCCGCTTGAAAATGGGCTACAGAAAACTGGAAAGGTGCTGGAGCACAAATTTTTGCTAACTTGAGCAGCTGGCCGGCAACCCTCATTTTTTCATATCTCTGAGCATTAGTCCTATATTGATTGAGTTCTCTTTGTTTTTCTTTTGGTTCTTCTGTTGTGTCAGCTATCCCAACGTCAACATTCACAACTTCACCACCAGCTGGAGGGACGGCATGGCTTTCAACGCACTAATCCATAAACACAGGTGGGCACTTGTCAAAATGTTGATGCGGTTTTTAGGGTTGGACCAGTGGATGCAGGATCACAACTCTGTCGTAGCAAGAGTCCCCAATTTTGGACCACCTCTGTCTGGCTTTTCAATCCCCAACTCAAAACCTGTCTCTTCTTTGAACCCTTTGGCTTAATCCCATATTTCTCATCCCCAAGTGGAACCAATACTAACAGCCCAATCCTATGTACACTTGGAAATAAATCCTATGTTCATCGGGGCTTACTCTTAGGTAAGTGTGCATAGGATTGCGTTCTAAGCACCTCCTGCCTTCGCTCAAATTCGTCCCTTTTATCCGTGTCCTCCCCACCCACCCTCTCCCTTATATAGTCTAAACATGCACTGTAAGCTCCTTGAGGCAGAGACCAATATTTTGCCCATGTTACTCCATAAAGCACCATGTAACACAGATGGCACTTCATTAATAACAATGATTTTTAAAATGGCCTGAGCCTCCGTAGAGACACATGACCATGCAGGTGGGACTTCATTTGTCATTCCCCAGTTTCCTCTGATGGAAAAAGCAAGTTGAAATTCTATTTATAAAGAAGCTTGTCTCTTTAGCAGTGGGAAAGAACAACCCCCCTCCCCATTCTTTGGAACCTGGCCTTTCAAGATTATTATTATTATTATTATTATTATTATTATTATTATTATTATTATTATTATTATTATTATTATTTCATTTCTACAAAGCCCAATAGCCAAAGCTTTCTGGGCAGTTTACAAAAATTACAAACCACAAGTAGGTGATGATGATGATAATTAACTAAAATTAATTACAAATAGCAACAACAACATCTGAATGAAACTAGAAGCCTGCAGCCAAAAATTAGCCTGGAAAATGCCAGCATGCACAACCTTTTCCCTCCCAGCTACCATGGGAATCATTTGATCCTTTGGAAAATTTCTGTCCCTCCTACTTGTCTCCCCCATGCTCTGACTGTTGCCTGTATCCTTCTCCTGCGTGCATGAATCTCCGTCTCTTGCCTGTCATTCTTTCCCACACCACTTTATCCCTCCCCCTCCGCCATTCCTGAAATTATGCTGTCCCCCAACACGTACTCTCCGGGTGAGGCTTCACCATCGTGAAGACAATACAATGTAGATGATCCTGTCTCTGCCTGAAAAGCTGAAAGGAGCCAGTCTTAACCACCTGTAGCCGGATAGAACTCAGGCCCTGGTTCTGACTCGACTCTTTGGCTTTCTAGCCCTGTTGCTAATATTCTTGACTTCGTTTTAATTCATGCATGATATGGGAAAGGGGTCATGTACCAAAGAAATCCAAGTTAATTTGTTTTCTTTTTACCCCCTTCCTTTGCTTAGGCCCGATCTTATTGATTTTGATAAGCTGAAGAAATCGAATGCACACTACAATCTGCAGAATGCTTTTAACTTGGCAGAACAACACCTTGGCCTTACTAAACTACTGGACCCAGAGGGTAAGAATGACGGGCATTGATACTAATATGTTTTCTTCTGTAAGCTCCCCCACCCCAGAAGTGCCTCAATTCCAGCCAGCCAAGTGCCTCTTTTCTCTATTTGTTATCCCTCCAGATAATCTAGGCTAGCATCTCTCAGCGAGTTACTATTTTGGTTTGTGATAGAATCCCTGCTTTTTATTCTGTTGCCATAGTGTAACTAAGACCTGCACAGAATAAACATGTGCTTTTAAAGGCAAATTCTGCAGTCCATTGTGAGCAAATTTCAGGCTGGGTGAATGAGACTGCATGTATGTGGGGCATAAATCTGGATTTTATTTAAAATCCTCAACTCCATCGCTTTGACGAAGGCTAGAAGTAGGACATTATACTCAATGCACAGCTGCTGCCAAAAGCAGCAGCGTTGGCTATAGCTCATGCCCCACCTCCACCCCCACGACGCCTGTTAGGACTCATTTTGTATCATGACATCACAATAGTCAATGGCCTTAGCTAGACGGGGCGATCCCCGGGATCATCCCTATCCCGGCATCAGGGAGGGATGATCCCTCCTTTGCCCCGGGATCTCGCCCACCACTTTAGGCCCACTTTTTCCACGGTCTCAGGCTGAGCTCGAGACTGCAGAACATGTGACTGGGCATCGCGGTTTGTCCCAGCTCGTCGTGGTTACTCGCGAGGAGTCAGGACCCACGCACGGGGCGCAGAGCTCCTCAGGAGCACTACGCCCATTGAGAGTAGGGTGGGGGGAGCGGGGAAAATATTTTTTTTAAAAAAACTTTTGCGCACGAACGGTCGTGCGCAACTTCTTCTTTAAGAAAAAAATCCAAAATGGCGGGCGTGATGCCTCTCCCTCTGAACAGAGGGGGAGATCTTCGCCCCTCCGTCCCACTAGACCAGTAGGTCTAGCTAAGGCCAGTATTTGCCTGCCTCTTATTAGCGGGGGTCAGTGATACAGCATGGGGCAGGGAAAGTCACTTGAGGGTCAGTGTGATGTAGTGGTTAGAGTGTTGGGTTAGGATTGGTGAGACCGAGGTTCAAATCCCCCGTCAGCCATGAAGCTCACTGAGTCAGCCATACTCTCTCATCCTAACCTACCTAGCAGGATTGCTGTGAAGATAAAATGGGGTGGGGGTGGTTAGGAGAACTGTGTGTGACACCTTAAGCTCCTTGGAGCAAAAGCCAGGATATTAATATCATAAATGAACTCAGAACATTACGACACACAGTAAGTTCTATGAGAGGTTATGGGAGGGAGCAGCTAAATGTGCCGTGTTCGTTTAGCTCCTCCTCCTTCCCCATAACATCACATTTAGTGTGACATTTAGTTCCAGCTGAAGTCTCGAGCCTTGCAAAAAGTGCATCCTTCCCCAGCCTGGTGCCCTCTCAGATGCTTTGGACTACAGCTCCCAGGATTTCTGGCCATTGGCTCTGCTGGCTTGGGTTGTTGGGAAGTGAAGTCCTAAACACCCAGAGGACACCTTGCTAGGGAAGGTTGCACAAATGGATTGTCAGCATAATGATGTGGATTGTTTTGAAAACACGGGCAAACCCAGTTCTGTTCTAACGTAAGCAACCCTTGTTTGTTTTTCAGATATCAGTGTTGACCATCCTGATGAAAAGTCCATCATCACCTACGTGGTGACCTATTACCACTACTTTTCTAAGATGAAAGCTTTAGCTGTTGAAGGAAAGCGTATCGGAAAGGTTTGCAAGCTAAGGTTTTATATGTCACGCAGCTTGCTGAAATCTCCTTTTCTGCTGACTTCTCCACTCCCATTATATGCAAGCCTTTTAATGACACTTTAATAAAACTTTTTTTGCTTTTCACTGTGGATTTTTGCAAGTTTTTTTATATTGCTTCTGTATTAAATACCTTTAATTAAGCTGAAGGTTTTTTTCCTGTGTTAATTTTATGTACGTTATCGTACCGTCCCTCGTTTTTGCCTTCCCTGCCCACTTTCCATTTTCTCTTTTTAGCTCCCAAATCATTGGAGTTAAACTGAAATATAACATTTGAATATATAAACTGGTAATGTAAAATCTAATCCCAGATTTTATTTTTATATATAGACGATAGGGTTTAACAGACTGGGCGATGGCAATTTAAAAAGTGTACGGAAAAGACATTAAAATCTACGAAATCACAAATATACGAAAAAATATACAGGAAATTTTACAAAATGTTCTAAAACAAAAATGCACATGAAAAATTACCCAACACTTATCCTCTGTTAACAAAACCCCTGCCTGAGTTCAAGAACTTTCTTCACCTCATTTTTCCTTCTGTAAAATAGAAATATGAGTGACGTAGTTCACACAGTTGTGCTAAGGAGAATGACATCCGAGCTGTGTAGTACGCATACGAAGTTTGTACAGGAGTCTGTGAATGTAATAGGAATCCTGTGGGTGACTGTAGCAGCTAACAGCCCTGACAGTTGCTACAGTCACCTCCAGGGAGACCCCTTTCAACCCTTTCTGAACACTACCCCAAATCATGTTTACCCTCCCATCATCAGCTGGCTTTTTCTTGGGCTCAGAGCAACAGACAGCAGCAATTTAATTTCTGTTTGGAGTGTAAAACGAACCTGGCATGGCCAGAGGGAAAACAGGCAAATGGGTGGACAATGGTAGAGCTAAGAGAGGGTTGGAAGGGAATCTATCCGGTGCGAGGCACAGTCACATGTCGGCCTCTTGCCACCTTGCGTGTTGTTCTGGGCTTCTGTGTGAGCGTGGGCTAAAAGTACTGCACAAACATTATTAGCAGTAGCATCCCTAAAACCCCGGTTTCAAATCTTCTGAGATTTCATGGAACCGCAAAGTGCTGCTTTGAATGTGTCATGGCTTTTTCTCGCCTTTATAGATTTGGAAAAACGGAGAGAATGTCTTCCCACCTGTACTCTGAGAGTCCCTCCTTTATTTAGCTGCATGCTGAATTTTTGTAGATCAGCTGCCGCGATAGGGTCGAGAAACGGTCATTATCTGAAGGCATCGTGCCCCATCCGTCATGCTCCCTGCAGGCAGCCTGGGATCGTGAAAACGTTGCTCGTTCCAAGTCAATACTTTCCCTTCCCCCCTACTGTTTTATGGCTTTACATCCTCCGAAGTCAGCGGTTTACTTCATAAACTTCTTCCCCCGCATCCTCTCCCTTGCTCCGTTATCTCAGGAAGCCTGGCCTTGGGCCTCAGCTGTTTTGTTTTTAATTGCCTGTTACAGGTGCTTGACAATGCAATTGAAACAGACAAGATGATCCAGAAGTATGAGTCGCTGGCTTCTGACCTCCTCGAGTGGATTGAGCAAACCATTATCATCCTGAACAACCGCAAATTTGCCAACTCGCTGATCGGTGTGCAGCAACAGCTACAAGCGTTCAACACCTACCGCACAGTAGAGAAACCACCCAAGTAGGATTCATCCACCATCTTCTTCTTTTTTTGGCAATTAATCCCAGCTTTCTAAAGGAGCTGGGAATCCTCTAGGAATTTTTTATCTACCCATCCTGGGGAATTAAAGGCTAGTCTGTGGTTAGATGTCTCTTGACGTTTGCTGAACAGCTTCGTGCCATGTGTTTGCGTTATTTACTTCTGTGATCTCTCCCCAGCAAATTGCTGTCACCACAAACAACACCGCAGGGCTGTAACTGCTGTGAGCCATGAACATTACTAGATACTAGGGTTGATGATGGTTGTCTCCGTTGTAATGTGTGAGCAGGCCATAAATTTGCACACAAGGTGCAAACAATGTGCATATCCACAAAGGAGAAAATGAGTTCCAGTTGTAGGAAGTAGCAACTCACTGCAACACGTAAAAAATGAGTCTAGTTTATAGTCCAAAATAGTTCATGCAACATCTTTTATTTGGCATATAACAATGATGCCAATAAGTAGTCATTACAACTATTATTATGTTTTATGTGTTTGTAAGTTATCAAAGTTTTCAGTTGCACAGAGTTGTTCTTTTTCACTGAAGAAAAGTATTGTGCATCTTGAAAGTTTGCTACTCTACCAACCCCATTAATGTAAGTCACATGTTATAATCTGGGCTGTTTTGGCTTTCTCTGAGACCAACCCAACAACCATTCTTTAATACACAAAGGCTACTCTCCGATTTCATTTGGTTAGATTTTTATCCTGTTCTGTCTCCAGGAGCACAGCTATTCACTTATAATTTCCTCATGCACCATACTTCCGTCTGTGAATGTGAAGGTTTTTAAGAACCGCAAAATAATTCATCAAGCAGGCAAAAATGAACTCTGTAATACTTGAAGGATTCCCCAACCCTGGTAGCCTGCAGAAGCATTGCACTGCAACTCCTATAATTCCTAGCCGGTAGCCATACTGGCTGAGAATTATGGGAGTTGCGGTCCAACACAGTTGAGGAAGACTGCAGTTGAGAATATCTGCTTGGCGATTTTTTTCTATCAGACCTGAAAACCTACAGAATATTTGTTCATTATCAATTTTAATTTGCTGCTGTTATTTGATTCATTCAATTCCATTCCGCTCTTATTCCAAACCTGTATTTTTAGAGTCAAATGCTTTTCAGTGGAGGTCATGGATGTTATTTGACAACAGTGACCTATGGGTCGTGTCCCATCCCCCCATTGGAACAGCACACATAGCTGTTCCAATGTGTTAAGAACAGCTGCCTCCTTCTTTTCAGTGTCAGCAAATGCTCAATGCACCTATATCCATTGCCCATGTGGAGGATTTCCTGCCATTAAAGGGAACTGGGTAGCCCTTTTTTGCCAAAAAAAAAAGCAGCATGTACACATCAGAGAACTCTGCAGCTTTGTACCATGACCCTTGTATTATAGCAGTAATTCTGCAGAATAATCGTAAATCGGTAAAAAGCCAATCTTGACGTGCCTGCTTTGAAATGTATAAGTTATAAAACAATGAAAAAACGGAATATATGTCCCTTGCTCAAAGGCCCCGATCCGGCTGTGAAAAGCTAACTGGGAGCAGGGAGGGGCTACCATTGACTCCAGCAGTCATGTGGTAAGGCTCCAAATTTGCCTGTCAGCAAACTAAGAGAAAGCAGACAAAGCGAGAAAAGATGAAAAGAAATTGGCTTGTTTCTTTCATCCGCTGGGAGCGAAATGCAAAAGGCCAGTTGGCTGACCCTGTCCAGACTGTGACATTGGAACCAGCTGTTTCTAGCGGAGTGCACGTGGTTCGCACACAGCAGTATAAGAAAGAGGGAGGTGGTGGTGTGTGGTTGTTGTTGTTATAAAAAAAACTGTCAACATGCAGATTTCTGGTTGGAAACGCCCTGTCCTTTCTCTGGAGAGATAATGCTTCCCTCTGGGTCCCCCCCTGCTCTCTTTTCAGATTCACAGAAAAAGGAAATCTAGAAGTGCTGCTCTTCACCATCCAAAGCAAAATGAGGGCTAACAATCAAAAAGTGTACATGCCCAGGGAAGGGAAACTCATCTCAGATATCAACAAGGTAAAATACACACGCTCCTGAGTGACAGTTTTTCCCAGCGTTAGCAGCTCAGCAGCGCACCATCGGCAAGTTCAGGAAGTTGGAAAGTCATCACTGGTTCAGTGATGGGATTCACAGCATGTACAGTTGGCATGATCTTGAGAGTACAGGTAGAGAAGCAGTGTGGGGGGGGGAACCAAGAATTGAGCTGCAAAGGCAATCTTGTAAAGGAGTATTCCCCAACCTGGTGTCCTCCAGATGTGTTGGTCTGCAATTCCCAGCATGCTCCAGCCAGCCAGGGTAAAGCATTGCCAAGATAAGCTCAATGGCCAAATGGTCTCTCTGTGCCAAAATGGGGCCAGATGTGTTGGTGGGCAATCCAAGGTCAAAGATAGGGAAAAGCTCATGTAAAGCTGGAATGGGGAACCTCCGGCCCGTGGGCCAAATGCAGACCTCCAAGCTTCTCAGTCCAAACCTCCAGACTCTACTCAAGCCACCTCCTTACTGAACCTGCTCTGGGTTATTGGGATGATTTCCTCCTTCCTGCTGTTGTCCCCCAACTGCACTGCTGACGGAGGGGCTCTTGCACATGTTATGGAAGGAGAAGAATGCATGGATCCAAATGCCTCTCTCCTCCCATTGCTTACTGAATAGAGGTATGAGTCACATCCATAACTCCACCTATTTTTGGTTCTGGCTATGCCCACTTCTGGATTTTGGAAATCCCCTCCCCCAAATAGGTTTTGACCAAGGTAACATGGATTGCAAACAAGAAAGAGATCAGTCACCCTGTAATAAATAATAGTCTCTCACTGGGCTGGGCCAGGCGAAGTGGAGAAGAAGGGAATACACTGAGCAGGGCCAGCCCTATGATCAAGCTGCAGGCAGCCTGGACTGGGAAGAACGGGAAATTGTTCCGCCCTCCCCACCCAAAGGGCCAGCTGCTGCTTGGCCAGACACCCTCTCCCTCCCGTCACCTCCCTCCGTAGCTGCCTGCTTGCTTGACCAGCCGGCCAACAGCTTGCAGTTGCCCAGTGGCGGTGGCTCCTCCTCTCCCAGCCAGCGGCTCCCACCTTCTGCCCCAGCCATGAGACTCCTGGCTGGGAGACTCCGCCAAAATATCGCGAGGCCTCTCGCGTTAGTTCAGCATAATCTCCCAGCTGGCCAGCTGTTTTAATTCAGACTTTGCTTTTTATTGTTAGCCACTTTGAGTGACACTCTATAGAATAGAGGCAGGATGTAAATTAAACAAATAAAAAGGTAATAAATATAAAAGACAAAAGTTAATGACCTCCAAGTCTATGCTTTTCCTGTGCCATTATAGTGGCCGGCCTGCACGTGGCAGAGCTCACCATGTAGATGAAGATGTGGCCTGGAGGCTAGTCAGGTTGGAGGTTCTGGCCAGTGTGGATTCTTGTGAACGGAAGCACACCGAATGTGCAAAACATCTTTCCTCGTATGCGTGTACAATTAGCTCTGCTGAAGCAACATCTCCACCCCTCTTACAACCTTGATTTCCTATGAAAACAGAACTGCACCCCGTCTCCTGCTGCAGAGCAAAAGACAAAGGGTAAAATCCAGCAGAAGCCCTACTTTGAGTAGATCCATTGAAATGAATGGGACTTAAGCCAGTCGTGATTAACTTAAGTCTCATTCATTTCAGTGGGTCTACTCAAAGTAGGATTTATGTTGGATTTTATCCAGAGGGCACTGTCTGCTGGGAAGTCAGGTCCTGGGTTTTCCTGTTATTATTGATTGTTAAAATTGTTAACTTACATGTGTTAGTGTTGGTGTTTGTTTATATTAGGGTGACCATATGAAAAGGAGGACAGGGCTCCTGTATCTTTAACAGTTGCATGGAAAGGGAATTTCAGCAGGTGTCATTTGTATGCATGCAGCACCTGGTGAAATTCCCTCTCCGTCACAACGATTAAAGCTGCAGGAGCTGTACAAGAGTGACCAGTTACAAGAGAGGGCAGGGCCCCTGCAGGTTTAACAGTTGTGATGAAAAGGGAATTTCACCAGGTGCTGCATGCCTACAAATGCCGCCTGTTGAAATTCCCCTTTCCATACAACTGTTAAAGATACAGGAGCCCTGTCCTCCTTTTTCATATGGTCACCCTATTTATATGTTTGTACGTAAATGGTTTTTATATTACATACAATATTTAATATTTAAGGTTTTTAATCTTTGTAAGATTTCTATGCTGCCCAGAGAACTTTGGCTATTGGGCAGCATAGAAATATGAATGAATGAATGAATGAGAGAAATGAATGAAGTCCTTCTGCATAAAGCCTGCTGGATACAAATGTGTTTTTGCATGGACCCCATTCATTTCATTGGGGTTTGCACAGAAGCAAGTCCGGCTGGGGGCGTACCCAGAATTACCTATCTGGGATGGACGAGGGGGAAGAGGTTTGGGGTGGAGGAGAAGCTTGTGAAAAATCTCATCGCATTGCAACCAGGTTACTGTGGAAGAAGCCAACAAGCTGCTTGACTAGTTCAACCAGATGAACAGCAGCCGGTTTGACAAGATCCCTTGGGGATAAAAAGACTGCTTTAAAACAGGATTAGCCTCCCTAATTTGCTTTTCATCCTGGCTGCAATTCCCAGGGCAGCTGTTGCTCATATCCCCAATTAGAGTGATAAATTCCACTGCTCCCATATCTGTGGGCTATAAGATCCTAAAGATCCTTAGGAAAGGTTCCAGGCAGTGCAACGTCTGGCCAGAATTTAGAAGAACCCTGAGCAGCCTGTGGCTAATTGCAGATCTGTTTGTTCTTTATGGGGAGGATCTGATAAATGGACTAACTTGGGTTTTAGCATGAGGTTGAGGCTAAATTTTATGGCTTCAAAGCTTGCAATTGACCAAATATTTTAGTTGGGAAAAATGGCACTTGTGAAGCATGCGGGCAAACTTGTGATGGTGTAGGCTTCTATCCTCCCTGCAGGTAGAGATTTGATCTTGTGATAATTTTATGGGAGTTTTATTGCCTTATAACTGTGTTTGTAAGCTTGGAGGGTTTTCAGGCTCTCTGCTCTAAGAACATATGTGGATTGCAAAACTTAAGTTCAGAAAACCAACATCCTAACCATAGAGAATATCATCTCCTCCTTGCTAGTATGTTTCTGATCTTTTTAGCAATATTTCAGTTTTTTTTTTTACTGTAGCCATGAGATCTTGAAACTTGGCTTTTTAAAAAATGAAAGCTATCCTGTGTCTGCCACCACATTCTGCGATAAGGCATCTGTTTATGGCCCTGCATATTCCCAGGGTTCTTTAAATGAGCTACAAAAAGAACATGACCTAGATAAAAGGTTTTCTGCCTATTTTACAGCAGGGTAAACAGCCAAAGGCAAAATTAACTTCTGCGATGCTTTGGCCAGCCCCATAACTCAAACCCAGGCATTGTTTCTTATATTCTCTAATTAACAGCATCCGTCCAAGTATTTCCTTATTAACATTGTTGTGCAACGTTGATTGAGTGCAATTTCATACTTTGGAGTTTCTCACAGATTTTTTTTCTTTATGTAAATTACATTTTGTGTTAATGTGTTTATTTATTTATTTATTGCTTCTTACCCAGGCCTGGGAAAGACTGGAAAAAGCCGAACATGAAAGGGAACTGGCACTGCGTAACGAGCTCATCCGACAGGAGAAACTGGAACAACTCGCCCGTAGATTCGACCGCAAGGCAGCTATGAGGGAAACGTGGCTGAGCGAAAACCAGCGTCTGGTTTCTCAGGTGAGAAATATTACTATGCATGTTTAGACACACACACACACAAAAATCCTACAACTCCTAGCATGCATAGGATTGTGGTCTAAGGCTGTAATCCTACATACCCACTTTCCTGGGAGTAGGCCCTATTGAACCATGTGGGACTTATTTCTGAGTAGACACATATAGGTTTGCGCTGCAAACTACTGTGTTCTAAGCTTGTGACCTGCCCCCCCCCCACCACCACAAAAAAAAAACCTTTGGCCTACAACTCCCATCAGCTTTAGCCAGCATAGCCAGTGGTGAGGGATCATGGCAGTTATAGGCCAAAACATCTGGAGAGCCACAAGTTGCCTTTCCTCACTATATGGGATTGGGTTATTAATTTTTATTAATTTACATTTTTGTGAACTACCCAGAGAGCTTTGGCTATTAGATAGCATAGACGTTTGTTTGTTTGTTTATTGATTGATTTATTTGGGGTGGGAGGAAGGTATGGCCCTACCTCACAGCAAGGTGGTGAACTAGATGGTCCCTTTCACCCCTATGGTCCTATGTTGCAGTTAGCTGTGGGCAGCTCCAAGTCAACTGGTAAGCAGTGGCTGGATGTGAGCAATACTACTAGAGGCTAACCACAGCTTAGATCTAGCATAACATGGATCAGATGATAATTGCCTGGAGTAAATGCCGCATATATAGAAATATGCCACATTGCTTAACCCTAATAATAATAACGATAATAATAATGATTATTATTTCTTACCCGCCTCTCCACTTGGATCGAGGCGGGGAAAAACCTGATAGCACTCTTCAAATACTTAAAAGGTTGTCACACAGAGGAGGGCCAGGATCTCTTCTCGATCCTCCCAGAGTGCAGGACACGGAATAACGGGCTCAAGTTAAAGGAAGCCAGATTCCAACTGGACATCAAGAAAAACTTCCTGACTGTTAGAGACAATGGAACCAATGACCTAGGGAGGTTGTGGGCTCTCCCACACTAGAGGCCTTCAAGAGGCAGGTGGACAACCATCTGTCAGGGATGCTTTAGGGTGGATTCCTGCATTGAGCAGGAGGTTGGACTCGATGGCCTTGTAGGCTCCTTCCAACTCTGTATTCTATGATTCTACCTTGGAGACATCTGGCATACAGCAGGAGACAGAGAAAACAACCCAGAATCAAATTTCCTCTTGACCTGCAAGAGGAAATCCCTAGCAGTTACATCCCAGAATACCTGCACTTCCTTATAAAGTCATCCAATCCTTTGCCACGTCTTCAGCAGGTTAATGGCTCTTCAGTAGCAAATTGGTCATTATTATTACCCTATTTCTTCGATTCGAAGACACACTTTTTTCCCATATAAACATCTCTAAAAATGGGGTGCGTCTTAGAATCTCAGGTGTGTCTTAGGTGTTTTTTCCTGTTGGTGGTACTAAAATTAGTGTGCATCTTACAATTGAAGAAATATGGTATATTTATTTATTTATTTATTTATTTATTTATTTATTTACTACATTTATATACCGCCCCATAGCCAAAGCACTCTGGGCATATTGTTATGCTGGTAGGCAGAGGTATTATCTAAATACTATGTCTATCTAAATAACATTTAGACACCAAGCTTACCTCTGGTGCAGTTGCGTGCATGCTATAAAAGCTACAGAAGTGCCCTGTGTGCAGATCTGACACATTGGTGATAGTGATAAAAAGCCACTTTCGTTTTGTGTACCTTTTTCTGAGGGCCAGGGTAAAATATGTCATGCAAAAGCAGCAAAGACTCTTAAGGACTTAACAGATTTATTGTGCCATAAACTTTTAATGGACTACAAACTAGTCTGTCGGAGAAAGTGTTGTTCTTAATTGGCATGTTCACACAGAGACATAAACAGGCACACATTCACGCGCACACACGTATAAAGAAATCTTGAGCAAAAGGACCAAGAAATATGAGAGTTTTACTGTAGATGTGAAATGTTTTTTTGCAAATCTCAAATGCATACAAAATAAGTACAGTGTGGTGCATTCACAACAACAATCATAGGTGATAATACTGTCTTTCTAGCTATATTGTGCCAATTTAATGCCTGCTGTGGGAAAGAAACCCATGTTTCTGGTTAAGCCCACATTGAATAGAATCGAATTTGCCAATACATTCTAGCCCAGCAGCTTCATTGAGGTGCTTGCCTTTTGCTGCACTGTTGTGTGATGGGATAAGGCACTAGCAGCCCTTCGTAAGTTGGACTGTGTTGGTCATTCCTCTAGATTCAGGACTGGGGCACGGGGCAGGCCACTCATACCAGACACCAAACCCTTTCCACTAGTTCCTGGGCATCTTCCACCCCTTAAGTAATGGTGATTCATGGCCAAAGCCATATGGGCAACAGCTTCTAAATTGTTTGTCTTGCACACACACAGCTTAAGCAGCAAACACTGTCAGCACCCTGGTACCATTCAATGGAAGCCTCTTGTCTTTGCAGGACAACTTTGGGTTTGACCTCCCAGCTGTGGAGGCTGCCACGAAGAAGCATGAAGCCATCGAGACAGACATTGCGGCTTACGAAGAAAGAGTCCAGGCAGTGGTTGCTGTTGCCAGGGAGCTGGAGGCCGAGAACTACCATGACATCAAGCGCATCACCGCAAGGAAAGACAACGTAATCCGCCTCTGGGAATACCTTCTGGAGCTGCTCAGGGCACGCCGACAGCGGCTGGAGATGAACCTCGGTCTGCAGAAGATATTCCAGGAAATGCTGTACATTATGGACTGGATGGATGAGATGAAGGTGAGGCTTGGAAGTGGAAAGTAGTCGTGTTTGGGAAAGGTCCAGGAAATGAGTAAGGCCTTTCGCAGTGCCATTAGTAGTAGGCTCAGGTTTTGTACTGTGTTTAAAAAAGAACCAAAAAACCCCCCACAAGGCTGCACTAAGGGTATGCAGATTCTGTGATTGTACTAAATTATAGAAATATGTAAAAAAAAAAGATGGTAAAAATTTGCATCACTCCAATAGCACTGTTTGTTAATTCCACACACACACACCCGCCCAATTCAGGCACTGACAGGGTAATACAGAGGTAGAAGGGAAGGGAAGCAGCTTAACCAAATAGTTGTACACATTACACTGATCAGCATTTAGTTTTTAAGGAAGAGTAACTTTGAAAAAAGGAGCAGAAGTTGTTGGATCAGGGACTGCCCATTCCTCAAACAAGGATGGCCAGCAAGTCTTATTGCCACCATAGCCACTATTCCTTCCACACACCACTTTCTTCTGAGTTGGCCACCAGGAGGTTAGTCATTACTCCTCAGGGGCCAGGTTTGACCCAGGGGCCCCCAGTTGCTGATCCCTAGCCTATCAGCCTATACCAAAACACAGCAACACCGCCATCTTGGGATTTTTCATGTGTGGCCTTCCCACCAGTGCACGCTCCATAAAATGGTGGTGGCTGTGGTGCTCATCTTTCTGACAGCCAATTTCCCTTTCTCCTTTTCCTACTGGAGTAAATAATACACATGTGTAGAGACAAAAAGTCATGTGCACGTAGAATTTGGCACAAGTGAGACATGCATTGAATTCTATGTTTGCCAGACTTTTGGATTCGATGGGACTCACCCATATTTTGTATCCAGGTATCTGCAACAAGCCCCCACAAAAGATCTGAGAGTTGAGACCACGGATGGATGGGCCTTTGTGGCATCCATAGTGAAAAAATAAGCCATAAAAACGACATTGGCTCCTAAAAGTTGAAAAAAGAAAAACAAGCAAGTGGTGTTTGTGGCACTGACTGGCTAGTTTTATGTGAACAGGTGTTGCTGCTGTCTCAAGACTATGGCAAACATCTCCTGGGGGTAGAAGACCTGTTGCAGAAACATGCGCTTGTTGAGGCTGATATTGCCATTCAGGCCGAAAGAGTGAGAGGTGTCAATGCGTCGGCTCAGAAATTTGCCACTGATGGAGAAGGTAAGGATGCTTGGTTAGTCCTTGCCTGTGTATATGACCTTGGAGGGGCACTAATTATAGTTGTGGATAGGGAGACATTTTCCTCCCTCTCCTGTACTACTAGAACCCATTGGGGTCATCCCATGAAACTGATTGGAGGGAGATTCAGGACAGATCAAAGGAAGGACTTCTTCATGTCATGCACTATGGAATTTGCTACCACGAGACGTGGTGATAGCTGTTTTCAGAAGGTGCCAGAAACAGCATAGTTTTGGCATCTGCCTGACCTCCAGGGCCAGGGAGTTCCAAAGAAAAGGGGCCCACCACACTAAAGGCTCTTCTCCTGGTGGACTCCAGTCAGGCCAAAGGTCCATGTGGAACCATAAGGAGCATGGCCTCATAGAATCGTAGAATAGCAGAGTTGGAAGGGGCCTACAAGGCCATCGAGTCCAACCCCCTGCTCAATGAAGGAATCCACCCTAAAGCATCCCTGACAGATGGTTGTCCAGCTGCCTCTTGAAGGCCTCTAGTGTGGGAGAGCCCACAACCTCCCTAGGTAACTGATTCCATTGTCGTACTGCTCTAACAGTCAGGAAGTTTTTCCTGATGTCCAGCTGGAATCTGGCTTCCTGTAACTTGAGCCCGTTATTCCGTGTCCTGCGCTCTGGGAGGATCGAGAAGAGATCCTGGCCCTCCTCTGAGTGACAACCTTTTAAGTATTTGAAGAGTGCTATCATGTCTCCCCTCAATCTTCTCTTCTCCAGGCTAAACATGCCCAGTTTTTTCAGTCTCTCTTCATAGGGCTTTGTTTCCAGACCCCTGATCATCCTGGTTGCCCTCCTCTGAACACGCTCCAGCTTGTCTGCATCCTTCTTGAATAGTGGAGCCCAGAACTGGATACAATACTCTAGATGAGGCCTAACCAGGGCCGAATAGAGAGGAACCAGTACCTCACGTGATTTGGAAGCTATACTTCTATTAATGCAGCCCAAAATCGCATTTGCCTTTCTTGCAGCCATATCACACTGTTGGCTCATATTCAGTTTGCGATCTACAACATTTCCAAGATCCTTCTCGTTTGTAGTATTGCTGAGCCAAGTATCCCCCATCTTGTAACTGTGCCTTTGGTTTCTATTTCCTAAATGTAGAACTTGGCATTTATCCCTATTAAATTTCATTCTGTTGTTTTCAGAATGACCTCCAATGACCTCAGTGACTGGGGCAGGTTGGAAAGGGAGAAGGTGCTCTCTCTGGTATCCTGGTCCCATGTTGTTTGGGGCTTTGTACGCTAGTTACAAAACCTTAAACCTGGCCCCGTAGCCAATAGGCAGGCGGTGCAGTTTCCCTTAGCAAAGGAGTTATATGCTGAAAAGGGGCAGCTCCCGGCAACAGCCGAGCAGCTGCGTTCTATACTAGCTCCAGCTTCCAGAGCAGCCTTAAGGGCAGCCCCACATGGAGCACGTTACAGTAATCCAGTCTTGAGGTAACTAATGCCTGAACTACTGTGGCCAAGCTGTCCCTGTCCAGGAGAGGCCGTAGTGCATCGGGTCCAGTGCCTGTAATTTCGACGTGCTCAATCTCATAATAGCATATTGAACTCAGTAGCACTGAATATAGACCAAGGTACCTTTGATTCCTTGGCCTCCTCTTGCCAGTAGAGGTTGAGTAAATCCAAATGGACTTACTGTCATCCGCTGTGATTCCTGCCATCACCTTTCAGGAGGACAACCTCAAACGTTTTCCATCTTCCCCCTCTTCTCCATTTCTCCTCCTTTTTGGCCAGCAAAGCCCATGTACAAAGTGAATTACACGCCCACTAAACTGGGACATCTGCTACCATGGATTTATCTGGACCCTTCCTGCAATGGGCAACCTATGTAGCTTGCATGTGTCTCCTTGTTTAGGCTGCATGTGATTCCTTCAGATTTCCCTACAGTTCGTAGCTGTTCTCTCATCATGTTAGAAAGGAAAGTAGCAGGCATATCTGAGGAGCAGAATGCTTTTTCTCTGGCCCTGTCCAGAAGACACCTTAAAACCATGGTGGTTCTTCAAGCCTTAACCATGGTGGTTTAAGGTGTCTTCTGAACAGGGCCTCTGTGTTTTGCACCTGATTTCTGATGTACTGTAGTGTGGGTGGGTTGGAACCTGTTTGTATGCATCTGTCACAATACTGTCACAGGAATGACGAATGGGGTCTCAGAACCTGTTCCAGCAGAGGGCTGCCCTGACATGCCACACGCAGGAGGGTGTCTCAGAAGATTTCATCTGTTAAGTTGAATACATCCATGAGCAAACCCTAAGAAATCAGCATTCCCTGAACGTCAGCCACTGGGTATCGCTTGGTCTGTGCTGCAATTAATTTTCCATGTGCCTCTCTGTCTTTCGACAGGCTACAAGCCCTGTGACCCACAAGTTATCAGAGACCGTGTGGCCCACATGGAGTTCTGTTACCAGGAGCTATGTCAGTTGTCAGCTGAACGCCGGGCTCGTTTGGAAGAGTCCCGGCGCCTTTGGAAATTCTTCTGGGAAATGGCTGAAGAGGAAGGATGGATAAGGGAAAAGGAACAGATCTTGTCATCGGATGATTACGGGAAGGACTTAACCAGCATCGTCCGGCTTCTCACCAAGCATAAGGCGTTTGAAGACGAGATGAGTGGCCGGAGCAGCCACTTCCAACAGGCAATCAAGGAAGGGGAAGATATGATCGCTGAGGATCACTTTGGGTCTGAGAAGATCAGGGAGAGGATTACGGACATCCAGAATCAGTGGGCCAACCTGGAGCAGCTCTCCGCCATCCGGAAGAAGCGGCTGGAAGAAGCTTCCCTCCTTCACCAGTTCCAAGCCGATGCCGATGATATCGACACTTGGATGTTGGATATCCTCAAGATTGTGTCCAGCAGTGATGTCGGCCACGATGAATATTCCACTCAGTCCTTGGTTAGGAAACACAAAGACGTTGCCGAAGAGATTGCGAACTACCGGTCGATCATCGATTCTCTGCACGAACAAGCCCGGGCCTTGCCGCAGGAACATGCGGAGTCCACAGATGTACAAAGCAGATTGTCCGGAATGGAAGAAAGGTACAAAGAGGTAGCTGAACTCACACGGCTTCGCAAGCAGGCCCTGCAGGATACTTTGGCTCTGTACAAGATGTTCAGTGAAGCAGATGCTTGTGAGCTTTGGATTGATGAGAAGGAACAGTGGCTGAACAACATGGAGATCCCTGAGAAACTGGAAGACTTGGAAGTGATCCAGCACAGGTGAGACCAGGTGGTGAGATGGGCTTCGTTGGCTCTTTCGACTTTGTGTTTGGTGTCATTGAGCAGTTGGCTCTCCATTTAAAAAAAAAAAAAATCTCTGTGCATTTTCTTTCTTTTCCCCTCTCTAGATTTGAAAGTTTAGAACCAGAAATGAACAATCAGGCGTCACGTGTCGCTGTGGTTAACCAGATTGCCAGGCAGCTGATACACAACGGTCATCCAAATGAAAAGGAGATCAAGGCGCAGCAAGATAAGCTAAATACAAGGTGGGAAATGTTAGGTCTTGCCTGATCCTTGACCTTTAAGTGCATCTTTGTCGTCTGTGTATGTGGGCAGCATTAGAACCATAGGATTTTTCAGATTCCTGGATCCAAGGTCACAGACAGTGCTCTGACTTTGAATCCAGGAATCCACGCTCCAGCCCCTTCTCCTGCCCCTTTGCAGCTGACATTGAGGGAACTGTATCAGCTGCCTCCCTGAGGTCACAAAAACAACCATGGAGAAGAGGAAAGGTGACATCTCCAGGGGAGGGGAGGGGAGGGGAGGGGCCGGCCTCTGCTGCTCCTCCTGCTCTGCATTGCATGCCTGTAAGCCTCCTGAGTTCATTGGCTCTTTTCAACTCTGTGCTTGGTATCGTTGAAACCCGGTACACCTAGGGGGGACCACATTACACCAGTTTTAAAATCTCTTCACTGGCTGCCAATTAGTTTCCAGGCGAAGTATAAAGTATTGGTTATTACCTTTAAATCCCTACATGGTTTGGGTCCAGGTTACCTGTGGCATCTCCAATCCACCCCGGACACTCAGGTCCTTTGGGAAGAATTTCCTTCAGCCAGCCAAAATTAGGCTGACAGGTATTACCCAGAGGACCTTCTCTTCTGCTGCTCCCAGACTGGAATGGCCTGCCGGAGGAGACTCGCCAACTTAACAGTCTTTTAGCATTTAAGAAAGCTATAAATATTGATCTATTCTGGCAGTCCTATCCAGTGGAATTTTAGGATGTTTTTAGGATGTTTTAATAATGTAGACTATGTTTTTAATTCAGTTTTATGTGTTTTATACTTATTGTCGTTCCTCGCCTCGATCCAAATGGAGAGGCGGGTAAGAAATTTATTATTATTATTAGTATTAGTATTAGTATTATTATTAGTTCAGAGGCTCACAAGCATCCGGATAGGATTGCATCCTTAATTCATTGCTTATTGCGGTCTTGGATGAATAAGAAAAGTAGTAGGTATACTTCACCATCATTCATAATAGGAACTTTTACTTAAATTTTGCCCCTCATCAACTGCCATTCATCTTTTGTGCCCTGTACATGATACAATACAAGCAATAAAATCATATCCAGTATTTAAAATTATTTATAAGGATGTGAGGAAAGGAAGAATATACTGAAGAGGGAAGAGAGAACATTGTAAAGGTTTAGAAGCAGAAGCTGTAATGAATGCTTTACATTTCTTCATTTTTCCTGTCTGGTTCTCCCTTCTAGGTGGAGCCAGTTCAGAGAGCTGGTGGACATAAAGAAAGATGCTCTTATCTCGGCCCTCAGTATCCAGAACTACCACCTGGAATGTAATGAAACCAAATCTTGGATCAGGGAGAAGACTAAAGTCATTGAATCCACCCAGGAGCTTGGCAATGACCTGGCTGGCGTTATTGCTCTTCAGAGGAAGCTGACTGGGATGGAACGTGATTTGGTTGCCATTGAGGCCAAGCTAAGCGACCTCCAGAAAGAGGCTGAAAAGTTAGAATCGGAGCATCCTGACCAAGCCCGGGCCATCCTGTCCAGGCTGGCTGAAATCAACGATGTTTGGGAAGAAATGAAAACGACCTTGAAGAACCGCGAAGAGTCGCTTGGAGAGGCGAGTAAGCTGCAGCAGTTCTTGCGCGACCTGGATGACTTCCAGTCCTGGCTCTCCCGGACCCAGACAGCCATTGCCTCGGAAGACATGCCCAATACACTGACGGAGGCTGAGAAACTGCTCACGCAGCATGAGAATATCAAGAACGAAATCAACAATTACGAGGAAGACTATCAGAAAATGAGAGATATGGGCGAGATGGTGACTCAAGGGCAGACCGATGCCCAGTACATGTTCTTACACCAGCGCCTGCAGGCCTTGGACACCGGATGGAATGAGCTTCACAAGATGTGGGAGAATCGGCAGAATCTTCTGTCCCAGTCCCATGCCTATCAGCTGTTCCTCAGAGACACGAAGCAAGCAGAAGCATTTCTTAACAACCAGGTAAGCAGGTGTCATGTTAAGGATGCAGGATTATGTCCTGTCTAGCATGCAGAGTGTCAAGACAGCGAGGTAAGACATGCCACCTATTCACATGACCAGTTTTGGGATCTGTAGGGTGACATTTCTTTTCCCCCTCATTCCACTTGTAAGTGGCGCAGATTTTCCCTCTTGTAGAGAAACACACTCGTTTGGTACTGGCAAAAACCTAAATTGGGATCTAGGCTCAGCTCAAGGAATTGTTCTGTGACTTGACCTTCAAGAGCTGTTTCATAGAACCATTTTTCTTACAAGGTGGTGACATGGTAATGCCATCCAAGATGAACTATTGGTCACTTTCAGACACCACATTCCCAATTCTCCAGACCATGGTTTGAGTGACAAGTGCACACTCTCCCCCTGCCTCTTCCCTCATCACCTCTCTTATATGGCTTAAGAGAAGACTATGGTTTGAGTGAACCTTCCAAACCAGAGTTGCAAACCACCATTATGATCATGCTTTCCAATTATGACTTGGAGGGATCACTCAAACTATTAGAAGACCAGAAAGTCTTCTAATAAGGCATGAAGGAGAGGAGGGAAATGAATGAAGGGGCATTTGAGTTTGTCTCTCATTCCCAATCCATGATTTTGAGGTTCAGGGATACCTCATCTGAACGTGATCATTAACCTGCAGCATCTAGTCTTGGGAATACTCCAAGATGTTTCATAAATGCATGAAGACTACAACTCGCCCACTCCTGGCTCAACACAGCTTCGAAAAGTTTTCCAGAAGTTAATTTGCCTTGGCATGTGCTGGAAGGTTGTCTAAGAATTCAGAGTCAACTTGCAGTGACTTCACCTTCTAATCACAACATAAAAATGGTTATGCAAATCAGTTTGTTGTAATGACTGAAAATGTGGTATCAATCCAGGGAGCACTAATGGTTTAATCAATGTTGAGCCATAAATTATAAGAGAGTTTGTGTTTCTCGTTTTAAATTATAGGAATATGTTTTGGCACATACTGAAATGCCCACCACTTTGGAAGGAGCAGAAGCTGCTATCAAAAAACAGGAGGATTTCATGACCACAATGGATGCCAACGAGGAGAAGATCAATGCAGTTGTAGAGACTGGAAGGAGACTAGTGAGTGACAGCAACATCAACTCAGACAAGATCCAAGAGAAAGTGGACTCCATTGATGACAGGTACAGTTTGTTGACAATATTTAGGGAGTGTTGCGTCCCAAGGCCTACAATCTCCCTTTTTTATTATTTACCAAATCGAAATAACATTTTATATCCAGAAGAGATTGTAACACAATTTGCAATACAGCACAATCCAAGCAGCAATGAAGCAATTGCCAAGTGCAGCCAAATCAACAAGTAGCAGAACTAGGCATAGTCGTTAGCAACCAAAGCGCAAGCCCTGTTCGTGCATTTGAATCCCCCCACATGACTTGAATCATGTGGTAGAGAGTGGAGACAAGCATACTAGCTCCACCACCTCCTGTTTTTTTTAGGGGTGTCCTCTGTATGGTGGACTGTGGAAGGCTTACCTGGCAGCAGTGGTTCAAGTAGTGCCGAGTGGCTGGGAGCTACCATTTTAACTTCCCACAATGCTCTCAGGGGCATTGTGGGAAATCAAAATGGCACACAGTGCTGCTTGAAACACCAGGCCAGGAAATGAAACATGTATTTCGTTAGTTACTAAATTTGTACCCCACCTCTTCACTAAGAAAATGGAGCTCAAGGCGGCAAACAGTCATAAGAAGTGAAAAAACAACAATGCAACCTTGTTTAAAATAATAAAGCAAATGCATTAAAATTGCAACAATAGCAGAATAAAAACCAAACAAACCAGCCAGGTCTGCTTGGATAAAAACATCTTTGCCTGTTAGCGGAAGGAGAGCACAGAGAGAAGTCAACCTAGCAGGAACAAGGCAGGTGTCAGCAGTGGGCGATGTTAGGGCCCTGGCGGTGCTCTGGCAAGGATGTCAGGTGCTAACATGAACTCTTTCTTGGTGCCTCCTTGACAAGGATTCTCGGGTTATTCCAGAAAGCTTTGGCTACAAGACCTTGAACTAGTTAGGAGCTCTCAAATCTTACTAAGATCAACAGACCTTCCAGTTCCTTTTCAGTTTCGGGACTGTTCTATTGTAAAGTGAGGTGATGACAGTTGCTATCAACGCCACCTCATAAGTGTACCCAACACATCTCCTGCCTTGACTTCCTTGCCAAGTCTGTCTAGACCTAAGCAGTTAGCCGTGGGCGATGTGCATACCCAACCAGCCACCTTGCTGATCCTTACCGCTGCCAGACTAATGTGCAAGAGGCATAGCGGGGAGAAGCGTTTACATTGGCACCCGAGGCTAGAACACTGGGTGGCTTTTCTGGTTACTGTTTGGCTGCCAAGCCCTGTAGCTGAGCAGAAGGAGCATATAGAATCAGAATAGTAGAGTTCAGAGGGGCCTAGAACGCCATCAAGTCCAGTCCCCTACTCAGTGCAGGAATCCACCTTAAAGCATCCCTGACAGATGGCTGTCTAGCTGCCTCTTGAAGGCCTCTAGTGTGGGAGAGCTCACGACCTCCCTGTGCAATTGGTTCCATTGTCATACTGCTCTAACAGTCAGGAAGTTTTTCCTGATGTCCAGTCGGAATCTGGCTTCCTGTAACTTGAGCCCATTTGTCTGTGTCCTGCACTCTGGGAGGATCAAGAAGAGATCCTGGCCCTCCTCTGTGTGAAAACCTTTCAAGTGCTTGAAGAGTGCTATCATGTCTCCCCTCAGTCTTCTCTTCTCAAGGCTAAACATGCCCAGTTCTTTCAGTCTCTCCTCACAGGGCAACACAAGAACACAAGAAGAGCCATGCTGCATCAGACCAAGGTCCATCTAGACCAAGGGTCCATCTAGTCCAGCATTCTGTTTACACAGTGGCCAACCAGCTGCCCATGGGAAATCCACAAACAGAACAAGAGTCCAACAGCACCCTCCGCCCCGCCATGTTCCCCAGGATTCTGGTGTACTTAGGCATACTGTCTCTAATACAGGAGGCAACATATAGACATCAGGACTAGTCACCATTAATATCCTTCTCCTCCAGGAATTTGTCAGATACCCTTTTAAAGCCATCCAATTGGTGGTCTTGTGGTAGCAAATTTCATAGTTTGACTATGTGCTTTCTTTTATCTTACCGTAATCTCCCACCAATCAGCATCATAGGTTCTTGGGTTGTAGTATTATGAGGGGGGGCGGAATGTCTCCCTATCCACATTCTCCACACTGATTTCTGATCAACGTCTCTTGTGATCAACTTCTTTTGAGACTAAGTACATGTCGCTGGCATCCAGCTTTAGGTTTGGGTGATTTGTTTAAATTTTTGTCTCTATCTGAACAAGCTTTGCTCCTCAAGCTTCTTGTTCCATAAAATAATCTTTATAGTTTGGGATGCTTCAGAAAACACAGAACTTCCTTTTCCTGAAATACGTAGGAGTAACCACCCGCACAATAATCTTAAGCCCTGTTACTTTATTTAGGGATTATAGAAACCACTGCAGCTTGCCTTGGTAAAAGCGAGTTTATGGGGTGCTGAGTCATAGAAAAGACTTATTATAGAGCCTTTGAGGAAACATGCCTTGTGTGAGAAAGTCTTGTAATAAATATGTAGGGGAATCATTAACAGAAAGTTCTGTCAAAGCTTTTTAACTTTCATGTGGTTTGTATTGGAGGGGGGGAGATGGCTACATTTTGGCCTGTGTAATGGCAGAGTAATTCTCATTGACTGAGGGGAGAAATTGGCCCAGTCTCTGTGGCTAAATCCAATAAAGCTCAAATGATGCCCAGGAAATAAAGTTACCGCCGTCTGTAGCCAGCATGATCTTAAAATTTTAATCTTCTCTTCCAGTTTCAACTACCAAACTGATAGGTGTGGCTACCACACATACCTTTTCTTTTATTTCTAGTGATCCATAGTGTGGAGAAGCCAAGGCGAAGATTGCTTAAGGCAGGAAGGCCTCAGCACCATTTCCTTATGGCTCAAGCCAGCCCCTCCACTCCCATTATTAAATCGGTCGCCCTTCAAATTGAGCCAAGGCCCCAACGTTTTCACTTTTCAAACAACTACCTCATCTAAGGAATGAAAGAGTTTTAGGGAATCTACCTCGTTTCCCAATGTCCACAGCCTCCCACCCTCTGTCACAGCACACCCTCATACCAACTCCATTCTCCCAACAAAGCCTCCACCGTCACCGTGCATACACAGGCCTCCATACTGGTTTGCCTCACTTCGTTGTGTTTGGGGAAGTTTCAAGGCCTGTCATTGTGTCCTTTATTTCAAGGAGATTCTGTCCCTGATTAGAGGACGTTTTAGAGTCCAAAGATTAGGAGATAGGCCTGGCGCTGTAACAGAGGTCCCATTCAATCCACATAGAATAATCCAAACCACAACATCTTCAAGATTTCCCACGCTGAAAAGTTCCTTCCTTGTTTTTGTTTTAAACAGACACAAGAAGAATCGTGAGGTGGCCAGTGAGCTTTTGATGAGATTGAAAGATAACAGAGATCTTCAAAAGTTTCTTCAGGATTGCCAAGAGGTATGTTATTTAAAATCCCTTGGAGAAGAAGGTCCTGCCTTCTCCTTGAAAGAAACGTACTTGGACTACGTGTGAGAGAGTGTGTGCCTCTGTGTGTTTCCATTTGTCTTTCATCTCTAATCCATTAATTTGTAACAGATGAAAGCTGTCATCTCTGGAGCAGCTGATTAGCTTCTAATGGCAGGTTTCCCCTGCCCCCCCTTTTTTTGTTAGGAGATTGACAAAGATTGCACCAATTTATTAAAAAAAATAAATGGGAGATTGTCAGAGGAGCCCTCCGGACTTGATGCTAAAGATAATGTCAGCAAGAGAAAATGAGCTTTCCTGATAGGCCCGTTTGTGCTTTCTCCTCAGTGGAAAATAGAGAGAGAAAAAGATTTAAGTCAGAATGCAATGTCTGCAGGATATCCAATTCTCACAGGCTCGATTTCTTATTATACCAAATCATAGAATAGTAGAGTTGGAATGGGGCCTATAAGGCCATCGAATCCAACCCCCTGCTCAATGCAGGAATCCACCTTGAAGCATCCCTGACAGATGGTTGTCCAGCTGCTGAAGGCCTCTAGTGTGGGAAAGCCCATGACCTCCCTAGGTAACTGGTTCCATTGTCGTACTGCTCTTAACAGTCAGAACGTTTTTCCTGGTGTCCAGCTGGAATCTGGCTTCCTGTCACTTGAGCCCATTATTCCGTGTCCTGCACTCAGGGATGATTGAGAAGAGACATGCATATTGCATTCAGATGTAATGCTTCCTCCATTGTGCATTGCCCTGTAAAGAAAAATAATGATACACGAGAAACAGCCCCAATAAGGACTAAAGGAAAATCGGCCTTCCCTGTTACATCTACTGCATCTCTCTTTGAAGATGAGATCTATGAGTCAGGTGGGAAGGTCTGGGTAAAACTTTAATCTGCCTGAAACCTTACAGAGCTTTTGCCAGTCTGAGCAATACTGGGATAGGTGGACCAGAGTTTGACTGGGTAAAAGGCAACTTTGTATGTTCATAGCATTCAGCTTCTTTAGACCTTTCGACCCCTAAGGATCAACCCATTAGATAGAGGAGGGCAAAGCAAAGGAACTAAGGAGTCATGCCTGGCAGATTGAAGGGTGAAGTCTATTGGCATAAGGGCGAAGCTTAGTGTTGACAGGCGATAGTACCTCCCCCGCCAGAGGAAGTAAAGTGCCTGGCTGTGCTTGGTACCTCAGGATGGAGCTTTGATGGACATTGTAGAGGTGGAGTTGGATTAGCAAAACTTCTCAAGCTAAGCACAAAAGAACCGGGCCCTTCCTGCGACAATGGAATCAGTTTCCTAGGGAGGTTGTGGGCTCTCCCACACTAGAGGCCTTCAAGAGGCAGCTGGACAAGCATTTGTCAGAGATGCTTTAGGGTGGATTCCTGCATTGAGCAGGGGGTTGGATTCGATGGCCTTGTAGGCCCCTTCCAACTCTGCTATTCTATGATTCTATATAATTTAGGCAGTATCCAAATTGCACTAGCAGAAACCACCGCCTGTGCAACGTAACTAGCGCTTGCCAGAGCAGTGGGGTAAAGGGGCGATTTGCCACCAGTTTTCGGCAGCGCTGCTGGACATTAGAACATAAGAAGAGCCTTGCGGGATCAGACCAAGGGTCCGTCTAGTCCAGCACTCTGTTCACACAGTGGACAACCAGCTTTCGATGGGAAACCTACAAACAGAACGTGAGTTAAAAACACCCTCAAACCCATGTTCCTCAGCAACTGGTGTACATAAGCATACTGCATCGAATACTGGAGATAGCACACAACCATCAGGACTGGTAGTCATTGATAGCCTTCTCTTCCAGGAATTTATCCAACTCCCTTTTAAATCCATCCAAATTGGTGGCCATCACTACGTCTTGTGGTAGTGAATTCCATAGTTTATGCGCTGTGTGATGAAGTCCTTCCTTTTATCTGTTCTGAATCTTCCACCAATCCGCTTCATGGGATGACTCCAGGTTTTATTTATTTTATTTATTATTGCATTTATATCCTGCCTTTTTTCCTCCAAGGAACCCAAGGCAGCATATATAATCCTCCTCCTCCTCCTCCTCCTCTCCATTTTATCCTCACAACAACAACCCTGTGAGGTGGGTTGGGCTGAGAGTGTGTGACTGGCCCAAAGTCACCCAGTGGGTTTTCATAGCGGAGTGGGGACTAGAACCTGGATCTCCTGACTCCCAGTCCAACACTTTAGCCACTACACCACTCTGGCTCTAGTATTAGTAGTTTTAGTATTACCGGGGTGGGGGTGGGGATATCTTCCTATCCACAGTCTCCACACCATGCATAATTTTGTACACCTCTGGAATTCAGTGGCAAATTGCCACTTTTCCCCATTGCACTAGCAAGTGTTAGTTACGTTATGCAAGCAGTGTTTTATGTTAGTGTAACGTTATTACCAGTAGTGCTGAGATGCATTTGGATACTACCTTTTGAGTGGCACGTGGAGGGGTTTCTCCTGGCTACCTGCCTGTCTGCTCCTCTGCTACTGTCATAGGTGGTAGCTGCGAGGGCTTCTCCCAAAAGCAGTATTGACGTTTCCTCCTTCTCATCCCATGTTTTTTCAGGATTGGAGCCTGAGATCTCATCCCTCCACAGGTCAGGATAATATGGCACCAGAGGAAACATGGTGTCGCCTTGGGGGGCGGACGGGCCACTTTCTGACAGAAGCCCGAGCGAGAGCTTTCTTCTGCCCATGAACAAGGCCTTTGTTAGCTTCCTCTGAAAGGCGGATTCTTCTAATTCCCGCAATTACACATTTTCCTTTTACTGCCCTCTTTAACGAGGCTTTTATGAAGTGACCTTTGGAAATGTTCCTGAATGACTGAAAAATGGCCTTTTGTCAGCCAAAAATAGGGGCAGCCAGGACAGCCGTCCAACTTTGCTCCGCTCCCCTTGCCTGGGTGAGGTTTTATCTGTGGGAGGGTTCTTCTGCCAGTAATGAACCTCAGATCTGTTTACATATTTTCCTCTCAAAGTTAGCTGGCTGCAAAGATGCAAAATGCGCAACTTCTAAATGTACAGTGTTGTTTTCAGAGCCTTTAAAAAAAAAGCTGGTGGGATTTGGGCCTGGTCATTTGGGAGGGAGAGGCTTCTTGGCAACAGCAGGAGATTAAAAGCCACCCATAAGTAGGTGGAAAAGAGGACAGGGCTCCTGTATCTCTTAACAGTTGTACAGAAAAGGGAATTTCAGCAGGTGTCATTTGTAGGCAGGCAGCACCTGGTGAAGTATCCTCTTCATCACAACAGTTAAAGCTGCAGGAGCCCTGACCAGATACAAAAAAAGGGCAGCAGGGCTCCTGCAGCTTTAACTGTTGTGATGAAGGCATTTCACCAGGTGCTGCATGTCTACAAATGACACCTGCTGAAATTCCCTTGTCTTTTTACTGAATTTTGAATTTTATTATTAAAGCAACCTGACATGGGTTTTCACCAAATACAAGATCAGAGTCATAAGATACAAACATTACATTATGGCAAGCGTTGTATTGAGCAACAAATAGTTACATATAAAACACCATATATGCTGCTGGGATCTTTACCAGCCATCTTAGTTATCATCAGCGGTCACTAAAGCTTTCCTAATTTTTGCTGCTTTCACTGCAAAACGAGCCAGGTTTAACAGGATGAATTTTGCTGTGTTTGTGAATAGGTAACCAATTTTATCCAGATCTAAATTCCCTTGTCAATACTACTGTTAAAGATACAGGAGACCTGTCCTCCTTTCCATATGGTCACCCTACCCTTAGGGTTGTATGTAATCCTTCCCATCCGTCAGCGTAACAGGAGCTACTGACAGAATACAAGTCATAAGATACAACCACCCACACCCAAAAAACAACAACTCAGAGCAATAGAGCAGGGAAAAGGTTAGTCCCCAAAGTCCCATGAAAACAAAAATGGCTTCATCCATTTGTAAAATGGTGACTGAGAGGGAGGCAAGTGAGCATCCTGAGGGAGAGGATTCCACAGTTTGGGAGCTGCTTCAGAAAACGCCCTGCTGGAGACTAGCGTTGCCATCACATGGTTCTTTCAGCTGGGACTAGTTGCTTGACCTCAATTGTCAGGGAGGCTCATATGACTTGAGGCACCCTCTGAGGTATCCATAGTAACCACATATAAACTGACCCTTTCCCCCACTTGTTTTTCAGCTGTCCCTCTGGATTAATGAGAAGATGCTCACAGCGCAGGACATGTCTTACGATGAAGCAAGGAACCTGCACAGCAAGTGGCTAAAACACCAGGCCTTCATGGCAGAGCTCGGTTCCAACAAAGAATGGCTTGACAAAATTGAAAAGGTAAGGGGAATGGGAATGGGAATGAAACTCCGTGAAGAGACACGGGCACTTTGGTCATGTATCAGGACTTGTTTATTTATTACATTTCTATGCTGCCCAATAGCCTATGCTCTCTGGGCCATTCACAAAAGGTAAAACAATCAAATACTACAATATGATAAAACATAAAACTTTTAAAAGTTTAAAACTAACATATATAACTAAAGTAAAAACCAACAGCAGTGTGAAGATCTAAAAAGTAAAATAACACATTTAAAAACAATGAAAACTGAAGGACTAAAATAAAAAGGTCTTCACCTGGTGCCGAAAAGATCACAACTTAGGCTCCAGGTAAGCCTTTCCAGGGAGTTCAGTCCATAACCAGGGTGCCACCACTGAAAAATCCCTGTTCTTAGTGGCCACCCGCCTCACCTCATTTGGCGGGGGCACTCTGAAGGTGATCTTAACATTGAGGCAGGTAAATATGGGAGGAGATGATCCTTCAGGTAACCTGGTCCGAAATCATTTAGGGCTATGAAAGTTAATACCAGAACTTTGAACTGGGCCCAGAAATGGACTAGAAGCCATTGCAGATCATAAAGTCTCCGTTAATGATCCTGCTGCGCTATTTTGCACCAGCTGAAGTTTCCAGACCATTTTCAAAGGCAGTGCCATGTATAACACATTGCAGCAATCCAGACGATTCCAGGCATGGATAATTGTAGCTAGGCTATCTCTGTCCAGATGAGGACATAGTTGATATATCAGATTAGCTGATAAAAGGTGTTCCTTGCCAACGAGGCCATTTGCTCCGCCAGTGACAATGATGGGTCCAAGAGCACCCCGAAACTATGAACCTTTGACTTGGTGGTGGCCACCAATTTGGATGGCTTTAAAATAGGGTTGGATAAATTCCTGGAGGGGAAGGCTATCAATGGCTACTAGTCCAGATGGCTAAGGTCAACCTCCAGTATCAGAGGCAATAAGCCTGTATACACTAGTTGTTTTTGTGAACCGCCTAGAGAGCTTTGGCTATTGGGCGGTATAGAAATGCAATTTTAAAAAATGGTTGGGAGAGTGCTGTTGAACTCAAGTCCGGCTCGTAGTTCCCTGGTCTAGCTGGTGGGCCACTGTGTGAACAGAGTGTTGGACTAGCTGGACCCTTGGTCTGATCCAACGTGGCTCTTATTCTGTTCTTAATCTGCTCCCTTTGGGGAAATGCAACCCTCTCCAGAACAGATTGAATGCCACTTAACCGGTCAGGCGAACCACCCGCTAAAAGCACTTCTGCCTTGTCTAGATTGAGTCTCAGTTTATTAATCCAGTCCATTTTCCGTGCCCAGCCATGAATTCATTGAGGTACCTTAAACAAGCCACTATTCTTTCATCCCCAGCCCCACACCATATTTAACTGGGCTGGGGGTGGGGAATAATAACATTTACTTCACAGGTCATTATTATTATTATTATTACTATTATTATTATGAATAATAATAATAATAATAATAATAATAATAATAATAATAATATAGCACCATCAGTGTACATGGTGCTGATGATTGTAGGAATCATGGAGATAGTGGCCACATTCTCACATTACTTTAAAACCCCAGATATGACAATAATTCCTCCTTCTTCTCTCTCCCGTCTCTCCTGTTGTGTGCCAATACTCTCCTTGCTTTCTGAGTTTTCCCTTGACTACAGTTTGTTATCCAAAATTGGAAAATGTATTTAGCAGCACTAAACTTCCAACTGTGATTTTGAAAACGTAGGTTGACGTGGGTTTGTATACTGCGGCCTGGATGACAGCATGAGTCATAGTGCCCGATATGGATGTCATGATAAACTATGTTTAGCAGAAAGCCAGAAATAGAGGAGGAAATTAGCGCATGTGAGGGAAGCAGGAGCACATTAGCATGTGGAATGTTCCTGATCCTCCAATCCATAGTTTGGAGCATTGTCTGATAGAAGTCAGTGGTGGGCTGCAAATGTTCATCCCCAGCTTCAAAAACCATTGATTTCGTAGCCAGGGATGTGTGCTGTGGCCACGCTTTCCTCTTTTGCCCCTTTTGGCTTCAGCACGAGGATTCTGGCTTTCATTAAGCCAGTGTACCAGCTTGATTGATAACTGGCAAACAGAGGGAGAAAACGTGGAGGCAGTGACAGACTTTGTATTTCTGGGCGCAAAGACTGCAGCCAGGAAATCAGAAGACGTTTACTTCTTGGGATGAGAGCAATGACAAATCTTGATAAAATAGTCAAGAGCAGAGACACCACACTGACAACAAAGGTCCGCATAGTTAAAGCAATGGTATTCCCCGTAGTAACCTATGGCTGCGAGAGCTGAACCATAAGGAAAGCTGAGCGAAGGAAGATAGATGCTTTTGAACTGTGGTGTTGGAGGAAAATTCTGAGAGTGCCTTGGACTGCAAGAAGATCAAACCAGTCCATACTCCAGGAAATATAGCCAGACTGCTCACTTGAGGGAATGGTATTAAAGGCAAAACTGAAGTACTTTGGCCACATAATGAGAAGACAGGATACCCTGGAGAAGAGGCTGATGCTAGGGATAGTGGAAGGCAAAAGGAAGAGGGGCTGACCAAGGGCAAGATGGATGGATGATATTCTGGAGGTGACAGACTTGACCTTGGGGGAGCTAGGGGTGGCAACGGCCGACAGAAAGCTCTGACGTGGGCTGGTCCATGAAGTCACGAAGAGTCGGAAACGACTGAACGAATAAACAACAACAAAAAAGAGATCCCTGCTTTAATAACAGTCATCAGCCTTATTATCATGGTTTGTTAGCTGACATTAAACCAGGATTCCCTCATTTGGACATAACAGGGTACTCTGGCTTAATGCAAGCTAGGATCTCTATACCAAAATTATATAATTTTAGCCTTGACTGTATTTAATGTTTTATTTGCTTGGAGATACTGAGTTATATATGTTAAGGACTTTGTTTTTCTTGAACTCTGGACATTTATTGTCTGTTTTATTCCTTATGTTCAGTTAATTGTTCTAAATTGCAATGGCCAATGGCTTGGTGCAAATAAAATCTGATTTTATACCAAAGTCCCCAGCTTTATGGTTAACCATGGTTCAAAAAGCTGGGAGCAGACATCCAAACCTGCCCACTGACTATGACTTTTTTTAAAAAAATTGAAAAATGCAGTAGTAGTAGCTATTAAAGCCTGAAAACACCGTTTCTATATTTCCTGCCAAGAGTTTTAACTCCCCACTCCCCATCAGTAATATTTTATATGTCTTATTTCTTGTAATTACTGCAATTTTGTTGGGCAAGCTGCTACTCAGTGATACAGAGGGGACATTCACTCCCCCATCCAATCCTGCTTCATTTGGGGGCCTTGAGAGCCAATACTAGAAAGAAGGATGGATTCTGTAGTAATGTTGTGACCTCCCAACGTTCAGAAACACCCTGTTCTGCTGCCCAGACAGATCAAACCCCGAAAGCTTAAGTTTGTTTATGATTGGGGGGATTCTGGGCCATCTTTAAGGGTGCGTGGTTTTTTTGCATTTCTGTTTGTTTGCAGGAAGGGATGCAGCTTATCGCTGAGAAGCCCGAAACCGAGTCCATCGTGAAAGAGAAGCTGACCAGCCTGCACCAGATGTGGGAACAGCTCGAAAGCACCACCCAGCTGAAAGCTCAACGGCTCTTTGATGCCAACAAGGCTGAGCTCTTCACCCAGAGCTGCGCGGACCTGGATAAGTGGCTGAATGGCTTGGAGAGCCAGATCCAATCGGACGACTACGGCAAGGACCTCACCAGCGTCAACATTCTGCTGAAGAAACAACAGGTGAAACCACTGGAGTAGCAAAAATGTTCAGCGGTGGTAGTCGTCAGAGAGATTAATTCATCCGTTTTATGTATTAAGGTTTATTAATACATAATTAAAGCATTTCTGTTCATCTGTAAAGCAAAGTTCATTGGCATGATAATCTATCATTGGCAAGATAAATGAAAAAAACCTTGGGTTGGATCCAGGTTTACACTGGATCAACTGCACTGGCAGAAGTGGACTTCTCTGCGCCCTGCTTCCTACGGCAGCCCCTCCAGCCCCCTGAAAATGCTACACAGAGAGTCAGGAGACCTTGCTGAATGGAGCGAGCTGTGCTGTGGGGGAGAGAGGAGGATCCCCAAGAATCAGGCAGAGGGACCTTTGGTGAGCAGGGCCCTTCCTCTTGCGGAAAGCGGAACGTGGATCCAGCCCCTGGTGCAAAATGCCTAGTTGAGCAGCATTTAACACGCTCCATTTCCTAAAATCAGTCTGCGTTCAGGTGTCTTCTTCACCTGTCATGTAAAGCTAGAAGAAGTCAAGGTTTGTTCCTCTGCATCTCACTGCAGACCCTTAAGGCCAGCCTTGATTAATATCCTTTTGTACACCGTGTCCATTTGATGTGGACAGAAAGAGAGAGGTGTTGGCTGGTACATTGTCACAGGTCTCCCCGTTACCTCGGAGATTTGCCAAAACCTTTCCTAATTGGGCTTGGATTTTCATAGCAGAGCAGAAGAAGATACTGTGTAGGCTTAACGTCAGTAAACGGGCATATCTTTTTACTTCTGTAGCATTGCGCTCTGAATTGTTGGGATAAAGGAGCTGTACTTTTAAGGAAGGTAGTACAAGAAAGACACAAGTTATTAGGAACATAATTGCCAGCAGTTTCTCTTGGGTTTCAGGGAGGATTCTTTCCCAGTCCTACTTGAAGATGCCATTTGAACGGGGGTGGGGGTCCTTCTGCATGCAAACCAGGAGTTCTACCACTGAGCTACAGCCCCTTTTGTTCAATGTTGATAGAGGCCACAGAAAGCTGGATTATGATGATGATGATGATGATGATGATGGTGGTGGTGGTGGTGGTGGTGAATTACATTTATATATCGCCCCATATCCGAAGCTCTCTGGGCAGTTTACAAAGATTGTCAATTCCGGTCTGAGCTTCCTCGTTCTGGGGCCTCAGCCACCCAGTGGTATCGCACTGGAAGAGGCTAGTTTCTAACAAGCACAATTTCCTTCCCCCTCCATTTTAGATGCTGGAGAACCAAATGGATGTTCGTAAGAAGGAGATTGAGGAGCTGCAGAGTCAGGCCCAGGCCCTGAGCCAGGAGGGCAAGAGTACCGACGAAGTTGACGGCAAGCGTTTTATTGTGGAGCAGAAGTTCGTAGAGCTGCTGGAACCCCTGACTGAGAGGAAGAGCCACCTATTGGCCTCCAAGGAGATCCATCAGTTCAACCGGGATGTGGAAGATGAAATTGTGAGTTCAAAAGTTTCTCTAAGACCCGCTTGTTGGGAACATCTTGAGGATTTTCTGTTCTCTGGACTTCTTTTGTTAGCATATGATGCTATCATTGAATCTCTCAATTCTTGTTACAATTCATTTCCTGCGAATACTTATTTATCTCGCATTATTTTTCCCCTAGTTGTGGGTTGGAGAGAGGATGCCTATTGCCACATCTACAGACCATGGTCACAACCTCCAGACGGTTCAGTTGTTAATTAAGAAGAATCAGGTACGTGGCTAAAGCTGACTGGATCATCGTAAGTCATCATAACCACCTCCACCCTGTTGACTCACAATCACACCAAACAAGCGCTGAAGGCGTATTTGTTGAATTGGGAATCTTAATCTCAAAAGTACCTGATCAACTCCTGGATGTTTTGTATTGTGGTTCAATTTAGCAAAGTTGTTGTGCCCATTCTACAGAGCTTGGGACTGAGCCTATGGCAAAGACAGGAATTGATCCCTAGGTTCCCTCAGCCCATCCAAAGCACTTCTAGGGTGGATTCAGACAACAACCCCTTCACATGATCCAAATCTAATCACGTCTGAGCTTCCTTCCCATCAATTGGTACTACATTGAATATAATAATAAAAAGACCTGTGATGGAGCACATAGAACAATAGTCATTGTAGAGATCACATAAATTGCACAGTTGTTTAAATTCACTCCACTTAGCACCTTATAGAGCTGTTCTATGATAATGCTTGACAGTGGTTCAAATTTCCTGTTCGCTCACACTGGCCCCATTCAGACAACGTGCTAAACCATGCTGCCTAATCACAAAATGGTTAACGGAATGCATTATGCATTCCATTAACCATTTTGTGGTTAAGCAGCATGGTTTAGTGTGTTGTCTGAACGGGGCCAGTGTGAGTTTCCCTGGTGGTAACTCTGCTGACATGGATAACAGGGGTGGAAATTCATGTTCCTTGGGTGTTGTTTCTCTGGAAAGGCAGGCCACAAATCTAAATGATAAATGAAAGCGTTGTACTCAATAATAAGGCTGTAAGTTGGGAAACTCACTGTGGGGTTCCAAGTCCCTGTGGTGAGTGTAATATGTACACTCACCACAGGCACCATGCTTTCTAGAAGTCTTCCTTTGGCCAATTGAAAATGACATTCCTCTCCAGAAAGGACTTCACAGAAGTGCTGTTCCTGTCAGAAAATGTTGCTCTCTCAATCTGCCACAGAGCATTCTGGGAGTCCGCCCTCTTGGATGACTTCCCATTGTCTTTCTCTTGAAGTGCTTTATCGGTAAGCTATTTCCAGTGTTAAGTGTTGAATTTCCCCACATTAGACACTTCAGAAGGAAATCCAGGGACACCAGCCTCGTATTGATGACATTTTCGAGAGGAGCCAAAACATCATTACAGACAGCAGCCTTAATGCCGAAGCAATCCAGCAGCGGCTCGCAGACTTGCAGCAGCTGTGGAACCTCCTGATAGAGGAGACCGAGAAACGCCACAAGCGCCTTGAGGAGTCCCACAAAGCCCAGCAGTACTACTTCGACGCTGCGGAGGCTGAAGCGTGGATGAGCGAACAGGAACTCTACATGATGTCAGAAGAGAAGGCCAAGGTAAATACACCCCCTGTAGGCATCGGAGCATATTGAACACTATCAGTTTATGCCAACTGGAAACCAATCTAACTAACATGGCTTCCTCCAAAGAACTCTGGTAAAGGCAGTTTTATGAGGGCTGAATACCATTTCCGGGAAATTCTCAGAGGCCTCATTCCAGTGATGGTGGTGGTGGTGGTGGTGGTGGTGGTGGGAGCCTGAAGGCAGGCCCCGAAATACCAGCCTTTTGTTAGCTTGAAGCTCTTCCCGCCAATAAGTAAGGGTTGAGAAAGGGGCAATTCAGCATTTCAGAACAAGGAAAAAAATCTCCATAAAAGCCAGCAAACAGCCAAATGATTGGAGGTTGGTAGAAATGGTTGTGTGGCTAGATTGGGACTCAAGGTGGGCCGGATTTGCTCCCTGAGCCTAAGATTCTGACTGCTATCATATGCCCTTCATAGAGTTACAGATCCCAAGGTTTCTTAGGCACGATTCACCCATGCATCTCTACCACTTAATTTTTCTCTATGTTGGGGACTCGTTTGATACGTTGATCACTGTGACATCAAATGATGACTTGCATGTTTGAATGGATTCTCATAGACCCAACCCCACCAAACACGACTTACATGTCACCTTAAACACAGTGCTCTGCAGTGGAGTTGGTACACACATTCAGCTTCTATAGTAATCTCGTGTAGGGAATTCAAGTGACATACCTGCACATAAGGGCCTTATCTCAATGGAGATATCTCAAGAAGGTCCCAGGTTCAGTTCCTGGATCTACAGACAAAAGGGCAGGTAGCAGGTGATGGTAGACCTTGGTCAGAGATGCTAGGATGCCATTGCCAGTCTCAATATAGAGTACTGTGGTAGATGGCAGGGCCAACCCTACCATGGGGCAGGGTGAGGCAGTTGCCTCAGGTGGCAGATGCGAGAGATGGCAGCAAAATGCTGGAGAAGAGAACTATGGGCAATGTGGCCTGCTGTGCCACCCCCTAAGCTAGACTGCTGCCTTCGGGGCAGTGTGGGGAGAGAATGTTGTCCTACTGTCGGTGTTAAAGAAAGATTCAACTATCAGCCCAGACAGTTTTTTTAATGTGGAATGGGAGGGTGCGTCATTTTGGCTCTTGCCTCAAGCAGCAAAATATCTTGGGCCAGCCCTGGCAGATGGGCTAGCCTTCTGACCTGGTACAAGACCAGTTACCTAGGGAGGTTGTGGGCTCTCCCACACTAGAGGCATTCAAGAGGCAGCTGGACAGCCATCTTTCAAGGATGCTTTAAGGTGGATTCCTGTATTGAGCAGGGGGTTGGACTTGATGGCCTTATAGGCCCCTTCCAACTCTACTATTCTATGATTCTAAGGCAGTTTCCTCTGTACGAGCCATTCCTTGGCTAGTTGACTCTGTGAACTGCCTCCATTGGAAAGCATTGCACCACCTTCTATGGAAAAAATCTGTCCATGGTACTACAACTGTGGCAACCCATTCACACATTCCACTTACCCCTTGGGGTTTCATGCCTCAAGTGATGAATGCACGTGCCTGAGCCAGCCCTTAGTTGAGAGCCATCACAGTTGAAATGGTTTGACACTGGTTGAGATAGCAGTACTGACCTATGCCAAGGATTCTGAAAGGACGTTACGGAATGGACCCTAGTGCAGTGGTAGAGCATGGAAGGAACTCTCCATGAAGAAGGTCCTAGGTTGGATCCTTGACATCTCTTGGTGGGGCCTCCTGATTGATACCCTGGAGAGCCGCTGCTACTCAGTGTAGACAGTACTGAGCTCAGTGGACTAATAGTCTGACTCAGCATAACGGTCCTTCCTATGTTCCTAATTCACTCCAGAGTGTTACAGTGATGGTGAAGAGAGAGAAGTCAATAACGTTTACTGCACCAACGTCTATCCAGCAGAAAGCACTTTTAGGTTCTCTGAATCATTTAACCAATGCCTGATGAGTAGACCTTAATGAAGTATAATGCTTTGCACAGCACTGCAGCAGCCAAGGCTTTAAGCATTAATGGTTCATTTAGCCCAGGACCCACATTCCAGTAATGCCTGTTTCAATTTTTGCTGGTTTGGTTATTTTTCTTTTCTGTTCTGTTCATTTTTTCTTTCTTTCCCCCTTCATCTCCTCTGAACAGACTGAATTGATTTGTGTTACTGTCACGCAGATAGAAGACAAGAGCCACCACACAGACATGATCAGAATGTTTCAAGCTTCTGTGTGTTTTCAAAATACCCTGTTATGCAGCAGCACAGCAGAGATGGAGCAAACTAGCCACATACCTGCCCGTTGTCCACAAACTCTTGCGTTTGTTAGTGAGCACTTGCTGAGGTTGGATTTAGAACGTGATGGAATGAATTACTTAAGGGAATTCAATTCCTTTCTTCCTCTGTTGACCTTCCTTTTATGCTTCATAAGCTTTGAATTCTGGGGCTATTTTCGGGGTGGACCAAAAGGAGACCCTCCCCAGTTCGTGAATGTTTTTTCAAGTAGTCAAAAAATATCCAGGTTTCTTTATATTTGTATTCCCTTTAGCCCTTGACCCAGTTCACACATTTTTTAATTATTATTGTGAATATCAACAAACAGAACAGAAAATTCGTCTTGAAAACAGAAAAAGACACAACATACATTCAGTTCACACATAATGACTAATCTTGGGCTAATTTAACCTATGATTTACCATGCACAAGTGGGAAAGAGCAAGCACGCTACCTCCCATGTGCTCATCAGTTCTACTTTTAATCAATAACCTATGATCACCTCTGGTTGAGCATGGTGTGCGAATCCAGAGCACTGGGTTGTTTAGAGGCTAAACAACCCAGCAGTTAACCCATGGTTTGTTGTTACTGCGAATCTCTAACCCACAAATTGCCATTATGTACAATTACAGTTGCTTTAATTCCAGGTAAACTATAGTAGGGAACTCTGGTGAGCTAGCTTGGAATTATTAGCTAAACACAATTAGAGTACAAGGCGATTTAAATCAGTGATTTCAATCAGCAAGAAAAATTTTAATGTATGAAACTTATCCATATATTTCCTGAACAATCTGACCACTAAGATGTTAATTTACAAACAAATGGAGTATTATTTACATTTCTTCATTCTTCCAAGTAGGCTTTGCATCTCTTTGTCTCACTGTACATATTTTGCACATTTTCCTCTCTCTTTTAACCTATAGAAGAAGTCTTTGAAATATTCCCTTACAAAGCCTTTGTTATGAACAGCACCCATGACAGTTTGAGATTAACAACACAATCCTACACATGTCTCCTCAGAAATAAGTTCCATTGAGTTCAATGGAACTTACTCCCAGGTTAGTGGGTATAGGATTGTAGCCTTGGTAGGAGAATAAAGGCAGATGCACCCTGGACAATTTCTTCTCGTCCCCCCACCCCCAATGTTGCTCCTTTCTGCTCTGCTCTGTCTAGGCCTGACCTTGCCCTTACAAAAAATGAAGTAGCAAACAAAAACCAAATGTCCATGCCTGATAAGTTAAAGCAAGGTTTGATACCTACTGGCTGGAAAAATGCAATTTATTTATTTATTTTAAACCTATTTTGTTTGTTTTTTAAAAGCAACAGTTTTTATCCACGCCGCCACCACATAAACACAGAACCACACTCATACCTAGCCTGTATCTTTGCACATGTGACTTTAGTCAGAGAAACTGGAAGCAGACAACTTTCAAGAAGAAAGAGGCTTCTTTGAATCAACAGCCCAGTTGTTATGATAGGTTGCTTCATTTTCATGAGACTGTAAGTGTAGGTTTAGGATGTTTCTGCTGAGATTTAATTTTAATTACGTTATTTAAAAAAAAAAAAGTTTTGTCCACTCTGATCACAGTCTGTCTTTTGACTTGGGTTCATTTCCTTGGGTTTGTCATGGCTTTTTTTTGTGGTTGTAACATTTGGCCATTTTGTTTGGACAAATGCCCCTCTTAAGTTTTTCTTCTTCAAATCAGAAAACAGTTTATTTTTTTTATTTTTTTATTACATTTCTATACCGCCCAATAGCCGGAACTCTCTGGGCGGTTCACAATACAAGCAGTTCTTGTATTCTGATCTGAAACACCCACATTAAAAGATCATGAACCTGGCTGAGAGTATTTAGTTCTCCTCCAAGTACTGCCTTTATGTAATTGACTAATTTAAACAAGTTGGTAGCAGCTGAGCTTTTGCTAGTCCAGTACACAAACTAGTACATATGGAGCCACCTCTCTCTTCCCATCTATCTTGAGGTGGACTTGCCTCCAATCTACTGCGATACGGAGCAAGCAGCCATATGAGACAAACTGGCAGAAATACAGGCCTGACTTTTGTTACATCTGTGCCCCGCGTATTCAGATATGTTACAGATTTCTGCTGTCTTTGCCGCTCATGTCAACCATTTTAGTGGATCATTTATACAACTTTCTCTCATTAACAATGGTCTCGTGAACTTCTAGATTGCTCATCACTTAACATGACCGGCCTCTTTGCATGCATACATTCCTGTGGCTAGTCAGCACCAAACCACATGATCTGCGACCCCACCCACAACAATGCGTCTTAGCATCATTGAATGAGGCCTTAGAATGAACTCCCTGTGACTTATAATGCTGCATCCCTGCGAGGTGGGGTGTCTCCACTCCCAGCTTAACAGTTGTGGAAGTGAACTTAGGAACCAAATCAAAGCTAATCGCTAGAAAACGTTGGCTTTCTTTTAAATCTCTTGATATCTTTGGCTTCGAGTACTTACCCAATGGGACGACACCCTCCACCGTTACACCAATCAAGGAACATGATGTTGTTCTGTCTCTCCAGGATGAACAAAGTGCTGTTTCCATGTTGAAGAAACACCAGATTTTGGAGCAAGCCGTGGAAGACTATGCTGAGACTGTCCACCAGCTATCCAAGACCAGCAGAACTTTGGTGGCAGACAATCACCCAGAGAGGTGACTATTTCTGTTTTATATTTCTAGTTTGTTTGTTTTGTAAGAACTGCCATGTTGGATCTGGACAAAGGTCTATCGACTGTCTCTAAGGGCCCCCTGAACCCACAATAGCTCTAGCTAACAAACTTGGACAAAGGTAAAATTCAGAGTTAATAGGGTTTCCTGCTATGCAAACAAGCCTGCTCCTCACTCCTTTTCTTTTGCACACTGGAGGAAGACATTGAAAGCTTGCGCTTTCACTTTTAAATTAATCACAGTTCCCTAGGGAGGTTGTGGGCTCTCTCACACTAGAGGCCTTCAAGAGGCAGCTGGACAACCGCCTGCCAGGGATGCTTTAGGGTGGATTCCTGCATTGAGCAGGGGGTTGGATTCGATGGCCTTGTAGGCCCCTTCCAACTCTACTATTCTATGATTCTACTCAGGAAATTTTAAACTAATTTTAGAAATATGGCTTGATCCTTGCCATGGTTTGATCTTGGCTTGTTCTCACTAGCCATAACTTAAACAACCCACAGTTCCTTGTTTGGAAGTCATGGGGAATTATTAATTGTCATTGTCTGTACTTTCTGCATTTCATGCACCTGAGGCAATGGCAGGTTTGTTCAAATAGTAGTAAACCATGGTTTTCCATTATGTCTGAACTAACACTAAGGGTCAACAGTACGTTACCTATATTCAGAGTTTGAGCCCATCTTCAGGTCAATTCTTCAGTTGTGATACTGTGTGAACAGAGTGCTGGACTAGATGGACCCTTGGTCTGATCCAGCATGGCCCTTCTTAGAGTCAGTGACTCTGTCAGCCCCTGGAAGGAAGCATTTCAAACCTAAACAACAGAGCAATCAATAGAGACGCAACACATAGGTAAATATTTAACATTGTATCAAGGCCTATTCTGCCTTGATACAAATAAGTCATGTCAAAAGCATGTTTTGGATGCTTTTTAAATTGTACTTTTAATTTATTATAGAAGGCTATCCCAGGCATCAGCTGAATTCCTTTAGGCAGGATGCAAATTCCTGTCATGAATATAAATAACATCAAATTTAGAAAATTGCTTACACCCTGTTGGCTGACTGGCCCCATTAAGAAGACACCTTAAACCACAGCTTTAACCACAGTGGTTAAGCCAAAAAGCCGGGCTGTATTCAGAAGACACCTTCAACCACAGCTTTAACCATGGTGGTTAAGCCAGAAAGCCAGGCTGTGTTCAGAAGACACCTTAAACCACGGCTTTAACCACAGTGGTTAAGCCAAAAAGCCAGGCTGTGTTCAGAAGACACCTTCAACCACAGCTTTAACCACGGTGGTTAAGCCAGAAAGCCTTATTCACCATGGTTAAAGCCATGGTTTAAGGTGTCTTCTGAACACAGCCTGGCTTTCTGGCTTAACCACCGTGGTTAAAGCTGTGGTTTAAGGTGTCTTCTGAACGGGGCCACTGTCAGACAATGCTTAGGGGAGATTCCCAGGCAGGATGTGATGAGAGATATCCACGCCCTGCTGGAAACCTGCAATATTTGGTGTTCAGGGGCAATTCAAAAGAAACTATGTGAAAACAAAAGGAATTGGAGGAAGGAGCAACAAATGGAGAGGAGAGCAAAATGCACATATAGCAAGACAAGGGAAACTGTGAATAATTCATGGGCTCGTAGACTTGACAGATGATGCCGTAATCCATATAGCATAAACAGGGCAAAGAAAGTTGCTAGGGGAAAGGGACAAGGCCTTTAGTTTCCTCTGTCCTGTTTGTGTTGTATGGATTCCAGGACAATCTGCCAACTACCATGTGCTCATAAATTGTTGGACAGGAAATAAGCGATGCATCAATCGAAAGCGCATTGGTTTCCTTTGGACGTCGCGTACTGGAAGAAGTCTTTTAGAGATGTGGATTATCTGTTTATCAATAGCGTTCAGCAATGCTGGAAATCCTTGCCGTCTGAGCCAAGTTCACATCCTTCCTCTGGGTCATGAGAAAAGTCATAGAATTAGATTGTTAGGTCTGGACGGTATAATGCATCTCTCATGCTTGTCTCTACTTTTTATTTTTTTAAAAAAAACCAAAACTTGGAGGAGTCAGATTTTGTATGCTTTGTGTCTGTTTTTCCATGGCCAGTATCTGTGTTAGGAGTTAGCGGAAATGTATATTATATTTATTTATTTATTACATCTATATATCACTCCACAGCCGAGGCTCTCTGGGTGGTTTACAAAGGTTAAAAACAGTGAACATTAAAAACAAATATAAAAAATTAAAAGCATCAAAAGCATAAAAACAACAATATCCATTTAAAACAACTATTCTGGGTTCAGTTAAAAACTCCGCATATGTTGTTAACTGCCTGGGAGAAGAGAAAAGTCTTGACCTGGCGCCGAAAAGATAATAATATTAATGCCAGGCGAGCCTCGTTGGGGAGATCATTCCATAATTCAGGGGGCCACCACTGAAAAGGCCCTCTCCTTTGCTATCCTCAAAGTTTCCCTCGGAGTAGGCACTCGGAAGAGAACGTTAGATGTTGAGCGTAGTGTAGAGGTTGGTTCATGTTGGGAGAGGTGTTCCGTCAGGTGTTGTGGCCCCAAGCCGGGTAAAGCATAGCTCCACTGGAATTAATGAGCCAGATCAGGGACAGTTAGCTTAATGTCCATAGGTTTGGCCCCTGGGGTCTCAGGTATAGTAGTGAGCAATTAAAGGGGACCACATGAATCACAGGTAAGGTGCAAGAGGCGAAAGCAAGTAGGTGAAATTGTTATTTTATAAGGAAGGTGCAATTATTAATGTTTATTAATAGTATGCCTCTGAATACCACTTGCTGGGTAACAGAAATGGTGGGGTGCGTGTCCCATTGATACACACACACACACACACACACACACACTTTTTATTTATTTATTACATTCCTAATCTGCCCAATAACTAATGTACTCTGGGAAGATTACAAACAGATTAAAAAAACCCACTACAATGTCATAGAACAGGTAAAAATATAAAATACAATCCGAATATGTAAAAGAATACAGTACACTGTAATGCAAAATAATAGTACATGAATCAATACATACACGCATATGCATATGTTATCATTTATACTTATTTTATAAGTAAGATGCAATGATTATTTTATTTTATAAGTCATTCCTAATATGTTTTGGTTGCCTTCATCAAGAGAATGGCTCAGTTCAAGCAACACGTTTCTCAACAGTGGTTTTAGAACTCCATAGTGGAGTTTGTGGCAGGAAAACTCCATACAACGATGGAGGATTTTTTTGGAAAACACGCCATGCAGAATATCCACGCTGTGCAGTGTTGTGTAGTGGGCTCCGTGGAGTTTTCTGTTGTGTTGAGTTGACTTTTCCCACTGGCTACAGAGATCTCGGGCAATGAATTTGGAATGAGATTATATAAGGCTCCCCTCCCCTCAGTTGACAAAAATTTAATAACATGAATTTATTCACGTTGTGAGCAATTTCAAGGCATATCCATGCTGGCCACAAACTTAGGCCTCATCTACACCATGCAGGATATTGCACTATGAAAGTGGTATATGGTATATGTAAGTGGGCCCCAACAGTTGGCAGTGCACTTCAATACCTCTATAAATCAGTAGTGTGGCTTCTGCCTTTTATATACCGCTTTTATACCACTTTCATAGTGCAGTATCCTGCTTGGTGTAGATGAGGCCTTAATCTAAACTTCTGTAGGACTAAGTACTATGTATATTTAAATCAGAAATTAATTAGCCAGACATAAATGCCATCTCCGTGGAAAATGTCTGAAGAGGAGTTGCATCTCCAAACAAGATAGTGAAGGACACCACTTGGACAGCCTTAAAGGAAGGGGGTTTAGACAAATTCATAGAGGAGAAGGCTATCAATGGCTTCTAGTCATATTGACTATGTATTTCTCCCAGTATCAGATGCAGCAAGTTTCTCAGTTCCAGTTCCTCTCATATCCTGCTTGTGGGATTTCCATAGGCCTTTGTCAGTAGAAGTAGATTAGTTAGGCCTGTAGTCTTAGTTTCCTAACAGTGGAACAGACAGCCATGGGAGGTGGTGGATTCTCCTTCACTGGAGGTGTTTTAGCAGAGGCTGCACGGCCATCTGTCAGGGCTGCAGGACAGAACCTGCACTGAGCAGTGGGTTGGTCTCCATGATCTCTGAGGACACGTCCAACTTTATGGTTCTGTGATCCAGCCTGGCTCCTGTTATACTCTTATTGTAAATATTTAAACAAACAAGCAAGCAAAAACCAATGAGGACTGGCTTGACTCCCTCTAGCGAACGTATCAGCATGAGGCAGTCCAAGGTGGACAAGCTGTACGCTGGCCTGAAAGACCTTTCTGAGGAACGGAGGGGAAAACTGGATGAGAGGCACCGGTTGTTCCAGCTGAACCGTGAAGTGGACGACTTGGAGCAGTGGATTGCAGAAAGGGAAGTGGTGGCTGGGTCCCATGAGCTGGGGCAGGATTATGAACACGTGACAGTAAGTGGACAGGACTCCTAGTTGTATTTGCGATTTCCTTCCTTCCTTCCTTTCTTTCTTTCTTTTTTATATTAGTATAAAAGGCAACACATACCCCATATAAGGTCTAGGATTAAAATGGACACTTGGATATATTGGACAAAAACAAGAAAGAAAAATGAAACATTGAAGTCTCTGCTGTTAAACTCTTACAAGCCCTACATGCAGAATGAGCCTAAGCAAGTTTGCTCCCATTACGTTCAATAGGGCTTACTCCTGAAAAAATGTGCTTAAATGAATCTGCAAAAAAGCTCCACTGAACATTGTGTTGTAGCACAATCCTATGCATGTTGACTTGGAAGTAAGTCCCATTGAGTTCAATGTAAACATTATCTATCCTGCCTTTTGAGACAAAGCTGTCTCAATAATGCAGTTAACTAGAATGGCAATGTAAAATGTTTAAAATAACAAAGGTATATTCCAGTTATAAAATAAAACTGGTCATCCATTCATTTGAAATTTGACTGGAACAACCAGGTCTTTAAAGCCCGTTTCAAAACAATCAAGGAAGGAGCCATGTGTCAATACTATGGTAAGGACTTCCCAAGGATAGGACCTCCACAGAAAACTCTTATCTCTTATGCCCACCAACCCCACGGCTCTTATTTGTGGGCAGGTGAGCTGAGTTTCCATGGCCAATCTTAAGGCATTGGCAGATTCATATAGGTGCAGGTGATCTTTCAAATAACCTGATTCCAAGCTTGTGGGCTTTAAAAGTGATCACCAGGAACACACTGGCAACCAGTGCCTCCAAATGTTGCCCACCGCGATCTATATGATGTAGATGTAAAAAAGTATGGGGGACAAGATAGAGCCCTGAGGCACCCCAAAGACAGAGCAGGTGTCCCCCAACACCATCTTCTAGTGTATCCTTCCAACTAGGCAATCCAGAAGGATACCACGGTTGAATGTATCGAAGGCTGCTGAAAGGTCCAAGAGAACCAAGACAGCTGCAATACCTCTATCCATTCCCTGGCTTACATCATCCACCATGGTGATCAAGGCTCTTTCAGTAGCAAAACCAACCTAGATACCACATCGGAACAAATCCAAATTTTATATATATATTCTGTGGATCTAACCCCCTTTGAATGTCATTGTTGTTGAGAAAGCTGGACAATGGCCGTCACATCTCCATGTCATTTCTACCTCCAGGTTACCACCTTGATTCATTTACATAACCACCTTCCTCTTTCCAGATGTTGCAGGAACGTTTCCGTGAATTTGCCCGAGACACTGGGAACATTGGACAGGAGCGCGTTGACACCGTCAACCACATGGCGGATGAGCTCATCAATTCTGGACATTCTGATGCTGCCACCATTGCCGAGTGGAAGGACGGTCTCAATGAGGCCTGGGCTGATCTCCTGGAACTCATTGACACGAGAACGCAGATCCTTGCAGCCTCTTACGAACTCCACAAATTTTATCACGATGCCAAGGAGATCTTCGGACGAATACAGGACAAACACAAGAAACTGCCCGAGGAGCTTGGAAGGGATCAAAACACAGTGGAAACCTTGCAGAGGATGCATACGACATTCGAGCATGACATTCAGGCCTTGGGAACACAGGTGTGCATATTTAACCCACATTTTATCACAGTCCCAGAAATGCAGGGACCTGCATGGCATCGGGGGTGGTCAAGAAAGAAAACTCGGTATTTTTTAGGGTTGCCATCTCCTTTTCTTTGTTTTCTGGTCCTGATCTATGTATATGCTATGGTTTACCAAAGTTCCTGGAACGCAATATTGACATCTGTGATGATACCGACCTCACACAGGAGGCTTTGCCTAGCACACCCTTCTCAAGCCAAGCGCCACCGCTTGAAAAGCCTGAGGAAAGGGTAAAAACAACACAACCTCCCTCCTATATGTGAGGGCACAAGGTAAAGGGTTTTGGAAAATAGGTTCTATTGTTGAGGTACTGAACTGCAGGTGTATTGGTACATGTTTTTACACTGTGTAAAATGGCAGGTAGTAAATCCAAGCTGACACGTGGTTTGTGGTAACAGAGCACAAAGTAAAGTTTCTTGAAATTGAACGGATCTTTAGTATTTCAATGTAGATCAAACCTGCTTATTTTTATATTTAAAACAAGAATTCCAAGTCCCTTAAAATCCTATCTCTTCTCACTCCTCACACACCAAACACTCTTATGAAGCACAAGCCAGACTAAAAAACCAGGCTCACAATCCCCTCAGCCAAACTATTTATACTCCTCCGTCCCCCTTTCTCACCGCATCACCAGCCACACCCACTCAGTCAAATATTTTGCACTTGCTAGACATACAAAGCCAGACATACCTAAGAGACAGAAAGGTGAGTATCGCCACAACATCCTTTAAATCAGGTATGCAGATCCTCAGGCCCATGGGCCGAATGTGGCCTTCCTCGGGTCCGAATCTGGCCTTCCGTGGTTCCCAGATAGCCACGCCCCTTTTCCCCAACCTTCGATCCTTTGGTGTTTTCCTGGCATTTTTCCAATTCCCCCCCCCCTTTTCCAAAAGGTTGAAATGCCTCTCAATAATAATAATAATAATAATAATAATAATAATAAGAAGAAGAAGAAGAAGAAGAAGAAGAAGAAGAAGTCATACTTAAAACATGCTCAACTGTCAGGAAATTCCTGAAACTGTAAAAGATAGCATGACTTGGCAAAGCCCGTCACGTAACAGCTGGACATCTTAAAATTTAACTACCTAGGCCTGCCGGAAGAGTGACTGTCAGTAAGACCTTTAAGCTAAAATATGCTGGTATTTCTGGTGCTGTTCCTTTTACTTTCGGCTCCCACCCCTTTTGTTTTCAGCTCGGCATACCACTGGAACGCCCCCCCCCCCCCGAGAACCTCTCTAAAATGGAAATTCAGACCTCGGGCTGAAAGAGATTCAACTCCCCTGTTTTAAATCAGTCTTCCTCCACCTGGTGCCCTCCATTTGTTTTGGACTACAACTCCCATCATCCTTGATCATTACATGCACACACACTGACTAGGGCTGATAGGAATTATAGTCCAACACACCAGGAGGGTAGCGGGTTGGGGAAGGCTGCTTGAAATGAAAAATGGAGATTCTTTACTTCTTCACACAATGCACCCTTGAGGAATTCACTGCCGCAAAATGTGGCAGTAGCCACTGGGTTAGATGGCTTTCAAAGAAGATTAGACAAATTCCTAAAAGATCAGTGCGATGCCACCACTTCACACACAAGGCTTTGACGCTCAGGCTAAGCACCACCACTTAAATACCGGAGGAAGGGGTAAAAAGAAAAGTATAACCTTTCCCTTATAGCAGAGGGAAAAGGTAAGGAGGTTTGGAAAAAGGCTTTTCTGTGAATACAGCAAGCTGAAGGTTTAACGTAATGTGTTTATTTATGAACCAACAGAGCAGGAGACACAGCCAAACTGACACGTGGTTTTATGGTAGCAAAATAAAGAAAATGTTTATTGTTGTTTACAGTTCTTAGTTCCTTTGAATTATATTCCAATCCTGCCTATTCTTAGTAATACTGGTAGAAACCAATCTAATAATAACAATCCTTAGTCCCTATGATCCTATTTTCACTCACTCCTCACACAACTCTTGACAAGAAATCACACAGCTAAACACATCTACCCTCTCAACCCAATCACCAACCAAACCTCTCAGACCACTCAGCTCCCCCATATATATAGACTCCTCCCCCGTTTCCACGGCATCACCAGCCACACCCACTCAGTACAACATTCTGCACTCTCTAGACCTACTCACGCAGACATACCTAAGGGAATAGAAATGTGGGTAATGCCACAATCGGTCTATCAACTGAGACCGCTAAATGGTACTCTAGTATGGCAGTAGGCCAAGGAATACCAATTGTTGGGGAACAATAGCTGAAAAGGTCTATTCCAGGAGTGGGCAATTTGTGGCTCTCCCATCATCCCTCACCATGGGCTATGCTGGCAAAGACTGATGGGACTTTTAAACCAAAATAACTGGAGGACCCCAGGTTGCCCACCCCTCATCTATTGTATTTAAGCCCTGGTTGTGGGCTTCATAAGAGCATCTGGTTTTCTAATGTTGGAAAGATGCTGGACTGGATGGGACATTACTCTGATCCAGCCAAATTCTCTTGTATTCCATGTAATTTGTTGATTTCTGCAGTTGAGAAAAACTAAATTCATTGGTGTGTGTTTTTGAGATTTTACTGAAAATTCTCAATTCCATTGGTGCCTGCTGGTGGAAACTAGAGCTGAGGCAAAACGTTTGGCCAACTCTGTTTTCAACCACTTGTTGGGTGTGGGGGATGAAGAAATTTCCATGGATTTTTCATTCCTTAGTCTTACAAAGAATATTTTATGAGATGTTTGTGTTTTTTCATCCCAGAGGTGCAACAGAAAATTGAACCTCCATTTTCATGTGTAGTGGGGAGAGAGTTTTGGGGGAAACTGGAGGTGGGATTTCAGCCCAGCCTTCGTGAAAACCACTTGAACATTCAATGAGTTATCATTTCTAGCTAAAGTTGGGAGGAGGTCACATTTAATTATCCAGTGCAATCGAAACACCAACATGAATCTCAAAGTACGATGTCAGAAAATCAGCTTACTCTACAGAGGGGACTGAAGTCCTGTGGGCTGCATAAATTGTTGAAATTAAGCAAAAGAGAAAATAGTCTTATCTTACTTTGCAAAACATAAGGCACAATCCCATGCTGGCTGGGGAATGCACAGAGTTGTAGGTTGTTTTTGTGTGTGTAAACATGCCTAGGATTGCGTTTTTATTTTACTTCTGCTTGTCACATAGAGGCACAAGGAGCAAAAAAGCCTTAGTTCCAAATATGAGAATCTTCAGGAGTTGTTCTGCCTTCAAAGATTTCATCAAATATTGCTTGTATATTTTGCAGCATACCTTTGTAGTCATAAAGGATAGAAACCTGGTGGTTAGTGTTGTTGTTTTTAAGTACTAGCCAATAAGTTTGAGGTAGTTGGAATTCTGCACCGACTACCACGTTCTGCAACTTTTCTTTCCACCCAGGATTTGCAGCATACAGGCAACCCTGGTTACGGTCCCATGCAGCAAAGCATGCTGAAATGCGGGGTGAAAATAATGATCTCAAACTGCAGACCTACAAAGCCATTTGGGCTGAGATATTTCTGTCTTTCTCACACCAGGTGCGACAGCTACAAGAAGATGCTGCCCGCCTTCAGTCAGCGTACGCCGGAGACAAAGCTGATGACATCCAGAGGCGCGAAAATGAGGTTTTGGAAGCGTGGAAGACTTTGCTCGACGCCTGTGAGGGACGCAGGGTCAGACTAGTAGACACTGGAGACAAATTCCGCTTTTTCAGCATGGTCCGTGATCTCATGCTGTGGATGGATGATGTCATTCGTCAGATCGAAGCCCAAGAGAAGCCAAGGTAACATGGAATAACAAACGAAATCTTTGTCCGTAGGCCTCTTGTTGTGTTAAAGTGGCTTCTGCAGATGAAGCCCATCTCACATTCAGAGTATTAAATGGTACTGTGTTGGGATTTAATCAGAATTGGGGGGCTTGAGTTCAAATCAATGCTTAGCCAGGAACGCACTTAGCAGTTATGGGCCGGTCCCTGACCCCTCTCTCCACCTCAGTCTCCCATCTGTAAAATGGGAAAGAGCCCCCATTTGCTGTTGGAACTGGTACAACTGATGTTTCTGCTAGCAGTGGGATAGAAAACCATTCATAGATTGCACAAAATCTTCAAATGGTAAAGTTTAGCATGTTTTAAGAACAATTGAACAGCAACAAACCCAGCAAGATTCCCAAATACAAAGTGTTTTTCAGTGCTGCAATGCATGCACTATGTCTTATTTCTGACATAGTAATCTTCCCTTTGGTATTTAGCTTTGACAAACTGGAGGCCAAGCTACACATCACGAAGCACCAAACTTCTGTGAACAAAGACAAGCTAAAAGTGAACTTCACAAGAGTATGCCTTTCTGAACCATTGACATTTCATTTTAGGGATGTTTCCTCTGTGGAATTGCTGATGAACAATCACCAGGGAATCAAAGCAGAAATAGATGCCCGTAACGACAGCTTCACAACATGCATTGAATTGGGCAAATCGTTGCTGGCAAGGAAGCACTATGCATCAGAAGAGGTACTGGGTGCTTTTTGCGACTGTGTGTGGTGTGTAGTTTTGGAATAACATATCAGGATTGCAATGTGGGACTCAGTTAAATCTAGGGCTGCAATTTGTACTGTTACACTGTTAATTGAATCTAGGGTTATTCCTATATCTCTGCCTACACCAGGCTGTTTTACATTCCCCTCTAATACAATCTTGCTCTATCTATCAATCTATCTATCTATCTATCTATCTATCTATCTATCTATCTATCTATCTAATGAATTTATATCACAGTTGATCAAAGTGGCTTACAAAGGATAAAAATTAAAAATAATAATAAATAGTAAAACATGTCTTCATTTTTAATTATTTATTTTACAGATTTTTATTCCAATCTTCAATACAAATATTTCCAGATATTTTTTAAAAAAATCCAAGTTGGCTAATGATGGAATTACAATTAAGCAATAGAAACTGCATAGAACAGCAAAATAAAACAATATTGCAGGAAATTTTAAAGCCTGGGAAAGTTCTCTTTTTTTTCTTGTTCCCCAAAAAGTCAGTAGCCAACTAATGAAGGTGTTCTTTCTGGGCAGAGCATCCCAAAGACAAGATGCCACAGCTGAGAAAGCCCTGTCCCCACTGACCACATGTTTCATGGGGACCCTCTTGAGATAATATTAGTATGTGTGCAGGTTGATGTGGAATAGCCAGGCTTTGGGTGAACACCAGTTCTTTGAACTGTGCTCAGAAAATGACCCAGGAACCAACTGAATGTGTTGAAGCACCTGTAAGATACGTTCCTATCAACCAGCCCCAGTTAGCAACTGCATTTTGAACTGGCTGCAGTTTCTGAATAGTCTTCAAGGGCAGCTCCCCATACAATGCAATACAATAGTCTAAACCAGAGGTTACCAAAGAGCATGGATAAAAACATGCCCTTAAAATCATGTTTCGTGGAATTGTAAAAACACAGAAAACTAAAACAGCATAAAAGCTGTTTTTTTAAAAAAACTAATCCAGATAAAACCAAATTCATTTAAAAATATGTAGACTAAAATAAGAGTTCAGAACAGTAAGCCTATACACTAGTTGCTGGGGAACATGGGTGGGAGGATGCTGTTGCACCATATCCTGCTTGTGGGTCCCTGGTTAACAACTGGTCGGCCACTGTATGAACAGAGTGATGAACTAGATGGCTCCAGCATGGCTCTTCGTATGTTCTTAACAACGGCAATAAAACACAGTGTGCTGAGCTGAAGTGCCTTGTTGACTAAAACCATTTTAACCTCTTTCTGGAAGATCATTAGTACAGGTTTTGGGCCTTCACGACTAGGGAGAGCATTCCACAAGTGGGAATGAGAAAATAAGGCAAATTCCATGTTTGGAAAAGGCAGATTCCATGATGAGGATCGCCGGGAAATGTACTGAAAATAAAACTGCCGACATCATAATGCCTTTATACAAATCTGTGGTGCAGATCTGTGGCACAGCTACACTTGGGATGCTGGGTACTATTCTGGTTGCTGCCTGCACCTCAGAATGGATACTGCAGTGCTGGGGAAAGTGCAGAAAAAGGGGAACCAAACTGATCAAAGGGATGGAGCATCTCCCCTATGAGGAAAGGACAGCGACGTTTAGAGCTTTTTATCTTAGAAAAACTGCGGGTGGGGAGGACAAGGTGTATAAAACTGTGCATAATGTGGAGGAAGTGAACAGGACAAAAGTTTTTCTCCCTCCCTCATAATATTGAAGCACAGGATCGTCCAAAGCACTGAAATAGTGGGAGATTTAGAACAGATAAAACGAAGCATTTCTTCACCCTGCACATAGTTAAACTATGGAATCTGCTATAGCAAGATGTAGTGATGGCCACCAACTCAGAGATCTTTAAAAGGGGATTAGAGAAATTCATGGAAGACAAAGCTATCAAGGGCTACTAGTCATGATGGCTATATGCTACCTGCTGTATGCCTCTGCATGCCAGTTGTTGTGGAACATGAACAGGAAGGTACTCTTGCTCTCATGTGCTGCTTGTGGGCTTTCCAAAAGGCATCTGATCTGGTTGGTCACTGCGGGAACGGAATGCTGGACTAGATGGACCTGGGTCTATTCCAGCATTGCTCTTCCTCTGTTCTTATTAGAAATTGGATTCTCCTTGTTCTTGGACATGGTTTCTAAAATATAGTCATGGGTATGGCAGCAATACTGGTTCTGTTCAATTCTTACCATAATTCTGTCTAGTCACTTTTCTCATTTATTGCATTTTTATACCGCCCAATAGCCCAAGCTCCCTGGGCGGTTCACAAAAATTAAAACCATTCAAAGTATAAAACAAACAGTATAAAAATATGACATAAAATACAATATAAAAGCGCAACGAGGATAAAATCAGCAGCAGTGCAGAAATACAAATATAAAATACAAAGTTAAATCCGCAAAGTTTAAATTAAATTTATAGACTGTTAAAATGCTGAGAGAATAAGAAGGTCTTCACCTGGCGTCTGAAAAATGCCAGGCGAACCTCCTTAGGGAGCTCGTTCCGCAGCCAGGGTGCCACAGCAGAGAAGGCCCTCCTCCTGGTAGCCACCTGCCTCACTTCCTTTGGCGGGGGCTCATGGAGAAGGACCCCTGAGGATGACCTTAGGGTCCGGGCAGGTACATATGGGAGGAGGCGTTCCTTCAGATAGCCTGGCCCCAAGCCATTTAGGGCTTTAAATATTAATACCAGCACTTTGGATCGGGCCCAGACCTGGACTGACAGCCAGTGAAGTTGCAAAAGGACTGGCATGATGTGGCATTAGGTTTGGTTTCTTTTGTTTGGTTTCTTTAGGTTGTACTCTGCGTGAAGAACTGCATACCAGAAACATAGCTTTTAATTTTAGTGAGAAGTGGAGGCCGTGCATTAAGTAACATGACGCCACACGCTGGGAGCATTAAGAAACAGCAGCTCTGTCATAGTTAAAGCGAAGGAGGAGACGGAGAATCGTATAGCAGAATCCTAATGACCCATTTTGAAATGTCTTTCAGATCAAGGAAAAGCTATTGCAATTGACCGAGAAGAGAAAAGAAATGATTGACAAATGGGAAGACAGATGGGAGTGGCTGAGACTGAGTAAGAATCCCTTGTCTGCCTTTTTTAAAAATAAATAAATAAATAACATGAGCTTTTGTCTCCCCTTTCTATTTTTAATTGCTGTCTTTCCTGGGTGGTGTTGACATTTAAGGCCTCATATGTACAGCCAGGTTGTGTTTGTTTTTAAAACGTAGTATTACTTCCTGTTTAGAGTATACATGTAACCAAGGACTCCAGTCAATATCTGCAAACGTTCTAATTATATTGAAGCGTGGGAAGGTGCCCACATTTCTAGCCCTGGCAGTGGGAGCATGAGAGGCAGGTTCTGGTGTATCTCAAGCAAATATTCTCCTCCATGGGGAAAGATGTAATGCGTAGTGTCTTTCAGAAAACACCTTCTGTCATCAGAAACCTGAGCATATTTACATAGCATTTGCTGGTCCTGAATGTGAAATGTTTCTGACTTTGAGGAACGTGGGTGGAAGGGTGCTATTGTTGTATCGTGTCCTGCTTTGTTGGTCCCTGGCCGACGGCTAGTTGGCCACTGTGTGAACAGAGGGGGTGGTGTAAATTGGGGTTGAGGGCTTTTAATGGTTTGAGGGTGAGGGTTTTAATGGAATTGTCTTAATGTGGGTTGAGAGTTTTAATGGAATTGTTTTATATGTTATTGTAAAGTGCCTTGATGCCAGAAATGGTGAGGCGGCGCTATAAAAATGCTTTAAATAAATAAATAAATAAACAGGTGCTGGACTAGATGGACCCTCGGTCTGATCCAGCGGGGCTCTTCTTATGTTCTAGTTCTGGAAGTGCACCAGTTTTCAAGGGATGCCAGTGTCGCCGAGGCCTGGCTACTGGGGCAGGAGCCGTACCTGTCAAGTCGTGAGATCGGGCAAAGCGTGGATGAAGTGGAAAAGCTCATCAAACGACATGAAGCGTTTGAAAAATCTGCAGCGACTTGGGACGAGAGATTCTCAGCGCTTGAAAGACTTACTACGGTGAGTCGCAGGAGCCATTTCAGGTTCTTTCCTTACAACTGTTGTTCCTGTTTTAAAGAACTGTTAATTAATTGCATAGGTTTTAGTAGATTACTTGATTAATAGGTCAATTAAATTTACATATAAGTAGAACTCTAGTTCTGAAGAAAAAGGAAATGCTTTTCCTTTTGGGGGAAATAGCTCAGCGTTTCTGAGACCATCTAATATGGTGGACAGGGTTGATTGGGGGTGATGACCGATCACTTGCCGAGTCCTTGTGGAAGTAGGATGTTGGGAAGACCCATGCGGGTCTCAGAAGGCCAACAGTACTAGGACATAAAAGTTGTGTTTTTCTTAAACTACTCCTTAATCTCTCTCCACCCACAAGTTGGAATTGTTGGAAGTACGTAGACAGCAAGAAGAGGAAGAGAGGAAAAGGCAGCCTCCTTCTCCGGAGCCAAGCCCCAAGACTGGAGAGGAGTCTCAGCAATGGTAAGCGTGCGGGTGATCTGGAGAAGGAAGCGGAGCAAGCAGGACGGTTACGCGGCAGCCTAGCTCTGCGTGTGAGTTGTGAGCTTGGAAGCCCCTCAGGAAAGGTCAGTTCAGTGTCCTTCTTGTTGCCTGCCTCAAGTGAAAATTATTAAGGCCGAGAGAGGGGGGGAAGGAAGGAAGGAAGGAAGGAAGGAAGGAAGGAAGGAAGGAAGGAAGGAAGGACGGACTTCATTAATTTGTATGGCACTTTCCAGGGAGCTCCCTCCTCAAGATAGTTGGCAAAATATTGCAAGATAAACGTCATCCTTAGGGGAGGCAAACCAACAGAAAAGAGAGCAAGAGTGAATGTATGTCCTTGTAGTTAAGGTGTACACATGGGGGAAGATGCTCCTTCTGATACACTCTTCTCCATTCTGGTGCCCTCCTGATGTGTTGGTGGATACTGGGAGTTGTAGTCCAACGCAATTGGGCTGTGGCTCAGGGGAAGAGCACCTGCTTTGCATGCAGAAGGCCCCAAGTTCGATCCCCGGCATCTCCAGGTAGGGCTGGAAAAATTCCTGCTTGAAACCCTGGAGAGCTGCTGCCAGTCAGTGTTGTCAATACTGGGCTAGATGGAGCTGCTGAAGATCAGTAATGGCAGGTTGGCTTCCCTGAAAGACATTGCCCAACGCCACAGATCTTTCCCGAGCAAGTAGCAGCCGTCAGAGTGTGTTGGTTGTGTTTTGAGTACTGCTCTCAGTTCATGGCACATCAGTGAAACCCAGCACTCTTACTCAGAAGCCCTATATCAGGGGTGGGCAACTTGTGGCCCTCCAGATGTTGTCAGACTGCAACGGCCATGATCCCTCACCATTGGCTATGCCAGCTAGGGCTTATGGAGGTTGCTGGCCAACAACACCTGGAGGGCCATATATGTTCCTCACCTTGAGTAAATAAGTGTTTGCACCAGAACCTGCGCCCCCTCCCCACCCTATGTCAAGTCTCCTACAACATGTCAATGCACGGCAAAAGTGTCGATGCGGAAACTGACCTAACGTGTTGCTCTTGTGCTTCTGTTTCTCTCCCGACAGGGACGGCACAAAAGGCGAACAGGTCTCCCAGAATGGTTTGCCACAAGACCAGGAATCTCCCCGGGTTAGTTACCGCTCCCAAACCTACCAAAACTACAAAAACTTTAATAGCAGATGGACGGCTAGTGACCGGCCTCGTTCTGGACTCTGAGAACCAAAACAATTTACAGGAAGCCGTTGGCTACTTTTCTTTCTGTTCCTCTTTGATTTGTTTGCCTCCAAGTTCCCTTTACTGCTTCTCTCCCCCCTCCCCTGACCCAACCCCAATCCATTCAAGCTTTTATTTAATGAGTAGCCATCACACACACACCCCAACAGCCTGCTCTTTGACTATATATATATATATCTCGCCTTAATTCTAATACTTTGGATGCCTTCAGGCACTTGGTTGCATTGCGACAACGCCTTTCTTTCATGATCTTTTGTTGTGAGTTTTTCATTTTGCTAATAGCCTTGAGATTTTTGCAGCTAAAGCCATCCCTTTATGTGCATAATTGAAATGTAATGAGATTTCATCATAATGGAAGACGAGAACTAGAGTCTTGACAGGTATGATGCTTCTAGCTATACTATCAGGTGTGAATCCCACAATGTTAGCAAACCAGCTGCACTTATCAGCAAATGTATATTATGCACTTGATCCAAGCTTATAGGCAGATGGCGCTTTGCAGAGGAGGCTGGAGGGGGAAATGATACAGGGGAGGCAAAGGAAAGGGAAGGGAGCAGCATTTGCACCAAGACTCAAAAGTCGAGAGGTCAATAAGTTGATTAACATTCCAAGTGAAATGAACCCAATGAGCTCGCAATAAAAGCTAAATGGCAGGACAATGCAAAATTAGCAAGTCAACTGGATCTTTGGTTCCTTACTATCTCTGCAAGGGTTTGCAGTGTTGCCCTTGCCTAGTGGGTGGCTTCAGTCATTCCCATAATCCACCACTTAGAGAGAGCCATGCTAATTTTGCAACAGCGAGCAGATGTCAGATTCGACTCTACGTTCTGTTAGAAGCTCGTACACCCCCTTGAATGCAGTAGGACTCAACACAGGGAAGCCAGATTCCGGCTGGACATCAGGAAAAACTTCCTGACTGTTAGAGCAGTACGACAATAGAACCAGTTACCTAGGGAGGTTGTGAGCTCTCCCACACTGGAGGCCTTCAAGAGGCAGCTGGACAGCCATCTGTCAGGTATGCTTTAAAGTGGATTCCTGCATTGAGCAGTGGGTTGGACTCGATGGCCTCATAGGCCCCTTCCAACTCTACTGTTCTATGATTCTATGAGGGATTCCCACTGTGTGACACTCATAGGCTGCATCAGCACATCACTTGAAGCCCCAAATTCTGGCTCAGTAAACCACAGTGCAAACAAGCCGGTAGAAGCAGCCCATTCCCTTCTCCCTTTGTGAGAGTGGTTAAACAAACTAGGAAGGATTGCTTTGCACGATGTCTGAACCCTGGATTATGGATCAGTGCACCTAAATAAATCAGAATTTGCAAACGAATGACAAACCATGGTTTAAAGCAGGCTTCCTGATTTTTGGGCACACTGAACCCTAATCCCAGACTTGGACATGATATGTTCCCTTCCTGATTTGTTTACCTGCTGCTGTGGAGGGAGGAATGAATCAGGAGTCAACTAGCTGCATGCACCAGCACCTGGCTTTTTCATGTTATGGTTTATTAAGTCTGAATTTTCAGCTTAAGTGTTGTGCCAGTGCAACCATAATAGAAACGCACACACACACACACACGGGGAGATCTTTGCCTTTCTCCCAGGAAAATTTCTCAGCACAATTATGTCGTTCAGGCTGCAACCCTAAACACCCTTACTAGATAATAAGTCACTGAAAGTGGGACTTAACTTCTGAGGAAACATGGTTAGGATTGCGCTGTCCTTGAGATGGGTGTTCCGTGCAACTGTAAAAACATTTTTTAGATTTTAAAGATGTAAACTTCCCACATTATTATATCTACATCTAATTCACTTTGCTGGAATTGTTGAAAATCACTCCCGTTTTCTCCTTGAGCCAAGTAAATTAGGCTGAGGGAGAGAGATTTTGAACAGCGGTATCCCCCTCTCTTCCTAGCACGTCTGCGTGTGCTGGGAAAGGGAGCAGCAGCCCTTCATTTTCATGGGCTTCATTTTCATGCGCAGATGGACAGAATGTTCTTCTTCCCCACATGCCAGCGATGATGCTCTGGTTTGGGATCTCACTGAAGAATTCGGGGTGGGTGGGTTCAGCTCCTTGATGCACAATGTCTGTTTTTCTGCATGGAGGGGCCTTGACTTTATCCACAAACACAATCCTTCCCTTCCTCCTCCTTACAAGTGAAGGTTTTAGGGGGGAGTTGAAGAGGAGAGAGGGAAGAAGTAGTGGCAAAGAAGGACAGACGTTGCATCATGTTGAGACAAATCGGTCCAGGTAAAGAGTTGTCTACCTTTGTGGAAGAAGGAGGTGGTTGCAGTAACTCTCTTCTGGAAACCACCGACCACCCTAGATGTTCATTGATGGAGGGGTGTAACGCACCTGCGCTTGAAGGAGCTCATGCAGACTCGTACCTTTAGGGCCAATTCAGAGTCGATGTCTGAAACCTCTGCTCGCTGAATGTTCCTCCCCAAAAGGAGACGTGCAGGTTGAGGAAGTGGAAAGGAACCAGAAATGTAGCTACCACTACATTCCTTTAAGGAGTAATGTGTGCATAGGATGACTTCATTTCACCCTCACCACAGCCCAATGAGATAGGTTAGGTTGAAAAGTAGTCAGTTGCACAAGACCACATTATTATTATTATTATTATTATTATTATTATTATTATTATTTCAATTCATATAGACCCAACTTTCTCAGCACATAGTGCACTATAGAAACTGGTTTCCAAGCAATCCTTCACCCCAGGGAATCCTAGGAAATGTAGTTCTGTGACAAGTCTAGGGATCTCTAGCAGAGAATTATAGGGAATTATAGGGTCATAGAATAGTAGAGTTGGAAGGGGCCTATAAGGCCATCGAGTCCAACCCCCTGCTTAATTCTCAGCATGCCCACAAGTTACATTTCCCAGGATTCTTTGGGGGGAAGCTATGACAGTTAAACTGGTATAGGTTTCTAGTTAAAGCAGTTTCTAGTGTTACCGTTATGTTATATTGTTTTTGCAATTTTATGTACACTGCCGCTGGTTTTACACTTGGTGATGAAAGAGCGGTATAGAAAAGTTCAAATTATTAAATAAACAAATCATGTAGATATATCCACTGTCACTATAGGAAATGACTCATGTGATGCCTTCCAGTGAAACCCAGAGTGCGGGGGGCATGCTGTAGTACAGTGCTCTCTCAAAATGCTAGAACCCAGGGTCATCACATGAAGCTGATTGGTGGGCACAATTCAAGGCAAATAAAAGGAACTACTTCACACAGCGCAGAGTTAAATTACGGAATTCACTACCACAAGATGTAGCAATGGCCACCAATTTGGATGGCTTTAAAAGGGGGTTGGATAATTTCCTGGAGGCGAAGGCTTTCAATGGCTACTAGCCCTGATGGTTATGTGCTACCTCCAGTATCCGAGGCAGTATGTGTGCACCAGTTACTGGGGAAAATGGGTGGGAGGGTTCTGTTGCACCATGTCCTGCTTTGTTGGTCCCTGGTCGACTCTGTATGAACAGAGTGCTGGACTAGACTGACCCTCGGTCTGATCCAGCATGGCTCTTCTTTTGTTCTTATGCTGACCCCTAAGTTAGGACCACCAGTCCACATACCCCACATATTGAAAGAGCAGAGAAAATGGACACATTTTATTTTAAGAGTGAGTAGTGAAGAAGATTGCTTAAAAAAATGCTACGTGGTAACTACATTACATTTAGTAATCTTTCATAAGAGTTGCATTAAAAACATGTTTTATTTTCATAGTCTGAGATCATAGCACAGCTGATGGGTGGTTCCCCTTAGTTGAGGGGTGATGGATGGAGTCTTAATAATGGAAATTTTTGTGAGAATTCTCCAAGTTTATTTGTTGTTCTGCATTTTGCATTATGACCTTGTTATTTCAGGAAGTATTTCTGTTGTAATCTTCATCTCCTGCAAAAGGGCTAGTTTCTAACCTTTAGCAAACCTTCTATCATGCCTCAGAATCTACATAAAGTGTACCAGATGAGTTTCAAAGCATTGTCTGGCAAAATTCATCAGGAGTAAGAAGGCTAGGATTTTATACTTTCATGCTACCTTGTATTTCTTCATTATCATGCATGTCTCTCTCTTTTTTTTCTCCTCTCGTCAGGATTTCAGCATATAGCTTCATAATGCTTTTTAGTTTTCCTTATATCAATGTATTTACCTGTTTTATTGCTTCCATTACACCAGTGTTAGGTCTCTTTCCCCCTCAAAGTGCATTAAAGCATGCAGGAATCAGAGCTGCCTTTTTAAAAACCTGAGTGGAAAAAGGGAGTGGTCAAATCTGTTCCATTTTGTAACCATGAATGACTAAGAGATGTTCGATTTGATAATGTTGGCTATGCATAGATAATGTCCAAGTGCACAACTAGTATAAAAAGTCAAGTCTGAATCCCAGTAAATGCGGTTCTCTGCTCCATTAATCACCGCCTATATTTTTAATAAATAAAAAAACAGTATCTCAAAATTGTATTAGTTCACAGAACAGTGTGCAGCCTGTCACTACTTTGCACAAGTCTCTTGATTCCTCATCTAATAGTGCAAAAGCTCAAGGGGGGAAAACCCCTGAATGTAATTTTTATTCATGCACTTTGAAAAGCAAAGGGGGTATTTCAAGTCACGCCCTCCCCTGTTGCCACGTTGCATCATATGGTCAGGATTTACATACCTCAAAAATGAGCTAAGCCACTAAACTGACTTGCAATTAACCTTCCAGTGATGAAAATATGTATTCAGAACATGCTTGTGTTGATCTGTTTTTGTTGTCGCTGTTGTTATTAACCATTGTCATACATGGTGTTGTGTTTGCATGCTCAAAGCATGTTTCCCATTAAAGGTTTATTTAGCTCTATTCTTTATTTTCCCCCTTGTGTCATCATGCATTGTTTGCATACATGTTTACTTCTCTTTTATTGTGGAAAGCATTAATTTATTTATTTTAAAAAGACCGCAAAAACATTCTCCACTGGAAAGCATCCGGAGAGCTTTTCCTGTGTGTTAAGAAGATGTTAGCATTGCACTGAATTAAAGCCAGACCCTTGAGCTGCACTAGCACAGTCTCCTCACAAACACCACAACACCCCAACCTTGCTATCATAGGCAAGCAAGCCACGCACAATCCATACAGCAATGAACACTGGATTGGCTCTGAACCACCAGAAACTGGGAAACACCACTGGTGACTCAGTGGGCCTGTTCAGACAACACGCTAAGCCACTAACCCTTTGGCAGCAAATGGTTAGCTGACATGTTTAAACAGTGGTTCCGTAGCCACCATGGTTAGGAATGGTTCACACAACCATGCTAAGGCATGGCTCAAAATGCTCAACCATGGTAGCTTAGTATGTCATCTGAACGGGGTCATTGAAATAAACAATCCAAGATTTATATAGGGCTTTGAGTGCCTGTGCTATTGGTGCAGGAATGGGAGGGTCATGTCCCAAATGCAAGATCCTGGGTTTGCATATACTACGAATTCTCTGTTATCCAAACTTCCTTTATTTTCCCATTTGATAGAATCTTAATGGGAGGAATCCCACATATATCTCCCTATTGACATCCCCTGCACCTAACACAGGATGGATACTCTCTATACATAAGAATCTCTGATTTAACGGGTTTTTCCATTCAAAACCACCGATGAAGCAAATTCAACAGTGTCTCTTGGTTCTGTGGAACCTGGTATGCCGTTGCTTACTTGCTCTTATATTAATCCTAGGAAGGGTTTCTCCCCACCTAAGTCTTCAGCAATGCCCACATTTTCATAATCTCGTCTCCGATATATTCCCAGGTGAGAGTAACGATAAATTTAAAAATCATTCATGTTTGTCCGCATATTTTGGTTAGCTGAGCCTTTGGGTTGCCTGCCAGGACATTAAAGCTCTTTCATATCTGGTTGAATTCCAGGACTGAGAGTTCTCATTGAAAATGACAGATGGGCTCTTGTTATAAATTCAGGGCACAATCCTATACATGTTTAGACAAGCGGGGAATCCTACAACTCCAAGCATTCTGACTTGGGAATGCTGGGAGTTGTTGGCCTTTTTTCCCTGTCTAAACATGCATAGGATTGTGCCCTTAGTGGATTAGAAGGAAAGATATATTGAAAATAACAGGCTTGTTCAGACAACATTCTAAGCCATGGTTACACCACTAACCCTTTTACAGCAAATGGTTAGTGAGCATGTTTAAACCATGGTTATGTAGCCACCAGTTAGGAATGATTCACATGACATGCCAAGCCATGGTTCACATGATACGCTAAGCCATCATGTTTAGTTCGAAATGTTTAACCACCATGGCTTAGCGTGTTGTCTGAACAGGGTCATAAAATGTTACAAGCTCCAAGGTGGCTTATTGTGCCATCCCATATATGTCTACTGAGAAGGAAACCCACTGATTTCAGTGGGGCTTACCCAAGAATAAGAGGGTATAGGATTGTAGCCCTAGAAAATTAACTGCTCAACCCTATGCATGTTTACTTGGAGTTAAGTGCTATTGTTTCCAATGGAGCTTACTCCCAGGTAAGTGCGTACAGCAGGGGTGGGCAACCTTTTTCCCCTCAAGGACCTCAAGCAGTGGTGGGTTGGGGGCCTCACATGCGTACACACATACATACATACACAAACTCCCTCCTGCCCCCTCACCCACCCACACCTCAGTAGGCAGAAAGGCAAGGTTCAAATCTCCCCTTCCTGCATGGTGTGAACAGGGGATGGAATTGCTGATTCAGATTGCTGGGGGAGGGGAAGGGAGGGGGGCTTTAACCTCTTCCCCCTTCCAATAATCTCTGCATCAGTTTCATTGGGAGGGGGTGACAGTAAAGCCTCTTTCTGCACTCCTCCCAGTAATCCAATGGCTGTTCCTTTGCTGCTAATGGCAGTAGGTAAACCACAGCCTGTTCCCCGTCTCTCCTCTCACCTGATGGCAGAACAGCTGGATTGCAGGGGGAAGTGCAGGGCGCCACGCCCTGTAATTTCTTGGGCTGCAGAGGGGCCACAAGCCACATGTGGCCTGCACGCTGCCCATAAGTGATGTATAGGATTGTGCAGCCCACATTTGCCCAGCTGAGCCCATGACCGAAGCTGATTTGGCCTCTTTAAGTGCAAGTACAGAAGTATTCCACTAGGGAGGACAGGGCTCCTGTCTCTTTTAACAGTGGTATAGAAAAGGGAATTTCAACAGGTGTGCTTTGTATGCATGCAGCACCTGGTGAAATTCCCTCTTCATCACAACAGTTCTTCAAGAGCCCTGCCCTCTTTTGTATCTGGTCACTAGTATACTGGCCACTCTAGTAGAGTGCAGGAGCCCTCCTCTCTTTTGTATCTGGTCACTCTAGTCTAGTGACCAGATACAAAAATGGACAGGGCTCCTGCAGCTTTAACTGTTGTGATGAAGAGGGAGGTTCACCAGGTGCTGCATGCATACAAAGGACACCTGCTGAAATTCCCTTTTCTATACAACTGTTAAAGATACAGGAGCCCTGTTCTCCTATTCGTATAGTCACCCTAATTTAACATTGAACCCTCCAAATCTATTTTAAGCCATGCTTTTGAAAAGAATGCACAAACTACCATAGGAACATAGGAAGCTTTTTTATATTGAGTCAGTCCATGTAGCTCAGAATTGTCAATGCTGACTGGCCGCGGTTTCAGACAGGTTTTATCCCAGTCCTCTACCACAGAGCCATGGCCAAGTTCTAAATTAAATTATGCAAAATAGCATTATTTGCACTCGCATATGGAATTAGCATACTTTGTACTGATTGCAAATGTTAGGCATTTTGAATTAGGATTTTTCATGGGCCATGATACAGGAAGGGAAGGAGGTTATTTATTTATCATCATTATTTAAATGTTGCTTTTTGAACCTATATGGGCCCCTGAAAGCGACTCACAAATATAATAAAAGAATGACAGTAATAAAATAGGGTTTTAAAAAACAACAACTTACTATTAACTTACTAAAAATGGCATCATAAACTAAACTCTATGGAAACAAAACAGTTTTAACAATCTTGCTGAAGACTGGGAGGAAAGGGTTTAACAAAGCCTCCCAAAGAGGGAGTTCCAGAGCTTAGGTGCCACCACTGAGAAGACCATGTCCTGTGGAACCCTGAAGGTTTTGGATGGATGGTGAGCACACAGGGGTGGGAATTGGCTATAACTACCATTCGCAAGGGTCACACCAAACAATTTTAGCAAAATTGGCAAATGTACAGCTTGCTGCATAATAATACTGCTGCTGCTTCTGAATTGTCTCAACCTTGGCTGGAGCAGCAAAAAGTGTCTTCTAATGATTATGCCTTTGAGGAATCCTTGCTTGTTCTTGATGTAAAAATGGCACAGAGTGTTTGTAATCTACTACTAGAGCATTGAGTAGCGCTAGGCTTTAGTAACTTGCTAATAATAATCCCCACACTCCGGTTGTGTAACCCTCCGTGGGCTGCTACCAATGCCTTTTCTGTGGCACAGAAATGAAACCCCCCCCAAATCCTTGATAAACGTTCCCTATCCCAACTGGGACCAAGCCTCTGTTGCGAAAGTTTAAAGCTTTCAGGATTCCGGTTGTAAATGATTTGGGGAATGAAATGGATGCTGAAGACATCAAGAATGTGACCAGTCAGAGTTGGCCCCAGTAGGCATCTCAGTATCGGTACAGCGGGCAACGGGACCGACAAAGCGAGTGATGGCCAAGCCCTTGGTTCTGTCTTTGTTTGGGGGTAAATAGACGTGTGATGTTGAGTGGTTGTAGTGTTTTCCTAGCTCCTTTTAACACCCAACCCATCCAATTCCAAAGTCCAACAATAGAGACTTTGAAAGAAATTTAATATTTTTAACTTTTGACCTATCTCCTTTTACCTTCCTTCTGTTCCCTTTTAAACCTGCCTGTCTTTGAAATTCCAAATTCTTTAACAAGATGGTGGACCTGATGGAATGCATGTTGTCCTCTCTCTTCCCAATTTCTGCATGTGGTCTTCTGATTATGTTGTCACCTTGGGGCTGGGATCGGTGGTAGCGGTGTGGAGGGGGTAGACACGTTTGCAGAAGCTAATGGGCAGTTCTTTGCCAGATCGAGGTGTGTCTGTGAATGCTGCTGATTCTATTTGTTCACTGGCTTAATACATCAGTAGAGTTACTGCACAGACTCCATTGCAGTAATTTTATAAATGTATGAAAGATGGCTTATGTGAATCAATTGAATTTTCTTTCTGTTCTTTCTGAACTTACGGAAGTGAGATTCTTACTATTGCAATAGTCGAGCCATCAAAGATGCTCGCAGATAAAGGATGCGGCCACAATCCAGAGCTCCATACGTGCACCAGTTTCTCAGGACCAGTTATAGAATGGCAAAGAACTGCATTCTCTGAATCTACTAATGGAGAAGGCAGAGTTGCATGAACAGTTTGCATTTGCTGGATTGTGGCACATTAAGGATTTGGTTAGCAGAGCCAAGTGTGGTAAAACTCTCACAAATGGGTTATCCTTCCTTCTTCCCTTGTTACTTCACCTCTATCAATTGGGTACTAATCTATTGATATTTCCTCATTCCTTCAGCCTTCTGTTTCTTCAGTGGGGCATAAGAACAGTTTTACGGGATGGCCTAGGCTTTTGTAGACAAGAGTGTGCAAGACCTGCAAATGAACATTAAGATGTTCTTTTAACTAAAGGGAAAATGGTTTCTGAGATCGTCTCACTGAACAGCACTTACATTTCTCACTCTTGTTTCTTAGATGGGAGAAGCAAGAGAAGCCAATGAAATGGTCAACGGAGCAGCAGATCAGAGGACAAGTTCTAAAGAAACGAGTCCAGTTCCTTCGCCAACAGCAGATCGTAAAGCTAAGACGGGCCTCCAGGCTCAGACTGCCGCCACCCTCCCAGCCAAAACACAAGAGACACCTTCTGCTCAGATGGAGGGCTTCTTGCATCGTAAGCACGAATGGGAGTCACACAGCAAGAAGGCCTCAAACAGGTATCGTATATGAACTCAAATAAAGAGGTTTTAATGATCGGTTGATGAGTTTCATTTTGATCTTGTTCTATCCCATAAACCAGGGGTGTTGAACCCTAGCCCAGGGTCCAGTTTGTCTCTCTGGAGTTCCCCAGACAGCCATGCCCAATCCCCATGTGACGAGGTGGTTCCCACTGTCCCCTACCCTATAGAGGAAACTTACCAGGAAAGCCATTTTACATGAGAAGTTAGTGTGGTGTGCTACGATTACTCGTTCATGCCTGAATTTCTTGAAAACTGGACCCCTTTTAGGGCCCTCAAGCTTTTTGGCTTATAATTCTTTGTTTTTCAAGATTATCTCCTTGGGATGGTACAACCTTGGGATTCAGGAGGATCTCATAACTATCTATGTTGGCCACCTGCTGTAGCTTATCTTTGGGTAGTACAAGAATTCACAAACATTTATAAGACCTGAGAATGTGACCACCACGTGTGATGAATGAGGCTGTTGTTGAAAACTGCACGTAGCAAAAGGAGCACTCAGGTATATAAATCCTCTGGGGTTTTGCTCAAACTGAAGTTCAGTGGAGACCTGGACCACGGAAGGTGCAGTGCGCTGGCCGTTAACTGGGGTCTCTCCTTTGTTGTTTGGCTTGGAGTCCCTGACAACTGAACGGGAAGTAAGCCTTATTTTATTTTTACTTTTTATTTACTATACTTCTATACCGCTCTCTATCTGAAGATTTCGGAGCGGTGAACAAATAGACTAAAAACAGAATAAAAACATCATTAAAAATTATATTTTAGAAGAACATGGTTCAGATAAAACTGTGGCTGGTCATTCAGGGAAAGCTTCCTGGAACACTGTTTTCAAGAAGTGCTGAAAGCAATACAACATTGGTGCCTGCCTGAACTTTAAAGGCAAGGAAGTCCATAGGAAGGACACTGAAGGCTCTTCTCCTCATGGACTCCAATCGTACCATAGGTCCATGTGGAACCACCAGGAAACCTTATAGTTTGCTTAGTAGATTTCATTTGCCTGCAACTTCGTAAAATTGTTAGTTTCTACCCTTTCGTTTGTTCATGGCCTCCAAACCCTCTTGGGCATCTTTGCCTCTTGGCAAGACAGACCCCCTGATGGTTTCCCAGCTTCTGCATGTTTTTCCCCTTGATTCTAAAAGGTTGACCTACCTCTCCTAAGGCTCAGTTACTGGCAGCAAGAGCTTAAATTTCACATTAAAAAGGCTTCTGGGGGCATGAATTTCCATGAAAATAAGGTGTGCAGTCTCTGCATGCATTGTTTCAAATGGAAAATGCTACTTTTTTTGCCACTGCCCACCCCACCCCACCAATTCAGCACTAATTGAGCAGCATAGCAATTTTGTGTGTGTGTGTGTGTGTGTGTGTATAGCCCCTGATAGGTCCCAAGGGGGTGGAACTTGGAGTCACTGAACTTCTTTTCTTTTCTTTTTACTGATTTTGATGGCTCTTTCTGTCTTAAAGCCATCAATGCAGCAATGGTTTTGCTGCATTGATGGCTTTAACAGCATTTCACCATGTTTATGTGAACCATAACATAATAGGTTAAAAAGGTAACTATTGGGTGACTATATAGGGCCCATTCAGAAGACACCTTAACCCATGGCTTTAACCATGGTGAATACAGGTTTTTGCTTAATTCAACATGGGTAAAACCATGGTTTAAGGTGTCTTCTGAACATGGCCTGGTTTTCTGGCTTAACCACTGTGGTTAAAGCCATGGTTTAAAGTGTCTTCTGAACAGGGTCATAAACGATGCTTCCAAGTTCATGGGTTTGAGATCTATAGCGGATCACTGGTTCTGTTCTGAGAAAATAAAATGTGCTTACTTCCAAACAATATAATAATAATAATAATAATAATAATAATAATAATAATAATATAAGATAAACAATGTTTCTACTCATATATGACACTAATGCCATGAAACCAGGGAATCTCTAGACTTGTTCTATTTGGCAAACAGTCTTACTTCTCTCCTCCCAACAAAGAGCTTTGATCCACTTACATAATGCTACCGTGCTAGAAAAATAGAGGGAAGTTGTGGTTCTTTTTGACAGTGGCCTTAATTGCTTTCCTTGTTGTTTTCCTTTGTCTCCCAAGATCCTGGCATAACGTCTACTGCGTTATTAACAACCAAGAGATGGGCTTTTACAAAGATGCAAAGGCTGCTTCCTCGGGCATTCCCTACCACAGCGAGATCCCTGTGAGTCTGAAAGAAGCGGTGTGTGAAGTGGCGGTTGAATATAAGAAGAAAAAGCATGTGTTCAAGCTAAGGTAAGACCTTAGCATCTCTTCCTGAGGGAGAGGATTCTGTGGAGCATAATTCCCACTTCCCCTAAACCAATGGCTTTCAAACAGTCTAGCTTCAGGAAACCTTTTCCACATCTATCAGTCGGTCAAGAATTTCCGGTGCATTTGCAACAGAACATCTGTGCACTGTAGAGGACACTGCAACCCTAGGACACCTCCTGTTCTTAGTTCATATGGGGCACCAGTCAGGTCTGTTGGGCCTCGTTTCTCCTTTTGTATTCCTTACCTGGTAGGCCTAATAAAAACTGGGTTACTTTGTTATGTTTTGTGGCATTCGTGGTTCCAGAATAGGAACTCACCTCTCTGCTATTTTTTTTCTTGCCACCATATGGATGGGAAGGTTTGTTGAGGAAATAGCTCAAAAAGCATGGATCACTGCAATCAACCCATAAATCCAAGGCTCCAGGATTACCAGAATCTCTTTTGCTATTTGCACTGGTACAGTTTTACTCTTCCAGACTGATTTTAATTCTGCATGGCAGTGGCTTTTGGGGGTATTATTACAGCATCATAACTGATCCAGCATTCGGATCACACTGATGTGGTCATCAATGTGTGCCTCCAACCCCTTTGCTTCCAGGACAGGGCTAACTAACAACAACAGAGATCCCAAGCCAACAAATAGGGGAATCTCACAAGAATAGCCAAAAACTCCAAGCAAAGGAATAGACAAAACCAGGATATTTAATTCAGTGAAAAGAATTCCAACCATACACAGGTCCTTCTTCAGGGCAATTTAATATAATGTATTAAATTAAATGTAATGTGTGATTTGTTCATCAGACAGGCATAACATAGGAGACTGGTATCTGACGAGGAAATAGCACCCTTTTCGTCTATCCCTTTGCTTGGCTTTCATGGATAGCAACAGCCTGTCTTCAAGCGGCAATGCAATCTGATTCTTCTTCAAAAGTTCTTAATTCATTTATATTTCTCCTATACACCTTGCGGAAAGTCACTCAGAATTACGTTACCTTTAAAGAAAAAGGCAAAGCAAGTAAATCTTATCTAAGCAGTTTACCAAGGCAGGGGAGAGATTATTAAGCTTCTTAAAAACAATAGAGAAAGAGCCTGAGAGGTGCCAACTCACCAGCAGGAGAAAACTGAATGCTTTGGAGAATTCTCCATCTTCCCCGTTGAAGCCAAAGAGCCTTCAGCTATGTGATTCACTGATTATTTTTCACATTGTTCTATTCTTTTGATGAACTTGACACATAGTTAATAGCAGGAGCTGCTGAGTTCGGTGTAGCATTGTGCCAAAAAAATGTGCTGCCTTCCCATGTCCAGGGGCTTGTCTGTATGACCTCTTTAGCCTTTTCTGGCTGCGAGTTGGCGCTGCGTTGTTTATGACACAGCCGCCAACTCACAGCCACCACAGGCTTTTCCCCTGAAACTGCGCTTTTAAAAAGTGCTGGCTTGCCGTGACTTTTTCCTTTGCTCCGAGGTCATAGAATCATAGAAGAGTAGAGTTGGAAGGGGCCTATAAAGCCATCGAGTTACCCTACTCAGTGCAGGAATCAACAGCAAAACGGCTTCATAAAGAAATCCCTCAGATGACCCAGAAGAAAGGAAAATAAACTCTATAATTCAGGCTTCCCCAAATGCCTTTCTGGCTGGGAATTATGGGAGTTGCAGTTCAACACATCCAGAGGGCACCACGTAAGGGAAGGATGCTCTAATGGTTAGACTCAGAATTGGAGAGTGCCTTGAAGACCAAGCACCTGTCCCATGAAGAAAACCCAGAGCTAGAACATCCCCAACAGAGAACTGACCAGCCTCTGCTTCAAGACCCCCTAACTTCATGTATATCCTGATGGGGTCTGAGCTGTTGTGGAACTTCCACCACAAATCTTGGGTTCATGGTGGAAGTTCCAGTAGAGCCTGGTGCCTCCGATGTCAGTGGGGTGGTGAATCCATTCCAGGTTTTGGTGAAAACTCTAAAGGAGCTATCCAAGGTGCAAAGCTCTTTAGACGTCAGACGGAAACTCGGAGTGGATTCACTGCCCCACTAATATCAGAGCCACTAGGCTTCCCTGGTTAGTTCAATGGAAACATTGACCCAGTGTGCAGCTGCTGTGAAAGAGGCATTTTCCATGTTGGGGTTCATTAGAAAAGGAATCAAAAATAAAACTGTCCATATCATACTGCCCTTATACAAAATCTATGGGATGACCACACCATAGACTATCGGAATGTAGTGTACTGTACATTTGTGGTCCCTGCCTTTCCAAAAAGGATATGGTAGAACTGGAGAAGGTGCAGCAAAGGGCAACTAAACTGATCAAGGGGCTGGAGCAACTCCCTTAAGAGGAAAGGGACTATGTAGAAAGGGACTATGTACATCAGGGACTATGTAGAAAGAAGGCAGATAAGGGGAGGTAAGTGGATAAGGAGACATTTTTCTCCCTCTCTCATACTACTAGAACCCAGGGTGATCCTATGAACCTGAATGGGAAATTCAGGACAGAGAAGAAGAAAAGTACCTCTTCACACAGCATATGAAACGATGGAATTTTCTATCATGAAATTCATTATCAATGCTTGTGGACTTTCCATAGTCAGCTGATCGGCCACTGTGTGAACAGAATGCTGGACTAGACAGACCTTTGGTCTGAGTCTGCATGGCTCTTCTTATGTACGTTTGATGAGCCACCACCCGTCTTCTGGTCTTTAAAAATGTAAGACCCAGAGACCTCTGTCTCATGTGGGGAAGAATCTCCTATAAGAATAAGAATTTCTCATTGAGTCTCAGCATCTCCTGCTCACCTGTGAATTGGAGCACAATCTCTTCGTTTATACCCTGCATTCCAGAAGGCCTCCTGAAAAATAGCTTACAGTATAGCTAAACTAGTACAAATTCATCTTAAATACAATATTTTTTAAAAAAAAACAACAACTATACTGGAACCTTTGAGGTCTCTAATCAACTACTTGAAATATGCTGTGCCTGGTAGAAATGTTAAAGTTGGCCACATCCTATATTTTCAGTGTCAAGTCATGAGGAATATTCATGCAAGTGAGTCCTGTGTAAACATCAGTATTCTGCACCCAGGCCTTCCCAATGCTGTGACCTGTATAAATTGTGCAAATTGGGAAACTTGGCATGATTTTCTGTTGCTTTGCATAATTTATTCCGCAAGCATTGCAATTTTTTATTTTTTTCCTTTTCATTATCAGAAGGAGCAACTAAGAACTCTCCAGTGTGCTGAAGCCTCTCCTTCACGCACTGGAGTTCTCAGCAGGCATTGCATACACTTTCAAATTATCTTCAAAATCATGAAATCTAGAAACTTAAGTCTTTTTTAAAAACAAAACAAAATCAAAACTGAGATTCGAAAGAAGCTGAACCCTGCACAGATTGCCATAGATTGTAAGCCTATGCGGCAGGGTCTTGCTATTTACTGTGTAATCTGTACAGCACCATGTACATTGATGGTGCTATATAAATTATTAATAATAATAATAATAATAATCATCATCATCATCATCATCATCATCATCATCATGTGTAGGTTTCTCCACCCCCCACCCCGAAACAGAAACTCACACAGAATCGCAGCAAATTTAAGCCATAATCATATGGGTGGGTTTTATTGTATTTATTATTTTAAACATTTATATTCCTCTTTGCCGAGTCCTATGAACTGCTCAAAGTATCTTACAACTGAATGTTAAAAAGAATCAGCACAACCATACAGGATTTACAGGAGGTAAAACAACCAGAAAAACAAAGGAAGAAACAAAGAGCCAGAAGACAAATTGGACACCAGTTCGGTCATAGACCTCTTGAGATGAAACGGTCTGCAGGCCATGTCAGAACACCACCAATCTAGGAGCCAAATGGATCTCGCAGGACGGGGAGTTCCATAACGTAGGCACTACTATGGAGAAGGTCCTCTCTCACATCACCACCAGCCAGACCACTAATGGCAGCAGGACATGGAAATGATCGGATGCACATACAAGTTGATGTGGGAGAAGGTGGTCCATCAAGTGTATATTTACACTTACCTGCTTAGCAGCAGGTTATATAATTGTCCTTGGAATCCAACGATGACTCTTGATGCTGTGGCTTCATGGAAGATAAGGCTACTTGTCGTGGTGATGATGTTCTTGATTGTTCTAACATCCAGAGACATCTGATTTGCTACTGTGGGAAAGAGGATGCTTGACTAGATAGGTCTTTGGTCTGGTCCTCTTACGTTTGTTTATGTTCTGCCTCATATGAAACTTCCCCACGATTTTTAAGATGGGGGGAAGCTGTAGGATCTCTCTCCTGTCTTCAGATTATAGCACAAGAAGCACGTTGCCATTGCAACCACGGGACAGGTATCACTGCCCCAGGAACACCCAATTTACCATTGGATGTGGCACATGTGAACCACCCAGAGAGCTTTGGCAATTGGGTGGTATGGAAATAAATAAAATGAAGAGTCAGAATACATGTGGTAGCTGCCTTTAGTGCCGTTATTTGGCAGAAAGACAGTATAAATCAAACACACATGCATAAATACCTTGAAAACTAAAGATGGCCTAGTATGGGTGGTGCATACTGCTACAGTGAGTCTCGGCTGGGATTATTGATCCAAGAAGAAGGACCACAGTCCCTGTTGCTCCTCCCTGAGTGACAGGAACAGCTATCATGCTTGATTCTGATATGAATTTGTCATTCCTGTTCGCAGGTTAACTGATGGCAATGAGTACCTCTTCCAAGCCAAAGATGACGTAAGTTTCTGTTTCTTGTGCTGTTCTTTTCATTTTTCTAAAACAGTGTTGGTGTTGCTCACATCCTGTTGTTTCCACGATGTGTTAACTTGTCATTCTACATTAAGGAATAGATTTTCAATGTTTCCTGGCTGCCCAAGGCTTTCCTCTCACCCTGTGTGTAGTTATGATGTCATCATGCCAGGCAGTTCTTGACTTCCATTTTCTAATTTGTGATGGACACACACTTTGGCCTGCAGAATTTTTGAGCTACTGGGAATGGGGAGTGTATTCCAGACCCCACTCCCAACTCCAGTGGACATCATGACATCATCATTGTAATTGATCTTTAGGCTGAGTTTGTAGGCTAGCAGTTCAGGACTTCATGCCTCAGATCTGTCCATGCCTGGTTGGCAATGGTCTTTTCTAGGAGTCCATCCAGATTGAGGATTTTTTTAAAAAAATTAAATCCCCATATCCTCCATCTCGAGATAGGAGTATAGTGGGCAAAGGGAGAAGATGCTTCCACCAGATCTGCGAGATGCAATCAAGGGGGGGATGGGACCAAAGCTCAGTTGCAGAGCAGCTGCTTGGCATGCAGAAAGTTTCAGGTTCAATCCCTAGAATCTCACACTAAAAAGAGGAAGTAGCAGGTGATGTGAAAGACCTTCTCCCTGGATCCCTGCAGACCCACTTCCAGTAATGGCTTAGAAGGACGGCTGGGTTCACATAGTGTTTGAGTGTGGGTTGTTTTTGAACCATGGGTTATTATGCTGTCTGAACATAGTATGTTTTCCGTATGGTAGGTTATCGTGTTATCTGAATGCAGTGCATTTTCCGCAGAACGGCTTGTTAACCACTCTGAACAACCTGATAACAAACCATAGGGTCTTAAGGTGTCTTGTTCGAGAAAAATAAGTCACCCTGCATGGGTGACCCTGCACTGTGTTCAGACAACACAATATTCCAGGGTACAACAACCCACGGTTCAACAACAACCCACTGAGTGTGGGTTAGCAAGTTGTGGTCTCACCTAATCTAAGGCAGGTTCTTGTGTCCAAATATACCCATTAATCCATCTTCCTTTCATCAGACTCTTGCAGGCTCCATCCACAAGATCCTACCTTTTGGGCGAATTTGCCATTTTACCTTTTTTCAGCTCATTAGCTTTTTTTCTATCTTTCTCAAAGGTTCATTTACATCCAGGGGCGTAGAATCTCAATCCCAGGGGCCACATATGACCCACCTGGGTTCCCAATCCAGCCCTCTACATTTCCCCAGATGCATATGCCCCCTTTGCCACCAGCCACTGCCACCACCACCAATCTTCTGTGGTTTCCCTGCTTTTGTGAGGCTTAGTAACTGGCAGGAAGAGCTGTAAGCTAAACGACATGGGCATTTTTGATATTTTGGGCTCATCCCACCACTGGAATGCGGCCACTGAGAGCCGCTCTGAAATGAATTCGGCCCTTAAACTGAAAGGAGTTCTACGTCACCTAACTAACGTTTACAAAACAGCGATATTTTAAATTTATTTATTTATTAAAACATCTGTATCCTTCCCTATATCATTGGGAACTCAGGACGGTGTACAGATAAAATCAAACAAAATGTACAACGCTAAAAACATATTAAACCATTAACAAGATAAAATCAGTAGAAAATTTAAAAGCAATAAAACAATTAAAACTATGTGTCACTTTAGGCTCAAAGGCTTTGATAAAAAGCCACGTTTTAACTTGGCGTCATAATGAAGAGCCTCGTGTGGCGCAGAGCAGTAAAGCAGCAGTTTCTGCAGCTGAAACTCTCCCCACAGCCTGAGTTCGATCCCAGCGGAAGCTGGTTTCAGGCAGCCGGCTCGGGTCGACTCAGCCTTCCATCCTCCCGAGGTCGGTATAATGAGTACCCAGTTAGCTGGGGGAAAGGTAATAACGGCCGGGGAAGGCAACAGCAAACCACCCCACTATAATGCCTGCCAAGAAAATGTCAACGAAAGCTGGCATCCCTCCAAGAGTCAGTAATGACTCAGTGCTTGCACGAGAGGTTCCTTTCCTTTCCTTTCCTTTCCATAATGAAGCCAGTGTTGGCACCAGTCAGGTCTCCAAAGGGAGGGCATTCCACAACCGGGGTGCCACAACAGAGAAGGCCCTCTCCCATGTCCCACCATAATGTGTGTCGTGCATTGGTGGGTTGCAGAGCAGGGCTTCTCCAACAAATCTTCGGCAGGCGTAGATAGGAAGAGGCGCTCGCTCATCAATCGAGATCCTAATCCGTTTAGGGCTTTAAATATCATTGCAAACGCCTGGAAATCCAACCAGAAGTATATAGGCAGCCTGTGCACCGTCAGGATACGGTGGAGGAAAGCTGGACTCGTACTAATCTCTCAACACTGGTGTCGTTGCTTTCTTAAAAGGAGGAAATGAACACATGGATCCAGGCCATCACCTCTGCGATCTCCTCGGACAAAATCGAATTGTCCACAAGCACACAGAGCACCCCAGCTACGAGCCGTGCCCAGACCCTGCCCGCCAGCGTGACAATAACCAGCGAATCCAGTCCCGGCAAGCGGGAGAAAGACAAAGAGAAAGACAAAGAGAAGAGATTCAGCCTTTTTGGGAAAAAGAAGTGAACTCCCTGCTTCTCTGTACACGCTGCACTTCTCCAACCGTTCCAGTGGAATTCCAGCATGCAAGCTCAGAACCAATACATTACTCTCCGTGCCTAATGTTCCTCAATGCGATTTAATTTTTTTTTTTATTTATAGAGCATTTTTTTAAAAAAAAAAACATACACAAAAAAGATTCTAAAGTTACAAATGTCTGAGGTGCATTGGGCAGCTTCTGAGTAAGAGAGAACACCAGGTTTCTTTCTTTTCTTTTCGTTTCGGTTTCTCCCCCCACCCCCTTTTCTCTCTTGGTTTTTTTTTTTTTTTTTTTACACTGAAGTTAATGTAGATTAGATCTTACTATTTAAACTGTTCCTCGATTTTTTGAGGCTGTCTTGAAAAACAACTCCCCCAAACATAGCGTTATTGGTATGCAAGGCAGCGGTGCTTACAAAGTTAACAAGCCCATCGGAGACCAATGTACACACATTTATTTTTTTCACTTCCATTTGAGGTGGTTGCCCTGAGTCTTGACTACTCGATTCTCCCCACTGCGAATCTAACCTGTAATGAAATGGTAGCGTATTCTCTTTACCATAGTAGAGTGCAGCCCAACTTTAACTTACAGACCAAAACCATTTGCATCCTGGCATCTGAATATTATTAACACGATCGTGACTCTTTTTCCCTCCTGCATCCGGCGACGACAGTTAAGAATGTTGGTATGGACAAGAAGGACTTAGCATACTGATAATGGTTTTAAATAATCTGTAATTTCGATTTTTTTTTTTTTTTTGCTGAAATACATTATATTGTATGTTTCAGATAATTCTAGTAAAAAGTATAATAAGACTAGATGTATAATACAAAAAAACCCTTTAAAATCATTGATTAAGTGTAAAAGTGGAACTGAATCATTTACTGGAAAAAAAGTAATGTTACTCCAATGGTTAACATGCTTGTCAGCTGCTGCACCTGTGTTATAATTTTGCTACATTACCTTTGCTCTTTGATACATAGTGTGCATTTCTCTGTCACTGTAACTATTGTAATGAACGATTTTCATCTTACTGCACAATCAAAACAAAACAAAAATACATTTAATAGGAACGAATTCTCAATGACTGGGCCTGTAGTCAGGATAGTACTGGGACCGGCTTTTGGTTGTACGGAACTGTACCTCTAGACTTTTACCCTATCTGTTAAATATATGCTATGTCATTAAATGCTTTTAAAACTAAGCCTGATAGATTCAGATTCCTTCTTCTTGCTCCTCTCTTTACAAAGATAATATTAACGTCTCAAATGTTGATTGGGAAGAAAGAACAAAAGTGAAATAACTTGGGAACATAGGAAGATGCCAACTACTGTCATTACCTTTCAGGCCTGTCTAGCCCAGTATTGTTGACACTGACCGGCAGCGGCTTTGCAAGGTTTTTCCAAGCAGGAGTTTTTCCAGCTCTACCTGGAGATGCCAGGGATCAAAAGTGGGGCCTTCTGCATGCAAAGCACGTTCTCTACTATTGAGCTGTGATCCCTTTATGCTTGCCTGCCTTGGCCCGTCTCACAAGAATATAACCAGGGGTGGGGAACGTGCAGCCCCCAGGAGGACTTTTGTGGCTCCCATTGGGTTCCCTGCCTCTATGCTGCAACCCTACCAGAACAGCGTGCTCCCCCAGCCCATCAGACAGCTGTTTACTGGGCCCGGAAGAGCAGAATCGTTGGTTCTGCAGAGAAGGTCATGCACCCTGTTTCTCTGCACAATCACACTCCCCACAGCACACCAGACAGCTCTTGGGTAGACTAGGGAGGTGTGCAATTCTGCTATGAAACAAGACGTGTGTGCAGTGGTCACATGGCCACTGCCGGTTGCAGCGGTGGCTGCAGCAAGGAAGAGGTGCACCTCTGGAAGGATATGGGAGTCCAGTGCAGGCCCCCAATCCTCCCAAGGTTGCCCACTCCTGATATAAGCAAAATAATTTGTGCATGGATCTGGGTTCTTGGCATTCCTTAGCTTCCTGGGTTGTGTTAGCCACTTTCTCTCTTTCATGTGTACAAGTAAACTAGGATTTAGAGAACGGGAGAAAGTCACACACATTCTCCTTCCTCCCCCCACGTGTACAAATACTCTGTGTCCCCTCTCTAGCTGGGTTTGGTGATATGTGTCAGTGCCAACCGGTATAAAACGACCTGGGGATCTTCCTAAACCCACTGAGACCCAGAGATTGAATCCAGATCTTTATTTATTTATTTATTTATTTATTACGTTTATATACCGCCCCATAACCGAAGCTCTCTGGGCGGTTTACAAAAGCCAAAAACAGTAAACATTAAAAAGTATACAAAATTTTAAAACCATTAGAAACAAAAACAACAGTATCCATTAAAAAACAACAGTTCTGGGTTCCGTTAAAAAACAAACTTAGGGTTGTTAAATGCTGTTAAATGCCTGGGAGAAGAGAAAAGCCTTGACCTTGGGCCTGAAAGATAACAATGTTGGCTCCAGGCGAGCCTCATCGGGGAGATCATTCCACAGTCGGGGGGCCACCACCGAAAAGGCCCTCTCCCTTGTTGCCATGCTCCGAGCTTCCTTCAGAGTAGTCACTTGGAGGAGGACCTGAGATGTTGAGTGCAGTGTACGGGAGAGGTGTTCCATTAGGTATTGCGGTCCCAAGCCATGTAGGGCTTTATAGGTTAAAAACAGCACCTTGAATTGGGCTCGGAAATGTATAGGCAGCCAATGCAAGCGGGCCAGAATTGGTGTTATATGCTCAAATCTCCCTGTTCCAGCTATCTGGCTGCTGCATTTTGTGCAAATGGGCTGGTGGAAGAAGACTCCCCACAGAATTTATCTGTAAGTGCAGTGGATTTGTGCACCAGATTCACTGAACTTGCAGAAGCGTGAGAGCTGGTATAGAACCTGAGTTCCTGACATCCTTTAGTTTATTGCATCATGTTTAAAACCTGGGGCTAAAATACGTAGGTTCTATAGCAGCTCCCTGCTTTTGTTAGTGCAAGATGTTGCACTGATTCACACCAAGTAGTAGACATTTTAGTTTCACTTCTCACACACACTGCTCTTGTTTGAGGTATATAACAGACATATGAAGGCACCTTTCACACGTGCAAGCACTTCAGGCATCCAAACACTAATCTTTTTATGAGCAATAAAAGTGCACCTATGCCTGACATTATATACAACCTTATCAGCTCTTCCTTCTCAACCCAACCTTCCAAGATTCTGATACATCACTTACTCATTATATCCATTTTGTATTATTGAGAGCGAGATCAGCTGATGGTGGAACCGCAACCAAGTGATTTTTCACATCTTTTACAAATATACCATTCCAATCTTTCTTTTGTTCCTTCACTTCCTTTCTGCCGCACAAAATAACAGTGCTTGGATTTCTGGATCATTCAGTCCTGATGTGACTTACATCATTTCCCAGCTGTCCCAACTAGTCAATTTGTTGCTTGCGCATCCCCAGACATACCTGCCATAGAACCTGACAGGCTACTGAGTACCCATGCAAGACTCACATGTCTCTTCTCTGCCACACGGCCACTGCCAGTAGGAGGCCCCTGTCTGTTGCCAGGCCCTTATCCTTTTGCACCATTGGGCCCTCTATCTTTCCTTTAGCTTCCCATGAAGACCAGTTCATGACTTCAGGACAAAATGCTTCTACGTCAAGGAGATGGGGCTCGTGACGTACACAACGTGAGGGAGGGGTGAGCCAGAAGCAGAATCCTGCTTCCTCCTCCACACATACATTGCACATGTGGATAAGATCTGGAAAGGGCTCAAGGGAGCTGCATAAGGAGTCCTAGGCCTAAGGAACAGTACAGGCATACCCTGCAGGCAGGGCCTGTGCCAGGAGTAGGCAAGTCAGGGGGTTGCCGAGGGCGCCGCCCCTTAGGGGTGCGGGCAGGCAGCGTTCCAGCTGGCTGAACTGACTGCGCAGCAGCGGAAGCAATGAGCCAGCCGGCGCGAAGAGCAGCAGCAGTAGCAGCAGCAGACCGTGCCGGGCGAGGAGGAAGACCAGGGACGACGACTAGTCTACAAGGGTCAGCAGCTGGAACGGGAGGTTCTGAGCAATCAATGCTCGCACCGCCTCCACGAGCTGCGGGCGACTCCCTGTGCTGCTGCAGCAGAGGGCTGCGCTGATGTGGTTGGTCGATGGCGCCTCAGGGCAGGGCATGAGAAGTGGCGGCTGAGGAGGCAGCAGGAGCCCAGGGTGGTGGCAGGGTGGCAGCTGGCCACCATGGGAAGTGCAGGATGTGGCTGAGGGTGGCTCCTGCCGTGTTGGTGTTGCTTCCAGCGAGCCCCACTTTCTCCGAGGGGAAAGGGCTCCCCCGAGGCTGAGGCACCCCTTTCCTCTTCCTCCTCCGCCTCCTCTCTTCCCTTCCCTCCCGGGTGTCTGTTGAATCTTCCTCCTCCCTTCCCAGCCTCCCTCCCTTTATAGGGTTACTGTGTTTGTGGTGCTAATCTACTTTTAATTTATCTGATTTTTCTGTTTTTACTGGATTGAATGCATTATTAGCAGCAGCAGCATCGTTGGTTCTTGGGACAGAATCCAGAACTGCCCTTGCATGTGCAATCAGCCCCACTACTTCTGGACTGCAAGTGACCCCTACCACTTGAGGAACTGCTTGCAGTTCAGCGTTTCTGGAGGCAAGCTGAAGTGTGTGGAAATGCTAGTTTCTGGAAGGGGGTAGGGTGGCAAAGCTTACATAAGTGAGCACCAGATTAGCTCACCAACCTGTCTCAGTCCAGAAACAAGTGCTTCTTCCCATTTTTTAGTTTTGCCTTTGGAAGCACTAAATTGTTGTTCTGTAAGCAGTGGGGACTTACAAGTTTTGTGCTTATTTTTTCTACAAAACATCAGTTCTTAAAAATCAAAGTTGGCAATTTGGGGGGGGGTGCAAGTAGCTTGCCTTGCCTAGGGCGCAAAATAGTCTGGCATGGGCCCTGCCTGCAGGAGGTCTCAAGTTCAAACTCTTGAAGTGAGAAGGCTGGGAGTGTGCCCCCCCCACCAGACACTGCACCTGAGAGACTCACCTGAGAGAATGCAGTGCCAGAAACAATCAGGAAGCACTGATCCCACATGACTAGGGTGACCAACTGTCAGGATTTCCCCGGATTTGTCCTGGTTTTTGTTCTTTCCATGGTGTCGGGTGATTTTCTATAATTTTCAATAATGTCCTGGAATGACACACCTTCCCCTTTAAGGCTGCCATTAGCATGGCAGGAGGGAATGACATGCTTTCTTGAGGCACATCATTCCCCCACCCCCGCGCTCCAATTGAGGTCTTAAAGGGGAAAGTGGGTCATTCGTGGACATTATAGAAAAGGCCCCAATTGGAGTGGGTGGTGGTGCAGAATGAAATCCTTTCCCCTCCTCCACTCCAATCGGGTTCTTTAAGGTGGCAGGGGAATAACGTATTTTCTGCAGGACTCAGAAAGCTGCTTCCACACACACACGCTAGGTGTCCTCTTTTTTGGTTTCCCAAATATGGTCACCCTACACATGACCCAGGTTGTCCTTTCCATCACTGAGCCCCTGACATCCCACCTTGCCACAATTTCCCTTATCCAGGCCCGGCCCTACCATTAGGCAGAGTGAGATGGCTCCCAACTGATTTGGGTGCCATGGAAGGTCAGTAAATCGTTAGTTATTACTTAGGTGGGGTTGGGGTTGGTAGTAGTGTTTTTACTCCCAGGGAGAAGTACTTCTGGGATGCTCTGCTTCAGATCATAAAATAACCTGGCCACCTTAGATTCTATGTGCCTTGACTTGAGGCAGGAGCTGCCATTTACGGACTCATGGTAATTTGCTTGATTGCCTGGGCCTACTAGTAATTGACCCAGCAAATCTCATTAACCCATTCTCACACACACACACACATAAATGCACACTGACTGGTCCTTCACGCCAGTAGTGATCAGGACGGTTGTGGTTTTTTTAGGCGCCTGCCCTCTTATTTTCACAAGAGCTGAAGTTGGCAAACCTTGAGAGGTTGTAAACACTGAACTGTGTTAGCAGTGAGGTCTCTAGCCTCCCCTCCAATGCAGAATACCATCCTGAAGGCAGATGCAATGCGTAAGAAACAGTGGGTGGGTGGGTAGCTGAGATAAGGGATCCCCATCAACGAAGTGAACATTTGTATTGAACAGCAGCAAAGAAGGAATGAGTTCTGTAAGCAGGGCAGGTTACTAGCATCACCAGAAGTCTTTCCTTGTGCCCTTCAAGGACCGCAGGCTTACAGGTAGGTGCCCCCAGTGCACTATATCCATGATCTGGGTGTGGCTTTACTATAACTCTAGAACCACACTGGAACAGGAAGGCTAGCAATAGTCCAGATTAGCACCTGGAATCCTGTGTGCGAAATGCTGCCACTTGCTGTTGAGGGAACAAGGTCTGTTTAACCCAGGGATTGAGCATTTCACGGGTTTATCGTCCAGCGTACCACCTTCTGACCCTGACCCTCTCCCCTGCTCTGAGAATTTATTTATTTATTGCATTTCTATACCGCCCAATACTAGCCAAAGCTCTCTGCAAGCACTTTGCTTTTCCTACATGTTCTTCTGAGGCCAGACTGTTTGTGCAAAGTGCCCATTCTCTATACTCCCCCTCACCAAACAGTCAAACTGCATGTTATCTTGGTGCCATTAGCGGCTTTCCTCCTGAGGCAAACTGCAGCTGGGGAGCGGGGAGTGGTATGTTTGCAAGCTTTCAGGTTTCATGGATGCAGTTCAATAGAGGTAAAAAGAATGTTCCTTTTCACAGTCTAATCAACAGCCATTGGCCCAGTAAAACAATAATAAAAAAGAGAGAAATAGCAACACCTTTTGTATTCTGCATCTGCCCTGCTTCCATGGCAAGTTAACAGAGGAGAGGAAGTCCTAAAGACAATGCTTTTTCACACTGAAAGACGCTGATGCTGTTTATCAAAGCTTGGCCTTAGCAACCAAGAACAGGAGAGTCCCCAAAGAATTAAAGTGTCAAGAGAGCTGTACAGGGTGGGGGAGAGAAGAGGTCTTCAAGTAATCGAGTTCTACATCTTCCAGATCAGCCTTCTTCAAACTGGTGCCCTCCAGATGTGTTGGACTACAACTCCCATCATTCCTATCCAGCTTGGCCAAGCCATCTAGAGGACCTCTCCACCGTGCCTGGGTCCAGCTCCAGCTGAGAGCCCCCTCCCTCCTGCCACCAACTGTCTCTGCAGAGGCCACCAGTGAGGGAGGAAGCAGCAGCCAGGCCCCTCTCCACCGTGCCTGGGTCCAGCTCCAGCTGAGAGCCCCCTCCCTCCTGTTACCAACTGTCAACTGCAGAGGCCACCAGTGAGGGAGGAAGCAGCAGCCAGGCACCTCTCCACCATGCCTGGGTCCAGCTCCAGCTGAGAGACCCCTCCCTCCTGCTACCAACTGTCACTGCAGAGACCACCAGTGAGGGAGGAAGCAGCAGCCAGGCACCTCTCCACCGTGCCTGGGTCCAGCTCCAGCTGAGAGGCCCCTCCCTCCTGCTACCAACTGTCTCTGCAGAGGCCACCAGTGAGGGAGGAAGCAGCAGCCAGGCACCTCTCCACCGTGCCTGGGTCCAGCTCCAGCTGAGAGCCCCCTCCCTCCTGCTACCAACTGTCTACTGCTGAACTTTCCAACTAAGATTGTAGTGCCTGAATTTCCTTTCCTTTCCCCCCCCTCCTCCTCCCTCCCAATCCCCTTTCCTTTTGTGTCATGTCTTTTAGATTGTAAGCCTGTGGGCAGGGACTGTCAAGAAATACTTTTGTAAGCCGCTGTGAGAGCCTTTTTTGGCTGAATGGCGGCATAAAAATGCTTAAATAAATAAATAAAATAAAACTGCTGAACTTTGCAACTAAGATTGAAGTGCCTGAATTTGCTTTCCTTTCCCCCCTCCTCCTCCCTCCCAATCCCCTTTCCTTTTGTGTCATGTCTTTTAGATTGTAAGCCTGTAGGCAAGGACTGTCAAGAAATACTTTTGTAAGCCACCGTGAGAGCCTTTTTTGGCTGAATGGCGGCATAAAAATGCTTAAATAAATAAATAAATAAAATAAATACATGGCTTGGGACTGCAATACCTGATGGAACACCTTTCCCAACATGAACCTTCCCATACACTATGCTCAGCATCTAAGGTCCTCCTCCAGGTGCCTACTCCGAGGGATGCTCAGAGGATGGCAACAAGGGAGAGGGCCTTTTCAGTGGTGGCCCCCCAATTATGGAATGATTTCCCTGATGAGGGCCGCCTGGCGCCAGGTCGAGACTTTTCTCTTCTTCCAAGCACTTAACAGCATATGTTGAATTTCAATTGACCCCACATCTATCTTTGGCTGAGAGCTCAAAGTTGTTTTTAAATGGATATCATCTTTGTATGTTGTCTGTTTTTAAATTTTGCATATTGATGTTTAATGTTTAATCTTTTGTAAACTGCCCAGAGAACTTTGACTATGGACAGTATAGCAATGTAATAATAATAATAATAATAATAATAATAATAATAATAATAATAATAATAATAGATCATTTTAGATCCTGGCGTGGTCTTGGGTGTGTTTGTGTGGGGGGCTTTATATGGCCATATGTATTACTTCAATTGCAAAGCATGCAAGTATCATGTCTCTCCACAACCACACCCCAACACAGCCTTTACATGCTTTAGAGCTGCTTCTACAATCCTGATATGTTGGAATATAAAGAAAATACTCTGAGCATGTGCAATTTGTATTTTAAGCTAATTTAAATCACAGCACCATCAGGACCTCAGGAATAAAATAGAGTTTGCTTCTGCTACCCTGATGCCTTCATCATTTGCCACTTTCTCTGAATAGTCAGTTGGGGGCCCTAGGCTCCCCCCCCCCCAGATTTTAGCCCCAAGGTCCAGCCATAGTGGCACCACTGACCGTATATAATGTAGAAATTTAATGCAAAATGCCATGAAACCAAGTCATGGTTAGTCTCTGAAGCCCAACCCCTTAGAAAATCAAATCAAAATATTTAACACTATATATGTCTGAATGTGAAGGTTACAATTCAGATTGGATTTACCTGGTAGGAAGTCCATTAAACTCAATGAGATTGCTTCCAAATAAACATGCATATTAATTTGAAATTTGATTGAATTCCAATGTTGTGTGATTTAGAAGTACGTCTTAATTTTGGGAAAGCCTTTATTGTGCACAGGAGCAAGAGAAATGCATGCTTACACTAGAGTAAAAGCACATACCTCAGTTACATTCATTTCAATGGATACTAATACTGAATATAAGCCGATCAGTGGTAATTTTTTTTGCTGGGCAATTTATTAGAGAAGAAAACAAGTTAATAAATTATTACAGTATAACAAGTCGGGTACCTTTTATAAAAAAAACTGTTTGTTTGAGATATGTTGTTGTTGTGTATTATCTGTTTATGTCCTTGCATGAATGGTTTCTATACTTTATAATGTATTTTAATGGCTTTTAATTTTTGTGAACCGCCCAGAGAACTTCAGTTATGGGGCGGCATAGAAATATAATACATGAAATATTTAAGAGATAAAACCAGTCAGGTTTTGATTGGAGCTTGCTCTTCATTTTCCTAAAGCTTTTAAAACTTGATTTTGTTCTGACTTTTATACTGTTAGTTTTACTCTACCCTGTGCCTGTTTGGTGCATTCTCTTCCCCTTCTTATTGTTTTATTATGATTTTATTAGAATGTAAGCCTATGCGGCAGGGTTTTGCTATTTTATTGTTTTACTCTGTACAGCACCATGTACATTGATGGTGCTATATAAATAAATAAATAAATAAATAAATAATAATTCATGTCAACATGAATAGGATTGCAGCCTTAGAATTAATTTTATTGTTGTTTTTATTTGTTTTTGCGCCTTTTCCCTCACAAAGCCCGCAATTCCCGTTAGAAACCGCCCCAAATCATCGGGCCAGCCCGTCTCCAACGCAACGGCGGCGGAGGAGGAGGGGGGGAAGGTGAGGAGAGGAGGCAAGCAAGGCGCGGTCGGAGACACATTGCATCCTGGTACTTGGAGTTCCCCAACAGGGAAGACAGGTCTCTTGCTCATAGCAGCAGAGGCCGCTTTCGAACTACCAATCCCGTGAGCCTCTTCCCGGGCGAGTTTGGAGGGCGCCTCAAGCCGCGGGGTTTCCAAGGGGATGCTGGTGAGGCGATGACGCAGCTTCGCTTTCCCGCCCAGCCGTCGAATGATGAGGCGGTTTCTTGTCAGGGCTGCCTAGAGACGTGCTGAGGGCAGGGCGGGGAAGGGGGAGCAATGCGCTGGGGAGAAGCTGAGGCGGAGGAGGGAGTGCAGCTCACTCGCCTTCTGGTGCTGTTGCTTGCCTGCCTGCCTTCCTCCTCTTCCTCCTCCTCCTCCGGGCTCCAGTCTTACAGGCGTTGCTTCTGCTCATGACAGGTGACAGTCAAATCACTCTGTGAGGGAACCTAATTACTCTGGCTGAACTAATAATAGTAGTAGTAACGGTTATTATTTTGTCTTTATGCACGGCGCTTTGCAGAGTAATAGGGCAAAATCTAGCATAAGTCCTACTTAGAGTAGACCCATTTGCAACGAGTGGGGCTTAGTTTGTCAGGAGCACGTTCCCCACCACCTGGAAACGCGACAGCATTTTAGACTTCTGACAGTGAATCCTATCTCAAATAAAAACCCCAGGCTGCTATCTGTTAGGTAGAGTGAGGCAGCTGCTTCAGGCAGCTCATTTTGCGGGTGTCATGAAGTGGCAGCAAATCATTTGTTATCTTAATTTATTATGACTGTGCTTCAAGTGCCTGGGAGGAGGAGGAGGAGAGGCATTTGTGGGATTTTCTGCCTCAGGTGCCAAAGGGACTTGATCAGTCTTGGGTGCTGTGCACCTTGACATTAGGGGAAGGGGCACCTTCTGCCTCAGGGAGCAAAATAAGACATTTTGCTCCCTGAAGTTTGGCCCTGAGTTCCACTGATTTCAATGAGACTTATGCCCAGGACATTTAATATAGGATTGCGTTCTACATGGGGGGCATGATAGAGATTTATAGAACTGTGTATAGTATGGAGAAAGTAGATGGAAGTTCCCCCCTCTTTCGTAATACTGAAATTGGTGGGTTATCCAATTAAACTGATTGGTAAGATACTCAGGGTGACAAGGGGAAGTCCTTCACATGGCATGTAATTCATATATGGAACTCACTGCCACGAGATGTGGTCACGACCACTAGCTCAGATTGTTTTGAACTTAATGTAGGACAAGGCTAGACTACAGCCTCCAGGTTTAGAGGCAGAATGCCAAATACCAGGTGCCAGAGGGCAAAACCGAGAGAGGGCTCTTGCCTTCATGTCATCCTGCTTGTGGGCTTCCAAAGGTTGGGCACTATGAGAAACAAGCTGTAGGACTAGATGGATATTTGGTCTGATTCAGTTTTTTTATGTTCTTATGAGAGGTCTCTGCCTCAAAGCGGCTTGAAGCTTACAGTCTAAAATTTGACGCAAGAGGGAAATGGAGGCAAGGGTAAATTTGGGAAGAATATGTGTTTCAGTTCAATGTACTTGGGTTTAGTTAAGTAAGACATGGGAAAATAAGGGCAGAATCCAACACAAATTCCATTGCAATAATATTTATACTGTCAGTTTCACCCTACCCAGTGCCTGTTTACCCTACCCTGTGCCTGTTTGCATTCTCTTCCCCACCTTATTGTTTTATTATGATTTTATTAGAATGTAAGCCTATGCGGCAGGGTCTTACTATTTACTGTTTTACTCTGTACAGCACCATGTACATTGATGGTGCTATATAAATAAATAAATAAATAATAATAATAATAATAATAGTGTTAGTTTGCGCAACAGGATTCCCAGAAAACCTGTCAAGCAAGCTAAAGTTCTGCACTAGCAGTCCTTTACGCAAGCACAATGTAGTTTACATTAAGGGAATGGCATCTTGGATCCTGTCCTAATGGTGCAATCCTAAAATGCATTTACTTAGAAGTAAGATCCTCTGATTTCAGTGGGTTGTATCCTATGTTAGTCCATTCATTGCGATAGGGCTACTCTAAGAAGGACTAACTTTAGGTAAACCCAATAGACCTTAGTCCTAAGGGGTTGTGTCAAAGGCTTCATAAGGTATGTGGATTTTAAGGAATTAAGCAGTTGAAGTAGTGCCTCCTCTCCTCTTGGTATTCCCAGTCCACACCACTCACCCAAGCTTTTCTACAGGCTCCTGTTGTGCCTTTAACATCAACTCTGGTGATGTTATTTATTTCCATGCTCTGAAAAAAAATATGCAGTGGCTGACTTCTACAAATCAAGCTGCTGTTAAAGACACAAGAGCTGGCCAAATCATTTTTCCTCATCAGTTTACAATCTTACTCTCCAGAGGGGGATATATTTGGTTATGTCAAAGCCAATTGATAATTGCCCCATTAAGTTTTCTCGATGCCTTATGGTTTTTCTCAGGATTCAATCACAGCTCCAGGGCTCAGACCTGAACAAGTTAATAAATGTCAGGGTATCTCTGTTGGGATGTGTAAAGTAGTACTGATAAGCTAATAAGGGCCAGATCCCTAGGTGTGAAAGGAGCATGTGGACAGGTAAGGTGCCAGAAGAGTGGAGATGGGCAAATATTGTCCCCATCTTCAAGAAGGAGGAAAAGGTAGATCCAGGAAACTACAGACCAGTCAGTATGGTATCAATACTGGGCCAAATTTTCGAACAGATGATGAATTAGTCAGTCTGTAAGAATCTAGAAAATAATGCACTGATTACTAGGCAACAACATGGGTTGGTCAGGAATAAGTCATAGCAGACCAACCTTATCTCCTTTTTACTAATTTGGTAAATTGTGAGAATGCTGTGGATATAATACATCTTGATTTCAGCAAAGCATTTGGCAAGGTTTCCATGATATCTTTGTTGAGAAGATGGTAAAATGTGGGTTGGACAATACTACAATTGGGTGGATTTACTTGCATACTCAGCAAGTGCTAATTAATGGCTTGGCATCCCCTTGCGGAGTGAATGCCACAGGGCACTGTCCTAGGCCCTGTGTTGTGCCAACAGTTTTATAAATTACTTGGAGAAGGGGTTTCTTATCAAATTTGCATAAGAGACAAAATAGGAGAGACAGCCAATAGCATAGAAGGCAGGATCAAGATTCAGAAGGATCTAGAGTGGCTGGAACAGTGGGCCAAATCTAATAAGATGAGATTCATCAGAAATAAATGTAAAGTCTTGCTTTTGAGTACAAATAAATCAAAGACACAAGTATAGGCTGGAGGAGGCCTGGCTTGAAAAGTACATATGAAAAAGACCTAGACTTGGCGGATCACAAGCTGAACATGAGCCAGCAGTGCAATGTGGCAGCTAAGAAAGGTAATGCAATCTTGTGTTGCATTAGCAGAGGCATAGCGTCCAGATCATGAGAAATAATAGTCCCGTTCTATTCTGTGTTAGGCTTAATTTGGTGCACTGTGACCAGTTCTGAGTGCCCCATTTTAAGAAGGATGTTGACAAATTGAAACATGTCCAGAGAAGAGCAATCAGGATGGTGAGCGGGGTCATGAAAGCAAGTCCTATGAGGAAAAGTTGAAAGAGTTGGGGATGTTTAGCCAGGAGAAGAGAAGATTAAGGGGAGATGTGATATTGAAAGGCTATCATGAAGAAGGTGGAGCAGACTTCTTCTCTGTTTCTCCCAAGGGCTGGACTAGAACCAATGGGTAGAAATTGCATGGAAGCAGATTTCAGCTTAGCATTAGGAGAAATTTCCTAACAGTGAGAGTTGTTCAGCAATGGACAGATTGTCTGAGTGGGTTCTTCTTCACTGGAAGTATTTAAGCAGAGGCTAAATAGCCATCTGTCAGGGATACTATAGCTGCATCCTGCAGTACTGAGTCTGCATTGAGCAAGGGGTTGGACTAGATGATCGCTGAGGTCCTGTCTAGCTCTATGATTCTAGCATTCAAAGTGTTTCATGTGTATTATCTTGTGTTAATTTTTGCAACTGTCCTGCAAGATAACTCAGTATTATTATCTCCATATTATGGATTGTGTACAGAGAGAGTTGAGGGAGTGTAGCTCTCCAAAAGCCACCTTGTAAGTTCATGGCAGAAATGATATGCAAACTGGGGACTTAGGCTGCAATCCTATGCATGTTTAGACAAAAAAATGACCTACAACTCCCAGCAATTCCCAGCCATGAGGAATGCTGGGAATTGTAGGAGCTTTTTCTGACTAACCATGCACAGGATTTGTTCCCTGAGCAGTTATGTTATGCTGCCTTTAATCCTCTGACATTTACCTAAGACTAAGGCCCATGGATTCATTTCTGAATGGAATAGTCTAGGATTGTGCTGACAAGCTCTCAAAAACAGAGGAGTGCTTCTGAGTAAGTGCAGAGTATCCGCCTCTTATCACTGTGAGTTTACCTATCAATCTCTCCCACCCCACCCACATGTAAAGGGTTTCAAAGTAGTGGAGGGAAAGGTTTCCAAATCAATTTAGGCGTTGGCACATAGGGAAGATAAGTATAAAGTAGTGTGGTGGATATGGAATTGAAATTTGGAGCATGGAGATCTGGGTTCAAATTCCTTCTTGCTTATGAAGCTCTCTTGAAGATCTTTGGCTAGTTATGCACTCTCACAGCCTACCTGAGAGGGCTGTTGGTGGGGAGGGAGGGAAATAGGTAATCCCATGCAAGCTATCTTGAGCTCTTTGGAGGGAGAGCACGATACAAATGTGATGATGATGATGATGATGATTGGGATTGGTACTTTGTTTTGAAAAGAACAATTTTAATATGGTATTTCAATCTTTTTGTCTTTTTAATGTTTTACCCTTATATTCACCACTTCAGAATCTGAAGTAGAGTGGTATAGAAATGTTGTAGATAAATAAAAATGGTACGAATGGGGGCACACACAGAATATATATATATATATATATATATATATAATATACCGCCCCATAGCCGATGCTCTCTGGGCGGTTTACAAAAGTTAAAAACAGTGAACATTAAAAGTATATAAAATTTAAAACCATCAAAAATATAAAACAACAGTATCCATTTAAATTTCAGAATCTGTGTTTAATGCTATTATCCCCAGAATCTGAAGCAGCAATACTGTAGCATTGTCAATGTACAAAAAATTGAGTAAACAAAAAAGTGCAGGTTGGTGCCCTGAGGAGAAAGAAATAGTTCTATTGTGTATGGGCAGAGTGTGTCAGTGAGTACCCAGGGGTGGATCCTGTGTGTATTTAGGATTACAGTTTAGGACTTGCTGGTGGAGTGCTTGAACTCTAGGCAGAGTTTGAACCTTGGGTAATTTCTATTGAGTAATATCTAGCATTGCTAGATATTATTACACAGCTTTATAGACCCCCATGTGGAAGATTACGCTGGTGTTCTGCAGTGCTGTCACCTATTTTTGCCAATAAAACTGCCCTGAAAATAAATAGGGAAGGTTGGAAAGCAGAGTTAACTGGAGGCAGACCCAGAATGTATTTGAACGTAAAGGTAACAGCCCTGTAGCTTCTGATATAATTGCAAGAGCCAAAAACAGTGGATATTTGAGCTGGTACAAAATCTATTTTGGCAAAGCTATCCCTCCCTCCCTCCCTCCCTCCCTCCCTCTCTCTCTCTCTCTCTCTCTCTGTGTGTGTGTGTGAGAGAGAGAGAGAGAGAGAGTGAGACAGAGAGAGAGAGAAAAAACACAGTGGAGTGGGGAAGAGAGAAAATAGCCTCAATTTGTTCTTTGCTACCTATAGAAGAGGTTTTCCTCAAAGGTCAGATGATTATAGACCTTTGTTCTCGATTCTCCTCCCCTTCTTTTATACTATATTCTTACACAACCTTGCAATTAAGGCAATTACCAGATAGTCCACTCACATTGATTTAGGGCAGTTTCAGCAGAGAGATCTGGCATGCTACGTGCATGGAAGTAGTCATTTCTTATCCTGGATGAAGGTGGCTTGCTGCAAAGCTGGAGTCTTTATATGTTACAGGAATAGGCAACTTGTGTTCCTCCAGATGTTTTGGCCTTCCAACTCCCATGGCCCCTAGCCAGTATAGCCAATGGTGAAGGAGTATGGGAGTGGTAGGTCAAAACATCTGGAGGTCCACATATTGACCACTCCTGGTATATTACATAAGTATTAAGACTAACAGTCCAATTCTAGGCATGTGAACTCCAAAATACGTTCCACTGATTTTTACTCCCAACACAACATGGATAGGATTGCAGTCTTAGGTTACACCCTCAAGCACGTTTACCAGAAAATTACATTGCAGCCTATGGGACTTTTCCCCGATAAACCTTTTATGTTTTTCCTGAAAATCAATTCAACATCCCACTTACGCACATTTACTCAGAATTACGTTTTGCTGAATTCATTGGGACTTACTTCCAAGTAAGTGGGCATAGGATTGTAGCTTAAATTGAAGCACATAAGTGGTTTGCACATCATAATCTTTGTACTCTATAAAAAGAAGCCCCCTGTATCTATTGGAGCATGATGCCTGGTCCATTTTACCAGGATATACAATTTATGTATTTATTTCATTTGTACCCTGCCTTACTTCCAAGAAAAATGGCACTCAAGCTGGCACTCAATACATTCATAAGCAGCTTATCTGAAGGATGGGAGCAATCTCAGTTTTTCTAGGTGGGGGACCCTAATTTATCTTTCTATAACAGAAGCATAGCTATCACTATGGGGAATTGGTGTCAGGTCACAGACTCACTCCATCCATTCCCACAGAGTGCAGAACTACCATTGGCACAACATGCTTCTTGTGTGTTGTGCTAGAATATACAGTAACAGCACCACTATTTCCCAGACACTCCCAAAGGGATTGTTAGTTTGACTGTAGAGTTTGATCCGATTACTTTTCATTCCCTCTGGGGGTATGTTATGCACTGGAAAGGATGATAGTTTCTCTTTGTAGGGGAATTTTGCTACCCTATGATGTTTTCCCTCTCCACCCTTTAACTGTGGTAGTGTTGTGGGTTAGTTTAGTGCAGTGTTAGCTTAGCAACAGCCTGGGTGCAGTATTTCTCAGATATTACTCAAGCCTCCCTTCCTAATGTTTTATTTATTTAAAAATTATATCCAGCCTTTCCATCAAAATGTATTGACATTCAAGGCAGCTAACAACAAATAAAGCCACTGTATGAAACAATAATGCAACATCAATCAAGGATCAGCCCAATACATCTTACTTTCTGGGGGCTCCCAAGCTAGGGTGGGATACAAAGAGCAGCATTAAGAACTGCAATTGACAGGATAAATCTGAAGGATTCCAATGCATACCTGGAAGTGTTTGGCTGAGCACAAAGATTTTGTGCTCCTAGATTTTCAGTATATTAGGCCATTATTAACTAAAACCAGAAACTGAAATATAGCACTCTTCTGTGCACTGCACAGGAAACTAAAATCCCATTCTTGATAAGGAATGCTACCGGGGAGGTATATATATTGCAAACCAGTTAATACAATATGCTGATATTTGAAAGTCTCATTTTCTAGTGACTGAACAAGACACAATTGGAAATTCTGCTTATTACCTGAGTTAGAGATGAGGGACTATCATTCTAGAAAGCTTAGCCACGGTCTCTGTGGCAAAGTAAGTAGCAAGCATTAGTATGATGAAGAAGTCTTTTTCTATCCCAGGGCATATTTCACCTCTAAACATGAGAGTGGTGGGATGCTGGATTTTTACAGCGGCTCCTCCTGTTCTTTGAGAGCTGCATTTGGGAATTGAGTTGCAAGCTCTGAGCCTCTCTCTCTGAATCGGGCTCCACTTGCACTGTAATCTGGGGGCAGTGGCCACACGGCAATGGAAGCAGCAGCAAAGGAAGACAGACATCTCCTTGGGGTGCTCCCTCCTAAATTAACCACATAGCAGAAGAAAGCTTCCATTACTCAGCCACCAGTGGCCAAACTGGCAATCCTTAACCTCTATCCCCAGGGTAACTGACAGATTACAAGGTGGGCCCCAGCACAAATACTGCTCCAAACAATTTGCTATGGCTGTGTAGTCTAATGTATGTACTAGCTGTAGATAACAGTTCTCTCCCCCCTACTAATTTTCATAGTGTTTGCCACTGCTTCTTGTTGTTTCATTAATTTCTCTCCTTAGGGCAGTCCCTCTGTGATGTAGTTTAATAGAAGGAGTGAGTTTGTGCGTGATGGTTACGATTATTTTATTAGAATGAATGTGGGGAAACCACAAGCAAGACCCTAAAAAACTAATTCTTGATATGGGAAAGAGAGCATGCAGAAAAGGGCAACTAACTTGATCAGGGGCCTGGAGCAGCTGACCCCAGTGAGGAAAGGTTGCAACAGCTGAGATTGTTTAGCTTACAAAAAAGAGGAATAAAGGAGATATGATAGAGGAATCCAGGATTATGCATGGTGTGGAGAAAGTGGAAACGGAGACATTTTTCTACCTCTCTCATGATACTAGAACCCAGGGTCATCCCATGAAGCTGATTGGTGGCATATCCAGGACAGATGAAAGGAAGTACTTATTCATACAGCACATAGTTGTGAACAAAGATCTAGACTAGATGGACCCTTGGTCTGAACCAGCATGGCTCTTATGTAATTCGCCTCCACAAGATATTATTATTTATTTATTTATTTATTTATTTATATAGCATCATCAGTGTACATGGTGCTGTACAGAGTAAAACAATAAAATAGCAAAACCCTGCCGCATAGGCTTACATTCTAATATAAGATATACTGATGGCCACCACTTTGGTTGGCTTTCAAAGGGGATTGAACTAATTCATAGAAGATAAAGCTATGGATAGATCCTCCTCCTCATGGCTATATGCTACCCCAGTATCAGAGGCAGTATGCCTATGTACACCAGTTGCTGGGGAACATGGGCAGAAGGGTGAACTGCCCTTCTTGTGAACCGCCCAGAGAACTCCGGCTATTGGGCGGTATAGAAATGTAATAAATAAATAAATAAATAAAAGGGTGCTGTTGCACTCCTGTCCTGCTTGTAGGTTTCCCATGGGCAATTGGTTGGCCACTGTGTGAACAGAATGCTGGACTAGGTGGACTCTTGGTCAGATCCAGCATGGCTATTCTTATGAGAAGCAAGAAAGTATATTATTTTGACTTACCTTACAATGTGTACCCCAGCAAAGTTTAATACATTTTATATGTATAAGGCTGATTTCATTGCTCTCCTGTATATAGAAATGGCTTGATTGACTATTTACATGTTTCTTTTTTGCTTCTTTCTTAAGAACAGAGGTGGTGGAACTTAGGGTACTTTTGTAATAGTTATTGAAATTATGAAATTGTTTGGGTGGTTTATTACATTAAGAATTTTCTCTTTTTCCTCAGAAATGTCCTCTCTTGGCACTAAATTGCAAATGCATTATGATGAAACCCACAGACAACTGCCTTGTTACCCAGTCACAGAATGAATTCAAGCATATTGCTGGCATTTTAAAATAACAGGCTATTTTTGCACATCACTTGCACTTTTTACACCATTTAAAACTGTAGGCATATTTGAAATGCAGTGACTTTCCCTTTGCAAGAAGCTTAGAAGATGCAATGAGAAGATGCACAGCACCAGCATTCTTCACCCAGTGACTGTGACACAGGCAGGCTCTTTTTCCTTTGGATGGAATTGACTTGTATAGTTTTAGAAAGCACTGATTTGCATGTATGTATGTCCCCCCACCCACCCAAGTTGTTTGGGTTGCAAAACAGTGGGAAAGCAGCAGCTGCTCATCTTTGGCAGTAGAAGATTATGGTGGCGGCTCAGCACTAGCAAAAGCAGCAGCAGCGGCTGAAGCAGCAGCAGAGCAGGACTCTGCCTGGATGCATTTTTCACTGAAAATCATCAGCCTCGGAAAGTGCAGCCGGAAGACTTGGCAGCCAAGCAGGAATTAACAGCGTTTGTAACGAAGAAAACTGGGAAAGGCAAGGAACGTGGGGGTGGGGGTAGCAGCAGTTTTTTCCGTGTGCTTCTGGGGAGGGGGGGTTGATTATCATGGCGGATCGGACAGCTCCTAGATGCCAGCTCCGTCTGGAGTGGGTGTATGGATATAGGGGTCACCAGTGCCGCAACAACCTGTACTACACGGCGGGCAAGGAAGTGGTTTACTTCGTGGCTGGAGTCGGGGTGGTATATAACACCAGAGAGCATAGCCAGAAATTTTTCCTGGGGCACAACGATGACATTATTAGGTAAGAAAGGGGGTGGGGTGGGGAGGTTTGATAAAACGACCCTTCACAACTTCTCAAGATTTAACATGCCTTTTGCATTTCAGGAAAGCAAATATATCCAAATATGTGTATGTGAAAGCTGGAGGTACTTGGGTCTTGTCTATATTTATATCTTCTGTGTGCCCAAGACCCAGGATCTTCGTAAAGATTAAGTTTAATTGCACCTCAAATCTGGAAGCTCATGTATTGAAGGTCCCTCTCATTAATAACATTATTATTATTATTATTATTATTATTATTATTATTATTATTTTAGTTGTCCAAACCCTAATTTTAATGACTAATGCCTAAATAGTATACAGGTGTAGCTGATGCTGTTCCATCAATAACAAGCTGGACTCTGATATACAGCTGTAATACATCTGGTATTTCACTCTAGACAGTTTTGACTATGATCCCAAAATTTCAATATCTGGGTAGAGCTTATGCCCCCATCCTAAATATGTTTACTATGAAGCACCATTTGTTTTCAGCTAAATATATTCAGGATTGTGGTGTCAATTGTATTTTTAAGGGGAGGGAAAGAGACAGTGCAATCCTATACTTGTCTACTCAGAAGTAAATCCCATTAAATTCATTGTGGCTTACTCCCAGGTAAGAGTGCATAGTCAGTGTCTGGCAACAGAATGTCAGGAGGATAATACACTTGTTTGTTTTAGAGAGAAGATGTACAGAAGGGTGAGTTTTCCAAAGCTGTTCCAAGTTTATATGTCTTGTTGGGAATACATGTAACTGAGCTACCCTTGTGATACTGTATTTTTTCATTCATTTTAAAACACAGATATGAATCTTGAGTTCTGGGTGCTGTTTGTTAAAAGTAATACAGGAAAGCAACCTGGATTCTCTCTCCCCCATCTGCAAGTTTATTGTATTTAAATGTCATGTTGAGGCTGCTTCGACTATCACTTAACATTCTTTCTCTCAGTGTTTCCCAACAAAATAATACTATTGAGACTTGCATCAGCACTTCTGAGAATTAGGACTTGAAACTTACCTGTACATTAATATATAATATTAACGTACAGGTATATTAACTTACCTTAATATATAATATTAAGCTTACATTTAAATACAGGATGTTTTTCTGCTGGTAGGACATCAGAAATCTGGATCCCAACATTATTTGGCATAACATTGTGACTTTGAATCAGATCTCTGGATTCTACCTCCTATTGACAACCTATTTTGGCTGTGTCTCCTTTAGCATATAATTTTTGCAGGTTCCTGTTCTCCAAAAGTGGTTCCTAATTTTACTTTATTTTTTGGTTTAGCATATTCCTCTGCTTATTTGTAGTAGTCTGACATAACTGTAGCTGACATAACTCCACCATGAAACTACATTAACTCTTAATTTATAGAATGTATGTTTAATGACTTTGATTGCAATATACATAGTTTGTGTGAAATCATTTACCTGAGTTTGGCACAAGGAGGATTTCAAATGTTAGTGTTGTTACCAGCGTAAGTGGTATTGTCCATATATTTTTCCTCCCTGGAAGTGGTAAATTACATCTATAGTGAAAAGCACTTGTTCACATCTGTATAGCTTATCAAATTTAGTTACTCTTTGTAACCCACTCCTAAGGATATTTACTTGAAAGTAAGGCCCACTGAAATACATGAGTCTTGTTTCCACTTAAGGCCTGGTCAGATTTTATTTTTTCAACCTGGTATGACAAAAAATAAGTCTCAGGCTCATATACTAGCTTAGTTGGGACTTAATGATAAGGCTTGATTTATCATTATATCTATGAGCTTTGGATTCATGTATTCCTCCTTCCCCTGTTTTCCAGCATGTCCACAAAGAAGAGACTGGAAGCTTTTGCTTCTAATTTAAATCAGTCTTAGTTTAGTGTTGTGTCCAAACCCTAAACTATGGTTAATCTTAATTATGGTTACATTGAAGTAGTCACATAAACTATAGTTAGAAATTGGCTTGTTTTCAACCAATCATAGTTAAAACTAACTGCAGTTTGTCCTGGTTTGAATATAACACTTAACTAAAATGGAAATAAAACTTTCCAAACTCCTCCTCCTTGATGTGTCCGAGGAGGGGAAAGTGCATGAGTTCAAAACTCACTGTGGCTCAGTCCCATAACACAACTGAATAAGGATACTGTCTTTTCCCAGCGTTCTGTTTCCTTTATTGTGGGTAGTCTGTAACACTGGCCATATCTATATTTTGGAACTCGCTCCATTCTAAGCTGGGGGTGAATAACAGGTTTAGTGAGGTCTTGGGTATAGCTAAACCTATGTTTATTTTATTTTTAAAATGTATTAATCACCTTCCAAAATACTTAAGTAGATGTATAAAACAATGACAGACAACAGAACAAAATGTAAGAATACAAATAATACACCACAAAAAGGAATAGCAATAGCAAGGTCATTGTAGAACATTCACATGATATATGGATAGGTTAGACCTTGCTTTTTACCATGGTCGTTATGTGTCTGGGGGAAGCTGAGGGCAGGATGTGCAAGTGTTTAAGGGATATTGCACTTAAATTTAGTTTTGGTGCATCCTTTCAAGTGACTAAGAAGATGCTATCATGAGATGGTCGCCATCTCTTAGGGATATGAAGAAGTTGCCACAGCCAATCATAGCTGTTGAATTGTCGTTGTATATAGTGATAAAAGGTCTCGAATAACACAGTCCTATCTACAAGGAGTGGGGAAATGTTTTTCTGTCAAGGTCTGCATTACTTTGGTTGGAATACATTGGGGTCTGCATTCCAGCAATAGGTGGGGCTGGAGCGAAAGTGGGTGGAGTTATGGATTGTATAGTACACAACAGGAAAAAGGGGCATTTGCATTCAGGCATTTACCTTCCCCAATTTGTGCAGGGTTCCCTCCAATACTTTGTAGTTGGGAAACAAAGCAGTGTAACTAATTTCAATAACCTAGAGTGAGGCAATTGAGGGGCGTGGCCTAGGGAGAATTCAGAGGTCTGCATGGGCTGGAAGTTGCCCACCCCTGCTATATAGTAATAGCGTCAAAACAGTACCATCCACAAACAAGAGGGATGTATCAGGCAGCTTGGCAGAAGTACACAAAATCTTTAGACTCCTCCCTTTCCCCGAGAAAACAGCCCAATGAGAACTGAGCATGCACAATGAACATGGAATGTTGACTCACCGCTGGGGAAAATATGGAAAACAGGGAGATGGAATATCCTAGAAAAGGATATTGCTGGCTGGAACCCTGAATAGGAGGACTCTACACCACATTTTGCTGCAGGTCCCACTTTTTCATTTATAAATGTCAGTACCATGTTGACAATCCATAGGGAGGGAGTCTGATCCTATGTTATTTGGCAATCCCACTGAATTCAGTGGGGCTTACTCCTGTGTAACTGATCATAGGATCTGGATCACTGCCTTTTGCAGCATTTTCTTTTGGCTTTTATTACTTTCAAAAGGTTCTAAAAACAATATATTGAAATGAATTTCTGACTCTCAAGTCAGGGATGATTCTAGTTATTCAGACAAAGAAGTCCCTCTTATGCTTATTTGAAACACAGTACTGTAGGTTATATCAGTTCATTTCAATAAACCGCTTCATCACACATGTTGAAGTCCCCTCCCCTTCTCTCTTGGTTTTTTTCCACATATTGGTGGTGCCCTCTGCTTTTCCCCCCTTCTCACTACATTCACACAGTTACTCTAATGGGCTGCTGAACTCTATTTGCTTTATTTCTGATTCTGTTTATATGGTAACCAAGGTTAGAGTGAGGAATAAAATGGGATATGTACTTAATGTGATGGCAATTCTGAGATGCTTGGACAAAAAAGTCAAAGAACTTCAGATAACAGCTGAAACAGAACAAGACTCATTAAGTGGACTAGCACCTGGAAATTGCCTTTGTATTTACTTTTACCAATTATTATTTTTTAAAAAATTGCTTCAGACTGAACTAGCCTTAAAATATGTTACGATAACTGCCTAAGTGAAACATTTTTAAAACATTGTGCCATTCTAGATGCCCTGTTTTGATTTTCTGCATTACCTGTGCTGGTCTGTTTAGTATAGTAACATTTGATATTAATACTATATGGAATCAACTATAAGTGCAGAAGTTTATTTTGACTGCTGCAAATTTGGTTGACTTTAAGATAAGACCTTAAACCCTACTGCATTAACTGTGGTTTTATTGTGCTATTCTTTGTCTTTGTATTAAAACAACTCAGCAAGCTTGCTAATCTCTACTAAGCAACCATGTAAGACACTTTATAATAATGTAGGAATTGGCAGACCAACCCTATTCTATGTTGGTTTATTCATTGCACATGTATTAATGTGCAAAGAATGGTGGTAGTTTAAGGTTTTATGAGTGCAGTGAAGGTTCATTTCAGTTGTTGCACTGATTATCTCAGCAGGCAGAAACCATATTGGATGATGTCTGCATTTTGCTCTCTTGACACAATTGTGAGAAAGACACTCCATGCTTGAAGCAATGTCATCCTTTGATGGGTTCATAGATATAGTTTTATAGAAAAAGCTTCAAACCGTCAGAAAATCTGGAGTTGACTGTGCCCTCTTTAGTAATTATATTTATTTGCAGTATTTATATACTGCTCCACATCTAAACAGATTCCAGAGCAGTGAACTATAAAAGATTGCAGTGAAACAATGACAACCTAAGACAGATAATTTGCTACCCCAAATTAGACAGTAACATATTTCCTTTCCTTTCTATGTTTGTATTGGCATTCATAATGCATGCAAGCTGACCTCCAATGTTAATCAATTGCAGTACCTCAGTTTCAGGAATAGGCAAAGCAAACCTGTACTCTACACCAATTGGTAGTCTTTTTTTATGTATAAATGTATTTATTTATGTGGGGAGTAATCCTATAGCCCCTATACAGCATCTGGGGGTGGGGGGCTGTAGGATACTTCAGCTTCCCAGATCTGAGGTTGAAGACAACGCTTTGACCTTGAGGGCAGGAATCTGTACTTCACCCCCTCCTGCCAGCCGGCGTGGAGAGAACCATGCTGGCTGGCTCTCTGGGGTCTCAAAAGCAGCCTCCGAGAAGGGGCATTCCGGTGGGCATGGAGGGGGACTGGAGAGGCTAGGATACAAGCAACCCTGAGGCCTCTCCAGCCTCCTTCCAGAGAGGGAGGGAGGCGCTCCCTTGATTCGAACCTTTAAAGGAGCCCAGGGAAACAGCAGAATCTTTTGCCTTGTCACTCCCTACTCTGCTGTAATCAGCTCATATCAATTGCCCCCCCCAAACCAGGAAGCAGAACAGCCCCGGGTAAACAATGCGATTTCCCTTAATATAGAGATGCTCTTAGTCTTATTTGGCAGTCTAAGTATTCCCATCATTTTTAAGTACATGTGTTATCTGGGAATAGAATATCATGTTACTAGTGCTAGGTTGTGGCCTGCAGTGGTATAGATTTTGTGTGTGTGTGTGTGTGTGTGCCAGCAGAGTGGGAGTTGGGGTTTCTGAAACAGGTGTGTATGTTTTTCAAAGGTGGTTTCTTTATCCTTCCAAAACATTTTTTCTTCCATTTTTCTCAATGGTTGAGACAAATTATGCCAGGTCCAGAAGTATGGTAGGGACAGGGGTTGTCTGGGGAATGGGTCATTTTTTGCCCTCTCTGATGTTTGAGTTCTGACCTCAGAGAAGCACCAACTGTGGACCTTTCCAGAGACACAGGTAGGAAGCCTGTGAGATTGGATCTCCCTCTCTGAATATGGATCCCTCTCTGCCCTTGGAGAGAAGGATTTGAAAAAATCCTATGGCCCCTGAGATGCCCTTTCCGGGACCATAGGATTTTGTCTTCAGCGTGCTTCCACGTTAGGTGTTTAGTGTGGAATTACTTCATTCACTTTTTATGGGGCAGCCACACAAGGTCATTAAAACATTGCCAACCTCTGTTTTCCATTCCCCACCCCGCCATAAGAATGGAAGTTTAGAGCAATCTTCACAGTATAGATAACTTCAGCACTGCTCCTCCACTAGTAGATACCTTTAGCACCGTGCACAGTGATGTATCCTTACCTACCAAATACATTCATTACATTCATTATAACCTTTGGGATGGGTGCCATTTAAGCACCTCATATTTTTAAATCAAACTTCTAATTAATGCTAAAATGTTTTTTTCTGGCTATATTATCTCTAATCAAAGAGAGCTATTGTAATTTTTAAATATACAATATTTTTAAAAAAACTTTTCCATTAGTGTCATTAATGATGTTACTAAAATGGTAGCGACCTGAAAGATTTTTAACAGTTTTTTTTTTAAAAAAATAGCATTAATTTTAAAAATTAACAGAGTATTACGGTGTATGGTGGTATACCTTTCTTTCATTAAAAGAAAATAGCCAGCAAAGCATTTTAGTACTAATTAAAAGAATGATTAAAAAATAGACATAAAATGACACCCGATACAAAGGTTATAATGTATGTGTGTTAATGGAACATAGCAGGGTGTACCTCTACTCCTGTCTCACATTACTTACTCTTTCTTTCTGGAGAAGAAAGAGGAAGTAAACAAAGACCACACAGCCCATTCAGGGGGCATTTTTATTGTGCTGCTTTTGCTGCACACTGCAGGAAACAGTGGCACATTGTGTTTACCAAAAAAAATCAGATTAAAAGGGGTCTATTTTGTGACGGAAAGAAGACAAGAAGGAGTGGGTGGCACGTGGTGGGCAGATGTCTAAAGGATGTACGAAAAATGTAAGTGGGCAGTAGCGAGCGTGAGATAAAACACTCATCTGATGAACCCCATTGAAAAGGAACAATATTCCCAATACTGTAGAAAGTCAATTGCAGTTCTGTTTGAGCAGTGATCACTAGCTCTAGGAAACAAGTTCTGGAAACAGCCATTGAGCATGCGAAGTCCTCATTGGGCTGTTTTAGGTTATTCTTTTTCTTCATTGTTTCCTACCACCACCACCCACTCCAAAGTTTTTTTGTACTTCTGCATTCCTTGGGATTCCCTCCAACCTGCTGAAACATCTCTTTTGAGTGGATGCTGTTGTTCTGGCTATATAAGGATCAAAACTAAGAATTAGTTCACTATGAGTATGTGTACATATTTTTCCTTTTCTATAGGAATAAACAATACTATGGAAAGTATACTTTAGTAATGCATATGAGCTCCTACATGTTTGGCTATACTATTTTTGCATCTACCTTAAATATGTTCACGTTCATCTAAGAGTGTCATCAGATGGGGGTGGGGGAACACGTTTCCCTACCGTTGTTTTTCTATCCCACAAACAGGACAAGCAGCTTCCTCTTCACATGGGGATGAAAGAGGAAGCAAGCAATGACCTTGTTGCCCATTCAGTGGGAATTTTTACTGCGTTGTTTTTGCTGCACGCAGCAGGAAATGTTGGCAAGTTTCACTTCAATCCCCAAAATTGGATTTACCAGGGGTACATTTGACAAGGGGTTTGCCCCAGAGTGGATCCACAGTGGCGGCAGGTCATCTATATGATGTAGCCACTACCACGAAGCCATCCAGGGCAACTCCCCAAAGCTCTGGCTTTTAAAAGCTGGGCACTTACCATGACTTTTTTCTGTTGGAGCGAGTTGACCACGGCATCTGCTGTCTGTCACCTTGCTTCAGAGTTGTATCATAGATGTGCCTCAGCTGATGGCGATCCCTGATTGGTGACCCAGCTGGGACAGGGGGAAAGGGGTGGTTCAGTGAGCTGAATGGCCACTGGACTGCCTCCACACCTCTAAAGGCCAGTACAATTAAACAAAAGTTTTAAAAAACAACAACCTGGAGCCGAGTGCGGTGAGGGGGCCACTGAGCAAGCTGCCTGGCCACTGTGCTGCCTATGTGCCTCCCTGGGCCAGCGGAGAAGCGTGGTTAAAGAAAGAATAAAAATAAAACAGCACCCAAGTGAGCCACCCCACGACTGCGCCGCCTTCATGCCTCTGTGCATTAACCCAAAATAAAACAAAAAGAAGTGCTGGCTTTCCTCCTTTGTTTTTGAGTGGGGGGAGGTGGAGGAGGAGGGATACAACGGGAGGCAGGAGTGCCCTGGTATCTGAGCAATGATGTGCTGTGGTGCACGGGCACAGGCTCCTTCCTAAAAACCCTGCACTTGCGCTCCTTGCCATGTGTATAATGGGGAGGAGTGCAAATGCGGGTGATTGAGGGTTCATGGCACCAGTGCGCTGCCATCAAGACATGGCCCAAGTCTTATTTAGTCGGGAAAAAGAGCTGAAGAAGCAGTCAAATGGACCTGCGAATATCTGTAAGTTGTCAGTAACAAGCGTGCTATAAAACTCTTGTCTGATGACGCTCTAAGTCCATTTTGCTGCTGAACCATAGTCTTTGGAAATCCATTTGCAGTTCAATCCTAGGCATGGTATTTACTCAAAGGTTACTCCTACTGAGTAAGTGTGCGTATGATTACAGCCTTAGCTTATTATATACACAAATACCTGTTGCATGCTAATTTGCAAGATGAGGCTGTGGTAAAAGTTACTGAGGGATAAGTCATTGTAAGCATTAGCACATAGCTCAGGACATTTTCCAATTCTTTCCCAAGGAAAGTTCTTTTGTGTGCATATAATAACCTGGTGATACTGGCAAAGAAAGAGATTGATTTTTAATTGTTCCAAGGCTCTGAATCCTCTAACTGCAATTTGAATGTCTGTTTCTGGCTCATAGTCAAGACCAGTGTAGTTTTTATGATGCCTTTACATACTTTTCAAAGGACATGTCTAACAAATTATTAAAAAGACTGTCATGATCATTGTGAGCTGGAGACACCTACCAATTAATAGTGATTGCCATATCCCATTGGCTTTTATGTCCTTATTCTAATTACATTGTGACTTTGGGCATCATCAGACGAGCGTTTTATTGCATGCTCATTGCTAGGCACTCACGGATTTTTGTGGGTACCTGTCATGCTGTTGTCTACGTCCCGCATGCCTCCCACCCCTTCTAGCCTTCTTTGCATGACCAAAAAAAAAAAAAAATTCAGTAAGTCCGACTTATTTTTTGAGACGGAACTTGCCACTATCCCCTGCTATGTGCAGGAGAAGGAGCGCAATCAAAATGGCCCACTGAATGGGGCATGTGCATGTTGTTTACTTCCTCTTTTGAAAGAGGAAGTAATGAAGGACAAAGGCATGGGAGGAGAAGCGACAGTAAGGAAACACAATTTTCCTCTGTGTGATGAAGCTCTTTTAGTTCTGCTGGAGAGCTTGGGAGCCCATTTTCATTGTTTTGTTAACAAAGAAATATACACACATTCGAAGTAGAATGTGTTTTTTTTAGGGCAGATCACAAAGTCTAAGAAATAACAGGTATAAATGACAGATTAGGGAATATATTCTCTCAACATATTTTTTTTAAAAAAGGGTTCATTCAGTATTAAATTTCATAGAATTTTCTCTTCCCCACTTTAACAGTTGTCTCCTTTGTGTCTATTTTTAGATTATAAGCCACTTGGAATAGGACTTGTCCTCTCATTCTTTGTGAAGCACCATGTTCATAGATGACACTATATAAACAATACATATGTAATTATGATTTAGCTTTATTTCTCAGCATCCCACTTCTTCTCAGATTTGCTTAATATAGAAAGGATCTCACATTTGCTAATGTAAAAAGGATCTCATGATAAAACTTGTCAACACTTCTAGTATTAATTTGGTTGGCGTTTCATTAAGCATGTCAGAAATTAAGAAAGGGGAATCACATGGTTAGCATAATATAATAAGAGGTGTATTCTCAAGTCTGCAGGAGTAATTTCTTTGAGAGCAGTGTTACAGTTGTAGACAAATTCTAAATGATATTGTTAGAACACATTCCATCATCTAATAATTGGGTTGGCTACAGTACTTTTATAAGAAGAACATTACGTGGAATATGCCACCATTGTATTTTCTCTCCTACAGGGAAAAATCAAGAAGAAGGGGATGTATTCCATATTAGTCCTACTTAGAGTAGATCCATTGAAATGAATGCAACTTGTTATGATGAATCAATGGGAGAGAAACCTATTTTGAATGTAATCCTTAGTGGTGCCACCCAGGACCTTGTGCGAGATGTGAATGTTGTCAAACCAAAAGGAATTAGTGACCATAGTGCTATCAGTCTAAATTTATATTTAAGGGGTTCATCAGATGAGCGTTTTATCACAAGCTCACTACTGCTAACTCACTGTTTTTCACGCATCCTTTAGATGACGCCATCCGCCTCCTACACTCCTTCCACTTGTTTTTCCGTTGCAAAAAAAGACCTGGAAAATCCAGCGTACTTTTTAAAAATGAAACTTGCTGCCATTTCGTGCTGTGTGCAAGAAAAGCAGCACAATAAAAACGCCCACTGAATGGGTCACATGGGGCTAATCTTCACCAAGCAGGATATTTCACTATGAAAGCGGTATGTAAAAGGCCGGAGCCACACTACTGCTTTGTAGCAGTATTGAAGTTCACTGACAACTCTTGGGGCCCATTGATACATATCATATGCTGCTTTCATACCACCATATCCTGCTTGGTGTAGCTCCTGCCTTTTATATACTGCTTTTATACCGCTTTCATAGTGCAATATCCTGCTTGGTGTAGATTAGGCTGTGGTCATTGCTGCTTCCTCTTTCATTCCCCGTGTAAAGAGATTGTTGCTATTATGGGACAGGAGGCCATAGCAATGGTAGAGAAACATGAAAATCCCCCCCGTCTGATGACACTCTTGGAAAATTGCCAAGGAAGTCCAGTATAGTCACATTTGACTCTAAAATCTAAAATAAGGGAACTAGTAACAAGGAAGTTGAAAGGAGGAGTCAAACGCTTGGTTGTTACTCAATGCCACAATAATAGAAACTCAGCTAGAATATGTATTAGGAAAGCACCAAGCCCAAAAGGTCACCAGCATGGTTAACCAGCAGCATCAAAGAAGCTATTAGAGAAAGACTTGCCTAAATGAGTAGAATGAAAAAGAATACAAATTTCCGCAAACAGACAATGAAGGATATAAAAACAGATTTTGAGGAGAATAAATTAGTAAGCATATAGAAGCACAAGTCCTGCTGAAAAAGAATCAACATGGCTTCTGCAAAGGTATGTCCTATCTCATGAACCCTTTAAAGTTCTTTTGAGAATGTCAATAAACATGTGGACAGGAATAATCCAGTAAACATCATTTATTTTGTCTGTTAAAAGCCTTTTGACAAAGCTTCATTAAAGACTCCTGAGCAAATATAACAGTCACAGAATATGTCTTCTTATGGATCGGTAAATGATTAAAGAACAGAAAGCAGAGGCCAGGAATAAATGGTCAATTTTTCCAGTGTAGGAAGAACAAAGACCAGTGCTTTTCAACTTGTTTATAAATGATCTTGAATTACGAGCGAGCAGAGATTGACGAAGCTTAGAAAAAAGGTGAATACAAAATTTTGCATGGTATGGTGCAAGTGGTTAGGGAGACTTTCTCCTACCCATAGTACTAGAACCTGGGGTCATCCCATGAAATTGAATGGTGGGAGATTCAAAGTATTTCTTTACACAGTGCATAGTTAAAGTAATGAATTCACTACCACAAGATGTAGTAACGGCCACCACCCTGGATGGCTTTAAAAGGGATTAGACAAATTTATGGAGGATAAGACTATCAATGGCTATTAGTCCTGATGGCTGGATATTACCTCCAGAATTCGAGACTGTACCCCTCTGTATATCAGTTTCTGAGGAAAACTACTGGGAGAGTATTATACTCATGTCCTGCTTGTGGGCTTCCCATAGGTAGCTAGATAAGCCTTTGGTATGATTTAACATGGCTGTTCTTATTTTCTTATTCTTTGTTTTGAATATGGTTTCAACTCCAAACAGGAATTAGACAGTAGTGCAATGGTTCAGACTAAATACCTATTCATCTAGCCTTGCTTTACAGTTCACACATGACATTTTCATTTACTGTGCTCTGGGGAAATGTTAATGGTTATCTAGAGAGCATCTTTTACACAAGGAAACAACACTCTGAATTCTGCATATGCTTTAGTCACGTTTGCTTTTCCAACAGCTGTTTTTGTGAAAAGATTGGAGTAAAGTGGATTACTTTGCAGACAAGTTAGGTTAGGCTACAGTCCTATGTGCACTTACCTGGGAGAAAGCCCCGTTGAATACAATGTCATGTACGTCTGAACAAACATGTAGACGATTGTGCTCTTAGGTTCCTGTCAGTAAGCCAGGGCTGTTTTTGTAGGGTTTCTGCCTCTTCTACAGGAATTTCATACAGATCAATGCTGCCCAGTTATCAATTTAGAATCCTTGTCCAAGGATTCTCACATGAGGGAAGGAGAAACTCTTTTCCTCACTGCAGCTCCATAAGCTACTTTCAATCCTTCTTTAAGGAAGTGTAGTGTTACCCCTTCTACCTTTCCACATCTACTCGTTTTCAAAGACCTTCCAGCCTTTCTAATGCACTTTTCCTGGCCACACTGTCAGGATGCTTCCAGATAAGGCTTTTATTGTGAAATCATATCTCATTCATGGAATTTTCTGTGGGGTGGTGGTCCAGATGTGGGGTGGTGGTCCACTTCTAACCCACCTGTGTTTTGCCACTGCCTTTTCCATCTTTTTTCATTCCACACACACACACACAAAGCTGTTAAGGTAAAGCCAGAGTAGCTGCACAGTGTCTTTCGATTGGTAATGCTAGGAGTCCTCCGTCTGGAAGCTCCAACAGAGTGCTTCCAGCCCTCCTATACCCGCCCATAGCATCTACCCCCTAGTGTTCTTCTCTCAGCTCAGCTTCAGCTCACGTCTTGTATAGGAGCTCAGATGAAAGGGAAAGTGCCTAGGAGTGAGGGGCAGGGGAGAAAACAGACTGTGGTGAAGTAAGCCATGGATGGGGAAAGGTATAGTCAGTGGCCCATATGAATGGGTTGTATACCCTAGAACACACCCCAGGATCTCCTTTTCTCAAAGGTTCTGTGCTATACATACAGGGGCTTTCTTTGCTGAGAATTTGAGGTGGAAAATATTCACTAGCATAGTCTTGTTTTTGTATCAGTTGGCTTCCAGAAGGGAACTGAGGAAAGGAAGTACTTATTTAGAGCTGTCAAGAATGCCAGTTCATTAAGTGTTTTAAATTGCAGGTCTCCTGCTTGAGAAACTGGTGTGTTACTTGGTTATTCTAGTAGCACTATCACTTTCCCCGTCATTTGACCAATGTGTTTCTTGCTGTGCTCTTCTTTGAAGTAAATCCAGCATGAGGTTCCCCCTACCCCCGTCAGCTAAAGAGTCTCTTCTTTTGCAGATAAGCACATCAAAGAGAATTATTTCTGTACTCTTTTGGAATAATGGTCTCTATATCACACAACTATGAAAATGCTTGGTTAAAGTCTAAATAGTCAAAGGCTGCTAATTCATTTTCTCTATTTTCCAATTGTATATTAGTAGTGAAGTTTTTATTATTATTTTATTATTAATACATTTATATCCCATCTTTTTTCCTCTTGCAAGGAACTCACATCAGCTTACATGGTCTTCCTCTTCATTTTATCCTCACAACAATCCTGTGATATAGGTTAGGTTAGGGGCTGTTCACACAACACTCTGACCCACATTCCAATGGTTGAGTGTGGCTTGTTGTGAACCGTGGGTTGTTTGTGTTGTCTGAATGCATCACACTTTCTGCATTGTGGGTTATAAGCCACACTGCATGGTTAACTTGCCACCTGGCTGCATTCAGACAACACACTTAAGTCACAGTTCAACAAACAACCCTCATTCAACTACTGAGTGTGGGTTAGCGTGTTGTGTGAGTAGCCTCAGACAGTCAGTGACTGGCCTAAAGTCACACACAAAAAGTGAGCTTCGTGGCCAAGTGGGGACTAGAGCCCAGATCTCCAGATCCCAGGATGGCGAAAATGCGCCCCTGATGTGCACAGACTCCCCCCACAGAGCTCTGTGCCCATTTGGTGAGCCCCGTTACTCATGGGGAGGAGGGACAACCCCAGGAGCATGCGCCACACTGCATGCGGACCTCAGGGTTGTCCTGGGACCATGGGGGAAATCGTGAAAAATCCAGTCCCAGTTATCCCGGAACAACTAAGAGCTCATCCCTGATTGACCCCGGGATCACCTGTGCGTAATTTGGACCCACAGGGATGACCTTGAGCCAACCCCGAGATAACCGGCTGGTGTAAACACGGCCCTAGTTTTAAAAAGCAGAATTTTTTAAAGGTACCTTCTTAATCCCACTTCCATTTTTGCACATTACTTTGAACCCAAAGTGTGTGAAGCTATTACCTAACCCTAAGGGTTTAATTATGTATAGCCACTATCTGCTCTCTGTTTAAGTCTCTACATTGACTCCCACTGACTTGCAGAAGGGTCATTAGGTCTTTAATAGCCATAGGTAAGAATGTTAATTGGATTAAATATGAATGATTGGTACTACTGACTGGTTATCATACTAAGGGCTAATAAAGGTAGACTTTCTTCATGTTGTGATGCGGGACTTGACACAGTTAAGGATGTTTTGCTATTGTACAGTATTCATGTACATGATGCCCTTACTCAGCTGTTAATACTCTCAGAAATCTAGCAAATCATAGAATCATAGAATAGCAGAGTTGGAAGGGGCCTACAAGGCCATCGAGTCCAACCCCCTGCTCAATGCAGGAATCCACCCTAAAGCATCCCTGACAGATGGTTGTCCAGCTGCCTCTTGAAGGCCTCTAGTGTGCGAGAGCCCACAACCTCCCTAGGTAACTGATTCCATTGTCGCACTGCTCTAACAGTCAGGAAGTTTTTCCTGATGTCCAGATGGAATCTGGCTTCCTTTAACTTGAGCCCATTATTCCGTGTCCTGCACTCTGGGAGGATCGAGAAGAGATCCTGGCCCTCCTCTGTGTGACAACCTTTTAATAATAATATATTTATTTATTACCCACCTCTCCCTCTGGATCAAGGCTGGGAACAACATAGAATACAAAATATTATAAAATACATAAAACTGATTAAAACATATAGAAACGAATACATTATTAAAATAACAGCTGGGTAGGCCAGCCAGAAGAGAGCAGTCTTTATTGCTTTCTTATATTCAGAAAGACTATTGAGTTGGCGGATCTCTCCCGGCAGGCCATTCTGCAGTCTGGGAGCGGTAGCAGAGAAGGTCCTCTGGGTAACAGTTGTTTTTGCTGGCTGAAGTAAATTCTTCCCAGTGGACCTGACTGTGCGGGGCAGATTGTACGGAAGAAGGCGATCCCGCAGGTAACCTGGACCCAAACCATGTAGGGCTTTAAAGGTGATAACCAACACTTTGTACTTCGCCTGGAAACTAATTGGCAGCCAGTATAATGATTTTAAAGCTGTTGTAGACCAAAGAGTAGGGAGAATAGGATCAAGATGAAATACTTTTAATTATTAGCGGCTTTTTAAAAGAGATAAGTATATGCTTAATTCTCTTCCAGTAAAATTAACAAGACCTACAAACCATAATGTTATTTTGATTGTGCCCTGTCTTTGTGTGTGTGTGTGTGTGTGTGTGTGTGTGTGTTTAATTTCTAACTGCAATTTTGCATATGTACTCTGAATTAAGCTCCATTGAGTGCATGGATGTGCAAACCAGTGCACAAACTCCCAGGAAAGTGTGTATACATGTTTGTAACTCCAGATATTGATTGATATTTTTTTTTACCAGGCTACCTATTATCTACATATACTTATCCACATAATAAATATATCCACATATCCACCCACAAGGCAGTAGCAGTGGTGGTTGTGGCATACAAGGAATTCTTTTTTATGGTTTAAAAACTGAATTGAAGAACTGGTGAAAGCAGAAATGACTAATATAGTCTTTCACTCAGCATTATAAGTGTACCTACTTGGAGAGGTCAAATCTTAATGGTGTGGTGTCTCAAAGTGCATTGTGTATTCAAAAGCTATAAAGCGTTGGGGAAAGGGTTCTGTGGGAAAACTGAAGTGCTTTTAAGGATGCCTACTCTACAGAACAAACTTTTATTTTTGCAAATGTATCTGATTACAGTTAGAAAATTTGGGACAAAATAAGGCCAAAGGCTAATCAAACAGATTTTAAGGCTGGCTGATATTGTTGTCATAAGCTAATGTACCTTACAATATTTCATTATCTTCCTCTGAGTCGAGTAGATAAAGACACTTGAAAAAAATATGAAATACATCTTATGATATATTTCTGAAGCATACCTACCCCAAATAAGGACATACAAATGCTATTTTAAAAAGTAGATTTTCCATTTTTTTTTGTTGGAAAAGACATCAAATAAATAAGTACGCTATTTCAGTACAATATATGTGGAAACAAGTGTTTTTGCATTGCTATTCATTTACATTTCAGATTACTTGTCTGGCTAAAGTATTGTTATAGTACTATGTTCACACCTCAGGAGGTGAGCAGTTGGAAATTTGTTCGAAAGTGGAATGATTTCTCTCTGGTTTTTGCAGATAAACTATACATTATCTGCTTAGGAGTTTCTTTTCTTTTCTTTATAATTTAAATGATTTGCCTGCAGGGTCTTTTTCTATTCAAACTGAGATTAATGATCCTAATTGTTGTGTCATGGTTGGATGTATTTAGGCCACAATCTAGAAGGAAAGCAGCTAAAGAAAAGCAAAATATAGTTACATGCTCCCCACTTTCCAAAGCAGTGAGAGGTTTTAGGTGTTATTGGTCTGAAAGAACCCTATGCCTCCCTTTTTAAGCTGGTGCAAAGGCAACAAGCTTTTGCTAAGAACATCTGCACTGCATTTCCTGGAAAACCTCCCTGATTGGATCCATCATTGTCTGAGACTCTGGGGGCATTCTGCACATGCTTCCTCCTAAGTAGAACTTTAGATTACTAAGAACTTGCCATAAAAAATACTGTAGAGTTTTTTGTGGAATTGAATTCTCATTTGCTGTAGATTGTGTGTTTTTGTTTGTCATCAGGTCAGTGCACCAGCAAACTGAGTTTGATCCCTGATTACTAGACTTCCTTTCCTCTGCCTAGACTCATGCAGCGAGGAGCTAGCAGTGTAAAAATTGTAGCACAGAACTCCTTGCATTTGAGGGTTTATCTTCCCCGTGATCTTGTTTAAGTCTTGACCTTGTTCCCTTTGAGTTACCAATGTATGATCTGAGGATAGACTAGCTCACTTGGGTAGTTTAGCCTTTCAAGAATTTGATTTCCTGAGAGATCATATCAAGAATTATCCCCCTCCCTTGTCCAGGTTGGAACCCGTGTATGAACATAAGAACATAAGAAGTGTCATGCTGGATCAGATCAAGGATCCATCTAGTCCAGCACTCTGTTCACACAGTGGCCAACCAGTCATCGGCCAGGGATGAACAAGCAGGACATGGTGCAACAGCACCATCCCACCCATGTTCCCAAGCAACTGGTGCACACAGGCTTACTGGATTGACTTTCCCTTGTGTCCAGAGCCATGGAGATAGCAATGGGGAAACCACGTTGTTGAGGATCTAGTCACAGTAGTAGTGATTAGCTTTTAACTGTTATGGAATTTTTTAGAGCCAGCATATAGTTAATGACCATCAGCTATACAATTTCTGAAGTGTGTAACCATTAAGCATTTACTGTGGGATTTCCTGCAATAAAAAAGTATCACTGATTTGGGTGTCCTGTGTCAGTTTGCCAGAATGTGTGCTTGCCTGTGGGACTGGGAGACCTTACAGTTTAAGAGGAAATAATGAACTATGCCTTGCCACAAACCTTGATTGGAAGATTGTAATCTCTTTGCATGGAAGGGAGAGGGAGAAAAGGAAGTATGTGAGTCCAAGGCTTGTACATGCTGTGATAAGATACTGCCTCTCAGATATAGTTTAGTCTCTCTCAGTTCTTTGAAAAAGCTAAATATTTTTCCAGCTTGCCCTTGAGAGATAGCTGGCTCATCATATAGGCTGATTTTTTTTATAGATAGTCCTCAATTAGATAGGTTCAATTAGTCTTTCAAAAGAAAACTTCCCAGTTTGCTGTCCAGCTTCACACACTGGACTCTTTGTCTTCTTCTACCACCCCTTCTGTCTTTGGTCTGTTTTTATATTTTTCTCTTTGTGGCTTGGGCTCATTAGCTGCATGGGACAACCAGCTCCCCCTTTCTTTGGGAATGTCACAATTACTTTCAAGTGAAGTAGCAAGGCTAGCCAAATTTCTACCCATGCACAATCTCTCACACATGCAGAAAGCTAGAAATTATAATGAAAAGTGAGATCGCAGTCAAAGAAACCAGATCAAAACTACTTACCATTTGTGATTCTTCTGAATTTGCTGTGTGGCCTGAATATTGTGTTTTCCTTATGGGGTTCTCCAGCTTTCTCTTTGAAGCTATGGGACTCCCAATTGCCTTAAGGTAACTGCTCTCTTATCCTGTCAGTTAGCTTGACATGATTTATTTATGCATTATGACAGTTCAGAGCAATGGACAGAAATGGTTTCTCAGGCTGTTATTCTCCTTGTTCCGTTTTGGATGTAAATATTTTAACTACATCAAGAACAAAAACTAATCTTGGATAATGCAATTCCACTTTACTAGTTTGCCCTATTGTATAAAATGTTTGGTTATTAAGTATCATATGAGTTAGTATTTTAAGCTAAGTATAATGAATTAGTATTTCATTTATTAATGAATTAACCATTGACACCAAATACATTCATTTCTGGAAATCTTGGGTGGCTGAGCATCTATAATATTAACTAGCTGATTATATAGTTGCAAATTTACATTTTGTTTTTTAAATTGTTTTCAGTTCTTGAAAGGGAAAATCCAACTCCAAGGATCAATCTTTGGCTGGTTTCTGCTACAAGTTAATTATATATTTATTTCAAGAGGATATTATACACCCAGAAAATAAAAAAGAGCCTACCAAGATTATTCTGCTGTTAACAAACTTTTTCATTTATGCTTTTTTTTGTATTAGTGCAAGTATGGCTATTTCTCCTGCTGCAAATTATTCAGCCTAATTCCAAAGTTGTAATGGAATTTAGACTTATTTGAAAACACTTGCTGGTAGGCTTATGATATTTTATGGTTGACAGTTGTGTGATAAGCCTTTGTCAAATATTCTATTTCAAAGCTTGCTATCTGGAATAAATGGTCAATTCTCCTGATGGAGGGAAGTAAATAGTGGGGTTCCACAGGGATCGGTATTGGGACTAGTTCTTTTCAACTTGTTCATAAATAATCTGGAATTAGGAGTGAGCAGTGAAGTGGCGAACTTTGCTGATGACACCAAATTATTTAAGGTTGTTAAAACACAAAGGGATTGTGAAGAGCTCCAAAGGGATCTCTCCAAGCTGGGAGAGTGGGCATCCAAATGGCAGATGTGGTTCAATGGAAGCAAGTGTAAGGTGATGCACGTTGGGGCAAAAAACCCCAACTTCAAGTATAACCTAATGGGATCTGAGTTGGCGGTGACCAAGGTGGACAGCTCGATGTAAATGTCCACCCAGTGTGCGGCCCATGTAAAGAAGGCAAACTCCATGTTAGGCATTATAAGAAAAGGAATTGAGAATAAAACGGCTAATATCATACTGCCATTATACAAATCTATGGTGTGACCACACTTAGAATACTGTGTACACTTCTGGTCACCACACCTAAAAAAGAATATTATAGAGCTGGAAAAAGTGCAGAAAAGGGCAACTAAAATGATTAAGGGGCTGGAACATCTCCTCTATGAGAAAAGCTTATATCAACTGGGATTGTTTAGCTTGAAAAAAAGGAGGCTAAATGGAGGTGTTATAGAGGTGTACAAAATTATGCATTGTATGGAGAATGTGGATAGGGAGACCTTTTTCGCCCTCTCCCAAAATACTAGAACCCGGGGTCATCCCATGAAGCTGATTGGCGGGAGATCCAGGACAAATAAAAGGAAGTACTTCACACAGCGCATAGTTAAATTATGGGATTCAGTACCACATGATGTAGTGATGGCCACCAATTTGGATGGCTTTAAAAGGGGGTTGGATAAATTTCTGGAGGCGAAGGTTATCAATGGCTACTAGCCCTGATGGTTGTGTGCTATCTCTGGTATTTGAGGCAGTAAGCCTGTGTGCACCAGCTGCTGGGGAACATGGGTAAGAGGGTGCTGTTGCATCATGTCCTGCTTGTTCATCCCTGGCTGTTGGCTGTTTGGCCACTGTGTGAACAAAGTGCTGGACTAGATGGACCCTTGGTCTGATCCAGCATGGCATTCCTTATGTTCTTATGATCATAGGGAAAAATGATTCTCTCCTATGATGTTCTGTGATTGGCATGACAAAATTTCATCATGTTTCCAGCACTCTGTCATTGAAAAGGAAGCTGACTTTAAAATGGACTGTCCAAGAACATTTCACCACTCAGAGAAGTCTTGTTTTAAACATGGACTGGTAGCTATAAGCAGAAGAAATAGCATGCAGGTGAGTACATGGAATTCTGTGCAGGCAAGAGAGCAAGCATTCCATGCCTCCTCTGTTCCCAGCGTAGAAATGCAGTAGGCTGCTGGTGGAGTGACAGAACTAGTACCAGCTAGTTAGTAAAATACTTTTTAGTGGCTGAATAAGACTCAACTAGGAATTGTGGGATTATTTAAAGGGCTGTAGTAATGAATATAACTACCTCAATATATTCTGAATGCTCATAAGCTGTGTTCTACTCTTATTGACCAATCTGTTAAAAAAATGGTTTGGGAACGCAATAATTCTGTTTCAGTGCAGAGGCTCCACTAATTGTTGAAAAAAAAAAAAAAAACATCAGTCATACTGTTGTTACATGTATTCTGAAGCAAAGACATGGACACATGTTTTAAATTTTCAGAAGTCATAAATAAATAATGCTGACTTCATAATGCAGAGTAGACACGGAATGAAAAGGGAGAGGGAATGCACTTTGTTCATTAATGTATAAGCTAAATTGACATTTTTATGAACAGTTTCCATTACAAGTTTGACAGGAACGTACAGTACACAATGGAAAATACATCTGAAATATCATAAGTTGAAAAATCATTATGTTACAGTTCTTCCAGACGGAGGGCTCCTAGCTCTAACAATCAAAACACATTGTGCAGATAGCTGTTCCATCTTTTCCTCTATAATGGATTTATTTTGTTAAGAAAAAGTGATGGAAGAAGCAGTGAGAAACACATGAGAGGGCTACAAATTGAAGACAATGGGGCTACCTAGACACTTTGAAAGCCCTGCAGTTGCTATGCAGTGTCGCTGTGTCAGTTATACGATGCAGCAGCCACCATGCAGTCATTGTGGGGCTTTCCCGCAAAGCTGTGATTTTAAAAAGCCAGGGATTTACTCTGACATTTTTGCTGGAGCAAGTTGAGTATGGCGCATCCGCTATCTAACCTCGCTCCAGCGTCACAACCCTTGATTGATTGCCGTCCGCCTGGGCAGATGGGCAGGCCCAGCAAGCTGAATGTCTGCTAGAAAGTCTGTGCCCTCCCTCAGTATCTGGATTAGCCACTGCCACCCTGTAGCAGAGAAAGTGTGGGTTTTTCCTAAACATGGCAGCAACTCGGCACTGTCAAGATAGCCCCAATGTCATCTGGAATGCTCGTAAAATTCCATGAATGAGCCAGTTCAATTGCACAACAAGAGTCTCCTCTAGAAGCACTTTTTGAGAGGAGGCTTTACTTGTTACATTGGGAACTAAAATCTGTTAGTCTAGAATGTAAATGTCAAAAACTAATTACGTTTCTAGTTCAACCACCTGCTTTCATTTACTTTAGCTTCTGGGGAACTGAATACTGTTACTACTTGAATTTTCAGTTACGTTGTTTCTAACATTTGTCCCACACATTATCAATGCCTCTTAGTCAAATGACTATGCGGTGGGATATCCAACTACCAAGGAATATTAGAAAGAAGCCCAACGCTGAATCACACTACATCTTGTAGAATGCGACTAAACCTCCCTGGTATATTTACGGGGATTTAGAAAGGGCATTGATCCAACAAAGTGTCAAGATTTGGTACTTAATCTTATTATTATCTCAAGAATAGAATTAGCTTACAGATGGAAGAACAAAAAGAACCTAAGATTGGTAACTGGTTAAAATATGTATGGAACACACCTGAATGGGATTTAACTTACACATATAGTAAGGTATCTAGAGGGTGAAGGTAAGCTCTGGGATCTCACTGGTAAAACAGGCATCTACAGTTACAAGTTTGTAAGTAGCTAAGCTGAGAAATATCTCTGCTTGCAAGCCCCTTGAGATTGTGGATAGCCACTGCCAGTTAGAGGATACTGGGCTAGATAAACCAGTTAAAGAAACTTAGTTAAAGGAAGTTTTATATATTCAAGTCTTTTATTTTCAACTTGAACTTAATATACAATTGGAACACAAACATGTGCCAGTTCTACATTCTACATTTTTATTATTCTTGTCTCTTATGTACAAAATATTGATGTTGCTATAAGCAATCAATGTAACCTGTTACTTCATGCATTACTTTCTCTTTGGAAGGTACAAGCAACTCATGCAGAAGGAGTGTATAAATCTGCAAGGGGGCGATTTCATCTTATAGTCCTAACATGTAATCTGGCGTATGCTGCACAGTTCTCAGTTTTCACATTAGTGAAATTGACAGTGACCCTGTCACAAATAGCTCATTGTATAATAAAACTGTTTCTGGGCTATACTACGCCAGACTGCAGAAGCATAGCCCAGAAACATGACTATCACACAATTAGAAGTCTCCCCTTCCCATTAAACAAATTCCCTGAACATAGAAAATTTACTGTCAGTGAAAGAGTTCTAGCCTAGCCTTCTCCCTGACATGCTAGATTTGTATATTTTATGCTTGTCATGAGGGAGCATTCAAACATGCACAGTGGCATAGCTGAAGAACGTCTTATTCAATGAGCTGTTTCTCTTCTTGTTCTTCCCACAGAGAGTTGGTTGTTGTACATGGAGCAGAATTGGGTGGTAGTGGGGGATTCTGCAGTGAAAAAAGGGAAATTTTATTTGGAACTGTCTCCACATATAAAAACATACAGCAGATAGAAAGCTAGAACATCAGGGAGAAGTTGTTGTTTTTAGCCTAGACTGCTCCCTGCTACGTTAGTTTTCTATCTGCAGGAATGTGATTATTATTATTATTCGGGAGAAATTTTTTAAAAATGTGATTCTAACACCTACAGTCTGTTGTTTAATTTCCCCTTCATTCTAAGTGGAATTCTCACCGGTCACAGGGTGTAACATTCAGCCAAACTTCAGCCTGGGTACCTCTCAGTGTAGAAATGAAGCACTATGTGCCAAAAACAGAACTGCTTGCAGGAATTTTCCTATTTTGAATTTACTGCTCATTATGTTAATTTGTTGCCTAAAGGTTGGCCAAGCAGGTCATCTGATTAGAAAAAAACCACATGCATATGTATAAAAGGTCACAAGGATTTTGAGGTAGCTATGTTAGTGCTGTAAAGGCACCAATTCACTGGTTTCTGAAGGAATGTGACAAAAAGGAGGCAACAAAGAAACTTTACAATATTTACAGTCAGGAGGAGCTGTATGTTACTGAGGGATGGCGAGAGGATTCCTAAGGAAGTGGGACAAAGTAGGCAGTAGCCTGAGGAAATGATGAGTAGTGGTAGCAGACCCATGGAGATGAAGAAAGGAGGAGCCAAGAAGGAAATAGGATTGGAGCAAAACTGCACGTAGGAGCTGAAGACAAGTGGGGATGTGCACTACTGACAGATAGGCATGAGATGGGATGTTTGGTGTGGGCCAGAAAGCCAAGTGAGAGCATATGATCACTAAGACCGAGTTCGGACGACATGGTAATCAACGGTGAGTTAAATAGTCAATGGTGGATTAAATAGTCAACGATTGGGTATTGTGTTGTCTGTTGGGACTTTTTCATACCACAGTTGGGTATTTGGCTGAAATAATCAAAGCAAATAACCAACAAACATTGTGCAGAGTTGATCATTTGAACAACCATTGGTTATTGTGTCATGTGTTCGGCACCATTGACTATTTTTTCCACAGATAGTTGATTATTTTCAGTGACTAGAGTCTCCTGGCAAGAGTGATCAAAGCTCTGGCTGCTGCTGGCTGGCAGAATTAGCAATGGCTGATGGGATACCAATGGGAGAACTGATGGGGGGAGAGAGTGCAGGGGATGTGTCAATCAAACACACGTTGACAAACAGCCAACTTGATGCTGACCTTAATTCATACCATGGTTGATTATAATAATGTCATGTTGGGAGTTTTCCCTCAATAATCAACTATGGAGTTGAATATTAACCCACCATTGACTATTCTGTTGTGTGAATGCAGCCAGTTTCTCTAGAGTTACTGACTGATGGGGAATTGTACCTGTTTTGATTTCTAGTCTCCCACTGCAACAATAGTGATCTGGCAACCCTGAGGGCAACAATTGCCAAGTGGATGATAGTGAAGCTGAATTTCACATGTTGATTTGAGCTAATCAGCCAATTTTCTGGTCTGAAGCTTCTAGTTCTAACAATTTAAACAGCTATTAATACTACCTCTCATTGTTTAAAACAAGTTGTTGCTTCTTGCCAACTTACGTAATTAAATGCAAGTTCAGTTTGGTATACATTATGATTACAAACAGAAATATCATAGGATTTTTTTAAAAAGTTAGTAATATTAAATTAAATGCACTGGCAAGAATCAAATACATTTATGAGTTTAAAATGAATATTCATAAATCTAGATTAAATCCTCTTGAGGATCAAAACCAGTGCACACATTGAAGAGACTGCTGCTGTCAGAGATTCTAAACCACTAAGCATCTTGAGAAACTCCTGGTCCAAAAAGTAATAATAGCAACAAAACCAAATAATTGTTTTGGCTGAGGGAAAAGTACAATGAAGGTCTCTATGGCATTGTTATCTGGTGGTGCATGTCTAACTTTGCTAGATTTTTAATGGCACTGGAAAACAGATAATAATAACTGGATATCTTTGACATTGCACAGCATAATCAAACACGCAATTTCTCACTTGACTGCAAATATGTCTATTACAAGACCTTTATTTACCCTGTACAATTAGAATATTTAATTCTAGTTTCTTTGGAAGAAATCTTGGCATTGGGAAATAGTACCATGGGCCCTAATATACACTCTCTTTATTAATAAAATATCTTTTCAAATCATACTTTTAAAAGTTATCATTCTTTCCCCGTTAGCCTTTTAAATAGGCATTTTGTTGCCTTTTACCTGGTGCTCCAAAGAGATAAAATGTGGGCTAAAAATGTACCATTCAATAAATTAAAGAACAGTGGTGTGTGACTGAGTACTCTTGAGAAGTGATCTCTGAAAATCCCTTCAGCCTCCCTTGCACTTACACTATATATCCACTCTAAAAAAAAATACATTGGTTTTATGTTTGTTTAACTGTCATGACTTTCCCCTCAAAATGGCTCACAACAATTAAACAATACAATATAAAATAATTCTATAATACAATAAAAATACAAAGCTATTAAAGTACAGAGACCAGAGGTAAAACAACCCATAAACAAAATAAGCAACAGAGCCTGCTGCAATAGAAATGTCTTCACCAATGACCAGAAGACATCCAGAGAGGGACCACCTGTGATACCCAGGACCAGGTGTTCCATAATAATAGTGAAGCCACTGCAAAGGCTAGGGATGTTGGAGAAATCCGCAATGGAACCAAATGAGTTCAGTTTTTTTGTGGATCTGTTCCACAGATTCCGCAGTGAAATGGTTTTCCCCTTGTAGACATTCTGCAGTATCGTGGACCATTTTTTCCTAACCTTCGGGAACTTTGAGCAAATTTCATCTTAGAAGGATATGCAAAAATAAAAAAGCCTGCCCAAAAATGCACATTTCCTCCATAGGTTAAAGCATGAAAACATGCATTTTGGGAGAATTTGCGCATTTTTTACATGTCAGTTTATGCAAAGTTGCATTTGCACGTATGCAAATTCATGCAAGTTCAGAAACTGGGAAAAAATCTGATTCCATTGATGGGCAGACAGCAGAATGAAAGGTGTCTGACAATCTGTAAAACACGGAACAGATTTTATGCAATCCGTACATCTCTAGTAAAGGCTTGTCTCTTGTCATCATCAGTAGAGCCCCCACCCTAGGTCTTTCCCTTTCCTTCTTTTTGTTATAACTTTTATTTCTGCTTATCGAAAAGCCAGTGGACCATTTTTGTTGCTATTGTTGCTTGCTTTGCTTTGCTATGATTTGCTTCGCTTTCTATCTTGACTTTGTTGGCCTTGCCTAGATATGGACTGTATTCACTGATGTGTTAATTTCATGAAGAGTAGAGTAAGCTCAGGGAATCCCAAAGCAGTTAATTACTCACTCAGCCTAAGGGTGAAAAATTACGCTCCACTGTGCTTCCAAGCATAGAACAAATTGTAGTGAGATTTGATTGACATTATCATGCTGCAGGCATTTAATTACTGCATATGCATTTGCAGTTCATGATTGCCACCAGTTTTTAAGGCTGAATGGCTTTTTTTAATTTTTGCATGAACTATACTCAAATATACACATTTGGGAACAAACTCTTAATTCAAAATTCAGTATGCTTAAATTGCTGCAATTCCAAAATTTGCTGAAGTCAGAAGAAATAATAATAATAATAATAATAATAATAATAATAATATATTTATTTATTTATTACTCACCTCTCTCTCTCTGGATCGAGGCGGGGAACAACATGGAATACAAAATATTATAAAATATATAAAACTGATTAAAACATATAAAACTAATACATTATTAAAATCCAGATAATTAAAGCACTGGGAATCATCTAGAGAAAAGAGGCCAATCTATGCTAGCATTTTACCATGCTATTGTAATGTCTGTCTCGCTTGTGCAATATACAACATATATTGTCCTAATGCTATTCATATTCAGTTTCCTCCCTGCAAACTGATTTATTTATTTATTACATTTCTCTTCCACCCAATAGCCAAAACTCTCTTTCTCAAAAGGGTAGCCATGTTAGTCTGTTGCAGGCACTTTAAAGACCAACATGTTTATTATGGCCTAGGGTTTTGTAGATACTGCGGTCAGGAAGATGTAATATACAGGAAGTAGCAACATTGATAATTATCTTAATAATGGCCATTCACAAAACAGTTATTGGGTGATAACACAGATATGCATGTGTGCCAGTGTGGCCACTACTATGGAGGACATTGACACTGCCTCATTCGCCATACATAGGTTCTGTGTGTAGAGGGGGAATGAAGGGGGATTATGTCTCAATCCAGTTAAAGTTACTCATAATTATGTTCAGTTGAAATCGATACAGCAAGTTAGTCACAGCCACCTCAAATTGCATGGCTTTCCATTGTGTTTAGTCACTACTGATTTTAGCTGGGTTGAAAGAGTGTACTGTTAGCACCATCAGGGTACATGACATTTTGCAGAGTGCAAGAGGACAGGTCCCTGCCCCAAGGAGCTTGTCATCTTAGATCTGATGGAGGGGAAATATGGGGGGAGGGAGTGGAGGCAGAGGAAACAGGGAAGCAATATGCAATTGTTACAGTTGCATGTGCTTAACCTTAGTTATAGGGTGAGTTTTAATGTGTAGGAGCTAAGGGATTTTGTCAAAGAGATCATGGAAAGGGTTTGAGGGGGGATTTGAAGAGAGTAAGACTAGATCAGACTAACCTATAGATACAAAACTGGTGGTAATGAAAGTTGCAGAACCTCTGTTCTCAGAATGGTATTCTGAAGCATTTTTCCCTTGGTTTCCCCCTCTAAGTGGCTTATTAATTTTAAATATCTGAATACACTTCCTCAGTGCTTCTATTTTGGCCTGCTTTGCTGTGTCCGCTCTGTAACCTTTACAAAGCCGCTGCCAATTCTACTGTGTAGGCGCATCATGAAGCCCTGTAGAACTGTTCTGTCAAGTATCTTCATGAAGATTGAGCAGCTGAATGAACTTTATTGAAACTCTTGCTGGAATAACGTGATGCTTGAAGCAGAACCGCTAGCAGAAAAGGCAGGTCACTAGGAATAATTGAAGAAGATATACCTGTTTCAATAATAGCCTTTCTGTGGTTATTGAAATGTTGGGATACTAAATCCTTGGAGAGGGAGCAGGGCCCCATCGACATGGGGACATTCACACGCCCCTCTCCCTAACAAGCACAGTTTTCATGCTGTAAAACCTGCTTTTTTGCAAATTCATTTTCTGATGGATGTTCCCATTGCAGTGGCTCCAGTGTAGTTTGAGAGTCCATGTGACTTCAACTGCCTTTGGTGCAGGCTGGAGGGAGCAGCACTGAACAGTGCTGATTGGCAGAAGGAAAAGTTGCATCAGGAAAGGGTGGACATGAGGAGAGGAGTGGGCTAAACATGTCTACTCAGAAGAAACTCATTGCCTTCCACTGCACTTTGCCGAGCATGAGTGGAGAGAGGGATCAGGAGAATCTCTTTGCCTGCTCTTTTTAAAATCTCCAAACCAGCATAAATGTGTGTAAATACTATTAGTTCAAAAGCTGATTGCCCTCAGGTGCCCCTCAGTCCCATTGAAAAAGGGTGGACAAAAGGAGAGGTGTTGGCTAAATATGTCTACTTAGAAGTTACTCATTCTCCATTGATCTTCAGTGAGTGCGAGAGCAAGGAAAGGGGAGGGAAGCAACCCTCTGCTCATTTGCTGCCCTGTACCTAAGCAGTTTATGTTCAGTTTCTGCTAATGGGATTCTGCCCACCCAACTCGCAAGGCTTCAGGTGCTGTTTGCCCCATGAAAGTGTTTTTATATATACACTGCTGTACTAGCTACATTTGCCCCAGGGGGAGCAAATCCGATTTCATAAAAATCCAGATTTAAGCGGAATCACTTCAGAAACCATCTCCATGTAGATGGGCCTCAGGTTTATGCCAACTATTGTAAGGATTTACTTGAGCTTTGCAGCCTTTCTCAGAAAGCCTTGTACTCTCTATGCTCTTTCAATAAGCGCTTATAACTCCCCCCAATAAATATGCTAAACCAAAGTTGCAAAGCCCAAGAGAATCCTTACACTATCCCTGTCCTGATTTCCATGCATTGATAATTCTTTAGTGGACAGAACCCTACAAGCATACAAGTTATATACATGTAGGTTTTTTCGGCATAAAAGGGGGAACCCTATGTATTGCTGAGATCATGCATACAGAGTCTTCTGGCATGCAACTGTAATGTGCATAGCCTTAGTCAGTTCACAAAAGAATTGTCAATATCTGGAGAGTGGGCATAGGGACAGTATGAGGAATTCTGCTCTCCCTCCAGGCATTCACTATCCCTATCTGTAAGGGGCTATTCTGTCAAGTCACAAAGTGTTTGCTTTAAAATGTTCCAAAATATTTTTTGGGTCCATGTCAAAGAGCATCTTAAATTTCTAACTGAGATTGAGTGTGGAAAGGTGTCTCAGAATCATACATCTGTCAACTGTTAATGACTGATGTATATGTTGACAAATACCATTACAGTACTATAGGCATAGCAGTATCATGACTTTGTGCATGCAGCATTGCATGTTGAAAACAGTATATTATGAATAATATTATTTATTACAAGTAAGACCAACATACATTTTTAAAAACAATACAATAAACAGTATCAAGATATAACAAATTATCAAGATCCTTCCCAAAGGGCAGTTGGTGGTAGATGGCCCTGTGAGGGGAAGGGAGAGTCCAGCTGGAGCTATAGTTTTTAGTAGTATAGTTAATTAGAAGTAATGAAAATTGTGAGCTATTTGAAAGGCTTATGAGGATAAAATCACTCATATTTGCCACTAGTTCTACAGTTTAATTATGGTTGTTCGCAGAGAACAATCTAGTCTACTGCTTCTATTACTACTATTATTACTAATACTATTATTTCTGACTGTAGCAACCTTGGGAATAAGCATAGCTGTATGCAAGGGGTGTGCTGGGAGTGCCCAGGCACACCCTAACATCTCAATCAATTGAGGAGGCCATTGAGTAGGGATCCAGAGGGGGATCCAGATGCAATGGAAGAACCACTGCCTCAGAGAGAGTACTGTTGCTGTTGGCAGCAGGAGTAAAAAGGAATCACTCTGCTGGGAACCTCTCTACTGCTCCTCCTCGGCCACTAGGCCTCTGCTGGAGTGGCTGTGCTGACAGACCTCATGCCGACAGTGGCATGTGTAAATGATACCAGGCACACGCCATGCCGAAATGTCGCCCACACATCAGGAACGGCCCTCTGTCCATCGCCACCCATTGCTTCCAGCAGAAAGAGTGAAAAGGAATCACTCTGTTGGGAGCCTCTCTGCTGGGAGCCGCGCTTCAAAGAGGCCAGGAGGAGGGGTCCTAAAGGCTAATATTTCCTCGTAAGCCCCTCTTCTGGCCAGTGTCACCACAAAGTCCTCATTCCTTCCCACTCACCTGCAACGGACCTCCTGCAGTCAGGCAAACCAAACGTGGAATAGGGCATCAGGTTTAATAAATAAATGAATAAAAATAATGTCCTTTATGACTGACTATTTAATAAATGTTTTACCTTTTTAAAAAATCCCTTTGTGCACACCCTAATGAAATGTCCTGCGCACACATATGGGAATAAGGTGCTGAAGCAGGAGTCATTGTGTTACTCCAAGCACTCTTGCTGATACTATTTATTAAGATCCATTTCAATCTGCTTTCTGTCCTTGTTTTGGCATGGAAACTGCTTTGGTTGTCACGATGGATGAGCTATGCCAGCAGAAGGACCCTGCTCATCCTCTTGAGTTTCTTAGCAGCTTCTGATACTATTAGCCATTGTATGCTTCTGGAGAAGATATCCAGGCTGGGGTTCATGGATGCTGTGATCTAGATGGCTGTTTCTGGAAGGTGGTGGTGGGATGCTAGGGCTCAGTCCTGTAGCATTCACGCTATGGGTTTCTGCTTATTTCCATTTTGTAGATCCTCAATAGCATGGGCTGGACATTTTGAAAATCTCAGTTATTCCAAAACACAGCTGTTAAGATTGCTACCTAAGACTTGCTGATTTGAGAAGATGCTGTTATTTTTGTTCATAGGTTAAACGGAGAATACAAAGAAGTGGAGTTCAGTAAAGGAGAGGCTCTTTAATTTTCACTTCAAAATGGCTGCTGCCTCAAACTTGCTACAGTAGGGTTGGCCAGCCTTTAGCCCTCCAGTTGCTTTGCCCTATAACTTTAATTCTTCACCATTGGCTATGCTAGCCAGGGCTGATGGGATTTGTAGGCCAAAACATTGGGAGGGTCACAAGTTCCCCACCCCTACCTTACAGCATTAGGAACATATCTCACCAATACAGGCCTTAAAAAAAACTTTACCGGCAGCTAGTCCATTTCAAATTACAATTCATAGTGCTGGTGCTTGTGTTTAAAAGCCCTTTATGGGTTTTAGGGCTGGTACCTAAGGTCTACATTCTCCCATGTGACCTGTCTGTGCACTGATGTCATTATCAGAGGTGTCCTGCCTTTTAGGCAGGTGGTGATGGCAGGGAAGGCATTTTTGGTTGTAGCACCATGCCGTTCTAACATTCTCTCCAGGCAGTCTTGCCTGACACCTGTCTTAATGTCTTTTTGGTGCCAGGGGAAGAATTTCTAGATATGGTCTGATTTGGTTTTAATTGCATTTGTATCTATTTTGGTATATAGCCTGGTATAAATTTACTTCCCTGACCATCAATATTTCTGCTTTGGAAGTAGAAATACTGATGGTCAGGGATGGTCTATCATTGTATCTGTCATGGTGGCAGTGTTCCTGTCATTCCACTGCTGTAGTGGAACTTTTGCCAAATGCTGTGGCCCCCTCAGCTAGCAGAACTCAAGTTTAGGATTGCTCCCTAATTTTCATTACGTTTTCAGATTTTATTTGGCTCCAGCATATTCCTAATAGTGAACTAGAGTCTTATTAAGCAACTATTGCTGTTTCAGTTCTAGGAAACAAGAAAAAAAATAGATGCAGAATTGCCTTTTATTGGTTCAGTAAGTTCTTTTTGGGGAAAGGGGGACGGAAACCCTTTTGATTGAAGAGGAATGTTGCAATTCTCAAATATTGGACAGGGTAATAAAAGAACTTAGCTTAAATACAAAGCGGTCACTTCTCAATTCATCCTCCAGCATGTGTTCCATAACACATGATATCCTAGAATTAATGTGCGCTTCTCAAATAGCCATATAAATGTAAATTAATTTAATTTATCATTTCCTTATCTTTGTCACTGCTGTTATTTTCATTATGGCTGCGGCAAAAGCTGGATCTCTCATTTGTGCTGCCTGTCATGTAAGTAATATCTCAATAAATTAACCTCACCAATTACAACCAAAATGTACTATTAATTTTGATTAATTTTGCATGGCCAACTTCAGACACCTTCATTTCCCCATAGGGACAAATAACTTGTGTTCTTCATATTGAGTTTTCTAGTGGCTGTGCTCTTCATTTTGATTTAATTTGCATATAGGAGCATTTTCCTGAAGTTGGCACAAGACCTGCCTACAGCACATGGATATGCCGGGCTTCAATCACAAGCATAAAGGAAAGTTGTGAATGGATGCTTTTATTTTTTGCCTGATACAGACTTGAAAGTGATGGCAGGTTTTGGCCTTGGGCTGAAAAATTATTACTCCTGATCAACAGAGATCTTAGTTATTTTTTTCTAAAAAGATGTCCTGACTGTTGGGAAAATCTTCCTTCGGTATATAAGGCTGCATAAGCTGGCAAGGTAATGCTCAAGATCCTGCAAGGTAGACTCCAGCAATTCATGGAGCGAGAATTGCCAGATGTACAAGCTGGGTTTAGAAAAGGCAGAGGAACTAGAGACCAAATTGCCAATATCCGCTGGATAATGGAGAAAGCCAGGGAGTTCCAGAAAAACATCTATTTCTGTTTTATCGACTATTCTAAAGCCTTTGACTGTGTGGATCATAACAAACTGTGGCAAGTTCTTGGTGGTATGGGGATACCAAGTCATCTGGTCTGCCTCCTGAGGAATCTGTATAACGAACAAGTAGCAACGGTAAGAACAGACCACGGAACAACGGACTGGTTTAAGATTGGGAAAGGAGTACGGCAGGGTTGCATACTCTCACCTTATCTATTCAACTTGTATGCAGAACACATCATGCGACGTGCTGGGCTTGACGAATCCAAGGCTGGAGTTAAAATTGCAGGAAGAAACATTAACAATCTCAGATATGCAGATGACACCACTTTGATGGCTGAAAGCGAGGAGGAGCTGAGGATCCTTATGACAAAGGTGAAAGAAGAAAGTGCAAAAGCCGGGTTGCAGTTAAACCTCAAAAAAACCAAGATTATGGCAACTAGCTTGATTGATAACTGGCAAATAGAGGGAGAAAACGTGGAGGCAGTGACAGACTTTGTATTTCTGGGCGCAAAGATTACTGCAGACGCTGACTGCAGCCAGGAAATCAGAAGACGTTTACTTCTTGGGAGGAGAGCAATGACAAATCTTGATAAAATAGTTAAGAGCAGAGACACCACACTGACAACAAAGGTCCGCATAGTTAAAGCAATGGTATTCCCCATAGTAACCTATGGCTGCGAGAGCTGGACCATAAGGAAAGCTGAGCGAAGGAAGATAGACGCTTTTGAACTGTGGTGCTGGAGGAAAATTCTGAGAGTGCCTTGGACTGCAAGAAGATCAAACCAGTCCATACTCCAGGAAATAAAGCCAGACTGCTCACTTGAGGGAATGGTATTAAAGGCAAAACTGAAGTACTTTGGCCACATAATGAGAAGACAGGATACCCTGGAGAAGAGGCTGATGCTAGGGAAAGTGGAAGGCAAAAGGAAGAGGGGCCGACCAAGGGCAAGATGGATGGATAATATTCTGGAGGTGACAGACTTGACCTTGGGGGAGCTAGGGGTGGCGACAGCTGACAGAAAGCTCTGGCGTGGGCTGGTCCATGAAGTCACGAAGAGTCGGAAACGACTGAACGAATAAACAACAACAAAGCTGGCAGTGGACCCATGCTCTGTGTTTTGAGATCACTCTTTGTTTCTGGAAGGCAAGAATGGTACATTTTTGTTACGTGCTCTGACAGCATCATCTAGTGCATGTCTACTCAGAAGTAAGCTTTATTAAGTTCAGTTGGACTTCATTCCAGGTAGCTGTGTATAGAGTTGCAGCCTGAGAATAATACCTGGTTTTATTTTGTAATACTGAGCTTATTTATTTTGGGGGCTTATTTACTCTGTTGTACTAGTTCAAAAAATCCCAAGAAATGTATTTTTAAATTATTTCTAGTTCATTTAATTTTAGATGGAAGTTTAGTTGTTTGTTGCTTGATGATAGGTTGTTTGTAAAAGTTGCTTACCTTGCCATGGAAGGAAATGTTATTTATTAGGGTTATCACCTGATTAAAGAAATTTTAGTTGACTAATGTGTTTATTCAACTAAAATTTCTTTAATCAGGTGACAACCCTAATAAATAACATTTCCTTCACAATTTAGAATCAAACTAAAGAGAATAGGGAAGACCCACAGATCAGTTAGGTATGAGCTCACTAATATTCCTAATGAATATGCAGTGGAAGTGAAGAACAGATTTAAGGGACTAGATTTAGTAGATAGGGTCCCGGAAGAACTATGGACAGAAGTTTGCAACATTGTCCAAGAGGTGGCAACAAAAAACATCCCAAAGAAAAAGAAAACCAAGAAGGCAAGATGGCTGTCTGCTGAGACACTGGAAGTAGCCCAAGAAAGAAGGAAAGCAAAAGGCAACAGTGATAGGGGGAGATATGCCCAATTAAATGCAAAATTCCAGAGGTTAGCCAGAAGAGATAAGGAATTGTTTTTAAACAAGCAATGTGCAGAAGTGGAAGAAGACAATAGAATAGGAAGGACAAGAGACCTCTTCCAGAAAATTAGAAACATCGGAGGTAAATTCCAGGCAAAAATGGGTATGATCAAAAACAAAGATGGCAAGGACCTAACAGAAACAGAAGAGATCAAGAAAAGGTGGCAAGAATATACGGAAGATCTGTATAGAAAGGATAATAATATCGAGGATAGCTCAGACGGTGTGGTCAGTGAGTTAGAGCCAGACATCCTGAAGAGTGAGGTTGAATGGGCCTTAAGAAGCATTGCTAATAACAAGGCAGCAGGAGATGACTGTATCCCAGCTGAACTGTTTAAAATATTGCAAGATGATGCTGTCAAGGTGATGCATGCCATATGCCAGCAAATTTGGAAAACACAAGAATGGCCATCAGACTGGAAAAAATCAACTTATATCCCCATACCAAAAAAGGGAAACACTAAAGAATGTTCAAACTATCGGACAGTGGCACTTATTTCACATGCCAGCAAGGTAATGTTCAAGATCCTGCAAGGTAGACTCCAGCAATTCATGGAGCGAGAATTGCCAGATGTACAAGCTGGGTTTAGAAAAGGCAGAGGAACTAGAGACCAAATTGCCAATATCCGCTGGATAATGGAGAAAGCCAGGGAGTTCCAGAAAAAACATCTATTTCTGTTTTATTGACTAGAATAGCCTTTGACTGTGTGGATCATAACAAACTGTGGCAAGTTCTTGGTGGTATGGGGATACCAAGTCATCTTGTCTGCCTCCTGAGGAATCTGTATAACGAACAAGTAGCAACGGTAAGAACAGACCACGGAACAACGGACTGGTTTAAGATTGGGAAAGGAGTACGGCAGGGTTGTATACTCTCACCTTACCTATTCAACTTGTATGCAGAACACATCATGCGATGTGCTGGGCTTGACGAATCCAAGGCTGGAGTTAAAATCTCAGGAAGAAACATTAACAATCTCAGATATGCAGATGACACCACTTTGATGGCTGAAAGCGAGGAGGAGCTGAGGAGCCTTATGACAAAGGTGAAAGAAGAAAGTGCAAAAGCTGGGTTGCAGTTAAACCTAAAAAAAACCAAGATTATGGCAACCAGCTTGATTGCTAACTGGCAAATAGAGGGAGAAAACGTGGAGGCAGTGACAGACTTTGTATTTCTGGGCGCAAAGATTACTGCAGACGCTGACTGCAGCCAGGAAATCAGAAGACGTTTACTTCTTGGGAGGAGAGCAATGACAAATCTTGATAAAATAGTTAAGAGCAGAGACACCACACTGACAACAAAGGTCTGCATAGTTAAAGCAAAGTATTCCCCATAGTAACCTATGGCTGTGAGAGCTGGACCATAAGGAAAGCTGAGCGAAGGAAGATAGATGCTTTTGAACTGTGGTGTTGGAGGAAAATTCTGAGAGTGCCTTGGACTGCAAGAAGATCAAACCAGTCCATACTCCAGGAAATAAAGCCAGACTGCTCATTTGAGGGAATGGTATTAAAGGCAAAACTGAAGTACCTTGGCCACATAATGAGAAGACAGGATACCCTGGAGAAGAGGCTGATGCTAGGGAAAGTGGAAGGCAAAAGGAAGAGGGGCCGACTAAGGGCAAGATGGATGGATGATATTCTGGAGGTGACAGACTTGACCTTGGGGGAGCTGGGAGTGGCGACAGCCGACAGAAAGCTCTGGCGTGGGCTGGTCCATGAAGTCACAAAGAGTCGGAAACGACTGAAGGAATAAACAACAACAACAACGTGTTTATTCAGAAGTAATCTCAATTCAATATGATTTACTCTCAGCTAAGTGCTTATAGGATTGCAGGCTCATAACACGGACTTTAATTGATTAATAGACCAATTAATTAATTACATCTTCAGAAATGTGAATATTGAACAGAATGCTGGACTAGATGGACTCTTGGTCTGATCTAGCATGGCTCTTCTTATGTTCTTACGTTGTGTTAGATTATGCACCATTTTAGAAGAAACATTCCCCCCTGCATAATTTTTGTAGTTAATTAGCAGAGGGTTTTTTAAAACAAACAAACTGCTGGCCAATAAATCAAGAAAAGCTTTTTAAATGCTCAAGAATTTAATAGCTTAATCTAATTAATTAAGATGGGATGATACAAATACTTACTTTGGAGTAAGCCTATTGAACACAGTGGGATTTGTGTCTGAGAAACCATATTTAGGATTATACTGCATATGTTGTAACCCTATTTTTATCCATCAGTACTTTCACAAGCATTTACAACAAGCAAGTTAAAAATCAAAACAGAGTACTTTTGCACCCAGTCAGCTCAGTAACTATACATGTCAACAATCATAGAATCGTAGAATAGCAGAGTTGGAAGGGGCCTACAAGGCCATCGAGTCCAACCCCCTGCTCACTGCAGGAATCCACCCTAAAGCATCCCTGACAGATGGTTGTCCAGCTGCCTCTTGAAGGCCTCTAGTGTGGGAGAGCCCACAACCTCCCTAGGTAACTGATTCCATTGTCGTACTGCTCTAACAGTCAGGAAGTTTTTTCTGATGTCCAGCTGGAATCTGGCTTCCATTAACTTGAGCCCGTTATTCCGTGTCCTGCACTCTGGGAGGATCGAGAAGAGATCCTGGCCCTCCTCTGTGTGACAACCTTTTAAGTATTTGAAGAGAGCTATCATGTCTCCCCTCAATCTTCTCTTCTCCAGGCTAAACATGCCCAGTGCTTTCAGTCTCTCTTCATAGGGCTTTGTTTCCAGACGCCTGATCATCCTGGTCGCCCTCCTCTGAACACGCTCCAGCTTGTCTGTGTCCTTCCTGAATTGTGGAGCCCAGAACTGGACACAATACTCTAGTTCTGCTTCTTGCTAAAATGATAAGAATGAAGTGATCTTCCCCAGAGGTAACATACACAACACATTACGCATTATCCTATTACCATCTGGGCCTTTCTCATTACAGACAGCCTTGAAATCTTTTGCTATCACTGCCTTTCTCAGTACAAAATGGATTCTTTAGCCAAGTTGTGTTGTATGGGGAGAACAGCATCATTAATGTATACTGGACCAAGTCTGTATTTGGCTTGACCTTGAATTGGGCCTAGAAGCCAGCCAGTAACCACTGCATGTACCAAAGCATACTGAATATACTCCCCCCATCCTATCTCCTTCATGAAGTTGACTTACCTCCTTTACATCTGCATTACTTACTTGTGCCTCCCACTACAATTACTTTCCTTGCACATATCCTCTTGCCTAACAGTGTTGCGGGGTGCGTGGGTGGGTGGGTAGTTTGGAGATAGTTTGGAGTGTTTGGGTGGGTAGTTTGGAGATGTGTCCATAGTTAAGGAGTGTTTATGGAAGTCACTGGGTGGGGTTTCTGTTAAGCAGGGTTTTAGGAGTGGGATCCAGAGTTACAGCTGAGCTTCTGAGTCATGTTTCCTGTATTTATAATCACAGTGGAGGATTTTCTGTTGTAGCTCCACATTTATGGAGCTTGTTATTGCTTGAAATTTGCCATATCCAAGAGTTTGACCCATATAGATGAGCTGCTAAGATTAGACATTTTTCTAGCTAGGTTTGTTTTATTCTCCCTGCTGCTAAGATAATGCTGCTGCTTTAGTTTTTAATATTTGGCTGGATGTTAAGCATATTATTATGAGCTCTCCTCTGAGAAATGAGGTGTTTCAGGGTCGTATCCCAGACTTTGTTTCCTTTGGATAAGAGTACTGGAAATTTAATGTATCTTTGTAATATCTACCTAATTTACAAATAAACTAGCACACTATAAATGAAGGCAAAAAGCATTCCTACACAGCAGAATATCTGCTACCTTACATCAGATCCCAGTTTATTATTATTATTATTATTATTATTATTATTATTATTATTATTATTTATATAGCACCATCAATGTACATGGTGCTGTACAGAGTAAAACAGTAAATTTCTTCCCCCTTCAGCCATTCTCCCCATTCAAACTCTCAAGCTGGTTTTTCTGCTCTCATTCTGCTTCCTTCTGCCTCTGAATGGTCATTACCCTCCAAGTTCCAGTGGGTATCCCATCCAAAAACACAGATTTTCAACTATCAGGGACAATCTGATAACCAATAATTCCCATTGATGAAAAATAACAGAACATTAACCAGCAGTCCATTAGGGTTCTAACACAGTGATAAACTTGCTTTGCAAGCAAAACGTCCCAGGTTCAATCCCTGACATCTCCAGATAGAGCTAAGAAAGACTTTTGTCTGAAACCCTGGAGAGTCACCGCCAGTCAGTGTTAACAATTGACCCAATGGTCTGGCTCAATGGGGTCCATCAAACGGGCAATTTTTCGTGCTGTCATCATGGTTTGGTCACTGTTTTTCCCATGCGCTTTACATACTGTTGTTGCCATGCAGTTGTTGTTTCACCTCTCCCCCCACCCTTTTCACGTGCTATTTTGCTAAAAGAAAAATGCAGTACTTTTTGGCGGTCATGCGATGAAATGGCCATCGTCTCCCCGGATAATCCTCCCATCATGTTACGTCCTGCTTGAGTGAGCGGGTGTTGGGCAGTGCAGTGTAGACGTCAGTACTGATGAGGAACAGTTGGGAATATCTCCCTCTGCCCCTCCACTGCTGCTCAACTCCATATTTCAGGAGTGCCTAAGCAGAAGGGCAACAGGGAGGAGGACGTGAGCACATGCAACCTGTTTCCATTTATTTATTTATTTATTATTGTATTTATATCCCGCCTTTAATTTAATCCCCTCTCCCAGTGTACAATTAAACGAGAAAAGTTACTGATTGCTTTTACAGGGACAATACTGATTTGCATGTGCAGGGGTGTGGAAGGCGGGCTTCTGAAAACACAGACTTCTGAACTTGTGAAGAAACAGTGCTTAACAATGGGAATGGGGTTGTTCTGCTCTGCCCATGCTCCCCGGAAAACTTTTAGCCCTTTCTATTCACTCTCCATAGGAGAGAAGATGTGTTCCATTTAACATTGAGGCAGGGGAGGGGCTACACCAGAGGGATAGATGTCCGATAACATCCTGCCAGGCTCCACCCACCCATGAAAATGGCATAAAGAGTTATGCATAAAAAGAAAAACCGGCTGCAGAAAGACCCCATTTAAATCCCCAAAAGAATCCAGAACAGGAAGAAGTGGTAAATCACGGGAGAAAAGCTCTGTTTGAAAACGCCCAGTATAGGGCAGCTTTCTAGATTTCTAATTAATCTAAAAAAGGAATGGCTGGCCTGCATCCCTAACATCCTGTTTTTAGTGTCTAATGCTATTCTCTACTTTGGGAACTCATGTGAGTTAACAACAACAACAACAACGGTCATAGACAAAAAAGAAAAACACATATCTCATCGACATAGCAATACAGAATGACAAAAATGTTGTTGAAAAGGAATAGGAGAAGAGAGAAAAATATACACCACTGTCCATGGAAGTCAAAGAACTATAACAACAGGAAAAGGTCACAATTATTCCATTAGTCACATCAGTCATTGGCATCACATAAAAAAACTATACAGAAAACCTTCAGAAACTGGGCCTACCAAAATACATCCACACCAACATCCAGAAAGCAGTCATAATTAAAACATGCTCAATTGTCAGGAAATTCCTGAATCTGTAAAAGACAGCATGACTTGGTAAAGCCCATTAAGTTTGTCTAGAAAAACCACCATGAACGAGAGAGAAATAATAATAATAATAATAATAATAATAATAATAATAATAATAATAGAATTTATTTATTTATTTATTTATTTAAGGATTTTTATGCCGCCATTCAGCCAAAAAAGGCTCTCATGGCGGCTTACAAAAGTATTTCTTGACAGTCCCTGCCCACAGGCTTACAATCTAAAAGACATGACACAAAAGGAAAGGGGATTGGGAGGGAGGAGGAGGAGGGGGAAAAGGAAAGCAAACTCAGGCACTACAATCTTAGTTGGAAAGTTCAGCAGTTACAGGTGACAGCAGGAGGGAGGGGGCTCTCAGCTGGAGCTGGACCCAGGCACGGTGGAGAGGTGCCTGGCTGCTGCTTCCTCCCTCACTGGTGGCCTCTGCAGAGACAGTTGGTAGCAGGAGGGAGGGGGCTCTCAGCTGGAGCTGGACCCAGGCATGGTGGAGAGGTGCCTGGCTGCTGCTTCCTCCCTCACTGGTGGCCTCTGCAGAGACAGTTGGTAGCAGGAGGGAGGGGGCTCTCAGCTGGAGCTGGACCCAGGCCCGGTGGAGAAGTGCCTGGCTGCTGCTTCCTCCCTCACTGATGGCCTCTGCAGTGTCAGTTGACAGCAGGAGGGAGGGGGCTCTCAGCTGGAGCTGGACCCAGGCCCGGTGGAGAGGTGCCTGGCTGCTGCTTCCTCCCTCACTGGTGGCCTCTGCAGTGTCAGTTGGTAGCAGGAGGGAGGGGGCTCTCAGCTGGAGCTGGACCCAGGCCCGGTGGAGAAGTGCCTGGCTGCTGCTTCCTCCCTCACTGGTGGCCTCTGCAGTGTCAGTTGGTAGCAGGAGGGAGGGGGCTCTCAGCTGGAGCTGGACCCAGGCACGGTGGAGAGATGCCTGGCTGCTGCTTCCTCCCTCACTGGTGGCCTCTGCAGTGTCAGTTGGTAGCAGGAGGGAGGGGGCTCTCAGCTGGAGCTGGACCCAGGCCCGGTGGAGAAGTGCCTGGCTGCTGCTTCCTCCCTCACTGGTGGCCTCTGCAGTGTCAGTTGGTAGCAGGAGGGAGGGGGCTCTCAGCTGGAGCTGGACCCAGGCACGGTGGAGAGATGCCTGGCTGCTGCTTCCTCCCTCACTGGTGGCCTCTGCAGTGTCAGTTGGTAGCAGGAGGGAGGGGGCTCTCAGCTGGAGCTGGACCCAGGCCCGGTGGAGAAGTGCCTGGCTGCTGCTTCCTCCCTCACTGGTGGCCTCTGCAGTGTCAGTTGACAGCAGGAGGGAGGGGGCTCTCAGCTGGAGCTGGACCCAGGCACGGTGGAGAGGTGCCTGGCTGCTGCTTCCTCCCTCACTGGTGGCCTCTGCAGTGTCAGTTGGTAGCAGGAGGGAGGGGGCTCTCAGCTGGAGCTGGACCCAGGCCCGGTGGAGAAGTGCCTGGCTGCTGCTTCCTCCCTCACTGGTGGCCTCTGCAGTGTCAGTTGGTAGCAGGAGGGAGGGGGCTCTCAGCTGGAGCTGGACCCAGGCACGGTGGAGAGATGCCTGGCTGCTGCTTCCTCCCTCACTGGTGGCCTCTGCAGTGTCAGTTGGTAGCAGGAGGGAGGGGGCTCTCAGCTGGAGCTGGACCCAGGCCCGGTGGAGAAGTGCCTGGCTGCTGCTTCCTCCCTCACTGGTGGCCTCTGCAGTGTCAGTTGGTAGCAGGAGGGAGGGGGCTCTCAGCTGGAGCTGGACCCAGGCACGGTGGAGAGATGCCTGGCTGCTGCTTCCTCCCTCACTGGTGGCCTCTGCAGTGTCAGTTGGTAGCAGGAGGGAGGGGGCTCTCAGCTGGAGCTGGACCCAGGCCCGGTGGAGAAGTGCCTGGCTGCTGCTTCCTCCCTCACTGGTGGCCTCTGCAGTGTCAGTTGACAGCAGGAGGGAGGGGGCTCTCAGCTGGAGCTGGACCCAGGCACGGTGGAGAGGTGCCTGGCTGCTGCTTCCTCCCTCACTGGTGGCCTCTGCAGTGTCAGTTGGTAGCAGGAGGGAGGGGGCTCTCAGCTGGAGCTGGACCCAGGCACGGTGGAGAGGTGCCTGGCTGCTGCTTCCTCCCTCACTGGTGGCCTCTGCAGTGTCAGTTGGTAGCAGGAGGGAGGGGGCTCTCAGCTGGAGCTGGACCCAGGCCCGGTGGAGAAGTGCCTGGCTGCTGCTTCCTCCCTCACTGGTGGCCTCTGCAGTGTCAGTTGGTAGCAGGAGGGAGGGGGCTCTCAGCTGGAGCTGGACCCAGGCACGGTGGAGAGATGCCTGGCTGCTGCTTCCTGCCTCTCTGGTGGCCTCTGCAGTGTCAGTTGGTAGCAGGAGGGAGGGGGCTCTCAGCTGGAGCTGGACCCAGGCACGGTGGAGAGGTGCCTGGCTGCTGCTTCCTCCCTCACTGGTGGCCTCTGCAGTGTCAGTTGGTAGCAGGAGGGAGGGGGCTCTCAGCTGGAGCTGGACCCAGGCCCGGTGGAGAAGTGCCTGGCTGCTGCTTCCTCCCTCACTGGTGGCCTCTGCAGTGTCAGTTGGTAGCAGGAGGGAGGGGGCTCTCAGCTGGAGCTGGACCCAGGCACGGTGGAGAGGTGCCTGGCTGCTGCTTCCTCCCTCACTGGTGGCCTCTGCAGTGTCAGTTGGTAGCAGGAGGGAGGGGGCTCTCAGCTGGAGCTGGACCCAGGCCCGGTGGAGAAGTGCCTGGCTGCTGCTTCCTCCCTCACTGGTGGCCTCTGCAGTGTCAGTTGGTAGCAGGAGGGAGGGGGCTCTCAGCTGGAGCTGGACCCAGGCCCGGTGGAGAGATGCCTGGCTGCTGCTTCCTCCCTCACTGGTGGCCTCTGCAGTGTCAGTTGGTAGCAGGAGGGAGGGGGCTCTCAGCTGGAGCTGGACCCAGGCACGGTGGAGAGATGCCTGGCTGCTGCTTCCTCCCTCACTGGTGGCCTCTGCAGTGTCAGTTGGTAGCAGGAGGGAGGGGGCTCTCAGCTGGAGCTGGACCCAGGCCCGGTGGAGAAGTGCCTGGCTGCTGCTTCCTCCCTCACTGGTGGCCTCTGCAGTGTCAGTTGGTAGCAGGAGGGAGGGGGCTCTCAGCTGGAGCTGGACCCAGGCACGGTGGAGAGATGCCTGGCTGCTGCTTCCTCCCTCACTGGTGGCCTCTGCAGTGTCAGTTGGTAGCAGGAGGGAGGGGGCTCTCAGCTGGAGCTGGACCCAGGCCCGGTGGAGAAGTGCCTGGCTGCTGCTTCCTCCCTCACTGGTGGCCTCTGCAGTGTCAGTTGACAGCAGGAGGGAGGGGGCTCTCAGCTGGAGCTGGACCCAGGCACGGTGGAGAGGTGCCTGGCTGCTGCTTCCTCCCTCACTGGTGGCCTCTGCAGTGTCAGTTGGTAGCAGGAGGGAGGGGGCTCTCAGCTGGAGCTGGACCCAGGCCCGGTGGAGAAGTGCCTGGCTGCTGCTTCCTCCCTCACTGGTGGCCTCTGCAGTGTCAGTTGGTAGCAGGAGGGAGGGGGCTCTCAGCTGGAGCTGGACCCAGGCCCGGTGGAGAAGTGCCTGGCTGCTGCTTCCTCCCTCACTGGTGGCCTCTCAATTGCAATATATATTCAAATTTCCTTCCATACTAAGGCCCTTTTGGTGTTGCCATGACATTGCTTTTGCAAAATTAGCTGGAAGCAGAGGTAAAGCAGTAGTTCCACTTAATATAGTGGTGTATTATACAGTAATGCCCTTTCTCATGGTCAAGATCCTTCTATAGTTACTTACAAATAAGTCTCATTCAGCAAACGCTTCCTGCTGCATTAATTAAAAGCAACTTGGAAGGACAATAGAGAGCACCACAGAATGCATCAGATTCCCTGTTAAAAGTGAGTGAGAAAAGATGGCAGTGCCAGAGAAAAGTATGGGAATCACTCAACTGTAACATATGGAACCACATTTTGTTTATTGTTAAGAAATCTCTTATGTCACAGGTAGAATAAAGAAAACTGGGATTTCTAAAAGACAACAATATTGAATGTTCAAACATTTTCCTTTGGAATTGTTGTAAGGACCTTCCCCCCCACTCCTTCCTAAGTCCCATAAACTTACTGGCTTGATGGTGCAATCCTATATATGTTTCATAAACAGTCACTCATTTCAGAATCCTGGATTTCAGAGATCTGTGGATGACAGAGAGCTCCATCACACCAGCAATTTATCACACACTCGCCATACCTGGTATGCAGTTTTTCAGCCTGGTACTCTGACGTCGTCCATGTCCTACACTCATTTCGCCTCTTACCCTCCATGTTTGGTTTCTTTTTGGAGTGGGGAAAGTCTGGATTCTTTTCCTTCCCTGCGAAATAAATGCGCTCCTCCCTCCATGTATTGCTGTCGTTGCGTTCTATCCCACCATCCTGTTCTTTGTTGGGGGTGTGCGTGTCTAAGTGCAGTCTTGCTAACAAAAGAGGAGGGTGGTGCAGTTCTCCACTCAACCGTGAAGGGGGAGGGAGAGAGGTCCCATTTAACTCTATGTTCTTACTCCTGAGTAGGCATTTTCACCTTAAAAGAAATGAGGAATATTATTATTATTATTATTATTAATTATTAATTATTTGTATCCTGCCTTTTGCCCAATACTGGGCCTCAAGGCACCCTCCTTGCCTGCAACTCCCTCATTTTTAAAGATAAAGAGATCAAAATTGGCACAGTGGTAGCTCTGAAGGAGGGCTTTAGCAACCCCAAGTTTGAATCAGATTGAGTTATCCCTTGATTTTAAGATTTTTTTAAATGGAAATTTAAAAAATACTTACATCTGCGTATGTTTTAAAGATAAATAGATCAAAATAAGCAGATGTCAGCATTTTGGTTAGTTTGGAGCAAAGGAGGGGACCTGACCACCTTTACAAAAAATTAAAATGATTGTTCATCTGCCCACCCTTTGAAACGAGCAAAACAAATCTTCGCTCCTCCTCACCTGTAAACCTTTCCCAAGGGGCGGGGCTTGAGATTTCACCAGCATAGTAGTGCTCCGGGTGAAAAGATACATGAGCTGAAAGAGTGCAACAATGCACAGAGGTGAAAGTGTCCCAGCGCTCGACTCGCTAAGGAAACGGAGGGGGAAATTGTGGATTAAAAAAAGTAGGTGTGATGGAGCCCTCAGAGTAATCTGTAGCTAATGTGTAACTAATCCATAAATTTAAGGCAAGAGACATCCTATAGTGGATTGTGAGTCACCCATTGGTAGATATGTGATATATACTTAGATCAGGAAATAGCTGTTACCTTCCTCATTACATTCCCATGAATTGGTAACAGCGCTGCCTCACGTTAGTTTTTCCAGGATGAAAACTGATTTTCATGTCAGAAAAGAACATATGTTTCAGAAACTTCAGTCCATGGGCCAAATTGGACTGTACTTTATATTCCATCCTGTAAAGGGGATGTACTGTCCGTTCCATACTGTAAAGGGGAGCATGCCAGCCAACCCGATGCACTAGTCCCACCTCCAACAATCTTTATTGTCTACATTGGATTTAGTTTCCTTTGAATGTCAAACATTGGCTCTTATGCATAGGCCATATTTCAACATGACAGCTCCACATGGATATTCAGGGTCATCGAAAGTAGAGCCAGTGCAACAGATAGACATGGGAGGGAGGCCAGCACACCCTTGATCCCCTCTAAGCAATTGACTGGGTCTAGGAAGGGGGAAGTATTGTACAATCCAGCCCATTGCCGCATAAGTGCTTGTATCCTGATAGCCCGCTTCTTATTTTTAAGAATTATGACATTCCAATTTTTATATGAAAGGGTTTTTTTAAAAAATGAAGGTAAATTAGGTGATGTGAAGTGAGCAAGCTGCCACTGCAATCTGAAGTGATAAAGCTTGAGCACAGTTTTATCACCTCCATGAGGCCTCAGGCTGAAATCCTGTGGACACTTATTTTGGGAATGTGCTCCACTGAACACATTGAGATTTACTTTTGAGTTAACATGCATGAATGCCTCCTAAAAACTCACCTTGTCACCCAGGCTTTCCCTGGGCTATAAGTATATTAATCGTGCACCTCCATTGGCTGCTCCTTAATAGTTTTTACTATAGTTGTTTTAATGTTGTGTTTTTAATGTTGTGTTTTTAATATTATATCTAAATATATTTTAATATTGTGAACCACTGAGGGATTTTACTATATTCAGCAGTATATAATTGCCACAAATAAATAAGCTGAGAGTAGAGATGGATAAATTTGTCAATTTCAGTTTGTCTCAGGTTCTCATTTTTCCAGTCCTAAGTTTGGTCTGTCCTGGAGAATTATTTTAAGGTTTGCGTGAAACTTCATTAGCATTTTTGTGCATATTTCTTCTAATACATGCATCTTTGTATGCATTTTGCCTAATATACACATTTTTGCAAGCAATTTCCCCAATATAATGTATTTTAACATTATTTCCCTTAATATGCACATTTTTTGATTGGAGAACTCCATTGGAAAATGTGCAGAAGTGAAAATTTCAAACGATAACTGTGTTTTGGTTCACGTAGTGGTTCAAAAGTGTGAGATTAGGTGAATCTGCATTAAAATGCAAACTGAAAAACATTCTCTCCCACCCCTAGCTGAGAGTAGTATGTTTTGGTGAGTAGCCAAAATTTATATTTGGAAGAGCTGAATTATATGCTTCCCCTTCAAATGTGAGGAACCAGATGTTCTAAAGGCTTTTCATACTGTCTTTTTGAAGCTACAAAAATTAGCCTCGATATCAAAAATGAAACAAAATAAATAACCTATTATATGCAGAATCTTTCCTTTTCAAACTAGTTGCAATTAATATTGCTGTGGTTCTAATACAGCTTCCAAGTTATCATTATTACTTCAATGTAGAACCATTTATTTTGTTTATTGAGAAACCAGAAGGGGGCAGTTTAAGGACGAATAACAGAAGCAGGCAACAGAAAAAAGTGAAGGTAGCTATGTTGGACTGGCCAAAAGGAAAATTCCAAAGTAAAATTTCCAAAACCCACATCGCCATAATAGCATTATTAGGCCACACCAAGCAGGTTATTGCACTACGAAAGCAGTATGAAAGCGGTATATAGTATGTGTCAGTTGTCAGTGCACTTCAATACCGCTATGTGGCTCCTGTCTTTTATATACCATTTTCATACCACTTTCATAGTGCAATATCCTGCTTGATGTAGAATCATAGAATAGCAGAGTTGGAAGGGGCCTACAAGGCCATTGAGTCCAACCCCCTGCTCAATGCAGGAATCCACCCTAAAGCATCTCTGACAGATGGTTGTCCAGCTGCCTCTTGAATGCCTCTAGTGTGGGAGAGCCCACAACCTCCCTAGGTAACTGATTCCATTGTCGTACTGATTCCATTGTCGTACTGCTCTAACAGTTAGATTAGGCCCAAGTGTGTGGGTATGAAGACAATGCTCTCTGCATTGCATTAAATTACATTAAACATTAAGAGCAGTATCCAACGCTGCTGTTCCACTTATGCTGTTCACATACTGGTAGTGTAAGCAACAATGAACAGCATACACTAGTGTGATGGGTTTTTTTAGGGAAAGCCATTATGCCAGCTTAGCTATTGGTGTACTGCTAGAGATCATTTACACTACTAGTATGTCAATAACATACACAGAATGGCTGTGTTGGATACTGCCCTAAATTCCTGCTCTACAAATGCATTAAAATATTATCTCAAAGTGGTTAGTGGATAGGATGGGAGGATTCCTCTGTCTGGCCTGTGTAGAACAGGGCTAAGTATGGCTTGAATGAGATCAAGTGAACTAATGTGGACTGGCCTGATGTATGAAAACTAGTCAACACAATATGAGGCAACACAAGTCATTATGTGGTGTTCCTATACATACATACCTGAGAGAAGGTCCTTTTTACGTGGCTTACTTCTGAGTAGTTATGTATAAAATTGATTTGTGTTGTAATATATTTTTGTTAAGTTGGTAAGAGTTAATTTCCATGAAAATTTTGAATCTTACCACCATTATAACCCCAACCTGTGAAAGTTTGGCCTTTTAGAATCACAGAATAGTAGAGTTGGAAGGGGCCTACAAGGCCATCGAGTCCAACCCCCTGCTCATTGCAGGAATCTACCTTTTGATAGGTAAGGATTTTATTTACCCTATTTCTTCAATTCTAAGACGCACTTTTTTCGCCATATAAACATCTCTAAAAATGGGTTGCGTCTTAGAATCGCGGGTGCGTCTTAGGTTTTTTTTGGTGGTACTGAAATTAGTGTGCATCTTACAATCAAAGAAATACAGTATTTTATTTATTTATTTATTTATTTATTGTCATTTGGTCCAGTTTATATTTCATTGAATAGGAAATATTTCCATTAGCTGACATCTCAAAGTTGCACAAGAGTGTATGATGATCGTAACTTTGACAATGTGATTGAATGGTGCTTTTGATGGACATGCCCTTTTGGGTATTTCAGGATCCATTTAAGTGTATCGTAATAAATTGAAAGAGGACATGTTAAATAAGAAACCATTCCTGTTAGGTCCCCATTGTCATTTCTGCAATTGAAAATGCACATTTAAGAGATCTATGCTCCTCCTAAGAGGCAATCATTACTGTTCTGTGTTGTTATTGAATGAAATATAGTTTGTGCTAGGGGTGATGTATGCTTCCACCTGGAGCTCTTTGTTCGAAACATAATGTAGTGGGAAAATAAATGGCATTCAGGCAGTTCTATTCATGTAGTGCTTTCGGCATGTGAATACTTTCTTTTCTTGCTGTTAAGCAAGTTTGCTGTATAAAAAGTATTGTATAGAACCCAATACGTTGCCTCTCAGCTTCAACAGAGCTTTGCAAATATAATTTTTGACCCCTATGAAGATGAATTTTGGTTTTCACTGAAGCACAGAACTGTGGAAAATACATGTGAAGAAAAATAACCCATGTATTTACATCATTGTTATTGAGGTTTTTTATTGCAATGTTTATAAAAGATATGAGCAACTATTTGAATTATATATTCTGGTTTGCTTTATTGTGGGTTTTCTTAGGTGTGTTACTAAATTCAGGGTGTTTTATGGATCTGATTAAATATGAGTTGGAGCAATCTATCTGGGTTTAGTGTGCAATTATTGGCTTCTCTTCTGAGCATGAGGTTAAATGGAAGAATGAAGCAGGCAGAGATGCCACAATAATGAAAGAATAGAAGGCTTGAACATATCTTTGCTGAATGGCAAGGATTTGTCTTGTCTAGGGGTCTCACACACATGGCCATTCTCTCATTTGGTGAAGTTCCAGCTGTTGATAAGCTGAGGTAGATACATGGTATGAGCAGGGTTGGTTCGCTCCCACAAAACCATGTTGAAAAACCTTTGAAAATAGATGGAAATACTAACAAGGTGCAATTAAGTAGAGTTTTGTGAGCAATAAGTACAGGAGACAGACTTAATAAAGGTTGAGAGAAGAATGGAAATGTTTATTATGCTATCATTTATGCTACATATATCTTAAAATCAGTAAGAGTTAAAGGATTCTCTGGATATAATTAAATGAAATCAAGAGGGGGAAATAATATTTATTACATTTTTATACTGCTGTTGTTCCAAGGAGCTCATGGTATGTGTGTACAGGGTGTCAGGTATAGGTTTCAGCAAGTTGTAGTTAGGTTTATTAGAACTAGTTTGGAATGTCTGTGCAAGCTTATCTGTCAGGATTCTCAGGGAAAGAGTTCACACACATTCCTCCACCCTCTGACCTTGAGCTGTTTAGAGTTCCCTGGGAAAGTGATAGAGAGTTTAGAAAGGTGGAGGGGTTGTTTAAGGCGTCACTCAGATTGTGGCATCATCTTGATGGGCTGAGCAGTGCCACCCTGTTTGGACACGGGCATGATTTACAGGCCAGAGCCCCTGTCTGTCAAGTGGTTTTGAACAGGCCCAAGCCTCCATTTATAAGGTGGAGCAAAGGCGAGGAGCTTTTACTAGGGTCATCTTTTGACTCATGGTCCAAAACCCCTCCCTGATTGGATCCATCACCATTTTGGACTTTGAAAACACTCAGTACATGGACACTCTCCTATCTAGACTTTGGATTTCTAAGGACTGTGCCATGAAAAGTACTGTGAGGCAGGATAATGACTGTCCCAAGGTCAACTAGTGAGCTTCATGGCTGAGCGGGGATTGAACCTGGGAGTGGAATCCAATAGGGCTCTTATGCCTCTGCCAATTCCCTCACACCCCGCCAATTCCCATCCGCAAGCAGGACCCACTGATTAAAGAAGAAAGATGTAGTGCTTCCAGGGCAACCAGAAATGAGCAGAAACACTCATTTCTGGAATGAGTGTGAGGTTAAAGAAGCTCACACAAGGGAGCTCCACCAACTTGTCCAAATCAAGGAAAAAATGTTTCGGCTTGTTTCAGGGTTTCCTCTGAGATGCGCTAAGAGCTGCACAAGTGGTGGTTCTCCTTCGTGGTCTCTGTGCATCACACATACGGGCTCTGCGCCCGTGCTGAGCTAACATTTGGGAAACTTCTAAAGCTGAGAATATTCATTTTGGGCGGGAACCCCTCCCACAAGATCGTACACAATAAAATTAGCAGAGGTGTAAGCATCCTGTTGGATTATGCCCAAGCCTAATTTGACAACTAACCGTTTTACTATACTGGCTGTCTAGATAAAGGCAATTCGAGTCATTCTATCAATATTTTAATGTGGGCACAGTTTGGAGAAGGCTATAAATGCACTGAAAGACAGCCAAAGCCAATAGACTGTGTGTATATATATTCCCCTTCTCTCCCCACCTTCTTATCTTTTCCCTGGAACCAGTAACATAAGTGAATTACTTCATGGTAGCTATGTGGGATAACAGAGAAGACTTAAATGGTCTGGACATTACCCATGGGCCTTATGTTGTGTACACCTGTACTAAATATTTAAGAAAATAAAGAAGGTCTTAGAACAATACAGACTATAGCAGGGAAGCTTTACAGCTTTTGAAGATAATGGTCAAATTTCTAGCCCTATGGATTTATTTTATTTAATCCATTGTTTGTGAAGGTTGCTCAGGGTTTCTCTTCCAGTCTTTGCTATATACTAGAGTTTGAAAATTTTGTAAACTGCCCAAAGAGCTTCGGCTATGGGGCGGTATATAAAAGTAATAAAATAAATAAAGTAAATATATTAGAAGAACAGCAGCAACAACAACCAAACGTAGGAAAAAATGTATGTATTCCTTGTAAGTGGAGTTTGAGGAAGATGGGAGATTCTGACCAGTGAACAGAGTACTGTAACAGAAATTGCGGAGGTGGTAAGAGTTTGCCATCTGGCAAAGACCCCCAACCAGATGGATTCACTAATGACTCTTATATATTCAATCAGACTCTGCTGGAAACACATGACAGGCAAATTCAATTATTCTAAATTAAGTGTGTGTGCCAGATATGGCCTTGGATACAGAATTCATAAGCATTGCTTTTCAGAAGATAAAAAAGGCAAGTTGCCAAATAACTGTGCTTTATTACATTAGTTAAAAAATGCTGGAATATTAGCCAAAATTAAGCCTTGTCAGTTATTTATCAAGGAGTTTGTGCATCAAATCAATAGTTTTAATGACTTATTTTTGTAGACTCCTTAGTTTATGGATTTTAGTTTATTCAAGCTGAGGCATAGCTGGATTTTCAATGGACATGACAAAAATGCTTTGCTCAGATTTTAGTTTATTTGGCTGCAGCAGAGGGAGAGAGGGAAAGCAGGGCAGGGCCACTCCTTCGGCTGGGCTGATAGCATTTTCATCGGGCTCCTTCCTAGATCAGGGATGGGAAACTTATGGTCCTCTAAATGTTGCTGGACTACAACTACCATCACCCATGATGATTGACAAAGTTGGCAGGGACTGATGGGAATTGAACTACAGCAAATTTGTAGGGCCACAGGTTCCTCAGCTGTCATCTAGATTCAGCAGAGGGAGACCAGCTGCCATTTGGCTCCTCCACTCCTTGAACGGTTTCCATTAAAGCTGTGCATGATAAGAATTTTGTAACTAAGAATTGCTGCTTGAGTTTGCTTGCTTTCCTCTTCCTTCTTCATCCCTTTTTCCTTTTGAGTCATATTTTTTTACTGTAAGCCTGAGGGCAAGGTCTTGTTTGTAACTAATCTTATATAACCCAGTCTGGGAGCCTTTTAAGTTGTAGTGGGGTAAAAACGTTTTAAATAAATGAATAAATAACAGCTTATGCAGCTAATACAAAGCTGTCTATTTATATTTATTTTTTATTTGTTACATTTATATACCGTCCCGCAGCCGAAGCTCCCTGTCATTTCTTCCTGTTGGGAATCTATGTTAAGTTTGTCCTGCTGGCTGATGTTCTTATTTCTTCACAGTAGGGTCCCCGCTCCCACTCAGACAAGAACTCCCCTTTACTCTGTGGACTTTATAGACCTTATAACTGGGGAGGGGAACTTGTGGCCCTCCAGATGTTTTTGCCTACAACTCCCATCAGTCCTAGCCACCATAGCCATTGGTGAGGGGGTAGCTCATGGGAGATGTAGGACAAAAGGTCTGGAGTGCCAAAAGTTTCTCACCCCTGGCTTGTAGGTTTATGAATGCATGAGTTGGTTGCTCTAATTAGCTCCAGAAGGGAGGAGGAACATCAAGGCTTAGTTTCTTGCACAGAGGGCCTTTTCACACCTGAAATTTCATGTGCTTTGGCGTCTGCTCTGCTGATATCTCTTGAACATTGCAATGTAGAGCATGCCTCAGAATCCCCCTGGGACATCTAGGCAGGCCTTTTGAAGTTTAAAAGGGGACACCCCTTGCTAGAGGTGGGTTACTGCTGGTTGGGTGTGGGCTGCCACCTTGTCTGTACCCAGGCAAATTAACTCTACCCTATGAACTCCTATAATGATTTCATACAGAGGTTTTATTTTTTGGTATGAGAAGAGTATATTGAATATATAAGTTCCAGTATCAAGATACTTTTGAAATAGAGGGGCTGCTAAAATAATAGATATTATTAGTGTGCTTGAGTTAGAAATCCAAATTCAAATCTCAGCATAGTCATGAACTAAACTAGTGATCATGGACAATCCAGCCTCAGTTTCTCAGCTGTAGTATGACAAATTAATGACCAACGTCACAGGGTTATCAGGATTAATAAAATAAGGATGTTGAAACCCAGTCTACTTTCCATTTTCTTCAAAGTTAAGGATGATCAATCATCTCTTCTAATAGCAAACACAGATGGCTGAGTACCGACAGGATTAGGGCCAAAATGGGATCACTGAGATATAAGAGAGAGGTATCAACATACTTGGGTAAGCTTTGAGGAATGCAGAAGTACAAAACATTTTAAAAAATAAAGGTGGGGCAGCCCCCGCCCCAGCCAGATAAAGACTGTTGAGTGTCAGTTGCTAAAGAAAAAGTGAAAAACAGGGTGGAGAGAAGAGTGGCTGAAACCCTGAAAAGGGCCCCTCCTTGCAAGTCCCAGTAGTGTGTTTATATGAACACAGATAGAAAGAAATTGTTTCATATACTGGTAAAATAATTGTGAGAGTGCCAATTGAAATGTGTAAATAAACATGTGTTCTCTAATAACAATGACTGTGATAACAACATGCTTCTCAATTACATGATGAACTCTTGACTTTTAAACTATTTTTCAGCTTAGCTTTGCACCCGGATAAATCCTTAGTTGCTACAGGGCAGGTTGGCAAAGACCCTTACATTTGCATCTGGGATACCTACAATGTACAGACGATTTCTATTTTGAAGGATGCGCATACCCATGGAGTTGCCTGCTTGGCTTTTGATTCAGACGGCCAGGTGTGTATATATTCACCGTTTTAAAGCACTAGTGTAGATCCTGCCTTAGTGTTTATTCTTTTACTGTGTTTTCATGGTTGTATTGCAGGGGTGTAGAGCCTAAGGTATGAGGGCCAAATCCAGCCATCTGGGTGTTCTCGAAATGTCCTTTCCCCCAACTACCAATCACTTGGCGGTTTCTCTGCTTTTGTGCAGTTTTCCCTCCTAAAAGGTTGATACATCTCTCCTAAGGATTAACTAGGGTGACCATATGAAAAGGAGGACAGGGCTCCTATATGTTTAACAGTTACATAGAAAAGAGAATTTCAGCAGATGTCATTTGTATATATGGAGAACCTGGTGAAATTCCCTCTTCAACACAGCAGTTAAAGCTGCAGGAGTTATACTAGAGTGACCAGATTTAAAAGAGGGCAGGGCACCTGCAGCTTTAACTGGTGTGATGAAGAGGAAATTTCACCAGGTTCTCCATATATACAAATGACACCTGCTGAAATTCCCTTTTCAATACAACTGTTAAAGATACAGGAGCCCTGTCCTCCTTTTCATATGGTCACCCTAGATTAACTACTGGCAGTAAGACCTGTAAACTAAAATAGGCTGGCATTTTTAGCCCTGCCACTTTGCCCTCACCTACCAATGGAATGCACTCCAAAGAGATTTTCCAAAATGAAATTTAGCCCTCAGGCTAAAACAGGTTCAACACCCTGTACTATTAGATTGTGTTTCACTGAAGATTTTAATGTTTTTGGCATGTATATAAAATTGTGCACTGTGAGCCACCTTGAAGGTCCTGTTAGGGCCAAAAAATGCAGGGGAGAAATTGAATAAATAATAGCAGTCTACAAAACTACTAGTGATACTCTACTATTCACGGCCAGAAGATTGCGTGTATCCTTTTTAAATTCCAAAAGCCTGAGAACGCTTAACCTGTTCTTACCTGAGAATGTGTTACAGATTCTGTATCTGTTGTGAGATTTCAGCAGACTTGATAAATCTGGCAACCAGTGACAGCCCTAAAAAGGAAAAGGAGAGCAGGAAAAGAAGGATAAAGTTATTTCTGAGGGGGCAGGGGCAAGCTGTGTCTTGCAGGCACAAGCTGTCAGGAAAAAGCCAGGAGGTTTATTATTATATTCACAGCTACTGTTCTAGCTACTGTTCTGCTGGAAGTAACTTACTACCAGTACTGCTCGAAGACATTAGAGGGTCATCTAATGCTGCCCCTGTTGGCAGCTGATTCTTCTTTGCCCTGTACTGATTTCTTCATTGGAAACTGTTTTTGCTTCTGCATTGAAATATGCCTTTATCTCTTTTTATCTATCCCTTTTATCTTTGCTGACATAATCCAAACGTTCCCTTTTATATGACTGTGAACACATTTGATAATACCTGTAAACCATCCAAGAGGGCTTCTTAGTTCTGTTCTCATCCCTTGCTGGATATAGGGCCGTAAGAGAAAAATTAGAAGCTAATCTGATTTATTGGCTTGTAAATGTATTGCTCTGGGCAGATCAGGAAATGAGAGGTATTAGGTAGCCAACAGGCTTAGATAATCCCAATTGTTCTCTGCAGTAAGCTTTATAGTTAACTGCAAGCCATTATTTTAGGGTATATTTTTCCCATAAGAAGAGTTAAGCAGGAATTTAGACTAGGCCAAAATATCCCCCTCTCAGTTTCCGAAACTATTCCCATCCTGTGAAAGTGGAGGTCAAATTTCTACTGGTTTCTGGGGTTGGGGGTTGGACCTTACCATTTTTAACCTTACAAAGAGGCGAAGTGTTTTCCTTCCCACCCACCCCTTTCTTCCTTTAATTTTTTTAAAACCCACACTGCTCACAAGAGGCACAAGAGATTCTTTGTAGGTTCCTGCCAGCTGTGCTTCTAGAGTGCCATAGGAATAATTGGATGTGCCATGACCTCACTCTTGGGTTTTCCAGGAAGTGCTGCTGGTAGGAACACATGGAGAGAGCCTTGTCCCACTGTGAATGGCAAAGAGCCTTTTTCGCAAGTTAATAAAAGGAAGGAAAAAAGGGAAATCCTCAGCCATCTTGTAAGATAAATGACACATCCCTCTCCCTCCAGTAAAAAAAAAAAAGGGGGGGGAGTCATTGTTTCTTTTGAGACGGGTTCATTTGAGTCGGGTCAAGAAAGAAATTTGTGGCCTAGCCTTAGCAGGAGTACCAAGAAAAAAGAACTCCTGTCACCTCTAACGGTGTAACTAAACTACGTATTAAAACTTGTTCCCTCGCATCAGAGAATCCTGGGGATTTTTAGAGAATGCTCAGTGTTCTCTTCAAATTGCCATGGCACTTAAACTGGCACAAAAGCAATAATATTTTATTCACATCACAAACACCTGAGGGCCTGTACATGTGGTTCCCTACCAGAGGCCAGTTCTAGTGTGGATGAAAAGGAGTACATGACAGTATGTCCTATTAAACTATTGTGAAGAATTCCTTTATCAGACATACATGGTTAGTAATGAAGTTTACAGCTCAGGATTTTACAGCAATCTAGGGAGAAAGTGGCCTGTTCCAGTCTAGATTTTAATTTAAAAAAACTAGAGGGAGGGTGGGAGAAAATATTTGTGAGGTAGGGCATAAAAAGAAGCTGTACAACGCAGATGAATTTTAAATACAGACAATGAGGAAATATGTTAGAGTCCTTACTAAGGTTATCTAGAACCATGCTCATTCAGCGTTTCTTCATATTAGTTCTGGTTGACAGGGGAACAGTGTCTTGGTTCGCATGATACAATATCCCACCATGGCTTAATTTATCTGTGGGAGGCTGTCATGTCATGGGGATAGAGAAGCAATGTAGGAGGCAGCAGCTGACAAAGTTAAACAATTATGTAATGCACAGGGCACACAACTGTTAAACTTATAATAATATACAAAACTGGGGTGAGAGAATTTTTAAAATCTTTTATCACATATAGTTTTTTATCACCTATAACAATTATTTAAATTCTATGCATATAACATCATTGCTGAGGCTGAGATAACAACATTACTAATATGGCTGAATAAGAAGTGTTTGAACAACAATTAAACTGTTGATGAAGGAGCACAATTCTGAACAGAAATATTTTAAACAGAAGAAATAAGCAGTTTTTTACAATGTTATATATAAAGATAAATACAGGCTTCCGGTATATTTTCAACCTGTTCCATGAGTTGCTTCTTCAGACAGAGATTATTGATTATTAACTGCAAAGACATAATTATTAATAGATAGAATTTTAGTGAAAACCCCGAAGGACTGTTTACACATCCAGTCTTATTTTTTATGTAAAGTATTGTAAACTCATGTCATGCTGGGGGCCCATGGGTGCAATTTTTGCATGACTTCTGTGTGCACCCAGCATGCTGTGATTTGTCATGTCACTGAGGGTTAGACAACCCTCAAATAACCCATGGCTCCTCAGGTTATTCTGAGACATTTCTATTTTATTCGCCAATCAGTGTCGACAGTACTGGACTAAATGGATCAAAGGTCTGATTCAGTATAAGGTGACCTGGTTTACACTTAACAACAAACTGCAGTTTAATTAGCTATGGTTTGTTGAATTGTGGCTTGTCATTATGTATGAACCTGAAAATATGGTTTACTATGAGCCTGTTCAGATGTCATGTAAGGCCACCATGGATCGCTGAAAAATGCGATCCTCAGTGTCTTAGTGTGCTGTGTAGCGGGTACGCCCCCCATGATGGTTGCACTACCCGCACCTGCTACCCACCTGCTGCAATTGGGTTAACGGGCTTCCACTGTGGTTCCCGTGTCATCTGACGGGATCCCTGTGGTTAGATTGACATTTTGGGGTGGGGGTGGGGAATGGCAGTGACCCTATAGTTCGTGGCAACACCACATCCGGTGACCCTCTTGCCACCATAGCTTTTCTCTATGGTCACGCGGCCCTTTCTTTTTGTTTTTCACAATGAAGCGGATGCCGGGGGCTCGTTTACACTAGGATCTATGGCTAAATTGCACAGAGGAGTTACAGGTAACTTTGGAGGGAGAGAAAGGAGTGGAACCAAGTGGCGCCATATGGTTCCTGACATGTGGCAGGCCTGCTTGTTGTGGTTCTGTTACCTCTCCCCTCTCCATAGTTACTGTGCCCCCCTCCTTGCACGTCTGGATAGGGCCTAAGGGTTGTTAACTATGAACAATCCACAAAGAGAACGCATGGTTTGTTGTTGGGTTGTGAACTGTGAGTTGTTTAAACCATGGATTGTCAGTACATGCAAACCCAGAATTGTGGGTTGTTCATGGGTTGTTTTGCCAGACTACAGAGGCAGTGGGCAAGAGTGGTAAAGAATCCCAGCCTTTTTATATATCAGTACTGTAGTGCCGCAGTGGTAGTTGGAATACAGGGAGGGAGCAGGTGAAGGAGGAGGAGGGAAGCAAACAACCCAGGGACTGAGGAAACCAACCATGGTTTGTTTGATAAATCTGCCAGACAAAACCTGGGTGGGGCAACAAACCATGGTTTAAATAACTACATGCAAACCAGGCCGGCAGCTTCCTGTGTTTCACCAGAAATGCAATACTTTGTAATGGAGTTAACTTACACATTCAACTGCCACTTATGAAATATGAAAAAATCAAATAATCTCCAGACATGAGTGAACCAGCCCTTTGACTCAGTTCTAAGACCATTGGTATAGTTGCAGTTAAGGCAGCATGTCCAGTAGAACTTAGTATATCAAGTAGGAAAGATCTCCTATGTTACGTCCTGTGGCCTCTTATGAACTTCTAACCATTACGCTAATAAAGTAGAAGTTATAAATTACCATGTATTTGCTGGAAAATATGAATATAACCTAAGGCATTTCTGAATGTCACATTGATGTACTTCAAGTCTTATAATCTATTCTGAAACATACTGAAGTATTTTTAAAGCATATTGTGGAAGTAGTAGATTTTTAAACAAGTTGAATAGTTTTGCTAATATTTGATTTCTTCTTTGTAACTTTACCATCCTTTGTGCATTGGTATGCTGCTTTAAAAAGTTATGGTTGGGTTTATCCATATTTAACAAAGCTATTTCTATGTTTTTTCTCCAAGCGCTTAGCTTCAGTGGGACTCGATGCCAAAAACACAGTCTGCATTTGGGACTGGAAGAAAGGAAAATTACTGGCGTCAGCAACTGGCCATTCAGATAGGGTAATCAGCTAATGAGCTTGACGTATATATTTTTTCTTGTAATGTTCTGAAATACTTCCTGTAACCTTTTTTGTTTTTCTGAAGTACCTATCTATTTTTATGTATATATATATTAAGCTAATGCTCACGGAAATCTGATAATTATACTTAGTTTGTAAAATACTTGTGGGAATCATATTGTTTGCTATTATGGAAGGAAAATATACCTCAGCATATATATATTTTGGCTTAAAAGTAGCCATAGGGGTAGCTAATTTGACAGGAGAAGGGACTCTGGCAGAGAGATGACCTTTCGCTCTGTTTCATTTCCCTGATCAAACCTCCCCCTCCCTTCCTGGTTGCTCTTAAACCTGGTGGGAGCAAAGTCAGGTCCATGTATCTCGTCCCCTCTCAATAGGACTTATAGAAGCTCTGTGGGAGTGTATGCAATTTTGGTCAAATAAATAGATGGGGGAGGGAAGTTTAATATTCCCTACGCATTACCTCTTCCCTGATAGCTTCTTTGAATACCTGCTTTGAATTAAAAAGGGGAAAAAAGAAAAGATACTGGGAATCTCCCATTGTCCCATGTCATCCGGCACTAAAGGGTCATGAAGTGAATGTTTGAAAATTTAACTGGTGGAATAACTCTGCTCAAAAATGGTGATCAAACAAATTTGTATCTCTTTATGTAGGTGTTGCCTCCTTCGTCATCAAGGCTCTTTTCCTAAATCGTTTATCTAGAGCAGTGGTGCTTAAATTGTGTTCTAGGAAACACTGGGTTTTTAAATTTATCTCGTATACAAACTTCCTTCGAAGATACTTTGCCCATCACTGCTAGTGTTCCTCAATGTGAAGCTACAGGGGAGTGTTTATTTAGTTATTTGATTAATCCCCCCACCTTTCTACCAAAAAAAAAAAAAAAATGGCACTCAAGGTGTTGGGCTGAGCCAGCTCCACGTTTGAGGGTGCCCTCGGTAAAGTGCCCTCTGGTGGGTTTCCTATGTCAGTGGGGCCTAGGTACTTACCTGGTGGTGGCAGCTATGTTGTGGGAAACTAAAATGTCAAGTTTAAGCTGGCCAGTACAGGGGAGCCAGAGCAGATAGAAGTACATTGGTGAGTCCTGGGGCCCTCAGCAGCTGCCCAAAGACAGCACATACTGATGCCAGATCTGGTGTTGGATGTATACTGCAGTCAGCTTAGCTTATGCAAAGCAAGCATGTTTACATTAATTCGTTCAATTGATATAATTTGCCCTACTTCCAGAATTGTGGATTTTGCACAATATAGAATTTGGGGGAGGGATTTTGATAGTGGAAAAGCCGGAGGAGTTGGACATAGATGGAGTTTACTGATGGTAATAGGAATGTAGGAACAGGACTACTAGCAATGTAGGTAGGATGTGCTTAATCTGGCAAACTAGGCTTGACATTTTGTACCAGAACAGGTTTTAAAGCACATCCATTTCCTTCAGCTCTGCTATTACCAATTCTGTAGTTATTGATATTTTCCCATTAATTTCCCAGTAAGTGTTAATTTTGCCATCACCTATATAGATCCTGCTCGGTATTGAGGAAGAGAGACATGAGTGAAATAAAGACACTTACCAAGAATTAATTATGCAGCCTGCTTTCACGATGCATTTTCACCTATGTGAAAAGTCAGCTAAATTCACATCCATATTGTAGTTTTGCTAACAGAACAGTAGGACTTTGTTCAAAACCATGAAAAAGTATATTGAACTTCTGACATTTCTGAGATTTAATATATGTGGTTTCTAATTTAGTGTAGCAGTTTTGAATATTCTTTGACAGATTTTTGATATTTCCTGGGATCCATATCAACCCAACAGAGTCGCTAGCTGTGGCGTGAAGCATATTAAGGTAAATTTGTTTTGATGCTTTGTGTTACGAATGGAGAAAATTCTTTATAATTTCTTGGCATGTTATTTTACTAACTTCGGATTTTTTCAAACTGTAAATGTTATGTAGCCAATGCAGGCTAGTGTGGCAAACTCCCAGTGCCTTTCAATATTTAATTATTTATCATTATTATTAGTATTTATTTAATTATTTATCATCATTATTAGTATTATTAGTATTTATTTGATTTCTGTATTGCCCAATAGCTGAAGCTCTCTGGGAGGTTTATAACAATATGAAGTGATTGCAGTGAGAGACTGATTATCAAACTAATTAGAAGGGACCTATAGTGTAATTTTAAAATATTTGTTTCCAGTGTGAGTCTTGCTCTCCATTTAACCGAAGATGGATTGCTTTAGAATAAAGATTACCTGAATTGGCAGTTTAAATAATCACCAAATGACAAGGTCTGTAAGTAATCACCAAATGAAGAGGCCCAGTTGCAATCACAAATTTCCATCAAATTTCTATTTGTACTTCAGTTTTGTTTTTGTTTTTTGAATGGTACATTTTCATCAGCTGCTTTGCCCAATCCAACATATTGATTTGCAACTAAACTAGAACCCAGTCCATATTTTTCTTTGCTTTCAGAGTAGTACTTGAATATGTTGTCTTGCACGCACATACACACACATTTTAACAATGATATAGTTTAACATTTTTTTCAATCTTACCAATTATGCATAATATATATTAGGGATCAAGGAAAGATGATGTTGATGATGATCAATTTACCTGAAATGTCTTTTCCATGACCCAGAAGATACATTTCTATTATGCATTAAGGTCATAAATATTTTAACTGGAAATCTTCGCTGATCAGAGCTCAGGGCGAACCTTTGTAGATGGGCCATGGGCATTGTCATATAAGGCTGATTAGATTTGGAAGTCCAGGTGACTGCTGCTGATTCCTTTAGTTTGGGACAGTGAATACTTCATCCACTTTGGTCCCTGCCGGGCAGCTGATTAATAGGGACCATTAGGCCATACACTTACATATTAGCCTGGTTCAAATATTGTGCTAAATTATGGTTTATCATTACATGAATGAACCTTGGGTTCCCACTCCCCTGCTCTCTCCTCCGGTGCGGTCACAAGGAGGAGGTTGGAGGTTTTTTGCTTCTATTTTCAATTAACCGCAGTTAAACGTTATCTCCAAACCCTAACCCATGGGCAGTGGTCAGGAATATTGTGAATTGAAGTCCCAACATCTAAATATCTACTTTCAACACACTCCTGCCATAAACTGTGGTTAATTTTAACTATGGTTAGTGAAAATAAGCCAGTTTCATAAATTTAAAATTTATTTAAAAAGATGTACAAATTTTGGATTTTTTTAAAAAAGAAAAAAGATACAAGGCTCCTGTATCTTTAACAGTTGTATAGAAAGGGGAATTTCAGCAGGTGTCATTTGTATCTGGTCAGGAGGGCAGGGCTCCTGCAGCTTTAACTGTTGTGATGTAGAGGGAATTTCAGCAGGTGCCGTTTCTTTACATCTGTTAAAGGTACAGGAGCCCTGTCCTCCTTTCCATATGGTCACCTTACCCAATGTGGTACTGTGTTGAGATCATTTGTGATGCCTTGTCAAAAGAGGTGCTGTTTGTTGTGCCCTGCAAGAAGCTTAAGCCGTTTGGGTTTTGGGTTGGTTTGTTTTTGGCACCTGGGATCTGTAAAATTACTCTGATTAACTCTAGCAATTGTCATTGAAGCCAGATGCATAGCTATAAACAAAATCATGCCAAACATTAGTTTACCACCATTAAACACTAATATTCCTGAAAGGTAATCAATGATCCAATCTGGTGGAGATAGCCGTAAATTGCTTTTGAAACCCTATGTTATTAGAAATGTTGTATCTTGAAGAAGGAGGCGTTTAATGCTGGAACCTCTTTCCAGGTTCTTCCCCCGACCCCCAAGTAGATAATGTTGAGCACTTGACAGCTGAGCACTTGATAGGCGGAACTCTGAAAATCTGATAAAACAAATGAAGGGGGGGGCAATTGTGCACCCCCTTGGGCAGAAAAATAGGGGGAAATATTTCAGCCCCGTTTTCTGCAAATAAAAGAGTTAAAAAAATAATAAAGGTTCTGACTGCAACCGGGATTGCGATTGGAGCTGGGACTGGGGACTTGCAGACAAGATGGGTTCTGCCACCAAGTCCTCTGAGATACTAGGAGGAGCCAGCAGGAGGTCCAAGGGGGGAAGGAGGGGGAACAACCCACAATGAGCCCAATCGTCTGTCAGGCTCACCATGGGTTGTTCCTGACGACATCCCACAGTGTGGTTTATTTCACAGGGTGGGTTGTCATGTCATGTGAACTCAGCCAATGTATTTCAAAAAGTCTGGAAAAAATAAAAGGTCTTTGCCCAACACCAAAATGACTACGAGGAAAGGGCTAACAAAGAGAGTTAGCAAGCCATTAAGAGATTGTTTAGGAATGGCTTTTAGGGTTTTTTGTTTGTTCAGGAGTATTGTCATAGAAGGTTTTAGAGGACACACCTGTCAGAAGCTAGAACTTTATTGTCTGTCTGCAACAAGGACAGAACAGTGACTGGAAATTCGTGATTCCACCAAGGTATAACTAGCAACTCAAAACTAATAAACAACGTTTTAAAAAACATTCACCCAAACTCTTAAAAAAGGGCGAAATAAGAAGGAAACACAGACTTGTCAGAAAACTTCTGTTCTGGCCAGTCTCTTGTTCCTTACAATTTTTGTAGGTATTTTCAGTGTACAAAATGCTTTACAGTTCTTATCCCTCTCACCCTTACAGCAACACTGAGTCATAACATAAATAATAAATTGTCCGTGAATTTATTTCAGAGCAGGAGTTTAAAGTTTGGTGCTCTTTTGCTACTCCAACCTTCGTGTTCATTTTTTTAGTTTTTAGTTTTGACTGAAAAGTTTAAAAAATGACCTTAATTTTATATCAAGAAGATGGTTGAAGGTATTAGTCTGTATCTAGTCTGCACACTTTCAGGGCATTCTTTCATTATGAACTTTAATAGGTTTTATACCAATTTAAGTTAATGTTATTTATTTTATTTTATTTACATTCCATCTTTCTTCAACAGAGCAGAAGGTGGTGTACATGAGGTTCCCAGGCAGTCTCCCATCCAGGCACTGACCAGACCCAAACCTGCTTAGTTTCAGGAAAGTTGCTGTGTCATGTGCCTTCAGACTATGCCCTTGGACCAGACTTCCCCCAAAGAATCCTGGGATTTGTAGTTAGGTAAGGGTGCTGAGAATTCTCTATCCCTACCCCACCTCATCTGCTGCAGGCCTACAGTTCCCAGGATTCACTGGGTTGAAGGAACTATTAAACAAATTTGATACACCCTTGTTCAGCTATGGAGTGATTGGCTTTCTCTCTGTGTATACAATTCCATTCTAAATGTTAATAGAAATTTATTTTACTTCTTAAGTAGAGACAGATTAAAGTAATAGAGCTGAAGAGAATACCAAAATACTGTGATTTATCCTTCATTTTCATATCCATTTTGTTATTACTTTATCCTCAGCTCCTCAGATTTATTCACTTTACTATTGTTTTCCTGTTCCTGTTATTGCTTTTACTTATATTTAAACCTGACTTTTATCTCTGCCATGTGGTTTTATGCTGCTTTTTTGTGTTTTGCTCTTAATATGTGTTCTTGTTTTATGTATTTTAGTTGCTTTTGTGTGCTTTGATCAAGTCGAGTGCTCTGATAATTCATTGAAGGGTGAAATATAAATATCCTAAAATAAATAAATAGAAGTCCTTTATGCATTTAATGAAGAAAGTTGAAACAATTGGGTACTCTTGCTAGGTTTCCAAACACCAACATGGAGCTATGTTCTACCTTGAATCATAAATGCTGCAGACATGCTTTTTGTTATTTTTCATTCTGTAGTTTTGGACACTGTGTGGAAATGCCTTGACAGCCAAAAGAGGAATATTCGGCAAAACAGGAGACCTACAAACTATCCTCTGTTTGTCCTGTGCAAAAGATGATGTTACGTACTCTGGTGCTTTAAATGGAGACATCTATGTCTGGAAAGGGCTCACCTTAGTCCGCACAATTCAAGGAGCTCATGGTGTAAGTTGCTTCTCAGTGCTGCTTTATGAAAATGAGGCATGTCCTCTGAACTCTGTCTGTCTGTTATGCCACTGAGATAATTCAAGTGATTGCATTCTCTGTCATGCTCGAAGAGCTCTTGGGGAGTTACATTAATTCAAATGATACTTAGTAGATTTTATATTCTTATCATTATTACTTCGCTGCATCTTGTGTTATTGCTGAAGCGGCTGCTTTTTGTACTTATGACACTGATTTGGCTTTTCTCAGTATCACCTTGACAGCCATAAAAAGCCTCTGGATCGGGAAAGTATTTCAGATTTTAATAAACTAATGTTACTTAAGAGGATGTCCTACTAGAATGACAAATGCTAGAGAATTAAAATTTCAGCCTTGTGTAGAAAAAAATCGCATCATGTCCCCTAGCACCTTAAAGACTAACGAGAAGAGGGGCATGACCTATAAGCATTGCTATAGGAGATTCTTAATATAGAATAACATGGCTTACAGCATCTTTGTAACGAATATTCATTCTGTCAGTTGAGAAGGTGAATCCACCTTCTTTCAGTTCTAGTCAAAGCTTTCATGATGGCTGAAATGAGCTCACTAAACATTGTTCTGGTTACCTTGGTGCTTGCAAGATTATATTCTGCTTGGTTTGTTTGATTTTTGTGAGCTTGGTTATTTAGCTAGCCATTAATTCATTTCTAGAGCCCCAGTAAAATTCCATTAATGAGGTAGGGCCATTGCACCATAAAGCCTGTTCTGGAAGCACCTTAACCCACTCCCAGCAGACTTTGAGCTCCATCAGGTGAGCATTTTATTGTATGCTCGTTACTGGGCACTCACGGATTTTCGTGGGTCCCTCTCACGACATCATCTGCCTCCCACCCCTTCCAGCCTCCTTTGTGCAACAAAAAGCACCCCAGCAAGTCCAACTTACTTTTAAAGATGGAAGTTGCTGCTATCTCCTGTGGGGGATCTACACTACTGTTTTAAAGTGCTTTAAAGTGCTTTATAACAGTTTTGACAACTGTTGGGGCCCAAGACACACTGCATATACAGTTTTCAAAACGTGTTCAAAGTGCTTTAAAGCGCTTTAAAAGCAGTAATGTAGATCCCCCCCTGCTGTGTGCAGGAGAAGCAGCACGATCAAAATGGCCCACTGAATGGGCCATGTGTACATTATTTACGTCCTCTTTCAAAGGAGAAAGTAATGAGGGACAAATGCGTGGATAGAGACGCAATGGTAAGCAAATGTGATTTCCCTCCTTTTCTTTGATAACAAGTATTCTCAAAGGGCTGAACATGAATGACTAATATGCCCGTTTTTGCTGCCTGCCTGGTGTCCTTTGGTCCTTTTCTGGTCAACTGTGCTTAGCTTGGTGAATCACATGTTTGTTTATTTAAACATCAAAGTGCCAAATGTTGTTATACAGAGGCCACTAATGGAAAGATTTGGCCTCTGTTAGCTGATATATGATGGAATTGTCAAATCATCAGGTTTTATAAATGTTTGGAATCTCACAGAAAAGACATGCTGATGTAAATCCATCCAAACGGTGTTGCATTTAATACTTTTGCAAACAAGCTTGTACTTTAAAGCATCTTGTGATGGAAATTCAAACCTACCGTGTTGTTCATTCACAGGCTGGAATTTTTAGCATGTATTCATGTGAGGAAGGTTTTGCCACTGGTGGGAGAGATGGTTGTATTCGGTTGTGGGACACTGATTTCAAGCCAATAACTAAAATTGATCTCAGGGAGACTGAGCAAGGATACAAAGGTAACGAAATATACTTTCCTTAATGAGATTTACATTTAAATAATTGAGTTTACTATACAATACCAGATATGGGTGTTTTTGCACTCCTTAAAAATCTTCTCTAATGTTTAAAGCTCTTTAATAGTTGGAATTGAATCCATATTGCTATGATCCTGAGGAATCAGTACAATACATGCAAGAATTAGAATGTGTGTTCCAGATTTTTCCTTTGTTTTCATTATTGCAGCTTACAGCACTAAATCTGTTTGCTTTGTAAATGTCTGTAAGTGAAACAACAGCAGTATGTTGTTTTAATGCTGGGTGCTGCAACAGCAAAATTGGAGGTAGTTAAATGGGCACATGTCTGGATATAGCATGCATATGCAGATTCTAATATGGAAAGTTTTACTCTGATCTTCACAATGTCTACAGTTAACACTGGAAGTTGCCTTAAATCAGGTCAGACTATTTGTCCACTGAGCTCAGTATTCAGAGGTGGCTACAGGTCTGAAAGAGCTCTGGAAAAGTGTTCCCTTGTGGGATTCCTCCTTCATGGTATATTTTGCCTTGTGGTAGTGTTGCGAGCAGCAGTAGCAACACTCAGAGCAGTGCCGGACAGATGTGCCTAGTCACCACTTTCATTTCCTGCTGTAATGCCCTGTCAGGAACATAATGGAAAATTTAAATAGTGGTTAGAGCCATCTTTCTAATGCTGGTAAGAGCACTGGGGCAAAATATAATAAAATATGTAAATAGGGTTGCAGGGTAGACATAAGTAGTGAGCCTCCCTTGAATGCTTGGATCCCCAGCAGTGTTCAAGGATGCCAGGTGCCAGCATCAGCCCTGCATGGTAACCTCTCCACAGGTAGATGAGGTTTGAGGCCATCACTGGCTAGCTGCTTTTCCTCCAGCAACTGTCACAAACTGAGGCCATGGCTAGACCAGGCGATATCCCGGTGATCGCCCTGGGATCATCCCTGTGCGTCCACATGACACACAGGGCATCCAGGGAGCAGGGAGGGATGATCCCTCCCTTGGCCCAGGATATCGCCCTACCCTTTTTCCCCCACTTTTTCCGCCATCTTGGGATGACCCTGAGACCGCAGAACGTGTGGCTGGGCGTCGCAGGTTGCCCAGCTCCTTGTGAGTAACCAGGCACAGCTACCGTATTTCTTCGATTCTAAGACGCCATCGATTCTAAGATGCACCCCATTTTTAGAGATGTTTATTTGGGAAAAAAGGGCATTTTAGAATCAAAGAAATACTTCCCTCACTGCCCAGCCAACCTCCTCCCCCCCCGCGCTTTCTTCTAATGGTTGTATCCTTTTCTTTTTTCCCTCTGTGAGAGAAGAAACTGCCGTTTGCGCGGGAAGAAGGGGAGGCGTTGAAACAAAGAGTAAACTTAACTCTCCAGTCCCGCTCTTTACTTGTCTGTGCACCAGGGGACGACGACACGCGAGTAAGTCCCATGGAAATCGATGGGACTTACGAATAAATTTGCCTAACAAAAAACCAGGTGCTTACCCAACCAGCTCCTCGCTCGCATGGCTCGAGGCTGCTGCAGGAGCTTCCTCTTTTCCTCTTACCGTATTGCTTCGATTCTAAGACGCCATCGATTCTAAGACGCAGCCCATTTTTAGAGCTGTTTATTTAGGGGGAAAAGTGCGTCTTAGAATCGAAGAAATACGGTAGTAGATAGAGGTGTAAACTATGAATGTTTTCTGATCTTGGCCTAATCTACACCAAGCAGGATATTGCACTATGGAAGTGGTATGAAAGCGGTAAATAAAAGGTAGGTGCCGCACCAAGCAGGATATAGCGGTATGAAAGCAGTTATACGGTATGTGTCAATGGGCCTCAACAGTTGTCAGTGCACTTCAATACCATTATAAAGCAGTAGTGTGGCTCTGGCCTTTTATATACCGCTTTCATACCACTTTCATAGTGCAATATTCTGCTTGGTGTAGATTAGGCCCTAGGACTAGAATCTGAAACTACTGTTTGGGGAGGTTCTGCTATATAAGTCTTTAGAAAATTGTTCAGCTTAAGATTTTATCATTTGATAAAATGTGCAGTTTCTTTTTAAATGCAAAAACTGGCCATAAGTGATTTTGGTTTCTTGAGATGTTTGGGGTGGTTACTAGAATAACATAAAACAGAATTTCTGTCAGTGGGTTTAATATAATCTTTCACACATATGTAATATTATCATGAATGTAATTCATAGCATCCAAAAATGAAATCTTCCTACGAACCATATGGCATGTAACTTTTAAGTGATTACTGATAGAGTTGATCCAAGTTTTATGTATTCAATAATTATGTCAGAGATATTACTTATTGACAATCACACACCTCTTACTATATTGGATGTCAGTTACATAATACTACTACTACTAATAATAATATATTTATTTGTTATTTGTTACCCACCTCTCCCTCTGGATCAGTTCTTTATATACTTCCATACCTCATGAGGGGGCAAGGTCCATTCTAGAATCTTTCTTGGATTCTTATCCCATTTTTATTGGATTTATTGGTTATTTTATTGGATTTATTGGTTATTGGTTATTTTGGAAAATAATTATGAGTTGACACTCATTTTTTTATTCAATTAAAAGGGTAGTCATGGATAGCCCAGTAGCATCCAATATTGCCAACATCTGTATGACTGAGCCTGAGTATACCATCATTCTAAATTCTTTGAATAATCCCTTCAAGAATTATTTCAAATATTGTAGGTGATATATAAATGAATGTTTTATTTTGTTTTCTAAGGCGTCTGAGGTTGATGAATATTTTTATGTGGATCAACTCCATTAGTGATGACATCAAATGTATATGTCATATAGATTGTAGGAGGATGGTATCTTTATGGAGATAATTATATTGTCATATATAGCAAAAACACAGATTTCATTGTGGTTTATGCCATTGTAGCATTTTTCTTATCCTTTAAATTATTGCTGTAGATCCTCTCTGTACAAGATCTTCTTTGCAGGCTCAGTTTGGGATTCATAGGTTTTAACAGAATTAAATTTAGAGAAATGGTCACTGATATTTCTATTATTATTATTATTATTATTATTATTATTATTATTCATATAGCACCATCAATGTACATGGTGCTGTACAGAGTAAAACAGTAAATAGCAAGACCCTGCCGCATAGGCTTACATTCTAATAAAATCATAATAAAACAATAAGGAGGGGAAGAGAATGCAAACAGGCACAGGGTAGGGTAAACAGGCACTGGGTAGGGTTTCTCAGAATTTTCAAAATCCTCTGATTTTTTAAAATCTTTCTACAGACTTATCAGGGTGGAAATGATGAACCTTAAAAATGGTTACCATCATGGGCAAAAAATAAATATATCCAATTCTAGCATGAAATGATACATGAGAATAATAGCAACCAAGTAGCAACCTGTAGGGGTAATTTCAAAGGCTGTTGCATATTTTCTTTGGATATGTTTCTACATATTGTAAGGTTGAAATATGTGCCCTCACCCTTCTCTAAATGCATTCTGCCTCCCACTCTAGAGATGTATCTCAGGTATCCTTTGTGTCACCACACCAAAACTGATCACCATCCAATGAATTGACCTAAGAAGATAGGCTCAAATTAATAACTTTGGAATTAAGGGTTTCCTCCTCCGCTTTGGTCAAATAAAGGCAGTTATTTAGATGAAAAGCAAGTCTAGCGGGATTTGAGGATTGTCCAATGTTCTCACTCTCTCTATCTCTGGCTCTATATGTTTATAACTGTGAGTGAATGTGTGTGGGGGTGGTTTTTCTTCCGGAGAACCTGGCTTAATCATTTCTGTGCTGTTTCAAGGAGTCCATGAATGTATCAATAAATATATCCTGTAGTAAATTTTGAATGATCTAACTTAACTCTGTGTTACTCCACCTCATCACAGATTTACTACAGGAGATATTTGCTGACACATACAGATTGAGGATTATGTTATTTAAAGGCACAGGGAAGGCTGGTTGCTTACACAACTAACTTTGAAACATTGTTGTGAAAGGATCCCATGGCCATCCCTTTAGATGAACACCCTACAGGACAAATGTAAGCTGGGAAACTAGTAAGAAATTCTTGTTTACCAATTTCTAAAGGACAAACCTTTATCTAAGGCGCATAGAAAGCAAATGCACCTTAAAGCCTGGCATGGATCAGTTTTAGCTCAGGAAAACCAAGTGCATTTGGGGTATATGTTTTAAGGATGGAGGCAGAAAAAAATCCAGGAAGAGTGAGGGTATGTATTTCATTCATACACATGTACGTGTGTGTGTGTGTGTGTGTGTGTGTGTGTGCACGTGCTAATTTATAGGGTAAAAATATGCACACAAAGTTGTGGAGTATCCTTTGATTATGCTGGAGTAGTTTCAGATTCCATACATTTTGGAACGATCAGGAGAGCGCGAGAAAGTCACCATGATATATGGAAGGACAAAATATTTTCTTCAGAATGATTAGCAGCAATAGGGTGTCATCATTTATTTATTAATGTCATTTACCCCTAATGTGCTACTTGTATAAGCACATCAGTTATCCTCATACAGGGGGGTTAAACTGCATTCCAGTCTTGAAGGAAGTTAAGTCTTTTAGCTTAAGAAAGAAATCTCTCATTAGGTGGTCATCAAATTAATGTCATTTATTAGCCATTGAGTCTGTAGAGAATACTGGGATGGAAGTACACAAGTTACTGTAGGGATGTAGAGTTATAAACCTATGTATGATAGACAGCAATGACAACTAAAGGAAACCTCCATGTTTACAAGCACTGTTCCTCCGAATACTAGGTGCTCGGGCAAACCTTTCTTTCTTTCTATTTGCACTTGCCTTTCTTTCAAGAAAATAGCACTCAATGTGGTTTACAATCATAGTTAAATAAAAACTTGATTAAAACAATAATAAAACAAATACATTAAAAGCACAATTAAAAACACAACAATAGTGGTATAAAAATAGCCTCGAACCCAACAGAACTTCTAACATGCCAAAGCCCTGCTAAAATAAACACATTTTTTGCCTGCCAGCAGAAAGACAGGGGAGCAGCCACAGAGAAGGCCTTGTCTCACATCATCACCAAACATGTCTCTGAAGGTGGCAGTACCAAAACAAGGGCCTCCCCAAAAGATCTTATAACCCTTATTGTATGGGAGAAGGCAGCCTTTTGTGATCCTATGCTTTATACGGGTTTATAGGTCATAACCTGCTCTTTGAATTGTTCCTGGAAACAGAATGATAGCCAGTGAAGCTGTTGTAACAAGGGAGTTATGGGTTCCCAGTAACCGCCCCAGTCAACAGACTGGCTGCAGCAGATTTATTGATTACCAATTTATTTTAAAACATTTCTGTCCTGCTTTCCATCTTCATTTTGTTTTTGTTTTTATAATATTTATATAAGGAAACAAGGGTAAAATAACTTATTAAGAGAATACAAACAATTAATAAATCAACAACATTAAAACATTCTATTTAAAAATCACTCAAAGTGGCTTACAGCAATAAGTACAATTGAAAAGAACCAGCAGTCTTAAAAGTAACAACCTACAGAGAGAAATAACACAGTGGAACTGAGCCCCCATCTATACGACAACAGGATTGCTCCTCATTGAATATAAACCTGAATTTTCGTTGATTTGAATTTAGGCAAAGAGCGTCACACTGCAGCAGCAACAGTGATTTATCTCCTGAAATTTTTTTGTAGTGCAGTTATTAATGCACACATATGCACATATGATGCTATGGAGTATAGATGAGCGAAGCTATAAATTTTATCTGCGGAGCTCGTGGGGGAAGGAATGAGGCAGCAGAGGAAGATGCAAGAGGGGAGAAAGCAGCACGTTGCAAAGGACAACCCTCCAAAAAGAAAAGGTTTCCCAAAGGCAGGAGAAGTGCAGGGCATGAGTGGACAGGCGGTCAGCTCAAGAGAGAGCAGCCTCTGCTCGGGATTCTTACGCAGGAGAGAGAGAAAATGGAGGGAGACTGAACACGTCTCCTCCTTCTGACTGCCTGTTCCCCCATCTGTGGAGCTCCGCAGAATCATATACTATAATTCAAAATGAAAACAGCGCGAAGGAACGAGGGAGCTAGAGGAGGATGCGATAGGTGGGAAGGCGGGAAATCGGCCAATCACTTTGTCCTGCCCTCAAAGCTACGCTCACATGTCAAAATGCGATTTAACTCCCCAACGACACATAACTATAATGCGGTGCAAACTCGGACATTGATCCAAAGGTCACAGTAAATCGCAACTATGAATATGCACATTATTGTGTTAAAAACCCAGCATTGCGGTGAATGGGTGGCTGCATCATATGTCCTGAAACGCGAATCTGTATGTTTAGGTCGAGGTAAAGAACCTGTATAGACATGCCCCAATAAAACGAAAATAGAATAGACTGGAATAAAACTAACCCTCTCCCCAAATGGCTGCTGGAACAAAAAGATTTTAACACTGTGGTAGAAAGCTGGCCAGGGTGTGTGTATATCATCGAAAGGACCTCTCAGGGGAGGGAGTTCCAGAACCTGGATGCAATGGCCAAGAAGGCTCTGGCCCACATACATCTAATGTCAGAAACTAGGAGGCTGCATAGAAAGGCTTCAGTTAATAACTGAAGAGAGCCAAATGGCTCATACATTTGAAGGCATGTTAACAAAAACCCAAGTCATTTAGGGCTTTAGAGCTTAACACCAGAACTTTGAATTGGACCTTCATGAGCTGTCTGAGATGGTTTCCAGTAAAAATAAATAAATCTCACCACCCCATTTTGCATCTGTTGAAGCTTCTGCTGCTCTTCAAAGACCCATAGTCTAACTTGGATGTTACCAAAGCATGTATGTCAATGGCTAGCTTAGCTCTGACCAGAAAAGGGGTGCAACTGGCATATCATCCTAAACATACTGTTGGCTGTCTCTGCAACCTGGGCTGTTTCTTCACCTGCCTTTTTTCCTTGTATTGTCCCGGGATCATCCCCGTGCATCCAAATGACACACAGGGGATCAGGCAGGGATGATCCCTCCATTTTCCTGGGATAATCCTTAGTTGTAGAAAGGGCCCTGGGCTTCAAGATCCAGGAGCACTCCTAAGGTGGAAGCCTTCTCCATTCAGAACAGCCTGAGCACCTATATTTGGATCAGTGGGAACAGGCTGTTGCCTTCACGTCCTGCTTGAACAAGGCTATTAAATGTCATGCTTGGGGGCTTCCTGGAGGCATCTAGTTGACTACTGTGAGAAGCAGGTTGTTGAGTTACAGACCCTTGTATTCTTATGTGAAGGATTTATGATGATCTGAACCAGGAATTAAAATGAGGGTGACCGATCCTCCATGAAACATAAAAACCTATGGTTTTGATGAAATGTTGCAATTAAAATCAATTTTATTTGCCTATTTGGGGAACTGCGGCACATCTGTTTATTATACAGTAGAAGAGAGTTTGATCTGCTGAAACAGATTGCAAGCCTGCTAGCAGTGAGAATTAACTGTTGTGGAGTGTTCATCCATATGCACTTTGTTAACATAGCCAGTGCCAGTAAAATAGAGAGAGAAATGGGTATCTGTTTCCCTATCAGATAAAGACACCCTCAATGACAGCTCTTAAAAAAGAATAAATTGTGACTTTGTATAAGTTAAACTTCGCTGCTACTCAAACTGATGGATGAAAAATATATATCCGTATGCTGTGAACAGGCATAGGCAATAGCCTAAATGAGGGGTGGGCAACTTCTGGTCCTCCCAGTGTTGATGAACCGCAACTTCCATCATACTTCACCATTGGCTATGCTGCCTACGGCTGATGGGAGTTGCAGTCTAACAATATCTAGAGGGCCACAAGTTGCCCACTCCTACCCTAACAGAAGAAAAAAGGCATGTTGAATCAGAAAATCAGCACTCAATGTTGCCTAGGTGACATGTGACCTTCCAAGACAAATGCAGTACATCAGTTATGTATTGTGGTGTGGTAGGTGCCTGTGTTTGCAGTTGCTGGCAAGCAGATAAAACAGGAGGCTTAACATGCCCCTGGGCCAAATCTGCATGGCCAATTTAATGCTGAGGGAGGAGAGCACCTTAAGGCCGTTCATGCCAAATAACGCTGTCATCAATCTGCGGCAACGCCACAGCTTCCCTCTGGAAAAGGAAAGTCATTTCAGTATGCTGTTTTTCTTTAAACGTGGCTCCCGAGAAGTTCCACTGCAGTGTGCCCTGTCCCCCCCGCATTAAATTCTGGTTGTAGAATCATAGAATAGCAGAGTTGGAAGGGGCCTATAAGGTCATCGAGTCCAACCCCCTGCTCAATGCAGGAATCCACCCTAAAGCATCCCTGACAGATGGTTGTCCAGCTGCCTCTTGAATGGCTCTAGTATGGGAGAGCCCACAACCTCCCTAGGTAACTGATTCCATTGTCGTACTGCTCTAACAGTCAGGAAGTTTTTCCTGATGTCCAGCTGGAATCTGGCTTCCTTTAACTTGAGCCCGTTATTCCGTGTCCTGCACTCTGGGAGGATCGAGAAGAGATCCTGGCCCTCCTCTGAGTGACAACCTTTTAAGTATTTGAAGAGTGCTCTCATGTCTCCCCTGTGACTATTCATGTCACACTAGTCTAGAAGAAAGAGCAAGGGGACAGGAGCAGGCAGAAGAAACATCATGGCCTGCTCCTGTTGGACTCTCTCTCTCTCTCTCTCTCTCTCCCTCTCCCTCTCTCTCCTCCCCCCCTCCCTTCCTCCTGAACTCCTGTTCCTTGTGTGTCATGTCTTTATTAGACTGTAAGCCTGAGGGCAGGGACTGTCTTTTTTGTTAAGTGTAAGCCGCTCCGAGAACCTTTTTTGGCTGAGGAGCGGGGTATAAATATGATAAATAAATAAATAAAATAAAATAAATTACTCCAAGGTATGTGTGCACATGATTGAACTGTATAAACCATTGCTTTATGAGTAGAATTTCACTCAGTTTCCATGCTCTAGCAATATTACTTTTACTGTATTTTTATTAGTTGTATTTTTATAAAATACACGAAGTACCAACTGATTGGGGTGGTATCACTGTAGCCATAATCCAGCCAAGGTTGAATACTTTAAGTTCCATTGCTCTCAATGGGAAGTAAGTCACACATATGCTTAACTCTCTTCCATTTCAAACCATGAGATTTAAAAGTGCTTAATTTTGGCTTAATCGTGTCCATATGAATAGAATCTTAATTACTTAATTGTTGTTCTAAGACTATTCTGATCTTTCTCAGGTTTGTCCATCCGAAGTGTGTGTTGGAAAGCAGATCGACTTTTAGCAGGGACACAGGACAGTGAAATATTTGAGGTGATCGTGAGAGAAAGAGATAAGCCAATGCTAATAATGCAAGGTCACTGTGAAGGAGAGCTCTGGGCTCTGGCGGTGCATCCCAAGAAACCGTTAGTTGTTACTGGCAGTGACGATCGATCTGTGCGGTAAGGCAAGAGCATAAGAAGCATGTCCATGAACTTTTGCCATGACCATTTGGGGGCAGTCCTCATGCTTTTCGAGAAACGGTCATGATTTTAAAAATCAAGGCATTGGTGATCAATTAGCCATTCAAATACCTGTGCATCCACAAAATAACCAGAGGGCTCCACTTAATTCCCTTTGTTATTTTAGACCACTTGGAATTATTTGTTAAGAAGCACTTACATTTCTGGCCAGGCCAACCCACACTGATTCTTCCATAGTGATTGTTGCCATAAACAATTCAAAGGGGCCTTTATCCTTATGCTATGATTTTATGTTATATTTCTTGCATTTTCAGTTTGTGGATCTGGGGGAACTGTCTAGGGGAAGTTGGGGGCACGCAGCCCTTTTGGCCCAAGGGTTCAATTGGCTCTGGAGAAGCACATCGGGGGCTGCATGTTGTCAGTGGGTGGGGCCACATCACATGATTGCCCAATGTCTTTGGAGCTAACGCACACTCCATTCGCTCACACACACCTATACCCCATGAACCCATTAACTCACATATATACGTGGTGTATTTCCAGAACGGCATCTCATGTTGTAGAGGTGTAGGAATGCTGAGATGGCCATTCACATGGGGAGATGAGGGAATACCATTGGTAATAAAATCCCTCTCTTTTAAAAAAAGTCAACCTAGCTTCCCCATACCTGTCATGTTATAAGCATCCTTCATAAACACTGGCTGGAAATTCCCCCTGATAGTTCTATCTACCAGAAGTAGATTTGAAATCCCTCTCATTTCTCCCCTTTGATTCCAACTTTCCTGACTTGTGAAAAGGGGATAGTGCCCATCTCCCTCTGAGTACGAATTGGACATACCATGCCCTAAATTGTCATAATTCTGCCTCTAAAGGTCTGCTCAAGATCACATGGCCATACCTGATTGGAGGATCCACCTCCCTCATCTGCCCCCTCCCTTGATTCCATAGGGTAAAAGGAATTATTCCATATTAAAATTTGTCATCAGCAGAACATGAGTTATCCTTACTCTTTAAAGTAAGTATGAGGTTTTAGATTCCTCTTTAAGTTTATAGTAGCTTAGTTATTTTAGGGTGCAACCCTGTGCATGTTTAGAAAGAAAAATGTCCTTCAGCTGCCACCATTTCCCAACCACCCATGATTTTTTTTATTCTTGTGTAGATTATGGAGCCTTGCTGACCATGCCTTGATTGCCCGTTGCAATATGGAGGAAGCTGTGCGGAGTGTATCGTTCAGTCCTGATGGATCTCAGCTGGCACTGGGAATGAAAGATGGCTCTTTCATTGTTTTGAGAGTAAGGTAGGAAAAGAAATACATTAGTTTTAACTCCAGCAACCCTTTAAAAAAACAAAACAAAACTCAGGCCAATTCTGAAATTTGTGAATGGGTTGAATTATTATTATTATTATTATTATTATTATTATTATTATTATTATTATTATTCCCAAGTGATTGGATAAAGGATTGCAGATTGCTGTAATTCTATATATACCTACTTGAGAATAAGCCTTATTGAATTCAATAGTACTTACTCCTGCGCAGACATGTAAAGATTGTGCTGTAAAGCTGCAATCCTATGCACAGTTTCTGGAGCACAATGCCCAACTGAAGGGGAGGAGGAGTCTGGACTGTACTTAAAAAGACAGTGTCTCAATACACCACACACCGTAAAATAATTTGATTGTCGGATGTAAAGCCTTTTAGAAATGGAATTGCAAGGCAATGTAAGTTCAATGAGTCTCCATTGTGTTTTCACTCAAGCTTCACAGAACCTTTAGGAGACACTGAGTCAATAAAGCTAAATAAAAGCATTTACCATACTATCCAGCTGTAGATTAATTTCCAATAAATAAATAAATCATAAAGCACCATAAATCTGTTTTATCTTTATTTCAGACAAATGGGCATAACTGTTTTGAGAGCATAGACCTCTAAATAAAGTCTCTAAAGTTTTTTCTTTCCTTTTTTTGCACTTTTTGGGAGGTGTAAGGTGAGATCTAAACTATTTTTAAATTAATAAATGAGTATATCTTTAACTTTTAAAGTGGCATGGATTTTCTGGGGCCATTTTGCATTTACACGCCCATGGCTAACATCTTCAACACTTGGTTTTGCAGAGACATGACAGAGGTAGTTCATATCAAAGACCGGAAAGAAGTAATTCATGAAATGAAATTTTCACCAGACGGCTGCTACCTTGCAGTGGGTTCTAATGATGGCCCAGTGGATATCTATGCAGTTGCTCAGCGGTACAAGAAAACTGGAGAATGCAACAAGTCTTCTAGTTTTATCACTCATATTGACTGGTCTCTGGATAGTAAATTCTTACAAACTAATGATGGTGCAGGAGAACGCTTCTTCTACAGGATGCCATGTAAGTTCACAAGATCTCTTCATTAGCCATACTTGAGATTTTAACTGGCTACAACTAGAACTATGCAGTGTTAATTTCAAAAGTAGAACGTTAGCTTGTTATATCAATAAAGGCAAAATCTAGAGACTGGTCTGTTTAACGGATTTAGGCTAAGGAGCATGTCCCTCTAACTCAAATCAATTTGATTTATTACATTTTTATCCCACCCTTCTAGGGGCTCAATACAAAGCTTTCATATTTACCTACCTGGACATTAAGACCATCCTTGGTAGTTACTTATTCTGATGTGACGAGAACCGAGTGCTATCTATTTGGGAAGAGGTTCTAACTCTCCCCCCTCTTACTATCCCCCTTCTTATGATTTTGGCTGCTAGACAGATGTGGCATCTAATATCACGTCAATTACAGTTTGGTCCATTCTCTCATGCAAAATTGACTATATGGGGAAACCCAGATTTAAGAATTGGAAAGAAAGCATTTCTGTGGAGGACATGGACAGATAAGATTATTTTTACTTTGGATCAATTAATAGGCTCAGACAATTGAGTTTTTGTCCTTTTCAGCTCAATGGCAATACTTGCAATTGCAACACCTGCTGGAATCTAGGTTTGTTCCAGCTGTTTTTGCAGCTTCGGAGCCTCCAGCACTGTTAGAAACATTTATAACAGCTGAACTGACATGTTGATCCACGGCCCATATATATAAGTATTTAGCAGCAGTAGCTGCACAGATACAGACAATAACTTTTTTAAAAAAGGGAGAGGAGGAACAGCCCTGTTCCTCTCCTCCCTCTGTTTGTGTTTTTTACTTTTACAGAGTGGGAAAGTTCGCACTTGCGTTCCTTCCCATGCAGATTCCGGGAAGGAACGCAAGTGCGGAAGCAAGGCGCCTCACGGCACTAAAGTGTCGGCGTCAGGACAGGGGTCAAGTGAGAGGAGGTGAGTGGCTACAAGAGAGAGAGAGAAAGAGAGCCTTTTCATTGGTGGCAACCCATTTGTGGAATACCCTCCCTGTCACCTATGTTATGCTCTTCATGGTGTCAAGTGAAGACTTTTTTTTTATTTTCCCAGGCAATTACAAATTGTTTGTTAGACTTTTATTCTGCAGCTGCTTTTAATTTGGTTTTATGTTCTGGAATGGTTTTTATCTTTCTGCAGCTTTATCTTTGTTGTATTCTGTGCTGGTTTTAGTCTTTAATGTTTGCATGTTGTGTTTTTAATGTATTATACACCACCCAGAGAACTTCAGTTATTGGGCACATTAAAAGCACAATAAATAGACAAAACAAAAGCACATGGTTCTGTCCTACTGTGCAAATGTATCATCACAACAACCGTGTGAGGTAGATCAGATTGAGAGCTGGGGAGAGCTGGGTTTAAATCCCCACTCTGCCATGAAGCTCACTGGGAGATTTCAGGCCAGTCACTATCCCCCAGCCTAGCCTTCCTCACAAAACTGTTGTGAGGATAAAATTGGGGGACTCATGTAAGCATCCTTAAGTTCATCAGATGAAAGACAAGAGTATATAGGTTAATATGAAAGGGAATTGCTTAAGGTAAGTAGTTTGAAAACCACTGGAACAGAAATTGGTGTTCAGCCTCTCTTGAAACACAAATAGATAAATACCTTAATAATCTGATTTTGTTTCAGCGGGAAAGCATTTAACAAGCAAAGATGAGATCAAAGGGATTCATTGGGCTTCATGGACATGTGTGATGGGGCCAGATGTGAATGGAATCTGGCCGAAGTACAGTAACATTATAGATATCAACTCTGTGGATGGAAATTATAATAATGCCATTCTGGTGACTGGAGATGATTTTGGATTAGTTAAATTGTTCAGATTTCCTTGCCTAAAGAAAGGTAAGAAACTGCCCTTTGCATACCTGATGTTTTGTTTAGGGGTGGTGAAGATCAGTCAATATTTCTGTGGTGGCTAAAATATATTCATTCAGTGAGCAAAAGATACACTCCACATGATTAGGTGGGAACTGCATTAGGCAAAGTGCAATATAAGCAGCATGGGAGAAACAGGTCTGAGTTTTGTAGCTGCCTGGAAGGAGGAGCCTTGAGGGGATCCAATTGAATGCTGCTTGCTTGCTTTGGGCGTAATTGGTGCTACTTTACGATTATTACTATCCTTCTGATCACTGGTCTACCCTTCCTCCACTATATGTATGATTGTATTTAAACAGATATATCAAAAGTGCATAAGTCTCCACTCACAAAAATGCCACAAGTCATCTCATCCCAGCTGAAACGAAATCTGGCAGTGCTGCCCCTGGAACTTTTGCCAGTTGGCGAAGCAGGGAGCATGTAAACAGTGTATCATATCACCAGTAAGATCTTCAGCACTGGGGGTTGACCTGAACTGGAAGGTGGTCTGTTGGCCCACAGCCAATCAAAGGCTCATCTGGGAGTCTGTCAAATAGAACAAAGTAGGCAAAGTTCAGTGACGTTTGGCTGTCATGCTACCAACCAGCTATGGTCTTGAGACCTAGAGGGTGTCTTCATGGCACCAGGTTGCCACTGCATTCCTCGGAAACCCTGCACTTTCCCTCCCCTGGGGTGGTATCAGGTAATCCTGATGCTGAGGATGGAGCATCCGGGAACCAGAGCTTCCCCCAACCTCTTCCTGGTGGAAAGCAACCAATAGCAAGTTGCCTTCCACCAGGCACTGCCCGGCCACAGCTCCACTGCTACTCGAGAGCTAGATTTTGGGGCTGTCTTGACACTATCTTGCACATCCTTGCCTCACTCTGGAGAGAAAAAAGTCAGGGTAAATCCCTGACTTTTTTTCTCCGCAGCTTCGGTGGAGAGACCCAGGGTGGGTGCTTGATTGCAGCAGCAACATATAATTGATGCCACGCCACTGTACGCCCACCCCGGGGTTTTCCGAGCGTTTAGACAGCTCCCTAGAAATCCATTTGCGCTAGCCAGCACCAGATACTAGCAACCTCTAGTTCAAAATATCAGATAACTTTTTCAGCTTTTTTGCTTTCTATTTCATTCCTGCACACTGAAATCTTTTGAATCACTACGATGTGCATTTCAATTAAACTAAGAAATAGAAACTATTACGGCAGCTAGTTGCCATGTTCATAAAATATTGTTCAGGCAACAGTATATGATACCAAGTTAGAAGTTGCTGAGAACAGAGCTATTGCGCTTCCCATGTCATTCTGAGTTCTGTTGGCTTTCAGAATGCATTTTTATCAATGTCTTTTCAATTATATTTTAAAATGAACTTCAAAGTCATGAGGAGAAAGGCCTTCTGGCTACAACTTAACAGTAGCCTTGTAACAACTTTCTCTTTTGATTTGCTATTTATATCTTGTCATAATGCTATACAACTGACATTAAAAAAAGCTTTAGGCTCTACCCCAAGGAATCTACAATCAAATATGTATGGAAGAAAAACAAAACTCGAAACATCTCAATAGGCAGCCTGAGATCTTTTTGATAGATTTGTTTGAATTTCCTAAACTTGCATCTTCTTCTGTTCAGTGCTATCAATTAACTTGGTATCTTCCACAGGTACTAAATTCTCCATGGGGCGATAATATGTGGAGAGGATCTGTCTGTTATTTCCCCTTAATGAAAGACTTACTGGTTTGTTTGTTCCTCCTGTGAAGGATCTGCATGCTCAGCCAAAGGCTCATTAATAGCTTGGCTTATTGTCTGAATTTGCTCTATGACAGTGAGATTATTCACATGAACTTGCTCGCCCCTGTCTTTATAGCGGAGCTTTGGTGCTGCACTTGCGTTCCTTCCCGGCATCTGCATGGGAAGGAAGGCAAATGCTAATTTTCCGGCCCCGCAGCTCTGGAAAATTAAAAAAAGTAAAAACCAGGGTGTGTGTGAGTATGATTATATATAATTTTTTAAAATCTATTATTGTTATAAACTCTTGTTTTAAATAATATACTTTAGCTTCTTTGGACATGTGTGGAAAGATCAGATAAAAAGAAATTGGTCACATTATATTTTTTGAAATCTGGGGAAATATATAGAAATATAATTATAATTTCTCACTTTACACCAGCTTTGAGGGAAAATAATTTTCCAATTTGCTGATCAGAAACTGTTTAATGTTACAAGCCCCTAGTCGGATATGTTAAGACAAGGATGAGATAGGAACATTGTTCAGTTCAAGTGGATTCCATGAGATTTATTTATTTATTACATTTTTATACCACCCAATAGCTGAAGCTCTCTGGGTGGTTCACAAAAAATTGTATTTTATTGAGTTTACAAAGAACTAAATCATAGTCTTTTTCCAGAGAGGTAATAATATTAACCTGTTGCAGCAAAACAATGAAGAGTTAGAGCCTTAAGGACTAAGACATTTCTTATTTGTTACATATTATTTATCAAGAACTAGTATCTTATATGATCACAGTAGAGAGATAATATACCATATGCCAAATACTGGAGAATTAAAAAAACTACAGTAGAAGAAAGGGACAATAAGCTATATGAATAGGCTATTTTAATTACATTGATATAAGGATCAAGTAAGGCAGACAACATATCATTGTTTTAGTGAAAACTAGTGATCTTTATTGTTTACTGAAAAAGTAAAACATCTATGTTGATCAAATATATCATTAATTGTGATTTCATGCAGGGTATGTTGAAATAATGTATAATAATAATTGATGTTTTGATATCGATTGTTAATTTTGGAATACAATTTTATTTTAAATTATCAGTATTTGGTTTTGCTTTTTTTAATTCTAGGAGCTAAATTTAGAAAATATGTTGGCCACTCTGCACATGTTACTAATGTTCATTGGTCACATGACTTTCAGTGGGTAATAAGTACTGGAGGAGCAGATCACTCTGTTTTTCAATGGCGGTTTATTCCAGAAGGTGTAACAAATGGGATCCTTGAAACAGCACCTCAAGGTAATAAAAATCAAATCTGTTTTCACAAGTGCTGAAAGAGATTGCAATTGAAAAGAAGGCTTTGATGGGTTCAATGGAAACTTTTGATTATTATTCCTCAGAATACTCAAGTCCAACAGTTATATTACCTTTTATTTTAATATAAACCCATGGTTCCCTCAGGCACATGGGCTCAAATAATACATTATGTGCATCAGGGAATACTCATTTATTAAAGCAGTGACTTTCAAAAATCATCTCAAGTGGAAGAGAGACCTGCACAGATATATAGCTTGATGTATATCTTGTACCAATGAGAAGACTCAATTTCAATTTCAGTTGTCATCATAATTATGTATGAAAAGTTACCTGGGTGTTTCATGAAGTTTGCATGTATATAAATGAGGTAGCAACTGAATAATTTTCTTGTTTGGAAATTCATTCAAATTTCTCTAGATTTTGTAGAACCCTAAGCAGTTTTAAAGCAAACTATGGACATGATCCAAACACACATGGCTTGCCTGCAAGAGCGGGTTACTATCGCATTCTGTTTTTGCTAGTATTCATTGTTGTTAGTGAGTTGTTACCATTATGTATTTATTTATTTATTTATTTATTACATTTTTATACCGCCCAATAGCCGAAGCTCTCTGGGTGGTTCACAAAAATTAAAATCATAGTAAAACAATCAACAGGTTAAAAGCATGTAAAACTCTGTCACACACATTCATTCTTTATATTCATATTTATTTATTTTTATTTTATTTATTTAAGGATTTTTATGCCGCCATTCAGCCAAAAAAGGCTCTCACGGCGGCTTACAAAAGTATTTCTTGACAGTCCCTGCCCACAGGCTTACAATCTAAAAGACATGACACAAAAGGAAAAGGGATTGGGAGGGAGGAGGAGGAGGGGGAAAAGGAAAGCAAATTCAGGCACTACAATCTTAGTTGCAAAATATTCATCAGTTATGCAGAGTGTAATACCCTATGGGCAGTGTTCTATGCTACCTGAGAACCAGCGGGACTCACTGCTAGCGCAACAGGGAGTTAGCAGTTTGTAAATGAGCTAGAAATAAACGGATAGGCTAGTTTCTGGAATGGGACAGGTCAGCAGAACTCCCAGAAGGCAGTTCTGCTGAACTGTCCCGATCCAGTGGGGCTGCTCGCATAAAAAAAATTAAGATCTGGCAGTTTGTGGTAAGAAGGTGCTACTTTGCTCACGTTTACCTTAGACCAATATAAAATAGTACCATTGAATTTTTTGACCAAAAAGACATTATAAAAGACACCTCAACTGCTTATCTACGCCATTTTTAAGATAGAGTCCGCCATTTTGTAAGATGGCCATCATATTGATTTCTAATTGGGGGGGTTTTGGGGGGTGTCCCTATCTTAAATGACTTATATAGGCTTAAAGTGAACAAAGTAGCAAATTAGCACCTTCTTACCACAAATTGCTGGATACTTACACGAACAGACCCAACTAATCTGTAAACTAGCATTTCCACTCCTTTCCAGGATTCCTTTACAAAATGCTAATTCCCCATCGCACTAGTGGTGGTTCCACAGGCACAATGGAATAAGCAGGAGTGCAATGGCAGTATAGGATCCTCCTCTAAAATTTCAGTTATTTGTAACTTGTACTAATAGGGCTTTAGAGAAATCTTGCCAAGCCATATTGGAGCAAGTTTTGGGAAATTAACAGCTAAGATAGCAGTACATAAAAAATACAAATGGACATTCCTATTGGATACATGATCTTTTGCAGTTTGCAAGACTATATGAATTTTCAGCTGTACACTCCTACCCTTTATTAGCAGATACCTTTTCATCTTTGCAGTGACATTTTAGATGGAATTGGGAAATATGGGGAGGTATATTTTTTGAATTTTGCAATTTTTATTATTTTCTACAGAAAAAAACAAAACCAAACTTCACAAACTTAACAAAATACAATACAGTACAAATTGTAAAAACACATATACAAAACATATAAGGCCATATTCCATTTAAGGCATTCTTCATGACAGACATCTTCTTACTAGTTAGTTCCCTAAATACCGTATATTATTCTTACTTCACTTTAGGCAGCATAGAATTGTGTATTAAGACCACAGATTATATGTGGAATCCACAAACATATAAATCATTTTTTTCCAACTCTTGCAAATATTCTATCAGAGGTTTCCAGTCTGATACAAATGAGGTTGTTGATTTTTCTCTTACTAGCGCTGTAAGTTTAGCCATCTCCACCAACTCCAAAACCTTCAGCAGCCATTCCTCCGTTGATGGTACTTGTGTGTTTTTCCAGTATTGTGCATAGAGGAGTCTAGCAGCTGTTGTCATGTACAAAAACAGCGTTCCTCCTTTTTCTTTAAGTTGATTGTCCATAAGTCCCAACAAGAATGATTCTGGTTTCATTTGTAGATTTGTCTTTAATAATTTTTGCATTAACAAATGGATCTGAGTCCAGAAAGATTTTGCTTTTTTTCAGGACCACCACATATGGTAGAAGGTTCCTTCTTGTTCTTCACATTTCCAACAGTCTCCCAAGGCACCCCAATACATTTGAGCTAATTTTGAGGGAGACATTTACCATCTACACATCATCTTATAAAAGTTCTCTTTAAGTCTGGTACTTAATGTATATTTTAGACCTTTTACCCACATATTTTTGCACAGTTCCATTGGTACATTATACCCAAAATTTTGGGCCCATTTTATCATACAATCCTTTGTTTGTTCATTCTCTGTCTCGAGCTTTAACAATAGCTTATAAACGTTAGAGATATGGGGAGGTATATTGAGCTTACTTGAGAATGAGTGGGAAAATAATGGATATTATTCACAATTCTAGAAATTAGATATTAGTCACAGTCCTAAAATGTTATATATTCACAAGAGAAGAATAACACGCACAGCTGGAGATGTCTTTGAACCTTCTACTGCAGCTGTTCATACAACTGAACAGGCAAGCTAACTTCAAGTGAATAATTTTGCCACTTTTTAGGATCATCACCATAATGGAAAAGAGGAATCCATTTGAAATTAATGAGAAGGGTCACTGAAAAGGAGTGCTTAGTCAGTGCTGTGTTTGCTTTTCATCTTTGGCTTGGATCAGTCTGTACATTTGTACTGTCAAATCAGAAATACTCACTAAGTCCTTGGATTTTTGCCAGTGCTTTAAAGTATTTAGAGGTTTTACATTTATTATTGCTGGGAATGTGACTTTAGTTTTTTATTTGCTGTTGATAATTAACGTTATTTGGTGTATTCTCTCCCCTTATGCAGAAAGTGGCATAGATTCACACAGTGAAGAATCTGATTCAGATTTATCTGATGTGCCAGAATTAGATTCCGATATTGAGCAAGAAGCTCAAATCAACTACATTCGACAGGTAAGTAACTTGGAAATATAGTGTCATTAGACCCAGCGATCTGAAAATGCATCATAAATTAAAAGTATTTATTTATTTATTTATTTAATTACATTTATATACCGTCCCACAGCCGAAGCATTTCTCGAAAGAAATGCAGTGCTCATTCAAAGAGTTTTTCAATTAAATGATCTGTGGTGGTGGAATGATTCACCCTTGGGTAATATACAATGTCAGCTTTACAGTTTTAGATTCTACAAACACACACACCCCTTTATTGACTGCCAGTTACAAGCAGGCAAAGAATGTTTTAATTAAATAGGAAAATGTCTAATAAACCCTTCTGACAGAATGATTTCCATCAACAGAGGAGGTCTGTTCCCACTCTGGCCTGTAGCCCCTTGTTCACCTTGAAAATCTGCTCCAGAGAGTTGGAGGATCCTCCAAGCATGTTTAGACAGAACTCCTAAAATTCCTAGCATTTCCCAGCCTGCATTGCAGCAACATGCATAGGATTGCACTCTAATTTCTCTTTAATTACTGTCTAGTTCATTTCTTATACTTAACATTTCATTTGTTAAAATTTTAAAGTCCACAGTTTAAAGTTAAGAAAGAAAATGCAACCCTTTTGTAGTGTCTTTTATCAGTATCTGCATAGGAAAAGATAAGAAACTTTAAAAAGAACCTTTCTTGATCCATATAAATCCACCACAAATGTTAATTAATAGTCTGATCATCCTTTTAATGAAAATAGAAAAAAGTATGTACTACTAATGCAGCAAGAGGAATAAGTATGCATAAATACAATGTGTATTTTATACATATGTATAATATATTTGGTGAAGCTAGAAGTATATTATTTTATCAATTGTAGGCTCCTACACATTTGTAGGAATTTTTGAGGCATATGAAAAAGAGGCATATATATTGTATGCCACTATCAGACATTGTGGGATGGGGCAACCTACTCCCTGACTTACCACCACTTGCCCTGTATAACTATTGTTTGCAATGAGTCCTGGGCCCTTGGCCTTGAGTACCATAGCTTGAAGTCAACCATGCAAAGTTGCTTCCTCTTCCACAAGCTTTTTTAAAAAATTCTCTAGCTCTACATGCCCCCTAAAAGCTCCTCCTGAAGGTTCAGGAACCCTCAGGAGAGTTTTGCAGTGGGGGTGGGGGAATCAGCAAAACCCTCTATATACATGCAAAAGGATCTTGTGCTTGCATATGGGGATGGGGGCTTCAATCTAACATTTCTAAGACACACATATATATTGTGGACATGTATGTCCATAGGCTTTACATTAACGGAACATGTCGGCTGAGACTGCTGTAAATATGGCCAAAAAGTGTGGAAGGATGATGATGAGATGGGGAAGAAGCAGTGGCATAGAGGAACAATTGGAGAGAATATGTAGGGCTGTTGTGGCTCAGAGACCACTTAGTGAGGAACGAGGTTATAGGCAATCAGAGAATACTTGTGCTTTATAGGTAAAACACAGAGATGTAGAACGTCATCACATGGGGGGGAAATTGCGTTTCCTTACCGTTGCTTCTCTGCCCACGAGTTTGTCCCTCATTACTTCCTCTTTTGAAGGAGGAAGTAAACAACGTGCACGTTGCCCATTCAGTGGGCCGTTTTGATCACGCTGGTTTTCCTGCAAACAGCAGGGGATAGCGACAAGTTCAGTCTAAAAAAAAGTCGGACTTACTGGGGTGTTTTCATTCATGCAGAGAGAGAGACCCGGGAAAATCTGTGAGTGCCCACATTTGTCTGATAGTGCTTGAAGTTTTGCAAGAAAACCTCCAACATTTTAGAATCCTGCAACCCCCCCCCCCAAATGCTGAAAATCACCCACACAAACCTTTAAAGCTGTTTTTCAGTGTTCCAGCGGATTAAATTGATGTCATCATGCCTAATTTCATACAGCTCTAGCAGCTGTGCATTTCAAAAGCATCCCTTTAACAGCTTTACATGTATAATATCTGGGGTAAATGTTAGCAGAGTAAACCCATCTCTTAGTTCTTGTGACATTTACAAACTGCTTATGTCTCCTGTGTATGTTATAGATGTCACCAGAATCCCTTGAAGAAATTATGGAATAATGTAAATATGTATTCCTTTTTTTAAAAAAAAAAATTAAGTTGGTGAAAATATTCCAAGAGTCTTAGTGGGTATTAAAATCCCTTTTCAAGATATATTTGGATGAGATTGTTCTGCTTGATGTTTCTAGAACAAAGTATTCAGCTTTCTTGAACAGTCTGATTTTGTTATGCGGTACAGCAGCCTCCTCCATATACGGTGACTGCCAGATACGTTGAACTACAACTCCCAGCATACATATGCCCAGCATGACCAATGGATATAATGGCTAGGGATGGTGGGAGTTGTAGTCCAACACATCAGGAGGATACCAGTTTGGAGAAAGCTGCAATGTAGGATAGTGATACTGAACTTACACTTGGAAAGTATAATTCAATGCAACTGTCATTCCTTTAGGTTTACAAAGAAGATCTACCTCAGCTGAAACAGCAAAGTAAAGAGAAAAACCATTCAGTGCCCTTCCTTAAAAGAGAGAGAGCCCCCGAAGACAGTTTAAAGCTGCAATTTATACATGGGTATAATAACTTTTCAGTAGTGACTACTCTTGTCTTTTCGCTTTTATAGACTACAATTTACAGAAAAAGGTAATCTGTTCTTAGCAAAACCAGAAATAGCATCTAGATTTAGAGAGAATGTCTGGAGTTATCACAAAATCAAGAAAGACATTCTCAACTTAGGACAGCTGAATTTTCAATTAGAGTTGTGTGGTTTTGGTTCTGGGTTTTCCCCTTCCCCCAGTCAACACCCCATCAGCCATAGACTTTCAAGAATGGGAAAATGGGGTCTGTAACACAAGTGCACCGTGTGGAGTGCTTCTATTCAGGGTGCCAACCAGTCTGCCAGCCGTGCTTTTTCCTGAGATATTCCATTACACCATAACCATCTCCCCTCCCCACTCCAGCAATTAACCAGCATTCCATGCCCACTGAGCATGCTCAATACTCATTATTATTTTTGGAGGATTTTTCCCCTAAACTTTTTTGTTCGTTAGTTTTTTGTTTTTGGTAATTCAGCAAACCTTTAGTTCAGGGACAGGCAATCTGGTGCCCTCTGTATGTTTTCAATTACAACTCCTATCAGCCCCAGGCAGTGAGACAGTCTGTTTGGAAGGGAAGAGGCAAAAGTTAATCCATCCCAGTGAACTAAAAAGCGCATTTCCCCTTTTCCACCGTTATATCATAGTTGCCTTTCACAGTTATTTTCTGGATCACTGATCATTTTAACTGGCTGAAAGTCTTCTTGACTGGACCTGCTATAATTTAACAGAATGTTGTGATCTTTTGCACAAAATCGAAAACTGTACAGAAGTTTTGCTTGGAATCACTGTAGAAATATGAACTGATTTGATTCATCAGCATACAAGACTGGTTAACGAAACCATTATCATGAATTGAATTTGGAAGAACAGATTTAGTTAAGAACTTAAGTGAAACTGGAAGGGCAACATACAGGAGGAAAGGAAAATATTTGCATAAACAATTTAAAATAATAATAATTGTAGTCGTTAATTATTAATCATTTTGAATGTGACAGTAGTCACTTAACTGGCTCCAGGTAGCTTGCGGTTTGTGACATTTTTCATATATCCCAGGTTTGCCTCTCAGCCTTTTGTTATTGTACTGCTTCTCATATTATCTCTTAGAACCTACATGCTAAATACATTATTTAGAAACAAGCCCCATCGCTTTCAGCAAAAATTGCCTCAGCATAAAGGAACTTAACAATCATAGCAAGCCTTAGGAATCCTTGGCTTCCACAAGTTGCAAGATGCTTGCTGAAGTGTTTACCTTTTGCTGTGTTTTTTTTATTCATTTCAGTTACAGAGGCTATGACTGTCGAAACAATTTGTTCTACACACAGACAGGGGAGGTAGTTTACCATATTGCTGCTGTTGCCGTCGTGTACAGTAGGCAACAACACACCCAAAGGCTGTATCTCGGTCACGACGATGATATCCTCAGCCTAGCCATCCATCCTGTGAAAGATTATGTTGCTACTGGACAGGTGAGTATTTAGGAGGAATTATTATTATGGCAAACCAATGTTGTTGTTGTTATTTTAAAAAACACACCAATGAATTTACTTGATTCAATAAATGGATTTCCCCGTTTACTTATAAATTCCTGTTTGCTTGTTAACCACTAGTGATGAAGACACCTGGCTTTGCATAGATTGGAATAGCCCTTAGTTTGATACCGTGAAGTCTTCTAGCAAAGTTGCGCAGGTGGCAGAGAGTTGGACACACTGTGTTCATCCCTTCTGAATGAAGCCGCACCCACTGGCACCCCTAGGCCATAGTGTGTCCCTATAGCCACTTGAGGGAGGGGTCTGTCCACTTTGTTTCCCTGAGGGGGTGCTGATCCACAGCGGCAGCCAAGGGGCAGCCATATAACTCTGTCCCTGGTTCTAGTCTCCCCTGGCTTCAAACTGGGTCCACTTGACTCCAAAACTATGTGCTGATTAGAGAGGTCTGCCAGCTAGTGTCTGAAAACAACTGCAGCCTTCAAATACAGGGACCATTTAAATTAACTAATGCATTTTAAAAACTAAATAAACCTGAGGTGCACACCCCTAGGGTCCCCTTAGCATGCAACCATAACCCAGAGGACCTTCTTTTCTGCTGCTCCCAGACTGTGGAATAGCCTGCTGGAAGAGACTCGTCAGCTTGACAGTCTTTTAGCATTCAAGAAGGCTGTCAAGACTGATCTCTTCCGGCAGGCCTATCGAGTAGAATTTTAGGATATTTTAGTATGTTTTTAGGATGCTTTTAGGATGTTTTTAAACAGTGTCTACCATGTTTTTAATCAGTATTTTATGTATTTTATGCTTATTGTTGTTCCCTGCCTCGATCCAATCAGAGAGGCGGGTAAGAAATAGATGATGATGATGATGATGATGATGATGATGATGCCAGATTTCAGGTGTCCAGATTTCATAGTCTTGGTGCTGTGGTGCTGAGAGACTGATAGACATAAGAACATAAGAAGAGCCCTAATGCTGGATCAGACCGAGGGTCCACCTAGTCCAGCGCTCTGTTCACACAGTGGCCAACCAGCCATAGGCCAGGGATGAAGAAGCAGGACATGGTGCAACAGCACCCTCCCGCCCATGTTCCCCAGCAACTGGTGCACACAGGTTTACTGCCTCGAATGTTGGCGATAGCACATAACCATCAGGGCTAGTAGCCATTGACAGCCTTCGCCTCCAGGAATTTATCCAACCCCTTTAAAGCCATCTAAATTGTAGTTTAAAAGCTGCTCTGCCACCTTTTTTAGCACCAGCAGTCTGGTTCCATTTTGGTTTAAGCGCAGCCCGTCAAATCCTCTTTTATTAGTATAGGACAAGGATGAACAACTTGTGGCCCTCCAGATGTTTTGGCCTGCAACTCCTAGCATCCCTCACTATTGACTATGCTGGCTAGGGCTGATGGGAGTTGTAGGCCAAAACATCTGGAAAGAGAAAGTTGCCCACCCCTGTTTTAGATAATGGGAGTTGTAGTCCAACGCAGGCTGGGGAAGATTGTAATATGTGAAAGAGAAATTATAGCTTCTATAATAACAAAGGAAAGGGGAGGAGAACATTTAAAAGAAAATACAGAAGTAAGGCTTGGAGAGGGCTAGACTCCACTGATGGCTAGACATCCAAGAGTATAAATCATAGAAACAATTTTGTTCAGTTTTGCTAGGGGGAAGCAAGTAGGAATGAAGAAGATGATATATGAATCATCAGTTTGATAGTGCTGGTCAAAGGATCACCCCAAAAATAGAATTCAGAACAGAGAAAAGAAATGTTTGAAGGCTTAAAGCTTTAGTGCAGCAATTGCCAAAAGCCAAACAGCAGGAGAAACACAAAATGTACTGGAGAGACTGAAAGAGCAGCAGGAGGAGAAACAGAAGAAGACATAGGGCTTTATTCACCCTGTGCGTGCCAGTTGGGTTCCGGCTGATTTACATAATTGCCCTCAACAGGTGCGGCTTCTCGGTGACTTGTTGGGCTGGTTAACAAACCACCCAGAACACATAGCTTGTTGTAGGGTTCTGTGGTGGTTTGTTAAATACCTCCAACAAGCCACCCTGGCGGGGTTCAGACAACACGAGAAGCAGTGGGGGCTTGAATTTGCAATTGGATGCTCACTGGCGCCTCAACCCACGTGGCTCGTAAGCTAAGGCGGGTTGCAATGATCGTCTGAACCAGATTAGTGAGACAAAGCGGTGGATGAGTTGAAGAAAAAAGGCTGCAGTCCAGTTTTATCAAAAGCTGGCTGATAAGGAAGGACAGAGAACAAGAAACATAAGGTAAACTTTGTGTAAGACGAGTCCTGGGCCCAAAACCATGCAATACAGGGTGGCTAAGGTGAAATGTTTGGATGATTACTATTTATTTATTTACTAATTATAAGCATGTAAAAACATCTTTCATCTTAGGATGTCAGGACAGTGTAGAAAAGGCGTAAAAATCAAAATAAGCCGCTGATATTACACAATAAAACCATAAGACAATAAAAACAAACCAGAGGCATCAAAACAGCAAAGCCAACAGAATAATTCCTGTCAGAACTTCATGTGCAGCTGCTAAGATAAGTGCTCTCGTTTAGGTTGGGAGAGATGCTGCTATTCATGTTTGGGATACACAAACACTCAAATGTTTGTCGCTGCTTAAAGGCCAACACCAAAGAGGAGTGTGTGCACTTGATTTTTCAGGTAAGCAGCTATCTATTGCCATCAGCATGGAATATGAAACAGCTCAATTAATCTTTGTTTACCGAGGATCATCTGTTTCTTTCTCCTGTGGCTCCCAGGGGCATTCGAGAACCTTTGGAATAGCACCTCCCTCTGAAGCAGCAGGCAGGAACCAATCATGTAAATCTGCTCCAGAGAGAGAGGGCAATAGGCAGAGTAGTCCTGCCTAGTGGTGGTGAAGTACAGGTTTTTGGTGAACTCTGCAGCTCTCTGAGCAGCAGGTTTCTTTGCACCGTCCACCCCACCCACTCCTTGGGTCAGTCAACCCATTCTGTACCGCAGCCACTTCCTTCCCATGGGCAGGACAGGTAGCAGGAAAAATAGCAAAGACACGAGCCACACCACAGTGGCAGCTGCAATTATTGAGCGTGTAATAGGAAGGGCAGAAGCAAAAGCCATAGCAAGGGGGTGGGGTGTCAATTCTCAAAACTTGCTGGGTAGCATTTTGATGCCAAGAGGTGAGTGATTCTGGAACCCTTCTTTTACTTTTGGATCTCAGTGAGAATCAGGCCCATTTCTGGATTTTAAATAGGGTAATAGAAGTGAGAGGGGCTATTCTCCAAACTTTAAAGTACAGGCATCAGAGCACTTCCTGTTCTAGAACTGGAGATAAGTTGTTCCACAAGGGGAGAGGCCTCACCTTTTCAGTTGAGGAATCAGGCTGGGCTTTGGTTGCACTCCAGTCCCAAGGCCTGAACAAGGCTCTCCTGGTGGCTGCAAGTTGATGGCTGCTTCCACTGCACAGTTACTATGGGGTTAATTGAGCATATAGACACCTGCCAGAAAAGCAGTTTAGGATGCAAGGCTTCCTGCTTTTGGCTTCACACCCTTTGGAGAAGGCCATGCATGCACAAAACCCAAATGTAGTTACACATCATTGTTATTCCTTTTATTTTGTATTAATCTATAATGTAGCATTAGTAAAGACCATACTGGCGTGTTTACATGATATTCAGTGACCCAAATCAGTCTTATTCAAGGACACTGGATGCTGTGTACAAATGTTCTTTACTGCTTCTTGTCTTTCATCAGACTGTAAGCTGGCAGGCAGAGCCTGTCTCACGTTTAAATTGTATATAGTACTTCCCTTGTGGTTTAATAGGATTAGGGTTAGATAGGAGACTACTCTAAGATCTTCTGTGCTTACTTTGAAATCAAGTGCTTAGTTCTTTGGTTATATTGTCCCTATAATGGAAGGAAATGGTATTTGACATCGTTTAATTCACCTCTTGATATTTTCCATTTGGCGACACTGGGGAGAGTAGTGACAGAGAACCCGATAACAAGGTGGATTCTATAGAATAGGCAACTGATAACCCCCCCTCTAAAATCAATAATAATATTAGGAATACATTGTAGACTTACACAAGCTGTGATTTACAGAGGTCATGTCATTGTTAAAGTGTGAAACATCCAATTTAATCGTTATCAGTACCTTAAGATTTGCAACAAATGTGTTTATCACATTTCAGTTCAAGGTATCATGAACTGAACACCTTTCATGTTGTGAATTGCTTTTGTACAGCTGATGGAAAATGTTTGGCATCGATTGGGTTAGATGATAATCACAGCATTGTACTCTGGGACTGGAAAAAAGGAGAAAAGATGGCAGCAGCCAGGTAAGAACATTGTTGCATTGACACAATTTCTAACAATCTGAGCTGTATACTTTTATATATACTATCGAGTCAGAATTTTAGGATCCTGTTTCAGGAGTTGAAAAGAAGTCTACACCTTAGACCTGTATAGATGTTCTATACAGTGGCCACCAGTGCTCTATACCAGATGTTCTGCACCAGTGGCCATATGCTTCTGTGTGCCACACCATGTGCACAGTGGCCTATGCACAAAGTCAGGAAACATGATTAGTTCATTTCATGACCCTTTTCACACCTTCAAAGTTTAATGTATCCAGTTCTCTGCCTACACACGTTGAAGGTGGGAATAAGTTTCATTTTTTCTGCTGTCATGCTATTTCCACCTGTGTTGCATAAAACTCTGGGCACACATTCTGATCCACGCATTGAGGTTGGATGTACAGAGGGTGTGGGGTCTTCCACCATGATTGTGATGCCAAATTCATTTTTATAGTAAATATTTACATCTTCGCGATCTCCATGCCCCCTGCAAATCTGCTCTTGTAAGTTGGAGGACTTTGGGGAATGGTGTGAAATATGATGTGGGGGAGGGGGGATGTAGATGGAGTAGACGGTTGACGGAAATCCCCACCCTGCTTATGGGAACAGGGAGGGTGTCTATATGATGCGGCTTTGTAGCCAGTTAAAATGCTACAGCAGCGCTGCTGCGAAGCAGAACCGATAAATATAGACGGCAGAAGTGAGTGCAGGCTATCTGGCTGGAAAACTGCATTGCTGGTGGCCATTTGACTCATCAAGCCTGCATCCTGCCCCCTGCCCTGTGTTCCCGGCACTTATCCTGCATGGGGGGAAAATCACAATTGGACTTGGATCTGCCTCCACCAACGCCAACAGGGCTTAACCCAAACCACAACCATCAGATGAAGAAACAACATGGTGACCTCGTAACAACAAAAGAAATCGTGGCAAAACCACACTAAAATGTGCATTTTCGGGGGTAAAAGCCCGACATGGCTGCAAGTTGACAGTTGCCTCATATAAACAATGCAGCACTACTATGCAGCCAGTATAGGGTTAACAGAGCATATAGACACCACCACACCAGATGAGCAATTTAAGGCAATGCAAGGCACTGTGTCAAGGCAGAATGTTTCCTTGTATTCTTCTGTCCCTTGGTTCTGTATCTGAATGGCATGAGCTATATCTGCCCTCCTGCTGTGTATCCTGGTGTGCTGGAGTACAGATTCCCACTCGGAGTACATCTGCCATACAATTTTAGTGGTGGAGTTTCATTTGGTATAAATAGATTTGCAAGTCTCTCCTGTTCATGCCAAGCCACCTGTTCTAGCCCAACTCTCATCTTCCCCATCCTAAACTTGACTAAACATTTCCCAGGGATTCTTTTATTTCATTTGCTGTCTGGGAGCTTAGCTGTTAACCCACCAAGGGCTAAGAAGCTTTTGTAATTGCTTAAAAGGTCAGAGTATCGGGGAAGAGCTTGGACCCATATCTGATTGGTTTTCTAATGGATGTTCTCATTTCATCTATTAAATAGCATTTACCTTTTTATAAAATAAAAGGATGTGTGGCAGTGTCCAGGCAAACCATGGCTGAACCACAGTACATTTGGGGTACATTTTACTGAGGTGTAGTAGACTTTTCCCACCAGTGTAAAATCTTTATCTGAAATCTTGCATGCAATTGAACTCTGCTCTGTTTGGTCCAAAACAATTGGATTAGGCACACCGCTGCCTCAATGGCGGACTGAAGACTATGTCACGGCAGTCAGGATCAGATCTGTGCCAAATCCCTATAAAGCAGGAGGTGTGTGTGTGTATGTGTGGGAGTTTTAAAGCAAAGCATGAGTAGGAGGAGCCGAAGCCTTCCCTCACTCATGCTTTCCCCCAGAAATGCTATTTTAAAAGTCTTCTCCCCCCATCCTCAAATTTGGGGCTTCATGACCAGAAGTAACCCCCACCAGGAGAAAAACATGCTTTTTATAAAAGCAGTTGGAGAATTACAGCATGGTTCAGACGCTCCCCAATTGACACAGCTGCTTGCATGTGGAGAGATTGCTCAGAACCCTGTTTCCTGCTCCTCTTCAGCATGCATGCAAACCCTAACACACCTTATCATTACCAGAAGTGGAAGATCCATGCATGCCTCACTGTCTTCATCCTTCCCTCTCTCCCAAATGTAAGTAATTTGAACTCTGATCTTGTGTAATTGGCACTCAGGCCAGATGGGAGGGTCAGGTTAGATTTTGGAAGGGGTTTGCAGCCTTCCTTTGGCCTAGGTACTTCAGTGAATGCAAGCAGGGGAAGCATGTTGAACCCCATGCAGTTCCTCTTCCGCAGCCTCGTGCATCTCATTTTTAATTTAATATACCATTCTTAAAAACTTTTGGGGTCCCTGCATTTGGAGGTGATTAATGCTCTTATTTGCCCTGCAAATTCTCTCAGCCATCTGACTACAAATTTGATAACCTATCACAAGTTTTCCAATGGCCCATATTGTAATAATTTAAAACTGAGCATGGCAAATCACAGCACCCGCCCAGATGAATATAATGTGAATTAATCACAAACGGTCTTTGAGGCCTTATTTCTGCTGGCTTAACTGTTCTTTGAAATATTGTTTTAATTTTTGCCCTTCTAATTGTCAGTCTAATATGCTTCAATACCTATCACAGATCTTCCAGTCTTCCTTCTGAGACTACTTAAATAATTAGCTGCTTGCTTATCACCTAGTGGTTTAAATGCTACCCTTTATAGCTTTCTTAATTAATTTGACCAGTGTTGCCCTTTCTGATGTTGTCTTGAATTTGCTAAAATGCAGCTGTAGCGCCCCCCCTCCCAAAAAAAAACACACCTTATGAATTCTCTTTATGCTCTATGAAGCCGGATGCCTTCATGTTTACTCAATGTAGGGAAGGTTCGCATTGCTCTAATATTTAGGCCAAGTCCAGGAACATGACAGCCTAAAATAAAACAAACAAACAAACAGAGTGAGTTACAGATGTGTCCAACCAGCATATAAAAATTCACATGCAGAAATCAAATCAAAAGACCATTGTAATAATTGTAATGATTAAAAAAATAAATCCAGTGAAGTTATACATGTTACAATGAATCCATCTCAATAATATCAACATGACTCAGAGGGAATCTACACGCTGTACTGAAGGCGCTTGTGTGCGCCTCCAGTGCGCCGTCAAAACAACGGTGTAGACGGAGAAAGAAGAGGCGGAGGAGGAGGAGGCTGGGGAACCGGCCGCGTCCTTGCCGCCGCCACCTCCCCGCCGGCCTCCTGCTGCCGGGGTAAGAGCCACCCAGGTCGGAGAACTCAGCTTCCACTTCCGCCAAGCTCTCCGACCTGGGTGGCTCTTACCCTGGCAGCAGGAGGCCGGCAGGGAGGCGGCGGCAAGGACATGGCCGGTTCCCCAGCCGCCTCCTCCTCCGCCTCTTCCTCCGTCTCTTCTTTCTCCATCTACACCATCGTTTTGACGGTGCACTGGAGGCGCACACAAGCGCCTTCAGTACGACATGTAGATTCCCTCTCAGTCTCACCACATTGTATATATGTATGTGTGTGTATATCTATCTATCTATCTATCTATAGGATCCACTTCAGGTAATGGCTCAGTTCAGACAACATGTTTCTCAGTGGTGATTTTAGAACTCCACGGTGGAGGGCTCCGTGGAGTTTTCCATTGTGTTGAGTTGACTTTTCCCACTGGCGACAGAGTTCCCTGGCAAGAGTGGCGAAAGGAGTGAATGCTGTTCCAGGAGAGCCACTGGGATTGTTTTTTTGTAGCAATGGCTGATGGGATACCATCAGGAGGACTGGGGAAGGAGAGAGGGCGGAGGAACCGTCAATCAAACGTCAAGATGGATTGTACTCAACTCCACGGTAGCCTACAGTCACACAATGGTGGAGTTAGAACATGTTGTGTGGGGAGTGCCCCTAAAAATTCAACCGTTGTGTAGAGTTTTCAGACTGTGTTGACTAACGTGTTGTCTGAACTCAGCCAATATGTCCTTGAGGTATTAGACCCCCCCAAAAATAAATTAAAAAATAAAGTGGGGGTGCACAAGCCTTTTGTCTCTGTGGACCACATGTGATGCTGGTTCAAGTGCTGGGGACCACACATACTCATACTTGTGCACACATACATACATGCATATGCACACACACACATCCCAATGTTCTCTATGAGGATCTCTGGGTTGCCTGACCAGAGTGTACAGGGAGTAGAGAATTTGGTGATGGCGGCTTTGTCAAGGCATCCCTGCAGGACTGCAGTAAAGGCCTTCAGGGGCTGCAGCTTGTGCACCCTGCACTAAAGGGTTCTTATTGTAAATGCCCTTCAAATAATCAGATCCTGATAATTGTCGTCATTCCTGTTAATTCTGAGGATTAGTAAAATAAAATACATAACTAGTTCTGTGGTGGTTCCTTTTTATTATCATCTTGATGTTCATGAACATGTGACTATATAAGATGCAACACACCAGTCCCCCGTTGAGATTCATTGAACTTTGCTCAGTTTATTTCATGTTCCTTTTTTTAACCAGCTTCACAAACCTTTGGAAGCCAACTCGGTAACTCCAGTTTGTATCTTGTTAGTTTTTCATGGACTAACGTGTGCTAGTTTTACAGAATTAACAGGACTACAGAAATATACTGGGGAGTGATCCTTTAAAAGATTTACCATATAAATCCATTAATCATGTAATATTTATTTTACCATATGAAGAGAGTTTTTCTCCTCTTGGCAGGGGACGGGGTCTGTTTCCTTCAAGCACTTATTGCACAAACTGGATTCAACACTGTTTAATATGCCATGTATTATATTGATCATATTGAGTCTGTGATAATTATTTAGGCCGTGATAACTTCTTTGACTACGTTAGAGAAATTATCACCCAGAATGGCTTTTCAATGGATCTTAATTTAGAGTTTTTCAGAAACTGTTAAAGGAGCATTTTAACACATGGGTTTTTAGTACTTGTGTGTGTAAATCAGCAATAATATGGATGTAAACATACATTAACTATGATGTGCATTAAATTGCTCTTCCATGTTGTGTCCTGCAATAGTAACAGATGGGACAGAGCTAGAACACAGGCCTGCTGTTGTCACATCATATGACTTGCTTGTCAATCAAGAAATCCCCAGTCCCTCTCATTTTACTTTGTTTTTCATTTCTAGATGTTACAATTAATCCCAAATTAGTTTTTCTTTGCAGGTCTCCTTTAACACCTTGCCTGCCCGCCCCGGCCCACCACACACACCTTACAATGCTCCCCTATTGCAAGCATAGACAATTCATGCATCCTTTACATTTTAATGTATTGCAGGGGTCACAAAGACAAGATATTTGTAGTGAAATGCAATCCTCATCATTCTGATAAACTGGTGACTGTTGGATTGAAGCACATCAAATTTTGGCAACAAGCAGGTACTATGTTATGTTTAAATATTAAGTTTCATCTTCATCAAGGGACATTTCATGCTGTTCAAAAGTCCAACAGTCTGGACTGTCCTCTGCCTACAGTCAAGGATGTGCCAAAGATGTGTAGTGTGAACTAAGATGTCCCTAGACAACAGCTTCCCAGAGAGGTTTCTCTAATAGCCATGACCATTCTTCAACCACACAGTAAGATCTCCACATGACCATCTCCAGGAGCACATGGCATGGAGAACATAGCATGAAGGCATGTTGGTACATGTGAAATAGCCCCGAATCTACAGGTCGCTGAGTGTTCTAGTCATCTCTACTCCAGTTGAGCAGACCACACTGAATTCAGTAAGACAACTTTACAAGTTCTTTCTCACACGCTACTGTACCAGCACCAGTTCTGCCTAGCACTGCAGGAAGGATGTGTTTTACTTATTCCTGCAGCAGATGTTATTCCTACAGCTGATGTTTTTCTAACATTAGTATTGCTTAGACTTCAATGCTCCTGGGCTTAGAGGTTCCAGCACAAAATAGTGTTATGACCCAAACCTGTATATGCTTGCTTCTGCAAGTAATTGCCAGTGGAACTTAATCAAAACTAAGTATGCTTAGGTGTGAGGCATTGATATGATACAGGTGTTGGAATTTAACTCTGTAGGTACAGTCCACATATACTTGATCAGGTATATTTATAATTCAGATAGTTGAATGACCTTGACATTGATCAGACTAACACACTATGTGATAAGTCTAAACTCACCATATGACAGCTGAGTTGCATCCACAGCTGTTGTTTTTAAAGCCAACTGTATTTTGTCCTCACAACTGCAAAGCAATGTAGCGTAGCAGGACTGCAGTTAATGCAGACTTCAACACCTGCTCAGTTATTTGTTATTCATACAATTAGCAATTGCATGAACAAGCTCCAAGGCAAAAAAAGAAAAAATCTGGATTGGGACTATTGTGAATGGGAGTGGGTCTTTAACCTTTTGCCTTTGATGTGATCCTGATCTGGATTCCCTCTTGCAGCTCTGGAGAAAAGCTCCCATTGGTGATTACAGCTGCTATTTACTTTTTAAAAATATATTCATGCGATTACTAGAAATTAAGTCCTATTGAAATAGGTGGGATGTTCTTCTGAGTAAATGTGCCTAGGAATAGGCTGTACATCCCATAAACTTCAGTGGGAGAAATGAAATTAGTGGGGACTTTGAAGTGCTTACCTTTGGCTAGATTGTGTCCAAAGACTTTGTACAGTATATAACCCTAAGAGTAGTTTGTGAGTACTAAAAATTATGATTTCCAGCTGTAAAATCCCAGAGCTGCTTTAACTTAAAAGAACGCAGTAAACAACTGCAATACTGTGGCTTCTTGAGGTGGAAGCGGCTGGCTGGTTGGGTGCATGCTGGCCACGACGTCATTTGCCACAAAGGACCTCACAACGCTCCCAAGCCACAGGAAATCCCCCATGAAGACACCCACCCTCCAATAACATTCTTCTCCATAAGGACAAGGGTCTTTGGCTCCTGTACGAATGTAGCACATGACCAGCTTGCATTTTTCCCTTATTCGACTTACCTATATAAAATTCTGTTACCTCCATCACTGATAACAGAAATATCACTTTATAATCATGATTGTTGCTCTGTCATCATAATTCAGGTGGTGGCTTTACCGCCAAACGTGGCATCTTTGGAAATATTGGGAAACAGGAAACCATGATGAGTGTTTCCTACGGACGAATAGAGGACCTGGTTTTCTCTGGATCTGCAACAGGAGATATATACATCTGGAAAGATATATTGTTGCTTAAGACAGTGAAAGCACATGATGGGCCTGTATTTGCCATGCATGCCTTAGATAAGGTATGTGAGTCTTGTGTTATCACATATTACTTCTTTGGCTTTTGGATTTCACATTTCACAGCCTGTTATTTATTTATTTATTTATTTATTTATTTATTTATTTATTTATTACATTTCCATACCTCCCAATAGCCGGAGCTCTCTAGCCTATTCGTTGTATTCACACAGTTCCGTTTTGGTATCCTCTTCCTTTTAATTGGAGGTGTCGGGTTTTGAACTTGGGATCCTTCTGCATACAAAGCATGAATTCTGCCAGGAAGGTTTGACCGAAAAGTGCCTTTGGAAATCAGATGGGTTTATTAGGAGGGAACAGTTTGACTCTAATTACAGTTGGAGGGGGCGTTGTCATTGATAGGTGTTTCTGTCTACTAAAGACAGCTGGGATGATCCCTTCTTAATCCCCTCTGGTCTTGACCTCTTACGCTCTGTGACCCTGGCTGCTTTGCTGAATGTCTTTCTGGCTGATATTAGTGTTTTATACAATTTTCATAAATGTGCCTTAGCTACACCATGAGCAAGAGGGCACACTACATAGATCTTAAGGCAGAGGTGGGCAACGTGATGTCAGCAGGTACCAATGTGCCGCCCGACACTTTTATTGGTTCCTACTATGGCGCCCTATCCTTCCTACTTAACACGTTTTCTTACTGGCAGCTGGGATCACCTTTAAGCAATGTGAGGGCCTCCAATCTGCTGCCATCTTCATTTTCCATGAATGCCTCTGGGCTACGTGATAGGGCTCAAAGACATTCTTAGGAAATGAAGACAGCTGGTGGCTGCAAACCGAGGCTTGCTTCTGCAACATGCCCAGCCACCAAGAAAAAGAAGCATAAAAAAGAGTGGGTTCAAAGATGTTTCTTAGTGTGTTGTGTTTGGGCAAATGACTTGTCCTTTGTGATTTGCCATGCCTTCCATGGCAGCCATTTTGTGGTGATGCACATGACAGTTTCTCAAATTAGCTTAGCCACAGTGCTACAGATATTGGTAACGATAAGATTGGTTTATTTGAATGCGCTCTATGTGGGACTACCGTTGGGCTTAGTCCAGAAGCTGCAGCTGGAGCTTTGCTACATGAGGCATTTATTGTGCACTCATGATCTCTTACTCACAGTTATTTACGGGTTCTTTAGATGATGTCGTGATCTTCCAGTTTTGCTTCTGTTTTTTAAGAGCACTTTCCCGGGGGTTTTTAGATTAGGGAAAATGGGGAGCTATTTCTGAAATAAAAGCTATTTTCCTACTTTGTGTATTTGCGCTATTCTGCTATAGCACAGTGCCACCTAGAGGTTCTGTAGCAGAAAAGCAGGAAAGGAAAAGCTCTTTGTGTAGAACTCAATTCTGCAACCAAAGTGAAAGTAGGTACAGCAATTAATAGCCTCATGTAGAAAAACACCTGGTGCAGAATGCAGCAGTGAGTCTACTAACTAGAGCCTCTCTCCAACAGCACGCTGCTAAAAGAACTGCAGTGGCTGACATTAAGCTACCAGGCGAAGTTTAAGATGTTGTTGTTAGCGTATAAAGCTCTAAATAACTTGGGACCAGGTTAACCCAGGGAGTGCCTCACCCCTTACGTCCCTGCCCAACTTTTGATGCCATTGCATTTTATGTTCACCGCTTTTGATACCTCTGTGGAAAGCGATATATACATTTGAGAAATAAATAATAAATGAATAATAAAAAGTTGCCAAATATGCCCACAGGCTCAAAAAGGCAGCCTATCCCTGCCTTCAAGTTAAGATCTTAAGGGAAAAAAGGTTGCATGAAAAATAAAGTTTCAGCAGGTGCAGGTTTTCCTACCGTTGTAGCGCTGTGGTAGAAGAAGCTGCACCTTGTCAAATTCTCTCTTCTTGGCACTTATTAATGGTGCAAGAGCTCATTGGTTCCATTTGAATCTTGGAACTCTGCTAATATCCCCCATAGGAAATCTGGCCAGGTTATCTTCCCACTCAATACTGCTTATTGTTTTATTACCAATTTCTTAGCATTTCCTAGACAAGCACATTTAGACCCTGGACCACTGCGGACTGTTTAGCTTTGAATTTATTACCATAAATGTAATTGATGTCAGTGTACCTCCCTTCAATAACAGATGTTCCCACAGTGCTCAGTACTCATCAGAGGGGGGGGGGATGCACATCTATGAAAAACGGTCACAATAATGTACACATTCTGTAACTCGTTGTCGTCTAGGCATACCTTCTTCATCACCCAGCTGTTTGCTGTTAAGATTTATACGTTTGGCTTTTTTTGCAGGGCTTTGTGACAGGTGGGAAGGACGGCGTGGTGGCACTTTGGGATGACACATTTGAAAGGTGCTTGAAGACATACGCCATTAAAAGAGCAGCACTATCACCTGGCTCTAAAGGTACAGCTTATTTGTGAGCTGGAAGGGACTGATTTGCCACACATTCTTGTTCACACATTCATGTGAACGTGCATGCGTGTATATGTATGATGAACGTGGGACAAAAGGGACCTTTGCCAGAGGTGTGGTGCGCCCATGGCAGATTTATGCACTGTGCTTCAACAAAGCAAGGAATAGCTACTTCTATAGTGGGGAAATCTGGTGGGTGGGAGCTCTTCATGATTGGGCCATATTTCCTGCCAAGGCTCTGGATTGGGTCACCAGATGTTGGACTTCAGTTCCCACCATCCCCTGCAAGCATGGGCATTGGTCAGGGTTTATTTTTATTTATTTATTTATTTATTTATTTAAGTATTTTTATGCCGCCATTCAGCCAAAAAAGCCTCTCACAGCGGCTTACAAAAGAATTTCTTGACAGTCCCTGCCCACAGGCTTACAATCTAAAAGACATGACACAAAAGGAAAGGGGATTGGGAGGGAGGGAGGGAGGAGGAGGGGGGAAAGGAAAGCAAACTCAGGCACTACAATCTTAGTTGGAAAGTTCAGCAGTTACAGTTGACAGCAGGAGGGAGGGGGCTCTCAGCTGGAGCTGGACCCAGGCACGATGGAGGGGTGCCTGGCTGCTGCTTCTTCCCTCACTGGTGGCCTCTCCAGAGACAGTTGGTAGCAGGAGGGAGGGGGCTCTCAGCTGGAGCTGGACCCAGGCACGGTGGAGAGGTGTCTCGCTGCTGCTTCCTCCCTCACCGGTGGCCTCTGCAGAGACAGTTGACAGCAGGAGGGAGGGGGCTCTCAGCTGGAGCTGGACCCAGGCATGGTGGAGAGGTGTCTCACTGCTGCTTCCTCCCTCACTGGTGGCCTCTGCAGAGACAGTTGGTAGCAGGAGGGAGGGGGCTCTCAGCTGGAGCTGGACCCAGGCACGGTGGAGAGGTGTCTCGCTGCTGCTTCCTCCCTCACTGGTGGCCTCTGAAGTGACAGTTGACAGCAGGAGGGAGGGGGCTCTCAGCTGGAGCTGGACCCAGGCACGATGGAGGGGTGCCTGGCTGCTGCTTCCTCCCTCACTGGTGGCCTCTGCAGTTACAGTTGACAGCAGGAGGGAGGGGGCTCTCAGCTGGAGCTGGACCCAGGCACGGTGGAGGGGTGCCTGGCTGCTGCTTCCTCCCTCACTGGTGGCCTCTGCAGAGACAGTTTATGGGATCTGTAGTCCAACAGCATCTGGACCCAAAGTTGGGAAAGACTGGGCTAGAGTATTAGACATGGGAAGGCCCAGGGTCAGACCCCTGTTCAACCCCGGAGCTCAGTGATCTTTAGCCAGTCACCATCTCTCAGTCTAATATACTTCACACGGGTGTTGTGAGGATGAAAGGGGGAAAGACTATGTGTGCCACCCTGAGCCCTTTGGGCAAAGGGCAGGATAAAAATATAATACTGTTGTGGCGTTCTTGACTTCTTCTTTGCCTCTGTGTGGGGGTAGGCGCCATGCAGAGAGGGAAAAGAGTGGCTCTCGGGCAGCTTAGAATTGTTGATTTTAAATGGATGCTGTTGCTTTTATACTGTTGTTTTTATGTTTCTGATGGTTTTTTAAATTTTGTATACTTTTTAATGTTTACCATTTTTAACTGTTGTAAACCGCCCAGAGAGCTTCGGCTGTGGGGCGGTATATAAATGTAATAAATAAATAAAAATATAAAAAAGTAGCCACATGTGAGAAACCACCCTCAGTGTCTCATTCATCATTTACATAACAGTAATACTCCCTTCCCCCAGATTTTACATTAATTCATGGATCCTTTTTTAAAGCTTGGACAATACGTGGTAGCATATGAGGAGGCTTAGCTTTAGTTTTAAAATCAAGAAATTGAAATTAAGGCTGTTTTAGAAGGTAAGCCTATGCGGCAGGGTCTTGCTATTTAGTGTTTTACTCTGTACAGCACCATGTACATTAATGGTGCTATATAAATAAATAATAATAATAATTTTGCCCTCCCCGTAATCTTCCAGGTTTGCTGTTGGAGGACAACCCATCCATCCGCGCCATCACCTTAGGACATGGGCATATATTGGTGGGAACAAAAAATGGAGAGATTCTTGAAATTGATAAAAGTGGACCCATGACTCTGCTTGTGCAGGTGCTACGACTTGTCTAATTCACCAAGAGATGCATGGAACGACACACAGCATTTCTATACTTGCTCACTTTTACGTTAACTTTAATTTTGCTTGCTAATTTATTTCCATCTAGCCCTCTCTACTTTTTTTAGATTCTTTTAGCAGAGTGTTTAAAGCTTGGGATTTTCATGTACAGGTTAGTTTTTTCCCAAAGCTTACAAGTTACAAACTCCCATCGGGACAAGCAGTTCTTTTATAGGGAGCACCCCAAGATGCAATTGGGGTCATAGAACACTATTCCCAACCATGCTGCTTATGACGGCTGCGCTCAGTAAAAGTCAGGATTCAAACTGAAGTGTCCTAAATAGTTTATGAAACTCTTTAATAAAAATTATTTAGTTTGGTACACAGGTGGGAAAGGGGGAGAATAAATAACAACAGAGGAGATGCCATTACTGGATTAATTTTCTACTGATTTCCTTACTCTTTTTTAATTTCTAAATTAAACAAGAACACAGTTGTTGAAAAAATTCTTTTGTAAACCTCTCTTTTTCCTGTATAATTAGGGGCACATGGAAGGGGAAGTCTGGGGTCTGGCTGCTCACCCTCTTTTGCCTATCTGTGCAACAGTGAGCGATGATAAAACTCTGAGGATCTGGGAACTTTCCTCCCAACACCGTATGTTGGCTGTGAGAAAGCTTAAGAAAGGTAAGCTTCATTTATTCCTGTAGAGGTTGTTAATCTAGTGCCTTTTTACAACCCTGCCTCTGTTACACTTTATATCAGATCTGCATAACCTGCGATCAGCTAAGCCAAACATAGCCCATTCGGCAGGCATGGCAACCCACCAGGAGTTTGACAAATCTTCTGATTTCGTTTGGAACTGCACAAACGGGATTGCAATCCAAATGAGAAGAAAAAAGGCTTGGTTTAAAGCCAGTGACTTGCCCATGGTCATTGTGTGCAATTCTATGTGTGTTTAGACAGAAAAAAGCCCTACAACTACTTGCCTGCCCCAATTGTAGGACTATTTTCTGTCTAAACATGCCTAGGATTGTGTCCTAAGTAACTTCTTGTAAATTTCAACATGTTTCTCTTTCTGGCTTCCTTGCCATAATCATGGAGAAACCTTGAAAATCGATAGTTCCTTCTGAAGTTTTATTAATTTCTGTTTTATAATTAAAGCAGAGTACTTGCAGAGATAAGTAACACTAGCTTTAAATTAAAAAAATAGAATTAGATAATTGAAATATGCAGAGGTGCTTCGCCTCTGTTTTACAATATGGTCCATACTTAGTCCTGGCATCAGCACTTGGCATCCCACCAGCACAGTCACCTGCCCTGGGCCCTCTCCAGACCAGTCAGCTGAGCAGCCATTTTAATTTCCTGGAGTGACCCTATGTCAGGCACTTTGGGTCATTGTGGGAAATTACAATGATGGATCCTAACTGCCCTTGAGGTGCTTCTGCCTGTTAAGCCTTGGGGAACCGTGCAGCATACAAGGGGTCCCACCAGAGGGTACTTAACTTTGCCCTGGTGGCCGCTGAAAAGTTCTGGTGCTTGCAAATGAGGCTTTGATTGTACAATTACCCTGCTTCATTCACAGAATATTATGGAGGGTCCAAATACCAACATCTTCCACTTGTAACTCTCTCATGTTTTTTCTACCTCTTCTTCCATCTTTCTTCTTTCTACAAAATATCTGTTAAGGTGGGGTGGGGGAGATGGAATAGCCTGCACAATGTCTTTTGATTGGTAGCAGAAGGAGCTGTCCGTCTGGAAACACTCCTGGAGCCAACCCTACTAATACTTGTATTAAGTGCTCTGCTTTACATATTTTACACAAGGCAGTAAATAATTTGGAGATCTTTATTTAATCTGACTGTTGCCTTTCTTGGCATCAAAGCTCTAAACAGAAACTCTCTGAATATCTTTCTAGGCGGACGGTGCTGTGCCTTCTCCCCTGATGGGAAAGCCTTGGCTGTAGGGTTGAACGACGGGAGTTTTTTGGTAGTGAATGCTGATACTGTGGAAGATATGCTCTCTTTCCATCACAGAAAGGAAATGATCTCTGACATCAAATTTTCTCGAGGTGCAGAACAAATATACATTTAAAATTAAAGTGGAACTTAAGGAATAGACTGATCTTGCTGTCGGGCATTTAGAAAGGCCTTGTTTGTTCGTTTGCTTTACCAGTTTGTTTTGATATTTCCTCTTAGAAATATCTCACATACCATATTCATGATATGTAAAATCTGAGCAAGCTTAAGTACCCACCCCCTAACATGTATACCAGTGGTGAACTCATTCTCCAAGTCTGGATACTCATGTAGCAAAAATGGCACCATCTGTGTAAAAGAGGGAGAGATATCAGCAGGTTTAGAGTGTCATCAGACAAGCATTTTATAGCACGCTCATTATTGGCCATTCACAGGTCCTTTTTGAAAACGATGTGCTCCTCCTGCACGTGTCCCACTGGTGTCCCGTTCCTTTATAATCCACAAAAATGCCACTCTTCTGATTTATTGCGAAATTGGTCGCCATTTCCTGCCAAGTCTAGAGAAGTTTCACTATAAAACGCCCACTAGAGGGCGCTGTCCCACTACATTGAATGAGGCACGTGGTTGCTGCTTACTTCCTCTTTCTCCCCTATGTGATTCTTCTCATCCATGTTGCGGAAGAGAAGCAGGAAGCAAGAGCAACGGTAAGGAAACGTGATTTTCCCCCATCCAGAAGAGCTTTTAGAGGAACACCAAGGTTTGCAGAAGTACAAAAATCTTGAGGGGGAATTTTTGTTGTTGTTGCAGGTCCCTCTTGTTCATTCAATAGGTGAACCATAAGCCACATCCTCAGGCTTCTTCACCAGTTAACCCTTCGCTTCCAATCCTCATTGCCTCCACGTATTTATTTCTCTGCTGATTGTAGTGGCCAATACCATTCCATTTTCTCCAAACTGCCATGTTTCCTTATAAAACGTGTGCACACATAATATTACAAGGGAACAGATGAACAGCCTTCAAGGCAATAGGTGAAGGGTATGAGCTAGCCACACTGCACAGTTTGAGTAGTGCTACACTCTGTCCTGTCCTTTTGCTTGCTATTTTTTCCATTTTGTACTCGGTAACTTCATAGAAGTTTTTCCATGCATCAGCAAGAAAAATAAAACCATAGCAGGTGCCATATCATGTTTACCGGTATTTACTTGAACATCTTTCTTTTATAGATTCAGGAAAATATCTGGGAGTGGCTTCCCATGATAATTTTGTAGATATCTACAATGTGCTTACCAGCAAAAGAGTTGGCATCTGCAAAGGGGCATCCAGCTATATCACACACATTGACTGGGATTCAAGAGGTAAAAAGCCTTAAATACCTAACCCACACGAGTCACTTTTGGGTCAAACGGGTTTTGTAAGTTTTTGAAGCACTACAGAAATCATGAATCTTGTTGGACCAGTGATGAGATGTAGAAAAGGAAAATGATATGGGCAATTACAACTCTAATTTAAAACTCTGAAAAACTATCATCCGTAGTATAGACGAAAACATTTAAAGTAAAGAGCAAGTGAGTCAATGTGTTCTGTTGGGTACATCTTTCTTTCTTTTTAATATACTTGAAGCAAGCTTTCAATTTTTTTTAAAAAAAAAGCTGTTGTCCAGGTTAAGGTATCAAGAGCAAAAATATAAACAATGTTTTGCTTGAGAAATACTGTTTTTACCCATTTGCAAATTATGCAGATTTAATCAGTAGATCAATCGACTAAAACTCATGTGATTAATTCATTAAATTGTCTTTAAGCAAGTTGCAACACAGATAAACAGATGGTTTGTGGCTTGGGCAATGCTTAACTAGTTGAGTCTGTAGCTTTCAGAACAAGGGAGATTCTGACAAAGGGAAGTACTCTTCGCACAGGGCATAGTTAAACTATACAATTTACTAACACAAAATGTAGTGATGGCCACCAATTTGTACAGCTTTAAAAGGGTTTAGACCAGTTCCTGGAGGATATCGCTCTCAAAAGCTACTGGTTGGCTATATGTTACCTCTGGTATCAGAGGCTGTATGCTGTGGAACATGAATGGGAGAGTCTTATTGCACTCATGCCTTAATTTTGGGTTTCCCACAAGCAGCTGGTTAATCATTGTGTGAACAGACTGCTAGACTAGCTGGGCCTTTGGTCTGATACAGTATTGCACTTCTTATCTTCTTAACAAAGAAGTAAGAGTCTTAGCTGGAAAAATGTCAACCTATCTAAGGATGATCCAAGAGGATACACCAGGATCCCTTGTAATGTCGCAGATGATGCTGGGCTGCAGCTCTTGAATTGCACGTGATGATGCCAGAGTTCTGTCCAAGCATCTTCTGCTGTTTGTCTCCTCCAAATGCTTATAATACTTATAATGGCTGCAATTCTGGCAGTAAGTCTCACTGAAATCAATGGGACTTATTTCTGAGTAGACGGATGTAGGATTGCACAGTTAAGTTAATTGCAGCACTGTACAGCTCTGAATATTTGAAAAATGATAGCTTTATAACAAGATTGCTTTATATAGTTATTCTCAAGTGTAAATAAGAAAGACTGGGCAGTGATGTTAGTGGAAGAGTTAAAAACTTATGGATACTTGCCACTGAAATGTTTGGGATGCCAGCCATCTTGCTTATTCTGAACACAGGGCTAGAGCCAGGTAAGCAAAGAACAACAATGATTAAAATTGTGTAAAGGTATGGAAAGAAAGCTCACACTTCTTCCCATAGCAGTGGGGTGAGCCTGACTTTGCAGCTGAAATGGCAGATGTTCATATCAATAAACTGAATGCTAGCTCAGTCATCAATCCTACCTCCTCTATGCTTCTGGCCTGCTTTTCGCCTTAAAAAAAGTTATGATTGAAAGTGATGCATGGACTACCATGCTTTTATCCATTCAGAGAACAAAGGTATGTTTAGATGGAAAGCAGGGAGTTCCAGTGCTCCAATAATGTTATCTCCACCCTCACCTTTAGTGGAATCCAGATTTCTTTCTTTTTCCCTGGTGAGGACTGCATTTATCTTTGTAAGGGATGAGTAGCTAGCTTTTTGCCAAAGCTAACTGTAAAGGAAGTTTGCCCTTCTTTTCATAACATCTCTTAATTTAAATAGTGAGAGAAACTGTTGAGGCTCATCATAATACACTGTTTCTTTATGATCAAGGGAAGCTGTTGCAAGTCAATTCTGGTGCCAAAGAACAATTCTTTTTTGAAGCGCCAAGAGGAAAGAGGCATATAATAAGACCCACTGAGGTAGGAAGGAAACTAACTGAACTTTTAAATTTTACCATATTATCATTTCCTTGCTTCCTGGTAGAGGGAGATTTGTCTGATGTGCAGGTTAGAATACTTAAGTTTCCCGTCCCGCTTTGCCAAAGCTTAGAATGTTTCAGCCTGATCCTCAGAGCTGTCTTATACCTGAATCTCCCTGTCTTATACCTGAATCTTCCCCCAGGGGAAACACTACACTGCTTTCCATGCTTGTAGGGCAGGGGTGCAGGGGATTACAGCCTGAGACACATCTTTTTGGATGGGTAGTTCTATACAAAGCTAACCAATTATGGCAGGATCTACACTACTGCTTTAAAGTGCTTTATAACAGTTTTGACAACGGTTGTCAAAACCGTTATAAAGTGCTTTAAAGCAGTAGTGTAGATCCGGCCTATGATACGCAGGACAAGTGGAAACAAACGGTTTTTAAAAATGTAATTTCATGTACAGTTGCAAGGAAAATGAGGAATCAACACACATTCCACAATGCAAGAGACAGGAGGGAGGGCTGAGTGTAACTTACTGCTTTACAAAAGACTATTCCCCAGCAAATTTATTTACTTATTTGCCTAATTAACCTTCTTCTTCTCTATGCCATTGATCCACCAAATCAACATCCTGCACCAATGTAAATATTTTCTTGGTGCATGGAGAAGAATCCCTGATTTACATGGCTATGTGTGTGCAATCCCATTTTGGAGCTGGGAATTGTGAGAGTTGTATTGGGCTGTTCTTCTGTCTACTGGGGATAATGATACTTTTGTAATTGATAGAAACGTTAGAAGAATTAATTCCCTAGAAGATGTGAATTGCTCACACATTATATGGTTCATTTTTTTTTCCTTCCCAGATTGAGAAGATTGACTGGGATACCTGGACATGTGTCCTTGGTCCTACCTGTGAAGGAATTTGGCCAATGCACAGTGATGTCACTGTTATCAATGCAGCTTCTCTTACCAAAGATAGCACTCTCTTAGCTACAGGGGATGACTTTGGGTTTGTAAAGCTCTTCAGATATCCAGTAAAGGTAATGTACAATGTTGCTCAGCTTTTGAAGTCTTTTAAAATATATTTTCCAAAATGTGCTGGCAAATAGAGAAATTGTGTATGACAAGGGAAGGTGGGGAATAATTTTTTTTTAAAAAAAGGAATTATGGAACATGTGAATTGCTCATGTTGCAGGGTCAGCATGCCAAGTTCAAGAAATATGTAGGACATAGTGCCCATGTCACCAATGTCCGGTGGTTACATAACGATTCCGTGCTGCTGACAGTGGGTGGAGCTGACACTGCTCTGATGATCTGGACTCGAGAATTTGTGGGAACCCAGGAAAGCAGGCTGGTTGATAGCGAGGAGTCAGATACTGACGCAGAAGAGGATGGAGGTAAAGGTTTATGTGACCCACATGTTTTGCTCTTTGTACTTGTAAATTTCATGAAATTCCCCTATACAGGAATGGATGAGACTGAATTTGTGACCTGTTGAGACTCATTTCATACATTATGTAGAACAAGGTGGTAGACTGAACTGTACCAATTTTAGAATGTAGGTGGATGGGGTCCGTATATTTTGAATGCCCCGTTGTGTAAAAAGCTCTCTCCATATAGTAAACTGGCATAACAGGGAGAGAACTTTGCTCCGCCTTTCTGCTTGCGATGCTAATTTATTATATGCAGGGAGGTTTTTTTTCTACATGGACCAACATTCAAAAATATGGCTATCACCTGCAGTCTAAAATTTTACAGTCCAGAATTTTAGCAACCTGTGTAATATGTAGATCAGCTCTAAGCACCCAGCTAGTGCTCAAACTGGGTTCAGACAATACAATAACCAATGATGATTTAAATAGTCGATGGTTGGTTATTTAACCCACCATGAGTTATCGTGTTATGTGGAGGGAGTTGTTTTAACCAACAGTTGGTAATTTGGTCGTAATAACCAACGCAATTAACCAATGCTGTGCAGAGTTGGCTATTTGTGCGGAGGCACCGTTGGTTCTTCTTCGTGGTCTCTATGCATCACACATATGGGCTTTGCGCCTGCGCAGAGACCAGACCGGAACCTTCTATAGCTGAGTGGAACGTTTTTGGCGGGAACCCCTCCCCCACGCTACCGCGCATGTCCATGGGGTTCCCGCCCTTACCTCAGTTCTTCGTCGTCCGCCATTGTGCATAGACCAGCTTAACCGAACCTCTAGCGTTTTCTAGTTAACTTACTCATTTCTTTCTTCAATCTCTTCATTCTTCACTTTCTTCCTAATTCTTCTTTCTTATCTATATATAAAAAAAAAAAATTTAATTGTAGATAGTTTTCTCTCAGCGACTTCGGTCGCCTGAGGCCCGTATGGCAACGAAAGCCCCGTTTAGGAAGTGTGTACGGTGTGGAGCGAAACTTCCTCCGACGGACGGGCACTCCCTTTGTCTCGTTTGTTTGGGAGAAGGACACGTGGTGGAAGCCTGCCACCACTGTATGTCGTTCACAAAACAAACTAGGAAGCATAGAGCCGACAGACTTCGCTCTATATTGTGGGAAAAAGCTCTCAAGGCTACTGAGGCTCCCAGTATGGAAAAAACGGCAGTTGGTAAGTCCGTTACTGAAAAAACGGCAATCCGTAAGTCCGTTACCGACAAACCAGCAGACCGCAGCACTGAGGTGCAAGCCAGAGTTCATAGGGCACAGATACCCCTCACACCTGGCCGGTCTTTGACGAGTTCTATGGCAAAGAAGATTTCAAAGAAAGCCAGAACTCCTAAGCCTTCTTCTGAGCTGGAGAAGAAGAAGAAGAAGAAGAAAAAGAGGGACGCTGAGAGATCCACCCTAGCGTCTCCTCGAGCGCCTGAGGCGGTTAGGAGTCATTCTACTCCTCCCATTGCTCCGATCGCTTCGATGTCGAGGCCTCCCTCGGCATCGAGATCTCAGTCGGTGCCGATGGCCACGGTACCGACGCGCTCGCTCAGCCTTTCGGAGGGCGAAATAAGAGATTCTGCGTCAGCGGCTTCTTTCCAACAGCCTACAAGGCCTCAGACGTTGCAGGGATTAATCCCAATACAACCGTCGCCAAGACTTACACCTCGCCGTGAATGGGATGGAGCTTCCAGATACTCCGATCCTCACTTGGGATACGAAGACTACGAATGGGAGCGATACCGTCCACAGCACTACCTTCCGGATCGAGAGAGTCCCCGGGAAGGTTACTACGCGCAACCGCCACCTATGACAAGGATGTGCCGATTACCATTACCTGCATCGCCTGACCATCAGGCATCGAGGGTGTCTACTCCTCGACACCGTATGCAACCTTCGGCATCGACCGAGGCAGTTCCCACGGTACCAACAGACCAACTTCAGTTACAAGTGGTTACGATGTCTTCTCCTGAGCAAGACTACCCGTCAGACTCGGAATCGAGGGTGTCTGCAACTCCAACGATGCCCTCGCCGGAGGATGAGGTTCACGATAACGACCCTTCCTCTCCGTCGGACGATATGGTCAGGTTCTCTGACCATATGCTTAGGATGTCACAGGCATTAGGACTAGATATCCATCAAACGGATGAATCGGTTGTGGATCCCATTTATGATGTGTTCCAAACTACTACCAATCAAAGACTGGCTATCCCCATTCCACATGCATTGAAGCAAACTGCTCAAGAGTCTTGGAAGACACCTGCTGTGACTCAGGCTACATCTAAAAGATTAGAGACTCTTTATCGAGTCCAGGAGGAAGGCGCAAAATTTTTGGTTCAACATCCAAAGCCTAACTCCATAGTGGTTGAGTCAGCCCAAGGACAATCTCAAAAGGCACATTCGGCACCGGTGGATAGGGAAGGGAGGAAATTAGACCAGACTGGCAGAAGGATTTACTCCTCTTCTTCCCTAGGCATTAGAGCGTCATCATACGAAGCGACGATGGCGAGGTACCAGCTTTTCCTATGGGAAAAGATGGGTTCATTATGCGAACACCTCCCGGAGGACAAGAAGGAACTGGCGAGGGTATTTCAAAATGAGGCTTCAGCCATCGCCAGGCAGCAGTTATCCACGGCTCAACACCAAGTGGACTGCCATTCGAAGTCCATGATGGGCGCAATATCTCTAAGGAGACACGCGTGGCTCAGATCGGCTAATCTGAGCCATGAGACCAAGTGGAGGATAGAAAGTATGCCATTCGATGGCGAGGGACTTTTTCACTCTAACACCGATGAAACACTGGATTCCATCTACAAAGCCAGAACAACGGCTAAAAAGATGGGATTCACTGCTCCTCCACCGCAGTACAGGCCAAAGAGATGGATGAGACCGTCAATGCAACAGCACCAGCAATACCGGCCTCAGTACCAGCCTCAACTTCGGCAGCAGCAACAGCAGTTGCAAAGGAAGAGGCCATACCAGGGCCAATATCAACAAGACAAGAGGCAACCTGACTTTTCTAAAAAGCAGCGTGTTTGACTCTTCGGCCCCAGATCCACCCCCTTTTGCGAACCGCCTAGCACCCCGTTACCATCTATGGGAGTCAATTACAACAGACTCCTGGGTGCTCACTATCATCAACTCGGGCTATGCCATCGAGCTCGATGCCCTTCCTCCTTTTTCCGGCGTGAAAGTAACGACTCCATCCTCTCCTCTGCTGCTCGAGGTACAGACCTTGCTATCGAAGGGAGCCATCTCTCCCGTACCCGCAAAGGAACTCAATCAAGGATTTTTCTCTCGTTACTTCACGGTCCCGAAAAAAGATGGAGGTCTTCGACCGATCATGGACTTAAGACAACTGAACAAGTTCATCACCCCGAGGAAGTTCCGTATGACAACGGTTGCTTCAATTCTACAGCTTCTACAAAAAGGCGTTTGGTTCGCAGTGGTGGATCTGAAGGATGCGTACTTCCATATCTCCATCAGGAAGTCGCATCAAGCTTACCTTCGGTTTTCGATCGGTACATCCCAGTACCAATTCACCGTTCTTCCGTTCGGGTTGGCCACGGCGCCGAGGGTCTTCACCAAAGTCATGGCGGTGGTATGCGCCCATCTAAGGCAGAAAGGCATTTACGTTTATCCATACCTGGACGATTGGCTCCTCGTAGCAGACAACAGCGAGACGCTTCGAACGGACATACTAACCACCCTCAACCTATTGGACTCGTTGGGGCTTTGGGTGAACCACGAAAAGTCCATTTTGACCCCACAGCAGAGATTGGACTTCATAGGAGTAACCCTATCCTCTCGAGACGGAAGAGCATACTTACCTTCAACCAGGGCGAACACTTTGCAGCAGTTAGCCATCGACATCGAGAGCCGCCGGAAAGTATCGGCTTGGACAGTCCAGAGACTATTAGGCCTGATGGCAGCCACTACGGCAGTCATCAGGTTTGCAAGACTCAGAATGAGGGTATTGCAGGCCTGGTTTTTAAGGACTTTCGATCTCAGGCTCAATGCTCGACGAACTTACCTTTCGTTACCGAAGCAAGTCAGGGCATCGCTGAAATGGTGGTTCTCGATGTCGACTCTTCTCGAAGGCGTTCCATTCCAACAACAGGCGCCTTCGGTAACGATCACGACGGATGCATCCTTAGAAGGATGGGGAGCTCATTGCAACTCCCTTACTGCTCAAGGTCGTTGGCCTCGATCACAGAGAGAACAGCACATCAATCACCTCGAACTCATGGCTGTAGAAAATGCAATAAGAGCATTTGCACAGTTGATCGAGGGCAAGAATGTCTTGATCGCGACGGACAATACTACCGTGGTGGCATACATCAACAGGCAGGGTGGAACAAGATCACACCCTCTGAACCGGTCTGCACTCAGGATATGGAACTGGTGCATAAAGAGAAGGACTTACCTGACGGCGATCCATGTAGCCGGCAAGGACAACGTTATTGCGGACTCCCTCAGCAGGTCCTTCCCTGTCGACCACGAGTGGGAACTCGACGCCGAGGTGCGGGAAAGCCTTTTTCTATACTGGGGCCACCCTGCTGTCGATGTCTTCGCTACCGAAGACAACACAATTTGCGCCAAGTATTGCAGCAGGGCAGGAAGAGGAAAGCACTCTCTAGGAGACGCCTTCACCAGGACTTGGAGAAGAAATCTCCTGTACATGTTTCCTCCCTTCCCACTATTGACAAGGGTGCTAGCCAAGATCCAGATGGACAACTCCAACTGCATCCTGATCACGCCGTGGTGGCCTCGACAGACGTGGTTCTCTCACGCTCTTCGGTTATCGAAGGGGAATTACATCAGGCTCCCGTCGACACCGAAGCTCCTGTCTCGACACCAGGGCAAGGTTCGACACGCAGATCTGTCGACCCTCAAGATGACTGCATGGAGGATAACAGCCACTCCTCCTCTGGGATCAGAGTTTTGACTGTGGACCACATTATATTAGCAGCACTAAAGCCTTCCACAAGAAAGACTTATGCGGCAAAGTGGCAAAGATTTCAGAACTTTGCTTCAAAAGATGGTCAAATACCAGAATCTTGCCATTTGTCTTTCATCCTCAATTATTTATTGACACTCTTCCAGCAAGGACTTAAGCTCGCATCCATCAGGGTTCACCTTGCTGCGATTACATCTTTTCACCAGGGTATAGATGGTTTTACACCTTTTACCCATCCAACAACCAAGAAATTCTTGAAAGGTCTTAAGAACACGATACCGACTGTGCAGAGTATCGTGCCGCCATGGAGCCTGTCGGTTGTACTACAGGCATTGACACGCAAGCCTTTTGAGCCCATGGCTTCGACAGACCTTAGGTTGCTTACCTTAAAGACTGTCTTTTTAGTAGCCATTACATCGGCAAGACGGGCAAGTGAGCTTAAAGCTCTCAGGATAGATGTCCCATACACTATTTTTCACAAAGATAAGGTTGTGCTACGCACAGACCCAGCCTTTCTACCTAAGGTAGTGTCTACTTTTCATCTGTCCCAGCATATTACTTTGCCTGCTTTCTTTCCTAATCCAACTACACCTCTTGAGTCTTCCTTGCATACTCTCGATGTAAGAAGGGCTCTTGCTTTTTACAAAGACAGGACAGAGACTTTTAGAAAAACAAAGCAATTGTTTATTTGTTATGGGGAGCCTTCTAAGGGACTCCCTGTCTCTTGCCAGCGGTTGTCACGCTGGATAGTGGAGACAATAGAATTGGCCTACTCTATTTCTAAATTAGAGTTAGTGAAACCTGTGACGGCTCATTCCACCAGAGCTGTTTCAACATCGGTGGTCTTCACCAGAGGTGTTCCCTTGGCAGAAGTCTGTAGAGCCGCAACGTGGTCCAATCCATCCACGTTTGTCAAGCACTACAGTTTGGACACCCGTGCGAGGCAGGACTGCTCATTTGGGAGGACAGTGCTTTCAGAGATCTTCAGATGATGCACCAACCCACCTCCAAAGGTATGTCAGCTTGCTACTCGCCCATATGTGTGATGCATAGAGACCACGAAGAAGAAATGCAGGTTGCTTACCTGTAACTGTAGTTCTTCGAGTGGTCATCTATGCATTCACACAACCCACCCGCCATCCCCACTTGGTGGTGTGAGACTTAAAAATAACACTGTTATATTATGGAATGTACTTTATTTTATTACACTCATGTTTATGGGGGCACAATGTCGGACTCCTGTAAACTGAGGTAAGGGCGGGAACCCCATGGACATGCGCGGTAGCGTGGGGGAGGGGTTCCCGCCAAAAACGTTCCACTCAGCTATAGAAGGTTCCGGTCTGGTCTCTGCGCAGGCGCAAAGCCCATATGTGTGAATGCATAGATGACCACTCGAAGAACTACAGTTACAGGTAAGCAACCTGCATTTATTTCCTCAGACGCTATTGGTTATTTCGTCAGCCACAGAGTTGCAAGGCAAGAGCGGCCAAAGCAGTGGCTGCCACTCCAGTCTAGCTGGCAGGATAGATTTTTGGCAGCAATGGCTGATGGAATACTAGTGGGAGGACTGAGGGGGGAGAGCCAGCGTGGACTAATAGTCAACTCAACACTGATCCTAGTCCACACCGTTGTTGATTATTATCATGTTGCGTGGAGAGTACCCCCAAGATGAACAACTGTCAAGTTGATTATTACCCCATTGTTGACTATTGTGTTGTCTGAACGCAACCGTCTGTTTCATAGTTAATGGGAGAAAACCTTTTAACCCACTTTTTGTCCAAATGTAATCTTTATAATTTTACAGCTGTCACAACTTTAGTCAGGGATACCTTTTTTTTTTTTCTTTTCTTTAGGAGTTCTGGGAACAGCATGTTTTGTGCTCAGCTGATTGTATATACTAATATATTACAAACAAAAGTCTGAAGTTCTATTTTACATTCGTTTAAGGTTATGACAGTGATGTTGCACGAGAAAAAGCTATTGACTACACCACAAAGATCTATGCAGTGAGCATCCGAGAGATGGAGGGCACCAAGCCACACCAACAGCTAAAGGAAATTTCAGTAGAAGAAAGGTATGTCATGGGGGCACTCCTATATTTGTGTTCTTGGCTGGAACCCATAGAAACACTGCATGAAACCCCCCAAATATACACTTAACAGAAAAACACAGTGTTGCATACACATCAGAAATGTAAGGGTGCTTCCAGATGGAGGGATGCTGTTAGTGCTAACACCCCAAAGGCATTTCTTCCTTAATTGATTTTCTGTGGAAAGAAAAAAGGAAGAAGCAGAGGGAAAATACCAGAGCGTCACAAATGGAAGACAACATCATCTGTATTCTCTGTAAAACTCCATGAATGAGACAGTGCAATTACACAATAAAAGCCTCATTTGGAAGCACCCTGTATTGAACAATCCACATTACTCTGAAACCTAGTTCATTTCCTCTTCATAATTAAATTTTATATTTCAAGGTAGCACGTCCAGGTAGCTTGAATCGCAACCATCAATTTTCAAAATGTTTGTTTGCATATACTATAAAATGTTACAGTGGCTGCTGACCTGGAAATACGTTACTGATCTGTTTGCCTTCTTAAATTTTACAGCTATCATTTGTATTTTTGATAATACATCTACTGAGTCATTTTACATATTGTGATGAAATACCAAGCAGTATTATTAATATTTAAGTACAGTCAAAATGGTTTGTAGTGACAACCTGAGGAATGCTAATATGTATTTCTTCTAAAATAAACATAAACTTCTCAGTTATAGGTTGCATTGGTGATGTTAATGTTAAATGTTTCTTTTTAACCTTTCAGCATACCATTATATTACATTGTGGATATTTTCATCAGCTCATGAGGGCTACGATCCTTTCTTAGTATGGCTGTCAGAGTTTGATCTGCAGGCAGTGCCTATTTCTTTAACAGCTCAGGGGCAGCATTATTCGGGGGGTGGGGGCAGAGTTCCCACTCCAGTGCTACAGCGGCCTGTTCTTCTGTTCTCCTTTCGCCACATGCTATGAAGCAAAACTGGAATCCTGCTTCCTATAGCAGGTGGGGTTGAGGGAAAGAATAGACTACTGCAGCAATGCATTTTTTTAAAAGCAAAATGTCTTTCTGCCATGAAGTTGCCAAAGCAGTAGGTGCTATCTCCAGAGCAAGGGCTGGCAATCCTGTCTCCTAGACCCAAATTCACATATTAACTAACTGGCATATAGGTACAGCTTCCACATGTGAAGAAACCCTCTGAGAGGGAGGGGGTCACATGAGAAGTTCCCATGCCAGCACCCTGTCCCAACTAGGAGCAGCAATATTGATGTGAGAACTTCCTCTCTTATCCTCTGCTCCCAGCTGATTTCCCAATTTCATACAGAACTGGAGCAGCAAGGAATATAACCATACAGTAGTGTCACCTAAGCTGCTCAAGTAATATGTGAATCACTATGTGAAAACCTAGTCACGTTTGTTTCATATGTCTGTTAAGAATATAGGTATCAATTTACTACATTTTGTACACGAACCCTTTAGCACAAAATCATTGGAGCCAAAGATACGGAAAGAAATTAACATGTCTTTCCTCCACTGTGCTTCACTTATTTCTTCCAGCCTGTTCACAAACCAGATTTTCCCAGAATACTTGACTTTAAAACAATTTAAAACCAATTGATATGTGTCCTTCTGAGAATATATGTACTCATCACACAGGGGCTTCCTCTGCCCAGTTTGTTCTTATTTATTAAAAATAATTCTGTCCTGCCTTTATTGTCTTTGTTAGCCGCCATTACAGTTCCACAATCTAAAAGACCTAAATTCATTGGGTTGGATCCAGATTTAGTCATATTTTTTAAAATCATGACTAACTTAAGTCCCGTTGATTTCAATTGGTCTGCTCTAAGCATGACTAAACCTGAATCCAATCTAATAAAAACAAAAAGGGAAATCAATAACAACAGACAGCAGAAAGTAAAACCAGCAGCTCAGTAGAACATCAAACTAACAATATCAAATAACCAGCAAAAATATATATGGAGTTTGAATCCTCAGTTCCCTGACAGACCAACCCAAATTAGAAAACCAGCAACTCAGTAGAACATCAAACTAACAGTATCAGATAACCAGCAAAAATATATATATGATGGTTTTAATTTTTGTGAACCGCCCAGAGAGCTTCGGCTATTGGGCGGTATAAAAATGTAATAAATAAATAAATAAATAAATAAATATATGGAGTTTGAATCCTCAGTTCCCTGACAGGCCAACCCAAATTAGAAAAACAGTGTTTTGACCTGTCATCTAAAAGTGAGCAACTACAGGACAAACAAACTTCCCAGGGACAGAGTTTAATAGTCTTGACTACTACCCCCTTGAAGGCCTAACTCAGCATTTCCCAACAGCAAAGGTTACAACAGCTGAGATTGTTTAGCTCGGAAAAAAGGAAGCTAAGGGGAGACATGATAGAGGTGTACAAAATTATGCATGGTGTGGAGAATCTGGATGGGGAGACACTTTTCTCCCTCTCTCAAAATACTAGAACCTAACAGAGTCATCCCATGAAGCTGATTGGTGGGCGATTCAGGACACATAAAACGAAGGACTTCTTCACATAGCGCATAGTTAAATTATGGAACTCAGTACCACAAGATGTAGTGATGGCCACCAGTTTGGATGGCTTTAAAAAGGGATGGACAAATTCCTGGAGGAGAAGGCTATCAATGGCTGCTAGTCTTGATGGTTATGTGCTACTTCCAGTAGCAGAGGCAATAAGCCTATATTGCTGGGGAACATGGGTGGGAGGGGGCTGTTGCACCGTGTCCTGCTTGTCAGTCCCTGGTCAACAGCTGGTTGGTCACTGTGTGAACAGAGAGCTGGACTAGATGGACCCTCGATCTGATCCAGCAGGGCTCTTCTTACGTTCTTAACCTGATGCCTTTCAGCACAGCTCACTGGGAAATGCTGTGAGTTGCAGTCCAACACATCTGGAGGGCATCAGTTTGAGGAAGGCTGGACTAACAGCTATGCCTGTACATCTCTCCTCCAATAGTGATGAGACATAGAGCATGGCCTGACGTAATGGTGCAAGTAGGTTTGTATCAGAGAAGGCAGTCAGGTCTGGCATCAGCACCCAACATACTCATGCACCCCAGTGGGGCTCACCAGAGCTGTTGTTTTGCCAGGTTTGTGCCGTGTCCCTCGGAAACCCTGTGGCTTCACTCACCCAGGAGGTGTCAGGTAATCCCAATGCTGAGGAGGAAGCTCAGGGTCTCTGGGTGGCCATCCAGGCACCGGAGTCACTGCCTCCCTCTTCCTGGTGAAAGGTGACTAATTGCAAGTCGCCTTCCACCAGGCACTACTTCTCCACGCTTCCTGTGCGGCTCCAGAGCGAGGCGAGGGGTTGTCTTGACGCCATCTTGCACGTCCTTGCCTCACTCCAAAGAAAAAAGTTGGGTAAGCCTCCGACTTTTTTTTCTCCGCAGCTTTGGCGGAAATCCCCAGGGTGGGTGCACAATTGCACCTGCATCGTATAATCGATCCTGTTCCATCGCTCACCCACCCCGGGGCTTTCTGAGCATTTAGACAGCCCCAGAGCCTGTGGAAAGCCATACTGGGCCAGCAGAACAACATACTAAAATAATAGATTTAGCAGAATGTTTTGACTATTTTCTGCTATTCCAGCGCTGCTAAGCAGAAGTTTTAAGCGCTTTGTGTGGATAAGCTGAGCATAGAGTTGCTTTAGTGAACTGGAGCAGGGCAAAGGAGCCGTAGCGTGCTCATGAATCTAGCTGTCAGTATTTCTCAAAACCACTATATCCCCCCTACACTGCATTGTTAGCATGATCTGTAATATAGCTGCCACCCTTGATCCTTGAATATAAAATGAATGCAGTTTCTCTCTCCTTCCCTTCGCTTTGACGCTTTCTCTGCCAGCCAAAAGGAACAATAAAAATGCTGCAGTGATCAGCTAGCTCAGGAGGCCCTCTGGTGTAGCAGAGGCAGCATGATGGTAATTATGTGCTGCTGCTCACTGTGAACAGCAGGGGAACTCGCTGCGTAGCTACTGCTTTCCTCCATTCAAAACATGCTCTCATCTAGGATAGTTGTATTGAAATTATGTTTCACGTCTCCTCTGCCCATGACCTTTATTCCTCCAAATCCAGCCACCCTCATCCACTTTACCTCAGCCTCTCCAAAGTATCCCTTGCTCCCTGAAACGTCTCTGACCTTTCTCCTTTGCTCTCTGCTCTGTCTGGAACTCCCTCTAAGGACAACTAGAATGATACTACCTCTCACTTTCCCCACAAATTCTTCCTTAGTCCACCTCCGGCTTTTGGGCGGTATAGAAGTGCAATAAATAAAAATATGTATGCTGCCTTTGGCTTAACCCTTTAGTCCTCCCAAACTCTAGCGTCTGCAAGTGGAGACTTACCTGATCAAATGCTCCTCCAGACCATAATATCCCTGCATGTAGAAAACTAGCATATCAGGGATGCTAGATTTCTCTTTGACATATAGGCCCTTTCTACAACTAAGGGTTATCCCTGAAAAATGGAGGGATCGTCCCTGCCTGCTCCCGGGATCCCCTGTGTGGCATTTGGATGCACAGGAACAATCCTGGGATGATCCCGGGATATAGGGCTGGTGTAGACATGCCCCTAGTCTTCTATGTACAAGGTTTTGTTTGTTTGTATAGAGGGTCACTTCCAATCATGTAAGCTGCAGAGTCTGATAGGAGCATAGGAAGCTGACTTATGTTGAAACAGACCATTGGTCCATTTAGCCCAGTATTGTTGACACTGACTGGCAGTGGCTCTCTAGGGTTACAGGCAGGATTCTTTCCTCGCTCTACCTGGAGAATCCAGATATTGAATCTGGAACCTTCTGCATGCAAAGTAGATGTTATGTTACACTGAGCTACGGCCTCTCCCCTACTATACTATATTAGTTATAGCCCCAGCTGTTACATTCGACCTGGGCCTTTATGTAACTGCATTTCAATTTATTTAACCCCTGTTGTCCTTGACATCACTATTCCTGCTTTCCTTTCTCTTCTTTCCCTCACTTTCTGTCAAAATGTAGGTTGCAAGCTCGGTTGGGCAGCTGGGGGTTGTCTTTATTTTTTAAGTTTATTTTCTGCTTTTGTTTTTCGATGTTTTCCATTGAAGCATCATGTATGCTGATGGCACTATAGAAATAAGAGGAAACAGGAACAGATGCAGGTTTTTTTGGTTGTGGCACTAGTGCAGCAAGTCAGGATAATAGAACTGCATTGGTGCAATCACACCACATTAGGCATTAAATGAGTCATATGTGCACAGTGAAAACGGTATGGGAGAAAGGTAACACCAAATACAATCCAGTCTGTGCCACCAGATCATGGCCCAACCCCCTTTTCACATTAAAACACCTATGCCACAACATCTAATCCAAACAGATGGCTGGCTGCTATCTTGTACTTGGATACTGACTAGGAGCATCATCAGACGAAGGTTTTATTGCATGCTTGCTACTGCCCACTTACGGATGTTTGCGTATCCTTTAGACGATGACGTCCACCTCCCACACGCCTCCCGCTCCTTCCACTCATTTTTCCGTCTCAAAATAGACCTCTTTAATCCATCTTTAAAAAAAAGAAAAAAAGAATGTGCTGCCATTTCCCGCTCTGTGCAGGAAAAGTGGCGCAATAAAAACAGCCCCTGAATGGGCCACGTGGTAGTTGCTGCTTCCTCTTTCTCACCCCGTGTAAAGAGATCATCGCTATTGTGGGACAGCAGCAGGAGGCCATAGTGACGATAGGGAAACATGAAAATCCACCTGTCTGATGACGCTCAAGTTGTCACTGGTAGTACAGAAGCTGCCCTTTTCAGGCAGCTGTAAGATAGGAATGTCAGGGGTTTGGTTTTCTGACATATAGTTTTAATCTAATTAATGTTGATGCTGCCGCTGCTACTTAAGTATGGGGTACACAGCTGTTTGTTGTTTGACTTGTCCAACCAGCAAAACTACATTCTAGCAGCTCAGCACTAATTCAATAACTTCAGAGAATTTTATAACAATTGTGAGTTGGTCAAGTCTGTGCAGTTTAACTTGTTTAGTTTCTGCAGGAGGGATATATACTTTGCCACCTTCTTAAAGAGATTAATTTTCCCCAGACAAGCAACATTTCTCTTCCCCTTACTTGATGTATTCTTCCCCTAAGACCCACAGGCCCTGGTATCCATTCTTAGTCTCTCCACACCACTGCACTTCTGCTTTCCACATCTGTATCCACTTCTTTGCTCACCCACCCATATTGATAAGTACCACTTGCATATAGAAGCACACACACCACTCCTCAAAACTGCATCAGCTGCCCTCTGGGATTAACGCCAGTCCCGACACCAGTCACCAGGGCTGACTGCCAAGAGTATTTTCCATGTTGTCCTCTGAGGTTTTCAAATGCTGAGCTTCCAACAGCTGAGAAGGAAGAGGGTCTCTGTCTCATTCCTTCTTACAAGCAAAGGGAGTTTTCAGTTGGCTCTAGAACTGAAGAGGGAAAACACTGTTTGGTGCATCTGATACAATTCTGCCTTGCAGGTCTGTGTGGGCTCAGTTGGTCCATATTCACATGGCTGATGGAGACCAGTATGGTACCTGCAAGGACTCTTCCATTCAGAAGGTTAACTTCTGATAACCTCCCCTTGGCTTTTAATAATTCAACAATCACTTCTTGGCATTTTTCCTTTTTTTCCTTTGGACTTCTGCTTTACTTTTCCATCAATATGCGCAAAGCGGCTAACAGTAGAAATTGTTGCAACTGCATATTTAAATATAATCTTACAACAAATCTAAAAGACATGGCAAATCAAATGTATCCACTCCAGTAATATTAAATAAAACCAATATAATAAGGACTCCAACAGATCCAACAGACTTTTTTTGATTACTTATCAAATCTTTACATACCAATTTAGACTACAAACTCCCTCAGAAAGATGTCTGTGTATATTTGCAGAAATTGTAAAGTTTCCCTGGATAAGGTATTCTAGACTTTAGGACCACTACAGAAAAGGCCCTGCTCTGTTGCAATGTAGATCATGCATTAGTTGTCGGTGGCATTCTGGGTGGTTGGCTTACAGGACTAGAGCCATTCCCAAAAGTATGCAGAGACCAAGCAACTTGAGGATTTAGAAGTCACTTGAATGAAGAGTCAAAGGATTTGGGGGGGGAAATAGTTTTCTTCCTTGATGTAGCCCAATGCATTTCAGCCCTATATAATATCTTCGGGAGATAAACCAAAAGCAGAAAGGGGCAAGAATGCATAAAATTAAATAATTAAATAAACAAACATTAAACATTTCTAGTTAAAAGCCATTGTAATAATCACACTGCAATAATGCCTGTTTCTCCTTACTCAATATTTCTTAAAATGCCTGCAGAGATCTCTGGAAAAGATATGTCTCCAAGATGAATCTGTGACTGGTAGCATGTTTGATATGCAGTGGTGTTTATACAGATGCACTGAAACATTTCAGCTGTATCCATGCTATTTCTGATTAGAATCAATGGCTCAGTTCAGACAACATGTTTCTCAATGGTGGTTTTTGAACTCCACAGTGGAGTTTTTACACTACCGTTGAGAAATGTGTTGTCTGGTGTGAAAACTCCACGCAACAGTGGAGGGTGTTTTTTTTGGAAAACACTCTACGCAGAATATCTATGCTGTGCAGTTCCTGCACAACTGTTGTGTTGCGTGCTGTGTGATGGGCTCCGTGGAGAGCCGCCCGGATTGTTTTTTCGCAGCAATGGCTGGTGGGATACCATCACAAGGACCGGGGGAGGAGAGAGGGCAGAGAAACTGTCAATCAAATGCTGCGATGGTTTCTACTTAACGCCACGGTAGCCCACAGCCACACAACGGTGGAGTTAGAACATGTTGTGTGGGGAGTACCCCCTAAAAACTCAACCGTTGAGTGGAGTTTTCACACTAACGTGTTGTCTGAATTGAGCCAATGTCTCCCAGTTTTGGATATGCAGCATATCCTTAGGGAGTGTCTCAGAAGTCCTGAACTTTACAAAAAAGGCAGAAATTCTTCATTAAGAACCTTAGGGGTCAGCGGCTATTGGGCGGTATAAAAATGTAATAAATAAATCCGTAAAATCCATTCAAGTTCTGTTTTTTGTAGGATTTTATCATCCTTTGTAGAAAGTTTTGCAAAGCCTAAAACCTAATATCTTTTGCAGAATGATTTTATACTACGAAAAGGTGGCGCTGATGGAGGATACTTTAAAACAGCTGCTAAACCGGCTGTTTAAAATCTCATATCTGCATACTTAAGACGTCACATACTTGAATTCTTCTTTGTCACTATATATCCAAATGTTTTATATCTTCTATTAAGGACATCCTTCTATAGTAGAAAGATTTTATATCCTTCAGGACTCATGAAATGTGTATTGTAATGATTAATAGAGAGGTGGGCCTGGGCACACGTTCAAAAAGAATTCCTGCAGCTATTTTAGTATGTGCATTTCATTAAGATTAATTAATGGATGTTTCTCTCTCCTCTCCCCATCCTTGTTGTTTTTCTTCTCTCCCGTGTCTCCCTCCCTGGCATCTCCTTATTTCTTCTTTCTTTCTTCTTTCTTTTTTCTTGCTCCTCTGATTGGCTCTCCGCCCCTTGCTTTGTCCACGTAATTTAGGAGCGGGGCACCTATCAAAGGAGCCACAGGAGCAGTCTCGCGGTGTGGGAGTCCTAAGAGAAGTGCTCCCACACCACGGGGCGATTTGGTCAGTGGTGGGACTGTCCCGGACAATCCAGGACAATTGTAAGCCATACCATCTTATACTTAGGACAATGTGAATGAATGGTGTCTTGGTTGAGAAATTTTTTTTTGCACTGAACCTGAATTGCTTTAACCAAGCAGGCTAGAATGCGGATGATCCTCCTGATGTCTAGAGTTGTTACTAATATGTGGGCAGTGCAGGGGACTGCATTTTGCCTTTTACTAACACCTGGTTTGTATTCTGTGTTTGCAGCATCTGTCTGTTGGAGATGCATGACTGGATGAATCAATAACCTCTATCATAACTAATGTGGTAGCGACTTTTAAACAGAAAGTTAAATGCATAAGGCAGGTTAATACTCTTATCTCCCTATGTCCCTCCACCCACTCTCTAATATTCCTAGTGTAGTGCAGCCATCCATTTTTGTCAGGTGTGCCACACATCAAGTACAGAATAATAGATAGTGCCACTCTAATGCACCCTACAAAACAAATGCAACTTTACCATCAATGCTATGGTGTAGTTTTGCCTCTGGTCTCCATACCAGGCAAGAGTGCGCTGTGAAAAACACGGGCACAGGCCTCATTGTGTGCCATAGCCAATCCCCCAGACCCTCATGCTCCAGTTCAGGAATGCCACAGATTCCCTCTACTTGGTTCTCTTGTCGCATCCATGCCACAATTTCCCATCCAGGTACTAACCTGCCTCATTGAAGAAACATAGGCGAATCTGTCTTCAGATGTATGAGACAATCCTGACTTGGGAACTGTCTATATGATGCTGGGTTGCTGCCGCTTTTGCTAAAAACCTGTGCTTTTTCTGCAATGGGGAGTGCAGGAGCAGCTAATCCCAACGCAAAGGGAGGGTGCAGAGTTTCCGGCAGCCATGTGGCTCACCAGCTTGCCCTCTACCCAGGCGAATGGTGACCAATCAGCGTTCACCTCCCGCCCAGGAACGCCTCTGCATCTAGATGGCGCTCCAGCCTAAAAAGTTGGGGTAAATCTCTGACTTTTTAAAGGCGGAGCTTCACAGGAAAGCCCTGCAGTGGCTTCAAGGTGGCTGGTGCATCGTATAACTGACGCTATGCCACTGCACACACACGGTGGTGCTTTTGGAGCATTTAGACAGCCCCAGAGTTCTCTGAAGGTTTTCTAAGAATTTCCTTGAGGGAAACCCCAAATAATAAGTTGGACTGAAACACATTGGGCTTCTTAAACTATTTTTCCAGCATCTTAAATCTAGTTATTTCTTATTGGACCTGCTCATTCTGTGCCAACTTTCGTCAAGCCATGTTGTTTGGCATGGCTCAGTAGCCTGAAAGAAGAACAACTCTGGGCAAACCCCTTGTTTTACCTAAATATTTTATAATTTCCCTTTGTCAGTGTGAAGTCATCTGAGGATTCCAGCAAACGGCTCTCTCCATTTCTTCTTCTAGACAAAATCATAAAGCAGTGAGCTGTGGTCCCTTAGCTCAGGCCTAAACATATTGGCAGCAGCAATGGCTCCACTGTCTCTCGGAATACCAGAAATTTCCTCTATTCTGAGCTGTCACCAGGCTGTCTTCCATAGTGCTTTTAGTTTAGCAAAAGCTTCTCTTGTGCTACAAGGGTGTTGTCAGTGCATGCAATAAACGTAAGCTTACCTTGGAATATTGCTTCGTGTTCTGTCCATGATCGGCTGCCTTCTATTGATATGTCATTTCCCTCCATTCCACCCCCTTCCCCGCCAGCTATGTGTACCAAAGTACACTGGGGATTACGAAGAGACTCTATTCTCCCACCTTATAAAAAATCTACTTGTACAGAAGGGAGAAGCTAATGTATTCAGCTGATGCACTGCAACACCCACACACAGCTAAAGGCTAGTCATATATTATTGATCTAAGGTTCTTTTTAAATCCATAAAACCCTGCCAGTATGGTAGGTTGGAAGAGAATTCTCAGCCTGTTACATGTTTCCAACAACCAGACAAAAGAAATACCTTGTGGAGCATCATAAATGTCATCAAATTCAGGCAGAAAATGAAATCTAGAGTTCATTTTCATTAGACACCTCCAATCCCACATTCCTTTAACATTTGAGAATATACTGTGAGTGGCTTAAGGTGAAGACAGACCAATTAAAAAAAAACAATTAGGCAAACTTATTACCCATCTAGCCTAGTATTGCCTGTTCGGACATGGAGGGGCTCTCCAATGTCTCAGAGATGTTTCCCAGTAGGACTGGCTGCAGGGTAGTGGTGGGGGAGGGCTCAGCAAAGTGCCATTCAAGGAGAGACCCTCTTACAATGGTGGGCCCTATGACTGGCTTATCTTGATGGCACCTGTTGTATTCCTCCCCCGTAATGCTGTAGAAGTGTGGCCACTTAAAAATCAGAAAAAGAGAGGATGTACACCACCGACAATTGAAGATACAAATTTGCATATGCTAATTTATATGTCCATATGCACATTTAGAAATTATTACTAGTATTTGTTTAAATTTCACAAAGGGAAAACAAACTCCCATCCAAATCACCACAAATAAAATTAATTCTGCAATTAATTGGTACCCTAGTACCAATAGATAACCCCAAATCAGTAATTCTTCTTCAATTAATTTCCCATACAAATCATCCTCCAAAATGTAATCTACTTCACCGTGGTCTCCGTGCATCACACATATGGGCTCTGTTTCGGGCGCAGGGAGGATTCAGTTCTTAATATGAGATAAAGTGGCTATCCATCAGATGGGTGGGGACGGTCTCTCTCCCCCTCCCTCCCTCCCTGTCTCTCTCACTCACTTTTACATAATGAATTGGCAAGATGAGCTAGCATCTCATAGCTGTCCTTGCGCCACAAATTGAAGCATCAAATTCCTCTAGGAAACTTCCATTTCGAGATACATTGTATGGGGGGGAAATGGCTGCCTGTCTTTGGATTGCTGTGCCAATGTCTCAGTTGGGCCACTCTGAAATCTACACCAAAATGAATTGCTATGAGTTTGGAGGATGACTACACATAATTCCGTACCTCTGCAACAAAACCCGCACTATGACATGAATGAGAGTGATGATAATGCTTCTGAAATAGCTGAGATCCTAATTATGCACATCATTGTTGAAGAGAGAGACAAACATTTTGGTTTAAGCAGGCCCATTCATCTGTCATTTGCCATGCCAGGACCTGTAGCAAACTCTGGTAGCTTAAAATGAAAGGTCCCTTAAATCCTCTTCAGCTCTGATTATAGCCTGAATTAATCTGCTTTTCTGCTTGTTCATGTTTGTAAGATGAAGTATAGTGACACGTGAATGCAGTAAGTATTACAATTATTCAAAAGTAGCTACAGTCAGCATACATTCATTCTACTATATCTTTTTTTAATTTCCTGTTGTGAATGAAGCGCCCCGATGAAACAACATGCTAAACCATGCATTAATGCATTCCATTAACCATTTTGTGGTTTAGCAGCATGGTTTAGCGTGTTGTCTGAACAGGGCCAATCTATCCGTCTATATGTCAAAATACACGATGTCCAGAGAAAAAGTTCACAACAGGAAAAGTTGTGTCTGTTTCTTGACATATTTATTGAGTGATCGGGAAATCATGGCTCCTATTTAAAGTGGGATATATTTCTGAAATCTAGAGTCTACAATTGTTATGATTTATTAAATTGTGTATGTTTTCATCCTCCTTGGTATAAAACAAGGTCCAATAATCCAGTTGCCATGGCATTTTTTGCTTCATCCTAGTTCTTTGAAAAAATAAATCTACACTCAGCTTTATCTCTCTCACTGCAGAACATGCTCTCTGCCTTGTCTATAACAATCTTCTCCAGCCCGTCTGTAACAATCTCTTCACTTTATATCCATCTCTTTCTTCCTCTTACCTGTCTTAAATTCTGTTTGTTTCAGAGCTGAAGATTAGGAACAAGGGAAGCAGGCACAATCCTGAGCACACTCAAACCCACACTCTCTCTTCTATGCATCCATGTTTGCATAGGGCTTGAGTTCTTGAGTCCCTTTTCTTCTTTCTTAGAGTATTTTTGTCTTAAAAGCCCATCCTTTATATCTCGAGACTATGATTTCCCTTGTGTACCATTGGCTACTTTTATCTCCACGTATTAGTTGCCTATGACCACTGCTGTTCAAATTTACAGATGTCCACGAATTATGATCTGCAAGATGTACGAGATGTAGGAGAGTTTATGGTACCATATCAAAGGGCATGTCTGCACAAGCAGTACTTCAGGGAGCTGAATGTGCATACAGACTCCAGCAGTGAATACTGCAACAGTCTACAACCTGCATAGGTCCCTCACCTTCAGCGCAGACAGGGGCAACAGTGATACCAATATGACTGGTGCAGCTGGGATGCTAGCTAGGAGATGCTCCAACTTCCTGCCTCTGTACACCAGGTGCAGCAAGAGAAGCAAACACAGGTGAAGTGAAGATGAAAATAAGCTAAATGGACATCATCAGTCACACAGATAGTAGATCAACAGTAGATCAAAGGACAAAACTGTTCCCAGATTATTTCAGACTGCAGGTGGGGGGATTAAGTAAGTGAATGTCCCTTCCTATAAAAACTCCCTGCACATATGTAACAATTTTAATGATTTTATTATTTTAATTTTTGTGAACCACCCGGAGAGCTTTGGCTATAGGGTGGTATAAAAATGAAATAAATAAATAGAAATCTACACCTCCAATGCTGTGAGGTCGGACAGGCTCCAAAATGCCCTTTGTTGTCTATTTAGAGGTACAGCTGCCACCAACTACATTAGCCTAGGAATGCGGGAATCCAGGCTTATGCCTTATACCTATGCAGAAGGGTGGTCCTCTTTTCCATCCTTTCCTCAATGGCTGTGGATCTCTGCCCCCTTGGCTTCCCTGCAATGCTGCATTTTGCAAAAGTCGGGGATTTACCCTGACTTTTTCAAAAGGAACGACGTCAACACAGCACTTCCACTATGTAACACAGCTCTGTGGCCAATCCAAGCCAACCTGGGGGAGGAACCTGGTGGAAGGTGACCAGCAATTGGTCGCCTTCCACCAGGAAGAGGGTGGGGGTGGCTCCAGGACCCGGATGGCCACCCAGAAACCCTGTGCTCCCTCCTCAGCTTCGGGATTACCTGACGCCATCCCAGGAGAAGGGAAGCACGGGGTTGAGGAGGGCACCGTGAAGACAGCCCTCAGGTTAAGGTGTATGCTAAACAGTCCAGCATGCAAGTAAGACCAACCTTCAGGCTAGGCAAAAGAACTAAATCTATTACAGTTTTCAGTTGAGTAAAGCCTAGCGGAGAAAAGTTTAGAAAAGCTTATAAAATAAAATGAAACATAGAAGTAACTAAGAAAGGAAAGGAACCTCTCGTGCAAACACTGAATCATTACTGACTCTTGGAGGGACGCCAGCTTTCGCTGACGTTTTCTTGGCAGGCCTTATAGTGGGGTGGTTTGCTGTTGCCTTCCCCAGCGTTATTAGCTAAGTAACTAGCTAAGACATTATTTATTTTGGACCTGAATCCTAAGGATGATCCATCAAAGGAGCTTGCAGGTGGGAAGCACCTGTGTCTAGGGATGTACAGCAATTTCATTTCAGTTGGAAAAACATTTGAAATATGCCCCACTTGCAATCCCAAACACAAATACGATTGCATTTGGGGGCGGGGGTGGGGAGGTTGCACATTCTCAAGTTTGTGATGACATTCTCAAAATGTGTCCTGTTTGAAAAATGTGCACTGTAAAACACACATTTTTAAAAAAGGATACATTTTCACACTTAATGGGGAAAGTGCACATTTGGATGGATACTTTTAAAAATGTTCGGAAATGTGCACTTTTACTGTTTGTGGGGGAAAGCTGCTTATGTTCGGGAACGAGAAGGGGGCAAAATGAGCATTGGAGTGGAAAACGGAGCACTCCAACAAACTGGACTTCTCTCATTCTCCCATCCCTCCCTGGGATTCCACAGCATGGAAGAGTTTAATCTTGACACTTTGCCAGCCACTCAAAGACCTAGCAAGATTTCACAAAGGTATTTCTATGGAAAGTGGCAGCTCCCTTAGAGAGACTGGGAATGCAAACTGACCAATTGATAGAGGGCCTGCCCAAGCGTCCTCCAAATGATTCCTACATGTGCCTTGTGAAAGGATGAGCCAGGGGGCAAGACAAGTCATGCAGGTTTTTGCCTGGTTATATTTGGGCATGTTTCCTTGTCAGGGATGTATTGAAAAGTGGGGGGGAAAGGTTTTGTTTGTCACAACATAGAAATCTAGATGTCGAGGAAAAGAGTTCAAGCCTAGCCTTGGCATGCTAGTTTTCTTTGTGTGAATGTGTGGGTTTTGCAGACCCTCTGCAGTCTGAAATAATTCAGTCCACAAACAGTTTCACCAATTGATTTCCTGTTTGAGTATTTTTAGGGTGACCATATGAAAAGGAGGACAGGGCTCCTGTATCTTTAACAGTTGTATTGAAAAGGAAATTGCAGCAGGTGTCATTTGTATATATGGGGAACCTGAGGAAATTTCCTCTTCATCACAACAGTTAAAGCTGCAGGTGCCCTGCCCTCTTTTAAATCTGGCCACTCTAGTATAGCTCCTGCACCTTTAACTGTTGTGATGAAGAGGAAATTTCACCAGGTATACAAATGATACCTGCTGAAATTCCCTTTTCTGTGCAACTGTTAAAGATACAGGAGCCCTGTCCTCCTTTTCATATGGTCACCCTAGTATTTTTGACCTAAAGCTGGGGAGATTAAAGAATTAGGTGCAGGTCTCAGGTTATTGCTGTTTATTAATCTCAAGCAGAATCAGCAGCTGTTGGATATCATCTGCAAGGCTCGCCCTGAAGGACTAGAGGCAAGTACAGGTCAGACTAAAGTCAAAGTAAATTGTGGTAAATGAAGGTCATAGGGGGGCCAAAGTCAGGTCTGCAGTCAGGTGAAGCCAAAGACAGGGTTCAGAGCACCAATCAGAGGGACCGGAAGCAGGTGCATAGTGAAAGTCAAGCTGATGGTCCAATTCCAAAGAAGCAGCACTCTGCAGGAAAAGGAAGGGCACAAGGGTCTGAATGGCTGGTCTACGAACGGATTGCTCACACTGAGGAACCAGGTCTAAAGCAAGAGTTGTATAAGGCCAGCCAGTCCCCTATTGGCTCACCAGATCCTGCAAAACATTAAAGCCCATTTGTAATCTTTTGAGAGTGATTGTGCTTTTCTCTGAATGCCGTTCATGGCATGCTCACGTTTCTTGCTATGTTACTGAAAAGAAAGCGTTAATATCTGCATTGTATTTTAACTTGCTTTCCTTTGGAGGCAGGGAATTGTCAAGTAAGTATAAGCCACATCCACAGAAAAAAAGCTCAGGTCTCTGTGAATGTACCATTCAGATTGCTAAAATTTATTAAGGGAAAATATGTTCTAACAACCAAACAAATTTCACATCTGTAGCATTTTGTTTTTCAGAATAAACTGGTTTGGAACATAAACTAGTTTTCATTAGACTTACTAGAAGTGTTCCATGACGTGTGATGTGGCATTACTTTTACATTTCTTAAATGAATGCTCAAGGTGCTCACAAACCACAGAAAACATACTTGTATATATACATGTATATGTATATATGAATATACGGAGTATTTGTGCATATATGTGCTGTGTATAGAGAAATATAAAATATATATATATCTGTGTATATATTTTTTAATTATATCTTATCTTGTGTTTCTTATCCAATATGGCCATGTCATAGTGAGCAGTGTCCCGTTGAGGTGAAGAGAGATGTAACATTTTAAACAAGAGTCATAGTGTGCTTTTTTAACCAAGCCATGCTTCACAACTCCCCTTGCCACACATACATGTCTCAAAAGTTGAAAATTGCATCAACTCTCAAGTTTGCCTCTCCCCCTGTGCTCCAGACAGTCTATCCAACTTTTTTTAAAAATAATAATAACATAAATACATTTCCAATGTTATGTCTATCTTTCACTTAGCTCGAAAAATAAAAATCTGCAAACATTTTAAAAACATTTGCAAAACTATTTTAGGGATTAGGGAGAGATAAGTTGTTGACATCACAGGCACTAGCTAATAGGCATGCACCACACCTATTTATTCCATGACATGCTAGAAACATGCTTGACACCCCCACCCACCCCAGTTTCCCCCAAGACAGAAGAATGTGCATGTTTTTGAGACAACGAAGGTGCTTTCAGAAATATTCCACTACACTTAAAGTGTTACATCTGTCTTCTCCTTTGCTTTCTTCATAAATCCTGCCTTGCTTTTCCCATAAATCTTATCAGACATTTTCAAGTGGAGAACTACAGAAATCAGTTTGTTTCTAAACTACACTAAAACAGAAAAAAGAGAGAGAATACTGCAAGTGAAATATTGAGTACTTTCCAAATTGCTGCTTTAAAGGTTTTATCAAATTTCCAAGCAGTCACCTGGGTGTTTTAGTATGATGTCATGAGGTTACTAAAGACCATTGGCCTAATCCAGGCAACCACAAGCACCAGAGGAGGTTGCAAGCTCAATCCTGACAGGCAGTTCCAAAGAGTGATTGGGGCTGTCAAGCCTTAGACTCCCCCTCTTGTCTCCCTGTTCATATCAGAACAATACTTCCAGAATCTCTCACAGTCAGCAGGATGGGGGGCGGGTAGTGGTTGGAGAGAAGAAAAACTGTCCAAATAGCTCTTTGATCTTCCTCTACCCACAGTGTGTAAATGATAATTTCTGAAGACAGAGGTAGCAATTTTCTCCACTGGCAACTTGATAACTCTGTTAACACAGATCCTAATTGCAGCTCTTTCCCCACGTCCCTTACAAATGAATAAACCCATTTTGGTCCATTCATTTCATCTAGTTTTGTTTTGGGGTGGGGGTGGGGGTGGGAGAAGCATTGAACCTGTTCAGATGACACACTAAGCCACAGTGGTTAAGCATTTTGAGCTAAACATCATGGCTTAGCATGTCATGTGAACTATGACTTAGTGTGTCATGTGAACCATTCCTATTCATGGTGGTTAGATAACCAAGTTTAAACATACTAACCATTTGCTGCAAAAGGGTTAGCAGCCTAACAATGGCTTAGCATGTTGTGTGAATAGGCCCATTGTCTATGTGACTCTGGAGTAGGAATGTCCATCACTGGGAAATCCAGTTCTTTTTTTGGCTTGACACAGTTCCGGGGCATGTATAATTTGCTTTGTGTCTGCGAGCCGAGCTGTGGGCTATTCCCCGAACTCTGGGACGTTTTTGTGCATTTTTGAAGATTTTGCCATTTGTGCACATTTCTGACCAGATTTGTGCAAATTATGGCAAATTTATGCAAATTCGGCTGTAATTCGTGTAACTGTAAATTTGATCATAATTTGTGTGAATTGCTAGGAAATTTGCACGAATTACAGAACCTTCCCGAAAATGCGCAAAATTCCTGGAAAATCTGTGAACCAGCCCAACTCACTGCAGATCGAATCAGGCACTGCAGCAGGAAGCAAAATGAAGTCCAGGGGCGGAGCCTAGGAAAATGTGTCAAATTCCACTCCCAGATGGATTTTTCCAACATCCCTACCCTGGAGTTGCCTTCAGGAGGTCGAGTCATGGCTCCAGGTCAATGGTGGCTAGGCGAAGTGTTGGCAGGATTTTGCCCTCCCTGCCATTTCTGTACTTTTCCGTCTGGAAATGAATGGTAGTCATTCATTATATAAGAGATTCGGACAACACCACTTCCTCCTGCCCCAGGTGATCCCTGAGTTAGCCTGGAGGGTAGATTTTGCCCCTTCTCGACTGCTTCCAGATTTCCTTTCTGTTTACTTTGTCTTAGAACCATTTCTTAGAACCAGAAATGGTTCTAAGACAGCCATCGCCTGCATAGTCACGCCCTGGGTTTTGTTTCTTGATTACACTAATGATGTTTTCAGGAGGCGCCGAAAGGAATACAAAATTGGTGCCTGCCTGACCTCCAGAGACAGGGAATTCCACAGGAGGGGGCTACCACGCTGAAGGCTCTTCTCCTGGTGGACTCCAATCGGAGGATCGGTCTATGTGGAACCACCAGGAGCATCCCCTCGGATGACCTCAGTGACCGGGGCAGGTTGGTAGGGTAGAAGGCGCCTGTACCACCATGGCCAAGCTATCCCTGTCCAGGAGAGGCCGTAGTTGGCAAACCAGCCAAAGCTGGTAAAAGGCACTCCGAGCTGCCGTGGCCACTTGAGCCTCCAGCGACAGAGATGGATCTAAGAGTACCCCCAAACTACGAACCTGATCTTTCAGAGGCAGAAGCATTGCCTGCCCAATTGCATTGCACCAGTATAGCCTTGTGGAATAGTGCATCTGGTATTCCTTAGGCAATAGACAAGGGGCCACATCAGACATTATATATTTAGATGTACACCTAAAAGTAGTTTTAAGTGTATACCTAAAGTTTCCAATGGTGGATGTGACAAATGCATGTTTGCGAACACTTGTATCACACAGGAACACTCTTCAGGGAGTTGTGATTTGCTGCAGCTCCTTCCTGAGTACCCATTGAGTGGCCAACCCAGGTTTGCCTGTGCATAATGTGTGAACTGTGAAGTGGCTTTAGAGTGCAAAGCAGAACTCCATATATTGTTTGAGCCTGTTGCTGGACTCTGGATTTTTCATTATTTTTGTGGTGCAGTGAAAGGGTATTTTGCAGGTCTGTATGGAGTATATGGGAAGCACTGATGAAGCTTCCTTTCTTTCTTTTTTTCTCCTGTCCTGTAGGATCTTTAGAACAGACTTTGCCCCATGATGTCAGGGTATGGCCTTTCTGAGTTTGCGGACTGGTGCACTCTTTTAATTTCTGTTTTAGTTCTTGCTGGCATGCTTGAATAGCATGGCTGTGTGCATACCACACAGGAATGACATATCAGTTCAAAAGAGGCTTGTGCATGTATGACAATAACACCCCTATTCTATATTTCTGAACTGTACTAAGTTTCTCACTTGGCTTTATTTGCTGCTCACAAGGGGATCAAGGTAACTCAGTGTTGGAAATATTTTGCTAATGCTTAAAGTGAACATGTTTATCTGTTTGAGTTGTGGTCAATTGATTTGGTCTGCTGTTATTTTCTTAATAACTTCACTATAAATGTTTATAGCTAAAATATTATAATAAATATATTAGCTGTCATCTTTGTGATGAGCTATATTTTTAAAACTACCTTCTGCCTCCAAGAATGCTGCTAGATAGTTCTCTAATTATATTATGATTGTTATTCTAGTGGAGTTACAGTTTAGCATACAAATGCTTCACAGTTCTTTTATTTATTTTGCTTTAATATGTCAAGTATTAGTAATATGTGAAGCACTTCTCATGAGATAATAATTTTGGTTGTATGTTTTATGCTATGCGTTTGGAAGAACCTATTAGAACTTTGTTTTTAATATCGTGGGGTATGGCAAACAATAAAAAGTCCTACATGCATCTTTGTACATTAGCAAGTCGTTTCTATGAGAATACTTGACACACCTGCATAACCAAACCTAGTAATCAAAGATCAGATTGGCAATGAAGCTTTTAAAATACTCTATACATACTTCCTCTTTCTTTCCATTGGAACATTTTTCAGCCAGCAGTAACCACAAATCTTGTGGCTAAAACTATGCTTGAATGGATATGAAGTCCTTACTTGAATTACTCCGGATGCAATTAAATAATTTCGTATTTTTATAGAATTAATTATTATTTGCCCCTCCCCACTACTATTAGTAATAACCACTGCTAGTGAAAAGCAAGATAATCATGTAAGTATATTGTTAACTATTTTAAATACTAAAGTGTTTTTTATATCTACCAACTCTACTAGTAGTTGCTATTAATATTATTAATTTCAAATGCTAATTCTCTAAAGTGGTGGCACATAGCCATGTGCCCAGTTATGTAAGACTGCTGTGGTTCCCATAATCATGGCAGCTCTGAAAAAGCTTGTCACAATTGCAGCAATTAGTCTGGTTCATATGTAACACTAAACTATGGTTTAGTGTTATGCGCACAAGCTCTGGGTTTGTGCATTCCCCCTCCCCTCCTCCAACATGGCCATGAGGAGACTACCACAGAAGCCTTTACTACCTCTCTCAGTTAACTACAGTTTAACATTTCAGCCAAACACAAATGTGGTTAATAGCTTTGGCTATTGGGTAGTATAGAAATGTAATAAATAAATAAAATGATATTAACGATATTAATGTTGGCTCGTCTGGGGGCATCATTGTTATCTTTTCGGTACCAGGTCAAGACTTTTCTCTTCTCCCAGGCATTTAACAGCATATGCTGAGTTTTTTAACTGACCCCAGAGTAGTTGTTTTAAACAGATATTGTCTGTTTTTATTTGTATTTTATGCTTTTTATGGTTTTAAATTTTGTATATTTGTTTTTAATGTTCACTGTTTTTAACTTTTGTAAACTGCCCAGAGAGCTTTGGCTATGGGGCCGTATATAAATAACAACAACAACAACAATAATAATAATGAAACAAAACAACTTCATAAACCATAATTTGAAAATGGCTTGTTTCAAAATAATGATGGTCAAGACTAACCCCAGGTTGTCTTAGTTCAGACATGACGCTAAACCACTATGTCCGAAAGGGCCATTGTGTGACAGTCAGTGTAATGTACTTCAGGTCCATGTGCTTCTTCCTCCATGTGAATTACAAGCCCAAAGACATTTGCATGGAGGAAGCATGTGACTAAAAGTCAGTCACATTATCGGAGGCTCCTGCATTTGTGTACAGAAAACTGATACAGCAAAATAATGACCTTTTAAAAAATAATATACAGGAAGCTATTTAAAGACCAGCTGAAGACCTTTTTATTGTCTCAGTATTTTAACACCTATTAACTTAAATTTTAAACTTTGCTGTTTTAATTCCATTTTTTAACCTATATCAATTTTTGCTGTGTGGTTTTATCCTGGTTGTGCTTTTTATATTGTATTTTGTATTTGTGTTTTTAGATTGTTGGTTGTTTTTATGCTCTTCATGATTTTAATTTTTGTGAACCGCCCAGAGAGCTTCGGCTATTGGGCGGTATAAAATGTAATAAATAAATAAATAAATAAATAAATAAATAAATAAAATACAGGGATCCAACTGTAATATAAGATATCTGTGGGCAGAAGACCCTTTTCACTGTTGAAAACAAAATGCTGGACTAGGTGGCTCAAATTATTGAGGGAGCACAGGCCACTTACCTTTTGCATCAGACCAGACCCTTAGTTACTCTTTTAAGAAGGCTATCGGAGGAGATCAGTATACAGGGCTTGTGGATTTCATTAAGTGTTTTCCCAATCTTTTCGCCTATAATTTGAGCACCGTCAAGCAGCCAGCTAGCTCTTTTGGTTATGCCCTTAAAAGCTAATAACTATTTCTGGAAGATCAAGAAATCACAGCAGGCAAAGAAAGAGCCTTGAGTCTCTCATTAGCGAGAGCATTCTAATAGATCTTAACAGATCCTCATTTCCTCCAAGTTTTAAATTTAGAAATACCTAACCTGCACAGGTTTTTACAGATTAAACTCTCAACACCTTGATTAGAGAAATAAAACCCTCATGTCTTAACACAACGTAGTCTTCTATTCTTTAAACGTTACCAATATTTAGAGTAACCTACAATAAAGGCTGCATTTCTGACTGGTCATTGTATTTGTCTTTTCTGTTTTGTTTTTGTGACCGTAATTACAGTTGTTTACCTTGAAGGTATTAATTAATTAGAGACAAGGAATTATGAGTCAACGAAGCTGATCCTTATGTAACAAAGCAAAGGAAGGAAAACACACAGCAACAATAACCCCTAAATAAGTGTTAAGTAAATAGCATACAAAATCAAGGTCTCGGTATCAATATACTGCCTATGCCAGGCAGGCAAGCTTCAGAAAACACAACAATGTTCTAAGTCAGGGGAACAGAACCTCTTTCAGCCTGAGGGTTGAATTCCAGTTCAGAGGGCTTTTGGGAGACTGCATTCCAGTAGTCAGTGAGGCCAGAGGCAAAAGCTGCAGGGCTAAAAATCCATCTGGGGTCCTGAGCCTGTCAGGTCCCAGTCAAAATAGATTCTTCGAATTACCAAGATGAAGCAAAGCCACTCGTACAAAAAGATGTCAGTTTATTGACAGAAAAGAAATGCAGAATAAATATGCAAAGAAAACTCAATGAAGCCATCACAGCTGAATGTTTATCTGGGACCCCAAGATAGACAGGGTGGTTCCTAGAGCCACCCGTTTCTCTAAGCTGGTAGCGTGCGTATTCCCCCCTCCAGAGTGTGACCAAAGAGAAAGGCTACCGGTTGGATTTATAAGTGCCTCTCCCTAGTTCAGGAACTGACAGGCTCATCAAGAGAAGGGGGAGCTTCTCTTTCCCAAATGTGCTCAAAGTATTGCAGGCTGGGAAATCAATACGGGAGGGGAAGTTACTCAGAATGAAGGCACAACTGTATCTTTAGAGGGTTGAGGTAGTTTGGCACAGGTCTTGCGGCTGTAAGGTTTGTTGATATATGTAGCTGTACTTGCCTGATACCAGTTAAGGCATGTAAAAGGCCTATTTCATTAATTGTAAAGCGGCCAGAGCTGAGCTTTGTGTTTCATTGTGCTTCTTCCAGGCCGCCAGTTAGCAGAGCTGCTCCTCAACCTGAGAAATTGCAAAAGAATAACGTCAGCAAAAAAAGGAAACTGGTTGAGGTCAGCTTTAATACTTTATTATCTTTATATTCATGCTAATCTTGGTGAATGAATTTTGCTCTTTTTTGAGAGGTTGTGTGTAACTACTGTGGATGGATGAATCTGTAAATTTTAGGGGGGGGGGGTTCAGTTTCTCATTTTTCCAGTCTTGAGGAGGAGTTGTTGTTACATTTATATCCCAACTTTTTTCCTCTTGAAAGGGACCCAAGGCAACTTACATAGACCTCTTCTTCCTCTCCCTTTTATCCTCACCACAATCCTGTGAGGTAGTTTATACTGAAAGTCAGTGACTGGCGCAAAGTCACTCAGCGACCGTCAAATTGGAACTAGAACCCAAATCTCACGAGTCCCAATGCAACACTCTGACCATGGTACCACATTGGCTCTGAGTTCAGTTTATCCCAAATTTTGGGATTTTTAAAAAATTGCACGAACATCCATATGTCCACATTTCTCCTAACACATGCATGTTTGTACACAATTTTCCAAATATGCACATTTCCTATTATTATGCATTTTTAATGTTCTTTTCAGTTATAAATGCATTTTTGTACAATTTTCCCTATTTACATTTTTGTATGCAGTTGTTTTGATTGGAAAACGGTTGCAATATTCAAAAGCGCAGAATTAGGTAAGTTTGCATTAAAATGCAAACTGAACAAATTTCTCCCCTATCCCTAGTAGCTACACTTATAATCATGTTGCTACCAGTTGGCCTTTGCCCCAATCCTATTCCCACATCATCAATTTTTAATGTTTTTGCCCATAAAACGTCAAAATGGTTAATTTTCACATGCAGTTACAAGGGCTCTCATTGCATATTCATTGTACATATTCATGTCCTGCATATTCATGTTGTGTAGTATAAAAGATTGGCATTATAAGAAGGAGACAGATGGAACTTAGTCCCATCAATTCTTTTTCAGAAGAGCAAGATGACTACCTTTTTTAAACCACTGGAGATCTGAAATATAACCATCTGGCGAGTTAATATTTTGCTCTATTTCTTAAGATACTATATTTGCATCATTGGAACCTGTACTATAAATATGTTTTGCAGACCAATTTTTAAAATTAATATATAACGTTTTAGGACACCCTGTTGCTTTTGTTTTGTTGTTTATTCATTTTTTTTAAAAGCATTATTCTATTTGCATATATTTCCAGCATCAACTATTTTAGGCACTTTTTCACTCTGACTTTTACAATGTTGTGTTGATTGTTAGAGAGGGGGGAATTATTTGCGTCCTCTGCATAAAGTGTACTCTAAACGTTACATGTAACACACAACTTCATCTGGCTTTTTCCTTCAAGGAGTTGGCTTTAGATCATGTTTTTGGATACCGTGGATTTGATTGTCGCAATAACCTACATTACCTCAATGATGGTGCTGATATTATTTTCCATACTGCTGCAGCATGCATAGTTCAAAACCTTTCCACAGGTAATTCAAAGAGGAATAAAAAGTGTAACAACTTTTTTCCCTATTGTCCTGTATCTTGATATCAGATGGTGGAAAACAAAGGCTCCAGTAGAACACCTGCAAAAGTAGACTTCCTATTGACTTCAGTGCTGGAGTTGCCCTGGTCACAGAAGTTAGGGGAGGGGCCCCTGCACAGAAGGGAAGCACCTAAAATGATCAAGGGGATGGAGCATCTCCCCTATGAGGGAAGGTTACAACAGCTGGGATTGTTTAGCTTGGAAAAAAGGAGGCTAAGGGGAGACATGATAGAGATGTACAAAATTATGCATGGTGTGGAGAATCTGGATAGGGAGACATTTTGCTCCCTCTTCCATAATACTAGAACCCAGGGTCATCCCATGAAGCTGATTGGTGAGAGTTTCAGGAGAGATAAAAGGAACTACTTCTTCATACAGCGCATAGTTTATGGAATTTGCTACCACAAGATGTAGTGAGGGCCACCAATTTAGATGGCTTTAAAAAGGGATGGAGAAATTCTTGGAGGAATAGGCTATCAATGGCTACAAGACTTGATGGCTATGTACTACCTCCATTACCAGAGGCAATAAGCCTATATACACCAGTTGCTGGGGAACATGGGTGGGAGGGTGGTGTTGCACCATGTCCTGCTTGTGGGTCCATGGTCGACAGCTGGTTGACCACTGTGTGAACAGAGTGCTGGACTAGATGGACCCCTGGTCTGATCCAGCATCAGGGCTCTTCTTACGTTCATGACATGGCTTGGATCAAGATGAAGACAGATATCCCCATTTTTATTAAATGACTTATATTGGATCAGGCCAGTATTGCCTACTTTGAATGGCAGTAGCAGGCCACGGTCTCCAGCAGGCACCTTTCCCTGCTCTGCCACCCAAGATCCTCTAATATGAGATATCAAGGGTTGAACCTCATTATTATTATTATTATTATTATTATTATTATTATTATTATTATTTACAATATCTGTATACTGCTCCATATCTAACAGATTCCGGAGTGGTGAATATAAGAAGCACAATAGTAAAAAAAGATTAAAAAATTAAAACAACTTATGAAAATTATGAAAAAAACAGAATACCAATAAAAACATGGCTGGTCAGTTAAGGAATGCTTCCTGGAACAAAACTGTTTTCAGGAGGCACCAGAAGCAAAGCAGTATTGGCCTCTAGGGACAGGGAGTTCTAAAGAAAGGGGACCACCACACCAAAGGCCCTTCTCCAGTCAGTCCATGGGTCCATGTGAAACCAACTGGAGCATGCCTCTTCTGAATACAAAGCACAGTCCTTCCTTAGAGCTGAGATGTTGAGTAAATAACAGGAACACATTAAGGTATGGCATAAACATGTGTTTAGCAAAAACCCTAAAAGCGTTTTGTTTGAAATACTCTTAGAGAACAACCCTGTGGGGCTACATGCCTATGGATGGAGGCTTCCTGTGCTCATTCACCCTTGCAGGCTCCTGCTAGCAGGGTGGTAGGAGCAGCAGAGGCTATTCTTGCCTCTCCACCTTCAGTTTGAGCATTTTTTCATTGGACAGACCTCTGAGCCCGTTTCACTGGCTCTTTCTGACATGAACACAGAGGCCAAGAGGCCATTGGATACACCAAATCCACAGCATCTCCCCTCCCCACCCACTGGTCCACCCCCAACATACCCATTTCCTCCGTCTTGTGGTCAGAGTCCCAACTTCGGGAGAGGGTGCTGTTGTTGAACTTTCTGCAGTACCCGAGAGGGGCTGCAGGGGGAGATGGTGAGCAGAGGGCCATAGGATTGCTTTCTAAGCCTGTTTTTACAGCAAATTTCAGCTCTTTTATTCCAATGGAGGCGATCCTTTTCCTTGCCATATTTTCAATAAGATGATTTTCTGGAACACATTTACTTAAAAATGTATTGCCATAATGTTTAGATATTATCCTAAAATAATTCTTTGTTTGGAATTGCATAGGAAGTCAAACTTTCTACCTGGAACATACGGACGACATCCTCTGCCTAACTGTCAACCAGCACCCAAAGTATAAAAACATTGTGGCAACCAGCCAGATTGGTAGGTTCATAATCAAGTTAAAATAAAAGGCGTATTAAATTATCTCTGTTTACATGTTAGAATATGAAACGGACAGCGATACACTCCCCCAAATGATCCTTTTATCTGCTATTTGATGGATGTCTTTATTCTAAGCCTGGTATAGGTATATTTTTACTTAAGCTGGAGACTCTTAAAAACATTTCCAAAGGAAATCTCCCCTTTCTTTCTCGTTCTGTGTGAATATCCCTCTGGAAAGTAAATCCACAGGCATAACTACCTGGTCAATGTAATTAATACAACTTTATAAAGCATTTGTACAACATTCAGGGAACTTTAAGTGCTTTATGGTGCAATCCTGTGCTTGTTTAGACGTGGGTGGCTGTGGGATCCTGGGAGATGTAGGACTATTTTCCTGTCTAAACATGCATAGGATTGTTTAGCCCGGGTTGGCAGTTACGTTGGCCAGTGGCCAAATAAATAGAAAGTATGAAACAGTGTTTGAAAATGTACTGGCATAATGGATGGCAGTGATGTGAAAATACAGTTTAAGGTAGGATTTAGAATCACGTCTTGATTAATAGCTTCATCCCACGTACCTGCTTCCCTTATCCCCGTAGTGCTAAACTTTCGCAATTGTTGTTTTTGCTACCGGGCGACAGCAATCCTTGCATACCAGGAAGTGAGTTTAACAGGGAAATGTAAAAAATCATAAAAAAACACAGATGACCCAATTCAATTCAAATTTGGTGTGCTTAAAGCTCTCCCTAATATCTATTCCTGTGCCAATTTTGGTGTATTTATCTTTAAAGCTTACACAGATGTAAGCATTTCTTTAAAATCCTGCCCCTGTGCCCCAGCAGCAGTTCGGAAGATACGCTCAAAACGTAGGGGCTAAATACGGCGAATCTTTTCGCTTTATTGCACAATTAAGGCAGGATGCATGGGAGTACTTCACAATCAAAGCAGATTATAAGGTGGGAAACTTCTGAGTCCTTTGCATGCAATTTGCAGTGATTGCACAGTATAACGCTGATGTGATAAAGCTCTAAGTAGGAATCCTGGTTGATATTAGCTATAGCTAAGGTCAGTGCCAATATTTCCATAATTACCATGATTGCGACAAGATTGAGAATTTGCTGCCGAGCAGAGAGGTGGGAGGAGGAGAAGACCCCCACATTCCTGAGACTGGCTCCTGTGATCTACTGATGGAAGTGAAGAGATAGGCAGTGTCGCCTGTACTAGGATTCTCACTCCCAGAATATAGATCACTTCATCAGGACAACTTTTGCTTTTTATAGATGTCAGTAAAAAAAGTATTATGTTGGATATATAATTCAACAATATTCCTGCCTTTCTTTTGTTTTGTTGTTTATTATTTACTCCATTCTCATGTTGGTTTTTTTTTTTAATTTGGTGCTTCCTTCTGGTGCTGATGTTGAGCACTTCAGCATTAGAAACATTGACTTATTTCAGCTATTGTTTTCCCTTGGTGCTTTCTCATTTGCCATTGCCCTCATCATGCAGGTGACATGACAGAATTTCCAGGTAAGGCTATGCTCTCCCTTGAGTCCTAGTCAGCAAAGTCATATCACAACTGTTTCATGCTCCTTTGTTGTATCTATGTCAATTGTGGATACAAGTTGAACATCGACAAAATGATTTGTGTGTGTCCTTGTGCATTTATCCATCAATTTCATCCTTCTTTTAGAATTTGTTTCATGTCATGAAGTCCAATATTTCTCCCTAACCTTCCATATTTGTTCCATGAGCTGTTATTATAATTCTGTGTGATTCTTTATCGGGGTGGGATGGAGATGTTTTATTTTTTTTGTTTAGCCTTATTTTAGATAAGACGTACCTGCCTCTGAAGATTCACAAATGTAAATAATGCCTTCCTAATTTCCCTCCCATTAAAAAAAAAAATCAGGTACGACACCTTCTATCCACATATGGGACGCTATGACTAAGCAGACTCTGTCTATGCTGCGTTGCTTCCATTCCAAAGGGGTGAACTATGTCAACTTCAGTGCTACTGGGAAGCTCTTAGTGTCTGTAGGAGTCGATCCTGAACATACGATCACGGTGTGGCGGTGGCAGGAAGGTGGGTTTGCAATCCTCATTCCTACTAGTTGGAACAACCATGAGTACTTACTGCCAAACCACACATTAAATGCAAGTTCATGTTACTGTAGTCCAGTGGCCTTTTTTTATAGTTTGAAAACTGTGTGAGTGTTGGGTTGGTTCTGCCCCATTATTACCTTTGGTCAAATAGGATTTGAATTTTTTTGTTTGACATTCAATAACAACGTTTTCTTGGCGGCTTAAAACAACAAAATACAACTATAAACTGTAAGAGTAATGCAGCATAAAAAACTTGAGCAGCAGAGAATGAAATCAGTATACCAACAGCATAGTGGGATATTTTAGACAAAATTTAAATAAGTCCCATGATTTAAAGGTTTAAGAGGTTTACAAATGTTAAAAAGCCTGGGGAAATACAAAGGGCTTCCCCCTGTGCTGAAAAGCCCACAAAGTAGGCACTAGCCAAGCTTCTAGGGACAGCATTCCACAACAAGGGTGCCACCAATGAAAAAGCCCTCTCTCCTGTAGCCACCCACCACACCTAATGTGGAAGGGACACCCGGAGAACAGCCTTCATGAATGATCTTCAAGCCCAGGTAGGTACCCATGTGAGATGATCACCAAGGGTAGTTTCATGTACTCATGATCAGCATGTGTTTATGAAATATTAAATTATCCTTCCTGATTTCCACAGGAGCTAAAATTGCAAGCAGAGGAGGCCACCTAGAGAGGATCTTTGTTGTAGAGTTCCGTCCAGATTCGGATACCCAATTTGTATCTGTTGGAGTAAAACACATGAAATTCTGGACTCTGGCTGGGAGTGCTTTGCTCTATAAGAAGGGAGTCATTGGTTCATTGGAAGATGCCAAAATGCAAACCATGCTTTCCGTGGCCTTTGGAGCTGTGAGTTTTTTGTTTTTTACTTATGGGATTTTTAGAGGAAAAACAATGCATTGGATCCAGATTTAGTCAAACTTCGAGTAGACCCATTGGAAGCAATGTGACTTAAGTTAATCATTACTTAAATCCCATTGATATCAATGGGTCTGGAATAGGTATGACTAAGCCTGGCTCCAACCCAATATTTTAATGAATTACTAGAGAGTAAGCCCATTGAACAGAATGAAACTAACTTCCATGTGTAGAGTTATGCTGTAAAACTTCACTGCACTCTATATGTCCATAATTTTGTATGACTTTTTGTAGCCTCTGGTAACAAGGTGAGCATCCAGATGAATCCCCAACCATTAGACGAGACTTTATAATTACAAATAATAATAATAATAATAATAATAATAATAATATTTCTTACCTGCCTCTCCCTTTGGATCAAGGCAGGGAACAACATTAGTACAACAATACAATATAAATCAAATACATAAAATTAATTTTAAAAAGCATATAAAACCAAGACAATATCAAAATGGCAATCAAGACATCTTAAAATTCTTGGTTTGAAATTCATCTGCGTAGCAGGAATAAGGGTGTGAGTCCAGCTCAGGGAAAAGCTGCATGTTATGTGTGATGTTGAGGTGCTGCCAAAATCACCATCCCCGTGTCGAGCTCTCCCAGATGTATTACCCTGCATTATGCAGTTCTCTACCCCTACAAGCTGCCGATACACTATGCTTTTTGGAGTACTGAGCATTCTGTGAGTGGGTTGGATCCAAAGCCACCATTCTGCATGCAAAAGGCTGCTTCCATTCATGGGAGAGCTGTTTCATTCCTTGCACTGAAGTGTTTTGCTAGAAAAAGGAAACTTAACCCAAAGATTTACGGGCCAGACCTCTGTGTGAGAGAGCACATGCTTTGCATGCAGAAGGTCCCAGTTTCGATCCCCAGCTTCTCCAGGTAGGGTGAGGAAAAGAATCCCACCTGAAACCCTTGAGAGCTGCTGCCAGTCAGTGTCAACAGTACCAGGCTAGGTAGACCAATGGTCTGATTGTGAGCTCCATCACACCTTGGAAGAAACGCTGGCTACCGTCGCTTCTCCGTGGACACTCAGTTACTTCCTGTTTTCAAACAGGAAGTAAACAAGGTGCACGAGAGCCACTCAGTCCCTCGTTGTGAACACACTGCTTCTCCCACACACAGCAGGACAGAGCAGCGACTGGACTTTTTCTGGTTTTTCTTGCTGCGCAAGGAAGACCAGAAGGGGCAGAAGGCGTGCAAGAGGCAGACGATGTCATGTGAGCTACTTCCGAGGAATCCGTGAGTGCCCAGTAACGAGCATGCAATAAAACGCTCGTTGGATGGAGCTATCAATATGTCAGCTTCCTATGTTCTTCCAGTTGCACAAACCCGTGCACAAGCATGAGCTATGTTACCTACTTATTATAGCGCTGCATGAGGCCCAAAGTAGAACAGCAAGAAATATGACTGGGAGATGGAGAAAACATGTAAAATCTTATGCAGAACAAGAGCATGAGAAAAAGATTTAAGGGGTGATGCAACAGGAAATTAAAGTGAAGAGGCAGGGAAACATTAAAGGTACGCTCTAGAACAACAGCATTACAATAGTAGCCTGTACACCAAATCTAACCATCATGCAGTTTTTCTATCCTCAAACTTGGGTTAGATTATAGTGTAAAAAAAAAAAAAGCCACTAGAAAAAGCCAAACTTCTTCAGGTTGCAAGAAATAAGAGACATTCCACACTGAAAGGTTACTTACATATAACATGCAACATATATGTAATATATGTATTGTCTGTTTTTGTTTGTATTTTATACTTTTTATGCTTTTAAATTTTGTATATTTGTTCTTAATATTCACTGTTTTTAACTTTTGTAAACCGCCCAGAGAACTTCGGCTATGGGGCAGGATATAAATGTAAATAATAATAATAATAATAATAATAATAATAATAATAATAATAAATGTAAACATATGTAGTTATATGTAAAGCAGTACTTAACACCATAGGAAGCCTATTACTGCTGGAGTGTGCCAGTGTCAGTATTGAACCCAGCCATTCATGAGGGTCAACTGCGTTGGCAAAATACACTGGTCCAGAGAAGCTGACTATCTCTGCTCTACAAGCTTGGTGCTAATATAAAGGGGTGGTTAGTTATGTCCAGAAGTAGTAGAGCTTCATAATAATAGATGACATTTACAAGGCAGATCATTGCTGTTTCTTTCAGAATAATCTCACTTTCACTGGTGCCATCAATGGAGACGTTTATGTCTGGAAGGATCACTTTCTAATTAGACTGGTGGCAAAAGCTCACACTGGCCCTGTCTTTACAATGTACACAACTCTTCGTGATGGACTCATTGTTACTGGAGGGAAGGAGAGACCGTAAGAGACTCTAACTTGTTTTTGTCTTCAGTGGTCTACAAAGCCACGCTGCTTCAGAGAGAAAGTCAAATCACTGTAAGGGGTATGAAGAGTTATGGCAGGCTGGTTAGTGGGGGGAAAAACCTGATATGCATTCTCCACTTCCCTGAGCAGTCCAGGAATAGCACTACTGGGTTTAGTACCTTTGGATGAGACACAGAGAGAGAGAGTGAACTGGTGTCTTTGTCATCCTATATTCTAATTCTGATTCAATTCTTTGAGTGTCATTTCTTATGTAGCCAAATGGCAACAGCCATGCACAAGAGTGTGATAGCAGTAGACATGGGAAAACCCTTCGGTTTGTAGAAGCTTATGAAATCTTTAGAGGAAAAGAAAGAACCCAAATGAAGCAGAGCATGCTCTGTGCCAACAAAATGTTGACTGGCTGTTTAGAGGGGGGTACCCTGAAAACTGGATGAAAAGGGAAATGAAATGAAATGGGTGGAAAAGGAGGATAGAAGAAGAGACATATACAGTAGATATAAAGGGTAGAGAGAAACATCCCATTGTCTGGAGAAGTCATTTCCTGTTTCACACTGAAAAACTATTTTTAAATGTCCCCTACGGATAGAAGTAAGAGCTACCTACAGAAATCAGTAGAGAAATCCAAGATTTTAAAAGCAACCGTTACAGCCCCACAATATTGAACAGCAGTTTTATTTAACTTCCCCTTCGTCACTCTTTGTTCAGATTCAGATTGCTAAACGCTCCTCCCCCAAATTCTGATGGACGTCATATTCCAAATGTTGGAAAGAGTTTTCCATGAAATTAAGGTCCATCCAGTGCTTCTTGTTAAGCTCCTGATCATCCATCAGGTTAGTCATACAAAACCATAGCAATAGTTTTGACTTGGATGTGTCTAGGAAAGGAGCACATTTGAGCTAACTGTTAGAGACTGAGATCTCTCTGGGATGTTTGGAATAGGAACACCATCAGAGTTTGGAGAAGATGTGGATATGTGTCTGAAGGAACAAAAGAACAAGGTTTGTGGGCAGAGTGCAAAAGAGTAAAAGACAGATTGAAGAAAGAGCTATTAACTGGAAGCACCTTCAGATGCGAGATGCTTCTCTCTGGAGAGCTGATGTGGGGTAGTAGATCTGCTGCCTGGTAGTGGTGTGTGTGCTGTTGCCTCCACCAGTGCTCTAGTTTTATATTTTTAAATACATAAAATACTACAAATACACCTTAAGCCTCCAGTGTTTTCTTTCTCCTCCAAAGGAAGCTACATCTAGGGAAATGTTGCCCCTGCAACATCTCACTGCTTGGAGAAGTGGGAGGTGCATAACAATGTTTTGGGACTTTTGACGAAACTTAAAAAATACACCCATGGATATATTGTTTCTAAGGGCTGCATCTCATAAGTTCCAATGAAGGAGGACCACTTCAAATGTTACAGCAAAAGGCATTTCCACCATATATCACCTGCCTGTTTCAGCCTACTTAAAACACGTGCTAAACAAACAAGCCCCTCCAGGAGTGTAGTAGGATCATGGGAGCTTGCCAGAGTGCAATTCCATGTCTTAAATGACATCTTGCCTGTCCTCTTCTTTCCAGCACAAAAGAAGGAGGAGCCGTGAAACTGTGGGATCAGGAGATGAAACGTTGCCGAGCATTTCAGCTTGAGACAGGGCAGATCGTGGAGTGTGTGCGTTCAGTGTGCCGAGGGAAAGTACGTGAGATGCAGAGGATGTATTGCTGTTGCTCTCCTCACAAGAGGCCCTTGTTGGTAACGTTGAGCGTTAAAATGAAATTGAAGGGACTGAACAGGTGGTCATGACTTAAAAGAGAGGTCCTATATGTGTACAAGGAAGCTGAATGGCTGCAATGGATAGGGCCAGGCAGATGTTTGAGGCAGATGGTTGTGAACACCAATCATGTCTCTAGAATAACTGGGGGGTTCATCCGTGCAATCTCTCACAGATATGCCCCATGATCGTTTCAGTTCCAGACTGGCTTGGAGTGATATTCATACAGCAACCGTGGGACAGCTGACAATTCAAAAAGGGAATACTCATGACCACTCGCTATGACCATGAGCACTTGTAAACTTAGCTGAAGGACGATACAGCCTCACAGAGAGTGAACATCTCTAGTCTCCAGCTACAGTGCCTGTCACAGGGATACGGTGAAATGCATGTGGTCACTTCCTGGTGCGTCCTGGTCAAAGACGGCTAAGAAGGGACCCATTATTGCATTGTACTATTCCCTTTGGCACTCATGTGGAAGGGGCAGATGACATGGTTACTTCCCACATGTGTACACCCCATTTCAAGGGGGAAATTGGGTGCGCCTACCAGCCTTTGGAAACCAGTGGTATTTTAATGGTCTCTTAGATATTAAATGGAAACGTAAGCATCCCTGACTCTTTCTGGACTAGTGTAAAGCCCGTGATGCCAGGGGTGCTAGTAGTCCTGCTCCTTTCCTACTTTTTTGCACCTCATTCCCCTCACCACAGAGGGGCTCATGAATAATGCAAAGACAGCTCATGCATAGTGAATCTCCCCTAAAAGGTGTGCATGTGGTGCGGCCCCTCCCCTCCCTCACACAACCCAATTGAACACCTTCATCCACTTCCCACTCCCTGCCGGCAGCGATAGCCTAACTGCATGACTGTGGCCAGGGCACAGCTTCAGGCCACACTGATTGGTGGAACAGGGCTGTCTGTCATCCCGCAGGCAGAAGGGCTGCCCTGCCTGTTTGACACGGAGGAATTTAATTGCTATTAAGGCTCGCGCTTTCAACTTTTTCAAAATTTCCTGCACGACACTGCTCAAGCTTCAATTTAAAACAAAAATGAGCAAAATTGGTCTGGTAGATCTCGAGTAATAAGCCTTACACTACTGTATTCTTTTATAACACGGTGCCCCTTGTTCTTTGGAGAGAGAGAGAGAGAAACTGATAGAAGAGGAAGCAGGGCAACATCTGGGCCCTGCTTTGACGGAGCCGCATTGCTGCTGCTTTCCTGCTAAACCCCCGCAGTATCGCTGCTGTGTGGTGGCAACGGGGGTAATCCCGACAGCTGGAGGCAGCACAGGTTTTCTGGTGGCCATTCAGCTCATTGGGCTCACCCTTGGTAACCAATCAGGGATTGTCATCTGTCCCGGAATGCCCCTGTCTTGACGTCAGAGCTAGGTCAGATGGTGGAAGGGCCATGGTGACCTTGCTTCATTGGTAAAAGTCGAGGAAAGTGCCTGACTTTTTAAATATACAGTTTCATGAGAAAGCCCCACGGTGACTGTAAATCAGCGGCTGCATCGTATAACTGATGCAGCGCCAATTTGCAGCCACCACAGGGCTTAGAAGTCACATAGACAGCCCCGTGCTCAGTTTATCTTACACCGGGATGCACAACATGCATCCCCAAGGGTGCCCTGACCCCTCCTACTGCTGCCAATTCTCCCCCCACCCACTCCTTCCTCCAGAGATTCCCATACATATCATTCTTTCCACCTCTGTTAGCAGCAAGGAAAGAGCATTTTATTTCAAGGTGGCTGGGATGTGTGTGTGTTTGTCTGTGCATGTGTGACTCTGCATCTGTGTGTGCGTGCACATGCATGTCTGGCCCCCACGTACTACCCAGTCAGCATCACATGCAGTCCTTGGAGCCAAAAAGGTTGTGATCCGCTGCCTTACACCTTGCATTTGTTTTAAGACTTAGTGTCTGTCTACACCACAGACTCAAACAAGTTTCGTAGCAATTCCTTTCTCCTAGAGGACCCTGGGAATTGTAGTTCTGAGAGAGGGGCTCAGCATCTTCTTTGGGAAAAGCAGAAGTATAAAACCAATATAACTATATTGTATAAATTTGCATGCCAATGCATGGTGGTTACATGTTTTGAATTTATTTTATGTTATGAAATATAGAGTTTGACCTTTTTATAGTTGGGGGTATTTATTGTGTTAAAAGAAAAAGTTACAAATCAGGCAATAACCATCGTGTCGTGTACATTTCTTGTTATAAACAGTATCAGCAAATCCAGGATAAACAAAGACTACAAATCCAGAGTGGTTTCTTTGTTTTTGTTTTCCCCTTCTCCCCCCGCCCTCTTTTAACATTACAAAAATTAATATTGAACTTAGCAACAATGAACTTCTGTGCACTGCTTTTGCTGTTTCTACATGAGTGTTTGAAATGTCAACAGGGCAAAATTTTAGTGGGGACCAAAGATGGAGAAATCCTTGAAGTTGGAGAAAAAACCGGTGCTTCTAACCTGCTGATTGACAGCCACATGGAAGGAGAGATTTGGGGCTTGGCTACTCATCCTTCAAAGGACATCTTTATCTCTGCTAGTAATGATGGAACTGCAAGAATCTGGGACCTTTGCGACAAAGTAAGAGCTGCTTGACGTAAAGGGCGTGCCTTCACTACACTAGAATTACTGGGTGCTGCTGACAGAATTTATTATAGCGCTTTTACTGAACCGTCCTGTGCGTGTTTACTTAGAAGGATGCCTGACTGTGTCCAGTGGGATTTACTCAAACGCGCATAGGACTGCACCCTCCATTTCCAAACTGCTCATTAGTTTCTTGCAGTTGGTCTGGCTACAACCTGGTGCAAGTAATATAAACTACTGTAACGATGTGTCATTATTTCTGTTGCACAGAAACTTCTGAATAAAGTGAACCTAGGTCATGCTGCCAGGTGCGCTGCCTACAGTCCCGATGGCGAGATGGTTGCCATTGGCATGAAGAACGGAGAATTCATCATTTTGCTCGTGAATAGCCTTAAAGTTTGGGGCAAGAAAAGAGACCGGAAGTCGGCTATCCAGGACATCAGGTACTTTGGCCAGGGCGGAAGAATGGGAGGCAACACTGAGGGTGGCCAAGGAAGAGGTACGACTGCCAACCTGCTCATGCCATGTGGCACTTGACGCCTTGCCATTTGATTCCTTTTAGTGGCTTGCACCTGAATAGGTGAACTGGCTTCATTTAAGAAGCCTTGTACTTGAAGTGTCAGTTCAGACTAAAAATATTCTAAAACCCAACAAATAATAAGGCTAATGAAACAACAGTGACGTAACCATTCACACTTGTCACTAGCCAAATGGCAACCGTTGACAGGTAGGCCTTGCAGCTGATAAGTCGTCTTTCCCAAACGGAGAACTCTCATAACTTTTCATGGCTCACAGCCTAGCAGCAACGTAACAAGCTGCTGCTGCTTCTTTTTCTACCTAGAATCAGCCCTGATAACCGATTTTTGGCAGTGGGTTCGCAAGAACATACCGTTGACTTCTATGACCTCACCCAAGGCACGACCTTGAACCGGATCGGCTACTGTAAAGACATCCCAAGCTTTGTCATTCAGATGGATTTTTCAGCAGACAGCAAATACATTCAGGTAGGCTTTTGTATATTTTATTCTCTCTTTTTTAAAAAATTGAAGATTTGCAGCCCTCCTGACAAATTGTAATGTCCCAGGTAAAATAAGATAAATGGATCGCTGACCCAAAGACTCATAATCTAAGATATTATTATTTTTATTATTATTATTATTATTATTATTATTATTATTATTATTATTATTATTATTATTATTATTTATACACATGGCAGGCAGAGGAGAGGGTAAGAAGGCAGCATATAAATGTAGCTAAACTTAAATTTCATAGGTCCAAATGTTTCTGTTATAATGTTTGGGATACCGATATTCCCATAGGAGTGAGGATCACTGGGGTTGGCAGGGGGAGGGGAGCATAATGGATGGGAAGGGAGGTGATGGTGGAGCCAGTCGAGGCTGGTGCCTCTGATTTCAGCGGGGCTGTGTATCCATTCTTGGCTTCAGTCAGAACCAACCAAAGTTCTAAAGGAACTTTCCAGAGTGCTGAACCCTATCTGCACATAGTTTCAGCAACATGGATAGTTCCTTTAGAGTTCTAGCTGTTTCTGACTGAAACCCAGTATAGATTCATAGCCCCACTGAAATCAGAGCTACCAGCCTCCACTGAAGTGGAGCCCAGATGTCGAAACCCAAAGGGTTCATGTTTAGATTGATGCATAAGTTGCCTACAAGGGCCAGCTTTTATATCATGTCCAACAAAATAAATAACACCCAGGATAACTCTGCACAATTGTTTTTTCTTGGTACTACAGTGTCTGGCTCAGTCTGGTGGCACACAATACACTCCCCAATTCATTGGTCTGATGCTGTTTCTCTGTCAATATTCCATTTTTCCCCAGACCACGTTTAAGACATTTGTTTTCAGTGATTACAGTTTAAGTGTGCCACAGTTATGTGTACTCCAATCTGGCAGTGTTATCACTCTTACTAGTAGCAATGGCATCGAAGCCATAGAACCTGTTTTGCAACATTTTCCCCCACCTTAACTGTTGACCTCAGGTGAGGTGAAAGGATTTGCAGGCAAAAGAATCCATGGCTGTCCTTCCTCTCCTCTGATAATAGCATGTTTGGTCAGTGATTATTTCGCTTTTCCATTAAAGAAAAAATATACTGAATAGCTACACAGTGCCCTCTAATTCACAGCACTAGGAGACCTCACCCTGTTCTGAAAGCACCCTGAGTAATGCATGCAACTGCCCTTTGGGCATAAAGCCTATGCTGTAAAAATGGATATAAAATATGTGTGAAACTGTGAGCATGCCTTCCTGTAGCACCAGTTTGGCTAGACGTGGTACCTAAACCCAAACAAGATCTATACATACATTAGTTTAGATTCAGGATCATCCTTCTGCAAACAGAATGGCTACTTCTGTCCATGGAAAGTTTCTGATGTAGCAGAACATTTCCTCTGATGGAACAGGGAAAGAGGTTACCTTTATCTGTCCGCCCCTCCCCTGCAGTCCCCTATTTCACCACCACCACCCCACCGAAAGTCTGCCCTGGAGAATTGGTGTGGGGAGGTGGCCCTGGAGGCTGCAGACGGATGGGAGGAACATCAGCAAAAAATGCCTCCCCACACTTTTTGCTGAAGGGAACTTTCTGAGCACAGTTTAGCCAGCAGGAAAGAACCTTGATTCAACCCATTGTTTTGTAACAAGACGAAACAGATGCTGAGTCATTATCGCTAAGTGAGAGAGAGCCTGGATTGGTTAACACGGAAATGGCACTCCGTATATAAATTTGTTGGGGCTGAAAACTCTCCAAGATTATATTTTATATAACAGCATGGTATCAACGCAAAAAGAGCCAAAAATCTATGACATTGCTATGATAGTTTGGGGGAAGATACTAGAAATAGAAGCCAAATAGTTCAGCGCCGTTCATATGATGACCATGCTGTCTTTCTTTCTTCAGGTATCAACTGGTGCCTATAAACGGCAAGTCCACGAGGTGCCATTAGGGAAGCAAGTGACAGACACGGCACTTGTAGGAAAAATCACCTGGGCCACTTGGACAAGGTGATGCAACACAAATGTCTGAGCAAAAAGAGCTCTGAACCACTCCATGATGTATATGCAAGAGAGAGACAAGGTCTGAGTGGCAGGAGAGCAGCATAATATGCAACAGATGGAGGGGTTCATCTGCTAACAATGGTGGCACTCTGATGATGGAATCCTCCTCCCCCCTCCCCCCTCCCCCCACCCCCCAGATCAATTTGCTGAAGACTCTCTTGAGATTCCTCCTCTGTAGGGCTTAAATAAATATCTGTCTTTTAAATCTTTGGATGGAATAGAAACATAATATAACTCATCCTATTTGAGAAATTTCAATATATTTATTTACAAAATATTCCCCGCTTTAAAGGAATTTTAACTAACCCCTCCCTTACTAGCTTTTGCCTTTTCTCTTTCCCCGTTGGAGCAGCATCCTTGGAGATGAAGTCATTGGCATTTGGCCCCGAAATGCAGATAAAGCAGATGTCAACTGTGCCTGTGTGACCCATGCTGGATTAAACATTGTGTCCGGGGATGACTTCGGTCTTGTCAAGCTCTTTGACTTCCCATGCACTGAAAAATTTGTGAGTGAGCTTTCTGGCTTTGTTGGTGTGTGTGTGTGTGTGTGTGTGTGTGTGTGTGTAAAAACTATTTTGTAGATTCTCAACATCATGGCAAGTGACCCTCATGAAAAAAGGAGTCCAAGATGGGTGAGAGTTTTTTGAAAAGGAAATTTTAAAGGCACAGTTATAAACAATTCCAACAAGGAAAAAAAGTTAGAAGACAACAGAAGAAATCAATGCTGCTCCACAAAAAGCTTAGAGATGTCCTGTAAACAAACAAATAAAAAAGGATACATATAGGAAGTGGAAGGAAGGCCAGGCTACAAAAGTAGAGTACAGACAGGTAGCACAGAAGTGCCAAAATGGCGTCAAGAAGGCTAAAGCTGAGAATGAGGTGAGATTAGCGAGGGATGCTAAAAGCAATAAAAAGGCTTTCTTCAGATACATGAATAGTAAAAGACAGAGGAAAAAATGGTGGTTCAGCTGCTTAATGAGGATGGCAAATTGATAACAGATGACAAAGAAAAGGCCGAAATGCTGAATTCCTACTTTGGCTCAGTCTTTTCCCAAAAGTAGGTCTATGACCTCCCTGGAAAAAGTGAAGTACAAGCTGAAGGGGCAGGATTGCAGCTTGAGATTGACGCACACACACACAAAATGGTCAAGGAACACCTAATTTCTTGGAACGAGTTCAAATCTCCAGGGCCCAAAGAACTGCATCCTAGAGTAATAAAGGAGCTGGCAGAAGAACTCTCAGAATCACTGTCTATTGTCTTTGCAAAATCATGGAAGAAGGTTGAGGTGCCGGATGACTGGAGGAGGGCTAACGTTGTCCCTATCTTCAAAAAGGGCAAAAAGGAGGAACCTGGGAACTAAAGACCAGTCAGTCTGACATCCATCCCTGGGAAAATTTTGGAGCAGATTATAAAGAAGTCAATCTGTAAGCACCTTGAAAACAATGCAGTGATTACAAGAAGCCAGCATGGATTTGTCAAGAACAAATCCTGTCAGACTAACCTGTTAGGTGGATCCACAGCTGGCTACAGAATCGGACTCAAAGAGTGCTTATCAACGGTACCTTCTCAAACTGGGGGGAGGTAACTAGTGTCCTGGGCCCAGTGCTCTTCAACATTTGTATTAATGATTCTCTTCCCTTTCTTATTGTTTTATTATGATTTTATTAGAATGTAAGCCTATGTGGCAGGGTGTTGCTGTTTTATTCTTTTACTATGTACAGCACCATGTACATTGATGGTGCTATATAAAAATAATAATAATAATAATAATAATAATAATAATAATAATAATAATAATAATAATAATAATAATTTGGATGAGGAGGTGCAGGGAAAGCTTATCAAATTTGCAGATGACACAAAATTGAATGGGATAGCTAATACCCTGAAAGACGGAAACAAACTTCAAAGTTATCTTGATAGGCTGGAGTGTTGGGCTGAAAACAACAGAATGATATTTAATAGGGATAAATGCAAAGTTCTACATCTAGGAAAAAGAAACCAAATGCACAGTTACAAGATGGGGGATACTTGGCTCAGCAAAACTACAAACAATAATGATCTTGGAATTGTTGTGGATCACAACCTGAATACGAGCCAACAGTGTGATGTGGTTGCAAAAAAAGCAAATGCTATTTTGGGCTGCGTTAATAGAAGTATAGCTTCCAAATTGCGCAAGGTTCCCCTTTATTTGGCTCTGGTTAGGCCTCATCTTGAGTATTGCGTCCAGTTCTAGGCACCACACTTCAAGAAGAATGCAGACAAGCTGGAACGTGTTCAGAGGAGGGCAATAAGGATGATCAGGGGTCTGGAAATAAAGCCCTATGAGGAGAGACTGAAAGAACTGGGCATGTTTAGCCTGGAGAAGATTGAGGGGACATGATAGCACTCTTTAAATACTTGAAACTGTATCACACAGAGGAGGGCCAGGATCTCTTCTCTTCGTCCCAGAGTGCAGGACACAGACTAATGGGCTTAAGTTACAGGAAGACAGATTCTGGCTAGACATCAAGAAAAACTTTCTGACTGTTAGAGCAGTATGATAATGAAACCAATTATCTAGGGAAGTCGTGGGCTCTCCCACACTAGAGGCGTTCAACAGGCAGCTGGACAAACATCTTTCAGGTATGCTTTAGGGTGGATTCTTGCATTGATCAGGGGTTGGACTCGATGGCCTTATAGACCCCTTCCAACTCTACTATTCTATGATTCTAAAAGTACCCAGATGCCCATGATCAACGCAATTGGTGTCTATTACATTCTGATGGCATGGAAATGCCTGCTGTTGTGGGTGCAGCAACACTGTGCTTATTATCAAAACTGTTTTGTCTTTTCCCAACAGGCCAAACACAAGCGTTACTTTGGCCACTCTGCACATGTCACCAACATACGCTTTTCTTATGATGACAAGTATGTTATCAGCACAGGAGGGGATGACTGCAGGTAATTTTTTGCATTGTGTGAACGTGGAGCCAGTTGGGTGCTGTGGCTGGAGTAGAGTGTTGGGTTTTGGTGTGAGAAAGCCAAGTTCAGATTCCCATGCAGTGTACTGAACATCCTTGGCCAAGTCATTATCTTTCCGCCTAGCTAGGGTGACCATATGAAAAGGAGGACAGGGCTCCTGTATCTTTAACAGTTGCATAGAAAAGGGAATTTCAGCAGGTGTCATTTGTATATAAGGAGAACCTGGTGAAATTCCCTCTTCATCACAACAGTTAAAGGTGCAGGAGCTATACTAGAGTGACCATATTAAAAGAGGGCAGGGCACCTGCTGCAGCTTTAACTGTTGTGATGAAGAGGAAATTTCACTAGGTTCTCCATATATACAAATGACACCTGCTGAATTCCCTTTTCAATACAACTGTTAAAGATACAGGAACCCTATCCTCCTTTTCACATTAATTAATTAATTAATTAATTAATTACATTTCTATACCGCCCAATAGCCGGAGCCTAGCCTAGCCTACCTTGTAGAGCTGTTGTGAGCCAAAAGTACTGGTGCGGGAGAACGGGCAGGATGAGAACGTAATTGGATATGGTAAGGAAAATATATGCAGACACCACTAGATGGAGAAAGTGCTTGCCTGTAGAAGCAGCAGCAGCAACCCCATAAGAATTTGCCTTGGGCATAGGCCATCCTCTCTGGAGGCTGTGCCTTGAGACCCACCTCCTTCTGACGTGAGGTGGGTAGGTATTAGGAACAAGGCCTTTTTGGTGATGGCACCCCACCCACAGACTTCACTCACCAGGAAAGTTTGTGTAGCTTTTCTTCCCTCTTTCTGAAGGCAAGTGAAAACCTCTGTTATTTAGGGAAGCCTTTCTGGGGAGTGGGATGCAGACAGTAACTGCTTTACCGCTGGCAGGGTATGATTGTCTATACTTTGTTTTCACACTATTTTATAATCAATGTGGTGATAATTGGTTCTATTTGACCCTAATTTCACAATGTTTTAAAGTGTGGTATATTGTTATGTTAGGTTTTATTATTAGCTACATTGGATACTTGATACCGGGCTGAAAGGAAGCATGTAATATTTAAAAAATAATTATTATACCCTGTCTCATTATAATTTATTCTTCCCTAAGATATTGTCTTAAGGTTGCTTCATACATTGCAAAATCTGCAAATACACTAGTGGTCGAATTAAGACATTACTCATGTCTTTGTGATTCTCTTCTTTTTTTTACAAAAAATTGACAGCAAGTTCAGAGACCTCAGTCCAGGTCAGAATTGTTGTGTCCAAGAGGATAGTTTTTTTAAAAAAACAAAACAAATACAACACACCCTGGCATTTTCCTACTGAAAATTGGCTTCAGAGGCAAATAGCTTGGGGGAGATTTTCTGCTGGGAAAACAGTACAGGAGGAGAGAGTTTAAAAAGCCCTCCTAGTCCAGATCCTTCCCCTCATATGGCTGTTTGGGATTTTTCTTCTCTTCTTTTAAAAACCCAAGTCATAAGATTCAAAGAGGTGGCTAACATCATACCTTGTTTGGCTGACCCTACATGTACAGTACATTGTGTTGGAGGGGACACGCACATGCACGCACACTGTGTATAATTGGGGCAGACACATGTAAATAAATGAATGCATCCCTCAGCTACTGTGGGCTGTTACATCTGGTCATACTGTTGTTTGTGCAGCAGCCTTCAGGGCCCCCATACCATACACAAAAAGGAGGTATCCACAGGGTTGGAGAACTCCAAGATTTGCAGACATACAAAATAAAATCTTTTGGTGGGGGGGGAACTAAAGGAGGAACCCCCAAAATAGCTCAGTAGGCAAATAATGCTGACTGTTGGGGGAGAATATGGGAAGCCAAGGGAGAAGGAGAATGGAACGGAATATCCAGGAGGTAATCATGGCTGGTTGCCTGGCACCTTGAACAGGAGCACTCCATACTGCAACGTTTTGTTGCAGGTCCCCACTTACAACAAATAAAAATGAATTCCACTTCACACAGAAAACTAGCAGGTCAAGAAGACAGCTGGGCTGAACCCGTCTCATGTTAGTTTTCTACATGCAGAGAGGGTGACGATTGTGTGCAGCTTTTTTAAACCTTCCCCACCACAACCTGAAGTGTTGAAAGTCTGGGAAGAACCTCTTGATGCAGAAGAAAGTAGCTGAGAGAGAAAGTATTCAGCCTGCTTTGCCCCGCTCCTAGCCCAGAATCACCCTCCAATCCCTAGCACCAGCCAAGCTCCAGACTGTGATCCAAGAGCTTCGTTCTTGAGGCGCTATGGCCATACAGTGCACAATTTGGTTTACCTTTTGATTACACTCTGTCTGGGTGGCTCAAGGAGGCAAAAATTATTTTTGCAGAGTCTTTGGAAGAGGGAGGCTTGGGGTTCAGCCTCTGAGGTGCTGCTTCCTTGACTAGGTCCTTGATCCAGATAAAACTGATGTTTACTCTAGGATAGAGGAGAGCACTTCAGCAAAGCGCTCACCTCTTTCCAAAGGCACATTGCAAAAATGTTCCCTTCTCTTCACAGAGATCCATCAACGTAGGCGAATTAAAAAATGCCCAGTGTCCAGCTTTGCAGAACAAAATTGCTTCAGGCAAAATATAATATAAATGGCAACGCTCACTCTGCTACTATTAAGTGCTTGCCCTACTTTTAGAAAAAGCACTTGAACAATGCTCAGAAATAATAATAAAAAAAATCTTGTGCAAGGGAATCCGAGGGAAGATACTCCAAATTCTTTATTTTTAATTGTTTGGCCACTCAGTATGTATTTGCTGTTGCGCGCGCGCGCACACCCACCCACACACCCCATTGGCTTTTACTCTAATATGAAAGAACGGAACAGTTGTCCTTCCATGGGACATTTGATTTGCTTCCAAGATACATTTACTGTGACTATTTTAGGGGGCCCACGGTAGGTGAAGACAGGGGCAGGAAAATCATCATAGTCTCAGAATGGTAGTAGTAGCACAGGAGCTTTTTAAAGAGAAGGCAAGAAACAAATGGACAGGTCTTAAGAGTCACAGGAAATATTGGAATTGCTTGAAGTGTAAGGTTGTAGAAAACTGTGCCCCATGGAGGTTCCAGTCCGCCCCCCCAGGAGGAGAGAGGAATCCCTTTGTAGTCTCGAACCTGTGATTGGAGTCTTTTCCATGCAGCGAGAGGTTCAGAGCTTCATGCCTCTCTGTACAGAGAAAGGGAAAATCAGTGGGGCAGATGAGATCATTGGAGGGGGAGGGGTCTACATGGGGCTCCACGTCCTTGAAGTCATTCAGCCTGCCAGCTTGATGGAAGGGGGAATTTCCCCCCTCCCCAGACCAATTAGGTTTCCTGCCCCTGCCTTAACCTACCGTGCCCACCAATAAAATAGTCACCGTAAATGTAATCATGGAAGCACATCAAATGTCCCTTTGCTTGCTTCAGACATTACATAGCCAGGACAGAAAGGTTGTGCATTGGCCCAAGTAGGATTTGAACCCAGGTCATTGTTAAGTCATTCTCTTTCCCATCTACTGTTGCTTCACCTACCAAATGGCAATTTACCTCTCTGGCGTGTTGCAAGGCTGAGAAAAGCAACTTTCCACATTAGAGACTTTATACATTAGAAATGCTACATAAGGTTAGGCAATAATTAACCCCTCAAACTATGGTAGAAGCCCTCCATGTCCGTGGCATTCTTCCCCTCTCCTAAAGTAGCAGTACATGTCCTATTAAAATACAGCCCGCAGCCCTATGTGATTGCAAGGAACTCTTTGAGAGATTTGATTCACTAAACAGCTGCAAATCTCTAGCATAAAGTGGATTTTGCTTACAGAGCTTAGCCAAATAGTACTTATTCCTCAATTAAACAAAGGTTAGCTACGGGAGGAAGCATGTGAGAACTTGCGCTGGTATCTAATTTTATTTTTAATGTTTAGGTTGCATTAGTGGGGGAGATACTTTTTGTGTTAGAAGAATGCTGTGGGTGTGGATACCGGAGGGTGGGTCCAAGTTGCTGGTCAGACTTTTGCACCACTGACTTTAGCCACATCTGTGTGTATGGAGGATTATCATCATTTCTTCCTTTACAGTGTGTTCGTATGGCAATGTCTTTGAAGGTCAGTTCTCTCCAGTGTTACTCTTGCTTACCGCCACGTGAGTGCCAAACTGTGGACTTTTAAAAACGCCTCCAAGACCTCAGCAGCCGTGTTAAAAACACTGCATAGATTTATAATTTTTGAAACCTACGTGCAGTTATGCAGCCATTGACAAAGCAAAAATTCCGCAATTTGGTCCTTAGCCTAAACAATGTTTGCATTAAAGTTCTTGCTAAATTTAGGACAAGCCCATTGTGGAAACTTAAGTTTCAGTTTCAATTTGAATGAAAATAATTCATGTTTTCACTTTACTTATTCAAATACATTAAACTATCCATTTCAAAACCTGATTTGGCAAAGGAGAGGTTAGAAAGCTTTGGGCCATGGCTGGTTTTCTACTATAAAAATTATCGTTTCCCCTCAGTATTTAGAGTCTTAAAAATAATTCCATTTGCCAGTTTTCTAAGAAGTGCCTTGTGAAAGCTTTTCCAGTTGTGCAGGATATAACATTGCCTCCTACCGGTGTCTGCTTTCTACTCATGGTGCTACAATTTAACCAACTGAGGAGGGCTGACAAAGTGATTCCCCCCCCCTTGATGTACAAATTCACTCATTCTCTGGTTTTTGTTTGTCTTGATATTTTATCGGAATCCTCACTGCGTCTTTTAACATCAAGAACAAGTGGGTGGGCTGAGAGACAAATATTGCAAATAGTTCTCAATCAGCTTAGCAGTGAATCTGCCACATGTCCATTGTTTTCCTATGCACGAGTCACTGATTCAATGTTTCCAATCTGTGCAGAATCTGAAAAAGGCGTGAGACCATTAGGTGAAATACCTGTAGAAAATTGTCTATACACCTTGCGGTATGATTATGCCATAGGTGAGTTTAAAGATAATTTAAAAATGGATAAGCAGTGAATGTGCATATGGAAAAAGAATTTGTTCAACACCATGATTACACCCTATACGAGTTAAATTTCACAACATCCCTCTGGTCAGACACTTCATTTAATCAGAGGGCAGCAGAGGGTTTGTCCCAAATAAAAGAACCCTTCACATAACTTTACCCAGTGAGTGTCCGTCCCCGTCCCCCCGTCTCGAAACAATGCTATGAATCAAGCTCAAATAAAGGTAGTCTTTAGGGAAAGATGACTTCAAGAGAAGGTAGGATTGAGGGGAAGAACCCGCACACGTATTACTCTCACCAACTTTTCAGCCATTCCCACTTGTAGTACATCTTCCTTCTGCATTTCCTGGTCAGGACCAATAATGGCAACAATGACATGCTTTGAACTTCCCCAAGGAAAAATCAACCTTCCTCTAGCTTAACTTCATGCGGTGTTCCAAGGACATTCTTTCCCCTTTCCAAGTTCAGCAGCAGAAAACATGGCAGACATTCACAGCTCTTTGGTGGCAGAGGACCTCGAAACTGTGGGAACTTGTTCTTTATCCAGAAGAACCTAATTCGACCACTATTGAAACCCTATCACTAGATGTGATAGCTATGTATTACCTCCAGTATCAGAGGCAGTATGCCTCTCAATAACAGGGGAACATGCCTGGGAGAGCACTACTGCGCATGTGTTCTGCTTGTGGTATTCCCATAAGCATCTAGATGGCCACTGTAGGAACAGAATGCTGGATTGGATAGGCATTTGGTCTGATCCAGCAGGCTTTTCTTATGTTCTTACACATAAATTCTACATCATAGAAGGACCTAAGTCCAGTTCTTGTAGCTCTAGTTGAGGTGCAGGAGTGGGAAATAGCCTTTCCCCAAGACACTGGAGAGTCTATACTAAAGACCAGCTGAGAGCCAAAATTACAGTACAGGTTAGATGGCCATAGAAGGAAAAGGGTAGCCTAGTTATCTGGAATTACCAGCAACTGCTCAAATATATCACTGCATCCTTCGTTGCAAGCAATACTTGGCAAACAGATACCTCCCCACATAAAACCGAGGGGGAGCATGGTTAAAAGTGCAAATTACGTTTGTTTCAGAAGAGATTTACTTAAACAGCACAGTAGTAAGCAGCTCAACCCAGGTGCAAGAGAAAGACAAAAAGGGAGAATTCTCCAGAATAATAGAAAAGAAATTCCATGTATAAATACACAAAAGTGCTTCAGTAAACTCAGTGGACTACCAATTCTTGAGTTATTTAATCAATGGAATAAATTAATGCCTTATACTCCTCTATGATTTCAGACACACAAATCCCTATGCAGTCTTATTCCCATATTCTTCATAAGGAAAGTTTCCTATATTAGATAATGTAACCATATCAAGCTGGTGATGTCAGGTGGTCACCTTGTTTGCCTATGTTGTAATGTTGGCCTTTCATATTGATTGTATCTTAAATTGTATCTTGAAACAGAATGATTTGCTATATGGTGAAATTGTGACAAAAATATTTAAGAGCAATAGTGTGTGTGTGTGTGTGTGAGGAAGAGATTTGTATTTGTTTATATGGTTTGATTTTAGGTACATTATGCTCAGACTTGATGCTGTATTATAATGTAAATTTAAATAATACTGCATGAGTTTATTTTTCAAATGATCCAGTAAAATATTTATGATTTGAAAACAGACGTGTGTCAGGTCTTCATTGGGAACATCCAGTATGCCAGAAACAAGCCGCCTGTATTTTTGCTCCTTCGTCTTGCAGTACTTAGCCCAGATAACAAAGATTCTAGGCATCAAAAACTGCCGATAGAGAAGAAAATAAAAGGGCAAAGGCTTGCTCGTTCATTTTACCTAAAGTTAGGGTTTTAAATAAAATGTAGTAGTTGCACATTCTACTTATTTTCTTTTCTTTGAACACCAGCGTGAGTGACAGGATGCCTCTCTGCAAATAGAAGTTTTGTAAAAAAAAAATTAAAAAAAGCAGGCAAGGTAGTATAAATCTATGACTGAAGTGGGGAGCAGGGGCCACTCCCCCAACATGAAAAATGGGGTGGAGTTTGGTAGAGCTACGCCTGCCACCCTAACCGTGGGTGCCTTCTTTTAACTAAAAAACTCCTTGCTGCATTAGAATTGAAGGGGTGAGGGAGGTTGGAAATATCACAGGAAGCCAAAAGCAGCAGCACTGCATCTCCTGCTCCTAACAATAGGGGTAAACAATTTGTGATGCAATACCACCTTTTGCTACACTGTATTGGTTGCTGATTGCAAGGGGGGAACTTAAGTCTGATACCATGTCACACTTCTTTGCAGCATTTGCCATAATATGTAGCTTCCAGTCTGAGAGGCCGAAATCACCCAAGGGGAAAGGGGCCCTAGATAATTGCTTAATCCTGGTCACGTTGGGATAACACACCACTTTCTACGATGATTGAGAACCTCAAATTGACAAATAAAGATTCCAGGGGTCATAGCAAACTCTTAATCAGGATTAAGAGGCAATCTTCAAGATATAGCTATGGAACTCCTGGGATTTGCTCCCTATCTTCACAAACCTTTGAACAAACCTGAGATTATCCTTCAGTGATACATGATTCATCTAAACTAAGGTGGAACTGGACTTAATGCATGTCCGACATATTACATTAAGTGGCAAACTACTTGTGTGAATCAGTCATTCCAGATGGAACTCTTATTCACCATTCACACACAATAACTTCCAGTAGAGATGGTTCATACATTCAACTGGAGTCAAAATGATAAAATATGCAAGGGTAATCACCTCTTAAGTAACCTGCCTTTTACAAATATCCTAGAGGCACAAGACCATTTAGGTCTATACGCTTTATTGATACTCAAGTTGTTTTGTTTTTACATTTCACAACGCATTCCACAGACTTAGTTCGATACAGCTTAAACCGCAAGTGTATACATTTTCATTTGTAATTTCTTGCAACGATGTTCGAAATTTCCAAACGACATTTGCAGCATCGGGGCACGACCCACCGATCCATGCCGAGATTCAGAGGATTCTGAGCAGAATGGAGAACAAGCATGCTGGGTCTTCCTTGCTCTACTTGCAAAGATCTCAGGATCATACCTTCAGAAATTCCTTCCACAGATTCAGAGTTTGAGAGACTGTAAACTTCTTTACTCAAAATAGACTAAAGGAGGTTTGTGCAGCAGAGGTTATTGGCAGAAATTGTGTAATGTGCAGAGTTGGTTTTTGTTTATTTAATAGATGCTAGTGCTTTCTGTAGATTTAAGCTTACATAGCATGGAGCTAAAAAAACCAGTTCAATTCTCTGATATGTCAAGCACTGTGGAGGAGCTGGACATCCTAAGCTGCTGTGAAACACTATATATATATTTATATATATATAATTTTTATATTGGCAATTGATAAAACAGTAAAATTAAAAAGCACAATACAGCTACACTCAATACCAGAAGGGCAAGGCTTTTCAAGCTTGCTTTAATGGCATATCCTTCTAAACATCTCATTTTAGAAAATCTGCAATCAATCTACACAGACCAGAGACTGTGCCAAAGTGAAGTGTTCTCCCCGCACTCCACTTGCACTAGGCTCTCTTGAAACGCAGCAAGACTACCTTGGCCAAAGCATAAAATGTACAGCTCTCCAATCTGTTATGTTAACCAGTGCTGCACATGGGAGAAGCAAAGAGGATTAGGTTTAAATCCATACATAGCAGCTTACAATACTTATGATGAACACACAATGGCAGTCAAGAACAGGTTATTCCCCACCCCCCTCGAAACACTGCGTTGCTAAAAAATAAAGATCTGTGAAATTGCACTGCAATGTCAAGGTTTTGCTATTCCCTGACCCTCCCCACATAATCCAAATGAATATGCCTCCCCTTCCCACTTAAAAGACAAACTCCTATTTTAATAAAAGTTGCTTCAGGTTTTTCATTCAGCTTTGCGCTTCAGTCCAGGGATTTTAGCTTGGATCCTGTAAAAGAAACAGAAAAACAAGCCATTTTTAATGTATGAAGCACACGCACAGAATAAACTTAATATCTCTTATTTTATCCAAAGCCCTCCAAACCTCCACACATCAACCTAAGCAGTCTAATCCACAAGTGTGGATAGAAGTTGCAGGGAAGTGCCTGCAGAGAAAAGAGACACAGACAAAATGAGGGACTCTACTCAATTTTGAGCTGAGATGTGTTTCTTCCTAACCTCAGATATAGTGAGAAGCCATCCTACGGAGGTAGTTTTGGAAGTTACAAGAAGTGCTGAACAGGAAGGGGCAAGCGTTTGCATGTCACCTTTTTGCACTTCTCAATAGAAGAACTGAGCAAGTTTAATATGTGCATCTAGTTAATATCCATCACTCTGGAGAAGAGATGTACAAGTCGCTGCTTTCAGCCGAGGATATACAAGTGCTACTTGAATCCTAGCAATTCCTGTGATGTCTGAAGATACATCGAGTTCACTCAAATCAAGTGTGAGTGGACTCAATTCTGTAAGATCTAAGTCAACCAGCATCCCAGTCCTGTGGTAATTCGTAAGTCCTTCAATCCCACATGTCACAAAACCATGCCTGTCTCCCCAATTCTTATGAACATCGGCAGCCTTCCCCATCCTGGTGCCCTCCAGATGTTTTGGACTTCAACTCTCATCAGCACCAGCCACCATGGCCAATAGTTCGGAATGTTGTGGGTTGTAGCCCCAAATGTCTCAAGAGCACCAGGTCAGGGAAGGTGGTCATAATGGACATTGATAAACAGACGTTAGAGGACTGTGATCACTAGGACAGAAGCCAAGGTCACATATAATGAGGCCCAGTATTGGGCAAAAGGAGGGATACAAATAAATATCATCATCATCATCATGATGCACCCCACCTTTAAATTGTTTATACAAAGAAACTGGCTCACCCACCACTATGTTTAGGAAATTCCAAAGCAAATCTATAATTCAAATCATTCTGAACAACCATTGTTTATTGTGTTGCGTGTCAGGAACCATTGACTATTTCTTTGCACACAGTTGGTTATTTTTGGTGACTGTAGTCCTCTGGCAAGAGTGACCAAAGCGGTGGCTGCCACTCTAGTCCAGCCAGCAGAACTCACAATGGTTGATGGGATACCAGCAGGAGGACTGAAAGGGGGAGAGAGGGCAGGGGATGTGCCAATCAAACACACTGTTGACTAATACTCAACTTGACGCTGGCCTTAATCCATGCCATGGTTGATTATAATCATGTCGTGTGGAAAGTAGCCCCTCGATAATCAACCGTGGAGTTAACATTTAACCCACCATTGACTACTGGGTTGTCCAAATACAGCCATTCTTGCTTGTTTTTTGCAGTGTTCTTTCACAACGCTATTAAAGACATCCATTTTTAAAAAAAAATATCTTCAAATTTCAGTACACTTACTTTTCCGCTGCATCTTTAACATTCTTGTTCACAAGTCCCACGTAATGGTCAATTTGAGCCTGAATTGAAAAAGCGAAGAATGATTTACCACTCCAATGAGTTTTGAATTGCCATGTATTAACACTTACGTTGTCTCTCGCTATGACGTTTTAATGGCTGGGGGTGGGGCGGGGGAGATACTAAACAAACAAACAAAAATTCCTATTCCATCAGGACTTTTGGTATCCTATCACGCTATATCTATTTCAGAAGTGTGCAAGGTTTTTGTTTTTAAAGTATATTGTTCCGTATAAGACGGTTTTAGTTTTATGATGAGACAGCATTGTGTGCCTGCTAGATGTAAAAATAAAATATAAATTTGAAGCCAGTGCTAGGAAGAGTAGGCATTATATGTGGGACGAAAGCCATTTTCTGCTTACTTTGAACGGTGTGGTTTTGCTAGCCCATTCTCTGAAAGCTTCAGCCTTCCCCACTGCAATCTAGCGCTCTGCCTTGCAAAGTCCTTGAAGCAGGTCATTTGGAGTTGATCAGCTCCAAACTAGTTTCCCAACCAAGAAGTCTTGCCAAGCCAGCTTAAGAGGAACACCCTCTACGCTTACCTAACCCTTGTTGAGCACTAGAACATCAGCAAGAACTAAGTAGATCAACAGGAGGAAGGAAGGATTTGTGTTCTGCACGGCTCTCTCAGTCTTACCATTATTATTTTTAATATCTCAATTAAACATCTCATCTTTGCCAAACTTTCAGAAAATGCCATACTGTACACTCACCTGGTGCTTTTCATAAATAACAGGAATACTGAAGAGGGAAACCAGAGCTGGAAAAACAACAACAGATTTAAGTCTAGAAACATGCAGAGATGCTGAAAATTTTTGAATGGGCACGTAAGATGTGTTGATCTGTGTGTGTTTCCCCCCTAAAAAGTATGTGACCATTGCAAATAAAATAAACCTTGCAACAGGCAGGAGAATCCACCACCTACAGACCCAATACACAATGTCCACAAAGAAGCAGTGAGAAAAAGCTACAGGGCCTATAATCCTAAACTGAAGAAGCAAAGCAAGGCCATATGTCAACAAGACGTCCATGTAGAAGAAAGCCTTCTGAGCTATCGAGCCTTGAAATAAGACTAATCATGGCTCCTACCATTGGGATACAAAGTCAATCACTACGCTCAAGTCAAAAGCAATTGGTATATTTTTATTTTATTTATTATTGCATTTAGATCCCGCCTTTTTCCCCCCTCCAAGGAACCCAAGGCGGTGTACATAATCCTCCTCCTCCATTTTATCCTTACAACAACAACCCTGTGAGGTAGGCTGGGCTGAAAGGTTGTGACTAGCCCAAAGTCACCTAGTGGGCTTCCATGGATGAGCGGAGACTAGAACCCGGATCTCCTGACTTCCAGTCCAACACTTTAGCCACTACACCACACTGGCTCTCTGGAGCCACCGTTGGAGTCAGCACCTTCTCTATCACGCATGCGTGTCATCCTCTCCCTGCCCTTAAGACAGGATTCTTGTCCAGCCACATGGCTGAATTCCAATTTTGTAGAAATTCAGGGGCCACATTCCAGTGATGGGCAGGACTGAAGGCAAAAGGGGTTGATCCAAAATACCCAAAATATCAGTATATTTTAGCCTAAAACTCTTCATGACAGTAAGATGAGGTGGAAACTATACAAAAGTCAGGAAACCACCAATGGTCAGGGGAAAGGGGTGTGGCATACGGGAAACCCAGGAGGTCCAGATTGGGTTGCCCAGAGGGCCAGATGGGGACCCCAAGCCTAAAATGCCCTAAGATTAACTTGTTCAATTTCTAAACTTTCTCCAGCACTCCTTTGCCACTTTTGTTTCTCTTTTCCAGCCTCCCCCAAACTGGTGCTTCCCAAATGTTCAGGGCGACAGCTCCTAGCATTCCTGATCATTGGCCAAAACATTTCTAAAGCACCAGGCTGGAGATGGCTGCTCTATTCCAACACTCCTATGTTATACCGACTTAGCAACAAGGATGCTAAAACAAAAATCAGTGCTTTCTCATCATTTCTCAAGAATGTTTTGGATATTGTTTAGTGCAATCTAAAAAGGACCAACTTACCCAGTATCAGCAATGTCAGACCATTGAACAAGGCACCAACATAGGTGAACACCCACATCAACACTGCAAACTGAAAGAAAACGAGAAAGCAGAATGAGAATGCAGGAAGTGGAACTTCTAATTAGAACTGGAGCATGCATTACTATCAACATTGGTAGCTGACATGTGGAGAATCTCCACGCTCCTTATCTACGTATCTAGCTGCTACCAGAAGGGGCATGGAGTTTCCCCATCTGGGATCCACGGCAAACCATTCTAAAGTGCTGTGCTATGAAGTGGAAAAACCCACCACGGGATGTCATTTCCAGCATCATCCCCATGGCAATGGCAATTTGTTCTGACTCTTAGAGATGGACTTCATCAAAATGACTTCTCTGAAGGCAATGTGGAAAGATCAAGTAGCAAAAAGGTAACACTTCAATCTCAGTATGTCAGAGATAATTATAGCCAAATGGACTTGTAATGGGATCTCCAGCCTTTAACTCTGAGGTCCCCAGTCAGTATTCCAGCCAAGTCAAGGATGACGAAAGGCTCAGAGCATTTTAAATCTTCTCCGTGGTTCAGGTGGTCATTTCCACCCAAAACAAGTTCAAGTACTAGAGTAGTGAAAGAGAACCAGGGAGGCAGTCAGAATTGGGCCCAATTTCCATGCTATTTTGATATGGTTAAGGTCACCCTGAGCTGTTCAAAATCACATGGGGAGTGTTTCATTAGCAGATACCTTCCAAGCAGCAAGTACTGGTATACATTACAAAGAAGAAAATCACCCCAAGCATGAATTTGCTGTGCTGTGATAAATACTAGCTCTGATTATTATGGCCTTGTAAATTAAAGGGTCTTTATTTTAAAAGAAGTATTTATTTAACTTATTTAACATTATTGCAAAACCTTCTCAAAGCAGCTCCTCACACATTGCACCCTCAGTAACCTGAGCAACTCCTCTGCAACTCCTCCAGGCATGTGCATGTGCTTCTGCACATGCTCCACTGCAGTCTCCTCTCCAGGGCTCCTCTTCCCAGACAAGTCAACCCCTCCGATGGCAGGACAGTCCTCAGTACTCTTTTGGCTTCCTGTGACTTGGAGGGGCTGAACACGCCTTAGGAATAAAATAGCTCTGCATGATCTTTACGGAAGCTGAGCTCAGGGCTGTCAATATACACTGGTCCATATATCAAGTCAAGCTCCAGTCCATCTAGCCCAGAAGCTCCACAGGATCTGGAACCTCTCTCAGTCCTGCTAAGCGAAATCCTCTCACTTGAGACTCCCAGGGGGACTGTGCATGCTCTACGGCAGTGGTTCTCAACCTTCCTAATGCCACGACCCTTTAATACAGTTCCTCATGTTGTGGTGACCCCCAACCATAAAATTATTTTCGTTCTTCCCTACACGATCCATTGTCATGGGATGGTTTGCTAATGAAAATAATACATAACAATAGCTTTAATAATACAAAAGATGATACATGACATAGTTCAGTCAATACAGTTTCCTAAGACCATCGGAAATATGCGTTTTCCGATGGTCTTAGGCGACCCCTGTGAAAGGGTCATTCGACCCCCAAAGGGGTCCTGACCCACAGGTTGAGAACCACTGCTCTACGGCCTCTCTCAGCCAGCCTGAAGGAGCCAGCGGCTCTTTAAGACTAGAAAGGAGAAAAGAGGTTCTCCTGCTGATTGGGAGGCAAATATTTTACCTTCCCTAAGTAACTAGTGCTTAACTAGTCTGCAAGTCTGAAACCCTAACCTCAGGAAACTGACAAGCGAGGACGACAAAGAAGAAGAGAATCAGCTTGTAGCATGGGAAATGGAGATGCAGACCAACATATACCAAGATCTGTAAACTCAGAATCCTCCTGGCCCACAGAGAAGATTTCAGAAGAGATCAGACAACCTCCTTTCCAAGTAAGGGCGAACTGGGGGAAGGGGCGGTGGCGTGGACAGAAACCTGATGGGAGTTCTTAATTACCAGTGTGTCAGTTTCCAGCACAGCTGGTTCCCACTGCTAAAAATTCAGTAGGGGAAGGGCTCTCCAATCAAAATGACCAAGAGCACGTTTGCACAATCCTTCGTTTAAAGTATTTATGCCCTGATTTTTTTACGGATTAAGCAGCTTGCAAGCCTTTACAATGTAACAGAAGAAACTTTAGGGTGGAATTCAATAGTCTCATTCCATAGTCAGAAATGCTTCCATCACCTGCAGCCCTCCAGGCGAGATGGAGATTTGCACAATCACAAAATAGATTTGCCAAGGGAAAATGACAAAGAAGTTGTTGTGCAGGGGCCTTTCCTCTAATCAGTCAAATATTCTCACCCTTAGAATAACAGGCATGAATGCCAGCTTAAGAAGGAGCACAGGGATGTTAAGGTTAGGACAGAAGTGGCCAACTCTGGAGGTTTGGGGAGGCCCTCTAAGAACCCTGTGGGAGCCACAACCCTCTTCACTACCCATTTCCCAGCAGAATCTCTGGGGTTTGGGCAGTGTGTAGGCAACAACCGGGCTGGGGGGTGGGCAGGGCACAAATCGCCATGGTGAGCCACCTGTGGCTGTAAGACGCATGTTGCCCATCCCTGCATAGCATCTAAGCTAAGAAGCTTCACACTTGAAGAAAGCACACTTAACCAACCATTTAGCAGGTCATTTTTAAAGCAGGGTCGCATTTATAATTTCCAACCCATTTTGAAAATTCTGTATCAACCAGGTCTCCTTGCCAGCTAGAATTTAATCTAAGGGAGAAGTTTATATGTTCAGTTGAAATAATATTTACCTAGAGCATAGTCAGAAGGCACAAGATGCAGCCACCCTGCTGAATCTATGCAGGACTGGATCTGGTGAGTGCCTGGATGGGAGACCACTTGGGAAACCACCCCTCTCCCTGCCCCATCTCTGGGCCTGTTCAGAAGACACCTTAAACCACGCCTTTAACAATGGTGAATAAAGCTTGAACCCTATGGTTAAAGCCGTGGTTTAAGGTGTCTTCTGTTGCCTTGAGGGCTGAATGGAAGAAAGCTGGGATATAAATGTACTAAATGAATGAAAGTGTTATCGTACCCCAGCCTGTCAATGATCTAAGAGGAGATGATTCACCCTATCTCTTCGGGGAAAGCAAGTTTCATAGGGTTCACAGGTCTGCAGATAAACATGCACAGCAGCCCTATACTTTGACCTGGCAAGTACAACACAGCAGGAAGGCAAGTCACTGTTGCAATTGTAGCAGCCTTGGGGAGGAGAGGCCTTAGCTAGACCTAAGGTTTATCCCAGGATCGTCCCGTGGTCATCCCAGTGCATCTAAATGACACACAGGGGATCCCGGGAACAGGCAGGGACAACCCTGGGATAAACCTTAGGTCTAGCTAAGGCCTGAGACTCATCACAATGTCATACAAGAAACACACACACACCAGCCGAAGCTCAGTGTGATAGAGCACCTGCTTTGCATGTAGAAGGTCTCAGGTTCAATCCCCAGCTTCTCCAGATAGGGTGAGGAAAAATCCTACCTGAAGCCCTGGAGAGCCGCTGTTGCCAGTCAGTGTTGACAATCCTGGGCTGGACCAATCCTGGTCCATCAGACCATTTGGTATAAGGCAGCTTCCTATGTTTCTATCCGTGGCTCATTCTGTTAGCTACTATAGAGGCAGTCAAAATTTGTGGACCACTATCCACAAGCCCGTTTTATAAGATAACTGTACTTGTCACATGGACAACAAAATCTCATGCAGTCCAAAGAAGCTATTTAAGCACGTGTAAAAATCTCGTAATTAGCTGAGGGCCTCGTTTTCTGCTATTACAATTAAGTTGAAGGCTACTTTTAAAAATCAAATAGCAACTTTGCCTTGTCAGTGCCAAAGAGAAAGGATCTCCCACCATCTACCTATCTAAGTTGCTCCTTTGTATCACAGCCCACCTAAGCAAGAACTGCACACTATCAGCTCTAATCACAACTGTGGATATTCCTCCAATGCGGTTCAAGTACAGAAAAAGTCCAGAATGTGGTACTGGGCACAGGATTCACGTTACTGAGAATCCTGTTCTCTCAACTCCTCCCACCCGCTGTTCCTGCCACTTTTTAAAAGAATGAGTATCTGGACTTTATGGCTATAAAGATACGCTTGAAAGTCTGTCGGCCATGGGTGAAGCCTTAGACGACACGTGGATTGCTGAAGACGATTAATGATGGCCAGAGACTGGGGATTGAGCATCCTGCATAGCTCTTTGCAGCTCTGATGACTAAGGCCCCAATCCAGATAGTATCTCAAACCATGATATGTATTAACCAGAGCTGAGAACCCAAATCATAGTTTGAGCTTCCAAAGACACAACAGGCAAGCCACGATTCAGAGATGCTTAACTGATTCCCCCCCCACCCCCATCCTCTCAATACTTGGGTTAATAAATACATCCCTGTCGCCATGGAGCAGCAGCCTCCTGAGCAGAAATGATGGGTGTAACTATGGTTTGTGAATTTGGACATCACATCAAACCACAATTAGGAAAGATATGGTTTGTTAACCCACTTCTTCAAGATGTGGTTTTAAATTCTGGCTTTTCCAGCTGATTGAATTTTTTTTTAAAAAAATAAAAAAATCAGACATCTTAGCAGGCCACGGCTAAGCATCCTTGGGCTCAACTCAGACATGTTGTGACACTATGCTTAACAGCAAATGATTAAAGTAGTTTTTTAAAAAAATATAGAAATGAAGATTATGAAATCTTGTCTTGGTACAAAGTTCTCACTTATTTTGTAACACAGAGTAAGTACAAGGCACCACCAGAAAGCTCAAGAAAAAAGAAAATGCAACAGAAGACTCCTTATGACATGTATACTATGTTATGAGGTCCACAGCTGTTCTGTATGTTCCAGAGGGATAGCTATGTTACTATGTTAATCTGTAGCAGAAAAAACAACAGGGAGTCTTGTGGCATCTTACAGACCAACAAGTTTCTCATGACATACTTTTTTTGTGGACCCATGAATTCACTTCGCCAGATGGAAGTTCTTATATAGCCCCTGACATGACCAGGAAATGCAACGTGTTCATATTTTCCAGCATTTGCTGATGTATAAGCTTGCCTTTTCCTGAAAAGAGATGGAAACTTCCCTTTTTCCTTTGATTCATGGCTGCTTGTCACACTGGCTTTTGAGAGCCATTGACGTCTTTGTTTTTAAAATCAGCCCCTCTTTTGGCAACTGAATTCATGTCTTGAATATACAGCAATACCTAAATAGAAGGAGGTGGTGGTTGGAAATACGAAAAACAAAGTTGGGGTAAACTTTGTGAGTAATGGTTACTTTATATATATTTTTATGTTCTATAGCGTGTTCCCGAGGAAGCAGTCTAATATACCAGACTCCTGTTGCTATTGAGTTTTGAGTATTGAATTTTTCACGCTGCAAAATTGTTTTGTTATTGAATAATTACACACTGCAAAACTGTTGTTATTGAATTGTCTCTTGTTACAAAACTGTTTTTGTTATTGAATGATTACCAAACATTGTATAATTGGTTTCAATGTACTTTATTGTTAGCATTATTTGAGGCCACCAGTGAGGGAGGAAGCAGCAGCCAGGCACCTCTCCACCGTGCCTGGGTCCAGCTCCATCTGAAAGACCCCCTCCCTCCTGCTGCCAACTGTCAACTGTAACTGCTGAACTTTGCAATTAAGATTGTAGTGCCTGAATTTGCTTTCCTTTCCCCCCTCCTCCTCCTCCCTCCCAATCCCCTTTCCTTTTGTGTCATGTCTTTTAGATTGTAAGCCTGTGGGCAGGGACTGTCAAGAAATACTTTTGTAAGCCGCCATGAGAGCCTTTTGTGGCTGAATGGCGGCATAAAAATGCTTAAATAAAATAAATAAATAAATTATTTACACACATGCTACACGCCACTTATATGTGTATGTACTTACAGATTTGTGAAATAGAATTGGGGCAGTGTAACGTAACTTCCCAATGAGAACAAGATATATACATTTATTTAAACAGTTTTTGTGACTATTTGTTTTTCTTGCTTGTGGCTGAATATAAGCAAACCAAGACAAAGCCATAAAAACAGGTCTGTCCCAGCAGCTTTGGGGCTTGTCTCAGATCCAGCGTCAGGAATTTGCATCATCTCAGATAAGAGACACACCTCTCTTTCCAAGCAAAAGACAATTTCTTTTTTTTTATAAGTTATAAGCCTAAGAATTATTCTTAGATATGACAGTATGCATCTTAGAGGAAGATCGGCTCATCGGATGGGCTCCAGTACCTGAGCTTATGACAACCTAGCAGTTACTTGGGATCTGCAATTGTGCCATAAATTAATCCCCCAAATACTCACAGTCTACATACTTCAACTTAGTGCCCCAATCTGCACATTACTGCAATGTTTGAGCAACTGCTCCCCTGTGGCTGCTTCCCACGCCACTCCAGTAAGAGACATACATTCATGTGAAAGAACAGCATATGGTTCATCCTGCCCGCATAGTTCTCCCATATAGTTAACTGAGCACATATCAAGCACCCATGGGAAGCAGACCCCACACTGCTGTAGTAATGTTCCAATCAAGCTTTATTCATGTTGGGTTCAATGGCATTAAACCAATATCTGATCTGTAGATCATACCCTAAGTGACCCCTGGTATATTTAGCAACAGTACCTTTCAATTCAAACTATCGTTGAAAAGCCGACCTCTTCACACAGTTTAAAAACACTAAGATAGAACACACACACAAGTCTTCTGGCACCTGAATTACTAAGATTGATTGTGTCACATGTTTTCGTCACATGCAATTGCAATTCAAGACAGCTCATCCTTTACCAACCTGATGCCCTCTAGCATGCTGCCTAGATAGGATAGGAGCTGCAGTTCAATGTGTCTGGAGGATCCCAGGTTAGGGAAAGCTCTCTTATGTCTACAATAAATCTGTTAGCCTTTAAGGTGCCGTGGGATGACATTGTTTTTGCTGCAAAAGAGTAAAAGAAATACCCCTCTGAAAACAGAACAGGACTCTGCTGGCATGATTTATTTACAGCTTATTAGGAACTGCCATCCAAAGATCGACCTCATCTGTGAAATTGTTATATGTCCAAGTGGCGTAAGGGTTATTCCACTCTGGATATATTTGTGTATCAGTGGGAGTAAGACACACGTCTAGTGTTGGCTACAGCAGATCTTGCTAAAGTCATAATATGACTAACCCCTCTGCAGCAGCTTGCAAATTCAGCAAGCTCCCTGCTCCTCAAAATGCAGGGTGCTGGGGATAGTTGTTATGCGAACTTTGGCAAAGAAACCCCCTCACAGCATAGCTGGGAATCCCTGCAATCTCCACCACCAAGCAAAGATTCTCGGGCAGCTGTTGAATTGTGCCTTCAACGCGTGAGGCTGGCATCGTTCAGGGCCTCTGGGTTTCCCAGTCTAGGGAATGCAGACACTCATTCTCCATTAACAATACAGCAGCTAGAATTTGCCATATAAACTGACTGCAGGCATTTCCCAGGTTAAACCACAGTGGAAAGTGATGCTAGAGGGATGATAAACTGCAGAGAAAATCAATCCCGAACCATCAAACATCTCAACACACTTCAGGCTATGAAACTCTTCTTCAAGGTTCTCCCCTTCTGAAATAAGAACTTTAACAAGAGACTTGGCCTCAAAAAGACTCTAAAGCTGTCCATATTGTGTTTATTGTAGGAATGAGCAGCTGGGCATAATCTGGGCCCCAGACATAAGAGGTTTATACAATTATAAATGGTGTGGAGAAAATTGGGTACAGAATGGTTTGCTCCTTCTCACAATATAGAATCCAGAGTCACCAAAGGAAACTGATAGTCAGTAAAGGTTCAGGGTTGAAAGAAGAGAGAATTACATCTCACTATACATAATTATCATATGGAATTCACTGCTGTAAAACACAATGATGGCCAATGGCTTTAAAGGGGGATTAGATAAATTAGCAGAGGATATGTCCATTTGATGCAGGCAAAAATAGGGCTCTGCTGTCCCACCATGGTGCTTTTGGCTTCGGCCCATGGTTTTCCTCCTTGACCCTGCCCCTCCTCTTCCTCTCCCGCAAGTTTTGCAATGCTGAATTGAGGTACCCCCAAGCGTTTCCATCCAGTGTCACTCTGCACCCACCATTCCAGCCAGGAAAGGCCAAAGCACAACACTATGCACAACAACTCCCCAGTCACTTGCAGTGAGATGGAGGTGGGGGAGGCGACATACACACACACACACACACACACACACACACACACACACACACACACGTGGCTGCCAAAAGATTACTCCTGAGTGAACGTAGCCCTTAACTGAGAAGCCATTCCCCGACGGATGTCTAATGCCTATTAACATGACAGCCAAACGAAAACTCCATGTTCAGAAGCAATATACCCGGGAATATCAGAAGTTGGGGGACCAACTGTTGTCTTCAAGCTTTGCTAGTGGTTTTCCCAGAAACATTTTGTTGGCCAATGTGGAAACAAGACATTGGACTGGACAGATTTTTGTACTGGTGTAGCAGGAAAAGCCCAAAGGTGCTGATAAAGAGTTTGTCTTATTCAAACTCATTTCTACTTCCACAGATTCCTTCTCAGTATCTTATCTTATAATGTTGAACGCTGGTAAGAGCATTCAGCAGAGCAAGACAAGACACTGACCCAGTTCACACAATCAAAACAAGCCACGGTCGCTTGTTGTGAGCTGCAACCACGTGCTGGGTATAATTTACATAACCACCACTCAGGCACAAGTTGTTGTGTCATCTGAACCCAGACAACATGGTTATGTGAGGGTTGTTTAACCTTCCAACAACCCATGGACTATTTAACCCATTTTACAAGTAACATCCAGCACATGCCAGAACACACTGCAGCTGGCATGTGATTGAGCAAACTGGAACACTGACTTGTTCCCAACTAAGAAACCTCAGCAAAAGTACAAAGTCAGAGAGTTGAAATTTCAGCAACCAAAAGTCACCAGCTATACAAAGTCAATAAAGCAAAACAGAGATAGCCATCAGTCAATGATTAGCAAGAGTGTCAGGCAGTGACTGAGGCTCTCTGATAAGGAGATAGTTGGATCCTTCAGCTATGCCAAATCCAGGACAGTTGAAGATAGTCATAGAAGTGTTTCGATGGAAACTGGAAAACTTTGCTCAGATCACTGTCAATCACCTTAACTGATTGTTAAGGTGCTACCTCTCAGGTGGAATGCAAAAGGGCATTTTTGCAGATGGAAAAACCAAGGCCAACCATACATTGCCCCTAATAGCTGTAACTGAAGAATTCCCTTTAACCTCCCTCTTGGGATGGTGCCCAAGCCCAGAAGCCCAAAATACCACACAATGAGATGCATGTGCTTTTATTTTCCTAGGGAGCAAAAATTCTCAAGTTCCTCAGTTTGGCCTCACCTTCTCTCCTATGTGACTTCTACAGCTCCAGCAATTTTCTTTATTTCACTCTGCTGTAGGGGCCCACAAATGAGCTTGCCACTGTTAAACACACATTTTGTTCTGGAGAGACTCTTTATCCTTCTCCAGGGTCATCTTACTGTGTTTCAGACTTTTCTGAGGCTCAATATGAGAAGTGTGTGCTTCTGCTCTGCTGTGGACATCACTGAATAAACAAATACTTAATGGATGTGTACACTATAATTGGTTTTTAGAGTACATTTTAAATCCAAGTATCCATTTTTTTCCAGACCGTTTCCTTAGAGTCCTATATGAAGAAACCATTCAGTTGACAAATGAATGGATAAGGTCTAGTTATCATTAACGTACTCAATCTGTGTCTGGGTTATACTATTTCAGATTGCAGCTTGGGGATTTGCATGATCAAATGCTCATCCATGCTTAAAACTACCCTATTTCTTCGATTCTAAGACACACTTTTTCCCCATATAAACATCTCTAAAAATGGGGTGCATCTTAGAATCGCGGGTGTGTCTTAGTGGGTTTTTTTCTGTTGGTGGTACTGAAATTAGTGTGCGTCTTACAATCGATGGCGTCTTACAATCGAAGAAATACGGTAGTATCTGTCCAATATGCTAGTTTACTCCTGTGGCAGGTAGTCTACCTTAGCAAGAATTAAGCCCAATATGGATTTTGAAGAACTTTTAAGTCCATAAAAGAATAAAATGTATTGCACAAACATGGGATGAGTCATTTGATCCATGTCTGTAGCTTATCAAAACAGAGTTTCTACCTTGGCTTTGCCAAGCTAGAAACTTTTCCATCTACAACCACTAGCATTTTAAACCTTGCCAACTTTAAAATCAAAGATGTTACAAAATAGCTTGCTCCTAGTCTGAATATATGATGAAGAGACTAAATATTAAGTATCCTAACTCCACAGCCCTTCAATACAAGCTACATTACTCTACCACTGACCAAGATTTTCAACATTAAAAAGTATCCAAGCATTATTTTGTTTCAGAGGCGCTTCTCCCTCGTGCTACACATCATATAAGCCTACATGGTTATATAAGTTTGGAAGCTTTCAAAATCAGCAGATAAAGAATTCAAAGAGCTGGAAATGCAATGGGGACTAGACACTAGCCTAAGGCAAGAACAAAGAACTTACTGACAATCAAATATAATTTTTCACAGCAACTGATTCTCCCCCCTTTGCTGCACAGTTCAATTGAATCCAAGCCTTTCCTCCAACTAAGAAGAGTTTGAATAAAATGAATCTTTACTTAAACAAAATCACTAAATACCAACAATAACAAAAAGACCCATGAGAAAGTGCATCAGTAATGAATGTCACTGATTTGTGCAACCGCCACCAAAAGGATTTGCAAAATGTTTTCCAAATGTTGCATTTCACCAAGATGATGGCCTATGAGATGAGCCAAACTTCACAGCTCATAGAGACTATGCATGGGAGAAATGGGAGGGAGGGGGTGTTCAGATGATCACAGGGTGAAAGAAGCCATTGTGGCTCCTCTCCCCGCCCCGACAATTTGCTTAATTACCCACGATGCAGTGTGGATTGCCGTGTTCAAACTAAGCATGGCACACAGCAGGGGTAGCTTCTTAGCAATACAAACCCTATTACAAGCCATGAGTTGTGGCATAGGTAAGAAGCCACCCCCACCACACCAGGTTTGGATGACAGAGCAACCTGTGGTGCATCATGGGTATGCAAATAGCAGTCGCATGCACAACATACATGGGGCGGGGAGATAACCCAGGATGGTTTCCTTTACGTCTGTGATAATCTGAAGAGAGAGAGAGGGAGGGAGGGAGAGCACACACATCTTGCTATCAGATATCCACGCACGCTCATAATATTTGCATGGGGTTACACTTATAAAATGCAATGCATGTAGACCCAGATCACGTGGTTGATTACCAGGTTGGAGGTGAGATATGAAAACACTGCACCAACATGAGATGAGAGATATGAAGGGAAACACACACACCCCTCTCTCTCTCTCTCACACACACACACACACCATCAACAAACCCAACTATATTTACACTTTCACATGCCACACTATCTTTTGTGGTATGTACTCCCCACCTTACAGTATAGCCACTGGTGGTATCATCTGCGTATGAATTTATCAACTCTTAGCAGCAAGCTAACTCTAAAGCAGCACATTTCAAATATATCTGCACAATAAAGAATGGGAATCATTACTGGGAATGACTGCCAACAATTATGCTACAGGGCGACTGAAGTCAAAATAGGTCCAATCTCTCCAGTGGTCGTTCAGACCTCTAAAACCAGTATAGCCACATCCCTGCCGAGTTTACATACTTTTCTTCCATTTGGCAATCACCAGATAGTTCCTCTGGCCAATCTGGATGCAATTCCCTTGCTTACTGCTAGCCACACACACACATGTTTATGCCAATATTTACATATTCTAGAAAGGTTGAATGGAAGCCTCTTACCTTTAGAGAATCCACCAAGTCGTCCACTAGGAAGAGACGCCTGAGCTCCTTAACTGTGTTGTTGAGGTGGCCAAGCACAACATGACTGTATTTTTGGACAAGCTCCTCAGACACAGCGACATCTTTATCCAAGTAAGCCCTGAAAGGGGAAGAGTGCAATTTGTGAGACATCGCTTGGCAGCCAGAGCTGTTCAAGCTCTTCAAATTGGAAACAACCGGGAAAGGTCACAGTACCCAAGAATCGTATGAATGGACAAGCCCTACGCACAGGGACTTCACTAAAGTATCCATAGCAGTAAAGTTGCAGCACTTTAAAGCTCAGTCTCTTCCAAAGAACTGGTGCAATCAATTAAGTAAACTCCACTTCAATGGTAGAAACAAAGCATGGCCATTTAAAGCTGACTAGCAAAGGGCAAGCAAATAAATCTTGGCAATGGAAATCAAGTGCCTTTTTGGCTAGCTACAGCTAGAGAAGAGGTTCCACCCAGCCAAAAGAAGGTTCTTCCATCATGGAATGCTTGAATGTCATAATCTGTGATCTTTTATTCTGCAACTCCAACTTTAGCTTCTTGAGCAAATCCACTTCTCACATTAGCAGTCTTCAAAACTCTACTCTGATTCTTTTAGCTACTTACCAATCACACCCAAATATATGCATGAAGGGGACTGATAGTCAATGCCAAATATACAACTCATGCCCCCAAGAATTATGAAAATCCAGTATTTTCTCACTTCTACAGGTAAAATAGAAAGTGCTTATTTTTTCAGACTTTCCAGCCTAAATATACTATCAATTCCTTACTTTAAGGAAAGGAAAATTAATGCTCCTTCCCAACATAGTATCAGAGGCAGTAAAGTCTATGTTCACCAGTTGCTGGAGAAAAGGAGCAGTAAGGTGCTGTTGCATTCATGTCCTGCTTGTTCATCCCTGGCTGATGGCTGGTTGGCCACTGTGTGAACATAGTGCTGCACTAGATGGACCTTTGGTCTGATCCAGCAGGGCTCTTCTTATGTTCTTAACATTAGTCTAGGAGTTATTGTTGATGCTTTTCTTAAAAGAGGCTATGTTAAACAATTTGCAGTATTATGATAATCTTGAATATCATTTTAGATATTCCTGGCTAAATATGTTTAATGTGTGTGAGATCCAAAATGGTATGCATGGCATGGCACACAACACTCATTATACAAAAATAGGTGTCTGGAAAACAACCTTCTTCACCTCTAATGGATTAGATGAACAGGCTGTCAGTGACTCAATCTGATGTGCTGTCATCTTTTATTACTTAAAGGAAAATGGGGTTGAGTGCTTTCCAGACTCTTAAGCATAAGTCTTGCTCTAAAAAGTTGTAATATACCATCTCTTTGTAATATACCATAGTTGTATGGTATACAACTATGGCTGTAATATACCATAGCCTAGAGACAGGAGGTCAGGGAAGGAGGTCATGGTCAGCATGCAGGGGACTTTGCATGCTGACCATCAAGAGATGGTATATTACAACAGACCAGAGGAGAGCGTGTGGATAGGGTGGGGCAAAAGCAGGGATATCTCAGGCACGTATCAGGGGATATGGAATTGATAGCCCATTTGTCATCTTATTCATCTATAACAGGTAATCCCTTCACTAGAGCTCTTGCACCTTGGATAGCTCCTTTAGAATTCTGGCAGAAACCAAGAGCAGATTCACCATTCCACTGATATTGGAGCCACCAGCCTCTACTGCACTGGAGCATATAATACCAATATGGTGTCAACTGCATTGCCTTCCTAATTGCCTCTAGATGCAGTTCAAAGTGCTGGTAGGTTGTTCTTCTATGCGCCTGCCAGCAGAGACCTCTTCTGCATCTCCACAGCTTCAGAGGGTTAAGTGGGTAGGAGATGGGATAGGACCCTTTATTTATATTTATGTCATCTGACTGTCCAAAGGCACCCATAAAGAAGAGCTGTGCTGGATGAGACCAAAGGATTTTCTAGTACAACATTCTTATCCACAGTGGTCAAACCAGATGCCTACAGGAAGTCCATAAGCCGAATACAAGCACAATAGCTTTCTCCCACTCATGTTCCTCAGCAATCCAAGACAACATGCAACATTTAACCTTTTAAAGCTAGTAATAGAACTCGAATACTAAAATCACTACACTTTAATATAACCTATAAAAACAAGCAACATTCCAAATGCGCCATAAATGAGTAAGACCACCTGAACAATTGGATCCACCAGTGTGTATACAAGAATGAAAAGAAAGGAATGGGTGGACCATACTCAAGGGGTAATAGAAAGAAAGAAAGAAAGAAAGAAAGAAAGAAAGAAAGAAAGAAAGAAAGAAAGAAAAGGAGGAGAATATTGTTAGTCCACTGAAGAGACCAAAATAAGGCAGGGGAAAGATCAGAGATACATGGAGGATGGACAGATACGCCCCTACTGAGACTTGCTCTGAACAGAAAAGAAAGAGTTGAGCTATGGAAAAAAATGATTTAAGCTATGGAAAAAATGGTTTAAGCTACAAGTCCCTATCCAAGTGTCAGCTCAGCCATAGAATCTTTGGTGAACTTAAGCCCCTAATCTTCTGCCACAGCAATCCTGCTTTACATGGCTTGTTGTATTATTACTAGAAGCAAGCCTGGGGCTGCAAATTAAGGTTTGTTGTGCAGAAACAAGCCCCACTGAATTGAGACCTTATGTTGAGAAAACATATTTAGGAGTTTTGGCTCTATGTCAGAAGCAAGCTACTGCTTGCAATTCACTAGCATCCAATTTTTGCTCGCTCAAAATGACTGAGGGAAAGAATGGAATAACAGTACATATTAAGGCATTTGATTTCTCTCATATCATTCAGTCAATGAGATTCATGTCTGGATCACCACCCATTGTAGCCAATAGGAGAAGCAGAAGGAGCCATGGGCATCAGAGCAGGCAACTGGAATTTGGGATAAATTATTAGACTCAACATAATCACATACATGGGAGGGGGGAAAACACTTATTTGATGAACATACACAACAAAAACTAATCATCTTTTGCTAAGTGGATGCTTGGCAAACCTGGATGCATGAAGCAATGAAACAGAGACCCAATTTGCATTGGCAGCAAGCCTGCACTGGAGTACGTGGCAGGTATTGCCTAGGCAACAGTAACCTATTTGCAGAAACTGACACCGCCTCATGGGGACCACAAATACAGAGCCGCTAAAGCAGCACAATCGCAGTGCTCTTTTCATCTCTGCTGCAATCACTAACTCACTGCAGCCACTGCTCCCTCCATGTGATGTTACTGTAGAGGTAGACCAACCCAAATTCTGCTAGGAGTTTCATCTCCTACCACGCCCTTTAGGTTCTTTTAAATCCGATTATAGAGGAGACCAAATAAAGACTACAGTTCAAAATGAGTATTAAAAAAAAATACAGCTTCACACTCTTTCCCCGCAGCAAAAGACGGTATTTGTGAGTAGGAGGAAAAACGCACACTCACCTAAATGGGTGACCTTCGTCAGATTTTTGGATTGCCTGGATAACTCCTTTGTATATCCTAAAACTGATGGTCACTGACAGGAGGGCCAAGGCGATATAAGCAACCACACTCACGATACTGAACACCGTTAAAGAAAGCAACAGGAACAAGCTGGCTCCAAACACCACACCTGTCTTCTTAATGTCTCGCCAGTAAAGAAGGTCAACCACTAGAGAGATTTAAAAGAAAGAAGATTAGAAGGCGTGGTCTCCAGTATTGTCACAGAGAAATAAAACCCAGCTTTCTTACACACACACACACACACACACACATACACTGATGATGATGATGATACTACTAATAATACACATGCATAGATAAATACACACACATGCTTGGGTGTTACTCATGCATCAAAAGTCAAAAGGCATTTCTTTCCAAAAAAAAGTTGAGCTACATGCAGTCCATGATACTCTGATGATGACAGTAAACTATTTAAGTACGAATGTAATTGTGCCTGGCTTGCTGTTGCTCATATATTGCTGTGATAAGAGACCCCCCAAAGAAGAAGACCTCAACCTTGATGGACCTTTGCCACTCGCCAGGAATGTAACTGCTTACTCACCTACACCTCTAGGAAGGGGAAGGCTTTACTTCAGGGGAGTACCAGGAGTGTGCACTACAGTTGAGCAATGTAAGTTACCTCTCCTTATGGTTTGGGAAAGGCAGTGGGGCACAGTGGTAACAGTCATGCTCCTTTGGGCCTGAGGCTCTTGGACAAGCAGAATAAGCACTCTGGCACCACCAACGTATGAAAGGAGTTTTCAAAAGACCTTCAAACTGCTTTTTCCCTACTCGCACAGGAGGTTTCTATCAAGGCCAAAGTGCAATGAACCCCATTTCCAACAGGTCTTATCTAATAGCAACAGATATGAGTATGTTAGTAACCACACCCTTCTACAAAACATAGTGTAGGATTAGAATGAAGGATTTGTACATGGGAAAATCCAGGTCCAAGTACACACACAAGCAATGAAGCTCACTGGAAGGTGTCAATAGAGCTTTGGACTGGAGAAGATGGCCGTTCAAACCCCCATCCAGTCATGACACTTAGCACACAGCCTACCCTATCTAACATTTCTCATAACTAGGCCGCTGTGAGGTTAAACCCACAGTTCTGCGTTCCAGAGACAAAAGGTAAAACAGCTTTTTTCTTTAACAAAAAATATTCTGTAAACTACATTTCCACATCTTCCAGTGCAACTGGTCATGGCAGTGTTCAACAAACCAAGGGCATAAACATAAAATATGGAATATGCACCTGAGATATTAAATTCAATAAGAATTCGCCAATAATGTAGCAGTGATAGCAATTATGCTTTGATCTCATTGCTTAATGAAACATAAAAATATTGATGGTGTCCCAATCACTTCTGAATATAGTTAAAGAACAGGGCCACATAATTAAACCATTTCATGATTTTAAAAATCCCTCAATATTCAAGAAACAGGTTTAATTCTCACTGTTGAATTTTGTCACACTGAGTGAGCTCAGCTGCATTTTGTTTGTTTAAAATATTTGAATCCCACCATTGCCTGTTTTTCTCAGGCAGTAAACAATTAAAACAAGAACTACCCCCACACCGCCATCATACCCACCCACCCCAAAAGAAACCATGACAGCAAACACAACATCGAAGCAGCATAAATAGTGATCAGCTTGCATGTGTATCAAAACCCTTTCAAAAACAGCCTTCTCTTGACAGATGGCTTCATTATTTCTGGCATTTGGGCAAAGTTGGAAACAAATGCACCTATAATTGGAAGCCACGTGAAGAGGGCACCCTTCCATTATAGAGGCGTACTGCGTACTTATGTGTGTAAGAACTGGAACACAAGAGGCAGCCTTAGAGAGCCACAAGGTATTGAAGGGACATATGTGAGGAACAATGAATGCCTTCAGACTTTATCAGGTATATATAGCCTCATGTTGGCCGAGAAACATACACAAATCTTACAGTTTTTCTGCCATGAACCCTTTCCCCACCCCTAAACCATAAGTCACAGACCCACCCACCCCCAAATACAAGCCATAAATTAATTTGGTGTGTGTGCATGTGTGCATCAATAGTTACTCAGGATATGATTTATTTATTTTACTCAAGGCCAACGATCATAAGAAAGTTATTTTCCAATTTACTGGTGGTATAATTGTTGATTAATAGAATATACATTTCAAAAGCTTGCAAAAGAAAGCATTGTACTTCGCTTTAAAATGCAGACTAAATGAATCCACTGATAGAGAGGAAAGTCACAGACAGACAGTCAGAGGCATATTCTAAACAGCATCTACCCAGAGACAAATGTATTTAAAATCTAAAATGTGATGGAACAAGCATTTCTGCCCTTCAACAGAACAAAATAACCAGGCCTACTCCGAAGCAAACGCTGCTGACTACATTTGGTAAGCAAGGACCGACCGCACTTGGCATATCTAAAAATAGAGTAGCCAGCACCGTTCCTTCCATACACAGCTCATCCAATTACAGCTTCTCTTTGCTTTTAAAACAAGTGTCTTGATAAGACAAGAGTTTTGAAATCTTCCTATTAAGATCTCTTAAAACTCTACGGTTTCAACTGCAACTGTAGGTTTTTACATCTATCCTGAACATTTTCACCCCACCAGAACAAAAATAATAATAATAGTACACAAAGCCACAATGTCGTGACTGCAAAGGAAAAACAACAACAGATGCCTCAAAGCCCAAGAATCCACAGCACACAAGTCCCGACACCACACACACTTACCACTTCTGGCATCCATCTTGTGTGTGTTGCCTGCATGCACTTGGAAGTCACCCAGCTGACTAGCAAACCTTTCCACTTCCTGCTAGGGCACTCAAAGGTCAGCTGATATACTGATATACTGCCTACTCCCTCACCAACACACCCTTAAGAAACCCCCAAACTAACACAGAATATTTTAAGTCATCAACCAATAGCTGTTTCCCCTATTAATTCTTCAGAATGCAGAATGTATGTTTGGAGCTATATACCATGTTCTACATTTAGATTTTACGGTGTGAAATGTGGGGGGGAGGGACCGCAGACAGCATTGCATTTAGATGAAGGGACCACATAAAAAGCTATATTTGAGAAGAAAAAGATATAACACTGTCTGTATGCTTTCCCCATTTAATTTTCTAAAAGGTATTTAAGCAAAGGCAAACATATTACTTAAGAGTTGGAATTACAGAATTGTTTCTGGACTAGTTCCAGAATTGCATTAGGATGAGAATCTCTTAAGAAATACCTAACGTTTTGTAGGCATCAATAACTTTGGAACACATGAGGGGAAAATATAATAGCGCTTTTTTCTCTGTTCACCTGTGAAATTTGCAGTACTAACCAACATTTTTGTCTCTTTTGGAAAATTTGAAAATCTGGAGAATGAAGATCTCTGACTGTATTTCTAGGCACCTGAGCTCAAGGAGGAAGATGTAGGACACATATTTACTTTCTTGTTTATATTTTATTTTATTTATTACATTTATATACTGCCGGGTGGCTCTTTCGCCGGCAGCAGGAGGCTGGCGGGGAGGTGGGCGGCGGCGGCAAGGACGCGGCCGGATTCCCCAGCCGCCTCTTCCTCCGCCTCTTCCAGGTAGGATCTACATAATTGTTTTCGGGGTGCACTGGAGGCGCACGCAAGCGCCTTCAGTACGCAGTGTACATCCCCTCAAAGTCTACAACTCTCAATGCCCCAGCCAGGAATTGTAGGACTTTTTTCTGTCTAATCATGCATAGGATTGTGCCCAAGGTAACGCATGTTATACCAAGGTGTCGCAAAATTATGTAATCAGGATTCGCAAGCATATCCTCATGTTGCAGTGTTTATTCAAAGAGCAAGGTTTTGAGAGAATTTGAAAAGTTAAGATCCACCCTGCTGGATCAAATGGTGGCCATCAATAGCTCTAGCATCCTGCTTCCAACAGTGGCCAACAAAGTTTTGTGACATACTGGGGGACAACTACAGATGTCTGGTCCTACAACTCTCATCATCCCTCACTGTTGGCTTTGCTGTCTTGGGCTGATGGGAGTTGTAGGCCAAAGCATCTGCCCACTCCTGGATTAGGAGAATAAAGGAGGAAAGTGCAAAGGCACAACAGTTTGTTCTGTGCTAAAAGAAAATCAATTCTATACCATAAAAAAACCTCCAAGTATGCAACCTGTATAAAATATGGGAAATTTGCATATATTTGCTTATTTGACATTGATGATGCAAATTTTCAGTCACAAATGAAGACCAAGTGAGGGACAGTGCTAAAAAAAAAAAACCACTGGAATTCAGCTCAGTCAACACATCCCCTACCTTCTGAGAGATAACCCAGATGTGACAGGAACAGAGCTGTATAAACAGAACTGTCCCAATCATATAGATGGGAGACAATTTTTAAAAAGCAAAAGACAGATCTCCGGGTGAGAAGAACAGAATTCTCACCCACCAGCAGCTTACCTTCCTGGAATAGTATCCAATGTTAGTCTTACATGGAGTAGACCCAATGAAATGAATGAGACTTAGTCAAGAGTTACTTGTCCCATTCATTTCAATAGGTCTCCTCTACATAGGACTAACATTGAATACTAAACACACACACCCTGGAGCCCTTCTCTCCAAGTAGTCTTCCCCCAGCTTTGGTTCCATGCCAGAAATGATCAAGGCTGAGAGAAAAGCACATGGAGAGGTAAGCAATGGAAAGAGGTGGACACTTCCGTGTCTCTTTGGCTTTAAAATTGGATCCACCTCCACCTTTCTATGAGTTGGCAGTCCCATGCATTAAGACCATCACATCTAGTTTGGCCCTGGAATTTCAGCGTATATGGTTTCTCCATTTTCCAAGCCCATCCTTAAATCAATTAAGGCTAGACGCTTTTTGTTAAATGGCTGTATACTAGCTTTGCCAATTTGGTGTTTTCTAGATGTGTTGGGACTACAACTCTATTACATGGTTGGCTGGGTCATACTGGGAGCTGTAGTCCAACATATCTTGAGGGCAGTAGATTAGGGCAGGCTGCTATATACACCCTTGATAGCAAATTCTGCAGCTATTTCCACAATGAGCGCACAGAATCCATGCAGCCTACTGTACAGAAACTGGGAATAAGTAGGCTGTAGATGAGCTCTCAAATGGGATCAATAAGTTATTTTTCAAGTAGAGATTGTGCTCCATCCACAAACACTCTGGGTTGACTCCGATCTAGCTTTTGAGGTTTCACCAGGTTTATAATATTTCTCTGCATCTACAGGGGCTAGGAACTTTTGAGTGCAAAAGTTCAAAGTCATAGAACACCAATTTCATGCCACATACCGGATAATATGTAAAGGGCAATGCTTTGGATATTCATTCACATTAAGATCTATGGCTTAAAATCAAGCCAAAAGTGAACTGAATTTAGAGATAAAGTGGTCAAATCCTGGTTTTGTATGGCAAAGTTTCTGACATCATGTTTAAACACATGAAGGTAACCACTTTTCATACTGCACAGAGCCTGCACAGACTGACTATCACACGGGAACAAATGTTTGGGCTCATGATTATCTCCTGCAACAAAGAAACTTTGAGATATGCCATTGGGCTGCCATAGTTAGTGATCCTCCTCCTCAAAAGCATTTCTGTGTCAGCAGCAACACATCATGGGACTGAACTACAAACTATTTTTTACAAAACATTACAAAAATATTAAAAGGCCACCTTAGCCGCTAACATCTGAAAAGTAGTGATCAACTAGATTCTTTAGATCCGCAGCTATCACTGTGCTTGGCTGTGCGATGGCTTAATTGCCCCAATACAACTTTTAGCTACATTGAAGGAAGTTCATTTTGGCCAGAGCCTATTGCAAAAGCTCTCAAATTGGTTCAACGGTATAGACAACTATGGTTTGAAGACTTACAATGCTACACCGCAAATTGGCCACACTGGACCACATACCTCCTGGGCGAGATTCACATACAAGAAATAAGCAAAATACAAAGCTGCCTTACGCAGACTCAGAGCATTGGTCCACTAGTTCAGTAATTGTCTCTTCAGACTTGATGCGGCTCACCAACACTTCAGACAGAAATTTCCCCAACTTTTCCTAGCGATTTCAGGGACTGAACCTAGGCCCTTCTGCATACAAACCATGGGTTAACGTGGAAGCCACAGAAAATCAATTGTGGCATAATCTAACCTTCTTACTAGGCAGCTGGACCTCAGTTATTGCTACCATGTTCCTAGGACTAGGTTTGAGTCTCACATTGTGTTCTTCACAGCCAGACTGTCTTTCCATCTTCTTCTCCAGGAGTTGATGACAGAAGCAGCATTACGGAAATGGACACGACCTCCACCACTGTATCCTGTTTAGTTATAAGACAGTATATTCCCAACTACAAGATGCCAGAAATAAACCAGGGGATGGAAATGACGGTGAACCTCCAAAAACACCTGGCTGTTAGTAGACCAAATGATCTGCCTGCCAGACTGACTGAACCAACTTTTGGACCCAGCATGACAATTTCTATTCCTGGAGCTGGTGGCAGAAAGACCTTATTAGCCAAGGTTCTTGCACAGGCACAAAGGAAACTGTAGAGCTAATGGCTTAGCACAGCTCTAGGAAGGAAATCAGTCAACTAAATCATATATCTTATCATGCAAATCAATTCTGGACTGTGCACAAACAGCAGTCTCACTGGTTTGAGAGAAGCTGTGTTCCTAAAGCACTTTCAGGAAGAGTTATTCTTTTTTCCCCCCACACACACACAAAGGTGGGATTTTTCCCAGTGTCCAATGAAACTAGATACCCTACGATGTTCACCTCTCTTTGAATGAGGAAGACTTCTTGCGGAAGCAAGACTGCCACCCCAATTGATATTCCTTTATGTCTCAGAATCTGCATCCTCATCTTCATAATAAAACAAGAACAAGCACCAATAGATTTTTTTAAAAAATGCAAAATTTTACAAGCCTTTCATCTCAATTTGCTTTTGCCCCATCTTCCTAACAAGTCCCTTAGTGATAAAGCTATTCTGCAGATACACACCAGATATAGTGAAAATTCCTGGTCTCAAACAAGAAAACAAAAATAGCACTGTAATAGCATGACTTTCAATAAACGCTCTAAATACAAGATTGAAATTTCTCGAGCAGTTTTTGAAGCGATTTTTGTTTAGCATAAGGGTGAAAAGCAAAGAAATATGTCCCCCCCCCCAATGTTAGAAATATAGGAAGCTTCTTTCTACTGAGTCAGACCTTTTGGTATTTAGCCCAGTATTGTCGACACTGACTAGCAGCAGCCCTCCAGGGTTCCAGGCAGGAGTTTTTCCCAACCCTACTTGAAGAGGCTGGGGATTGAACATGAGACCTTGTACATGAAAAGTATATGCTCTACCACTGAGCAATGCCCCGTCCTTGATTGTTATCATTCTTACAGTGATGTTTGGACATTCAAGGGGTATGCAGAGAAATGACACTCATCAACTGTCTTCCTATATCAAGGAGAGAAAGCTTTGAATCCATTTGCTGCCCCTTTATCAGTGCAACGTACATACACATGAAGCTACTTATTATATTGGGAGAAAGGCATCTCCCATGTCATTCTATGAGGTTCAACACCATATTGAAAATGCTGGGGACTTCGAACCTTATGCATGCGAAACATATATTCTACCAGTGAATTACAGGCCCATCCAGAGGGGGCTTGGCAGAGACACAGCAGGCTTTCTCAACCTGGTGCCCCTCAGATGTTTTGGACTTCAACTCTTCTAATACCAGCCAGCAAGGCCAATGGTCAAGAATGCTGGGAGTTGTAGTCCAAAGTATCTGGAGGCAACCAGGTTGGGGAAGGCTAGGGTTTCCCCTCTCAATGCAAATAGCAGCTTGGGGGAGGAGCAATTTTCATCAGGACAATGGTGGGGGAGAAGATTAAACTCTTCTTCCCACACACAGCGTGCAGTTGTGCGTTTTTAAACTGCATTCATGCAATGGCCATCATGTCTAGTTTGGCCTATAGCCTATGAGCATGTCGAATCTGAATCTTCCCATTCTCTTAGGAGGGGGAAATCCTCTGTGTGCGCACACATGCGCGCGCGCGCACACACACACACACACGCCCATACATGCACAGAATGTTTTCTGCTATGCAAGAATAGGAAGCCCCTCTTTGAACAGCCCTCTGGACCAAATCCTGCAGGTGTCCCCTGCCTATCATCAAAACCTAAACATAAGCCAAACAAAACACAGCTGGAGAATTGGGCAAAGTGCCAGCTGCTCATAAAAATACACATTAGCTTGGAAATGTGGCATCTCTGGCCCGCATGGGAGAGCCTGAGCAACACCCATTCAGAGTCAAGTCTCCCTCAAGATTCACTGGTACCACAGAGAGCACTCATACAACCCAGAAATATTCCCCCTCGCTCTGTAGCATTTTCAGTTTCAACACCTAGATCTCAATAGATTTTAGATCTACCCACTTCAAGACAAGGAACTGCAGCTTAGGCAGACTCCTTTTAGAGTTCCCTACAACTATCTCTTTTTCTTTTTTAGGGGGTTTGGGGAGGGGGAGAAGAGAGACTGGAAATCCTAAACTGTTAAAGGACCAATTCAGATTGCTTTCTTGTACATTCAGCGAGTGAGTAAATCTCATTAATCTCTACAAGGGTTTCTTGTGAGAAAGTGTGTGGAAAAAGATCCCAACCTTTGTTTCTGTATTTGCATTAGGGCCTGCGCTAATCCATTTGTGGACTTTGCCCCTTCTTTTCCTAGGACAGCTGAGGAAGGCATGTTCTTGAAGCAAGCTCTTTGGCAAAGAAATTACCAAGGACTTTGTAGCCTTCCTTGTTCCAACCACCAATGGAATCGAAGGCCTCTTTGGGTCTTTACACAAAATGGCAGCAAAATCCATTTGTAAAGTGGAGGAAGAGGTAAGGTGTTTCAGACTGGTTTTACACACACACACACACACACACACACACACAGAGGTACAAGGGATTTTGTGCAACAATCCCATAGCAACCCTTTAACTGCACTACGCCACCTCGCTGACCCTACTAATCCCGTTTCTGCCATTTGGACTACGGAGGATCAACACAATCCCCACTTGGCATGTGGGTGTCATATGCACCAGATCTGTATGCCAAAGAAATCCCCCATCTGAAGAAGCCTTGAAATACTACTTCATTCCCCCCCCCACCCCAGTGCAAACTAAAACTGTAACCACATTAGTTGGGTGCAATTTAATTCACCATCCAAGGTAGCCTTCACTTACTCAGAATGGATAGTTTATGAAAAGGAACACACAAGCATTCTGATGGTTATTACAAGCTTGGCACATTTGTGGGAAATAGCCACTGCTAGTCAGAGCGAGCTAATTGGACCAATCGTTTGATTCAGTATACATTTATGTCAACCTTTTGTAAACTGGAAACATCAAGAGCTGGAGGGAAAAGCATGACTGAAGCAATTTCCCAAACAATATACCTATGTAAGCTTCACACGTTTTGAAACGAATGGTTGTGAACTTTGGACTATCACCTCCGGCTGGGTCCACGGCATCACCCGCCCAGCTCATTTCAGAAAGTATCGCTTTTGTATGGACAGTTTAAAACCTGAAAATAAAGCCTGTTTTGTTCTGCCAACGCAACCCAAAGCTTAAATGTGCAGCACAGACTTAAAATTCTTCTTACACTTTCACAACAGAGATTTACAAGAACATGGACTCGAGGGACAAAGGTCAGTGATTTAATTGGAGCTGCTTATTTGTCCCCGCCTGCTGTAAATGGGCAGCGCCGATTACTGTTAAAGATGGACAGACCATTTTGTAAATCAAGGAGACCCTAGATAACAAACATTAAGATGACCATCTAAAAATAACTCGGCAGAGCAAGGAAAGAGAGAGGCTGTGGAAACAAGGCAGAGTAAACTGCATGTGTGGACTTTACCTTTGCTTTATAAAAGGCACTCTGGATTCAGAGGCTAACGTCCATTACTTTGACAAAATGACATTACATTAACCACTAAAACACACACACACACAGAGAACGCACACTACCCTCTTTCAGGGCCAGCACATCAGCTAAATTGAGGCTGGCCCTGACATTTGTACAGCCAGGGCATACCAAAGGCAAGCTGTTCTGTGCCGTCAGATGGCAGGGCTTAATCCCCTAAAACATTTGCAGCGACAGGCAAGCTATGCCTCTCCACTCTGCTCCCCCATATTCAGATATTCTTCAGCATTGACCTTCTAAAGGATTTCCCACACACCCCTCTATACTTTCCCCATTAGCTCTCATACCCTTTATAAGAATTGTATTGCTCTACAACATGCACGCCATAAGCCTCTTTAGTGCGGAGGACAACCGGCAGCATCCTTAAAAGCTTAAAAGAACAACAGTAAAAACTGCAAATACCCTTATCCTTCCAATTGCTCGGCTGACTGTCCATCTCTCTTCACAATAGATCTGCCCCTCCAGCTGGGATTATCAATTATGCATACCAATGGAAAGGCTGCAGATGGAGAAATAAAACGCCAGGGAGATGAAACATCAGGCTTCCCCCAGCAGAGGTCTGCAGTCTCTCGCCTGCTGCACAACTGCTGCAGGACTTAAGTCACCTGACTGTCTTCTGGGTGTGGAACAGACTGACGCAGTGCTATCTGTAACTAGGCTACCAATTCCTCCATTCAATCTGCTTTCCATGGCAACGTTTGCTTGTTTCTGGTACCAAAACCGACAGAGGGAGGGGGAGAGACTGACGAGGCAATATAGAACACGCACGCACGCACGCACACACACAGGGTCAGCTTTTTCATACTGTGTGCAGTCAAATGCCTTGGGCTGCTAGAATGTTATGGAGGCTCATGCAAAAACACCAACTTATTTGTACTAGGGTCCAGAGCTCTTATAGACATCAAGAACCAACCCAAATTGGAAGGATATATCTCCAATATTTTTCTTTAAAAAAAAAAAAGTATTGAACACGTGATGCTAAAAGCCACTTCAGCTGAATTTGGTTGCTATGTATCTGGCCAATAATCTTTTTAAAACACACACACAGGGCACAGCTCTGTTTCTGGCAACCACAATTTGGCCTGCTGTCACTCAACCACTTTAGGGAGATTTGCAGTGGCGTGCCAAGCTTGAATCTGCGTTTGCAAGGAATAGTTCCAATGATACTACACAGCTCTATGAAGGTTTTTAGATTTATTTGTGTGTGCACTTATATTACATTATATTAGGCCAGGCAGATGCCAGAGTTTATTTGAACTAAGGGCACAAAGATTGGGGTACATCCATAACTATGACAGCACAACTCTACCAAAGCTCCAGTGCATGACATTGCACCTGCATTGCAGACAGGTGCCCAAGGACAGTGCAATGATTTAGAAATGGACTACCAGTGTCTAGTCTGCCTAGTTGCAGAGAAAAGCCTGGAAGTGTGACGTATGACAAGACTCAGCACTTATGTGTGTCAATAAAAATAGAGTTCAATACACTTTCAACCCTATCCTCAATCTAGAGTTTGTCAGGATGATAAATTCTGCACCCAGTACAAACTTCAATATTTGTGTAGTGCTTATGCAGAATTAGGCAATATTCATACATTTACTAGTAGCCAGGAACCGAAGAAACAAGACAGCTATGGAATTTTTACACTTCCTTAATTTGGGACTCTTAGGGCACAACCCTAAGCAAATTTAGACAGAAAAAGTCCTATAATACCCAACATCCCCCAGCCAACAATGCAAATTTACCCTGTCTAAATTTACATAGGATCATGCCTGTAGTTTTTTATTAAAAAGGTCAGCCAACTGCATTCATCTACAGATATATATGTATCACTAATGGCACCCCCCACCCCATTTCAGGTCAGCTGACATCAAAAGGGGGAACTGTAAAACATGGAACGGATGCCTCAGGCTTCAGTAACTAGATTTTCATTTTAATATATATTAGCATTTGCTTAGATTTCCACAGTGGGACTTTGAAGGTTAAGAACATCTGGCTTTTCCTGCACCAAAGACAAGCTGATGGCGGACTGTTATTGTATTCTGTATAGCAGGGATGGGGAACCTCTGAGAATCAAAACCAGAAGAAAATAGCAGCATATTTTAGTTTAAATCCCTTCATGTCAGTAACTAAGCTTTAGGGGATGTATTTCAACCTTTTAGAATAGAGAAAAACTGCACAAAAGGCAAGAGACTACCAACCAAAAGGCAGATAATTAGCAGCCAAGCACAGGGCCTTCTAGGGAACTCCAGATATATATATCTTAGAAACCCAACCCCGAATTTCAATATTTGGGGGTTTTGGACAATTTTTGGACAAGAGCTGTGATGAGGTAAATGAACTGCACAGAAGTAACAAACAGACAAAAATACAGAAAGTAAAGTTTGACTATGGGAAAAGCCAAGGAACTGTGCAGAACCGAGTAGTCCTCTTTAGTTTCTTGGGGTCTTGGCTCAGATTCCTGGCTGCTGGACCCTAAAAGGGCTCTGCTCACCACATTTTCAGAATTCTTCTGCAGAAATGCAACTTCTGCAGAAGTAAAACAAGATGAAATCCGAAGCATCTGTTGCAGATCCCAGAATCTGTATGCATGGTATAAACACCTGCAGGCCCTGCTAAAGATTTATTTATTACATTTTTATACTGCCCATTAGCCAAGATCCTCTGGACAATGTACAATTAAAACCATAAAAAATAAGTATCCAAATAAATTTAAAATGTTAAAAGTTTTTTTTAAAAAGGCAATATAAAACCAGATAAGTTACAATCCAGGGAAAGCCTGAGTGTAAACTTCCAAAATATTCATTTCATTTACTGTTTTCCCCGTGTGACTGAATTAATCACATTGGAGTCATGTCACACAATGGGATTTTTAAATCTGGATTGAAGAAATGTGTGCTGAATTTGGGTATACTGAGGTAAGGTGGCTTCCTCACTGCACATCCAAGCTCCAAACTTTCAGCACAATGCAGTAAGCTAAAATGCCTGCCTACATAATCAATCAATCAAGTCTTGGACAATAGTGAAGTAGTCGGCATGTCAAAGTAGAAGAATGACCAAACTCAGCCCACATTTTAAACTTATTTTCAGAGCCATGTGACAAATCAACACCCGGTCTGTTTGTTGATAAGACACACGTGCATCGCATAACGCTGACTACACAGATGCTAAAGAGAGTCTTTGAGAATCTGTCAGCAACACGCATGATTTGTCATTGCAACGTCTTCGTAAAGGGAGCTTTGCAAGATGGTGTGAAGTGGCATCTTTCATTAGTCAAAACTAATTCGGCAGATGCTTCAACCAGCCTGGGTTTCAGAGGAAAGAATAGAAGTAGCTACTACTAGATGCCTAGGTTGGATGAACAGAATTTACAGCCTGTCTCTTCATTCTGGCTGGGATACCAAAAGTTGCTTTGGTTCACAAAAGTGGGCTTGTGCTAGCTGAGTCAATTTCGACTCTCTCTTTCTGAGCAGAAGACCCTTCTGCCATAGCACATGCTGAGCTGTTGTTGTTGTTGTTGTTGTTGTTTTTAAAAAAAAACCTCTGCAAAGTGGCATGGGAGCTGCTGTTGAAGAAAAAACAAATTGCATATCTGTTTGGATACTGGCCTAAGAGTAAGCCCCTGACAGGACCTACTTTAACATTTTCCATATAAATTCCAATTCCCAGTGAAGACTTGTGAAGTCAAAACCTTGCAACATTATTAAACACAGAGAGCCTTCCATAAAATTTACAGCAACAAAGCCAGTTATATAGGGCCTGTTCACACAACAGGCTAAGCCATGGTTAGGCCACTAAACCTGTTGCTGCACATGATTAGTAAGCGTGATTAAACCATGGTTATGTAGCCACCATGGTTAGGCATGGTTCACATGATACACTAAGCCATAATGTTTAGCTTAAAATGCTTAACTACTGTGACTTAGTGTGTCGTCTGAACAGGGCCATAACCTTTGTATTCAGTTGCTTGTGCTATACCCTCACACACACCATATACACATGCAAACACACACACACACAAAGACACACTATCAATCTCTAGTTACATGTTCCTTCATTAGCTGCTTAGAGGAAAAGAGGAAAAGCAAACCCAGGCAGCAATAATGAAAGTCTGAACAGCGATTGAGTGTTTAACACAGAGGTAGAAAGTGTATGCATTGAAACAATCCATGCACTGCTACAGAAATGTTGTCCCTAGAGCAACTGCAGTGGTTCCTATTTGCTAAAACAAGAGAACATCAAGTCTGGGGTCCAAATATCCACTGTATATGTTGAAGTTTGAAAAATGCAGCTTTATGATTAGGAAATGAACCATCCATACAGTTGTTCAGCCACTAACAAAATCCAGGATAGAAAGGACAGAATGATAAGCACATGTACAGATTTTATATTACAGGCAATACTCAAAAGTCTTTGTGTAGGTTATCCTTTCCTTGGTAGCATTTCTCAGGTGTCAAAATTGGTAGTGTTCTATGATGGATGAATTTACAGAAGTGAACATCTGTACATTCTCTTAAATACAAGTTGATTCACGTCTGGGAACAATACCTTGGTTCAGCTACATGTTATCAAGAAACAGCATTTCAAATTATGCTGCTCTGCTCTATTTTAGTAAGTCTTACGTTGTTGTTATGAGGCTTCAGTTGTCCATGCTCTGGTAACCTCCAAGTTAGATTACTGCAATGCGCTCTACGTGGGGCTGCCTTTGAAGACGGTTCGGAAGCTGCAGCTCGTGCAAAATGCAGCGGCCAGATTGATTTTGGGAACCAGAAGGTCTGACCATATAACACCTGCTCTGGTCCGCTTGCACTGGCTGCCTGTATGTTTCCGAGCCCAATTCAAGGTGCTGGTTTTGACCTATAAAGCCTTACATGGCTTGGGACCACAATACCTGATGGAACGCCTCTCCCGACGTGAATATATGTTCAACATCTAAGGTCCTCCTCCAGGTGCCTACTCTGAGAGTGGCTCGGAGTGTGGCAACAAGGGATAGGGCCTTTTCGGTGGTGGCCCCCAGACTGTGGAATGATCTCCCTGATGAGGCTCGCCTGGCACCAACGCTGCTATCTTTCCGGGGCCAGGTTAAGACTTTCCTCTTTGCCCGGGCATATGGCGGTACATCCTAATTACCCACATGTTTAGTTTTTAATCGGTTTTTAATTGCTTTATGTGTGTATGTTCTGTGTTTTAGAATTTTAAATTTTGTATACTTGCTTTTACCTCAATTTTAGAATTTCTGTAAACCGCCCAGAGAGCCCTGGCTATGGGAGCAGTATATAAGTGTAATAAATAAATAAATAAAATAAATAAGTAGCTCTAAATAAGAACATTATGTAGGACAGAACAAACACCAGTTATCTGAGCTACAGCTGCCATAACATTGAACATGCAAAGTCTCAATGATCCGTTAAGGTTAAAGACATTAAAGAGTCTTTTGGCACCTTGAAGACAGTGAACAATGTCCACAAAAGCTTATGCCATAATACACTTCTTTGTTTTTAAGGTGCCACAAGATTCTTTGTTGGTTTTGCTGCAACAGGCTACCCCTCCGTACATTGTTTTAATAGTAAAGGTTATGTTGTTTACATGTTGTCCAAATATAATGATGGGGATTTAATAAGAAGCTTAGCTCCAAGATTTTTTTAAAAAAAATTACTCCCAAGGATAGGGAAAGGCTAGAGAACTGAGAATACTCCACAGCTTTGTACCTTGCATGTGTAAAATGTAATTAGGTAGAAACCCTTTCAATTTCTATACACTAGGTGGCAGCAATCACCTACATTAAATGTTGGTAATCATCCCAGGAGACTGACCTGCATTAGTTGAGTTTGACTTTTCATATAAAAGCAAACTCTTGGCAGGATTACAATTTTAGTGGTGCAAAGGCAGCTAGGCCACATCGTTCTATGAAATGTATTATAGAACTAAAGTAGGCTCTAGGATACCAAGCAGAGAAGCTGTAGCAGAAGTTGGCCCATTTTCAATTTTAGGCCCAAATAACCAATATGTATGGGCTGGTGAGCTAGGACATTATGGATGTATCTGTAAAATTGATCTGAAGATAAAGAAACAGTCACAACTGAACTTGGAGCCACTACTGCAGCACATCAGCCACTTTTGCTTTTAATTAACAACCTACGATCAAGGGTTGTGAGTGTGATGTGTGAACCTGGAGCAAAATCCCACAGTTAACCCAATACGAAACCATGAGTTAACTGCTGGGTTTAATCCCTAAACAACCCAGTGCTCCAAGTTTATATGTCACACTCAACAACCTACGACTGTAGATGTGAATTAAATGCGGAACTGGTGGTCATACAGGAGGCAGCACACGTGGTCGATCCTGCTCAAGCATGGCAATTTGTGAGTTAATTAATTAACCCACAATTGCCATTATGTGCAAACTGGCCCAACATAGTTCACTTTTCAGCTCCATGAAAGGAGAAATATAAGAATAAAAATAAAGCTTTCACTATCCTCGAAATAGGAATGTATGAAGTCAACAGGCAGATTTCTGGTAGGAGGAAATTCCCATAGCTATAGGGCCACCAACCAAAAGTCCTACTAGCGATAGGTATTTCCTCGGAGCTGCTTATTTATAGCAAAAGCTAGATAGGATAGCAACACAGTATCTTGAACTATCAGAAGAAAATAAAATGTACAGGCAACACTGATTGTAGCAAAATCGTTGCAGACAACCTAAGGACAGGACAAAACTACCTCTTCTTTGTTAAAAACTCCAGATTTATTAGGTCAAAGTATGGAGGGGGAAATAGTGAGTTACCAGCAGAACAGGATATGAGCAGCACATCCTTTTGATGAGTATGCACTTGAGTAAGCATGGACATTTGCCTAGTGAATTGCAGTGGAAGAATGACTATAGGTGACTCAGACATCACTAGCATGGGGTAGGGAGGGGTGGGAATAGACAAAATACAGTTCTGTTGCCGCTTCCCACCATCCCATACCTGTTTCAAAAGGCCAAAAGATGAACACAGTTCTCTTATTTCCAAATTTAACCACTACAATCTTTCCTCCCAATCTCCGCTGTGTTTCAGGAACATTCTACAATTATCAAAATAATCTAAAGTGGGACAGATGTCCACAAGAAAAAGGAGATTGGGCCTTTTCAATTTAAGCATGGACAAATGAAGGGCAAATGGTTGCTGAAAGCTGTTTTAGGTAAATAGAGGAAGCAACAGTGACCAAGCCTTTATTCCACCTAAATATGACAGTATAAAAAGTCCTTTTGTTACACCGATGCCTGAATTTTGTTACAAAATTAGTACAATAGACATACATAGTAAGGTATTAAAAAATAAATAAACGCATACCTCACAGGTAGTTATATAGAAAGAATTCTACTTGGGAGGCAATGTCCAAATCATCTCAGATAAAAGTGTTATAACTAGTTAAATTTGCTTTGTTTAAAGGGTTTAAATAATACACAAACAATGTTGCAAAGCTGTAAACTGACTAGGGTAAAGCAAACCACTGAAGACACTACGTTAGACACCAAGGCCTTAGCTAGACCAGTAGTTATCTCGGGCTGATACCCGGGATTGCCCCTGTGCATCCAGATGGCGCACAGGGTATCCCGGGATCAGGGAGGGACCATTCCTCCCTGGCCCCGGGATGCAGCCCTACACTTTGGGCCTGGTTTTTCCCGCGGTCTCGGGCTGAGCCCAAGACCGCAAGCGTGTGGCCCGTTTCCGTGGTTTTTCCCAGCTCTGCGCTTGATTACTCGCCGGGAGCGCTGCGCCCATCGGGGCTAGGGTGGGGGGAGTGGGGAAATCATTTTTTAAAATTAAAAAACCTCTACCTTTAGTCGCTCGAGCACTTGTGTGCAGCCGGCCCTTTAAAGAAATTAAAAAATGGCGGGCGTAATGCCTCTCTTCTGGAAGCTGTTGTGCCTTACGTGTCAACAAGGGTGAGATCTCACATTATTCACAATGTGAGGTCTCCCCTCCTCTCCCCCGGATTTTCAGTTAGGTCTAGCAAAGGCCTATGTTAGACACTAAGGCCTTAGCTAGACCTAAAGTTTATCCTGGGATCATCCCAGGGTTGTCCCTGCCTGCTCCTGGGATATCCTGTGTGTCATTTACATGAACAGGGATGACCCCGGGACAATCCCGGGATAAACCTTAGGTCTAGCTAAGGCCTAAGTTAATTAAAAACTAAGTTAGTCTTTAATTCTTAAGGCCCTGTAGCAACTAAGGAATATTTAAGGAGTTCTTAAATCTCAATACGTAATGCTGGCAAGCAACATTAGCTAAAACTGAGATCATTTTTAACTCCTGGCATGCATTACAAACCACCCAATTTCTCAAGTGCTTGCAGTCCAGAACTTTCTGCCTAGTTTGCAAAGTGCTGCAACAGTTGGAGGCATAATGCCACAGCTTTCAGTAATATTAAAAACATAGCTCTTTGTTTTCTGCAGATCCACATGCATGGAATTCCACATAGGATATATCTGCCACTGAATCAGATACCAATCCCAGATTCCTAAGTCCTGCAATTCCTCACAGTTGTGGAAATATAATTTAAAGTATGTAAGCAGCCTCTACAAAAGCCTTCAGTGTTTTAGAGGCCGAGCTTCTATCCCTGAGGCCTCCAACATGGTACCCATGGGAACCACTGTGCTTACAGATACCTCTCTCTGGGACCAGCAGGCCCCTCCCAATTTTATTATAAAGATTTTGTTACATTAACTAGGAGGCTGACATGCTGCAACGCAAAGCACCAGCTCGACAGTCCTCTATTTGTAGGCATCCTCTTGCCATGTACAAAGTTACATTTAAAGATTTAAAAAAATGTTATGACAAGAAAATGAGGCCTTAAAAGTCACTCATATTCAGCATCTGGATAGCAGGATTGAGCAGCTGCCGAGATTATCTGGTCATAGTCTTTCCCATTATTATGAGAGATCAATTATTTTATAAATTTGTATCTATACATATAAATATATAGATGTACAAATGTGTAGCTTGGGGCGGTATAGAAATGTAATAAATAAATAAATAAAATTAGATCCTGCAAATTTAATCCAAGTCAGTGTTTTCTATCTGTCCTATTTTTGGGGGGGGGGGGGTGACACACAAGTAAGTAGCCATTCTATAATAATATTCCACATTTTCCCCAAAATTAAAACATACAATTAAAACATACACATATAAATTTACAAAAGTTAAGGTAAAATTAAACCCACGGTAATATCAAAAACATTTTTAAAAAATTAAAAAATCAATTTAAAAAATCCAATACATTAACACAGGTCCAGAGTATAACTTCTAGCCAAGTTACTTGTCTCTGAGCCTTTGCACAGAAAACTGTGGGTTCAAAAGAGTGACATTGTATTTTGGAATTCAGACCCCCACCTCTGCTTTGTACTTGTTCTTGGGTAAGTACTTTAGCCCCACCAGTTAGTCTTCTAGGAAATGGGTGTCTTGTGATTGGTCAACCCACCACATGTCAACCATTTTGTAAGCACACCCATCGCACTCTTTCAAGATTCCAAATGTGCCTACCAACCCAGAAAGGTTGGTAACCCCTGGTTCTGTACCCTTACAGAGCTGCCTCTCTCCTCATACTCTCATGTTCTCTATTCACCTTTTACTTATACAATTCTTCTCCAACTAGGAGAATGATCCCCTGCAGCTAGTACTGCTTGTCTACACTGCAAAAACACAGTTCTTCAAAACTGAAATACCTACAGTAACTCCTAATAAGCATGGAAAGTAATGGAACTCAGGCAAAAATAAGCATAATTTATTTTGAACACACAATTGGGGTTCCCGTGGGACAAATAAGAGCCACCTTTATGAAAGCAATGCTCCTAATGCATTTATTAATGCTTTTCTTCCAAGAACCTACTTGATACTTCTTTAAATATTAATTAAGCAGGGTCTAAATTATACATCGGGATTGAAATGAATGTGACTGGCTGACATTTTTGTTGTGGGGAGGAAAAATACAGCTGAGTGCCGCTTTCAACTAGAAATTACTCTGAAGACAAGCAATCCCTTTTCTTTTTCTTTTTGAAAAGGTCAGAAAGCCAATTATGCACTGTAGGAAGGCTAAATACCAAGGCCGGATAAAGCATTTGCTGCAAGTTTTAATCAACTAATCAGCTGGGTTATTAATTAACTTATGAAAATGCACTATCAGAAGCTAGGGTGATGGCCTCTAGGATGGTTAGCTTGGAGTGGGGGGAGAGAGAAATTAAGACATATTTACAGAAGATAGCCCGTGATAGGTCTATCAGCTACCTCCAGATGTGTAGTCTAACATAGGGTGACCATATGAAAAGGAGGACAGGGCTCCTGTATCTTTAACAGTTGCACAGAAAAGGGAATTTCAGCAGGTATCATTTGTATATGTGGGGAACCTGGAGAAATTTCCTCTTCATCACAACAGTTAAAGCTGCAGGTGCTCTGCACTTTTTTAAATCTAGTCACCCTAGTATAGCTAGTATACTAGGGTGACCCTAGTATACTTTACCTGTTGTGATGAAGAGGGAATTTCACCAGGTTCTCCATATATACAAATGACACCTGCTGAAATTCCATTTTCTATGCAACTATTAAAGATACAGGAGCTCTGTCCTGCTTTTCATATGGTCACCCTAGCCTAACACATCTGGAGGGTACCATATTGGAGACATCTGCTCTACATCATGGTTGGGGAATTCTTGACTCTCCAGATGATGTTATACTCTAACTCCCATCATACCCAACTATTGGCAATTCATTGTTATTGGTTTACATTTCTTTGCTGCCCTAAGTAGACAATTTTTTTCTTCATTAGTGCTGTCTTACTACTAGTTGATGCAATCCAGGGAAAGTTGAGTGCACTTAAAACTGCATTGAAACAAGAATACATTGGCCATGTTCAAAAGGCACCTTAAACCATTGCTTTAACCATGGTAGATAAGCCAGAAAGTCAGGCTGTGTTCAGAAGACACCTTAAACCACAGCTTTAACCATAATGAATAAAGCAAAAAGCCTTATTCACTATGGTTAAAGCCATGATTTAAGGTGTCTTCTGAACACAGCCTGGCTTTCTGTCTTAACCACCATGGTTAAAGCCATGGTTTAAGGTGTCTTCTGAAAGGGCCCATTCAAGTTTCATTTAGCACAACGTCAATTTCTCCGCATCATGTCCTTTGGTTACAATGTCCAAATTGTCCATGTATTATAAAGAGAAGTGGTGCCAAGACACCACATGTCACTCTTGTAAAATCCAAGAGAAAGTTATTTTCATGTTTTTCAGAAGCATCAACATAACTTAGGCTGCAGTTTAAAAAGGACCACAAGAAAGAACCCTTAACAACAGTCAAGGCAGCCAAAAAACAAAATAAAACCATTGTTTAACTCCATTTTCATCCCTGCTATTGTGTTCCTGGCAGCATCAATACCAGAGCTTTCTGTTGTTTTTTTAATCCCATTGTTTGTACTAAAGTTAATTACTAGAAGTGGAGAACGAAGTGTTTTCCATTTTTAAAAGCTAGGTTAGGAAAGCACTTTACACATATTTGGAAGAGGCAGAATGTTTGGTTTGGATCTGGGTTCTAATACAGCTCCCCCTTTTTCATCTACTGGTAAGTTTCTTCCTCAAGAAATGTTACATTGTTTCTGTGAGAAGTAACCAAAATGTTAGTGGAGTGGGTGTGTGGGTGTTAATTTCTTTTTTGCATTATTTAGTTTTTAAAAACAATTTATGGACCACTTTTTTACAATAAAATATCCAGGCATTAGTCACAAAAAATGGAGACCTAGATTGCCTAATACAGCTGTTGTACGTTCTGCGCCTGTATGCAGTTTGAATGATCTGTTTGGCTAATTCCCGGTTTACTTAATATTTATGTTTCTCTGCACTCGCCCTTGGCTGATGCTGTTAAATTTTTTTTAAAAAGTTTTGATCTAACTGGTTATAAATCTACTTAGAATTATGGCAAAGTCAAAAATCTAAACACACCTGGTACATGACACAATAAATATTGGTACTGCTGCAATAAAAGCAGGCAGGAGCAGCATGGAGAGAGGTTAAAATGCAAATACTTCTAGAAAGAAAATTCTAAGATTTTTTGTCTAATTTATCACAAAGCTCTTTAGGACAGCACATAAAAGGTTTAAAACAACAGCCTGAAACAGAAATAAAGCATAGCGTTTTCTCTATTTTCCCTTTGCTCAAGAGACAAGTTTGTGCTGTTCGTAGGTCCCATGAAACATCTTCGCACAAAACAAAGCATAACCTTGCAAAGGGGGATTCAGAGGTATCCCACTTCAAGACTAAGGAATGACGCTGTTCAGTGCCAAAAGTAGTTTTCCGCTGAGTCAGAGGCTTATGCATAATTCACAGGAATCTTTCAACAAGGGCCATAGCGTTCTGCAATGGAAAGTCACACTCAGCTGGAATGTAACAAACAATTCAATGCAGCAAGAAGAGGAGGTCAAAGACCCTGCCCAACAGGATCAGCAAGGGAGGGATTCCGCCCAGACAAGATTCTGCTAGACAATTTCTATTGTAGGCTAAAGACCATGCAGAACAACAAGACTCAAAGTTCCCAAATTGTTCATTTAGTCCTCTCAACGCAGTTTCTGGAAACTTTTCTGATTGTAGTTGCTTTTGCAAGCTTCTGTAGCACCAACTATTAGCTGGCAGGGGATTATGGGAGTTGTAGTCCAACATATCTGGAGTGCACCAGTTTGAGGAAGGCTTTGTTAAATACCACATTGAGAAATACGCTTGGCACACAGACCACAATGCAATAGCGTTAGTTAAGACTAAGAACTCCCTTGCCGGAGAAGGCCACATTATCCATCTAGCACAGAAATGCATTTTAGCTGAGACCAGCCAGATGTTTCTGGGAAGGGCCCAAGCGGTACTGAAGGCAACAACAGTTGTTCCCCATTATTTCTTCTTCAGCAACTTACATTCAAAAGTATACTACCTCTGAACTGCAGGAATCCCTTTAGCATACCATAGTAGCCAGGGGGGGAAACATATGCTCCATGAATTTGTCAAACACTTTACATTTGTAGTTATGCATTCTGAATACTCAAATCTAATAGATACAGAGGGGGGAAAATGTCTGTTCACTCTTGCCACACCACTTCTAATCCTCTACCATTATCCTAGGCATGATCTACACTACTGTTTTATAACAGTTTATAACGGTATTGACAACTGCTGGAATCCATAATACCTTTAACATACTGCTTTTCAAACCACTTTTAAAGTGTTATATTCTGCTTTGTGTAGATCTGGCCCTAGTCATCAATACTTCAGTGTTGTCTCACATGGAGGGTGCTTAGCCCCTTTGATCATCTTAGGCCACAGCTAGACATAAGGTTTATCCTGGGATCATCCAGAGTTCGCCCCTGCCTGAGCACTGGATCCCCTGTGTGTCACCTAGGCCGTAGCTAGACCGAAGGTTTATCCCTGGATCGTCCAGGAGTCAAACCTGTTCATCTAGATGACACACAGGGGATCCAGTGCTCAGGCAGGGGCAAACCCTGGATGATCCCAGGATAAACCTTAGGTCTAGCTGTGGCCCTAGATGAACAGGTTTGACCCCTGGACGATCCAGGGATAAACCTTAGGTCTAGCTATGGCCTTATTTGCTCTTTGAGGCACCCTGTTTCAAAAAAAAGGGTAACCAGAACAGTGTACAGTATTCCCAGTACAGCTATAACATAGATTTATATAAGGACTGTATGATACTCGCCATTTTAAATCTTTTTCCTAATAATTCCTACCATGGAACTTGCCTTTTACATACTAAGAAGATGCTGCCAGTGAGCTATTCACCATGATTGCAAGACATCAATGGGCTTAAGCATGCTTAACTCTGCATTGGATAGTGGCCACAGTATACAGTTTAGATGTTCCAACAGCAAGCACTGCATTGGCCTCAGTGAGCATACCTAGGTGGTTTCTACATCTTCGATACAAAGGCCCAGTTAACTGGTTTGAAGCAAGCAGCATCACATCCTCCCATGCTCAGGAGAAAATTTCATCTCAAGTAGTTGCTTAAATCGGGAAAAGGGTTTGGATTGCAAGCAAAAAGGAATTTAAGTAGCTGCTTTCTCAGCAGAAGCCACTAGAGATGGACAACTAGATTATGAGACACACATTTTTAGAGACACATAAGCCACAGCATGCTGAAGAAATACACTGATTAGTGAAATGCAAAGGAAGTGAAAGCAGATTACCTGAAGGTTTACTCAGCTTTGATGAAAAGATAGGGCGTTTTTTCTCCTTTTCTTTAACAGAAGCAACTCCTCTCTCAGCTTCCTTTTCTATACTGACTACCTTTTTCTCTGCAGGCAATGGAGTAACATCAGCTGGGGGCAAAGGCTCCTTTGTTGCTTTAGGTACATCTCTGTCCAGTTTCTCAGAAGGTTTTTCCAAGGCAAAATCTGGTTCTTCAATTTTGACATGTACATTCTTTAAAGACAGGTCCTGGGCTACCTCTTGGTAAGGAGACTGCCTCACTTCAGTTTTGACCACACCACAAGGCTCTCTACTTTCATTCTCCTTTAATGCAACCTTTTCTGTCGCTCCGGTCACCAACTTAGCTTGATAAGGGATTGTGGGGAAGTCATCACTCTCTGGAGAGGATTCTGCTGATAGCACAATTTTGTCTCCCACTTTGGGTTCCTTAGGAACAGGGAAATCATATGCATAAGCTTCGAGATCTTCCATGGGCAGCTGGGGAGTCTTCTCCTTCTTAGCCAGCTCTGCAGCCTCTGCTTCCAGAGACCAAGAAGTGGGTGCAATTTTGGAAGGTTCCAGTTGAGGCTGGAAGGATTCCAAGTAGGGCTTGCTAAGGGAAGGTGGCAACTCCTCACGTTTCTCCTCCTGACCTCCCTTTGGTACAATCTTAGCGGCTGTTTCAAGTGGCTTCTCTTTCACGTCCTCTTTCTTTTTCTGAGCGAGATCAAGTTCTGGCTGACTGCTAAATGAGTCGCTTTTTCCAGATGGTAGCAATGTTTTCTCAAGAAGCTCAGTATGTTCAGGCACAGGTTGTGAAACACATTCTGTCTTGGAGTAATCGGCAAAGCCCATCGAAGCAGATTCATTAGAGGCGTTTGTTTCTTTAACTAAGTCACATGCAATGGATATATATGAATTCTCCAAGTCTTCTAGAGGTGCATCATTCTTACAGTCAGGTCCCTTTTCAACAGCTTCCACCTTGCTTCCTTGAGCCTGGGGTGCTGCTACATTCATTGCCTCCTGATAAGATGGAGGCTTCTCAGACTTCTGCATTACATTCTCATAGTCGTTCTCGTAGTCTCCAGCAGTAGTAAAAGTTTCCAATGGGGAGGTTTCAAGCTGAACAGCAGGACCACCCACCCCAACAGTGCTTGCATTCAGCGGTGCTTCCATGACAATATCTGGCAAAACTGGGGACGGAGCTGCTTCTGACCCTGCTTCAAAGGAGGGACAGAGCTGTACAGCAGCATGCAAAGGCTCTTGCGATGGCTCAGATGTTTGAACCAAGTCAATCTTTGTTTCGTAGGCAAGTTTGGGGCTAATGGCATCATGGAGTTCACTCTCGTACGCTTCTTGCACTAGGTCTGGAGTAAGGCCTTCAGGCATATTAGCCACTGCATCAGCAGGCTTCTTCAGCGGATCCTCTGCTTTATTGGAATCAGCTTCCTGGCCCTGGCCACTTGCCAACTCAGTGTGGGTACTGCTCGGCTCTGTGCCAAAATGGGCCTTCATTTCTGCTATCTTCTTCTCATCCGTTTTATTTTCAGAAGCCTGTTCTTCTACCGGTAGGGGAGACTTGGCTGTGCTGCCTTCAACTGCTGCAATCGACTCAAACTTGGCACAAGTAATATAAGCTTGTGAAGATTCCTTTGGGGCATCTGGAGTGCTGGGGAAAGAAATATCTTCATTGCTGCTTCCATTCTCTTTTTCAAAGTCTTTCTGTGTATACAGAGTCTTATCCTTCTCCACATCGTATTTATCTATGCCACTTTCTAACTTGCCATCCACCTCATTCCTTGGAACATCTTTCAAATGGCTGCTTTCATTGCCAGTCCAGGATGATTCAAAAGGCTTGAAATCCACATATTCATCCTTTGCAGAATGGTCGTCTATGAAAGCCACTTTTCCAACGTGATCGTCAATATCATGCTTCCCATCAAGAGATGCATCTTTATCATGCTTTGCGAATAATTCAACAGGCGACTCTGGGGATGAGTCCTGCTGGTATGTGGAGAACTTCTCTATATCAGAACTTCCTTTAGTGCCCGTTGGCTCCTTGGTCTGAGATAAAAAGAAAGGCTCTGCTCCAGCGAATGGGGGCACCACATCTGAGTGCTTTAGTTCTGGAACCTCACCAGCAATCTCTGCGAGGAATGGATTTTGTGCATTTTTGGTGGTTGCTTTAAATGCTTCACTTTCAATTTGACCGTAACTGCCTTTTGCAGATAGTCCTCCTGAGATTGCATCGAGGGCTGCATACTCTTTAAAAGGATTGGCTGAGAGAGGAGAGAAGGAGGGAAGAGAAGCAGTAGCATCAAGCGGGACAGCAGCGAAATCTTCTTGGCTGGCTGAGCATGCGCGACCCAGCTGTTCTTGCAAGTCCAAACCTTTGTCTGTGGCCGTGGACAGAAAGGAAAGTTAGCGAGAGTGCAAGTAGTCCTAAAGTTAAGGCAAGTTTTAATGACAGGTTCCAAAACAGTAGCTAGTTCAACTTTTACTGTTAGAAAGATTAGTATGGAAGACCGTGCAATATTAAGTTAGCAAAAGAGGGTAAATATTAATGAAGCAGCAAACGTTGCATAATCCAATAAGGTTACAGAAGATCTCAGAACAGTGGCAAGAGCACAAGTTTTACAGAACAAACCTGAGTAGTGGTTGTCATTTTCCGACCTCCTGTTGCTTAAAAAAAAAAAAGTGGTTCAGTGAAGACATCTTGTTAATGATATCTTCACCATGGTTAAGAGTCTGGGAGAAGGCCAGGGGTAAGCATACTTCCTCTCCTTCCCTGGCCTTTACCATATGCATGCTCCAGCTCTAGTTATATTTAATATTAAGTAGGCTCCCTCTTAACCAATGTTTGCAAACCAACGTCAAATCCTAGATACAATAGAAAGCCTGTTTAGCTTAACCATAGTTAGAGCCAGTGCACATATAACAGTAAACCCTGGTTAAAGGGGAATGCATGGCTGTTGAAGAAGGAAGAAGCATGCAAATCTGCAGCCCAGTCTCTTAACTATGGTTAAGAGGTAGGCAGTATTGCATCCGTACTGGTACATTATAACATACCTCCTGGGAGGAAAGACAAAGTTATTGCCATTATAGTAGAATGCGTCAACACTAATAATGCATTGATTATAATGAATTAAAGCCACTACACTGTAAACAGTTAAGCTGTTAATAGTAGCTACAAGATTTCCTAGAGAGAAGGGTCCAAGAATTCACAGACAGCTGTGGTTTAAGTTTGAAACGGACACTGCCCAAGTCTGAATTTTGAGTTGATTTTTTTAAAACAATATGTTCTAAGTCAGAAGACTTTGTATTCTTGGATCCATGCCAACTTTTAGTAAATACATCTAGAACTATTAGTAGGATGGGAACAACGCGAAGGACATGGGGCATACTCTAATGCAAAAGGCTAGCTGAAAAAACTTGCCTGCAGGAGAGTGCATCAGAGGTTCAGATGCAACAGGAAGAGCAAAAAGGGTCTCATCTGAAAAACAAATACAGTATGACCTCAGCAGAAATAAATACGGGAAAGAGAGGATTTTCTTTAAAGGGAGGGAGGGGAAGAAAGATTATTCAGTATACAATATTTATCAGCCATTTCACACCCAGATTTTTAAAACAAAGAAAATGAGAATTTGCATGCAATCATTCTCTATTTTATGACAAGATTTCTACCAAGAAAAGTGTTCCCCATCTCAGACACAGGTATAAGCGGTACTATTTATATGAGAGAAACATCCAGGAATGTTGACCCGGGATCCACCAGCCAAAAAGGAGAAGAAATATTCCAGGGTGTGTCATCTAACAAAGCCTTTTTTTCTTTCTTTCTTTTTTTACTATCCTAGGTCATTCACAGGGCACTTAAAACTCCATACTGCATTCTAGGTAAAATATTATGATTCATATTGTAAATCTCCTGGGCAGGGCCCAAGCATGATTGGTGGGGTGAAGTTACATTTTACCAGGTCCCTGAGACTTAATGCAATCTCATTATCATGTGGGGAGGAATGGGGCTAAATTGTACATCATGCTTCAGAATATTTATGGAACCTTATTTCCCTGTATCTCTATATAACAAGCAGTGTTCGAGTGGAAGAAGCAACATTCTGAACACTGAGTTATGGCCCAGGCTCTCCTCTAAAACAGAGTGTGCCTATGCAGCTAAGCGAAGATGTAGTTTGACACACAAAGAAACATGTTCTTCCTTATGTGATTTCTCAAGCACTACCAACCCCTGTGTTCCTTGTACAAAGGTAGGAGGGAGGGACAAGGCACAATAATATTCATTAACACTGATTCCAGGGACAGTGGAAGCCAGCGCTGTTGCCAACCCAAAAGTTACAAATAGTCAACAAGCTTTGTAGGACGTTTCTTCAGATTGCATGTTAGGTTAAACAAAAATAGTGGGACATGATAGAAAAGTTCTAGTGAGAACATTATGTATTTTCAGAAATGTAGAAAATGTAATTTTATAATTAAAATAGAAATTTTCTTTCAAGACTCATGGGATTATAGGTAGGGATGGAAACATGGTATGTGAGCAGGAAGCGGGAACATTTGTTCAGAGCCCCAAAAAGATGCTTGGACCATTCTCCTGGGATAAAAGTCAAGAACCCCTACCTCCTCCACCACCCCTTGAGTATATGAACATATCTGTTAAGGAATTGTATCTCTCTGGAAAAGCTTACTAAGAGATATTTTTAAAATACATTTAGAATTGTTTTAAGCAAATCAACATAAAATCATGAAATGGCGAAGTGGGAAGAATTCAATGTACTGATTTAGTATCTCAATGAATGTGTCTTTCTCTTCTTCCCACATTCTTATACTCAATCCAGACTAACTTCTCTTTACTTCTGTGCTGGTTAGTAATGCAGTACTAAGACTGAGTACTACTGAAGCTTTGAGCAGACTGCTACACCCTCTACTTCACATCTTGCAAGCAGGTATTTCAAAAGTGTAAAATTGGTAGGATAATTACTAGATATCCTTCTGACTTGATTCAAGAAGACAAAGTGTTATGCAAGAGATCTGACAGCCTAATTTAATGAGGCAAGATATGAACTTGGCAGGAAAGCTGCTAGGATTATGAGCAAGCCAGAGCAGGTATAAAATGCTTTTTAGTGGCATACCATCCATATGTTGAAAGTGACAAGAAACAATTACTTGCATATTCATCTGTATGGAAGCCACCACATATATACAAAAACCATGGATTTCATCATGAAAGTTTCATGTCCAAATCCACTCTTAGGCCATGGCTAGACCAGGCCTATATCCCGGGATTGTCCCAGGATCATCCCTGTGCATCCAAATGCCACACAGGGGATCCCAGGAGCAGGCAGGGACAACCCCTCCATTTGCCTGTGATAATCTTTAGGTCTAGCTAAGGCCTATGATCACCACCAATGAACCTTCTTTACTAGGCATGTAGAAAAAACAATTCTTGTTTGACACTGCTTTTACTTTGAGCACTACAGCTTCACTTACACACACTCTTAACACCCAGGTTGGATTACTACAATGCACTGTATATCGAGGTACCCCTACAAGACTGCTCAGAAACCTCAATTCTTTCAGAATATTGCAGCTAGCTTGTTTTCTAGAGTATGGTACTCTGCCTATAATATAGCTATAATGCCATAATATTATTATAGCATTATAATATTATTTATAGCATTTCTGGGCTCAAATTAAGGTGCTGTTTTTGACTTTTAATGCTCTATATGGAATGGGACCGTAGCACTTGAAGGACTGTATTCTCCCGTGTAAAATTTAGGAAACCCTTCTCTGGATACCTACACCAGGAAAGGCCATCTATATGACAACAATAAAGATGGCCTTTTCAATTTTGGCACCTCACCTATGGAATGCCCTCCAAAGAGCAGAGAAAATGGTTTCATCATTCCAAGGACGAGTTGATCCTTATAAGTCTTTTAAGTGGCTGGGTTTTTTTAATTGCTGCTTACACTGAAATTATTGATCTATGTAAGTTTTAAGATTGTAACATAATTTTATCCATTCTAGTTTATGTTTTACTGCTTCTTGTTGGCTGTTTTATTATTAATTATCCTTGTAAGCCACTCTGGATATTTTAAAAAGAACATCTTATAAATATTTTGAATAAACGAACATTTCTCAACTTTAGTAGGCATGTCTAAAGTTACATCATATAACACTCACTAAATGTTCTGACCTTGAACTGCCAAAGAACACATACAGGGGAGATGCGTTCTAATATATGCTTCAGTTGCACCGTGCTATTTTATAAATTTAACAGCAGAAAATGGATCTAATCTTTATTTGGTCTTTGATATCCGAAAGTATTAAGCTACACAATGGGATCAGATTACAATGCTGTTCAGGTTGGCAAGTCAAGCATCTGAGGATGAAGGAATGCTAGGTTGCCTCTGCGTGCTTACTCAACAAAGCAAAGATCCGGCAGAATGAAACAGAAGCGTACGTTGCAAAGAAGTCATGATGCATTTGCACAAGAAGCAGAAAGTGATATGAGCAACTATCTTGCCTTAATTTCTTTAATGTCTGATTTCTCCAGCCAAGTAAATTTTAACTGAGAAATGTCCTCGCTTTCCCCAACTTTATCTAAACGTTGTTTTCCTTAATTTATCTAAATGCTTTTATGCTTTTAATGATGCGTTGTTTTGCAATATGTTGTGAACCACTTTGGGATTTTCAAGATGGAAAGCAATATATAAATTTTCTCTGTGTATTAGATGGAAGTTGACAATAGCTCTAACTGTCTGATGTTTCATGTTTGATTCTTGTTTTCTCATGGATCGCAATAAAGATATATGGTATGGTAAATAAATACAAAAATAAAAAGGAAAATACTATGAAGATAGTTACAGGAGTTCATGTTAAGTAGCAGAGTGCAAAGTTCAGAGTTACATGATATTTGAAGCCCAGGCTTCTCTGTCTCATAAATGGCTACTCCAAAATTAATTCTGCAGAAAAATAAAGTGTTGCTGAAGTTGGCAAAGACAAATTGTTCTTAATTCACTACCATCCTATTATCTTTTAGAAGTGAGAAGGAAATATGCACCATAATGCCTGTTTGGAATATTTTATTTGTTTATGCACAGCCAGCCAATAATCACTTTGGACGCCTTTCTAAGGAATGGGATGTATTTTCATATCAGTTTGACTTTTGTGAAAATCTACTGTCTAGCATGAGAACAATTTAATGGCATTGACTATGGCTGTCAGACAGTTTAAAATATTCAGTTGATTAATCATTGACTTTTTAATGAACTTTTAAAAATGCACATTTTATCAAAACCACAATAATGGTACGTTACCCGAGATATTAAATCACAAAGCAACTTCCTAACACTCATTGCTAGAAAGACTACTTTTAATATTTTTATTGTCGTTAATATTGTAAATAAAAACCTATGCCTTGAGAATGATAGATTGCATATGCGTTTGTGTAAATTATGTGCATATATGCACTGTAATTTTGTAGTTATATAGCCATTTTAGCTTCTTTGTTGACTATTATTGCATGAATAAAAGTAGTGGGATTTTTAAGAAATACAAAACAAACAGTGTTAAGATACTAAAGTAAATACCGATTTACAGGCCTTGTTGCTAAGGTTTATAGGTAAAGCGATTCACCAAATTATGTATCATTTGCAAAGTGTAACAGGTTTCCTCATCATTGCAACATTGTGATTTGGAACATGTTGAATTGTTTTCTTATTATTGTCCTCCTGCACAGATGGGACAGCCATAGGAAACTTTCTGGCTTTCAGCAAAGATGAGCTGTAAGCTTGTGCAATCGAAAGCTTATGGAAGATGTAAGAAATATCCATATAGCTCAGTATGGCTTACTTCGGGGTCCCCCACCTTTCTGGACCCGTGGGCACAACTGGGAATTTGGGATACCACCACAAAATGCCTATTCAATGGATCGCCACTTTGGCATCTAACCTTTTGCATCCATGGAACTTAGGCTGTGCCTTATCAGCAAAAGCATTAGCTTTGTGTCTATCGGACACCACAATGACACTTTAATAAGGGATTGTCTAATTTGGCTACTTGCTGGCAATGCAATTCAGCTAATTCTTCTTTTAGACATATGTTTTGGCAATTTTCAGTAGTTGCTTCTTTTGCAGGGGAAGGTTATTACAGAGCAAGTTTTTGTGCTGGAACAGCCTTTAACAGTAAGCCTAGATACGCCATGGGCAAGAAGGTGCTGTTGCACTTGTGTCCTGCTTGTGGGTTCCTGGTCAACAGCTAGTTGGACACTGTGTGAACAGAGTGCTGGACTAGATGGACCCTTGGCCTGATCCAGCATGGCTCTTATGTTCTTAGTCACTGATGTACACACTCTTTTAAATTATTTACCCACTTCATTGAAATTAACAAATGGTTAGTGTACATGGATTCTCTGCACCCTTTTGAGAGCTAAAAGATTGATATTACAACGTTGGAAGGATAAAGACTCCCCTATGATGCAATGGATTGTGGACCTTACAATGTTTACAATATTTGAAAGGGTGGAATATAGATGTAACCTTCAAAGGGATACTTATCTGGAAATTTGTCCAATTTTGTTGCAGCCCATGTATAATTGCTAGAAGATTGTATTTATTTCATACAAATCCATGTATGCATATTAAAAATGAGGGGGGGAATTAAAAAATATTTTTGTGTGCCCCTGGGTGCCATTGGAGATGCTTGCGAGTGTCACGTTCAGGACTCCGGGCTTACTTGAACAGATAGTGGCTCTCCAAAGTTGCAATATTAAATGCTCACACACACAAAGCCAGTATATCAAAAATAAAGATTCAGGGAACATGAAGTGTACTCAAGAAGATTAATGGGAACAGGCCTGACTTGCCCCTGTAATTAAGCTATTTTGGTGTCCAAAGCTAAAACAATAAATGCATGCAAATACCAAAACACTTCAAGGAAAAGTTTGAAGGGTTTTTTATGGCTTGTCAAGAGTAACTATTCATCTGCAGTATCCAGTAAGACAAGAATTAGAATTTAATTTTCTCTGCGGTGGCACCCCGGTTGTGGAATGCCTTCCCCTTGGAGGCCCGACTGGCACCAAATGCTGGCTTCATTTCAGCACCAAGTTAAAACGTGGCTTTTATTAAAGCCTCTGAAGGCTAAATTCTCCAAGGTTGCAATGGCTGATGGGATACTAATGGGAGGACTGAGGAGGGAGAGAGGGCGGGCAATGAGTGAGTCAACTCAGCGTGGACTAATAGTCAGCTCAAGGCTGACCCTAATCCACACGATTATTATCATGTTGTGTGGGGAGTACCTCCTAGATATACAACTGTTAGTTGATTATACCCCATCTTTGACTATCATGTTGTCTGAATGCAGCCACATTCAGACAACAGGATATGCACATGTGATAATGCCTATTCCTGTGAGCTCTTGAGAGTGCTTGGCTAACGAAAGGACAGACCCAAAATGTTGGGAAAGGGTCTGAAGAAAATCCAGTTAGTGATTGTTAGAGGAGGCAGAAGAGAGGATGAGGCGAAAGAACTGAAAGGACACCAGAAGGAGAAGGGAGAGAGGAATCGTACATCGTGCGTTTTCAACCTCAAACTTCAAGAAATGGTAAATGAACTTTTAAAAAAGAATATTCTCAGACTACCAGCCCCTGTTACGACACAGGATTTGCACTAGTTAACAATCCTTATGGATTCGAAGATGTTATGCACTGTAGAAGTCTCTTGGATCAAAATCCAGAGGAATTATGTCCAATTCAAAACAAGCCTTTGTACAACCCAAGCTTGCACCCTGTAGCCCCATCGACTCTGGGCCATCTAGAGGCCATGCCGGTAGATGGCCAGTTTGATGATGCTGTTTCCCACCTCCTGCTCATCCATCCCTCATTTGCAATTCAGTGAAGGCAGCCCACGTATGTAGCCGGCCCTTGCTGTAAGACCACAGCTGCTAAGGGAGGGGAGACAAAATGTAGGCCAATTCACCCTGCTCACATCCTGCTTGCTTGGTGCCCAGCTTCACAGACTTGACTCTTTGTCTTGAGAAAGCAAATGCTATATGCCCCATGACATGCAGGAACAAATTCTGCTCTTGGCAGGCAAAGCATGTGTATAGGGTCCCTGTACGACCTAATGAGAGAAACGAGGGCCTAGGCATGTCAAGTAAAATTTAATTTTTGTGAACCGCCCAGAGAGCTCTGGCTATTGGGCGGTATAGAAATGTAATAAATAAATAAATAAATAAATAAAAGTTTTCATCTCTTGCCCTCCTCCAACCGTGCTTTAATACTAGTCTATGGCCTTAGCTAGACCTAAGATTTATCCCGGGATCGTCCCGGGGTGATCCCTGTTCATGTATGACACACAGGATATCCCAGGAGCAGGCAGGGACGACCCCAGGATAAACCTTAGGTCTAGCTAAGGTCTATGTTTCATTACCAAAAACATTAGTATGAGCACTGGAATTCAAATGTTAGAGAAGAAAACAAGCAAGACCACTGGAATGTTTACCTACTTGCTATTACTCTGACAAAATTACAAATCCATTACAAATGTCCAACTGAGACGCAAATCTAATACATAAATGAACAGGAGAAACTCAATACAAGTCTGTATAATGGTTACATCCACCGACTTCCCAGATGTTTCATTCACAACTGCCACAAACAATTAGCATTTATAGCTACTGACTTTCCTTTCTCCATAATGACTCAACATTCATTAAATCCAGCTTGTTTAAGGCTCAGAACAGAAGTTAATGATTTAATATGAATTCCCAACATTCTGCCACTTGAACTATTATTCTAAATTGGAATCATAACCTGTAAAAATATTATTTTCTTCACCATATTTGCTTATATTTCAAAACAAGCACCTATACCTAGTACATGGACAGGCAAGGCAGAAGCAATTTCATAGAAGCATTCCAAACTAATTATCTCAGAATTGTAACAGTCTACCAATACGATCAAGATGAAAATATAACTGATGGTGCATTAAATATACACAGTCTTGACAATAATCAAACCTCCATATAACCAGGCATTCATAACAGAAGCTTCAGGGCCCTTCCTGTCTTATTTGCTGTACCATGGGGAAAAAATTAAGTATCTAATGTTTGCAGTCCTTTCTGATTTCTTTGTAGAAAATATAAGCCCTACCCAAGCTCATCAAAGTAGAAAGCAGAGATAGGAGAATGTCTGTATCACTCCATCTGCAGAGGTATTAGATTGTAAGCCTATGTGGCAGGGTGTTGCTATTTACTGTTTTACTCTGTACAGCACCATGTACACTGATGGTGCTATATAAATAAATAATAATAATAATAATAATTGTGCCAGTTTTTCTAGCCTGTAACAGGCAGGCATGGGCCTGATCCACCTGAAGCTGCTACTGCATGTGAATTGCTGGGATAGTATAAGCCCTGTTGACTGCTCCTATCTCTGGAACTTAACAAAGCAAGATGGTGTAGAGGGACATAAGTGTTAGCCCCAGGGAGAGATTTCATCTCTGATGAATGTAATGTGCCAAGGGCTACAGGTGGCTACATGCCAGATTTGCATTCCTTAATGGTGGACATCATGTCGTAGCAGACAAAGGGAAAAACTTTCGACCAATAGAGCATCGAATGTAACCTGTGACTCATTGAGATTGTGCACCTTAACTTGAAAATTTAATGTAACTTAACTTGCTAATCCAGAACTGACCAATAGAAAGGTTAGAAAGAGACTAACACCCTCTTGTAGTCAGGGCCTATATATACTGTGAGATTCCCTTGTTCTTGGTGCCTCCATTTTACGGAACTGGAGAGCACCCCCATACTGCAGTATCGGAAGTAAATGGATTAAGTGTATTCTCCAGCCTCATGTGTTTTATTGGCTATTAACACGCCGGGGCAGCGGGCCTTTAAATCCCTGGTTGAGGAACAACATAAGCAGAGGCTGAAGGAAGAATTGTGTCTGGGAGGGGGGAGAGACCAGAAACCTATGAGTTGGAGGAAGAGGAAGATAAGTAATAGGACAGAGAAAAATGTGGGTGGTGAAAGATAAGAGATGGACAAGAGATTTGGCATGCAGAGAGAAATGTGGTTGTGCAAGGAGAACAGTGCATATATTTTATTGCTTTATTGCCACTGTTTTATTGATTGGTTTTATTGTATTTTATCATGAATTTACTATGTGAACCAATTTTTTAAAATTGAAACTGGTATTAAATTTTCCTGAAATAAATAAATTGGTTGTGCTTAGAAAGAAGTCCTAGTCTTGTTTAAGCCAGTTTTTCCTCAGTAGAAATAAAGTCTTCCTTTGGACTAGTCTACGTTATCCTAATTTACAGCCTAGAAGTCCTTGCATTGCAATGCCTTCAGTTCCTCCATTCAATCTCTTTTAATTCTGTCAATCTGCTTCAATCTTCACTTCTCCTCAGTCTTCAGCTAAGTACTTGATCTCCTGAGTTTATCAGTCTGCTGTTCAAATTATATTATAAAGAAAGTTGAAAAATGATTTACATTAAAGTGTCGACTGGATGTGAGTTTAGCTGCCTGGATGTGTCGGCGCCCGAACAAAAACCTACCTCTGCATTCAGGTTAACAAGCAAAGATGTGTTGCCCAACATGCAGAGTAAATGTGCTTGGGAAGAGTTAATGGAGGAATGGTTGACAGCCAAGCCAAAATGGAAAGGTGGGTGGAACTGGCAGTTGGAGAAAGTCAGTTAGAAGGAGGAAGAGACATTTTATCCTCACAATAACAACCCTGTGAGGTAAGTTGGGCTGAGAGTCTGTGACTTAATATCCCCAGACAAGTTCTGATATTGCTAATCTCATATCAATGTTTTATGAGAGGATTTTTCTTGATAATGAAATATGTTAAGTATGTGGTCTTTTATTAGCCAGTATATTGGTAGCGTCTCAGCTCTACAACCATGAGGACTAGAATTCAAAGAAATCAGATTCTAGACATTTAAATACTACTAGCTAACGTAAATATGCTTTTAGTTGTGTTTTTATTTCACTTTATATCCCAACCTATTCAAAGGGCTCAGAATAGATGGCAGCGCAATAAATAATCCAAATATAGGCTTTGAAATCATGAATTTGAAAAGTCCTTGACTTTTGGCTTTTCCTTGTTTCTAATCCTTGAACAAATTTGCCTCTCTAACCTGATAACTATAATCTTTTAATGAAGCTGAAATTCCCAGTTGTACTAAGTTCCCATGAGCCAAACAAAGTGTCTTGGGGATAGGATGTTGCCAGCAAGTCTACCAGTAGAACAACAATTATACATCTTCATATCTTTTTCCACAAGCAGTCATAGCTATCCCTTGCACAATATACAATTCCCATTTTCTCCATTGCAGTCTATATTTTAGAATGTCTGTGTTAAGTTCCAAAAGGCAGGTAGGAAATACATGCATTATACATAGGGAATAAATGAAGATGAGGCACTCTTGTTTTTCATAAGGTTGAGCTTTAGGAACTAAAATTCTAAATTAAATCTCCTCTAAGGAAGCTTAAGACTGTCTTTCCAATAAGACAGCATATTGAATTTACATTTGAGGACAGATTTGGCTGGTGGGAGGGTAGGAAATCAATGAATGGAAATAGAAAAATTCCAATACCTGAATTAGTCTTCCTCAACCTGGTGCCCTCTTGGTGTTGGACTACATCCCTCATCCATCCATGAGGGGGGAACCAACACATCTGGAGGGTAGCAGGTTGGGAATAGCTGACATAGACCATCAAAAATTTCTTCTGATTAATGTAAGATTAGCTTGAGGGGAGGGAAGTTGCTTACATTTCTTTAATGAATTATATTTTTAGGTGGTAAATTTGAATGCCTACAAATTAAATGCTTCTGAATGCAAATGAGCGGTCTATTCTTGCAAATTCCATTAGAGCAGTGATTCTCATGTTGCATTTTAATCTATTTAATCTATTTTCAGGGGTAGAACTACCTCTGAACTGGTCAAAATTTGGTGTTCACTCATATTAGCAAAGAATGAGCAGAAGCGCATGGGGCAGTAGTATGATTGGCAAAAATCCTAAGAACTTAGAAGTTGGAGTAGGCTCCTAGAAATTTCAATCATTTCTGCAGTCTTAGTCAACATCATAGGAACAGTTTGTGCTGACAAGAACTCAAGGAGTGTGGAATGCATGACAGGCCTTCAAGATAAGTTTCCAATGGTGTGCCCCTTCCAGTAAACATCTGAGCAAAAAGCACAGCAGTGGAGACCTTTTTATGTCATGCACTACCAAGGTGCTAAAATTACCATAATATTACTGCAAACATAAATAGATATTATGGTGCAACCATGCCATCAGCAATATCAGAACTGCAAGGTTTGTGTTTGAAATGAGACGTATGATGCAATTCAGTAAGACATGTTAGTCTAACTAAAGGTGTATGTGCATTCCATACGTTAACCCACTGGACTTCTGTGCAGTTACAAAATCTGATATTTGATACAGGACAACATAATGGGAATCCCAATTTCTATTTTGAAACTGAAGTACTGAGTTTTTAGCCCTAATGGCTGTAGAGAAACAGCCTCAAGAACATGTAAGCAATCATCATCTGTCAAAGTCTCAAAGTAGCTCAAAGAGTTAGGGGCTTCTAGAGTTATGAGCTTCAGCATCTTATCCCTCTCCTCATTGCCATTACAGCACTGATCCCAGCCTGCCCTATAGCATACCTATCCCTCCCCTCCTGTTATTTCCACAGTACCATATCCCAAATTCATTGAATGACTGACAGCATACAATTAATAATGCAGATTTGCTGAAATTCCACAATTTATTCAAACTGCAGCATACGAGTTTGTTGGACAAACAGTTACGGGAATGGTTGGATGATCTCCAAAATAAGAGTTTAGTTACACATTAAGAAGTGATACTCCAAGGTCAAATAATCAGGGGTCTCAAGCATTCAACTAGAAACTTTGGAGAAATCCTATGCATGTTTAGACAGAAAAAGGTCCTACAACACTCAGTATTCCCCAGCCAGGACTGCTAAACCTGCATAGGCTTATGCCTTCAAGAAAGCACACTTCAGTGTCTATCTATAGCAAGTCAGCTTTTAACCAAGCTCTTCACAATTACAGAGTTTAGATATGGATCTCTTACCTTTAAATACTACACGTGAACCAAACACAGAATATCACTACTGTGCTAGAAATTCATATCTACACTTTACTATAATGCAACTATGAATTCAATCCTATGCATGTTTAGACAAAGAAAACTAGGGGATGCTGGGAGCTGTTGGACTTTTTTGTCTAAGCATGCATAGGATTATGCAAACTATAAGAACATGCTCAGAATCAGACAGTCAAAAGTTTGATACCAGTTTGAGACTGTCAGTTGCTAGTGTCTTGAGCACCATTTTTTTAGTAGAAAGGAAGGATAAAAATCAGACAAATAAATAGTGACTGAGTTGTTGTGATACAAACATTCCAGCATCAGCCTTCAGCGTAGCAGTTCCAGGCAAAAATTGATTCACGGCTATGAGCTGGTTCTAAGGTACTCATCTACTGGGTTGTCAGTGAAAAGCCCTGAACCATGCCAGCAAACCATGCACAGGAATTATCCTTGAACTCCTCTCCTCCATAAACCAGTCCAACAATATGCAGTACTAACATGCCAGTATCAGCTATCCTACAAGAATTCTGCGTAACCAGCACATAAAGGAATCCAAAAAATTACTCTGCGCATGTGGATCGCCAATGCACCCAGAGGCTTTTCAGGAGAAACCACATTTAGGTGAGTATAATTCTAGATCTCTCTCCCCACCCCCTTTCTTGCAACATGAAGAGAAAAGAACACTTTAAAAAAATCATCTGAAACAGAAAATGAAACTTTTATTGCTTAGCTATATCTAACTTCACTGTGCTATATTCATTCTTCAAGTTTGTCTGTGGTACTTGTGCAACACCAATGGTTTTTTTTTAATTAACTGGTTTTCCCAACACGTCACTCAAAGTGGCTCTAATATATAGCTAATATTTATATTTGAATGTTCTCATTTATTACTGATGATCCCCATACAATAATATTCTTACATATTGACTCTAATCCTGTCAAATGTGAAGCTATCCTAGAAGACAGCCTTCAAGACAATACTGTAAAAGTTTACTAGTCCACATGCCTGAATAAACTTGTTACTAGAGAATTACTGTGTAATTTGACAATTCACTCAAAATGAGGCAATAGAATTTGGGACTATACCACTCCAGATTACAGGCTGTGTGTGCATGTGTCATATTTGTTTTTAATTTTCCATGCACAAAAAATTCCACACGTAGTAAACCAGCACATAAGGGATATGGCTTTAACATCGTCTTTTTCCTGATGTGCTAGTTTACTACATGCAGGGAGCTTTTCACACAACAGGGCACACAAATATGACACACCCACTACTGGTCCAAAGTGGCATAGTGCCGAATTCTACCATTTCTATCACTTAAATCTGCGGAATGCATAAAAAAAGCTCTCATTTGTGGTACATCAACAATCTCATAGCCTGAGGAGGGAGAGGGAACAGAGAATTGCAGTAGTCAAGATGAGAAGAGGCCAATATTTTAGTAATACCAACTGAAAGAAAAGGCAAATCCCAGACATGTTGTATAGATAAAATGACAGACCTTAGAAAGAGAATAAATCTCTAAGGGGAAAGGAAAACGAACATCTATATTTTCAGCCTACAGAAAAGAAGAAATAATAACAATACTTAAAAGTTTAAAAAGGGATAGAGTTATGAAGAAATGCTCAGTTTTTGATGGATTTAGGAAAAAGATGAGTCAGTCAGGATTGTACAGTAGCAAGCACAGATCTGATTAACAGAATAGGAAAGTGATGGAAACAGTGTAGTCTATTCACAAATGGAGAACACCTAGTTAAAACCTGGATGGATGCCCAAGTAAAGCCAGAGAATATCTGGCATTCTGAAAGGGACTCCACAGGACTTGAGCAAGTTTCTGATTCCATTTAATTCAATGGCAGTCTCACCATTCAATTTAAACAAAGTCACATTTCATTCAAGCAGTCACAGAACTCTTGTGATAATTCCCAGCCAGCGCTGATTCCACACACACACCTTCATAAATACTATAGAAGAGTCTACAACACAAAGTACTGTTTTATTATTTTTATTTATTATATTTATATCCCACCTTTTTTCCTCCAAGGAACCCAAGACAGCATACATAATCCTACTCCTCTCCATTTTATCCTCACAACAACCCTGTGAGGTAGGTTAGGCTGATAGTTTGTGACTGGCCCAAAATCACCTTCATGGCTAAGTGGGACTAGAACCCGGATCTCCCGGATCCCAGTCCAACACTATAGCCACTACACTACACTGGTTTACTTCCTTGAGTTTTCAGTATTCTTACTATCTTAACTATTAACCCACTTTCATACCCTTGATTTCTATTTCATTTGAAGGCAACAGGTTAGTAAATAAGAGAAATCAAGTCCCTTTACAATTGCACTTGATCTTGTGACGATGCAATTCCTTTTCTATTGTTCTCTTCCCTTTCATTCCCTTTGCCTTAGTCTCATAGTTTGCCTTAATCTCATATTAAGCTTCAGATTTTTAAATATGTCATTCTTTTTTGAAGCACTGTTTGCAACATGTTTTGATATATTAATCACAAATGCAGAGAAACTTAGAACAACACATTCCATTCCATTTCTCCACAAGGATGGGTACAGACAAAACGTTATCTAGTTCTATATTTTCCCAACCTACACAGCATCGTCAGTTAGTGCATGGGTGGCGATAAAGTAGAACATCAGATGTTTTGGACTTCCAATTCCCATCATCCTTGACTATTGGGCATGCCTGCAGGAGCTTCAAGGAGTTGAAGAGCTCTTCTACATGAGGCTGTTAATCACTGTACTTTTGGTTTCGCTGCAGAATTGAGAAACGAGTTCTACAGAAAGGACTTTTCCCTTGCTGCTTTTCTGCTACATAACCTCTAGGTGGCACTGTGCTATAATGGAATATTGCAATGATGCAAGTAGGAAAATACCTTTTCTTTCACTTTCAGAAGCAACATTCCATTTTCCTTGGTCTTAAAAAAACTAGGAAAGCGCTCTCTTAAAAAACATAAGATCATTACATCATGTAAAGCAGTGGTCTTCAACCAGTGGGGCTGCGACCCAAAAGTAGATCACAAGATAAGTCCAAGATGGGTCACAAAGCAGTTGCCGCCATGTTGGGCAATTGTGAAAGTAGGTCCCATGTTGCAGGTTGGGGGTCCAAGGTGGGTCTCAGATCTGGACCAGTTGAAGACCACTGATCTAAAGAACCTGTAAACAGCTATGAGTACACAGTGTAGAAAAACTCAAAGACCCAAGGATCTGGAGATCTACCTTCTACCACCCTTGAATTAGAGACCATCCAGAGGCTTTAGTAACTCTAGAATCCACCTCCACCCCGTCCCATATACACTGTACTTTAGAATGCCCATATACACACACTGAACATTTAAAACAGCCTTTTTCAATGTGGCACTCTCCAGATGTAATCGATTGCAACTCCCATAACTCCCAGCCAGCTTGCCCACGCTGAGAATTATGGGAGTTGCAGTCCAACACATCTGGAGTGTTTCAGGTTGGGGGAGGTTGCTTTAAAGCCATGCTCGAAAACTAAATTTGTTTTTGCAGCGACACTTATTTCCTTCTGAAGAGGACAAGGGAAATACCACTTCAGGCCTCCAGCTGTTTTATCCTTAAAATAGCAAGAAACTTGGTGGAAACTTAGTGTCGTTATTATTTTGCAGCTACTGCTTCTTGTTCAATGCAGCCCCTATCTTTCTTCTGGCAGATTTTTTCTGCTTAAGATGCTGTTCGGAAAACCTCATTCGCTGCATGCTATGCAGGTTTTGCTGTTCCTGTTTTATGATGTATTTAAATTTAAAATTTGGACTGATATTCTACGAACTTTGCTAACTGCCTTGGATCTCCTGACCTGGCAGCATAGAAACCTTTGAAAGAAATGGGCAGACAGAAGGAATCTGCGTAACGCTCTGTCCGGTGCCGGAAGGTGGGCGGTGGCAGGAGGCAGGGCCAGTTTGCTAGCACTGTATACAGCAGGGGAGGGGCTCATTCCAAATACTGCTTGCCGTAGGAAGAGAACAGCCATCACTCATCTGCTCTCGATCCAGTGTGTGCAAAGAGAAGGCGGGCGCTCAGTGACAATAGACTGGTGGGGCGTGAAGCTTTAGATGGCCTGTAGACAAAAAGATATGCAGAGCTCCATGGCCTACAAAAGACAGCAAGAAAGACTGGGGGATTCCTCCACCACACCACACCCGCACTCAAACCACTACTTCGCAATTCTGAACAAAAGAGAAAAAGTTTTCTAGACCGGCATGTCAATCTCCTGTGAAATAAAGGCTGAAAGAGAAATAAATGGAGGAGGAGGACAAGAAATGGGAAGTAATAAAAAAGGAGGAGCATACAAGTGGATGACACGATGAAAAAAAGCACAAGGCTCTTGCGTTCATGGCTACCGAAATTGATAAGTATCCAAAAATCAAGGGGGGGGGGGGAAATGGCAGTTACCCCACCCACTCTCTGTGCGCACATAAATTCTTCCCAGTGGTCCCTGCTGCACCACACCACAGCGGCAGACAGGAACTATTCTTGTCACACCCTCATTCCCCACCCCCCAGTGCTGGCATTTGGAACCCCGGGGACTGGACGTATCAAAACGCCTTCAGAAAGAGCTGTGTAACAACGCGCTCCAGACACAAAGGGGGGACCTCCCTCTTTACGTGAGGGATAACAAGAACTACCATGGCCTATAACTTATTCTTCAGGCAAAAGGGGGAGCGGAGCACGTAACCGGTTCATATCACTAGAAGCCCTGCTCGCACCAGACTGCTCCTCCGTCTGAGCACACGTGCACCCACAAAGCCTCTGCCACTCCCATCTTCTCCATTGCAGAGACACCCCCCCTTCCCTCACCATACTTCCAGCAAACCAGCACACAAACTCCCCCATAACCCGTCTTGAGCGAGAGCAGTTCTCAGTCCTTTTCCAATGGAGAAGCAACCGTCCATGGCACACACTAACAGCCAGAACTAGTTACCCTCCTTCTCGCCATGACACTCCGGAACCCTTCTCACTGCAGCCTCCCAAGACCGGTTCCCGCACCAGCCTCGCCTCTCCCCGCCCCACCCCCATCCCAAAATCCTATCGCTCTCCATCATCTCCCCCTCAAAAAACATACTTCCACCTGTTCTTCAGCAGCCCTCACACTTCACCACCTCCTAACCCTTGTCCAACACCTCGGGTCCAACACCTCCCACTGCTTTCAAACCCGCCGCCCCCTCGTTTAATGCCACTCCTGCCCCTCTCCCAACCTCTGACTGGCATCTTCAACAAGTCCTGCCTCTCCCCCACCCACCCCAGGCGCATACACAAAGGAGACCCCGCTCCTTCTCACTCCCCAGCACCACTATCACCCCACAGGCACACATACACCCACAAATTCCTCGCATCACAGCTTCATACCCCACCTCCCCCGCCATTTTCCTCAAGGCTCACAAGTGTCTCCATCCTCCCCCTCAGACTCTCTCCCCACAGGGCTTGGAAGGCCACCCCTACCACGGTTCCCCCCCCCACACACACAGCAAGTAACGGCGACACCCTCCTCTCTGATAATCCCCAGGCGACCACTCCCCTCTCGCTCCTTACCTCCCCCCCCCACCACCACCACGCTGGGCTACAAAGCCAGCCAGCCACACCCCTCGCCCGTCGGGGTCCCCTCGGGGCACCTTCCTAGATTCCCCTCAAGCGCTTCCCCGCTTCCTTTTTCCACCCCCTCCCCCCGCATCCATCCACTCACCAGGAGAGCCCGAGGCGGCGCCCTTCTTGACCACCACGGGGGGGTCCTCTCTCTTGGGCGGCAGGGGGGCGCTGCGGGGCGGGACGGCCGGGGCCCGGGGCTCCTCGCGGTGCGGGGGGGCCGGCGGGGGCGGCAGCGGGGCGCTGCGGGGGGGCTCCTTCTCCTTCTCCTCAGGAACGGAGAACTCTGAGGCGTCGGCGAAAGCGAACGGCGAGGACGAGGAGGAGACGGGGTGGCTGGTCCAGGCCGGCTGGGGGGCCGGCGGGGGCCTGGGGGGCTGCTCCCTGGAGGCGCCCAGGTCCAGCAGAGGCGGGGCGGAGGCGGACACCGGCGGTGCGGAGAAAGGAGCCGGGGCGGTGGCGGCGGCGGCAGCGGGCTTCCTCTCCCTCACTTCCAGCTGCTCGTCATCCACTTCTTCCTCCTCCTCCTCTTCGTCGTCGTCTTCGTCCTCCTCTTCGTAGTGCTCCGGGTCCCTCACAAACTGGTACTGGAAAAGGGGTTTCTCGGGCTGTCCGGCTGCTGCTGGTGCAGTGGAAGAAGAGACCAAGGGGGACTGGTCGGGGTCGTCCATGCTTGCTCGGCTTCTGCTTCTGCGGCCGGGTGTCTTTGCAGGAACAATAAAGAAGAGCGCGAGAGAGAAAGAAAGCGAACAACTGCTGCGCGCAAAAACGGGAGACGGAAAGGGGAGAGGCTGGAGCTTGCGCCTAGCGCGGGCGGAGAAGAAAGGCGAGAAAAGAGAGGGAGGGAGAAAGCCAGAGGAGGAGCAGGAGGCAGAGGAGACGGAGGGCGGCTGCGCAGCTGCTGCCGCCGCTGGAAATGCCGGTGTGATGCCGCGGGAGAAAAGGGGAGCCGCCGCCGCCGCCGCCTCCACGCCCTGTTGAGTCACAGAAGGGCTGCTGCTGCTGCGGCTGCTACGCGCAACTTGCAAGCCCGGCGCGAGGAGGGCAGAAGTGGAGCCAAGCCCCTCTCCGCTCCGTCTCCTTGCTCCTACCCCACCCCGAAAGGAGAGGGACAACCCGACGGCCCAATGAGCGAAGGAGCCACAACGGCAGGAGGCTGAGAGTGACCAAGCCCAGGCCCCTCTCCCGTCTCCTTCCCTAGTCTTCAGCAAAGAAAGAGGGCTGGTGGTGAGGGGAGGTGGTGGTGGTTGCTGGCAAGGCAGGAGGAGAGCGCTACTGCAAGGGAAGTAGGGGAAAGTTGGGCCGCGCGTGAGGGAGGGGTCGGGGGCAGGTTCCAGGCCGTCCTCCCCTCCCCACGCACCCACCCAGGCCTTCTGGGCGACAGCTACGAGCAGCCCCCAGTCGCACGTGCGACAAGCGCGGCAGCCGTCTCGCTAAGCTTTCATGTCTAAACCGCTTTTCCACGCCGTGCAGTAGCTAAAGCGGAACAACAGGCATCGAATAAAGACCCAAATACACAGCAACCCGACGCATTTCCTCTCTTCCTGGCTGAGGATAATGCTAGTTCGTGCATCTGATTAAGCGGCCCGTACGCGAAAGTTTCTCCCCCAGTACGTTTATAAAAGTTAGTCTTTAAGAAACTCTCTCCGTTTTAATACAGCACAGAGATAGAGATGTTAGAGATCTGAGTTCAACTTCTCCTTTTGCCATTTCATAGCACTGGACGCCCATGCTAGAGCGATTCCTTTTTCTGTAAAATTGAAATTGTAGTCTACACCAAGCAGGATATAACCCTTTGAAAACGGTATATATAATGTGTCCTGGGCCCATACAGTGGTTAAAACCGTTATAAACCGCTATAAAGCAGTAGTGTAGCTCGTGAGGTTTTGCTTTTGTTTATCGTGCAATTGTTCTGCCTCCTTCACAGAATTTAACAGGATAGTCCAGAATTCTCCTGTGTTTCCCCACCATTTCTGCCATCCTTTTTCTTACCAGGAAAAAAATCCACTAAGGAGGAAAAGACAGAAGAGTTGCACAATTGGCACTAACGATCCAAAGGCATTGTGCTGCTACTCTGTTGTTTTATTCCTTAATGGGATTTTTCTAATGAGAAAAAAAAGACAGAAGAAGTAGTGGGAAAACATGGGAGGAGTACAAGTGGAAGGTGATGTTATCTGGATCCCCCATAAAAATCTGTGAATGAGATGAGGCAAGGGCATGATTTAAAAAAAAAAAACTTGTCTGGTAGCCTCCAGTGCTTTTTGATTTGTAACAGGAATCCTCCATCTGGAAACAAAGTGTTGCAGGACTGTTGAAAATAAAGCTTGTCAAGTCCATCTTGAGAATGTATCATAGAATCATAGAATCATAGAATAGCAGAGTTGGAAAGGGCCTATAAGGCCATCAAGTCCAACTGCCTGCTCAATGCAGGAATCCACCCTAAAGCATCCCTGGCAGAGGGTTGTCCAGCTGCCTCTTGAATGCCTCTAGTGTGGGATTGCCCACAACCTCCCTAGGTAACTGGTTCCATTGTCGTACTGCTCTAAGAGTGAAGAAGTTTCACCTAAGGGGCTATCCTCAGCTCTGGATTAACTTTTAAGCAATATAATCACGTGCTTAGGGTACCAAGGGAAGGGGGCACCACAGAGTACCGGTACCATAGCTGTAGCCATCTAATTTTAAGGAATTCCAGATTCATAGTAAGGGCCTAGTGGCATATTCTGAGAAATTTTTGCATTTGCATTTTCCTCCTTATAACAGTTTAAATAAAAAATGTATAAAACAGTGATGAAAATTTGTATTTTTTTTCTGTTGCCCAAGTAAGTAATTGGCTTATATTGCTTGCTGCTATTTAGTGTTAAATAAATATAAGAAACAGTTTATATTTAATATAGTTGTGTGTTCTGGCATGGGCGATGGCCTTGAAGAAAACTGAGTTTTTAATGTCTTATTTCACCTTCAGCACTTATTGAGCCTTACTGTCTTGCCGGCTAAGCAATGGACAGGCCAAGAGGGCACCATTATTAGGCTGTGCTTAGAACATCTGCTGGCCTTAATCCGGCCCTGATCCTATGAATGTTTAGACAGGAAGAAGTCCTATAACTCACAGCATTCCCCAGCCAGCCATAGGACATCACACTTGAAGGCAACAAGCTACCTTAGGGGGTACGGGGCAGGCTGCGTGGCTCTCAGCTCTCTTCTCCAACACCTTTTTGCCACCACTCAACACCTGCCACCTGAAGTGGCCGTCCCACTCTGCCTAATGTCAGGGCTGGCCCTAGGGAGGGGTCATAGCTCCATGGTTGAGCACATGCTTTGCATGCAGAAGGCCCCAGACTGGATCCTCAGCATTTCCAGGTAGGGCAGGAAAAGCTCCTGAAAACCTGGAGAGCCACTGCTAGTCAGTGTCAACAATACTGCGCTAGATGGACCAATGGTCTGACTCAACGTAAGGCATAAGGCAGGTTCCTATATTCCTATGCAAGCAGCAGTCTTGGTGGTGCAGTCTCACCAGGGTGTAGTTTTGGAATGGGCCAGTAGCGGTAGGATCCCCTGGTCAAATCTGCATGTTTCCAATCTGGGTTTAGTAGCAGCAGGAGCTGTTGGCTGCAGGATTTGTTCACAAGCTTAAGGGATGTGTAATTGCTTGGCATGCTACCCCACATGTGGAATCTCTTCTCAAAGTGGCCTTGATGAAAGCCCTAGAACCTGCACTGAATGGTAGGGCTCAGGAATCCTTGAACAGGTAAAGAACATGAGACATGCCATGCTGGATCAGACCAAGGGTCCATCTAGTCCAGCACTCTGTTTGCACAGTGGCTAACCAGCCATTTGCCAGGGATGAACAAGCAGGACATAGTGCAACAGCACCCTCCCGCCCATGTTCCCCAACAACTGGTGCACACAGGCTTATTGCTTCAAATACTGGAGATAGCACACAACCATCAGGGCTAGTAGCCATTGATAGCCTTTGCCTCCAGAAATGTATCCAACCCCCTTTTAAAGCCATCCAGATTGGTGGCCATCACTACATCTTGTGGTAGTGAGTTCCATAAGCTCTAATCCTGTACACATTTATCTTAGAGTAAGCCCTATTGAGAAATTTGTGGGACTTATTTCTGAGTGCTTAGGATTGCCCTGTAAGTAATAGTAAAGAAGATATGTTTCTCTTAAGCACCTATCTTGCCAGTGTTTCAAATACAGAAGTGTATGAGAGGTGCTACCTTGTCACTTCATATGATCAAAACTCATACATGATGTAGAGAAAATTGCCTGCCTGATCTTGACAGATGGAAGAGTTGGCATCATCTTATTTAGGCCTTATATCTTTTAGTTGAGTCACAAATGATGGACTCAGCCCTTGATCATAGTACCTGGATTGAGTAGCATCTACAGCTACACTTCTTAAAAACGTTGGTCAGACAACGCTCATGACGGCAATTAATTTTGCATGGAAACAGATTTGCCTGATGTTTGCCTTAATGTTATTACCTATTAAATCATTTTACAGCACTGTTTAAACTACAACCCAATGTTTGTGCGTGACTTCTGTTTCTCATTGTTTATAGATGTGAATTATTAAAACAAAATGAAGTAGTTCAATATTTGAAAGAAGAGCAAACGTTTATTTGCTACAGAATATAATGGCTTGGATCCTAAGATGAATTGACTTTAGGAGTTCATGGAATGAAACGTTTCCCATCACTTCCTTCCCATGAGTCCCAGGACAGCTTCTCGGGGTTGGGAGGTCTCCTGCTGAACAATTTGGGATGACTGGAGAATGCTGGAGTTGTAGGATTTTTTTCTGTCTAAACATTCATAGGACTGTGCCTTAAGGAACTAAAGAGGAAATTCCTTTGCCTCTATGAACCTCAATATGTAGTAACAGTTGGTGTTTGGTGGGAGTCTTAGGGAAAAAACTAGAGCCAGTGGCTTCCAGGGGTGAGTGCCTTATAGGGAACTCTCTTCTCGATCCTCCCAGAGTGCAGGACACAGAATAACGGGCTCAAGTTACAGGAAGCCAGATTCCGGCTGGATATCAGGAAAAACTTCCTGGCTGTTAGAGCAGTATGACAATGGAACCAGTTACCTAGGGAGGTTGTGGGCTCTCCCACACTAGAGGCATTCAAGAAGCAGCTGGACAACCATCTGTCAGGAATGCTTTAGGGTGGATTCCTGAATTGAGTAAGGGGTTGGACTCGATGGCCTTGTAGGCCCCTTCCAACTCTGCTATTCTATGATTCTAGATACAGCACAAACCCACTGCTGCAGCCCCATGAAGTTCAAGGCCCTCCCCTGTGTTTTATACTCACCTGCCTTTTGGAACTATGTTTTACACTCACCTACCCTAAGATGATACTTCCGGCATTGTCTTCAGCCTACCCCTAACACTACAGGGGCAAACACCTACCCAAGCTCAGTAACTACACCTCTCCCTAAGGTGTGGTAGCTGTTCCCATCGCCACCAACACCCAGTATTTCTATAGAACAGATACCTCCCCCCACCAACACTGTTTCTCATTATAAGGAGAGTACGTTCATGGGGATGCCTATACAGCCTATTTACACCGTTGTGGCTGTGCAGTAGTGCTGCATTGTTTATATGACGCAGCCACCAACTCGCAGCCTCATCGGGCTTTTACACACACACCCCAAACTGCTTTTTCACAGTGTGGTTTTACTGCAATTCTTTTTGATGTTGTTGCTCCGAGGTCACCATGTTGTTTTTCTGTCTGACGGTGGTGTCCTTGGGTTGGGTAAAGTCCAGTGGGCGTTGCCGGGGATGGATCCAAACCTAGTTGTGGTTTTCTGCCACTCAGATAAGCACAGGAATGCAGGGCAGGGTTGCGAGCATGGTGAGCCTAATGGTTGCCAGCGCTGTGGTTTTCCGGCCTTGACTGTTAGAGCAGTACGACAATGGAACCAGTTACCTAGGGAGGTTGTGGGCTCTCCCACACTAGAGGCATTCAAGAGGACAACCATCTGTCAAGTATGCTGTAGGGTGGATTCCTGCATTGAGCAGGGGGGTTGGACTCGATGGCCTTTTAGGCCCCTTCCAACTCTACTATTCTATGATTCTATGATTCTCTAGCCTGCAATTCCTCCTGCCATCTGCTTCACAGTACCAATGCTGCAGCATTTTGAGGGAATTGGCTACCTGCCATGCCGTACAGACATGGCGGTATAGACATGGCTGCCCACCCATCCACCTTCCTTCCTAACTTATGTTGTCAGATGTACAGTCAGTTAACAGGTTCTGCACTCTCCAGTGGTTTAGTGGAACCAGGGCTTGAAGGCTCAAAATACCAGGACCTTTTAATAATAGGAACAGTGACATCGTCTGCCACCTTCCTCAGACTTCCCTGTTTTCTCTGAGCTGAGCTGCAATCCTCGCAGGAGCTGGGGGGAAATGGATTTTCACAGCAACACTATATTGTGATTCACTTTATGGAAGAACTGCTCCTGCTGAAGATGAAAACTGCTGGAATGTGTTTGTTTACTACTTCGTGATAAACTGTTTCTTTTTTATCCCGTGCTGGGGTGGGGGGAACCTGGGAAAACTTGAGCTTGCAGTCTTATGCTATTTGCAGACATGTTGCGTCCCTCTCTTTTCTTTCATCATGCTGTCTCTGGTCTCCTGTGCCAAAGCCCAACAAGCGCATCACTACATTGTCCTTTGCCAGCTCACTATTCTATGACTGTCATCTGATCCTTATAAATAGGGTATTATGCTACTACTGCTGCAGTTTGCTGTGTGTGTGATATACACGCACCCATAGATACAGATAAACACAGTGGCCTGCATTTTTGGACTTTACTTGGAGCGTGACTACAGGGATTGTCATGGTGAGTGCCTGCACTTCAAATTTATCACTATACCCCTCCCTATGCCGTTCCCCAAACTGGAGGCCTTTTTGCTCTCCCTGGGTAGAGAGGGAGGAGTTCTTGGCTGTCCTGTCTCACATAGAATGCCAAACAAGCCTTTGTTTCTTCTTATCTCCAATGCTGTCCAAATGAATGTGACTCACTTTCTTTATCTTTATTATTATACATTGGAGGTGGGAACTTTTTTCTGGAGGGGGGTGGAGAAGGAGCTGTTTCTCTTCCTCATAACAGGGAAGCAACAGCTCAGGTCCTGCTTTGAAAGAAGCTCAAGGAGAGAGAGAAAAGCACTGTACTCTCCATGTAGTGGCTGATTTTAGGTGTAGAACTAGCTGGATAGAAAAGGGCCTCCTCTCTCCATATGCCTGTCTGTATGTGTTTATGGCCCATCAGGTAAAGAAAAGGGCATACCAGTGATGTAGAAACCCAGGACATGCAATTCAATACAGTGCTAAATTTCTAATTTATCATAACCTTCTCTGTGGCCAGGGGTATTGTGATGCTATTGTTATTATTATGAAATAGTAATAATGTTTTATTATTTCAGACATCTGAAATCTGTTAAGTACTACTTTATTTTTAGCTGTGTCACTCCTGGTGGCCCGGACTCATTCCACTATTTATATAAAAAAAATAAAAATTAAAAAAGGTCATTCTGAAAACGGAGAGATGCAAACTCTGTCATTGCTTCATTCCCAAACAGAAGGAGAAGCTGCACCAGCTTGTCAGTGTCTGGCAATGAGACATGGGCCTGAAGCATCTCTTGGCTACAGTTTGCTGGATCTTTCCACTTTCCCTGCAGAAAAGTTCATTTTGTCCAAATTACTGGCATGCATGAAAATCAGAGTTGGAGCTGCTGCTCACCTTCTCTTATTGTTTAATTAATTCTCTTGCCACTATTTCTGTTATACTCTTTGGGGTCCATCACACCTAAATGTTTGCCCTGGTTTGAACTCATATTATCCCCCTCCGTTTACGTAGCATTTGAAAGCCTTTCGACCTCTCCTGCACACTGGCGAATCGCTGTCCCGTACCCCACAGATCTCCTTTGTACCTTTCCTTACAGTGTAATGGTTGGTCACAGTTGGACACCTCGCCCTCCCCAGTGATCAACATGGCGTGCTGGAGAAAAGCCAAGCCCCCTCCCTTTCATCAGCAATACCGCCCCTATAACACACGTCCTCAGAGCATCGGAATGAGTACAATCAGATACAAATACACGTTGAGGGTTGAGTGCATTGCCGGAAAAACCGGCCTTTCTCCATACCAAGAAACTCGCAAAGAGGGCAGGAAGAGGCAAGATCACAGCAGGACATGGATGACGTCATGTGAGCCCTCAGGAAACAACACCCGGTGAGAGTGGGCTATAACGCTGGTGTGATGGAGCTTTTAGTATACTCGATTTCATCTTGTTTGTGTTTTTATATTGCATTTTATATCATGCTTTTATACTGTTTGTTTTATACTTTGAATGGTTTTATGGTTTTAATTTTTGAAAACCACCCAGAGAGCTTTGGCTATTGGGTGGTATAAAAATGCAATAAATAAATAAATAAACCAAGTTGGAAGAAGTGTGCAAGAGAGAGTGGGCGGGCTGGTAGGTATGGATATCTTTGGCTGAGATACGGATATATTTGGCCTCTGTATTCTAGAACCATCTTAACTGCGAAAACCTGTGTTAGGACCAAAGATTATGCTTTACTGACTAAGCCCCCATCTTTATGAGCACAGGAGGAGCATGTGTTTTTGTTATCCTCCACTTTATGCTGAAATCGGCTCTGCTCTGTCAGTGGGGCTGTCCATACTCCCCGTCTACCCCGTAGTGGCTGTGCAGTGGTGCTGTGTAGTTTATACAATGTAGCTGCCAACTCACACCTGCCACAGGCTTTCCCCCCAAAACTGTGCACTTAAAAAGTTGCTGACTTACCACAATGTTTTGCTTTACTCCAAGGCCATCATCTTCTTTGTGCTCTTCGTCAGTGGTAACCTCAGTTCACATTGAGGCTGGGCGTGTTCCAGGGGTGGATTGAGGCCCATGGGAGACGTGTGGGGAGGCTGAGCAGAGAGCTGGAGGTGGGCTAGATGAGAGGCACTGCACGGAAAAAACACATCCCTCCTGCTGTGGGGATTTGCCAGTCCCAGCTGCGGGATTTTGCAGGAACGGGCAGCAAAGCAACACTATCAAGACACCCCCAGTGTTACATGGTGGAGCCAGTTGTCCCTAAAACCCGGCTTTTCAGTGCTGGAAAAAACATATAATCATACAATCATAGAATAGTAGAGTTGGAAGGGGCCTATAAGGCCAGCGAGGCCAACCCCATGCTCATTGCAGGAATCTACCTTAAAGCATACCTGACAGATGGCTGTCTATAGTTCTGGGTGTAGGAGGTTGAGCTTTCTAAAGTTTCATGACCCGCTGTATTTGTTTTTATTATTTCATCTCTGCTCGATGTGTTTTATAGTTTGATTGTATTTTTATTGTTTATATAATTTTGATTTTTTTTAAAGAAAAAATATGGGGGGATGAGACATACTTACATACGTAACCTTGATATAGACATTTTCACTAATGGAAACAGGAGCACCCTTCTGTACTTATAATACTCAAATTTTCACACCACAGTTTGCAGCCTAAGCAGCCCTCCCTCCTATATACATACTGAAGGCTCTTCTCCATCTGTTGTATTCTGTATAAATTTAGACAACGCTGGCACCAGCTGCCAGAACCAGAAAACCTGGGATGCTGGAGAAGAAAGCTTAATCTCATTGCCACTTCCCACCTTTTCACCTTTGCTGAAGTCAGTGACTCCTTGAGACATGAGGGAGTCATTTGTGAACCATCTAGCATGGTGAGAAAAAACCCAACCACCAAGTTCCCAGACTTTCTAGAGCTGAGAAAGAATGGCCTCCCAAAATTCTCCACTCTATTTGCAAGCAGTGGAACATTTTCTGTCTGGAAGGAGGAATAATTCTCCAAGTTTCACCATCAGTGGCCAAAGTTCTTTCTTTTGGCAGCATCAGCAGCCCAGTTTCCTCCAGTGTCATTCTTAAGCGCTATAAAGATGGGCAGAAGCTATAGCTCTCCAAATGTTTTAAACTTCAACTCCCAGAAGCCCGTCAACATGGCCAGTGGCCAGAATACCAGGACTTGAAGCCCAAACTTCTGGGGATCTGCTTTCTGCCAGCTCTGCTACAAAAGATGCAAAATAAGCATCACTACAAAAGGCAGTGAAAAATATTTGGCAAATGGTCCTCTTTTTCAGGAGAGGGAGGAATAGGGTGACCATATGAAAAGGAAGACAGAGCTCCTGTATCTTTAACAGTTGTATTGAAAAGGGAATTTCAGCAGGTGTCATTTTTATATATGGAGAACCTGGTGAAATTCCCTCTTCATCACACCAGTGAAAGCTGCAGGTCCCCTGCCCTCTTTTAAATCTGGTCACTCTAGTATAGCTCCTGCAGCTTTAAGTGCTGTGATGAAGAGGGAATTTCACCAGGTTCTCCATATATACAAATGACACCTGCTGAAATTCCCTTCTCTATGCAACTATCAGGAGCCCTGTCCTCCTTTTCAGAGGGTCACCCTAGTGTCATGCTGGATCAGACCAAGGGTCTATCTAGTCCAGCACTTTATTCACACAGTGGCCAGCCAGCTGTTGACCAGGGAACCACAAACAGGACATGGTGATCAGCACCCTTCCACCCATGTTCCCCAGCAACTGGTGCACACAGGCTTACTGCCTCAGATACTGGAGGTAGCGCATAACCATCAGGGCTAGTAGCGATTGATAGCCTTCTCCTCCAGGAATTTATCCAACCCCCTTTTAAAGCCATCCAAATTGTTGGCCATCACTACATCTTGTGGTAGTGAATTCCATAATTTATGCACTGTGTGAAGAAGTCCTTCCTTTTATTTGTCCTGAATCTCCCACCAATCAGCTTCATGGGATGACCCCAGGTTCTAGTATTTTGAGAGAGGGAGAAAAGTGTCTCCCTATCCACCTTCTCCACACCATGCATAATTTTGTACACCTCTATTATGTCTCCCCTTAGCTTCCTTTTTTCCAAGCTAAACAATCCCAGCTGTTGTAACCTTCCCTCATAGGGGAGATGTTCCAGCCCCTTAATCATTTTAGTTGCCCTTTTCTGCACTTTTTCCAGTTCTATAATATCTTTTTTTAGGTGTGGTGATGGGACAGTGTCCTCAGCCACACCAGAGGGCAGCAGGCTATCTTAGGGGGTGGGCAGGGCAGTTAATTTGACTCACACAGCTCTGCCCCCCAACAACTCACTGCCACTCCCAGGATCTGCCGCTTGAGACGGCCACTTGACTCTGCCTAGTGATAGGGCTGGCCCTGTTAAACTGATCTAAGCCTCTGGTGCAAAAAAATCCCTTTTCCCCCTGTATCCCTCTTTGATTTAACCCTAAACTATCATGTCAGGATCACTTGCTAACAAATGGGAAAGATCCAGCCAGATCTAAGCACACTTAAGTCTCATTAGTTTAATTGGCAGAGGTGTAAGCACACAAAAAATGTTGTTATACCTCTGCTAATGACAAATAATAGGACTTCAATATAGTCACCTGGTATTTGGGAGTCACCAACTGTGGTGTGCTTTAGGTGCCAATTAAAGATCCATCTTATTATTCAGGCCTTCCCTGATTGATTGTGCTACCCAGTTTGACAGGCATGTTAATTACTATGTTGTATTTGGTTTTTTATAAATGTATTTTAATGTATTTTATTTATCTTTCTCTGTAAACCACTTAGAGGTATTGAAACAACAACAACAACAACAACAACAACAACAATAATATCCTTTATAATGAGTGGGACTGAAATATGGCCAGACCATACCCAATTTGAGTACAATTTGTAAACTGTGATCCCCTGTCCTGAGTCATCCTCAGTGTATCAGCCTCTTGCTGTTGATAAAGTTCAAAAGGTTCTGCAGACAGGCATTTACTTTTAACCATTTTATCCATGGATAAAAAATATGGTGTTTTATCTGGCTTGTCTTTTGTCTGCTGGACTGATCTGTTTCCATGGATACCATGGTGCTGACAGACGCTTCAGGCCTGAAACACAGGCAGAACCTTGTCCTCTAATAATAATTAGTATGCATATTTAAATTGACAGCCCACTACATCTCAAAGGAGTCAGGGCGTGTTGCAAGGCACAGATTCCAGGCCCTTAAGAGCTCACAATCTAAGGGCTTACCTACACCAAGCAGGATATTCCACTATGAAAGTGGTATGAAAGCAGTATATAAAAGGCAGGAGCCACACTCCTGCTTTATAGCAGTATTGTAGTGCACTGACAACTGCTGGGGCCCATTGACACATACCATATACTGCTTTCATACCACTTTCATGGTGTTATACCCTGTCTGGTGTAGATGTGTCACAACTCATAGGGCATCCAAGGCAAATATAGGCTGCTAGTCTATGCCTAAACCCTGGCTGTAGAATGAGCTCCCCAGAGGGGCTCGCCTGACACCTATGTTGTGGTCTTTTCAGCGCCAGGTGAAGATCTTTCTATTTTACCAGGCAATTTAGTCTTTCAGTTTCTGTTGTTTTAAAATATGTTACTGCATTTCAAATTTTTGCACTGCTTTACTTTGGTTTTTATTTTTCATTTTGGTTTTATATAGTAGTTTTAAAGTTGTATATTGTTTTATCATGTTGTATTATAGGGTTTTTTATTGTTTTGAACTGCCCAGAGAGCTTTGGCTATTAGGCTATACAGAAATGTAATAACATAAATAAAAGTTTTCCCAGAAGTAAGCACTAATTTAAATGATTGATTTAGGCTGCAGTCCTAAATACATTTAATTTAAAAGTCCCATTTAACTTAAGATTTAGTTTTAAGATCGTGTTAGGCAGCTGTGATCCAAAGTGCCATTGCTTGGCAAAATCTCTTATTGAGATTGATGGGACTTATTTATTTTTCTTTCTTTTTTTCTACAAACTTTTTTAAAAATTGATTTTCAATATTAAAACAATTTTACAAACAATTTTAATACAACTTCATGGGTAAATATACCAAACCGTACATGATATAATGCATTTTGTTATGATGTTCTTTAACTTCAGCAAGAAAGATACAGAACTATACAAAATAATAATAATAATAATTTTGAGCTCTTACAGGTAAGTTCAATTTGCTATCAATATACTTTTCTTTTTTTTAATTGAAACCACAAAGTTTGAAAGGCAGCTGGGACTTGTATTGTCCCATCGTCTTGAGTTGTGTATGTAATGAAGTCCCACCAACCAGCAGTGAAAGTTTCCCCTTTTTTCTGTCCCCTCGACACTCTCATTTTTTTGTGTTAGTTTTTCTGATAATGCAAGTTCCCATACTATATTGTTCCATTTTTGTATCGTCAATCCTATTGTGTTTTTCTAGCATCTGGCTATTAATAATTTGGCTGCTATCAGCAAGAATCCTATTAAAGTCTTTTTTAGTAAAAGTTCATTGGCATCTTTGAATATGTGCAAAAGGGCTAATTCCGGGGTTGCATTAACTTCTGTTCCAACTATAGTAGAAATTTCATGAAAGACCCGTTTCCAGAAGTCAGCAACTCCTGCACATTCCCACCACATGTTTTGAAATGAACCAGTCAATCCACACTTTCTAATTTTTAATTTTTGTTTTTAATTTTTGTGACCCGCCCAGAGAGCTCCGGCTATTGGGCGGTATAGAAATGTAATGAATAAATAAATAATGAAATAAATCATAGCGGGCCAGCCAATCACCACTGCCTATCACTGACTTTTGCTTTAAAGTTGTAGAAACTCCCACCACCACCACCTTCCTCACAGGGTTGGGTAAAGAAAGTCCTCCCACTTGCACAGTCCCACGCACAAGTTGTGAAGGGGGCACTATTTGGGTGGTTTCTGTGGCACTGAGCACGAATTCTCAATAACTTTGGGGGATGGGGAGAAATGGTGGGAATTTTACTCTTCTAGGTCTATTTCTGGTGGTTCTCTCTCATTCACTCTGCTGTTGTAGTCGTACATCTATGGTTGTTTCATTGCATTTTGGCTGTGTGCATGTATGTGTGTGTCCTGATTTATTTATTTATTTATTTCATTTATTTCATTTATATACTGCCCCATAGCTGAAGCTCTCTGGGTGGTTTACAAAAGTTAAGAACAGTGAACATTAAAAACAAATATACAAAAATTTAAAAGCATAAAATCAGCAATATCATTTAAAACAATTATTTTTTGTTTGTTTCTGTTGATATTTCTGCTGTTAGCCACTCTTGCTGTTATAGAAACAGCAAAGCGGGGTACAAACATTTTAGATAAATGAATGAACAAATAAATAAATAACAAAATAGATTTGTTCATTCATTCCTCTGCTACCCCTTCCACCATTTTCACAGTAGGATTGCCAACTTTGAACCAGCCACTATATAGCTGTGCCTTCAACCGCTGCTTGCGTGAGCAGAACTTGGGTCTGGTTGGCAAAGGGAAGAGAAGAGAAGAGAACACAGACATAGCTGGGGTAATGGCCTGGACTACTAATGTGAACCCTTTTCCACTACCCCAGACATGGCCAGCTCACAGCCCCCTTGCTGAGCTGGTCTTGGTGCCATGTCCCCAAGATCCCTCACCAATGGACCCAGCCTAGTGCCTATCACACCTACATAGTTGTGACAAGTGTTATACAATGAAGCATCCACAAAGAATATACTCATATTCCAGATCAACATATTCACAATGGAATTAATCTTGCTATAGGGAAGGCAAAAACTCTGCACAATCGTTGCCAGTTGGTATGCAGGTAAAATTCCTTCCCAGACCCATTAACTAGTGATTACTTCTGCCACTACAAGACATTCTACTATGCAGGGTGGGTGGGCAGGTAGGGAACTCAGCAGTTGCGATCCTGCAGCCACATGGGAAGCCTGCTTTTAGGGGGCTTAGGTTGAACTGGAGTGAGAACAATGGAGAGATCTCACTACAATGGGTCCACCACTTTGGCCTCATTTCCATCAAGCTTCTTGGTGCACCGATCAGCTAAGCAGTCATCTCTTTGGGAAGGCATTGATGTTGCAGTTGTGCAACTGCTCCTCACCAGACTTTTCTCCCTTTACTGCTGGCCTGAGCACCCTTACAAATCACGGTACCCTAGTTAAAGGGGAATTCAGCTTAGTATGCAGGTGTTAGTATGCGTTAATGTTCATCTTCATAGTGTGAAAAGATTCACTGGTTGATTTCTGCAGATCAAGCTGTTGCTCAAGGTTGAAGACCTTTAGGGTTGCCAACTTCATCAGTTGGCAACCCTACCTGGGTCTCCCCTTTTCTGGAAACAGACATCCGTTTGCTTTATTGTGTTAGTTTTTGACAGGAGAGTGCACTTATTAGGAATATTAAAAACTACCTGGCTTGTATTCCACAATCTGTTGGGAACACTCCCCACAAGTCTCCATCTTCAATACACTGAGTCATTTCCCTTCTTCAAATATTAAATAATAACTCTTCCGCTTCTCCTTAGCTGGAGATTGATTCTCTCTGTTTCTGACAGACTGTGGCACACTGTGTGAAGGATGTGGCAAAAAAAAAAAAAGCCACATTTATGTAATTTTGAATAATATTCCTCTCTCCAGATTAGCATACAGTGAGATTTACACTTGCCTTTTGCCACATTATGTGTGTTTTTCCAGTCTAGGTCTAAGATTATTTCTACGTACATCTAAAAATGTAAACATGTGAATGTGATTATAGGTGTTGGACAGAGCAATCCTATACTCATGGAACAATTATAGGATTGCACCCTGAAAATGCATGTAGCATAGGTGCATGTGCCAGAAAGCCTGGATGGATTGTAGCTCCTTGTTCAGTGTACGAACCTGGTTTTGCTATAGTTTACTGTCTGAAACTGCTCTAAATCAGTTAAATCATCAAAAGACTAGAAAGTGGAGGAGGAGGAGGAAGAGGAGGAGAAGGAGGAGCTGCTGCCAATCAGTGTAGACAACATTGGGCTATATGGAACAATGGTCTGTCAAGTCAGCTTCCTTAATTTCGTGGTTCTGAAAAAGCACAGAACATAATGTTAGCTGAGCATGGACCTTCTGTTAAAAATAATGGCCTAAGTTTCTTGAGTTATGGTAATTTCAGGAAAAACATGCTACTCGATTGTTCACTAAACTGTTCAGGCCCAGAGAGAGCAATCCTATGGTCCTTGGGCAAACATTCCAGGAACCATAAGCTAGCTTGGAAACCTCTTCCAAGGTCAGAAATAGCAGTCCGACCTCGGAAGGGAGAGTCAGAGATTCAACCCCCAACCCCTTGCAGCCAGCTTGGAGAGAATCACACTGCTGCCTCTCCGAGGTCGGGAAATTGACCTTAGAGGAGAGGGAAGGAGGTGTTCTGGTGGACAGGGAGGGGAGGAGACAAGAGAGGCCAGGATACCATTTATCCTAAGCCTCCCCCAGCCTCCTTCCTTCACACTCTGAAGCGTCCTTGCTAGATGGGCTAAAAAGCCCATCTAGCGAAAATAAAGAAGACCAGAGGATAGAGAGACAAAGTACACCTCTGTTGTTCCTCCTGCCCTGCCAGCTTCAGCAGAGTAGGGTTAGGAATCTCATGAACCTCCAGGTTCAGGGGCTTCCAAGAAGCGAGGGTAGACTCCATAGGACTGTGCCCTGAGGTAACTAATAACTACAGCTACATCACACTTCTTTTTAATTTTATGAAAAAACAGTACAATTGTAATTAAATTATACAGTACATTTGATCATTTTGATTTAACTTTATATAAGTCAATTTCTATTTAGTTGTTTGTGTGTTGCGTTGATTTCCGATTCCTAGCTACCACTGTTTATACTTCCACTCCTCTGCACCGCCCACACATGGAAAATTTCTGGTTACAGGCCTTGTTCAATGATGGTTGTATTTTTACAAGCTTCCACATGGCTAGTCTCTCTCTCTCTCTCTCTCTCTCTCTCTCTCTCTCTCTCTCTCTCTCTCTCTCACACACACACACACACACACACACACACACACACAAACACACACACAGCTTTATCTCATAGCAAAGTAGTATAATAATATTACAGCCTGTCACTCAAAAAGTAATTGCAAAAATACGAAGTCTACCATAGGAATTCACAGCAGGATCGGATGTCTACCTCTGAGGAAAGTTAACCTGATTTGAGTGTAAATCAGGGTTGGGCAACATGTAGCCTTCCAGTTGTTTGTGGCTACAATTCTTATCAGCCCTAGCTAGGGTGACCATATGAAAAAGAAGACAGGGCTCCTGCATCTTTAATAGTTGTATAGAAAAGGGAATTTCAGCAGTGCCATTTGTATATATGGAGAACCTGGTGAAATTCCCTCTTCATCACAACAGTTAAAGTGCAGGAGCTATATTAGAGTGGTCAGGGCACCTGCAGCTTTAACTGTTGTGATGAAGAGGAAATTTCACCAGGTTCTCCATATATACAAATGGCACTGCTGAAATTCCCTTTTCTATACAACTATTAAAGATGCAGGAGCCCTGTCCTCCTTTGCATATTGTCACCCTAGCCAGCATAGCTAATGTTGGGAGATGATGGGAGTTGTAGGCCAAAATATCTGAGAGCCACAAGTTGTCCACCCTTGATCTAAATCAGTGGTCTTCAACTGGTCCAGACCTGGCACCCACCTCAAGGTCCCAAACTGCAACACAAGACCCACTTTCACAGTTTTCTCCATGCCAAGCATGGCAGCAACAGCTTTGCTTTGATCCTTCTCAACTGGTCTTGCGACCCACTTCTAGGTCATGATGCACCAGTTGAAGACGACTGATCTAAATGGACGTAAGTGTGCTTGCTAGCTAGTTCCAAAAACAAAGCAAGGACCATGTTCCATGAATTAGGAATCAGCATATATCTGTTTCTCCCAATTTGATGCCCTCAAGGTGCTGGCTGGGGGTAATGGGCATTGTAATCCAACACATCTGCAGGGCACCAGGTAGGGAAGAGACAGTAAACATCAACGTAATGTCATAGTGTTCAAGCCTGAAATGGAGGAACAAAGCACCTCCTGTAACTATGCGGGTGTTTCTTTTTCGCTCCTGAAATGCTTGCATTCTCCCATCTACAGAAGTTAGCCCTGGATGGGGTTACATTCCTAGAGATGTCGGACCTGGCCACAGTGACACATGCCTTAGTTACATCCTGATTGGATTACTGTAACACGCTCTACATGGGGCTGCCTTTGAAGAGTGTTCGGAAACTCCAGCTGGTTCAAAGAGCTGCAGCCAGATTGTTGACCGGGGCTGGTTACAGGGAGCACACAACTCCCCTGTTAAAACAGCTCCACTGGCTTCCAGTCTATTTCCGGGCACAATTCAAAGTGCTGGTTATGACCTATAAAGCTCTATATGGTTTGGGTCCAGGTTATTTGAAAGACCGTATTCTCCCTTATGAGCCTGCCCGTGCTTTGAGATCTTCTGGAGAAGCCCTTCTTTCAGTCCCACCTTCTTCACAGGCACGCTTGGTGGGAACATGGGAGAGGGCCTTCTCGGTGGCTGCTCCGGTGCTCTGGAACTCTCTTCCCAGGGAAGCTAGGGTGGCTCCCTCCTTGGTGGGCTTTCGGAAGCAGGCTAAAACTTTTTTGTTCAAGCAGGCCTTTGGAGAATAATCCAGCCCTCCATCTATGTTAATGTCTTATAATTTTGTTGTGTATTTTTTAATTGTTTATGGTTTTGTTTCCCTCCCCCCCCCCATGTATATTTTAAACTTTGTAAGGTTTGAGGCCCAGGATTGGGCAAAAGGCGGGATAATCATCATCATCATCATCATCATCATCATCATCATCATCATCATCAGGATATTCCACTATGAAAGTGGTTTATAAAAGGCAGGAACCACACTACTGCTTTATAGCAGTATTGAAGTGCACCGACACATACCATATACCGCTTCCATAGCCCTATATCCTGCTTGGTGTAGATGTGTCAATGGGCCCCAACAGTTGTCAGTGCACTTCATTACCACTACAAAGCAGTAGTGTAGATCCTGCAGTGCACTTCAATACCGCTATAAAACAGTAGTGTGGCTCCTGCCTTTTATATGCCACTTTCATAGTGGAATATCCTGCTTGGTGTACATGAGCCCTGGGATATGGCAGGGGTTTGTAGACTTGAACCTTGCAAGATCTAATTTGTATTATACTAGAAACCTGAGTTCCACCAATCAAAACCAGGTTCAAAATTGCTGCTCGTGCGGTTGGACATAGACATACACTAAGAAGTAATGTGTTCATAAATGACCTGAAATTAGGGGTGAGCAGTGAGGTGGCTGAGTGTGCCGATGACACCAAATTAATTAGGTAATTATTTCCTTTTTGTTTTGTTGAAAGAAAAAGGAATGCCAAGGACTTCCATAAGGATCTCTTTAAACTAGGGGAATGGGCATTAAAATGGGAAATGCATTTCAGTGTAAACAAGTTTAAAGTGATGCACACTGGGGAAAAAGACAAGAAAAAACTAACTTCCCTTAGATGCTCATAGAGTGTGACCTAGCAGTGACTGAACAAGAAAGGGATCTTGGGCTTGTGACAGATAGCCCGTTAAAACCATTGACCCAGTGCACAGTGGCTGTGAAAAAAGGCAAATTCCATGTTGGGGATCATTAAGAAAGGAATCAAAAATAAAACTGTCAATATAATGCCTTTATGCCAGACCGCTTTTGATGCGGGTGGAGTTTAGTTATTGCTCTTGGTAACCTTGTGATATATTATGTGATTGTTTGGGACTGATATTTCATTGTATTATGCTGCTCTTCTATTTATTAGATGTTATGGAAAGTTAATCTGGTTTTAATGTGGCCTCCAACTTGGTACTCATGGCACTCCTCTCTTGGCGTCACAGATATTTTTCCTATTTTTTTTTTTAAACTGGGAGGTTGGCATGCTACAAAGCAAAGTGATGTCCTCTAGACCCATCCTTATTTTCAGAGCGTTTTCAGAAGGGGAGGAGGGGAATTGCGTTTCCCTACCGTTGCTTTGCCTCTTGCTTCTGTCCCACAATAGGGATGAGCAGCTTCCTCTTTTTTCACACGGGGAAGCAAGTAGTGACTAAGTGGCCCATTCAGGCGGCGTTTTTGTAGTGCAGCTTTTCCTGCACACAGCAGGAAATGGCGCCAATTATTGTCAGAGCCAAAAAGAAACGGATTTTCCGGGTCGTATTTTGTAGCGGAAAAAACAGCAGAAGAAGCGGGAGGCGTGCAGGAGGATCGCCAAACTGACCCACGAAGGTCTGAGAGTAGCCAGTCACGAGCATGCGATAAAACGCTCGTCTAAAGATGCTCTTATTCAAAGGAGTGGTTTTGTGTTTGGGAGTTCAGATCCCACCTCTACATTGTACTTAGCTTCTTCAGCACATTAGTTTTCTTTTAGACTCACCAGTTTTCCTTCTGGGAAATTAGTGTTTTGTGCCTGGCCATGCCACCATGGCAGTGTTTTTGAACTGGCAAGTCCCCCCCCCCCCGCCCAAGGCAGCCAGTTTGGGAGAGTGCCCACAACACTCTCTCAAAAACCCAAATGCGCCCACTGACCCAAAATGGCTGGGGACCCTTGCTTTGTGGTATTCTATTCGTTGTAATTTTTGTGGTGCACTTAGGCCCATAGTAGCATTTGTTATTTCATGGTGGAATTTACCCACTCCTTCCTTTTCTGCTCCAAGCTGCCTGCTCCTGCCCTGAAGACGCTTTTCTCATATTGGCTCTGAAGATGTGTTTGTGTGTAAGATGCAACTGGGCCTTTACAGGATGCAATTTTAAAGCATCACCCTGAAAATAAATAAGCATATGCTGGAAAGAATGCAAATGCTCTCACCAAGATGAGATGAGCTATTTCTGATTTATATCTCCTCCCTGAAAACAGAAGGGGGGAAAAGCAGTTCTCTTGTCAAGAGAATGCAGCCTGTAATCCAAGCTTCTGCAGCCGGTTGCTTTTTCAGATCAGGTTTCTGCAGTTTGTAATGCGATAGCCATTTATCTTGCCTCGGCATTATTTCTTTATTGAAAGCAGATTTTCATATAACAGCTCTGGAACATCAGTGATACCTTCTCAAGACAATCTGAAGCTCTCATCAGTGACTTCCCAAAGCTCCCATGCTTCTGGGTGGAAGAGAAGTGTGAAAAGAGTGTTGGAACAACTCTTTTTTTTATTTATTCATTAAATTTATATACCGCCCCATAGCTGAAGCTCTCTGGGCGGTTTACAAAAGTTAAAAACAGTGAACATTAAAAAAAGTATACAAAATTTAAAACCATCAAAAATATAAAAGCAACAGTATAAAACTACACTATCCATTTAAACAACAATAATTCTGGGTTCCATTAAAAAACAAACAAACTTAGCATATGTTGTTACATGCTGTTAAATGCCTGGGAGAAGAGAAAAGTCTTGACTTGGCGCCGAAAAGATAACAATGTTGGCACCAGGCGAGCCTCATTGGGGAGATAATTCCATAATTGGGGGGCCACCACTGAAAAGGCCCTCTCCCTTGTTGCCTTGTTTTCCATGTTGTGCTAGCAGACGTACAGAATGAAAAAAAGTGCTATTATGAGTGGTATTCTGCCCTCCTTAGGAGCTAGTCCTCTAACGATGAATGCTAATCACTGGGCAATTTAAGAAGTTCATCAGACGAGCGTTTTATCACACTCTCTCTACTGCCCACTTACGGATGTACGTGCATCCTTTGGACAACGTCCACTTACTGTGCACCTCCTGCTTCTTTAGCTTATTTTTCCGTCACAAAATAGACCCCCTAAAAACGACTTTCTTTTTTTTTTTAAAAAAAGGAATGTACTGCTGTCTCCTGCTCTGTGCAGGAGAAGCAGCGCGATCAAAACAACCCACTGAATAGGCCACGTGCACATTGTTTACATCCTCGTTCAAAAGAGGAAGTAATGAGGGACAAAAGCATGGGTGGAGAAGCAACAGTAATGAAACGTGATTTCCACCCGTGTGATTATGCTCTAAGACAGCAAGGAAATGCAGGTCACACACACCTCCTTGCTAGGGCAGGGTGGATCTGAGACCAGCATTACACCGTCAGGTGTGTGCAAAGAAGGAGAAAAAACACAAAAACCAAAGAAGCAGATTGAAGTTGGCAAGAGAAAGAAAAACAGTTTTTGGAGTTGGCTAGCAAGAAAATGTTTTAAGAACCTTAAACATGCTGGTGTTTTTTGTTTGTTTGTTTGTTGTGGGGTGAGGCGGGGTCAGCATTAATACCTGGCACCCTCAGGCAGCTTCCATAATCACATCATGCCAGCAGGAAGCACCAGCACTGGTTCCTGGCCTGGCCTGGCCCACCCATGCTGGGTAGTGAACTGCTACAAGCTACCATTTTTAATTTCCCACAATGCTAGGCTGACCATATGAAAAAGAGGACAGGGCTCCTGTATCTTTAACAGTTGTATAGAAAAGGGAATTTATTTATTTATTTATTTATTACATTTTTATACTGCAGAATAGCCAAAGCTCTCTGGGTGGTTCACAAAAATTAAAATCATGAAAAGCACACAAAACGAGCAACAGTCTAAAAACACAAATACAAAGTACACTATAAAAAGCACAACCAGGATAAAACCACACAGCAGAAATTGATATAGATTAAAATATGGAATTAAAACAGCAAAGTTTAAATTTAAGTTAAATTAGGTGTTAAAATACTGTAAAAATAAAAAGGTCTTCAGCTGGCGACGGAAAGAATACAGTGTAGGTGCCAGGCAAACCTCTCTGGGGAGCTCATTCCACAGCCGGGGTGCCACAGCAGGTGTCATTTGTATGCATGCAGCACCTGGTGAAATTCCCTCTTCATCACAACAGTTAAAGCTGCAGGTGCCCTGACCACTCTAATATAGCTCCTGCAGCTTTAACTGTTGTGATGAAGAGGGAATTTCACCAGGTGCAGCATGGCTACAAATGACACCTGATTAAATTCCCTTTTCTATATAACTGTTAAAGATACAGGAGCCCTGTCCTCCTTTCCATATGATCACCCTGCACAATGCCCCAGGGTGATGCCACATCGGGTGCCCCCGAGGTATTGTGGGGAATTTAAAATAATGGCATATAGCTGTCTGCTGCTGAGAAAGGCCCATAGGTGAGGGAGGGCAATTGGTTGAAAGCCCCCTCAAATACTGCTATAAAGCAGTAGTGCGGCTCCTGCCTTTTATATACTGCTTTCATACCGCCTTCATAGTGGAATGTCCTGTTTAGTGTAGATGAGCCCATAGTTTGAGTGTGTGGGTCAGTGGGTTAGGATTCTGAGAAGAGATGTAGGCCACAGCTAGACCTAAGGTTTATCCTGGGATCATCCCGGGTTCGCCCCTGCCTGAGCACTGGATCCCCTTGTGTGTCACCTAGATGAACAGGTTTGACCCCTGGACGATCCAGGGATAAACCTTAGGTCTAGCTATGGCTGTAGAGAATTGAAGTGGGTTATGATTCTGTGAAGTGAAGGGTAGAAGTGGGGTAGAGAGAAGTGGATGATTACATGAGAATAAAGATAGTTGAGTTATAGACAGTAGTATTATATAGTGGAACCTTGTCAGAAAGAAATGACAGAAACCAATACGCTTAGAACCTTATAACCATACGCATTTCAACTGAGAAAACCATTAAGCTTGTTCACGCACTTAATAAATTCCAATTACATTTAAACAACTGGTGTGGTCTGCGGTGGGGTGACTGAGGAGAGAACAATTAATGATGGCAGCAGAATGGGAAACTGAGGGCTAGGTTGCTGGGCTGTGGGGACTGAAGGATAACGGCGAGACAGGAGTAGCAACAGTAGGCCAAAACCCTCAGCACAGTGGGTATTGAAGTGGTCCTGGGTGCTAGTGACATGGATAGTCCTGCCAGGTAGCTTGTGGGCATCTCAGGTGAAGCCAAGACGACACAGGACATCACAAAAGCAACTAGGAGTATTGTGGCACCTTAAAGGGTAACAGATTTATTATGACATAAACTTTCATGGTCTGGAATCCACTTCGTCAGATGCATGACGTGCTGGTGGAGCTCTGTTGTAGCTCAATGGTTTAGCACCCGCTTTGCACGCAGCAGTTTCCAGGAGAGTCGCTGCCAGTCAAGTGTCAGTAATACTAGACTAGATGGACTCATGATCTGACTCAGTATAAGGCAACTTCCTAGGTTGTCCTCCTTAAAAGCAGACTAAAAAAACAAGCAAACCAGTTTGCTCACACTAGCTATAAGTGGTGGCCTTATGCAGGTTTTTGTTTTCCTCTCCTGGTATATATTATTCGTGACTGGAATACATAATTAGGGGTGCACATGATGATTTAATTCTTGATGGCACTGCATCGGCATACTTTGGAGTATGAAGGTTGGCACTGCAGGCTAACCTGTGGGACAAATGGAGGACGTGGGGCTGCAACAGCTGGAGCATTTGGGACTCCCGGCCATTAGATGCTCTCTGACCAAGTTATTCATGCCTGTGACTCAGCCAGGCACTGCCAGTTTCCAAACCATTGGTCTCTCTCTCTCTCTCTCCCTCTCTCTCTCTCTCTCTCTCTCTCTCTCTCACACACACACACACACACACTGACACAACAACTTAGCAATAATAAGATTCTGGACTAAACAGCTGAAGGCAGAAGAGTTCACTTTTGGCCAGTATTTTCAGTCAGTTAGCTGATGACCATCACATCAAGTGATGATCTGCAATGCAGGGGTGTTGTTAGGCTTGGGCCTGAATCTATTTCCCCAGGAACCTGAGTATCTGCTGATACCAATGGAAGATGTCTTTCTTACCTTAGTTGCCAAGCAGGGGGAGATTTTCAAAGGGGACTGCAGCTGGGGAGTGAAGGGTTAATGCTACTCTCTACCCACATGACACACAAGCCCCCCACATGACAATTAAATTTAGGCCTAATCTACACCAAGCAGGATATTGCACTATGGAAGCTGTATGAAAGCAGTATATGTTATATGTCGATGGGCCCCAACAGTTGTCAGTGCACTTCAATACCGCTATAAAGCAGTAGTGTGGCTCCTGCCTTTTATATACCGCTTTCATAGTGCAATATCCTGCTTGGTGTAGTTTAGGCCCCAGTGGAGTGAACTCCACCCATGCCAAGGGAAGCTTTTCTTCTAAGCTTAATTGCATGAGGTGGGGACAATTTTCCTTCCAGAGGGAAAGAGAAAGAAGTGTGAGGAAGGCCAAGAGATTGCAAATCAATGGTAACTGAAGGGGAACTACTGATTTGGGATGATCTGGAGCAAGGTGCAAATGAATTGAATAATTTAGTTTGTTTTAGGTAATTTGGATGTGAAATCAATTGGCTGGTTTTGCCCACTGTAAAATTTTAATATTTCCCAGTAAACTGCATAAATACATATTAATTAGCATGTGCAAATTTAATGCAGATTTGTGTCCTATGGGCTCAGGCAACAAATCTTTTAATTGCCAGTAGCAACACTCGAGATGCAATGAGTGAATAAGCCATCCTGGCTCTTAACGGTGGAGATAAAAATGTTCATACCATTCAATGCAATATTAATCAGTGGAGAAAGTTTAGGCCCACTATCAGTATGCAACATTCTCAGTGTCCCAGCATAGCCAACCATGAATATTTGTCCTGCTGGCCTTGGACCCCCTTTCTTTTCTGGTGCTCTGATAAGCGCCTGGAGGCCAAGTCTGGGTGCTGGCTAGCATTTTTTTTTTAAAAAAAAATATTGTTTATTGAAAGTTTTGAGATTTTTAAATTCTCCTCCCTCCAAAGGACACACTTCTTTTGTACTAAAGATCAGCCTTCCCCTACCTGGTATCTCTCCTGATGTTTTAGGCTTCAGGTCCCATTGTCCTCAGCCAGCATGGCCAATGGTCAGGAATGCTGGGAGATGTAGTTCAAAACATCTGGAGGGCACCAGGTTGAGGAAGTCTGATAGACTGACGTAATGGGAGCTTGCAGAGTAGCAGTGGAACATAATGGATCCTCTCCTAACCAAATAATACATTTATTTATTTATTTATTTATTTATTTATTTATTAATTAAATTTATATACCACCCCATAGCTGAACCTCTCTGGGCGGTTTACAAAAGTTAAAAACAGTGAACATTAAAAAGTATACAAAATTTAAAAACATCAAAAATATAAAAACAACAGTATAAAACAACAGTATCCATTTAAACAACAACAATTCTGGGGTCCGTTAAAAAACAAACAAACTCAGCAGATGTTGTTAAATGCTGCCTGGGAGAAGGCATTTCACATTTGTTGGGTGTGGGTGTGTGTCACCCTCTGCTCTTTTGTGTGTTCTCACATACCTTCCAATATTTTCCTCTGCTGAGGTGCAAAGAGAGAGCGAGAGATAAAGATAAAGATGAGAACACGTTTAATGTCGTCGCCGTGGGTCAGCCATATTAACCCAACATTCATTGAAGATGGCATGCAAATTGTAAAAGCCACCCAGGAGAATTCCAAGGGTGGATTTACTGGGGACATGCTGCGAAAGTAGCAATCAATATGAAAGTGTTCTTATTTAATAAATAAATAAATAAATAAATAAATAAATAAATAAAGTGTGCTTTACTTTTTTGAAATCCAATATTCTGAATCAGTCTTTCCTAATTTCTGGCTGCTCATACACACTTCTTTTTGTCTGAATTGAAATTTGAGACACAGCTAAAAGCATTTTAGAGTAAATTCTCCCCCAACACACCTATGTTTTCTGCATGGATCACTGATCTGGGTGTGCTCGCAGAGCGATGCAAGCCTAGTGCAATAACCATGGAGAGATTCAACAGGCAGCATCCTCTAAGGGCAACTAATTCTACTGCGTATCTACTCTTGAGTATGATTCAGTCACTCCCAATGTAAAGACATAGCAGAACTGACTGGAAGGAGATCTATTCAGAGCAATGACTCAGGCAGGCAGGGCTGGTTTTAAGGGCAGATGATCTGGTTTCAGGAGGGTGCTGACCTCAGGGGGCGCCTGTCATGGACTATCTACTCAATTACTCAGCTAATTTCCACCCTTGGAAATTAGCTGAGTATGTACCCCTACTGCTGCGATGCCACTGAAATTTGGAGGAGCAAATTTGGTAGCCTGGTGGTGGCAAAGCAATTGGCCATTTCACACCCAAATGTGATGGACAGAGGGCCAGAATTGCCTTGTTTTAAAACTACATTGGGCCTTTCTCGGCCTCCATCGTGTCGTGCTGCCAAAATTCGACAGCAAACTCCTAGGGGCTGTCTATATGCCGGTGGTGCTGCATCACGCAGCCGTCAACTCACAGCCACTACGCGGCTTTTTGTCAAAGCTGCATGGTAAAAAAGTCAGGAACTTACCCTGACTTTTTTCTTCAAAGTGAGGTCACCACGACCGTGGTGGATGGCAACCCCTGATTGGTTAGCAGAAGCTGGGCAGAAGGCATGGTTGCGTTAATTAACTTCTCTGATGCTGCGTTAATTCACCCCACTTTATATCCGAAACTGCACATTTGCTCTAATGGGGCAAAATTGGGGTGGGGGTGGTCTCACAGGGAGAGCACCCCCACATTTCACCCCATTAGAGCAAACTGTCAGGGAATGCAGAAGACCTCAATTTTTATAAATGGAAGATGCCCAGCTGTGCATTAGCCCAGAGAGTTTCAGCTATGGGGCAGTATATAAAGTTAATAAGTAAAAAAATCTCCCTGTACAAAATGCACAGACCTCCCTTCAGATCTGGCCCTGGATAACTTGGGATTTTTTGCTTCTTCTCAGGCCATAGCTAGATGGGGCTTTTTCCCAGGGCGATCCCTGAGATTGTCCCTGTGAGTTCACATGACGCACAAGGGATCCCGGAATCAGGGGGTGATGATACCTCCCTAGCCTTGGGATATGGCCCTACACTTCAGGCCCACTTTTTCCACAACTGCAGAAAAAGTGTGGCCCACCATCACGGTTTGTCCCATCTCCTCATGATTCCTCACAAGGAGCTGTGACCTGCGCCCATCGGGGGTGGGGTGGGGAGAGCGGGAAAATGTTTTTTTTTTAAATAAAAAAACACTTACCTTTTGCGCATGAGCGCTCGTGCACCCCTTCCTCTTTAATAAAAAAAACCAAAATGGCGGGTGTGATGTCCTCTCCCTCTGAGGTCGTCATGCACCGTGTGTAAACAGAGGGGGAGATTTTTATCACGAAAACTTTACTCCTCTGTTGTGCTAGACCAATTATTATTATTATTTATTTATTTATTTCTTACCCGCCTCTCTGATTTCTTACCCGCCTCTCTAGTAGGTTTAGCTGAGGCCTCAGAACAGTGGTCATAATGTGGGGAGGGTGGAAGCTATTACTTTTGCCCCCCCCCCCCGGAAGTATTTTTCCCCCTGCGTTTTAGGGACAGCCAGCTCTCTGGTATAACACTGAAGGAGCAGAGCTGATTTATCATACTGTGGAGAATAAGAGCAATGTGCTTTCCTCGTCAAGATGGAGCCCTGGTTACTTTGCTGCTGCCACATTTCAGTGGACATTTCAAGTTGAACCACAAGCAGACAGGGTGTTACCCACCCCTGGTCTAGAGCCAACCCTACCTTTATTTATTTAGTTTATTCATTTCTCACGGCTCTCTAGCAGCTCTCTGATGCTACACAGTTTGGGAATTATTGATTTAAGTAACAATGAATCCCATGGCATCTTACAAAAGTAGCAGATGGATTGCGATAAAAGCTTTTGTGGACTAGAGCCCACTTCATCAGATGCGTGAAATAGCATCTCAGTAGTAGGTGCACTAGATAGTAGCTCATATGGGTTTTCCTGATGTGAAGGATAAAATCTATCCTGCGGGTAATTTCTGGCTCAGCAGTAGCAGAGGCAAGCAGAATGGGGTGAGGATATTACAGTAGTTCACAAAGTAGGCATTAGTCAGCAGTATCTACTGTACTAAAACAAGGCAAAAGGCTATTTTGGGGATGTATCAGCAGAAGTAATATATCCAAGAAACTGTAGAAGAACATTGCTATGGGCAGAATTGAAAGGTCAGGTGGAATGCAATGGCTACCTTCGGTAACGGATTTTGAGAAAGATGGATACAAACAGATTCCATGGGAAATTATTCAAACTATGATAGTTTGAATAAAATTATTCAAATTATTGAAAACCGGTGTGGGGTAGTGGTTAGCGTGTTGGACTGGAACTTGGGAGATCCAGGTTCTAGTCCCCATTTAGTCATGAAGCTCACGGGGTGACTTTGGCCCAACATATCTCTCTCAGCCTAACCTACCTCACAGCCTAACCTACTTCACAGGGTTGTTATGAAACGGAGAGGAGAATTACATAAACTGACTGGGGTTCCTTACAGGAGGAAAATGGCGGGATATCAATGTAAAAATAAATAAACTATTTGCATATATTATATGCACAAGCAAAAGACCGTACTGTGTTGTAAGGCAACTGCCTTCTACTGAGTCAGACCACTAGACCACTGCTGGCTCCAGGTTTTGGGGGGCCCTTGGGCAACTCATGAGCCCATTTTCTTATTTACCTTTCGGTTTTCATCTTGATTTACTAATCATAGAATCATAGAATAGCAGAGTTGGAAGGGGCCTACAAGGCCATCAAGTCCAACCCCCTGCTCAATGCAGGAATCCACCCTAAAGCATCCCTGACAGATGCCTGTCCAGCTGCCTCTTGAAGGCCTCTAGTGTGGGAGAGCCCACAACCTCCCTAGGTAACTGATTCCACCGTCGCACTGCTCTAACAGTCAGGAAGTTTTTCCTGATGTCCAGCTGGAATCTGGCTTCCTTTAAGTTGAGCCGGTTATTCCGTGTCCTGCACTCTGGGAGGATCGAGAAGAGATCCTGGCCCTCCTCTGTGTGACAACCTTTTAAGTATTTGAAGAGTGCTATCATGTCTCCCCTCAATCTTCTCTTCTCCAGGCTAAACATGCCCAGTTCTTTCAGTCTCTCTTCATAGGGCTTTGTTTCCAGACCCCTGATCATCCTGGTTGCCCTCTTCTGAACACGCTCCAGCTTGTCTGCATCCTTCTTGAAATGTGCCCTCTTGCCTGAGTTGTTTGGACCTCCTGGGTCTGCAAACACCTTGAAGAACTTCACCTTATTAATTCTTTTGGCAGTGGCACAGTGAACTGTGTCCCCCGAGGCAACAATCACAACGTGTAGCACTAAACTAGCATATATATTATGGCATGAGCTTTGTAGCAGGGTGGGGGGCAGAAGCATAAAGCAGTCACCTAGATGGGTGGGTACAGAGAGAAGAAAAAGGGTTGTCATTGTTTTAAATTGATTGCCATAATTGAGCAGACTTTTTGTCCATCTAGTCTAGCCAGCATAGCACTTGTAAAAGATAGGAGCAGGGCCAGCCCTATAATTAGGCAGAGCCAGGCAGTCGCCTCAGGCAGCATATGCCAGGTGATGGCAGCAAGGTTTTGGAGAAGAGAGTTACATGCCAAGTGGCCTGCCCTATGTCCCCTAAGCTAGCCTGCTGCCATCAGGTGTAGTAAACAATGCTATCCTTGTTACCAGTGATGAAGAAAGATTCAACAGCCAGCCCAGAACATGGAATGAAAGAAGGCACCATCTTGTTCACCTCAGGCAGCAAAATGTCTTCGGCTGGCCCTGGTTGGGAGTTGCAGACCAATAACTTTGGGAGGGCCACAGGTCATCCAGCCCTCGTTTGCCCTGATTGGCCACAGCTCTCCAAGGTAGGGTGACCATGAGAAAGGGAGGACAGGGCTCCTGTATCCTTAACAGTTGCAGAGAAAAGGGAATTTCAGCAGGTGTCCTTTGTATGCATGCGGCACCTGGTGAAATTCCCTCTTCATCACAGTTAAAGCTGCAGGAGCCCTGCCCTCTTTTGTATCTGGTCACGCTAGGCAGGGCTCCTGCAGTTTTGTGTTGAAGAGGGAATTTCACCAGGTGCTGCATACATACAAATGACACATGCTGAAATTCCGTTTTCTATACAACTGTTAAGGATACAGGAGCCCTGTCCTCCTTTCCATATGGTCACCCTACTCCAAGATGTCATGCACAAGTTTTTTTTGTTTTTGTTTTTGCATCTCCTCTCCTGCTGCCTGATTCTTTTAACTGGAGATGTTGGGGATTGAACCTGCACCTTTCTGCATGCAAAGTACATGATATACCACTGAGCTAAGGGTTCAGACATACAATTTATAGGCTGCCTTATACTCAGTGTTATCTGGGCAGCTTAAAGGGATTAAATCAAACAACATTTCAATAGAACAATAAAGCACAACCAGTATAACACAATTATAAAATCACAAGTGACTGTAAAACAGAAAACAGGATACCATGCAGAGGACTAGTTTCTCTCCCCCCCCCCACAGATGTTGTTGGACTACAACCCCCATGTACTCTGACCATTGGTCATGATGGCTGGGGCTGCTGGGAGTTGTAGCCAGCAATAGCAGACCGCCTTTACTATTCACTCCCAGCCAACCCCTGAGCTCTTCTAAGGAGGCCTTACTGGTTGTTCTGCAACCAACCAAATGTTGCTAGGTAACAACACTTAAGCAGGCCTTCTACGTAGTGGCACCCACCTTCTAGAACACTGTCCCGTGCAAGGTTCAAAAGACAGGAACTGTAGTAATTTCAAACACTTCTTACAAATATATTTTTCACACCTTTTTCCTAATCTGTAATGGATTACATCACTATCCTGTTTTATTGTAATTCTTGCTGTACAGGTGTTGTTGTTTTTAAAAATATTTTATACTGTATTTTACATATGTAAACCTTTTGGGGTTTAAAAAGAATTAAGTGGTATACTAAAAAGAAAGAAAGAAATAATATTTGGTGAGGTACAGGTCCCCCCAACCCTGACTTACAGAAAGCAGGGGAGTACAGAACACAGAATAATGGGCTCAAGTTACAGGAAGCCCGGTTCCGGCTGAACATCAGGAAAAACTTCCCGACTGTAGAGCAGTACGACAATGGAAGGTTGTGGGCTCTCCCACACTAGAGGCATTCAAGAGGCAGCTGGTCAGCCATCTGTCAGGGATGCTTTAAGGTGGATTCCTGCATTGAGCAGGGGGTTGGACTCGATGGCCTTATAGGACCCTTCCAACTCTACTTTAACAGTCTATAAATTTAATTTTAAATTTGCTGTTTCAAATTTGTATTTTAAATTTTTATTTCTGCACTGCTTTTATCCTGGTTGTGCTTTTATATTGCATTTTATATCATGTTTTTATACTGTTTGTTTTATACTTTGAATGGTTTTAATTTTTGTGAGCCACCCAGAAAGCTTCGGCTGTTGGGTGGTACAAAAATCCAATAAATAAATAAATACTATTCTATCATTCTAAAAGAGGGCAGGGTTCCTGCACCTTTAGTGTAGAAGAGTGTGGGCTAGCTTACACAACAAGCTGCCCTTGCTGAAATCCCTCTTCTACACAACTATTCAAGGTGCAGTAGCCTTGTCCTCGTTTGTACTCAGCTTCATTATCTGGAGCAGATCTTAAAGTTCAGAGGGAGGTTCCAGGATGAAGCCCTGAGTTGGATTTTTGTAGGAAATGTGACACTGTGAAGCTTGTTCTCAATAAACATTGGGAGTGGCTAGCCCATTACAGAAAGCATTTATCCCTGTGCAATTGTTTGCTTCCTAATCTTGCTCTGCCTATTCATTACCAGTCAGGAGTAGGTCACACCCACACTGTTTGGCGCTTGGAATCATTTCATTGGAATCTGTGCTAATTTTTGCCCTGCAAACAGCTGCAACAATACCTCCTGGTAGCTCTTGCATCGCGTGGTCTTTAGGTCTCTGTAAAACAAATTATAATGTAGGGTGACCATAAGAAAAGGAGGACAGGGCTCCTGTATCTTTAACAGTTGCATAGAAAAGGGAATTTCAGCAGGTGTCATTTGTGTGCATGCAGAACCTGGTGAAATTTCCTCTTCATTACAACAGTTAAAGTGCAGGACCTATACTAGAGTGACCAGATTTAAAAGAAGGCAGGGCACCTGCAGCTTTAACTGTTGTGATGAAGAGGGAATTTCACCAGATTCCCTATAAATACAAATGACACCTGCTGAAATTTCCTTTTCAATACAACTGTTAAAGATACAGGAGCCCTGTCCTCCTTTTCATATGGTCACCCTAGTTATTTCTCCTTGCTCACCTTTTCACCTGTGCCAGCTTGCGCTTCCTGGTATCACCACTGCACTCTCCCCCACAACTCCCCTTTTTCTCCCCCCTCCGGTTCATTGGTTCTTATGGTTGATGGACATTGTGATGGGTGTGGGCGCCTCCTCCCCCCGCTTGCTCTGTTTTTGTTGTCTACTGTTTTAACAATTTATCATTTGATCGATTAGGCACCATTTCTGCCTTTCGAGGGGGAGAAACAGCAATGAGAATGGAGTTGAAACAGCAGAAGTCCATTCGTGTGACTCAGCACAAGTCTGTTCGTTTGAGCCACTCAGCATGCCTTTGTCTTTCATCAGCAAGACTGCCCTTCAACGAACACGCCTCCACAAAAGCAGGTCATTCTGACACAGCGTGAGAACGGCAATACACAGGGACGGAAGAGAGGTTTTATCCCGCATGGAGGGGGGGGAAAAAACAGACTTTCCCTGCTCTAGAAAAACATGGAAAATGGAGGGGAAGAGGCAAGATGACTGCAGGGCAAGGACAACATCATTAAATTGTGGGGCAAAACGGTAAACAAGGCAGGTCGAAGGTGCAATAAAACGCTGGTGAGATGGAGCTCTAAATTAGCCTTTGCCTGTGTTTAATATTGGGTTTAATTTGTAAATTACACATATTGGCTCTAAAAAGAATCCTTTCACTATTAGAGGCTCCTCCTTTCACCCTTTTCTGTTCTTGATAATGACTTTTCTTCCTGCCCATACTTTGTTCCTCCCCCGCCACCCTGCTTCTTTCTCTGTCCAGAGCTCTCCTGCTGTGTGCAAGAGAAGCTTCATCTGTTGTTACTGCAGAAAAGGATTACTGCCAGGACTACTGTTGGCACCATCTGCAATGAGCACATAATTCCCTTCCTGGCTGAGTTAGCCTGGCCTGCCAGGCCATTTCCACATAGCTTCAAGATGCTTCCTCCTGACCCATGAAGCCACGTGGAATCTTGAGCAGAACCCACCGTCAAAATACTGCAGTCCCAAGCACTTCACGTGTTCCCTCCTTGCGATGTGCGATCGAAAGGACTAAAGCTTGCATGGCTGGGTCATCAAGCAACTTGGCATGGCATCTTGACGTCTAGACAGAGCCTTTATTGCTAAGCAGCTGACGGCTGTCCTTTTGTCCTTTGCCCTTTGTTTTCTGGTTAGCAGCATGACATCAGAGATTACATTTTGATTCATTTTGTAAGGTGTTCCAAGGTGCCTCAGTGAAGACAAAGAAATCAGTGTCACACTTAGATTTTTCCATCATCAAAGATAAATTTTAGATATAGGAACATAGAAAGCTGCCTAATACTAGGGCCCTTTCTACATCTAAGGATTATCCCAGGAAAATAGAGGGATCATCCCTGCATGCTCCCGGGATCCCTCGTGAGTCATTTTGATGCACAAGGATGATCCCAGGATGATCCCGGGATAAATGGCTGGTGTAGACATGCCCTAAGTGAGTCTATTGATCCATCTAACCCAGTATTGCTGACACTGGCTGACAGCAGCTCTCCAGGGTTTCAGGCAGGATTCTTTCCTAGCTCTAACTGGAGATGCCAGGGATTGAACCTGGGAACGTCTGCATGCAAAGTGGGTGCTCTGCCACTGAGCTATGGCTCCTCCTGCCTCCATTTTCTCAATTCAGACTTAACACCAAATCTAGGGTTTGGTAATGAGCATTTCGTGTGGGGGAGGAATCGCAGCCAGGGTGGGGAAATTGGGGGCGGGGGGAGCGGGGAACCCTTTAAAAAAACAACACAGTTGCCGGTGGTGCGCTCCTGCACACCTGGCCCTTTAAGTCTAAAACAAAATGGTGGACACGACGGGGCTTTCCTGTAGTGGGGATAGGAGCGACAGCCCGCGCTACTTGTAGCGCAGGCTGGCCCCTCCACAAGCCCGGATTTTCAGGTAGGTCTAGCAAGGCCCTTAGTCACCAGACTCTTCACCTCCCTTGGACTAGCAGAAGCCCTGATGCAGCCCTGCCAGGATCTTAATACAGGTCTGCGTGATTGCCAACTCTCACAGTGCAACAAGATGTGATAGCATGACCTCCATGATCAGAACTCCTGCTGTCTTTTCAACATATAATAGCAGTTATAGGAGCATCCTTGGATCCGATTGGGGACGCACTCTGGGATTAACCCTTTTCCTCCAAACTATTTTCTGGATGGAATTCTCCCCCCAGAAGCTGCTATTTTGCCCTTCAGATACCCAGAAATCGAACAGGTGTAGCTTTTCCTAGTATGGTGATGCAACGATGGGGAAAGTACTTATGGTATAATTTCTACGGAATACGCAGTTATTAGTAGAGACACATGCCCTGCCATGCCCTAAACTGGTAAAAGGCTTCAATGTATTCTGATCCCATAATGCAGGACCAACTCTACCTGAAATTTTAAAGAAAGTTTGTTTTTTCTAAGTAAATGGACACTCATACTTGGAAAAAACATTAGCATGTGGTGAGAGAGAGAGACTCTCTGAGCTCGCTTTCTTTCTCAAATAATTGGCTCAGTTTCAACTCTCCCTATATTTAGCTATACCTAATCAGCAACCAAGTCAGTTCCCTGAAATATCCAATTAGCCCCTGATAACAAAATGAAATTGTTCCTGTTCTTAAACATTTCTGTGGGGGCCTCTTGTTTCTCCTGCCTTCTCATTACAGAAGAGTTTTCCATCAGCACAACATAGTGACATTAATAGGAAATTAATGTCAGAAGGAACACAAGCGATGAGACCTCTGTGAAATTACTGCTGCACAGCACAGTGTAGCTGCAAAATGCCAGCAATCACTTGAAGCATTCTGAAAATGCCCCCAGTGGGATGCGATTGATTTTGCGCTCGCATAGAGGTTCTGGAGTAATTTTTGCAAGAGAGGAAACTCTGCAGGATATTTATTTTTAGGACCGGGTTCTCTGTAAGCACTAATATTTCTGGAATGAGGTCACGTATTCAAGCTGGTCAAATACAAAAAGTGTTCAAAGATTGTCAGTCAGGCTCAGCACAGATCAAAAGAACTACAGTAGGCACCCTTCGCTGGCCAAATCTATTGAATGCCTGCAATGTGCAACTGCAGTGCATGAAAGGCAAACGTTCCTATTTAAAAAAAAACCGCGTTGCTTACAAGCTGTTTAGCAAAGGCTCAGAGATGGACTATTATTTTAGAGTGCATCAGCTTCAGTAAAACAATACTAATATATTAGTCTATAAGCCGAATATAAGAAACCCATAGCCATTTTCTCACTTGAGTTGAAAAATAAACCCTTATGCAGTTTGTAAGAATTTCCAGAGGGGTAGCTGTTTTAGTCTGCTGCAGCAAAAGAAATGAAGAGTCTTGCAGTACCTTAAAGAAGGACACTTTTATTATGGCATCAGCTCTCTGTCATAATGTATTTGTGAGTCTTTAAAATACCACAAAACTCTTTGTTGTTTCTGAGTTAAGTAATGTCATGCAGAGACTCCATTTAGGGAAGGCAAAATGTGCAGGGTTAATATGATTTCCAGTCTATTGGTTATTGCAAGGTATACACACACACACACACACACACACACACACACACACACACACATATACAGGGCCGGTGCTACCATAGAGGCCACTCAGGCGGCCGCCTAGAGCGCCAAGCTAAGAGGGGCGCCAGGCACAACGCAGCACTCACGCATGTTGGCTGTGAGCTGGGCCGGCCCGAGGATTCAGCTGGGCCTGGGTGGGCGAGATGGCGCCCCGCACCCGCCCAGCCGAAGCAAAGCCAGGGACACTGGGTTGGGGCGGCTCCACGATCGGACTTCCGGAACGCGCCCGGAAGAGAGAGAGAGAGAGAGAGAGAGAGAATGTATGGGTGAATGGGGTGCATGGGGTCTTTGAGTGAATGCATGTGTTCATGCGTGTGTTTGTTTGGAGTGAGTGATGCTGAGTGTGTGCGTGCGCGTTTGAGTTGGGGGGGATGATTTGGAGGTGATATTCCTATTAAACAATGCATTTTAGACCCATAGACGTTCCTTTCCAATTTGTTTGCTATAATTGGCATGACGTATTTTTGACACTTTAAAATAAATTTAGCAGTTTTAAGTTTTGTGCTTCTTATTTTTTTCCAGGAAACATATGTTCTTAAAAATCAAAGTTGACATTGGGGGGGGGGCGTGAAAGTAGCTCACCTTGCCTAGGACGCAAAATAGTCTGGCACAGGCCCTGCATACATACATACATACACACACACACACAGAGAGATTCTTAAATACAAAATACTACTCTGCTTTCTAATAGCAGTCGAGTCTGGCTTCACGCAAGTTGGAATAGCTCTTACTCTGATGCAGCAAAGTCAGAGTTGGACACGTTGTGCCTACCCCAGTGTCTGCTGACACCCCTAGGCACTGCCTCTGCCATTGTGCACCCCTATAGCCCCCTTAGGGAGCGATCTGCCTTCTTCATGCTCCTGAAGGGGCTCCCCCACAGAAGGGGGCAAGTGAATAACTCCACTCTCAGCCTACTAATCTCCCTGGCTCCAAAAGTTATGGACTGGTTAAGGAAGTCTGCCCCTAGTGTCTGAAGATGTTCTGCAGGCTTCAACCACGTTTCAATTTACTAGGCTGCAATGCTATGCAGGTTTAAATAGACAAAAAGTTCAACAGTTCCCAGCATTCCCCAGCCAGGGTTCCCTTCATCGTAAAAATGTATAGGATGAAGGGGTGAAAAATGACAGAATGGTTACAAACGAAAGAAGACACTGTCAGCAACCCCTGTAAAATTACATGAATCTGGCAGGGCAGTCACACGATAAAATCCTTGTCCGGATCTACCCCAGATGTATGGCTTTTGATCCTCATTTCAGAAACCAAAGAAAGCAAATGCTTTCCTTTCTTCCTCCTGACATCCTTTCATTCATTTGCAGAATTTTATCATGTTCCCATTAATCTTCTGTAGGGTGACCATATGAAAAGGAGGACAGGGCTCCTGTATCTTTAACAGTTGCATAGAAAAGGGAATTTCAGCAGGTGTCATTTGTATATAAGGGGAACCTGGTGAAATTCCATCTTCATCACAACAGTTAAAGGTGCAGGAGTTATACTAGAGTGACCAGATTTAAAAGAGGGCAGGGCACCTGCAGCTTTAACTGTTGTGATGAAGAGAAAATTTCACCAGGTTCCCATATTTACAAATGACACCTGCAGAAATTCCCTTTTCAATACAACTGTTAAAGATACAAGAGCCCTGTCCTCCTTTTCATATGGCCACCCTATCTTTTGTCTTCCCTGTTTGCATTCAAAATATATTATTTTGCTTTCACTTGAGCTCATAAATGGAAACAAAACAAAACAAAATCCAATTTCTACAGCAGCTCTGGGGACAACCTGATTAAGATTAGAGAGGTATCGCAGCTCAAGCCATAGTAACTATGGTGGCCATTTCAAACATATTTTCTTTACCACTGCTCTTCTGGCCCTGGGACAGGAATGCTTGGAAAATCCGACCATTGCAAATTCCAAAACAAACTGATACAAACACTGCACCTCTGGACAAACGTGCAGATTGGAACATGACTATTCATTGGATTTTACATTTCTTCAAATGTGATGCAGTTTTCATCCCTGCATGAGAAGCTACACCTGCCAAAATTCCCTCATCTACACAGCTTTTAAAATGTACAGGAGCCTTCGCCTCCTTTGCATTGGCTTACTCTAAGGGCCCCATTCAAACAACATGCTAAACCATGCTGCTTAACCACAAAATGGTTGCATTCCATTAACCATTTTGTGGTTAAGCAGCATGGTTTAACGTGTTGACTGAACGGGGCCAAGAAGAGCCCTGCTGGGTCAGACCAAGGGTCCATCTAGCCCACCATTTTGTTCACACAGGCCTCAGCTAGACCTAAGGATTATCCCAGGCAAATGGAGGGGTCATCCCTGCCTGCTCCCGGGATCCCCTGTGTGTTATTTGGATGCACAGGGATGATCCTGGGATATAGGCCTGGTCTAGCCATGGCCACAGAGGCCAACCAGTTGCCCCAATGGGAAACCCACAAGGAGGAGATGAGTGCAACAGCACCCTCCTGCCCATCTTCTGTTGGGAATATTGCAGCCTTGTCTGCAGGTTACCGGAAGTGGGCAGAGTTGCATGAGGTGACCGTATGGAAAGGAGGAGAGACAGAGAGAATTGGTGGAGGAGCAACCATCATGTCCAAAACCTGCTGGCTTGTTGCAGCCAAAGGCAGTGGGGAGGGAAATTTTTAAATGTTTCTTTGCTCTTGATTCCAAAGGGAGGAAAATTACTATACCATTGGTGGCATCTTAGGGAAAATGAGATGACTTGGGATCCTTGGCTGCCCCCATCACCGGCAGAACATCTACACCCTCAGAAGATTTTCATACCGGGAAGGGGGAGGCTTCGATGGCATAAGTGCGGTCTATTCCGGCAGGCTTACCCAGCTGAATTTTAAACCTAAGAATTTTAAGATGTTGTGACTGTTATTTTAATATCAGTTTTATATGCTTTTTAAACCAGTTTTATGTATTGTATTGTTGTATTAAATGTTGCTTCCTGCCTTGATCCAGAGGGAGAGGCAGGTAAGAAATAAATTATTATTATTATTATTATTATTATTATTATTATTATTATTATTGCTGGTGGGCCTCCCTCTTCACCAGCAAAGTGGCACTTATGCCGTGTCCTATGGCCCCTGAGCTGGCTGTAAGATTTCCACCCTAAATAAACAAACCAAACTACAGTGATGACTCAGATAAGAGTCCTTGAATCAAGTGACAGGCCTTCAATTAAGATGAAGTTCTTTCTCTCCCCGCACCCACTTTCAATCCAGGATCAGAGTGCCCACGGTGATGTACTGCCTGTTGTTAATTACCACACAGCATTACATGGTTGTGAACTTGAACAATATTACAGCATGTGAGCTGAGCAGCATTAAAAACACGCTGGAATGTCTCTCTCTCTCTCTCTCTCTGAGCTATTTATAGACCAGTTTTGCCATTGGCATTCCTGCCCTGTTGAAGAACCCACGGGACACGCATGATGTCAGGTTTTGACAGCAGCTCCCCAAATGCTGCTGGGTAGGGTTGGAATGAATCAGCGTTATTTCCATGAAAGTCACGCTGTGTAATTTTAACTCTCCTCCCACTCCACACGTCAAGTCCTGTATCCTTCAGCTTCCCAAGAGATAACTCTTCCTTTCTGCTAACCCCATTTCTTCTTCTGCAAACACTGGCTAAGAGGTATTTGATAGCAAACTTTGTCTGCCAACTCACACGCAAATATTAACTTTATATCCAGGACATAGTCAATAATGCCCCTACTTCACCCCACCAAACATCCTAGTGCAGGGATATAAGAACATAAGAGCCATGCTGGATCAGACCAAGGGTCCATCTAGTCCAGCACTCTGTTCACACAGCGGACAACCAGCTGTAGACCAGGGACTCAGAAGCAGGACATTGTGCAACAGCACCCTCCCACCCATGTTCCCCAGCAACTGGTGCACACAGGCTTACTGTCTCAGACACTGGAGGTAGCATATAGCCATCAGGACTAGTAGCCATTGATAGCCTCCTCCTCCAGGAATTTATCCAACCCCTTTTTAAAGCCATCCAAATTGGTGGCCATCACTATATCTTTTGATAATGAATTCCATAGTTTATCACTGCATGATCTGTCCCGAATCTCCCACCAATCAGCTTCAAACGTTGGGACTAATTCAGTTTAGAAGAAACTCTCAGGGACTGCATTCCAGTGGTAGGGTGCCCCAAAACACCAAATACAGGGATATTTAAAAGCTTTTATTGACAGTAACTAAGCCTTAGGGGAGGCATTTAACCCTTTTAGAAAGGGGCGAAACTGTGCAAAAGCCAGAAAACCATCCAACTATTCGCAGTCAGGTGACAGAGGGGGTAGGGTCAAGGAAGGGGTGTGGCCATTGGGGGAACCCCCAGAGGGCAAAATTAGGCCCACAGGCCTGAAGTTTATCACCTCTGCCCTAGTGATCTTTACACATCACAATCCTTAAAGAAATTCATGGATTTGTGCAACAGCTCTGGTTTGGATTAAATTGCAGAGAGAGCCATGTGTTTTCAGAGAATTCATTGTGCTTTCCTCTGATTTCTTTTTAATATTCCTAATGATAACCAGAGGTATCAATGCTCCTGAAAACAGTTACATGTAGTCTGAAACACAAACAGGCGATAACGCTTGTAGAAAGAAACGTACCCCATTCCCTCTCCCAAAAGAAGGAACTGCATCGTCGGTTCCTCAAAAAAGCTGATGGGCAAAGCATGTGTGGTACCACTTGGCTTGGGAGGCAGCTTCTCACACATACCAGCACAGGGAGTAGCAATTGGCATCACTTTGATTTCGCAACACTGGAGGCTTTGTTCAGGTTCCATTCAGATGATTTGACACCGCAAGAGGAGATGGTTAGGTAACAGGTGTTTGTCGGCATCACTGGACATTTCTGCCAGCTCTGTTTTATGGCTCGAACTCAGTGCTGCCAACTGAGGCCTTAGCTAGACCTACCTGAAAGTCTGGGGGAGAGGAGGGGAGACCTTGCATTGCGATTAACGCAAGATCTCGCCCTCGTTTACACGTAAGGCATGACGACCTCAGGAAGAGAGGCGTTGCACCGGTCACTTAATTTTTTTTTTAAAAGGGGACGGAGCGCACAAACGCTCATGCGCAAATGTAAGTTTTTTTTAAAAAAAATTAACTACTTTTCCCACTCCCCCACCCTACCCCCAATGGGCGCAGCTCCCGGCTCCACACGAGTAATCACGTGGAAACGGGCCACACGCTCCTTGGTCTTGGGCTCAGCCCGAGACCGTGGAAAAACCAGGCCCAAAGGGGAGGGCTGCATCCCGGGGCAAGGGAGGGATGATCCCTCCCTGATCCTGGGATCCCCTGTGCGTCATCTGGATGCACAGGGACGATGCCAGGGTTCGCGCCGGGATATAACCTGGTCTAGCTAAGGCCTGAGGGTCCAAACTGCAGTTCCTTGTGTCCCACCAATATACGTGCTGGTAACTTCGAGGCTTGACTTCTGCAATGAGCTCTTCATAGGGCTACCTTTGTGCCTAGTCCGGAAACGTCAACTAGTTCAACATATGGCAGCCAGGTGGGTCACCGGCACACCTAGGGGTGACCACATTATATTTATTTATTTATTTATTTAGCACCATCAATTTTCATGGTGCTGTACAGAACAAAATAAAACAAAATACAAAACACCCTGCCATATGGCTTACATTCTAAAATCACAGTAACAAACAGGGAGGGGAAAGGCCAACCAGCATGGGGGACAATAAAACAAATAATAAAAACTAGTATCGTCACGCTACAGATTATAAGCTTTTGAGAAAAGAAATGTTTTCAAATAAGATTTAAAAACTGTGATCGACATTGCACCAGTTTTAAAATCTCTTCACTGGCTGTCAATTAGTTTCCGGGCGAAGTATAAAGTGTTGGTTATCACCTTTAAAGCCCTACATGGTTTGGGTCCAGGCTACCTGTGGGATCGCCTTCTCCCGTACAATCTGCCCCACACACTCAGGTCCTCTGGGAAGAATTTCCTTCAGCCAGACAAAACTAGGCTCACAGGTATTACCCAGAGGACCTTCTCTTCTGCTGCTCCTAGACTGTGGAATGGCCTGCTGGAGGAGATTCATCAACTTAACAGTCTTTTAGCATTTAAGAAATCTATAAGGACTGATCTCTTCTGGCAGGCCTATCCAGTGGAATTTTAGGATGCTTTTAGGATGTTTTTTAGGAAGTTTTAACAACTTATTCTATGTTTTTAATATTTTATGTATTTTATACTTACTGTTGTTCCCTGCCTCGATGAGGATGGATAGGTGGGTAAGAAATAATTTAATATATATATATATATATATATATATATATATATATATATATATGAAACCTCAAAGACTGCACAGCCTATGCCAGTGGAGGCTAAAGAACGTATCAGATCTGGCTCATGAGGGCAAGCAGCCTTGAGTAATCTTTACTAATGCTCACAGAACGAACAGTTCAAGAAGTGCTTAACACAACAGCAGGTTGCTTTGTACTAACACAGCGTTGCGCAGGATGTTAGGCAAGCCTCTGTGAAGTGTCACAAGGCAAGATCCAGGCTCATCCGTGGTGGTTTTGGGATAGCAATGGTTCCATCTTTCCGCTCTGGCTCACTGTTGGTTTCTGGAGGGCCTTTTGGCATGACTCAGGGCGTTACTAGATGAGGCTGTAGCGCGCGTTACCTTCCGCAGTCGTGTCGAGGCTTCCAGATGACGTTCACCAGGATCCGTCGTTATCCTGCGGTGAAGCCTCTTTCTCCCGACTTTAAAAAAGTGAGTTCTAGTGCGCCTTTTCCTGGCGGCCCGCGCTAATTCGGAGTACGTGTGGGAGGATGTGAGGTCACTGCGGTCCGCACTGGTCAGGAAAAGGCGTGCTAAGGGGAGTGGCCAGTGGCTTCGGTCAAGCCGCCATTTGCGCCCAGCCCGCCAGTTGGGGCAGTGCGGCAGAGCGCCTTTTTTTTTTATTTCCACAGTGACAATTTGCGCAGGACCGGAGGACCGGAAAAGTGGCTGGTGCGCTGCTGGGGCATGTGCGCCTGTTTTTTCTACTGCAACCTCTGTGTGGGTCAGTTTTCGGAAAGCCGGGCATCCCACAGTCCGCCTTCATGGGGAGTTGGTGACTCCTCGCGGTGGGCGCACCAGGCTGGCAGAGGGCAGAGCTGTTTGTGGGCTGCTGCCATGGCTACGGCCAGATGTGGGTTGGCTCCTTGGGATGGGGCAGAGGGCACAGAGGTGGTCATCGGCGGCGACACCTCAGAGGCATGAAGGGAGATGTAGGCACAGAGTGCCCATGCAGACGATTGACCTTGGGTCATATTACACCCGCCACGACCCCCATCAGGAAGTGACCGCATCAATGTTGGCCCTCAACAGCACCAGCAGCACTTCAGCTGGCGGTGGCATCGCTGACGGCTGCGCAAGTTTGCGGTCTTTCGGACTTGCGCAAACCGTGCGCCGAGCGGAAAAGAAAGCCGCGGTAATCAGGCCGGTGTGGCTGCGCAACCGTGCTCGCGGCGGCAGCAGCACAACCGGCGCAAACTTCCGCCACAAATCGAAGGCAGGTGTGGATGATGAGGCGTCACGGCTGAACGGGAAGAGCCACTTTCACCGCTCCTCAACGACGGAACACCCGGTAGGTCTAGCAAAGCCATCAGTGGGTCCCTCCCTCAATGAGTCTACCTTCTTGACACCATTGCCACCAGCTGCTATTGCTCCTCATCTTTTTTTCTCATCATTGCTCCTGCTTGTTTGCTTGACAGGCAGAGCCAGGTCTTTTCTATATGTTCTGTATACCCTGACATGGGTGCGCAATTGCGCCCTGTTGTTTATCCAATGCAGCCTCCAACTTGCAGCTACATCGTGCGATTCCCCACGAAACTGCGCTTTTTCGATGTGTCATTTTACCGTGACTTTTTACATTGCTCTGATGGCACCACGCTTGTTTGTTCATCAATCAGTGATAGCTTCAGTTCGGATTGAGAGAGAGTGGGCGGAGTTAGGGGTGGATCCCCAGTGCAGGGTAGGTGAAAGAATGCAGGGCAGGGGGCAGGCTCAATAAGCCTAGTAATGGTCGCCATGGCGATATTAAATAGTCTGGGGAATGAAAGTAAGGTAAGGGCAGTTATGACGTACAATGGATAAATTCAATGAACTGTAACACTGCAGATGCGCTGCTACACCCTTTCAAAGTTGCGCAGAGTTGCCAGAAAATAAATTTAAAAAAATATTTACACGGTTTTCAGTCCCTGGATATTTGCTGTCCATTCCAACCATTTGGCAACAGCGCTGTGATTTTCTCCTTCTGGGGAGCCCACACTTACCCCTGCCATGTAATCCTATTGACGCTGCTTCACAACAGCGATGCTGCAGGCCTTGGTGGGAATCAGTAGGTCAAGTGGCATCGTGTCGATGGGGCACCAGTGAGCAAGTAGGCCGTAGCATCTGCTCCTCCTCCTTCTCACTGCCCTCATTGTCTGGGCCAGAGTGAGAAGCAGGTAAACAAGCAGGTTGCAAGGGTGAAGAGGAGGAGCAAGTCCAGAGGGCTCTTGTCAATGGGTCTCACATGGGTGTGGGTCCTCGGCAGGTTCTCTGACTATTGCCTACCCTTGACACGGGCCTTGACCACCTCCTAAATTCCATTCCCCCTCCCACAAGAGTTTACTTTTTATTCCTCCGACAGTCAGTCAACATTTCATGGCATCGTGGTCCTTGTTGTGTTGAGGTTTTATTGGGGGTGGGTGGGCGTCCTCCCCTTAGGCTTATTTTCTAAAAGTTTTGTTTTTTTTACCTCAGAGTTACCTTAAGTCTGCTAATACCTCCCTCTTCTGCACGGGTGTTGCTGTTTTGGCTACACTTGGAGAACTGAAATTGCAATTAGTATATACAATGCACTTCCTGCTTCAGAATTACTTTTTAGCCATATGCAGATGTATGCAAATAATTATATTTAAGTATAACTTAGTAAAATTACTAATTGATTATAATTTCTCTCATCAACTTGCAGTTCTATGACTAATACTCACACATTTACACACAGATAGCCAAGCATGGATACTCAGGTATAGATTAGGGTGGCCACATAAACAATGCCAAAAAATTGGGAATGTGTCACCAAAAAAATAGGACCAAAGAGGACACAGGTTTGCATAACATTTGCATATGCAAATTTAGAAAGAATGGGTTGGATTCAGTAAATAGGGAGGCCAAATGGCCATTAAATAAATGCAAGAGATACAGCCTGCCGCATTTCTATGCAAAGCTCAAACATTTATGCCACTGTCGTCCCTTCGCTATAGAACTGGAAAAGTCTTGAACCAGCCTCCTCTTAACAAGAGAAGAAGAAAGACCTGGTGTTCACACGCGGAGTCACACAGATGAAGTCATAGGGCTGGCATAGTTGAGGCCAATGTTGACAGTTTTCAATGACTGTCTGTGAGCCGCCGACTTAAGCTAGAAAAAGATGCATGCAAGCGTAATGGGCTTGCGCGTTCGTGTCTGCCTGGCGTTCAAAGAAGAGACGGTTTGTTTCCTGAATGGAGGGAATGATACAAAGGACATATTCTTTTAAAGTTGTTACTGATGATAACAAATGTTTATTTAAAGGTGGTTTAAAGAAAATCAAATGATTCGGGGGGGGGGGGGGAGGGAGAACCAGCAGTTTCCAAACCTATTGCAATCTACAACAAATTTTAACAAATCTACTATGAATGGGCCAGCTAACCTCAGTGCTACAGTTCTGTCTGGTAGGAGATTCCCCATTTCACTTAAAATTTCAATGAACTTATTAGTCCACTCAGCTGCATAAAATACCTCTATCGCCTTCAGCTTCTCACTCTCGATAACACTAATACCTTTCCTTGTTAAGAAATTCCAGATTATCTAAAATCATAATGCATTATGCAAAAATGAATTTTATACACACGCAAATCTATAGAAATGGATTTTCCAGCTATTAAAAAAAAAAAAACAACCAGCACTGTAATGTCCCCATTTCACAGATTGATTAGCTGAAGACTAGCTAGCATGTTAATGGCTGAACCCAGGTATGTCAAGTTCAAAACTGTCCATTCCTGTCAAGGACTGTTGACTGATACCTTCACAAATGTATTATTCTGCATGGCAAGGAGAGAACACAAAAATGTTGGCCTTTTTATACTTGAAACCAGTGTTTAATCTGCCAGCGCAGGTCAGCTAAGGGGGCAAAATAAAGGACAATGAAAAATTATTCTTGGGATCCGTGCCTGGTACTGATGCAAATGAAAACAGAGGGAGGGGAAGCTATGCAAAGTGAAACACAATCGCTTCATTCATAACTCCTTCATTAACAGCTCCCTCCCTCGCCCTTTTGGGCTGATAGAAACGGCTTCCCTGCCACCGCCACCTTTTTAATAACTGAGTGACAGGAGAGGATTGGAAAACAACAACAAAGTTTTAATTGGCAAGTACAGAAGACACCCTGTTTGCGAGGTCTTTCCCTTATCCCATCGAAACGGCACTGCGTACATTTAAAAAGTTTTAGCTCAGCCCAGGGAGAGTGTGATGCAAAGAACGGGACAAAATTGCTCAAAAGACTTGAGTGGAAATGGTTCCATGGATGAAGATGAACAGAAATGCATGTTGTGATTTACTTAATTCCACACTTTGGATGTGTTGACGACCAATCCGCAGGTCAGAATTAGGTCCCATCTGAATCCCTATAAACTGGGAGGAGGTGCAGTGGAGTGAGAGAGAGTGGGGTGCTATACCCTTTCCCCCTTGCTTTCTCCCCTAACTACCTCTCCTGACCTGTCTCCAAGAACAGAAGTAACAATGTGAACACAATTGCGTGGGATGGGAGGAAGTGAATTCGTCACACGTCATATTTTTCGGGGGGGGACACACACACACACACACTCTTCATTCTCTACTGGGGGCTGTCGATACACTCTGTAAACCCTGCAGTGGCTGTGCATTGGTGTTGCATTGTTTATACGATGCAGCCGCCAACTCACAACCACCATAGGCTTTGGGGGCGAACCTGTGCAGTAAAAAAGTAGTCGGCTTACCACGGCTTTTCCTTTTGCTGCGAGGTAAACACCTTCTTCCCACTGTCTGTGGGTGGTAACTTTGCTTTGCCTCAAGGCTGGGGGGAGTTCTGGGGAAGACTGAAGTCCACGGTAGGTCAGGGGGACTTGCAGGAAGTCTGAGCAGAGGGTACGCCCGATGAGCTTAATGGCTGCCGGCACTGCCTAGAAAACCCGCAGTCCCTCCTTAAGTGGAGATTTAATGCTCCAACCCTGCAGCTGTGATGCTGCAGGACTTTTAACAAAGCAGCAGCAAAGCGATGCCATCAAGATGCCTCCCTGGAGATGGGTAATAGCTCACTGATAACACATGTGCCTTGTATAAAGAAGGCTCCGATACAATTTGCAAGACCACCATTTTAAAAAAGGATTGCAGGATAGAAAGCCTGGGAGAGTGAGATTTGAAGAAAAAAAAACAGGCTATGGGGAGACCTGATAGGGGTGTACAAAATTATGCACGGGGTGGAGAAAGTGGATAGGGAGGCATTTCCCCCCTCTCTCATAATACTAGAACCCAGGGTCATCCCATGAAGCTCATTGGTTGGAGATTCAGGACAGATAAACGGAAGTAGTTCTTCACTCAGCACATAGTTAAATTATGGAATTCGCTTCCACAAGATGTACTGATGGCCACCAGTTTGGATGGTTTTAAAAGGGGATTAGATAAATTGGTGGAAGAGAAGGATATCAATAGCTACTAGTCCTGATGGCTATATGTTACCTCCAGTATCACAGGCAATATGCCCATGTACACCAGTGTTGAGGGACATGGGCAATAGGGCACTGTGCACTCATATCCTGATTGTGGGTTTCCCATTGGGACAGCTGGTTGACCACTGTGTGAACAGAATGCTGGACTAGATGAACTGTCAGTTGGAGCCAGCAGAGCTTTTCTTGCGTTTTTGTGTAAATCACCCACACCTCACACATTTGCTGCAGGCAACAGTGTCACAGATACATTGCTATTATACAATCAACCTTGTTGCATAAACATAGGAAGCTGTCTTACACTGAATCAGACCACTGGTCTATCTGTCAGGGATGCTTTAGGGTGGATTCCTGCACTGAGCAGGGGGTTGGACTCGATGGCCTTGTAGGCCCCTTCCAACTCTACTATTCTATGATTCTATCATTCTAGTTCAGTATTGTCCACTCCTTGGTTGACAGTGGCTCTGAAGATTTTCAGGCAGGGATCTTTAACAGCTCTACCTGGAGATGTCAGGAACTGAACCCGGGGCCTCCTGAATATATAAAGCATGTGTTCAACCATGAACTAAAACCTCTCCCCAAACCACGGAACCACCCTACATTTGGTACATAGTTTCAATTTGGCGTTAGGGGGATGGTGAATTCATTCGGTTTACATTTTAATACCAATTTACCTAATTTTGCCCTACTTGTCCTTTAAAATTCTCACTTCTCAATTTTCCAATGGAGTTCTCCAGTCACATTTTTTTTTACAAGGTGCACATATTAGGGGGAAGTGCATATATTAGTGATAACAAAAAGGAAGTGTGTCACCTTAAAGACTAACAGTGTTTTTATTACTAAAGGGTAAGCTTTCATGGACTAGACCCACTTCGTCAGATGCAAGAATAGATAGATACAAGATGGAAAAGTCAGCTACAGACAGATAGAAAGCAAACGTTCCATTTCAATTTAAAGAGGCATCTACAATGTTAGGGAAAGTTATCTATAAAATGGGACTATGGTTCTATAGACCGTAATGACTAAGCTAGTCAGATGATCAATTCAAGCCAACTTCCCAATTGTTAAACTTAACAATGAATGTCGAATCTGAGGTCTCGGGCTGAATTCTCTCTCTAAAGTTCCTCTGTTGCAAGGCAGCCACTTTGAGGTCTGTTACTGAATGACCTGGAAGGTTGAAAATGCTCCCCCACAGGTTTCTCGATGTTACCTTTTTGTCAATGTCAAATTTGTGCCCATGTATTCTCCTGCGTAAAAAATGTGTCCTATTATATTAAGAAAATTCCTTGCAAAAATATGTGTGTTAGGTAAAATTGCACACAATATGCTGCATTTATTGGTAGAGATGTATTCAAATATGCATATGTATTTTCATGCAAACTTTAAAAAAACAAATTGGGACGAACCAAAATTAAGATTGGAAGAATGAGAAATTGAGAGACTCTTCCATCCTTAATTCTAATTACAGAGGATATTTATGGGGAAACCAGAATTTGCCTTTGTTGACTTTTTATATGTAGAATTGGTGCCTACAGCCTACCTATATGTAGAATTGGTTTAAAATAAATTGATGTAACCAGAAAAAAGGAACTGGGTTTTTGTTTGTTTCACTGAGTTCCAATCTATTTTAAGTGTAATGATCTACTGGTAATTACCTCCTGCCATGTCTGTGTTTCACAATTGAATGCATTCCCAGAATGTTAAACCTACTTGTTATAGCTTGGCATCAGGGCTACCCCCATCAATGCTGTTAGGAACGGATTAGGGAATGCATATGCTATCTTGGATGACTATAGATTCCTTATTTTAAGGAATATCCCTGATTATAACTGCTTGTGTCTTGCTGCAGAACATCACAATGACTCCAACCCAAGAGGCTAACAAAAGGAAGTACTTCTTCACACTACCCTTATAGCCAGATGTTGTCATCAGTGCGCACAGCATAGTATTATTGCAGAGAGCTTCGGCTAAATGAATAAATGAATTCTGAGTGGGGCTTCAGCATTTACCTAGGGTTCCTTAGAACACTGCTGGGAAATATATAGCCTGCCAGATGTCCTTAGACTGCAACTCCCATTACCCCTAGCCAAAATAGCCAATAGTAAGGAATGATGGGAATTGCAGTCCAACAAGATCTGGGGGGGCCACATTTTCCCCAGCCACGCCTTAGATCCCTGGAGACATATGTGATATAAAGTTTATTTACACATATATACAGGGTCAGCATAAAATGGGAGTTCACAGCATTAATACTCCATTAGATTCATGCTTCCCATCAGATGCCTGGGGGAGCCTGTAGGATAGGATTCGTTGCAGCAAGCAAAGTGAGCCCTGTCTCCTTTTCAGATCCAGAAGAGATCTACACTAGTGTTCTTTCCGTGTGTATGCCAGTATTACTTCAAACGCACTAGGTTTCACTGAAGCATATGCTTATGAATACAGCACAGTATCCATCATGTTTATAACGCAGTTCAATGCCACACAAAATTGCATAGTGTTGCATTTGCGGAAGAAGCAGGAGCAGATTGAAAAGTCACGTGAGCAGACTTGTGTCACTTTGTAATTGAAGTTTGTGCCACATGGATTGCGTTAGAAGTGGGATGGATAAGCTGCTTTCTCTGGTTTCTTTCTTTGTTTCTTCGATTCAGCTGACAGAATGCACACCTTCAATGGCGTGCAGCAACGGAGGTTTAAAAATAACAATTCAGAGCTCCATTCCACCGTACATATGCAGTCAAAAGTAACTGCAGAAAGAAATCATGGAAGAGGAGGAGAAAGATGTATGGGGGGAGGGCTACCTTAGAATCATAGAATCATAGAATAGCAGAGTTGGAAGGGGCCTAAAGGCCATCGAGTCCAACCCCCTGCTCAATGCAGGAATCCACCCTAAAGCATCCCTGACAGATGGTTGTCCAGCTTCCTCTTGAAGGCCTCTAGTGTGGGAGAGCCCACAACCTCCCTAGGTAACTGGTTCCATTGCCATACTGCTCTAACAGTCAGGAAGTTTCCCCTGATGTCCAGCTGGAATCTGGCTTCCTTTAAGTTGAGCCCGTTATTCCGTGTCCTGCACTCTGGGAGGATCGAGAAGAGTTACTTCAGCCTCCTCCTCCTCTGCTCATGCATTCCCCATGTCAACTGGTGATGTACTCCCACTCACCCCTCTAGTGAGTTTGACTCTGGAAGAAAGGATGGGGAGTCAGGCCAGGTGATGAACTCACACAGGTGTCCTATATGTTGTTTATTACATGAATAAGTATAGAATAAAAAGGCAGTTTTCCTGTTTCTTAAGAGTAGGCCAGCTTCTGTAAGCTTCTCACAGAGAGAGATTGACATCAAGCAAGCAGGCACTGATCCACATGCTAACTATTGCTTGCTGTCTGGTGCTGATAAGGGTGTAATCCTCATATCAACAGTTACGCAGCTGCTTAATTTCCTCTGTTTGCTTACTGTTCTGTCTTGCTACCGAGATGAGGAGAATCCCCCCTATGTGTTGGTATGTTGGGATCCCTTAGTCATAGGGATAAATTATTACCCTGCTGGGGAAGTTTTGGGCATGCACTAGGTGTCAGAAAAGGGTATAAAAGAGTGGGCTGAGACCTAACCAATTTGGCTTCACTCCATGGGGGAATGTGCACAACCAACCTGAGGATTTTGGGGCTCCAGGAATGATCTCTAATATGCTGTTGATTGGGCCCTAGCATATGCCAGCTAAAAGGAAGTTGCTAACTTCACTAGCTGAAGAGATCATAGAATCATAGAATAGCAGAGTTGGAAGGGGCCTACAAGGCCATCGAGTCCAACCCCCTGCTCAATGCAGGGCGCTTTGAGTGAGCTTTCTTTGTATTTTTCTTTGTATTTTTATTCTGCATCCATTTTCTACCAATAAACTGTCATTCCTTTCACAAATGGTCTAGTCTCATTTTGGTATTCCAAAGAATCAACTTTGACTGAGCCCTGAATAGATGAGGAATTCAGATTATTACAACCCCCGATGCCCTCAGGCTTTCTCACTCAATCTTACACAACAGCAGCCTAACAACATCTGGAAAGCCATACATCCTCTGTCCTTAAGGTAAATCATTGTGCAACAATGGTGAGGGCTGATGAACTGCTGGTAGCCAAATGCCTGCCTGCTTAGTAGCCAGTAATTATAAGGAAAATTCCACAGGGGTAACCATGTGTGACCATCATGTTAATCAAAAACAAAAAGAAGCCTTGTGCCACCTTTGAGGCGAATGGGTTTATTGTGGCCTGAGCTTTTGTGGAATGGATCCTTTTTCATCACAGCTTTGTTATCAAGATGTCACAGACTCTCACCCTCTTCATGGAGTCCCCTCCACATGAACTGTAAACATGCAGATGTGGGGGGGGAGTTGTCCCTGATGGCTAGGGTGACCCTATGTAAAGGAGGACAGGGCTCCTGTACCTTTAACAGTTGCATAGAAAAGGGAATTTCAGCAGGTGTCATTTGTATGCATGCAGCAGCTGGTGGAATTCCCTCTTCATCACAACAGTTAAAGCTGCAGGAGCTATACTAGAGTGACCAGAAACAAAAGAGGGCAGGGCTCCTGCAACTTTAACTGTTGTGATGAAGAGGAAATTTCACCAAGTGTTGCATGTGTATAAATGACACCTGCTGAAATTCCTCTTTCAAGAGAACTATTAAAGATACAGGAGCCCTGTCCTCCTTTCCATATGGTCACCCTACTGCTGGCCCCACCCATACCATCATGCACTGCAGGCTCCAGCCCCTTGACATCTATATGTTCCAGATGATGTTAGTGGACTGAATTCAGTTTGGTTGTTCTGATAGTCTGAGGTGAACAATTTCAATTAAATTCTTGGGAACTTGATTGGGTTTTCTGTCCTCCCAACTGTCAGAAGCCAAAAAATTTCCCTCTTTGTCTGCATGCCTTTTTGACCATCCCCAAAGGACGAATCCTGCAGTGAGCAAATCCCACTCACTCACTGCACATAATTTTGTCCAGCAAATTTTACATTGCACCTGGCTTTACCATAAGTATAAAGAAACACAGGAATCATGTGCTACGTGCACAATAGCCATAATGACCATGTGTACTTCGATATGAGTAAATACCGCCCCAGTATCAATTGCCATGATTTATGTGTCATGGCTTTAGCAGATGGGATCTATTTTAGCAAGGCAGCTGCCTTTTGCCTTGTTAACCCTTTGACAGATTTGAGCTATAAGAGTTGCAGGCATGAATCCATTTATGGGTTTTCCCCATTCCCCCCCCCCTTCACAACACCCCTTTGAGATAGTTTTGGCTGAGAAATAGCACTTGGCCCATCAAGACGCAATGAACCTCATGGATGAGGAGTGGGGGTTGAACTCAAATCTCCTCAACTGAAGTCTGGCGCTCTAACCATTACACTACACACTAACTCTATATTTCTGAAGAAGAGTGGGAAAGTCTAAAAAAAAAATTCAACAGTGTAATGAACTACCTTGAAAGGTTGTGGTATCTCTTTCATGAGGGGGGATCTACACTAATGCTTTAAAGTGCTATTTATTTATTTATTTATTTATTTATTATTTATTACATTTCTATACCGCCCAATAGCCGGAGCTCAATAGCCAGAGTTTACATTTCTATACCGCCCAATATACATTTCTATACCGCTGGATTACATTTCTATACCGCCCAATAGCTGGAGTTTTGACAACTGTTGGGGCCCAGGACACACTGTATATACAGCTTTCAAAACGTTTTCAAAGCACTTTAAAAGCAGTAGTGTAGGTCACAACTGCATTGCACCGAAGCCAGTTTGAAACCTGGTTAACTATCATGGCTCCCAACTCAGAGAGAGAGAGAGAGGGCTCGTCTACACCAAGCAGGATATTCCACTATGAAAGTGGTATATAAAAGGCAGGAGCCACACTACTGCTTTATAGTGGTATTGAAGTGCACTGCAAGATCTACATTACTGCTTTATAGCAGTATTGAAGTGTACTGATAACTGTTAGGGGCCATTGACACATACCATATACTGCTTTGATACAACTTTCATAGTGTTATATCCTGCTTAGTGTAGATGTGTCGTGGGCCCCAACAATTGTCAGTGCACTTCAATGCCACTATAAAGCAGTAGTGTAGATCTTGCAGTGCACTTCAATACTGCTATAAAGCAGTAGTTATTATTATTATTATTATTATTATTATTATTATTTATTTATATAGCACCATCAATGTACATGGTGCTGTACAGAGTAAAACAGTAAATAGCAAGACCCTGCCGCATAGGCTTACAATCTAATAAAATCATAGTAAAACAATAAGGAGGGGAAGAGAATGCAAACAGGTACAGGGTAGGGTAAGCAGGCACAGGGTAGGGAAAAACTAACAGTAGAAAGTAACAGTAGAAGTCTGCACAACATCAAGTTTTAAAAGCTTTAGGAAAAAGAAAAGTTTTTCGTTGAGCTTTAAAAGCTGTGGTTGAACTTGTAGTTCTCAAATGTTCTGGAAGAGCGTTCCAGGCGTAAGGGGCAGCAGACGAAAATGGACGAAGCCGAGCAAGGGAAGTAGAGGCCCTTGGGCAGGCGAGAAACATGGCATCAGAGGAGCGAAGAGCACGAGCGGGGCAATAGTGTGAGATGAGAGAGGAGAGATAGGAAGGAGCTAGACCGTGAAAAGCTTTGAAGGTTAACAGGAGAAGTTTATATTGGATTCTGAAGTGAATTGGAAGCCAATGAAGAGATTTCAGAAGCGGAGTAACATGGTCGGAGTGGCGAGCTAAGAAGATGATCTTTGCGGCAGAGTGGTGAACAGAAACCAACGGACTGATGTGAGAAGAAGGAAGGCCAGAGAGAAGAAGGTTGCAGTAGTCCAACCGTGAAATAACCAGTGCATGAACAAGCGTCTTGGCAGAAGAGACAGACAAAAATGATCGAATCCTGGCAATATTATACAGGAAAATTTGACAAGATTTAGCTACTGCCTCAATATGAGGAATAAAGGAGAGCGAGGAGTCGAAGATAAAGCCAAGGCTACGAGCTTCCTTGACCGGAGTAAGCGTAACATCATTGACAGTAAGAGAGAATGAGAGATGAGGAGAAGGTTTAGGAGGAAAAACAAGCAATTCAGTCTTTGCCATGTTAAGCTTCAAGCGACGATGAAGCAGCCAAGCTGAGATATCTGAAAGACATGCCGAGATACGATCGTGAACATCAGGAGAAAGTTCCGGAGATGACAGATATAGTTGTGTATCATACAGATGATATTGGAGGCCATGAGATTGAATAAGCTTGCCCAAGGGCAACATGTATAAGGAAAACAACAACGGGCCAAGCACCGAGCCTTGTGAAACCCCTACTGAAAGGGGAAAGGAGGAAGACGAGCTGCCATTAGTCAACACGCTGAAAGAGCGACCCGCTAGATAGGAGGCTCCTGCCTTTTAATATACTGCTTTCATACTGCTTTCATAGTGAAATATCCTGCTTGGTGTAGATGAGCCCAGAGAGAAATGTTCTTATATGAAGAGGCTAGAAAACTCTACCAAACCTCAGAAAGCCATGACAAAATAGCCAGTAGCATATGTGTTCTCTGAGCTTTTGAAAAAACAGGATAATCCTAGAGCAGTTTGGTTATTGGGGTATAAAAATGAAACAAATAAATACATAAATCCAGCAGTAAATCCCATTGAATTCAGTGCTTTCTGGCACGTTGCTTAGGATTGTAGCTGAAAGGTTGGACAGGCACCTCGTGCCAATGCTTGGGATTGGATATCCTGTCTGAGGGCATCTTGGATTTTATTCGTCTTTCTTTCTCACACAGGAATATTTTGGAAATTATTTAACTTAGCTCACATTCCAGCAAGATTCATAGTTCACACACATACAGCATTTTCACATAGGCTCCCAAAATGGGATGGGCCTTTGCTTGCTAAACAACCCAAACAAAAATTCTCAAGACAAAATTCTGGGATATAATCCAGTTTCCCTCAAATGAATGGATTTTTTCTTTGACCTTAGAGAGAGGTAGATTAGAATATTTCAAAGCTGATTCATGTGACATGGAATGGCTGGGCTGGGAGTACTTTTTTGGCTCTAATTCTAAGGGTGCTTGCAAGGTAGCAAACTTTATTGACCTCAACGGGACACACTTCTGGTTATGAGTGAACAAGCTTACAATTGCCCTCACATGAAATAAGGGAGCATTTGAACTATGAACCTTAGATGGGCAATACTTGGGTTATGAGAGGGCCAAAAAAAACACCATAGGTTTTTGTGAGGAATCTGCTGCCCCCAGTGCCATGCTGCCAGATCCACAGGGATCCACTGGGATTCAATGGGAAGTCAATCACGCAGCTGCTCTCAACGGCATGGCCACTTCCAGCAGAGGGGAAGGTGCAGCCTATGATGGGTTCTGCTGGGCCCACCTCACCTTAGATTAAATTCTATGCGCCTATCATCATCATCATCATCATCATCATCATCATAATCATTTCTCTTCCAGCCCATAGCCAAAATTCTCTGGGTGGTTTACATAAGATTAAAAACAATTAAAAACAATATACAAAACTTAAAACCACGAAAACATGCAATGTCACTTTAGGCCCTTAAGTATGTATGGTATGGAGAAAATGGATAGGTAGACATGTTTCTCCCTCTCTCATAATACTAGAATCCAGAGTCATCCCATGAAACTGATTGGTGGGAGATTCAGGACAAATAAAAAGAAGTACCTTCCTTACAAAACATATAGTTAAATTAGGGGATTTGCAACTGAAAGATGTAGTAGTGGAAACCAATTTAGATGGCTTTTAAAGGAGATAAAGCAAATTCCTGGAGGAGAAGGCCATCGATGGCTAGTAGTCCTGATGGCTATATACTACCTCTAGTATCCGAGGCAGTAGGTTGGAGAACACAGGTGGGAGGGTGCTGTTACACTCATGTCCTACTTGTGGCTTACTTACCCACTGGCTGCTGGTTGGCTATTGTGTGATCAGAATGTTGGATTAGATACCCCTTGGTCTGATCCAGCATGGTTCTTAGGCCCAATGTGCTTATGTTCTTAGGCCCAGTTCAGTGGGACATTTCCAAGCAAGCATTGATTTATTTGCTATACCATTTTTATCCTGCCCTTTAGTGAATAATAATAATAAAAATACATGGACTCCTTCCCTTGTTTGCTTTCTCAGAGGTTTTTGAGGCATTTAATCAGGCTAGGGGGTGCTCAGTGGAATTCATGAATATTTGAATAAACAAGTAATTAAAAGTAGAGATAAATTGGGGAAATAACTGACTTCATGAAGAGAATAAATTCAATGGAGTTTAATTGAACTGTCTGAGCTTGCCTGAGGACAAGAATGCCAATTTTGTATATTCCCTCCAGCAACCTTCCCCAAAATAAGGTAGTTGCATTTCAGATCTATCACCGTCTGTCCATACCTTGAAAGTATGCCAGTTATCAATGAAAACAGAAAACACACACACACACACACATTTCTTCGTTGTACTTAATGTTAATTTTTGAAACAATCATTAAAGCCCCTAGATACTATTATGCATACTATTTTTAGTCTTTTGCATCTTGTAATATGGACCCATATATGTCTGCATTATTCATCTACCTTATTTGGTAGACCCTAGTCCCTAACTTTCCTCTATTCTAGCTTTATGAATAGTGAAATGATTAACATTATAGGTGGCTGATAGGGTCAGAATGATAATCCATACATTTGCCAGGGATCTAGGTAAGACTGTGTGGGTTAGGAGAGGAATTTGTCCCTCATAAATTTCTCCCAGATTCCAGCCTGCTTGTTCTATCTAACAAAAGTCCTTGGGGGCCACTGAGAACTGAGCTTTCCCCCCTTCACCTGTATAATATTTCCACTGGTTTGTTTTCTTGGTCAACCCGTGACCTGAGGGCTGCACGTAGCCCTCAGCCTAGTTTCATGAAGTCTTTGGCCTAATTTTATTCAGGTGAAAAGGTGTGGGGGGGAATGGGGTGGCACAGAGGGGGAAAGAGAGAGAGAGAGAATGAGAACAGGTGTCTTATCCATAGATATTGTTGAATGAACTGTCGCAAAACGTGGCTATAGAGCACCAGTGCAGAACCTAATCCAGCTCTTATCTATGCATTTCTGTGAATAATTACTTTGCTTTTATGCTCTCTTTTTGTCTGCGCCGTCTAGTCTCAGGGTAGAGAGCAAATTCTCCCATCTCCCAAGTCCAGCAATTTCCTTTTCCTTATGAGGGTGAGTGACAATCATTCATATAGATGAGAGCAAGCGAAAGAAACACCACCATCATGCCTGCCTAAGGACTTTGCACATGAAACAATCATGTTTTCTTTCTGGGTTGACCTCTATCTCCATTTCCCAGCTAGGGTTGGGGAGAAACAGTGAAGCAACCAAAAATTCATGAAACTGACCCAGTAATTCAAGGAGGAATGATTTTGTGAAATGATTTCTCTCCGAGCTGTGTTTCTCCAGATCATTTAACTGATTCTTCAGCATGTTTATTTGGAGTATGTCCCACTGAACTCAATGTGGTTTACTTCTGATTAGACATGCACAGGATTGCAATGTTAATCCCTGATGCTTCCTACCCCAAAAGGAAAAACTGGGACATTTTTTAAATCTTTGGGTCTGCTTTCAAATAAAGCATCTTTGGCTTGTGGTGGTTTTTGTGTTGTTTTTAAAGAAATTCAAATGTAAATGTGGTGTCACCCTCCCAATGAGCGACTACAGGCATTTTGAATTTCCAGAATTCAAATTTATTTATTTATTTATTTATTTATTACATTTTTATACCGCCCAATAGCCGAAGCTCTCTGGGCGGTTCACAAAAATTAAAACCACAATAAAACACCCAACAAGTTAAAACACAATTATGAAATACAGTATAAAAAGCGCAACCAGGATAAAACCACACAGCAAAGTTGATATAAGATTAAAATACAGAGTTAAAACAGTAAAATTTAAATTTAAGTTAAAATTAAGTGTTAAAATACTGAGAGAATAAAAAGGTCTTCAGCTGGCGATGAAAGGAGTACAGTGTAGGTGCCAGGCGGACCTCTCTGGGAAGCTCATTCCACAGCCGGGGTGCCACAGCGGAGAAGGCCCTCCCCCTAGTAGCTACCTGCCTCACTTCCTTTGGCAGGGGGTCACGGAGAAGGGCCCCTGTAGATGATCTTAAGGTCCGGGTAGGTACATATGGGAGGAGGCGTTCCTTCAGATAACATGGCCCCAAACCATTTAGGGCTTTAAATGTCAATACCAGCACTTTGAATTGGACCTGGACCTGGACTGGCAGCCAATGAAGCTGGAAAAGGACTGGCGTCCTTAGATGGGGCTTTTGGGGGGGGGGCAAATGGCAGCCACTCTATTTATCTTCCTCCCAAAATCATCCTGCCTCACCTCCCAAAATATAGTTAAACAAAACAAAACAAAAAACCTGTGGTCCCTCTCCTTCTTCTGCTGTTCCACCTGTGTCAGGTTTTAGATGCTAAACTCTTCTCAGCAGAGGCGTATTCCTTCGTACTCTGCAAACACTGGGTTCACTGATGTCACCAAACAAGCTAAGCTTATTAAGAACATAAGAAGTGCTGTGCTGGACCAGACCAAGGGTCTATCTAGTCCAGCCAACCAGCAGTTGACCCACAAGCAGGACATGGTACAACAGCACCCTGCCACCCATGTTCCCTAGCAAATGGTGTACATAGGTTAGGATGACCATATGAAAAGGAGGACAGGGCTCCTGTATCTTTAACAGTTGTGTTGAAAAGGGAATTTCAGCAGGTGTCATTTGTATATATGGGGAACCTGGTGAAATTCCCTCTTCATCACCACAGTTAAAGCTGCAGGAGCTATACTAGAGTGACCAGATTTAAAGAGGGCAGGGCACCTGCAGCTTTAACTGTTGTGATGAAGAGGAAATTTCCCCAGGTTCCCCATATATACAAATGACACCTGCAGAAATTCCCTTTTCAACACAACTGTTAAAGATACAGGAGCCCTGTCCTCCTTTTCACATGGTCACCCTAACATAGGTGTACTGCCTCTGATACTGGAGATAGCACATAGCCATCAGGACTCGTAGCCATTGATAGCCTCCTCCTCCAGGAATTTATCCAACCCCTTTTAAAGCCATCCAAACTGGTGGCCATCACTGCATTTGTGGTAGAGAATTCCATAGTTTAACTATGTGTGGTGTGAAGAAGAACTTCCTTTTATCTGCTCTGAATCTCCCACCAATCAACATCGAATGACTCCGGGTTCTAGTATTATTATTTTCCTTTCGTGATATTGGAGCTCCTTGGAGAAAAGATTAAGGGCATGTCTACACCAGCCCTATATCCCGAGATCGTTCCTGTGCATCCAAATGCCAAACAGGGGATCCGGAGAGCAGGCAGGAATGATCCCTCCATTTTCCTGGGATAATTTTTAGGTGTAGAAAGGGCCTAAAAAACCAAATAAATAAGACTCTTCTATAGCCATCACTTTAGACAAGAAGAACAGGGATAGACTTGTTCAAAGTAATTACACAGGGCACACTCATCCAAATATAAAATCTCTCTCTCTTTGCTCACACATAGAATAATATAGACGCCAGCACATTTCAAAGGATGCTCAGGAAGCATGTTTCATTTATTAACAAGAAATATGCTGAGCTCAGTCTAATGAAAGAGACGGATTTGAAAAATCGATACAGCGTTAGAAGGCAAAAGCAGCACACACACTTCTCGAAGCGAACCGTATGAAAAATGGTCCCTTCTTGTTTGTATGGATTTTGGCAGCCTTACTGCGCAAAGTCACCCTGCTGGGCAAAACAGCGAACAAGTAATGGGCACGCTTTTATCCGTGTTGCTGAGGGAAACGACCACTTTAAAAAACTACAGCAAGAAGCAGCCTCTACAATTGCTAAGCTCTTTCAGCAACACATTTTACTACAGTCAGCTGGCAATCTATCTGGTGGTCTGACCTCTTGACCTCAAAGCCCATTTCTTTCTCCTGCTGGAAAATGGGATCAAAGCAGCAAGCTTGTGTACAACTGAGGATGGAGGGTGGAAAAATAACCCTGTTCGTGCGACCAAAGAAAGAACATGTGGTGGTTGGGTGGGAAGGCGGTGGGATCATAATGCCAGGCCCTGCCCCCCAATCTCCATGCATTCATTGGCTCTTCTTTGTAGAATCTATGAGAATACAAGTTGTATGACCAAATGCATGTATTACATACAGAGAAGCTGGTGAACATGTGCAAGTTGAAGGTGGATCCTGAAATAACAGGCAGTGATAGAAATGTGGAGTTGACGGAGGAATAAAGGGGGGAAATAGAACTATGGCCAAAAAAATAATTCTCATAAGTACCAGGTACAGAAGGGGGGTGTACAGTTGGCAGGATGAAATGAAGGAAACAAGGAAGATTTGGAAGGCTAGAAATGGTGTGCCAGGAAGCCAAAGGGGTGGAAATTTCCTGGGTCTAGAGAATGGACAGGTAACATGTGGGACTGGTGTTATAAGCAAGAACATAAAAAGAGCCCTCCTGGATTAGAGCAAAGATTTATCTAGGCCAACGTTCTGTTTTCACAGTGGCCAACCAAATGCCTATGCAAAGCCCACAAGTAGGATATGAGGACAATAGCCATCTCCTTTTGCTCCCCAACAACTGGTACTCAGAAGCATCCTAGAGGTAGTACTGTATATAGCCATCATGACTAGTGGCCATTGATAACGTCCCTTCTCTGTGAGCCCCTGCCAAAGGAAGTGAGGCAGATGGCTACTAGGAGGAGGGCTTTCTCCGCTGTGGCATCCCGGTTGTGGAATGAGCTCCCCAGAGAGGTCCGCCTGGCGCCTACACTGTACTCCTTTCGTCGCCAGCTGAAGACCTTTTTATTCTCTCAGTATTTTAACACTTAATTTTAACTTAAATTTAAATTTTACTGTTTTAACTCTGTATTTTAATCTTTATTTTGCTGCGTGGTTTTATCCTGGTTGTGCTTTTTATACTGTATTTTGTATTTGTGCTTTTAACCTGTTGGTTGTTTTATTATGGTTTTAATTTTTGTGAACCACCCAAAGAGCTTCGGCTATTGGGCGGTATAAAAATGTAATAAATAAATAATAAATAAATAAATAAATAACCTTATTATCATCATCCATGAATTTGTCCAATCCCCTTTTAAGGCTATGTTGGTGGCCATCATTACATCTTGTGGTAGCAAACTCCATAGTTTTAGTCTGAGCTGTGTGAAGAAGAGCTTCTTTCTGTCTGTCCTAAGTCTCTCCAGCTTCATTGCTTGATCCCCAGGATGGTTCTAGTACTATGAAAGAGGGCCAGGCAGCCAGAAATGATTACACTCCTAGCTGGGAGCAGGAAGACCCATGGGGCAAGAAGACCCATGGAGCTCTAGCTAGGGCACAGTGTATGGTCTATGTTGAACCACTCTCTGGCTTATTAGACTAGAGGCAAAACCACTATCCTGTGCTTCAGTGCGAACCAGAGTGGCATTATCTCATATTTTTGGACTTGGCTTTGACACATTTGCCAAAAGGTTGGCCAACACTAGACTGTATAGAGTCTTGATTCCTGGCTGTGCCTTTAAGAGTTGCACAGTTGTGGCTTCTACTATCACTGCAGCACTATGAGCAAGCGAGCCTAACGGGACTGGAGTGTTAATGGCCAAGAAGCAGGGAAGGGAGATGAATTTCACATATTGATTTGAGCTCACCAACTGATTTGCTGGCTGCAGGCCTCTAGTTTAACTATCATGGCTAATACATATTGACAGACCCATCCTCCATTCATTCGCCTAATCCTTCATCAAAGCCATATGAAGTAGTGGCTACCGGGTCGTTGTGCGGTACTGAATTCTATGAGTTTAACTGGGCATTAGTCAATTATTCTGGTTTCTCTTTCTTTCTTTTTTTCTTCCTTTTGACTCACTGAGGCTGCAAGTCTATGCACACTTCCCTGGGAGTAAGCTCCATTGAATACAATGGGACTTATTTCTCAGTAAACACAAATAGGATTGCACTGTTAGCCATGAAGCTCACTTGGCGATCTTGACCCAGTTACGCCTCCTCAGATAAACTGCCTCACAGGGTTGTTGAGATGATAACATGGTTGGGGGAGGGGCAACACCACATTAGCTTTCCAGAACTCTTTGGAGTTCAGTGAATACATACAATAAGCACACAAAATAAACCAATAAACACACACACACACACACACAATACAATAAATGACCAAATGCAATACAGAGAGCCAAGTGTAGGATAGTTTTTAGAGAGTTGGTCTGGGAGTCGGGTAATCCGGGTTCTAGTCCCCACTTGGTCATGGAAGCTTGCTGGGTGACTTTGGGCCAGTCACAGACTCTCAGCCCAACCTACCTCACAGGGTTGTTGTAATGAAGATAAAATGAAGAGGATTATGTACGCTGCCTTGGGTTCCTTAAGGAGGGGAAAAGGCAATATATAAATGCAATAAACAAATAAACAAAGATAAATAAATTCTGTCAGTCAATTTATGTTGGTGACCCTCTGCTCTACTATTAAGTGAGAAAGATGGGGGAAATCTCTCCTCAGTCCATTTTTCATGTTATAAACCTTTGAAATACCAAGTGTGTGAACAATCAAGCCAGTGTTTTATTTCAGGGGGCTTTCCTCTTTTAATTGCGATCAGATTACCACAGATTTTCTTGGGTACCTTCCCACCCCGATATGCCTTTTCAACAATATTTACTGCACATGAGGACACAATAGCGAGCTCAGTCTTGAGAGACTGACTGTGAGAGTCCAAAACGCTCAACCTGGCCTGTGGTTGCCATGGCATTTTATTTTATTTTTTTGCTGAGCGGTTTCATTTCATGCCCTCACCCTGAGACATCGACTTGCGTTTAGACCTAGCCAGTGGCAAAGTCAGAATAAACATCAGACGAGCCAGTTCAACAATGCAATCGGCTTTTTCCTTGGTTAGCGTACGCAGAGGGGAGCTTTAGCTAATAAAACCGTCACAGGTTGAAAAACAGACAAAAGAGATTCTCCCCTATTTCTCAGCCAGCAGCACCATGCTTATGTGGATATTTTATATACAGGGCTGGAGAGAAGATGTGAGCATGTAAGAGGGATGTGTCAGCAAGAGCCTGCCCCCCTCAAAAATATTCCTAAATTTTTAGCTTTTGTTGAGAAAAAAGAACAAATGAAAATAAGTCTGGAGCCCTGTTATTTAGTGGCAGTTTTCACCAACCTGGCAGTAGCTAGGAATAAGTTATAGTCCAATGTATCTGGACGGTGCCAAGATTAGGAAGGCTGTTTTGCAGAGACATAGGGCTTCTTCACACGACTGGAATAAGGCACGCTCGTAACTGGCCACTCATGTAAGTTTGTGGTTCCTTTTGACGACTTCAGCAACCTCCTGCATGTCTCCCGCACCTTCCCCCAGTAATTCTGTTTTGTTAAAAAAAACCCTTTGATATCCCAATTCTGCTGAAATATCTCTGAATTTCCTACTGGGGAAGTTGCGCTACAAATCAGCCACTTGAGGGCGCTGTCCCATTCAAGGCTATGAGCAGTGAGAAGAGGGGACTTTTTCATTATAGACCACATGGTTGCCCCTCTCCGGCCATGTAATGCAGCTCCATTACGATTGTGCAAGAGAAGCAGGAAGCAAAGCTCCGGTCAAGAAACACAATTTCCCCTTAATCTAAAGAAGCCCATAAAGGGGGCGGGGGGACTTAGTTAGGAGCCTACCCAATTGGCAGTGGAGGCTGCTGGCTCTGATGTCAGTGGGGCGGTGAATCCACTCCAGGTTTCACTCAGAGCTCTAAAGTTAATTATGACTGCTTTCTGGATGTTGGTGTGGACGTATTTTGGTAGGCCCAGTTTCTGAAGGTTTTCTGTATAGTTTTTTGATGTGATGCCGGTGACTGATGTGACTAATGGAACAATTGTGACATCATCATCATCATCATCATTATTATTATTATTATTATTATTATCCTGCCAGTGAACAGTACCATTAACCTAGTAAATCAGCTGTAATGTGACCCTTCCTCGTTGCATTAGTATTGCATTTCCCATGCTCTCACACCCTCACTTTTTCAGAGCTTCTGCCAGGGCATGCCCAAATTTGCCTGAAGCCGAAAGCTGCACACCCCTTTTTCTTCCCAAGGTTGGAATGGCTTGTGTATAAACCAGCAATGCAAGCCAAACAAGACTCCCACAGTTGCTCTGCAAATTGTAATTCAGTATTCAAATATCCCTGGGCACCTCGCCGGGGAGGGTGTGGGAGTTGTGTATAGATAGAGTGTCTCAAAGCAAAACTAAGCCCTTAGGCAACAACTGTCACACATTTTGGCAAAGCAACAACTACCTTCTTATAGTCTGATTGCATCTACAGATATTACATTTACTTGGCTGAATAGATATATACTAAAGACCCATTCTCAGATGCATGATTCTGGCTATATTTTCTTACAAAAAGGACATGGAAAAAATTAAGTCAAGCGATAGAACGGCAAATCTGCAGCTGGGTTATGTTCAAAGGGTAGTGCGTAGTTAATTTGCTGTGTCTAAAAACCTGAGCCTGTTCAGATGACACGTTAGCCATGGTGGTTAAGCATTTTGAGCTCAACATTACCACTTAGCATGCCGTGTGAACCATTCCTAACCATGGTGGCTATATAAACACAGCTTAAACATGCTCATTAACCATTTGCTGAAAAAAGCTTAGCAGCCTAACCATGGCTTAGTGTGTTGTCTGAACAGGCCTATTAAGGATCATTTAGCTGATAATTGTTCTGAAGATGACATGATGGCACCCAGCAGCAGTGGTGGTGGGGAGACATAAATGCTAGGGCCCACTGCAGCTGATGTCAAACCACTCCCAGAGCTTCAGCTATTGGGCGATATAGACGTGTAAAATATAATAAATAAATAAATAAGAAAATAATGCCAGCCACCATCATCATAAATAATTTTAATTGCCTGGCACTGTAATCTGAAGCAGTGGGCCAGGCAGCTGCTGCTGTTATATTTGTTATTGCCAAGTCCTCTGGGCCCAGCCTCCAATGGACCATCAGGGGTAGTTCCCAGAGGCACTGGGGATCACAAAGGTGGTGGTAGTGGTAGCCACTCTAGCTGCCTTTACAACAAGGGTGGAGAATATGTGGCCCTCTAGACTTTGCTGGATTGCAGCTCTCATCTTCCCCCACCATTGGCTATCCTGGCTAAGATGATGACGATGACGACGTTGCACTTATATCCTACCTTTTATCCTCTTGCAAGGAACCCAAGGGGGCTTACATGGTCCTCTTCCTCTTCTCCATTTTATCCTGACAAGAAGCCTATGAGATAGGTTAGACTGAGAGTCTATGACTGACCCAAAGTCACCCAGTGAGCTTCATGGTCAAGTAGGAACTACAACCCACATCTCCTGAGTCCCAGTCCAACACTCTAACCACTAGAGCAAACTGGCTGATGAACACTGCAGTCCATAAGGTTTTGGGGTAGAAACTATCTGGAAAGTACTGGAGGGGACCTTGCCCAGGGCCTCATCAAACCTGGCACCAGCGCTCAGTGGTCCTTTTCTAAAATATATTTATGAACCATTGAAATAGAGGGGGAAAGCATGAGCAATGGGACTGGAAGTCCAGTTGAAAACCTCCCCCACCACTATCATATGAGGATAATAATGGCGGCCAACTTTGCAAACCTCTTGTAAAGACTGCCTGTATTACCAAGACCTCGGTAAAACAGCTAGGAAGAATGGGTTTTTCTCAGCTGCATCTACCTAGTGGTTTAGTGCAGCACCAGGGCAGGCTGAAAGGGATTTGCCGTGGGCTAGAGGCATTCCATCTCCTCCTTCAGACTTCTAGTCTGGATGATTTTCAGTTTGGAATGATTGTAACCTCTGTTGGGCCCACAGGATGGATTGGGGATTTTGTTAGTGTACTGACAACACCATTGCCTAACAGAGTCCCTTCATGAACTGATGAGGAAGCCCAGAATTGATGTTGAGGAAAGTCAGGCTCTTGGTCCAGGGGACTTCAACATTCATGCTGAAGTTGCCTTATTTGAGGTGGCTCAGGACTTTATAGCTGCCACAAATATGGTCCAACATAACTTTGGCCCAACACATGTATGAAGTCACACCCTTGTCTTGGTTTTCTCATATGGTTTGCAGGATGGTGGTCCGGTTGTGGGAGATGTTTTGTCAACTTCCTTGTCATGAAAGGCTCACTTCCTGGAGTAGTTCAAGCTGATGGTGACCATTCTTCTCCTCAGGTATGTGTATATGTGTGGTATGAATATAAGGGAGATTTTCAAAAGCATTGGGTTATACCCAATAAGGTTACTATTACACCCCAAAAACATTAACTATAGTTTCCCTGAATTCCTTATGGATAGACAAATACCTGGTTCGTATGACACAACAGTCCACCCTGGGCTAATTTACCTACAGGGGTTGTGGTGTTGTGCCAGCTTCCCCTGGCTTCCCATGTCATCCGAACCCAGGCAGGAGGGGTTGTTTGAGTGTCAGAAACCCCCCCCCCCAAAAAAAACTAAAACAAGCCATGGGTTATTTGAGGGCTGTCTAACCCTGAAATAACCCCTGCCTCATGGGTTCGCATGACACAAAAAGCCACAGCGAACTGGGTGTCTATGGGCACGAGGCACAATGCAACAGCCTCCGTGAGTTAGTTAAGGCCTGGTGGGCTGTCATGTTGCGTGAACCAGGTCAAAGACAGTTAGATCTCTCTGGCATGTAGATATGCACTGACTATCTTTTGTGTGGTTGCGCATGTGTGTGAGAAGGAAGGAGGGAGGGAGGGGCGAATCTCTGCCTTTGCAGGTAGATTCGCTTAAAAAGACAAATATGCCTTTTTTGAATCGAAGCTATTCCAGAGGGGGAAAGTAGGAGAAGGAAAATGAAATAAGACAAGAAGTTAAGAGTTCTGGTATGCAGGGCAGGTGCTACCATAGAGGCCACTCAGGCGGCCGCCTAGAGCGCCAAGCTAAGAGGGGCGCCGGGCACAACGCAGCACTCACGCATGTTGGCTGTGAGCTGGGCCGGCCCGAGGATTCAGCTGGGCCTGGGTGGGCGAGATGGCGCCCTGCACCCGCCCAGCCGAAGCAAAGCCAGGGACACTGGGTTGGGGCGGCTCCACGATCGGACTTCCGGAACGCGCCCGGGAGAGAGAGAGAGAGAGAATGTATGGGTGAATGGGGTGCATGGGGTCTTTGAGTGAATGCATGTGTTCATGCGTGTGTTTGTTTGGAGTGAGTGATGCTGAGTGTGTGTGTGTGTGCACGCGTGTGAGTTGGGGGGGGATGATTTGGAGGTGATATTCCTATTAAACAATGCATTTTAGACCCATAGACGTTCCTTTCCAATTTGTTTGCTATAATTTGCATGACGTATTTCTGACACTTTAAAATAAATTTAGCAGTTTCAAGTTTTGTGCTTCTTATTTTTTCCAGGAAACATATGTTCTTAAAAATCAAAGTTGACATTTGGGGGGGGGGGGCGGGGGGGGCGTGAAAGTAGCTCACCTTGCCTAGGGCGCAAAATAGTCTGGCACCGGCCCTACTGGTACGGCTATGAAAAAGAACACCAGTTTTATGTCAGACACGGGTAACTGTATCCAAGCACAAAAGCACGGCTAGTAGAGGCTTCAAATAATATAGTCACACTGAGCCACAATTCACATCTCTCTCAATTAAAACAAGCACACAGGTATTAAAGACATTAAGGCCTTTAAACAGATAAAACATGCGCTGGCCATTGTTGTTGGTCGTTCAACCTGCAGCTGCTGAAGCCACTGCTCGGAGGAAGAGCTCCCCTGCGTGTTTTGCAAGGGAATTACAAGAAGACGTGATCCATTAACTTGGCATCCTCCCGATCATCTATAGGCAATTCAACCACACCGTCCTGGGCAGCGAGGATGGAGATGAGAATCTTGGATAATTTCTCTCTCCTGGTCTGCAGGAAGGTTTCAGCGATCTGCTTCCAGCCGTCCACGGTGCAGACCGAATCGTTGACAATCATTTGTTCCAACACATCTGTAAGTACGTTGGACAGAGGCAAAAGGGGAAAGCATGTTTTGCTCTTGACTGCCAGTCACCCCACCTTGGGAGAGGCAGTTCAGCCTTTTAAAAAGTGGGGGGAAAGAACTGCTCAAAAGCCGGGGAAACGGCTAACTGATTGGTAGTTTCGGGCGAGAGGGTGGGCCTGAGGAAGGGCCTGCGGCTTTCTGGGGAACCGCAGAGGGCTGGATTGGGACCCTGGGCCTGAGGCTCTGCATCACTTAACCCCTTTCCCCCCATCCCATTTTCCTGATGAAAATCCCCACCCCACAGCCAATCTTGTGGAGCAGAACATACTGATCTCATACAGGTACCTGTATATTTTCCTCTAAGGCAGCCTTCCTCAACCTGGGGCGCTCCAGATGTGTTGGACTACAACTCCCAGAATGCCCCAGCCGGCTGGCTGGGGCATTCTGGGAGATGCAGTCCAACACATCTGGAGCGCCCCAGGTTGAGGAAGGCTGCTCTAAGGCAACCTTCTCCAATCTGGTGCCCTCCGCAGCACCTATCATCACCAGCCAACATGCCCAATGGCCATGCTGGCTGGGGTTAACGGGAGTTGTAGTCCCAACAGATCTGGAGGCTGCCAGGTTGGAGAAGGCTGCCCTGTTGGATACGTAGCAAAAACGGTGTTATACTTCCGCTGGAAAAGTCTGGCTGTACTCACCAATGCCTTCGTTGGCAATATCCTCCAGCAATCGTACACAATAGATGCGGTGTTCTGTGTTGATGAGGGAGAGGACTGTTTCCCCGAGGGACAGAAGGGCTGGATTCCCGTTCCACTCTTGAGTTAGGCAGTGGATGAGTTCGACGCTAGGACAAAGCCTAATTAGGAAGATGTAATCCTCTGAAACCAAGCAGCAAGGATGTTAGAAAACCCACATGGAGGCTTGTAAGTGGAGCATGGTGAATGGTCTGTTCCCAAATACCAGCTCCTGGTAAGCAGAGATAGACTATCTCTGAAAATGCAACACAGATGTTTGGATGTTGTGGTCAGCTACCAACAGAAGTATTGTCCAGGTAGACATCTAATGTTCCGTGTTTAATTTTTGTAAACCGCCCAGACAGCTTTGGCTATGGGGGCGGTATATAAATGTCATAAATCATCATCATCCCCATCATCCTTGTTTGAAATTATAAATAAGAGAGAAGGAACAGGGAGAATTTCTTTCTTCCTCTCCCTTGACATGTCAACAGTGTTGATTAAGTAGTAGATGGAGGATGACTGAGAAGTAGCATTTCTTTATCCAACATAAAACTAACTTATGGAATGAATCGGTACAAGCTGTGGTGAGGGGGGGCCACTAGGCTCCCATCTTTACGGAGGCGCTTTGGCGACGCCAGACTCCTTGCACCCACACTTGCATCTGCACGGGAAGGAAGGAAAGTGCGATTTTCCCTGCCTCTTGAAAAGTTAAAAAACAAAAACAAATCCAGGGGGGGGGGGAGGAGAGGAACGGGGCTGTTTCCCCCCCCTTTTTTTAATTTAATGAGCTCTATCTGCGGAGCTCCGCAGATTCATATGAGGGGGAAAAACAGGGGGAAAGGAATGAGGCAGCAGAGGAGGACGCGAGAGGGACTGAACACGTCTCCTCCCTCTGGCTGCCCGTTCCCCCCTTGTTTTAATTTTATAATCGCTATCTGTGGAGCTCCGCAGATACATGTAATTTAAAATAAAAATGGAGGGAAGGAATGCGGCAGCCAGAGGAGGACATGAGAGGGACTGGAGACCGAGCAGCGTCTCCTTCCTCTGGCTACCCGTTCCTCCCCACCCACCCGCATTTATTTTTATTATCATAAGATTAAAAAAGAGGGGGGAAGGAATGACACTGTTCCTCTCCTCTCCCCCCTCCAATTTTAATTATTTTTACATTTTTAGAGGCGCAGGGTAAGTGCCCAACTTTTTGGGAGCGGAGTTTCCAGGGTTCCCCCCACCCCACCCCGGATGGCTTTGCAATGGCAGCTGTGTCATGTAGATGACTTGCCACTACTGTGAAGCAACCCCGGGGCAAACCCTCCGTGTAGACGTGCCCCCGGTTAGAAGGCTTTTAAAAAGGGTCAGACAATCTCCTGCAGGAGAGGCTCACCGATGGCTTTTAGCTATGATGGGTGGGACCATCACAACACGCTAAGCCATGGCTTGGTCACTAACCCTTTTGCAGCAAATGGTTAATGAGCGTGTTCAAACCATGGTTATGTAGCCACCATGATTAGAAATGGTTCACACGGCACGCCAAGTCATGGTTCACCCAACCTACTAAGCCATAATGTGTAGCTCAAAACGCGTAACGACAATGGCTTAGCGTGTCGTCTGAACAGGGTCCATGAAATGTTGCAATGTATTCTTGAGCACGTCTGTTCCCAGCCAGCCATAACCCCCTCTAGCAAGCCATTCCATCCTCCCCCCGCCCAGCCCCAGTTTTCTGTTTTCCTTCTTCAATGGATAGTCAACATTCCACGGCTACTGAACATGCTCAGTCCTCAGTGGACTGAGTGTTGTGGCTTTTAAATCTTGTCCTTCTGCAAACTTCAGGATTTCTCCAAGCATGGTGATATCTCCCTCTTGTTTGTCAGAGGCCCTATTGTGGCTTCAGTCCTGTCAGCATGCACTTACCACCTGAGTTTATCGTTAGAAGGAGTGATAGCAAAAATGCAACCTCCATATCAGGGCTCGTATGCACCAGTTATTTTCCTGGGATACACTGCACCACAAGTTCTGGAACTGGCTAGTGCTCCACTTCTGGACTCTTTGAAGAGGAATACCACTTCCCTACAATGTCTGAACTTACACTATGGGGGTACTGGATCTATTCATTGGAAGGGCTTCCTGCCAGTGGATCTACTCCTAAGTAGAACGTCACAGGCATGGATTGCAAGGCAAACACAATGGCTGAGTTCAGATGACACGCTAATCAACGGTTGGTTCCCACCCACCCCCAGTTGATTAGCGTGTCGTCCGAACTCAGCCATTGTGTTTGTTCCTGCTTCCCTAAGGCTCAGCAAAACAGATGGCTGTAAGCAGAAGGTTAATCGTGCAGCCAGCAGAAGTCTTTTGGAAGCCGTATAGATGACAATTGCCTACAACCAACAAGCTACTCCAAATCCTGTAGCATCAGGCCAGCCTCCAAGATTTTACAGCTTGAAGAATACCTGCTTCCTTACATCCCCATCCCCCAGGTTTGTGATCACTAGGGGAGGTGCTTCTGTGGATGTCCCACCTTCTCAGATCAGGCAGGTTAGTTACCTTGAACAGGGTCTTTTTAGTGGTAGTGCCCTCCTTAAGAAACGACTTTCCTAAGGTTGCCCACCAGGCTACTTTTTGGAGGCCAACTAAGGTCATTCCTGCTTAGGCAGGCCCTGGATTGATTTTGCTGAAGCCTTGGTTTAATTAGGGCTGGGTTACTGCTGTGATGTTTCTAAAATTGTTTAAATGCTTTTCATTTGACTATATTTTTATATTGTGCATGTAGTTGTACTGAAAGCCGCCTTGCAGGCCCTGGCCATGCTACCAGGCAAGACATGAAACTTGTCAATAAAAAGATGGCTTTGGAATCTACCAGTGGGAAGGCGCTTGAAGTGATGAAGGTAATCCATGGCTCCAAAGATCTGGCCCTGTTTGCACAAGCACAGAGCAGCCTTTTTGTGCGCCCCACACTTTCCATAGACGATCTGAGCCAGAGCGAAGCACCGGGACTTGTTGTGCTTATCCACCTCTGCATACTGGTAAATCACATCGCCGGCTGCCTCGGAGAATTCCAGTCTGAAGGGGGGGAAAAACAAAGTTCAGGTAGTTGCCGAGACTTCGTTGCACTGTGGAAAAAAAAATGCAAAGTTCAGTGAAATACTAATGATCTCTGCCATTTTATAAGGATGACTTGCAATGAGAGATACGATACAAGAGGGGAAAGGAACAGGGAGGGCAGAGGAAAACAAGCAAATGGGAGGAGTCCACAGCACAAGCTACCTTCCATACCTGCATCACTCTGCCGAGAAACTGGACCTTAATAGAGCAAAACCCAACCCTCCATCCCCTTAAAATCCCTCCTCCATCAGAGAGGAACCAACAACCATGTAGGCAGAGCAATACCTGACTACCAGGGGTGGGGGACCAGATGTTGTTGGACTACAAATCCCAGAATCCCTGCCATTGCCTATGCTGGCTGAGGCTGATGGGAGGTGAAGCCTAACAACATCTGAAGAGTCCCACTCCAGGCTGTGTGTTACTTCTAGTATCAGAGGCAGTAAGCCTATATACACCAGTTCCTGGGGAACACGGGTGGGAAGGTTCTGTTGCAGCTGTGTCCTGGTTGTGGGTCCCTGGTTGAAAACTGGTTGGCCACTGTGTGAACAGAATTCTGGACTAGATGGACCTTTGGTCTGTTCCAGCATGGCTCTTCTCGTATTCTTACACACCAGTGAATGTCTGACAAGAAAAGGTATTTCCCTGAGAGCCAGGTGTTTAGTACAGTTGCCCCACTACTTCAAGCCAAATTTTCATATTTCTGCCTGGGAGTGAGTGGGAGGAGCAACCTGTCCAAGGATATCCTCCTTCAATGCAGGAAAACTGTTGCCCACAGAAGGACAATCAGCATGTAGTTGAAAGGCGCATAGATAGAAATCTGCCTTATTTGGAGTCAGGCCATGGGTCTATCTAGCTCAGTATTGTCTCTACTCCAGAGGTGGGCAGAAAGTACAGCTCAAGATGTTTCGGGACTGCAAACCCCAGAAGCCCCTGCCAGCATGGCCAATGCTCAGGAATGCTGGGAGTTGGAAGTGCAAAACATCTAGAGATCTACTTTCTGCCCATCACCGGTCTACTCTACCTATATTCATCCCATGGACCGCATCTGATCCTGTGCTGTTCTCCATGGGGTCCAAGAAGCTGGGGAGCCACACCTACTTTTCCTGATCAGGAATCAACTAGACTACAGGGAAATGACAGCTATTCTGGCCTTGCTAATAGCGACCACAGTGATCTCTAAGCAACATCGGGTTAGGCCTCATCTGGAGTATTACGTCCAGTTCTGTGCTCCACACTTCAAGAAGGATGCAGACAAGCTGGAGCGTGTTCAGAGGAGGGCAACCAGGATGATCAGGGGTCTGGAAACAAAGCCCTATGAAGAGAGACTGACAGAACTGGGCAAGTTTAGCCTGGAGAAGAGAAGATTGAGGGGAGACATGATAGCACTCTTCAAATAATTAAAAGGTTGTCCCACAGAGGAGGGCCAGGATCTCTTCTCGATCCTCCCAGAGTGCAGGACATGGAATAATGGGCTCTAGTTACAGGAAACCAGATTCCAGCTGGACATCAGGAAAAAACTTCCTGACTTTTAGAGCAGTACGACAATGGAATCAGTTACCTAGGGAGGTTGTGGGCTCTCCCACACTAGAGGCCTTCAAGAGGCAGCTGGACAACCATCTGTTAGGGATGCTTTAGGGTGGATTCCTGCACTGAGCAGGTGGTTGGACTCGATGGCCTTGTAGGCCCCTTCCAACTCTACTATTCTATGATTCTATGATGACATCCTTAGATCCCAGCGGGTTTAAACCTCCCCATATCTATGCCCTGAGTTGTGAGTAGATGGCATCTTGTGTGTGCATGAACATGCGTATGTGGCCCTGAAGCCGCTACCCGGCCTCACGTGTGGCCTTCAGAGCCAAAGGGGCTGCCCACTCTGTCCTACTCTGACCACCAGCAGCTTCCCTGGATCTTTCCAGCAACCTGATCCTTTCTAAATTGAGAGTAAGCCAGAGAGTAAGCCGAGGGCCTTCTGTCTGCAAAGCAGGTGCTCTATCACTGAGCTATGCTCACCCCCCACCCCACCCCCCACACACTGTCGCCCTAATATTCCAAGTGGCCACTTACTTGTGCAGGGTGACCCAGTGCATCACCAGATCTAACCGTTTTGCATTCAAGGCACATCGGATGGCTTCTGCTGTCAAATGTGCAGGGAGTGGTTGCTTCGCAGAAGTGCTTATGAGAGCTTCGCAGTACATAAGCAGAGGGAGGATCTTCCCTTTAATGGGGCCGACAGCTGAAGGGGGGAAAGGCAATGAATTATTATTATTATTATTATTATTATTATTATTATTATTATTATTTATTATATTTATACACTGCCCCATAGCCAAAGCTATCTGGGCGGTTTACAAAAGTTTAAAAAAGTGAACATTAAAAACAATTATACAAAATTTAAAACCATCAAAAGCATAAAATACAAACAAAAGCAGACAATATCCATTTAAAAACAACTATTCTGGGGTCAGTTAAAAAAACTCAGCATATGCTGTTAAATGCCTGGGAGAAGAGAAAAGTCTTGACCTAGCTCCGAAAAGATCATAGAATCATAGAATAGCAGAGTTGGAAGGGGCCTACAAGGACATCGAGTCCAACCCCCTGCTCAATGCAGGAATCCACCCTAAAGCATCCCTGACAGATGGTTGTCCAGCTGCCTCTTGAAGGCCTCTATTGTAGGAAAGCCCACAACCTCCCTAGGTCATTGGTTCCATTGTCGTGCTGCTCTAACAGTCAGGAAGTTTTTCCTGATGTCCAGGTGGAATCTGGTTTCCTTTAACTTGAGCCTGTTATTCCGTATCCTGCATTCTGGGAGGATCGAGAAGAGATCCTGGCCCTCCTCTGTGGGACAACCTTTAAAGTATTTGAAGAGTGCTATCATGTCTCCCCTCAATCTTCTCTTCTCCAGGTTAAACATGCCCAGTTCTTTCAGTCTCTCCTCATAGGGCTTTGTTTCCAGACCCCTGATCATCCTGGTTGCCCTCCTTTGAACACGCTCCAGCTTGTCTGCGTCCTTCTTGAATTGTGGAGCCCGGAAATGGACGCAATACTCTAGATGAGGCCTAACCAGGGCTGAATAGAGAGGAACCAGTACCTCACGTGATTTGGAAGCTGTACTTCGATTAATGCAGCCCAAAATAGCATTTGCCTTTCTCTCTTGGCAGTAAAGGGAATTTCTCACAGCATAGAAAGAAGCATCCACATCAGCTAGAAGGTATACACCATAAAGAGTGACTACTGTGCATAGTTTCTGTTAGTAGCAAAATAATAATAATAATAATTCACTGACCTTCACTGTATGTGAATACAGCTATGAGAACCAACTCTAACTCCATAAAAATGGCCAACTTCTCTAACAAATAAGCATACTTATGCCGCTATGCAATGCATATTACTTGGTGCAAATTCACAGTGGACTCTTTGCCCTTCTTTCGAAAACCAATTCAATACTGTTGTTTTTATCGCAGTAACGAAAAAGGCCACCACACCCCTCTGGAAGGTGGCTTTTCGAGACAATTACAGGGGAGAAAGACAAGACCCGAGGCTCCCTCCATACCCTTAAATTTGTCCATGGTTTCTTCATTGCGGAGGATTCCTCTCGGACAGTTGGCTGCGTATATTGCGGCGGCCTCGTACTGACAACGGGAAAACAGTTCGTTGAACCTAGCAGGGATGAAGGAATATAGGATTCCAAGCGACAGACAGTGGATGTAAGAACAATTCCATTCGTGGCAAAGAGAGCACGTTAGCTAGGCACGGCTCTGGACACTGACTAACCTGGGCACAGCTGTCACTCTGGAGAGGCAGGGAGATGGTCTCCCTCCCATGCTCCAGCCATGCTGCCGTGTACAGCAGATCAGTGGCAGTGGGAAGTAAACCCCCTCTCCCCATTGCCCCTGCTCCTTGTCCCAGAAACGGGAGGGAGCTGTGGAGAAGTAGCAGGAAAACGAAACGCTGCGCTCTACTCCTCTATCACAATCAGACGAACCAGGGAGTCACAATCATCTCTCTGACTCCACCTGTCTTTCAAGTTCTGTTTCTCCTTAGAACCCGTTCCTTCAGCAAATCCTTGCTCAAACCACCCCGGCTTCTCCTTACCTCTACCAGGATTGGGCCCGGGCTCCTTGTGGAGTCCGAAGACTCTGACTCAGATCTTTATCACACCAGCGTTATACTGTGCAATCACTGCGAATTGCATGCCAAGGACTCAAAAGTTTTCCACCTTATAATCTGCTCTGATTGTGAAGTACTCCCATGCACCTCGCCTTAATTGTGCAATAAAGCAAAAAGATTCGCCGTATTTAGCCCCTACTTTTTGAGCGTATCTTCCGAGCCGCCGCTGGGTCGCAGGAGCAGGATTTTAAAGAAATGCTTACATCTGCGTAAGCTTTAAAGATAAAGACACCAAAATTGGCACAGTAATAGATATTAGGGAGAGCTTTAAGCATTCTAAATTTGAATTGAATTGGGTCATCCATTGATTTTTTACATTTCCCCCCTTAAACACACTTCCTGGTATGCAAAGGATCGGTGTTGCCCGGTAGCAAAAACAACAACCGCGAAAGCTTAGTGCTACGGGGATAATCCAAGGGAAGCAGGTACATGGGATGAAACTTTCAGAGGCGGAGCGAAGAGGAGAGCAGCTGGGTCAGGTGTTGGGGGAGGAAATTCCCCAAGAGTCTCTAGGGGCTTGCCCCGGGGTGGTTTCGCAGTAGCGGCTCATCATCTACATGACGCGGCCACCATTGCGAATCCATCCAGGGGCAAACCCTGGAAACTCCGCTCCAAAAAGTCAGGAACTTACGCTGACTTTTTTGGCAGTGGAGCCCATGGGAGGCCCTGCACTTGTAAAATTAAAATAAAAATAAAAACAGGGGGGAGGGGGGGAAGGAGAGGAACGGGTCCGTTCCTCCCCGCTTTTTAATTTTTTATTTTATTATCTGTGTCTCCGCAACTGCGCAGATACAGCTAATAAAAATAAAGATAAAAAGGGGGGTGGAAAGGAATGGGCAGCCAGAGGGAGGAGAGGAGAGGTGGTTTGCCCCAGTCCCTGCCCACTCTCCTTGCATCCTCCCTCTGGCTGCCCGTTCCTCCCCCCCCCATTTCATTTTAATTATCTGTATCTCCGCAGCTGTGCAGATATAGATAATAATTTTTTAAAAAAGGGGGCAGAACAGCCCCCTTTCAGAGTGCTATGCTGGGCAACCTGACAGTCCATCATGGGGTGGGTGGGTTCAGAAACAGCTTATGCCCCCTTGTTACCACTCTCATAGGATGCACAGCAGCGGAACTGTTAAGAACTTAAGAGCCCTGCTGGATCAGACCGAGGGTCCATCTAGTCCAGCACTCTGTTCACACAGTGGCTGACCAGCTGTTGGCCAGGAACCCACAAGCTGGACATCGTGCAACAGCACCCTCCCACCCATGTTCCCCAGAAACTGGTGCACACAGGCTTACTGCCTCGGATACTGGAGGCAGCACTGTTCTCCACTTCCCACTTCCCACTGCATTGCTGCCCTCAAGTGTGCAGTACGGTGGTCTCGTGAGGTCAGGAACAGGAAGACATAGCGCAATGGGCTTAAGGGGGAAGGAAATTTCATCTGCCTAGCACAGGACGTGTGAGTCTAGTGGAGAACAGACCAGAGGACTCTCTCCATCACCTTACCTTTCAATGTATTCAATGAGATCTTCAGCCTCTTTGCTTTTGGTGGGGTCCCGTTCAAATACACTGGAGATGCTGGAGACAATTCTACCTGGAAGGTGAGAACATTTTACTCTCTTAGAAAGCAGAACCAGACAGGAATTTGTTAAATCAAATCTTCCCCAATTTGGTGTTCTATGTTTTGGACTACAGTTCCTAGCATTCCTGATCATTCGCCACACTGGCTAAAGCTGATGGGAGCTGAAGTCCAAAACACCACCATTCTAGAGAAGGCTGTGTTAAAGGGCAGGCCCTCATCTTCACGACATCGCTAATGTTGCGCCCGGCAGTGCGAGCCATGGCTCAGCCGCATTGATGCTCCTTTTGACCATCTACATCGGAAGGAGCGTAGTTGCGGGCTTTCCCGCCGACGCCGCTGTGCCTGCCCATGCGAGCACTCCCGCGGCCAGTCCAGGGACGCCTGGGAGGGTAGAGTTGTTTTAAAAAACGGGACTGACTTATGCTTTTTTAAAAAAAAGCTGTAAATGCAAAGGATCGCATTTACAGCTAACTGGGGAGGAGGAACAGGGTGCTCCCTCCCTGGCGGGATTTCCAACCCCCCCCTTTAATTTCTTTATCTTAACAAGGCTCCGCAGAGGCGCGGAGCCTTGCTCCAAGCTAAAAAAGTCAAGGTAAGTACCTGACTTTTTTAGTGCGGATTTTCGGGGCTTTGCCTCTGGTTTGTTTCGGAGTGGCGGCTGCATCATGTAGCTCACCTGCCACCACTCCGAAGCAATCCAGGGCCAAAGCACCCGTGTAGATGAGCCCCAGGAGGAATTAACCCAAGTAATAGTGAACCGGGGTGTGCGGGGAGCTGCCCCAGGCATAGGAAGCAGCAGGCCAGAACTCACAAGGGCCTCTGAGAATGGGACCAACGAGGTTCTGCGGAACAGAGGGCCCAAAAAATGGGAAGGGAAGGCAAGGAAGAAGATCTAAGCCCTGTGTCTTCCTTCAATCACGTACAAATCAAATGGACATTTTGGGCACACGGATCAACTGATTTCAGCTTGCACCACAAACCATCGTCTTTTGGGTGGCTTGGTGTGGAATAGTGAGACCTATTTACTTTATTTTTACCTTTCAAAAGTTTCTCATTTTCCACCATTTGAGAGATGAGCTGTTGCAGGGAATCGATACTCCGGTCAGAATTCTCCCAGACTGTCACAACATTTGCAAGCTGCGTTAGCCGGTAATAGCTGCCAGGAAGAGAGTACCAGGGGAAGGCGACTGGCTCAGTGGCAGACTCCCTGCCAGCCTCCCTCCTAACAATTCCTTCGAGATTTGTCCTCCTCACTCCCTTTTATTCCCATGATCTCGCTCCCTTAAGTCTTCAAAAGCGAAGGAAAATCTTCTTTTGTTTGCAGGCTTTCCACAACGAATGCCCCTTCCCAGATCCATCAGGTTGCTCACAATTTATTCTCCAAGAAATTCACACATTACCATTCTTGTAGACCTTTCCCATGTTTGCATACAAAGATATATATATATATATATATATTGCCTGAATTAAGGCGCAATTCTATGCACGTTTAGGCAGAAAAACACTCTGCAATTCCCAGCACACCATAGCCAGCAGTGTAGGGTTTTTTTCTGTATGAACATGCATAGGATTGCAGCCTTAGTCCCTGGCTCCCAAAAGATCCATAAGCCTTAGGAGTCACCTAGGCCTTGATTTAACCGGTCATTAAAGGTGCAATCTTATTATTTATTTATTTACAATATTAATATACCGCTTCCCATTGAAAATTTCAGAGCGGTGTACAAGATAAAATGAAAATAAAAACAGAACACTTAAAACAGATCATAAAAGAAGCAAATACAGTGACTCCTGGCTGGACATTAAGGAAAGGCTTCCTGGAATAATGATGTTTTCAGGAGGTGCCGAAAGGAGTACAAAGTTGGCGCCTGCCTGACCTCCAGAGGCAGGGAATTCCACAGGCTCTTCCCCGGTGGACTCCAATCAGAGGATGGATCTAGGTGGAACCACCAGGAGCAGGCCCTCAGATGACCTCAGTGATCGGGCAGGTTGGTAAGGGAGAAGGCGCTCTCTCAGGTATCCTGGTCCCAAGTTGTTTAGGGCTTTGTACACAAGTACAAGAACCTTAAACCTGGCCCGGTAGCGAATAGGCAGCCAGTATAAAACAAGAAATACCTTAAAAACATTACAACACAAGCAGTAAAACAGAGCAGTGTCGTCATTGATTACAAGTCAGGGAAAGCCTGAGTGAACAAATGCATTTTCAAGAGGCATTTGAAGCCACAATTTCCACCTCTCGTGGTAGAGTGTTGAAAAGGGTGGCTATGCAGAGATATTTTCCACATCTGCAAAAGAACTGTCTGAATGGACTCTTAAAGCACCCCCTCGATTTTCACTTCTCCATACGAAAGACAGGTTTCACGTGCACATTTTGAGAAAAACCTTTGCCGATCTGCATTCAGTTACATGTGCCTGAAAGGGGTACAACACACTGCAGGGCATGTGATTTCCTGATAGGACATGGGAAGCAGCCCTTATCCTGGAAAATGAGTTGATTAAACTCAGTTTAAATGACAACACTTCTTTATATTGTGCCCTCCAGAAGTTTTGGACCATAACTCTGAGCCCTCCTGGCTATTCGCCATGCTTGCTGGGGCTGATGGGAGTGGAAATCCAAAACATCTGGAGGCCACCACATTGAGGAAGACCATTTGGTCACCCACTACTAGCTACTGACAAACATCTGCTTTCCAAAGTTGCAGGGAGGGATACCCATGATCCATTAGCTAATAGTGTCATAGTAACCCACTGTGAACTCACAGGCATAGGTGTACGCAAGGGGTGTGCCAGGTGCGCCCAGGCACACCCTAATGTCTCAAGCAATAAGCACTGAATTGAGGGGGGCATTGAGTAGGGATTCAGAGGGGGATCCAAACGCAATGGGAACAGCCCTCCGGCTGCCGTCCAGCTGCTCTGCTGCCATGCCAAAGAATCGCTGCCCCCGAGAAAGCACCATTGCTTCTGACAGCAGGAATAAAATGGAATGCTCTGCTGGGAGGGACATCAGTGTAGACATCAGTGTCTACAATGTTTTATAAATAAATGAATAAAAATAATGCCCTTTATGACTGAGTATTCAATAAACGTTCACCTTTTTTTAAAAAAAAATCCCTGGGTGCATACCCTAATGTAATGTGCTGCGCATGCCTATGTTCACAGGTCATTACAACAAGGTCCATTAATGGGAGATGTTGGCGGCTGACCCTTAGACATGCAAGGCATGTGCTTTGATCACAACCTCTTAAATGAAATCGGTGTGGCCATGTTCTGTATGAGGGCCATCGATTCATTGGCTTGGTGCTAATCTACCAGGAGGCGCAAGGGGTTGAACACAGAACTTGACACATCCCAGGTCTGGGGTCTACCAGTATGCCAACGGTAGGGTACCTATGGCCTTCCAGATGTTGGACTCCAAATCTCCTCAACCCCCAGCCAGCATGGCCAGTGGTCAACAACATCTGGAGAGTCACAGGTTCTCCACATGACCCAGTCTTACAAAGGTAGACGTGACTGTGGTACTAAAGCAGCTCCAGCTGTTGAACAGAATGGATGTGCAAAGGTGAGAACAGCCCGAAACACCTTAAGAAAAGGTAAAGGTAGGTTGCGTACCAAAACTTCAGATTCTCATTCTGTTTTTCCGCCACTTTTCGCAGGTGAAGGGCATGCGTCAGGTCCTCCTCAATATTGGTGGTGTTCTCCAGAGGGATGTATTTTGTCAACATGTCTTCTTTCAGCTCCTTCACCCTCTGCTGTAAATGAACAAGGTGGCTAGAAAGGGCACCTATGTCAAAGGAATCTTTCAGGTTGAGACCTGTTGAGAAAAGAGAGAGCAAAGCTATGATTGGCACATGTCGATTCTTGGGAAACTCAGCCTGTGACATATGAACATTGCTCAACAAAATCAAACTCATGATTACGATGAGAGGTTGAAGCCAACCGAGCATGGCTGGGGCATATGAGAGTTGTAGTCCAAAGCATCCAAAAGGCACCAGATTGCCTACCCATGGGCTAGATGGACCAAGAGTTAGGTTCAGGAGAACACAGTTCCATATGTTCACATGAAATGCCCAACTACAGAGCAATCCCTAAGAGCTCGTTTGTTCTGCTTGATACATTGCATGTGCCAGCCTGCTCCAACCAGATGTTCTCCATATATGTTGGACTGCAACTCCCATCATTCGCAGTCAGCATGGCCAGGTTGGGGCAGGATGGCAAATGCTATCTAATGACTGGTTTGACCACCGCATTCATTCATGTAAACAAAATAATAAATTCACAGAAGAGTGTGTGTGGGCAATCCATTTCTCCTTTGGCCCTTGTGCTTATAGAGAGGTTCCCAAAGACAGAGGCAGAGGAAGTATGCCTATGTACATCAGCTGCTGGGGAACATGGGTGGGAGGGTGCTGTTGCATTCATATCCGGCTTGTGAGTTTCCTATAGGCAGCTGGTTGGCCACTCTGTGAACAGAATGCTGGACTAGTTGGGCCCTTGGTCTGATCCAGCAGGGGTCTTCTTATGTCAGCTGTCTGGAGTGCTATTTTTTATATATATAGAAAGGCGGGGTGCGAATAAAATAAATTATAAATTTGAAATGCAGCAGAGATGACAACGCTAACCAGATCTCTATATTTGTGAGAGCTTCTTTAAATAAGCAATTTACAGCATGCTCATTACTGGCTACTCATGGATGTTCGCAGGTCCTTTTGACGACGCGGTCAACTCCCTGTACGTCTCCCACTCTTTTCTCAGTTTTAGCGTCATAAAATAAACCTCAGAAAACCCAACTCTTCTGAGGTTGCACTATAAAATGCTACTAGAGGGCACTGTCCCATTGAAATGTACAGCCCATGTGGTTGTTGCTCTCTTCTCTGTGTAATTGTGCTCATTTCAAATGTGGAAGAGAACCAGGAAGAGAACCACGGTAAGGGAACGCAATCCCCACCCCACCCCGACTGAAGAGATCCTGAGACAGCCAACAAAAGGCAGAGGGTTTTTTAGTCCTTGGTCATCGTTTATTTGCTTTTTGTAAACAATGTACAGTTTTTAGACAATAACAAAGATTGATGTTTTTTACCAATACGAATTATGTCTCCTGTTGATTTGTAATTGTTTTTGCATCTATGCCATTATTCCTTGATTTATTTTGTACCCATGATATTTAAGGTATAGTTTTAACTATAGATCTCCATACATTTATACAAGCTTTGTCTAATTTGAATGTATTTTAATTTGATATAATTTTAATTCAATTTCAATTTCAATGTAACTTTGAATTTTTATAAAGTGATTATGGTCCATCCAAATCCAGCAGGAGAGGTAATTACATGCTTAACTTTCTCCTATTCAGATCAATGGGACTTAAAAGTCCATAACTATAGCTGGCTTATGCTCAAAATTTAAGTTGATTTCTAGTTAAACGCATCACCTGGAATCTTCTGAGCAGGATTGACTTTCTTGGTTGGGGCTTGAGCTCCTTTTGCAGACAGTGACAACCTTAAATCTCTTACTTTCTGAATTAAGTTCTCAATTCTTGCAGAATTTTTCTCAATTTTGTTTACCCTAAAAGAAAACAATAGCCATTAAAATATTAGACTTACTTTAAATCCTGCCTCACTTGTCAAGGGTAGAAGGTAAATTGGGGATCTGGGAGATTTGCAGTGGATCAGCAAGGGTTTCTGACCCAGTTTGTTTCTGCTACTTATCACAAATTCCTGGGCTAACCATGTGCACAGAGATACCCTGTTCCTTAATTCTTATGTCTGTCCACCTGAACCACTATTTTGAAATGGATTCTGGCTGGTGGACCTCAGGGTTCTACTAGCAAACAAAGTAACCCCTAAAGCCAAAAGTCTGCTTGTTCCTCCTATAGGTAGCTGACTACAACCCCAACCATTGAGAGAGACTTGTGACGGCATTTGGGGGTTCTTAGTATATTTAAAACTTCTTGTACCTTTGGTGGGAGTTATTAAGCTTTGGGCATTTTACTGGAAATTTGGGAGAAAAACGCCAAGTCAGTGTTAACGTTAACGCAAGGATGAGCAGATTTCAGGCTTGTCAAATCTATTTTGGTTTTATTAGAACCCCAAGATCCACCAGCCAGAGACAAGTGCAGAAGATATACACCTGAAATGAAACAACTCAGAGCACAATCTGAGACAAGGAGTTTGTTTTCAAAATCAGAATTGAGCTCAGAGTCCCTTTCACACAAAACTCCATATACACAGACAGCAGATATGCTTTTAGTACCATACACACCCATGGTGTCCTGTGGAAGAAAAGGGGCTTCATTAAGCTGTCAAGACAGAAAATTGCTAATGGAAGACAGATACTCAACCTTCTGGAGGCCCTGATGAAACCAAAAGAGGTTGCAGTGATTCATGTGAGAGCACATTGAAAAAGCACCAACCCTTATGAGAGAAGGGGGAACCACATGGCAGACTTGGCCTCCAAACAAGCTGCCAGATGGTGGAGGAGCCGAGAGTCGAGACAGCTTTGCTACCTGTACCTGAACCGATGACACCAGTCTACACTCCAGTGGAGGACTTGGTACACTAGGGAATGAGCTTTTTTTGCTACAGTTGTGCTAAGCTTTCTTCATTTCAGCAGCATAATTTGGGTGGAAAAATGTAATTTTGCTGTAGCTGTTGCAGGACAATTAAGAGTCAGACATCCTAGCCAATCTACTGCAAATCAACCAGAGATCTACCAGGAGCTGCTCATCTACCTTCTGCCCATCCCTGTTTTAATAACAAAGAAGAAAAAGTTGAGCAGCAGCCTGACTATTTATTTTCAATTATCAGCACAGAAGTTTTGAAACAAATCACAGAATCATAGAATAGCAGAGCTGGAAGGGGCCTACAAGGCCATTGAGTCCAACCCCCTGCTCAATGCAGGAATCCACCCTAAAGCATCCCTGACTGATGGTTGCCCAGCTGCCTCTTGAAGGCCTCTAGTGTGGGAGAGCCCACAAGCTCACCAGGCAACTGATTCCATTGTCGTACTGCTCTAACAGTCAGGAAGTTTTTCCTGATGTCCAGCTGGAATCTGGCTTCCTTTAACTTGAGCCCGTTATTCCGTGTCCTGCATTCTGGGAGGATCGAGAAGAGATCCTGGCCCTCCTCTGTGGGACAACCTTTTAAGTATTTGAAGAGTGCTATCATGTCTCCCCTCAATCTTCTCTTCTCCAGGCTAAATATGCCCAGTTCTTTCAGTCTCTCTTCATAGGGCTTTGTTTCCAGACCCCTGATCATCCTGGTTGCCCTCCTCTGAACACGCTCCAGCTAGTCTGCATCCTTCTTGAATTGTGGAGCCCAGAACTGGACGCAATACTCTAGATGAGGCCTAACCAGGGCCGAATAGAGAGGAACCAGTACCTCACGTGATTTGGAAGCTATACTTCTATTAATGCAGCCCAAAATAGCATTTGCCTTTCTTGCAGCCATATCGCACTGTTGGCTCATATTCAGTTTGCGATCTACAAGAATTCCAAGATCCTTCTCGTTTGTAGTATTTCTGAGCCAAGTGTCCCCCAACTTGTAACTGTGCCTTTGGTTTCTATTTCCTAAATGTAGAACTTGGCATTTATCCCTATAAAATTTCATTCTGTTGTTTTCAAAGATTTCTGTTGTTTTCAAAGGTTTCAAAAGCTTGTTATAATGTATTGTACTCTGAGCTTCTGGAATGGGACACAACTATTTAAGTTGCTATTTATACCCCACCTTTTTATGATAAATCATACTCAAGGCAGCTTAAAAAAATAAAAATCTACAACAATTCATGGAGAAGGTTATCAATGGTTACTAGTCCTGATAGCTCTATGTTACCTCCAGTATCAGAGGCAGTATGCCTATGTACACCTGTCGCTGGGGAACATGGGCAGGAGGATGCTGAGTGAACAGAATACTGGACTAGATGGACCTTTGGTCTGATCCAGCAAGGCTGTTCTTATGTCCTTAAAACATTAAAAACAATCCTGAACAATAAAACAAGCAAATAGCTGCAGGAAAAACAAAAACAAAAACACCCAAGCGTTTTAGCAAAGCATATCATCACACTACAAACAAACAAGTCATCAAAGGCTCTGATTATTAAAAAAAATGCCTGTAGGAATGACCTCTTTATCATCACAGATATTTTGCTGTCATTTCCATGTTGATTTTTCTTTCCCAACAGACTTCTGATCCGCGCTGGAGATTTGCAGTTCACAAATCTCTGGAGTGCCGGCCTGTATGTGACTTGGCCAGAGAACCACACTCAGGCGTGCAGCTGTCGTTTGGCCCTCTTCCCATGAGAGGGAGCCTGTCTCCCTCTTCCCTTGGTAGGATACAAACTCCAGTCTCCTGCGCCTCAACCCCAAACCTGCCACTGCTGCTGTCATTGTGTGCCAGTAGCTGCTCATGTAGGGCGTCCTCCTGCCCCCTCCACTGGCTCCATGGCAAAAGAGTCTTTCCCTCCCTGGGGTGTTCTTGAAATCCTGTCTCAGGAAGACTGTGAGCTTTATCACACCAGCGTTATACTGCGCAATCACTGCAAATTGCGTGCAAAGGACTCTGAAGTTTTCCATCTTATAATCTGCTTTTATTGTGAAGTATTCTGAAGTTTTCCAGTTTATAATCTGCTTTGATTGTGCAGTACTCCCATGCATCCTGCTTTAATTGTGCTATAAAGGCAAAAGAATCGAGGTATTTTGCTAGTAATTTTCGAGCGACACATCTGTTGTTTTCCCAGCGGCCACTGCGGGCGCAGGAGCAGGATTTGATATGTTTAAAGAAAATTAAACAAATGCTTACATCTGCAAAAGCTTTACAGATAAAGACATCAAAATTGGCACAGTAATAGATATTAAGGAGAGCTTTAAGCATACCAAATTTGAATTGGATTGGGTCATCCATTGTTTTTTTATGATTTTTTAACATTTCCCCCCTTAAACCCTTTGCAAAGGATCTTAGGAGCGCTGCCACCTGGGGTATGATTTAGCAACAACAACAACAACACCAGCTTAATGCTGTATTCAAGGGAAACAGGTACATGGGATGGTCTGTGTGTGCTTTCTGAGGGCATCATGCGCAGGGAGTCTGTGTGGCCTGTGCCGTGAGTCTTCTCCTTCTCGCCCTTTGTGTGTGTGAGGAGCATAACAGGAGATGTGAGGAACGTAATGGAATTAGTACCCCTGCGTAGATGGACGCATGGCCGTTGGCGGTAGCAGGATTCTTGTTGGCCATGCCACTAGGTCTGGAGTGGGAGTGCTGTGGTGTCATTTTCCATGGTGGGGGTACTGGGGGCATGTCCCCCATCACATGAATTCATTGGCTGCCTCTGTGGGTGTGGCACATGTGGGTGTGGTCTGCAGCACTATCCCTGGTTGGTGGTCTGTGGTAGAGTTTCCAGGGATGTTATGAGCATGTCTGTCATTTTTATGCCAGTTTTGTATTTCCTGGCTATTTATTTATAAATATACAAAAGTTGCCTTTTGGCCGAAATAGGTTCCCCAAAGTGACTTACAAGTAAAACTTAAAACAGCCCTCTGGGTTGAGTATGCATTGGATATAACTGTTATTCCACCACTGTAGCAGCAACATGTCTCTAGTCTCAGCATAAAAGGAGTATAGGATTGCTATCTGTCCTGCCCTTCTTCATAAAACTCTACTAGGTAGGTTTCTAATAATTAAAACAATATCTATAAAAACAATATAAACCAAATATGATTAAAAAAAATATTTAAACTCCATTTTATTATGTTCAAAGCCAGATCATGTTAGGCTCAAAAATGTGCCTTGATGGTCCCCTTCTCTAAAATAGTTTAAAGAGATCCTTACTTTTCTTCCAGCTCAGTAATTCTCTTCTTATAATACATGAGAGTTGAAGATTCACATGCTAACACTTTCAATTTCCCATGAAGATGAAACGCGGTGTGTTGACCCTTCTTTATTGCTTCAATAAAGGCATCATATTCTTGCTTGATTGTAGTCAGAATACTCTTGTATGAATTGACATGCTCAATGATCTATATGTCAATAGCACAGAGAGGTTAGTCATCGGCCTTCACTGTTTTCTAAGAACACAGTGAACCAAAGTCAGAAAATGCTCCATTCCAAAATAACTTTAAAGAGGAACTGAGCTAACCAAAGCTACAGGGAAGAGGAGAATATAAGAATTGGCCAACCATCTTACCGACAGGGGCCAACCATCATTTTAAGGGATTGTGAGGAGCAGCAAAAGAATCTCACCAAGCTTGGAGAGTGGGCATCCAAATGGCAGATCTGGTTCAATGTAAGCAAGTGTAAAGTATACATGATGGGACAAAAAAATCCCAACTTCAAGTAAAACCCGATAGGATCTGAGCTGGCAGTGACCAACCAAGAAAGAGATCTTGGGTTGTGGCAGACAGCTCGATGAAAATGTCAACCCAGTGTGTGGCCGCTGTAAAGAAGCCAAACTCCATGTTAGGCATGAATTGACAATAAGCTGTCGCCCGGTAGCAAAAACAACAATCACGAAAGCTTAGCGCTACGGGGAAGGTTACAACAGCTGCAATAGTTTAGCTTGGGAAAAAGGAGGCTAAGGGGAGACATGACAGAGGTGTACAAATTTATGCATGGTGTGGAGAAGGTGGATAGGCACCCACCTAACTTCACTTCACTCTTTGCACAAAGTTTTTCATTAACTATAGTTTACAGCTTCGGAACAAGCCAGGATAGATTGTGTGTAGTGGCTAAAGTGTTGGACTCAGGAGATCTGGGTCCTAGTCCCCACTCCGCCATGGAAACCCACTGGGTGACTTTGGGCCAGTCACAGACTCTTGGCCCAACCTACCTCACAGGGTTGCTGTTGTGAGGATAAAATGGAAAGGAGGATTATGTAAGCCGCCTGGGGTTCCTTAGAGGAAAAAAGGTGGGATATAAATGCAATAATACTTTTTTAAAAACACACACACAACTAAGCCAATGTTTGACATTGGTTTAATATCATGGCTTGTTTCAAAGCCATTAAGCAAAGACTCCCAGTTCAGACCAAATGGGGAACTGTAATTAATAGAAGACTTCTTACACTGGAAGGCAGGAGTGAGTGGCCAAAAGGCTTGTTTATATCATGGTTGTTAAACTGAGACATGACTGACCAAATACGGCCAGTGAACTGAAAGCATAATGCCTCATATTATTCTGAGACCAATTTCAATAAAGTCAGACAAGTATGCCAAAGCTACAATGATCAATCTCATTGCTCTTGAAAAGCGAAATACCCCCAGCAGTGCTCGTTACCATTTCAAACACATTTTTGTATATGATATAATACTCCTCAGCCGGCCCTTGATCGGTACAGCCTACTTTCTCAATTTCTGAAATGATGTAATTCTGGATGCTCTCCAGAAATTCCTTCTCATTCTCAGGGATGATAGGAGGCAGCACTGGATGGCTGCTTGCTCTGACGCTGGCTGATTTCATGGTGAAGAAGCCAGCTAAGCTTCCACTGCAGAAAGAATCTAAAGCTTCAGTTGTTCCTTTGTCTCAAAAGAAATGCTTCGATCAATCAAAACCTAAAAATAATAATAATAAATGACGCTGTTAAAATTTGACTAACAGGCCAATCCTAAGGATGCTGACACAAAGGTTAGTCCCACTGTGATCAATGGGGCTCTCTCCCAGCTAATAAATAATAGGTTGATGATGCAGGATTGCAGCCTAATCTGGATGCAGCCCTCTAGTTCATCACCTGAAATTCAACATGCAGAAAGGGAGCCAGTGGTGTGCAGTGCAATTCTCTGCGCATCTCCTCGGAACTAAGTCCTGTTGACTTCAATGGGACTCATTACCAGATAAGTGTGTACTAAGATTGGAGCCAACCAGCGTGATCCTATACAGAAGTAGTAAGTCATACTGAGTTCAATGGTAAGTGAACTTCCCCAGTTTCCTGAGAGTAAGGTGGATTTAATTCAATGGGGCTTACTTCTGAGTAGACATACATAGGACTGCACTGCACAAGAGCTGTGAGTCGCGAGCGGGATTTCCCCCCAAAGCCAGCGCTCATGAAATCAAAACAACAATTTTAAAATATATTTTATTTATTTATAAAATTATTTATAAAATTGGGGGAGTAATATTAATCCTATTAATCATCAACCAACCCCCGAATTGAGATTCTCTCTCTTTTTAAGAGCACGTTTACTGCTTATTTTCAGTGCAAAATTTTGAATGTTACCTTAGACCTGACAACCAAAGAGATATTATAGTGGCAGTTACTGTTGGTGGTAACCAAGCACAGAGAAATCAATCAGGGCGAGGGAGGAGGGGAAGCTGGCCCGATGCATGACGGGAAATGTGGTTCCCCCCTTCCCCATCCTCTACCGACCCGCCTAACTTTCAGCTTACAACTCCCGACGGCCCTTTCGCGACCTATATCCGGCAGCCGGAGCTCTTCCGCCGCCATCACCACGCGCCGCTTCTGGCTAAAACTACCGCTCCCATCATGCCTCCTTGTGCTTCCGAAGCGGCCTTGCGCGCCGGGAGTTGTAGTCCTTTCCTCCTCGCCGGCGCGAGGCCCCACCTCCTCTTTCCCTCCAGTCTTGGAAACCCCGTGCGCGGCCGAGCGCAGCCTCTTTCCGGCGTCCGCCATTCCGCGAGCAGGTCGTTGGTGAGTGCCTGCCGCGTTGCCGGCCTCCCTTCCCGTCCCTTCAGCAAGAAGGCCTCGTGCGGCCTGGCCGGCCGTGAGCGCCCTGTTTATTTCTCGCCCGTTGTTGTCTCCTCAGGTGCAACTGTCGCCGGCGGCCCCGCTCCAGCCGCCGCCATGCAGATCTTCGTGAAAACCCTGACGGGGAAAACCATCACCCTCGAGGTGAGGGCGGGAAGGAAGGAAGGAGCGAGGGACATGTAGGCGAAGAGGAGGGATCCATCAGGCCCTTTCAGGCCGCCTCCGCGTGAGGCAGTTGGCCTGCAGGCCTCTAGGCCCTCGCTTGACCCTCTCCTCCGGCTTGGCTTCCCTTCCTCCTTCGTCCTCAGCCGGGGAGGGCGGAGGGGATTTTTTTTTTTTTTTGGTGGGGGTTCGTTATTCCTGGGATGGAACTGGCGCCTTGCAGAGTGAGAGAAATAAAAAAGGAATGACAGAGAGTTAATTCATAGTTAAACTATGGAATTCACTGCCACGAGATGCAGCGATGGCTTTAAAAGGGGGATAGACAAATTCCTGGAGGAGAAGCCCATCGATGTCTACTAGTCCTAATGGCTCTATGCTGATTTTATTAGAATGTAAGCCTATGCGGCAGGGTCTTGCTATTTACTATTTTACTCTGTACAGCACCATGTACATTGATGGTGCTATATAAATAAATAATAATAATAATACTTCCAGTATCAGAGGCAGTATGCTGGGGAGCATTGGGGTGGGGAGGAGGATGCTGTTGCACTCCTGTCCTGTGTGTGGGTTTCTCTTGGACAGCTGGTTGGCCCCTTTGTGAACAGAATGCTGGACTAGATGGACCCTTGGTCTGATCCAACATGGCTCTTCCTATGTTCTTAAAAGAGAGGCTTCTGCCCCCATGGTCTTAAAACCTAGATTTCTACAATGAGGGGACAACCCAAAAAAAAGGCGAGAGGCAAATGTAGCAGAGAAAGCAACAGCAGGAATGTAGTTGTGCAGAATTAAGTACAGCTTCTGCAAAAGTAAAGGATTAAGCCAAAAAGGGTGGGGAGAGGCATGGGTTTTGATTGAGGAAGGGTTTGAAGAATATGGTGGGTTTTTTAAAAAAAAACACACCTGAAAACCCAAAGGTGATTCACAACTGTTCCTATGATTTCTAGTCTACTAAAAGCACTTACATTTTACTGCTTTTAGTAGACTAGATGTGGCGGTTAAAAACGTGAGACTATCCCTGATGGATCAGACCAAAGGCCTGTCTAATCCAGAATCGTTTACCTCAATGGCCAACCAGATCCCTCAATGGGAAGCCCACAAATAGGTCACAAGGGCAACAGCCCCTTCCCATAGTATTCAGAGGCATGGCTTTGGAGAAAGACCATAGCTCAGTGAGAGAGCACATGCTTTGCATGCAGAAAGTCCCAGGTTCAGTCCCTGGCATCTCTAGGTAGGGCTGAGGGAGGATCCTGCCTGAAACACAAATCCTGGAGAGTCATTGCTGCCAGTCAGTGCAGACAATACTGAGCTAGATGAACTGACTCAGTAAAAGTCAGGTTCCTATGATTTCATACTGCCTTTTGCATACACAAGTCAAGCAAGTGAAGCTTTTTCTGCTTTCTGTCAAGTTGTTAAAGGCACAGTAGTAGTGTTGGGAGAGGGGGGAAATGCAGAGGTGCTAATGTGGTAAGGGGCCTTGGGACAGAGAGCATAAGAATAGCCAAGCTGGATCAGACTAAGGGTCCATTAGTCCAGCATCCTATTCACACAGTGGGCAACCAGTTAGAACTCAATATTTGCCCTGCATCCCTCATTCTCTCATCCATGTCTTTCTGGTCATATGGATCTTCTCTACTCCCATGTATGTGAGCCCCTTTCCTTAGTTTAGTATTTTACATATATTAAGGGATTGCTATTTCTTAAGTATGTCTTTGTTCCCCTACAATAGGCCCTACTTCATGCCCCTTCCTGCACCTTTTCTCTCCCCCACAAAACTCCTTGTGCTAAATGAGACTCAATGCAGATAAACTGGTGTCTCATATTATGAACCTTGTATGTAGTTTCAGTTGAAAATGTAGTATAGTGCTTAAGCAGAACTCTAGGGTGAAAGAAGTCAGCGGGATAACTTCTGAGTGATTGGATAACTTCTGAGTGATCTGAGTGATTGGTTGACCAATATTTGACTGGACTATGCACCTTTTTTAACAGGTTGAACCGTCTGATACTATAGAAAATGTCAAAGCTAAGATTCAGGATAAGGAAGGTAAGGTTGCTGTAGTTCTGGAATTCTCTTGTTTGTAAAATTCTTCCACCATGAATCCTCTTTACTAAAAAGGAATCTTAAATTTACATTCCTGGGCATAAGCCCCATTGAATTGAATGTGACTTCCTTTTTGAGTAGATACAAATAAGATTCTTGTGCTACCCTTTTGGTAAAGGGCATGGAACATTTTACAGGCAGAAAATTATTTAAAACCAAAACAAGAGATGGAAGTGCATTTTTTGTTGGGGAGGGAGAGAGGTATTTTGGCTTTTTTTTAAGTCAGTCAAAAATGATCTGGAAGCACAGTTCTATAGTGAGTTGGCTGTATTCATGGGAGGCACAAGTTTAGAGATAATGTCCAAAGTAATCTGGAAAAACAAGTACTGGATAAAGTGAAAAACAAATGGAATGTATTGTTAATGTCCAAGGGCTTGCTATTCATGTATTCTGCATTCTTAATTATTTGGAAAAGATCATGAGTATTTAGTTATAAAAGGGGAAACTAAAATAGCATAAATGCACTTGATTTTATTTTATTTTTTTAGCTTTGTGCAAGGCGTAGGCAAAAAAGGTTTTATGAATGGTGCAGAGTGAATGGAGGATAACACTTGGGTACAGTTGTGGGAACAGAATGCTGGACTAAATAGGCCTTTGGTCTGTTCCAGTACAGCTCTTAGGTTTTTATGGATACGTGGAGGAGATAGGTATGTTGGCTGCTACTGGCCATAGTAGTCAAAGGTACATGCACAATTTTCAGCAGCTGTAAAAAGCCTCCAGACTCTGGGTGATAGAAAAATCATATTTGCATCTTGCCTTTAAACCTGACATCTCACATTTTGATTTTGGCATATTTTGATGTATTTTAATTGTTACAGGAGTAGTATGGGTTTTTTCTTATTAGGATCATATTCTACCATTTTTTCTTATTAGGAATTCCTCCTGACCAACAGCGTTTGATTTTTGCTGGAAAACAATTGGAAGATGGCCGTACTCTGTCTGATTATAACATTCAAAAGGTATCTATCTAATAGGTTTTCTATTAGGGACTTGCTAAACCATACCACGCAAATGCATACCATATCCTACAGCAGTAGGTTGACTCCTTTTGTTTCCAGTAAGTGTTGACCCCAGCAAATGTGGGGTGAGTTTAGCAATCATGAGGTTTGAAAAGACAGTGACTTTAGTGCAATTGTATTTAGTAGCAATTGTAATTGGTTTCCAATCTATTTAGAGTAGGGATAGACATTGGGTAGATTAGGATCTACTGGTAGATCTTTGGGTGATTTACAGTAGATCAAGTCCCAAAAATAACTAGCAAAATGTGAGTATTAATCGGTTAGCACTTATAAGATTTTTCTGGTGCTTTACTGGACACTCAAAAAGATTTTTTTTGTTTGAATCCCTTATTTGTAGTAACTTGGATGTCAATTTGTATTTTTATACTCATGGCGTGCAATAGGTAATTAACCCCATGGCTTCCATACTTCAGTATTTGCACCTAGTTCTGATTAGTGGACTTCAGGGTTCTAGCAAAATAACAAGTTGATCCTACAAGCCTAAAGTCTGACCACCTTTAGAGCCTTATCATTTAATTTACTTCAAGTACTAGTTATGTGCTGCTAGTATTATCGGTTTTTCACTTGTATTCAAAATGAGCACTGAGTGCTCTTTCCACACAACAGTGCTATAGGTAGGTTGGGCCCAAGGCTCTTCATCGAGCATCATGACTTGAGCAGAGAACCTTTGTCCAGTGTCCAGCCCAACACTAGCTACTGTATCAACGCAGTTGTCAAAGTTTTCTGTACTTTTCTTATAAATTCTGCTTCCTAAAAACAGGAATCTACTCTTCATCTTGTGCTGAGACTTCGTGGTGGTGCCAAGAAGAGAAAGAAGAAGTCTTACACCACTCCTAAGAAGAACAAGCATAAGAGGAAGAAGGTCAAACTTGCTGTCCTTAAGTACTACAAGGTAAGAGCAACCTTAGTGCAAGAAAACATTGAATTCAGGGGTGGTTGTCAGCAGTAATAAACCACCTGCAGAGTTGCAAGTTCTTAGTGGATATGGATTCTGTGGGCAGCTGTTTCTGCATTTAACTAGAAAGTCAGCATGAACCCTTGTCTCCTTCAGATGACAAATATAATCTTTTTGTATATTCATAAATAGAACTGCTTGGATACAACTGCTTAATACTGCTAGTTAGAATATTTAGTCATTCTAATAGTTGATGTGGGACATGTGTAGCTTAAGTTAGTTATTCTTTTCAGTCAATGCCTTAAAACACATACCACTACCATTGTCCTTTGCTCTAAAAACAAGAGCCTGTTCTCATTAAGACTTCATAAATCCAGCTTCTGTTTTTCTGTTCAGAGTGCAGCACCGTTGACTGAGCTTTTTATTTTCCAGGTGGATGAGAATGGCAAAATCAGCCGCCTACGGCGAGAGTGCCCCTCAGAAGAATGTGGGGCTGGAGTATTCATGGCTAGCCACTTTGACAGACATTACTGTGGCAAGTGCTGCTTGACATACTGCTTCAACAAACCAGAAGACAAATAAATGTGTCTATTGTAATAAAAATCACGTTTAAACTTTGCTGTGTTTGTTTCTGATTACTGAGGTGTGTAAACCAGGGATTCTAACACCTTGCTAAACTTGAGTTTTTTGTGTGAGGCGGAGGTGCATAGGGGGTGGGAAAATGGGGGCTACAGTACAGCTAGTGGGAGGAGCAGTATCTGAGGAATGACCATGACAACCTCTTTCACCTGCACTTTGTGTCTTGTTACCTGGAGTGTCAGAGGCAGCATTGATTTACTTAACTGTTTCCAATAGAAATCACAGACAGGGCGGGGCATATATGCAGAGCTGTGTTTATGCTCCCCTTTGGGGGAGGAAAATTACTGAACCAAAATGCTAAATTGTATTGATGGCAAATATTGCCACTTTGGTTCATTTTACATAATCTGCTAGCCATGGTAGGAATAAAAGTTGGTCTGATGACTTCGTTCCCACCACTAGAAAAGGAATGTATCCTTTAAAACAGGTGAGCTTCAATGGCTGGATTGCTATCTGGGAAACCTCCCAGAGGCCACATGCTGGGTGCAGCCACTTCTCTCGTGCAAACACTCCTAAACCTCCCAGTCCTCATCTGATCCATGATGGGTAATAACCACTTAGTTCCTTAGACAGCCCTGCCCTCCAGCATCAAGGGCCTTAGAAATGAAGTAAGAAGCATACCATGAAGAGGGTAACGGTACTATCTTACATTTTGTGAAGCCTTTTGGGGGATAGGAGCTGAGCAGCATCTCAGAACACTAACAAAAGAGTTTATGAATCATATAGCAAAGAATAATTATTTAGCAAAGAGCTACATCTTGCAACAGTGTTGCTTTACTAATGTGTTTATGGCAATACTTCTTCCCCACCCCCCAAATACTACCATCATTGGTTACTTGAAATAGCCCTGTCCTATTCCTTTCAATGGACTTGCTTTGAAATCCTGTGTTCAGGATAAACATGGATAACACTTCATTTTAGAAAAGGCTAGGCTATGGACTGCTGCCCCATCATTTTCAAAATGCACAGCTATATAGAAAGTAAGAAGCAAAAGGTGCAACTATTCATGCAAGGCAGAGCTTCAGAAAGGCAATCTTCATTAGTTCTTGATGAATCCAAGTGTGAGTCATCACATGAATGTACCATTATTGGTAAGCATCCTGAAATGCAGAGGTAACTAGAGGTTGCATGCCCTGAAAGTACATGCATGGAGGTTGTGCCAGCTAGCTCTACTGAAAACATACATGTCTGAATGTACATGTGTTCTTAATGCATGAGGAGTTTGTGTGAACTTCCTGCATAATGAGTAACGCCTTGTCAGGCAAGAGGACGGTTCTTCCATCCTCGATTCCCTTACCTCATAACTAACTGAGCACACACTGCTACTCAACAAAATTGTTTTATTTTGGCTTACCCTTTATTAAGCACTTGTTTCAGGGTATTTAAATTCAGTACTCCTGTCACAATACATGAATCCAAGTGGCTGTTCGAGTATGTCCCAGTATTATTTCACCCTACCACCATAATGATTGTATCTTCCACAGGTTTTTTCATTGAAGTTGTGTGTTAGGTACAACACTAATTAAAAAATGACACCCCCGTTCCTATTTACAATGGAAGCTGCTTCCCAAAAGGCTCTATTCTTATGACACTGAAGATTAGCCATAATTAAGGTTAAACTCTACATTTCCAGTCCATCACATCTTAGGTTGTTTTAAGATTTAAAATCCTGGGTCCCAAGAAGTCTTCTGCTCAATTTCCTTTTCGCTGAAACAAATAATCTCATCTCTAACTTTAAACTCTATGTTCTTATCCAAACTAAGTCCACAATCCATGCCGGTCTTGATTATGGGGACATCATCCTTATGGTGCTTCAGTGATGATAAGCATCCTAGGCAAAAAAGACAGAAGTAAGCAAGCATTCCAATGCAATATTTATTAGAGGGTGAGAAAGAGCATAGGCTGCAGAGCTGTTTAAATCCAAAATCCTTGCATCTTGTAGTGAATTAGTAAGTTACAGCACTTCAGGGCATTTTATGCTAAAATGAAGTATTGGGGCAGGAGCGTGACAGAATTTCTGATGGCTCACACTTTATTTGGCATACAGAGATGCTTAAAATTATTTAGACTGCCAGATTAAGTACAAAACTAATAACCAAAATATTCAGCTTTGGGGCCAGGGGCAACAGTTATAAAATACCAGCATCCGCTCAAGACCTAATGAAGGAGTATCCTTATTGATTTGAACAACACTGTGAGAATCTGGGTGACAAAATTAATGACCCAGTAAGGGAGATGCTTTACTCACCTGTCCAAATAACTTCTCCATTACGAATTAGTTTAAACTTCATCTTCCTGTCTAACTGCCCCTTCTGTACTCTGCAGCCAGCTACTGGAACTTTACTTTTGCCTTCTGTGATTTCAAAGGTTGCTAAAACAGCAGCTTCCCCTAAGGAAAAATAAAAGGATGCATGAGAATCATGACTAAAGTTTAAACTCTAGGCATTCTGCTCCTTAAAAGGACATGAAACTTCTAATTCTTCCTGCACCAGACTTTCCAAATTACCTGACAAGGAAAGCTGAATTTGGTACACTATTTTAAGATATGTAATTGAGCAAAACGGCATTCACTCCCCTTTTGAATTATCCAGAAGCTTTCACTATTTTGCATAATTTATTCTGGTTTTGCTACTCATGGGGAAAGGCCAAGAACAACTCAGGACACAAAGCCACATGAAACTCTCAGCCGTCCCTCTGCACTGAGATTTCAGCAGACATTAGCAACATATGGCCTGGTTCGCTTCGTTTCTTCCTGTATAATATTGCCAGGATTCGACCATTTTTGTCTGTCTCTTCTGCCAAGACTCTCGTTCACTACTGCAACCTTCTTCTCTCTGGCCTTCCTTCGTCTCACATCAGTCCGCTGGTCTCTGTCCACCACTCTGCCGCTAAGATCATCTTCTTGGCCCGCCGCTCTGACCATGTCACTCCACTTTTGAAATCTCTTCATTGGCTTCCAATTCACGCCAGAATCCAATATAAACTTCTCCTGTTGACCTTCAAAGCTTTCCACGGCCTAGCTCCTGCCTATCTCTCCTCTCTCATCTCACACTATTGCCCCGCTCGTGCTCTTCGCTCCTCTGATGCCATGCTTCTCGCCTGCCCAAGAACCTCTACTTCCCTTACTCGGCTTCGTCCTTTTTCTTCTGCTGCCCCTTACGCCTGGAACGCTCTTCCAGAACACTTGAGAACTACAAACTCAATCACAGCTTTCAAAACTCAGCTAAAAACCTTTCTGTTCCCTATAGCTTTTAAATATTGAGTTTGTTCTGACTCTATACTGTTTAGCTTCACCCTACCCAGTGCCTGTTTACACTTCCCTGTGCCTGTTTGCATTCTCTTTCCCTCCTTATTGTTTACTACAACTTTATTAGATTGTAAGCCTATGCGGCAGGGTCTTGCTATTTACTGTGTAATCTGTACAGCACCATGTACATTGATGGTGCTATATAAATAAATAATAATAATAATAATATAATAATAATCATGGGTTATTAATCCTCTGTGTGTGTGGCTGCCATTTTGAATATTCAATCCTGCATTCTGCACACCCGGCCACTGTGGGTTATTTGAGGGTTAAACAATCCTCGCACAACTCTACTACTAATCAAGGGTTATATGAGGTTTGTTTAACCTTTGAATAACCCATGGTGATTGTTTCACACAACGCAGTGCAATCCCCAACCGCCCCGATTGTGGGTTGAATATTCAAAAAGGCAACTGTATGTGCCTGACACACACTGCAGCTCACCGGAGGTTATTTAACGTCATGTTGTGCAAACTGGGTCAGAATTAAGCATATCTTGGTAATGATAAAGCCTAGAAACTTGTTTTAAAAAACAGAACTGAGATTCTCAGGAAGTGGAATTTCTGCAAACAAACATGACATCCTGTCCTTTTGCTTTTACTTCCAGAGGAAATAGAAAGCCCTGTAGATAATTTTTACCACTTCATGAATATCAGTACTTTAGGAACAGTCATTCTATTACTACGATTTGAACGTAAGAAGAGGCGTGATGGATCACACAGAGAGTCCATGTAGTCCACGCTCCTGTTTCCCACAGTGCTCAAACAGATACTTCTGGGAAGCCCAACTGCAGGGCATAAGAATCAACAGCACACACCCCCGCACCCCCAGCATCTGGAATTCAGAGGTATACCTAATACATGCTCCTCCACGACACAGGGTAAACTGCTGCTCAGCTCGTCCTGCAAGTCTTCAACAAGCCGGTAGATAATGTTGTGCATTTTCACCTTTATTCCCTTCTTAGTAGCCAGCTGCTGAATGGATTTACTTGCATTCACATTGAATCCATATATAACACCTAAGAAGTCGACAAAAAGAGTAAATGTAAAATATTTTTTCCTTAAAAAAAAATGACGTAGCAATATTTCAAATACTAAAGATAGGAAGATATTTGCTACAGAAAAGAAAACCCAAAGTTCTGTACCAAGGTAACAAACTCTGCACCAAGAAAAGCTGGATTTTGCAACCCAAATAAATCATGCCCATTGGCACGTACTTGCTTCTTGTACATGATTTACTGTAGTGGTGCAAGTCGTGGGGAAGGGGGGCTTGGCTACTGGAAATCTACTGAACCCCTGTCTGTAGCTTCTGAAATTTCCCCACGCATCGCTCATAAGGGCAGTCTATACATACTAACTAGGAACAGGCAATGTGGTGCCCATGGGTACCAATGAGTTCCCAGACACTTTCTTGGTGTTTGCCTAAGTGCTTTAGCCCTCCCACTTAAAAGAAAACAAAACATTTTCTTACTGGCAACTGGGATAGTTTAGTGTATTGGGGCTTAGACCTCACCTTTGCATTGCATTCAGTCTTCCAGGCAGGTTACTTGTCCTTTGCCATGCCTCCCATGGCAGCCATTTGTGGTAGTGCCAAATGTGCCCATGGCCCAAAAAGGTTGCCTCCCCTACACTAAACCATGGTTTAGCACCACATGGATGAGCCTACATGAAGCTCAACCCCCTTGTGATATTCATCACAAGCTGAATATGAGCCAACAGTGCGATATGGCTGCAAGAAAGGCAAATGCCATTTTGGGCTGCATTAATAGAAGTATAGCTTCCAAATCACGTGAGGTACTGGTTCCTCTCTATTCGGCCCTGGTTAGGCCTCATCTAGAGTACTGCGTCCAGTTCTGGGCTCCACAATTCAAGAAGGGCGCAGACAAGCTGGAGCATGCTCAGAGGAGGGCAACCAGGATGATCAGGGGTCTGGAAACAAAGCCCTATGAAGAGAGACTGAAAGAACTGGGCATTTTTAGCCTGGAGAAGAGAAGACTGAGGGGAGACATGATAGCACTCTTCAAATACTTAAAAGGTTGTCCCACAGAGGAGGGCCAGGATCTCTTCTCGATCCTCCCAGAGTGCAAGACACGGAATAACGGGCTCAAGTTAAAGGAAGCCAGATTCCAGCTGGACATCAGGAAAAACTTCCTGACTGTTAGAGCAGTACGACAATGGAATCAGTTACCTAGGGAGGTTGTGGGCTCTCCCACACTAGAGGCCTTCAAGAGGCAGCTGGACAACCATCTGTCTTGGATGCTTTAGGGTAGATTCCTGCATTGGACTCGATGGCCTTGTAGGTCCTTTCTAACTCTGCTATTCTATTATTCCCTCTCCTCCTTTGAAGCTGAGAGGACTACTTCGGCAGAGTTTAGTTTCACTTTCCACAAAAGCTAGGTACAAACCAGAGATCATGGTTTAAAACAAGGGGCCTGTTCAGACAACATGCCAAGCCATGGTTAGGCTGCTAACCCTTTTGCAGCAAATGGTTGGTGAGCATTTTTAAACCATAGTTATGTAGCCACCATGCTAAGTCAAGATTCACATGACATGCTAAGCCATAATGTTTAGCTCACAATGCTTAACCACTGTGGCTTAGTGTGTGGTCTGATCAGGATCAGTATGTACAAACCAGAGATCGGTTGTGGTTTAAAACAAAGGGACTGTTCAGACAACATGCTAAGCCATGCTTAGGCCGCTAACCCTTTTATAGCAAATGGTTAGCCACGATTTGAACACACTCACTATGTAGCTACCATAGTTGGGAATGGTTCACATTGACATGCTAAGCCATACTGTTTAGCTCAAAATACTTAACCACCATGGCTTAGCATGTTGTCTGAATAGTGTCAGACTCTGGTTAGTTAAACAAGCCTGCTCAAGGACCCATGGTTTGAAGTCGGCTTGCTTGGAAACTGACCAGAGTTTGGTTTAAACCACAATTTCTGATCTGTACATACCAACAAGCTTTTTGTGGAAAGTGAAACTCAACTCTGCCAAAGTCCTCTCACCTGTGGGGAAAGAGAGAGAAGAATGTGCAGGCTGAATGGTTTCCTCAGACTTTCCCATGAGGTGCTAAATCACGGTTTAGTATTACATATGAGCTAGCTCATACTTTCAAATCTGTCTTCATAGCCATGATAGCTAGAGAGACTTCATTGAAAAAAACAAAACTTCCTTTAAATAAAAAAGGAAATTATCATGCTAAAATTTGTGTCCTGAATTCCCCGATTTTCACTCACACACAACCCACACAGCCCTTTCAAAAGTGACATTAAACAACCTTTTATTTTCCACCGCCTATTCAATCAGATTCCTCTTTGTACCTTTACATGGAAGGTGGCAATACAGGACTGCCCCAATCCTACGTGTGCAGCATTTAGAAGTCAGGATGGTGTATATGGCTCCCATACCTGTGCCAGGAACCTTATGTGCAGCCCCAACAGATGGCATCAGGTGGGCATCTAGACACAATCTAATTGATACTACACTGCGGGAGGAAGGAAGGAAGGATTTGCCTTCCCATATATCTTGCAGTGTGGATGGGAATGTAGGGACACTACATGCAGTCACTGCAGCACACTTTGTGCACAATTTATGATTAATTACCGAGTTGCTAATTACCTGAAAGACAACATTCAAAAGCCTCTAGCTGTTCAGCAAACTTAGCCACACAATTTCATACTAAGCACCTCATATGACCACACTTTACCTTTAAATGTTTCCGCAAGATTTATGTCATTTTCACTAATATCTCCAACCCCACAATGGATCACGTCTAATTCACATTCCTCATCGGCATCATAGGTGTCCAGGATATTCAAAATGGCTTCCACAGAGCCATCAACATCACCTGGGGGGAACACGAGTCCTAGTTAATTTCAGTGTGGAGGATGGGAAATGACAGGTAGACCCAAAGAAAAAGATAGTAGTGCATCAACTACCAATAATAATCCTTCAGGAGCTTAAGCTGTGCACGTCTCAATCAAGTGAGTGGGAACCAAGCAATGACTACACCTCATGGATTTTGCCTCATTTGTGAAAAAAGTGGGGGGGGGGGGAAACACCTCCAAGCCTTTCCAGTAGCCTACTTTAAATATTGTGGGGTGGTTTATTTATTTATTGCATCTATATCCCGCCTTTCTTCCTCCAAGGAACCCAAGGCGGGATACATAATCCTCCAACTCTCCATTTTTATTCTCACAACAACAACCCTGTGAGGTGGGTTGGGCTGAGAGTCTGGTTGGAGTTCATGTTCCATAGTCTACACATAGGGCCATTATCAATCAAGACAGGCACCAGTTTCGATTCCAGTTAAATTTTACCTGCATGTTGCGCTTCATACTTTCTTCTCGTGGATTGGGAGTTGTGCCTTCTGAGTCCAATGTCTCACGCTGGGAACTGGCTGCCTAAAACTGAGCTCCTCTTTCTAGTCTCTTTTCGCAAAGTCCCAGAAGAGTCTACTCCTATTGGTTCTGTTTCTAGCTTCTTCTCTGGCTCTCCCAGAGGCCTTTTTATAGATTCAAGCCACCCCAATCTCCCTCTTTTGCCTCCAACCTGTAGCTTAGCTTGTTATGGAGGAAGAAGCACAGTGTTTAGTCCTGGTTCTCCCTGCATTTTTTTTTCTATTACAGGCGAGCTGGAACCAAAGCTTGGACTTCACTGTTGTGCCTAGATGGGGTGTGTGGGAGTGGTGTGTGTACGTGTGTGTGTGTGTGTTCAGGCTCAAAAGCTCAAGCATCCACAGCGCAGCTCTGAACAACAGGATGAAACCTCAGCAGAAATGGACTCTACCTTTAATAATGATAGGCAGCATGTTTTTGTCGCTTTCAGTTTTCTCTTTCGGCCGCATCACCATGAGGTGCCTTTTGGCTCTGAACAAGGCCGCCCTTCTCTGTCTCCAGGTCATGTTGGTCAGCCCCTCTTGCTCCTTCTTGTAGGCATCCTTGTGCGCCTTCTGCTTTGCTTCTATGACGTCTAGATCCTTCTTCCCTTTCTCTTGCTGTTCGACGTAGGTTCTCCACTCGATAACTTCATGAGCCCTTTGCTTAGCAGAAGAACAAAAGAATTAGTTCTCTGGATCAAACCAGGTAAGTCCATCTAGTTTACCACTATGGCTTGGATCCTAAGTTCTGTTCTTCTCTGTGTGTGTGTGTGTGTGTGTGTGTGTGTGAGAGAGAGAGAGAGAGAGAGAGAGAGGGGTGGGTGGGTGGAGCTCATCTACACCAAGCATGATATTCCACTATGAAAGCAGTATGAAAGTGGTATATAAAAGGCAGGAGCCACACTACTGCTTTATAGTGGTACTGGAGCGCACTGACAACTATTGGGAACCATGACACATCTACACCAAGCAGGATATAGCACAACGAATGCTGTACGAAAGCGGCATATGGTATGTGCCAATGGCCCCCAACAGTTGTTAGTGCACCCTCTGTGTAAATGCATCCTCTGTGCAGAGGGAACATGGGGCCTATTTTGTCTTCTACAGCTGCACTACCTGCGATGGGCTCAGAATGAGGACATGGGGCAGAAATGAGCGGGAGCCCTTCCACCAAAACACCATCCAGGTAATGGGGTGGAAGGAAACAAGTCCTAACAGTTTCAGTGCTGTTAATACTTCCTTGCATTGCAGCAGTTGAAGCCAATCCGTAGTTATTCATTCTACAGGACTATGCTGTTCCTTCTCTCCAGTATCTCGTCCCTACAGCTGGCCCCTATTGCCTGGAACCTAGGTTAATTGTCCCACGACAGAACCAACCCGGGGAACACTAAGTTTAAATCCTAAAACGAGAAGCCTGAAGTACCTCAGACTCTACTTCAAGGATTTCCTCTCCTGCTGACGGGATCTCCTTCCACCCTACAATCTCCACCGGCCTGCTCGGAGAAGCAGTTTCCATGGCCTTGCCATTCTCATCGAACATCAGGCGCACTTTGGCCCAGCTTTTTCCAGCAACCAGAATACATCCCTTTCTCAGAGTACCTCTTTGGATGATGGCAGTGGTCACTGGACTGGGGACAGGGAGGACAAAGGAGAGAAAATTACATCTGGGTTCACATTCACAACTAACTTAAGGCTTTTAATATGTGTATTTTTAAAAGATGTTGTGAGCTGCCTTGAATTATTCTGGTACAAAATGTGAGATATGTATACTTTAATACACAAATATATTCACAATACATGCTTTCTATTTACTTTAACATTTGTTCATCACGTTTGTACTGTGTTCTTCCTCTAAATAGTTTAGGGCAGTGTACATATGTCCCCCTGCCCCACCCAAGTTATCTGCACAACAACCCTGTTTGGTAGGTTAGCCTGGAGATAATGACTAGCTCACAGACACTCAGGACTGACTGAGGTCTCCTCTTAAGTAGGCCCCCTTGGTCCCTATCCAACACTAGAGCAGTTCTTCACAAGGGCAAATATCTATGTGAGTTTCACACTGATTTTATTAATGCAATGCTAGAGTGCAAGCTACTGGATCCAAATCAACAAATCCTCCTGATTTTATTTAGAAGAAATCTGTTTTATGCAAAACATTTAAGTTTTAAAATCAACAAAGAATAATTCACAGATTTTTTTTTAACAATACGAGATCTTCTTGAACTTTTTTTTTTTTTGCAAATGAAGTGTGTGGATGGGTGGGTTGTTTGGATTTTGGAAATTCCAATGCAACCCAAAGCCAAGAAAATAGGAAATCCTGGCATGAAATGATGAAGAAAAAAAGGCACATGCCTGTGGCTTACCCTTTCCCTTTATCTGTGCGAGACTCCACTATGGTACCTTCGACCAGGCCTTTGCAGTCTGCCTTCAGTTCCAACACCTCAGCAAGAGTGACAGTTGCCTCTGCTAAAGCCATCAAGTTGTCACCCTACAAATTACACAATCCAGAAAGAAGTAGGGATCACAACAGGGTCAAAGAAATTAACGTTGTATTAATGCAGCAGAATTGTAGATTGAAAGTCTAAACTGCTGCATAGAAGGCAAATTAGGGATAGGGCACAGTCATGGCCTCCAAACGGAGGCTGCGTTAAATCACTCTACATGGAAGAGACAGCATCATGTGGCCAGGTATCCGTGTGCAGGAACTCTTAACATGCATCAGCCTAGTCCAGTTTTCTCCATGCAACTTTTATTTTCTTACTGGTGGTGGTGGGGTTGTTTGGGGCATTTGCAATGGCATGGGGGGAATCTAATCTGTATGGAGAAACACCATACACGAATATCTCAGATTATCTGGTTTAATTTGGGGACTTTTATGTTTCTTTCTTCATCCCATGCTTTTTTGTATCTTGATGAAGAGTTCTGAAGAACTCGAAAGTCTGCATACTTTTGCAGGATTTTGGTGGGTCCTAATAAAGGTAATGCCTAGTTGTGGACTTTTCTCCCACCTCACTACAGCAGCTTCCACGAACAGCTATATGGCAGCTATGACTGTGCGCCCGCCCATATTTCGTTAAGCGGTTTATTCAGCCTCACCCATCACAAATTGCCCTCAGTAATTCTCTCACAAATCAATCAGCTACAAGTTTAGTTGATTAATCTACTAATCTGTTGATTTACACCTGATGAGCAGAAAGACGCTGCTGGATCAGAGGCCAACTTGAGTTTGTAAGTTTTCAGTCTTTACGCTTGCTACGCCCTTTGCATCATCTTGTTTAATGTTGATTTCCAGGATGTCAGCTCGCAGTGGAAGTAACTGTCCGTGTAAACCCACCCTGAAAACTGTGCACTACTCGGCTTCAAGATCCAGCTTTCATTTTCTGGAAATAAAGCCCACACGTGAGCCGCATTTAGCACAAGGACAGCTCTGAGGTTGGTTTGCGTTACCTTTAGAGCGGAGATATGGACAGCCTGGACGTCTCCTCCGTACTCTTCGCAAACCACATCGTGAGCCAGAAGTTCTTTCTTTATCCTGTCGGGATCAGCTTCAGGCTTGTCGCATTTGTTGATGGCAACAATAATTGGAACTGAGAAAGAAGAAATGGGGAGGTCCAAACACAGCCAAGGAGGTTTTCCGAACCTACAGTTCCAACGAGTGGAAGGACTTCTAAGTTGCTTCGTTTTTATCATTTCAAAAGGAGCAACATAAAGATATGTATCTGATTTGTGCACCTAAGGCTCAGGACCGTATGGAAGAACATTCAGTGGCTATGAACAGTATATGAACAGTGGGACTTATCTCTGCCCCCGCCCCTTCACTCCCCCGGCAAAACAAAGTCTGCTGTACCTTTGGCATTCTTAGCATGTTGAATAGATTCCAGAGTCTGCCTCATCACACCATCTTCTGCGGCTATCACCAATATAACAATATCCGTGACATTTGTACCTCTCGCCCTCATGGCTGAAAAAGCAGCATGGCCAGGAGTATCAAGAAACGTTATCTTTTCTCCAGAAGGCAAATCCACTGCAAGAACAAAAATGGACACACAATCCCTTATGAACAAGAATTCTGTGCCCCTTGAACCAGTTCCATAGAACATCCCATACAATGCACTACTTCTGTCAAGGTTGCAATTCCTCATACACCAGCCTACCTCAATCTAGGGGCCGGCCATGCTCTCTGGGAATTATGGGAGTTGTAGTCCACACATCCAGGCTGAGCTAAACTCTGGTTTCTAGCAGAGATGTCTGCTGAAAACATTTGAATTTGATACAGTCACTTGGTTGCAGTCCAAGCTCCACTGAAGAATGGACCCTTAAGATTCAAAGCTGCTTTTTGACACTGTAGGAAATAGATTGGGTTGAGATGTAGTTTCTTGTTCTTGGGCAGATCAGGGAGCTTTATTTGAACCTTGTTAACACTACATTGGCACTTAGGTCCCCTTTTTTTCTTATATCAATATGCTTTTATATAGATTTTGAGGTTCTCAGCACTTCGTATGCATGATCTTGTTTTAATTCTTACAATACCCCTGCATAGGATCCCATTATTATTATCCCCAGATGCAGGACCAAGGGTCCATCTGGCCCAGCACTCTGTTCACACAGTGTCCAACCAGCCATCGGCTAGAGATGAAGAAGCAGGACATGGTGCAACAGCACCCTCCCGCCCATGTTCCCCAGCAACTGGTGCACACAGGCTTACTGCCTCGGATACTAGAGACGGCACACAACAAAAAGCAAACAAACCAAAGTATTGCACTAAACAATGTTTTCTGGCAAAGTAAATATAAAGCAAGGGTGGCTATCCCGTTGTTGGGATCCAACTCCCATCAGCAAGAACAACTGTCAAGGATGATGGGAATTTTAGTCCATCATTATCTGGAGGGGCACAGCTTGCCACCCCTAGTATAAAGACAAGCAAGTATTATAATTAGCGCAAATTTACTCAAATAAATCCTACCAAGGAAGGCACCGATATGCTGGGTGATGCCTCCTGCCTCCATTGCTGCCACTTGAGTTTTTCGCAGGCTGTCAAGTAACGTGGTTTTTCCATGGTCAACATGGCCCAGTATGGTAACAACCGGAGGCCTGGAGGTTAAGAAAGCTGGATCTGCAGGAGGCCTGCAATGAACAGCAACACATTTGGTTTGTAAACAAAAGAAACCCTCATTGTGTTTCTCCTTAACATTCCCCTCTTGTTTTAAATTCCTGAGTAGCAATGATTTCTGCATGTGACCATCAGTAACCAGAAACAGCTCAAAGCAAGAGTCCTGTCAAGATCTATTCTTCCTACAAAAATAGGGGGAAGCATGAATTTATGCCTAAATGAAACATGGTGCCCAGTTCACAGCAAAGAGTTTTATTTCTCTCAGTGTGCTCTTCGTTCCTCTGATGCCATGTTTCTCGCCTGCCCAAGGGTCTCTACTTCCCTTGCTCGGCTTCGTCCATTTTCTTCTGCTGCCCCTTATGCCTGGAACGCTCTTCCAGAACATTTGAGAACTACAAGTTCAACCGCAGCTTTTAAAGCTCAGCTAAAAACTTTTCTTTTTCCTAAAGCTTTTAAAACTTGATTTTGTTCTGACTTTATACTGTTAGTTTTACCCTACCCAGTGCCTGTTTACCCTACCCTGTGCCTGTTTGCATTCTCTTCCCCTCCTTATTGTTTTATTATGGTTTTATTAGAATGTAAGCCTATGCGGCAGCGTCTTGCTATTTACTGTTTTACTCTGTACAGCACCATGTACATTGATGGTGCTATATAAATAATAATAATAATAATAATAATAATAATAATAATAATAATAATAATAATAATAATAATTCACTGGGTGAAAAGAGCTAACAAGTCTTGGAAAGGTTTTCATTTCGAAGCCTATGCTCACATGAAGGTTTCAGGACTTCTATGAGTTTTATTTGGGAGTATGAACAGGAACACAGGAAGCTGCCTTAGAGCAAGTCCTAGCTCAGTATTGTCTACTGATTCTTGGGTTTCAGATAGGGGTCTTTCACAGCTCTACCTGGAGATGCTGGGGATTGAACCGGGATTTTCAAGCAGGGGCCCCCACCACTGAGTTTCGCCCCTTCCCTAATAGCCACTTGCTTTGTTGCCTGTGGCAAATAAGGATTTCTTTGCGGTGACCAGTCGGGGAGGTTTTGTAAACTGCAAGTCAGCTCTTTTGGTGATTTGACACAGAATACTGGGTGAGAAAATTTGAACTGAGCTCACTGGTTCAAATTTCATGACAGTAATAAACTCTGTAGGTGGTTTTAGGCAAGCCATGGTCTTTCAGCATCCGCTACATAGGGACAATTCTTGCCTACCTATCATACGCTGCTTCTATAAGAATTACTCGGCATGTATGTGAAATACAAGGAACATTGAAAGCACAACACAAAATCAGCCTTCCCCAGCCTGATGCCCTCACTAGAGGTTTTGGACTACAACTCCCATCAACCCCCATTAGTAGGGTCGCCTGGCCATACTGGCTGGATTTGATGGGAGTTGTGGTCCAACACATCTGGAGGACACCAGCTTTGGGAAGACAGATATAAAAGCTAAGGATTATTCTTTTTTTTCAGGTGATCCACATGCTACAAAACACAGTAAAAGGCAAGTAAAACATTTTGTGGGCTAACAATGTGTTTTTACGTAAGCTGAAAATGACACTTCCAAGGCTTGGAGCCTAACCTTTTGCTCCATAAGCAAAAGGAGTTTCCATTCAATTAAGCAGAGATGTTCTCACAAAAAAGGGCCCCTCTTTTATTTATTTATTCCGTTTCTAATCCTTCCATTCACGGCACAAAAAAGTTAGGATCCAAACATATTAACTGCATCTCAAAGACCATGATTATGAAATGGGAGCAGTGAAAGGAAAAAAGTTACAGAAACAAAACAGTGTATGGACAACCAGAAAAACAAATAACCAGAGACTTTTACCTCCTAACAGCATCTTTGTTCTCTTTTATTTTTTCTTCTTTCAACTTGGCCCATTTGTATTTCATGCCCGATTTTTTAACAACGTCCCTGATCCTCATTTCATCTAAGACCGAATCTGGTTCAAGTGAGTCTAAATCAATGTCTGTGTTTAGCAGGGCTTCATATATATGATCTGAGTAGAGAAACGGAACATTGAATTGGGCAATGCTCCAACTTCAGGAAGATCCCTGTGATGAAGGAGCACTAACTGGAGAGAGTCTTGGTCACATAATAGGCCATGGTCCATGGATGGGAGTGTAGACACCACCAGCATAGTCACAGGATTCAAACCTTGCTATTTTGCCAGATTCTGGTGTAAAGATCACGTATTGTAATGCCCTTATTATTATTACCACCACCACCTTTGTTAATATATTTCATGCAGTGAAGAATATCTAAATGACGCCAGCTGAAAGGGATTACAACAAAGGATTGTTTTCTACATGCACACACACAAAGCATTTCTCTGGGACTAATTCTATAGCAAACTCCTTTAATTCAAACTTTTCTCAGATGAAAGTAGCTCAAGCACATCGGAAGCAGATGGCTGAGGAATGCTCCCGAGGATGAAAGACATCTTGTACAAATTTCCTTCACAGGCCTTCGAGGTACTGGAAAGGCAGGAAATATTGAAACAATTAAGAGGGTCTGATGAGTGACATGAACTCCACTACAGAACTCATGAATCAGCAGATATGAGACACAGAAGTTGGTATCCTGTCCTGTGAAAGGCTGTGAAATTGAGAGAGAAATTGACCCAAGTAGCATGTAATGAAAAAAAGAAAGCTGAACACAGCTTTAAGTGTTCATTTGCTTCAGTGGATGGTGAAATGGATGCTGAATCATTGAATTCAGCAAACACCAGAGCAGTATGATAGACTAAAATGTATGGCTGTTACATTTGATTCAGATACAATTTTCCAAAATCCATATTGGTATAATATCTTTATTAGGCCAACTGAAGTCTCCACAAAAAATGTACAAGCTTTCAAAATCTCAAGACCTCTTCATCAGGCAAGGTGTTTTAAAAAGCTTATGCATTTTGGATGATCTTTTGGTTTGCTTAATAAAGCTATTACAGCACCATGTACATTGATGGTGCTATATAAATAAATAATAATAATAATTACACTAATATGGATTTTGGAATTAAACTCATGGTCAACACAGCTGGCTTCGTTTTTTGTGAATTGTATTCTTGAGTCTGTGGCCCTTGCGCTTTACCCACTGGGGTGCAAATCTGAACCCAGATTAACAGATGGGGATTAGAATATCCAGGAGTGGAAGGAATAACCCACTCCTAAATAACCTTCATCACTGAAAGAGAATGCTTTGAGTTTTTTTTCCTCCGTGCCTCTGGCTCAAGCGACTCTGAGGTTATGGATAGAAGAGGCTGCCTTATTTTGGGCAGGACCATTAGTTCATCGAGCCCAGTGCTGCCTACTCTGACTGGAAGCAATTCCCCAAGGTCTCAGGCACGGGCCTTGTCCAGCCTTACAACCTGAGATCACTTAGCTGCACCAGGGATTGAAAGTAGAGCTTTCTACTTTTTACATTCTCTAGCACTGAGCAACAGCCCACCCCTGGGGCACCAAGCCTCTTGCATCCTCAGTTCCACACTCTGTATAGGAAGTGGGGCAAAGCCAGTGGCCTTTCTGGGGGGCTGAAAGTGTTAACTCCTGCCACATAGACAACATGGGTTGGGCTGGACCTGCAACCTCGGCTTCCTCCTCTTTGGTATGAACAGGGGTGGAGAGGACAGATGAGGAAATATTTAGAACAGCACAAGCATAATTTCCCATTTGCACAGTGGCTGGGAATGCATCAGAAACAAACGCATCACTTTTCTGAAAAGTCCTGCAGATCAGCCCCAACCACAAAATGCTGCTCAGACACAACTGCCCTCAGCAGCTTCAGGAAAAAAATGTCCCAGGAAGTGGTCAGCAGCCTGGCATTAAGACACCCTTATGTGATGTCTTGAAAGGCGCTGCCAGATCAAGCCATGGTTATGAGTCTCTATACTTGAATCTAGACTTGGAGTGTGTGTTTTGCTTCTCAACGTTCCCAAAGCCAACTGGGGACTTTGAGCCTAGAAGCAGAGAGCTGGAGGCCAAGGCATAAGTTATAAAAGCTAACGCTCTGTTAACCAGGCAAGGACAGAAAGCCAGGCTCAGAGGATTTATAGAAAGCCTGTCCAAAGGCTTCAAGTGGCAATGTTGCACACCTATGCCTGCAGTGGGCTCTGAGGCTGGAGCGCATACAGTCCCAGGAAGCTCACTAGGCCAGATTCCTGCCTCGGGCCAGGCAATTCCTAGTTCAAACTTCAAGTCCCTGAAAAATGAGACAGAAGCTCAAGAAGGGACATACGAGGTCAACCATCAGGTTAATTTCCCCCCCTGTGCTCTCTTTTTGTGTGACGGGAAGCCATAACCTGGGATAAAGAGGCTTTTGCTGGAATTGAGGGCAGGCAGGCAGCAATATATTGCCTTCTTCCAGTTCCATAGCAGATGCTGCTGCATGTGAGCTGGAAATATGCAACCCTTCTTGGGATTCACGTACCAAGCTGAATCTCAAAGGCCTCAAGCAGGAGCCAGTAGAGAGCAGGCTCAAAAGGATGGCTCCCTTAGTAAATTCAATGCATCATTCAGTCAAAGAAACAGGCTCACCTACGTCTTTATGCATAGCTTTTGCAAGGTCTTCCACAGTCATGCTGGACTTTATCTCAACCTCCTGCTTCTCTGGTTTCGACTGTATGGCTCGCAATTTCTCCTTGCCAGATTTCTTCCTCTGCAAAACAATTCAAGAAGTGCACGGGGCTCAATGGAAAGGAAGCACTTTCCAGAGAAGCTATAAATGATCTTTAAATCAAAGTTATGTGATGTTATTAATACATTCCCCATCTCCACACTTCCCCATCATGTCTGAACATTTATGAACAGAAATAGTTCTAATTTGGAGGTGATAGAGATGCAGTCAAGCAGGCATTTCTCCCCACATTTCATTCACACCCAAAGGCATTTTTAGATTTTTGTCACATTTGAAATCATAGATCATCACAAAAATATTGTGACAAGTGCCACTGAAATCCAGGTGATTGTTTCTCCAGGTAAATATACTGAGAATCTGAGTGCCAGGATAATGCCTTTTCTCACAGCCATTTATTATTTATTTATTTATTTATTTATTTATTACATTTTTATACCACCCAATAGCCGAAGCTCTCTGGGTGGTGACCATTGGACATATGGTGACCATGCAGGGCTGCTTGAGGGTCTTGTACAGAGTGAACGGTACACAATGTTTTTCCCCTCCCCTCTTTCAAACTAAAACAACTCTGAGCACCTGCAGAGTGCCTTTTTCAATCTGATCGGAATCCGCTTTAAAAAAAATCAATGAAAACACGGAATGCCTTTGAGTACGTGAACCGTATCCCACAGCTGGTATGAACTTTTTTCCAAAATTCATAGTAAATAAGTAAGATTGGGCCTGTCACTGACTCCCAGCCTAACTACCATACAGGGTTGTTGTGAGGATAAAATGGAGAAGAGGAGGACCATGTGAGCCACTGTGGCTTCCTTGCAAGAGGAAAAAAAGTGGGATATAAATGTAATACTAAGAAATAAAAATAAAGAAATAATGAAATAATTGAGCACAGGATTTTTGTTCAACACTCTGGTTCTGGTAACTGGGATCTTATACTATATGGAGGGCAGCTTGGAAGTTGGTGAGCACAAGGAAGTACAAGACATCGCAAGGTTTCTCTTGGCTGTCACACTTTCCAGGCAATTCAGTTCCTTCCCAAAGCTGGACATGGTTGGTGAGTGAGTGAGACTGAAGCCAGCTCCTGCTAGAGATTATTCCAATAGTCCATTCTGGCCAACAGCGGCACATACACAGCTGTGCGCAAAGATCTCCATGTGCTCCCTCCACTGAACAGAGAGCTGATGCTTGGTGCAGGGAAAGGTGGGTAGAGCACAACATAAAGTGAGTTTAGAAGGATCCTCTCCTTATCGGGTTCAAAAAAAATTGAGAGATAAAGAATTAACCAATTTGTTGTCTCACATTACCCTTTCAGACCTCGTTTTTGACAAGTTTCTCTTGTAGGTTTGTAGCTTTCAAGATGGGCTGGGCCAGAAGCACACATGAATTTGCTGGGAAAAGTTCAAACACTTGCACACATCTCTTTTTCATTAATCGTTGTTCCACAGCATTCATTGAAGATCCCTCTATAAACAGCAGTAGCTAGAAGCGCACAAGAGTTCTTGGAAGGAAGAATGAAATAGCTGTTAATTACCTCCTTAGTAGTTAAAAGCCTCAATTGTGAGTTGGTGTCTGGCTGCCAGAGCAGAGGGCACAGCTGAACTGGGCACATGGGGTAGGCAGATGACAGGACAGGCTTCCACTGTGCTCGGTGTACTTTCCCATAAGCCAGAGAATGCAGCTGTCTGCAAGCACGATGCAACTGGGCCAAGTTCTCCAGCGTCAGCATTACCCTCCAGTTCATTTCTTCACTGCAAATAAGGAAAAATGCTGCTTGAATTAGACATCTTACAAGGCTGTACAGACCATCAGAAGTGACCCGTAACCACAAAGGGGAGCACCAGATGCAAAGGAGGGCAGGGCTGCGGTACTGGGCACAAGTGTGTGAAAGAGATGTCGGCCCCTGCGTGATCAGAATGCTGGAGTAGTTGGATCTTTGGTCTGACCCAGCAGGGTTCTTCTTACATTCTTATGTAATTTTACAGGGGGTCAAGACATTGTATTCCACTTGTAACCCTACCAAGTTTCCCCTACCACTTCTTCCATCTTTTTTCTTAGCGCAGAAAAATCATTAAGGAGAAAAAGATGGAATAACTGCATAATGGCTTCTAGTTGGTAGCACTACGAGCCCTCTGTCTGGAAGCATTTTTTGTGGAAAGTTGCTGGAAAACATGGCGGTATGTGTGTGTTTACAAATGGGACCCCTGTAAAGTTCCATGAATGAAGCAGGGCAATTTCATGATAGAAGTGGTGCTTCCAGACAAGGCTTTTATCGCACCATTATCCTGCCTCATTCACAGAATTTGACCAGGGAGAGGGGGGGCCAATGACAATCTCTTCCTTTTGTAACCCTCCCATGTTTCCCCTCTGCTTTTCCTGCCTTTTTCTTGCCATTGTAAACCACCCAGAGAGCTTCGGCTATGGGGCGGTATATAAATGCAATAAATAAATAAATAGAAAATCCGTTAAGGAAAAAAAAGATGAAAAATTGGCCCTCTGCCTCTCAACAGTTAGCACTAGGTGCTTTCTGTCTGGAAGCACCCTCAGTCTCAAACGTTCCATGAGGGTCTTTTATTGTTTTTCCTGCCACAGACTCACAGGGCTACTCAGTGAAGACTGGTATTAGTGGGGCAGTGAATCCTCTCCAGATGTCAGTCAGAACTCCAAAGGTACCTCTCACCTTGGACAGCTCCTTTAGAGTACTGACTGAAACCCAGAAAGGATTTATCAACCCACTAACATTGGAGCCACCAGCCTCCATTGGGGGCTCTTCCTCTGCAATCTGACAGGGTATATTGGCCATCCAGCCAGTGTGGTGTAGTCATCTGGATCCGTCGCTCCAAATGACAGCCCAGGTAGATGCGAGGGCCAGGAGTGCCTACTATCAGCTTCGGCTGCTACGCCAGCTGCGTCCCTTCTTAGAGTCAGAAGACCTAAAGACAGTTGTGCACACGCTGGTAACCTCAAGGCTTGACTTCTGCAATGCACTGTACATAGGGCTACCATTGTACCTAGTTCGGAAACAACTAGTTCAAAATATGGCAGCCAGGTTGGTCACCGGTACATCTAGGGGTGAGCATATTCCCCTAACGTTAAAATCACTCCACTGGCTGCCAATTAGTTTCCGGGCAAAGTACAAAGTGTTGGTCATTACCTTTAAAGCCCTAAATGGTTTGGGTCCAGGTTACCTGCGGGATCGCCTTCTCCCATACAGTCCGCCCTGCACACTCAGGTCCTTTTATTATTATTATTATTATTTATTTATATAGCACCATCAATGTACATGGTGCTGTACAGATAACACAGTAAATAGCAGGACCCTGCCGCGTAGGCTTACAATCTAATAAGTTGTAGTAAACAATAAAGAGGGAAGGAGAATGCGAACAGGCACAGGGAAGTGTAAACAGGCACCGGGTAGGGTGAAGCTAAACAGTATAGAGTCAGAACAAACTCAATATTTGAAGGCTATAGGGAAAAGAAAAGTTTTTAGCTGAGTTTTAAAAGCAGTGATTGAGTTTGTAGTTCTCAAGTGTTCTGGAAGAGCGTTCCAGGCGTAAGGGGCAGCAGAAGAAAAAGGACGAAGCTGAGTAAGGGAAGTGGAGGTCCTTGGGCAGGCGAGAAGCATGGCATCAGAGGAGCGGAGAGCACGAGCGGGGCAATAGTGTGAGATGAGAGAGGAGAGATAGGAAGGAGCTAGACCGTGAAGAGCTTTGAAGGTCAGCAGGAGAAGTTTATATTGGATTCTGGAGTGAGTTGGAAGCCAATGAAGAGATTTCAGAAGTGGAGTGACATGGTCAGAGCGGCGGGCCAAGAAGATGATCTTAGCGGCAGAGTGGTGGACAGAGACCAGCGGACTGATGTGAGATGAAGGAAGGCCAGAGAGAAGAAGGTTGCAGTAGTCCAACCGAGAGATAACCAGTGCGTGAACGAGAGTCTTGGCAGAAGAGACAGACAAAAATGGTCGAATCCTGGCAATATTATACAGGAAGAAACAACAGGATTTAGCTACTGCCTCGATGTGAGGAGTAAAGGAGAGCGAGGAGTCAAATATAAAGCCAAGACTACGAGCTTCCGTGACCAGAGTAAGCGTCTTCCGGGGTGAACTTATTTCAGTCAGCTAAAACTAGGCTGACGTCAGTTTCCCAGAGGACCTTTTCTTCTGTCTCCCCCAGATTGTGGAATGGCCTGCTGGAGGAGATTCATAAAACTAACTCTCTGTGTGATTTTAAGGCAGCTTTAAAGACTAGACTTTTCCGGCAGGCCTACCCAGATCCATGTAAAATCAAGATATTTTAAGATGTATTGATTCCTGTTCTAATGTTGTTCTCCACCTCGATCCAAAGGGAGAGGTGGGTAAGAAATAAATATATTATTATTATTATTATTATTATTGGTTAGAGTGTTGGACTGGGAGTCGGGAGATCCGGGTTCTTGTCCCCACTCAGCCATGGAAGTTCACTGGGTGGCTTTGGGCCAGTCACAGGCTTCTCAGCCCAACCTACATCACAGGGTTGTTGTTATGAGGATAAAATGCAATAAATAAATACGGTCACGAGGAAATATTATGGAATATTTCCTCATGGCCACAGCGAGGTGTGTCTGCAGCGCTACTAAAACGGGTCAATCTCGGGAGGTGTTTGGAAGGGCGCGTTTGTGGTTACGTAAAGCAGAGGGAGGGGGGCAGAACAGCCAACTGTTCCCCCCAACCTGTCTTTTTACAACACACACACACACACACACACACACACACACACACACACACACACACACACACACACACACACACACACACACACACACACACACACACACACACACACAGAGCGAAAGCATAATGACAAGCACGGCCCACCTTGGCCCGCCCGCCTTTTTGCTGCGTTATCCCCGCCCGACCTCGAGGGGGCGCGCGCGCGCGTTCCTAGACCGTTAACGCCGCCCTTCAAGCGCTTCCTCGCTCGCCCGCTCGCGTCGCGGGACAGGCCGTTAAAACCGCCGGGCGACATTCCTTCGCCCCGGTCTGTCCACCTACCTCCCTTGTCGCTCCGACAAATCCTGATTCGCCGGAAGGACCTTTCCTGCAGGAGTCAAAAGTGCCCGCGCCGCCCCTAAAGGAAAGCGAAAATGTTTCCCATACCGGAGAGTGCTACTGAGCACGCGCAATTTTCCCCCGCGCATGCTCGGCAGCAGCGCCTGAAGCTCCGTGCCCTTTCCTTTGCCTTCACGGTCATCTAAGGGAGGGGCAAAAGGACCCAGGTTCTCCCACCGTCCCCATCCCAATCCCTGCCAGATCTGCTGAAAGGATCTTAGCAGGTGATGGAAAAGTCTTCTGCATGGGCATCTCTAAAGATTCTGCCCGTCAGAAGAGACCCGGGGTAGGCAGATTTTCGGATGACAAATCCCATCATCCCCAAGACAGCACACTCAATGTTCAGTATTGGTGGGATATGTAGTCTAAAATATCTAGAAGGCGGTGGCCCTGTTCAGAAAGCACCTTAAACCATGGCTTTAACCTCAATGAATAAAAGCCTTATTCGCCGAGGTTAAAGCCATGGTTTATGGTGTCTTCTGAACAGGGCCACTGAGTTACCTAACTAACCCTGGAGTAGCAGAAGTGGGCTAAGTGGCTCCACGGCTTACCGTATTTCTTCGATTGTAAGATGCACACTAATTTCAGTACCACCAACAGAAAAAAGCTTTGATTCGAAGAAATAATAAACGCACCCGCGATTCTAAGACGCACCCCGTTTTTAGAAATGTTTATATGGGGGGAAAAGTGCATCTTAGAATCGAAGAAATATGGTAATTCAATATAAGGCAGCTCCATAGGTTTCCTTTTTGTAGCAATTACATTTGTTTTTATGGATTTATTGCCATTTGTTATGTATTTGTTTTTATTATGTATGTCCTGAGAGCATTGGCTGTAAGGTAACTCATATATTGAATGAATGAAATATTTGTATTTCTCAATATTGTGGCTGTCCCAATTATCTTAGTCCACCATTAAACTCAATGGGAATTAATTTTGAGTAAACATGTATAGAATTAATTCCAAATAGGCATGTAAAGCACTCTAAGGGTGCAATATTATGAGTGTTTAGACAGAAAAAGTCCTGCAACTCCCAGCATGACTGGCTAGGGAATACTCTGGGAGTTGTAGGACTTTTTTCTGTTGTCAGGGAAATCCACTACACTGTCTCAACATACATTGGATTGCACCCTAAAGCACTCAGCAAGCATTGTTGGCTGGGGGATTCTGGGAGTTGTAGTCCAACACATCTGGAGGGCATTAAGTGTGAGTTGAATGCTATAAAGGTTCTCAAGGCAGATCACAGTAATACAAATCAGATTATAAGGACAGAATCCCTTAAAGTCTATATAAGCACTTTACATTGCTTCAAAGCTCCTATGGCGCTCATGAGAACGGTAAAACACACTGCCATTCACAGTATTAGCTCAGCAGTAAGAACAATCGAGGGAAAACCTCCCAATGATCCTGGGGTTACTGATACATCTCCATCAGGCTCATTTATTACTGCACCACATCAGCCACAAGCCTAATGTTTGGGCTAATCTTTTTAGCATCTTTAACATAACGTGGAATATAAAAGAAAATATTGAAGAGAACCTTTGCTTCTATCATTGACCAGTAACTTTTGTGTATTACACATTATCTTATACTTTCATCAATATGAACAATCCATAAAAAATATAAACTAGCGTCAATCCTATTTAAGTGAAATGAATCCAACATCCTCAAAGCTACAGCAGGAAGCTAGCATTAACTGTGAACTCTCCTCTCTTTCTACGGTCTAGGAAAAAACCTGCTGCAGGCCTGTGTTAAGAGCCCATCCTAAAAGCTCTACAAAATTCTGCTTAATAATGCTGTTATGTTACCAACAGCTGTGTAGAGCCTGAATTCAATAGCCCAGGTTTAAGAGACAACATAGATTTGATAAATAAACATACATGCAGCTCGTTGCTTATTTAAGGATTTGTGGACTGGGCCGTTAATCTCCACACACATTGCAAAAGTACTGAGGGCATCTCAGAAGTCTGTACAACCAAGCAAAATGTCTTGGCAGTTGTATAGCTAGAATCTCCCTTATATTCCTTGCTTCTCTGCTAGGGTGGTCAGAAGCAAAAGACGAAAGAGCATCTGCACCTTTAAAAGTTGTGTAAAAAATGGAATTTTAGCAGGCAGTTTTTCACATGAGCTACGTCTGCTGAAATTCCCTCTTCTATACAACTATTAAAGTGTACAGGAGTTCTGCCGTGATAACTACCCCACCTCCAAGGTCCCTTCCAAACTAAAATTCCATGTTCCTCTTTTTCTTTATTCCTATCCACATTGGGGAATTTATTTTGTGATTTATTCTTTGTGATCTTTGATTAGTCTGATACACTGCTTTTATTGTTTGTAGGAAGCCTGCTTGAGGCTTTTGTATTTTTATTTTAAATGTATTGTCAGGTATAGGTCTTCAACAAGGTCAGAGGCCTTGTTTAAGACAGGTAGATTTATTAGGAAATAGTTATAGAATGTCAGTGTCTCTGCAAGCTTATCTTTGCCAGAGTTTCTCATAAGAGCAGCTCTCACTCCCTGTTGTGGCCTTGCAGCAGGAAAAAGCTTCTCTGGGAACTTGGGAATGTTTTGGAAAGGTGGGGCCCACGGAAGCGTCACTTTAGTGGGTTGTGCCATCCCACGCTGTTGCTACATGGGCATGACTTACAAGTCAGAGGACCTGTCTGTCAAGCGGCTTTGAATAGGCTTTAAATAGGGTGACCATATGAAAAAGAGGACAGGGCCCCTGTATCTTTAACAGTTGCATAGAAAAGGAAATTTCAGCAGGTGTCGTTTGTATATATGGAAAACCTGGTGAAATTTCCTCTTCATCACAATAGTTAAAGCTGCAGGTGCCCTGCCCTCTTTTAAATCTGGTAACTCTAGTATAGCCCCTGCAGCTTTAACTGTGGTGATAAAGAGGAAATTTCACCAGGTTCTCCATATATACAAACAACACCTGCTGAAATCCCCTTTTCTATGCAACTGTTAAAGATACAGGGGCCCTGTCCTCCTTTTCATATGGTCACCCTACTTTAAATGCTGGTGCAAAGCTGAAAAAGCTTTGCTAGGTTTCATCTCTTGACGCCAGGCCTGAAATCCCTCCTGCTTTGGGTTCCATCTTGGCTTGGGACTTTGAAAGCACTCTGCACATGGACGCTTTGCTATTTGGACTTTGGATATCTAAGAACTGTGCCATGAAAAGTACTGTGAGGCTTTTCATAGACTTGGACTTGCATTTGCTATGGATTGTGTGAGTTTGGCATGACTCAGGTGGCAAGAGAGCTTCCCCAGAGCTAATGTTACGTGCAGGTTCAGCATTCGGCAGGCTGGGATTGACTGGTGCGTGATCTTTCTCTCTGCCTGACTCAGTTGGCAGGGAGTTGCCAGTGCTAAGCACAAAGCGTGGGACTCCTGTACCTGGGTGCTTTACCCTACCCATGATCTTGTTTTGGCTTTTGTCACACCCCCATGGATTACCAGCGTATGCTGCGTCTGGAGAAGCTCCTTTGGGATAGTTTGCTCAGCCTTTCAAGAATTCCCCCCCACACACACACACCCTTTGTGAAACCTGAAGCATGGGGCCTAAAGCATTCTGACCATCATTCAGCTTTAACTGCGTTTTGGAGAGTGTGTAACCATTAAGCCTGTTACCGTGAGAGTTCCTCAATAAAAAGAAGTCTCACTGATGTGAGCGTCTCGTGTCAGTTTGCCAGCATGTTTGACTGCCAGAGGGAACAGGGCATGCACATGACATGTATTAGTAAAAATAAAGTTTTACAAAAATTCAAACCTCTCTATTTTGACAAGAAATAGGCTGTAATCCTAAACACATGGATTTGGAAGTAATGCACACTTACTCGGGAGTAAGTATCCTTAAACCCAGTGGGTAGGGTGACCATATGAAAAGGAGGCCAGTGTTTCTGTGTCTTTAACAGTTGCATAGAAAAGGGAATTTCAGCAGGTGTCATTTGTATATATGGAGAACCTGGTGAAATTCCCTCTTCATCACAGCAGTTAAAGCTGCAGGAGCTATACTAGAGTGACCAGGTTTAAAAGAGGGCAGAGCAGTGGGCAGCTCAAAACATTTTGCTGCCTGAAGCAAGAAACAAGATGGCGTCCTTGCCTGCTCATTCCTAAACCCACCAGATTGGCAGCTGAATCTTACTTCAACAATGCCAATGAAACAGCGTCCCCCATTGCGGCTAGCTTAGGGGGCAAAGGACTCTGTCCTCTGATCCTGCCGCCCCCCCCCCCACTATCTGCCGCCCAAGATGTTCACCTCAGTCAACCTAATAGTAGGGCCAGCGCTATTTAACTGGGATTTATTTCTGACTAACCCTGCACAGGATTGCATTGATGGGCAGTCTAAGCTCAAATTCCTTTTGTTTTCCTGCCAAGAAACTAATTTACAGTGCTCCTCTGCTTGTCGCTCTGTGTCCAGGGCTTTCCCTAGTTAATTCTGCCCTCCTCTCACAAAGCTAAAGAGCACTTTGCTTGCACTGTGTCATTTGGGATTATCCCTGGGGCTTCCACTGTAGCATTAATGTGTGGAAGTGGGGGAGGAGGAGAGAGAGAGAAGATTAAGGGTTTTCAAAGGCTATTAAAAGACCACTGCTTCCGCCTAGAATTTCTTCTAATCTATATGTCATGCTTGTGCCAGGAAGAATTCCATTGAAAAGATTCAGCCATCTGTAATAAGAATGCAGTTTAGAAATGGGATGGGGCGGAGAGACAAATAGGGACAATCAGTGAGCACAGCAGACATATGGTGACAGCTGACATGTCATGCCAGTGAAGGCCACTTTCGACAAATGCTCGCTTTAATAGGCATGCAGCATTATATATGATTTTCCTTCTGCAAAGGTTTAGGAGTGTGTGTGTAGCCACCTTTGTATACATTTTGCATAGGCCCAGTCCAAATTGTCTGCGTCACCTGCTCGTGAGTTAGCGTAGTCCATTCTGGGTATTGCAGTGCATTTGACAAGGGGCTGCATTGGAAGGTGATATTGAAATGGAATTGGTGCAGCTGCAAATATGACTGCCAGATTACTTACTGATGGTGGAACAATGGACAACATCGCTTGCCAGTGTTAAAACAGTAAGAAGATAAGAGCCATGCTGGATCAGGCTAAGGGCTCATCTACACCAAGCAGATATTCCACTATGAAAGTGGTATGAAAGCAGTATATAAAAGGCAGAAGCCACACTACTGCTTTACAGTGGTATTGAAGTGCACTGACAACTGTTGGGACCCATTGACACATACCATATTCTGCTTTCATACCACTTTCATAGTGTTATATCCTGCCTGGTGTAGATGTGTCATGGGCCCCAACAGTTGTCAGTGATACTTCAGGACCACTATAAAGCAGTAGTGTAGATCCTGCAGAGCACTTCAATATCACTATAAAGCAGTAGTGTGGCTCCTTGCAACTCTGTGGCTGATGAAATAACCAACGGTGGCCAAGGAAATAATCACACAACACGATAAACAAAATAACCAACTCTGCACAGCATTGGTCATTTGCGTTGGTTATTTCAGCCAAATAATCAACTGTTGTTTAAAAAACTCCCTCCACATAACACGAGAACCCACGGTGGGTGTTGGTTATCGTGTTGTCTGAAACTGGTCTTTGAGTCCATGGATCACCTAAACCAGGGGAGGGCAACTTGTAGCCCCCCAGATGTTTTGGCATACAACTCCCATGATCCCTCACCACTGGCTATGTTGACTAGGGCAGATAGGAGCTGTAGACCAAAACATCTGGAGGGTCACAAGTTGACCATCCACACAATCTAAACTCTCTTTTTTTTATTTACAATATTTGTATACCATTCCCCACCCAAAGATTTTGGAGGAGTGAACAAATAAAATAAAAGAATAAAAATAGAATAAAAACATAATATGTACAAAAATACATTTTAAAAGCACAAAGTTCAGATAAAACTGTGGCATTTCAGGGAAAGCTTCCTGAAACAACAGTTTCAGGAAGCGCTGGAAGTAATACCACATTGGCGCGTACCTGACCTCCAAAGGCAGGGAATTCCATAGGAAGGGGCCACCACACTGAAGGCTCTTCTCCTGGTGGACTCCAATTGGAACATAGGTCCATATGAAACCACCAGGAACATGCCCTCAGATGACCGCAGTGACCATGGAATTTGGTAATGGTTGATGGTATTTCATAAAGTGTTGATAGTGTTTTATTTACATTTTTAAATCATAGCATGTGTTGCTCAGAGGAGTAGTGAACTCTCTCACACTGTGGGTCTTCAGGTTAGACAACCACCTCTTTGGGATGTTGTAGCTCTGAATCTCCTGCATCAAGCAGGGCTTGGATTAGATGCTTTTCAACAAGGTCAGCTCTATTATTCTTTATATTTCTATGTTTCTATGATGCAAATAGCCTTGATCTAAATCATCAACATTCTGAAGTAATTTATCAGCTTAAAAAAATTACCCTCCAGGGGCCCCCTTCCTTCATATTTCTGTAACTTTCTCTCTCTGCAGAACCATTTTAACAGGATTAGTATTACATCTCACTTCAGATACTGATGAGATTGGTTAGATAATTGGTTTATTAAATAAAACACACCAAGAGCAGCTGTTGTCATTAAGCAGTTGAAATGTGATGCGTTTTGCAGTCTATGTAGTCACCCAGTGCCAAATAAGGGTGAATGCACAATTAAGACCATTCAACTTAATATCCATCCATTTTTCCTTAGAATGAATGCTAATTTATTCCCTTTGCAGTTAATGCCCTGCATTAGAACACTTTGTAGCTCTCAGCATCTTAGCAAATCCTTCCTGGCTTACATGCAAAGACTAGCTCACATCATTCCAAGACAGTCTCAAAACGCTTAGGGCCCAATCCACCAGGCTGACCAAAAGCAAAAGCATCACATCCATTCAGCTTTTAAGAGCTTAATAGTGAACTTCAAGGATAAATCACATTACATATCTACTGAGAATTAAGCCCCATTGAGTTCAGTGGGACTTTTCCAAGTTCTAACACTGCCGAGTAGTGTTCTTAAGCTTCGTGGTAAGTTTTCCAAATGTTTATTTTTTTAGAAAAACGATACCCCACCTTTCTGCACAAAGTTTCCAAGGGAAATTAACAAGCAGAAGTTGAGAACTAATCAAATCAAATAAAACAAGGAAAATAAATTCACTACTAAAACCCCAAAGCATAAAGTGTTATAGCAATAAAACCCAATGTCAAAAATTAAATACCACTAAAATCATCAGGATAATAAGTCTGCAATCCTATACTTACTTACCTGGGAATAAGACCCATTGTAATCAATGGGACTCACTGTAAGGGTACAATCCGATGTATGTTTAGACAGAAAGAAGTCCTACAATGGGAGCTGTAGGGCTGTTTTCTGTCCAAACATGCATAGATTACACCCTGAATCAGTTAACATCTGGCACAGGTGGGTTACTCAAGCTAGATGCAACTTTTAACTACGTAATTTAAAAAAGGACTTAAACTTACCATATGTTTACAAAAAGTAGCCACGGGAATAATTCCTGATCCAGACCTGAGGTGGGAGGGAGATCTGTAACCCCCGCTCCCTGAAATCACCCTCCCAAAGCAGCTATTTATTTACCTGATTAAGAATTAAAATAGGGGGAATGAACAGCCTATTTGGATAATCCGCCGACCTGCTTCCCGCCTCCCGATATTTTGGACTTCCAACGCCCACCAGCTCCAGCCAACATGGCTAAAAGGAATTCTGGGGCTTGTGGTCCAAAACATCTGGAACTCAAGAGGTTGGGATAAGAGCAGCCCACCTGGTGTTGCCTTCGCCCGGTTCCCTTTCTCTTCAGGGCTTCAAATGTTTCTTTCATCTTGTCTTTATTATTGTAGGGCAGCCTTCCCCAACCTGGTGCCCTCCAGATGTGTAGAGGGCACAACGCCCATCATCCCCAATAGCTGGGGATAATGGGAGTAGTAGTCCGACCCATGTGGAGGGTGCCGGATCGGGCCATAATAAAATCGAAAGCGATGCCTGATGTGTTTCCTTTTATTGCTCGCCTTGCTGGCAGAAGGGAGCCGCCCCTGGCCAAAAGGAACAGCGGTGACGGCGCCTCCTCTTCCTCCTCCTTTTACGGACCGGAGGATCAGCCATGGCCGCGCAGCAGCACGAGGGAGGACTCCGAAGGGAGCTCGAGGATCGCTTGCGGGGTTTGGGCATCGAAGCGCTCAGTGTGGAACACCCCGAAGTGAGTGCGGGCGCGCTCGGAGCGCAGCAGCAGCAGGAGGCAGGAAGGCGGCTGCCACGTGGCGCTTGCTTCCTTAGGCTTCCGCTTTACTAAGTCCGGGGTTGCTTTACAGCGCAGTACCCCGCATGTCTACTCAGAAGTAAGCCCTGTTGAGTTCAATGGGACTTACTCCCACGTAAACGGGTAGATAGGGTTGCAGTCTGATTGTGGGAGATTGACGGTGCCGGGAGATATGGAGCAAAACCCAACGTAAGTCCTACTCAGAGTAGACCCATTGAAATGAATGGGACTTCCCATTCATTTCAATGGGTCTACTCTGAGTAGGATTTATGTTCCATTTTATCCGTGATATAAAAGCAAAACATTTTTTCTTCTCGCAAGTAGTATATCTGGGTTGTGGAGAAATCGTCTTGGTCAGCCTGCTCTTTTGTGCTACTTTTTGACTTGCAGGGAACATTTTGCATAAAGACATTTATTTATTTCTCTATTGCATTTCTATACCGCCCAATAGCTGAAGCTCTCTGGGTGGTTTACAAAATTAAGATTAGAAGTGATCCTGCTGCACCTAAAAGTTGAAATCAAAGAGGGCATTCGATCGCCTCAGGATTCTTGCCACCTCATTCTGCTGCACTGATAGACTAGGTTAGAGTGATTGAACTATTTGGAATCCCATCATATTCTGTTCCAGACTATGGAATGTTTTCAGTGCCCATCTGGGCTGTTTGGCTGCCTTCATGGTTATGCAATGCGGGAGGTGGTACCAAGAATACTCCATAGAAAGTAAATTCCAAGCTTCAAGCAGGAAAAGAAGTGGCAATTGTTACGTTTTGACACCAAAAGCAAAACTAGTTGGTCAGATGTTCTTCCAGTACGCTTTCTTTTACCCAGTTATGGCTGGATCTAGAAGGTGCTGGTTCAGAAAGTTAGTTGGCATTTATATCACACATTAATCTAGAGTTTTAATAGCACAAGGTATTTACTTATTTCTTGCCTGAAGTACTACATACATGCACATTTTATTGTCCAAGCCAAAGGGTATCACATCAAAAATCCAAATAACTAGGAAAGAAAAAAAATAATAAAAGGAGAAAATGCATACCATACATTGTTGACCATTGGTTCCTACCATTTTCTTTCCTGATAATACAAGCATGGATACCTTATAGGTAGTTTCCAAGTCCATGTTTAACAGATTGCTTCTGTGCCTGAAGTATTAAGATGGATGGTCTTAGAATAGTACTAATACGTGATGATATAAAGCCTGTTCAGACATGCACGGAGGGTGGGTGGATAGAGGAACTACGGAGAGAGGAGGGATAATGGAACCATGACAAGTGGGCCCGCCACATGATCGTGGAATCAAACCACGACCCATGGTTCTGCTATTCCCCTTTTGGAGTTAGGTCACTTACCTCCATGCAGTTTAACTGCACGTCCTGCCATCCTTTGCGTCCCAAACGTGCACCCACCAGCACCTCCTTTGATAAAAATGAAAAGAAAAAAAAGGCTGCTGACCATGGAGTGTGTCTGTGTTGGCAAGAGCATCACTGGAAGTTATGTGACACATAAAGTGGCTTTGTTTGCACTGGCAGCAAAAAAGACGAGGAAGAGAGAGACAAAATTGCCATAAACTGCCATGGAGATTCAGACTGCTGAGTGAAAGCTGTGTTTTAGTTATGGTAAATTTCAAGTTATCTGTGTATTTTCGAGGTATTTGTATTACTGTATGGATGCTTTCTTTTGTTGTATTTGTGATGGGAGTTCCCACCAGATGACACGGGAACCATCATGAATGCCCACTAAACATCCTGCAGAAGATGGGTAGCGGGCGAAGGTACTCTGCCCATAGTGGGGAGGAAAGTCTGCCACACGACACACTAACTCACTGTGGACTAAGTTTTCCAGTGATCCACAGTGGGTGTGTCACCTGAACAGGCTCATTGGGTAGGATCCAACAGGGACCTACCACTGGTGGGAAGCCACTGTTTTCCGGCGTGTGTGCAGCTGGCCTTGGTGGTGGCAGCACGCATATAGCCCCTACCACAGCAGCAGCAATGCAGCACTTCCAGGGACAAGCCCCCAAACAACTGGAAAGGAATGACCTGCCCCTTTGAGTAACTTGCATTTCCTGTCATTTGGGGGTTTGCCCTCAGAAGTGCTAGATCTATGCCAGGGCTGGCCACACGAGCACCAATAACTCGTGGTACTCGCTGCCAGTGGTAAGTCCCCGTTGGATCCTATCCATTGTTCCCCAGAATTTGTGTAGTGTCCTTTTTGTGGAACTTGGTTATACTACTGACTATTGCTGTTCCAGTGCAGGGAGTTCAACCGGTCAGCTGTAGCTTGCATGTGTGGAGTCATTTTAAACATACAGCCAATATATTTCATTCATTGCCTTCTGGTTCTAGCATTATGCGAAAGCGTAAACAATAACCCCATTCATATTTTCCATTATCCTTCTGGTTTTCTCTTTTTTTGCTATCTGTTTCGCTTTTATGTTTACATTTGCATGCTGAGTTTAAACCGTCTTTTAATGGCTGTCTTTTCTTTCAGAGCGCCCAGCCTTGCCTGCCTGTTTCTTCCTCCAATATGCAGTTAGTCTTTTAAATAAGCGTGTGTTGCAATGCTTGTGCTGTTCATACGTTGTCATTATGTAGCACTAGCAGCACTAGACTAGGAAGACCTTCTTAAGAAAAATAGTCTGTCTTTCTCTTATTCTCCATGGTAAGGGGGAGCTATTATAGGGCCGTAGCTAGACCTAAGGTTTATCCCAGGATTGTCCTAGGGTCAAACCTGTTCATCTAAGTGCCACACAGGGCATCCAGCGCTCAGGCAGGGATGAACCTGGGATGATCCTGGGATAAACTTTAGGTCTAGCTACAGCCTAGTTCTGCACATAAGGCAGTATCCAATGCAACACTACCGCTAATGTTAAATTACGTTGCACTAGCATAGAATGTAAGCCTATGCGGCAGGGTCTTGCTATTTACTGTTTTACTCTGTACAGCACCATGTACATTGATGGTGCTATATAAATAAATAATAATAATAACAATAAGCAACCTCTAGCACAACTCCAATAGTATTTGCTGGTGTGACGGTTTTTCCGGAAAACCTATTGCACCAGCAAACGTTATTGTCAAGCAATCAATATGAGCAAAATAGAATTGGTTGGTCACTCTGGAACGTTTGACATCACTTTGACGAACCTGGGCATGACAGGTTGCTGGTAGGGTGGAATGATTTATTATTATTTATTATTATTATTATTTATTTATATAGCACCATCAATGTACATGGTGCTGTACAGAGTAAAACAGTAAATAGCAAGACCCTGCCGCATAGGCTTACATTGTAATAAAATCATAATAAAACAATAAGGAGGGGAAGAGAATGCAAACAGGCACAGGGTAGGGTAAACAGGCACTGGGTAGGGTAAAACTAACAGTATAAAGTCAGAACAAAATCAAGTTTTAAAAGCTTTAGGAAAAAGAAAAGTTTTTAGCTGAGCTTTAAAAGCTGCGATTGAACTTGTAGTTCTCAAATGTTCTGGAAGAGCGTTCCAGGTTTCCTATTGAAACTTTTTCATGTATTTCCAGAACAATGATGCAACTCTGACTACTAAGCCATGTTAATTTACAACTAAATAGACTATTACCTATGGTCTCTTTGTCTCACTTGTATCTATTTTGCAAGTTTTCCTTTTTTTACTTTACCTATAGAGGGAATGTCTTTACAATATTCCCATACAGGATCCTTCCAATGACTGTCACATGACAGTTTGAGGTTAACAGCACAATCCTATACATTTCTTCTCAAAAATAAGTTCCCTTGAATTCAATGGGGCTTACTCCCAAGCACATGGGTACAGGATTTCCCCCCTTAGTATGAAAATACAGGAAGATGCACAATGACAAATTTTGCCTTCTTTTTTTCTCCTGTGTTGCTCTTTTTTGCTTCACTCCGTCTTGGCCCAGCTGTGCCTTTATACAAAAAAGCAGCAAACAAAAACATAAGTCAAAGCAAGGTTGGATAGTTACAGGGCAGAAAATAATACAATTTAATTTTTTTTTAACCAACATAAGCACAGAGCAACGACCCTGTTTGGCCTATGGCTTGACACATGTGAGTTTACTCAAATTAACAGAAAGCTCAGAACTTTAAAGAAGCAAGAGTTGATAGGCTGGACAGAGCTATATTTGATTGGTATGTAAACTTCAGCATGTTTATGATGAGATTTAATTGTTAACAATGTTATTTTTTTAAGTGAGAGAGAAATTTAGTATTTTATTTATAATTTTGTTCTTAAAAAAAATTAAAAATATTTTAAATGTTAAAACTCTGTTTTTTGGGGTGTTTTTTTTTAAATCCATCCTGGTTGCTGGGCAACTCTCTCTCTAGAAGAGGCCATGGGTTCAGGCTATCTAGGGTGTTGCAGCGGGAGGCAAGGGCAGGATGGTAGTAGCCTCCTTGCCCCTGTACTTTTATACTAGCCAATCTATTTGCCATCCAGGGGTTTATACATGAAGCCTAAATTGGATATTTTGTAAGTCTAACCGCTTGGGGGGGGGGAAGTAGGATAGAAGATGTTGAAATAAATATTGAATAAATAAATGTGGATACAGTCTACTTGGACTTGTGTGTGTGCATCCAGTTGAAATGAGCCAAGATTGTTGCATAGCAATCATTTTGCTGGGACTTGCACAGGCGAAGTTCTGTGGATTGCAGCTACATGTCATTAAAAAAAAAGATGGGGGCAGCCAGTGAATCATTCACGGAAGAGCCATGCTGTTCCAATTATCTCTTCTAGGTGTTCACAGTGGAAGAAATGATGCCTTACGTGCAGCATTTGAAAGGAGCTCACAGCAAAAACCTTTTCCTTAAAGATAAGAAGAAAAAAGGGTTCTGGTTGGTGACGGTTCTGCACGACAGGCAAGTCAACTTAAACGACTTAGCGAAGAAACTGGGTGTTGGAAGCGGGAATTTGCGTTTTGCTGATGAAGCGGCCATGTTGGATAAACTGAAAGTTGGTCAGGGGTGCGCGACCCCCTTAGCTCTTTTCTGTGACCAAGGAGAGGTGAAGTTTGTGTTGGATGCTGCCTTCATGGAAGGAGGTCATGACAGGTTGTATTTTCACCCAATGACAAATGCAGCAACAATGGGATTGCATCCAGAAGACTTCCTAACATTTCTGAAGTCCACAGGACACGAACCTGTAATTGTACGTTTTGATGAAAATGACAAGTAGGTTTATAGCATCATTTTCCTAGGTGGGCCTTGGTAATTGTGTTACAAATTCAAGAAAACCTTTCAATGCTATTTATTCAATAAAGGTAACTATTACTAATCTAGTATTTTTCAAAATTATTTTAGTTTCTTTTTAGTCGGACAATTTAGTCGGACAAATAGTGGCTTCAGAATGTGCTTGATAAATCTGAGTTATTTCAAGCCAGAGCAGTCTATATGAAGGGGTGGTGGTGCACCATATATAATACACATAGAATGCCCCAGATTCAGTTCCTAATATCTCCTTTTAAAAAATGAATCTTGGCTAATGGGACAGGGCTGGAGCATCTCCCCTATGAAGGAAGGTTACAATGATAGAAGTGTACAAATTATGCGTGGTGAATGTGGACAGGGAGACACTTTTCTCCCTCTCTCAAAATACTAAATCCTGGGCTCATCCCATGAAGCTGATTGGTGGGAGATTCAGGATAAATAAAAGGAAGAACTTCTTCACACAGCGCAGTTAAATTATGGAATTCACTACCACAAGATATAGTGATGGCCACCAATTTGGATGGCTTTAAAAGGGGGTTGGACAAATTCCAGGAGAAGGCTATCAATGGCAACTAGCCCAGATGGTTATGTGCTACCTCCAGTGTCCGTGGCAGTAAGCCTGTGTGCACCAGTTGCTGGGGAACATGGGTGGGAGGGTGCTGTTGGTCCCTGGTCGACAGCTGGCTGTCTCCACTGTGTGAACAGAGTGCTGAACTAGATGGAACCTCAGTCTGAGCCAGCATCACGGCTCTTCTTTTGTTCTTGTTTTGCCTGAGCTGCTACAAATGAGATTAGATGGACCAGTGAATGTTCTGACTCAGTATAAGGCACCTCCATGCTTTTCATTCTCAGGGGACCCACCAAACACATTTTTCATTTCCTCCAAACTACCTAAATGTTGTTCTGATGCTTAACCTGGAAATAGGACTGACAGATGCCCCTCAGTCAAAAGTATCATTGGCTCCAGCAAACTTAGTGGGAGCAAAGTGAGAACAAGTCATTAAAGGGTAGTTTGTGTTGGAGAAGGGCAAACGTATTTCAAGGCTCCCAAGGGAAGGGGCCCCCAGTCAGTGAGGGCTGGCTCACTCAGTATCAGGGACAGAGTTCACTCAGTATCAGAGATAGGGCTCCTCCATTTCCCCCGTTCAGCTCTTTACTTTCCCCCACACAACTGAATGGCAAATATTCACTTACATGCGAGAAAGGGGCATGTGGAAGACCATCACTGAGAGAGGGTTCCCTAGTGATATAATATACCCTTAGTGATGTGGAATGGCTTATAGCCCTAGCTAGACAAGAACATTATTTTTGTAAGCTGCTGTGAAAATACATCTACACTGAAGGGAGTGGAGAGTATAAATGCAAGAAATTGCACTCTCCCTAAAGGATCGGGTCCGTAGTTTGGGGGTGCTCTTGGATCCAGAACTGTCACTTGAGGCACAGGTGAACTCAGTGGCAAAGAGCACCTTTTATCAGCTTAGGTTGATATACCAACTACGCTCTTATCTGGACAGAGATTGCCTAGCTACAGTTATCCATGCTCTGATAACCTCTCGCTTGGATTACTGCAATGCGTTATACGTGGGGCTGCCTTTGAAAACGGTCCAGAAGCTTCAGCTGGTACAAAATAGGGCAGCCCGTTTACTAACAGGGACTGGCCGATGAGATCACATTACGCCAGTCCTTTTCCAGCTTCATTGGCTGCCAGTCCAGGTCCGGGCCCAATTCAAAGTGCTGGTATTGACATTTAAAGCCCTAAACGGTTTGGGGCCAGGTTATGTGAAGGAACGCCTCCTCCCATATGTACCTACCCGGACCTTAAGATCATCTACAGGGGCCCTTCTCCGTGAGCCCCTGCCAAAGGAAGTGAGGCAGGTGGCTACTAGGAGGAGGGCTTTCTCCGCTGTGGCACCCCGGTTGTGGAACGAGCTCCCCAGAGAGGTCCGCCTGGCGCCTACACTGTACTGCTTTCATCGCCAGCTGAAGACCTTTTTATTCACTCAGTATTTTAACTCTTAATTTTAACTTAAATTTAAATTTTACTGTTTTAACTCTGTATTTTAATCTTATATTCAACTTTGCTGTGTGGTTTTATCCTGGTTGCGCTTTTTATACTGTATTTCGTAATTGTGTTTTTAACCTGTTGGATGTTTTTTGTGGTTTTAATTTTTGTGAACCGCCCAGAGAGCTTCGGCTATTGGGCGGTATAAAAATGTAATAAATAAATAAATAAATATAAGTAAACAAACTTCCCAACACCATGTGCTTTTAAAAGAAAAAAATGTCATTCCTTCTGTAGAAGTCACCTTCCAGTATCATGGACTAGGAGTTGTTGCACATATCCTTTATGAGAACTTCGATCCCCGCACCTGCCTACTGCTGGGATGCAAACCACCATTTGAGTCATTGAGGAAGACCTCAACTATACCACACTTGCTTGGCTTTTTCCTCCGATTATTTCTAATTCATTTGTTAGCGGTGCTGTTGTACATTGTGTTCATCCCCATATAGCTTACCAAGCTGCCTTTCCCCATCCATACCTTTCTCATTGCTTGCAATAGCTCCTGGGACTTTGGGCCTGGCAACATCCATATGTGGTATCTTAAGAAAACATGGAGGTTGGTAATGGATCTTGACATCAAACAATGAAATGCAAGGTGTAGTACATTCTTCTAACTGTTCCTTAGCTTTAAAATCCCCACACCCTTATGGACAGGTGCCCACTGCATACTTTGAAGCACATGTAAAACAGAGGCATTTCTGTTATTTACTACTCCAACAGTGATGCATAGATGACAAGCCGTTTGCTGCATAAAGTGCAGGTGGCATTGGCAGTTTGATCAGTTGACTGAAGACAAGCTGAATTACTCTAATGCAACACACTTACAGACTTGCCAGTAGGACGTTCTCTTCCCAAACATGATTCTGTATAATTGAATTAAGCTGCAAATGCCACATCCTATCTGAATGAGAAGTGTGTGGATAAGGTATGCCTGCTGTGAAGCATGGTGGCTTCCAAGACTGTTCTTTGTGTACAAGGCTTCTTTGGTGTCAAGTCAGAGACTCGTTAAGCAAGCTTACTTCCAGCCCCACTACTTCAGTGGTAATTCTCCGAGCCCTCCTTTTTCCTGTAGTTTAAGTGTGGCCAGTCCTTGAGTCACAGCAGTAACTGTCTTAACATGTCCCCTCACTTTTTGTGATTAACTTTTGGGCCTCAGAACCTTAAAAATAGCTATCAACACTACCCTTTCTCCATGGGCCTACTAATGTGAGACATGATGATTTCCCATGGCAGTTGTCATTCATCTGGAGACTGCGGGGCCACTCAAAACATAATGCCAAATCATAGTTTGGGGTTGCAGAACAAGCCCCAAGGGGAGACCTGCTCATGTGTGCTCCCCCTTTGTGTGTGCATGGTCCTACTTTGTGGTAAACTATTGTTTGTCCGGATGGGCAAACTATGGTTGTTTGCATTTGCCTGCAAATCACTGTCTAGGGTGACCATATGAAAAGGAGGACAGGGCTCCTGTATCTTTAACAGTTGTATTGAAAAGGGAATTTCAGCAGGTGTCATTTGTATATATGAAGAACCTGGTGAAGTTCCCTCTTCATCACAGCAGTTAAAGCTGCAGGTACCCTGCTCTCTTTTAAAATCTGGTCACTCTAGTATAGCTCCTGCAGCTTTAACTGTTGTGATGAAGAAGGAATTTCACCAGGTTCTCCATATATACAAATGACACCTGCTGAAATTCCCTTGTCTATGCAACTGTTAAAGATGCAAGAGCCCTGTCCTCCTTTTCATATGGTCACCTAGTCTAGTCCAGCATACTGTTTCCAATGTTGGCCAGCAAGATTCTGCGAAGTCCACAACCAGTGTCCAAGTGCAAAAGTTCTCCAGTGCCCAAAAGCTAAAAGTTCCGTTTAGCTATTGTTCCCTATTGACTCTTGATAGACTCTTGATAACTCTTGATAGACTCATCTATCCATGAGGTTGTTTAATCTCATTTTAAAGCCATCCAAGGCACCAGCCATTTTTGCAACATGCAACTTATCAAATTCACTGCCACAAGATGTGATGAAACACTTTACTGCTCCTTTTCCAGTTCTATGCTATTTTTTTTTAAAGTAGGGCCACCAGAAACATTCAAAGTATTCTACAACTGCATTTAACTCAACACACTGTAGTTCAAGGAGATAGGAGCCTACAAATAAAGAAGAAAAAAACCCGGAATCATTTACCTTCCCAATACAGAATCCTTAGGGTTAAATCCAATGTTATGCTAGACTTTATCCCTCTCTCCTCCCCCTGAGGCCCTCTGTGCTGCCTGAAAATCTGCACCAGAGGGTTTCCTAGCCCTCTAGAGCAAATTGTAAGGGCACACCAGGAGTAGGGACTGTCTTGGAGAAGGGGAATCGACTTCTTCCTGTTTCTGTTGATGAAAGTGCTTCCATCAGCAGAATGACATTGAATACAATCCCTAGTAATTATTCTCCCCAATGGTTTCTGATCTCTTGGAGGACCAAATAAAAGCTTCTTTGAAGAAGAAAAAGAGAGGAACTTGATTAGTTATTTGGCTTGGAATTTTAATAACATAATTAAGTAGTGTACAATGGCAAACATTACAAAACTCCTTAATAGGTATAAGAAAGGAAAACTACAGCTTTAAATAACAGCTTTTGTAAAACAGTGTTTAAATAGATTGTGTCGCACCCAGGTGCTCCTCCTTTTAAGGCAGTTCCATTCTTAACAATGTTTGAGCTACACACGCGCACACACACACAATAGAGTTTACACCAGAGAACTTACATTGGCCCCATTGCTGGAGCCGCACCGTCTCTCAGAACACAAAACATTTTAAGAAATAATGCATTCTGGAAATGGCGATTGTAGCCTTAGCAACAGCAGCAGCAGAGTGGGAAAACATTTCATTGTATCACAACAGAACTGCAGCTTCTGCTTTACAGTGCCTGAATATTGTCATGTGCAGTGAAAAAGCCCTTGCATTTAAGTCCTAAAGGTGCTGGGATATCCGCGGATGGTGAAGTGACACATTACTTCCTGACACTGTTATAGATTTTATTAATGGTTTTAAAAAAATAGTAAATATATAAATTGTGTAGACTGTATTGAGAATTGGGACGAAAAGGGATGGGCTAAATTTCAGTTTTCTTCACCAATTCGTAAATGGAGGTGTTTAAGGGAGGTCAATGAGCTCCAGAAAAGGAAACTAAAATTAGACAGGGCTTTGGTTCTCCTGCACAAAATCCAGGCTCTGTTTTCTATTAAACTGCTAGCAGAAAAGCATCTGGCTTTACACAGAACAAATGGCTTGCTTAGTTGAGAATGAGCTATACAAACAAATTACTTGCAGCCCATAAGCCTTGTCCTCCCAATGAGTTAGGTTTGGGTAAGGGAAGATTGTATTTTAGTTTTTAACGTGGTGAATTATGCTAAAATCACGCACACTACAAAACCTAACCCGTAGTGTTAACCCAGGAATTGTAATGTGCAAAAATAGGTACATATCACAAAAGGCATGATCCGCCATCAACTTCTCTGGCGCAAGCCTCATATAAATAAAATGATGCTCCTGCACAACTCCCCTTAACTTAAAAATACACTTGCGTAAGAGAGGTTCTAGGTAGATAATGCTCACAGAGTTGCCTGTAGAAAGGTAGCGTGCCTGTGAAACCAATTCGTAAGCCAAAACACACATGAATATAAAACAAGTGCAAAGCTCAAAAAGGTGCAAATCTTAAGAAAATAGGTATGGTCAATCAAGAAGACTGGTAAATGCATGAAAAGTACATGATTGTTCCTGAAAGGTCTTAACAAAGCAGCAGAAAAGACCTCAGCTTCTTGGGGGTCAGTTCATACAAAACAAGCTAATTTGTAGTGCTGCCTCGTTATTATCCCAATGAATAACAGGTTTAGGAACATGAACAGGGTGACCATATGAAAAGGAGGACAGGGCTCCTGTATTTTTAACATTTGTATTGAAAAGGGAATTTCTGCAGGTGTCATTTGTACATATGGAGAACCTGGTGAAATTTCCTCTTCATCACAACAAAGCTGCAGGAGCCCTGCCCTCTTTTAAAATGGTCACTCTAGTATAGCTCCTGCAGCTTTAACTGTTGTGTTGAAGAGGGAATTTCACCAGGTTCTCCATATATGCAAATGACACCTGCTGAAATTCCCTTTTCAATACAACTGTTAAAAATACAGGAGCCCTGTCCTCCTTTTCATAGGGTCACCCTAAACATGAACCTACCTAGATTTTTTAGCCACTCTGACAGCCTTTGGATAGATATTTTCCCCACAAAATAGAACTAAAAGATCTATATGAGAAGTGGCTGCAAAGAAATGGCACACTATACACTTCATGGATATGTGATTTGATTCCCAGCCATCCCAGTTGGCAACTCTTCATCATGGCAGAATAATTTCTGGCAAAATGTAGTATCAGGCCTACCTAGATGTGCAGGTAAGCATCTGGATAGATGTCTACCTAGATGCATATAATCATATATATAATGTTCAAGTTTGGTCTTTTAATTCGATAGGATTTTAAATTTTAATTATGGTTGTATGAAGGGCTTAATGTCCCCAGTTTTCAAAGCACTCGCCTCAAAAATGAAAGTGCTCAGAAGCTCATGGGACCTGGCCCTTGGGAAATTACATTATGTTCATCCTTATAGAAGTTGCTTTGAAAGTTCCAGGTCTTTCATTGTAATCAATAGGTAAGAACTATGGCCATGGCTAGACCAGGCCTATATCCCGGGATTGTCCCGAGATCATCCCTGTGCATCCAAATGACACACAGGGTATCCCGGGAGCAGGCAGGGACGACCCCTCCATTTGCCTGGGATAATCTAAGTCCTATAAGTCTGTACTTTGATATACTTTCTAATGATCCTTTCAGAGTCAGATCCAATTCTATTGTGATGTTTGCCTTCGGTCAATTTGATCAACAGGAACTAATTTACTTGAATGAGCTGATGCACCAAGGAGGTTCACATAGATTCTGCACTACATACACACAAGGTGCAGTGACCTGAGTTAGGTAGACCTAGGTAACAACGGTGGCTGCTATGGGTAAGAACAGTATTCTTTGTCTAATAAAGTAAGTGAATTGTTCTGTTGACCTTCATGTGACTATCAGTCTCTTCTGTTCTCCCTACGCTAAAAAAAAATCAAAGACAGCTGAATACACATTGCAAACCTTATAGGTTTACATTTTATTCTGGCAACACCTTCAACATAGGTATGTTAAGCATGCATGTGAATGAATGCATAGACTCAGGAGCTATAGGAAGTACGGGTACAATTGCTAGGTGGCAGCTGAATAGGCCCTCCACACAATCTCACTGTGAGCAGCCCTTTTTTAAGGGTGGGTAAAGGCCTGGGTCACCGGATAGCCAGCTTTGGTGGCTGGACTTGTTATATAGCTTGCTGTATAGGAGTGCACGTCAAACAGCCATGGGTGTGATCAGGTTCTGTATGTGTGGTGCTCCCAGAACTTGATTGGGGTTACTAGCAGTTTTGCCTATCTGTCCCTTGGTGTGACTGCATGTGAGACCTTACAACATGTCTTCCATTTGCCATTAGAGGGAGCAGAATCTATTCTGATTTATCCAAAATAGCATTAGTGATTGTCAGCAAAATCCTGTTGGCTTGTAAATAAGTATTTTACATGTTGTGTGAAATGTTTTTTTTTTTAAAAAAAAAGTGTGTTCAATGTTAATATAGGCAGTGGCCCCAAATTAGCAAGGCCTTGGATATTCTATAACCTTACATGAGGATAGTTTGGCTGAGATAAAAATAAAGTGTGCTGGGATTAAAGATAAGTATGTGCATAAGTATTAGCAGAGTTGAATGAAGCATAAAAGGTTAAATTTGATACATGTCGTAGAAATATAATTAATACATTTAGTGGCATGTAAGAAAATAAGCTTTAAAGTGTAATATAAACCAGGAAAACTTCATGTACATTTCCAAGGATTAACCAAATCTATTTTCTTGTGCTCTTTGCAAGAGTTTAAGACAACACACATACAAAGATTTAAAGAGTACCAACAACATGAATTAACTGTAATGCATATAAAATTATACGGAACAAAAACAGGGTGACTTATTAACAAGCAACCTAATAAAAGGAATGGTTTGAAAAAAGGCTTATGACATTATTTACGTTTGTCTTTTCCTATAAAACTTCCTCTTAAGTCATAACCAGCTCATAACAAAAATCACAAATAAAAAAAATACAAAATATTTAAAGTAAGAATTTTATTCTAGAGTTGGTATTTGTTGAAAACACAAATGGTTTTATTGGACAAAGAAAGTTCCAGAAATATTTCTTCCATCATTTTTCTGCCAAAGATATGAGAATATTATAGTGTAGTATTACTTGTTGCGTAGAAAACATACAGAAAAGATGAATGTAGAATGTGGATTAAAGTGTTCAGTTTTGTTTTCAGGTACCTAAACCATTTCTTCTTGCCATAAGCATCCAAATAAACAGCAGAATCTTGTCTTGCGAAGAGCAACAACATGCAAATTTTGCAAACCCAGGCTGAGAAGCACTAATATGCTTGTGGGGCTCTTTTTTGTACCTGTATTTACAACAAATTCCACAATATACTACAGCCTTTTTTTCCATTTCAGATTTACAGAACTAAATATTAGCAGAAGCAGTAAGCAATTGGTAACTAAGCTGATAAAGGAAGAAAGCAATAATTGGGTTCCTGGAGAAATTCTTGAGACCGCACAACCCTTGGTCCTTAGAGAGATGAAAATTGTCCCTTTATTCAGTAGATCTTAACAGTGCAATGTGCAATATAGTCTGTCTTTTAAAAAATTCAGCAGGAGATGCCAGTACAGTTCCTTGATTCAAGGAAAGAAGAGGTGTATTTCTTGATTGCTCTATTCATGTAGGCCTGTAAAAAATGTCAACTTTTTTTCTTTTAAAAAGAAAACCACACACACCATGATTCCTATAGCCGGATGCCTTGTTACTTCAGAAATAAAGGCTTCATATTGAGATACTGAAGGACACTTTTCTCTCTGTGTTTAGTTGAAAAGTAGAAAGAGAAGAAAGAAAACATAAGAAAAGCATAAAGATGTAGAGGAGATATAAAAAGTAAAGTTACTAAAAGAGCTAGCAGGACACAATAGAAATGATTTAAGCAATGATAAGAAAGGGAGCAGAATGCCAAGAATATTATATTAATGGCATCCCCTGGGCACCACAGAGCAGTTAGTACAATTCCAGGGATTACTCAGAAGCGATCCTGAACCCCTTTGTGTTTAATGTGATTTATGTGGTGTATAGGATTGCAGTATAAACCAATTTGGCTCCACTGGTTCCGTTGTGCTCGTGGGGCCCACCGCTTGTGTAAGGAGGCTTTTAGGCTTCTAAAAGTAACTCCGGAAATAAGCGGATGTGCTTGTTTCTGGATTGGGACAGGCCAGCTGAGCTCCCTACTGCAAGTTCCGCTACCCTGCCCTGCCCCGGAAACCAGCGTTTCTGCTTGTTTCAGGTGGTTCACAATTGCAAAAGCTCTGTTGTGCAAACGGTGGGTCCTGTGAGTGCATGGGCACAATAGCATACTACCCTGTGTCTTTTACTTCTTGTGCATAAGCTTACACAGGGTAGAGCATACATGCAATTCTGTGTAAGTGTAAAGAACACACAAATGGTGGTTATTGGGGGCAGAATGTCGTTTCCTGAAAATTCAGTGTTTGCCCCTAGAATTGGAAAGATATGTTTGCAAATGTGTCTTTCAGGCGATATGGGGAGGGGTAGAGACTGAACAACATTTCCAATATTAGGGAAATGACTTCTGTGCCCTCACCATAACTAGTTAGAACAGAAAAATATATATGCAAAATTATAAAAAACGGCAGCCATATAAAATAAAAGGCATTGTGCTTAATTTATGTCATTTTGAGAATCCAGCTTTTCTTGGCACATAATCTGGATTGCCTAGGTGTAGATTTTTAAATTTTTATTTTTAACTGTGAGGTATTCGTAGCTGTGATCTTATGTCATTTTTTCATTTTAAATGTAATGGGTTTTTCTTTAGTTTCTTCTTAAGGAATGTAAATCAAATTCTAAAAAAAATGACCGACTATATACACTCAAAACAGCTGGTTTCTCAGACACGAGTTAAACAGCTCTGTTTACATAAGCTTTACATCAGCACAGGGTTGCACAGGACACACAAAGCGAACAATAATCAATCACTTTTCAAAGAATTACTTGCTATTGTATATACACCGATACAATTTTGGAGTTGAGTATGGGAAAAAGTAGATTTAAAAGAAGACTGGGAAAGTCCTCACCTGAGTAGATAAAACTAAGGCCGTAGCTAGACCTAAGGTTTATCCTGGGATCATCCCGGGTTCATCCCTGCCTGAGCGCTGGATGCCCTGTGTGGCACTTAGATGAACAGGTTTGACCCCAGGACAATCCTGGGATAAACCTTAGGTCTAGCTACAGCCTAAGTGTTACACTCTGGTTTGGCTTGAGTAGTAAGTGAGATAGCAAGCCAGCAAGCAGTATTGACAACTGTTAATGCAATGTGCACTTGTTCTTATTTGTAAATGATGTTAGTTTTTTCCCCTCTGTAAATGAAAGCGATCTCATTTACATGTTGGGCGGAAAACTCACCACTTGGCCCACATCTCATGTAGTGGGGGTAATAGAACTAGGAGCTTTGTTGCTCCCTAGACCTGCTTTTTGAATGTCTGGTTTCTGGTTTAGCTTCCACATCTGCAGAAGAAAAGCATTTCACATTACTTGTTTAGCAGGAAAACATAAAATGTTCTCACATTGCGACATACATTATTAGTTACCACTGATATTAGGTTTACAAAAATCAAGGAGAAGAACAGGAAGGAAGGTAGGAACAGAACTGATGGTCCTACGAATGATTCCTGCTGATACATTCTCAATAATAAATTGTAAGGGGGGAAATGTATCACCCAAGAGAGGAAAAAAATATTAAGTATAATGCTTAAGAATGAGAAGGAAATGTATGGAACTGTGCTTAAGAACATCAGCAGAGGATGTGCATCTGTTTTATTCACCCTAACCATCAAGTTTGTAAAGCAGGAAGTTATCCTTGCATGCAATAAGATGTAACATGCAAAACCAAATTATCTGAAATTAGCTATTGGCTTAGAAAAGCAAATCTTCAAGCAAGCCTTTTCTTGCAAGCAAGTCAAATGTCCCAATTCACAGCAGAACAATTAATCCAGCACCTCATGCTTCTTTGGGGATAGTGGTCCCATATTTAATTATTTCACTTTAAGGTCAATTCATACAATCAAAAAAAGTGTGAAAATGCATTAAGGGATCCATGTGCAGAAACGGCTCTGTGATTAATTTGCCACCCACCCAATTAATAACATAACCCAAGGTCACCTCAGTATTTACCAATCCTCCTTTCAAAATCTCTCAAGTGATGTGGTAGGATGATTTATGAGATGGATATGTGGTGAAGCAATTGTACAACTAGTTCACTGTGCAGCCAGCTGCAACAAAGTCATCTTTGTATGTCCATAGTCATGTGAATGGGCTTTTAGATTAACGTTTGAAAGGCCAAAATAGACCAGCAGAACTGCACATACAGGAAGGAAGAAATGTATCATCTGTCCTATGTACAGAAGCAACTCTGGAAACATTTAAAAGAAATAATATATAGGCCGAACAAAATGGTCAGTAATGCAATATAGTTTATTTATTTATTTAAAACATTTGTATCCCGCCCTATATCATTAAGATCTCAGGGCAGCCCAGCTCAGCATTATTCTTCATTAGAAAAATGGGTATTGCAATGAGTTTTTATACTGGCCAAAGCAATGGAAATGTACTTGTATGAAAATTCTGGGTAGTATAAGCCACCATTTATTGGCTTATACTACCCAGACTTATGATTTCCAGACTTATTTTTGCTTAAAGTAACAGTCCACAGTAAGCACACATGATATGATTTCCCTCCAATTCTATATTCCATCTTTGGGGAAAAAGACTTTTCTCAGACTAACATGCTATTTTAAATTTCCTGTTCCTAGAACTAAAATGGAAAGGTTGCATCTGATATAACAGAATGCAGAGCAAATACTCTTTTTAAAAAATAAGATAACAAAGTGATCTTATTATTATTGTGTTATGGGGATTGTCTTTTTTTTACATTTCTCAAAATTATCACCACAAACGCTAAGCTATGCTTGCATAATAATGACAATAAAGGCATCTTAAGAACTATGGGTTAGATGCAGACTTATTCAGTCATACTTAAGAGCACACCCACTGAAATAAATGGGTGTCAAGTTAGTTATGACTAACTTAAGTATGACTAGATCTAACTCTATGTGTCTTCTTTGCTAATTAATCGTAAGCCGCTCCAAAAGCCTTTTTTTGGCTGAGGAGCGGGGAAAAATACGATAAATATAAAAAAATATTTTCCTGAATTAACTCAGGCCTTAGTTAGACCTAAGGTTTATCCTGGGGTCATCCCAGGGTCGTCCCTTCCTGCTCCCGGGATCCCCTGTGTGTCATTTACATGAACAGGGATGACTCCGGGACGATCCCGGGATAAACCTTAGGTCTAGCTAAGGCCATAGTCAGGAAATCATTTGGAAAAGTGGATTGCTTACTTCTAACTGTGATTATTCAAGTCCACCTAAAGGTTCTGAGCCTCTGCAGAGTGTTTGGCAATGTCCCTTGATGGGGCTCCCTTGGCATGAGGGCAGGCCCATGATTATGGTGGTGGAAGTACTGCATGGAGCTGCTGTGAGTCATGTGTGCAAACTCACCACTGACGTTATTGTTGTAAACCACCTAGACAGCTTCGGCTATGGGACAGTATAAAAATGAAATAAATTATCATCACCACCACCGCTGACAGGTTGCCTACCCATGGTGGGTAACAAGGGCAGAGAAGTTTCTGAATGGAGCTATAATCCCTGCAAACCTGCCACTGTAATTGTTTGCACATACAGCTCTCAGCCCCATTCAGCACTGTCCCCAGTCCTTGCCAGCTGCCATGGATAGGCAAGCAGGCAGCCTCCCAGCACTGGAAGGAGAATCACTGGACCATACAGCACTCCAGTGGCCACCCATCTTCTTTCTCCCAAGTGTATCTGGCTCCTGACAGTGTTGGGAGAAGCAATTGTGGGAGGGTAAATGGAGTTCACTGCAGCCGCCAAAGCTGGCACCTCACTTTTCAGCACAATATTTTGTTTATTGTTGTTTTGAAAATTGTGGCATCAGCCCCAGTGGATCCTCTTGGGCTCCAGAATTTCCATGACCATCATAGGTGCTGACACCAGGCCTGCTTTTGGCAGATGCTCAAAGGGTGTGGCTCCCGGCTTTCTGCTCTGTTCCCAACAGACCATTGCAGCAACACTTTTGACATGAAGGCAAAATAGCTGGATCCACAATGCTATCAATTTTGAGACTGAGGATATCGGGGTGGAGAATCTGACCTTGGTTCTGAGAGAGAAGGCTTGATGCTTTCAGAAGATGACAGTAGTTTATCTCCCCAATAGTGGGCGAACAGGAGCAGGGTCATGAACAACAGTTGTCTCAGCCACCACAGCTGGTGAATATACAATTCACCCTTGTCCTGGTTTATTTTCACAACTGTTCTTGTTATTAGCAGGATTGGGTAAAACAGGTGATTCTCATCACACCTGAAGAAAGCATCTTCTAGCAATTGCCTCCACCTGTCCAGCTGCAAAACCAGCAACACTGGTGGTTGGGAAAGGCATCTATTTGCAGCATCCCCATTGGTGGGACAGATTCTGGACTGCCCACTGTGCAAGATTCCACTCACAGGAGCAGTGACTGTGTGACTGAGGAGACCCATAAGGTCACTGTCCTTATCTCTGCAAGATGGACTGTCACAGATATGATGCCTTGGGTAGGAACCAATCCCACAAATGTATTGCCAGAGGAGTCCTTGACCCAGTTCTGCCTTGTTTATGTAAAAGACACTAACCACATTGTTGGTGGTTACCTAGACAACCTAATCCTAAAGGGAGATTTTGAATGCCCTCAGGGTTTTGATGACTGCAAGTAACTAAAAGATATTTACATGAAAACCTGGGGTTCTGCTAGGGACCATGTGGCACTGTTGATTCTCAGTTCGTTGCAGTGGGCCCCCAACTCTGATGAGATGCTTCACATATGATTATTGCTGTAGGCGATGAGGAGTAAATGAAGTTCCAAAAAGTAAATTACTGGGATGTGTTCAACACAGCAAAGTACACTGAGCCCAGAAGGGTGGAGAAAGATGTCTGGCCTGGGAATCTATGCCTGGACAAACACATCCAGAAACCAGCATTGCAGGGGCAGCATCTTTAGACAAGGGGAAAGGATAACAGCTGTTGTAGAGGCTATGAGCCAGAGGACCAGGAACATATAAATGTGGACAGCTGGATGGAGGGCGTCCACATCAGCAACTAACATGGTCATTTGACCTCTGCTAGAGGACAGATATGCATGATCACTGAACAAAGTCCAGGAGGGCAGCTATGAATTAGAGATAATGCAGTGGTGTCAAGTAAAACTTTGCTGTATTGACAGATGTCCAGAGTTTTGAGACGCGAAAATGGCAAGATGATCAGCCAGCTGGCTGTAATAGCCAGGCTATGTAAAGGGACACAGAAATCGCTGACAATGAAGAAGATATGCAGCGACAACAGCCATGCACTTTGTAAACACCCTGGGAGCTGTTGCTAGTCTGAACAGAAGAATTCTGAAACACAAATAGTGATTTCCCAGAGCAAACCAAACAGTTGGTTTGACTGGATATATAGAAATGACCATCCTTTAGGTCAGAAGTAGGCAACCTTGTGCCCTTCAAATGTTTTGGACTATAAATCCCATAATCTCTAGCTTGCATGGTCAGGCCTTATGGGAGTTATAGTCCAAAACATCTAAAGGACACAAGTTACTTGCCCCTGTTTTAGGTCTGTGGATGTAAATTAAGTCCTGTTGGAGGAAGGTAAGGATGTTGGAAAAAGTTATCTTCCTGAACTTCTTCAGCCACATGAACACATGGATATCTCAAAGACCAGGACTGGTTGAAGGCCTACAACTTTCATGGGAATGGTGAAATTCTTTGAATAGAAGCCTAGAAGCCTGCAAGCATCAGTTCCATTTGCAAAGAAGGGTTTAGATCATCTCCTCTAAAAGCAGAAGACAGTGAGATTATATGGAATGTACACTCTGGTGGAACCAAGGAGGACTCAATCACATACGCCATGCGAATGATGGTGAATACTCAATGATCTGTGATGATGGTATGCCATGCAGAACTGATGTGCTGAAGTCTAGTCTCAAACACTGGAGGGCACAGAATCAAAGTCAGTGCTTGGAGCCATCCCTCACATTGTAATGGCGAAATGACCTGTGCCTCAGATGACTGACTGGAAGACTCTCCCTGGTGAAACAGACACAGTACTCATAGAAGAGCCTCTCTGCCATGGGTGAGAATGCCAGAAGAACTCCAGAAGGGGGTTGGACTCGATGGCCTTATAGGCCCCTTCCAACTCTACTATTCTATGATTCGATGAAGATCCTGGCCTAGACCCATTTGTTGTACTGTGGAATAGAGCTTCTGCACCCGGTCCAAGGTATCATCAACCTTACCACTGAAGAGACCTTTCTTATCAAAAAGCAAGCCCTTGATAGGAGAGTGAGCCTCCTGGATCAGAGCCGAGAGCAGCTAAGCTGTCAAAGTGGTCAACACACACTGAGTGGTGACAGTCAACAGTGTTGGGCTAGTTGATCATGGCTGTTACAGGATAATACTAGCAAAACTCCCTATGGTTCAAGCAAAACCACCTTCTGCTGTGATGGTAATGTAGCATATGGTCCCATCTTTGAAAAAAAATGAGGCCGACTGAAGCCCATAAGGTCAGAATAAAGGTCAAGCAAGAGTGGGAATGGCAAGATAAGCAGTCATCCCATCTGGGGTGTGTGCGCAATATCTTTGATCTGCCCTTCTGAGGTGGATACAATGACTTGGATCTCTGCCATGTACTTTAGAGAATTCTATTCAGGAAACAGGTGTTTGAACTTCTCCAAGTTCAGTCAAGGGGAAGTGAAGCCTGAGTCAGAGGTGTCTCAGTTAGATGGTCCTGAGGCACTAGCTTATCTCTTTTTCTTCTTAGGCGCTTGCTTTCACCTTACACCTTTGTGTCTGATAAGCCAGGTAGACATCCTTCCTAGGTTGTTGATGTAACTGCCACTGTGATAAGTTCCAGATCCAATGTTGGCATCAGGAAATTTATAGTTGCACCTGATGTAGAGGCAACTATCGTGTGGGGTGATAGCTCAGTGTTATAAAGCACATGTTTTGCATGCAGATAATCCCAGGTTCGATTCCCAGCTTCTCCAGATAGGACAAGGAAAGAATCCTGCCTGAAACCCTGGAGAGCTATGCTAGTCAGTGCTGACAATACTGGGCTAGATGGACCAATAGTCTGACTCAGTATAAGAACATAAGAAGTGCCATGTTGGGTAAGACCAAGGGTCCAAGTAGTCCAGCACACAGTGGCCAACCAGCTGTTGACCAGGGACCAACAAAGCAGGACATGGTGCAACAGCACCCTCCCACCCATGTTCCCCAGCAACTGGCGTACATAGGCTTACTGCCTTTGCTCCTGGGGTTAGCACATAACCATCTGGGCTGGAAGCCATTGATGGCCTTCTCCTCCAGGAATGTAATAACCCCCTTTTAAAGCCATCCAAATTAGTGGCAGCTTCCTATGTTCCTAGAGGCTGTATCCACTCCCACAGAGGACAGTGTCATAGCTTGACTAGAGAACACCATAGCACCAGAGACTGTGCTCCTTGGCCTGCAGAAATTACTCAGTTCCATCCATTCAGATACGGATGGAACTGTGGGCGAACAGAGTTGCATTGCCCAATGGGCTTTAGGGAATTTCATTTCCGTGTTCACCATTGAAAGGGCCTGCTCCCACAATGTTGATCAGGGGCAGAATGAGTGATTTTGGTGTATCTCTCTGGTGAATCACCAATGGGGGCACGTATCTATATATATATGCTAAATATAAGAGGAAGAACAATACTGGAGAAGGAGGATTAATATAGGAAAGCAACACAGGACAAAGGTCCAGCTCACACTCTCCTCAGAAGATCAAAGCAAAAGTACCTACCAATACAAAAAGGAACTGAATGGAAAGAAGGGAACAACAGCCCTTGAGCATGCTCTGTAGGGGCTGGGAGCAGGCAGTTCTGAACTGTACTCTGCACAGGTGGAGAACCCATACGTGGGATTGCACAAAGCAGCAGCAAAATGTTATCAATGAGCATTTACACAGTTGTGTAACCCTGTGTTTTGGGAAGCAGGATATTTGAAATATAAGGAAGGGTTCTTAGTATTTGTGACGAACATTATTTCTGGTAAACCCGCTCTTCCTCAAACCTCTCTGTATTCTTTTAATGTAGCCCAGACAAAAAACCCAGTTGAAAAATGAGACTAAGAAAATTTGCTCCCATTGAAATAAATGGGATTAGAGTGGTTTATTTAAAATACTTTAATTTATCCAACAGTAAAGATTCAATTATTTGTGTTTATTTTTTTAAGCTGAGGACAGGAAAAGCAAGTCCTTTAATGTTGGGTCTCTGGGATAGCTCTTTGGACACACCCGAACTTTGAGTTCTTCCTGTACCATTCTGCTTTTGCTATTCCTGGAAGCAATCTCCAGTCCCTTTTTGAGAGTGTTTTTGTGCACTTTAGAAGGCTACCTATTGAAATTAAAATAAACATGTTTCATTTTCCCAGAAGCTTCATTTTCCTTATATAAGTTTTTAATATATCCCCCTACTTTAAATACTGGTAGTAGTTCGCCATTTAATAAAAATGGCATGGTAAGGATCCAAAGAACTACATAACTATTTCTGCGCATGCAAGAGGGAATGGACTAATTTTTCTTAACAGCAGTCCACTGTACCACATGGTGATGGTATTGAACATTTTTTGAAATAGAGATTTCACACATTAACTGCTTTCATGAAATTTCAAGCATTGGCACAGATCAACATGTTTCAAAAGCATTTCTTGTATTTATGAAACTTGCTCATTATGCCCAAGAAAGCGTTACGCTTATGTTACCTGAATAGCATAACATAACAATTCCCTTAATTCAAATCAGATTATGGGTCACCTATACTGACTGGCAGCGGCAGTTCTCTAGCATTTCAGACAGGAATTGTCCCAGCCCTACCGGGACACACCAAGGACTCTCCCTTCAGTCAATTCCACATCACATACCATTTTAGAAAATGAACGGGCTTTCAAACGCAGCTTGTGATATGGCATGGCATTCTTCTCTACAAAGGAAAAAAGTCAACCCAAGACTTTGGGCATGACTAAAGTAGTTGGATCTTGGGCCAATTTTTAAAAAACATGCTGGGAGAGATCCAACAGTGTCTGGCCACAAGCACTATTTACATTGTTCTAGTGAAAACCAACGCTTGTGCACATCAATAACATTGGCCAGCATGACAGGTTTCCCAGGAGACCTGGTGTACAAGCAAGTGCTATTGACGTTGTAGAAGCCTCCGTTGGATCCTTCCGACAGTGTAACATTTCTAATCAGCTATTAAATCCCTGAACAGAAAGAAGGATACCATCATTCCATTTTATTTTTTATTTTAAATACATTGTAAAAATTCAGATAAAGCTATATAATAAAAATCCAGATAAAGTTCTATAGACAAGACAATACACGACCACGCAAGTACATCAAGCACGGGACAGAAAAGCATGTAAAAGGGAAAGAGATGAAGAGGGTCGGTCGGTCTTTCCTGTGCAACTATGACATTTAACTGTGTATCGTTAAACAAAAAAAGTTCCACCATTTAGGCTTCCAAACTGCAATGCTTCATCAGTATGAACAGAAGTTCATATTTAGGGTGCAAACCACAGTCACTGAGTATTTTGACTATGACTTCTTTCTTGAGTAGAATTTATACAAACTCTAAGTAAAAAAATCTAGAGATGCAAAGTCCCTTCTGCATTTTTTCACTAGTAAGAGGGGGAAAGGACACTTTTGCTCAAAGGCCTCAATCTAGCTAAAGTCTGTCACAGCTAAATTACAATCTTAAATACACTTACATGGAAGTAAGTCCCAGTAAACAAAGTGGGGCTTACTTCCATGTAAACTTGCATGAGACTATGTTTATGTTATTAAGCAACGGGATTTAAATTGGTCACAACTAAGTTGTTCCGTTAGGTTTAAATCAGTCACAACTGACTTTTGAGCTGGACTGGGCACAAAATGTATAATCCACATGATACTGGTGCATCTGAAAGGAAGAGAAACTTTTGCTGAAAGTTACCTGTTTTTTTGTGCTGTTTCTCGCACAGCACCATGCAACTGGTTAGCATGCATCCAGCAATGTACATAAAATAAAATATTTGTAACAAATAGAAAACAAAAATACAGTTAGCTTGAATTAAGGCTTTTAAAAGGCATGCAGAAAATACAGTTAATGTTTCATGCAAGCTTTGGCATGGTTACAATTATACATTCATCCACATGCTAAGAAAAAAAAGGTGATTTCTTCATCTCCATTCAGAGAAAAACATGTATACCTAGCTAATATCCTAGCTAGTAAACCATTTAAACATGGCCTAAACCTGTTAACATTAACAAGAACATCCACATTTTATAGGAGGGATTATTTAATATTATATATGTTATATCATACACAACCATATTCATACCAAACAGTCTGAGTATCTTCAGAAACTGGTAAGGGGGATTCACTGTCACAAGTGATTGCCTGGGCAAGGGTAGTAAATTCACTACTAGTTTGATTCACCTCTATGTTTCTGTCATCAGATTTCTGATTCTCAGAAGGAAATTTGTGATCTTTCTGTGGAAATTTCACTGACGAGTCAAATGTCTTATCAGCTGTTTTCGATAAAGGCCTTTGGGGCAATCCGCTAACATTGCTGACTAACTCAGTGTTAAGTGCCAAAAATGGCCTGGACAAACGGACGGTAGACAATGGATTGATAAAGCTTGTTGATGTGCCCGACTTATCACTATACACATTACTACAAGAAAATGTTTTAGCAATAAAATTTGTCTCACCTGTCCTTGAATTCCTAGGCTTTTCTGAATTATATGCAGAGTGTTCTAGTGTAGCTATACTACCCACGTCATTTTCTGACAAGGTAACTACAGTATAAGGTGTATAATTAAAAACAGAAGACTGTTGATGAAGACTGTACTCACTAGAAGCTGATGCGATGCTTCTGTCAGCTGCAGGTGGAGTTGGGTCAATGGATACCGGCTGCCTAGTGTCCTTAGATAAAAAATCATGGATGCTTGTCCTCCGGGTAGTTCCTTCTGCTGTTGAAATCACATTGCTTGCACGAGGTAATGTAGCATAAGGATTGCAATCTTTTGATTGTCGCTGTGATTGCATGTTTTCTTTAACAGACTTGGTCCTTCCTTTAGTGCCCACAGTAAGTGTTTTTGAAGAGTTCGAGAAGTTGGGATCTTCCATTTTACGAGAACTGGGCCTTACTAACTTTCCATCAGAGAACTCCATTGTGCTTTTCACACTCTGTGATCTGGCAATACCACTGCTGCCTGATGACTGTTTCCTTAGCTTCTCTCTTCCTGCTAATTCAGCATTTTCAGAAAAAATTTTCATTACTTCATCCAAAAGATTATCTTGGCTTGAGGACTTGATCTGCAAAAGAGATCCAAACAACTTATTCTGTTACCTAGTTTCATTTTTCAAAGTGCAAAGAAAATAGTTTTGATAACTTCTGCAGCACTAACATGCAAAACTACTATGCATGTTCCAACTTATAGAAATTGCTGATATTTATGTTGTCACACAACTCTAGTAGTTTTATGTACATGCTAATCTTTTTTAATTGCACAGGATTTACATATTCATGGAGAGCCACAATTTCTTTCCCCCCTTCAAATATACCACTCTATAGACTGAATGAAAAGAAATATTCCTACCTTAGCATTTTGATTTCTGTGAATAGTTCCAACTTATTTTAAAATGAATGCAAGTATCACTTCTTCTTCAAGCTCATAAAGCTCAACCAATCATGACTATTTCACTTCCAGATCATTCTCACTATTAAAAACTTCCTTAGCTATCTGAACATCATGTACAAGAGAGTGTAAGCCTGAAATCATTGTGTCGGCTTCCGGATTTGGAATTCCCAGTGGGGAGTATTTGGAAAAAATCCAAGATGCAAGAAAAACACTCAAAAGATTGCCTTTCCTTTTCAAGGGTCTCGTTTTAGAGCCAGTCCCTGAACACCAATGGACCTGCAAATTTTAATTTAGAAGCACCACGGCATTTGCTGAAGCCTCTTTCCCAGCTCAAGAGGTTAACCACCCTCCAGTAAGCTGAGAAAATTAGTGAGCCTTTGCTTCAAAACACTGGAAAACGCACAAGACAATAAATTAGTCCTAACTTGGCAACATATCTATCTGATACAAACCTATTTGAGAGCAGACAATTACACTCCCTGGTTTAAAAAATAAACAGGAATCACTTTATTATTTAATTGAACTACTCAATCTATTCAACTAGCATAAGGGTGGGAACGATTTCGTCAATAAAAATATATATACAACCTCTTTCAAAACCAGAATACTGGTAACTACCCTCGGTATTTTCAACAGTCGCAAACATGAAAATGGGAAGCCATGTGTTTAAGTGTTAAATCCTTAATTTAAGGTCAGACATCATCACTATAAAAAGGATTTCTGAGGGAGTATATTTTAATGCTCAAGAACTTGGCATTAGCATACATCCACACCCACTAGTTTTTTGACATAGAAACAGAAGAGGCTTTAGACATTCCAGCTCAGTTCAATCATGATGGGATGCAAATTATTCACTGGAAATTTTAGGGTAAGGGGAAATAATGGGGGGAAGGATAAAGAAAATCAAACCACTTATGTCAGATAGCTCTGAGAATAATCCAAATCATTTCAAACGTGTCAAAATCTGATGCCATTCCAGTTCAAGTTATGCAGTTGAGAACCAGATTTGTATCATCTCAGCATGATGCATGTGGTGAATTTACACACTAATATTGTTCACAAGCAGTACAGAAAAGCCCTGAGATTAAAACATTAACTTGTGAGTAATTTTGGCAATGGCATGACCTGAAGGTAAGAGTAACCTGGCAAGGGTGCTGGAAAAAGTGTTTAGGGCTTGGGAATACCTGTCAAGTTGCACTTTGGAATATACGTTGCAGTGGAACGGAGACTGATTTTATGTAGACCACGTCAACTCACCCCTTAGAGTTCATAGAATGAACACCCACATCCTAACATTTTAATTTATATATATGTTAGCCCATGCATACTTTGCGGAATAGTTTTCCCATTAAAAAGTTCAGAATATGCTAATTCCAGGACATTATTTAATTCCTACTCCATGTGTTAATTATTTTCCTCTGAATTTTCCTAATAAATCCTGACTGTTGTTCTTAGCATTTCTTTCACTGGACTTCAAATCTCAGTGTCATGCAACCCTAAAATCATATTCAGTATTAGGTTCTGCCTCCTAAAGTTAAATAAGTTTTCAACATACCTCAGTGGAAGTAACCTTATTACTTTCTTCCAAAAACTGCTGCAGAGTAACCACTTCACTTCCTGGTGAGTCAGTCTTAATTCTCCGTGTACCTTGTCTATCCACTGTTTCTGTCATTTTATGATGGATCATGGGGCTAGACCTGGTGTGGCTTTTCAGATACTGGATGGGACTGCTGCTGCTGCTGGACCATGCTTCGTGATCATGAAGCAAGCTAAATTCTCCACTGCTGTGACTTTGAGGCCTGCTTTGGTTATTAACTGCACCTGCTTTTAAGGTAAACAGTATTGACATCTTTATTATATGAGATAGATTACGCACACACTTTAACAAGTATATTCTGATTGAGATCCAATGCATTGTGAGATGTTTTAACACAATGAAAAGTCAATTGTCATAAGGTACTCAAACACGTATTGAGAAGCTACATGAGAAATAGAAGTTTATTTCACTGTCTTACCTGTTATGGCTCTTAAATGTGACATTTCATATTTTCAGTTAAAAAACAAACTAACGTCAATTTTTATTTTCTCTCAATAGGACACTAAATATATGCATCTATCTTTATGACTCTGTTTAGTTCAGCTACAAAAAGAAAATGTTGATGTCCGCTACTATCTATGAAATACTATAAAAAGTACATGTAAAAGATGGAATACGAACAATGTTTCTAGAAACATTTCTAAAGGTTTCTTTAAAAGGTATTCTACCTAGAGTCAGTTTCAGATCGCCATGACTATGGCTGAAGGAGAAACATCACATTCTGCACAAAATAAAGGTTGAAGAAATGCTAATTCAGCTTGTTTCTTAAACACTAACCAACAGGAACACGACCTTTGTGTTATTCTGAGTTAAAGCTGAAGTAAAACATGCAGTGTATTCTATCAATTCTGCTGACTGTATGTAATCTGCAACATACATTAATGGAAGGAATCATTTATACTGGAATCTAAAAAAAAGTATATAATATTTATAGAGCCACATGGTCAATATTGTATGTCACAAAAATCTTACCAGTGTACATAAACTTATGAAATTATAAAAGATTACAAGTGAATAACATATCAAAAATGAGGCTCAAAACATAAAAACTATTTACAATTTATCACACACACACACACACACACACACACACACACTCTATTGCTATTATTATATTTATTTGCCCAATACTGGGACTTAAGGCGGCCTTACAAAATTTAAAACATATACAATTTAAAACCTATGAAAAGAAATATACATTTTTTTAAAAAAATATTACAATATTAAAGCATTAAGCATTTAAAATACATGACAATTTTACAAGTCCTTAACAAAGGCCTGCCGGAACAAAGAAGTTTTTGCCTGCTTCCAAAAGCCCATCAAGGAGGGAGCCAGTCTAGCCTCTCCAGGAAGAGAGTTCCAGAGCACTGGAGCAGCCACCGAGAAGGCCCTCTCCCATGTTCCCACCAAGCGCGCCTGTGAAGATGGTGGGACTGAAAGAAGGGCTTCTCCAGAAGATCTTAAAGCACGGGCAGGCTCATAAGGGAGAATACGGTCTTCCAGATAACCTGGACCCAAGCCATATAGGGCTTTATAGGTCATAAATATTATATATGAAAGTAAACATACTTACTAAACAAAATGCAAGGTATCACTTTTATTTCATGCCCTTCAGCCTCCTATGCTTTGTTAACTCCGAGAAGATGGTGGTTATTTGAATGCACAGAAAGCAATTGGAAAGCTGTTTTTCAAAGCACTATTGCAAGATCAAGGGACTCATTAAGGCTGAAGGGAGTGACTGTATTCAACCTCAGAATCTACCTTGCTTCTCTCTTTAAAAGAATCCTGCCAGTGTTTTTCTTTACTATTTCTACTGCCCAAAAAGAGGTGGTTTTTTTTAAATCTTATGAGCTTTATCTTTCCAGTGTTGTACTAATGGTGCTCCCATGATTCCACATTTAATGTTACTAATATGTTCTCCTATTCTGATCTTAAGATTCTTTGTTGTTTTTCCTGTATATAATTTCTTGCAGGGACAAAGTATACCATACACAAGAAACTCATACGTGATAAGTTGTAAATAGTTTCTTATGTTTTGGTAAGATTTTTGTGACATACAATGATGACATAAATATTATACATTGTGTGTTTTTTTAGATCACCCTGAGAAAGGACCCAAGAGTCCAAAATGCGTCGTATATTATAATAAACAATATCCTTTCTTCTACCCCTTTGCCTTTGGCTTTTTTGGCATCACTGTTGGGGTTCCCTTTTTTTGGCTTTAGCCTCTAAACAAGCCAGCACTCCAGGTTGAAAAGTTCCACTCAACGACTTATGATCTAGCTGATCATAGTTTGTTGATTAAAAGAAGAACCCAGGAGCGTGCAGGAGACAGCACACTTGCTCATTCCCACTCATGCACTGCAAAAACTCCCACTGTTGTGTGTGAGCTGCATGTAATTTTGTCACAACAGAAGAGGCAGAGCATCCTGTCACATGTGTCTAAAGTCCTAGAACCAAGAAACAGTAAGCTCATCATCTGTCCTCTTGGTTCTTCTCATCTGTAACTCGGAACTTGGCAGCATGGATCCTTCTCTCCAACCATCTACATACTTATTTAGCATTTTGTCCATCTCTCCTCTTCTGACCTTTCCCTCTTTTTATTCAATGGGTCTCATTTTTCTCCACTTCCATTGTTCTCTTCCCTACAAACTACTGTCCTCTTGCACTTCATCCCATATGAAGTGCATTGAGCAGGGGGTTGGACTCGATGGCCTTGTAGGCCCCTTCCAACTCTGCTATTCTATGATATTCTCAGTCTTCTCCATCCAGCCCATTAGCATCTTATGAGCACTAGCCTCTCTCTTCCCACCATCTTTCCTACAAATTCCATTCCCATTACTTCCGTTACTTTTCTCCTATTCTCCTTTTGGCAACAGTTTCCCTAATTGTGGTCATGCACATTTTAACTTTAAAATTTCTCTTGACTTGCTAACATTTTGGAGCCATACATTTAGATCTGCCTCGAAGGCCCTTCTCCAGGTCTCCCCACCATCAGAGCTGAGATAGGGCCTTTTTCGTGGTGGCAAATTGTCTCTGAAACGCTCCAAAAAGAGATTTGCCTAGCACTGAATTTGCTGTCTTTTGGGGGCTAGATGAAACCTTTTTATATTCATAGGCCTTTTAGATTTGATGGTCATCTAGTTTATGCTACTGCTGTACTTTATAGAATTCGTATTACTTCTGGTTTTTACATTGTAACTTGCTCTGGAAATCTCCGTATTGATGAAAAGCTGTATTAAATGTTTAAAACGTAAATAAAATTGTACTTATTACAATTCAGGAGATGAGATTAGTGCCCACTACACAGGAGGAAAACACAATGTTTTTTCTGTTTAACATTATATTTGTTTGGAGGCTAAAAATGATTCGGAAGTATTTTCCCTACAGTACATTATAATATACCTAAATATACTATCTATAATGGGAAGCAGATTAGTGGGTAGAGTCAGCAGGTTGCACATATGGATAGATGAAGATCTGCAATATTCAATATTCATTCCCTTTTTTAATTGATTTTTTTCAGACATATAGCCCACTCTATTCCAAAAATTTGCTTAAAAAAAAATGCAATGTATAAAATGGTCAAAGGAAAAAAAGCATGCCATGGTCTTCCTCCCCCACCCCCAAAATATGGAGAACGAAGCACATGTGTCAATTTGCCTAGAAGCATACCTTTGACTTCATGGAGTGAGGCATTATTATTGCTATTGCTAGTGGATGTTCTGCCACTATCAAGGCTGGCTGGTCTGGAAGCTAAATGAAAAAAATCAGTAGATAGCATGAAGCACATACCATAGCAGATGACACTGTGCCTGGTACATTCTGCTCATAGAATGCTCTGAAGCAGGAAATCATGCACTACTGATATCGCATAAGCTGAACATGCCCACTGTCAAAGTGCAGTTTCTTACAGGTGAGAAAAAAGGAGTTTCTAGGCAGCCCAAGATGAGTTTTGAAAAGGCCACTACAGGAGCAAGTACGGTACACAGGAAGGAACAGAAAAATAGAATGCATGTTTAGAATCGGAACTGTTTCATTGGTAGGAAGAACCGGGATTTTCTAAAGGAATAATGCGGCAACATGCAGAAAATTAGTTATGACTGAGGCAACTTACAATAGATTTGACATGGAACTCTGCACACAGCAGAAATGCCACCAACAGGAGGAGTAAGAGCATCTCCACAATGAATGTCCTTTACTCCTAACCAATACAAGCACAGAGGTGGTGTTAATATGTTTTTAAAATACTGCACTACTTTGATTCACATTGGTTTTATGTTCATTTGTAGAAATTTTATTTAACTGATTGCTATTTCAGCTTTATGTATTTTACAATTTTGATACTGGAGAAAATACATTAATTAATACAATTTTGGGAAACAGATTTCTTAACAATTGAACTCTTAAGATATTCAGGATTGAGGGAAGAGGGGGAAGAAATCTGGATCCTGTTCAGGTGCACTTCATACTCAACAGAGAATGAAAGGAAGGGGGGGGGGGAATCCCGTACACTTAGATGAGATGCAGGGAGAAGGTGAGGTGCAAGAGGGGTGGGAATGGGAGATGGCGAGAGAGAAAAATAACAAGTCAACATGCACATTTGCAACACTAGACATTTTCTAGCTCTGAATAAACTTCATTAGCATTCCCATAATAGGTCCACTGTTCCGCACTCCTTTAAAGTGGAAATCTTACCATGAATTCTTGATCCTGTACTAGAATCGTCACTAATTCCTTGTGGACTTACATCTTCAAAAGATGTAGCATCTAGATGGAACACAAACATAATTTTGTTGCAAAAGCATAATTATGAATTTATCATCTGTAAATTGCTCTGAGATATTTTACGTCTGACTGATTGTTATTTCATGTTCCCCCAATAAAAGCTTTACAAATAAAACAACTTTCCCCCATCCTATTAATTCGTAGGTCTGTAATTCAGTTATCCCAGTTATTTGCTGGAAAAGAATGTGAAATATGGAGCACAAACAGATTCCAACAACGCAACTGTTACCAACACAACCACACCACACCGTGAAAAGGTTCTACCTATACCTTTATTATTAAGCAACTGCTTGGATCTCAAGCCTGCAGCAGAGTTGACAGTTGCAAAGTTGATGGATGTAGTAGAGAAGGCCATAGATCCCAATTCTTTTCTCCTTTTACCCGTAGATAAATCATCAGGACCCTCCAGATGCTCAGAACTACCTGTCCATTGCCCTCCTGCTAGGACCATGGACTGCATCAGGTCATTCATGGCTGGGATGCAAATGAAAGCAAATGAATCAGCATGGTTCAATGTTTTTTTTAATTCTTATTTTGCACTGTAAAATGCGTCACATTTATCTAAGCATCAAAGTATACTGAAAGCTACAGTCCACGAGAACATATATGTTGCAACATGCAATTGGCTAAATGAATGAAAAGTGTTAAAAAGCCAAAGCCTTCTTGTAGATATGATTGTAATTGTTTTTATTAGCTATAACCGCCATGCTTGCGCTGGAATGCTATACAATAGATAAATATATGTTAGAAGCTCTGATATGTTTTGCCATGACAAAATGGAATGAACAGGGTAGATGAGCAGAAGTGCTAATACAAAGTCAGTGTTGGCAATGATAAGGGGGTCCCCTTCAGTGTAGGCTTTTGCAAGAATAGGCTATTTTGCATGACACTAGAGAGAAGGATCTGAAATAAATGAGTCCTATGATAGCTATCTTTAGACATTGGGTCCCCCATCTTTTTAAAGAACATTTCATACTGAAAAATAAATGATAGAAATACTTGGTTTTCCCCTCCCTCCACCCTGCAACTTGAAATGTCAAAACATTTGAAAGGAATAGCAGGCTACTGTTTATCTTTGGACTGGTTTTTAACCAGATGACTTTATAGATTTGTATTTGATGTTAAAAAACTGATGTCAGAATGGGATTCAAAATTTGCAAGTGTATTTAGTGTATGGGTATCTTTATATACACATACATTATGCATATATGTTCAAACCCATGTAATTTCCATAACTTGAACATATACATGTGCATTTGTTGTGTGTATATGTAAATATATGGACGCATATAAATACATATATATTATTTATACATCTCAATAGTTATGTGCATTGAGTGTCAAGGTGTTTAAAAACATTGCTTCAGCTCCTTGTATTATAGCAGGACTTGCACTTTGCAAAATAGGAAAAATAGCGCAGTCCAGGGAAAGGTTAGTGAAATTAGTAATAGAAGCCAGTGTAGCCATTTAAAAAGAAGCTGAACTGTCATAAAGTCTTACACATGGAGCGACGGTAGAAGGCCTTCATTTTGTCTTTTTCCTTCGGTCTGTTCCTCAAAAAGGGCAGTCTTTTCAGTGCAACCACTTTTATGTCATAGCATAGGGAAAAACGGAAACGGGAAGATGAAAGAAAAAGGGGAGAAGAACAGATGGAAGTTAAATGTTGAAACTAAGGACAGAAATGAATGCTTGAGTTTCCGCTAGGTGCACCTTACCAAAAGCTATTAACCTCATGCTGCTGAATGACAATGGAATATGAAGCCTCTATTGAGAAACTTGTAATACAACCCAAGAAACACTGGAAATCATGTGTGATGAACGCAAGGATCTTTCACAGCTCAGAATTGCTAAATGCCTGAAAACCAAGAAAAAAAACCCCCAAATAAACCCCAAATGAAGCAATGATTTTTTGGGCGGGAAATCAAAAATCACCAAGCAGGTTCTCTGAGATGGAAAAGTATCTTCAAAAAATGTTCATTGGTTCAATACAATGTATTTCAATAAAAATTGTCTTCATTCCTTGCTATCAAATAGCTGTCTTCTTCTTTTTTAACCATTAATAGATTTTTTAAAATTTTGTGAATGTGAACTCATTTTATTTAATTCAACTGCCATGAGCAGTGAAGCTTCCCCTATTGGTCAAAAGGTTTTTGGAATAGAGAGCAGAAAACTATAATAATCTGTCAGATTACTGCTTTATATCAGAATTTTTGGTTAAGTGAATATACCATACCGCAATTGAGTATGGTGCGGGAAGGCAGGGGAGGGAAAAAGGAGAGGAGAGGAGTATCAAACAGAAAAATGATAGAACAAAGAAACAGCTGAAGAAAAACAGTGAAAGTGTGGGAACATTAAAATCAAGCATGCAGTATCTACAAAGAGAATTTTAAATCCCATGTTATTTCACATGTTTCTCTTGTGTCAGGGTGGGAGCCCTTTGCAAGAGGACCTTGTAATAAGCAGCCGTTCGCTTTTCAGTATAGCATTATTATCAATCTAAGCACAAAGGATGCAAGCTATGAATGTGTGCGCACTTTATCCCAGTGAAAGAGTCGTGCAGTATAATCCTGTGCAAGTTTACTCAAAAATAAATCCCGCTGTGTTCAATGGTGCTTACTCCCATGAAGGTGTACACAGAATTGCAATCACTTACACGTAACTTGACTCCTCATCCATTTATAATGTACTTGTGAAGGAACACTCTATAGTGTCATGTGCTTTTTTCTCTGTTCAACCAGTGACAACTTGTGTAGCAACCAAGGGCAGAAATACATGTTGTCAGCAAACATGTATTCCTAAACCCTTGCTTGCAGAGATATTCTAAGCATACGTTCACATGGGGAAAATATCGAAAAACTGTTTTGTATCACACTGCGAATGTTTAAATTTGCACCATTTAAAAGCTATTTCCACAATTTACTTGGAGCAAAAGGATGCAAAAACAAACATCTGTAAGATTTGAAAAAACATTAAAGTAACTAATAAGTATAGGTGGATATTTCACACCTACCAGCAGTATTAGATTTTACAATATCCTTATAAGACAAAAGGATCTACCTCAAGGCGAGGCAATGGTCCTGCAACAGGCCCAACTGCTATAGCTCTGGCATCAGACCAATCGGATGTAAATATGCATAAAAACATTTGTTACATTGTAACAAAATATGCAGAGGAGATATGTTGACTATGACACAGTTCTAAGCTAGACGTTTGATCCATCCACACATATAAATTATCAGAGATGATTTGTGAAAATATTTTCTATATATTCATACTGACTTTCAGCTTGCTGATCAGATAAAATAATAGGTTATAAAATAAAACATAAATATGCTTAGATCTATTCTCCAGTTCCGTAACCAAATTATTTTTAATTGTGGAATATGCTGAACACATACACACACACACACACACACACAGAGCGAGAGCGAGCGAGAGAGCAACCCACTCCCTAGTTACATGGGAACTCTTAGATTTAACTCAATTTAACCATATCTAAATTAATGGCACTACATTATCTTGAATCCAAGAATCTAGTTCGTCTCTGGATCACTAAGACCGACACATGCAGCCCCCCCCCCCTCCAAAGTTTAACGGTTGCGAATATTCCATGAGATTTGCACATTAACGGAGCAGTGCTCAGCAGAACAGGTTTTTGCCTGGGACAATAGTTTAGATGCAGACCACATAATTTGCCTACATTAAGTTTTAAAAGGTGGGAAATCATGAGGTTCAGTGATGCCTCAGATTAGAAGGTTCTGAAATGCATTAAGAGATTTTGACTAAAATCACACAAGCCCTAATTATCACTTGTGAAGGGGAATCTTTCCTCACTTTATTAAATGCACATCGTCGTCACTACTCACAAATTAAACTTTTCCTGTTTTAAATATCATGAGAATTACTCCAGCTAGTGCAGGAGAAATCATTCCCCATCCTTGCATGCTGTCCGACAGTGCCCTACAGCTAGACTTGGATGCCATCTCATGGGGCATTCTGCTAGTCTATTCCACTACCATTTCCTTCACTGCCCTGCTCTGCTCTTCAGTTGAAATCGATATGGTTAGGAAATGTCTAGTCAGTCCCACCAAAGCCTTTTTTAATTACTGGAAAAACATTACTGTAGGCACCTACACAGCCTTCAGTTACTTGCAGGACTGCCTTCCCTCTACCAGGCTGCCCGCACTCAGAGGTCATCAGCAGAGGTGCCCACCATGAAGGATGGTTCCATCAGGCCCCTTTACAAGTTTTCAGGAAGGTTCTGAAGACCCACAGGTTTTTTTGCTGGCTTTTATATAATCTGTGGGCTCCAGGTTTTATTGGTGTTACCTGTTTATATTGTATTTTATTGAATATTTAGTGCTTTTCTATTTGTTTTTGCATATTTTAATATTATCTTGTATGCCGCTTTGAAAAGGTCCTAACCTTAATGGCAGCCTCAAAATCAATAATTTAAAATAAATAAATAAACAGTCTCAGAAAAAGCCCCAAACTCCCTGTTTTCTCATCAAAGCAAGAGCAACAGAGAAATCTGTGAAGGGGCAACACCCATGAAACTCATAAAGCTTTCCCCTGAAACTGTCAATGTGACTGAAAAACAGAGAAGACTGATAGTGAACTAAATATGCATTGGTAAAACTGAAAAGGATTCTCTCCCTGTTCCATTCTGTATAGGAGGATGAGGTAAAAATGTGAGAAAAGGGATTCCCCATACATGCAAAGATTTAGTAAAATAGTGAGTGGTTGCCTATCTCAGCAGAGGTGCAACTCTCTGTGGAGGAATCTGAGAACACAAGCAGATTACTCTAGATCACTAAGCACAAACAAGCTCTCTTTAATTTGGGAAAAAGGAAATCCGTAGCTGGAGTAACCAACTGTGGACTAGATCTGAAAGAGAAGTACGGAGCTAGCATTAAACCCAAATTAAGATGTGGAACTCTTAGGCCAGTACACCAATTAGCCAAAACCGTTTCTTCTTGAGATTCCAAAACATTAGTTTCTCTTCAGTCTTAGAAGTCATACAGCAAACACAGAGATTTCCAAACAGAAACACTTAACATTAGATCAGATGGATTATCAATCTTCAATAATTATAAACTACTTACGAACCAAAACAATTAATCAACAAAAGGTTTAAAAGGACTGAAAAGCAGAAAGGTATTTCTAATGTTTGCATAAAAATCTATATATTCAAAGTAGGAATAATTTTGTTTTCATTATTTTGCAACAGGAATAAACAAGAAAGAAATCGATTAAATGTACACAATTTGGTACCATGTAAAAACGTAAGAAGTTCATTTAATCAAAATGCAGTTGGTCTGTCACTATCCTATTTTACTGTTGTAACAGTAATTAAGGAACAATATATAGGCCTTATTCATTCCAAGAATGGACACATATTCATATGTCCTGTTCATCTAATGGTAAGTGTTAATATTATGTGATGGCATGGTTCTGTAAGACGACCACAACAGATCAGTTGTCACGGATTGGGCTGTCTTATTTAAATTCAGTAACCATCATTGAAGGAAAAGCTATTTAAGTAATGTGTCTAACTCTGCAAGTCTGACACATAATCCTATGCATGTTTACTCAGAAGGAAGTCCTCCTGTGTTTAATGGTTTTACTCATTAGTCAGTGGGTTTAGGATTGCAGTCCAAACTGCATTTCCAGTTTCTGCACCTAATATTTCTTTGACACAATAGTCAAATACAATGATCACGTAACTTCTAGCTCAATATTCTATTTCAAAACTATGCTAGTACAATGAGATGCAGTTAATGACTGTTTTTTCACACATCCTGTGTTAGTGTAGCTTGGCATACCAGTGCAGTGATGACAGAGCATGATGAAAAGGTATGAGTTAAGGAGCAGGAAAAAAGATACTGCTGTGCTGGACCACTTTTTTCCTCAGAGTGTAAATTATGGGTTCAGAGGGCGGATGAGAGTGATTACAGTGGTAACTCCTTGTCAAACTGCTGTCCAGACCCTATAAAGCTTTGGGAAGCAGATAATGCAACACAGCACAGCGCCTCTTCAATGTAATGCACTGTACCAATTCCATCAGAAGATTGGGCTGCTCATGAGCATGCAGAAAAACAGAATAAATTCATCAGCAGTGTACATAAGTTAATAGGGACGCATGTTACAGGGAGAGCTACATACAAAAAGTATAAATGTTATGAATGGATAAGAAGTGACAGTATAGAAAATATCAAAAGATACAGGTAAAGAAAGTGTGAATTTCACCTGCTAACTTCAGCTCTGAACAAATTTTCCACTGTATTTAAATACTGTAGCCCTAAAACACATGTTGACCTGGTTCGCACATAATAGCAAATCTTGGGTTAATTAACCTATGATTTGCTGTGCATGAGCAGGCGTGTGCTGCCTCCTGCGTGTTCCTCACTTCCAATCAAATTGTCCAAGTTGTAGGTTGTGAGTGTGATGTGTAAACAACCCAGCAGTTAACCCAAAAATAAACCATAAGTTAATTGCTGGATTATTGAGCCCCTAAACAAACCAGTGTTCTGGGTTCAGATGTGACGCTCACAACCTATGACCCAGCCAATCAAAGGTTGATTAAAAGTGGAAGTGAGGAGCACACAGAAAACAGCACGCCTGCTCACTGCTGTTCAAGCATGGCAAATTTTGGGTTAATTAATCTGAGATTTGTCATTACTTGTGAACCGCAGTTTTAAGAGCATTTCTCTGCTTTAGCACTTGATTCCCCATTCCTGAACACGCAGGAAAATGATCAAATTACTTTTAAACCAACCTTTTCCCAGTACATTCTGAACTTTATACAGTACTCCTTACTAAAATTATGCAATTTACTCACTGCTGCTTTTTTTAGTGCCCACAGTCTGACCATCTTCAAGTGAATTTGAGCCCACTGACGAGCTATCTTGACTGTCTTGATGAGGCAGCTGAAGAAATCCTTCACTAGATTCCGAACGGGTCGGTGTGAGAGTCAGAGACTTGAGACGTTCTCGGTTAACATCCTTCTTCTTCGATGTTATCAATTTCCTCATTTTCAGTGTAATCCAGTTGCCTCTCCTTTTGAAGAAATCAAAATTTAGCAGGTATGCTAAATTTAGAATTAATCTTTTGGAACTGTGACCTTTTAAAGTAATTTATATCTTCAACTAACATACAGGGGCATGCTACAGGGGCAAACAAGATTGAAATAGTCTCCAAAAGGAAGAAATATTGTCCTTTAAATTTGTATTTATGCATTACCTTCTTGGGGGAGATGGTTCATAAAATTTATACTGATCCATAATCTTTTCTTCTAATTTCTCTTTTTGTCTTCTCAGTTCATTTAGCTTGTCACTGTAAAGAAAAGTTTATACGTACTTAAAAAGGCATGTATGTTTCTACAAAGTTGATTTTTCTTGGAATTTTGTACCTAAGTACAAATTGCCACACTAGAGGCATTCAGGAGGCAGCTGGACAACCATCTGTCAGGGATGCTTTAGGGTGGATTCCTGCATTGAGCAGGGGGGGGTTGGACTCGATGGCCTTTTAGGCCCCTTCCAATTCTACTATTCTATGATACTATGATTCTATCTTAAGGGCCTTTTCAGTCTATGTATATTTTTATCAATAAATGCACCGTTGTTACCCATGTAACAACACCGTTGTTACCCATGGGATCAACATAGCTTGCATCAAATTAGCATTTGTATTATGGGAACATTACATTTTCCCAGCACTCAAACTGCAATAATCTCTTTCTAAGGGCAGTATCCAACGCTGTCAGAGTGCTAATGAGGTAGCACTAGCATAAAGTAATGTTAGTGCAATGTGATTAGAACTTACTAGGCAAAAGGAAAAAGAGGTAAATTCATTGGAAAACTACACTGCTAAAATTCAGTGGCAAATCACTGCGCAGGAATCTTTTCAGACATAGAACTGTTTATATATTTTGTAAATAAAATGTAAATTGACACTGGATTCAAGATCTGCTTTCCACGAATAGCTCTGCTTGTGGAAGTTCCTTCTGCCTGATTTTTTAGGGATCCCCCTCTTCCACTCACAAATCACCTCATTCAGCAGGCAAGCACAGGGTTCCAGCACCTGCCAAGAGCCGTGAGCAGAAGATGGTTGAGTGGGCCATGGAGAGCTGCTGATTTCAGGCAGCCCTGGCCTGCATCGGGGGTGAGAGAGTGAGAAAAGAAAGTAATTTAATCTGTTTTAAAGTTACCTCACAGGCCTAGGACCGGCCTACCTTGCGAGGTTATCATGAGGGTGAGAGAGGGAAAAAAGAAATGAATTATATTTGTTTAAAGGTTAACTCTCAGGCCTAGCTCTGGCCTACTACTTTAAGATGATTACCTTGCAGATATTTATCTTAGGGGCCCCGAGCAATGCTGGATATATCAGCTAGTTCGTATTATACCTTAAAGGGTGTGTTTTTAAAAACTTGAATAACTGATCCTTAAACCAGTTGCCAACTAGGAGAAGAGAAAGATTGCTTATGACTTGTCATAATAAATCTGTCTCTTCTCCTGATTTTGGCAATTTAACTGAACATTGAACATGCTTTCACAGGGAACAGCAGTGACTAAAATCTAATTAAGAATAAACATTTTCATCTGTTGTTCATGGATCATATTGAATAACATTTTCATGATTTCTACTTGAAGATCCAATTGCAGTTATGTTTTGTACAACTGCATCACCTTTTCTGATACCCACATATACTGCCTTTGTTCAACGTGGAAGAGATCTTTGCTTTCCATATTCTGCTCTAGTAATGTTCTGTTTTGAAGCATTAATGTCTGTATTTGGTCCAGTAGGTGTCTGTTTTCTTCTTCCAGGTTTCCTTTTAGCTGACTAAGCAACTGTTAAAATGTACAAAACACAGTATTTTAGTGTACACAGTGTGCCCAACTCTATTTATAAATCTCAAAATACAGAAAAGGTCTGAAGACAAATCAACGAATACAAGCTAACTTGTGGAAAATGGAAATTGTTGTCGATTGCCTTCTAATTAAGGAAAACAGTTTCTAATAAGGTCCTAGTCCCTTGGGCTACTAAGAAATGTAGCCTGCTGCCCAGCTAGCTGCTTTCCCAGCGCAGCCATTATCCGGAACACCTAGCTCACCTTCTACTGCTTATCAGTGATCCTGCTCAGCATCAGGGGCACTGGGCCTGCTTCACAAGAGTTGCCTGCCTCCTCTACCACCTGCCTCTTTGTTCTAACAGCCAGCCTGCTAGCCGCAATCACCACTGCCTGCTTATCTCCCTGTCTGCCTACCTAGCTGTTCTCTTGACGCAGGAACCCTTGCTAGCCTGAGCCAGATAAACAGTGATGATGTGTTTAATTTTTCCACAGAAAATTTCTATTTCGTAAGTTCACTAATAACAATGAAGAGATGCCAACTGCAAATACAATATTAGACAAGTGTGGCTGTTTCAAAGTCGTAATTAATACTTTCCAGGTGATTATCCCTAGCTAGTAGGTAAGAGGATACATATAGGTCCCTGAAATACATTCATGTCTCAGTGTGAAATGAAACTAATAAGCAGCAACAGTGAAACCGAAGGGGCCCCAATAGCCTCAGTGGAAGAGAGTTAAACAGTTGAAATAGGTGCGTGGTTGTCACCATACCATGCACAGTTCTTTGGATTGCTAAAATTATTTAGTGCAGCCTTCCCCAACCTGACTAGAGGATACTGGCAGCGTATTGGGACAAAAAATCAACATGAGATACTTCTTCAGCTTTGTTGTTTACTAAACACAAGTAAAATAAACATGCTAAATTAGATTGTTCTCGAGGGCATTCGAAAATGTTCTGATGTAAATGACCCAATGCGAATTACTCTAATTTCCACAGGATAATTTTTCGATTTTAATTTTTCCAGAAAATCCACATCACTAGACTAAACATGCAGCTCCCGCTCACCATGAGGGAGACCACGACTTAGCTCTGTCTCTGTGGCTGCCTGCTCCCTTCACTGCCCTCACTTGTTTGCCTGCCTCTACCTGAGCCTGCTGGCCATCACCAAAATAGCACTGCCTATCCCAGTATGGGACTCATCACTGCTCTCTGCTACCAAACTTTCCACATTGCCTTTGCCTGGCTCCTAGATCAAGTAAATCATTATTATTAGTAAACCATCAGGCACTGCCTTTGTGTGGATTTTGTCTCATATAACTAAAGGAGTGGAGCTCCGGCTATTGGGCGGTATAGAAATGTAATAAATAAATAAATAAACTTGTAACAAGGCTGGCACTGCAGCAGAAATATAGAGAATGTGTGACAGTTAAGGAGTATGGCCAGTATAGATGAAACGGAGTGAGCCAAGTATGGGACCGTGAGATGGCCCGTTCTTCGGACACCAGTACCATGCTTCACTATGAAAAGGCCTTAAACTGGTTTTCAAGCATCACGACACCCTGCCCCTCCACCTATCTTTCTGAAACTTTGCAGGTTTCTTTCTTAGGGCCACCTCTAATCTGTCTGTTATTTTCAGAACAAGGATCCACAGGAAACATATGGATATAAGAGTAATTTGTTTGGAGACCCTCAAAATGTAAATGCTGCGCTTGCACAACCCCCCCTGAATCTATACACCTGAAACTTAGTAAGTCTGATCCCCTCAAAAGTAGTAATTATCCCTGCAAATTCCATCCAATTCTATGAGAAAATAAAAAAGTTATTGGCAGTTCCCTTTTTAAAAAAATCAAAATATGAAGGCACGTAGCACAAAGAATTCTGTGCCTATTTCCCCCCTCACATTTGGCAGGCATAATCCCATAAGGGGCTACTATCTGTGAATTGACAAGGTTGTAATAAAACATTACTGGAGTAACAAACTGATTACCTCACACTGATTATTCAGTTTTGTATATGTGATGTCCAGCTGCTGATACTGTTCTTTGAGCTTGGAAAATTCAGCTTCCAATCGTGTTTGTTCTAGTTTAGAACTGTTTAGTAGTGTTTTCAAATTTTTATGATCCATTTGGAGAACTTCATTGTCTTTTAAAAGCTGAGTGTATGTATGATTCAGTCTGTAATTAAAAATGATCGAAAATAAAAATAAAATTAGTTTTCCAAAGGATTATAGTGGTGCAACTCATAATTAATAAATGAGCATCTGCAGGTGTGTTTGCATATTAGATTAATGAGAGGAAAGATTTACATCATCATTATATTTAACGTATTAAAAGTATTTTTGCAGTATCTTATTATTACGTTTTATGAACGTATCATGAATCTGTTGCCCTTAACATAGTTGGGGTTCCCAACTTTTATGCACGGCAATCAGGGTTCATTTCAACCCCCACAGTGCGAAAGATAACCAGCACATTTAATAATACATCTAAATTTACAGAATCATTTGTTAGTTTTGCTTTCTTACCTGTCATTTTCTTCACAAAGCTTTTTGTATTCTGCTGCTACAGTTTCATGCTTTTTGTTTTGCTGTAACATCTTCTCTTGTTCTGCTTTGAGAACTTTTTCCAATTCTTCTAATTGCACTTTTTGTTTAAGCAATTGATTGTATCTGTGAAGTGGATTATATAAAATGATAATATCTATTCTGAAGTATTAAAAATGATTAAGAATGTAGATTCTGCTTTTAGTAAGGATATAATTTAAAGGATCTACAAGCTAACATTTTTAAACGCTTCTATTTTCATAATTCAATGTAAAGTTATTGTAATAGACGGATTTTCCAATTTAGTTGTCGGCTAGCTTTAATACACCATAATCACCTGTCTTCTAAGTCCTTATGTTCCACCTCAAGATTCTTGTGTGCTGACTTGAGGTTTCCATGCTTGGAAATGAGAGATTCATATTCAGCAGCTTGCCGTTCATGAAGCTGTTCCAGTTTTTCATGATCTTTAATTAGCGAATCATATAGTGATTTCAGATCTTCCCGTTCCTTGATTAGGGATTCGTTTTCATTTTCTAAGGCAGACTGCTGAATCAGCAGCTGTGCATTCTGATTCATAAGAGATGTACTTTGCGAATTAATAGCAGAATTTTCCACCTAAAATTGTCAACAGCGATATTATTATTCATTGCCCAAAGTCCTTTTTTTATGTACCCAATCAAACTAAGCCCCGTACGGAATAGGCTGGTGGTTCATCTAGAGCAGCTTTCCTCGGTTGGATGCCTTCAGATGTTTTGAACATCAACTCTCATCAGCCTCAGTCAGCATAACCAATGGTCAGAGATGATGGGAAGTTGTAGTTCAAAACTTGTGGAGATTGAGGAAGGTTGATCTACACCAATGCAGACACGTGGATCAGTCCATCCCACCACATGTAAGCTTGACCCTTGCCCAACTTGGCTAATACGATCCAGCAGAGGTGGTCTGATTGGGTGCACCTAGGTGGTGGTAACTGCATCACTTTGCCTTGAAAGAGGCTGTACCGCACCCTCTCCGGAAGAGGCCCTCCCTGGACCTAGAGGTATGCGAGAACTACTGCCCTATCGCAAATATTCCCTTTTTGGGCAAGGTGCTTGAGCGCGTGGTGGCTGGGCAGCTTCAGACGATCTTGGAGGAAACTGACTATCTGGACCCATTTCAGTCTGGTTTTAGGTCAGGGCACGGCACTGAAACAGCCTTGGCTGCTCTGACTGACGACCTACTCCGAGTGATAGACAGGGGAAGTGCTACCCTGTTGATCTTCCTGGAACTCTTAGCGGCTTTTGATACCATTTATCATGGTGTCTTACTGGATCGGCTCTGTGAGGTGGGAATAGGAGGCACTGTGTTACAGTGGTTCTGCTCCTACTTGCAGGGCTGATTTCAGACAGTGGTATTGGGGGATTCCTGTTTTATTATTATTATTATTATTATTATTATTATTATTATTATTTATTTATTTATTTATATAGCACCATCAATGTACATGGTGCTGTACAGAGTAAAACAGTAAATCGCAAGACCCTGCCGCATAGGCTTACATTCTATTAAAATCATAGTAAAGCAATAAGGAGGGGAAGAGAATGCAAATAGGCACTGGGTAGGGTAAACAGGCACAGGGTAGGGTAAAACTAACAGTGTAAAGTCCAAACAACATCAAGTTTTAAAAGCTTTAGGAAAAAGAAAAGTTTTTAGCTGAGCTTTAAAAGCTGCGATTGAACTTGTGGATCTCATTCTACCCACGGCTATTAAGCTGTGGGGTGCCACAGGGTTCTATTCTATCCCCCAGGCTGTTCAACATTTATATGAATCCACTGGGTGAGGTCATTAGGGGTTTTGGAATTGGATGTCATCAGTATGCTGCTGATACTCAGCTCTACTTCTCCTTGCCACCGGAGTCAGCTGAGGCAGTGAAGGTGCTGGACCAGTGCCTGGAGGCTGCAATGGGCTGGATGAGGGCTAATAAATTGAAGCTAAATTCTGATAAGAAGGAAGCTCTGTGGATTGGTGGTTCCCGAGTTCAGCAATTGGGTAAGCCACCTGTTCTGGATGGGGTTGCACTTCCTCTGAAGGAGCAGGTGCGCAGCTTGGAAGTAGTCCTAGATCCGTCCTTGTCACTGGAGGCCCAGGTGGACTCCATGGCCTGGAGTACTTGGGGTCAGCTTCAGCTGATCCGCCAGCTACAGATTTTCCTGGACAGGGACAAGCTAGCCACAGTAGTGCACGCACTCGTAACTTCCTGATTAAACTACTGCAATGCACCCTACGTGGGGCTGCCCTTGAAGTCGACTCAGAAGTTGCACCTAGTGCAAAACGCAGCAGGTAGACTACTTATTGTTTTATTATGATTTTATTAGAATGTAAGCCTATGCGGCAGGGTCTTGCTATTTATTGTTTTACTCTGTACAGCACCATGTACATTGATGGTGCTATATAAATAAATAATAATAAATAATAATACTGACTGGTACATCTCAGAGACCATGAAACACCAGTCTTAAAGGAATTGCACATTATTTTATATTATTTGTATGATTTTACCTGTATGCCGCCCTGAGATCCTTGTAATATAGGGCGGGATTGAAATGTTTTTAATAAATAAATAAGAAATAATACTTTCAAATCCAGCTTCCCTGAGTCTCAGGCAAAACAATTTCCACAGCATGCTTTTCACACAGAAGGTGCCAAGTTCATCCCTAGCAGCTCTAGTCGGAAGGGTTAAGTAGCAGGTGATGCAAAAGATCTCTGCCAGAGATCCAGGGGAGCAATTGCACATCAGAATAGTCCGTACCATGCTAGATGGACAAATAGTCTGATCTAGTATAAAGCAGCTTCCTATCCTATGCTTCCTATGCCATCTACCTTTGTGATACAGTTCCTCCTGGCAAAATAAAGTAGGGAGTGGATCAGAAATACCTGAGTCAGGCTTATTCAGATAAGCACACTGAACAGTTTTCTTTGTAAAAAGCTTTACCTCACTCATAAATTCTACATTTAGATTCTCCTTATCCTCTATAAAGCCTACACCTCTTCTACAATGGCAGAGGGGTCTACATGGTTTCTTGTTTTCTTCTTTAAAATCCTTAAAAGATAACAGGAACTGGGAACATTAACGTTTTGCCCCTACCAAGGTCTAATTAGGGATGGGAATTAGCCGGCATCTCTCTGGCTTGAAAAGAGAAGATAAAATTGTGAAATAAGATGAAAGCACCTGTTTTGCACTACCTAAACTACACCACCACAATGGGAAGACATAGGGAATTGAAACAGCAAGGGCATGTGATCATCCAAGAAATTGAAGAATTTATTTATTTATTACATTTCTATACCACCCAATAGCCGGAGCTCTCTGGGCGGTTCACAAAAATTAAAAACATTCAAAGATAAGATCTAAAACATGTCCATAGGGAGTGGGGGCTACTAAAAGGCATGTCTTCCTTATTCTTGGAAGCTATGTCAGTCTAGGGACAAGTGGGTTCACAGGGTGGGAGAGATAATTGTATTTCATTAGCCTGGAAGCTAATCACTCCCCATCAGTCAAATTGCTTATACACACACACACACATACACACAGAGAGAGAGAGAGAGAGAGAGAGAGAGCACATCACACTAATAAGATTGCTATACCCATGTGGTTAACAGCAAGGCTTTCACTTGCAAATTGTATCCTGAGAGATAAATATATATTTGTGAAAACAGAACCTGAAGCTTGGCATTCTGAGTTTGCAGGGTTGTATTTTGCTCCTGTAAGGAAACAGTCTGTCTCTGAAGTGCCAAAATCTGAGCTTGCAAATTATTGTTCTGTGTCTCAAGTTGCTTTAGTTGGGTTTTCAGGGCTTGCTTCTCTGCCTGCAGAGTTGCATTCTTTACAAAGAAACAAAAATATATTAAATACATGAACCACTTAAATCGACAAGGCACTGATTATATTCCGGGCTCTGCTCTATGCCAAAACATTTCAATCAATGAAAGCAAACCTGTATATATCCAGAGTTAACCAATTTATTTCGATGGCAACATGGTGGGTTTTGTTGTTGTCAAAATTGGGAGTAAGGCACTAGGAAGAGGGACTAGAAATCTTGAGGCTCATACCACTTTATGACCTATCTTACCCACATAGGTGTTGACCATGTAACCTTAAGTTGTAAGGTGCTTTATCCTTACGCTGGAGCAGTAGAGCGCTCCGGGAAAATGGGGAAACTTGTTCCAATATCTGTGGTAACCACCTCCTTCGGGGTCTTCTCTCAACTATCACCACCAGAAGCCATTCTAGCAGGCTGCAGCAGAGGGGTATGAAATGGGAAAGATGACCATTCCACCAGCCCTGCTGAAAGAACTCTTGCTTTTTTTTCCCTTTTCCATCCCTTTTTCCTTTTGTATCTTATCTATTTAGATTATAAGCCTGACGACAGAGACTATCTTGGTTTCATTCATTCTATGTAAGCCGCTCCATGACTCTTTTTTGCTGAGAAGCAGGGGGAAAAGCTTTTAAACAGATAGATAAATAAATAAATAAATAAATAAAGTCTAAGTCTGTCTGTGACTGGGTAGTCTCTATGATGCAATGTATAAGTAAAAGATTCAGAACACTGACTCTCAGAACTTTTCACTTGAACCCAACACAGGCTTCCACATATTTTAAAAAATGTTTCTGCAACAATCAGAAATGTATTTTAAACCAGGCAACATTAAAGCTAAAAACCTCAAGGTATCAAATTCTGTAACGACACAGACCCAAGTTAGATTTCACAGGAGCTCATCTAAGAATAGAAAATGAGATCATTATGAATGAGAGCAGCTTATGGAATAGCTCATTTGGGTAAGGCATACCTCCCCAAAAAAGTTTCTTCCCCATGCACAGTGCATCAAGCTGCAAAATGTGTTTTATACACGCAAACCTCTTCTGTAACAAATTTAGTCAAATCTGGAGACCAGCTGTGCTCAGACTGATGGAAAAGCATGTGCATAAAGCGTCTGGAAACTGTAATTAATAATGCAAATGGATGTCTACTTCCATGATGGGACTTCCCAGTCTTCATCTCTTCCTGGGAGGCCCCGCCCCCACCCCAAGCACCCCAAATTTGCTCAAGCAGGTCCCCCTACTCTCTGCAACAGATCTGGGTTGTCTGCAGAGGAGAGGGGGAAATCCATTCTGCTAGTGAGATGGAACTGCTGGCAGAACTGGACAACCCCCTGGTTGCCACTACTTTCACATATGAAAAGAAGCTTATGAGATGCCAAAATTATGGTTCAGAACGCAAAGCAAGGAGCAACTTTCAAGATGAATTTTACAAATCTTCAGTTGCTTAAAGCATATTCCACACAGGAAATCAGATTGCTTAAGACGTGTCTTGGCATTCAATACCACTGGCAACTGGTTTTTCACACCTGTTATTTACACGGTCTGTTGTGTAACAGCTGTGCATTACTCCCACAAAGAAGGGGAAACAGTGCCCCCAGTCCAAGGACTCTCACAAAGTATTCCTTGACTACAGAATAACCAAAGGAAGTGGGCATAATGCAGTTACAACGACAAGCACCCTTTAGCGTAACTTATTCCCAGATAAAAACAGTGATATTTATTCCCAAGAAAATATGTGTTCTTGGATTTATATTATTAGATCAGCCTGTCAGTATTATAGGCTGATCTAATACCATATATAGTATTCTTAATACATGATGCATCAGAATGTGGCTGAATATTTCGTAGAGTTTGACAATTTAATTAAAAGCTATTCAAATATCCCCAAGTGTTACTCACATTTCTCTCAACTTCAATTAATCTATCTTTAACCTTCAGAAGTTCTCTAGTAGTTTCCTGACTCTCTCTTTCCCATTTATTGACAGATTGACTTTCTTCACCACTTCTTGAAGAACAATTCTGTACCATTTTCTCCTCCTCTTGTCTTTGCTTAAGGGCTTCATAATTCTTTTTCACCTAAAGATCAATTAATTCAGTTTCAGATATGTAAAACACAATTCTAGTCACCCCACCCCACCCCACCCAGTTTAGTCCCCATGGGCTACAACCTTAAACACACTTACTAGGGAGTAAGCTCCACTGAATATAATAGAATTTACTTCAGAGGAAACATGAATAGGATTGAACTGCTAATTCATTACTTATCATAAAGGCTTTATACAATCCTATACTCACTTACCTGGATGGGAGCCCCATTGAACTCAGTGAGATTTACATCTGAGTAGACATATAGGATTGTGCTGTTAACCAGTTACAAAGAATAGTCTTACATCCTGATAAAACATTTAGATGATTCCCCTCCCCCCACCCCGACATCTACAAATTAACACTGAAACTACTGGAAATAATGAGAATAGCATGGTGCAAAATTGGGACTAACATAGGGTGACAATTCATCATGCCCTTGGAAATTAGCTATGGGGTTCTGAAGGGTACCATTCTGTTCCCAGTGTTGTTCAATATCTATATGAGGCTGCTGGGAGAAGCCGTTAGGGGATTTGGAGCCAAGTGGCACCAGTATGTTGATGACACAAAGTTCTATCTCTCTGCGACATCTGAATTGGGTGAGGCTGTGCAAGTCCTGGATCAGTGCCTAGGCTCATTAATGGGATGGATGAGGACTAATAAAGCTGAATTCTGGTGAGAGGTTCCTGAGTTCAGGAGTCAGGCTCATTGCCTGTTCTGGATGGGGTTGCGCTCCCTTTGAAAGGTCAGGTTTGTAGACTGGGGGTACTTCTTGATCCATAGCGGCTTGGAGTGTCTTTTACCAGCTCTGACTGGCATGGCATCTCCTGGACAGGGATAGCTTGGCCACAGTGATACAGGCACTAGAAACCTCAAGACTGGATTACTGAAATGAGATCTCTGTGGGGCTGCCCTTAAGGTTAGTCCAGAAGCTGGAGCTAGTGCAAACTGCAGCAGGTCAGCTGTTGTCAGGAGCTGCTCTTTTTCAGCATCCAACTACTTTGCTGAGGGAACTGCACTGGCTAACTATTCGTTACTGGGCCAGATTCAAAGTTTTGGAACAAGTGTATAAAGCCGTAAACAACTTGGGACCAGGATATTTGAGAGTGCCTTCTCAATTTGCCCAGTCACTGAAGTCATCAGATGGCATGCTCCTAGTGGTTCTGCATGGACTTGTGGTCCAACTGGAATCCACCCAGAAAAGAGACTTCACTGTGTTGGCCCTCTTTCTGTGGAACTCCCTGCCTCTAGAGTCAGGCAGGCACTAGCACTGTGTTGTTTTTGGCGCCTCTTGAAACATCTTTATTTGGAGAAGCCTTCCTTAATTGACCAGCCACAGTTTTAATGGTATTCATTTTTAAAAACTTTTAATATGGTGTTTTGTTTTTATCTTTTATTGTTCGCTGCTCTGGAACCTATTTAGATGTGGAGCATTATATAAACGTTTGAAATAAGTAAACAAACAAACATTAATTCCACTACCATCTGTTAGTGTGGAGATTTCGGGACATTTCAGTACTATCACTGTTTGTTTTCAGCTTAAAATGTCAGTTTTAAATATATACAAAATACATCCAAGGGAACTAGAGAAAGAGGTCAGATCACATGTGAACATTACATCGTAGAGCACATATACCTTGCTGACACAGCCTTACACTCAACGCAATCCCTCTTTTGTCTGGAATATGACCTGGCCCACACAACACGACAGCCCACCATGGGTGATCAGCCACAGTGGGTTGCCATGTCATGGAAACCTGGCACAGTTTCTGTAGGGTGGCTTATTTTAGGCTTGATCATATCCATGGTGGCTTGTTGTGTGGTCTGAATCTATGAGGTTGGTTTTATTGTGGGTTGATGGGAATGGCTAGAGAGCCGCTTGGCCAGAGTTCCAAAAAACTCCTGCTGCTCCTTGCAATCTCGCTTGTGTTATTGCCATCCCTCCCTCTGCCCCATGACCCTAAAGATCGTGAAGAAAGGGCAACGGAGAGTGTTGCAAATGCATCCGCAATGGCCCTGCTCAAGTGCATGGGAGCAAATGACAGCTGCCTTTACATTTGCACATTTTCCCTTCTCCGTTCACTGCTCTGCCTTCAGATTTGCACAATTTCCCCCCTCAGTATAAGTGCTTTGCCACGACGGTTGTGTATGTTTAGTGATTCCACTCACTGTTCTCTAAACCATATCAAGATGTCACAGCTAGCAATGGAGGGAAGCAAGAAGCAGTCTTATCCATACGGTGGCTTAGCGTGATGTGCAAACCCGCCCTATGTCTTGACTCTGCCAAAGACTCAACTCTGTGTCTGCATGTGATTATGACTTATGTCTTAAATACTTCTGCATTGTTGTCTTCTCCCTATGAAGAACTACAAAGGTAATGTTAAGTTAACAAGCTAAATATTAACAGGCTAAATGGCCCAACTTAGGTCATGATGAATTCCTATAAAGCTGGGGAAAGGGGAGGGTGAATATTTCCCCCTCTCCCACATTCCCCAACTGTTTGAATCCCAGCAGGATTCACATCCAATCTTGGATCCCCACCGGGGGAAGAACAATAGGGAAGAAGTAGTTTGAGTAGGGAAGTACAGTTTGTGGAAGGGTTCAGCACCTCCTCCCTCCTGCTCCAACTGGGGTTTGGCAGCGACCCAATTCAGACACATTGGTCTGCTGCTGTCTAGCCTGTAAGCCGATCACAGGGATGGCTTTTTTCAACAGCCCTTTGTCTGACTACTTGCCCTCCCAGCAGCTATTTGCTGAAATGTTTGCCATTAAATGCAAAAATTAGCGAAGCCATATGCTGCAGACTCTAAACATAAACTGATCAGCACTTTAATTATTGTTTGCAAAAAAGTAAGATCTGCTAAAGCAGGAAGGCATCATGTTTTTTCTGTAAGGAAAATGGCAGTGAATTATTTTTAAACCAATACCCTTCACAGACTCACATGAAAATATTATCAATATGCATTTTTCTTTGCTATGAGGAAGACTATGATTTTACAATTTATTTGATTTTCTAAGCCAGCAGTAATAATAATAATAATAATAATAAATAATAATAATAATAATAATAATAATAATAATAATAATAATAAATTTATTTCTTGCCTGACTCTCCACTTTGATCGAGGTGGGGAACAACAATAAACGATAACTTTCTTGATCATAAGAACAGACTTTGTATTTTAAACAGGTTCACAGCTTTTACAAAATTTTTAGATTGAGATATTTTATTTCAGTTATACACATGAAAATTAAGTTTAAATTTTATGACCTAAAATAAAGGTAGGAAAACTATTTTCCTTACTGTTTTAAGTTCCTGTCGCAGCTGTTGGTTTAAATTTGTGGATTCTTCTAGTCGAGCTTCCAAAGCAGCTATTTTTTCTTCTTTTATTTCAAGTGACTTCTTCAGTGTGGACTCCAACCTTGACTCCAACAGTTTATACTTGCTATTTAATAAAATAATTACAATGGTTTCAAGAACAAAACAAAACAGATCACCTTAAATATGCAATATACAAACTTTATCTAGGCTTAGTATATTTGAAAGGTGCTAGGTTGGTGGTTTTCCAAGTAATCTGTTTGTGCTACACAATTCATCCCACATTCTGCTATTTTCATTTCCTGATGTTTGGTGCAAAATCTGTTACCGTATTAAATTGGACTAGAGAGAAAAGATGTGCTCTTCCTGGGTATAGACATGTCTCAATTACATTAACATTATTGTTCACTTGACAATATTTTTAATGCTGTCTGCTAATTTCTTTTTAAAAATCTAGATCTGGATATTATGCCATCTTGGAGGCTGCTACCACATTATTCTGAGCTCTAAGATCATGGCCTGACCTTCCCCTCGCCTTCCCATCAAATTTATTTTGTGAGTGGGGAGGAGGGAGAGAGAGAGAGAGAGAGTGACAGGAAGGGACAAACTAAAATAGGTCTCCAGTGCTGGTGTCTGTTCATCTTTACAGAACTGGAAGACGAATTCAATTATATCAGTACACAAACAATCCAGGATGTAAATAGATTGACTTGCTAGGGAGCAGTCTTCATTTTGGCTGCATTCCAAAACTGCTTGATTACAATCTTCTATTAAGAACCTGGAGAGCACAGCCCTGCAGTTACCATCTCATGCTTGTTCAAAACGTAACAGTAGAAAATAGAAGGAATAAACGATCATGCAGGTGCATGAGTATTTCTTGTATATACTCACAATGTGTGAACCCAGCACCCAACACAGCTGCTATTTCAGAACTGGTACTTCCTTTCTTTTGTGTAACAAACATACACATTTTCCATTTTGCTTTCAGAGTTATAGTGGAAAATTACAGATTCTCTAATTTCCAAACAAGTCATATCTGCATCCGACTTTTCCAAGTTTCACATATGTCTTCTGAATATCTGACTGTGGGAATTTTTTGTACATATTTAAATAACTATGGTGTAGTGCCAAGGAAGCAAGACGTAACTCTGGATCATATTTATGGAAATGTTTCACTCTACTCTTCCCCATGTTCCAGGGGGCACTCAGTGGAAAAAGGTCAGGAGGCAGGATGACAGAAGGTCATCAAGCAGATTGAACGTGCATCCGTGCAGGCACAGACCTGTGGAAACTCACATGTAGATATGGCCCAGCCATAGCAAAGTTAGGTAAGAGGACAGAGAGTTATCATGACACCACCCATTCTATATGACCACTGTCCATTCCAAGAATCAAGCCCTCTGAGTCAGAAGGCAATTTGGCCTCCCACATTCTCCTGCCATATTGATGATTGATGACCAGATTAAGTAAAATACTAAAAAAAAGAAAGCAGATAGCTTCATTTCATGCAAACAATATTCTTAAACATCCTTTTAACTAAAAATCTTTATGAAATTATGTAGATCACAGACTAGAAGAAAAGGAATTACCCAAGTCATTTTCTCTATTAACATGAGGCCCAGGTATTAGGTCACAGAAGCTTTACAACTACTTTGTTAAAATTAAATTAACAAAATGGTAGTGGAAAAGGTAAACAAATGGAAAATTTGCTATCATGGATGTGGCACAAAGGAGAGGGAAGACAAACATAAGACAGTGCAAGTGTATGCTTAACTCAGCCCAGCTTTAGAAAAGATTCATGTAATATGGAACAGGAATATTTTCTGGTTTCAAGGCAACACACCATGTGTCCTTAACTATTATGAATGCTCATACAATGCTTATTCTGTTTACTAGAAGCAGTGTGCTGGCGCCTGCTCCTCATTTAAGTGCCCATTTGCTCCCACTTGCCTCCTCCCTTCGTGCAAGAGTAAAACAACCAGAAATGGAAAGCTTCACATGACGTCTGAACCCAGGCTCATTTGTTTCTCTCAAACAGACTTGTCCGCCCACATTCAAGCAGGAGTTTGTTGTTGACTTATGAATCCTAGGTTGTTTGGAAGCCACAAACCAGGAACACAGATTTGATTTTGGACAGCTCACAAAGCTTTCCATTTCTGGTCTGTTTTACCCCTTTGCACAAATCAGCAGTGAACATTCACATGTTAAACCAGGATAAGACAGCTATTCTGGCTTGTTATGTGTGAACACAACCACTGTATAATCCTAGACACAAATACTTCAGTACATATTGATATATCTGACATACGTAGAAGATTGCAAATCCCCCTATCCATCCATCCATTTTCTCATTTCCACTTAATCCCACTTCTCATTCCCCTAATTCCATTTAAACATTAGGAAACTTTTTTCTACACAATGTAATTACATTTTGAAAAAATGTAGACACCCCAAATCCATGGAAACCTATCACCCTAACAAAACAAAAATATTCCTCCTTTATTCAACCCACGCAGTCAACTCTAGACACACACACACACCTGAACATATAAATTCCTAATCCCATCTGTTATCTCATTGCCACCGAAATTGCTTTTCCCACCTAATAATTCCACCCCTCCCATGGGCACCAAACAACTAGAGTACTTAAGCAGTTGCCAGGAGCTAACAATGGAAAACTCAGTTGAACTAAACCTCAAAGCTGGGGATGACGACATTTTAAAAGTAAAACTACTGATATTCTCCTTGAGGACCTCATACTACCCCAACTGAAAATAAAACAAAATACATAAAATTATGAAGCTGGCAACCTCTTGAGCTGAAAGGTTGTGAATTTGCCACCATCATTATGTCAATCACTGCTAATGACAGACTAGAGTACTAGCCATTATTTTCAATTGACTGGTATGCTGACAGGAGGGCTGGTCCAGAAGCTGTTTTTCTTAACACGCATTTTCCCCGATTTTACAAGGAACAGGATAAAACATACTACCAACTAAAGGAAACAGATGTTTGTATGCTATTAGCTTTATATTGGCAGATGCAATACGCTAAAGAGAGCCAAAAACACTTACAGAGAGACTGATCATGTTTCCTTGTCTAATGTCTTATATGAAAACAGTTTATTTTTCTGCTGTTAAGCTTAGGAATCTATTATAGAAGAAAATGGTAAATCCTATATTTTAAAGGAATATAGTTTAGGAGGCATGCCCCTCACCGTAACTGTAGAAATACTGCAAGGATTCCTCTAATACAGTATGAAAAACCTGAAGTGGAGTGTGGAAGAAGTGTACATTGCACCAGCTGTTCAAGGTTCATTCAACATGATGTCCTGTGAAAAACAGCTGGTGCAAAAATTCAACAAAGAACTGCGTGCAAGTCATTCCGAAGAAGTCTTGCATATAAGTATACCTGTCATCAGTACTCTGCTCATCATGCAAGAGGCGCTCCTTATTTAATCCTATCTTTTCAAGTTCATGTGTAAGCTTTTCTAAATCATTATTCATCTGCTGAGTCTTCAGTTTTTCATTCACCAAATCCTGAAAGAAAGATGCATGGAACATACTAAATTAGGGGCATAGTTTTAGAGAGAAGAAAGCAGTTTTGAGGGAGGTTTCCCTTTATATTCTGCCTTTCCACAAACAATGGTGCCCAAGGTAGCTACTAATAATAAAATCAAGAATTTAAAAAACTTAATTACAACATAAAACGCATAAATTAAAACACACAATTTACAACGAAAGACATAGACAATACTCAGCTCATTAAAAAACCCTTCAGCAGAGATCAGTTTGCACGCCAAAGGCGAGTCTGAATAAACACACCTCTGCCTGACAGTGGAAGAACAACAAGGAGGGAGCAACCTAGCCTGGATGGGGCCACAAGAAGGCCCTCCCTCATGTCCCCACCAAATGGGACTAAAGAGAAGGGCCTTCCCAGAACATCTTAAAAACTAAGAAGGCTCATAGGGGAGAATGTGGTCTTCCAGATAGCCTGGTCCCAAGTCACATAGGACTTCACAAGTCATAACCAGCACTTTGAATTGTGCCTGGCAACAAACAAGGAGCCAGTAAAGTTGTTGTAACAAGTGAGTTACACACTATGTTGTTCACACATTTATACCCTAAAAAGTCTTACTTTACTGAATGACTGATTGGGAGTCAATCAATCAATAAAACAAAATCTGAATTTATTTTATATGCTTGACTCCTTTATTTCTGCTGGTCATTTCATATGTATTGGGTTGTATCCAATGGTCGCTCTGCCTTAGCGGAAAACACTTTCACTCGCAACATCAGGGCACATAAGTCTTCACTGAACACCCCCTCTGTACCATATCCTATTCTGTTTCAGAGGGTCCCACAACCCTCAGGAACAGCTCTATACCTGTGTGTGCCGGGGGGGGGGGGAGTAAGTTGTTGGGAGAGACTGGAAAAAAGCAGAAGTGCATTTTGCTAAGACAAAGTCACTATTGATACAACAAGGTAGCTTTAACACTCATCAGATATGATCCTGAAATAATATAGCCTTGAATTATTACAAAGGTTGCTTCCACACTACTCTTTTTCACTGGAATTGCCATCCCTTCTTCCATCATTTTTTGTGGAGAATCCTATGACATTGCCAAACGATGCATTCCAGAGTTTTCTGTGTTGTACTTGGGGATGGATGAACGCCAGTTTCACTTTGTAAAAGGTTTGCATTTTTCCAAGCACAACCCATTTCTTCAGCAGTCTGAATTTGCCAAATACAGAGAAGTGCGAAAACCAAAGAATAATTGCATTCCAGGTCACGTTATAATTCAGGAAGTGAAAATTAAGCCAACTGCATTAAAAACGGAACAAAACAATCTCACTCCCCTGGGAGGACACTCTCGAGCAGGTTTGGGCAGGGAGGCACAGGGTGTGACAGGGGAGAGGAGAAAGTCCCAACATGCAAGCATACATTCAGTAGCACAATGCTGAATTTCATCCTATATTATTGTATGAAATGGACATATTATCTATAGATTTCAGCTGAATTACTAGTTATAATAATAGCATATTATGCAATAGGGAACATTACCTCTCGCAACGTGACAAGCGTTTTCTTGTCAATTGTAGCTCTTTTTACAAGCTCTTTATTTTCCTTTTCAATTTCCTTCAGTCGAACTGAAGCTTCTTTACATACACCGATTTCCTTAATGAGCGACTTGTTCTCATTTTCCAGGTGACCAATTTTTACATTATTTTCTTCTAATGTGCTATCCTTAATATCGGCTTGTTGTCGAAGCCTCTTGTTCTCCTTTTCTAGCTGTTTCTTATCTTTTTCCAGTTGAGACGTCTCTTGTTCCAACAGCTTATTCTCTTTCTCTAATTTTTCCAAGCGTTTACTAGAGATTTTGAGTTCTTCCAAATTTTTTTGTAGTGCTTGGTTTTCTGTCTCTAGGTCTTGTAGTTCACTTTCCAAATGCTGAATTTTTTTGTTGCTGTTTTCTAGGGCTTTCTGCAGCCTTTGGTTTTCAGTATCCAAACCCTGGTAACTCACTTCTAAACGTTCAGTCTTCTTAAAAGACGTTTTCATAAGCTCCAGACTCTTCTGAAGCTGTCCTTTCTCACTTTCCAGTTCTTTATTTTCTAGTTCCAACTGAGCTACCTTGATATTGTTACTCTTCAAAGATTCGACTGCTCTTCTGAGCTCTAAATTTTCTTCATCAAGTTGTGTATTCTCTTTTTCCAAGGACTCTAATTGAAAGCTGAGATTTTTCAGGCTATCTAAGGTCTTTTTCAGTTTTCTGTTTTCAACATCTAAACTGGCGCTCTCTTGTTCCAAAGCATCTAGTTTTTCACATGTAATCTTTAAGTTGGTAATCTTTTTCTGCAATAGTTCATTTTCTTTTTCAAGATGCTGAACTTCTTTCTCCAACTCATCTGCTCTTTCTCCCTTCTCTTTATAATGTTCTAACTCTTTTTTCATTTGCTTCTTTTCAAATTCTATCTTATTTAATTTACCGCTTGTCTCTTTGATAGATTCGTGAAGAATTTTATTTTCCTTTTCAATATCCTTTACTCTCGCTTCAGCACTGATTTGTGAACGCTGTCTGAGAGAAGCTACTGTTTGATTCAAATGCTCATTCTCCTGTTCCAGTATTTTAATCTAATTAATTGAAATAAGAAATGAAAATTTAAATCACTATCAGGCTTATTTTATATTAAGATACCAAGAGTCTTCCAAGGGTTAGATAAAAGGTACAACAATAATATGTATCTCTGAATTGTAAAACGGAGTCTTTGGTACATTGCAAAGCAATCACTGAACTCTCTCACCACATAGCCATTGAATACAAATTTTAGCCCACTTTCAGGATTGTAGGAGGCACTCCAGAATACAGGGAGTCTGGTCACATAGGGCTATCTTTGACAACAGTGCTGATTTTAGAGAGTTAGACTGTTGGCAAGTGAACCTCTTGGACTAAAGATCAGGAATATTTTTGTTACCCAAAGAATTGCAGCAGAAAGTTAAAACAAAGATCTGTCCCAGAGGAACTGCTTAATTAACGAGTTAGTCAGCACCAAGACTTCAAACCACCCTGGGTTATAGAGAAGGTCAACTCTTATAGACCTAGGACCTAGCTAGAGAGGAAAACCAGGCATGGACATGGTCTACCCACAAGATACTAGGACAATTTCAGAAATGAAAAGAAATTAAGGAAGGTGTACCACTGAAATGAAAATTGCATATGAAAACTGCAACAGGGAAAATGGGCCATGATTGCTATGGTATAGAATTGTACAGAATACAAAAACATAGGCTTGTATTCAAGGGTGTCCCTCTGCTGGGACTTTTGATTCAGCAGAATTCTGTGAGTGAAAAGGAGAGAAATGTGATTTTTAAAAAAATTCCTTCTTCCCTTGGCAGCCCCATGTCCTCCCTAAACCAGCTCCAGGGGACCTTGTGAACAGCACTGGAGGTGGCATGGGAAGCTGCAGTAGAAAGGGAAAATATCCAAAAATCACCCCCACCCATTTCCACTCAAGAAAGTTTCTACTGGATCAGAGAGCCTTCTGTCAGCAGAGGGACACAAGTGGATACAACCCATACTACTTACATTCTGAAATGTTAGTCTTGACCATCTAAACTAAGGTCTGTATTACCTGTCTCTCAGAGTTTTCTCTCAGAGTCTCAATTGTTTTTTCAAGCTGTGCTTTCTCTTTCATCAGATCTTTGCTGAGATTCTGACTGTTCTGAAGACTTTGCTTCTCTTCAACCAGTTCATTCTGAAGTCCTTCCAACTAGAAGGAAAAACAAAACAAAACAATTAATCAAATCTTACATTTGAGTGTACACAGACTCCTGAAAGTGGAGGTTTTATTATTTGTTCTTTTAATAAAACCTATATCAGAAATCATATAACAAGAGAAACCACAGATTAAGAACACCATACTGAAGTGCCGAGAATATTGAGTTTCAATACATTTATTTCTGCAGATTTATCTGGATGTTAATGAAAATACTGTTCTGCACAACTCCTGATACTGCAAGCATTACAAGAGTTTTCAAATGCTTTTGTTGAACATATCTCAAGGATTAAACTATCCCTTTGTATTAGAATTTATGCCATTAACTAAAGCATATATCCACAGCAGAAGTAGAATTAAGAGTGTTCGCCACAGTGAGCCTCAGGCTTCCATGCTTCTCTCCTATAGATGAGGATTTCGGAAGCTTTCACTTTTCTGTTTTTCATTTACAACAGCTTAGCATTCTGGTTGGATTCTAATCTAGTTAAGATTAACTCTGGTGCAGGGGTCTCCAACATTTTGGGCCCATTTAGCATTTTGAAAAAGTGCCCTGAGCATGAGCACAAATTTACTGCTGCGGGGAGACAATTATAAAAATGTATGTAAAAGGCAAACTGTTACATTTTCTTTATCTCAGAAACTGCTTGACAAACTAATTGGTAAATGAATTCCTCTGGCTAAAATCCCCCAATAAAGTATTAAACACAGATTCTCTGCAGCTGGAGAGTAGGACAGGGGAGGAAAATGAAGTTAGTGATTGAAAGCTTAGAGCAATTTTCATATATTCAGAAATCCTCCATTCGTGAATTATGCATCAGGATTTAACAACTTCTTAATTTAAAAATATGTAACAATAGATACCTTTTTACTTAGTCTTTGGTTTTCCTTTTCCATTTTCAATATTTTTGAATTACTTCCTTCTGCAGATCCCACCACATTTTGTAGTTCTTCTACTGTCTTTAACAAACTTTGGTTTTCCATTTCTAGTTTCAATAACCGACTTGACGTCAGTTCATTCACTTCATGACCAAGTGACTTTCGTGGCACTGTCGGATTAAAACACAAGAAAAAGGTAAAAGTTTCCCCATCCATAGTCTGCCATTTTTTTTCTAATTTAGAATTTCTAATTCTAATTTAGAATTAACATGAGTACTATGAATCGTATCAAAGAGGGCTAGACCAACATATTTCATCATGGTCCTACCACACACTACTGCAAACAAAAGATTGCAAGGCCTCAATTACTTTTAGTTCTTTCAGAAAAAGGATTATGACTACCAAAAAATCTAGAGGAATTGCTTTGACACATAGTTTGTCAAGTTCCAGAAATTCAGGATATTTAGCACTAATTGTGATGACCAAGAACAAAACCACGTTTTTTTGTCATGAGCACAGAAATATTTTCTGTCTAGAGACACAGTTACAGTAAATTATCTGCACAGATCTCAGATCACAAATATTAGTGATCTTAATGTAGAATGATCAACCTACTTCATACTCCAATCTTGAGGCTCAGAACTGCAAACAGACACAGAATCTAGAATTATTTAGCCAAAGAATATGTAAAGTTAATGTGACACTGCTCTTTGGAGGGAGACACATCAAAGTAAAGATTTATTTGTTGAGCAAGGGAAGAAAACAAACCAGCCCACCTGACATGAAGATTTGGTTACTCCTTCAGACATAAAGATTTGGTTGCCAAAAATGTATCGTAACAGACATAACTATTTTGGGCACTGAATCTCTTATTCATCTCAGATAAGGCAGAATTTCTGCTTTGCAAAGTTCAGAAAATTTATTTGGGAAAAATGCTGCAATAAACTGTTGCCACAGCATATGAAAACAGAGCTGACCATCATTGTTTGAAATGAAAAAACAAATGAGGGTAACAAAAACTGACTGTCTTCAAAATACGTATTTTTGTTAGAATTATTCCATATAAAGTAGCCTGGACAGGTCTAGACTGGGTTCAGACAATATGATAACCGATGGTGGTTTAAATAGACAATGGATGATTATTTAACTATGGGTTATCGTGTTGTGTGGAGAGAGTTTTTTTAATCAACCGTTGGTTATTTGGCTGAAATAACTAATGCAAATAACCAACGCTGTGCAGAGTTGGCTATTTAAACCATCACTGGTTATAATGTTGTGTGGAGGGCACAATTGGTTATTTCCTCGGCCACCATTGGTTATTTCTTCAGCCACAGAGTTGCAAGGCAAGAGCGGTCAAAGCAGTGGCTGCTGCTCTAGTTCAGCTGGCAGGACAGATTTTTGGCAGCAATGGCTGATGGGATAATAGCAGGAGGACTGAGGGGGAGAGCTGGGGAATGATTGAGTCAACTCAGCATGGACTAATAGTCAATTCAACGCTGATCCTAATCCACACCATGGTTGATTATTATCATGTTGTGTGGGGAGTACCCCCAAGATAAACAACTATACAATTGATTATTACCCCACCATTGACTATCGTGCTGTCTGAATGCAGCTCTACTGTTGAAGCCACATCAAAAGCCATGTCTAACCTAGCATGAGGTTGTTCACAGCAACCATTCAATGTCAATTCCATACTTGAAAAATATGCTAATGTGAATGGTCATACCCATGAATGAGTCAGGCCCCTCCAAGAACAGTTTGTAAATATCTGAATCATCTCACGGAATATGGTCAGCTGCCCATTTCCCATTTGAATAGCAAAGAAGTAATGCTTTATCTACCTTCACAAAGTTCAGATGATCTGTTTATCTGTTCAAGTTCCCAGCCCAAATGCAGCGATTCATCCATACTCTGTTTCTGAGCCATTTCTAGTGTCATATTTTCCTCCATAAGTTCCTCAATTTTCTTCCGATCCATATCACGTTCCTTAAACATTGTTTATATGAAACTTTTCTTTAAAACTTCCTCTCAAAGTACACACAGATTTCAGTAATCAAAGCTTTGCAAAACTGAATCTTCTAATCTGTTAGAGGATCTGGAGCTACTGTCAGCAGCACAAAATGATTTATTAAAACTTATTGCAATCTGATTATCAGATGTAAATAACTATCCTTGAAAATAATAAAATTGACCATTTTAATGATTTCAGTAAAGATGAATTTAGAGGGAGTGCCATAGCTTACTACTACATGTTTTTCATCCAAAAATGCTTAGGTTCAATCCCTGGAATTTCCAGGTAGGGATGGAAAAGATTTCTATCTGAATCCCCGGAGAACTGCTGACAGTACAGAGCTAGATGTACCAATGTTTTGACTTGATATAAAGGCAGGTTCCTAGGTTTCTGTTTGAAAAGAAGGCATTAATTTGAAATGCAAACATAAAGTCCAGATGAAAATTTGTTCATTTTCCCATCAAATCTTGTTTTGGAAAAGCATTTGACATCATATTATTCTATATGGAGAATTTTTTTATGCTTTATGTCCCATTTTTACCCAATAAAATATAGCTTAATTTTGGGGGAAAGGTGCTCCCAATTTGAAAAGCAGTCAGTTATAAAAGTAACTACAACAAAAAAACATAACTTGGCTCTACCAAAATTGTGAGCAACCTAGGCTCTATTCGAAGGCTCACATTAAATTCTGCAAGTGTAAAACAGGAATTCTGAAAATGTCAATGTTTAAAAATAAGTATATGCCACTTTTCTATTAAAAATATCGAAAGCAGCCTATAATGAAAGCCAGCCGATTCAAAGAATACATAAATAAAATTAGCAGAAGCCAGGTTAACAGATTCACAATAACAAGTTGTTTTTAAAACCTACACATCTGAGGTCTCATCCTGTATGCTCACCATCTCCATATCATGTAGTTTAGCCTTTAACTGTAGGTTCTCCTTTTCCAATTCATGTAATTTATCAGAACGGGCTCGGGTTCCCTCCAACTGATCTTCCAACATTGTCTTAGTTTCCAGCAGTACTTGATTATCTTCTTTTAGCTCCTACAAGAATCAGAAAGAAATACGAAACTGATGATCAACAGAACATAAGAGTGTCAATAGAACACTTTAAAAAACGGAATGCACTGAATAAAAATGTTAAGACAAAGCAGTGGCTATGTTTTATATAAAGCTTATCAACAGAACTGATTCTCAAAAAGCATGACAACATGAAATACTAGCTACATCATTTTGAATCTTGAGCTAAAACTGATATAACGTTCAGGCTTGGAACTGAACGCTTGCACAAGGGGACTTCTGCTTACGCAACAGACTTGCCCATCCTCTCCTTCCCACTACAGCCTCCTAAATTTGTTATGGGTGTGTCTGTCCCCCAATATCTGGGGAGCTGCAGGGGAAGAGGAAATCCATTCTGTCAGTGACCTCATCCCCACTGGACATCCTCAGAATCCACTTTGGAACCCATAGAAGTAGACTTTAAATTCAAGCACTAAATTCAAGCACTCAAGAGGCAGCTGGGCAGCCATCTGTCAGGGATGCTTTAGGGTGGATTCCTGCATTGAGCAAGGGGTTGGACTCGATGGCCTTGTAGGTCCCTTCCAACTCTGCTATTCTATGATTCTATGATTCTCAAATACAGTGCAGAAAGATAGGATTTGATGACAATGTCAAACAATATGTCCCTGCTGCAGTGTTGGAACTTATGGTCTGTTGCCATTGTCAGTCTGATGAATAACTTCTAGAGTAATTCCAACTTCTCCCAAGTGCGTTCAGCTATATTTTGTTTGGGTTTTTAAAGAATAATCCATAGCATTGCCAACTTTGGGTCATTCAAAAGGACAGCAGTAAGCACTTTTGATATGGGCAAGGACACGAAACTCTGTCCACTCTGGAGCATGTTGAGAGATCGCATTTAACGAAGTGAAGCAAACAGTTTCCTGAGTGAAGGATCCCTGCTGAGGTGTGCAAATACAAAACAGTCATCCTGTTCCAGACAACAGAGCTGATCATCAGATATTCCATATTAGCATTTAAGGGGATGATTACAGCTAAAGTGCTATTTAGTTAGGAATTTCTTAAGGTGAAAAGAAGATCTTCACAATGCTAAATGTATTCCTTTTTTTCTGTGTATATTTTTTAGACTTAGTAGATAGAGCAAGATCAGCAGAACCATATAATTCTCTGTCAAAAGCACCAAACTTGAACTCATTAAAAACAAAAACAAAACAAAACACCCTAACATGCTCTGTAAGACATTGGTATAACCTTTAACAAGTCTATTTAAATTTCAAGTCACCTCTACTCTAGCCTTGTAGAATTCGATATCGTGTAGCCTCTCTTTATATCGGCTGACTTCACTTTCAAGCTTGTCCACCCGGATTGCCTTCTCTCTGAGAGCATCAAGTTCATCCCGGTAGACCCTGGCAGAACGAGCGTCCGAAACCAAATTCATATTCTAGAGAAAGAAACAAAGTTGCATTTTTTTTTTTAGTATTTATGGAAACTTAAGATTGACAAAACACATTAACACAGGCTACACTAGGGCTATGTTTTCATGGAAGTTGGGGAAATTAATGCAGGGAGTCAAGATACTTAAGTTATTCAGAATGTATCAAAAGTAGTAAGAAGCAATGTAAGATCCCTTTAAGAAATCTTTCTTGCTGACCGCAACGTAATTGCATACCGTTCTAACCGTCTCCTCTGTAAAATCTGTGTATAGCAGTCATTTCTGAAAGTCTTATTTCAAATGTGTTTAGAGGATCTCCCCTTATCTCTACATTGCATTTCAGAAGCATCCATTTCCTTATTAACAACATAACAGACAATTAAGTTAATTATTTGATTATTCTAGTGTATTTATCTTCTGTCTTAGGCCATGGCTAGACCAGGCCTATATCCCAGGATTGTCCCGGGATCATCCCTGTGCATCCATATGACACACAGGGGATCCTGGGAGCAGGCAGGGACGACCCCTCCATTGGCCTGAGATAATCCTTAGGTCTAGCTAAGGCCTTACACTTATGCAAATGTGGTGAGCCTCCAGGTTACAATGTCCACTGTCAAGAAATACTTTTGTAAGCTGCCGTGAGAGCCTTTTTTGGCTGAATGGCGGCATAAATAAAGGAATTCTTTCCTCGATAAGAGAGATAACTGGGTTGTCTTCCCAGTTACATAAACATGCTTTGCTTCTGATAGAGGTTATCATGTCTGACTTTGTTCTATAAAATATGGAAAGACTATAGAAAGAACCCCTAATTCCTATTTACTATCCAGAGTGAAGTAGAGTAGTTGCAGTTATATAAAATATGGATACCTACAATAATGTCTTTCCTGGATCAATATTTCATTTAATTGTTTTATATTGCCTCTGTGTAGTTCAAATCTTTGGCCCACCAGAAATTACATTATAGTATAATACACATTACACTTGTTATAATACAGAGGCAAATGATAGGCGAAATGTAGGAAGTGATTTATATGTGGAGAGGAAAACTAGCACAGACCCTGTCAACTGACTCCTTTAAGTTGCATCCATGAGAAATAGCCCCTAAATAAATTTGGTTGGCGTAACTTCAATAATGTTAAAGAGACACTTCAGAAAGATTCTTTGGCTAACATTTAGTTGTAAACTTGCTAGTCCTTGTTTGGAGCATGTATCAATGATTAAACTGATAGACACAAACAGCTACACTTGATCTGAGCACACAGCCTGAGAAGTGATCTTGCATTTCCAAACCTCTTGCTGCAGTCTCTTGAATTCAATTTCAATTTGTTCCAGTTCTTGTTTACAATCCAGTAACTGTTCAGTCTTCTCCTCACTTAAAAATAAAGAGAATTAAAAACATAAAACTATTTTACATTCCAAAACAAAAACAACAGAACTGCATGAAATGATGCTCTTCATCGCTCACTCTAGGGTTAACTACACTTTACATACCTATATTATTATTATTTTAAAAGAAAGACAAAAGCTTCTGGAGGGGGCAATTGTGAGCAAGGAAGAGGTAAAGGAGTGCTTAACTCACCCCACTCTAAATGTGGCCCCTGGTCCCCTCCCAAGGTTCTTGCACTCCACTCACTAGGTCAGATACAATTTGAACCTGATATGGAAAATCTGCAGCAGGCTCACAGAGAATGCAGATTTTACAGATGGTTTAATTAGCTTCTCACTCAAAAGTTATAGACCTACAGTTTGAGAGGTGTTTTGGTTCACTAGTCACACTATGCATTATCTTTCTTAGAATCATGGAATAGTAAAGTTGGAAGGGGCCTATAAGGCCATCGAGTCCAAGCCACCACTCAATGCAGGTATCTATCTTAAAGCATATATGACAGATTTTGTGTCATCTGCAAATTTGATAAGCATTCTTGATGCTTCACCTTTCAGCTCTTTGGTCAATTCTCCCTGCAGGTTTGCAACCAGTTAATCAGAATTTGTCTAGCCTCGCTGTATCTTCCTTATGGATCCAGACTAGCTCTCTACCAGGAGTTCAAAGACTCTTTCAAAAGCAACACATTCCCCAGATTGAATCCTCCAGTGAAAGATACTACTTCTAAATTTCTGGCCTATAATCTGAGGGAATTAGAGATGATATAGTCTTTATTTCCATGTAATCAGAGGTTTCCCTTAATTCCTGCAGATCAAACCACAGATATAGAGGCTGATTAAAATGTTGGCAGCCCTAGACAAAAGTCACATTAATATACGCGTTCCTTTTACTGTCTGATCATCTACATGACAACAGCATGTAAAAAGAAAGTTCTCACCCACTGAAATTAATCTCCAAGAATGGATAAAGAAATATTCTCTTCCTATGCTCATGCCAGTTTTATTTATTTATTACATTTTTATACTGCCCGATAGCCGATTTTGATATTACATGATAAAGAATCCAGTTTTATTATCAACACTTGTAAAATAAAATTAGTATAAATTCCATCAAAATTAAAATGAAGTACGTACCAAACTATTCAAGATGAGGATAACACATTATCTAAACTGGGCATCACGTTCAAGATTTGAAAGTATATACATAGGTGTAACTTTCATAACAGAGGGTATGAAAGTTCCACAATACACAAGCACGTTTTATAATAAGTGTCCCTTAAACCAACTCTGTAGTTTTCATGAAACAAATATCACTGGAGCATTTTAAGAATCTTTGTTCATAACCTAGAGAGCAACGAGACACACTGACTGAGCTTGCACCACACGACAACTCACCATGGGCTACCAGCCATAGTGGGTTGTTATGTTGTCTGAACCCAGCATGTACTCTGCAGGGTCACTTAATTTTTGTGAATAAGCCACCCTGGGAATCCATGGTCATACCGGTTCTTGGTCGTCCCAGGAGAGTGATTTTATAATGGTTGCCGGAACAAGCTACAGAGCCACTTGGCAACATCAGCAAAAACAAACAAACCACCAAGTACGAACTGCTGGAGTGAGCACCCAATTGGCTTTGTTCTGTTTAGCTAGCCTCCAAGGTTTTGGTTTTTTTAGCTGTCTGGAATATTTGCAGAAATTTGAAGGCTGGGAAGTAAATGGAAGGGAAAATTGTGCACCTCCAGTAACTGCAAAAGGAGTAGTGAAAAGAGCAGCTGGAGATTCGAGGAAGTGTTAAAAAGAAGGGGGATGCTGAGAAATATCAGTTCAACACTTAAAACTGAAAGGATCACATTGCCAAGGGGGAGATAATCCCCCCCACCTTTCAGTGCACTTATTCCATTTGCCTTCTCCCCCCCCCCCACATTTTTAGTGCTTTTGAATTGTACTATTGGATCTCTTCTTTGAAACTATGCGAAAACTGGCCCATATGCAGCATCTTCCCATCAGTTTCCTTGTATGTCACCTATTCCATTTCAGCACCATGTGTGACAGCTGAAAGATATGAGGAAATTGACCAGGCAAGACTACACATGTCAGACAGGCAAAGTGCATTCTTGAAAAAGACTGATCCTTCTTCACCAAACAAATTATGAACACATCTGAATACTCCTGAGAAAAGAACGGAAAAAGGTGGTGGGCAAAAGGGGTAGCGATTGGATCAGGGAGGGGGGGTTGGGGTGAGGAGACAAAATGGGTTCTGTTGCAAGGCCAGGATGGGGGCAGGGGGTGGGAAGAACAAGCCACTGCAAGCCTGATTGTCTATCAGTGTACCATGGATTGTTCAGAGAATAATTAACCCACGGTGGCTTATTTGCAGAGTGACTGAACAAACCTGCACACACAATGTTGCATTCAGATTTCACACCATTGGAAGACTGCTCATGCAATGGGATTTTCTCACCACCTCCTCACCACTGCAGCTCCCCGCAAAGATCAGGGAACCCTCAGGAAATGGAAAGGGAGGGTGCCCCAAAAGCAGGCACTAGCAATTTGAATATGCTGGCCATGCCCAATTTTTCACAATAGTCTCTCCTCTCACTATACCTTCCAACGCCACATTCCAGGTCTTTCTTAGGGTTCCTTGGCCCTTAAAAGAGGCTTTTAGAGGTGTGCATGGGTTGCTTCAGGGAAGAAGGTGGCAGGAAAGCACCATTATATTTGTTTTATTTGTTCTCTACTTGATTTCTTGTTTTTCCTGATATCATAAAAGAGAAACCTTATCTAAGCTCATCCAAAATTAAGGGGTTAATGATTTAATATCTTCAAAAGCATTTACATCAGCAGAGAACCTATGGAGACAAAGCAAAGCAAGATTGCATAACCTCATTGAGTTGTATCTAGTGGTAGTTTTGCTTTAGTGGAAAGCACTTTCAGTACCATTAAGTCAAGGCACCTGATTTTTGCCAGCCAACCACCCACTTTAGGTCCCCTTCCACTGAAAAGTATCTCCCAAGAGCTGGAGATCTCTTCGTAACAGTGCACTGGAGTGGGGGAAGATCAACAAATATGGGATGCTCCAACTTCTATCAGCAAAAGCTTTTTCCACTAAGGCAAAGTAACCGTTGGAAACAACCCATTACAAACTTCATGTCAAGGGAGAGTAAGTTGCTCCTAGGGAATCAGAATTGCATCCCTCAGATTACTCTTTTCGAAGCAGCTGCACTCGTGATTTCTCACTTCTCCCATTTACAAAAGCCAATCATGTAGCCCTTCCTCTAATAGATGAATGTGAGCCACTACGGGCAAAGCAAGAAATTAAAAGGAAAGAGTATCATCCCCCATTGAGGCTGCAACACAAAAGCAGCAGGAGCTACAACTGTATGTTAGTATTAAAATCAATACCATCTTCAAAAAATATGTTACGGTCAAGTGATATAAATACAACTGCCTCACCCAGACATTCACTAACTATCAAGATTACAGGTTTAAATTATGAAGGAGCTAGAAGTAATGCAACTGTGAGGATGTTCAGAACATCTGAAATCAAATGTTTATGCAAAGGATTTTAATAATCCCATTTGAATCTGAAAAGCAATTATGGGAAGCTTCAGTCAAAATTCTTTAACATTCATTTTTAAGTAACACAAAATAGAGTATGTCAATGAAAATAGTGAGCAATTAAATTGTAGGGTACAATTACTGCAAAATATACATTTCTATACATCATACTGAAACTTGAGTTAATTAAAGGAACCATCTTAAATTGTGAAGGCCATTATATCAAAAGTATAAATATCTAGTCAATCTGAAGTAAAATATAATTTATAGTATATAGCTGATATCAATGATATCAGGGCTGCAACTGTATAATGCCCTTACTCAGAAGTAAGTCTCACTGAGTTTGATGGGAATTACTTCAGAGTAGCCATGCACAGGACTGTGCTATTAATCATTAAAATATATCTAGTTTTCAATGCCTAACTAAGAATGTTATTTGTAAATAAATCCAACATATTGCAAAAATGTTAAATGTTCTCATCATTGTGTACATTTCCAATTGCGTTCTTCAACTAAGTGTAAATGGGATTGTTTTTAATTGCACAGAATGCACCAGTGTTCACTGTTTAAGCTATTAACTGTCAGTCAAATTAATAACAGCAATTTGCATTAATTTTCTTAGTGCAGCTGTTTACAGAATTTCTTGAGCAGACTCATTTCAATAGACAAGTAATAATACAGTCATCAGAAAATGAGATCTGTTTCTTTTATTGTATTCCAATGCTCATGATAACTAAAATTTATTACTTTATGCACAGTGCTGGGGCGGAAAGGTAGTTGAATAGAGCTAACAATTAACTCTACCAGTTTTAGATGATTTAGTCAAAACTCTTGTAAGGAGCGTATTGTTCTTGATATTCATCCTAGGTACAGGTTATACTATAAATGCTCTTCCATCCTCTGCCTCAATATGTGATGAAGACTACTGGAGCCCACCCGACTATCACTGCTGCTGTCCAATGCAAGACCAATAATGAAACACATACCAATTAGACAAGGTGAAACCAATGAACTTATATGCATGACTGGATGGGTTATATGTACCATCATGCACCCAGCCAGGATTGTTCCATGTAGGTTCATGGTATACAATTAAGCCTTTGACCTGGGAGTTGGGGAAGAAGTCATTGGGGGCAGCCCCTAATTCATTCAGTGCTTAACTCAAGCAATACAGAATGTTTAGTCATAATACTGGAGGTCCAGTGTATGTTGCTGCTTCTGCTAGTGCATCTGCTGCATAGTAGGCACTATGATTGCTGAATTAGTCTTGGAAATGGTAACACGTGATAAAAACCCTCAGTATTTGTCTAGTGCTCAAAGCACTTCACATGTAGGTTTGCGGATAAGGATCACTGAGATTTCAGAGGGGGCCCTCAGGCAGAGAACAAGTAGCAATCTCATACCAATTCAAAGAGTTTGTGTCTGGGCTGCAATTTGAATGACAGATCTGCAGCTCATACTGCAAACAACGATTCTTTACCACCTATGAGATTTGGGTGCTAATATGTCATGAAGCTCACTGAAGCTCACTCAGACTATCACTGTTGCTGTCCAATGTTTCTTAGAAACCTTCACATACATGCCATAAAAAGTTCAAAGCCAGCACAGGACTTTGATAACCATGAGGTAAATATCCCAGCATAGGAGACAAAACCACTAAAAATATATGGATATGGCTGGGTTCCAGAACCCTCAGGAAATATACCATTGACATTCACATCGTTAATAGCCCACTGATTGGCGTATCATCAGGTTGACCTCAGGCTCTGGCATGAAAGCACACTTTCCCACAACTCAAGTGGCAAACATCCCTGCAGCATATGAAACACATGAGAAAATGAAGCAGGCAGCTAGACAATTAAACCACAGCTGTTGTGCAACTGCAGCTAAAATGGTTAGCTTAGTATATTACTTTTATGTATTGCTTCACACAACAAAGGAGGTCCAAAGCGATTTACAAAGAAATAATAAAAATGAACGAAACAAAATACAATCACCACTCATTTCTTCTAATAGACTGCCCTGATTTGGGGGGATGTGCCGTTAACTATACTTTCGTAGATTTTTCAAACACAAATCATTCTAAAAGAATAATAGTGTGTTAACAGTAAACAAACCTACCAGTACCACAGCACCTATAGAGAACCATTCTGTAGAATTGTGGGTGCAAAACAACCTGGATAACCTAGGCTATCCCCATCAGGAGCTGAGTCACCTTCTGCCAGCTACCATGTGTTTGCCACATATATTGCAAATAAACCATTCCTTTGGCAAAACTGTCACAATACTACTTGTCTGCAGAATCAAAACTTAGGGTACAAAACCCTCACCTTCAAACCCATCTTATTTTTATGGCTTAGTTTGAAATGCTGCCAGTCACAAATATATATATAATGCCTGTAAGAAAGGAAGCAACATGAGCAGAATGTCTACACACAAATAAGCAAGACAAGACTTAGAAGACAGCAGTGCTGAATCACACAGCAGCTTCCTCCTCACGCTCCACTAGTCTCCATTTTCCACATTCCCAATTGTATGAACTGACCACAACAGGAATCAACTGTTGAGTGAGGGAGGCCACCAGTGAGGGAGGAAGCAGCAGCCAGGCACCTCTCCATCGTGCCTGGGTCCAGCTCCAGCTGAGAGCCCCCTCCCTCCTGCTGCCAACTGCCAATTAACTGATGAACTTTGCAACTAAGATTGTAGTGCCTGAATTTGCTTTTTTTTTCCCCTCCTCCTCCTCCTCCTCCCTCCCAATCCTCTTTCCTTTTGTGTCATGTCTTTTAGACTGTAAGCCTGTGGGCAGGGGCTGTCAAGAAATACTTTTGTAAGCCGCCGTGAGAGCCTTTTTTGGCTGAATGGCGGCATAAAAATGCTTAAATAAATGAATGAATAAATAAACTGTTGATAAAGCTCATATAGCACTGTATATAAGCATACTGTGCTGTATACAACAAAACACACACAAATAACATCAAACTTCCTGCGAAGAGGATCCCCCTCCACCCTGTAATGGCTCTACTTCCCTGAAGGCCCACTGAGTTTCTTAGTTGAGTCTATTGTTCTTCACAGTACACTTACAGTTCTTGCCTAAGCCTTCTGATCTTTGCTTTGGCATCTGCTAGCTCCACTGACAAGTGTTGTCTGCTTTCAGTGCGTTTCATGCCCGGAGATCCACAAGGCGATTGCGCTGCTGATGCATGAGGTAGAAAATGAAGAGAATCTCGTTCTTCAGAGAGTTCTATGATAGTCTAAGGTAGAAGAAATAAACTTTTTCAGACTAGAAGAAAAAAAAACTTTTTCAGACAGGAGTGTACAAGTAAAGGCAACAGGAAAATTCCTAGCATTTGGGACACAATTCAGTCGAAAGTTAAGAATGTTTATATATCATACAGAATTCAATAGGAGAAACTGAAGGATCATTCTCCCTTTGATTAATTCTTGATAGAAATTTTACCCTAACATAGCTCAATATTTAAAAATAATGATCAGGGGCATGATCCAGTGAGCACAAAACATTTCCAAAACAGGAATATATGCTCCCACCCATATGAATGACCTGAAAAATGTTCAATTATTACTTGCCGTAAACCATTCATTGGTATTTATTTATTTATTACATTTCTATACTGCCCAATAGCCAAAGCTCTCTGGGTGTTTCACAGCAATTAAAACCATAAAATAAAAGACAATAAAATTCAATATAATTTTTTAAAATTTAAAACTATAGCATAAAAAAAGAGAACCAAACAGAACCTAGCAGAAGTGAAAAGACTTAAAACACAATTACAGACTTCAAACAGAAACTGAAAAACTAGAATGCCTGGAAAAATAAAAAGATCTTTACCTGGAGCCGAAAAGAGCACAATGTAGGTGTCAGGCAAGCCTCTCTGGGAGGCTCATATCAAAATTAGGTGCAATAACATAAAAAGCACACTTCTTAGTAACCACCCACCTTACTTCCTATTAGCAGCGGCTTTTAAACAAGGACCGCTGAAGACAATTTTAGGGTCCAAGCAGGTGTATGTGGGAGGAGACAATCCTTCAAATAACCTGGCCCCAAACTGTTTAGGGCTTTGAAAGTCAACACCAGCACTCTGAATCAGGCCCCAAAATGGACTGACTGCCAACGCAGATGGAAAGCTATTGGCATATTACGATCTTGTTGGCCAGTCGCTGTTAACAAACTCGCTGCCCTATTTTGGACCAGCTGGTTTCCATAATATTTTCAAAGGTAGCCCCACATATAACACATTGCAGCAATCCAGATGAATGGTCACCAGAGCACGTGTTAATTCTGTCTAGGTAAGGACATGGTACAAACTGATTAAAGTTGTTCCGTGCCTCTGTCTGGGTTCGGGTGATCATGGGGGAGGAGGAAAGAGAAACCTTTGTGGCTTCTCCCACCAACCCTGTGCATGCTGTGCACGAATTGCAGTAGGGGTCATAGGGTGCATATGAAGCTATGCCCCGCCACGCACTGGGTTCAGATGACATGCCAATCCATGCTGCAGCGCGGGTAATTATGATGGAAGCTTGTCCACGCTCTTCCTCATACTAAGTGCTTTTGGGGAACTAATCTTAAAGCAACTAAACTCATTTACTGCTTTTTGGCTTCAGGTTTTCCGGAGGCTACACTCAGAATATATCTCAGTGCTCCTGTGTTGTGGCTGGCTCTCTCTCCTTCTCATCTTATTGTTCTTTCTCTCAACTTGCCAGCAAGAATTTTAGCCTTTCTCCTCTTATTCAATATCTGCACAGGATTTACAGTACACTAGTTTTTAAACACAGAGAAAGGCAACATAAATGAGGCCCAACCTGTGGGCTATATTTAGATTAACACTTGAAACAAAAGGAGAGAACATGGTGAGAATAGGAAACTTTATACATCTGGGTAAAACTAAAGGAAACATAGTACAAAGAAAGCAGGAAAAGAGAAATAAGATGGTAGAATGGTATGAAGGAAACACGAGTAAAATGTGAAAAATTTAATATTGTCAAATTAGCAGCTGTTCAAGGAAAAAGAATTCCACCTATAGCAACTTGTGGCCCTCCAGATATTTTGGCCTATAAATCCCATCACCTTCATCATTAGCTATGATTACCCTCCTATCTAGAGGGTCGCTCTTTCAGCGTGTCGGCTAACGGCAGCTCGTCCTCCTCTTTTCCCCTTTCAGTTGGGGTTCCGCAAGGCTCGGTGCTTGGCCCGTTGTTGTTCTCTCTATACATGCTGCCCTTGGGTAAGCTTATTCAATCTCACAGCCTCCAATATCACCTGTATGCCGACGATACACAATTATATCTCTCATCTCCGGAACTTTCTCCTGATGTTCACGATCGTATCTCGGCATGTCTTTCAGATATCTCAGCCTGGCTGCTTCATCGTCGTTTGAAACTTAACATGGCAAAGACTGAATTGCTTGTTTTTCCTCCTAAACCCTCTCCTCACCTCTCATTCTCTCTTACTGTCAACGATGTCACGCTTACTCCGGTCAAGGAAGCTCGTAGTCTTGGCTTTATATTTGACTCCTCGCTCTCCTTTACTCCTCACATCGAGGCAGTAGCTAAATCCTGTCGTTTCTTCCTGTATAATATTGCCAGGATTCGACCATTTTTGTCTGTCTCTTCTGCCAAGACTCTCGTTCACGCACTGGTTATCTCTCGGTTGGACTACTGCAACCTTCTTCTCTCTGGCCTTCCTTCGTCTCACATCAGTCCGCTGGTCTCTGTCCACCACTCTGCCGCTAAGATCATCTTCTTGGCCCGCCGCTCTGACCATGTCACTCCACTTCTGAAATCTCTTCATTGGCTTCCAATTCACTCCAGAATCCAATATAAACTTCTCCTGCTGACCTTCAAAGCTCTTCACGGTCTAGCTCCTGCCTATCTCTCCTCTCTCATCTCACACTATCGCCCCGCTCGTGCTCTCCGCTCCTCTGATGCCATGCTTCTCGCCTGCCCTAGGACCTCCACTTCCCTTACTCGGCTTCGTCCTTTTTCTTCTGCTGCCCCTTACGCCTGGAACGCTCTTCCAGAACACTTGAGAACTACAAACTCAATCACTGCTTTTAAAACTCAGCTAAAAACTTTTCTTTTCCCTATAGCCTTCAAATATTGAGTTTGTTCTGACTCTATACTGTTAGCTTCTCCCTACCCGGTGCCTGTTTACACTTCCCTGTGCCTGTTTGCATTCTCCTTCCCTCTTTATTGTTTACTACAACTTATTAGATTGTAAGCCTATGCGGCAGGGTCTTGCTATTTACTGTGTTATCTGTACAGCACCATGTACATTGATGGTGCTATATAAATAAATAATAATAATAATAATAATACTAGGGCTGAGATATAGGGCGTTGTATGGCCCTCCAGATATTTTGGGCTATGTTTCCCATTCTTAACATATAGAGAGAACAAATGAAGAGGCACAATCATGAGGAGCAGCATGAGGGAGTGAAGATTTAACATTCAAGGGACAAAAGGATGAAAGCAGGGAGCAATTAATGTAGAACAGAAAAAGAGGAAGTCATTGAAGAAAGCCACCCCACACCTCAGATTTGTTTTAAGGAAATGCAAGAGCTACCAACCGTCTGTGTGTACAGAAATATTAATGATGATGTAATTTTAATTGCATATTATCTTGATTACCACTGAGCATGACTAGATGACTCATTTGCCATGTCAAAGGTGTGCATAGATTTGTACCCACATTTCTTAAGTACAAGACCAACTATCATCTACTGATATTCACAGTTCTCTTAAATTAGTAAGAAAATTAACAATCGTATTCCTGCATCCTAGCAGCAGGGATTCCCAATCTGCAATGGATATCAATGCATTTCAGCTGCCAGATATTCTCAACACTAGGGAAAATGGGCTTTAAAATAATAATAACAACAACAACAACAACAACAATAATCAAAAGACAGAATGCTGAAAGTTACTGAAATTATAATCATGTTAATTGCTTTCCACTTGGAGAGGGGCTGCCTGAGCCTACACATCCCACTAAAGACTACACACTCACGAAAACTAAAATCTCTAATTTCATTATTTGCAAATAGTTGCTTAGTTTTTTAATAGATTTTTAAACATTCAAGAACAGAATAGAAAAACATGTAAGACACATACCTCAGAATGTTCATCTCTCTCATCTATAAGTCGTTTTAAATGCAATGCCATACTTTTTAGGAGAGGCTCAGTATACTCTTGTGACAAAGCATTGTCATCCATCCACTGGAGATCAAACACATTTTCCTGATTATGAGTTACCTGCAGAGGATAATCACAATGAAGTAAACACTGTTCTATTTACATGGTGTAAGGCTACAGAAATACATTTCAATCAAATGTGACCTAATGGGAAGTGAACGGTTTGGAGTCCATCTGCTTTAAAAAACAAGATTCCTAACCTTTAACCCGTTTGTAGGAATTTTCTCCCATCCAAATAACTTATTCCAGAGTACCCCTAAAAAAATACATCACTTGAGGGTAATTTTGCCCAGATTACTTTTGAATAACTGAAGTATTACAGCCTCAGTACCATATCGTAATTTTAAACAGATACTGTTGATTCATATACTAAAATCACATCTGTTTAGAATTAAAGTCACATGTTACTCACAGATAATTTATCAACTACATTTAATTTTAACAATGAAATGGTCCTCAATAGTATGAAGAACTAGTAGTGGTCAACATAAAGACAAGCACCAAACACAGTAAAATACAAAATGCATGATCTATCCATTCTCATTATGCAGTAAACCCTATTATACCGTTTATAAACATTAACTTTATCTTCCCATCTATTACTCCCTCCACTCTCCATAGCAGACCATAGCTTTTAAAAGTTGCTATCAAATTAGCAAACTCTCCCCACCCCACCATGCCTTTTAACTCTTGACCACCCTTTCCCCACATTTACCCCTTTATCTTGTGTGCCACTCTATCCTCCACTTAATCCAAAACCCTCTACTTGTCATCCAATTTTTTCACTTGCTCTACTGATCCACATCCTGACTGCGGTCTCCACTATCCTACCTTTTCCGCCAGCATCGCTTCAGTCTTTTCCAAACTGTGTTTCCTACTCTCCTTTCCTCACAGTATTATTACACATAAACCCTCAAACTCTGTTGGCTGCTCTCCAGCTTTCAGACTCCTGTCCCTGGAGAACTATCAAAGTCTATGCCTTGTATTTCTCCTCAAGACAATTTGTCTTATCTGGACGGGTATCCGGTAGCAAACGATGACCAATGTTTATTTTTAATGTGTCTTTTAAATTTAATCTTTCAAAATACTATGAGCTGCCCTATGCTTCTAGAATAGGGCGAAGAATCTCATATAATGCCTCTGTACTTTATGTTCACATTTCCTGAAATGATTTTATTCTTGGCTTCTCAACTTTCTCACCTTTCTGCACACAAAGTGAGGATACATCCCATCCAGAGATGGAACTGCTTGTACTTCCTATTGAGCACACAGCCCTACAGTCACCAGGGGAACAAAGAGGAATTTTGTCTTTCTAGTAAATGCTCCGTTGTTCCTGGAGACTGCAAGCCAGCGCAGTCCACACTTCATTAGTTTCCCTCTTGCTTGCTTCACTACTCTCAACTCCTTAGAAAGCCAAAGAGCTGACTTGGCTGTGTGGCACAGGAGAAAGTGTCTAGGTACGACTGTGTCAACACTCCTGGTCATCTCTGAATTCAAATCAACGAGGGTAAGGAGACCACTACAGGAGTGGTCACCATAATAGCAGGAAAATCTCACAGAAACATGAGGAAACTTTTCAGATATACGAGTCTCTGGGGTAGACTAATCTAATAGGTTTATCACCCCTGTGGAGGCTAGGTCTTGCTTCTCGACTAAACCTAGTCAGGTGATTTACAGTGTATTCTATGCAGCATCCTATCTGCATAACCCTCTGTATCATTCACATTCTTCTGAACAAAAGACGATGAAGATGTTTCACTGCCTCCAAAATCCTTTCAATGAGTTACAGTTATATAGTAGTAAACAAAGTAATACCTCTTGTATATGGGCGGCAACAGCTGCTCTTATATCAAAGTCTAAACTTTGGATTCTTTCAATGAATTCTTCTTTCTTCTGGCACTAAAACAAATACATTAAACCAACGACAAAGTTTTGGTTAGCTAACAGTTCAAATTTACCTCTACTTTTTTCTCTGTTATGTTGGGCACTTGTAATATCTAAAGAACTTGTTTACAAAAAACATTAGCTCAACCCATGGAAAAGACAATCTGGTCAGTGGTATAATATCTGGCTATTATTGAGAAGTTATCTTTACTTTACCAAAAGATTTTATGGAGAGAGATAAAGCATGCTATTTAAGTAACACTTATCTGTAGATTCAATAACTGAGAAGTGGCAATATCCTTTACTTTCCAGTTCTACACTGTACTATACTGAGACGGGGTTCAGCTTAGAAGTTTCCTACTCCAATGCAAGGGGATAAGTTGGGTTTCCATTTTTATTAAACTTCAGTCCTAACTCATCCCTTCTGCTTCTTCCTTTCAAATGATCCCCCTTAGAAGAGCCAGTATTTAGAAGCTTTAAGCTATCTGAAGGCAGTCTGTCAGAGGAACACTACCCACTGAGACTCTAGGTAACACATGAAAGAAAGAAAAAGACTCCCAATAGAGGAGATGTTAGCCAGTGTTCAGCTGAAGCATTTAGTCACAACTGCTTACTTTAATTTTGCATGTAGTTAGGAAGACTGCAAAGTAAGCCCAAGTAAATCCATCCAAGTAAATATTATGAGTTGTTGTATAAACTCACCTGAACTGCACAGCCAAGCAGAAGTAGAAGTAGCTTTTTTACTTCTTCGGTGCCTTGTTCTGAAAACATTTTTTAGAACAATTTACTATTTATACATTTAAAGATAAGAATTAAACAGATTATGTTCCGGTATGCATCTAGATGCTACAAACCACTGTTGAAATCCTTTTCCTAGTTGTGATTGTTTAAAGGGCATATGGCTACTACCACAGAATACAGAATGCTCTGAGAAAAGCTGGGGGATAGTCCTGCCCCTTCTTCAACTCTAAGCTTCTCTCCCAGGTCTAGAGGGAGAAGGCACATCTTTCTCTGGTGTCAAGAATCCACATTTGACTCTATATTCTGCTAATAAGAAGAAATAACATAGGAGTGGGTGTTCTAGCCTCCAGGCACTTCATCAATTCATCTTTTAAAAAGCAGTTTCCTAGCATTCATAGCTCCAAACATAACTGAAATGTAGTCGAACATACTTGAGATACAAGAATGAAGCCACCATACATCTTGCTCAGAATCCAATTTCCAGGAGACTAAGCCAAGAAACCTTGCAGGGGAGTATATAAGAAGCATAGTGATATCAATATCCAATTCTCCTTGGACTTTCCTGATGAGTAGTTAGCATGTGGGCAAAGGCAAATGAGTGAAATCATTCCAGAATGGGGCACATCAGCGGAACTCACAAAAGGGAGTTCTGCTGACCTGTCCCAATCTGGAAACAAGCCTTTGCTAGCTTCCTGCTGAGCTAGTGATAAATCACATACCGCCGTGCAACACAATCAGGAGGAGCACAGCAGCAGTACAGGATACTGCCCATAGTCACCAAGTCATCAGTGGAGACTATACATTTAATTGTGGCAATCCCTGGAGACAGCCACTTCCTCCATTCCTGCCCAGCATGCGGAAACAATGTTTTCGGCAGGATAGCATTTGCTGGCCACAATTAATTTAGTAGTGCTTTTGCGAGGGTGCCAAAGTTTCTAGTGTACCACCAGTCTGCTGTGATATTCTATTATTATTATTATTATTATTATTATTATTATTATTATTATTATTTATTTATATAGCACCATCAATGTACATGGTGCTGTACAGAGTAAAACAGTAAATAGCAAGACCCTGCCGCATAGGCTTACAATCTAATAAAATCATAGTAAAACAATAAGGAGGGGAAGAGAATGCAAACAGGTACAGGGTAGGGTAAGCAGGCACAGGGTAGGGTAAAACTAACAGTAGAAAGTAACAGTAGAAGTCTGCACAACATCAAGTTTTAAAAGCTTTAGGAAAAAGAAAAGTTTTTAGTTGAGCTTTAAAAGCTGCGGTTGAACTTGTAGTTCTCAAATGTTCTGGAAGAGCGTTCCAGGCGTAAGGGGCAGCAGATGAAAATGGACGAAGCCGAGCAAGGGAAGTAGAGGCCCTTGGGCAGGCGAGAAACATGGCATCAGAGGAGCGAAGAGCACGAGCGGGACAATAGTGTGAGATGAGAGAGGAGAGATAGGAAGGATCAAACATCAACTCCTTCTACTACTAGGGCTGCTGGTCGGGGGGGATTAAAAATAGTTCCAGTTGAGTCATTTGCACCTTATTCCATAATCTGCCTTGCAAGGAAAGTCAGGTGATACCAGAGGTCCAGTCTGAAGTTTCTGGCCCATATAAAGCCCCAGATCTGCTGCCTTCCCTCCATTTTGCCAGCTTGCTGTTCTATGCCTATAGGCCTTCTGTTTCCTTGACATAACCATTTAATCTGCTTGCCTTCTGCAAAAACATAACTCAGCTGTCCTGTGCTGAGCATTTGATACCTGCTTATGCAGTTCTAACTGCCCTAATCTGTTTTGGGTACATGCAGGGACCAGTGAGATGAGGGAGCTGTGACTAGAATGGAGCAGAATATGGTCACTTATGTGATTCAAAAGGGTTAAGGGCAAGTTTGAATAGAGGGGGAAGGAAATGTGGCAGTGGCAATTTCAATTAATTGTTATCTACCAAGATTAATGGTTAGCTACCAGCCAAGATTTGTGGACCTCTGCTGTTAAATCCATATCTTTTTGAATTTCTGAGGTAAGCGCAGATTAACCTTCCCCATTACACACACTGGCCGTTTATATCAATTTTTTTATCGAATTCAATCAAAGGCTATTTTAGTAAAAAGCTCATTCTTTTATGTCCCTCATTTTTTCTTGTCTTCATTTGGCGTGTCCCAAAAAAACACAAATCAATAAATCAATATATAATTAAAATTATTGAGCAGCAGAGATTAAAAGCCTGCTATATGCAACAAGAACTAGGACAGCAGTAAATAATGAAAATATTCATTCTAGAATTTTTATAGCCCTTTCCTGAATGGCTTGTTGTCCACATTCAGTCCCTTACTAAATAGAAGAGATGGTGTAGCACAGAGGCTAGGACCTAGCTATGAATCAGTAAGCTTTGCTTTCGAGTCTCACCTCTGTCACTAGAAGCACAATCCTATGCATGTTTAGACAGAAAAAAGTCCTACAACTCTCAGTATTCCCCAGCCAGGGATAATATTGACCTAACTTACAGGGTTGTAACTATTACAACTAGAAAATGCATATGAAGCCCTTTGAACATTTGAAAGCATTGTACAAAATTATTATTTAAATATTTAGAGTGCATGATAGTATGCCTGTTATAAAATAAACACAACACTTACCCGAAAAGGGATTTTTGCCAATTATTAAGACATTTGGCAAAGGCATCATAATCAATTGTTGCAATGTCTCCTATGGAAACAAATATAAATATTTACAAGATCCACATGAAGACTGACCACACTTTCCATGTGTGGTTAAAAACATAAAATACCTTTAAAATAAAGCACTCATTTGATTCTGTTTTAAAACATTCTTGTGTTCTAACATTATTGCTCACATTTTTTCTTTAAAAAGGTTTTGCATTAACTCTACAAATGTTTGTTTTCTCCATTAGCAGCTGAACTAGAATAATTAATCAACAATGTAGGGCAATCCCAACAGCTAATGCAGTAAGTTTACCTTTCTTGGGTTGTTTTATTTGCATACCAAGCTTCCTCCCAGCGCAATACACAACACAACAAATAATATATTATACAGATTAAAACCTCCAACCATATAATATGTAATAAACTGTAATATCCAGGGTCACATTTAATCCCAAAAGCCTGGATGAACAATTACATTTTTAACAGTCATCTAAAACCTAACCATATGGGAGCCAGACAACAGCATTCCGTCTATATCAGAGCATGATAAATTCCACCACTGAGAAGGCCATACCCCAAGTCACCACATGCTGGACTATGCCTACTGGTGGGATCACATTCTTAAAGCATGGTTTGATCAATTCTGGGAGAGGCACTCTTTAAGTACTTGGATATGCTACTGGGCCCAATTCAAGGTGTTGTTTATTTGTGTACAAAGCCTTAAATGACTTTGGACTTTAAGGTGACCCAAATTAGCTGCCCAGACTTTTAGTAGAGAGAAAAGCTACTTTTTATGCTGGCATTCATTTGCTTACAAAACTATAAATCATTTCTTCATTTTATTTACATTCATATAAGCACACTTTCTATTTCCTTAAACTGTTTCTTCAATGTGATAGATCACGCAGCCTGCGTGTGCTCCCACCTCACCCCGTCTCCCGATTATTTGTAGCATCAAAAAAAGGAGAAATTTTGCTTCTAAACATGTGTAGGCTACACGCACCTTGCTTGAAAGCAGAGCTGCACCCTGAATTATGTAGTGGGAGCGCAATTTTGCTTCCAAACAAGATGCATACTCAGTGATTTTGCTTCCAAACAAGGCCCTTGCATGGGGAGTGTACGCCTTGTTTGGAAGCAAAATCACTTTTTTTTTTTACTGCCACACCACCATCGAATCTCGCAGGCAAATTCCTTGGCACAGCAGGAGTGTGGCCCCCAGTGGGGTCAGGTGGAGAAGCAGTGTGCCCCCCCCAACACCTGGAATGTGACCACCCCTTCAGCAGATAAAATAATGGGAAAATACAGACATTTTATGTTAACCTCCCTGTATTTAAGTAAACAGTGAAGGAAACTTATTCAAGAATCCGTGCTGTATGACCACAGGGATTCTATGGCAGCAGCAACAATGATTCTTGCAGCTTATTTATTTATATTCTGCCTTTCTACATCCCAAAAAAGGAACACAAGGTGGCTTAGAGTAATTGGCTGAGTTGCTATGATATCACCAGAGTGAGTAAAAGCAAAACACAAATACCTCACACAAGGTAAACGTATACATTTCCTCTCCCTCCCTATCCTTTTTTCCTTGTGTGTCATGTCTTTTTTAGATTGTAAGCTTGCAGGCTGGGATCATCTTTCTTAACTTTTTGGATGAGGAGAGGATTAAAAATACTTTAAATAAACAGAGGTCAGGAAGAACTTCTAATGACAATGAAGGAGAGGGGGAGAGATCATTTTTTTAAATCAATTTGGGTGTTCTCAAGGTCTCCCCAACACCTCCAACATTAAATCCAAACTACTTCTCTGTCAAACTATCCTACACAAGAGAATCAAAGTTAATTTTCTCCCTTCCCTTCCCTCTTATTACTTGTAATATCTGAAGTCTATGTCTCCTTCAGTAGCACAGCTGCTGTTGAAACAAAAAAAATGTGTGGGAAGCCATTTGTCTTAAGTAGCTCTCCAACGGATCAGGCCGTTTTAACTATGGCAGAGGAACATAACCAATCTCAGAGGGGAATTTTGTTGTTGTTGCTCAACTACACTCCCACATTCTAAGGAGCACATATAGTATCCTATTTTGGAAACAACCATGCTGCTAATATAGCATCAGCTCAGACTACTGTAAAGTGCTCTACATGGGGCTGCCTTTGAAAACTGTTCAGAAACTTCAGCTGGTTCAGAAAGCTGTGGCTAGACTATTGACCAGGGTCAGTTACAGGGAACATACAAAGACTCCCTTGCTATAACAGTTTCCCTGGCTACCTATCTGCACTGTGTATGGCCTATAAAGCCCTATACAGCTTGGGACCATGCTACCTAAAATACCACCTCCTCCCGTATGAGCATGCCTGCTCTTTAAGTTCTTCTGGGCAAGCCCCTAAAATTAAGCTTTAGGTGCATGCTTATATATAATTTTTATATTATATTTTATTGTGTTTTTGTATTGTACACCATTTTGGTAAATCCCCTTTGGTAAGGGGAATATATACATTCATTAAATAAATGAATAAAATAGAGAAAGAATGGACTAAAGCCAATGGAAGCTTTCATAGAAAAAAATCACATTCTACTAGCCGCTAGGACCGCAGCAATAAAGTCTGAGCAGAAGGAATTCTCCCATGAACACATGCTGGACGTCACCTTCTTGGGAAGGGGGACTGAGTGCCAAGGCTAAAGCTGTGGAAAAGAGGTAGGCATCCTGGTTCCCTCTAGATGTTTTAAACTACAAAACCCATAAATCCTGATCACTGTCCATGCTTGCAAGGCTATGGGGGGGCTGTATATAAATGTAATAAATAAATAATGGCAGTTGTAGTCCAAATAATCTGGAAGGCATCAGGTTGCCTATCGGTGAGAATATTCCAAAACTACCTCTAAGCAGGCACAGACCCATATGAAGGACTGTCTAGAGAGTACAATGAAGAACAAAAGGCTACTTAAGGGATTAGTTTTCCTCAGAGGTATCACTAGGTCTCTCTTTTATTTGTGGGCCCAAAAGAGGTCAAGTAGTAAAGCATTTTTGGCAAGAAATGCTTATTGCCTAGCATGCATTGAATTGCAAGCCTGTCTAGGAGACACACTAACCTTTCCTCAATACTATGCAATTTCTTGCCTTATAAAATTGAAAATTCAGAACCTCCTATTATTATTATTATTATTATTATTATTATTATTATTATTATTTATATATATAGCACCATCAATGTACATGGTGCTGTACAGATAACACAGTAAATAGCAAGACCCTGCCGCATAGGCTTACAATCTAATAAGTTGTAGTAAACAATAAAGAGGGAAGGAGAATGCAAACAGGCAGAGGGAAGTGTAAACAGGCACCAGGTAGGGTGAAGCTAACAGTATAGAGTCAGAACAAACTCAATATTTGAAGGCTATAGGGAAAAGAAAAGTTTTTAGCTGAGTTTTAAAAGCAGTGATTGAGTTTGTAGTTCTCAAGTGTTCTGGAAGAGCGTTCCAGGCGTAAGGGGCAGCAGAAGAAAAAGGACGAAGCCGAGTAGTGTGAATATAAAATTGAGACACAAATTGAGACAGCAATCACAGATTACATATGAACCTAAAAAATGTAATATATTGAAGCTATAGTTTCCCAAAGTAATTTCCTTCACTAATTTAAAGCTTTGACGATTTAAAAAGTACAAACAATGGCATATAAAAACATACTGTGTCACAATTTTTAAGACAGTAAGTTCTAGAGATATAGCACAGAAGAGCTGCAATTTTAATATAAAGTGTTGTTCTGGACTGAAAATATCTGTTTTTACGGAACAGCTATAATCTAAAGTATCCTATGAATATTCTCATGGAAGTTCTTCTGTTCAAACTATACTGTTGCTGGACATCGATGACTGTAATCAGGAAAAATCCTCAGTCTAGACAGTACCTAATTCATTAAGGTTGGCGTATATTCCTTCAAACATCTGGCTTCATATCACAGCAGATGCTAACATATACACAGATCTGGCAGTGCAAGACTGTTTCCCTATACAACAGGGGCTTTGCTATTTGTTCAATACAAATGTCCAATTTTATTTATGTCCTATGTGATTAAGAGATTCATCCTCTTGCAGTTGCACACACAAACACATAGAAATGAAACATTTCTCAAAGCTAGACAAGATTTTAAACATAAAACCAAATAGAATGATGTAGTAAATTAAATATAGAATGTAACTAAATTGTATTAATATTCTAAATTAATTTTCTATACTTGGAAAAGTTCATTTCTAGGAGTGAAATCCAAGTGACGCTTTTATAGATTGATATTAATTTTAAAATTTAAAAGCACCGTAGTATAAGAAAATACTAGATCAAAAAAGATGAGCAGATCAAAGCATTATTGGCTGTAGTCAGGCAGCATTTCCAACACATTATAGTGGAATTTTATAGCTCAACTGGAAAATACTAAAATATACAGATACCAGGGGTAATGTGTTCCCAGGCTTCTGACAATACAATCATAACATTTCTGCTATGGAAATAAATGAAGTTTACTTTCATCTAATTATTTTAAGTTTACTGGGTAAGAATAGCTTCCAAAAATTAGAGCAACCATTTCAGTTTTAACAACTATTATTATTATTATTATTATTATTATTATTATTATTTATTTATTTATTTATATAGCACCATCAATGTGCATGGTGCTGTACAGAGTAAAACAGTAAATAGCAAGACCCTGCCGCATAGGCTTACATTCTAATAAAATCATAATAAAACAATAAGGAGGGGAAGAGAATGCAAACAGGCACAGGGTAGGGTAAACAGGCACTGGGTAGGGTAAAACTAACAGTATAAAGTCAGAACAAAATCAAGTTTTAAAAGCTTTAGGAAAAAGAAAAGTTTTTAGCTGAGCTTTAAAAGCTGCGGTTGAACTTGTAGTTCTCAAATGTTTTTAGTTCTCAAACTAAAATAATGCTACGTAAGGTCAATTACACTTTGCAACATTATTCTCAGAAGCCTAGTGCATTATGCTTAGTAGATGTTTACGTAGGTTTCAGAGCACATCTGTGAAATTTGACTGGTGCAGAAGGTTCACCACAGGCTGATATCAATATCACTTTATGACTGCAATGGTTGATGGAACTGCTTTAGCAGTCCATAGCCCAGTCTACTTGCATACACTCCCTCAACTATCCAACACTGGAATATGAAGCCAGCAAGGTCCATAATCTGGATGCCTGAAGCCCAGTGTGATAATCCGCTAAAACAGTCAAATCTATTTTTCATTCTCACCCCATCCAGGCATGACAAAATGAGGAAGCAAAGAAGATGGAATTGTCTGCTGCCAATTGTGTAATAGCCTACGTAAAGCAGCAAGATTTTGTTCAGACCTTTTATCATTTCAGACTATTCTCTGTGTCTAACTGATGGTTCCTTAAAACAGCCAAAGAGAAAAGGTAAAGAAGAACACCAGAAGTCAAGTCCATAATATCAACACTAATTTCAATTGTACAGTATTAAATATTTTCATCTCCTTCAAGAGAAATTTAGAAATCTACTTAAACTTAACAAACAATTCATGATTTAGACAGTTGTGTCTACAATTGCTTAACTTCCTTTTATTAATTTCCTACAAACACACATTTTTGAAAGTTTTTTCAAGATAAAAATTACTTACCTGATAGTATGACTTGATTTGCCTCACCAAAATAGACAAATTTTGAATTCGAAGTGATGCATCATTGTTAACTTTCTTATTTACTCTTTGACTGGCTGTTTTAGGGTTGCTGAAATAAAAAAATAAAAAAAAATGAAATACACGTGCCCATTTTCCTGAATTTTGCAGAGGAAAATGTATGGTTCAGCGAAAAATAAAGCTCAGATTTCCAGAACTAAGACTTAAGTCACATCCACATGTTTATCATGCAATGTAAACCCTGGAACTATACATCCATAAACTGTACCATGCATCGTATGTTTAAGGAACCAATGAGTAAAATGTTATGTGTAAAGGCAAATGTCATGTTTTTCATTGTCTGAAACTTCAACTTTTTTAAACCTCCAATAGAAGGAGTACCTTGACATTTATAAAAGATGAAGAGATACACTGAGCTAATTTCTACTTGTGTAGAATTGTACAATTGTACAATTGTAAATGAATACACAGAGCTTGTGGAACAAGACTCATAGGATGAAGGCAGTTAACAGAAAGAATCCAAGTGATATTAAAAATGCTTCATTGCCACATGTTGACAGCTGTTTCACACATGTCCTTTTTCTGCTTTTAATCTCTATGCTTACAAACTTAGGGACAAATACATGATTTTTAATAGCTTTTAATCTTAATAACTGCCCAGAGAGCTTCAGCTATTGGGTGGTACAGAAATGTAATAAACGAAAAATGCATACCAACGTGCATACAAATTTTCAGGCACATAAAACTGCATATGAAAATGCATACGAATTTTCAGATGGACCTTTATTTTTTTTTTAAATAAACCATTCACAAACTGATCCTGCAAGGGGACATAATGAACTTGTTCTGTAATTTTCACATTTTTTTCAGGTACATGAAACAGACAGATTCATCCATCCCTAATTCCCAGACCCCCATACAAGTAACTTGTGTTCGTACTTAAAACACCAATATCCACCAAAATCTTAACTCCACTGCAGTAACTAGGACTGCAAAGACAAGACACTTTACAAAGGTAAACAAAGGAGTTATACCTCAAAATATGATGCATGAACCTAATTCCTCTCTACCTCAAGGGATGCAGAGCACTGAAACACCTACCACCATAGAGTGTGTTCCCATCCCCATGCAATATATAAGGAAAGCCATGTCATAGCTAAACATTCATTTCCCAAGAGGTACTAGCAGCTGTAAGTATGTACTGTGCGGATAAGGGGATCATAACATGCTTTGAAAAAGGCAATGGACAGCACAGCCAACAACACCAAGTTCTCTATAAAATGGACCAACTGGTCAAACACTCCACCATATTCATCCTTGCAAGATGACAACCCAGAGATAACGTAGCAGGACAAAAAGTAATTGGCCAGAGTTCCAAGACAATGCTCTATAATGCAAAACAAGTCATCAACTGGCAAGTTGTTGCACAAACTCAGAAGGGTCATGGAATAGCTACAGCTACCATTTTGATGTTGTGTTTTTCCTCTGAAGCCTAAGCAGTACGGTTGTCAACTGGGCCTTTAATTTAACTTGGTGCATGCATGTATTGTGCATATGGGGAAAAGACTACCCCCAAAGGTGCATCTTTAGTACACTGCAAATGTGAAATTTGAACTGGGGCAATGGATTAGGCAGTGGCATTTGAACTTAAAGAATACTCAACTTCTTGTATAAAATGTAATAAATAAATAAATAAATAAATAAAAGCCAGTCCTACCAAAAGTACTCATCCACAAATGAGCCTGATCACTACTCCTGCATCATTAATGGTTCCGACCTTGCCTCTGCTGAAGAATAGTTCTGACATGCCTATGCATTGTATGTCATTAAATCAATCACTCCTGACGTAGTTAAGAGTACTGGGCTTTGCCTTTTTTCAATCAAGAAGCACATCTAGAACATGGGTGGACACCTCTACCACTAGGTAATTTGTAGTGTTACACATTCTTAAGAACAATCCTTTCTAGACGTTAAAACTGAAGCCTGCCTCCACTTGTAACTCTAAATAAAAATTAAATATCAGAATTTAGGAAACATTCCCTTAAGGCAGCCTTCCTCAATCTCAGGTCCTTCAGGTGTTTTGGACTTCAATTCCCATCAGTTCGAGCCAACATGGTCAATAGTGAGGAATGCTGGGAGTTGTTGCCCGAAATATCTGAAGGGCATGAAGTCAGGGAAGGCTGCCTTAGGCCTCAGCTAGACCTAACGTTTATCCCCGGATTGTCCCGGGGTCATCCCTGCCTGATCCCTGGATCCCCTGTGTGTCATTTAGAATGATGCACAGGGATGACCCCAGGATAAACCTTAGGTCTAGCTAAGGCCTTAGAGAAAGGAAAGGTTCGAGCATGATAAACAAAAATCTTAAGGTTTAGAGTTCAGTAAAAAATTAAGAGGCACTTTGTAAGGTTTGATGCACAACTTCATAGCATTCGCCTTCCTACCAGTTCTCTGTAATAAAAAGAAAATTAGCCATAGCATAGGAACAGCCATATGATTCCAATTAATGGTTCTTCTGTTCTAGTATCCTCTCTTTGACAGGGAATAGCAAGAATCAAACCATTTCCCAAACAACTAATTTACAAAAGAGAAGAACCAATTCAAAATGCAATATGGAGTCAAGGAATAACTTAATTACATCTGTTAAGTCACTTACATTAGCCAAACAGGACTATCTTTAAGACAAAGACTAAATGGGCACAAATAAAAACGTCAAGCATAAGAACAGTTGCCATTGGACCTGTCAGTGAACACTTTAACCTCCCTAGACATACAATCAAGGACTTCAGGGTGGCAGTTCTAAAGAAATTGAAATCAGGGTCTTGCTTGGAATGTAAGACTGCATAAGAGATTTTTTTTAAAAAAAAACACCACCTGATTGTTTTAATTAGGGGCTCAATATGGACTATGGTTTCTATGCACGTTATAAAGATTCTTAGTGCATCTTCTGATTTGTAACTGTTGCTTTAAGAGAACAGAATGCTTGCTGCAGATCTACTTGTTTAGCTGAGTTTTCAGACTCAAACCTTCCAGTTTAATTTATAGCATTTGTTGAAGTGGTTTGTAACCCATGAAAGCTCATGTTAATTAAAATCTACTGATTGCACAGCTTTAGTTTTTGTGTTATGGTTAGTAAATATAATTAAGTATCAAGCTAAGGAATTCATTACAAGAAGTGGTGATGGCCATAATGTAGTCTTCTTCAAAAGGGCATTAGACAATTTCATGGAGGACCAGACTATCAATGGGTACTAGTCATGATGGCTATATGTAAGCTTCCCAGTGCTATCTGGTTGGCTACTATGGGAAACAGGATGTTCAACTAGATACTCCTTTCATTTGAAAAAGCAGGGCTCTAACACTCTGGCTACAGTTTAAAAAATGTGAAAGTGGCAAACAAAAAATCCTAAATCTGTATTAATAAAATAATCTGGGTATGAGTTGTAAAACCATACCTGCTTTTGGCAAAGCTTTTCAAACTGGAAATGCCTTTTTGGGATATCAGTTATCATATGATAGTGAGAATTCTGTAGTAGTGAATTCTGTAATAGAACAGACAGCTACAATCTCAGCTGTTACTGATCAATTACAGCAGAAGGCCTTAGTCTTCCTAGCAGTAGCTGCTGCTGGACAGAGGAAGTAGTTTTCCCTGGGAGATTTTTTTGGCAGGAATCAAGGAAGAACCTTACAGTAGTGTTAGAAGCCAAGACATGCAGACAGAGAAGAAGGCTCTTCCCATGAGTCTGGCAGACTACGTAAAAAGCAGCAATTATTTCTAGTCTCAGTGGAAAGCCAACTGGACATAAACTTAAACTTGCTGATAACAGAGGAACTGCAAAGAAATAATCAGCAATCTACCCGACAAGACAGAACAGAGACATATCAAAGAAAAGTTGTGGGATGCTATATAAGACAAATATGTTTATGTCTACACCCACTCTTTTTCTTTAGTAGCCCCAGGCTTTGGAATGAAATCTCAGAAGAGAAGCAGCAATGCATTTCTTTATTAACCTTCCGGGGCGGGAGGAGGGGGGAGGGAGCATAAGGCTTACTTATTTAGGCCAACATTTCAGATCTGAGCTTCACTTATAAACTGTTTATTTTCCCCCTTGTTTCATGGTGTAACATTTGACAGTTTGTATTGCTGTTTTTGCTTTGTTTTTATGGCTATCAACAATTTTAAGTACTTCCTCAAATTTTTAAAAGGGTGGTATATAAATGTTTTAAATTAAGATGGTAGATTTAACCTACAAACCTAAACAGTAATAGCACAGACAGGGGGAAGCATGGTCATATTTTTTATCACAGCAGACTCAGCAGACAAGCTGGTTTTAAATGGAAAAGTGGTTTCCCTATGCTACCAGGAAAATTTATTTATTTATTAAATTTATATACCGCCCCATAGCCAAAGCTCTCTGGGCAGTTTACAAAATTGGATATTGTAAAAACTTTCCAAGACACACATGCACTTTTTCCTCACACACTATGTGCCTAGAACTGAGGCCCTATATAATAGTTTATAAACTTACTTGGAAACATGTTCCACTGAAGTCAGCAGCATTTACTTCTGAGTCAATACGCTTAGGCTTGCACTTAGTTCTGAAAGCTTACCTCTGTGTAAACACAGGCCGCAAATCCATTGAACTCAGAGGGCTTCCTCCTGAGTAAATGTGCTTAGCTTTGCTCCAAAGCAAGCACGTAAATGTTTGTGTAGTTGCAGCTAAGTTTAAATCTAACTAGAGATCTAGTTCTAAGTTATAATTCTTAGCTAAATTTTAAAAGGTTAACAGCTGATCCTTCTTATGTTTTAAGAAGGAACTGCCCAGAGAGCTTCGGCTGTGGGGTGGTATATAAATAAATAAATAAATAAATAAATAAATGTTTTCTCAGAACCGAGTCCCAGTCTGTCAGAGTTGAAAGCAATTCAGAAAACAGTGACTAAACTAATCAGGAACTCAGAGAAACTACCCTATAAAGAAAACTTACAAAGGCTGCCGTTTTTAAACAGAAATAATAAATGGCATGGAATTCAAGAGAGGCTTATAAAATCATAAATAGTGTGGAAAGAATGAATAGAAATTTCTGTAATTCTCATATTATTTTTATTACATGTATGCATACCTGCGAACCTGGGGAGCATGCAAATACATGTCAACAGAATCAAGACAAACAAAAGGAAATAAATATAATTGGGATTCATAATCACACACTAATTAAAGTTTGATAAAACTCAGGAAGAACTCATCTTTCAATGGCCTCTATCTGTGACAGCTACATGGAGCCTCCATTTCAGAGGCAGTATACCTCCAACTTTCAGATGCTGGGGACATGCAACAGGGCATGGCTATCATTCCATTCCATGGCTATCACTCTTATCTGACTAAGAATGCCGGATCTGCAAGTGAGCAAAGCAATACTTAGCTGGAAATATTGCACGAAGAATAGCGCTCTCTGCTTGTATGTATGAAGTTGCCTCATATTGGTCTATGTAGCCCAGTATCATCTACTACTCTGACTGGCAGAAGTTCTCAAGAGTTTCAGACAGAGGCCCTTTTGAGCTCTACTACCTCAAGGCATTTTAACTAGCAATACCAGGGATAGAACCAGGGATCCTCTGTCTGCAAAGCTGAAACTGGTGCAAAACACAGCGACAAGGCTGCTAATAAATAAACAAAAATAAATAACCAGGCCCTCTTTCCGACAGCACGTTACAGCCTTGATAAAAGGGTGCACCTCCTCCACCCCCAGTGAACATGACAGACGGGGAAAGAGCGATCTGTATGAGAGTAAGAGCCTTCTCTCCACCCCTCCCCTAATAGTTATGATACAGATCATTCTTTCCTCATTGCTGCTACCAGCAACGAAAAGCAATCTGTATTAGGATTGCTGGGGGAGGGGTGGAGAGAAGACTGATAATCAGTGGTACCAGAAGTGGTGGCAATGGGGGGGTGGGGTGTAAGAGCATTATGGGGGGCAATTAAAGGCCCTGGGAGGCACAGGTTATGCACTCCTGATATAGCTGTTAAACAATGAGGAGCATAAGATCAAACTTTGTGGGATCCCACAGGTCAAATGCCATGAAGTTGAGCAACCCTACTCACCAATTGCACTTTCTGAAACTGACTGTGCTAATACAGGGAGAACCACAGTATCATTGTGTCCCAAGCACCCAATCTGCAGAGGTGACTCAGTAAGATATCGTGGTTGATAGTATCAAAAGCTGCTGAGAGATCAAAGAGACTGCACGCTCCTATCTCTTTCCCAAAAAGGTTACCTGTCAAGGCAACCCATGCTGTTTCACCACCAAGCCCATGCCTGAAGCTGAAATGAAATGGGTTGAATGTTTTTAGACTTGAGCCACTGGCACATTCTAAGGTCTTGCCTAAGAAGGGGGCATTAGCAACTGGACGATAGTAGTTAAAATCCCCAGGTCCAAAGAAGATTTCTTACTGAGTAAAAATATAACTGCCACCACCAGCAACCATTCCAGCAGACTGAGCTGAGGGAGAGCAGGGCCATTCCACCAGCCCTGCTAAAAGATGTTTTCCCCCCTCTTCCCTCCTTACACCTCTTTCCTTGAGTGGTTGATTATGTATAAGCCACTCAGAGCGCCTTTTTGGCTGAGGAGTGGCATAAAAAGACTTCAAATAACTCTGCCCCAAAGCATATTTTCGAAGGGCGCAAGAGACAGCAGTGGGGAGGAGAGAAGGGAAAAGTCGCATTGCGCAAGCAGAAGTCCACTCACATGATTTCACCCAAAATTTCTAGCAAATAAATTTCTGGGGAATCCCTGATGTGGAACTACAATCTATCATTATTATCTATTTTATTTCTGTACCACTCAATAGCCGAAGTTCTCTGGGCAGTTCACAACAATTCACAAAAATTACAAACCACAGATACAAGATAATAAAACACTAATCTAATAGAAAGGACTGAAATCAAGTAAAACTCAAGACTGACTCCAATTCAGTTAGTTTAGCTTTAGCCCTCAGTGGCATTTTTTTTTCAAATACATAAGATATTGTAGGACCTCTAGGCTCCTGGTTTTCAGTACTAAGGACCCTTTAAAATGTTGTTGTACTAGTAAAGATTTATTGTTTCAACAAATGGTTACAAAAAGCATAATAAAAATAATGCTAAAACAAATCATACATTCTGCAAGGTCAGAAATTCTGCTCTATACATTTGGGCTGTAAGAACAAAGTTGGCCAATGTCAATACGACAGTATTGTTATTGCATGTAAACAAAAAAGTATATTCTTTCTGAATCGGACCAGCTGGACTTATTCTCCAAAAAACAATCTAATTTAGAACAAATTTGAGAATAGATAGGGCAATAGAACAAATAATGAGGCAGATCCTCCAGAGCCTTTATAATGGAAAATATCAGCTGTGGTACAGCTTTTCCTCACGTATCTAATACTTGATGCTATTTATGCTGCACTATTGCAAAACCACCCTTTGCACCACTGCAGTTAAAGCACATGCATCTGGGGGAAACGCCACAGCTCGGTGACCCGGTCCACACGACATGGAAGCAAATCGTGGGTTATTTAACCCATTATTTGTAGAGATGTACCCCACATGCAAGCCACTTCTACTTTCTGCAAGCCACTTCTACTTTCTGTAAACATCCTCCAATCACCCCAAATGAAGGTTGTGAGTCTGATGTGCAAACCTGAACCACTGGGTTGTTTAGGGGCTAAACAACACAACTGTTAACCCATGGTTTATTTTGGGGTTAACTGCCTGGTTGTTTAGCTTATAAAACAACCCAGTGGTCCAGGTTCATTCACAATGGGCTGATCGGAGGTTGTTTTACAGAAAACAGAAGTGGCTTGTGCATAGCCCGTCACACTGTGGGTTAATTAACGCCATGACGGGTGAACTAGCCCAATGGTACAACATATGCTGCACATGTATATTTGTTGTTCAATCCCTGGCATCTCCAGTTAAAAGAATTCAAGTAGCAGGACTGGGAAAATCCCAGTCTGAAAACATGGAGAGCTACTGACACACAGATAGTGTAAGACTAGATTGACCAATGGTCTGACTTCAAAAAAGGAAGCTCCCGAAATGTATGCCACAATACAAATATATGGGGATTCATTCCTGATGCCAGGGGATTATTTTCCATTGAATTTAACAGTGGCAAATTTGCTTTTTATAAATTGAAAGTCTAAAAAGTAGTCTCAAAACTGAAGAGCAAAATCATTGCTTCTCAAATATTTCCAGAACCAGAATAAGCTCCCTTCCCTGTATTGTATGGAATTACCGAAAAAGTATTCTGTATGAAACAGACATAAATCCCAGTGGCAATCTCAGTAGTCACACTATACATAAATTCTAAGGCAATGAATCTTACATATCTGAATAGCTCCTTTTGTAAGGTAGAAAATGAAAATGCTTCTCTGGCAAATAGCCTAGCAAAATAGGGCACATTTGTCTAGAAGTCAATAGGCAGCCCAGCAGTAAAAGATAGCCTTAAGCAATTTTACATTTAAGAGCAACCTACATATGACATGTTACATTAACTTCAATTGGGGAGAAAACAGACAAGAACACACACAATGATAATACATTAGTTCAAAAAGCATAGGAAATGGAGGGGAGTCTGTTATTTCTCAAAAGCTATCAGTGCTATAAGATACAAAATTCAGCCATCTCATAATCAGGGATTATGTATCTTTTTCATTTAGCAAAATCTATCACAAATAAATATGAAACCATTAAGCTATCTGATTTCTGAGTCTAAACAGATTGCAAACCAGTTGTGTCTCCTCCTGCCATCTGTACATTGAAGGAACTTAATGACAAAGCCTACTACTTTTCCGTACCGAATTTTTAATTTTTAAAGTATATAAAATACAACCTATATAAACCAAATAACAAAACAATTGACTCTAGTTGTCACAGTTCAACCAGACACAATATACAAACATTTTCTAGAAACACTCTTGATAGAATATATTCCAACATGTCTCAAAAGATTGCCATTTTTCTACATCAAAAATTGAACTTTTTGTTTTAATAGATTTTAGCATTCCACAGAATGTATGCAAAAAGGCATCTGCAAATGTTTTATACATATGACTGAAACTAAAACCCAAGAGAAAAACTATCTTATTGGATGTGCCGATAGCTTATTTCATTCTTCATTGGCAGTGTTCACATGTCACGCTAAAACATAGTTTAAAGAAACACATACTTTTGTTAAAGTGCTTGAGGAATCCAAACAGTGCATCGTAAAAGATTACACAGTATTATTTACTTGGAGTGCTTGGTTAAGATAGATTTTGAAAGACATTAGCACTCTGGGGTAACTGAATATAGAGAGGTGGTTTAATTCATGTCCTTCATCAGTGGTGGGCAACTTGGGGCCCTCCAGATGTTGGACTGCAATTCCCATCAGTCATAGCCAGCATGGCCAATAGTGAGGGACGATGCAAGTCGCCATCTAATATCATCTGGAGGACTACAAGTTGCCCACTTCTGCCCTACACAGAATCCAAATGCATGGTACAATCCTGAATAATATGGTGTATTTTTGCCACTATGTTCTTACACTGCTCCTTTTGCTGGAATGACTTCTTGGGCTCTTAAACTCCACTAAGAGGGAATCATATGTTCAGTTTTCATGTACGCTTCTTAACTACTCTATAGTTGGCCAACAGGATATGTAGTCACTCTGTCATTTGCTGCATGCCTAAAGTGAATGGCATGTGGCCCTCCATGTCAGCATTTGCCTGGAAGCTAAAGGGACCCTGAAGTAGTTGTACACAGATATATTACGGCCTATTAAACAAACAGTTGTGGGTTACAAACTGTAACTTGTGGATGTTTAGTCAACTGCTGTTCTGGAGCCTCCACAAGTCAAGCACTCTAGTCTTACTGCATGAACAATGAGCAGTCTGAGCATTTGCACTGGCTCTATATATGACTGTAAGAGTAAAATATAGTGGTAGGGTTGTCAATTTATTTTTTTAAAGAAAAATACAGTATAGCTCTATACCATTCCATATATAAATACTATGGAGCTATTGCATTCCAGAATAAAGGGATAAATAGATAAATATGTGTAGGTAAATATATGAAGTCAGATGATGCTTCAGGCTTGTGGGCTTAGAACCTTAGAAGTAAATGATTCTGCCATGATAAATGCAAACAAATAAATAATGAACAGAAACAAAACTATGTTCTTGTAACTGAATGCTAAAAGTATCTAAATTGGACCAACTCTTATGAAATACCGATTAGCAGAGCTGGTGACATGGCAAAGCTTTATGACAACTGATCATATGTTTCATTCAACATTCATTCCAATAGTATGCTTGTCCATGCAGGTAAACACGAATGATCCTCTGATTAAGATGCCAAAGTTGAAAGCAAGCATAGTGTCGCGCTTCACTAACTGTTAATACTGAGGGAAATCTGTGAGCCGATACAGAGCTTTGGCACATGTTCACACTGATGAGTTAAGGACATGTGCCAAGTTTCTCATTCACAGCTATGCTTGAACAGGCAACACCATCATCTTCCCTTAAGGAACTATTCATGATACAAGCTACCTCTCGCTGTAAAGCTCAGCTTGGAAAGAATTGCTCCATTAAGCCCACGTAAGAAGCAAGTCTTTCCTTTAAACAATTTTAAAAACAAAATGAAACTAGCTGGGTTTTTTTTTTATAGTATAGCTTATGCTGGACAGGCATTTTAACAGGAAAAAATAATTTAAAAGACATTCCCTTTCCATAAATGGGTGGGGAGGGGGAGACAAAACAAATAAATGAAAGGCAGCAAGAATGGTTCTCTCAAACTTTTAAATGACTATCAATATTTTCTTTTACTAAATAAAGTCTAATACTATTAAGGGTGCATCTGCACAGATGCTTCCTGTGATCTTGGTTTTGTGTCTCAGCATTAAATCATAATACAGGAAGTAAAAGAAAAAAAGGAGGTATGATGTGGCAGGAGGATGTCTTCACTCAAATCCATGCAGCCCACAATTCTCATCAGGAGAGCAGATGGGGGTGGGGGGAGAGAGAGGGAATATTAGTATATAGTGATCATGACCACTGAATAGGCGGAAAGACAATATCAGATTTCTAAGAAAAGTTCCATATTTTCATGCTTATTATATCCAGAAGGGCAGCTGTGTTATTTATTTATTTTATTTTATTTGTACCCTGTCTTTCCATCAAAAAAATTCTGACCAAAGCAATTGACAATCCTAGGAACTTAAAAGATCGAAACAGTAACAAAACAAACACATTAAAAAAAACACTGATAAAACACACAAAATTTACAGAAAAAAACAGCACCCAACCCAACAGATCAGCTTTCTTGCCAAAGGCCTGCTGGAATGAAAATATATTTGCCTGCTGGCAGAAGGACAGCAAAGAGGAAGCCAAATTAGCCTCCCTCGGGAGTGAGTTCCATAACTGGGAGCAGCCACTGAGAAAGACCTCTCTCGCATTGCCACCAAAACCACCTCTAAACACTGCAGTACTAAGAGAAGGGGCCTCCCTCTCCTGCAGATCTTTAAACCAGGGCAGGCATGTATGGGAGGAGGCATTTTTCCCCGGTAGCCCATTCCCAAGCTGTATAGGCCTTTAAAGGTCATAACCAGCACTTTGACTTGTACCCAGAAACAGACCAGTAGCCAATGAAAGCTGTGGTAACAAGGGAATCAAATGCTCCCTGTAACCAGCCCTGGTCAACAGATTATCTGGCCACAACCTTCTGAACAAGGTGAAGTTTTCAAACAATTTTCAAAGGCAGCCCAATGCAGAGCAGGTTAAAGTAGTCCAAATGGGAGCATGAGTCTGTTGCAGCAAAAACAAAGAGTCTTGTGGCACTTAAAAGACTTAACAATTTTATTCTGGCATAGGTTTTCACGGACACTGTCCATTCCTTCATGCATCTGGACACTGTCCACGAGAGCTTGTGTTGTTTATGCCTATTATAAATTTAGTCTACCAGAAGGTGTTCCTCCTCCTATATGCCCCATCTCTGGTGCTGCCACCCACAATGGTGCAGTAGGAGGAAGGGAAACAGCCTTCTCTGTAGTTGTTATTATTATTTATTTATTTATATAGCACCATCTATGTACGTGGTGCTGTACAGCGTAAAACAGTAAATAGCAAGACCCTGCCGCATAGGCTTCTCATTTTGTGGAATGCCAGGGAAAACTGCCTGGCCCCTTCACTGTATACTTTTAGACACCAGTTTAAGACTTTCTTCTTTCAACACACATTTTAGTCTTTAATCTCTTTAACTCTATTGCTGGCTCTTTAATATTTTTACATTTTCGGTTGGGCAGTATAGAGATTTGCTAATGAAATTTATTAGCGTAAGGGGATAGTGGTCACTTTCTTAGAGGACTTTCAGAGGGGGGGGGGAAATCATGTTTCCTTACCGTTGCTCTCTTCCGTGTTTGAAATGAGCACAATTATACTGAGAAGAGAGTAGCGACCGTGTGGCCTGTACATTTCAATGGGACAGAGCCCTCTAGTGGGCGTTTTACAGAGCAACCTCAGAAAAGTTGGGTTTTCTGAGGTTTATTTTGTGACACTAAAACTGAGAAAAGGAGCAAGAGACGCACAGGAGGCTGATGACATTGTCAAAAGGACCCGTGAACATCCATGAGTAGCCAGTTACGAGCGTGCTATAAATCGCTTGTTTAAAGAAGCCCATAGAAACAATAAGGGGTCCTGGAAAGACACAATTTACTTCTTGTCCTTATATTTCTTACAAAATACTTCTTGTTCTCAAGTACCAACATGGTAACTATGGTCTACAGCAAATATATTAACTGTGGATATACTATCAAGAATTATCCATTAAGTAAAACCAGAATAAAACTGGGAGGGAAAAATTCATAGTAAATGATCTTACATATTTTTTAAAAAAAATAAAATCAGACGACAAAGGATGCATAATGGTCTGATGATCATTTCTAGGCAAAATAAATAAGCATGATTTTAGAAATACTGATAACGAAAAAAGGATAAGAACACCCCCCCCAAGAGAATAGCCTCTGAAATACAAGCCAGAAATTTAACTCCAGGAAACACTTTTACATTAATTGAAACAGCTGCCTCTTCAGAGCAATACAAACTGCAAAGACAGCTTCACTATTGTTCCATTACATGTGTTCCTTTCTATAATATACAAACTTGTATTATTTAGTATGTTAAGCAAAAACAAACATGTGTTCTATTAGGCAGCCTAGGAATAAATGACTGCCAAGTGCCCACAATAAGTCCACTTACAACAATTTCAGACAACACAAATAGTCAGTTTTTAAAAATGCATCTTTTACTCAGAAACCGGAAGTGCAAACACCATTACTAGCCAATTTTTTGTGCCAACTATATGCCTCTATTAAAATTAGGGTGAACCTAAATGTCACAGCAGCAGTGTCAATTGTTTAAACACAGAACTGCTTTGATTTTTTTAAAAAAGAGGGAATTGGGAGGGTTATTTAAATAGCAGAAGGGGCATGTGGGAAAAGAGTCCAGAATCTTCCCTTTACCCATGATTTTTCCCATCAGCTGAGCTCTGATAGTAGAGGTGATCCCTGCTGCATGGAAAGTGCTTCTGGAGAGAGGGCTAAGCACTTCTAACTTGCATGTGACTTTTGCTGTTAATACTGGACTCCTCACCCTTCCAGAAATTTTGAGGCCATGGGGTAAAAATGTTCCTGGGTGTTGTTTATTTGAAAAATTGGAAATTTGGGGGGAAACGAAAAATAACCAATACTTATTTGGTGGGGGGCATTCTTTACAGATCTGAACTCACTTTGTTGCTTTAAGACAGCCTTCTCCAACCTGGTACCCCCCAGATATTTTGGACTTCAGCTCCCATCATACTCAGGCAGCATGAGTCAGCAATGCCAGTCAGCAATGCCAGTTGAAAACATTCTAGTCCAAAACATAGGGAGGGCTCCTTTAGAAACATAAAACAACCTTTCTGTTATTTAATGTATAACTTAGTTTGCTCATAAATTTATCATTACATTTTAAAACTTTTAAAAGTTTTAAACTTTTTTAAATTACAGTAAATTTGTAATTATTGTCTGAATAGATTAGAACCAAATTAAATGGCTGCTACAGCATCAGAAACACAGGAATCTATAGAATAAGAATGTACATTTACTGTCAGAAATGCACAATGGTGACTCTACTCACATGTTGGGAAACTGAGCATAAATGACTATCAGTAAAATATACTTTAGATCAATAATTTTTAATAAGGAATGAAAGAACTGACTATGCTGGGAATCTTAAAAGGATTAAAAAAAAATCCCCCATGGCTTCACTATTTCCAGACATTTTACATCTCTAGTCTTTCTGAAAGAATGTTCTTATTACATAATTTTTAGAAATCCTTTTTGGGGAAGTAAAAGCTGGTTAACAATACTTTGCCTTAAATTCTAAAAGAAAATATTTCATAATCCTAAACTGTTAAATTTGGGGGGGGGGACAAAAACAAAGACTGCCTCAGAAAAAATGGGGGGGGGTTATGGATATTATAATTCTGGGGGTTTTCTAGGCCTTCACATCTCTATTTACTCCATAATAGAGGTGCCTTCTCTGCTGTGGCATCCTGTCTGTGGAATGAGCTCCCTAAGGAGGTTCGCTTGGCACCTACATTATATGCTTTTAGACGCCAGGTGAAGACCTTTTTATTCTCCCAGCATTTTAACAGTCCATGAATAAATTTTAACTTGGTGTTTTAAATTTGTAATTTTGCATTGCTGCTGTTTTTATCTGGTTGAGCTTTTATATTGTATTTTATATTATGGTTTTATACTGTTGTTTTATACTTTGAATGTTTTTAATTTTTGTGAACCACCCAGAGAGCTCCGGCTATTGGGCGGTATAGAAATGTAATTAATAAATAATAAATTAATAAAATAATTGGGGCAACTCTTCCACCATATCTAGTTTGGACTTTAGTCTGTTGGCGATAGAAAAAAAATCCTCTGAATTTCTTCATATTATGCTAGTTTATTTCACTCAGAATCTAGACCCAGCAAGGAAAAATATAGTACCTTTAAGCACTAATAAACTTCTTAAACCATAGGACATATTAAACATTCATGAAGGCTTAACAAGAGCCTTCAACACAACTGACCTAGTTATGGGAGCTGGAATATATAAAGTTGCCCTAACAGTGACCCACAAAGGAAATGTAAACAACTAGTGCTACTGGAATGTTTGTCTGAACGGAAGCTTTACAGAATGAACAACTAAAGAGGGAAAGGAAATTTTAAACAGATGCTCTGGAGTGTTTATTAACATCTATTATATTCAAATCAGTATGCACTTGAGAAAGATCTCTTTTGTAAAAGAACCAATGTCTCTTCAGACCCTCAACACAATAAATAAGCTATTGCATCATTATTTCAGTCTTTCAGTGTCTCCCTCAAGCAATGGCTAGTATGATTAAAAGCACAGCAGTTTCAGCAATGTAAGACATAGTATACATTTCATATGGCAGCTTTATTCAGAAATAAGTTTAATTATTTCAAGGGACCTTTCTTCCCAGCACAGGGGCCCCAAAGTGTGGCCTCTGGCTTCCTAACTCCTAACAGGGTTGCTAGTGCCTAATCTACATCAAGCAGGATATTGAACAATAAAAGTGGTATGAAAGCGGTATATAAAAGGCAGGAGCCATACTACTGCTTTATAGTGGTGTTGAAATGCACTGACAACTGTTGGGGCTCATTGACACATATCATATACTGCTTTCATAGTGCTATATCCTGCTTGGTGTAGATTAGGCCTCAGAGATCTCATGTTAGGAATACTTTTACAGAAGCAAAAGAGGATGCAGCTGAGGCTTCCTCGTACTTTGCTCAGCCCCCCAGTCTTGTTGCACATACTTTCCTCCTGCCTTCTGGTGCATTCAAAAGGCAAGAGCGGGGAGAGGGTGACAGGGAGTATGAGAAGCTGCTGCACATCCTCTTTTACTGTTGTGAAACTCTTATCAAGAGAGGGAAGAGCTTGGACTAAAATGGAATCCAAATGTGGAAGGCTCTGTTGAATTTAAAAATTTACTCTAAGGCGACCTTCGCTATCCTGATGCTGTCCAGATGTTTTGGGCTACAATTCCCAGCATACCTAACCACTGGCCATGTTGGCTGGGGCTGATGGCCACCAAAGTTGCCAAAAAATCTAGAAGACGCAAGGCTGGGGAAGGCTCCTCTAGATAGAGCAAAGGCATCAAAGTCAAACGAATCAGAGGTGCACGCACCCCACCCAGCAAATGCCTAAGAGCTGCACCCATAGCAATTTAATTTGGTTTGTTTGTTTAACCTGAAATCTTCTGCTTTCATGAAGAAGGGGGGAGTAGTAGGACCTATTGTTACCTTCTAAAAATATCCCTTAAAACGTGCTGCCTTTCACATCTTGCTTACCAAATTATCTTCACCAGCAACACTACTGCCCCCACATCTGCCAGCCTCAAGGCTCAAACACTCACCAGCTGTTCCCATCCAATCCCTTTTCCTACATGCCATACCTTGCTGTCCAAAACAGCTGCCCGCCATATCCTGTCAGACTAAACATCCCCATCATTCAAGCCTCCTCCTCCACAGGCCAGACACTACTACTATCTATTCACACCCTTCCTCCTTGGCTGCAAATTCTGGAAAATGGCAAATTCCACTTTCTCGGATAGCAGCATTGCTAATTTAAATTGGAAATGGGAGAGTCCCTTGAGTCCCAATACTGGGGAAAAGGCAGATATAAATAAATATAATAATACATTTGAGTGGAAGTAGGTAGTAGCACCCATCAGTAGGTCAGTCCTTTTGTCCTACTGAGGGCATTGCTTCCTAGCCCTGTACGATTCATTGATTTATGTGGAGTATGGTACAGAGGCTTTGGAATACTAAAGGACATGACAAAACCCGCTGACTGTTATGTTTGACAGCTCTGCTCCAGTGCAACCCTCTGCCTGTTTACTCAAAGTAAGTCAGAGTGTTCAACAGGTTTACTCTCCAGTTTGCAGTCTTAATGAAGTTTTTTGGACTATGTAACATAATTAAGTCACCTCTGTAACCCTCAAGACCCAACCTAACCACTTAGCAATCCATTTATCTATCTTTAAGTACCTCAACACTACCAATCAAGAAAGAAGTCTATTCTAAAAACAAAAATGTTAACTAAATCTAAATGCTGCAAATAAGGAAATTAGGTACATTGATGATCCATGCCAAAGGAGGTAGGAGTGGCCGTATCAGGAAGTCATGCAATTTTAGGCTAGGATAAAAAGAATTAATAAATCACAGCCAAAGGAAAGCTGAAGCTTATTAGTTTTCTGCAGTACCGAAGAAAGTCAGCAACACTAGGAAGATGTTGGTTACTATGATAGAACCTTTCTAACCAAAGCACTATGGTCTCTTTTATAATTATTAAGACGATGTTTGCACTGAATAAGGAAAGGCAGCAAGATGTTAGTCATTCACAGAGTAATCCTACACATGTCTACTTGAAAGCAAGTAAGTAATTCCCAGGAAAGTGTGTATAGGATTGCAGTTCAAGTGATTTTTAGTTTAATACTGAATTCCCTAGTTTAGTAATGTCTAGTTCTGATGAAAAACACACTTCCCTATACATTTAAATATAACCAATTTACTTAATGCTGTGCTTCCACGTTCAGATTAGTCACAATGCTTTTCAATGAGGATCCCACTGAGTCATATCAAAAAGGCTCTGCCCCAACTTTTCAGTCCTCCTTGTTAAAGAAAAGTAAGCAAATACCACACAACTGTAAATAGTTGTTTTTGTAAATCTGGTATTAAACAAATCTGTTTATGGTAACAAAAGCTAAGGCCATCTTCCAAGCCTATTATATTAACTGTGATATTGTGCTTCTTTGAACTATGAACAGGAAATACATAAATTCATAATAGCAATAGGAGGATTCCACCTCTAAAGCCAGTCTAAAAATAATTTTAAATAAAAATAATAAAATAATGATATTAGACTATTCTATAAGAAATCCAGTATTAATGATTTGCTACTAATTATTTGATTCTTGAAACTTTCCAGATTTCGACTTGCTATTAAGCAAAACCAACCCCTTTCATCCATGGGTGGCATGAGTGTCTTGCAGCTGATTCTTTATTTGTAAAAGACAATCAGTTGACAGGATAGTTCTTGAAGATTGTTACAGCACTATAATGACACAGTAACATACACAGATTCCACCCTCATGAGAATACTCAAATCATGATTTGCAAAACCTGACAAAGCTAGTTGAAGAAAAAGCCAGAGAGGTATTCTACTGGACTGGCTTTTAGGAGTTTGGAAGGTTTCTGTATTTCAGAGAAAGGTATTTCCGATTAGAAGTCTATTCATGGCATAGTAGCAGAGTAAGAATATGTGCTGGACTGGCAAGTTCACTAACAAACATCTGTCGATATTGGAGCACACAAGGGTAGCTTTAATACACAACTTTAATACATAACTATGGAAGAGCTATTAAGAACATTTAATTCTGATATCAACCAGCCTGTTATTTAACATCTTATGCTGAGGACCTTCTCCATGTACCTCTTCTATCAGAGGTACAAAGAATATCTATAAAGAAGAGAGCTTTCTTGGTGCTGCTGCCCTTGTTTATTATTTATTTATTGCATTTCTATACCACCCAATAGCCGAAGCTCTCTGGGCGGTTCACAGTTATGGAATGTCCTCCCCAAAGAAATTTTCCTAGTGCCGATGCTACTATCATTTAGATGCCAAGCAAGAATGTTTTTATCCAGTTATTTTAATAGATTTTACTGATTTAATAGCTCAACTTTTATCTGCTGTTTACTTATTTTGTGTTTTTTCTATTGTTCTGTGTTGTACTCTGTATGGTATGACAGGTGGTATAAAATGTTTTACATAAACAAAGTGAGTAGCCATAGATAGCAAGTGCTTGCAGAGCATCTCTTTCCCTGATACCTATTCAGAGCTTGTTCGTACTCTGAATTGGCTTTGTGATATCATCATTAATCAAATCTGCCTGGCTATGTAGCAGTGTGACCTCACATTCATTGCATGAGCCCTGATTAGCTGGGATCACATAGTGAAAGAAGGAAGTGGTGCCAACGAAGCAGCAGAGAACAAGAATATAGTAGCCATGAACAGACACGAATAAGCAAGGGATTGGGAGGCATTATGCACCTCTCTAAACATACCATTTGTATCAGAAAATCTATGTAAGTTAACATTTGGTACGTTTCTACTCTAAAATGTGGCATCTACATTTAGATGTAAATTACCCTTTTTGTGTGCAAAGTACCTAGCAAATTGTACCACTGATACCCAGAACAGCTCTGATTAAATTAAATCAAGAAGTTGCCATTATACAGACACAATGGGTTGCATCCAACAGTGTCATTCCACTGACAGAAACTGTTCTACCGTAGAACCAGGAAGAGGGTAATTCCCCCTATTATTATTATTATTATTATTATTATTATTATTATTATTTATATAGCACCATCAATGTACATGGTGCTGTACAGAGTAAAACAGTAAATAGCAAGACCCTGCCGCATAGGCTTACAATCTGCCCTGTACACCCTCAAGATCAGCAGTGGAGGGCTGGGGAAACCCTCTAGAGCAGTGGGCTGCAGGGAATGGAGGAAGAGGGATAAATTCCCAATCTGCTAGCAGACTTCCACTAGTGCAACATTAGATTTAAGCCAATGATAGCAGAAAAGTGTGATTTTTATATCACTACTACACTAGTAGCATGATAAATCAGATGTGAAATGTTTTTTCTGCCACTGCAATAGTTTACCTACACCGCCGCTATACCCAGTACTGCCTCTACACCCAGAGAAGATCTGAGAGAAGTTTTCTAGACACTACTCTGTCATTAGCCTCAGTCAACCTACTATCCAAACTGGAATATCAATCAAATAGCACCAACAGTAATGTACCAAGCATTCTGGATGCCATCTGAGACTATAAGTGTCGTGAATGAAATCATCATAGTGGCTCACCTCATAGAGCTCATGGCCAGACCTACACCAAGCAGGATAAAGCAGTATATAAGAGGCAGAAGCCAACCAAGCAGAATACAGCACAATGAAAGTAGTATGAAAGCGCTATATGGTATGTGTCATATGAACTTTGCATATAAAGTGCACAGTTGTCAATGCACTTCAATACTGCTATAAACAGTAGTGTGGCTCCTGCCTCTTATATACTGCTTTCATAGTGCTATAACCTGCTTGGTGTAGATCTGGCCCATGACAAAGAGTAATCTGAAGTTTGATAAAGTAATGATCTGACTAAACAACAGTTGAAAAAAGACTCCCATGTTCAAACTACTACAAGTTCTTACTATAGACATTCATAGAAAACAAACACATTTCCTTTTTAAGACTTAGAGCTTTCTCCCTCTCTACCACAGGGTCATCTCTAGAGAATTTACTATGTTTCTGAATATACTGAAAGTAATCTCACAATTCAACTTCATTAATGGGCAAAGGTTTGCCTGTAATTTCAGCTTCCAAGCAGTAATATTCCTTGAAGTTTCTTCAAGTGTCAATGAACTCTAACCAAACACTAGATTTATTTACAAATTGTCCACTGCTAATTGTAGGCATGCTTATTTGTGAAGCCATTGAATGCACTTAAGCCAGAAGGATTTAACAACATCTTGTTGCTGCTCATATTTTTCACAGATGTTGATTCATGCATAATTCCCACATGTTGGATCACCAGTCTGTGAACAATAGCTCTTCAGCAAGCATATAGGACACATCAGAAATTGGGACCAAGAGTGTCTTGGTTACAAATCCAAGCCATTTCAATAGTAGATTCTGGCCTAATCTACACCAAGCAGGATATTGCACTATGACAGCTGTATGAAAGCAGTATATAATAAAAGGCAGGAGCCATACTGCTGCTTTATAGCAGTATTGAAGTGTACTGACAACTGTTGGGGCCCAATGACACATACCATATACCACTTTCATACCACTATATCCTGCTTGGTGTGGCTCCTGCCTTTTATATACCGTTTTCATGGTGCAATATCCTGCTTGGTGTAGTTTAGGCCTCTCTCTCCAAAAAGAGCAAACCTATTTTGGCAATATTCAGCCCACTATATCAATTCCAAAAGTAGTTTCTTGAATGTTACCATGAAACTACTGTGAATATTAGTTTTCAACAACTTAGTATTTTGAAGTATCTTACCATTAAAACAAATAAAGCGAGCATTTGCTTCTTTCATAGAAGTCACAGTACACCTTTATAAGATTAACAAAAACTCTCACCCACCCATAAAATAAGATTTTGGTTTTTCCACATAAATACAAACTAGGGGACAGACTACTCTTTGTAATGATCATTATACAATTCATGCCACTTGACCCCCACCTATTCCTAAATAGGTGTGTCTGAAAGCCTTCATACTTTTGTTCTGAGTTGTGTTTCAACATGCTGTACTTAAGAGAAAACTTGAAAGTAAGCTCAGTTGAAATCAATCGGATTTACTTCCAAATAAATGCATTTAATATCAGGATGGAAATGTAACTGTGTTTTGTCTTAAGATACAGCTGATCAAAATCAGGGACTTGAGGCCTCACATACATTGTATATGCTGGAAAGTAATGAACTATCAAGTCTGATCCTACAAAACATGCTTTGCAGCAAATAAAAAGTGTTGAGCATGTCATAAAATAGGGGCAGATTACTATTATTAACCCTTTATTGAACAGAATCCCTTGTTACATCTCCCTAGTATTTCCTGTCTCTCAACTTCTGCTGGAATAATGCAGCTAAATATAAAATTCCTCTGAGAATCAGAAGCATTTAGAAGCAACACATGACTATGCTATATAACTAAATACAGATTAATACCACAGAAATATGTTAAGGCACTTAACTGTGTTCATCGGGAAGCTGAAAATGTTAACAAAATTAAACATATTCTTAAAACTATCTCTAAGAGTAGTATACTGAAGATTTCTTTAGGCAGCAAAACAGAGTAGAAGAACTTACATTTGGAGCATGACTTCATTCAAGAAGACTCCATCCACAAGTGCAACATATTCCTCCAAGTTGGTTGCATTTCCTCCAGCTAACGGTCCAAATGTCTTAACCTAGAACATAATCATCATCACTATAACATTGATTCCATCTCAGTGTCTATACTCAACAGGAAATTAGAGAGAGAGAATGGTACTGAGCAGTGAATAAACGCTTACCCATGTAACAAGAGGGCTGGATATGAATATCTCCAAAAGAGGTGTGAATATCTCGTTTTCCATTTTTTAAAAAAGCAAAATAAAAAAATCCGATTTTTTTTTTTTAAAAAAAAAAGCACAGAAGACGGCAAGAGGTTCCCTTCGTTGTATTAATTCCGTGAAATGCTCCACGACCTCGAGAAGATTATATCCAGGCTAGCTCCACAATAAAATTCAAAAAGTAGTCAGGGCTGTGGTGACAACAGGGGTTGCATTATCCTCCTCGTCCAAAAAGGGAGCGATTGCGAGGCCATCGGCGTTCATTTTTCAGTCCCGTCCCCTCTTACAGCTGTCTCTGACTGTGACTCCCTTTCTTCCCTCTGTCTCCGCGCTGAAGGGGAAGGAGAAAGAAAGGAAGGAAGGGACCCTACCAGGATCCTACATCAGCTGCACAACCTACCGCCCGCCCCTCTTCTAGGCTGCTGCAACACCAGCAAGCGTGTGCGCGCACACACACATGCAAGGCGGGGAAGCCGGGCAAATCCCAGGGACCGCTCACCCGAGCTAATTTTGCCCCCCGGCCACGCAGAAGCGCGCGTGTGACAGTCAGGGCAGAAATCGCATCCTCCCTCTTCCCCCCACCCCCACCCCCCAACAAGTCTCCCTTATATTCACGCTCAGAGGAAATCGCTCCCGTGTCCGAACCAGTCTGATTCTCCCCCTCCCCCGACGCCGCAAACGCCGGCTCCTTCACACACACACACACACACCCGAGAGTGGGGGGTGGGTGCGGGGGCTCACGCTCAGCTTCTGTCAGGAACAGCACCTCTGTTCTCCAACGGGGCGCCCCCCACTCTAATATATATGCAGCTGCTAACAGAAAACGAAGCAGGACCCCACCCCCTTGCCTGGTCCTTAGAGCTCGCCCTTCATTTCCCCCCCTTTTTTTTCTTTTGCTTTAAGAATAATCAGAGCTCCAGCCAGCCTCTCCCTGCCACTGCCTTTTCCTGGGTGACTCACCAACACCTCAGCCCCTCACTCACTTCCCCACCCCACCCCCAGCCAGCTGCCTCCTCAGCTTCCTCTACCCTCCTCATGCCGGGTTCCTCCCCACCCCCCTCCCCGGTTCCTCCTTGGCTCCCCCGTATCTCAACTGCGGTAGCCCTTGTTCCAGCCACTCCCCAAACCTTTCCTCACGCCCCCCCCCCTCTTCTCTTTACGGACTAATTCCTCTCTGGCGGGCGCACACCCACTGCCTTTCCCCCTAAAGTAACGGCTCCCGAGCTTCAATCGGACCGCATCACTCGCACACGCGCGCACCCGTCCTTCTTCTTTTCCCTTCCCTAAAAGAGAAGAAACTAGAGGGATCCCTCCGCAGCACGGGAGAGAGAGAGAGAGACTTCTTCTTTTTGCAATCGCGCCGTTTTGGATTTTATCCCTCCGCCGCTGGACTGGCAGAGGAATTAAGGAAAGGGGAGGGGCGGCGGCGGTTGGGGAAGGGAGAAAACCGCTGCATGGCGCGCGCGCAAGAGCCGGCAGCCGCTGCAGTAACAGGCGGCGGGAGCGCGCTGTAGGAACAGGAGAGAGGGCGAGCAAGCAAGCTCTCCCTGAGGGGTAAAGGAGCTGAGGGGATGCAAGGGAGGGGGGGATATATGGAAGGGACAGGATAGGGATGTTGTTTTCTTCATATCATGTCACCACCTGGGCAGGAATTGGGGATGTGTGTCATTAATTCCCTACAGGATTGCGCTCGAGGGAAGGAGCTAAATGGATCTCCACCTCACCCCCATTCACGAGGAAGGGGCGAGGTGTGTGGATTCTCCCTGTGGCAAGAATTGGGGCTGGGGAGGGGGCGAGAAAATATTGCGTTCTTCTCTTAGAAATGTCTCTGGATAAAAGAAGTGTCTCTGGGTATTAAGATTATGGGTGAAAAGGATTGATTCCATTAACGAACACTTAAATTTACTTCAGGATAACACAAAAGTATTCATAAGAACGTAAGAAGTGCCCTGATGCTGGATCCGACCAAGGGTCCGTCTAGTCCAGCGCTCTGTTCACACAGTGGCCAACCAGACATCGGCGAGGGACCAACAAGCAAGACATGGTGCAACAGCACCCTCCCACCCATGTACCCCAGCAACTGGTGCACACAGGCTTATTGCCTGGATACTGGAGGTAGCACATAACCATCAGGGTTAGTAACCATTGATAGCCTTTGCCTCCAGGAATTTATCCAACCCCCTTTTAAAGCCATCCAAATTGGTGGCCATCACTACATCTTGTGGTAGTGAGTTCCATAATTTAACTAATCGCTGTGTACTTCCTTTTATTTGTCCTGGATCTCCCACCAATCAACTTCATGGGATGACCCGGGGTTTTAGTATTTTGAAAGAGGGAGAAAAGTGTCTACCTATCCACATTCTCCATACCATGCATAATTTTGTACACCTCTATCATGTCTCCCTTTAGCCTCTTCTTTCCCAAGCTAAACAATCCCAGTTGATGTAACCTTCCCTCATAGGGGAGGTGAAGGCTATCAATGACTACTAGCCTTGATGGTTGTGTGCTATCTCCAGTATTCAAGGCAGTAAGCCTGTGTGCACCAGTTGCTGGTGATGGTGTGTGTGTGCTGTTGCACCATGTCCTGCTTGTTCATCCCTGGCCAATGGCTGGCTGGCCACTGTGTGAACAGAGTGCTGGACTAGACGGATCCTTGGTCTGATCCAGCATCAGGACACTTCTTATGTTCCATCCCCTTAATCATTTTAGTTGCCCTTTTCTGCACTTTTTCCAGCTCTATAATATCCTTTTTTAGGTGTGGTGACCAGAAGAGACTTTCCGCTATCCACAGCCACGTACACAACATATGTGGGTGTTATTGAGTGGCTTCCGTAGTTTATAGTCATGAATTATTATGGATGCTAATCTTTTTCGGTTCAGATCCAGGAGATGGGTGTGTCTCGTTCAAGGTAAAGTATGTGTGTGTGAGAGACTCACCACCTCCTCAGTCCCTCACTGACAGGGCTCATCTACACCAAGCAGGATCTTGTACTATCAAAGCAGTATACAAAAGACAGGAGCCACACTACTGCTTTATAGCGCTATTGAAGTTCACTGACAACTGTTAGGACCTATTGACACATTCCATATACCGCTTTCATACCACTTTCATAGTGTTATATCCTGCTTGGTGTAGATGTGTCATGAGCCCCAACAGTTGTCAGTGCATTTCAGTATCACTATAAAAAACAGTCACCTGGGTGGGATGTGCAGATGAAGAGGTAGGGCAATGCAGATGAGAGCTTACGCAGTTCTCAATGGCCCTCATCAAATTCTATGGAACAAAGTAAAATGGGCTGCAGCCTGAGATACAGTTCAAAATGGCAGATATAGCCCTCACACACACACCCAAAAAGGTGTCATGAAACTGATTAGCAGTAGATTTAGAACAGACAAAAGAACAGCAAAAAAAGTGTTTTGTGTCACCTTAAAGACTTAACACATTTATTAGGGCATAAGCCTTTATGAAATAGATGCTGCATGAAGTGTTATCCTAAGTGAGCAGGTATTGTGAGCTTAGAGGAATATGAAATGCAAACAGTATTACATTTCTGTGACAATTTCCCCAGTATACAGCTACTTTTATATTCCCTCCATCATAATGACAAACATTTCAATAATATAATGTGAAACTGAGTAGATGTTATCTCTGCACAAGTCCCTACTTAACATTAAAATGGCAATATTAATTTGATCTTTTCAGATGGGCTTATGTATCTGAGAAAACATGCCATTTAATTGTATAAAATTTTGGTGTGTTGTGATAACTAGATACCTAAACAGTTTGTTAACATATTTGTTTTCTCATACATGAAAGTAATTCCGAACATTACTTGGCTGCAAAATACATATAGTGAACCAAATATACATTGATCTGGCAGCAGTTTCAACAGCAGCAGTAATGCTAATTTTGCCCACCCATTAATGTGGGAATTCCTCCATTTTTGATGGGTGTCTGTGGGAAGGATCCAACATTGTACCCCTGCTAGTATTGTCGTGCTATTGTAAACCAACATTTGCACAATGTAAATAGCATAGTGGGGGGAAAGTGGTGATTTGCTGATGAAATTCACTAGCAAATCAGGCTTTTTCATGTGGCACTTGTTACATTGCACAAGCATTGGTTTATGCTAGTGCAACATCATTAACACTTGTGTTGGGACACCATTGGATACTACCCGATGTTCCACAAGTTTTCTTTGACTTTGTATGCAAAAATAAATTACTGTGGATGAAGCAAGTTTAATTCAATCAGCCTTGGTTTGCATTTTCTTGCTTGGGCTTGGGTTCCTCACATTCATATATACATAACCAAAGCCTAGCATTTTGGTGGCTCTGTAAATTCATATGTCATTTGTGTTTGAAGCTCTATATACACAACCAGATCCTTTTAGTAGTCATAGAGTACTACACTGGTGGGCTTTTTGTTTGTTTGTTTGCAAGGGTGGGCAACTAGTGGCCTTCCAGATGTTTTGACTGATAACTCCCATGATCCCTCACCATTGACTATGCTGGCAAGGGCTCATGGGACTTGTAGGGGAAAACATCTGGAGGGCCACAAGCTGCCACCACTGGCCTAGGGTCTATGATGATTATTAATTACAGATCACTAGTTACTAGTGTTAATGATCATTGCAATACTTGGTAGTATTTTTATGTTACAATGAGTGTCTAAAATGTAGTGAATCTAAACATTCACATGTAAATGCTGACAATTCCAGATAAAGTTTGTGAATAACAGAAAAGACATATATCCCCATTTTTCAGATAAACAGAACTGGATGTGAAGATTATAAGAGCTTTCCTTTGGAGTTAATAGCAGCTTGTGGGGGTGCAATTTTTATCAGTGCCACAGCAGGGGAGGAAAGAGTTAAACTTCCTCACATAGGCCATAGCTAGACCTAAGGTTTATCCCTGGATCATCCAGGAGTCAAACCTGTTCAGGGGATCCAGTGCTCAGGCAGGGGCGAACCCTGGATGATCGCAAGATAAACCTTGGGTCTAGCTGTGGCCACGATGTGATCTTGATAAAACTGGGGCCCACACATCTGCTTTTTTTAAAAAAAGATATTTGCTAATGGACTATATCTGCAATTGTTAGCATTCACACGTGAATATCAACACTTCTGTTCAGATTTTCACTCTGACAGGCATTTCTACATCTCCCTTCCTGTCAGAAGTTAATTGTTTGTATTTAAAGTGCAGAGTAGAAACAGGGTTGCTACAGAAAAGTAAATTAAACCAAGTGAATTGATTTGCCTAGGTGGTTAACATTATTAAACTCTCAAGCACTGCATTAACCTAGAGGATTAAATGTATTTAATAGTCACGTGTGCTTATATGCTGTATTGATAAAGCAGTTTACAGAAAATCTCTCATGAGACAAGAGACCTAATTCTTTCTCTTCATATATGACAGGAGTGAAACTATTTATCAATTTCTGTACCCACCGCCTTACAGCTTTTTATCTAGGGCTCAATGTAGTTTTAGAACCATGCAATAGGAACTAATAATTGGAAATAGTGAAAAGCAAATATTTGGGGGGGGGGGAGAACCAAGTAGGGTAAAATAGCTAAACAGATTATGCTTTTAACCCAAATAGCTGGATGGTGTAAACGTCCTAATTCTTCAAGATTAGAATGAAAAATCCCCTTTACTGACCTCTTCTGTTATCCGTGAAACAAGAGAAAATCTTTTTGTGAAATAGGGGAAAATAAATTACAAGTTGTAGGAAGCCTAGCTTTTAAAATTAGTGTTTACTTTAAAGAGACAAGGGAAAGAGAGAGAATTAATGGTGTGTAGATCAAAACAAATATGACAGATTTGTTTGCAAGGATAGGATTTTATCTTTCCTCTTTTAATCAAATGTGGATCTCGCCAGAGACAGATCATCTTTCTTTCCCTTACCCGCAAATCAGATCTTCTTGGAAGAGTTTTTATTAGACTCCAGTTGAAATGTAAGTCGGGGTGGGGGTGCAGGAGAAAGGGCTTGGGAAGTCTTGGACTGCTAGAGCAAAGATCTGGTGATACATGAGTGAAATAACTGCCAATAAACTTCTAGCCCTTAGAGGCAACTACAAAAGCATTTTTGTAGAAGCCTGAATAACTCACCACTCAGCTTTCTGTGTCTGGCAACAGTATATAGTACATAATTGTGTGCGCAAATAGAAGGAACTTCTTTGGCTCATCAACTTGTAGGCTTTCATCAAGCAACAATGACTGTAGCACATAGGTCATTTCCTGGTTTGTCAAGATTCACTAAGGGGCGTTGCTGATAGAAACATCAAGTCACAGGCTAGCATAAAGGAACTGCCCCCCTTGGAAATAGTTCATGCTGAAATCTCAGATAAAATTAGGAAGGTGTGGTTATCAAAACCCATGTACACAGGGCTTGTTTTCAGCTCTCACAACCGCAAGATTACTGTGGGATTTTTAACAGTAGGTATCTGCTGCTGATGGAGATTGCTGTTGATTGATTAGTTTACTCTCTAGAGGATTATTAGAAGAAATGATCCAAACTGTTGCTTTATAATTGTGTGGCAAATCTTGAGGCCAAAATAAGGTTGAACTATCTTATCCCATCCTATCTATCAGTTTCTAAGCTTCCTTCATATTGTGTGATCAAGAAACGGAACCCCACAAAGTAAAGCAATCTGCATTCTGGGACACAGTTGAGGAGGGGCTGAATCTGCTTCTTATCCCAGAAACTTGCATTGATATCCCCAAGTGGATCCATTCTTTCTTCTTCCATATATTATTGTCGTATACACCTATGGAGAAATTGCCTACCACCATTGGCATCAGTGATCCTGTGAGGGAGGGCAATATTCTTCTGTATCCTCCGGAGGGACCTCACAACATATACACATATATCCCACTCATCCATGTTAGGCATTTTTCTAACCCTTTATAAAAACTCTTTAAGGGAAAAATGGAAACCAAATAATTTGCTTTTTATGTTTTGCATGTTATGGAAAGATCCAAAATGCAGGAGATTATGCCTTTACATACTCTTTTGGAAGATTCGGAATGAACTGCACCTAGTTTTAATAAGGGAATTGAAACCCAGAGGTCAACCAATCTAGTCTAATATAAAGTAGGATTAAGCATGGGTGGTTTTAATCTTTTTATATATTGGGCTGGATCCAATTCTGGCTGTTTGCCAGAGGAACAGAACCACAGGGGGAATGGATTTCCACACACCCCGTGCCCCAAATGTGGTTCAGAAAGTTGGGAGACATTCTGGAGCAGATTTGGGGTGCATGGAGAGTCTACAGGGGAGAGGAGAGCAGAGCAAGGGGCAGTCCCATTTTGTGGGCAGAGCCTACTCATGTGACTTTGGATTTAACCTATTATCGTTTAATAGGGCATTTTTAATGCTGATATTGAATTGCCCTAGGGATGGAATTGTTCAAAAGTCTAAGATGATTTTAGACATCTTTTTCTCGAAAAGCACCCCCAGCCCTCTTTGCAGTATGGCAAATTACTTTTGAAACTGAAGGGAGATTGTGACATGGAATCTAGATTAGCCATTGAAAGGGGATGGGGAGTCAAATATATTGCTTGGCTAATGCAAATCTGTAAGCAGGTTTTTGGCTCTCAGCCAAATTTAATTGAATAACAAAAAGTTAAAGCATGCACAAAGGATCTTTATCTGTTCTTTCCTTGAAAACAAAGATGATAGGATAATTTCCAGGAGTACCATATAATGCAGCAGCTTTTAGTAACTTTCCTATACTGGTTCAGAGCCCCATATGCACTGTACCTCTATCTGTCATTAATGATGAGCAAGGGTATGCCAGAATTCTGGGTTAACGTTGAGTGGGAATATGGCTAGTGTCTTATTAGAGGCAGGATGACTGTGTGTGTTGGGGCGGGAGTTTGGTCTGTGCAAAATATAGGTATGTCACTAGGAGAGTAAGCCAGGAGGAAAATATTGGGACAAAAGAGTTAAGAGCAACTGCTAAAAAAAAGTCGGGCACTTAACCCGACTTCTTTGTCTGTCGAGGCGTGTCACCCCGCCTGATTGGTTGCCATCAGCTGGACAGGGAAGGAGCCGGACCTCCAGGAGCTCAGGTATTTACCACCCCATGGTAAATAAATAAAAAATAAAAACGGGGGGGGGGGGAGAGAAACAGGCTCATTCCTCCCATCCCTGATTTTTAAAATTTATTTTTTATCTGTACCTGCACAGCTTTGCAGATACAAATCATCATCATCATAATCATCATCATCAGGGGGAAGAGAGGAACGGAGCCCATTCCCCCCACCCAAGTTTTTAAAACCTGTATCTGTGAAGCTGCGCAGATACAGATAATAATTTTTAAAATGGGGAGGGGGAAGGAATGGGCAGTCAGAGGGAGGAGAGGTGGTTCGGGTGCCCTAAATCCCATCCCTTCCGGTGCTCAGCACAGCAGCAGCTGCGTTGGAAAGTCCGTGCTTGCGTTCTTCCCGTACAGATGCTGGAGGCCTAGCGGCACCAAAGCACTGCCGTCAAGACAGGGGCCATGTTAGGCATTTTAAGAAAAGGAATTGTGAATAAAACTGCCAGTATCATAGTGCTTTTTTACAAATCTATGGTGAGACCACACTTAGAATACTGTGTACAGTTCTGGTCACACCTACAAAAGGATATTACAGAGCTGGGAAAAGTGCAAAAAAGGGCAACTAAAATTATTAAGGGGCTAGAGCATCTGCCCTATGAGGGAAGGTTACCACAGCTGTGATTATTTAGCTTGGAAAAAAGGAGGCTAAGGGGAGACATGCTAGAGGTGTACAAAATTATGCATGGTATGGAGAATGTGGATAGGGAAGTACTTTCTCCCTCTCTCAAAATACTAGAACCCGGGATCATCCCATGAAGCTGATTGGTGGGAGATTCAGGACAAATAAAAGGAAGTACTTCTAAACATAGCGATTAGTTAAATTATGGAATTCACTACCACAAGATGTAGTGATGGCCACCAATTTGGATGGCTTTAAAAGTGGGTTGGATAAATTCCTGGAGGAAACGGCTATCAATGGCTACTAGCCCTAATGGCTACTACCTCCAGGATCCAAGGCAGTAAGCCTGTGTGCACCAGTTGCTGGGGAACATGGGTGGGAGGGTGATGTTGCACCATGTCCTGCTTTGTGGTCCCTGGTGGACAGCTGTTTGGCCACTGTGTGAACACAGTGCTGGACTAGATGGACTCTTGAGGCATGTCTACAGCAGCCCTATAACCCAGGATCATCCCGGAATCTTTCCTGTGCATCCAAATGCCACACAGGGGATCCTGGGAGCAGGCAGGGACAATCCCTCCATTTTCCTGGGATAACCCTTAGGTGTAGAAAGGGCCCTAATCTGATCCAGTATGCCACTTCCTGTGTTCTTATGTTTATATTATTCCTTTGTGCTCAAAATTCCTCACTTAAAACAATTATGTGATAATTAAAATTCAATTCCAGCATGTATCAAAAATAAGATTTTTGCTTTAAAATTACGCAGGTAGACCGTTTGCCTGCCATCATCAATATTTTAAAGTTAGCCTTGGCAGGCATAAAACTCTGTGATGTCACTGTGGAAAAAGTCTGCTGATCTCACCAGAAACAAACAGAAAGAGGCTGTTTTTCTCCCTCTTGATGTTTCTACAGTAAAATCGCCTCTGACATATGTCTCAGGGGCACATGCAATTTGTCTGTGGTGGAGGGGTGTTCAGAGTCCTGCAGGATGGGACAAAGTATTATCTATCTTCTAGAACAAAGAACATTTCAGATATCTGTTGAGTTGGTGGAGTTTTTCAAACTGGCAGAAATGTGGAGGGAAAGGCAACGTAGACCGAAGGCAAACTCCGGTGCTCAAACTCTGGTGCTCAAACTCCGGAGCACCAGAGTTTGCCTCTTCCTTTGCCATCGGAGATTTTCAAACACCAGAATTAGTAGAACCATTATTTTAAAAAGGCCAGTTCTGACTTTGTGAGAACTTTGGATTAGTTCTCCCCCCCTTTTTTTTTTAAAGGTCCAAAGAAGGAGGAAGTTAGAAAAACCACAATTTCCTTTTCTCCAGCAGAAACACCAGGCAAATTGGGGTGGATCTGCAGCTATTACCAGTACAGAAAGTAGAAACAAGATAGCCCTGTTTGGTACAGGAACAGAAATGTATAACCAGGGACTGTCTAAACATTGTCTTTGTCCCGCAGTGGTTCCAAACCAGCAATGTATCAATTATATGACACAACCACTGATTTGGAACCACTGTGGGGCAAAGAGGCAAAGATGTGCAGGAGAAAAGTCAGGGACTTACCCCAACTTTTCCTGCAGGAGTGAGGTCAGCACAGCTCTTCCGCCGTCTGTCCTCGCTCCGGCACTGCACCAGGTGCGTTCCCAGAAGGCTACCTTGGACTGCTCGCTAGAAGCCAGGGAAGGGGCGGGCCCAGTGAGCCTAATGGCTGCTGGAAAACCCACACTGCCTCTCTCCATCAAGATTGCTCGCTGCCACCCTGCAGCAGTGATACCATGGGGTTTGGCGGCAGAGTGGCACCAACTCCATGCTATGAAGGCAGCCCCCTGGGCTCACAAGCAAACAGGAGGGAGGGGACCGGCTGGATCTCTGCAGCAGGGGAATGAAGGGGGAACGGATATGAGGAAGGTAGGGGAAAGCTTTGAGTGCATCCAAAGCAGTAGTATTTTGAACAAGCAGCTTCTAATAAGGATTTTTAAAATATTGACACACACTTTCCATTGCACGGAACCGTCAAGGAAGCTTAAGTACATGGAACTAAAACAATCATCATTAAGTAAAAACAGTTTAATAAACAGCCATAGGCATAAGGAGAGCAGCATCATTGTTACATAGGAAGAGATTTCAAGTTACAGATGGAAGGCCCTGTGCAATATTTTATTTTGGATTGTTTTATTATAAACATGAAGAGCAGTATCCAATACTGCCACTACCCCTTGGCTCATTCTGTTGTCTCTGCAGGACTAACTTCTAGTGCAATGAGAAGCTAACAGTTCCTAAAGCAACCCCGGAAACAAGTGGAAACGCTCATTTCTGGATAAGGACAGGTCAGTGGAGCTCTGTGAGCTCAGATGAGCTGCCTCATTCTGGAAACAAACATTTCTACTAATTTCTGGTTGCTCCAGGAACCGCTAACTTCTCATTGCTGTAGCGATGGGTCCTGCTAGACCATAGGCACTGTGCTGCCCATAAAATGCTTTGTATCAACTACTTACATTCAGTCCACGCTTACATGGCCTACATAAAGTATACATACACAACAATACAAAACAAATAATACAGAATAGACCTGAAGTCTCCACATTTTACATTTATAATTTACAAATTATAATCTATAAATCTAGAAACTAATATTTATGACAGCATTGAGAAAGTTTTGTTTGAGTAGATGTCCATATTGAATTTGGAATAAATGGAGTCCAGTGTTTCTCAAAAGTTTCCTGATGTTGCCTCCCATCATATAGGTGCACATAGTCTGCGACTAAATAACAAGTCTTCCAAAGCCGTTTATTCACACATGGTACAGTAGGAAGACGACACCATTTAGAAGCAACTAAAAGCTTTTCTGCTATTAGTAACTACCACATTAATTCCAAATGTTCAGTTCAAATTCATTTTTAAGTACCCCAATAAGAGGAGGGCCAGGGTCTCTTCTCAATCATCTCAGAGTGCAGGACATGGAATAATGGGCTCAAGTTACAGGAAGCCAGATTCCATCTGGACATCAGGAAAAACTTCCTGACTGTTAGATCAGTATGACAATGGAACCAGTTACCTAGGGAGGTTGTGGGCTCTCCCACACTAGAGGCATTCAAGAGGCAGATGGACAACCATCTGTCAGGTATGCTTTAAGGTGGATTCCTACATTGCGCAGGGGGTTGAACTTGATAGCCTTATAGGCCCCTTCCAACTCTACTATTCTATGATTCTATGATATAATGGAGATTTAATTGTAAAAAGTATCCAGTTATTAATTATGTGAGTGAAGTGATGTTTTTCCATTCTTGCATCAAAATGAGGGTTCACAGTGAAGAGTTCCAGGGCTTTGGTGGCACAGTGGAGAAGGTCCTGTCCCAAATGCCCGTCACCTGCATTTCTGTTGCGGTGGTGGGACATGGAGCAAAGCCACCTCAGGAGAACTCATTAGGCAGGCAGGATGTGATGCTGCAGTCCATGTGCCTCCCAGGATCTGTCAAGCTTTGTTTATTTTTATTATTATTATTATTATTATTATTATTATTATTATTATTATTATTATTATTCATTTATATAGCACCATCAATGTACATGGTGCTGTACAGATTACACAGTAAATAGCAAGACCCTGCCGCTCCATTCCTGGGTTGTTGCTTTCCTTCTTGTATGAAACATGTGCCTCATTAATTAAGTACAAATCTCCCCAGCCTGTGTGGCCTAGTCAGACTTCTTGCATTGTCCTTCTTCACAGTCATTGTCCCGCCCATCCTCCTTCCTTTATCAGAGCTTTTTTCCTTCTTCACGCTGAATTTGCTCCAGTGTACCAGTGCACCCGTTCACCACTGATCTTGGAGGCTAATTTCTTTTTTATTTCTTTTAGCAAAAGTTAAACCCTAGCAACCTTTTGATCCGGAATCTGGCTACATTACCATTTCATCCACCTCGCTTCCATTATTCTTTTCATGTTGATATATCATCTTTATTCAGGGACACTTGTTTATGAAGCTTATACTCTACTTTGCGGCCATGATTTGCTGCAAAGCGAATTACAATAAAATCCACAAAAACGGTACAATTTATTAGCAAAAAGTAGAGGTGTTTATGGCACTGTCTCCTAGACCTTGCCTTCATGGTGCTGCTCTGCTGCTGCACCCTGCGATATTGCTGCTGTGGGGTGACGGCGAGTAATCTTAACTGGAGGAGGCAACACGGGCTTTCCAGCAGCCATTCGGTGTGCCGGGCCCACTCCCTGCCCTTCACCCAGCTTCCGGTGATCAGTCAGAGTTTGCCTTCTGCCCGGGAACACCCGCAGCACATTGTCAGCAGGAAAAATCGCTTCAGCAGGAAAAAGTGGGGTAAAAGTGGGGTAAATCCCCAACTTTTCCAATGCACAGCTTCTCAGGAAACCCCCGTGGTAGCTGCGAGGTGGCTGCTGCATTGTATAACCGATGCAGCGTCACTGTGGGCCTTTTAAAATGTATAGACAGTCCCCAAGCCCTTGGAATCAATTTCATAGTTCAGGTTCCAAGCCCTTCCCTCTAAGGAGGAGGCAGAATGAGCAGCCAATGGGTTTGCTGAAAGAACAGATGCCACAGAAGCAGGATATGGGGGCATGGATATAATTATACAGGCAGTGTTATTTTAGGGCATTGTTTTTTTAAAAAAAAATCTTGCAGTTCCAGGAAGAAAACTATTATTATTATTATTATTATTATTATTATTATTATTATTATTAGTATTTTATATCCCGCCTTTTCCCCTATACTGGGACTCAAGGCAGCTTTACAAATTAAAACATGTACAGTTAAGACAGAGTTATACAAAAATTAAAAAATAATAAAAACTGCATACATATGAAAAGCAACAAGGAACCACACATGCATACGCACACACGCCAAATAAATTGAGAGACCTATACCTGCATGCAACAGCAACGCGTAATGAATATGAGTTTTACTATGTTTTCTGGCTTTCATAGACAGCTATATACAAAAGGGTGTGTGTGTGTTTTTTAAAATCCTTTCAAAATTGGATTTGTTTGTATAACCAGTGCTTAATATTTAGAAGAAGAAAAAGTTATTCTAGGTATCAAATCTCTATTGAAACACTGCCTGCTTACCTGATGGCCTTTCCATATAGCCATTGACATGTGGAGACTCTGCATTCACAAAGTAGGGAGGAAAATGCACTCTCTACCTGCTCAGGGGCACTTTAATCTCCTCTTGTGTTCCAGGATTGAGCTCTGGTGTAGAAAATAGTTCTGAGACCTGCAACTAAAGTTTTGGCTGGTGAGTTGCAACACCCAGCCCCGTGGTGGCTGTGAATCTTTACTGTGTTAGTTATATGACACAGCTGCAGATTCTCAGCCATCGCAGGGGTTTCCCATGAAACTGCGCTCTGAAAAAGTCAGTAACTTACCCCAACTTTTTCAGTGGGAACAAGGTCAGTATGGCTCTTCAGCCGTCTGACCTTGCTCCTGAGCTGATTCAGGGGGCGTTCCAGCAATTGGCTGCTGGAAACCAGGAAGAGGGCAAGGCGGCAGCTCTGGAATGTGGATGACTGCTGGAAACCACGCGCTCCCTCTTTGGTGTCAGTTAATGCCACCATGAGTTAATTAACCTGTGGGGCTTAGTGGTACGTGTGGGTGCTTATTTTGATTATTCAAGCTATGACTGGAGTTTGTTGTGTCATGTGAATCTGGTGAAGTTGGGTTGTTAGCGTTGTTAATCTACCTAGAATCCATGGGCTGTTTTAGGGTTGTGAGTGGTTAACTATGCCAACAACCCATTCCTGCTGGGTTCACAACGCAACAAGCTGAAGTTGCAGCGTGAATACTCCAAAGCTGGCTGGTGCACGCTAGCACATTTTGCAATCCACTGTGATTTAATTAATAAGCTACGGTGGGTTGCAGTGATTATGTGAACTTTTTCTCTCACAACCTTCTTGTCCATCTATGTTTCTCCCTTGGTCCTCACTTTTTCATTACATTCTTTCTCTCCTGTCCATCTCTGGCCTAATCTACACCAAGCAGGATATTGCACTATGAAAATGGTATGAAAGCGGTATGTATAAGGCAGGAGCCACACCAAGCAGGATATAGTGGTATGTGGTGTGTGTCAATGGGCAGCAACAGTTGTCAATGAACTCCAATACCGCTATAAAGCAGTAGTGTGGCTCCTGCCTTTTATATAACACTTTCATAGTGCAATATCCGGCTTGGTGTATGCCCTGATGCATGCACTGTACAAATTGTGGCAAGGTTATATTGCCACAAGTGCAATACGGTATGTAAGATGTAGGAGATGCGCCCTGTGTACAACACAAGTCTACTAGAACATAATATCTTACAGTTTCCTTGGTGAAACAGATGCCTTTATTGTCAGTTTGGCCCAGATCTTTCATAAGGGATCACCTGTGCTTGCACATTGTGAAATCCCCATTGTGACATCGCTGAGAAGAAAATGAATGGGCCATTGCCTACTGCTGCCTTAGTAACTGCAGCTGATTTGCAGCATAGGCAACAACAGTGCCAACAGAGCAGGACGGTGACTCTAGGTGATTTGCATTTGCAGATACTCTAAGGGAATGCTGTCTGTTTAAACAGGGAATCTTAAATACAGAAGCTGCAATTGCTGCAGAATACTGCAGCTTTTTATTGGCAAGGGTATGTAGATGAGAGACCCTATTACTCTGGTGCTCATTTAGCTGCATTTAGCTGCCTATTTGCTTGATTAAAGGAGCTTGTTCTTACCTTTAAAGCAGGGGTGGGAAACATGTGGCCCTTGTTATTGGACTGTGACTAAAATAAAAGGCCTTGACATTGGGGGTACAGAATACCTTACTAGCTTGTTTGTAGATGACAAATTCCTTGTCTCATCAGATCCAATATAATCTCTACCCGAAAAATAGCAGGACTGGAAATAAATTGTAACAAATGTGAAATGCTCTGTATGAATAAACCTTCGGAAATCCATCAGCAACTCAAGAAACTCTCAAGGATACTTGTAAAACATAAAAAAGTACCTAGGAATTCAGATTCTCCAGAATTTAGCCAAACAAACACACCCACCCCTAAATTTTAACTCATTTGTCATTCAAATTACACAAGAAATTAAAAAATGGAGCAAAATTAACCTGTCCAGCTGGGGAAGATAGTAGTGGTAAAAATGTCCTTGCGATCCACAGTGTCATTCCTCTTCCAGTTCTTCCTTGTGGCAATATTAGACAAATCTATGCAAAAATGATAGAGCCTACAGAATGACTTTATATCAGAGATGGGGAACTTTTGGTCTTCCAGAGGTTTGGGCCTACAACCCCCCATTAGTCCTATCCAGCTTAGCAATGGTGAGGGATACTGGGAGTTGCAGTCCATCAACATCTGGAGAACCCCCCATCTCTGCTTTAAAGCCTTTAATAGTCTGGTCCCCATGTACTTTCTCTCATATGAACCTCCTGCTCCTTGAAGTCATCTGGAAAAGCCATGCACCATATTCCTGTCTTTGCTGAGGTCAGAACTGAAAAGACGTGAAACTGGGCTTTCTGTGGGCTTCATCCCACGTACCCATTTCCCTCGAATTATCCCCATAGTGTAAAGCTGTCATTGTTGTTAGCTAAATCACACCCTGGGCGGCAGCGCTGCTAAGATCCTTTGCATCAGGCCTTAAGCTGTTCAGGGTTTAAGAATAAAAGATCAGCACTTTGGATTGTGCCCAGACGTAATTTGACAATCAGTGTTGGTGAAATGCACTGCATGCCACAGATGTCACTTGAGCATCTAGTGACATTGCTGGATCGGGATGAGCTCAGCATCTCCAGCTTATCTGGAGTGAGCTTTAGTTTATTTGCCGTCATCCAATTCATTTTTCATTCCACACACCAATTCAGCACCTCCACTGTCTCTCTTGAATCTAACAAAAAACAGAAATAGAGCTGGGTGTCATCAGCATCCTGATAGCACCTCACTTGGAATCATCAGATGTCGTCATTGAGTGGTTTCATGTAGATGTTGAACACCATAGGAGCTAGGGCTGTGCGCCACCTCTAGTCAAATCCGAGGTGAGGGAGGCTAATTCGGGGCAGTGCAGGGCCGCTCCCCCATAGCCACCCACTTGGGAAAGCTGGCATAAGGCTGGCTGTCAGTCCAGGTGAGTCCGTTCGACTCACTTCCCTTTCTCTCTGCACTCTCCCAGGCCTACCATTGCTGCCACCAGAAATGATCTGCAAACTTGTCCTCCTGAGAACCAGGACGCAATTTAAAGTTATCACAGGGACTCTTTACTTTTAGTATATCTATGGCTGTAAACTACTGTGGTCGTAATGGCTGCTGTAGTTTGTGTCCATAGATATACTAAAATTAAAGAACCCTCGCAATTACTTTAAATCATGGCCTGGCTTTCAGAAGGAGGACACGTTTGCAGTTAAGTCCCAGCAGTGCCTGCAGCTCTGGGTTGGGGCAGTGAGGGGGTGGTGTGTGGGGTGGTGTTGGTGGCAGGCGAGGGGGTGGTGGGGGTGGCAGCCATCCCACCCCCCAAAGCATCCTGAGTCAAATCAGGGCCATTTCTGAAGCGGCTTCCAAGACAAATCGGGGGCTGTGCACAGCCCTAATAGGATCTAGAATGGAACCTCATGGGTCCCCACTAGCATAGATACACAGAGTTGAGCAATTGTTTGCCTGCAGCACTTTCTGGAGTCTTCCCTCTAAAGCAATATTAATTGTACCCCTTGATTATCTGAATAACAAACCCTCTAGTTCAGTGGTTCCCAAACTTTTTCAGATAACCTCCCCTTTGGTTGCACAAACTCATGCCCACTGCCCCCTACCCTCCACTATAAAAAAATCATTATTCAGAATAGTGGTTTTCAATGACCCACTAAGGAAGATAATAACAATAAAATTCAAAATAGTAACAATTAATTGAATATTTATTCAAAATCCAATTAAATTTTTTAGTTTATTCAATTAAACATAATTGATGAACTTGATCCAGTGATATCATCTTTTCAAAGTCTGATAGTCATTTAGCAAGAATATTAGATATCACATTTAGTAACTAGGGTAGAGTACCTCACTATTCTGTAAATTCTTAATGTGATGGATGTGCTTGAAGAAATTATACCAATTTCCCAATGTCTGGTTTAAAGTCACTTAACATGAGTCTTAAATCACCATGTTTAGTAATCTGGAGTCAATTTCTTTGCTTGGAGAGAAGTAGGCAGACCACACTAAAACCACATTCTACCAAATATGATGTTGGAAATGCAACCAGGAACTTCTGAACCACTCTCCATAGTGCCTGAGGTGGGTGCTTCCCATTTAAAGGGGCCACACTCCTCTGGATCCTGCTGGTCTGGGCACCCAGGCTGAGCAGTGGCGGCTGGGCGGAGGAGCTGAGAATGAAAAAGGGGGCGTACTGCGCGCAGCCCCTTTAAATGGGAAACACCCGCTGCAGGCTTGCCAAGGGAGGGAGGGAGGGAAAAGAGAGCAAATGCTTCTGTTTTGCAGCCGGCGTGACAGGGCACACCAAGCAGGGTATGTCCCTTCATTAGCGTTTTGGTGCTTTTGAAACATTTCAATTCACTGTTAAAAGGACTCTTCTTAAATGATATTAATACCTGTGTAGATTCTTCCCCTATATGGCTTGGGACCAAACTATCTTCTCCCATAAAAATGTCCCTGGGTTTTAAGACCTTCTGGAGAGGCGCTTCTCGGAAAAGACCACCTGAAGCACCCCCCTGTCGCCCCTTTGCCTCTTAGTGCTCCCTTGTCGCCCCTTTGCTTCTTAACGCTCCACTATGCAATCCCACCGCCCCCAAGGGGGTGGTACTGCCCACTTTGGGAACCACTGCTCTAGTTCTTCTCTGAGATAACTGATATGGCATAGAAAACAGAGAGATTGAAAAAAGTCAAGGTTCAAGAGCATACTTACTGTATTTATGTTAAGCAGTTTTATCCCATTCTTCAGCCAAAAAGGCTCCCAGAGCTGTTTATACTTTATTTATTTATTTGTTTGTTTGACAGTTTACAACCTAATTCTAAAAAGGCAAGACCCAAAAGGAAAAAGAGAGGAGGAAAAAAGCAATTTCAAGCAGAAGTTCTTGTTACAGAGTTCTTATAATAACAAGCTGGGATGGAAACTGTTTAAGGAGAAGAGGCACATAGTCAATGGAATGGCCCTGCTTCCCTTCCCTCATTTTGCTGCAGCCTGATGGGATTCCAGGGAATACATCTTGCCATTCTATTTACATTTGGACACCTGAAACTCCAAACATCCAGTGTGACATAATCTTTCTGGGACAAAAGTGTTATTAGAGTAAATATTTTCAGTTCTAAATGTTTAGATTTTGGGAGGAACTGAAGAAACGTTGGCATACTTTTGCCATGAATATAAATTAGGATGTCAAATAACTCCTCAATCTGCCCAAACATGAATGTTTTTTTTTTTTTAGTAAATATTTAAAACTTCTAACGTATAGGTTTCCCCTCATATTTCCTCACATAAATTTGACGTAGCTGTGTTTTTATATGGTAGAAATTTTGCCAGTCTTTGAGACTCAAGTATCATCATGCAAATAGCAATAAATGTTTAGATGGTTAAACTTTATATATCTAAATTTTGTTACAGCACCAGAGTGAGCATTTCTACACCAGGCTAAAATCCTACAACTTTACTGGGGCTTCTGCTTCCGGATATCTTGTGGGATTAGGTTGGCTCCTTTCCATGTGATTTCCCTTTTTTCTTTTCTATATGTTTTACTATGAAGCCACTAGATGGTGCTGTATTATTTATTATTTATTTATTGCATTTATATCCTGCCTTTTTTCCTTCAAGGAACCCAAGGTGGAGTACAGAATCCTCCTTTCTGTTTCATTCTCACAACAACCCTGTGAGGCTGAGAGTCTTGTGATGGGCCCAAAGTCACCCAGTGAGCTTCAATGGCCGCGTGGGGACTAGTATTTGGATCTCCCTACTCTCAGTCCAACATTCTAACCACTACACCACACTAGGTCTTTATTTGCAATAAACCAGCATTTCGTCAGTACACCATAGCTTTATAGCAGGAGGAGGGAAAATACCAGACTTTCATTGCCATGAAAAACAACATGATAAAGGTTGGAAAGAGCAGGAGATGTCCCAGTGGATGATGATGTCAAGTACTGGACCCGTGAACTTCCATGAGTGACCAATCACAATAAATGCCTTGTGTAGAAACGGCCAGTATGTCTCTTGCACGGTCACTTTATACAAGAGAAAAGAGAGATACCACGTGAGCTTATCGCAATTTGTTCCCACACCTCAGACTGACATTCTGGAACTTCACACCCCAGTTAAAGGTTAAGGAACAGCTGTTTATTTACCTGTTACATGAACAGAAGATGGCTACACTAAGTCTGAGGCATGTTCATGAAACAAGTTAACATCTGCAGTGGTTGCAGACAAAGGGAGCAATGCAAACCCCTGCTGGGGCAGGAATGCTGTCCTGTCAGCCGAGAGGAGCTCCATCAACAGGGCAACATGCCCACTGTGGAGCTCACCAGTACCCCTGTGGTGGAAATCTGTGGGTTGCTTCTGGTGGGCCCCCAAATGGGACATTCTGGGGAAGGCTCAGGAGTGGCTGTATGGAACTGGCACAGCCCTACTTCGAGTCCAATGGGAGGGATCGAATTTCTTAAAAATACAAGCTGCAAGAAGAGCAACCCCCACGCCTGCTCCTCCACCTCCTGGCTTGAGCATTGCGAGCCAGCAGGTCTCTGAATGCAGCAATGGCTCCAAGGCAGGTCTCTATCGCCACCCTTGTACATAGGATTGCTCTGTTAGGTTGCACTTGTATGTACCTCAACCTGGAGTAAGCCTCATAGCTTATAGCACGATTGACCTCTGAGTAAACATGCATAGGGTTAGGTTGTTAGGGTCTTGTGTGGTTTATGCAGCGGTAAGACCTTAATTGCATTGCCTAACACACCACTCTTTATCCCTAACTGCTCTGAAAGGTGAAGACAAATTTAACATTTTTTACAGCAGTGGGGCCAATTTGGAAGCATCCTTACTGTGTTACCAGATGAGGCACATCTCTTCTCTAGCACTGAGCTGTGAAAAGAAAGAAACTAGCTTTGAATGGTGCTAATTGGCTGGCACCTGTGACATTACGATGCCACCTCCCCTCCCTCACAGCAGTTTGCAAAAAAAATTATAATTTTTGCAGAGGTTTATTTAAAATAAGACAAGAAATAAACCTTTAAATAAATAACTGTACTTACAGTGCTCTTATTATTATTTTTTAAAAGGCAGGCAATACACCTGAAGTGTGAAGAAAGGAACAAGATGACAGTAAACCAGCAATTTGCTAGCATGCGAGTGTGCAAAACTGAGAGGAAGCTGATCTCACACCATAGTTGGGGCCTCCACTGGGAGTTTAAGCACACTCAGATTTTAAGCACTAACTGCATTTGCTCACACTCATTGCCTCTTTCATTCTTCCCTCCTCCAGTGTAAGACTTTAGAGTAGACCTGAAACTCCTTGGAACGGGAGCTTTTTGTTGATCTTGTTGCTTGGGCTTACGTTGTAAAACTCCATTAAAAATGTCAAACAAAAGATATATGTAGGGCGACCCTATGAAAAGGAGGACAGGGCTCCTGTATCTTTAACAGCTGCATAGGAAAGGGAATTTCAGCAGGTGTCATTTGTATATATGGAGAACCTGGTGATATGCCCTCTTCATCACAACAGTGAAAGCTGCAGGAGCTATACTAGAGTGACCAGATTTAAAAGGGGGCAGGGCACCTGCAGCTTTAACTGTTGTGAGGAAGAGGGAATTTCACCAGGTTCTCCATGTATACAAATGACACCTGATGAAATTTTCTTTTCAATACAACTGTTAAAGATACAGGAGCCCTGTCCTCCTTTTCATATGGTCACCCTAGATATATGCCTTTTCAAATATTTCATAAATTGCCTTGAATTCAACATTTCCGTGTCACTGAGGAGAAAGACAACAGGAAATAAATCAATGTTCAGATAAGAAATTTCTGTTAGTTTTCTAAGAGTAACAGTTGTTTGTCAAACAACTCCCTAGGCAAATTGTGCAATTTTCTGTAGTCAAAGTTTTTAAGAAGAGCTTGGATTACCAGGCCACCTGTTCAACAACAGCAACAGCGTCCTCATTATCAAGGACAGCCTAGACACCAACAGCAGCAGCTCCAAAGAAAGCGGCCATACCAAAGCCGTTTCCAGCAGGACAAGCGTCAGCCCGACTTTAGCAAGAAGCAGCGGGTTTGACTCCTCCGTCCCAGATCCACCTCCCTTTGCGAACCGCCTAGCACCGTTTTACCAACAATGGGAGTCAATAAGATCGGACTCCTGGGTGCTCACTATCATCAAGTCGGGGTATGCCATCGAGCTCGATGTCCTCCCTCCTTCTTCGGGGGTGAAAGTAACAGCGCCATCCCCTCCTCTGCTTCTCAAGGTAGAGACTCTACTCGCGAAAGGAGCCATCTCTCCTGTACCCACAGAGGAAGCCAACCAGGGGTTTTTCTCGCTCTACTTCACAGTCCCGAAGAAAGATGGAGGTCTTCGACCGATCATGGACTTAAGGCAATTAAACAAGTACATTACCCCGAAAAAGTTCCGTATGACAACGGTTACTTCTATTCTGCAACTCCTACACAAGGGAGTTTGGTTCGCTGTGGTGGATCTGAAGGATGCGTACTTCCATATCTCCATCAGGAAGTCACATCAAGCTTACCTTCGATTCTCAATCGGTGCGTCCCAGTTCCAGTTCGCCGTTCTTCCCTTCGGGCTTGCCATGGCACCGAGGGTCTTCACAAAGGTGATGGCAGTGGTGTGAGCCCACCTAAGACAAAAAGGAATTTATGTATACCCATACTTAGACAATTGGCTTCTGGTAGCGGACAGCATTTCCACGCTCCAGAAGGACATATTAACCACCCTCAATCTGTTGGGCTCGCTAGGTCTATGGGTCAACGAGAAAAAATCTGTTTTGACCCCATATCAGAAGCTGGACTTTATAGGGTTAACCCTATCGTCTCGAGACGGGAGGACATACCTGCCCTCGACCAGGGCAAACACTCTTCAAGATTTAGCCATCGCTACCGAAAGCCATCGAAAGATTTCGGCATGGACGATCCAGAGGCTATTAGGTTTAATGGCAGCGACTACCGCAGTCATCAGGTTTGCAAGACTCAGAATGAGGATCTTGCAGGCCTGGTTTCTAAGAACGTTCGATCTTCGATGCGATGCCCGACGAACCTACCTGTCTATTCCGAGGCAAGTAAGAGCATCCCTGAAATGGTGGTTTTCGATGGCGACTCTCCTAGAAGGGGTTCCGTTCCGACAAGAAATCCTTCGGTAACGATCACGATGGACGCATCATTGACCGGATGGGGAGCACACTGCGACTCTCTCACGGCTCAAGACCGCTGGCCTCCTTCTCAGAGGGAACATCATATCAACCACCTAGAACTTTTAGCGGTGGAGAATGCATTAAAGACCTTCGCACAAATTATCGAAGGCCGGAACGTCCTGATCGCGACAGACAACACCACCGTAGTGGCATACATCAACAGACAGGGTGGAACAAGATCACACCCCCTGAACCGATCGGCACTCAGAATTTGGAACTGGTGCATAAAGAGAAATACTTACCTGACTGCGATCCATGTAGCGGGGAAGGACAACACCATTGCAGATTCCCTCAGCAGGTCCTTCCACGTCGACCACGAATGAGAGCTCGATACCGAAGTCAGGGATGATCTCTTTCGGTACTGGGGCCGCCCTGCTGTCGATGTCTTCGCTACCGAAGAAAACGCAGCTTGTTCCAGGTTCTGCAGCAGAGCAGGAAGAGGAAAGCACTCTCTAGGAGACGCTTTCACCAGAACTTGGAAAGGAAATCTTCTTTACATCTTCCCACCTTTTCCACTGTTAACGAAGGTACTAGCCAAGATCCAGACGGACAGGTCGGATTGCATCCTCATCACACCGTGGTGGCCTCGACAGACATGGTTCTCCCATGCCCTTCGACTGTCCAACGGGAATTACATCAGACTCCCGTCAATACCGATGCTGCTGTCTCGACACCAGGGCAGGGTTCGACACGCAAATCTGTCGACCCTCAAGATGACGGCGTGGAGGATAACAACCACTCCTCCCCTCGTATTGAAAGTTTAACTGTAGACCATATATTGTTGGCTTCACTAAAGCCTTCAACAAGAAAGTCTTACATGGCAAAGTGGTAAAGATTCCAAAAGTTTGCTTTAGAGAATAATCGACCATCGGAATCTTGCCCTATATCACTGATTCTTCAATACATTGACACTTTATCAGCAGGGACTCAAAATCACTTCGATCAGAGTCCACTTAGCTGCTATTACAGCCTATCATCGTGGCATGGATGGTTTTTCACCGTTTACACATCCAACAGCCAGAAAATTCCTAAAGGGACTTAAGAATATGATACCGACAGTAAAGTGTATCGTTCCATCATGGAGCCTGTCAGTTGTATTACAATCGCTGACAGGGAAACCCTTCGAGCCCATGGCCTCAACAGACCTTAGGCTTCTGACATTCAAGACTGCCTTCTTAGTGGCCATCACATCGGCTAGACGTGCAAGTGAGCTTAGAGCTCTCAGGATAGATGCTCCTTACACTATTTTTCACAAGGACAAGGTTGTGCTACGCACAGACCCGGCCTTCCTGCCTAAGGTAGTGTTAACCTTTCATCTGTCCCAACACATCATTCTACCAGCCTTCTTCCCGAATCCTGCAACACCTGTTGAGTCTTCATTGCATACACTTGATGTAAGGAGAGCTCTTGCTTTTTACAAGGCTAGGACAGAGAGTTTTAGGAAAACAAATCAATTGTTTGTTTGCTATGGGGAGCCTTCTAATGACTCCCTGTTTCATGCCAGCGATTGTCACGCTGGATTGTAGAGACAATTGAACTTGCCTACCCTATCTCTAAACTAGACCTTTTAAGGCCTGTAACAGCTCATTCTACTAGAGCCGTCGCAACATCTGTTGCGTTCAGCAGAGGTGTTCCCTTGACAGATGTTTGTAGAGCTGCAACGTGGTCCACTCCATCCACGTTTATTAAACACTACAGTTTGGACACCCGTGCGAGACAAGACTGCTTATTCGGGAGGACAGTGCTGTCAGAAATCCTGAGATGAGGCACCAACCCACCTCCAAGGTATGTCAGCTTGCTACTCGCCCATATGTGTGATGCATAGAGACCACGATGAAGAAATGCAGGTTGCTTACCTGTAACTGTAGTTCTTCGAGTGGTCATCTATGCATTCACACAACCCACCCACCATCCCCACTTGGTGGTGTGAGACTTACAAATGACGCAGTTAGGTGTGTAATCTTACTTTATTAATTTACACTCATGTTTATGGGGGCACAATGTCGGACTCCTGTAAACTGAGGTAAGGGCGGGAACCCCATGGACATGCACGGCAGCGTGGGGGAGGGGTTCCCGCCAAAAAACGTTTCCCTAAGCTATAGAAGGTTCCGGTTCGGTCTCTGCACAGGCGCAAAGCCCATATGTGTGAATGCATAGATGACCACTTGAAGAACTACAGTTACAGGTAAGCAACCTGCATTTCTCAGTGACTCCTATTAAGTTCTGTGGCCTGCAATTTGGAGCACAGTTGAGGCGGGGCAATGCTTGCTTCTCATTCCAGGTATGGGGATTGTTGGACGCTTATCACAGGATCACAAGTGATAGGGGACAATTTAGTTTAGAGCTGCACAGTCATACCAAGATCCCCAACATTGAATCCTGCATTATCACATGTTGGCCTGGAGGCCCCCATGTCAGATGGCTGCATCTGAGAAGCCACCATTTTAAATTTCCCACAGCGGCGCCCCAGGGCAGCACTATGTTGGCTGCTCTGAGGCACTGTTGGAAATTTCAAGTGGTGGCTTCTTAGCAGTCCACCACTGTTGCCAGCTAAGCCCTCCGCCAAGAGGGCCACTAACATAAGAGAGGGGGATGGGACGGATTCCTCAGCCCTGAAGCCAGCCTTACACTGCCTTGTCTTTGAGCTATATGTATCTCATACAGATCCAAAGCAGCAGCAACAGATCTGGCTACCTGGTTATTAGTCCCAGACAAATAGTAGATTTGAAAGGAGGAATTAAACTGGATAAAATGAAAGGAAAGGATTAAGTCCCACCTTATCCAGTGCTGCAGCTGCAATCCAATTCCCTATTGCCCAGCTGCTTTTAGCTTTTTAAAAAGGTAGGGGGGATCTTGATCCATGTGTAGATTGACCCTGACAGAACAATTTTATTGCTCAGGCCAGAAAAGCACAGGCCAACTCACTAGCAACGCTTTTTCATGTTATAAAAATGCACGAGGAAAGGAGGAGAAGAACAGTGTTCCAGAAAATCACTGCAGAGTTCCACTTTCATCATTGAGCTTAGAGTTTCAGAAAAAACACTATGGGCGCTCCAGATAAAACATGTAATCCACTCTAATCACTGTGCAAATGTTTGGATTCTCAGCTATTTTTATTCAACCTCATTTTCTGTTGCTGAATTAAGAGCCATTTTAAATTTTAAAATGTTACATTTTAATTCCTTGCAGCAATAGTAGTTCTATCAGACCTTGATTATTCTTGGTTTTGTGTTCTATTTTCTTTGTTTATTTCAGAACTCAGCAGTGCCTGAATTATTTACTAATACTGAAATTTCCCCTTATTTGCAACATATTCTAAACAGTGTTTTTCTCTTGTAGATTTTCAGCGTTTAATTTATAAATCTGCTTTGTCAGTTATGTCTCTATTCCTGTCGTTTCAGTTGTCCAGTTTCCCTGTGGATTCCCTCCCATGCGGTGTAAATGTTTTTCCATCTTGTCATTCTGTGGGTTTTTTATAGCCTGTTTTTGTTGCAAAGCCGCCACACTTTCTTTTAAAGGAATCCAGGCTGAAATAAAATTTTTGAATGGTGTTTCCAAACTCTTTCTAAAAGGTTAATAATGACCTGATGAAACCGTACGAGGTGGCAATGAGGAACACAAGAACTGGCTGTGGAGGAATTTAATTTTCTTCTACTGTTGTGGATTTATTTTTAGATTCCTCCACTGTAAATCTATTCTAGGTCATTTCACATGCCACTTGTTTTTCTGTCCAACACTATAAAACTTACAAAGCGTTCTCCAAAAGAGGGCAAATGAGTTCACTTCTTCATCTAAGCATGATTAGACCGGCTGTCTCCATGAAGTTTAATTCTGAACGGGAGCTGGCAATTTCTAAATGGTGGTGCAATGAAGGGGACTTTGAAATGTAAGTCTCTAAGTAGCATTTAATGGGTTTGTCAACAAAAAGTACTAGCACGTGATTATCATGTGAGGGGTGAGGGAATGTGTGTGGCCTTTTGCCCCAGGCTCAAATTAGAAGTTACCTTAAATGTGCATTTACTGCTGGAATGACACACACACACACACACCCGCCATCCAGTTCCCCCTCTTTTGCTGTAACATCTACTTAGAGAAACATGCAACAAGAGGCCACCATGTTGACATTTACTCTAGACTGCTTCATATTGTGGACTACTGCAGAAGAGATTGGATGAGACTATGCTAATAAGATGATTATGCCCTCTTATTCCCCCGCCCCCAAACATTAACCTAAGAGGAGGGAAAATTTAAAGGTGCCATTATTGGTAGCAAACATACATTTAACAAAGGCCTAATCTACACCAAGCAGGATACTGCATTATGAAAGTGGGATCTACTGCTTTATGGCGGTATTGAAGTGCAGTGTTGGGGCCCATTGACACACGCCCCTTTCATAGTGATATATCCTGCTGGGTGTGGCTCCTGCCTTTTATATACCACTTTCATAGTGCAATATCCTGCTTGGTGTAGATTAGGCCGTAGTATCTAGATTGAGCCTCAATAAAAGTTTAACATTAGGAGATCAGTAAAGGTCTAGCATCGAGATTTAAAACCAGTGCTTGAATTATGAGGGAAAATATGCTGGGGATTAATTAAATAATAGAAGCCCCACCCCTTCCCCAGGTTCTCCAGTTTTAGTCAAATTGTGCTCTACTAAATAAATAAATAAATAGCCTTTTAAAAACAATGGCTTGGTATTGTGTCTCACCACCTTCCTGACAAGGATGCCCCAGAATTGGTTGAGATCTCAAAGGAGGAAGACCCTATCACCTGTCCTAGTGTTTTTTGGTCAAGGGAAGTTGGAAGATGTTGTTAGCTCTCCTGAGACCACTCTCCAAGAGAAATGCCCCAAGTTGGAAGGCTGAGGCACTGAAAGAACCTAATTTCCCTGACTGATCCTATCCCCCTGCTCCCGACCCACCAAATCAGAGGAAGCAGCGTGTTAGGACAGCGCAAGGCCAGATTAGGACATGCTGAGGTCCTAAACCATGTCAAGATTCAGAGGCCCCTTATCGTAAAAATAAAGAGAAAAAAGTATACTACATTATAATAGAAAGGATAATGAAAGGGTACCATCCAGCATTACGAGAGTGCTTGTAATTAAACAGTGTTAGATAGCTTCTCTGAAGATGTGTTTAACAGCATTAATAAAGTAAGTAGTTGTGAACTTCTTTAAAACTGGCTCCGGTCTGCGCTTATTGCCTCCAATACTAAATGTTATGTTGCCACGCTTTCTCTATATAAGGCAACTCTCCTGTAAGTCACATCAAACTTTCCAACATATTTAAGATGAAGGTAATACTTACTTATCCCCAACATATTTAGAGGTCCTAAGCCAAGGTTTACTTGGCTTGTTCCTAAATCTGGCAGTGAGACAGAGGCCCAGAGGACGTAAAGTATCCATCTGGCAGCATGTCAAATATTTCTGGGCCTTCATGAGTGAGGAGGAAACATGCTCTGGATCAGGGCCCTAATTACAAGCTAGGAAGGGGTGGGGCAGCAACATCACCTATAAGCCTGTTTAGTTGAAGCCTAGCTATTTTTCAAATGAAATCTCTCATTTTGCATTCCCTGCTGGATAATTCCCTTAAACCTTTTTTAAATCTTTGACTCACAGGACTGCTCCTGGTAAGGCGGGTTTTGAGCCACATGGTAGGGGTGGCAGGAATGGGACATTAAATGGTCCATCACAAAACTTAACAGGGCTGAATTCCTTCTGGTTCCCTGTAATTCAAGCATTTGCTAAGAGAATGAGCTGAAAAGCCCATGGTTTAAGCCCCACCTTAGCTACAAATACACTTTGGAAAATTACTGTGAATCAGCCATAGAGCCCTGATCTGCAATATGGGAATAATATTACTCACATTCCTTACATTACATTATATCAATCATACTTACAGCAATACTGTAAGTAAAGTGCTGTGATTATTCTAAAGCATTTTAAAGGAAGAATGTTAACTTCACATTTATATAGCACTTCAGCCTTCGCTAACCTGGTGCCCTTCTCAGATTTTTGGGGTTCAATTCCTATCAGCCCCCGGCCAGTATGAGCAATGATCAGGAATTCTGCGAGTTATATTCCAGAACATATAGAGTTAACACCCTTCTTTTAATGTTAGTAAAAGAAGGCTACTTGTAGCCTGTACAGAGGCAGGGGAAATGTAATGAGGCAGTAGATACTTAGGGATGTACTGTACTTGGCTAGGCTATTTATCTGAAAAAACCAATAAAATGCCAACAATTGGAATAATACTTCTCACTCCCTATGACCAACAAAGATTAGGATCATATTAACAGAAAATTGGACTTGTCTATAATTACTGGGAGCTGAAGCAGGGCACTGGGAAGATGACTTCTGAGCCAGAGATGGATTCAATGTGCTGAACTATTAAAAGGTTTTTCTATTAGCTGCAAAACAATAACCCAAGATGTACCGTCATGCTGTTGAAATTTTCAGCTAAAAATAGAATGTGATAAGGAGGAATCTCTTAATACCCTTAATACTTAGAGGGAGCCTTCAAGATGCTTGAACATCCCTGGAGACAATACAGAATAATCAAACTGTGAGCTGGTCTACATGTTTCTTAATCATGGGGATTGGCTCCCTGCCTGCCCCAACAGCTGACATCAGTTGGAGATAGGGAAACTCGCTATATGAAGGCTTTTACTCACATGGTGAGTTCTTCATGATAATATATGGGTGGAGGAACAACAAGGGAATGCCAGTTCTGGTGATAAAGTAATATGTAATCCAGCTCATAGTAAAAAAAACCCCCACATAAAACTAGGAAGAAATTACAGTGCTTGAAAACATCCTTAGAAGTTCCCATTTACACCAAAAGTGCAAGGATGAATCCTAGATAGAATTATATGACTGAAATGAGTGGGATCTGAAAAACCTGACTTGCATTCACACATTAAGCTGGAAAACGTATCAAGTTAACCCTCTAGCTATCCTGAAACCCCTTCTCTCTGGTGGTCTAGTGGTTAGGATTCACTCACCCATGCAGGAATATGAAACTGCACAACAACCCCAGGCCCTTTCAGAATTACAGTCAGCATCCTGCAGGTTTTGGAGCCACTGGAAGATCACAATCTGCCAGCCTTTTTAAAGCCTTAGTTGACTGCAGCCATTTTCAGCTCACCTAACTGAGCACACTAGGAACTAACTATCCATGGTTCTGATCGCTACTTGTCTGAATCTGCTAACACTAAGCTAAGTAGTGAATTGGCTTGCCTTGACCTGTCCTGACTTATCATGACTAAGGCAGGATCTACACTACTGCTTTAAAGTGCTTTATAACAGTTTTGATAACTGTTGGGGCCCAGGACACACTCCATATACAGTTGTCAAAACTGTTATAAAGTGCTTTAAAACAATAGCGTAGATCCGGACTGACTTGAACTGATGTACCATATTTCTTCGATCGTAAGACACCATCGAATGTAAGATGCACACTAATTTCAGTATCACCAACAGGAAAAAAAAAACATCTAAGACACACCTGCGATTCTAAGACCCTCCCCATTTTTAGAGATGTTTATATGGGAAAAAAGTGCATCTTAGAATTGAAGAAATAGGGTACTTAACTGGACCTGACATCCAATGACCTGACTGAACTTGAACTATCTGACTCAATCTGATTTACTTCACCTGGATCTGTCTGAAGGGGTCTGGAAACAAAGCCCTATGAAGAGAGACTGAAAGAACTGGGCATGTTTAGCCTGGAGAAGAGAAGATTTAAGGGAGACATGATAGCACTCTTCAAATACTTAAAAGGTTGTCACACAGAGGAGGGCCAGGATCTCTTCTCGATCCTCCCAGAGTGCAGGACACGAAATAACGGGCTCAAGTTAAAGGAAGCCAGATTCCAGCTGGACATCAGGAAAAACGTCCTGACTGTTAGAGCAGTACGACAATGGAATCAGTTGCCTGGTGAGCTTGTGGGTTTTCCCACACTAGAGGCCTTCAAGAGGCAGCTGGACAACCATCTGTCAGGGATGCTTTAGGGTGGATTCCTGCATTGAGCAGGGGGTTGGACTTGATGGCCTTGTAGGCCCCTTCCAACTCTGCTATTCTATGATTCTATGAACCAGCCTCTTCCCTCATGAGCCATAAGCTCTGGCAACCAGGATTCCTTGGTGGTGTGTGTGTTTCCAGGTTTAGTTATCCCTTGGGTAAACATGATGTCTGAAAGCATATACTGAGTCTGTAAAGTCTTTGGGTTTGACTTCTTCAACTATCTATATGTAGCCCAGATGGGTTTTTATTTATCTCCTTACCACCAAACGGCTGTATTTTAGAGTAATCTGCTTTCTTTTTCTGCCTGAAAAACTGCACTCTGGAGATCAGTTAAGAAGCAAATATGGGTTATACAGCTCAGAGACCAACCTGCTCATCACTAATAGAATGAAATAATACAGAATTATTATTATTTTGCCATAGCTATAACAAAAGGGGAACTGAGAGTGAATTTCTTTACGAGATTTTTTTTTTTTTAAAAAAAAGGGCATTATGCTTAATCCGTAATTTAATTCTTTAGCTCTGCAGCAGCAACATGTACTAGAATCCAACACTTGCATCAACACCTATGCATAATAACAGAATTGCAACACAGATGTAGCACCTTTTAAACAGTGCAATCCTATTATATATGTCTGCCCAGAAGTTAGTCCCATTAATTTCAATGCTGCTTACTTCCAGGTAAATAAGTTTGCAGCCTAAATTTCTAGTTTGCACTTTCACAAAGCTTAAGTCTCTTCCATTGAAATCAGTGGGCTCTAATCATATCCAATATATATTTATAATAATGCTTCTATTTGCATAATGGAGTCCATCCCGATGTGTTGAACTACAATTCCCATTGGCCCCAGCCAGCATGGGTAATTATCAGGGAGGGTGAAATTTGTAGTCCAAAACATCTACAGGACACCAGTCTGGGGAACGTTTGCACAGTGCAGCTTATGTTCAAACTACTTTGCATGTATTATCTCAATAATCCCTACAACCGACCTGTGCAGTAGACCAATGCTGTTATCTACATAGGGCGGAGGGTGGGGAACTGAGATTGAGAGAAGGGCTGAGAGAAAATGGCTGGCCTAAAGCCCCCTAGTGACCTTTTGACTCAGACGTTATTTTTACACCAACATTTGGTCTGGAGTGGGTGTTTCCAGGGAGGGGTTCTTTGCCCCATTCCTAAGGCTAAGACACAGAGAACTTGAGTATATTTCAGACTAGGGCAAGGGTGTGTGTTTCTTTGCACTAGGGTGGAAGATTGGTATGAGGAAGCCTGTCCCTATTGGGAATGTAAACAGATTTTTCAAATCTATTTGCATGCCACCTTGCATATATAAATCACTTTGAAAACCTTTTTTAGTAAAGCAGTATATAAATATTCAAATATATAGTTTGTGTATGATTCACAGTTTGGCTTTTCTTCACATACGTCTGCTACTTAAAAGTTGGAAGATGTATTTATATTTAGTCCAAGGTATATATCTCACTCTGCTTATGATGCATATGCACATGTGAAAGTATTTGTTGATAGCTCAAAAAAAACCTTTGGTGTATAGATAAATTTGTATGATGGATCTATAAAGTATATGTATTATTTTATTGGTATAAGCCTAGTACTTCATGCATCTTAACATGTTTTTGGGACTTCCCTCCTGGAATTCAACCCTTTCCATAGAGTTCCTTTGTCATGTTATATTGGTTTACCTTATGCTGGCCAATTTTGCTTTGTTGCTGTGAGGAACTGCTATATTTTAAAATAGACCAACAGTAGGGTGACCATATTTTGGAAACCAAAAAGGAGGACAACATGGTCGGCCCCAAGGGGGCGAGTCCAGCACCAAGGGGGCGTGCCCACCCGAACATAGCCTTGGTCACATGTCTGATTTTACAGCACACATTTAAGACAAATCTGTTCTACATAGCATCTTAATGTTAAAATCACTAAAATAAAGAACAAGTGAGAGATTCAATGTATCTGAAATTAACTTCACTCACTCCTACTTTTGTAGGTTTTGCTGTACTTTGAAGCTTTTGCTATGCTTTGTGTGATACAGTCTCCCCTTCCCTCAAATATCTTTTCTGACTGTATCTTCACTCATTGCAAGCTGCTGTTGTTGTTAACAGGGTTTGCTAGCGGCCGGCCGGATGGCTGGCTTTTTTTAATTTCAATTTTTTAAAAAAGCTTGTGTATAATTGTCACAAGTTTCTCTACTCTAACATTAGGGTGGGTGTTGTGGCAGTTTACCTAAAGACTGGAGATCCCCTTAATGCCAAGGGCTGAAACTGCTCAATATGCAAAACCCCAAAGAGGAGGTTTGACAACCTGAGTTTGAAGGATATGGCTCCAGCAGTTTTAAAACACAATAATTTTAAAACTTTGACCTTTAAAAAAAATCCTTTAAAAAAATGGATGAACAGATCTGATTCAAACCTGGCATGGCTAAATCTCTCCTTAAGAGCTATCATGGTGCCAATTTTCAGCCTTTATCTTTTAAAAATGTCATTTTTAAAAAATAATTTTAAAACCTCAAACTTTTTAAAAAATCCTAAAACTCAATGGATGGACAGATCTGTTTCAAACCTGGCATAGCTAAAGTCCTTGTTAATAGCAATCATGGTGCCAAGTTTCATCTCTTTATCTTTAAAAATATTTTTTTTAAAAAATCCTCAAATTTTAAAAAATTCCTAAAAATCAATGGATGAACAGATGTTTCAAATTTGGTATGGCTAAAGCTCTACCTAAAAGCTATCATGGTGCCAACTTTCAGCTCTTTATCTTTAAAAATGATAGTTTAAAAAAATAATAATTTTAAAACCTCAATTTTAAATAAATTCCTAAAAAATCAATGGATGAACAGATCTGTTTCAAATTTGGTGTGGCTAAAGCTCTACATAAGTCCTATCATGGTGCGAAGTTTCATCTCTTTATCTTTAAAAATTAGGATTTTAAAAATAATAATTTTAAAACCTTAATTTTTTAAAAAATCCTAAAAAATCAATGGATGAACGGAACTGTTTCAAATTTGGTATGACTAAAGTCCTTTCTAAGAGCTACCAATGTGCCAAGTTTCATGTCTTTATCTTTAAAAATGATGGAGTTATAAGCATTTTTGTTAATTCCCATTAGAGCTGCTCTTTGGAAAAATCCAAATTTCCCCTCCCCCTTCCGGATTTGCCATCAAAACCCGGACAAATCCGGGCAAATCCGGTCATATGGTCACCCTAGCGTGGCCCCTTTAAATGGGAAGCACCCACCTCAGGCACTATGGAGAGTGGTTCAGAAGCTCCTGGTTGCATTTCCAATATTATATTTGGTGGAATGTGGTTTTAGTGTGGTCTGCCTACTTTTCTACTTTACCATCTAGGACTCTGGATTCCTGCTGAGAACCCACTGAAAAGACCAATAACCTTGTTTTTGGATCTAATCCACGTTACCAGTTGAATTGCTTTTCGCTATAGCTAACCCTCCACATGTTCAGAAAACCAAGATTCTACTCAAACACGTAAAGTGTAGCTAGCTAAGGTAGATTGACCTTGTTCAGACAACATGCTAAGCCATGTTGTCTTTGAGCTAAACATTATGACTTAGCGTGTCATGTGACCCATTCCTAATCGCAGTGGCTGCATAACCACAGTTTAAACATGCTCATTAACCATTTGCTGCAAAAGGGTTAGTGGTCTAACCAAGACTTAGCATGTTGTCTGAACAGGCCCATTGACTTTATTACTTTTATTTGGAAATCTGTGATTTGTTGCTTTCCCCCACTGCTATGTCACACACACACACACACACTACACTTTCTTTATATACCTTGGCAGTTGGCTTCATTGGTTTCAAAGGGAGTTTCTTGTAAAAAATTCCTCATATGTTAGCCTGCATCAGTCTTCAGCTACCCCATATCTTCTAAGGATAACAAGAATCTCTTACATTCTCAGGGGCAGTCTTATTTTTGCTCTTATTTCCATTTAATGTTTAAGTGTATTTATTTAAACAGAGGCATAATTATTCAGTTTTTCCATCCGTTTGTCTGTCCAAACGTTATTTCTGAGATTAGATAAAATAGAGACATGAAATTTTGAGAATTATTTTTCAGAAATTATAGCTAGATGATATTTCACTATGATTTCAATAAAAACACATTACAATTCCAAAATCATCCATTATCTTGAACTGCCATTACCACCGCATCCAGTATAAAAAGAACTAAGAAAACTCTTTAAAAACTAAGTTGTATGTGTTTTTTAATTTGTATTTTTTACTTGAATTTGATGCCCCACTTAACTTGGCGCCCTAGGCCAACATAGTTCGCCTATATGAATGGGCCAAACCGGTAGGTTATGTGTCCCCTAGGCTTTAGGAAGGTAATATAAAACTTTCAGTAGGTTTCGGAACACCGTATCCCATAGGTGGACAGCCTGAGGAGGGTTTTTTCAGGCTAAATTTAGAATGTGGTGCCAGGCTACTGTAATTCTTTTTTGGGGGAAATCCTTACAAAAGGGAGATCTGCCAGTAGAGAAAGAACCCCCGCCCCCCACTCCATCACATCCTCCCAGAATATGAGAAAAAAACCCAAACCTCTGCATATAGCAGAATATGCTTCTTACAAACTTTGATATGACACCTGTAAATGGAGGGTGCTGTGATATGCCTTGGTGCTAGCTCTGGGCAAATCAGTGAGCTATTGACTGTCTCCACTGGACATCTTGCCCAGCATATGATGGCAAGAAAGAGAGATGAATTCTTCCAGTGGAAAACTTAATGGATGGAAAGACTGCTGTTTTTAAAAAAGGAAATAGCTAAGTAAGCAAAACAAAAATAAGAACAAAATGCTGATCATACTTGTTAAAGAGTACAGAAGAGTATGATGAGTTAATTGTTTTGTCTTGAATTTTCATACATCAACAGCATTTACACCAACCACCTTTTCACCTCTTTTTAAAGACTGTAACAATTAATTTGCATATTTTGACTTTATCTTTAAATGGTTAATTTGCATGTTCTTGACGCTATCTTGGAACGGTTTCATTCTACTAAGAGATGCTTCATTATTAGGTAGTGTTTTTTAATACTCTGTGGTTAGTAATGACTGTTTTGGATTTTTGTTCAATTATCTTTCAATCTCATTTTTATTGTGTTCTTTATTTTTTAATGTTTTTATCTTAGTCATGGAACATATTTAAATTGCCAGGAGACCCTGCTGCCTTAGAACAACTGCAACTCTGAATACTTGTATTTAACTAGTTTACCTCCATTCAACTGTTGATGCTTTTAACCAATTGTAATTTATATTGTTACTAGCTGTACACGGCGTAACATACGCCGTTGTAGCATATCTTAAAGTTTATTAATTAAATATCATTGCGGGGGCACGGGTTGCTTGGAGGCCACTGATACAGCGCCGTCTGGCAGACCTGGGGGGCAGGGAGGTTGGGGGGAGGGGAGCAGGCCTCCCACCTGGCCACCAAGGGCCCCGGCCATGCCTCGCTCATGATCTGGACCCTCTCCCCGGCGTTACTGTCAGCCTTGGGCCGCCCGTCAAGCTCACATGAGATTAGGCCGGGGCCTCAGCTCGCAGCAGGCGAGCGGCCTCCCACCTGGCCACCAAGGGCCCCGGCTGTGCCTTGCTCATGCTCCGGACCATGGCGCTGCCCCCTTCGTGGGGGGGGGGTAGCGAAGGGGCAGAAAGGGGGATAGGATTACCTTGGAAAGCCCGGAGGAATCAGGCGAGGGACTTAGCAACCTGTATCAGCTGATGTTACACGTTGTTACTGTTGCTTAGCAACCTGTATCAGCTGAAGCCTTTACGGAAACATACCTAAGCGTTTTATATATAGGTAGATACCAATTATGTTGATTTCAAGAAAAACTGATTTATACTTTATAGTTTCCTCTTATCTCTTTGTAAACCATAATATACAGACTACAGTATGAATTAGAACACCACAATATACATCTTTCACATCTTTTAAAATGTTGTAGTAATATCTATCTATCTGGTAAAGCACTGCTTTTCCTCATTTTAGTGCAAGTCACAGATCTGTGCACATCTGTTCTTCAAGGGTCAAAGATCTCACTGGATTAACTTTATTGCTCCTTGAACCCATTTTGAAGCACAGGAAGGAGAATGGAACACAAAATTTAAAAATTGCCAGGAGAATGAACTGAGTGAAAGAAGCAAGTCTGAGAATAGAGAGTGAGATGAATGCAAAGCCAAAGCAAAATATAATATTTCAAAAGAGGCCATTATAATATAAGTTACTAAAGCCTTACATTAGCAAGGACTGAAAGAATTGAGTTCTGATGCTTCCTTCAATTTTGTATCTGCAGACTTGAACTAGACAATAAGGATATCTAGACAAAATCACATTTCTTTGGTAGCTATCTAAGTTGTTAATTAGGTAGATTCTAGCTTGTATTCCTGTGTATATAACTAGAACACAAATGGTCATATCTTAGGGTGACCATATTTGGGAAACCAAAAAAGAGGACACCTAGTGTGTGTGTGGGGAAGCAGCTTTCTGAGTCCTGCAGAAAGTACGTTATTCCCCCGCCACCTTAAAGAACCCGATTGGAGTGGAGGAGGGGAAAGGATTTCATTCTGCACCACCACCATCCACTCCAATTGGAGCCTTTTCTATAATGTCCACGAATGACCCACTTTCCCCTTTAAGACCTCAATTGGAGCTCGGGCTGGGGGAATGATGTGCCTCAAGAAAGCATGTCATTCCCTCCTGTCATGCTAATGGCAGCCTTAAAGGGGAAGGTGTATCATTCCAGGACATTATTGAAAATTATAGAAAATCCCCCCTGACACCATGGAAAGAACAAAAACCAGGACAAATCCGGGGAAATCCTGACAGTTGGTCACCCTATCATATCTGGGGGGTGGGGGAATGTTAGCATACACTGGGAAATTCTCCTTTATATCCCTATACTTCAATGCATCAATATCCCTATTATCAGTTTTCATTTCAAGGCTAGGGTTGTCTGAAGTCTAATTGTTAAAAACAAACAAAAAACTATTTATTTAGAGCGTTTTTATCTTGCTCCCAGTCCCTTAAATAAGTTCAACAACAAGACAGTCTCTGCCCTTGGGTTTATAAACTGAAAGACACAATACAAAAGGAAAAAAGAAGAGGCAAACAAGTAAATTCAGGCACTGGTTCTTAAAGTTACAAAGTGCTTTTCAGGGCAGGTTTGACTGGAAACAGCTAAAGATGAACTCTACTGCAACTGGTTCGAATGGCAGCTGAAAGATTTAGTATTCAGGTGCCTTAAATAAAATATATTCATTAAGTGCCATAAAACAGTGAAATGTGCAAAGAAGGAGTAACAGTTATTTACAAGTGTGGTGTGCAACAAAATGTTGCAGTGTGAAATGGTCATGTACAGGTAAGAAGCACAATAGAATTTCCCTGACAGCATTGGAGCACCAAAGGAGTAACATGTTTGCCCGATCATATGCTCTCCCTTAATCTGAAATGAAGTCTAGAGTGATAGATTCATCAATTTTCAAAAAGGGATTCAGGGGGGATCCAGGAAATTACAGGCCGGTTAGCTTGACATCTGTTCCAGGTAAATTAGTTGAAAGCATTATTAAAGACAAAATTAGTAACCATATAGAAGGGCAGGTCCTGCTGTAGAAGAATCAACATGGCTTCAGCAAAGGCAAGTCCTGTCTCACTAATCTACTATAATTCTTTGAGAGTTTCAACAAACTTGTAGACAGGGGTGATCCAGTGGACATTGTTTACTTGGACTTCCAAAAGGCTTTTGATAAAGTCCCCCACCAAAGACTCCTGAACAAACGTAGTAGTCATGGAATAAGAGGAAAGGTTGTTAAAACACAAAGGGATTGTGAAAGGATCTTTCCAGACTGGGAGAGTGGGCATCCAAATGGCAGGTGCGGTTCAATGTAAGCAAGTGTAAGGTGATGCATGTTGGAGCAAAAAAACTCAACTTCAAGTATAACCTAATGGGATCTGAGCTGGCAGTGACCAAACAAGAAAGAGATCTTGGGATTGTGGTGGACAGCTCAATGAAAATGTCCACCCAGTGTGCGGCTGCTGTAAAGAATGCAAACTCCATGTTAGGCATTATAAGAAAAGGAACTGAGAACAAAACTGCCAGCATCATGCTGCCTTTATACAAATCTATGGTGCGACCACACTTAGAATACTGTGTACAGTTCTGGTCACCACACCTACAAAAAGATATTATAGAGCTGGAAAAAGTGCAGAAAAGAGCAACTAAAATGATTAAGGGGCTGGAGCATCTCCCCTACGAGGGGAGGTTCCATCAACTGGGATTGTTCAGCTTGGAAAAAAGGAGGCTAAGGGGAGACATGATAGAGGTGTACAAAATTATGCATGGTGTGGAGAATGTGGATGATAGGGACACATTTTTCTCTGTCTCTCAAAATACAAGAACCCCGGGTCAACCCATGAAACTGATCGGTGGGAGATCCAGGACAAATAAAAGGAAGTACTTCTTCACACAGTGCATAGTGAAATTATGGAACTCACTACTACAAGATGTAGTGATGGCCACCAATTACGATGGCTTTAAAAGGGGGTTGGATAAATTCCTGGAGGCGAAGGCTATCAATGGCTACTAGCCCTGATTGTTGTGTGCTACCTCCAGTATTCGAGGCAGTAAGCCTGTGTGCACCAGTTGCTGGGGAACATGGGAGGGAGGGTGTTGTTGAACCATGTCCTGCTTTGTTGGTCCCTGGCCAATGGCTGGTGGGCCACTGTGTGAATAGAGTGCTGGACTAGATGGACCCTTGGTCGGATCTAGCATGGCACTTCTTATGTTCTTATCTTTTGCACACCACATCTCCTTAGCAATCTCCTCAAGACAGGGAGGGACTTGTCCTGTTTATGTTATTCTGGAAAACACCATGTACGTAATGTAACAACCACCACCAACTAAGAATCTCCACGGAAGTGTGGTTTCTTTCAATCTATTCAAATGTGACTTAATTCCAAATTATTAAACTCACTTTATCCTTGAGTGGATGGTGGCCAACCAGCTCCAGACTCTCATGGATGAGGCCAATCATCTGGATCCATTTCAGTTGGGGTTCAGGTTGGGTTTTGGCATGGAAATAGCCTGGTTACCCTGTATGATGACCTATGTTGGGAGAGAGATGGGGCATGTGACCTTATTGATTCTCCTTGAACTGTCAGTGGATTTTGATAAGGTCAACCATGGTATCCTTCAGGGACCATTGTCTCAGTTGAGAATGGAGAGTGCTGCATTTCAGTGGTTTTGGTCCTACTTGGATAGTTGGCTACAGAAGGTAGTATCTGGGGATATTGCTCAGCCCTGTGGATTCTCCAGCATGGGGTTCCACAGGGCTTGGATTTATTCCCCATTCTATTTAACATAGGGTGACCATATTTGGGAAACCAAAAAAGAGGACACCTAGTGTGTGTGTGGGGAAGCAGCTTTCTGAGTCCTGCAGAAAGTACGTTATTCCCCCGCCACCTTAAAGAACCCGATTGGAGTGGAGGAGGGGAAAGGATTTCGTTCTGCACCACCACCACCCACTCCAATTGGGGCCTTTTCTATAATGTCCACGAATGACCCACTTTTCCCTTTAAGACCTCAATTGGAGCTCGGGGTGGCGGAATGATGTGCCTCAAGAAAGCATGTCATTCCTGCCTGCCATGCTAATGGCAGCCTTAAAGGGGAAGGTGTGTCATTCCAGGACATTATTGAAAATTATAGAAAATCCCCCCTGACACTATGGAAAGAACAAAAACCAGGACAAATCCGGGGAAATCCTGACAGTTGGTCACCCTAATTTAACAGCTATATGAAACGTTTGAGTACAGACTCAGGCTCCCAGCAAAGAAACATCTCACCCCCAGCTGCAACATCTTTGGGGGACTGGGAGCTTAAGAGGCAGGCTCCTACTACCTGGGTTTTTGACCATCTGATCCAGCCAGGAGAGGAAGGCCTGCAGAGCAAGGGACCAATCAGCGGCTGCTGTTGTCCTGCCTAGTCTGCGGAACCTCCAACTGCCTCCTAGCAGACTCAGGCTCCCAGCAAAGAAACATCTCACCCCCAGCTGCAACAACTTTGGGGGACTGGGAGCTTAAGAGGCAGGCTCCTTTGTGGGCGGGCTCACTGCCGGGGGGCGGGGGGGACTCCAAAGGGGTTTGCCAATTTGGGGAAGCCACTTCGGGGCAATACACAAGGGCGGGGGCCTGTCCCCTTGTTTGTTTTGTTTTGTTTCTTTTCTTTTCTCCTCCCCCCCCCTACTTTCGGCCTGCTTCCGTTTAGTCGTGTGAGGGTTCTGCCAGCCTGTCATGAACATCTGCTTTCCTGGGAGTGGAGGAGATGATGGGAGTCCGGGAGCAGCCATCACAGTTATACAGGGCAGAGGGAGATACAGGGCGGGGAGACAGCTGCACTGTCATAAGAGAGAGTGCAATGACAGGGTGTTGGTTGTCCCCAAACTTCCCCCCAATTTAAATAATTTGGATGGCCCTGGCAACAGACCTCCCGGGTTGAAATTGCTGCTGGTGAACGCCAGGTCGGTTAATGGGAAAACAACTGCTATCCAGGACTTGATCCTGGATGAGCATGCCGACCTGGCCTGTATCACAGAGACCTGGTTGGATGAAGCTGGGGGAGTTAATCTCTCTCAGCTTTGCCCACCAGGGTTCTCTGTCGAGCAGCAAACAAGGCCTGGAGGGCGGGGAGGTGGAGTGGCAGTGGTCTATCGGGATTCCATTCCCCTGACCAGGTGCCCTGTCCCGCAGTCTGCAGGGTTCGAATGTGTGTATCTGAAGGTGGGTGCCCAGGATAGAATAGGGATTATGTTGGTGTACCGTCCACCCCGCTGTTCAACAGTCTCCCTTCCTGAGCTAGCCGGGATAGTCTCAAATTTGGTGTTGGAGTCCCCACGGCTTGTTGTTCTGGGGGATTTCAATATCCATGCTGAGGCTGCCCTGTCGGGAGAGGCTCAGGACTTCATGTCCACCATGACAACTATGGGGCTGTCCCAAGTAGTATCTGGCCCCACCCATGTTTCTGGACACACTTTGGACCTTGTTTTCTGTGCTGGATGGGGTGACAGGGATCTGAGAGTGGAGGAACTTTATATAGTTCCGTTGTCATGGACAGATCACTACCTGGTGGGGTTTAGACTTGCTGGCACTCAGAACCTCTGCAGGGGTGGAGGACCGATTAAGATGGTCCGCCCCAGGAGGCTGATGGATCCAAATGGTTTCCTGATGGCTCTTGGGGATTTTCCTGTTGCCTTGGCAGGTGATTCTGTCGATGCCCTGGCTGATCTCTGGAATGCAGAGATGGCCAGGGCAGTGGACACGATTGCTCCTGAGCGCCCTCTCTCACGTTGTGGAGCCACACCAGCCCCCTGCTTTTCCATTGAGCTGGCAGCAATGAAACGAGTGAGACAGAGGCTAGAGCGACGTTGGCGGAAAACTCGGAGTGAATCTGATCGAACACAGGCTAGAGCCTATCTGAAGGCCTATGTGGCAATTCGGACAGCGAAAAAACTTTTTTTCTCTGCCACTATTGCGTCTGCAAAGAGCCGTCCAGCAGAGCTGTTTCGGGTGGTCAGGGGCCTTCTTCACTCTGGCCCCCCAAAAGTGATTTCAGACCTTTCAACAGCCTGTTGTGACCAATTTGCCCAGCACTTTGCAGACAAAATCGCTCGGATCCGCTCTGACTTGGATGCTATTGTTGATGCAGATCCAGTGGATGTAACTTTGGCACCTGCTTGTCCAGTATTATTGGATACCTTTCAATTTGCACAGTCCGATGATGTGGACAGGGTCCTTGGATTGGTGAGAGCCACCACGTGTATACTAGATCCTTGCCCTTCCTGGCTTATAAAAGCTGCCAGAGGGGGACTGGCTGAGTGGGTAAGTGGAGTGGTCAATGCCTCCCTTTGCCAAGGAAGGGTCCCAGCCTGTTTGAAGGAGGCAGTGGTAAGACCCACACTGAAAAAGCCCTCCTTGGCCCCCACTGTATTGGATAACTACCGGCCAGTCTCCAACATCCCATTTTTGGGCAAGGTATTGGAGCGTGTGGTGGCCTCCCAACTCCAGGGATTCCTGGATGAGACGGATTATCTAGATCCATTTCAATCTGGCTTCAGGCCTGGTTATGGGACAGAAACAGCTTTGGTCGCCTTGGTGGATGATCTTCGCCGGGAACTGGACAGGGGGAGTGTGTCCCTGCTGGTTCTGCTGGACCTCTCAGCGGCGTTCGATACCATCGACCATGGTATCCTTCTGGGCCGCCTTGCTGGGATGGGTCTTGGAGGCACTGTTTTACAGTGGCTCCATTCCTTCCTGGATGGACGGACCCAGAAGGTGGTACTGGGGGACTCCTGTTCGACTCCTTGGCCATTAGCCTGTGGAGTCCCTCAGGGCTCTGTTTTGTCCCCCATGCTATTTAACATATACATGAAACCGTTGGGAGAGGTTATCCGGAGTTGTGGGGTGCGGTGCCACCAGTACGCTGATGACACCCAACTCTACTACTCCTTTCCACCCAATTCCAAGGAAGCAGTTTCTGTGCTAAACCGCTGTTTGTTGGCAGTAATGGATTGGATGAGGGCGAACAAATTGAAGCTCAATCCAGATAAGACAGAGGTGCTCCTGGTCAGTCGAAAGGCAGATCAGGGAATAGGGATTCAGCTTGTGTTGGATGGGGTTACACTCCCCCTGAAGACGCAGGTCCGCAGCTTGGGTGTGCTTCTGGATTCAGCCCTGAGCCTGGATACCCAGGTTTCGGCGGTGGCCAGGAGTTCATTTGCACAGTTAAAGCTAGTGCGCCCGCTGCACCCGTTCCTAGAGATGTCGGACCTGGCCACGGTGACACATGCCTTAGTTACATGCCGATTGGATTACTGTAACGCGCTTTACGTGGGGCTGCCTTTGAAGAGTGTTTGGAAACTCCAGCTGGTTCAAAGAGCTGCAGCCAGATTGCTGACCGGGGCTGGTTACAGGGAGCAGACAACTCCCCTGTTAAAACAGCTCCACTGGCTTCCAGTCTGTTTCCGGGCACAATTCAAAGTGCTGGTTATGACCTATAAAGCTCTATATGGTTCGGGTCCAGGTTATTTGAAAGAACGTATTCTCCCTTATGAGCCTGCCCGTGCTTTGAGATCTTCTGGAGAGGCCCTTCTTTTAGTCCCACCTTCTTCACAGGCACGCTTGGTGGGAACATGGGAGAGGGCCTTCTCATTGGCTGCTCCGGTGCTCTGGAACTCTCTTCCTGGGGAAGTTAGGCTGGCTCCCTCCTTGATGGGCTTTCTGAAGCAGGCTAAAACTTTTTTGTTCAAGCAGGCCTTTGGAGAATAATCCAGCCCTCCATCTATGTTAATGTTTTATAATTTTGTTGTGTATTTTTTAATTGTTTATGGTTTTGTTTCCCTCCCCCCCCCCATGTATATTTTAAACTTTGTAAGGCTGCCTTGAGGCCCAGCATTGGGCAAAAGGCGGGATACAAATAAATATAATAATAATAATAATAATAATAATAATAATAATAATAATAATACAGGCATCCAGAGCTTTGGAGTGGAAGCTGATAGACCCAGGGAGAGATTTCATCTCTCTGATGAATGTAATGTGCCAAGGGTTAAAGATGGCTTCTCTGCCAAAGGGTGGCTAAAGGTGGCTACATGCCAGATTTGCATTCCTTAATGGTGGACATCATGCGCTAGCAGACAAAGGGAAAAACTTTCAACCAATGGAGCATCAAATGTAACCTATGACTTATTGAGATTGGGCACCTTAACTTGAAAATTGAATGTAACTTAACTTGCTAATCTAGAACTGTCCAATAGAAAGGTTAGAAAGAGACTAACACCCTCTTGTAGTCAGGGCCTATATATACTGTGAGATTCCCTTGTCCTTGGTGCCTCCATTTTGTGGAACTGGAGAGCACCCCCATACTGCAGTATCGGAAGTAAATGGATTCTCCAGTCTCGTGTGTTTGATTGGCTACTAAAGCACCGGGGTAGCGAGCCTTTAACCCCTGGTTTTGAGGGACAACAAAGCTGATGACGTTTCTTCTTTTTATCTTCACCAGGTGAGGCTGCGGATATACTATTGGTGCCAGCTGTGTCAATGGACTGGATGAGGGCTAATAAACTGAAGCTCTGTCCAGACAAGACTGAGAATCTGTTAGTTCATAATTCTCCTGAACGTATAGGATGCTCAACCTGTTCTGGATGGGGTTGCCCTCCGTCTGAAGGAGCAGTTTCATAGCTTGTAGGTTCTCCTGGACTTAACATTTTCATTTGAGGCTTAGATGGCCTCAGGCATGTCTTCTACCAGCTTTTACAGCTTGGCTACCTAGCTCCTTAGGTAATTTAACAGGAGAGACCTTTTTGCATTCAGGCTTTTATTTTTATAGACAAAGGCCATAGCTAGACCTAAGGTTTATCCCTGGATCGTTCAGGGGTCAAACCTGTTCATCTAGGTGACACACAGGGGATCCAGTGCTCAGGCAGGGGCGAACCCTGGATGATCCCAGGATAAACCTTAGGTCTAGCTGTGGCCCAAGTTATACAGATACAGATTCTAAAGACTTGGGAAATAACTGCAGCATCTAATAACTTGTTGCTCTTCCCCTGAAGGCACAGGTTCGTAGCTTGAGGGGTGGTGGTGGTTCTAGAGCTATGTTTGGCAACATTTGAGGCCTTTCTCTGAGTGCTCCCCACCACCCCAAGGAGGCTCTGAAGCTGCAACAAAGAAGAGGGCCGCTACTGAGGTCTGCTAGGTGCCAACAGTGTCATCTTTTTGGTGCCAGGTTAATACTGTCCTCTGCTTCACATTTGACGGAATATAATGGGGCATTTATGTCAGTGATTTTTATCCAGTCCGGTATATTATTGTAACTGTTTGTTTTAAATTTTGTATGTTAAAGATTTTATATTTTTATTATCTTGCATTTGTATTTTGTAATTTTTGTGAATCGCCCAGAGAGCTTGGGCTATTGAGAGCTGAAATAACAACAACAACAACAACATGGAGGCAATTTTTTACCTGATAATTGCCCCTTCCATGTTGAAAGTGAAAACTTGTTAAAAATAAATGAGCTCCCTCACCACAGCAACTGTTAATAGCAGCTAGAAATAAATTCCAGATGGTGGTGTGTGAGCTGTGTGAATACTCCCAAGCCCCGCATCATTATTCCTGAGTTCATCTGAAATTAATCGATAAACATAGTTAACTTGAATATGTCCTTTGTGACCATTAACGCAGGCAGGATGGAGGTGTATGGAAAAGCCCACTAGAGAACACGGGAAACTAATGGAAATGAGAATCAGTTCTGCTTTATATGAATAACGACACTTCTGAGAACACAAAAACGTACTGTGGTATTTTAAAGACTTAACGTATTTATTTTGTTGTTACAGCTCTTGACGTTTACTCTTACAGGCCTCTCATATCTGCCTCTGTGGTACGAAAAAAAATCTTGTGTTTTTGTGTCTTAAGGTTTTCTAGAATAGAACTTGCTTCATCAGATACCCGAAGCGTTACCCACACAAACGTACGTATGTATATTTATGCACGCGAAGTGCTATTTGCCAGCTGAGAATAACACTTCAGGCGAAGTGGGATTTAGGCCCTTGACGCTCGTGCTCCACTGTCACCGTCCTCAGGCATTCCGGTCCACCTTTCTCTTTCCTCCCTATTCTTTTCGTTGTGTTGTGTCTTTCTAGATTGTAAGCCTGGCGGTAGGGCTGTCTTGGTTTTACTGGTATATATGTAAACTACTTCGAGAGCCTTTTTTGGCTGAGGAGCGCGATAATAATTACGCTTATTATTTTTAAGCGAGACTTTAAGGTACCACAGGATGCTTGTAAGTGTTGCTGTAACCTTCCTAGATTTGGGCACTACTGAGGACGAGAAGAGGCTGCCGATATATAGCTTTCCCCTCATTCGCCCTTGGCGGGCGAAGGGCGGGGAAGGGAGCGCAGCAGCAGCAGCAGCAGCAGCAGCCGCCGGCGTGCCGACCGTTATGCGCCTCTGCGAGCCAATAGGCTTTCTCTCGCTCAGCAGCACCGCCGCGCGCCTCGCGCGCCTCACAGCGGCGGTTGACGTCGTCGCCTTCAGTTTCTAACGCTCAATGGAGCCCAGAGAGGAGCAGAGGGAGGGGGAGGAGCAGCAGCAGCAGCAGCACCACACACAAGCACCAGCGCGTGACTGGATCGAACACTCGGGAGGGAGGGGTTGCTCTGCCTGCGCCGTGCGCGCGTCCGGTGCGTGCACGCCCCCGAGACGCGCCCTCATTTCTACCGCTCTCTCTCTCTCCTTCCCCCATTTCTCCGGCTTTCCCTTCTGTGACGACGGTTGCCATAGCGACGGGAGCAAGACACCCCACCCACCCACTCCGAAACCGTCTCCGCTGGTTTTTCGCCTCTTTCACCTCGCGCTCACGCGCATGCTCGCTCGCTCGCTCGCTCCCCCACCTCTCCCCCAGGAACTCTCCCTGCGGACCGAGCTGCGCGCGCGAGCGTTTGTGAGGGAGCGGAGGGGAGGGGAGGGGAGATGAGATGGCGGCCGAGGGGGAGGCGGAGGCAGAAGTGGAGTGGGTGGTAGACAGCATCGCCGGCTTCCTCCGCAGCCCCGCCTGGTCCACCCCCATCCTGGAGTTCGTGGAGCACAAGTGCGAGGGTGAGAGATGAGGCGGGGGCGGGCGGGGCTCGTCTGTGGAAACCCCCCTCCCCCGCGACCCTCACTCCCTGCCCTGTCGAATCACGCCAACATTTCCTTCCCTCGTGCTCCTTACCCTGACCGGGTCTTCCCTGTAGTGGTCGTTTCTCCCTATTTTCCTCAGATTCGTTTCGTGTATAAATAAGAGTTTGTATGTATATAAAGAGGCAACTAGGATACGGGACAAGCTGCGTATATGAAATTTATTATTGGGCGTGATTCAGCCAAGGGGCAGCATTTAAACATCCCCTTGATTCCTGAGGGACGGATGTGCAGCCGCGTCCTGTGCATGATGCCGCCCCCCCTCCACGCTCTAAATTTAATATACATAGGATAATATTTCATTTCTATACCGCCCAGTAGCTGAAGCTCTCTGGATGGTTCACAACAACACTTAATCAACACTTCATGTTGAAATTAATGGGATGTAAAAGCATTATGCCTTGGTTCAAGAATACATTTCTTTTACATAATGTACGATGATGATGATGATGATAATAATAATATGTAACTCTTCAGTAGATGGAAGAGAAATGCAGAACTCTATACTGGTTGTTGTGGAGAATGTGATCCTCTCCGTAAGGTGCATGCCCTTTGACACAGCAGGATTTCAGGACAGGATTTGAAAGGCTGGCTCTCCCAGCACGTGTACCCCACTTATACTAATTTAGCTGAAATAGTGGCATATTGACCCAGCGATTATCAGCAAGATTAAAATCACACACACACACACACACACATCCTATGTCATGAAAAAACCTGCCAGACACGTAACCCTTCTGTGCCATTTTTTTTTCCGCAGAAAAATGTGCAGCTGCTCAGTTGTGGAGTATTCCAATGTGGCTTCTCAGAAGAGCAATATTTTGTAGCTGGGAAATGTGATTGTCTACCCCTTCCCTTGCTGTTGTGAGCACTGTGTGGAATGTGGCTGTATGGATGTCAGTCATTTCTTGTGTTCGTGACATCAGTGATCACAAGTGATTGCTGGCCATTACTTGTGACAGTTTGTATTTTAAAAGATATATTATTTCAATCTTTACAGTCTGTACGCTTCCTTGCTATACTACAGAAATACTAATATAATAATAATAATTTTATTTCTAACCTGCCTCTCCTGATTTCTTCTTCTTCTTCTTTGCAATCTGTGGAGTCCTGGTATTTTTCTAGTATAGTGCAAGAAAGGCACCACAGCAAAGTGATAGAGACTATGCTTTGCATGCAGGAAGTCTCAGGCCTAGTCTTTGGCTTCTCCAGTTGAAAAGATGTCAGATAGTAGAACTAGGAAAGGCCTGCTCTGGCTCAGTTCTTGGAGAGCTGCTAGTTGGGCCAGTCAGAACCTTCCCAAATTGGTGTCCTCCATATATTTGGATTACAACTCCCATCATCCTGACTACCAGCCATGCTGGTTGGGACTGATGGCAGTTGTTGTCCAAAGCCTCTGGAGGGTACCAAGCTGGGGAAGGCTGTTACTGGACTAGATGGGGAAGTGATTTGTGGCAATGTATCAAAAAATAAATGTGTCCATTCCACTGCTACTTGGTGACATTGAGCTGGTCCATAGCATGGAATTTGTTGTGTCTCTGCTCTGCCATTTGGTGACATTGACCGGGTTCAAACATAGCATGGAATTTGTTGTGTCTCTGTGCTCTGCCATTTGGTGACATCAAGCTGGTCCATAGCATGGAATTTGTTGTGTCTGTGTGCTCTATGGACTCCAAGGAATTTGGCAGATGCATTTGGGAGATGAATTGAATAACGGTTGGGGTAGGCTTTGCATGTTTTTGGAGCTAAAACCCTACCACACACATTGGCCTGGTTCAGATGCAATCTATGGTTTCTTGCTACATAAATGAGATGTTGTGAGCCTTGAGTTCACACACTCCACCGTCCTCTTTTGCGTGCCAGAGAAGGAAATCACAAGCATCCATTTCCATCTTTAAACTAACCATAGTTCCCTGTGATATCCAAACTCTGGCAATTGATTTGGTTAAACTTGAGTTAATGAACAAACCAAGATCTGAAATCATGGTTTAACTGTAATTTGTTCTCACTAAGTTGAATTTAAACAAACCACACTTCCCCGAGTGTAGACTTCATAAGGAAATGTGGTTTCTTTAAAATTAGAAGAGAAAACTTCTGATTGCTTCTTTCCATGCACAAAAGGGAAGGGGAGGAATGAGTGTGTGATCTGAAGGCTGGTATAGCTCATGTTGTAGTGGGAAATCATGGTTTTCTATTATGCATGAACCAGCCCTTTGCCCCCCTTACAAAGGTCAGTGTGTGAGATGACTTTATTAATGGTGTTCTTTCTCATTATATATAACACAGAGATATTAAGATTAAATGCACCAAAGATGGACTGTTTAGGGAGCCTATATATTGTGCTCTGACTTCCCTAAATTCTACACAGTGGGATGATAAAATGCAAAAAGACCCTTCCTTTAGTTTATTGCTTTAAATGGCCTTAACAAAATGAAAAGGGAAATAATTGCCCCCACTGCCTGTACGTTGTGGTTAGTAGGGTGAAGATACCCTTCCTTACTGCTGAGAAGACTGTTACACAGAATTGAGAAAATGGCTGACAAACGAATAGCAAGCAATATTTTCTGCTACTGCTTGGGACTCAGTGGTTAGTTTTTTCTTGACAAATCCAGGAATAACAATTAGTCACTGTTCACAACCCTAAAATCACTTGAAGTTATTTCACAGAATACCAGGAAACTGCTAGGAAGCTGGTTAAATGTTATCAGAATTATAGAGTGCCTTGGTTGATATGACTTGTCAAATCTTCCAGAGCACTTTCAATTGAGCTTTTCCATCCATATATCTTACCGAGTTTAATAGCTTGCTTTTTTTTACTGAATCATTCTTGCATCTTGCTCAGGGAGATAATTTTTATGCCATGTTATTTTGGTCAGACTATAGCTGCCTATTTTTTCCACTCTTATTTCTATTTTATTTATTTAAATTATACTGCCCAGTAGCTGATGTTCTCTAATTACATCAATCCTAGAAAATTTAGGGAGGTAGAAAAGGGTATCATCAATCTATGTACGCATATAGATAATTTGTAGACTTGCTGGGTTTAGGGAAATGGTCAAAAAAATTGAATGTTTTGGAATCCTGGATTTCTCTCTAATATATAAAATAAAGCTCTGGATGAAGAAATGTTTGATTGGATTTGGACAATACACCACAGCTTGTGTTTTCTTTAAGCTATGACAAGCTGCAGCACCCATGAGCACCAGGTTGCATATACGTCATGCAAACCTGGTGAATGTGGGTTATATGAGGGTTAACCAACCCCTTGCATAACTCTAAAACAGGCCATAGGTTGTTTAATCTTCACATCCCATGCTTGATTAGTTTGAACAACATGACAAACCCAGAATGGTGGTTGAATATTCAAAATGGCAGCCACATGTGCCACAGCCTCACTAGGCTGTCATGTTGTGTAAAAAGCCACTTTGTATAACACTTTAAAAGTGTTACTGCAAATTTAAACACATGTGGACCAATCCAGTTGAGAAGATCCCCGCACGTAAGCGGGATTTCATATGTGTATTGCTTGCTGGATCAAGAATCAGGTATGTGCTTCAGTGGATTGCCTTGCTTTCAGTGTTCTGAAGCCAGTGTTTTTCTGGTTTATCCCAGGATCATCCCAGGTTTGTCCCTGCCTGAGCACTGGATGCCCTGTGTGGCACTTAGATGAACAGGTTTGACCCCAGGACAATCCTGGGATAAACCTTAGGTCTAGCTACAGCCTATGAATGGCTAGAACTGGTTTGAGTTGATTTATTTTGTAAAACTTGTAAACTTCAACTTGAAAAAGGCAAAATGATCTCAAAGTAAGGTGTTTACAATCCTTCACTTTTTAAGAAAATATGGATTGCTAGCTCCAGTTCCAGAAAGAGCTCCTTTCATGTTAAAAACTGAAAGCATCTTATTATTAAGATGATTATCTGATTAGTTATAATCATCACTGATTAGTTGTTGTCTGCCAGTCTTGCTCTACAATCAATAAGACATAATTTGATATGTGTGGCTTATTCAAAATACTGCATCAATGTCATTCCTTTTGGAATTGAATGAAGTTTGCCACAGCATAGTGCTTTGACAATTTAAAGTCTTAGAGTTTTAGTGGCCATTGGTGGTGGTGGATTCTTCTCAGGAAAAATGGGGAGCTCTGTAACCTCACAAATCTTTAGCATATGCTTCCCTGAAGATCAATGGGAAGTGGAAGTAATAACTAACGTTTGTTAGCTGGAAACATTTTAACTGCTTTTTAAAAACATTTCTCAGTTATTCCATTTGAAGAACGTCCTTCCCATAGGCAAGATGAAACTGAATCTGTGATGACCCTCCATTATCACCACTTTGTTTTATGAGTGTTTTCCTTATTCACAGTGACTGAGCTGTTTAACAAAATTTTCATCACTGCACTTCTAGGAATTGTCTGGATTTACATTGTTTGCAAGGACAGCTATCTTACATCAGATTTTGTTAAGCTGCAGTATGATGTTTGCCTAGGGTTGCTGCTTGAAACAATGTTCTGGTTCCTTTGAAGTGAGTGAAACTAATACTGATGTGTATGTGTGAGTCTGTATTCAGATTGTTTAGTCACATTAGACTTACAAACAGTCAGGGTTTGGGGTTTTGCAGATTGTGCATCATGATCCTATTGGGATCGCTGAATAGATAGGCAGAGTTGTGAGTCTCAATACTGAGGATATTCAGGGTGAAGTGCTTGAGAGAGAAAAGGTAGGTAGGAGCCAGGGGAAGAACTGGCCTGAAGGGCAAAAGGTGTTAGGCAATTAGAAGAAAAGAAGGAAAGGGGATATATCCAATTAAGCATCTAGGCTTGGAGTTCTTAGAGGATATAATAAATCTGGAACTAAGACACAATTATTTACTGCTTAGAAAATGCCTGTTTCGTGGACCATCTAATTTTACAGATGATAGCATCTTTTCATTTAGATAGATTTCACCATACTAGGAATGTAATGTGCAGCTCTTTCTAGATATATTTTGGAAACTGATTTCTTTTAGAGAGCAATCCTATGCCTACCAGACAGAGTCAGGGGGTGCATAGGACAGTTTGGTTTCCCAGCTCCGAACTTGGAGTCAGGAAACTGCACTCCCCACCCCCTCCGCATCCCTCTCGTAGTCTTTGTAGAGAGAACCGTGCTGGGAACCTCTCCATGCTCGAAAAATGGAGTGTGAAGATGGGGAAAAGGGAGCATTCCCGGGGGAGGGAAGAAGACCAGGGCAGTTGCCTTATGCCACTTCTATTGCTGCCCCCTCAGAGGTGCCCAAATGCAGGGAGGCTGGAACGCAGAGCTGCTGCTCTCCTCTGCCCTGCATTGGATACTTGGCAGCCTTCACTGGGCCTTTAGTGTTTACATTTTAAAGAAAAATAAATTGTGCTGTCTTTTCAGTTTTTGATGATGAAGAAGAAAGTAAGTTGTCTTACACTGAGATTCATCAGGAATATAAAGCTTTGGTGAGTAGTAATAATTTACTTTTTCCTAACCTTTAAGAAATATGTGCTACTGAAGCTGAAGTGCTTTGTTTATCTGTTGTGTCATCTTATAAATTCCTATGACAGCTTTGGAAAGCTAGGTGACTAGTATTTCATTGTCAAAGAACTATTACTGTGCCAAATTTGCATTTTGCTTTAGTATAGATGCCTGCGGCTTGCTGCAGATACTGTGGATAAAACAGAATGTATCCCATTACTTTGTGCTGAATCTTTGCAGGCATAACTTGACATTGCTGCAGTCATGTGATTTCAGTCAAAAGCAGCTGTCCCATATCCTTTTTTGCTTTCCTCCTGGTCAGTCAATCAGTTCTATAGTAATTCTGTTCCTTTCAAATATTAAAATTATTCTTGGAAGCAGTCACTATCAGTTACTGATATTAAATGAGCAATCTTGGGAGTGAACTATTTACTTTACTTCTCTATTATTTATGCTTTAATTCTGCAAATCCAGTCCCTGCTATTTCAGACTTCTTAGAATTTTTTTAAAGTGCAGTGTGTCCCCATCACAGTAAGAAAGTTAGCAGCAGATAGGGATGAAATTGGAGCAACTCCAGGAGCTGTTAGGAGACTTAGGCCGTAGCTAGACCTAATGTTTATATCCCAGGATTGTCCTGGGGTCAAACCTGTTCATCTAAGTGCCACACAGGGCATTCAGCGCTCAGGCAGGGATGAACCTGGGATGATCCTGGGATAAACCTTAGGTCTAGCTACGACCTTACTGTATTTGTCTATATTTGCCCTTATTCTCACGGGCAGTAGCTCCTCTTCACCTGAGATTATATTTCAAAGTTGCTTGACTGACATTTTAAATGCAGCTGAAAAAGAGGAGATAAGTACAGTCATTCTCAGATTCTAGAATCCCATATTGTATTTCCTAGAGACAGTGTCGGCTTCAAAATTAATTAGAGATGGTGTGCATGGGATGGGATCAAAGAAATGTCGCAAAGTTTGGTAGTCAACCATCATTTTCTACTAGCCATCTGTTAAGTCAAATCCCACCACAATATTAATCCCGCCACAATATTACTGTAACAACAATAAGGTAATTTCTAGAATAATTAGACCTTATCCACAGAATTGTATTAATAAAAGGAAAAAATGATAAAATTTAATTTTAAGTTGTTGTAAATAGGAGTTTGGACTTATTTGTTGTGACTTCTGAGTTAATATGCATAAAAAATCCAACATTAAAAGTCCCTGGCCAATGAGTTTGAAAAACATTTTCAGTTTTTAAAAATAAATTTTTTTTGCCCTTACCTGCTACATAGCGCAAAATGAGGCAAAATATGGCATTTTTATAGTGCTGCTGCTTGAGAAGCACAGGCAACCTGGCACTATTGGGAGCTGTCTAGGACTCAACGAAATAGATTCAGCATGGCTCTCTGGGTATCTGTCTCTTCTTGGGATAGGCTAAGGATGCCTGCTGGATGCAGCAGTACGCATAGTAAACAAAACAAGAAGTTCACCGAGCTGCAGACACTGTACGGATTATCTACTAGTACAAATGATTTCTGTTCATAGCAGACTTTGTCTGTAGTTCTGTACACACTTACTTGGGAGTTAATTCCATTGAACTCAGTGGGACTCACTTCTGAGTAAACATGCATAGAAAGGATCGTGTGCTGTTGTTGAGGGCAAGAGAGAGTAATGGATTCTAATCAAATAACAACTTCTGCTAAACATCCAGATTTTAATAATGGCTTCATTCATTCATTGTAAGATTATGTGTAAAGGGCAAACACATAGGCAGCACGCAGTGCGTCTAGTAGGGTACACTCATGAAGCAAAAGGCGGGCATGAATGTGTGCTAAAATGCAATCCAATTTTTAAGTCCCCCTTCTGCTGAAGTTGTAAATGATTCAATTCCTGACATTTATTGTGTGTTTTGGGTTCCCCTCCATTCCAACCAATGCTTGCCTCCTCTTCCATTCAGACATACAAGCACACAAGTCTCCCCAGCCCTCTAGGTTGCTCCCAACTGGTTTCCCTAGCCCCTGCTGGCTTTCTACCACTCTCTTAGGAGATAATTCTTCCCTTCTGTTATCTGCTGGCTTCCCTGACCCCACCCGCCTAACCAGCTTATGATATAGAAGTGACAGGAGAACCCTTTTTTGCCTTTCTCTTTCATGGCTGGGCGCATTGCAGAGGGAAAGCATCAGCTTGCAGTCTCCTACCATCTTCATTTCCTGAAAATGTCTGAGAACTACCATGTAGCCCAAAGGCTATATAGGAAATGAAGATGGCAGTGGCTGGAGTGGTCCACCTGCTTTGAAGCAGTCCCAGCTGCCAGTAAGAAAATGTGTTAATTTTTTTTTTAAGTGATGGGTGCCAGGAAAGGTGTCCATGATGCCAACCCTTCTGTGGGGGATTGCCTGTAGAGGATAATGCAGAGATTACAAAGGATACTTTCATTGTTGTTATTCTTTTATTATTGCAGGTTGAAAAGTTGTTAGACAGTTACCTTAAAGAAGTTGGAATTAGTGAAGACAAATTCCAGGAAGCTTGCATGTCTCCTCTTGCCAAGACTCGTACCTCACAGGCAAGTAGTATTTTAACAAAGTTAAAATACAGCACTATATGATAATGTTTCCTTTGTAATATTTTTATTTTATTTTATGCACCACTTTTTTGTTCCCAAACCACACAGTGATCTGTGTCCATTTAAAGAATGTGCACGCACACATGCACAACCTCTCAAATACAGTCATAGGGCTAAAAGGAAAGGACAGGACATGGATACTTTGATTCTAAACCTTACATCTTAAGCACAAATGTTTTCAAATTTATTTATTTATTTATTTATTTATCATACTTATACCCCGCTCCTCAGCCAAAAAAGGCTCTCGGAGCGGCTTACACTTAGCAAAAAAGACAGTTCCTGCCCTCAGGCTTACAATCTAATAAAGACATGACACACAAGGAAAAGGAGTCAAGGAGGGAGGGAGGGAGGGAGGGAGGAGAGAGAAAGAGAGAGAGAGAGAGAGAGAGAGAGAGAGAGAGAGTCCAGCAGGAGCAGGCCCCGATGTTACTTCTGCCTGCTCCTGTCCCCTCGGTCCTTCTTCTTCCCCACAGGGCCAAGATGGCAGTTTGCCCTGTGGGGGGGGGGAGAGTCCAGCAGGAGCAGGCCCCGATGTTACTTCTGCCTGCTCCTGTCCCCTCGGTCCTTCTTCTTCCCCACAGGGCCAAGATGGCAGTTTGCCCTGTGGGGGGGGGGGAAGAGTCCAGCAGGAGCAGGCCCCGATGTTACTTCTGCCTGCTCCTGTCCCCTTGGTTCAAGGCAATGGGGTTTGTGCATAATTACGTTTACGACTGCCCCCTTTCTACTTAATTTTCCGTAGAAGCTGAGTAAAAAAGTAAGCTGCAGTGGAAAACCAACAGTAGACATGTCCTAGCAAGTTACCCATGGTTGGATTTTTTGACACTGGCAAAGATCAGGTGCAAAAAAAGCATGCTAAACAAATCATAAAACAATTCTAGATTTTGAAGTTCGATTGTTTAGCAGTTCATTGTAAATCACAATTCTTGGTTTACACATAATGCCAAACCAGGAGTCTGCTAAAGAAAAAAGGAAGCCTGGTTTATTCCTCTTCCCAGTTGAATAGGAGGAGTGGGAGTGGGGATGCAAGCCCAGTGCTTTGTGCGGTCTCATTCCTGCTCATGCACATAACTCTTAACTATGGTTTATCATTACATGCAAACACAACTATTGATACTGTTGTGTTGACATGGTCTCTGCCCAATGCAGCGTAGTTATTCTGCAAAGGCTTTGTGTTGGTGAAATGTGGATGGAAAGGTCAGGAGAACAATTTGGATTGAGTCCTAATGATGTTTTGGATACCACAAAGCATCAGTGGTCTGACCCAGTATAAGGCAGGTTCCTATGAACTGATCTACCTTAAAAACTTGTAAGGATTATAGCACCTACTTTGTGGAACTCTGCCCAAGGGGTCCTATATAGGGGTCCTATAGGAAACTCTTTGGGGTCCCTTAGGCAGCTGGTAAAGACAGTTTTTTGCTGCCTGTGTTCTATTAGTGATTTTATTTCTGATTTTACTCCAGTTTCTTACTGATTAATTTTGTGCTTCTGTTTGATTTTTAGTATCTTACTTTTGTTTTATAACTGTTTTATTTGGTTTTATAATTGTCTCTTATTAGCTACCTCAGAAACTTGTATTGTTAGCGGGCAGACTGTGATACAAATAACTGAAATAAAGAACATTTATTTATTTATTACATTTTTATACCGCCCAATAGCCGAAGCTCTCTGGGCGGTTCACATGAAGCGCTTTGAATAATCAGAGTGCTATATAAATGCTTATTATTGTTGTTACACTCTGGAAAGAAGTGTGTAGATATTTACCAATAAGTGAGATTAGATGGTTTCCAACATCACAATATTAGCCATAGGCATGAGTATCAGGAACATTTGGGGCCCGACACTGCAATTTTATGCATGCCTACTCAGAAGTAAGTCCCTTTGAGTTCAGTGGGGCTTATCCCAAGTGAGTGGGTATAGGACTGTAGCCTTAAAGCTACTTAGGTCTTGGTTTTATGTCTACAATAATTATTTCAGACGCTTTCACAAACTTTCCCACTAAATTTAGATTATTGCTAGTATGTGGGTGTTGAGCCTGTTTTGAATTAATCAATCTGTGAAGTTCTTGACATTATAAGATAGAAACACTTTTTCCACACAGGCCATTTTGCAGCCAGTATTGGCAGCAGAAGATTTCAGATTGTTTAAAGAGATGATGGTTCAGAAAAACATTGAAATGCAGTTGCAAGCCATTAGAATAATTCAGGAAAGAAATGGTAAGTAATGGTCAATGATGACTTCTCATCTCTTGTGTTGTGACAAAAAAGATTTCTCTGGGACATGGGGATTTCGTGGGCTCAGTGAGGTTTGGACAAGTGATCAAGAGAGGTCAAGAGATTCAACAGCGAGACAGGAGAGGTGAAAAGAGTGCCATTAAAGGGGTGAAATACAGAAGGCCAAGAAGGCAGAAAGAAAATGTTTTAGGAAAAGGCAATAAGTAGAAATGTGAAAGAAAGGCTACAAGAGCCATGGACCAAGAAGAGGCAGGCAGCTGGGACATCCTGCAGCAGGAGATCAGCCAATTTACCATCTTTCTGGCCTTGCCTAGTACTGTGTTGCTGCCAGAGAGAAACGCTACACCAAGGTTGGAGCAGGAAAGAAAAAATACTCCCCCAAGCCGATTTCTGCTGATTTGGGTCAGCTGTGCTCAAAGTGCCTGGGACAGCTCTTGTTACTTGCCCACCCTGACATGGGTGGCAGCAATACCAAAGGCAGTGCCACGAAAGGGCACTTTGGTTTTATATGCTCTTTAACTAGTTTTATGTATTATATTGTATTTAATGTTGTTCCCCGCCTCGATCCGGAGGGAAAGGCGGGTAAGAATTATATTATTATTATTATTTAATCATGTAGAAGAAAAACCATTTTGGTGTGATCTGTTTCATATTTCTTTTAAGCTGATCATAAAACTAGCTGTTTGGTTTTCTGTATGGTTAACAAACAGAGTTCAAAGTTAGTACAGATGTGTGAGCTTCTAAACTTTCTGATTCAATATTCATCTACCAGGATTTCTGATAGAAGATACCCCCTTTATTTTATATGAATTTAGTGAAGAACTGTGGCAATCACCTGAAATGAGTTATTTCTAAAAAAAATCCTCCATTTTCTCTGCACTTTTGGCCCATGTTTCATTGAAGAATGTTACCAGAGAACAGCTCCTACTTCATCTATAGAAAAATGCCTGTCATCCTACTTTACACTTTTTCTTTCGTTTTTCTTAAATAGGTGTGTTACCTGACTGTTTGACAGATGGGTCTGATGCATACACTGAAATTGAAGAAGAAGAAATGAAAATACTAAGGGAAGTTCTTAGGTAAAAATAAATTTTCTGTCAGGTTTATTTCTAAGGATTTGGCTGGATGCACCTCTGATAAATATGTGTTGTCACATAATGGCAGGTACTTGGCAGAATCCTCAGCTGATATAAGCAGATAGATTTCCTGTTCTGCTGTTCACAAGCTTTTGTCATGACATTATGATGCTACAGGCACTGTTAGCCCTCAACTTGGACTTGAATGGAGTTGAAGATTGGGGTGACCCATGTGGGTATAGTATTTCACAACAGAAGTTTACACCTCCAATAATTGAGAAAAATATGTCCTTTCCTGCATCTCTGTCCCAAATGGAATGCCCCATGTCACTGAAAGGGAAAGGGGAATACCCCAAAATAGGGTGGAGGCACCATTTTTTAGTGGCAGCTCCCACTAATGGAAGATGTCTCTGAAAAATCTTCAGCAATCCCCCCCCCCTGGTGCCACAGCCCATCCCATTTAGGAGGATTTCCTGATGCTCAGGAGAGACTTTTCAAGGAACTTGGGCAGGATTGGCAGAAGGAGGAGAAGGTGAGAAATTCATCTTCCACCGATTCTTTCTGCTGACTTTTCCCTGGTTCCAGTGTAAAATGTTTGATTCTACATATAATCATGAATCTCTCAAAGCAAATTTCTGCCTAAACAACAAATTTCTGCCTATGCAACACCTCTCTCTCTACAAACCACTCATAAAAACCCACCCCTTCCATGTGGTCTTTGCTTTCCCTCCTGCATTTGTTCTCATCTGTAACCAACTTTAAGTACATTTGGCAATATTACATTCTTTTGGCTTTTTTTATCTGCTGTTTTTATACTTGGTTTGTTTTAGAGATATGCATTTTTTGTGCTTGTTGTAGACTACTGTGGAATCAATTTTGGTGAAGGATGTATATAAAGAAATATAACTGCATTTGCTTACATTCATCCCTTGCTATCCTTGCCTCTCTCTTCCCATCTTGTATTGTTCTACTTTCTAGTAGACTTTAGATTATAAGTTCCTGAGGGCCAAGGACTTTATGCTTTCTTTTTTTTTTTGCTCATGAAACATTATAAATTGTGTTGTATACTAATAGGGCTGTATAAATAATAACTTTTTTTAAATTCTGATAATCTCATCATCGTTGATTGTTAGCTTTGTCTGGTATATGCACCTGTACAGCTAGGACAGAGTGGGAGCTATTCCTGCATTAACATTTTGCCGTCCTGGTTTTGTCCCCTAGGATCACTAAAAATTGCATAATTATTTTTCCATCTCGCTCTTCCCTTCCTGTATAAGGAAAGTTCTGTATCTCTATAGACACCATTGTGTGAATCCCTCAGAGTTTACAGGTGTTTGTGCAATGTTGGTGTAATACGGAGGTTGTGTGAAGTTTGGACAATGTAGACCACACTTCAAGAGGAGTGGACAGGCCAGCTCCTTCATAGGGAGTTGGAAGTTTGACAGTTCAGAGAATAATTAACACTCTGTTGAACCTAAAGGATTCTCCAGCATATTATGTGATCTTTTCATGAGAGTATGAAGAGAATTTGCAGCCAAGCCGGCCCCTGAAGAGAATGATTGTGAGGACTGGGAAACTGTATGTCATTTTGAATTACTCTTGCATTTTGAGTGAGCAGGTTATTAAAGAACTCTGAACCACTGAATGTAGCAAAGCATTGCATATTATATTGTTTTTTGTTTTGCAGAAAGTCTAAGGAAGAATATGATCTAGAGCAAGAAAGGAAAAGAACTAAAGAGGTATGTTGGGGTTCAGTTGAACTCATCTACCACACAGTTGCAGGGAGACCATTATTCTCTTTAATGACAGACAGGTCTGTAAATTCAGGTTTCAGTCAAACACGTCCACTTCTCATCAGGTCTTACTGGTTTCAGAAAATGTCCTCCATGTTCCTCTTACAAACAGAAATAACCTTTGTTTTCAAGTCTTGTGTTTTTTTCTTTTTCTTTTGTGTGTGCTTGGGCCATGATGGCATGGATATTATTGATGTTCATTACCTTATTAAAATGAGCTGACTCATGACATTAGGACAAACAGTCCAAATGGAATCAAAGCTTGTGTTTTGATCAAGTAGCAAACTAAATGGGACATGTGATGTGGTAATGGAGGGACAGGGAGCTGAAGCAGTACTCTGCTATAAGGCAGCAGCACAGCAAAGCATCAGCTATCAGTTTTCCTACACCTCATCTACTGGCACTGGTGGCCACAGTAGCTGGTATTTGGGTAGTTGTGATAAGGAAAGACTGGTTGAGATCAATCCATATGTTCCTTAGTGTTGCATGCTAAGCGCCATGGGAATATCCTTGATCTACTAGTATAACATGCATGTTGGGAGGGTTTTTTAAAAGCTATCTGGCCTTTGTTTGTTTGAACTATTTGTACCCCAGAGCAGCTTAAGTTGCAATCCTATGCATGTTTAGACAGAAAAAAGTCCTACAACTGCCAGCATGCCCCATCCAGCCATGCTGGGTAGGGGATTCTGGGATTTACAGGAGTTTTTTCCTGTCTAAACGTTCATGTCATTGCACCTTTACCACTTAATAAAAACAAGACAGTCCATGCCTTCAGGCTTATGATCTGAATACACATGATGGAGAAGGAAAAAGGGACGAGGAGAGAAAAGGAAAATAAGGAAACTCAGACACAGATTCGTAATGTTTATATAGTTCTTATACTGACTATCTGGGATAGAAATGACTGTTGACAGCTCAATAACAGGTCTTGGTGGGCCTCCAAGAAGTAGCTTGGTGAGCCAACCTCCTCAAAATGGCTGCAAAACAGGCAGACATTTTTGATCTATTGTGAAACAGTCAGCTTCTTGGTACTCCTACAACCATAGGTAAGGCTCAGAGTGTCTAGAGGACACCTGCAAACCTAGGGCAGATGGTCCTGCTACTTTTCCTCAGAGAGAAGCTAGTTCCAAGTGGGCCCTGTGAGTAGATGGAGGGGCCCAATCTAGCTGGTAAAAGTAGCAGTGAGTGGAGATAGCAGTTAATGCATGACCACTAATTGCCTCAAATAGACTGTGTTTTAGCTTATATGGATTTCACTATATACAGTGATATTTTTTAGTGCCTGGAGTGCATTACTGGACATTGTCCCATTGTCTATTTTCTTCTTAAATATATAGTCACATGGTAAGCAGAAATCATCTGATGGTGCCCACAAATCTCCAGGACACCTAAGTGTAAGTGCAGGAACTAAGGAACCTGTTGACCACACTACAAAACTATCGTCAGGTATGATATTTGCAAGTGCACTGATTAAAAATATCAACATGTTTATTCCTATTTATGCTGAGATGAAATCATGTCGAGGTTTCAGTTCAACTGATGACAAACACGTATGTTTAAAATATGAAAAGCAGCAGCTCTTTAGACATCTGCTGTCATATTTGTTTAGACCCCAAACGTGAGCAAAACCCACCTACCCATTCATCCCAAGATAAATTTAAGAGGGTGCATCTTTATGTTACCAAATGCGCTGCCCTGGCCATGTTAGTTTTGGGGGGCCCAGAGAAGAGGACAGACACGAAAAAAATAGCAGCAATATTAGCTATGCAATGGAAAGAGAAAAATGAGAGAAATAAGTTAAGATTACTGAACAAATCAGGGACTAAAATAGATTAGTGACTAGCTAAGTGTTCTGTTTTAGCAGATGTACTGTCTCAACTTAAAGGTTTGACAAATTTATGCAAGGTGGAAAGTTGTATTCAGTGGAATGGGTGAGCAGATTAAACTACCTTACATTTGTGAAGCAATCTTGCTTTTGAGAAAAATTAGGAGTTCAAACTAGGTTGGAAATTTAGTATCCAGTACTTTTGCTGTTTGTTTTCCTCATGCATTATAATGTTCTCTCACCACTGTTCCAGGGAGATTATTCCAGAATTTTACACTTTGATTAGTTAACAACTGTTTGTAAGCCTACATTTATTATTTTCACGTTTGTAGCTGATGTTCCTTATACTTAAAGTTGTAGTTGTAGCTGCTGCACTACAAGAGCCAGAGAGTTGGTAGTTAGTTGTGGAACTGGAAGAGATGACCTCAAATTTCACCTCTGCAGGGCTTGCGTGGCCTTGAGCAAGTCACAGTTTCTTTAATCTCAGATTCACAAGTGTAAAATGGTGGGGAAAATAATGCCCTCTCTCAGAATATTATTGTAAGCCCTTCACCCCAAAAGAAGATTGTGAAGCACTTTACCTATTAAAAACACTTTATAAAAGATTAGTATTTGGCAAACTTTAGAAAGTGAAACATCCATTTTAAAATTCTTGGTCTTTGATTAAAACCATTTAAGGTGTAATGACAGCAGATCTTTGATTTGTACTTGTATAAGCATGCGATACACTAGTTTTTTTTCAATCTAAATTTAGGTCCAGAGGCAAAACACAAAGATTTATCTACCCGGGAACTGCCCTCTGCCAAACTGAAAGAAGATAGTTGCAAGAAAGCAATTGGGAATGGTTCTGAATGTGTAACAAAGCAAACAGGAACCGAAGGACGTGTAAGCTGAATGCTTATTCTGTTTAAAGGATACTGTTATTTTGTAACTAGCATATAATTTTAGAATCTGGGAGGGCCATAGAATATTTTGGATTCGAGGTCAGAGACAGTGCTTCGACCTTGGACCTAGAAATTCAAGCTCCCTGCACCCTTGCAGCCAGTGTGGAGAGAACCATGCTGGCTGCCTCTCTGAGGATGCAAAAGGGGGTGTTGCCACATGGGAGGGGAGGGAACTGGAGAGGCTGGCTTACTCCATATCCTGAGGGGTCTCTAGTCTCTTTCCTTTCCTCCCAGCGATGCCTCAGCTAGATGGGCAAAGAAGGCTGCCTAGCTGAAATGGATTGGATACTTGTAGAGTATTAAGGATGGATCTCATAGGGTTTGCACCTTAGTTGCTTCAAGGGAGAGAGAAAAGGGCACATTTTTAGATATTACAAAGTTGAAAGACAAGATCTAGGGACTGAGTGGTTGAGAGAGAAAAAAGAGGCATCAAAGATGACACTTGAGGTTACAAATTTGAGAGATGGTACAAACAGTGGAGTAAGGACAGCAAAGCAGAAGCTCAGTTTTATCAAAGTTGTTAAAAGTAAGAAGCCACCCTCAAGAAATAGTAGATGAAGCCTCAGAAATCTTTGTTAAAGAAGAGGGAGATCAGACAAAGAATTGCAGTGCTGAAAGTCATCAATATAGAAAGTGATTCTGGCAACCAAAACAATGAGTCAAAATTTAGGTTATATAAAAGTAGAAATAATTGGCCTTGGGACAGAACCTGGGGCAAATTAACACAGAGTGCAAAAGAGGAAGTGAGAGAACCATTAATAGATCCAGAATAGCTGTTAGACTTAAACTTAGAGCTCTGAGTAATTAAGTTACTTGGGAGATACAAGGTAGGCACTTTGTGAAGTGGGAATAGGAATAAACCTGCTACTTTATGTGCAACTAGGCTTTTTGTCTTGTTTTTATTTAGCTTTTTAGATATTTGACCTACACCATATATGCTAAGGAAATTGGATTTACTATCAAACATAATTCCATTCAAAACTTTAAAGGGTTAATTGATATTGAGCATAGATATTAAGGAAACAGTGTTAGCTGCTCTGACGCTTCGGTATGGGAGTATGCTACAAACTGATTTGATAGTGCTCTCCATGGAAAAAAATCCCTGAAGTATCCAGAGAATTCCATTTATTCTCCTTCTAATAATATGGAAAGAGTGCAGATGATGTGATTTGTTTTGGGGTATGTGATATGATAGTGCAGACCCAATGGTACAATTCAGATTTGGGTTGGATAAGAAAGTTATCTATTTCTGTGCATGTTGGCTGTATATCTTTTGAGAAAGAATGTCAGTTTTGGAAATTTGATTCGAACAGTCATGCATTCCTATGCTTTCTAAGCATTGCGGAGAGATTAAAAAATTGGACAGTCCCTGCCTGCAGACTCAAAATCTAATAGATGTGATACAACAGGAAAAGGGAATAAGGAGGAAAGAGGAAAGCAAGCACGGGAACCGCTGCTCTTTCGGTGGCCAATGGGAAGGCAAGACAAAGCTGGTTTGCCCTGGCCATGAAGTTCTACCTGGGAGGCAGTAAGGGCAATTTCCCCAATGGTCCTTGGTGCTCTGGCCGAAGGCAGAGGCCAGAGTGTTCCTCCCCTCAGCTCTGATTTGTAGGATTAAGAAGAAAAAGGTCGACTGAAGGCCTCTTGATGCTATGTTTTCTTTTTACATGTATACTGCATGCAATGTTCAGAGGAGTAACTCTGGCATTCTGAGCCACAGCAAAAAAACAAAACAAAAACCAGAGTCTTGTGGGACCTAAAGATTTTTTTTGTTCTTGCTTTACCTAAAAATGTAAAATGAAAATGTGGCAACATTTATCAAACAGGTACACTTGTCAGTGAGCCAGGATTAACTGTGGCTCTCAGTTGACTCTACACCTGAGCAAACCTGGGTTTGCTGCTGCATAATGACTGGAGCCAGGATATACCTATTCTGCTGCAGAAGAGATCTGTTGTTTGCATGTTGACGATTGACGCTGCCATCATTAATAAAAATGCCATAATTTGTCCTACTCGTAATGCGTGAGTGCATTACAAAATGAACTGACTCTGCCACCTCAATCCTTCTCTGGTTCAGACTGCAGCCAAGCCAGAGTGGCTGTGCTTTTCTCCCTGTGGCTTGTCCCTCCTCTCCAAGCCCCCCCCCCCCCCATTCCACTTACTTATACAGAAGCAATCCAAGTACCAGAACCTTGGTGGAATATGGGAAAAGGCATCCAATTACTACTTGTAGCCAGTATGCCTTAACAAATTTCATCTTTGTCAGTTTTTCCTTGTGTTTACCCATTTTGATGCTGGGACTGTTTAAATTTAGGCTGATAAGTAAGCGAACAACTTTTAGAAGAATGTTGTATTTCATACATGTATCTCTATCTAATTGATTAAAAATGCATTTCAGAAATTGCATAGTAAAACTGCCTTTTAAATTCTGTCAGAAATTATCAGAACTTGGAGTACAAGAACTCAGGGAGCGTGAGGACTATCTAAAGCAGAAGAGAGATGCATTGATGGCCTTGAAGAAGGAGTCAAAACCCAGTATGCCACCACAAAGTACAGAGCAGAAGGAAGAGCTGGTACCTTCTAAAGAGGTGAAGGATGAGAAAATGTCATTTTAAGTCTTACTTAGGAGATCAGTCTACAATGGCAAAACATGAGCCCTGATCTGGGACTGCGCTTGAGTAGGTCCAATGAGTTCATATGGATTGTACTGTCGAGTGGCAAAGGAGGGAGAATGGGGATGAGGAGGATTAAATCCAGAACAGCTGATTGGTTTTCAAAGTATCTAATTAGGACTGTGCTCAGTTCCCTCCACCCAGCTAAGGATATGTGTTCAGAAGCCTGTTTCCACACATGTATGACACAAGGTGGTGCTACATATAACTGAGAATGGAAATCACAGCAAAGAAAACAATAATAATAAATAGGATATTGGACTTCCCATGACAAGTTCCTTTTCTGCAGTGGATGGAGGGGATCCTTGAATGGCTGGCTCTTCTCTCTCACTCTAATAGGCAGGGCCTATGCAAGTCACACTTGTACGTGTTTTCCTGGATGGGAGAAGCCCCTCCCAGTTTTAGGACAGTGTTAGTTCTAAACTTACTCAACTCTCCCTGCTCATGCAGGGACTGCAATCCTAACGATAGAATAACAGTGAACTATTTGCAAAGGAAAATAAAATACTTATGAGGAAGTGTGCGATGCCTCTTGGCTCCAAGACACTGAGACACCCTGAGAGTTGGAGACTGTCTGCTGTTCCCCTCAACAGTGAGACACTCCAACCAGGTTTGGTAGGATACCCCCCACTGTAGAAAAATAACTTGCCCTGTTGTCCAAAGTTTTATTATACTACAGTGGAGGAGGCTTAAAAGCATCCTAGGTGTGGGCTCTTGCATTTATCTCCCAAACTGAGACCACTTGATGGAGTACTCCTTTCCTGTAGGCATATTTGAAAGAGGTGAAAGCCATCCAGTGTTGAATCTCGGATATTCCCATCCAATAACAGGAAGAGACTTCTCCAGATTCCTGAAGGAGGGAGTGTAGAAGGTGAATGCTTTTACAGCTCCATGGTACAATGTACTCCTTGCTCCCCTCAGCCATGCTAACAAAAATTCTACTGAAGGCATGTGCAAAAAACAAACATAATTCTAGTGGAGGGTATAAAACAGTGCTGTGTCCATCCAGGTTAGAGCAGCTTGTTGCAAAAAGTCACCTCCTGCCTTGCTGGGACAGTATTGGAAGAGATCAACACGACCAATCTAAGGTGCTGAGCAATACTGAATGGATGCCCAGCTGGTATCCCTACAGTTATCTGAAGGAGTCATGTTAGTTCTGAAGATGGCAGATAGGCAGTGAGGTTGAACTGAGCCTTTATATGCTAGTGAACGGAACATTGGTACTTACCGAGAAGGTTCCTTCTGGGTTGGTGTGCGGAAGGCATCCCACAATGGGTTAACTCCCCCTATCGCCCAGGAAAAGCAGGGACTCACATGACTGAGTTTTAAGCCCTCTATTGGTCTGAAGCTCCTCCTAGCCAGTTCCGTCCATGGCTAAAGCTCGGAAATTGAGAAAGGAAGCATCTCTTTGTATCATAGGTAAGGAAGAACCACAGAGGAAAAGATAACTTATTAGTAAGTACTTAGAAATCAATCTGAGAGTACAAACTTTGAGGATCCTTAGGAAAAGGTCTGGCCGGCTAAATGCAGAGACAAGTGGCCTGATAGACTCGGTGGTGTTTCAGGGTGTGGTTGGGATGCCTTCCGCACACCAACCCAGAAGGAACCTTCTCGGTAAGTACCAATGTTCCGTTCTCCAGGTTGGTGTGAGGAAGGCATCCCACAATGGGATATGCAAAAGCTAAAAACCCCTTATCTGGGTGGGAAAATCTTAAGCCGAGTCTATTGTAGTCCTACAACCTGCTGGAGGACTCTCCTGCCAAAGGAGGCATCCGCTGAGGCATATGTGTCTATTTTGTAATGTCTTATGAAGGAATTAGGACTTGTCCAGGTGGCCGCCTTGCAGATTTCTGCCAGAGGGGCATTAGTACTTAAGGCGGCTGATGTGGCTGCTGCTCTAGTGGAGTGAGCTGTGACTCCTAATGGCTTGGGGAGGCATGAGGCCTCATAGGCCGAAAAAATACATGCTTTTAACCACCTAGCTAGGGTAGATCTGGTAACCTTCTTGCCCATAGCCACAGGGTGAAAGGAAACAAACAGTGAATCAGATTTTCGAAAGGACTCTGTCCTTTTTAAGTAAACTTTAATGGCTCTGCGGACATCCAGCTTGTGCCAGGCCTTCTCCTGTGGATGAGAAGGGTTAGGACAGAAAGATGGCAGAATAAGCTCCTGTGACCTATGGAATAGCGTGTTGACCTTAGGGATAAAGGTCGGGTCTGTTCGAAGGACGACAGAATCCTTATGGAAGGTGATGAGGCCTTTTCTGATTGAAATGGCAGATAACTCTGAGATTCTGCGAGCAGATGTTATGGCCACAAGGAAAAGAACTTTTTGTGACAAAATGCGTAGTGGGATAGAGGCAATTGGTTCGAAGGGAGGTTTAGTCAATGCAGAAAGTACAACATGTAGGCTCCAGGAAGGAAACCTATGGACAATGGGAGGACTCTTGAGTGCGGCTCCACGGAGGAATCTTTTGATGTGAGGGTGTGAACTTAGTGGCTGCCTACCAGGCCTGGAAAGGACTGATGACAGGGCTGACGTTTGCCTGCGCAGGGTACCCGGTTTTAAACCCATCTGAAGGCCTTGTTGGAGAAAGGCTAGGAGTTCCTTGACACCTGTTGCCCGTGGAATAAGCTTCTCCCTTTCACTCCACCTGCAGAAGGACTTCCAGGTTGTTTCGTAAATTCTGGTGGTGGAGTCCTTGCGGGATGCCAGCAGGGTGGATATGACATCCTCAGAATAACCCAGAGTTAAGTAGATGGACCTCTCAGCAGCCAGGCGGCTAGTTTGAGCCAATTTGGGTCTGGGTGCAGTACTGGTCCCTGAGACAAGAGATCTGAGATCTGGGGCAGGAACCATGGACCTTGCACTGCTAGGGCTAGAATCTCGGAGAACCAGGGGCGTCGGGGCCAGAAGGGGGCTACTAGGACTACAGTGGCTTGTTCCTTTCTGATTTTTTGTAGAACTCTGGCTAAGAGGGGGATTGGAGGGAATGCGTAGAGCCTCTCTTTCGGCCAGTTGATATATAGTGCATCTATCCCTTCGGCTCCGTAAGACTGGAATCTGGAGAGAAATCTTGGCAGCTTGTGGTTTTGCCTGGATGCAAACAAGTCCAGTGTTAGTGGGCCGAAATGGTGTATGATTCTCTGGAAGACTGCTGGATGTAGGCTCCATTCCCCTGGGTCTATTTGTTGCCGACTCAGATAGTCTGCTGTATGGTTCAGGGTCCCTTTGATGTGTTGGGCTGATATGGAGGCTAAGTTCTGTTCGGCCCATAATAGCATGCTCTGGGCCTCCAGGTGTAAGGAGAGGGATTTGGAACCCCCTTGACGTGTTATGTGGGCTCGTGTTGTTGTGTTGTCCGTTCTGACTAGGACATGAGAATGTTGCAGATGGCGTGAGAATGCTTTTAGACCCAGGTGTACTGCCCTGAGCTCCAGCCAGTTGATGCTGTGGCATTTTTCCTCTGCATTCCATTTTCCTTGGGCCAGGAGAGAGTTGCAGTGGGCTCCCCACCCTTCGAGGCTGGCATCTGTTGTCAGTAAGATCCTCTGAGGCTCCTGGAAGGGGCTGCCCACCTGCAGATTTTGGAGGTCTTGCCACCACATGAGGGAGTCTCTGACGTGCAGAGGGAGAAGTATTGGGAGGCGATCCCTCCTTGCTATTTGAGCTTGGAAGGGCAATAGGAACCACTGAAGGGGGCGAGAATGCAGCCTGGCCCATGGGAGAATGCCGAGGCATGAGATCATTAAACCCAGAAGATGCGCAGCATCCATTAAGTTGGTTATTCTTTGCCGATGAATTGCCCTTGAGCGGTCCTGAAGCTTGACTATTCTCTCTGGGGAGAGGAATATTAAACCCTTGGAGGTGTCGATGAGTGCTCCTAGATGAGGGAGGACCTGGGTGGGTGTGAGATGGCTCTTTTTTCTGTTTATGACAAAGCTGTGTCTTTCTAGGCACTCGACAGTTGTCTGTAGATCCTGTGAGGCTTTCTGACTGGAAACAGAACGGATAAGGAGGTCGTCCAAATATGGATAAATATGCACGCCCTTTAGCCGGAGATGAGCTATTACTGTCACCATGATCTTGGTGAAGATGCGGGGTGCCGAGGATAGGCCAAATGGAAGTGCTTTGTACTGGTAATGATAGTTCCGGTACGTGAAGCGTAGGAATTTTCTGTGAGGTAGTGAGATGGGAATATGCAGATATGCCTCTGTGAGGTCTATGGAAGTCAAATATTCTGCTTTGTGAAGGGCTTCTTTGATGGTTTGCAATGTCTCCATACGGAATTTTCGATATTTGACAAACCTGTTCAGATGCTTGAGGTCCAGAATTGGTCTCCAGCCTTTGCCCTTTTTGGCTACTAGAAATAAGATGGAATAAATACCTTCGTATTTTTCTATGGATGGTACTGGTTCTATCGCTCCTATTTGAAGTAGACGCTGTATGGCGGTAGATAGGATGTGATTCTTGGTGGCGGATTGTGATGTGGGGGATGGGGTGAACCGAGGGGGAGGTTGTTTCCAAAACTCTATGAGATAACCATGGGAGATGGTGTCCAGGACCCAGCGATCGTCTGTGGATTGTTCCCATGCTGGGAGGAAATGTTGAAGTCTCCCCCCGATGAAGGGTTCCCTGGCGTCAGAACTGCTGTCGTCCAGACCTTGAGGCCTGGAAAGTAGAAGGGGGTTTGGCAGAAGCGCTAGAGGAGTTGGCGCTTCTGGACTGAAAGCGGGATCTGGACCATGCTGGTTTAGGAAACCTGTAGCTTTTGGATCGAAAGGAAGATTGGTTAGTGGTCCGGAATGGGCGAAAGGATGTATAAGACCGGATGAGTTTTTTATCTTCTCGCCGGAAGGATGAAGGCATAACTTTTTTCTTATCCTTAGTCTCTATGAGGACATCTTTTAAGGCCTCTTCTCCAAAAAGGTGTGCACCTGTGAAAGGTACAGTCGCAAGATTTCCCCTTGAGGGAAGATCAACATTCCAGTGCTTAAGCCAAATGGAACGTCTGGCCACATTAGCAGCTGCTATGGAGCGGGCTGAAAACTGAAGCGCATCTTGTGTAGCATCAGCCAGGAAGGCAAAAGATTTAGAGAGTTTGAGCAGTCCTCTGTATAAAGTAGGCTGATCTAATTCCTTATTGTTTATTATGTCTTCCACCCATAAGATGGAAGCTCTAGCGAAAAAAGATGATACTGCTGAGGCCCTTAAAGCTAATGCTGAAGCTTCATGCGCCTTTTTTAAAGCTGTATCTGATCTTCTTTCCCCGTGGTCTTTTAGGGGAAAGTCACCGTCTTTTGGCAATACAGCACCTGAGAGCAAGGCCGCCACAGGGGCATCTACTAATGGAATTTTTAATTCTTCCATCACATTGTGAGGAAGAGTATAAAACCTCTGCGCTGTACTGACTCCCTTTTTCCCCTGGAGGGGAGATTTCCACTCCTCCTTCATTAATTTATTAAAGGAATTGGGAAAAGGTACCTCTCTGGTGGTTGGCTTGGGTTCTGGAAACATCGCTGCCCCTCTAGATAAAGATTGCTGTTTGTCGGGTTGTACTGGCTCACTAGCTAGAGAGACAATTGCTTTGGACAATAAAGGTAAAAAATCCTCTTTGTTAAAGAATCGATCAGCCGAGATATGGTCTGTAATTTCTATGTCTGACCATCCACCCTCCTCTCCTTCTGAAAAGAACTCCTGCAGTGACATTATGGAGGAATCACTGTCATGGTGGGGCTCAGCCAAGGGGGTCTTGGATTTGTTAGAGCGACCTTTGGCTATGGAGTGTGGGTCTGGAGAGTCGTCCCCAGAGCCTGCTGATGAGTGCAGACTATGGGAAGAATTGGGCTGTTTTGACCTGAAAGCCTTATTTTTGTTTTTTGTTTTATCATTGTTTTTATTTTTGTTTTCTAATTGTGGAGGAGGAGAGGAGGAAGACTCAGAAGTGTGCAAGCCTCTGGTGCGTTTTGCAGAACGGCTTGATCTCAAGGTTTGCTTGTCTAACAAATGCTCAGACAGATTATCCAGTACTGCCTTAGTGATCTGTGCTAAAACAGATTTATCTATTTGAGCCATGCTTAGGATAGGCGTTGGGGCTATCTCATTATTCTGTGGCTGAGCAATGGAGGAGGTGGAAGGAGGAGGGGCTTCCCTTTGCAAGTTGGAATCGAAACTGCAACTCAAAATGGCCGCCCGCTTTGTTTGGCGGGAAACATCCACGTGGGGGAGAAAGAATGGATTTGATCTCACCCTTGATGCTGTTGGAGCATCCAGCTGCTCCGTTGCTTCCTCCTCTTGTTCTGAGTGGAGAGGGTGGCGTGCTGAGCCCCCGACTCCCTCAGTCTCGGCCGCATCTTTTGAGGCCGGGATCGCACCGTTCCTGGTGTGTAAGAGACTCAGCGAGGGGCCTTGGCCTCCGGGCTGGTGATCTCCTTGATCCTCCGCGGCTGGGAGACTCAGTAGGCAGCCGAAGCCGGCAAACTGGTTATCTCCTTGACCTTTCTGGCAGGTCATCCTTTTGTCTGCTGATGGCTTCCTAACGACTCTCACATGAGTCATTGTTTTCTTTTTCTTTTGAGGCTTCGAAATGGTTTTCTTTGCCGGAGGGGTCATAGAGAATGATAGGCAAGCGGCAGAGAAAAGGAAGCAGAAAAGCGTTTTTTGTTTGTTTGTTTGTTTTTGGTAAGAGAAAGAAAGTCAAAGAGGTAAGAAGTTTAAAAAGTGTTAGAAATAGAGATAAGTATAGGCTTGAGATAGGAGGAGATGAGAAGTAGCTCTGTCCTGGGCGAAAAGCAGGGACGAACTGGGTAGGAGGAGCTTCAGACCAATAGAGGGCTTAAAACTCAGTCATGTGAGTCCCTGCTTTTCCTGGGCGATAGGGGGAGTTAACCCATTGTGGGATGCCTTCCTCACACCAACCTGGAGAAATACAGATTTTTAATAACCCAGCAAAATATTCCTTGAAACTCTTTCTGCTTAGAGAAAAGCTGGAAGGGTGGAAATGATAAAAGACTTCAGATTCATCAAATCTCCAATGTCTGTTTGAGGGTGTAAATTAAAGTCTTGCACTTCTCAAGTGTGTGCCGTACTTTCCCCTTGGGATATTTAGGCTTAGGATAAAAAGTTATGGTTACCCAAAAGCAAACCTTCAAACATAGAAAACTCTGTAGAAGGCAGACTAAGGATTCTATGCTGATTCCACTACAAATATCTGGGAACAGTCAAGAGGACTTTTGCTTTTACTGTTCTTCAATGATAGTAATGGGAAAACCTTGATCTACTGCAAATCACCCAGAGATCTCACAGATCTCAATCTACCTTCTGCCCACCCCTGTTCTATACCACCATCTCCAAAACCATTTCTATATTTTTTTCTCTTCTCTGTAAATACAGCATGAAATGTCTCATTCATGGAGCAATGCCGGATGAATGGGATTATGGTGCATTTTTTCATACAGCAGCAGGATATGCTAAATTGAGTAAACAGTAGCAAGAGATTTCCATGCTAAAGTCAGATAAGAGTGTTAGCTGTGCCATCACTTGTCTGATCTATCCAGTATATCACATTTACTCATCTGGTACTAAGATGAATACATTTATAAAGATGCACCACACATTGAGTTGGATTCGGATTGAGTCCCATGTAGACTCCTTGAAATCAGTGAGACCTAATTTAGTCATGACTACCATTGATTTCAGAGATCCAATCCATTAGGTGGAGATGCTAATAAAAATCTAACTGCCCCTCCCACACCCAGTCAGACTGGTACTTAGTGGCAAATCTGCACTTACCTCATCGAATACAGGAAGCTGCCTTATATTGTGTAAGACCAACGGCCCATCTGTGCCAGTATTGTCAATACTGTGTCTCCTCAGGGTTTCAGGTAGAAATGTTTCCAGTCCTACCTGGAGATTGAAACTAGGATCTTCTGCCAATCCAAAGCAGGTATTCACAGTCCCTCTCAAGTCCCATTACTTTACCATGTAATGCATGGAGCAGCATCCCATTCCTTGTTACTAATGTTAAACTAAAAAATTATGTTTGCCTTACAAGCTGCAACTGCTAGTCTAGTGCTTGCTGTAACATAAAATCATTTCACAATTGACAGGCTGAAATCCTATGCACTTAACTGAGGAAAAAGTCCCATTGAACTCAAGTGGGGCTTATTTCTAAGTAAACATGTGTATAGGACTATGCAAGGTAGCCACAGATGTTGCAGTTAATGTTTTTATTTTTAATTTTTAGGGCATGACAGAAGAAGAAGAGCAAAGGTTGTTAAAGAAGAGAATGCTTGCAGCAAAACTAAAAGAAGAAGTTATTAATAAGCGATAGTTTAGAGAAGCTGCTTCTGAGAAGAGCTGGGGACAAAAATTACCTTTAGTATATATTTAACCATGAACTGAATTGTTTGTTTACAAGCATCCTATTCATTAACTTGATTTTATATATTATAAAACCAGTTATTTTTATGTAGGTTTGATTGTTCCAAAGCATTAACCACCCAGTAGTTTGGTTTATGATTTTCAGTGTGTATTGCTGAATGTGGGCTCTGTGGTACCTTTGTGCGGTTTAATTCCCCCCCCCACCAGTACTTACGTCAGGAATATTACTCAGCATTAAAGTGGTTAAAGTTGTTTTAATTTTAAGCTTGTGTAAGGAGTGTCAGGCATAAAATCCAACATGGCAAATGTCCTGGCACTTAAATAAACTGCATACCTTTCATGTGTAAAGTCAGTTCACACAATATACACACGTACTCTCTGGTATTTTTTGTCTGCCACTCCATGGAGCTACAAGTGACCCTACATTTCCAAAGCATTTCCCGCTGTACTTACAATGAGGGGAAAGTATGGCATTCTTGCACATTACAGGGTCCACATAAGCACATACAACATTACCATGTACCTATTCATCCTGAGGGGGATCCATACTAAATTAGCTGAACTTAGGTCCCACTGAAATCAATGGAACAAGTTAATCATGACCAAGTTCATGTCTTTAGAACTGGATCCAGCCCACTGCAATGTGTGAAGCAGCCTAGGAAACAGGCAGACAGTGTGGTTCACACAAATGACAAGATTAAACCAGCTGGTGGTTTGGATCCAGATTTAGTCATACTTAGACTAGTCCCATCGAAACCAATGAGACTATTCCAAGTATGATTAAATCTGGCTTGCAAATGGTAAGCACTTGGGCTTTTAAAAATGTAAATCTGCTGTTACAGAAATAGCTTTTAACTTTGTTTGGCTCAATTATAAATATACCAAGAAACTCCCAGTTATTGTCTATATTTGTAATTCAGAATCATCCAGAATTTGATCAGTGTCCTGTTGCTATGGAGGTAACAGAATACTACTTTCAACACAGTAAAAACACAGGCCATCCACATTTCATGTAACTTTTTATTAAAATAGTATTTAACTGAGACATGTTGGCAGATGAAATCTTTTTCTTTAAAAAATCAGTTGAAGGGCCCCAGGCATTTGAAATGTGGGCTGTCCTGTGGCAAAAAGCAACCAGCATCCAAACTGGAAAGGAGGTGGAAGTTGGGAAGAGTACACCTGAGGCAGATTGTGTAACTTGAAAGGGAGAAGCTCAATGCATCTTTCACAGCATTGCAAGTGTTTAAATATTGGCTGACATGTTCACCCTCTTATTGTTTAAACTATAAAAAGCAACACTGTTTTCTGCTATAGAAGCAACTCCTGAGCAAGTCTGCATGTGTCTTAAAGCCCCTAACAGTCTTTGAAAAAGGATGGAAGATAATGAACCCAAACGTATTTTGGGTCTTTTTCAATGACTTATTCAAAAGCTTAGAAACAGGTTACATGAATTTCACTTTGAAGGGAAATGGTACACACGGAGTTTCCCCAGGGGTTAACCACAGAGCATTAGGAAAAAATTGTTACTTCTGTGGGAGTGGAGGGAAGACTCGCCAAGAGAACCAAAAAGAAAGAAAGAGAAAAGGAACAGAAGAGCAAGTCTACACAGCAACTGTTGAACCAGCCAAATTGTTTCCCCACCAGTAAGAAGGACTCCATTGAAGAAGGGAGAAGGAAGCCCCATTCTTGGTTGCCTGGAGCCCCCAGAGGGCAGAGATATGTCAGTCATTGCAACACACTGAATTAAATCTAGGAGCATTCCTTGCTTTTTGTGCCAGATTTGGTTCAGTGGCATATAATGATTAAATTGTACAAATAACTATCTCATTAAAATCTTCTAAAATGGCCACATTTCAAAATCTGAATTAACTTACCATTTACAACAAACCAAACAAAACCAATAATTATGGAATTACAGGGTCACATTTTAATTCCTGAATTTTACAGTTCAGCATTAATATCACCACATGTATACAAATGGTGTAAAACAAGTACAGTGGTTTTTTTTTTCTCAATACAAAATAAACTTCTGTTTCATGGAAAAACTATACTTCATATCTACACAGACAGCCCATCTTTTGCAAACAATAGCTAAAATTAAAGTTAACTACAAAATCTCCAAAACAGGGAAACTCTGTCAGTAACTGTTCCAGGAGAAATGGACCCATAACACATTGCAAGAGTGATCTATAATGGTGGATTGCTGCTGGTTTCATAGTTCATATCACTCTTAATTTGTAGTCTGGGGAATTTCTTCTTCATGATCTCAGATCATATATGGCCAAACTAACATTAAAATATTTACAGTTTGCTCTGAAAATAAAAAGTCTCAAATAGTTGCCTCCATCAATTTACCTAGTGTACTTTTTGAAATTTGTTTAAATACATGGAATGTGTTAAGAAGCAGCCTTTGTACTAAAACCCTCAAGTTCAAGGTGCTGCATGTTGACTCTACCTTCAAATCAGTATTGGTCAAAAATGATTTATGCCCCCAATTCAGTAGGGTTCAAAATTTTCTGGCAGCATTTCACGATGTTGTCTCTCTTACTCTTGCAAATGTGAAATGCAGATGGCTCAAGGAAAACATTTTTGATGCTAGCGGACTGACGCCATTCAACTTCTTTTCCATTAAATGTTATTAGTAATTGCAACTCAAATGTCATTTCAAGTACTAGGGTTTATTGATGGTTTATAGATCCCCCCCCCAAAGCTGATGATCCTTAGTATTGGTTTTCCTGGATAGCTTCTTCTAGTCATCTTTCATTTTGAACCCAGCTTCTTTTTCCTTCAAAATATGTTTGGGGTGGGGGGGAGAATCAATTTGCCACTCAACATGCACTACATAGCAGGGTGCTATCCTCTATCTTTTGGCTGACTGTGCAAATAGTGGTCCCCAACTTCTGAATTCATTTTTTAATGGAAAGAATTATTTAAAAGAGGCAATTGCTAAAAAAAAAAAACCACAATGGACAGCACCATTACAAAGTTATGTTACTAGGTTTGCAACTGAAGCCTTACAATTTTCTTCTAGCTTGGATACAAACTGGGGAAACCCTGCAATATCAAAAAGTTACTTTTCCCATCCCCTCACAGAACCCGAGATGATCTTTTTGCTGGCAAGCGGTCATCCAGGTGCTGATTGCTAACCCACCATTTCACTTTAATATTTAACAGCCTGAATGGCAGACTCACTGACTAGAAAGAGAATAGGTTCTTTGGAAGCCTGGTGTTCTCAGAACTAAACCCTTCTAGTCGAGTTCTTTTGCTACTCCTTGTATTCTCATGTATTTTCCAGGGAGAAAGCTTTCCGAGTCAGACTTAGTTCAGTCACAGCATTTAAGCACCCTCAATCAGAGTTTGTTTCAATGGTTTTAAGAGCCGAGACGAGGTCTTTTTCTTGGAGATGTTTCCTCCTCTTCATCTTCCTCCTCATCATCTGGATAATCCACAAGGCCAACCAAGCTTCCCTGTTGGATGCAAAGGAAAAACTCACATCGGGGGGGAAAAAAATTCTCCGGAAAAATGCATTGCTGTAAACAGATGCTAGCTAGCTTATGTAGGAAAAGCCAAGGATCTCACCACACTGGAACGCCTGGTGTAGCTATGTCCCATTCGAAAACGCCTCCAGAAAACACATCTTTTCACACAGGCTTTTCTTGGGCTGTAACTACTATGTTTATTTTGCTTTTACATGGTATTTTTAAACTTTTAAAGTTTTATATTATGTTTTGATTTGCTGCATTTTATGGTTTTCATTGTGGACTGCCCACAGACCGTTAGCTTTTGGGCCGTAAGGAAATAAATAAACGTTCCCATGAACTTCAAAAAGTTGGGGACCCCAATTTAAGGGATCTGCTAGGTTTCAAACCCTGCTTTTCACAAATACTGTGATGAAAGGCAGAGCAGGTATCTGTGTCATAATTCAGAAACTGAAGGTTAGACATTACTCTATGCATAGGTGGCAAGAAAACTTTTACAATTCGGAATGTTATGTTCCCCATTTTGTGGCATTTGGTGCCACAAGTTGTGCAGTGGCCTCTAACCTGGGTGGTTTTAGAAGGGAATTATACATATTAATAGAGGACAGGTCTATCAAAAGGGTATTTGCTATGATAGTTAAGTAGCATCTCCATGCTAATAGGAGATACGTGAACAAATAGCAAGGAAGAGCTATTGTCGTCATGACCTAGTTGTGAACTTCTTGGAAGTATCTGGCTGTCTATTATGGGAAACAACGTGCTTGACTGGACGGGCCCTTGGAAGATTAGTTAATAATTATGCCTTGAATAGGTCAGCTGTACGCTTAAAGTGTGTCTGAAGCAGGGATAATTTGGACAAGGATTAAGCAGAACGGTTTCTCTTTGATCAGGTAGACAACTTGTGACCTCCAGATGTATTGGGCTACAATTCCTATTATTTCTTACCATTGGATATACTGGATGGGCTGATCAGAATTGTAGGCCAAATTAGCTGAGGGCCACAAGTTGTCCATCCCTGAACCTAAATCATCTGGTTGCTCAACTGCTCAGAGGCTCCTGGAACTTACAGCATCAAATATAGTTCCCAGTGGGAGTTAAGACTGTCAAACAATACCACTGAATTTTATTAACATGACACAGAAAATATTGAGCATCATCAGACAGGGGAGGGAGGGTAATCATGTTTCGTGTCCCCTCCCCTGCTTCTGCCCAACAATACTTCTTCTTTCTTCACATGGAGGAAGTGTCGTGTTTCTCAAAACTTCTTGTCTTCTTGGGAGACAATAATGAGGTTTGCTAAGTAATCTACAAAGTTTTATTCAAGCAATAAACATCCCTTCCCACCTGAAGAGAGTCTAATTTTAAGGAACTTTCTCTTAGGCAAAACCATGCAAATTAAGTGAGATAATTGTCTTTTCAAGAAGAATGGAAAGCTCTTTTCTAAAACACGTTAATTTCAGAGAGACTAGTTTTGATGCAGCTTCTGACGGGTCACCAGCTGGGCCGACTTTTTCTCGCTTTCTTTTAGCTCCACCTGTTTTAGCCTGTGGCGTACTCTAGGATCAGCTAACCTCTCCGTGTTCTCCCTCTCAGAAGAATGTTAGCTGTGTATTATTTGCTTTTGACAAGAAAAGCTCTGGAGAGAGTTCACTCCCACCTAGTGAAGACCTCATAAGAGCTTTCTCCCCCACTAGTACAAGCTAGCCTGTTTCTGGCGCTGACTCCTTACTTAAGAGTCTGATTCTGTTTGATCACTTGAAACACCTTCTTCCAACCCAGGAAGAACAGAGCTAGATATGATAGAAAGAGGAAGTAAACAATGACCACGTGGCTCATTCAGTTTTTTTTAATTGTGCCGCTTTTCCTGCATGCAGCAGGAAATGGCGGCACGTTTAGTTTCCCCCACAAAAAAACGGGACTTACTGGAGCCTTATTTGTTGCGGAAAGACGACCAGAAGGAGCGGGAGGCGGACATCGTCAAAAGGACGCACGAAAAACCATGAGGAGCCAGTAACGAGCGTGCAATAAACCACTCGTCTGATGATGCTCATTGACACAGGGTTAAGTGTTACATTTTAAATATTTTATCCTGCTTGATCTTACCAGACATTCCAAGTGACTAACAACAAAAGCAACATTAAAAGTACAGCTTCACACAAACAACTGATGAGCTCATAAATTCCAGTATCTGAGTCCAACATAATGCCCACTTTAATCAGTTTGATCACATTTATAAAATTCTTGCAAGTTCTCTGTGATGCAGAGAATCAGACTTGTAAAACGATACCACATGGTAAGAGAAAGACCCACTGTGCATCAGGGCTGTGGAGTCAGCACATAAAACCTCCGACTCTGACTCCTTTATTCATGGCACCTCCGACTCCTTTAATTATATATCGATATAGGAAATAAATTTCCTACATTGACTGCAAGCACGCAACTTTTTAGAACCCTAACCTGTTTAATCCCGGGTCTAAAGGCTATAGCTAAGACATTATGGTTTTTTTAAATTTTATTTATTAAAGAAGCCCAGAAATGAAAACAATGAGGTTATATTTTTATTTATTTATTTAATTGCATTTATATCGCCCCATAGCCGAAGTTGTCTGGGTGGTTTATCAAAAGACTATAGACTATAAAGTAATAGGATATGAAACTATAAAAGAAAATCAGGAACAACTTTCTCTACTAGTTCAAAAGTCTAAAGTATATACTTTGATATCAAAGTCAAAACTACAAAAAAGTAAAAAACAATTGAACACCTAAAACAACTTAACAAATGACCATTTTAAAAGAAATGAACTCAGCTAGGTACATAAGTAACATAAACCTTTTTCAAGATTAAAGTATCGTTTGAATATAAAATTCAAGTGAATATACATTTAATGAAATAAACATTATCTTGTAGAAGATTGAAGACTAACATATTGCTCTTAGAAACAGAATTGCTTCTGCCAAATCTTCCCTCATAGAAGCTCTTAAATCTGATTTGGCTATTTTCAGTGCTGAAAACCGTCTTTCAACAGTTCTAGCTGCATCACTAATAACTGCTGGATAAACTAGGATGGCTTCTTCTACAGTCAGTTTTGATGAGCGGTCATACTTTTCCACTTCTTTTAATCCTTCAAAAAATTCTTGCCGAAGTTTCTTTATTTTGATATGTACTGGTTGTTGTTTTTCCATGCTTAAGCGGTGTCGCTTTATTTTTGAACGTTCCATTCTGTCCAAGTAGGTTTCAAAGTCTAATTCTTCATTTGAACTGGATGATTGTAACCCTTTCATGCAAACTGCTACTTCATAGAGTGCCTGTTTTCCTGCAGCAACTTGGTCATCGCTCAACAAAAGCCGGGTCATTGGATCAATGTAAAAAGCAGCTAACAGGATTTGATTATCCAGCAAGAGAGCCTCTCTTTTCTTCATTGAAGATACAATGCCTTCAGCAATTAATCCTCCTCTTTTGTTCAGGCGATACGTCAAGCTTTTCCACTCCAACAAGAATTTACCAGGTGTTAAATCCTCAGATTGCAACTTCTTGGTGACAGTAAAAGGGCGGAGAAAGTAGACTTTCTAATTCTGTCACTTGCACCCACTGGCTTTCAGTTAGTGAAACATTTCTGTTGTCCAGATCTTCAAGAAAGTCTTTTAGTTCAAGCAAACGCTTTGTCATCAAATAAGTGCTTCCCCAGCATGTTGCTTTATCCAAAATGGCTCCTTTTCCAGCACGTCTCTTCAGAATAGCATCTGTTTTAGGGGTCCCGGCTGCAACAGCTATTTGCCTTAGCTTGCCAATGAGAGTAGCTGCATGACGATCTTTCAATCCATCTCTTATTGCTAGTTGAGCTCCCCAGAGAGGTCCGCCAGAGGTCCGCCTGGCTCTTACACTGTACTCCTTTCATCGCCAGCTGAAGACTTTTTATTCTCTCAGTGTTTTAACACATAATTTTAACTTGAATTTGAATTTTGCTATTTTAACTTTGTATTTTAATTTTATATCAATTTTGCTGCATGGTTTTTATCCTGGTTGTGCTTTTTATACTGTATTTTGTATTTGTGCTTTTAACCTGTTGGTTGTTTTACTATGGTTTTAATTTTTGTGAACCGCCCAGAGCGCTTCGGCTATTGGGCGGTATAAAAATGTAATAAACAAATAAATAAAATGTACAGCACAACGCATATGTTGAATTGTAATAAGCTTAGGTGCTTCTGCAATATCATCTAAAGTTTCAGTTTCACTGCTCTCTTCAATTTGCACTGTTGGTGGATTACTTGCAGGAATGGGATCTTTATCTTCTAACATTTGTGTGTTTTCTTCGTCAACTTTATTCATTTTCTCAATTGTGCTTAACATATTTGAAGCATTATCTGTTACGATACATAGAACCTGTTCCTTTTTAATTTCAAAATCTTTCAAAACATCTTCCACTAACTTCTGAAGATATTCGCTGGTGTGATGTGACTGGGTGTCCTTTACTCCTAATGTTCGAGTTATCATTTTATTGCTTTCATCAACAAATCTAACGTTAATAGCAAAATAATTGACTCTTTGACATGTGCATGCATCCATTTTAACGAAGACAAAACATCCCTTTAAACTTTTTCAAAAGTTCTTCTTTCTTACATTTGGCTTCTTTAATTGTAAGCCTCCTTACACTTTCTCTTTCTAGAAAAACTCCAAGTTTTCTAGCCATTTCTCCAGTAAAGCCTAAAAAGGCCATTTCAATGATGTGGTTTTTGAACTTTTCTGGCGACATTGTTATGGTATCTTTATTAGATGTAAAGAATCTTGATACTTGTGTTTGGCCGCCAGTAGATTTCTGATCTTTCTTTAGCCCTGAAGTAGATGGAATGTTGTTATCTTTCTCATTCACAGCTTCTAACACTTTAGGATGAAAACGCTGTGTCTTTTCAAATTCGATGCTCTTGTAGGTGCATTTTTGTCAGAACCACCAAAACTACTGATTTTTGCATTACATGTTTTTTCTGAATCATCATCTTCTATAATACACTGACATACATAATGTTTCTCATCTCGTTATTGTAAAATGTTTAAAAACAGCTGACTTTGTTGACACTCTTTTTGCCATTGTGATTTTCTTCACAGGATGTCGCTACCACAAAATAACTTGAAATTAAAATATATCCTGAAAAATTTACCTGCACATTTACCTAGGAGCAAGCCTCACTGCAGACAAAGGGACTTACTGTGTGTCGACTCAGAAGTAAGTCCCAGTGAGTTCTATCGAAATTACTTCTAATTAAACATGGATTAGTTTAGGTAGCTAAAAGTGCTTAAAGCAACTGATTCGTGCTATGTGTATATGTTTGGGGTGGTTTTTTCTAAAATTCAAATAAAAATCTCCTTTACTGTGTTACGTGATATGCTCTCATTAGACCCGTGTACAACTTGCACACATTCTAATGAGACTCACACACACACACACACACACACACTTGTAAGACATCTTTAGACATTGGTCATAGAGCGTCTGTGGCTAAGTAAGGTGATTCTTATCTAAATGAATTGCTTGACCTACCCTTGTGATTGCTCTCAGCCCCATTCCTGTGTTTTTTTCCTCATCTCTGTTGGAGATGGAGGGGTGAAGACACCTTGACTGTTGGCTGCCTCAAAATGGAGTCTGTACTGCTCACTCACAGGAGAGCTACTTCGTAACAACTGTATTATGTTCAGTTAAAAGTGAACATTTGTTTGTGCTTCCTTTCCTTCCTCCCCCCACTCCCTCCCTCATACACCCCAAAAAACTCTTTCTTCCCCCACAAACAACCCAGCGAGGCCCAGCGCTTACTGCAACCAGCCAAGATTACCAAACTCCTTCTTGTGCTTGGAACTCACATGCATGGAGCACCTGAGTCATGGTGACTCATCTGAGCCTGCCTGTGAAGGAGCAGCGGCACTCTGGAAAAAGGCGGCACATTGATCCGTCTTTTTCTCTGTTGCTGCCGATCCGCTGAGGGGGTCTGAATTTCTCTGGCCAGCTAGACTGCAAATCCGGGATTTTTGTCCAACCAGCCAGAATATTTTGGAATTGGCTGGAATCCAGGACAATCTTGGTTTTCAGGGACATATCGCAACTCTATATACAATTTAAATTTATTAGGAGTCAGAGTCAGTACATTTTTACCAACTCCGACTCCAGTAACCCAAGAATTACTTCTGACTCCGACTCCACGACTCCGACTCCACAGCCCTGCTGTGCATCCCAACCAGCTTCACCCCACACGCTCTGGATCTTGAGAGCAACTTATTTGGATATCTGAAGGAGCTTTCTCACCATATCATCCAATGGTTTGAAACTGCGAAGGCATCACCACGCTTGCTTTCACAAATACCACATCACTCACCTTCGTGGCTGTGACTGCTGCAGTCAAATTGGCATTCTTAGAAGAGGAACCGTTTGAACTTGCTGGCGAAGTTTGAGCCGCTACAGATTTGCTGTTTGTACTATTTGCTCCGTTAGTGGCACTTGCAGAGTGGGAAAAAGTGAATTTGAAGCCACCCGCTGAAGTCCTTTTGGGGAGATTCTCTTTGTCTTCGCTCTCTTTTGCTAATGGGAAAAAAAGGATTTTGATTTTAGCACAGTAACTGCCAAAAATAATCTACAAAACCCAAGATACGCAGAATGTATCAGCTGAACCTATTCTTCCTTTTAACAGTGGCACTTAATTGGGGGAAGGGGTATTAAGCGAAGTGACCAGAACAATTCTGACAATACAGGCATGGCAAGCCCCTATTAAGTATATTAAACCTAACAGCCTAAAATCCAATTTGCTCCAGCTCGCACCGCACCCCCATGAGCAACTCCGGAACTCATGGCACTGCTGCAGTGCTTCTGCAGAGGCGCCATTGGTCTGAAACCTCCACTTTGATGTGAAGGATAGCCTTAATCACCGCTGCAAATGTGGAGGCTTAAATGAGAGCCATCACAAACACACAAATCTTGTGGTGTAACTTTGCTTATATTTAATTTGTCCTTCTCCAACTCCAATCTGTTCTGGCTGCAAAATAAAATACATCGGTTTTACGAAACTTTGGTGTAGAGAGAATGTACATCTGCATCATCATCATCAATCAGCGTCATCTCTTCTCTTGCTCGTGGTGGTTTTTCTAGATCAGCCTTCCTCAACCTGGGGCGCTCCAGATGTGTTGGACTACAACTCCCAGAATGCCCCAGCCAGCTGGCTGGGGCATTCTGGGAGATGCAGTCCAACACATCTGGAGCGCCCCAGGTTGAGGAAGGCTGTTCTAGATGGACCTGATGGGCTTTGCCAAGTCATGCTGTCTTTTACTGATTTAGGAATTTCCTGACAATGGAGCACGTTTTAAGTATGACTGCTTTCTGGATGTTGATGTGGATGTATTTTGGTAAGCCCAGTTTCTGAAGGTTTTCCGTATAGTTTATTTATTTATTTATTTATAACATTTTTATACCAATAGCCGAAGCTCTCTGGGCAGTTCACAAAACCGCTCCGCTTTTTTATGTGATGCCAGTGACTGATGTGACTAACGGATTACATTATTATTTTCATTATCATTATTATTTCTATACTCCCTGATAGCTGAAGCTCTCTAGGCGGTTCACAACTATTGGTGAGGCCCAAGGTGTTGGTGAGAGTAGAATTCTATATATATCAAAGGAAGGGGTATGTATAAACACGCCTATTCATCAGGGAATAGAGGAGTAAAGGTTGCAATCACGATTGGGGGGGGGGGAAAAGATATGTACTATGAATATTTCTTCTTTTTAATGTGTGGCCATATCTAGGCTGGGCTTTATCTCCTACTCAAAAGACACTGAATCCTCTCCCTCCCTCCCCTTCCCTGGAGTAAGCCCCTCCCCAGTTCCAAACAATGGACGAGCTTAGGGTTGAAATTTTTCCCCAGAGAAACAGCTAAGGAGAAAGAGAGCAGGGTGACTTCTTGAAAGTGTTTGGTGTTTTATGGACTCACAGTCCAGGAGCGTCTGTGAATAGTTGTAAACCGCCCAGAGAGCTTCGGCTGCGGGGCGGTATATAAATGTAATTAAATAAATAAATAAATAAAATAAATAGGCCATGGAAAGAGCCAATGAATGTCAGCAAAGGTGGGGCCTGGATACTTCCACAAACTAACCAGAACAAACTTCCATCTCCTGTAAGTGCCAACCTTCCTTTCTCTGTTGGTACGGGATGTTCTAGGCTGGGATATGAAACAGCAGTGCGATAGCCTGGATAAGATGGGTGAATGTTTCATGACAGGAGCATTTTGAGAAGAGGGAAATGGCCTAGGTTGAGATTTGTTCTTTGGAAAGATTATTTATTTATTTGCAGCTGCTTCCTGAGCAAAGGCAAGGAAGGCACTGGGAGGGACTTACACCAGGTAGGTAAGAGTATTAAAAACCCAAGTCACATCGTTTCCTGCCTCCTGAGCAAGCGAAAGGAGTTAAAGCCCAGCCTGGATACACCCCACACAAACAGAGAAGGAGACAGAGGCCATTGAAGAGCCCTCTACACTGAAAATCCCCCCACCCCTCACCGGGTTTTCATTTTTTAGTTCAGCTGAAACTACCCACAACACTTTCAAGGTTTCTTTCTGCTACTGAACCTGCAGATGGGGTTTAATAGCTTCTGAAAATTCCGCTTTGACATAGGTCGGACAGAATCTCATTATATGCTGCAAACAACAGGGGAAAATACCTTTTTTTGTTTCCATGAATTTCTCATAACTTTCTGGAAAATCATCCTCTGCCTTGGATTTCTCTACTGGGGGTACAATGGCTTCACCCTCCTCCTCTTCATCTTCATTGAACCACATTTCCTCGTCATCCTCTAAGGTCCTGGCATCTCTGCGGAACCTGTTGCTACGCAGTATAGACGGGACACTGTAAAATGCACCAAAAAGAGGTTCAACATTTGGCACTAGGGTTAAAATAGAAGATACCAAAGCCAGACCGTGTGTGGTTGATACCATATAGAACCCAAGGAGGATCCACAGGATGGATGGAGGCATCTGGAGGGCTGAATTAAGCCCCCCACAGATCATGATTTCTGCAGTCCTGTTCTAGGGGCATTAATGTCAGTTCTGCACCAGTGTGTAGTTGGTCTGGTCAACCAACTAATCTCTGTTCCCACCCACCATGACAAAATCCCAACTTCTCTGAGAGGGAACTTGGGGGTTCTCCTCATCCCCTGGAATATTGTCTTAAAACATCAAGACTCAGAAAGTGTGTTGACTTATATTTTGGAAAGGGAAATGGATTAAACACAGAAATACCTGAGCTGATAAAAATCTATTGCTAAGCACCATGCGTGCCACAATATTATTAACAGAAGCAGACAGACATTAAACCCACTTGAAAGGTCATCCAATGGTGCTTTCAGATTTATATTTAGTTTCAAGATATGTACCTATTCATTTTCTGGCTTTGTCTGTCTTTCTCTTGCTCATATTTTGTCTTCAGTCCTTTGAATGTCTGAACATATTCAATGGATTCAAGTGCCTTATAAAAGTTCTCAACTATATGTGTAGTAAGTGACTTGATATCTTCCTGCATTGAACACAAAACAAAGTTTAATGTTACCGAGCTGGAGAAGACCAGAAACATCAATATGAAGGAAACTAACTTTATGAAATCAGTGGAAGAGGAAATAATCCGAACAGGGAAACGTTTCTACAAAATGCTTTGGGCTTGAATCACTGGGAAATCATTGCAGGGTGAGAGCAGACAAACAGCAGGGAAGGAACGGGGTGGGCGGGGGGTGGGCAGCATTCTATTCACAGACTTGAAAAACTGCATTCGAAGCCTGGCTTCAACCATATGAACCTCAAGGCAACTACCCTGTTCAGCTGTCGCAAATATTCCTTTACTTTGGCAGCTGCTAATAGCAGTGCTAGAATTAAAACTGTTTTAAAACGTGGGTGTGTTTCCACAGCTAACATACACAGTTTTCTGAATAGCACAGCCAGTTGTATTCCAGGACATCGTAACGTCTGTGCAGAAGGTCTGCCAGCCTCTGAAGAGCCTGGACACAGAGCAAGTCTCTGGCTCCCATTCATTCAAACCCCACATGCGCTGCCAGGCCTCCCGTTCAGTAAAAAGCCAGGTCCAACATGGTGCTATGATCATGCCTGGAGGCCCTCCTTCATGTCCTTCTGCGATCATGTGGGTGGTGCCTAGGGAAAGGGCTTCCTCAGTTGTGGGGCCACAACTCCAGAACGTTCCCCCACTCCCTCTGAAGTTGATCTGGTGCCAAACCCAATGTCTTCCCAGGGCCAAGTCAAGACCTTTTAAAATTCCCCAGGCATCTGAGCACATCATCAAGCTGATTCTGACTGATGGTTGCTGTTTCTAATGTAGATCTGTTTTACAGTTCTTATTTAATATACTGTTACCTTTATTCCATAATTATTTTATTTTTATGTTAGCTCTGCTGGGAGTTTTGCAAACGGAAGGTATCTACAATAAATTAAATAAATAGGCCTCATCTAGAGTATTGTGTCCAGTTCTGGGCTCCACAATTCAAGAAGGATGCAGACAAGCTGGAGCGTGTTCAGAGGAGGGCAACCAGGATGATCAGGGGTCTAGAAACAAAGCCCTATGAAGAGAGACTGAAAGAACTGGGCATGTTTAGCCTGGAGAAGAGAAGATTGAGGGGAGACATGAGAGCACTCTTCAAATACTTAAAAGGTTGTCACACAGAGGAGGGCCAGCATCTCTTCTCGATCCTCCCAGAGTGCAGGACATGGAATAACAGGCTCAAGTTAAAGGAAGCCAGATTCCGACTGGACATCAGGAAAAACTTCCTGACTGTTAGAGCAGTGCGACGGTGGAATCAGTTACCTAGGGAGGTTGTGGGCTCTCCCACACTAGAGGCCTTCAAGAGGCAGCTGGACAACCATCTGTCAGGGATGCTTTAGGGTGGATTCCTGCATTGAGCAGGGGGTTGGACTCGATGGCCTTGTAGGCCCCTTCCAACTCTGCTATTCTATGATTCTAAACTCCAAATTCATCTAAATTCAGGATCCAGATGAAATTAGGGGACAAACAGTAGTCTCAAGCTGATCCCTGGTATCAAGTGAACATGGTATTCATTTTCTGCAAAGGATGAAGGGACAGGGCGAGCGGACCAAGAAGACAGTGAACGGGTCCAGGGCTGAGCCTCGTTCATAGTGGCTCATTTCACATGATAAAAACAAGCCATGGTGGCTCGTTTAAGTAAGTGGTGCATGCTGGGCACCATTAGCCTAATTACCCATCTGGGCACCACTTACAATATCATCTTGAACCGAGGCAAAAAAGCTTGTTTGAGGGGGATACAACCGTCAAATAATCCATGGCCTGTTGTTGGGTTATTTCCCCCTCAAGCGACCCATGCTGCCCAGGTTCAGATGACACGACAAGTTGCAACTGGGTTGGTAATTAGGCTAATGGTGCCCAGCATGCACTGCTGATTTAAATAAGCCACTGTAGCTTATTTAAGCCACTCTGGCTTGTTTGATCATGCGAACTGGCCCACTGTCCTGGTTTGCACAATCACTGCAGCGCACCATGGCTTGTTTAAGCCAAGATGAGCCACGGAGCCACCAGTGCCAGATTGCCTAGTCAAGCCCCAGCTGTAGTTTGTCAAGTGGTCCAAACCTCGACAGCAATAAACCATGTTCTTTTGTAGGGTTATTTAACCTTCAAAGAACCCTCTGCTGCCTGGGTTTGGATGAGAACCCCTTGCTGGGAGATGAATATTCAAAATGGTTGCCTGCCTCCACCACAACCCACTGTGGCTTAAATAAGGCTGTGGTGATCGTGCGAACCGGCCCACTGTATTCAAGCAGCAATAGCTGACTTAAAGAAACACACACACACACACACACACACACACACCAATATTATGGTGTCACTTTTTCTATTTTGTCTAACACACAAGACCTTTATGCATTTAGTATTAATCCTTTATGCTTAAAACGTTTATTTTAGAAGATAAAACTGAAAAACAGCACTACACAAGACTTACCACTCTGATGAATTCAAAAAGTTCAACGACTGCTGAATTCAGGAGATTGTACCTAGTTCCATTATCCAAAAGAGCATTTATGACGGGCTCAAATAAGTTTCCTTTGGTGATATAACGGTTATAAAATTCATCTTTTAGCCCAATTATCCTCCGCATGAAACGAAGAGCACCTGCAACATTAACAAGCATTTTAGGAGTGTCCTTTCTTGTTCTCAAATGCCCCTATTCCAAATAATTCGCATTTCACCATTTACATAAGGCGAAAGGATTGGTCCAGCTTAATGCACAGCAGCGAAAAGGTTGAACAATGGTACATTTAACCAGGAGTCTACAAATACGGTCACCATGGTGATCAAGAAATTAATTCTTGCCATCAGAATTGGGCTGCAGCCTCCAGCCAGGAGAAGCCACGGTATTTTGCCTTTCCTTTTTGTAACACTGCTAGCATTTTCCTTATTAGTAGCTAACTACATTGCCAGAGCACTTCTCCCTCCCGTGACCCTAATCCTGCCATGTCCCACAGTCCTCAGGCTGAGCAAGAGTTGGCAGCAGCAGCCGCCGCCTTTCATTCTCAGTTCTCCACATGCCCTCCTCCGCTGCCCTCCTGTGCCTCCATCTCAGGACAGCTCTGCTCCTGCCCCTACAGCTCTTTCCCGGCCAGTGCCCGCTATCGTGGAGTGTGCTTGTGGCTGGCCCCTCTTTCATGCCTCAAAATGCCCCTGGAAAAATAGGATTTTATAAAACAGCCTGCCTACATCCAGAGTCAGACATGTATGTGCATGTATGTGGATTTTAACTGTTGCTGAATGGGAGTTGGGAAAACCAGGACTACTTTACGGAGGAGGGAGTTTCTGTTTGCTGACAACATAGGGAACCTTTGCAAGGGGGAGGCAATGTTTAATTTCTAGAAAGATATGGAGGGACTCAGGCTTGTCAGGGAGCAATGTCATTCTCTTTAGTTCTGTGCGGGGAGGAGACAGGCTCCACCGGCTCCTTGGACAGGGAGGCCCTGCACATTACAAGAGGTACAAGACAGCCACCAATGTGGATGGCTTTAAAAGGGGACTAGACAAATTCCTGGAGAAGAAGGCTATCCATGGCTGCTCATCCTGATGCTGCTATGCTACCTCCAGTATCAGAGCCATGTACGCTTATGTACACCAGTTGCTGGGGAACACGGGTGGGAGGGTGTGGCGGCATCCGTGTCCTGCTTGTGAGTTTCCCATCGACATCTGGTCGGCCACTATGTGAACAGAATGTTGGACTAGGTGGACCCTTGGTCTGATCCAGCATAGCTCTTCTTATGTTCTTATGCTTTTAATATATGCCTACTGGCTAGTACAAGTATTTGTTGGCTACCAAGCCCAGATACGATTTCTGAACTTAATGCATTTGCATTATTTGTGCAGAAGCAAACGTGGAGCAAAAAAACACTGGGAAATTGGCCTGTATGAACCACAGTAAAATGAGAAAGAAATGACCAAGAACAATTCACTGCTCTTCTGCCAGTTTCAAATTCAATGGAATCTGTACAGGAGAGGCTTCCAATGCATGCTCCAAAATGGCTCAGGCACTGCAGCACTGGGCTTGGGTGTAGGAAACAATGCTCATCTGTGAAGCTGACTATGGGTTGGCTCTGTGTGTGTAAGCTTTTGTTCCTCATAGGACTGCTGCAAGGCTAAACTGCATTTTGAGATGCTTGCAGAAAGGGCAAGGCACATGTAAGATAATTTGAGCCAGATGTTCTGCTGAACCAAGGCACCAAGTGGAAAATACTAAATTCTTCTCTCAGATTGTGCTTTGTAGCACAGTTTTGGTGGAAATGAGGTCAGATATTTAAAATTTGACCAATACTGGACTCAAGCTACAACAATGAACGTTCTGAAACGAAATAATGAGTATTTGCACAGTTCCTCTCATTTTGCATAACTTATTCTGCTGATCACGGTAAGGAACAAGGTCTGAAAAGGAGACAGCTCCACCATTTGACTACTGAAAATCTTACTCAACATCTTCTTTGGTTTCTGAGATTTTACCAGGCATTGTTCACACATGTTTGAGTCTGTCTCAAAACCATCACGTCTGGGGATAGGATCCAACAGACCCTTTGCAATGGGGGGGGGGCAGGCTCGTGGGTGGGTGGCCCCGCAATGTAGCATTTCTGTGGGGGAAGGGCCAAAGCAAGCAAAAATACTTGTTTTCAGAAAGGGCATGACCTGCCCCTTCCAGAAACATCTGCTTCTGGATGTTTGGGGCCTTGTCCCCAGAAGCGTGACACAGCAGATGCCGGTGGGGTTGGCTGCACGTGCACCGGGAATCGGTACTGCTGGCCAACCTCACTGGATCTTATCCTAGAAGCTAGCTTGGGGGGGGGGGGGGAAGCAGCTGCAGAAATTCTCAGGAAGTACTGAATACCATAATCTGCAACTTTTCTGTGCTCCTCCCCAAATTGCATCATAAGCAAAAGCCCTGACGGATATGAATCAACAAACTACGGAGAGCAATTATACACATCTAAGGTAGAATATCTGACTTCTTACTTACACAGTGCCAAAAACGTGTGTTTTGAATTCATCAAGACTAAAACTCTTCTCAGCAAATCCTTGTTCATAATATAGTTCTTGATGTGGTATGTGTGGTGTTCCACACAAAAAGTGAGCAGCTCCAAAATTAAGGCAAGCAGCTGTGCTGTTTGATAGTTGTCTGCAAAATAAACGAAACTCAGTTAGATAGAAGGAACCCCATGGACCCTTTTGCAAATGCCAGAGAAAGGTTAACCTAGGTGAAAGGCTTTCCCCAGGCCAGACATACTATCTATGCCAAGCAAACTGGAAACTGAACCCTGGACAAATCTTGGCAAAGCAAAGATCTCAGGCCTAGTAACGTTTTACTTAAAACAAATTACCCTTTCTCTCTGACTATTTAAGGCAGCCTACTAATACAAATGTGCAGCAATACCATCAGCTGCTGCTAAAGGAGCCACAGATTTCTCATGAAACGCACAGGAGTGTTTCTTCAAGGTCTCCTGGTAGATTGTCTTGCTGGGGGCCACATCGCACTAAACACTCAAGAGGTTCGTTAAAAGCTTATGTGCGCACTGACTCTGCCGGCAATATAACTAATTCTGCACAACCATTTGTGGGCTGCATTCAGAAGTGACATTCTCCAGTCCTTGGGAATGGCCTGCATTTGCAATCCTGATTTAGAGGGACTGCTCAAATCAGTTTGCCAGTTCAGGTGTCATAACTGAGCCGAGTGTGTGAGGAAGCAACACATGCACAAGGCTTGTTCCATCAGTGAATGTGATGTCTGAATGCAGCCACCTACTTATAAACTCAGAACTTGATTTTCCTTCTCCCCACCCCCACGGCGAAGCAGTTCTGTCTTGAATAATTCAGAATGTGGCAAGTGCCGTATGTGAGTTGTTCAGAGCGTTCATAAGATGCCTGGGCCACAAAGTGCCCAGGAAAGTGTCATAGAAACAGATCAGGCAACCATTTTTTTTCCTGCTTTGACTGACACGTTCAGTTCATACAACGAACTACATTTATTTGGGGCTTATAAACAATATGAGTCCAATCCCGTAAGTAGTGGTCTCCTCCTCAACTCTTCCCTCCCCAAGGCAGCCCTGCATTGTCACACAAGGAGCCAGGGGTGGTGCGGCTGGGGACAGGACCCTACCAGCTACATTATGTAGAACCCTGGCCCCTCTCCAAATATAATTTCTTCTGTAGTGAGCAATTTTGACTGGCAATTTCACCACAGTGCTGGATGTTGCCACAGCTCGGTAGAGCAACCGCCTGGAGTGCAGAAGGCCCCCAAGTTCAATCCCCGTCATCTCCAGGTTGGGAGAAGAAAGAATCCTGCCTGAAACCCTGGAGAGCCACTGCCAGTCAGTGTTGACAATATTAGGCTAGATGGACCCAGGGTCTGATTCAGTATAAGGCATCTCCCAATAGGAGTCTCCTATAGCAGCTGTAATGGCACATACCACCGTTTGCACCAATGCAGCTGGAGCAGCTTCAAAGAATCAGATTCGTGTCTTTCGCCTCCACATCAGCAATTTAAACTGGTTTAATGGTTATTGCCTCTCTCGAGGGACTGCTATGACTTGTAGTTCTGACAGGGAACATCCAAGGATCTCCCACAGAAAAATTGCACAATCTTACCAAACTACAGTTCCCACAATTTTTCAGGACAGTCGTGACAGCTAAAGTGGTATGAAGAAAATATCATTTTGCAGTGTAAAAGCCAGGGGAGCCTAACAAACACCGCCCCCCCCCACACCAAACACACACAAATATTGGCTGAAAAGTTGAAAATGACAGCATTCAGAAAGTTACCACCTTATCCAAACAATAGAAGGGCAGGGTTTTCTAAAAGAATAAAATCCAAATTCTAACGTAACATGAGTCCACCTAATATAAAAGCTGGACTCATATTACACCATTCAGCTAGTGACATTTTGCACAATGGTGTGACTAATTCTCTCCCCCTCGCTAGAAGGAAGCAGAAGGTATCAGTCTAAGATTCTCAAGAAAGGCTATTTCTGCCTATACATTATTACATTACAGTTCCAATTACACTTTTAAAAAAATATTACACAGAAAGATTTCCACCTACCTGGGCAAATTGTGTTACTCTTGTTGCTTCCCACCACGGCATCTTACAAAAAGTGAAAAGATATAACACTGTAAGTTGCCTATTTACTTACTGAGTCACACAGAATATGTTCCTAGACAAGAAGCACACGGTTTGTTTCGGGGCTGGGTATCTTCCGACTCACCTATGTATCGGAACAACTCCATCCACCAGTTTAGTGCCACAGCATCAGAGGCAGACTCAGTTTTGCTTTTAACTTCACTACAGACATGCCTAAAACAGTACAGGGCTAGCCACTAAAAGTCTGTGTGCCAAACAACAGACATGCAAGTTAGCCCCATGGTTAGGGACAGGTTAGTAAGATATCACAACTCCAAAAAGACGTTGCCAGGGTCCATTCTATTTTGCTCCAATTGCAAAAAAATTGTGAGGAACCCCTGCGCCTGAAGGTCAGCAGGCCTGGTTTCCTGCTTACATGAACAAGCTTTCACAAGCCTTGGGCGTGCAGGTCCCCTTGCTCACCCTTCTCCTCTTCCGAGCCCATAGGGAGGAGCTTTCGTTTTGTTCCCTTTGACACCTGAATTCAGGGAACGATGATTTATTTAGACTATGATTAAATGAGAACAAGCCAGGATCCACCCATGGTTTCAGATCCTGCCCTGTTCTCAAACCACAGCTCCCCATGTTTGGGTGTCAAATGGAACTGCAGTTGATTTAAAATTGGAAGCATCTCCTTCTCGAGGGTTTGAGAGGAGGAGGAGAAGGGAGAGCACAAAAGTCCAAGCTCCTTCATGTCTGAACTGAGCCCATGTGCAAGATGAAGACAATAGATACAGTTTCTCAAGAGACACATTTAGGCAGGTTCTCTTGCTTAATGAGATTTTAATAAAAACTAGGCAGTTGAGCAAAATAGTACAATTTTTTTGGTGTAAAATTTGACAATTTGTAATTACTTTAGAAAATCCCTGTAAAAAATCCCTACGTGCACAGCACTGGGCAGGTCTGCATGATCCCGGATGGAAAGCACACCATGGTGGCTTCTTTTCCTACCCTGAGAGTCGCCTAATTAGCATAATTAACCTTGCCGGGTGTGGGTTGTCATAATGTCTGAACCCAGAGAGGTTGGGCTGATTTACAAACCACCCTGAAAACCCTAGAACAAGCCATGGGTTTCAGGATGGTTTGTAAACCATTCCACCCATCCACCCACTCTCACTGGGTTCTGACATCATGACAGTCTGTGCCCGGTGAGTTTAATTACCCTAATTAGACAGCTCACGACCAGCACACACCAAGAGGGAAAAGAAGCCACGCGGGCTTATTTTCCCTCCGTGTTCATGCCAACCTGGTCACAGTGTCAAAAACTTGAGCTCAACTGTTGCTGCACTCAAAGAAATATCATGACACTGGGACTCCATAGTTATGTCAGAATTAGATTTTGGAGATCCAGACCCACAAGACTGGAAGAAGAACTGGGTAGTAACAAGCCACATGCCAAGTTATTTTCACCGTGTCTAATACCTCAATTAAGCACTAACGTGTGCCTGCTCCACCCCATAGCATCTTTTGCATGCCATCAACTAAGTTAGTTTTTCAAGAATGACTTTAAAAAGTGACTGAAAAACTAGGTAGTATTGGGGTTTTGCTTGTATTATTATTATTATTATTATTATTATTATTATTATTATTTATTTATTTATTTATTTATATAGCACCATCAATGTACATGGTGCTGTACAGAGTAAAACAGTAAATAGCAAGACCCTGCCGCATAGGCTTACAATCTAATAAAATCATAGTAAAACAATAAGGAGGAGAAGAGAATGCAAACAGGTACAGGGTAGGGTAAGCAGGCACAGGGTAGGGAAAAACTAACAGTAGAAAGTAACAGTATGATTTTTAAAAAATCATATCACTATAGTGCCGCCTTTGATTCCTATTTCTGGGTCAATTTCAGATACAAGATGCAGACAATATCAGCATCTAAAATTCAGGGACAGCAAGAGCTACTGAAAGAACACTACACTGAAGAACACTGCTTGCAGTACTTGACAGTGAGTGAAAAAGAGAACCTATGAAACCTCCGGTTCTACAACAGTATTTCTATCTGATCATCCGCCACCACTAGCTGCATTCCAGTGCAACACTAAACCGTGATTTAGCACGACAGGAGCGAGCCCATGTATACCCCGTTTGGTATAGTCATGAAGAGATTGGGAGCATTTGTTTTCAACTAACCAGTTATTTCTTTCAAACTGGGAACTGCGGCAAGAAGCCAGGCTCGTATACTGCAGCATGAAGTGGGGTTGTTTTCCTAAACTATAGTTAAGCACAGTTTATCTCAGTTTGGATATAGGCAAATGCCGTTAGTTGAAAACGAAGGAGAAAACTCTCATAGCTGAACTGGAAGAAGGGATGGGGAAGCGCACTCACCCTGAGGCTTATGCATTAACCCTAAACCATAGTTCAGTGTTAATGTGTGAAGAAGGCCATAATCATCTTCTATCAGTCTTCTGCAGACCAAAAAGCAGGTCAGGATGATACAACTCGGGCATGAAAAATTGCATGGTCTTGACAGAAGCCAACTGATTCACGGAACACAACAAGAACTCACAGCCCTCTTGCAAATCCCAGCAAGGACAATCATGCCTCTCGAGTCCAAAAGGTAGATGGAGGAGGACAATGTAGAAAAGCACCTGATCTTACCTTTGTCACTTTTGTCCTCTGATGTATTTGCCAGAAGTGGAGCAGTGAGGACATGCATACAATGGTTGTAGAAAAAATTGAGAAATTCACTTTTCTCCGTTTTCTGAAACACAAAATACTAAGTATATTAGCAAGTACTGTAAGAGAATGTGAACTCATGCAGCTCACAAGTACAAATAAACCAACGAACAGAAAACAGGGATGTTGCATTCAGTACCTACAAAATATATATCTAGAAGATCTGAAAGACACCATGCTTCCCTTCCGTAAAATCTGGATGCCCCTATCTTCTGAGGCGAGGTGGTTAGCAAGCACAGATCAGGCTTTCTCAGCAGTAGTTCCTCAGTTATGGAACTCTCTCCCTTTATGCTTGCACGGAATGCAAACTGTTGATTTCAGGTGCCCAGAAAACTTTTTTAAAAAATTTCCCTAGGCGTTGGATGGTTCTGTGTTGTTGTTTTTAGTGGTTTAGATTCTAAATGGTTCTCAAGGAAGTGGAGAACCATTGTTTTATTTTCCTTTTTAAATTATTTTACTCATAGCGGTTTTAAAATGTGCTGTAAACTGAATTATGAACTGCATAATGAAATGCAGGATTACAATATTTTAAGTAGTAATAACGGGTGAAATCTCTTAGTATCCGTCTGCCAACGGAATGGATGCTGTCGGTGAATTCCCCCTCCCCAATGCACACCCCCATAATCTGTTCCAGAGGGTTGGGGGATCTTCCAGGGCAGATTTAAAAGGGTACTAAGGATAAGCTCTGAGGAAGGGGAAGAGTCCTATTGTGTGAGCAGATGTCTGCTCACGTGACATTCCGTATTACCCAATGCATGTATGCATACATGCATGCAATGTAAACATTAACACAGCTACTGATTTTAAAATGTCTACTAAAATGTCACATACTTACATACATATTGCATAGGGAGTACTGGCTTTACTTACATTTCCTCCTGCCCAGTCACAATGGCACAGGGAAGTTGCAATAAATCCTGATCTTGTCCCTCAACCATTTTATGAGGTAGTAGGTTAAGTGACAGCAACTTTTCTAACTACTAAGCTGCACAGCTTGGGTGAGAACATGAATTTGGGCCTTTAAGTTGAAATCCCAAACTCTTTGTATAGCATCATACTGGAATATAATAGTTTATATTCCTAGTATGCACACACATGCTTGCAGTCATTTTGTCTGCAATAGCATAATTGACGTCCAGCCCCACCACCCCCACGCTCACTTATATGGTGTTATGAGGCCTTTCAATTCCCCGAGCAACAGTCACTGTGCAGAACCCATCATTTGATCCAAGGGTGGGTGACAGCCACACACACACCTGACCAAACACATAAATCAAGCTTCTGTAACATTTCTACTGGAAGGTAATGTCTGACTCAACGCAAAATGGTATGCAATGACCGAAGCTCCATGCATTTGAAAAGCCATGGACAAGGAGAAACAAAATCTACTGTTATCATGCTGTAGGAACCACGTCAGAAAAGTACAACTACAATTCCAGCTCCACAGATGACTGGTGGTTACATTTTTAAATAAAGAAAAAAAAAAACATGCTTCAAAGTATATTTGCCAGAAATGCAAAGTCACTGTGAATTTTATAAATAGTATAGAAATTATAAAGTGTGCCAAAAGACAAGTAGATTTTATTCAACGTATTTCTTAGACAGTAAAGTTTCTTTACCCCTTTCCATTTTCTTACATTAGCTGTGGCCAACATGTTCTCAGGATCAATTAGAGTACGTAAGAGCCCCATTAACTGAACAGCACCCCCAAGCTCGGGGTCAGTGTCACAGATCATTTGCTCAATGACTACGTTTATGAGGAGGATATCCTGTAATAAAGACAAAATTAAACATTCTTCTTTCAGAAATTTAACAAGTAGATCTCCCCTGACAAGAAAAATGCCATAACACTTTTTGGCTTTACTACTCTTTCAGGGTACCAACTACTCAGCCTATGAATTTAACCACCTTTCTTAGCAAGGATTTCCTTTTGGTAAAAAGGAGCTGATTAGGTTTTCAGAACTATAACCTTGTAGTTCTCAAATATGCTTGCACCATGAATCTGTTGTATTGCTATGCATTCTGCCTAAAAGTTTAACCATTTATTATGCAGTGATTTTGAAGATTGAACTGATTCGCATGCAATGGCAATTCATGGGCTGTTTAACCCACAAACTGTTGTGACTGAGTGACAGTGCACATGCACTGCTTTCACACTGTATCCCATTTCATCAACAAACCATGGGTTCAAAATCGGGGTTGTTTGTCTTTCAATAACCCAGAGTTCCGGGTTCGGATGTCAGATTCAAGAGTGCACACCTTGATTGTTGATGAAACCAGGTACAAAGCACAAGTGATGAGAGTGCAGGAAGCAGTGTGCTCACTCGATCTTGTGCGTCCATGACTAACTATGGTTTATTTAACCCAGAGTTAGTCATTATGTGCAAACTGGATCTCTATGTTAAAGAAACCATGTGGCCTAAATGAACACTATACTAATTTAAGTGGTCAATGGTCAACTCAGTAAGCCCAATATAACCTATCTAGACACAAAAGCACAATAAAACTCCAAATTACTTAGCCTCGCTTCTAGAGCTTGCATAAGAGAAAATTGACAGCCTTATAATAGGTGAGTGCTAAACTACTGGGACCATCTTTTTTTAGCTCCTACTTCTGTTTGCAGACTGATTACTATTACTTTTAGCATTTACAATTCAGAGAGAAAAACATAAATAAATTGAAAGTGTTCAGGGTCAAAATGGCACACATACTTAAGGCAGCCAAGCCCCAGACCAAGATCTACAGAGCAGTTTGCACTCTATGCAACCTTCAAAACTTCGGTTTGAAGTTGTCTTGTTTAGTAACTGACCAGAATTTTAACCCAGGATCCCTGGCTCAAATACAATGCTAATCCGGGGTTCTTCAAATGTGAAACGAAACTCTGTCAAGGTCACGTACCCAGCTACGTGGGCAAAGGGACGAGAGAGTCTGCGAGCCTAACACTTTACTCAGGCTTTTTCAGACTTGTCCATGGTTTAACATTACGTATGAACCAGTGCCAGATAATATTGCAATCTCATTATTAACGTCTCTAATTTCTTTTGCTCCTACCTGACCATTACTGTAACTGAGGCAGCTCTCAGTCCGTCCTAATTATTGTTCAGAATACAAGTCTATGTTCTCAGAACTGCACTCAGAATTGTGTGTGTGTGTGTGTGGGAATATTGCCATCAATTGAAGAAAACGAATGTTTTGGATTGATAGAACAAGGGCCTTGGTTATAGGAATGGCTATTGCCTTTATATTTGTAACCATAACATGTAAGCATGCTGCATCTTTCTTACATCATCACTCTGCTGGGCTTCTTGCATCACAAATTCCCGAACCATGGATGGACTGAATTCTACCAGATAAGAAAATATATCTGTAGCAGCAGACCTAACTTGCAAATCATCCATGCCCTGAAATGAAAATCAAATCAGTGAAAATGAAGCATTTCAGATGCAATAATGTCATATAAAGAAATTCAAATGCATTGAAGTTTTGATTTCAAATATGCAAAAAGCCAATAACTTTATTTCTGTACGATATGAAATCATTTCACATAATCTTTGAATCTAAGGCTACCTACAAACTTGATAGCCATGATTTGGACAACTATTTTTTTTTCCAAATTTCCCTATTAAAAACAAAATAAAGAAGTCCAACTTTACTATTTTTAAAGTTCAGGTTGCGAAGTCACTGACAGAATTTATGACAGTTAGTGAACATAATGTAACTTAAAGGACAAAGAATAGAAAATGTTTTGCTACATGTCAGACACTTCAACGTTACCATTAAACATTCCCCTCCTAGTATTACACACACAAACTACTTACAACTTAGACAAAAGTTAAGTGATTACAGAATGATGGTTATAGTCCAGATCCCAGCTGTGTATTTAAATGAGCCAGGAAATATCCAGGTTAACTATAAATTCTATCTTTTTCAAATGCTCTGCATGCTACGAAGAATGGTGTTAGTATCTGTAAATCTATTTGAAATCCCTCAATGACTGAACATATTAAAACAAACTACTGAGAAACCTCAAGTCTTGCCTGGCATTTAACTTACCATTACTATTTCAAGAGCAGGAAGAATTCCTAACTTTGCCAATGTTTTGAAAAACGTGTCTCTGTTCTGAGGTTGTAATGTCTGAGAAAAAGCACAGAACTCCTTGAAGAAGTTAACCTGCAAAAGATGACAGAAATATTAAATGCTAGTACACTGAAGTTAACCCTAATGCAGCTACTGATATCAAAAGATTCTGAATTTTACTCAACACAAAGAACAATTTTTCCCCCAGGCAATAAAGGCAATAGAAGCAGCAAACTAGTATCGTGGAAGGAAGGCATATGATCTCTTCTCCATTAACTCCCTTTCCCCCAATTTCTCTTGAATATATTTAGGACTCAACTAGCATCTGGAGCTACTGAATAATCACTTGTCCTATGGGTTGTATCCAATGCGGTTTGCCTCCCTGTTGGATGGACTCCTGTGGGGAACTGATCGCCCTTCCCCTTCGCAGCCCCCAAAATCTGCTCTGGAGAGTTGGGAGACCCTCCAAAGAAGATCTGGGGAGAACATGGGGGACTGTAGGAGGTGGGAGGAAAATCCTCATTGCATGAGTGGAAGTCTGCCTGTGTAACTTTAGATGTAGCCCTATAGTATTAAGAACTTTTGTGTTCTTGATGTCGCAATATGCCATGGAGTTTAATAATGTGGTGGAATCTATTTCTTCCAACATTCTGAAACATATTAATCTTAATACATTAAGCTACAGAACTGTCAACTTGTGCAATGAAAGACTGAGAGTGAGTATAAAGAGAGAGATGGGGAGAGGGAGAGCAGGGGAACAGAGGTGTCTGAAACATTTTTAATGTCTTCCCTGCTGAAGAGATCTAGAGATCTTGAAAGCTTGTACATGTTTTATGATCTTTTGATTGGCTTAATAAAGGTATAACTCTAATATGGATTTTGGATTTTTTTCTTTAGGTCAACATGGCTACCTTTGATTTGTGTGTGTGACCTGGAGAGTATTGAAATTAGCCATTCTACAGTGGGACACTACACCGGAAGAAGACTATTTTACACCACCTGAAACTGTAACTAGGGTTCCCTGAGAGTTCATTCTCTTCAGTTACTAGATTAAGCTACAGCATTCAAAACTGACTTTTTTTTTTAACCTTAATACAACATCTAAAATTACTTCCAGCTTTGTTAATATAAAGACTGCCTAGTTTCTCTCAGTGATCTACAGGTGAAAGGCTGTGCTTCACTCAGATTAGAGACATGTCTGAGTAACAGCTCGATTTTATATCTACAACACCTTCCCCTTTCTGGTTCCTAGTAACACTAGGATTAGCACCAGGTCCAACCTGTAACCATCACATGACCAGCAGAGCCTAATTTGAATTCCTGCAGACCCCTCCTTCCCCACTTCATCTTGGGACTCTAAACATGCAAATACTGTGAATTCACCATCACATTCCTCACCCCCTCCTGCCTTTTTAAAAACATCTTGCCGGATGAAGGGATTTGGTGATCTCAAAAGCTTGCACATTTTTTGTGAACTTTCAGTTGGTCTAATAAAAGTATTATATGGATTTACACTAATATGGAGTTTGGAAAAAGAAAATGCACTTCAGCTGTCTAACAGCAGGAACGCAATAATGTAAAAAACATCCAAGTGACAGGTTTGACACATTAACATTTGAGTGTACACTTTAAAAACTTAGGAGCACCTTTAAATAACGGTGTGAAGGGGACATTTGAGTGCTTTTGTTTTGGTTTACTGTACTCTCTTGCTGTACATTAATTTGTAGGACAGACTTGAATAGGTGCAGTATAGACTCTATACATACACAAATATTTAATTAACCAGGATAACCTGCCCTGCTTTATAGACCCCTTAAAATTGCCACACTAGCAAAAACATGTTGAAAACAAATAGAAATTAAGGTGGTAGTGCACATGAAAGGTTGAAGCAAACACAGCTTTCCTAAGTCAAAATAACTCAAACTGGACTTACCAGTTCACGCCTTTTGTCATCGTCAGTAGCTTCGTCAGTTAGTTGTGCAAAAACTTCAGACAAAAACTTTTCGTCTTCCTGTAGGATATAGTAATTGTTACATAATCATGACACCAATATCTTTACTTTTACAGCTGTAATATAAAAACAGGTTCTGTCCTGCTGCAATTGATTCAATGACCTGGTTCATCTATCATGACAAACCTGACAGTGTCGTGGCTCACATGTAACAACAACCCAGAGTACAGTTTGAATATGGACTGAGCATGGGTTGTCATTGAATTGTGAATTGTTGTTGAATCATGGGTTGCCATTATGTGCAAGCCCTGCACTACGGTTTAACTGTGAGTTGTTAACCATGAGCAATCCAGAATTCACAAGCCAACAACAAATTATGGATTCTCTTCCTGGGTTGTTCATGGTTAACAATCCATAGTTAAACCATATTGCAGGGTTCGACCCTAATAATAACAACCCACAACTCAATGACAACCCATACTTGTCATTTCATGCAAACCAGGCCATGTTGTGTACTACTAACATGATACATCTACATGTACTATCCTGGCTAAATTTCCTAAACTTTCTGATACGACAAATGCTATGGATTTACAAAAGCTTTTTACTTGCTGTTTCACCTTCACTTTAAAGGGAATTAGAAGTCAAATACTTGACAGTGTTAAGTCTCATTCTTTTCGGAAATTGGTACTCAATACTGGACAAGAATACTCTGACACCTGTGAATGCAACAGAATAATTCAGGCAAAATTTTGTTCAAGGAAGAAATTTAGGTATAGGTTTAGATGTGTCTTAACACATGCAAGTTAAAAAGGCAGTTGCCGGTTCAAAAGCCAACCTACTAACGCTAGACACATTCTCAATTGGCATATCGGATCTCAAAAGTATAAAAAACAGTAAGTTGTATCATCTTAAAACTTTTCGATAGCTCTCTCGTGTTAACTGACACATTTGTTAAGAGCTTGACTATGGAAGGATTATACAAAAGATTTAGTGAACTGATTGAAGGAAGCAGCAGGCACAGTGCAAGGCAGTCTCAGCCACTCTCCATCCCTAGCCCTTAAATGAAGTTAAGAGTTGTAAACATGTCATTAAAAATAGTAGGGATTAACCCCTCCAATTCCCTCATAATATACCAAGCTTTCCCAACTCTGAAAATACGAAGTAATAAAGCAATTGTGCTTCTGTTTACAAGTTTCCATCCCGCTGGAAACTGATCAATGCAGCACATTAAGTCAAAACACAGATGCAACAACACTTCAGAACTGGGGTTGGATAAACACAAATGGATCACAAAGCCATTTCCTGCTTCCCACCATCCTATTTCAAAAATGGCCCACAACCTCATCATGTCTGCCCCAACAGCAGAGTTTGTGTGCTATTTTTAGTGTTCTCTCCAACACTTAGAAATGCGTCGTTATGAAAACTGACATGATGCACAGAGTCAGAAGCTGGTGGGCTGTCTTTCTAAGTTACCCCCACCCCCCAACAGTTAATGATTGTGTCACAAATAGTCATCTAAATAACGGTGTAGCCTGGAGCTTCCAGATGGCAGCCATACAGCTCAAGGACTACACACTGTGTCTCCCGCACGTTTTAGAAAGTAATATTAAATTTATGCTGATATTTGCAACGAAGTAATTTTCAAGGTACATGATGTTCTCTTTGTTTCTTTTTGAACACGTGGTTAAGCAGGTTGCCTGTGGAATGGTTAACCGTGTGGTTAACTGTGCGTGTTCCTAGTATTGCATTATAGGAAGCCAAGATGTACCTTCTCCATCGCATCAAGTGGAAGCAAAAGCCATTACCGCTTTAGTTACTGGTTAAGCACTCCATTTGAATATAAAACTGTATCAGCCTTGTAATTAAGCCCTAAAAAGTTACTAGCCCATAGAATGTTTTACTTGCCTGCATGGGCCCGTAAAGAACAGGTTCGAAGTGCAGCGAACTGGTGAAAAAGAATGAGTGCTGTGCTTCTCCTTTGCTAGCCTGCTGCTTTTTCCTGCTGGCTGCATGGAAGCTAAGTAAGCTGGTAAGGGAGCAACAGTCACTCTGTGCCTCCTTGCCAGCCCACTCACTTGCCTGGAGGGAATTCCACATGCTTGCCTGTGTAGCTCTGGCAACTAGGCAAGGCGGTAAATATAAGAATGAATGACATCATGGGAACTATGTTCACTTTAAAGAATCATAGATGATCCTTGTCGTAGTAATGTGTAGTTTATAATGGCTTTAAAACAGAGGGCAATGATGGAAGAGGAAAGTCCTACTTAAAAGACTATTATTTGGATTCCTTTCCTCAGGCATTCAATACTGAATTTCAACTTACTACAATGTAAGGTAAGGCCAGGAAGTATGCCAAAAATAATTAAAAGGAATATAGTTATTTCTTTGTTTGGTACAGGGATTTCTTATTGCAGAAAATTAACTATACTGGACAGTCCCAAATATTGACTAGTGACCTCTCTGTATGTTGCAACAGTGTTTCCATTTGTAATGTTCTATAACAATCCTGAAATACTTAAAATTGCAATACTGCAAGATATATTAATAAATAATAATTCTTGCAATATTGAATACAGCAAGCAAGGTATACCATTGCAGGGAACCTAAGACAGTACCTCCAGAACATTGCCTGAGCCTACTCTGCACTTCTGTGTTTTCTGGAATGCGAAAAGCTTTTGAGGTTTTGAGGGGAAACTCCAAAATTGCAAGAAGACACCTAGGCCAAGATGAAGAGGCAAAGAAGATGCACAACCCCAGCAATCTGTTTTGGGCATCTGTTTCTCAACCAGCAATTCACCACGGCACAAGGGAAACCGCTTTTGAAACTGAAGTAAGCTTCCAGGCCAGTTTACATGTTACGGGCATGGTGGGGAGGGGTTAGAGAGAGAGTGAAGAACCACTGAAACATGGAAGTTAAAAATAATACCATGGGCATGCATAACGCCTTGGTCTCACTTCTGAAGTTGCTCTTTGGACTTCAGCCATCAATCAAAAGAAATATACTCATGCATATATAGTTCCTTTCCACCTGCTGCTATTCACAATACTGCCAATTAGAAGAGATTCACCCAGCATCTACCTCATTCATAATGTTTCTCTTAGAGCCCTGCAGGAAGCAAGAAATCTCAGAAAGCACACCAATTTTGTGTTGCCACAGCAGCAGCAACAAGGACCAAAATAAAGGAGGAAGCTGTTTCCAAAACACAGTTGCTGGCAAGCATTGAAAATATGTCCTCCATGTGTTATGCTCTTGGAAAACAAGAGGGTGTGGAAGGGGGCGTGGGGAAGGGGGGGGGAGAGACCACCAGCAGGAAGAGGCTTTAGGCCTAGCCTGGTATCATTTAGGATTCATTTATCATGCATTTAGATGTTCATTCCACTCAGTGCCAAAGAATTAGTATTACAGTATATTTAAAATCAAGCTTTCAACATCAAGATTTTATAAAGTATGAAATCTAGCTAAAATCCCATTCATGTTCAGTCTAGCCTCCACCATTAAAAGGCCAGCTCTAACAGAAGGGTGTTGCAATGCTTCTGGAGAATGATTATACTTGGGCAACTTTCAACAGTTATAAAGCAGCCACCAAAAGGTTAAACTATACATCCTTGCAGCATGGGTCACAAGTAATGTACAAGTCAAGAAGAAGCCTGGACAATCTTTGTGGTCATAACAGGATATTTCTCTATAGTGATATCAGGTAGTCTTAAAAACATGCAGGGCCTAAATATTTTAGATTACACATTTTTAAAAAAGCATATTTTATCATGTTTAGAAGACAAATGGAAACCAGTGCCAATTCAGCTACATTATGCTACAGGTTGCCCATTCTTTTGAGACAGAAGCCACTATCTATAGTAGCTACAGTTTAATTGCTGAACAAGGAGTGATATCATGCTACAGTAGCCCAACTGCAAAACAACAGTGGCATGAAGGAGGATCAGCAGCCTGCAGACCAATGGAGTTGGTGAGAAGCACTTCTGGCCACTTATTGCCATGTTATGTTCAAAGCATAGAAACATCGAAGGGACAAAGGGAGGCCAAACTTTGTCAGTGATTCTAATCCTTCATGTCTCAAGGACCGACAATTGTCACTATCCCTTTAGGGGGAGAGCCATAACTTGGTGATTAGAACATATGCTTTGCATGAAAAGCTCCCAGGTTCAATTCCTGGCATCTCCAGGCAAGGCTGGGAAAGATCCCGGAGAGCGCTTGCCAGTCAGGGCAGACAATACTGAACTAAATGGACCAATAGTTGGTTTGGCACAAGGCAGCTTCCTTTATTCCTACTTCAATCTTTGCAGGATTTTAAATCAGCTCGTTCATTCAGCCTCCTGCTATGGCATGACACCCAAAAGCCAATGCAGAGGCATCTGGGGAAAAGAAAAGGGCCAGATGAAGAGGAATGTTATCAGCAGGTTACACATCTTACACCACAGGATGCCACAGGTCACAGCCGGTCATGGATATGCTCAGTAAACAGCTACTGTAACCTGCTGGGACCTTCTTCCTTGGCAGAGGGTGATGATTTAGGGCCATTCCATCAGTTCTGCTGGAAGGCCAGCTCCATCAGGCTTCACCTCTCCCTGAACTGTTTTTCAGCTAATTACTCGAATAATATTTAACTTTCAGAATCAGAGCCTGCTTTGGCCTTTCTCCTCTCCCCCCACCCCCCAATCTCTTTTTTCCTTCTGTGTAATTTATTTTAGATTGTATGCCTATGATTCAATACCTTCTGTTGCTCTCTAGACTGGGGTTGCTGACATTTCATGTCTATAACCCTTCTTCTACACGACACAACAAATACTGATCCAAGGAATCATTCCAAGAGAGTAAAGTGCTGTTTTTCCATCGGACTCAGTGAACTTCAAGTTGAGCTGAACACAAGCAATTGTATAAGGAAATTAAGAGCAAATTCTACACAACTACCTTAGGCCAAGATAGTTCCACTAGATGACATATTACAGATTCTTTGGCAGCAAAAGAACAACAAAAAACCACCCTTTGCCACTGGCACAACCACAACACCGCCTTTTAAAAACTGCATCACAATAATTTCCCTTAAGCATTACTGAAATACTCCACAATCTTCCATACAGTGTAAACTACTCTATGCTGCCACTTAGGGTTCTCGGGAGAACCATCGAAATGGTAAGGTGTACAGCTTCCAAATGCTAGAAATCTAGCCAAGTTCATTAGGCTCCTATAGTTTGACCTATAAAATCTGCAATCCAAGAACATGTCACAAGATAGGGATCTCTCTCTCTCTCTCTCTTAGTGCTGGTGTTTCTGTGAAAGATGTGCTTTCTTCAATACACTCAGTCAGGACTACAACCTGAAGAACTGGAGTACTTAAAATCGAGCTTACATTTGTATTGTCCAAGCAATTAGAGAGATAAACAGAAGCTTTTGGTAAGATACCCCATGCACCTTTTACCTCTATTATCTAGCTAGCAAAGAGATTTCCTATTTCTAGGAGGCTTGTAATAGTGTGTTCTAAGTAAATTCCTGCCAACTACTAATTGAAAATCGATAGGATTTTTATAAGGGGATGGACCATAGCTTAGTGATAGAGCAAATTCTTTACACACGTCCCAGACTCAATCCCTAACATCTTCAATTAAAAAGGATAAGATATGTGATGCAAAAGATCACTGAGTGAAACCTTGGACAGTCACTGTCTGTCAGAGCTGATAATATAGGGCTAGATGGACAAACTGACTGACCTGGTATAATGTAGCTTCCTAGGTCTTTGTACATTCAGCCCTTTTACTTTATTTCAGTTCAGAACTTCATCTTAACCCAATGTCAAACTGTATAGGAATCTCTTGTGATGAGCAGGGTTATGCTCAGGAGGTTTACATTTTGTTTCCTCTTTATTTTTTAAACATCTTTATTGAGAGTTTCCATGGATACAATATGTATTAAAAACAAGTTTGCTAACAGCAGTTACTGTGCATTTATTGTTTCTGATTTAGCTTCGGAACCTTATGATTGTTGCAAAACGTTATAGAAAGCTAAAGCTGTTACAAAATTAAAGATCTGTGCCCTTCTCATACAGCCTGTATATTATGTTCAATGAATGTGTTACAATTCACATATTAACTGTTTACAGGTGCAGGAAGGTTCATGACAGTATAGCTATCACTTATACTACCTTTTGGTTTTAATATAGCACATAACTGTAAGGCAGGCACAACTGCTAACCATCTGTCATGAGTAAGGCCGCTGCCAAAAGTCACCCACCTCTCATATCACAAAGAACAAGCTGGATGCAACATATCTAGTTTAAGAAAAAATGTGATAGCCTTATGGAAAGCCTGTGAAATATACAGCTGAGAGAGTACAGTAAAGGATAAAACTAACCCACACTGCTGGAGTAGGGAGAGAGAGGAGCAGAGCTACTAAACAAGAAAGTTTAAAAGTATACACAACCAACAGAGCTGAATTAAAGGCATACTGTTGTTAATATCTCAATCATGCTTGGAAGCTTCAAAATACAATCCTTTCAAACTTGTAGGTTCAACTTACCTGCAGCATACTGACAATCTCAACTTTGTTAAAGAAAATGAAAGAAGTGAGGGTAGAAAGAAAATTCTCTTCAAAAACAGATGGCGTTGGCAAGATGATGTCCTGAATGTACTGTACCCTGTAAGTCTGATGAATCTTTTGCCTAAGTTCAGAGTCTGTTATGGGTATGACCTCTTTAAATTTTGCTGTTTTGGTCAAGAATTCCCTGTGCCGTTTTGGCTGAGCTAATGCAGGGTCATACTCAAGGCATCCCACAACATCCATAATGCACTCGTCTGAAAACATCACCTCAAAAAGAGTTGCTTTATTGAGGAACAAAATTCCTCGAATAATTTCATACAAATGATGTAAGCCTTCAGTATTTTCTAGGTTCTCACAGAGCTGGAAAAGCTGCAATAATTTTTTAATATAGCCTTCATTTTCCAAAGCCAAGGCTAATTTTTCTCTACGGATGGGTGATGAGAGAACTGAGGTAACTAGGTCTGCGATCTCTTCGAGTTTGTTGAGTTCACAAGTAGGGAGATCAATCAAATGACTTGTTTCAGGCATTTCCTCAAAACGCTCTTCTTCAGATTCGTCAATGAGGTCCTGCGTGACTTCCACAGATGGGTCTTTACCTTGAACCTAAAAATGGAAACATGAACAGTTGCTGACTCATGTGACAGTGGGTGGCAAAGAAGAGAAAGAAATACCAAAGTCAATCATTTCATCACGATTTACATAAATCATGTCATGTTCATAGGCTTCGGATTTCTGCTAATTGACCAGAAATAAAACGGGACTGGCGGGCTGCACCAAACTCAGGTTGTGCTCTCATGGCAAATGTTGATACTGTGTAACGAGAAGGGAGGACTTTCCTATGGCTCATCAGAGCTATGCATGCGATGAACTGCTCCGAAATGACTCACTGGCAAAGGGCCAATGATACAATTCACATCCCAACCAGTCGCGATCACACAGGAGAGTCACATGGATGTTGTGGTGGCTGTAATTCCAGACACAGGAGGACTCCATTATGAGGCAAAGCAACCCATATAACTAGTTTAAAGCTGAGACTTAGGAATTAGGTGAAACTGATTATACATTTTATTTCTAAATAAGGCACATTACAGCCAGTATACAAGGGGGTGTCTATATCTCTGCTGATTCTTGCGCAAGCGGCCCACACTACTTGCGCAACGGAGATTCAGTGCATCTCCGCCATGCTACTTCCTTTCAGAAATGAGCATTTTTTTCTTGTTTCCTCTAGGAAGCTTTAAATTTCCCTTGCGTAAGTGGTGGGTCCCGCTTTGCACTGGAATTGGCAGGACTCACCACCTGCGGAAGGAAATTGGTGGGTGCATAAGCACCCTGTTGAATACTGCCTCAAATTTCCAAGGATGCTTTACACATATTTCTAAGGTGCACAAAGCATTTTATGGCTAGAAGAGTCGTTCATGCATATAGTATGTATGAACATAACAGCGGGTTTTCAACTGCATATTATTTCACAGATAGAAGTGTCATGGAACTTAGCTTGAGTTTGGCTCTATATGTATGTGGTGCTCAGAGATATGAACACCCAGGGGGAAAAAGACTCCATTCCCTCCCCAGCCACCCCCAAGACAATTCTGCTACATACAAAAATCAAGATGCAACTTTGGCCAGCAATATGTTATTCCAAAAGAGTCTGATCCATTTTAAAATGTGGTAAGAGCTTTAAAATGTTAACCTTACCTGACAAATTTTTTCCCAGATCTCATCACAGCCAGCTTTTTCTTGAAAACTCAGGGCTAAATCATAATTCTCTGCCTCTGACCAAACAATCAAAGTATCCTATTTCAGAATGAAAGACTATACTTATTATTTGATTCCAACATACAAGAAGAACAGTGAAATACATTTAGGAATATATATCCAAAGCAAATGGTGTTGTGTTGAGCTTGACCAAAAAGGAGACTAAAAAAAGCATAATTAACTTTTTAGAGGAACAGCTCTCCTCATGCCTTTTGTTCCATGACTATCCAGCCAAACTTTTAATTAACAATATTAACTTTCCAATTTACTATATCTTGAGAAGGACATTAAACAGACACAATATATATAATCTTGAGAAAACATTTTATGAAGAGACTAGCTGTGTATTTAGGATTATATCCAAGGCATGTATAGAAGTTTACACTACACATCTATCATGAAAAATGATTTTATCTTCACTTTCATAACCACATGAGGTAAGTGATTAATATTCCTATTTTATAGAAAGAGAACTGCAAAAAAGATAGGGAACTGCAAAGTCCCCAACAAAAAGAACTACTTATTATGACAGTATGAATGTCTGTCATGATACAGAAGCAATTTTGCATTACCGTATTTGTGAAGAGTTCTATTATAGTGTATAGCCTTCAGCATAAGATGTCACACACAACAACCGTAATGAACAAATTCCAAGATGGTTCAGGAAGATATATTTAAACAAACAGTAAATAGAAAGCCACTTCACCTCCTTTGGTCCTGCTCTATTTCATAGAAACAAGTTATCCAACATACAGAGTTGTTTACCACGTTCATTAGGATCCAACAGGAATTGAAAGGCTTGCATGATATACTGCTTAACTAATTTCCGACACATATCTTTTTCAACACATACAACTGATGGGTAGCATGCAATCGTGGTGTTCCGCCAGTGAAAGGGAAACCGCTGGTGGAACGAATCCCCCCTTCCCCTCTGCAGCTCCCCAAATCTGCGCCTGAAGGCTGGGGAAACCTCCAGAGCAGAATTCAGGGGTGTTTGTGGGTGCTGCAAGGGGGAAGGAAGAAAGGAAAATTCTAGTTGTGAGCAGACTGATTTTATTTATTTATTATTGCATTTATATCTCGCCTTTTTTCATTCACGGAACCAAGGCGGCGTACATAGTCCTCCCTCCTCTCCATTTTATCCTCACAACAACAACCCTGTGAGGTAGGTTGGGCTGGGAGTCTCTGACTGGCCCAAAGTCACCCAATGGGTTTCCATGGTCGAGTGGGGATTAGAACCTGGATATCCCGACTCCCATCCAACACTTTAGCCACTATGCCACATTGATTTCCACCCATGTGACAACTGGATCCAACCTGATGTCTTTAGTATGAGAAAGCAATACTAAAGAGAAAGAACATTAACTGCCCTCTCAATGGAACAGCAATTATACAGTTATGGTAGAAGCACCTTAATGGATGGGGTAACAGTACACCATTTTAATTTTTATGGAGAGAGTCACAAGTTCAAGTATTTTCTTGCAATCAGAACAGGGACAGGTCAAAAGAGCTATAGCACACTTCCAAGAACGTAGCACATTTCCAAGAGAATAGCACAGTGACACTAATCCACATTAGTAATTGCCACAATGCTCAAGAAAAATAATTCTGGAATAACACACAAAGGAATTTAAGAACGGTCCTATAAAAATGCATTTTAAAACATGGAAAAATATTTATCTTCTATAACTTTTATGGCATTAACAAAAGCTTGGGTAGCAAACATTGTATCAATAAACAATCTTATTTAATTTATTTGTTACATTTCTATATTGCCCAGTAGCAGACGCTTTCCACATTACTGAAAACAGAAACAGGAGGATGGGATATCTCCTTAATTGGGGTGGGCAACCTGCAGTCCTCAGCCTAATTTTAAAAATCCTCTGCATGCAATCAGTTCAAACATCTTGCAAGGGCAATCTGTGCCTTCTCTGGCAGCCCACTGGGCAGGAAGGAAGAGGAAGAGAGAAATGAAGGGAGGGGGTGTCAGAGACGAAGAGAGATGGAGTGGGAGTGGGAGAGAGAGAGAGAGAGAAAGAGAGGGGGCCCCACCCCCGTTTGGCCCTGGTCCTGCCCACTGCCAACATGTAGCCCCTGACAGAACACCCAGCAAGGGAGTTCAGCTCTTGACAGAAAAAAAGGCTGCTTAAGAAGATCAACGCACCGCAAACACTGGCAGCAAAGCAAAAACCTTTGCATGTACTTGAAGAGTACTTGTACTTTCCCTAGTTTTCATAAAAATAAAAGCAAAACAAACATTTACATTCAGTTAACAATGCAATTGCTTTTATTACTTCAGAAAATACATTTTACACACATTTTAAAAGGCCAACATTTAAATAATTGCTGTTAACGTTTGAACTGACAAAACTTTTGCACAGCTATTTTGTATAAAGAACTGTGTAACCATTGATTATATTAGGTGATGCATCTAAAAATCCCATTTCTGATTACTTGGATTTAAGAGGTTAAGACCCTTTTCTAAAATACTGCATAAACAAAATATTGCCAATGTTCCTAAGATACTTCCCCCCCCCCAATTCCTGGGGATATCACCGGTGTGAGGGCTACATTTGCTCTTTCCCTGAGAATCAGGCCTCCTTCTATCTGCTGGGGCCCATCTTCGGTCACACTAGAATATGATGGCATGTTGGGAACTGGCCTTCAGGTAGACACATATAGCAAAAGAATAGGGCTGCTGCTTCCCCCCATTTTATTAGGAATGCTTCTAGTATTTAAACACATGCAGAGACAATTAGGATATTATTATTATTATTATTATTATTTATTTATTTATATAGCACCATCAATGTACATGGTGCTGTACAGAGTAAAACAGTATAGCAGCATCACTGTAATTGCATCATGTAAACCAGCCTCATATATGCTACTGAAAAAGGGTAGTGGCTTCTTAGTACAGTAAATAATAATCCATAAATGTTCTGTCCAGAGCTAATTATTCTTGGTCACTGTTAAGATGTCAATACCAGAGTTCAAATATATACACCTAACACTGAGAAAGATAACAAGTGAATGCAACCTGGTATTTTTGAGTTTGTGCTCAAGCCTTGCTAAACCTATTTATAGACAAGATTTACTTATTTCAGCCCTGATCCTCCGTTCTGTTCCATGCAAGACAGTTCTCTGTGCCAGCAGAGTTCTAATGAAGCCACTGGAATTCCCCTAAGGCATAGAAGCCTTCCTATGGATCCAACTACAGAACTGGAACCCATGATTCAGTTCCACAATTGGATCTAACTATAGAACCGGAACCTATGTCTTCAGAAATTGTTTTCTGTAACATAAAATTAATCTCATTGACAGATATGGCTTTTAAATCCTTAGCTACATATTTTATTTTGGAACTCCCCATATATATATGCAAAATCTCGTTCTTTCAGCTTCCTGAAGACCAAAGGAGAGTACACTTAATTTTCTAAAATTCAGAGACCAATTAAGTCTCTTAATTTTAAGAGTAATTAAGAGACTAGCCAGTTTGAAAGACATCTTCTCTTAAACTTACCCATTGAGAGACTGATCTAGTGGTGCTAACAGTGCTTAGATGATAGACTATGTCTCCACAGAGAGGCATCAACATGAAAGGGGACCATTTTTGATACCCCACTTAAACAGCACAACATACTTTCTATCCCTAAACTGTTCGCTCTTGAGAATATTACTCACAAAGTAAGACTTACTTACCTGCCATTTCGAAGTTGCCTCCATCCACCAAAGACAAGATAACTATTTCAACGCTAGGAAAGGACTCTGTGGATGGGTTTGGATGATCTTTCCTGGCTTCATAAACCATGGTCTATGAAGACGTGCAAGACCACTGGGACTGAGCACTTTCCCTTTAGTCCCTCCACTCACACACTGACTGGGTGACCCCTACAACAAGTTGAGCACCTTGTTGGGTTCAGGCAACATGGTAACCCACGGCACGGCAAGGGTAATTAGAGAAATGGTGCACATGCAAGTGGCACAAGGAAAAAAGCTGCCGTGCTTCTTTTCCCCGCTGATTGTCCAAACCCAGTCACTGGCTTTGGTGCTTGATTCTTAGTTTGTATTAAGCCAGAGTACCCTGTTTGAAGCAGGGAACACTACTTTAATCTTACTTAACTAGCAGGAATAATAAGCCAAGATCTGATCATGGTTTATGAAGCTTGGAAAGACAGTGCCCTGCAGCTGTAGCTTCCGTGAAGCAAGAGAGCATAATCAGTAAGAGTCTGCAAAGAATTATACAAACTCAAAAGAGAAGACGACCCTGGATATTTCCCCGGCCTGAACACTATACTCAATTTGCCATAAGGGAGAAAACTTATTTGTAGGGCTGACAATGGGTTCCATCAAGCATTCTAACACTGTAGAGCAAACTAAGAGAAACCTGTGACCTAGTCCCCTTCTTTTCTGTCATAAGAAAGTAATGGAAGACTGCAGTCACAACCAAGCAAACTCTGGATTTCCTATCCTGTTTTGTATCCACTAGTCATGTGAATGAAAGCGAATGAAAGGCTGGCTTTGGAAGGTAAAAGACCAAGACCATCATAACTACATTTTCTAAACTGCTCTGAAATTCTGGTAAAGGATCTAAGAATACAAAAAAAAATGACTGTGATGAAAAGAGCATAATAAACAGAAAGGATAAAGTAGAAATATTAAGTCAGGCCTGCACAAGTTGTGACCCACCACATCGGATGCAGATCATCAGCTATGCACTGTAGCCTGCTAGGCGCTTGTCAGCCCTTGTTTTTGCAGTCCCGGTCAGGCAGCAAAATCTGAAGTTTTATCAAGCTCCAGGTGGGCTGCAATACATGGCTGGAGAGCTGCATCCAGCTTGGAGGGTAACAAGCGGTGCAGGCCTGCATTAAGTAAACAATAGACACATTAAAAAATATTTAACACAGAACATCAATGTTAAGTTTTTGATATAAAGCAAAACACACACTAATCTTTTCAGAACTGGAAGAAAGCTAATGACAAATTATGTCATCCCTTTATTTCAGAAGTTCTGCTGTTGAGAAGTAGGAACACTCAGGCCATATCAGATTGGCTAACTTGATCAAGTGCAGGGGTGGGCAACTTATGGACCTCCCCTTGTTTTGGTCTACAACTCCCATGATTCCTCACCATTAGCTATGTTGGCTAGGACTGATGGGAGTTGTAGACCAAAACATCTGGAGGGCTGCAAGTTTCCACCCCTGGTCTAGTAGCATGCGAGATTTATATATCACAGGCTAGTTAACTCCTCCTAAAATCAAAGCTGATATCATACCATATCCAGCAGAGAGTCTTTCTCCCAATCAAACAATACTAGGAGAATCAAGACTGAATTTTCATTATCTTTTTTCTCCAAACACCTCATACACATACACCTCATTTTATATCAAAATCTAATAGCAGATCCATTCACAATTCTTAATATGCCCCGAAAGAAATGTTCAGACTGGTTAATTCATTTTGCCACTTCTGTGAAAAATGGCGATTTTTTTGGTTACAACAGCAACACAATAGAAACATTCAGCAAAAACAAAACTAGTACATGCCTGCTGTTTTTGATATGCAGTGTTTGGATTTATCTTCGATTCCAACAACAGTGAACCTGAAAGGATAACAAGGATTATAGTTAGGAACCTAAAAAAAATATATCTCTCAACCACCGTTATAAAATCTAAACATGTCTGTAGTCAGATCTATTTTAAAACACCAACTTTTATTCTAAAATGTTCATACAAGCAATGATCGTAACAAAATTAAAAAGTTCACCCACTTTTAAATATATTTCTGCAAGCCCCTTCCCAAATCTGACATTTTGGGACCATCTAAAAAAAAGCAAATCTCAGTGTGCCATATATGTTTAATTCCCCATGCTATTATGGTTGGTTGACTAATAAAAGTTGATTGATTGAATTTATCCATGCAAGAGCATTGTATTCTTATCTTCTTTTGGTAGCTAGCATACATTTATGTTGTGGTATATTCAGAACACTAAACTCCATAACCCTAAAACTCTGTATTATGTGCGTGTCCAAGTAGTCGTGTATCATGGCAACCGCTCTCGAGTAATCTTTTCCAGCCCTGACAAGGTTTATTTAGAACATTAACACCTGTTCGTTAGTAACGTTGCCAATATACTTTCTTCTTCTAAAAACAGCTTTCGTGATCCTTAAAAAAAATGATGCTGTCACAGTAAGGGTTTAAACCTTAGTTTAAAAAATTGCAACAGGAAAACCTGCTTTTTTTTAAAGAGCCTTTTACATCACAACATAAAACACGATGCATACAAGTAATTTCTTCTTCTCTCTTTTTACTCCCAAGAGAATACAAATGTTCAGTTGCTAGGGTACATTTTAAGGCAGCGTTTTGATTATTTGGTTCTCAAATCACTTTTTGCAATAAAGGTGTTGAGTTCAGAACAAGAAGATAACTTAAAGTCGAATTAGTACACAAAACTTTAAGAGCCAATATTCTATGTTCCATTAACATAAATCAGAATAGGGGATCTGGTAGCCTGAAGCAAGAGTGAGAGTAGTCTCTTCTCCATACTATACACCAGCTCCTCACGAGAAAAATTAATGAGGAGTCTTGTGGCATCTTAAAGACAAATTATAATAAATATGCTAGTTTTTAAGGTGCTACAAGACTCATAGTCTGTTGCAGTAAAACAACAAATAACACTACACCTCTGAAAATAAGAGAAAGTGTTTAGTTTTGTTCAGGAAAACGGTAAGATGCGGGAAAATGAACGTCTCTGAAGAAAACTACTGAATTGAAAGCAGAATGCATCAAGTCTGGAGTGCCTTTGAACGGTTTCTCCCCTTGGAATAAGCTTCAGAGTAAAGCTTTCTAGAAGTGCAGGGATCAAGGTGGAATTCTCAAGGGAAATTCATGTCTGAACAAGATGGAAGTGAAAAAGCTAGTGGTATCTGACAAGGATCTCCCAGTGGAAGGGGGTGGGGGGAAAGAGTATAGTTCTGTAGTATTAAGGCAAGCATGTAAATAGTCACTGACCTGGTCATCTATGGTGAGTAAGAATCACCTGCAGGTGACCAAATACAGAAGCTTTCCAAAAGTTGGTGTTCTCTCCCTTCGCCTTTAAGTCTTCTTAAGCCACAAAACAACTAACACTGATTTACACGTTGGCAAGCGGGTTAGTAGTAACTTTTGTAGTTTTAGGGGGAATCAGTTGCAGCACTTTGGCACGGGGCAACTATGAAAAACAGAACTGGGGGAACGGGGTGACCCCCGACATAGTGCCTTGTGGGGGGTTGGGGGAATGGGTTGAAGCAGCAGCGCACGCGAGTCTTGGGGGCCGGGGTGGGCTTGCGAGGGGAAAAGAAAGGAAGAAGCACGAATAACTTTGCCCTGAGACCTTATTCTGGGTAGCGATAGAGAACGAGCATAGGTGTTATGTGCGCGCGTGAGAGGAAAGAGGCGTTCGGAGCCACCGTTTTGGAAGCCTGCCCACCCCGCACCCCCACCCCAAAAGCCATCAGCGCGGGGTGGGACTGGCGTTGGGGGCCCGGGTGTCTACCGTGGATGGAGGAGGTTGGGGGAGACCCCACGGGCTTGAGGTCCTTTCCCTTTCCGCCTCTCTATTGTCCCAGACAGCCCAGCCGCCGCCGCCGCGCCCCATTCTTCCTCCCCCCTCGCCCTCCTCACCGTCCGACTCGGCCCGCACGAGCAGCGACATCCCCTTGAGCCGCTCCACGTAGGTGGACGAGACGTGCCCGGTGCCCCTGTCGTCCCATTGCCGCTCCTCGTTGAGCGTGTAGACCTTCACCCGCCGCCGGGTGTCCGACATGGTGGGGGCCCGGCCGGATCGGAAGGGCGAGGGGAACGGCCAAGGGGCGTCGCTCAGGAGGCCTTTAACTCGCCGCTTTTCATGGCGCCCGGGCCACCCGCCGCCACCGCCGCCACCGCCGCCGCCTTTCCTCCACCTCAGCGGTACCGACAAACAGCAACAGCAGCAGCAACTACCACCGCGGCGCGGCCGCCATCTTGTAATCCGACTCCTGTCCCGTCCCTGCCTTTCTCTTCCTCTCAGAGCCGGGGAGGGAGGGGGACGGAAGGCCTGCACGGGCTCCACTAGCAGGGGCTACGGCGGCCGAGAAGCGGAAGACGACGAGGAGAAAGGGAGACCGTCAGATCGCGCAGGAGAAGGGAGGGGCCGGCCGGGGGAGGCGCCTGCGCACTGCGTGCCCTCCTGCTGAACGCGGGAAGGCGGCGTTCCTCAGGCCGCCCTTGGCCTTGCTGACAGGAACTGTAGCCACACGCGCGGGCTGTTTTCTGAAGTGATACCTCACGTTTTGGAAGAGGCGATTATGAAACTCCTTCGCCCTCGCCACGGACAAAGAAATCTATTTTTTAATGCGTCGATTTAGGGCGCTATCCTAAGGAGGTTTACACAGAAAAAAGCCCTACAACTCATGCTGGGAGTTGTAGGACTTTTTTTTCTGGGTAAACCTCCATAGGACAGCGCCTTTAAAGTATTCCCAGACAAAATCCCTCACAAGGCAATTGGCAAAACAAAGGCTGAGTTCGGACGAAATACTAATCAACTGGCTGAGGGGGTGTTAGGAACAGAATGGGAAACAACAGTTGAACAGCATGTTGTCCAAACTCAGCCAAAATCTCATACAATGGGCCTGGTTCAGACAACATGCTAAGCCATGGTTAGGCTGCTAACCCTTTTTGAGCGTGTTTAAACTGTGCTTATGTAGCCACCATGGTTAGGAATAGTTCACACGTCATACTAAGCCATAAAGTTTGACCCAAATGCTTCACCGCCGTGCGTTAGCGTGTTGTCTGAACAGGTCAGAGTTTAACCTTAAAGAAGGGAAGTTGTAGGGCTCAATGTTACAGAATCTGAAGTCCTGCACCCAGTTGTAGAGGGAGGACCTGTCTGGCTATGTTAGTCAGGAATAACGGGCAGGGAGGGTAGAAAGAGAGAAAAACCCGAAAGCAAACTATAAAATAGTTCTGGAGAAGACTAGGGTGGCCACTCACAAATTGTAAATAAAAAAAGGAAATTTCTCACTCCCCAGGATATATTTGCATAAAATTTACATATGCTAATTTATATAATAGAATCAAACTTAGAAATAATTATAATTTAATCAATAATAGAATCAAACTTAGAAATAATTATAATTTAATCAGTCTTGCTACAGTACAAAAAACTGTAACCATGTGATTTGTGTGCCTGCTTGTTCCAACTGCTGTGCAGGTGCTAAATCTTTAAACTGGGATTAGAGAGGACAACCCTTCAAATAGAGGAGTGTCCTCTGAAAAGAAGGTCACATGGCTGCTGTAAAACAGAATGTAATTTTGTTTTAAGACTTCGAACTGTTGATCCCTCTACTGCCTTACAAAACTCTGCTTCTGAACCTTCCCAGATCAGAAATTGCAAATGTTATCCCCCCCAGTGTTATATGGCTCTTTCAAGATCTATATATTGACATAATCATTTGTGGAGCCAGAGCCCACTTTATGAGATGCAAAGTGATGTGCAACTGATGAAAGTGAGTTCTGACCCACATAAGCTTATGTCAGTATATATTTATTGGTCTGAAAGTGCCGCAGACACTTGGCTGTTTTTGCTGCAGCATCTTTAACACAGCTGTGCCCCAGATACAAGTCATACATACAATATGGCAAGGAAAGACAATCGGAATGAACATCTAAACCAGTGGTTCCCAAACTTTTTCAGGTCACCACCCCCTTGGTTCCACAAACTCATGCCCAGTGCCCCCTACCCTACCCTATAAAAATCATTATTCAGAATAGTGTTTTTCAACGACCCACTAAGGAAGAAAATAACAATAAAATTCAAAACAGTAACAATTAATTGAATATTTATTCAAAATCAAATTACATTTTTTAGTTTATTCAATTAAACATAATTGATAAACTTGATCTAGTGATATCAACTTTTCAAAGTCTGATAGTCATTTAGCAAGAATATTAGATATCACATTTAGTAACTAGGGTAGAGTTCCTCACTATTCTGTAAATTCTTAATGTGATGGATGAGCTTGATGAAGTGATACCAGTCTCCCAATGTCTGGTTTAAAGTCACTTAACATGAGTCTTAAATCACCACGTTTAGTAATCTGGAATCGATTTCTTTGCTTGGAGAGAAGTAGGCAGACCACACTAAAACCACATTTCACCAAATATGATGTTGGAAATGCAACCAGGAGCTTCTGAACCACTCTCCGTAGTGCAGTGCAGGATAGCAATCGGAAATTTCCTTCTGTAACCAAAACTCCTGGTACAGAAAAGACCACCTCAAGCGCCCCCCTGCCGCCCTTTTGCCTCTTAGCGCTCCCCCCGCCACCCCCTTGCCTCCTAACGCCCCCTTATGCAATCCTGGAAAAAACCCGTTCCCCCCCCCCCATTTTTTTCAGAAAAAAATGGAAATTTTTGGAAAAATTGAAATAATGCAATATTAGTACTTTTTACAGATTGAAAGTCACTTTGTTACTTTAGGAACATAAAATGTAGTTATGTCCAAGTTGGTTTGGCATAAAATTATTACATTTGGTATATTAAAAGTAGTGTATTCAAACAATTATTACAAATTTAATTTACTTTTAAACTTTTTTTTGGTATCAAATGGAGCTACAAGCTCCTGAACTGTTAGGAACACCTGAACTGTAAGGAACCTCTTTGGTTCTGCCAGATTATGAGGAGCAGGCAAAAAACAATTTCAAAAAACAACAGAAGAAACTACCATCATTAGTAACAAAGATAATTATGTCTCTGCTAGTCCTCCACAGTGTCAAGCAGACATAAAGTACCCATTCCCATAAAAAGAACTGAGGAAAAAAAAAAAGGGGGGGGAACCAAGATTCAATGAATATGCATGAAATTTAATCAGACTCATTTTCTCATTATCACTATCAGTTTCAGTCTCTGCTTCAGTGGCAGTGCCCCCTAGAGGCAGAAATGCATCTTGCGCTTGCATTTGAGAGTTGTAGTCTCAATTTGCAACCTAGGACTTGCTTGTCTTTGGTGCACAGAAATTGTAATAATCTAATACTGTACATAGTTTTTAGAAATCATTTGGAGAAGTAAATATCTGAACACCTTGTGTCTTAAACATTTTATTCACCATGCTAAAATAAAACATCACGTAATCCGTTTTTTCTTCATTTTTTTTCAATTTTTCGGAAACCCCCCAAAAAAGGCTTCGGAAAAAAACTGTTTTTTTCCTGATTTTTTTCTGGTTTTTTTTCCGGGCCTTCACATCTCTACTCTGGACACAGGGAGCTTTCTGATTCAGAAAGTCACCCTCCATGAGTAGAGGGCGATGGAAATCAACAAATAGAGCAGGGCTAGCATACTCCTCCCCCTACTCACACATTTACCCTAAAGCTCACCTCAGGAGCACCTGTAGTAGAGCATTTAGTGTTGTAGTACCCACCCTCTGGAACACTTTACGAACACATAGTAGACAATTCTGACGTTTAGGTATCTTCTTAAAACTCATCTCTTTACAAATGCATTCCCAGCCAGCTATGGTTTGTAGCACACGGTAAAGTGTGTGGTTTTATTACTGATTGTGTTGTTGTATTGTTGTTTTTATTGTTATATTTATAGTTTTTATACCACTGTGTCACTGCTTTGATACTTTTGTGGAAAGCAGTATATAAATCTGAATAATAATACTTAGATTTATGACGCCTGAATAAGGCTTTTATTTCTCTTTGCACGTTGGCAGAAGTCCTGGACTGCCAATAGAAATCAGGATCCCTGAACATGTCCCTGGAATGCAGGAGATATCAACCAGCTGAAGAACTACTACATTCATCCAAAACATACAAACAGTACCTGTCCATGAGGCATTTGGCATCCCAAGCAGTGGCCTAGTTTGCCCTTATGGTTGGGTCAGTCCTGACTGCAACACACAAAATCTTATTTTCTCTAACACAGGGCTCTATGAATTGCAACTACTGAGTTCACTTGAGACCCAAACACTACAAATCCAACGCCAATCAGACTTCCAAATCAGCTGTCTCAGAAGGCATTTGCAGACACCAGTCCCATAATCTCCTATTAAAACTCCAATTTCTATTGAACTGCTAACAAAACGTTAAGGAAAGCAGGAAAACTGTAATCCAGTCCTCAAAATATCTATTCTCCAACAGCCTGAAGCGGTGCAAAAGCAGACCTTTGAGAAGGTTGTATATAAGAGAACGTACTTCGCTATCAGCACAAGAAGTCTTTCTTCTAAGACAATTAATATACAGCGATGTTATCTTCACTTAAGGATTAGTGGCATAATTTTTATTATGCAGGGTGTTAAGACTAATTACACACTCAACAATTCAAAGTTGTTTTCACCTCAGCACCTTTATAGTTCTCAAGGGTGCTTAGCACAAAGTTCTAGAATGAAGAACCTATCCAATGGCTAAAACTAGAGCAAGGTAGTGGCTACACAGAAAACCCCAAAACAGCCACTGTTTAGACTTAAGGCATGTTGTAACACATATTTACATATCTATTTTATTATTATTATTATCATTATTATTATTATTGCATTTATATCCCGCCTTTTTTCCTCCAAGGAACCCAAGGTGACGTACATAACTCTCTTCTCCATTTTATCCTCACAACCTGTGGGGTGGGTTGGGCTGAGAGTCTGTGACTGGCCCAAAGTCACCCAGTGGGTTTCCATGGCTGAGTGGGGACTAGAACCCGGATCTCCCAACTCCCAGTCCGACACTTTAGCCACTACACCACAAGGCTTTAATAACAAGCTGCAACAGAGGGAGGTCTTGCATCACTTATGAAAGACACAGTCATTTGGGCAAGTCTCCAGTTGGTGAGGATACTCTCTGCATGACCTTGCAGACTGAACACAGTGCACAGATGTAGTAATTATGAGGTCAGGAGAGCAAAGATCTTGCTGATTATAATTCCCTAGACCAGAAATGGGGAATCTCTGGCCCTCCAAATGTTGTTGAACTTCAAACTCCCCTTATTCCTGACCATTGGCTATGCTGATGGGAGTAGGTGTCCAACACATCTAAGAACATAAGAAGAGCCCTGCTGGATCAGACCAAAGGTTCATCTAGTTCAGCACTCTGTTCACACAGTGGCCAACCAGCTGGAGGTTCTCTCACAGGATGCAGTCCTTTGCACTTATCTGGGAATAAGTCCCATTGAACACAATGGCCCCGTTCAGATAACACCGTTAACCATGCGAGTTAAGGGTTTTGGGTTAAGCAGCAGGGTTAATAGTGTCATCTGACATGCGTTTTCCTTAACCAGGTGTCTCCGCTAACCACATTGTGGTCAGCTTCACTAACCTTGTTCCGCAGCAGGGTTAGCAGCACTAACTTTGGCTTAAGGTGTCATCTGACACACACCTGTGGTTAAGGGGCCGAAATCATAGAGCTAGCAGTATAGAGCGGCCTAAATCACGCAACTGCCAGCTCTCAGCGCAAGGGCTGATGGGATACAGGGTGGAGCGTTCGGAGAACTCAGGCGCTTATCTAACTGCTTTGTGGTTAGCGTGTGGTTAATGAAACTGGGGACCGGACAGTGTTAACCGTGTTGTGTGCGAGCGTATGGCCTGTGGTTAGTGCTAACCAGAGAAGAATGGTTAAGTTAACCACAGAGCCTTCAATGTCGTCTGAATGGGCCCAATGGGACTTTAAAGTAAACATGCATAGTACTGTGCCAACTATAGCCTTGAGTATATTGCAGTAGAGCAATATCATATCCATGTGTAACAGCAATGTTAGCTTTAAAAGCAGATGGACAGGATTGCTGAAAGGAGTGGCTGTAGTTACATTTGCTGCTTTTTGATATTTTAAAGCAGGTATGAGGAACATGTGGCCCTCCAGATGATTGCAACTCCCATCTCCCCCAGTGGTGAAGGATGATGGAAACTACAGTCCATCAACAACTGGAGACCCACATATTCCTCATCCCCTTTTTAAAGTGAAGCAATTCAAAAGAGGTGATGGGGAGAGGGAGTGCACAGCCTTCAAAGAAATAGTATTTTGTAAATATAGGAAGCGACATGTTCTCAAATGGCAGGATATTGTTTCAGGCCGAGGGTGCAGAGCAAGGAAATCCTCCTGCCCTTGAGTGATACAGCAATGGAGCATTCAGCCCAAAAGGTGTAGGTGTATCAGAGGAGGGTTTTGTCACTTGCCGCTACTAACTCATGTCCAACCTTATTCCATCAGCACTCATAACGGCAATGTAATATCAAAGCAGTGGTCAAGAGTTAATGCAGAACTACTGCTTTGAAGGAAGACAACTGGATGCCACCCAACAATGGTGCATTTACTTATCAAAAAAGTAGTCTGTCAAATCTCTAAGAAATTGCAATGATATGCAGGAGAGGAGGAAGTCTTAAGGGATACAGGGCCACGGTCCTGTAGGTTGTATAGTTAAAGCCAGAGGCTTTGATTGAGACCATAAAGTAGTGGATATTGTATCTACGTTAGAACCGACAACACCCTGCTCCTAGCCATAAACAAAACAGTGGCAATGATTAGGAATAACTTTAGAACAGCTCACTCACTGGCAAAATAAAAGATCAAACAGAGCATCTCAGATAGGAGCAAACAACTGATCACCTCTAGAATTTGCTCTTTCTGTACCAGCATGTGTGACTGGATCTGAAAAAACAACTTTTTTTCTAGAAATAGTTCTTGTTGCTCCAGAAAGGCTGCTCCAGAAGCTATCAGAGAGCCTACATAGATACTGGTGTGTTTATTTCAAGACTGCATATTAACAAAACAACAACAACAACAAAAAATGAAAAACAGCAACAAATGTAGACATATTTTAATAGCTTAAAGTAGCAAAAATATACACGTATTTTATCACTGAAGTGCTCACATTTACATTCTCTCTACCGCTAATTGGTGCTTTCCTTAGAGACATCAGTCACAATCCAATACAGGGATACAAATCTGATGATTTCATTGGTGCTTAGGTTTGTGTTAAGTTGTAGCCATTGATTGTTACATCCCCATATATTTGTTCTCATCATGGCAGCATCAAAAATCACATATTGAACAAAGAAGACTCCCCCTCCAGACCCAATGGACTTTAAGACAGTATGAAAACAGGTTCCACCATGACTGAAAGTTTCCACATCTGGTGCTGGATAAATCTATCCACCCCTGCCCCCATTTTTAAATGTTCTTAGATCCTATGATAGTATGACAAAACTTTACTGTAATGAAAAGTGGCAAGTACTTCTTTATTTGCTTCTCAAGATTTTAAGAACATAAGAACCATGCTGAATCAGACAAAGGAACTGTCTAATCCAGCATTCTGTTCACACAGTGACCAACCAGCTGCCTGCGGGAAGCCCATAAACAGGAGATGAGTGCAACAGCACCCTTCTGCTTGCGTTCCCCAGCATACTGCCTCCAATACTGAAGCTTGCATATAACCCTCACGAGAAGTAGTCATCAATAGTTTTAGTCTACAACTCATTTCACAGTTCTAGATACTTAAACATTTATTCTAGATTCAATAGCACTTCATTCCGAAAACGTGAAATTTTAGTGATCAGATTCTACTTATTTTTCTTAGCTGTTTTTTTTTTCATTTTAGCACTTAGGTTACCACTTCTACTGAGAAGTGCAGCTCTAAATATAAAAGTTACATGACATTTCAAAGTGTTCTTTTTATCATAAGAAAGGAAGAGTTGTGCATATTAATTTTTTCATATGCGATGGCACACATCTGCACGTTCACACTATTTCTACTTTTAGTAATAACCGAAGAGATTTAGAGCAATGGTTCCAGGCTCCTAGGATGTTTCTCAGAATTCTAAGCTTGGCTTTAATTTCATTTAGTGGTAGGGGTTGTACCTAACTACTGTTTTCACAGAACACAAGTTGGCAGCCCACAGGCCTCTCTTTCCTGGTCACTCACACTCCACTGCTCATTCCTACCTACCAACCTTTGCCTTTCAGATGACAGTTCAAGGGCTTGATTCCCTTGGGGTACCTTTCCTTGTGCAGAGCAGCCAGACAAGGGAGCTCTTGGAGAAGGCTCTTCCATCCTTCAACCATATTAAAGGTTTCAGAGTGTGAGAACACCACACATTCAACATGACGAAGAGACAGAAAGGCCACAGTGCCTTTTATTTATGGAATGCAACCCCCTGAAAAGCTCAGTTTTTAGATCATAAAATCTTTACTCTGTGATTCCTCCAACTACCCTAAATCTCCATCAGTCTAGATTGATTCAAATCAAATCAAGTTTCAGGGTGCTGAAAAATATGTAGTGGTGATCACTTGCAGGATTCATCTTTATCAGAGATCTCTGCAGGCACTTTTATTAATACTGACCTCTGAACAAGGCCCACATCTATTATTCACAGCCAAAATGTGTAGGGCTACTCCTTGGAATGAAACTCCATGCTTTTCCAACATTCTGAGGCTTTGTTTCTTTTTTTCATTGAGCATTTTGGATGTTCTCCAGTTTTGTTTGACCCCCCTCCCCCTTCAAATCAGTTGACAAATACATATTTGTTCAAACTTTTATTTGCAAGTCATGTAGCACAGTTCTCTCAATGTTATAAATATCAGATTCCTCTCCCCCAGCCCTATTAGTTTCTAAGAGAAAAGATGCACATAAAACTCTACTAAAAGGGCTTCAAACTAAGCCTACTGTAGAGTCTCATATACATTTTGGAGGCCATTTCCTGTTGTCAAGTTTGTAAAACCATCATGCAAGAGAATGAACTGTTTTTTTAAAAAACAACAACAGCGTTCTTGCAAGCACATCAGCACATAGAAGAAAACTGAAAGCACATGTGTATCTAGGTATCTTTAACACACCTCTTTAGCAAAAGAGGTAAGGCTAATTAGGTATCGTTCCTTTGTATATGGTCTGAGGACTAACACTCCTGTTGCTTGGAAATGTCAATCTCAAGTTTTACATGATTTATAAAGGGGCTGCAATGGGCTTATGTTTTTCAAAGGAAAAACCCCATGGGGGCAAAAACATAACTGAAAGTTAACAAGTGTCCAATAATATTTATACAAAATTTAAAACATGTGTGGGTGGTATACAAATCTGCATGATTAAGAATCTGCCATTTCGCAACAATTATTCAGTCGCTTTCAAAGAGTCACAGTTCTGGTAAGTCCAGAATGCTTTCTATGCTTTCGAAAGTTGCTATGATGGTGAACTAGCAGACTCTGGAACTGCACCTCCAATTACTATATTGTTTTTGTCAGTTAGGGTTTTAACAACCGATGTGGCTGGGGATTGAAGCACTTTCCGCGATAGTCTCATTCTACCATCAGTTGGATCGCGCCCAAAATATTTCACCTGTTAAGAGGAAGAAATGAGATTGTAATTATATTTATCGCAGTCATTTGTTCTGTTGTGAGCCACTTTGAGCACAGTTTTGCGGAAAAACCACTTACAAGTGGATGATGATGAGATCGATCTCAGCTGGTGGGAAGGCTTTTGAGGTTTCAATGTAAGAGATAACAAGATGGTATTCAAGAGGCAGCTGGACAACCATCTGTCAGGTATGCTTTAGGGTGGGGATTCGTGCATTGAGCAGGGGGTTGGACTCGATGGCCTTGTAGGCCCCTTCCAACTCTACTATTCTATGCTTCTAAGGAAGTAATTTTTAAATGTTGTATATTTTAAAATTAACTTTAAATTTAAACTTATTTGCTTTAAAATGAAGACAGGAACAGGATGTCTGAGCCATGACTGAAAGCTCCACTGATGCAAAGGCTTCCCCCTTTTTTCTATGAAGAGATACGTTACGCATCCGTATGAGAATTACCCACTGACATATCGAGCAGTCACAGAAATGCAAAAGCCCCTTGTGCAGGCAGCCCTTTGAGGATGCATCAAAGCAAATTGCATTTGCATTCTTTTTCCCTCCTTATTGTTTACTCCAAATTTATTAGATTGTAAGCCTATGCGGCAGGGTCTTGCTATTTACTGTGTATAATCTGTACAGCACCATGTACATTGATGGTGCTATATAAATAAATAAATAATAATAATAATAATAATAATAATAATAATAACAACAACAAATGGTGCTTAATTTCATTCTCTTAATTTCACTGCTCCAAAAAGGTGTTGACTTTGTGATGCAAATATGCAGACCAGTGGGATTGCAGGAGAGAAGAAAAGATGCCTGTTGAACACTTTATTTCACCTCTCTCTCGACTTCGGGCCTAGGGCTCACTGAAGTGCTAAATCAGTGCCTGGACTGGACCTAAATCATAGTGCAAGTGGGGGTTTCACATGAACGAATGCTCCTACGTACAAAACAATTTCCCTGCGCATAGACAACTAAATGTCACAAGGAACAGTTCTGGCCCAGCAACAAGCTATTTTTCTACATGCAGGGATTTTACTTTATATGGAATAGCATTTGGTCATCTGGGGACCCGCCTACAGTATGAAGCAGTACAGTCTGGAAACAGACAGGGAGAACACGTCCCAAGGTGAAAGATAGAACGATAAGTCAAGCTAGAGAGGGATCAGAAATGGAAAAGAAAACTGCACAAAGGCATGTAGTTCCACAATTTGGTTTACTAGCCAACTTTTAGTTATGGTCCCTTCCTCTTGAGCCCTGTGGCATGTTTAAAATGGTTTGGAGAGGAGTGTAACCCATACTTTAAATGCCTCCCCTCTACACCACCCAGTGAAGAGTGGTGGGATCTTCTCTCATTTGCACTAGGGGTACGTAGAAGAAAAGAAACAAGAGTTTAGCCTCCTGCTTGTAAGAGATTTCTGCTGCTTCTTACCTTTTCCAAGCCACTGTCTAAATGAGTGAGATGATCTCCCTGTTGCTCCATGTTTTGCTTGCCAAAGAGCATTGGGGAACTTGCTCCTGGCAAACCAGTGAGTGGTTTTGTGCACAGCTGAATAGGCTTAAATTCTTATCTCATACAATCCCATCTTGCTTCCACATGTGCACCACAAGGACAGCATATGAACACCAGGAACCGTATGCCGCAGCACTGTTCCAACACATGTCTAATGAAATGTTAGCTGGGCAAAAAGCAGCAGTTTCTGAACCATGTCTAGTGTGTCAGAGTTTATGTAATACACATTAATCCCGTTTTTAAACCATCTAGAGCAGGGGTCCCCAACCCCCAGACCAGTACCGGTCCGTGGCCTGTTAGGAACCGGGCCGCGCAGGTAAGCTGCTTTCACCCACCCACCCCCAGCGTACCTAGGTGCGGGGCGCCATCTCGCCTGCCCAAATGAAGCGAAGCCAGGACGCTGGGGTGGGGTGGGGCGGCTTCGGAATGGCGTGCCTGGCCAGAAGCCGCTCTGGGAGAGCGACTTCCGGGCGCACCGTTCTGAAGCCGCCTGCCCCAGTGTCCTGGCTTCGCTTCGGCTGGGCGCCCACCCAGCCAAAGCAAAGCCAGGACGCTGGAGTGTGTGTGTGGGGGGCTTCCCAAGACCATCCCTGTGGCGTTACACCCCACAAGTCAGTTCCCAAATGTATGTCTAAAGTTTGTAAGTCTGTGGTTTTTAGAATGTTGGCCTGAGTGGGTGGAGTTAGAATGTCTGGGGAGGGGGAGGAATGATATATAAGGGAATGGCTGAGGGGATTGGGAGAGACTTTTGGGTACTCTTAGGGCTCTCTGTGTGTTAGCTCTTGGGGTTTAGAGTACTTGGGTCTGGAGAATTTGAGGTTCAGAGTAGAGAGTGGTGTCTTTGGAGTGTGGTGGGCAGATAGTAGATGTATATTAAACAATACTGACAATAAAGAAAGCTCAAGAGTGATTGTGTGAGAGAAAGGAAAGCGTGTATGTGAATGGGTGGAAGAATTGGATGAAAGGTTTCAAAAAGGTTTTTAAAAGTTTTATTTTGAAACAAAACTTGTGAACTTTAAGCGGTGGTGCTTGGCTTGAGCAGGGAGTAGCAGCAGCCAGGCCTAGTGTTCAGAGCCTGTGTCGTGGCAATCCCCTCAACCCCCCCCTCCCCCGTGGAAAAATTGTCTTCCACGAAGCTGGTCCCTGGTGCCAAAAAGGTTGGGGACCGCTGATCTAGAGTATTTGCATGTGTTATAAAAGTTCAAAAAGTTACCTGGATTTCTTGGTCAACTTCTAATCCAAGAGCACTAGGGTGCTTAATCTAGAACAGAATATTCACAGCATTACGTTTGCTTTTTCATCTTAAGAATGTTTGGGGCAAAACTGAAAAACATAAAACAAGCATTTGCCGCAAAGCTCACTCGTCTTAGGAATTCATTCCCAAACTTTCCATTTCCTGTTTCCTTGGTATTAACACCCAATTGCACCATTCAGAATGCTTTCACGTGAAATCCTTTAGCACAAATCAGCAGAGGCAAATCTGATCAATTAGGTTAATTGTGCTTAAACTGACTGTTCTAATAAGTGTATCCAAAATACTGTCTTCTTAACCCAAAGGTATAAGTACATCCGCTTAGTGCTACATCTCCAGTTATGGCATGGTGTGGAAATAGCAGCAGTAACTAGAGGTAACTTAAGGGTTGAATCCCATTATGTCTTTCCAATGATGAACTCTTCCATCAATGGAACTGGGGGCGGGGGCGGGGGGAGACAATACACCTTCTCTGTGTAGCGTGCCCTCAAAATCTGGTCTGGCAGGCTTGGGTACCCTCTGGAGTAGATTTCCAGGGCTCATAGGAGCTGCAGACGGAGGTGAAAATACTGTTGCACAAACAGCAATGTTGGATTCTGCCCTCAGCTACTATTGTACGAGTAGAAAGAAAAAGACATACCTTTCTTTGATCCAGCTGAGAGTTGTGCAGTAGAACAGGAGTCATGTTGGGATACAATTTTACCATCACCCCAATATCTCTGCATAAAAAAAGGGGTGAAACCTGCATTATTTCAATAGGACTGGAGGGCTTGCATTGCATAATATACTCCTCTTCAGGCTGTTTCACCCCTTTGTTTTTACTTATTTTCTGACCTCAGGGAACAGGGAAGTCCCTAGACTACCATACATCACACTTTGCAATCTCTTGTCACTCATCTTGATCTGAAATCTCACAAATGGCTGGAGAAAATATAAGGGAACATTACTCCACAATTAAGGAATCAGGCCAAGGTTCTCAAATTGCACTTTACTCCTGACACGTATACAAATTCGTTTGCGTGTAGCTTTGCCTAAACTGTTATGCAAGTACACATTTTTTTCTTTTTTTAAAAACAACAACACATAGTTGACTAGGATGCAGGATCAGGTCAATCATGAGGTGAGGGATATAGAAGACTATGTGGAAAGGTCCCTCTGTCTGATTTTTGGGGATCCCCTTCACTCTTACCCCTGCCACAGCGCACCCAGACAGCTGGGGTCTCCTGATTCCAGTATTTTCCAGGGGCTGGAGGGCTGCTGTGGGAAGGAGGTGGTGGGGAAGTCCATTTCTACCAGCAGTTGATCCATCATATATCTGGATCCAGCCCAATTCCATCAGGATATTTAGACATCCTTTCTTCACTGCACTTCTAATCCCATTTAAGATGACAGCCTATAAACTGTCATCTATGTTTTTTAAATAATCCCTTCAGCTGAATATTGAAATTCACTTCCATTAAACAAAATGATAAAACACATAAGCTTCAGACTTGCCTTTGTGATTTTTGTAGGCATATAGTAAGACTATTTGCACGACATTGTGAAGTTCACGTGGGCCATTTAACCCATTAGAATGTTTTTAGGATGTTTTAATCATGTATACTATGTTTTTAATCAGTTTTTATGTGTTTTATATCCGCTGTTGTTCCCCACCTCGATCCAAGTGGAGAGTCGGGTAAGAAATAAATTATTATTATTATTAGTCAATTGTGTGCAGCTGCCATTATGAATATGCAACTCACGATGGGGTTGCACTGGATTAATTGAAGGTTAAACAACACTTGTATAACTCTACTACAATCTTCCCCTCCTTATTGTTTTATTATGATTTTATTAGATTGTAAGCCTATGCGGCAGGGTCTTGCTATTTACTGTTTTACTCTGTACAGCACCATGTACATTGATGGTGCTATATAAATAAATAAATAATAATAATAATAATGACAGAGGCCAGGTTCAGATGACACACTGCAACCCTATTGGGGGCTGCGGATTCATAATGGTGGCTGCATACAGCATGGCTCACTGTGGGTTAAACAACCCACAGTGAGCCTGGCATGTCATGCAACCCAGGTCAGTATGTACTTAACTAAGAAATGGACTATTTGCTGACATACAAAAATGTTGAAAAGGGTATTTCTAGAGATTGTGTGTGTATTATGCCTGAACACATATACATACAGATGTAAGCACATACTGCCAAATTCTGATCAGCTTCAGAAGATGAGTTTATTTACCTCAATTCAGTTATTGTTGCTGTATAAATAGCTCCAAATTCCAATTGATAGTCCTGCTGTAGAAAAAAAAAACAGTAACAAAGATTCGCAACAAAATATACTGGTAATGATAAAAAAAAAACCCTTTCATCCTGAAAACCAAAGGGATTTTCAGACTTCTCTATATGAAATACAGAGAAATTTTAAAGAAATGTGTAATATGGCATGGGATTAGGCATACTGTTCAAAGAAAAATTTAAAGTTCTTCATGGGTACCCAAAATCCCTTTCACTCATTTAGAGTTGTATCCAAACGGTGCCATTCCTCTATTGCAAGTGATGTTGTGCTAGGGAAAACCAAGTTCTGAAAGGGAGATTCCAACTAAAGTTTCACTTGCGCAACTAGTTGTAGATCTTAGGTTGACAAATGTGATCTTCTGGCACTTGCACAACGGAAAAAAGCAGTGAAGCTCTCCTAGCACAGCTATTTCTCCTGCATATGGACACTGAATTTCAGCTATTATATTTTACTTAAATACTCACCCTAACCAAAGGGCTTAATGCAGGGGAAGTAGTACATTAATAAGAGAAGGATCTCTGACCCCGAAAAGTATATACAGTTATTATGCATAATATATAACACACAGTTTGAACATCATGACTAGCCATGGGCTGTTTAAACCATGGGTAGTCACAAATGTGCAGAAGTGAGCAAACGTGTTGGCTCCTGCTTACCCCCACTAAGCTAAATAACCAAGTTTTCGATTGTGACATCTAAACCTAAATTGTGGGTTGTTGTGGGAGAGACAACCCAGAGTTGTAACCAAAGAACAACCATGGGCTACAACTCTGGATTGTCTTTCTCCAAACAACCCACAATTCCAGGTTTGGAAGTCACAAATAACAAACCAGGGACAAGAAGTTTTGCTCTGCCCAGCTGCAGTGAGCAATTGGGCAGCAAATAAACCTTGAGTTGTTGTGATGTTTGAACCAGGACGAAATGTAAAGTTATTAAAACATGCCCTTACATCATCTTTGCAGATTTCGGTAATAAATTCTTGTGCTTCATGCATAGCAGCTGGTGTTGGAGCAAATATGGAAAATGTCTCTTCGTCTATTTGGCTAACAGTTACTCCTTTGGAATGAAAACGTACATAGAATTAACAATTATTTCAAACAACTAAATTTGCTGCTTTTACATAATAATTGCTAAGCCACTTACAGTAGTGCAACATTTCTGTTAGAAACAAGTAGTGCAAACTTAATGATCCAATTCTCTTGCATATCATCAACAGTCTGGTAGGAAACTATGGAGGCTGCACCTCCTTTATAGGAGGAATTCCCCGCCTCACCGTTCACCAAGATTAAGGGTTAAGCATGCAAATGCTATGCAGACCTCCCAATTTAACCAGGCTTTCCCAGCAGGGAAAGGAAAATTCACACGAGAGGAGAATCCGGGTGTGGGTGAGTACGGAGTCCGCCCTTTACAGCCTGCTCCCTACATCCTCATTCGCACCGAGACAAACCAGAACATGGAAACCTTTTGTTAGTTTCTCACTTCTTTCAGCATGCATTATCAACAATGCAATACAGGCTTTCATCTGGAAAGTGCCTTGGGATAGGTCTGCTAGACAAGGGTGCCTTTATAGTTATACAGAAGAGGCAGACCCTCTCAGCACTACAGTACACTTCCTTTCCACCACGTGTGCCAACAACTGACGACCATAAGAAATAGGTCAGACGTTGCTTCTTCTGTGTACAGTCTGCATCTCAAGGGATGCTCCGTGGGGGAGCAATTTACAAATGTTTGAACTGGCCCAAACGCTACGGAAACTAACATGATGTGGCGAACGTATGCATCGAAAGCAAGGTGACTCACCAGTTTCAGCTTGAAGTTTCTTTAAATTATAACCTCCAGGGCCAACAAATCTTGCCCTTCTTGATAATGGCACTTGAACACTTTCTGAAATGCAGAGGGTTCAAGTCAAAAGCACGTTGTGGCACTCAGACTGGTGGGGAGGGGGATTTCCCCCCCGGCCCAATACATAAACATGTATTTAGAAACCCAATTTGAATCCTGAATTACTTTTGTCGGTAGGAGCATCCTGTGAACGGAGCTCTGCTCACGGGATACACCTGCCCATGAAAGCAGGGTAGAGATGACTTTTGCCAATTCCCCCCTTCCTGCTGCAGTCCCTTGTGACACCTGAAAATCTGTTCCAGAGGGTCGTGGGACTCTCAAGAACATTGGGGGGGGGGGAAGTTGCAGGGGGGACATCTATGAAAGTTTCCTCCTCCCCTTCCACCCATGAATTCTTCTGTTGGATCAAAAGTGAACAGAAGGAGCCTTCTGTTTGTGGAACGATCAAAGCCATTCCTTTGAAGAATGAGTGTTTCACTACAAGACACCATCAGTTTAAGCAGCTTTTTAGGTCCACAGAAATAATAAGTCCACAAAACACTGTGTGTCTGTGACCCATTAGCAGTCTGAAAAAGAAGGCGCTCATCAAAATCTGCTTACAGTTTATAAAAAAAATCCTCCTTGCCTTTACCTGCTGGCAATTTTTACCACCCGTGACCAGGCAGGCAGCTGTTTTGACACCTGAACTATGATCTTTTTAGTAGGCAGAGTTCGAACCCACTAATGTTATCCTAAATACTTTAGACTCCAGACCCATTGGTTTAAGTTACAACATGGGATCCACATTTTTGGTTGGTGCGTGTCTGTCTCTCGCCCTTTCCCCCCTTCTTCCTCTCAGTCTGCCCCCTCTCCACCCACATTCCTTTCCTTATTTGTTCGTTCTGTTATTAATAGACTGCAATATAACCAAAAGGTGTATTCATTTAGATACCTAGAAGACACGAGCACATCAGATTGAGTCATGGTGACACATCTTTGAGTTGCACCACGTTTAGATTACTGTAACATGCTCTATGTGGGGCTGCCTTTGAAGACTGATTGGAAGCTTCAGTTGGTCCAGAATGCTGCATCCAGGCTGTTCAACAAGGCCAGATATAAGGAGAATGCGACTTTTAGATTAAACAGCTACACCACTGCCAGTCCATTTCTGGGCACAATTCAAAGTGCTGATTATAACGTATAAAGCCCTAAACAGCTTGGGGCTAGGCTACCTGGATGGCCTTCTTCTCCCAAACAATCTTGAGAACCTCCAGAGAGGTCCTTCTCTCTGTCCTATCAACACTTAATGTGCGTTTGATAAGAATATGGGCCTTCTCAGTGCTGCATGTAGCCTTTGGAGATCTCTACGAAGGGAAATTCCTCCAGTCTCCTCCTCGATGGTTTTCTGCAGACAGGACAAGCCCCTTTTCTGTAAACAGGTATTTTGGCCTACCGGGCTGACTTTTTAATTTTCTCTTGGCCGCTCTGTGTTTTAATCTATATTTCTAATTGATTTTTTTTTTTAAAAAAACTGGCAACCATTTATCATCTACACTGATTTTGTGATATTTCTTCCCTAGAACAAGTTGTGCACAAACACACTTATATTAGGGAGGTTCTACATAAATATAAATGGAAATTTTCATTGTTGTTTTTGTTGTTGTTAAATCACATACTCATGCAGATATTGGACAGGAAAGACTTATGACTGAATAAATGAGAAACCAATACAGACTAATAATAGACTAATATGCCCATCCACATCTCCAACCCACCCATTTCCCGGTTTGATACGTATATTATTACCTACAAGTGGTCCATTCTCTTTTCTGCTTGCTCTCGGTTTTGCTATTGCCTTGTTCATAATTTGCAAGATTTCCCTCTTTGCCACTATGGGGAAAAACAAAAAACAATCCCCGTTTAAATACAGAACACATACGTTAACTGTTTCATTTTTTAAAAAAATCCTGTCTGGTTCCAGGGAGAGCTGCCTTTCTCTTTTGTAAGCTTCTAACATGATTAATCAAGCAAACCTTTTGCAGTGCTGCACCGCAGCAAGGGTTTCAGGCACTTCTGGGTAGCTGTATTGTTAAACGAAAAGCAGAATTGTTTCCAGTCTTATGCTTCGTTAAGACATTCAGAATACCAGATCTTGTGTCCATCCGTATGGATGGTTTCCACGGCTTTTTAAAAGCCTCCCATCTCCCCCCAGGTGGAGAATGTTACATTCCTAAGAGCATAAACCACTGGGCAATAAGGAACACTTATTCCATTCTCTTTTGTGTTTGAAGCTTTTGCTGCCATCATGTTGATCGTGTACATAACCACATTTTGGGGATGGTTCTTAGAAAATTAAAAACCACAATTATCCCCACCATCTTCTAAATAATCACAGTTTTCCCACTATCACCTAATTAATGGGTCTGTACAGAAGACACAGGATCACCACCCCCATCAAAATTTACTTCAATGAATTCTTTGCTTAGAATTAGTCACATCTGGCCGCACAGAACTATTTACTTAAGATGCTGACTGCATTTTCTACAAACAGACGAGCTAGCAAAAATGCCTTCCAAAGAAAAAGGAGAGAGAGAGAAACAGCTTTCTTCTTTAGAAATAGAAAGCATGCTGAGTGGCACAGTTCACTGGCCATAAAGAACAGTTTGACTGGGAGAAGAAACACAGCTGAGATTTAGGTTGACGATCAAAGCCTATTGATCAAATCTGAATCCATAAGGTGTTTTCCCCATATGGAGTAGGTCTGCAATATTTAATCACTTTTAATTGCTAGATCAATTAGCTAAAGCATTACTGTGATTAATTAGTGGGGCTTTAAGTTAAAATCACTCTCAGTTATTTTGCTTTGTGTGTGTTACTGAAATAAGAAAACATGAAAGGAAAATATTAAAGATGGGCTTTCCTTCTAACAATGAAGACTTTGTTTATTTAATAATAAATTCACATTTCATTGAGAGACAAAATTAAAGTAATTCTGTAAACCGCCCAGAGAGCTTTGGCTATGGAGTGGTATATAAATGTAATAAATAATAATAATAATAATAATAATAATAATAATAATAATAATGATGTTTGGTAATATGAAAATATATTCAAATATTCAGTCAGTCAATCAGCTTAAAGGATCAATTAACTAAAATCTTTAAGTGATTAGCAAACTTAAAAAGAAGGAAAAAGTTCTCTATATCACATCATGATTTTTCTATTTGAGGTTATTTCCAAGATGTATCTTGGCCTTACCCAATATAAGCCGCCTCAAAGTCTTGATATTGTTATTTGTAGATCCTTCCTCATTTACTCTTCTGTTTAAGAGTATCTGGTTCAATATCCATCAATACTGCATATTTTTTAGATCGAAGCTCTTTGAATTACGTTAATGAGGTTAATAACCTATTAGATATTCTCGATTTTCTTTATATTAAGGTTTCTCTGAATATATCATGAATCATACTCCTAATGGGTAAGTATTGGAAAAAGAGGCTACTAATATTGCATTATTGTCTTTCTTCATCCTAGTGGATAAATCAACCTTGCACAAGAAGAGCCATACTTTTTATCAATGCATGTTTCCCCCCCACCCTCAAATTACTCATTTCTGTCAGGCCACTGAATGAGCTTTCTGTTTGGAGGACTGAAGGAGATTGCAGAAGATCGAATAGGTTTAGGAGGGGCGTGACTTTTTAATGTTGAACTAATCTTGTACTATTCAGAGCATCTGGGCTCTCTTGAAGCTGGCATAGATGAAAATGGGGATATGCTTGTAACACCCCTATTCTCATCCCAAGCTCCCTCCCCTCATTACACATTGCTGAAGTCTTCTCTATTTGTGTTCTGCTGTATTCATTTACTTCGCGTTGATTTACTCCACTGATTTAAAAGCCAATGTGATGCCTGTCCTTTGGGCTAAAGATATGAGAAAAATGCAACTGACGATATGGTTCCGCAGTTCAAAATGTATTGCAGTATCCACCGTGTGACAGGCTTGGCACAGCCTGGTGCTTTAGTGCTCATGTGCATACCTTAATAATATGCATGTGCACTAGAAACAAGGTACATTTCTGAGTGATGGGCTAAATGCAACTTCTAGAGTCTAGCAACTCACAACAACATTATATATATCATTATAGTAGTTTGCAAGAGACTTTTATTTAGAAGCCCTCTTTGTATAGATTGCTACCCAAATATAAAAGAAAGCGGAGTCTAAACATAGACAATAAGGTGGACATTGATACAGATTTATAACCTACTTTGTTCTTTTTATTAACCTCTTCATGGAACAAAAACGAAACAGCACAGAAATAAACCAAAAACTGAATACTGTGAGCATTGCAGTTACCTGTGGCTTGCTGAATAGCTTCCATTACAATTTTAAGGGGTATTCCTGGTAGCTTGATGTCAGCCTAATGATGCACAAACAAAAAAATTAAGGTCACTGAAATGCACCAATAGCATGATTTTGGGGGACAGAACTTTTGGGAAGAGGGTTAGACTATGATACCTGTAACGCAGTTATTCCTTTATTGGTTCCAGCCATTTTGAAGTCCATATCGCCATTATAATCCTCTATTCCCTGCAGAAAAATAAGTACATTGTGTTTTCCACCAAACATATTATGATGATGCATGGTTTACTGCAATCAGCGGATTAATTTCTTCATACCTGCTGCACCATCTTTGCACATTGGGAGCCTCTCCCAGTGCCCCCAAACCAGGGTGGATTTGATTTAAATCAGTTTTATTTAAATCATGATTTAAATCCCGATTTAAATCACTACTCAGAAAGACTTGATTTAATCATGTGACTCCCTCCACTCCAAAGTGCACTCTTCCTCGCTATATTTTACACAACTCAGAGTTACCAAAGACTCATTCTTGCTGGTATAATCTTAATATTTACAACCAGATGAAGGTTTCATTTTTAGAATAGCAACTTTTCAGATTAGTTTTACAGTTATATCAAAAAAATACTGATTTGGTTATACTATTAGAAACACATTTATTTATTTATTGCATTTCTATACCGCCCAATAGCCAGAGCTCTCTGGGCGGTTCACAAAAATTAAAAACATTCAAAGTATAAAACAACAGTATAAAACCATAATATAAAATACAATATAAAAGCTCAACCAGATAAAAACAGCAGCAATGCAAAACTACAAATTTAAAACATCACTTAAAATTTATTTATAGACTGTTAAAATGCTGGGAGAATAAAAAGGTAGTCATCTGGCATCAAAAAGCATATAATGTAGGTGCCAAGCAAACCTCCTTAGGGAGCTCATTCCACAGCTGGGGTGCCATAGCAGAGAAGGCCCTCCTCCTGGTAGCCACCTGCCTCACTTCCTTTGGCAGGAGCTCGTGGAGAAGGACCCCTGAGGATGACCTTAGGGTTTGGGCAGGTACATATGGGAGGAGGCGTTCCTTCAGATAGCCTGGCCCCAAAACGTTTAGGGCTTTAAATGGTAATACCAGCACTTTGAATCGGGCCCGCACCTGGACTGGCAGCCAATGAAGCTGGAAAAGGACTGGCGTGATGTGGTCTCGTCGACCAGTCCCTGTTAGGAACCGTGCTGCCCTGTTTTGTACCAGATGAAGTTTCCGGACCGTTTTCAAAGGCAGCCCCACGTATAACACATTGCAGTAATCCAAATGAGAGTTTATCAGAGCATGGATAACTGTAGCTAGGCGATAATTATGAAATTAAATTAAAAAAATTTAAATTAAATTAAATTTAAATTAAATTAAATTAAATTTTTTTAAAAAAATCCGATTTTTAAAAAAATCCGATTTTTAAAAAAATCCGATTTTTAAAAAAATCATTCATTTTTATCCACCCTGCCCCAAACTAGTTTTGTGGTTTTCTCAGAGATAGCCAAACACTGTTATTTTTTTAGTACAGCTACTTTTGAGTACGACACTGTAAGCCTAAGGACACAATGCTAGGCATGTTGCTGTATAAACATTCGTAAGATTTTGCCCTAAGTGGATTTGAAGCCAATAAAGTTGTTGCAAATTCTGTTAGAGAATGCTAGCTCAGAGAAAAGAACTACAATTCTTGAGATTTCAGGTAAGCAAATCATTTATACCAGTTCAAGACCTTCATGTATTCATCTAGTGCAATAGTGTGATTAATGTGAGTTTCGAAGGTATGGAAAATTTGTGCAGACAGATTTTGCACAGTTGCCTAGTCAATATGCATGGACAGTGTCAATCAGGTACAATAACCCATCAAAGCACGATTCCCAGTGGAGCATTGTTCCTACTGACATAGGAAGTGTTAAGAAGCGGGCATTCTCCAACATCCACTGATGATAAAACTTAATGCTGTGCATTTTTATAACATTTTCATGGTGTTCAAAGCACTTCCCATAGATTACATTGGAACTCTGGTCAGTATTCTTATCCCCTTACTGCAGATGGGAGATAAGAGACTAGGGAGTCGCTTGCCTAAGGCCATCCAGTGAATTCATAGCCAAGGAGAGATTCAAACTGAAGACTTCATGATTCATAGATCTGCCTCTTAGCCTCCTGTTGTTGCTGTGAATTTGTGCATAATTAAGCATAATTTATATGGGTTACAGATTTGAGTTTTTCTTTGTGCTGAATTTTATCATGTTGCTGGGAAATTTTGATTGTTTTAAGCATAGAGTGTAGATTTAACAGGTTGATAACATCTCAAACTGAGAAACGGACTAACTAGGAACTCACCAGAATGTCAGTTAGCAAGCGATAATCTTCAATATCTCCATTTTTTTCAGAATTAGGCCTGGTAACCAAACCTACAGCAACACCTGCTACAGCAGATGAAATTGGAACTCCTAAAACGAAAAAAGAAATATATATTGCTGTATCATGATATAACTTCCAATGATTATTTATTATTATTATTATTTATTTATATAGCACCATCAATGTACATGGTGCTGTACAGATAACACAGTAAATAGCAAGACCCTGCCGCATAGGCTTACAATCTAATAAGTTGTAGTTCTCAAGTGTTCTGGAAGAGCGTTCCAGGCGTAAGGGGCAGCAGAAGAAAAAGGACGAAGCCGAGTAAGGGAAGTGGAGGTCCTTGGGCAGGCGAGAAGCATGGCATCAGAGGAGCGGAGAGCACGAGCGGGGCAATAGTGTGAGATGAGAGAGGAGAGATAGGCAGGAGCTAGACCGTGAAGAGCTTTGAAGGTCAGCAGGAGAAGTTTATATTGGATTCTGGAGTGAATTGGAAGCCAATGAAGAGATTTCAGAAGTGGAGTGACATGGTCAGAGCGGCTGGATATCATTTCCATAGTTTCCCTAATGTATAAATGCATTCAAAATATGAATGTATCATTGTGCATACCTGCATCCATCAATGCTAAACTCCCACCGCAAGCAGAAGCCATTGATGATGATCCTAGAGACAGAAAGCATAAGTTACACTAACAATCTTCCCTCACCCCCAAATATTCAGCATCTTTCTAAATTTAAGTGAACAACAACGTAGCATAAATTTGCAACTGTCATCTTTTGATTTGTATCTCTCCTAAACACAGGTACATCCCCTTCTAGATTTATGGGACATGCTGCTGCCCCCTAAATCTGATGTGTTTCAGGAATTTCAACCAAGTTTCTGCAACATTAAAGGGATTGGAGATCTGTTCTCCCAACTAGAGGGGAAAGGAAATCTACAAACCCCACCCTGATTACCCAATCATAGCCCTGTATAGCCCCCTTCTGTTACTCCCTCCTGAAATTAGAACACTGCCAGAGATTTCCAAGGATTGCAAGCCCTTCTTCTCCCAATTAGAAGCTCTTAGCTATAAACCAAAAGAAAAGGGTCATATACCATTTGATTCCAATACTTCTGAAGTGACCCTTATTGTGAAAGGGAATCCACTGGGAATAACTGGCTTCAAAGCCTTCTCCGCAAGTGCACCTACAGGTAAAAATTAAGTAGTGAATGCAAAGAGAATTTTGCAATTTTAGTGTAAATATTCAACTTCAGCTTTTACTCACCATGACCAAGTTCTCTCCTATTTACACCTGTAATTCTGCCAATCTCGTTAGTTGCGTACGGAGGGAACTGCAAAATAAACGTCCACATTTCAAAAGGGAAAATGTCAGAATGTGCTCATCGGTTAGCATCCACTTTAAGGCAAAAGACTCATGAAATTTATCCAAAAGGGTAACAAAACGCAGACTCTAAAACATGATGAATCCTTTGCAGAATATGCTACCTTTTGGAATAAACACACACACACACACACACACAAAGCATATATAGACACATATTTCAAAGGGCTCATTTCCATGATCATGATCTTTGCCAAAAATGCCCAGGAAATCAAGGAGTAAGTGAAAAGGAGTGTGTTCCTTTCAGAGATCAGTTCAGGCAAGAGGAGGCTTTATTTATAGTACTTTTATTAACTGCTTTTCTTCATTAAAAGTATCCAAAATGGCATATGGTATTAAAATCCCAAATCAATTAAAAGTAATCGCAATACAATCAGCGCATTACACTTCAACACAACCTCTAAATGCACCCTAAAAACCACAACAAAGATAACAGCCACAATGCCATTTCGACATACAGATAGCGTATGCCCTCTAGCATCCTGCCAGCTTCTTTTAGGCCCTGGGAACAGACGTTTGATATAAAGAAGGATTTTTTTCCTCATAAAAAGGGCAATGTGGGAGTCAGCCCTAAATTTTGAGTAATGACATTTAATGATTAAGCGCAGATGGTCTTTAAAAAGCTCAAGAGAAACAAGTCCTACCTCATAATGGAGCATGAAGTTTTTTTCTTTAATTCCACTAAAAGTAGAAATAAGTGTTACATAGAATGAGACACACATAATTTAATACATCCATGAACAACTTAAAATAAAATTCTGTCTAGTCTGTCCTGAGTAGACACATGAGGAGTGAGTCGTGACCCAGGCCTGAGAGGCTCCATTTTTGGCAGCATCACTCCCAGGCCATACAAGCCTGAAAGTTCCTTGAAAACTTCAGAAGACATATGACTATTATATACAAACTAGTACATTCTTTAAGGAAAGGCTCTGTTTTAATTTTTCTTTCTCATTCTTTAGTGCTGTAATACACCTAGGACTCAAACAGCACCACTGATTAAAACTTTCAGCACCACTGATTAAATTTTTTGCTTATCAGTTAAAACTGGTCCCATAAATTGTCAACTAACAATTTATTAACTACTTTTCTTCTTTAAAAGTATCCAAAATGGCATATGGTATTAAAAGCTAGGTTTCTAGATTTTACTAGGTTTCAGCCCTATGAGAGAAACAAGCCCTTTCATCCTAAGAAAACCGTTGATAACTTTAAACTGTGTATTGTAATGTTTTAGGATAACTTCTGTTTGGTTTAGCTAAGGAATGTTGTGGTATGATGATGTAAATCATCAGTCTTGATTCTAAACTGAACCCATAGTTTGTTGTTGGGCTGAGAACTATAGATTGTTACCTAGGGAGGTTGTGGGCTCTCCCACACTAGAGTCATTCAAGAGGCAGCTGGACAACTATCTGTCAGGGATGCTTTAGGGTGGATTCCTGCATTGAGCAGGGGGTTGGACTCAATGGCCTTGTAGGCCCCTTCCAACTCTGCTATTCTATGATTCGTGGTTAACAAACCATGGTGTGCTATTGTGGCTGAGTTCAGACAATGCGGCAACCCACATTCCAACACAACCCATGGTCTAATGACAACCCACACTCAAGATTGAGTGTGGGTTATCACGTTGTGGGAATATAGTCATTGTGTTCATCTAGCTACAGCCCTCCAGAATCTCAGGGCGAGGAATCTCACTTGTTACCTGATCCTTTTAAATGGAGATGCCAGGGATTAAATCTGAGATCTTCTGCCTGAAAAGCAGGTGATCTAACCACTGAGCTATGGCCCTTTCTCCATTTCTTTGATGACGATGAACAAAAGAACCTAAAAAGTTCTTTAGCCTTTTTAGAGGCCACCAGTGAGGGAGGAAGCAGCAGCCAGGCACCTGTCCACCGTGCCTGGGTCCAGCTCCAGCTGAGAGCCCCCTCCCTCCTGCCACCAACTGTCTCTGCAGAGGCCACCAGTGAGGGAGGAAGCAGCAGCCAGGCACCTCTCCACCGTGCCTGGGTCCAGCTCCAGCTGAGAGCCTCCTCCCTCCTGCTACCAACTGTCTCTGCAGAGGCCACCAGTGAGGGAGGAAACGGCGGCCAGGCACCTCTCCACCGTGCCTGGGTCCAGCTCCAGCTGAGAGCCCCCTCCCTCCTGCTGTCAACTGTCTCTGCAGAGGCCACCAGTGAGGGAGGAAGCAGCAGCCAGGCACCTCTCCACCGTGCCTGGGTCCAGCTCCAGCTGAGAGCCCCCTCCCTCCTGCTACCAACTGTCTCTGCAGAGGCCACCAGTGAGGGAGGAAGCGGCGGCCAGGCACCTCTCCACCGTGCCTGGGTCCAGCTCCAGCTGAGAGCCCCCTCCCTCCTGCTACCAACTGTCTCTGCAGAGGCCACCAGTGAGGGAGGAAGCAGCAGCCAGGCACCTCTCCACCGTGCCTGGGTCCAGCTCCAGCTGAGAGCCCCCTCCCTCCTGCTGTCAACTGTAACTGCTGAACTTTCCAACTAAGATTGTAGTGCCTGAATTTGCTTTCCTTTTCCCCCTCCTCCTCCTCCCTCCCAATCCCCTTTCCTTTTGTGTCATGTCTTTCAGATTGTAAGCCTGTGGGCAGGGACTGTCAAAAATACTTTTGTAAGCCGCTGTGAGAGCCTTTTTTGGCTGAATGGCGGCATAAAAATCCTTAAATAAAAAATAATAATAATAAAAAAAGATCTATGGTACAACAAGTACCGAAACCAAAATGTGGGTTATGCTGTTGAAAGGAGAGGGATGGAAGCAGATACCTTAAGGCTGTTGTGATGAGATCAGACTTTACACTTGATTCCAAAGAATCAAATGTAACTGTACATAAGACCTAGAATAAAAACAAAAGAAAGGTATTGCGAAAATATTTCCATTCGGAGGCAAATAAAGAAGTTCTCTACAAATAAAAGTGACAGCAATTGAAAACACACTCTCCCAAATCCAAATAAGGCCGCATTGCTCTATGTGTAAACCCTCACACTGATATCCAAGGGGACTCAAGGACAAGCAATGGCTCAGTTCAGACAACATATTTCTTAATGGTGGTTTTAGAACTCCATGGTGGAGCTGTTACACCACTGTTGAGAAATGTGTTGTCTGGAGGGAAAACTCCACCCCACGGTGGAGGTTTTTTTCAAAAACCAACAACATTCCACCCTGAATATTCACGCTATGCAGAGGAGAGTTCCTGCACAACCTTTGTGTTCTGTGTTGTCTGGAGGGCTCTATGGAGTTTCGTGCTGCATTGAGTGGAGTTTCCCCACGAGCTACAGAGTTCCCTGGCTAGAGTGGCCAACGGAGGAAGAGCTGCTCTAGGAGAGCTGCCAGGATTGTTTTTTTCACTACAATGGCTGATGGGATAACATCGGGAGGACTGGGGGAGGAGAGAGGGTGGAGGAACTCTTAATCAAACGCCACATTGAGTTTTACTCTACTCCACGGGAGCCCACATTCACACGATGGTGGAGTTGGAACATGTTGTGTAGTGAGTACCTCCTAAAAACTCCACCATTGAGTGGAATTTTCACACTGCATAAAGAAAAGTGTTGTGTGAACTGAGCCAATGTTTGCACTATTCCTCTTGGGTTTAAAAAGAACAACTTTTTTGGTTAAAACTTTCCACCCCTTTCATAGAATCATAGAATAGCAGAGTTGGAAGGGGCCTACAAGGCCGTCGAGTCCAACCCCCTGCTCAATGCAGGAATCCACCTTAAAGCATCCCTGACAGATGGTTGTCCAGCTGCCTCTTGAATGCCTCTAGTGTGGGAGAGCCCACAACCTCCCTAGGTAGCTGATTCCATTGTCGTACTGCTCTAACAGTCAGGAAGTTTTTCCTGATGTCCAGCTGGAATCTGGCTTCCTTTAACTTGAGCCCTTTTTCACTGACTATGAACAGGTACAGATATTACATTTGCTATGAGGCCTGATATCCCCATGGTACTTTCTCCAGGAGAAAAGCAACCCGGAGGGATAAAACGAAGATGTCCGGCAAACCTTCTAAGCACTCTCTACGGATAAAAGTCAGTCCCCACCTCCGCCCCAAATCAGCAGACCAGGTCACTGACGCTGTTTAAAGTATAATAAACTTTTCGTATTTAAAAGAAGCTGCAGTCAAGTTTATATACATTTCCTCTGAACAGATTTTCAGAAAAAAACAGAACCAAAAATAAAATAAAATAACATTTACCACCCTCCAATTTAAGCAGAGCATCAGGTCTGATTCATAGAAGCTGCTATTTTAAGCAATTCGCCCACAGGGACCTTTTCATTCACTGACACGCACATCCCACACACGCAGCACAGCTTTTAATAGTGATGCAGAACATATGTACACTCTAATTTTATAAGCACGCTCAGAGAAAGTTAGGAACGATTTTGCCTTTCGGCAGAGAAGCAGCCAAGTTTATTTGAAGTGTTTTTGCCATAGCTTAGCACAGAAAATGAGATGCATCCGAATGTATCTAAGACTATTTCAGAAATGTCATTTAAATTGGTGGCCAACGACATATCACTAACCTATAGCATTCGCTTTCATGACAGGATTATTGCTTTCCCACCACTGAGTAGCTAGGTGCAGTAAGCCTATATACTCCAGTTGTTGGGGAACATGGGTGGAAGGGTGCTGTTGCACCGTGTCCTGCTTGTAGGTCCCTGGCCAATGGCTGGTTGGCCAGTGTGAACAGAGTGCTGGAATAGGTGGATCCTTGATATGATCCCAGCAGGGCTCTTCTTAAGTTCTAAAGCACCCCTTATTTTAGTCCCAGGTCATAACATCTAAATAGACAGCACACATAATTTGCTCTCTATACAACTCAGAGGAGGGAAATCTATCCAAGAAGATCCTGCTGACAGCAACATATCTTTTTGTTCATACAAATGTTCAGGGTGGAGCCGTTTTCATTTACTTACTTCAATTGCCATATTCGTTTACAGCTGAAACAAAGCACTTTGAACAGCCACTAATTTCAACAGGAGCTACCCACATGTTTAAATCCCTTCCATTCAAATAAACAGGAGTTAAACGTGCTTAACTTGGCTGGAATGTGCCCCAAGTGTTCTATATTTTTAATTGATGTATGAAGCTGCTTTACACAGCATCAGGCCATTGGTCCATCCAGCTGTCACTAACAGCATCATTCCAAGGTCTTCTTGAGCCTTTCTACTTGAAACCATTTTAAATTGGAGCTGATGGGGATTAAAGCTGGGACCTCCTGCATACAAAGCTTGCATTTAACCACTGAGCTATGCCTCCCCCCACACCATTACCAGAATATGAGCCAACCCAAATGTTAGTTAGAAGTAAACTAAAATAAATAAAATAAAACACTGATAGGTATAGAAACATGTATAAATGGGTTTCGAAGATATACGAATAAGTATCGAGGATATTTTGGGCTGCATTAATAGAAGTATAGTTTCCAAATCGCGTGAGGTACTGCTCCCTCTCTATTAGGCCTTGGTTAGGCCTCATCTGGAGTATTGCGTCCAGTTCTGGGCTCCACACTTCAAGAAGGATGCAGACAAGCTGGAGCGTGTTCAGAGGATGGCAACCAGGATGATCAGGGGTCTGGAAACAAAACCCTATGAAGAGAGACTGAAAGAGCCGGGCATGTTCAGACTGGAGAAGAGAAGATTGAGGGGAGACATGATAGCACTCTTCAAATACTTAAAAGGTTGTCACACAGAGGAGGGCCAGGATCTCTTCTCAACCCTCCCAGAGTAAAAGACACGGAATAACGGGCTCAAGTTACAGGAAGCCAGATTCTGGCTGGACATCAGGAAAAACTTCCCGACTGTTAGAGCTGTATGACAGTGGAACCAGTTACCTAGGGAGGTTGTGGGCTCTCCCACACTAGAGGCTTTCAAGAGGCAGCTGAACAACCATCTGTCAGGTATGCTTTAGGGTGGATTCCTGCATTGAGCGGGGGTTGGACTCGATGGCCTTATAGACCCCTTCCAACTCTACTATTCTATGTGTCTATGACAGTCCAGGATAACTATGCTTCCAGGATACACAGTCCCAAAAAAGCTTCCAGAAGAAAAAAGGTGAATACCTGGGTTTGACCTCTCTGAAATAATGCTGATCCATGAAGGGTTTTGAACATGTCCACTTCACAAGTGATATTTCTAAGTGCAGTCAAGTCTCTACCATCACATCTGTAGGAATAAAGACAAGAAACATCAAAAGAGAACAGTTCCCAGAGTCTTTGTTCACCTCATCTCCATACTTGATCTGGATGCGTTAAGAATCCATTGCAGACAAAGTAAACCCCCCCACAAAAACCTGTTTTACCTCCATTTTTTTCAAGGGCAAAAAGTCCCTGGAAAAAAACTATTCCTTTTTTTCTGGTTTTGTAGGTATTGCCCTTTATCGATAGAGCCGTGGGGGAGCTGTATCATGGCTCCTGACCCTGGCTCTAGTCCCGCCTGATGTGCACACATTGGCCTGGTTCGCACATAATGCTAACCCATGATTTATTTAATCATACCCAGGGTTTGCCCGGCAGACAATCAAACTAACCATGGTTTGTTTTCTCAATACCTGGATTGTCTTTCCCTCCTTTTTCACCTGCTCCCTCTCTGTATCGCAAATGCCTTTGGAGCACTGGCATGTAGAGCAGCTGTGGGTTTTTTTTTTACTGCTCTTGTTGACTGCCTCTGTAGCTTAGTGAAACAAACGATGATCAATCTACAGTCCTGGGTTCCCACATAATGACAACCCAACAACAAAACATGGGTTCTCTTTCTGGGTTATTCGTGGTTAACGAACACATCACGACAGTCAACAATTCAACAACTCAAATTGTAGTTAGTGGTTGTGTACTAACCAGGGCATTGGGTGCCATGTTGAAGAAAGGCCTAATGAGTACAGGTCTTAACTGTGCACCACAAAGAAGGATGCTATACATTAGGCAGGTTTCTAACTGAATGTGACTTCCAAACTGCATATTCAGGTAGATGCACCATTCACAAGCTGTCTTCCTAAAGGAACCGTGTGCATATTAGCTTATATGCAAGGGTAGTGGGAATTATCCTTCCTTTGGTCTATTTATGTCCTTATTCTGTGGATGAACCTGATTAAAAATAGAAACAGTAAATCCCATATTTACCTTCTGTATTCATTCAGAATAAGATTTCTAAAAATTTCTTTAGAAACGACATTAAAGGATTCCATCATTTCGTAAGGCTCGGCCTCTGGGAACTTTTCTAGGGATAAAACAAATAACAGAAATACAAGCTGCACACACAATTATTTCCCCAACAGTATGACCACGAGGGAAATAACAGATGCTGCCATAGAACATAATTCCCCTATCTGAAGCACTTGCCAAGTGTTTAAAACTTCCCTGTTCTTACAAATTTAGCCCTTGGCAGGAGCTGTCCTCCATGCACCTAGAATAATAAAGGGTTGGCTTTCAGCAAACACACAACAGAAAGCCTAGCATGAGAGAAAAGCATCCTAAGTGCTGCTGACGGTCAGGAAGAGAAGATGGGGGACCGGGGGGGGGGGGGAGCACATACTCCTCTTTCATCTTCATCCAGAAGACAAAGACAGCTACAAAACTGGCTTACAGTGCAATCCTATGCACGACTACTCAGACATATGTCCTACTGAGTTCAATTAGACTTACTTCCAGGTAAGTGTGTATAGAATTGCAGCCTTAGTTTTCACTGAGCTGATAATAGCCCAGACATAGTTATCACTTCAGAGTGCAGGTAGGGGCTCATATGACAATGTCCTCTTAGAAAAATATATATCCATGCATATAAAAACGGTTTGCCAATTTCTTCCTGACATGCTAGCTTTCTATAAGCAGGGATTTTTTAAAAAAAAAAATTGGGCAAGCATTTAACCATGTGAGCCACTAGGTGCAATCTGAAGGTGTACAGCCCAGACACAGATTCACCACCTCACTGAAGCCTAGGCCAGCGAAACATCTGTATCCCCCCAAAAACTACAGTCACGCTTTTATCTGCCAGGTCTGGAACTGTAGACAAACACCACAAAACTATAATATTTTAGATTATATATAGTCTAAATAATGAGTATATCTGACCTTTCAGCTGTTCTTCTGTTTCAAGCCTGATGCTGTTAATTGCTTCATCTCTTGAAATCTGCAATGAAAGTTTTCGATTAGAGCTCTAGAAATGTTCTGAATTTTATTGAGATGACTTTTTGAATCACTTGCACATTCCACGCCTGACAGCCAGTGTAAATGCTTGACTGAATGCCCACATACCTGAATGAGTGTCTTTGCCCATATCAATCTGCCTGGATCTCCTGCCGAGGCCTTTCTCTGAGTGTTTCCATAATCAGAGATTCACTATGTAACAGAAGAAATGGCAGTGAAGGGTGGTGGATCCGATGCCAGTGGGGCAGTGAATCCGCTCCGGGTTTCAGTCAGAACTCTAAAGGAGCTATCCGAGGTGCTTTGCACCTTGGATAGCTGCTTTAGTGTTTTGACTGAAACCCGGAGCGGATTCACCACCCCACAGACATCGGAGCCACCAGCCTCCAATGAGAAAAGGCTTTCTTGGCAGTGGAACCTCAGCTAAAGAACACCCTCCCCAAAGAGGCTTGTCTGATGCCTACGTTGGAATCTTTTTGGAGCCAGGCAAAAATATTCTTATTCCTCCAGGCATTTTCATTTGTTGTAAACAATAAGAACAATTAAAGTTAAAGATTTTATTTGTTATATAATTAACAGTCTGGTAAGATGTATATAAAGTACATTAATGTTAGGTCCTGTGATAGTTAGCTGCCTTGAGTGTCATTTTCCAGGTGGGATAGTAATAATAAATAGATTTAAAAATTCTCTACTGATTTAGTGCTCATCCTATGCACGTTTAGACAGAAAGAAATCTACAACCAGGCCAGCATGGTAACTAGGGAATGCTGGGAGTTGTAGGACTTCTGTTTAAACATGCATAGGATTGCAGCCTTAATGTTCAAAAGCATTTTACTCTGTACATTGTCCAAAATTCATGTGATTTCTCTAGGCTTAGCATCACTAGCACGGAGAATTGTCTGCTATCTCAACACGTGGCTTACAATGTTTGTTGCTGGCTCTCAAATTTAGAAAGGTATAAAACTCAGAGGCTTCCACTCTCCAACCCTAATCGCTTCACGAAAACTGGAAGCATATCAGCGAGCCTGCAGCCTTCAAAGATATTTCCAGTTTTTTGGATCAGGGCTGTTCAATACAGAACAGAGGTTACTGAGGAGACCGTGGGGGGAATGTGTTCCTTGCATTCTCATTTACATTTCATCAGACAAGAGGAATAAATTTAGGGTACAAATAGCTAAATTAAAATGGTATGTATTACTTTAAACAGGTTGAAGGCAGACAATGAAAACTTAGAAGCGATTCAGGTGCAATTTGGCAAAATGAGTTTAGGTACTCACTTTATCATGGGCGAAGTTGGAAAACACTGCAGTGATCTTTTCAGATGCAAGTCTTTGCAAAACAAAACAAAAAAGGGGGGGAGAAAAGAGGGGGAAATTATAAGAAATATATTTTAATCCAAACCTGGCCTATCTGTGACTTTTAAAGGCAGGTGAGGTAAGCATAAATGACAACACATTGCTAGTACTTCATATATTTCCATCTATAGAAGTGTCCCACCTGCCTTGAAACAGATTGTAGTAATCCAGCAAAAATAAAACAATTATGGGAGATATCGCTGGAGCCAGAAAAGGAAAGCAGCATAAAGATCAAAATGTGTTTACGCCCACCTTTGTCTCACATGGTCAGGCCTTTCCTGCTAGAGAGATTTTCTGCTTTCCACGCTAGTTTACCTAGTGGTTTCAGCCTATGGCCCACTGTTGTGGCAACCAGGGCAAAGGAGGACGCCCAAGCCTGCTCCAACACTAGTACACAATCATGCATGGTGTGGAGAACGTGGATAGGGAGACATTTCTCTCTCTCTCTCAAAATACTAGAACCCGGGGTCATCCCATGAAGCTGATTGAGGGGACATTCAGGACAGATAAAAGGAAGTACTTCTTCACATAGCGCATAGTTAAATTATGGAACTCACTACTACAAGATGTAGTGATGGCCACCAATTTGGATGGCTTTAAAAGGGGGTTGGATAAATTCCTGGAGGCGAAGGCTCTCAATGGCTACTAACCCTGATGGTTGTGTGCTATCTCCAGTATTCGAGGCAGTAGGCCTGTGTGCACCAGTTGCTGGGGAACATGGGCGGGAGGGTGCTGTTGCACCAGGTCCTGCTTTGTTGATCCCTGGCCGATGGCTGGTTGGCCACTGTGTGAACAGAGTGCTGGACTAGATGGACCCTCAGCCTGATCCAGCATGGCTCTTCTTATGTTCTTAACTCTTGTGATAATTTCATTTACAGATCGCTGTGAGTGCACATGGCACTTGAAGGAGTAATGTAAGCCAAAGGTTGATCCCTCTTCAGAGGAACCCACAACCTAAATTTAAATTGGGTGAGGAGGACATAGATAAGGAGGTTTCTACTTCTGTAAACCTTAAGAGTTCCCCAAAGTCTGCCAATAAGAGTGTGCGCACGTATGCATATAGTGCCACGTTGACTACATAAGCAGCGGCACCTGCACATGAATACTGGAAACAGAGTGATATGCAGAACCATTACATGATGCACAGGAGGCATGGTAAGGGCAGATCTAGAAACCACCCACCCGCCTGCTACCCTAAAGAACACCGCTAGCTCAGCCTAGCCTAACTCACCTGGAATACAGCGGGGATTGTAGCTGACTGGGAGCAGAGCTTCATTGCCCCCAGAGTGCTGCTGGAATTACTTTGGCAAAAGCAACTGCATCTAGATTGCAGATGGGGAGATGAGGCCCAGAGAGAATGGCTTGCCTAAGGCCAACATCTGAGTTTGATGGTGGAGGGGATATTTGAACAGAGGACTTTCCAATTTACAGCTTATATTCTTTTAACTTCTATGCTAGCTCTCCATCCCACACAGCAGTAAGTAGATGCTTAACACTGTTGTACATAGGTGCAAAATCAAGCATAACCGTTCGTCAAGAAGCAACAGCAATATGTCAGACAACATATTGCAAAACTGCTAGATAAGTGTCTGATTTGGCCAAGACTGTGTTTAAATTTATACATCTAAAGATCTTAATTGCATTTTATTTTTAAAAGGCTTACTCAGTGTAAATCAGGTTGCTGCTGCTTCCCACACAGGTTTCACTCCCTGCCATTTGGGTGTTTAATTCAGAATTCAATTTATTTCCCACCCTCACTTCATTATCAAAACATCTGAAGGATGTTGGACAGACTCCAGCATCTAACAGCCTTTTTGCTCAAGAAAGATCCCCACCATATGTGTTAAGGGTGGTTGTGAAGGGGGAAAGGGTGGACGTTCAAGCTGATTAATAACAGATCCCCTACAATATAGCAGCTCACATATAGAACTTCACTGCTCCAAACTGCAGTTATATGAAAATCCCACTTGCTCTCTTTAGTTATTAGAACAATACACACTGACTGAGTTCAGACAACACAATAATCAATGGTGGTTTATATAGTCGATGGTTGGTTATTTAACCTACCACGGATTATCGTGCAGCAAATGGTTAGTGAGTGTGTTTAAATCATGCTTATGTAGCCACCATGGTTAGAAATGGTTCAAACAACACACTAAGCCATGATGTTTAGCTCAAATTTGTTTATTCATTACATATTTATACTGCCCAACAGCCAAGCCTATCTGGGCAGTTTACAATTAAACCCATGATATACAAACATGAAGATTTACAACTTTAAAACTGTCATGTAAGTTATAGCCCAGGGAAAGCTTAACCACTGTGGCTTAACGTATTGTCTGAACACAGTCAGTATGGCTTAGTGTGTCGTGTGAAACACGCTCACTAACCATTTGCTGCAAAACGGTTAGCGGCCTAACCATGGGTTAAGCCTGTTGTCTGAACAGGCCCAGTGTAAGTGTAGTTTATATTTTGGCAGCAGATTTTGACGATTTGTTTGAATACGGGAAAGGGTTGTGTGGCTCAGTGGTAAAGCACATGCAGAAGGTTCGATCTATGGCATCTCTAGGTAGAGCTGGAACAACCCTGGGGAGCCACTGCCAGCCAGTGTTGACTACACTGGGTTAGGTGGGCCAAGGGTTTGACTCAGTATAAGGCAGCTTCCTGTGTTCCTATGGACTTATGTAGGTGGATTTTTGGATAAGAAAATCACACTTATTAAGCTAGCTATTCAATCATTTCCCATACTTACTGCTTTGCATATTCCACCATCTCTTCGGGAGCTGTGAATAACTTCTGGACAGTTCTCTTGGCAATACCCTGCTCTTTGGCCAGTTGCTGTATGCCTTGAATTATTTGCTGGCAATACTTCACGCCCACTTTGATGGCATGGCAGAAGTCCTGCTGCAATACATTGTCTGCTGAGGCTTCCAGCATAACTATTGATACAAATTGAGAACATTGTGACTGTCTTCAAGCGATACATTGTAGTTACCAACTCATATCACAGTGGCTGTTCACACTTAATGGTGACAAACTGTAGGCAAATTAATCCAATGTTTTGCTGGAGTGTGTATTGAACTTGATTCATAAATAACGGGAAGGCACTGTAGGTCAATTTCCCTGTGGGGCTTCTTGTTGCACCACTGGCTGCTATTTTGAAAATTCAAGCCCCAGTGGGGGCATGCTGCAGCTTGTCATTATGTGAGAACCTGGAGGGTGGGTTGCTGGGATGCTTAAGCCACCTGCAACCCTAAAACAGGGCATGGGTTCTGGGTGGCTTGTTAACCATGGAAACAACCCACCCTTGGTGGGTTTGTACTCAACAGTAAGCTGAGGTACCCCCGCCCCCATCCCACCATAGCTTAAATTTTCAAAATGCAAAACAGCAAGCCTCGTAGGGAAATTCACCCATGGTAGCTTGTAGTTATTTGCAAACTAGGTCTCAGTAAATTAACTGCGGTTTGTTTAACCCACGCTTAACCTATAGTGTCCAGGTTCAGACATCGTGTAGCAACCCCGGAACGGCCCGATTGAAGGTTGAATATTCAAAATAGCCTTGGATGTGCGGAAAACCTTGGGTTAATTAACCCACGATTTGCCACTGTTACATGGGAACCGAGTTAAACTCAGATGGCCAGTGTAAATGGAAGCTAAGTTTAAATGGCAGCATCAAGAAGTCTTGCACATACAAAGGTTTATCCCTGTTTCTCCAAGCTTTGATCTCTCTCTTTAAAAAACCCTTCTTTCTTACCCCCCTCTCCAACAGGAATTAGATAAACTAAGAGCCATGGGCAGAAATGCAGCTCTCGAAATTCAACACAATAATTGGGAGATGGTCCAAATAGTTGCCAAGGCTAAAATTGCCAACTGCTCATCAAAGGTGGGAAATGCTTTTTAGGTGGTTGCTTTAAGGTGTTTTGTCCTTGTCTCAGTAATCTTTTTTGCTCTGCAAGCCTTCTGTAGCTCAGTACTACTAACTACTGTAAATCACCATGACAATTTATCCTGAGAGGTAGTTTTAAAAATCCACTAAATAATCAGGAGTACCCTTGAAGGCTTGGTGGTGACCACAACGTTTGACTGGCTACCTACTTAAGCCAAGATCTGTGGATACCTCTTTGTCCTCCAATCAACAGAAAATGGGAGAACCTCCTTCTCTTCTCCCATGCTTTTTTTGTCACCCATCTTCCCCTTCCCAATTCTAATCCCAAAAGTCACTCCCTCCCACTTCTTCCTACTCTAAATCAAATCCCACGGATTCTAACTCTACCCTGCCTCCTAACCACTGACCCCTTCCCCAAATCTACCCTAAATGTACTCTTGCCTGCCCATCACTTCCCTTACACTGTGTGGTTAGTGACGGTGGTTAAACCATAGTTATGAAGCCAGCCTGGCTAGAGAAAATGCCCTACGCATGACAAGCTAAGCCACCCTGGTTAGCTCAAAACACTTAGCCATCATAGCTTAGCATGTTGTCTGAACAGGCTCAATGATTGTTTTCGAAGTTATCTGAAGCAATAGGCAAGGTTTATCTGCAGTGTTTTGACCTGCGATTGCCAACTCACACATGCAAGTCGTCCCTTGACGCTACTTTTAATCACTTACCAACTTGGCTTCGAGGAGCTCCAGATACGACTAAATTCAAAGTACTGGAAGACATTTCTTTTCGAGTGGGATTAACAACCACTTCTCCATCAATAAATCCTACTCTCACCGCACCTAAGAAGAAACTCCATAAATTAGCATATTCCATCAGTTCGCTTTCTGAATTAGCAATGGAGACAAAACTAATTCAAGAGCTTGTGTGAGTACTTTTCAGAAGTGTTTCTAAAATAGACAGGCTAATAGAGTTTGAGAAAGTTGCACAGTACTTGTCAAGAGATTTCACTTTACCAGCTAAATGTTCTAACAGCTGCCCCACTACACTTAACTTACTTCTACTCAGCACACTGTCAGGGAGGAGATTTGTACTTATTTAAACAAATCCAGTGTTGCTTGGTCTATCTGTGGAACTAGTTCCCATGACATTTTTTAAAAACAGCCCCTTTTTACTTATCCACGTGGCAAACTGCTTTTGAAACTGCAGGGCATTACTAAAGTGGGTTTTGATACAGAAAGGATGGTGGACCAGCTGTTTAAATAAAGAGCAATCAGAACTTCATTATGCTAGCACAAGCCTAAGATTGCCCTTTGGATTCTGGCCTTTGTTAGGCAATGCATGCAGCAAGTCAGTTTACGGGTTGTACAAACTGAGCGTGAATCCACTTTGGCACAGGTCTGTGGAAATTCAAAACTACAAAACCCCAAAGCAACCAACAGAGACACTGCTGCAAAACAGAATGAAATGGGCCTTAAAAAAAAAAGTCACTACGTTGGATGCACCCACATGCTATGTTCCTTGGAAAGCATTAACTTCCTTGATCCAAAGGAATCAAGAGAAATAATAATAATAATGATGATAATAATAATTATTATTAACCTGGCCCTAACTGGATGAAAAACGAATGACAAGATGCAGAGAGGTATAATTAACTGGGCTAACAAAGTCCTTGGGGGATCACTGCTCACATTTGAGCCCCTAAACTTTGCAGGTATAATTGTGACAGGACGAAAGAAAAATCTCCTTATCTATGTGCCGTACCAGAGATTATATGAGGAAGTTCAGAAGTTAGGATTTCTCCTTTAATGACAAACTGGGGAACAATGTAATTAACCCTCTAAACATTTCTAGCCATCACAGGGCATGTTTTTTTTAAAAAATATATAATTCTACCTTTAAAATTCAATAAAATGCATCTGGTTTGTTGGTTCTTAAATTTGTGTCATGATTTAAAAACCAAGGATGGTATCCAATTAAAACTTCCCACTGATGAAATTGCTTCTGTCAGCAAAATGGGGAAGTGCCCCCCCCCAAATCTGTCCCAGAGAATTGGGTACCCTCTGGAGTAGATGGGGGGGGTCACGTGGGAGGGGGAACACCCCTCATACAATGTTGGATTTCACTGCAATTTACATTAACATCTTTACTCACCAATAGGACCATTCCATGGGATATCTGACAATGCAAGGGCTGCGGATGCTAAAAGCAATAAGATTTGTTACTTGAAACCGTTTTGCTAACACCACACCAACTATTCTGGGGGCAGGGTGGAAGGGCAGGGAAATGTTTTACAAAAAAATTGTTACCTCCATTGATTGCCAGTACTTCAGGATCGTTGATACCATCTACAGCTAGAAGATTACAAAGGATCTGGTGCAAGGAGGAAAAAGGGTTTGATAGTTTCATTTAATGCTATTCAATATATTACGGACTATGGTTTTATGGAAATTATATTAGCCAAATTCTCTGTAAATGCAAGGACTTTAGTCACATTTAGATATGGACTGCCTTCTCCCATACGTTTTTCCATGTACACTTTGATCAAAATCCAAGATCCTACTTTTGAGTTCCCTCCTCAACTGAGGTGCTGCAGAACCTTCAGTTATGGCACCAACATTATGGAACGCCTTCTCAACCCAGGGAAGCCCACCAGGTTTCATGTTTTATTTTATTTTCATTGTCCCATCTACATCTATCTTTTAAAAAGGGAAACTAATTCATTGGGTTCCTCCCATCTGCTCTAATTGGGGTCAAACCCCCTTAAATGTACTGCAAATTATTTTATTATTGCCATTTATTTTTGTGAGTTGTGATTTTTTTTAATGTATTGATGTTATTTATCTTCATGCTATTTTATTTTTTAAAAAAAACCCTGAGAGAAACAGCTTCCACTTAATAAAAACTTTTGAGTGCCACCATGTTTTACACAGGAGTACAGAACATGGTTCTAACTGTTTTTACTTCATCTAAACATTATTTTCTAACACACTGCAAAAGGAAGAGACAGCTGACTACTTCACCAAGTAAAGGGCAATTAAAATGATCAAGGGGCTGCAGCAACTCCCTTATGGGGTGAGTTACAACGTCTGGGGCTGTTTATCTTAGAAAAAAGGGTAAGTGAGGAGAGACGTGCTAGAGGTGTACAAAATTATGTATCGTGTGGAGAAAGTGGATAGGCAGACATTTTTCTCTGTCTCGCATAATACTAGAATCTGGAGTCATCCTATTAAGCTGATTCATGGGAGCTACAGGACAGATAAAAGGAAGGACTTCTTCACACAGCACATAGTTAAATGATGGAATTGACTACCACAAGCTGTAGTGATGGCCACCAATTTGGATGGCTTTCAAAGGGAGCTGGACAAATTAATAGAGAAGGCTATCAACGGCTACCAGTCTTGATGGCTATATGCCACCTCCAGTATCAGAGGCAGTAAGCCTATGTACACCAGTTGCAGGTAAACATGAGTGGGAGGGTACTGTTGCACTTGTGTCCTACTTGTGAGTTTCCCCCAGGCAGCTGGTTGGCCACTGTGTGAATAGAATGCTGGACTAGAGAGACATTGGTCTGATCCAGCAGGGCTCTTCTTAGGTTCTTAGTCCTGCCTCTCACAGAAAAGTCAGGTTTATCAACAGAGTGATATTGCCCACATGTGTTAAGTAATAGTAACACAAAAGGCAGCTATTTAATAGTTATTTGCTACCAATGGCACACAAGTAACAGGGCTAAAAGTAAAGAACAACCAGAGTAACTTACCTGTGTATCATAAAAGTAGCCTGCTGGAAAAAGTGGTCTAATTGACCGATCTGTAAAACAGCATGAAATATTTGAAGATTTCTTATAAAAAGTATATTTTACTTATTTAAAATATTTCTAGGCATCCTTAAGGGCAAAAGCCCTCTCAAGATGGCTGACATGATAAAATTCAACACAGCAAAAAACACAGCCACCTCCTGCAAACACTGATAACATCAATAAACACCAGCAATAACAAATACCCAGACAGTACTAAAATCTAATCCACAATTGCAGCTAAAACACAAGAACAGTCTGATAAAACACAATCAATAAGAGGCCAAAGAAAACAGATGTGTCTGCAGATGTGTCTAAAAATCTGTAATGATGGGGCAGTCCATTCTAGAGGTGCAGGGCTGCTGAAGAAAAGGCCCTCTCCCTTACTTCTAAGTAAGCATGCCTAGGGTCATGCTGAATGACCTAAGATGCATAGAATCTTGGTTTTATCCTGGTTGTGCTTTTTATATTGTATTTTGTATTTGTGTTTTTAAATTGTTGGTTGTTTTATGCTCTTCATGGTTTTACTTTTTGTGAACCCCCCACCCCCCAGAGAGCTTCGGCTATTGGGAGGTATAAAAATGTAATAAATAAATAAATAGAATCATAAAGGCAAATTCATATATTGGAGGAACTGCAACCCCCCTTCTTTGAATATACAAGAACTCATTGCAATGGTATAAGAGTACAGCCTGGGTTTGTAGTGTATACCTATTACTCTGCTTGTAAGAATGTCTTTGTCCGTGGAACCCAGTTCTCGTCTCAGATAATTGGTAGGAATTCTTCCTGCCGCAGCAGCTTTTTGCCGATAGTCAACCTTATTCAACAAAAGAGCCAGTTATTAAGACGAAGTAGAGGATATACCTCAGGAGTAATACATCAGGAGTTAACATTCCAGTTTATTTGGTTCACCTAGAATTATGAAATCATTTTCTAGACATTTGTCTAGAAATTGTATAATTTCTTTGCATTCTAAATGACTAGCATAATCCTATGCACAGTTATGCACTATGTGTGGTACTTCAATGCAGCTCAATATAATACTTACCACCAAAGGCAGGAACTGAGACGGACAAGGTTTTGTTTTACTGACTGCTGTCACCATGACTGCTGTATCGCCTAGCTTAATTTATTAAAGCGAGAGAAAGGAAAAAGAGAGATTAATCACGCTGGTTTTTTGGTTCACAGAACATAGAGAGATGAACACTTATATTTCTTGACCTAAAAGTCACATAAAATGTCCCCCAAGGATTGAAACATCTCTTGACGGTATGAACAAATTGAGTTTAGAGAAGTTTTCTACCTGCACAACAGCACAGCCATCAGCAAATCTGGCCAGTTTTCCAGAAGAGATTTCTAATTTTCTAGAAAGAGGAGGGGGAAAAGTTAATTTTAATCTATTGCTATACAACATATGCTATTATTCATCCATAATCGGTGTGACCTCATGAAAGATGCAGCACAACGTCCAACTATCTACATAGGACATACATAACACACACAAAATTGAGCCAGATCCATTATTATTATTATTATTATTATTGTTGTTTATTTATATAGCACCATCAATGTACATGGTGCTGTACAGATAACACAGTAAATAGCAAGACCCTGCCGCATAGGCTTACAATCTAATAAGTTGTAGTAAACAATAAAGAGGGAAGGAGAATGCAAACAGGCACAGGGAAGTGTAAACAGGCACCGGGTAGGGTGAAGCTAACAGTATAGAGTCAGAACAGACTCAATATTTGAAGGCAATAGGGAAAAGAAAAGTTTTTAGCTGAGTTTTAAAAGCAGTGATTGAGTTTGTAGTTCTCAAGTGTTCTGGAAGAGCGTTCCAGGCGTAAGGGGCAGCAGAAGAAAAAGGACGGAGCCGAGTAAGGGAAGTGGAGGTCCTTGGGCAGGCGAGAAGCATGGCATCAGAGGAGCGGAGAGCACGAGCGGGGCGATAGTGTGAGATGAGAGAGGAGAGATAGGCAGGAGCTAGACCGTGAAGAGCTTTGAAGGTCAGCAGGAGAAGTTTATATTGGATTCTGGAGTGAGTTGGAAGCCAATGAAGAGATTTCAGAAGTGGAGTGACATAGTCAGAGCGGCGGGCCAAGAAGATGATCTTAGGTACCTGATGGGCTCTCAACTATGTATTCCAACATGGTATGTTTACCATACAAAGATATGGACAGAACTTCTTAATACTACCAATGTTTGTTTGGGGTATGGTGTGGTGAAGGCCATCTATATTTCTGCAAACAGAAACAGCGGAGCACTGGAGGTCAAAGGCAGGGGGTTGTTACCAGGAATTCTGTGCTCAAAAACATACACCGCACAATAAACTCCTTGATAAGCAAAAGGAGAAATCGGGATGTTACAGAAAATCACATTAATGCATGCGTTTTATTCTTGGGCAAGCAGGATTCCTCATCCTGTATCAGTGGCAATCCTATATCCCAAAGAAGGGGAGGAAAAGGACCCAATAGCAGAGAACAGGCAAAACTCTAGGGAGAGAGAAGCTACATGGACCTGAGGAAAACACACACAAGGTTGACAGGAGGGGAGAGTTTATTTCTAAAGAGATCAGTCCTAGGTTCAGGTCAATTTGGGAGACAAACTACTTGCCCCAGAACTCGTGATACTTACAGCTGTGTGGGGAGAGGCTACAGCTGTCCAGTGGTGACAGAAAGGCAGTCTACACATGCTCAGAAACACTCTTATGTATTACTGCTTCAATAAGGCTGCAGCTGCTCAGCTGCAAGGAAGTAACTCAACAAATGCCCAGAAGTGCTTTCATCTCTTCATAATTTAGGAGTGAGGGAAAAGCCCCTCTGCACAGATTTGGAAGTGTTTTTCTTTATCATTACTTCATGAACCACCCCTGATTGGCGCAGCCGTGAGGGAAAAGCATTCTCCGCCAGAAATGCTTTTGTTTACCATTTCTCAGGGCAGCAGTTCCCTAGGGATGAGGGAAAGCACTCTGCACGTGGTCAGAGGCTACTTCACATATCTCAGCAGCGGTTTTGGAAACAGATTCCGGGGCTGAAGCCTGGTAAGACTTTAAGCCCCGCTGGGAGGAAGGAAAGAGACCCTCCCTTTGCCAGGGGCAAGGCGACCAACCCCACCTGCCGCCCCCTTACCTGCTCCCCAAATCCACAGACACCATTTTAGTGGAGCCAGGGGCCGAGCTCCACAGGCCCCTAGCCGGCCCCAGCCGCGCCAGGCGAAGGCAGCCCGCCCCCCTCAGCCAAGGCCCCATGGTGCCGCTTCCCCAGGAGGCCGCTGCCACCGCTGGCCGCGCTGCTTGCGCCCTCCACCTCAGCCACGAACGGCACCTCGCGCAGGCGGCGGCCATGACACCAGAGTCACCGGCAAACCGTCCCCCTCGCGCTAAGACGCGAGCTGATTGGCTCGCCGCAACAACCTCGAGCGTCATTGGCTGCCCGGGCCAGAGCGTGGAAGAAAGGAGGCGGGGCGTGGGAGGCAAAGGAACGAATGAATGAGATAAAACGGGTGGGCGGAGCGGAGGCCGAGAACGAGAACTACTGGAGGTTCGCTTTCGATTTCCGAGGACAGCACTGTGGCGCATGCGCGCCCTCTAGTGGCCGGCATTCTTTCGCTGCCAGGCTGATAGGAAACGCTTAGGACGCGAGCGGCTTCTTCCAGCTCTGCTCTTACGAGAGAGAATTGGCAGAGTCCGAGCTTGAGCATCTTAAGTATTGGCAAAGTAATCTTGGCAAGCCTAGGTTTACCTACCTGGCATTAATAAAAAAAAAAAAAAAAAAGAGGAAAGGTAGCTGTGTTGGCCGCAAGCAAAATTTCAAAATCCACATTAATGTAGAAGTTTTTGAGATCTCCAGAGCTATTCATCAGGCAAGATATTACAAAAAGGGGAGAGAAAGAGCTGACTTGATATTGAAATCATGATGGACTGAAGGAGAGTACAGGATCTTCAGCTTCCTTCCTGACCCATCTGGTAATTCCTCTTCCCTCCTCATCCCTTCTTCCTTTTGTATTGCTTCTATCAGATTGTAAGCCTATGGGCAGAGATTGTCTTGCTTTTAACTGCTGTACAGTGCCTAGAACAGCCTTCCTCAACCTGGGGCGCTCCAGATGTGTTGGACTGCATCTCCCAGAATGCCCCAGGCTGTCTGGGGCATTCTGGGAGTTGTAGTCAAACACATCTGGAGCGCCCCAGGTTGAGGAAGGCTGGCCTAGAACATATTAGGAGCTATTAGGAATATAGCTCATATTAGGAATATAGCTCATCTCCACAGCAGTAGCAATACATTCCCTGTGCTTTACCTACATTTTTGTAATGATTTCTTTAAAAGAAAATGTGCTGCAATGGCAACCCAGACATAAAGTTTTTCTACAGTCTTACTGGGGCTTTGTCTTCTGCAGTCTTTTGGCATTCATGACGTGCTCCTTTACAGGCGACCACGTGATTTTAAATTGAAAAATTCCTTTCTTGGTAAGGCTCCATTGTGTCTAATGAAACTGCCATCTAGTGGCAGAATTATAACGCAACGCCAAATTTACACACTGGGGAGATCCCACAATCTCCCAGCGATCAGTTTAAATACTGCTTTATCTCCGATCTTTTTAAAAGAGAGATTACCACGAGAGAAGTCCTGGACCTTGATGACGTTGTGTAATGGATCAGCAAACTTCTGTGAGTGGCCAATCAGGAGTAGTTGGTTGTTTAGAGAAGCCCATAGAATGACAGAAGAGCTTTAAACTACAACATGCTGGTATTTTGGGCCCTGCCGCTTTGGTCCCGCCCACCGTTGTAATGCAGCCCCCAAGAATCTCTGAAATGCAATCCGGCCATCGGGTTAAAAGACGTTCTGCATCCCTGAGTTAGACCTTGAAATAGAGCTTTGGTGCCAAAGTGCTAATTTGGTTGCAGTCTTCAGCACACTTGGGAGTAAATCCTGCTGAACCCATTGGGACCTTATTTCTAAGGCTGAAACTATAAGACTGGTTTTAGGGGTTTCATGTACAGCCCAAACCTGTCAGGATCAGGCCTGGTTTCCCTGGTGTGTACCAGACTTGGAGCCTGAAGAAGAAGTAGACAAGCTAAGACAAGAAGTGGGGGAGGAAATTCTCCAAGACTCACCAGGAGTCAAGGAGGAATCTTCCCAAGAGCTTATCGGACAGGACAAGCTCAGAGATTATTATTTTTTAATTGCATTTATATCCTGCCTTTTTTCCTCGTGTGGCGCAGAGTGGTAAGCGGCAGTTACTGCAGCCGAAACTCTCCCCATGGCCTGAGTTTGATCCCAGTGGAAGCTGGTTCTCAGGCAGCCGGCTCAGGTCGACTCAGCCTTCCAGCCTTCCGAGGTCGGTAAAATGAGGACCCAGCTAGCTGGGGGAAAGGTAACTGCGACTGGGGAAAGCAATGGCAAACCAACCCGCTACAAAATCTGCCAAGAAAACGTCAGTGAAAGCAGGCGTCCTTCTAGGAGTCAGCAATGACTCAAGTGCTTGCAGGAAAGGTTCCTTTCTTTTTTTTTTCTCCTTCAAGGAACCCAAGGTGGCATACATAATCCTCCTCCTCTCCATTTTTTTTTTTATCCTCGCAACAGCAGCCCTGTGAGGTAGGTTGGTCTGAGAGTCTGTGACTGGCCCAAAGTCACCCAGTAGGTTTCCATGGCTGAGTAGGGACGAGAACCTGGATCTCCTGACTCCCAGTCCAACACTTTAGCCACTACACCACATTGGCTCTCATCCTCCCCACCCCTGGGAACTCAGCCTTTGATGGAGGGGGAGGGAACATTGGAATTGACAGATCCCAGAGTCCATTGCAGGTCAACCAGGTGAAGCTGAGAGGCGGTCTGCTATGTTAGCCACTTGCCGGAGGTTACAACTTGAAAACCTGCCCTGAAGGAAGGGATCAGTTAAAGTCTATCGGGCATGGGAAACTGTTCATTTAGTTGATAAGCTAGTCTTGCTTCGTTAAGCTAGCATTCACAGTTCCTTCAGGTTTGAAGAGATGCCTGTTTACTGAGTAAAGCTTTGTGGATTGCATATTTATTTTCTCATATCTCGGCAGGAGGGCTTAAAATCATGACATAATCTATGCATGTTTACTCAGAATGGGATTTATCCCTTAGCAGGTTTAAATAATCCTGAAGCCTTAAACTCCTTTTTTGGGTTGCCAACTGACCAGGCCAGCCGTCCTCCATCACATAGTTTGCTCTTGTGCTTTTTTTACATACGTTGATCTGCAGAAAACAGCAATTGAAGCTTTTTGCAACATGGTGATGGACATAATTGCCTAACAATGCCTGTAAATCAATCTGCTGTTAAAGACACAGCTACAGAAGCCAGCTGAAAAGTTGGCAACTCAAAAATCACAGTCCAGCAGAATTAATGGATCTGAGTGCTGTACTCCAACAGTACTGTGCACTATTGCAAGAGAAAATGTTTTAACTATATTGCATGTGCTCTGATATGAAATGTTATCATCACGTTTCCTTTTTTAAAAATAATTTATTAATTACTCCTTGGAGTGTAAAGTTATATAGCTCTCTTGTTCAGAGGGAATAGATAACTGCACATTCATGCTCGGACAGCAGAATAATGCATGCACAAAAGCGCAATCATGGCAATATTGAGTTTCACACATGATTAAATTAGAACAAGCTTTTGTGTGTTATACCAACTTCACTTGTCATGTAGATTTAGCCTACATAAACTATAACAATCCAGAAGCAGCTAGCTGTAAATTATCTGGGCCTTTCATTTTATTATTTATTGCTTGTGGTTTACATATGCCTAGGGTGACCATATGGAAAAGAGGACAGGGCTCCTGTATCTTTAACAGTTGCATAGAAAAGGGAATTTCAGCAGGTGTCACTGGTATGCATGCAGCACCTGACTTTTGTCTGCAACCTAAATGCAGATGTGATGACTTGTTTTTTCTTCCACAAGAGTGATAGTCAATGACATCTTTGAGCATCACCTACAGAAGTCAGACTTATTAACAAAGAAAATGGGTCATCTGGTAAATACAACAACAACAGAGTTTTGTGGCACTCTGAAGAACAACAGCTGTCGACCAGGAACCTACAAGCAGGACACGGGTGCAACGGCTCCCTCCCACCCATGTTCCCCAGCAACTGGTGTATATAGGCCTACTTTAAAAGGTAAACACATAACCAGCACATTGAATGTTGCCCTGAAACGAATCAGCAGCTGGTGGAATTCACAGAGAATCCGTGTTACACATGCTGCCTGTGACTAACATTAGATATGAACCCAGTTGCTGCTTTCTGGAGCATTTGAAATTTCCAATCTGTCTTCACAAGGACTTCTGTAAAGGGCACAGCAAGATGAACACATAAGCACTGCATTCTGAGATCATATTGCGGGATGGAACTTTGAATCCAAGTTGATGAGCATCTACCATTTACTGGGTAAGCAGCCCGTGATGATCAATAATTCACATTTGCTTGATGGAGAAGCTGCTTTAATTGCTCTCTGGTTTATGGAAGATCAATGAGGTCACGTCAATCTCATCTGTTATGTTTTTTGGTTTAATTAGATCCACCCTGGGGAGAGAGAAAAATTATCTCGGCACATAGGTAATCTCTCTGTTTATTAACTTCATGCAGCTGTCTTCAGCGCTAATTGAGATTTCAAGAACGTATCAGAAACAAAAAATGTGGGACTACAGGATTGGATAAAGAAGAAGTAGGTGAAAGTGAAGCCAAATAAGAATTAGGTTATGAAGGTGGGCATGTCTTTGGATAGGAACATCCACATTTTTTATTTATCAAAGATTTATAACCCATCTTTCAATTGAATTATCCCTGAGGCAGCTAAGGGATCAATTCCTATGTATGTTTAGACAGAAAAAAAGTCCTACAACTCCCAGCATGCTCCAGCCAGGCAGACTAGGGCATGCTAGGAATTGTAGGATTTTTTTCCCTTTCAAAACATGTATAGGAATATTCTGTGGAGAATTTTTTAATTTATTTATAAGTCCCAAGTATGGTGTTTGGGCTCTCCTTGGTGTCTCAAACTAGACTTGACATAGATATCCATGGCAGGGACCCCGCTGGTTTAAAAAAGGTATTTATAGCAGCTTTTCTCCTATTTCTTTACTCAGTCTGAATTCCTTCCTACCTGAGCTGCTATTTGGCAAGTGATTTGACAAGTGACAAAAATTGTATCAGTGCACTGCAATTAGCAGTCACTAGTTGCGACGGGGGGAGGGATTTTTTGTGAGGGTCATGGTTGGGTGGGTGGGCAGGGAGCAGTGTGACAAATAAAAAGTGGACTCTCCCTGTGCTTACTTTTTTTTCAAAAAAAAACCCCTCACATGATTCTACAGACAACACATTTAACATCTTGAAAGCTTAAGCCATAATAATTTGGTTCGTGTTTAAAGTGCCAAAGACCCTTCATTGACGTAGCATGTCGTGTGAACCATTCCTAACCATGGTGGCTACATAACCATGGTTTAAACACGTTCACTAACCATTTGCTGCAAAAGGGTTAGCAGCCTAACTATGGCTTAGCGTTTCGTCTGAACAGGCCCAATGTCTCTGGAGTTGCCCTGTACCCATCATTTGGCACAAACAAATCCAGGCAAGCTAAACAAAACACCAGAAACAGCGAGAACTTTTATCGATGGCAAATCAGGTTTCATAGACAAACTTCTTAGTTCTCACAGCAAAAGCCTAATGGTTGCAATACTCCAGAAATAGCTGGTGGCAATTAGTTATAGGCTCAATATTTAACTCCAAGAACAGTCAAAGCCTAATAACTATAGCTGTGTCAGAGATCAATACAATTTGGTTTCCCGTTGCAATCTGTACGGTTCAGAATACAAAGCAAAAGGCTGGAATGATTCTTGGTGTAATCCATTCCAGGCAATCAAAGATAAGGGTTCTAGAAAAAGATGTAAATACCTCCACACACGCAGAAATATTGTCCTTCCTTGAAATATTCGTTGATCCCTCCGCACTTCATGGATCAAGGCCTATCAAATCCAAGAGTCAAAACATAGATTCAAGAGTAAGTCCAAGGTAAACTCGCACGCCCAGAGATTTCAATGACCACAGCTTTCACTTTGGCATTTCCATACTACATGGGTCAAAGCACAGAAAAATCCAGGAGTCCTAACCAGCAGGCATTCTGTGCTATTGAAGATGAAGATACTAGGGTGACCAACTGTCAGGATTTCCCCGGATTTGTCCTGGTTTTTGTTCTTTCCATGGTGTCAGGGGGGATTTTCTATAATTTTCAATAATGTCCTGGAATGACACACCTTCCCCTTTAAGGCTGCCATTAGCATGGCAGGAGGGAATGACATGCTTTCTTGAGGCACATCATTCCCCCACCCCGAGCTCCAATTGAGGTCTTAAAGGGGAAAGTGGGTCATTCGTGGACGTTATAGAAAAGGCCCCAATTGGAGTGGATGGTGGTGGTGCAGAATGAAATCCTTTCCCCTCCTCCACTCCAATCGGGTTCTTTAAGGTGGCGGGGGAATAACGTACTTTCTGCAGGACTCAGAAAGCTGCTTCCCCACACACACACTAGGTGTCCTCTTTTTTGGTTTCCCAAATATGGTCACCCTAGAAGATACACAATCCATAGCAAACCAGAATTCGAGATCTATGAAAAGGATAGCAATCCTTTCCATGGCAGGTTCTTGATGATTCACAGATCAAACAGGCAAGATGTGGCCTTTGTCTTGACGTCAGGTCTGCAGTGTGGGGTGGCTTGAGGCAGCGCGCCTCCGCCTTGACGCTTCTTCTGACCGTCTACAGTGGAAGGAGCACAGTTGCGGGCTTTCTGGGAGGCACCGTCACTGCTGCGCCCGCCCATCCGAGCACAGACGTGGCAGTTCCGGGGCGCCTGGGAGTGTCCGTGCCCCCTCTTCCACGGTTAGGGTTTGTTTGTTTCTAAATTGTAATCATTTAGTTCTTTTCTTTCTTTCTTTTTTTGAAGCTATAAATGCGGTGCTCTCTCCCATACAGAATATTTATTTTTTAACAAGGGTCAGCAGAGGCGTGGAGCCTTGCTTCAAGCTAAAAAAGGTCAGGGCTTTAAAAGTTGGGCCTTTTTGCTTTATTCACCATGGTTAAAGCCATGGTTTAAGGTGTCTTCTGAATACAGCCCGGCTTTCTGGCTTAACCACCATGGTTAAAGCCATGGTTTAAGGTGTCTTCTGAATGGGGCCTTAATCTGTTGGCAATGTCCAGTAGTTGCTTCTTTTGGGTGGGAGGTAGGTTATTGCACAATAAATTTTGTACTGAAACAGTGACGTACACGCTGTTTTTACATTATTTACCTGCTTCATGGAAATCAACAAATGAGCAGCATATAAGGATTCTCTGTGCCCTTTTGACAGCTAAAAGTGATATTACAACACTGGAACGATAAACACCTCCTTTAATGCAATGTTGGTTATTGCCTTTAAAGCCCTACATGGTTTGGGTCCAGGCTATCTGAGGTATCGCCTTCTCCCGTACAATCCGCCCTGCACACTCAGGTCCTCTGGGAAGAATTTACTCCAGTCAGCTACAACTAGGCTGACAACTGTTACCCAGAGGACCTTCTCTTCTGCTGTCCCCAGACTGTGGAATGGACTGCCAGAGGAGATTCATTGGCTTAATACTCTCTTTGAGTTTAAGATAGCTGTAAAGACTAGTCTCTTCCAGCAGGCCTACCCAGATGAATTTTAAACCTAAGAATTCTAAGATGTTGTGATTGTTATTTTAATATTGTATTGTTTTATATGCTCTCTTAACTAGTTTTATGTATTATATTGTGTTTAATGTTGTTCCCCGCCTCAATCCAGAATGAGAGTCGGATAAATATATATAGAGAGAGCGTAAACCACCTAGAGAGCTTCGGCTATGAGGTGGTATATAATTTATTTAGAGAGAGAGAGAGAGAGAGAGAGAGAGAGAGAGAGAGAGACTGAGGACCTTACAACGCTTTAAATATTTGAGTGGGTGGCATATAGATGCCACTTTCAAATGGATACTTATTTGGATATTGGGTCTGTTCCTGTTGAAGCCCATGTATAATTAGTATTTATTTATCTGTAACATTTATATACTGCTGAATATAATAGAATCTCTTAGCGGTTCACAACATTGGTAGAAAGTTGTCTGCATTTCAAACAAAGGCATATACATTAAAAACATGGAAAACGCTGGAGATCCGTTTGCAGCACCATTGAAGGTGCCCATGAGCTCCACGTTAGGGACTACAGTCCTAAACGGTTTGGGTCCACTTGAAGGGTTGGCTTCACCCATACCAACCTGACCATGCTCTGAGATCGGAGCACCAGAGGTCTCGCTTGTGTGCCTGCCTGCCTGCCAAAACAATTAAGCTGGTGGGTATGAGGGACAGGGCCTTCTCAGTAGTGGTCCCCCACTTGTGGAATTCCAATTAATATTGACCAGCAGGGTCAGCAACAAAGTGCACTTGGCCCTCAGCATAGTACAGCCTTTGGCCCTACCTCTACCGAAACCGCTGCTGGCTGGGTGCCACCACAGCTGCTGCCTTGGCTGCCTACTGATCCACCCACCCACCGCTGCCTGTGCTAAACCACCTGCCAGATTCAGAAGCCTCAATAAAGCTGTGGAAAGCTTCATGTAGAAAAGTCTTGAGTGCCATGGAGCGTCATCAGACACGCTCGTTGCTGGCCACTCTCATATTTTTGTGCGTCCTTTTGACGTCGTCGTTCGCCTCCTCTTCTTTCCATGGCAAAATAAGACCCTGAAAAATCTGTTTGTTTTGGGAAGAAGTGAAACTTGCCGCCATTTTCTGCTGCGTGCAGGAAAAGCAGGACGATAAAAACACCCCCTGAATGGGCCCACTTGGTCATTGTTTACTTCCTCTTTCTTCCTCCCTGTGAAGAAAGAGGAAACTGTTTGTCCCTATTTTGGAACAACAGCAGGAGGCAAAGCGATGGTAGGGAAATGTGACCCCCCCCCCCCCGGTCTGATGACGATAATGGTGTATGTGTTACTATTTGATTTTAATTGGCATTCAAATAGCGTAGTACTTTTCTCTCTCTCTTGACCGAAGTTTCCTTTTTTCTACCATTAGGTGGCACCAATTAGCTAGTCGTTAACCCTATGCCTAAACTATTTTTTCCGTTTTCATTTTTATGAAGATCTTTATCTTCGTGAATCTGAAAATGTTTAATTCTGTTGTGGGGAGAGATGGCTAGAAAGAAAGAACCCAGCTGAAGGCGCTTGGAGGTGCAGTGCAAATCAACAAAGCATTTCTGTCAAGTTAAAAAATAACACTACTTTTCTTGAAGTTGTATAATCCACTTTTTTCTTTTTTCTTTTAATGTGGTGGAGAGTTAAAAATGCCATCCTTGCCCCCACCTGTGGCCTCAAGTGGTTTAGTCCACACTACCAGCTCAGGATTGTATGACCTCATTCTGTTTTCCAAGCCATGGAATCTCTTTCCGGTCACATTGATCTTGGCCAAGCTCTGTTTTTCCCAGGGTGATGGTAAAGCCATGCCAAGAAGGACCAGTCTGTGGGTGCATCTCCTCAACCTGACTGCCTTCACTGAATTCCACCTGTTGCTTGCAGGGGTGGGAATTTCTTGAGGGCCGGGGACCATTTTTGCCTCCTGGACCCTGTAGGGCATCCCTCCCAAAGGGTGGAAATCGATGGAAAGTTGCTCCGTAGTGCTACAAAGGTTAATTTTTGTTTATTTCCAGTGTTTGGCTCTTCATAGTGGCTACAGAGCGCCCAAAGGGCCAAATTTAGCTAGGAAACAAGCTAAATTTGGCCCTTTGGACGCTCTGTAGTTGGTACAGATATTGGGGTTATTTGTGTGTGTGTGTAAAATAAATTTAAAACACCATTGGGAGAGTCAGCAAGGACCACAGCAGGGGGCAGCGAGCGCTACATGTGGGCAACGGGCCACACGTTGCCCACCCCTGCTGCAAGGAAGGGATCTTGCACTCTTGGAATAGGGGCATCAGGGCAGGCTAGAACCAGGGATGGCCACATGCAACTTGGAGGTTGTTCTCTAGCTCAGGGTCATGGGCATGAGCTAAAGATAGTAGAAGCCAGGACCAGAAGTGCAGCAAGTACTGCTCCATGGAACATCCTTCATATTGCCTGACAATGGGACGATGTTTCAAGTGTGTGCTCCTTTTTCTAGGCTAGGTCCCTTTTCTAGGTGCGGGAGAGTAAAGGTAACTCCACTGTGTCTATTCACCAGTTGCATGCAAGGGATGAAAACAGAGGCAAGGAACAGATTCCCCCGCCCCCGGCTTCTAGCATGGCTGCACCAGACCATCAGTTCTGTGCCTAGCCTGACTTCCCTATAAATACTTCTAGGCCAGGCCAGGCCAGGCCAGGGTATCTGCCTATGTGGCTCTCTAGTAACCTTTGACTGACTGCTCCTCTTCTCTGTTCCTTCCTACCTGTTTCTCTCCCAGTTCCCTTCTTTGCCTGCCTATGCCCCAATTCTAGCTCCTCTAGTCGCCCGTGCAGGGACACACACGCAATCCACAGCAAATTTATTTATTTATTTATTCCATTTTTATACCGCCCAATAGCCGAAGCTCTCTGGGCGGTTCACAAATGCAAGTTCAAGTCCATGAAAAGCCTCACAGTACTTCTCATGGCACAGTCCTTAAAAATCCAGAGTCCAAATAGCAGCGCGTCCATGTGCAGAGTGCTTTCAAAGTCCCGATCAGAGATAGAATCCAAACAAGAAGGATTTCAGGCCTTGCGTTGAGAGATGAAACCTAGCAAAACTCTTCAGTTTTGCTCCAGCATATAAAGGCTTGTTCAAGGCTATTTGACAGACAGGTCCTCTGACCTGTAAACTATGCCCATGTGCCAACGGGGCGGGACGGCACAACCCACTAAAGTGATGCTACAAACTGAGTGACACTTTCAAACAGTGGCCCCCACCGTTCCAAAACACTCCCAATTTCCCAGAGAACTTTTAGAGCAGTGGTTCCCAAAGTGGGCGGTACCGCCCCCTTGGCGTTGGGATTGCATAGGGGGTGTTAAGAGGCAAGGGGGCAGCAGGGGGGGTGCTAAGAGGCAAAGGGGTGGCAGGGGGGTGCTTGAGGTGGTCTTTTCCAAGAAGCGCCTCTCCAGAAGGTCTTAAAACCCAAGGACATTTTTATGGGAGAAGGTAGTTTGGTCCCAAACCATATATATAGGGGAAGAATCCACACATGTATTAATACCGTTTAAGAAGAATCCTTTTAATGGTGAATTGAAATGTTTCAAAAACACCAATACGCTAATGAAGAGACATACCCTGCTTGGTGTGCCCTGCCACGCTGGCTGCAAAACAGAGGCATTCGCTCTCTTTTCCCTCCCTCGGCAAGCCTCCGGCGGGTGCTTCCCATTTAAAGGGGCTGCGTGCAGCATGGCCTCTTTTTCATTCTCAGCTCAGCTCCTCCACCCGGCCACCACTGCTCATCCCGGGCGCCCAGACCTGCAGGATCCAGAGGAGCATGGCCCCTTTAAATGGGAAACACCTGCCCCAGGCTTGCTGAGAGAGGGAAAAGAGAGCGAACGCCTGTGTTTGCAGCTGGTGTGGCAGGGCACACCAAACAGGGTATGTCTCTTTATTAGCGTTTTGGTGCTTTTGAAACATTTCAATTCACCATTAAAGGACTCTTCTTAAACGGTATTAAGACATGTGTGGTTTGAGGAGGGTCTTGTTGGCAGCACGGCTCCGGACAACTCGGGCTGATGGAGCGCCTCTCCCGGCATGACCCTACCCAAATATACTACACTCATCATCTAAGGCCCTCCTCAGAGTGCCTCCTCCTAGCAGAGGTTTGCAAAAAATGGAGATTTTTTTTTTAAAAAAAATTAAGTTAGGATACTGCTGTGATTGACCTGCTTTTTAAGCATATGCGTTCTCTAGCATTTTGGGCCTGCCGGGGGGGGGGGGGGCTTGCTGCAGCTGTTAACCCCTCCCCCTCCCTCCCCGACCCCATTGGATTCTGTGAGACTTACTTCTGAGTAGACATGCACGAGATTGGGGAGGGAACCTGTTGATTATGAATTTGTTACTGTTTTGAATTTTATTGTTATTAACTTCCTTAGTGAGTCGTTGAAAACCGCTATTCTGAATAATGATTTTCTAGTGTAGGGTAGGGGGCACTGGGCATGAGTTTATGGAACTAAGGGGGCGGTGACCTGAAAACGTTTGGGAACCACTGTTTTAGGGCTTCAAGGCCATAACAGAGAGTGAGAGAACTACTCCCGTGAGAAACTCTGGCCAAGATAACATTGCGGAGACATTGACGTTCTTAAACTATTCTTAATAGTTTGTTTTAAATGGCTATTGTCGTTTTTATGCTTTTGATGGTTTTAAATTTTTATATTTGTTTTTAATGTTCACTGTTTTTCACTGTTGTAAACCGCCCAGAGAGCTTCAGCTACGGGGCGGTATATAAATGTAATAAATAAATAAATAAATATAAATACCTACATTCAACAAGGCCTCTGGCCTTATACCTGACAATTAGGCTCACTGGGCCCGCCCCCTGCCTGAGTGGACGGTGACCAATCAGGGGTCGCCATCCACCTGGCCACAACTGGATGCACAGTACTTGCCTCGCTCCAGAGGAAAAAGTCGGGGTAAGTCCCAACTTTTTCTCTTGCAGCTTTGCCGGAAACCTCCAGGATGGCTGCTGCGGCATATAATTGATGCAGCACCACTGTGTAACTAGTCCCGGGTTTTCTGTGCGTTTAGACAGCCCCGAGGTCTGCTCTAAGGAGGACTAACTTTGGCTAGGAGCCTATGATTTCCAGTCAAGCTTTAGCCACAGGATGTGTGATCTAACACTACTCATCATCTGTGGTATTGCCAAGCCAAGGTTGATTGGGTGGCTCAGTCCTTCCTAGAAGTCTTCAGCCTCCAAGAATCTCTCACTCTTCATATTGCATAAACTAAACTTCCTAGGAAAGAGAGCGCGGAAAGGCTTCCCTCTTCCCGGTGATTTATACATTGCCATGGACATCAGCAGCTGGAACATGCAAACCACCCAGAAGTTTACAATGATTAAAAGAAGAAGGAGAAGGTTACTTTAGAAGAATTTAGAACAGAGGAAGTATTTCGACAATTCAGAGATGTCTTATGCAAAGCTTTCAGATGTGGACGAGAATTCCAGTTCTTTTGCCACTTGGCTGTTCTATGATTTTCTTGGCAAATCATGATTTTTAAGAGATTTTTTTTTTAAACAGATAACACGGAGATGTCCCTTTATAGATGGCTTAAATATGTAATATTATATAGGACCTTAACAAATGCAATATGAACGAATTAGACCAGCTTTCCCCAACCTGGTACCCTCCAGAGGTGTTCAATTACAAGTCTGAGCATCCCCCCCTCCCGTCCCGCAGCCAGTTAGAGGAAAGGCAGTGTGAACAGCTGCTGCTTCCACTCCTGCAATCTCTCTCTCTTGCCTGGCGATGTTTTCTGCTGAAGTGGGGAAAGACCAGGGCTGGCGCCAGCCCCTGGCTTACTTGGGCAGCTGCCAGGGTCCCAAACACATTTCTTTTTCCTGCCCTGGCACTCTCAACAGCACTCGGCAGTGGGGTCCAAGGACCCTTTTAACTTCCCACAATTCCCCTGAACTAGTTATGAGGCATTATGGGAAATGAAAAGCATGGCTCCAGGTTTTTGAGGGCCCTTGGGCAAGAATTTTAAGATGCCTTTTTAATAACGTATTAGTTGTATATGTTTTTAATCCGTTTTATGTATTTTACGGTGTTTTGTATTTGGTGTTGTTCCCTGCTTCGATCCAGAGGGAGAGGCGGGTAAGAAATATATTATTATTATTATTATTATTATTATTATTATTATTATTATTATTATTATCCTCCTCCTCCTCCTCCTCCTCCTCCTCCTCCTCCTCTATGGTCCACACCCTTCAGTGAGTCGACCTTCTCACTGCTGTTGTTACCAACTCCTATTGCTCCTCATCCTCTTTTATGTCATTGCTGCCACTTACTTGCTTGACAGGTAGAAATCTAATGAACAAGTAGGCCATGGATTGTACTGTTTCTCCTTCTCACCACCACACTTGTCTGGGCCAGAATCAGATGCAGATGAATACATGGGACCACATGTCAGACGTAGGCTTCTATCCCTGCCCCTGGGACTTATCCGAAGCCTCAGTTCGTGCCAGCAAGCCTCCCATCCTCCCGGAGAGTTGCGGTGGCTTGCTGTAGATTTATTGTTGTAAACTATGGCGGCCGGTCCCTCAGGCAGGCAAAGGGGGTGTGTGCAGCTGCTGGCCATCAGCCCGAAGCGCTTCAGCTGCTTCGAGCCAAGGTGGACCAATCCAGTCTTGAACCAGGTTCAGGTTGAGACAGGCCGAATTGGCCTGTTTTGACTTGGATTCAGGACTGAGGCAAAACACACTCCTAGTGAGAGGGCCTACTCCGTGGTGGCCCCTCACCTTTGGAACAAGTTTCCATTGGAGGTCCGCTATCCTACGTTATTGAAGGCTTTTAAGGCCCCGCCCACCACTGGAATAAGCCCCCCCCCGGAGAGCTTCTGTGGAATGGAATTTGGTTCAACACCCCTGCAATAATCCATGCAGGTTGAGAAATTGAAATGAATGGGTCCATCTTGTAGAATTCGTGCTAGCCACAGAACCCTGGCTTTGGAGTTACAGAACTTTGAAGTAATAAATAGAATGGTGACTTAAGACAGGAAGACAGAGAAAAACATTTAAGAGTGTTCTGATAACCTTTTCGTTTCATCAGACCCGGAATAGCGATATGGGAAAGAGCTGAGCTTTTGGGTCCCAGGATAAACGGATCCAAAGCCTCCGCTTGTAGACGTTGCCAAATGCAAATGCCATTAGCGGAACTAGCGCGGCGTTCATAAATTCTACCTGCCACACAAAAATGCATGTACGCCGCTCTGCTGGGCAGGATGGAAACACGATGGGGTGGGGGGAAGATTCCCCCCCTTGAAACCTAAGCATTGAGAATGGGAACAGCAGCAGCCATTAGAAACAAAGCAAAATAGGCCGGAAACAAAGGTAGAACATCTCCAAAACAGGCCACACCTTTGGGGGCAGATTCACACTATGGATGTAGGTTTAATGATCCACATTTGGAAGAGGGCAGATTACTTCGTCAGTAAATTATAAGACAGAGGCCTTAGCTAGACCTACCTGTTAGCCTGCGGTGGTGGAGGGAAGTTCTCGCGTTGTGTTTAATGCGAGATCCCTCCTCTGTTTACACGCGACAACCTCAGAAGGAGAGATGTTGCGCCCGCCATTTTTTATTTATTAAAGGGCCAGCAGCGCATGAACGCTCGTGCACATAAGTTGAGTGGTTTTTTAAATTTAAATTACTTTCCCTGCTCCCCCCACCCTACCCCTGATGGGCGCGGCTCCCGGCTCCTCGTGAGGAATTGCATGGAGCCGGGTCAACCTGCAGCACCTGGCCACACGTTCTGTGGTCTTGGGCTCAGCCCAGGACTGCAGAAAAACCGGGGCCATGGGGGGGGGGCGAGATCCTGGGGCAAGGGAGGGATGATCCCTCCCTGATCCCGGGATCCCCTGTGCGTCATGTGGATGCACAGGGACGATCCCGGGGTTTGCCCCGGGATAAAGCACCATCTAGCTATGGCCAGAGAGGAACGAGCACATTTGTGGGTCTGCCTTGAAAATAATGCAGAAAACAGAATATTTGTGAAAACAGAATACTGTGGTCTCCTTTTGCTAGCTCTGCGTGCATGAGGGATAGGTAAACACTCTTTCTGTTTTGCCATTCACCCCCCTCCTTGCTAATTGCTTTTCTAATAGGCGGCACCATTACTAAATAATTTCCATCACTACCATGGCTGCCCATCTAGAATTTGGTTTATCCTGTATTCCAGCAGCAGTACTAGACATCACACACACACACACACACACTCTTGCATGCCACTGGAGGTTGGAAAGAGAAACTGAGCAGTAGAACATTAAAAAAAAAAGTTACTAAATGAAAGCAATTCAAAGAACAAGCCATATATCTCCAATTTCATCCTAAGTCGCCATGCGAGTGTTTTTACCATACACACATATTACATCATGTGAATATACAACAGGCACCTCTGTACAAGCTGATGGGAAAATCAGAAAGTCATTTTAGATCACATAATATCCAACGGGTGGGTGGTCTTTCGGAGTCTGAGAATTTGTCGCTATCGAAAGTATTTGTGGGGAGCTTAACAGTTTGTAAATCTGAGCTGCTAGCCTACAAACGTTTTAGTGTGTGCGTTTTTCTGTTGTGGGCATACAATGGGGCTGTTCACGGTGGCGAAAGTAGGCAGACGGGGACCTCTGCACAACTATGGTAAAGCTTCACAGAAACTTCTGTGCAAGTATCAGTTCGAATGCTTTCCTAAATCTGAAAGAAAATAAAAGAAATAGCTAATGTGCACAAGTGTGGTTGACAACCGTTTTTTAAATTGCTCCATCCAAAGGTTAGTGGACAGTTCAGTACAGAATATGTCGGACCAGAAAACTTTGAGGCCATTGCAAACAAGACTACTAAGAGGAAGCTATGGGCACTGGTATACTAGGAAATTATAGTGGTTTTTTATACCAGTTTCATCAATGGTGGCTGGTGGCTCTGATGTCAGTGGGGCGGTGAATCCGCTCTGTGTTTCAGTCAGAGCCAGTTAGAACTCTAAAGGAGCTATCTGAGGTACACCTTGGATAACTCCTTTAACGTTCTAATTAGTTCTGTCTGAAACCCGGAGCGATTCACTGCCCTACTGACATTGGAGCCACCAGCCTCCACTGAATCTAGCTGTCATGGCTTCCTCCAAAGAATCCTGGGAAGTGAAGTTTTTTTGAGCATGCTGAAAATCAATGGTGCAGGTAAGGTTGGACCTCGGGGAAAAGGCCCAGGGTCCTGCAGCCCAGGGGTTCCCCCAAAGACCACCCAAAGAGTGGCAGGTGAGAAGGGCAGCAGAAGCAAATTTAAGTGACTTTAAAGTACAAAACTGCACATGCTCAGAATGTTATTGTTAGTTAATCAGGATTGGCAAATGGTTTTGTGGTTGTGGTGGTTGTTTGAATATGTCAGGAATGAAGATAGTAAAGATGGAAAGGCAGTTGTCAGTGTGTGGGGAAAATATATATTAGTTGTGAGCTTCAAAAATAAAGTAATACACAGGGCCATTTAAAATGTGCCCCCACTCCAATAAGATAATTAAGTCCAGGGTCTAAAATTACCTAGCTGCATCGTTGCTAAGAATTCTGGTCCCTTCCTGGCCCATATGATGGCAGTTCCCTGAGCAGAGGAAGTACCTATTTACAGGGCTGGCTGCTAGTTTGAGGGGGTGCTCAGCAGTGTCCTCAAGGAGGGTTTTTTGAAACGGTTGCAGACTTACCTGGTGGCAACAAAAAACGTTGTGAACTGCCCAGAGAACTTCGGCTATTGGGCGGTATAGAAATGCAATAATAAATAAATAAAAATGCTCCAATCATAGCCAGAGGGAGGAGCCATTTAAGTTTCCCACAATGCCCCAGAGCAATGCTACATCAGGGGCATTAGAAGAAATTAAAATGGCAGTTCTCAGCTGCAGCTACCTGGCGTTGTCCTATCCTCCAAAGAGCTCAGGGCAATGTGTAAGTAGGGTGACCATATGAAAAAGAGGACAGGGCTCCTGTATCTTTAACAGTTGCATAGAAAAGGGAATTTCAGCAGGTGTCATTGGTATATATGGAGAACCTGGTGAAATTCCATCTTCATCACCACAGTTAAAGCTGCAGGAGCTATACTAGAGTGACCAGATTTAAAAGAGGGCAGGGCACCTGCAGCTTTAACCGTTGTGATGAAGAGGAAATTTCACCAGGTTCTCCATATATACAAATGACCCCTGCTGAACTTTCCTTTTCAATACAACTGTTAAAGATACAGGAGCCCTGTCCTCCTTTTCATATGGTCACCCTACAGTGTAAGGTACTTCCCACAGCTCTTGAATAAATAAATAAATAAATAAATAAATAAATAAATATGTTTTATGGGATTTTGATTCATTTTGATTTATATATATTAGAAGCACGGCCCTAAAAGGCTGCCTAGAAGTCTCTTAAACCAGGCTTCCTCAACCTGGTGCCCTCCAGGTGTACTGGACTGCCGCTCCCATTGATCCCAGTGACAGTGGCCATGCTGGCTGTGAATGATGGGAATTGCAGTCCAACATATCCGGAGAGCACTGGGTTGGGAAGTCTGTCTTAAACAGATACACAAACAAATACTTTGCTCCATAGCTGGCAGAAATGTCTGAGCGAGAGGAGGAGGAAGGAATGGATACATTTCTTCCCCCTCCCTTCTGCTTTTGAGGCCAAAGGTAGCGAAGGATAATCCAGAAGGCAGGGAGATGCCAAAACAGAGGCTGTGTTTAAACCTCTCTGCTGAAGAAGTGGCCCTAGGGCACGACCCCCCACCCCTGGAACCCACTTGATGCTTGGAAAGAGGGATCTATGCAGTCGGGGCTGGACCTATCATCAGTAGCCTCAGGCGGCAGATGCAGGGAGGTGGCAGCAAGCTGCTGGAGGAGGAGCGAGCTGTAAGCCACATGGCCTGACCTGAATAGGGTGACCCTATGAAAAGGAGGACAGGGCTCCTCTATCTTTAACAGCTGCATAGAAAAGGGAATTTCAGCAGGTGTCATTTGTAGATATGGAGAACCTGGTGAAATTCCCACTTCATCACAACAGTTAAAGGTGCAGGAGCTATACTGCAGCTATACTGTGACCAGATTTAAAAGAGGGCAGGACTGCTGCACCTTTAACTGTTGTGATGAAGAGGAAATTTCACCAGGTTCTCCATATATACAAATGACACCTGCTGAAATTCCCTTTTCAATACAACTGTTAAAGATACAGGAGCCCTGTCCTCCTTTTCATATGGTCACCCTAGACCTGAACCCCCTGAGCTAGCCTGCTGCCTTGAGGAGCAGTGGGGGATGTTGCCTCATCACAAGCATTGAAGGAAGATTCAACTGCATTTTGTAAAATGTCCTGGGCTGGGCTGGCATTCAAGGGTCTTTCTGCAAGGCTGAAAATATCTTCCAAGGGCCTTGCTTCCCGGAATTGTTTCTCTTGGTCTGCAAGCTTTCAGCCCGCAGGGAGATCTTGCTTAGGCTGATATGCCCTCCAGACTACTGGGTCCCAAATCTTGTTCCTTTTATAGTATCTAGCAACTCCATTCCAAGTTAGGTAACAGTATTAGCAACAACCTTTTGGCAGTACATGCCAATGAGCTAGTTTTGGCAACTGAACCCAGTTATGCTGGGTTAGTTGAGATTATTATTTATACTGTGATAAGTCAACAATGTCAGGAACTCATTTAAAAACAGAAGAATGGAAATGTTGATTGAGCTGATGCAATTAAAAACACACAAAAACCCTAAATTTGTGTGTGTATGTGTGTGTGTGTGTGTGCACTTGCCTGTTTCTAAAGTCATAGAAAATCCTATTGAGCCTGTTCAGACAACACGCGAAGCCATGGTTAGGCCTCTAACCCTTTTGCAGCAAGTGGTTAGTGAGCATCTTTAAACTGTGCATATGTAGCTACCATGGTTAGGAATGGTGCACACAAAACACTAAGTCATGGTTCACACGGCACGATAACCCATAATGTTTCACTCAAAACACTTAAGCATCATGGTTTAGCGTGTTGTCTGAACAGGGCCCTAGAGACCCATATGTTCTTATGGTTTCTAGTGTGACTAGGGTGACCATATGAAACGGAGGACAGGGCTCTTGTACCTTTAACAGTTGTATAGAAAAGGGAATTTCAGCAGCTGTCATTTGTCTGCATGCAGCACCTGGTGAAATCCCCTCTTCATCACAACAGTTAAAACTGCAGGAGCCCTGTCCTCTTGACCAGATACAACCGAGATATAGGTGGAGATTTTGATCACATCCTCTGGAAGGCAGGGATTGTCTCCCAGCCAGTGCCGGCTCCAGCTTTTGGGGGGCTCTTGGACAAGACACCCTCAATAGGCCTTCTTCATCCACCTGCTCACCAGCGCAGTTGTCAGCCCCTCTTCCTCATTTATGCTACCACCTGTTTCCTGGCCCAGGCGGAGAGGCAATGAGCAAACAGGCAGTGGCATTGATGCCTTCTTCCTTCAAAACACCACCACTGTCTGGGCCAGAGCGAGAGGCAGGGGAACAAGGAGGTTGCAGGAGCTCTTGTTCATGGGCCCCCTCCTATGGTGTGGGCCCTTGGCAAGGGCCCAACTATGCCGACCCTTGACGTTGCCAACCTTGCTCTCAGCCAAGAAGCACCTAAGAAGCGTCTCTGCACCTCCTCCAAAAGTGCAGGCACAGTCTCTCTCCCCAAAAGATCTACCCAGTTTCGGCAGGCTGCTCTGGAATGTTGGCACTCTGAAAGCAGTTGCCCGCTTTACCTCTGCGGTTAGCTGGCCCGGCTGGCAGAACTCTATGAACTCTGCTACGTTACGGTTAGAAAGGAAACTTTGTGGGTGGCGTTACAAAATATCCTACTCCGGAGCAGTAGGATGGGGAGGGTGGGGGGTTACGGGACACCCAACAACCTTCTAGCTCTGTAACAGACTCTCCTGAATTCCACGACATTTGAGTGCTTGATTAAAGATTTGCACTGGATAATTTAGGGCTTTCCCCTTCTGAAGCATTCCAGAGGAAAGAGAGCTCTCTTCCTTTCCCATTAAGGGTTCATGTTACTATTTTTGATCCTCAGAACGTGGTGCCTCCCAATAAAGTCCTCAACATGTTGCTTCATGTTTACCCGCTCCAGCAACTTTGCCAGATCTTTACGATGCTGTTTGTTAGGAAGAAAAAGAAATCTCATGAGGCAAAATAGCTTCAGAAAGTATTAGGATTAAAAGATAAAGGCCCCGAGACACAACACCGAATTCTTGGTTTGCAAGGAGGGAACTGCGCAGTTGAAGTCCTTTATAGAAACAGTTTGGAGGCTATCTATCTATCATCTATGTATCTATCTATCTATCTATCTATCTATCTATCTATCTATGGTACTGAATTGTGTGTAGATTCCAACACACATATTACTTTAAGACAGGAAGTCATGCCCAGATATCAGTGGGGGGCTAGTGGGCTTGCTGTCAGTGGACTGGTGGATTGGCCCCTGGGGTTTCAGTCAGAACTCGAACGGAGCTATCCCCCAGGTGTGAAGCTCCTTTAGAGTCCTGACTGAAACCCCACTGACATCGGAGACACCAGCTTCCACAGGCTCAGAGGGAGCAGGGGATTCTGGGGTGGGCGGCAGATAATGACATTCCTGCTGATAAAAAAATATGCCAGTGTTGCATTCCTGTGAATCCTGGCTCCACCACACCACCGCTTGCTTGTCAGACTAAGGCCATGGCTAGACCAGGCCTATATCCCGGGATCATCCCTGTGCATCCAAATGCCACACAGGGGATCCCGGGAGCAGGCGGGGACGACCCCTCCATTTGCCTGGGTCTAGCTAAGGCCTGATTTGTTTATTTATTCGTGGGACATGCACCCAACTTTTCTCCCTACTGCTGGGGATCTAAAGCAGCTGATACTACTATTATGAAACAAACCAAATGTATATAAAATCTACTTGAAGAAACACACATGTAGATCAATGAAATTTATAAAACAAAACAGTCAAAGCAATACTATCTAGACCAGATTTTTATTTATTTATTTATATTTATTATTGCATTTATATCCCACCGTTTTTTCCTCCAATGAACCCAAGGCGGCATACATCCTCCTCCTCCTCCTCTCCATTTTATCCTCACAACAACAACCCTGTGAGGTAGGTTGGGCTGAGAGTTTGTGACTGGCCCAAAGTCACCCAGTGGGTTTCCATGGCCGAGTGGGGACTAGAACCCGGATCTCCTGACTCCCAGTCCAACACCTTAGCCACTATACCAGAGGTTGGGGAGAATGATGGCAGGGAGGGGTCAGGATCACCTCTGCTCATCCCATCCCACCATCTCCATGGTCATCCAGAGGGAGAGGCGGGTAACAAATAAATGTATTATTATTGTTATTGTTATTATTGTTATTATTATTATCTGATCCTCTCTACAGAGCCTTTGCACGATCCATGCACAAGGTTGGATTAATGTGCTCATGTTTTGGAAGGGGGCAGCAGGTCCAATCCCGCCTCTGCCTAAATTCTCTCAAAATATATGGACAAAATACAGCTCTTCTGCATCTTGGATGGCTCCTTTAGAGTTTTGACTGGTTCTGGCTGAAACCCAGAGTGGATTCACTGCCCCACTGACATCGGAGCCACCAGCCTCCACTGCCTGGAAGGCACATTTATAGAGGAGCTCTGGAAGCGTAGTTCACATAGGACATTAGGGTAAACAAGCCTCAATGGTCCGTGAACTATGAATTATCCCCAAAGAGGAAATACATTACCAAAAGAGGGCAACGATTTGCAAAACACGTGCATGTGCAAATTTATAAGGATAGATGCAAATTTAGAACGAATTCTTATAATTTAAATAGAAAGATGGTATATGTCAGCCTAGTGTAGAAGGCTGTCACCAGGTGGCCTGTGTGCCCACCTGTTCAGTCTGTTGTCCAGGTGCGAATTTTTTTTAATTTTTTTTTATTGTTTTGCAAACATACATGACATAAAAGCATTACATAAAGACATTACATCGAGTAAAAGGGAAAATCGGAAAAGGCAAAAGAAAAACACACACACAAAGGTTAGGCTGTATTTTCGGCTCTCTACATATCCCAAATGTGAATTACATTCTCTCCTTGATACATTTAACACAATAATCAAATTCTTTTCTTTCTTCTAAGTTTACTATATCTCATACACTAAATCCACAGACGAATACATCATTTTTTGTGCAATACGTCTTGCAAAAATTCTTTCAGAAGTTTCCATTCAGATATGAATGTGGCTGTTGATTTATCTCTCATTATCGTTGTAAGTTTTGTTATCTCTGCCAGTTCCAATATCTTCACCAGGCATTCTTCCATTGCTGGCGTCGCTTCATTTTTCCACTTCTGTGCGTATAGTAGTCTTGCTGCCATTGTTATGTATAAGAATGAAGTTTTCCCCTTCTCTTTCAGCCAGGTGCGAATTGTTGATGGCTAACACTTTTTAGCATTCATTTCCATTAAACTGGAACTGGACATAACTTCCCTTCCAAAAGAGGATGCCCTCAAATAAAGAACGCATTCAAACAGAGGGCAGTCTTCTAGTAGGCCTTCAAATAGGGGATTGTCCTGTTTAAAAGAGGCCACATGGCCACCCAAGAACAGAGGGCAGACCGTAACTGGATGTATGGCACAATCTTCTCTGACAGGGTAAGCAAACTTTTTGGGGCCTGTGGGCACATTTGGCAATTTGAGAAATTGTTTCAGGCGCCACAATAAAATGGCTGCCATGGGAGGTGTGACTTGTCACAAAGGACAAGTGATCTGCCCAAAAGTCTGAGTACAAGACAGTTGGAGACTGAGTTCCAACTTCCCCAATCCTTGCTGGTTTTCCTGACCCTCCGACTGGTTTAGCACTGTCCTTCCTAACTCCCCCCCCCCCCCCGCCCATTACTCTTCAGGTAGCTCATAACTTCCCTATCCACTGTGTCACACACACAGGGAAGAATTAAAGTAACCTTGCCTGTGCTAACACATGATTAAACTGGAGTCGCTTCTGGCAAAATAAATGTTCAGGTCCATCTCTGTTGCACAATCCAGGATACGGCCACAGCGATCAAAACCATGTCACAAAAAGTTGCACTACTCAGCACCATCGCCATAAGTAATAAAAGGATTTTGGCTGACCACAGTCTTTCTGACATTAAGGACAATAATAGTTATAGATCAAATGTGACCGTGCAAGTGTCATTTACAAAAACCATTTTTAAACTGCCTTTCTTTAACTGTCACACAAGTAGATAATGTAGAAGCTGCCACCCAGAGGTTTATATATTCTAACGTCCTTTGTTTATAACCTCTTCCAGCTCCAATTCCCAAACCTGTGCATAAAAGGAATATCTTCAATTCCTAAAGGCTGCAATCCAACACCGACTTACCTGGGAGGAAGCCCCATAGAATACAATGGGACTTACTTCAGAGTAAACATATATAAGCATGCACAGAAAGTGTGTACAATCTGGTAAAATGGTGATAAAATTCTCTTTCCTGTCACTGTAGTGAAAGTGGATTTTCCCTTTTTGGGTAAAAGGGCTGCTCAGCTGAGATTTAACCTATTATTGACTTAAAAGGAGACGATCCTTTTCAGTTGGCACTTATAGGTGATATGAAGGCAGAGGAGACTGAGGCCAGGTCTACACTAAGGAGGATATAACATTTTGAAAATGGTTTGAAAACGGTATATGGAGTGTGTCCTGGGCCTCAATGGCTATCAATACTGTTATAAACCGTTTTAAAGCAGTAGTTTAGATCCAGTCTGAGCTAACTGTATCAACTTAGAATAGGTACTTCAAAACAAAAGCAGTTGCATTACATATGTTTCCTTGAATTACGTTCTTCATGACCTGTGAGTGGTGATCCCACAGGTGGGATGCTCCCAGACAGAGAACTCCTATTGCTAAAAATCAAAGACATTGTTTGATTGTTAGCAAAGTTATTCCATATTTTCTTCCTTAACAGTCCCCCCCCGCCCCCCGCAGTATGAAGAAAAAAAGGCAGAAACAACAGTGGGAAAACGCAGAGAAGATGACCTTGTCAGGACCCCTTGTAAAACTATATCATCTTATTTTATCTCATCTTATCTATTACATTTCTTCTTCTTCTTCTTCTTCTTCTTCTTCTTCTTCTTCTTCTTCTTCTTCTTCTTCTTCTTCTTCTTCTTCTTCTTCTTCTTCTTTTATATAGCACCATCAATGTACATGGTGCTGTACAGAGTAAAACAGTAAATAGCAAGACCCTGCTGCATAGGCTTACAATCAATCTTTTCTTATCTAATCTAATCTAATCTAATCTAATCTAATCTAATCTAATCTAATCTAATCATCTAATCTATTACATTTCTATACCACCCAATAGCCAATGCTCTCTGGGGGATTCGTAACATAAGATACAGCATGATAAAACCTAATGTGAACCGCCCAGAGAGCTTCGGCTATGGGGTGGCGTACAAACGCAATAAATAAATAAAATAAATAAATAAATATAAAACTTTTAGGCTGCAATCTTATGCATGTTTTAGGGTGACCATATGAAAAGGAGGCTCCTGTATCTTTAACGGTTGTATAGAAAAGGGAAGTTCAGCCGGTGTCATTTTGTAGACATGCAGCACCTGGTGAAATTCTCTCTTCATCACAACAGTTAAAACTGCAGGAACCCTATCCCTCTTTTGCATCTGGTCACTCTACTATAGCTCCTGTAGCTTTAACTGTTGTGACGAAGAGGGAATTTCACCAAGTGCTGCATGTGTACAAATGACACCTGCTGAAATTCCCTTTTCTATACAGTTGTTAAAGATACAGGAGCCCTGTCCTCCTTTTCATATATTCACCCTGGCATGTTTAGACAGAAAAAAAAGTCCTACAACTCCCAGCCTTCCCCAGCCAGTCATGCTAGCCATGGAAGCTAAAAATTGTAGGGCCTTTTTTCTGTATAAACATGCAGAAGAATGCAGTATTAAAAGTTTAAACCTGCAGTACAGAACCAAAACAAGTGTAAAGGTTTATGAATACAATAACAGATTTAAAAGCAACAGAAACGTAAAGACTCAATTCCATGAATGAGGTAGAGAGAAAGTGCAATAAAACTCTCGTAGGGAAGCACACATTAGATTCTGTTTCTGCACAGAACAAACATCAGAACATTCTAGAACTTTTAGTCAGAAAACTGGACTTTTGTACCCCTTCTCCTTGACAGGAACTGGCAGGGAATTCAGGATAAAAGTCTTAAAAAGTGCCATTGGGGTTGGCATCTGTGCTCAATGATCTCAAATGTTTAAGGCGAAGCAAATGACTAGACTCACTGCTTTGGGACTGCCTCTATACAGAGGTTTATGGCCTACTGCTGCATCCTATTGGGTTTGTATCTGCTAGCAGTGGGGTGGGGCAGGGGGTTTGAGGCTAAGCAAAGACCTTAACCGAGCAACCACATAATATTGTTATTAAAAGGTCCCGTCTTTCGCTAACATACATAAAATACGTACAAAATAAACAGCCCTGTTGAACATCTGCTTTTCCCTAAATATAAAAAGCAGTTGACTTTTTACCCTCTCTCCTTTCACTCGCGACAATAATTTATTCCGCTGGCCAGATGAAATAAGATTCGCCTCCCACCCGTGCCCCCCGCAAGAACCAGATGCGGTGTACTTTAGGCTGGAATCACGCAGGTGTTCCCCCAGCTGGGAAATATGGACATCTGCCATCCAGCAGAGATGATGAGTTTTGATAGAAATGCGAGGGCGTTAAAAGTAATTCGGCTAAGAGTAGGTTTTGCCCCTCATGGGGCCCCCATATGCGCAGCGTACGATCAGGGAAGCAGCTGTTCTGGATTTTAGCCGAAGAGTTATAAAGTTAGAAACGTGGTTGGCCTTTTCAAAACATAAGCAACGGCCCGCTGCCATGGAGACAGATTTCAACAGTAAACTCCTGTTTTTAAAGACTTCCAAACATAATAATCCCATTGGACTCATGTTCAGGTGGTCTCAAAAGAAGTGAATGAGCTCGGTTACTATGTCCGCGAGAGCCTTGTTTATTCAGGAGTTCTATAGTTACTGACAGTGTCCACATTTCTTGGAAGATGCTGTGCTTTGCGGTTGATCCGATTGTTAAAGCCCGATTGTGATAATGACAAGTAAACAGAACCAGATTAAAGGGAACAGTGGCACTGCACAGGACCTTCTCCACTACTTTATTATTTATTTATTTATTGCATTTATATCCTGCCTTTTTTCCTCCAAGGAACACAACGTGGCGTACATAATCCTCCTCTAAAAGGTATATATTGTCATTTTCTCTTACAAGGCAGGGGTGGCCAGAGCTGCCCGTGGGCCACACGCATCCCCTGACGTGCCCTGCTGTACCCAAAATAATAATAATAATAATAATAATAATAATAATAATAATAATAATAATAATTTTAACAAAAGTGGGGAAAAGGCTTGTGTAGTGGTGATGGGAGTGTCAAAATGGCTGCATTTTGCATGTTTGCAAGAAAATGTGGCCCATTTGGAGGTTCATAGCTTATATGGAGTGCCCAAGTGATTTAAGTCAGCCCTTTATAGCACTGTGGAGTGATTTGCAATCCAGCAATTTCACTCTTTTTGCAGGGACAAGCTCTGGACTGTAGCCCGGGGTGTGTATTGTGGGTCAAAATTAGGGTGACCATATGAAAAGGAGCACAGGGCTCTTGTATCTTTAACAGTTGTATAGAAAAGGGAATTTCAGCAGTTGTTGTTTGTCTGCATGCAGCACCTTTATCACAACAGTTAAAGCTTCAGGAGCTGTGCTCTCTTTTGTATCTGGTTACTCTAGCTAAAGAGGGCAGGGCTCCTGCAGCTTTAACTGTTGTGATGAGCAGGGAATTTCACCAGGTGCTATATGCATACAAATGATGCCTGCTGAAATCCCCTTTTTTATACAACTGTTAAAAGATACAGGAGCCCTGTCCTTCTTTTCATATGGTCACCCTAGGCAAAATTGTTCAAGGCCGTGTAAAGCTTTAAAGATTAACTTCTGCAGAAGTGAAGCAGTATATCCAAATATTCAATTTTGTTTTTCAGTAATCCACTTTATTTATAAACACACACACACACGCATATGGAAGATAAATGTTTTTATTCGTAGCTATGGTTTTGGCTTTTGCATATGAAACATACAACATATAATGTATATATGAGTATGAAAATGCATATACCTTATTTTAGAAACCCAGAGAAGGGATGCATGATTTTTTTAAAAAAATCTGTAGCGTAGGGGGAAAAGATTAAAGGTCTATCTTGCTCTTCTGGAAACAAAAATGGAATTAGCTGGATGTATCTTTTTAATGGAGTTCCAACCTGGTTCTAGAAGGCATAATATTGTTATACGGGATGGGGAAATGTATATTGTAATGATGTCAGGATCTGGGGTAAGTTGAACTAGGCATTAATGGCAGGAGAGGGAAAAATGCAAAACGGGGAGGCTGTTTTCCCTGGCAGCCCTGTGTCCTTTGTAAGGTGTTATTCTACCATAATTTTCAGTATGCTGAATCTTGCCTCCAGGCTCTCATCTATATGACCACGGGACTGCTCCTCATTTTTTAACCTGATTTTTTGCCGATTCGATTCTGCTCACAGAGCATCACACTGCAGCATTGTCAATGCGCACCTCCGTACAATCACAGTCTGGCAGACTGGTATACTTCCATGATCTTTTCCTACCTCTTTTTATTTCTATTGAATCTCTCTTTGAGAAAAGGGGGTATGGGAAGTCATGTGGCGGGCCGATTGGTCTACCTCCGTGTTCACATATGGAGATTGGATTGGTGGTTGCATTACTTGGATTACTACATTCGTTTATATTAAGTAAGGAAGAGAACATTGTGACGTCAAAGTTCCGCCCACGGTTTTGGGGGAGGCGGGAAATCGGCAAGCCAATCACTTTGTCCTGCTCTGAAAGCTCCGCCCACATCTCAAAATCCGATTTTACTCCCCCAACGACAGTTTATGCAGTTTAAACTCAAAGGTATAGCAAAAGGTTTAGTAAATCGCATCTCTGAATATGCGCATTTTCGGGCTTAAAGACCTGTGCTGCAGTGAATGGATGGCTGCGTCATGTGTCCGAGAACGTGAAAATGCACAGTTAAGATGGTAAAAAAATGCCATATAGACAAGCCCCAGGACAAACGTTCTATACTTGTGGAACACATTTGCAGAACTTCAGGCAATACCATACCTTACCTCAGTGGTAAGGCACATTTTTGCCATGCAGGAGGTCCCCGTTTCACCCATAAGCATCTCCAGTTAAAAGGATGCAGTACCAGGTGATAAGAAAGTCCTCCACCTGAGATGGACCAATATTGGATCAGATGTTCAAATGGTCTCTTACAGGCGTGAAGCTACATTGTATAAGGGCAGACAGGTGATTCATTCAGTTTAGAAATGCCTGCAGAGGCAGGAAGCAGCTCCCCAGTTTTCCCCAGCTGGGTTCCCTATAAAGCATCATCACACAGGGGAAAATCGTGTTTGCTTACCGTCGCTTCTCCGCCAACGCGATTGTCCCTCATTACTTTCTCTTTCGAAAGGGGAAGTAAACAACGTGCACGTGGCTCATTCAGTGAGCCGTTTTGATCGCGCTACTTCTCCTGCACACAGCAGGACATAGCGGCAACTTCCGTCTTTAAAAATAATTCGGACTTACTGGGGTGGTTTTTTTGTCAACCAAAGAAGGCTAGAAGGGGCTGGAGGTGTGCGGGAGGTAGATGACATCGTGAAAGGGACCTGCGAAAATACGTGAGCGCCCAGTAATGAGCGTGCAATAAAATGCTCATCTGATGGAGCTCATAGTCCATTTACTGGATTGTACATGGAGGCATGTGCTCTACCAATAAACTGTGGTCAGAGCACAGCTGGTGTAAACTTGTGTGTTCTTGTGAAATTAGCACTGACATATACCAGCCGCTGATCTGGTTTCTTTGAGCCGTCTTTTAACTTAAAATAACTACAAGACAAAATGAGACCTCAAGAGCGATATTCATTTAGCAATTTATTTATTTATTTTTTAAAAAATGTACATCAAAGAGTTCACTGTTAGGATTTTTAGGTAAGGAACAAGAAAAGGTTTTAATATTACAAAAGGATGTATTTACTTCCAGGTCCGACTACAATTTCTTTTTCTTTTCTTTTTTAAATGAACACTGTACATTTAGAGTCGCAAAATCTCATTTATAAAACATGAATAAGTCAATGTCGCATTGTAGAAAGCTTAACAAAGGGGAGCCAATTCTTGGATCCCAAATTCTGAAAATGCGCAAGACTAAGCCAAAAATGATTTTAAAAAAAGAAAAGAAAAAAGGAACAACTCACAGGCAGCTGTTTCTTAGATCAGGGTTTGTTAGTATACAAACATATATTTCTCCACCCACCCTCTTTTTGCTCAGGAACTAGAAAGCTTGTTCTCTGCAACACGAAACAATATACAGAAATATTTCTCCAAATGATGTTTTCTTTTCCACTGGGAGCTTCACTCATTGTTGGCAAAGCGTTCTGCTTATGTCCCATTTTTCTCGGAAAAGATAAAATGTTAATGAGTGGTATGTTTAAGTAGAAAAGGTCTGCCCAGTATCTGGAGCGAAGGAAACGCCCAGTGCAAACTCTGTTCTCTTTATGATGCTTGATAGTTCTAAGTCATATGTTCCTTTAAAAAACACACAAAAAACCTCAATAGGAGAGCGAAGAATGAATTAATTCTTGTTATTTTTACTGATCTCTGTCTGTCATTATAAGGCACTTAAAAGGGACAAAGAAAAAGGATAAATCATATGCTAGCCAAATGCCCTTCTTTGAGACAGTATGTATGTGTGTGTGCTGATGGAGAAAGGGTTGTTCTCCAGGTTGGTGTGAGGAAGGCATCCCATAATGGTTATCACCCCCTATCGCCCAGGAAAAGCAGGGATTCACGTGGCTGAGTTTTAAGCCCTCTATCGGTCTGAAGCTACTCCTAGCCAGTTCGTCCAGGCTTTTCGCCCAGGACAGAGCTAATTCTCATTTCCTCCTATCTCAAGTCTATACTTATCTCTACTTCTAAGGTTTTCCCACCCAAATAAGGTTCCTTCTGGGTTGGTGTGCGGAAGGCATCCCAACTACACCCTGAAACACCACCGAGTCTATCAGCCATTTGTTTCTGCGCTTAGCTGGCCAGACCTTCTCCTAAGCATCCTCAAAGTTTGTACTCTCAGATTGATTTCTAAGTACTTACTAACATGTTACCTGTTCCTCTGTGGTTCTGCCTTACCTATGATACAAAGAGATGCTTTCTTTCTCAATTTCTGAGCTTTAGCCATGAACGGAACTGGCTAGGAGGAGCTTTAGACTGATAGAGGGCTTAAAACTCAGTCACGTGAGTCCTTGCTTTTCCTGGGCGATAGGGGGAGAGATAACCATTGTGGGATGCCTTCCGCACACCAACCCAGAAGGAACCTTCTCGGTAAGTGCCAGTGTTCCGTTCTATATTGCAAGAGCCCTTGAGGGGTGCAACTCTCCCACCCCAGAGGTCCCTCTCCAGAGGCACTTTAGTTGTCCCCATGGCAAACTTTCACTTATATTGGAGAAAGAACTGGTCCGTCCCACCCCACCACCGCATATGAAGCTGTGTGGGCCATTCTAGGCCATTGATCCATCTAGTCCACTATTTATTCTGACTGGCAGCAGAATGGATCCTTCCCAGCCCGGCGCTTTGAGATCATTGAAAAAGAACTGAACCTTAAGGACTATGTGCATGCAAGGCGTGGGGCGTGCACAGTAGGGAAGGGGTGGGAAGGAGGAAATTCTCTGAGTGATTTGCAGTAGGTCAGCAGGGATCATCTACTGCAAAACAAAATTTGAGAATTTCTTTATTACGTTTAGTTCATCCCAAACTTTTGAGATTTTAAAAAAAGTTTGGATGAAAATTCCTAAGCAGTTTTGTGTATATTTCTCCCAATGCATATTTCTCCTAATACATGCATTTTTGTATGCATTTTTGCCAAACATGCACATCTTTGCAAGCCATTTTCCTAATTAATGCATTTTTAATGTTATTTCTGCTAATATATGCATTTGTGTGTACGTTTTTTTTTTAAGAACGCCATTGCAAAATTTGGAGAAGTGCAAATTTTGAAGATAACTGAGCTTTGCTTTGCAAAGTGGTTTGAAAGTGCAAATTTAGGTGAATTCACATTCAAATAAAAATGTGAACTGAATTAATTTCTCCTAATGCAGCCAATATTAAGCGTATTTAAATCTCAGGGAATTTAATGTCAGTGGACATTAAAAGTGATTCTCATTGGATGGATGACATCCTGTGACCCTGAGTAGGATTCAATGCACACAGGAGGCTGTTCTGTATTCTGGCTATGATATTTCCCCCCACATATACACAGAAGAATGCAGATATGGATTGGCTTCCTCCATTGAAATGAATGGGGCAGCCCTTGCAGCCGGAGAAAGTGCTACCTGTACATTGGGTTCTTGTGCCCTTAAGCAATCATGAATAAAGGTGGTACTCGATTACAAATACACACACACACATACATACATACACGTTCACGCACATAGCATCTCTTAGATCAGCCTTTCTCAACCTGGGGCGCTCCAGATGTGTTGGACTGCATCTCCCAGAATGCCCCAGCCAGAGCTGGCTGGGGCATTCTGGGAGTTGTAGTCCAACACATCTGGAGCGCCTCAGGTTGAGAAAGGCTGTCTTAGATGGAGAAGTATCAGATCTCCGAACTATGCTGAAAAATCAAAGAAGCGTTCCTACTATGCTAGGAAGAGGCACACCCATTACAAAACCTCATAAACAAAAATGGTAGTCCTCACCTTCAAACCATGGCCAATGAAGGCATGTAGTGGGGGCAGTGAGTAAGACTGGGCACCCTAGCCCAACCCCCAACCTCTGCGGGTTTTAGTTTTTTTAAAGAAAATATTACTGCATTTATATCCCACCTTTTTTCCTCTTACAAGGAAACCAAGGCAGCTTTCACGGCCCTTCTGCTCTCCCTGCTGTCCGCACAACAAGCCTGTGAGGCAGATTAGGCTTAGAGTCTATGACTGGCCCAAAGTCACCCAGTGAGCTTCACAGTTGAATGGGGACTAGAACCTGAATCTTCCAAGTCCCACACCAACACTCTAACCACTAGGCCACATCACACAAATGCAGGTATTCGAAAAACTTACGATGCTCATTGTTTCTGTAGTGAAACAGAAGTTGGTGTGCGCTCATTTATTTATTTGTTACATTTATATCTCATCTTTCTTCCAAGGAGCCCAAGGTGGCACACATGTTGCTCATATTCTCCATTTGGTCCTCACAACAACAACCCTGTGAGGTAGGTTAGGCTGAGAGTCCATGGCTGGTCCAAAGTCACCTAGTGAGCTTCCATGGCCAAGTGTGGTCTAGGACCTGGATCTCCCAAGTCCCAGTTCAAAACTCTAACCACTATTACCACGCTGGTTCTTTGTGGAAGGTGGGAATGGAGCTTGATGCCCTAACTTGGGGCTCATCTACACCAGGTAGGATATTCTACTATGAAAGTGGTATGAAAGTGGTATATAAAAGGCAGGAGCCACACTGCTGCTTTATAGCAGTATTGAAGTGCACTGACAACTGTTGGGGCCCATGACACATCTACACCAAGCAGGATATAGCAGTATGAAAGCAGTATGAAAGCGGTATATGGTATGTGTCATGGGCCCCAACAGTGGTCAGTTCACTTCAATACCGCTATAAAGCAGTAGTGTGGCTCCTGCCTCTTATATACCGCTTTCATAGTGGAATATCCTGCTTGGTGTAGATGACCCCCTGGTGTCCTCCAGGTGTGCTGGACCACAACTCTCATTGTGATGAGAATTGTGATCCAACACAGTTAGAAGGCACAAGTTTGGGGAAGGGTGGTGCAAACTCTTCCACATGAATGAAAATCCTTCCTGATCAGGGTTCCCAACAGGGTGCACAGAGCCTCTGTATATACAGCCGTACGCATTCAGAGCTCCATTCTCAACTTGTGACAATCATGATCTAGGGCTGGACTTCAGAGTGTTCCCATGCTTTTAATGGGAATAGAGCTACAGTTCTGTAGTTGGACAACTAATACAGGTATTGTAAGGAAAGGGAGAAACGCAGGCTTTATACAGAAAGTGGCAATGCCCGGGTTATATTGCAGAACAAATACACTACTTCTGAAGTATAAGCGTAACAGCATGGCTACAAGTACTAATTTCCTTAATAGAGATTTTTTTTTCCTTTCCTTTAAAAAACAAACACACCATGTAAAATCTATAAATAAAGTCGTAAGTGCTTCATTTAAGAGGATATTTCTTTGGCTGCTCTGGGTGCTTGCAAATGATTCAAACTGTGGCGCCTAAAACGAATACGGCCCTACAATTAGTGTTAACCTAAGCACTGAACTCGATCGATAATTCATATTGTTGACCGTGAGCAGCTCCAGGTCGATGATATGTTCCCGTGGCCCTGTTAATGGCTTCACCAGCACAAGCATTGCTGTCACAGGGGTGGTTTGCTGAAAGACAATGAAATAGGACGTTTTTCACCTGGAAATGTGTGACATTCCACACCATCCCACCCGGAGTAATTGTCAAGCTGAAAATGAGCCAACAGTGTGATGTGGCTGCAAAAAAAGCAAATGCTATTTTGGGCTGCATTAATAGAAGCATAGCTTCCAAATCCCGTGAGGTACTGGTTCCCTTCTATTCAGCCCTGGTTAGGATTCATCTTTAGTATTGCGTCCAGTTCTGGGCACCACACTTCAAGAAGGACGCAGACAAGCTGGAGCGTGTTCAGAGGAGGGCAAGGAGGATGGAAAGAACTGGGCATGTTTAGCCTGGAGAAGAGAAGATTGAGGGGAGACATGATAGCACTCTTCAAATACTTAAAAGGTTGTCACGCAGAGGAGGGCCCGGATCTCTTCTCGATCCTCCCAGAGTGCAGGACACGGAATAATGGGCTCAAGTTACAGGAAGTCAGATTCCAGCTGGACATCAGGAAAAACTTCCTGACTGTTAGAGCAGTACGACAATGGAACCAGTTACCTAGGGAGGTTGTGGGCTCTCCTCACTAGAGGCATTCAAGAGGCAGCTGGACAACCACCTGTCAGGGATGCTTTAAGGTGGATTCCTGCATTGAACAGGGAGTTGGATTCGATGGTCTTATAGGCCCCTTCCAACTCTGCTATTCTATGATTCAAAGATGCACATCTGTGTTTGCATCTTTGCAAACACAGGTTTACTAAGAGAGGAGCTGAATTTTGGTAATTTCAGCATCCCTATGAAAATCGTACATATTCCTCCTTGTGAATTGAATTAGTTTTTATGTCACCCCACCAAACTCAGTTGGTAGGAAAAGCAAAAACCGGCTCAGCAATTTATGCAATGTTGTGCCCCAAATTTATTAGAGCATTCAGCTGGAAAGGAAGAAACTGCTCAAAGGCAATTAGACAATTTTTTAATTACAAAATGAAGAAGTGATACAGGAAATAACAAAAATTAACTCAGCTACTTTCAGATAAATAATGGAACTGTTTGGCAGGAGGGAAAGAAGGGGTGAAAAAAAGGAGGAAGAAAACTGTATTTCTGATGGGGTAGAGTTTTTTTTAAATCCAACTCCAAGCTTCCTACATCCAAACTCCTTGCTTATAGAAAGCCAGCATGTCAGGGGAACAGGAGAGCAGAGCAGGCTTCCTGTTCCTTCTAGTTTTCAGTATGCAGCAAATACTTAAGGTAGGAAGCCTTCAAACATGGGATCTTCCACCAGAATTCTGAATTGATACAGTTTTTGTGGGGGGCAGATGGCTATATTTATTTATTTAATTTATTTATTACATTTATATCCCACCTTTTTTCCTCCAAGGAACCCAAGGCAGCGTACATAATCCTCCTCTCCATTTTATCCTCACAACAACAACCCTGTGAGGTAGGTTGGGCTGAGAGTCTGTGACTGGCCCAAAGTCACCCAGTGGGTTTCCATGACCGAGTGGGGACTAGAACGTGGATCTCCAAACTCCCGGTCCAACACTTTAGTCACTACGCCACACTGGCTCTATATCATGTGTTTCTTTTTAAGATGCAGATCAGTTCAAACAAAGGTTGTTGCGGAAATGCGGAGACGGCAATAGTGATCATAGACAAAGTAGACATTTGCATTGGCTGCCTATATGCTTCTGAGCCCAATTCAAGATGCTGGTTTTAACCTATAAAGCCCTACATGGCTTGGGACCACAACACCTGATGGAATGCCTCTCCCGACATGAACCTACCCATACACTGCGGTCAACATCTAAGGTCTGACTCCGAGGGAAGCTCGGAGGATGGCAACAAGGGAGAGGGCCTTTTCAGTGGTGGCCCCCCAATTATGGAATGATCTCCCCAATGAGGGTCACCTGGCGCCAACATTGTTATCTTTTCGGCGCCAGGTCAAGACTTTTCTCTTCTCCCAGGCATTTAACAATGCTAAGTTTGTTTGTTTTTTAATGGACTCCAGAACTGTTGTTTTTAAATGGATACCGTTGTTTTTATACTGTTTATGTTTTTGATGGTTTTAAATTTTGTATACTTTTTAATGTTCACTGTTTAACTTCCGTAAACCGCCCAGAGAGCTTCGGCTATGGGGCGGTATATAAATGTAATAAATAAATAAATATAAAATAAAGTTAACAATAAGTCACCAAAGGGAAAACTGATGAAGGATGACAAAGAGGCCCTGCAAAGAATGTTCTAAAGGCACATTATGCAGCTCTGCCATTGGAGCTGAGCAGGTATGGCATTGTACGTTGCCTGGATGGAAGTCTTGTGCAAATCCAGCAGGACCAAGGCAACTTACTCTCTGTACCCCTATGACAGCTTGCCAAAAGAAAGAGCTGAAGAGCACCTCCTGTTGCACTATAGCACCGCCACTGCACATGGCCAGACAATGGTACTGCAGCTACCCATTCAGCAGAGATCAGATGACACAATTGGGCCAATAGGGTTCTTCCTAATCCCAGAAAGCTGCTGACTCTGGCCTGGCTTGTTGTTCTGAGCAACTGTTTGTACCTGATAACTCCCAGGCCCAGAGAGAAAAGTAACATTAGCAGTAATACTCACTCTCAGAAAGAAGTCTCCGTTTTCATTTCCAGATTTAATCCGGAACGTGTTAATTGTATTGGGGAAAATTGTGGTTGCCTGGATTTGGAAGATATCAGACGGCACGGTTCTCTCTGAGCGGATGCTCATATATTTATGGACAATGGAGTATGGCAGATCTCGACAAAGGGGGTTGGACACTGGGCAAACACAGCGACTGTAAAACAAACCACAATGACTGAAAAACGAAATCTTTCCATGTGCAAAGAGGCGCTCAGCCTCGGTCTCAACAACTATGCTTGTTAAGAAATGGTGCGTGGGTTTCCCTTACTTTTCAGACGCCAGCACGTACGGTTCTTGACAAGGGTTCCTCGGATAACAACGATAGCCGCCGTTGTAATTTGAGCACATTTCATCTTCCCGGCATTCATTACCAAGTTCACATTCGTTTATATCTACATCGGGAAAGACAGGAAGCCAAGGTTTTAGAGTTTTGCTGGTAGAATCCTTCAACCGGAGCCATTTGGATACAGATTTGTACTCGAATTTGCAGGATATCCCAGGATATGGTTCATAGGTACATCACCGCCCTCTTTACCTCCCCAAGACACTATTTTTCACTTGGCTTCAGTTAGTGAAACTTGTGCTTCTAGTGAAAAAGTTAAGTAGGTCCCACAAATTTGAAGCCTGTCTACCCCTGGTAGATAGCAGCTTACTTCGTGTATGCTGGACTCCCAGTTATTTAAAGCCAGGCCTACACAGAGCCTGGCAGATACTTGATTTCTGTCCTCACCACCTCGATTCTTCCAGGGAGCAATACAGGTTTACCAACTCTCTGTGGGCCACATTATGGGACTGGTGTGGTGTGGTGTACACATGTTGTGCAGGGCCTGGTTTGAGTCCATTTTACGCTTTCCATGTTAATAAGAATTGTACCATCGGCCTAATCTACACCAAACAGGATATTGCACTATGAAAGTGGTATATAAAAGGCAGGAGCCACACCCAACAGGATATAGTGGTATGAAAGCAGTCTATGGTATGTATCAATGGGCCCCAATAGTTGTCAGTGCATTTCAATACCGCTACAAAGCAGCAGTGTGGCTCCTGTCTTTTATATACCGCTTTCATACTGCAATATCCTGCTTGGTGTAAATTAGGCCACTGTCACAGACCATCAATGCCCTGTTCCATGAGTGGAAGGGAGAACAGGTAAAATAGCGTTCCCCACTCCTGTGGATTTTTCCACTGCTACCAGGTAAAATTCTCTTTTTTCTCTCAGGCTGCCTCCAGCAAACCAGCCTTAAAACTCTCTGGTCTTCCTTCCTTCTCTCTCTCTCTCTCCTCTTTGTTTCGCTGATTCTTTCTCCCTTTCAGTTATAGGCGTTTGTATCTTAAAATTAGGGTTTCTCCCCTCCTCAACCACAATCAATCAGGAGGGTAGTTTCTTGTTCATTTCTGCAACATAAATATCTATTTCCTTAGTTTTTCCTCTTGAACCTCCTGCAATTTTTCTCTCTTTCTCTTCCTCCGACCTTCTATTCACCCTCTTGCAAACTTCGTAATCTCCTGGCTTTCTGAGGAAAATTCTTGACGTCTACATTCTAACTAAACTTTTAACCTTTCAGCTGAAACTAACCAGCACACGCACACACACACACAAATTTAACATAACACCCACAGACACAACTAAATAAAAAAATGGAGGCCAGTTCTGTTCTTTCACAACCACGGAGAGAGAATCTTGTGACAATGAAGTCTTTTCCGTGCGTATGGCTAGGTGCTTTAAATACTACTACTACTAATATGATGATGATGTTAGCATTAATGATGCAGGTGTGCAACTGAAGAGAGGTACACTTACCTTGACAATTTCTTCCCCTGACTAACTGATATCCATCCGGGCACATGCAAGAAAACCTCCCTGGTTCATTGACACATTGATATTGACACATGAAGTTAGAAGTTCTGCATTCATCAACATCTGCAAAACAGAGACACAGGGCTAATCTACACCTGCAGCCCTTTCTCAATGAAAGAGGCATGCTCCCGAAGGTTCCCTGCTTCTGCGATCGGTACTCACGGGGCACACGCGAGTGATCTTTATCCCAATTACAGGAGTGCCATTGCGGGATCACGTGTGCCCCATTTTTTTTAATGACAACCGAGGGATGCACACCAGCGCAGATATACAGCAACACATAGAATCACAGGATAGCAGAGTTGGAAGGGGTCTACAAAGCCATCGAGTCCAGCCCCGTGCTCAATGCAGGAATCCACCCTAAAGCATCCCTGACAGATAGGAACTCTGTCAAATACGTGCTCCTGCACAGAGATATTTTTTTTTTTAAAAAAAACCTTGGCGGTGAAACACACTGATACCCATGCACACACCCCTCACAGCTAATTGGCTGTTCGCTGCGCCTGGAACTCGTGGTGAACTGCAACAACCTTGCAAGGGGGGGGGCACACTGCAAATGTTCTTTGGAGTGGAAGCGAGAGATTTGATTCATTACGTTTATATCCCGCCCCATTGCCAAAGCTCTCTGGGCGGTTTACAAAAGTTAAAAACAGTGAACATTAAACCGTGTCAAAAGCAGTGAGGGCCATTATGATAAAACTGAGAGATGGACCCGAGAGCACCGCGGTTGCAGGTGAACGTCGTGTGCTCCGTTAGTGACGACTGCGATACAATCCTGCAATAAATGGCTGGCACAGACTCCCACACAGACTGAAGCACCAGCATAAAGTGCTGTAACTAAACCTGAGCGGAAATGGCCGTTCTCTTGCCAGCTCACTTTATCTTTTTTTGTCTTTATCAATGGCTTCCCTCATTTTGACCCAGTGGCTGCTTTTGTGGCCATGGTGCACCCCTCAGCGCCGTTCTGCCCCATCATCCCTTGGAAACAACACTACGCCCAGCACTGGGCAAAAGGCAGGGTACAAATAAAGGTGATGATGTTGTCAACGATAATAATAATACCATCATGAGGCATTTGGGGTGAGAGGAATAGCCACCAGGAAGACTGCGGCTGCTCCAGGTACGCCTCCTTGAAACCTCTGCTCAATTTTGTGCCATCAAAGATTGCTGAAATCCCACCCCTTCCTCACAACCTGAGAGTAGGGCTATGGAAATGGGGGTGGTTGTGGCGGTGATGGAATTGCACCCATTTCCATCCCTGGTACCTGAGATCCTTTAACTGGAGATGCCAGGAAATACAACTGAAACGTTGGGCATGTAACGTACATCCTCTGCACAGGTTGGCCACAATTCAATGCGAAGTCAAGATTGATTTTAACAGGAATGACTTAAGCGGATGCTTGACGCTTCCACTGAAATCGATGGGAGTTAAGTGCTGCACTTGGGTTGGACCTGATGGCCGTGAATATAGCTGTCAGAGTTACTTTAGAAGATTGCTGATAAAACAAAAGGACCTATCAAAAAAGCTCTGGCTAGGGAGGAGGAAGAGAATCTGGAGTCACGTATGTTTCTGGCCCTTAGCCATGTCCAGACTCAACTCAAACGGCCCCATCCCATCCCACGCCCTTTGAGAACCCCACCAATGTAGAAAACCGGCACTCACCATCACAGCTGATTCTGTCTGGGCTTAGCTCAAAGCCTTGATTGCATTGGCACAGGAAGGAACCCACAACGTTGTAGCACAGCTGTGCACACGGGTTGCTGGTCTCACATTCGTTGATGTCTATGAAGGAAACATGAAAAGTCTTTATCTGCAGCTGGGTCTTCTCCTGTGGTGTATTTAGGTGCATTCACTAGATGGTTTGTGGGCACTTTGTTATTTATGTAGCTCAGGAACTACGAGCCATCTCCCCAGGCTCCTTCGGGCAGAGATTTCCCCCCAGCCCTGCTGTCTCTTACAAGTGGAGGCAGAGTTTGGTACTTTGCGCACAACGGACTTCACAATTATAGGCATTATGAGTGAAACCTGAAAGCAGGGGTGTTAAATCTCTTTCAACTCAAGGGTGGAATTCTATTTTGGAGATGCCGTTGGGATCCACGCTGCAGTTGTGGATGGGGCCAAAGGCACAGAAGGCCCAAGAGCCAAACCGGTGGGCCAAAACACAAAAAATACCAGTCGTAGAGCTCCATCAGACGAACATTTTATTGCACGTTTGTTACTGAGCACTCATGGATTTTCATGGGTGCCTCTCACGATGTTGTCTACCTCTTGCCCCTTCTAGCCTTCTTCGCGCCACAAAAAAACATCCCAGTAAGTCCGACTTATTTTTAACAACGGAAGTTGCTATGTCCTGCTGTGTGCAGGAGAAGCAGCGCAAGCAAAACGGCCCACTGAATGGGCCACGTGCATGTTGTTTACTTCCTCTTTCGAAAGCGGAAGTAATGAGGGACAATTGCGGAGGCGGAGAAGCGACAGTAAGCCAACGCGATTTCCCCCCTTGAGATGACGTAGTACTTCAGGTTAAAGCTCTTACTGCTTATAAGTAACCCTTAGGAGAGACATTTCAACCTTTAATGGTGGGGAAAATGGAACAAACCCCACAAAACCAAACAACCAGTGGTTAGGGGAGAAGGGGAAGAAGTCATGGTGATCTGGAGAACATCAGATGGATGGATTGGGACTCTAGGTGTGCCGTATTAGGCCCGGGGCCCCAAGGTTTGGCATCCCTGCACTAAGAGAGATATTGAGTAGATAAAACTTGGGTTTTACAGGGGGTGGAGTTTTGCAAGCCATGCTTGATTTCTCATGACACTGGGGGACTTACTAGGATAAGTGGGATCGCGATAAGTCATGAAACTCCCTTTCCCAACCATATGTCCCCCAGAGGACTACAACTCCCGTAATCCTAAACGAGATGCAGCAGACTACTAATCCCATGGGGGAGTGATGGGAATTGTAATCCAACACATCTGGAGGATGCTAGGTTGGGTAAGGGAGTTTCAGACTTTGAAAAAGCGTTGTGGTCCTGGTGTTTGCCAGTTATGTTGTCTGTGGACCCGGAGTCTTTTGTGCAAGCTGCAGCTGGGATCACATGGAAGGAAAAGCTGCTGAGTGTTCCTGAAGGTGTCTGAATTCTGGAGGTGAAGGAACACACTACATTTTTAGAGCAGTGGGGTTGATCCAGAGGTGCCTTCTCTGTGTTCAACCTAAATGTACTACTCCGTTGCAAAGGGTCAAATTCTGGGGGGGGGAAATGGTTGCAAATTTCAAGCAGAATCTGGCTGTGCACAGTGCTGATTGGTTGCCTCTCTGTGATGTCATCAAAAAACCCTCCCCACGCCAATCCCCAGAGCAGCTTAGCATTTTATTTATTTATTTAATTAATTATTATCACATGTATTTCCTGCCTTTTTCCCCTCCTTAAGGAACTCAAGGTGGCATACAAAACCCTCCTCCTCTCCATTTTATCCTCCCAACAACAACCTTGCGAGTTAGGTTGGGCTGAGAGTCTGTGACTGGTCGAAAGTCACCCGGTGAGCTTCATGGTCAAGTGGGGTCTAGAACGTGGATCTCCCAACTCCCAGTCCAACACTCTAGCCACTACACCACAGTGGGGTGTGTTTCTTTTAACAAAAGTTATCCTTTAAAAAGAAATTATAAATGCATTTCTCTGTTCCTCCTTAATCTTATTCAGTCATATTTTTAAGGGATACTTTCCGTTAAAACACTTTTAAAAGTAAAACAAGGATGCCCAGCCAATCTGGAAAATAAGGCAACGGAAAGGTGGATGAACCCAATATCGAGTTTGCTGATATGAACACCTGTCATTTCAGCTGCAAAGCTGGGCTCACCCCATGCTTAGTTATATTGCATCCTGCCTTTATCCAGGCTTTTGCAGATGTTAGCAGGGAAACTTAACATTGAGATACGGCTGTTTTGATTTGCTCAGGCATATGGTGGATTCTGCAGTTGATTCAATATGGTCACAACAGTCATGGAAATAGAAAGATTCAAGACTGCCTTTAAATTTTGCATTGCTGCTGTTTTTATCTGGTTGAGCTTTTATATTGTATTTTATATTATGGTTTTATACTGTTGTTTTATACTTTGAATGTTTTTAATTTTTGTGAACCGCCCAGAGAGCTCTGGCTATTGGGCGGTATAGATATGTAATAAATAAATAAATAAATAAATAAATCACACCAGTTATTACAAAATGCATTTGATGTTTTCTTTTACTTTCTCATTTTTATTGGGAGTGGCAGGTACTATCCTGCAAGGGGGGAAACCCCCACACACAATTTCCACATTTTTGTACCAAGAAAAAGGGACAGGGCTGTCATAAACCATGCTAGGCAAATTAATATCAAAATATGCACCTGTGCTAATTATTTACCTCTTTTAAAGCAGAAAGTTCATTGAACATGTAAAACATGGTCTGCAGGGATGGCATGAGTATTAACATACTGCATTGTGGCTGGATATGAAGATCATTCAAATGAAGGACATGATCCAATTACAGTTAAGTACATTTAAGTCCCATTGATTTCAATGGGAATGACTTATACAGATGCTAACTCTTCCACTAGTATCCATGGGACTCTGAAGTGCTCAGAATAGGCTAGAAAGCTATCTGCAAGATGGATTTTTATCCAGAATTATCTGATTATTTTCCATATGTGTTCTGAGTTTGCAAACTATGTTTCTGCAAGTAACAGTGTAGCAGGTTCCTCTCTATTCGGCTCTGGTTACGCTTCATCTAGAGTATTGTGTCCAGTTCTCGGCTCCACAATTCAAGAAGGATGCAGACAAGCTGGAGCGTGTTCAGAGGAGGGCAACCAGGATGATCAGGGGTCTGGAAACAAAGCCCTATGAAGAGAGACTGAAAGAACTGGGCATGTTTAACCTGGAGAAGAGAAGATTGAGGGGAGACATGATAGCACTCTTCAAATACTTAAAAGGTTGTCACACAGAGGAGGGCCAGGATCTCTTCTTGATCCTCCCAGAGTGCAGGACACGGAATAATGGGGTCAAGTTAAAGGAAGCCAGTTTCCATCTGGACATCAGAAAAAACTTCCTGACTGTTAGAGCAGTACGACAATGGGATCAGTTACCTAGGGAGGTTGTGGGCTCTCCCACACTAGAGGCCTTCAAGAGGCAGCTGGACAAGCATCTGTCAGGGATGCTTTAGGCTGGATTCCTGCATTGAGCAAGGGGTTGGACTCAATGGCCTTGTAGGCCCCTTCCAACTCTGCTATTCTATGATTCTATGAGTCTAGGAGGAAGACAACATGCCTGAGTAAATGAGGGCTAAGAGAAACAAACGGTTAGGGCAGGATTATGTAACTTTTTTGGTCCGTGGGCACATTTGGCAATTTGAGAAGCTGTCCTGGGCACTATCACAAAATGGTTGAGATGGAGGCGTGGCAAAAGACAAGTAAAATAAAAATGGCAGGCAGATGTCAAAGGGTGGCAGCAGGAGAGCTAGTGAGTGCTGTCCCACTTAAAGTGTGCCCACTGGCCCACAAAAGGTGAAAAAGGGAAGATAGTTTTGCCTCCTCTTTCACCATTTGCTCCATCCCAGTTCCACCAAAACATTTCTTTTGATAGTGCCTGGCACACCAATAGCTAGAATTAGGAGTTCAGGGATGTGGGATTTTCACCTGCTCAATCTGGTGAGACAATACCAGAATATTAAAAAAAAATCTTTATAACTTTAAGGGCTAGAAACTGACCCTTTTTAAAAACAAACGAACAAGCCAAAACACTAACAAAATGAAAATCCACAACATTCCACACCTATTAACTGCAACTGTTTCTTGAGCACAGTCTTGCATCCAAAGTTGCTGACTTTTTCAAGGAATCCAAAACTTTATTTTGGCCATTTTTTTACTAATTGGTTTTGCAGCGGTTCCATCACTCTTTGCTGTAGAGACAATTGAATATTTGTAACGGATTGTTCTGTATATTTTAAGTTGTTGGTTGTTTTACTATGGTTTTAATTTTTGTGAACGGCGCAGAGAGCTTCGGCTATTGGGCGGTATAAAAATGTAATAAATAAATAAATAAATAAGAGTGATGGCTAATACTATAGGGCTTATTTTGTCAGAGTTGCTTTTTCACCTTTTAATAGGTTTGGTTTTAAATGCATGGTTGTAAAGGCAGGCTGGGTGGCCCAAAGCATTTTCTTGAGTAATGGAGGATGAATTTAGTAAGAACTTAAACGCCTGTTGTCTGATTCATCTGCCAAATCCCACAAGTCCAGAACCAGGGCAAGCTACGATTCCAGAGCCATAAGACAATCACACATACACTGCATGTGCCTACGTGGGGTGGGTGGGGTGGGGTGGGGGCTGGCAACTGGGACTGCAAGCACTGAGCCGATGAAAAAACGAGAGCCAAGCTCTGGTGCTACAAAACAATCTTTTTCTTTAGTCTTTAATGATTTGTTCGATCTGCTCTATGTGTTTTGGAAATACATCCTTTTTCAGGAGCTGAGGAAAAACGCACTTTACTGCGATTTCACGAACATTAGCAAAATATTAAAACAATGAAACCTAAATGCAAAAAAAAAAAAAAAAAAGCAGTTCTCGGCTTGTTGGCTTTCCCCACCGAGCTCTGTAGTATCTCAAAACTCTCTTCCTCCAGGAAGCCCCCTTCCCCAATTTATGCACATTCACTAGACCAGCGTTTCCTAAGCCGGTGCCCTCCAGATGTTTCGAACTAAGATGTTTCTACCATACCTGACTGTTGGCTATGTTGGCTGGGGCTGATGGGAACTGTTGTCTAAAACATCTGGAAGGTACCAGGTTGGGGAAGGATACATTAGGCCACCTGTGTGGTCCACACCTGCATAAATTGTAGACTAGTTGCAATGTTGTCCTGTTGGCTATGTGCTACCTCCAGTATTGGAGGCAGTAAGTCTGTGTGCACCAGTTGCTGGGGAACATGGATAGGAGGGTGCTGTTGCACTGTGTCCTGCTTGTGGGTCCCTGGTCGACAGCTGGTTGGCCACTGTGTGAACAGAGTGCTGGACTAGATGGACCCTCGGTCTGATCCAGCACGGCTCTGATTATGTTCTTCTTATGTGCAAAGCCTATGTATGCACAGACTGTACCCACGTAGAAACTGTTCAGATGGTCTTTTGAATGTGGACTGCATGACGCGGTAAACAAACAGGATGTCTCCTGCGGTTTCTCCCCTTATTCCGTTTCAAAATAGATCAGAGAAAAGCTGGAATAAACCCTGAATGGCGCGAAATCGGCAGCATGTAAAGCTGGCCTTGTGCTATGAAGTTGCTGAGGAAGGGAGGAAGGACTTTACACAGAGGGAGGAGAGGGCAAAATGCCTCCCTGCAACAAAGGGAGGCAGATCTGATCCCCAAGTGTCTACTCAGAAGTAAGTCCCATTATGTTCAATGGGGCTTACTCCCAAGTGTGCTGAGGGTTGCAAACTTACAGCACAAACTTACTTCTACTCAGAAGTAAGTCCTGGGGGCTGCAAGGAAACAGACAAAAACAAGACATTTCCCCCACCCACTCCTTTGCACACATGCCCAGAGAGGGAAGGAGGCGCTCCCTCAGTTCAACCATGTCTGCCGTTTAAAGGAGCCTCAGGAAGCAGCAGGATCTTCCGCCTTGTCACCTCTCTCTTCCCAATGTAATCCAACTCATACCAATCACGCCAAAGAACCAGGAAGCACAACAGCGCTGGATAAACAACGGGATTTCCCTTAATGTAGAGACACTCCAATATATGAGAATTACTTTTAGCTAATTTAAGGCACAATCCTATGCATTCTTAGATAGAAAAAAGTCCTACTATTCCCAGTGATCTCCAGCCAGCCATGCTGGGAGTTGTGGGACGTTTTATTCTGTCTGAACATGCACAGGATTGCAGCCTTAATAACTGCTGTTAAACTAAACTGCGTTGGTGGATTATCTTTTTTTAAAAAAAGTATTTTAACTGTTGGTGTTAAAATTGGTTGTTATGATTTCTGGTTGTAATTTGTACATTCAACAGTAAACGTAACTTGAAATTTCTTTAATGTGCTCATAGCAATAGGCTGTTTCCATGCCAATGGTGGATTAAAAAATCTAAATTAAAAATGATTCATCTTATTTATTTACGTATTAGACGACTTTTAATCCACCAGGGACTCTCATGGCAAGGAACAACAATGAGAACAACAACAATTAAAATCAATAAAGCAAATTAACCAAAGGAACAATGATGAATGGAAAATGTGCGGCAGATAAAACCACAAAGCACATTAGCGACAGAAAGTCTGTCTAAATAAAAAGGCCTTCACATTTCATTTAAATGAATCAAGAACTTGAATCTGATGAACTAATTTTGGCCTGCTCAGACTAGCTGCCTGTATGTTTCCAAGCATGGTTCATGGTGCTGGTGTTAACCTATAAAGTCTTACATGGTTGGGAGGCAGCAACAAGGAAGAGGGCTTTCTCAGTGGTGGCCCCCAATTATGGAACAAACTCCCCGTCGAGGCCTGCCTGGGGCCCAGTACTGCTATATCTTCAGTGCCAGGTTAAGACCTCTTCTCCCAGGCATTTGGTAGCATGCGATGCGGTTTTAACCTGGTCCTGGATTTTTCTTATTGTTGACTGTTTGAAATTGTTTTAGATATATGTGTGTCTTGTGTGTTTGTGCTGTCTGTTTATATTTGTGTGTATGTAGATGTTTTTTACACTATGTGTAATGTATTTTAATGTTTTTTAAACCGCTCAGACAGCTTTGGCTATTGGGTGGTGTAGGACCGTAATAAATGAAGTGAAATAAATTAAATAAATGATTCTATAACATAGGAAGCTGCACTACACCAATATTGTCTGTTCTGACTGGCAGTAGCTCTCCAGAGCAGTGGAGGCTGGTGGCTCTGATGTCGGGGTGTGTGTGTAATCTGCTCCAGGTTTCGTCAGAACCAGTTAGAAATCTAAAGGAGCTATCCAAGGTGCTTGAATAGCTGCTTTAGAATTCTGACTGAAACCTGGAGCGGATTCACTGCCCCACTGACACTGGAGCCAACAGCCTCCACTGCTCCAGGGTCTCAGGTGGAGGTTTTCCCCATCACTGTTCTAACTGGAGATATCAGGGACTGGACTTTACACCTTCTGCATGCAAAGCAGATCCTCTCCCACTGAGTGACTGAAAAAGCCTGTTCTGAAAGACTTCCCAGTATAAGAGATGGTGGGATGGTTCATCTAGAAGCAAACAAAGAAATAAGTCTTGGGCTTCAACGTTCTTTGTAAAGAGCCCTTTTGTGGACAAAAGCCATTTAGAGAGATGGCATTGTATGTAAAAGGGCTGCAACCAATGTTAGTCTAACTCAAGTCCAACTCATTTCAATGAGTCTACTTTGAGTGGTAGTATTTATTTAATTAAACTACTTATATATTGCTTGGTATCATAAGGCTTCTAAAGGAGCAATCCTACGGACTGTGTCCTCGATGACTGGAAGTCCCTCAACTCAGAAGCTTCCAGTTTAGAGTGGGAGGCATGATGGAGGCAATCTTTGCCACCCCATCCTTCTGCCCTGTATTTTTTGCTAGATGGGCTTTTTGCCCATTTAGTAATGGTGCTTCGGAAGGGGAGGGAAGAAGGATGGAGAGGCCTCAGAATAGTTTGTATTGTGGCCAATTCAATCTCTTCCCCCCCGTGTCCCAAAACACCCCTTTCCCCCCACTCCAAGGTTACTTATCCAACCTTGGAGTCCCAGCCGACGTGGGGTCGGGTGGATCATCAACTCCTCCTTCCGAGGTCGGAGTGCTATTTCTGACCTTGAAGGGAGGAATAGCCACTATCCTATGGTCTTCAGGCAATGTCTGGAGGCCTCAGGATTGCTCCTTAAGGGGTTTCCATAAGAAATTCATAAAATACAATGTAATACACTGTTGGTCGTGGGACACTGAATACATGTCAAGATTTGCCTTTTCTAAAAACATTCCATTTATTCAGTTTCAGTAAGGCCATGCTATCTGATCAATTAAACCAGAGGTGGGGAACCATTTTCGGTTCTTTTGTGGACCCCATTCAAACAGACACACACACACACACACACACACACACACACACACACACACACGTCATTCATACACACCCACCCACAATCCACTGATCCACACACACAAAAATACATACATGCTGAGCTGGCTTTGCCTTTTCCAACAGCTTCCTTGCCTTTTCCAATAGCTTTAGGAGCACCCCTGAAACCAGCAACCCAGTCTCCCTTTCTGAGGAGATTTAACCCTTTGATAAATCGACTAAAAACTCAAATAAATTCCAATTGATTTAAACCAGATTCCATTCCTAAGTTTAAGAAGTAACAAACACATTGCACAGACAGGAGCAGCTTGAGAATAATACCATAACCACTAAAATATATTTAGTAATCAATCAACATTAAAGAAAAGGCTGAATGCCATCCAAGTCCACCATTGTCAGTATAAGACCAGACATTTGAACTGGTCTGGGTGCAACCTTTCTCACTCCACCTGACTGCTCAGGAAGTTCTATAAAAGAAAAGACAGAGAAAACCACACATTGAGGGAACTGTCAGCGTGGTTTTAGTACTTGCTTTCATGGATTTGACCTCTTGAAGCTCCCATCGGTTATTAATCCAATCTCAACAGGATGGGACTTCTATGCTATTTCCATTTATTCGGCCAGACAATTTTGGCAGCGCAGTCCAGAGGTGCCCTTTTTTGCAGAACGTTACTGAAAGGTGCTTACCTGCGCAGGTGTGGTTGTCGGCTGTTAACTGAAAACCGGCGTTGCACTGGCAGTAGTAGGAGCCAGGAGCGTTGACGCACCGATGATGGCAAAACGGAGGGATCATGCAGTCATCTACGTCTGGGTTGGCATAAGAGCACATTTTTTAAAATAATAATAATAATAATTCCATTTGTTTTCTGATCTTAGTTTGGAGTGATAGAGCAGGGATGAAAAAGAAGGGGACCATAGAATCATAGAATAGTAGAGTTGGAAGGGGCCTAAAAGGCCATCGAGCCCAACAAACCATATAGACTGTGAGCCCATAAGTGAGACATGAATCTGTTTTTCTTTTTAAAAAAGTGGAGTTAGGGAAATACAGGTGCTCTGCTCAGCACCCTTAGTCAGAACAGGGGTTACGGGCTACGAATGTCAGCGCATGTCAACAGCCAAGGGCATCTTCATTTTCCAGTGCAGTACTTACCGATACACTGGTCTCCTCGCTTCTGATATCCGGCTGGACATTGGCAGGTGAATGATCCTCTTAAGTTGACGCATATCTGATCTGACCTACAGGTGTGTGTGCCTGCTGCACACTCATCAATGTCTTCAAGGAGCAAAGAAACAAGAAGGGCGGCATGGTTAAGGACTGTGGAAAGACGGCCCTAACTTTTCTATTCTTCCCCGAAATGTGCTTTAAGAGATAAACAAAGGCAGCACAACCCCATATCCAAAGTTTGATTCATGCTGTTTGCTGGTGGGACAGTACAATGGCTTCTTTCCTTTCCTTGGATCCCAGGCTGCAATGATACTGGCTTCCCTCCAAGGCAATATACGGTGACTTCCAATAGGATTTACCCACCCATGTGATTTCTTCATTCAAATCTTATTGGAGCAGTGTGGGATCTAGGCATGGATAAATGGTAGCCCTGTCCCTCCAGTAATTAACAGGTCAGGCCTAGAGATCATATAATAGCAGAGTTGGAAGGGGCCTACAAGGCCATTGAGTCCAACCCCCTGCTCAGTGCAGGAATCCACCCTAAAGCATCCCTGACAGATGGTTGTCCATCTGTGAAGGCCTGGGGGAAAAAACAGAAAAATTCAGGAAAAAAACTGGTATTTTCTTGTTTTTTCCCCAAAGCCTTTTTGGTCCCTCCCCCCCTCCAAAATTGGAAAAATTGAAAAAAAAAATAAAGAAAAAAAAGATTATGGGATGTTTTATTTTAGCATGATGAATAAAATGTTTAAGACAAGGTGTTCAGATATTTACTTCTCCAAATGATTTCTAAAAACTATGTACAGTATCAGATTATTACAATTTCTGTGCACCGAGGACAAGCAAGTCCTAGGCTGCAAACTGAGACTACAACTCTCAAATGCAAGAGCAAGATGCATTTCTGCCTCTAGGGGACACTGCCATTGAAGCAGAGACTGAAACTGATAGTGATAGTTATAGGTCAGAAAATGAGTCTGATTAAATTTCATACATATTCATTGAATCTTAGTCCCCCCCTTTTTTTCTCAGTTCTTTTTATGGGAATGGGTGCTTTATGTCTTAACACTGGAGGACTAGTGGAGACATAAATATTTTTCTTTGTTACTAATGTTGACGGTGTCTTCTGTTGTTTTTAATTGTTTTTGCCTACTCGTCATAAATTGGCAAAACCAAAGAGGTTCCTTACAGTTCAGGAGCTTGTAGCTCCATTGGTTACCAAAAAATAAAATTTAAAAAATTTAAAAAGTAAATTAAATTGAATAATAATAATTTATCCACCTCTCCCTCTGGATCAAGGCAGGGAGCAACATAAAATACAAAATATTATAAAATACATAAAACTGATTAAAACATATAAAAACTAATACACTATTAAAATAACAGCCACATGTCTTAAAATTCGACTGGGTAGGCCTGCACTTTTAATATACCAAACGTAATAATTTTTTGCCAGACCAACTTGGACATAATTACATTTTATGTTCGCAAAGTAATAAAGCGGCTTTCAATCTGTAGAAAGTGCTAATATTGCATTATTTCAATTTTCACAAAAAATTCCGGTTTCCCCCGGAAAAAAAACCCAGTTTTTTCCCCCCATGGCTTCAAAATTTCCAGAAATTTTACATCTCTAGACTCAGGCCATCTGTCTACTTCCACTCTTACATAAGCAAAGACAATGGGTTATTCTGTTGGTTTTCATGCCATCAAACGCACCACAGATCATTAACATAACACCCTAACGGAGGCAGCGATTCTGCGAAAGACTTTTGTGGTCCAGTCACGTGCCTGCAATGGCGCAGTAGCATGTTTTGAAGTGCAGGCGCTAAGAGGACATAGCCACGCCCCCAAGGAGAATCCAAAAATGCAGACTGCTGTGCTGATCCATATCAACAAACCAGTTCTAGCCATTCTCCTCTCCACCAGTGGCAAGTCTCTTGTAAAGCCAATAGATCTTGCGTGCCCATTCTAAATCAAGCCATCCCAAAATACTTTGTATTACAACAGGGAGCAACAGGAGAAATTCATTTCCACCCAGTAACAGTGAGGATAGCAGGTAAGCTCAGAGCAGTGGAGGCTGTTGTCTCCGATGTCAGTGTGGCGGTGAATTCACTCCGGGTTTCCGTCAGAACTCTAAGTGCAGAAGCTCCTTTAGAGTTCTGACTGAAAAATGGATGGATCCACCATTCCACTGACATCGGAGGCACCAGCCTCCATTAGCTCAGAGGAAGCAAGGAATTCTGAGGTGGGTGGCAAATGATGGCAACATTCCTGCTGATCAAAAAGTGCCGGAGCTGCATCCTGGTGAAGCCTACCTTCACCACACCTCCACTTGTTTGGACTTTGTCATTCTGATTTGTTTATTTACCTAAGAACACAAGAAGAGCCCCTGTTGGATCAAACCAAGGGTCCATCTAGTCTAGCACTTGACATTGTTCACTACACGTTAATTTGCCCTCTGCATAGGGACCCAAGAGAGAGGGAGATTCCTGAAACCCTTGTTAACCGTGGATACAGGAATGCCCTTGCTGAAACAGTTCTTTTTCTTCTGAGTGATACCAACAGTTATGTGACACATAAAGTGGGCTTGGCCTTAGCTAGACCTAAGGATTATCCCAGGCAAATGGAGGGGTCGTCCCTGCCTGTTCCCGGGATCCCGTGTGTGTTATTTGGATGCACAGGGATGATCCCGGGACAATCCTGGGATATAGGCCTGGTCTAGCCATGGCCTTTGTTTGCACTGGCAGCAAAAAAAAAATAAGGGAGAGAGAACTAGACAAAATTGCCATAAACTGCCATGGAGATTCAGACCGCTGAGTGAAAGCTGAGTTTAGTCATGGTAAATTTCAAGTTATCTGTGTATTTTCGAGGTATTTGTATTACCTTATATATGGATGGATGCTTTCTTTTGATGTATTTGTCATAGCCTTTGGCTAGTACAATAAACTTTGGATTGATTGATTGATAAAGCCTGTTAGTCTAGCATTCTGTTCACACAGTGACCAACCAGCTGCCCATGGGAAACCCACAAGTCATATATGAGTACAACAGCATCCTCCCGCCCATGTTCTACATAGGCACACTGCCTCTGATCCTGGAGCTAGTATAGAGCCACCAGGACTAGTAGCCATTGATGGCCTTCTCCTCCAGGAATTTATCCAACCCCCTTTTAAAGCCATCCAAATTGGTGGCCCTCATTTATTCATGGAACATGTACCCCACTTTTCTCCCTACTACCTGGGATCCAAAGCACTGAACACTACTATTATAAAACAAACCAAATGTATATAAAATCTACCTGTACATGTTGATCAATGAAATTAAAAACAAAACAGTCAAAGCAATAATATCTAGACCAGATGTTGGGGTGAATGAAGGCAGGGAGGGTTTGGGATCACATCTGCTCGTTCTGTCCCACCATCTTCATGGTCATCTGATCCTCTCTATAGAGCCTTTGCACAATCTATGCACAAAGTTGCATTAATGTGCTCAGGTTTTGGTTGGGGGCAGCAGGTGCAACCCCACCCCTGCCTAAATTCTCTCAGGTCCATCAGTCATCTGCAGAGAAGTATGGAAAATGGACAAAATACGGCTCTTCCCCGAAATCTTACTGATATGACCTTTGGATTAATGAAATATTTTAGGGATCCACCATTTGCCTTTGGATACATGGCACAGTAGTGGATTGGGATACCTTTGTTTTTTCTACCCCCCCACAACACAAAAAGATTTAACACACTGTATCACTGTACTGGGTTTGTGTGTGGCTTTCCAGCCATGTGTCTGTTCTACTCTGATGCAATGCTGTGACATGACTTTCTTCTGGCACTCGGCACCAACTGGAAGTCTCTAAGCTGAATAAACAAATTCCTTAAAACTAGTTTACAAATCCCAGTTGAACTCTCCACATTTGTTCAGGAACTGGGGACGGGTGGCAGATTCCGGGTGGGGCCATGGAACAGAAAAAAAAATGGATTCTTTCTCATGCAAAATGAAAACAAAGTTGACCGCAAGACTCAAATCACAAATAGAACCAACTGTTTTGACTTTATTCTTTAAGCTCAGCTGCCCCCCACAGCCCCACCAAGCACATTCAAATACCCAAATACTTTCCAACATGCTTCCTTTCTATCTGACAGCTCAAACAGAAGGCTGTTATCAGTTCTTAAAAGCTGGCTTGCTGCTAGAAAAGTACACAGATGAAGATGGATAGGTGGAATGCACATTTTTAAAAAATTAATTAGCAAAATGCCTGTCATTCTGGCAGGTATGTGTGCATGCCGACTCCAGATTTTTGAGGGCTCCAGATTTTTTGAGGGCTCCAGATTTTTGAGAGTTCCAGATGGAGCAAGGCACACAGGTCATCCAGATACTGTTTACTTCTAGGGTGACCATATGGAAAGGAGGACAGGGCTCCTGTATCTTTAACAGTTGTATAGAAAAGGGAATTTCAGCAAGTGTCATTTGTATGCAGGCAGCACCTGGTGAAATTCCCTCTTCATCACAACAGTTAAAGCTGCAGGAGCCCTGTTTAGCATGACTAGATGCATGCATACAAATGACACTTGCTGAAATTTCCTTTTCTGTACAACTATTAAGATACAGGAGACCTGTCCTCCTTTCCATATGGTCCCCCTATTTACTGTACTATGGCGAGATGTACCACCTTTCCCCAACCGTTGTCTGAACAGGGCCACAAGTGCTCTCTGGGGTTTCAGGCAAGATTTCTTTCTTAGCCCTACCTGAACCTGGAACCTCCTGAATGCCAAGCCCACCCTCTATCACTGAGCTAAGGGCCCTGAACTATGGGACCATTCAGTCAATCACAGGCAGAATTTTCATCATCCCCACACAGCTGTCACCATGAAATCCCATCACACACTGCAACAAGGATGACCATTATTACCACCCATAAGACTTCAGTCACAAACATACACAACACATTAGCAAACTTTTCTTATAAGCAATCATGGAAATCTGATTTAAGAAAGTGCTTTCCATATGGTCTTGCTATCCAATGAGGTTCACGGGTTGGTAAAAAAATAAGATTAAGAAGATGTTTTCATAGGGGGATGCAACTGCAATGACACCCCCCCCCATTACAACAGAATAAAGATCAGCTTGCATTTCACTAGGTTTGCTATTAGCTACACTCCAGTGATTCCTCCTCATTTGCCAAAAATGTACCCAATGCAAAGTGATTTATACTGTTTTGTCCCTTCCGTTGCTGACTTTGGCAGGACGCTCTTCATTCTGTGCTGAAATTCTGGGTGAGCTGCTTTGAGCTCTCAAAAGACCCTTCTTTGAAGCAAGCTGCTCTTTCAAGTCGTCCGCGGTAGCCTACTCCTCAGGGCTCATTGTCTGGGGCCACCGGGTCCATCACTGGAACCTCCGTCCTAAAAACACATGGGCTTGAACATTCAGTCCCATGGATTTCATTGGAACTTGCTTCCCTAAGCCAGCGTGCTTAGGGTTCCTCTGCTTTGGTTCCTCTGTTCTATACTTACATGCCTGGCTTTGTTCCCTCTGGCTGTGACTCATTCTTCCCAGAACCCCTGACTCATGCTGCTCACTCCCTTATGTAACATTTTAATCTCCACAGTTTGCTTCCTACAACCAGATAATCACAACAGCGCTCGGTATTTCAGTGCGGTTCCCACCAGCCGTTTACACTTCAATGCAATTATTCCTTCAGCACAGCTCTTTTATGTAACAAGCCACAGGTTGCCTTGATGCCCTTTTAAACCTGTGTCAATCTGGAGCCCATGGTTACAGAGCAATGTAGCCGACCAATCCAAGCATGTGCCGCATCTCATTACTCTTGGTCACTGGCTGCAAGGCTGGAAAAATCCAAGGCCTAGTTGCCCAGGGACCTGGCAATCTGGTGCCTAAAATGTGTTCGATCAGAGACAGGAACCCGACGTCATTGCCACACGCGGTGCCAAAGGCCAGTTGGGCGATAGCCCCAGCCAAAGCGAAAACTGTAGTAGCCAAGAGGCAGTATGCAACTATGTCGTTCCGTTAGCGCACATGACGTTGGGCTAGAAGGAAATATTAACTATGCACAAGAGAAGTATCCAATAGAAGTTATGTGGTTGCACAACCGTGGTTGCACAAGCAGTTTTGTGTTATGCTCGTGCAACATGTTTGGATTAGGCAACTGCTTTGCACCTGTTGCGCAACTGCTTTGTATAACTGGTTGCGCAAGAGTAATGGGTAACCACTTGCCCAATGGAAAGGTTCAGCCAAGCTCCGCTAGCGCTATTTGAGTTGGCGGAATGTCACCATTGGATACCGCCCTAGAAATCCAACAGTGGCAATTGCTACAGGTCTACACTTAATATGCGATGGGAGAAACCAAATCCCAATCTTCTCGAGGGACATCAGTTTGCAGTCTTTGGGCCATAACAATAAAGGCCCTGCTCCATTTATATGCAAAGAACACGCTCTAAACCTGAGCTATGGCTTCTCCATTTTGTGTTTTTTTTTAATGTCCTAACAGCACATGCTTACCTAAAAATGACCCCCTGCCCCATTTCCTCTAAAATGTACATTTAGGACTGTAGCTTAAAACACCTCCAACATGCTTCCAGTGTTAGAAAGCAGATATGACATTGGGATACACCAGCGTAGTATGAGGAATCAACCATTCTATGGATGAAGAAATGTATTGCCTGCCACCTGAGCTGCAAGAGGTAGTTTCCTTCGTCTCCCCATTATAAAGAAGTGTTCATTTCAAGGTGGCTGATGAAGGTTGGTGTCTAAGGGACGTGCCCTTTGGTACATGCCTGGTAGCCATGGACTAAGCTTGGGTACTTGCTCTGAAACAAAAGCCTGATGGGAATAATAATAATAATAATAATAATAATAATAATAATAATAATAATTTATTTCTTACCCACCTCTCCAATTGGATTGAGGCGTCGAACGACAGCGAATATAAAACACATAAAAACTGATTAAAAACATAGTATACATGATTAAAACATCCTTAAAACATTCTAAAATTCCACTGGATAGGCCTGCCGGGAATCTTGCAGCATGCATATCTCCCCTTATAATAGATCATTTTATGGGGACTAGCATATTTGAAAAGCAACAAAGAGTCTTGCGTCACCTTCGAGGCAGCGTGGTGTAGTGGATAGAGTGTTGGACTAGGTCTCAAGAGATCCAGGTTCTAGTCCACACATGGCCATGAAACTCACTGGGTGACTTTGGGCCAGTCACTGACTCTCAGCCTAACCTATCTCAAAGGGTTGTTGTTGTGAGGATAGAATGGAGAGGAAGAGGATTTTGTATGCCATCTTGGGTATCTTGCAAGAGGAACAAGGTAGGATATACATATCAATCAATCAATCAATCAATCAATCAATCAATCAATCAATCAAGGCCAACGTGTTTATTGTGGCATAAGCTTCCGTGAACCAGACCTCACTCTATGAAAGCTGATGGCACAATAAATTTGTTCGGCTTTATGGTGCCTTAAGACCATAAGGCACCATAAAGTCTGCAACAGACTAACACGGCTACCCCTCTGGAAACTGGTAATGTTTTAGTTATTTTGTCTTTGGGGGTGGTGGGGGGTGGAATTGCATCTGAGTAATATGAAGAATGGTGCTGTAGCTTCCACCTCCACCCCACTCCAATAAATTTCCTCTGCTCACCATGCAGTCTTTGCTTTGAAGGACAACCCTTTGAAGAGTGCTGGCAAATTATGTATTTGTCTACTGTTTGGGGAAAGATTTTCCAAGAGCCAAAGGAAATCCATTAATCATACCATATCTACTCCTTGTGACAACTATACTTTAGGTGATGGCCATGACATGTCCTTTACAGTTCTTCCCCCCTTATATTTCTTACGGCTAAAGCCAGGCTCAGCTGCCATTCAGTTCCTAGATCCTCCCTTGATCCCTCCGTACATTTTGGAGCAAAATTAGTAACCTTGCAAATCCCTTTGCTTTCCTCCCTACATTAGCAAGCTATCTGCAATCTCTGTCAAAGACTCTCTCTCTCTTTTTTCTTCATTTCCCTTGCTACTTCCTTCCATGTTTGGAATGTTGTGCATCTGGGCCTAGTGCCCAGACTACTTTTAACTCCTTGGTTTGGAAAGCCTGAAGATTTCAAAAAGAAAATGCGACCTAATCTTCAGATTAGGAGGCAGGGCCAGCTCTAGATTTGAGGGTCCCTCAGCAAGGTGGGCCCTCCTCATTACCTAGCAGTGGAGGCAAAAGCACTCGGATTGGTACCAGGCAGCCCTCAGTGAGAAGGTCTGGAAGCTGTCATCTTAATTTCCCACAATGCCTTGGAGTGATGCTGCACTGGGGCATTGTGGGAAATTTAAAATGGTGGCCTAGTGCTAGAAACTTGTTTAAGAGGATGGGGATAGAGCAGGTGAGTCAATGGTGAGCGTTAACACTGGGCTTGTCTGGAAGTATCAGAGCCATCACATCTGCTTTCCATCTTCTTTATTCGGTACCCTGCCTCCTTTTACGCCTTCCCTTCAAAGTTCTAGTCTTTGGTAATGCCATCCTAGGACCATGTTTGCATCGCCTCACCTTACCACCTGTCAGGGGATCTGGGACTTGAATGTTCACTATTTTCAATCTTTGTAAACCACCCAGAGAGCTTTGGCTTGGGGTGGTATATAAATGCAATAAATAAATAATAAATAAATAAAAATAATCACAAATCTCATAGTGCACAACTATAACCTAGCAAGCTACCGATAAGGTGACCATATGAAAAGGAGTACAGGGCTCCTGTATCTTTAACATTTGTATTGAAAAGGGAATTTCAGCAGGGGTCATTTGTATATATGGAGAACCTGGTGAAATTTCCTCTTCATCACAACAGGTGGAGCTGCAGGTGCCCTGCCCTCTTTTAAATCTGGTCACTCTAGTATAGCTCCTGCAGCTTTAACTGTTGTGATGAAGAGGAAATTTCATCAAGCCCCAGCCCAGAGGGACCCTGGATTCCTGATTCCAAATATCTAACAGTGTTACTTTGATGGCACCTCTATTTCACTGCTACCTCACTCTTCCTTTCCCTCTCTCTTCTTCTTATTACCAGCTCCCTGTTTCTCCCCACAACTCTTGTTTTGTAGATCATGGGTGGGCCGAAAGTAGAACTACAGATGTTTTGGATTTCGTCTCCCAACGTGCCTTGCCATTGGCCATACAAGCAAGGGGGGCTTCCAGGAGTTGAAGTCCAAAACATCTGGAGATCTACCTTCTGTAATCAGCATAGTGGCTAATTTCATTTACAAGTGTCTTGCAGATCAAACCGAAAGAACAGGGCTACTCTAGCACACCAGCTCTAAAAATGTAATAGGTATTTTATTGTTGCAAGTCACCTTGTGAGGATTTCTGCCCTGAAAGGTGACCAAGAAATGTTTTAAAGAAATAAAAATAAATAAATGTAATCTTGCACAGGACGAAATCTGGTTCCCTCACTGCAACTTGAGCTTGCAAATTTGGTTGCTTTTGAATTTTGACATCAGAAATGGAACAGTTGGATGCAATTTATCAACATACTGCAGAGAGATGCTCTAACAGTATGTTAACACTACTTGTCAAGATAGCAAATGGGCTGACAGAAATTGTACTAACTTACGGAGACGATCCTGGAGTTGCTTCTTTAAATCTGTTCCTCTCACAGATGGAGCAAGCACGAAAGCAACTCAGCGAAAGCACATCTCTAACCCACCCACGATGACCAATAAATGTTGGAGGATGTTCAAAAAATGATTGTAGATAAAAGCGATTTCCCCCTTGTGTCATATCATCTTCAAAACTAATATGGAACATTTCCATGTATTCAGTTCAGTACTATATTCTGCAGTGTTTCAAAGAACACGTTCCCGAACACGAAGAGACAGCATGACGGCGAAATCAAATTAACGTAACCAAATTAACCTCGTGGTTCATCACTGCAAAATTCATAAAAAGAAATTAAGAAGACCAAAAAAAAAAAAGTCAAAATCAAGTTGTTGTATATGATTTCTTTGTTTATGTAAGTTAACAGAAAAGCTATTCAGTGTTTGATATGAAGTGGTCATTCTTTCTTGAAAGGTAGCCAAAAATCTGATTATGCTCTAACGGTGTCTAGAATTGTATGATTTTTTTCTTAACATTATTGGATTTTTAGTTTCCGGTTTGCAAATTGTTTCTATTTTGTCTTCTTCTCTCCTTGGAAACCTAGAAAGCCAGGCCTGCCAACTGGTGATCTCCTAGGCTGTGTATTGGGCAGGCAACTTGTGGCCCTCTGGATATTTTGGCCGACAACTCACATCATCCCTCCCTATTTCCTATGCTAGCTACAACTAAGGCTGTTGGGAGTTGCAGGTTAAAACATCTGGAGGTCAAAACATCTGGAGGCCCACAAGTTGCCCATCCCTGCCATAAACCACAAGCTATGGATCTTGCCTTCTCAGCCTCTGCAGGGCCAGTTCTAGAGGGTGGCTCAGTAGTTGGGCCTTTGCCAGGGCCCAAGACCAGCAGAGGGTCCCCTCCCCACCACCACCATGGTGCTACTGTTTCTAGTATCCAGAGTATCCCATGCTAGCTAGGAATGATGTGTAGGCTGGCCACTGACACATCATCAAAAAATTACTAAAAGAGTGGACAAAAGAGGGCAGAGATTGGCAAAACATTTGCATATGCTTATTTGTATGCATCTCCAGCAAAGGAGATCGTTACCTTGTCGCGGTGCTGGAGCTTGAACACCTCAAGGATGCCATGAGCTAAATCGTGAAGGGACACCCAAGACGGGAAGGTCATGATAGAGAGGTCAGACTAAATACGATCCCTGGGGAAGGTAATGGCAACCCACCCCAGTACTCTTGCCACGAAAACTAAATGGATCAGTACAGAAAGCTCTGGCGTGGGCTGGTCCATGAAGTCACGAAGAGTGGGAAGCGACTGAACGAATAAGCAAGCATTTGTATGCATATATCCACATTTTTTTTGTAAACCGCCCAGAGAGCTTCGGCTATTGGGCGGTATAGAAATGCAATAAATAAATAAATAAATAAATAAATAAAATTTCTACATAATTACTATAATCTAAATGGAACTACATCTGATGATCACGGGGACGATTGCAACCTGGTGACACATGGGCCTACTCAACTTGCTGCCCAGGTACCGCAATAAGAGATGACAGGAAGTGACCAGTGGAAGTATTTCCATGCAAGCCTGTTGCTCCACCCACAAGCTGATGGTCCCTCCCTGAAACCAAGTGAACCCCAGCAAGAAGCAAAGAGCTCTCGCTCTGCGAAGACTTTTACTGAGCTCTCTTTTGAGGCTCCGAGTGCAACTGAAGTTCAAGTTGAGTTCAATGACAGCCATCAAAAGCAGAAGCCCTTATCTCAATGAGGATATTGTTTTCCAGCTGTAATCCTGCTATCTGTTGGCAGCAGCCTCGTTTCTGAAATCTCTACAACTCCCTGAGTAAATAAGTAGATTCCTGACGCGGTTCCAAGCTTTTAAAATATGCCTTTGATGGGCTCAGCCAGCAGCAAGTCATAATGATCCCCCTCCCCCCGCACCCCCAAAACACATTCATGGGATACTCTAACACACTCCTGTGGGTAGGTAAGTCCTCAGCTGGATAAGAAAGGAGGCCAAGGAGGCATACTCGTTTTGAAAGATCACAACCGCCAAGACAGTTTGCAAAGATACGAAGCCCTTTATCAGGGTCATTAAGTAAGTGATCCACAGTGTGGATTAGCACAGGTTGGATGAAAAGAATTTGAACATCACTTAAGAACATAAGAAGAGCCCTGCTGGATCAGACCAAGGGTCCACCTAGTCCAGCATTCTGTTCACGCAGAATGGGAAACCCATTAGCAAGACATGAATCCAACCGCACTGTCTCGTTTGTATTCCCAAGCAACTGGTAGGCCTACTGCCTCTAATACTAGAGGTAGCATAGAGGCATCAGGACTAGTAGCCATTAAGAGCCTTCTTCTTCAGGAATTTGTCTAACCACCCTTTAAAGCCATTCAAATTGGTGGCCACCATCACTATGTCTTGCAGCAGTGAATTCCATAAGTTAACTGTGTGCCGTGTGAAGAATCTGCAGCTAGCATGGCGTTCCTACTCCATTATGCCCCAATCCCACAATTAGCAGAAGTTTTGCACACGCACCACCACTACTACTATTACTTACTTAGCATTTATGTATCGTTTTAGACGGTTCAACGCCCTTCCCCTGCGTTATCTCATTAATCCTCATAAATGCCTTGTACAGTAGCTCAGTATTAATATTCCGACATTGCATTTCACTCAGATAGTGGCCTGCAACACTGACACTCTTAATGAGTGCGCTCTCCATCGGCACTTGTCAAATACATCCCCACTCACAAAACACACATAGTTGTTTGTCCCTGTGATCCTGAACATTTTGTGCTGGGGGGCTTTTATGTAAAAGTAGGGTGAACACTGAACAACATTCAGAGCAAATATCAACATAAAAGGCTGGAGAGGTTGAAAAGTTTATGCAAATAGTTAATAGGCATGATAGATTAGCACAGGCTTCTAAATGGACAATCAGTTTAATTATTAAAACTTAATAAATGCCTAATGTTTAAATACTGCTTTTAAAAGTGTTCAAAAACCTACGATCAGCCTCCCCCAACCTGGCTCCCTCCAGATGTGTTTGGACTACATCTCTAGCTATCACACCTGCGCTGGCTTGGGAACATGAGAGTTGTAGTCCAACACATCTGGAGGACACTGGATTAGGTGGAGGTTTGCCTACATTGTCTCAATAACCCTTGCAACAACCCTCTACGGTAGTGCTGTGTTATTTTTCCCACACTGTGCTTGGAAAAGATACAGAGAAGGAGCACTAAAAGACCTCTCCTACAAGAAACTGATTATTCCTGGAGAAAGACATGCACAGAACTGCAGCCTTAGATAAAATTCATGAAGGATAGGTCTATCAGTGGGCATTATAATTACGGTTGCTGAATGAAGTTTTCTCCAAGTTTACTACATATCTCATTGCCAGATGCTGGAAGACAAACATCAGGGCAAGGATAGTATCTTTATGTTCTGGTTGTGATTGCCTTGAGGCATCTGGTTGGCTGCTGAATCGGGTTCGGATCCGACCGTGCAATTTGTGTTATTCTGGGCATATTGATGGTCTCGAAAGGACTAATGTCTTTTCTTTCACAGGGCAGTCGACAGGCCCACACACCAAAGAGCTTAGACGAAGAAAGAGAAAGATTTCTGCTTGATCTAACTTCTGCCAAGTGAAACCTGCAGGCAGGCTTTGGCTGAAACAACCCAACACAAACACACACATACAAACACACACACACTCTGCCTTGGGCTCTGTAATTTCGTAGACGTGGGTGCAATGGTAGGATAAAGCAGTTGCCAACAAAAACAAGCAGAAATGCAACACCGTTGCGCAACAAGATTCCAAAGAGCCTTAACGGGGCAGGTGCGTTCAGTGGGAAAGAGCGTGAAAAGCCCATTCGACAGACCTGGAAGAGTCACTCCAGAGTGATTTGACGCAAACAGGCTCACGCCGCAAATCAACTGCTTCTATTGCTGTGTCTTTTTGCAGCAAATAATTAACGTGGACCCTCTGCTGGAATCTGGTCACACACATGCCTAGATTTTCCATTTCCGGATATATGCCATCTTCTGTCAGCAATGCCCTCTGCATTCTACACAGGGCAAACAGGCCAGACTTTACAGAAAAGAATAAACGGACACAAACCTGACATCAGAAATGACATTAAACAAAAACCGGCAGGAGAACAGTTCAGCTTCTCAAGACGCTCTGCTACTGACCTTAAAGTAGCCATTGTGGAGCAAAGAAACTTCAAAGGGAGATTAGAAGGAGAGCTGAGTTAGAATTCACCCACAACTTTCATTCTATTCCTATAGGCTAAAATCAGGAGCAAAGATTATTATTTTTTACCACCCTACATGTGTTAATTGGCTTGTCTAGCGCCAAGGTGCCTGTGTTATCAGCAACAAATGCACAGTGAATGATTGCGGTTAATAATATGATTGTCACTTTCTGCATTTAATTTCCTTCTGCCCTACCATAAGCACTGTATATAAAACCTGAAACTCTATGTAACATCCCATGCAGGGCTATAGTCGATGAAAGCTTATGCCAGAATACATTTGTTAGTCTTTAAGGTGCCACAAGACTCTTCATTACTCAGGCAAGCCAAACCGCTTGGCACAAGCTTATGGGATGAAGGATTGTACTTTCTCTAAAGTACTTACTTTCTCCCCAACGAGACTCGCCTGGTGCCAACATTGTTATCTTTTCGGCACCAGGTCAAGACTTTTCTCTTCTCCCAGGCATTTAACAGCATTTAACAACGCTAAGTTTGTTTGTTTTTAACGGACCCCAGAACTGTTGTTTTTAAATGGATACTGTTGGTTTTATACTGTTTATGTTTTTGATGGTTTAAAATTTTGTATACTTTTTACTGTTTAATTTTGTAAACCGCCCAGAGAGCTTCGGCTATGGGGCGGCATAGAAGTGTAATAAATAAATAAATAAAGCGTGCAACATAAATCTATGTACATATATTTTCCCATAGACACTCTAACAGATGTTACTATATATGTTTAAGTGTGTGTTTTCTTTTTTCTAAAAATCAAGTCACAGTACTGGATTTGAAAATTTTCAGATGGCAATTTATGGCAAGCATGAAAATTGTGCAACAGTTATTTAAAAGCTGGAACGTTTTTGTGGTCCGGGTGCATATTCCCAGCATTTCACAATGGAAATAGTATCATAAAAGTGCTTATAAATAATGTCACCCGAGCAAAATCTGAGTTGTCAACAGTGGAGCAAAACTGAATATAGAGGCCAACTTGCGTGCTGATTTGACGAATGGATGCTTTCTACCAAAACTGCAAAGAAATCCAGTATTTTGTGTTTTGCTCTCTACTTTCCAGACAGGTAGACTTCTGATGGCAGCATTACAGGTTCTGTCTCCTTGACAGGGCACTAGAGATGACTCAGGGTGCCTTTTGTAGTAACTTGCTTATTGACAAGCGTACCTGTTGAGCACGTGGGAAACAAGCACATATACGTTCCCTCGACAAGTCACCCCAGTAGAAGAAACCAGTTGAATGTTGCCTTGTTTCTTGACTATGGACAGATCTACACCAAGCAGGACATAACTCTTTGAAAGCGGTATAAAAACGGTATAAAGAATGTGTCATGGGCCCCAACAGTTGTCAATGCAGTTCAATATTGTTATAAAGCAGTAGCATAGATCCTGCCTATGTTTTATTTGATGCTTTCAGAAATGGAAAATTGCAAGCAGACTGAAACTTAATTCAGTCAAGTCCAAGGTCATGATGGTGATTGGTGTTGGTTGGGAATTTTTTTGGACCTACCAAACATCAACCATGCCTTTGTAATCCCAGCACTAGGTTAATGTTCAAGAAGTGGCTATTATTGATAACAGTGTAGCACCTTTAGCTATTGCAGGACCTTATAGATTGTTTGAATTTGGCAATTCAAACAGTGGAAATTTTGCATGGTACAGTCCTTCCTGGATGATACCTAGGGCTGCAATGTTTAGCTCAGCCTTTCCCAACCTGGTGCCCTCCAGATATATTGGACTACAACACCCAGCAACCCCCAATCAGCCAGGCTGGGGGATGTAATTCAGCACAGCTGGAGAGTACCAGGTTGAGGAAGGCAAGTTTAGTTGATTAACCTGTGAGATTAGTTGATAGAACTAAAAAGGTACTTTTCTTTTTAACTTATATTTTAAAATATTTTAATAGAAATATTTACAAAAATTGCATAAGACAATGGTCTTAGAAGAGGGGTTCTCAGTTCTCTCTAACCAATATGGTGCTTGCTGCAACACCGGTGTGCATCATCCCAAAACAAAGTGTGTCTTTTTCCTCTAAAACTATTGTGTTATCTATATGCAAAGTTCTGCAAATTTACATGCAATCTTCTCTATGTCTGCTCAAAAGAAAGCCCAACTGAGTTCAATAGAACTTACTCCCAGGTAAATAGATTTAAGGCTGCAATCCTATACACACTTAACTTGGGAGTAATTCCCATTGAACTCCATGGGACCTACTGCTCAGTAGATGTACATAGGATTGGACTGTAAAATGCATAAAAGTAAATCACTAAAAAAATTTTAACTGGGCAATAGCCCAACTTGTAATGCTTCAGATTGCAAGTGGGGGAATCATGTTGGAGTTCTCCCTGCACATGAAAAGCTACCATGTTCCACAGAAGGGTTTTAGCACAGGCTACTCTCTGAGCTGCTAGCTTTCCATGTATTAGAAAGCTTTTGTTGATGTGGAGGAGTATTCAAATCTGTGTTGTGAAGTAGTACAGTTCGGGAAAGACTGTACCACATGTGATTTGTGGATGAGTCAATTGGTTCTTAGAGGAGAAGACTTGGATGGCACGAGGGACAGGTTTTCCTACTAATAAGGGTTTTATTTTATTACTTGCTTTGAGCTTTTGAGATGGTCACTAACCGAAACAGAAACATTAGATTTGGGTTTTTCAGTTGCTGATTGACTAGCAATGAAGCCTCAAATGTTTTGTTACCAGCCTCAGTCGGCTTTAATGATCCCATCGGAATAATCACGCCCCCACCCCCAGCAAGACTGCAGGTTCAAACATGAAATACACTAACAAGCTTGAAATATACATTTCTTCACTGTGAATTGCTGACTAATTTGTTTTGACGCCTAAGGAATGCCAGGAACTTTAATTTTAAACTATTATTATTTTTCTTTTGGCGGGGAAAAATGATTCCCCTCTGCACTTAAGTAGAAATATATGGCAATGAATTTGCTCAGTGCCAGCTTTGGAAAAGAGCCCAAAGTCCTGGTCAAAGAAATATAGATGCATGTAGATGTCTGGATGTTGTTTTAGAGTCAAATTTAAGAGACCTGTATGCTTCCATGGGGCAAATTGAAGCTTTGGGGTGGGTTAGGGTCCAGAAAGATGGCCTGCAGATGAAAAGAATTAAGCCATTCTCCCAGCGTCAGTCCCAATTTGGGCAGCTGCAGCTATCTTTTTTTAAAAAATGCAGGGGATCCTGAGAATCCCCACCCCAAGATGCTAGAGACGCCCTCAGAGCCAAAATAGGTGAGACGTAACAGCAACATTAATAGCTGCCCTCTCTTCTTCTTTTCCTGCTGCTGCTGCTGCACCAATCAAACTCGGAAACCCTGCTGCATTTCAGTAAAAACACACAAATGTTCCAGATCTGAGGAGCTTATCAAAGCTTATCAAAGCTTATCTGAGGAGCTTATCAAAGTACTCGCTGGCAAACTCCTTTCCAACACCAGTGAGCCTCCTCTAGGACTTACCTGGTGACAGCTGCAGGCAACTGAGCCACCATTTTAATTAGCCGCCATGCACTGTGATGCTGCATTGTGTGGGGATTGTGGGAAATGAAAATGGCTGCTCCTGGACCCTGCTGCTTAACAAAGGGGTACTAGGTAGTGCTACTGGTGCATCCTGGCAAGGCACTAGCATCTGGGAAGCTGACCGAGTGTATCATGAGCCAATGCTGGGCATGATCACACACACACTCACACTCACACACTCTCTCCAAAAACTAGATGAGATGTTCCGATTTCGTAGAGGCTGTGAACCCATCCCAGGTTTCAGTCAGAACCAGCCAGAACTCTAAAGGCGCTATCCAAAGTGCTGAACGCTATTCCCAAAATGCCTTCAGGCCCATGGATTGCTCCTTTAGAGTTCTGGCTAGCTTTGACTGAACCCAGAATGGATTCACAGCCCCTCCGAAATCGGATCCACCAGCCTCCACTGTCTCATACAGTACATTTCTTCAAAGAATGTCACATACATTATTTCAGTAACCCTTACAACAACCTTGTAAGGTAGTTAATTGGTATTATATTCAGAGGGAGGTGGTCCGAATGACAACTAACAGCAGTTATACTATGTGTGGGCATAATGCCACGTCTGTGCCACTGGGCTGAACACATCTCCCAAGCAATGCGAAGAGCACAATAACCTTTCTGTGTTTGCTGCCTGCCTGGTGCTGCAAAAAATGGGGTGGGTGCACCTGGCAGACCACACACCACGCGTGCAGCTGCATTCAGCCTGGTGAGTCAGGCATTGTGCAGGCTTGTTATCATTCCTTCTATTTCCAATGTTGAGGCCTGAGTGCCGTTCCTTATATAGCCCATAGGGCACCACCCTTGCACAAGAAAGAGGTAGCAGCGGGCTCAGGGGAACTCCGAGCTGTGCTAAAGTACAGAAAAGGTTTAGGAAAAGAACCCCAAGGGGGAGAAAACCCGAAAACATCTCAATGAAGACTCAGTGGCTCTGTAAGCTAGGTCAATTTTGTGATGTAAGCAAGTAGTGGAGGCTGGTGGCTTCTTTGTCAGTAGGGTGGTGAATTCAGAACCATTCAGAACTCTTAACACGCTCTATGTAGGGCTGCCTTTGAAGATGGTTCGGAAGCTGCAGCTTATGCAAAATGCAACGGCCGGATTGCTATCAAGAAATGCAGGTTGCTTACCTGTAACTGTAGTTCTTCGAGTGGTCATCTATGCATTCACACATATGGGCTTTGCGCCTGCGCAGAGACCAGACCGGAACCTACTATAGCTGAGTGGAACGTTTTTGGCGGGAACCCCTCCCCCCACGCTACCGCGCATGTCCATGGGGTTCCCGCCCTTACCTCAGTTTACAGGAGTCCGACGTTGTGCCCCCATAAACATGAGTGTAAATAAAGTAAAGTACATTCCACAATAAAACAGTGTCATTTATAAGTCTCGCACCACCAAGTGGGGATGGTGGGTGGGTTGTGTGAATGCATAGATGACCACTCGAAGAACTACAGTTACAGGTAAGCAACCTGCATTTCTTCTTCGTGGTCTCTATGCATCACACATATGGGCGAGTAGCAAGCTGACATACCTTTGGAGGTGGGTTGGTGCATCATCTGAAGATCTCCGAAAGCACTGTCCTCCCAAATGAGCAGTCCTGCCTCGCACGGGTGTCCAAACTGTAGTGCTTGACAAACGTGGATGGAGTGGACCACGTTGCGGCTCTACAGACTTCAGTCAGTGGAACACCTCTGGTGAAAGCCACCGATGTTGAAACAGCTCTGGTGGAATGAGCTGTCACAGGTTTCACTAACTCTAATTTAGAGATAGAGTAGGCCAATTCAATCGTCTCCACTATCCAGCGTGACAACCGCTGGCAAGAGACAGGGAGTCCCTTAGAAGGCTCACCATAACAAATAAACAATTGCTTTGTTTTTCTAAATGTCTCTGTCCTGTCTTTGTAAAAAGCAAGAGCCCTTCTTACATCGAGAGTGTGCAAGGAAGACTCAAGAGGTGTAGTTGGATTAGGGAAGAAGGCAGGCAAAGTAATATGCTGGGACAGATGAAAAGTAGACACTACCTTAGGTAGGAAGGCTGGATCTGTGCGTAGCACAACCTTATCCTTATGAAAGATAGTGTACGGGACATCTATCCTAAGAGCTGTAAGCTCACTTGCCCGTCTTGCCGATGTAATGGCTACTAGAAAGACAGTCTTTAAAGTAAGTAGCCTAAGGTCTGTCGACGCCATAGGCTCGAAGGGTTTGCGTGTCAGTGCTTGCAGCACAACTGACAGGCTCCATGGTGGCACGATACTCTTCACAGTCGGTATCGTGTTCTTCAGACCTTTCAGAAATTTCTTGGTTGTTGGATGGGTAAAAGGTGTAAACCCATCTATACCTTGGTGAAAAGATGTAATCGCAGCAAGGTGAACCCTGATGGATGCGAGCTTAAGTCCTTGCTGGAAGAGTGTCAATAAATAATTGAGGATGAAAGACAAATGGCAAGATTCTGGTATTTGACCATCCTTTGAAGCAAAGTTCTGAAATCTTTGCCACTTTGCCGCATAAGCCTTTCTTGTGGAAGGCTTTAGTGCTGCTAATATAATGTGGTCCACAGTCAAAACTCTGATCCCAGAGGAGGAGTGGCTGTTATCCTCCATGCAGTCAACTTGAGGGTCGACAGATCTGCGTGTCGAACCTTGCCCTGGTGTCGAGACAGGAGCTTCGGTGTCGACGGGAGCCTGACGTAATTCCCCTTCGATAACCGAAGAGCGTGAGAGAACCACGTCTGTCGAGGCCACCACGGCGTGATCAGGATGCAGTTGGAGTTGTCCCTCTGGATCTTGGCTAGCACCCTTGTCAATAGTGGGAAGGGAGGAAACATGTACAGGAGATTTCTTCTCCAAGTCCTTGTGAAGGCGTCTCCTAGAGAGTGCTTTCCTCTTCCTGCCCTGCTGCAATACTTGGCGCAAATTGCGTTGTCTTCGGTAGCGAAGACATCGACAGAAGGGTGGCCCCAGTATAGAAAAAGGTTTTCCCGCACCTCGGCGTCGAGTTCCCACTCGTGGTCGACAGGGAAGGACCTGCTGAGGGAGTCCGCAATAACGTTGTCCTTGCCGGCTACATGGATCGCCGTCAGGTAAGTCCTTCTCTTTATGCACCAGTTCCATATCCTGAGTGCAGACCGGTTCAGAGGGTGTGATCTTGTTCCACCCTGCCTGTTGATGTATGCCACCACGGTAGTATTGTCCATCGCGATCAAGACATTCTTGCCCTCGATCAACTGTGCAAATGCTCTTATTGCATTTTCTACAGCCATGAGTTCGAGGTGATTGATGTGCTGTTCTCTCTGGGCTCGAGGCCAACGACCTTGAGCAGTAAAGGAGTTGCAATGAGCTCCCCATCCTTCTAAAGATGCATCCGTCGTGATCGTTACCGAAGGCGCCTGTTGTTGGAACGGAACGCCTTCGAGAAGAGTCGACATCGAGAACCACCATTTCAGCGATGCCCTGACTTGCTTCGGTAACGAAAGGTAAGTTCGTCGAGCATTGAGCCTGAGATCGAAAGTTCTTAAAAACCAGGCCTGCAATACCCTCATTCTGAGTCTTGCAAACCTGATGACTGCCGTAGTGGCTGCCATCAGGCCTAATAGTCTCTGAACTGTCCAAGCCGATACCTTCCGCCGGCTCTCGATGTCGATGGCTAACTGCTGCAAAGTGTTCGCCCTGGTTGAAGGTAAGTATGCTCTTCCGTCTCGAGAGGATAGGGTTACTCCTATGAAGTCCAACCTCTGCTGTGGGGTCAAAATGGACTTTTCGTGGTTCACCCAAAGCCCCAACGAGTCCAATAGGTTGAGGGTGGTTAGTATATCCGACTGGAGCGCCTCGCTGTTGTCTGCTACGAGGAGCCAATCGTCCAGGTATGGATAAACGTAAATGCCTTTCTGCCTTAGGTGGGCGCATACTACCGCCATGACTTTGGTGAAGACCCTCGGCGCCGTGGCCAACCCGAACGGAAGAACGGTGAATTGGTACTGGGATGTACCGATCGAAAACCGAAGGTAAGCTTGATGCGACTTCCTGATGGAGATATGGAAGTACGCATCCTTCAGATCCACCACTGCGAACCAAACGCCTTTTTGTAGAAGCTGTAGAATCGAAGCGACCGTTGTCATACGGAACTTCCTCGGGGTGATGAACTTGTTCAGTTGTCTTAAGTCCATGATCGGTCGAAGACCTCCATCTTTTTTCGGGACCGTGAAGTAACGAGAGAAAAATCCTTGATTGAGTTCCTTTGCGGGTACAGGAGAGATGGCTCCCTTCGATAGCAAGGTCTGTACCTCGAGCAGCAGAGGAGAGGATGGAGTCGTTACTTTCACGCCGGAAAAAGGAGGAAGGGCATCGAGCTCGATGGCATAGCCCGAGTTGATGATAGTGAGCACCCAGGAGTCTGTTGTAATTGACTCCCATAGATGGTAACGGGGTGCTAGGCGGTTCGCAAAAGGGGGTGGATCTGGGGCCGAAGAGTCAAACACGCTGCTTTTTAGAAAAGTCAGGTTGCCTCTTGTCTTGTTGATATCGGCCCTGGTATGGCCTCTTCCTTTGCAACTGCTGTTGCTGCTGCCGAGGTTGAGGCTGGTACTGAGGCCGGTATTGCTGGTGCTGTTGCAATGACGGTCTCATCCATCTCTTTGGCTTGTACTGAGGTGGAGGAGCAGTGAATCCCATCTTTTTAGCCGTTGTTCTGGCTTTGTAGATGGAATCCAGTGTTTCATCGGTGTTAGAATGAAAAAGTCCCTCGCCATCGAATGGCATACTTTCTATCCTCCACTTGGTCTCATGGCTCAGATTAGCCGATCTGAGCCACGCGTGTCTCCTTAGAGATATTGCGCCCATCATGGACTTCGAATGGCAGTCCACTTGGTGTCGAGCCGTGGATAACTGCTGCCTGGCGATGGCTGAAGCCTCATTTTGAAATACCCTCGCCAGTTCCTTCTTGTCCTCCGGAAGGTGTTCGCATAATGAACCCATCTTTTCCCATAAGAAAAGCTGGTACCTCGCCATCGTTGCTTCGTATGATGACGCTCTAATGCCCAGGGAAGAAGAGGAATAAATCCTTCTGCCAGTCTGGTCTAATTTCCTCCCTTCCCTATCCACCGGCGCCGAATGTGCCTTTTGAGATTGTCCTTGGGCTGACTCAACCACTATGGAGTTAGGCTTTGGATGTTGAACCAAAAATTTTGCGCCTTCCTCCTGGACTCGATAAAGAGTCTCTAATCTCTTAGATGTAGCCTGAGTCACAGCAGGTGTCTTCCAAGACTCTTGGGCAGTTTGCTTTAATGCATGTGGAATGGGGATAGCCAGTCTTTGATTGGTAGTAGTTTGGAACACATCATAAATGGGATCCACAACCGATTCATCCGTTTGATGGATATCTAGTCCTAATGCCTGTGACATCCTAAGCATATGGTCAGAGAACCTGACCATATCGTCCGACGGAGAGGAAGGGTCGTTCTCGTGAACCTCATCCTCCGGCGAGGGCATCGTTGGAGTTGCAGACACCCTCGATTCCGAGTCTGACGGGTAGTCTTGCTCAGGAGAAGACACCGTAACCACTTGTAACTGAAGTTGGTCTGTTGGTACCGTGGGAACTGCCTCGGTCGATGCCGAAGGTTGCATACGGTGTCGAGGAGTAGACACCCTCGATGTCTGATGGTCAGGCGATGCAGGTAATGGCAATCGGCACATCCTTGTCATAGGTGGTGGTTGCGCATAGTAACCTTCCCGGGGACTCTGTCGATCCGGAAAGTAGCGCTGGGGACGATATCGGTCCCATTCATAGTTTTCATATCTTGGCTGAGGATCGGAGTATCTAGAAGCTCCGTCCCATTCACGACGAGGTGTAAGTCTTGGAGATGGTTGTAGTGGGATTAATCCCTGCAACGTTTGAGGCCTTGTAGGCTGTTGGAAAGAAGCCGCTGACGCGGAATCTCTTAGTTCGCCCTCCGAAAGGCTGAGTGGGCGTGTCGGTACCATGGCCATCGGTACCGACTGAGATCTCGATGCCGAGGGAGGCCTCGACATCGACGCGGTCGGAGCAATGGGAGGCGTGGAATGACTCCTAACCGGCTCCGCCGCTCGAGGTGACGCTAAGGTGGATTTTTCAGCGTCCCTCTTTTTCTTCTTCTTCTTCTTCTTCTCCAGCTCCGAAGAAGGTTTAGGAGTTCTGGCTTTCTTTGAAATCCTCTTAGCCATAGAACTCGTCAAAGACCGGCCAGGCGTGAGGGGTATCTGTGCCCTATGAGCTCTGGCTTGCACCTCAGTGCCGCGGTCTGCTGGTTTGTCGATAACGGGCTTACGGATTGCCGTCTTTTCAGTAACGGACTTACCAACTGCCGTTTTTTCCATACTGGGAGCCTCAGTAGCCTTGAGAGCTTTTTCCCACAATATAGAGCGAAGTCTATCGGCTCTATGTTTCCTAGTTTGTTTCGTAAACGACATACAGTGGTGGCAGGCCTCCACAACGTGTCCTTCTCCCAAACAAACGAGACAAAGAGAGTGTCCGTCCGTCGGCGGAAGTTTCGCCCCACACCTTACACACTTCCTAAATGGGGCTTTCGTTGCCATACGGGCCTCAGGCGACCGAAGTCGCTGAGGGAAAAACTATCTACAATTAATTTTTTTTTTTTTTTTTTTTTTTATATATAGATAAGAAAGAAATAAGAAGAATTAGGAAAGATTGAAGAATGAACAGGTTTAAAGAAAAGATTAAGTAAGTTAACTAGAAAAACGCTAGAGGTTCGGTTAAGCTGGTCTATGCACAACGGCGGACGACGAAGAACTGAGGTAAGGGCGGGAACCCCATGGACATGCGCGGTAGCGTGGGGGGAGGGGTTCCCGCCAAAAACGTTCCACTCAGCTATAGTAGGTTCCGGTCTGGTCTCTGCGCAGGCGCAAAGCCCATATGTGTGATGCATAGAGACCACGAAGAAGAACCAGAAGGTTTGAACATATAAGACCGACTCTGGCCCGCTTGCATTGGCTGCCTGTACGTTTCTGAGCCCGATTCAAGGTGCTGTTTTTAACCTATAATGCCTTACATGGCTTAGGACCACAATATCTGACAGAACGCCTCTCCCAACATGAACCCACCCGTACACTACGCACAACATCTAAGGTCCTCCTCCGGGTGCCTACTCTGAGGGACGCTAGGAGGATGACAACGAGAGGGCCTTTTCAGTGGTGGCCCCCCAATTATGGAACGATCCCCACGACGAGGCTTGCCTGGCACCAACATTGTTATCTTTATGGCCCCTGGTCAAGACTTCTCTCTTCTCCCAGGCATTTAACAACAGATGGGTTTTTTGGGGTTTTTTTTTTAACTGACCCGTGGATAGTTGATATGTAGCCCCCCCTTTTTTTTGTTCTTATAGTTTTAAATTTTGTATATTGGTTTTTAAATGTTCAATGTTTTTAATCTTTGTAAACTGCCCAGAGAACTTTGGCTATGGGATGGTATATAGATGATGATGATGATGATTATGATGATAATAATAATAATAATAATAATAATAATAATAATGATGGAGTTATCCAAGGAATTATTTTAGAGTTCTGACTGAAATCCAGAGCAGATTCACCGTCCCACTGACATCGGAGTCTTCAGCCTCCACTGTAAGCAAAATCAATACAATTGTTGCAGCTGTTGTTCTAAGGGACATGTAGTGAAGTGGTGGGGATTTGTGCATGTTTTGCTGTCGGGAAATGCTCTTATGTCCATCGTGGGTTTAGAAGGAATATGGCCCTTTTTCTCCATCTGAACATTACAGCAGAAACAGAGAAGGAGGAGGCAAAGATCACTGCAGCAGCCAAATCTGTATTAATAGTAGCATCCTGCTTAAAAAAAAGCTGCCTTTGCTGCTCATCCATAAGCAAGGTGGGATCATAGAATTGCGGAGATGAAAGGGACCACAAGGTTATCTAGTCCAACTCTCTGCAACGTGCAGGAAAACCAATTAAACCATCCATCAGAGGTGGCTGTCCAGCCTCTTCTTAAAAACCTCCAGAGATGGAGAACCCACAACCTCCATAGATAGACTGCTCCACTGTTGTACAGTTCTTAACATCAGGAACATTTTCCTTATATTTAATCATAATATAGGTAGCTGTAACTAATTTCTGTGGCCATGGAGAATAGTTCTTAACCCTCTTCCCTGTGGCATCCTTTTATGTACCTGAACACTGCTAACATGTCTCCCCTCAGTCTTCTTTTCTCCATGCTGAACATCCCAAGTTCCTTCAGCCCGTCTTCATAATGCATGTCCTCAAGTCTCTGTTATCATCTTTGTTGCCCTCCTCTGAACCTGTTCTAACCTGTCAATGTCCTTCTGGAAATGTGGTGCCCAGAACTGTACACGGTATTCCAGGTGTGGTCTCACTACTGCCCAGTAGAGAGGAATAAGGACTTCATGTGTCTTTAATACAGTGCTGTATCAAAGGGGGCCAGGTTGTGATGGCACCACAACCTAAAAGGCCTTGTCTCTTGAGTGCCTGCTGCAAGCAGAAAGACCTGGAGCTGGGCCTCAGAGGTGGAACAAAGTCTTTGGATTGTCACATCCCTTCCAGTACTCTTCAGAGCAGCCCTAAGATATGTTTTTTTGGGGCATTGAGGGAAGGTTCAAGGCTCCCTCCACAATGATTGGTTTAGCTCCCTAGGACAAAAAAGTATCGATATCCAATCATGTGATTGAAGCCAGAAAAAACTTTTCATAAACCAATCCTTTTTTAAGTCTACACCTGACATCTAAAGGAATATCAGTTTTATATCAATTTGTCACGGTGTGCTCCTCATAGAACTACGTTTCCCAAGGTTAAGAACATAAGAACGTAAGAAGAGCCATGCTGGATCACACCAAAGGTCCATTCTGTTCACACAGTGGCCAACCCACTGTCCAAGAGAAACCCACAAGCAACAGCCCCCTCCCACCCATGTTCCCCAGCAAATGGGGTACATAGGCTTCTGATACTGGAGGTAGCATAGAGCCATCAGGACTAGTAGCTAATACCTCACTGATTTTCTACTATTATAATACCACGGCTTTTTGAACTGTGGTATCAGGATATAACTCTCCACTGGAGATCAAGACACATTTCCAGGGGACAGAACAAACATGTGTCCAAAATACAACTGGGAGAAAGAAAACAACAACAGCTGGGGGAGGGGTTGCAAGAGAAAAGAAGTCCTACAACACAGGATGTTAGGGGTGGTGAAGGAAACACAAGGTCATATATAAGCTGTGGAGGAGGGATCCCTTTTGGACTGTCACAAGTACAAAAATGTAAGAAGAGCCCTGCTGGGTCCACCTAGTCCAGCATTCTGTTCACACAGAGGCCAAACAGGCTGTTGACCAGGGAACCCCAAGGAGGACATGGTTCAACAGCACCCTCCCGTCCGTGTACCCCAGCAATTGGTGCACACATCATACTGCCTCTGATACTGGAGCGAGCGTAGAGCCATGAGGACCAACCAGGATGATCAGGGGTCAGGAAACAAAGCCCTATGAAGAGAGACTGAAAGAACTGGGCATGTTTAGCCTGGAGAAGAGAAGATTGAGGGGAGACATGATAGCACTCTTCAAATACTTAAAAGGTTGTCACACAGAGGAGGGCCAGGATCTCTTCTCGATCCTCCCAGAGTGCAGGACACGGAATAACGGGCTCAAGTTAAAGGAAGCCAGATTCCAGCTGGACATCAGGAAAAACTTCCTGACTGTTAGAGCAGTGCGACAATGGAATCAGTTACCTAGGGAGGTTGTGGGCTCTCCCACACTAGAGGCCTTCAAGAGGTAGCTGGACAAGCATCTGTTAGGGATGCTTTAGGGTGGATTCCTGCATCGAGCAGGGGGTTGGACTTGATGGTCTTGTAGGCCCCTTTCAACTCTGCTATTCTATGATTCTATGACTAGTAGCCATTGATAGCGTTATCCTGTTTGAATTTGTCCAATCCCCCATTAAGGGCATCCAAATTGGTGGCTTCTCAGGAATGACTATGCCCCAATATGGCAATGGTATCTTTTTAGACTGCCTCAACCCCCAACTTCATTAAGAGATCTCTCACGTGTTATTATGGGATGAAAGGCCTTGCACACTCTCAAAAATATGTTATCCTGTTAGCACTATAGCTTACAAAAATAAGTGTCTAACACAAGTTTTTCCCCCATGACATCCTCTTTTTTTTTGAGCTTCAAAGTGAAGTATTTTGCCATCTAATTATACCTACCAAAAATCAGATCGCTCCCCACTATACTTACAACAAGAGAACCCACTTTTACCATGGTTCGAGACCAGCAACATGGCAGCAAATAAAACACAAAAATGTTAATTAGTATAGAAGCTATTTTATAATCACCACATGGAGGCAAAGCTGCCCAATCACTCTGTAATTTGCAAATCCCTTTTGTATTTTTAGTTCAGTCAAAATATACATTGAATAAGGTAGAATAGAGCTCTTCAGGATACAGCATGTTTCCTTAATATACCTTTCCTGAATATCTACACAATAATTTTCTGCTTATCCATTCTAATTACTAGGACATTCATATGGGCCATCTCTAAAAAGGGAATCCTTGAGAAAATGGACCTGAACCGCGTGAAAATGTATCTTTGAGCAATAGGTTACAAACAGTCTGCAATCTGTCATCAGTCAGCCTCCCTTTTCACATTGGTTGAGCTGCTGTAATGTCATGGTTTGTGTCCATGAATTGCCATCCTTTGTTTATTCACTTAAAACAAAAACAAGGAATCCACCTGATATTGTCAGTATGTTGCATTCCAACACATTCTGTGTTTTCCTCCACTTTTCTCCTCAGACCTCATATTTAGCAATTTTAGAGAAGTAATTGTAGAGCTAGGCTGTCTAGTGTGCCTTTAATTAAAAGATTCCTAATAGCAGGTTCTACCTGTTTTATTGTTTCCTGTTGATTATGACTGGAGGATTAGTGATGAATAGCCTGTTAAAGTTGCAATCCTATACATGCTTACCTGGAATTACTTTCCCTTGAACTCAGCGAGCCGGTTCAGACAACACACTAACCCATGATTATGCCACTAACCATTTTGCAGCAAATGGCTAGTGAGCATGTCTGAACCATGATTATGTAGCCATCATGGTTAGGAATGGTTCACATGACATGCTCAGCCATAATACTTAGTTCAAAATGCTTAGTATGTCGTCTGAACAGGGTCAATGAAACTACTTCTGAGTAGATAGGCATAGAATTGTTCTGTAATTGCCCCTTGAATAATCTCTCTTAATTGTACCCATCTCTGTTTCTGATGAAGGCTTTAATTATTGTTTTTCTCTTCTTCTTTTTTTGCTTTTTATTATTTATAATGAAATAACATTATTTCATTGTATAATAATAATAATAATAATAATAATAATAATAATAATAATAATGGTTTAAGAATAAAAACTAAAGGAATAAAAATAATAATTTCTGTTTTGTCCACATATTTGATTTAATTAATTCCGTTTTTAACTCTGCAGAAAGCATTGCATCAAAATTAAAAAGTGGAATGTCTTTATTATTAAAACAGGATGTTCTTTGTTATTTTAGCATATTCTAGGACGGGGTGGGGAACCTGTAGTTGTACAGGACTCCAACTCCCAGCAGCTCCATCCAGCACGGGCAATGGTGGGGAGTGATGGGTGTTGTAGTCCAACAAAATCTGGAGTGCAGGGATCCCATAATTTCTCATTTTTATGAACACGGAATATGAACACAGAGTCTAGTTTTGCTGCACGCAAGAATGAAAATAGCACACATCTGTAGGCAATCAGAAGAAGCTGGATGACATGCTTAATTAAGAGAACAGGCTGAAGTGTAAGTTATATGTCAGATATTCCCTAGATAGCCTATCGCTGCATATCCTACAAATTAAACACTTTTAATAGCAGTTCATTCACAACAGAGCTGCGAAGTACGAAACTTTTTGCAAGTTATATCGTCAGTGGTATACATAGAACCTGCAATTCTACACACCTTTTCCTGGGAGTAAGTCCCATTAAATTCAATGGGGCTTACTTCTAAGTAGATGTGTCTGGAATTACACTGTAAAGGAGCAAGTTTATGCATGTTTAGACAGCAAAAAGTCCTACGACTCCCAGCAATGGGAGTTGTAGGACTTTTTTCTGTCTACGCATGCATATGGTTGCACCCTAAATGTATTATTATTATTATGATTATGATTATGATTATGATTATGATTATTATTATCCCACCTTTTGCCCAATGCTGGGCCTCGCAGTCTTACAAAGTTTAAAACATACATTGGTGGGGTGGGGGGGAAGAAACGTTTAAAATACACAACAAAATTATAAGACATTAACATAGATGGAGGGCCAGATAATTCTCCAAAGGCCTGCTGGAACAAGCAAGTTTTAGCCTGCTTCCGAAAGCCCATCAAGGAGGGAGCCAGTCTAGCTTCCCCGGGAAGAGAGTTCCAGAGCACCGGAGCAGCCACCGAGAAGGCCCTCTCCCACGTTCCCACCAAGCCGCCTGTGAAGATGGTGGGACTGAAAGAAGGGCTTCTCCAGAAGATCTCAAAGCACGGGCAGGCTCATAAGGGAGAATACGTTCTTTCAAATAACCTGGACCTGAGCCATATAGGGCTTTATAGGTCATAACCAGCACTTTGAATTGTGCCTGGAAACAGACTGGAAGCCAGTGGAGCTGTTTTAACAGGGGAGTTGTGTGCTCCCTGTAACCAGCCCCGGTCAACAATCTGGCTGCAGCTCTTTGAACCAGCTGGAGTTTCCGAACACTCTTCAAAGGCAGCCCCACGTAGAGCGCGTTACAGTAATCCAATCGGGATGTAACTAAGGCATGTGTCAGCATGGCCAGGTCCGACATCTCTAGGAACGGGCGCAGCTGGCGCACTAGCTTTAACTGTGCAAATGCATTCCTGTCCACCAGATGTAGCAGTTCGGTTCATATATTTTTTAATTCTTAAACCTTTCTTTGAGTGAGAAATAAAAAAATAATAATGGTTTAAGAATACAAAATATCTACTGAACTGCTAAATTTAGGGTGCAACCTTATGCATGTTTAGAAATACAATAATAATAATGGTTGAAACCTTTTAAAAATTTGTTTTCACGTGGTTTAAAGGAGTCCTATCTATTCCTCTATATAGATGCCTGCCACCCATATTAATATACAGTTCAGGTTATAAATGCAACTTATTCCTTTCTACCAAAGAGAGCCCTTAAGGTGTTTTCATATCCCCCCCCCGGAAAAAAAAGTATTAAAATCAGAATCACAAAGTATCTTGCACAAAGTAATTCCAGAGAATGCTCAGTCTGCTGCATACTGATAGGTTCAATCTAAGAACCCTACACCAACGATCCACTGTCTGCACTCTGTTAGAGGAAATTGTAGACACTTTAACACATGGAGCAGAATTCTCTTGGGTCCTGGGAGAGTCACATGATCTTGGAGAGCCAATCCTATGCCCTAGCTTCCATAAGTCAGATTTCTATCAACCTACTGTTTAGGTGAACATATGATCAGGGCTGATGCAGGACAAGAAGGGGGAGAGAGGCATCTTGTCACTTAGATGAGCATTCTGGCTAACCAAGGTTTTATATTTTATATTCACATTACAATGTGATTTTGGCAAAACATACATTCATACAGTGGAGGCTCGTAGCTCCGACGTCAGTGGGCTAATGAATCTGCTCTGGATTTCAGTCAGAACTTTAAAGGAGCTATCCAAGGTGCCGAAGCTGTTTCCGACTAAAACCTGGAGCAGATTCCTGCTCCGCTGACACCAAAGCAACCAGACTCCACTGTATTCATATATATCTATAGCTCTCTTCAGGTATTCTTCATGGGAGATGGAAGCACCGCTCCACCCACAACCTCTCTGTGTTGATAGGGAACGGCTGCAGTGTGACTGCAGTCATGTTTGTCTGAATGCAATTCTAGTGCTTCCTGGAGTCCTAACTGCACATGGTTATGCACTGGCTGGATATGGTCTTCTGGGAAAGTAGGAATCTATGAAGCTGCCTTATAATGAGTCAGAGCTTTGGTTTATCTATCCTGGAATTGTCCACAGTGCCTGTCAGAAGCTCTCCAAAGTTCCAGGCTGGGTTTCTTCCTAGTCCTACCTGGAGAAGCCAGGACCTTCTGCTTAAGAGCATAAGCACATAAGAAGAACCCTGCTGGATCAGACCAGGGTGCATCAAGTCCAGCATTCTGTTCACACAGTGGCCTACCAGTTGCCAACGAACAATCAACCAGTAGGACATGTGCTCTACCACTGAGCTACGGTTCTGCCCAGGGGTCAGAAACTCCAGCTCTTGCTTCCTGGTGTCCTGTGACTGAAGGTTGAGCCTGGGACCTTTTCCACACCAGATATGTGGATCACAGGAAGTTTTTGTCCATCTCATCCAGCACTGACTCCATTTTGATGGACAGCGGCCATCCAAAGTCCCAGTGAGGAGAGTCTTTCCCTTTCCCTGCTGTTGGAGATGCTGGGGATTGGGCCTTCTGCATGCAAAGCATGTGCACAGGCGCTGATCTATGGTTCCTCCCCACATTAACAGTTGTGCTCTGCCAGTAAACTGTATTCTCCCACACTCTGATCCTCTGCCTCTGACCCTTCAGTTTGTAGATCTGCTTGAAGATCCAGTTTGAAGCTTGCTATTGTTTCAAACAACACCAACACCCAACCAGCTGATGGTTATGTGCTACATCCAGTATCCAAGGCAGTAAGCCTGTGTGCACCAGTTGCCGGGGAACATGGGTGGGAGGGTGCTGTTGCACCATGTCCTGCTTGTTCATCCCTGGCCAATGGCTGGTTGGCCACTGTGCGAACAGAGTGCTGGACTAGATGGACCCTTGGTGTGATCCAGCATCAGGGCTCTTCTTATGTTCTTAACAACATTTTATTTATTTATTTATTACATTTTTCACATTCACCACTCCCCAGGCCAAAATTCCCAGGAGATTAGCAATGGCAAATATTTTTTTTTTTGCACAATCAGGAATAAAGCTTGCAACACCGCTGTAAACTCTGGAGGCTGTTTCCCATTTTATTGTTTGTATAAATAGTTTACTTTAACATCTGTTCCTTCGGCATGTATCATTTTTGTGAAAGAAAAGACCTGGAGCCAAATTCTGCTTTTGATTCATAAACACTTGTCTAAGACAAGCCAATGGGGGATCCAAGCACACGTCAGCAAACCCATTTTCCAAAATTCAGGCTATTCATTATTTTCATTCTCTGGCTTCAGCAGCAACAACATCAACAAAAATGAGAATCTTCCCCATCTAATTATATTAAATAGTGGTTAAGTGGCTATAATTAAGGCAAGCTGTATTAAATTGCTGTAGTTCCTTTCTCAGTGTTCATAGAAGCAGTGTCAACCTCATTTACTGACAAACAAGTCACTCTAAAATTAAGTTACTATTAATGGACACTGCTGTGAGTTTATTTTATGAATCAGAATTTAAACACGTTGGATAGAATCCATAACCTAAGAAAATCTCAAGACAATGGCACCAAGAACAAAGGAATGAACAAAGAAAACAATGGTAGCTTGATCGGTGCCCTCCATCATAGGTCAGCTTGTAAACTAGTCACTGGTCAGGATCCACCAGTTGGACCAATGTTCTAGAGTTAATTTCTCAATGACCAAGAGGATCCAGTCAGTGGAGGCTCCGATGTCAGTGGGGCAGTGAATCTGCTCCAGGTTTCAGTCCGAACTCTAAAGGAGCTATCCAAGGTGCTCAGACAGCTCTGAGTTCTGACTGAAACCCGGTCTGGATTCACTGCCCCACTGATATCGGAGCCACGAGCCTCCACTGTCCAAGTTGATATAAAACCACTACAATTTCCTAGTATATCAGTGCCCATAGCCTCCTCTCAGTAGCCTTGTTTGCAGTGGCCTAAAAAGACTCTGAGCCTCGTGTGGCAGTAAAGCAGCAGGTTCTGCAGCTGAAACTCTCCCCACGGCCTGAGTTCGATCCCAGCGGAAGCTGGTTTCAGGCAGCTGGCTCGGGTCGACTCAGCCTTCCATCCTCCCGAGGTCGGTAAAATGAGTACCCAGCTAGCTGGGGGAAAGGAAATCACAGCTGGGGAAGGCAACGGCAAACCACCCCGCTATAAGGCCTGCTGAGAAAATGTCAGGGAAAGCTGGCGTCCCTCCAAGAGTCAGTAATGACTCAGTGCTTGCACGAGAGGTTCCTTTCCTTTCAAAAGGACTCTGGCCCTACACATTCTGTACTGAGCTGTACTGAGCTATTATTGCTTTTGCTGGAGCAATAATAATAATGTGGCTAATATGCAATTGCTATTTCTTTGCTTTGCCTTCACATTGAACCACCCAGAGAGCTTCGGCTATTGGCCAGTATAAAAATGCAATTAATTAAATAAATAAATAAATTTAGAAAAGCATTTGAATTGATACTTGCACGAAAGTATCTGTGAGCTTCACAGCTCATTCAGATTTCTGACGGAAACCTGGAGCAGATTCACCGCCCCACCAACATTTTATTTATTTATTTAAACATTTATATCCCGCCTTGTATCACAAGGATGTCAGGGAGCCGTACAGATAAAAAAATACATATAAAATAGAACAATAAATATACAATTCTAAAACAAATTAAACCATTAATAGGTTAAAACCAATACGAATTTTTAAAACAGTAAAATTCAATTAAAACAAGACAGTGTGCAGGCTGGTGGATTTAGCCATCAAAAGCTCTGTTAAAAAGCCATGTCTTAACCCAGCGCTGAAATGAAGCCAGTGCCGGCGCCAGCTGGGCCTCCAGGGGGAGGGCATTCCACAGCCGGGGTGCCGCAACAGAGAAGGCCCTCTCCCATGTCCCACCATAGCGAATATCTCGCGTTGCTGGGGCACAGAGAAGGGCTCCTCTGACAGATCTTGGGCAGGCAGATATACGGAGAGGCGCTCCTTCAAGTATCGGACACTGGAGCAACCAGCCTCCATTGGATCCAGGATCTGCAGTTGCAATAGTGAAATGCATGAAATGGGATCTGAGCCATTGCCATCCTGTTCCTGACTGTTAGAGCAGTACGACAACGGAATCAGTTACCTAGGGAGGTTGTAGGCTCTCCCACACTAGAGGCCTTCAAGAGGCAGCTGGACTACCATCTGTCAGGGATGCTTTAGGGTGGATTCCTGCATTGAGCAGGGGATTGGACTCGATGGCCTTGTAGGCCCCTTCCAACTCTAGTATTCTATGATTCTATGATCCAAACCCGCAACTCTATTGCAACCTCACCTTTTTGGCTTGCATTACCTTCTCTGATACAGCGATATGCCATTCAGCTTCCTTTTCGTCCCCAGACTAAATCAATGGCTTAATGCCCAAGGCCCCATCTCATCCCATTTCTCGTTACTCTTTACGACAGGGATGTACAGTTCAGCTTACCCTGACACACGTTGTGATGGCTCGCCTCATACCCAGCTGCACATTGTATCTGTCCTGGCACGTACTCTGCAGGGGTCCGGCGAATGATGGGATTACCATTTCGTCCACCAGCAGTTTCAGGTGGTGTTTCGGCTTCACCGTTATTGACAATGATATGAGCTGTTTTGGGCAGACAGAGGTATCCGCCAAAGTGGTTCACGCATTTCATCCCACCTTTACAGGCGTCCACCACAATTTCACATTCGTCGATATCTGTGGTTATTAACAACATGAAGATGGACATCAGAAATGGAACATACTTGGGATGCTACGAATACGCGGGGTCTTCTATTTCTGCTGCAGATAACTGTCTCAAACAGGCCGCGGTTTTGAGAATATTATGTTGTTTTAAATCTCTTCGTTTATTTTTAAATCTTTGCACTGCCGCTAGGTTTTACTTTGGTTTTTATTTTATTTTATACTGTATTTATTTATTTATTACATTTCTACACCGCCCAATAGCCGAAGCTCTCTGGGTGGTTCTAAACGTTAAACTTTTATATTGTATCTTATCACATCGTGTTTTGTGGTTTTAATCGTCGCTTATGGAGCTTTGGCTATTGGACGGTATGGAAATGGAATAAATCAGTAAGTTAGAGGATGACTATCCAAAAAAGAAAAGAAAAAAGGATGGCTAGATGTGCAAGAACCCTGAGCTGAATCGGACTCATTTAGATGTCCAAATCAAAGCAGGGCTCTCCCAAAGTGGACCAAATCAGAATCTGAACACTCCCGGGAATTTGAGATTTCAAGGGACACAAAGTCACAGACAGCGTGTCTCTGAAAAAGGGTAGTTTTCCATATATGGACAACTCCAGGGTGGAAAGAGAAAGGGAGAACAGGGGGTGTAGTTTTGTGAATGGCAGCTCTAGCTTCTAATCACAGTGAATGGTTTTACCGGGGTTCTCCGATCCCAGTGCTTTGGGGGACAGAGGCTGAAGCAAGACCGAACCAGCGTTTGATGCTTTTAGCTAGTTCTCTCTCCCAGGAGAAAAAAAACAGTAAAAAGTATTGGTGGAACCTGTGGGACCTGGGAGGGTGCAGCATTGGGTGCTTGCGTGGAAAATGTTGTGATGGCTGCCAACTTGACAGCTTTAAAGATGCATTAGAAACATTTGTGGAGGATAAGGATGTCAAGTAGCTACTAGTCATGATAGCTAAATACTACCTCCAGTATCAGGGGCAAATGCCTCTCAATACTAGTTGCTGGGGAACTCTTCTGGGCTTCTCGTAGAAGCAACAAGTTTGGATTAGCTAGGCTGGATTAGCTAGGCCTTTGGTCTGATCCAGCATGGCTGGTTTTAAGGATCTGCACTAGGAAAATGTGATTTTGTATGATGAGCAGTAAGCGCTTTGCAATTTGTTATGACAAGTGGTACATAAATCTAATAAAAAATCCATTTTGTAAATAACTTTTCCAGGACACGATGTTTGGGAGGTTGAAAATGCCTTTGGAAGAGAGGGACAGGTTTCTCTCATCCCTGTAAAATCCCTGCTTCACCTTTTGGGGGAAGGCAGGTGATTCCTGGTGTCTGTTCTCCCCACCACAGATCATCAGCAGAGCCAGAGCTGCTGGTGACGATAGGGTGACCATATGAAAAGGAGGACAGGTGTCCTGTATCTTTAACAGTTGAATAGAAAAAGGAATTTCAGCAGGTATCAATTGTATATATGGAGAACCTGGTGAAATTCCCTCTTCATCACAGCAGTTAAAGTTGCAGGAGCTATACTAGAGTGATCAGATTTAAAAGAGGGCAGGGCACCTGCACCTTTAACTGTTGTGATGAAGAGGGAATTTCACCAGGTTCTCCATATATACAAATTACCCCTGCTGAAATTCTCTTTTCAATACAACTGTTAAAGATACAGGAGCCCTGTCCTCCTTTTCATATGGTCACCCTAATGGTGGACCAAACTAGGGTCTAATCTACAACAAGCAAGATATTGCACTATGAAAGCGGTATATAAGAGGCTGGAGCCACACTAAGTAGGATATAGCACTATAAAGGTGGTATGAAAGTGGTAGGGTGACCATATGAAAAGGAGGACAGGGCTCCTGTATCTTTAACAGTTGCATAGAAAAGGGAATTTCAGCAGGTGTCATTTGTCTGCATGCAGCACCTGGTGAAATTCCCTCTTCATCACCACAGTTAAAGCTGTAGGAGCTATACTAGAGTGACCAGATTTAGAAGAGGGCAGGGCATTTGCAGCTTTAACTGTGGTGATGAAGAGGAAATTTCACCAGGTGCTGCATATATACAAATGTCACCTGCTGAAATTCCCTTTTCTATGCAACTGTTAAAGATACAGGAGCCCTGTCCTCCTTTTCATATGGTCACTCTAGCTGTATGCAATTTTTGAGAGGCTCTAGAGGCATGCGTTCCAGTGGTGGGCGGAGCTAAAGGCAAAAGAGGGTGGGGCCAATATATAACAACACCCCAGCTTATTATAGCGTCAAGCTCTTATTGCCTGGAACCAAGGCTTAGGAGAGTTATTTCAGAATACAAAACCACACAAGCAACAGGCAGTCAGGGGGAAAAGTGGGAACCACCTAGTAATGTGGGGAAGGGGCGGTGGCTCTTGGGGAAACTCCAGGGGGTGGGATTGGGACCCGCAGGAGGTGAGGAACACAGTCCAAAGGGGAGAGCAACTGGTATTGTGTGATGCGATCCCAAAGACTGCATGCACGAGGTTTCTGTGCAGGCCCAGGCTCTTTCCACCGTCTTCGCAATAAAGCGTTTCCAAAAGGGGAGACGATGGAGAAAGTGCCACGGCTCAAGGTGGGCCCCTTGTTAGTGCGAGCTTAGGATTCTCAGAGCTTCTGGCAGGTGGGAATATAGGAACGTGCAACTCGCAATGGCTTACTGTACCTTTGCACCGCTGCATGACGGGGTCCCATTCGTAACCATCAGTGCATTGCTGTGTGAAAACAGAGAAAACCAAGTAAAACAACCAAAGCAGTGACCAAAATGAAATTCGTGTATTTTCAATCATCCCCATGCATGCGTAGCTGCTGTGTACAGCTGCCCCATGTTTCATACAGGCCCCAGGGAAGCGTCTTGCCTCTCTCCCTGGTGAGAGAGCACTGCTCTTGTTATTTGTGCAATCACTGACCCAGCATCACTGCGGGTCTCCTGATTTTGTAGGCCCTTCAAACATTCATGAGGACTAGGCTGCTGCCGGATCTTGCTATGTTCTTGGTGATCACACTGCTAAGCATCTTTAGTTATTTTATTTGAAGTAATCAATGATTCTACCTACCTTACCTTAAACACTAGGGTGACCCTATGGAAAGGAGGACAGGGCTTCTGTATCTTTAACAGTTGTATAGAAAAGAGAATTTCAGCAGGCATCATTTGTATGCATGCAGCACCTGCTGAATTTCCCTCTTCATCACAACAGTTACAGCTGCAGGAGCCCTTCTCTCTTTTGTATCTGGTCACTCCAGTATAGCTCCTGCAGTTTAACTGTTGTGATGAAGAGGGAATTTCACCAGGTGCTGCATGCATACAAGTGACACCTGCTGAAATTCCCCTTTCAATACAGCTGTTAAAGATACAGCAACCCTGTCCTCCTTTCCATTGGGTCACCCTATTAAACACATCATATAAAAGTTGCCTGTAAGTTTAGTATTCTAAGAATGTCTTATTACAACCCTCTCTTACATGGGTTTCCAGTGTTTTTCCAACCCAATCTCTCCAATGCCAACTCTAGCTTCAGCTTCAGCAATCAGTGTTCCAGGACCACTAAGAATTCTAGCTCTCTTGCAAAACACATGGCCTGTATCCTAAAGGTTCAAGTTTCGACCCTTAGTATCTTGTTAAGAGATGTCACTCAGACTATGTAATAATGTGCTGAATAGGGAGCCAAATACTCTGACCTGGTACATGGCCACTTCCGATGTTCCATTTGGTGCGTCCTTCTGTATTTAGTTTTTACGTTCTCAGTCTTCCCTTTCATGAAATGACGCCCAACACACTTTCTGTAATCCCTGAGATTTGTCCTCCCCTGCAGCTAGGATGATTGCGAGGGATGATTGCTGAGGCCATAATAACTATGCTATCAAACTAAAGCCAGCTCCTAGCATGAGAAACCGTCATGGCTTCCCAACCAAGGAACCCTCACAACTGTAATTCTCCAAAGGGTTTGAAGCCCCCGAAATGTGAGCATTAGGGTGAGCAATGCTATGGCTCTCTGGGGCGGGGTGGGAATAGGATTTTTCTGATTCCTGGACTTGAGGCTGGAGACAGTGCTCAGACCTCAGGCCAGGAGTCCAAGTTCATCACTCCCTCCCAGGTGGCATGGAGAGAACCGCATCGGCTGCCTCACCCAGCTTGCAAAAGCGAACTTGGAGAAGAGGAAAGGGGGTGGTTCTGTTGGTGGGGAGAGGAAGAGACCAGGGTATCTGGCTTACAAAGAATCCTGCGACCACCTCAGCATCATTCCTTCCTGCTACTCAGACCCACAGCTAGATGGGCAAAATAGCCCATCTAGCAAAAAGGCAGGGCGAGAGGAGTGCAGACTATCATAGGACGCCTGTCGGCCTTTGACTTCGGAGGCTGATGAGCATCCGGATAGGATTGTACCCTAGGTCACTGCAGATACAGAACTAGTGTGTCAGGGAGCAATTTTCTACCCAGCATGATATAACTGAAGTGCATGACAGCCACCATAGCCACTCCCGCTTAGAGAATCAAAAAATACAGGCAGGCTGTGCCGATCCATATGAACAAACCAGTTCTAGCCCAATCTAGCTCCTTTCAAGCCCAATCCACCCCAAAATGCTTTCCATAATTGCAACAAGGAAAAATATCTTGTTGCTGGGAAAATTCACTGTGAGGATTGCAGCCAAGCTCAGAAGGAACAGGGAATTCTGGGTAGTGGTGGTGACAGATGTCCCTGCTAATCAAAAAGTGACGGCGCTGTGTCACTGCTCCCCTGGCCTCACTACACCACTGGTGAAGCAACAGATAAGCTAGGGTGACCATATGAAAAGGAGGACAGGTATCTTTAACAGTTGTATTGTATCTTTAACAGTTGTATTGAAAAGGGAATTTCTGCAGGTGTCATTTGTATATATGGAGAACCTGGTGAAATTTCCTCTTCATCACACCAGTTAAAGCTGCAGGTGTCCTGCCCTCTTTTAAATCTGGTCACTCTAGTATAGCTCCTGCAGCTTTAACTGTTGTAATGAAGGGTGAATTGTTCTAGGTTCTCCATATATATGAATGACACATGCTGAAATTCCCTTTTCTATGCAACTGTTAAAGATACAGGAGCCCTGTCCTCCTTTTCATATGGTCACCCTAGATAAGCTGCAAAAGGCCACAGCTGGGCTTAAGGCATTTTGACATCTGAGGTGGAGAATCCAAGTAGCGTTTAAAACTGCAGCTAAGCTCAGAGGGAATTCTGGGCAGTGGCGGTGGCTGATGATGTCTGCGTCTCTACTAATGGTGGGAGATAAAAGGAAGGGCTCCTTCACCCAGTGCATACTTAAAACTACAGAATTCTCTATCACAAGACATCGTGATGACAATCAATTTGGATGGCTTTAAAAGGGGGTTAGGCAAATACATGGAGGAGATGGCTACTAGTCCTGATGGCTCTATGCTACCTCCAGTATCAGAGACCGTAAGCCTGTGTAGACCACTTAGTGGGGAACATGGGCGGGAGGGTGCTGCTGCACTCATATCTTGTGGGTTTCCCATGGGCAGCTGGTTGGTCAATGTGTGAACAGAATGCTGGACTAGATGGACCCTTGGTCTGATGGCTCTTTTTATGTTCTTAGGTTCTCTCTGTCTCTAAAAAGGTAATATTGTAGTTAAATAACTGACAGTTTGCTTCTCTTTCTCGGTATCTCCAAGTCGACAGCTTGAAATGGCTTGCCTTCCTTGGCCTCATAGTGGGGCTAATGGTCTGCCGATGACTGTTTTGTCTACTTTGGACGTCCAAAGGGTAGCAGGTATGCCTAGGGTGACCATATGAAAAGGAGAACGGGGCTCCTGTATCTTTAACAGTTGCACAGACAAGGGAATTTCAGCTGGTGTCCTTTGTATATATGGAAAACCTGATGAAATTCCCTCTTCATCACCACAGTTAAAGCTGCAGGAGCTATACTAGAGTGACCAGGTTTAAAAGAGGGCAGGGCATCTGCAGCTTTAACTGTTGTGATGAAGAGGGAATTTCCACAGGTTCCACATATATACAAATGACACCTGCTGAAATTCCCTTTTCAATACAACTGTTAAAGATACAGGAGCCCTGTCCTCCTTTTCACATGGTCACCCTAGCAGGTATGCCAGCACCTACTATTCAAAATAACAACAGCCATGTTCCTCACTGAAGACCAGACAAGGAACAACATATCCACCTTGCTAGGGAATAACATTCGGCTCCCATTTCAAACATGGGCAGGTTTCACCGACTCAAGCACAGAGGCATGCGTGAGTCTGCCGCGCTGAGCGCAATGTTTTCTTAGCACCGTGCAAAAAAGAAAAGCCTGAAGTTAATAAATCCACTTGTCGTCGCGACTCAAGTTCACCCCTGCCGTAACTTGGTAGGCACCGGTGGAGTTTGCGCCAGTGACGGATCTGTCCCGGCCTGTCAACAGCCCTGTTGCTCAATTCACTGGCCCATGCTTGTCGTTTTTTCAGCAGCTTTTGTTATGCGCGGAGCTTAAAACAAGAGTTAAACAACGAGAAACATTCTTTCTGTTGATTCACAGGTGATGCTAGCGGCCTGCCAAATCTAGCAGCAAGCGGGAGTGCAGCTGGGCCTCGAGTGTAACGAGGGGGCAAGAGGGCAGCTAATTGCATTAGAATTCCAGCTCTCTGAAGGAATGACAGCATCCTAAGTTGACTCTACTGGAGCTACAAAAAGAACACCCGCTCCCTGCAACAAGCCCCAAAGGAAAACAACAGAATCTCCCCAACGCCTGTTTAATGCACAACAGAAGTCACGCCCATTTAATGACCCCGGGGGGGGTGGGGACCAAGTTCATAGATGACTTATCATGGAGAAATCCCATTAACGTCAATGCAACTGCACCCCTGTTGAAGATCAGCGAAGGGTTTCTTAACACAGCAAGCCTACGCAGTGGAGGCTGGTGGCTCTGATGTCAGTAGGGTGGTGAATCCGCTCCGGGTTTCAACCAGGACCAGTCCGAACACTAACGGAGCTTCTGCGCCTTGGATGGCTCCTTTAGAGTTTTGACTGGTTCTGACTGAAACCTGGAGTGGATTCGACGCCCCACTGATATCGGAGCCACCAGCCTCCAATGAATTGAGCACGTCTACTCAGAAATGAGTAGGCTCCACTGAACTACAAGGGGCTTACTTTTAAGTAGACACGTATACGGTTGTGTTGCCAGTCCATCTGGCACTGCAAAACCGGGGTGTGGGGGATAAGGATTGTTGCAGAATCGTTATGTTTATTTATTTATACAGTGCTGCTAATGTTTATGGCATTTCACAGAATTACAGAAGCAAGAAGACAGCTCCATGCCCTGACAACCATATAATCCAGGCATAGATATTGGGGGAAGCCAATGTTTATTTAAAAGATGCATAAAGACTTTCTCGTTCCTTCCCTTTGGATCTCCCTTTGGATCAAGTTAGTCCCACCTGCAAGGCAGGTAACAATGCAGACTCAACAATAAAAAACAATTCAAAAGCTAAAAGATAAAATTACAAACTAAAAACAAATGACTACAATTAATTAACAGTTTGACAGCCAAACACCCCCCCCGCACCCCCACATTTTATTAAATATAATACATTTATTAAATATCTCTTCTCTATCATCCTAGAGTGCAGGGCACAGAATAATGGACTCAAGTTACAGGAAGCCAGATTCTGGCTGAACATCAGGAAAAACCAATGACCTAGGGAGGTTGTGGGCTCTCCCATACTAGAAGCCTTCAAGATGCATCTGTCAGGGATGCTTTAAGGTGGATTCCTGCACTGAGCGGGGGGTTGGACTCAATGGCCTTATAGGCCCCTTTCAACTCTAGTATGGTATGATTCTGTGATAACAAGGAATAGAATTATGCTAAAAGGCTTGTTGAAAGAGCCACCTGTTTGCAGAGACAAAATGAGCAGAGAGAGCAGAAAAAGCCAAGGCGAGTAGAGATAGACTGGAAGCTGGCCTGGCCTCCTGAGATCCAATGTTTAGGTGTCACAACAAAGAAGGCCCTGTCTTGTGTGCTCACTTGCTGTACCTCTGACAGTGCAGGGACATAGACCAGGTCCTCTGACCTGAGCACATGGGCAATTTCATGGGAGAAGTGGCGGTGCTTAAGATGTCATGGGAGGGGAGATGCACAGGTAGCAAGGGTCATTGTGAAAGAATGCAGCTTCACCTGGTTAGGCTTTGTTCTAGCTGGGGAGGAAGATTAAAGGGTTGAGCAAAAGGCTTCACACATGATTTCCATGCAGAAGGTCTGGGGTTCAATCCCCTATTTTTTTTTAAAAAAAGGATCATGTAGCAGTTGATTGGTAAGACATCTCTCTTGGAGAGCCACTGCTAGTCAGAATACCTGGGATGGGCAACTGCAATTCCCATCTTCTTTCACCATTGGCTATCCTGGCCAAGGCTAACGGGAGCTGTAAGCCAAACCACCTGGAGGAGCACAAGCTGCCCGTACTTGGAATAAAAAATACTTAGCGAGGCTGACAAATAACCTTGACGTGCTATAAAGACAGCTTCCTCTGTTCATAAAGGAAGGTTTGGAAAAGGAATTTGAAGGAAGAGAGAGGGGATCAGTTCAGACAACACGTTAGTCAACACAGTGTGAAAACTCCACTCAACGGTTGAGTTTTTAGGGGGTACTTCCCACACAACATGTTCTAACGCCACCATTGTGTGACTGTGGGCTACCATGGAGTTGAGTAAAATGCATCGTGATGTTTGATTGACAGTTCCTCCACCCTCTCTCCTCCTCCAGTCCTCCTGATGGTATCCCATCAGCCATTGCTGCAAAAGCCACCCCAGTCCTGGCAGCTCTCCTAGAGCTGCACTCACTCCTTTCGCCGCTCTTGCCAGGAAACTCTGTATCCAGTGGGAAAAGTCAACTCAACACAATGGAAAACTCTACGGAGCCTGCCACACAACACAAAACACAACTGTTGTGCAGGAACATTCCTCTGCACAGCGTGGATATTCTGCATGGAGTGTTTTCCAAAAAAATTTCACCATTGCATGGAGTTTTCCTGCCAGACAACACATTTCTCAACGGTGGTGTAAAAACCCTACTGTGGAGTTCTAAACCATTGTTGAGAAACGTGTTGTTTGAACTGAGCCAGAGAGAGAGAGAGAGAGAGAGAGAGAGAGAGAACTAACGAACAAATGTGGAAGTTCCATGGAAAGGAGAAAGCAGGAGACATTTGGTATGCTGAGGAACATTTAAGGCAGTCTTCTCCAACCTGGTGTGTTGGACTACAAACTCCACCATCTGCAACCAGTATGGCCATTGACCATGTTGCCTAGGAGATGTATTCCAATTTAAGGCTTTGATGTCCAACCAGGGCACTCACAACAAAGGGAGAAGAATAGTTAACACATGCAAAGATTTAATGTAAAGTCAAATCAAACAACACCGAGAAGGTAGCGGCAAGCAGAAAGTACGCAGTTCGACCCAAAGGATTGGAGGAATAAAAAAGTTTTAAAAGGCCTCTTTGGGTGGACTCAGCTGGCCTTGCTCCACCTCTCTTGAAAGACTATTACTCTACCCTCTGTCAAAGGAGATGCATGGAGTTTGGCTTCATTACTTGGGGGTGAGGTAGAGATACTCCAGTATATCTCAGAGATATACTGGATCAAGGCCATCCAAGGTCAAAACCGACGTCTTGAATTATGCCTGGAAACTAATTGGCTAACAGTAGCATCACAATCTTCTAATTTCTTAAATACACATTTGATTAATTTTAATTTTATAAAAAATGCCATAATGTAATTTCTTAATAAGTAATTTCCATACATATACAAAGTTCCTTGCCAGCAAGGGCTGCCCCATTCATTCTAATGGAAAAAGCAACAAAGAATCTTGTGGCACATTAAAGACATACAAAGTAATTACGACAAGCTCTTGTGGATTTAAATGTATAACAAAAGTTATGGGATAATAAATCTGCTGGTCTTTAAAGGGCAACAAAACCCTTCATTATTTCTTCTACAGCAGACTTACATGACCTCTGAGTGCATGAATCTGACGGATTCTGGTGCTATTAACTTCTGCTGTAAGAGTGTAAGATTGCTCTTGAAGACCTGTTAACGTGCAATATTTCTTTTTCTCTCTGGCTGAGTTCAGACAACACAATAGTCAATGATGGGTTAACAGTCAACTCCAGGGTTGATTATCAAGGGGGTACTCCCCACATGACATGACTATAATCAACCAAGGAGTGGATTAACTCTAGCGTCAAGTTGACTATTAGTCAACTGTGTGTTTGATTGACACATTCCCCACCCTCTCTCCACCCCAGTCTTCCCGCTGGTATGCCATCAGCCATTGCAAGTTCTGGCGGTTGGACTAGAGCGGCAGTCACTGCTTTAGTCGCTCTTACCAGAGGACTCTGTAGGCAGATGAAATATTTAACTCAACGGGACAAAATAGACCACAGAGCCCAACAGATGCTAACCAATGGTTGTACGACTAGTCAACTCTGCAGAGCGTTGTTTTTCTCCACTGGTTATTTTGGGGAAATAGTCAACCAAGGGGTGGTTTTCGCCTGATAGACAGACAACGGTTGACTTTTCAACTAACATTTGATGACTTAAACCACGGTTGGTTATTGTGTGGTCTGAATGCAGCCTCTGTCTCCCCCTCCCCTCCCTATACTTTACCGTGTATGTGATGGTTTCATCTACTTCCTGTGAATGTGCTGTAGCGAGCATCAATGCAGCAAGGAAAGTGAACACCACCATCATGAACCTTAAGAAAAAGAAGAAAACCAATTTTTAAAAAGAAATTTTACATACTCACACACATACTCATGTGACAGGGCACCTCACACTTTCCCTGGTACTTCTGGCTAAAAGAGGCTAAATTTACCACTGTTTTCTGCAGTGGTAAATCTGTGTTTGGGTTGTACCATTTCATACTTCAAGTGGGGAAGGTGCCACAGGAACAAACGCTTGTTTCTACAAAATTATTACCCTCCACATGGAAAACTAGATGTCAATGAGGAGTGTTCTACATTTCTCGTTTTCTATGTGCAGGGAAAGATTGATATAAAGGAACATTCAGTCATGCGATTTTGAAAGTCTGAAACAGTACAGCCCAAATGCAGGCTTACTACCTTCGTGAAAACTAGGCCCCACTAGTTCTACACAATATTGCTCATTTGGCCTATGTGTTGTTATACATATATGTATCCCAAATTTTTACTTAAAAGAAAAAAAGCACTCCCACCCCAAATAGCAGTCTTCAAATATTTAAAAGGTTGTCACACAGAGGAGGGCCAGGATCTTTTCTCAATCATCACAGAGTGCAGGACATGGAATAATGGGCTCGAGTTACAGGAAGCCAGATTCTGGCTGGCCATCAGGAAAAACTTCCTGACTGTTAGAGCAGTATGACAATGGAACCAGTTACCTAGGGAAGTTGTGGTTCTCCCACAGTAGAGGCATTCAAGAGGTAGCTAGACAACCATCTGTCAGGTATGCTTTAGGGTGGATTCCTGCATTGAGCAGGGGGTTGGACTCGATGGCCTTATAGGCCCCTTCCAACTCTACTATTCTATGATTCTATGAAATGAATAAATATGGTGAGCATACAACCTGTGTTGATAACATTACTACGTTATTATGAGGTATTAAAAAAACCCCATAGCAAATGCTCTTTAAATATATTGTTTGTTTTTGCAAAGTAATTCTGAATATACATACACAGATAGGAATTTGAAACTGCACCTTTGGAAAAAAATATATGATAGGACCCTTACCTGAAGACAGAGAGCAGAACAGAGACACTGGGACAGATTAGGAGGGAATTCCTTGTGGTTTAGCAATGCTGCAAGTCTCTGTTGGTATCTTTCTTCAGCTGCAGAAAAAACACATAGGTGTTATAATAAAATAACCATTAGTTGTAAACAGCATGCAGGCTTATGCTTTTTAAAGCAACATAATTTAAGCAGTAGAACCTTTTGATATATCGTTTCAATTTAATTGTTGCATTCTCAAAACTCTTTCGGGTCAATTTAATGAAAACGCTCCATGTTTATGGAGCAGTAGTATCTAGTGAAAATGGCAGTGAGTGGGTAGATTCACTGAGTCGGGAAGCCATGGAGGGTTTCTGGCCCTAGGGCCTTTAAAAAATTGGAGCTGGGATTTGATGCCAAACCCCATTTCCTCTATTTGCCACCTGCTTTCTTTCTTTGCCTCCCCCTGTTCTTCCACCTCCTTTTCTCTCTGTCGCCTTCTTTCTTCCCACCCAGTGGGTTGCCAGGGATGAGTGATATCGCTCTTGTCAGAGGTCTTAACCAATCGCATACAGAGGGCCACATGAAATTAAGCCAAGGGCTTCACTTGGCCTGAGAAGCATAGGTTGCCCTCCCATATTTTAATCCAACCAACATCACGGGGTTGTTGTTGTAAGAATAAAAATGGGGTGTGTGTGAGAGGGAGGAAGAGCCATGTTATACAAATATGGCAAAAGAATTACTGAGAGCTTAAGACATACACAACTGGGTTGAATCTTGAAGGCATGTGCTGTACTACTGAACTATGGTACTGTTAGAAAAATTGTGGATTACAACCCAATTAAATCAAATAAAAAGGCATCCAGATGCAGTTTCAAAAGGAAAGTTTATTTCCATCTCAGGTACCAAAAATCTCTTTGTACAAAGGTCCCTCTCCCTTGTCAATGTAAGGGAAAAGGCCCGGAACAGAAGTTTACGTTTCATTTTATACAGGGGGGAAACATTGTATGCAAATAATTGGTTGCTTGCTCAGATCGTCACAGCTGATCCTCCTCCCTGTTTTCTTGACATGCCCAGATGGGTGAGAGACCCTATTGACTTTGCAAACTCCATTATCACATGATTCCCTTAGCAATGAATCCTGGGACCTTCCTGTCACGTATTCCATTGTCTTTAACTAATCCCTGTCCACCACTCCCTCCCTGGTCCCCCCCCTCACAATGTCCCCTGGGACATTCCTGTCCCACTTTGCCTACGTGGCAGAAACCTTCCTGCTTCTTATTTGTCTCCCTGGTTTCCCACTGAGCTGTGGGGAAAGGAAATAAGAGGTAGGTGTGTGTGTGTGTGTGTGTCAAGCGCCTGGTGATTTAACCAGCGGCTAGGGCTCGTCCTTACCCCTGAGTAAGCGACCTTACCCAAATAGGTAAATGGGACTTTTCTCTCCTACCTGGGAGTAGGGGGTCTATTCTACCCATCTAAAGCCATAGCTAGACCTAAGGTTTATCTCTGGATCGTCCAGGGGTCAAACCTGTTCATCTAGGTGACACACAGGGGATCCAGTGCTCAGGCAGGGGCGAACCCTGGATGATCCAGGATAAACCTTAGGTCTAGCTGTGGCCCATATCACTTAGAAATCACCCAAGGGTGGCATTTTGGGAAAGGGAAATGAGGGATCTTGGAAGGACGGGAGAGAAGAGATGGGTGAAGGGAGTAGTGGGAAATCAATTATTTTTCCATAACAGTATCACACCCAAGTGCTTTGAGGGAGCTATGGCCCTCCATACTCCACAAGTGAGTGCTGACAATGTTGCGGGGGGTGAGGGAAAATCAGTGGCATAGAAGAACCAGGCCTCACAGGGATGCAGCGCTGATACGTTTTAATTACTGGGGCTGCTGCGGTCCTCTGCCTCCACCACTACCCAGAATTCCCTGTTCCCTCTGAGTTTAGCTGCAATCCTCACGGCAGCTGGGGCAAAATGATCAACAGAGCTGTCTGCAGTTCAAAACTGGCCACTACACCACTGGGGGAAAACAACACATTTTTAATTATCTTTAAGCATCTTAGTTTGAATCATTAATGGATAAATTTATTCATTTCATTTATTTATTACACTTATATACCGCCCCCCATAGCCAGGGCTCTCTGGGCGGTTTACAGAAATTCTAAAATTGAGATAAAAACAAGTATACAAAATTTAAAATTCTAAAACACAGAACATACACACATAAAGCATTAAAAACCGTTAAAAAAACCTAAACATGTGGGTGATTGAGATGTGCTGCCATATGCCTGGGCAAAGAGGAAAGTCTTAACCTGGCGCCAGAAAGATAGCAGCGTTGGCGCCAGGCGAGCCTCGTCAGGGAGATCGTTCCATAGTCTGGGGGCCACCACTGAAAAGGCCCTGTCCCTCGTTGCCACACTCCGAGCCTCCGGATAAAGGAAGGGATCTTGCCAAGAATAGATACAGATGTCAACCTCTTCACCAGTTTCATCTCATTTCTCTTGCATAAAAAGGCCTACTCTCACTGAGATGGCATACCTGTACCTGGGCTGCAGCTGTTCAGAATACAGGTGGGGGCTCAAATGGAAGACTGCATTCCTATACGTAGCTGGTGGGGGGGGGGGGACACAGCAAGTGTACGCAGCAGCAATGAATTAGTAGGGCTACACAGCATGACTGCATGGCCACACACTCCTATGCGCATTCTTTCAATGTGTATGGGGGGTTGAGTGAACCCCTCCTATGATTTATTTTTTGGATAATAATTTTGTTTTTCCAGTATATATAAACAAATGTTAATAAATAAATGAATGTTCATTATACAGTAATCTTTTTTTTTTTAACCACCCAAGGTTATAAACATAATTACTTTCCATTTCAGGTTTCATCTTTTATCCCTTTTATCCCGTTCCCTCCCCGCAGACTGGAACATTTCTCATAAATTGTCCCATTTCTTTTTCTGGGATGTTATATCACTTCTGTTTATCTCTTCCTTTATTATATTTATAGTTATTTTCTAACATTACTTCTTTTCAGGAGTCCCAGAGTGCCCTATAGGCCTCTGCCAGAGTTGTTCTGTTCATTTCTTTCTTCATATATTCTATATTTTTTTGCCTCCTATGGGTGCCACCAAACTCTTTCCTTCTTAGGAGAAGAGAAGGGACTGAGGAGAGAGAAAGAGAGTGAATGAGAAAGAGAGAGAGAGAGAGAGAATGAGGAAGGGAGGGAGATGTCAAATAAGGCTTTGGGAGAAAATATTTTTCCTGCTCATGACCCTCAAAGAATTTGACTCCATCTGGAATTAAAGCTTGAACCTCTGAATTGCTATGGAACAGGATGAAAAAACATATGATCTCATCAACAGATCTGTACCAACCCATCAAATGTAACACAGAAATTGGAAACAATGCTTTTCAAAGAAGAAAGATGTGTAAAAAAGAAAAAAAATAGAAAAAACTGGGGAGGGGGAAATCCATCCACCAGCTTCTTTTCCATCTATATATCATTGATCATCCAAGCATGTCTTGGAACAGCCATGAAGAACAAATGACTCAAATATTATATGTTTGCTGTATACAGATGTCTTGGTTCTATTACAGCAGGGTATCAAACCTCAGGCCCATGGGACAAATTCAGTTCCCGTAGAGTATCAACCTGACCCTCCCAGGTTCTAAAGGGAGGTCATCAAATCATAGAGTAGTAGAGTTGGAAGGGGCCTATGAGGCCATCCAGTCCAACCCCCTGCTCAATGCAGGAATCCACCTTAAAACATCCCTGACAGATGGCTGTTCAGCTGCCTCTTGAATGCCTCTAGTGTGGGACAAGTTACCTCCCTAGGTAACTTGTTCCATTGTCAGACTGCTCTAACAGTCAGGAAGTTTTTCCTGATGGCCAGCCAGAATCTGGCTTCCTGTAATTTGAGCCCATTATTCCGTGTCCTGCATTCTGGGATGATCGAGAAGTGATCTTGGATTTGCTTTTTTTGCAGCCACATCACACTGTTGGCTCATATTCAGCTTGCGATCTATAACAATTCCACGATAATATTCAGCTTGTGATCTACAACAATTCCAAGGTCACAACCCTGACCCCAATTCGTTTCCCTTGAACATCAACTTCTCTCTGCTCCTCTTTCCCCTCATTCAGACTTATTTTGACCACGTTTTCTATACGTCCAGGGTCTCAGTCTGATCTGCTGGCTTCCCCAGACAGCTCTGCCCCTTTCACTGTTTCCACTAGCTTTCCCACCACCATTTGGTGGTTTCTTGGCTTTTGACCAGTTCCCCCCCGCCCCCATCCTTCTAAAATATTGCAATGTTTCTTAGGGTGACCCATATGGAAAGGAGGATAGGACCCCCTGCATCTTTTAACAGTTGCATAGAAAAGGGAATTTCAGGTGTCATTTGTATGCATGCAGCACCTGGTGAAATCCCCTCTTCATCACAACAGTTAAAGCTGTAGGAGCTATAACTAGAATGACCAGATACAAAAGAGAACTAACCGCTCCTGAAGATTTGCGTTTTCTGACTGGGGAGTTAAGTCAATCCCTTTTTGGAGGACAAAAAAGTCTTTTTGAATTTGAGGAACATATTCAACAAATCCTCCTCTCTCCCTACCCATAAGTATTGTGATGTTGTTGTGACATTCTGACTCTGATTTGCGAAACAGGTGGAAAAAAGCAGGAGGCCTGTAATTGCTCAGTTATTGCAAACTATTCAGTCATCATTCAGTTTCTATTGTAACTATTGTAAACAACTTTAGTTTCTTGCAAACTATTTATGCTCGGTTATTATAAACAACTTGTTCAGTTTCTGTAAAGTATTACTGTATTTTTACACTTGATAATTAATATGTTACATAAAATGTTTGTTTACCTCAGTTCTTTTGATATTATTTAAAATTCTAGCAGTTGTGTGCTGGTTAGCATTATTTTACTTCAGCTACAAAAGAAGGCAGGGCTCCTGCAGCTGTAAATGTTGTGATGAAGAGGGCATTTCACCAGGTGCTGCATGCATAGAAATGTCACCTGCTGAAATTCGTTTGTCTATGCAACTTTTAAAGATATAAGAGCCCTGTCCTCCTTTCCATATTGTCACCCTAAGAGCTTTATGCTAAAATATTCTGGTATTTTTCCCCTACCCTTTCTTGCGTTTGGCTCCACTCACCACTCAAATGTGGGCCCCTAAATGGAATTCGGCCTTCGGGCTGAAAGAGGTTCAACACACCTGTTTTATAGTAGTTGTGAAAGCAGATGCCCAACATGAGTTTTTTTTTAAAAAGCGCACAAGGCTTCACCTGCTGGAATTGAGCATGCTCAGCACACCCAGTAGCATTCAAATTGGAAAAATTGCTGAGTCACATCTTTTGTTGCTGCACCAGCCCTGATTAAGACCCAGAGACTTCTGAACTCACTTCAATCAAAGGAGTCTTTTCTGCCTAGCCAATATCTTCATGGTTGGGAATATTGCAAGCTTGTCTGCAGGTTACTTGAAGCGAGCAATATTGCAGTTGGTTAGTTCATGGGTGCTTTGACCACAGCTAGCTTTGGGATCTCTAGAATCATAGAATACTAGAGTTGGAAGGGGCCTACAAGGCCATCGAGTCCAACCTCCTGCTCAATGCAGGAATCCATTGTAAAGCATACCTGACAGATGGTTGTCCAGCTGCATCTTGAGTGCCTCTAGTGTGGGAAAGCCCACAACCTCCCTAGGTAACTGGTTCCATTGTCATACTGCTCTAACAGTCAGGAAGTTTTTCCTGATGTCCAGCCGGAATCTGGCTTCCTGTAACTTGAGTCCATTATTCCGTGTCCTGCACTCTGGGAGGATCAAGAAGAGATCCTGGCCCTCCTCTGTATGACAACCTTTCAAGTATTTGAAGAGAGCTATCACGTCTCCCCTCAATCTTCTCTTCTCCAGGCTATAGCTTACAGTGTGGCTTCCTGTGATTTCTTCCTTTTGCTCCCCCAACCCTCCGACCTCTACCATTGCAAGGGACACATGTTTGCCCCCTCCTGTCACTGTAATGGAACACAAAACAGACTGAACAAAGTCTTTTTTGAAACTCTATGGTGCAACCTGCATTTTTATGCAAGAACATTTGTGAGTAAACCCCTTTTAGTTTTTGTCTTCACCAAAGAAGGGTGTGGCGTTCTTTTGTTCTAAGATAGCCTATGTGCATGTGGGACTGGTAAACACTCGTTCTGTTTTGCCTTTTTGTTTTCCTTTGCTAATTACGTTTCTAGCAGGAAGCATCATTACTAAATTATTCCATCAACGACTCCAGCAGCGTGCTGCTCCTACATCACTACTGAGCCCAACGGAAGCCCAAGTAAGGAGGAGGGGATTTGGGGTGTAGGGGGACACTGCATCTTGCGTTCTCTGCCAGGGTTGTCAACCACAGATGCAATATATAGGAAGTACAGGAAGCCACCCTGTAATCTTCTCTAAATGGTCACCAGAGACCACATAGGATTTTCCCATCAGAAAAGGAATGAGGAGAAGCTGCTTGGACTTGCCAGGAAAGACGATGACAACAGAGTCGCCCTTTTGCTGTGTCGTCACCTGCTAAGGTCAGGAAAGGACTCCGATTAAGGCTCACGCATGAGGGTATATTTGTAATAATAAAACAGGATGTGTGTCCGTCTGTCCGTCCGTCAGCACCAAAACTGTTAAACCTACAACCTGTAGCTTGGCATGCATATTAAGGGATTCCTAGGGGTGTCCTCAGCAGGTGTCATTTGTATGCAAGCAGCACTTGGTGAAATTCCCTCTTCATCACAACAGTTAAAGCTGTAGGAGCCTTGCCCTCTTTCAGGTTGTATCTGGTCACACTAGGCAGGGCTCCTGCAGTTTTACCTGTTGTGATGAAGAGGGGAATTTCACCAGGTGCTGCATGCATCCAAATGACACCTGCTGAAATTCCCTTTTCTATTAAAGATACAGGAGCCCTGTCCTCCTTTTCATATGGTCACCCTACCTTGTACCAACACCTAAGATATCTTGAGTTTGCATTAGATGGCAAACACAGCTTTGGCTCTATGTAATGCAGTGGCATCTGATGGCTCTGATGTGAGTGGGGTGGTGAATACGCTACAGGTTTCAGTCAGAACCTGTCAGAATTCTAAAGAAGGTATCCAAGGAGCCTTGAATACCTCCTTTAGAGTTCTGACTGAAACCCAGAGTGAATTCACCACCCCACTCACATGGGAGCCATCAGCCTCCATTGGCGTAATGTATGAAGTGGCTCCAAGGAGGGACACAAGAAACTTAGGCTTCAATCACGACATGTGGACATCACCTCAACACCCCCGCTTCCTGAAATATGCACCAAGATACCTGTCATTATCAAATTAATGTTATGCACTTTCTTGATAACCATAAACTTTGCATTACATTGCACTTCATGACTCCATCTAGCTGCAGCTTCATGTAGACATTCATGTCACTCCACCTTGTTACCCAATGAACTGAAGTTGATGGTGTGAACAGCCTCCGTTGCAAAGTGTTGGGCCTGCAATGCCCTGAGATGATGATGCAAAAGCTTTGAGCTGCAATGTCCGTTTCTCACATGCCACCTCATTGCTGCTGCTGTTGCTAAATGACGTTCCTGCACATGTGAACTTAAGCACAGGACAGATGGGAAGGTGCGAGCCAGCGTAGTGTAGTGGCTAGAGTGTTGGACTGGGAGTCAGGAGATCTGGGTTCTAGTCCCCATTTGGCCATGGAAGCTCACTAGATGACTTTGGGCCAGTTGCAGGCTCTCAGTCCAACCTACCTCACAGGGTTGTTGTTGATATGAGGATAAAATGGAGAGGAAGGATTATGTACGCCACCTTGGATTCCTTAAGAAGGAAAAAAGGTGGGATGTAAATGTAATAAATAAAATAATGAGTTTGATGTTTAGAAGTGACACAGTGGTAGTGTGTGGTAGCTAGGGACCTGTGAGCCCAGAGGCCCCAGTTCAAATCTCAACTCAGCCATAAAGTTATTGCGTGACACAGGGAACTTCCTTATTCCAGGGCAAACTATTTGTCCATCTGTCTTATAAATCAGACCCCACAGATCGGTTCTCTCAAGTGTTCTCTCAGCTGAGGCATCTTCTGGTCTTATTCCGCCCCCTCTACTACTTCTGCAATTGCAGTTATTACAATGCCACAGGGAGCAGCCAAACTCTTCCTTTGGCCCCTGAATGTATTACGCACAGCTTTGAAAATAAATCCACCAAAGTTTTTTGTTTACCAACCCATTTGCTACATACCGATGTAGGATGCTTGTAACATATCAGCAGAGATGGGGACGACGACATCCCCTCACCTAATTTACAGACATTTTCCTACCTGACTCACCAGGGTTCAGTTCTTTCTTGTCAAGGGTGAATTGGCGGGTGGCTAATCAAGAGGCAGATATGGCACCTAGATGCAAAGTAGAATTGAGCAGGGCCTGTGAGCTGGGTGTGGACTTAGAATTGTTCAGGATGTACCACAATGCAGATGCTAAGAGCTCTACGACTGCAACCCCATGCATACTTAACCTGGGAGTGAGCTCCATTGAATCCAATCGGACTTACTTCTGAGTAGGCATGCATAGGATTGTGCTGTTAGTCGATCAGCAGGTAATGGCTGTTAATTTGGTCTCAAAGTTTACAGGATATGAGATTCGGCAAAGCAGTATCTTTGTTTGGCTCAGCTCAGATTGGGGAAGAAGGGTTGCAGGCCGCCCTAATTTTACGCGGCCTGTGGAGATGGGTGGCACAGAGACCCGGAGTGATGGGGTGGCACACACACACAGAGACACTGGATAGCTAAGAGTGCTAGTTAGCTAGCTTTATAGTCCTGCAATGCTGCAAACCCCACCCGCTTTTGGCTCTAGAAAGTCCCATGGGCCTCCACACATCCCTCTTGCCTGTCAGCTGGGTAAGTGGGAGTGCAGCTAGCCATTATCGAGTTGCACCCCAGGCCTCCAATTGCTGGTCTTAATGTATTTATTTCATGTATATTCTGTAGGGGTTTTCCAGCAGTCTCCCATGCAGGCAAAGATTGGAACCGCTGAGCTCTGCGGAGTCCTTTAGCGTTTGAATGTCGGGGCATTAATTTACTGCAGCCTTCCAAAGACCAGGTGCCTCCAGAGGTGCTTGACTACAGTTCCCATCACCCAATGGCTGGGGATAATGGGAAAAGTAGTCCAGCACATCTAGAGGACGCCAAGTTCAGGACGGTTGGTTTAGTGACAGGCGGAACAAACCTGACTCCTCACGCTCAAAGGAACAAGAAGCCGGAGATGTGGAAAACCTTTGCTGGAGGAGCAAAGCAGTAGACGGTCCTGGACCAGACAGACAAAGATCCCGAGCTAGTCTCAAAAACGCCTTCCTATGTTTCACTTCTATGCCTGGCAGGGATCTTCTCCTAGAATTTATTTTAGGAGGCAACTAATAAATAAGAGAACAAGCAAACAAAAGAAGGGGTTGCCTGGGTTGTAATCCGCGATTGGGCAGATTAGAAATGTGCTCAGTAAATAAATATATATAAAAAAGCTCTCAGGTAGCAAAGGCTGTGAAAGGCCCCTCCCTGCCTGGGACTTCATAGGGCTGCTGCCAGCCTCAAACAGTGCTGCGTTAAGATGGACAGTTAACCAAACAGCACCTTATACTTTGACCAACTTTCGTTAGGAATCGCACTGAAATGGACCGGATCTCGCATGGAATTCCCAGATCCCCCCCTACCTCGCATCATTTTAAGAAGAATCGCCTTTATCCCAGAACATTTACCCCTCCAGCCAATAACGATGCAGATTCCACCCCCCATTTTTTTTAATCCTTTGGCATAGTTACTCCTACCCGATCCACCGCCCTCGAACAGATCACCAACCCTAAGCGTGTTTTCTCAGTCCCACTGCATTCAATACGATTTACTCGCCAGTAAAGCGTGTGTTGGGGTTTGCGGCATAAGATTGCAACCCTACACAGACTTTCCGGCGAGTAAACCCTATTGAACGCAGCGGGCCTTCCGCCTGAGTAGACGTGCCTAGAAACTTACAGCCGCACCATCCGGATCGAAATGCTGTTCGACAACGCTTCCGACATATATCCGAAATCTATTTCCACGATTGCTCCTTTCCCCCCTCCTGCCTTTTATTTCTACTGCATCACACAATGCTGAACTTCGTTGCCTTGATGTAAAATCCAACGCAAATCCTACTTAGAGTAGACCTATTGACACGAGTGGGGCTTCAGTTAACCACGTCTAAATCCAATCCCGTTCATGTCAACGGGTCTACTCTAAACAGGACTCACGCTGGAGTTCACGCTCTGCGTTAAAAAAAAAAAAAGATGACAAAAACACGAGCATTCCAGTAATGCCACACACGCCCCTGCAAGGATTGCAGCTTTGCCAGAAACGTTGCAAAGCGCCCCTGCGACGCGGCATGGGTAACATCCCGACGTGCACTTTGCACCCACGCCGGGACGCGCGAAGAGCCCGCGCCGTTTGCCTGCATGCAAAGCTCGGCGCGCCAAAACCGCCTTTTGCAAGGATCTGCGCGGCGGCAACGGCCGCTTCCTCCTCCTGCCGGTGGCGACAGGCCGGCGAGAGAAGCCGAATTCGGGCACGTCTTACCTGGCGGAGCCTCGGGCACACGATGCCGCTCGGGAAGACCGCGGCGAGGTGAGCAGGGCTGCCTTTCCCGTGCCAGGCGAGGCGGCGCAAGACGGCAGAGTTGCAACAGGACAGAGAGAGAGAGAGAGAGAGAGAGAGAGGAGAGCGGATGGGACCTCGCTCGCTCCCTCCCGAAGAGTCTCAGCACAGGTTAACCCCGCGCCTTCGCCTCGCTCGAGTCACGGGAGGAAAAAAGGGTCCCCCCCCCCTCGCTCGCTCCTTCCCTCCCTCCAGTGATTTTGGACAAACTTTAAAAGTTCGAGCTACTGTGTGCATCCTTTGAACGCCCCCTACCGATCTTCCGCTGACTTAACCCTTGCTATGAAGATCTGATGTCCAAATCATGTGTAAACCCAGTTTCTCTCCTTATATATGACTTGAGATCTGTTGGAGGAGCCCTTCTCCGCATCCCAGCAGCTCAACACATCAGCTATGATGGGACTGAAAGAACTGGGCATGTTTAGCCTGGAGAAGAGAAGATCGAGGGGAGACAGGATAGCACTCTTCAAAGACTTAAAAGGTTGCCCCACAGAGGAGGGCCAGGATCTCTTCTCGATCCTCCCAGAGTGCAGGACACGGAATAACGGGCTCAAGTTAAAGGAAGCCAGATTCCAGCTGGACATCAGGAAAAACTTCCTGACTGTTAGAGCAGTACGACAATGGGACCAGTTACCTAGGGAGGTTGTGGGCTCTCCCACACTAGAGGCATTCAAGAGGCAGCTGGACAACCATCTGTCAAGGATGCTTTAGGGTGGATTCCTGCATTGAGCAGGGGGTTGGACTCGATGGCCTTGTAGGCCCCTTCCAACTCTGCTTTTCTCTGATTCTATGACAAGGGACAGGGCTTTCTCTGTGGTGGCACCACGACTGTGGGGTCTCTACTGGCGCCGGCGCTGATTTTATTCTGGCACCAAGTGAAAACATGGCTTTTTAACAAAGCCTTTAATGGTTAAATTCACTAAGACGGCACATTGTTTTAACTGTTTTAACTTTTTTTTTTACTGCTTTTAAATTATATATTGTTTTAACTTGGTTCATGGTTTAATTTGTTTTTAGCTATGTATATTTATTGTTTTATACTGTATGCTTTTATCTTTACGCTGCCCTGAGATCATAATGATATAGGGCGGGATGCAAATGTTTTAACTAACTAACTAACTAACTAACTAAATAATCCCTCTCTTTCTCTATATAGATTAGATAGATGATGGGTTGATTGATTGGCCCCGTTCAGACAACACGCTAAACCATGCTGCTTAACCACAAAATGGTTAACGGAATGCATTAACCTTAATACATTCCATTAACCATTTGGGGGCCATTGATTGATAGATGTAGGATGTCATCACTCACCTTCAATCCGAATGATTAGCTGCTAACCTTTTTGCAGCAAGTGGTTAGTGAGCGTGTTTAAACCCACGTGGTTGTGTAGCCACCATGGTTAGGAATGGTTCACACGACACACTAAGTCATGGTTTGCACAACACGCAAAGCCATAATGTAGTGCTCAAAACATTTAACCATCATGGTTTAGCATGTTGTCTGAACAGGGACAATGTGTTGAATTTCAAAAGGGGGCTAGGGAAAAATATTTATTTGCAGGGTCACCCTTCTTATTATTATTTATTTGGAGCGCCTCTACAAATTAATGGAGGATAAGTGTATCAGTCCCTCTGTTTTCAGCGTTCGGAGATGAGTACCAATTGTTATGTATGAATTTCTGGAGGAGAAGGCTAGTAATGGCTACTAGTCCTGATGCCTATATGTTGCCTCCAGTATCAGACGCAATATGCATATGCAAACCGGTTGCTGGGGAAGATGGGCAGGAGGGTGCTGTTGCACTTATGTCCTGCTTGTGAGTTTCCCATGGGTAGCTGGTTGGCCACTGTGTGAACAGAATGCTGGGGAAGATGGACCCTTGGTCTGATCCAGCAGGGCTCTTATGTTCTTAATGAATGTAGCCCCCGGAAGTGGACGGGGGAGGCAGAGGGAGGGGTGGTGAAAGAAGGAAGGAGCAGGGGCTCAGACCTTCAGGGACACCATGCCCAAGGGTTTGAGGGTGACCATATGGGAAGGGCTCCTGCATCTTTAACAGTTGTATTGAAAAAGGAATTTCAGCAGGTGCCATTTTTATGTAGTAGTATAAGGATCTGTACTACTTTGCATGGTTGTTGTTGCTGACTTAATGTTGTGCTGGTCTTGGACGGTAATAAAGTGATTGATTATGCATGCAGCAACTGGTGAAATCCCCTCTTTATCACAACAGTTAAAGCTGCAAGAGGCCTGCCCTCTTTCGTATCTGGTCTGTTCTGACTTTATACTGTTAGTTTTACCCTACCCAGTGCCTGTTTGCATTCTCTTTCCCTCCTTATTGTTTTATTATGATTTTATTAGAATGTAAGCCTATGCGGCAGGGTCTTGCTATTTACTGTTTTACTCTGTACAGCACCATGTACATTGATGGTGCTATATAAATAAATAAATAATAATAATAATAATAATAATAATAATAATAATAATAATGGTCCCGCTAGGCTGGGTTCCTGCAACTTTAACTTTTGTCATGAAGAGGGAGTTTCACCAGGTGCTGCCTGCATACAAATGACACCTGCTGAAATTCCCTTTTCTATGCAACTGTTAAAGATACAGGAGCCCTGTCCTCCCTTCCATATGGTCACCCTAGTTTTTAATAATGAATATTCCATTTATTATTTTACTTATACACCACCCCTTTTCTTTTTCAAGGAGCCCAAGGCAGCATACATGGCGTCATCTTCTCCTTTTCATCCTCACAAGAACCTTGTGAAGTAGGTTAGGCTGAGAGTTAGTGAGTGCCCCAACGACACGCAGTGAGCTTCATCACCAAGTGGAAACTAGAACCCAGATCTCCCAAGCACCCATTCTAACACTCTACCACTATGCTGGCTCTCCAGGTTCCAGCCAATGCTTGGAAGCCGGGGCGCTACTAGGAAGTGCAATCCTGGCTCCGCCCCGCCTGCCGCCACCATGCCATTTTCCACATAAATCGATGCACAAACAGCCCTATTTCGCCATTCCAAACCTGCATGCTGTGCATAAAGAATTTCCCCTCTTTGTCTTTCCAGCTGCCGTTTCTCCGACTGCATCTGTTATCTGCAATGCTTGGCAGAACCTTGAACAAGGGAGTGATCTTCTGGCAGGGATCTCCGGTGGTAGAAGCAATTCTCCCAGCCTCTGAATGTGGGGGTTTAGCCATCAGAGAGCGTATTTATAAATCTTTCCGCAAAGGTGTATCTGTAGCGGGGGAGATAGAGGTGGGGGATGCTGCACCCCAGAAGCCCGCCTCCTGTGAACAGATGTCAGAAGCACAACACAGATATTTGAGATTGGCTTGGATGGAAAACCCAGCTCCAGACTTTGCCAGCTCATCGCATCACCTTTTATTAACGACCTGAGAAAATATTCTGATGTTTTGCAAAAGGAATTTAATGTGCAGATCTTTACTCAAGCGCTGCACAGGAGTTTGCTAAGTTATGTGTACCTGCAAAGGAGTCGTTTCTCATATCCACAGTGAAATTAATCATGTTGAAGTGGGGCGAAACGAAAGCAGCAAAACACAACAATGGGTTCATAACATCCCTTTTATTGAATTAGCTTCATTGGCAGGACAGCAAGTGCTGGCATTATGAAGAAAAGTTCTGTATTACTTTCAAACTTCCTAACACATCAGTCCATTTCAAAGTACCGCATGTAGTCCATTTCAATCAGTCCATTTCAAAGTACCGCATGTAGTCCATTTCAATCAGTCCATTTCAAAGTACCGCATGTAGTCCATTTCAATCAGTCCATTTCAAAGTACCGCATGTAGCTTTTCAAAGCCAGGATGTCTTTCTTTTTCTTTTAAGTTTACCGTTGGCAACTTTTGTAACTGAGACATTGGCGTTCATTTGGTATGGCATGATTTCCGACCCCTGCCGGCAAAGGCTGATTGGAAGGAGACCAAATTAAGGCATCATGCAGAGACCCAGTGGGCAGATTCCTCTCTGGCTGGGTGCTTGGGCCCAGGCTCCCAGGGGGCTAAAACATTTTAATGAATTTGTTTCTCATGGCACATGAACTGTTCTCCAATGGCACACAGATGTGCCCTAACACACAGTTTTGGAACTACAGTGCTATGGCCATGCTTCCATCACATAACTATGATTACATAACCCATCTCTTAAGGGTGGCTCCCTGTTATATTTTGCATCAGTTTCAAGCTTTTAGTCAGGGTTTTTTGAGGGTGGGTGGATGCGGGGGAGGGAAATCACCCCCCCTTTTTTATTACCCCTGCTCTACTCATGTTCATCTGATGCAAATTTCCTTTGTCTCTTTCTGCCTCGTTCATAGCTTCTTCTACTGATGCCTTTCTCTGGATCTACACTACTGATTTAAAGTGCTTTATAACAGTTATAAAGCGCTTTAACTGCTTTAAACTGCAGAGGCCATCAGTGAGGGAGGAAGCAGCAGCCAGGCACCTCTCCACCGTGCCTGGGTCCAGCTCCAGCTGAGAGCCCCCTCCCTCCTGCTGCTAACTGTCTCTGCAGAGGCCACCAGTGAGGGAGGAAGCACCAGCCAGGCACCTCTCCACCGTGCCTGGGTCCAGCTCCAGCTGAGAGCCCCCTCCCTCCTGCTGTCAACTGTAACTGCTGAACTTTCCAACTAAGATTGTAGTGCCTGAATTTGCTTTCCTTTCCCCCCTCCTCCTCCTCCTCCCTCCCAATCCCCTTTCCTTTTGTGTCATGTCTTTTAGATTGTAAGCCTGTGGGCAGGGACTGTCAAGAATACTTTTGTAAGCCGCCGTGAGAGCCTTTTTTGGCTGAAAATCCTTAAATAAATAAATAAAATAAATAAATAAAGATCCGGCCCTTGTCACACGAGCCCCTTCCTGCTCTAAGCACACTCTGATATGGTGTTACAAACAATCAGGATGCTATTAAAGAGAACACTAGGCTCTGCTTGGCAGCCTATCACCTACCGCTCCTAGCCCACCCCAATTATCCAGCTGTCCAGAGGACTGCCCTTTATTTGAAGGGGTGATAGAGGTCCATCCTTTATTTGACGGTGTCCCCTAGTTGAAAGACTGCCCTGTCCCGTTCCAGTTTAAATACAATGAACCATAAGAACTATTAGGAAATTGGAAACATACAGGCGAACAAGCAAATGGCTGATTACAGCCCTGATACATACGTATGATGTATCAGCCTCAAATAATCAAGAAAGCTTTTTTTTTTAATCAGCGGGATATGTTTACTGATCAATAAATTATTCTCTGCATCTTTATGTTGTAATTATATACAGGACCTGGATAGATACAAGTGTGGAAAATCTAAATTTGGTGAAAGGTGAATGAAAATAATGAGGGGGTGGGTGGAGGGGGGGGGGGAGAAGGTGTTTTGGTTGCCAACTTTGGGGTCAACCCAGTGCCCTGGCTGACCCAATTACTTAAGCTGATGTTTTTCCTAAATCTGTCATGAATCAGCAGTTGCCAGGTTTCGCAATACCCTGTGCTGCTCTTGTGAATAGCTAAGGGACTTGTTCATTGTGGCTTTTATTTCCTTTAAAAAGGTCTTTGAATATGCAAACTCTCCATTGCCTCATTCGCTCTTTCATTGCCAGAGAAACTGTAGGACTCTGAGGGGTGGCATGTGGGGTGGGGGGGAGAGGGGGAACCAACTTCCACTTCTCCAAACGTGAGGGAAATTCAGTTGAATACAATTTGGAAGCAGGAAGGACAATATCTTTTATAATAAACTTCCACATAAACAGAAGTCCCCGCCTCCCCAATTAATTTATTTTATGTAAACTGTTTATGTAAACTGTTTATTTCATGTAAACTGCTCAGAGAGCTACTACTACTACTACTAATTCCTGGAAGAATTCAGGATTTTTTGTTATTTGTAGCATGATTGGGTGTGTGTGTGTGTCCTTGTATAATAAGGGATGAGTGTAGTCCAATGGAATTAGCATCTCTGTGTAGATATTATTTTTAAAGGGAGCTTTCTAAAAAGCAAATCCCACCTGTACCCAGCTCAGTATTAAAAAAAAAAGATTGCTAAGGAATCTATCAGATTAAAAAAAAGCACACACTAAGAAATAAATGAAGTTTGCCATCAGATGCAGGACGACTATTGAACGGCTGTGGAATTTTGTATTTGTGAGCAGTTTGACACTCTCTAGGATGCTCAAAGAAGTAGAGTGACCATATGAAAAAGAGGACAGGGCTCCTGTATCTTTAACAGTTGCATAGAAAAGGGAATTTTAGCAGGTGTCATTTGTATATATGGGGAACCTGGTGAAATTTCCTCTTCATCACCACAGTTAAAGGTGCAGGAGCTATACTAGAGTGACCAGATTTTAAAAGAGAGCAGGGTACCTGCAGCTTTAACTGCTGTGATGAAGAGGAAATTCTACCAGGTTCCCCATATATACAAATGACACTTGCTGAAATTTCCTTTTTAATACAACTGTTAAAGATTCAGGAGCCCTGTCCTCCTTTTCATATGGTCACTTTACAAAGAAGCTAAGTGAGACGTAACTACAAGAACAATTCAAAGAGGTGGAGCAGACTTGTTTCTCCAGAGGGCAAGATTAGAACCAAGTGGTGGAAACCAAGGAGATTTCCCTGCAATATTTAGGGAGAATATTTAGGGAGGGGCTGTAGCTTAGTGGTAGAGCACCTGCAGAAAAAGTCCCACGTTCAGTCCTTAGGATCTCCGAGCATTTTCAATACAGGGCTGGATGGATCAAAGGTCTGACTCAGGATAATAATAATAATAATAATAATAATAATAATAATAATAATAATAATAATAATATAATAGAGAGCCAGTGTAGTGTAGTGGCTAAGGTGTTGGACTGGGAGTCGGGAGATCTGGGTTCTAGTCCCCACTCGGCCATGGAAACCCTCTTCCATGCTGACTTTGTGCCAGTCACAGACTCTCAGCCCAACCCACCTCACAGGGTTGTTGTGAAGATAAAATGGAGAGGAGGAGGATTACGTACGCTGCCTTGGGTTCATTGGAGGGGAAAAAAGGCGGGATATAAATGCAATAATAAATAAATAAATAAATAAATAATATATTTATTTATTTATTATCTGCCTGTCGCTCTGGATTGAGGCGGGGAACAACATCAAATATAAAAATACTATAAAATACACAAAACTGATTAAAAATATATAAAATCGCTACATTATTAAAATAACAGCCAGACATTTTAAAATTCGACTGGGTAGGCCTGCCAGAAGAGGGGTCCAGGGAGGGCTTTTTTTTAGAAGCGGCTGTACCAGCCAGAGCAGAAGCATTGCCCCACTGACATCGGAGTGTCCAGCCTCCACTGTTAGCAAAACCTGCTGGAGATGCTTCCTCTCTTCACCATTGCAACCTGTTTGTTCGCCTGCCCCTTGCTTTGGTCAAGACTACGGAGGGGGTGAGAAGTAGGAGGAGCAGATGCCAGGGTCTATTTGCACACTGGCTCTCTGCCTGGCAAAGCAAGCAAGTGGTGGCACAGAAGAAGAAGAAGGAGGAGGAGGAAGAGGAGGAGGAGGAGGAGTAATAGCAGCTCATGACAATGGTGTGAGAAGGTGCTCACTGAGAGAGGGGTCCCACTCATGGTACCTTGCCCAAGTGCTTTCCAAAACCTGGAACCAATACTGTGGGGGGTTCTGCATGCAAAAAATGTCTTCAACCACCTGGGGGCTTTTGGACTGCTGTATGGATTGATCCAAGCAACATGGGTTGGCATTGCTAGTGTGGTCAAAGCACACGATGGCAGAAGTGATGATCGGATTTAGGGGAAGGTGATCAATGGAGGCTGTTGGCTCTGGTGTCAGTGGGGTGGTAAATCTGCTCTGGGTTTCAGTCGGAACTCTAAAGGAGCTACCCAAAGTGCTGAGCTTGAATCCCCTCCGGGTTTCAGTCAGATCTTGAAAGGATCTATCCAATGTGTGGAGCTTCACTGGCCCTGACTGAAGAGAAGGCTGAGGGGAGACATGATAGCACTCTTCAAAGACTTGAAAGGTTGTCACACAGAGGAGGGCCAGGATCTCTTCTCGATCCTCCCAGAGTGCAGGACATGGAATAACAGGCTCAAGTTACAGGAAGGCAGATTCCGGCTGGACATCAGGAAAAACTTCCTGACTGTTAGAGCAGTACGACAATGGAACCAGTTCCCTAGGGAGGTTGTGGACTCTCCCACACTAGAGGCATTCAAGAGGCAGCTGGACAGCCATCTGTCAGGTATGCTTTAAGGTGGATTCCTGCATTGAGCAGGGGGTTGGACCTGAGGGCCTTATAGGCCCCTTCCATCTCTACTGTTCTATGAGTCTATGAAATCTGGAGCACCTTGGATAATTCCTTTAGAGTGAATGAATGAAACCCGAAGTAGATTCCCCACCCCACTAACACCAGAGCCACCAGCCTCCACTGGCTGATGTCCCAGGTGACTGCCTGGTGTGCAGGCCTTGGTGAGGGCCTGTCACCCGCCCTCTATTCGATTATCCACTCAACAGGTGAAATGAACATTACAAACAGCTCATATAACGTGAATAAGCAGACCTCTATCATTCCCAGTTTCCTTTGAATGCTTCCTGGGAGTGGAGAGTTGAATATAGGGTGGCTTATAGATGTTTTAAAGAAATAACACATAAATGTACCTTCTACTGTGACAGAGATAAATATTTGAGGCCCGAGGCCCATGTGGAATCCACCTCTTCTCCAGTTCAGCCTCGGTAGATGCTAATGTTGCAGCAATTGGAGAGGAAACAAGACCAATTGACAAGGCTAAAGTTCCTGAGTGTCTTTGGTGTTCTTTGATAAAGTAGGGTGACCATATGGAAAGGAGGACAGGGCTCCTGTATCTTTAACAGATGTCTAGGAAAGGGAATTTCAGCAGGTGTCATTTGTATGCATGCAGCACCTGGTGAAATTCCCTCTTTGTCACAACAGTTAAAGCTGAAGGAACCCTGTCCTCTTTTGTATCTGGTCACTTTAGGATAGCTCCTGCAGCTTTAACTGTTGTGATGAAGAGGGAATTTCACCAGGTGCTGCATACATACAAATGACACCTGCTGAATTTCCCTTTTCTATGCAACTGTTAAAGATACAGGAGCCCTGTCCTCCTTTCCATATGGTCACCCTAGATGAAAGTACAAGGGTGTCCACTCTCACATTGCCAAAAGAGAGGCCTCACCCAAAATGAAGGTAAAAGAGGGCACCGATTTGCACAACAGCTGTCTCTGCCAATGTAAATGTATAGGCGCAAATTCAGAAAGCATAACTGTACTTTAAATAGAAATGCAATACATCTGACCATAATGGGGAAAACTGAATAGAAGACCTGTGGGCTGGCTCATCCATTGTCCAGTTTATGGGCAAGTTTAAAGTCTCTATGCTCTACCTCCTTGCATTTCTTTGCGTAAAATCCAACATCAGACCTACTTAGAGCAGACCCATTGAAAGGAATGAGACTTAAACTAGTCATGACTAACTTAAGTCCTATTCATTTCAATGGGTCCACTCTAAATAGGACTCAAGGCGGATTTTACCCTTTATTTTTTAAACCTGATGTGGACTGGACACCCCATCAAAGAGAGGACTGTCTTCTGACAGCTCTTCAAATAGAGGACTGGTGTCCCCTGTAAATTTGGACACCCGGCCACCCTATGTTGCAGGAAATTCACAGATGCGGTAGCAAGGATTGTTATCTTTCTGTCCTGCAAAACCATTGCATTTTCCAGCTGGACATCAGGAAAAAACTTCCTGACTGCTAGAGCAGTACGATAATGGAACCATTTACCTAGGGAGGTTGTGGGCTCTCCCACACTAGAGGCATTCAAGAGGCAGTTGGACAGCCATCTGTCAGGGATGCTTTAGGGTGGATTCCTGCATTGAGCAGGGGGTTGGACTCGATGGCCTTGTAGGCCCCTTCCAACTCTGCTATTCTATGATTCTATGATTCTATTTTTGTGGCCCATAAAATCCTTGGCAGGATTTGTATCACTTGACAATGTTTCAGGATGTTTTTGATTTATATCCATATAGATTCTGTGGCCGAGGCCTTTTGGAACGCTGTGCTTTCGCCTTTGCATTTGTTATAGAAGGCTATACGGAGGAGGCTTTGGGGCTTGTAGACCACGTGTTGCATGGGGGCCCCTTTCATGCTGATGGACACGTCGCATCAGTGCCTCAGCTGGAGGAGGGCTGAAGGAGAGAGTAAACAAACAAATAATGTCGGTTGAGTCCAATGCTGCAGAAATAATGACTCAAAGCACCAGGGGGCTTAGAGATTCTGCAAGGGAATAGCATAATCCATGCAGCAATTGTTAGCAGGAAGTTCCTTCCTCGTGGATATTGGCTAAAATAGACCTGTGGTTTGCAAAGGGAAGTGCATTGGAATGTTGACCTTTAAAAAACCCAAGATGGGGGTTGTTTTTTTGGAAAGTTTGTCATCGTAGGGTGGAAGGACATTGTAGCATCCAACCCCCATGCGTTGCAGCAAGATTCAATAGGCCCAAGTAATCCCTGACAGATGTTTGCCATCAGTGTTGTTGGGGAGATCTGGCCTCAGATGAAGAGTAAAGTGTAAGAATGTAACAACAACCACAGTGGATCAAACCCAGGGGAGTTTGATCCGGAGTTCTGTCTCGCAACACTGGCACACATCTGGAACTTCAGAGAAAGAAAGGTGCCGTATACAGATGTGGATACTCTCTGCCTCCCTCAGGCTGTTCTTAGCGACAGTTCAGACATTCAGAGGATCAAATGGTAAACCTTCTCCTGGACTATACCACTTCTGGCAAACCTTCTCGACTATACCACTTCTGGCAAATCTTCTGGACCATACAACTTCTGGCAAACCTGGACTATACCACTTCTGGCAAACCTTCTTATGGGCTATATCACTTCTAGCAAACCGTTTCCTGGACTATATCACTACTGGCAAACTTTCTCCTGTGCTATACCGCTTCTGGCAAACCTTCTGGATTGTACCATGTCTGGCCAATCTTCCCGTAGACCATACCACTTTTGGCAAACCATTCCCTGGACTATACCGCTTTTTGCAAACCTCCTGGACTATACCCCCTCTGGCAAACCTTCTGGACTATACCACAGTGTTACAGTCCACTTCTGCTGGACTATAACACTTCTGGCTGCAGGATGTTGTTCATTTCATTATCCCATTAAAGAAATTCCCTGCATGTAGCAAATGATCATGTAAGGGAAAATAGCTCAAGCTAGCCTTCTCCCTGATATGCTACTGTATATGTTTGTGTGCAGAAAACACTCCTCAGTCACCTCCAAGGAGCAGGGGGTGGGGATAGTTACATTATAATAAACCTGTCCTGCACCACTTGTCTACAGAAGCTAGCAAATCAGAAAAGAAAATGGCTTAGCCCACTCTTGTGCTTTTAAGGGGAGGGTAATGTGCAACAGAAATCAAGAGGTGAAGCTTTCTGCAACATGGAGACCATCCTTATCTCCAGCCAATGGGTGCACATTAAGATCATAGAATCATAGAATCATAGAATAGTAGAGTTGGGAGGGGCCTATAAGGCCATCGAGTCCAACCCCCTGCTCAGTGTTGTTAAAGGTACAGATACGGTGTGCCCAATTCAAAAGTGGGTTACCCTAACTCTGTGACCCACCAGGCTGAATACAGCCCATGCATTGTGGCCTGCCAAGAGCTTGACAATCTCTTCCTTGCTCCTGCCCCTGGGCGGGTAGAACAGCAAGAGCAACAACACCAAGTTTATTGAATCCTTCGTAGACTACAATCTGACTCGCATGTAGAAAACTACCAGCATGTAACGGAGAAGAGAGCAACCTAGACTTCCGGCTGACATGCGATTTTTCTACCCAGCAGTTATTCATGGGAATGGATGGAAACACACAACTCCACCCCATTCACCCCAAGTTGCGAAATGTAAGCGTTGTAATAATCAAGGCTCCCACAATTTCTGGCCCAACAAGCCCAATGCAGTTGACCAGAGATGCTTTCTGGCCTGCTCGTTGTTTGAACAACGTCCCGCCTGCCTGTCCAGGTCATGGGATAAGAGAAAGGGTCCTCTTATGGATTAGTAACTGGTTAAAGAACAGAAAGCAGAGAGTAGGAATAAATGGTCAGTTCTCTCGATGGAGGGATGTAAACAGTGGGGTCCCCAAAGACCTGTATTGAGACTGGTGCTTTTCAACTTGTTCACAAAAGATCTGGAATCAGGAGTGAACAGTGAAGTGGCCAGGTTTGCTGATGACACCAAATTACTTAGGGTGGTTAAAACTAGGGCTGTGCTCCGCTTCGCATTGTAGCGTAGAAGCAATAGCGAGGCGGCCTGATTCGCCTCCGACAAAGGCGGAGATGAAGTGGGTCGGGGGGGGCTGTGGATCGAGGCGAAGAGGATTGAGACCAAGCGGATCCTTCGCCTTGATCCGGAGCTCCGAAAAAAGGTAAGTGGGGGCTTACCTGGCACTGCCACAGTCTGTGTGGCAACAGAGGCAGAGCCAGGTAAGGGGGCAGAGGGAGGAGGGCTTACCTGCCTCTGTCACAGTCCGGCAGCGACTTCAACTGAAGCTGAGACTCAAACCGGAAGACCAGGCCACAACCACGACCTGCCCTTCCGCTTTGAGCCTCGGCCTCAGGGTGAACCGCTGCCGGAACGCGACGGCTGCAGGTAAGGGGGGAGGAGGGAGGGAGGCCTTACCTGGCGCGGGCACCACCACCGCAGTTTATGCAGTGCTGGCAGAAGAGCCAGGTAAGGGGACAGGGTCTTACCTGAGTCCGTTGCATTCTGGCAGCAGCTTCACCTGAGGCTGAGGCTCAAACTGGAAGACCAGGCCGCAGCTGTGGCCTGGTCTTCCTGTTTGAGTCCTCAGGCTCAGCTGAAGCAGCCACCTGACTGCGACGGATGCAGGTAAGGGGGGAGGGGGGAGGGGAGCCTTACCTGGCAGCGCTGCTGCTGCTGCGGAGCTCCGATTTGGAGCTGGAGCTCCGCAGCAGAGCGGAGCAGCCCGTAGGCAGATCAACGCAGGGCGGAGCAGGGCCGATCCAGAATTTGCGGATCAGATGCGGATCGGATCAGGGGTCTGTGCACAGCCCTAGTTAAAACAAAACCAGTTGTGAGGAGCTCTAAAAGCAAGGTAGAGAAATTCCTGGAGGAGTGGGCTATCCATGGCTACTAGTCCTGATGGCTATGTGCTATCTCCATTATCTTTCAAGACTTGGGTCCCGCAAGGACTCACGATTATGCAGTGGAGGCTGGTGACTCTGATGCTAGTGGGGCAGTGATTCCGCTCCAGGTTTCAGTCAGAACCAGTCAGAACACTAAAGGAGCCGTTCTAGGTGCAAAGCAGTGGAGACTAGTGGCGAAGCACCTTGGATAGCTCCTTTAGTGTTCTGATTGGTTCTGACTGAAATCCAGAGCGGATTCATTGCCCCCCTGACATAGGAGCTGCCAGGCTCCACTGACTATTTGTCTGAATCAGTTTGCTATCTGTTTTTTGTTTTTTTTTAAAAAAAGAAAAAGTGTGGTGGATGGGAAAAAGACTGACCTATCCCAAAGACTTCTCATTTAGCTCCCCCACCCCACCCTGGATGTTTTTAAAAGCACTCTTCTCCCCAAAAAAGTGTGATCTAAGGGATGAACGCTAAGGCTCGTTTTCATGCCAGCCTTCCCTTTTGCAGGCCGGAGCCTTCAAAGTTCCGAAAAGCTGCCCATTAAGCCAGGATTTGTTGCAGAGGTTCGAATTTAAGAACATACGAAGTGCCATGCGGGATCAGACCGAGGGTCCACCTACTCCAGCACTCTGTTCACACAGTGGCCAACCAGCTTGACCTGGGACCCACAAGCAGGACATGAGTGCAACAGCAGCCTCCCACCCATGTTCCCCAGCAACTGGTGTACATAGTCTTACTGCCTTTGCTACTGGAGGTAGCACATAATATCAGAGCTAGTAGTCATTGATAGCCTTCTCCTCCAGGAATTTATCCAACCCCCTTTTAAAGCCATTCAAATTGGTGGCCATCACTATATCCTGTGCTATGTTGACCAGTCTCAAGACTTCTCATTTAGCATCCCCCGGGCAGTTTTTAAAATCCCTCTTCCAAAAATGTTTTACCCTGCGATGGACCAAGGGAGAAGTTTGCTGCATGTTAAAGCTGCCCTCTTGTGGAGGTATAGAGATGTTTCATCACCTTCTGCCAATGTTACAGGATTTAGGATCTCTCTTAGGTGACAGCTGCCCACCTCTTTTACCCACCTTGATTTTTTTTTTTAATCATCAGTGTTTTGTGGAGATGGGGGTAGCACAGTGGCTTTTAGTGTGAATGGTGAGCTGGGAAAACACACTGTAGCCGTATGAACTGTCTAGGAGGCCTGAATTGAACTGCTGTTTCACTCCCAGGCTCTGCTTTGCATCTACTGGACTGGAGTTATAACAGTGCTGAGATCCTGAGTGCAAATTGCTTTGAAATACCATAATAATAATAATAATAATAATAATAATAATAATAATAATAATAATAATTTTATTTCTTACCTGCCTCTCCCTCTGGATCAAGGCAGGGAACAACACCAGACATAATATAATACATAAAACTGGTTAAAAGAGGATTTAAAACCAATACAATATTAAAATAACAATCACAGCATCTTAAAATTCTTAGGTTTTAAATTCTTCTGGGTAGGCCTGCTGGAAGAGACTGGTCTTTATGGCTGTCTTAAACTCAGAGAGAGTATTAAGCCAAAGAATCTCTTCTGGCAGGCTGTTCGTATGCTTTCCATTGAAGGCAGTGTGGGGAGGGACAGCAGCTTGTAGGTTTCAGGGCCCCTGGGCAAGAGACCTGCAGTGCTCCCTCCTCTACTTTCATACTATTACGTTTTGGGGTTAGGCTGAATAACCCCTTGGCATCCCTCAATGAGTCTATGTTCTCATTGCCATTGCCACCAGCTGCAATTGCTCTTCATCCTCTTTTTCATCATGGCCCCCACTTTCTTGCTTGGCAGGCAGAGAGAGGTTAGTGAGCAAGAAGGACCTGTTCATCTAGGTGACACACAGGGGATCCAGTGCACAGGCAGGAGTGAACCCTGGATGATCCCAGGATAAACCTTAGGTCTAGCTGTGGCTTAAGTGGCAGCTGGGATTGTTTCAAAGGGACATGATGGCCTACAGTCACCACCATTTTCTTTTCCTAGGGGGAATCCGCATGTTGTACTGAGATCGCTTCTAAGCGACCCCAGTGCGGCGTGAAAGCGATCGTGTAACTTCCCTTTGGAAGAGCTGACGAAGAGACGTCTTTGCCGTCGCCGCCGCTGCCACCCACAGACCTCCTCGCCGACTGGCGAGGAGAGCTCAGCTGAAGAAGGCGGGGTTGAGAGCGGAAGAAGCTCCCCACCCCGCCTTCTTCCCCCGAGCTCTCCGTCCCAGCCGGCGAGGAGGGAGTTGGGCGGCGGCGGCAGTGGCGGGAAAGACGTCTCTTCGTCGGCTCTTCCAAAGGCAAGTTACACGATCGCTTTCACGCCACACTGGGATCGCTTAGAAGCGATCTCAGTACAACGTGCGGATTTCCCCTAGGAAAAGAAAATGGTGGTGGCTGTAGGCCATCATGTCCCTTTGAAGCAATCCCAGCTGCCACTTAAGCCACAGCTAGACTAAGGTTTATCCTGGGATCATCCAGGGTTCACTCCTGCTTGTGCACTGGATCCCCTGTGTGTCACTTAGATGAACAGGTTTGACCCCTGGACGATCCAAGGATAAACCTTAGGTCTAGCTATGGCCTGAGACCGTTAAAAAAAAAATTGAGAACCAGGAAGATATGATTGCTTCAGCAGGCACCAAGGTTGCATTGGTGCCCACAGGCATCATATTACCAACCGCCAGTCTCTAAGCGGTACAGAGCCGGCCCAAAGCTTGTTTCATGCCCGAGGCAAAATTCTTTCTTCAATACTGGCGATGGGCCAGCATCTGACTCCACACCTGAAGGCAGCCAGCAAGCTTAGGAAGCATAGAGCAGGCTGCTTGGCACGCAGCTCTCCTCTGACACATTGCTGCCACCTCCCAGCATCTGCTGCCTGAGGCAACCGCCTCACTCGGTCTATGATAGGACCGACTCTGAAGCAGCGTAATGTACAGTCTATGTATTATTTGACATGAACATTTCTTTATATGGGCAGATGTGAATAATAACAGTTTCTTCTGCCACACGGCTGTCCACTTCTCTGTCTTTATATCTATTATATATCCATTTCCCATAACATTTTCGGAGCGTCTAATGAGCTTACAGTCTGTCCAGTTGAGATTTAGTAGCTATTTGAAACTCTTTGTTTTATAAGTGGCTCCTTGTACTATATTTTCAAAAGCTGTGGAGGTTCTAGTTGCTTGTCCCTTGATTGCTTTATTGGACATAAAATATATAATTTGATGTATCTCTGCTAACTCAAATGATGTGTCCTGCAATTTTTCTTTTAACTGTTGATCTGACAGTAAGGTGTGTGTTTTTTATTAATAATATAGAAATCTCTTACCCTATATATGCCTCTTTTTTTCCCATTCCTTAAACCAGATATGTTTGTCTTGACTAAAATGATGGATGATCTAATACTGGGAGCAATGGTGATGTATGTGGTGCTAAAATATTTTTGCCATTTTTATATATATTTCCAGGGTACGTCTCAGAAATGGATTAGCCATTTGGTGTATCATTTACTTCAATACATTTGGGAGAAATGGAACACGCCACCATGATATGGTACTAAATGATTCCAACCAAACCCATGGACTGTTTAATAAATACTAATGGCTTTAACTGGACGCCTCATAATACTTTTGAATATTGGGTATCCTCTTATTTTACTCTTTTATATAACACACATTTGCCTGGCCTTGCTCTCTTCCTGTATATGGACAACATGTAGGCCAAAATGTCTGGAGGATCACAGCTCCCATCATCCCTCAACTGGCTAAAGCTGATGGGACTTGTAAGCCAAAAGATCTGGAGGACCACAAGTTGCCCATCCCTGGTATAAAGTCATTCAGTAAGCTGCCATCTTTCCATAGTTTTGTCTAGTATAGCCACCAGGAAGACTGGGGCCACAGCTAGACCTAAGGTTTCTCCTGGGATCATCCAGGGTTCGCCCCTGCCTTAGCACTGGATCCCCTGTGTGTCACCTAGATGAACAGGTTTGACCCCTGGACGATCTAGGGATAAACCTTAGGTCTAGCTATGGACTTGGAAGAGGAATGACAACATGAATAGCCAGGACATTTTTACCACTACTATCTTCCCCAGTTAATTTTGCTCCATCTTTTAATGTCTTGCAAAGCTTTCTCAATAAACCAGTTAAAATTTAGTGTTTTGGGGTTTGGGGCTAAATTCTGGAGAATCTGAATTCCCAGGTACTTCATTGATTTATGTTTAACAGGTATCCCTGAGAGTTCCTTGAGTTACTGTTGGTTTTCGGGAAGTTTATGCATACAGAGCATTTCACATTTTGTACAATTTATTCCCAGTCCTGCCATAATGAACTATTATGTTATTTGGGGGGGGGGGTATAGAATGACATTGGATCTGATGTGAAAAGGACTACATCACTTGCAAATAATCTAGTATGGTATACTGTACCTCCAGTGTCAAAACCTTTTATATTGGAGTTGACTACCCCAGACTTTTGAGTGGCTCCTCCAGGCGCCATCTAAGGAGATCTCTGAATGAACAATTTATAGCATGTTCATAACTGGCCACTCCCAGAAGTTTGCAGGTCAATTTCTTAACATCATAGAATCATAGAATAGTAGAGTTGGAAGGTGCCTAAAAGGCCATCGAGTCCAACCCCCTGCTGAATGCAGGAATCCACCCTACAGTATATTTGACAGATGGTTGTCCAGCTGCCTTTTGAATGCCTCTAGTGTGAGAGAGCCCACAACCTCCCTAGGTAATTCGTTCCATTGTCGTACTGCTCTAACAGTCAGGAAGTTTTTCCTGATATCCAGCCAGAATCTGGCTTCCTGTAACTTGAGCCCATTATTCCATGTCCTGCACTCTGGGAGGATCGAGAAGAGATCCTGGCCCTCCTCTGTGTGACAACCTTTTAAGCATTTGAAGAGTGCTATCATGTCTCCCCTCCATCTTCTCTTCTCCAGCCTAAACATGCCCAGTTCTTTCAGTCTCTCTTCATAGGGCTTTGTTTCCAGACCCCTGATCATCCTGGTTGCCCTCCTCTGAACACGCTCCAGCTTGTATGTGTTGGGATTGCTTCAAAGGGACATGATGGCCTACAGTCACCACCATTTTCTTTTCCCAGGGGGAATCCGCACGTTGTACTGAGATCGCTTCTAAGCGATCCCAGTGCGGCGTGAAAGCGATCGTGTAACTTGCCTTTGGAAGAGCCGACGAAGAGACGTCTTTCCCGCCACTGCCGCCGCTGCCCAACTCCCTCCTCGCCGGCTGGGATGGAGAGCTCAGGGGAAGAAGGCGGGGTGGGGAGCTTCTTCCGCTCTCAACCCCGCCTTCTTCAGCTGAGCTCTCCTCGCTAGTCGGCGAGGAGGTCTGTGGGTGGCAGCGGCGGCGACGGCAAAGACGTCTCTTCGTCGGCTCTTCCAAAGGGAAGTTACACGATCGCTTTCACGCCGCACTGGGGTCGCTTAGAAGCGATCTCGGTACGACGTGCGGATTCCCCCCTAGGGATGCATCTGAGTCACACACGGGGCTCAAAGACATTATTTGGAAATGAAGAGGATGGGCAGCTGCAAGTAGACACTTTCCTCTGCACGTTGGAGCTTAGACTCTCCCATGTTATGGACATAGAATCATAGAATCATAAAATAGTAGAGTTGGAAGGGGCCTACAAGGCCATCGAGTCCAACCCCCTGCTCAATGAAGGAATCCACCCTAAAGCATCCCTGACAGATGGTTGTCCAGCTGCCTCTTGAATGCGTCTAGTGTGGGAGAGCCCACCGCCTCCCTAGGCCATTGGTTCCATTGTTGTACTGCTCTAACAGTCAGGAAGTTTTTCCTGGTGTCCAGCCGGAATCCGGCTTCTTGTAACTTGAGCCTGTTATTCCGTGTCCTGCACTCTGGGAAGATCGAGAAGAGATCCTGGCCCTGCTCTGTGTATGTACCCATCCAACTGTTGAAGAGGTTGCAACACAGGGGACTTGTACTCCCAGACGGGGTGGAGATGTCTGCTGGCTGAATCCTTTTAGATTAAGGTCTTTCAAGAAATTGCAACTCCTAGAGGGCAATGCATATTAAAAGAACCTAAAGTAGCAGTACTCAACATGTTTGATGATGGAGATAATGAAAACGTACTGCACCAAGGCTTGAATTTTGTTTATGATTGTGGCCGCTGGGTTAGTATTAGGGGTGTGCACGGACCCCCACTCTTCCTCACGGGCCGATCTGAAAATTTCGGATCGGCCTGCTCCGCTCCACGCCGCTCCGCGCATAGTCCGCTCCTCTTCGCCGCGGAGCTCCGGCTCCGAATCGGAGCTCCGCAGTGGAGGGGAGTGGCGCCAGGTAAGGCCCCCTCCCTCCTCTCCCTTACCTGCAGAGCCCGGTAAGGGACCAAGGGGGAGGGGGGCCTTACCTGCCTCCGTCTGCGGTCCGTCGGCTTCTTCAATTGAGCCCGTGGCTCAACCAGGAAGTCTGGGCCGCAAGTGTGGCCTAGACTTCCTGGTTGAGCCGCGGGCTCAATTGAAGAAGTCAAGGGACTGCGGACGGATGCAGGTAAGGGAGAGGATGGAGGGGGGTTTACCGGGCTCTGCCGCTGTCGCCGCATGGGTGACAGTGACAGCGGCAGGGCCCGGTAAACCCCACTTACCTTTCTTGCGGAGCTCCGGATCGAGGCGAAGGATCCGCCTTCACCTCGATCTTCTTCACAATGCTCCGCCGGCCCCCCAATCCTCTTCGCCTCCGCTTTAAGGGGAGGCGAAGCACCCCGCTCCGCTTCTAATTTGCCGGTCCGATTAGAAGCGGAGCACATCCCTAGTTAGTACTGACAAAACACTGGAGGGACAAGAAAACGATACACTTAGGTGGCAATCCTATGCATGTTTAGACAGAAGAAAAGTCCAACATCTCCCAGCGTATCCCAGCCAGCCATGCTAAGGGTTGTAGGACATTCATCTGCTTAAACATTCATAGCATCGTGCCCTTAGAGAGCTAGTACCAAAAGGTGTAATTCACACTATTGGCAGAGAAAAATCAGATGAACGTTTTTAAAGGACTAAGAAAACCCAACGCAGTTTGGCAGAAATTTATTTGTTTTACAAACCATACAGCCATCTTCCATTCATTTATGGAAGGATGCATAAAACCAATCCAAGAAAAATGAAAGGAAAAACTGCAGGTGCTTCTAGTGGAGGGCTCCTGGTGCACTGTGTGCAGGTATTCTGTCTTTTTCTTAACAGATTTTCTGTTGTATATATATAAAAATGAAGAAGTGGTGGGAAAAAATGGGAGGGCTATGAGGGGAAGACGTCTTCTAGACCCCCCCACTCCACTAAAAAAAAAAAAAGCCTGTGAATAAGACATGGTAATGGTGCAAAACAAAATACCCTCATCTGAAAACATTCTATAATTTTGTGATCTCTAAAACAGAAAGAACCCTGTGCTGGAAAAAATCTTGTTAATGGAAAGAAAGAAAGAAAAAGAGAGTATTAATATTACATGTTGCTGTAATTTCATTTGAAAGAATGCAATAATAATAATAATAATAATAATAATAATAATAATATTAGGCAAAGTGGCTCAGTCCCGTTCCCTTTTTCAAGGGAATTAGCTGATCGACACCCATCGATAACCCACAATGATGAGGAAATTTCCAACAACTGTTCTGAAAAGAGAGAGCCATTTTAGAAAAGGGGGGGTATGTCTCTCTCCCTCCCCCATCCCGTGCGGCAGATGATATGAACAATCTGCACATAAAAGGTAAGACTGGCAGTTTATTTATTACTACATTTAAGTCCTCCCTTTTTTCCTCTTGCAAAAAGGATCCAGGGCAGCATTCACGATCCCCCTCCTCCTCCCCATTTTAGCCTCACAACAATCCTGCAAGGTAGGTTAGGCTGAGAGTCAATGATTGGCCCAAAGTCATCCAGAGAGTTTCATGGCTAAGTGGGGACTAGAACCTGGCTCTCACACATCCCTGTTCTAGATCTCACACACATCCCTGTCCAACACTCTAACCATCAGCTGTCTTGTTTTGATTCAGACTGAGAACAGACAGCGAGCTGAGCTGCCTCTGGTGTGGACTGCAGACCTCTCCCCCAGATCTCATGTGGGAACAGCCATGCTGGGAATACCCCCCTGTGCCCTTCCACTTACGCTTAACCTGGATTTTTGTAAATAAGTGCAAATGTTACCAAATGCCAGGAAGCCTCCAGTGTCCTCTTTCTCAAAGGAAACGAAAGCTGGGAAAGCATGGCACCCCTGAAATGGATCATCACCCCCACAATTGAGGACCACATAGCAATATGTGGTCCAGCAGTTCTCCAGCAGCCACATATATACATGTCTGCTGGAGAACTGGGCTAGCTGGAGAGGGCTAGGGGTGTAGGAGGAATCTGTCTGGGGTGGGGGAGGGTTTAAACTTGCCATACTTCCATCAGATTGCCCCCCCCCCGCCACTTTGGCTCACTTCCCTGCGACCTGGCCCAACTCGTTTTGCATCGAATTAAGCCAGCTCAGGATTTTCCAGGTGTTTATTCATCAATAGAAATTTGTCCAAATAGCGGTCATAATTCGCTTAATTTGTGCAAATTGTGGCTGTAATTTGTTTAATTTGAGCGAATTGCAGTTGCAATTTGCGCAAATTAGGACGGCAAATTACAACCCATTTTTTTTGCAAATGACACCATGTGCACCCACAATTTGTGCAAATTTCTTTTGATTCCTCCCCCCGCCAAAAAAAAACTTATTCACTGTGGTTAAAGCCATGGTTTAAGGTGTCTTCTGAACAGGGCCAAAGTATCCTTTTCTCATAGGGGAATTGCTCCAGCCCCTCGGTCATTTTCGCTTCCCTTTGAGCTGGACGTACAAATTGTCTGATCTGAGATTGTGGAGCTTCCTGTGCAGAATGCGGTCTGTTTATTTTGTCCCATGAAACTCAATGGGAGCCATGAGAAGCTGAGCCAGCCTCCTATCTACATAGCCCCACCCCCTTCATCTGCATACCCTTGCCCTGATCTCCATTTCTTGGTGTAATTCTGGAATTCTGGGAACAGGCTTGTGTATATGTATGGACTCTGAGGAATCACTCCTTTTATTGGTTACGCTCGGGTTAGGCCATAGCTAGACCTAAGGTTTATCCCTGGATCGTCCAGGGGTCAAACCTGTTCATCTAGGTGACACACAGGGGATCCAGTGCTCAGGCAGGGGCGAACCCTGGATGATCCCAGGATAAACCTTAGGTCTAGCTGTGGCCTTATTGTCATGTGTTGCATATTCACCCTGACACCTTGGAAGGAACCAGATTAGGGAGGGAACCAGCTTAGGAACTATAAACCCATTTAAGATGTACAGTAAATACATAAAATGTTTGCGCTAGTTGCAAATTTGGATGGAAAATATATATTTACATTTTCTATAATTTTTTAACCAAGGAATCACATAGCTTGGAGATCTGCATGTCTTGACTTTGTGTTTTCTGAAGCCAGGCCAGGGGCATGTCTATCTTGACTAAAATGCAATTTTATTTTATTTTTCGTTGCTGAGTTTGTTTAAGCAGGAAGTTTGGTATGCTAAGTGATTCAGGGGAAAAAAAAAACTGGATTCTTCCCAAATTGGCAAGGCGAGGAGTCTTTGAGTTCAGCAATTTGTCTTAAGTTTCAGGTTCTGGGAATAACAAAATATTTCAGGATCACTCAGAGCAAAGCAAGAGGGGATTTGTTTGGGAGTGGTAAAATTGTTCTTTGCGCTTTGTGATGACAGGGCGGGGGAGGGGGCCTGATATTAATGGAGATCAGCAGAGAGAATCCTTGGGAGAAATATTATATCTTCTGTTGCATGCATGCATTTAAAGAAGGTCAGGAATGAGCATCAAAAAAGGAGGAAAAGTATTAGTGACGCAGGAGATTGAATCCAACTGAAACAAGAGATAAGAAGAACAGTCAATATCAAGATATCTTACCTGTTTGAAGATGAAATATATGTCAAAGGTTCTGATCAAAACACTTATTTGGAATTAGGTTCCACTGAAGTCAGTAACAAAGAGCCCCGAGGCAGCTGAAAGGCATTTTAACAGCTCAACCTTATGCATGTCTACTCAGAAGTAATTCCCATTGAACTCATGCATGTCTACAAAGAACGAAGTCCCAGAATTTTATTTATTTATTTATTTCATTTCATTTCTATACTACCCAATAGCCAAAGCTCCCTGGATGGTTCACAAAAATTAAAACCATAAGTACAGCATAAAATATAAGATGAAAACTTAAATCACAATATAAAATGACAATAAAAGTACAACCAGTATAAAATTGAGCAGCAATGCAGAGATTTAAAATACATTTAAAATGCAGATTTAAAACAGCAGAGTTAAAGGACTAGGATAGTAAATGGCTAAAATACTGAGAAAATAAAAAGGTCTTCACCTGATGCTGTAAAGAGTACAATATAGGTGCCAGACAAACTTTTCTAGGGAGCTCATTCCACAGCCAGGGTGCCACAGCAGAAAAGGCCCTTTTCCTGGTAGCCACCTGCCTCACTTTCTTTGGCAGAGGCTCATGGAGAAGGACCACTGAAGATTATCTTAGAGTCTGGGCAGGTACATATGGGAGGAGGTGATGCTTCAGATTACCTGGCCCCAAGTCATTCAGGACTTTGAATATTAATACCAGCACTTTGAATTGGATCCGGACATGGACTTAGGTACACCCAGGTAAATGTATATAGCAGGGGCGGGGAACCTGTGGCCTTCCAGATTTTGTTGGACTACAACTCCCATCATCCCTAATCATTGGCCATGCTGACTCGGGCTCATGGAAATTGGAGTCCAACGACTGGAAGGCCATAAGTTTCCCACCCCAGTGTATAGGATTTCAGCCTCAGGCATGAGCTTTCATGGGAGGTACTGTAATATCAAGTTATTTCCATCCCATTTATGAAGACGTTTGCACATTTAGGTAACTCAACATCACCTTCATCATCGCAAAACAAAAAGGAAAAATTGAAAGGAAATTTTCCCGTCTGCACCAGCCAAATTCAATACATACAACTCCAAAATGGAGAGGACCAAGTTGTACCTGTCTGCCATGTAGCTCTTAAAATTAGGAGCCTGTCAGAAAAAAGAGCTGGCAATCCTAATTCAGCACCACAAACATAGTTGAATATACAAAGTGCTTCTCTGCATGAGCTATTTTATTGCATGCTTGTGATTAATCACTTCTGGAAGTTTGTAGGTCCTTTACACAATGTTGTGAACCTTCAGGACATCTCCTGTGCTCCTCTACTTTATCTCAATTTCAAAAAGATTGTAGATAAGTTGTAATAACAGTTAATAAGGTGCCATGTCAGCAGTGTGAAATGCCGGCGTTTTGCTATAATTCAGCCACTAGATGGCATTGTTTAATCGAACATATACAGCATTGCCGAGAAAGGAAATTTTCAATTCCAAACCACGTGTTTGCCATCTAAAGGAGCCCATCGTAAACTTGGAAAGACTCCAGAAGAAAAAAAGCCCTGCAAAAGTGTGGAGTTTTTGCTTAATGTACAGAAACTCAAAGTTTCAAATCCAGACCTTTAAGAGTTAAGCACTCAAAGCCCTGGGCCTGGATCTGTTGCTTACACACAACACACACACACACACACACACACTTCAAAATCGGGAGTAAGTTGGTCATCTCTTTTCGACTGCTTTCCTATGGGCCGATTCTCATGGAATACACTTCATTGGAAAGCTCTAGACACTAGGGATGGGCAAGCTCACCCATGTCTCATCTGTCAGATGCTCACCTTGCCACCGCCAGCCGCCCACACTTGTTGGGCCACATGAGCATTTTTTGAGGCTCTGGCCTTAGCTAGACCTAAGGTTTATCCCGGGATCGTCCCTGCCTGCTCCCGGGATATCCTGTGTGTCATTTACATGAACAGGGATGACCCTGGGACAATCCCGGGATAAACCTTAGGTCTAGCTAAGGCCTCGGTGAAGCCTGACAAATGTTTGGCGCCTGCCTGCCCTTGCTCCGGAAATTACTCATTCCCCCCATTGAGTAAAGGATGGTCATAAAGGCCCCATTTACACCTTTACTCTTGCATAAGTGGGGCCTTTACGCTCAACATTTACGCAATGGGAGAAATTCATAATTTTCAGTGCCTCCATTGTGGTGCACAATGGAGGCTCTGGGTGAAGGTGCACAGCTGCTGAGTGCTCATTGTGCCTTGCTGGCACTCACAGTGTGGATCTGTGAGTGCACCGTGGGCACCCGACTGGGTTCTGGGGGGCAGACACTACAACCCCACTTGACACACAGATTCCACAAATAACAACGTTTCCCACTATAATTCAAAGTCGGGAGTTTAAATATGTCCATAAAGCTTTTAGCAAGGCAGCTGTATGTGCTTATGCAGGCAAGGTCATTCTGTGTCCCAAGAACAAGCACTGGGACTACGTCAATCAGATGGCACTGGACAGAATGGAAGGTGAAGGAAGGACCTACTTGAGCACAGATGAAGTCACTGGCGATAATGTCAGGCATGATGTGCAATACCCTTTGGAGTTCCTAAACACACTCACCCCAAGTGGTTTGCCGCCAAGCAAGTTGTCTCTGAAGAAGGTCACTGTGGTCATCCTGCTAAGGAACTTGGATGTGACTCAAGGTCTTACCAATGAAACAAGGGTCATTGTGCTTGCTTTGCACAACAACTGTTTGCATCAGGACAGGAAGCCCTCCCCGGACAGGCTAAGGGCAAGCAGATCTTTCTGCTGAGGATGAACCTCGTCCCTTCTGACTCATCTCTTCTCTCCCAATTCAAGTGTCACCAGTTCCCCATTCATCTGGCCTTCTCCATTAGCATCAACAAAAGCCAGGGACAGACTGTGGACCAAGTTGGCATCTATCTGCCTACACCTGATTTCTGCCATGGAAAACTCTAAGTTGCCATGAGTCATATGTGTTCATTGGCAAACCTCAAGCTTCAAGTTATGGATGGACCAGAACAAGGACAATACAGTGACCATCTTGGAGTTTACACCAAGAATATTATATTTAAGGAAATTTTGTAAAGATAAAAGATGTACATTTTGAAGGTTTCAATAACCTTCTGTTAGATCTGATTTTTCTCCATGAACTGTGTTTGTGGGTTCTTCTTCTTTTAAATCTCAAGTTCCTTCTGTCCTCTTTATTCTCACCCAGAGAAGAGCCTTCAGTGTGGTGGCCCCCTTTCTTTGGAATTCCCTGCCTCTGGAGGTCATGCAGGCATCAACTTTGTGTTGTTTTCAGGAGCTGCTTTATTTCCTTTTTTATTGATACTGTTTTTTAAAACAACAATTTTAACATGGTGTTTTATGCTTTTTTATCTTTTATTGGTTACCACTGCAGAATCTGTTTTGATGTAGAGCAGTATATAAATGTTATAAATAAAGAATAGATAAAACAATCATAGTGCATCTTGTTTAACATTTCCTTGCCCCTGCTGCAATTCATTGGCCACCACCTCCAGGGGGTGGGTGAACACAAAATAAAACGATGTCACACTGAATGCTTATTTTACCAAATGTTACTGGTTTGTAGCATGATGGGGGCATCTTGGTTGTTGGTACCAACACGTTCCCTGCAATCTATAGTTAAGCCTTCAGGCTTCTGAGATTTCCTTAGGCATTGCTCACACATTTCCAACTTGAAGCCTATCATCGGAGCCATAAAGGCTAGAAACCTATTTCTATTTTTTTTTCAAATGAAAGCTGATAATCTCAGAATGCTGAATTCGGCATCTAGTTTCAAATTCTGTGCTTGGTTATAATTTAGGGTGATCATATGGAAAGTTGGACAGGGCTTCTGTATCTTTAACAGTTGTACAGAAAAGGGGAATTTCAGCAGGTGTTATTTGTATGCATGCAGAACTTGGTGAAATTCCTGCTTCATTGCAACAGTTAAAGTTGCAGGAGCCCTGCCCTCTTTTGTATCTGGTCAAGAAGGCAGGGCTCCTGCAGCTTTAACAGTTGTTATGGAAAGGGAATTTCACCAGATGGTGCATGCATAGGGTGACCATATGAAAAGGAGGACAGGGCTCCTGTATCTTTAACAGTTGCATTGAAAAGGGAATTTCAGCAGATGTCATTTGTATATATGGAGAAGCTGGTGAGATTCCCTCTTCATCACAGCATTTAAAGGTGCAGGAGCTATACTAGAGTGACCAGATTTAAAAGAGGGCAGAGCACCTGCAGCTTTAACTGCAGTGATGAAGAGGAAATTTCACCAGGTTCCCCAGATATACAAATGACACCTGCTGAAATTTCCTTTTCAATACAACTGTTAAAGATACAGGAGCCCTGTCCTCCTTTTCATATGGTCACCCTATGCATGCATACAAATGACATCTGCTGAAATTCCCTTTTCTATGCAACTGTTAAAGATACAGGAGCCCTGTCCTCCTTTTCATATGGTCACCCTATGCATGCATACAAATGACATCTGCTGAAATTCCCTTTTCTATGCAACTGTTAAAGATACAGGAGCCTGTCCTCCTTTCCTTTCGGTCACCCTATTATAATCCATGTAGCATTGCTCTAAATCTTTGTTCTCTCTCTCTCTCTCTCTCTCTCTCTCTCTCTCTCTCTCTCACACACACACACACACACACACACACACACACACACACTCTTCTGGAAAGATGGGAAATATAGCAATATATCTTTTTTGCAAGTGTTGAGTCTTATTTATATCAGTTGCTTCCACCACCCGCATCTTTAAAATCAGATTAAGCTGGTTGTATGTCAAATGTCACAAATGTTTCCTCTGGAATAGCATTCCTCTGAGCGTATGGGTAATCTCCCTCCTTTGGGTGGCTCTTCTTGAACATACTTTCCCCATTAACTTAGTAGTAAAGTCAATTGGCAACGATGAATCTTCTTTGTTAATTTCTTTGCTGGCAAACTTTCTTTTTCTTTCATAATTAGTGACTGGGTGGAATTTGCTGGAAGGAGTGAGAAGGATGGTCTCCTGTGATTTGAAAACTGGAACTGGTGTGAATGATGCTAAAAGTTAATTTTGTTATCATTAGTGATGAGTAAGATTTTCCTAACATTTTCTCTTCTCCAAAACAATAACAACATGGAAAGTTAACTCCTTTTAAAAATAATAATAAAAAAAAATCGTCTATGTTTATTTTTAGTAAGATAAGCTTGACAGATAAACTTGCAAATTAAGGCTGTATGTTTTAACCGGTAGATTAACCAACTAAGATTCAGTTGATTAATCTATGGGGGTCTGTTGACAGGAGCAGGTTCTTACACTGTGTGGTCTAGACAATGGCCCAGTTCAGAAGACACCTTAAACCATGTCTTTAACCACAGTGAATAAGGCAAAAAGGCTTATTAACCATGGTTAAAACTATGGTTTAAAGTGTCTTCTGAACAGGGCCAATAGAATATAGAACTTATAGGAGAATCATATGCATATTTACTCAGAAATAAATCCTGTTGTGTTCAGTGGGGTGTACTGCATAGTAAGTGTGTTTCGGATTGCAATCTTGTTTACGCGGAAATAAATTTCACTCCCTTCCAAATAAGTGTTTAAATGCTTCCTTATGTTTTTGTTTTAGAAAAAGCTCACTGTAGACAGAAAGCTAGCAGGGAGCAAAGTGGTCAGTAATTAGGGTGACCCTATGAAAAGGAGGACAGGGCTCCTGTATCTTTAACAGTTGCAGAGAAAAGGGAATTTCAGCAGGTGTCATTTGTATATAAGGGGAACCTGGTGAAATTCCCTCTTCATCACAGCAGTTAAAGCTGCAGGAGCTATACTAGAGTGACCAGACCAATTCAGATCTGAAGTGGGTCAGATCAGGTTCGAATTGGGCCGAGGCAGATTGGGGCTGATTCAGATGTTCCGAATAAGCCTCTGAAGTGGGTTTGGGGGTCCATGCACAGCCCTAGTGATATCGAAATCCCAATTTGTGCAGTAAGTGGCAAAGGAAGGTGGGCAAGAGGACAAAGAGAAAGGAGAAGTTGGGAGAAACAGTGGCAGCATCCTCTTTCGCAGTTGGGGGTTCATTACAGAGACAGGGCAGTTCTCTGGTTGCAACCTGGTCATCATGGCATGGCATAGACACACTTTACTGATTGTGCAGATTCGCCTTCCCCAACCAAGCTGGTGCACTTCAGATGTTTGGGACTACAATTCCCATCAGTCCCAGTCAACATGGCCAATTATCAGGGTTGATGTGAGTTGTAGTCCAAAACCTCTGGAAGGCACCACGTTGGAGAAAGCTGGTGTAGTTGACCGAGTCAATCAATATGAGCCTGCAACCAAATGTTGCAGTGTGAAGGGCTCCTATACAGGGTTCCAGCCACACCCTTTGCCAGGAGATTCCATTCCAAGGCCCCAATTCCTTCCAGTGTTCCAATCCCACCCTCCCCCAGAAACTCAGCATTCTGTGCTCACTGAACATGCCCAGTCCTCAATGGACTTCTTGGGTGGTCCCTGCTCCTCCTTTTGCAAATGTTGGGGTTTCTCCAAGCCTGCTGATATACCCACACCCTACATACATGGACGGTGCCTTTTTCACAACATAAGGATCAGTGCTTGCAGAATGAATTCACTCTTAGGCCGTAGCTAGACCTAAGGTTTATCCCAGGGTTGTCCTGGGGTCACACCTGTTCATCAAAGTGCCACACAGGGCATCCAGCGCTCAGGCAGGGATGAACCCGGGATGATCCTGGGATAAACCTTAGGTCTAGCTACGACCTTAGTATCTACGATGACTTGAAGTTTAGGAGATGCCTGTATAAGACAAAGATCGCAATGAAACTGAAGCAGAGGCCTCAGGTGAAGTCCGGGGTCTGGTTGTTTTGTGTGAAATCAGGGATGCTTCTAAAATTCTCCTCATTCGACTTCCTCCTTAGACTTTGGAGCTCTGAAGGAGGTGGTGTTAGTTCTGAAACAGAACCCATAGATTAGAAATTCTCTGTGGTTCCTGTTTTTAAATTTCCAAATTACTGTGCTTATTTTGTATACATTTGAGCTTTACACACAGACTGTACTTTCTGCATTTCATAGACGTGTGGTACCACTGTTTATGTTTTTCCCCTCTTTATTTATATATGCACATACCTACCTGCCACCTGATGATAACACGTCACACATCTGATGAAAGGGATTCTAGGCCTCAAAAGGTTATGGCATGATAAATTAACCTGCCTGGTTTCTCTTCTCTTTAACAATTTATTTTGAGTTAGCGTGTATATATTCAGAGTTTGGTAGTCACTGGGATACGGCAAAGTGCTTTTCAGGGTATCGAAATCGGACCCCCCACCACTGGAAAACACATTCCTCTCACCTGTTGCTTTTGAGAGTCCAAGATTTGCCGCATGCTTTCAAGCCAGTGGAGGCTGGTGGCTCCAATGACAGTGGGGTGGTGAATCTGCTTTGGGCTTCAGTCAGAACTCTAAAGGAGCTGTCCAAATCCCACCTCCCCTGTTGCGACCAGGTTTTTAAAGTCTCCATGGCCACTGGTTGAAGCTTTTTAAAAGCCTGATTGCGGAAGGGAAAGGGTGATGTGCGAGTGCGTGAATGTGTGTATATGAGTCTGTGTGAACCAGGTCTGGGGCATCACCCAGGTGCTGCATGTCAGCAGTGGGAAGGCTGCACCCACTTTGGAGTGTGCTCCACCCAGGGGCAGCCTAGACTAGCTGCTACCTGGCACCCTAGGCAAAGCATATGAACAGCACCCCCACTCCCAAATCTCTAGTGCAGATCTAGGCTTAGGTTTTGATAAACTGGGAAACATTTGCCCCTAGTTGCCATTTAATGAAGAGGTAACCCCTCCCACATCTTTGTAAGCAGAAATATCACAGAATCATAGAATAGTAGAGTTGGAAGGGGCCTAAGACCATCGAGTCCAACCCCCTGCTCGATGCAGGAATCCACCTTAAAGCATCCCTGACAGGTGGTTGTCCAGCTGCATCCTGAATGCCTCTAGTGTTGGAGAGCCCACACCCTCCGTAGGTCATTGTTTACATTGTCGTACTGCTCTAACAGTCAGGAAGTTTTTCCTGATGTCCAGCCGAAATCCGGCTTCCAGTCACTTGAGCCCATTATTCCGTGTCCTGCACTCTGGGAGGATCGAGAAGTGATCTTGGCCCTCCTCTGTGGGACAACCTTTTAAGTATTTGAAGAGCGCTATCATGTCTCCCCTCAGTCTTCTCTTCTCCAGGCTAAATATGCCCAGTTCTTTCAATCTCTCCTCATATTATCATTATCTATCTATCTATCTATCTATCTATCTATCTATCTATCTATCTATCTATCTATCCAGCCATCCAGCCATCTTCACTAAGTACTGTATCAACACAGAGGGTCTGATAAAACCAACATAGGAGATGAACACAGCTTTCTGTTCTGCGAAGGAACAAGATTCCTGCCCAACAGGGGTCCCTGGCAGAAGGGTCCCGGTTGCATCCTTGGGGCGACATGGCCAGGAAGGTGCCAAGGGCAAAGGAAGCAGCTGCTCTCAGGGGAGTCTCTCACTCCCTGCCTCCAACAGGGAGCAGCAGTGGAGTAGGAGGACATCTCGATTCACCTAGCCAACCTCCACAGCTCCGGTCATATTTCCTCTGTATGTGCAGGGCCCTTTTTGTATTTTTGCCCTTGCACTTGGCAGCCCACTTAACTTGCTGCCCTAGGCGATCACCTGCTTAGCCTATATGGACGGGCTGCCCCTGGCCCTGCCCATTGCTGGCACACGGGCCCCAACACGCTTGCCCTGAAACAATTGGGCCCTCCGGCCAAAAAAGATTCCCAAATGCTGATGTAGTTCAGTGGTTGAGTATCTGCTTTGCATGCAGAAGGCCCCAGATTTGAACCCTGACATCTCCAAGTAGGGGGAAAGGCTCCTGCCTGAAACCTCAGAGAACTGTTGCCAACCAGTGTCGACAATATTGGGCAAGAGGGACCTGGTATCAGGTGGCTTCCTGAGTTCCTGCGATGTGAAGCCTCTTGAGCTGAGGACCGACTTGCAGGAAAGAGGATCAGGCCCTTGCCTCCTTTGGCCCCATGAGAAGCACTACGTGTTTCCAAAAGGGCCTTGAGTGACAGTGCCCTCAGCGTGGCCCACGCGACTCAGCATTCAGCTATGCATTCTTGAGTAGGTCAGCTCTGGTTTAGGCAAGAAGTTTGCAGCTCCCCAAAGGGTTGGCTTGAAGAGGCTGGAGGCAGCGCTGCGTAAGCCTTGGGCCACCCAAGGCCAAAGGGGAGAAGGCTGCAACACAACCGGGGAGGTCCTGGGCCTTCAGCACTAGTTACTCATCGACAGTCCTCTCCAATGGAGCATCCCAAGAGCAAATTCCTTGGGTGTAACTTATTTCATCCTCTTACTGGAATATGCAGTTGCATGCAAACATCTGATGGGCAAGGCGAGAGGGAGGACTGATGCGATGCGGCCTCCGGATTGTCTTCTGCCTGCATCTCATAAATGGCAAAAAGACATCCCTACAGGGTGGCCCTTTAAAAAGGAACACAGAAGAGATAACAAAGGAACGCCTCCATCCCTCCTCATTTGCTGCCCTTCTTTTATTGTGCATCAGTGAAGGCTGAGAGAGGCAGGGGTGGTGGTAGGGTGACCATATGAAAAGGAGGACAGGGCTCCTGTATCTTTAACCATTGTATTGAAAAAGATACAGACGGGGTGCTGTATCTTTAACAGTTGCATAGAAAAGGAAATTTCAGCAGGTGTCACTTGCATGCATTCAGCACCTGCTGAAATTCTCTCTTCATCACAACAGTTAAAGCTGCCTAGCGCAACCAGTTACAAAAGAAGGCAGGGCTCCTGCGGCTTTAACTGTTGCAATGATGAAGAGGGAATTTCAGCGGGTGCTGCATGCATGCAAATGACACCTGCTGAAATCCCCTTTTCTAGATAATTGCTAAAGGTACAGGAGCCCTATCATCCTTTCCATATGGCTACCCTAGCCTAGAACCTGGATCCCTCAACTCTCAGTCCATTTTTCTGGTCCCCACTTTTGGAGTTCCTCACAATCCCTTTTTATTTTAACTGCCCTAAGTAATTTTATGTCATCAACAAACCTGGCTACTTCACTGCTCACTCCTAATGACAGATCATTAATGAACAAGTTGAAAAGCACTGGTCACAATACAGAACCCCGTGAAATGCCACTATTATTTACCTCTCTCTATTTACTATTTATTCCTATTCTCTGCTTTCTGTTCTTTAACCAGTTACTAGTCTGTAAGAGGACCCCTCTTCTTAATCCATGACTGCTAAGTTTGCTCAGGAGTCTTTGGTGAGTGGCTTTGTCAAAGCATTTTGAAAGTTTGAGTAGACAATGTCCACCAGATCAACTCTGTTTATTGACACTCTCAAAGAACTCTAAAAGGTTAGTGAGACGCAACTTACCTTTGTGGAAACCACGTTGATTGTTTTTCAGTGGGCTTGTCCTTCTATAGGCTTACTATTTTTTCTTTAATAATGCTTTCAACCAATTTCAACCATAACCAAAGTTGTATGTTATTGGCATTCAAGCCTTAAACAACTTCGCACGAGGATATCTAACAGACCTCCTTCCCTTATATTTAAGGGTCTTGCTAGACCTACCGCTGAATCCGGCGGTGAGGAGGGGCCAGGCCGCACTAGAAGTAGCGTGGCCTGTCGGCCCCGTCTGAAGCGTGACAGGACCGAGGGAAGCCCCGTCGCGTCCACCATTTCCCCCCCTTAAAGTGGCCGCGTGTGCAGGAGCACACCAATGGCCAAGTAAGTATTTATATTTTTTAAAAAAGCCCCCCCCACCTCCCCTGGCCTCCGATCCCCCCCTCTCCCCCCCATGTCCCCACCTGCTGTTTGCTGCCGCCGCTGATGTCCCAAGTCTCTCTGTGCCGCCGCCAATGACGCTGATGTCCCCAGCCGGCGTTTCCTGCTGTCTGTCCCCCGGCCTGTGATGCCTGCAGGCCGAGGGACATGACGAAAGCAGGAAACGCTAGCTGGGGACATCGTCGTCATCGTCGGCGGCACAGAGAGACTTGGGACATCAGCGGCGGCGGCAAACAGCAGGTGGGGACATGGGGGGGAGAGGGGGGATCGGAAGCCAAGGGAGCTAGGGGGGAATCGGGGGACGGGAGCACTGTGGCCCATCCGCCGCTTTCCCTGGCTACTCGCACATAAGTGTGGTAGTCAGGAAAAGTGGCAGAACGGTCCACGCGCCCGTGGTTCCAGCCTCAGCCCAACTTAAGGCCGGGACCGCGGGAAAAACTGGGCTAAAAGGGGTTTCAATTATCCCGGGCCCAGGGAGGTTTCACCCCTTCCTTACCCTGGGATCTCCTGTGCGTCATATGGATGCACAGGGGCGAGCCCGGGGCGAGCACCGGGCTAAACTTCCGTCTAGCAAGGCCCCCAGTCAACCTTTAACGTCATCAGAGGAGGCCCTGCTGGTCATTCCAAAATTAATGGAATGTCACCACATAATACTTTGATGGCAGGCCTTCTTGGTAGTGGCACCCACCCTCTGGAAAACCCTGCCCCGTGCAGTTCAGGAAGTAGAAAATATGGCCAGCTTCAAATGCCTCCTGAAAACACGCTTGTTCACTCATGCTTTCCCAGGCTTGTAATTAAATTTATTATGCTGCTCCGTCTTACTGCTGCTTTTATTGCTCTGTACTACTATTGAGATTGGAATTATTTTAAAGATTATTTTAGCATTGTATTTTAAATGTGATTTTTATTATATTTAGCAGTGTATAAGAATAATAAATAAATAAATAAATACATAGTTACGTAGCTGTCAGAGTTGGACACATGGTCGCCATCCGAAGTGAGTGAAGCCACAGGCACCTTTAGCTTGGCTCCTGCCGTGGTGCAATCCTATAGTCTCCTGAGTGAGGGATCTGTCCACTCCATTCCCCTAATGGGGGATGCCCCATAGCAAGGGGCAGCGGGGGCAGCTATATACCTGTCCCTTGGCCTTCTCTTTCCTGGCTTCAAATTGTTTTGACTGCAAAACCTTGTGCTGGTTAGAGAAGCCTGCCACCTAATAACTGAAGTTGGTATTGCATGCTTCAAATACATGCACACATTAACATTGATTACAAACCAATTAATGCATTGAAAAGACCAAGCAACTCCAAGGTGCACATTACTGGGGTCCCCTTAGTATGTGACCCATGTTTCAGGTGTCTAGGTTTCACAGACGTGGTGTTGGCAGACAGACAGACAGACACTCACTCTCTTACACACATCCTCTTATTATTATAGATATCCAGACATCAGCATCCTTCACATGTTCCAGTCTGTAAGAGGCCAACGCCTCCCAAGGCAGTTTGCTGAACAACTCTTCTTATCAGAAACTTTCTCCTAATATTTAGCCAAAATTTGGTTCCCTGCAACTTCCACCCATTGGCTCTAGCCTTCCACCCATTGGCTCTAACCTTCTCCATGAGAGCTGTTCATATACCTGAAGACTGTGATCACATTCCTCCTTATTTTTCTCTTCTCCAGGCTAAATATACCTAATGTTTTCAACATTTCTCATAGGACTTCGTTTAGACTGCACCATGATGATCACCCTCCTCTAGACACATTCCTAAAATGTGGCACCCAGAACTGGACACAGTACTACAGATCCTCTGCACCCTTTGGTGAACATAGAATCATAGAATCATAGAATAGCAGAGTTGGAAGGGGCCTACAAGGCCATCGAGTCCAACCCCCTGCTCAATGCAGGAATCCACCCTAAAGCATCCCTGACAGATGGTTGTCCACCTGCCTCTTGAAGGCCTCTAGTGTGGGAGAGCCCACAACCTCCCTAGGTAGCTGATTCCACCGTCGCACTGCTCTAACAGTCAGGAAGTTTTTCCTGATGTCCAGCTGGAATCTGGCTTCCTTTAACTTGAGCCCGTTATTCCGTGTCCTGCACTCTGGGAGGATTGAGAAGAGATCCTGGCCCTCCTCTGCGTGACAACCTTTTAAGTATTTGAAGAGTGCTATCATGTCTCCCCTCAATCTTCTCTTCTCCAGGCTAAACATGCCCAGTTCTTTCAGTCTCTCTTCAGAGGGCTTTGTTTCCAGACCCCTGATCATCCTGGTTGCCCTCCTCTGAACACGCTCCAGCTTGTCTGCGTCCTTCTTGAATTGTGGAGCCCACAACTGGACGCAATACTCTCGATGAGGCCTAACCAGGGCCGAATAGAGAGGAACCAGTACCTCATGTGATTTGGAAGCTATACTTCTATTAATGCAGCCCAAAATAGCATTGGCCTTTCTTGCAGCCATATCGCACTGTTGGCTCCTATTCAGCTTGCGATCTACAATTCCAAGATCCTTCTCATTTGTAGTATTGCTGAGCCAAGTGTCCCCCATCTTGTAACTGTGCCTTTGGTTTCTATTCCCTAAATGTAGAACTTGGCATTTTAGTATTAGTAATAAACATATTAGTATTGGAGCAGTACTCAGACCATTAATTAAGTTCACTTATAAAACCACCACTGCCATCACCATAGAGTATGCTGGACTGGTTAATGTGAGAATTTAGTTGATGCTTGTTTAGATGCTGAAGGCAATGCATTAAGAACTGATGGTACCTGATCATTATCCAATCAGTTCCTGATGCAGTATCTGCGACATCAAAAAAACCTGCAGGTTACACCTTCGTATGCACGAATCTCAAATAAATGCCGATGCACAATTTCCATTTTGTTTCTATTTTCAGACACTTGATTGTTAGTCAGACTGAGAGGATTGTGAATAATTTGTAAATGTTCACCAGTGACTACATTGTGTGTGTGTGGGGGGTGCGGTGCGGTGGGGGCTAGGAATAGGGAAGGAATTTGTTTAGTTTGCAGTTTAATGTGGACTTACCTAATTTTCCACTTTCAAGCCAATATGTGAACTGAAACTCAGTTATCCTCCAAAATTTGCTCTTCTCCAAATTTTGCAATGGACTCCACACAAAATGTGTACAAAAACACATACATTAGTAAAAATGACATTCACAAATGCAGTCTATTAGGAAAATTGCCTGCAAAAATGTAGGTATTCGACAAAATTGCATTTTGTGAAACAGCTAAAATCAAGGAAATTAGGAGGGCAAGTGTAGAAGACAGGAGAGAGAAATCCAGCTGTGGTGGAGAAAAGGAGTGGATGAAAGTGGGAAGGAGGAAGAGAAGAGAAGAGAAGAGAGAGAGAGAGCGCAAGAGAGAGAGAGCCTTCTGTGCTGAGACAGAAATGGTGTTGCCTTGCTTCGCTGCAAGTGGGCATTGCAGGCAAACCACACTGCCACTGTCACTGAACCTAGCCTTTGGCTTTATATCAAAGGATCTACTTGAACACTTTCATTTAACAACTCCAGAAAGCTGCTGGGTTATTTATTTATTGCATTCCTATCCCGCCTTTTTTCCTCCAAGGAACCCAAGGTGGCGTACATAATCCTCCTCCTCTCTACTTTCTTCACAACCACCACCTTGTGTGATAGGTTTGGCTGAGAGTCTGCGACTGGCCCAAAGTCAACCAGGTTTTCCCAGATGGCTCTGCCCCTTCTCCTGGCCCAACCCCCTTTCCCTTGACTGCAAATCATTCTGTGGTTTCCTTCCTTCCTTCCTTCCTTCCTTCCTTCCTTCCTTCCTTCCTTCCTTCCTTCCTTCCCATCCCCTAGGATGACCATATGAAAAAGAGGACAAGGCTCCTGTATCTTTAAGAATTGCATTGAAAAGGGAACTTCAGCAGGTGTCATTCGTATGCATGTAGCACCCAGTGAAATACCCTCTTTGTCACAACAGTTAAAGCTACAGGAGCACTGCCCACCTGACCAGAAACTTAAGAGGGCAGGGCTCCTGCAGCTTGTGATGAAGAGCAAATTTCACTAGGTGCTGCCTGCATACAAATGCCTCCAGCTGAATTTCCCTTTTCTATACAACTGTTAAAGCTACAGGAGCCCTGTCCTCTTTTCCATATGGTCACACTAGTCTACATCCTCATGGAACTAATGGAGGGAGAAGGGTATAAGACATAGTGTCCAATGTTACATAGACTAGACCCATTGAAATGAATGCGACTTAAGTCAGTCGAGACTTAATTGTTCCATCCATTTCAATAGGTCTACTGTACACAAGACTAACGTTGGATACAACCGAATATGCTCCTCCCAGATGATCTGTCACAATCCTTCCCTGAGAATTTTTCAGCCAACTCTATCTGGTGCCTTCTGGAGTGGGCCTCAGCATGCATGAACAAGAGCCAGGATGCAAGATCCTGCTAGAGGTGTTAAGTGATATCCTGCCTCTCTTGAGGCCTGCGTGTGTGCATGGGTGCATTTGGATCCTATGACTGTCAGGCTGTAATCATTGAAATGAAACACTTGTAACAGTGAGTGCCTCGGATCAATTGCATGTGAGGAAGCATGTGATGTACAGGGCCCTGCTCAGCCCACACCTCAAGCTTGCCTATGACTTTTGCCATCACTTTCTTCCCCCATTTTCCGGTCCCACAAGGGCCCCAAAACTTTTAGGGTGACCATATGAAAAGGAGGACAGGGCTCCTGTATCTTTAACAGTTGTATAGAAAAGGGAATTTCAGCAGGTGTCATTGGCATGCATGCAGCACCTGGTGAAATTCCCTCTTCATCACAACAGTTAAAGCTGCAGGAGCTCCGCCCTCTTGGGCAGGTACAAAAGAGGGCAGGTGTCCTGCAGCTTTAACTGTTGTGACGAAGAGGGCATTTCACCAGGTTCTCCATATATACGAATGACACCTGCTGAAAATCCCTTTTCTCTACAGCTGTTAAAGATACAGGAGCCCTGTCTTCCTTTTCATATGGTCACCCTACTAAAACATATCTAGGGTGAAAAAAGGGGGAGGCGTTGGCGGTGGCAAATATGGCAGCCGGGGGCTCATGTTCCCTGGCAGAGTGCCACATTCCCTCTGAGGACAGCATGGACACATGTCCCAGCATGTCCTTGGTGGAAACAGACATGATTAGAGCCACATTCCTGCCAACCACGCTGGGCCACACTGTGTCCCCTTTGGTGGGAATGTGTCGCTCCTTTGGCAAGTGCCAGGTTGCCATGTTCTCTTATGCCCCAGGTATATTTTGAGGCCCTTGTGGGACGAAGGAAGGAAGGAAGGAAGGAAGGAAGGAAGGAAGGAAGGAAGGAAGGAGCAGGCAGTGGTGAAGGAGACGGTGGGTTTTGCCTGAGCTCACTTGCAGCACACGCAAAACCTAGGTGCTTCACGTGTGCTCACTTGGAGGGCTTGCAGAGCACTGAGCCTCTTTTGGGGCGAAGACAGGAATGCTCCCGCATCCTTCATTCTCATCGCTTCCCCAGCCAACTTCACACATTTATTATAATTTGGTGTTGCCTGTGAAAGTTCATGCCAGAAAATATAACATCATTCATTCTCTAACGCAATAATTTAATTTTCTTCTTTGGAACTGTATTCCTGGCTGTAGGGGTGTCAGTCAGCTGTGTTGCAAGTGGGTGGAATAACCAAACCGGGGCATATTAGTCAGCATCTTTAAACTGTGGTTACCGTTCGGCAGGAAATGATGCATGGCTTCCGCAGGGCGTGTTGGCATAGCCGAGGAATGCTTGAAATGCGGCAGCCTGAAAAGCGAGAGAAGATTTTAGATCTACGAAGAATGTCGGTATTCGTTTCCGTTTGGGAGGTAGAACTGGATATCTTGATTTTGATTTTCAAAGAAAACATCTGTTGCATGTTAAATCAAACTTAAAGTTGGACCAAGGAACATCTATTTGGGCCCAGAAACTTAGGGCTAAACTAGACTCGATGGCCTTGTAGGCCCCTTCCAACTCTGCTATTCTATGATTCTAGATCCCAATGCATTCCAAGTAGTTTTGGCAGCTGACTTACACTGGGAAAACAGTGAAGGGGGGAAGGGGTGATCAGCAACATGGGCAGTATCCACTGTTAGTCCTATGTAGAGTAGACTTTCCGAAATGAATGGGACTTATTAGTCATGACTAACTGAAGTCTCACTCATTTCAATGGGTCTACTCTGAGGACTAACATTGGCTACTATACCATAGTGCTCACAAATATGAGTTCTGATGGTTCTTGTGGTCATAGAATAACAGAATAGTAGAGTTGGAAGGGGCCTATAAGGCCATCGAGTCCAACCCCCTGCTCATTGCCGGAATCCACCTTAAAGCATCCCTGACAGATGGCTGTCCAGCTGCCTCTTGAAGGCCTCTAGTGTGGGGGAGCCGCTGTACAATAAATTGCATGGACACTAGACATTGTCCTCATGTCCCATATCAACAAAATGTTTGACCAGAGCTGCCTGAAGTCTTTTGGAATGAATGCAGCTTTTGTGCTCACAAATCCGGATTCTGATGGTTCTTGTGGTCATGCCGATGTACAATACATTGCATGGACACTGGACAACATAATCCCAATCCAAATGAAGTCTCTCAGCTACTTGATACAAAATAAATTTCAAGAGATGGGGCATTTGATCATGGGCCAAGTCATATATGGCATATATCTGAGGTTATCGAGACCGCCTTCTTCCATACAGGCTGCTCCAGTGTTTAGTTCCAATGGGGAGAGCTTGCTGTCCATACCATGGCCTACTGAAACTCATCTGGCCAAGATGCAGAGGATGGCCTTCTCAGTTGTGGCACCCACCATGTGGAATGTTCTTTCTATTGAGATCAGGCAGACTCCTAGTTTGGAGTGTTTCCACTGACAAATGACACACTTGTTTGCCCAGGCATTGCCCTGACTGTTAATATGGTCAGAACCAAGTTTCAGTTTTTTTTTATCATTGTTTTATCATTTTAAATGGGTTTTATTGTATTTTATCATTCTATTATAAGCTGCTTTGGGATTTTATTTTTTAAAAAAGAAAATTGGTACAGATTTTTAAAATAAATAAATAAGACTAGGGATGTTGGAGAACTCTGTTTTGGGAGTGGAGTTTGATGAGGTTTCCTAGGATCGCAACCCCCAAGACATAGGCCTTAGCTAGACCTAAGTTTTATCCCGGGATTGTCCCGGGGTCATCCCTGTTCATGTAAATGACACACAGGATATCCCAGAAGCAGGCAGGGACGACCCTGGGATGATCCCGGGATAAACCTTAGGTCTAGCTGTGGCCTGTGTTTCAGTTCCTGCTGTGACACCCAACTCGATTTGCAGTGAGTTGGGCCAGTTCTTGGATTTTCCAGGAACATAGTGCATTTTTTAAGGTTCTGGGCAAATGACAGCCAAATTTGGGCAAATTGCATCAATTGGCATAATTTGTGGAAACTTGGCCAGAATTTCCAGGAATACGGCTGTAATTTGCACAAATTGCAGAACCTTCCAAAAATGTGCAAAAAGTTCCTGGAGTGTGGGGAATTGCCTGCAGTTCAGCTTGCAGACACGAAGTGAGTTGCTTATGCCGCAGAACTCTGTCAAGCCCAAAATGAACTGGATTTCCCAGTGACATCCCTGGTCAGGACCTTTAGCCATCTAATATAATCTATTCTGATTTGCAGTGGCTCCCTGGGATCTTAGATGGGCCCCTTTCCCAGCTCTGCTACTTGTGACCTTTTCAACTGGGGATACTAGAGATGAACCTGGAACCTTCCCCATGCCAGGTATGGGCTGTAGCACTGAGCTATACAGCCCCCGCCAAGTGACACTTGGTTTGTTCATTGACTTGCTTTCTCATACAACTTGATAACCCTCCCCTTACACTGTCCAATGTTTACCACGCTTTGATTAAAATTTGGTAGGATTGCCTTGCTACAGAGCCAATAAAAATGGCTTAGGGACCCACATCTGTCCTTCAGGCTGCCAGTTGACTATATCCACTTTATGGCCTTGAATACAAACCCCAAAGGGTCATCCAAACATCTGAAGATTGGAATGGTCATTCACAAATAAAAATAAAGCTTGTATCAGTTTCCACATTAACGCCAAACAGCAGGGTAACAACATTTCATGTTCTCCGTGGGATGGGGAAAAATGCATTGGAAGATGGGAACTCCATCTGTATCAACTGAGTTGAACAAATACATTTCCAAGATGCTGTTAGAATGAAGTGAATTATTATCTGTGGTCACCACGGAGTTCAGGCAGGACGCTGCACGATGTGCAAGAGTCAATAAGGTCAACCGCCTCATCGAGTGCATTTGTGAGTGGCTGTTCTCATGCAAGGGATTGTCTTTGGCACTGTGATTTTGGTTGGCTGCACGGCGGGTGCATCGATCCATGACAGCAACGAAATTGCTGTGTTTAGCATAATCCCAGATACCACTGTGAGAGGATTTATTAACTGCTCACAGTTGCCAGCTGAGATTAAACCAATTCACAGCTATCCATGGGAGACCGGGAAGTGGATTTGCATATCTGAGTGCCACCATTACGTGCCTCGTGCCCCTGTTCCCAAACTCTTGTATCTATCATGGCATATTGAATGGCCCTTGGATGAGACCACACCGATTGGACGTGATTAAGTTAGATTTCTATCCTTTCCTTCCTTCAAGGAGCTCAATGATTCCCCCTCGCACTTCCATTTTAGATGAACCACAATTTTATGTTGGAACCCTAAACTCTGGTTAATCTTAAACATTGTTAGTTGAAACAAACCAGCTTCATAAATCATCATTTCAAGTTGGCTTGTTTCCACTAACCATTCCACCAGTCCCGCTGACTGGATTCCTCCCTCCGCTTTCCACCCCATTCTGTATTTTCCTTGTGTGTTGTATCTTTTTAAATTGTAAGGTAGGGATTGATTGCTTTACTGATTCTATGTAAACTTCTCTGGAGGCCTTTTTGGCTGAAGAGTGGGATCAAAACACTTCAAATAAATAAATAAATAAATACCACAGTTAGTCCAGATTGGGAAAGCTCAGCAACCTGTAGTTAGTCTATGGCCCTTTCTACACCTAAGGATTATCCCAGGAAAATGGAGGGATTGTCCCTGTCTGCTCCCGGGTTCCCCTGTGTGTCATTTGGATGCACAGGGATGATCCCGGGATAAATGGCTGGTGTAGACATGCTCTAAAACACAAGTGAAAACTTCCAAGGTCCTCTTCGTGATTGTGCTAGTGTGTGTGTGATGTGTAAGCCTGAGTCTCGCTCATTCTCATAATTCTAAAAGATGGTTTACTGTTATGTACAAACTCAGCCACAATCTCCCTGCCTATCCTTTTTTTTTTTTTTTTTTACAGATTTGTTGTGAGGCTAGAAAGCTTCTTTGAGCTCTTTAATTGGTGGAAAATTCTGCTGAGATCTTTCTTTGATCTCTTGTCTGAATGCAGTTGAAAGCATTCTTTCTGGACAGCAGATCTAATGAATGGGACATCTGATATGAATAACAACAGCATTCCAAGAAGAAGAAGAAGAAGAAGAAGAAGAAGAAGAAGAAGAAGAAGAAGAAGAAGAAGAAGACACCTGAAAACTGGAGAATGTTCCGAGGCTGTTGTGAACGTTAAGCATCTCCCTTTGCAACCCTTAGAGACACTTTCAGTGGTATCTTGGCACATGTTGAGCTGTATAGCTGTTAAAAGAATAACTTGTTCCCTCTAGTGCCTTATTTAATTCATCTTGAGCAATAAGGAATGCAATGAAATGCAACATTGAGGGAATTGTTGAACTGGTGGTCTTGGAAGAGGTTTACACAAATAGACAGGGAATGACAGCTGTAGTTGCTGTTGTGTTTTAATATAGTTGAGCCCAAATTACAATTATCTTGTGTTGCAGAAGAGAGCTGGGATGCTGAGGGTGTGGGTACTGAGTGGGTGGGCTGAAGACCCAGGAGCAAAAGGGGCAGAGAGAAGGCTGGCCCAAGCTTAACTGGCACCTGAGGCGGAAAGCCCAAATCTGCCTCCCTTTCAGAATAATAACAACAATTAATTGTCATGGACATTTTTATGACTTTAATGAGAGCCAGTATAGTGTAGTGGTTAGAGTTATGGACTGGGACTCAGGAGATCTTGGTTCTAGTCCCCACTCAGGCATGAAGCTCACTGGTTGACTTTGGGCCAGTAACTGACGCTCAACCTAATCTACCTCACAGGGTTGATGTGATGATAAAATGGAGAGGATAAAAATCATGTAAGCTGCCTTGGGCTCCTTGGAAGAAAGAGGGGATATAAATGTAACAAATAAATAAATGAACACACACAAACTTCTGTTTCATTACATGGACAAGGAGCATCATGCGTTTTTCGAACGCCTGTATTCATGTGATGTGGACTAGCGGTTAGAGTGTTGGACTGGGACTTGGGAGATCCGGGTTCTAGTTCCCACTTGGCCATGAATATCAGTGGGTGACTTTGCACCAGTCACTGACTCTCAGCCTAATCTACCTCACAGGGTTGATGTGAGGATAAAATGGAGAAGAGGAGGATGATATAAGCGGTCTCCAGTTTCTTGCAATAGGAAAAAAGTGGGATATTTAAATGTAAGATTCTTCTTCTTCTTCTTCTTCTTCTTCTTCTTCTTCTTCTTCTTCTTCTTCTTCTTCTTCTTCTTCCGTACCCCAAATCTGTCACCTTTTGTACAGCTTGACACTATCTGAATAGCTGGATAACAAAGGTTTTAAGTTGTTGGTTGGAAGGAATGAGGAGTGCTGAAATTCACAAACTGACTAGAAGTCAACATTTAAAAACGCATTGCCTGGGGTCACATGGCAGATGAAGTCTATGGCGGTTTGGGCGGGGCCAATCAGAGGAAGGGTGGGGTTATGCAAATAGGGGCTTGCTCAGTTCTCAGCAGCTCCCATTGGCTTCCAAAGGGGAAAGTATCAGGATTGCAATCTGGTATATATCTCAGGGGGCAAAAAACCACTCATCTTCACCCTAAACAATGGCATCAGAGAAAACAGGGGAAAGTTCAGCCTCCACTCCGCAGATGAAGGAGGGGCCCACCAGAGATGTTGCTTCTTGTGCAAATCACTTTTGTCAGTGGTCGTTGCAGCTCCAGTTATAAGGCCTTCATGCAAAATGAAACCCTTCCTCCATGTATTGCTCCAAGCATAATGACGAAACCTTGGGCTGTAAATTGGATAATTATGACTTTGCATAAACTCTCTGTTTGTCTTGGAAAGGCAGGAGGCAAAACCTGGCTATGACGAACTGCTGGATCTTAAACCTTCTCCCCTGCCCTAATATGGCCATATAAATACCAATGATTTCCAGAGGTCATAGGGAGGCATAGCTTAGCAGTAGCGATAACACGGGATTCAATCCAACATCACGCTTGCAGAAGTCTGCTGGCGTGACAGGACTTTCTTCTTCTCTCCTCTTCCTCAGCTCTCTGTGCTTGGCAAATATTTGCTCTGGAGGGTTCCTAGTCCTCAAAAGCAGATTTTGAGGGGTTACAGAGGACTGCAACAGGTAGGTGTGTGTGTGTGTGTGTGTGTGTGAGAGAGAGAGAGAGAGAGAGAGAGAGAGAGAGAGAGAACTTTATATGTCCCAGGTAGAGGGCCACTTACAAGTCACCAAAAAAGAGGAGATGCATCACCAAAACAGAGGACAGTGACTTCCATAAGAGATTCGCTATGCTGTGGAAGACTGTGCCACTCTGTCTTCAGCGTGCTGCCCAAATACTAAGTGTTGACAGGCCACAATTATCTTTAAACCTGGAATTAGGCAGGACAAACATTCAAATAGAGGACACCTTCAACTTGTTCAGAAATGATCTGGAATTAGGAATGAGCAGTGAAGTGGCCAAGTTTGCTAATGACACCAAATTATTTAAGGTGGTTAAAACACAAAGGGATTGTGAAAAGCTCCAAAGGGATCTCTCCAAACTGGGAGAGTGGGCATTCAAATGGCAGATGCGGTTCAATGTAGGCAAGTGTAACGTGATGCAGGTTGGGGCAACCCCCCCCCCCCAGCTTCAGGTATAACCTGATCGGATCTGAGCTGGCAGTGACTGAATAAGAAAGAGATCTTGGAGTTGTGGTGGACAGCTCGAAGAAAATGTCCACCTAGTGTTTAACCGTTGTAAAGAAGGGGAACTCCATGTTAGGCATTATAAGAAAAGGAATTGAGAATAAAACTACCAGTATCATCCTGCCTTTATACAAATCTATGGTACGACCACACTTAGAATACTGTGCGCAGTTCTGGTCACCACGCCTAAAAAAGGATAGTATAGAGCTGGAAAAAGTGCAGAAAAGGGCAACTAAAATGATCAAGGGACTGAAGCATCTCCCCTATGAAGGAAGGCTGCATCAGCTGGGATTGTTTAGCTTGGAAAAAGGGAGGCTAAGGGGAGACGCCATAGAGGTGCACAAAATTATGCATGGTATGGAGAATGTGGATAGGGAGACATTTCCCCCCTCTCTCAAAATACTAGATCCCGGGGTCATCTCATAAAGCTATGGAATTCACTACAAGAAGATGTAGCGATGGCCACTAATTTGGATGGTTTTAAAAGAGGGTTGGATAAATTCCTGGAGGAAAAGGATACAAATGGCTACTAGTTCTGATGCTATGTGCTTCCTCCAGTAGCAGAGGTTATTGTTATTGTTATTATTTATTTATATAGCACCATCAATGTACATGGTGCTGTACAGAGTAAAACAGTAAATAGCAAGACCCTGCCTCATAGGCTTACATTCTAATAAAATCATAATAAAACAATAAGGAGGGGAAGAGAATGCAAACAGGCACAGGGTAGGGTAAACAGGCACTGGGTAGGGTAAAACTAACAGTATAAAGTCAGAACAAAAGCAAGTTTTAAAAGCTTTAGGAAAAAGAAAAGTTTTTAGCTGAGCTTTAAAAGCTGCGGTTGAGCTTGTAGTTCTCAAATGTTCTGGAAGAGCGTTCCAGGCATAAGGGGCAGCAGAAGAAAATGGACGAAGCCGAGCAAGGGAAGTAGAGACCGTTGGGCAGGTGAGAAACATGGCATCAGAGGAGCGAAGAGCACGAGCGGGGCAATATTGTGAGATGAGAGAGGAGAGATAGGAAGGAGCTAGACAGTGAAAGCTTTTTAGGTCAACAGGAGAAGTTTATATTGGATTCTGAAGTGAATTGGAAGCCAATGAAGAGATTTCAGAAGCGGAGTAACATGGTCAGAGCGGCGAGCCAAGAAGATGATCTTAGCGGCAGAGTGGTGAACAGAAACCAACGGACTGATGTGAGAAGAAGGAAGGCCAGTGAGAAGAAGGTTGCAGTAGTCCAACCGAGAAATAACCAATGCATGAACAAGAGTCTTGGCAGAAGAGACAGACAAAAATGATTGAATCCTGGCAATATTATACAGGAAAAAACGACAGGATTTAGCTACTGCCTCAATATGAGGAATAAAGGAGAGCGAGGAATCAAATATAAAGCCAAGACTACGAGCTTCCTTGACTGGAGTAAGCGTAACATCATTGACAGTAAGAGAGAATGAGAGATGAGGAGAAGGTTTAGGAGGAAAAACAAGCAATTCAGTCTTTGCCATGTTAAGTTTCAAACGACGATGAAGCAACCAAGCTGAGATATCTGAAAGACATGCCGAGATACGATCGTGAACATCAGGAGAAAGATCCGGAGATGAAAGATGTAATTGTGTATCATCGGCGTACAGATGATATTGGAGGCCATGAGATTGAATAAGCTTGCCCAAGGGCAACATGTATAAAGAAAACAACAACGGGCCAAGCACCGAGCCTTGGGGAACCCCTACTGAAAGGGGAAAAGAAGAAGACGAGCTGCCATTAGCCAACACGCTGAAAGAGCGACCCGCTAGATAAGAGGCAAACCAGTTATAGACAGAGCCACAAAATCCAAGGTCATGAAGGGAATCTAAAAGAAGATTATGATCAACCGTGTCAAAGGCTGCAGTTAGATCAAGGAGAATAAGAACGGAATAATGGCCTTTAGACTTGGCAGTAAGGAGATAATTGGTAATCTTAGTAAGGGCTCAGTTGCTGTGGAACATGGGCAGGATGGTGCTTTTGCACTTGTGTCCTGCTTGTGGGTTTCCTGTGGGCATCAGGTTGGCCATTGTGCAAACAGAGTGCCAGACTAGATGGACCCTTGGTCTGATCCAGCATGGCTCTTCTTATGTTCTTTTGTTCAAAATCGTGGACAGTCGTCTGGCAGGCCTTCAAATAGAGGATTGTCTTCTGTAAAAATGTTTAGTAGAGAAAAGTTTAATGGAAGTTTAAATGCTGTACAAGCCCCAGCTGGCATGAACCAAACTCTCCAGCTGTTCCTCTGGATTTCAACCTGGGGTGTGTGTGAGGAACATAAAAATAGGATTATTTTTTGGTTCCATGGCCTTGGTTTTACTACATCAACATGCTGCTTCTTGCCAAAAGTTGTTATGCCTTTTTAGAAACCCTGAGTAATAGAAGGGAATTAAAAAACCACCAACACAAAATCAAACCAATGACAACAACAGAATAGCTCAATGCCATAAGAACAATTCGGACTCTGAAATGTTTATCACTCACTTGGATAATTCTGTCTTCATGTGACAAAATCAGTTGCGTTGACTTTTTCTCTTGATGACGCCAGTAATCCAGTTCTGGAGAACCCTTTTAAAATCCTTAGGGCCGCAGAGAGAGGAAGAAGGTATCAAATGAAAACACGGACCTGAAGACGCAGCGCTTTTGCCAAGTTACCTCCGACATTAAATCACAAAAGAGAGAATGAAAAAACAAAGCCAAAAAACCTGGGGACTTCAGGCTTTGAAACGTCCATAGCTACGCCTGGAAATGGACTGGCCAATTCTAATATTTCCCCACGTAAAAATAAATCTGCAATCCGAGTAAAAGCTAATACATCAAGCAGAAATGACACTGGGGCCTTAGCTAGGCCTAAGGTTTATCCTGGGATCGTCCCTGCCTGCTCCCGGGATATTTTGTGTGTCATTTACATGAACAGGGATGACCCTGGGACGATTCCGGGATAAACCTTAGGTCTAGCTAAGGCCTAATTCTTCCACGGCAGGGAGGTGGTTTTTTTATTTTTAATGTAGGGGTGCATTCAAACATGGCATGCTCCCACACCTGTCTTCCAAACTGGTACGTTCACCAACACTGGGGAACACTTTGCCCAACAAAGTGCACATCACCAGCTGATAAAGACATCTTTATTTCAGCAGGCGCTTGCCTGCTAAGTATCTTGCTCTTTTATGTAAAGGATAGGTTTTATCGGTGGTCCCTGCCTTCGTTGTATTTTTATTGCATTTTTTATTGTACTTTATGACATTGAGATTATAAACTGTTGTAAGCCATCCTGAGCAAAACACAGACGTTAGAAGGTTGGGATGGAAAACTCTAAATGTTTTTTTTAAAAAACCATAAATTCCACTCTGACACCTCATTCTGGGGCAAGTGTACACCAGGTATCAACCTAGGCCATGGCTAGATGAGGGGGTGGTGCAGGGGTATGATCTCGTGATTTTATGATCGCAAGATCATCCCCCTCATCTACACGCAGCGCGTGATGTCCCAGGAGGAAGAGGACGTCGCACCCGCCATTTTTTTTCAATTGGAGAACAGCGCATGAGCGCTCATGCGCAAAAAGTTAGGTTTTTTTTAAAGAAAACAAAACCCTCCTGCTCCGCCACCCAAAGCCCGATGGGCATAGAGCTGAAGAGCTCCATGCGCAGTTCCCAGCTCCTTGTGTTTACTCATGAGGAGCTGGGACAAACCGTGAGGCCCAGCCACACGTCCCGCAGTCTCAGGATCATCCCGAGACTGCGGGAAAAAGAGGGTTGTAAGGGTTTGGTGATATCCCGGGGCAAGGGGGGGATCATCCCTCCCTGCTCCCGGGTTTGCTCTGTGCATCATGTGGATGCACAGGGACAATCCTGGGATGATTCCTGGGATGATTCCAGAGGTCTGGAAACAAAGCCCTATGAAGAGAGACTGAAACAACTGGGTGTGTTTAGCCTGGAGAAGAGAAGATTGAGGGGAGACATGATAGCATGTCTCCCCTCAAAAGGTTGTCACACAGAAGAGGGCCAGGATCTCTTCTCGATCCTCCCAGAATGCAGGACGCGGAATAATGGGCTGAAGTTAAAGGAAGCCAGATTCCGGCTGGACATCAGGAAAAACTTCCTGACTGTTAGAGCAGTACGACAATGGAACCAGTTAACTAGGAAGGTTGTGGGCTCTCCCACACTAGAGGCCTTCAAGAGGCAGCTGGACAACCATGTGTCAGGTATGCTTTACAATGGATTCCTGCATTGAGCAGGGGGTTGGATTTGATGGCCTTGTAGGCCCCTTCCAACTCTACTATCCTATGATTCTATGATATCTCCTGGTCTAGCCATGGCCCCAGATGCTGAGGTTCTTTGGGATGTTTAAGAACTTTGGGATGTTATTTTTTAAGTGTGTAAACAAGGCCGAAGTACAGATTGTGGTGGGTGCTGTTGATGTGAAGTGGCTCAACAGAGAAAGGAACAGATAGCATTTTTTCAGCATTGATCAACTGTGTGTATGGGGTGCTGTTTGTGTATTAATGTGGGTAGGTTTGTGTGTATGTGTGACTGACAATCGGAGACAGTGTAGTGAGAGCAGACACAGAGAATAATGCACACCAACGCCACATCTTCAGTTTACAGGGTCTCCACTTATTCCCTTTTGGATGGCTTGCTAGAGTAACTTAGTTCACAGGAAGCTGTGAGAATAAATCACACAAGAACATTTGGTGTTGTACATAACATTGCTATCTTTTTGATGCCAGGTCAAGACTTTTCTCTTCTTTCAGGCTGCCTAGTTGGCCTAATAATAGCGCCGGCCCTGCAAGGATGGTGCATTGCAGACCTCCGATGGGAGTTTGTTCCAGAGGTTTGGGGCCAATGCCTCTGATACTGGAGGTAGCATACAGCTATCACGACTAGTAGGAATTCTTCTCCAGGAATTGTCTAGTTCCCTTTTAAAGCCATCCAAATTGGTGGCCATCATTGTGCCTTGCGATTCTTCTATAACCCTTGGGATCCTTCTGTATCTGCTGAATATTCCCTATTCTGTATAGATCAGGGGTGGGGAGTCTTGGGCCTCTAGGCCAAATGTGGCCCTCTTCAGCTCCCCAGATGACCACACTTTTGGCATTTTCATCCCACCTCTTTTGCCTTTGGTTACCCCCAGCCCTGGAATGTGGCCCCCAAGAGATCGCTGAGATAGAAACCAGCCCTTGGACTGAAAGTGACCACATAGCCCTGGCTATGGGAGCTGTATATAAGTGTAATAAATAAATAAATAAATAAAGTGGTTCCCCACCCGTGGTGCAGATGGTGTCATTTCGGTTACGTAAGGATAAGCACTTAGAGAATGAGTTTGCTATTAGTACATTGGATAGTTTATAACATTATCTTCTGCATTCGTCCTTCAAAATACACTGGGCATAAAAAGCTTGCAGAATTTTAAATTAGTTCTGCTGGAAGCCAAATTTTGTCTTCCAACATGTTACACATTTTACCCAGTTGTTAACAAATTCAATTTGTCCATCCATACTTTCCCTCTTCCTGCTTTTTTTGTTTGTTTATTATGCATGCCATTCCCCCCACCACCACCATCTCAATCGCTTGCCAAGGTATGGACAGCCAGCCTTTCCCTTCTACTATTGTATTCAAATTTCCATGGGCCATAATCCAACACAGAATTAGGCACGCTTAAGCCTATTGATTGCAATGAGCATGAATACACCAAGCCATGTATCTTGTAGGGAAAAACACTCTAGCTGAAAGCATGTTAAGTATAAGATATAATGCAAGCATAATAAGTCTAGGCCAGATCTATACCAAGCAGGTTATGACACTTTGAAAACAGTTTGAAACTGTATATGGAGGCCGTAGCTAGACCTAAGGTTTATCCCAGGATCATCCCGGGTTCGTCTCTGCCTGAGCGCTGGATGCCCTGTGTGGCACTTAGATGAACAGGTTTGACCCCAGGACAATCCTGGGATAAACTTTAGGTCTAGCTATGGCCGGAGTGTGTTCTGGGCCACAACAGTTGTCACTACAGTTAAAAACCGTTTTAAAGCAGTAGTGTAGATCCTGCCTAAATTATAATATATTTGACATCAACCACATCTTTTAAATAGCCCAGTAGTCTCATCAGTGGGTCTTATGGGCAGTATCCAATGAATCCACTTCACGTCCTCTGGATCTGTTGTGCTCTTGGGAGTGACGACTAGAACAATAGGTCTTTTGTGTTTTGAAAAATAATCCTGGAAATGACCAGAAATGCTTGTTTCTGGATTGGGACAGTTCAATGGAGCTGTCTTCTGCAAGCTCCAGTTACCTGCCCTGTTACAGAAACAAGTGGTCACTCCTTTCGAGGGCACTATGGGATACTGCCCTAAGTATATACCCTGTAACAGCAGCTAGCACTTCAACAGTCATTTCCCAACAAATAAGGTTTGATGCCTCCAAATATGAATGAATTTTACATAGGGTGACCATATGAAAAGGTGGACAGGGCTCCTGTATCTTGTTTAGGCTTTCTCTGCTGTGGCACCCCGGTTGTGGAATGAGCTCCCCAGAGAGGTCCGCCTGGCGCCTACACTGTACTCCTTTCGTCGCCAGCTGAAGACCTTTTTATTTTCTTAGTATTTTAACACTTAATTTTAACTTAAATTTAAATTTACTGTTTTAATTCTGTATTTTAATTTTATATCAATTTTGCTGCGTGGTTTTTATCCTGGTTGTGCTTTTTATACTGTGTTTTGTATTTGTGCTTTTAACCTGTTGGTTGTTTTATTATGGTTTTAATTTTTGTGAACCGCCCAGAGAGCTTCGGCTATTGGGCGGTATAAAAATGTAATAAATAAATAAATATAGAAAAGGGAATTTCAGCCAGGTGCTGCATGCATACAAATGACACCTGCTGAAATTCCCTTTTCTGTACAACTGTTAAAAGATACAGGAGCCCTGTCCTCCTTTCCATATGGCCACCCTAATTTACCCCAACAAACGAACATTCCCAGCATCCACGAACAAATCCTTACAAATCCTAACAAGCCTTACAAATCCTATTCATTTTTGGGAGGTGCTTGTGTAATCCTTGCCCCCACACGCATGCACATTATTTTATGCGGTGCTTCACTTAGATATAAACAATGCCTGGATTTATCTGTACCTTGAAAGTGTTTTCCACTTAGAAGATTATATATATTGCCTCATCATCCTGTATCACTGAAATTACCACCTGTCAGGGATGCTTTAGGGTGGATTCCTGCGTTGAGCAGGGGGTTGGACTCGATGGCCTTGTAGGCCCCTTCCAACTCTGCTATTCTATGACTCTATGATTCTACCACTGGCTAATGTGCGGATCTGAATACAGCTCTCCTTCAGAGTTTGCAAAACAAAAAACAAAATGAACCAAACAAACAAGACAACAACACCAAATTTATATCAAAATATGTATTTTAGGATCAAGTATATGTAGAAATGCATACCTTCAGAGAAAATGTCTTTAGAAACTGCATTTTCTGAGAAAATGTGTGGACTATTTTTTTAAGCTGCACATTAATGTAGTAATGGAATAGAACAGATCTATAAAAGAACACATGCAAAGCTGACATGGGCCATAGCTAGACCTAAGGTTTATCCCTGGATCGTCCAGGGGTCAAACCTGTTCATCTAGGTGACACACAGGGGATCCAGTGCTCAGGCAGGGGCGAACCCTGGATGATCCCAGGATAAATCTTAGGTCTAGCTGTGGCCATGGAGTGAAAATAAGATTGATCCAACCGTTCCTATCAAAAGTACTTCTATCTATCATAGACAGGAATTTTTCTTCTCAAAAAAAGAGAGGTTCAATATAAGCATATCTGACTTTCCTATCACATGACATGATATCTCATATGAGGAGGACTCAAAGATCTTGTTCAGATGACACACTAAGAGGGGAATCTACACTATAGCTTAAAACGTTATTGTTTGCCTTTGTTCTGTTATTAATTCTAACGTTACTATTTTTAACTGAGCTCACTAGCGTTATTTACCTTTTCCTGTAACGTTATACCCCGTTGTCTGATCATTGATCCTGCCCTTTCTGTGATCCTCCCAATGCCCAGACTGTCTCTTATATGATCTTCCCACTTCTGTTTTTGTGTTTTCTGTGCCTACTTTTTCATCCCTTTGTGCATGCAAAGGAAGTTGTCCCAACCAGGAAGGAGAGTGGAGGATCACGTGGCATTGGATTTACAATGCAACAGGGAATACAGCGATAGAACAGTTCACATTGAAAGATAAACAACGCTGCAAAAGGGTGACAACGGAAAGGTAAAACAGAACATAATTTAACTATAAAACATAATAAAGAACCCGTCATGTGACCAGCAATGTAATCAGAGCCATATGTACCGATACAATAGTGTAGATTCCCTCCATGCCATGGTGGTTAAGCATTTTGAGCTAAACACTGGGCCCATTCAGAAAACACCCTCCATGCCATGGTGGTTAAGCCAGAAAGCCAGGCTGTGTTCAGAAGACACCTTAAACCATGGCTTTAACCACGGTGAATAAGGCCTTTTGCTTTATTCACCATAGTGAAAGCTGTGGTTTAAGGTGTCTTCCGAACAGGGCCATGATGGCTTAGCATTTTGTGTGAACCATTCCTAACCATGGTGGCTACAAAACCATGGTTTAAACATGCTGCAAAAGGGTTAGCGGCCTAACCAATGGCTTAGTGTGTTGTCTGAACAGGCCCAAAGTTTCCCGTGACTTCATTATACACATTCCTGCTTTAGAAGCAATGGCAGGGAATGCACATTTCACAATAGGCATATCAATAGCAGAGTGAAAAATATACATAGTGCTGCTTACCTAAAGAATACATCTCTTGAATAAGTGAGCCAAACCAGATGCAGCAATAGTATTGGTATGATCGAATTAGGAGTTTGAATAGATAACACAGGGAACATGAATTAACAAAGGAACACTCTCGCCAAAAGGTTCAGCGCCAGTACTATTAACTATTTTTAACTATGATTATTAACAGAAACATCATATCCAGCATTTGTAGAGCTTGAGATACAAAGATGAAAGAGGTTTTACTCATTGAGTTTCTGCATATCCTGGCACTGTTCAAAGCACGCAGCCTCTACCCCAGTCTCCTCCCACCCCCTCCTGATGTGTGGGACTCCAACTCCCAGCATGCTCCTGGCTGGTAATCCTACGTGCGAACAGCCTAGAAGGAAGGGACTTCCTCCTAATTCATACAGCTTGCCATAAGTCCTTAGCCCTGAATGCCTTTTACTGATGCAAATCCAGTCCTAGTGGACGCCTCTACCAGAGTAACACAGTTTTGCAGGAAACCAGGGGGAGGTGGTTTAATTGCTTGCACTGAAGCTGTGGCCTACCAGCCCTTTTGTTCAAAATGGCCAGGTTTTGGGGGACCCTTCCTCAGTGGGACTTTTCACTTCGGACGTCCACTCGTCCTCCTCCTCCATGTCACCACTGTCGCGTTCGTTTGCACTCTCCTTCTGGGCTCAGTCTGCGCTACTGCCAAGAAAGTGAGAGATAGAGAGATCAAGGTGAGTGGAAGACGCTGCTGCACGTCTTCACTCTTCTTATTGCTTGCATGCTCAGGAAGAGCAGGGCGGCAGGAAGAGACAGCAAGGAGAAATCAAGACGCTCGCCAAAGGCGGTTGTGTGTATGGCCCTTTCTACACCTAAGGATTATCCCAGGCAAATGGAGGGGTCATCCCTGCCTGCTTCCAGGATCCCGTGTGTGTCATTTGGATGCACAGCGATGATCACAGGATGATCCTGGGGAAAATGGTAAGTGTAGAAACGTCCTGTGTGTGTGTGTGTGTGTGTGTGTAGGGTGACCATATGAAAAGGAGGACAGGGCTCCTGTATCTTTAACAGTTGCATAGAAAAGGGAATTTCAGCAGGTGTCATTTGTATATATGGAGAACCTGGTGAAATTTCCTCTTCATCACAAGTTAAAGCTGCAGGAGCTATACTAGAGTGACCAGATTTAAAAGAGGGCAGGGCACCTGCAGCTTTAAGCATTGTGATGAAGAGGAAATTTCCCCAGGTTCTCCATATATACAAAAGACAACTGCTGAAATTCCCTTTTCAATTCAACTGTTAAAGGTACAGGAGCCCTGTCCTCCTTTTCATATGGTCACCCTATGTGTGTGTGTGTGTGTGTGAGCCATGCCAACGATGCTGACCGCAACGTAACAGACCCTTTCACTAGGCCCATCGCATAAACCCTCCTCAGGCCAAGCGCCACTGCCACGACACAGGCTCTGAACACCAGACCTCACGTCTGCCACCACTTATTATGGGGCAGCACAGGCTCTGAACACCAGACCCGGCCGAGGCTACTCCCTGCTCAAGCCAAGCACCACCGCTTGATACGCCTGAGGCAAGGGATAAAGCCCACCTTCCTCCAAACTATGTGGAGAAAGGGGTTTAAAATGGAGAAGGATTCTAATATACATAATAATGCGCTGTGAGTTATATCTGCTTAGGTGAATGATTGTCAGAGTGGGTGTTATATGTGTAAACTTAAGATGATAAATGCCAAACAGACACGTGGGATTCTTGTGGTAGTTTTAAAACAATCAAAATTTATTTTTAAAAGTTCATAAGCTTTGTTTCTAATAACAACATTTAAAAACCTTTTTGAAACCATCCATACAATCCTGTCACCCTCACATTCGCGCTTTCCTTTCACTCACACAATCACTCTTGAACTTTCTTTATTATCAGTATTGAATTATATACTTCCACTACGTGCACACCACACTCTAAAGACACCACTCACTACACTGACTCTCAAATTTCCCAAAACTTAAGTACTATAAATACAGAGAGCACTACAGACTCTAAGAGTACCTAACAAAGAACTCCCCATCCCCTCAGTCCTTCCCTTATATATCACTCCTCCCCCCTCCCAAGACATTCTAACTCCGCCCACTCAGGCCAACATTCTAAAAACCACAGACTTACAAACTGCAGACATACCTTTGGGAACTGACTTGTGGGGTGTAACGCCACAGCCACAACTTGAAAACCTGAGGGAGGGTTAAATAAAACCTTTCCCCTAGCTATGAGGGAAACAGGTTTAATATAGGATCTCTCTGAATACACTGTGGGAATACTCTGGTATGGGTGTTTAATAACTGTAAGGCAGGTAAATAATGCCAAGCTGACACATGGTATTTGGTAGCTAACAAAATAATAATACGTTTATTGTTATTTAAAAGCTTTAAATAAAAATAAAATACTTCCAATCCTGCCTAACCTAAACTCTCCACACACCAACCACCTGACTCTCTTCACACCAATCCTAAATCCCTAGAATCCAAACTCTTCAATATACAACTTTCTCTCACTCATTCCCCAAATTCACACACCTCATGAAGTCCCAACACTCTCCTTATATACTCCTTCCCCGACCTATTACATCATAAACCACACCCACTCTAGACATTCTAGTCATTCTAGACATACTAATTAGACATATACAAGATACTAAATTGTGGGGTAACGCCACACTGACCCCCTGAGGCTGGCCATGAAGATGGCTTTCCCTAGAGTCAAGGCCGGGGTGAGGAACTCCACAGGCGCATTATTATTATTATTATTATTATTATTATTATTATTATTATTATTTATTTATTTATATAGCACCATCAATGTACATGGTGCTGTACAGAGTAAAACAGTAAATAGCAAGACCCTGCCGCATAGGCTTACAATCTAATAAAATCATAGTAAAACAATAAGGAGGGGAAGAGAATGCAAACAGGTACAGGGTAGGGTAAGGAGGCACAGGGTAGGGTAAAACTAACAGTAGAAAGTAACAGTAGAAGTCTGCACAACATCAAGTGTTAAAAGCTTTAGGAAAAAGAAAAGTTTTTAGTTGAGCTTTAAAAGCTGCGGTTGAACTTGTAGTTCTCAAATGTTCTGGAAGAGCGTTCCAGGCGTAAGGGGCAGCAGAAGAAAATGGACGAAGCCGAGCAAGGGAAGTAGAGACCCTTGGGCAGGCGAGAAACATGGCATCAGAGGAGTGAAGAGCATGAGCGGGGCAATAGTGTGAGATGAGAGAGGAGAGATAGGAAGGAGCTAGACCGTGAAAAGCTTTGAAGGTTAACAGGAGAAGTTTATATTGGATTCTGAAGTGCGCTGGCAGCGTTCTGCTCCAGATTGCAGAACCTCTACTGGTAACTGTGAGATTGCTGTCAAGACATCACATTTGCCTGCAGAGATTTCTCAATCTGTGACCTAGATCCAGGCGGAGAGGCCTCAGTGCCAGTTTGTCCATTCACCCAGACCGTCCTGGAACTGCTTCATTGGCTTCCACTTGACCTTGAAACGGCCTTTTTGGGCATCCTCTGAAATTTAACTCCCCAAAGCGACATAGAATAGTAGAGTTGGAAGGGGCCTATAAGGCCATCGAATCCATGGGGAAGACCAGGGGACCAGGGCTGTAGCCAGACTAAAATTTGGGGGCTGCCGCCAAAAAAGTAGGGGAGAGTGTTCATCTGGTTTGCAGGCCTTTTAAAGATGAAATTGTAAACTGCTCACCCCTGGCAATGGGCCCACAGGGATCTATAGCCCAAATCTCTTCCAAGTGTTTCTGCTCCATTTAACAGGAAAGGCAGGAGCCTCTGCATTCCCTAATGATGCCTTCTCTTCTCAGACTGTCCCCTAGGATCATCCAGTGTCCTCCTTGTGAAGACAGGAAGGAATCCCGTACATGGAAATCCCGGCTCAGCCAAAAGACATTAATGGGTGTAGAGAAGGATCACTCCTCAACTCTGTACATTCAGATTATGGTGTTGAAGCCCTTTCAGTCCGAGAGCCAAATTCCACTCTGGAGAAGCTCTTGGGGGCTGCATTCTAGTAGTAGATGGGGCCAAGGGAATAGAGGGCAGAGCCCCCCAAATGCCAGCATAGTTTAGCTCAAAGCTCTTCCTGACAGTCACTACCCTTAGGGGAGGTGTTTCGACCTTTCAGAGTGGGGGAAAATGCCACAAATGCCAGGAAAACAGCAAATGATAGTTAGTTGGGAGAAAGGGGGTGGGGCTTGGGGAAGGAGGCATGTCCATCTGGAGAACCTTAGAGGGCTGGATTGGGACTTCAGCTCGGGAGGGCTGGATTTGACCCCTGGGTCTGAGGTTCTGACCCACCCACCCCAATGTAGGCTCTGTATGCAATTGCACAAAGAGAAGTGGTCTTCATTCAACTTCTTCGTGCCTCCAGTATGCAGGGAAAGTGGAATTGCAACTAGTTCTCTGCTGAATCCTGCCTTCCTATTTCCAGGAACCTTTTCTCCCCCGGCGAAAGAGGCATTGTTTTTTCTACAATTTCTCAGGGAGAAGAATTTTGGTGACTTTTCTCCTTGGGGAGGGCTACATTGTTATTTAGGGGACTTCTTTGTATTTTTTTTTAAAAGAAAAACACCTTTGGCACTTGCAAGAACCCAGCAGTTCTTCTTATAGAATCATAGAATCATAGAATAGCAGAGTTGGAAGGGGCCTACAAGGCCATCGAGTCCAACCCCCTGCTCAATGCAGGAATCCACCCTAAAGCATCCCTGACAGATGGTTGTCCAGCTGCCTCTTGAATGCCTCTAGTGTGGGAGAGCCCACAACCTCCCTAGGTAACTTGAATGCCTAATGGAGACCATGTGACCTCTCCCTCTGCAATAGGCATTCAGGAAGAACTCCTAGGCTCCTGCAAGTACTGGGGGTGTTTAAATAAAAAAGAAAAATAGAAAGAAGACCTGTCAAAACTTCCTACATTTAAAAAGGTATGTAGAACCCCTGTCCCCATCCCAGGAGAAAATTCTTTGAAATTCTCAACCTTCCCAGCTTCTTTCACCAGGGTTTCGGTCCCCCCACCATGAAATGTCAAAACGGAATAATTGAAATTTTCAGTGCAGTACTATTTATTATTATTATTATTTATTTATATAGCACCATCAGTGTACATGGTGCTGTACAGATAACACAGTAAATAGCAAGACCCTGCCGCATAGGCTTACAATCTAATAAGTTGTAGTAAACAATAAAGAGGGAAGGAGAATGCAAACAGGCACAGGGAAGTGTAAACAGGCACCGGGTAGGGTGAAGCTAACAGTATAGAGTCAGAACAAACTCAATATTTGAAGGCTATAGGGAAAAGAAAAGTTTTTAGCTGAGTTTTAAAAGCAGTGATTGAGTTTCTAGTTCTCAAGTGTTCTGGAAGAGCGTTCCAGGCGTAAGGGGCAGCAGAAGAAAAAGGACGAAGCCGAGTAAGGGAAGTGGAGGTCCTTGGGCAGGCAAGAAGCATGGCATCAGAGGAGCGGAGAGCTCGAGCGGGGCGATAGTTTGAGAGGAGAGAGGAGAGATAGGCAGGAGCTAGACCGTGAAGAGCTTTGAAGGTCAGCAGGAGAAGTTTATATTGGATTCTGGAGTGAATTGGAAGCCAATGGAGAGATTTCAGAAGTGGAGTGACATGGTCAGAGCGGCGGGCCAAGAAGATGATCTTAGCGGCAGAGTGGTGAGAAAAGGTCCTATGCGCATAGAACTGTACATGTATAGGGCTTTCCCAGGTTTTGGGACTCCAGACTGGCAAGAGTTTCTGAAAGCACAGAAGACCTGCATGCCTGTGAAGAAGCTCCTTCTGTTACTACCCAAATGTGTGGTCACCAGGGTGTGGTGGAGAAAAAATGGGAAAAGCACCACGATACAGAAAGAGAGACAAGCTCTGGTGCTGGTAAAAAAACAATCATATCTTTAATATTTTTTCTTTAATTATCTCTGCACGTTTCAAATAAAATCTTTCTTAAGGAGCTAAAAACACAACAGAAATACGACATAAATACTAATTAGAGGCAACATTCCTGCCCATGTTGCAAAGACCTGAAGGCCCAGCAGAAAATACTTATAAAACTTTCCTATGAAATCCTGGCTCTAAAACATAACAATCTGTTGCTCTATTGCAACACGAGACATTAAACACACTTTTTATATGATTCGTAACAATTTGCATTGTAATTGCCAAATGCACCCCCAAGGAAATAACTCAACGGCCAGTGAGTTCGTTGGCGTTGGGAGAGGTGGCCAGTAGGGATGGGTGAACATTTCATTTCAGTTTGGTTTTGATAAGAATTTACCGAAAATCTTTGACATTCTCCATATTTGGGGCAAAAAGAATTTAAGACAAAAACATTCAAATGCGGGCAAAACCAAAACTGATTCATCTACCCAGGGCTTTTAATACTTAGTTCTCAAAAGTCTGGGCTTGAATCCCTGTACAACTTGGACAGCTTTGGCTATTGGGGCGGTATAAAACTGCAATAAATAAATAAATAAATAAATAGAGCTCTGACTGCTTCTGACTGAAACTCGGAATGGCCACCAGCCTCCACTGGACGTTGCCCTAAAGAACCATCAGTAAACCAGTGTTTCTTCTATTAAACGGTTATTTATGCTTTTACATGACTGTGTGGGGTGGAGGTGCTGGGAGGGGGGTGGGGGGAAGAAAAAGGATGTTTTTGTGATGCTTACTTGGAGATGGCCCTTCTTATGCGGGGGAAAACTCCCCCTAAAAATGAACAGGGGCTTTCTTGCCCACTGCCGGTCATTATTTCACAATGATCTGCAACAATGGCTACTTGGCAACAGCTGGCCCACGTCTCCTTCAGACAAAGCCGCGGTAGGGCCGAAGACCTCCTACGGATGAACCGTAACTGTTGCCGTGGTAACAGTTAACCAGCACGTGTTTATTGTTCCCAACTGCTTTTCTTGGGGTCTTTGCAGGTGGCAGGAGATCCCCTTCTGAAAGAGGGGTCACCACCTTGTGAACTTTCAGATGTTGCGACAAATTGGGGGACAAAAACATTTCCCCCCTCCTTTCAAACAGATTAAGTAAATCTTATTATAGATCGTTTAGGAGACAGATGCAAAGCGCAGTTGGATTATTATTAGTTTTTTTTTAAAAAAATGTTTGACACAATTCCCCCGGAAGGTCTCAGGGCCAAACTCCCTTGTATGAAAGCTGTGCAAGTGTAAGGTAAGTCATGTCAAAGAGACTTGTGTAGTAGTGGTCCACGGTGAATTGTGCCCATGATATCTAGATGTCGATATAGTAATTACGGCTGTTGAAAAGTTGTTTTCTCTTAGTACAGGTTAAGCTCATGCCAACCTTCTAATTGAAGCGTTTCAAATTAATTTGCTCTTTGCTAAATATTCCGCTTTCTTTTGCATTATTTTTTAGTTATGTGTGTATTTAGTTTTGTGTGTAGTTATGTGTGTATTTTTTAGATATGTGTGCATTTAGTTATGTGTGCATTGAGCAGGGGGTTGAACTCGATGGCCTTGTAGGCCCCTTCCAACTCTGCTATTCTATGATTCTATGATTCTATGTATATATATCAAAGAGATTTTGAGACTGCCTTGCGATAGAAGCCTCCGAGGTGATTCATAAAACAATACATAAAGAGAGGAATAATAATAATAATAATAATAATAATAATAATAATAATAATAATAATAAACATGATTCAATTTTAAAACTCCATCCACAAGAACATAGCAGCCAAAACAATAATAACGAAACCAGAAGTAAAAAGCAGAAATACAATCTGAAAGGGCAAACTTCAAAGGATCCCTTCAAGGCATGGGAGGAAAAAAAGACGTCTTCACCTATCTCCAAAAGGATGACAACACTGGTACCAGTCAAGACACCCTGAAGAAAAGCATTCTGCATTTAGGGAGCTACCATTAAAAAGCCCTGGTTGCCACCTGCTGCACTTTCGAAGGTGGTGTACCCCTGCACAGCACGCCTGGTGTCATAATCTGGCATGGTGGGGCTACTGTCAGGTCCCACCATGGCTACCCCTGACTTACCTTTGTTTTATTCCCTCCTGCCCCCCGAAAAATGGTTAGGGCTTTGCACTCGAAAAAGAAACACCATCTTCATTTCCCCCAACGTGAATTTCAGAGGCATTCTAAGGAAATAATGATGGTGGCAAGATGTTGTGATGGCCACCAATTTGAATGGCTTTAAAAGGGGGTTGGATAAAAGAGGGTTGGATAAATTCCTGGAGGAGAAGGCTATCAATGGCTAAACCGCCCAGAGAGCTTCGGCTGTGGGGTGGTATATAAATTTAATAAATAAATAAATACTGCAACCTCCAGCATCAGAGGTAATAAGCCTGTGTGCACCAGTTGCTGGGGAACATGGGTGGGAGGGTGCTGTTGCACCATGTTCTGCTTGTTGGTCCCCGGCCAATAGCTTGTTGGCCACTGTGGGAACAGAGTACTGGACTAGATGGACCCTTGGTCTGATCCAGCAGGGTACTTCTCATGTTCTTTGCCTTCTCAGTGGTGGCACCAAGAAGCATGGATGCCCCCGCCCCCTCTGGCTGTCACTTGTCAGTAGGAAAAGACATTTTTAATTCCAACAGGCTTTTGCCTGCTAAGTATCTGATGTTTTAGGTCAAGGTTATAATTTAACTGTGGTCTCTGCGTTTGTTGTATTTTTAAAAATGTAAGAACATAAGAAGAACCCTGCTGGAATAGACCAGGGGTCCATCTCATCCCGTATTCTGTTCCCACAGTAGCTAACCAGCTGCTCACGGGAAACCCACAAGCAGGAAATGAATACAACAGCAACTTCCTGCCCATGTTCCCCAGCAAGTAGTGTATTTGATTGTATGTTGCAATATAGTGTTTTTTAAAAATGTTATACGCTTTTCCTGAGTAAGCGTATTAGGCACTAAAAGGTTGTGATAGAACATTTTATATAAATAAATAAACGAATAAATTTCAAGAAATCTATTTCCATGGATTCACCTAAATACGTCTAGTTCAGGGATGCTGTAGCCGTGGACTTCCTGCGTTGGAAGGGGGCTAGAATAGATGACCTTTGAGGTCTCTCCCAGCTCTTATGATTCTATGCATGTTATTTATAAAGGCCAAGTCAGCTTGGAAACTATACTCACTTCGAACCCAAGCTGTGAGGAAGTAAAAGGGCTACTGCTGCTTTGTGGTGTTACTTACTGTGAAAGCTTGAAAAATCTTGAAAAGCTTGGGGTTATTTTTGTTGCACGTAGGGCTGTTTCACTGCCTTTTGGGCACAGCTTCCCCCCAACCTGTTGCCCTCTAAGTGTGTTGAACTGGAACCCTTATAACTCCCAGCCAGCATAGGAGCTGCAGGCCAATATATCTGGAGAGCAACTGCAGGGCTGGCTTCCCTATGAGGCAAGGTGAATCCCCCACTTCAGGCAGCGGACCAGCAGTGGCGGCCCTTCGGGTGAGGAGGGCGGAACAATTCACCACTCTTCCCAGCCTGCGCTGCCTGCTGCGTCCGCTGCCTGCTGCTTAATTTTAGGGCCGGTCCCGGTGATATAATACACTTGGTTGGAGGCTGCTGCTAAGGGCAACTCCATGTCGTCAGTTTTTATCTTTCCTTGATCTTATCTTTGGGTCTCTTAATATGAATTGCTGAAAGAATGACTTAACATGGGCATAATGTTGATATTATTGGTGCTGGATATTAGTAACTGACCCCTTGGCATTGTTCATGTTCATTTAGACTTTGGATATGTTTTAAATGAGCTGCAATGGTTGAGAAGCCGCTAGCATATGGCAGAGTATTTGTACTTGTTACGGCTATTGTGCTTAAACTGACTGTTCCGTGAGCCCCTTCAAGCGCAATGTATTTGTGGGAAATGCATAAATAAACTTGAATGTGACTGTTGTTAATAGAAAGTGTTGGGACAGGGAGACAATTTCACAGCTTAATGAAACGAGTAGAGAGCTCCTCTTACTGTCCATGCCTGGGAATTTACTGAAACTTCCACTATATCGGTTGACTTGATACATTATAGCAGGAGTTGGAAGGATCTTTGTTGTTTTTTCAGAAGAACTCAGAGGTCAACCAACTGGAGCAAAGTGCAAATCCTCTGTGTGGTGGCTGCTACCGCTGAGGACCTGCTCACACAAACATTATTATTCCTACCCACTATGAAGGTAGAGCAACCTTTGGGGTCTCAGGTTCTCACTCCTTCCTCATCTTACCTTACTAAGAATTGAATTATTGATTGTAAGCTCTTCCAGGCAGGGACCTATTCTCTTATGTGTTTTCATGTGTCATACACATCAATGACCCTAATTGAATACATATTGAAATGTAAACTGGGCCTAGATTCCAGGGTGGCATACATAAAAATTCAAATCTTTATATGGAGGGGTTAAAAGTACCCACCAGGTGGAGATTATTACAGGTAAACCCAAGTGTGCAACAAACAGAATACTTATACAACTACAGAAGCCCTCTTAGTGAAGTGATAAACCTCTGGTGCATTTGGTTTTAGGGATATCATGGATAAAACGAAGTCAGGCTTCTTTTAGCTGCCCAGAATGCATGATTCATTTATTTATTTTTTGTATTCAGGTACAGTGAATTAGTTTTGCACCATCCCCTTAAGAACAACCCAACCTCCCTTTTCCTCATCTATGAGAAACCCTGCTGCAGGCCTGTATTAAGAGCCCAACCAGAGAGTTGCATAGAACCTTGCTTAAAAAACCTGCTACGTTGTCAACATTTGGATGGAGTCTGAATTTAGTAATGAAGTTTAAATACACCCAGTAGGCCACACAAATGCTATCACTTCCAAATCTGAGGCCAAAAGTCTTTTAACTTGCCTCAAAAGGCCTACAGATATGTTGACTTAGCAGGAAGGCCAAATTGGCCTTGAATTTCTCTCTGCCCAAATTTCGGTAGCTGCTTAGAGACAGGCAAGAATTCCCAGGTGGGAATTCCCAGGTGTTAGCCTTGTTGCATTTCTTGCAATTCGTTTTAAAATTCTGAAAATATTCATGTGGATGACCCATGAAAATTTGCCTTAATTTCTCCACTCTAGGCAAAAATGGATGGGCCTCTCTCTACGCAAAACAGAATGTGAATTTTCCTGTTTCCTCAAGGCTCTGTTCACACTGGTTTTCCCCTGAGAAGCATCCCCTGTTTTTAACTGCTATGGGGCCATTTGAGCTCCTGATCACTTGAACATTTGAGGATTAGGGCGCAAACCTATGCCTGTTTAGACAGAAAACGTCCTACATCTCCCAGCATGCTACAGGCAGAAGGGCCTTTTTCTGTCTAAACTTGCATAGGGTTGCACTCTAAGTGTTCCAGTTCTCATGAGGTTTTTCCTTTTCCTTTGCAACTAACAATGATGTTTCATGAAGATGTTGAAGTATCTTGTGAATGTATGACTCTTCATATCTCTAGATGTAAACACACCACACCCTGTTTTAGCCTACTTTCTGACTTGTATTTTTACAGAGTTTGTGAGTCCTGCTTGCTGAGCAGATAATACCCAGTTTTGTACTATCCACAGTCTAATTTCTAATGTGCAATGCATGAATTCATGCATATAATATTTCTATCTATCTCTCCTCCAAGGAACACAGGGCAGCACCCATAGTTTTATCCTATTTATATCCTCACAGCAAAGCTGTGGGGGAATTTAGGTAAAGTGGCGATAACTTGTCCGAAGTTGCTCAGGAAACTGTGCAAGGAATTAATCCAAGGTCTTCCTGAGTCATGTTCAAAACATCGTCCAATTACAAGCCAGAACAACACACCAGGTTTGTTCTGGGTTTACGATTCCTGAATGATCGCTTAATAATATATTTATTTCATACCCGCCTCTCCCTTTGGATTGAGGCAGGGAACAACATTAGTAAAGGAATCAACACATTTTAAAAATTCTTGATTTTACATTGATTTGGGTAGGCCTGCCGGAAAAGGCTAGTCTTCAAAGCTGCCTTAAAATCACAGAGAGAGTTAATATTATGAATCTCCTCCAGCAGGCCATTCCATAATCCAGGGGCGACAGAAGAAAAGGTCCTCTGGGAAACTGATGTCAGCCTAGTCTTGGCTGACTGAAGTAAGTTCTCCCCAGAGGACCTGAGTGTGTGGGGCGGAATATATGGGAGAAGGCGATCCTGCAGGTAACCTGGACCCAAATTCAATGTTTCTGTGATTGTAGGAGTCTGTAAAAATGGTCAAACTGCTTGGAGAAGGTTATTGTGCCAGATTATTAGCTGATGGCTGTCTTTATTAGTGGCAGCAAAATACCTGAACGGGGTGCCCCTTTCCCCCCTCTCCACAAAGGAATATGGTAGTTAAGGCCCAGGTGTAAACATAAAACAAAAGGATCTGACTGGCAGTTTTTCAGGGGGACAGATTCAGCCTAATAGAGACCAAGGCCAGATCTACACCTTGTGTCAGATCATTACGAATGTGGAATAAAATGCAGGAAGTAAAACTATGAAAGCGGTATATGGGATGTGGATGGTGCCCCGACAGTTATCAGTGCATTTCAATACCATTATAAAGCAGTAGTGTAGATCTAGCCTGAGAGGGCTGAGTTGCTCTTGGCAAGTATCTGAAGCAGTGGAAGCTGGTGGCTCTGATTTCAGTGGGGCGGTAAATCCTCTCCGGGTTTCAGTCAAAATTTTAAAGGAACTGTTCAAGGTGCTGAACGTATTTTGGAGGTAGGGTTCAGCACCTTGGATAGCTCTTTTAGAGTTCTGACTGGCTGTGACTGAAACCTGTAGGGGATTCGCTGCCCCACTGACATCAGAGGCACCAGCCTCCACCAATCTGAAGGTAGCGTCTGCCTTGCTGGACATCTGACGGTGGGGAGGGAGAACGCAGCAAACTTTGGCGTGTTAAGCTGTGAACCTCCACAAATATGCTCAACCTGTAGATTTGTGAAGAAAACACGAACATTAAGAAAATGTCATACTGTAAGCCTCCAAGGACATAACCCCCAAGGAAACCAAATCTACGGGGATGCTGGGAACTGTAGGACTCCCCCCCTGTCTAATTACAGATGCACACTCAAGGCACAATCTTATGCATATTTAGACAGAAAAAAGTCCTACAACTTTTCGGTCCTTTTGATAGAATAAAAGCCTTACAGCTCCCAAGCATTCCCCAGTCAGCATGGCTGGCTAGGAAATGCTAGGAATTGTGGGACTTGTTTCTATCTAAGTAGGCACAGGATAGCACCCTTATTCTGCTGGAATAAACATGTTAAGTCTTTAAGTTGCCACAAGACACTTCGTTGTTTTGGCCACAACATTCTTATATGGCTTCCCCTCTGGAAAGAGAAACAGAAAAACTGCAGCGTTTCCCTTATATAATTTGCCCTCATATTTGTTGTCCTCCCTCTCACACACAGCGATGGAAGAGGAAACAAGGTCTTAGTTCTCCTTCTTTCTTTTTTTGTGTGGGGGGGGATTTCTTCACTAAACCCCTTACTGGGATGAAGCCCCTGTGGTTGGCATGATGCCCTATTTCTCTATGCAATCAATGAAGCAATAGATTATAGCAACAGAAGGGCAGGTGCAACAGATGGAGGCCCCGGAGATTTTGCTTCCTGGCCCAAACAACACCTGCCGCCACGTTGTGCTTTCACTAAGAGGCAGAGCTGAGGAAAGACAGGGCCCATCTGGGGGGGGGGGGGATCATCTGGAGAAGGGGGTGGGGAGGCAGCTCCAGGTTTCTGCAAAGGGAGGTGTCGGTGTTGCCACCTCTCCATACTCTGCGGCAGAATATTGCATCTCAGGAAAAAATATTCCTGTTATTTATTACATTTATGTCCCGCCTTTCCTCTAACAAGAGCGCTTTTACACTGAAATCTAAGAGAAATGGCAAAACTGAACCTAAATCATAAAAGCAAATCAACTGAAACACCCCCCCCCCCGAAAATAGGAATAAACGGCACCCACTAGTTAAAATTTCAGCAAACACGTCAGCTTAAAAGCCAAAAGCCTGTCTGAATAAAAACAACCTTGCCGGCTGGCAGAACATCAACAGGGATGGAGATAGCCAGACCTGGCTTGGTAGAGAGTTCTAGACCTTGGGAGCAGCCACCAAGAAGGCCCTCTATTGCATTCCTGACACATGCGCCTATTCATTTTATTAGCTATTTGTTTTATTAACCAATATATTTGCTCTCTACCACTTGGCTCAAGGGGTCTGCAAAGGCATCTTACAGATCTATTATTTTTTTTTAAAAAAGAAAAGAAAATAGAAATTGAAACCATAAGATACAGCCCAGTTATAGACTTGATGAGCATTCAAACCATAGCTCTTGCAAAAGGAAGCCCTGTTTCTGGAAAGCATGAGAGCAAGATCCTATTGTCCTGCCTGCCTCCATCTTGTGACTCATCTGCACTGGCTTCTCCTTTCTTGGTGCTGCTGCTGTTGCTTTCTCCAGCGGTGGAGAAAGCAACAGCAGCAGAGGTAGTTGTTTCAGGGGCCTAGTAGACTATCTTTTTCCACACGAGATGGGCCTGGGAAAATCAGTCCCAGAATCCAGAATGGGGAAATAAGGCTGTGTTAGTTCCACCAGAAAAAAAAGTCTTCAGAAGATCTTGGAAGGCCTTCTTCCTGGTTGGAATGATGCCTCAGTCCCAGCCCCAGTGGAAAGAGATGCTTTACTGGGGACCTTGGAATGACTAGTTGCAACGTCCACCTTTAATGGACCCATAGGTATATCCTTTGGGGTCGGGGAATGGGGAGATGATGGCAGCAGACATGGAGGTGAGTGGTTGAGGTGAATGTCTTTGAGACTTTTGTGAGTACTTGCACTGAGCACCGGCAAAAGTGCCACCCTTTTTGAGTCAAACTATAGGATATTAAAATATTGCTAAATGCAATACACCTGATGAATCATAAGAGAACAGCCAAAACCAAAGCAACTAAGAGTCTCCCCATTATTATTATTATTATTATTATTATTATTATTATTGCAATTCCTTCAGTAAAACGTGGCAAAAATGTCCATCACAGCCTCATACTTTCCTCATAAGGCAAACATGGTGGCCTCATGGTGCCCACACCTTCCTTTTCTGCCAATTCTCTCTCAGGGATTTCATTTTTTTTCCTCCCCTCCCCATCCTAGGCATGCTCAAAAGTACCTGCAGATTTGCAAGAAGGGTGTGTGGGGATTTGCAGGACAGATTTGTATAGCATAAGTTGTATAGTCCTTTGTATGGTCCTTTGAGGGTTGTAGGAGAAGCTTGTAGCATCTGGTGGCAGTCAGGACAAGGTGAGAAGAAACTAGGACCTTGGATAGTTCCAAGTTGGTCCTGTTGGCCGGAACTCTCTCCTCCTAAAATAGGGAGATGGTGTCTTAGCAGGGAGCTAAAGCCAAGTGAATCCTTATGTAGGTTGACAAGACCTGACCCTCCTAGAGGGGCTAACTGGATTGTTCAAGGGCCTTCACCTGCTTTTGGACCCTGAGACTTCTGTGAGGCTGGGGAGATGGAGGTTCTGCTGAGGACTCATCCTCTGAGACAGAAGATGATGACAGTTTGTGTCCTCTGGTAGGGTGTGTGTATGAATAAGGCACTGACCCCACAAGGACATTCCTTTGCCTCATCCTCATCAGAATCTGCTGCACCCTGGAATATGCAAGGGTTTGGGATCATGACACAGGTGTGGGTGAAGCACCTCTCCCACCAATTCTCCCCTGTAGATGTTCCTTCCATTTACTTTTGCTGAGGTACCAGGTAAGTCCCATACTTGGTACCAGTAGCAAACTCCATATTTTGTATGTGTATTGAATGAGGGTAAAACATGATGGAAGTAATAATCTCCAAGGAAGTATGTTTAATATCATTGCCTTGGATCCAGACTTAGTCATCCTCCATGTGCTCCCAAATGAGTCTTTTATGGCACCATTGTCCTGCTTCATTCACATAATTTTATGGTGGGAGTTGGCAGACAACCTCACCTTCCACTCATTGGCTTCCCATATTTCCCCACTTTTTCTTCCATTTTTTTTCTTACCCCAAAAATGTGTTAAGGAAAAAAAAAAGTAATTGCTGTAAAATTCCTTCTGATTGGTAGAGGCCCTCCATCTTGAATACAGACAGGGAAGAAATTTGCTCGGTTTGCATTTTCACGTTGTTACTTAATTTTACAGTTCTGAACAAACACGTGAAATGAAACTCAATTAACCTTTGAGGATTTGCACTTCTCCAAATTTTGCAACTGAGTTTTCCATTTTTTAATAAATACATGCAAAAATGTGTATAGTAAAGAAAAGTTCAGACAAAAAGGTGTACATTCATGAAAATAATGTTCCAAATTAGGAAAATTACTTGCAAAAATGTATATATTAGCCAAAATGTCACACAAGCATGTATGTATTAGGACAAAGGCACACAAACATGCCTACACATTTTCATGTACACCCCCCCCCACCCAATAAAAATAAAAATCTCAAAGTTTGGGATGAATTGAATTTAAGACAGGTTCATATATCCCCAACCTGGAAGCACCCTTAGAGTAGACCCATTGAAATCCATGGGACCTAAGTTAGCCATGACTAACTTGTGACATTAATTTCAATGGATCTATTCTGTCTATGACTAGGTCTGGATTTAACTCTTTCTTTTGAGCAGTTTGTTGTATTTTGGACTTTTCCATCCTAAAAATGTGTACATAGAGGCCTTTTTCTTACATGCCCCACACCCAAAAGAGCAAAACTTTTTAACAGAGAGTACCTTCATACAATTAACGCTATGCTGCTGTTAGCAGTTTTTTAGCCATATGATTAAACACATGGTAACATTAAAGTAAATATCCAAACTTTAGTGGCCAACATTCACATGTGAATGTTGACAACCCTCAGTGAATCTTGTGAATGTTCAAAAACTCAGATACACCAATGGGTAGTGACAGCTGACACATTCACTTGTGTATCTTCCAAAAGTCAAGAAATATATATTCATTTTTCAGGTAGTCCCAACATTCATCTGGATTTGTCAGCATTCACATTATCACAACTGACTTTCCTGAAACATCGGACATTCAGAGTGACATATTGTAACTGTCACTATAGCTGAAATTGTTTTTTTTAATGGTGTATTTTAAACTGTGATTTTTAATACTGCTATATGTAAAACACTTAGAATTTTATTACATTAAGCAGTATTTAAGTATTAATTAAGTAATAAATAAAAAGTAATAAATAAATAAACACATAAGTTTGTAGACGGTCTTTCTACCACAAAAAAAGCAGGAGGATTGTAATAACACAGCTATAAAAATTATAAATCATTGCTAACATCAAGTTATCAAACCCCGTCCAATTAAAAAAAAAATGGTTTACGCTTACCGGAAAAACATTTTGTGGGCGATGTTCCCGATTTCAAGTGCATGCCTGTTTGGTTAGTTTGGGTCATGTCTGGAAAGATGGGGCGAAAATGTCAACAGGTTTGCAGCTGAGAAATAAGTAGCAAGAATTCTGCTAAGTGACATTTTGTAGCCAAAGTCCACTGTACTTTTTGGCATTAGCTCATTTGGCCAGGCTGTAGAAACTACAAGCCTAAACCAAAAAAACTGGAGTATTCAACATCTTTCCTTTGTGTTGGAATCCTCTTTGAAGTCTTCCAGTTCACCACTCACTGGACTTTCCCGAGACCCAAACGTTATTCACTCCAGGCCTGCTGCATCTCTTCCCGCTTCTTTGATTTCTGTTTCCAACTTATTTCTCTCGTGGCAGAGCGTCTGCTTGCTGGATAGGGGCAGCCTGACGCTTTTAGAAGTTTTCGAAGGCTCCCCCCCCCCCAGCACCGCACTGAAAGAGCGACACATACAATTCCAGGCTTTCTATAGGAAAAGGAGCTGGCGGACTACACTTTGTTATTCACTTCATAGGCAAGAGTCTTTTTGACAGTCCTAAACCATCAGTCCTGCTGAGCTCAGCAGGAGTCAAGCACTGAGTACCATCTGTCAAAGCGTTAGGAAACTCCCTCGCCCCTGTTTCTATTCTACAATCTGCAAAGAAAAAAAAAAGAAGAGGAAAAAAGAAAGAAAGGACCAAATGAAAGTTACTTTATGGCATTGTTAGCTGAAGTTAGGCGAGTGACTCTGAGCAGGAGTAACTCACAAAACACTGTAAAGCAAAAAGAAGACGGGGATGTGTGTACAAGCAAAATTCAAACTTGAAGTTCTCCAGATTTCACTTCGGGGCTCTTTCCGTCAGATTGCAATCTTTGCTCCCCCCCCCCCTTTTGCATGAAAATGGGTCCACACGTTTGTGCAAATTTCCCCAAATGTATGCCTCAGTTTTGCACATCTTTTGTACACATTCTTCTCCCATCGGTTAAAGTGGGTTTGCAATAAAGCACTATGTAAATAAATATTATTAGCCTTATGTGCATTTTTCAAAAATATACCTTTTTTCCATGCACGTTTTTCAAGCGTGCGCGTGCCGTCAAATGCCCTTCTTTGGGTCTGCAAATCACATTGCAAGTTTGGAAATACGGACTTTGGCCTCAAGTTGTGTTCCAGTCTGTGATTGGTTCAGGAGGTGTGAACTGGATAAATTCTGATCAAAAATGAACTGAAACACATTTCTCATACTTCTCTAAGGACAAGAGACAATGTGCTGTGAGGGGTGGGTGAAGGGTCTGTGGGTGATCTTGGAAGTGAGTCCTTCACTAACTTAGGATGCTGGGAGTTGTAGGACTTTTCTTCCATCTAAACATGCATAGGATTGTGCGTTTATTAAAGAGAAGGTTGGAATATATCAAGTTCTGATGTAAAAAGTGCTGCTGTAGAAATGGGGGAGGGGAATTCATCTGCTTCGCATTTTAATGTGAATCTATCTAATTTCACACATTCATGACCAAAACACAATTACCCTTCAAAATTTGCATTTTCCCAAATTTTGCAGGGGAGTCCTTCAATTTTTTTTTTTAAAAAATACGCATATAATGCATATTAGTGGAAAGAATGTTAAAAAATGCATTGTATTGTTTTTGCAAAAGGAATATGTATATATTGGGCAATATTGCACACTAAAATTCATGTACTAGGAGAAACGCTCTCGAAAATGCAAACTTAAAAAGCCAACATTCTCAAAGTTTGGGATGAACCAGATTTCAGATTAGAAAAATGCATAACCGAAACCAAAGCTCAAAATCTCACTCTTCGGATGTTTTGACTTTGAGATAGTTTGCAAGTTAGATGAAAATTTCAGACCCTTGCTCAAAGAAACCTCACTTCGTAAATTTGAATTCACTCCATGAGGACATTCAGAGAGGACCAACCTGTTGTGATGCCCCCGACACATGGTGCTCTATTTATTCATCTAGTTTGAATTCATGAACACTTCTCGTCGCCTTGCAAGCATTTTAGAAACTTGTGTTGACTTTACTAGGAGGCTTTCAGGACAAAAACCAAACCCAATGGTTGTTTTGTTGTAAAATATGTTTAATATTATACCACACTAATCATCCCGCAAGGGGTAACTATCTACACAGTTATACCAGCACAGCATACCCACGGACCCTAGCCAACCACCACTAGTCAGGGCTAACCACTCTGCTAGTGTGAAATAATGGTTCCAAAAACTAGAAGAGAAGCCTCAAATGGGCAGTGCCAAGGCCAAGAACGCTGCACGAACCTAACAGTTAGCCAAAATGGAAACCAACAGGTAATGAATTGGGAAAATAAGAATACCCCACCCCCAAGATGTGTTTTGCCCATTCCACAGCCAACCACCAAGGCAGGACATAAGAGCAGTAATAATAATCATGATCATCTGTTATTGTCTGATTTTCTTTGTTTCTATTATACACCTTGTTCCTCTCTGCTCTAGGAACCTAACAGCTGAAAGGCAGTCTAATTAATTGCATAATGCTACACATGTTTTTACTAAGAAGTCCTACGGTGCTCACTGGGATTGAGTCCCAGGTAAATGGGCTTATTAGGGAGTATGCTTCACTGAACTCAATGGGACTTGCACTCTTAAGTAAGTAAAGTACATTTAATAAAAAAATGTTTTTAAATTTTTCATTTATTTTTTTAAAATGATTTCTAGATTTCCTTTAAGGGTTGAACTCTCCCACATGTCAACACAAACCAAAAATAATGGCCCTCTACCTACCCTATTACATTGCCAATCTGACAATGTTTAATTGGAATAATCAATGCTAAAGCACATGTCTCAATGAATATGCACATATCTTGTGGATATGTGGCTGAATCCAACTGGATTGCATATTGTCCCTACAGTATATTAACGGCCGGTCTTGTAATCATGGATTTTTCATTTGCTGAGATCATGAAGAGCATCTTACAGTCTGTGTATCCTTTCTTCTTTAGTTATTTTATTTATTTATTTATTACATTTTTATCCCGCCCAATAGCCAAAGCTCTCTGGGAGGTTCACAAAAATTAAAACCATAATAAAACAACCAACACTTTAAAAACACAAATACAACCTACAGTACAAAATGCACAACAAAGATAAAACCACGCAGCAAAAATTGATATAAGATTAAAATACAGAGTTTTAATAGAGCACCCACTCTATACTTTAAGATTAAAATACAGAGTTACTATAGCCTTTTACTCCAAGGAGCTCCAGTGTCTACTGAAACAAACTCCTTTTCCTTTTAAAAGTGCACATAGTACATTGAAGACAGCATTGCAATTAAAAACAACAATCACCCACAGTAAAATGTAAGCGAAAGAAAACCAACAAATATGCATGGACAAGAAGACCATAAAATAGATGGAAGTCAAAGTAGTCCGCATTCCAGAAAGATAGATACAGGAACGTCTATCTGAATAAAAACACTTTTTATATGCCTTCCAAATGGTTATACGATTGAGCTCAGTTGGTCCTCAGTTGGGAGGCAATCCTATAACATCACAGAAAAGATCAGGCTGATTCCCCGCCCCCCACTCCTGACATGCTGTTTTCTATATGTACAAAGAGTTTGTTTTGTCTTGAAGGACCATTCAAACGTGAGCTCCCCACCCTCCGCAGCCTAAAGTGGTACATTCCAGGAGAGGCCTGGCCATTGATTAACAAATATTTATTTATTTATTTATTTCATTTCTATACCGCCCAATAGCCGGAGCCCTGATATTCCCTTCAGCCATTTCCTGGCTCCTTAAAAAAAAAAACGACTCGGGAAATATAACGACAACAGAAGCAACCCTTCGATGGTAGCCAAAGGAGTTAAATACGACCAGTAGTTGAAATAAAGCCTACAAGCCGTAGGAGAATTGAACAATTAAGCATCTTCAGGTAGGCGGCTTCATTCAAGAGTGTGCTGGGGAAACAGCAGTAGCCCCACTTATTCTTTTTACTCTGCATGGGTCCCAGCTGTGGTAAGCTAGAGCACCTGTTCCTTGCACATTCCTGCTGCTCCGGGGCTGTGAGCAACTGCTGCCACAGAGACCCCAGGAGAGCTACAGAAGGCTCATAATGGATCAAGAGAAGCTTAGAGTGTGTGCCATGGCTTAACTAATGGGGTGGCTGTTCACTTGCGCACCAGTTGTCTCTCTCCTTCTCTTGCTCTTTCCTGGACCCATCTTTCGAAGGTCAGACTCTTTGGCTATCTATAATTCAGTCGTCCCGGGCAGAATTAATTCTACTCCTCTACAGTTTGTGCAGCATTTAGCCGAATCACTTGAAACAAAGGAAAGGAGGAAAGACGAGAACCTGGCCAGACATGCTCATGGGATACATTGGGCCTCTCTCCCTACAGGTCAGTAGGCCAAAATTATATTGCAGATAGAAAAGTTGCCTTCCGATGTATGTCGTGGCAGATCATGGCGTGCTGCGATGTGCACTATCAGGGGTGAGTCTCTGGCACATGTGCAGCATACTTCTGCTTTCATGAGGGAGTGGAGATGGTCAAGAACTATTTTCCATTGCCATGGAAATTAGGACCTAAAATAATGGGTATAATTTACAGCTACCTAGATTTCGATTAAATAAACAAAAAAACTTCCTGACAGTAAGATCTGTACAACAGTGGAACAGTCTACCTATGGAGGTTGTGGGTTCTCTATCTCTGGGGGTTTTTTTAAGAAGAGGCTGGACAGCCAGCTGTTATTGATGGTTTAATTGGTTTTCCTGCACATTGCAGAGGGCTGGACTAGATCCGTGTGGTCCCTGCCAACTCCATGATTCGATACTTCTGGTTAGCTGTTGTATCTGAACATGGCAAACTTAGGCCACAGCTAGACCTAAGGTTTATCCTGGGATCATCCAGGGTTCGCCCCTGCCTGAGCACTGGATCTCCTGTGTGTCACCTAGATGAACAGGTTTGACCCCTGGATGATCCAGGGATAAACCTTAGGTCTAGCTCTGGCCTATGGCTTGCGACATTTTGACACAACAGCAAATTATGGTTTGATACTATCTAGCAGTGGAATCTTCTAAACTCCCTTGCCTATGAATGAAGGGGAGGCCAGAATGCATAAACATGTGTTCTAGCTCTGGGCAGGTGTTCTGATGTGCATTGTCTATGCACGTGGTGGTGGAAGAGCTTGGAATCGTTCCTGTTTGTTCTGGCCTCATGGCACATCCAACACCCTCCATGCATTCAAGATCTTGTGTTCACTGACGTCCATATACCCCAACCCCCATAGGCTTCAATGTGCAACTCATAACCTGAAGGACGAAGGGTGCAGAGTGTACAAAGCCCACACATGTTGGATTGTACATGTGTAGGCACCTAAGCAGATGGGATTTCAAACATTTGGAGGTTGTGCACAGAGGGGGGGACCTGACTCCCCCAAATATGTACAGCAGACACACACATTTCGAATGTCCGCACAGGGCCCAGTAAAATGCCAGGTTTTTTTTTTTTGGTAGCTCCTAAAATGGATTCCAGACATGCACATAGTACTTCCAGGCTATGTGCACATCCTTTCCCAGCATGCTTTATGGGAAACTGTAATTCTTTTTCCAGATGACATGAGGCTGATGATAGAGGTATGGCGCAATTAGATTTACACATCATTAGAGCTGCAATTTGCACTGAAATCTGACCTCCAGCTGTATGCAAATGGAAGGCATTCAATTTGGTGTGGGTAAAATGGCTGACCTTTCGAGTGTTGATTTGGTGCCAATCAATACATGCCTCATTGTCTATATTTGATATGATGGTTTTGGCTTGTACATGATTATACACTGTACTTGGGAATGAATTCCAAGTTGGCCTTAGCTTGCCTCAGTCTTGAAGCATGTTGCAAAACTGGGGCAGGGCCATTTTGGCAATTTTCAGGGTTATGTGTGCGATGATGATGATGATGATGATGATTGAGGGGCAAAACTGAACAAAGGCCTTGTTGCTCCGAGCAACTGGCTGCCACCATTTTGATTTTCCCAGAATGCCCTATTATGAGGGACATTTGGGAGAAAAAGGTGGAGGTTGATACACACCCATCCAGAATGCCCTTGGGAAAATGGTATTCCAGGAAAACCAAAATGCAATTTATTTATTTATTTATTTATTACATTTATATACTGCCCCATAGCCGAAGTGATTGGAGCTGTAAAGCTTTGTTGAATTTCACCCCCCTCAGAAAACATGTGTTCTTTCTTTCTTTCTTCTTTCTTTCTAAATTCATGTTTTCTAGCATGGGATTTGCCTTTTTCACAGCAGCTGCATTAACGTTTTCATTGAGCTCTCTACCACAACTACGAGATTTGTTTCTGTGACAGTCACTACCAGCTCTGCTGCCATTGGTGTATATGAGAAGTTAGGATTATTATTATTTTGCATTACTTCAAACTTGCTTACACTGAAATGCAATTGTAACTGCTTACACTGCTTACAATTGCTTACAATGAAATGCAATTGCAATGGATCTTGGAATTGTAGATCACAAGCTGAATATGAGCCAACAGTGCGATATGGCTGCAAGAAAGGCAAATGCTATTTTGGGCTGCATTAATAGAAGTACAGCTTCCAAATCACGTGAGATACTGGTTCCTCTCTATTCGGCCCTGGTTAGGCCTCATCTAGAGTATTGTGTCCAGTTCTGGGCTCCACAATTCAAGAAAGACGCAGACAAGCTGGAGCGTGTTCAGAGGAGGGCAACTAGGATGATCAGGGGTCTGGAAACAAAGCCCTATGAAGAGAGACTGAAAGAACTGGGCATGTTTAGCCTGGAGAAGAGAAGATTGAGGGGAGACATGATAGCACTCTTCAAATACTTAAGAGGTTGTCAAACAGAGGAGGGCCAGGATCTCTTCTCGATCCTCCCAGAGTGCAGGACACGGAATAATGGCCTCAAGTTAAAGGAAGCCAGATTCCAGTTGGACATCAGAAAAAAACTTCTTGACTGTTAGAGCAGTACGACAATGGAACCAGTTACCTAGGGGGATTGTGGGCTCTCCCACACTAGAGGGCTTCAAGAGGCAGCTGGACAACCATCTGTCAGGGATGCTTTAGGGTGGATTCCTGCATTGAGCAGGGGGTTGGACTCAATGGCCTTGTAGGCCCCTTCCAACTCTGCTATTCTATGATTCTATGTTGCCCAGCCACATCAACCAGTTTGGACAGAACTTTTCATAGCTCTTTACAACCCCTTTGTTTTTCCAATCCTGAATTATCATTAGTACACTGAAGTGGTACAGTCACACCTCGTTCCCACTTCATTCTGAGCATCTCTACATTAAGGGGAAATCACATTGCTTAACTGAGTCTTTGTGGTTCATGCTTCTTTTGCACGATTGTTATGGGCTGCATTACAGGGGCGGAGAGGGGCAATTACATGGTTTGAATACTTCCCTTGCAATTACTTCTATTGAGGCAGCACCATCTAGTGGTGGAAAATCCTGCTTTTATCCAGATATCACCACATTAAAAGTGCTTCTTTTCATAGCAGGATTTCCAGGGGAGCTAAAATATCACCAGCTATTCTGTCATTTGGTTTGGATAATTCCCCCTCCCTCTCACCGCCCTGCGACCCTCATTTCTTTCTTCCACAATTAAATTATAATGAGATAGCTTTCATAGGAATTAACTCATTATCTTACTTGCTTTTGATCACTGTATCATAAAAGAGGCTGGTTTGTGAACAGAGGCTGGCTTATTCTCTGCCATACATGAGGGCTAAACAGTCATGCATTGTTATTAAAAAAAATGAACTGAAGAAGGGCTCCTTCTATTGATTTCAGGCATGACTGAAGCCTGGGCGTTTATGGTGTAAACTTTCCAACAAGGCAGGAATGCGCAGAATCATCATAACTTCGGCATTTTTTTAAAAAATAAAATAGTCTGTCCTGCAGAGGACAAGCCTTTGAGGACAGTCTTTGAGATGGTGAAACAGAAGGCCATCATTGGAACTGCTGTTTTTATCCTTTTCTTGCATTTTATGTTTCTTTACTATTAATATTTTTGTAGCTCCTTTTTTGCTCAGAAGCCAGCAAGATGGTTTAGGGAGCTTTTGGCTGAAAGGTTGGTACTGCAACTTGTGACTCTCCTGGGGTGTCGGCCCACAACTCCCATCATCTTTAGCAAGCATAGCTGATGCTGAGTGATGATGGGCATTGTAGTCCCAAACATTTGCAGGGCTGCCGGCTGCTGCTCAGCCCTGCTGTATAGAAATAAACATCACTGGCTGACTGACAGAATTAGAGTACAATCTTTTACATGCCTACTCAGAAATAGGCCCCATTGATTTCAATGGGACTTATTCCCAGAGAAGTGTATTTAGAATTGCAACCTGGATTCCCAGTCTGCTGGAAGGATGACGGCAACAATGACTGGCCCAACTCCTGCTGGGCATGGGCAAATGTTCAACCGTGCCTACCCTTGATGCTGTTGCTGACTCACCTCTCTTAAAACAATATTGCAGGATATCTTATTACAAAATGCAAATGCATAATGACAAATAATTCAGAATTTGAAAATATTAATAGGTAAAAATTAATAATTGTATTAAAGGGAATTCACACAAAGACATAAGCAGGTTCACAATGAATTCTAGTTAACTGGCATAAAAAACAGCCATCACGATGACCTGGATGGTATCCAAGGAGAAAATGCTGAGTTAGAGCTTTATCACTGGGGCCAAAGAGTTATTTGAGTATTGCACAGGGATGAGATGGTATTATTCCAAGTCAAAAGCGGACCTAAGTTGACAAGCAAAAAAGATTGTGTGAGGCATACACAATCCCAAAGCTTGACATACAGATATCTAGAAAAATGTGTAGACTTAGGTTTAATTAGCAAATTATGTGTGAGGAGACATCAGCCCTTTCTACACCTAAGGATAATCCCAGGAAAATGGAGGGATCGTCCCTGTCTGCTCCTGGGATCCTCTTTGTGTCATTTTGATGCACAGGGATGATCCCAGGACGATCCTCGGAAAAAAGGCAGGTGTAGAAATGGCCATCTTCTCAAACATATGATTCAGATTTGATCTTATCAGGCTTAAAAGGTGTATATGTAAGCTAGTTTTCGTAAATTTTAATCTTGCAGAAGTAAGTGTTAATCTTGCAGAAGTATAAGATAATCTGTTCCAAAAAAGGGCAGATGTGCTGATTCTGGATGAGGGAGAGTTTTTTTTAAGACCCCCCCCCCCCCAGTCCTGTATACCTGTAAACCGAATAGCTTTTTCAATCTTGAATGGGGAACTTGATGCCTTGAACAAGATCGCTGCTCTTTAAGTCATTATGACTAGAAGTCTAAGAACAAGAATGTTTAGGAAATACTGTTTCCTGTTAACCTACGGTCGAAGCATCTTTAGCAATGCTCTGTTTTATAAGAAGAAGAAATGGTTTTTTTAATTTTTTCAAATGCAAATTATATATTTGATGTGATGTTATAAGTATATATGTAATATAAGGAGTGGATCTAAAGATCTTCCCTTTACTCCTTCGTAGTAGTACAAAACCAAAATTGAATCCACCTAAAAGCAATTTTTGGTGGCTGCTTTGTTTGAAGTGTATTGATCAGCTATGGGTAGTTAATTGGCGGTCAAAGGCTTCCGAAATACTGGAGTCATCGTTTGAAAACCCTCAACAAAGGCCAAATCCATAACACATATGTACACAGATATGAGTAAGGGAACAAGGCTGTAATGTGGGAATTGGAGCGGGGAGATTTGGGATTGAACCCTTATTCAGCAACGAAGCTGGCATGATGGCTTTGAGAAAGCCACTATCTCTCAGCCTATCTCACTTTGGAGGACCATCGTAAGGATAAAATGGGATACCCCAATCTATACTCTCTGAGCTTGTCGGAGGAAGAGCAGAACAGAAATACGACAAATGCATTAAAATTCAGCCTTAGAAGCCTTTCAACATTTGAGCTCTTCTCATCTCCGTGACTTTCTGCCTCCGCCTCTCTCTATACCCTTATGATCCAGGGGACTGTATTGCTTCTTGCTAGCTTGTTTTATCTGTTGAGTCTGTCTGCTAACCAACTGAAAATGCTTCCATTTCACTTTCATTTGCACCTTATTGATTTAGAGGGTCCACAGAATTTAATGCGAAGACAACCATTTTCTTAATGAAAACGGGAAATCAATTCCATCCCCTTCCAGCGTTTCACAGATAAAATTAGAGGCACACTCATCTACTTGTAACACACCCCTAGACTCACAGCATGGACCACCAGCTCCAATCCCCCCTGCTTCCATTTAATGTTGATGAAATCTCTTTCCTTGGTTGTTTAACACTGTGTTCATTTGCTGTGAATAGCAAGTCCTCCACTGTCTTCTGCAGGAGGATAGATTTGTATACTGACCACAACAGGTTTCATTGGGTTGGATCCAAAGGTTCCGTTCAGTGAACAGAAGCAGCTTCTGGTGATGGAAGAAGTCTTCTGCTCATAAAAGTGGTCTGTTCATGAGCGGAAACTCCTTCCTTTTTCATTACAGAACCTTTGGATCCACCCTTCTTTTTAAAAAGACAAATGGACCTGCCACAACTTGGAGCAGTGTGGAGTTGAGATGTACAGATTTTGTTAAACTCATTCCTGCATTGAGCAGGGGGTTGGACTTGATGGCCTTATAGGACCCTTCCAACTCTACTAGTCTATGATTCCATGATCTGTGTTCCCCGGACTGCCTGATGTCTTTCGTTCCATCATCTGCTCATTGACAGAATCAGATTTTGGTTTGTTTTACCAGGATTTCATTCCACTTGCATAAATTCACATCAGCGCAAGAGCACATTAGTGAATGGTCAGTAGTGCTATGATGCCCAATTAGTGCAAATCTCTCCCCAAAGCGGAAAAACAGTACGCAAATCCGCAGAAACTGCCTGTCTCGGAAAAAGCTGGTTCGCTGCGGAAACTGGAGGCTGGATCCATAGAAGTCCAAACTCTGTTGAATATGGCCTCATCTGCACCAAGCAGGAAATTGCACTATGAAACTGGTATGAAAGTGGCATATAAAAGGCAGGAGCCACACTACTGCTTTATAGCGGTATTGAAGTGCACTGACCACTGTTGGGGCTCATTGACACAGACATATACCGCTTTCATAGTGGCAGTGTCCTGCTTGGTATAGATTAGGCCTATATTACTGATTTCTCCAACATCTCTAGTATGGAGTGCTCCATCTTTAAGATTTCTGCAATTCCATTACCTCTCCCTGCTGGTTTTCCACCCCACCCCCAGCAGTCAGTATGCATTCTGCAGCCATCGAGCATGCTCAGTCCTGATCGGCTTTTTGCGGGGAGGTATTCCTCTTACGTTTTTTTTTCTATTCTCCCCCCACCCCCTGGCCAGCCTGCTGGTATCTCCCTTTTGTGTGTGAATGGTGGACCTTGGGTTTACATGAAGAAGCACTCCAAGAACTGAGTTCACCATTAGTGTGTATGGCTTAACAATCTAATGTTTAATAACATATCTGAGGCTGTAGCTAGACCTAAGGTTTATCCCAGGATCATCCCAGGTTCGTCCCTGCCTGAGCACTGGATGCCCTGTGTGGCACTTAGATGAACAGGTTTGACCTCAGGACAATCCTGGGATAAACCTTAGGTCTAGCTACGGCCCCAGTTACGCTTCTTGTGGAACGGTGGCAACTCATATGCATTCTGCAGCAACCTTGGCTGGGTCCAGCCATGTGGCAGGAGGACTGTACCACTTTACACTACAGGTACCACTTTACACTTCAGGTGTGTGTGTGTGTGTGTGTGTGTGTGTGTGTGTAAGCAGTTTTGAATGTCCCCTGCATAAGAACTCCCTGCACTGAGAAAAACAGCACACCAGAGAAAAAAGATAGCAACTCTTTCTCCGGTGTGCTTGATTTTGTTCCCTATTTGTAGGATTTCTTGTGTGTATATATATATATATATATATATATATATATATATATATATATATATATATATCACACAGGAGAATGTTGGGGGGTGGGGGAAGCGACCTGCCCTGCCTGCACTTTCAAGTCCACTCATCATTCTGCCACCTAATTCTGCTGCATGTGTAGAACAGGACATCTCCTGTTTGGGTTATGAGGGGACAGTGCTGGCTGTAGGTTTTGGAGGGCCCTGGGGCAAGATTCCACCAATGGCCTCCCTCCCTCAGTGAGTCTCTTTTCTCCCTGCCTTCGTCACCAGCTCCTATTGCTAATGTCCTCTTTCTCATCCTTGCTCTGATGTCCTTGCTTGACAGGCAGAGAGGCAGTGGGATCTTCTCTTCCACACCACCATTGTCTGGCCCACAATGAGAGCCAGGTGAACAAGTAGGATGCAATGATGAAGAGGAGGAGAAAGTCCAGGGAGTTGTTCTCAGTGTCCCCTACTGGGGGGTGAGCCCTGGCCACATGCCCAATCATGCCTACCTTTGACACCAGCCCCGATGGTAGAGATGGACGGGAAGCAGCACTTGCCATTTCATATGCCTGTGGAGATATGTGTGCATGCAATGTATGCTTTCCCAACTGCCTACTTACTTAGAGATTTAAATTCTAGATACACGGGGAAAGAGTTTACAAATGTGTGTTCTGCATAGGAAGGTGCCTTATGGCCACCTTGAGGCCTAGTATTGGGCAAAAGGCGGGGTACAAATAATAATAATAATAATAACAATAATAATATCAGGTCAGTCTATGGCCAGATCTACACCAAGCAGGATATTGCACTATATAAGAGGCAGGAGCCAAGCTACTGCTTTATAGCGGCATTGAAGTGCACTGACAGCTGTTGGGGCCCATTGACACATGCCATTCACCGCTTTCATACCGCTTTCACAGTGCTATATCCTGCTTGGTGTGGCTCCTGCCTCTTATATACCGCTTGGTGTAGATCTGGCCTATGTTTATTTATTTATTATTTATTTATTTAAGCATTTCTATGCCGCCATTCAGCCAAAAAAGGCACTCAAGGCGGCTTACAAAAGTATTTCTTGACATTTATGTTTCCATCTGTCCTGGTATTCTCTACTAAGAAAAGCCATGCTGGATCAAAGCAATGGTCCATCTAGTTCAGTACTCTGTTCACACAGTGGCCAACCAGCTGTAGTCCAGGGACCCACAAGCAGGACATGGGTGCAACAAAACCCTTCCACATATGTCCCCCAGCTACTTCCACACATGTCCCCCAGTATATAGGCTTACTGACTCTGTTACTGGAGGGAGCACATAGCCATCCGGACTAGTAGCCATTGATAGCCTTCTCCTCCAGGAATTTATCCAACCTCCTTTTAAAGCCATCCCCAATAGTGGTCATCACTACATCTTGTGGTAGTGAATTCCATAGTTTATAATTCTATAGTTCTATATGCACTGTGTGAAGAAGTCCTTCCTTTCATCTGTCCTGAATCTTCTACCCATCAGCTTCATGGGATGACCCCGGCTTCTAGTATTATGGGAGAAGGAGAAAAATATCTCCTTATCCATATTCTCCATACCATGCATAATTTTGTACGCCTCTATCATGTCTCCGTTAACCTCTCTCCCCTCATTTCCCCCCCGAGTTTTTCCAACTCTGACTGGCAGCATCTCTCCGGGGTCTCAGGGCCTTTTCCATCAGTGGAAATCCTTTTAATTGGAGATGGCAAGGGTGGAACCAGAGCATGTGCTTTGTCACTGGGCTTTGGTCCCTTCCCCAGGAGACAAAACAAGGGCAAAATATGGACAATGGTTTTCTAAGCAGAGCTACCGGAAAACAGGAACCGTGCTGATTAATAAGGTCAACTGGAGCTTGTGGACTTTATGGTGCAGGCTATGGCCGACATGCAGGGTGGAAGCAAACCTGTCAATATTCTTTATTTGTTTGGAAAGAATTTTGAACTTATAATTACTGCAGCGCAAAATGCCAATAAAACTGATGTGGGCAGCATATCTAAAAATCTGTATATCTCTCTAGAAATCTCTGTATGAATCTATAGCTAGATAGAATTAGACACAGACACAAAATTAACCGTGTATTGCAATAACCTCTCAGTTTTTATGACATGGGCAAATGTTTGTCTTTATGAACTAGGGAGTGAATCCAGTGACCGAAATACATTTAGTATACATGCACAGGATGGCACATAAAGAAACTGATAGTGAAAAATTGTCAGTTGCGATTAAAATTCTGATTTGCCCCCCAAGTGGGAGAATTTTCAATCTTTGACAAAACACCAGAGAACCCAAACTAAATCAAGATACAATAAGAGCACAGAGAAATATTTTGCCTAGCCCAGCTGTTAATGCAAATTTAGCAAGGATTGGTACTCACCTATCCTTTCTGTTCTGTTCTTTTAAATGTTAGAGATCCCACTAAATCATCCCTGCTTTCACTCCTGCTCAGCTGTGAATACTGACTTGCTGTTAAAACTACTTGCTATGTCACATGATAAACTGGAGGAAAATAATGTGAACAAGTTATTAACACTTCAAGGCTGACCCTTCCCTCTTTCCCAGAATGCTTTGGGACTCCTTATTGATCGGGTGTACGTCGCTTTTTTGTCACCTGGGAATTAACAATTTGATGTTTTATTTGACCATTTATCTCTTTAGCCAAACTGTTGCAATCTCTTTGACCTTTTAAAATGTTTATGACAAGGTGTTTGCTGTTAATTGCTGACATAAAAGACTGAAAACCCCAGAGTTAAGTCTAATGTCTGCAGTGTGCTGAACATGGGTTCTTTTGATAAATGTAGACCAAGTATTTCTGCTGTTTAGGAAGAGGTTTAAAGGAGAATTAATTTCCAAAATATAGGTTGATGAATATGGGGAGGAATAGACTTGGGTGTAATACGTATTAATTTTTTATCTATTTATTGCACTTCTAGCCTCCTTCTTCAAAGCTGGTGAGTTTGTGGGGGACTATACCATTTATTTTAACTTGACCTGCAACCTTGAGGTTGGAATTATATATTATACTGGCAAGTGTCTTTTCTGAAATTCCTTTCCGACTGTGAATGTGAATGCAGAGGTGCAGTTAGGTAATTTTTAATACTGACTTTAATGATCCTATGTGAGTGCTCCTCTAGATGGAACTTCACTTACTTCAAAATGGGGCAAGCTACCCTTGCTCTCACTTATTCTGCTGAGGCGGGCCTAGACCTCTGCCCCCAAATCCGCCACCCCTGATGGTGCCACTGCGTGAATACCAGGGTAGAAGGTCATTTGCTGCGGGGGAATTGGTGGCCAGCAAGGAGCTGCTTAATCTTGTCTGTGCCTGAGGATTTTCCTCTGTAAATGCGCTCCCACCCATTTCTTTTTATTTTATTTATTTATTTTAGTTATTTATTACATTTATATCCCACCTTTTTTCCTCCAAGGAGCCCAAGGCGATGTACATAATCCTCCTCCTCTCCATGTTATCCTCACAACAACAACCTTGTGAGGTAGATTGGGCTGAGAGTCTGTGAGTGGTCCAAAGTCACCCAGTGGGTTTCCATGGCCGAGTGGGGACTAGAACTCAGATCTCCCAACTCCCAATCCAACACTTTAGCCACTACACCACACTGGCTCTCAGTTGAGCTTCTTTTGACTTCTGAACCACATGGCTCAGGAACAGTACAACAAAAATGTAGTGAAAGGAACTTATAGAGGAGAATGGGTGGGTGAGAGGATGGGTGGGTGAGTGTTTAGCCATTGCTACACCTGCCAGTTTCCCCCTCCGAATGCCCCCCAGTCTTCCCCCATCAGGCAAATTAATTTCCAATCTTGGAGGCTAGCTAGGGGTAAAATAAAGGAAATAATAGTTGAGGGGTGGGAGACCTAGCAGGTGCAAAATCTGCTACCTATTATCTCCTGCAACTACCCTTCCCTCACAATAGCTTTATGAGGCAAACATGTCATTGGGATCCACATACTTAATCAACTGAAACTGTAGTTGATTAATTGGTGGCCAAGTTTAATCAGTGGGGCTACAAGTTAAAGGCATGCTTTAAATTTTTTTTGGAAGCTAATTGTTTCAGGTGTGTAACAGGGATAGGAAATTTAAAATGTGATTCAAGGTGGTCTTCTAACAATTATTATTATTATTATTATTATTATTATTATTATTATTATTATTTATTAATTTATTTATTTATATAGCACCATCAGTGTACATGGTGCTGTACAGAGTAAAACAATAAAATAGCAAAACCTAGCTGCATAGACTTACATTCTCATATGAATAGTAGATTTTGGTTATGAAGTTTTACAGTGCCCTACCCTTCCTTCATTACATCAAACAATCAGAGACACAGCTGCTTTTGCAACTGGCAACGGAACAAATCAATTAAAAGTTGGCAACAAGGGAGAGGGCCTGCTCAGTGGTGGCCCCCTGACTATGGAATGAGCTCCTCACAGAGCCTGCCTGGTGCCAACATTGCCATCCTTTTGGCACCATGTTGAGAATACCCTCTATTCCCAGCCATTTAATGGCATATGATGGGGCATGTACACAGTCACCTAAACAAGTCTAGTATTTTATGGAAATCGTTTTTAGCTGTCTAAATTCTTTTAAATTTTGGATATTTAATTTTTTACATCGTATTTTTAATGCTCGATTTTATTGTCTTATGAATTGTTGTAAATCGCCCAGAGAGCTTTGGCTGGTGGGCAGTATAGAAATAAATAAATAAATAAAAACAAAATATTGACAGCCCTCATTCTCACAACAGCCCTGTGAGGGAGGTTAACGTTGAGAAATAGAGTTTTGCCCAAAGTCAAACAAGGATAGAAAACTATCATTCAGTCGACAAAGGATCCACGGTTCAAAAGAGGGAGGGTGAAGAGAGTTATACATTAACAACAAAAGCCTACAGAAACTATCTGGGTCTCTTTGATCTGACTTTCTTACCAAATTCAGGCTATTTCACATGTATGAACATCAACTCTGGCTGCCTCGTACATTTTATGTGCATCTCAACCGGCTGCGGCATATGGTATTAACATGTTCACAAAACACAAGATGCTCAAAGCCTGCCCGTTTTGCCAAGCCACCAGGTTCTGAAGTCCTGTGAATCCATAGTAAGGCAAGGCAGTGTGACCGCATTGCAAAGCCGGAAGGAGAGAACTTCGCCTTCACATATCCGCAAACGAAAACAGAGTCACTCCTCTGTAGTTGTAACACAACCCAGAATCACTGCTGGAGTTCTGTCCACACACTACCTTCTCTTTTCTGCTGGTTGTGCTCTGTATTAATTTGTGCTATGACAACCCTTTTCTGCACTGTCTAGGGACAAAGAATGTATTACTACTACACTGAGTGACCATAACAGGTTTTTAAAAACGCTTGCAATGCGATGTGCCCAGAGGAACTCTAGCTCATATCCAACGGACGTCTGAGTAAACATGCATAGGGGTACAAACTTAACAGAGGTGTACAAAATTATGCATGGTGTGGAAAATGTGGATAAGGAGACATTTTTCTCCCTCTCTCGAAATACTAGAACCCAAAGGGGTCATCCCACGAAGCTGATTGGTGGGAGATTCAGGACAGACCAAAGGAAGGACTTCTTCACACAGCGCAATGCGGAACTCACTACCACAAGATGTAGTGATGACAACAAAGGGGTTGGATACATTCCTGGAGGAAAAAGCTATCAATGACTACTAGCCCTGATGGTTGTGTGCTACCTCCAGTATCTGAGGTAGTAAGCCTGTGTGCACTAGTTGCTGGGGAACATGGGTGGGAGGGTGTTGTTGCACCATGTCTTGCTTGTGGGTCCCTGGTCGACAGCTGGTTGGCCACTGTGTGAACAGAGTGCTGGACTAGATGGACCCTCGGCCCGACCCAGCACGACACTTCTTATGTTCTTATGATTGAGACATTCATCTTGAACGTAATCAAAGCTACATTGAGAATCTCTCCCATCTACACTCAGATATTGTTGCCTGCTTTGAATGAAATCTGAAATAGCGACTCTGATCAGAGTCTATGGCTTTAACATCGGCTGATCATAAACTTGGGAAGGGGGTGTACTTTAGTTTCTCCATCGCTCCAATTCCTATTCCCGTCCCCACAAAATTGCATGATTGTGCAATTAATAAAAACAAGGAACCCATTTTGGACGCATGGAGGTTTTTCTTGCGTGGTATCAAAAAAGGGCTGCTCTTTGCAGTTTGCCCTGCTGTTTCTTTCCCACAGCTTGCTTGCACACGCCCAGTGGATATACTCCCTGGTTATTTTTCAAGGTCCAGCTTTGACTGATTAGGCCAGAGGCATTACGCTTTAGTCACATCTGCTGCTTTTCTGGAGGTCAATCACACAGTTCTCCATTCAGGGCTAGAAGTAGCGGAGGCCTTACAAAGGAAAACAATTATTCCAATTGAAGGTATATCGATCCACGTCCTGTGGTTTGCGTGGCGGTTTGGGGACAGGACGGCTGTTCAGGAAAGGGGGGGGAAGGAGAGAGAGAGAGAGAGAGCAAAGGAGAGAGAGAGAGAGAGAGAGAGAGAGAGAGAGAGAGAGAGAGATCAATTCCAAGGCTTGCTGAATTGGTAGAGGAAACCCAAATGGAAAGACGTGTTTGTGTGAAAAACGCAGCTTAGGCTGTGGCAAGCAAGGGGAAAAAATGCTAACACCAAACACACACTGGATAAGCTAAGGGGATTACAGTCCTTGCTTCTGTCTAAAGTATAACAGAGTTCAAAAATCAATTTATGGGAAAGTAGGAAGGTTTTGCATGCATTGTCTAGCGACTAGATTCTAGTCAGAGCTTGGTTCTAATCGTGCCAGAAAGTTACACCCTCTGTCTTGGAAACTCTAAGAATAGAACATCATAAGAGCCCTGCTGGAACAGACCAAGGGTCCACCTAGTCCAGCACTCTGTTCACACAGTGGCCAACCGGCTGTCGACCAGGGACCCACAAGCAGGACACGACTGCAACAGCACCCTCCTGCCCATGTTCCTCAGCAATTGGTGTAGATAGACTTACTGCATCTGATACTGGCGGTAGCACACAGCTATCAGGACTAGTAGCCAATGATAGCCTTTTCCTCCAGGAATTTATCCAACCCCCTTTTAAAGCCATCCAAATTGGTGGCCATCACTAGGGGCTCATCTACACCAAGCAGGATATTCCATTATGAAAAAGGTATGAAAGTGGTATATAAAAGGCAGGAGCCACACTACTGCTTTATAGTGGTATTGAAGTGCACAGCAGGATCTACACTACTGTTTTACAGTGGTACTGAAGTGCACTGACAACTTTTGGGGCTGTGACACATCAACACCAAGCAGGATATAACACTATGAAAGTGGGATGAAAGCGAAATGTGGTATTCATCAATGGGCCCCAACAGTTGTCAGTGCACTTCAGTGCGCTGACAACTATTGGGGCCCATGACATGTCCACACCAAGCAGGATATAGCACAATGAATGCTGTATGAAAGCGGTACATGGTATGTGCCAATGGGCCCCAACAGTTGTCAGTGCACTTCAATCCTGCTATAAAGCAGTAGTGTGGCTCCTTCCTTTTATATACCGCTTTCATACTGCTTTCATAGTGGAATATCCTGCTTGGTGTAGTTGATCTTGGAGTAGTGAATTCCATAGTTTAACTATGCGCTGTGTGAAGAAGCACTTCCTTTTATCTGTCCTGAATCTCCCACGAATCAGCTTCATGGGATGACCCCATTGGGATTATGGGAGAGGCAGAAAAATGTATATTTATTTATTTATTTATTTATTTATTTATATAGCACTATCAGTGTACATGGTGCTGTACAGAGTAAAACAATAAAATAGCAAAATCCTGCCGCATAGGCTTACATTCTAATAAAATCATAAGAAAACAATAAGAAGGGGAAGAGAATGCACCAAACAGGCACAGGGTAGAGTAAAACTAACAGTATAAAAGTCAGATCAAAATCAAGTTTTAAAAGCTTTAGAAAAAAGAAAAGTTTTTAGCTGAGCTTTAAAAACTGTGATTGAACTTGTAGTTCGCAAATGTTCTGGAAGAGTGTTCCAAGCGTAAGGGGCAGCGGAAGAAAATGGATGAAGCCGAGCAAGGGAAGTAGAGACCCTTGGGCAGGTAAGAAACATGGCATCATCCCTTTCCGCAGTTGCTACACAACACATAATTTTGTACGCCTCTATCATGTCTCCCCTTAGCCTCTTTCTTTCCGAGCTAAACAATCCCAGCTGTTGTAACTTTCCATCACAGGGGAGATGCTCCAGCCCCTTGGTCATTTTAGTTGCTCCTTTCTGCACTTTTTCCAACTCTACTATATCTTCTTTTTTTTAGGTGTGGTAACCAAAACTGCACACAATATTCTAAGTGTGGTTGCACCATAGATTTGTATCAAGGCAGTATGATACTGGCAGTTTTATTCTCAATTCTTTTTCTAATAAGGCCTAACACGGAGTTTGCCTTCTTTACAATGGCTGAGTTGACATTTTCATTGAGCTGTCCACCATAACCCCAAGATCTTCTTCATGGTCTGTCATGCCCCACTCAGATCCCATATCTCCCCCCACCCCCACCAACTATGGGCTCATCTACACCAAGCAGGTTATTCCACTATAAAAATTGTATGAAAATGGCATATAAAAGGCAGGATCGACACTACTGCTTTATAGCGGTACTGAAGTGCACTAACAACTGTTGGGGCCCAGGACACATCTACAACAAGCAGGATATAACACTATGAAAGTGGTATGAAAGCAGTACATGGTATGTGTCTTGGGCCCCAACAGTTGTCAGTGCACTTCCATACCGCTATAAAGCAGTACTGTGGCTCTTGCCTTTTTATTTCTTTTCATAGGTTTTAAAATGTATATGTTTTAAATTTTGTTAGGCCACGTTGAGGCCCAGTATTGGGCAAAAGGCGGGATACTAATAAATATAATAATAATAATAATAATAATAATAATAATAATAATAATAATAATTATACTGCTTTCATACCGCTTTCATAGTGGAATATCCTGCTTGGTGTAGATGAGCCCAATGTCTGATATGTGTGAGTCTGCATTTAACAACTGCTTGTCAGACAACCAACAGCCACTGTGAAAGTTCTTTGACTGCTAGCAAATATGGACCTATGGTCCAATTGGAGTCCACCAGGAGAAGGGCCTTCAGTGTGGTGGCCCCCTTGCTATGGAACTCCCTGCCTTTGGAGGTCAGGGAGGCGCCAACGTTGTATTGCTTTCAGTACCTCCTGAAAACATTATTGTCCCAAGAAGCTTTCCTGGGATGACAGGCTATGGTTCAATCTGTACCTTGTTCTTTAAAAATGTAATTTTATACAGTTTTTATTCTTTCATTCTATTGGTTCACCGCTCTGAAATCTTCAGATAGAGAACAGTAATAAATATGGTAAATAAATAAAATAAACAAATGGTCAAATCCTCAGAGAATCCCTTGGTGAATATTCAGCACCAACATTTGCACGGATCATCTTTGGGAGTCAATGCATTGCCATTCTGTGCCACAATCACCTGTCCAGCAGGTGCCTGCGTTCCCAGTTCAGTGAATGCTGCATACTGATAGCAGGAAGGCAAACTGCCAGTTGTACACCTGTGCTGGTCCTTCAGTTCTTCCCATTGGTTTGTGAACAGGTAGAGAACCACTTGCAGGCTGGAGCTGTGGGAAATCATGGGTGGTGGGGATTCAGTGTGCCACGCAAGTGCATACGTGTTCACTTCCTGAAATGGGACACATCTCCAGGGGCCAGATCCACAAGTTCAATCACAGCTTTTAAAGCTCAGCTAAAAACTTTTCTTTTTCCTAAAGCTTTTACAACTTGATGCTGTTTGGACTTTATACTGTTATACTGTTAGTTTTACCCTACCCTGCGCCTGTTTACCCTACCCAGTGCCTGTTTGCATTCTCTTCCCCTCCTTATCGCTCTACTATGATTTTAATAGAATGTAAGCCTATGCGGCAGGCTCTTGCTATTTACTGTTTTACTCTGTACAGCACCATGTACATAGATGGTGCTATATAAATAAATAAATAAATAAATAATAATAATAATAATAATAATAATAATAATGGGTCAAGAGAATAGTGTTTTTGCATGTCCGTCCATGCATGCCCCAGCACATCCAAATGCACTAACTATGGCGGTTTCTACACCGGCCCAAAAATCTGGGCTGGTCACGGCCGAGTCCCTGTGCATCCAAATGATGCACAGGAACTCCCAGGGGCAAGGGGGGATGAGCATGGGTTTTCCCAGGGATAAATAATCCCTGGGAAAACCCAATTCTTCCCACGTTCTCGGGATCGTCCTGAGACCATGGGACGCGTGGACACCCATCCTGGCTTCTTCCCTCCTCCCCATGAGTAGCAGGGATCAGTAGAGGGAAGGAGCCAGGCTGAGAGGAATCGGGGGTGGGGTCAGGAGCAGGGTTGGGACTTTTTTTAAAAAAATCACTCTTAGCTGGAGTGCACGTGCACTCATCTTCTGGTTAAAAAATAAAATAAAAAAAATGGCAAGCACAAAATCTCTCCTTCTTCCCAGGATGTCACATCTGTTTGGACTAAGGGGAGGATCTCGTGAGCAGAATATCGTGAGATCCTCCCCCCTCCCTCCCTCTACACCCGTATGGTGTAGAAAGGGCCCTTATCAGTCTCTTTGAGCGTCAGGCATGCTGGATGAAACACCATGATGGATGAGATGGACGCTTGGTCCCATCCAGCATTCTGTTCACACAGTGGCCTATCAGCTGCCTATGGGAAGCCCAGAAGTAAGACATGACCTCGCAACCCATGTACATAAGCATGACGCTTTTGATACTGGTGGTAGCATACAGCCATCAGGACTAGTAGCCGTTGATGGCCTTATCCGCCCTATGAAATAGTACGTTGCACTCGAATCAGCTGACACACTTGCTAAGTGGAGATCAGGGATGAGCAATGTCTGGGGGGGTCAAGGGGACGCATTGCCTCCCACACCAGCGGCCGCACTCAACGCCCACTTCATTTGCTGCTGCTGCATTTGCCACGGCAATATTTGCACCAATTTAGCAGGGAAAAAATGATGTATGGGGAAGAATGTGTGCTTGGTTTCCAAGCAGAATCACACTCCTGGAAGGTTTCTTGGAATGCATTTCTACTTGGAAACAAGGCGCATGCTCCCTATGTGCCTTGTTTCTCTGCCACATTAGCACATTTTTGCCACAGTAGTGGTAAATTCATCAGTGGTAGCAGGGGAGCATGGCAGGTAGGTAGGTAGATGGAGTGTTTTCACAGACAAACACTTCACCTTTGCAGATGTCACTTCTGTTTTGGTCCTAAGTGTGCCCTGTCAAGAGCTCCCACCCCAAGCCTTAATGATAGATCAGAATAGTCAAACCACAGAATCACGCAGAACATTGTATTCTTTACCTCTCATCCTAAGCACGGGGCCTTCCATCCCTCTTGCCTCCTGAAGCTTTCCTTTATTGTATGTATTCAAAGCTGAGTAGCTCACCTTTCTACACAAAGTACATCCAAGTCATCTTACAATACTTAAAAGAGAATACAACACCACACAACGAGATGAATGGAAATTCAACAAAACATCGGACAGCAAAACAAGAGAAGAGGTAAAAGCAAGAACCTTGAAAGGCCTTAGCTGAAATGAGATCGGTTGGAATAAACCTAACTTAGGGCGCAATCCTACCAGGATAGTCATAAGCATCTGAACTCAGAAGCGAATGATTATCCAAAGCAGGATGCCCTGCAGTCTTTGGTAGACGTTCGATTTCAAGCATGTAGCCAGGGAGCTTTGGAGCGGGAGAGGAAAGGCCCTGCAGCACATAGGAAGTTGCATAATAGAACTTCCTTGGTCTCCTCCCCTTCCTTCCCTTTGGGCACACCCCCTTTTCGCCTTCTCCTCATTCCGTTCCCGAGTGCGGAGAAGGAGCCAGGGCGGAGAGAACCACTCCAGTTATGAGGTAGTTGGGCTGGGGCAGGGAGAGCGGTTCCCAGAAACTGAAATATCCTATGACCATCTAGTGGCCATAGGATTCCTCTCTTAAGTGTGCACTTTATTTATTTATTTACAATATTTATATACTGCTCCCCATTCAAAATTTCAGAGCGGTGAACAAGATAAAATAGAATAAAAACGGATTAAAAGTAGAGTTTTAAAAGACAGGAAGTGCAAAATAAGGGAAGACTTCCTGGAACAACGACCGGAGGAAGACAAAGTTGGCGCCTACCTGACCTCCAGAGGCAGGGAATTCCATAGGATGGGGGCCACCACATTGAAGGCTCTTCCCCTGGTGGACTCCAATTGGGCATTAGGTCCATGTGGAACCACCAGGAGCATGCCCTCAGATGACCTCAGTGGCTGGGCAGGTTGGTAAGGGAGAAGGCACTCTCTCAGGTATGCTGGTACCAAGTTGTGCACATTTTGATTGGTAATTTTCCTTTGGGGAATTCGTCTAAATGTTTGAAGGGGGGGACATGCTTCATGGTTAGCAGTGGCAGCTTCTTTTCATGCCACTTCCTCAATGGCAGCAGCAGAATTCCTGCTTGTAGCTGCCACCCCCCCCCCCCCGACAATTCTACCTTGGAAGACGCTACAATATAATGCAGCATGGTTCTAGGGGAATTGCTGTGCCAGTGGGGCATGGCATTCTTTCCTCCCAACGCTGCTGGAAGCAAGCTATGTGATGACATAATGCTATGGCATTGTGGGTAAAAAAAGACCTGGCAACAACAGCCGCACCATTGCTATGGCTTGTGATGTTGGGGTAGATGGGTGGAATGGGTGGTGGGAAGGAAAGAAAAGAATTCATTCCTGCTGCTACAGCTAACCAGTAACCCCCTGAACCATTCCTCTCCAATAGCCCCCCGTTTTTCACCTTCCCAGAATCCCCTCCCTAAACATTGAGCCAAATATTCTCAAGTGAGAACTTTTGTCTTGGCTGAAAAACACTTTGCCCGTTCGATTCTGGAATGGAACAGAGAGGCCCCTGAAATCCAGAGGGCACCACCATTGAGATGCCAGGGTCCATTTAGATTATGGAACGTTACACTGTTGCTCATGAAATAAATAAATAAATAAATAAATAAATAAATAAATAAATTAGAAACTGCATGAACGTCAGGCATTGTAAAGAACATTAGCCAGGACATAAATCAAGGCAGGATGTCAAGGTGTTGATGAGCAGGTTGATATAACCCTGTCAAAAGATGTCGGTTGGGCATCGGGGTTTTTTGAAACCATCTTTTCAAATCTGAATTCTGAGCGTGATTCAGGAAGGGGCAATTCACAGAACGTAAGAGATTGTCAACTTGGCCATTGTCCCATTAGAAGGCCATTATTTTCCATGTTAAAACTTCTGGTCATTCTTCCCCAGCCTGGTGCCCTCCAGTTGTTTTGGACTACAACGTTCAGCATGTAGTATTTTGTAGATAATTTATAGCAAGGAACTGGTGGCTCAGTGGTAGAGCACTTGTTTTGCATGCAGAAGGTCTCAGGTTCAATCTCTGCCATCTCCAGGAAGGGCTAGGAAGGTTCCTCACGGAAACCTGGGAGAGCTGCTGCCAGTCAGTGCTGGCAATACTGGGGTAGATGGATGAAGGATCTGACCCAGTATAAGGCAGCTTCCTACATTGCTGTGGTTGACCTTGGTGCATGAGAAGCTACCAGGGCCAGAGCCAGATCCCACTGGACTCCCGGCAGAGTGCTGGCGCTTGGCTCTCTTGGCTGCTGCCCTGTTGCTGAAGCCCCCCAGTGCTGCTGAAGGTCTCCTGTCCTGCCACCCTGCCCACTGCTGCCAATGCCTGCTTGCTGGCTGTAACCCGTCCTCTGCTTCTGCCACTACCACCACCAAAGCCGAATCATCGGCTGCTCAAGCCACCCTTCGAACCACTGGCTGCTAATATTGCCACCCCAGCCAGCCAGGGGAAGGCTATCAATGGCTACTAGCCCTGATGGTTGTGTGCTACCTCCAGTATCAGCTGCAGTAAGCCTGTGTGCACCAGTTGCTGGGGAACATAGGTGGGAGGGTGCTGTTGCACCATGTCCTGCTTGTTCATCCCTGGCCGATGGCTGGTTATCCTCTGTGTGAACAGAGTGCTGGACTAGATGGACCCTCGCTCTGATCCAGCATGGCCCTTCTTATGTTCTTATGAACATTATGTACATTGATGGTGCTATATAAATAAATAATAATAATAATAATAACATTCCCTCCATATTTTTTTTTCCTTACTGGGGGTGGCGTGAGGATATGCAGCAACTCCTCCTCCTTTTCAGCCCATTCCCTAGCAAAGCCTGCAGGCCCCGCACTGTGTGCAATTTGAAAACATTTCTTTTTAACGTTCCATTTTGAGTAGGAGCTACCTGAACCAATCAGATGCTGCCTTGGGGAGTGGACATGGCCAATGAGGGGGACAAAAGCAATGGAAAGACTGCCCTCTGCCCTCATTGGCCATGTCTTCTATCCTGCTCCCAAAGGCAGTGTCTGATTGGTTTGTGTTGCTGCTACACAAAATGGAACTAAAAATATATATTTATAATGAGACTCCATGGAGCCTGCAGGCTCAGCCAAGGCATTTCCTTTTGCTGGCTGGGTGGGCAAGTAAGAAGGATGAAGATGAGGATGACGGTAGGCTTGGGGGAGGGCAAGAATGGACCCTACTGAGCCTCTGGGCCCTCGGCATCTGCCTGCCTATGATGACCCCTGGCGCTGGAACTGCAAGCTCCACCGACTGAAATCCCTTCTTCTACAAAACAACCAAAGATACAAAATTATTAGCCTTTTTTGCACAGATGGGGGCATCTTTAGAATCCCCAGCTGTTTGCCAAATAAAGCAAATTCTGTAGGCATGATTTTCACAAGCGATGCTAAGAACACATGGAGACAGTGTGAAATTGTTTCCCCAGAAGCACTGCGAAGAACAGCACTCTGAACTAAATGCATGCCTTATTTAAGGTGGAGGGAAGATATAGGGGATGTGAGCACACAGTCCCCATTAAGTCAGAGTAAACCTTAAGGAATGAGTGCCATAAACCTTTAGAGGCCGTTCCTCACCAGGCCTGTAGCCAGGCTAAAATTCTGGGGGTGGGGGTGTGCCCAAAAAAGTTGGGGGGAAGTTCATCTCATCTGCAGACATTTAAAGACAAAAATTGTAAACTTTTTAATTATTTGTTTGTAAAAATAAAACATAATAGTAGGGGCAGAGGAAATTTAGCAGCCCCCCCCCAACCCACCTTTTGCTACAGGCTCATTTTTCACCCCCAATGCCTGGGCCCACTACACTGCACACTTTACAGTGTGTAACATCAGTTCGATGGCCATCTCTCTGCTGCAAAGCATCCTTTGGGAGCCTGCGGAGGGCCTGTGTCGTCTCTCCTTTGGGTAAAGATATCTGAGAGGGAAAAAACCTCTGGCAGCATCCAACAATGTCATTCCACAAACTCAAATGGTGATAGCAGAGCAGTGTGGTGTAGTGGCTAAAGTGGGAGTCAGAAAATCCAGGTTCTAGTCTCCACTCGGCCATGGAAACCCACTGGGTGACTATGGGCCAGTCACAGACTCTCAGCCCAACCTACCTCACAGGGTTGTTGTTGTGAGGATAAAGTGGAGAGGAGGAGGATTATGTACGCTGCCTTGGGTTCCTTCTAGGAAAAAAGGCAGGATATAAATGCAATAATAAATAAATAGGTACATCTTCTCATTGCATGACTTCCTGTGCAGCCGTGCTTGTGCAAACATAACTCCCATTGGGTTTTCCCTCCATAGTTTGGAACTTAGTTTCCACCAATATCATTTGCATAAGCGGAATGGCACAGCTGAATACTGCCCCTCGTGTCATTTATTTATTTATTTATAGGTCTGCCCTCTCCACCCACCATTTCTTGTTTTCCCAAGGGTCCATCTAGTTCAGCACTCTGTTCACATGGTGGCCAATCAGCTGTTGACCAGGGACCCACAAGCAGGACACAGTGCAACAGCACCCTTCCGCCCATGTTCCCCAGAAACTGGGGCATATAGGCTTGTGGCCTCTGATACTGGAGGTAGCACCTAGCCCTTAGGACTAATAGCCATTAGTAGCCTTCTCCTCTAGGAATTTATCCAGCCCCCTTTTAAAGCCATCCAAATTGGTGGCCGTCATTATGTCTTGTGATAAAAAAAATCCATAGTTTAATTATGCTCTGCTACAGTTCATAGGATTTATGCGATATTCCCCGTAACTGCCCTTACTTTTGTTCCCCAAACTATTTAATATTGCCATGGTGGCCATTACGAGGCTTGTTGAGCCCACGATCTGCATTGCATTCCTGCACCTAACCTGCACTGGGATATGACCCTAAAATACCCACGCTCTTAATCTGAACTGAAGCCACCATGGACAGACAACAAACAACCATGGTGACATCAGAGCAACGTAAAAACTTGCGATGAAATGACACATCGAAAAAGTGCAGCTTCGCAGGGGATTGTGTATGGCGGCTGCGAGGTGGCGGCTGTGTCGTATAAACAACAGGGCGCAACTGCGCAGCTACAATGGGATATACAGAGCATATAGAGAAAGCCGGCCTTGCTTTGAAGATAACTTCCAACATCCCTGGCAGGAACCCAGCAGGGGTGGGGGGTGGGGATGTATGTTTAGCAGATGCTTCACCAGCGAGACAAGGCCAAAGAACTGATAATTTCTTTTCTGTGAGTGGCCATTTGCCCACCACCTTCCCTGACGGGGGCAAAATTCAGAGAGGCTGCTCAATAATTTACATGCAACGCTCTATACGTCCAAGAATATACGTGATGCATTATTCTCCCATCTAGAACAAGCGAAATTGATTGTATACTATATCTTCCATTTGCTGCCTTTATCAGTATTTATAACTTTTGCTGAGTCCAAGGATCTGTTGAACCAAGCAGGCCATCCGTCAGCGTGCTGAATTGCGATTTTCATATATATATATATATATATATATATATATATATATATATATATATGCTATTTCAGCAGCCATCATTTAATCTTTACATCACCTACAGTATTTGGGCAACACCAAGCTTGTAAATATGAATTAGGAGCTGCAGCCACAACATAACCGTATGTGATCTATTTTGCCTTTGAGTAGCAAATCACCATTTGAATGGTCGGTTGTTTTATGAATGAAATGCAGAAGGGGACGGAGGGAGGGCCCAGCAGGTGTTTAATTATAGTGCTTGAACATTACTATATCTGTCGAGGACTCTGGGACATGAACAAGCAGCTTCCTGCTCTAATACCGGGGCCTTGCTTAAGTTAGTGAGTTATGATGTGGAGTCTGACCAACCTAATGAGGCTAATAGGGGAATAGCGTGTGTAACACCAGTCCCTGCGATTGGTAGCAAGGCTGATGTAAAGGGTAGGCCTGTTCAGGCACCTGACAAGGGCCCACACCCCATCAGGGGCACGCTGACAAGAGAGTCCTGGACTTGTTCCTCTTCTTCACCTCTGGCCCAGACATGGCCCCATTCAGAAGATGCCTTAAACCACGGCTTTAACCATGGTGGATAAAGCAAAAAGCCATGGTTTAAGCTGTCTTCTGAACGGGCCCAATGGTGGTGATGAGAAGGTGAGCAGTAGAGGCCATGGCCTACTTGCTCATTGGCTCTCTGCCTGTCAAGCGAGCAGATGGTAGCAATGATGAGAAAGAGGAGGAGGCGCAATACCAGCTGGTGGCCATATTGATGAAAAGGTAGGGTGACCATATGAAAAGGAGGACAGGGCTCCTGTATCTTTAACAGTTGTATTGAAAAGGAAATTTCAGCAGGTGTCATTTAAATATATGAAGAACCTGGTGAAATTCCCTCTTCATCACAACAGTTAAAGCTGCAGGTGTCCTGCCCTCTTTTAAATCTAGTCACTCTAGTATAGCTCCTGCAGCTTTAACTGTTGTGATGAAGAGGGAATTTCACCAGGTTCCCCATATATACAACTGACACCTGCTGAAATTCCCTTTTCTATGCAACTGTTAAAGATACAGGAGCCCTGTCCTCCTTTTCATATGGTCACCGTAGAGAAGGTAGTCTCGAGGGGGCCATTGAGGGTGTCCTGCCCAAGGGCCCTCTAATACATGGGCTGATTGGCTGGCGAATGCAGGCCAGGGTTTGCAGAACACCTAGTCATGTCACCCTCTGTAGACTTTAAAAATCCTGAAAGAAGTAGGGCACATAAACATGGAATCTCTTTTTGCCTAATCAATGGATTGTTGCCCTAATGTCTGTATAGCGTCTATGGATCTTAGGCTATGCCTTATCTTTATATATAAAATGCTTAGGTATGTTTCTGTAAAGGCTTCAGCTGATACAGGTTGCTAAACAACAGTAACAATGTGTAATGTCAGCTGATAAAGGTTGCTAAGCCCCTCGCTTGACTCCTCCGGGCTTTCCAAGGTAATCCTACCCCCCGTTCTGCCTCTTCGCTCCCCCCCCCACGAAGGGGGCAGCGCCACGGTCTGGAGTACGAGTGAGGCATGGCCGGGGCCCTTAGTGGCCGGATGGGAGGCCGCTCGCCTGCTGCGAGCTGAGGCCCCGGCCTACTCTCATGTGAGCTGGGCGGGCGGCCCAAGGCTGACAGGAACCCCAGGGAGAAGGTCCGGATCGTGAGCGAGGCACGGCCAGGGCCCTTCGTGGCCAGGTGGGAGGCCGCTCACCTTCTGTGAGCCCCGGCCCCGGCCTAATCTCATGCGAGCTGGGTGGGCGGCCCAAGGCTGACAGGAACCCTGGGGAGAGAGGGACACCTGCTCCCCTCCCCCCCGACCTCCCTGCCCCCCAGGTCTGCCAGACGGCGCTGTATCGGCAGCCTCCAAGCAGCCCGTGCCCCCGCGATGACATTTAATTAATAAACTTTAAGATATGCTACAACGGCGTATATTACACCAGGTATAGCTAGTTCAGAAAAAAAAAAGGTTTGGGTTTATTGGACTCCACAGTACCTTTTTAATGAGGGGTTGTCTAACTTGCATAATTGTTGGAGATGCAATGCCACAATGCCTCTTTAACACACATATTTTGGCAATGCCCATCAGTTGCCCCCTTTTGGGAGGAGGTTATAATAAGGATAAACTTTGTACTGCAACAATCTTTAATATGGAACTATGTGCATGTCCTCCTAAACTACCTACTGGCTTCTTGGAAGTTAACACAGGGTCAGCGCAAATGGAATTTCAGAGCCCTTATGACAGCTAACAGACTCAGGCCAGATCTAGCAGGATATGACACTTTGAAAATGGTTTGAAAACTGTAGATGGAATGTGTCCTACTGTTATAAACCGTTTTAAAGCAGTAGTGTAGATCCTGCCTAATACTATCACGTTGAAAAGATAATTGCTCACCTCCCATATTGTAATGGACTGACGACTTAACAACACTTTCAACATTTGAATGGGTGTTATATCCAGAATAGATGGATATTGCATTTAACCTGTTTTTATGCTTTTTATTGTTTTAAATTTGGTATATTTGTTTTTAATGTTCCGTGTTTTAATCTTTGTAAACTGCCCAGAGAGCTTTGGCTATGGGGTGATATATTAATGTAAATAATAATAATAATAATAATAATAATAATAATAATAATAATATAATTATATAGACGTGATTTGCAAGTGGATTAATTGGTCTGTTTTCCTTAAAACCTATGCATAACTCACTTTTTTTGGGGGGGGGATGGTATATCTGATGAAAAAAATGATGATATTCCTACGTATGCAATATTTCTTTGTTTTTCATTTTCATGATTTATTTTTGTTCTGTTTTGTTAAATTCACAATAAAAAAGAGGGGGGGGGAAGTACTAAAACCAACCCCACAAAAAAAGGAGTCTTTCACACTGCCCATTTTTAGATGCTCTATGCAAACTTGGGCTGGTTCTGATTGAAACCCAGAGTGGATTCACCACCCCACTGATATAGGAGCCACCGGCTTCCATTGGTTGGCCTAGATGACCTTTAAGGTCCCTTCCAGCTCTATAGTTCTATGAAGGCGCAGGGCCAGCAGACACAATCCTGCCATCATCCAGACATCCATTCACACTGGCATGGTCATGTGAACAGTGTTTATGACTATTGCATAGATAAATGATATAAAAAGCAATAAAACACTTCAATTTTCCAAAGACTTAAAGAATTATTTGTGTGTGTGTGTGTGTGTGTGTGTGTGTGTGTGTGTGGAGCAGGTGTTGAGTTGCATTCCAATCCTTTCTAGATGGGGCTTGCTCAAATTATTATTATTATTATTATTATTATTATTATTTTATTAATTTATAGATTCAGTTAATAGATGCTAGCAGACCGAAAAGGCGCATCACTGCGTATCTGCCTTGCATATATGGATCTCTGGGCTTTTTGCTTATTGCTATTTGCTCTGCTTAAAAGAAAAGAAGATTGAACGTTAAATAAATAAATAAATTTAAAGGAGCTGAAGGTCATCTATACAGTTGTCTCAATCGCAATCTGTGCGACTTTAACCCTGTGGAGGAAAAGTAATTACCCTTTGGCTTTTGGTGACCTCAACTAACCTTTGCTTGAAGGACCAGAGAAAATAAAAGGCCGGCCATTCGGCTGCCCTTTGCTGCCCCACGGTTAACCCTCTCCCGGACTGAACCCCCCCCCCAACCCCCCGCAACAATAGGATGTGGAAATGTTACCATGGAAATATCATTGGAAGAAGAAACCCAAAAAATCCATTACAATTAATAGTACTTTATTGGGTGACGCCTCTACGGCCATTAAATCCATACAAGTTGCTTTAGTCTTAATATCAGGAGGGGGCGGGGGAGAAGGAGAGAGGAGAAAAGAGAGTTAGAAAATAGAGCAGGAATAAAACGGAGCCCAATATATATATATATATATATATATATATATATATATATATATATATATTGGTGGGGGGGGGGCTGTTTAAAATTCTTGTGCCGTTGTGTTGACAGAGCTGGGATTGTTTGCCCGAGATAAAAGGACTAAGAGAACCTTGCAACACACTGAAGAAAGAACGACTATAACTGACCAGCAATTACAGTACACCAAAGTTATGGCTTCTGCCTGTTTTTACGATTTAGGGAATAAAAGTGGAATAACAACAGTCTGCTCTTAAGAACGGAGCGAAGGTTGTCTCGAACATCTTTTCCTGTTCATACACTTCACCCCACAGTCAGGTTGTCCAGTGGAGATTAGATACCAGCTATTTGGAAATTATCTCTACATTAAGAGATTGCCTCCATGTTTGTGTACGACCGGTGATCTCTGCATGTGTGTTGTTTTGTACGGCTGTATTTGTGTTGGCTTAACTCTTCAGCGTGGGAAATAATAGCAAATGGCTCGATTCCAGGCAATCCCTTTAGACATACTCAAAGGGGAACTTGCCTCGCCTGGTGACATAGAATTGCCAACTGATGGGAATTTCATTTGACCCACATTGTTAAGTGAATAAACCTTATTTGCACTTCCCAAACTAGTATAAGGATCAGAATATGGTTATCCTTTGGATTCCCCACATCTCTGAACGTTGTGATGCAGTCCTCAGCACAAAAGTTGCATATCAGGACAGATAAAAGGAAGGACTTCTTCACACAGTGCAGTGTGTGAAGGTATAGTGACAGTCACCAATTTGGAAGGCTTTAAAAGGGGGCCAGATAAATTCCTGCAGGAGAAGGCTATCAATGCCTACTGGACTTGATGGTTATGTGCTACCGCCAGTACCAGAGGCAGTAAGCCTATATATATACACCAGTTGCTGGGGAACATGGGTGGAAGGGTGCTGTTGTACCATGTTCTGCTTGTGGGTCCCTGGTCAACAGCTGGTTGGCCACACGGTTGTTGTTATTTATTTATTTATTACATTTATATCCCACCTTTTTTCCTCCAAGGAACCTAAGGCGGTGTACATAATCTTTCTCCTCTCCATGTTATCCTCACAACAACAACCCTGTGAGGTAGGTCTGTGGCTGGCCCAAAGTCACCCAGTGGGTTTCCATGGCCGAGCGGGGATTAGAACCCGGATCTCCTGACTCCCAGTCCAACACCTTAGCCACTACACCACACTGGCTCTTTATGAGGATAAAATGGAACAGAGGAGGATTTTGTATGCTATATTGGGTTCCTTGGAGGAAATAAGGCAATAAATGCAATAAAATGAATAAATAAATATAGGATTTTCTATTACCTGGAAAGCCTTTTCTAGTCTAAGACTTTTCCATTGCTAATTCGAATGAACATGCCGAGGAGCTAAGCTCTTGCAAGAAGCTCTGCTTTCATATAGCGGCTTAGCTCTTGCATCTAGAGAGGTTTCTTTTTAAATAGCCAATAACATTGTGTTGGAAACAATGATGAAGAAATAAACTCTGTAGCAGTGGAGATCAAAGTGACCCAAGAAAATCATGAAATACGCATCACTGGATGTTAGATTGGATTTATAAAGTAGCTTATATAGCTGTAACTTTAGAAAGACATGTGTACAATATAGCAAAATTCTCTCTCTCTCTCTCTCTCTCTCTCTCTCTCTCTCTCTCTCTCTCTCTCTGAGCCCTTTTGTTCTAAGATTCTCCAGTCAGCATCTACCTATAGGATAGGTAAATTCAGACCAAAAACAGCTAAACCTATGAGCAATGCAATAGTTCAGATCCTACTTTCTCCTACCACTATAAATGGAAGTGGGTTCTTGTTCAATCAGGACCTTATATAACTAGACAACACAGCTCACCAGCCATGCATTGTGAGCTACCAGCTGCATTAACAACCCTCTCATTTTGAAGGCACAGGAGGATCCAACATTATTATTATTATTATTATTATTTATTTATATAGCACCATCAATGTACATGGTGCTTGGCTGGTGGACTCCATTCATGTTGATGGATCCAAAGTTGCACTCACTTGGTGTAGATCAGCGGTGTTTTTCAGCTCCAGGGGCTGAATTCAGTATCAGAGAAGCTCTCTGGGGCTGCATTCCAGCAGTGGGTGGGGCTGAAGGCAAAAGGGGGGGTGGCCAAGGACAAAGGAGGTGCAGCCAAAATACCAGACATACAACCATAATTTAGCGTGTAGCTCTTACTGCCAGTAACTAAGCCTTAGGAGAGGCATTTCAGTGTTTCAGAATGGGAAATGTCCAAACAACTGGTGGTTGGGTTGGGGAGGGGAAAGGGGGTGTGGCCTCTGAGGAATCCCAAACAACCAGACTGGGATTCCAGGTGGTCTAGATTTGGCCCAGAGACTAGGGGTTCTGCATCCCTGGTCTAGACTGAACAATAAAGAATGAATTCTAGTTCCTGAAGTAACTTACTTCCTTTGGTGGTGCAGTCCAGAGATGCTCTTACCAGTTTCAGTTACTTCGGGGCAGCATCCTTTTTACTTTCGATTGCCGGATTGCTTGAACCAGACTCCCTTCATGTTAATCCAATATCTCCACAGAATTCAGGTGGTCCAAGGAAATGGCTCCTTGTGGCTGGAACCTGGAACCCGAGAGGAGGTTGTTGATGAGGTTGCCAAGGTTCTTCCATCTCTGCATCTTCGAAAAAGGAACAATAACAAGGAAAAATATTATTTGGGCCAGTCCTTTTACAACTTCATTGGCTGCCAGTCCAGGTCCGGGCCTGATTCAAAGTGCTGGTATTGACATTCAAAGCCCCAGGTTATTTGAAGGAACGCCTTCTCCCATATGTACCTGCCCGGACCTTAAGAACATCGACAGGGGCCCTTCTCTGTGAGCCCCTGCCAAAGGAAGTGAGGCAGTTGGCTACTAGGAGGAGGGCCTTCTCCGCTGTGGCACCCCGGCTGTGGAATGAGCTCCCCAGAGAGGTCCGCCTGGCGCCTACACTGTACTCCTTTCGTCGCCAGCTGAAGACCTTTTTATTCTCTCAGTATTTTAACACTTAATTTTAACTTAAATTTAAATTTTAATCTTATATCAATTTTTGCTGCGTGGTTTTATCCTGGTTGTGCTTTTTATACTGTATTTTGTATTTGTGTTTTTAAACTGTTGGTTGTTTTATTATGGTTTTAATTTTTGTGAACTGCCCAGAGAGCTTTGGCTATTGGGCGGTATAAAAATGTAATAAATAAATAAATAAATAAATAAATAAATACACTTGGTTCCTGGGCGATGCCTAAAGGCAGAACCCTCAAACCCAGGGAGTGAGGTCTAGGATGGGAGATGTCCAGAGCTTGTCTGGAAGTGGAGGTAGGGATGGAGCCCAGAAATATTTCAGTAGTTCCTGGGGCAGGGCAGAGCATTTTGGACTAGGGCCACAGCTAGACCTAAGGTTTATCCTGGGATCATCCAGGGTTTGCCCCTGCCTGAGCACTGGATCCCCTGTGTGTCACCTATATGAACAGGTTTGACCCCTGGATGATCCAGGGATAAACCTTAGGTCTAGCTCTGGCCTAAGTCTAATAATGACATCAGATGAATACCCTTTTAAACATATATATTTTATAATAGAAGGTTATATTTGTTATTTTCTTGTTCTTATATGCATTATAAAACTTTACATGACCGCGGAGACCTGTCGTGTAAAGTTTTATAACGCATATAAGAACAAGAAAAATAACAAATAAAACCTTATATGTTTAAAAGGGTATTCATCTGATCTCGTTATTAGCACTGTGTCATGTTAAATAATTGTGACTTTGATTTTGTATATTGTATATGGAAATAATATTTATTGTAAAGTGACTACCATTTAGGAGCACCTTTTTTGCACAGTTTTGTTGGACAAATGGTAGTTGGCCATTAATGACCGTGCAGCTGATATGCATCAGTTATATATTGTAAATAAATAAGGTTATTTGTTACTATTCATCACTGGATGTATATTGTGCAGATTTAAAAGAGGGCAGGGCATCTGCAGCTTTAACTGGTGTGATGAAGAGGAAATTTCCACAGGTTCCCCATGTATACAAATGACACCTGCAGAAATTCCCTTTTCAATACAACTGTTAAAGATACAGGAGCCCTGTCCTCCTTTTCATATGGTTACCTTAGTAGGGAATCCCCTGAGTATGTAGAAACCACTGCCTTTGGGGTGTGTATAGTGGTGGTGCCATTTTATTTATTTATTTATTTATTTATTTATTTATTTATTTATTTATTTATTTATTACATTTTTATACCGCCCAATAGCCGAAGCTCTCTGGGCGGTTCACATTTCACTTGCAAACTGATAGGCATGTAGCTACCTGAGTTAAAGCTCCATCCGACGAGCGTTTTATTGCACGCTCATTACTGGGCACTCACAGAGGTCCCTCAAATGACGTTGTCTGCCTCCTGCGTGCCTTCCGCCCCTTCTGGCCTTCCTTGTGTGACAAAATAACCCCTAATTAAGTCCGAAGTTTTTTTAAACTCGAAATTGCTGCTCTCTCCTGTTGTGTGCAGGAGAAGTCGCGCCATTAGAACAGCGGGCTGATTGGGCCTTGTGTTCGTTGTTTACTTCCTCTTTTGAAAGAGGAGGCCCTCTCCTTGTCCCATCATAGCGAATGAAAATACGGGTGGAAAAGCGACGGTAGGGAGCGTGTTAAGCCCCGGTGTGATGGAGCTTTTAGAGGGAACAAATGAAAGCTGCAACAGAATGTTCCAAAGTTTGAATGTTCAAAGTTCCATCCAATTACGCCTTCTTTCTGGGTACTCCATTCCATTGTCCTTCTCTATGGTTCCCCCCACTCCCCCCAAAGCCAACAGATGCTCAGCATTCAGTGCCATTCTGTCAATCCTTTTGGGGCTGTTTTGTGGGGCTTTTTTGTTATTGGCCCTAGATGTTTCCCCCCTAAAGATTTTTCTACTTCTGCAAACTTTGGTATCCCAAGAGTATTGATACCTCCCTATTGTTTCTCTGTCATAGCTCATGAGTTTGCATATATATGGGACCCACATCAAATGTTACAGTGTGGTGTGCTCCTATTCAGGGTTCCAGCCAGCCAGTCTGCTATGCCCTCTTCAGGGCACTCCATTACATTCTTTCTCCCCCCAGTTTGCTGTCCCCCACACAACAGTCAGTCTGCATTTTGTCGCCACTAAGCATGTTCAGTACTCATTGGTTTGTCTTGGTCCTCACTTTGTTTCCCTCCCGAAAAAGATTTGAGGTTCTTGGAGTTCCCTTGAGCCTGCTGATTCCTCTCTCTTGTCTCTGTGTCGGTGCTGTTTTGGTTACATTGGGACCGACCCTTGGCGTTGATCCCAATGTAGTATTTAGGATTATTTCATATCTAGGAACATATCATATTGTCCTAGGCAATTTCACAAAACACATCTTTACGGGAAAGAATACTACAGGTCAAAAAGCATCTGTCTGGAGTGTGGAGAGCTTCATTCAAAGTTTTAGAGATATGCGTCCAATTCTCCAGTAGACCACAGACAGGATTATTTGAATAATGCTTGTTCATTACTGTTGTGAAGTTTTGAAGACACACATCTGTTTTCCAGCAAACTACAGACATCTAGCAGATCTGTGGATTCTTTTCCTGGACTTGAGCTGTACAAATGGCTGAGATTTATATATTGCAATATGTTTGTGGTTGCATTATGTAAATCGATACGCTCATCTTTCCTTTCGTAGTGGAAAGTGAATTAAATACATTATTAACATAAAACAAAGTGAATGAGGAAGTAGCAGCAAAGCAAAATAATAAAACGAAACTTGGTGGTCATGCTGCTGTGTGGCCTTTCCAAGTATAGAGCAAAATGTCTCAAAAACATTTTTTTCCTCTTTGAATCATATTTCACATTTGAACAAATTAATTTTAAAAAAAGTTCATTTATGTTTCCCCAATTTTGATACAAAAATGTCTAACCAGCAGTTTGTTGTCCCTATAGCATCCATAATATAGAACAACACACACCATTTTATCCTGTTTCAGCACAGTCATTTTAGTCCAAATGAACAGTATAATGCAAATGACCCATCTCCCCATTGTCCAGTAGTATTTGTTATGAGATTTCCAATAACATTCTGCCCCTGTTTGAAGAATGATTGGCAAGAACTGCTTTTGAATATTATAAAGGTTTCAAGAGAATAAACGGATATAGCTCAGCAGTAAGCTGTTCATAAATGCATAAGTACCACTGCTAGCCTTACTTTGTGGCAAACTCTATGGCTGAAAAACACACCCCATGACCTGAGTATTCCGTTCTCAGCAATATATATATAAATATACAGACCCAAAACAGCATAGCTTTTACCAAATTGTAAATGCCGACCGGACATGATATTATTTTAGCGTAGAAGATGCAATGTGAAGGAAAAAAACACCCCATCTTATGAAGCAGGTCATCGACACAGTTCAAAGTCTTAGGCACTGATCCTAAACAGTCAGTTATATTGCAATCAAACCGGACTTGCTCCTAAGTAAATGCCTGTCACTCAGGTGGCACCAGAGACAGAAAGAAACAGTTCAAACAGACGTTCAGTTTACCAAGCCTGAATCCTGCATTCGAAGAAACCAATTCCTCCTGGTTGGTTGGTTGGTTTTCTGGAATTGACAATAATACCAGCTGGCTCAAAGTTACCATAACCTGCTAGATAAGATCTCAACACTGCTGCCTCTCCTGGCAATTTAATTTTTGAAAAACTACCCCACAAAAACTCTTAGCATACGGTAGTTTTGACTGGTAAGCTCTTTTCCTGTTCCAGCTCTCCCCCCTCCCCACCCCACTCTCTGTGTAGTGTTGAGACGGCACATTAAAAATAAATAAATAAATTGGTGGATAATTGGAGCCTCTTTAATCTTAGTCATGCAGAGCCTATCCGATCCGGTAAATGTTAAGGAGCGGACACGTACCTGGGAGAGCCAAAGGACTCCAGCGATCCTCCTTCGCCGTCTTCGTCTGCTTTCTGGACTGTACCTGTAGTGTGAGACATATTGTCATCTGGAGTCCAGGCAAGAAGAAAAGCTGATCCATGCGACATTCCACACGTTGTTCTTTCACCTACGTCCCGCGGTGCTAGAGAAAAGGGGGTTATTGCTGCAGGAGGAAAAAAAGAGAGAAGACAGAGAGAGATTGCTGGCCATACAGTAGGAATAATCACTGCAGTCCGGTTCACTCACACCTCTCTCTCTTTCTCTCTCCTCTCTCTCTCCCTCTCTCTCTGTACAAGGCCCTAGATGATTCTGACTGCATCCTTCCATCCATAAATCATTCCCCTTATTCTATTGGTTACATGCTACATGGCAAGTATTGATTTTTTCCGTTGCCTCATCACTGGAGGACCCATGGTTTTTGTGAGCCTGTATGCACACCGATACACGCAGGCACACACACAATGTATTTATATACCGTGCGAGGGTGCATTTGCACATATACGCGCATAAGTGAGCATGCACATAGGCTTTCCTCCGCCACATATATGTGCATTATTACCAGAAGCCTTTCTGTTTGTGTTTTTTTTTTAAAAAACAAATAAAATAAAATGCATGAACGGCATCACACACATTTCTGAATGGCCAGAAGCGAGAAGTCGATCAACTTTGCTTGCCGGCGCTGCAGGATCAAACGGTTCCCCCAATGCAATGCAGAAAGAACTGGCCAGGATGGGACGGCAAGCAGGGAAATCCAAAGCCTGGGATGCTTTAATGGGAAGGGCAAAGCGAACACTCAACAGTAGAGCTTGTGCGTTGGGTGGAATTGGAGATCACAGCAGATGTGAGGCTGCCGCAGGAAACAGCAGCTCTGCGTCAATTTCCCCCTCTCTTGTCCAATATCTAGGACAAAGGTGCTGAGGCACTTTCAGCCTGAGGACCATATTCCTTTTGGGCAAAGCTCTCAGGGGCCATAATCCTGTGGTGGGTGGGGCCAAAGGTAAAAGGGGCTGGACCAAGATCAAAGGGGCGGGCCAAAATACCCCCAAATCCATCTGATTTTATCTTAAAGTTTCTAATGTCAGTAAGTTAGCCTCAGCAGAAGCATTTTAGTATAGGCGTGAGCAGCATGTTTCATGAGAGTGTGCACCTGGGGAATTCTTATTCTTTTAGAGGTGAACATTTATTGAATACTCAGTCCTAAGTATCATAAGCTCCAGCAGAGGCCTAGTGGCTGAGGGGGTGTGGCTCCTGGAAGAGAGATTCCTTTTCTTTCCTGCTGCTGGAAGCAACAATGCGCTCTCAGGTGCAGCGGTTCTTCAGTGCAGTGGCAGAGCCGCTGGAGGGCAGCCAGAGAACCATTCCCACTGCGTCTGGATCCCCCTTTAGATCCCTACTCAATGCCCCCCTTAGTTGGCGCTTATTGCTCAAGACTTTAGGGTGTTCCTGGGCACACCAGGCACACCCCTTGTGCACGCCTATGCATTTCAGCCTTTGTGTGCTATCTCCAGTATTCGAGGCAGTAAGTCTGTGTGCACCAGTTGCTGGGGAACATGGGTGGGAGGGTGCTGTTGCACCATGTCTTGCTTGTTCATCCCTGGCCGATGGCTGGTTGACCGCTGTGTGAACAGAGTGCTGGACTAGATGGACCCACGGTCTGGTCCAGCATGGCACGTCTTATGGTCTTAGAATGGGAAAAAGTGCAAAAGCCAAGGAACCAACAAATGATTGGTGGTTGGGAAGAAGTGGGCAGGTCCAGGGGTGTGGTCTTCTAGGGAACTCCAGAGGACATGATAGGGATTCTAGACAGGCCAGATGTGGCCTTATTTATTTATTTTATTTATTTATGTATTTATTGCATTTCTATACTGCCCAATAGCCAGAGCTCTCTGGGCAGTTTACAAATTTAAGACAATTCAAGAAGTATAAAACTATAATATAAAACACAATATAAAAGCTCAACCAGATAAAAACAGCAGCGATGCAAAATTACAAATTTAAAACACCAAGTTAAAATTTATTTATAGACTGTTAAAATACTGGGAAAATAAAAAAGGTCTTCACCTGGCGTCTAAAGGCATATAATGTAGGTGCCAAGCGAACCTCCTTAGGGAGCTCATTCCACAGCCGGGGTGTCACAGCAGAGAAGGCCCTCCTTCTGGTAGCCACCTGCCTCTCTTCCTTTGGCAGGGGCTCAACCTTCAGGCCTGAGGTTGAACACCCCTGATTTAGTGAAACTAGGGTGACCATATTTTGGAAACCAAAAAGGAGGACAAAATGGCTGCCCTCAGGAGGCGTGGCCACCCCAACATGCCCACCCCCAGGGCGGTGCCAACTCAACATGTCCGGCCCCCAAGGGGGCGTGGCCTCGGTCACATTTATTTATTTATTACATTTTTAAACTGCCCAACAGCCGAAGCTCTCTGGGCGGTTCACAGAAAGTAACTGATAGCAACCAATGAGTAGCAAAGGCACACAACTACTATAATAATATACTAAATACTAAAAAAAGGAACTTACACTTATATAAAACCATTTCTTTATTTTTTATAACATAATAAACAACCACAACAGTCATAGTACTAGGGTGACCATATTTGGGAAACCAAAAAAGAGGACACCTAGTGTGTGTGTGTGTGTGTGGGGGAAGCAGCTTTCTGAGTCCTGCAGAAAGTACGTTATTCCCCCGCCACCTTAAAGAACCCGATTGGAGTGGAGGAGGGGAAAGGATTTCATTCTGCACCACCACCATCCACTCCAATTGGGGCCTTTTCTATAATGTCCACGAATGACCCATTTTCCCCTTTAAGACCTCAATTGGAGCTCAGGGTGCTCGGGGGAACGATGTGCCTCAAGAAAGCATGTCATTCCCTCCTGCCATGCTAATGGCAGCCTTAAAGGGGAAGGTGTGTCATTCCAGGACATTATTGAAAATTATAGAAAATCCCCCCTGACACCATGGAAAGAACAAAAACCAGGACAAATCTGGGGAAATCCTGACAGTTGGTCACCCTAGTGAAACGCACCGCATCATGTGATGTGTCACGAGATTCCCTGCCCTTGCTGGTAGCAACTGCTCAACCGGAGGCTGGGGAAACTCAACGCATGGTGATGTAAGCCGCATCTTGCCATCTGGGTGCTTCCAGACAGACAAGTCCTGGCGCTACCAGCGAAAAGACACTGTGCAGCTATTCCATCATTTCCTCCTTAACAGAAGTGGTGGGAAAAACACAGGAGGGTTACAAATAGGAGATGACGATGTCTGGACCCCCTGTAAAATGTTGAGTTTGATGTCAAGGCAACTGAGCAATAAAAGCTACATCTGGAATCACCCCAAGTCTCAGCAGCCATTCCAGGGGAGAGTAGAAGAAGAAGGTGCAGGGCTGCCAATCCTTAAACTTTGGCTTCTCTAGTTCAGGCCCCAGATCTAAGGCCGCAGCTAGACCTAAGGTTTATCCCTGGATCATCCAGGGGTCAAACCTGTTCATCTAGGTGACACACAGGGGATCCAGTGCTCAGGCAGGGGCGAACCCAGGATGATCCCAGGATAAACCTTAGGTCTAGCTGTGGCCTATGAAGATCCTGGCTTGGGTAGTGGGGTCAGGTGGAATATACAGTAATGGCTTGGTGAAAACAGAACATTTGACGTGGCAGAAGGCTGCTTTTATATTCCAAGCTGCAATCCTATGCATGTTTAGACAGAAAATAGTCCTACAACTCCCAGCATTCCCTAGCCAGCCATGTTAGCTGGGGAATGTTGGGAGTTGTAGAATCCCCCCCCCATCTAAACATGCACAGTGTTACACCCTTACAGACCTTGTCCTTTCTTAAAACATGCAAATTTCTCTCTTTGTTATAAAGTTACAGAGACAAACCTCCTGTGCATTGAGCACTTTTTGCTCAATGCACGTTTAATATCTTGCACTTTTACTTACATATAACTTGTTGTGGGAAGGAACATAGCTCTATGACAGGCACCATTACAGAGGGGTGAATCTGTTCATTTTGCCTTCTCCTGCATTCAGATTTCTGAATTCCCCCAGTTCTTCCTTTCCTGAATATGAAGAACTTTGTGAATTTTGTTAAATTCTGATCGAAAATGAACTGAAATGAAATCCTCCCCATTTACATAGGCCAAATTCAATAGATACAGCTATTTCCCTCATGGTGAAGACTATGTTTTTTGTGAACCGCCCAGAGAGCTTCGGCTATTGGGCGGTATAGAAATGTAATAAATAAATAAATAAATAAATAAATAAATAAATAAATAAATAAATAAAATGTTTACCTGCCTGCTGCATAGCTGTTAAAGATGAGAAGCCTGTCAGGAAAAAGAAAAGTGGTAGCAACCCTAATTCTATACCGCAAACCTGGCTGGAATTTGAATGCAGACTGTAAGAGCAAAGCCTTAGTATTTTTAAAATCTCAAGTTCTTTTTGTCCTGAATATTTATTTATTTATTTAAAACATGTCCTGGCCGCCTTTCAGGGTAGAAGCCCTCGCAAGGCAGCTGACAACAATAAACAGTTAAAATATTAAAAGCAACGAAAACATAAACACAATGGAATATCAATAAAAACAATAAAAGCTAACAATAAAACTAGCAACAACAATGGCAGTTGCAGTAGTCCTATCATGAGATGGCCGTGGTAAAATAATATGTTTTCATGTTTTCAACATGCCTTCTTAAAAGCCTGCAATGACGGAGCATGGTGGACCTCTGATGGCAGCTTGTTTCAAAGGGGTGGGGCAATTGCAGATAAGGCCCTATGGAGAACTTTGCGAATTTTGGGAGATTCTTGCCAAAGCCAAACTGAAAGAAAATTCTCACCCATCCCTTGGCAAAGGGCACCCTTTGTCGAGGGTGCCCTTTGAAGATCTGAGGCTCAATGACTGGCACCTCAAGCTAAAAGAATCAGGTGGGAGGTGATAGAAACCCTGGAGAGCTACTGCCTCATGGAAAAATAGTCTGACCTGATTCTATAGCAGCTTCTTATGTTCCCTTCCACTTCTGGGGCTAGCTAATGCTAAATACTGTCATATCTATGAGAGAAAAGTTATCTGAGGATGTGCAGAGTGTACCTTTCCTGAATGTTAGAGCAGTATGACAATGGAACCAGTTACCTAGGGAGTTTGTGGGCTCTCCCACACCAGAGGGCTTCAAGAGGCAGCTGGACAACCATCTGTCAGGGATGCTTTAGGGTGGATTCCTGCATTGAGCAGGGGGTTGGATTTGATGGCCTTATAGGTCCATTCCAACTCTTCTATTCTATGATTCTATGACTTCTTTTCTGTCTAAACATGCATAGGATTGCACCCTCATCTGGAAGCAACTTTAATCAGCTTTTCTTCTCCCTTCGTTCCTTATTTCCTTTTGCTTCCATAGCAATCCCTTTGTCTGAGGAGGGAATCTTCAAATTTGCTTCGAACTTCACTTGAGGTGAAATTGGAAGGCACCCTAAATATGAAGAGACATCCCCTCTAACCCTTTTGAATTTTCACTGAACTGCCCCAAAGTCTTCTACCTTCCCTCAAATTTCCTCAGATATTTCATCGGAAGAGGAATGCCTAAGATGTCATCAACTTTCATTTAAGGCAACATTTTTGGTGGCAACCCAGAATAAAACCTCCATTGCTCATCATTTCCTTGGTGGGAATTTACTGCCAACAGTATATGATAGAAGCTAAGCAATTTACATGATAATCTTTGAATTATCACAACAGCGAACAACACAAGTTACACCAGAGGTGTAAGCTATTTTAGTAGTAATTTTCTTTCTGTGGATAATTCTAGAAACCATCGTTCTGTGAGGGGACTATGGAGATCTCAGAGACAATGCATGAGAATTTATTCTCATGAAAATATAACTCCCAGGATTCTTTGGGGGAAGTGATGATAGTTAAACTGGGATAAAATTGATATAGGTTGTAGTGGATGTGTTCTGTGTAAGATATTCATAATCATCTTTGTAGGATGATGGTGATGATCAAATTACATTTCTATACCACCCCATAGCTGAAGCTCACAAAGATTAAAAACCATTAAAATACATTATATAAAGGGGAGAACCATTTACATAAACCATTTACTCAGACAACCTATTTCTAAAAACAATTGCTATGTTCTTTGCCTCCTATTCCAAACATTACCGTGAAGAGCTAGCAGCAATTCCAGTGGACAAGAGCCCTTTTTATGCATTCATTGTGGAGGCAATGTATCCATACTGGGGGAGATGGGACCTCAGCAGCAGCTGACTCCACCCTTGATCTACCCATGTTCACTAGAACATCTGAAGAAGTCTCAAAAGGCAGGGTTGCTGATTATATGGAGAGAGCCGTCTGGGCACAGAGGTTCTCTTCAGAAGAACCCATGTTAGACTGGGTGCAGAACCTGCTCACACCTCCCCCCATCTTTGTTCTATCTGAAACAAACTTGCAAAGAGCTCAGGCTGTCCTTCCCCACAATTGGCATGAGGAAGTCGAGGCTGGAGGCTCTGATGTCAGTGACGTGGTGAATCCGCTCTGGGTTTTAGTCAGAACAAGTCAGAACTCTAAAGGAACTCCCCAAGGTGCTGAACCCTAGCCCCCAAATATGTCTGGCTTCTTGGATAGCTCATTTAGAGTTCTGATTCGTTCTGACAGAAACATGGAACGGATTCATCACCCCACTGACATCAGACCCACCACCCTCCACTGGCATAAGGTAAGATCTATGGGAGAGGTGAGCAACATGACCCTGCTGCCCCACTGAATTCAGAGTGAACCTCCCCCCAAATAAAATAAATGACATCCATAGCCATTTGAGAATGCCAACAGAGTTATATATAGCTTTACAAGGAAGCTTGATATTACCCTTTTGTTGCTCCGTAGCAGTGAAGTTTGCCATTTTTTCCTTTAAAAAAACATCTTACTCTTTTTTAATGGGTTACCCCACAGACTGCAACCCATGGGGGGGGGGAAAGGAATTCTAGGGGTGGGATGGTCCCTGGATCTCCCAAAGTTGCTCACCCCGATCTAGGGAAAGGATCCTCCTTGGTTGCGTTCATACAGCTGAATGTTGTGCTACACATTCTACCATTTCATGTCCAGTAAAACCTCCCCCCGCAAGGCAAAATCATTTGCATTCAGATGGGCTTTTCACTTTTAAGCTGACTTGTTTGCCTAAGTAGGTTTTAACCACTGGGTTCTGGTTTTTTAATGCGCTTTTAATTGATTTGGTTTTTTTTTAAAAAAATACTTTAATTATAATTTTTCATTTTATTATTGCTAGCTTCCGTGAGTGGTATTTTTTAGAGGAAAGGTATGACCTAAATTTAAGACCTGCCAGTCTTCATAAGGTCTCTGGATGTCGCTGAAACAACAGCTCTTCTAGAGTGAGTTCCAGTCAGTATAGCTCTGCTTCATCAGACTTAACTGTGCCTTGCCCATCTAGTAAATGCTTCAGATTAGCTCCCCTGGGAACTTTGAGCTGAGCTATACAGGACAGTTAAGGAGGCACAGACATGGTTCCCCACTCCCTGATTTTATCTTAAAAGTTGCTCTGTGATGTAGTTTAGGCAGAAAAACTAACTTGGGCCACAGCTAGACCCAAGGTTTATCCTGGGATGATCCAGGGTTGGCCCCTGCCTGAGCACTGGATCCCCTGTGTGTCACCTAGATGAACAGGTTTGACCCCTGGACGATCCAGGGAAAAACCTTAGGTCTAGCTATGGCCTTACCCAAGGAGAAACTGTCTCAAGCAGTAAGCTTCATGGCAAATCAATAATTTGAACTTGACTCTCCTTGGTCTGACACTCTAACCACTGCACCCTATTTGTTGTGGTGGCACTTTCAAACAATTGATCCCTCATGTGTACGCTGAGATGTTTGTTACATCTATCTTGAGCGCCCTTTCTTGAACTCCCCTTGGAGATCCATTCAAAAATTCGGACGGCATAAAAGAGCATGTGCAGGCAGGAGTTCAGGTCTTCAATAGCTCTCCTGAACTCCAAGCACATGGAAATCTTGCATGCCAAGGACCAGTCTTCTCCACAACGTGGAGGGCGTTTATTCTGTGCAGCAAAATATGCATCAGCTTCCAGATTGCTGGAGCGTAAGGTGGATTACTGGAGAGCAAACATGGCATGGACTGATGTTTGTCACACCTTTGAGGAGAAGCACAAAGAAGCAAATGACTGTGCCATTTAGTGCTAAGCTGGGAGTGCACAGAGTTCTAAATATAGTGGGTTTGGGGAAATATGGCTGAAGGAGAGTTCATAGCTGTGGCAGCATGACCTCTGTAAGGCTGTCAAGGTTGGAGAGTGCTCCAGCGATGAGCTTAGTAAGCGATTGTCACAAAGACATCTGGGACATCATGAACCAAAGCAATGAATTTTCCCTGGGCTTAAGAAAGAAAGAAAGAAAGAAAGAAAGAAAGAAAGAAAGAAAGAAAGAAAGAAAGATCAACACAGGGACAATTCTGGACATGTTGAATCCCAGTCCAATTCCTCTTGCTTCATTTCACTTCCTCCATCAGTTCCCAACCAGCAAAGTGCCTGCTCTCCAGTGTAACTCCCTGTTCATTGAGATTGTTTAGGGAACTGTTGCTCTGCCTTTCCTTCATTTATTGATGTATGCTCAGGGATGTCAGAGAAATGTGCAATGGGTTCAAGTGAGTGAGGATTTCTATGGATTCAACCTGCAGCTTTTGCAGGGGATCAGCTTTTTTCAAGTTGCGCGGATTCCACAGACTTGTGCACGCAAATGTGTATTTTTTGCAAGCGCAAATTTGCACCAGAGAGTGCATTAGTGCAAATGCACATTTGTGAAGAAGAGGTTCTCATACGTCCCTTGAAGAAGAAAAAAAATCCGATTTGGACAATGAGCAAAAAGATGGACACAGACACAGAGAGCTCCCACCCCTTTTCTTCAGGGATCCTTTCCCTCTGGTCATTTCCCCCCTCTTGACTGTCAGAAGTGGAAGGGAAAAACCCAGGATGGAGAGGAGGCATTTCAGAGTCAAGGGCAGGAAAAGGGTTAAACACAGTGGAGGCTGGTGGCTCCGATGTCAGAAGGGGAGTGAATCTGCTCTGGGTTTCAGTCAGAACCAGTCAGAACTCTAAAGGTGTTCCAAGGTCTTGAAACTCAAAGTGGCTTCATTGCCCCACTGACATTGGAGCCACCAGCCTCCACCGGTTAAGCACCCGTGTCTCCAACCTCCACTACACTGGCAGCAGATAAAGAGAATCAAAATGTCTTGTTTGCTGTCGGATGTGTGATTCTTCCAAGAGTGATAATCCCAAATATCCCAGGAAGTTGCTTCCTGTTACATTTTAAAAGTCTTTTGATTTATGGGAAAAAAGAACATACCAAAACTGGGCCATTGAAATCAAGGCGGTTATCTTACCTGAATTGATCACTTAGCAACCAACATTTCTACCCCCAGAGAGTGCTGGTCCATGGGTTACCAAGTAACTATGACAATTGCTAAACTGCGGCCCCTCTAATCTACATAGCCTTTAACCCCAGTCAGCTGAGCAATGGGCTGATGACAGCCTACAAACAATAGAAACACACCCTAATATTTTATTTAAGAGCTAAGGGAAGCCACAGCTGCAGGGATGATACAAACAGCCGTTTTGAACTGTTTCAAGTTGAATGTTTTTGCTTTCAAGAAGAAAAACCCTGGTTTTTAGTGCAGCCAGAGACGATCATGATAAATTGCTCAAGTCGTTCCGAAACACCTTTGAATTCTCACTCTTCCCCACCCACCCTCACCCCACCCAGTCCTCCTCCAACCTTTGCATGGCCTGATGAAATACAATCCACCAATACAATCCCTGTTTACAATCCCTGTTTAATGCATTTTATACAGGGATGCAAAGTGTCCACTTATATACATATAAAAGCACATCACTTGTAAGCAAGCAATTAGGAATGTATTGGAACACATGAAATTGCCCTTTTGATTTCTATAATGTTTCCGCGCCTCCCACCTCCTTGCATTTACTGTCTGCTTGTCTCAGAGAAATGATTGAGAGGCTAAAGTGGTGAAGAAGAGTTAGAAATTTGCTGGGATGATAAAAGAGAAAGTAGGAGAAGGAGAAGGAAAAAGGAGGCACCCTGACTGCAGGATGCATTATGCTGTGGACCGATCTTCCAAGGACGATGGAAGAATTGCAAAAGCTGCATTCATTTACGATGGTACAAAGCCATAGAAAATGAGAGGATGGAGGCATAAGGTCTGTGTAATAGGGACTGGAAACTTATATAGATAGATAGATAGATAGATAGATAGATAGATAGATAGATAGATAGATAGATAGATAGAGATAGATAGACAGACAGATAGATAGATTCCCTCTCTCTCTCAAAAACTTTCATAAGCAATTTAGCAATGAAACAAATGCCTTTGAAGATAGTCTGGAAAATTCTGAAAAATATAGACAGCAGAATGCTTCTGGGAACTGGATGGTTCACCCATGTCCCACCAATTTTGCATCAGCTGTTCTGACTACCTATTCATTTCTGAGCTCAATTTAAAGTGCTAGTATTAATCTTTGGAGCCCTGAACAATTTGGGAGCAGGCGCTTTGGAGGGCCACCTAAACCCAGTTGACACTGTCCTGACTTGATGAACTGCCTCAGAGGCCCTGTTCACTTGCCCATCATTAAGCCTGATCAGGTTGGTGGGTACTAGGGGAAGGGTCTTTTGTGTGGTGGCCCCATGTTGGAGGAATGCTCTTCCTAAGAACTTCATTTAGCCCTGTCTGTTTTAGACTTCAATCGGAACCCAACAGCATTTCTATTCCTCCAAACTTTGCATTGATTTTATTGCAGATACTGTGTATAATTTTATTTCTGGTGCTATGGTTTGAAAAATATCATTATTCATTGTACAATATCCATTTGATTTTATGACTGTGAGCCATTTTATGAGGGTTTGCAGCCTATTTTGTGCCCATCTACCACTGCCCCATTGTTGCTCTTTGTGTGTCTTGTTTTAAAGCAAAAATGTCGGAGTGGTGGTGTGTGTGCCACTACCGAAACTTTGCTGCTGAGGCTTGGCAGCAATTTGGCAGTGGCTATAGCAATTTAGAGGTAGGGGGTGTGGTACACCCCACAAGTCAGTTCCCTAATATATGTCTAGAATTTGTAAATCTATTGTGTTTAGAATGTAGACCTGAGTGGGTGGAGATTGAATATCTTAGGAGGGGGGAGGAGGATATATAAGGGAATGACTGAGGTGATAAGGGGTGTGTTTTTAAAGTAATTTGGTACAGGGGAGAATTAGAGGATCAGGGAAAAGAGGGTTGTCTTTTGAGTGTAGTGTGCAGATAGTCAGTGGGTGTATATTAAACAATCCTGATAATAAAGAAAGTTCAAGAGTTTAATGTTTACTATTTTTAATTGTTGTAAACCGCCCAGAGAGCTTCGGCTGTGGGGCAGTATATAAATGTAAATAAATAAATAAATAAATAAGAGTGAAGGTGTGAGAGAAAGGAAAGCGTGTATGAGAAGAGAGAAAGGCTTGGATAAGAGGTTTTAACAAGGGTCTGAAAAGTTTTATTATGAAACAAAGTTTGTGAACATTGAAATAATTTTTATTCAGTTTGTTTTACTACCACAAAAATCCCATGTGTCTCCTTGGCATTTATCATCTGCAGTTATATACATGTAACACCCGTTCTGACATTAATTCACCATCAGCACATATAATTCACAGCGCATTATTTTATTCCTGAAATTATTCCTGTTTAACCCCTTTGTCCACATAGTTTGTAGAAAGGTGGTGTTTGTCCCTCTCCTCAGGCTCATAAAGTGGTGGCGCTTAGCTTGAGCAGGGAGTGTCCATGGACAGGCCTGTTGTAAAGAGCCTGTGTCGTGGCACAGGGGGTTGCAAAAACGGCTGGAGGCTGCATGTGGCTTGCAGGTAGGAATGTTCGCCACTGGGAAATCCAGGTCGTTTTTGGCTCGATGGAGTTCCATGATGTGTATGATTCATTTTGAATCTGCAAGTTGAGCAGTGGACTGTTCTCTAAATGCACCTTTTTTGTGCATTTTGGGGGGAGGTTCTGCAATTTGTGCAAATTATGTCCGAATTTGCACAAATTGTGGCTGAATTTGCGCAAATGATGGGGAATTCGTGTAAATTATGTCAGTTCGGCCATAATTTGTGCCAATTCCACTGGCGTTTGCAGAAGGTCAGCTGTAAATTGTTCAAATTGCTTAGAAATTTGCACACAAATTGCAGAAACCCCCCCCAACACACAAAAGCACAAAATTCCTGGAAAATCCACAAACTCGCCCCTACCTGTGGCAGATCAAGTTGGGCGCCGCAGTGTGAACTGAAATGAAGTCTGGGGGTATAGGGCAAGCCTAAGAGAATCTATTGAACACCACCCCCAAACAGATTCCTCCTACATTCCTGCCTGCAAGCTACATGTTCCCTAAAGGCTAGCTGTTATCTGCACCTGCCCGAAATGGTTGGGAGCCAGGTTACCTAATGGGCCATCTTCTCTACAATGAAACAGTCTAGGGTTGGCCCCAGGTGTGGGGAGGCCCTTGATGGGGAGAGTGTCAGGCAGCCCTTTAAATTTCCAATATAGCAACTTTATGGGGCAGTCCATTCACATGCATAGCTGAAGGGCCAGAAGCAGCCATGCCTAACTGAGGGGCCGGCCACAGGTGGGACTCAAGAACCCCTTTCTACAACCACTGTTATTCTAGGCTCGAACCTTTGGCTAAGCAGTAGGCCTGGCCAGCTACTATTGCCACCCTGCCAAACTCTAGAGCCACACAGATGTCAATCAATGAGCCAGGGAAATAAATTTTGGCACCCCGGCAGAAATTATGGTGCTTATTTGTGAACTTCCGCAGCTCAACAGCTGGCATACAAACCACAAGTTTTGCTGCAAATGGGTGTAGACATTTGTTTTTTGTTTGAAAAGCTCTCAAGTGTTCAGCTGCCATCATGCTGTGATATTTATTTGTGTCTCAAGGTAATAACCACAGAAGCACCCTATATAGATTTGCTTCAGATGACCTTATATTCTCCAGTTCCAACCTTTATTATTGCTAGAATTCCCAAAGGTATCGTGTGGACATTTTTTATTTTATTTTTTAAAAGGTGATTTTTGAAGCTGTGGCTGGTTTTGCATCTTCTTTGCTCAGGAAAAGAAATGCTTTGGAATAGTTTGCTTGCATTTTTATTGTATATATATATGTATGTATGTGTGAGGCCATGTGTATATTAGCTTGATTCACACAGACCATCTGCATGCTAGTATTTTATTGCTTAGTATCATACTTTCCTGGCTTTTCTGCAGGCACCCGGAAAAGCCGGGCATGAGGCCAACAGGGAGTCCATTAGATTTCACTATCCCAGCCTTGCTCGCCTGCCCACCAACCCATGGGATTTACCTGAGGCCTCCGGGAGCATGGGCAAGCTGCCCAGCTTCCTGCCTGACTCCTCCCCTGCTCCCAGCTTTATTTATATATCCTGTTGTTTAGCAGCACAAAGTTCTTCTCATAGCTCGGAACCTCCAGTGTACAAAGTTCTTCTTATAGCTTGAAACCTCCAGCATGTCATAGCTCAGAACCTCTCTGACACACATTGCCACATGTTGTGTTAGTGTTTTATTTAAAGAGATATTCCTACTTAGGAATTTTCATCTCCAGCATTCCAAACTGCCACTCTTTGTATGCATTTAACATCATAGCTACTGATGAGGGTGGAAGATAAAATATTTACCTCTAAATTAGGGTGACCATATGAAAAGGAGGACAGGGCTCCTGTAGCTTTAACAGTTGTAGAGAAAAGGGATTTGCAGACAGTATCTGGTGAAATTCCCTTTTCATAGCAATAGTTAAAGGTGCACGTGCCCTCCTCTCATTTGTATCGGGTCAAGAGGGCAGGACTCCTACAGCTTTAACTCTTATGATGAAGACAAAATTTCACCAGCTGCTACATGCATTCAAATGACACTTGCTGAAATTCCCTTTTCTATACAACTTTAAAGATACAGGAGCCCTGTCCTCCTTTTCATATGGTCACCCTATCTAAATACATTTTGAAATTGCTCCATTGTTCACCTCTCTGTCTTTTACACACACCCTTACATCTTACCTTGTGTGTATCCCCATTTTACAGTTGGGTATGATTAATTAATTAATTAATTAATTACATTTCTATACCGCCCAATAGCCCGAGCTCTCTGGGCGTTTCACAAAAATTAAAAACATTCAAAGTATAAAACAACAGTATAAAACCATAATATAAAATACAATATAAAAGCTCAACCAGATAATGATGACCATATGGAAAGGAGGACAGAGCTCCTGTGTCTTTAATAGTTGTATTGAAAAGGGAATTTCAGTAGGCGTAATTTGTGTGCATGCAGCACCTGTTGAAAATCCCTCTTCATCACAACAGTTAAAGCTAAAAGAGCCCTGTCCTCTTGACCAGATACAAAGAGGGCAGCGCTGCAGCTTCAACTATTGGGATGAAGAGGGGATTTTGCCAGGTGCTGCATGCATACAAATGTCACCTGCTGAAATTCCCCTTTCAATACAACTGTTAAAGATTCAGGAGCCCTGTCCTCCTTTCCATATGGCTACCCTATCATTGGTGAGAAAATCCATTTCCCTCCAGCTACTTTGAGAATTGAGGCGAAGCTCAAAGGAAACAGGAAATTCTGAGGGAGGTGAAAGTGCTGATAATGCATCTCTCTGAGCCCAGACTCCACTTCACCACTATCAGTAAGTACTATCCTCTTGTTCTATTGCTTCTGATAGCTTAAGTTTAGCTAGAAACCATCTTGCCACTGTTGTGTAATCAAGATTGGTTACTCACTGAAGTTTGTGGGTTCTTTTCATGACATTCTCATCCTCTGGTGCCCCTCCTGCTGTTTTTTTTTAAAAAGCTTTATTCCACCATGATTTAACTTGTTGAAAATGCAGTAACAAATATACAGCACCATCAAAGAGCTGGTGTATTTCTGGAATAGTGGAATATTGCAGCAATGCTGTATAAATGGAACGTATGGAACTTCCCCACAAAGGAAATGGCCAAAAAAAGGTGGGGGGGGGGAGGAAAGGGGAAGACACGTGTACCACCAGAGAGCTTCGGCTATTGGGCCGTATAAAAATGAAATAAATAAATAAATAAATAAATTGTATACATCATGATTCTGGAAAGACTCCACAAGAAGAAAGCCCAGCAAGGCTGCGGGATTTTTGCTTTAATGTAAAGAAGTCCTCCCACTGTGTTGGACTGCAAATCCCAGAATCCCCCAGCCAGCTGGAGGGCACAAGTTTGGGGAGGGCTCTTTTAGAGGGTCAAGAAACAAGAAAGGGCAGACATAAATTATTTGTTCCTTCACACTCCCCAGTGGGACTGTGTTTATAGTAATGCAGACAAATCTTTAATTTCTGCAATGCTAATGGGAGATGCTGTTAAACATAGCATTTTGCAACCTGCATCCTTTGCTTTCCATACAAATTTCCTGGGATTAATCATTGCTCAATATCTTTCTTTTTTCTAACAGCCTGAAGGTCAACGAGAGTCACTGGCACAAGCTTTTCTCCAGCCTCTAATTTACAGACTTAACTGGGAGAGAAGGGACTTCAATGTGCATGCAGGAGTAATTAATATGCAGCACTACCAAAAAGCACAACACGTAGCATTTGGAATGAATAATCAAAGGCAGGGATGTATGGATTGCCTCCAATGTTAGTCCTATGTAGAGTAGACCATTGAAATGAAAGGCACTGGAGTTTAGACTAATATTGGATATGACCCAATGGATGGGAGAATAGCATTTGCATCTCACCACCAGGAGTAGTATCCAATGGTAGTCCTACACAGACTAGGCCCATTGATTTCAATGGGTCTATTCTGTGTAGGAGTATCATTGGATATTCCCCTAGGTTTCTATCTAGAATGGCCCTTTGTAGGATGCAGCACTTTTGATGCAGCACTGGATGGAAAAGATCTTCTTGGAATCATGAAATCATAGAGCTGGAACCCTTAAGGCATCCCTGACAGATGTCCAGCTGTGTCTTGAATTGGTTCCATTGTCGTACTGCTCTAACAGTCAGGACGTTTTTCCTGATGTCCAGCTGGAATCTGGCTTCCTGTAACTTGAGTCCATTATTCTGTGTCCTGCACTCTGGGATAAATGCCAAGTTCTACATCTAGGAAATAGAAACCAAATGCACAGTTACAAGATGGGGGATACTTGGGTCAGCAATACTACAAACGAGAAGGATCTTGGAATTGTTGTAGATCACAAGCTGAATATGAGCCAACAGTGCAATATGGCTGCAAGAAAGGCAAATGCTATTTTGGGCTGCATTAATAGAAGTATTGCTTCCAAATCGCGTGAGGTACTGGTTCCTCTCTATTCGGCCCTGGTTAGGCCTCATCTAGAGTATTGCATCCAGTTCTGGGCTCCACAATTCAAGAAGGGCACAGACAAGCTGGAGCGTGTTCAGAGGAGGGCAACCAGGATGATCAGGGGTCTGGAAACAAAGCCCTATGAGGAGAGACTGAAAGAACTGGGCATGTTTAGCCTGGAGAAGATAAGATTGAGAGGAGACATGATAGCACTCTTCAAATATTTAAAAGGTTGTCACACAGAGGAGGGCCAGAATCTCTTCTCGATCCTCCCAGAGTGCAGGACACAGAATAACAGGCTCAAGTTAAAGGAAGCCAGATTCCGGCTGGACATCAGGAAAAACTTCCTGACTGTTAGAGCAGTACAGCAATAGAACCAGTTACCTAGGGAGGTTGTGGGCTCTCCCACACTAGAGGCCTTCAAGAGGCAGCTGGACAACCATCTGTCAGGGATGCTTTAGGGTGGATTCCTGCACTTAGCGGGGGGTTGGACTCGATGGCCTTGTAGGCCCCTTCCAACTCTGCTATTCTATGATTCTATGACTGACAACCTTTCAAGTATTTGAAGAGTGCTCTCATGTCTCCCCTCAATCTTCTCTTCTCCAGACTAAACATGCCCAGTTCTTTCAGTCTCTCCTCATAGGGCTCCGTTTCCAATAACTTCTTGATGCTCCTACACAAACCATATAAAAAGATTGAAGCACAGAAGGGCAGATGCATCTGCCAGAAGGTGATCTTGGGATTGCTCTTATTTTTTCTTCATGTGCTTAGTGGCACCAGGGAATGCTTGCAATGTCTACAGCCAGGATCCTGCCTGGCATGACGCTGCATCCAGAATGACCTTATTTTCACAAAAAGCAGAAGAAGTAGAAAATGTCCGCCTGTTCGGCACATCCCTGTTGTTTGTACTCAGGTTTTAAGAGCTGGTGTCTTGAAGTAATAATCTCAGAAGACCCTGATTTTAAACTCAGCATTGTCCTATACTCCGCTGTTGCTGTAAGTATTACAAGAGAGCTTTGCCTAATAGGTGACACAGAAATGTAATAAGTAAGTAATACTGAGCACCAGTGTGGTGCTGTGGATAGGGTTCAAATCCCTGATTAGCCATGAGTCTCTCTGCGTGTGACCATGGACCAGCAGTCATTCAGTAGCCTAATAATAATAATAATAATAATAATAATAATAATAATAAATAATAATAATAATAATAATAATAATAATAATAATAATAATAATAATAATGAATTTATTTCTTACCCGCCTCTCCATTTTGATCGAGGTGGGGAACAGCAGTAAGTATAAAATACATAAAATACTGATTAAAAACATAGTATACATTGTTAAAACATCCTAAAAGCATCCTAAAATTCCACTGGATAGGCCTGCAGGAAGAGATCAGTTTTTATAGCTTTCTTAAATGCTAAAAGATTGTTAAGTTGACGAATCTCCTCCGGCAGGCCATTCCACAGCCTGGGAGCCTACCTCACAGGATTGCTGTGAGGATAAAACTCAGCTAACACCCACCATCACACAACCCCCCCCCCCCCCCGGCCATGTAAACTCCCTGGAAATCCTCAGAGGAAGAGCCGATAAACAAGCAAAATGCTCTTAGCACTTCCCCAATGTGTAATAAAAACAGTAAACATTGGCACAATGTCTTTCCCTTTGGCTATCGTTCCTCTCTGGAAAAGATGCCCCTCCATTTACATAAATCCCCCCTTTTGCTCTGTTTAATTAAAAAGCAGACATCGTTATAAATGATTACACACAGCATACCCCTCGACAAGGCAAAAGATAAAACGCGGGCTGTTGGTCATGAATCACAAAGGGACTGATGTACCTTCCTTACAGTTTTCATTTGTCTCCTTTATTAATCAATGCAAACTGAGCCTGACAGTGCTCTGGTGAGGGAGTGGCGGGGGGGGGGGGGAAGCATTCTTAGGAAATGGTACGTACGAATTCTAGTTGGGTTAATCACGTCGAAGTAGAAGACGTCCTTCATAATTTCTTTAATTACACTAGGACTAATCAAACTTAGGAAGCCCAGGAAGAATGCCCCTCTTCCGATGGATTAAGACGGCAGGGGTGCCAGCTAATATCAGGGATTTATTTACTCCCTTATTTTCCAGTAATTCATTTCAAGTTGAACTCCAGGACCAAAACCCCAAAGCCGGGCAGCAGATGGTGGGGTTAATGCGCTGCTTTCTGTACCTTCTAAATTTTGATTATTGAATACGCGGCTTCAGCTGAAAATGGGCAGGAAAGAAACATGAACAGTTAAGCCAACTCATCAAAAGGAGAATCTGTGTATGATTTATTTATTTATTTATTTTCAATATTTATATACCACTCCCCATTCAAAATTTCAGAGCGGTGTGCAAGATAAAATAAAATAAAAACAGAATGAACTCTTTAAAATAGATTTTAAAAGAAGCAAAATGTACAGTGAACCATGGCTGGTCATTAAGGAAAGGCTTCCCGGAATAATGCTGTTTTCAGGAGGCGCCGAAAGGAATACAAAGTTGGTGCCTGCCTGACCTCCAGAGGCAGGGAATTCCATAGGAGGGGGGCCACCACACTGAAGGCTCTTCCCCTGGTGGATGTCAATCGGAGGATGGGTCTATGTGGAACCACCAGGAGCAGGCCCTCGGATGACCTGCATTGAGCAGGGGGTTGGACTCGATGGCCTTTTAGGCCCCTTCCAACTCTACTATTCTATGACCTCAGTGACCGGGCAGGTTCATAGGGGAGAAAGCGCTCTCTCAGGTATCCTGATCCCAAGTTGTTTAGGGCTTTGTACACAAGTACAAGAACCTTGTGAACCGCCCAGGGAGCTTCGGCTATTGGGCGGTATAAAAATGCAATAAATAAATTAAATAATAAATAAATAAACTTGGCCTGGTAGCGAATAGACAGCCAGTGCAGTTACCTCAGCAGAGAAGTTACATGCTGGAAAGAGGCAGCTCCAGACAACAGCTGAGGTGAATGAATGTAAGCGTCATTCCATTTAAAACAGCTGAAAGAGCGCATACGCTTATTCCACCAGGTATAACTGTTGGGCCTATTGTTGAACCCCTTCTCCAGTTACTCCAGTTAACTCTTCTCCAGTTAATTAATTTGTATGGAGGCCAATCTTCCTTCATTTTCAGAAACTATTTCAAACTATTCAGTAGGTCCGCAACAATGCATGCATTTCTCTACCTTGAGTTGCATGTCCTTTCTTGGTTTGCCTGCTTTGTTACGCACGGTGAATCCTGAAATTGTCGCTGTAAACTGAGCAATATCTTATGAGAAGATACTTAACGGTTTCATAAAGAGCAACGCCGGAGATCAATCTTGCAATACCCATTAAGTACGGAGGATAGGATTTGAATAGGACACGGAAATTAAGCCCTCTTATCAAAGAACTGAAGGCCGTTACATTTATCTAGGGTGACACACCGAGCAATAATTGCTTCTATGGAGCTGTACAATGGAGGAGTTAAAATACCAAGGATACAAAAAAATAATAATATGAACTTGGGTTGTAAACTGGTATGTGGCAGGCAGGAAGTGTCTGCTGCTAGTTGCTTATATTTCAGGGACATACAGATATGAGCAGTTATGGCCACAGAGTCATGAGGCTTTTGAATGTAATATAAGGTGCAGTTATTGTTTTGGGGGATTTCATGGGTTGAGGGGTTGTCTTTTCAGGGTCGAGGAAAGAATCAAATCTAGTAGAATTCAAACAGATCTGCTCGATTTTGCATAGTTTTCAGATCTCGCCCCCAAGAAAACACCATCAAATTAAAGTTTGCATTGTTGTCTACAGACTGCCCAGTATGCTCTGGCACTTACCAGCACTGCTATCAGACAACAACATAGATCCAAGGCATAGATCCTTATGGATCCTCCTGATTTTTTTTTTTTTACAAGGGATTCCACACCCCCTTCCCGCCACGAAACCACCAGCAACTCATAGGTGCCCTCTGTGACTACAGATGTGGTTTGTGATTTGTTGGTGGTTTTGTTGGTGAAAACATTGCAAAGGAACCACATTTGGATCCACATTTTTGTGCTGCGGAAGGACTGGCAAGCACCAGGTCTTACCACACCAACACTGCTCAGTTGGATGGACAGCAAAGGCAAGGAATGAAGGGTCAGGTGGAATGAGGTGCCTTATTTCTGCACTACAATGACAGTTTGGCAGAGGAGAGAGCTGCCAGCCTGATGAACGCTACGCATGAAGTCCAGCACTGCGGAGTGGATGGCAGGACTGGTGTCAAAATAGGCATGGTCAGGGACCTGTCAAGGGCCCACTCACCAGCAGGGGCCCATTGATTTGATCCCCCTGGAGCTGTTCCTCCTTTTCACTGTTGCAACCTGCTCATTCACTTGCCTCTCACTCTGGCCCAGAGTTTGGTTTTGGTGAGAAGGAGAGGCAGTGGACACCATGGCCTACTTGCTCACTGGCTCTCTCTGCCTCCCAAGCAAGCAAGTGGTAACAATGAGAAAGACGATGAGGAAAATATGCTCCAAAATCCATATTTCGAGAGGAAATGCATTTTAAAGTATTATCTTAAAGAACCCACCAGCAGGACATGGGTGAAATTGCCCCCTCCTGCCCATGTTCCCCAGGAACTGGTGGATGTAGGCTCACTGCTTCTGAAACTGGAGGTAGCACTTAGCCATCAGGACTAGTAGCCATTGATAGGCTTCTCCTCCAGGAATTATCCAACCCCCTGTGAAAGCCATCCAAATTGGTGGCCATCACCACATCTTGTGGCAGCAAACTATGTCCTGTGTGAATAAGTATTGCCTTTCATCTGTCCTGAATCTCTGACCAATCAGCTTCCTCGGATGATCACTTTGGTTTTCAGCATTATGAGAAAAGACTTCAAGTTTTCCCCTCTACCTCTTCTGTTTCCATATTGACTTAGGGCTCATGTACACCAAGCAGGATATTCCACTATGAAAGCAGTATGAAAGCGGTATATAAAAGACAGGAGCCACACTACTGCTTTATAGCAGTATTGAAGTGCTCTGAATGATCTACACTACTGCTTTATAGTGGTACTGAAGTGCACTGACAACTATTGGGGCCCATGACATGTCCACACCAAACAGGATATAGCACAATGAATGCTGTATGAAAGTGGTAGATGGTATGTGCCAATGGGCCCCAACCGTTGTCAGTGCACTTCAATACCACTGTAAAGCAGTAGTGTGGCTCCTGCTTTTTATACAACGCTTTCATAGTGCAATATCCTGCTTGGTGTAGATGAGCCCTTAGTTTATCACAACGATTATACGAGAAACAGAAAATAGTTACTGCTAGCTAATTGCATCAAGACTTGACTGGCCTCTGTGATGCAAAAAGCTGCTTCCAAAAGAGATTTGCTATCCATATGGAAGAAGAGAATAATAACCGAAGGGCATAACAGCTTAATGCGGGAGTGTCAACATTTGGGAGAGGGATAGAAAGCCCGGTGCTGGGAGATTAAGCTGATCTCTTTTAAGCATCAGAGATTACAGCAAAACAATTGTGGGGTGAGAGGATTCCACATCTGTCTCCTGCAGCATTGCTAAGTCTTCTTCAGAGGCACCAGGCGGTGGGCATGGTCAGAGGGAGAATACGTAACCTGAGCTAACGCTGGTAGAATTCAACAAGGGGGTTACCACAGTAGGCAGGATCGTAGCATTCCTGAGTTGAGAGGCATCAAAAAACCCATCCACAGCAGCCCTCCTGCTCGAAGGCCTTGCTGTGGATCCATTTGCACACCACACAATTACACTGGGACTGAATCCAGATAAAGTGAATGGGGTCTTTCTGGTAAGGAACTTGAGGGCTGGTAGAGAGGGCTAAAACTGTAGTACAGCCGAGGCTTTCTCCTGAGCTTGTGGCTTAGGTTGGCAGTGCCAGCTCCAGGGTTTGTAGGTCCTTTGGGCAAGTCACTGTCCATGGCCACCCTTCCTCAGTGAGACTACCAACTCATGGCCATTGGCCACAGCTAGACCTAAGGTTTATCCTGGAATCATCCAGGGTTTTCCCCTGGCTGAGCACTGGATCCCTTGTGTGTCACCTAGATGAACAGGTTTGACCCCTGGACGATCCAGGGATAAACCTTAGGTCTAGCTATGGCCATTGTCATCAGCTGCTGTTGCTTCTCCCCTTCTTTCTCATCATTGCTCCCACTTGTTGGCTTGACAGGCAGAGATCCAGTGAGCAAGGAGGCTGTCTGGAAAGAAAGCCCTATGAGGAGAGACTGAAACAACCGGGCATGTTTAGCCTGGAGAAGGGAAGATTTAGGGGAGACATGATAGCACTCTTCAAATACTTAAAAGGTTGTCACACAGAGGAGGGCCAGGATCTCTTCTCAATCCTCCCAGAGTGCAGGACACGGAATAATGGGCTCAAGTCACAGGAAGCCAGATTCTAGCTGGACATCAGGAAGAACTTCCTGACTGTTAGAGCAGTATGACAATGGAATCAGCTACCTAGGGAGGTTGTGGGCTCTCCCACACTGGAAACCTTCAAGAGGCAGCTGGACAACCATCTGTCTGGTATGCTTTAGGGTGGATTCCTGCATTGAGCAGGGGTTTGGACTCGATGGCCTCATAGGCCCCTTCCAACTCTGCTATTCTATGATTCTGTGTACCACTCCTCCTTCTTACCACCACCATTGTCCGGGACATAGCGAGAGGCAGGTGAGCAAGCAGAGTGCAAGGGTGAAGAGGAGGAGCAACTCCAGGGTGCTCTTGTCAATGGGTATGGGCCCTCGGTAGGTGCCCAACCACGCCTTCCCTAGAAGTAGGGTTGAATCAGAGATGTTCTGGCTCATATTCTTCAGTCCAGCCAAACAGTTCCCCCCCCATTACCATTTACACAAAACCAAAGACAGTTAAAGGGATATTTTAGGCCCAAAGTACAACACAATTTTTACTGTAAATACAGATATCTCAGTCAAATTTAAACCGATAAATGAGCAGTCGCAGAGACCCAATGATACATGAAATACATAGGCTGCATGTATTGACAGGGCTGATGCCCCAAATGTGCTTAAACTTACCTGGTCCCCTCCAGTGGGAGAAAGCACACAGGTAAACCATCACTACAGTTCTTACTAAAACAAGAGTGCCATATATATATTGTAGAAGGGTGGGATATAAAATAAATAAATAAATAAATAAATAAATAAATAAATAAGATCAACAGTGGATTCCTACATGGAATCTGAAATGCAAAACATATGGATTGAAATATACCTATGGTTAAAATTTTATACGTTAATAAAGGAAAGGAAAGGAACCTCTCATGCAAGCACTGAGTCATTACTGACTCTTGGAGGGATGCCAGCTTTCGCTGACATTTTCTTGGCAGGCCTTATAGCGGGGTGGTTTGCCGTTGCCTTCCCCGGCCGTGATTACCTTTCCCCCAGCTAACTGGGTACTCATTTTACCAACCTCGGGAGGATGGAAGGCTGAGTCGACCTGAGCCAGCTGCCTGAAACCAGCTTCCGCTGGGATCGAACTCAGGCCGTGGGGAGAGTTTCAGCAGCAGAAACTGCTGCTTTACTGCTCTGCGCCACGCGAGGCTCATTACGTTAATAAACAAATCAATATCTATTAATAAAAGAATGAATTTACCAGTAGTTGCTATATATACCAAAACTGAGATCTACGCCATTCAACTAGTAACTGCATAAAAGTAAGGGGAGAAGAAACATTCCCCCATAAGTTCTGAAAGATATTAAAAAAACACAACCCTATGCTAATCTTCTATAAGAATATGGCATTGTAAAGCTTATTACTTGAGATATACCAGATCGATTTTGCTCATTCTTGTATTAAATTGAAGCTTGAGCAGTGTAGATGTGAGGAAATTTTTGAAACTTTGAGAAAGTTCAAAGCTTGAGCTTTGAGCAGTGGAGGAAAAGAGAATGGAAAGGGATGAGGCAAAAGGGTAGGATAACGCCTCACACTGTGCTTGTGATTTAACACGTGACTCCCTGTGTGTATGCACGAATAATAATGCCAACTCCTGTGAGCTCGTAAGAGTGCTGTGCTAATGAAAGGATAGGCACAGAACATTGGGAAAAGGGCTGAAGAAAAGTCAGTTAGTGATAGTTAGAGGACAAGGAAGAGAAGATGAGGAGACAGAGCTAAAAGGAAACCCATGGGAGAAAAGAGAGAAAAATAAGAGATGAAAACATATAGACAGGACACCTGAAAGAAGAGGAAAAGCAGCAGAATTGATAGATGGGAAGAAAATTGTGTTGTTGTTGTTGTTAACTTTAATGTTTTTAAAGTAACATCATATTTTGAAACTTTGAAAAAGTTCAAAGCTCGAGCATTAATAGCAAAACAGCAGGTTTCTTGGCTCTGTGCCAGTCTCCTATTCCTCAACGGTTCAGTGCTACTTTATTTGCTCTGTCCCAAACAGTGCTTGCTCTGACATCATGACATCAACCTCAAACTTCAAGAAATAGTAAATGTTTTTTTTTTAAAAAAAGAACATCTTAGTTTTGTTTTCACCTTTGCTGGTTTACTTGTGGCACATTTATTTTAAAACTGTAAAGTTGTTCTAGTTGCAACGGAAATGGGCAAACATATTTTTATCAAATCATTCTCAGGCTACTAGACCTCATTACGACACAGGACTTGCACTAGTTTTTAATAATGCTCTCCCAGGGATATCTACCATACCATAACATTAAAAAAATCAATATAAAGAACCCAAAGAGCAACCCATTTTTATTTTTTATTTATTTATTCAATTTATACCCTGCCTTTATACAGAACACCACATAATATATACATCAGGACAGATAAAAGAAAGTACTTCTTCACACAGTGTGTAGTTAAACTATGGACTTTGCTACCACAAGAGGTAGTGAAGGCCACCAATTTGAATTGCTTTAAAAGGGGATTAGATAAATTCCTGGAAGAGAATGCTATCAGTAGCTACTAGTCCTGATGGCTATGTGCCAGTGTCAGAGGCAGTATATATACAGTTGCCAGGGAAAATGGGTGGTAGGGTGCTGTTGCACTTGTGTCCTGGGCCAGATCTACACCAACCAGGATATGACACTTTAAACATATTTTGAAAACTGTATATTTTGTGTGTCTTGGGCCCCAACATTACTTTTCTAAACCGTTTTAAAGCAGTAGTGTACATTCTGTCCTGGTTGTGGGTTTTCAATGGGCAGCTGGTTGGTCACTGTGTGAACAGAATGCTGGACTAGGTGGACCCTTGGTTCAATCCAGCAGGGCTCTTTTTATTAGGGCTGTGCAGCCCCCCCCCCAATCCACCTTGGAGGCCAATCCTGAGCCTCTGAGGCAGCCCCAATCCGCCTCGGTGCTGCCTCGGGGGGTTCCTGATCCGCCTCGGCGCTGAAGCCAAGGTGAAATCCAGACCCTCCGAGACGACTTGGAGTTTTCTGGCTGCACAGCCAGCACCCAGAAAACTCTCCCCACTTACCTGGTGCCGCGGTGGACGGTGGAGGCAGTAGGTAAGCCCCCTCCCCCCTCCCCACTTACCTGTGTCTTCCGTCCGCCGTCGGTGGCTTGCGTCTGGCGGCTTGCGTCTGGCGGCTTCCACTCGAGGCCTGCTTCTGGCCTTCAGTGTCCTTGAGTGGAAGCTGCTGGACGCAAGCCTCTGCCACCAGATGGCGGATGTAGTTAAGTGGGGAAGGGGGGCTTACCTGTTGCCTCTGTCACCACCACCATCTTTCTTCTGGCAGCTTCCGGTGCCACCGGAAATGAAAGGAAGTAGGCCGCGCAATAACTTTAAATTGCATGGCCTACTCCCTTTAATTTTCGGCAGTGGCACCGGAAGCCACCAGAAGAAAGATGGCGGCGGCAACGGAGGCAGGAGGTAAGGGGCTGGTGAGGAGGTGGGGGTGGGGCTGGCTCCGAAGTACTGAGGCAGCCTGAAGCTTCGGAACCAATTTGCTTCAGACTGACTTGGCCTTCGCCCGAACCGCCTCAGATCCGGTTCAGTAGGGTCCGAACCACCCTGCTTTGCTTTGGATTCGGGGTTCGGATCCGAGGCAGTGCACAGCCTTACTTTTTATGTTCTTATCTGCAAATCAGCAAAAGCTGAGCTCGTTGAAGTGCTCCAAATTCCACCTCAAATCTCATTCCAACGCTTGTTCGTATCAGATTGTGAGCTCTGTTTTTCCTTTCTGTTTGAAAATCAGTGTACATTTCTCAGTGCCTCTCCCCAAATGTGTGCATCCACTCTGCATGTTTTAAAAATGTATGCCTCTTCACCTCCCGCGTTTATGTGCATTTCCCCCCTGTAAGCATGGATTGTTTTCATAAGCATTTTTGAAATGCACACATTTTCCGCGTGCAATTTTTGTTGTTGAGTCGCATGTTGAATTGCAACCATGGCAACGTACAGACGTCAACTGCACTTTGCATTCGGGTTCGTATCTGCTTCTGGGAAGTGTGGACCGGGTCAATTCTGTCCAAAACAAATTTCTCATACATTCCTAGTTTTGCGTTTGGTTTGAATTAGGGTGGGTGAGTGAGCGGTGATACCATGTAAGTATTACAAGAGGAACTTCCAGGCCTATGTGCCGGCAAATGTTATGAACTCCAGCTACCAGCACAGCAGTGATAACTGGTCCATCCCTCAGTGCCGCATCCTTCAGGCTTGATGAAATACCCAGGTCAAAGGCCCCCAGAGGTCAAAGGCCAATGGAAATGAAACTTATGCATGGAGTCTCTTAGCTCTTCTCCCCCATGTCACAAAGATAAATGGCATTTTAAAAATCCACCCCCCTCTAAATGAAGCAGCGTTCATTTTTTGGTGTGGTTGGCGGAGGAGAGGTTGGTCTGGCCTGGCCTCTTGTTTCTTAATGAGCTGAAGGCCTCATTGCCTCAAAGCTTGAGCCCTGGCACAAGAAAATGGATGGGCTGCGAAAGGGAGGAAAAGTGAGAGAATGGGGATGGGGGGATACTCTCTTTGTGATAAGCGTCCCTAGGGATTGCCATAGGTGAAGAGGGGGTTGCTAGTAGCCAAACATGATACTGAAGGGACAGTTGGGCATGCTGCAGCAATGAAGAAAAGACCAATTCTTTGTTAGGAAGGATTCAGTGGAGGCTGGTGGCTCCATTGTTAGTGGGGCAGTGAATCCACTCCATTGACATTGAAACGCGGCGCAGATTCACCAACCCACTGACATCGGAGCCACCAGCCTCCATTAGAAGTCTCGGGAAAGGATTGAAAACATTGCAGTATATCTAATGGGCTGCCTCTTCCCATATGAGAATGACAGGAAGCACATGGATACAGGTGATCCTGTAGACATTGCTTCCTTGGACTTTCAAAAGACGTTTTGATGTAGTATCTCATCAAAGACTCCTGAGAAAACTTCGCTGGTATGGGATAACAGCAGTGGAGGCTGATGGCTTTTGGTGGGGCTGTGAATCCATTTGGGGTCTCAGCCAGAACCAGCCAGGAGCTGCCTAAGGTCCTGAACCTGTTTTGGGGATAGGGTTTTGGATGGCTTTAAAAGGGGGTTAAATAAATTCCTGGAGGAATGTACCAATGGCTACCAGTGCTGATGGCTATGTGCTACCTCCACTATCAGAGGCAGTAAGCCTATGTACAGCAGATGCTGGGGAACATGGACAGGATGGCTGCTGTTGCACCTGTTTCCTGCTTGTGGGTCCCTGGTCGACAGCTGGTTGACCACTGTGTGAACAGAATGCTGGACTAGAAGGACCTTTGATCTGATCCAGCTGGGCTCTTCTGAAGTTCGTATGTTCATTTCTCACCTGCTCTTTGCTAGCACCAAATCTTTCTCTGTGTGTATCTGCACTGTCTATTCCGATGGCTATTGTCAAAAATTCCCATCCCGTTTTTGTCTTATGTCTATTTCATGTAGGCAGCTGCTAAACATGTTGCCATTTGCCTCCTTGATCGCCTTGCTGCATAAGTTCTAAAATGAAGGATACTAATACTCACAGTGTCATGCTGTCTCCCGATCGTAAGAGATCGTAAGGAAGGAAGTCATGACACAACAGCCCGTCTCCAAATGATGGGAGGACAAGAGCACCGTTGTGAAAAGGAAGATCACAGATTGGGAAGTGTGCGTGTATGCATTGTAAAGTTGGGGTAGGGAGCCATCTGCTGGTTCCTGTGCAGCTGCCGGAGCGCAGAAGGTTTATCTTCCAAAGCTGTGTTTCACCAGCAATAACATTTGGAGCAGCAGAGGGGGAAAATACACCAATGTGAAAAGCACATGCATGAAGCTAAAGTGCGAGCAAAAGAGGAATGGTTGAGAGAAGGTAGCTGCATTGATCAACCAACCCACAGCACACTGCGCATACATAGAACCATAGAATAGCAGAGTTGGAAGGGGCCTACAAGGCCATTGAGTCCAACCCCCTGCTCAATGCAGGAATCCACCCTAAAGCATCCCTGACAGATGGTAGTCCAGCTGCCTCTTGAAGGCCTCTAGTGTGGGAGAGCCCACAACCTCCCTAGGTAACTGATTCCATTGTCGTACTGCTCTAACAGTCAGGAAGTTTTTCCGGATGTCCCGCTGGAATCTGTCTTCCTTTAACTTGAGCTTTTTATTCCGTGTCCTGCACTCTGGGAGGATCGAGAAGAGATCCTGGCCCTCCTCTGTGTGACAACCTTTTAAGTATTTGAAGAGTGCTATCATGTCTCCCCTCAATCTTCTCTTCTCCAGGCTGAACATGCCCAGTTCTTTCAGACTCTCTTCATAGGGCTTTGTTTCCAGACCCCTGGTCATCCTCAATGCCCTCCTCTGAACACGCTCCAGCTTGTCTGCGTCCTTCTTGAATTGTGGAGCCCAGAACTGGACGCAATACTCTAGATGAGACCTAACCAGGGCCGAATAGAGAGGAACCAGTACCTCATGTGATTTGGAAGCTATACTTCTATTAATGCAGCCTAAAATAGCATTGGCCTTTCTTGCAGCCATATTGCACTGTTGGCTCATATTCAGCTTGTGATCTACAACAATTCCAGGATCCTTTGCACTTGCACATGAAAACATGACTTTTGACATATGCATAAGAAGAGAAGGAAGCAGTGGAGAAGATGTTTAAAAAGCTCAAGATTTAAGAGCTCCAGGTGAGTCATCTTCCACGTCAGAAGTTGACGGGAAAGCCACAGCCTCAGTTTGGGAAGCTGTAGAAGGAGAAGTCAAGCGCTTCTCCTGAAGTGGTGAGACCTGTGACCCAGCTGAACGCAAGTAATGCAGAGCCTCAGAACCAGGGAACATGACAAATTGCCCCCTGAACCTGCTATTAGCCATTGGGGATGGTGACAGTTATTATACAGGAATCTGTATTTCCCCTCTTATGTATGGTTAATGGTGACTTAGGGAGAAAATTGAAGTAAATGAAAAAGGCAGAAGGGAAAAACTTCTGTGGCTGTCTTTGGTTTTTTTTTTTTAAAAAAACCCAACAACAACAAAAAATAACAAGAGATCTGATTTCAAATCTCTTGGACACAGAGTAAGTGATAATATCCCCAACGATTGAGGGGATACAATTGCCCATTTCCTTGAATTCAAAAGTGGGAGTTCAAAGCTGGGTCTACACAGCCCCGTTGGTGTTGATTATCCATTTGGGCAGGGGGGAAGAAAGTCAAAGAGTAAGGACAGAAGAACAGAAGAACATAAGAAGTGCCATGGCGGATCAGACAGAGAGTCCATCTAGTCCAGCACTCTGTTCGCACAGGGCATGTCTGCACCAGGCAATATCCCGGGGATCATCCCTGTGCGTCCTCATGACGCACAGGGTATCCCAGGAGCAGGGAGGGAACATCCCTCTATTTCCCTGGGATATCACCATACTCTTCTTTTTCTCTCTCTTTCCTATGGTCCCGAGACGATCCCGAGGACTGCGGGTGGTCTGGCCACCTGTCCCGGCTTCTTCCCTCTTCCCCGCAAGTAGTGGGGGACATCGGAGTGAAGGGAGCTGGGCTTGGGAGAGTCCAGGGCCATTGGGGGTGGGACTTTTTTCTTCTAAACTTACTTTTGCGTTGGAGCGCACGTGCGCTCTAGGTTCTGTCTTTTTTTAAAAAAAATGGTGGGTGCGATGTCCTCCTTCCTCCCTGGATATCGTGTGTCACATGTGAATGCAGGGGGAGGATCTCACGATCAGCATATCGTGAGATCCTCCCCCTCCCTCCTGGAATGCTGGGAGGTGTAGACCTGCCCACACTGGCCAACAAAGCAGGACATGGTGCAATAGCACCCTCCCACCCATGTTTCCCAGCAATTCCTGCATATAGGCTTAATGCCTCAGATAGTGGAGGTAGCACAATAGCCATCAGGGCTCGTACCCATTGATAACCTTCTCCTCCAGGCACAATTCAAGAGAATATTTGGCTGAAACTACAAGTGTGCCGGCTTGGGCTTTTAAACCTGGTGCAATAAATGCTCAGTACTTATTTTCTGGTGCTGGTTTAGTGCAGAATAGGCGAGATTATTACCTTTGAAGTGCTCAGGGCCGGTGCTACCATAGAGGCCACTCAGGCGGCCACCTAGAGCGCCAAGCTAAGAGGGGCGCCGGGCGCAGTGCAGCACTCACGCGTGTTGGCTGTGAACCAGCCCCGCCCGAGGATTCAGCTGGGCCTGGGTGGGCGAGATGGCGCCCCGCGCCCACCCAGCCGAAGCAAAGCCAGGGACGCTGGATTGGGGATGGGGAGGCTCCATGTTCGGACTTCCAGAACACACCCGGAAAAGAGAGAGAGAGAGAGAGAGAGAGAGAGAGAGAGAGAGAGAGAGAATGTATGGGTGAATGGCATGCATGGGGTCTTTGAGTGAATGCATGTGTTCATGCGTATGTTTGTTCGGAGTGAGTGATGTGGAGTGTGTGTGTGTGCATTCGCGTGTGAGTTGGGGGGAGATGATTTGGAGGTGATATTCCTATTAAATCATGCATTTTAGACCCATAGATGTTCCTTTCCAATTTGTTTGCTATAATTGGCATGAGGTATTTCTCGCACTTAAAAATAAATTTAGCAGTTTCAAGTTTTGTGCTTCTTATTTTTTCCAGGAAACATAAGTTCTTAAAAGTCAAAGTTGACATTTTTGGGGTGTGTGTGAAAGTAGCTCACCTTGCCTAGGGCACAAAATAATCTGGCACCGGCCCTGGAAGTGCTGGGTCCATTCTTCCTATGGCGTTTGGTCAAATCGTAGCATCTTTACACATGCACTCAAGTCATCGCTTCATGTGGGTGCATATGCACAAATTCGCCCTGAGATCCTACCTTCTACTCACACAGCATGAAGAAGCACGCTAAACGTCAGACGGAGTTATTGATCAGAAGGACAATAAGAGCTCGTTTGGTGGTAGAAGCTCCACAAGAGCAATCGTACAAGAAGTGGGGAGGAAAGCAATTGAAATGAAGAGAGGCAACGCTGGCTTTCTCCTTCATTATTTAGAGGTCCCTCGTCGAACGCTCGTCCTGATCTGAAGTAGGCGATCAAGAGCATGAAGAGCCAGTCCTTACAAGATGCTCACACTGGCTGCTGGCATCTGCTCATAGCAGAGGACAAGGAAAAGCGGGGAGAGCCAGTCCCCGCCCATAAATATTCAGCAGAAAAACCACGGCGCTTTGCATAAATTCTTTTCAAACAGGTGCACCTGGCAGAAGGAGGAGGGCAGCACCCTGCTCCCAGGAGATCCAGCATGCCTAGATAAAACAAATACTATACTATATACTTCTTTATTATGATCCATGAAAAAAACAAAGAACAAGAATCAAACATGAAATCATACAGTTGGAGCTATTATCTACTTATGTCTAATACATAGAGAGCTCTAATCCTGGCCGCCACTGTAAGAAATTTAGCAACAGCCAAAGTTATTCTTGAAGACTTATCTTCCAACAGAAACTTAACATAAAATTTGTCTGAACTTCTGGACAGTTTGCTCAACAATGGGGTGATCATAAGATGGCGGGCCTGATTATAAAAGCTACAGGACAGAAGGATATGCTCCATCGTCTCCACTTCCATGTTCCTACAGGGGCACCGTCGTTCCTGATAGGGGACACCAGCATATCTGCCCTGAAGTAATTCAATAGAATAACCATTGCATCGGGCCTTGGAGAAAGCAATACGATATTTAGCCACCGACAGGTTCTTTAGATAGTCAGCCAGCTGAGGAGGCCCAACGTAATGAACATGCAATGCACTAGGAGAACAGGAAACATAAGAGCGAGCACGTAAGTCGCAGAAGGCTATATCCCACAGTCTTATATAAAACAAATACTACTTTGGAAGAAATACAAAAAGGCGAGGCCTCCGGACCAGCAAGCCAAGAAGCTTTATCGTAGCATTTGTGAAGGAGATACGAACGGGAGCGCGATCGCTGGTATTTTCATGCATGCTCAACTGGGGATGTACGGATTTCATAAAATCTGTTCCATCTGTGTTTTGTGGATTCTCAGGCGCCTTTTGTTCCACCGTCCGTTCATTGGCAGAACCGGATCCCCCCCCCCCCAATTTCCTGAATTGGCACAAATTTTCACTTGTAGCAGTGTAATATTTACATAAATGTGATTACTGGTATTTTCAAGCACACCCAACTAGAGATGTACACATTTTGTAAAATCCATTCCATGGATTGCAGGTGTCTTTTGTTTCATCAGCCTGCTCATCAGTGGAATCAGATTCCCTCACCCCAATTTCCTGAATTGGTGCAAATTTGCACTTGCGAAAATCCCCGCTCATAATGCGCAAATCCTCCCCAAAACGCACATTTTCACGCTTTAATCTGTGGGGGAAATGCCCATTTTTGGCTGCTGCTGCTGCTGTGTGTGTGTGTGTGTGTGTGTGTGTGTGTGTGTGTGTTTTAATTAGGGTGACCATATGAAAAGGAGGACAGGGCTCCTGTATCTTTAAAGTTGTATAGAAAAGGGAATTTCAGCAAGTGTCATTTGAATGCATGTACCACCTGGTGAAATTTTCTCTTCATCATAACAATTAAAGCTGCAGAAGTCCTGCCCTCTTGACCAGATACAAAAGAGAGGAGGGCACCTGCAGCTTTAACTATTGCAATGAAGAGGGAATTTCACCAGATGCTGCATGCATACAAATGACACCTACTGGTTGGACTACTGCAACCTTCTCACTGGCCTTCCTTCTTCTCACATCAGTCCGTTGGTTTCTGTTCACCACTCTGCTGCTAAGATCATCTTCTTGGCTCGCCGCTCTGACCATGTTACTCCACTTCTGAAATCTCTTCATTGGCTTCCAATTCACTTCAGAATCCAATATAAACTTCTCCTGTTGACCTACAAAGCTTTTCACTGTCTAGCTCCTTCCTATCTCTCCTCTCTCATCTCACACTATTGCCCCGCTCGTGCTCTTCACTCCTCTGATGCCATGTTTCTCGCCTGCCCAAGGGTCTCTACTTCCCTTGCTCGGTTTCGTCCATTTTCTTCTGCTGCCCCTTATGCCTGGAACGCTCTTCCAGAACATTTGAGAACTACAAGTTCAACTGCAGCTTTTAAAGCTCAGCTAAAAACTTTTCTTTTTCCTAAAGCTTTTAAAACTTGATTTTGTTCTGACTTTATACTGTTAGTTTTACCCTACCCAGTGCCTGTTTACCCTACCCTGTGCCTGTTTGCATTCTCTTCCCCTCCTTATTGTTTTATTATGATTTTATTAGAATGTAAGCCTATGCGGCAGGGTCTTGCTATTTACTGTTTTACTCTGTATAGCACCATGTACATTGATGGTGCTAAATAAATAAATAATAATAATAATAATAATAATAATAATAATAATAATACTGAAAATCCCTTTTCTCTACAACTGTTAAAGATACAGGAGCCCTGTCCTCTTTTTCATATGGTCACCCTATTTTAATGTATCTTTCTACAACTAATTTTGTGTATAATTTCAGAAAGAAAAAAAAGAAAGAAAAAAAAGATGGCCTGCAAGTTCACAGAATCTTGGGGGGGGGGGGGAGCTAGTCTGTTGCACAATTTGTGGGTTGGATTCATAGAATTCCAGACTCATTTAATTCCATTGCAGATTTCTCCAACACAACTGGGTGTGTGTGACCACCATAGATTGGTTTGGACTGCAGCAGTGTGATATTTAGAGAGCTTGTGAAGTACTTATAGTACTTATAGTATGTAAGTGTGTGTAGCCCCAACTTGGATTGGGACCATGGCGCTTGGAGAAGGGGAGCTAAACCTTCCCCCACTTCTCCCCCAAATCACACACACATGCACACATGGGATATTGTTGCTTTTAAGTCTCCGTTGACTCCAATGGAAACCCTATTTCTTCCCCACTCTCATGGGCTTTAGGCTAAAATATTCTGCTTTTAAAGGCCCGGCAGGATTCTGGGACTTCCCAGGTGGTAGGACACCTATTCAGAAAGACAGGAGGGAGAACGCAAGCTGATCTCGATAGCCACAGGTGGATGAACCGAAGGTGGAGCAATTGAATGGTGATGCTATCCATATCAAGGGTGTTTTCGGTCTCTGCTGTTGCTGGGCAAACTTTAAAGTCCATTTTATTGAAAGCTGTAAGAGCTACTGCAGTGGTTCTTTTTCCTCTCCCATTGGAGTATGGAACTGATACAGTTATGGGGCTGACACTGACATCTGGCTAAGTGCAACCTCCAGTATACACCAGTTGCTGGGGAACATGGATGCTGTTGCACCATGTCCTGCTTTGTTGGTCTCTGGTCGACAGCTGGTTGGCCACTGTGTGGAAGGGGACAGCTGCTATTTTCTTAGTCCTTGGCCCTTTCTACAACATATGGGTGTAGAGGGAGGGAGCGGGGGTGATCCTGGTCTTACCTTCTTCTGGGATTGTCCCCCATGTCCAAATGGACAGTGTGACATCCAGGATGGGAGGAGGGACATTGCGTGAGCGGAGGCAGCCATTTTTTAAAATAAAGCTGCAGGAGCTGAAGCACACTCGCACTCCAGTGAAATTTAAGGTAAAAAAAGGAAAAAGCCCTGCTTCCACTCCCCACCCCAACCCCAACTCTGATGGCCCTGGACTCCCCCGTCCCTGCTCCTTCCCTCTGGTGACCCCCACTACTTGCGAGGAAGAGGGAAGAAGCTGGGAGGGGCGCCCACACTGCCTGCAGTCCTCAGGATTGTCCAAGGACCATGGGTAAAACCAGGATAACTGAGGTCTCATTTATCCCGGGGAAATGGAGGGATCATCTCTCCCTGATCCCAGGATCCCCTGTGCGCCATTTGGATGCACAGGGATGATCCCTGGAAAAATCCTAGGTGTAGAAAGGGCTCTTCTGAGGCTTTGATGGTGAATTATTTGAGAAGTGATGATGATAACCTCTGCCCAAGTTATTGTCTGGGGTTTGATTGCATTATATCATAAAGAGAGAAGGGACTCCAAATCAAGGTATTAACCTTGCAGATCTGCATTGACTGACCTTGCTGACGATTGAATCTGGCATTGAGCTGAAGTCCATCTGTTCTCCTGACATTTTTATTCTGTTTCCAAGAAGGCTGTTGAAAAGTCTCAGGGAAAAGAGTGATGGATATGATTTGTTTGCTCTGGTCTTCTTATGATGCAGCAATATGCAAACGAGGCACCTTTCCAGAACTCTGAGAGGCTGATCTGACACAAGGAATTTTTTAAAATTTCTTTTAAAAAATAGTGCATCTGGAAAATAACGTAATGTGGAATATACAACAATGGTCCAGGATTCTGCCAGCTTCATTTCCCTGTGAGTACATTCGTGAGTACATTAGTTATTAAAACTAAGAACAAACGAACAATGTTGGCTTGTTATTGTGCTCTGAAAGCTTCATCAGCCCACTGGAACGTTCTGGGGGAAGTTGGGTTGGTAGATTTTGGGTTGGCAACTTTCCTCCATCCCAACGTGTTCTTGAACTCATGTACTTACAATTTTCATCATTGTTGGTTTCAGATGCTGTGACATCCAGTGTTCTTATGCACAGGGTCCTCTGTTTTGTTCAGAGACGTGAAATATTTCTCTAAGCCTATCCCTGCCTGTGATTTCCTCTACACAGGATCTGCCTTTCCCAGCTGCCTCATGGTCTCTGAAATGAGCTCACACCTTCTCTCTTGCTACCTGAAATAAGAGCATAAGATGAGTCCCGCTGGATCACACCAAAGGTCCATCTAGCCCAGTGGTTCCCAAACTTTTTCAGGTCACCACCCCCTTGGTTCCACAAACTCATGCCCAGTGCCCCCAACCCTACCCTATAAAAATCATTATTCCGAATAGCGGTTTTCAACGACCCACTAAGGAAGATAATAACAATAAAATTCAAAACAGTAGCAATTAATTGAATATTTATTCAAAATCAAATTACATTTTTTTAGTTTATTCAATTAAACATAATTGATGAACTTGATCCAGTGATATCATCTTTTCAAAGTCTGATAGTCATTTAGCAAGAATATTAGAGATCACATTTAGTAACGAGGGTAGAGTACCGCACTATTCTGTAAATTCTTAATGTGATGGATGGGCTTGATGAAGTGATACCAGTCTCCCCAATGTCTGGTTTAAAGTCACTTAACATGAGTCTTAAATCACCACGTTTAGTAATCTGGAATCGATTTCTTCGCTTGGAGAGAAGTAGGCAGACCACACTAAAACCACATTCCACCAAATATAATGTTGGAAATGAAACCAGGAGCTTCTGAACCACTCTCCATAGTGCAGTGCAGGATAGCGATCCGAAATTTCCTTCTGTAACCAAAACTCCTGGTATGGAAAAGACCACCTCAAGTGCCCCCCTGCCGCCCTTTTGCCTCTTAGCGCTCCCCCCGCCACCCCCTTGCCTCCTAATGCCCCTCTATGCAATCCCACCGCCCCCAAGGGGATGGTACTGCCCACTTTGGGAACCACTGATCTAGCCCATCATCCTGTTTCTTACAGTGGCCAATCAGGTTCCTCTGGGAAGCTCATAAGCAGGAATTGAAGGCCATAGTGCTCTCATGTTGTTGTTGTTGTTACTCCCAGCAGTGATCCTCTGCCTAGGAACATGGCAGTTCCATAAAGCCTTCATGACTAGTCGCCATTGATAGTTATCCACCATGAATTTGTCTAGTCCCCCTTTAAAGCCGTCCAAGTCAGTGGCCATCACTGCATCCTGTGACAGAGAATTCCATTAATGAATTAAGTGTTGTGTGAAGAAACTCTCACTTTTGTCTCTTCTGAGGGCCAAACTAAACATTCTTGTCATTGTGCATTATTTACTCCAGAGTAAGTGCTCATGATCCCAATTCAGATTGAGGCCATAGCACTTGGTATGTGTGTATTAAGATTCTTCACCCACCTGTTTTCACCCCAAAACTCCATTCCTGGGGTGGGGTGGGGTGGGGTGGGGTGGAGAATTAAAGAAAGAAAGAAAAAATGCCTCCATTACAGCCAATGGAGGCATGCTTCCTCCATTGGTGGTAAGGGTAGCTAGTCAATAGGGCTGAGTGATACAAAAGGCATAAATAAAAATGGCAAAATACAAGTTCTTTTACCCTAAGCTGCATTTAGACTTCTTCAAGCTGCTCCTTTCTTATGGTCTGGACTTTCTCTGGCTCTACTCTGGCTGTCTCTCTCCTTTTATTCCCCCTTCCCCCACTGGAAAAGAAACTTAACAGGGAGATGAATCTTAACCAGAGAAATGAAATTACTCCTCTCAGGGATAACCCCTCCCAACAGAAAAATTCCAGGCCTCCAAGTCTGACTCTATTACCTTGCCTCTGTAGGCCACAAACCTTCACAGGCTACTTGCCTGGCAGGTACATATCACAATCTGCCTAGGGAAAATGGACAATCCAAAGAGTCCTAAAATTCAATGTACATTTTACTTGCAACATAATTTTTTTTTAAAAAAATGATCGGAAGCAGCTTATAGAAAAGCTGTAGCCAGAAAGAGCTGCGTCACCATTTCTAATCATATGCTGAGTTCATCCTCTGATTTTTAAAGCTCCTTTCCCCTATTAATTAGTTAATTCCCATAAAGAGCTTTGAGGATAGAATGCTAAGTCCTCATAGAACTATCATCATCCACCGGGTTTAATTAGTCCTCTTTTACTGTAATTGGATTAAGAAGATGTGATCTTGGAGATAGCAGGGATGGACTGAAGTCTGTTCTATGAACTACATTGACAAGGACAGACTCAGGCCTTAGCTAGACAGGGCTTTATCCCGGGGTGAACCCCGGGCTCATCCCTGTGCGTCCACATGACGCACAGGGGATCCCAGGCTCAGGGAGGGATCAACCCTCCCTTGCCCTGGGATAATGGGCACCACTTGTAACCTGGTTTTTCTTGTGGTCTTGGGCTGAGCCCGAGACCGCGAGCATGTGGCCCCTCTAGCAAGCGGTTTCCCCAGCACCTTGTGATTACTCGCAAGGAGCCGGGAACTGCGGACGGAGCGCAGCGCTCCCCAGGAGTGCTGCGCCCATCGGGGCTAGGGAAGGAGATCGCAGACCGGGGGGGGGGGGGGGGAAGGAGATCGCAGATAGGGGAGATCGCAGGTTGGGGGGAAGGAAATTGCGGATGGGAGGAAGGAGATCGCGGATGGGGGAGATCGCGGGTAGGGGAAGGAGATTGCGGACAGGGGAAGGAGATTGCGGACGGGGGTGTTGGGAATATATATATATATATATATATATATATATATATATATATATATAAACTTACCTTTGCGCAGGAGTATTCCTGCGCATCTGGCCCCTTCTGAAAAATAATAATAATGGCGGGCGTGTGTAGACTAGGGCGAGATCCCGTGATATTTGCATCGTGGGATCTCTCCTGGTCAGGCCTGGATTTACCAGTAGGTGTAGCAAAGGCCTCAGTTTCATGCCCATGCACAGAACATGGAGGAATCAGTGCACAATAAAGGTACAGAGCCTGCCCAGGGCAAGAGCAGCCCAGCCTGCAATGAGAAACATGGGCCACATTAGCCTTTCCTTTGCAGACAGCGAGGAGGATAGCGGCTGCCTTATACTGAGGCAGGCCATTGGTTCAATTCACCTCCACATGCATCATCCACACAGAACAGCAGCTCTTTAAGGTCTCAGGATGAAGTCTTTTCCAGCCTTGAAACTGCTGAGATCAAGGGCAGGATCTACACTATTCATTACACCATTGTTTAAGTGCATTGTTGCGTCCTCCCTTGCTACGTTACAAAATGCAACATGAGCCCAGTCAATCGAAATACCTTTTCTTCTATCGTTTTACCCCGGCACACTCTTCTTTAGAACGTTCTTCATTATGCTCATACCGGCTCTGAAGTAAACCTCCTTCTTCCGGTGACTCTGAGCTAGACCTGCTGGGATAAGCCGGCAGGGAGGCGGGGCGATGTGTAGGGACGAGGGAAGCCCTGCAGCGTCTTAAAGGGGCCACGTGCGCCCCGAAAGATAAGCAGTTTTTTTAAAAAATTAAGCCTCTGTCCCCTCTTTCACCGCCCTCCCTCCCCCTCCCCCTCATCGCGTTGTGCCAGCTCTCCCTCCCCTCGTCTAGAAAAGCCCTCACTTGTCCTAATCAGGAAGCAAAGACCATGGTCACGAGACATGACTTTGAAAGACGGCATTGAAAACAACGAAAGGTTGGGGTACATTATTAGTTTTAAAACGATTTTAACAGAAAGTGGAACGGTTTTAAAAGTCAGAAGAAACGTAACAACAACAGCATCACGTGACTGCTGACGTCATCTCTGCCAACTTGTTACGTTTCATTTAGACAAGTGTAGACGGGCCCCAGGACTGAACTTGACATCATCTTGATGCAGAGCTTGTGTTCTTCCATGGAACAACAGACCTAACAAACGTTCTGTGTAACTTATATTATCCGAGAATCGTCGCATGAGAGGTACATCTAGGTGTACTGCCCCCTACATCTTAACTAGGGGCACATCTGCATGAAGGGTTTGCCCTGGGGTGGGGCTTTACAGTAGTGGCAAGTCATCTACAGGATGCAGCTGCCATTGCAAAGCCATCTGGTGGCAAACCCTGGAAACTCCACTCCAAAAAAGTCGGGCACTTACCCCAACTATTTTGGCATTGGGGGTGGCCCTGCGTCTCTAGAAAAGTAACAAACAAACAAACAAAAACAAAACAAAAAACCCAACTGGGGGGGGAGGAGAGGAGCAGGGCCATTCCTCCCCCACTTTTTTTTAATATAATCTCTATCTGTGGAGCTCCACAGATACATATAATAAAATTAATGAGTTGGTGGGGAGGAGACCTGGGTGGTTCGCTGCTTGTGCAAGTCTCCAGTCCCTCTTGCATCCTCCTCTTGCTGCCTCATTCCTCCCCCCCCCGAGGAGACATGGTTCAGTCCCTCTAGTATCCTCCTCTGCTGCCTCATTCCTTCCCCCCCGGTTATTGTTTTTCTTATATGTATCTGCAGAGCTCCCGAGATAGAGTTTATAAAATTAAAAAAAGGGGGGGGGAGGAACAGCCCTGTTCCTTTCCTCCCCCTTTTTTTAAAAAAACTTTTCAAGAGGCACAGGGCCGGAAAAAAAACACATTTGCCTTCCTTCCCGTGCAGATGCCGGGAAGGAAGGCAAGTGCAGGTGTAAGGCGCCTCGTGGCGACGAAAGTGTCTCCATAAAGACAGGGGCCAGGTCACAGAGGTGGTGCTGAAGTCACCAAGATCCATTGCTTTAGAGCAGCCTTCCCTGGCGTTGCCTCCCCAGATGTTGTTGGACCACAACTCCCATCATCCCCATCCGGCATAGCCAAAGAGCAGCGATATTGGAAATTGTAGTCCAACAACATATAGTATAGGGGTGCAAGGTTGGAAAAGATGGATCTAGGAGTAGGGCTGGATGGATCAGTCTGTTTCTGGATCATGTCAATTTCACTAGTTCATTAAATCTGTTCCATTCTATTTCTGCATTAATGTGCTTTTAAAAAAATATATCCTCATGAATATATGTATATATTTAAATACACATCTTTGAAGTGGTTCCACTTACACAAAATGCATTTGTAAATGTATTTTTATCTAAATGCATGCCTTTCTAAATGTGTTTTATCCTAATGTACACACTCAATAACTTTGGCATGGCTTTTATCTGAGAACGGAATTGCAAAATTAGGAGAATTGTGAAATCTGGATAATTATGTTCTGGTCTGTGCACTAATCTGGGATGTGTAAATCAGGTTAGTTTGCATCAGAATTTGTAAGTACTGAATCTATGGGGATCTTCAGCATATATACTGACGTTGATTCTTCATGCCTGAGTCTGTCTTCAGCTTGGCCTCCATGACAATCATGGTCCATGGTTCTATCTGTTGAAAGCTTCTCCAAATGGTAAGTTGTTCCATGTGTTTCACAGGATATAGTTTCTACACAGGCCCAGAAATTGGTCAGTTGGTATAAGGTTTGGCAATCAACATGGACTGATTGTTATTTCCTGAGGGTCCCTGCTTTCCCAACCCCATAGACCAGTTAAGGTTGTCCTCCCCAAGAGGCCATCAGAGTAATAATCAGTTAAGTTGGTTCTTCCCGACAGTCTAGGGGAGGCAATTGGTTTCCAAAAATCCCATGGGAGATGTTCTCAGCAACTTAAATAACTACTCTGTTGATGGCTTTTTCAGCTGGTGGAATAGAAGGCTGAGGGACATTGGCACAGTTAATCAGAAGTGTCTTCTCTTGCTACATCATCTGCACAGATCTTTCTGCTTGTCAGAGGCCCTAACTAAGGTGGATGAATCTGGAAGGGAGGCTGCTGGAGAAAAAGGGTGGTTTATGACTTGTGCAGAAACCAACTGGTTGTGGCATGGATAATTCTCAAGACTTTGCCATAGAGATGCCCATTTTTATGACCTTCTAACAAGTGTAGGACTTTTGTGTTTGGATAGTCTTTTAGTAGCTATGGATAAATTATTATTATTATTATTATTATTATTATTATTATTATTATTATTATTATTATTTATATAGCACCATCAATGTACATGGGAGTTGGGTAATTTTTATTCCTATTTTGATTGGATATTTATATTTATAGCTGCTGTTCAATAGACTTGCCCCAACAGGAGCACAAAGATATCAAAGTTATTAGTATCTCTGGGTGCCCCTGAAGTGTGGTAAGTAGTGATTAGGAAGAGGGCCTTCTAAGGCCATTTCTACACCGGCCTGAAAATGTGGGCTGGTCATGGCCAAATGATGCACAGGGACTCCCAGGGCAGGGGGGATGAGCGTGGGTTTTCCCAGGGATAAATAATCCCTGGGAAAATCCAATTCTTCCCGTGGTCTCGGGATTGTCCCAAGACCGTGGGAGGTGTAGCCACCCATCCCAGGGAGCAGTAGAGGGAAGGACCTGGGTCGGGAGGAATTGGGGGTGGGAGGGAGAGGGGTTGGGGCTCCCCCCCACTTACCTTCTTCCTGGGATATCGTGCCCACATGTGGACTAAGGGGAGGATTTCGTGATCAGGATATCATGAGATCCTCCCCCTCCCTCCCTCTACGCCAGGCTGGTGTAGAAATGGCCTAAAACCAAGAATGGATTCACAGTCCTACAGAAATGGGAGCCTCCAGCCTCCACTGATACTGACAGCGGTGATTAGACAATCACAAAGGGCCACCTTCAAATCTTCTCGCTGTCCCCCAGCTGCTGGCTTCCCCTCCAGAATTCCACTTTTTTTCCTAGCAGTAACAGAGAGAAACAGAGAAGTCATAGCACCAACTTCCTTGTTTCTCTCTCCTACTGCTAGGAGAAGCTGGTACAGAGCTGAGAGAGGGCTGGGAGGCGGCTGGATGTAGTAGCTGTCCTAGCCTATAACTGCTACAGTCACTCCAAGGATTCTGGCGGCCGCATGGAGGCCCTATTCAAGGCTCGTGCATGAGCCGGCCCTTAAATGCATGGCTTGCAGAAGCCTTACATAGGCATGATGAAGCATTTCTCTCCCAGGAACACTCATGGATTAAGCGTTCCATTTTGTACTGCTGTTAGGGGCATCCATTTCACTTAATTTCTCAGACCTCTGAGGAATGACCTCCTCAGCAGTGTGGGTTGCAGATAACTTAAAGGTCGAAACCTGTGTGTTCTAAGCCTCAGATTAGCAATTGCAGTGTCAGCCTAGCCCCCCTCCCTGACTTCTGGAAAGGATCCACTTTTTATTTCCCATTCTGCTGCAGAGGCAAGAAATCCTGAACTGGGGGTTATGCTACATGTGCATTATTCATGATTGTCAGCCACAAACGCAGGAAATATTGGTGCCCTGCACCCGTCCAGAGCTTATTTCCCTTTGCATGAGCAAACCAGTTGTTTAATGCACAAGCTTCATAGCTGTCTCCTGAACAACTCTCCATTGGCCAAATGTGAACAGAACAGGGCACGCTGCATTCAGAAGAAGCTGGTGACCCTAGCTTTCCTCTAATGCTAGTGTAGAGTCATTTAGTGGGATGGTTTAGAAATGTTAGAAAGGCAATTAGCTGAGAAAACAAGCAAGCAAAAGGTAAAACAGAATGAGAATTTGCCCGTTGCACCTGCACATGGGTTTCCTTACAACAATGAAAGAGACCACACCCTTGTTCAGCGAAGGAAAGAAAATAGTTTTACTCACAAATATTCTTGCATATAAGAATATAAGAAGAGCTATGCTGGATCAGACCAATAATTCATCTAGTCCAGCACTCTGTTTGCACCGTGGGCAGCCGGCTGTCAACCAAGAAGAACAAGCAGGACACGGGTGCAACAGCACACTCCCACCCATGTTCCCCAGCATCTGGAATACATAGGTCTACTGCCTCTGATATTAGAGGTAGCATGGAGCCATCAGAGCTTGTAGCCATTGATGGTTTTCTCCTCTAGGAATTTGTCTAACCTGCTTTAAAAGTCATCCAAATTGATAGCCGTTGCTATGTCTTGTGGTAGCAAATTTCACAGTTTGACTATACACTGTCTGAAGTGTTTCATTTTCTCTGTCTCACCCAATGGATTCATGGGATAATAATAATAATAATAATAATAATAATAATAATAATAATAATAATAATTCTTACCCGCCTCTCTGATTGAATCGAGGCGGGGGACAACAGGAAGCATAAAATTCATAAAATACTGATTAAAAACATAGTATACACTGTTAAAAACATCCTAAAAGCATCCTAAAAGTACGACCCCAATAGCATTATGAGCGAGGACTTAAAGAGAATGGGACTTAAATTGAAACGGAAAGAGCACACTCATACACACCTCAGCCACCACATCACGGTAAGGTTTGCCCTTAAGCGTCGCACACTCAGAAATGTCTCTAACTTTTTCATTGCTCCCTTAATTGTTGGATGTGATTTCTTTTCATTCCTCCCCTGCCAACAAATGGTCAGAAATAAATGGGCGGGAAAGTTCAGCACAGCGCTAGTTTAAATAGAAGAAGAGCATTTGCAAAGCTTTGCCACAATCTTTTGCATGGAAAATTGGGGATTTTAAAAGCCTGCAGCCTTCCGTCCGTGGGAAATAGCCATTTTCAATCAAACCTCTTGACATCTCTGAACTTCCGGGATCAGTGCAGGAACTTCAGGTTCACACTGTACTTTTTTGAGAGCCATTTCTCCTCCCATCCCGGCCCTCCATGTTCTGATCCCCTTAAGCCCATGTTTTCCACTCCCATCCATGCCTTTGTTATTTAAGGCAGCGAGATGGCTTCCTTCAGCCATTTAACATCACTAAACCTCTCCATGATGCCTCAGATCTTCAGCATGTGCTCATTTGAAATGCCAGCAGCAATTCCTTTATTATCTCTGTTGCAGCGGAAAACACAGCAGCCCCTGCAGTCCCCGTGGCTTTGCAATGACCTCCCCTACAGACAGTAGCAGGTGGAGACAGACTTATTAGAACAAGCCCAGGACCTCAGTAGTCATTCTCTCTCTCTCTCTCTCTCTCTCTCTCTCTCTCTCTCTCTCTCTCTCTCTCTCTCTCTCATATTGGCAGGGCTGTTAGTAACCCCTCTACAGGGATGCAGGGGCCTCTCCTTCCTGTTTCAGATACTCCTGGCTGAGTGATGTCCCCATGTTTCTACCATGTAACTTACCCGCCTGTTTCTTAAACATTATTCAAATGCAGTTAGTGGTGTCAGAGAAAATCATGGGATTACTTAAACGTTTGTCATCTTATTCCTCTCTTGCTCATTGACCTGTTGCTCCGGTGCAGGATCTAAGTCAGGGATAGGCAACTTGTGGCCCTCCAGATTTGGGGCCTATAATGCCCAAGGGATGGGAGTTGTGGGCCAAAGCATCTGGATGGCCACACATCGCCTATCCCTGGTCTAAGTGGATGAAGAAGAGCTCTGCTGCCCCCAAGGAAAGGATCCAATGGTGTCCATGGGCTAGTGTTATTGACATTGTGAAAGCGTTGGATTCCCCTAGCACAATGTCAATAGCGCTAGCACACAGACACCATTGGATGCTTCTCAAAAGGTCTGTGAAGTCGAGCATCCTGTTTCTCACAGAGGGCAACCAGAACATAACAAGAGTCCTACTTAATCAGACCAAGAATCCATTTATTTTCCCATGATGGCCAACCAGATGCCTCCTGCCATTCTCATGATGGCATCTGGTTGGCCATCATGAGAAAGTAAATGACTGAGGGCCATTGCTGCCAGTCAGTGTCAACAATACTGGGCTAGATGGGGCATCTAGCAGCTTCTGCTTCCAAGTTCTTACGGACGGGCTGAGCCACTCCAGTACCTGGGATCCTTTACTGCCCAGGGAGATGCATCAAACCCTAGCCCTGGTGGATGCCTGGTTCTAACCCCAGCTACTCTTGACAGATCACCCTCCAAAGCCTCTTCCCCCCCCCCTAATTTTGCTACTGATTGACAGGGAGTGCAACACCAGCTGCAATTCTTGGAGATTCTCTGGAGAGGCTGCCTTGTCTGTATCAGCTTGTCTGTGTCATCTCCCGGCCCAAGCTTCCTGTTTTGAGAGCGGCACTTGGCTTAGCTTGCATCTCGTGTCTGTATCACTTCCGTGGATTTAATGCCCAGATCAATGATGAATCTGAATCCAAATTGAACCTCCTTCACTCTTGCCTGTGTACGCATCTCTAATGCCCTCAAAAGCGGATGATGTGAGGGACCCGTTGCCAGGGGATCTTCCCAGGAGATGGAGATTCAAGCCGTCGATGGCTTTTGCTGAAAAGCTTTCCTCGCGGTCTTTTTTTTAAGCAGTGCCCTTCAGGTGAACTTCTCCGGGGTTTTGCAGGTTTGGATATGATGATGAGTAAGGGCATTAGCATTTTCTGTTTGGCATTTATGGGAAGGTAGAGTTTGCTTGCAGAAACTCTCTGAGGAAATATGATTTGGCTTCTGCTACTCACCGGCAAAAGACGACAGAGCTGGAATGATTACTGGCAGAGCAGATGCAGGGCTCCTCCATGGTTCTCAGTGGAATCATAATGCAGGTTGCTTTATGCCAGCCATCTATCTAGTTAAGGCACTTGAAACAAACTTAGGAAGACAGGAAGCTGTCAGACCATTGGTCCATCTAGCCCAGTATTGTCAACGCTGACTGGTAGCAGCAGTAGCTCTCCCAGTGCTTTGCCAATTTCATTTCTCCATCCTTCCCCACACATTTCTGTGCTGGAAGACATTTGCATCCCATGGGGAAACTGTTGCCACTTGGTACATGCAGCAATCTACAACCTGCCCCTGCTGGTGACATCTTCTGTTTCGCCACCTTCGCAGAACGTGGAGGGGAATGGTCTGGAACCAGGCCTTCAGAGGCCAGCCTTCAGTGCACTTCTTGCACCCTGAGTCTTGAGTCGATTTTGCTGTGTGGATTAAGGCTGATCCCAGTTAGCTGTTCTGCTCTGGCTGAATCAGACGCACTGTTAGAGCAAATTATGGGACAATCCCAAGGGCAAGCAGGAAAGCAGGCAAAGGTTTATGCAAAAAAAGTCTAATCCAGTATGGGATCAGGCAAAGGATCCAGATACAAGCGAAGATCAAAGCACAGTGTGCCATTCCCACCTCTTCCCAGTGAGAATTCTCCTTCTCCAAGGCCTTTCTCACCCCCAGCAGGAACCATCTCCTCTCTCACACTTTGGGTTTTGCTGCACCAGGACCTTTAAGACTCAGGCCTAACTCTTTTTACCCTGTTCTCGAGCTGGGAGGACACATTGACTTTATTCTGTAACCTTGTAAAGTTCCCTTTATTATCTCCTTCTTATGTAGCCAAGAGCAAGAGGTGTAGGGTTTTATAAACAAAGTAAGCTTTTTTAATTACAGTAATAAGTTGTTGAATAATAAACAAATAACTCTTAATGGCTCTATCAAAATAGGTTCCCTCCTATAAAATACTCTAGATCACACTCTCAAACAATACTTGCACAATAACCACTGGTCTGTCTGTCTGTCCGTCTGTCTGTCTCTCTCAGTCCTAAAAATCCTATCCCTGTCTCATCCCAAATCCTAACTCTGATCTTATCCCTCATTCCTAGTCCCTGTTTGAACCTCACAGAACAGCACAAAGTCTGTACAGCACACACACATCACCCCCCTTCACTGATTATTCCTGCCTCTCATCTGTCTCTCACCATAGATTGATAACAGGAACACATTTGTATACTTTCAGATTGTATATATAGAGAAGTGTAACATCACACACAGTTAAGCAATAAGATACTATGCACAGGCCAGAAGCAGAGTCAAATAGCTCCAGTGATAGGCAGGCAATATGAAAGCTGTCCTGTCCAGCATGGTTCAAGGTGCCCAGAGGTATTGAAACCGACAAGGCACATATGAGAAAGGAAGGTCAATGCAAGACCCCCGTCGGGCCAAGTCTGGTCACATCCAATCAGGTCAGGTCAAGTCCTATTGCATCAGGTCAGGTCAGGTCAAGTTTGGTGTACTGAATAGCAAGGCAAGGTTAGACCAGGCAGGGTCTTTCAGGACCCTGGTCAGCTCAAAGTTAGCTGAGAGTCAAGGTGAACTGTTGACTCAGCAACATGCAAAGGCTTTCTGAAGCCTTGTAAAAGCTAGCAGTTGAAGACCTGAAGCTAGCTCCACCACTTCAGAGGAGCAGTTGGTTTCTTAAAGGACTACTCCCTGATTTGTAGCCACTGGCTCTTACAAGGTAAGGGGCTGGTGAAGGCTGTAATGGCGGAGTGTCCTCTGCATCTGAAGAGTCAGGTACAGGCATATTCTCTGGCCTGGAATCCCCTGGCATAGTTGGAGATGTGTTAGTGGAGGGAGTCTACTCTGCCTGTGAGTTATCTTCAGAGCCCAAGAATGGGCCAAGGCTGGGAAACATGACAATACTTCATGGAGGGGACATTCTTGATGGTGGCCCTTGGGTTATGAAAAGCTCTCCCCATGGAATAAAAAGAGCCATACTGCCTTAGACCAAAGCCCTATGTAGTGGTGGTGAGAACCAGAGTGAGGCAGAACAGTGCCTGCTCTGTTCATTTTCAAAGAAAAGTTGCATAGGCAGAAAATAAAAGAGGCTGTGCTCAGATTTCCACTGGGACAAATGGATGTGAGCCGAACCAGGCCAGAATGAACTGCCAGGCTTGCAAAAAACAAAACAAAAACACACACAAACCTTTCAAAAAGAGAGCTGTAATTATCCATTTAAGTTGAAAACACTTTCAATGTCATGCCTTTGTAGGGATGCACCAGTTTCCCAGAAGTGCTGTTTAATTTGTATTTCGAAACCAATTACACAAATCAAGGTGGGTTGTGGTGGTTATTTCATTTATTAATCTGGTGGTGGTGGTGGGAATGAAGAAGAGAGAAAGATAGAGAAATTACAATGTATTGATTTTTACATTTCATCCATGATGGAGAAAAAATGAGGCCATTTTTTAAAAAGTGAAGATTGTTTAGCAATATTCCCTTGCATCCTCTTCTGAAGTCTTTGCTGTTTTAGTCTTTGTGGCATCCAGATGCCTTGTGAATTCAAGTCATCTCTGTAGCACTCTGAAAGTAAACTGAATGAGCAGCTGTTCTTACTTGTAGGGCTTTTATTCCTGAGCAGAGGATCTGCCATACAGGGATGCTGGCTTCATGGGCTATTTTGAAAAAAGGTAATTATTATTATTATTATTATTATTATTATTATTATTATTATTAATAATAATAATAATAATAATATAAAATCACTCAGAGAATTCTTCCACATCAAAAACACCGCCATTCATAAAGCCATAGTAAAAGCAGATAAAAACTACATCCCACTCAACCCAGCACTACAGAACGAAGACCAAACACGACCACTCTCACTCACAGAGAAAAAAGAAAAATGGGCACATAAAGCACTCCATGGGAAGCACTACAACATAATACAGAACCCACAAATAAACAAAGAACAATCATGCGAATGGCTCAGCTATTTCCAGAAACAGAAGAATTCCTAATAGCTATACAGGATCAAGTTATAGCAACCAAGAACTACCAAAAGTACATCATAAAAGATAACAATGTAACAACAGACCTGTGCAGGAAATGCCACCAATTTCAAGAAAGAATAAACATTGTAACAGGAAGATGTAAAATTCTGGCAGGAATGGACTATATGGACTGACACAATACAACTGCAAAAATAATTCACCAACTGGCCATCAAATTCAATCTTACCAAACAACCTACTTCATACTATACATACTCACCTGAAACAATCTTGGAAAATGCAGATCATAAAATATACTGGAACAGAACAATTCATACTGGCAAAACAATACCTTGCAACCGACCAGACATAATGGTTATAGACAAAAAAAGAAAAGAAAAGAAAAACACCCATATCTCATCGACATAGCAATACTAAATGACAAAAATGTTGTTGAAAAGGAAGAGGGAAAGAGAGAAAAATATACACTACTGGTCATGGAAGTCAAAGAACTATGGCAACAGGAATAGATCACAATTATTCTGTTAGTCACATCTGGAAACAAAGCCCTATGAAGAGAGACTGAAAGAACTGGGCATGTTTAGCATGGAGAAGAGAAGATTGAGGGGAGACATGATAGCACTCTTCAAATACTTAAAAGGTTGTCACACAGAGGAGGGCCAGGATCTCTTCTCGATCCTCCCAGAGTGCAGGACATGGAATAACGGGCCCAAGTTAAAGGAAGCCAGATTCCAGCTGGACATCAGGAAAAGCTTCCTGACTGTTAGAGCAATACGACAATGGAATCAGTTACCTAGAGGCCTTCAAGAGGCAGCCGGACAACCATCTGTCAGGGATGGTTTAGGGTAGATTCCTGCAGTGAGCAGGGGGTTGGACTCGATGGCCTTGTAGGCCGCTTCCAACTCTGCTATTCTATAATTCTATGATTCTATGATCAGTCACAGGCATCACATCAAAAAACTAAACAGGAAAGCTTCAGAAACTGGGCCTACCAAAATACATCCACACCAGATCCAGAGAGGAGTCATAACTAAACATGCTCAATTGTCAGGAAATTCCTGAATCTGTAAAAGACAGCATGACTTGGCAAAGCCCGTCATGTCCGCCTAGAAAAACCACCATGAGTGAGAAAGAGAGAATAATAAATGTGTGCCTATCTTTACACATTCAGAGGGCATACACATTCGGAAGGGGGTCAAGAAAAAGAGAAAAAAGCACATGGGAACATTGTTATATAAATTTGGAAGTGCAGGGAAAAATCAGTGGTCATTTTTTACTTAGGAAGATGGGTCAGACCATTGGTCTGTCTAGCCCAGTATTGTCATCACTGACTGGCAGTGACTGTCCAGGTTTCCAGGCAGGTGTCTTTTCTTGCCCTACCTGTAGAAGCTGGCGATCAAACCTGGGACCACCTGCATGCAAAGCATGTGCTCTATCACACTGAACTATGGCCTTTCCCCATCAATAGTAATGTCTAGTTGTACCCATAGAAGAGGCTCATTTGTACCTGGTCACTCTGGGCAGGGCTTCTGCAGCTTGAACTATTGTGATGAAGAGGGAATTCCACCAGTTGCTGCATGCATACAATTGACACCTGCTGAAATTTCCTTTTCTATGCAACTGTTAAAGATCCAAGATCCTGGTCCTCCTTTCCATATGGTCACCCTAGTCGTGGGTCTTGTGAAAGACTGTCATGACCGAGTCTAAAAGGCATTCATACTTGGGCAAGTTGTGAAAACACAGGCCGTTGCTAGATGAGGTCTTAGCGCGGTGTGAGGCCTGGTCTCCCTCCTGTGCATCCAGATGACGCACAGGGGATTCCGGGGTCAGGCCGGGCTAAACCCTCCCTTAACCCGGCATAAGCGGATTCGCCTATGGCCCGGTTTTTCCTCAGCCCCGGCCTGAGGCTGGGGCTGCGGAAGGTCTAGCAGGGTTCGTGGCTTTTCCCGGCTGCTCGCTTACTCGTGAGTAGCCGGGAGAAGCCACGGACTGGGCACAGCACCCATTGGGCCAGGGGGGATCACGTGGGGGGAGAGATAGGGGCTGGGGGGAAGGCTAGACCCGGCAGGAGAGAGGGGGGGAAGAAGGACGGGCACGGGCATGGAGGACGGGGGATTGTGGGAGAAGAGCGGGCATCGGGCATCAGGGGCGGGGGCAGGGGGAGAAGAGCGGGCATTGGGGATGGCAGACAGGGGGGAAAGGACGGGGGACAAGGCATCGGGCATGGGGGGAGGACGGGCGAGCAGGCAGGGGGCATGAGGAATTGTGGGGGGGATCAGGAGCAGGGGGAGTGGGGGGCCCTTTATTTATTTATTTTAAAAAATCATTTACCTGCTCCGGCGGTGCGCTCCTGCGCACATGGCCCTTTAAGAACTAAAGAAAATGGCGGACGTGACGGGGCTTCCCCTTGCGTGTGGGAAAGGGCGACGGTGCACGCTAGTTGCAGCGCGCCATCGCCCCGACTCCCGGCCGGATTATCTGGCAGGTCTAGCAAGGCCCACAGTGAGCCATTCATATCGTCTTGCACTGGCTTCGAATGAGGGTTTTTTTTAATTTTGGAGAGTTCAGAAGCGGGGAAACAAAACGAAATGAAACAAGAAGCACAAGATGCTCATGCATTTATTCCAAAATCAATGCAACTGTGTCAGGAGAGCAGTCCTCGTTACCACAATCAATGAAGGTAAGAGGAAGAGTCCAAATCCAGGTAAATGCCCCATTTTGGAGAAGCTGCAGAAGGGACTCAAGAGAACAGTACAAATCCTGCTAGGAGAAAAGAGCATGGTAATCATTTCACAATGTGCAATTTCTTTGTGATCAAGGTGTGCACAGAGAGGAGGGTGAAATTAGGTTATTTAATGTTCTTATTGGATTACGACCTGCTTGGTTGTTTCTTCTATCTATTAATGGGAGCCTGTCAATGCTAAACTGCTTAAAAACTTGTCGTTAAACTTCAGGTCATATAGCAAAGTTTCCCCCCTGCAGCTCCCTGGTGTTGTCTTCAGCATTTGTGGAGGGCGGGGGGCTCAAATGGAACAGAAGAACACCTTTGGGGGTATATGATGTGGCATCAAAATCTGCTGTTTGAAAACACATCTAGGAAAAAACACTGCTTATTTGTTTTTAGTCATTTACATTGTGTTAACTTTTCTATGTTAAAAATGTTAGACTGTTTTTTACGATGTTGTATATTGTATTTTTATCAATTGTTGTCAACTGTCCAGAGAGCTTTGGCTATGGGTGGTACAGAAATTAAGTGCAGAAGTAATAATAATAATAACTTTGGGCATTTATTAGGCTAGGATGAATCTTTGCCTGGTAGACAGATGGGTGCACTAAGAGGTAAACAAAGGTAAAACCTGACCCCATTATACGATATGACATGGGCTCCAGCTCCAGTTTCAGTTCCAGACCAAAAAAAATTATAACAGACACCTCAACTGCTTATCTACGCCATTTTCAAGATAGAGTCCGCCATTTTGAAAGATGGCCACCATATTGCTTTTTTGGGGGGGGGGAGTCCCTATCTTAAATGAGTTATATAGGCCGAAACTAAACGTGAGCTAAGTAGCACCTTCTTACCACAAATTGCCGAATATTAATGTTTTTTTATGCGAGCAGCCCCCACTAAAACATAGCTTTTCACATTTGAAAACATAGCTTTTCACATTTGGTACCAGTCTGCTTAACTTTGCAGCTCTTAATTAATTCTGAAATTTAGAAAAAACAAAACAGTATTTGGAAGTTAGATGGAGTTGTACAGTACATTTAAAACAAAACAAAACAGGAAGAGTTCTGGTATCTAATGGTAGTGTCCAAAGTTCTCCCAGCGCTAGAGCTAATGATGTAGTGCTAGTGTAAACCCATATTGGTACAATGTACCTGGCGCAATGGGAAAAGCAGTGATTTGCTTCCAAAATTCAGTGGTGCAGCAGCAAAAGTTGGCCAATTTATCTTCAAAACAAGGTGCATGTTCTCCACTTATGTCAGGACAGTGTTAGAAAATATTTCAAGGCTGTGGGAAAATATGCATTTGAAATGCAGTACTCCCAAAAGCATAGCTCCTTGATGATTTTTCAGGAAAATACAATTGAAACTCAGTTGGGAATCCATCCCTTTATTTTCCAAGATCCATTTAAATAAATAGGGAAAATCAGTTGTTCAGGCTTTCTCACTGTGTGTGTGGGTGTGTTTGTGAGTGTGTGTATTAGCCCACTTTTGTTCACCTTGAATGGCTGGATTGGGGCCTTATCCAGCAATTTAAAGACCCGAAGACCCCGCCCCCCGTTCACACAGAAAGCACTTTCATACAAATGTGTGTGTGTGTGTTTTGCCAGTTTCTTTCAGTCTGCAGCCTTCCGCCCCCCCCCCCCCAAAATGGCTCTGGAGGTTCTGCACACCTGCTGAATGACAATTCGGGATGTGGGATGATTGAGATGGGGAGAATCAATGCTCCCTCTTCATTTAGTTTGTAGGGTGACCATATGGAAAGGAGGACAGGGCTCTTGGATCTTTCACAGTTGCATAGAAATGGGTTAAATTTCCTCTTCATCACAACAGTTAAAGCTGCAGGTGCCCTGCCCTCTTTTGTATCTGGTCACTCTAATATAGCTCCTACAGCTTTAACTGTAGTGATGAAGAGGGAGTTTCACCAGGTGCTGCATGCATACAAATGACACCTGCTGAAATTCCCTTTTCTATGCAACTGTTAAAGATACAGGAGCCCAGTCCTCCTTTCCCTAATTCAGTGCAGGTTACGGGTTGGCATGGATGAATCTGTCAATTTCAGTTTCTCTCCATTTCTCATTTTTCTAATCTTAAATTCAGTTCAAACTCAGTTTTTTTTTTGTTAATGTTTGCATGAAAATTCAGATACAATTTTGTATGTAGTTTGTTTACATATTTTTTGCAAGTCATTTTCCTAATATAATGTATTTTTAATGTTATTGTCATGTATGTATGTAATTTTGTGCCCACATTCCCCTATTATACTCATTTTTGAACACTTTTTTTTATTGGAGAACCACACTGAAAATTTTGGAGAAGCACAAGTTTAAATTTGTGTATTGATCTGAAAGTGTGAGATTAGACAAGAACTTGGAGAAAACTGTGTGTCTGTGTCTGTGTGTGTGTGTAGGATGGGTGGGCAGGAGGGCTTGAATTAGGATGTCATGCTGAAGCAGCAATCCTTGGTGTGGAACAGTAATATTATAAGGATGGAAATATGCTCCTATATTTAGCCATGAAATATTGGAGCATATGCAAATGCTTGATGAGATGTAATAAGAGTCCCTTGTAATAAGCCTGAGCAAACATTTTGGGCTCTTTTTGAGCTGGATGAAAAATGGAAATAAAAAAGCCATAAAAAGAAAGGCAGAGTCATTATTGCTGTTACCAAATAAAGTCTTTATACTCCCCTTTTAAATATAGTCGCAAAAATGGAATAGAAGATGTAGTGTCTTGTTCTCAGGAATATACACTCCATGAGTGTCCTAGAATACTCACACCTTCCAGTTCCTTCCACAGAAATATATTACCTCAGATCCAAAGAGTTACCTTAACTTTCTCCTCTTTTGAACCGCAGAATTATCCATTTTAGTCAGAGGGCCTGACTAACTAGGAACCTGGATGCAGAATAAGCTTAAAAGACACTGAGTTGATTGCTCAGGTTCCTTCCAGACCTACAGCCACAAAGAGACTCCTACTCCTCCTTTAAGAAACAATGTTTCTTCCTAAGGACTAGAAACTCTCCCTCACTTCTGAAGGCGAGATCACTTTGTGTGGGATAGCAGTTTCAAAGGCATCTGATATATAGGAGCAATCTGCTTGAGCTTTATTTTGTAGTGTGAATGCAACCATTGATCCAAGTAATGGATTCAATCCCTCCGCTTTTGTGCAGTGTAAATCTAAAGGTACACCAAATCCCTCCTGCTCTGTCAGGTTACGCTTCCAAATCATACACAAACGTTTTGCGCTCATATTGGGTGCTTTCTGTTTGAGTTGGGCTAAAGTTGTGTAATCGGTCTCAAAATGAAGAAGCACAGCTAGAGAGCTTATAGGCAAAAGGTTCATCTGAGAATCAATAATGTCGACTTTCAAAGACATGTACTCTTTCCATCCTCTTTACACCTGGCTAGAATAAGTAGTTTTACTCTCCCCACTATCAAAACGGATCAAAAAGCTGGGATCTTTTATGCACCAACTGGAGAAATACCCGTAATGAAGACAGATGTGGTGTATGCAAATAGAGATCACTGTATGCAAGTTGGTGTAGCGTAGTGGCTAAGAGACTGAGCTGTGAATCAGGAAGTTCCCAGTTAGAATCTTGCTTCTGGCTATGAACTCTGGCCTTAGGCAAGCCATTCACTCTCAGCCTCAGCCCCTTTCCCCTTAATCTGCAATATAGGAGATAATCATACTGGGCTACCTGAGAGGGCCTTTGTAAGGATTAAAAGTAGAAAATGCATGTGAAATGCTTTGTGCACTTGGAAGGACTATAAAAATGCATCGTCGTCGTTGTCATCATCATCATCATCATCATCATCTCTCTTTTCTCACTCATGGCGTAGATGGACATGATGGGCTTAGCCAAATCATGCTGTCTTTTACTGATTCAGGAATTTCCTGCCTATTGAACTTGTTTTAAGTATGACTTTTTTCCTGGATGTTGGTGTGGATGTATTTTGGTAGGCCCAATTTCTGAAGGTTTTCTGTACAGTTTTTTTTGATGAGATGCCTGTGACTGATGTGACTAACAGAATAATTGTGACCTTTTCCTGTTGCCATCATTCTTTAACTTTCATAGCCAGTGGTATATATTTTCCTCTTTTTTCCTCTTCCTTTTCAACAACATTTTTGTCATTAAGTATTGCTATGTGGATGAGGTAAGTGTTCCCCCCTTTTTTGTCTATAACTGTTATGTCTAGTCAGTTGCAAGGTATTGTTCTGTCCCAGTATATTTTATGATCTGCATTTTCCAAGATTGTTTTGGGTGGGCATGTATAGTATAGTGTAAGTCAGTGGTTCCCAATTAGCTAAGTACTGTGAACCCCTTGTTTTTCAAATGCCAAGCCATGGACCCCCTCCTTTTGAAAAATTCGTTATCTCTATGGTAGCTACCTGTGTGAAGCAATTTTTTGGAGAAAATAAGGGGTAGCCCCTAATAAGCAAAGGATTTTAGGTATACTAAAAAACAGACCATAACATTTGTGATATTTGTGATATTACCACGCAAAAATGACAATGATTTAGTTAGGAATAGAAAGACAAATTTAATTTTACTAACGTCTAGTTTACAACTGAACAAATTATGACATGTGTAGCAGCTACTAAACCTAAATGTGATGGGAGAAATCATACCTCTTTTTGTCCCGAACAATCCCTTCCACTTCTGGTTCAATATTTCCTACTTTTAATCTCAAATCTGGATTAACATTGAGCCAATTTCTATGCTTGTTCTTCATATAACAAAATGTTGAAAATGTTTGTTCACAAAGATATGTGGAACAAAAGGGAACTAGATGTTTCAAAGTTTTTTCACCTAACTTCTTATAATCAGGAAAAACCTTCACCCAGTCTATATTCTTTGAAAAATGATTTCAATGAACCATCACAAGTCACACAGATAGAGTTGTTAGTTGTACATCACCACATTCAAAAGGATTCCTTATCCATGAATTTTCAGGATTAGGTGCAAGGAAGTAATCTCTGAAGCTAGTTGCTAAACCACGCAGGTGCTCAGTGATGTTATATTTTACTTCTGGTAGGAATTCATCATCAGTGGACTCCAGAAATGAATGGTGAATATGTGAATAGTGCCACGGACCCCCTGGGTGGGTTCTGTGGACCCCTGGGGTCCATGGACCACCAATTGGGAACCACTGGTGTAGGAGATGGTTCTTCTTCTTCTTGTTGTTGTTGTTGTTGTTATTATTATTATTATTATTATTTTGCCTTGAGGTAGTTCTGCTGTACAGCATGTGCAACACCTCTGTCTATGGCCACAGAGAGTCAGACTAGACAATATGGGCCAGACGGAACCATGAGCTGACCCAGTATAAGGCAGCTTTGAGCTTCCTATGTATTGTCCCCAGATCTTCATTTCCAGGAGTGTCACAAATTCCTGCGATCTGACCCACAGTTTGGCCACTGATCATCTCGGATAGGTGCAAACAGCGTATTGGGTGTTAGGCAAAATATGATCAAGAATGACAACTTGAAAGGGGTTTTATGAAAACCCTGATGGTCGGGTGATTTTTAAAATAGATCTTTAAAAAGAAGCAAGGCAAATACATAGTAAATAGTAATAGCTATTAAGTTGTTAGGAGGGACATCAGCAGAGCCAGGAAAGGAAGAATTTACTGGCAAGAATTTTTTTTTTTACAACAGTTTTTACTGGCTGTCAATAAATTTGCTGGCAACCGGCAACTTGTGTTTGATGGTGTTACTGAAAATGTAGAAGCAATCAGAGCCAGAACTAGTAACATTTTTCAAATTTGCAAGTCTAATGGTTCCATTGGATAAGATGCTTAAATGTGGTTTGTTTTCATTTTGTTGGTCCTTCTCATACTTTCTGATTGCTTCTGCTAAGTTCATTTTCATTTTCATCTTGATTCACAACTGATAAAGTGTGACTTTGCAAATCCCAATGAAGTATTTTGGGAACAAATCTAGATAATAAACGCAAACATGTATTATTTATAATATGCTGGGGATGCACATATTTAAATAGAAGGTGTAAGAATGGGCAAATCGTGAGCGATGAAACGTCCCAAATTGAGGATAGCAAAAATGAGAACTGAAGACAAAAACATTGTTGTTAGGAATTCTTGGCAGTGCAGCTTCACTAATTGGTGTGATTAAATTAAATTCCTTACATTTCTATATTGCCCAATAGAAAATGCTCTCTGGCTTGTTTACAAAAAACAAAACAAAAATACAATATGATAATATAATCTAAAATCATTTGCATACAGAAATATAAAACAATTTTACACACCCAACAATAATAAATCCCAGGACCCATTAAAAATATGATCATATTTGTCAAATGTTGGAAGTAGTCTTCACCTGGCACTGGAAAGATGACAATGTTGGTGAGAGGTGGGCCTCACTGGGGAGGGTGTTTCCTAATTAGGGGACCACCACCGCGAAGGTCATTCTTTGAACCTCCCTAGAGGAGGCACTTGGGTGGCACCATTTTACAAAAGGATGAGATTAGTTGAAATTCAAACTCTGCCCATACATGACAATTAGAGGTTCATACCCTATAACATTTGGTATATCTTCATGTAGATCTTCACAACTTGTGATCCATGAGACCAGGGATAGGGAGCTTTTGGCCTACAACTCCCATCATTCCTCACCATTATTTACGCTGGCTAGGGCTGATGGGAATTGTAGGCCAACCCATCTGGAAGACCACAAGTGGCCTACTCCTGCACTAGACCAAACACAGATCTTCAGTCACTTTTTGGCCTGTCAGCTACTTGACACCCCTGGAGTCCTAAGTAGATAGCAAAACCTGGGTATTTATGGAACTCCTGGTGGGTTGCCCTATTTGGCTTGTTGGCTCTAACTACAATCAGCCTGTCTGTGATTGTTGATCACACAGCTGATGGACAGTGGAATGGCTCTCATCATGCCAGCTCCATGTTTTGAGGCTCCCTTGGCAAGACACCCACAATGGTGAGCTGCATGTTCACCTCCTCCTCTTTCTCATCAGTGCTCCCCCTGGTTTGCTTGATAGGGCAAGAGCCTGTGAGGAAGTTGGCCATGGCATCTGCTGCTCTTCTTTCTCATCAGCACTACTGTCTGTGCCTGAGTAAGAGGCAGGTGAATAAGCAGGTTGCAAGGGTGACAAGGAGCAACAATTCCAAAAGGTTCCTTTCAGAAGGCCCCGACTGGCACTTAGATGAACAGGTTTGACCCCAGGACAATCCTGGGATAAACCTTAGGTCTAGCTACGGCCTAGATCCTGCCCTGGTTAAGTTTCATTTCTTCATTTAAGTTTAATTTCTTCAAGATTGAAACAACACTTTCTGTTTTGGTGGTAGAGGGGATAAAAGGAGAGCGACAGCTAAAGAGCCAGAGCTAGAAAAGATTAGAACATGAGGAATGACTGGAAAGAAGCAGCCTGAACAAGTCTAGGTGAAGCTTAGGGTAAAAGAACTTGATTTTTGCAACTTTTATTTTCTTTTAGTGCCTTTTGTATCACTCAGCTCTATTAACTAAATACATTTTGTAATTTTCCAGCTTTACTTCACTAGTAAACTGTTGTGTTAAGCCAGAAGTGTCTGGAGTGTCCCTCACCCAATGTCTACAGCCTAAACCCCATTTTACTGGAAAGGGGAATGTAAAAGAATGAAGGTGAGACTCTTAAGGAGGCAGAGATCTGTAAGGAGTTGCTCAGGGGGTCCAAGACATAGAAGGAACACTAACAAGTTGTAATAGGGATATGTGGTTATTCAGTGGTGATGGGAAAAGTCACTTATTAATGTGCAAATAGTGGTGTGTGTGTGTGTTTTGACACAGAACCAATAACAATACATTGGCCTGTGTGTATAGCTCTGCTTCTTCACCTGCATAACACTGCCTTGGGTTGTTTCTTGGCAACGGCAGTTTGACAAAGAGACAGAACAGTCCAGGAACGGGCTGATTATGTCCCATGGAATTTCACAGCTACGCTGAGGGAGTATTTTGCTCCTGTGCCCCCTTATCTACCTTCTTTTAGCACCGCTCCACCCAACACTAAACATTCTTGCTCTCTAGCATCACCCTCCACCTGCTCAACACCCCAACTCCCTGCACTGTTCCTTCCCCCATTCCCCAATATTTTTTCTCCTTCACCACTCCAACTTCTTCTTACACCGCATCTCCATCCAGATTTCCACAAGGCTGGACCTTTCACTCCCTGCCCACCGACCATCCAGTCCCAATGGTGGCAGTGGCGGGGTGGCCCTTTTAATGTAGCACTTTAAAATGGGAGCCATGTTGTGCAGCTGCACAGTCAAGAGCAGGCAGCCACCGTATAAAACACCCCAATGGAACCTCTAACATAGCGTCTCAACATCCTGCAGGTGCTTTAAGTTTAAGGCAAAGGTAGGCTACTGCCCCCCCCCTTCAACACTGTAAACAGTATTCCTCCCAAAACAAAATGGCGACCAGTGTGGCCATTTTGATGCCTTATTTTGGCACATTTAGTGCTCTGTAGTTATTAAAGAGCACTAAAAGGGTTAAAATTAGTTTGAAAATAATCTAAAGTTGACACTTTGGGTGCTCTGTAGCTGCTCCAGGTGACATTTTAAATAATAAAAAAAACATTTTGGCACTGCAGGGGGGAGATACAGCCTGAGGGAAAGGTACAGGGGGTGAGAGCTCCCCACCTGGTCTCATAGGGGCTGTCCACCTCTGATTTGGGGGGGTATAGTTTCTAGCTGCCTTTCCTATGAAGCTCACAGGGGGACCTGTGATACATCACTATTTCTCAGCCTAACCTACCTTACCAGGTTGTTGTTAGGTTAAAAGCAAGAAGAGGGGTGTGTGTGAACTATATATGCTGCTTTACACTCCTTAGAATGTAAAGAAATCAAGAAGGGGCAAGTTGACTGCTGAAAAGGAAGAAGAAAGCCAGGCCATGCTACACAGTGGTGTAATGGAGGGGGAATGCAGAGGGGGCCCACCCCCAGGAAGGATCTTTTAAAACATAAGAGTCATAAGAACATAAGAACATGAGAAGTGCCATGTTGGATCAGACCAAGGGTCCATCTAATCCAGCACTCTGTTCACACAGTGGTCAACCAGCCATCGGCAAGGGATGAACAAGCAGGACATGGTGCAACAGCACCCTCCCATCCATGTTCCCCAGCAACTGGTGCACACAAGCTCATTGCCTCGAATACTGGAGATAGCACCCAACCATCAGGGCTATTAGTCACTGATAGCCTTAGCCTCCAGGAATTTATCCAACCCCTTTTAAAGCCATCTAGATTGGTGGCCATCCCTACATCTTGTGTGGTAATGAGTTCCATAATTTAACTATGCGCTGTGTGAAGCCTGACTTCCTTTTATTTGTCCTGGATCTCCCACCAATCAGTTTCATGGGATGACCCCGGCTTCTAGTATTTTGAGAGATGGAGGAAAAAGGTCTCCCTATCCACCTTCTCCACACCATGCATAATTTTGTACACCTCTATCATGTCTCCTCTCAGCCTCCTTTTTTTCAAGCTAAACAATCCCAGTTGATGTAACCTCCCCTCATAGGGGAGATGCTCCAGCCCCTTCATCATTTCAGTTGCTCTTTTCTGCACTTTTTCCAGCTCTATAATATCCTTTTTTAGGTGTGGTGACCAGAATTGTACACAGTATTCTAAGTGTGGTCTCACCATAGATTTGTATAAGTATGATACTGGCTGTTTTATTCTCAATTCCTTTTCTTATAATGCCTGCCTTATAATGCCTGCCACATGCTCACAGTTGCCAACCAGCTGCCCACAGGAAACCCACAAGCAGGACATCAGTGCAACAGCACTCTCTCTCCCATGTTCCCCAGCAACTGGTATACACACAGGTATACTGCATCTGATAATGGAGGTAGCACATAGCCACCAGGGCTAGTAGCCATTGAGCGCCAATTCCTCCATGAATTTGTTCAATCCCCTTTTGAAGTCATCCAAATTAGTGGCCAACATTTCATCTTGTGGAAGTGAGTTCCATAGTTAAACTATGTACTGTTTGAAGAAGTCCTTCCTTTTATCTGTCCGGAATCTCCCACCAATCAGCTTCATGGAACTATCCTGGGTTCTAGTAATTTGAGAAAGGGAGGAAAATGTCTCCCTGTCCACATTCTCCACGCCATGCATAATTCTGAACACCTCTTTACAGAACAGGAGTGATGGCATTCTCTGCTGCAGCAGGACTTGAATTAGGGGATAGGCTTTCAAGATTTACTGTCGTTTGTCGGATTGGTGTAGAGGAACTCAGAGAATGAGGACAATTCATTATTCTATGACTGTCAGCTGATTCTAATGAATTTGGTATTATGTTATTTACTGCTGATGTTTTGTTGCGTGTGTATATACACATCTATACAGGGTCGCTTTTAGATTCTCCTTCAGGCTGAGGCTATGGAGGGGTTGTTACGATAAGCTCCCACAGTTCAGAATGCACTAGTAGCTTACCATTTACACTTTGGTGCAAGTAGGTACTTTTAATAGGCATAGCGGTCTTTAGATGATAACATGCGTTTCCCCCCCACTTAACTACAAAATGGGGCAAGGCAGCCAGCTGAGGCTGGTGGCTCTCATTTTGGTGGGGTGGTGAATCCATTCTGGGTCACACTCAGAACCAGCCAGGACTCAAAGGGACCTGTCCAAGGTGCTGAACGCCGCTCCCAAAGGAGATCCAGCACCTTGGATAGCTCTTTCAGAGGTCTGGCCGGTTCTGACGGAAATACAGACTTGTTTCCTAGCCCCACCGAAATCGGAACCACCTGCCTACGCCTAAGGCAGCTCTGCTGCGTGTTCGGGCCGTCCTGCTCATTGTTCCGACTTGGGCCCATCCCGCTGAACCTTGCCCCAAACTCCGGCCCTGACGGTGGCACCATTGCACAACTCTGAACCTAACCAACGCGATTCGGCTTGGAGGGGCAGGAGGTGGAGGGAGTGGGGTGGGGTGCGGAAGGGACCGAAATTGCCCACCGCGTCCGGCAGGTGGAGCCTGCGAGCCGCGGGAGCCACCGCCTCCCTCCCTCCCTCCCTCCCTTCGGGCTCGCACGTGGCCCGCCGCCTCCCGGCAGAAAAGCCGCGAGCCGCCCGGCGCCCGCCTCACTCGCCGTTTCCCCCTCTCGCCAAGCGGAGCGCCGCGCCGCGTGCGCTGCGCCTGCCGCGGGCGCCAGAGTCCCCAATGCGCGCCCGCAGCGCCTCGCCCGAGCGGCGCGTTCCGATTCAGCCGCCGCCGCCGCCGCCAGGAGTCGTTAGCACGGGCTGAAAGGGCGCGGCGCCCAGCAAAGGAGCCGCCGGCACGAGGGTCCTCCTCTCCCGAGGCGGAGCAAGACGATGGCTGCCCGGGGCGAGCCCAGTTGAGAGGCGGCGCGCAGCGGCCGAGGCGTCTCGGTGCCTGAGCGGCCACTGAGGAAGGGGCGGCGGCTTCTTCTTCGGAGAAGGGAGGGGGCGCCGGGCGGCGATTTCAGCAGCCCGACCCGGCTGCGCGCAAAACCCGATCGGCTTCGGCAGCGTCCGATCCCAGCTCTCCAGGAGCAAAGGCGGCCGCTCGCGGGGCGGGGGTGGGCGCGGAGACTTCGAACCCCCTCCCCCTCCCCCCCGGACCTGGACCCGGTGCTGCTTCATCACCCCGGGTGGGCCCTGGGGCATTGGAACCGCCCAGCGCGTCCGGAAAGGGCGCTTGGACCGCTTTGTGGCACATCTGGGGTTTTGGGGGTAGGGGTCTGTGTCCAATGTTAGTCCTACTTCGAGTAGGCCCACTGAAATGAACGGGCTTTAAGTTACTCTTACCTTGGATAGTGCTATCGGACCCCGCTTTTCTGGGTGTATGTGTGCCGGATACGCCCCCTCCCCACCCCAGTCTGCCGCGTGCTGGGATCTCGCCGCTCGCCACTGCCCTGCCTCTAAGGAGAGCAGCGAGGGCGCACCGCTGGTTCAGGAGCGGGACCCGCTTCGTCGCCTCTACCCCGCGCCCAAGTCCCGGGAAGCGCCAGCAGCACTTCGGCTGCCGGGTTGTGAGCTGCTTTGGGGCGAAGAAAGCAAAGTCCTCGCCTCTCTCGGCTCCCCGCGCCCCAAACCTCACGAGGGACTAGGAGCTTTGAAAAAGACGCGCGATCGCCGGAGACGCGTCTGGCGACGGCTTCCTTCCCTGACGGGGCTCTTGGATGGCTTGAGCCGACTCCCTCGTAGCCGGCTTGGGACGCGTGGGTGGGTGCGGGGGCTTGACTTTCCCCACGCGTGACAGCGTTCAAACAAAGACAAGTTGGTTGGTGGAATTGCACGATCCTTTGAAGGGGGGGGGTTCTAGTTGAACTTCGAGGAATCAATAAACGGCGGCCAAGCTGTACTCCGATACCCTTGTGCCCCCTTTCGCCCCCCCCGCCCCCAAACTCACTCTCAAAGTCTTCGATCGGGGGTTGGGAAAGTCCCCCCCTTTCTCCCCCTGCGACAAATAAAACTCCACCCGGGGAGCCTCTCCTTCCTTCTGAGCAAGGAGCAGCGGCGAAGAGAAAAGTCCGTGACCCAAAAGCAGAGGGAGAAGTTCGCTCTTTACTGCGAAGATTGGCTGGATTCCGAAGTCGCTCCGATTTCTTGGGGTGCTTCGCTTCGGCGCCCGCTGGAGAGAAGGAGAGATCGTAGCGGCTGAGAGGAAGGGGTCTTTTCGAGGATTTGGGGTGGAGGCGGGGACACACATAGAGGTTGCCCAAAGACACCCCCCCCCGTCCAGCTCGCCTCTTCCCCCCCCCCGGGGGGGAGCCCGGCGTTGAACTGCCCACTCCAGGACTCCGCTCGGCTGCGCTGGCCTTTTCCCCGGAGTTCAGAGGCAGCTTCGGTCGCCAGCATGTCTAAGGTGGCGGCGGCGGCGGCGGCGGCCGGGGCTGGAGCCGCGGCGGGATCGGAAGGTGGCGGGCCGGGGCCGGCCGAAGACCTCTCCAAGGTGTCGGACGAGGAGCTGCTCCAGTGGAGTAAGGAGGAGCTCATCCGGAGCTTGCGCAAGGCCGAGGCCGAGAAGATGAGCGCTATGCTGGACCACAGCAACCTCATCCGCGAGGTCAACCGACGCCTGCAGCTTCACCTGGGCGAGATCCGGGGGCTCAAGGTAAGGCGCCGCACAGTGGAGGCGGGTGGCTCCGATTTCGGTGGGGCTGCGAATCCACGCTGGGGTTCAGTCAGTCCCGGCTGGACCTCCGAAGGACCTATTCGAGGTGCTGAACCTAGTTTGGGGTTAGGGTTCAGCACCTTGGAAAGCTCCTTTACAGCTCTGGCTGGCGCAAATTGAGTGCGTTCACAGCCCCACCGAAATCGGAGCCACCAGCTTCCACTGAGGGCACCCACCTGCCAAATGGGGATGAAGAGCAGGTTGGGGAGTGGGTGAACAGCTGTGAATTGAAACGGGGTCCTTGGGGGCTTTTTAACCATCATCATCATCATCACATTTATATTCTGCCTCCCCCCCACCCCTTGCAAGGAACCCAAGGAGACTGGAAGTTCTACTCCTTTGCAGAGCAGGTCCAAACTCTTAATAGGCCTGAAGTTGAAAACCCAAAGGGGCCTTCCCTCCTCCACTAAGTCCCATGGGGCTCAATCTGCCCTGATGTTCTCCCATAGAAGCCCTCTTGCAATAACAGAACATCTCTCCAGAGCAGCCCCCATTAATTTCAGTGGGTCTTATGGGGGAGAACTCCCCCCCCCCCCGGTGGCTTGTTCCGCATCATGGATGAGATTCCTCTGCTTCCTGCTTTGTCATCAGGGTACCCTCCCCACCCCCCAAATCTGCCACTTGAGACAGCCTGCCAACACTAACCTCACGGCAGGGTCATTTACACCCCTCCCCTATTGATCCGAAAACAAGATTTCCCTTGGACGGGGGCAGCCCCACCGTCGCCTCCCCATATTCTTTTGATTGCTACGATTCGGATCCAGAACTTGTGAGGTAATCATAACAGATCACCTCTGAGTATGTGCAGAGCGCTTTCCCATCACACTTCAGGGCGCTGCTGCATGCAAGATCGCTTCTTTGTAGAAAATGTGCATTGATTGCACAGGCATTTATTTCACTGCTTGAACCCTGTGCCCAGGCAAGTGGGAGGGTGAGATGGAGGGTACTTTGTGGGAAAGCAGTGACCAGTTTTGTCTTCCCAGTGCATGTACAAATTACAATGGAATCCCCCCCCCCCCGTTTTTTTTTTTTTACTTACTAAGTTTCAGTTCCAATCTACCCCATCTCCAGTAAAAAGTCTTCGGGTAGCAGAGCTTAGGAAGATATCTTTCTGGGAGGGCTAGAGTTTATTTCCAGAACTCTTGCAGAAACACTAACAAAGGAGCTTGTGGCGTTTTTAAGATTAACAACCTGATGTACATCTGATGAAAGTGGACAGTGTCCGTGAAAACTTATGCCATAATAAAATTTTGATTGTTTTTAAGGCGCCTCGAGACCCTTTACAATTATTTATATCCTGCCTTTCAGGATACCTGCCAATCCGGCTTTAGAAGCAACGTGAAGATAGAGGACTAAAAACATCACAATACGCAATATTGAAATCTAACACGGCGCAGTTGATAGCAGATAGCCCTGTGCAGTGGGCAGGTAGTCCTGCTGGACCAAGAGGGCATTTAAAGGGGTCTTTCACTGCCTCCTTCTCTTTCCTGGACTCCCTGACAATAGTGGGCAAGCTGGAACGTTGTTTGACTTCCGATCAGGCAGGTCTTTAACCATCCTTAATGGAAACAATATCGCAGTACGTGTGACTGCATTTGGCGACGTTTGTGACTTGATACCTTTCATCTTTCCTGATTCTCTTTTCCTTCCTGTTCTGTCATTTAGCTTTTCCATTGTTGACATGTAGGTTATCAGCCCCTATCTTGTGTGTGTGTGTGTGTGTGTTGATCTGCTAAAGTTATAGGACCCTACATAAATAAATTGGCCAGCAAACAAAAGCTGAGGAAGTTGAGGATCAGGATGATGCAAGCTGTCTGGAACTGGAGGCATTAAAATATATGAGGACCCCTCCAATCCAGCACAGTTAACTCCCTGGTTGTCTATGGCACAGGTGGGCCCAAGGTTGATCTCTGGGTGTTTGGGACTCTAACTCCCAGAAGGTCCTGCGAACATGGCCAATGATCATGAATGCTGGGAGTTGAAGTCTGAAATATCTGGACATCTGTAAGATTGGAGGGGGAAATTGCTTGAGCAAAGACCTTCCTCCTCAGTACTTTGCATAGTAGCCAGTGGTGTGTTCAGTAACTATTGAACAAGTCCTCTGACGCCGTGACAGTGAACTGCAAGTGACAGATTATTATTATTATTATTGAAACTGTTGTGTACCAGTTGAGTCTGTCTGTCTTATATGATAGGAGCAGAGCAGGAAGAAGGCTCCAGAGGCTCATTGACCCCCTCAGGAATGCCTTATAGTCTTCTCCAACCTGGCACTGTCCAGATGTGTTGGACTGCAACACCATGGTGGCTGGGAATGATGGGTGTTGTAGTCCAACACAGCTGGAGGACACTAGGTTGGGGAAGACTCGTCTAACAGTTGACAAATTGGATCCACCTTAAGCCAGTGGCTTCTGTTCAATTGAACTTACTCCAGTGGAACCTACTTCACTGGCCTGGCAGATGATCAGTTGACCATTGATGAGTTGGATCCACGTTGGCCCAGTCACTTTTGCTCAATGGAACCTACTTCACAGGTTTTGTTTATTGGAGCGTACATCACTAGACTGACAGATGATTAGTTGGATACAGTCACATTTATTTATTTATTTATTTATTTATTGTTACATTTATATCCTGCCTTGATTCCTCTAAGGAATCCAAGGCAGCGTACATAAGCCTCCTCTCCATAGAATCATAGAATAGTAGAGTTGGAAGGGGCCAATGAGGCCATCGAGTCCAACACCCAGCTCAATGCAGGAATCCACCCTAAAGCATCCCTGACAGATGGTTGTCCATTTTATCCTAACAACAACAACCCTGTGATGTAGTTTGGCCTGAGAGTCTGTGACTGGCCCAAAGTCACCCTGTGGGTTTCCATGGCTGAGTGGGGGGACTAGAACCCGGATCTCCTGACTCCCAGTCCAACACTCTAGCCATTACACCACACTGGCTCTTTTGCTCAATGAAACCTATTTCACAGGTTTGTAGTGAGATTAAAGGAACAGGGAATGGAGAACCATGTCCACTGTCCTGAGTTCTTTTGCACATGGCTGCATGCTGGCCATTATTATCACAACCACAACTACTACTTATGTCTTCAGACTGCCCTCTGACGAGTGCCCGCCGGCTGTCCTCTGTGGCTAACGCTCACTTGATTCTACCTTAACCCATCTCTCCTAAATTGATCAAGACTTCATAGTATATGCATCAGCCCAGGAAAGGAACTGGGATTGCAAAGAGTTGGTTATCCTGCTTACAATGCTGACCTAGCCTTGCAAATACATTCACAAGAGTTACTTGGGCAACCATTTTTAATGCCCCCCCTTCTCCCATGACCACACACCCCTAAGTCATGGTCGTAAACAAACAAAGCAAAACACCAACTACCAGTAGCTTTTGTAAAGCTTTCCTATCTGGTCACCTGGAGGCAATTCTTATGCATCATAGGTGCTCAGGTGAGGGTAAGCTGGGCTGAGCTGGTATGTGCAGATCTGTAAGAACATAGGAAGCTGCCTGAGACTGGAACAGACCATTGGTCCATCTAGGCTAGTATTGTCGACACTGACTGGCAGTGGCTTTCCAGGGTTTCAGGCAGGAATATTTTCCAGCCCCAATAACTGGAGATGTGGGAGATTGATACTGGGGCCTTTTGGCATGCAAAGCGTGTGTTCTGCCTTTCTCCTTTCCCACCACATTTATTACTGCCCATTCTACTTTTCGGCCTTTTAATGGACTCTGAAAAGTTTTCAGCTTCTTCCAGCTTCCGTTTCTGCTCATGCGAAAGCTTTGCGGGTTGCAAAGTTCATTGGCCCTACAGATTGGAACCTGTGTGTGTGTGTGTGTGCATGCATGCCCACATTTCCCTAATCCTGTAAAGAGAGATGGGAGCAGAAACTTTTTTTAAAAAGTCTTTGCCTAGCTCTTTCTGGATGATTACATTTAGCGGCAGCGTTGGTTGGCTATTGATCCAGCAGGCAGAGGAGGAATAGAAAACTGAAATAATGCACTCAATTGACCTGGAGACTGAGGTAGAAGCCGCTAAGGCTCAAATACATGTTAAACGTGTGTGTTTTAAGCCAATGCAACCTAGATCAGGGCGCAGCTGGACGAGGGTCACCACATGGAAAGGAGGTCAGGGCTCCTGTATCTTTAACAGTTGCATAGAAAATGGAATTTCAGCAGGTGTCATTATATGGGGAACCTGGTGAAATTCCCTCTTCATCACAACAGTTAAGGCAGCAGGAGCCCTGCCCTCTTTTGTATCTGGTCACTCTAGTATAGCTCCTGCAGCTTTAACTGTTGGGATGAAGAGGGAATTTCACCAGGTGTTGCAGGCATACAAATGACATCTGCTGGAATTCCCTTTTCTTTGCAACTGTTAAAGATCCAGGAGCCCTGTCCTCCTTTCCATATGGTCACCCTAGCTGAACAGAAGAAGGGCGGAGAAAGAAGGCTGCTTAACTCTGCCTCCCCCCAATCTGGTTGCTTTTTCAAAGCCCGCAAAGAGATGGGGGAACCTATAGGGAGTGGAAAAGCAGTCTGGGTGGGTGGGATTTTGAGCTGGAAAATAAGCCGGTAAAAAGAGTGAAGCAGTCCGCTATTATGTTTAGATGTATCTGGCTCTGGGCTGTTTTGGATTTTTTTAAAAAATAGATGTGGTGCAGGGAACACCACATAACACATTGTTTGAGCCAAAAGTAGTGACACAGCATCCTTGAGTTTAACTTGCAAATAATAATAATAATAATAATAATAATAATAATGATGATGATGATGATGATGATGCAGATAGCATCACCTTGGGAGGGTGTGATAGGTACTGGCATTGCAGTAGCATATAGGGGAAATTGAACCTTTTCTTCCTCTGCTGTGCTCCTGAGAAAAACCCTTCTTCTGAAGCTGGTATTTCCTTCCCCCACCATATGGTCGAGTATCCTCCCACTGGTGCCAATGAGACACCCCCCCAATGGGAATTGCACTGTCAGAGGAGGGATTTCCTGTGCCTTGTAGCTGGGGAGGAAAAAGGTTAAATTGCACTTCCATGCCTGTTGTGATCTAAAAAATGATTAGGCTCTCTTTACATTTTTTTTTAAAAAAATCCACTTCTGCATGTTTATATTTAATGTGCTGAAATGGATTTTTTTTAAAAAAAATACGCAATTAATGTCACATCTACTTCTCCCCTAAGGTCTGTGTACATCATTGTACAAACATACAAGTAAGGAAGTTAAGGAAATGCACTTTTTTTTTTACACCTACGGTCCACTTTTCTTTCACTCTGGAACTCTGGCAGGGTTTGGCTCTTCTGCAATGGACGTAGGAGATGTCTCAGTCCCTTCTTCTGGATTTCCTGGTATCTACCTTTGTCTTGGTGAGGGAGAGAGAAAGAGGCAGATCTCACGAGGCTTAGGTAACCCCATTGCTGGATGGAAGATGAAAACTGTTGCTATACCTATTTTACCAGGAAGATAATAAGCTTTTCTTCTTAAAGATGGACAGTTGAGTTAAGCTTGTGCTAGCTTCCTGCTGATTATTCTTCCTAGTCTCTCCAAAAGGATGCTTTCTGGTTTTTCTTTTTTGATAAACCTCGATTGTGTTAAATTCCCGCCGCCCGAAATCATTTTCCTCTTGCAACTTTATCGGAGGCAGACAGACGGACTAGGAAATTCTGGTTCTGGTTATTTATTGAATGGAACCGACTCTATTCAATACAGCCTCCTCTGGGGTGTCTCCTCGTAAGTAGATGCACTCACCTGCAGGTGCCCCTGCTTGTGCTTACAAGTGGCAAATGTGAAGGAGAAAATGTTCTGTGCAGTAGCCCTTCTTTATGCACCACGTGGAACGCTGCGGGACAACGTTTACTTCTTTTAACATGGGATTCACTTTACTGGGACACAAGAGTTTGGGAAGAGGAGCTAGTCTAGCGTTCCATTCTGGATGAGGTGCAGGCTATGACTTGTTGCTCAGATTCCAGCAAACTGAAATCTTGGGTCATTTTTGAGGAGGCACCCCAGAGGAGGCTCCGCCCCTTTCTACACCTTTGATTTTCCCCTGGATCATCCCTGCGCATCCAAATGACACACAGGGATCCCGGGGACAGGCAGGACTGATGCCTCCATTTTTCCAGGATAGGTGAGACCTCAGTTATCCCAGTTTTACCTGCAGTCCCGGGATGATCCTGAGGACCGTGGATGGTGTGGGCGCCCATCCCAGCTTCTTCCCTAGCAGGGGTCAGCAGAAGGAAGGAGCCAGGCCGAGGGGAGTCTAGGGACATCAGGGATGGGGGGAGTGGGGTCAGGGCTTTTTGTTTTTATTTATTTATTTTATTTATTTTATTACATTTATATACCGCCCCACAGCCGAAGCTCTCTGGGCGGTTTACAACAATTTAAAATAGTAAACATTAGAAGTATACAAAATTTTAAAAACATAAAAACAGTATAAAAACAACAGGATCCATTTAAAAACAACAATTCTGGGGTCCATTAAAAACAAACTTAGCGTTGTTAAATGCTGTTAAAATGCCCGGGAGAAGAGAAAAGTCTTGACCTGGCGCCGAAAAGATAACAATGTTGGCGCCACGCGAGCCTCATCGGGAAGATCATTCCACAGTCGGGGGGCAACCACTGAAAAGGCCCTCTCCCTTGTTGCCATCCTCCAAACTTACATTTTGAACTTACATTTCGCTTCAGGACAATTGCACTCCTATGTTGTTTTTTTTAAAAAAAATAGCGGCTGCAACGGGTGTGACGTTCCTCTTCACTTCCCGGATGTCGCACGGCCGTCTGGGCACAGGGCGCCAAGAGTCTGTTCCATGGACCAAAGTATAGGGACATAGGTGTCAGCCTGTTTGCTTTCTCATGCCAACTTTACTTTTTCATTTCAACTTTGGTGAGTCCAGGTTTTAGCCAGTTTACTTTCTCCTATAGGACTGAGTTGGAGCCATTGAGGATGGAGGGATTTATGTCTGCATAGCTTCACCTCAGCCTTCCCCAACCTGGTGTTTTCCAGGTGTTTGCAACTTCAACTCCATCAGCCCCAGTCAGCATGATGAATAGTTGGGAATTGTGGGAGTTGTAGTCTAAAACAGTGGTCTTCAACTGGTGGGTGGCAATTCATGTCCGGAACACCCAACAGTCCAGGAGTGGTGTTGAATAGATACATCATTGCCAACGTTAAATCAAGCTGGCAATGGAACGTGGGAGGAAATAGCTAATGAGAAATTTGCAAGATTGCCCTGTTTTGTGCTCTAGCGTCTCGTCCGTAGATGCGTACCTGGAGTCTCTCCTTAGTAATATCTGGTGTTTCCCCCCCACTCCCTCTCTCTCTTGAAGGACATCAATCAGAAACTGCAGGAAGACAACCAGGAGCTGCGAGACCTTTGCTGTTTCTTGGATGACGATCGGCAGAAAGGCAAAAAGGTCTCCCGGGAGTGGCAGAGACTCGGCCGGTACAGCGCCGGCGTCATGCACAAAGAGGTGGCCTTATACTTGCAGAAGCTGAAAGAGCTGGAGGTGAGGCAGGAAGAGGTGGTGAAGGAGAACTTGGAGCTGAAGGAGCTCTGCGTCCTGCTGGACGAGGACAAGGGCGGCGTGGCCGGCTGCCGGAACTCCATCGATAGCCAAGCCAGCCTCTGCCAGTTGAACGCCGCCAGTACGTTCATGCGGGACGTGGGAGACGGGAGCAGTACCTCCAGCACCGGGAGCACGGATAGCCCCGACCATCACAAGCACCACCCAAGCTCCAGTCCCGAGCACCTCCAAAAAACGAGGAGCGAGGGGAGCCCCGAGCACCAAAAGCATAGAAGCGCCAGCCCCGAGCACCTGCACAAACCCAGGGCTTCCAGTAGCCCTGACCATCAAAAGCATCTGAAAGGGCCGAGCCCAGAGCATCACAAAAGCCTCGGCAAAGGTGCGCCGGACCAGCAGAAGCACAGCTGCAGCAGCCCGGAAACCCTGCCTAAGCACATGTTGAGCGGAAGCCCGGAACATTTTCAGAAACATAGGCCCGGCAGCAGCCCGGAGCCTCAGAAGCACAGCAGCGGCGGCGGCGGTGGGGGTAGCCCCGAGCTGCTTCAAAAACACACCCTGAGCGGGAGCACAGAACACCTCCCGAAAGTGAGGGGCACCAGCCCCGAGCACCTCAAACAGCACTATGGGGGAAGTCCGGAACACCTCAAACACTTGGGCGGCGGCAGCAGGGAAGGCACCTTAAGGAGGCAAGTTGCGGATGAGCTATCGCCCCACCACAGGGGCCTCTACAATGGGATGAACGGTAGGTTCTCATTTTGTTGATTTATTTCTGACGGTGGTGGTGGAGGAGGAGGTTTTGCAAAACGACGCCCGCTTAGGGTCACGGCAGCGTTCTGTCTTCCGTTCGTGGCGTGTTCAGGGTGAAGCGCTTCTTCTACCAAACGGAGCAGGGGCCATGGCGATGGCCGCGGTTGCTCCTGTTGATAATGGGGGTGGATAAGTAGAGTTGGCGTTGAAGGATGTGCTGCCGTAACCGGCTACACAACAGTTGTGCCTCTAGGCTTTTCCGTGAAAGCGTCTTGCCCGTACAAAGAGGCATTGAAATATGCATTCCTGTGGGCTGATGCTAATGTACGGTATACAGTGGGGTTGAGATGGAAGAGAGAGGAATGGGCTAGAGGGAGAGAGTATCTTAATTGATACATAGTATTAAAAACACCCGTGAAGCCATGGATATCGAAGGACTGCCTACTGAACTGTTACCGTATTTCTTCGATTGTAAGACGCCATTGAATCTAAGGCGCACACTAATTTCAGTGCCACCAACAGGGGAAAAAAGCTTTAATTCGAAGAAAAAATAAATTTCTCCAATCAGCCAGCAAAGCAATTTTACGGTACATACACGCAGCGGAGGGGGAGAGGAACAGGGAGCGAGCGAGACACAGACACACGCGTGCGCACCCACACGCACACGCATAGAGGCAGGTTACATGAATGGGAAGCAGGAACCAATCGTCCCCTGCCTGGGAACGGACAGCCACACATGCATTCAAAAGCTGGTCTGCACCATTCACATGGACGGGAGGGGGTGGGCGGGCGAGCCCAACCAGCACTGCTCAGGTGATTCTTCCGTTTCCCATCTCCTTAACAGAGGCGAGGCCGAGCTCTTTGGAAGCTCGCTGGCCTGCCGGAGCTGGGGTCCCTCCCAGCCGGCTCCTGGCGGCAACGTTTGAGATGCTCCGAGACGTTGCCCCTCTCCCCCCCCGCTTCTCTCTCCACTCCCTTCTCTCTCTCTCTCTCTTCACCCCCTACCCTCTTTCCCCGCCTGTCCCGCTGCAGACTCGACAAATGTAATTACCGTATTTCTTCGATTCTAAGGCGCCATCGAATCTAAGGTGCACCCAATTTTTAGAGCTGTTACTTTAGGGGAAAAAGTGCGTCTTAGAATCGAAGAAATACAGTATTAAACAGCACAGGGGTCGTCTTGATGTCCATAGTTCGGCAATTCGCACAAGGGTCTTTCGGTTTAGCTTTCCTCTTGACAAATGAAGACTTAGCCATTAGCCTTTTGCTTTACTTTCCTCCAGTGAAATTGAGATAGTACTGAGAATCGGAAGCCAAGCGTCGCTGCGTACAGCTCCCGTGATGCTCAGCTTCACTGCCCCTTCATCGGCATCTATGTTGCAACGGGGGTTTCTTAAGGGGGAAACATTTGGGCAGTGCAGTATTTGTGCTGCGTTTTTGTAGCTTTGTGTAATGTATTTTCATGGCTTTTGACTTCTGTGAACCGCCCAGAGAGCTTTGGCTATGGGGAGGTATAGAAATATAAGAAATGAAATGAAATTCAAGTTGCCGACTGGGTGCATGTTGGCTTGTAAGCTTAATTACTTTTTCCCAGGGTTCTTTTAACAAAACAAAACAGAAAACAGTTCTTGGCATTTTGCCCTGGAATACAGTTTGCAAGAGTAGGCTGACATTTTCATGGAGGCTTCTCTAGAATTGATTCTCAACTGGTAGAGAAGTGGACTGTTGCGAAATGCAAGGATTTCAGCCTGGATCATTTTCTTATGAATGCATCATTGATTATTTCGATCATAAATGCATCATTGATTATTTCGATCATAAATGCATCATTGATTATTTCGATCATAAATGCATCATTGATTATTTGCCATGATGGTGATTTACTGATTTCTAGAACTTGGGGCACAGCTAGGAAAGTATCTTGTGGTTGAAAGGATCTTGGTATTGCATTTATGATTCTATCCTGTACAGAAGGAATTGGTGCAAGCAGCCCAGGGGATTGCCTGTATAGGTTTGGGATTGGATTATGAACATACTAATTTCCAAAGTTAAAATTAGTATGTTCCCAGCCTGATCCCAAGCCTATAGAGGAAGACCACAGGGCTGCTTGCTCCAGAGAAAAAGAATAGCCTGTCAGGGTCCTCTGGTTGTAGAGTAGACAGTATCACTTCAGGCTGCAGGTGGAGGGAGGGGAGACAGGCCAATTTGGACTGCTTCCCCATTTATACTAAACTCCTTGCGAATAATTTTTTTTTAGCACTGCAGGGAGCCAGCTGATGGCCTTTGGGTTCTTCTTCTGCCCCTTACGCCTGGAACGCTCTTCCAGAACACTTGAGAACTACAAACTCAATCACAGCTTTTAAAACTCAGCTAAAAACTTTTCTGTTCCCTATAGCTTTTAAATATTGAGTTTGTTCTGACTCTATACTGTTTAGCTGCACCCTACCCGGTGCCTGTTTACACTTCCCTGTGCCTGTTTGCATTCTCTTTCCCTCCTTATTGTTTACTACAACTTTATTAGATTGTAAGCCTATGCGGCAGGGTCTTGCTATTTACTGTGTAATCTGTACAGCACCATGTACATTGATGGTGCTATATAAATAAATAAATAAATAAATAAATAAATAATAATAATAATAGAATCCACTGCCCAGGAGGTAAAGTATTCTCCTAAGAGTAACATGTACTTCTGTATCTAGCTGGAGAAAGAATCATAGAATCATAGAATCATAGAATAGCAGAGTTGGAAGGGGCCTACAAGGCCATCGAGTCCAACCCCCTGCTCAATGCAGGAATCCACCCTAAAGCATCCCTGACAGATGGTTGTCCAGCTGCCTCTTGAATGCCTCTAGTGTGGGAGAGCCCACAACCTCCCTAGGCAACTGATTCCATTGTCGTACTGCTCTAACTGTCAGGAAGTTTTTCGTGATGTCCAGCTGGCTTTTCCTGATGTCCAGCTGATGTCCTGGAATCTGGCTTCCTTTAACTTGAGCCCGTTATTCCGTGTCCTGCACTCTGGGAGGATCGAGAAGAGATCCTGGCCCTCCTCTGTGTGACAACCTTTTAAGTATTTGAAGAGTGCTATCATGTCTCCCCTCAATCTTCTCTTCTCCAAGCTAAACATGCCCAGTTCTTTCAGTCTCTCTTCATAGGGCTTTGTTTCTAGACCCCTGATCATCCTGGTTGCCCTCTTCTGAACACGCTCCAGCTTGTCTGCATCCTTCTTGAATTGTGGAGCCCAGAACTGGACACAATACTCTAGATGAGGCCTAACCAGGGCCGAATAAAAAGAGAGAGACAGAATTGAATTACTCATTAGTGGACTAGTGCACATAAATGGATTGGTAGCCTGGCTGAGGAAGTATTTAATAGCTTCTTAAGAACTCTGTATCAGTTTAGATCCCAGTATCTTCAGTAGCTTGCAATGTGCATACATGTAATTATGCTTCAGTGCAATTAGTATTTATTTATTTTATTTATCATCATGTATTTCAATGCATTTATTCCACTCCTCAGCCCAAAATGCCCTGGGATCTGCTTACATGCAGTCAGTAAAACAAGACCGATTTCACCCTTGCAGGTTTGCAATCTAAAACCACACGACACGCAAGGAGAAAGGAATGCGGAGGGAAGAGGGGGAAAATGAATTCTTTTGGCAGGGCTGGTGGAACGCTCCTGCTTCCCTCGCTTGTCTTCTTCTGTACAGCCTGCTGGAATGGCTGTAATTCAAAGTTATAGTTTAGCATGCCTCTGTACGTAGGGATGGACATACTCCCCTGGGTCCAGAGCGGTGGGTGGATTGAGTGCCCAGAGCTGCCCATTTCTCCTTGTGAACTGGCTTTGATCCAGCATTTCCTGTAAAAGCTGGGCTCCTAAAAGTGTGCAGCTCTGCTCTTGGGCACAAGGGCTGCTGCAAATGGCCATTTCCGCAAGATTAGAGGCATAAAGCCCCCCTTTTACGCTTCTAATCTTGAGGAAATGGCCTTTTATGGCAGCCATTGTGTGCAAGATCAGATCTGTGTACTTTCGGGAGCCCAGCTTTTACAGAAAATGCCGGCTCGCAGGGAGAAGCTGTGGGCACTCACGGACCACACGTGAGTGGTCCGTATGTGATGAACGTGTGTGCCCTCGGCGAGCTGGGAATGGGAATCTGGATGGGGGGCTGCCTGCTGGATTCCTGGACCCAGCCAGACACCTGCGATTTCTCCACCTGTATGCCACTTACTGGTGGACATGAGTGGGATGGGGCTACTGCATTCATGCCCTGCTTGTGGGCTTCTCAAGGCACCTGGTTGGCCATTGTGTGCACAGAATCATGGCTTCTGGATCCAGCATGGCTCTTACGTTCTCCATCCTTGCTAAGCATCACTTGCTCGTGGGGGTAAGGGGCAGGTGATGTCCACTTGTTTCCATCGTTGCATGTTACTGGAAGAGAGGAGGAACTTCGCAAGGGTCTCCTGTGTTTTCTGTAGTCCTGCGTTTTCAGTAACACTTAACGCAAGATGTAGCGATGGCCACCAATTTGGATGGCTTTAAAAGGGGGTTGGATAAATTCCCGGAGGCAAAGGCTATCAATGGCTACTAGACCTGATGGTTGTGTGCTCTCTCCAGTATTCAAGGCAATAAGCCTGTGTGCACCAGTTGCTGGGGAACATGGGTGGGAGGGTGCTGTTGCACCATGTCCTGCCTTGTTGGTCCCTGGCCGATGGCTGGTTGGCCACTGTGTGAACAGAGTGCTGGACTTCATGGACCCTTGGTCTGATCCAGCATCAGGGCTCTTCTTATGTTCTTATGTTCCCCCCCAGCCCAAGTCCCCCCAAATCATTATGTGGGTCACTGTACTCTGGTATGATTCACATGATGCATCAGTACTAAAGAAGAACGTCTAAACGAACAGGCTCTTAAAACATGTTTCACTCGTTTTAGTGTAAGCCTCTTATTTTATAACCCTTTTGTTTGGGGGAAATGCTGCTTGCTTCGTTGCACAGCCCTCTCCACCTCCTCCCCCAACACATACACACACACACACTTTCTCTTTTTTGCATCGCCGGGAAATATCAAAGTGGCCGGCTCTGCTTCTCACTCCCCGTTGAGGTCATTAACAAGCAAGAGGAAAACTGCTGACTAACGCTCTCTGGCACGTACCGCCGGAGGTGTGATAGGTCAGGGAAGGAACGAGTCCTTTGGAGAACCAGCGTTCGTTTAAAGGGCGAGGTGGGTGGCGGGGGTGGGGGAGAGGAAAAGAAGATCTACAGTACGTGTGGCTCACATGGAAGCACAGCTAATTGTTGTGAACCCTGCTTGCACTAAGTCTCTTTTCTTGGAGGAGTGCTGGAGGATACCTGTGGGGCCTGCAGCAATGTGTTATAGTGCATCCCCCTCCCCCCTGCTTGTCAAAGAAGAGTTCCTATTTGAGGATGCAAACAGGTATTTCCTCTAATTCCCCATCCTTTTCTGCTTCCCCCAACAGATGGTCTGCATTCTGTCGCCACTGAGCAAACTTAGCCCTTTGGTTTTCCTTTTGCCGCTTAGGGTTTTTCCTCCTTAAGATTTTTTGTACTTCTTCAAACCTTGGGGGTCCTCCCAGGTCCGGCCCTATCATTAGCCAGTATGATATGCATGCACTGCTCTCTCGCCCTCCCCGGGCCAGAGGGCTCACGGCTTCTTTTTATTGGAGTCGCCGCAGCTGCCGTTCACCTAACCGCCCACCCAACCTACTGGTTTGCCAGGCCAACTGGCCTGCCAACCAACCAACCCAGCCAGGCAGTTGTTCCTGCTGCGATAGTTTAGCCAACCTCATAGAATCATAGAATCATAGAATAGCAGAGTTGGAAGAGGCCTACAAGGCCATCGAGTCCAACCCCCTGCTTAATGCAGGAATCCACCCTAAAGCATCCCTGACAGATGCTTGTCCAGCTGCCTCTTGAATGCCTCTAGTGTGGGAGAGCCCACAACCTCCCTAAGTGATTGGTTCCATTGTCATACTGCTCTAACAGTTAGGAAGTTTTTTCTGATGTCCAGCTGGAATCTGGCTTCCTTTAACTTGAGCCCGTTATTCTGTGTCCTGCACTCTGGGAGGATCGAGAAGAGATCCTGGCCCTCCTCTGTGTGACAACCTTTGAAGTATTTGAAGAGTGCTATGATGTCTCCCCTCCATCTTCTCTTATCCAGGCTAAACATGCCCAGTTCTTTCAGTCTCTCTTCATAGGGCTTTGTTTCCAGACCCCTGATCATCCTGGTTGCCCTTCTCTGAACACTCTCCAGCTTGTCTGCATCCTTCTTGAACCCCTGAAGATGGGGCACAAGGCAGGAGTGGTGGCTTGGTGTTCAGGAGTGAGCGGAGGGCTGGGTTGGCTGCCTAGATAATGTTATGATTATTAGAATGATTACTATCATTAAATAAATTTCCCCTCCAAAAAAGGAGTCGCTAAAAGTCTAAGATGCATAAAAAATAGTAACTGATTATTGCAACACATTTGGGACAAGCTGAAAGCAGCAGCAAAGACTAGAACACGAAAAGCCAGAAGTAGCCGTCAATAAATCAAACTCAGCAACAGCAGAGTCAATTGCTTGTTAAAAGCAAAATGTCTCCAGAACACAGATAAAGAGGCAGCTGACCTAACCTCTCTTGGGCTGGGAGTTCCATATATGAAGCGCAGAATCACAGATAGTCAGATTTCATAGGCTTGTCTTTAGTTAAACAGTTTATGAGAGGAATCCTATGGTCCATGGACGGGCATCGGATTAAAAAAAGAAGAAAAGCTAATAGATCAAAGAACAATAGAAGGAACACAGAAAGAAAGGTATCCCAGCAAGAGTACAAGAGAGAGAGGAAGAGTAAAAGTATATTTACTGGCTGTGCAACCTGAAAACCGTTATTTTCTACAAGCATAATGAAGGAAGTCATTGGAATGAATTTGACAATCAAGTAGGGCTTTCATTTGTGGTGATCTTTTGTACAACATGAGCCTCTGTGGCAGGGTTTTGCTATTTTATTGTTTTACTCTGTACAGCTCCATGTACACTGATGGTGCTATATAAATAAATAATAATAATAATAATAAATAATAAGTCCTAGATTTTCTTAAACCATGTTTTGATAGATAATACACTGGGGTTTTGCCACCTGGAGTTTAGCTGCTGCAATGAGAAAAATAATTAGATTGCTGCTTTTTTGGGGACAAAGCTTGTTTTTATTGATAGAAATAAAATCAGTAGTACTGCCTCTTGGTCTATGGTCACAGATATTAGGGACTTCTTTGAATGTATTGCAGTACCCATGTATGTACTATTGGGCATACGTGCCAAAGGTGGATTAATGTTCCTTTACATTTCCAGCTTCTTTCTGGCCCTATCTGAAAAGCAGAAAAGTGTAATGTACCATCTGCTTTTTACTTTATAACTCCCATTTCCAGTGTTAGTTTATACAGAGTTAGGGGGAACAGTAGGAGCATTAGTTATTTCTTGCTAGCCCATTCTCAAACCTTCGAGAAATGGGCCAATAGGAATTCTAAGCTGAAAGCCACAAGAAGCTACCTTATATGTCATCGAAGAATGTCAGAGAAATCTGCAATGGAATCTAGTGAGTTTGGATTTATTTTCCTGCATTGCACAGAGCGTTTTTAAATAATAATAATAACGCAAGTTTAGTTGCAGAAAAATACTTTTTATTTTTTTTAAAAAAAATACACATTTCCCCTGTAAGCTAAAGCATTTTGAGGGGTTTGGAGGGGGTGAATTTGCACATTTTTGCATGTGCGAATTTGCACAAATTCAGGAAATTGGAAAAAATCTGATTCCACCGATGAGTTGACAACAGAAGAAAAGGCACTTGACATTATGAAAAATGCAGATGGAACAGATTTTATAAAATCCATACATTTGTATATGTCCATGGCACCACTTCTCTTGGGATTTGGAAAGACCCGGGTAAATCCTTTTAACTGGAGATGCCAGGGATTGAACCTGGCATATTATGGATGCAAAGCATGTGAGCTGTGATCTCTCCTTCAATCCATTGCCCATATAAATACAGAACAATAAGCCAGAATTCCAGGTTTATTCTGAAAGGGATGCGTACTGCCAATTTGCACTCACATTTGCACCTCCCCGCTAAACAAACCAGCAGATTGTCTGCACCAGGGATCCTGGTTTGTTGTTTCCAAACAAGCCAGGCTTCATAAACCAAGATCAAACCTTGGTTTGCTATTCTGGATTGTAAAAAAAGTGACAAGCTAGGAATTCCTGGTCTAGACATTAAGCTAACCATATCCTTCCTGATTTGTTTTGTGGTTGTGCTACTACGGAGTAGCAAAATAGGAGCGAATGGGCTTGTTTTGTGCAATAAACCGGGTTCTCTGGAATCCTGGCTTATTGTTCCATACAAATTCAGCCATTGATTTAGATGACACTGTCTATACACTTTCTCATTCCTCCTGCCCTGATGTGTACCTTTCCCAGTTTATTCTGTCTACGTTTCTTTCTGGAGACCTTCTTTTGTGGCAGCTTCCTGAACAGCTGGACTTTTCAGCTAGTTTTACTGCCAGAAAATTTTGCTTGTGCATTATGACCCTGTTGCTGCCATCTGTTCCCTGGCATTTTCAAACCTGCCAGTTAACCTTGTTGTATCCAGTTCAGTAAACACCAAATCAGTCCTTAGAAGACTGCAAACAAATGGGGAGTGTGGCATTTTAAGGCCAAGGCTAATAACTGTCAAATTGGGAAAGTGCATTAAGCATTCTCCCCTGATATGATAATGATTTCTTCAAGCATCCTCCTCCAACCTAGTTCCCTCTGGATGTATTGGACTACAACTCCCATTCTGCCATGCCAAGTTAATCTCAGCCATGTAGACATTTTCAATATTCAACCCCCTTGCTGAACGGGGTTGGGTTCATCAGCGGCTGCATTGGCATACTAACATATGGCGTTGAACGTTGCTCTTCTTTCAGGGAGAAGCTTAAAGTGGCATTTTAGCCACATAGCCATTGTTGTCGATGGTTTAGACCTTGTGTCCTGTAGTGTTAGACTACAGTTCCCATCATTCCCAGGTAGCATAACCAGGTCAGGGAAGGCTTGTTGAGAGAGAGAGAGAGAGAGAGACTCTGGACCAATTCATAGAATAGTAGAGTTGGAAGGGGCCATAAGGCCATAGTGTCCAACCCCCTGCTGAATGCACCTTAAAGCATCCCTGACAGATGGTTGTCCAGCTGCCTCTCGAAGGCCTCTAGTGTGGGAGAGCCCACAACCTCCCTAGGTAACTGGTTCCATTGTCATACTGCTCTAACAGTCAGGAAGTTTTTTCCTGATGGCCAGCCAGAATCTGGCTTCCTGTAACTTGAGCCCATTATTCTGTGTCCTGCACTCTGAGATGTTCAAGAAGCCCTCCTCTGTGTGACAACCTTTTAAGTATTTGAAGAGTGCTATCATGTCTCCTCTCATTTTTCTCTTCTCCAGGCTAAACATGCCCAGTTCTTTCAGACTTTCTTCATAGGGCTTCGTTTCTAGACCCTTGATCATTCTCGTTGCCCTCCTCTGAACACGCTCCAGCTTGTCTGCATCCTTCTTCATACACTGGCATAGCTATCATTTTGTGTCACCATTTACGTGCTGTGTAGGCTTCACGCATACACAGCTTCATACTTGTGGGCCTTATTCACTCAATGCTTTTCCTTTGAAAAGTTTATATGCTTGCCTGACCATAAGTGATGAATTTGGGACTCTTACTATCATAGAAACATAAGAAGAGCCATGGTGGATCAGACCATCTAGTCTGGCTTTCTGTTACGACCACACTTAGAATACTGTGCACAGCTGTGGTCACCACACCTAAAAATAGATATTGTACAGCTGGAAAAAGTGCAGAAAAGGGCAACTAAAATGATCAAGGGGCTGGAGCATCTCCCCTATAATGGAAGGTTACAACAACTGGGATTGTTTAGCTTGGGAAAAAGGAAGCTAAGGGGAGACATGATAGAAGTATACAAAATTATGCATGGTGGGGAGAATTTGGATAGGGAGACATTTTTTTCCTCTCTCAAACACTTGAACCCAGGGTGATCCAATGAAGCTGATTGGTTGGAGATTCAGGACAAATAAAAGGAAGTACTTCACACAGCACATAGTTAAACAATGGAGTTCACTACCACAAGATGTAGTGATGGCCATCAATTTGGAATGCTTCAATATGGAGTTGGATAAATTCTTGGAGGAGACAGCCATCCATGGCTACTTGTCCTGATGGTTATGTTAGGGTGACCATATGAAAAGGAGGACAGGGCTCCTGTATCTTTAACAGTTATATTGAAAGGAAATTTCAGCAGGTGTCATTTGTATATATGAAGAACCTGGTGAAATTCCCTCTTCATCACAACAGTTAAAGCTACAGGTGCCCTGCCCTCTTTTAAATCTGGTCACTCTAGTATAGCTCCTGCAGCTTTAACTGTTGTGATGAAGAGGAAATTTCACCAGGTTCTCCATATATACAAATGACACCTGCTGAAATTCCCTTTTCTATGCAACTGTTAAAGATACAGGAGCCCTGTCCTCCTTTTCATATGGTCACCCTAGGTTATGTGCTGCCTCCAGTAGCAGAGGCAGAAAGCCTATATACACTAGTTGCTGGGGAGCATGGGCAGGAGGGTGTTGTTGCACTTGGGTCCTGCTTGTGGGTTCTTGGTTGACAGCTGGTTGACATCATGTTCCACCAGGGATGGCAGAGGAATCTGGTTGTGGGGTGAAGCTCAACAAGTCGGACTCCGTTCCAGCTTCCACCAGCTGGCCCAAATTGATCGACAGAGAGATGGGGCACTTGGTGGATTTTCATTTTTTTATTATTTGCATAAATAGCTGTTTAGTCAAATTGTGGCTGAAATTTTAGCAGATTATGCAGACTACAGCTGCAATTTGTGGAAATATGTCTGCCTTTTTTTAATTATTAATATTTTTTTAAAAAAACCAAGTAGAAGGTTCCAGGAAAAGCCGTGGCTCACCTAACAAATGCGACCCAAATCGTTTAGGTTGTACTTTGTGGTTATAATTTTTGTGAACCGCTCAGAGAGCTTTGGATATTGGGCAGTATAGAAATTCAATAAATAAATAAATAAATTGGGGGGGGGCACCACAGAAATCTGGTATGGGCGTCTTTAAGCTTTACGCTTACCGTCACACATTTATAGGGTCAATTAGCATGGCCTTTCCCCTATTTGGACTTGGCCCACTTCTTTCCTTTCCGAGCGTTAACTTTAAATTGCACTTGGGGTTCAGAGAGGATGAGATGGCAGGTAAGTTAGCCAGAACAGCTTTCTCTTGATGTTGAAGTGTGTCTTTAATTAAGTTTTCCTCACTGGCAGGCTCTCTGATTCAAAGCCACACACTTTCCCCCAGATGTACTTTGCAATTGTGGTCTCTTTCTGTAGCTCATTCCTGATCTTCAAGAGCCTTCAAGCGCCTGGTACTTGACCTCCGCTGAACAGATTTCGATTAGCACCAGATTGTTTGATGCCTTAGAGATGTGTCCACCTACTTAATGAACACCACACCGATTAAATTACAAGTCTCGGCAGGCTGGACAGAGATTCCTGAAAGACAAAAATATTGAGGATGATATTACTGTGTCTGGTTCAGTAGGAGAGTGTTTTCCGCGTTCCCGGGACCATCCTGAGGAGCGTGGGCCATGTGGCCGCTGCTCCCAGGTTGTCCTGTCCTCCCCGCGAGTAGCGGGACACTTCAAATGGGCACAGAGCTGCACGGGGGCTGTCCGTGCCCATCGGAGAAGGGGGTGGGGAGTGGGTTTGAGTTTTTTTTTTTTAAAAAAAACACTGTTTTGATGGAGAGCAATTGTGCTCTTCTCTGTCTTTTACAATTTTTTTTTAAAAAATGGCAGCCACAACGTCCTTCTGGGATGTCGCATGGCCCTCAAGACGCTGGGGGAGGATTGTGGAATCAGGAAAATCCACTATCCTCCTCCCTCCCTCCCTCTACACCAGCCTTCCTCAACCTGGGGCGCTCCAGATGTGTTGGACTGTATCTGGGAGTTGTAGTCCAACACATCTGGAGCGCCCCTGGTTGAGGAAGGCTGCTCTACACCCTTCAGGTGTAGACATGACCTGTGTCACTGGCTTTTGCCTCTGGAGGGTGGCGTAGCTGCTTAGAGGGGCTCCTTGTGTACTACAGCCCTGCCATGGGTGCCTTGTTTCTCTCTCCGCCCAACATGGTGGGCAGATGGGGCAGGGAAGTGGTGTCCAGATTAGGAGGCAGGGGTTTGATCCCACACACTTACTGCGGAAAAGTGGATGCTCCCCAAATCTGCAGGCTCCTTTCTAAAAACACACACAACAAACAGAAGAGAAACTCTCACTGCTGGGTCCGTCGTTTAGGGTCTGCTGTCTACCATTGTATGGCCAGCCCTTTCTTGCAAGGGGCCAAGACAAAGCAAGATGTTCTCCTTGCTGTAAATGGGTGGTAGCCAGAAGGGAAGAATTACTCCATTATGCTCCAGCATTACAATGCGTAGAGCAGGTGTGGGGAATCTCAGGCCTAAAGACCAAATCCGGTCCTCTGGTAGTCCCACCCCCTTTCCTCAGCCACCAATAGTTTTGTATTTTCCTGGCTTTTGCCCAGTCTTTCCCCCATTTTAACAGGCTGAAACATCTTTCCTAAAGCTTAGGTACTGGCAGTAGGAGCTTGAAGCTACAACATACTGGTAGTTCTTCTTCTTGTTGTTGTTGTTGTTGTTGTATTTTTGGCCCTACCCAGCCCCCGACAGCTTTTCCAAAATTGAATTCAGCTCTTGGGTTGAAAAAGCTTTGCCCACCGCTGGGGTAGAGTTCCCACAACTTCAACAGATGTTTTTTTCTCCAGTATACAGATGCAGTGACAGGGATAACCTTCACCCTTTTTGACTGCTGGTTGTTGAGGAGTTATTAAAGGCGCTGCTCCGGAGTCCTTTTAGTTGGTGGTGACCCAAAGAACATGCGGTAGACTCTGTTCCTTCCAGAATCATGGACGTTTTAACTTGGCCTTTACTTGAGGTTTATTGGGGCTTGGCCTTGCGTAACTCAATCCTTTTAAAACAGCGTACGCTCCCTTCCTGAGTGATACAGTTAATGAAGTATAATTCATGAGGATGGCAGGGTGTTTTTGGAAATATAATAGCGATTAGCTAGGCTGACTGAGCAACGGTGATTTTAATGCGTAACTACATTAGTATAATTCATTGTAATGGCTGCTTGCTTAACCTCTTCATTCCTTTAGGATTTATAAGGCACATTAATCAAAGGGCTTCTTTCTTGCACTTATTATTTAAACTGTCTGAGACAGAAATGGAGATGTTTTGAAGCAGGGCTCTCTCCCAAGTGATTGGCGGGGGGTCAGGTTAAGTAAGTGGGATTGTTTCACAGGTTGCCAACTGCTCTTTATTGTCTCTGCTTCAGTGCCTTTGTCAGTAGCCTGATGCTAAAAAGCTTTTTTAACTGGCGTGGAGATAGTGGCAGGGAAAAATGGCGGGGAAAATGTTTGCACGCCAAGCTGCAGTTCAAGGTCCAGGAGCAGACCAGCAAAATAGGATGACAAAGTTGATTATCATCTACCGGAGCAGTTTATTGTTAACATAGAGTTTGCTGAGTGATGCACATGCAGCTACGATGAGCCATGCTCCATCAGATAAAGGGTACCCCCAAAATGGGTTCAACACCTCGGATAGCACCTTTAGAGTTCTGTCTGGGTGTCACTAAAACCCAGAAGTGAAGCACCGCCCCTCCAAAACTGGAGCCCCCAGCCTCCACTGGGTGCACCTCCTACATTTCTTTGGAAAGCGGTTTCCTTGGAAAGGGAGAAACCTCCTGGGCTGCTTCGGTTGGCCTAAAATTGTTTGGAGATTGAAGACTGGGGATGATTGGGGATCATTTTGAATTCATACAGTAGAGGCACCTAGAACCAGGTGGGTTACCTCTGCACATTGAGGAACAAAACAACTGATGTAATCTGTACGCAGCAAAAGTGCAGGCCATGCTTTCTCCCACCCCAGCATAAGAACACGCTGTACAGCTGGTTATTTTGCTATGATATTGTACTCGGGGATTCCAAAGCAGAGAGCTCTTCAATAATTGGTAATAAAATAATGCCTTTCCAACTTTGACTGCTGAATTGATGTTGTTTATTGGTTTTAGAGCTAGTAAAGCTTTGCTTTAATTACTGCTCAAGCTGAATTTAGTTCCTCGCGTGCCATGTCCAAATATGATCCTCTTTTTATTAGGACAGTGGAGAGGCATTATGCTCAATTAGTGGGCTCGAAATAAACATTGACCAGGTGGTGTTCCTTGAATGGTTATTCTGAATCCTCTTTTGAGAGAACATCAGATTGAAACAAGAGGTTTTTTTGTGCGGCTTTGGATAGGGATAGACTGATAGCTTTGGCCAGGTCTTTCTCCCTGTTTTTCGCCTTTGCAATTCTGATCCTCATTCTGTCTGTGTGTGTTTGGAGGGGAGTATCTTCTGTAGAATGTGGCTTGGCTCACTTTCTAGAGCCATCCGTGCTGTTGCATTCTAATATGGTGCATTGTGTTTTGGTTTGCCATAATCTAGATTAAGAAGGCTTAGTCTGTGATAGTCTTATTGGTTGATGTTCTTGCATTATAGGTGAGAGGCAGGGAGGATCCAGAATGCTGTGAAGGTTACAGAAACCTTTGCAACTAAAGTGAAAATATTAATAGTAAGGAGTGCTCACCTTGCTCATTTCCTCAATGAGACCTTTTGAGAGTGTGTCAGTGGTTTTAGTACCTTCTGTTTTTCTCCCCTTTAAATTTCAACAATGTACCTGCAATTGTCTTTCAATTTTTACAAGTATTCCAATAAAAATGTTCACACAGTATAACATTTAAATCTCATTAAGAGTGTTTTGATTCTCCCCGTCAAACATTCTAGGTCCAATACTAGTGGAGTACTGAAACAAACAACTTAACATGTGGTGCTTTCTTCAGTTTTGCTGTTTACTTAAAAACAAGCAAAATCAATGTGCTAAATGCGATCCCTTTCGTGGGCATCAGAATTTTTTTGGACGCAAACAGAAAATTTTCTGATGCAAATTACCCAGTGCAAATTAGCCTGCTTTGCACAGGAACATTTGCATCAGAAAAAAATCCCAATTCCAAATTTCCTGGAAACCCCACATCAGTTCCTCTGTCAATGCCATAAAATTAACTCATGATTCCGTCATAGAATTAGGCTGGACAACTTGGCAATATCTGACTGCAGCCAAAGAATAGTTGATCAGTTGGTGGGCCAGTGGACAATATTTGATCTTGATCCATGTCCTATCAATGAATAATAATAATAATAATAATAATAATAATAATAATAATAATAATATATTTATTTGTTACCCGCCTCTCCCTCTGGATCGAGGTGGGATACAACATAAATGCAAACACCATAAAATACATATAATTGATTAAAACATTTAAAACTAATACATTATTAGAAGCAGCACACTATCAGTCTTTATGGCTTTCTTAAATTCCGGAAGATTGTTAAATTGATGAATCTCCTCCGGCAGGCCATTCCACACTCTGGGAGCGGCAGAAGAGAAGGTCCTCTAGGTAACAGTTGTCAATCTAGTTTTTGCTGACTGAAGTAGATTCTTCCCAGAGGACCTGAGTGTGTGGGGCGGAGAATGCGATCCCGCAGGTAGCCTGGACCCAAACCATGTAGGGCTTTAAAGGTGATAACCAACACTTTATACTTCGCCTGGAAACACGCTTTACTCCTTGCGAGTAAACGCAAGGAGCCGGGAACCGGGCATGGGGCATGGAGCTCTTCAGGATCTCCATTGGGGGGTGAGGTGGGGAACGTGAGATATTTTTTAAAAAATTACCTTTGCGCTCGTCTACAATTAAACCCCCCCAAAAACCAAAATGGCAGTTGTGACGTCCTCTATCCTCCGCCCTGAGTGCCATGTGGGGACTGAGGGGGAAGATCTCGCGATCATCATATCGCGAGATCCTCTCTCCTCCGTTGGTAGGTCTAGCCATGCCCTATGTGACATGGCATGATGGAGTGTTGACCATGTGTCAGGAATACCTGGGTTCAAAACCCCCAAGAACCTTGCTGGGGGTGGGGTGTTTGGGAGGGCCCAAGGGTCCTGCCAGGGCTCACCAGTGCTGGTGGTCTCTCTGGGTCTTTGTGCCACCATTTTCAACTCCTACTTAAACGCTGAGATAGCTTCCCAATGGGGCATGGTTGGAAATGTTGAAATCGTGGCCTCCTGGCAGAAACAGCAGGCCTGAGGCTGCAATCCTATACACCAGAGGCATGAGACCACTTTCAGCCTGAGAGCTGAATTCCATTTGCAGGAATCTCTCAGGAGCCACATTCCAGTGGTGGGTGGGGCCAATGGCCAAAAAGGGCAGGGCCAAAAATACCAGCATCTTTTAGCGTAAAGCACTTATGGCCAGCAACTAAGCCATGGGTGTGTGTGTTTCAACCTTTTAGAATGGGGGAGAAAAACTGCACAAGAGCCAAGACGGCCCCAAATGATCAGTGATTGAGGGAAGGGGATGGGGCTAGAGGAAGGGGATGCATTCTTCTGGGGAATCCCTGGAGGGACAGATTTGGCCTCCAGGATGTCCAGGGGCTCATCTACACCAAGCAAGATATTCCAGTATGAAAGTGGTATATAAAACTCAGGAGCCACACCATTGCTTTGTAGCGGTATTGAAGTGCACTACAGGATCTGCACTACTGCTTTATAGTGGTCCTGAACTGCACTGACAACTATTGGGACCCATGACACATCTACACCAACCAGGATATAGCACAGGCTGTAGCTAGACCTAAGGTTTATCCCAGGATCATCCTGGGTTCATCCCTGCCTGAATGCTGGATGCCCTGTGTGGCACTTAGATGAACAGGTTTGACCCCAGGACAATCCTGGGATAAACCTTAGGTCTGGCTATGGCCACAATGAATGCTGTATGAAAATGGTGTATGGTGTGTGCCAATGGGCCCCAAAAGTTGTCAGAGCACTTCATTTACCACTATGGCCACAGCTAGACCTAAGGTTTATCCTGGGATCATCCAGGGTTCGCCCCTGCCTGAGCACTGGATCCCCTGTGTGTCACCTAGATGAAGAGGTTTGACCCCTGGACGATCCAGGGATAAACCTTAGGTCTAGCTATGGCCTATAAAGCATAAAGCAATAGTGTTGATCCTGCAGTGCACTTCAATTCCACTATAAAGCAGTAGTGTGGCTCCTGCCTTTTATATACCACTTTCATAGTGCAATATCCTGCTTGGTGTAGATGAGCCCCAGGTTTCTTCCCCTGGCCTGGTGATCTGCATCCCTGCTATACAGGAAGCCTTTTGGGGAGGCAGGTGTAGGACTGCACTGAAAAAGCAGCCGAGCAGAACCTAAAGAAAGATCAGCCGCATTTCTCCAATCTAAAAATAGCTTAAAAGCGCTGTGCAAATAATGAGAACTTTGATAAAAGACTCAGCGCCAGGCAAGCCTCCCTAAGGAGCAGGTTTCACAGATGGGGCACTGGCATTGAAAAGGCCCTTTCTTGCCTTCTCTCCCTGCTCGTGTTTGCAAATGAAAAGAAAAATCGAAAAGCGCTCCTCCTCCGTCCGCCGGCTCCTTAAACGGGGCTGCGACAATGGAAGTTGAAAAATCAAATCAAATCTCCTTCCCCACTTGATCGTGAGACATTTTTTGTGTGCAGGTTTTTGGGAATTCAGAGGCAAGGACTGGCATGCTGCAAGTAGTTGTGTCTCGAAAATGCTCTGGGCAGGGAGATTTGTGGCAGCTCTCTGAGGTCGCCTTGTGAAAAGCCCGGTGCTTAGAACACCTTGAAGCAGCAGCGGCTTCACTTCCCGAAGGCACAATAGCATTGAAGGTGGTGTGATGGACGTCACAATTTCCATGCCGCCTGGCACTGGTTTCTTTTGTCCCACCATCGTCTCTGGTCAAATAGGGTTGATGTGCTTTGGAAGCATTATCAAACCCATGAACACAGACGACAGCGGGATGAGTGCACTAGCTTACATCTGCCTCCTTCCTGCCCCACCGTGAGCATATTTCTAGCCTGTGGAGTAATGTGTTTCCTGAAGGCATTTTGAGTTTCTCCAGCTGCCTGGGTGAAATTTTGTCCCAATTGAACACTTGGCATCCTACAAGCTGTGGCTGGCTTTTAAACGCATGCTCAGAATGAGAGCTGCGTTAGAATATCAGCTTGGCCCATTCTCCAAAACGCGGCTTTTGGATTGCTATCAGCTGGCGTTTCTATATTTCGCGCAGTAATGAAAGTTTTGCAAAGAAGGCCTGTTCTGGGAAATATATTCAAGTATAAGGAATGGCGAGCTCCCTGGGAGCCCGCCTCTTTTGGCCGAGCCGGCACAGTGAGCGCTCGAGACTTCCGGAAAGTGCATAATTCCCACAGCATGCTATTAGCATGCTGGGGGAATTGCACAATTTCTAAAGGCCTTGGATGTGTGCTTTTACGCCCTTCCTGCGCCCATTGGGACCTAATAATAATAATAATAATAATAATATATTTCTTACTCGCCTCTCTGATTGGATCGAGGCGGGAAACAACAGCAATCATAAAATACATAAAATACTGATTAAAAACTTAGCATACACTGTTAAAAACATCCTAAAAGCATCCTAAAAGCACTAGGGCCTTAGACCTCCATCAACGGGGCAGGAAGGACTAGTGCGTATTTCCCTGTGATCTACCTAAGGGACCGTTGGGTGAAAATCCGTCGGGCGGCCTTGATGGAGCTTGAGAGGGCCAAGCCCTCGGACTCTGTTGAGCTTGCAGGCCCTGGTTGTTCTCTTGAAAGGGCCATTGCATACATTATACAACAGAAACAAGTTTACCAAGTTTAGTCTCACCAGGAACCTCACCCAGTCTTGGAACGTCAATGAATTTATTTGTATGATACACATATTTTCAAAAACCTGTTTGTCACATTAACACATTACATTGCTTATGTGTACACTTTAAACATGGAACCTGTGGCCCTCCAGATGTTGGACTCTGGGCTCATCTACACTAAGCAGGATATTCCACTATGAAACTGGTATGAAAGTGGTATATAAGAGGCAGGAGCCATACTACTGCTTTATAGCAGTATTGAAGTGCACCGACAACTGTTGGGGCCCACTGACACATTCCATATACCACTTTCATAGTGTTATAACCTGCTTGGTGTGGACATGTCATGGGCCCCAATAGTTGTTGGTGCACTGTTTTATAGTTGTACATTTCAGTACCACTGTAAAACAGTAGTGTAGATCTTGCAGGGCACTTAAGTACTACTATAAAGCCGTAGTGTGGCGCCTGCCTTTTATATACCACTTTCATACTGCTTTCATAGTGGAATGGTGCTATATAAATAAATAATAATAATAATAATAATAATAATAATAATAATAATAATAATATCCTGCTTGGTGAAGATGAGCCCTATGACGTCCATAATTTCTGACCACTGGCTATGTTGGAGCTGATGGGAGTTGGAGTCCTGACAATATCCAGAGGTAGGGATGTATGAGAAATTCATTTCAGGTCGTTTTTGATCAGGATTTTACCCTGATCAAAAATGACCTGAAATGAATTTCTCATACATCCCTACCTCTGGATGTTGTGATGCCCGTGCCAAAAAAAATTGTATCGACAGCATGCATACATTTCAAAAATGTGCATAGGTACACTTTAATCTTGGGAGAAGAATGCGTACATTTCCAAAATGCACACAGTTGATGAGTACATTTGGAAAAACACACATGGAAATAGGCACAGATTTTTATGTGAAAAGGAAAAAAAATGAAGCTCACAATCGCATATGGAATCGATTTGGAATGCGCTTCGTGATGAAATCCAGAGAACTTCAGTCAGGTTGAGATTTGCTGACGTGCACATCCCTGGCCACAGGTTTTCCACCCCTGCCTTAACATGTAGCATGAAAAGAGGTCATAGAATCATAGACTAGTAGAGTTGGAAGGGGCCTATGAGGACATCAAGTCCAATCCCCTGCTCAATGCAGGAATCCACCTCAAAGCATACCTGACAGATGGTTGTCCAGCTGCCTCCTCAAAGCCTCTAGTGTGGGAGAGCCCACCGCCTCCCTAGGCCATTGGTTCCATTGTTGTACTGCTCTAACAGTCAGGAAGTTTTTCCTGGTGTCCAGCCGGAATCCGGCTTCTTGTAACTTGAGCCTGTTATTCCGTGTCCTGCACTCTGGGAAGATCGAGAAGAGATCCTGGCCCTCCTCTGTGTGACAACCTTTCAAGTATTTGAAGAGTGCTATCATGTTCCCCCTCAATCTTCTCTTTTCCAGGCATTCATGTTCAAGTCAGCTCCCAATTAGGGTATGGACATGCACTCCGTGTCACTCAGCTCAGTGGTAGGCATTTGCCTTGCTCCTGCAAGGTCCTTTGCATGTATAAAAGCCCATCAGCTCCAGGGAGGGCTAGGAAGAAATCCTGCCTGAAACTTTGGACAGCAGCTGCCTGTCAGTGTTGACAATACTGGGCTAGATGATTTGACTTGGTATGAGGCAGCTTCCTATATGGAAGGGGCCTATGAGGACAACAAGTCCAATCCCCTGCTCAATGCAGGAATCCACCTCAAAGCATACCTGACAGATGGTTGTCCAGCTGCCTCCTCAAAGCCTCTAGTGTGGGAGAGCCCACAACCTCCCTCGGTAACTGGTCGTTTGCATGTGCTCCCCTGTCTGTTACCGTATTTCCTACTTCGGGTAAATTGCTCAACTTCCTTAAAAGGTTGGAGAATATGAGACAGTATAAGATAAACCTTCTAATTCTTTATGAAGTGCTCCATTTGGCCTTCTTTTGCTATGGGCAGAAAGCCGAAACGTGTATAATATGCTCAGCGCAGATGTATGTAAATCGTTTTGGAAGCTCCGAAAGCTTTCAAAATAAAGATAATGTGTGTATCAACTCTGTCTCGATTGCATTTCAACTTCTGTTTAAGGCTTTCTAAATATGTGCACATCTGGCAAAAGGAAGCAAACGGAAATCCCCTGGTATATATTGGTCATCAGACTAATCGCATTAATAGGTCCCCTGGGAATCAGCAAAGGCCATAATGCTGCTCCTCTGACACCATTCTGTGTTCAGTGACCTGGAATTCACTTCTGAAAATAGTGTGCTGGAATTCTTGAACCCTCGGAAGCAGAGTAAGCAACTAGAGGAGCCTGGTTTCAAGGGGGAAATTCTCCCATGTAGTCCTCTAGTTTTAGTGTGTCTCCAGGGTTTTGTGTGCCAGACAGGGCTCGAGATTAGCTGCCAACAACTGGTGCCCATACGAACCATGAAACTGGTTATTATTGTTAATATTTATTTATATAGCGCCATAAATTTTCATGGTGCTGTACAGAACAAAATAAAACAAAATACAAACTTGTGCCGCCCAAGCCCCAAGGGCAGATCTAGACTGGACTTTTTGGTAAAAATTTTGCTCCCGTTTTCCATTTAATGAACACAATCCACATCTTTGGAAGCAGAAATATTATTACATATAATAAAACACTATTATTATTATTATTATTATTATTATTATTATTATTATTATATTTATTTATTTATTTATTTATTTATTTATTTATATAGCACCATCAATGTACATGGTGCTGTACAGAGTAAAACAGTAAATAGCAAGGCCCTGCCGCATAGGCTTACAATCTAATAAAATCATAGTAAAAGCAATAAGGAGGGGAAGAGAATGCCAACAGGCACAGGGTAGGGTAAGCAGGCACAGGGTAGGGTAAAACTAACAGTATAAAGTCAGAACAACATCAAGTTTTAAAAGCTTTAGGAAAAAGAAAAGTTTTTAGTTGAGCTTTAAAAGCTGCGGTTGAACTTGTAGTTCTCAAATGTTCTGGAAGAGCGTTCCAGGCGTAAGGGGCAGCAGAAGAAAATGGACGGAGCCGAGCAAGGGAAGTAGAGGCCCTTGGGCAGGCGAGAAACATGGCATCAGAGGAGCGAAGAGCACGAGCGGGGCAATAGTGTGAGATGAGAGAGGAGAGATAGGATTTCTCCTCTACCACAAGATGTAGCGATGGCCACCAATTTGGATGGCTTTAAAAGGGGGATGGATAAATTCCTGGAGGAGAAGGCTATCAATGGCTACTAGCCCTGATGGCTATGCCTCCAGTAGCATAGGCAGTAAGCCTATATACCCTACTTGCTGGGGAACATGGGTGGGAGGGTGCTGTTGCACCATGTCCTGCTTGTTAATCCTTGGCTGATTGGCTGGTTGGCCACTGTGTGAACAGAGTGCTGGACTAGATGGACCCTTGGTCTGACCCAGCAGGGCTCTTCTTATGTTCTTATGTTAAAACATGCTCCAAATGTTGTTGTTTTTATCACTAATCACTGAATCAGCACAGAACGTCTGATAAAAATGACAAAGGAGGCGAGGACAGGTATGTACAGGGTGACCATATGAAATTGAGGACAGGGCTCTTGTATCTTTAGCAGTTGTATCTGGTCAAGAGGGCAGGGTTCCTGCAACTTTAACTGTTGTGATGAAAAGGGAATTTCACCAGGTGCTGCATGCATAACAATGACACCTGCTGAAATTCCCTTTTCTATGGAACTGTTAAAGATACAGAAGCTGCATCCTCCTTTCCATATGGTCACCCTAGGTATGTGCAGAGGAGGGATTGGAGGGGAGGTAGCAAAACACAGGTGATCTTGGATGGACTTTCAGGCCAAAGGAGAAAGGGCAAGATATATTTGGGCAACCGAGGCTGGGAGAGTTGGAGGAGTGAAGTTCAGAATCAGGAATGTGATAAGAAAGAAGAGCAGGAAAAGATGGTGCATAGGGTTAGCAAAGGCCTTTAAAAGTATTTTAATTAAAAAATAAAGTCAATTGGCTTAAAAAAACCTTCACCCTGGTATCAATAAAATAAAAAAGAAGAGCAGAGAAAAGCAATCCAGAGCACCAACTGAGTCCACATTAAAACATATTGAGTCCACCTTAGATAGGGTGATCATATAGAAAGGGGACAGGGCTCCAGTATCTTTACCAGTTGTATATAAAAAAAGGAATTTCAGCAGGTGTCCTTTGTATGCAATGCAGCACCTGGTAAAATTCCCTCTTCATCACAACAGTTAAAGCTGCAGGAGCCCTGCCTTCTTTTGTATCTGGTCAAGAGGGCAGGGCTCCTGCAGATTTAACTGTTGTGATGAAGAGGGAATTTCATCAGGTGCTGCATGCATACAAATGACACCTGCTGAAATTCCTTTTTCAATATAAGTGTTAAAGTGCCAAGAGCCCTGTCCTCCTTTCCATATGGTCACCCTACCTTAAAAGAACTTGGAATTTCAGCTGAACCCTTGGAAGTCAAAGGGGTAGGGATGATGAAGTCGAGTAGCCATTAGGTCAGGAAATGATGGGGGTTACCTTTACAGACCTACTTGGTGCCATATTGGTCCAAGTCAAATGCCTCATATTATGTAATACCTGGAAGCCATGGCCTCCTCCGATTGTGCTGAAATTTTAAGATCTTTTACAGTGGATTCAATACATTTCTAACATGGACTCTGTTGGTGCTCTGGATTGTTTTTCTGTGTTCTTCTTTTTATTTTATTGATAACAATTTTTAAGAGTCGATTGACTTAAAAAAAGTGTTGTTGTGCAGAAGAGAACATTTCAGGAGGTGTAGTGCATTATGAAAGCTACAGCTGCAAAAATTCCCTTTTCTACATAGCTAACCATTGGGACTTAAACATGCGTCACCTTTCCGGGATTATGTTCTTGTGCTCTGATCCTGCCTGGATGTCAGAGGGATGATATGAGTTGGAATAAAGAGAAATGAACTCTTATGCCCACTTCCCTGGAAGTAAGTTCCATTAAAATCAATATGACATACCTCCCCGTTAAGTGAGTTTTAAGGTCAGGGTGAAAGATACCTCATTTCTGAAACATCAAAAGAAGCTAATGTCCTTGTAACAAGATTATCTCTATGAAAGTGAAGGCGCAATTGAAGAGTGAAGCATAGAGTAAAATGTTTTGAAATGATTGTATGTTGGGGTTATGTTTGCAAAAGGTATCTATTTTTTAAAAAATGATATGAGGAATCAATCTTCCGTTTATTGTGCTATAGAGAAAAGATACACACCAATGAGAAATGAGAATAGGCAATGCTGGCAGGGTTAGCTAGAGAGAGGGGTTGTGGCAAACACTGCATGTTACCCTATGACTGACAAAGCTAGGGTGGCCATTTGGAAAGGAGGACAGGGCTCCTGTATCTTTAACAGTTGTATTGAAAAGGGAATTTCAGCAGGTGTCATTTGTATGCATGCAGCACCTGGTGAAATTTCCACTTCATCACAATAGTTAAAGCTGCAGGAGCCCTTCTGCAATGCCATCACCTCACACACAAGGCTTTGACGCACACACCTCCCTCAGGCTAAGCATCACCACTTAAATACCTGAGGAAGGGGTAAAAAGAAAAGTATAACCTTTCCCTTATAGCAGAGGGAAAAGGTAAGGAGATATGGAAAAAGGCTTTTCTGTGAATATAGCAGGTTGAAGGTTTCATGTAATGTGTTTATTCATGAACTAAAAGAGCAGGAGACACAGCCAAACTGACATGTGGTTTTATGGTAGCAAAATAAAGAAAATGTTTATTGTTGTTTACAGTTCTTAGTTCCTTTGAATTATATTTATTTATTTATATTATTTATTTATTTATTTATTACATTTTTATCCCACCCAATAGCCAAAGCTCTCTGGGTGGTTCACAAAAATTAAAACCACAATAAAACAACCAACAGGTTAAAAGCACAATTACAAAATACAGTACAAAAAGCACAACCAGGATAAAACCACACAGCAAAATTGATATAAGATTAAAATACAGAGTTAAAACAGTAAGATTTAAATTTAAGTTAAAATTAAGTGTTAAAATATTGAGAGAATAAAAAGGTCTTCAGCTGGCGACGAAATAATACTGGTAGTAACCAATCTAATAATAACAATCCTTAGTCCCTATGATCCTATTTTCACTCACTCTTCACACAACGCCTGACAAAAAATCACTCAGCTAAACACATCTACCCTCCAAATCACCAACCGAACCCCTCAGACCACTCAGCTCCCCCATATATAGACTCCTCCCCCCTTTCCACAGCATCACCAGCCACACCCACTCAGTCCAACATTCCGCACTCTCTAAACCAGGGGTCCCCAACCCCGGGCCACGGACCAGTACTGATCCGTGGCCTGTTAGGAACTGGGCCGCGCAGCTGAGCTGCTTTCACCCACCCACTTCCGGGCACGCCGTTCCAAAGCCGCCCACCCGCTCCAGCGTCCCGGCTTCGCTTTGGCTGGGCGGCTACCCAGCTGAAGCGAAGTCAGGATGCTGGAGTGGGTGGGGCGCTCTTAGAACCGCTGTGGGACAGCGGCTTCTGGGTGTGGCAGCAGGGGTGGGGAGGCTGCCGCCGCCACCGCAGCTCCGCTCCTCCCCCTTGGGGACCAGGTGGGCGTGACCCTGGCTGCCGGCGCCGCTTGCAGGCAGGGACCCAGCCTCCTCCCCTGGTCCCAACCCCCGGGGCGGCTCTCTCTACGGCTCTTCTCCACCTCGGGGTAGGTCCAGGCCTCCCGCTGCGAGGTAGTTCCCGCCCATATCTCAGCGAGCGCAACAGCAAGCAGCGGCCTGGCTGCTTGTTTTCTTTTATAAATAATAATAATAATAATAATAATAATAATAATAATAATTTGAACAAAATGAAAAATGTTTCCTGTGATATTTTTCATCTTAAAAACACACCTTTTTTCAATTATCATTGAGAGTCTAGCTGCACTTCCTGTTTCTAATACAAAAACCAGGTATTAAAGGGGGTTGGTTATGTGAAGGCATCCCCTCAACCCCCGCCCCCCAGTCTGTGGAAAAATTGTCTTCCACGAAACCGGTCCCTGGTGCCAAAAAGGTTGGGGACTGCTGTTCTAAACATACTCACACAGACATACCTAAGGGAATAGAAATGTGGGTAACGTCACACCTTCCCTCTTTTGTACCTGGTCACGCTGGGCATGCTGATGTACACCAGCTGCTTGCACCTGTGGCCTGCTCGTGAGTTTCCCATCGGCAGCTGGTTGGCCACTGTGTGAACAGAGTGCTGGACGAGATGGACCTTTGGCGTGATCCAGCAAGGCTCTTCTTATGTTCTTAACCACCAAACCATCATGTATGGGCAGCCAGATAATCCCAGTGTTTGTAGGCATGTCAGCAGCAGTTCCCGGGTGCCTCCCACTGCCAGGCATGACATGGGCCATTGCTGATTCTCACTCTGGATGTTCTTTTAATTTCGTTGTTGTCATTGAGGTGTCTTCTAAGTAATAGTATTGCCTTCCCAACTCTGATGCTGTCCAGAGGTCTTGGAATGCAACAACTGTCATTCCTAGCCAGAGGTTGTATCCCAAGAGTTGTAGTCCAAGATCTCTGGATTGCATCACAATAGGGAAGATGGTAAGAGTGCTTATTCTCAGGTCTTTTTCCTTTCAAAGTAACCACTGGATTAAGCCGCCTTGTCAGGTTTTCAAGGAAGCGGAATCTGGCTTGAATATGTGCCATCGACCGACTCCTCCATATGGAAATGCCAGATAGCAAATCTCCGCCGCGCACCCTCCTGATGTCATTCCTCGAAGCCGGCTTTGAGTGGCGTCTGCTCTTGATCTGAAGGGGCAGGTTGATTTGAAATCGCTTGACAGTCTTTCTGCTTGAAGAAGTCAGCAAGCATCCAGGTGGAAGCGCCGGGGAACGAGCATCTTTAAATAAGAAACTGGGGAGGGAAAGACTGGTCAGGCATGCAAAAACAGCTTTGCAAGTCATCGTTCTGAAGACGGCATTTAAATCTGTATGAAGCAGGGTGGGGGAAGAAGGAAAGGGTGAAGAAGAAGTTTCCGAAGGGCAGGTCAGAGACAGGGCAAAGGAGCTGCCAGGTGACCCGCAAAAGGGGAAGGAATCAAAGAATTCAGAACTTCTAAACATGCAAACAGCAGATGCAGCATTCAAACTGTTCCTGGACTGTACCACCGCCTGGGGAAGGGGCTGCATGTTTGAATGTTCCTCCTTGTAAAAACTCCCTGTCTATATAAAACTAGAAGGCAAAGACAATATAGTAGGCTAGTTTGATTTGGGATGAGGCTTTGTATGAGTTCCCTTCCTCCCCCACATTCCACCATGTGGTTTTCCCTACTTGTAGTTTGAAGTGGTACAATCCAGGAACAGTTTTGCCTTCTCGTTTGCCTTTTTGTGTGTAGGATTTTTTGTGTGATCTAAACTCACATAAGCTTGCGTCCTTAGGCTGTTTGTTTGGAAGCAAATGCCAGTGATTCAATGGAGAGAGTGTTGCAATCCCTGAGCCATCCAATTGATCAGAAGAGGGAATTTCAGCAGATGTAGCTATTTTTTAACCTCTGCACAGCAAGGTGAACCAGGTGGAAAATGTGATATCTTTTAAATGCCTCCTAAAAACATATCTTTTAAAACAAGCCTTCGCTGGACTGTAACTTATTCTGGTTTTTGTGATTTTTAAAGTTTTAATTTGGACTGTTATATTATGGTTTTAGTTGTAAACTGCCCAGAGAGCCTACGCTGTTGGGCAGGATAAATATGTAATAAATAAAATAAATATAAAGTTTCCTTTTCTGCATAACCATTGGAAAAGGAATCCAGGGTATCAGTTTGGGAAGGGCAGAGAGGGGATTGTCTTCCTGCACTTCTGATTACATGTGATGTCTCCCCATTGGAGCTCATTGGTTCTAGCCAATGAGTGATTGCAACAAAAAGGGAATTTCTTGCACGTGTGAATGGTCCATAACAGATAAGCCACCACAGAAAGGATGCTAATCTGTTCTCACATCACCTTGAATGCATTTTTTTAAAAAAGAAGTCACTTTGCGCATTCAGCTTTCCCAAATCAAGTATACAGAAGCCAAATGATGTACATGTAGACACATCCAAGTTGGAAACTTGGTGCTGGAAACAAACCTAAGGCCATGCGAATGTGCCCATAGTACCCTGTTCTTGAAACCTCAGTGCCAGCTCCAATGGAAGCTAGTGGCTCCGATGTCAGTGGGACAGTGAATCTAGTCTGGGTTTCAGTCCGAACCCTAAAGGATCTATCCAAAGTGTGGCAGTACCTTGGATAACTCCTTTAGAATTCAGACTAGTTTGGATTAAAACCTGGAGCGGATTCACTGCCCCGCAACATCGGAGCTACCAGCCTTCAGTGACCAGCTTTCTTTTAAGGTCTAGCGCTGTGGGTACATCTTAAGAGACTCAGAGGCAGATGGAATCTATTAATAACTGGCTCACTTTAAAAAATCTATCTCAGGATACACTAAGTGATCTGCTTCCTTTGGAAATTATTGATTCTTGTGTCGCTGAGAAAGAGCATGTGGGCTAAGTAGAGTCTGCATCCTGGAGTCTAGCTATTCTTGGTGCAAAGGTACACGAAGTCTGCTAAACCATCCCGATGAGAAGCTAAGTTAGTTGCATTTCAGATTAAAGATGTTTCTCTTGCAGGCAAAATAACTGGAGATTAACGCTGGGAGGGAACACTGTGTTTTGGTGCGCTGAATTGTTTATTCCTTGTGTTTTTCTGAAAGGTGGCATGATGTGGCGTGGTAGCCCTCCTTCAAAGGAATAAGGATTTTGGTCTCTGGTTCTGTCCTGACCAGACTGAGAAGTGATGGGTGAGTTAGGAGGGGACAAATCCGGCAAGCAGTCTCAGCAGGCGGAGAGGACAGGCAAGGAAAGAAACTGGCACGGTTTCATAGCATCAGAGTTGGAAGGAGCCATTTAGACCATTGAGTCCAACTTCCTGGTTAGTGCAGGAATCCATTTTAAATCCAGGAACCCAGATGTCTGTCCAGTCTTTGCTTGAATACCTCTGGCAACACAGAGCCCACCCTCTCCTTAGGCAGATGTTTCCATTGCCTGATTGCTCTGACCATAAGGCAGTATTTCCTGATGTCCAACCGAAATTTATTTATTTATTTATTACATTTTTATACCGCCCAATAGTTGAAGCTCTCTGGGCAGTTCACAAAAATTAAAACCATAATAAAACAACCAACAGGTTAAAAACTCAAATACAAAGTACAGTATAAAAAGCACAACCAGGATAAAACCATACAGCAAAAAATGATATAAGATTAAAATACAGAGTTAGAATAGTAAAATGTAAATTTAAGTTAAAATTAAGTGTTAATTTTATTTATTTATTTATTTATTTATTACATTTCTATACCGCCCAATAGCCGGAGCTCTCTGGGTGGTTCACAAAAATTAAAATACTGAGAGAATAAAAAGGTCTTCAGCTGGCGATGAAAGGAGTACAGTGTAGGCACCAGGCGGACCTCTCTGGGGAGCTCGTTCCACAACCGGGGTGCCACAGCGGAGAAAGCCCTCTTCCTAGTAGCCACCTGCCTCACTTCCTGTAACTTAAGCCCATTATTTCATGTCCTCCAGTCTTGGATGATAGAGAACACTCTTTTGTGTGACAACCCATTAGATACGTGAAAGGTGCTGTCATATATTCCCTTTTTCTTCCCTACTCAAGCCTAAACATACCCAGGTCCTTCAATCTTTCCTTGCAGGACTCGGTTTCTAGTCCTCTGTCATCTGTGTTGCCCTTCTCTGAACTTGTTCCAATTTATCTGAATCCTTCTTAAAGTGTGGGGTATCCAGAGCAGTTTCCTCAAGGTCAAGATGATTGAAGTGAAGAGTGGCTGGTAGCGAATCTTTCAGGACCTTGGACAGAGCACAGTTGCCTAACTTGCTTCCTTTGATGTTCACTGAACTAGACCAAACTTCTTAGGCTCCACCCCCTTACTGAGGAGTGCAGAGCCTTAAAGGGGCAACTCTTTGGCCTGGAGCCTAGCACTCCGTCACCAATTTGTGAGTTTGTGCCAGGTGTGCTGCTTGCATTTCTGTGGAGTGTGATGCCCTAGGAGGTGAAGGTGCCGGACCTAGCCTCGTGGCTACAATCTCTGCCTTGGACTTGGTGGTGGTGTCCTTGTCTTAGGCTTGGGATGCTTTGTTACCTTGGTAAAGATCTTGGAGAAATCCACAATGAAATCAAATGACTTCAGTTTCCTATGAATCTGACCAGCAGAGTCTGCAGCAAACCAGCTTTTCCTGACTTATTTGATGGTTTCTGCGGCGTTGTGGACCAGGGTCCCCCCCTACTTGTTGCAATTTTATGCAAATTTAGTCATAGAAAAATGTAAAATAAGTAAATAAATAAAACATTGATTGAAAATGTGGCTAAAGCATGAAATACAGATGGGGGGATTTTCATATTTTCATGGCTGTGAATTTGCACAAATGTGAATTTTTGTAAATTCAGGAAATTGGAAAAAAAACTGATTCCCCAATGAGTGATTGATGGAAAGAAAGGCACCTGACAATCCGCCAATCACAGATGAAACCCACCTACCCTCTGGTGGAGTGTGGCCTGCATGCCTCCTCCATCGGCACTGCTGGCTGCTCAGCCTCTATATCTGTGTGAGTGATGGACTCCTTCCAGTCCTACTTCCCCCCCTAGGTTCTGCTTCCCTTGCTTGTTGCCTTCCTATGTTCTCACCTACTCCCATGGTGTGGCTCCCCCTCCTTGCTTAGGCCCTCCTGCCTGCCCTGCTCTTCTCTTCACACTGAGCAGTCCAATCAGGGGCAGCCTTCGTTGACATTAGGGTGGGCAGTTCAGCCAATTACTGCCAGAAGCTTCACCACCCTTGCTTTAAAATCCGGCAGGAAATTACAGTATAGATTGGGAAGCAGACTGTCAGTTTGGAATCTTTGTGCTTGAGCCTTAATGTGCTCAATTTTTGCTCAGGGCTCATAAATGTTGGTGTGTGGAGAGGGAGAATCTAATTTAGAGATGAGGAAGCCTTCTGAGCCATAATCTGCAGCTGTTGCCATGGGTGCTGCTGCAGCAAAGGGATGGGGCACCAGGCAGATCCTTGTTGGGGTAACAACTGCTCTGAAGCTGCTAAAGCTCCCTTGAATCCAGCCATAAAACACTCTTCCTCCATGCATGCTTGTGCTTAAGATACTTTGGCAATACTAGGAATGGTTCCCTCCTTATCCCCCCAAAACCACTTGGCACCAGTAGGGTTGTCTCCAAGTTAGAAGGAGTCCTGAACAAAGTTCCCTGTTGTGGGTCCTCCCTGGTTTACTTGCCAGTGGTAGTAGCAGCTGCCCTTTAATTTCCTACAGTGCCCAATGTAGTGCCCAAGAGTGCCCAATGTAGTGTCAGATTGTGGGAAGTTAAGATGGAAGTTTGCAGACCCAACTACCCAGTGTGGGGAGACCAGGGCAGATATAAGGAGTGGTGGACCCTGGCAGCTGCCATAGGATGCCAGATGTTGGTGAGCAATATAGTTTTGCCTTTGCACTTCAATTGGAGTTGCATAGAGTTGGTCTGCTGTACCATTTCAAGCTGAGGGTTTTTTCTGTTGAGGCCCTGCACTGTAGCCTGGGCAGGGTTCTGCTACAGACCAGTTCTTGAGAAGGGGTAATATTGGGTCAGGTCAGATTCCTCACGGATGCAAGATGGAAAGAGATCAGCACCATGGAAAGCTCAGAGTGGTGCAGAGGCTGGTAGTCAGACGGGGTTGTCTCTATGTTGCTCCAACAAGGAGCAGAGCAAGACTGAGGTTTAAATAAGTGTGTGCCCGCTTTTAGGCTGTTGGGCCCCACATCCATACACTGAGGCTTTTCTCTTAAAGGGGCCTGGCCTATTTTAGAAATCTCAGCTTGTAACATTGTGGCTGTGGCATGCTAGTTTCCTCAAGACTTGAATCTTCCAAGTCTAAGGATGGTAATGTGAGCTACTCTGGATGCAGGAGAACTGGTCTCTGGGGTCTTTCCGGGGACTTGGGAAGGTGGAAGTCTCATGTTGCTTTTCCATAGCCAAGTTCTCACCCTCAACCATTAACTTTGGACCCTCTTCTTCAAAAGATGAAGGTTTGGACACCTGGTCTATGGTAGCTGAGCATTTAAACCATCCAATATTTAAGCTGAACTTTGTGGATGGGGTTTCATCTTTTTCATTTCAGCTCCTCCTGTCCCCCATAAATTTATGAAGATGCTTACTGGAGCTACCTTGCAGCATCAGTGATTGATAATTGGATGTGTGTGTGTGTGTGTCTTCTGCATGCCACAGTGAGGGTTTGAAAAGGCTTTTTCACAGTGGCAGCCAATGAAGCTGAATGGTGGGTGATTCGAGTCAGACAAAAAAGAAGTCCCCCTTCACACAGCACATGATTAAACTATGGAATTAGCTAACACAACATGTGAGGACCACCGACCTAGACCAAAAGGAATTAGTCTAATTTGCATAGGAGAAGGCTGTCAATGTCTACTAGACATGATTGCTATACCTTCAGTATTGGTGGCAACATGCCTCTCATTACCAATGGAGGAGGAACATGAATGGGGGCATCTCATTGCCTCCTGTGGTGCTTGTGGGCTTCCAGAGACATCTGGTTGGCCACTATGCAAAACACAGTGGTGGATTAGTTAGGCCTTTTACCTGATGAAGCAGGGCTGTTCTTACACTCCTTATGATAGTTCTGCACGTGCGATGGGCAATTGCTTGGCTGCCAGTGCATAATAATGATAGGCTCACACAGTATAAGTATTTATCACACCTGAGATGGTCATGTCGATAGGCCTCCTCTTAAGAGCATAATAAAAGCCCTACTAGATCAGCAGAGCAAAGGTCCCTCCAGGATGGTGACTCTGATGCCGGTGGGGTTTGCTGCGGCTTTCAATCAGAATGAGTCATAACTCTAAAGGAGCTATCCAAGGTGCATCATGCTTTGGATAGCTCCTTTAGAATTCTGATGGGTTCTAAGTGAAACCTGGAGTAGATTCATTGCCCCACTGACATCATAGAATCATAGAATAGCAGAGTTGGAAGGGGCCTAAAAGGCCATCAAGTCCAACCCCCTGCTCAATGCAGGAATCCACCCTAAAGCATACCTGACAGATGGTAGTCCAGCTGCCTCTTGAAGGCCTCTAGTGTGGGAGAGCCCACAACCTCCCTAGGTAACTGATTCCATTGTCGTACTGTTCTAACAGAGCCACCAGCCTCCACTGGATCCATCTTGTCAAGCGTCTGGCTTCTTACAGTGGCCATCCAGATGCCCCCAATAAAGCCTACAACTGTGAGATGGAGGCAATAACCGTCCTGTGCTATTGGTTCCTAGTAACTAGCATTCAGTGACACGCTGCCTGAGAATTGTTGAGACAAGCATGGTTTGGCACCCTGACACAAAATGCTGCGAGGCGACCCGATTCTCCATGCGACTCGAGACATTTCATGTCATCCCAGCTCAGAAATTGAGCAAATGCCAATAAGGAATACTTTGCCCATTGCCATGCTGGGAAAAAAAGAAAAGAAAAAGGACCTTGGCTGCATGTATTGAACGGAATATGTGAAATTTGTTTAGCATAACAGCAAATTACGGAGTTCTGTGACCCTCTGACCGTATTAGCGAGAGCATTAATGCCATTGGGGGATGTTCCTTATTGGAGCAAAGTAATCGGGAACAAACTGTTCCCACTGGCAGGCCGTGTGATTAAATATATATATTAATTTTTAGGTCCCTGCATTCTGGATGGAAGATGCTCTCCAGTTTCTGAAACTTTTTAATGGCAGCCTATCGAACTGTTATTAATAATTAACAGCTCATTTATCATGCATGATTCTGATTATTTTGCTCTGCCTTGCCGAGGGGTTGACCTTTAATGTCCTTTGTGCACAACTGGATTGTGATTTTAAAAAAAGAAGAGAAGAGAAAAGAAGGTAGAAAAGTATTTGCAATTCATTCCTTTCAGGCATTGCTGTGCGGTTCTAATTGCTTTGGGTTCTGCCACGAAATACCAACGTTGACTTTAAAAAATTAGCTCGCTCAATGACTCCAGCGAATGTCGCCGGCATGCTTGGTTCAGGTATCTGCTGCTTTCAAAGGTCAGTGTGTGTATTTACTGGTATATTCAGAAATGCCTAATTGTAAAGAGGAGATTATAGCACTTTTGGATATTGAACAGTGCACTACAATGAGCAGGCTACATTGAAGATGGTGTTAGGGTTGAAGATCTTGTTCTTTGATGAAAAACCTGGCAGAGGTTTGACCATTGTTCTTTCTAAGATAGGGTGACCCTATGAAAAGGAGGACAGGGCTCCTGTATCTTTAACAGTTGTATTGAAAAGGGAATTTCAGCAGGTGTCATTTGTATACATGGGGAACCTGGTGAAATTTCCTCTTCATCACACCAGATTTATTTATTTATTTATTACATTTTTATACCGCCCAATAGCCGAAGCTCTCTGGGCGGTTCACAATCGGTTCACCAGTTAAAGCTGCCCTCTTTTAAATCTGGTCACTCTAGTATAGCTCCTGCAGCTTTAACTGTTGTGATGAAGAGGGCATTTCACCAGGTTCTCGATATATACAAATGACACCTGCTGAAATTCCCTTTTCTATGCAACTGTTAAAGATACAGGAGCCCTGTCCTCCTTTTCATAGGGTCACCCTATTCTAAGAGGGAAGAAGGCCGGGATTGTGTTTGTTCTACGCTATAACCTTCTATGTCTTCCCAGGTCTTCCGTTCTCTCTGACAATGTCTTTGAAAGGAGATTCTCGGGAACCACCGTTTTGGAAGGATGTAGCCAAACTGGAACACATTCAGAGGAGGGTGATAAAGATGAGGAAGGGAATAGAGACCAAGCCGATGAAGAACATGGGAAAGAGTTGTGTATGTTTAGTGGCACAGATTTGTTTTCTGTTGCTCCAGAGAGCTGAACTAGAACTGGCAGGTGAAAATTGCAGGTAAACATTTGGAGCAGGTCTGGCCTAAGAATGATTGCTGCCGCATGTTCTAGGAAGCTCCCGATTAGGCTACTGTCATGCATTTAGTCTTGCACTCTGCTGAGTGATAGGTGGGCACTACTCTTTCTCCCACCTGCCGCCATCCACCATCCTACCTGCCATCTCCCTAGGGAGATGTTGGGCTTAAGGTAGCTGGGATGTTAAAGTAGAAGCTGGGCAACCATTTGTTAGGGAATCTGTAGGGGTGTGTGTGTGTGTGTGTGTGTGTGTATATATATATATATATATATATATATATATATATATATATATAATAACAGAGTAATTTCAAAATATATTTAGAGCTAAACATTTCAGTTTCTGCCCTCATCAGTAGCTGTGATGTTAAATAGATATCAAGAGTGATAGTTTGGAATGTGGTGATGGCCACCAATTTGGATGGCTTTAAAAGGGGGTTGGATAAATTCCTGGAGGAGAAGACTATCAATGACTACTAGCCCTGATGGCTGTGCTAACTCCGGTATCTGAGGCAGTAAGCCTACATGCACCAGTTGCTGGGGAACATGGGTGGGAGGGTGCTGTTGCACCATCTCCTGCTTTGTTGGTCCCTGGTCGACAGCTGGTTGGCCATTGTGTGAACAGAGTGTTGGACTAGATGGACCCTCAGTCTGATCCAGCAGGGCTCTTTCTTATGTTCTTAATTCTGGGAAATGAAAATTCCTAAGGAGAAAAAACAAATGAACAGAGGAACGGCTGCTATAACGCTTATAATTGACTTCCAAATTATCACCATATGGACGATGGGTTCTGCTCTAGCCCATTCTCCATTTTCTGTGAAACACTATACAGCCCATTTTCCTTTATTCAACCATGTCAGTGTCCTGTGTTTGTTCAGTTGGAAGCTATTGTAAGTCCGAGAGACTCTGTGCAGGTGAGTTAAAACACACACACACACACACACATCTTCACAATCTGGGACCCTGTAAAGTCTGTAATAAAGAGCATGAATTAATATCTAAGAAATAATATATCTACTGCAAGATAAAGAGATGTGCACCACCCTGGACGGTCGGTGGGATCACACAAATCTGTGGAGGATAAGGCTCTCAAGGGTTCCTAGTCATGATGGCTGTATATTACCTGCAGCATCAGATAGGGTGACCATATGGAAAGCAGGAGAGGGCTCCTGTCTCTTTAACAGTTGAATTGAAAAGGGGATTTCATCAGGTGGCATTTGTATGCATGCAGCACCTGGTGAAATTTCCTCTTCATCGCAACAGTTAAAGCTGCAGGAGCCCTGCCTAACATGACCAGATACAAAAGAGGGCAGGGCTCCTGCAGCTTTAACTGTTGCGATGAAGAGGAAATTTCACCAGGTGCTGCATGCATACAAATGCCACCTGATGAAATCCCCACTAAAGAGACAGGAGCCCTGTCCTCCTTTCCATATGGCCACCCTAGTATCAGAGGCAGTATTGCCTATATCTAGCTATTTTGCTCATGTCCTGCTTGTGCGCTTCCCAGGGGCATCTGCTTGGCCACTGAGCAAACAGGCTGCTTTACTGGATAGGCCTCTGGTCCGACCCTGCAGGGCTCTTAGGTGTTTTCCTTGCGAATGTCTTGGTGTTCTCATGTACATGTGAATGGCCTTAACAAATCTGGTTTCCCACAGAGATGAAGCCAGGCCACAGCTAGACCTAAGGTTTATCCTGGGATCATCCAGGGTTTGCCCCTGCCTGAGCACTGGATCCCCTGTGTGTCACCTAGATGAACAGGTTTGACCCCTGGACGATCCAGGGATAAACCTTAGGTCTAGCTATGGCCCCAGTCTCTCTCCATGTGGCATGGGAGTTCCCTGCAGAATTACAATGTCAACGTCCGTTACTTGAAAACCACTGGCATACTAATGTGCCCCAGTCTTAAGCAGCTTATGTATTTAAGATTGCAAGGCTTCAATAGTAATTAAAAAACCAGTGCAGCTTCCCTGGAAAGATATTCAGCAGCCTCGCTTTGGTGTCTTCGATGAAACTGGCACCCCTGATCTGCAACTTTGGTTGAAATGACGGCGAGGTTTTGTTCAGTAAAAACAGGCACTGTCCAATTGGAAGCAGAACTGAGTCCAAATTTCCTCATTTACCTTTTCCTGCCTGGAAGGGGAGAAGGGCGAAGAGTAGGTCACTGCAGGGATGCTCAAGGATTTCGTTCTGTCCGCATTTTTAAGTAAACCGATCTGATTCGCTGTTCCCAGACAGATATGCAGATGGGAGGGTGTCTATTCCTTTGCTATTTTCAGTTCTCCAAATTCTGTGAAACAGGTTCTTTGCCCAAAAAAGGTACCGAAATGCATATTTTAGGTTAAAAATGCATTAAAAACACGTTTTTAAGGGTAAATCTGTATTTTACGAAAAATACATTAAATATATGTATAATTCAAAGTCGGGAGTTAGTTGGTCTGGCCTTTTTGAATGCCTTCCTGTTGATCATTCTCATGAAACACTCTTCATTGGAGAGCGTGTGACTTGCTGATTCCACAAATAACAATGGTTTTCACTATAATTCAAAATCTGGGAGTTTATTTATGCCTATAAAGCTTATTATTATTATTATTATTATTATTATTATTATTATTATTAAAAAGAAGAATTAGGCTATCTTTTATAACACTGTACTATAAAGGTTTATTTTAATACCAAAAAGTTTAATATAAAAAATGTCAAGTATAATTAAACAAACACAGTTAATTGCAAATTGGAGCAGAATCCAAGGTCCTGTACTGCTCAATGGATACAGGACCTTGGATCACTCCTTTAGAGTTCTCACTGGTTCTGACCGAAACCCAGAGTGGATTCGCAGCCCCACTAACATCGGAGACACCAGCCTCCACTACAGTGGATAAATACCACAAGCTGGCACCTGTGTATTGGAGCTCTTTCACCGAAGTCTGGCTTTAAATTGCTGCTGGCCCTTTAAGGCCTGGAAAACACACAGGGAGAGAGAATCCTATGCAGAACTGCCATAACACTCCACACTGTTCCAGTATTACAGGAGCGATGCAAGTCACTCCCCATCTTCTGCTTCTCAGCAGGAGAGTGGCAGATTGCATCTTCAAATTAAAATTGAGTTTGAAAGCCATGGCAACTGATGCATGTTCTATATCTGTCATTTTCAAACTTTCTACTTACAAGGAATCGTTTGAGGATGGGGTTGCGCACTACCTCCGACGCAGCAGGTTGGGAGTTGACAACGGTGGCCAGTTGCCACGACACAGGCCCTGAACACCAGACCTCACGTCTGCCACCACTTATTATGGGGCAACACAGGCTCTGAAATCGAGACCTAGTCGAGGCTACTCCCTGCTCAAGCCAAGCACCACCGCTTGATACACCTGAGGCAAGGGATAAAGCCCACCTTCCTCCAAACTATGTGGAGAAAGGGGTTTAAAATGGAGAAGGATTTTAATATATATAATAATGCGCTGTGAGTTATATCTGCTTAGGTGAATGATTGTCAGAGTGGGTGCTGAATGTGTAAACTTAAGATGAGAAATGCCAAACAGACACGTGGGATTTTCGTGGTAGTTTTTAAAATAAACAATCAAAATTTATTTTTAAAAGTTCATAAGCTTTGTTTCAAATAACAACATTTAAAAACCTTTTTGAAACCATCCATACAATCCTGTCACCCTCACATTCGTGCTTTCCTTTCACTCACACAATCACTCTTGAACTTTCTTTATTATCAGTATTGAATTATATACTTCCACTACGTACACACCACACTCTAAAGTCACCACTCACTACACTGACTCTCAAATTTCCCAAAACTTAAGTACCATAAATACAGAGAGCACTACAGACTCTAAGAGTCCCTAACAAGTCTCCCTGGAAAGAACAGAACTGAACAGAACAGAACTCCCCATCCCCTCAGTCCTTCCCTTATATATCACTCCTCCCCCCTCCCAAGACATTCTAACTCCGCCCACTCAGGCCAACATTCTAAAAACCACAGACTTACAAACTGCAGGCATACCTTTTGGGAATTGACTTGTGGGGTGTAACGCCACACCAGTTGCCCTTTTCTAGCCAGCTCTGTCCCATTTTCCAAACAGACCTCTGCACAAATGGCCCTTCGAAATTCTCCACTCTGTATGTGGGCAGAGAGATTGGTGGTGGTCATAGAATCATAGAATAGTAGAGTTGGAAGGGGCCTACAAGGCCATCGAGTCCAACCCCCTGCTCAATGCAGGAATCCACCCTAAAGCATCCCTGACAGATGCTTGTCCAGCTGCCTCTTGAATGCCTCTAGTGTGGGAGAGCCCATGACCTCCCTAGGTAACTGGTTTTATTGTCATACTGCTCTAACAGTCAGGAAGTTTTTCCTGATGTCCAGCCAGAATCTGGCTTCTTTTAACTTGAGCCCGTTATTCTGTGTCCTGCACTCTGGGAGGATTGAGAAGAGATCCTGGCCCTCCTCTGTGTGACAACCTTTCAAGTATTTGAAGAGTGCTATCATGTTTCCCCTCAATCTTCTCTTTTCCAGGCATTCATGTTCAAGTCAGCTCCCAATTAGGGTATGGACATGCACTCCGTGCCACTCAGCTCAGTGGTAGGCATTTGCCTTGCTCCTGCAAGGTCCTTTGCATGTATAAAAGCCCATCAGCTCCAGGGAGGGCTAGGAAGAAATCCTGCCTGAAACTTTGGACAGCAGCTGCCTGTCAGTGTCGACAATACTGGTCTAGATGATCTGACTTGGTATGAGGCAGCTTCCTATATGGGGCAGCCCTTGAAGACAGTCTGAAAGTTTCAATTGGTTCAAAATTCAAGAGTTTTGACTGTGACATCTCCACTGCTTGCCAGTGTTTTCCCCATCCCAATTTATTTATTTATTATTGCATTTATATCCTGCCTTTTTTTCCTCCAAGACACTCAAGGCAGCACACAAAATCCTCCTCCTCTCCATTTTATCCTCACAACAACAACCCTGTGAGGTAGGTTGGGCTGAGAGTCTTTGACTGGTCCAAAGTCACCCAGTGGGTTTCCGTGGCCGAGTGGGGACTAGAACCCGGATCTCCTGACTCCCAGTCCAACACTTCAGCCACTACACCACACTGGCTCTTTTGGCTTTTACAGTTAGTGTTGACCTAAATAGTTTGGGATCAGAATATCTGTTTGGGATCAGAATATCATCTTCCTTCATGAAGGCTTTCCAGTAATTCTGTTGCTCCTCTTAGTTTGGCCTCAGTCAGAAATGCTGCGTGAGGGTGCTCAAGACAGGACCTTTTCGATAAATGCACCCAGGACGTGAAACAGCCTCTTTGTACATTGATGGTGCTATATAAATAAATAATAATAATAATTTGCAGAGGTCTGCCTCGCCCCATCATGGCTCAGTTTTAGATGGGCATTGAAGAGTTTTCTTCCAGTGCCCTTTCACAACATGTCAGTTGAGGGATATTTTTTATGGTGCTCCTACTTTTCTGTCCTTTTAGTCTGTTGTTGTTGTTGTTGTTGTTTTTGTTGTTTTGCATTGTTGTGTATTGTGTTTATTCTTATTGTAAGCTGCCTTTGAAGTTTCATGGAAAGGTGGGATATAAATCTCTCTGATGTCACTAGAGGCCTTCAAGAGGCAGCTGGACAACCCTCTGTCAGGGATGCTTTAGGGTGGATTCCTGCATTGAGCAGGGGGTTGGACTCGATGGCCTTGTAGGCCCCTTCCAACTCTGCTATTCTATGATTCTGATTCTATAATGGACTAGATGAGGGCAAGCAAATTGAAGCTTAATCCAGACAAGATGGAGGAACTCCTGGTTTGTCGAAAGACAGTTCAGGAAGAAAAAGAATAATTATTACATCATATTTATGTATTTTTATTTAATAATTATTTAAATATTTAAAGCCAAGTTATACCAATAAAGCTGTGGGTGGTCATTTAGGAAAAAAGTTGGTTTAAATAAAAAGATCTTAGTCAATTGGCAGGGAATTTCACAGAGGGCTCATCTACACCAAGCAGATATTCCACTATGAAAGTGGAATGAAAGCGGTATATATAAAAGGCAGGAGCCACACTACTGCTTTATAGTGGTACTGAAGTGCATGGACAACTGTTGGGACTCATTGACACATATCACATACTGCTTTCATACCACTTTCATAGTGCTATATCCTGCTTGGTGTAGATGTGTCATGGGCCCCAACAGTTGTCAGTGCACTTCAATACCGCTATAAAGCAGTAGTGTGGCTCCTGCCTTTTCTATACCACTTTCATACCACTTTCATAGTGAAATATCTGTTTGGTGTAGATGAGCCCGGAGAGGGAGAGGGAGGATACTAAAAGCTCTACTCTGAGTGGACATCAGGTCCACACGGAAATAATTGGAGCAACTTATACAATGATCTCAAAGACTGGACAGGATGGTAATTCAGCAGGCTCGAGGGCTTTCTGGAACAGCCTTTCAAAATAACTGTTTTACATAATGAGAGCTCACTGTTTTGAAACTTTTCCATGGCTGGACACTCTTCCATCCATTATGTCCTCTAGCAAGCCAGCAAGGCAATTCTATAAGGACGGGCCTGCCCTCTTGTACCCTTTCCATTTAAGCTGCTGTCCCTTAGCCTGCAGATTTATGTTGGAAAAAGAATGTTTGGCCCAGCTCCAACCATATAAGGACTCTGCAAAGCAGGTTGACCTGTGGCGGTATGTAAGAATATGTTTGAGTGGAGAATCGAGAGGGCTGGTGTATGGCATTGTTCACTCAGCATTGTGTAACTTCTTAAAAGCTTAGGAGAGCATAATTGGAATGAGCCATTGGGCCGAAGACAACAATGCACATTTTGCTTATGTTGAAAATAGCTTTGTAGAGATGTATTACTTATGGTTCCCTTCTTAATGTTTGCAAATTACATTGAGAGCTGCTCATGCAAGGAACTTGAAGTCCATGTAATTGATGGGTGGCGGTCGTAGAAGAGGGAATCCGTGATGTATTCATGGGGACATGGACGTCATTGAAGTGTTTTGAATGCGAGGAATATAGTTTGAATCATAGAATCATAGAATAGTAGAGTGGGAAGGGGTCTATAAGGCCATCAAGTCCAACCCCCTGCTCAATGCAGGAATCCACCCTAAAGCATACCTGACAGATGGTTGTCCAGCTGCCTCTTGAAGGCCTCTAGTGTGGGAGAGCCCACAACCTCCCTAGGTAACTGGTTCCATTGTCGTACTGCTCTGTTAGGAAGTTTGAATAGTACATAGTCAAAATTAGGGATCCAGTGGTCAGCCAGGTGAAGTCCATGGGTGGCCATCCTGAAATCAAGACTGGGAGTGTCTGTTCTGCAATCCAGGGTCCCTGAAGATAGTTGCTGGAAAAGGTATGCTGAATGTAGGGATATGTGAGTCAGCAAAACCTGACCTCACGGAAGTTCTCCTAATTCAGCCTCAATCCTCATTCCCGACTTGAGTCTGTATCCAATAGCAAACTTCTTTTTCCTTGAAACCCATGTGGATTTTCACAGGCGTTTCCCCAAAAGTACGCATCAGGTGTGCGCATCTTTGAAATGTATGCATTCTTTACCCATTGATTAATGCGTATCTGGGTGCATTTCTCAGATGCCCGCAAATCACACTGCAAGTTCAGAATGGTACAGAATTCGACTGTGGATTGTGTTTGAGTCTGTTTTCAGTCCAGAAGGTGTGAAATGGGTCAATCCTAATAAAAAATGAAGTGAAATCAATTTCTCCTATATTCCTAGCCGAGGCTCTGGTGCAACAACATGCAGAAGGTATTGCTATGTTAACCAGGCAAGGACAAATGCCAGAGGCCTAGCAATTATACTAGACCTGGCCAGACAGGACAGTTGAAACTGTCTACTAATTGAGAGCCTAAAGTAGTGGGTGGGTGAATCTCTCAGCTTTTTTTCCTGCATTCATTCTTTAAAAAACAAACACCTCAAGTTCTTTTCTTTTAAGCATTTTTGGCTGCCTTTCAGGGCAGTAGCCCTTCCGGGGCAGCTTATAGCAATAAACTACATAAAAACAGTTAAAATATTAAGAGCAGTAAAAACATAAACACAATAAAATAGCAACAGAAGCCAACAATAAAATGAGCAACCACAACAATTACAGTAGAACCCATTGTTCTTTCTCTTCCGAATATGAGGAAATTGGCAGGTTTTGGTCAATTCTGATAAAAAATGAACTGAAATGAAATTCTCACCCATCTGCACTGGCCAAGTTTGATAGGTTCAGCTATTTCTAGCTTGGTGAGGACCATGATGCACCTGCCTGCCACATAATGTTGGAGAACCATTTGCCATGTCCAATCAGCAAAGATGGGCAGAAATAATTTTTCATTGCAAGTATAGAGTACTGGTCCCTTCTCGTGAAGCAAATTACTTGGGAAACCATTCAGCACCTGTGCAGCCTTGCATGCCAGGGCAACAGGGACGCCCAACCCCCTCTGTAATAAGAATGGAGGATGCTGACAAAGAAGGGCTTGTGGTGGTAGGCACAGAGCTTGAAATAAGTCAAGCAAGGGCTACTGGTTCCCCTGTATTCAGCCCTGGTTAGGCCTCATCTTGAGTATTGCACCCAGTTCTGGGCACCACACTTCAAGAAAGATGCAGACAAGCTGGACATGTTCAGAGGAGGGCAACGAGGATGTTCAGGGATCTGGAAACAAAGCCCTATGAAGAGAGACTGAAAGAACTGGGCATGTTTAGCCTGGAGAAGAGAAGATTGAGGGGAGGCATGATAGCACTCTTCAAATACTTAAAAGGTTGTTACACAGAGGAGGGCCAGGATTTCTTCTCGATCCTCCCAGAGTGCAGGACATGGAATAATGGGCTCAAGTTCCAGGAAGACAGATTCCAGCTGGACATCAGGAAAAACTTCCTTACCGTTAGAACAGTATGACAATGGAACCAGTTACCTAGGGAGGCCGTGGCCTCTCCCACACTAGAGGCCTTCAAGAGGCAACTGGACAACCATCTGTCAGGGATGCTTTAAGGTGGATTCCTGCATTGAGCAGGGTGTTGGACTCGATAGCCCTATAGGCCCCTTCCAAACTCTATTATTCTATGATTCTATGACATGAGCCAAGTAGAGTTGCCCCTTCATGCGCTCCAGGAATCTAAACGAGGAATGGAGAACTTCTGTCCATCCTGGTCTTGGATCCTACCTCCTATCATCCTTGACCATTAACGTTGCTTGCTGGGGCTGATGGGAGTTGGAGCCCAACATCACAGGTTCACCAATCCACATCCAGTGGCAACTTCTATAGGAGACATCTTGCCCACATACACAGAACAACCCAGATGAGACCCAAGGGGATACTTCCCATCACTGCTTCCATGTACAGAGGCTACAGGAATGGAGTAGCATTCCAAAAATCACCACCCTTGTGATGCACGAACCATTAAAGAAATCTCTTCGGGGTGGCCTTGAGTTATATCTGGTCTGTGCTCTGACTGGCAGTGGGGTTGTTGCTCAAGGGTAGAGCGCATACTTTGTATGCAGAGGATTCCAGGTTCAGCCCCTGACATCTCCAGATAGGGATGGCAAAACCCTTGGTTGAAATCCTGAAGAGATGTTGGCAGTCAGTGTTGACAGTATTGGACTAGATGGACAAGTGTTCTGGCTCAGACTCAATTGGCTTCCAATGTTCCTAATGGAGAGACATTTGTACATGTGTTCCTTGCCTGCACGTGGTCTTTCTCCACTTGGTAAACATCCAAAAAATGATATTATGCACCTCTTTCAATATCAGGGATGTTGGACGGAGCCAAACAGATATATACTCTCCCCTCCTACGGTCACATCTCCATTCACAGGCTGTGAATTTCTGGGGCAGAATTTGGTAATTTGGGGATGTTTCCAGAGGCAACTTAGTCGTTGGTTTGTTTTATTATTTATTTAATTGTTTTAATTACATTTCTATACTACCCCATAGCCAAAGCTCTTTGTTGGCAACCTCTTAACTGCTTTTAATTGTATGTTCTGCAGAGTTCCTTAGCAACACCCCATCATCTTATGGTGCATTAGAAATTAAAATATAACTGGATATAAGGAGGGGAAGCTGGCTCTTTAAAGAGAGAGAGTTAGTGTAAGATGAGAAGAGCTGGACCAAATTTGAGAACCCAGGCAAATTCTATTCTTTCCCTCCACCGGCTGAGCTTACCTTTGCAAGCGAGTGAAATTTTATCCCAAAGGAGACACATACGCAGCACTTCATCTGGTGTCTAAAAGCTGCTTTCTGGTGGGGATTCAGTCAGGAATGGATAACGGCAGATGCAGGAGACAGGAAAAAGGAGTCGTTTCACACATTACGATTGTCATAGATGGTGGCGGTGCTGGGGGAATTGAACCTTGAATCCAGGTGCCAAATCTGGCCCACCTGTTTTTTTCAATCTCTTGTCCTGCTTGACTATGGTAAACTCTTAACAGTAGTGTGGTCAGCAAACATTCAAGCCCATAGAACCCCAGTTATTCACTGGGGTTCAGGCTACAACAGAGGTGGTCTAAAGCCAGGCAGAAATCAGAACATGGGCAGTCAGTCAGATGAACTGGGTCAGGCAACAGCAGGAGTGGTCCAGATACGAAGCAAGAGGTCAAAGCCAGTAGATCCGTCAGGTACTGTAAAGGTTCCTTCAGTGTCCCGGACCCTCTGAGCAACTTATTAAGGATCTCTGCCTCCTTAAGAGTCCCACCGTCCTTCTTTTTCACTTCCTCTTCCCACTAACATGGAGTTTAGGCTGTAGATGTGAGGTGATTGAGGTTTGACAAGGGTGACCATATGGAAAGGAGAACAGGGCTCCATATCTTTAACAATTGTATAGAAAAGGGAATTTCAGCAGATGTCATTTGAATGCATGCAGCACCTGGTGAGATTCCCTCTTCATCACATCAGTTCAAACTGCAGGAGCCCTGCCCTCTTTTGTATCTGGTTAGGAGGGCAGGGCTCCTGCAACTTTAAATGTTGCGATGGAGAGGGAGTTCCACCAGGTGCTGCATGCACACAAATGACACCTGCTGAAATTCCCTTTTCTATGCAACTGTTAAAGATACAGAAGCCCTGTCTTCACATGGTCACCCTACCATTAGGGGCATGAGATTTGGCCGTCTGGGGTTTGCCAAATGGCCACACTCCCTTTCCCCCTTCTTCCCAGCAGCACCTGTTTTGTGTTTTCTCAGCTTTTATGTATTTCTCCCCACTCTATGGTGTAATGACTGACAGTCAGAGTGCGATGCTAAAGTATGATGATACTTTTGGGTTTTGGTCCTGCTCCCTTTGCCTTGGATGCCATTGGAAAGTGTCCTCCAAGGGCTTCCCAAAAACTGAATTCAACTCTCAGGTTTGAAGAGGTTCAACAACCCAGTCCAATGAGTTAAAGATGCTCACAACGACATCCTTATCCGTGTTGTGTCACTGTGATGGATGTTTGGGATTTCTTTCAGTCTGCATTTTGAAGTGAATCCATCTGACTTCCACATCCTAGACCAATCCATGCATTGGAATGCAGTTATCCTTCAGTGATCCTTTGTGTCTTTCTCCAAATTTTGCGATACAGTTCTCAGCTCAAAAACTAAACTGATATCATACAAAATGCATATTTTAGGATAAAACATATACCAAAATGTGTATTTTACATCAAAACTAATTTACAACAAGATGTAGTGATGGCCACCAATTTGGATGATGGTAAAAGGGGGTTGGATAAATTCCTGGAGGAGAAGGCCATCAATGGCTACTAGTCCTGATGGCTATGTGCTATCTCCAGTATCAGAAGCAGTAAGCCTATATACATCAGTTGCTGGGGAAAAATGGGTGGGAAGGTGCTCTTGCACCATGTCCTATTTGTGGTTCCCTGGTCGACAGCTGGTTGGCCACTGTGTGAACAGAGTGCTGGACTAGATGGACTCCTGGTCTGATCCAGCAGGGCTCTTCTTATCTTCTTACATTCTTATCTTCATGCTTTTAAAAACACACACAGAAATGAAATGGGATGTGACAGACTTACAAGTGAACACATGTGAAACTGACTTGAAAGAGACTGAACCGTCCATGGGCAGTAAACACGTATCTTCTTGCATTCCCATCATTTCTTTGTAGAGAAATTGTGATGTGTAAAGTGTTCGAAAGACTTTCCTGACTTTTCTGTGTGCATTGAATGGCATCCTTCCAGTTTACTGTATTGGCATCCTGCTTTTCTTTGGAGAATCTCAGGGTGGCCTAGATGGGCTGATCTCCCTTTTATCTCCACATCCAAGTAGCCTAAGTTGAAAGGTAGCAACTTGCCCTTAGGGCCACCCAGTGAGCTTTATAGCTGAGCAGTAGCATTGCTAGATTCAAAGCTGGAGAACAGGGTCCTTTAAAGCTCCCAATACAGCAGGGGATAAGGCACAGGTAGATTCTCCTGTCCATTTCTTTCGCCTCCAAGTATTCCACACAGCAAGCAGGGGAGGAGGGTGGATGTCAGCATTGAGAAGAGGATGGATAGGTGCTGAGGGCTGCTTTGCCTCTTGCCCCCCGTCACAGGAAATTGAAAGGCACAAGACTGGTGTCCAGTTTTGAATCTGGAAACATTGCTGAGCAGCAACTCGACTGACGGCTGAGTCGAATTTTGGTGAGTTTTGATTTTGCAATCAAATGTCACGTAATCGAGCTTGGGCCTAAACATTTAAGCAGATGGGCGTGAAAACTGGACGTCATTCTTCTTTCCATTCCAAGGGATATAAACGAAATAAATAAATAACTGAATACAATGAGTCCTGGATGCTAATTGCTGCTTCAGTGGAGCTGTGCAAAAGCCGCCCGAAGGCTGAGTTTCAAAGCTTGAGGAAACTGTGCATGGCACAGCTTAGGAAATATCCTGAGACCAAGGGAGCTGGGCAGACCCTGAGTTTATCTGCTAGGGATGTGCTCCGCTTCTAATCGGACCGGAGAAGCAGTAGCAGAGCGGGGGGCTTCGCCTGCCCTTAAGGCGGAGGCGAAGAGGATTGGGGGGCCGGCGGAGCGTGGCGAAGAGGATCGAGGTGAAGGCGGATCCTTCGCCTCGATCCGGAGCTCCGCCGGAAAGGTAAGTGGGGTTTACCGGGCCCTGCCGCTGTCGCTGTCGCCCATGCGGCGACGGCAGCAGGGCCCGGTAACGCCTCCCGCCCTCCTCTCCCTTACCTGCCTCCGTCCGTGGTCTGTCAGCGTCTCCAATTGAGCCCGTGGTTCCAGCAGGAAGTCTGGGCCTGGTGGAACCACGGGCTCAATTGAAGACGGTGACGGACCACGAACGGAGGCAGGTAAGGCCCCCCTCCCCCTTGGTCCCTTACCGGGCTCTGCCGCCGTCGCCGCATGGTCCGTCAGCATCTCCGGTAAGGAGGAGGGGGGCCTTACCTGCCTCCGTCCGTGGTCCGTCAGCATCTCCAATTGAGCCCGTGGTTCTAGCAGGAAGTCTGGGCCGCACTTGCGGCCCAGACTTCCTGGTGGAACCACGGGCTCAATTGAAGACAGCGACGGACCACGGACGGAGGCAGGTAAGGCCCCCCTCCTCCTTACCGGGCTCTGCCGCCGTCGCCGCATGGGGGGGGACCGGAGCTCCGATCCGGATCCGGAGCTCCGAGCGGAGCGGAGTGGGCACAGGCGGAGTGGGGGCGGGGCGGAGCGGGCCGATCCGAAAATGGCGGATCTTAAAGTGAAGCGGAGTGGGGGGTCCGTGCACACCCCTATTATCTGCCATGACTGAGCTAAAGCATAGGCAGAGTCGGGTTAGATATCCTTTCGATCTGCTCCCTTTAAAACAAAATCTCAAGGGATAAATAGGAAATGTCCTCCCCATCCAAAAAGGGAGGTGCTACTTTAATGATAACAATCGTGAAAATGGAATGGAAAGGTGATGGCTTTCAGCTCTAGTTTGGATCCAGGTCTCCCTGGTCTATATCCAACATTTTATCTGCTGTAATAGGGGTGTTGGACCCCAGGCCCAGATGCCAAAACTGGCAGTAAAGTGCAAAGAAGGGCAACTAAAATGATCAAGGGATTGGAGGATCTCCCCTATGAGGGAAGGTTACAACAGCTGGGATTGTATAGCTTGGGAAAAAGGAGGCTAAGGGGAGACATGATAGAGAAGGACAAAATTACACATGGTGTGGAGAAGGTGGATAGGGAGACATTGTTCTCCTTCTCCCATAATACTAGACCCTAGGGTCATCCCATGAAGCTGATTGGTGGGAGATTCAGGACAGATAAAAGGAAGGACTTCTTCACACAACACCTAGTTAAAGTATGGAATTCACTACCTCAAGATGTAGCGATGACCACCATTTTGGATGGCTTTCAAAAGGGGTTGGATAAATTTCTGGAGAAGGCTATCAATAGTTACCAGTCAAGATGGCTATGCGCTACCTCCTGTATGAGAGGCAATAAGCTTGTATACACCAGTTGCTGGAGAACATGGGTGCAATTGCTGGTCAGCAGCTGGTGGCCACTGTATGAATAGAGTGCTGGACTAGATGGACCCTTGGTCTGATCCAGCAGGGCTCTGCTTATGTTCTTATCCCCCCTCCCCACCCAACTACTCACTGGTCACCACTGGTGTGAAATTTCCCCATCCTCCAAGGATAACCAAAAACACGCCAGCAGAAAAATTCTTGGTTATTTTGTTTGTGACGCAACGTGGTCTGTTTGCTTGGAATTGCTGTTTGTCCATGTGTTCTGGAAATTTGCATCTATGCTAGCAGATCCGGATGAAGAAAAGCCAACATCAACAGCAAATGCTGAAAATAATGAATGTCCCTCATTACGGATTGCGTTCCAGCATTTCCAGCCCCTCAGCAAATGTAGGTCTGCTTTAGCCAAGGTCTGAAAAGCAATTTGCAACAGTTCAGAAAACAGATTGAGGCTTTTCATCCATTAAAAAGGATGCTTCTTCAAAGATTATCAAGAAATGAACTCAATAATCTTTTGGAAGGAGGAGGTTGTAGAGCTTCCTGAAATGATTTGTAATACGTTGTGGGAGGGGAGGGAAGCCTGGGCAAAAGGTTAAATGCATCTTGATTTACTGCTAATCTCTCATCTTGTCCGAATGGTAATTTTGGGAAAAAAAAAAAAGTAGCACCATCTCAAGATCTTGCGAGGCGTATGTTTATTAACGAAAGGAAAGTGTCTCTTTTGGCGAAGGGCCATAGCACAGTGATAGAACACATGGTTTGATCCCTGGCATCTGCAGTTAAAAGAACTTTCGGTAGCAGGGCTAAAAGAAAGAAAGAAAGAAAGAAAGAAAGAAAGAAAGAAAGAAAGGCAGGCAGACACATCTTCAGAGCTGCTGTCAGTCTGAGTAGGCAAGCCGTGGGCTGAAGGTAGAACGGGATCTAAAGGGAGGTCCTATTTAACACTAGGGGCAACAAAATGGCATTTTCCTTTTAAACTAGGCTGCTGAAATGAAGAAAGATGGTGGTGGTGGTGGTGGTGGTGGTGGTGGTGGTGGTGGTGGTAAACTAGGCATGGGTTTTGTGTGGAAGAACCATGACTTCAGTTCTTGAACAGGAAACAAATCCATGGACTCAGAGAGTGTACACATGGGTCCTATTCCTTAATTTGAAGCAGGGTTGACACCAGGAGGCACAATGGGGCAGTTACAGAAGGCTGGCTGGCTTCTGTACCATTTATTGGCCATGGCCCCCATCCCCTCCCTGCTTCCACATCCTCCTTTGCCTCGTCGCCATCATCATCATCATCATCATCATCATCGTCATCTTTTTACTTGTATACTGCCTTTCCACAAAATTGCGCCCAAAGCAGCTTACAAGATTATAACATAACAAACAAAAAGCGATAAATATGATTTACACGATATCAAAGAGCAATACATAGAACAATATTTAAAAAATGCAATAGAACCAATTACACATAACCATATGATCCAATAAAACAGTGCCACTAAACTAAACGAATCCGACAGCCGAGCACTAAACAGGAGAGAGGATAAAGCACAATACAAAAACGTTAACAAATAAAAATAAATCTCCATTCCACATGAGGGTTCTCCCCAGTTCACCTACAAGTACAAGTACCTTCACCTTTTTCCTCCTTGCCATCATTTGTGACAAAGGCTGGCCTACCCTCCGAGATGGTAGGGTGGCAGAGTGTAGGAGCCCTTCTCCGCATCCCACCAGCACAACACATTCGCTATGATGGGACACGGGAGAGGGCTTTCTCTGTGGCGGCACCCCGACTGTGGAATGCCCTCCCCTTGGAGGCCCGATTGGCACCAACATGGATTGCATTTCGACGCCGAGTAAAAACACGGCTTTGTAACAAAGCCTTTGATGCTTAAACTCACTGGCACATTGTTTTAACTGTTTTAATAGTTTTGCTGCTTTTAAATTATGTATTGTTTTAACTCGGTTTATAGTTTAATTTGTTTTTAGCTGTGTATATTTACTGTTTTATACTGTATGCTTTTATCTGTACACCACCCTGAGATCTTATTGATATAGGGCGGGATATAAATGTTTTAAATAAAATAAATAAATAAATAATAAATAAATAAATAGGTCGGACTCCACGATGCAAGAGGGGCCCTACTGGCATGGCAGTAGTGGAGGCTGCTAGCATGGGTGGTGGAGTCCATGGCAAAGACCTTCACAAACCTGCAGCTGGCCCTAATTCTGTGTCCATCCTCCCCTGCCCCCTGCTACCACAGGTTATTTTGCATCTGGCTCAGGTTGGTGCACCTCAGAGTTCCAGTAAAAAGCCAAAGTACAACCCATAATCCTGAAGTTGACCTACTCTTAGATTAGACAATACTGAGCTCAATGGACCCATGGTCTTACTCAAGATAAGACAGTCTTATGACATCGTCTGAATTGGGGGTGTCAAAACTCTTTCAACCCAAGGGCCGGATTCCATTTTCGGAGAGGCTTTCATGGCCCGTCTCCCAGTGGTGAGCGGAGTCCAAGGCATTATGGGGTGGGGCCAAAGGCAAAGCAGTTAGAATCCAAAATGGCCAGCCTGTTTTAGATTAAAGCTCTTCCTGCCAGTCACTACGTCTTAGGAGAGGCATTTCAATGGTTTAGAATGGAGAAAAAAACTGCCCAAAGGCTGAGACACCACCAAACAATGGGCGGTTTGGGGAAAAGGATGTGGCTGATGGGAATCCCAGAGTTCCAGATTGGGATCAAGGTGGGCTGGATTTGAATCACATTTCTGAGGCCCTGCACTCCTGGTCTAAATACTTTGCTTTGCAATCAGTATCAGATGTAATAATGAATGCTGCATTTCTAACTAGCTCTTCTCAGCAGCAGGAACAACTTGACCGACATGTCTGCTATTTACTTAAGCTTGGAGTAGCACAGGATTCTCTCCAGTACAAAGGTTACGCAGAGGGCAGGCAGAAGAAGGGTTTGTGAGCTAAACTCTTGCTCCCAGTCCCAAAGGAGAGGGCTTTCACATATGTGGCCTCTTGGTTAAGGGACTTGTGCCTGAAGGAAGGTATTTATTTAAACGGCAAACCACCCCACTATAAGGCCTGCCAAGAAAACGTCAACGAAAGCTGGCGTCCCTCCAAGAGTCAGTAATGACTCAGTGCTTGCACGAGAGGTTCCTTTCCTTTCCTTCCATAGCTGAAGCTCTCTGGGTGGTTTACAAAGATTAAAACAATGAACATTAAAAACAAATATACAAAATTTAAAACCATGAAAAGCATCAAAACAGATAATATCCATTTAAAACAACTATTCTGGGGTCAGTTAAAAAAAACCCACACACCTCAGCATATGCTGTTAAATGCCTGGGAGAAGAGAAAAGTCTTGACCTAGTGCTGAAAAGGTAACAGTGTTGGTGTCAGGTGGGCCTTGTCAGGGAGATAGTTCCATAATTGGGGGGCCACCGTTGAAAAGGCCCTCTACCTTATTGCCATCCTCCAAGCTTCCCTCGGAGTAGGCAGTCGGACGAGGACCTTAGATGTTGAGCATAATGTACGGGTAGGTACATGAACCGCCCAGAGAGCTGTGAACCACCCAGAGAGCTTCGGCTATTGGGCAGTATAAAAATGTAATAAATAAATAAATAAATAAATAGGTTCATATTGGGAGAGGCGTTCCGTCAGGTATTGTGGTTCCAAGCCATGTAAGGCTTTATAAGTTAAAACCAGCACCTTAAATTGGGCTTGGAAACATACAGGCAGCCAATGCAAGTGGGCCAGAGTCGGTCTTATATGTTTCAACCTTCTGCTTTTGGTTATCAAACTTGCATTTTGCACTAGCTGCAGCTTCTGAACCATCTTCAAAGGCAGCCCCACACAGAGTGCATTTTAGTAACTGAACTTGGAGATTACCAGCGCATAGACAACTGAAGCCAGGTTATCCCTGTCCAGATAGGGGTGTAGCTGGTAGAAGGCACTCCATGCCACTGAGGCCACCAGTCTTTCTATCCCCTGGAGTCATTCTCAACTCATGCCAAGTTGGAGTGGCCAGTGAGAACAGAAGGCAACATAGGGACTATAGAACTCACGGGGAATCCACCCTGTGAGCTCACCGAGCACGGCCTGGCTGGCCTGTTCCGGCTGAGCTGGTCCGGCTGACTGCTCGGCGATGCGCCATTAGTGTGCCGGGGGAATTGCGCACTTTTTGGAGACCCTGAATGTGCGCTTTCGCTCCCCCCCAAGCCGATCAGGGCCTGGAAGGGCCTCTTAACACAAGCTCAAAACCCTTCTCCTCCCCTCCCCCACCACTGATGGGTGGCTTAAAGGCCCTGTTAATAGGGCCTTTAAGACACCCATCAGCACAGGGCACTAACACAGTTCCCCCAAGGCTGGGGAAATTGCATATTTCCCCCCCGCTGCAGTAATGGCGGCCACCATTATCGCAGCAGGGGGAAAAGGACAAAGGGCACGTGCAAGTCAGGGCAGAAGTTAGTTCCACCCGGACCTGTACCCGCTTTGTCATTAAAGGGACCATGGGACAAAATCCTCAGGGCACGTTCACCGGGACTGGCGAGGGTGGGACGCAGCAGCGTCTGGTGACTTCGTGGGCCCAGGTGGATTTTCACCTCTTCCCTAGAACGAAAGACCATAAAAACATAAGACAGAGGTGAAGGCGATCTACTGCAGTGAATAGCAGAACAGTCCCCTTGTTGCTCAGGCCAGTATGTGATGGTGACTGGGATGCTTTTATAAGGGCCAGGCAATATTGCATGTCACACACTGTCCTAATGCTGCTAAGAGCCTCTTTGCCCATCTGGCTGTCTGTCCAGTATGTAGTTCTCTACTTTATCCGTTGCGCGATGGGAATGATGCATCAGCTGATTCTCTGCCTGACATCCTCCTGGTCTCAGCTTCAGCATCTGCTGCTTCAGGCTTGGGAGACCTGAACCCCGTCCCATTGCTGATGCAGAGCAAGGGGAATTAGTTGACCCTGAGTCTGTGGCTCGTGTGAGTTAATGAATGACATGTCATTTAAATTGGCAGAACGAAGGCGGCATAAAATCCATCCACTGCGCTGGCATTGGGACCACATATTTTCGTGGCCTCAATCAGGATTCATTTGCTGCGCGCACTTTGAAACCGGCAAAACCTCATTCCTCGGTGATGCCTACTTTCTCATCTTTCAATTTCTCCATTCTTTAATTAATTTACTTATTTGCCACGTCCAAAAGCGGTCTGTTTTGCTCAGTGGAAATCAGCCTGAAAAGGTGGTGGGATGGAAAGAGACGGACGTTCCCCAAATTATCTTCTAATCAGCATTTGCATGAAGGATAGACAGCTTTTTCTGGGGAGAAATATACATCTAGTGGGGTTGGCTTGCTCCAACCCAACCATATGGCTTCCTTAACCTATCTTTAAATAGTTCAGCAGCTTCCAAGTCCGGTTTTCATCTAGCCTGAAGTAAGAGGACGCTGTTGTTTTGGGAAAGATTATTATTATTATTATTATTTACAATATTTATATACCACTCCCCATTCAAAATTTCAGAGCAGTGTACAAGATAAAATAAAATAAAACCAGAATAAAACACCTTAAAATAGATTTTTAAAAGAAGCAAAATGTACAGTGAACCATGGCTAGTCATTAAGGAGAGTCTTCCTGGAACAATGACACTTTCAGGAGGCGCCGAAAGGAATACAAAGTTGGCGCTTGCCTGACCTCTAGAAATAGAGAATTCCATAGGAGCGGGGCCACCACGCTGAAGGCTCTTCCCCTGATGGACTCCAATCGTAGGATGGTTCTATGTGGAACCACCAGGAGTAGGCCCTCGGATGACCTCAGTGACCGGGCAGGTTGGTAGGGGAGAAGGCAGCCTCTCAGGTATTATTATTATTATTATTATTATTATTATTATTATTATTATTATTATTATTTATTACATTTATATACCACCCTATAGCTGAAGCTCTCTGGGTGGTTTACAGAGGTTAAAAGCAGTGAAAACCATAAAAAGCATAAAATACAAACAAAAACAGACAATATTCATTTAAAACAACTATTCTGGGGTTAGTTAGAAAAGCATATGCTGTTAAATTCCTGGGAGAAGAGAAAAGTCTTGACCTGGCGTTGAAAGGATAACAACGTTGGCGCCAGGCGAGCCTCGTCAGGGAGATCATTCCATAATTGAGGGGCTACCACTGAAAAGGCCCTCTCCCCGGTTGCCATTCTCTGAGCTTCCCTTGGTGTAGGCACCTGGAGTAGGCCCTTAGATGCTGAGCGTAGTGTACGGGTAGGTTCGTGTCGGGAGAGGAGTTCCGTCAGGTATTGTGGTCCCAAGCCATATAAGGCTTTATAAGTTAAAACCAGCACCTTGAATTGGGCTCGGAAACATATAGGCTACATATAGTTATCCTGGTTGTTTAGGGCTTTGTGCACTAGTACCTAAGCCACTATACTGTGATTTTATTCCCAATTTAAGAAGGAAAAAAAAAGTCAGCAGCACATGAATTCGAGGGCGGCTGGGCGGGTTTGATTTATTTTCAGCTCGGAGGAGAAAATCTGCAGCAATGCAGAGGCTGCAGTCAGTTGAATAAAAGATTCGGCTCAGTTTACCATGACAAAGTGTTGCTTCATGTATGAAATGGATGGGCTTGGAGTAGCAATTTGAAGATGCATCATCGCCCACGCAAGTGCGTGTGGGGGAGGAGAACTAGTGCACAGGAAGCATTTCGGCTGCATTGGTTCGCTCCCGGTAGGCCAACTGGAGGCACTGCACACATTTTAATAACCATGCGGGGTGGAGTGGGTAACAATGTCAGACTAGGACAGCTGTCCTCAACTTGGTGCTCTCTGGATGTGTTGGAATTCAACTTCCATCATTTCCAGCCAGGCTGGGTATGATGGGACATACTTTCCAACACATTTAGGAGGGAAACTGCAGAAGGTTGGAGTAGGACCAGGGAGACCTTAGTTCAAATCTCTGCACAGTCATGAAGCTCAGTGGCTTATGCTGGGGCAGTCACTATTTCTCAGTCTAACCAACCTCACAGGGCCATTGTGAGGATAAGATGTAAGGGGAACCATATGAGGAAAATGGTGGGGTTACAATGTTGTAGGTAAAACAAAGTCCTACTTAGTCCTACTTAGTCCCATTGAATTCCTGCATTGAGCAGGGGGTTGGACTTGATGGCCTTGTGGGCCCCTTCCAACTCTACTATTCTATGAAATGGATGGGACTTAAGTTAGTCACGTCTAACTAAAGTTCCATTCGTTTTAAGGGGTCTAGTCTAAGAATGACTGATGTTGGATTTTACCTAAATAGTTTAGTTTATTTCTAAATTGCATATTCCTAGCCACAGCTTCACATACGAAAAAAACAAGGTCCATATTTATATGTAATTCCCCTCTGATCCACACTGGTGTAGCCCTGGTTCAGGGTTCTCTATTTCCTTTCAGGGAAGAGGACATGACTCCACTAAAGACTTACATTGGCTTAATTCCCACTGTCCATGGTATCCCCGGAATTGAGAGAAGCTAGGCGTATCTAACACAGCTTTCCCCAACCCACGCCCCTCCAGATGTTTTGGACTACAATTCCTATCATTCTCAGCCTCCATGCTGTGTGGGGGTGATTGGTTTGTAGTCCAGCACATCTAGAGGATGCTAGGTTGCTGGGGGCAGGAGGAGGGAGGGAAACCCTTGTGGTTAAATCTACGTTTTTAGTTTAAATATGCCCAGAGGTGTAGGGGAGAAGAAAGCCCAGCCATAAAACGTGGCAGCATTCACAAATCAGAGAATTATTGTCTCCTGTAGTGCAAACATCAAAGCAGCCTTTCACTGCTTGGGGATCGAAGTGGTCTTTCATTCATTGCTCAGGAGTGAGAAACAAATCACACTCGGTGGAAAGCCCTCCTGGGCCTTCTCTTCCCAGTCTTCCTCTGTTTGCTCCATCATGTTGCCTTTGTTTGAGAGCAATCCAGTCTTTGGATATCGGGCTTTACATCGGCTCTGCCTATTTAAGGAACTGCTGCATGTGAGGCAGCTTTGTCAACGAGCCCTGGGCTGTCTGGTCTTTCGCCGTAACAAAGTTGAGGACAATCTCACAAACGTCGGTTGTGCTGGAAGCTCCAAGGCTTACAAAAGGGCCACTTACAAAATGGGGGCAACTCCTCTCAGGTGATCGACGTCTCATTTTGGTCACATCCAGGTGAAGCCGTGAAAGTGAAAAATGTTGCAAACTGCCCAGAGATGTTGCAAACTCCTCCTATTGGGCAGTATTGACATGAAAGAAAGAAAGAAAGAAAGAAAGAAAGAAAGAAAGAAAGAAATGCCAAACCACCATCTTGGACTGGTATCCTTCTGGATGAGGATCAACACACTGAAGCTCTCTCCAGGCCAGACGAAGGTGCTGATGGTGCATGGTTTGTGGGACCAATGAGGGGGTCTGGAAACAAAGCCCTATGAAGAAAGACTGAAAGAACTGGGTATGTTTAGCCTGGAGAAGAGAAGATTGAGGGGAGACATGAGAGCACTCTTCAAATACTTAAAAGGTTGTCACTCAGAGGAGGGCTAGGATCCTCCCAGAGTGCAGGACACGGAATAACGGGCTCAAGTTAAAGGAAGCCAGATTTCGGCTGGACATCAGGAAAAAACTTCCTGCCTGTTAGAGCAGGACGACAATGGAATCAGTTACCTAGGGAGGTTGTGGGCTCTCTCACACTAGAGGCCTTCAAGAGGCAGCTGGACAACCATCTGTCAGGGATGCTTTAGGATGGAGTCCTGCATGGAGCAGGGGGTTGGACTCGATGGCCTTGTAGGCCCCTTCCAACTCTGCTATTCTATGATTCTATGTATCTGTGAGGTGGCGCTCAGCCCATTCCAGGTGGGAAGGGGGTTGCCGTCCCACTGAAGGATCTGGTTTGCATTCTGGGCATATTTTTTTTGCGCTGGCCTTATCCTTAGAGACCCAGATGGCCTCTGTAGGACCACCCGTTGCGGCTGGTGCATCATCATTAGCTATTGAAGCTGGTGTGTCAGGTGTGGGGCCATTATTATTATTATTATTATTATTATTATTATTATTATTTTATTTATATTATGGTGCTGTACATGCTGGACAAAAGACGGCCGTTGGATCAGGCACAGTCAACATTTGGCTGTGGTCGTTGGCCTAATTTTATGTGATTATTGGCCTGATTTCAAAAGCCAAACCAACAAAAAGGGGGGAAAGCGAGTACATGACAAAATGTTGAGCAAAGAAGCTCTCGCTGACTTAAACAATCCTAGCAAGCCACAACATCATGCCAAAGTGTACAAACATACACAAGAAGATCTGCAAAAATATGCTACAAAAATGGAATGTACGTACAAGCTATACATAATGCAGTATACAAGTGTGTGTGTGTGTGTGTGTGTGTGTGTGTGTGTGAGTGCAGAGTGCAGGCTGTTACCTCTGCTACAGATTCTGCCACATTAATGTTGCTATTACTGTTTGAGCTGGTGAGTGCTTTTTGCATGTGGTTAGTTCAAACCTCTGAGGAGAGTGATCTGGGGGGATCTACACTACTGCTTTAAAGCGCTTTAAAGCGCTTTATAACAGTTTTGACAACTGTTGGGGCCCAGGACACACTGCATATACAGTTTTCAAAATGTTTTCAAAGTGCTTTAAAGTAGGGTGACCATATTTTGGAAACCAAAAAGGAGGACAACATGGTCGCCTCCAAGGGGGCATGTCTAGTTCGTGCCCACCCGAACATAGCAGTCACATGTCTGATTTTACAGCACACATTTAAGACAAATCTGTTCTACATAACATCTTAATGTTAAAATCACTGAAGTAAAGAACAAGTGAGAGATTCAATGTATCTGAAATTAACTTCACTCACTCCTGCTTTTGTAGGTTTTGCTGTACTTTGAAGCTTTGGTATACTCTGTGTGTTACATTCTCCCCTTCCCTCAAATATCTTTTCTGACTGTGGCCATAGCTAGACCTAAGGTTTATCCCTGGATCGTCCAGGGGTCAAACCTGTTCATCTAGGTGACACACAGGGGACCCAGTGCTCAGGCAGGGGCGAACCCCGGATGATCCCAGGATAAACCTTAGGTCTAGCTGTGGCCAGAATCTTCACTCATTGCAAGTTGCTGTTGTTGTTAACAGGGTTTGCTACTGGCCCCAAATCTGTTTCAAATTTGGTATGGCTAAAGCTCTACCTAAAAGCTATTATGGTGCCAACTTTCAGCTCTTTATCTTTAAAAATGACGATTTTAAAAATAATAATTTTAAAACCTAAATTTAAAAAAAAATCCTAAAAAATCAATGGATTAACGGATCTGTTTCCAATTTGGTGTGGCTAAAGCTCTACCTAAATCCTATCTTGGTACAAAGTTTCATCTCTTTAACTTTAAAAATGACGATTTTAAGAATAATAATTTAAAAACCTCAATTTAAAAAAAATCCTAAAAAATCAATAGATGAACGGATCTGTTTCAAATTTGGTGTGGCTAAAGCTCTACCTAAATCCTTTCATGGTGCAAAGTTTCATCTCTTTATCTTTAAAAATGACAATTTTAAAAATAATAATTTTAAAACCTCAATTTTTAAATGGATGAACGGATCTGTTTCAAATTTAGTATGACTAAAGCCCTTCCTAAGAGCTACCATTGTGCCAAGTTTCATGTCTTTATCTTAAAAATTAAGGAGTTATAAGCATTTTTGTTAATTCCCATTAGAGCTGCTCTTTGAAAAAAATCCGGATTTCCCCTCCCCCTCCCGGATTTGCCATAAAAAACCCAGACAAATCCAGGCAAATCTGGTCATATGGTCACCCTATTTAAAGCGCTTTAAAAGCAGTTGTGTAGATCCCCCCCCCCCGGTCCTTCCCTGCCAGCCAGTTATGTGGGAAGGAAGAGGCAGAAAGAGAAAAGGGCTGACCCGCCCACTTTTTGCTTTGGCTCTGCCCACCTCTGGCTTAGGCCCCACCTACTTCTCCGTGAGCCCTTTCCAAAGGAAGTGAGGCAGGTGGCTACTAGGAGGAGGGCCTTCTCTGCTGTGGCACCCCAGCTGTGGAATGAGCTCCCCAGAGAGGTCCGCCTGGCGCCTACACTGTACTCATTTTGTCACCTGCTGAAGACCTTTTTATTCTCTCAGTATTTTAACAACTAATTTTAACTTACATTTAAATTTACAGTTTTAATTCTGTATTTTAATCCTATATCAACTTCTGCTGCGTGGTTTTATCCTGGTTATGCTTTTTATACTGTATTTTGTATTTGTGTTTTTAGATTGTTGGTTGTTTTATTATGTTCTTCATGGCTTTAATTTTTGTGAACTGCCCAGAGAGCTTTGGCTATTGGGCATTATAAAAATGTAATAAATAAATAAATACTGCTGAGATGTGGCATCTGACAGATTCCCCACAAAGGAATGTGACTGTTCTGGCCTTAGTGGATTTTGGGGCCACTACCAGTTTGATGGAAGAAGAGACTTAGAGGATCTCAATAATAATAATAATAATAATAATAATAATAATAATAATAATAATAATAATTTTTTATTTCTTACCTACCTCACCATTTTGATCGCATCAGGGAACAACAGTAAATATAAATACATAAAACTGAATTAAAACATAATATACATTGTTAAAACATCATTAAAACATTTTAAAAACTGGTTCCTGTCTTGGCTAGAGGGGGTTCAGAGGAGGGCAATGAGAATGATCGGGGGTCTGGAAACAAAGCCCTATGAGGAGAGACTGAAAGAACTGGGCATGTTTAGCCTGGAGAAGAGAAGACTGAGGGGAGACATGATAGCACTCTTCAAATACTTAAAAGTTTGTCACACAGAGGAGGGCCAGGATCTCTTCTCGATCCTCCCAGAGTGCAGGACACGGAATAACGGGCTCAAGTTAAAGGAAGCCAGATTCCAGCTGGACATCAGGAAAAACTTCCTGACTGTTAGAGCAGTATGACAATGGAACCAATGACCTAGGCAGATCGTGGGCTCTCCCACACTAGAGGCATTCAGGATGCAGCTGGACAGCCATCCATCAGGTAAGCTTTAAGGTGGATTCCTGCATTGAGCAGGGGGTTGGACTTGATGGCCTTATAGGCCCTTCCAATTCTATTCTATGCTGAACCTCTTCCTCCTCTTCCTCTTCCTCCTCCTCCAGATTCTGAGTCTTAATGACCCCCTGCAACCCCTGTGGGGGAAGGGGTTGTGGGAGACCAGGCCTGATCCTGACAGTGACCTTCGACAGCAAAAAAGTTGCTTGTCCCTACACAAGATGGAGATCCACATCATACAGAATTATTTATGCCAGCATATTTATGGCTGAAACTACACCAAGCAGGATATTGCACCATGAAAGGATTTGATTGGCCATGTCATTCAGCCAGTATGTAGTAATAATGTGACATAGGGCTCATCTACACTAAGCAGGATATTCCACTATGAAAGCGGTATATAAAAGGCAGGAGCAACACTACTGCTTTATAGTGGTATTGAAGTGCACTGACAACTGTTGGGGCCCATTGATGCATTCCACATACTGCTTTCATACCGCTATATCCTGCTTGGTGTGGCTCCTGCCTTTTATATACCGCTTTCATACCACTTTCACAGTGCAATATCCTGCTTGGTGTAGATTGTTATTATTATTATTATTATTATTTATTTATATAGCACCATCAATGTACATGGTGCTGTACAGAGTAAAACAGTAAATAGCAAGACTCTGCCGCATAGGCTTACAATCTAATAAAATCATAGTAAAACAATAAGGAGGGGAAGAGAATGCCAACAGGTACAGGGAAGGGTAAGCAGGCACAGGGTAGGGAAAAACTAACAGTAGAAAGTAACAGTAGAAGTCTGCACAACATCAAGTTTTAAAAGCTTTAGGAAAAAGAAAAGTTTTTAGTTGAGCTTTAAAAGCTGTGGTTGAACTTGTAGTTCTCAAATGTTCTGGAAGAGCGTTCCAGGCGTAAGGGGCAGCAGACGAAAATGGACGAAGCCGAGCAAGGGAAGTAGAGGCCCTTGGGCAGGCGAGAAACATGGCATCAGAGGAGCGAAGAGCACGAGCGGGGCAATAGTGTGAGATGAGAGAGGAGAGATAGGAAGGAGCTAGACCGTGAAAAGCTTTGAAGGTTAACAGGAGAAGTTTATATTGGATTCTGAAGTGAATTGGAAGCCAATGAAGAGATTTCAGAAGCGGAGTAACATGGTCGGAGCGGCGTGCTAAGAAGATGATCTTTGCGGCAGAGTGGTGAACAGAAACCAACGGGCTGATGTGAGAAGAAGGAAGGCCAGAGAGAAGAAGGTTGCAGTAGTCCAACCGTGAAATAACCAGTGCATGAACAAGCGTCTTGGCAGAAGAGACAGACAAAAATGATCGAATCCTGGCAATATTATACAGGAAAAATCGACAAGATTTAGCTACTGCCTCAATATGAGGAATAAAGGAGAGCGAGGAGTCGAAGATAAAGCCAAGGCTACGAGCTTCCTTGACCGGAGTAATCGTAACATCATTGACAGTAAGAGAGAATGAGAGATGAGGAGAAGGTTTAGGAGGAAAAACAAGCAATTCAGTCTTTGCCATGTTAAGCTTCAAGCGACGATGAAGCAGCCAAGCTGAGATATCTGAAAGACATGCCGAGATACGATCGTGAACATCAGGAGAAAGTTCCGGAGATGACAGATATAGTTGTGTATCATCGGCGTACAGATGATATTGGAGACCATGAGATTGAATAAGCTTGCCCAAGGGCAACATGTATAAGGAAAACAACAACGGGCCAAGCACCGAGCCTTGCGGAACCCCTACTGAAAGGGGAAAGGAGGAAGACGAGCTGCCATTAGTCAACACGCTGAAAGAGCGACCCGCTAGATAGGAGGCAAACCAGTTATAGACAGAGCCACAAAATCCAAGGTCATGAAGGGAATCTAAGAGAAGATCATGATCAACCGTGTCAAAGGCTGCAGTTAGATCAAGGAGAATAAGAACGGAATAATGGCCTTTAGACTTGGCAGTAAGGAGATCATTGGTGATCTTAGTAAGGGCTGTTTCGGTGGAATGCAGAGGACGGAATCCAGATTGAAATGGATCCAAAGCAGAGTTACTAGAGAGAAAGTCAAGACAGCGAGAGTAGACCGCACGCTCCAGGATCTTTGAAACAAACGGCAACAAAGAGACAGGTCGGTAGTTAGACAGAGATAGCCTATCAAGAGTAGGTTTCTTGAGAATGGGAGAGACTGTAGCATGTTTAAAAGCAGAAGGAAATGAACCAGAGGACAGAGAAAGATTAATAATATGTAGCAAGGAAGGGAGGATAGCAGGAATAAGATTAATAAAGACGCGAGAAGGAATCGGATCACGAGAACAAGTGGAAGGCTTCGAAGAGCGCAGTATTGTAGACAGTTCATCCGCAGAGACCGAAGGAAACGCAGAGAAATTTGCAGGAGGAGCTGACAGATGAGGAACAGGAACTGGAAGAGGAGCAGAGCTGGCCAGATCAGAGCGGATAGTTTGGATTTTAGCATTGAAAAAAGAGGCAAAGTTGTTAGCAGACAGAGAGGCGGGGAGAGATGGCGGATTAGGCTTCAGGAGAGAATTGAAGGACGCAAAGAGCCGCTGAGGATGCCTAGCATTTGACTGGATCAGCGTTGAGTAGTACTGCTGTTTGGCCAGTGAGATGGCAGAAGAGAAAGAGGAAAGTACAAATTTGTAATGGACAAAGTCTGCCCGGTCCCTGGTCTTACGCCAAAGGCGTTCAGCTGCCCGGGAACAAGAGCGAAGGTAGCGGAGGGAAGAGGTGAGCCACGGTTGGGGTTGAGAAGGGCGAACTATCCGAGTTGTAGATGGAGCAAGATTATCAAGAGTTGAAGATAAGGAGGAATTAAAGAAGATTGGGCCTTTGAGTGCTTGAATTGAACCCTTTCTTCACTTGACTCCCTTGCTGCACCCTCCTTTCATTTGAATTTCCTTGGTTTTTATTTTAATTTCATTAGACAACATCGAACTATCTTCTGTATCATATTCTTTGCCGTGTTGTATTTGGGGTGGTTTTTAATACATTGACCAACAGGAATTGCTCATTCCTTTCACAGGCGTACTCTCTTGCATGGCTTCTCCCCGCAGTGCATTTACCATTTCTGGGGAAAGGTAGACAGCTGCTTTATTTCTGCCATGTTAGGGGATCATTTCAGAAACCTGACAAGCGAGTCTCAAAACTGATGTTTACTCACATGTCCGTATCTTGGTGTCTGAACTGCTGCAAGCCATAATGTGTCATCTTGATAAATGTTTCTGCTTCCTCATCATTACCCTAGAATAACAGACGAGAGGAGGAGGAGGTGGTGGTGGAGGAGGAGGCCTTCAGAGTGTGCCAATATGTTATATTGTGTTGAATGGGTGTTTGGGGTTTTTTTGGGGGAAGAATCCATATGAACATAAGAATAAATAAATAAATAAATAAATAACATAAGAAGAGCCCTGCTGGATCGGACCAAGGGTCCACCTATTATCATCATCATCATCATCATCATCATCATCATCATCATCATCATCATCTATATACTGCCCCATAGCTGAAGCTCTCTTTGTGGTTTACAAAAGTTAAATCTAGTCCAGCACTCTGTTCATACAGTGGCCAACCAGCTGTTGACCAGGAACCCATAAGCAGGACACGGGGCTTACAGCACCCTTCTGCCCATGTTCCCCAGCAACTGGGTTATATAGGCTTACTTCCTTTGATATTGGATGTAGCACACAACCATTAGGACTAGTAGCCATTAATAGCCTTCTTTTCCAAGAATTTGTCTAACTGCCACTTAAAGCCATCCAAACTGGTGGCCATCACTACATCTTGTGATAGCGATTTTCATAGTTTAACTATGTGCTGTGTGAAGTAGTCCTTCCTTTTATCTGTCCCGAATCTCCCACCAATCAGCTTCATGGGATGACCCCAGGTTCTAGTACTACGAGAAAGGGAGAACAATGTCACCCTATCCACATTCTCCACACCATGCATAATTTTGTATCATGTCTCCCCTTAGCCTCCTTTCCCCCCCAAGCTAAACAATTCCAGCTCTTGTATCCTTCCCGCCGCATAGGGGGAGATGCTTCAGTCCCTTGATCACTTTAGTTGCCCTTTTCTGCGCTTATTCCAGGAGTGTGATGTTCCTGATAAATTATAGGTTAGCCTGGCAGTAGGAAAGTGATAAGAACATAGAAAGCTTCCTTATAATGAGTCAGATCATAGGCCCATGTAGTCAGGACTGTCTATTGCACTGACAGCGACTCTCCAAGGTTTGAGTCAGGGGCCTCTCCCTGCCCTGCCTGGAGATGCCCGGGTTTGAACCTGGGACCTTCTGTGCGCAAAGCATGTGCCCTAGTGTGGAGCTATGGCTGTTACCTGATGGCAAGGCATGTCTTGCTGGATCAGATCAAAGGTCTGTCAAGTCTCCAACATCCAGTTTTCAGGAGCAGCAGCAGCCAGTCGGATTCCGGTAGAACTGGGTGGCACTCCAGATGTTCTTCGATTCCAACTCCCCAAATCCCTGACCATAGGCCATGTAAATTAGGGCTGATGGGATTTGAAGTCCAACAACATCTGGAGGCTCACAGGTTTCACACCCCTGCACTAGAAGCTCACAAGCCGGGCACAAAGACACTTGTGTATCCCTGGCATTTAGGTGTGCACTGAAGTCCTTTCTGGTTCAAACCTTCCCTCTGCAATAAACTCACTAAGTGGCCTTAGGCTCACTGCCATCTCTAAGATTTCATCCCCTCTATCTGCTGCATGGGAATAATCATACTGCCCTTCTACCTAAGAGGGCTGTAAAGATTGCAGAGATAATGCATGAGATTTGTTTTGAATGCTCTGAAGTGCTATATAAAATGCTAAGGCTGTAATCCTTGGGTAGCATCCAATGTTAGTCCTACATAGAGTAAACCCATTGAAATGAATGGGGCTTGTGTTAGTTGTGACTAATGTATGTCTCGTTCATTTCAATAGGTCTGCTCTACGTAGGACTAACATTGGATTCAGGGGCATCAGGATGGAATGGATCTCCTTTTCTTCCCATGGAGAGGGAGATCTCCTCTTGTTTTTGTGGGCATGGAAACATCTGCTTCCTTTGCCACTCCATTATATGTGATCCAACACAGGTGTCATGAGAAAAAAGGGGCATTCCAGTGGCAGATAGGAGAAGCTTTGGATCCACTGATCGGAAGTCCTCCTGTTTCCTTAACGGATCTCTGGAGCTGGCATACTTTTTTCCTCTCCAGACATCCCCCCTCCCATACATGTCTATTGTCCATCATGTCAATGTGAGCCCAGACGTGCTTTGGATTTGAAGGTTCCTCCTCCACTGTCATTGGATTCCTCTGCACAGGTCACTGTATTTCTACTCCTATTCATGGAGCTTCCAGTTATGTCTCTTGGGTACTAGCGATTGATAGACCTGACCGCCCTGATTCTGATTAACTGGTAGGGCCCATTACTCCCAAGCTTATATGGGCTCACAGCTCTTAGTTATGATGAGGCACCCACTTGCCCTGCAGTGTCTTCTCAGGGCTTGATCTGCCCGCTCCTTTATCAGTTAAGCCACGTAGTGTACCAACTCCTACTGGCCATATGATGCAACTGCAGGCGCCTTTGAACAGGAAGTGAGTGGGATCCAGGGTTCAGGAAACAGGAAGCAAACACAGACTGCTACTTCGCGAATGATTGGCCTTTACCCCTTTTCCAAAATTAGTGTGTGTGTGTGTTTTGTTTTTATGGGGGGGGGGGCAGCATAAACGGAAGAGACGAAGCGGTGCAATTGACATTCCTCCACCGTGGTAACCAAAGATTATATTATCGGAGTGCTGGAATTTTTCTTTTACTAACACAAGGATTGAAATGGGTTTTCAGGACAAGTAGGGAGGAACCAATGGAGACACTGTTTCACCGCTCTTCCTTTCCTTGTCACACTGTGTTGACGACAGTCAGAACCATTAACTGCCCAGACTTGCTGAAGTGACAATATCGGCCATTCTCAGTCTGGTTTGTGCTTCTGGAAAAATGCTACGGCGTCCACATTCCGGGAACTTCCATTTTCTGCTGTTCGATTGACACATCAGAGCTTCTGCCCTTGAGCTACAGTTTTGATTACAAGTAAAATCTGCCAGCTCTTGAATTTAGTTTAAAATGTTTTTGTCTTGTTTGGGATCAAGATGAACAGATCGCTGTGTCTCTCCGGCTGGCTTGTTCTGCTACATGTGCTGTCTCTTCTAGACATCTGCATATTGCTTATATTATTATTTTAAAATGTGTGGTGAGTTTATCGGCCCATCTCTCAGCTGGAGAAGGAGTGTAGCCAGGAGCTTGCCACGCAGAACACTCCGCTCCAACTGCGTAGTTCTTACAATGCTGTCTTCTTGGGGCATGGGGTCTTGCTCCACGCATTGAACTATTCATAGAATCATAGAATCATAGAATAGCAAGAGTTGGAAGGGGCCTACAAGGCCATCGAGTCCAACCCCCTGCTCAATGCAGGAATCCACCCTAAAGCATCCCTGACAGATGCTTGTCCAGCTGCCTCTTGAAGGCCTCTAGTGTGGGAGAACCCACAACCTCCCTAGGTAACTGATTCCATTGTCGTACTGCTCTAACAGTCAGGAAGTTTTTCCTGATGTCCAGCCGGAATCTGGCTTCCTTTAACTTGAGCCCATTATTCCATGTCCTGCACTCTGGGAGGATCGAGAAGAGATCCTGGCCCTCCTCTGTGTGACAACCTTTGAAGTATTTGAAGAGTGCTATCATGTCTCCCCTCCATCTTCTCTTCTCTAGGCTAAGCATGCCCAGTTCTTTCAGTCTCTCTTCATAGGGCTTTGTTTCCAGACCTCTGATCATCCTGGTCGCCCTCCTCTGAACACGCTCCAGCTTGTCAGCGTCCTTCTTGAATTGTGGAGCCCAAAACTGGATGCAATACTCTAGATGAGGCCTAACCAGGGCCGAATAGAGAGGAACCAGTACCTCACGTGATATGGAAGCTATACTTCTATTAATGCAGCCCAAAATAGCATTTGCCTTTTTTGCAGCCATATCGCACTGTTGGCTTGCATAATCATTTGCTAAAATAATGTAAGAACTGTGTTACTAGATCAGACTATGTCCATCTAGTCAAGCATGCCAGCGAGTTGCCAGCTATTCCTCTGGGAATGTGAGCAGTGCATGGAGTTAATGGCTTTTCCCCATTGCTTGTCCCCAGTATCTGGTTTCACGAGTTACAAGGGTTTCTGTACGTGGATCCTGTTGTGTGGTTCTGACTGTTTTTTGCCCATACCATCAGAAAAGTGCCTCAAAAGTTTATAATTTTCCATGGAGAAAATTGCTGGATTTTACATGCACCACCCGCTCCCTCTTCCACATCTGGCATTTCCCTGTTTCTGGTTGATTTGGGAGTTTTGATGGAACCCATAGAATCCTAGAACCCTAGAATAGTAGAGTTGGAAGGGGCTTGTAAGGCCATCAGGGAACTTCGGCTATTGGTCGGTATAAAAATGCAATAAATAATAATAATAATAATAATAATAATAATAATAATAATAATATAATAAAGTCCATCCACCTGCTCAATGCAGGAATCCACCTTAAAGCACATTAAAGCATCCACCTTAAAGCAGAGTCCAAACCGTGATTAAGCAGATAAGGCAAAGGTGAATCAAAAAGTCCGTTCATACTGGTTACGCTGCGGATTAATTTTGTATATGGTGATTTTTGTCACCTGCCCCGAATGTAATAAATTCCCAAAACCAAGTAAGGTAATTGCTGTTGACAGGGAGATAAGGTGTGGATAGACGGTAGCGTCCAGTCCTAGCATTTTCAAATATCCAGGCTGACCCCTTCCACCTCTCAAGACAGATTTAGCTCCATTTGCCAAGATGTGTTATAGGCTTGGTGTGTTTGGTGTTGTTGTCTTTAAATTCATGTGAACTGAGCAGCGATGTATCATCAGCCAGAACTGAATGAGCCTTCTACCTGGGGCCTCCAGATGTTGCTGGACTCCTGTTCCCAACAGCCTCAGCCAGCTTGCCCCATGGTGTAGGATGATAGGAGTAGTACTTCATCAGTATCAAAAAGGCCGCAGGTTTCTCAGCCCTTTTGACAGGGTTCTCAGGTTTTCAGAGGGAGAAGTATTGGGGAAATGGCCTGTACATTTGCACATGTGATTACTGTCTCAAATAAGGTATCACTCCTTTAGGCATGCTTCAGAACCCTCCTTTGGATACCCCACTGGATGAATGGCATTGGACCAAGATGCCTGAACGTGGCTGGTCTTTCAGCTAGGGTGAGCATATGGAAAGGAGGACAGAGCTCCTGTATCTTTAACAGTTGTACTGAAAAGGGAATTTCAGTAGGTGTCATTTGTATACATGCAGCACCTGGTGAAATTCCCTCTTCATCACAACAGTTAAAGCTGCAGGAGCTATGTCCTCTTCACCAGATACAGAAGACCTCAGGGCTCCTGCAGCTTTGTGATGAAGAGGGAATTTCATAGAATCATAGAATAGTAGAGTTGGAAGTGACCTATAAGGCCATCAAGTCCAACCCCCTGATCAATGCAGGAGTCCACCTTAAATCATCTCTGATATTCCACTGTCTTTTACTATGCACATACCTGAAGAAAGCTTTTTTTGTTGCTTTTAGCATTCCTCACTAGCCTCAGCTCATTATCAGATTTAGTCTTCCTGATTCCATTCCTGCACTTCTGTGATATCTGTCTGTACTCTTCCACTTCCTATATGTGTCCTTTTTTTGTTTTCAGGTAATCTCTAAGCTTTTTGTGGAGCTACATTGGTTTCTTCTCTTGTTGGAATTGTTTGTAATTGTGCCTTTCAATTTTCCTTTTTAAGAAACTCTCATCCATCCTGGAGTCCTTTTCTCATTAGGGCCACTTGCCATGGGACCTCACTTATCATTGTTCTGAGTTTATTAAAATCAGCTTTCCTAAAATCCAGAGTCCATGTATAGCTACACTCAACTTTTGCTTCCTTTAAAATCAAGAACTCAAGTATGATATGGTCACGTTTCTCTAGAGTTCCCGTAACTGTCACTTTATCCACTAAGTCATCCCTATTGGTCAGTATGAAGTCAAGGATAGCCAATCCTCTAGTTCCTTCCTCCACTTTCTGTAGGAGAAAATTATCAGCTACACAAAGAGCCACTTTTGGCAGAATTTGTCTCTCAATAGATATCGGGATAATTGAAATCCCCCATCACTACCACATTGCACTTCCTTGAAACACTGGCAATTTGCTTTTCAAACGTTTCATCCTCATCATCTCTTTGATTGGGTGGTCGGTAATAGACTCCAACTACCATGCTCCTTTTATTCCTTGATCCATTTATTTGAATCCAGATACTCTCGATGGGGCTACCAGGCCCATCCTCCTGTATTTCTGTGCAGGGATACTTATTTTTTAACGTATAGTACAACTCCGCCTCCTTTTCTATTTCTTCTGTTCTTTTTGAACAAATTATACCCTTCAGTTGCTGTATTCCACTCATGGGAGTCATCCCACCAAGGTTCAGTTATACCTATCAAGTGGTATTTGCCTTCATGTTTTAAGTGTTCAAATTGGTTCTGTTTGTTTCCCATGCTCTGGGCATTAGTATATAGACATCGAAGACCATGTGCTTTATAGTCTTGCTTCTTTCCTACATTATTTTGAGGCGCTATTAGAGCTGTTCTCTCTGTTATGGTGCATGGGCCTTCATCCATTGTTGCCTCCAAGTGTACATCTCCCTCCCCCATAGGATTCAGTTTAAAGCCCTCCTGATGAAGTTCTTCATGCTGTGGCCAAACTCCTTCTTCCCAGCCCTTGTGAGGTGCAAACCTGTCCCTTGTCAGCAGTCCATCTTTTAGCACATAGTTTTCACTGTATGGGACTGCTAAATGAAACAATTGGAGGAATCATGGCTTTTTCACAGAGCAGATAATAGCAACTGATCCCATGAGAGGACTGTACCATGTGCCCCTTTGGAAATTTCTGTAGGCTCCTTCTCCAGTTTCTACTCATGTGATGCAAGTTGTAGGCCCTTTCTACACCTAGGTTTTTTCCACGGATCATCCTTGCATCATCCCTGTGTGTCCAAATGATGCACAGGGGATCCCAGGATCAGCAAGGAATGATCCTCCATTTCCCTGAGATAACTGAGACCTCCGTTATCCCGGTTTTACCTGCGGTCCCAGGACAGTCCCGAGGACTGCGGGCGATGTGGGCATCCATCCCGGCTTCTTCTCTCTTCCCCGCAGGTAGTGTGGGTCACCAGAGGGAAGGAAGCAGGACAGGGGGAGTCCAGGGCTGTCGTGAGTGGGGTGGCAGGGTTGGGGCTTTTTTCATTTTTTACCTTAAGTTTTGCTGGAGCGTGAGTGCACTCCAACTCCTGCAGCTTTTTAAAAAATGGCTGCCTCCATTCTGCGGCCTGTGCCTCCCCACACACAACCCAATCCTTTCCTCTTCAAGTCATGAGATTCTCAATTCTCAATTCCCATCCTGGGCATTGTGCTGGCCACTTGGACATGGGGGATGATCTCGGAAGAAGGTAAGTCCGGGATCGCCCACCTTCCCTCTACAGCCGTATGGTGTAGAAAGGACCGTAGACTCTTCATTGTAGACTTTGCTTTCTTTGTGAAAGCCTTCTGATTAGAGGTGTCGAGGGGGTCTTTGCTTAGCTCTGTGTGAGCACTAATTGGTGTCCGGGATTGGCACTAAAAATAAATGGAATTTTAAATCTATCTAGCATAGCGCAGCCAACATGATGAGTCAACTTAGAACTCTTTGAGGGGAAAACACAGGTTTTTTTCTGTAAATTCTCTAAAAATACCCATAATTGGCAAGCCATTTCCATGTGAAGCGACACTGAGGGGAGTTCCTCCCCCATCATTGCTTCTGACTTTCATTGTAGAAATGTGGTAATCCAAACTAAGCTGGCTTGGCTAGTTCCACCCCCCTCCCCGACTTCCAAGAACCTTGGCTTTAAGCTGGCAAACTCAGAATTCCTATAGTGGGAGCCATAAAGCGTCTGTCACTTTTTGATGTTGACAAACTTGAAGTGTCTAACCTGTTGGCGACTTCACTGTGGCGTGTGTTGCGGGGAAGCAATTTCCGTGTCATTAGCAGAAACTTGATGGAGTGTAGGCTGCAATTTTCCTCGCCTCCATCACTTTGTATTTTCTGAGCCTGCTTCGGCTTTCGCTCTTCGTCAGGTAGACACTCTGTGTGAATTTTTAATAAGGGTACCAAATAACTCCCTGCGCCATAGTCCAATCTCAAAAGAGAAGTGTCATTGGCTTGGATATGTTCAGGCATTATAGTACCACAAATGTGTTTGATGCAATGCAGTGGCTCTTTTGATATTTTTTGCTAGGGTGAGAGGGATGATTAAATGAAAGGGTGCTGTGTTCCCTAAGCAGTGTTTTGATATGTTGTTTGATGGTCAGGGGGGGCACCTCTTTGCTTAGCTCTGGGCAGAAATGACACTTTGTTTTTCTCTTTTGTCCTGTCAACCCATTAACTCTGCCTAAGCCATGGAAATGTGAAGCGAAATTCTTTCGCAGCGTTTGGTTCGTCTTATGGGACAGGGCAACCTCAGTTCCATTGAAACCAAGGCTGCAGAGGTTCTTTGCAGGACCACTTGTGTTTTACGAGAATGAGAACTCAGGAATACAATCTCTGGGCATGTCTACACCTCCCGGCATTCCAGGAGCGAGGGAAGAGGATCTTGTGATATTCTGATCTCGAGATCCTTCCCTTTGGACAGACGATGCGTGCGACATCCCGGGAGGAACGAAGGATGTTGCGCCTGCCATTTTTTTCTTACTGAAGATAAGCGCACGTGCGCTCCAATGCAACAGTAAATAAAAATAACACAGCCTGCTCCCACTCCACCCCCCCGATGGGCATGGAGCGCCTGAAGAGCTCCGTGCCCCATGCCTGGTTCCCGCCTCCTCACATTTACTTGTGAGGAGGTGGGACAAAGCTGGGACGGCTACCCACACCTCTCATGGTCTCGGGATGATCCCAAGGCTGTGGGAAAAATCAGGCTAAAAGCCCTCCTGGTTATCCCAGGGAAATGGAGGGCTCTTCTCTCCCTGCCCCTGGGATCCCCTATGCATCATGTGGATGCACAGGGATGATTCTGGGACGATCCCCGGGATAAGGCATGGTGTAGACATGCCCTCTGCAGAGGGAGAGCAGTGGTTGAGTAGGAAGGAACTACATCATTGACTCAGTCCAATCTGGTTATTTCATTGAAACATTATTGGAGTAATTCCATGCTTTATCAGTATGAAAGGTTTTCCCCAAATTCTGCCTAAAGTAGAATTTGGGGTGTAATTACAGTTCTGCTAAGGCTGAACCATGTGCTGAAATTAGGGCAGTGATGGCTACACTACTTCTGGGTTTTCCACCCACTTCTGTTTATGCTGCCAACTCTTCCTAACTATAACATTACAGATGCCATGGCTGTGTGCATGCATTCATACCGAGATCAGAGTTGCCCCCTGATGGGTTTTGTAGCCTACAGTAGATTACAGAACCCATCATGCAAAGTGAGTATGACTGTCCAAGGTGACTGGGGGCTCACATATTTGAGAACTCCTGGAGCATGCATAACTCCAAAGATGACAGTGCCAATGTGTGCCAATGGAGTCGGGTAGTTGAAAGGGATCTTCTGTAGAAATCCATGATCCTTAAAATATTCAATGTCTTCCACAGAGGAGTTCTGTCTGGACAACTGACCAACCCTCACCTTCTATTTCTGCTTCAAAGCCAAAAGAGGCAGCTGGGATCACTCGCCCAGAAGAAACTCTATCATAGTTGCCTTGGAACTGCATATGTTTCCTCTTAAACTGGCTCTTCGGCAACTCTTCCAAGTGTGGGATGAGAGCATTACAACCACTAGTATAGTAGCAGGGAAATGGGGGTACAGCAGCAGTTTGCCCCAGAAAACTGGAAGAGTTAAATCGTGTCTCTGCACCAGGGAATTGCGATACGGTGTTCTCAAGGTCTTCAGTTAAGTTCTTTGGGACAAAGCTACAGTAAGGAAGGGGTTGTACGTGCCTCTCACCTAGAGATTGGGATCAACAGGGTCAGTGAGCAGTTTTAACATTCAACCCTGGGGTATCCCAATGTGTACCTTAAAACCAATGTGTACTTTTTTACTGTCTTCCATGTAAATGAATGGTTGGCATTCATTCCTAAAGTGTCAAGGGTCACTGGAGCTGTGTGCACCTCCCCATGTCATGAAACATCACTTCTCAGCAAAGTGCCTTCTGGACCCGGTTTGGCTCTGTGCACCATTAGTTAGGGTGACCGTATCAAAAGGAGGACAGGGCTCCTGTATCTTTAACACTTGCATAGAAAAGGGAATTTCAACAGGTGTCATTTGTATATTTGGGGAACATGGTGAAATTCCCTCTTCATCACAATAGTTAAAGCTGCAGGAGCCCTGCCCTCTTTTAAATCTGGTCACTCTAGTATAGCTCCTGCAGCTTTAACTGCTGTGATGAAGAGGGAATTTCACCAGGTTCCCCATATATACAAATGACACCTGCTGAAATTCCTTTTTCTATGCAAGTGTTAAAGATACAGGAGCCCTGTCCTCCTTTTCATATGGGCATCCTACATTCGTGGCCGTTGGATCCTACTGGATAGGAAGGGGTATAAGAGAGATTCCTATTCCCATAGAGCCTTGCATGAGCAACATGAGCTCCCAGAGTTCTGGTGTGCTTCTGTATCTTTGGCAATTTTCAGTCCCAATTTCTGGCTTGCTCTTTGACCCTCCTTCTTGCTTTTTTCTTCAGTCCTGAGTTGCTTATCAGTCTTAACTTCCAGCTTGCTCTTCGACCCTGCCTCCTAGGTTGCCCTTTAGTTCTGACTTACTCTAAGGTTTTGACTTTCACTTGCCTCATGACTTCTAGTTCCTGCTCCCTGCAGTTCCTGTTCACTGAGGCCATAGCTTGACGGGGCAATATCCCGGGGATTGCCCCGGGATCGTCCCTGTGTGTTCACATGATGCACAGGGTATCCCGGGAGCAGGGAGGGATGATCCTTTGGCCCAATCCTTCTAGCCCAGTTTTTCCACGGTCCCGTGCTGATCCCATGACTGCAGAACATGTGGCCAGGCGTCACGGGTTGTCCCGGCTTCTCGTGAGTAACTGCGAAGAGCTAGGAGCTGGGCACGGGGCATAGAGCTCCTCAGGGGTGTTTTTTTTTTAAAAAACCCACATGGTTTGCGCAGGAGCGCTCGTGCACTCCTTCTCGTATAAAAAATACATTCAAAATGGCAGCTGAGATGACACGTGCCACATGTAGACCAGGGTGACAATCTCGCGATCATAAAATTGCAAGATCGTCGCCATACAACCCCCTCGTCTAGCCATTGCCTGCACGTCCCAACCATGATCAGGGATATACAAGAATTCCTGTTCACTAATCATGCGGACACGTCCCGTTTGCAAGCGGAAATGCAGTTCTCAGGAAATGATTACAATTTTCTGAACTTGTATTTGCATCCAGAAATGTACACTTCTGAAAATGCGCATTTGTGCATATGGCACTTGTGCAAATCCCCCTAAATCTGTATTTTCGGTGGCACGGAGTGCTTTCTACCAACTTCGGTTTGTTGGCCCAGCTACGCCCCTATCTGGACAGGGATAACCTAGCTTCAGTTGTCCATACTTTGGTAACTTCCAAATTAGATTACTGCAACGCCCTCTACATGGGGCAGCCTTTGAAGACGGTCTGGAAACTGCAGCTTGTGCAAAATGCGGCGGCCAGATTGATAGCTGGAACAGGAAGGTTTGAGAATATAACACCGATTCTGGCCCGCTTGCATTGGCTGCCTATATGTTTCCGAGCCCACTTCAAGGTGCTGGTCTTAACCTATAAAGCCCTACATGGCTTGGGACCACAATACCTGATGGAATGCCTCTCCCGACATGAACCTACCCGTACACTGCGCTCAACATCTAAGGTCCTCCTCCGAGTGCCTACTCCGAGGGAAGCTTGGAGGATGGCAACAAGGGAGAGGGCCTTTTCAGTGGTGGCCCCCCAATTATGGAATGATCTCCCCGACAAGGCTCGCCTGGCGCCAACATTGTTATCTTTTCGGCACCAGGTCAAGACTTTTCTCTTCTCCCAGGCATTTTAACAGCATTTAACAACGTTAAGTTTGTTTTTAATGGACCCCAGAATTGTTGTTTTTAAATGGATACTGTTGTTTTTATACTGTTTTTATGTTTTTTTAATTTTTGTATACTTGTAATGTTTACTATTTTTAATTGTTGTAAACCGCCCAGAGAGCTTCGGCTGTGGGGCGGTATATAAATGTAATAAAATAAATAAATAAATAAATATTTTCACACCTTTGCCTATGGGGAAAATGCACATTTAAAATAATGTGTCCCCCCACCCCAATTGGGAAATATTGTGTACTTTTAAAAAATGTTCAGAAAATGCAAAATCAAAAAAGAAAGATACTTGTATTTGGGAATGTAAACGAGGTGAAACGAGCATTGTGGAATAATTCAGACAGCCTCAGCAAGCTTGAACATTGCAGGTTTGCCCACCCCTAAACCTGAGATATAGGAAAAGAGCAAATGATTGGTGTGAGCAAAAGCTGTGCTCTTCCATTGACACTGGAAAAGCTGGCTGGGGCATTCTGGGAGTTGTAGTCCAACACATCTGGAGCGCCCCAGGTTGAGGAAGGCTGTGTGCTAGCAGACAATCATTCCTACTTTAAAAACTGAGAGCCCTGAAAAAGCTCATCGAAGAAAGTTGCTGTGGAGTAGATTCTAGGTCACAACTAAACTTCACTTCTGAAAAGTTAAATTTAGAAGCTCATTAAAATGGTGTCCTTGCGGAATAGACATAGTTAAAGCATCTGTAGACCGTTCTTTGGGAGAGCGGATAGGTTTTTGTTGACCTGGCTGAGGACAAAAATCAAGGAGTGCGGCAGAAGCTTGGAAAAATCCCAATGAACTCAACAGGATTGGTTTACACTGGATTGTCTTTCACATTCAGTATTTCCTAATTAGCATACTGAGGAGGTAATGGTTTATATTTAGTTACTGAAACCACGAGCTCTCTGGTTGACCTAGAGTGACAGGAAAGTATTGGCTATGTGTTTTTTTGTTTTGCTGCTTCCAGCCAAAATAGAAAGAATTGGGTTGAAAGAACTCAGCTCTCAGGTGGACCAAGCCTCCGTGATGGGAATCCCATGGTGGATTGCCCCCATTTCATGGATTATGGAAGAGTACAGTTTTCCCCTCTCCATACATATCAAGGTGTCTTTTTGATCACCTTTATTTTAGCCACTGTGGCTAGGTTGATCCTGTGAACTGGCCTATTCTATAGAACAGAACACATTATTATTATTATTATTATTATTATTATTATTATTATTATTATTTATTTATATAGCACCATCAATGTACATGGTGCTGTACAGATTACACAGTAAATAGCAAGACCCTGCCGCATAGGCTTACAATCTAATAAAGTTGTAGTAAACAATAAGGAGGGAAAGAGAATGCAAACAGGCACAGGGAAGTGTAAACAGGCACCGGGTAGGGTGAGGCTAACAGTATAGAGTCAGAACAAACTCAACATTTAAAAGCTATAGGGAAAAGAAAAGTTTTTAGCTGAGTTTTAAAAGCTGTGATTCTCCTCTTCCTCCTATAATACATTAAAAGACAGGTTGTAAAAGATGACCTAAAATACATTCTAATTTATGTTGCTTTATTTATTTGTTGATACTTTATTTATTAATTTTAGATTAGTTAATTATTCAGCTTAGTCTCATTTGACCTATTGGCATCTATACCCTGCTGCCATTTTCATCCTTTCTTTTTTTGATGGATATGTATATTGATCGTACCAGAGGGCAACATTAAGGCTTGAACAGAATGCGTACTGCTCAACCCGTCACAAGGGGAGAGAAAGGGACATCAGTAAGAGAAAGAAAATATTAATTTATGTCATGAATGTCCCAAATCTATTGCCACAAATAACAATAATGTCTTCAGCAGCTTCAACGTAAGAGTGTGTAAGTATAAAAGTTTTTACCCAATGTAATTTTGAGAACACTTAAGCGATTAACAGCTGTCAGCTATAAAACTGTGCCAGTTAAAATTGATAGATGAGTGTTGACAATATTGAATTCCATTGGTACTGAAGGTCAAAACAGGACTTTTCTGGCAATAGTGCTCAAGGTATTAATTGATTAATGGTTGTGTGGAATAATTTATTGTGTGTGTGTGTGTGAATCACTACACTGGCTGCCAATTAGTTTCCCGGTGAAGTATAAAGTGTTGGTTATTACCTTTAAAGCCCTACATGGTTTGGGTCCAAGATCACCTTCTCCTGTTCAATCTGTCCCACACACTGGGAAGAATTTACTTCAGCCAGCAAAAGCTAGATTAACAACTGTTACCTAGAGGACCTTCTCTTCTGCTGCTCCCAGACTGCGGAATGGCCTGCCGGGAGAGATCTGCCAACTCAACAGTCTTTCTGAATATAAAAAAGGGTCTAGTCCAGCTTCTGTTCACGTAGTGGCCAAACAGCTGCCAAAGGAAACCCACAAGTAGGACATGTACATAGGCATAATGGTGAACATAGGCATACTACCTCTGATACTGGAATAAGCACATAGCCATCAGGTCTATTAACCATTGATAGCCTTCTCCTCCAGGAGACAGCCTTCTTCTCTGATTATTGGGTGGCTTCCCAGCTTTCACCTCACCCTCATTCTAAAAGGTAATGACGTTTAAAGCTCTAAACGGCTTGGGACCTCGATACTTCAGGGAGCACCTCTCCCTATATCTGCCTGCCCGAGACCTGAGATCTGTTGGAGGAACCCTTCTCCATGCCCCACCAATGCGAGATATACGCTATGGTGGGACAAGGGAGAGGGCTTTCTCTGTTGTGGCACAACAGCTGTGGAATGCCCCCCCCCCTGGAGGCCTGACTGGTGCCATCACTGGCTTTATTTCTGCACCAGGTTAAGACATGGCTTTTTAACAAAGCCTTTGATGGCTTCTCGATCATCCCAGAGTGCAGGACACGGAATAACGGGCTCAAGTTACAGGAAGTCAGATTCCGGCTGGACATCAGGAAAAACTTCCTGACTGTTAGAGCAGTACGACAATGGACTCAGTTACCTAGGGAGGTTGTGGGCTCTCCCACACTAGAGGCATTCAATAGGCAGCTGGACAACCATCTGTCAGGGATGCTTTAGGGTGGATTCCTGCATTGAGCAGGGGGTTGGACTCGATGGCCTTTTAGGCCCCTTCCAACACTACTATTCTATTTTTTTATTATTATTATTTATTATTTATTTATATAGCACCATCAATGTACATGGTGCTGTACAGATTACACAGTAAATAGCAAGACCCTGCCACATAGGCTTACAATCTATGATTCTATAATTCTATGATTCTGTGATTCTATGATTCTATGATTCCACCAGCATGCATACTGTCTTGTTTTAATAGGATTTTACTGTTTTAAAATTTCATATTGGTTTTAACATATTAATGGTTTAATTTCGTTGAGAATGATAAAATGTACAGTGCTGTATTGGTCATACACTGTTATTGAAAGGGATCCTATCGGGGGAGGGGGGAATCCAACTATGCTTCCCTGGCAGGCCCTGCAATATATCTGTGTCTTCTTTCCATTCCTATTATGATGGTCGTTTAGCTAATATATGATAAAATGGAACAGTTAATATTTACCTTTAAGGATTTGATTGGCAATGTCATTCAGGGAAGTGGCTGGAATTCAGCTGGTATGTAGTAATAATGTGACCAAGGCCTTAGCTAGACCTATCTGCTATCCTGCGACGGAGGAAGGAAGATCTCGTGTTGTGTTTAATGCGAGATCCCTCCTCCGTTTACACGCGACGCGCGCCGACCTCAGAAGGAGAGGCGTTGTGCCCGCCATTTTTAATTTTTTAAACGGACAGCAGTGCATGAACGCTCGTGCGCAAAAGGTAAGTCCTTTTTAAAATTTAACTTACTTTCCCCGCTCCCCCCCACCCCCCGATGGACGCAGCTCCTTGCTCTGCGTGAGGAATCTCATGGAGCCAGGTCAACCCGCGGCAACCGGACACACATTCTGCGTTCTCAGGCTCAGCCCGGGACTGTGGAAATAATGGGTCCAAAGTGGAGGGCAAGATCCCGGGGCAAGGGAGGGATCATCCCTCCCTGATCCCAGGATCCCCTGTGCGTCATGTGGACGTACAGGGACGATCCCGGGGTTTGCCCTGGTATAAAACCCTGTCTAGCTATGGCCTTAGACTTTTAAGCACAAATTGCAAGCTATCCCCCCCTCCCTCTCCATCTCTTGAAACCCTGGCATTCAAGAGACTGGCTCAGGTTTTTCTACTCCTCTTTAGATTGATTGCACTCTTCATCTTTACAGTCATCACAATAATGCTTTTGGCTTGAAACATTTACATGGAATCATTTCCCCTACAAGAGTTTTCGTAAAATGCCAAATTCAGTTTATATTGAGCTGGCAAACTCATCAAAAAGCGCATTGCCTTTTTGACAGCAAATCATCCCGTCTGGGTTCTTCTATTGAATAAAAGGTCACGCTTGTTTTTCAAACATTTCAAAGGAGATGGAGACATTAACATCTGCTTCTTGTGGAAATCCTTCCCAGGGAATTTACATTCTAGGCAACGGGTACAGAATTATGTCACTGAAGAAGCTGATTCTGTGATTGGGAATGGATTATTTTTATTTGTTCATATTTTGCAGTGATTGTATATAGGCAGACGGCCATGGACAGGGGACAGTTAGGGATGAAATGTGTAAAAAAATGTTTTTAAATAAATTAAATAAATAAATAAGTAAAACCTCCTGATGACCTGGAGGCTGTATGGCACATCATCAGAGAGTTAGAATTGTGGGCCCGATTCAAAGTGCTGGTGTTAACATTTAAAGCCCTAAACGGCTTGGGGCCAGGCTATCTGAAGGAACGCCTCCTCCCATGTGTACCTTCCCAGACCCTAAGGTCATCCTCAGGGGTCCTTTTCCGCGAGCCTCTGCCAAAGGAAGTGAGGCAGGTGGCTACCAGGAGGAGGGCCTTCTCTGCTGTGGCCCCCTGGCTGTGGAACGAACTCCCTAAGGAGGTTCGCTTGGCACCTATTTTATATGCCTTTAGACGCCAGGTGAAGACCTTTTTATTCTCCCAGCATTTTAACAGTCTATAAATAAATTTTAACTTGGTGTTTTAAATTTGTAATTTTGCATTGCTGCTGTTTTTATCTGGTTGAGCTTTTATATTGTATTTTGTATTATGGTTTTATACAGTTGTTTTATACTTTGAATGTTTTTAATTTTTGTGAACCGCCCAGAGAGCTCTGGCTATTGGGTGGTATAGAAATGTAATAAATAAATAAATAAATAAATAAATAAATAAATAAATTTTCCTGGATGGCATGCTACAAAGTTTGAGTTACCAATGTGGGATAGATTGATCACATAACCATGCAAATGAGTGTAGGGCTAGTGGTGTTGACGTGAGAGCTTGTCACATGATCTACCTGTCGCATATAATTCCGTATGCTCTATAGCTGATGCTAACCGCTTTAGACATCTCCATTGGAGGGGAAGAGCGGTACACATTTTAACATATTATATTGTATATGAATATACTATATAAATAAAATGCTGTTAGACTTAAATCCTTCTGCCTTGTTGTCTTTTCTGCAAGAGTGACAGAGTAAAGAAGAAAGGAAACACAACAAAATTAAGAACATAAGCACGTGAGAAGTGCCATGCTGGATCAGACCAAAGGTCTATCGAGTCCAGCACTCTGCACACAGAGGCCAACCAGCCATCGGCCAGGGATGAATTAGCAGGACATGGTGCGACAGCACCCACCCACCCATGTTCCCCAGCAACTGGTGCACACAGGCTTGCTGCCTGGAATACTGGAGATAGCACACAACCATCAGGGCTAGTAGCCATTGATAGCCTTCTTCTCCAGGAATTTATCCAACCCCCCTTTTAAAGCCATCCAAATTGGTGGCCGTCACTACATCTTGTGGAAGTGAGTTCCATAATTTAATGATGCGCTGTGTAAAGAAGTACTTCCTTTTATTTGTCCTGGATCTCCCACCAATCAGCTTCATGGGATGACCCCGGGTTCCAGTATTTTGAAAGAGGGAGAGAAATGTCTCCCTATCCACATTCTCCATACCATGCATAATTTTGTACACCTCTATCATGTCTCCTCTTAGCCTCCTTTTTTCCAGGCTAAACAATCCCAGCTGATGTAACCTTCTCTCCTGCGGCAGATACTCCAGCCCCTTCATCATTTTAGTTGCCGTTTTCTGCACTTTCCCCAGCAATATAATATCATTTTTTGGTGTGGTGACCAGAACTGTACACAGTATTCTAAGTGTGGCCACACCATAGATTTGTATAAGGGCAGTATAATACTGTCTGTTTTATTCTCAATTCCTTTTCTTATAATGCCGAAGATGGAGTTTGCCTTCTTTACAGCGGCTGCAGACTGGGTGGACATTTTCATTGAGCTGTCCACCGCCATCCCAAGATCTCTTTCTTGTTCGGTTACCGCCAGCTCAGATCCCATTAGGGTTGGGTTTTTTTTGCCCCAACGTGCATCACCTTTTTGTTGTTGTTTATTCGTTCAGTCGTCTCCGACTCTTCGTGACTTCATGGACCAGCCCACGCCAGAGCTTTCTGTCTGCCGTACCCACCCCTCACTCCCCCAAGGTCAAGTCTGTCACCTCCAGAATATCATCCATCCATCTTGCCCTTGGTTGGCCCCTCTTCCTTTTGCCTTCCACTTTCCCCAGCATCAGCCTCTTCTCCAGTGTATCCTGTCTTCTCATTAGGTGGCCAAAGTACTTACACTTGCTTATATTGAACTGCATCTGCCGTTTGGATGCCCACTCTCCCAGCCTGGAGAGATCCCTTTGAGCTCTTCACAATCCCTTTTTGTCATCTAACAGTCCTTCCCTAGCTGGTTTCCTGCTTCTGATATATTTAAGGAATTCTTTATTGTTTGACTTGATATTATTAGCCATGTGCTCTTCAAAATGCTTTTTTTTTTGCATCTGTTATTGTTTGCTTGCATCTCCTTTGTCCAGTGCTTCGGCGCCTATATTCTCACACTTTGCAAAATGTCAAGGGGGCTGGTTGTAAGGAAGAACCTATGTATTTTAAAGATATTCCATCTAAAAGAAGGAATGGAAAATGTATACAGCGCAGCACACAAATCCTAGTAGTAAGAATGAAATGGTGTAAGTAATAATCTGTTTAGGCAGCAGTCCTCTACACATTTAACTGGAAATAAGTCCTGTGGAACTAAATGGGGCTTAATTCTGATGCATAGGATTGACCTGTTAGCTGTAATGGTTCAGTGGTCAGATTTCAACTGTTATTTAGGAAGCATAAAAAAGTTCCAATGGGACACTGAATTGAAATCTATGATTCCCTTGGGGAGAGACTGAAAGAACTGGGCATGTTTAGCCTTGAGAAGAGAAGACCGAGGGGAGACATGATAGCACTCTTCAAGTATTTACTAGTTTTACTGCTTTTAAATTATATATTGTTTTAACTTGGTTTATGGTTTAATTTGTTTTTAGCTGTGTATATTTAATGTTTTATACTGTATACGTTTATCTGTACGCTGCCCTGAGACCTTATTGATATAGGGTGGGATATAAATGTTTTAAATAAATAAATAAATAAATAAAAAATACTTGAAAGGTTGTCACACAGAGGAGGGCCAGGATCTCTTCTCGATCCTCCCAGAGTGCAGGACATGGAATAATGGGCTCAAGTTACAGGAAGAGAGATTTTGGCTGAACATCAGAAAAAGCTTCTTGACTATTAGAGCAGTACATCAATGGAACCAGTTACCTAGGGAGGTTGTGGGCTCTCCCACACTAGAGGCATTCAAGAGGCAACTGGACAGCCATCTGTCAGGTATACTTTAGGGTGGATTTCTGCATTGAGCAGGGGGTTGGACTGGATGGCCTTATAGGTCCCTTCCAACTCTTGCTATTCTATGATTCTATGTTATAAAGTAATCTTTTCTTCTTCTTGCTAATTTGAAGCATGTTTGAAATAATTGAATTACATTTCTGAGGCAGTAAGCCTGTGTGCACCAGTTGCTGGGGAACATGGGTGGGAGGGTGCTGTTGCACCGTGTCCTGCTTTGTTGGTCCCTGGCCGATGGCTGGTTGGCCACTGTGTGAACAGAGTGATGGACTAGATGGACCCTTGGTCTGATTCTGCAGGGCTCTTCCCATGTTCTTATCACAATGATTTAAAACCAGTCGTCCCTCCTGTGTAATGTGATATCTCTGAACATTTGGGTTATGAATTGTCTTTGATCGCAGCATTTCTCTTGGATCATGTAGCCATAGTGAGAAAAAGTAGTAGAGAAATTGAGACAGGAGACCACGGAGCCTGGGTTGGAGGAAGGGGGAGCTACATTGCACCCAGCAAACTGAATTTACAAATCTGCTGTACACTGAGTCAAACCCTACGGCCATTATCTTGACCCTGAATACCTGCTCTTACAGGCAGTGGCTCTCCATTGTCCCAGATAAAGATGGATGAGAAATTGATTTGGTCTGAATGTTTATAAGAACTTACTTGATTTGCAGCTTCCAAACTTATACATGAACCACATCGCACTTGTGTACTGAAATTCGCACTTTCCGAATTTTGTGGTGCAATTTGCAACTTTAAAAAGTGCACGTAAATGTGTGTATTAAGGAAAAGTGCAATAAAAACGGGGATGGTTCTCGCTATTAGGGGAAGGTTCTCATAAAGAGCATGTGTTAGGGTAAAATCTCTCATTAAAAGTGTGCATACATGGAAAAGCCTGTAAAAATGTGCATGTTCGAGCAAATGCACACAAAAACATCTGCAAATTTTCAGGCAGAGGTTTTTTTGGGATGACACTTGGAAATATGCTGATGCAAACTTATGGCTGGGAAAATGAGAGACTTAGGGCTCATCTACACCAAGCAGGATATTCCACTATGAAAGAAGTATATAAAAGGCAGGAGCCACACTACTGCTTTATAGTGGTATTGAAGTGCACTGACCACAATTGGGGTCTGTTGACGCATGCCATCTACTGCTTTCATACCACTATATCCTGCTTGGTGTGGCTTCTGCCTGTTATATACCGCTTGGTGTAGATGAGCCCTTAGCAAAACTGAAATCGACAGATTTGCCCATCCTGAATGTCAAGCGGATAAAGACCTTTCTCTGCCTGACCATCAGGTTTCTTTCAGTGGAGTTGCTTTGATTAAACCGGGGACCTTCTGCATGCAAAGGATGGCTCAACTACTGAGCAATTCCTGCAGCACGTTAGCACCACAGCCACAACACCTTCCGTCAGAAGCAGTATTTTCCAAGAACATTTAATTCTATTCTTTTAATCAGTAGAAAACCATGGTAAGTTTGTTTTACAGTGCTTAATAATGAACAGCAGATCCTTTCTGTCAATGTATCATGGATTGTATTGAATGAGCTTTTCTCAGAGTTATGAATCTTCCGTTCCCTTCTGCGGCCTGTGCCTCCCCACACACAACCCAATCCTTTCCTCTTCAAGTCATGAGATTCTCAATTCAATATGGGCCTGGTTTATAGAGCTTTAAACCCGTTACAGAGATCTGAAGAACTGACATTTCAAGCAAGTGCTGGCTCTTTATAGGGTGGGAACAAAAGGGCTTGAACAGATGCATTGGAAGATGTATTGTGAAGGAGATATTACAGCTGAGAAAACATGACATTCAACAAAGTGTAGCTTTTGTAGAAAAAAGATTGGTAATTTCCTCTTGAAACGATGAGTTTAATGTGAAAGGTTTACAAGGGTTTTTTCCCCCCCAATCGGAGGGAAGACTTTCCCTGTCTCATTTCTATGCGGATGAATGCTTCATATTTCAGACTCGCTAGAAAAGGATTCACGTGGCACACTTCAACAGAAGTAGATAAGAATCCAATCCTATAGCTGGATAATAGTTCATGGAGGGGTTTATTATAGCATTTTTATCCCACTCTTTAGCCAAAAAGGCAACCAAGGTGGCCTACAAAATATTTCTTATGACCGTCCCTGTTACAATCTAAAAAAAGCATGGCACAAAAGGAAAGGAGATTGGGAGGGAGGAGGAAAAAAAATCAAATTTAGGCACTAGATTCTTAGGCCTTAGCTAGACCTAAGGTTTATCCCGGGATTGTCCCGGGGTCATCCCTGTTCATTTCAATGACAAACAGAATATCCCGGGAGCAGGCAGGGACGACCCTGGGATGATCCCGGGATAAACATCAGGTCTAGCTAAGGCCATAGTTGCAAAGTTCAGCAGGTCATGGACACAGTGGATGGTCTTCTTCTCCTTCTCCCTCTAACAGCCTCATTCAGATCCAGGCATGATGGAGGGATGCCTGGCTGCTGCTTCCTTTTGCTCTGATGGCCTCAGCAATGGCAGTTGGTAGCAGGAGGAAAGGGGACTCTCAGCACAATGCCTGGCCGCTGTTTCATCCAGAAACGTTTCCCCTAGGGACGTATGAGAATTTTGTTTTTTGCTCGCAAAACGTGCAAGCATGCCCTGTTCAAAGCCCTGAATGCAATCGCAACTGCCTGCCTGCCAGAAACGTCCACAGATTGCAGGGCATTGTACAACTTTCCTCAGTTCAAATTTGCGCAAGTTTCCCCTGAAGACTGAAAGCCCTCCTTTAGTCTATGGAGGAAATTTGCGCAAATTTGGGGAAATTCGCACCGATTTCATGTTCAGTCACTGCTCGATTTGCCAGTTTTCCCATTCGTGCAGAGTGAGCAGCAGTTGCTCACAGCAAACAGGAATCAGGACGAGATGAGCACTCAGATGACGTTCAGAGAATTTTAACCTTCTCGAACTTGCACCTATCCCTAGTGTCTCCTCTGTCCTCCAACGTTTTTTGAAGTATATGCTTTGACAGAGACGTCTGTTCGCATGACCATTGGGTGTATAGTGATTGTGGGAAAGGTCCAGGAAAAATCTGCATGTTGCCAGCCTCCAGTCCATGGTGAGCTGATCCTGTGCATCCAAAGTTATTTATTTATTTATTTATTTATTTACATTTATATACCGCCCCACAGCCGAAGCTCTCTGGGCGGTTTACAACATTTAAAAATAGTAAACATTAAAAGTATACAATTTAAAACACACACACACACACACACACACATAAAAACAGTATAAAAACAACAGTATCCATTTAAAAACAACAATTGTGGGGGTCCATTAAAAACAAACTTAACGTTGTTAAATGCTGTTAAAATGCTGTTAAAAATGCCTGGGAGAAGAGAAAAGTCTTGACCTGGCGCCGAAAAGATAACAATGTTGGCGCCAGGCGAGCCTCATCGGGGAGATCATTCCACAGTCGGGGGGCCACCACTGAAAAGGCCCTCTCCCTTGTTGCCATCCTCCGAGCTTCCCTTGGAGTAGGCACTCGGAGGAGGACCTTAGATGTTGAGTGCAGTGTACGGGTAGGTTCATGTCGGGAGAGGCGTTTCATCAGGTATTGTGGTCCCAAGCCATGTAGGGCTTTATAGGTTAAGACCAGCACCTTGAATTGGGCTCGGAAGCATATAGAGATGAGAAGAGTTTGGCTTATGAGAAGAGTTTGGCTTTTGGCAGGTATTGGCAATTTGTTTGTATGGGTTGGGAAAATGGAAGTGACCTTTGCCCAATAGAAACTATTCTACACATGGTGTCAGGTGCGCATGACTGGCTTGCTGTGGGTAGGACCATCCACACATGAGAGGGAGGTATCAGTAAGCTTGGGGAACCTTGAAGGTTGCAGAAGAACCAAAAAAAAAAAAAAACTTTAGGAAAACCCAAACAGCTTAGTAAGGACTGTGCATGCTCAGTGCGGTAGAAAACCAGATAATTGGGGAGGGGGGCTGGAATGGAACACCCTGGAAAAGCTTATGACTAGCTGGCTGGCACAGCCGAATTCCACACTGCAATGCTTTGTTGCAGATCTGCTTGTCATTAATCTAAAATACACAACCACTGGAGAGTGTTGGGTGTACTCTTGGATCACATGGAGCAATGTTGAGCGCAATAATTGTGGCTGGCACTTTACCTTGTCTGAACTGAAAATGCATCATAGATACATCCCTGAATCCTCTGAAACTTCAAGGTTCCATGGTAGACATGATGTCCCTGTTCAGATGACACGCTAAGCTACGGTGGTTAAGCATTTTAAGCTAAACATTATGGCTTAGCATGTCATGTGAACCATGACATGGCATGTTGTGTGAAGCATTCCTAACCATGGTGGCTGCATAACCACAGTTTAAACACGCTCACTAACCATTTGCTGTAAAAGGGTTAGCGGCCTAACCGTGGTTTAGCATGTTGTCTACACAGATCCACTGTGGTTCTTCAGGGAAGAGATACAGTGTGGAGATGTACTTGAAGTAAAAAGTTTTAAAACCATTGGGGGTTCGGTTTGGGTGTTGTTGTGTTTTTGAAAGACCTTGGAAGAAATTGATGTCTACACCTATAATTAATAATTGGCAACACTGAACAGAAGCCATTTGCATTGGATTCTGCCAAGAATCTAGACACTGAAGAATAATTAGAGAATTTTGGCTCTTGCGGGCTGCTAATTAGGTTACATCTATGCTGCGTAAGATTGTTTTTCTTTTTAAATATGCCTCGACCTATTTCACAACTGAGAGAACAAAATTAGCCAGGGTAAATCTTATTCCTTTGGGCAAACAGCTAGAGATATTGGGTATGGAAGGAAGGGGGAAAATGCATATTTGTTCTGAGCAGGAATGGTGAGCAGACGTTCTAGACTGCTCCCTTAAGGGGAAAAAAATATAATCAGTACACCGTTGACCACTTTCTCTGGCTGGTAAAATAAGATAGGGTGGATTAAAGTGAAGATGTCTGGAACAGCTACATTTAACCTTGGATCCTATCTGATTTGGAATAACTTTGGTATTCTGCCTGGGTGGAATTCTAACATAGTGTTTTAATGTTTGTATTCTGTCACTAGGTGTTGCTATAGTGCTATTTGCTCCAACATGTACTGAAGGATTGCATGTATTGTTTGTTTATATCTTAAGGGGTACTGTAGTGTTATTATGGCAATACCTAACAACAGAGCATAGCATTGAAGCATCCCATTGCACCAAAGTTTTCCATTCCCCATGAGTCTAATTGAAAGTAAATACACCAGACATGGAGCATTTAAAGACATCAGAAAAAAGGGGGAAATCCCCTATCCAAGGAGAAGACAGAGTCTTATTGGAACACTGGATTTAATAGATGCTTAAGGGTGAACAGCCGGAACATTTTAGCTAGTGGGTGCAATTCTTGTGTGTGTGTGTGTGTGTGTTCAGGATACAAAAGGCCTATTTCCAGATAATGACAGAAGATTTTCTCTCAGCCTTAAAAAAAAGGGGGGGCAGTCAGAAATTAGTCATGGAATACACATGGAGCTACGGGATATCTAATGCATTACGTTACGATTCTTCGAGAGCAAAGGGGGTACTTTCATAAACGATCTTTGGCCAACCAAAGCTAAGCTCTTTTAGGCTTCAATGATTTTAATGGGAGATTTAAAGCATGTGAGGCCGACAGGACTGAAATGTGTTTAAAGTGTTTGGCTGGAGTGTGCCTTTTAGTATTGTATATATTAAGGACTTTTACGGAATTGTTCGGTTTTCTCAAGCACACGGTACTGTAACCCTAAGCCCAGGCCTTTGGATTGGGGCAAGTTGGATTTCTGAATGAATTAATCCATTTTATCAGAAGCCTGATGCTGTCACACTCACCTTATCTGCTTCCAACCCTCTGCAGACATTTCCCATCCTCCATTTCCAAGGAGGTACAGAGAGTTGGCAATTATTCCACTTTCTCTGTTTTTACGCCCGCGCTGATTCCTTTTGTGTAGGCGAACAACTCCGTTGGGGGATATCCAGCCACGTTAAATTAATTTTTACATCATGTCAGGAAAGGCCGTGCAAAATGGAATCAACCAACCAGTGAATCCATCAATAAACACCTTGGCTCGGTTCCATTTTTTTTTGGAAAAGCATTTGGAATCCTCCAGGGCTACCTAGGTCTTTCTGCTAAAACAACACCTGTAAAGTTTCATCTTTGCAAAACTACAAGAAGCCTTTTTACAGCCTTGCAGCATGGTGTAAGCGTGTACCAACGAGCACAGGAACGAAGGTGAGAGCAGTGTAGGCTGGTGGCTCCAATCCCAGTGGGGCGATGGATTCACTTCGGGTTTCAATCAGAACCAATCAGAACTCTAAAAGAGCAATCCAAGATACAGAACTCCTTTATAGCTCTGACTGGTTCTGGTGGATCCATGGAGCAGATTCATGCAGCGGATTGATGGAGTGGATTCATCGCCCCACTGATGTTGGTGCTACCAGCTTCCACTGGCTGAGAGATACTCAGGCAACTCCATTTGATCTATGGCACATTTTGGAATTGGAAGGGTCCTTTGGAAGTCATCTAGTCCATTATTATTATTATATTTATTTATTTATTACATTTTTATACCGCCCAATAGCTGAAGCTCTCTGGGCGGTTCACAAAAATTAAAACCACGAAAAGCACACAAAACAACCAACAGTCTAAAAACACAAATACGAAATATAATTTAAAAATGACAACTGGGAAAAAACCACACAGCAGAAATTGATATAGATTAAAATACGGAATTAAAACAGCAAAGTTTAAATGTAAGTTAAATTAGGTGTTAAAATACTGAGAAAATAAAAAGGTCTTCAGCTGGGGATGGAAGGAATACAGTGTAGGCGCCAGGCGAACCTCCTTAGGCAGCTCTTTCCACAGCTGGGGTGCCACAGCAGAGAAGGCCCTCCTCCTGGTAGCCACCTGCCTCACTTCCTTTGGCAGGGGCTCATGGAGAAGGACTCCTGTGGATGATCTTAAGGTCTGGGCAGGTACATATGGGAGGAGGCGTTCCTTCAAATAACCTGGCCCCAAGCTGTTTAGGGCTTTGAATGTTAGTACCAGCACTTATTATTAATATTTATCTATATAATGTTCATGGTGCTGTACAGAACAAAATAAAACAGAATACAAAACACCCTGCCCTATGGCTTACATTCTAAAATCACAATAACAAACAAACAGGAAGGGGAAAAGCCAAACAGCATGGGGCACAATAAAACTAATAATAGAAACTAGTATTGTCACACCACGGATTATAAGCTTTCAAGAAAATAAACGTTTTCAAGTAAGATTTAAAAACTGAGATCGACGTTGTAGTTCGCAGATGCACAGGAAGAGAATTCCAGGCATAGGCGGCAGCGAGAGAAAATGGGTGAAGATGAGCGAAAGAAGTAGAAACTCTTGGGTGAGTAAGAGACATAGTGTTATGAGAGCAAAGGGTGCGAACAGGGCAGTAAGGTGAAATAAGAGACGAGAGATAGGGAGGAGCTAGACCATGACAAGCTTTAAAAGCCAAAAGAAGAAGCTTGTATTGAATTCTGTAGGAGCCAGGGAGCCAGTGGAGGGATTTTAGAAGCAGTGTGACGTGATCAAAACGACGAGCAAGAAAAATAATCTTAGCTGCAGAATGATGAATGGAAACCAATGGGGAAAGATGAGAAGAAGGAAGACCAGTCAACAGGAGATTACAATAGTCCAAGTGGGGAAAAAACAAGGCATGAATGAGAGTCTTGGTGGAAGAGACCGATAAGAATGGGCCAATTCTAGAGATTTATACAATAAGAAATGATAAGACTTCGTCCAACTCCCTGATCAGTGCAGGCTCTACAATGAAAGATACAAGTACAGATGACAATTCCACCTGGTTTGCCGATGTAAAATATTTCATGCAATACAGAAACGCCAAATGCTTTTAGGGCATTATTGTAACATATATTGCCACCATAACGGTGATTTGATAATAAAACAGAGTTTATATAAGTCAATCTGGGTGTATTTTAGATAGCAATTTTGTAATAAGACCTGATATGAAAGCTATCATGTAAGAGTTGCCCTTTATCGGAAAAAAAGGGGTAATTAAAGAGATAATATTGCAAAAAAGCACTTGAAGAATTAAAGTCAAAAGTTCTTGCCAAATAATGGAACCCAAGTGGCTACTATGAACATTTGAAAAGTTTTTAAAAAAATCAATTTCCTTTGATGCATCAAAGCAACCATTTTGTCAATTGTTATGATTGTAGACAAGTGATATAATAAAATCAAAAGTTTCATTTTGTGGGGGAGATAATAGTGAATTGTTTGGGGGGAAAAGAAGCATTTTGTTGCATAAGATGAGATAATTTAAACCCCAAATATAAGATGACCGTTTGTTACTTATTTCTTTCTTTGTTTCTGTTTTCCCAAACATATCTACAGCCTTTTTCTCAGCTGATTTGTTTTCATTTGTAGTTTTAAATTGAGGTCAAGTTTCATGGTCCTCCTACCTTAGAAATCAAAGAGAGCTTATTCCTCAATCCCTTTCTACCTAAACCGCATTGAGGTAATGGTTGAAAGCTGTTACAAGGGCTCCGCTTGAAATATATCCTCTAGATTTGACTGCAGCCCGGACTACAAATGATGGCGGAAAAGCCACATTTTTCAAAGCAGGGTTGCTTTTATTTATTTGTTCAATACATTTCTGTACTTCCCTTCAGACAAAATTAAAAATTAAAAAAGGTTCTCAGGGCAGTTTACGATGATAAGCTATGGTCTACAATAAAATCAATAATAAAGCCAAGTAATATCAAATCATCATTTAAAAAAACAACACCAACCCAGCAATTAAAAGCAGCAGTAAAAACGCTTAGAACTCAGGACTTAAAAAACACGAGAGCATTAAAAAAAAAAGGTCTTTCCCTGGTGCTGACAAGATAGTATAGCATAGGGATCTCCAATCTTTTTGTACCTGTGGTCACATTTAGGAATTTAAGAAACTGCTGTGGGCACCATTACAAAATGTCGGTAATCAGTGGATTGCTGCTTTGGCATCAACCTGTTCAGCAAAAACCTTTGTTTCTTGTCTATTGAACACCACATCTCTTCAATAAGGGATTGTGTAATTCATTTAATTGCTGGTGGTGTAATGCAGTTAAAACTTATTAAAAAGACGTGTTTTGTCCAGTAGTTGGTTCTTTTTTTTGAAGGGGGGGGAGATTATTACACAGATAAATGTTGTAATGGAACAGTCTTTAATATTCATTGACGTACATCGTTTTTTAAATTATTTGCCTGCTTCATGGAAATTAACAAAGGGTCAGTCTCTGCACCGTTTTTAGAGCTAAAGACTGATACTTCAACATCGCAAGGATAAATGCTCACTTCCTACAGTGCAGTGGATTGAGGAATGTACAATGCTTTCAATATTTGAACAGGTTACATATAGATGCCACCTTCAAATGAATACTTATTTGGGTGTTTGGTCTACTTTTGTTGAAGCCTGTTAGAAAATTGTATGCATTCCATAGAATAGCTTCGGCTATTGGGCGGTATAAAAATGAAATCAATCAATCAATCAATAAAAAGAAATCCATGTAATAATAATAATAACAAAAAAACACACAGGTAAAAATACAAATATTTTGTTTTGGTGCCGACAGGTGCCATGTTGGTACCCCTGGCATAGAGGGTACCACAATGAACTTCTTATTGAAGGGAGTTCCATAAATGGGGTGCCCAGAAGAGAGCCTCCACCAATGACCACAAGGTTGATGTGCAAAGCATAGGATGGGTGTGCAATTTAAAAGATCAAAGGGGCTAAACCCTCTCCAACTCTGCTCTAGTGCTGACAGTTCATGTCTGTAGTGTTTTTTCTGCTGGTTGGGTTTCTATATCAAAAACGAGCCTGGCTGGCGTAACAGTGCATGTGGGGGAAAGTGGTTGTGAAGTTGAACCTGCAGTGAGAGGCTTCAACACCCCTTAGGGTGTCCGCTGGTGAATCGTTCCAAAAGAATATATGCATCGCCAAAGAAGAGGCAGATTTGCATGAAATTTGCATACACTCATTCATATGTAAGGATGCAAATTTAGAAATATATATTAAATAGAGATATAGTCCATCCCACCTTAGCATGGAAAGAAGGTGATCTATGTGCCTTGCTCAGTCTATTTTCCATGTGCTGTTAGGGGCCAACTTGAAGTCCAGGTCTGCCTCCTGATGTTTATCTTTATGCTGGATGTGGACTGGTCACCCTGGGTCCCTTCAAAATAGAGGACAGTCCTCTGGCAGCCCTTTGTATAGAGGGCAGTCCTTTGTAAACGAGGACACCTGGCCACTTTAACACCCCACCTGCATGTCCTTTAAATTTCACCCTACTACACAACTCATAGAAGCATAGAATAGTAGAGCTGGAAGGGGCCTATAAGGCCATTGCTCAATGCAGGAATCCACCTTAAAGTCCAGCTGCCTCTTGAATGCCTCTAGTGTGGGAGAGCCCACAACCTCCCTAGGTAATGGGTTCCATTGTTGTACTGCTCTAACAGTCAGGAAGTTTTTCCTGATGTTCAGCTGGAATAATAATAATAATAATAATAATAATAATAATAATAATAATAATAATAATAATTTATTTTTTACCCGCCTCTCCGATTGATCCCATTATTCCATGTCCTGCACTCTGGGATGATTGAGAAGAGATCCTGGCCCTCCTCTTTGTGACAACCTTTCAAGTATTTGAAGAGTGCTATCAGTGTCTCCACTCAATCTTCTCTTCTGCAGACTAAACATGCCCAGCTCTTTCAGTCTCTGCTCATAGGGCTTTGTTTCCAGACCCCTGATCTCAATGGGCACACCTATGATTACAGACCCAGTTATACTATTTTGGCCCCAAAAGCAAAGGAAATTTCAGGAGTCCATTTGATAAATGCAAATGTGCTGCAATTGAAAGAGGAAGTGTATTATTTTGATTGCATTTATTGATTTTTGCATTTGCATTTTGTCTTTTTTCCCCTCTTGCAAGGAACCCAAGGCGGTTTACATACTCCACCCCTTCTCCATTTTATCCTAACAACAACCCTGTGAGGTAGATTAGGCTGAGAGTCAGCGATCTGCGCAAAGTCACTCAGTCAGCTTTGTGACCCAAATGGGGCCTAGAATCTGTAATGGGCACATCTGGCAATTTGAGAAAATGTCCCGGGCACCACCACAGCATGGCTGCCATGGGAGGTGTGGCAAAGCACAAGTATCCTGCCCAAAAGACTGAGTACAAGGCAGAGATGGGGGACTGAGCCACACTCCTGAATTCCTTTGAACCCATAGTTTTTAGCATGAAAATAAATTTATGTCACAGCAATCCCATCTGCTAGCAAGAACATTTGTTGTTGTTGTTGTTGTTGTTGTTGTTGTTGTCAGGTGAGAGTTGTAGGACATGTTGGTGCTAGTCTAGCACTTTGACCACGATGCAGGGATGTGTGAACAAGCAAAACTTGAGGTTGCTGGAATTGTTCAAATTCCATCTCAAACCTCTTTCTGACTCAAGTCTGTATCAGATTGTGAGGTTCATTTTCATTTTTCCTTATGAAAATCCGTGTACATTTCCCCAAATGTAAACATCAGTTATTCACCTCTTTGAAATATATACATTCGTCTTCCACTGACGAAAGCGTATTTGTGCATATTTTTCAAAAGTATTCATTTTCATGTGCATTTTCGAAATGTACACATCCGGTCAAACACATTTTTTTTAACCGTGTGTCACATTGCAAGCTCTGTACAGGCCTTGACCACAGACTGCATCCTACTCTGTCTTTGGTCTGGAAGGTGCGAACGGACTGAATCCTGATAAAAAATGAACTGAAACGAATTAGTCATATGTCTCCACCACTATGCCATGTTCACTCTCAAGCTTTGGGAATAAAAATTAAAGCTTTTTCTTGTGGGGTGGGTGTGATGATATAAGAACATAAGAAGTGTCATGCTGGATCAGACCAAGGGTCCATCTAGTCCATCACTTTGTTCACACCGTGGCCAACCAGCCATTGGCCAGGGACCAACAAAGCAGGACATGATGCAACAGCACCCTCCCACCCATGTTCCCCAGCAACTGGTGCACACAGGCTTACTGCCTCGAATACTGGAGATAGCACACAACCATCAGGGCTAGTAGCCATTGATAGCCTTCTTCTCCAGGAATTTATCCAACTCTCTTTTAAAGCCATCCAGATTGGTGGCCATCACTACATCTTGTGGTTGTGAATTCCATAATTTAACTATGCGCTGTGTGAAGAAGTCCTTCCTTTTATTTGTCCTGGTTCTCCCACCAATCAGCTTCATGGGATGACCCCGGTTTCTAGTATTTTGAGAGAGGGAGAGAAATGTCTCCCTGTCCACGTTCTCCACACCATGCATAATTTTGTACACCTCTATCATGTCTCCCCTTTGCCTCCTTTTCCCCCAAGCTAAACAAACCCAGTTGATATAAGGTTGAAGAGTGCCTCATGCTTGAATTCAGACCAGAAACATGCTTCACAAGTTATTAGAAGTTTGAGATACACTAACTTTTGCCTTCCTTGGGATCTTGGACTCTCTGCATTGATGGTGGGAAATGTAGCCTTTGACAAAGATGTTTTTCAGCATCTGCTGCGCACGATCTTTTCCCCTGGTTGTTACAGAGTCTCATTGAGTTTTGTTTATGCTTCAGGAAGTGCGGGAGGCAGGGGAGGGAAGAGACTTGTGATTTTCTTCAGACATTGGCATAGTTCCAGGGAGTAAAGTGTATGCGCCTCAGCTGTCTCTGAGACTCGGTGCTCAGTAATTGCTACTATTAGAGGAGGAATGGAAAAGGAGGTACTTGAACGTTGCTCATTGCTACATGACAAAGGTTTATGTATTTGTTAAATCCACGCTGAGCAATGGGACGCTGCCTGGTGCATAACTCATACTAAGAAAAATGCCCCTTACTTTCTTCCCTTCTGCTTCCTATTGTAATGTGCCATTTTAGGTCTTTTAAGGTGCAATGCTATGCATGTTCAGACAGACAAAAGTCCATGTTCGCAGGGTCAGGATGGGAGCTGTAGGTCTTCCTTTCTGTCTACGATGCATAGGATTGCACCTTCAATAACTAATTTACCAAAGGCAGACATATTTCGCAATCCAGGGTCACTTTTCATCTTACAATATAAGGATAACAGGAGCAACCAGCTATGGATGGATAAGACCTGGGAAAACAATGATCAGGTCTCCTCCTGAGTTTTTGTTAAAAATAAAATAATTATAAAGCAGCCGTAGAGGGTTCTGATGTTTACCAGAACAGTGGCCATGTGGTAGGCTGGGCTGCTGCTGGTGGAGCATTTAGCCCTTCTCTCCAGCCATAGACAGGTGTGACTTCTTCTGAGTGCTTTATGACAAATAAAGCTGGCCCTTCTTGATTACATCCAGCTGAATAGAGCGTCAACACTTTCTGCTACCTACACCATCCCTCCAAAGCATCTATTATGTTCTCTGAGAGAGAAAAGTATACGCACAATATAAGCCCATGTCTTCACCCTCCCCTGGTGGTGACTGTTAGCAGTGTTGGGTTGGGCAATTTAGATGGGGGAAATGGAAGGTATACGGGGGTTCATAGAATCATAGAATAGCAGAGTTGGAAGGGGCCTACAAAGCCATCGAGTCCAACCGCCTGCTCAATGCAGGAATCCACCCTAAAGCGTCCCTGACAGGCTGCCTCTTGAAGGCCTCTAGTGTGGGAGAGGCCACAACCTCACCAGGCAACTGATTCCATTGTCGTACTGCTCTAACTGTCCTGGACGGGGTTGCACTCTCCCTAAAGGATCGGGTCCGTAGTTTGGGGGTGCTCTTCGATCCAGAACTGTCACTTGAGGCACAGGTGAACTCAGTGGCAAAGAGCACCTTTTATCAGCTTAGGCTAATATACCAACTGCACCCTTATCTGGACAGTGATAGCCTAGCTACAGTTATCCATGCTCTGATAACCTCTTGTTTGGATTACTGCAATGCGTTATACGTGGGGCTGCCTTTGAAAACGGTCCGGAAGCTTCAGCTGGTACAAAACAGGGCAGCACGCTTACTAACAGGGACTGGCCGGTGAGATCACATTACGCCAGTCCTTTTACAACTACATTGGCTGACAGTCCAGGTCTGGGCCCGATATAAAGTGCTGATATTGACATTTAAAGCCCTAAATGGTTTGGGGCCAGGTTATTTGAAGGAATGCCTCCTCCCATATGTACCTGCCCGGACCTTAAGATCATCTACAGGGGCCCTTCTCCGTGAGCCCCTGCCAAAGGAAGTGAGGCAGGTGGCTACTAGGAGGAGGACTTTCTCCGCTGTGGTACCCCGGTTGTGGAATGAGCTCCCCAGAGAGGTCCGCCTGGTGCCTACACTGTACTCCTTTCGTCGCCAGCTGAAGACCTTTTTATTCACTCAGTATTTTAACACTTAATTTTAACTTAAATTTAAATTATACTGTTTTAACTCTGTATTTTAACCTTATATCAATTTTGCTGCGTGGTTTTTATCCTGGTTGTGCTTTTTATTTTGTATTTTGTATTTGTGTTTTTAACTTGTTGGTTGTTTTATGATGGTTTTAATTTTTGTGAACCGCCCAGAGAGCTTCGGCTATTGGGCGGTATAAAAATGTAATAAATAAATAAATAAAAAAACAAATAACAGTCAGGAAGTTTTTCCTGATGTCCAGCTGGAATCTGGCTTCCTTTAACTTGAGCCTGTTATTCCGTTAAATAATCCTCCAACATCACCGATGTGATCAAGATCAGATCACACTCAGCTCCCAACAAGAAAGAAAAGAACATCATTGTGAGGAGTTCCAGTCATGAATCTCCAATATCATGTCTCTTTTATCCAGTTATTTTTCTTAAATCCTAATATGGTTCTTAAATCCTAATATGAATTAGGATGCAAGTCCCTGCAAGTTCAGCGTTCCAGATTGCAGACCTAAGACACCTGTAGCTGTATGTGTTTAGCATCTGTACTATTTATTTATTACATTTTTATACTGCCCAATAGCTGAAGCTCTCTGGGCGGTTCACAAAAATTAAAGCCATGAAAAGCATAAAAACAACCAATAATTTAAAAACATGAATACAAGATACAATACAAAAAGCACAACCAGGATTAAAACCACATGGCAAAAATTGATATAGGTTAAAATATAGAATTAAAGCAGCAAAGTTTAAATCGAAGTTAAATTAAGTGTTAAAATGCTGAGAAAATAAAGAGGTCTTCAGCTGGCAATGAAAGGAGTACACTGAAGGCGCCAAGCGAACCTCTCTGGGGAGCTCATTCCACAGCTGGGGTGCCAGAGATGTTGTGTGTGCCCAACAGAGTCCAGGAGTCTGATGGACTCCCCCACTTCTGCCCCCTGGACCCAGTCAGGTGCCTGCAAGGCCTGACGAGTACTGGGCAGCTGTCCGCCCTTATCCGGAGCTTCCATTGTGCACCACAATAAAGGTTCCGAAAATTATACATTTCTCCCACTGAAAAAATGGCATCCGTAAAGGTCCCATTTAGGCAGAAATGCTCTGTCGCACCTTTACTTCTGCATAAACCGGGTCTCTACGGCTGCCATTTACACAATGGGAGAAATGAATGATTTCTGAAGAGAGAGTGGACAGTTGCCAAGCTCTTGTCGGGCCTCACTGAGACTCAAAGAGGCTCACATGGCCTGATGAACAGGAATGGGCGGTGGCTGGGCGAGCGTCTGGTGGATCAGACGCAGGTGAGTTCACCCATCTCTAATCTGCATGTGTGTTAACCATCCAATTGGTGATGTGGGTCTTCTGCAGACCTAATCCACCTGTGGTTGTATGCATGTAGCATCTTTTCTCTCTTTCAGCTCAATGTGCAGAATCATAGAATAGTAGAGTTGGAAGGGGCCTATAAGGCCATCGAGTCCAACCTCCCGCTCAATGCAGGAATCAACCCTAAAGCATCCCTGACAGATCGTTGTCCAACTGCCTCTTGAAGGCCTCAAGTGTGGGAGAGCCCACAACCTCCTTAGGTAATTGGTTCCATTGCTGTACTGCTCTAACAGTCAGGAAATTTTTCCTGATGTCCAGCTGGAATCTGGCTCCCTGTAATTTGAGCCCATTATTCCATGTCTTGCACTCTGGGAGGACCGAGAAGAGATCCTGGCCCTCCTCTGTGTGACAACCTTTTAAGTATTTGAAGAGTGCTATGATGTCTCCCCTCAATCTTCTCTTCTCCAGGCTAAACATGCCCAGTTCTTTCAGTCTCTCCTCATAGGGCTTTGTTTCCAGACCCCTGATCATCCTGGGGCTGGGGCCATTGGGCTCTCCCAATCTCCCAACATGCATTCATTCAACATGTGGAACAAGAATGAGGATATGGCTTTTCTGCTTAACACTTGTGTGCTGCAGCCGTAGAATGGTGGATTCCAGAAATCATGTATCCTGGTTTAGTTTTGGAAGCCTTTGTCCTCTCTTGCAATCGTTGTGGTAACCAGCACATGAGTTCCCCCCGCCCCTGTTTTCTTCAAAGGTGCTCTATCTGTCTCAGCTGCTAAGCCTGACAAATGATCACTCTCTGTATCGGGGTATTGGATCTCTTCAATAAAACTCCTCTTTCAGTTATTTACTGCAAACAATTAAATGCATTCTCTCTCAGGTGCAGTGAGTGTTATCAAGAGCCACCGTAACCCACAGTAATTGAGAACACGGCCATTAACTAATCATTTCTACACTCAGGGCAAACATGCAATTCTATGCCTCTCTGGGAGCCCTACACAATAATAACAACAACAAAATCTGGCAGCTTATATATAATAGACTTAGGCTGCAATTCTATACACAGTTACTTGGGAGTAAGCCCCATTGAACTCATGGGACTTACTTTACTTAAAAAGTAATGTATAGTATTGTATAGGACTGACCTTTTAGCTTGAAATCTTATTGCCATTTAGCTGGGAATAAGTCACATCTGAGTAGACATGTATAGGAGAGCGCTGTCAAAAGGACAAAAAAGAGGATGTTTTTAAAATTAGTATTAAACATTTAACTTTACAGAAGAAAAAAAAAGATAAATCAACAGCCTATTAAGCCGCCAACTTACAGCAAAGAGGAAATGTTGGTATAACAAAAATGGGTTACCAGTCACTATAATTTGTTGACTGTTCCCAAATGTAGCACAAGACCTCCCTCCCTGACTGTCTCTGCTAATCGATATTAATGTATTTAGGACTGCAGAACCCCAGTTTCACTCTCTGGGAGAGAGTGGTAAAATTTAGGTGAGTTAAGGATGACTAGAGGACTCATATTTTTTCTCATTCATCATCCAAGGAGTTCAGTGCAGTGTACAAAATTGTTCTCCCTCCCACAGGCAGAGAGGTTAAATTGTGACTGTGTGCTCCACTAAGCCCTATACCACATAGTAACAGGCCTTGTTGTTCTACAGTGAACTCAGAAGCCATGGGGCAGAAGAAACAGCTGGTCAAACTTTTTATTTATTTACATTTATATCCCTCCTTTTTTCCTCCAAGGAACCCAAGGTGGCATCCTTAATCCTCCACCTCTCCATTTTATCCCAACAACAACCTTGTGAGGTAGGCTGGGCTGAGAGTTAGTGACTGGCCCAAAGTCACCCAGTGAGCTTCCATGGCTGAGTGGGGACTAGAAACCAGATCTCCTGACTCTCAGTCTAACGCTCTAGCCACGACACCACACTAGATCAGTGAGACATGTAATACTCTGTTGTGATTACTAAATCACCAGACCTCTAAGAAAGTGGATGCCCATCTTGCTGTCCACTACGTTGAAAACTGTAAAGAAAACTCTACACATACATTATTTTAATACAAGCGTTGAAGACAGTGGAGGCTGGTGGCTCCGATGTAAGCAGGACAGTGAATCCACTCCAGGTTTCAATCGCAACCAATCTGCACCTTGGGCACTTCCTTGAGAATGCCGACTGGTTCCAGCTGAATGACAGTTAAGCAGTCCAATACATTACTCATTCCAGAAGCAGAGTCAAGAAGGGGTCCAAGGGTCAGTATCATGGAGCATGAAGTCACAGGACGAGGTATTAGAGCTGGTGGAATAGTGTTGTTTCCAGCACTGAAGGCTTTTAACAGCAGAAGCTGTTGTCCCACACAGGGCTCAGCTGCAGTACATTAGAGCTCTCTTGTCAGAGCCCTGCTCATGAGGAACCCCTTTCCTCCCAAGTAGACCACTGCTGCAGCCTGGCACGTTGTCACCGTTCCCTGATTTGGGCCTGCACGTTCTGGTACCGCCACACCCTTGGACTTGGGGAATCATAGAATAGTAGAGTTGGAAGAAGGCTTTGAGTCCAACCCCCTTCTCATTGCAGGAATCCACCATAAAGCATCCCTGACAGATGGCTGTCCAGCTGCCTCTTGATGGCCTTTAGTGTGGGAGAGCCCATAATCTCCCTAGGTCATTGGTTCCATTGTCATACTGCTCTAACAGTCAGGAAGTTTTTCCTGATGTCCAGCCAGAATCTGGCTCCCTGTAATTTGAGTCCATTGTTCCGTGTCCTGCACTCTGGGAGGATCGAGAAGAGATCCTGGCCCTCCTCTGTGTGACAACTTTTTAAGTATCTGAAGAGTGCTATCATGTCTCCCCTCAATCTCCTCTTCTCCAGGCTAAACATGCCCGGTTCTTTCAGTCTCTCTTCATAGGGCTTTGTTTCCAGACCCCTGATCATCCTCGTTGACCTCCTCCACTTCAAGAAGGTCTGCATCCTTCTTGAAGTGTAGAGTAGGGTGACCATATGAAAAGGAGGACTGGCTCCTGTATCTTTAACAGTTGCATAGAAAAGGAGATTTCAGCAGTTGTCATTTGTATATATGGAGAACCTGGTGAAATTCCCTCTTCATCACAACAGTTAAAGTTGCAGGTGCTCTGCCCTCTTTTAAATCTGGTCACAGTATAGCTGCAGTATAGCTCCTGCAGCTTTAACTGTTGTGATGAAGAGGAAATTTCACCAGGTTCTCCATATATACAAATGACACTTGCTGAAATTCCCTTTTCTCTGCAACTGTTAAAGATACAGGAGCCCTGTCCTCCTTTTCATATGGTCACCCTAGTGTAGAGCCCAGTGCTGAATAAAGGGGAACCAGTCCCTCGTGTGATTTGGAAGCTATACTTCTGTTAATGCAGCTGAAAATAGCATTTGCTTTTTTTTTTTTTTGCAGCTACACACATAGAATCATAGAATAGCAGAGTTGGAAGTGGCCTATAAGGCCATCAAGTCCAACCCCCTGCTCAATGCGGGAATCCACCCTAAAGCATACCTGACAGATGGTGGTCCAGCTGCCTCTTGAATGCCTGTTGGCTCATATTCAGCTTGTGATCTACAACAATTCCAATATACTTCTCATTTGTAGTATTGCCTGTGTGTGCTCTGCATTGTCCTCTGAGTTAAAGCCCCCCTCTTCCTGAGCACCTGGGATCTCAGTAGGCTCCTTCTCAGACTCAGGCCTGTGTTGTGTTGCAGGCCTTAGGGCCTCTATTTCTTCAGAGGAGGTGTCCAGTTGCATTTTGACACAAGAAAAGATAGGCACCCCTGCTTAGAATCATAGAATAGCAGAGTTGGAAGGGGCCTACAACGCCATTGAGTCCAACCCCTGCTCAATGCAGGAATCCACCCTAAAGCATCCCCGACAGATGCTTGTCCAGCTGCCTCTTGAAGGCCTCTAGTGTGGGAGAGCCCACAACCTCCCTAGGTAACTGATTCCAAGGGATCACTGTTCTTCTCTTCCTCCACTAGATGTAATTTGCACTGCTAGCATGCACCAAGTTGGAAATGAACCGCTAAGTGAGTTTGATGCCTAGCAACAGCTGTGTACATCCTTTCTGCCCATCCTCTGCGCTCCCGCGGAACAGGCCTCAAGCCAGGCCTTGGGGGATACTGAGGTCCAGGTGGTTGATCAAATTAAAATCTCATTAGAGATCCAGAATTTAAATCTGTAAATCTCTGATTAAAGAATTAATTGATTAAGCACACTGATGAATCAATAAATGCTTTCAGCTCTGCTTGTCTTTCAGCAAATTACCACAGAAAGTTGGCAGAGAGATAAAGCTGGTTTAAACGTAATTGGTCATGTTTCAGTGCAAGTGGATAACCTTTTGAGGTTCTCCACAGTGCTCTAAAGCCTTTGCAATTCATGAGCCTTATTCCTCCTCCTTGAATAACTGGGCCGCTCTTCCCCCCCTTTTTTTTGAGGGGGGTGGGAAGAGCACCATTAGCACTTAGTGTGTTGTTTTTATAGCATTGGATTTTTAAACAGCCAGACTGCAAAATCATAGCATCAGAGGATGCTACTTTAAATCAGGTCAGGCTATCTGCTCATCCAGCTGAGTACTATCTTCTCCTGGTCTTTCTAAAATGGTGCCCGTGTGCTCTAATGTGCTCACAGATACCTCTCTTGGCACCCGCCCATCTCCTTGTCCCACCTGATTTTTATTTCTCAGGATTTTTTAAATTATTGTGTTTTTTTAAGCTAGGAGGCCGGCTTTCTTCAACACAAAGTGCTCCCCCCTGCAGAGTACATATTTGGGTTCTAAAGAATGGGGAAATGCTGAGTTGCACTTCCTGTGATGACTCGTGGCGGTCAGGCCTTCCAGTGTGCAGCAGAGGATTCTGATGAGGACACAGCAGAGGCTTTTTTCTTATGGGTAGGACAGTCAGTGCCTTATTCAGGGCCTTCCTGACCAGAAGACAGAACCCTGCCATAATCCTCTGGCTTAGAAGATGAAACCCTGGCAGAACATCCATCTCTTCAGCCTTGCAGAAGAATCAGGCTAGGCCCTTTTAAGAACCCAGTCAGCTTCTCCAGGAGGGGTGGAGTCAACCACACTGCAGGTCTTGTCAACCTATGTAAGGGTTCAACTGGCTTTAGCTCTCTGCTGAGACAACATTCTCCTATTATCTTAGTAGAAGTATTATCCTAGTTGGAGCTATCTAGGCTCCTATTTTCTTCCTACGTTGATCTTGCTACCAGTTTCTCCTGTGGGCCTCAAGGGGCTACAGAATAGGACACTTTTCTCCTCTGTCTGATTAACTGTTTTGGCATAGGTTTCAGTGACTGTCTCTACCTGTGATGGGTTGTTCTGGGCTAACAGCTCACACTAGTTCATTGGGTGGGACAATGTGGCCTCAATGCCCCCTACATAGTGTTGCTGTCCCAACTTCACCTAACAAGCTTCATGGCTAAGATAGGGCTTTTACCTGGGTCTCCATGATCCCCACTGCTTGTGATTGGATGTATTTGCAGCTATAACAAGTAGGCAGTAGGAGAAGATTTCCTGTGATGCTAGGCTTACTGCAGGGCTAGAGTGCAAGCTGCCCTCAACTCCTGCCATTACTAACAAATGCCACCATAATTATTTTAGAAAGCAAACTGCCATCAAAATAGTGTGATTCCTGGCATGTTGGTCCATGGTATCCCTGCTTTCTTTCAGGATGCTCATTGGGATGACAATTAGGGAAAACACCTTCCTTTTGCCCTCACCCAGATTACTCCACAAGTGACAATTGCTTAGCAGAACCTGTGTCTTCTTGTCAATTCACTGGTCAGGCAATACTATGTGATTGTTAGGATAAACAGTGAAATGGGTCTATGTTCTAGGTAAGCATGCTGAAGGTACAACCTGCCTTCATCAAATAGTAATAGCCTGAAGATAACTTTAACCTGTGTGGCTATAATTTATTGTCTTAATTATTTGTGTGTGCAAAAGTAGCCAGCTGCAAAAACTGTTAAAAATATACTTTTGAAAATGTTTCACCTTAACCATAACCGGGAATGAGTGTTTAATATCTTGCTGAGAACTTTGCCTTCACCCTATCACAATTTGAAATCATACTCCTGACAATGAGAGCAATTGACACGTGGCTATTTTTCAGGCAGTTTCTTATTAGGTTGGTCGCTTACCCATCGCCAAGACGGAGGAAATGCAGCACCAAAAAGAGAGGATAAAAGAGGACACATGTTAGCATAAAATTTGCGAATTTAGAAATGTAAATAGATATATAGTACACCTCACCCTAGAAAGGAAATATGTGAGAAGGGCCATAGCTAGACCTAAGGTTCATCCCTGGATCGTCCAGGGGTCAAACCTGTTCATCTAGGGCCACAGCTAGACCTAAGGTTTATCCTGGGATCATCCAGGGTTCACCCCTGCCTGAGCACTGGATCCCCTGTGTGTCACCTAGATGAACAGGTTTGACCCCTGGATGATCCAGGGATAAACCTTAGGTCTAGCTATGGCCCTAGTGACATACAGGGGATCCAGTGCTCAGGCAGGGGCGAACCCTGGATGATCCCAGGATAAACCTTAGGTCTAGCTGTGGCCTTGGTGATCTGCTGTCAGCCCCGACACTACTAATGGGCAACTCCAATGCCTCTGTTTTCCCTTTTTTTAATGCTCTCTGTCTTTAAACAAGACTTGAACTAGGAAGCCTTTCAAACAGATTATGCTTTTTTATTTATTTCTTACCTGCCTCTCCCTCTGGATCGAGGCAGGGAACAACACTCAATACAAAATTACTATAAAATACATAAAACTGATTAAAAACATATAATAGCAATACATCATTAAAATAACAGCCAGACATCTTAAAATTCGACAGCGTTGGATAAAGAGATCAGTCTTTATAGCTTTCTTAAATTCGGGAAGACTGTTAAGTTGGCGAATCTCTCTCGGCAGGCTATTTCACAGCCTAGGAGCGGCAGAAGAAAAGATCTTCTGGGTAACAGTTGTCAGCCCAGTTTTGGCTGACTGGAGTAAATTCTCCCCAGAGGACCTGAGTGTGCGGGGCGGATTGTACAGGGGAAGGCAATCCCGCAGGTAACCCGGACTCAAACCATATAGAGCTTTAAAGGTAATAATCAACACTTTGTGCTTCGGCCAGAAACTAATTTATTAGCCAGTGAAGTGATTTTAAAGAGGACTGTCTTCTATAATGCAGGACACATTGCCACGTTATCTCTGCCATGACACACGCTCTGAACACCAGGCCTGGCCGCGGCTCCTCCTTGCTCAAGCCAAGCACCACCGCTTGATACGCCTGAGGCAAGGGATAAAAACCACCTTCCTCCAAACTATGTGGAGAAAGGGGTTAAATGGAGAAGGATTTCAATATATAAAATAAAACACTGTGAGTTATATGTGCTGAGGTGAATTACTGTCAGAGTGGGTGCTAAATGTGTAAACTTCAGATGATAAATGCCAAACAGACACGTGGGATTTTTGTGGTAGTTAAAAACAAAACAATCAAAATTTATTTTCAAAAGTTCACAAGCTTTGTTTTAAATAAACAAATGCTCTGACTTTATACTGTTAGTTTTACCCTACCCTGTGCCTGTTTGGCACAGTTTTACCCTACCCTGTTCTCTTCCCCTCCTTATTGTTTTGTTATGATTTTATTAGAATGTAAGCCTATGCGGCAGGGTCTTGCTATTTACTGTTTTACTCTGTACAGCACCATGTACATTGATGGTGTATATAAATAAATAATAATAATAAATAAATAATAATAAAACATTTTAAAACCTTTTTGAAACCTTTCATCCAATCCTTTCACTCATTCTCATACACGCTTTCCTTTCTCTCACACAATCACTCTTGAGCTTTATTATCTGTATTGATTAATATACGTCAACTATGTGCACACCACACTCCAAAGACACCACTCTCTACCCTGAACCTCAAATTTCCCAGAACTTAAGTACTCTAAATACAGAGAGCACTAAAGACTCTAAGAGGACCTAACAAGTCTCTCCAAATCCCCTCCGTCATTCCCTTATATATCACTCCTCCCCCCTCCCAAGACATTCTAACTCCGCCCACTCAGGCCAACATTCTAAACTCACCACAGACTTACAAACTGCAGACATACATTTGGGAACTGACTTGTGGGGTGTAACGCCACAATCTCCTATCTGGATACAAAACAAGTCACTACTCAAGTTCATTTTAACAAACTAATAGCTTCCTGGGCCCTCAGACCATTTCTCTGGCCTGATAAGTACATCGAATTGTGTTGGCAAAAGAGGATTCCCCAATCAGTTACGTGCCATTGAATTTCCAAAGAAGAAAAAAGGAAAAACCTGGAACTAAGTTGCCAATTTGTTCTGCAACAAACCAGCAGGCAGGATGAGATTTTAACAACGGTGGCATGAGATCAATTTTCATAGTGCTTTTTTCAGTCATTGAAATGGATTCAGCACAGAATGAAAGCAAGGTTGGGAAAAGAACGGGACAACAAAAAAAGGTTGGACATAGCAAGGGAGGTGGTGAGAAAAGCACTACGTCTGCCAAGCCCTGGAATCAATTCCATCTGTGAATCAGAGGTGTGAATGCAAAAGTGAGTTTTTGCCTTGGCAAAAATAAAATAAATAAAATAAAAGTGATACAGTTGGCCTGAAGAGGTTCAGAGATGTATTTTGTCATCTAAATTGTCACGTACGATATTTGGCCCTGGAACTTGATGTTGTGCAGACTTCTACTGTTACTTTCTACTGTTAGTTTTTCCCTACCCTGTGCCTGCCTACCCTTCCCTGTACCTGTTTGCATTCTCTTCCCCTCCTTATTGTTTTACTATGATTTTATTATATTGTAAGCCTATGCGGCAGGGTCTTGCTATTTACTGTTTTACTCTGTACAGCACCATGTACATTGATGGTGCTATATAAATAAATAAATAATAATAATAATAATAATAATAATAATAATCTTTAAATAATTTTGTGTCTAACAGCTGAACTTTTTAACTAAAAAGGGTAGAAATTATATGCCAAAATCTGCAAATGGATTCAAAATTTATTTATTTATTTATTACATTTTTATACTGCCCAATAGCCGAAGCTCTCTGGGCGGTTCACAAAAATTAAAACCATCATAAAACAACCAACAAGTTAAAAACACAAATACAAAATACAATATAAAAATGCCAGTCTTTTCCAAAACTTTACCTATGTAACAAATAATTAAGGCACAGAGCAGAGTTTATAGGGCGGCGGCTGCTTCTTCTTCTTCTTCTTCTTCTTCTTCTTCGATGTTATTTGCCTTTAGGGGCGCAATCCTATGTATGTTTAGACAGAAAAGAAACCCTACAACTTTCAGAATTCCATGATGGCTGGGGAATGCCATCGTAGTTAGGGTTGTCTCAAGCGGTAGATCCCCACCCCCCAGACCCAGTTGGGCACTCCTAATGTGAATGCGGACCCTTGCCATTTACGCCTCTACCATTGCAAATATGGAGCTGTGGCAATACCCACTTTTCTGTCCCTTAGGTATGTCTAGTGAGTGCGGAATGTTTGACTGAGTGGGTGTGACTAGTGATGCAGTGAGAGAAGGGGAGGGAGGAGTATTAGGGTGACCATATGAAAAGGAGGACAGGGCTCCTGTATCTTTAACAGTTGTATTGAAAAGGGAATTTCAGCAGGTGTCAATTGAAGTGGGTGAAATTCCCTCTTCATCACAACAGTTAAAGCTACACTAGCTATAGTGGATTGGCCAGTTACAAAAGAGGGCAGGGCTTTTGCAGCTTTAACTGTGTTGATGAAGAGAGAATTTCACCCTCTTCAGTTAACACCTGCTGAAATTCCCTTTTCTGATGCTATGCTTCTCGCCTGCCCTAGGACCTCCACTTCCCTTACTCGGCTTCGTCCTTTTTCTTCTGCTGCCCCTTACGCCTGGAACGCTCTTCCAGAACACTTGAGAACTACAAACTCAATCACTGCTTTTAAAACTCAGCTAAAAACTTTTCTTTTCCCTATAGCCTTCAAATATTGAGTTTGTTCTGACTCTATACTGTTAGCTTCACCCTACCCGATGCCTGTTTACACTTCCCTGTGCCTGTTTGCATTCTCCTTCCCTCTTTATTGTTTACTACAACTTATTAGATTGTAAGCCTATGCGGCAGGGTCTTGCTATTTACTGTGTTATCTGTACAGCACCATGTACATTGATGGTGCTATATAAATTAATAATAATAATAATAATAATAATAATAATAATAATAATAATACAGAAGCCCTGTCCTCCTTTTCATATGGTCACCCTAAGGAGTATAAAAAAGTTGGCTGAGGAGATTGAGTTGGGAGTTTTGTTTGTTTGGTGGGAGGTTTGGTTTTAGTCTAGCTTGTGCTTGTGTTTGGTGTGAGGAGTGAGAATTTTAAGGGACTTGGGATTGCTATTTTGAATATAAAAATATGCAAGTTTCATTTGAATTGAAATACTAAAGATTTGTTAAATTTCAATTAACTTTACTTTGTGTTGTGTTACCACAAACCACGCGTCAGCTTGGATGTATTACCTGCTCTATTACAAAGTGTAAAAACATCTAAAAATACACCTGCAGTTCAATACCTCAGTAATAGAACCTATTTGCCAAAACCCTTTACCTTGTTCCCTCACACATAGGGGAGAGGTTGTGTTGATTTTACCCTTTCCTCAGGCTTTTCAAGAGGTAGCGCTTGGCTTTAGAAGGGCGTGCTAGGGTGACCATATGAAAAGGAGGACAGGGCTTCTGTATCTTTAACAGTAATGTAGAAAAAGGAATTTCAGCAGGTGTCAATTGAAGAGGGTGAAATTCTCTCTTCATCAACACAGTTAAAGCTGCAGAAGCCCTGCCCTCTTTTGTAACTGGCCAATCCACTATAGCTAGTGTAGCTTTAACTGTTGTGATGAAGAGGGAATTTCACCCACTTCAATTGACACCTGCTGAAATTCCCTTTTCAATACAACTGTTAAAGATACAGGAGCCCTGTCCTCCTTTTCATATGGTCACCCTAGCTAGGCAAGGCCTTCTGCGTGAGGTCTGTGCCGTCGCAGGGGCCTTTATGGCTGCCATTGTTGCAGGGGAGGGAAATGCACAATTTCGAAGGCTCCAGAAATAGTGCATTTCCATCTTTGCATCAGTGGTGGCCACCATTTATGCAGGGGGGTAAGAGCAATTTCAGCACGAAGGGGTGGGCAGATGCCAAGCACTCACCAGGGCAAATTGAGCCTTAGCAGAGGCTAGCACGGCCTGACAAGTGGGGTCAAACATGGGCATCAATGGGGTGAGCACCCACCTGCTGAGGTGCATGTGGGATGGGTTCACCCACCCCTAATCATGGCAGGGGAATACTAGGAATTGTAGGACTTTTTTGCCTGGCTAAATATTTATTTATTTATTTATTGCATTTCTACACTGCCCAACAGCCGAAGCTCTCTGGGCGGTTCACAAAATTAAGACCATTCAAAGTATAATACAACAGTATAAAACCATAATATAAAATACAATATAAAAACACAACCAAGATAAAATCAGCAGCAATGCAAAAATACAAGTTTAAAACAGCAAAGTTAAAATTAAGTTCTTCAACTGTAGTGAGAAAATAAAAAGGTCTTCGCCTGGTGCGAAAAAGAGTATAACGTAGGTGCCAGGCGGACCTCCTAAGGGAGCTCATTCCACAGCCAGGGTGCCACAGCAGAGAAGGCCCTCCTCCTGGTAGCCACATACATAGGATTGCACTCAAGGCTGTGTGGTTAGTGTGGTAGACTGTGAATAGGGGGACCCAGGTTCAAATCCCTTCTTCGCCATGAAGCTGAATGGATGACTTTAGGGTGATCGCTAACCAACCTGACAAGATTGTTATGAGGATAATATATAGGAAGTGGCGAGACCTTTGTATGCCACCCTGAGCTTCTTGGTGGAAAGTTTGGATATTCATGTAGTAATCAAACTTTATTTAATTTTGAAGGGTGTACAACCACTCAGACAATGGAGGGCCTAAAGGGGTTTTAAAAAATAAATTATTTTGATTCTCAAAGTGCCCCAAAGAAAGAGAAACAGGGGAAGAATAGGGGTGGGGAAAGGATTATTGTTATTCCCCATGTTGTTTAACATTGATATGAAACTAATGGGAGTGTTTGTCTGAATATGTGCACTAAGATGGTCACCATTATGCAGATGACACCCGACACCCAGCTCTATCTCGCCTTTTATATTTATTTATTATTTATTTATTAAATTTATATACTGCCCCATAGCCGAGTTTTGTAAACTCTGGGCAGTTTACAAAAGTTAAAAACAGTGGACATTAAAAAAGTATACAAAATTTAAAACCTTCAAATATGAGACAGTATAAAACAGTATCCATTTTAAACAACAACAGTTCTGGGGTCCATTAAAAAAACAAACAAAAAAACAAACTTAGCATATGTTGTTAAATGCTGTTAAATGCCCTGGAGAAGAGCAAGGTCTTGACCTGGTGCCAAAAAGATAACAATGTTGGCGCCCGGCGAGCCTCATCGAGGAGATCATTCCATAATTGGGGGTCCACCACTGAAAAGGCCCTCTCCCTTGTTGCCTTCCTCCGAGCTTCCCTCTGAGTAGGCACTCGGAGGAGGACCTTAGATGTTGAGCGCAGTGATTTCATCGAATCCAGGTGGGGCAGTAGCCCTCTTCAGGCATTCTTTCTGCCAGGTTGAATGAATGTTTGAGCAGAAGAGTGCTCCAGTTCTGCGCTTCTTCATAGTCTCACCCATTGTTCTGTACGTGTGGAGGGCAACCATCTGAATCAGGGTGCTTCCTGTATCCATGGGGGCTCTCCCCGCCATTAAGATCCCTGATTCTCCAGGGTTCTGAATTGTGCGGAAAACCCCCATGGATGCAGGCGGCTACCCTGTTCAAACTGTTGCCCCCCACACTTACAGGGTGATGAAATACAATGAGGAATTGGGGTAGGCGTGGAGTGCTCCCTCCCTTCACACGTTTACAGTGGAGGCTGGCCGCTCCGATGTCACTGGGGCAGTGAATCCACTCCAGATTTCAGTCAGAACCACACCTTGGAGAGCTTGTTCAGATTTCTGATTGAAACCTGGAGTGGATTCACTGCCCCACTGATATTGGAGCCACTGGCCTCCACTACATACTTAGCTTATTTGGATTTAGCATGCCTGAATAGGACTGGATGAAGGCCAATAATTGAGACTCAATACAGGCAAGACGGAGATACTGTTAATGGTGGATTGCCTTGTCTAGCTGAGTGGTTGCCCTCCCTGTGAGGCGTCTCGTTCTTAACAGGCGATATAAAAATGCAGCCACAAGCAAATAAATAGAAATCATTCCCATTTTAGCTCATCCGCTTTTCCTAGAAGTTGCCTCTTTATTGCACTTTATATTTTATTTGTATTGATTTGAACTTTTAAAAAATACTTTTGTTTTTACATCAAGATGTGCCCCATTGGCAGGATTGTAGTATTGTTATACATATTTCCACTGTTCACTTGTATCGCCAGTTGCCAAGCAATGCCTAACAAGAAATCAATCATAAGTACTAACTAAAGAAACCGCCCGGAAGGTCCTTCTCTCAGAGAGGTCCACATATGGGGATTTAACCTCAGCGCTGATGTAAGAGTTGCACACACGAAGAAGAGATACAAATTCGTACATGGTGTGATGTTAGAGAAGAGTTCCCACGGGCTGAAGACAAAGAAGCGTACTTAAGTGATCAAATGGACCAATAAGGTTTGAGTACTAACCTCACCAACTTAACCCATAAGCTGCCTTTGCACATGCGTGTTTACTATCTCAATAAATGTTTGATTGCACTAACAAGCACATATCAACATTACTAACCACATGGTAAATCACATGGACCAATGAATGTAAGCTGATGGTGTTGATAACATAAATGTATATAAACAACCCCTCCATGTTTGAGGGGCGTGACATTGTTTCTGCGTGAGCTGCAGTGTTCACCCTTAACTGCAGTTCAGTAAAATGAGAGAAACCCAAGAAGCCTCCGTCGTCTTTCTACCAAGTGTATACAAATCTGAACACTATGTTGCACTTGGTTCAAGCATATTTGTGTAACAGTATGGACCTTCTTTTTGGAAAGAGAAGAATGTTATCTAGCTGTGACTATCCTCTGAAAGTCTCTTTGCAGGCTCAAATTGCAACGTTTGATGTGCTGGCTTCCTGTGGAGTTGACATCAGACTAGGCAGAGGACTAGCAAAGGGTGAAATCTCTGGCATGAGTTGGCTGCAGAAGGTATTTGTGCCTCATCCTGTGCCCAGATAATATGAAAAGCAACATGTCAGGCAAGACCAGGGCCGGATCTACACTATTCCTTTAAAGCGCTTTATAACAGTTTTATAGCGCTTTAAGGCAGTAGTGTAGATCCAGCCCAGTATTTTTTAGATCTCTTTCCCTCAAGAAACCCTTTCCACATTTATTTGTCTGCAAACACATCCCTGTTTATTGCATGCGGGGAGCATCCTCTCAGGTTGTGCAGGGTGTGGGTGAGGCGTACTGGGTCTTCGAATAGCACTGCACAAATTGAAAATGTGCCTGTAAAACAGGGGTGGTCAGAAAGTAGATCTCCACAGGTTTGGGATTTCATCTCCCTGAAGCCCTTGCAACCATGGCCAGTGGTCAGGAATGCCGGGAGTTGAAGTCCGAAATATCTGAAGACCGCCTTTCTGTCCACCCTCGCTCTGGAATATACCCAGTGCTACTGGGATTGTGCCTTGTGAGGGAGATGGTTAATTAGGGTGACCAACTGTCAGGATTTCCCCGGATTTGTCCTGGTTTTTGTTCTTTCCATGGTGTCAGGGGGGATTTTCTATAATTTTCAATAATGTCCTGGAATGACACACCTTCCTCTTTAAGGCTGCCATTAGCATGGCAGGAGGGAATGACATGCTTTCTTGAGGCACATCATTCCCCCACCCCGAGCTCCAATTGAGGTCTTAAAGGGGAAAGTGGGTCATTCGTGGACATTATAGAAAAGGCCCCAATTGGAGTGGATGGTGGTGGTGCAGAATGAAATCCTTTCCCCTCCTCCACTCCAATCGGGTTCTTTAAGGTGGCAGGGGAATAACGTACTTTCTGCAGGACTCAGAAAGCTGCTTCTCCACACACACACTAGGTGTCCTCTTTTTTGGTTTCCCAAATATGGTCACCCTAGGTTAATCACAGACAAGCTTCCTTTCAGGAACCTTTAGCTTCCTCCACTTCCCATTGAGGAGTTTCTGAAGAGCTCCTGAGAAACTTGGAATACAGTTTGAAAACTGCTAATCTAGTTTAAACTTGACCATGCAATCACCTCAAGCCCAGCAGTCCTAAATCATTGATCGACTTGAATGAAGCAAGTTTGAGGCTTTGAAAAAAACCAGGCCCAGCATCAGGGTGCGACACCCTTGGGCACTTGCAAATTCTAGCAAATTCCGTCATTGACACTAACCTCTCCCCTCTTTAAAATATTTCCCACAGAGAAGTTCCAATTTGTGCCAAGCAGATGGGTGCAAGAGCTGCTATTTCAATTTCCCAGAATACCTCTCTGCCATGCTTCGCTGGGGGCACTGAGGGAATTTGAAATAGTGGCTCTCAGATACAGCTACCCAGTGCCAATCAGAGGGCTGCTGCTGTCCGTCGCTGCTGCTGTTGCCAGATAAACCCACCAGGGCCACCAGCATATGAGGTGTGGCACAAGAAGGCACTCTGTCAAGTTGGCCCTGGGAGAAAAATAATACTAAGCCTACACTGCCAGGCAGAGAGAGAGAGAGAGAGAGAGAGAGAGAGAGAGAGAGAGAGAGAGATTTTCTAGTTAAGACCCGCTAGGACTAAAAAAAGACCAATTCCTTCTGTAAGTAATCTGAATTAGAAATACCTAATTACAGGGAGATGTGTAATTACTCGCAGTGTACATCCCGAGGAGGAGTAAAGTGCACCTGTTTGCCGGTGTATAAAAATAACTGTTTTGTCTAGAAGAGTGATAATCGGGGGTGGAGGAGGAGGATGTAATCCCACTTGTAATTTGGTTAGCAAAGGATAAAGCTTACAAGTGCTAACACTTCATTTAGCAATCATCGGAGCCAAGCACTTGGCACTGGGTTCCAGTGAATTAACCACACACATGCACACACAAATTGTATGTTTTGTCCTAGGAAGGGATGAGTAAATCAGATAGCCCTGCAGCTGTAATTACAGTGGAGAGAGAGAGAGGTCAGTTAAGCTGGGGCAAAAGTTAAAATAGGCTGCGTACATTTTTTTTTTTAAAAAAAACAACAACCCCCAAACATGATTATATGATAAAACATTTAGAGAGCAAGCCTGTGGCACCTTAGACAGCATCTGCTGGGGGGCATAGGATAGTTTGCAATCTCATCTTGGACTCAGCATTTCTTTGCCTTGCATCTAGCTTGGAAACAACCAAGTGTCTGTCTCTCCAAGGTTGCAAAGGCGACCTTGGCAAGGAGGAAAAGGGGGTGGTTCTGTGGGTGGGAAGAGAAGAGGACGGGAGTCTTCCAAAGCTTCTTTCACTTTTCGTATGCAGAGACCTAGCTAGATGGGCAAAAATGCCCATCTAGCAAAATGCATAGTGGGAGAAGCACAAATGTGATGATCACTTCTGGGTTTCCCTTGCTCTGCATAGGAGGCACATCATTCTCCAAGTTCAGAGGTGAATGGGCAATCCAGTTAGGCAGGCAAACCTATGCATACCAGGGAGTAAGTTCTATTGTGAGTAGACATGGATAAGACTGCTGTATTAAACTGTTATAAAACTGACATATGTTTGCAGTGTAAATCCAACCTCTGGTGGGTTAAAGAAATCAATTCTAGCCAATACATGAACCGCGGAATGGTATTCCCTTCTAATTTAGTGCATTATTCCTGAATTGAAAATATGCTGCATCATGATTTAGCATTATTCCCAGAGGAATTCTTAGGGGAAAAGATCGTTGCCTCTTGTGAAAGTTCTTGTCAAACGGTATGGATTCTCTTATTGACAGCCTTGTTAAGGTAGAAAAAGAGCTCTGATTTGCACGTTTATGCTTGTACGGAAGCAAATGAGAGAAGCTCATAGTGACTGTAAAATATTTCATGAGAAGATATTAAAATGCACGACAGTAATTGGGGATCTAATGTTTATTTTTATTTTTTTTAAGACGTGACATGTAGGACAAGGTGATGCCGTGAGCTGATGGTTTGTCCTCTAATTTCAGACGAAATGGCTTGAAATCCTCTTTACTGTCTTGAGCAAAAAAAAGATGGTTGATGTAATCTTTGTCCTTGTTTGACCTCCAGATGATGGACGGTACGGATGTATGAGCATTTTGTGCTTGTTCACAAAACATGGGAACATAGTTCTTGGGAAATTTTTGCAATTTCCTGAGCTTGTGTTTGCATTCGCAAGTTTGCACTTGTGCAAATACGCATTTTCACACTTTGGCCTGGGGTGGGGTGGGGGAATGCACATTTCCGGTCAGGAAAAATGCATTAAAAATCAAAGACGTGGGAGATAAGTGGTCACTTGGGCAATTTACTGTCTCTCAGCCTCACTTTCCTGTTTGTAAGATAGGAACAGTAGTAGCTGAAGTCCACACAGAGCTCTTCGGAACTTAGAAAGTTGCCTTATACTGAGTTAGACCATTGGCCTATCTTCCACGGTGTTGTCAACACTGACTGGCAGTGACTCTTTAGGATTTTAGGCAGGAGTTTTTTTCAGCCTTTCCAGTAGTTGCCGGGAATTGAACTTGGGACCTTCTGCAGGTAAAACATGTGCTCCATCACTGAGCTACAGCCTCTCGGCTTGGCAAAGGCAGAATGAGACAATGAGGATAAAGCACACACTTCGTAGAATGTTAAGTGCTGTGATCCAGGATCTGCCTTCTGTTGACACTCATGTAAGGTGCATCTTCCGAATTTTCAGGGATTCCCCCCTCCCCCGCAGTAGCTCATCCCATTCAGCAGGGTCCACTAACCGTCTGTGTAGCCTGCTCTGGTGGCCGTAGGGGCTACTGCAGACAGGGCCGGGCAAAACTGGTAATAGGCCCGGGCCAGATAGGAAATGTAGGCCCCATTTCAAACTGCTCAATGAGTATTTTTTAATCAGTTCTAAATACATATGAACAGAACGATTTATAGAAAAGGTAAAGCACTTTTATTCAAGATGTGTATAAGACATCACTTCTTCACATTCAGAAATGCTTTATGTGCTTTTCTTTGGGCAAATTCATCATCAACAACAGAAAAATCAAGCAACTTTGCCCAGGAGGACTCGGAGTACGCCCCCTCAAAATCATAGGCCCATGCCAACTGCCCCCACTGCCCCCCGCCCTCTGCCCAGCCCTGACTGCAGAGAGGAAGCAAGGGAGTCTGCTTCTACCAGCCCAGTTGCACACACCAAATTTAGATCCAACCCAGTATGTTTTTTCTTTTGAATGGCAATGGAAGGCAATCACAACCAAGCTATTTTGTATTTCTGCCATTGGTGCTATTTTCATCTTTGAACAGAGAACATGTTTTATAAACATTGCTCAACTGGGGGGAATTGTAGATAAAGACTTCACATGAAAGGTCCAATTTCTGGAGTAAGGAACGGGAAGGTCCTAGAACACATCTCCCTTGCCTTCTCATAGGAACATAGGAAACTGGCATATATAGTCATGATGGCCTCCGATTCTGGATGGCCTTAAAAGGAGGTTAGACAAATTATTGGAGGAGAAGGCTATCAATGGCTACTAGGCATAATGGCCATATGCTACTTCCAGTATCAATGGAGGTATACCTATACATGTACTCCTATGCTGGGAAACATGGGCAGGGGGGCACGGTGGCACTCTTGTCCTGCTAATGGTTTCCCTATTCTGTGTGAACAGAAAGCTGGACTAGATGGACCCTTGGTCTGATCCAGCAGGGCTCTTCTTACATTCTTATATGGAGTCAGCCCATCAAGCTGACTCAGTATTGTCTATTTCTCCAGGGTTCCGGTCATTCTCAGCCATACCTGCAGAACCTTTTGCATGGAAAGCTAATGCTCTACCCCTGAGCTCCGTCCCTTCTGCTAAGGTGTACCCCCCCCCCCACAAGCACTTCTTCTTTCTCCATGTCTCTGCTTCTCCTTCACCTGCCCTTCATCAGCCATCGTATGTCAAACACATCCCAGATTCCTTTCCCCCACACCTTCCAATTTGGCTTTGTATTGGCTGGTGTCAAAATTCTGCCCGAGGATTATGCTCTCAGTGTCAAAGGGTGGGGTGGAGGGACGGAGTTGCTACCAACCAATGGCTTGAAGTGGAAGTTGAAGAAAATGTGGAGGCCTTTCTCAGGTAAAGCATCTGTTGGAATTTTCAGTGGAAGTTAAGCTGGGGTTAAGATTTGCAACCTTTCTTGGATGGGGAAGGGGATTTTTCAGCCTAACATTTAAGCTGGTATTTAACTGGAAGAAATTCAAGGAAAATTTGAAGTGGTATATTTTGTTTTAAGAAAATAAAAATAGGTAAGGGTTTTGAAGGATCTTAGAAGAATTTCAATAAGATTAGCAGATTTCCTTAGTTGTTGTTGATGGCCGTGATACTGTTTCATTCACTTGATTCCATTGATATATTTTCTCTGCCAATCACGGGATGCTGGCAAGGAGGATTGTGTGATGGGAGGTCTCTTTGGATGTCCAGATGGAAGCTGCCTGACCTTTAACCTGGGAAAGCATTTGCCCTCAGCCCTGCATTAATGGGGACCGCAAAGGGCTGGTCCATCCACTTACCTGAGCTGTAGGCAGACCTGGCACTAGTAAGTTGTATTCTCAGGTAGCTGCTGCTGCTGAGGGCCTGCCACTGTTGGCACTGCTGTCCTGTGCCCACATTTTTGGTGTTCTAACAAGTGCTGGCCAACTGTTATTGTAATTGTACATAATGTTCCAGTACGATAGTACATCACTCTGTGGCATTGTGGGTAATTACACAGGACCATGGTTATAGCTACTACTATTACTATTGCTGCTGACACCCTTCCATACCCAGTCAATTTGCCTACCAACATGGCGGCAATGAGATGGAGACACCAGAGGATTCCATTCCAAAATCCTGTTCAAACTTGGAGCAGGCCCTAGCTGCAGCTATTTAATTTGAGTTTCTCTCAGTTTCTTATTTCCAGTCTTAAGTTTGATTCATCCTGAATCATTGTTGAAACATTTTTTGTTTTTTTTAAAAAAAGTTTGCATGGAAATTCGTTTGCATTTTTTTGGTGTGCACTTCTCCAAATACACATATTTTTGTGTGCAATTTTGCCTAATATACATGCGTTCGTTTGCTTTTTGCAAGTAATTTCCGTCATCTAATGCATTCTAACATTACTGTCGCAAACACCTTTTTGAAGGCACGTTTCCCTAATAAATGCATTTTTGTAGGCATCTCTCCATTGGAGAGCTGCATTGCAATATTAGGAGATGTCTGAATTTCGAAGCATAACTGAAGTTTGGTTCATGCATTCATTCTAAAGTGCAATTTTGAACTGGATATATTTCTGCCCCATCCCTAATCGAAAAGTATTCAAGAATTATATCCACTTCCCAACATCTAAGCCAGCCTTCCTCAACCTGGGGCACTCCAGATGTGTTGGACTGATGCAGTCCAACACATCTGGAGCGCCCCAGGTTGAGGAAGGCTGAATTCTAAGCCATTCGATTGGGCCCAAAGAGCAGAACTACTTTCGTGAAACTTTGATGGTGTGTGCTAATTTCCGCATCGTTTTAGGTTCACTAATCACTTGCTATGACAAGTCTGACATAGCAGAGCACATAAAACCTGGGATCACTGTTTTCCCTGTTGTCCCACAGTCCTATTTTTAGTCTGGTGCCACATACTTTATATTAATTACTTCTGACAAAATGCAATGGATGGACTTCTTATTCTTTTGCCATTCACATGCAATCCCAGCGAGTGCCTGTATTTCATTCTCTACTGAGCTCCATTGCAGAAGGAAGCAACTCCTCATCTGCTCCCTACTCATTTTTATTTTATAGGCTGCCTAGCAGATGAGGTGAGTTGGATATAAGAGAGCAGCCAAAAGCAGGGTCTCCTAAGGTTGCTGAGCCCATAGCTTTGCTGTCTGCAAGCCTGCTTTATAAACACAATGGTTGATATCTTGATTATTTATTTATTTACAATATTTATATCCCAGTCCATATCTAAAATAGATTCCAGAAAGGGCTGGTGCCAGACTATTTTGCGCCCTAGGCAGGTGAGCTGCTTTCACCCATCCACCCCCAGCGTCCCCACCCCACCCCCACCCCAGTGTACCTGGGTGTGGGGTGCCATCTCGCCCGCCCAGCCTAAGTGAAGCCAGGACACTGGGGTGGGAGGAAGGCTGACCGGCTTCAGAAAGGTGCGCCCGGAAGCCGCTCTCCCAGACCGGCTTCCGAAACCGCCCGCCCACTCCCCCACCCCAGCGTCCAGGCTTCGAAGCCAGTGCCCAGCTGGAAGCCTGGAGAAGAGAATGTTTAGCCTGGAGAAGAGAAGATTGAGGGGAGACATGATAGCACTCTTCAAATACTTAAAAGGTTGTCACACAGAGGAGGGCCAGGATCTCTTCTCGATCCTCCCAGAGTGCAGGACACGGAATAACGGGCTCAAGTTAAAGGAAGCCAGATTCCAGCTGGACATCAGGAAAAACTTCCTGACTGTTAGAGCAGTGCGACGGTGGAATCAGCTACCTAGGGAGGTTGTGGGCTCTCCCACACTAGAGGCCTTCAAGAGGCAGCTGGACAACCATCTGTCAGGGATGCTTTAGGGTGGATTCCTGCATTGAGCAGGGGGTTGGACTCGATGGCCTTGTAGGCCCCTTCCAACTCTGCTATTCTATGATTCTATGATAAGCCGCTCCTGGCTTCTAAGCCAGGACATGGTGGGGGGCGGGGGCGGGAGGCTGGCTGACTTCAGAAAGGTGCGCCTGGAAGCCGCTCTCTCAGAGCGGCTTCCAGATGGGCGTGCCATTCTGAAGCCGCCCGCCCACTCCCCCACCCCAGCATCCTGGCTTCGAAGCCAGCGCCCGGCCAGGATGCTGGGGTGGTGGGGTGGGCAGATGGCTTTGGAATGGCGCACCCGGAAGCCGCCCTCTCAGAGACACTGTGGGAGAGCGGCTTCCGGGCGCACTGTTTGGCACCCCCCTTACCTTGGCGCTCTAGGCTGCCACCTGAGCTGCCTCTATGGCAGTGCCAGCCCAGATTCCGGAGTGATGAACGTTGGAATAAAACAGTAAAACAATAAAAAGATTAAAATGGAAGATTGAAATTGCTCAATTTAAAGCAGGATGCCAATAAAAATGGTGGCTGGTCAGTTGAGGAATTCTTTCTGGAAAAGAGCTGTTTTCAGGAGGTGCCTGTGTGGCTGGATGGGGAATGCTGGGAGTTATAGGACTTTTTCCTCTCTAAACATGTGCAGGAGTGGGCCCTAAAGTACTCCCATTTTAAGTCAGGCATGCCCTTGAGTTAGGGCTTGCAAATACACCCCTCCATCATTAGAGGCTAGAGACCCAGGGAATTGAAATCCATGATTTGAAGGAACGCCTCCTCCCATATGTACCTGCCTGGACCTTAAGATCATCCACACAGGCCCTTCTCCATGAGCCCCTGCCAAAGGAAGTGAGGCAGATGGCTACTAGGAGGAAGGCCTTCTTTGCTGTGGCACCCCGGCTGTGGAACGAGCTCCCCAGAGAGGTTCGCCTGGTGCCTACACTGTACTCCTTTCGTCGCCAGCTGAAGACTTTTTTATTTTCTCAGTATTTTAACACCTAATTTAACTTAAATTTAAACGTTTTAATTCCGTATTTTAACCTATGTCAATTTTTGCTGTGTGGTTTTATCCTGGTTGTGCTTTTTTATATTGTATTTTGTATTTGCGTTTTTAGATTGTTGGTTGTTTTTATGCTCTTCATGGTTTTAATTTTTGTGAACCACCCAGAGAGCTTTGTCTATTGGGCGGTATAAAAATGTAATAAATAAATAAATAAATAAATAAATGATTGCTAGCTGTGAAAGCAGCCTGGCTGACGGAGACCAACAGACTCGCCATAGAGGAACTCCTTGGCTGAAGTGCGCAGCATCATAGCTATTTTATTTATTTTATTTTATTTACTGCATTTTTATACCGCCCAATAGCTGAAGCTGTCTGGGCGGTTTACAAAAATTAAATCCATAAAAACCATTCAAAATATAAAACAAACAATATAAAAGCATAGTATAAAATGCAATATAAAAACACAGCCAGGATAACTACGAGCGGGCAATGCAGAAATTAATACAGATTTTAAAATACGAATTTTAAACAGCAAAGTTAAAATTAAGTTGATAGACTGTTTAGGGTGACCAACTGTCAGGATTTCCCCGGATTTGTCCTGATTTTTGTTCTTTCCATGGTGTCAGGGGGGATTTTCTATAATTTTCAATAATGTCCCGGAATGACACACCTTCCCCTTTAAGGCTGCCATTAGCATGGCAGGAGGGAATGACATGCTTTCTTGAGGCACATCATTCCTCCACCCCGAGCTCCAATTGAGGTCTTAAAGGGGAAAGTCGGTCATTCGTGGACATTATAGAAAAGGCCCCAATTGGAGTGGATGGTGGTGGTACAGAATGAAATCCTTTCCCCTCCTCCACTCCAATCGGGTTCTTTAAGGTGGCAGGGGAATAACATACTTTCTGCAGGACTCAGAAAGCTGCTTCCCCCCCCCACACACACTAGGTGTCCTCATTTTTGGTTTCCCAAATATGGTCACCCTAAGACTGTTAAAATGCTGAGAAAATAAAAAGGTTTTCACCTGGCGTCTAAAAGAGTATAATGTAGGGGCCAGGAGAACCTCTCTAGCGGATTCCCCACTAAGGAGGGATACAAATGGTCCATCCAACTGCACGAATTGAGTGGTCCGAAGCCAGATCAAGAGTTGGAATGGTCACGCGTCCAAACTGATTTATTAGCTGAGAAAGCCGCTGCTTGTTCTTCTGTGCTCTCAAATCAGTTTTAGTACATGGACTTGAGCATTTATTTATTTATTTATTGCAATTTTTATACCGCCCAATAGCCGAAGCTCCCTGGGCGGTTCACAAAAATTAAAACCATTCAAAGTATAAAACAAACAGTATAAAAACATGATACAAAATGCAATATAAATGCACAGCCAGGATAAAATCAGCAGCGGTGCAGAAATACAAATTTAAAACAGCAAAGTTAAAAATAAATTTATAAACTGTTAAAATGCTGAGAGAATAAAAAGGTCTTCAAAGAATATAGTGTAGGTGCCAGGCGAACCTCCTTAGGGAGCTCATTCCACATCCGGGGTGCCACAGCAGAGAAGGCTCTCCTCCTGGAAGCCACCTGCCTCACTTCCTTTGGCAGGGGCTCGCGGAGAAGGACCCCTGAGGATGACCTTAGGGTCCGGGCAGGTACATATGGGAGGAGGCGTTCCTTCAGCTAGCCTGGCCCCAAGCCGTTTATAATAGGGCAGGACAACCCAATGGAATACAACACATTGGGATGGGTGGGTTGAAAATCCCCCTTGGACCCCCTTCAGTTGCCCACCCCTGATTTATAAGAACCATGTGATTCCACTTCACACATTGAGTGCATGTGCAAAAATTCATCGACATCTCTCACCCCTCCCGCTAATCCAGAAAACAGTGTGGGGGGGAAAACCCTGGCGAAGTGGTCTGTGGGTTCAATAGTTTAGATTCAGGAAGGAAAAAAAACTGAGCTGATCAAGAGTTACAAGTCTGAGATGGCTTCTGGTCGCAGACAGTGCTTGGATATATTATCCCAGGGAGAGCTCGACAGAGAGGAATGTTTTTACCGTATATCTCAGAGTCCGTAGCTACTGCTGTGAAGACCCCCCGGCCAGAAATCATCTAGTAGCTCTGACCTCTCCAGGGTGCCAAAGCAGACTTGTGTGTGTAATACGAGCTTTTTTTTTTCTTTTGTCTTCTTTTAATTGTAGAATCCACCTTGTCCTATGTTAGGCAGCTGGAAGCAAGAGTAAGACAGCTGGAGGAGGAAAATCGCATGCTGCCCCAGGTGGGTGATTTCTATTGCTGGGCACCCTAGCTTGTAGCTCAGGTCCATAGGTAGATGACTGGCACAGACTCAAGCCTGAGTATACCTCACTGTGTTGGGTATCGAAGCCCGGGTTGAGCTTGAGTGAATCTGAGTGGCTTTTATGGATGGGTAGCAAATTCCATGATCACAAGGGTTCTTTGTGGGGGTTAGCATCAGAAAACTCAAGTCAGCAGGGAGCAAACCAGTAGCCCGGTTAGGAGCAAGAGGGGAGCCGTGTAGCTCAAGGAGACAAATGGTCACACTCCGGAAGATGCAACGAGGGCGAGGAAGGGTGGAGCACAGGAGTTCAGTCTGCCGGGGTTCAAGTTCCCCAGACTGGTGAGCAGGATCCACAGCTCACGCCAGGTAGAGTTCCGTTGGCTCTCCAGGTCACCTGCCCAGGTGCTGTGTCAGGTGGTGGGACTTGCCAGCCCACCTGTGTGGTGTCTGTGGGTAGCAGAGCTGATCATGCAATTCCTTCTGCAGATGAAGGTCCTGGCTTCCAGGAGTCTTTAATTTGGTGTGCTGTCGCTCTTTCTAAAAGCAAGCCCAGATGACGAGCTCCAAGAGAAATGAAGCTAAGCAAGAGGGACGTATCGGAATACTCAGGGGAACCTCAGAGTTTGCAGAAGTACAATTTAAAAAGATTTTTTTTGAAGAGGTCACTCCCAGACCAAACCCCCTACCCCACAAACAACCAAAATGAGGATTGGACACGCTTCCTAGCTGCAGAGTTTTGCGTGTCTGTTGTAAATGAAAAGCGGAATGGGCTGGAGAGAAGAGTGAAATAGAAACAAAGAGAAAGAGACAAAGGTTGGCTGTAACCCTGGGCAGCAGCACGCGTATGAGATGAGAATATCATGCAACAGTTTTGCTGCAGGTCCCGCTTGTTAAGATCTATGCTTGATCCTGATCTGCTTTTCATTGGGCTTTTCTAATAGTTAAGAATAGATGGACATCTCAATCTCACACCTGCCGAGATCATCAGTTTTTTTTTTTTAGGTGAAGCTCATTCCATTCAGTTTCTGCACAAGCTTGTGTTGTTGTTTTTAAAAAGAAATCTGTGCAGAAAGTTGTGCACTTTTTTTGTTTTTTTGTAATGTACACATCAACGTTCACATTTTCTGAACGCATGTATTTTTCAACTTACCCATTTTTGATGCAGGTAGCCGGTGACTGAAGCGGGCTTGTGTGCATTTTGGAAATGTTCACGGCACATTTTTCAAACATGCGCGTGTTGTCAAAAGCATTGTTTTGTTTTGCGGAACGCATCACAAGCTCACATTGCAAGGTAGCAACGTGGGTAAAAGGAGCCATTTGTATCAAGGTCTCTGGGGGAGGGAGAAATTGGTGGTGGTGGTGGTGGAGGAGGGGAAATTTGGCAGTTGGGGCCAAGGGTACCAATGGGGGGCTGCTGCTATGGCATGGGGCAGCACAGGATGGTTCATCCTGAGTTAGACAGACCTGCAAAGGTGTGAGATGCTATAATTTTAGTAGGGTGCCAAGCTGGGAGTTGTAGGACTTCTAATCTTTCTCAACGTGCATGGGATTGCGTCTGTAGACTTTCTATTTGCTTCAGGACATCTTGCGTTTCGTTTGAGTGTCCCTGTATTGCGGAAGCAGCCCAGTTGAGAGGACTGTGTAGTTGGCAACATCTGATCTGCAATCAGGCTTTGTGTGCCAAAATAGTACACTCAGGCACAGGCTTATAGGGTGTGTGCTGTTTCCATCCATGTCATTTCCCTCAATTCTATGTGAGTACACCAGTGGAAGTGGTCAGTTACGAGTTAATCTTGCTAGTAATCCCAACAGATCCTTGATGTATATATACAGCAGCATTCTCTTATCTTGTGCCCTCCCATCATTCCCAATAAGCCTGCTTAGTGTGACCAGATACAAAAGAGGGCTGGGGTCCTACAGCTTGAATTGTTGTGACAAAGAGGGAATTTCTCCAGGTGCTGCATGCAGACGAATGACACCTGTTGAAATTCCCTTTTCCATACAACTGGTAAAGGTACGGGAGCCCAGTCCTCCTTTCCCTATGGTCAACTTGTGTACAGTCTTTTACCCCCACCTAGGTGCCTGTGATGACATCATGATTAGCAACTACACAAGCCATGTCCGCGGCTCCTATGCGCGTCGAAGAATGCACATATTTCCTTACCTGTGTAGAGTCACTGCAAAGAGGACATCAAGTGAATGTATACGGGACGGGGTGGGGTTTCTTTTTCTCAAGATAAATATGAAATTGGGGCAAGAAAAGTCTCTTTCAATCGCATCTCTCACCAGTTTGCAGGCTACACTGGGCTTGTTTTTATCTCCAAATCTATGTTTTTAGAAAACCAAAACCGATGCAATTGACTAAAACCTCCCATTATGGCAATCAACTGCTTTCCCCTTTTAATTCCTCATTAATGGGCATTGTTGAGTGCTTCCTCTTGGGTGGTGAATATTAAATTCTTTCTCATACTTTATCTCTGTCCCCCCCCCCGCCCCCCAAGTGTTGATACTTTGCTAGTAAGATCTCACTGGAGGCTCAAACCTGGGTTGCAGAATGAATATTTGATTACAAACAGCTTTCATGAATTTATCTTCCTCCTCCTCCTCCCTCTCCCACCCCAGTCACTTTCTACAGAAAGTTTTAGATGCTTCAGAATATATTTCAAAGTATCGATATAATTGACGGCTCCATTCTAGAAATTCAGTTTCAGTTGTCACAGCACATATAATTAGCACTGTTCCAGAGCTTTCAGTTTTAAGTTTTTCAGAGTTTTCAGAGGAATTGGGGGGCTGGGGTGAGCATAAGTGGGAGAAGAAACAGTGGTGAATGTTTTAAAATGTTCAGAGCTAGAGGTATTACCCAGTAAAAGCGGAGGCAACAGTGTCTCTCTGTTTATTTATTTTTTACACTTCTCTTTCTTTTACGTGAAATTTCTGTTCTCTCATAATGTGTCAGTTGTAATGATGCTATGTTATAATGTAGTGTTATTCTAGGCACATTGTTGGGGAAAAGAAGGTGACGCCCACCCACCTACTCCTGTTCTAGAACTCCTTGAGAAGAGTTGATTTCCCAAGGTTATCACTCGGAGGTAGCTACCTCTGAATTCTGAGCTGGGTAAGAGTTAGCAATCTCCATTTGAACTGATAAGGGAAAATAAAAGCTCTTCTCTGAGGCATTGCAGGAAATTTAAATGGTGGCTCCAAGTTGCTAGGCATTCAACTTCAGTGGTATTTTTTGTTGGGTGCTAACTCCAGCCCTGGTCACAAGCCACATCATGCGTGTGGTGAGAAGGTGCCCAAGTTGACAAACTGCTCCAGCACATCTATAGTAGGGGTCCCCAACATGGTTCCCACAGGGGCCATGGCACCTGCAGAGACCTTCAGCACCCTCTTCAAAATCATATTTTTATTAAGAAAAAACTTGAAAAATCAGAAGGTGCCAAGTTCTCCATCCTGAATCTGCCACTGATCAAGAAAAGAAAAAAGGTGCTTATTTGCCCCACCTGACCTTCTTCCATCCCACCTAATCTTCTTCCATCCTTGCAGATGTTTCTCTCTGTCTCTGCACTCCCAGCCTCTAGCCTTGCTGTTTTTCTCCATTCAACCCTTTCTCCACTATCTCTTTCTCTCCCCCCTCTTTCCTAGCCCTTAGCTTTGCTCTTTTTCTCCCACTCCCAGGCTCCAGCCTAGCTATTTCTGTCCCTCCCACAACCTTACCTCACTGTTTCTCCCCCACCCCATAATCCTGCCCTCTCCCCTCTCCCCCTCCCTCCCAGCCTCTAGCCTTGCTACCCACCCCCATGTCTTTTGACTAGCCAGGCCCCAGCACCAGCAATTATGTGACTAGCTACATCCTCCACGAGAGCTATTTTGTGGCAGTACCCACAGCTGTTTCTCAAATTCCCAAATATGCCCACAGGTCCCCAAAAAGATGAGGACTCCCTGGTCTATAGCATAGTTCTGAATGTGTGAACCAGCACAGAAAATTGCACAGTTCTGTGTGACGCAGCTGAGACATAGCTTCAGGTTTCACGGACCAGGCTGTGACTTATAAACATTTAATGCTTCCAACTGGTGCAAGACTGGATAGGATCCAAGCTCCTTCTGAATCTGTGACCGTAGATGGAAGTTTTAAAGCAAGAACACCCACCCACCCCCCATTCCCAAGATCTGCAGCAGGCTGCTGGATCCTTCTCCCACAGATCATGTCACCATGAATTGGCTGGCTGCACAAAGGCATGTGTATCATCATTTTATGGCAGTGCTTACCCATGCGCAAAGCTGCGTGTAAATATAATCAGGAAGTCTGGGAAACAGTGTGACATGTATTCAGGGAGGCTAGCGGCCTGGCAAATTGCATCTTGAAAATGTCTTGTGTGACATCATGTAGTTTCTCTGGAACCATCGGTATCTCAGGCTTGGTACCCATCTTCTGTTTTGGTATGACTTTGGCAAGTCATTGCAAGTTAATCTCTCTCTCTCTCTCTCTCTCTCTCTCTCTCTCTCTCTCTCTTCATTTTTAACTTTGTGCCTTGTCGGTTGCATCAAAATTTCCTAAGAATCACGTTTGAGAGGCCATGCGTGAGCCAGATGTGAATCTATATTGCATTTTGGTTTCGGCAGTGATGCCTCTGACATGACTGTCTGAACTGATGGGATGGCAGAGCGTGGAATATTCCTGAACAAGGGGCAAGCCCTCATGGCAGCCTTTGGTAAAAGTGCCCACAACACTGTCTCAAAACTGCAAATGTGCCTATTGAACCAATAAAGTTAGGGATCCCTACCCTAGATCAAATAGCTCCTAGAAACGCTTACATCAATTCTGTCAGTGCCAACAAGCCAAAAGGACATGTACCACTGCTGAATAAACACACGCTGGCAGAACAGAGATGGGCATGAATTTATGCGCAATGCAAATCTATGTGTGTGTACTCAGAAATAAGTCCTATGCTTGCCGCAGGGCTGACTTCCTGGTAAGCATGCACAGGATTGTGAATACTTTCTTCATTCAATAGACCAGGCAAATTCATGTTTGCTCTTCTCTGACGATGCAGTCAATGCGCTAAGATCAACTTTTTGTGTATGAAACTGCTTCTGGTTTTTTTGTTTTTAATAGAGTGAAAGCCAGAAACCTGTTAGAAATAATATATAGATACTTAAAAATCCAGTCCTGTGCCTTAACGTGTCACCTTTTAATAGAACAATAAGCCAGGGAAAACTATTGCCAGGACAACAGTATCTAAATGAAACAGAAGGATTCCACCTTTGTTACTAGAAGTATACAAGCATATGTACAAGAGCTGGAAGAACTGAATTTTCAACTTCCATGGCAACGCGGCAGAAGCTGGACAAAGAAGAGGCAGTGGCGTATTGTGCTTATGCAGGGGTTGGGCCATGAATCAAAAACGCCGGCGGGGTGGAGAGTAGGGAATGGTATCTTTGGGGATGATACTTTAAGCGGTTGAGTCAATGACCGTGGAAATATATTTCAGCATTACACTTGAGAAGGGCAAGTTATTGTATATCCTACTTCATTCTGTTTCTCTTCATTGGTACTGGAATAGAAATTGGCTTCCAGGCAGTCCCCAGAGAACACAAAGATACATAGGTGAGGAGATCTATTTGTATACATTGGAGTCTTCTTTGGATACAGTGAAAAAAAATAGCTATTTGTCAACTTTACTAATATCAGCCTTCCCCAGATGGGGCAACCTCCAGATATTTTGTACTACAACTCCCAGCGTACTGGTTGGGGATGCTGGGAATTGTAGTCTAACAAATCTGGAGGGTAGCAAGTTCGTGAGGGCTGAACTACATGTTGTCAGGAATAGAAGAACCAACTTGCTGGATCCATGGCCAGCATCCTGCTCCTAACAGCACCCAGCCAGCCAGAGAACGCTTTGTTGTCTTGTTTATTATGCTGCTCAATGCATCATAAATCAGCCCAGTGGAGGCTGGTGGCTCTGATTTCGGTGGGGCTGTAAATCTATCCAGGATTTCAGTCAGAACAAGCCAGAACTCTAAAGGACTCCAAAATAGGTTCAGCATCTTGGATAGCTCCTGGCTGGTTCTGACCGAAACCCGGAATGGATTGACAGCTCAGTCGAAATCGGTGCCGCCATCCCCCAGTTGCCACGGAACGTGGGTGGGAGCATGCTGTTGCACCATCTCCTGCTTTGTTGGCCCCTGGCCGATGGCTGGTTGGCCACTGTGTGAACAGAGTGCTGGACTAGATGGACTCTTGGTCTGATCCAGCAGGGCTCTTCTTAGGTTCTTATGCATCAGCCTTCCCCAAGGTGGTGCCCTCCTGTGTGATCAGGTTTCTACATCATGTGGGAAGCCAACTGGCACAGAACAGAATCCCAACTTCAGACCTTCCCGTGGCAGTGTGTGGAGCGGGCTCAGCGAAAACGGCCCTGCACTTCCCCTCACACAGTGGAGGCAAGATGTTTAGTGAACTTCTTTCAGCCCAAAGGCTGAATTCCAGTTTTGGAGAAACTCTTGGGGCACTGCATACCAGTGGTGGGCGGAGCTAAAGGCAAAAAGGGGTGGGGCCAAAATACCAAAAATTCCATCATAGGCATGTCAACCTTTTAAAATAGTAGGAAAGCTCAGAAACTACAAAAGAATTGAGGGGTGAAGTGGGGCCCCTCTGGGGATGTGTGGAAGGGGGAACGGCCTTCTGGGGACTCCAGAGTGACAGATTCGGTCCCCAGGAGGGTTTGATGATGTTCATCTCCTTTGGACTTGGGCTTCATGGAGGGGGATGTAATAGCACTCTTCAAATATCTGAAGAGCTCTCCAAGAGAACATGGGAAAGGTTTGCTCTCCGCCTTGTCAGAGGGCAGGTCGAGAGCTAACAGGCTTAATTTTCAGGAGGGTGGATTTCGGTTGAACATTAGGAGGAATGTCTTGATGCAGAGAGCAGTGTAGAAATGGAACCCGGGACTTAGATGGGTATTGGGCTCTCCCTCGAGCAGAGGCTGGACAGCCATCTCTTGGGGATTCCCTAGCTCTGGATTTTCTGGGTCAAGCAGGGAGTTGTACTGAATGGTCAATCCAGTGGAATTTTAGGATGTTTTTAGAATGTTTTTAGGATGTTTTAACAATGTATACTATGTTTTAACTCAGTTTTATGTATTTTATATTTACTGTTGTTCCCCACCTCAATCAAAATGGAGAGGTGGGTAAGAAATATTATTATTATTATTATTATTATTATTATTATTATTATTATTATTATTCTTATTCTACCAGCCCCCTTTAACTCTGCCATTCTAAGGGACATTTGAATAGCAGACACTTCTCTCAATTCTTCAGTGCTTGACTGTCCTGCTTGTTGCAGGGCATATTGCCTCCCTTTGGGCCATTACAAAAGTGAAGGAGACATGAAGAGGGCTTCCAAGTTGTCTCCCTTCTAGGTCCTGACCATATCCAGGCTTGCTTCGCTTCAACAGAGTTGCTGCCTCATGTACCTCTAAGCTATGCATGTGTTTATATCATACATTATACTTGGTGTCTGTGTCTCAGAAGTACCTGAAATGTTCCATCTTTAGGTGTTAGTATTTGCTTTGAGAGTGAAAATGGTAAGGGATGGGGACAGAGTTAGTAAATAAAAAGAGAACAAACTCTCTATGGTGTGTTTATAGGACTGCAACAAATGATGACTGGAACCCCTTTCTACATCTGGGTGGAAAGGCTGATGGGGCAAGACCCCTGAGGGTTTGCTTTACTCTGTAATCCTGAACAAAACCTCAATTCTTAAGTTAGAGAATCTCTTTCTATGCTGTGATGCCACACACCACCTGCCCTGCCATTTAGTTCTCTTCTAAATGACCTTCACAGTTGAAAAGGCATTGGTTGAACAGCATGAGGTGGAGGCCTAAGAGGAGAATGACAACTTGCAATATAAAAAAACCCCACTTCAAGTGTATCTAGGGTGATCATATGACAAGGAGGACAGGTTCCTGTATCTTTAACAGTTGTATAGAAAGCAGATGTGATTTGTCTGCATGCAGCACCTGGTGAAATGCCCTCTTCATCACAACAGTTCAAGCTGCAGGACAGCCTTTCTCAACCTGGGGCGCTCCAGATGTGTTGGACTGCATCTCCCAGAATGCCCCAGCCAGCCAACAGTTAAAGGTGTAGGAGCTATACTAGAGTGACCAGATTTAAAAGAAGGCAGGGCACCTGCAGCTTTAACTGTGGTGATGAAGAGGAAATTTCACCAGGTTCTCCATATATACAAATGAAACCTCCTAAAATGTACTTTTCAATACAACTGTTAAAGATACAGGAGCCTTGTCCTCCTTTTCATATGGTCACCTTAGCCCTGCCCTCTTTTGGATCTGGTCACTTTAGTATAGCTCCTGCAGCTTTAACTGCTGTGATGATGAGGGAATTTCACCAGGTTCTCCATATATACAAATAACCCCTGCTGAAATTCCCTTTTTAATGCAACTGTTAAAGATACAGGAGCCCTGTCCTCCTTTTCATATGGTCACCCTACTATATACTACAGTGACCAGATACAAAAGAGGGCAGGGCTCTCTGCTGACACCTGCTGAAATTCCCTTTTCTATGCAACTGTTAAAAGTACAGGAGCCCTGTCCTTCTTTCAGTATAGTCACCCTAAGTTTATCTGATTTATGTGCCCCCAGTTATTTCAGTAGTGCTTGTGTGAGAAGACTTTTGAGTATGTTGCGCTCTCTATAGCTAAAAATGAGGCATTATTTAACACAGTTGTGCCTTGTTATCTGTAATGTTGGAGCCTTCTGATGGATGAGTCATTGATTTAGTCTCAGGCAAGGAAGTTCCCAAGGCTTGCCTGTTTTGTTCATTGTGGTTGTCTGCTCTTAATTTCCCTTTCACCTTTTCTATAATGCTTTTTCTTTCTGTTTTGCCTTTCCATTCCCCCTGCCCTGTCTGTAGGTGTTCTTTTTTTAAAAAACAACAACAACCCCAACAACGCAAAATTCCCTGTGTGTGTTAAACAGTCTCTTTGCTGCCCTTTCTCACTCCTGGAGGGCTAAGGTGCAATATAACATTGCTAACTCTCAGGCACACATTATTTTATTTTTCAACACCTCCAGCACGTTCCGTTTCTCTCTTCTGTTCTTTCCTTCCATTAGTTTATCACCTTGGATTTCACCCTTGGTGCCTTCAATTTAGCCTCTCAGGGCACAATTCTATGCTTGTCTCAACAGGAAAAAAAAGTCCTACAACTTCCAGCATTCTCCAGCCCGGCATGCATAGGATTGTGCTCTCAGTATATTTTATCCCTGCTTTGATTGTTAAATCCTCTCTTTCATAACTAGCTAGATTGTTGACTAGAAAGTCATATCAGTCTTTGGTTGTTTTTTCTTACAGACTTGCCTTATCATTCTTCAATGAATGCTAAACTTAGAATCATAGAATCATAGAAAAGCAGAGTTGGAAGGAGCCTACAAGGCCATCGAGTCCAACCCTCTGCTCAATGCAAGAATCCACCCTAAAGCAGATGGCTGTCCAGCTGCCTCTTGAATGCCTGATGTCCAGCTGGAATCTGGCTTCCTTTAACTTGAGCCTGTTATTCCGTGTCCTTACAGGGAAGGAACCTGGAACCAAGCCCCTATAGGTCCCATATAGCTGTGGCCCCAAATTGGTTCCACCAAACCCTAGATGCTGACCAATGCTGTGTGTCATTCCTCCCTCTTCCAAAGAACAATCACTTTCTGAATTGAAAGAAGGCTAGAGATTACTGTTATAAAGAAATCTTAGTTACAGTGCCAATGACAAGCCCAATCTATAATGCCAATAGATACAGTATTCCTTTGTTGGAAGTCACTATGCTCCCATTCTGCTAACTATGTGTGGAAGTTGAAGACTGATAAGGATTGATTAATTCTCGCCCAGCTTTAATGCAATGGCAGTGAAATCATTAGAGAACTTCCTCTCCACTTTACCAAGAACACACAAGTTCATCGCTTCGCAGAAAAGCTCCACTTAGAAGCTGATTGAATGGCTATTCTTGCAATATGGCAGCTTGCCTGCACAGCTTGGGCAATGGCCAAACTATTCAAGCATGTCACTTGCATCTGTAGTCCCAAATGTAGGCCGAGACCCGTTCCAGACAGGTTGAGAATTTATGGTGAGGGATGATAGTGCCATCACCAGGCATCATTGGGCAGCTGCCAGGGTTTTCAGCACCCTGGTGGGCCCCAGTGCTGATACATACCTTGGGCTCCCCTTCAGTTACTTTTGGCCTGTCACTCAGTGCACTGCCAGATGGCTGGATTTAGCTACCCTTCTAAGTGCCCACAATGCCTCCCCAAATGGGGAGTTATGGGAAACTGAAAGAGTATCTGAGCACAGTCATCCAGCACAGTTTAGGGCATGGCTAGACAGGGCGATATCTCGGGGATCGCCCAAGATCTTCCTGGGGTCTTCACATGACGCACAGGGGATCCTGGGAGCAGGGAGGGATGATCCCTCCTTGGCCCGGGATATTGCCCTACCCTTTTACCCCTTTGGCTGGGCTTCACGGGTTGTCCTGGCTCCTTGCGAGTAACCTCACGAGTAAAAAACCTTACATTTTCCGTTTGAGCGTTCCTCCTTTTAAAAAACAAACAAAAAGGCAGGCGCGACGTCCTCTTCCTCCCGGGACGTTGGGTGCCGCGTGTAGACAGAGGGGGAGATTTCGCGATAACCGTCTACTGCCACCAGAGCCAGATAAGCCTGCTACAATCCATTGACAGAGGAGAAGACACCTTTTACAAGAAAACAGCACTCAAGTTGGCTGATGGCAATAAAAACCCAAACATTAAAATAAAGACTTTGTTAAAACAATCATAAAACAGATACACTAAAACACAATTAAAATCAAAGCAACACAAGAATAAAAACATCACCCAACAGACCAGCTTACATGGCAAAGGCCTGCTTAAATCAAAATGCCTCTGTGTCAGCTAGAAGACAGTCCCCATCCTCAAGTGTACAATCTAAGAGGAACAACACAAAAGGAAAACTGATTTGGAGGGAGGAGGTCTAAAAGCAAACTCAGGCATAATATCTTACTCTCCAAGGTCAGCTGGTAAGTAGTTGATCAGCTGGCCATGGAGATGGATGTAAATGCAATGGACTGTTCTTGACTGCTACTTCCTCTCACTGTGCTCCTGTTGCAGCATTCATGGTTCTCTTCTGCAGGCATTTTAGAAATGTAGAATCCTGCTCCAAGTAACTTACAATGGGCTTGTTCAGATAACATGGTAAGCTATGTTTAGGCCTCTAATCCTTTTGCTGCAAATGGTTAGTGAATGTGTTGAAACCGTGGTTCTGTAGCCACCATGGTTAGGAATGGTTCACATGGCATGCTAAGCCATAATGGGCCTGTTCAGACAACACACTAAGCCATGGTTAAGTCACTTACCCTTTTGCAGCAAATGGTGAGTGAGTGTGTTTTCACCTTGGTTCTGTAGCCACCATGGTTAGGAATGGTTCACATGACATGCTAAGCCATAGTGTTTAGGTCAAAATGCTTAACCACCATGGCTTAGCGAGTCATCTGAACAGAGTTATTGTTCAGTCCAAAATAGGGTGACCATATGAAAAGGAGGACAGGGCTCCTGTATCTTTAACAGTAATGTAGGAAAGAGAATTTCAGCAGGTTTCAATTGAAGTGGGTGAAATTCCCTCTTCATCACAGCAGTTAAAGCTACACTAGCTATAGTAGAGTGGCCAGATACAAAAGAGGGCAGGGCTTTTGCAGCTTTAACTGTTGTGATGAAGAGGGAATTTCACCCTCTTCCATTGACACCTGCTGAAATTCCCTTTTCTACATTACTGTTAAAGATACAGGAGCCCTGTCCTCCTTTTCATATGGTCACCCTAGTCCAAAATGCTTACCCATTGTGGTTTAGTGTGTTGTCTGAACAGGGCCAATCTCATGTTCAACACAGAGGAGGAAACAGAGAATCCATAAAACAAAGGCAAATGGTCAGTGGGGTGGGGTGTCAGTGTTCTGGCCTGCTTATTTCCTTTCTTTTTGCTCCATCTGCGTGAATACGATTACTTCCTCTGTGCCCGTTGTCCGCTTGGCTTCCAAATTGTGGCAGGGCATGGGAAACCAGTTCACAGGCGCGATGTTTGTTTTGGCTGAGCTAAAGGTTAGGTTAGCTTGGGCGGGGGGGGGGGGGGAGAGAAAGACGGGCTTTGAAATCAGAGGGAGTCTGAGATGGGGTGCCAGGATGTCCAGCAGGAAACAATATGCCTCCTTGGCTGTCTACTTTTCTGTTGAGATGAGAGAGCCCGGTAGCTAGCAGAGGTCATTTTTTTCACGTGCATCTTCCAGTGCCAAATGAGCAATTGCTGATGGACAGAACTGTGTCTGTGGGGAACCTTCCCATGGCGGCTGAAGCGCCTGTCCTCAAGATACTGATGTACTACTCTGTCTTTTTTTTTTTTTTTTTTGGTTCTCGGCACTTCTTGCACGTCAGTGGGAAATAGCTGGGGGAGACGGCAGCCGGCCAGGCTTTCACTGACAGAGGCTCGATGACAAATGGAATACAACCTCCGAGTCAATGCGCTGGGCAAATAGAATGGGTTTTTTTTCCTACTTGTGCCAACCCTTATCAAGTACAGAGAGAAAATGTCTTCCTTTTTTTTTAAGCTAGTGCTTCAAACACTGAAAGAGTTTTAACTCTTAAAGGAAAATTTGGCACAAAAACTCTAGTTTAGTCATTCACAAATAATGTTCTGGGTGAGACCTTCTCCATGCGAACATGGTCTCTACCGCTAAGCTATGATTAGGGTGACCATATGGAAGGGAGGAAAGGGCTCCTGTGTCTTTAACACTTGTGTTGGAAGGGAAATTTCAGCAGGTGCCAAATAAATAGGTGCCATTTCTATGCACACGCAGCACCTGGTGAAATTCCCTCATCATCACAGCAGTTAAAGCTGCAGGAGCTATACTAAAGTGACCAGATCCAAAAGAGGGCAGGGCTAAGGTGACCATATGAAAAGGAGGACAAGGCTTCTGTATCTTTAACAGTTGTATTGAAAAGTAAATTTCAGGAGGTTTCATTTGTATATATGGAGAACCTGGTGAAATTTCCTCTTCATCACAACAGTTAAAGCTGCAGGTACCCTGCCCTCTTTTAAATCTGGTCCCTCTAGTATAGCTCCTGCAGCTTTAACTATTGTGATGAAGAGGAAATTTCACCAGGTTCCCCATATATACAAATGATACCTGCTGAAATTCCCTTTTCTATGCAACTATTAAAGATACAGGAGCCCTGTCCTTCTTTTCATATGGTCACCCTAGGCACGGCTCCTGCAGCTTTAACTGCTGAGAGGAAGGCCGGATCTACACTACTGCTTTAAATCAGTTTATAAGAGTAGTGACAACTGTTGGGGCCCAGGAGACACCCCATACACAGTTTTCAAAGTGTCATATCTGGGGTAAGAGGGACTTTCACCAGGTGCTGCCTGCATACAAATTACACCTGCTGAAATTCCCTTTTCAATACAACTGTTAAAGGTACAGGAGCTCTGCCCTCCTTTCCATATGGTCACCCTAGCTATGATGCCTTCCCAAATCTAGGAAATACTGTTCTGCCCCATGACTTGCAGAAGACCAAGTTTTTCCTCAAAGGCTTATCCAAAAAGTCTGCGTTTTTAAGGGTCAGCCCTAGGGAAATGCATATGATTTTCTAAAGTGCTATTATGACTGAGCTGTTGTTAAAAAATTTCCTGTCACTATTTCCCTCAGGGAGATTTCCTGCTTCCAATTTCCTGTTCACTTAAAAAAAAAAAAATAGCTTCAGGTTGCTTGCCGGTGACAGGAATTAGACGTGTTTATAATACAATGGAGAATTGCTTTACATTGTTATTGATTTAGCCTCTCTGCTGTCAGCTTTGTGTCAAAAATAAAAAAGTGAAAAAAGGAGAGCTCCTTCCAGTTACATCTTATGTAAAAGCATAGCTGTAGCCATTTTGGGTTGGGCCAAGAAGCCATTTAAAACCAGCATTTTGTGTTCATCAGAGAAGTGTTCAAAGTGTGATGCGAGTTGCAGCTCTGGGCATCCTATGACAGCCTTCAAGGGCCTGACCAACCTGTGAGCATCCTGTATCCCACCTGTATCCCTGGCTCTTACTTTGAGGTCCACCCCCTTGAGACTCCTTTATTTCTCCTGTAAATCAAAGGATCCACCCAGAGAGCTTCGGCTATTGGGCGGTATAAAAATATAATAATAAATAAATAAATAAATCCCAACCCTGGGGTGGTTCCTCAGAATGCTGCACTTGCCATCCTTGTCTGGGTTCACAGCACCCCATCCTCTCACTTTCCCTTCTGCTGTCACCGTTAAATACCTGTGCCCCACCTTAGGCACCTCACAAATCACCCCAGAGTGAAACAAAAGAAGATTTATTAACAAACAGTAAGGTATTGCAGTTGTCAAAGCGTAATGGTTTCCTCAGGCACAAAACGTAATGGGTTCAGTACAGTTTAAATGGTTTCAAAACGGTTTAAAATTGCTTCAGTTTCAACCCTGCCTACACTACCCTCTAGGCCACAATATCACTCCTCCCTCTATCTACTCCCCCAAAACAACAACCCACGAAGATCCTAGACCCTTCTTGTCTCTGACAGTCCCAAAAGCTAACTCACTCTCACATACAGACCTACTCATCTAACTCCTCCCACACTCTTGCCAGCAGCCAATCAGTACTCATCTCACATCCTGGTCACTCACTCCCCCTCCCTCTAGAATTTAACACTTACCGTCTATTAGTACATCTTTCAACAATAAACATTCTTAAAAATATTATACATGCTTACATTATGCCTAGAACAGCAAAACATCACAAGGGAGCTCCTTCCAGTTACATCTTATGTAAAGGTAGGGTGACCATATGAAAAGGAGGACAGGACTCCTGTATCTTTAACAGTTATATAGAGAAGGGAATTTCAGCAGATGTCATTTGTATATATGGAGAACCTGGTGAAATTCGTTCTTCATCACCACAGTTAAAGCTGCAGAAGCTATACTAGAGTGACCAGATTTGAAAGAGGGCAGGGCACCTGCAGCTTTAACTGTGGTGATGAAGAGGGAATTTCACCAGGTTCTCCATGTATACAAATGACACCTGCTGAAATTCCCTTTTCTAAGCAACTGTTGAAGATACAGGAGCCCTGTCCTCCTTTCCATATGGTCACCCTAAAATTATGCAGAATTTTACCAGTAGATCCCAACTGTCTGGGAAGTGTCAGAGGACACAGCAGTTCAGGAAGCTTGACAAGGATTTGATCGCCTCCTTTTAACAAGAACAGAACAATTTTGGGAACTTTGGACTCTACCCAGATACAACTAAGTCCAGTGCCACCTAGTGACGAAACCATACCATCACACGATCTAAACGCACACCTATGCCCACTCCTGTCCTAGAAAATGCGCCAGAGTCCCCCACAGTGTGTAGGTGTTCTGTGGCAGAAACACACACACACACACACACACACACACACACACACACACACACACACAGACACACACGTCATTCGGTAAGTGAATCAGTGTGGAAAGTCTCCCCTGAAGGCAGCAAGCTTGAAAAACCACTGCTTCAGGAAACCTTGTTAAAAATAGTCATTCGAATAGGTGCTATTATTAGCTTTGCCTAGAGGGTACAAAGGCATAAAAGAGAGTTGCTAAGATTGAACAGTCTGCATCCGAAAGAAATGCTTGCAACCTTTTTATCCCGGTGATGTTGTTCAAAAATGCTCTTTCTGGCTACCACCAGAATCTGGATATCTTGGCAAAGGGATGGAGTAAGGATTATCCCATCGCAGCAACCCTGAGTGGGAACCCTTTTCCCTGCTTAATCACCAGCTTTACAAATCGTAATTTCTTCAGCCTTGTCTGGGGTCTGTCTTCATGGTGCCAGGTTGGCGCTGCTCTCGCTGGTGTGCAGCAGCGGCAACTTCTCCTAATGAGGGGAGGTAGTGTGGTCTTTCCGATGGCCGTTAGGGTCGCTGCCCCCTCCGCTTCCCCCAGCTTCCAGTGACCAATAGGAGGTCGCCTTCCACCTGGGAATGCCCTCGGAGTGGTGCCAAGCGAGGATGGACTGGCAGAAGAGCTGGGCTGACCTCGCTCTGGCTGGAAAAGTCAGGGTAAGTCCCCAACTTTTCAGGGTGAGTCCCCATTTTTGCCGCTTTGCCCTGGGCTTGCTTCGAATCTGCAGCTGCGTCATCTATTATGCAGCGTGGATTTGGAGCCACCCCGGGGCAAAGGCAGCCCCCCGGATTCAACCCAGTCCTAGGTGCTCTCTCTAATATACGTATAAGCAGTATTGACTCATCTTTACATTGAACCAATGGAGGTCATTGTGTGGGACCCCTTTTTGCAAAGAACAAGCAATCTCACCCAAGAATTGCCCCATTAACACACACAAGGTCCCCTAATCAGGTCATCAGTGCCTCTGGCTTTTAAAAAGTCTTTTTAAAGGCTTGCATCGCTCACAGAGGCACTCTGCACTCTCTGTAGGTGCCCACGGGCATCACCTCTTCATGCAACGTGATGCTGTGTTGCTCCCAAGGCTCTCCAGGAAGTGTGAGAGTGGGAAGCTGGAGAGAGAGAGAGAGAGAGAGAGAGCACCTTGTGCTGTTGTGAGTCATGTTGGGCTTTTTGAAAAGGTTTAAAAAGCAAGGGGGGATGGGAAACCCTCAGCCAATTCAAAAGGTTAAGAAAGGCAAGTACATACAAGCAAGCAAGCTGAAGTTCTGGAGACCTTTCCCCTTTCCCCTTGATCATTCATGGAAAGGGCTCCCCACACCCAGCCAACAGATGGTTGAAAAATACATTTTTGAAACCAACAGATCCTTTACAATGCAGGTCCCCACAACCATAACCACATAAGGGGGTTGTGAGAACCTGCCCCTTAGCCTTATGGCCAGAGTACATGCTACATGGGAGAGTAAACATATTTCCTGACTTCAAAACAAACCATGACAACAAAGCCCTATGAGGACAGACGGAAAGAACTGGGCATGTTTAGCTTGGAGAAGAGAAGACTAAGGGGAGACATGATAACACTCTTCAAATACTTGAAAGTTGTCACACAGAAGAGGGCCAGGAGCTCTTCTCGATCCTCCCAGAGTGCAAGACACGGAATAACGGGCTCAAGATACGGGAAGCCTCCTCCTCCTCCTCTCCTCCTCCTCCTCCTTCTTCTTCTATTGTATGGGTAGTGTGGGGGAAGACAAGGATCTATTCTGTGTCTATAATTTGCCCCAACAAGGCCAGTAACAGCTTTGGGGGTGGATTTGCTCTGGGAAGCAGCACAGTGAAGTTAAAACCCCTGTGCCACTACCCCAATCAAATTCAGTCCCCACCCCCCATGCATTTATAATACAATCCTATACATGTCTTCTCATGAGTAAGCACTACTGAGTTCAGTGAATCTAACTCCCAGATAAGTGGGCATAGGATTGCAGCCTTTATGTGTGTGTGTGTGTGTGTGTGTGTGTGTGTGTGTGTGTGAGAGAGAGAGAGAGAGAGAGAGAGAGAGAGAGATCAGGCAATGGCTCTCCTCTGTGATTTAGTTTGGCCCTTACTTTTAATGATATAAAGAGGAAAAATGTGCAGGTAGGATTCTCGCCTACTGCTCAGGATCTCCTAAGGATCTGATATGCCTGAGTGTGTCCAGGCTGTTATTGTGAGGCTGCAGCAAGGGTATTTTTAGCATTCTGCCAAAGCAGACGGCTGGGTTAGGTTGCCCCAGCAACTGCAGCATCGCCTTGAACTTGCTCAAACATTGCAGGAAGCATCTTGAAACTTATGGTCAGAGGGAAAGGAGGACAGGGCTCTTGTATCATTGACAGTTGCATGGAAAAGGGAATTTCAGCAGGTGTCATTTGTCTGCATGCAGCACCTGGTGAAATTCCCTCTTCATCACAACAGTTCAAGCTGCAGGAGCCCTGCCCTCTTTTGAATCTGGTCACTCTAGTGAGGAGTTGGTAAATTATGCACCCTATTATATTGAAGTAGGGTGACCATATGAAAAGGAGGACAGGGCTCCTGTATCTTTAAAGTTGTATAGAAAAGGGAATTTCAGCAATTGTCATTTGAACGCATGTAGCACCTGGTGAAATTTTGTCTTCATCATAACAGTTAAAGCTGCAAGAGTCCTGCCCTCTTGACCAGATACAAAAGAGAGGAGGGCACCTGCAGCTTTAACTATTGCGGTGAAGAGGGAATTTCACCAGATGCAGCATGCATACAAATGACACCTGCTTAAAATCCCTTTTCTCTACAACTGTTAAAGATACAGGAGCCCTGTCCTCTTTTCCATAGGGTCAGCCTAATTAAAGGAGAGCTTACAGGGTGAGAGTTTGCAGTGTGTCTATTCAAATCTTTCAGCTAGAAGGCAACTGAAGAGCATATAGAATGTTAGGCAGCAACTAATTTACCTGGACGAGCAGTTTGGGATGGAAGTGAGGGATGATGAGCTGCCACCCTAAGCTTCATTTCCTGCATGGCTTACTAGCAAGCCCACTGCCAGAGATTGCTTCCCCCGTCATTTTGTGCTTCCCATTGGCAGCTGACTGGGCCAGGTGGCTCTTCCCAAGGGGTGGATTTGGCCCAGCGACTTCTGGTTACTAACTAGGGGTGTGCACGGACCCCCTGATCCGACCCGCGGGCCGATCAGAAAATTTTGGATCGGCCCGTTTCGCTCTGCGCCGCTCCGCCCATAGTCCGCTCCTCTTCGCCGGCTCCTAATCGGAGCTCCACAGTGGAGGGGAGTGGTGCCAGGTAAGGCCCCCCTCCCCCCTCTCCCTTACCTGCAGAGACCAAGGGGGAGGGGGGGCCTTAACTGCGTCCGTCCGCGGTCCCTTGGCTTCTTCAATTGAGCCCGCGGCTCAACCAGGAAGTCTAGGCCGCACGGCCTAAACTTCCTGGTTGAGCCACGGGCTCAATTGAAGAAGCCGAGGGACCGCGGACGGACGCAGGTAAGGGAGAGGAGGGAGGGTTTTTTTTACCAGGCCCTGCCGCTGTCGCCACATGGGCGACAGCGACAGTGGCAGGGCCCGGTAAACCCCATTTACCTTTCTGGCGGAACTCCGAATCGAGGCGAAGGATCCGCCTTCACCTCGATCCTTTTTGCAACGCTCCACCGGCCCCCCAATCCTTTTCGCCTCCGCCTTAAGGGTAGGCGAAGCCCCCCGCTCCGCTCCTGCGGTTCAAGGAGAAGCGGAGCACATCCCTATTACTAATCCCTCATGCAGGCTGCCGCAATATTCGGCACGGCCCTCTGTGAATTAAACCACCTCTGCACAACTTATTCAGCCACCTAACCCAGAAACTAATTTTGGGAGTAGTAAGCAAGCATGGCCAAAGGTCCTCCCAGAATCCACATGGAAGTGCAAAGTGTTGGTTGCTTGTTTTGAATTTATATGTGAATCTGAAGGCCTCCCACCTGTCCCCATAGCCATCACCACCACTAATGGCGCACAGGATCTCCGTGTTCTAGGATCTGGTTCCAGGATCTTCCTCTCCTTTCTACTTCCATAACATCTCTGCCTCCTCAGCTCCATGGCATGCCCCCTATACCTCCCTTATTTTCCCCTTAGCTACTCCTGTACCTAATCCTCTTGTGAGGTTTCGTTCCCAGCAACGCTGACCTCTCTTTGCCCTGACGGTAGCTGCACTGATCTTGAACATTTTTTTTTTTTTTTTTTTTTTTTTTTTTTTTTTTTTTTTTTTTACATTTTTATACCGCCCAATAGCCGAAGCTCTCTGGGCGGTTCACAAAAATTCACATTCTAAGGCCTCCTCACCCAGGCAGTGAATCTTTGCTTGGGCCAGCCCTCTTCCAGAGTGCAGGTGGGGGACTCATGTATAGAGTGACCATATGAAAAGGAGGACAGGGCTCCTGTATCTTTAACAGTTGTAAAAGGGAATTTCTGCAGGTGTCATTTATATATATGGAGAACCTGATGAAATTTCCTCTTTGTCACAACAGTTAAAGCTGCAGGTGTGTATATATGTACATATTTATGTTTGGGAGTGGGTGGGGACTGATTCCTCCATGCTCCTTCTGACCTGGTGGGTACTGTATTGATTTCCCTGGTGGTCCACCATTTCTCCCCTTCCCCAGAATGCCCGTTGAAGTAAACCCCATGATGTAGCATCATTCTGGGCATCCTGAGGAAATAATTACGGCAGCTGCCAGTAGGGTGACCATATGGAAAGGAGGACCAGGCTCCTATATCTTTTAACAGTTGTATAAAAAAGGGAATTTCAGCAGGTGTCATTTGCATGCATGCAGCACCAGGTGAAATTCCCTCTTCATCATGACAGTTAAAGCTGCAGGAGCCCTGCCCTCTTTTGTATCTGGTCACGCTAGTATAGCTCCTGCAGTTTTAACTGTTGTGATGAAGAGGGGATTTCACCAGGTTCTCCATGTATACAAATGACACCTGCTGAAATTCCCTTTTCTATGCAACTGTTGAACATACGGGAGCCCTGTCCTCCTTTTCATATGGTCACCCTACTCATGTGTCGGAATGCTCCCCAATACCAAAAATAAAACCCCTCCACAGAGCAAACTAGCTGGGTAAAGACACATTGTAGCTATGACTGAGGGAAAATGCCTTCCATTCTGCAATGGATTTTCACGGAAGAGAATGGCGAGTAGTTAGATTAAGTGTGAACTTTTCATAGAGCCCATATGCAGTGTTGGCAACTATTCACAAATATAGTAAAGGCCAGTGATTCTTGTTATTAACACCAGGAAGGTAATCCTCAGTGGCCATTTTGTTCATTTCATACTTTCTTTTGGATAAAACTGTGCTTGCTCTGGTGTAAGAATCTTAATTTCCTGCCAAGAAGTTAAGCCGTCCCCCTTTCTCCTTGGTGAAGAGAGGAATGTGCGTGTATCTTCTGACAGTTTCTGGAAATTAGGAGAGACGCCTATAAAATCCAAACATACTGGTTTGCTCTTTGTTCTCATCTGAGAGAGGGAAGGTGTGGCACCTGCTCAGGAAAAACAACCCCGGGGGCAATGCCTGCTGCTTCAAGGGAACCGGGGGCAGCTACAACTTTGGGTTGAGGGGCATGTGCAAGCTTCTCCTTTCTTTCATTGTTATTATTATTATTATTATTTTTATTCTTGCATTTACATCCCACTTTTTTCCTCTTAAGGAACCCAAGGCAGCGTACGTAATCCTCCTCCTCTCTATTTTATCCTCACAACAACAACCCTGTGAGGTAGGTTGGGCTGAGAGTCTGTGACTAGCCCAAAGTCACCCAGTGGGTTTCCGTGGCCGAGTGGGGACTAGAACCCGGATCTCCTGAGTCCCAGTCCAGCACTTTAGCCACTACACCACACTAGCTCCATCAATAAACTGTATCACTAGGGTGAACATATGGAAAGGAGGACAGGGTACCAATGCATGAAGAAGCTGGTGAAATTCCCTCTTCGTCACAACAGGTAACGCTGCAGGAGCCCTCTTTTGTATTCGGTCATGCTAGACAAGGCTCCTGCAGCGTTACCTGTTGTGATGAAGAGGGAATTTCACCAGCTGACATTCCCTTTTCTATAAAATGTAAGATACAGGAGCCCTGTCCTCACTTCCAAATGGTCACCCTAAATTGTATGTCATTCTTTCACAGAAGTGGGCTTGAGTCAGATTGGTAACCCTTTTTACTGTATGTCCTGAATGGATCAGGACCAAGGTTTAAGACACCTTCATTCACAGTCCCATTAAGTTGGTTGTTTGGAGGCAAGGAGCATTTTGAATTTGTGTATATATGTACATATTTATGTTTGGAGTGGGTGGGGACTGATTCCTCCATGCTCCTTCTGACCTGGTGGGTACTGTATTGATTTCCCTGGTGGTCCACCATTTCTCCCCTTCCCCAGAATGCCCGTTAAAGTAAACCCCATGATGTAGCATCATTCTGGGCATCCTGAGGAAATAATTACGGCAGCTGCCAGTAGGGTGACCATATGGAAAGGAGGACCAGGCTCCTATATCTTTTAACAGTTGTATAAAAAAGGGAATTTCAGCAGGTGTCATTTGCATGCATGCAGCACCAGGTGAAATTCCCTCTTCATCATGACAGTTAAAGCTGCAGGAGCCCTGCCCTCTTTTGTATCTGGTCACTCAAGTATAGCTCCTGCAGCTTTAACTGTTGTGATGAAGAGCGAATTTCACCAGGTTCTCCATATATACAAATGACACCTGCTGAAACCTCAATGAACTCAAACACTGCGTATTCACTTATCTCTAGGTATCGGGGTTAAACCTGTTCAGGGGATAAAGAAAAAAAATGATTGGCACCAATGGGGCCCCCCTCCCTCTTTCTTTAGCTCCTGCATGGGATCAGGGTGAATTTCAGGGGCAGGGAAAGCTGCCGGGTGGGAAAGTTTAACTATTCCTGCGTGTGATGGCCCTGATCTAGATTGGGGTTGTATGTAGGGTGACCATATGAAAAGGAGGACAGGGCTCCTGTATCTTTAACAGTTGCATAGAAAAGGAAATTTCAGTAGGTGTCATTTGTATACAAGGAGAACCTGGTGAAATTCCCTCTTCATCGCAACAGTTAAAGCTGCAGGAGCCCTGCCCTCTTTTGTATCTGGTCACGCTAGTATAGCTCCTGCAGCTTTAACTGTTGTGATGAAGAGGGAATTTCACCAGGTTCTCCATATATACAAATGACACCTACTGAAACCTCAATGAACTCAAACACTGCGTATTCACTTATCTCTAGGTATCGGGGTTAAACCTGTTCAGGGGATAAAGAAAAAAATGATTGGCACCAATGGGGCCCCCCTCCCTCTTTCTTTAGCTCCTGCATGGGATCAGGGTGAATTTCAGGGGCAGGGAAAGCTGCCGGGTGGGAAAGTTTAACTATTCCTGCGTGTGATGGCCCTGATCTAGATTGGGGTTGTATGTAGGGTGACCATATGAAAAGGAGGACAGGGCTCCTGTATCTTTAACAGTTGCATAGAAAAGGAAATTTCAGTAGGTGTCATTTGTATACAAGGAGAACCTGGTGAAATTCCCTCTTCATCGCAACAGTTAAAGCTGCAGGTGCCCTGCCCTCTTTTAAATTTGGTCACTCTAGTATAGCTCCTGCAGCTTTAACTGTTGCGATGAAGAGGGAATTTCACCAGGTTCTCCATATATACAAATGACACCTGCTGAAAATCCCCTATTTATTTATTTATTTATTTATTTATTACATTTTTATACCGCCCAATAGCCGAAGCTCTCTGGGCGGTTCATAAAAATTAAAACCATAGTAAAACAACCAACAGGTTAAAAGCACAGATACAAAATATAGTATAAAAAGCACAACCAGGATAAAACCACGCAGCAAAATTGATATAAGATTAAAATACAGAGTTAGAACAGTAAAATTTAAATTTAAGTTAAAATTAAGTGTTAAAATACTGAGAGAATAAAAAGGTCTATGCAACTATTAAAGATACAGGAGCCCTGTCCTCCTTTTCATATGGTCACCCTAGTTGTATGTCCTTCCAAATAAAAACACACACCTTAGGATCAGGTATATGTTACACATTTAATGTAGTGTGTAGCTTAGCCCTTAAACATAAGTTAACCTTCTCTTCATCGGGGCTAGAGATTTTGGCTCCCTAGGCAGACGCCGTGCCACCATCCTGCTATGCCTGATAAGTGTATAGGATCTTCTCACAGACTCAATTTGTGGCGCAAGGAGAATCCAACTTTACAAGGGCACAATTATTGCAGGCTGGGGAGTGAAATAAATGTGTGTGTGTGCACAGCCAATGGGAATTAAAGCAGACAGAAAGGGATGGGAGCAGGGGATTGTTCTGTTTTATGAGCCTGGCACAGGATTCACTATTAAATAGTTTTTGGTTTTCTACTAAGGGTCCCATTAGGATGTCATCAGGGGCAGATGGGGAAGTCTGCTCTTCAAGCCATCCAGCTAGCTTCAATGAACAGGCCTCCTCACCTTCTCAGCAGCCTGAAGTGGTGGTTAATGCCCTCAAGGTAACACGCTTTGCTGTGTTTGGCACATCTGTATGCCGACCCTGCCATCTGTATGTCCTGTGACCATCCGTGATCCATTGCACCCAACACATCAGTATTTTTCAGAGGGCAACCATGATGAGCCCCAAACGTTACTTGATCTCCCATGCGTTTCTCCACATGTTTCACCCATTATGTATCACCCATCTCGACTCGGGCGGTCAACCAGTGTGGTTTGTCCTGCAGGGTAGGAAAACCTGCATTTGCAGGAATCCTATGAGCAGTAGGGCTGTGCACAGACCCCCCGAACCGCTTTGTGGCCCGATCCGGAACCGCTTCGGGCAGATCTGACCCACTCCGCTCCGCTCTACGGAGCGAGATCCAGAGGGGCAGATCGAGATTTTGCCCCCTTCCCTACTTACTTGCCTCTGCAGCGGATGGCGGAGGCAGGTAAGTGGGGAAGGGGGGACAAAATGGGGGCCGAATAAGTCCCCCCTGCCCCCTTACCTGGCTCCACTGCTGTCACCGCAGGTAAGCCCCCATCATCCCCCACTTACCTGCCCGCGTTGCGGTCCGGCGCAGGCTTCAACAATTCCTGTCTAGGAAGTAGTGAGTGAGAGGGTCACCTCCTTCCCTCCCTGTTTGGAATCCTCTTCCATAAAATGCAATGAGTTGCTATTATGGCAGGAGGGTGGGGGGTAAGGGAAGGGTTTACAGGAAATTACCTCCTAATTTTCCTCATCCTTTGTTGGGGGGATGTCGAGGAACATTTCGGAGGAAAAATTACTTTCTCCAACATTTTCTGCAATTCAGAAAAAAATAAATATTTTAATATTTCATATTCTGATGAAATATTTAACAGTTTAATAAGAAAGGAAAGCTAAAGTATGCATTATGCACATATGCGCTGTGTCATGGGTTCCAAATCTGTTTGTTTCTTTTTCCAAAGGTCCTGCCTGGCACACACACACACACACTGCACACACTGCATTTTACCACCTACTTTTGTGAGGTTCAGGTATCAGATGACGGCTCCTTTTTCCTGGGGATGGTTTGGACGTTTGGTCTTTGTGAATTCCTATACGAAGTGACCTGAGCCGCACCTTTTGAACTAATGTGTGAATTGGACTTCATGCTTCCCCAAATGTTGTAACGCAGTTCTCACCCGTTTAAGTGTATCAGTTATGTGTCAAGTTGGGGTTATACTTACTAAGCCATCCAGCCAGAGTGAGAAGTCTTCTGCTTGGTGCAGGCATGGCTGATGTTCCTAACATCCACCGGGACAGCTCTTTGCTACAGCTGAGTAAATACATCATGTCTCCCATTTTTAGGAAAGGTAACTAAAAAAATAATATTTATTGAAATATGGATTTTGAAAGCTATTTCAATGTGTGTTTTCCTTTCAAAATGTGTATGTAAACTACACATTTACAACCTAGAGAAAATACACATTGACTGCATTCAGACAACAGGATAGTCAACGATGGAGTAATAATCAACTCGACAGTAGTTTATCTAGGGGTACTCCCCACATAATATGGTAATGATCAACCGTGGTGTGTATTAGGATCAGCGTTGAGTTGACTATTAATCCATGCTGAGTTGACTCACTCATCCCCCACCCTCTCTTCCTCCTCAGTCCTCCTGCTAGTATCCCATCAGCCATTGCTGCTGAAAATCTATCCAGCCAGCTGGACTAGAGGGGCAGCCACCGCTTTCACTGCTCTTGCCTCACGACTCTGTGGCTGACAAAATAACCAATGGTATCCTCTACACAACACGATAACCAATGGTGGTTCAAATAGCCAACTCTGCACAGTTGGTTATTTGCATTGGTTATTTCATCCAAATAACCAACTGTTGGTTAAAAAACTCCATCCACACAACATGGTGGGTTAAATAACCAACTGTTGACTATTTAAACCACCAATGGTTATCTTGTTGTCTGAACCCAGTCCCTGAAATATTGCCTTAAAATACTCTTACATGGTTCAGCAAACTGGGCTGCCCTAGTGAATGGTGTGGGTGGGTGGAAGCGGTCAGGAATGTATAAAAATGAAATAAATAAATAAATAAATAAATAAATTTCTCACTCCCAAGCAGGAACCTTCTCTCTCACACGCTGTGCATGTTCAGATAGAAGTATCATTTCCTGCTAGCAGCCCCTGTCCTGTCTTTAGGAAGTCAGTTCTATTAGCAGTTATTCATTTGGGAAGCACACATTAGATATGAGAAACAAACCCATTTCCCCCCCATCCCTGGATGACAGAGCTCAACATGAAATAAATTTGAGCAATAGCTCTGTACAATAGCATGCCTGTGAGTAGCCATGTTGGAGTACAAGCCCAACACATGTGCACTAGCATACCAGGCAGAGTAGGCGTGCAAGTGGGAAAAGGGCTGTGCTGCAGCACACCAATTCTGCTCACAGAAGTCATGCAAGGCTAATTGTATGTGCAAGCGCCCGGTCAAGAGTTGGGTGTGGTGGCTCTGTCTGGTCCATGAGTAAACTGTAGGTGGCAGCCTTATTGATGAAGAACCATCTGGACTGGGACTAAGTCTGCCCAGGTAGGCTGTTCATTGGATCCTTCTGAGCAAGGAGTATAGATAGTTTCCTTTTCTAGCAGCACCTTGCTTTGGAACCACAGCTTTCCCGAGATCTGTTCCTGTATCCTTGATTGGTCCTCTGTAGAGAAGTCTGAGAATATTGTTTGCAAATCACGCTAACACAACTCTGTATGTGCACACAAATGCAATTTTTGGGAAAGCTTGGCAAGTTCCCAAACTTGTGTTCAAAAGTTTGCGTATCCACTTACCAAAAGTGCACATTTGTGCACTTTCAAAAATCATGCATGTGCTAGGGTGACCATATGGAAAGGAGGACTGGGCTCCTGTATCTTTAACAGTTGCATTGAAAAGGGAATTTCAGCAGGTGTCATTTGTATATATGGAGAACCTGGTGAAATTCCCTCTTCATCACAACAGTTAAAGCTGCAGGAGCTCTGCCCTCTTTTGCATCTGGTCACTCTACAAAAGAGGAGCCCTGTCCCCCCTTCCGTGTGGTTGCCCTAGCATATGCACACATACACAAGTGCACAAATCCCCCCTCCAATCTTCACTTTCACCCTTTAGCCTATGGAGGGAAATGCATGGTTTTGATCTGGAGTTGTTCAGAATAGAAATTGAAAATTTAATTGTCAACGCAGCATGCAGAAATCCTTGCCCCAGTTTATGCATTCTCTGGGGTAGTGAAGTGAGTCCCTTCTCTACAGAGTCCCAGGTCTCTGCATGAGTGAGCTTTTAAAAAAAAGAGAGAAAAAAGCATATTTATTCAATTAGGATTTAAAAAATCCAGTCTCATTCAGGTAAAATGAGGTGAAACAAGTTTCCTTCTTTTTTTAATCAATTTTTTTATGGTTTCGCAAACATACATAACATAAAAGCATTACATAATGACATTAGATCCGAGGAAAAGGGAAAAAAGGAAAAAGGGAAGGAAAAAAATACACACACAAAGGTTAAGTTATATTTTGGCTCTCTACATATCACAAATGTGAATTATATTCTCTCCTTGTTTGATACATTGAATACAATAATCGAATTATTTTTCTTTCTTCTAAGTTAACTATGGCCACAGCTAGACCTAAGGGATCATCCAGGGTTCGCCCCTGCCTGAGCACTGGATCCCCTGTGTGTCACCTAGATGAACAGGTTTGACCTCTGGACGATCCAGGACCGCTCTGGACCGCTCACTCCCATTCACTCTCCCCCCCCCACAGGGAGAGTAACTAGGCAGTGAGTGTAACTAGCCTGCCGTTCCCATTCATAAATGCACAATAGCAATTGTACTCCTCTTTGAAATTGTGCACTTAATTACTGCTTTACAAAGAGAGAACAGCTAGCCTGCTTTGATGACTTTTCTGTGTGTCTCTGGGGGGAAGGAGGAGGAGGAGGCGGTGGCTTAGTTCCAGTAGGGACAGTGGAGGCAGCAGCAGCCCCTGTTGCTGACTCCAGAGCTCCAGCAGAAGGAGGCAATTTCAGCTCTCTTGCTCCCTGCAGAAGCATGGGGCCTCCTGTCTGCTCACCCGTCTGCTCCTGGGGTTCGATAGGTTTTATCACACCAGCGTTATACTGTGCAATCACTGCAAATTGCATGCAAAGGACTCCAAAGTTTTCCAGTTTATAATCTGTTTTGATTGTGAAGTAGTCCCATGCATACTGCTTTAATTGTGCTATAAAGCCCAAAGAATCGACCTATTTTGCTACTAGTTTTGGAGAGAATCGTTTGTTGTTTTCCGAGCGGCCACTGGGGGCGCAAGAGCAGAATTCGATAAGTTTAAAGAAAAATTAAACAAATGCTTACATCTATGTAAGTTTTAAAGATAAAGACATCAAAATTGGCACAGTAATAGATATTAAGGAGAGCTTTAAGCATAACAAATTTGAATTGGATTGGGTCATCCGTTGATTTTTTAATGATTTTTTACATTTCCCTCCTTAAACCCATTTCCTGGTATGCAAAGGATCTTAGGAGTGCTGCCGCCCGGGGTGTGATTTAGCTAACAACAACAACAATGGCGACAGCTTAGCGCTGTAGGGGATAATTCGAGGGAAACAGGTACGTGGGATGAAGCTAAATATTGGTTCAATGAAAACCGTATATAAAAGGCAGGAGCCACACCATTGCTTTATAGCAGTACTGAAGTGCACTGCAGGATCTACACTACTGCTTTATAGTGGTACTCATAAAATCATAGAATAGCAGAGTTGGAAGGGGCCTACAAGGCCATCGAGTCCAACCCCCTGTTCAATGCAGGAATCCACCCTAAAGCATCCCTGACAGATGGTAGTCCAGCTGCCTCTTGATGGCCTCTAGTGTGGGAGAGCCCACAACCTCCCTAGGTAACTGATTCCATTGTTGTACTGCTCTAACAGTCAGGAAGTTTTTCCTGACATCCAGCTGGAATCTGGCTTCCTTTAAGTTGAGCCCATTATTCCGTGTCCTGCACTCTGGGAGGATCGAGAAGAGATCCTGGCCCTCCTCGGTGTGACAACCTTTTAAGTATTTGAAAAGTGCTATCATGTCTCCCCTCAATCTTCTCTTCTCCAGGCTAAACATGCCCAGTTCTTTCAGTCTCTCTTCATAGGGCTTTGTTTCCAGACCCCTGATCATCCTGGTTGCCCTCCTCTGAACACGCTCCAGCTTGTCTGCATCCTTCTTGAATTGTGGAGCCCAGAACTGGACGCAATACTCTAGATGAGGCCTAACCAGGGCCGAATAGAGAGTGATTTGGAAGCTGTACTTCTATTAATGCAGCCCAAAATCGCATTTGCCTTTCTTGCAGCCATATCACACTGTTGGCTCATATTCAGCTTGCGATCTACAACAATTCCAAGATCTTTCTTGTTAGTAGTATTGCTGAGCCAAGTATCCCCCATCTTGTAACTGTGCATTTGGTTTCTATTTCCTAAATGTAGAACTTGGCATTTATCCCTATTAAATTTCATTCTGTTTTTTTCAGCCCAGCACCCCAGTAATGAAGTGCACTGACAACTAGTGGGGCCCATGACACAACTACCCTAAGCAGGATATAACACTATGAAAGTGGTATGTGTCAATAGATCCCAACAGTGGTCAGTGGACTTCAATACTGCTATAAAGCAGTCATGTGGCTCCTGCCTTTTATATACCACTTTCATACCACTTTCATAGTGGAATATCTGCTTGGTGTAGATGAGTCCTGGCTTTAATTTCACTGTAGATCTCAGCTCATAGATTTACCAGGGTGGTACTATCCCTCACATCTTGGCAGAACAAGCTCACTCATGCAGAGACATGGGACTTTGCAGGGAGGGAGACTCCCTCCCTCCCAAAGAATGCATAACCTGGGCCCAGGATTTCTGCATGCTGCGTTGACAATTATATTTTCAATTTATGTTCTGAACGACTCCGCTACTCCGCGATTGTCAATGCTGCCTGCGTATTCCTAGCCCACAAAAGCACATTAATGTTTTCATTTGCAGATGAAAAGCAAATTTTTGTTTTAGTGCTATAATGTGCATTTTTTGCTTTCCGTACTCCCCTCAATGTGTGCAAGTCTTGGAAGCTCAAGAAAATGTAGATTAAGACTGTAACCTTAGTGAGACAAATGCGGGGAGGGGGGGATCCGTAAGAGAAATGTGCAATGTAAGTTTAAATATGCTTCATTTTGTATTCTCTCTTTGAAGCTCAAAATCATCTTCAGAGAAATGTTATGAATTTTTTAAAATGCTGACAATGTGCCTTGGAAGTATTTTAATATGGAAATGAAACCAATTACCCCTTAATTCTCCTGTAGTGTGAATTTATCGACTTTATGTGAGTGTGAACACTGTGCTGCTTAGGTCAGCTATGAATGTTGTACATTCTCCCCATGTAAAATGGGGTCCAGAGGCTAAGAAACCCGCTTTGGGAGTCAAAACCATCTTGCACTTTATACTCTATAAAGGACCTTTGTGAAAGAAAGCACTGTTCAGTGCGACGATGAGCAGGCTTTTTCCTATTTGTTTGTCAGTCTGGATATGTAGCTAGTCCCATTTGGAAAAAAAACAGAGGGTGGGTATGAATAGAAAACATATTGATATAGAAAACATGGTCTATACAGCATTGTCTGATCCTTTCATCTCTCTGTTAGAGAACTGTGTAAAAAACTGTCTTGATAGGTCAAACCCAACTTTGGAAATTTGATTAGGTTGCCTACCATAGGAACATGAGCTTTGAGGAGTCAAACCGTTTAGGGTGACCGTATGACCGGATCTGCCCGGATTTGTTTGGGTTTTTGATGACAAATCCAGGAGGGGGGGGAAATCCGGATTTTTCCAAAGAGCAGCTCTAATGGGAATTAACAAAAATGCTTTTAACTCCGTCATTTTTTAAGATAAAGACATGAAACTTGGCACGATGGTAGCTCTTCAGAAGGGCTTTAGTCATACCAAATTTGAAACAGATCCGTTCATCCATTGATTTTTTAGGATTTTTTTTTAAATTGAGGTTTTAAAATTATTATTTTTAAAATCGTCATTTTTAAAGATAAAGAGATGAAAGTTGGCACCATGACTGCTCTTAACAAGGACTTTAGCTATGCCAAGTTTCAAACAGATCTGTCCATCCATTGAGTTTTAGGATTTTTTTTTAAAGTTTGAGGTTTTAAAATTATTTTTTAAAAATAATTTTAACATGGCGACCATGTTGTCCTCCTTTTTGGTTTCCAAAATATGGTTACCCTAGTCAAACCACTGTTGATAATGGGTGGGATCCAATGTTAGTCCTACTTAGAGTAGACCTATTGAAATATAGGTTAGTCATTAATAACTGAAGTTATTCTACATAGGAGTAACATTGGATATCACCCGTAATCTCCTAATGATCCTGTTCAGTCAACACACTAAGCCACCTTGGTTAAGCAGTTTGAGCTTAACATGATGGGTGTTATGTGAACCATGACTTGGGCTAGACTTAAGGTTTATCACTGGATCGTCCAGGGGTCAAACCTGTTCATCTAGGTGACACACAGGGGATCCAGTGCTCAGGCAGGGGCGAACCCTGGATGATCCCAGGAGAAACCTTAGGTCTAGCTGTGACCTCTGTGTGCTTTGTGAACCATTCCTAACCATGGTGGCTACATAACCACGGTTTAAACATGCTCATTAATCATTTGCTGCAAAAGGGTTAGTGGCCTAACCATGGTTTAACGTGTTGTCTGAATAGGCCCAATTTCTCCTTGGCTTAAACCAAATCAGGATTGGTTACCTTTTATTCAAGGATTTGGTGTTCCCTATTATTGCATTTGGGGAGTGGTCCATTAGGCCAGGCCAAAGGAAGATAAGCAAATAAGAAAAAGCAAAACAGACCAACAACTGCACATTGGCAAAAGGTCATTTTACTGATTAAAGACAATTGTAGGGGTTAAGAAAGGCAAATATAATCACCACTTCTGTGTCACAGAATTGCAGTGCAAAGTTTTAGTTTTATACTGGGATGAGGTCTTTTTGTTTGGAGGATAACAGACTTTGTGAGCCCGTAACTCCCATATACCTCACTAGCTTTGGGGGCTCAGGAGTTGGGGTCTTGCATGGGACATTCATCTCTTCTTGTTCTGACCTAAGAAGGGCCTCTTGGCACAACCTCAAGGTATAGGCTGATATACCAACTGCGCCCTTATCTGGACAGAGATAGCCTCGCTACAGTGATCCATGCTCTGATAACCTCTCGTTTGGATTACTGCAATGCGTTATACGTGGGGCTGCCTTTGAAAACGGTCCAGAAGCTTCAGCTGGTACAAAACAGGGCAGCACGGTTACTAACAGGGACTGGCTGACGAGACCACATCACGCCAGTCCTTTTCCAGCTTCATTGGCTGCCAGTCCAGGTGCGGGCCTGTTTCAAAGTGCTGGTATTACCATTTAAAGCCCTAAACGGCTTGGGGCCAGGCTATCTGAAGGAACACCTCCTCCCATATGTACCTGCCCGGACCCTAAGGTCATCCTCAGGGGTCCTTCTCCGCGAGCCCCTGCCAAAGGAAGTGAGGCAGGTGGCTACCAGGAGAAGGGCCTTCTCTGCTGTGGCACCCCGGCTGTGGAATGAGCTCCCTAAGGAGGTTTGCTTGGCACCTGCATTATATGCTTTTAGATGCCAGGTGAAGACCTTTTTTATTCTCCCAGCATTTTAACAGTCTATAAATAAATTTTAACTTGGTGTTTTAAATTTGTTTTTTTGCATTGCTGCTGTTTTTATCTGGTTGAGCTTTTATATTGTATTTTATATTATGGTTTTATACTGTTGTTTTATACGTTGAATGTTTTTAATTTTTGTGAACCGCCCAGAGAGCTCCGGCTATTGGGCGGTATAGAAATGTAATAATAAATAAATAAATAAATAAATAAATAAATAATAGGTTATCCTGGCCTAGCTGGTAAAGGGGGAGGGAAATAACACACAGACATTGCCCTGATTTGGCTGTACATTACAGCAAATTAAGAAACAAATCCAGTAGCTAGTTAATAAATAGGTAAATGGTCAAGCACAGAGATAACAGTCTAGCAAGAGAGCAATTCAAGTGAGAATACAGCAATGGTCAAATGCACATTATTACTAGGTAAAAGGGCAAGTTCTAAAAGAAAGATCTGAAGCACAGCCAAGGTCCAACCACAGGTGAGTAGTCAAACACAAATGCAGCCCAAGAAGCAAAGTCAAGCATTTCAGCCAGAGAAACAAGGACGCCCGCCACTGGAGTTGATAGGGACACATTGTCCCAACACATTATTATTATTATTTATTTATTTATTTATATAGCACCATCAATGTACATGGTGCTGTACAGAGTAAAACAGTGAATAGCAAAACCCTGCCGCATAGGCTTACATTCTAATAAAATCATAATAAAACAATAAGGAGGGGAAGAGAATGCAAACAGGCACAGGGTAGGGTAAACAGGCACTGGGTAGGGTAAAACTAACAGTATAAAGTCAGAACAAAAGCAAGTTTTAAAAGCTTTAGGAAAAAGAAAAGTTTTTAGCTGAGCTTTAAAAGCTGCGATTGAACTTGTAGTTCTCAAATGTTCTGGAAGAGCGTTCCAGGCATAAGGGGCAGCAGAAGAAAATGGACGAAGCCGAGCAAGGGAAGTAGAGACCCTTGGGCAGGCGAGAAACATGGCGTCAGAGGAGCAAAGAGCACGAGCGGGGCAATAGTGTGAGATGAGAGAGGAGAGATAGGAAGGAGCTAGACAGTGAAGTTTACATAGGCCTTAGCTAGACCTACTGGTTAGCCTGCGATGGAGGAGATAAGATCTCACAATGTGTTTATGGCGAGATCCCTCCCCTGTTTACACACGATGGCGACGCCCTCAGAAAGAGAGGCGTTGCACCCGCCATTTTTTTGGATTAAAGGGGCAGCAGCGCAGAATGCTCGTGCGCAAAAGGTAAGTTTTTTATTAATTTAAATTATTTTCCCCACTCCCCACGCCCTCCCCCAATGGGTGCAACTCCATCGGAGGTAGGGAATCGCGAGGAGCTGGGTCAAGCTGCGGCGCCTGGCCACACGTTCCACAGCAGAAAAACCAAGGCTAAAGGGGAGGGCGAGATCCTGGGGCAATGGAGGGATCATCCCTCCCTGATCCCAGGATCCTCTGTGCACCATGTGGACGCACAGGGATGATCCCAGGTATCACCCCGGGATTTTGCCCTGTCTAGCTATGGCCATGGCCAGAGTTTTCAGAGCCCCACTCAGGGCTCAGCTGCAGTTCATCACAAAAGCTCTACTTGTGAGTAGGGCCTTGCTCACCAGGAGGCCTTTACTCCTGAGGAGCCCTGCTTTGCAACCAAGCGCTTCTTCTCAAAGGAGTGCTAGTGGGTTGCAATTTGAAACAATGCTTTCCGGGACTAGGTGGTCACGTTTCCCTACTATTCCGAGGAGAGACCCACAACCATCTCCCCTGAGGGCCCAGGCTCCCCCAGATCTCCTTACATGGGTTCTCCCTTGATGTTGCCCATCTCTGCGACCTCTAGCTCCTCCTCTGAGGAAGTTTTCTCCCACAGGGGCATGACATGTATTCTTCCCCTTTGTACTGCCCAAGGTAATTTGGCTGGTTGTATATTCTTTCTTTCTTCCTTCCTTCCTTCCTTCCTTCCTTCCTTCCTTCCTTCCTTCCTTCCTTCCTTCCTTTATATCCCACCCTATATCACAAGGATCTCAGGGTGGCGTACAGATAAAATCATACATATAAAATAGAACAACAAATATACAATTCTAAAACAAATCAAACCATTAATACGTTAAAACCAATATGAAATTTTAAAACAGTAAAATGCAATTAAAACAAGACAGTGTGCAGGCTGGTGGATTTAGCCATCAAAGGCCATGTCTTAACCTGGTGCTGCAATAAAGCCAGTGCCGTCGCCAGTCGGGCCTCCAGCGGGAGGGCATTCCACAACCGGGGTGCCACAACAGAGAAAGCCCTCTCCCATGTCCCACCATAGTGTATATCTTGCATTGGTGGGGCACGGAGATGGGCTCCTCCAACAGATCTCAGGTCTCGGGCAGGCAGATAGAGTAAAACAAACAAATAAATAGGTCCTGTTTTGGAGACTTGACTACTGCTTGCTGATATTGTCAATCTAGATTTCAAAATGACCTCACCTTTCAATAAACCCTTTAGCAAATCCCAGGCGTGTTATCGATCTGTACTAGCCAGAAATTGCAGGTTCCCTCAGATTCCATATATTATAAACACAATATGGGCAGACTTTCAGCATCTGAACATAACAGCAGCCCCAGTGGATCAGACCAAAGTTCTGCCTAGCTTGTAATTTTGTTTCCTTCGGTGGCCATATAGAGGTCTCCAGAACCACACTGGTGTCTCCAGGAAGGGGACCTAAGGTCATTCTTGTTGAATCAGATCAAAGGTCTGTTTTTAATAGCAGCTTGCCAGGTGCCTCATAGAACGCTCAGAAGCATGGTGTCCAAGCATAGCCCTCCCTCGCTGTTAGTCTCTAGCATCTGGTGTTTATTTTCCTTGAGGCATGTATGCAAAAATCGTTATCCCACTTTTCCCCTCCAAAAGGAGTCGCTCCAAGTGGCTGAAGCCAGATACAAGAATAAATATAAGAGTCATCCATCATTAAAACAAGACGACCAGAATAAAATGAGCATCAAGCAAAACAGTAAGGGGGGGGAGTGTGTGTGTGTAGGGGGGAGGGGAGGGTAACAAACAAGTTAAGCAACAAAATCAAAAAGCTTTCTTAAAAGGAATTTTTTTTAAAAGAAATGTTTTAACAGAACACACATAGAGAGGGAAGTAACCAGTAAGCTTAGATACGCCTGGGGAACTTGGGTGGGAGAGTGCTGTTGCATCCTTGTCCTTTTTTTGTGTGGATCCTTGGTGGCCATGGTGTGAACAGAGTGCTGGTCCTTGGTCTGATCCAGCATGGCTCTTCAAGAAGGACGCAGACAAGCTGGAGTGTGTTCAGAGGAGGGCAACCAGGATGATCAGGGGTCTGGAAACGAAGCCCTATGAAGAGACTGAAACAACCGGGCATGTTTAGCCTGGAGAAGAGAAGATGGAGGGGAGACATGAGAGCACTCTTCAAATACTTGAAAGGTTGTCACACAGAGGAGGGCCAGGATCTCTTCTTGATCCTCCCAGAGTGCAGGACATGGAATAATGGGCTCAAGTTACAGGAAGTCAGATTCCAGCTGGATATCAGGAAAAACTTCCTGACTGTTAGAGCAGTGCGACAATGGAACCAGTTACCTAGGGTGGTTGTGGGCTCTCCCACACTAGAGGCAATCAAGAGGCAGCTGGACAACCATCTGTCAGGGATGCTTTGAGGTGGATTCCTGCATTGAGCGGGGGATTCAACTCGATGGCCTTTTAGGCCTCTTCCAACTCTACTATTCTATGATTCTATGATTCTTTACCACTTGGGTCAGGGAGTTCCACAAAAGGGGCACTGCCACAGGGAAATCATGTTGCCCCCAGACACGGCCACAACAGGTGATCTCAGTGGATGGGCAGAGGCTCATTGGAGATGGTCCTTCTTGTAGCTTGGTCCTAAATTGCTTTGGGCATTACAGGTAATATCCAACACCTTGAGTTGCACTGAGAAACAAACTGGCAGCCAGTGCAGCTGATCCAGTAAAGGAGTGACATCAGTAGAGGCTGGTGGCTCTGATTTCAGTGAGGCTGCGAATCCATTCTGGGTTTCTGTCACAACCAGCCAGAACTCTAAAGGAACCATCCATGGTGCTGAGTCTATTTTGGGGGATAGGGTTCTGCACCTTGGATAGCTCTTCTAGAGTTCTGGCAGGATCTGACTGAAACCCAGAATGGAATCAAATCCCATCCAAAATCAGAGCCACCAGCATCGACTGGGTTTCATGATCCGAGCACTTTGCCCTAGTCCAGAATTTAGCATCAGCATTCTGAAGAGTTGAACATTTCTGACCAGTTTTCAAGGGAGTTGCCAACAGAGTTGTCCAAACAAGCTGTAACTAATGCATGATGAACCATGGCCAGGTCTGACCATGCCAAGAATGGGTGCAGCTGGTACACTGGCCAAAGCAGGGCAAAAGCCACAGTAAACACCCAAACACCTAATAGTATGGCCAGTTCTAGGAATAATCCCAAGCTACGAACCTGATCTTTTAAGCAACCATGGCTGATAGCTATTTAGAAACCTACCCTATCCTCCATTCATTTCTTGATCTGAAGAAAATAATCTGCCTACCTATGATCATTCTACAGGCAAATATATTTCTGGTAGAGAAGGTTGGCATCTCCGGATGGGAGGCCGACTAAGTTGAGCTTGTGTCCCAATGAAATCAACTGGACAAGTTAGCCATGTCTTCAGTGGAACTAAGTGGAACTAACTCAGGCCTCAGCTAGACTTAGCGGTCTAGTGGGAAGGAGGGGTGAAGGTCTCGTGCTATTTTTATTGTGAAATCTCCCCCTCTGTTTACATGCGATGCTCGACGCCCTCGGAGGGCGAGGATGTCGCGGCCGCCATTTTAATTTTTTTCTTAAAGAAGAAGAGCGCACGAACACTCGTGCACAGAAAGGTAGGTTTTTTTTAAAATTTAAACTTAATTTTCCCCTCCCCCACCCCACCCCGATGGGTGCAGAGCTCCTGAGGGTCCCAGCTCCTCACAAGGAACCAGGATAACCTGCGATGCCCACCCACATGTTCCGCGGTCTCAGGATCATCCCGAGACTGCAGAAAAAGTTGGCTCAAAGGTGAGGGCGAGATCCCGGGGTAAGGGAGGGATTTTCCCTCCCTGATCCCAGGATCCCTTGTGTGTCATGTGGACACACAGGGATTATCCCTGGAATCACCCTGGGATTTTGCCCCATCTAGCTATGGCCTCAGTTGGGATTCGGCAGCATGTACATGGAAGTGGTGGTTAAGTATTCTGCTCAGCTAGAAACCCAATGTCATTTTCAGGACGTCTGACCATTGAAGTGAATTTAGGGTTTAGGTACGATTGTTGCTTCGCACACGGGCATTGGAAATGCTGCAAGAGAACGATGTAATTTTCTAATAGCTCGGGTGGGTGTCCTCCAATCAGCACACTCAGATTTTATGCAGTGCGTCCCTTCGCACTAGCTAGAGGTCATTATGGTCCTGGAAATAGAGGCAATTGAAAATGTCAAGTCACACTTTCTTGCTGCATCAGCATTATCTGCTGGGTAAATATTTTCTATTGCTCATTGAGCAGAAAACCAGTTGTTGGGAGATGCACTTTTTATATAATGAGAACTTTTGCTCCAGCCTCTTAGCTAAGAATCAATACCATAGCAACAAAACAGAAGGTTGTTGTGTGATATTTCTACAGATGCGTAGAGTTAAAGCAACCTTGAAAAAAAATGGGTGGGGGGAAGGAACAAGAAATATGTTTTGGTTTATTTATTACATTTATATACTACCTTTCCACTGGAAAATACTGTTTCATAACAGTAATAAAGCACAAACTGAAATACAACATTATAATTAAAACATAAATGCAAATAAATTAAAAGCACTTCATTAAAAAAGGGGGGGGGAAATAAAGAGCATCCACCAGTTAAAATCTAATTAAGCAATGTCATTTCAAAAGTTAAACGCCTGTCTGATTGCGAATATTTTGTCTGTTGGTAGAAGGGCAACAAAGATGGATAAAGGGACAACCGAAATCTTCAAGGGCTGGAGCAAATCCCATATGAGGAAAGGTTACAGTGTCTGGGGACTGTTCAGCTTTGAAAAAGGGTGAGTGAGGGGAGACATGATAGAGATGTCTATCTCTATCATGTCTCATGTTTAGTCTGGAGAAGAGAAGATTGAGGGGAGACATGATAGCACTCTTCAAATACTTGAAAGGTTGTCACACAGAGGAGGGCCAGGATCTCTTCTTGATCTTCCCAGAGTGCAGGACATGGAATAACGGGCTCAACTTACAGGAAGCCAGATTCCAGCTGGACATCAGGAAAAACTTCCTGACTGTTAGAGCAGTACAACAATGGAACCAGTTGCCTGGGAGGTTGTGGGCTCTCCCACACTAGAGGCCTTCAAGAGGCAACTGGACAGCCATCTGTCAGGTATGCTTTAAGGTGGATTCCTGCATTGAGCAGGGGTTTGGACTCGATGGCCTTATAGGCTCCTTCCAACTCTACTATTCTATGATTCTATGTACAAAGTTATGCATGGTGTATAGGGAGACATTGTTCTCTCTCTAGCATAATGCTAGAACCCAGTGTCATCTCATGAACCTGATTGGTCAGAGATTCAGGACAGATGAAAGGAAGTACTCCTCCACAGAACCCATATCTAAACTATGTAATTTGCTACCACAAGATGTGATGGTCATCAATTTGGATGACTTTAAGAGGGGATTAAACAAATTCATGGAAGGTAAGGCTATCAATGACTACTAGTCATGGCGAAGAGAACTACTTCCTGTATCAGAGATAGTTTGCCACTGTATACCAGTTGGGGAACATGAACAGGAGAGTGCCCTATTTTGGGCTTCCTGCAGGCATCTGTTCGCCTCCACCCACCTACCCCGGCCATATGAACAGAATACTGGACAAGATGGATCTTTGGCCTGATTCAGCATGGCTTTCCTTACATTTTCATGGTGCTAGCCTGGCCATCCATGGCAGGGAGTTTCAGAGCCCAGGAGCTGCCACCAAGAAGGTTTTTTCTCACATTCCTGGCAAATGTGCCTCTGAATGTGGTGGGACAGAGAGAAGACTATCTTCTAAGGATCTTAAATCCTGGGCAGGCTGATAAGGGAGAACATGATATGTCAAGTAGCCAGGTCTGAAGTCATGTAGGGCTTTAAAGGTCATAACTTAGCACCCCTCAGATTGTACCTGGGAATGGACCAGTAGCTAGTGAAGTTGATCTAACTAGGGATGCTCCGTATAATGGTCTAGCCACAGCATTCTGGACAAGCTAAAGTTTTGAAGGTTTTTTTTAAAAAATCAGCCTTACATAGAGAATGTTACAGTGCTCCAGACAGGATTGGATATCAATCAACATACCTGTTAGATGGAAAGGAGGATGCAGGGAAACCTCATTGTTCATACAGCAACACTAAGGGCACAGCCCCATGGATGGCAATACCAGTGAAGGTAAATTTATCTCTGTTTTTAATGGCCAATTATCATGTGTACATCACTGTTGAAGGAGAGTCCTTTTAGCTGGCTAGGTGCCCCCAATAACTCTTAGCAGAACTGTTCTACCAGCCTAGATTGCGTAACATCAGAAAAGCGAATTTGTGTAAGTTTGCTGTTTGTTTCCTATGAGCAAGGCAATTGTGAATCACCGTTTCTTTTTGATGAAAAGGAAGACGAAATGCCATGTGACTCCCCCCCATCTTTTCTTCCCCCCTTTTTTTTGGGGGGGGGCATGGTGCTACTCACCTGGGAAGGCCTCTTACCTTAGCAAGGTGGATGGCAAGCTGGAGCAACATCTACATTGCCTTCAGGTCCATTAATGTTGTAATCTGGGAAAAGGGGAAAAGATGGGAACAGTATTTCTCTCTGTGTGTAGTCTACCTGATATCACTTCTGAAGGGTACACTTGTCTAGAGGAAGAGGCTAGCTTGTGTACTGAGTAAGAGGTTAAACAGAGCTGCCTTTTATCAAAGAACTGGGCATGTTTAGCCTGGAGAAGAGAAGATTGAGGGGAGACATGAGAGCACTCTTCAAATACTTGAAAGGTTGTCACACAGAGGAGGGCTAGGATCTCTTCTTGATCCTCCTAGAGTGCAGGACACAGAATAACGGGCTCAAGTTAAAGGAAGCCAGATTCCGGCTGGACATCAGGAAAAACCTCCTGACTGTTAGAGCAGTACGACAAAGGAATCAGTTACCTAGGGAGATTGTGGGCTCTCCCACACTAGAGGCATTCAAGAGGCAGCTGGACAAGCATCTGTCAGGGATGCTTTAGGGTGGATTCCTGCATTGAGCAGGGGGTTGGACTCGATGCCCTTGTAGGCCCCTTCCAACTCTGCTATTCTGTGATTCTATGAAAGTCATGTGAGAGCAAAAGAGGGCAGCAACAAATGCAAGTGAACAAAAGACGAGATAAGCCTCAATATGGTACTGGGGTGGGGTGGGGATGGAATTTTAATACAATAGTGAAATGCCTGACATAGTTTGGCAGAAAACTTCCTTAGTGGCACAAGAATTCAATCTATTGGGTATTTCTAATAAGGCAACATTTCATAACATCATAGAGTTGGAGAGGACCTTGGAGGTCATCTAGTCCAACTGCCCGCTTTATGCAGGATCTGCTGTTTAGGATGCAACATCTCCCCTGCTGAGGTGGTCACCAGTGTTGAAAACGGATGACATCTTTTTCTGGAACTGCTGCAACATCATATTGGCAGTTTGGAGTTTGATAGGTGTGGATAAAATGTCTTGCTGGTACTCTGTACATGGCTGCATTCCTGCTCACTTTTGCCATGGGTTGCGAATGATAAGGAGAAGCTCCCATAGGTTGATTTTCCTTTGGCATAACGGGTGGTTATTTGGATGGTCTGACACCTCACAGGCAACATAGCAACAAGAATGCAACTCCTTGAAAGCATGTGAGATCTGGGTTGGTCCAGGAAATAATCAGCCATGACCTTGTCACATGTCAGATCATCAACGTCATCATTGTCATCATGCCCAAAGTCAGGAGACACAATACAAAAGGGAGAATGGAAGAGTGAGTGTAGAGGGAAACAAGCAAATGTGGGCATGTGCAAGTCAACGTAGTGATAATGTTGAATGTTTGTCGTAGCAAGACTGATGCAGATGGAACTTGGACAACTCTGCTGAAATGATCACTTAAGGTGGCTTTGTCACATCACTCCACAAACCTGCCCATGCACGTAAATCAATGCTGGGGCCCAACTCCAGAACCTAGCAATAAAAAGTCCCATTTTGGTAGGTATCAGGATCAGGGCATTCTCAGCAGTGGCCCAGCCTTTGTGGGATTCACTCCTCACCCTGAGGTTTCTGCTCCATCATTACCAGTTAAGAAAAGAAGATTTCTTTTGATTTTACTCTGCATTTTATTAATTGCTAGCCTGAGGATTTGTTCATTTTAAGATGTGTATGTGGATATGTTTTGAAGAATGGTCAGTTTAAATGCTATTAAAAGATGCCATTTAATAATGTGCTGCTTTTAATAATATGTTAGTTTTAAATGTTTTAATCAATTATATGTATTTTATGGTGTTCACATTTGTGTTGTACCCTGCCTTGATCCAGAGGGAGAGGTGGGTAACATATTCTTATTCTTATTCTTATTCTTATTCTTATTCTTATTCTTATTATTATTCTTATTATTATTATTATTATTATGTTTTACACCATCTCTTGAGGATTTTAAAGTCCTGAACCCCCTTTCAGGACTTAAAAGCCCTCAAAAGGTGATGCACGAACTATATAAGGAACATATTAATCATAATCATCCTAACACAATATTATCGTGTCACATGATATAGACTGTGCAGATGTTACAGCTGAAGGAAGCATGGTTAAATTGCTACAGGTATGCAATTTTTTAATGGCATCCTGATGGGAGCCAAAACATGTAGTTCAGCTCATAGTTCTTGGACCAAATAAAACCTCTCCCTGTACCGAATTTGAAATGAATATACGCAGTAGATGTACCGATCTAGAACATGGATGGTTCTGTGCGCTGAGCTGCAGGTTTCTGGTGAAGATGACTGATGTGCCTTTCTGTTTTCAGGTTGTGTGGAGGAAACTTGGAGATGCTGCAGGCTCGTGTCCTGGAATTAGACAACACTTGTCTGGAAACCAGTACAAAGGGCCAATGTGAATGGATACCAAAATGAGGAAGAGTTTCAAGTGCTGGCGGAATTGAATCTGTTCACAGCAACCTCTTTACTAACCGTGAGATAGCTCCAATCATTCTCTCGAATGCAACCTTCTTCTTTTTCTGCGAAGACTTTCGTGTTAAAGTATCCAGATCTCCTGGCCTTCAACATATACCACATATGCTGATGAGTCCAGCTCTGCTTCTGCCACAAGCATCTTCAGTGTATATATTAAAGGGAGGATCCGGCTGATTATCCACAAAGCTGTTCAGAATCTGACCCAGGAGGAAAACCCACAGAGGAAGTGCTTTCCTGAAAGAGAGAGTGCTTTGGTGGACTTCCCGTGACTTTTCCCCCCAGAAGCTTTTCACTGGATTGGAGAGATGCCAACAAGCTGTGCCTTTGGTCTTTCGCAGTTTGGAGAAAGTGGGTTCTCCCAGTTAGCCCTACACTTGAGTGTATAAAATGTTAGTTAATGGTGCTTAGGCAGATAGCAACTGAAACCATTTCCTTTCCAGTGTGTAGAATAATTGCATTCTGAGGTGCTAAAAAAAGGCCGTCAGGTCTCCGAACCAGCCAGTAGTGTAGCAAAGAAAACTACAGCACTGAAATTGAGGTGCGTCCCTTCCGCCAAACAACAACAAGAAGAATACTTTTAGTTTCATTCGCTTTGAATGCCTTCCTGCAAGCTGGTGTTTCACCTCTTAAGAGAAGGCATTCCCCCCTTAGCACAAATGCAACACTTCCAGCCCAATCCTAAGGCCATCCCATAATGGAGTCTCCAAGGGCCTGTTATGCTCTTATAGCGAGTGAAACATCCTGTTTGAGAGATCAGGTAGATCCATGAGCCAAAGTGAAGGAGGGCCATGCCCCTCCACCCAACCGCCCAATGGCTGCAGTGTGAGCCATTATTGAATCTGATTTGGGATCAGTTATGTTCTTTGGGTGAAGCAGGGAGAAGCTGAAGAAATATTCTGGAAAACAAGTGGATGGTTGTACAAAGGAGGATTGTCAGCATTGGGGGGAAACAGGCAAGGAACCACATACACAGAAGGAAGGATTTGTAGAAGCTAGAGGATGCTTTCAAAAGTTCACCTGACTAGAATGATCTCTTAAGGGCTGGATGTCCCAATTTCAGTGGGGATGTGATTCCATCCTGGGTTTCAGCCAGAACCAGCCAGAACTCTACAAGAGCTACCCAAAGTGCTGAACCCTATCCCTAAAATGGGATCATCATCTTGTACAGCTCCATTAGAGTTCTGACAGGTTCTGGGTGAAACCCTGAATGGATTCAGTGCACCACTTAAATCAGAACCACCAGCATTCACTGGTTCAGGGAATAGGATGTTCTGCAAATGTCCACACTTGCTAGGTTTTTCAGGCCAGCCAACTGATATCGGCTTCTAGATCTGAAAGACTCCCATTCCTCTCATGATAGTCAGTGCACATGCATATACCTGCTCCTGAAATAATCTTGAGTATCCAGGTGAATGTAATCCATGTTGTCTAGATGTCCATAAAATTAACCCTGATTCTAGATTATGTCTAGATTGGGTCTCTTAAGCCCTGGCACATATTGATGAGGTCATTGCTATGTACAAGACTCTGGAGACTTGAGACTCTATTGTAACTTTTGGGGTGCAAATAGGGATGTATGAGAATTTCATTCCTGTTTGCAAATTTGTGAGCATGTCCAATTCACAACCTTGAACATGAGCAGGAATGCAATTTTAGGGAAAGTTTCGCAACATCCAGAACTTGCATTCACATTCAAAAGTGCACACGTGTGCAAATGTACGCCGCCAAAAATGTGCATTTTCACATTTGCGCAAATCCCCCCTTTAAATCTGTGTTTTCACACTTCAACCTATGGGGGAAAATGAGCATTTTTGATTTGGAAAATTTGCACTTTTGAAAAGGTGCATTTTTTTTTACAATTGAGATAAATGTGCAGTTTTTAAAAGATACGTTTCCCCCAATTGAAAGTGCAGATTTTTCTGATTGGAATAGTAAAGATGCTTGCAGTCAGCAATGAGAACGAAGTGAAGCAAAGCTTCGAGGAGGGGTTCGCAGAACCCCCCAATACCTAGGCACAAATGATTTCTCCTCGCAGCCCCTCTTTTGGCATTACTTACTAGGGGCAGCAGAGAGGATTACTTTTGTAGCCCGAAAGCCCTTAAAAGATGCTTGGGTGCTCCTTTGAAGGCATGATGTGCTCCAGGCAGCTGGAGTTCCCATTATGCCCAGGTGTTCAGTATTGTAGGGGTGCATCTGGGGCTTTCTAGGTCACAAATCCACATCTGGTGAGGAATCCGGTGGGAGAGGGTGCAGAGAGTGGAGAGACCCCAATTTGGGGCCCACAGGCTTCACAGGAGCGCTGGCTATTCCAGCATGTGTGTCATCAGCTCATGCACAAGGCCCCCAGGGATTCTGCAGCTTTCATGGTGTCCAGGTGCCCTGGATAGGATACACCACACATGTATGGTGTCCAAGGTCCTAGGAAGGACGTTTCCTTGTACTGAGTCAAACCATTGGTCCATCTGTTCTTGCATTGTTGACACTGATTGGCAGCGGCTCTCCAGGGTTTCAAACAGGAACCTCTCCAGCCCTTCCTGGAGATGCTGGGAATTGAACCTGGGGCTTCCTACATACAAAGCATGTGCTCTGCTGCTGAGCCACGGCCTCCCCACAAAGTGGGTTGAAAGATCCTGTTACATCCTTTAATCCACCAATCTACACCACCACTGCTAACACAAAGTGGGGTGAGGAGAAAAGTTAGAGAAAAAAACGTTCCCAACCTGAAGATTGCAGCAGGCTACCAGGCCTGTAGGCCTCCAAAGATTTGGACTTCTTTTTCATTGGATCCTGGACAATCTGAACCAAAGGTATGGGCAAACAAATTCCAGTGTCTATCTCCCCCCTACCTCATTTCTTAATCTACCACCACTTAACTAATTCGTCTGTAGCCAACTTCTAATGCCTATAATTTACAGAACATTAGTTATCCATGTTTAACTAGGGATGCCTTGGCTACCTGACTGGGTCCAAGAGTCCAATGGACTCTCCCAGACCCTTTTGGGCACCCACAGTGCGTTTGCAGGCCCGTGCGCCACAATGGAGGCTCTGGAAATTATGTATTTTCCCCTGTTGCGTGAATGGGGCCTTTACGTATGCCATTTATGCAACGGGGAGAAATACATAATTTCCAGAGCCTCCATTGTTGTGCACAGTGGAGGCTCCAGCCAAGGGCGGATGGGCTCGCGATGTTGTCAGATGCTCGCTGAGCTTCAAAAGAAGCTTATGCAGGGGCTTGGGTTCAGTGCAGGACACAGGCAAGTCCATCCATCCCTAGTCTTGACTCCTTCTTTTGACAAGTATGGTCAAAATACTTAATAAGTATGCTCTGGTGTAGAGCCATAATAAGTACAGCTCTACACTGTTAGCAGGCCTTTGGGCTAGTGCCCAAGTGTACGCAGCCAACCCCATCGTACAATCCCGTTTTTATGCCATGTAAACATGTTATGCATCACTTGAAGACAATTGGCAAATGGCAGCTCGTCCTGATTTCAATGGCACTGACGTCTGCTGCACTGGTGCAGAGCCCTAGGTTGGGTCATGGCGATATGTTGACTGGTTGGTCAATGCACCCCTTTCCACATGCTTATTTGCTGGTGGGGTAGGCTTTAGGATTGGGCTGTTATAGGTATGAAATATTTGAGACTCTAAGCAAAACCCCACCACCGGACCGTTCTGAGTATCAAACGCCTAATTTCTTCAGTTTCCTTTACCACCCAATGTTTTACTTCTATAAGAGCCTAATTAACTAGCACTGCATTTAGGGGGTGGGGGGGCTTTCTTTGCTGATGGTCGCATCCTTTAAAGGAAATGTTGAATATTCTCAAAAGCATGTCCTTCATTAATCTGAGGTTCAGTTTGTCTGAGTTTTTGGACCTGGATGGGCTTACATGGACATTCCAACCCCCCCTCTACATCATACCATTAGATCGTGTGTATTGAAATGCTCGGATAGCTATTTTGTGTATATATCAAAATGCAGCAACAGTTTCTCGTATGAATGTGCAACAGGCTTGTGATTAAATGCTGTTGCTTTGACTTTTTAACCATAGCTGAATATTTAAAAGAAAACTAAAAATAAAAAAATAGGAATGCAACAATTCCCAAGTTTTGTTGGTTAAATTGAATCCAAGCTGATACCTTCCTTTTTTTTTTTTGGTTTTTTTTTTTAATTTGTGGGCTTCGTTACATGTTGTGTTATTGATCTGTGGGTCGTGGAATGTGGCAGCGTTGTTGCGGTACAACCCTTTTATTCTATGGTAGCGTGGCGTAAATTGGCTACACATTTTACGGAAAGAAAAAAAATCACAAAGGGATTGATTTGTTGCAGCGACTCGGTCACCTTCTTTGATGGTGATAAAAATCACCACTTTTATTATTCATCTTAAATTGTTGTATTCCTATATACCAGGAACAGTGAAAAAGAGGAACCCTCAAAACCCTGCAGTCAAGGGCCAGATCCAGACACCTAGTTGTGTCATGCGTAAGGGTTTCTGTGCTTCAAGTGGGGTTCTTAACTATTCTTCATTGAACAGCAGCCCTCTTTCCTAATGCAGATTCCAACGTGGTTTGGAAATGTTATTCAGTCAAACAGAAACTTTGCTGCAGGGCATTGGGCAGCTGCTGTTCAAGAAAGAAGAGTCCAAAGCCCCCCTTTCCCCCACATTTGAGTGTTCAAAACACGTTGGTGGCTTATTGGATCTTGGCCAAGCTCTCTGCAGGAGCTAGTTTGAGTGTTGCTGGGTCTTTTGACATAAGACGTATGTAAATTTTGATACTGTATTAAAACTATTTTTTTACAATTCACCATATAATGGGGGTACCAAGCATATGTGTTCATCTTAGCAATGGTAATAAATTATTTAATCTCATGGTCATTGGCTTGCTTGATTTTGACGTCGGTGCCTGAGAGCCTGTGGTGGGCCGTGGACATTTCTTCTGTCCTTGCTAACGTTTTATCTATTTGATTTGATTTACTTGAAATATCCATACCCTTCTCTTCAGCCCAGAAAAGCTCTTGGAGCAGCTAACCATGATTAAAAAGACAATAAAACTACTCATTAGACACCAATTTAAACCATAAGATCTAAAAGGCCTGGACACAAAAAGACAACTAAGGTGTTCAGTCCAACTTGATTAGGAGTCTTCAGCCTTTTCAAAGCTGGACCCACCATTAGACCAAAATTGCAAGACAACATTCTTTTTTTTTTACTATAATATGTACATCTCCATTTTCAACCCTGCTCTCTTTTTCAGAACCTTCCTCTTTTTTCCTCCTGTTGTAGCCCCCTCTCTTTCGTTGTGTAAGTACTAAGGAAGGAAGGAAGAAAAAAGAAAGAAACCATTGCTTAGTGATAGAACTCATAAGGCAGTATCCAATGTCAGTCCTATTTAGAATAAATCCATTCAGTTCAATGAGTTTACTCTGTGTAGGAGTACCACTGGATGCTACTCATGCTTTGAATGCAAGAGGTCCCAGTTTTAATTACTGGCATCTCCAGTTAGGGCTCAAAAAGACTTCTTACTACAATCCCAAAGTGCCATTGCCAGCCAAGGCCAACTGTCCTGGGCTAGATGGACCAATGGTCTGATTCAGTATAAAGCAGCTTCCTCTATTAAGTAGGCCCCGTTCAGAAGACATGTTAAACCACAGCTTTTACCATGGTGGTTAAGCCAGAAAGCTGGGCCGTGTTCAGAAGACACCTTAAACCATGGCTTTAACCACGATGCATAAAACTTTTTGCCCTAGTCACTGTTGTTAAAGTCATGGTTTAAAGTGTCTTCTGAACACAGCTTGACTTTCTGGCTTAACCACCATAGTTAAAGCTGTGGTTTAAGGTGTCTTCTGAATGGGGCCATTAGAAAGAAAGAAAGAAAGAAAGAAAGGCAAGTATCCTCCTTATGGAAGTCAAAGTCAAATGTCAGGAGACCGGATTCATGACAGAAATGGCAGCTCTGGTGAACTCCCTGTTCCTCACAGTAAAAGATATGAACATGTGCTAGCACTGGTTCCGTCCCATCCAGGGGCCTCTTGGGTAGTTTGTAGAAATGCTGTGTAAGCCCAAGATGGGTTGCCAGGCTCATCTCTCTCCAAGAGAAGTGCACCAGTGAAACAGAAACATCACCATGGAAACAGGTTTTTGATTCCAGTTTCCCCAAAACATAAAATAAAAAAGGGTCTAATGCAATAAATATAATAACAGATTCCTTCATTATTGAAAAAAAATGAATGAATGAATGAATGAACGAACAATAACAATAACAATAATAATAATAATAACCCCTACAATGGAATCCCCTCAGGAAGGGAAAGTACAAAGTAGTAACCTGCAAAATTAATGAGGCATTAAAAGGATCATGAACAAAGGAGCCCACCCACATGGTACACAAAATACTGCATTTCCTTTTTTTTTAAATGAAATATTCAGCCAGTGTTGCAGTTCTGCTTTTCAGGCTTTCTGCTGCAAAGTTTTTGTTCTGATCCTCAAATTGCCTGCCTTGCCCCCATTCCAATTGTTTTGCTCCTTCCCAAGATTTGCTTCTGTTTGGAGCTTTGAGGACTGATAGGTTTTTCACACCCACACATACCGATTTACTGCTTTCCAGAGAGAATTTTGGAATAACTACTTCTTCTGGTGATGTTAGACTAAGGCCATAGCTAGACCTAAGGTTTGTCCCTGGATCATCCAGGGGTCAAACCTGTTCATCTAGGGCCATAGCTAGACCTAAGGTTTATCCCAGGATCATCCCAGGATCATCCCTGCCTGAGCGCTGGATGCCCTGTGTGGCACTTAGATGAACAGGTTTGATCCCAGGACAATCCTGGGATAAACCTTAGGTCTAGCTACGGCCTGGGTGACACACAGGGGATCCAGTGCTCAGGCAGGGGCGAACCCTGGATGATCCCAGGATAAACCTTAGGTCTAGCTGTGGCCTAAATCTAGGTTGAAGCATGGTCACACCTTGCTTTCTAAGGGGCCCAGAACTGATTTCACACTCTTTTCTTTGTAACCCTGCAGTGTGTACCTGTACAGTGATGTTGTGTCTGCATTTATCCTTTTTCTGTTTTCAGTAGTGCACACCACAGAGGGGGTGCAGCCAGGTGTCTGTCTGTTCCACACGTAAAGTCTGCACAATGGCTTCCAATATTCAAAGGGGAAAAAAAAACAGTGTGTGGAGAAATGGGCCTTTGAGAAGAAATAATTGAGGAGGGCTTGGAGATGGTTCATGGTGGAATAATACGTGCTTGCAAGAGTCTGAGCATAGCAAAGAGGGGTAGGATGGTGGTTCACAGATGGGTTGTGGATGATGCCTCAAAGTCTGTGCCCCTGAGCTTCAGACTAGGGGAGAGGGGATTACATAAAAACGTAAGAAGGACTAGATGAACCAAAGGTCCATCTAGTTCTGCATTCTGGTCACACAATGGCCAGCCAGCTGCCCAAGGGTAACCCACAAGCAGCACATGAGTGCAATGGCTTCCTCTCATCCATGTTCCCCAGCAACTAGTATAACTAGATTAACCATGTAACCCAGCACTTGTTTCTTGTTCTCCTCCTAAGGGTGAAGCCTTCACATTTTGTCATGGGCTTCTCAGAGGGCTACTCCTGATATATATCTGCAGGGCTCTCCTTCTGTAGTCATATTCTGCCGTCAGTCCCAAAAATGGACTTCTTCCTTACTAGGTCATTGGGAGTCCTTCTTGGCTCCTGTTTCTGTCCAACAGCCACAGTTATCTAAGCCTACCAGCTGCTACAGACTGGCTTCTGGTTTGAAGGGGATCTAGAAGGCATCCCACCATCAGTGTCCAGCCATGGATTCATGCACCAGTGGCAACTGTGTCTGAGAAGCCACTGTTTAATTTCCCACAGTGAGACAGAACTATGTGACATTGACTGCTCTGGGACATTGTGGGAAGTTTAAAAGAGTGCTTTGTAGCCCAATAAGCCCACAGCTAGAGAATGGAGGTGGTGCAACGCAAGCATTGGCATTAGTGCTGGTGAGCCCTGCTGGGCATTTGGGCTCCAGTAGCTGCCCAAGGATTTATTATTATTATTATTATTATTATTATTATTATTATTATTATTATTATTATTTACATTTCTATACCGCCCAATAGCCGGAGCTCTCTGGGTGGTTCACAAAAATCTTGTGATCTTGTGCCCCGATGCCATTCCTGAGCTGCTAGTAGGCTAAACTCCCAGTGGCTATGGAAAGATGTGCACACTCTGGTTCCCAGTGGAGAACTGGGAGGAAAACTTGCAGAGCCACCAGAAGCATCCTCAATACAACCTTAATATTTCCACTGGACATGGATAGCATTTCTAATCCCGTCTCACTGAAAAACTTAATGAAATGTTTCCGATGACCTGAGTTTGTAGTCATTCCCATGGCCATGTTGCTAATAATAATAATAATAATAATAATAATAATAATAATAATAATAATAATAATTCTTACCCACCTCTCCCTTTGGATCAAGGCGGGAACAACATTAGTACAGGAATCAACACATCTTAAAAATTCTTGATTTTACATTGATCTGGATAGGCCTGCCAGAAAAGGCTAAAGCTGCCTTAAAATCACACAGAGTTAATTTTACTAATCTTATCACCAAGCATGTGCAGTGGCCATCTTGACTGTGGCCGCATTCCTGTGTTTGTTGGTGCAGCCATCATGAGTATGGGCCTATATTACATATATTGAAGAACAAGCCTTGCTGAGGACCAAACAGTGTGGCTTCTCCAAAGGGAAGTCTGGTTTTAGTAAGAGTTTTGAGAATTCACTGAGAGTGTCACAAATACTACTACTACTACTACTACTACTACTACTACTAATTTATTACTCGCCTCTCTGGATCGAGGCGGGGAACAACACCAAACACAAAATACTACATAAAATTAGTTAAAAGAGCATATAAAACCAATACAATATTAAAATAACAATCACAGCATCTTAAAATTCTTAGGTTTAAAATCCCTCTGGGTAGGCCTGCTGGAAGAGACTAGTCTTTACGGCTGTCTTAAACTCAGAGAGAGCTTTAAGCTCATGAATCTCCTCTGGCAGGCCATTCCACAGTCTGGGGGTGTCAGAAGAAAAGGTCCTCTGGGTAACAGTTGCCAGCCTAGTTGTGGCTGACTGGAGTAAACTCTTCCCAGAGGACCTGAGTGTGTGGGGCGGATTGTATGGGAGAAGGTGATCCCGCAGGTAACCTGGACCCAAACCATGTAGGGCTTTAAAGGTAATATCCAACACTTTATACTTCACCTGGAAACTAACAGGCAGCCAGTGAAGTGATTTTAAAGTTGGTTTAATATGGTCACCCCTAGATGTACAGGTGACCAAGCTGGCTACCATATTTTGAACTAGTTGAAGTTTCCAGACTAAGCACAGAGGTAGCCCTATGTAGAGTGCATTGCAGAAGTCGAGCCTTGAAGTTACCAGCTCATGCACTACCGTCTTTAGGTCTTCCAATTCTAGGAAGGGGCGCAGCTGGCATATCAGCTGAAGCTGATAATATTAATTAATTAATTAATTAACTTATTTATTACATTTATATACTGCCCCATAGCTGAAGCTCTCTGGGCAGTTTACAAAAGTTAAAAATGGTGAACATTAAAAAGAAATATACAAAATTTAAAACCATAAAAAGCATACAATTACAAGCAAAAATAGTAGGCACTCCTACTATTCCATAACTAGTAGGCACGCCTAGTTATGGAATTCACCATCAGAAGACACGGTGACCTAGTGGCCATCACAATCACAAGGCATGTGATGGTCACTAGCTCAGGTGTCTTTTTAAAAGGATTTGATGGAGAAGAACCCCATCAGCAGCTGTGAGCTATTAGCCATGTTAACTCAGTGAAACATCTATGTTCAGAGCGGTTATACCTCTGAATACCAGGTGCTGGGGACAAAGAGTGGTGAAAGGCTGATTCCTTTCTGCCCTGCTTGCAGGCATCACAAACTCAACCGGTTAGTCATGGTCAAAAATTAGTCCGTGGTTTGAATCCGTTGAGGTTGTGTTATGTTCTTTTCTGATGCATGTGCAGCTGTATTACTCTTGTGTGTATGTCAACATTCAAGATGGGTAAGTTGGTGCCGCGTAACCAAATATGTCCTGATTGTTCTGGGGATTCTACAGGTAAAGACATATGGGCTCATTTTTACATGCTGGTCTTTGGAATTCAATATTTGCTATGTTGAGCAGCAATTCAGGCGTCGGCCACTTCTTGTCTCAAGACACCATTCCAGATCCCCCCAGGGATGTTAGCTCAGTGGTCCACACAGTGTCGCCTCTCTGCATAACCTTTCTGGAAGCACTGCTTACGGCACTGAAGATCACAGATGCTGCAAGGAAAGCATCCATCATCTGAGATGCCTTTATTGCTGAATAAAAGCCAAGCGAACGAACAAGAAATTGCTATAAGGATTCACTAGATGTGCAGCAAATAGCTGTGATTTCCCACTCCTCCAGTAAAAAGCTACATATTCACATCTGTGGATAAGTCTTGAAACTATTTGAGTGCCTCCACTCAAATAGATGGTGGCCAGCAAGGACTGTTTCTATGCCCCCAATGGTCCAGGAGTAGAAAACGAGCACAGGATCTGATTTGCTGGAAATCTGAGCTTCCAATTTGTTACAAAGAATGTCTCTAGCCCTTAGAGACATCCAGATAAAGTTAAAAGGGTGTGGACAGTGACCTTTCCAGCACCAATGGCATGGCTGAATCCCCTATTATTCCAGCTGTTGAGGTTAGGCTTCCTACTAAGCTCCTTTCCCATGGCTACCAAACCTAAGAGAAATTATGAAAAATAACAACAGCTGCAGAACGTATTACCCTAAGCAAAACAAGACAAACATGCCCATGGCTGTACAATCTTGCCAGTCGCTTAAAGCCAGGGCTAGGGAAACTTGTTGACACAGTAGCTGTGATTCTGCTCTCCGTGGTCCTGAAACCACCCCACGTTCTGTGCTGGTAGCTGAGGTGCTGGCCATGGTACCAAAACGGCTCCTGTTCCAGTTGTGTGTATGAAGTTCTGCCACTTTGCCTAAGCCCAGAGCAGATGATGGGTCCCAAACAGTCTCTGGCTCTTCTCATCTGCCTACATCTGAGTAGGGACCCTTCCGCAGCCTGCCATGCAGCTGACAGCAATAAGCATGGGATTGTTAACCCCATGTTAATTCTGGATCTTTAAAGTGTTGATTGTGGGGGCATTTCCACGGGAGAATCAGAGGATCCAGAGGGTGCTTAATCCATTGTCCCCCTGTTGCTTTCCCCACTGGGTCTCATTGCCCCTTGGCCCTGGATGGACTGGGTCCTGTAGGACCAGTGAGGCTAGGGAACTGTCTGACATGGCAACAGCAGCAGGAGCAGGGCTTTGGCCTGACTGGGCAGGGGAGTTGTCCACACAATGATTTGATGTTGCTCTTAAGGGCCTGTTGCAAGAGCAAAAAGGGATGGGTTAAAGTTTGTCTTCAGTGCATTTTTTAAAAAATAAATTTTCCAAACTTGCACATTTCTTCATTTTGGGATTGAAAGAATTTGTGATTTTTTTTAAAAAAAAAATGAATCGGAGAGAAAACAAAATGGACAGATGTGTCCATTTGTAACCTAGAAGCTCCAAATGTGAGCGCAAGCAGGTGGCTGAAAATATTTGTAAATTTTCAAAGATGTGTTCACGTTCCTCTCGTCCCCAATTCCTAATTCAATTTCCGCAAATTTCCTGATTTATTCCAATACCCTCCATAGACTGAATCAGTTTTAGTCTATGGAGGAAAGTTGTGCAAATCAGGAAATTTGCACAAATTTGGGGAGACTTGTGAAAATCTCCGCCTGTTCAATTGCTGCACAAGTGCCCAGTTTAGTACAGAGCAAGGAGTGCTTGCAAATGTAAAAAGGGAATTGGGCATGAAACAAGTGACTAGACAATGTTCAGAGAATCCTGGTGATTTCTAACATTTTTTGTTCAGCCATTTCTTTGGGGCAGAGACTGACTCTTCACTGATGTCATACCCCCCCACTGGAGGAATCTCCCTCAGAGGAAGTGCTGGAGCTCCCATAAACTGAGGGAACCCTAGATAAGTCACTGTCACCAGAGCTGGGGCAGGATGGGCCATGGGGGAGATGGCTGCAGGTCCAGCCTTGTCACGGGAGGGGACTCTACCTATGAGCAACACCCCCCCCGGCCCCAAGGAGCACCATCGCCTCAAGTGACCAGCCAGTAGAGCTCCCATGAGGAGTGTTTGGTTGCATAGAAGGCCTCCTCTGGAGGAAGTGACTCCTCATGAGTAGGCCTCTGACCAGAAGGCTCTAGTGTACTGAGCTGAGCCGTAAGTGGGGCTCAGCAGGCTCTGGTGTTAAAAGTCTTCAGTGCTTGCTTAGCCAGTGCTGGAAACAGTACCATTCTTTCATCTCCAGTGTCTTCAATCTTGCCCTGTAATTGATGCTCCATTCTACTGATGCCTGGACTCATTCTTCACTCTGCTTCTGCACTGTGTAATATATCTGTTTGCCTATGTTTTAACCTCTGCCTGCTATCTTGACCACTCCTGCCTTAGCCTGACCCAATGCATCTGACTACTTGCCAGTGTTTTGACCTCTTTCCTGCTATCTTGACCATTCCCCACTGGACTGAAACCTGTGTGCTTGAATCTTTGCCTGCTTCATTACATTGCTCTTTGGTTAGCCCCTTCATTCAAAGTCTGCTGCAACCAAAGCAGGGCATCGTAACGACAGGGTTGTTGTGAGGATAACATGGAGAGGACCATATAAGCCACTCTGGGTTCCTCACAAGAGGGGGGAAAGATGGTGGTGTAGTGATTAGAGTGTTGGACTGGGAGTTGGGAGATCTGGGTTCCAGTCCCCACTCAGCAATGGAAGCTCACTGGGTGTCTTTGGACCAGTCATAGACTCTCAGCCTAACCTACCTCACAGGGTTGTGTTGTGAGGATAAAATGGAGAGGAGGAGGATTATGTATGCCACCTTGGGTTCCTTGGAGGAAAAAAGGCATAATAATAATAATAATAATAATAATAATAATAATAATAATAATAATAATAATAATAATAATTTTTTAAAAAAACATGTATATCCCACCCTATATAATTAAGATCTCAGGGCAGCGTACAGATAAAAGCATACAGTATGAAACAGTAAATATACACAGCTAAAAACAAATTAAACCATGATAGGGCTGGGACTCACAAGGTTGCAGCCAAATGTTTATTTTCACCTTCATGTCTGAAGATGTTTCAAAGGCATCCAAGATAAACTGGCCCAAACTTCGTATGGGGAAAAATGAGGCAAATAAACACTCATTCCTTCGGAACATTCTATTAACTGTAGGGATGGACAAATCACTCCTCACCATTTTTGCATAACTCTCTTCCATTCAATTTCCATATCAGTCTGCAATATTTTCAAAACCACCTTGGTTTTCAAACACCGCATCCCCTATTTCTCTACGCAACTTTCCTTAGTGTGCCCATTTTTGTATGTGACCCTTGAAACCAGAACTGTTTTCCAAAATGTGAGAAGTGGACAATATGTTTGTCTGGGGGACGTGTGAATTCGATGGGTTTGCTTAAAAATGTGGATCAAACAAAATTCTTGCCCATCCTCATAATGAAAGTCTTTGAAGTCGGGATCATCCCAGTTCTTATGGCCCTGTTGCTCTCTGTTCAGCAATAGTAAAAAAAAAATGTTACACGAGGCATGAAACAAATCAGAACAAGCTGGCATGGGGGGAGGAGAGAACCCTAGCTTATAATTTAATTTTATGGCCCAGAAATGGCTTATTACTGTAAATTAGGTTTCTGGAAACATGTTCATCTTAACTGTCTTGCTAAAACATTTAAAAGGAAACATTTATATGTATAAAAAATTAAAGATGAATAATTCATCTCATTCTCTGCAGCTCGCATTAATTAAAGTTAAAGGAAAGCAAAACATGCAGAGTGCTGTGACTTTGGGCTGATTTTGTGACGAGCCGGGGCTGAGGGTATGTTTAGCCCTGAGATGAAAATTAGATTAAGGGAAGGACGTGTTGACAGATGGCAAACATTTAGAAGAATATCAAAATGGAAAAAGAGGGATATGGGCATTTTGCATTCATACGGCCTTTTTTCAAAGCTCTTTGCATGCAGTATTCCGGCAATCATCACAGCAACCATCCTATAAGGCACACCAGCATTCTTATCCCTGCATCATCCCAGAGTGCAGGACACGGAATAATGGGCTCAAGTTACAGAAAGCCAGATTCTGGCTTGACATCAGGAAAAACTTCTTGACTGTTAGAGCAGTACGCCAATGGAACTAGTTACCTAGGGAGGTTGTGGGTTCTCCCACACTAGAGGGTGGATTCCTGCATTGAGCAGAGGGTTGGACTCAATGGCCTTATAGCAGAGGGTTGGACTCGATGGCCTTATAGACCCCTTCCAATTCTACCATTCTATGATTCTATGATCAAAGTTCAGAGGTTGATGACAAATTCAATTTGTTAAATGAACCATCTACCCCCAAATCATTCCTCTTAAATAAACATTTCCTTTTAAATAGTCTTTAGCACCATCATTGATTTATTTATCACATTCATATCCCATCTTTCTTCCAATGAGTTCAAGGCGATGTACGTGGTTCACCTAGTGAGATGGTTGGTGGAGTGGGGAATAGAACCCAGGTCTCTTCTGCCGTAGCTTGGCTCTCTAACTCAGCCTTACCAAACAGAGTTTCCTCTGTTGTTCTGCAGATCTTATCATTGCAGGCAGCAATACAGCTCTAACCATTACACCACACTGCCTTTCTTGGTTTGAAGGATTGCTGACATCACCATCAGGAGAGATCTATTACAGAAGTGTTCAAGATGGAGAACACTGGCATGCATGGGATGATGGAGACCAGTGAATCTGGACAATTTACTGATGGCTTTAAAAGGGGGTTGGATAAATTCCTGGATGCAAAGGCTTTCGATGGCTACTAGCCCTGATGGTTGTGTGCTATTTCCAGTATTCAAGGCAGTAAGCCTGTGTGCACCAGTTGCTGGGGAACATGGGTGGGAGGGTGCTGTTCATCCCTGGCCGATGGCTGGTCGGCCACTGTGTGAACAGAGTGCTGGATTAGATGGACCCTTGGTCTGATGCAGGATCAGGGCACTTCTCATGTTCTTATGTTCTTAAGTTTTTATGTTCTTATGACCATCCTTTCGTCTGGTGCAGTCTGGAAGGAGCTATGGTTGTCCTTCCACTCCTTTTACGTTGACAAGATGATGATCGCTATTCTTTATTAAGGGCTTAAGTATTTATTAAAAGCTGTATGAAGCATGAAACAGGCCCCGGTTAGGATGGCTTACACACTGCCTTTCCCAACCTGGTCCTACAATTCCCATTCTCCCTAAACATTGGCCATGCTGAGTGGGGGTGTTGGACATTGACGTTTGAAAAATCTGGGGCAAAATGTCTTTCCGACAATGTCATTCTCCTTCCCTTCTTGCGCCTCGACTCCTTCCACCAGGCGTAAGTGTGTGACTCATGTTTAATTAGTCGACGATGTCTTATCTCAGCCCTATGGCAATTGCTAGCATGCCATACGAAAACAAGAACAACAACACAGAGACCCCTGCAGCTTTGATGACTGAAGTCATTCAACTGGGATCAGGCTAGTATCACAGAAGCCCCAGCCTGATGAAAACATCTTGCAGGGAAAGAACCCTTGGACTGTGCTCCAATCTGCCTAGCAACCACCAGATGATGCTCATGAGTGAAAGCTGCTTAGTGGCCCCTCTGGGCAATTGTTGACCTCTGGTTTGCAGTCTCCTGCAAGCCACTCAGCTTGCCTGCAGTGCCAATGTTAGCCTACGAAGGAAGAGAGAGGAATGACACCTTCCTCATTGCTGCAATGCATCTGCTTGTCTGTTTTGTTTTCCAAAGCAGGGATTCTGGGGGAGAAGCCCAGGCATACCAAAGGGGGTGGAAGGCCTGAACTTTGCTGTGCTGAAGCCCTGTCATTGCAGATTGCCAGAGGGCGCTACTGCAGCTCCCACTTCAGAAGAGACCAGGTGACAGAAGGAATTCCCTATCACAAGATGCAGTGATGGCCATCAATTGGGATGGCTTTTAAAGGGGGTGGATAAATTCCTGGAGGAGAAGGCTATCAATGGCTACTAGTCTTGATGGCTATGTGCTACCTTTATTAGCTGAGGTAGTAAGCCTATATGCCCCAGTTGCTGGGGAACATGGGCAGAAGGGTGCTGTTGCACTTGTGTCCTGCTTGTATGTTCCTGGTCAACAGCTGGTTGGTCACTGTTTGAACTGATGGTGTGCTAGATGGACCCCTGGTCTGATCCAGCATGGCTCTTCTGATCTTCTTATGAGCCAATCAGGAATAATCAGTCTCTATAAAGCTGTTTCCTCTGGTCCAGTTTCTTGTCCTGATCAACTCATTCCTTGTGTGCCAGTTGAGATGCTTTTGAGTGAACCTGAGACCTTTGGCATATAAAGGGTATACTCTGTGGCTGAGCTGTGGACCCTCATTCCCCATCACAAAAGAAGTGAAGGACCATGGCCCTGCCACTACTCAAGTCGGCTCAAGGAAGAGGAATTGATGGGTGCATATAGTTTGTTAATGAGCAGAAATATGGACTTCACATGCCACATTCCACTGTATGCAATTTCCTCAATGCCATTTTTACAATAACAAAGCTTTTCCCGTAAGCTAGGAATGTGCAAAATCTGAACTAGCCATTAGGCACGTTGTTGTTTTCTAGTTTTACACCCCCTCCCCCAAACATGACATTGTATAGAAAACCATCTGGGTCATCCCCCCCCCCCCCAGACAATAGACACACTGACACACACCAGGACTAGAGAGTGAGTGGATGTTGCCTACCGTAGCTGTTAGAAGTTCATTATGACAGAAGCAGGAGAAGAAACCCAAGGAATGCCTCCAGGGACTGAGAGAAAGACTCATGCTTCCTTCCTCCTCACGGAACTCTCTGTTCAAAAGGGCTGATGCCTAGAAGGGTGGTTTTTTGTTTGTTTGTTTGTTTGTTTTTTTGCCTGAGGTGATCCAAGTGCATCGGTTGTAGACAATTTTGTGCTTGGCAGAACAGTTATCTGGAAGCCTCTCCTGATTTCTGAGGGAACCCATAACGACTGGACGGATGTTTAGTTTAAGAATGGAAATGAAGAAATTTTGACTGTGGCCCTTTCTACACCTAAGGATTATCCCAGGAAAATGGAGGGGTCATCCCTGCCTGCTCCCAGGATCCCCTGTGTGTCATTTGGATGCTCCCTGGAAAAAAGGCAGGTGTAGAAATGGCCTCTGTCTCCTGAATTTCTCCATGGTTAGCGCTGAACTGAAGGGAAGGAACTCCATTATCTGCTTGGCCCAGCACCATTCCAATTAATGGAATTTTCAGCATTCCAGCTAAAGGGTTGTTTAGGGAGAAGTCAATATTACTGTTACATTGGTAGAAATATAAAGACTGTGGAAGGCTTGTGTACACCTGCTTGAATGCGGCTTGTACACAATCCTTCCCCCCTCCCCATCCATGGGAAGCCATGAGAAACATCAGTAGCAGTGCAGATGCAATCAAGACAGGACTTTCAGGCAGAAATCCAGGGTCCTACTGAGTAGAATGAGCAGGAAACCCCTTTACACAGCAGTGCTGGTTTACAACATTTTGTAGTGATTACTATTGAAAGACAATTACGTCCAGAGTCTAGCATTGCCTAACTGCACCGTTGAACTTGGTGAGGAAGCCCGCTGGAGGACATCTGGGGGCGTGCATGATGGGGGTTGCACTGGGGAGGAGAGGACATGAAAGTCCTCTTCCACCAGTGGTACCTGTTTCACCTGCACAATGAGGAAGATGGATTCAATCCCATAGCAGAAGCAGCTCAGATGAAGCCCATTGAAGGACTCTGCCGGCTTGATGCTAATTTACATATATCGGAAGTTGCCTCAAAAGTGTTGGCTTTTTGGTGGAGTATAAAATTCCATTTAAATATCAATGGAAATATTAAATCAGCAGTTGAGGGTGCAGTCCCGGGATCTTTGAGAGACTGCCATGGGGACCATAGGATATTGCGGACCTAGTCCTTCATGGATGGAGAGTGGTGGTCCTCCCTAGATGATGGCGGTGCTGAAGGCTGGTAGCGCCGATGTTATTGGGGCTGTGAACCAGCCAGGACTCTAAAAGAGCTATCCAAGGTGCTGAACACTAAACTCCAATTAGGTTCAGCACCTTGGATAATTCCTTTAAGGTTCTGACTAGTTCTGATGGAAACCCAGAGCAGATTCACCACACCACTGACATTGGAGCCAATTGCCTCTATTGGATAGCAGAACTTTCTGCAGCTACAGCAGCTCCACCAGGGAAGCTCTGCTGATAGTCAGGATGAAAACAAAGAATTCCAGGGAAGTCATTGGATCTGCCCTTTCCAAAACTTCCTCATCCCCTGGATATTCCCTGGAGTGATACACCCCCATGGAATACACCCTCCCTCCCTGGAGCTGATGTAGTGCAGCAGGAGAGAGATTTTCAAAAATTTAACCCAACCAAATAAACACCAAAACACCCAGTGGCTGGTAGCATGCTCAAAGAATAGTATCCTGTTCCAGACTGCCTTATCCCACCCCACTGCAAGCCTTACACGATGCTTGAGCATGCTTGGTCCATCCTTCACTCCTGCATAGGTCTGTGACCCTTGGTAAGGCAGCCCAGACAATTCCAATGTGCCACCTGAATGGCGAGAACTGTGTGACAGCTGAGTCCTCTACCTTTGCTGTAGCTGTCAGAGCTAGAAAGACGTGTGCAAGGGACGAAGCTGTCGAAGGGGCAATTTCCACAGGTACCACTTTTCTCATCCCTGAATGACAAGTTGCAGCTGTCAGAATTCTCTTTTCTACAGTTCAGGAGACTTTCCATCCAATCACACCGGATCGGCTCTGTCAGAAGCCTCCCGCTACAGTTCTTCTTGCGTGAAACTTGAGCCTCGAAATGAGAGCCCTGCCGATGCCATGATAAATCACACATTACTGATCAGACCGTACGAAATTAACGGTGAGCCTTCCCCCACCATGAAAGGTCAAGGGAGAATATTGACTGCCTATCATTTTAAAGAGATGTGCTCTAAATCATATTTAGTGAATCGGAGTCCTAAGACATTTTCACTCATTACAGAAACAAGCTAAGCAGCCAGGTCCATAAATCAGAGCAACTGCAAGATGGAAACATAATTAGCCTAATTGTCCCAGGCAGTCTATTATGGATGAGGAAAAAATGTAAGTCTGACTGCTGAATCCTTCGCCTAGGAGTGCATAAATGTGTTTTCGAAATGGCTTCTGTATAAACTGTATATTAGCCATATTTGTTGCTTTATTACATATTCCTGCCGCTCAGATTTGTTTTGACAAGGAAAAAAAATAACAATAGGTTTACATTAGAAGTTATGCCACACAGACGCAGCAAGCATTAAAGCAGTGCTTGAAGGACATCATTCTCTTGGGAAATCAGGGGAGCTTCACAATTTTCTCGCTATATGAGAGTCTGTATTTATTTTTCATTTAGAGGCTGCATTTATCCTGTGTCTGTCGACTCTGACCAAAGCTATAATAATTGCTCTCACCTATTGCCAAGCACATTATGGGGGCACATGATTGCGATGCCATGGAGCATTGGAAAACACTAATAAAACAACATCTTCCCAAAGAGCTAACTACTGGACATGGTAGCAGGTAAATCCAATTGACTTGACATGGGCCAGTAGAGGTTCAGAGCCAATATGACCTACAGGAACTTCAAGTGACAAAGCCAGAAGGTCAGCTGATCAACAAGAACGTCACATGTCTAACCTGAACTACAGGAGCAGCATGTGGACAATATGATGTTTCCCTATGCTAAAGTGGTTATGCCATTTTGTAGTTCAGGCCCTAAAAGCTGTTGGTTCCTATCCAGAAGATCATGCCAACCCAGAGAACGGTTTCTTTTGTGCATGCATGGGGACTGGGGACTGGCTAAGCACCCTTTCCTCAACATTGACTTGTAGCCCAACGCCATGCAGAAGGAAGTTGTGTGCATCAGGTAAACACTGCAAAACTGCAATCATGATGTGATTGTAATGCATGATTGTGTCAAGGTTTTCTATGTGGATGAGTGTGTGTGCATGCCTGTCATGTTTCACCAATGTGCAGGATGATGTGTCACATGTGTGTCTCTGAAACAAATCACTCAAAAAAAAAAAGTCTTGATGTCTTGATGAAACTGTACTTGATCAGTTGAATGGTTCCTTTGCAGTGTTTTAGCAATGCGCACTTGTGCATTGCTAGCACAAAAATGCCGGTGGGGGGAGGGGAGCACGAATGTACTGAAGGAATTAGAACTGTGTATACCCCGATTGGAGAATTAATTGTAGAAATGTCTTCGTGTTGCTCCTGGTGATTTAATAAGGGTAGAGGTCAGAAAGTGTCAATTATAACTTCCTTGCCCTGGCTGATCCCTAAGTTTACTGCAATGCACTCTATGTGGGGCTGCCCTTGAAGCTGCTCCGGAAGCTGGAGCTAGTGCAGAATGCTGCAGCTCGGCTGTTGTCTGGAGCGGCCCCTTTCCAGCATGTAACTCCTCTGCTGAGGGAGCTGCACTGGCTGCCTATTCGCTACCGGGCCAGGTTTAAGGTTCTTGTCCTAGTGTACAAAGCTCTAAACAACTTGGGACCAGGATACCTGAGAGAGCGCATTCTTCCTTATCCACCTGCCCGGTCACTGAGGTCATCCGAGGGTATGATTCTGGTGGTTCCACATAGACCTATAATGAGATTGGAGTCTGCCACGACACAGGCTCTGAACACCAAGCCTGGCCGCGGCTCCTCCCTGCTCAAGCCAAGCCCCACCGCTTGATACGCCTGAGGCAAGGGACAAAAACCACCTTCCTCCAAACTATGTGGAGAAAGGGGTTAAATGGAGAAGGATTTTAATACACAAAATAAAACACTGTGAGTTATATGTGCTGAGGTGAATGATTGTCAGAGTGGGTGTTAAATGAGTAAACTTCAGATGATAAATGCTAAACAGACACATGGGATTTTTGTGGTAGTTAAAACAAAATAATTAAAATTTATTTTTAAAAGTTCATAAGCTTTGTTTCAAATAAAACATTTAAAACCCTTTTTGAAACCTTTCATCCAGTCCTTTCACTCATTCACATACACGCTTTCCTTTCTCTCACACAATCACTCTTGAGCTTTCTTTATTATCTGTATTGATTAATATACGTCAACTATGTGCACACCACACTCCAAAGACACCACTCTCTACCCTGAACCCCAAATTTCCCAGAACTTAAGTACTCTAAACACAGAGAGCGCTAACGACTCTAAGAGTGCATCAAAAGTCTCTCTCAATCCCCTCAGTCCTTCCCTTATATATCACTCCTCCCCCTCCCAAGACATTCTAACTCCGCCCACTCAGGCCAACATTCTAAACTCACCACAGACTTACAAACTGCAGACATACATTTGGGAACTGACTTGTGCGGTGTAATGCCACAGAGTCCACCAAGGCCTTCAGTGTGGTGGCCCCCCTCCTATGGAATTCCCTGCCTCTGGAGCTCAGGCAAGCACCAACTTTGTATTCCTTTCGGCGCCTCCTGAAAATGTCGTTGTTCCAGGAGGCCTTCCCTTGATGACCAGTCATGGTTCACTTCGCTTTTTGCCTTTTAATATATATATATATATATATATATATATATATATATATATATGTTTCAATACATTCTTATTCCATTTTTATTTTATTTTATCTTGTCCACCGCTCTGAAATTTTGAATGGGGAGTGGTATATACATATTGTAAATAAATAAATAAATAACTCCTGTTTAACCAGTTTTCCAAGGTAAAAGAGCAGCCCCAGGGTAAGTCTAGCCACCACCTGAGGGGGGCAAGTAAAGCCAGCCCCCCTCCCAAATCAAGCCACTGTTGCCATCACTCCTCCAGGAGCCTATTAGCACAGCTTGCCCAGTTCTGGTCAATGCAGTCTACCTGGGTTTCAGTCCAGCCAGAGGATCACCAAAAGGCCACGTTTCCTTCCCCACATTAATCGGTTGGTAGTTTCCTACTTTTTCTTCACTTTCCCTCACCAAACATTGAAATGCCTCTCCTAAGGCTTATTGGCAGTTACTAAGGCTTATTGGCAGTTACTGGCAGTAAGAGCTTTATGGTAAAATACATTTATTATCTTATTATTTATTTTCATTTTATTTATTTGTTTATTGCATTTCTATATTGTCCAATAGCCGAAGCTCTCTGGGACGTTCACAGAATTTAAAACCATGAAAACCATTCAAAATATAAAACTAAAAGCCACAACAGAGAAAACCCTCTCCCTTGTCCCAACAGACTATAAAACACAGTATAAAAGTACAATATAAAAGCACAACCAGGATAAAAACCGAGCAGCAATGCAGAGATTAATACAGATTTAAAATACAGAATTAAAAGAGAAAAGTTAAAAATTAAGTTGATAAACTGTTAAAATACTGGGATAATTTAGATGTCTTCAGCTGGCATCTAAAAGAGTATAATGTTGGTGCCAGGTGAACCTCTCTAGGGAGCTCATCCCACAGCCGGGGGTGCCACAGCAGAGAAGGCCGTCCTCCTGGAAGCTTCCTGCCTCACTTTCTTTGGCAGGAACTCACAGAAAAGGAGCATTGAGGATGATCTTAGGGTCCGGGCACGTACATATGGGAGGAGGTGTTTCTCCAGGTAGCCTGGCCCCAAGCCATTTAGGACTTTGAATATTAATACCAGCACTTTGAATCAGGCCTGGATTTGGACTGGCAGCCAGTGAAGCTGGAAGAGGACTAGCGTGATGTGGTCTCTGGCCAGTCCCTGTTAGTAAACGTGCTGCCCGTTTTTGTCCCAGTTGAAGTTTCTGGACCGTTTTCAAAGGCAGCCCCATGTTTAATGCGTTACATTTATATCCCACTTTCCCCCCTCTTACGAGGAACTTACGGCAGCTTATACAGTCCTTCTCCTCTCCATATTGTTCCCACGACATTGGCCCAAAGTCATCCAGTGAGCTTTATGGCCTAGTGGGGACTAGAACCCAGATCTCCTGAATCTCAGTCCAACATGTTAACCACTAGACCACTCTGACTCTCCATATGCTAGCGTATTTGGTATTTTGGCTCCACCCTTTGTGTTTCTCCCTACACACTACTGGAATGTGACCCCTGAGAGTTTTTGTGGAATCAAATTCAGCCCTTAGGGTGAAAGAGGGTTGACATGTCCAATATAGAGCAATGCTGAAAGCCAACATGCTCTAACAGTTCCCCTTGCACACCGAGCATGCATCCCAGAATTTGCCCCAGAGTCCTCTTTAACATACAGAGGCTCCCTGGAAAACTTTGTAGGCATTCCTCAGTGGAAACACCATTGCAGAAAAGGTTCCCTGATGTTAGAAAGTTTGAAAACTATTGCATTACATAATATAAATGGATCACCCGTTTAGGTGCGGAAGACAAATAAGTATTGAAACATTATACACGCAGGGGTCCTCCACTCATAAATTGCTGCTAACTAACTAGAATGTATGCCTGCCTTGACAGGTAATTAGATGGTAAATATGCCCAATGAAGACAGTAGGTGAAATGTTGGTAAATATAAGTCCTGTTATTTGCATTTGGAGCTGACATTCTGGGTGAGTAATAGCTGGCAATGGTGATTATTGCTCTTATTTCAGATTCAAATGCAGCGATGTCTGAGTCTCCTCCAGGTCTACAAATTACACCTGCATTGCTCAGCTCATTCGCCCGCCTTGGTCAGGACCTGCATACAAAACGAAAAGTAAAATCTGAAGTCAGGCTGTTTGGGCAGGTTCATCTGAGGGCATCCTTTTGCCTTAGGAAACTTTTCAAAGAAATACTGAGGAGAGAAGGCTGTGAACTGATATCCACTTTCCTGGGGCTCAACTGGAATTACTTCTGAGTAGACATACATAGGGTTGGGCTGCAATACTGCCATCCTACGCATGTTTACTCAGATGTAAGCCCCACTGTTTTCAATGGGGCTTACTCCCATGGAAGTGGACGTGGATTGCAGCCTAAAACCAGGTGTGCAAAACTCATGAGATGCCAAGCTGAGTGCCACCCACCAGCTGTGTACTGCACTTGGCAATTGGCAAAGTCTCCAAGTGGTTATTTTACTGGGACCTTTTCCCCATTGGGGGGTCCCCATAGGGAGCTGCTCAGTTTTTTGGGTTTTTTTAAAAAAATAAACTCCTCACTGAAATATTGAAAACTGATCATGTCTTTGAAATTACTGGAAGCATAGCTGGTGAAGCAGGCTGAAAGGCACAGTGATGAAGGAAGTGGGACAATATGGCCAGTGTCCCCCTGTATGATGTCATGTGCATCCTCAAGCAAAATGAGCATGTGGAAGAAGATGTGTGCACAGTTGTAAGACTACAAAGCCTGTGATGCAAGTCACCGCCCAGCTAAATATACATGAATGAGTATCTGAGTTTATGTAGCCTCAAGATTATTACATCCCGAGGAGTGACAACACATGCATATAAACCTCTGGGATCGTTCCCAGAAGAAACACCAATTGAACTCAGATTGCACATTTTGGTTTGAACATGGAATTACTGATGGCTCATGGCTCCAAATCCCCTAATGGCCACTCCCAGCAGCTTCATATAAATGTTAAACAACACTGGGGACAAGATGGCACCCTGTGGAACCCCATAGCTGAATTGCCAAGGGAGCAAGGAATGGTCACCCAGTGGTGTTCTCTGAAATCAACTCACAAGTAAGACCATAACCACTGTAACATACTACCTCCAATTCTCAGCCCATGGAGTCGATCCATGAGGATATCATGGTCAATGGCATCAAAGATCCATGAGAGATTGAGCAGAATTAACAGGATTGCACTCCCCCTGTCCCTTCTTGATAAAGGCCATCTATCAGGGTGACCAAGGCTGATTCAGTCCTGTAAAAAGGTCGAAACCTAGACTGGAATGGGTTTAGTTCATCAGTATTCTCGAAGAGTGCTTACAGTTAGAATCATAGAATAATAGAGTTGGAAGGGACCTATAAGGCCATTGAGTCCAACCCCCTGCTCAATGCAGGAATCCACCCTAAAGCATACCTGACAGATGGTTGTCCAGCTGCCTCTTGAAGGCCTCTAGTGTGGGAGAGCTCACGACCTTCCTAGGTGCTTGGTTCCATTGTCGGACTGCTCTAACAGTCAGGAAGTTTTTCCTGATGTCCAACCGGAATCTGGCTTCCTGTAACTTGAGTTGCTCCCCCATGACCCATTCAAGTACCTTCCTTAAGAAAGGGGTATTTGCAAATGGGAAGTAGTTGACAAATACTATTGACACTATGGACTTTGATTTGGAGTTGAGGGTGGGTGCCCTTTCCTGCTCCTCCTCAGGCAGAAGCAAAATGTCTTAGGCTGACCCTGGAAGAAAGCAATCTGAGTAGAGCCAACCAAAACCTGGATTTGGATTTCGACAGTTTGGAACTAACAGAGAGGAGATGTGATAGAGCTGTTCAACATCATGACTAGTGTGGAGAATGTGAACAGAGAGACATTTTTTCCTCTCTCATAACTCTAGAACTCGGGGTCATGCCACGAAGCCAACCGGTGGGAGATTCAGGGTAGATAAAAGGAAGTATGTCTTCTGATTCTCCCAATGTTAAATTCACTTCTTCCCATTTACCCATCAATTTCAGATTTATTTTTAGATTTTTTTTTGTAGAAATGTCCATGTGCATTTCTCCTAATAGATACATTTTTGTATCTTTTACCCAATCTGTGCATTTTTTGCAAGTGATTTTTCCTCGTAAAAACCATTTTTTGTATATTGTTTTCACTAATATACACATTTTTGTGTGCATTTACCCCATATATATATTTCCATGCATTTTAAAACAAGGAACTCTGTTGCAAGATTCAGGGAATTTTGAATTTTTGAAGCGTAACTGCATTTCAGCTCATGCGTTTGTTCAGAAGTGCGAATTTAGGTATGTTTACAATAAATGCAAACAGAATGAATTTTTCTGCCCTCATCCCTACTCACGTTCGGCCTGCAGTTTTTTTTCACATTGGTACGACCTTTTCTTCATCGTCTGCCTTCCTTCCTCTTCACCACCATTCCCTCTCACAGTCTCCTGGCTGGTTTCCCCTCTCTCATTAAGCTGTGCTGTTGATTACAGGGGGTAAAATTCAGCTTTACAAAAATGTGCCCAAGCAAGCAATATTTCCCCTTTCTGACCTTCATCTTTCCCTTCCCTTCTGCTGTAACATGCAGTTTAGTTTTCAAGGGAGAAAATGCTTCTCGCCATGTGTGAAAAATAATGGTGTTCTGCTGATGCAGAAATGAGCGAGAAAAATCTGTGGGTGGAAACAGATCTTTTTCTCCTTCCTCCTTTGCAGCTGTGAGGTGAAGTTCAACGCGGAGGGTTTGCTGGAGGCCGCTTTGGTTTTTCAGCGCAAACTAGACAGGAAGGGACTCCCAGGCAAGGCGAAACCTGTTGTGGTATAAGAGTCACATTTCTTAAAAGCAGAGCAGTGGTGTTCAGACTTTCTGCCCTTCGGGGAAACATCCCCATATCGACCGCCCTGCTGAGGAATTCCAGCTCGGAGCAAAGGATTCTGGGTAGCACTGAGCCAAAAGCTTTTTCCCTATAGAGGACTTTTGGTTCAGTGTTTGGGAGCACAAGAGAGTGGTTAAAGGGAAGTGTGAAACTTTGTGGGGTAGAATGAAAAATGTGGGGTTTTTTTGGTTTTTTTTGAGGGGGGACTTGCTGCTGGCACCAAAACTCCTCCTAATAGTCATAGGATACCATTTTTCTCCCCAAAGCTACCAGAGTGCTACCACAGTTTGAGGTAGCATCACTCCCACAGTCTTTGAGGAGAAAACAGAAGGCAGCTGCTAATAGGAACAGTGAGGCCATTGCTAGATGAGGCGTTAGCCTGGTGTGAGGCCCGGTCTCCCTCCTGTGCATCCAGATCCCAGGATCCCGGGGTGAGGCCGGGCTAAGTCCTCGCTTAAGCCGGGATAAGTGGATCCACTTATGGCCTGGCTTTTCCGCAGCCCTGGCCTAAGGCCGGGGCTGCGGAAGGTCTAGCAGGGTCTGTGGCTTTTCCCGGCTGCTCGCTCGCGTGCAGCCGGGAGAAGCCAGACTGGGCACAGCACTCCATTGGAGCGCTGTGCCCATCGGGCTGGGGGGGGGAATCATGGACGGGGGCGCACAGAGGGGGCATCGAACATGATGACGGGGGACGGGCATGACGAGCAGGCATGGCGAGCAGGGACGGGCATGGCGGATGGGGTGGAAGAAGGATGGGGACAGGCCTGGCGGACGGAGACAGGGCCTGGCGGAGGGGGGGGAGGATGGATGAGCGAGCGGGCAGGGGGGGCATCAGGCATTGTGTGTGGGGGAAATCAGGGGCAGGGGGAGTGGGGGACCCTTTATTTTTTTTAAAAAAACTACCTTTTTCGGTGGTGCGCTCCTGCGCACATGGCCCTTTAAGTGGAAAAAAATGCTGGACGCGATGGGGCTTTCTATTGCCCCATCGCGTGTTACGTCTAGAAAATGGCGATGGTGCACGCTAGCTGTAGCATGCCGTCACCCGTGCTCCCCACCGGATTATGTGGTAGGTCTAGCAAGGCCCTGAGTCTCCCCTGCCAAACAAGTGGAAATCCAACCCCACTCCTTCTGCGTTTTGCCAGCCATAAATGAGGTGGTGAAATGGGAAAGTATTTCAGCTCAACTCTAATTCTGAGTCATGTTTTAGGGCAGAGACATCATGTGGGTCATCTCACATGATGCAAACCATCTGCACTCAAAATGGAACCTAGAAATCCCCAACCAATACTATCTGGCAAATGGCAGGCAATATAGCTAGGGTGACCATTTGAAAAGGAGGACTGGGCTCCTGTATCTTTAACAGCTGCATAGCAAAGGGAATTTCTGCAGGTGTCATTTGTATATAGGGAGAACCTGGTGAAATTTCCTCTTCATCCCAACAGTTAAACCTGCAAGAGTTATACTAGAGTGACCAAATTTCAAAGATGGCAGGGCACCTGCAGCTTTAACTGTTGTGATGAAAAGGGAATTTCACTATGTTCTCCATATATACAAATGACACCTGCAGACATTCCCTTTTCAATACAACTGTTAAAGATACAGGAGCCCTGTCCTCCTTTTCATAGGGTCACCCTACCCTATATAATATAGCTCATTACAGGAGAAGCAACAGTTAGACATGCAAAGCAAGTCTGCCCATCATTTCCTTAAAAGCTAACAAGAAACCCCAGAGTTCCCCAACAAACAGCGTGAAAACCACTGGTAGAGCGAGGAGTGCCTTCAGACATGCTGGGAGGTGGGTTAAAGCAACCTGTGTTGCTGTTTAGTTATTATTTATTTGTTTCTAAACGTCTACTGTGGGGCACTCTGTCAATGCAGCTTACAGGCGGCGATTAAGATGACAGGCAATATGCTCAGTGTAATAAGATATTAAGGCAAAAAAAATATTAAAATGTGAGAAGTATTCAATAAGGGTGTGCACCCTCTAGATCGCTAACCCTGAAACCGAGTCAAAGTGGATATCTAGGATGACGGCCATCCATTCACCCCTACCATCTCCTCCTTATCTGGATTGAGGTATTTCATATGTTCTTCAATATGTCAAGCGTTCATGCATAAAACCGCCACAGAAATTATTTAAAATAACAAAGACAATGGAGTGTGGCTTAAATACTGTATTTCCATCATTTTGAGAACCGGGTCTGAATTTCTGGCAGGCAGTCTGAAATCTGACATAATCTCAATGAATGTTTTAAGAGTTAGGCTTACATGACTTTTCTTTATGCATTCTCGCAATCTCTGCATATGCTTGACATTTTAATATTTTGTGCCAGACTATATTCTTGTGATATATTAATAGTTTTGCACTGGAAGCCATCCAGGAAGCAAAACACATGTGGGTGTTGGCTAAACTATCCATATTTAAAGAATAGACCAACATTTTCATGCTAGATTCATTCTCACAATGAAAACACACATGTGTAGCAGTGTTTAAGACTATACAATCCACAATGCAGTGCAATACTCTGCTTGCCACTGAAACATAGGCCACAGCTAGACCTAAGGTTTATCCTGGGATCATTCAGGGTTCACCCCTGCCTGAGCATTGGATCCCCTGTGTGTCACCTAGATGAACAGGTTTGACCCCTGGATGATCCAGGGATAAACCTTAGGTCTAGCTATGGCCATAGAATCATAGAATAGCAGAGTTGGAAGGGGCCTACAAGGCCATCGAGTCCAACCCCCTGCTCAATGCAGGAATCTACCCTAAAGCATCCCTGACAGATGCTTGTCCAGCTGCCTCTTGAAGGCCTCTAGTGTGGGAGAACCCACAACCTCCCTAGGTAACTGATGCAGAATCATCCACCCACCGGGGACGGGTAGAAATCTATGTCTCTCCATGGACTCCATTGTTGTTGTTCTTGTTCTTCTTGTTGTTCTTGTTGTTGGTTTTAGTGTCACAACAGAAAACATGAGGTTACTCAAGTCCATTGCTTCTAGTTGGCTGTAGGTGTCCTGATGTTTTCATTACACCAGTTAGATCTATAAGAACATAAAATGATTAAGGGGATGGAGCATAAGATCATAGGAAGTGCCATGTTGGATTAGACCAAGGGTCCATCTAGTCCAGCAATCTGTTCACATAGTGGCCAACCAGCCTTCGGCCAGGGATGAACAAGCAGGACATGTTGCATCAGCACCCTCCCACCCATGTTCCCCAGCAACTGGTGCACACAGGCTTACTGCCTCGAATACTGGAGATAGCACACAACCATCAGGGCTAGTAGTCATTGATAGCCTTCGCCTCCAGGAATTTATCCAAACCCCCTTTTAAAGCCATTCAAATTGCTTGCCATCACTACATCTTCTGGTAGTGAGTTCCATGATTTAACTATGCACTATCATGGTTCTCTTAGCTCCACAGTCCTGCTTGCTCAGTCATGGACTCTTCTTTCCTGATCTCGTCTATAAAATATATTAGTAGCCTAATGTCGGGGGATGTAATGAGGCGAAAGAAATCAGACTGTAATAAATACACTTTAGCAGACATTGTGAAATACTTTTTAACTAGGAAAAAGGCTGACACTTTTTGCCCTGTTGACTTTTCTACCTGATCTTAGATGGGAAGATGACTACGGCGCTCCGAGGCTGCATTAAACCTGAGCAGTGTGATTCATATCCTATGTTGTGTGAAGAAGTACTTCCTTTTATTTGTCACGTATCTCCCACCAATCAGCTTCTAAGAAGCCCTGTGTAGAAAGACATTGGATATAGAATATCAGTGACTCTCTCCACTTCCTGGTGTTCAAGATGCTTTTGCACAGGGGCTTTTGCAGATATGCCTTAATGCACAAAGGGTCCCAATACCTCATTCAGTGGGTAACATATGTTGTTAGACTACAGCATGCATCATCTCCGATGGCTGGCCATCCTGGCTTAGAAGAGTTAAAGTCCAACAACATCTACAGCCCTACTATTCACAATCTCTATCTTCCATGTTTTGTAAGGTATTGGTTGTGCATAAAAACATAAGGAGACCCTTGCTGGACCATACTAAAGGCCTTTCTAGTCCCACACCCTTTTTTCTAGAGTCCAACCAGATGCCTCTGGAAACCTTCAAAGCAGGACATGAGTGCAAGGGCCTTCTTCCAACATCTTGTTTCCCAACAACTGCTAGTCAGAGACATGCTGCTGCCTCTGATCCTCGAGGTGGCACATAGCCATCATGACTAAAAGCCATTAATAGCCTTATCATCCATGAATTTGCCTAATCCCCTTTTAAGGTTCTGTTGGTGGCCATCACTTCTTCTTGCGGTAGCAAATTCCTATGTGCGGTGTGAAGAAGTCCTTCCATTTATCTGTCCAGAATCTCCCACCAATCAGCTTCATGGGAAGTCCCCTTTTGGGTTCTAGTACTATGAGGCCGTAGCTAGACCTGAGGTTTATCCCTGGATCGTCCAGGGGTCAAACCTGTTCATCTAGGTGACACACAGGGGATCCAGTGCTCAGGCAGGGGCCAACCCTGGATGATCCCAGGATGAACCTTAGGTCTAGCTGTGGCCTGAGAGAGGGGGAGGCAAATGCCCCCCTATCCACTTTCTCCACACCACACACAATTCTTTACACTTCTAGTGTGCCCTCCTTACTTGCCTTTTTTTTTAAGCTAAAAAGCCCCAAACATGATCACCTTTCCTTGTAGGGAAGTTGTTCCATGCTCATTATCATTTTGCTTGCCCTGTTCTGCACCTTTCTAAACTTTACAATATCCTTTGTGAGACATGACAACCTGAACTGTTCACAGTGCAGAAGATAGGGAGCCTATACCTGTTCAGCTGTATATGCACAGGCCACTGTACAAACAGAAGGTCAGATGCACATGGAGGTCAGTGGTGGAGGCAACAGATGCAATTCCAATCCCCTCTGGTCCTCCATGTGTTCATTCCTACAATGGATGTGTCACAGAATATGAATGTAGCATGCATTGTTGATAAGAAATCCTTGCATTTCATAGGAGTGCTATTCCTGATTATTGGTGTATGCTGACTGTAAGTGATCAATAACAGATGTGATGAATTCTTTGTGTGTTGTGTGATAACCGTGAGCAATGGAATGTGTTCTTAGAAATGAAGGGAGTCTGCCACAAATGGGTTAGTCAAGTGCTGGAAGCAGCACAAAGCTTAGCTTAGCAGGGATACCTTTGTCTGGGTGTTACTGGTTTCAGTGGTGGACCTGGTTACATTGAGAGAAATAGAAGAAGTGTGGTATGACTATCCCTAAAACCTAAGATGAAGTCTAGCTTTATCACATCAGCGTTATACTGTGCAATCACTGCGAATTGTGTGCAAAAGACTCCGAAGATTTCCATCTTATAATCTGCTTTTATTGTGAAGTACTCCCATGCATCCTGCTTTAATTGTGCTTCAAAGGCAAAAGCCTCGCCGTATTTTGCAACTAGTTTTCGAGCATATCATTTGTTGTTTTCCGAGCGGCCACTGGGGCGCAGGAGCAGGATTTGAAGAAAAATTAAACAAATGCTTACAACTGCGTAAGCTTTAAAGATAAAGACATCAAAATTGGCACAGTGATACATATTAAGGAGAGCTTTAACCATACCAAATTTCAATCAGATTGCATCATCCGTTGATTTTTTTCTGATTTTTTTACATTTCCCCCCTTAAACCCATTTTCTGGTATGCCATACCATACATCTTTATTACGATCCATAGATCCATGAAAAAACAAGAATCAAACATGAAACATCAGACAGTTAGAGCTATTGTCAACTTTCGTCTAATAGACAGAGAGCTCTAATCCTGGCCACCACTGAAAGAAATTTAGCAACAATTTCCTGGTATGCAAAGGATCTAGCTGTCCGGTAGCAATAATAACAACAATGGCGGCAGCTTAGCGCTGTAGGGGATAATTCGAGGGAAACAGGTACGTGGGATGAAGCTAGTCATCCACAAAAGAATTCTATAAGCAAGAGTGAAATCTGATTGCCCAGAGAGATCCTGGGAGAACAAGAAGCCTACCGAATATGATTAGCTGTGCTCTGCAAATCATGCTTGCCACATAGGTAGGTATAAGGTCTTAATGATGACTGCTCTGTTGGTTAAAAAGAATAGAACCTTAATTTTACTAAGACATGTGCTAGCCATGATTTTTCTATTATGCTTCTAAACATTCTTAATTGTATTGTATGTAGTAACGTGTTTTACATAGTTTTGTTATTCTCTAATTCAGCTTGAACAATAAATGTCTATTTTGTGGTACCACTTTCTGTTCTTCGGCTTCAGAGAGGTTTCAGGGACTGCTACCCAGTCATTAATTCTTGAAGCCAAAAACACTTGGTAAAGATTTGCAAATCTATCACTGAGTGGGCTCTGTCCTTTAAAGCCATTGTATCCTCTCTTGACCTGGTGAATCTCAGATACGCCCATTCAAGTTTGGGAAACAAGCGAGTTGCATGGAACAGGAAGAAGTTACTTGTCTTAGGGCTTTGCTAGACCTACCTGATAATCCGGTGGGGAGTCAGGGCGAGGCCGCGCTGCAGCTAGCTTGTGCCGTCACCCTTTTCTAGATGTAACACATGTTGAGGTAAGGGAAAGCCCCGTCGTGTCAGCCATTTTTTTTAGGACTTAAAGGGCCATGTGCGCAGGAGCGCACCAACGGAAAAGTAAGTCCTTTTTTTGAAAAAATTAAAGGGTTCCTCACTCCCCCTGCCCCTGCCCCTGATTTCCCCCCCACAATGTCTGATGCACCCCTGCCCACTCGCTCGCCTGTCCTCCCCCCGCTCACTTTGCCTGTCCCCGCTCGCCATGCCTGTCCCCACTCACCATGCCCGTCCCCGCTTGCCATGCCCTGGCCCAGTTCTTCTTTCCCCCTTCCGCCATGTCTGATGCCTCCTCCGCGCCCCCCCATCTGTGATCTCCCCACCCTGGCTCCACTCTTCCCCCCCTCTCCTGCCGGGTCCGCTCTTTTCCCTGGCCCCCATCTCCCCCCCGTGATTCCCCCCCCCGTCCTGATGGCCACAGCGCTCCTATGGAGTGCTGTGCCCAGTGCGCGGCTTCTCCCAGCTACTCGCGAGTAAGCGAGCAGCCGGGAAAAGCCATGGAAGTCTCTAGACCTTCCGCAGCCCCGGGCTCAGCCCGGGGCTGCGGAAAAGCCAGGCCATAAGCGGATCCGCTTATCCCGGGTCAAGGGAGGACTTCACCTGGCCTGACCCCGGGATCCCCTGTGCGTCATCTGGATGCACAGCAGGGAGCCCGGGCCTCACACCAGGCTAAGTCCTCGTCTAGCAATGGCCTTAGATGGGTATCTTCATCAAGGGTCTTCTGAGTACAGTTACTGAGAATTTAATTTTGAATAAATGCACTAATAGAATCCTTGAACAACTAAGATATCTTGGCATTTGCTAATTATACTAGAGGGAGAATTATTTGGACAGTGAGAACAGGGAGGGGAAAAAGAAAGAAACCTAAAGGGCATGGAATCATGCCATACTTGGATGGAAGAACAGTTGAATTTACAGTGGTTTGACAGACACCAGATGGAGTGAGCGAGCGAGCGAGGAAGTTTGTGCCTCTGAAATGAAGCCTGAAAAGACCGTGCAGGTGCTAACAATTCTACCCAGAGAGAAACGCAGTAAAGCTAGGTTCCTTGGTAACAAGGAAACTGTTTTAGAAGAAGCTTGGCTGGCAAAACAGATGCAGAGATCCAGAGGGGTTACTAGAGCTGCTCTTACACTGATTTCTTTGAACACATGCAATCCTGCAGCATTTCCAATGAAACTATGGTTCGAACCAGGGTCAGTTTTGTATGTGGTATTCCAACAAAGCCATGGATGTTACATAGACCTACATGGTGAATCTTAATCCCTTCCCACTGTACCTATTCAATATGCGTAGAACACCTTCTCCCACCATGTGGACGGACAGGTTGCTGCTGGTGCATGCTGAACAGGGCTGGTCCTGCCAGGCAGCAGAATGAAACAGTAGAGGTTTTTTTTTAAAGTTAAGTGTGAGTATGTATGTGTGTAATTTTGGAAGAGAAACAGCTGGGAGGCAAAGTTTAAAACTCTTCTCCATGCATTCAGTGCCCTGGTCCAGATCAAGGGTGCCACATGCATACCTTCAAATAAAACAACAACAACACAGGGAGATGTACATTTCATTATATTTAACGTAATGGCATGATTTGCATGTCATTTGTTAAACCGTGAGTTGTTGAGAATAAAGTGAGTGTAAGCAAGCATGTTAGTTCATGCTGCCCAGTTGGTTTAATTGCAGCTAGGCGGAGCTGAACAACCCAGGGATGTTCTCTCCATAGGTTGTTTGTTGTGATGTATGGGCCTGTAATTGTAGGTTGTTGGGGAGAGGAACAACCCAGACTTTCAACCTCTGGTTTGTTCTTTGATTACTAGTCTGGGGCCTTAGCTGGACCTACCTTTTGTTCCGGGGGAGAGGAAGGGAGACCTTGCGTTGTGATTAATGTGAGATCTTGCCTTCATTTACACGTAAGGCGCGACGACTTCAGGAAGAGAGGCGTTGCGCCTGCCATTTTTTAATTTTCTTAAAGGGGACGGAGCGCATGAACACTCGTATGCAAAGGTAAGTTTTTTAATTTTTTTTACCTACTTTCCCTGCTCCCCCCACCCTACCCCTGATGGGTGCAGTGCTCCTGAGGAGTGCTGCGCCCCATGCGCGGCTCCCGGTTCCGTGTGGAGCCGGGTAAACTCACAGAAACGGGCCACATGCTCCGCAATCTCGGGCTCAACCCGGGACCATGAAAAAAGTGGGGCCAAAGAGTAGGGCTGTATCCCAGGGCCAGGGAGGGATGATTCCTCTCTAATCCTGGGATCCCCTGTGCATCATCTGGACACACAGGGATGATCCCGGGGTTTACCCCAGGATAGAGGCTGGTCTAGCTAAGGCCTGGGTTGTCCAACAACCTATAGTTAAGGGTTCAGATGTCACAATAAAGAACCCAGAGATGGAGTGACCTTGGATTGTTTAGCCAGCAGCCAGAGAACTTCATTCTTGCCTCTCTGCTTCTGTCTGCCTTTGACTCTGTCTGTTTCTCTCTGTGCCTCTCTCTCTCTCTCTCTCTCTCTCTCTCTTTCTATGAAATCACAACACGGTGTGTTGTGATTTCATAGAATCACAGAATTGTGGAGTTGGAAGGGATCACAAGGATCATCTAGTCCAACCCTCTGCAATGTGCTGGAAAACCAATTAAACCATCCATGAGAGGTGGCTGTCCAGCCTCTTCTTAAAAACCTCCAGAGATGGAGAACCCAGAACCTCTGTGGATACATTGCTCTTTACTGACAGGAAGCTTTTCCTGATATTTAATCAAAACCTAGGTAGCTGTAACTTATACCCATTATATCTCATCCTAATTTCTGTGGCAATGGGAGATGGTTCTTGGCCATCTTCTCTGTGACACCCTTTATTAACCTCATCTTTACTTACCTCACCTTCCACTACACCCTGTCCGTTCTCTACCCCATCTTCCCTCTATACTGCCTCCCCTCTGTTGTCTCATCCCATTTCCCCCACACATCTAAGAGTTTCAATTCTAGGCCTAGCATCCCTGACACTCAATGTTTAATGCCCTTGGACATGTGCACGTGTGGTGTATCTGTGTGAATGTAACACACATGAAAGGCATGTGAATGATGTGTGCAGAAATATGTGAGTGGTGTGTGCATGATTGCATGTGAGTGGGGTGTACATGTATGAATGTGGATGCATGTGCATGGATAAATGGGTGAATGAATGCGTGGGAGTGGTGTGTGTGTGCATGTGTATATACACCTGCACACCTGTGTGGCCTCTGCCACCCAAGCAGACATCTGATGTCCCTGATCTACAGTCCGGAAAAATCTTGCTCTTTGACCCTCCATCTTTCAAGGGGACAAGGCGTTGTTGTCACTCAGCAACGTTGCACTTCTTCTGTTCTATAGCAATGGGGGGTGGGGAATGTTGTTTTGCATTTTTCGGGCATGTCTCTGTCTGCATCTGGTTTCCTGCCATGCAACCAGTTGAAGCATACCCCGCCCCAATGCCTCTCTTTGTTAGGGCCCTGCAGGGCTTTTCTGCTTCCATGATTTGAGATCTCTCTTAACAGAAGGGGCTCGAAAGCTTGTAAAACCATGTTTTGATCTGGGACCAGATGAGCTCTCAGCTCCCCTCATTCCGTAGTCATGATCTGTTTGCTTTGAGTATCATTTCCAGCCTGTCAGGGGAGGAAAAAAAATGGCTTTTCTTTTGTTGACAATCACAACGAAAAAATATTCCACCATACGATACGCTGGCTGCCAACTATACTGTCAAACTCACTACGTACCAAGTGCCACCATCCTGGGGGAGAAAAAAGAAGATGAGAAAGCAGCAGGAACATTTGGCAGTCCCGGCCACCCTGATGAATAGAAGAAAGCCATGGGCTGTGCGAACTATCTATGGCCCTTTCTACTAGGGCTGTGATCCGCTTCTCTTCGGTTCTTAGAAGCAATAGCGGAGCGGCCTGATTCACCTCCATTACAGGTGGAGGAGAAGCGGATTGGGTGGCTAGTGAAGCATGGCGAAGAGAAGCGACTGAAAGCGAATAATTCACTTTTACGCGGAGCACTCCGCCCGCCATTTTGGATATTTTCCCCATAGGATTGCATTGTGGAAAAGATTAGCGTATAACTTTTTTGTTTTTCAAGCTACCTCCTTGAAACTGAATGAGGGTGGGGGTCATTTGTGCCTATTTTCAGCAGTTTTTGTACTGCGGTTTGCTTGCTATATATTTTTTTCAAAATAGGGTAAAAAAGTGGGAGGGGGTACCTTTTTTTGAAGCGATGAGAGGCAGATTCAACTCCCAATCATGATCACCTGAGGAAGCAGCCTTCAATCCCAAAGTTGGAGGGGGGATAAGCAAAACGGGATACTTAGTAACTTGGGATACTGGGAAACTTTTCTTTCTTAGTCTCTGAATGGACTTTTCCTAATGTTTTTTGAAACAGTAGCCCCACCAAACGCATAAACACAACCTAAAATCATATACTAAGCAAATAAATAACAGATAGGAAACACAGCACTGCTACCCACCCTAACCTTGGTGAACAAATGAATAGATGTGGTGCAAGGGGATGAGGTCCCCTAGGGCATGTGGATGTGCCCAGTGCTCCCCTGTCCTTGGAGGGTCATCAGAACCCTCCAAAGGTTAGCCAGTGAAGCTACATGGCATGCCTGTCATGAGTTGAAGTGTAAGGTAGCTTCTGAAAGACTGGTACCTAGACAGGGCCAGTCAAATGGGCACAGTTCCCCCTCCCCCTGGTAAAAGACAGACAAAGCCTTTTATAAAAAATTCTTCTTGTTGTTGTGATTCAGCAACACTGCTGCTTTTAATTCCACCCCTCCTGTGTTTGTTTGTTTGTTTATTTATTACATTTATACACCCCATAGCCCAAGCTCTCCTGGCTTTCCCTCTTCGGTGAAGTCAGGCAGGCTTTCATCGTGGTTCAACTCCTTATTGTTGTGGTTGTTGTTGTTATTATTAATTTTATTATTATTATTATTATTATTATTATTATTATTATTATTATTATTATTATTAGTACTGCTATTATTAATGTTATTAATGGCTGTGATCACAGTGCAGTCAATCAACTCTGAAGCAAGGATCACAAAACTTTACTCTTATCCTCCTAGTCCCCTAGTTATGGGATGCAACGGTTTGCATTACTGGCTTTGAAACACTCCTTGGCTCACTTCCTTGTGCCCCCAGAAATGTCTGCTGCCTGCCTGCCTTCCCGCCTCCACCTGGGTGCTGTTGTTGTGGGGTATCTGCTGGGACTTACTTCTCCATAGATCTATGGCATAGTCGTACATCTCTGCCTGCCTCTCTGCCTTCCTGGTGCCTGGGAGATGTACTAGATGATGGGCTTTGTGGTTCAACCTCACAAGCCTCTGGCATGCTTGCTCCCAGTGCTGCCTGTCCTCCTCTGTGCCTGCCTCGCAGGGGCAGGCACAGAAGAGGACAGACAGCACTGGGAGCGAGCATGCCAGTGTCTTGCTTTGACTCAGGGAGGGTATCCTTCTGCATTGCGTGCTCACCCTGTTTAAGATTTCTTGGTGTGTGTGTGTGTGTGCATTTTTGGGAGTGTTTCACCTGAGATGAAGATTCTCATTTAGACAAAATCTTGATTCACCCAAATCATCTGTGCTATTGATTGCTATGGGCAAATGCTTTGCAATGGATCTTTATGGGCAGGTATGGTTTCCTTATGGGCATACTGTTCTTTGTGGGGGATTTTCAAAAATCCCCCCCCCCAAATCAGGGGATGCTCAGATTTCCTTCCAACTGGGCAGGAATGTGGATACATGCATAAGCTCTTGTGGTGCCAATTTTGAGATTTCTAATGTGAAAACTGACGGAGTTCCAGCATGGGACTTGAATTGGGGAGAGTTAAAAGGAAAAAAAAAATCACCAAAAATCAGGGCATGTTCAGATTTGCTTGAAACTTGCCATGAATGTGGGTCTAGATGGCATCTGTGAGGGTGCCCACTTCCACATTTGTATCTGTACAGATGTCAGAGTAAATCCCATTTCTGAAAATGGGGTGTAGGATTTTCAAAAATCCCCCCCCCCCAAAAAAAACAGTGGAAACTCGGATTTCCTTCCAACTGGGCATGAAGGTGGATACATGGATAAGCTCTCATGATGCCAATTTTGAGGTTTCTAACATTAACAGAAAAAAGTTATAGGTGTTTGGATTTCAATGCAAGTCTATGGGGGGGGGGGACGGAGCTCCGATTCGGATCCGGAGCTCCGCAGCGAAGCAGACCGGACCACTGGTGGATCGTCGCAGAGCGGACCCGATCCAAAAGTTGCGAATCTGAAAGAGAAGCAGATCGGTGTGTGTGTGTCCGTGCACAGCCCTACTTTCTACACCTAAGATTTATCCCAGGCAAATGGAGGGATCGTCCCTGCCTGCTCCCAGGATCCTCTGTGTGTCATTTGGATGCACAGGCATGATCCCAGGATGATCTCAGGGAAAAAGGCAGGTACAGAAACAGCCTATGAAGGTCATGAGGATCCATGGGGTGGGTGTGGGTGGGCAGAGGGACTCACCTGGTTCTGCTGACTGAACCTGTTCCATTAACAGTGGATCTAACCCTCTGTGCTCCCCACACCACTCATTTGCTCCCCCAAACAATATTTTTCCCCTTAGGTTTGGCCCAGGGTCCTGATTCACCTGGAACCATTCCAAAGAATCATATTTTTCAAGTCCCACACTTCCAACAAAAAAGTGATATAGTTTTTATGGAGGAATGCATGAGGATTTCATTTTTGGATCACCAAAAATGCAGCTATGCCTTGTTGAAAGCCCCAAATGTGATGGCAGCACAAGTCCACCGAAAACGTTTGCAAACTGGCATATATGCGCTCACATTTGATGTGCGCAAATTTTCCTCCATAGAATAAAGCAGGGCTTTCAATCTGCAAGGGAAATTTGCACAAATTTGGAAAGTTGGGAAATTTGCATGGATTTAATGTTTGATTGCTGCTTAATTTGCATAATTTTCCTATTCACGCAGAGCAAGCAGTGATGTAAGAACATAAGAGAATAAGAAGACCCATTGTCAGGGCCCAGTTTCAGCACTGCAGTGGGCCTTGTGGTTTATAGCTAAGATTTAATTTGAAGTAGTCTGGAAGGTTTGGGGTCTATTCAGCCTTTGGGATGTCAGAATCTGTGTGAGTTTATTTCAGGAGCGCCCTGCAGCCGCTCGTTCCTCCATGTGAGCCACCATTTTAATATATGATGGGGGTCTAGATTTTTATATTTCTAACTTTGTGCACAACAACAGCTGTAAAGGGCCATTTCCACAGCTGCGGGATGCTCCTAGACTGTTCGCTGAGCCCTCCAGGGTCAAGCACAGGTGGGCAGCAATGGTGGCTCCTCAAATACCTGCCGAGAGCTGGGTGAGTCCATAGATCCCTAGTTGTAACCACCCTAAATAATACGGTGCCATTGGCAAATGTGGCCACTTCACTGCTTGCTTCTAATTCCAGATAATTTATGAACAAGTTGAAAAGTATTGGTCCCAATACCGATTCCTGTGGGACCCCACTATTTACTTCCCTCCAGTGGGAGAGTTTGCCATTCAATCCTGCTTTCTGCTTCCTGTTCTTTAACCAATTACTGATCCAGAAGAGGGCATCTTCTCTTACTCCATGTCTGCTAAGTTTTCTCAGGAGTCTTTGATGAGGGACTTCATCCAAAACCTTTTGGAAGTCCAAGTAAACAATGCGAACGTGAACAGGAGTCAGGCAGCAGACAACGTCTGGAGAATCCCAGCAATCTCATACTTTGCTTGTTTGCCCTTTCGTATTTTTATGTTTTACTCAGTGGTGGTTGTTGTGGTGGTCAAAATCCCACTCTCTCCCAAAAGACTCAAGTTCTCTGGGATCCTTGTCATATCTCAAGGCCTCTGGCAACAAGTCAAGAACAAAAAGTGCAGCCTTCTTTGGGAGTGACCAGTTATATATAAACAGCTCTCCCCATCGATATATAATAGCTTATGGAATTGAATCAAACGGCAGGAGCCAAATATGTATTTTAAGACGGCAATGACCTTGTGTCGCATCTCCTCCAGGGTTGATGTTATCTGCTGTGTCAGTGGCTCTCAAATCAGATCAATAGCTGATGCTGTCCTTTGAGGGCTGTTGTTATTTAGAAAGGTGATATTGTAAAACATGACAAGATCCTACTAACAGATGACTCGACACTTCTGATGTTGTGGCAAGGAGGGGGACAGAGGCAGAGAGGAGCCAGTTGGTGTCTCCAAAAATCATGAGAGAGTCGAAATATATTTGCTGGGGAGTCATTTTGACAGCTCCGGATCTTGCATCTTGCCAAAGGATGTGCAAGACCTCCGTTATTTGTGTGAACAATTTTGGGCATGCTGAAAAGTGACACTGCAGAGCTGGGACACTTACCTGCAAAAATAGATTTGCAATTTTTGTGAGGGGGAAACTTTAACACATTCTAGCTAAAGCAAAGCAGGTTCGCTAGGTGGCCATTCCTCATAGCAGCACTAGTTCCAGATTGGGTGGTGGTGGTGGTCAGCTAAGAGCCTTTGCCTATGGCCTCCTGACTGTGGGTTTACTTGGAGGCAGCAGTGGCCAGGAGCTGCCATTTTACTTTTCCCGCAATGCCCTGGAGTGACAGTATACTGGGGCTTCAAGGAATTGTGGGGAATTTTAAATGACACTCATAACTGCCCACCATGGGAGACCAGGAGGGGGCAGGCAGTGGCAGTGGCAGTAAGCATATATATACCAGTTACTGGGGACCATGGGTGGGAGAGTGCCATTGCATCCATGTCCTTCTTGTGGGCTCCTGGTTGACAGCAGGTTGGTCACTATGTATTCAGAGTGCTGGACTAGATGGCCCTTGGTCTGACCCAACAGGGCTCTTCTTCCAGCCTTCCCCAAGCAGGTGTTCTCCAGATATGTTGGATAACAATTTCTATTAGGGGTGTGCACGGACCCCCCGCTCCGCTTCACTTCCAGATCCGCGATTTGCAGATCGAGCCACTCCGCCCCGCCCCCGCTCCGCCTATGTCCACTCCGCTCCGCGCTCCGGATCCGGATCGGAGCTCCGTTTCCCCCCCCCATAGGCTTGCATTAAGTTAAAAAAGTATACAACTTTTTTTCTGTGAAAGTTAGAAACCTCATGTTTGGCACCATGACACCTCAAGGAGGTATACACACGCACGCCAAGACTCAAGGCAATCCCATCATCCCCTGATTTTTGGGAAATTTATGAAAACCGGGCACCCCATTCACATCCCTTTCCATAGCTCCGTCAATTTGCACGTTAGAAACCTCAAACTCGCCACCATGATAGCTTGTCCAGGGATACATATGCACGCCAAGACTCAAGGCAGTCCCAGTGGCAGAGCCCGGTAAACGACCAAGGGAGAGGGGGGCCTTACCTGCCTCCGTCCGCGGTCTGTCGCCATCTTCAATTGAGCCCGTGGTTCTACAATACCGTGGGCTCAATTGAAGACGCCGACGGACGGCGGACCGAGGCAGGTAAGGGAGAGGAGGGCGGGGAGGGGGCTTACTGGGCCCTGCCGCCGTCGCCGCATGGGCGACAGCGACAGCGGCAGGGCCTGGTAAACCCCACTTACCTTTTCGGTGAAGCTCCGGATCGAGGTGAAGGATCTGCCTTCACCTCGATCCTCTTCGCCATGCTCCGCCGGCCCCCCAATCCTCTTTGCCTCCGCCTTAATTGCAGGCGAAGCCCCCCGCTCCGCTCCTGCTTCTCCGGTCCGATTAGAAGCGGAGCACATCCCAAATTTCTATCATGAGTGGAGACTTGATTTTGGAATGTCCAGCTCACAGATCAAGAGTACCAGCCCAATTGCCCTCATTCTCCATCTATTGTAGCTTGCATGGCTATTCCTGCCCTTGTACTAAGGTTGAAACTACGTTCGACTAGTTACCATAGCAACTCTCACCCACAGGAACAAGCAAAGTCTGCTGGAGCTTTTGCATAAGCCCTAGTCTGAGAAAAGTCCCACAATTTCTGGAATATCCGTATGTAGCATTTAGGCTATTTGCCCTTTAGTTATAACATGTATTGATGGGAATGAGAGACAGAAAAAAATTGGGAATGAAGTATTTGTTAATCCACAATAAAGATGACCCTGTTCAGACAACTCGGTAAACCATGTTACGCTAAAGATTATGGCTTAGTGTGACATGTGAACCATTCCTAACAATGGTGGCGACATAACCATGGTCTAAAACACTCACTAACCATTTGTTGCAAAAGGGCTATCAGCCTAACCATGGCTTATCGTATTGTCTGAAGAGGCCCAGTGTGTGAGAAAGAGGTCTAGCACATAGAGAAGAGGAAAGGCAGCCTAGTGCCTCTGAGAGCTTTATGCCTTCTGATATTTTTCTTTGATAAGATAGTTAAGGCAACTCTGTGCCCTGTTTCCCAGAGGAGCTGACAAATAAAGCTCTATGTAAAGAAGCCTCTTGATGGCTGTAGCAGCTAGCAGTTCCAACAGGTGTTACAGTTTGTGGAGAGCTACCAAACTTCACTGCCGTCTCTGTTCACCCTTTCAAGCAGAGCAGTTGCTGCCTTATGTGACTTGTTCTTCTTAACCACACAGAAGCCCCCCCCAAAAAAGGGGGGGCAAGAAACTCTCAGAGTGTGAGAGTAGCACTAAGAGGAGAGGATTGGATTGGAGCTGGCTACAGGTGGCTGCAGGACCCATTAGGCCAGTAGCTGCTGCAGTCACCTGGAGGCTTCTTACCATGTGGAGCCTTACTCATGGGAAGCTGTGGGAATTGGTTTTGGGGGGGGGGGGGGCAGAGGATTCGAGCTGTTTTAGAATTCTGCAGTTCAAAGGCTTTGTAACTTTACCTCAGCAGCTGAATTGCTGGGAAGGAAGAATGTTCTCTCTTTTCATAGCAAAAGAACATGCACTCCCAATGTGAGCTGGAGGGGATCCGCACGTCGCTCCCAGAGCGCTTCTATGTGACTCCAGTGCACCCCGAAAATGATAGTCTGACTTCCCTGTAAAAGAAACGACGAAGAGCCGTCCATGCCACCACCGCCGCCACCGAGGAGACCTCTCCGCTGGCGAGGAGAGCTCGGCAAAAGAAGGCGGGGTAGAGAGCTTCTTCCGCTCTTCACCCTGCCTTCTTTTGCTGAGCTATCCTTGCTGGCGGAGAGCTCTCCTCCTCGTCGTCAGCATGGACGGCTCTTCGTCATTTCTTTTACAGGGAAGTCAGACTATAGTTTTCGGGGTGCACTGGAGTCGCAGAGAAGCGCTCTGGGAGCGACGTGCGGATCCCCCCCTGGTTGAGAAAGCTGTTTGCCACTGATTCCTGGTTATTTGTAGGGCTGTGCACTGCCTCAGGGCTGAACGCCGAATCTGAGCCAAAGTGGGCTGATTTGGCCTGCTTCGGTTTGAATCTGGAGTGGTACCGGATTGGGCTGAGGCATCCTGAAGCAGATCAGAATAGGTCTGAAAGCTTCAGGGCGCTTTCATTGGACTCCCCGTTAGCTTCCCTCCCACTTCCTCTCTCCTCTCCCACCCTTCCTGCTTCCCCCTAGAACCCAAAACTGCTGTCCCCGCCACCCATGGGACTTACCTTAGCTGTGCATCCTCGATTAGAGCTGCTAGTTTACACAAAATGAAGGCTCTGTAGTTTTCCTTGATCTATGGATGCAACCATGGTGTCCGTCAAGGGTCACTTGTAACCATAGATCTAGGAAAACTAGGAAAACTACTGAGCCCCCATCCAATGGACCACCAGTCGGCCACGCTCCTGGTCTTCCAGAGTGCTAGCTGAGCCGCTTCAGGGGGGTCCGAACCACACTTCAGAACCAAACTCAAAGTGGGTTGACCAAGTCCCAAAGTGACCTGAGTTGAATTGGGGCTCCTTCCAAACATTTGGGGGCATTTCCATTCATGTTGCTAGCAGAGGTATCATTCACTGTAGTCTTCTCTCTCTCTCTCTGTCTCTGTCTCTGTCTCTCTCTCTCTGTCTCTCTCTCATCTAATGTAGAATGGTAGGGCAAAGAAACAAATGGAATGATTAAAATAAGAGTGTAATTGGGTGTTTCCAATATAACTTTTATTAATAATTTCTTAATGTCCCTTATAGCAGAAGTCCCAGCAGGCTGCATTCATAATACCCACTGTGATTAATACAAATGACAAAAGACATTGGTGCAGATAATAAACTTGGAAGATAATGAGCTGTATGCCCAAAATATACTATGCATAATGAAGTTCTTATACTTCTTTGACATTTGTTTGTTCTGAACTCCCATGTGAACATTCTCAATTTGTATTCAGTTGTACTAAAACTCAGTTGGGCTTGGTGACGCATTCTGTTATTGATGATTTCAAGGCTGAAGGTTAACTTCTCCTTTAGCACTAGTACAATTGAGGTCACTTGGAGTGTTTGGAAGTGAAGAATGTAAGACTTGTAGTGGGTAAACTTATGGGTATTTCTTATTCACCATTCTCAAGAATGTATTGTTAAGAAGTTCTTCCCTGTTAATTACTAGATTTCCCCCCACCCCTGGAACTTTGGACTCCCCTGTTTCAGTGTAAGGAAAACAGAAAATATAAGAATTACAGTGTAGGGAAGGCTAAGCTGTCAATCTTGCTGTGGTTTCCGTTTTTCTGAGTCATTCTGAGTTGGTTCCATGGAAGTATCCCCCCCCCCCCCAAATCCATACACATTTTTGTGTGCATTCTTCAAATGCACACCTTTTTGTGCCAATGGACCTATTGACTAAAGCATGTTTGTGCACATTTTAGAAATGTATGTGTTGTATTTCTTCTTCTTCTTCTTCTTCTTCTTCTTCTTCTTCTTCTTCTTCTTCTTCTTCTTCTTCTTCTTCTTCTTCTTCTTCTTCTCCTCCTCCTCCTCCTCCTCCTCCTCCTCCTCCTTAACTTCCTCCTCCTCTATCTCCTCCACCTGCTCCTCCTCCTCTACCTCCTCCTCCTCCTCCACCACCACCTCCTCCTCTACCACCTCCTCCTCCACCACCTCCTCCTCCTCCTTAACTTCCTCCTCCTCTACCTCCTCCTCCTTAACTTCCTCCTCCTCTACCTCCTCCTCCTCCTCTACCTCCTCCACCTGCTCCCCTCCTCTACCTCCTCCTCCTCCTCCACCACCATTAACATTTAAATGGTATTAACATTTAAAGCCCTAAATGGTTTGGGGCCAGGTTATTTGAAGGAACGCCTCCTCCCATATGTACCTGCCCAGACCTTAAGATCATCTACAGGGGTCCTTCTCTGTGAGCCCCTGCCAAAGGAAGTGAGGCAGGTGGCTACTAGGAGGAGGGCTTTCTCCACTGCAGTACCCCGGCTGTGGAATGAGCTCCCCAGAGAGGTCCGCCTGGCGTCTACACTGTACTCCTTTCATCGCCAGCTGAAGACCTTTCTATTCTCTCAGTATTTGAACACTTAATTTTAACTTAAATTAAATATTAAATGTTCCAATTCTGCATTTTAATCTTATATCAATTTCTGCTGCGTGGTTTTATCCCAGTTGTGCTTTTCATACTGTATTTTGTATTTGTGTTTTTAGACAGTTGGTTGTTTTATTATGGTTTAAATTTTTGTGAACTGCCCAGAGAGCTTTGGCTATTGGGTGGTATAAAAATGTAATAAATAAATAAATAAATAAATATTACTAACTTCTCCGTGAGCCCCTGCCAAAGGAAGTGAGGCAGGTGGCTACTAGGAGGAGGGCTTTCTCCGCTGTGGCACCCTGGTTGTGGAACGAGCTCCCCAGAGAGGTCCGCCTGGCGCCTACACTGTACTGCTTTCGTCACCAGCTGAAGACCTTTTTATTCACTCAGTATTTTAACACTTAATTTTAACTTAAATTTAAATTTTACTGTTTTAACTCTGTATTTTAATCTTATAATCAACTTTGCTGTGTGGTTTTATTCTGGTTGCGCTTTTTATACTGTATTTCGTAATTGTGTTTTTAACCTGTTGGATGTTTTTTGTGGTTTAAATTTTTGTGAACTGCCCAGAGAGCTTCGGCTATTGGGCGGTATAAAAATGTAATAAATAAATAAATAAATAAATAAATACATATTTTTTTTACAGATAGATAGACAATGCTATGCATCACACTTATGGTGCCTGCCTGTCTGCCTTCCTCCCTTAGAACATAAGAACATAAGAAGAGCCCTGCTGGATCAGACCAAGGGTCCATCTAGTCCAGCATTCTGTTCACACAGTGGCCAACCAACTGCCCATTGGAAACCCAGAAGCAGGACACAAGTGCAACAGCACCCTCCTACCCATGTTCCCCAGCAACTGCTGTACCTAGGCTTACTGTCTCTGATACTGGAGGTAGCATATAGCCATGAGGACTGGTTCCTTCCTTCCTTGTTGTTTCTTATTCCATTCTCACAAGGCCCATTTTAGGAATGTAATGCCAAAAAGTGAACAAAGAACACATCGAGGCTCTTGAGTAGAAAAAGCACCAGCTGAGGGTGGGGGAAAAATACATGAAAATGGAGAAATATGAGGAAATCCAGGTTCAACAGCAGGGGGAAAATGGCTTTAGCACTCCAGAAGTGCTGAGAAAGAAATGACCTTGTGTTTCCCTGGAGATAAGGAAAGACCAGAGCAGCAAATGAAGGATCAGGATTTCACAGTGAGGGCTGAAAGAGGATCAAAGGAGCACTGAGAGTTGACAGATTATCCCAGGTGTCATATGCACGTTATAAATACAAGTGGAGGGACGAAAAGGGAAGCTACTGAAATGGAATCTGCTTTGACTAGGATTTTAAACATCTGACAAAATCAAAGTGTAAAGCGAAACCAGCGTTTTGTCCCTCACTAAGCACATTTGGTATGGGCTGAATGTTCCTGTGTCAAAACTTTTCTCTGGTTTGGGTTATTTCTGAGCTTCCTTTTCCATAGTTTAATTTGCTCTCTGAAGTTTCACACCGCCCCTTACAAAGCAGCCCTATGGATCACTGGCGCTGTCTTCATTGGTGTTCTGTACAAATGTTGTTTGGCCACTGAACTTGAATGGCAAAATCCAAGATGGTGCCATTTGTGTTTTGGATTGTTCTGTGTATTTGGAAACTTGAGGCCCCAGTCTTGATTGTAGTTCAGATGTACAATGGACACTATTATTTATATCCATAAAGAAAGCATTATCAAGGGTTAAAGTTTGTAGTTCTACCAGGCACCAGCTAAGAAACTTACACTTAGTGTACCCTCTTATAGATGTAGGACTGGCCCAAAACATTTTGCTACCTGAGGTTAAGAACAAGATGGCACCCACTCCAGTTCCATGCAGAAAAGGGTTGCCCACCTGACACTAGAGTGATGTTAGGGGCAGAGGAGGTATTTGATTACACATAGCTAACAGGGGAAAAAATGCAGAAGTTCTCTCATACAGTTACAGCCTCTCTCATTAATACTGTGATCCTAAATATATGTATGTCCAAGTCAGTCGCACTAAATCCAGTGGAGTGTTCCTAGTAAATGTGCTTGTCTACACTAGTTGTTGGGAGGGTGCTGTCGCACCATGTTCTGCTTGTGGGTCCTTGGTCAACAGCTGGTTGGCCTCTGTGTGAACAGAGTGCTGGACTAGATGGACCTTTGGTCTGATCTGGCATGGCTCTTCTTATGTTCTTATGCTTAGAGTTGCAGTCTCACAGCCTGATCCTATGCATGTTTAATTGGAAACACATCCCACAGGATTCAATGAGATTTCCTCTGATGGAAGTGTGATTCTGATGGTACCTTAGTAGTAGAGCAACCATTTGGCATGCAAAAGATCCCAGGTTCAATCCCTAGTATTTCCAGGTAGGGCAAGGGAAGAATGGTGCCTGAAAACCTGGAGAGCTGCTGCCAGTCAGTGCCATCAATACTGGGGTAGGTGGACCAATGGTATGACTCCTTATAAAGCAGCTCCCTTTTCATAGAATCATAGAATAGTAGAGTTGGAAGGGGCCTACAAGGCCATCGAGTCCAACTCCCTGCTCAATGCAGGAATCCACCCTAAAGCATCCCTGACAGATGGTAGTCCAGCTGCCTCTTGAAGGCCTCTAGAGTGGGAGAGCCCACAACCTCACCAGGCAACTGATTCCATTGTCGTACTGCTCTAACAGTCAGGACGTTTTTCCTGATGTCCAGCTGGAATCTGGCTTCCTTTAACTTGAGCCCGTTATTCCGTGTCCTGCACTCTGGGAGGATCGAGAAGAGATCCTGGCCCTCCTCTGTGTGACAACCTTTTAAGTATTTGAAGAGTGCTATCATGTCTCCCCACAATCTTCTCTTCTCTTCTCCAAGCTAAACATGCCCAGTTCTTTCCGTCTCTCTTCATAGGGCTTTGTTTCCAGACCCCTGATCATCCTGGTTGCCCTCCTCTGAACACGCTCCAGCTTGTCTGCGTCCTTCTTGTATTGTGGAGCCCAGAACTGGATGCAATACTCTAGATGAGGCCTAACCAGGGCCGAATAGAGAGGAAGCAGTACCTCACGTGATTTGGAAGCTATACTTCTATTAATGCAGCCCAAAATAGCATTGGCCTTTCTTGCAGCCAAAGGCCAGTGGCTCAAATTTTGGTGGGGCAGTGAATCCTTTCTGGGTTTCAGTCAGAACCAGCCAGAACTCTAAAGAGGCTATCCAAGATGCTGAACTCTGTCCCCAAAATGGGTTCAGCACATTGCATAGCTCCTTTAAAGTCCTTCCTGGTTCTGACTGAAACCCAGTGGGTTCTCAACACAACTGAAATTGGGGACACCAGCCTCCACTGCTCCCTATCACCCCCATCCTAAACTCATCCCTCCCCCTGCCCGCAGCAGCTTAAATTCAATCTGCCTTTCTGCAGGCAGCTGTCATTTCAGAATGCGGGACAGAAATTATTTTCGATGAAAGCTCCCCCGTCATGCATGGTGCATGCATGGTGGCATAGATGGGTAATTCTCCTGTAATAGCTTGTGAATGATGCAGTGCTATATTTCTACAGGAACTACGACAACAAGCTCCAGATAGGTGAGCACAGCAGAGCAGGTGCTCACCTATGATAAATGATGCCCTCCTGCCTGATCCCTTTCCTTGCAGTTTGTTACAGGAAAACGTGCCAGGATTGTAAAGGCAAGACATCTGCTTTGTGACCACACCCGTAGCAAACTTGCTGACTTATCTTGGGCCACCCGCACAGATTTTTCATGTTGGGGGTGCGTATGTCTATATTGAAGAAGCCTGGCATGGTAGCTCAGTGGTAGAGCACATCCCTTACTAAACGGTCCGGAAATTTCAGCTAATCCAAGACCATCGCTAGACCTAAGGTTTATCCCTGGATCCTCCAGGGGTCAAACCTGTTCATCTAGGTGACACACAGGGGATCCAGTGCTCAGGCAGGGGCGAACCCTGGATGATCCCAGGATAAACCTTAGGTCTAGCTGTGCCCCAATCAGGGCAGCAAGATCATTAACAGTGACTGACCAATCATGTCAGTACTTTCCCCGCTCCACTTGCTGCCAGTTCCTTTCCGGTCCCAATTCAAAGTGCTGGTATAAACATTCAAAGCCTTAACAGACTTGGGCCCAGACAACACTTCAGGCTCTGTGGTTAGCGAAGCTGTGGTTCTCTGGTGTTAGCACTAACCACAAGCCATGCTGTTGCACACAACACTTTAAGCCACATTTAGAGCTGCCAACTCTGCTGCAGACGGTCTGACTGTGGTTAGTGAGTGAACAGGGTTTAGCAAAACGCATCTCACAAGGTACCTTAAACCCTGCTGCTTAACCAAATGCCTTAACCAGCATGGTTTAAGGAGTCTTCTGAACAGGCCCGTTATCTGAAGGATCTCCTCCGCCCACATGTTCCAGCCTGGACCTTAAGGTCTCCCTCAGGGGTCCTTTTCTGTGAGCCCCTGCTAAAGAAGAGGGCCTTTTCTGCTGTGGCACACCAGTTATGAAATGAGCTTCCTAGGCAGGATCTACACTACTGCTTTAAAACAGTTTATAACAGTGGTGACAACTGTTGGGGCCCAAGACACCCTCCATATACAGTTTTCAAACTATTTTCAAAGTGTTATATCTTCCCTGGTGTAGATCTGGCCCAAGAGAGGTTCGCCTGCTGCCTACGTTGTGCTCTTTCCAGTGCCTGTTGAAGACCTTTTCATTTTCCCAGTTTTTTTTTTTTTTTTTTTAGTATTTTAGCATTCCAGGTTTTTAAGCTTTGCTGTTCTAAATCTGCAATTGCATTTTAAACCTCTGCACTGCTGCCAGGATGTACTATGGTTGCACTTTTATACTACAGTTTTAAGTCATTATATTTTATGTTGTATTTTATGCTGCATTTTGTATTTTTAATTGTTGTGAACTGTCCAGAGAGCTTTGGCTATTAGGCGGTACAGAAATGTAATAAATAAATAAATGCATTGCATGCAGAAAGTCCTAGATTTGATTCCCAGCAACTGGAGGTAGAAGAATTCTGCTTGAAACCCTGCATATCTGCTGCCAGTCAGTTCCAGAAATATTAGGTTAGATGGATCAATGGACTAACTCAGTATGAGGCAGCTTTCTACGTTCCTTTGACTTTTCCCAAAGGGGCACTTGTGTTAGTCTGCGGTCCTTGAAGAACTGAAGAACTATCTGCCAGTGAGAACTGCAACAAAATATTGCAGTGTGAAGTGCTCCCTGTCCAGGATCCCAGCCACCCCATTCAATCTTCCAATCCCTTGACGGTCTCTTGTTTTCTCCCATGAACTGAAGAGAGAGGTCTCAGGATGCTGAAAGACAGATTTTATTTGTAAAAAAGAAAAAGAAAAACCTATTTGTATTTTAAGTCTTACTGCAGGACTATAATAATAATAATAATAATAATAATAATAATAATAATAATAATAATAATAATAATTCGGGACAAGCCATTGCTAAAATAGCATAGAACCTTTAACATGAAAAACATGTCAAATTTTGGCCTTGAAAAACATATAGAATGTTGCACCCTGCAGAGAGGCCTGTGCATACTTAATTATGAAAATGTCTGCATAATTTCTTATAATAAATACCTTCTACTAAAATCCTCAGTCAGCATGTCATTACCACTGAGAACACGATGCTCAATGGGTTGTTTTGTCGGGGGGACGGGCATTCCCTGGGCCTTTTTATTTTCATCTTATTGTTCTTCTGCAAACCACGGGGTATACAGATGATCATTTCCTCAAAGTGGGAATTTGACTTTCTGTTTCGGGGGAAAAGGGTATAAAAGAGTGACAGAGCCAGTCAGGAGACAGACAAGGGCCAGAGAAAGACCAGAGCTCATGGAAGGAGCAGAAAGAAGCAACATAGGGCAAAGAACTTGCATTTTTGCAACTTTTATTTTCTTTTAATGCCTTTGTATCACTCAGCTCTATTGACTAAATATCTTTAGTTGTAACTTGCTTGCTTTATTTACTAGTAAACTGTCGTGTTAAGCCACAAATGTCACTCACCTCACATCTACAGTGTAAACTCCATGTTACTGGGAAGGGGAAGGTTAAAAGAAGGAATGTGGGACAGTCAAGGCAGCATAGACACTTAAAGAATTACTCAGGGAGTCCAAATCATGGAAGGAACTCTGACAGCTTTATTGACCAATAACAGGGGTTGAAGTTTTTTTGTTTTTGTTTTGCCTTCCACTAGAGTGTGTGGCTTGGCTCACTTTCTCTTTCGGGCCTCTTAAGGTCTGTATGGCAAAGACTGTCCTGTGGGGTGAATATATGGCCTTGCTTTATGGTGGCCTTCCCCAACCAGGGCCCTCTCCAGTTGCGTTGGGCTACAACTTCCATCATCCCAGACACAATGCCCATTAACAGGAGAATGATGGCAGTTGCAGTCCAACTCATCTGGAGGGCGATGAGTTGGGGAAGGCTGACATGGACTGTGGAAATCCAGGTTCAAATCCCCCTTGCCTCTTGTTGGACCTCAGTGGGTTTGCCCATGTGCCACCACAGACAGCAAGCTGTGTCAAGTTCCATGGATGTGCCTTTCTGTGCTTTACATAACACAGCCCTCTTCATACACCCTTCACACTGTCCTTAGTAAAAAAAAGGTCTAGGGATTTTGCAGTAGTCACATAGGGTTTTTTTGTTCTTCCTCTTTGTTTTGCATTTTCATTACTGCTGGGGACCAGGCTTAGGATTTCAATTTTCAACCACACACCATAAACATTCTGCTTACTCAGATGGAAGGGCAAAGCACTTACAAAGCAGTTCTTTATATATTTACTTTATTAAATTGAAGTGCCCCAAATCGATTCCCCCTTTCTCTCACTACTTACTTCATGACAAGTGGCATGCTAAAAATATCAATGATGAAAGGAAATAGATTTGAAACAGCTTGCCAGGGCTTACTGACAAAATGAGCTTATGATCCCTGAACATCCATGAGGGCTGTTTCCAAATATGACCCCCCCTTCCTTACAGAGAGAAGTGCCATCTTCTCTGTCACCAGTCAGAGGTGGTGAAGGTGTCATCCAGTGAGCCTTCATCTGCTAGTCCAAGCTGGAGGACTTTGGCCTTAGCCAGACCAGGCTATATCCCTGGGCGAACCCCGACATCGTCCCTGTGCGTCCACATGACGCACAGGGACCAGGGAGGGATCATTCCTCCCTTGCCCCGGGATACAGCCCTACCCTTTGGGCCTGCTTTTTCCAAGGTCTCAAGACTGTGGAGTGTGTGGCCTGTTTCCACACAATTACTCGGTTCTGTGCGATTACTCACGTGGAGCCGGGAGTGCTGCACCCATCGGGGGTAGGGTGGGGGGACTGGGGAAAGTAGGTAAAATTAAAGAAACCCCTTATGTTTGTGCACGAGAAATTGGAGGTCAGATTTTGGAGCACTCTCCAAATCAGCAGACCTAACTGGGAATCTCAACATCAGCACCTTCAATTTTAGAAATTAAGCCCTATGAACACAACTAAGGCGTTAGCTAGATCTAAGGTTTATCCCGGGATCATCCTGGGGTCATCCCTGCCTGCTTCTGGGATCCCCTGTGTGTCATTTACATGAACAGGGATGACCCCGGGACGATCCCAGGATAAACCTTAGGTCTAGCTAAGGCCTGTGACAAGATCAAATCCTCCATTAACCCAGGTTAATCAAACTGAAACAACTCCCAGTCAATGTTTTTTTTTACTTGCAATTGCTAATGAGGATTACAGTCCCCCCTTTAAATATACTTAAGAATGTATGTGCAGCATGAGGGGAATTCAACCCGATAGTCGTAATTGCTCTGATTAAACACATCACATTAGGCAATTAAAGAATTTTATGTTTAGTACCTATTTTAAGTGATGTTGTCTACACTTAATTGGACAAGGGCTGAGAATTAAGAATGCCATAGTAATCTTGGGCTAAGGGATAGTTCTGCTCTTTTGATAGTTGTGGGCTGCATTGTGTAGGGAATTGCATGTAAATACACATTTGGAAGATGGGTATAAGGAGATCTACCATCATATTTTGTATAACGCTACAGGACCAGACAGGACAGAACCCTGATGTGTTAATGCACCTTGAGTTGTGGTTCCTTCCTTCCAACTTTCATTAGTTTGACAGTCAGCCTATAGGAGAAGTTGGACAGATGGCTCTTCCATTTGGCTGTCACCTTCTCTGACACTTATTCTAGATGTTCCTGTGTCAACAGCAATGACTTGGGCTGTGGTGCTGGCAGCACTGCTTCCTGGGCTGACGCAGCAGGCCTTTCCCGTGGATCCTTGATTGGGAACGACTGTCCTTGGTGTCACCTGAAGGCAACTTGTCAAGTTGGCAGACCGACACGCCATCTCCTTGTCTCTGCCTCGATATGACAGCCGTGGCTGAGTCATTGCGCCTGCCTGCTCTACAGATATTCACAAGCAGCCAATGATGGATGAAGGTGGAGCTGCCAACTTGGCTGAACTGCTGGCGCCGGCTGAGCGGGTTCTAACCCAGGCAGGTTATGTTGATGTATTACTTTGGTTGGATAGAGTTATGTCGGCACAAATCTGTCCTCAGAAGGCAGGAGGCAGGGGGCATTCCTAGGCCTCGGACCTGTTCCCAAATCTATTTCCCAGGGCCCTGAAGGCAAGGATGTACGAAGATGTCATTTTTGCTTGCAAAAGATGTGAGCGTGCCCTGCTCAAAGCCCTGAACGTGACTGTGAGCACTGAACATGTTCACAAATAAGGACTTACGTTCTTATGCACAAATTGTAATTGTGCATACAATTACTGCTATCAGGTTGAATTCCCCTCATGCTGCACATACATTCTTAAGTATATTTAAAGGGGGGACTGTAATCCTCATTTATTTATAAATAAATAAATAAAATAAACTGCCAGGCATGCATGTGATTCTGTATGCACGAGTTTCCCAGTTTGATTTCCCACAAATCAAAGAACATATGAAGAGCCATGCTAGATCATGCCAAGGGTCCATGTAGTGCAGGATTCTGTAACACAGTGGCCAATCAGCTGTTGATGGGAAACCCAGAAGTAGGACATGCATACAACAGCACCCTCCTCCTCATGTTCCCTAGCAACTGGTCCCCCCTCTCAAAATACTAGAACCTGAGGTCATCCCATGAAGCTGATTGGTGGGAGCTTCATGACAATTAAAAGGAAGGACTTCTTCACACAGCGCATAGTTAAATTATGGAACTGACTACCACAAGATGCAGTGATGGCCACCAATTTGGATGGCTTTAAAAGGGGGTTGGATAAATTCCTGGAGGCAAAGGCTATCAATGGCTACTAGCCCTGGTAGTTGTGTGCTGTCTCCAGTATTTGAGGCAGTAAGCCTGTGTGCACAAGTTGCTGGGGATCATGGGTGTGTGTGTGCTGTTGCACCATGTCCTGCTTCTGGGTCCCTGGTCTACAGCTGGTTGGCCACTGTGTGAACAAAGTGCTGGACTAGATGGACCCTTGGTCTGATCCAGCAGGGCTCTTCTTATGTTCTGATATGCCTCTGATACTGTAAATGTCTTAATTTGCAGAAATTTACCACTTTGGTCAGTGTAGGATATTTATGCAAATTTCATGTTCGATTGCTGCTCACTTTATGCAATTTCCCCATTTGCGCAGACCGAGCAGTAATCACAAACTTAAACAGGAATTGGGCTCAAGATAAGCAGACAGACGATGTTTGGGAACTCCTAGCTATCTTGAACGCTGCTCGTTCACCCATCCCTACCTGAGTGCCCATTGGTGCCGATGGAAAGAGTTTTGCTTAAATCATTGCCATGCAGGGGGCAATTTTCAAGGGTGGAGCGCAGCTGGTGAGAAAAGGGTTAACTCCCCCCCACCTGCTGCAACAGCCCTCCGCCCAAATATCAAAGCAGTGTGCAAATAATTGACCAATTCGTTTTCTTTGAGATCATTTGGATGAGACATTAATTGGTTCACGTTGCCTCCCATGAAATTTAAGTAAAGCTTAATCATTTTTTCTGCATTTGCATTGATAGATATTAAATAAAATATGCAAATTTCATGCAGATTTGTGTCTTATGGGCCTGGCCTCCATATCATTAAAGTGCCTAGCATCAACCCAGGCAGGAAGATTTATCTGTATGCCAACGCCAGCATTGGTAATTTACAGTAATATCGACCAGTGCGGTTCTTCCACAACCACTCTTGCCTGCCTGGGGTCTCTTACTGAAAACGTCCACCATCTTTATGATAACATTTGAAGTCATATTTCCATGCACATTCCTAACAGGTGGTGGCCATTTAATAATAATGATCATAACCATCATCTTCCTTGATTTATGACAGATAAGTGTCCTAACCCTCCTCCTGAGTAAGACATGAGTGAAATTAAGACTGTGCGTTTTCTCCAAACTTGTAATTTGCTGTCTAATATATTTCCCTGTCAGATCAGATTATCTGAAGAATATAATGAGGTTCTTCTGAGATAGGCACTTAGGCCCAGTGTTAAGAAATTGGCTGAGCAAATTGATGGATAGTGTGTTCTGTGGCCATGCGAAGCACATAAAGGCATAACTATGAAATTCAGAATGGCCTATTGTTAGCAGTGGCACATGGGCAGCTGGCCATTCAGGGCACAAGGCCAAACTCACAACAGTATGGGACTGGCGCTCATGGGTCATATTGGGTGTGTCTTGCAAGAGGCAGAATTGGGAAGGCAAAAAGAGAGATGAGAGAAAGAGGTAATAAAGTTGGAAGCTTCAAGACAAGGATAGAAATTTGCCTATTATTATTATTATTATTATTATTATTATTATTTATTTATTTATTTATTTATTTATATAGCACCATCAATGTACATGGTGCTGTACAGAGTAAAACAGTAAATAGCAAGACTCTGCCGCATAGGCTTACAATCTAATAAAATCATAGTAAAACAATAAGGAGGGGAAGAGAATGCAAACAGGCACAGGGTAGGGTAAGCAGGCACAGGGTAGGGTAAAACTAACAGTATAAAGTCTGCACAACATCAAGTTTTAAAAGCTTTAGGAAAAAGAAAAGTTTTTAGTTGAGCTTTAAAAGCTGCGATTGAACTTGTAGTTCTCAAATGTTCTGGAAGAGCGTTCCAGGCGTAAGGGGCAGCAGAAGAAAATGGACGGAGCCGAGCAAGGGAAGTAGAGGCCCTTGGGCAGGCGAGAAACATGGCATCAGAGGAGCGAAGAGCACGAGCGGGGCAATAGTGTGAGATGAGAGAGGAGAGATAGGAAGGAGCTAGACCGTGAAAAGCTTTGAAGGTTAACAGGAGAAGTTTATATTGGATTCTGAAGTGAATTGGAAGCCAATGAAGAGATTTCAGAAGCGGAGTAACATGGTCAGAGCGGCGAGCCAAGAAGATGATCTTTGCGGCAGAGTGGTGAACAGAAACCAACGGACTGATGTGAGAAGAAGGAAGGCCAGAGAGAAGAAGGTTGCAGTAGTCCAACCGTGAAATAACCAGTGCATGAACAAGCGTCTTGGCGGAAGAGACAGACAAAAATGATCGAATCCAGGATTTGAGATCTGCTGGAGAAACCCTCCTCTGTGTCCCACGAATGTGAGACATATGCTATAGTGGGACATGGGAAGGGGCTTTCTCTGTTGTTGCACTCTGGTTGTGGAATACCCTCCCTTCGGAGACCCGTCTGGCTCCAACCCTGGCTTCATTTCAGCGCCAAGTTAAAACGTGGCTCTTTATCAAAGCCCTTGAGGGCTAAATTCTCCATGGTCACACGTAGTTTTAAATGTTTTTATTGGTTTTAAAAATTTTGTACTGGTTTTAATTTGTTAACAACGGAATACATTTTTAGCTGTGTAAATTATTTTTCTTTATATTGTTCTGATTTTATCTGTACACAGCCTTGAGATTCTAGTGATATAGGGTGGGATACAAATGTTTTAATAAATAAATACATTTGAACATTGCTTTTCCCAATCTAGGGCTGTCATGGGACCAGCTATACCTGTCATGGCAACAGCTATACCTGTCATGGCACCAGCTATGCCCTGATCATACTAAATAGGGTGCATCACTCCTGTTTGCTGTTCCTTTCTAATAACCCTATTGCTACCACCAGGAAAAATTCCTCCACTGCCCCCCTCCACAGCTGCCTCCACCAGATATAAAAACCCCTCTATGTCTCTTGTAAATACCTCTAGGTAATGTGGGGCTTGGGTAATCAAAAAAAGAAAAAAGGGGGGAAAAAAGGCGACCACAAGGTTTAAACCACAAAGTTGTAAAGGTTCACTGAAAAAGTATTATTATTAGGAAAAAACGTTTTTAGCATCTAAATAGTTACAGCACACACCTAGGGGGAATCCGCATGTCGTTCTCAGGGCGCTTCCATCCGCCCCCAGTGCACCCCGAAAACGAGCGTGTTCCTTGCCTGTAAAAGAGCCGAAGAAGAAGCGTCCTTGCTGCTGCCGCCGCCGCCACCCAACTCCCTCCACGCCACCTGGGACGGAGATCTCGGGGGAAGAAGGCGGGGTGGAGAGCTTCTTCCGCTCTCCACCCCGCCTTCTTCTGCCGAGCTCTCTGAGCCGGCCGGCGAGGAGGGAGTTGGGTGGCGGCAAGGACGCTTCTTCCTCGGCTCTTTTACAGGAAAGTTACACGCTCGTTTTCGGGGTGCACTGGGGGCGGATGGAATCGCCCTGAGAACGACGTGCGGATTCCCCCCTACACACACCAAAACCATACAAGAAAAAAGATTAGAAAATAGCCAGGGCAAATGCATCCAGCTAATTCCTTATCAGACTGGGTTCCTATTTTATCCAAGTTCTTCCCACCAATATGTTACTGTCACTGTTCTCAACTTTCCAAGAATTCAGCTTTTCCCTGGCATTCGGCTTCTGGCAAAAGCAGTTAAGAACATAAGAACCTAAGAAGTGCCCTGATGCTGGATCAGGCCAAGGGTCCATCTAGTCCAGCACTCTGTTCACACCGTGGCCAACCAGCCATCAGCCAGGGATGAACAAGCAGGACATGGTGCAACAGCACCCTCCCACCCATGTTCCCCAGCAACTGGTGCACACAGGCTTACTGCCTTGAATACTGGAGATAGCACACAACCATCAGGGCTAGTAGCCATTGATAGCCTTCGCCTCCAGAAATTCATCCAACCCCCTTTTAAAGCCATCCAAATTGGTGGCCATCACTACATCTTGCGGTAGTGAGTTCCATAATTTAACTATGTGCTGTTTGAAGAAGTCCTTCCTTTTATTTGTCCTGCATCTCCCACCAACCAGCTTCATGGGATGACCCTGGGTTCTAGTATTTTGAGAGAGAGAGAAAAATGTCTCCCTATCCACATTCTCCATACCATGCATAATTTTCTACACCTCTGTCATGTCTCCTTTTAGCCTCCTTTTCCCAAGGTAAACAATCCTAGTTGATGTAACCTTCCCACATAGGGGAGATGCTCCAGCCCCTTAATCATTTTTGTTGCCCTTTTCTGCACTTTTTCCAGCTTTGATTTCCTTTCTATTTCTAATTCCTCTTTCCTTTGAGACTTCCTTTGCCATGTCACTTTCCTCTACATTCTCTTAAGTGCCTGTTTGCCTCAAGTTTTTATATGTTAAAAGAGCTTGTGCCTTTGAAACTCTTGACCAATTGCCCCATTGATGCAAGGGTAAACCATTACTCTTGTGTTAACAGGGTGCTTTAGCCCCTCCATTGGCACTTGGGATGGGGGGGGAATGTGTGATTTTTCTAAGCCTCCAGAAATTGCACACTTTCCCCTTTTGCACCAATGGCACAATAACACAGAGGGGGGAAGTGTGCAATTTTGGCAGTGGCTGCAGAGTGTTTGCTGACATCCCACAAGTGCTTGGCAGTGGTCTGCACTCGCTGCTGGGGTGCCCGACCGGGTCCGTGGGGGACAAAGACATGGGGTCTGCTACCCTAACGGACCCAGTTGGATGCTTACGGCAACCGTATGAATGATAAATGATTAATACAGAGTAGAGTAACAACTAGCACTCATCCACCTGTTGAATTATAGCCAGCTTTATAGCCACATTTTCATATTTATTCTTACTATATAATGGGCATTTGATAATAATGACCAAAACCATAATCTTTCTTAATTCATTTAATTTTCTCCTAAATAAAAATACACTTAAAAATATGAAATGTGGTCAGGTACAGCAGTTAGACAGGGCTCAGATATTCTGCCAGAGTTTTGAAATCTGCCACAAAACTGCTTAAAACTACGATCAATGAATCAACCAATTTCAATTTCTTTCAGTTTCTCATTCTTAAGTTTGGTTCATCCTGAACTATGAGAATGTTCCCAATCTTACGTAAGTTCAGTTGATCTTGAAATGCGATTTTTTTTCCTTTTAAAGTTTGCATGAAAATTTGCGCACATTTTTTTTGCACGTTTCTCCTAACAAATGCTTTTTTTGTATGCAATTTTGCCTAATATGCAACGAGCAAACCCAAATAATTTCCCCCATATCCCTACTTACAACTGCTTGCAGCTGCATAGCCCTTTCTGGAATACAAAGCAACTTAATGGGTTCAAAGCAAGCGAAGAACAGGGTGAAAGGGTCGGGTGATTGCCACTACAAAATTTTGCCACCCTGCAGGGAATCTCTCACATTACCGGTTGCAGTTGCCAGGCCTATTTATGTAGGTTTGATGGCTAGAAAGTGATCTAAGCAATGGTGGAAATTTCCAGAAAGAATGAAACTGACATTTTACATAATGCAGCATTTTTCCCTCCCCCCCCCAAAAAAAAGCGGGGGAGTCAGTTGGGCAGAATTTAATTTGGCATGATTTCATTGTGTTTTGAGGTTTCATTCTTCTTCCAGTCAAAACCATTTTCGGGAACAGAAAGACAACAGCCATTTATAATGCATTTTAGCTGATGTTTTGTTTTGACTGAAAATGCAGAAGATACTTCAGGGCAAATGTTTGTCTGTTCTTAACATTTGAGACAAAAATAATAATAATGAATTCCCTTTAGTACAGGGCCTAAATGGAAACCTTTGTTGTGGGATGGGGAGACGTGGCTTTCATACCCTCCTCTCAACACCTTCAGAACTCTCGTCTTGTCCTCCAACATCCTCTGAATCATCTCCCCCTCCTTTAGGAGGGTAGGCTCTTTTCAAACCCTAGTTCAAATTCTGGCTCTCAAACTGCGTTACTGGGATGCAAGTTACTCAAAAGGGTTACACATGGATTTGGGTTCCATCCGCCCTTCTAATAGCAAACTCATGTGTTAAGTGCCAACAGAGCATGCTCAAGAGCCACAGGACATTGAGTGTTAACCATAAAAGAAAACCATGAAACTGGGGAGGTGGATGTGTGTTGGTACGCTGATGGAATGTTCTGTTTCTGCTGCTTACAGTAGGGGTGTGCAGCCCTTGGGTCCTTACCTGCTCCAGGTACGATCTATTAAGCCAGCAGCATCCCACCTCACTTTCCCCTGCAGCACACCTGATCTACCTGTCAGATGCTCCGAAAAAAGCTCACTGCTCGTCTCTCCTTGATGTGATTTGGGGCCTTCCGAGAGAGGGCTTTAGCCTGGTGCAAGCCCCGGGCTCACCCCTGTGTGTCCAGATGATGCACAGGGTATGCCGGGCTCAGGCAGGGGTGAACCCTCCCTGGGTCCGGGGTAACCGGCACCTCTTCAGGCCTGGTTTTTCCTGTGGTCTAGGGCTGAGCCCGAGACCACAGGCATGTAGCCAGGTCTGCCACTTTTCCAGGCTACCGGATTTACTCCTGAGAAGCCGGGAAAAGCGGCGGACGGGCTGCAGCGCTCCACAGGAACGCTGCGTTCATCAGGGCTATGTGGAGACATGGGGGGGGGGGGAAACGGAGGCTGGGGATATCAGGAGGGAATCGCGGCCCAGGGGACATCCGGGGGGTGCGGAAATTGCGGGCGGGGGACATCAGATGGGGTTTGGACATCGCGAATGGGGGGGGCGGGGGAAGGAGAACGGGGCCGGGGAGGGGGAGGGAGATCGCAGATGGGATGGAAGGAGAATTAAAAACAAAAACAACCCCCCTACTTACCTTTCCTGACTCCTGCGCTACTGCTGCTGCTTTAAAAATAAAAAAAATGGCGGATGCAATGGCTCTCCTCCAGAGCTCATCGCAGCTCGCGTGTGAATAAGGGCGAGATCTCGCGTTATTCATAACGCGAGGTCTCCCCTCCTCCCCCCGGAGTTTCCACCAGGTCTAGCAAGGCCCTTGGTTGGGCTTTCTTACGAGTAGAAAAGGTTGCCCCAAGCCACTAGTGGTGGCAAAAAGATCACATGCCATGCCCAGCTAGTGGTGGCATGCATATGTTTGTGTGTACATGTGTGTACTCACATGGCCCTTGGCTCTCTAGAATACATGTTGGGTGTTGCCCCTGGGGCAAAAAAATATTGTACTCCTCTGCCTGTCAGGATATAATACCCTAGAGGTGGCCATGGTTGGCTGGAGCCCTGTTAGGGTGGATAATGCACTGCGACATTTTGTTGCAGTTTCCAGTTGTCCTTACCTGTTATTCACCAGTTCTGCGGGAACTGTGAATTGGATTCAGATCAGCTCATAAAGCTTTAAATTTCTGTATCCCTCTTGACTGTTGCTTTTCCTAAATGCCAGTTGTCTGATGCTATCATTTCCTATTGTGCTCATTTACCTGGTTGTCATCTGTGCCGTTGTATTAAGAGAGATGATTCATAAAGTGGCAGATTACGGCCATTTGGTCAATTGTCAATTTTTGCTCTGTGGAACTGAATTATTTAAAAAGCATTCCACGTTTGTCACCATTGCGTCTAGATTTTATTTACTCCTTTGTTGCGTTGTTACAGAGACCTCTCTGACACTTGAGCAGCGCCTTTCATCTTGCCAAAAGAGGCACGCAGGGGGGAAAAGCTCATAAATTACTCTTTACATTGAATAGCATCCAAGTCGAGAACCAAGGGAATTTGATGCAGTCGGTCTCATGTATATTACAGAATGGATCAGCTTTATTATCTGTTAAGTAATAAACCCAAGAGAGTGAGTGAGCAAGAGAGAGCTTTCATAAATCAAGGGAGTCTTTTCCATACCTGCCACCGAACAGAGAATTAGCAATTTTTGACAGTCAAAATATATGGCTTTATAATTGCTACCTCTAAATCATATTCTAAAGATTATCTGCAGCATAGAGAAAATGGGAGAGGCGAGAGAAAGAAATGTACAGATCTAGTTGGCACAACATCTGATTCAGCAAGGCCTATGGCCATGGACTGTTAAGAAGAAGGTTATAGAATCATAGAATAGTAGGGTTGGAAGGGGCCTATAGGGCCATTGAGTCCAGCTCCCTGCTCATTGCAGGAATCTACCTTAAAGCATCCCTGACAGATGGCTGTCCAGCTGCATCTTGAATGCCTCTTGTGTGGGAGAACCCACAAACTCCCTAGGTAATTGGTTCCATTGCTGTACTGCTCTAACAGTCAAGAAGTTTTTCCTGATGTTCAGCCAGAATCTGGCTTCCTGTAACTTGAGCCCATTATTCCATGTCCTACACTCTAGGATGATCGAGAAGCAATCCTGGTCCTCCTCTGTGTGACAACCTTTCAAGTATTTGTAGAGGGCTATCATGTCTCCCCTCAACCTTCTCTTCTCCAGGCTAAACATGCCCAGTTCTTTCAGTCTCTCCTCATAGCACATTGTCTCCAGACCCATGATCATCCTTGTTGCTCTCCACTGAACCCCCTCCAGTTTGAGAAGGTGCCACTGATAAGCACTCTTTGAGTCCGATTCTGTATCCAACTGTGGATCCACCTAATAGTTGTTCCAGCTAGCCCAATCTTAGCTAATTTGTTAATCAGAATATCATAAGGCACTTTGTCAAAAGCTTTGCTGAAGTCAAGATATATTATGTCCACAGCATTCCCACAGTCCACAAGGGAGGTTACCTGATCAAAAAATGAGATCATAGTCTGATAGGATTTATTCTTGACAAATCCATGCTGGCTTCTGATGATCACTGCATTGTTTTCAAGGTGCTTACAGATGGACTTCTTTATAATCTTCTCCAAAATTTTCCCAGTGATGGATGTCAGGCTGACTGGTCTGTCCCAGGTTGTTCCTTATTGCCCTTTTTGAAGATAGGGACGTTAGTCCTCCTCCAGTTGTCTGGCACCTCACCCATCTTCCATGATTTCACAAAATAAGACAGTGGTTCTGCGAGTTCTTCTGCAGTCTCCTTTATTACTTGAGGATGCAGCTCATCAGGCCCTGGAGATTTGAACTCGTTCAAAGAAATTAGGTGTTCCTTGACCATTTGTTTATCAATCTCAAACTGCAATCCTGCCCCTTCAGCTTGTACTTCACTTTTTTCAGGGGTGGGGGGTCATAGACCCACTCTTTGGAGAAGACTGAGCCAAAGTAGGAATCCAGCATTTCAACCTTTTCTTTGTCATCTATCAATTTGCCATCCTCATTAAGCAGTTGAAACACTATTTCTTTCCTCTGTCTTTTACTATTCATGTCTCTGAAGAAAGCCTTTTTATTGCTTTTAGCATCCCTCCGTAATCTCAGCTCATTCTCAGCTTTAGCCTTCCTGACGCCATTTTTGGCACTTCTGTGCTACCTGTCTGTATTGGAATGGGTTCAGAGGAGGGCGATGCAGATGGGCAGTGGCATGGAAAGCAAGTCATTTGAGGAACTGGTCATGTTTAGCCTGGAGAAGAGGCACTGTGGGGATAGCACCCTCCAAATACCCAAAGAGCTGCCACATAGGAGAGGGTCAAGGCTCGTTCTCTTCTGCCCATAGGGCAGGACCAGATCACATAGTCTTAAGTTGCTAGAAGATAGGGATGTCAGAGAATTCCACAAGAGAATCAAATGAGATTTGGATCTTTATGAATCCAACCCATGCATTCCTCACCAGACCAGCTTTTTCCCAGTCACACGGATTCTGCAGATGTAAAGTGCAGATGGATGGATTTTACACAATTCACATATCCCCACTGGAGAGAAGATTTTGATTGAACATTAGGGGAAACATCTGGCCTGTCAGCACAATTTGACAATGGAACCAACTACCAATTGGGGTGGGTGCTGACCCTCACTGGCGATCTTCAATCAGAGGATGAACAGCTATCTCTTGGGGATGCTCTAAATCAGGACTCCCTGTGTGAAGCAGGAAGTTGAAGTGGATGGCCTGCAAGACCTCTCCTACACTATGATAGTATGATCATTTCTTTGTACTCCACATGTCCTCCAAGGAGATCATGGCAGCATACATCCAATACTACTTTATACAACGCTGTGTAAGGCAGTGGATGGGTGGGTGGGTCAAACCAGTGCATCTGGTTAACAGGGCTTGTTCCTTCTGGTACCAGGCAGGTCTAAGGTAACTGGCCTGATCTTTGCTGTGTCAGAGTGCCATCTAGATAATGGACAGGGAAGGGTACTGCAGTTCATCAGCCCAGCTGGAGCAATGATCTAGGGATTCAACAGGACCCTGTCTGGTTGTATAGACCTGTTGTGTTTGAACTCTGAGCCAGCTGGCAAGATCAGGAGGTTTATGGAGCTCCAGTGGGCATAAATCCATGGCCATTATGCTTTTGACAGCAGGTGGTATGTTCTAAAAGTTAATATAAAACAGCTACTAAATATAGTCGCAATGTTCAGTTTATTATTGTTGTGCAAGTAGAGTTGTAGCCTGTAAGTTTCAGTGCCACATAGTTCTAGCACAGAGTTTCCCAAATGAGAGGTGTTTTTTTTACACACACACACACACACACACACACACACACACACACACTTTCTTGATCAGCTCCCAGTGCATTGGGTGGGCCACCTCCTTGCTCCTGCAACATAGTCCTCAGAAGGAACTAACGGTGCTCTAGCCCTGGCGCTATTGACAGTGCGCTAGAGGAAGTCAGTGCTTTCACAGTGTCAACAGGGCATTGCTAGAACAATGGGTATCCCGAGAAATGTATTGAACTAGCAAGCATTCATAACATTGTACAAGCGTTGGTTTTCCACTAGCACAATGATGCTCTAATGCTACTGCTATTGGAAGAGGTCGCATAGAGTACTGCTGCTCAATTTGGGGGCAATTCCCTCCTTCCTCAGCAATCGCCCATGCCTCATTCCACATGTTTCAGGAGGGTCCTCTAGCCCTCCAGAGATAATTTTCAGGGTGCATAAAGGGCTGAGTAAGGATGTATAAAAAATTCAGTTCAGTTCACAAATCATTAGAAAATGCCCTGCTTGCAACCCTGAATGCAAATGGGAGTGCACGTTTGCTGGGAATGTTCATCAATTTCCAAGCTTGCATTTGTGTCTGCAAAAATGCACAATTTTCAAAATGCACAATTTTCGAAATGCCCCTAAACTTGTGCATTTTTGAAGTTGTTCAGTTTTAAAGTTGTGTGACTTTATGCTTTAGTGAGGGGGGAGAGTGCACACTTCTAGAAATGCAGAACTTCTAGAAATGCAGAACTTAAAACTTTAATGCATTCGTCAATGGGGCAGCAAGTTTGCCCTTCTGACAATTGTGCACTTTTCCCATTCAAATGAACTAAACAAACAAATAAACAAACAAAAAAAGATTACAAATGAGAACGGGAATGAGCCCAACCATGCTCTGAAGCAAAGTGCAGCACATTTCAGCGATCTTGAGCATAGCTGTTTCTCCCATCCATAGTGCTGGGGGAGGGGTGTGTAAAGATAATAGAAAACTCCCCTTGCACAAGCTTCCTTTAGGATCTGCGCCACTATATTTAGTTGAAGCTTCATATAATATTTTATGGCTGGTCAGATGATGCTGAATACAATCTACTCTGCAAAACGCTGTGCCATAACTTCTTAAGCATAGGACACTTCTTCTTCTTCTTCTTCTTCTTCTTCTTCTTCTTCTTCTTCTTCTTCTTCTGTTTGTTTGGTGTATAAACAGAGCATTTGTTCCTTTAGCTGGTGCGATTTGGGAGCAGCCCATAGGATCAGACTGTAAGGAAGGTTAATATAATTTATGTAACATGAATGTTCCTTCATTATAGGATCACATCTAATTCCCCAGTTAATTGATGCAGTCTACTAGATGCGTTTCTTTAGTGGATTGCTTCATTAACTGAATGTAATTATGTTAAACAAAAATCCCATATAATTCTGTTAGGGAGGCTCTTACATCATTATGTGGAGCTATCTATAAAGTGGAATTGTTACTTTAGGAATGTTAGCACAGCAAATCAGCCTTGAATTACTTCTAACTCTATCTTTGGAAGGCATTAAGCTGAACTGGGCTCAGAAAAAACAAAACAAATGAGCAGACAGTGAAGTTCTTTCAACACAGTTGAGATGTTTCCCCACCCAACTGTCCCAGCTAAGAGTTGCCTGTTCTGAACTAGCTGCAGTTCCTGAATTGTCCTCAAGGGCAGTTCCACACATAATGCATTGTAGAAGTCTATTGGAGAGGTTATCGGAGCATGAATGACCGTGGCTTGTCTATCTCTGTCCAGGAGAAGCCTGGTTGGTGCACCAGCCTAACCAAACAAAAAGTGCTCTGGGTCCCATGGACCTCCAGGGACAAAGCTGGGTCAAGGAGCACTCCAAAACCAACAATCTGATCCTTCAGAAGGATTCCCCATCCAGAATAGGAGGAACAGTATCTCCTGAATTCAGGACGCACTCACTGATCCACAGAGCTTCTATTTGATAGGACTAAGCTTTAGTTTATTGGCCTTCAACCAGCAACTTACTAAATCCTGGCACCGGTCCAGCACTCCCACCACCTCACCAGTGTCAGTGAGGAAGTGAATCCGCTCTGGGGCCCTTTCTACACCTATGGATTATTCCAGGAAAATGGAGGTATCATCCCTGCCTGCTCCTGGGATCCACTGTGTGTCATTTGGATGCACAGGAATGATCCTGGGGGAAAAGGCAGGTGTAGAAATGGCCTGGGTTTCAGTCAGAACCAGCCTAACTCTAAAGGAGCTATCGAGGGTGCTTAACATATTTGAGGTTAAGGTTCAGCACCTTGAATAGCTCATTTGGAGTCCTTATTGGTTCTGACTGAGGATTTACATGAGTATTCACTACCCCATGACATCAGAACCACCAGCCTCTATTGCATCTCACCTGACTCAGATCAGATGTTGAGGAGAAATGGTACAGAGTGATAACTCACCTGAAATCCTGGGATCTTCTATAGGAGTGCTTCCCCAGCCCTATCACCTGACATCTCCTTTCCCCTGGAGATGTAAAACGATGAAGATGAGAGCAAAGCATGTGCGCTACCTCTGAGCCCCAGCTGTTTATCTTCCCTGGTCACAGAATTAATTTCCAATTAGAACAGAAGTACCAGATTCTCCTATGTGGACATGCCTGAGGCCCTTTCCTTTCAAGTTCCAAATTGCCTTGATATTTACATATACCTGTGCTGGAGGTTTACCTGTATGACAGAAATGGGCATTGGAATGTCAGAAAAATGTTAGAAATATCTGAAGACTCAGGAGCAGTTGTGAAAAGAATGATGGAAACTTTCAACACCGTTCTTATAGGGGAAAGGTTTATCGTAACTGAATCACTGTCTCTTTTTCCTCCCATGACAATATGCCCTAAAGACTCCACTTATAACAATGACTGCATAAAGCATCATGAAAATCCAAAATTAATTTGAGGTGGTGTTGAGGGTTGAAAGCCAAGCCACTAGATCACGCTGAAAAGCTAGACAGCTGCAATCTCCACCAGGGTGACAGATCCTTTCATTTGCAAATGCAGACAGGATGCCTGGACCGTAGTGTCGGTAGTGCAAAAGCATAGCGATGCATATTAAAGGGAGCACATGAAGGGAACTTTGATCCCAATCCAGATGTCATCCTAGGCAATTTGTCACAAATCATAGCTGGAGGCCCTGGGTGTGGATGCAGATTTCATGGAAGATATCGACGGCGCCTAGTCAGTATGGCTACATGTAGGTAGTCTTCAAATCCAGAGGCTGTATGCCAATGAATACCTGCGGCTGGGAGTAACAACAATGGGCTTCATGTCCTGCTTGTGGGCTTCCCAGGGGCATCTTGTTGGCTACCATGGGAAGCAGGGTACTGAGCTAGGCTGAAGCTTGCAGTGCTGGCTCCAGGTTTTGCAGGGCCCTGGGGGAAAATGTCCTCAGTGGGCCCTTCCATGAATGGGTCCCCTCATTCTTCATCACTGTCTGGCCAATTGCCCATTCAATTGCCCATTACCGCCCATTCAATTGCCCATCACTGCCCATTCAATTGCCCATCACTGCCCATTCAATTGCCCATCACTGCCCATTCAATTGCCCATCACTGCCCATTCAATTGTCATCACTGCCCATTCAATTGCCCATCACTGCCCATTCAGTTGTCATCACTGCCCATTCAATTGCCCATCACTGCCCATTCAGTTGTCATCACTGTCCATTCAATTGCCCATCACTGCCCATTCAATTGCCCATCACTGCCCATTCAATTGCCCATCACTGCGCATTCAATTGCCCATCACTGCCCATTCAATTGTCATCACTGCCCATTCAATTGCCCATCACTGCCCATTCAGTTGTCATCACTGTCCATTCAATTGCCCATCACTGCCCATTCAGTTGTCATCACTGTCCATTCAGTTGCCCATCACTGCCCATTCAATTGCCCATCACTGCCCATTCAATTGTCATCACTGCCCATTCAATTGCCCATCACTGCCCATTCAATTGCCCATCACTGTCCATTCAATTGCCCTTCACTGCCCATTCAATTGCCCGTCACTGCCCATTCAATTGCCCGTCACTGTCCATTCAATTGTCATCACTGCCCATTCAATTGCCCATCACTGCCCATTCAATTGCCCGTCACTGTCCATTCAATTGCCCTTCACTGCCCATTCAATTGCCCATCACTGCCCATTCAATTGTCATCACTGCCCATTCAATTGCCCATCACTGCCCATTCAATTGACATCACTGCCCGTTCAATTGTCTTCTTCTCTGGACCAGTCTGCATCATTGTCTAGAACAAGGCTATTGAACCTTAGGCCTGTGGGGCAAATCTGGATACCTGTGGTCCCATTCCAGCCCACAGGTTTCCTCAGACCACCACACCCTTCCCCTGGGCCCTACCCTCTTTTCCAACTGCTAGGCATTTGGTAGTTCCCTGGCTTTTCCATGGGGTTCTAGTTTTTTCACTCTAAAAGGTTGAAATGCTTTCCATAAGCCTTTGGTAATGGTCAAGAAAAGTCTTCAGTTCGATATGCCTGCATTTTTGGTATTTCTTTGGCCTGAACTCCTCTCCCTCTGCCTCTGGCCCCAGCCACTACAGGGTGTGCACCAGTTGCTGGGGAACATGGGTGGGAGAGTGCTGTTGCACCATGTCCTGCTTGTTCATCCCTGGCTGATGGCTGGTGGGCCCCTGTGTGAACAGAGTGCTGGACTAGATGGATCCTTGGTCTGATCCAGCAGGGCTCTTCTTATGCTCTTATGGTGGTACCTGAGAGCATCTCCCAAATTGAATTTGGCCCTGGGGCTGAAAGAAGTTGAACACCCCCCGGCCAAGAAGGAAAGGGCAAGGTAAATGGGGGCTGCTGTTCTTTTTCCTGGCTCTTTCCCTTGCTTACACTCAGAGAAGGCAGATGAATAGAGGCAGGGAGGAAGAAACGGAGCAGGGCCAGAGGATTGGCAGGCCAAAATGTATCGGGCTTCCTGGGAAACAAACAAACTCATTTTGCATCTTGAGAACATGTTTCTTTTCTTTTTGACCTGCATTGGATGCTTACCTCCTCCTGTTTTGGGGTTTTGTGAACAGTTCTAAACTACCATGAGAAAAGTAAGACCTTTTCCCCCTGCCCTTCTCCCAAAGGGTGGGATTTTGGCACTCCCTCCAGCACTTATTTTGACATTAAAAAATTCAACATTTTTTTTCAACACGGAGGCCATTCAGGTGAGCACAAGCATGGATGTCTCCCGCAGGACTTCAGCGGTTGAGTGCCAGGCCATAGCTAGACCTAAGGTTTATCCCTGGATCGTCCAGGGGTCAAACCTGTTCATCTAGGTGACACACAGGGGATCCAGTGCTCAGGCAGGGGCGAACCCTGGATGATCTCAGGATAAACCTTAGGTCTAGCTGTGGCCTAGGTGACACACAGGGGATCCAGTGCTCAGGCAGGGGAGAACCCTGGATGATCCCAGGATAAGCCTTAGGTCTAGCTGTGGCCCCAGTGTGTGATGCAGTGCAGCATTTGTGATTGGGGGCTATCCAGGTGCAAGTGACCCCAACCATTCAGAGATATTTTTCAATATGCTGTGCACCAGTTGTTGGGGAACATGGGTGGGAGGGTGCTGTTACACCATGTCCTGCTTGTTCATCCCTGGCCGATGGCTGGTTGGCCACTGTGTGAACAGAGTGCTGGGCTAGATGGACCCTTGGTCTGATCCAGCATGGTACTTCTTATGTCCTTATGTACGTAGTATATAAATCAAATAAATAAATAAATATGAAAATGATGCAGAGAGATTTCCTTTGAGCAATCCCTGCATGGCTTTGCTGGATCAGGAATGCTCTGCTTGCATTGTCTTCCACAGAGTATGAGTGTCCACGTTGTTGACGTGAAACAACAAACACATCAGAGTTGGAACAAATAGCTCCTTTATATGGATGAAAGTGTCCCACCTTCCACTGTTGCTTTCATGAATGGTAGTGCTTGAAATGCATGGAAGCATTACACTGGGAGCATTGTTTCAAGCGAAGATTCAGGCGTGGGCTGGAATACACAGACTGAAGCTTGCGTGCAGCTTCCAAGGCCATTTTGATAAACCTCTCACTCTGATCACATGTGACATATGGAGCCTGCAGGTCCAATAAAGTTCAGCATTCTGTAAACATTTCAGATATAAACAAGGAGACAGAGAAGGAAGACTCATGTCAGATTCACGTCAAGTTAGAACAGCTCCATCTGCTTCCTCTATATAGTTGTTCACTGATTTTATTATATGTCATTTCTATTGCAGGCTATAACAGGATATGAGGTGCTGTTTGTGCTCCCCTCACCTTTACCTGAGTCAGAGGAATTTCCATGGAAAATGTCTGGATTTCCTGCATCAAGCAGGTGGATGGAGTATGAGGCCTTCTCCAACCAGGGATGTTGAATCCACACAACTTGGGAATAGGTGGGCTGCAGTGGAATCCATAGGTCGGAATTTGACCACATTTGAATCTATTGTGAATTTCTCTGACAACTCTAACTCCAGTTCTGTGACTGATATGAGCTTCTAAGAAGCAAGAGCATGAAGAAGGAGGAAGTGGGGTCAGCAACCCTAAGATTATCAGCCTACCATGGGAAGGAAGGTCAACACAGAACAGAGGACAGTCTAGGAGCTTGGAGGTCCTCCCTCTATCTATTCTCTTTGTTTTCTTTTTGGAAGCTAGTGAGTTCCATGCACACTTCCAACAAATACGGCGTCAGAAGCAATGTAAAAGTTCTAAAGTTTAAAACTACTGTATATAATAATAATAATAATAATAATAATTTTATTTCTTACCCGCCTCTCCATTTGGATCGAGGTGGGGAACAACAGTAAGTATAAAATACATAAAATACTGATTAAAAACACAGTGTACACTGTTAAAATCCTAAAAAACAGGGATGTGCACGGACCCCCTGATCCTCTTCGCCCCCGATCCACAAACTGTGGATTGGGCCCGCTCCGCCCCGCCTCGATCCACCTAGGGTCCACTCTGCTCCACTGCGGAGCTCCGGCTCCAAATCAGAGCTCCGCAGCGGCGGGGAGTGGCGCCAGGTAAGGCCCCCCTCCCTCCTCCCCCTTACCTGTGTCCATCCTGGCCCATCCCAGCTTCACTAGAGCCCACAGCTCAACCAGGAACTGTAGGCCTCGATTGCAGCCTACACTTCCTGGTTGAGCCGCGGGCTCTAGTGAACGTGGCGAAAGGCTGCCACGGATGCAGGTAAGACCCTCTCCCCCTTACCTGGCTCTGCCACCATCACCGCACAGGCGGCTGCTGCAGGGCCAGGTAACCCCCCTCCCCCTTACCTGGTTCTGCCGCCGTCACCGCATGGGCGGCAGCGACAGCGGCAGGGCCAAGTAAACCCCCCTTACCTTTTTTGCGGAGCTCCGGATCGAGGCGAAGGATCCGTCTTCACCTCGATCCGCTCCGCTGCTCCACCGATCCTCTTCGCCTCCGCCTTAAGGGGAGGCAAAGCCCCCTGATCTGCTTCTGCTTCTCCGGTCCGAGGAGAAGTGGAGCACATCCCTACTAAAAAACATCCTAAAAGCATCCTCAAAGCATCCTAAAAGCATCCTAAAATTCCAAATAGAAGTAAAAACCAAACTAAAACCTAGCAGCAATGCAGGGATTGCAAACACAGTAACAAATTTAAAATGACAGAAATGAAAAGATTAGAAAATCCTGGGAAAATAAGGAGGTCTTCACCTGGTGTCGAAAAGCGCACAACGCAGGTGCCAGGCGAGCCTCCCTGGTGAATTTATTTGCATTCCTCTGCTGCTTTCACATGCCTTCCAAGGAAGGTTTTTAATTTGCATGATCGTCCTGATATTCATTTCTCACAATAAATCTCCATGTTGATTCAATTATATGCTTCCCCTGCTCAGCAATTGCATTTGACCCGGCTTGCGAGACTCCCGAGGACCCGTACATAAAGCGCCGGCTGTTTAAACACTGAACCCCTTTTGAGGCAATTTTCTGTAATTTACATTTGCACGAGGCTTCTGGAAAATAAGAGCGACATTACCGAACAAAGTACGAGGCCTTTTCATGAGTGCCTTGTAAACAACTTTGGCACCAGCACAGAACAAACGGAGATTTCATGAGAAAAATGGGGTTGAGAGGAACTTATTGGAAAGGGTGATGTAACCGCCACTTTCAACCACTTCTCACAGCCACCTGAAATAATTATACGGCAGCATTTTCTCGGTAGCAGAGGAATCCCAAGGGCATTGCCTTATATTAATGCTGTTTGCAAACACAGCAGATATCTTACACAAAACGCGCAACTTCTTATATAAACTCTGCATTCATTTTAACCCCACAAGTTTCCATCCATGCATTTTTAGAGACGTTTCACACAGCCAAATAGACCAGTGGGGAATGTAGATTGAGTAAGGATTGGGGAGAAATTAATTCAGTCCACATTTTAAAGTGAACTTACCAAATTTCATACTTTTGAATCAATGTATGAACCAAAAACTTTTTGAAACGTGTCCTTCTGTGAATTTTTTTAATGGTGTTTGCCAGTACAAAAATACATATATTAAGGGTAAGTGTACACAAAAGTGCATATATTCATGAAAAGAACATTTAAAACTGCATTGTCTAGGGAAAAGTGGTTGTGCAAAAATGTGTTGATTAGGCAAATAGCAAAACAGAATACACTTGTTTGGATAAATTCTCGAACGTCCAGCTGAACCAAATTAAAGAATGGAAAAATGAGAAACTGAGAAAAAGCGTTTGGCAAGTGGCAATTTTTATGCAACATGGCAACCACATAGTGGCTTGTCCAGGGAGCCCAAAAGCGGCAGTTAAGTGGCGCTGTCCATTGATGGGAGTCTGGGCGGCCATACAGGGGTCAGGAAGGGCCTTGCTAGACGAGGCCTTAGCGCGCTTTGTGGGCCGTTTTCCCTGCTGTGCATCCAGATGACGCACAGGGGAATCTGGCGCCAGGCCGCACTGAGGCCTCCTCTAACGCGCCATAAGCGAAGTCGCTTATGGCACACCTTTTTCACAGCCCCGGCCTCAGGCTGGGGCTGAGAAACATCTAGGAAGGTCCGTGGCTTTTTGCGGCTACTCGCTTACTCGCGAGTAGCCACGAAAAGCCACGGACCTGGCGAGCGCTGTGCCCATCGTGCCAGGGGGGGATCTGGGGGGGAGATGGGGGAGGGAAGGCCGGACCGGCAGGAGAGGGGATGGCAGAGGGCGATGAACAGGAGATGGCGAGGGAGGGCGGGGGGCGACGAACGGGAGATGGCAAGGGAGGGCGGTTGGGGGGGTTAACGAAAAAAAACCCTTATCTTCTCCGGAGTCTTCTGGCCGCACGTGGCCCCTTTAAACTAAAAAAAAAAAAAAAAATGGCGGACGCTGCAGGGCTTGCGTCTTCCCTGCGCGTCCGGAAGCTGAGGTGGCGCGCGCTAACGTTAGCGCGCCTTGGCCCCGCCTCCCTGCCGGCTTATCCCGGCAGGTCTAGCAAAGCCCGAAGTCTGCTGGATTACCTCCCCCATCATGGGCGCATGGGATTTCCCAAACTAGAGACAGCTGGACAACCATCTGTCGGGGATGCTTTAGGGTGGATTCCTGCATTGGGCAGGGGGGTTGGACTCGATGGCCTTATAGGTCCCTTCCAACTCTACTATTCTATGATTCTATGATCTTGGACTCCTTAGTGGCAAAGCAGTGGTTTCATTTACTAAATATTTGCTCTACATTTTATTTATTAAAACATTTATTAAAACACCTTGGAGTCCAAAGACATACAAGAGTGCTTACAATATGGAATCAATTTAAGTCCAAACAAAAAATGTAAAATCAAAATCATTCAAATGAATAAATCTCAGGAATGTTAACAACAGCTAGGGATAGATGGTCTCACCCGCTCTTTGAACACCCATAGAACATTCAGTTAATGAAACATAAACATTTTGTCATCGTGAGACATGTTTGCATTTCATTATGTTTTCCTGCACTGGATAACCTTGACTGGATAATACAAAATAAGCTCTGGGCTCATCTACACCAAGCAGATATTCCACTATGAAAGTGGTATGAAAGCGGTATATAAGACGCAGGAGCCACACTAACTGCTTTATAGCAGTATTGAAGTACACTGACAACTGTTGGGGCCCATGATATGTACCATACACTGCTTTCATACCGCTTTCATAGTGTTATATCCTGCTTGGTGTAGATGTGTCATAGGCCCCAATAGTTGTCAGTGCACCTCAGTACCACTATAAAGCAGTAGTGTAGATCCTGCAGAGCACTTCAATACCGCTATAAAGCAGTAGTGCGGCCCCTTCCTTTCATATACCGCTTTCATAGTGGAATATCCTGCTTGGTGTAGATGAGCCCTCTGTTGGTCCATATGAAAAAAAATAAGTCAATACTTTTATTAGTACTTATCAAGCAATACTTTAATTAGGACCAACCAAAAAGTGCACAAAATTGTGGGCAAGCTTTTGAGATCTCTAGATCTCTTCACCAGGCAAGGAAACTATTGCTTGTGATGACTAGTTAGGGCCTTGATAGATAAGGCGTTAGCACGGTGCGAGGCCCGGCCTTGTCCCTGTGCATCCAGATGATGCACGAGGGATCCCGGGCTCAGGCAGGGCTCAACAGCCCTGGCCCCAGGCTAACCAGCACCACTTTTGGCCCGGTTTTTCCGCAGTCCTGGCCTGAACCCAGGGCTGCAGAAGGTCTAGCCCATTCCGCCGCTTTCCCCAGCTAACGCATTTACTTGCGAGTAGCCGGGAGAAGCCATGCACTGGGCACAGCTCTCCACAGGAGTGCTGTGCCTATCGGGCTGGGAGGGGAAATTGTGGGGGGAGGGAGATCGGGGCCAGAGGGGGGATCACAGGGGGGGGTGAGAGATTGAGCCGGGGGGGAGGAAGGAGCAGACCCTGTGGAAGAGATGGGGGAAGAGTGGAGCCAGGGGACATTGGGCCGGGGAATCATGGTCCAGGGGCAATGGGGGGATCAGAGATTGAGGGCAGACGGGCGAGGGGGGCATCAGACATGGCTGGCAGGTGGGCAGGCAGGCGAGGAGGGCATTGGACATGGCGGGTGGGTGGGCAGGTGAGGGGGCATTAGACATGGTGGGCGGGTGGGCATCAGACATGGAGGGCAGGCAGGCGAGGAGGGCATTGGACATGGCAGGGGAAAATCGGGGGCAGGGGGAGCGGGAAACCCTTTTAAAAACAACAACAGCCTACCTTATCATTGGTGCGCTCCTGCGCACATGGCCCCTTTAAGCTTAAAAAAAATGGCCGACGCAACGGGGCTTTCATTTACCCCGTCATGTGTTACGTCTAGCTAGGAGTGACAGCCCATGCTACTTCTAGCACAGGCTGGCCCCTCTACAGGCGTGGATTCCCAGGTAGGTCGAGCAAAGCCCTGTGTTAGTTAGCTGACTAAGCTGGACTATATAGTTTATTAACCAATTAAGTTCAGTGACGTGATAGTTTTTCTCTTGCAACAAATTATGTATAAGATAGAGTCTGGCAATAATAGTTTTTAATCCCCTAAGGGAAGGGAAGAGAGATCTATTATGCTTTCCAACAGCATGCACTTGGAGAAATCATCTTCTGAGAAATATCATCTAGTGTAAGTTTGAAAAATAGATCGCATGGCCTACTTTCCCCCCAAATGCCAAGGGTCTGGTTTTGAACATTAATGAGCACACTGCTATGCTAAGCATGTGAGGCGCATGCCGATTTCAAGTCTCCGGGCTTTGCAATGCATTCGGTTTCAATACCGTTAAACCACTTGAGCAGTCACCACATCTCGCCTCATCAGCCAGGCCCTGGCAAGAGCTGATGAGAGAGCCCAAACTTTCATCTGTTGCATGGAGTTGGGATGAAGATCATCCCTACAGATGTACCAAGCTGGGGAAATATGGGCCTAATCTACACCAAGCAGGATAAAGCACTATGAAAGTAGTATGGAAGCAGTATGAAAGTGGTATATGGGATGTGTCAATGGGCCCCAACAGTTGTCAGTGCACTTCAATACCACTATAAAGCAGTAGTGTGGCTCCTGCCTTTTTTATACTGTTTTCATACCACTTTCATAGTGCAATATTCTGCTTGGTGTAGATTAGGCCATAGTGCAATTATGGGATTGTTTCTCGTGTGGTGCAGAGCGGTAAAGCAGCAGTTTCTGCAGCTGAAACTCTCCCCACGGCCTGAGTTCGATCCCAGCGGAAGCTGGTTTCAGGCAGCCGGCTCGGGTCGACTCAGCCTTCCATCCTCCCGAGGTCAGTAAAATGAGTACCCAGTTAGCTGGGGGAAAGGTAATAATGGCTGGGGAAGGCAACGGCAAACCACCCCGCTATAAGGCCTGCCAAGAAAACTCCAAGAGTCCCTCCAAGAGTCAGTAATGACTCAGTGCTTGCACGAGAGGTTCCTTTCCTTTTTTCCCCCCTCACCCAATGCCCATCTTCAACTCCAAGCTGAAGAGGAAGTCTGGGATGTCCAGTTTGGTGCTGGGTAGCCAATGCCCTAAACAAGCCCCCCCTTCTTCTACCCCAGGTCCAAATTTTGAATTTGGAGAGGGAAATAAGCTATTATCTTTATTCTCCCATTGAGATCCAGCATGAGGACTAAGGCTGCAATCCTATGCACCCTTACCTGGGAGTAAGCCCACTGAACACAATGTGACCCACTTCCAAGTTGTCATGCATAGGGCTGCATGGAAAAAGAAGGACCTGTCAGGAAAAGTGAACCTATATGAGCAGATTCCTGCCTGCCTCCCAGCACCTTGGAGGACCACAAAAATAGCTGTGAGTGAAAATAATATACGATAGTAATAAGCCCTGCTGAGAACTGCAACTAACCTAGCACAGACTGGCTTCTAATTTCAATATTTTGTTTGAAAGAAGCACAAGCAGTAGAATTGAATGGATTGCTGTAAAATAAAAAGGAAATAATACTTTGCCAAACATTTGTATTACCGTATTTCTTTGATTGTAAGACGCCATCGATTGTAAGACACACATTAATTTCAGTACCACCAGCAGAAAAAAGAATCCTAAGACACACCCGCGATTCTAAGACACACCCCATTTTTAGAGATGTTTATATGGGGAAAAAGTGCGTCTTGGAATTGAAGAAATAGGGTAATGAAGGCACCATTTCCCCCTTTCTCTATCCCCATAGAATCATAGAATCATAGAATAGCAGAGTTGGAAGGGGCCTACAAGGCCATCGAGTCCAACCCCCTGCTCAATGCAGGAATCCACCCTAAAGCATCCCTGACAGATGGTTATCCAGCTGCCTCATGAATGCCTCTAGTGTGGGAGAGCCCACAACCTCCCTAGGTATCTGATTCCATTGTCGTACTGGTCTAACAGTCAGGAATTTTTTCCTGATGTCCAGCCAGAATCTGGCTTCCTTTAACTTGAGCCCGTTATTCCGTGTCCTGCACTCTGGGAGGATCGAGAAGAGATCCTGGCCCTCCTCTGTGTGACAACCTTTTAAGTAGTTGAAGAGTGCTATCATGTCTCCCCTCAATCTTCTCTTCTCCAGGCTAAACATGCCCAGTTCTTTCAGTCTCTCTTCAGAGGGCTTTGTTTCCAGACCCCTGATCATCCTGGTTGCCCTCCTCTGAACACGCTCCAGCTTGTCTGCGTCCTTCTTGAATTGTGGAGCCCAGAACTGGACGCAATACTCTAGATGAGGCCTAACCAGGCCGAATAGAGAGGAACCAATACCTCACGTGATTTGGAAGCTATACTTCTATTAATGCAGCCCAAAATAGCATTGGCCTTTCTTGCAGCCATATCGCATAATCTTTGGTCTCATCCGCCCATACCACCCTTGGATCTGATTGGCTGCAGTGATCCATGTGAATTTGTTTATGACCACCTGTGATGTCATAACCTCAGGGTGGCTGGCCACAACCAACCAAAACCATGTGGCTGGCCACAACCAACTAAATTAACAGTAGCGTGGGACAATGAGGCCACAGACCACAGGGCTAAAGAAGAAAGAAAAAGGTGTCAGGAAGAACAGCTTTGAAACAAGAGGGATGCTGAGAATATTGTGCCCTTAGACCTTCACAGAAAAGGACACCAACTGAGACAGGTTTTGGTTCAGTCCCAATTTAGTACTAAAGGGGCGAATAGGCAAAGAAAGAAAGAGGAAGGGAGAGGGATTCTTTAATGTTAATTTCCTGCAGATATGGTATGCGAGGGGAATGCTCATAAACTACTTGAAAGGAGATTTTTCAAGTGCAAATATTACCAAAGGCTCTTAAAGAGGCAGATGAAAGAAAGCCAGGACACCACTGTCCTCATATTGTCTCTTGTCAAGAGGGTATTCATGTAGCGTTTGGCTATGAACGGTAAGAGATAAGAGAGCTGCATCCCACAGGGAACCGGCTTACCGTTGCAAGGCAAAGAAGAAAGTGCAATTACCGTGTGAAGTTAAATTGCAGATTCACTCAAATGAGGAAATTACTTATTCATTCAAATGAGGAAAGGAATAAAGAAAATGTAAGGGGGGGGAAGAAAGAAAGTGAAACACAGATTCTCAGAAGGTTGATTCATTTTGTGGGCATGGTGAAAGATCCAACGTGGGCCTTCTCCATGCAGACAGCTCACAACCCCAGTGCATGCACAGCCCTTACTGCGGCCATTTCTTCACACAGCACATAGTTAGTGTGTGTAATTCACTACCACAAGAGATAGTGATCGCCACCAATTTGGATGGCTTTAAAAGGGGGTTGGATAAAGGGGGTTGGAGGTGAAGGCTATCAATGGCTACTAGCCCTAATGGTTGTGTGCTACCTGCAGTATCAGAGCCAATTAGCCTATATACAGTTGCTGGGGAATATGGGTGGGAGGGTGCTGTTGCACCTGTGTCTTGTTTCTGGGTCCCTGTTCGACAGCTGGTTGACCTCTGTGGGAACAGAATGCTAGACTAGATGGACCCTTGGTCTGATCCAGCATGTCTTGTCTTCTTAAGTTCTTATGATGTAGCATGTCTTGGGGGCAGAAGCCCTGAAATAAGCAGAAATGTTTATTTCTGGAACCCTGCCCCTTCCATAAATGAGCTGCCAGCAGTACAAGCCGCACATGCCCCGGAGCTTGGCTGCTCATGGAAAACCACCACTGGATCCTGCCCATGTAATCCAGTGTTCCCCAATCTGGTGCCTTCCAGAAGTTTTGGACTTTAACACTGACCAGTCCCAACCAGCATGGCCAATAGTCAAGAATGCTGAGGATTGTAGTCCAAAACATCTGGAGGGCACCAGGTTGGAGAAGGCTTGTATGGTCTGTTTCTTAAATCAGCGGGTCCCAATCCAAAGCAAGACACATCTGAGCTTGACTTACAAAAAACCTGTCCCATGAAGCTGATTGGTGCAAGATTCAGGACAGATAGAAGGAAGGACTTCTTCACACAGTACGGAGGTAAAGTATGGATTTCACTTCAGTGATGGCCACCAATTTAGAGGGCTTCAAAGGGGGATTAGACAAATTCCTAGAGGAGAAGGCTCTCAATGGCTACTAGGCATCATGGCTATATACTGCCTCCAGTATCAGAGGCAGTATGCCTCTGTCTACCAGTTTCTGGGGAACACAACTGGGAGCATTCTATTTCACTCATGACCTACTTGGCGATTTCCTTGGTCTGTTCCAGTATGGCTCTTCTTACATTCTTGTGAGATATTTTTTTTACCAATCTTAGGAAAATTATTTTGACTCCCTACAACCCCCAGTCCCTCACATATGTTCTGCCTGAGCAGGATCCTTCAAACACAGCAAAATGTCTGCTTTAAGTGAAATCTGATGATAATAATTTTTTTAAAAAACAAGATATTCTTCTGGAGGGTAATCTCATTGAACTTCATTAAGGTTTGCCAAAGATTTTCCTATCAATATACTCTTCCCTGCCTCAGCAGGGCCTGACATAGGTCCCTTTAATTTTGCTTTAGGCAAAAATCCATTGGCCTGTTGTGGCTGCAGTAGTTTGGGAAATGACACAGCCACCATCTTCCTTAAAATGGCGGCTCTCATTGAGGAAAGGTGGCTGCTGGATGGGTCAGGTAAGTCCCGCAGGTGGGTGGGTGGGTGCAGAGAACAGGAAGTGGGGGAGAACAGGGGGGAGTGGGGAGTCCAATGGAACTCAAAACATCCAACCCACTTCGGATGTCTGGATCTCACTTCAGATCTGGAACCATAGAGGATCGGACTAGGCCTAAAGCAGCCTGAGGCAGATCAGGGCCAATTCAGAATTGGTAGATCAGGGTGTGTCCATCCCTGCAGAGCCCTAGTGTCTGGATTTAATCTCAGCTTGTCCAAAATATACCCTTCGTATAGATGCCAGGGAGATGGGTTCTACCTTAGCCTTCATCTTGACCATCTACTTTTCTAGTACAAATATGTCTATGTGTGGAGGAATGTTCATTGGTTGAATCCCCACGTGGAATCTAAAATGGTTCAGCTCAGACACGGGTTTACCAAGCCAGTGAGAATTAGCCCTGAGCTGATTTCTGTAACCTTTGTCTTGTTAGACATGCAATTGCTGCCCATCACACGAAAAAATTGATCCAAAGAAAACCAGGGGAATCCCATGCTTTGCCCTCTTGGGCTATGTCAGAGCTGAGTGAGCATTTTTGCCAGTTCTCTGTGGATGGTCTGAGAGTTGCGCTGTCAGAACCAATATCCATCAACCTCCTCAGGCACTAAGAATTCCTCACCTTGCTTAAGAAGCCGTACTTGCCGCTGTTGCATTTCTGGCTCGCTGTGGTGACCTTCTCCTCCGAAATGTAGACCTAAACGATCAGGAGATGCTGGCCCAGTGACACTGCACTATCACTTGGACTGCTCTCCCTGTACCCAAAGGTGCTTGCGCGGCTGAAACCATCTGGAACCTTTCCCCCTGAAACAGTGGTGAGAGCATAGAATCCCATGAGGTGCAACTCACAGCAGGGTGATTTTCTGAAGGATATCTTGATCATTATGATTTCTGCCACTTCAGCTAGTTTTCTTCATGCAGGGAGGATGGTTCAGCATGAGTTATTTTTGGTGCTTTTCAGACTGTGTTCTGAGGAACGCTGTGGTTCCTTGGAGTGTATTAGGAGTTTTTCATGGAAAAGGTGAGTAGAAGCAGACCAGATACTGCCAAGAAATTGTCCCTACTACTACTGATCTTTCCCTGCAATGAAGGCAGTTTACCGGCAGGGGTGCAGGTAGGTCATTTTAGACCACGGACTTAACTAGGGATGCGTGAAATCCACCCTGTGTGTTTTGTGGATGGTGCTGTCTTGTTTGCTCCGGTGTCCCTTCACAGATGGATTGGAAATCTCTCCCATTATGCAGAAAAAATATGCAAATAATTCCGTAAGAAAGCTTGCAACAATTTACATAATTTATGTTAGTACATGCCATTTAGTGTATTTTTCCTGCATATATTTGTCAGCACGGCATATGTCTCAGCAGAAACTTGCATATCTTCCTTCGAGTGAATTTGCGTAAATTTCAGGAAAGTAAAAAAAGAAGAAGAATAAAATATGGAAGTCTCCGGACTCCACATGGCCTGGAGAGGCTGGTCTGCAGCAGATTTTGCAGCTAGCTTGACTTCTTAGAAATCCGGACTCATTTTAGACTGTCTCAAATTTCTCCAGCATTTGAGAAATAGTCTTAAACACCCCCCTTCAGAAATCCATGTGGCTTACTATACTTGTGAAGTATACAACTAAATTTTCACTTATTTCATGAGTGACAGCCATTCCTAGCAATGGCCATTCCTAGCTGTCACCTGCCACTCTCTGAATGGTCATACCCCCCCCCCCCCCCCGTGTAGGTGTTGGGACTCTGAATCTCACCCCTGAAGTTTATCCCCAGCTGAACTATTGCTTGCTGGATAAGAACATAAGAGGTGCCCTGGTGTTGGATCAGACCAAGGGTCCGTCTAGTCGAGCACTCTGTTCACATAGTGGCCAACCAGCCATTGGCCAGGGACCAACAAGGCAGGACATGGTGCAACAGCACCCTCCCACCCATGTTCCCCAGCAACTGGTGCACACAGGCTTACTGCCTCAAATACTGGAGATAGGAATTGCAGAGATAGGAGTTGCAAAGTGGCTATGTATATAGCCAAGATTGGTAGCAGCAGTAGAGCTCGTTGTCAGCAGCTGTTGCCCAGGGATACTTGAGGAATCTTTTCTTTGCAAATTCTAACATGAACTGACCCGATCCGCACCTCCCGGATTAATGTGCAAATCAGAATGCAGTTATCCTTCAGTATTTTGCACTTCTTAGAATTTTGTGATGCAGAAGAAAGGTACCCCAAAAGTGTATAAAAATGTGTCTTAGCACAAAATATGCTTCGAAGTGAGTACTGCAAGAGAAAACACATTTAAAAATACATATTCAAATATTAATTTTCATGAGGATTTTTTTTAAAACAACAACAACAACAGAGAATGATGTAATGCATTTAGGAATGAACATAAGTGAAATTGGCATGGACTGGAAGTACATGGAGGGGGGAATCCTATGGCCCATAAGCAGCTTCTGGGGGGGCATAGGATACCGTATTTCTTTGATTCTAAGGCACACTTTTCCCCCCATATAAACATCTCTAAAAACGGGGTGCATCTTAGAATCCTGGGTGCATTTATTATTTCTTAGAATCAAAGCTTTTTTTCTGTTGGTGGTACTGAAATTAGTGTGTGTCTTACAATCAATGGCATCTTAGAATCGAAGAAATATGTTAGTTTGTATTCTGGAATCTGAAGTTGGAGACAGAGATTTGTCCTCGGACCCAGGACTCTGAGTTCCCTCCCCTCTCTCAACTGGACTAACCGAAGTTCCATTGAATTCAATGGGTGTACTCTAAGGCCCTTTCTACACCTGCCTTTGCCCCCAGGATCATCCCTGCATAATCCCTGTGTGTTCAAATGATTCTCAGGGGATCCTGAGACCAGGCAGGGATGATTTCTCCATTTTCCTGGGATAACCGAGAACTTGATTATCCAGGTTTTACCTGCAGTCCAGGGACAATCCTGAGGACTACGGGCAGTGGGCGGGGGCTGTCCTGGGTTCTCCCCTCCTCCCTGCAAGTAGCAGGGTTCAGCAAAGGGAAGGAGCTGGGCCGGGGGGGGGAACCCAGGGACATCAGGGAGGAGCAGGGTCAGGGCTTTGTTGTAGTTATTGTTGTTGTTGTCCTTACGTTTCACTGGAGCACAAGTGTGATTTAGCTCCTGTTTGTTTTTATTTATTTAAAAATGGCAGGTGCGACGTCCCTCTTCCCTTCTGAGATATTGCACTTCCGTTTAGATGCCCAGGGACGATCCTGGAAGCAGGTAAGTCCGGGATCGTCCTCCCTCCCTCCCTGAAGGCCCTTAGTATGGGCCTAAGTATGACTTTAAGCTTCAACCCATGTACCTGCTTTCCTCGAATTATCCCTGTAGCGCTAAGCTTTCGTCGTTGTTGCTTTTGCTACCGGGTGGCAGCGATCCTTTGCATACCAGGAAGTGAGTTTAGGGGGGGAATGTGAAAAAATCATTAAAAAATCAACAGATGACCCAATCCAATTCAAATTTGGTATGCTTAAAGTTCTCCCTAATATCTATTACTATACCAATTTTGGTGTCTTTATCTTTAAAGCTTATGCAGATGTAAGCATTTCTTTAAAATCCTGCCCCTGCGCCCCAGCGGTGGCTCGGAAGATACGCTCAAAAAGTAGTGGCTAAATACAGCGAGTCTTTTGGCTTTATTGCACAATTAAGGCAGGATGCATGGGAGTACTTCACAATCAAAGCAGGTTATAAGGTGGAAAACTTCTGAGTCCTTTGCACGCACTTCGCAGTGACTGCACAGTATAACACTGGTGTGATAAAGCTCTAAGTCAGAATCCAACCCTAAATACTTTAATTTTAAATTAAGACCCACAAACGTGTGGAGGAAGGATATAAAAGAGTGAAAAGCAATATCTGATGCACAACTTCTGAACAGTTATCAATTTAAACCTGATATTCTGCGATCTTATGTTGCTCTACCACACTGCTTTCTGCCTACTCCATTCAAGCCATTTATGAACCCAGGGACTTTCCCTGTGCTGGGAGAGGGCCCAATGTATCAATGCTTTCAGCTAGGCCCATATGCCCATCTCTCACAACCGTGGTGGTGCAAAAGATACTCTCTCCAGTCATCAGCAGTGCGCGCCAGTCCATGTCAAACCATTCATGCGGGAAATTCTCTCAAAGGAATCATTCGAGCTGCAACAGGCTGATGTTTCAGTATGGCGTTGTTAGGAAGATTTCATGGGTTAAAACTCTCTTCGCTGGCAAAGCCAACCTTTTTGGATTTGGATCAGATCTGAGCAGTTGCATGCATCATGGCCGGCTTGTGAAACTTGTCTAGCGGCAAACTCCAGTTGAGATTTTTTATGCTGCCAGATGAAAGTTGAAGTTGATGGCATTCTAAACTAGTTTTCAAACTTTTATTTTCTCAGCAAGGGCCAAGGGGCAGGATCACTTTGTAGAGATCAGGTGAGCGGAATTAGAAATTAGGCAGGCACATGGATGCCACGGCAGTGTTCAGAAAGTCAGACAAAATTTCTGCATGAAAAAAAACAAAAACGGAAGTTGTGTCCAAATTCACCAGGTTGCTGCTCTCTCCTGCTGTGTGCAGTTGAAGCAGCGTGATTGGAACGCCCGGCTGAATGGGCCTCGTGCTCGTTGCGTACTTCCTGTTTTGAAAGAGGAAGAAAATAAGGAACAAAAACACAGGCAGAGAAGTGACGGTAGGGAGCGTGTTTCCCCCCGGTGTGATGGAGCTCAGAGTGAAATCTTATACATGCCTACTCTGAAGTAAGCTCCATTGAGTTCACTGGGACTCCCTGGTAAATTCTTATAAAATTGCAGTCTTACAGTGCAATAATATATCCATTTACCTATGAGTATGCTCCATGGGACTCAATGAGACTTACTTCTGAGTAGAGGTATATAGGATTGCACTGATACCTGTATTAGGCTCAACTAGGTTCCAGATTGCAACTAAGGGCCTTGCTAGACCTACCTGATAATCCGGTGGGGAGTCGGGGCAAGGCTGCGCTGCAGCTAGCACGGGCCGTCGCCCCTAGCTAGACGTAACACGTGACGGGGTAAGGGAAAGCCCCTTCGCGTCAGCCATTTTTTTAACCTTAAAGGGGCCATGTGCGCAGGAGTGCACCAACGGAAAAGTAAGTCTTTTTTTTTAAAAAATAAAGGGTTCCTCGCTCCCCCTGCCCCCAATTTCCCCCCCCCACAATGTCTGCTGTCCCCCTGCCCGCTCGCTTGCCCTCCCTCCCCCCGCTCGCCATGTCCGTCCGCCGCTCACTCGCCCACCCATCCCCGATCTCCTTGCCCTGGCCCCGTTCTTCTCCCCCCCGTCCGCCATGTCTGATGCCCCCCGCCTGCTCACTCACCATGCCTGCCCGATCACCCGCCTGCCATGTCCGATGCCCCCTCCATGCCCCCCTCCATGCTCTCCCCACCCTGGTTCCACCCTTCCCCCATCTCTCCTGCTGGGTTCACTCTTTCCCCCCCAGCCCCCTCTCCCCCCCCGTGATTTCACTCCCCCTGGCCCGATGGGCACAGCTTCTCCTGGCTACTTGCGAGTAAGCAAGCAGCCGGGAAAAGCCGTGGAAGCCCAGGGCTGCGGAAAAACCGGGCCACAAGCGGATCCCTGACCCCGGGATCCCCTGTATGTTGTCTGCACGCACAGCAGGGAGCCCGGGCCTCACCTAAGACTGCTGGGACAATGAAACTCACTATGGTTGATTTCCTGTTTTTGAAAATATAAAACCTACTGGTTCCCCATTTCTCTCCTTAGCCTTAAGTACAGCACCATGTACATTGATGGTGCTATATAAATAAATAAATAATAATAATAATAATTAAGTAAAGCACACATGTTCCTTGTGAGGAAATGGCAGATTTTATATGAGCAATGCTCAAGATTAAATGGAGGTGGTGTATTTGGTTAAAAAAAAAGTTACTAGAAGCCAATTGCAAAACTTTTTAATGGAATTGTTGCAAGTTGCAAGTCATCAAGGGCTATGTAGAAAAATGAAATGATTTCCATACATTGGCACAATGCACAACTCCATGCATAGCATCTTAACATTACAGACATGACACATTTTGGTATCCAAATTTTGAATTAGCTTCTTTACTTTTCTTTTTTCTAGAGGGTTAAAAATATTTTAGTTTCTTCCTTCTCATGTAGTAGCAAGTACAACATGAGAGCCAAATTGTCATCATCTGGGGTGTAGAAAATCCAGCTGTCGTATTCTTTTAATGGGTTCATAAATTGGTTTCCCAATTAGCGTTGACTCCATCATTCTAATGTGAAGTGGGAAGAAATCGGCCTGCTGTTTTCGGTAAGCAACTTCTCTGCAGCAAATGCTACTCTTTTCTCTCCCTAGTCCATTTGTCTAATAACCCACATTTTCCAATCCGGTGTAGAAGAAAATCACAGGATCTAGTACTTGCCTGCATTGAACAGCTAAATTAGAGGAAGAGATCATAAGAACGTAAGAACATAAGAAGCGACATGCTGGATCAGACCAAGGGTCCATCTAGTCCAGCACTCTGTTCGCACAGTGGCCAACCAGCCATCGGCCAGGGATGAACAAGCAGGACATGGTGCAACAGCACCCTCTCTCCCATGTTCCCCAGCAACTGGTGCACACAGGCTTATTGCCTCGGATACTGGAGATAGCACACAACCATCAGGGCTAGTAGCCATTGATAGCCTTCACCTCCAGGAATTTATCCAACCCCCTTTTAAAGCCATCCAAATTGGTGGCCATCACTACATCCTGTGGTAGTGAGTTCCATAATTTAACTATGTGCTGTGTGAAGATGTCCTTCCTTTTATCTGTCCTGACTCTGAGCACTCAGCTTCATGGGATGACCCCAGGTTCTAGTATTTTCAGAGAGGGAGAAAAATGTCTCCCTATCCACAATTACCCCACCATGCATAATTTTGTACACCTCTATAATATCTCCGTTCCACCTCCTCTTTTCCAAGCTAAACTTGGAATCACCTTGGTTCCAGGATGAGAGCCTCCTTGAGTGAAATGTTTTTCTCACATCACATTTTCCACCAGTGTAGTTGCACTGTTAGGAGGAGTTGGCTAAAAGGATAGACTTCGTTAGTATCATAATTGCAGGTAACCAGAGTATTACAATTCCTCACATTGACTCCAGCCTTGGTATGTGGCCGTGGTTGCTTTGGGAGCACTGGGAGGTTGGGTTCCATCAGTGCCTTCATGTAGATGCTTAATTGTATCACAATTCATTGTATCAATGCATTTTTTCTCCCTCCCTCATAATACTAGAACCCAGGGCATCCCGTGGAGAAGATGGGTGGGAGATCCAGGAGAGATAAAAGATAACACTTCACAAAGTGCATCATGGAACTATGGAATTTGCCACCACAAGATGCAGTGAGGGTCACCAATTTGGATGGCTTTAAAAGAGGATTTGATAAATCCATGGAGGAGAAGGCTATCAATGGATACTAGGGAGGTTGTGGCCTCCCCCACGCTAGAGGCCTTCAAGAGGCAGCTTGACAACTATCTGTCAAGTATGCTTTAGGGTGGATTCCTGCATTGAGCAGGGGGTTGGACTTGATGGCCTTTTAGGCCCCTTCCAATTCTGCTATTCTATGATTCTATGGCCTTAGCTAGACTTACCGCTAAATATGCAATAGGTAACTGGTTCCATTGTTGTACTGCTCTAACAGTCAGAAGATATTCAGCTGGAATCTGGCTTTCTGTAACTTGAGCCCATTATTCCCTGTCCTGCACTCTGGGAGGATCAAGAAGAGATCCTGGCCCTCCTCTGTGTGACGACCTTTCAAGTATTTGAAGAGTGTTATCATGTCTCCCCTCCATCTTGTCTTCTCCAGACTAAACCTGCCCAGTTCTTTCTGTCTCTCCTCATAGGGCTTTGTTTGCAGACCCCTGATCATCCTCATTGCCCTCCTCTGAACATATCCTACAATTGGCTGCAACAATCTGGGGGTTGATGGAAGACATGGAAGGGGTTCCTTATTAGGCAATGCAATGTTGAAAGAACACTTGAAGGTAAGATGTTTGAAAAGTATGGCTCCCAGGTATTTGTCGGCATGGTAGAAATAAAATTATTTCCTTGTAAATGCTTGCAGAAATTGCTATCCTGGAGCCTCTGTTCTCTGGGTTGGGGAAATGGGAGGGGAGAGAATGAGAAATGGCACCCCACATTTCCTGAGGTATTGAAGGACAACAGACTCATTGTTCCCCTACAAATAGTTACTGATAGAAATAATTATAGCCCTTTTCTGAGTTGAAAGACAAAAATATATAATTGTTCTAAAATTTAAAAATGGTCTTTTGGATCTGTGTTGCGGTTATACCGCTGATGTAGATGATATGAAAATTATACACTGTCGAAGCAAAGCCTTTCTTTCCATTATTTTAAACAGAGAAAGGACCACATCTTTTCTCCACCTCACTCTTTTCTTTTTGTTCATTTGTAGGATAATTATAGACTTTTTCGATGGAAACACAGCCAAGTGGTTGGATACGGTGAACTTCCACTTGGCAAAGTTGTTTTGATTCTAATAACATTTAAACAAGACAGTGTGTGTCCTTCCCTTGTGCTTTGCCTCAGAACCTAAAAAGTCCTCCTCTGAATCATACCAAGGGCCTTCCTAGACGAGGCCTTAGCGCGCCTTCTGTCCCGGCTTCCCTGCTGTGAGTCCAGATGACGCACAGGGGAATCCGGAGACAGGCCGCACTGAGGCCTCCTCCAACGCGCCATAAGCGAATTCGCTTATGGCGCGCCTTTTCCCCAGCTCCAGCCTCAGGCCGAAGCTGGGGAACGTCTAGGCACTTCCGCAGCTTTTCGCGGCTCCTCGCTTACTCGCGAGGAGCCACGAAAAGCTGCGGACCTGGCACAGCGCCTATAGTAGCGCTGTGCCCATCGGCGGGGGGGGGGCAAAGGCTGGGAGGGTGGGTGCCAGGGTGGGTGGCACGGGGGAGGGCGGGTGCGATCGCGCCGCGCACCGCCCGAGCCCAGGCATTGCCCGGGCTCGGGCGGCGCACGGCGCGATCGCACCCACCCTCCCCCCGTGCCACCCACCCTGGCACCCACCCTCCCAGCCTTCGCCCCCCCCCGGTAAAAACAAAACAAAAAACCCCCCACTTACCTCTCCGGAGTCTTCGGGCCGCACCCGGCCCCTTTAAAATAATAAAAAAAATGGCGGACGCCGCAGGGACGCGACATCCCTGCGCGTCGTGTGTGTGGTAGCCTGGGGGAGGCGCGCTAACTTCAGCGTGCCTCGGCCCCGCCTCCCTGCCGGCGTAAGCCGGCAGGTCTAGCAAGGCCCCAAGAGTCTATAGCATCCGGCAGTTCCTGACAAAGTTGTTTAGTCAACGAAACATTTTTAAACCAGGTGTTCATAGCCTCTTTGGCCAGAGTTAAGGCCTGAATTAAGTTTCAGAGAAGCTCTTGGGGTACATAGACCAGCAGATAAACCTTAGGTCTAGCTGTGGCCCAAGAATACAACTGTATTTTAGCTTAGTGCCCTTGGTGCTAGTAACTAAGTCATAGGAGAGGCAATTGAAGTGTTTAAAATGGACAGGGGCGGGAAACTGCACAAAACCTGGTAAACAATCAAATGATCATTGGTTGGGCAAAGGAGGTGGGGTTTGGGGAAAGGGGTGTCACCCTCTGGGAAACCTGACAGGGCCAGATTTGACTCCTTGACCTAGGGTTCTTCAACCCTGTTCTATAAAAAGCTTGTGCTTTTTATACTGTATTTTGTATTTGTGTTTTTATTATTTATTTATTTATTACATTTTTATAAAGCCCAATAGCCGAAGATCTCTGGGCGGTTCACAAAAATTAAAACCATAATAAAACAACCAACAGGTTAAAAGCACAAATGCAAAATACAGTATAACCACGCAGCAAAATTGATATAAAATTAAAATACAGAGTTAAATCAGTAAAATTTAAATTTAAGTTAAAATTAAGTGTTAAAATACTGAGAGAATAAAAAGGTCTTCAGCTGGCGACAAAAGGAGTACAGTGTAGGTGCCAGGCAGACCTCTTTGGGGAGCTCATTCCACAACCGGGGTGCCACAGCGGAGAAAGCCCTCCTCCTAGTAGCCACCTGCCTCACTTCCTTTGGCAGGGGCTCACGGAGAAGGGCCCCTGTAGATGATCTTTTAAACTGTGGGTTGTTTTATTATGGTTTTAATTTTTGTGAACTGCCCAGAGAGCTTCAGCTATTAGGTGGTATATTATTATCATTATTATTATTATTATTATTATTATTATTATTATTATAGCACCAACAATGTACTTGGTGCTGCACAGGTATAAAAATGTAATAAATAAATAAATAAATAAATAAAATAAACAGACCTCTTGAAGAGCCATTCATGCTCTCCTGACGTCCTCTTATTGAGTCCCCAGTGAACCTCTGTGGAAAACTTACTTGTAGGGATAGTACCGGAATCCATTTGGGGCTCAAAGCCCAGCGAAACTTTCTGCCTCAGTCCCTGGACGCCAGCCCACAGATTCCCAGGCTTGCCTGACTTGTTGCATTACAAGTTGGGGAAACTTGAGGATTTCCACTGCCCCTGCCAGCCAAGGCCTCGCCAGCCAAGCTCTTGTGCTCTCCTTGCAAGGGGGAGAGTGAGGGCTTGACCAGCAGTGATGAGAACTCCTGCAAGCCCCTGCCAGCCAAGGCCTCATGATCTCCTTCCCTGCAATGAAAGGGAGCATGAGGTCTTGAAAGGCAGTGGCAGGAGTTGAATGCTGCCAATCAAGCCCTCATTCTCTCCTTGCAAGGTGAAAACGCCCAGAGAGCTTCGACTATTGGGCGGTATAAAAATGTAATAAATAAATAAATAAATAAAGTGAGGGCTTGGCATGCTGTGATGGGGCCTCCAGTGGCTGCCATTTTGTGTAGAATGGGGGCTCTTTGCCCATAAAACTCCGCCCTGCACAATTGGTAGCCAGAAATGGGGCTAGTTTGATCATTTACGCCTGAAATCATAGAATCATAGAATCGCAGAGTTGGAAGGGACCTACAAGGCCATCGAGTCCAACCCCCTGCTCAATGCAGGAAACCACCCTAAAGCATCCCTGACAGATGGTTGTCCAGCTGCCTCTTGAAGGCCTCTAGTGTGGGAGAGCCCACAACCTCCCTAGGTAACTGGTTCCATTGTCGTACTGCTCTGACTGTTAGAGCAGTACAACAATGGAACCAGTTAACTAGGGAGGTTGTGGGCTCTCCCACACTTTATGGAAGTTTTTCCTGATGGCCAGCCGAAATCTGGCTTCCTGTAATTTGTGCCCATTATTCCGTGTCCTGCACTCTGGGAGGATCGAGAAGAGATCCTGGCCCTCCTCTGTGTGACAACCTTTTAAGTATTTGAAGAGTGCTCTCATGTCTCCCCTCAGTCTTCTCTTCTCCAGGCTAAACATGCCCAGTTGTTTCAGTCTCTCTTCATAGGGCATAAATGGCCTTATTTACGGCTGCCAATTGCGCAGAATGGGGATTTACAGACAACAGTGAGTGCCCATGATGCACAAAAGGGTAGCTTGGTAAGGGATCAGGCAGCCACATACTGCTGGTCGGGCACTCGCAGACCATCCCCATCAAGAGAAGCTCACAGAATGCAGTGAGCAAGTTCAAGCAGCCAGCAGGAATCCGGTAAGCAGCTCACGGCATGGGCAAAAGATAAATTTGCTCATCCTTACTGCTTGGCCATCCGACCCTCTCATATAAATTCAGGTATTTTTTGAAGGTTCATTACTGTTGCACACTTTCCAGATCCTGGTGGCTGTCATGCAGGAAGAAAGATCAAAACAAGGAGGTTTGTGCCTTGAAAACAAATGCTTCAGTGTTGCTACACATGCAGTCAAAGAGCTAGGTTCTCTCTGCACTTCAGGAGAGCAGAGGCTGAATAATAAGATGATACTGTTGAACGCATTAGTTGAAAATAACCACAGATGGTGGGAGATGTAGGGCGAGAACCATCCCATGCTTAGAGGAACATATTTTATGAGGGATCTGCAACTTGCGCAATCCTGTAGCATAAATCTGACCTTTTGAAGAACTTCTCTCTAGACAGAGTTACAACAGAACATAGAAACTTAACTAATCACTAAGCACATGGAACAGCACCACCTATTCATTGGATGTCATAGAATCATAGAATAGTAGAGCAGGAAGGGGCCTCTAAGGCCATCAAGTCCAACCCACTGCTCAATGCAGGAATCCACCTTAAAGCATCCCTGACAGATGGCTGTCCAGCTGCCTCTTGTTACTTATACAGGTGTTACTTATATAATAATTATATATCCATTGATAATCAAGGCTCATTTGCTAACAAAGGCTTGTTGTTCTTTGGAGCTGGGCTCTATTAATCTTGGTCATTAAAATAATAACAAAAAGTTAGACGAAATTTGATAATAGTGTATTAGACGAAAGTTGATAATAGCTCTAACTGTATGATGTTTCATGTTTGATTCTTGTTTTTTCATGACTCAGTGGATCGCAATAAAGAAGTAAAGTAAAGTAAACAAAAAGTTAGTTTATATTTCCATAATGTGAAATCAAATGCTCATCATATCCTTGAGCAGTGGGGCCAGATTTAGGCCAGATCTACACATTGTGTCAAATCTTTATGAATGTGGAATAAAAAAACAGCATATATCACACTATGAAAGCGGTATATGGAATGTGGATGGTGCCTCAACAGTTATCAGTTCACTTCAATACCACTATAAAGCGGTAGTTTAGATTCAGCTTTAGGGCTCATCTACACCAAGCAGATATTCCACTATGAAAGTGGTATATAAAAGGCAGGAGCCACACTACTGCTTTATAGCAGTATTGAAGTGCACTGACAACTGTTGGGGCCCATAAGACACATACCATATACCACTTTCATACCATTTCAATAGTTTATATCCTGCTTCGTGTAGATGTGTCAAAGGGCCCCAGCAGTTGTTAATGCACTTCAATACTGCTATAAAGCAGTAGTGTGGCTCCTGCCTTTTATATACCACTTTCATAGTAGAATATCCTGCGTGGTGTAGATGAGCCCTCAGTTTCCTTTGGAGGAGAGAGTACATTGGCAACTTACCGTGTTTTTGAAATATATCTTTTCATTACAGTCATAGTCCTTTATGCCCTATCCAGTTCCAGGTTAGATTATTGTATCACATTTTATGTTGGAATGCATCTAAAGATAATTTAGAAACTGCTAGTAACCCAGAACTTGATGGCCATGATGTTAACTGGCGCAGAGAGATTAGAACACATAAATACCGATAAACTAGAGCACCTAACTTGTTTCCAAGTTCAGTTCAAAGTGCTGTGACAAGAGGATCTTTTATTGGTTAAATTTTCATTATTATTCAAGAATATAAATGCAATCAACATGCCTGAAGATTGTATCCCAGTGAGAAAAGAATAAAACCCAGATTTCTACAAATTTGTCCACTAATGTTTCTTCCTTGAGTCCGTCCATCCAATTTTATTGCACATAACCATAGGTTTTTACAATCTTGGTACAACAGCAACAAAAGAAAAACAATCACAAAGGGGGGGGGGGAGAAGTTGAACAGGCCACTCAAATCAATTCATCATGTCCACAATCTACAGCAACAGTTTTTAGGAGCCTTGCTGTATTCTTTTTAGCAGCCACTGCTAATACAGCTACTTATTAGTTACATAAGGGTCTGTATCTTCAAGTAGTTTACCGAACTGCTCAGCCAAAGTTCTGTCAGACATTCCTCGAAGCAAGGGTGCAAGAAATCTTTTCCTAAGGCTGCCATGCAGTTCACAGAAGAAGGTATTGTGAATGATAGCCTCTACTTGTGAGGTCCCACGTAGTTTCTTCCTTCATTTAGAGTAACACTGAACCCAAAGTTCATTTTTTAATTATTATTTTTTTGTCCAAACTGGAGTGAGCTTTGAGTGATGGGTGTGGGGTGTGAGACACATCCACTCATCTCTTTCACCTTTGCCGATGGCCTTAGCTAGACCAGGCTATATCCTGGGGTGAACCCTGGGATCGTCCCTGTGCATCCACATGACACACAGGTGATCCCGGGATCAGGGAGGGATCACCCCTCCCTTGCCCCAGGATAGAGCCTTTCCCTTTGGGCCCACTTTTCCATGGTCCTGGGCTGACCCCGAGACAGTGGAATGTGTGGCCCGTTTCTGCAGCTTGACTCTGTCCGCGCGATTACTCAGGTGGAGCCGGGAGCCGCGCATGGAGCGCATTGCTCCTGAGAAGTGCTGCACCCATCGGGGGTAGGGTGCGGGGGGGGGGAAGAGGGAAATTAATTATTTTTTTTAAAAAAAACTTACCTTTGCACACGACCGTTCGTGCGCTGCTGTCGCTTTAAGAAAATTAAAAAATGGTGGGCGCGACGCCTCTCTTCCTGAGGTCATCGCGCCTTACGTGTAAACAGGGAAGAGATCTCGCATTAATCCCCCCTCCTCTGTAGGTCTAGCTAAGGCCTATGTTTCAGGGTAGTGGAAGCAACATTAGGTGCAATCCTTTTAACAACTGACATTATCCCTCTAGAGCAGCCTTCCTCAACCTGGGGCGCTCCGGATGTGTTGGACTACAACTCCCAGAATGCCCCAGCCAGCTGGCTGGGGCATTCTGGGAGATGCAGTCCAACACATCCGGAGCGCCCCAGGTTGAGGAAGGCTGCTCTAGATAATGTCACTCCTACTCTTACTTTTACTCCTATTGTTACCATCTCTGGCCAGTTCACTCCCATACTTGTTGAGTTCAGATTTGGCTCTTCAGAGTACTTGGTTGGTTTTCAAGGGGTGGAAAAACCCATCATTCCTTTCCAGCACACTATTCCCTCCCTGGAAGCAAACTCTTGAAGCTTTCCTTCTCAGGAACACACATTAAGGATGAATTCCTGTCCTTCAAGGCTGTATTAACATTCTGCCTCATCATCATCTTCAAACAGTTTTCAGCTCTCTGTCAACACAGCTAATGTGAATCCACCAGGTCAAAATGCAAATGAGAATAAGCACAAGCAGGCCTGCCTATGAAGGGGCCTGCACCATCAAACTCTCAAACCACAAACAAACAACCTCAGCAAGGATGGATGGATCTCATTTCCTACTCTTTGGTAATGTTCCTCATCCCTGCTCTACGGGTACTCTTTCTCCTCACTTGCATTGGAATGACAGGAGTACAGTAATTTATTAAGCAGTGTGTGGAGAGCAAGAGAGAGAGAGAGAGCAGTGAAAGAGAAAGTGATCCACATTAATGAAATAGATGTGATTTCCCCTAGCAAATCACTTTGCTTTGAAGATACTAACTTCATAAACGTCCAGGCTCGTTACCCATGTTATAGCTTTGCTATAAACAACTGAATTTCATGAGGCATTGCAGGGTGGGGGAGTCTCTCTTGTATAAATGTTTAGTCTATTCCATGCACAGGAAAAATTCATGCGCTCTGCTCTGCCTTCATGTTTTTCTGGCTGCCTGCTCACTGACATAAATTGCTCATCCTCTAAGATGCCCAGCTTAGGGCTGAGTGGAAATGGTCCACTGTTTCCCATGAACATTTTTAGAGCTCAAAAATGCCTTCTTGTTTTGGATGTGTGTTGTGAAGATGCTTGCTTCTTCATTTAACTTGCCTTCACTCTCATTGGCTTTTAGGGATGCCATTGTGTAGCCAAATCTGATTGGCTGTGCCAACGGATGCCAGGTCTACACCAAACAGTGTATAACACTTTGAAAATGGTTTGAAAATGATATATGGTATGTGTTCTGGGCCCCAATTGTTGCCAATACCATTATAAACCATTATAAAGCAGTAGTATAGATCCTGCCCCAAATGGTTTTATTTAATCTTCTCCAGAACTAGGAAATATTCAACACAGCCCCACCCTCACCGCTCTTTGCTTTTTTGCAGCAAACAGAACCATCCCATGGGTATCTAGGCCATAGGACAGAAGACTGTGATGTCAGAGCACTCTGAGAATCCTGGGAGGAATGATGGAAGCATTTTTGACTCCAGCCTCAGCTAGACCTACCTGATAGTCTGGGACGGAGGAGGGAAGATCTTGCATTGCAATTAATGTGAGATCCCTCCTCCATTTACACATGAGGCATGATGATCTCAGGAAAAGAGGCATCACGCCCGCCATTTTTTAATTTTTAAAGAGGATGGAGCGCACGAACAGTCGTGCGCAAAGTAGGTGCTTTTTTTAAAAAAATTTTTTTTATTATTTATTTATTACTTTTCTATACTGCCCAATAGCCGGAGCTCTCTGGGTGGTTCACAAAAAATAATTTCCCCACTCTCCCCACCCTACCCCTGATGGGCGCAGCGTGGCTGCCGGCTCCACGCAAGGAATTGCGTGGAGCTGGGTCAAACCGCAGCAATGGGCCACATGTTCCGAGACCACAGAAAAAGTGGCCCGAAAGTGGAAGGCTCTATCCCGGGGCAAGGCAGGGATGATCCCTCCCTGATCCCGGGATCCCCTGTGCATCATGTGGACGCACAGGGACGATCCTTGGGTTCGCCCCATGATAAAGCCCGGTCTAGCTAAGGCCTCCCATTCCTTCATCTAAAGCATTCAGAGCTAGATGGGGCTTGGAGTCTGTCTGGCTTGATTCACTGGCAGTTGGGTAATAGTGGCCTTGAAAGAAGACACGGAGCTTTCCCCACAGCTGGGAGGGGTTGGATGGAGAAAAATCTCTGCACAGACCCCCGCCCCCGGCAGGGCATAGCTCTGTATTATGGCCTCAGGACAAAGGTGGAGGGCAGAAATCAACCATATACCAATGCCCCTGGGATTGCTCTGTTAATAAATAAACTCTCTGAGGGTTCTAGTTTCCTCACATGACATGAAACACGCAATGTGGGAGACTCAGGCCTTAGCTAGACCTACCGGTAAATCCGCGACAGACGAGAGAAGACTCCGCGATGCAAGCATCGTGGGATGTTGCCCTCGTTTACACCGTAAGGTGAGGCGACCTCATGAAGAGAGCTGTTGCACCCACCATTTTTTAACTTTTAAAGGGGATGACGCACACGAACGATCGTGTGCAAAGGTAAGCATTTTTTTTAAAAAAAAGTTAATCGCTCGGAGCTGGGAAGAGCCGTGAAAACGGGCCACATGCTTGCGGTCTCAGGCTCAGCCCAAGACTGCGGGAAAAAGCGGGCCCAAAGGGGTAGGCTATATCCCGGGGCCAGGGAGGGTTGATCCCTGCCTGAGCCCGGGATCCCCTGTGCGTCATTTGGATGCACAGGGATGATCCCGGGTATCACCCCGGGATATAGCCTGGTCTAGCTAAGGCCTCAGTAAAAAGCGAAGGCCCCAATTCCAGATATGGCTGCATGCAACCCGCTGCCTTGATGGAGATGCAGACACCCTTTACATTGCACATTCCTCTACAAAGCATGCATTACACATCCGAGATGCATAGGATGCCCTGCATCTGGGTGCACAGTGCATTGCACATGCAAACCTGGGCACCCATTTACATTTAATCCATCAAGAAGACTTGGGCCCCAGCTAGACCTAAGGTTTATCCTGGGATCATCCAGGGTTCACCCCTGCCTGAGCACTGGATCCCCTGTGTGTCACCTAGGTGAACAGGTTTGACCCCTGGACGATCCAGGGATAAACCTTAGGTCGAGCTATGGCCTTGGGCAGGATCTACACTACTGCTTTAAAATGGTTTATGACAGTAGTGACAACTGTTGGGCCCCCCGACACACTTCATATACAGTCTTCAAAATGTTTTCAAAGTGTTATAACCTGCTTGGTGTAGATCTGGACTTCCTTTCAAGTGAAGATTTCCTTCGCTGGATGAGGACAGAAAAAGTTTTGGGACTGGATCCCATGCCATTAAAAATAAAGTAAAATAAAAATAATAAAACAACTAGTAAAAATTCTATCCTAGACATTATTGTTGGGCCAAGAGTATGAAGCCTTCCATTTGCATTTATATTCCTTAATGACATGTTTTTCCTTACGGAATGCCGTGAGGTCGGAAGGCTTCATTGTTTCATATTATGTAAGTCCTTCTAGCTCCTTTGTATTGTAAATGTAGGAGCCTCTAAATAATTCATCGACAGCGGAGATACTGGCTGTCAGTTCTGTGACCGTGGAACTTTTAAATTATGACATATTCTTTTCTCTCTTCCCCCTCCCCTCTTGCCTCGAAGCACAAGAGGCTAAGATGTGCATTAACAATGCCTAGTGCTAGACTATTAGCTGCACTTTGGTTTGCTATTTCAAGGGAGTATTGAAGAAAAAGGACAAAATAAATTACACACACACACACACACACAGGGGGGAGAGAGGGAGAAAGGATGAGAATCAAAGCTGTAAACAGCTTCTTAATGCTTGATCTCATGAACCGATGTTCTGCTATCATCTCAAAGTTGGCTCCTTCATGTAATGTAATATCATATGATCTGGTGTAATACAATCTGACAGTCCAGTGCTTGCAAGGAATTGAGAGGCTACATTCTGCACCAGGTGAATTTTCCAAGTCATCTCCAAGGGCAGCCCCATATAAAGTGCTTTGCAGTAGTCTAGTCTAGATGCAACCAGTGCATGCATAACTGAGGCTAGGTCTGCTTTTTCTGGATAGCTGACGCATTCCTGGCTACCGCTACCACCAGTGCTTCCGCCGAAAGTGTCCAATCCCAAAGCGACCTCAAGCTAGGCTTCTTCCAACACCAGTTGCACCCACTATCGAGAACAGCAGATTTCCTCACCCACAGAACTCCCTTCTTGTGTGGATTAAGCTTCAGTTTGTTCACCCTTGTGCAGACAAGCACCTGTTCAGGAGTTCCGCTGCATTCCTGGGATCGCTATGTGGGAAACAAAGGTACATCTGCCTTCCATCTGTATCTTGGTGGCTCTGCAGCTCAGACCTTCAGGTGACTTCTCCCAGCGGTTTAATTTAAAAGCTTGGGAGACAAGACAAAAAACATGCAATATCTCCCAGGCAACAGGCCATGGGGGAGAGTAGCACCTTCAGCAGCACCTTCTGAAACCAACTTGCCATGTAGTACTGGAGTCACCATAACACTGTGTCCCCTAAATCCCACCCAACCGGGTGATCCAGAAGGATGCGATGATCAACGGTATCAAAAACTATTGAGAAGCCCAGGAGAACTAACACTGTCTATTGTCTGGCATAACTCATTCATCAGGGTGTCTGCTTTGGTCCCTAAACTAGGCCTAACCCTAAACTGTGGTGGATCTGGCAATCCTGACAAAGTTTAGTACAGGAACAATATTACTATGTGATGGATTGTTTGCTTAGATTCAGCCTAAAACTCAAAGAATGATTTCAATGTAAGTTGGCAGTCAACAGAAACTTCCTTTAACTTTCATGTTCTTCCTCTTTGCAACGGAGTTATTGCATGTACATTTCAACCTGTGCTTTTGTTCGGTCCAAAGCGTTTCAAAGCAGATGTAATTTCAAAGTGTCAGGCCTGGTTAGGATAGCATGGCAGTTAACATTTAGCAAGTATTGCATTATCCAGTTCTCACATACACAGGGCTAGGGATGTATGAGAGTTTCATTTTTGCTCACAAAACATGCGAAAATGCCCCGAACCAAGCCCCAAATGTGAGCATGAGCACAGATCCACCGAAAATGTTTGCAAATTGCTGGATGTGTGCTGGTGGTGTTCATTTTATAGGACTTTCCCCAGTTCAGTTTTGCACCAATCTCCTACTTTGCAGAAATTTCCCTTGCAGCCTCACTGTAGCCTATGGAGGAAAGTTGCACAACTTAGGAAATCTGCACAAATTGGGGGGGAAATTTTGTGCAAATTCCATGTTTGATCGCTGCACGATTTGTGCGAGCAGTGATTACAAATGTGAACAGGAATTGGGCGTGAGATCAGCGGCGATGCAATGTTGGGGGAATCCTAGCAATTCCGAAACATTGCTCACTTGCCCATCCCTACGACATGGCTTGTCAGTGGCCAGCAATTTTGGACCCCTGCTGAATCCCACACTCTTGGAAAAGGCCCAGGGCTGAACCCTCCTGACCCTATGCTCCTCCCCTTTCTATCATTTCCTGTTCCCTTGCCTTCTTTGAGCATGCGAGCAGTGGCCAGAGTGAGGAGACAGGGCAGAAGCATCTCTTTGATTTGCTCTCTAACTCTCTGTGTTTGTGTGGATTCACCCCAGAGGCAGAGAGCAAGCAAATGGGGGAGCAGCGACAGTGGTGAGGAGGATATGGACCCCATCAGGAAGGCTGTCATTAAAGAGATCTTGCCTAAGCACCCTCCCCACATCTCAGAACCAACACTGTCCCACCCTCCTCCACAACCCTGATCTAAATTAGGGTGACGATATGGAAAGGAGGACAGGGCTCCTGTATCTTTAACAGTTGTACTGAAAAGGAAATTTCAGCAGCTGCTATTTGTATATATCATAGAATCATAGAATCATAGAATAGCAGAGTTGGAAGGGGCCTACAAGGCCATCGAGTCCAACCCCCTGCTCAATGCAGGAATCCACCCTAAAGCATCCCTGACAGATGGTTGTCCAACTGCCTCTTGAAGACCTCTAGTGTGGGAGAGCCCACAACCTCCTTAGGTAACTGATTCCATTGTCGTACTGCTCTAACAGTCAGGAAGTTTTTCCTGATGTCCAGCTGGAATCTGGCTTCCTTTATCTTGAGCCCGTTATTCCGTGTCCTGCACTGTGGGAGGATCGAGAAGAGGTCCTGGCCCTCCTCTGTGTGACAACCTTTTAAGTCTTTGAAGAGTGCTATCATGTCTCCCCTCAATCTTCTCTTCTCCAGGCTAAACATGCCCAGTTCTTTCAGTCTCTCTTCATAGGGCTTTGTTTCCATATGGGGAACCTGGGGAAATTTCCTCTTCATCACACCAGTTAAAGCTGCAGGTGCCCTGCCCTCTTTTAAATCTAGTCACTCTAGTATAGCTCCTGCAGCTTTAACTGTTGCGATGAAGAGGGAATTGCACCAGGTTCTTCATATATACAAATGACACCTGCTGAAATTCCCTTTTCTATGCAACTGTTAAAGATACAGGAGCCCTGTCCTCCTTTTCATATGGTCACCCTATCTAAATCGTTTTTGCTCCTTTCAAACATTCCTTAGATGTTTCTGTCTAACCAATTTTAAGCAAAATGGGTGATGCTCTTCTTAGTACCCTCATCTGAATGGAGGAAATGTGTTGATAGCTGCCATACCAACAGAGGCCATCTGCAGTGGTGGTGCTGAAGTCAGCAGAGAGCAGACCACTGTCTCTGTCCTACACGAATTTACCATGGCGGTGGAGAGAGTAAGGCATCCTCTTGACTTGTGCAACTGTGGTTGTCTAAACTTGGCAGCATCCTCACAAAGGCCCTTTGCCAAGTTCGCCTCGGAGATATTGTGCCAAGTGGCACTCATTTAACCTCAGCTGCCCCCAACAAGTGCATTTAAAATAAGGAAAATAGAACTCAAGGATGTGATAGATAGCTGCATTCTTTTCCTTCTTCTCCAAAATTCATGACCCATCTGTTCCTTTTTGGCATCCACTTTGACCAGTTCCTTTTTGGCATTCAAGAGGCAGCTAGGCATTCAAGAGGCAGCTGGACAAGCATCTGTCAGGGATGCTTTAGGGTGGATTCCTGCATTGAGCAGGGGGTTGGACTCGATGGCCTTGTAGTCCCCTTCCAACTCTGCTATTCTATGATTCTATGATTCTATAGAATCATAGAATGCTCATGACATCCCTACACTCTGGCAGGATCTCTGTTGCTTCCACTATGCTCTGCTTGTACATTTGAAAGGAAAACGAATATTACAAAGGACAGGTCTCCAGCCATCTCCCATCCAAAGGAAAAGAAACCCTGTCATGCTCTCTCTGGATTTATCATCTCTCAGGGATGCAGAGTGCATGTAACAGTATATTGCTGCTTGCTTTTATTAGATTGCATTTAAGGATTCTTCTCCCTGATGGCAGCGGGATGCATATGAAATGGCCGGCTAGGGGAGGGATGCCTTTACCTTCTGACTACTTAAAACAATTCTCCGGCTTCTCATTAACATTTGTCATAGAATCATAGAATCATAGAATAGCAGAGTTGGAAGGGGCCTACAAGGCCATCGAGTCCAACCCCCTGCTCAATGCAGGAATTCACCCTAAAGCATCCCTGACAGATGGTAGTCCAGCTGCCTCTTGAATGCCCCTAGAGTGGGAGAGCCCACAACCTCCCTAGGTAACTGATTCCATTGTCGTACTGCTCTAAGAGTCAGGGAGTTTTTCCTGATGTCCAGCTGCAATCTGGCTTCCTTTAACTTGATCCCGTTATTCCGTGTCCTGCACTCTAGGAGGATCGAGAAGAGATCCTGGCCCTCCTCTGTGTGACAACCTTTTAAGTATTTGAAGAGTGCTATCATGTCTCCCCTCCATCTTCTCTTCTCCAGGCTAAACATTCCCAGTTCTTTCAGTATCTCTTCATAGGGCTTTGTTTCCAGACCCCTGATCATCCTGGTCGCCCTCCTCTGAACACGCTCCAGCTTGTCTGCATCCTTCTTGAATTGTGGAGCCCAGAACTGGAAGCAACAATCTTGATGAGGCCTAACCAGGGCCGAATAGAGAGGAACCAGTACCTCACGTAATTTGGAAGCTATACTTCTATTAATGCAGCCCAAAATAGCATTTGCCTTTCTTGCAGCCATATCACACTGTTGGCTCATATTCAGCTTGCAATCTACAACAATTCCAAGATCCTTCTTGTTTGTAGTATTGCTGAGCCAAGTATTCCCCATCTTGAAACTGTGCATTTGGTTTCTATTTCCTAAATGTAGAACTTGGCATTTATCCCTATTCAATTTCATCCTGTTGTTTTCAGCCCAGCACTCCAGCCTATCAAGATCACTTTGAAGTTTGTTTCTGTCTTCCAGGGTATTAGCTATCCCACCCAATTTGGTGTCATCTGCAAATTTGATCAGCGTTCCCTGCACCTCCTCGTCCAAATCATTAATAAAAATGTTGAAGAGCACTGGGCCCAGGACTGAGCCCTGCGGCACCCCACTCGTTGCCTCTCCCCAGTTTGAGAAGGTTCCATTTATAAGTACTCTTTGAGTCCGATTCTGTAGCCAACTGTGAATCCACCTAATAGTTGTTCCATCTAGCCCACTTTTAGCTAGTTTGTTAATCAGAATGTCATGTGGTACTTTATCAAAAGCTTTGCTGAAGTCAAGATATATGACATCCACAGCATTCCCACAGTCCACAAGGGAGGTTACCTTATCAAAAAATGAGATCAAATTAGTCTGACAGGACTTGTTCCTGACAAATCCATGTTGGCATCTAGTGATCACCACATTAATTTCAAGGTGTTTACAGACTGACTTCTTTATCATCTGCTCCAGAATTTTCCCAGGGATGGATGTCAGACTGACTGGTCTGTAGTTCCCAGGTTCCTCCTTTTTGCCCTTTTTGAAGATAGGGACAACATTAGCCCTCCTCCAGTCGTCCGGCACTTCACCCGTCTTCCATGATTTTGCAAAGATAATAGACAAAGGTTCTGAGAGTCCTTCCGCTGGCTCCTTCATTACTCTAGGATGCAGTTCATCGGGCCTGGAGATTTGAACTCATTCAAGGAAATTAGGTGTTCTTTGACCATTTGTTTATCAATCTCAAACTGTAATCCTGCCCCCTCAACTTCTGCTTCACTTTTTCCAGGGGGTTCATAGACCTGCTTTTGGGAGAAGACTGAGGCAAAGTAGGAATTGAGCACTTCAGCCTTTTCTTTGTCATCTGTTATCAATTTGCCATCCTTATTAAGCAGTTGAACCACCATTTCTTTCTTCTATCTTTTACTACTCACGTATCTGAAGAAAGCCTTTTTATTGCTTTTAGCATCCCTCGCTAATGTCAGCTCATTCTGAGCTTTAGCCTTCCTGACGCCATTTCGGCACTTCTGCGCCACCTGTCTGTACTCTTCTTTTGTAGCCTGGCCTTCCTTCCACTTCCTATATGTATCCCTTTTTGTTTTCAGGTCATCTCTAAGCTTTTTGTGGAGCCACATTGGTTTCCTCTGTTGTCTTCTATCTTTTCTCCTTGTTGGAATTGTTTGTAACTGTGCCTTTAAAATTTCCTTTTTAAATACTCCCACCCATCCTGCACTCCTTTTCTCATTAGGCTCATTTGCCATGGGACCTTACTTATCATAGTTCTGAGTTTATTAAATTCAGCTTTCCTAAAATCCAGAGTACGTGTATGGCTACACTCAACTTTTGTCTCCTTCATAATCAAGAATTCAAGTATGACGTGGTCACTTTCTCCCAGAGTTCCCGTAACTGCCACTTTATCCACTAAGTCATCCCTATTGGTCAATATCAAGTCAAGGATTGCCGACCCTCTAGTTCCTTCCACCACTTTCTGTAGGAGAAAGTTATCACCCACACATGTTAGGAATTTCTTGGAAGGGCCGCTTTTGGCAGTATTGGTCTCCCAATACTGCCTTGGGTTCCTTGGAGGAAAAAAAAGGTGGGATATAAATATAATAATAGATAAAAATATTTATTAAAACACAGGCTAAAGATTTTGATACATAAATTGGGAGTGGCAGATCAGGTCAGTTCTCATCAGAATTCATAAAGATTGAATTCCACCAGTATCCTTATTAACCAACCACTTGCATTTTGAACACTGGTAACGCAGCATCTGTAGTTACAAGCTCTAGTATTTTGATGCCCTAAATCAACCTCCTCCAAACTGGTGCTCTCCAGATATGTTGGACTACAAATGTCCCAACAATGAGACCCATTGCATTGGTTGTTTAGACTAGTAGTCTTCAATTGGTGGGTCACGACCCAAAAAGTGGGTGATGAGATCAGTCCAGATGAGTCATGGCAAACCTTTTGCCACCATGTTGGGCATGGAGAAAATTGCGAAAGTGGGTCCCATGTTGCAGGTTGGGAGTCTGAGGTTGGTCTTGGGTCTGGACCAGTTGAAGCCCACTGATTTAGACCACCTTCTTAGTGACATATAGGCTGCTGTCTTCTCCAACTGCTATTCCGAGGCCAAAAACATAGGATTTGGAGTCTGTGTCTAAACATTTCCTGAAACCACTTTCTGCAAATGTTCAACCTCAGCTTCCCACACTGGCTGAGTCACTCTTCCCCTAATTGGGGATCATTTAGTGAAAAAGATGATGTCCCAGTGCCAGGTAGCTGATCCAGTTTGGCTCCATGCTTCCTGGGTTCGCCACAAGGATGATCCAGTATTATCAGGGGTCACACCATGAATCAAATGACATCACTAAACTAAGTAGCCAATCAGATGGTGATGTCACTGCAACCAAGGAAGTCAATCAAGTCAGAGAGAAAGAGAGGGAAATATAAGGGAACAGGTGAACACTTTTGTGAACTATGCGAAAAGATCCTTGGGAAAGGAAGGCATTTTCTGATAGTACTGGCAGGTAGGGGTGCCTGAAAACCGGAAAGTAGTTTTGGTTCAGCCCTAGTACTCATGTCATATCTGTCAAATTATGACTCACCCTGGCCAGGACCGTATTCTGCTAATCTGTGCCAATTGCCTAGTAAACCATTAAGTGCTTAATAAACAATAATAATGAAGTTTGCTTTTCTGCAAAGATCAAACTGTCCAGTGTTTCTGAGATCCTTTGCACCAAGATTTCTTTAAGGCACACTTTCATTGTACCCTAAAAGAGATGCTTCTGGTTGTTTCGAATGGATATCTCTCTGAGAGTGTGTGTCAGAAATTTAATAAACTAGCAATAAAGGCTCCGCTCGCAAGTGACTGGATGTTCTGCTGCAATGCCGTTGATACTGTGACCTGACGTAGCTGAAATAGGCATGTGTATGGGGGAAATATCATTTCAGCAGGTGCCCAGGGAAGCATCCATCATTGCTATAGGACTGTGATAGATTATTCCAGGAGTCCGTGGAATAAAGCCAATCCAGGCTCCCAAATGACTGAATTTCCTTGGATTTGAAAGTCATATAAGAAATAGAAGCTCTATTCCTTATTAGCCGCTGTAAACTCTCCTGCCACTAGGGATGGAAGATAAATTTCTTCAGTTCGCATTTCAATGCAAATTTATCCAACCTGAATATGTCCATGACCATGAAGCAGAATGTGATGAGATGTCAAAATCCTTAATTTTTCCAAAGGGAGAGATACAAAAATACATAAATTTTTTGGGGGAAAGTGCACAAAAATGTACATTTGAACCAATGCGTATGAAAATGTATATATCAGGAAAACTGTACAAAAATACTATACTCAATGGAAAAAAACCTTACTTGCCAAAATTTGTAGATTTGAAAAAAATTCATACAAAATTGTGTATATTTTGAGGGGGAAACACCACACGTAAAATTATGTAGAAATTTCGTGCAGCCTTAAAAATGTAATGCAATACAGAAAGGAGAAAAATGAACCCAGAAGTGGAGAAAAAAGAACGTGAGTGAAATGAACCTTGACAGATCCGCCCAGAGCTGCCTCCAGTGGCCAGTGGTGTAAATTGTTATTTCAGTGAATGATTCCTCTCTCCTAGGAACCAGCCATAAGGCAGATTAAGGATGGTTCTGTGCCTTTCCTCACAGCTGAGTTATACTGCTCCTGATACCCTGGATATAATCACCATATCCAGTGAACTATCCCATACCAGGTGGTATACACACACACACACACACACACACACACACTGATTGCATGTCTTGGGTGGGACCCAGTAAAAAATGAAAGTCAGCAGAGTGTTGTGGTTAGATTCTTCGATTAAGGCTGGACAGACCCAGGTTTAAATCGCTGCTTAGCCATCAAGCTCACTAGATGACTTTTGACCCGTCTCTTGCTCTTAGCCTAAAGTATCTCAGAGGGTTGTTGCATGGATAAAATCATTGTGTTGTTGTGGGTTTGGAGTTGGTCTGAGTGGCCTTTCAGGGGTCTCTTACTGCTCTGGTTGCAAAGAGATTCAGTCAGGATCCCTTCCAACCACGTAATGAGGCTGTTCCTACACCTGCCTTTTTCCCTGGGATCATCCCGGGATCATCCCTGTGTATCCAAATGGCACACAGGGGATCCCAGGAGCAGGCCAGGATGATCCCTCCGTTTTCCTGGGATAATCAGTATGAAAAGCCTAATACTTCTTAATACCTGACAAAGGACAGTTGATAGCTGGTCATATTCTGGTGATGTGTTTCAATAGGAGTTGAGATGGCCCAAGAAGGCATTGGTCAGGGGTACAGAACTTCAGCCCCAGGAGGCCAAATCCAGCACTCTGGTGTGTGTGTGTGTGTGTGTGTGTGAATCTGGTCCTTTGGAGTTCTCCAGATGTTCATGCTGCCTTCCCTTGTCCCCATCACATTTTCCCCAACCACTAACGGTTAGGTGGTTTTCTAGCCTCTGTCCAGTTTTTCCTTTAGTCCTCTAATATTGTGGAAATGGCCCTCTATGGACACCATTTTGTGCAACGTTAAAAATATGAGAATTATGGAGCCAACAACTTGTGAAAAAATGGCAGCTTGCATAGAGGAGTGGGCGGCAGTGGGGCACACCTGGACTACTCGCTGAACCCTCAAGGTACTCATATGGCCCAGCGAGTGGGGGTGGATAGGAGTGGTGGTTCTGCGAGCACTTGCCAAGTGCAGGTGAGTCCATCCATCTTTACCCATACTGTATTTCTGCTTTCCTCAGCCTGGTGCCTTCCAGTCGTAGGGATGGGTGAACTCACCCACATCCAATTTGTCAGACACTTGCCCCACTACCACCCCAATCTGCCCCACTCGTCAGGCTGCACGGGCTTCTTTTGAGGCTTGGCAAATACCTTCTAGCTGGAGAGTCCAAGAACAAATTATACTACAGGACTAGACACTCATCTGTTTTTCCCCTTTCCCCTCTTTTTCAAGGCATGCTGACTGTAGCATTTCTGAGTTCTCAATGTCATATTAATGGCTGGGCGATTAAAGACTAGTTTGTATTGCTGGCAAATACTGACTTATGAAAACATCAGAGATATAATATTACAGGATGCAAACATTTAAGTGGGCTTTACAGTAGTTTACCTTCTCTTCTGACACGGAGATACGCTGACAGCAGCACTTCTGGTTTTTCAACAACATTTGAATGGCTGGAAGATAAATATTAGTTTGCACTGCTGGCAAATGTGGACTTATTCTGAATACAGAAGTGGTAAAAATGTTGCATGATGCGATAAATGGCATGCAACTGGAAGGACACTTCAAATCATATACAATACACTGAATCAGGTGATAAAATGGCATTGGAGTACCTTTCCTTCCTTCCTTCCTTCCTTCCTTCCTTCCTTCCTTCCTTCCTTCCTTCCTTTCTTTCTTTCTTTCTTTCTTTCTTTCTTTCTTTCTTTCTTTCTTTTAACAAAGCAAGACTAAGGGAATTAAGGGCGCTGTGCTGCATACTCTCATGCTGTGGCAATTGCCTCAGCAGTAGAGCGCCTGGCTCTCTGGAACAATGTGTGAGGTGATGCCTAGCTCTGAGAATCAGTTGCCTTCTGTTATCACAGGGAAACCCAGCCCTCGTTGGGCTCACCGGATTACCCTGGAACCCCCGGATCAATCTGCGCTACACTTGCGAGCCAAGCAGTGGACGGTTTCCCGAAATCCAGGAACTTTTGTTGGTCATTGTGAGCAAGAGTTTCCTTCTTCCTGGGGGGTGGGGGCTTCACGACAAAGGAAATACTTGTGCGAAACAACCAGGGCCTGTCCCCACCTCTGTCGTCACAGCAGGGCAGGAGGATGAGACGGGAACAGTTAGGGATGGGGTAGGAATCCATTTGGAGGGGTGGATCTCAGTGAGATTTCGCTGGCTCAGCCTCCCAGAGACTGACCTGACCATCCACCAGCTGGTCTGATTCAGCCAAACCAAGTTGGACCAGCTGCTGGATTTTCCACCTTTGCCCAGCAGTGGGGGGAGGAAGATGAGCAGGGAGCAGCGGCCAGCAGAGTCAGAGCGGCATGTTGGTGCGGCTGCTGCAGACTGGCAAGGAAGAGGAGGAGGAGCCAGAGTGTCGCTGCCACTGTCACCAGCACCCCACATGCACACTGCTCCCATCAACTTTAGGGGGCTCATTTAGCAAGAAATGGCGCTGAGAGCTGTAGAAGGTGCGGAAAGGGACAATCCAAAGGACCAAGAAGTTGAAGTCAGAGCTGTGCAAAGCCCCCACCCCCAACTTCAGAGTTCTCTTAGGATTAGGATTCTGCGTCAGAACTAGATGTTATAGAACGAGGGTGAAGCTGTCCAAATGAGCATCTGTGTCCCAAATTCTCCCAGTCCTGTAGCTTTGGCCATTTCTACACCAGCCCGAAAATGCGGACTGGTCACGGCTGAGTCCCTGTGTGTCCAAATGATGCACAGGGACTCCCGGGGGTGGGGTGGGGGACCAGTGCAGGTAAATCATAGAATCATAGAATAGCAGAGGTGGAAGGGGCCTACAAGGCCATCGAGTCCAACCCCCTGCTCAATGCAGGAACCTCCTCCAAAGCATCCTTGACAGATGGCTGTCCAGCTGCCTCTTGAAGGCCTCTAGTGTGGGAGAGCCCACAACCTCCCTAGGTAACTGATTACATTGTCGCACTGCTCTAACAGTCAGGAAGTTTTTCCTGATGTCCAGCTGGAATCTGGCTTCCTTTAACTTGATCCTGTTATTCCATGTCCTGCACTCTGGGAGGATCGAGAAGAGATCCTGGCCCTCCTCTGTGTGACAACCTTTTAAGTATTTAAAGAGTGCTATCATGTCTCCCCTCAACCTTCTCTTCTCCAGGCTAAACATGCCCAGTTCTTTCAGTCTCTCTTCATAGGGCTTTGTTTCTTCCTCCGGTCTCAGAATCGTCCTGAGACCGCGGGAGGTGTGGCCACTCATCCTGGCTTCATCCTTCTTCCCTGTGAGTAGCAGGGAGCAGTAGAGGGAAGGAGCCCGGCCAGGAGGAATTGGGGGTGGGGGGAGAGGGATTGGGGCTTCCCCCCCACTTACCTTTTGCTGGAGCTCGAGTGCGCTCCAGCTCCTGTCACTTTAAAGAAAATGGCCGCCTCCACTCGTGTGACGTCCCTCCTCCCATCTCGGACGTCTTGCTGGCCTTTTGGACACGGGGGACGATCTTGAAAGGAGGTAAGTCCAGCATCGCCCCCTCCTTCCCTCCCTTCCAAACCCATTCATTATGTTCAATTGAGCTTACTCATTTAGGATTAAGCACTATAGACTGTAAATGTCAACTGACAAATATAACATGCAACAAGTCTGAAAACGTGGATTTTTTTTTTTCATGGCCATCACCGGAGATGAAAGATTTACTGTTTTAGTGTGATGCACAAAAGTGAAGGTTAATTGACATGCCTCTTTTTTTGTTATAAAGGGAGTCTGAAGAGAAGAAAGGCACTCATAGTAGAAGATGGCTGAACAATGGATGGCCTTGTGTGTTTGGTTCTCTGTTGAACATCTGCACATGCTTGTCACTTCAATGGGGTTTATGTGGGAGATGTTCCCTGTCATGTATTTATTTAGCTAGACATCTGCTCCATGGGATGGGGGTTATTGTATGCATTGATTAGGAATTAAACACTGAGGGCCTTGCTAGACCTCAGTGAGAATCTGGGGGAGAGGAGGGGAGACCTCGTGTTATGAATAACGTGAAATCTCGCCCTTATTCAGCCGCGAGCCGCGATGAGCTCTGGAGGAGAGCTGTCGCGGCCGCCATTTTTTTAATTTTTAAAGCAGCAGGACGCAGGAAAGGTAAGTACATTTTTTTAAAAAAAATCTCCTTCCCCCACCCGCCCCCCTGGCCCCGTTCTCCTTCCCCCGCCCACCCCCCATCTGTGATCTCCAATCCCCTGCCCGCCCCCGGCCCTGTTCTCCTTACCCCGCCCACCCCCATTCATGATCTCCGATTCCACCGCCTGCCCCCTGGCCCCGTTCGCCTTCCCCACCCGTCCTCTGGCCCTGTTCTCCTCCCCCCGCCCACCCCCACCCATGATCTTCTTCCCCCACCCGCACCCCCATCCGTGATCTCTAATTGCCCGCCCGCCCCCTGCCCCATTCTTCCCCTGCCTGCCCCTCATCCACGATCTCTGATCCCCCGCCCACCCTCGGCCCGATTCTCCTTCTCCCACCTGCCCTCCGGCCCTGTTCTCCTTCCCCCACCCATCCACGGCCCCATTCTCCTTCTCCCGCCTGCCCCCCAGCCCACGATCTCCAATCCCCTGCCCGATGTACCCCCCGCCCACAATTCCCCCAATGTCCCCTGGGCTGCGATTCCCCCAATCTCCCTGGCCTTCGTTTCCCACCCACCCCATGTCCCCACCATAGCCCTAATGGCCGCAGCGCTCCTGTGGAGTGCTGTGGCCCGTCCACCGCTTTTCCCGGCTACTCGGGAGTAAATCCGATAGCTGGGAAAAGTGGTGGACCTGACTACACGCCCGCAGTCCTGGCCTCAGCCCGACCTGAGGCTGGGACCACTGGAAGAACCACACTACAAGCGGTTCCCATTAGCGCGGTGCCAGGGTGGCTCGAGGCCTGGCTGAGGCCTGGATCCCCTGTGTGTCATCTGGACACACCATGCTAACCCCTGGTCTAGCAAGGCCCTGAGAAAAAAGTGAACCTCATCTTGCTAAACTCTTTCTTTCTTTCTTTCTTTCTTTCTTTCTTTCTTTCTTTCTTTCTTTCTTTCTAGGAAAGGGAATGAAGTGAAGACAGTCCAACATTCTAAGTGTGGTAGAAATTGTTTGAATATATGTGTGCTGTCTTGAAAACAAAGTCAAGGCCTTGGAAGGCAGTGAGTGTCCATTTAAACACCATTTCTGCCACACTTTAAAATGGATGCCATGCCCTAGTCATGGGAGGGGCCCTGGCTCAGTGGTAGAGCACATGCTTTGCATGCAGAAGGTCCCCGGTTCGATCCCCAGCACCTCCAGGTAGGGCAGGAAAAGTTCCAGCATGAAACCCTAGGAAGCAGTTGCCAGTCAGTGTCGACAATACTGAGCTTGATGGATCAAGGTTCTGACTCAGTGTAAGGCCACTCCCTATGTTCCTAACCATGGATATGCATGTGTTGAGCAGGATTGTACCTTTTGGCCCTAAACCCCTGACTTTCATGTGTTCATTAGGAGGTCAGAATAGAACCTGAGCACAACCAAATTCATATTCTGTTATTGCTGTGTTTTTATTGAGTTTTAGTGCATCGTTTTATTGCTATTTTGATCATGTTATATTTATATTTATATTTATGGCTGCCTTGAGTGCCATTTTTTTCTTGATGGAAAGCAGGGTAAAAATCAGAAACTCCAAGACACGGTTTCTATCCTTTTAGAAAAAGTTTATTACGAGCAGTGCTGCAAGGTGGCAACCCTTAGAGGATCTGAAGGACTGCCCACTAGTTTCAGGCAAAGCTAACATACTTATAGGGTAACATCCTTAGCTTTTCAAACCAATGATAGGCACCAATGATAGGCATGTGCAGAGTACAATGCTTCTAAGGCTAAAACAAAATACGTCGATGGGTATTGACAAACCTGGAACATCTGTTTCTTTGCGGTTACTACTCTTTCTGTCCTCGCCGGGAGGCTCACGTTCTGGTGACTAATATGTCAACACTTCTTGTTGGTTGAGCAATATATCCTCAGTTACAGCTTTGATTAAATTGCTACAGAAGATTTAATTTATAACAGAAGGGGCTTAAAGCAAAACAGCGTGGGCACAGGTGAAAGACCACACACACCTTGATTTCTTCGACACCACCCGCAGCCATCATCCGCTGTCCACCGCCGCCTCCGCCTCTGTCCTTGCGTCTGACGGCTTCCACTGCCGCTGACGCATATCGGGGTGGCCTGAAGTGCCCTGAGGCTGAAGCAGATTGGCACTGAGCCTTGGGGCTCCTCGGGCCAATTTGGGACAGTGCTGAGCTTCACTCTCACCACTGCCCACCCAGGAAAGCCAGTGCAAGGCCAGTCATGAGTCCAAGTGAGTCCACTGGACTCACCTCCCTCGCCCTCCCTGTCCTCATTGCCTTCCCCAGTCACCTCCTTCTGACGCCACTGACGCTACTGGGACTTACCTTTAAATTATGTCCATTTCCTCTTTACGGCTGCAGTAGTTTATGGCCATAGATATATTAAAAACAGAGAGCCCCCATGATAATTTAAAATTGCAGCTCGGCTCTTAGGAGGAGTATGCAATTTAAAGGCAAGTCCCTACAGCAGTGGCCCTCGGTTGGGGGACAAAAGGGAAAAGGGAGGGGGCAGGGGACTATGGGGGAAGGGGGCTGTGGGAAGTCAGGACTCTCAGTAGGCCTTGTGTTCAGCTTTCCTACATGTTTGCCATGCAGCCAGCACCCAGGAACCCACAAAGCTGACGTGCTTTGGGGGGGATCTCTCTTTGGTTTTGGTGCCAAGGCAAGGTGGTACCCCCTCAAAGCCCCCCAAGTTCAATGCCCTAGTGAATGGCAGTCTAAATGTTATAAGAGCAACCCCATCTATTATAGAAGATAACTCCAGTGTAAATAAGTAAGTCTGATAGACAGTTTTGAAATTCACAGCGACAAAGCTGGGTTTACACAAAGAAAAATAGTCTTAATTCAGCTCTACAGAGAGACCCTTGTCTCTCTGTGTGTCTGCATGTGTGTGTCTGTGCATCTGAACACATATTCTGTAGACAAGAGGAAAGCAGGAATAAAATAATGTACCTGTAATACAGCTTAAGTCAATTCTTATGGGACAATAAGAAAGAGATAGAAGACCACAAAAGCTGTAATAACCATAGCAACAGTGAACAAAATAAAACAAAACTGGATCAACTCACACTGCTGTTTAGTCGTTCCTTCCAAATCTCTCTGGTTAGCCTATCTAAAAACAGACGTGACACATCCACTTTCTCACTTCATAGTGTCACTCATGATTACTTATTAAACCTTCCCTGGAGTACTGAAGCTTGGAAAAATCCTGATAGCCAGGATCCAAAATTAGGGTTATATCTCCATCTTCCCATTTATTTTCATGGCTATTTTGACCTCAGGGAGTACTAACTTCGTATATCTGGGGTATTACTTTGCAAAAGCCGATCTATGATTTTCAGAAAGGCACATATTTCGGAATCACCCTTTTGTCTTCACGTAGCACATGGCAATGGAGAAAAGTGTACAAGGGATTTTGACGAACTGAGAAAAAGGTGAGATAAGGCTTGTTGTAGATTCTTTTTCAAAGGATTCCCATATCCCTTTCCTCACCCCCTGCCAGAATCGCTCGGACGAGGGACACTTTTGTGGCTGGGGAGGAAGAGGCAGGAGACATACTAGTGTGTGGATGGCTGAACACCACACAGCATCAAAGAACTGGGCATGTTTAGCCTGGAGAAGAGAAGATTGAGGGGAGACATGACAGCACTCTTCAAATACTTAAAAGGTTGTCACACAGAGGAGGGCCAGGATCTCGTCTCGATCCTCCCAGAGTGCAGGACACGGAATAACGGGCTCAAGTTACAGGAAGCCAGATTCCAGCTGGACATCAGGAAAAACTTCCTGACTGTTAGAGCAGTATGACAATGGAATCAGTTGCCTGGTGAGGTTGTGGGCTCTCCCACACTAGAGGCCTTCAAGAGGCAGCTGGACAACCATCTGTCAGGGATGCTTTAGGGTGGATTCCTGTATTGAGCAGGGGGTTGGACTCGATGGCCTTGTAGGCCCCTTCCAACTCTGCTATTCTATGCCTCCTAAACCTTCTCATCTCTCTTTCTCTCTTACTGTCAATAATGTTACACTTACTCCAGTCAAGGAAGCTCGTAGTCTTGGCTTTATATTTGATTCCTCGCTCTCCTTTATTCCTCATATTGAGGCAGTAGCTAAATCCTGTCGTTTTTTCCTGTATAATATTGCCAGGATTCGATCATTTCTGTCTGTCTCTTCTGCCAAGACGCTTGTTCATGCACTGGTTATTTCTCGGTTGGACTACTGCAACCTTCTTCTCACTGGCCTTCCTTCTTCTCACATCAGCCCGTTGGTTTCTGTTCACCACTCTGCTGCTAAGGTCATCTTCTTGGCTCGCCGCTCTGACCATGTTACTCCACTGCTGAAATCTCTTCATTGGCTTCCAATTCACTCCAGAATCCAATATAAACTTCTCCTGTTGACCTTCAAAGCTTTTCACGGTCTAGCTCCTTCCTATCTCTCCTCTCTCATCTCACACTATTGCCCCGCTCGTGCTCTTCGCTCCTCTGATGCCATGTCTCTCACCTGCCCAAGGGTCTCTACTTCCCTTGCTCGGCTTCGTCCATTTTCTTCTGCTGCCCCTTACGCCTGGAACGCTCTTCCAGAACATTTGTGAACTACAAGTTCAATCGCAGCTTTTAAAGCTCAGCTAAAAACTTTTCTTTTTCCTAAAGCCTTTAAAACTTGATTTTGCTCTGACTTTTATACTGCCTGTTTGGTGCATTCTCTTCCCCTCCTTATTGTTTTATTATGATTTTATTAGAATGTACGCCTATGCGGCAGGGCCTTGCTATTTATTGTTTTACTCTGTACAGCACCATGTACATTGATGGTGCTATATAAATAAATCATCATCATCATCATCTATGATCATGGCATGGAGCCAGGGTTTTAAAAGCTGGCTCCTCCCCTTTGTTCAGACCTTTTGCTCCTTCCTTCCTTCCTCCCACCCAACCACCCTCCCTCAAAGCAGTGCAGGATTAGTGTGGAAGAAATTAGATTGTGAGCCTGACCTGTCTCTATACAGGTATAGAACAGCTAACTAGGGGAGATCTACACTGGTATATATAATGTCGTTTTGTCTGGGCCACACAATGCATGTTTTTTTTTCCAATTCCCCGTCTGCTTATTGTTCCTCCCACTTCCTCTTTTCTTCCATTGTCCCTCCTCTGAGAGAATCGGTGAAGGGTTGTGGTGGAAAGATTTCCCCTCTTTCCACACCGGGAGCCAGGGAGGGAGGGAGGGAGGGAGCCTCCAGGCAGGGTTAGAGGATTTACTTTACTCAAAAGTAAATCCCATTGATTTCAACTGCTAATGTGACTTGCTGCCCCTTGGTCTGTGCTTGGAGGAGCGACAAACGGAGGGAAGGGGGGGCTGGAAAGATTTCCCCTCTTTCTGCGTCCTTTTCCTGAGCACAGGCCAAAGGGCAGCATGACGTGTTAGCAGTTGAAATCAATGGGATTTACTTTTGAGTAAAGTAAATCCACTAACCCTGCCTGGAGGCTCCCTCCCTGCTTACTTGCATCTTCAAGTTCATGAACTACAGGTGTGCTGGTTCCCTTACTCAAAAGTAAATCCCATTGATTTCAACTGCTAACATCACATGCTGGCTGACCTTTGAGGAAAGCCCATTGAACAGAGAGAGTCTTACTTCTGAGTAAACACATATAGAACGTTCACATGCAGATCATGGAAGGTGGTAGGGAGGGTGAGGCAAGAAAGAGGAAAAAGGAAACACAAGAAACACGCCCTGACGAAGGTGATTGGCTAAGGAAAAGCATATGAAAAACGATGCAATCAGCCATATAAGAGAAAATGCAACGACTTATATGGATAAGATCAGAAAATAGAACGACAGAAAGGGTAAGCGATACTTACAAGGCAAGCGTCATCTGGCGAGATAAGACTCAATACACAATAAAAAGTGTTTATAAGTGGTATATCCAGCTTAGTGTAGATCTCCCCCTAGACTGTAAGCTGGACCCTTAGAAAGGTCAAGACAGAGGTCAATACTGACTATACTCTAAACTGTCAAAACACCATGACTTTGCAAAATAGAAGATGTTTGCTAGCTTCTGCCTTGTACCCCACCCTGCCAGAACTGTATGTATTCCATAGATAAGAAGTTGTATAAGGTGTTGATGCCCTATGTGTATGCACAAACAACTTGTTGCATCCGCTTGTACCGGATTGGATATTTTGAATGTACATGCGCTGTGGTAGGACATATAATTAGGGTGACTATATGAAAAGGAGGACAGGGCAACTGAATCTTTAACAGTTGTGTTGAAAAGGGAATTTCAGCAGGTGTCATTTGTATATATGGAGAACCTGGTGAAATTTCCTCTTCCTCACAACAGTTAAAGCTGCAGGTGCTCTGCCCTCTTTTAAATCTGGTCACTCTGGTATAGCTCCTGCAGCTTTAACTGTTGTAATGAAGAAGGAATTTCACCAGGTTCCCCATATACACAAAGGACACCTGCTGAAATTCCATTTTCTATGCAACTGTTAAAGATACAGGAGCCCTGTCCTCCTTTTCATATGGTCACCCTACATATAATGTAAGGATAATGATTGGTGCCTTTTTGATTCTGAGTCATGATTGGTGTTCTTTGCTGTATTCAAGTGATGATTTGTGGGTTTTGGAACCCCTACAATAATTATATGAAGTGCCTATGAAAACTTGTGCTATTGTATCAAATGGAAGTCTCACTTTGGGCTCATCCTATGGTGCAGACCCCTTACAATTGCAATAAACTTTCATTACAGAGAAGGAGACATTGTCTTGAGATTCTTTGACCCCTCCACCAAACGATCCCAAACAAGGGGGCACGGTGTTCTGGTTCCTCCACAATTAGCAAGTCACTTCCTTAGAAGCATGTTCACAAATTGGGCCTGTTCATAAATTGGCTAGCTAGGTAGGCCGTGTTTCCACCCCCCACCTATTTTGTACTGTACTCAGTTGGGTTACTTGGGTTTTGAGGTGAGAATGTGTTAAGTAGGCTAATTAGTCTTATGGCAGGAGGTGCAGGAGCTCAGCAGGTTAGCAAGATATGGTGAGCCCTCCAAGGCAGTTTCCTTTCACGGTCTTTGAAAATGACTTGAGTCCAAAGTAGTGATGGAAAGTCTGTCAAACTTCTTCCTGTTGAGATCGTTAGATTTTAAAGGCCATTCTCGTTCAATCCCATTTTTGTGTAAGTTTGTGATTATTCTTTTTTTAAAAAATCCATATGGAAATGTGTATGTCCTTTCATGCATATTTTTTTTTCCTTTTTGGAGGGGGGGGAAGGTGTTCACATTTTTAAAAAATGTTTTCTCTTTGGGCGCATTTTAAATGAATTTCCCCAAATACTTTCTATTGCTGTAATGCAGGTTTTTTTTTGTGGGCACTTTTCTCAAATACGTGCATTCTGTGTGCACTTTCCCGTAATATGCACATTTTGTTTGTGCATTTTTTTTCCTGAGACAAGTTGCATTGCAAAAGTCGTAAAATGGTATGCAGCTATAACTTATGGGGTGAGGAGGTATGAATTGGCTAAATCCATTTCAAAATAAAAGTCAGGATGGAATGAATTTCTCTCCGACTCCTAGTCTGAAGCAGTAGAACATTTCCCTTATTAAAATTTCTGCACTGCCTCTGGCCCTCCCAGTCTGAAGCTAGTTACAGAAGAGGTCACGACTCTTCCTGTCTTCAAAGACCATCTAGCCTGGACAACCTTTTCTAGTCACATTTCCATAGATCAAATATTTGTTTTTTTAAAAACAGGGGTGGGATAATTCCTGTCCTTTCACAGGCTTAGGCCTACAATTCCAATCATTCCTTACCATTGGCTATGTTGCCTGATGGATGTTGTAGGCAAAAACATTGGGAAGGCCACACAATGTCCACTCCTGGTTTTAATCATAGGCTGCACAACCCTTCAATTTTACAACTGGGGGCTGGATAAATTCCTGGAGGAGAATCAGTGGCTACTAGTCCTAATGACTATGTGCTACCTCCAGTATCCGAAGCAGTACGCCTATGTACACCACTTGCTGGGGAACATGGGTGGGAAGTTGCTGTTGCACATGTGTCATGCTTGTGAGTTTCTGGTTAACAGCTGGTTACCCATTGTGTGAACAGAGCGCTGGATTAGATTGACCCTTGGTCTGATCCAGCGTGGGCATCTCTTCTTATGTTCTTAGCTCCATGATGGCTTTCATTCCAAGATGAAAAATAATAAAAACATCCAAATCGTTAAAAAGCTATTAAAAACAGCAGACCAATAACAAGAGGAGCAGGAGATAAAAGAAGATATAAAAGGTAATTCAGAAGTGTTGGTGAAACAGTAGGTGGTGCCAGAACTATGGAAGACCTGGTGCCAGGTGAGCCCCACTTGAGAGAGTATTTCCCAGCTGGGGCATCCGAATAGAAAAGGCCCTCTGTCTGATCACTACCTGAGGGTACCTTTAAAAGGACCTCCACTCATGACTGAAACATTTGGGTAGGATTGTGTGAGAGTAGATGGCCCATTGAAGTTTCTTCCACTGTCTTGAATACGGATGGGCAAGTCCCTGGGCAGAGGAGTGCTCTTCAAGCCAGCACTTCAGACAGGGTAGTGTCAATTATTTCATAACTTCCCTTCCCACCCACTGTGGCGTTACACCCCACAAGTCAGTTTCCAAATGTATGTCTGAAGTTTGTAAGTCTGCGGTTTTTAGAATGTTGGCCTGAGTGGGCGGAGTTAGAATGTCTGGTGAGGGGGAGGAGTGATATATAAGGGAATGACTGAGGGGATTGAGGGAGACTTTTGGGTACTCTTAGGGCTCTCTGTGTGCTAGCTCTTGAGGTTTAGAGTACTTGGGTCTGGAGAATTTGAGGTTCAGAGTAGAGAGTGGTGTCTTTGGAGTGTGGTGGGCAGATAGTTGATGTATATTAAACAATACTGACAATAAAGAAAGCTCAAGAGTGATTGTGTGAGAGAAAGGAAAGCGTGTATGTGAATGGGTGGAAGGATTGGATGAAAGGTTTCAAAAAGGTCTTTAGAAGTTTTATTTTGAAACACAGCTTGTGAACTTTTAAAAATAAATTTCAGTTATTTTGTTTTAACTACCACAAAAATCCCACGTGTCTGTTTGGCATTTAACATCTGAAGTTTATACATTTAGCACCCACTCTGATAATAATTCACCTCAGCACATATAACTCACAGTGTTTTATTTTATATATTGAAATCCTTCTCCATTTAAACCCCTTTCTCCACATAGTTTGGAGGAAGGTGGTTTTTATCCCTCGCCTCAGACATATCAAGCGGTGGTGCTTGGCTTGAGCAGGGAGTAGCCGCGGCCGGGTCCGTTGTTCAGAGCCTGTGTCATGGCACCCACACCCGCCCCAGTGGAGGTTGGTGGCTCAGGTATCAATCGGTCAGTGTGGAGCACTTTCGATAGCTCCTTTAGTGGTTCTGACTGCTTCTGACTGAAACCAGGGGCAGGTCCACTGCCTCACTGTCATCGGAAGCACCAGCCTCCACTGCTTTCCCCACTGGAGAGGATGCTGCAGCCCTAATAATTAACCAACTTGTGTGTTAGTATGGAGTGTCCGAATAAACAAATAAACACATACTTAAAATGCTGAATTGTCATCTCCAACCCTGCCTCTGATCCATGTTCCATCAGTTCCTAGGAGTCCAGCATTCTTAGATGTGACGCTGACTTAGGCCACAGCTAGACCTAAGGTTTATCCTGGGATCATCCAGGGTTCTCCCCTGCCTGAGCACTGGATCCCCTGTGTGTCACTTAGATGAACAGGTTTGACCCCTGGACGATCCAGGGATAAACCTTAGGTCTAGCTATGGCCTTAGTTCTGTACAGATGGATTTTAAAATGAAGAATTTTGATTCCAGTGCTATAATAAACCTTGTGCCTGAACCTGCCTCCACCCAGGGTGCCGATTGAAGCCTTTGATGCTTTAGAAGGTAATGTTCCTTCAGAATCACATCCAGTACATTTTTTTTTGTTCCCAGACAGTTATCAGCTCCAATCTCAATGTATAATTATGCAAGTAAAAACTCTTCAACTATTTTTTTTTGTCTTCTGTTCCCTTGGCTTTAAAGTTAATAAGGCTCTTTCCCTCCTGGTGGCTTCATTGCTCACTCGGTACTACCAGAGTGAATTATTTCTGATCCCTTGATGCCATCCTATCTGATATTACACTTCAAGAGTTCCAATTAGTAGAAAATCGAACGGAGGTAAGCTCTAAGAAAAGCCAAATCAGTATCTCACCTCAGTCCTTACTTTTTTTTTTTAAGTGCAGGAGAAGATCTGATAAAGGAGAGAAAATGATGTGGGAATAGAATCATAAGGTATAATATCTTCATGGCAAACATATATCACTTTCATGACAGTTGAACTTCTCCCAAAGGATCCTAGGAACTGTAGTTCAGTGCTTGTACAGGGAATTCACTTAGGGGGTCTGGGGACTCCTTGCAAGATGTACATTTCCCAGATGGAGGGAGGAAGCAACAGTTAAACTAGTTTGGGTGTGTAGAGCATGTTCACCCTTAGAGTTATAATGATAAAGTGTTTGAAAAGTTTCCCAGCTAGTGATCCTCAAGGCTTTCATTCACTGTATATACCGGTACAAACTTCCCTGATCCTCCTCTCTTGAACTAATATAAGGATTGGAACTTATTTTGTTGCTTTTCCACTTCCCAGATGTTCTGATGCCCATCCCCTGCTCAAAATAAATAAATTAAAAATTAAAAATTAAAAAAATATGCAGTTAAAATGCATATTTTCTGAATAAAAAATGTGTACAGAAGTGTATATTTTGGGAGCAAATGCATTTAAAATAGTATTGAAATGCTTTTTTAATGCATATTAAAAAAGAATTGCAGATTAACACAGGATCAGGAGGGAATGGATTTGAATGAACACATGTGAGAGTGGCCTGGACTGAAAAAACAACATCCCTGAATTCTTCTATCCCTCTTTCAAGCCAAATTCTTGCTACAGGAATGAGCTGTTCATATGCAGGCAGGTTTTTGCAGGAGGAAGCAGTCCTTGAGATGTCCTGGTCCCACGTTGTTTAGAGAAGACAAGAATGTCTGTGGGAAACTGCAGCTGGGACCAATGCAAACCTTATGGTGCATCGTCTTCTGAAATTTCATTGGATATTTCTGACAGTTTTTCAAGCCTGGCTTCATACTCAAAAGGCTTAGAAACTTGCCCCCCCCCCCATTTCTAAAATGAGATTCCAAGGAAGCTGCACTTTACGTGCAGAGACACATTCGGCAGATTTGTTCCTTTTGCATTTGTACAAAATTACAGAATATGCAGTGATTTACACATCCTGTAACCAGTAGGGCTGTGCTCTGCCTCGGACCAAGGCCCCAATTCCGAGCTGAGGCGGGCTGATTTGGCTCGCCTCGGCTTGGTTCTGAGGTGGTTCTGGTGAAGCCCAAGGCAGGCTGAAGTCAAAGCCAATTGGCTCCAAAGCTTTGGGCCACTTCAGCACTTCAGAGCCCTCTGCGGGTCCCTTACCTGCTGCCATCCGCTGTCTGCTGCTGCCACCTTGATTCTGGTGGCTTCCGGTGCCACTGATGCAAATGACAGGAAGTAGGCTTCACGATTTTAAGATATGGCGGGGCTGCTGAATGATTAGTACTTCTATGGCCACCATAGTTTATGAAAGAGGATGCTTGCTAACATATTGGTCCATCTAGCTGAATATGCCCTATACTAATTGGCAGCAGCTCAACACTACAGGTGATGCGGGACATTGAATTGGGGACATTTTGCATGCAGAGCATGTGGTCTATCACTGAACTACTATCCTTCCCATAAACCAGGGGTGCAAAACATGAGGCCTTAGGGGCAAATCATAGAATCATAGAATATGATGATGATGATGATTGTGATTGTCCCGCTTTTTGCCCAATACTGGGCCTCAAGGCGGCAATAGTAGAGTTGGAAGAGGCCTATAAGGCCATTGAATCCAATGCAGGAATCCACCTTAAAGCATACTTGACAGATGGTTGTCCAGCTGCCTCTTGAATGCCTCTAGTGTGGGAGAGCCCACAACCTCCCTAGGTAAGTGATTCCATTGTCGTACTGCTCTAACAGTCAGGAAGTTTTTCTTGATGTCTAGCTGGAATCTGGCTTCCTTTAACTTGAGCCCGTTATTCCGTGTCCTGCACTCTGGGAGGATCGAGAAGAGATCCTGGCCCTCCTCTGTGTCAACCTTTCAAGTATTTGAAGAGTGCTCTCATGTCTCCCCTCAATCTTCTCTTCTCCAGACTAAACATGCCCAGTTCTTTCAGTCTCTCCTCATAGGGCTTCCTTTCCAGACCCCTGATTATCCACATGAGGTCCCAATCCAACCCTATGGAGATCCTGAGAGATCCATGCCTGTTTCCCTGACCCCACCCCATTGCCAGCATCTGCCAATCATTTGATGATGACCTGGCTTCTCTTGTGTCCCCCACCCCCCAATTCTAAAAAGTTGAAATGTCTCTCCTAAGGATTAGTTTCTAGTGGTAGGAATTTTAAGCTAAAATATGCTGGTATTCCACCACTAGAAGGTGGCCGAAGTCTGTCACCAAAATAGAATTACACCCTCAGGGGTGAAAGAGGTTCAAAACCCCTAGTATAATATAGATATGGTACACACACACACACACACACACACACACACACACACACACACACACACGTCTGATACTTACTGCTGCCATTTTCCAGAACCATTATAGAAAAGAGGAAAGTATGCCTTGAAGATGATCTTTTATTTAATGCTTTGCCTACATAGAGCCAGGGAATATGCTAATGCTTCCTTCAGATATATAAAGTGCACATTGAAATATGCAGGGGGTGTTCTTTATTGCAAAAGCCTCCATATTTCACACCAGGGAGATATACAGCCTTGGTAATACTATTTGATGAAGACACTTTCCTGATATGCAATCTCTGGTGCTGATCTTCATGTAATTAGGAATGTGCACCATTCATGAGTGAGAAAGTAGCCTTGCCTGTGTTGGAGATTATTCTATGCACCCAACCACCAATGTTGTTCTCCAGTTTTCTTTTGCTGGATCATACCTTAGTGACAGCAGTGGTACGGCGAACTTTATTGTGTCGCTGATTTATAACGTCAGTCTGATCCCATCCGATATTGCATGTATAAATCTCTTGTTGCTGTGATGTCACGTTATATGGCAGCTCAGCTTAAAAGATGTGCCAAAAACTATACATGCCTGAGGAACGCATCGTGCATGTTCGTCTTCTCCCTGTTGCCTTGGCAGTCATCCAGGAGGGATGAAAGAAGACACCCATCTATCAGAACGGTTATGTCATTCAGTGGCACCCCGACATGTGCCTTCATTGTTAGTGCAAGATAAACAGTGAGAATAGAACATGGCCGACTAATCAGTATTAATTAGTGACGGACACTGCGGCCCTCTTTAAGCGAAATTGAAAATGGAATTGGCAAGAAAAGCAAGCTTTCGAACAGAGAGTTGATGTTTTTCAAAGCACAGGCTTTTTTTGTTTATTTTAATTAAAGGTTGTAGGTTTCAGCTAATGTCATGCCTCTCCACTCAATGGCAGTGAACTATGTGTTCCCATGAGGAGGGGGACTTCATGTCCTCTTGAGATAATATTGTCTTATTTGTTAGGGATGTTTGGAAGAGGAGATACTAGGCCATCATACCAAAAGGCACTCTAAAACTGCAGTCACAAAAGAGCAGAAATTCTCCTCCCTGTCAACAGAGGAAGCTCACAGCACTGCAGTGTGATTGAGATTGCTAGGTAACTTAAAGAGTTAGACCGCTGTGAGAGAAATCCATCCTTCCTTCCTTTCTTCAAATCATGGGTCCTCCATATATTGCTGGACTGCAATCCCCATCATTTTTGCCCATTGGCCATGTTAGATGAGGTCAACAGAGGGCATGCCCCTGGTGGTTCCACATGGACCTACAGACCGACTGGAGTCCACCAGGAGAACAGCCTTTAGTGTGGTGGCCCCATTTCTTTTGAATTCCCTGCCTTTTGAGGACAGGCAGGCACCAACACTGTGCTGCTTCCGGTGCCTCCTGAAAACAACTCTTTTCATGGAAGCATTCCTCAACTGTTAGAATTCTGTTTTAGAATGAACAATTTTAGCATGCTGTTTTAATCTTCTTCTTTTTTACCCCTTTACTGTTTTATTTCTTATGTTTACTGCTCTGGAATATATTTTGTAAATAAATAAATAAGTAAATAAATAAATAAATAAAACAGCTGGAGGGCAACAAGTCCAGAAAGAGTGTGCTAGAGCTATGGTTGAAATGGTTAGCCATGTGCGAAAGTCCCCCAAAGTATTTCACTAAACCTACAGATGTTAATTCAATTACTCTCACGTTTACAATAGATCAGCCTTTTCCCTTCTTGGGTTCCCCATATGCATTTGGACTACATCTCCCATCACTCCAGCCAGCACAACCAATGGTTGAGGATGATGGGAGTTGTATCCCAACAACACAAATTTGGGAAAGGTTAATTTATTAGTGCTTTTTAAAGATGTTTTAAGAATGTTTTTAGGACGTTTTAACAATGTATATTATGTTTAATTCAGTTTTATGTATTTTATATTTACTGTTGTTCCCTGCTTCGATCAAGAAATACTATTATTATTATTATTATTATTATTATTATTATTATTATTATTCTGGCCAAGATCTTCCAAATTTACCAGGGAGTTTGCTTGAAACAAAATGAATAGCAATTGTGTTTGTACTTTTCATTTGAAGATGCATAATATTGTATTGCTTCCAAACGTTAAAAACCCAGCCAGGGCTGGATTAAGGCCAGCTGATGCCCTAAGCACAGCCCAATAATGGTGCTTCCTTGGCCCTTCCATTGTTTAGCTGGCAAGTCATTAAGGCCATAGTTAGACCTAAGTTTTATTCCGGGATCATCCCGGGGTCATCCCTGTTCATGTAAATGACACACAGGATATCCTGGGAGCAGGCAGGGATGACCCCGGGATAAACCTTAGGTCTAGCTAAGGCCGAAGACTCAATAAATGCTGAAGGTGAAATAAAACATTAAAAACTCATTTTTTCAAGGCCATCCCCCATGCCAGAACACACAACTATATTAAATATAAACTGTTTTTATTATATTTATTTAACACTAAATAGCAGCAAGCAACATAAGCCAATTATTTACTTCTAACTAGGGCAACAGAAAAAAAATACAATTTTTCATCACTGTTTTATGCATTTTTTAATAAAACTGTTATAAGGGGGAAATGCAGATGCAAAAATTTAATTGAACTTAATTGAACACGTTTCATCTTGGGGTCTGAAAAGTACAGAAGCAAAAATAAAACACACACACACACAAGAAGATGGATCGTATATATTTATAATGTTTATAAAAACACTGAAATTCATGCAGAAAATGTTGGTAAGACAGTCAAACATATTGAACTCAAGGTATATGTTGAGACAAAGATTGTCAGAAAGTTATCTCGGATGTCAGATGATGTCGTGGGACACATAGAGCCTAAAGCTGGTTGATTTGGTGTAATAAAATAAAGCACAAATAATAAATATTACCGCTCTTAGAATATGCTGTTAGGCCCTTACTATGAATCTGGAATTCCTTAAAATTAGGCCTTTGCTAGACCTACCTGTTGTTTCGGGATGGATGAGGGGTGATCTCACATTGTAAATGCTCTTGTCTTGATGTCAGGTGAGGCAACTGAAGTATAGAGACATTGCGCCCACCATTTTTTTCATTTAAAGGGGAGGACACCCATGAACGCTCGTGTGCAAAGGTACATGGGTGTTTTTTTAAAAATTGGGTTTCCCCGCTCCCCCGTCCACGATCCCCCCATCAGCGATCTCCCCGTCCATGATCCCCCCGTCCGCAATCCCTCCATCCGCGATCTCCCCCCACCCTGCTCTGTCCCAATCCCCCCCCCAGCTGGCTCTGTCCTGATCTCCCCCACCCTGCCCTGATGAGTGCAGCGCTCCTGCAGAGCACTGCGCCCCATGCGCGGCTTCTCCCGGCTCCTCGCGAGTAATCGCCGAAGCCGGGAGAAGCCGCAGAACAGCCCACATGCTTGCAGTCTCGGGCTCAGCCCGAGACCGTGGGATATACCAGGCCAAAGTGGAGCCTGTTATCCAGGGGCAAGGGAGGGCTGATCCCTCCCTGACCCCAGGATCCCCTGTGTGTCATCTGGATGCACAGGGGATCCCGGGTCTAGCAAAGGCCTGAGATAGTTTGCCTAGTCTAGCAAAGGCCTGAGATGGCGACAGCTATGGTACCAGTACTCTGTGGTGCCCTGGTTCCCTTGGTCCCCGAAGCATGTACTTGTATTGCTTAAAGGTTAATCCAGCACTGAACCCAGATCATACAACCAATAAGGGAGTCCTTGTTGTGATTGGCAATCACACAGGCCATTTCTACACCTGCCTTTTTTCCTGGGATCATCCTGAGATCATCCCTGTGCATCCAAATGACACACAGGGGTTCCGGGAGCAGGCAGGAATGATCCCTCCATTTGCCTGGGATAATCCTTAGGTGTAGAAAGGGCCACAGATTGCACTATATAGGCCCCATTCAGAAGACACCTTAAAAGCCATGTTTTAAGGTGTCTTCTGAACATGGCCTGGCTTTCTGGCTTAACCACCTTGGTTACAGCCATGGTTGAAGGTGTCTTCTGAATGGGCCCACCATCTTGTAAACAACTTCCAGATGTTGTTCTGCACCTTTTAGGACATTGTAGCTAAGGGTGAGCAAACTCAACCTTGCTCACCTCAGTGGATGCTCAACCTTATGCTACCGCCGTCCTCCCCTGCTCACCAGGCCGTGTGACCTTTTTCTGGCTCCTGAAATCACACGCTTTCCCCCTGCATTGATGGTGGCCACCATTAATGCAGCAGGGTGTGTGAGCACAATTTCCAGAAGCTCTGGAAATCCTGCACTTCCTTCTGCTGCGTCAACAGTGACCATCAACCTAATGATCTTTTGGACATTGAAATCTCAGATTGACAATTTACGATGACATCTTGACATTTGTCTACAGTTGGATTTTCACAGCAAATGTTTGCCAAAACTGGAAAATAATTTTGCATCTGGATTCACATTGTGTATAACAGTCATAGTTGAGGAATGCAAATCTCCTCTTTGGCGATATGGCTCTTTTCTAAATCCCCCCTTCCCCCATCCAAGAAGCTACAGACATTTTTTTTCTGATTTTCATCAGTAATACTCAGAACTTTCTCCCCAAACCCATGACACACAGTTTGATTGTCTCACAAACAAGGTTACAGACAAAGCAGAAACAAATATCCATCCATCACCTCCTGAGAGAAGATGGGAAAAGCTGGTGTTCAGATTCATTATGACAAAAGTTGATTGTTGAAATATGCTGAAATTTTATGAACTCATCTATCTCCTTCTCTCCATCTCTCACAGTATAATTTGAAAATCATCTTCTGTCCCCTGCAATCCACCAACGGATATGGAATCTCTTGGCAGATGACTTGAAAAGATTTCCAAGATGTATGCCCTATTTAGGGATGCTTGAGGGATTCAATCTATGCGAATTTGGACACAAACAGTCCAGAACTCCACACCTTTAAGATGAGCAGCCTGGATAAGTAACCCATCAGCTTTCACTCTTCCCAAACATTCAATTCCAGGGTCAACCCTGCTCACATCAAAATGCATTTAACATTGGCCCCGTTCAGACTACATGCTAAACCATGTGGCTTAACCATTCCGTTAACCATTTTGTGATTAAGCAGCATGGTATAATGTAGGGATGTGCTCCGCTTCTAATCGGACCGGAGAAGCAGTAGCGGAGCGGGGGGCTTCGCCTGCCCTTAAGGCGGAGGCGAAGAGGATTGGGGGGCCGGCGGAGCGTGGCGAAGAGGATCGAGGTGAAGGCGGATCCTTCGCCTCGATCCAGAGCTCCGCCGGAAAGATAAGTGGGGTTTACCGGGCCCTGCCGCTGTCGCCCATGCGGCAACGGCAGCAGGGCCTGGTAACGCCCCCCGCCCTCCTCTCCCTTACCTGCCTCCGTCCGCGGTCCGTCAGCGTCTCCAATTGAGCCCGTGGTTCCAGCAGGAAGTCTGGGCCGCACTTGCGGCCCAGACTTCCTCGTGGAACCACGGGCTCAATTGAAGACGGTGACGGACCGCGGACGGAGGCAGGTAAGGCCCCCCTCCCCCTTGGTCCCTTACCGGGCTCTGCTGCCGTCGCCGCATGGGTGGCGATGGCGGCAGGGCCCGGTAACCCCCCCTATGGGGGGGGGGACCGGAGCTCCGATTCGTATCTGGAGCTCCGAGCGGAGCGGAGTGGGCACAGGCGGAGTGGGGGCGGGGCGGAGCGGGATGATCCGAAAATGGCAGATCTTAAAGTGAAGCGGAGTGGGGGGTCCGTGCACACCCCTAGTATAATGTGTTGTCTGAATGAGACCAGTGAGTATTTCAATTTATTTATTTATTTATTATACTTATATACCGCTCCCATAGCAAGGGCTCTCTGGGCGGTTTACAGAAATTCTAAAATTGAGATAAAAACAAGAATACAAAATTTAAAACTCTAAAACACAGAACATACACACATAAAGCATTAAAAGCCGATTAAAAACTAAACATGTGGGTAATTAGGATGTGCCGCCATATGCCCGGGCAAAGAGGAAAGTCTTAACCTGGCGCCGGAAAGATAGTAGTGTTGGTGCCAGGCGAGCCTCATCAGGGAGACCATTCCACAGTCTGGGGGCCACCACCAAAAAGGCCCTATCCCTTGTTGCCACACTCCGAGCCTCTCTCGGAGTAGGCACCCGGAGGAGGACCTTAGATGTTGAACATAGTGACCGGGTATATTCACGTCAGGTATTGTGGTCCCAAGCCATGTAAGGCTTTATAGGTCAAAACCAGCACCTTGAATTGGGCTCGGAAACATACAGGCAGCCAGTGCAAGCGGACCAGAACAGGTGTTATATGGTCAAACCTTCTGGTTCCCGAAATCAGTCTGGCCGCTGCATTTTAATTTAAATATGTATTTAAATTTGAACCGTGTCCATGCTGCAGGGTCATATTGCTTTCTGAAGGGCTGGCTTTTGCACCTCATGGGGTGCTGCTCATCGGGGAACTTAAGTGGAGATTCAGATGCTGCCACCAGCACACCATGTTGAAAAGACCCCATGCACAAATGGTATGCACACAGCCTGCAGGTCTTTGGATTCGGGCTCTAGCTTTCAATACATAACCTGATGGCCAAGCATGTCAAAAGGGTGGGGGGAAGAAAGATTGAGTGCTCTGCTGGCAGAGAAAATATTAACATCTTTGTCTGTTGACAGGAATAAAATGTAACTTGTCACCAGGGCTGATATTCTGTATTGATGGCCCCCTGTAAGATACACAGATGCTGCTGAGTCAGGTGCATAAATATTGATGGCATCACTGAGTGTTTTTGAACTGCCGTATGACTGTTGTTATATAAAAAAAAGAGGTAATTGTCTTCAGGGCTAAGAAATCTGCATGCAGCTATGGCTAGGGATGTCCATCGCTGGGAAATCCAGCCTTTTTTGGGCTTGCCAGATTTCAGCAGTGTCCCTGACTCAGCTTGCATTTGTGAGCTGAGCTATGGGTCCCTTTCTGAAAACAGATTTTTTTTTTAAAAAAATGTAAACAGCAGCTTCTGCAAATTACAGCTGCAAATTGCACAATTTGTGCAAATTTCAGCTGTAATTGCAAATTATGCTATTCACAGCTGAAATTTGTGTGAATTACGTGATTTACGGCCAATTACAATTTGTGCACATTGCAATTTACGTTGAAACAATGACAACAATAACAACCATAAACCACAAACTAATGGGAAAGTCAGCTGAAGACTGGAGGGGGGGCAAGCTGATGAAACCTGAGCGCGCTCCAACCCCCGGATGGATTCCTCTGACCTCCCTAGCAGCCTTCCCCCCAGATATGTTAGACTACAACACCCATCATTCCCAACCAGCATGGCCATGGCAGAAAAGTTCCCAGATTTCGGGAACAACCCCCCAGTTGCGGGTGCTGCAGAAATATGTCAGGGCCAAAAAGGTCAGTATTTCCCAGCGATGAACATCCCTACAGTATAGGTGAAAAATAGAGTTTGCTCCCAATGGGCTCATCACCTGCCACTTTCTGGGACCACATCTGCCTCCCTCTGACCAGTAGGGCCCTGAACTTTGACCTCAAGATCCAGTCCTAGCTATACCATTGGGCTTCCATGCAGAATCAGACCCCCTTCTGAAGTGCCAAATTGGAGTCTGCTGAGTTTTATGGTTGGCGCACAACTCGACCAGTTAACTATGCTTCGTTTTGTTTTTATATTGCTTTTCAAACTAAGGCCTTAGCTAGACCTAAGGTTTATCCCGGGATCGTCCTGGGGTCATCCCTGTTCATGTAAATGACACACAGGATATCTCCGAAACAGGCAGGGATGACCCCGGGGACAATCCCAGGATAAACCTTAGGTCTAGCTAAGGCCATAGAGTACTGTTAAATACCTTCCATACCATTTAGAAAGCATCCCACTAGTTGGTGCAGGTTGGTTCATCCCAGCACACATTCCACAGTGACAGGTAAAAAGGGTGTGATGAAAAATTAATAGGCTTACAACAAGAAGATCCATTTAAATCAAGGAGGACAATGTCTAGAATTCATAGCTAAGAACTTGGACTCCTATGTATATTTAGTAGGAAGTAAGTCCCATTGTATTGGAGGAGATTTAGTCACAGGTAAGGATATTTTAGGATGCAGTTGCAATGTTCTTACAATTGTTTTACTAGAAGCCACTTTGAGGGCTGTTTGGCAGGGGGAAAAAGATGTCTAAACTGAAGCATAAATTAAATGGAAATTGAATTGATTAATTAGCTGATTAACCAGTTAAAAGGTAGATGATTAATCAGCTAAACATACTGTAATTGGTTGACTGCTTTAGATGATATTGATGATAATCCATCAATTAAATGATTGAAGATTAGGGAGTTTGCACTATAGAAATGGTGTAATAAAAAACAATCAAAGTAATAAAAAAGAACACCAGTTGCTTGCTAGGGGACGTAGTCTATAGAGGCCATTCGGAAATGAAATCTGACCTGTGGAATCTGTTGCATGCCACCCTCCCCAGGTCACACAAAGTCCATTGGCTTTCAGGGTATTTTTTTACTTCCCTGAAATTTACACAAATTTATGTTCAGCAAAATATACAAGTTTCTCCTAAGACATATGCCATTCCAGAAAATATACACAGGGGAAAGTTGAATGGAAATGGGGACGATACACTAAATGTAACAGACTTACATAAATTATGTAAATTGTTGCGAACTTTCTCATGGAATTATTTATTATTTTTTCTGTAAATCAAAGGGAAAAATCAAATCCGTCTGTGAGGGGATCTACACTAGTATATGAAACGTTGTTTTTACAGTCATTGAATGTTTTGTTTTTGAACAATTTAAAACGTAGCAGTTTTTAAAACATTTACTTACATTTTCTCTTTCCGTGGGAATGCATTCCTTTTGGCCACACTAAGAAAATAAGTCCGTTTGTTCTATTTCCCCATCTGCCAATTTCCCCTCCCACTTTCTCTTCTCTCCGAGACAATCCTCCACCTACAAACAATCCACCAAGCAGCCTCCCAAAAGTGAAACTAAAAGTGTCTGCAAAAAAGAGGCTTGAAAGGAAAAAAAAAGAAAAAACGGCTCCAACTTTGAGCACGGAAATTACATAAACATGTCCTCCCAGGAATGTTATTGGCTAATTAAGAAATACAGGAAACCCATTTAATACGATGAAATCGGCCACATCATACCAAATAGAATCAGATAAGTTCAAAATAAAAACCGGAGAAAAGACAACAATAAAATGTCACAAACTGAACGTCATGTGGCGTAATACTATGGAACGGACACTTAAAAACGGTAAGACATGTTCTAACTTGACTAGTGTAGATCCCCTCTAGGAATGGATGCCAGAACAAACAACAATGCAGAACCCACAAAATTATTATTATTATTATTATTTACTTATATATAGCACCATCAATGTACATGGTGCTGTACAGATAACACAGTAAATAGCAGGACCCTGCCGCGTAGGCTTACAATCTAATAAGTTGTAGTAAACAATAAAGAGGGAAGGAGAATGCGAACAGGCACAGGGAAGTGTAAACAGGCACCGAGTAGGGTGAAGCTAAACAGTATAGAGTCAGAACAAACTCAATATTTGAAGGCTATAGGGAAAAGAAAAGTTTTTAGCTGAGTTTTAAAAGCAGTGATTGAGTTTGTAGTTCTCAAGTGTTCTGGAAGAGCGTTCCAGGCGTAAGGGGCAGCAGAAGAAAAAGGACGAAGCTGAGTAAGGGAAGTGGAGGTCCTTGGGCAGGCGAGAAGCATGGCATCAGAGGAGCGGAGAGCACGAGCGGGGCGATAGTGTGAGATGAGAGAGGAGAGATAGGCAGGAGCTAGACCGTGAAGAGCTTTGAAGGTCAGCAGGAGAAGTTTATATTGGATTCTGGAGTGAATTGGAAGCCAATGAAGAGATTTCAGAAGTGGAGTGACATGGTCAGAGCGGCGGGCCAGGAAGATGATCTTAGCGGCAGAGTGGTGGACAGAGACCAGCGGACTGATGTGAGACGAAGGAAGGCCAGAGAGAAGAAGGTTGCAGTAGTCCGACCGAGAGATAACCAGTGCGTGAACGAGAGTCTTGGCAGAAGAGACAGACAAAAATGGTCGAATCCTGGCAATATTATACAGGAAGAAACGACAGGATTTAGCTACTGGATTTCACAAAAGTTGGATATTCCAATTGTAGCGATAAACAAACTGCAAGGCCTGCTGCATTAATGGTGGCCACCAGTAACACAGTGGAGGGAAATGTGCAGTTTCCAGAGCATCTGGAAAATGCACAATTCCCTGGGCAATGCTAATGTTGGCTGACGTTAGCATAGCCAAGGGAAATGTGCCCTTTCTGAAGGCTCCAGAAAGTGTGCTCCCCCCTGCTCCAAAGGGGGCCTTAAAGGCTCTTGTAACACATTAAAAGACACATTAAGAGGGCCTTTAAGACCCCCATTGGGGTAGGGGGAAGGAAGTCTGTGGAAAGTGTTCAATTCTCCGTGCTCCAATGGTCAAAGGGTGAAGAGAAGATTGAGGGGAGACATGATAGCACTCTTCAAATACTAAAAAGGTTGTCACACAGAGGAGGGCCAGGATCTCTTCTCGATCCTCCCAGGGTGCAGGACACGGAAAAACGGGCTCAAGTTAAAGGAAGCCAGATTCCAGCTGGACATCAGGAAAAACTTCCTGACTGTTAGAGCAGTACGACAATGGAATCAGTTACCTAGGGAGGTTGTGGGCTCTCCCACACTAGGGTCATTCAAGAGGCAGCTGGACAACCATCTGTCAGGGATGCTTTAGGGTGGATTCCTGCATTGAGCAGGGGGTTGGACTCGATGGCCTTGTAGGCCCCTTCTAACTCTGCTATTCTGCAATTCTATGAAATACTAGAAGCTAGGGTAGACCTGACCCCGAGCGGTTGTTGGAGCTTGTGAGTGCTTGGGCAGAGGGTCCACCTTCTGTGACACCAGTCACATCTGGTTTGGTCTGTAAGGCCTGGATGTCCTTGCAGACCCAACTGGATGCTTGTGCCATCCCTAATTCCTAGTAACATCCATGACATTGCGCTAGTAGAAATGAATGCAGGCACAAAAGGAAGAATAAGGCAAAGTGCAGTGGTCACTCCAGAGACTGATGCCTCACTTTGAGGACTTCACAGATTGAAGCAATGGCATGCCTGGCACTCTGAAGAGCTGCGCTGCACTGCTGGGTCTCCTGCCGCAGCAAATGCCACAGTAGGAAAGAACCTGGCATTGCTCTCCAGAGAGCTTGCCTGACCCCAATGCCTTATTCAGAATGCCCTTCTCAGAGCAAGGCATTCTCAGAGAATGGCTGTGCTGATGTGGTACAGGTGGTCTTCAAGGCCACCTCCCTGCCAATGGCTCACTCAGAGGAAGGAGTGACACATTGAGGGGGAGATACGTGGCAGCAACCTGAGATAGGAGAGGAGGAGAAAAAGTAGGAGGAGGAAAGGGCAACTAAAATGATCAAGGGGCTACTGTGGAAAATGTGGATAGGGAGACATTTTTCTCCCTCTCCCTTAATATTAGAACCCAATGGGGTTATCCCACAATACTAGAACCCACTGGGTTCATCCCATGAAGCTGACTGGTGGGAGATCCAGGACAAATAAAAGGAAGAACTTCTTCACACAATGCATAATTAAACTATTGAATTTGCTACCACAGGATGTAGTGATGGCCACCAATTTGGATGGCTTTAAAAGAAGGCTATCAATGGCTACTAGTCCTGATGGCTATGTGTCACATCCAGTATCAGAGGCAGTAAGCCTACACCAGTAGCTGGGAATGTGGGTGGTAGGGTTGACAGCGGGTTGGCCACTGTGTGAACATAATGCTAGACTAGATGGACCCTTGGTCTGATCCAGCATGGCTCTTTTTATGTTATTATGCTCTTACGAGGAAGGAGGCCTTGCACCAGAATCGATTTCCACTAGCACAACATGATTAGTTCTAACAGAATGCCTGAGTTGGATAGCAAGTATTGCGAGGACCCACTGCTAAATCTCTCCCTTGCAGTCTCTAGTCTATCTTTACCTTGCACTTCCTATTTACTCCCAGATGACGATCTGATACATTTTTGTGCATTGAATCTGCAACTGAATTAATTGCACAACATCCATCAGAGTCTCTGCCTATGGACTTAATGATAATTGTCTGGAATTTGTCTCCCATTCAGGACTCTTCTCTGCAGTGGCAAATACACAATTTTCACAGTGCAAGTGGGAAATCATAGATATCCATGGCACCACCAGCCTGAGACTGCCAGAAGCATTCACATTGTCAACCTCTTACCACGTTGTTGCTCCACAAGCGAAGAAAGCTATTTGAAAAAGCTGGGAAGTGATCTTGATGTTTCAGAGTTTGTGGGATGGGCAAAGTGGTATTATTGTCTGTGTCTGTCACAAATCACAATGAACTTCTATTTTGAAATATTCCCTTTGAGAAAAGACTGGTCAGTCAGGAGTCTGCCAATTTCTTTCAACACTGAGAGCAATTATTTGAATGGACAGAAAGGGTGTTGGCTTTCAATGTATTAATGTGTCATCTTCTCACAGTAGGCCTTTGAATCCTTTTTGCTGATGCAAACTTGACAGTTATACAGTGGTCGTGCTTTATTCTCCTCCGCGGATTTCTTTTTTTTTTTCCTGTAGAAAAGGCATAATGAGTTTTCTACTTTGGAAAGATTGTGCTAGAGAAAGTGTGTGTGTTATAACAACAACAGTGCCCCACAAAATCTGACAGAGCTAGATAAGGTCTACAAAAAAGAATCAACCTATCACCATGCAGATATTTTCCTCCTTATTTATTTTCTTAGCATTGATGGTTCCATGTATTTGCAGGAAGAAAGATCTCAGAAGAGAGTCAGTCAGGTGAGGAGCATTTCAGGTTCCAGTTGGACTGCGATTCCCTTCCTCCCATAGAGCTTTCTAACCCCAACTGTCCTGTGGGATGGGTCATGTGTTGTCATTTTTAGTATCATTTTGTAATGGCTTTTTATTATGGCATTGCTGTTTTACTTACAAACTGCCCTAACAGGATTTTATCCTGAAAGGTGGGGTATAAATAATTGTAATCAATGAATAAAGTTTGACATTTCAAAGAGATGCTTCATGTACCTTCATTGGAATATGTGCAGGACCTTAGAAAGATAAAAGTGAGACAAAATGTTATGCAGTACCCATTTTCTCCATGTTTCCCCATCTTCTTGAATTTCTCTCCTCCTGCTTGTGGGTTCCTGCTCAACAGCTGGTTGGCCCCTGTGTGAACAGAATGCTGGACTAGACAGACCCTTGGTCTGATCCAGCAGGGGTTCTCATGTTCTTAGGTTCTTATGTTCTCCTTCTCCGAGTTGCACAACAACAGTTTTCTCTTTAATCATTTTGGAATGTGGATCAAGATGTGAGCAAGTGGTTTGACTGGCCAACTTCCTCACTTTCACATTCATATCGAGCTCTTCTTTCCTTCTGTTCTCCACATGAGTGCATGTATCTGCCATCTCGCCTATGGTTTGGAGATCTCTTCCACACCCCAATATTATGTAGGAACATTGGAAGCTGCTTTAAACTGAGTCAGACAATTGGTCCATCTAGCCTCATATTGTCAACACTGACTGGCAGCTGCTCTCCAGAGATCTAGGTATGCATTTTTCTTTTACATGAAGATGCCAGAGATTGAACCTGGGACCTTCTGCATGCAAAGAATGTACTTTGTTACTGAGCCTCAATCCTGTCATGTTCTCCCTGGAGGGATCTCTTCAAAGCTGGATCTTCCTGAGCTGTATATCCCCAGAGACCCAGGGGCTGGCCAAGAAGGTCTTGGTCCCTTGGGAAAGAGGGCTTCAGATCCTTCCCTTCAAAAGGTGGAAATCTCTGCTCTTGAGTCAGCGGGGGATGTTCAGCCACCACCTAGCCCCTAATGGTGGCACCTGAAGGTACAGGCTGAAACCATGGCCAGGTAAAGAAGTGCTGCTTTCAGAAAAGGGCTCCTCAAAAATAAAGATCTCATGAGCAGTGCTCAGAAAAGGGTTCCTCAAAAATAAAGATCTCATGAGCAGCGCCCTCCTTGTAAATAGGACTTTTGCTAGAGGGGCCATTGATGAGCTGTGGCTGAGTCCTGAGTGGGACCCTGGGAGAATGGCTTTTGCATTTGCATCCATATCCATTCTGGATTTGCCTGCTCAGTGGAATTGAATGGGGATGCTCTTGTGAGAGGCAAGTTTCACAAGATGCCCATTGTGTGACACTTCCACTCCAGAAGTGGCAATGCAGAGCTTTTTGCTAAGCCATCTGGATTGATCCATCAACCACCTAAGCCCATTTGCTCTCTAAGAAGCAGCCACTGGAGAAGTCTGAAGACTCAATTTGAGGCCGAAGTGCCTGGCTGTAAGCCAGAGCAGTGCCCCTTTAAATCTCTTGCTTCCTCGCCTGAACAGCAGCTGGGTCCTGCTCAGGGAGATAAGACTTCAGTTAGACATTTGATTTATGGGATCAACCCCAGTTACACGTGAGAGCTGTCCCAGGTCCTGAAGCACCTCACTCGGATTAGGTTTCTATCTCCTGCTCCCTGCTGTCTGCTAGCAATTCCTCTCTAAGTTGCCTCCCCCAAATTTTCCAGAGACATTAGGTAATAAGCACACATGACCCGCCAAAGGGAGTATTAGCAAAACCATGAACAGCATATAAAGGGGAATGTAGGAATTTGCTGGCCTTCTATCTTTGATATTTATAACTGCAACCCTCTTAAAACATCAAAGTGGCTGTGAATCTCCAAACTCCTTGTTCAACTGTAATTTATTGATGGAGTGAGTCCCAACAAAATCCTGTTGTAAAAGTAATGTCTGCTATATTTCATCACTTCACTTCAGGCTTCCCCTTTCCTCTGGTTTATTTACCTCGATTCTTAAAATGAAGACTTGAAGGTTGCCAATTATTTGAGCCAGGGTATGCTATCCTGACAACTGAAGCTCAAACTGCTGAGTCAGCATTCCAGTGTTTTGACATTTGGGGCAAGAGAAGCTTTCAGTTAAATACGCAGGACAAAGTCAACATTGGAGTCTTGACGACCGTGTTGTCATGATGGAGGATCTACCATATGCACTGAATTCTTCAACCAAGGCATAACATAACTAGGGATGTATGAGCATTTTGTTTCAGTTCATTTTTGACCAGGATTTGCAACTCCTAGAACTGAAAGAACATAAAAATATAAGAAGAGCCATGCTAGATCAGACCAAGGGTCCATATCATCCGGTGCTCTGTTCACACATTAGCCAATCAACTGTTGACCAGGAACTCAGGACATGATGCAACAGACACACACACCCCATCCATATTCCTCAGCAACTGGTGTATACAGGCTTACTGCCTCTGCTCTTGTAGGTAGCACATAGCCATCAGGACTAGTAGCCATTGATAGCCTTCAACACCCTTTTAAAGCCATCCAAATTGGTGGCCATCACTACATCTTATGGTAGCGGAGCTAAACACAGCCTCTGGTTTTAGTCTGTACACTTCCAAGCAACAAGAAGAACAACAAAAATTAAAAATGTACACCTTTGAAAAATGCACATTAAAATGCATACGTTTGAAAAATGCACACAAGTATGTCTTACTTAATGGGAGAAAAAAGTGCACAGCTGTAAAAAAAACATACCCACATTTTTGCACAGAAAGAAAACTTTGCAACCTGATAGAGATATGACTTGGAATGAGCTTTGAGGTGGAATTCAGACATGCTTGAGTTTTATTGATTCACACATCCCTAAACATAACACATGGCGTAGGTTTCTCCACATGGACACTTATATACATCCAAACAGTGCAATTTAACCCTTCAGACATATGGTCATCTGGACTGGGTGACCATGTAACATATGGTCACAATGTAGGAGGGCCAGGATCTCTTCTCGGTCATCCCAGAGTGCAAGACATGGAATAATAGGCTCAAGTTACAGGAAGTGAGATACCGTCTGGTCATCAGGAAAAACTTCCTTACTGTTAGAGCAGTATGACAATGCAACCTAGGGAGGTCATACGCTCTCCCACACTAGAGGCCTTCAAGAGGCAGCTGGTCAACCATCTGTCAGGTATGCTTAAAGGTGGATTCCTGCATCAAGCAGGGAGTTGGACTCAATGGCCTTATAGGCTCCTTCCAACTCTACTATTCTATGATTCTATGTTACATGCCTGCATGCCAACTCCTTCACCTTGAGAACAAGATTTCCCACCTGTCAAAGCATCTAAAGTGGATCTGGAGTTGCAGGAAGGCAAGGAAAAATCCCACAAGATGATTTTATTTTTCTCTCATAATACGGCCAATATTATTCAATTCACTTAAGTCTGAGGCAAAAAATGATCCACAGAGAACTTCCACCTTGAATTTGAGAGTCAGGTTGAGAAAGAGACCATGGAGCTGGAGCAGAGAGATTTGGAAGGGTTCATGGAGGGTTGACATATTGTTGGCAGTGAGACAGTGGTGGGTTACCCTCTCTTTTTTAATTTTAAAAAAGTGATGGCAGAACGGGGCTACTCCTTGGTGGGATTCACTTCTCCCAGGTTTTCCCTAGTCAGGAAATCCCAAAGCAATATGATGCCAGCTCAATGACTGAGGCACTGGTTGGAGAAGAGCACCTCCAACCGGTGCCTCAGTCTTGGAGGTGGCTTTGTTACACCTGGGCTTTCTCCAGTTAGAGGAAGCTCAAGGAGAGGGAAGCAGGGGCCCAGACTTATGGGCTCATTGCTTCAGATAGGGAGCTAATGATGTAAGTAGCTGTGGCTGTTCCTGATGTCATGAATGGAGTCCACCCACTGATACCTCCTAGCCTACATAGGGGTGTGTGTGGACCAATCTGCCTTCTGGACCTAAGCATGTTCTCAACCCTGCACTGAAATAAATATTTTTGTATACATTCTTGAGCCCAAAATTGGGAGACATGCACAATCCAAAGGATATGTGGCTACTGGCCCACATATTTATCCAGGAAGAGCAAATTAGTTTGCTTCACATTAAAATGTGGACCAGACAAAATTTTCCAGCATTCCCAGTTTACTTGCTGGACTTCCTGCCCACCCCATGGCTCAACTTCCTGCTTCCCTTCATCCAACTGTCCTGAATGCACCCCCCCCCCACCTTCCCAGCCTATATCTGACACTCTCTGCTTCATCAAACTAGTCCTTCCAACTGAAGTAGATTGCTTCTAACTTGGAAAGAGTCAACTTGTTGTTCTCCTTAATAGTTAGCAGTCCCATTCTGACTCTCTATCCCTCATAATGATGGATAACTCATTCTTTATTCTGTCACTACTGACATTTGTTGCTCAGTGGTCCAGGGAGAAGTGAAAATAAGCACACAAAATGCTCCTTCTCTTCCATCATGCCGAACTGTCTTTATGGATGTCCTAATCTCCACGAGCGTTATGTAGAAATTAGCTTTCAGCATGGAGGACCTAATAGTCAGTGAGCCTCTCATGTTTATTAAGCTGATTATCACACATTTGTTTTGAATGGCTATGTACCTTGCTTGGCCATCGGTTAGGGATGTCAAGCCATTTTGCACAGGAGCATAGAATCATAGAATCATAGAATAGCAGAGTTGGAAGGGGCCTACAAGGCTATCGAGTCCAACCCTCTGCTCAATGCAGGAATCCACCCTAAAGCATCCCTGACATATGGTTGTCCAGCTGCCTCTTGAAGGCCTCTAGTGTGGGAGAGCCCCCAACCTCCCTAAGTAACTGATTCCATTGTCATACTGCTCTAATAGTCAGGAAGTTTTTCCTGATGTCCAGCTGGAATCTGGCTTCCTGTAACTTGAGCCCGTTATTCCGTGTCCTGCATTCTGGGAGGATCGAGAAGAGATCCTGGCCCTCCTCTGTGTGACAACCTTTTAAGTATTTGAAGAGTGCTATCATGTCTCCCCTCAATCTTCTCTTCTCCAGGTTAAACATGCCCAGTTCTTTCAGTCTCTCTTCATAGGGCTTTGAATACAGACCCCTGATCATCCTGGTTGCCCTCCTCTGAACACGCTCCAGCTTGTCTGCGTCCTTCTTGAATTGTGGAGCCCAGAACTGGACGCAATACTCTAGATGATATCGCAAAATCTTTGGGTTTGAGCCCAATCTACACATGCAGCAGAATGAGGGGTTAGAATTGACTACACCACTTCAGAGTACCTGTGGAAGAGGCCATTTTAAATGCTCCTCCATGTAACAAAACTCCCTACAAGTAAAAACAAAAACAAAAACATGCCCCCAAACCCCACAAACAAAACTAGCACATAGAAGCAACACAGCGCTGATGCCAGCCTGATCTCCAGCGGCAGGGAGTGCCACAGAAAGGGGGCTACCATGCTGAAGGCTCTTCTCCTGGTGGATTCCAATTGGGCCATAGGTCCATGTGGAACCACCAGGAGCAGGCCCTCTGATTACCTCAATGACCAGGAAAGTTGGTAAGGGAGAAGGTGCACTCTCAGGTATCCTGGTCACTAAGGTCTTAAGAGAGGCATTTCAACCTTTTAGAATGAGGTAGGGGGAGGGAACTAGGCAACCACCAAAGGATTGGTGGTTGGAGGAAAGGGGTGGAGTCAGGGGCAGGGACTGTCTGGGGAAACTCAGAGAGCAAGATTAGGATCTCAGGCACTCTAGATTTGGCCCACAGGCCTGACGTTTAACAACCCTGATGTAAAAGCAAATGTTCTAGTCTAGGAGTTGGGGAATTTCCAGCTTGTGTACCACATGTAGACCTCTGGGCCTCTGGATCCAGTTTTTAAGCAACACCCCTTGCCTCTCACTCAGTGATGGCACTGTTTTGCCACATTCCAAAGGGAAAACAAATCAGAATGCCCTCTGGGAGTCCTGGGAGACAAGGGAATTCCTACCATGAATTCTTATCATGGATATCATGAGATCATTCTCTATGTTTCTGCAGCCCAGGTGGGCCTTGGTATGCCATGATTAGGGCTTCTGCTTTGCATGTGTATGGGAATTCTGGTAATGGGTTTCCTGTTCCATATCGCTGTGATAATCTCTAGTTTGCTGTCTGTAATAGCTTGGCATGGTGGTTTTCACTGATAAATATGTTACTTAATGTTTTGACATTTTTAAGGACAATATGGGTATGAAGAATTTTTCAGTACCGTACTGGGAAGACAAGGACACCCTTCCCATTGGAGGAGACATAGCAAGATGGATGGCCTTGCCTTCCGACCCAAGAATAGGGACAATCCTAAGGAGGAAACAAATCAGAATGCCTTCTGGGAACCCTGGACCTCATCATCATCATCATCATCATCATCATCATCATCATCATCATATTTCTTACCCTTCTCTCCACTTGGATCAAGGCGGGGAACAACAGTGAATATAAAACACATAAAAACTGATTAAAAACATACCATTCATGATTAAAACACCCTTAAAACATCCTAAAAACATTCTAAAATTTCATTGGATAGGCCATGAAATTCTGCTCATAATTCTAAGAGGATGTCTTCCACACCTATGTTTATGATTTAGGAAAGTGCATTTTCACAGGCCAACACCAAGATAACATGTTTAGCCATAGATTGACCTCATTAGCAATGGATGCCTCTAGCCTTCCTTTCTTTACCTGAGGGATATTTCTATGTATTTATTTGTTTGGTTGTTTTCAAGTGGCTGTTGCCTTAAGATATTTGTCATGCAAAGCAGTCATTGCTCGGAACAGAGAGGAGAGACCTTTTGGCATCTGGGATGTAGCTTGTCCATTACGCATGGCGAGGGACGTAACGGAAAGTGACAGATGGCTGAGAGGGAAAGAACACACTGTTGAAAGAAGAAGCAAACTTGCTGTGGTAGAAACAGCCTTTTGTTGAGTTCCCTTAAAGAACTGCTTACCACTACTGGAGCTCAAAAGACCTTCAGGATGTCTTCTGAACTGGACAGTCGACTATACAGACTCCAAATGTCAACAGTTCCTCATTGTAACAAAAAACATGTATACATACATTTTGTAATAAATGATAGATGACTGGCATTGAATGGCATCTGAACCAGCTTGAGATGTGTGCCCAGTTTCTCAGGCCCTCCTCATCCTCCAACAGAAGTGTGCTTGGTAGGGACATGAGAAGTAGGGTGACCGTATGGAAAAGTGGACAGGGCTCCTGTATCTTTAACAGTTGCATAGGAAAGGGAATTTCAGCAGGTGACATTGTTATGCATGCAGCACCTGGTCAAATTCCCTCTTCATCACAACAGTTAAAGGTGCAGGAGCCCTGCCCTCTTTTGTATCTGGTCATTCTTTGAAAGAGGAGCCCTGTCCCCCTTTCCATATGGTCACCCTAGCATATGTGCACCAGGTGCTGCATGCATCCAAATGACACCTGATGAAATTTCCCTTTCAATGTAACTATTAAAGGTAGAGGAGTCCTGTCCTCCTTTCCATGTGGTCACCTTAATGAGAGGTAACAGCAGCTAAACTAGGCTAGCTAACCTGCATCCCTAAGGCCACATGTGATACTCAGTCTGATTTCAAAATCCTTTCTTTCTTTCTTTCTTTCTTTCTTTCTTTCTTTCTTTCTTTCATATACTGCCCCCATAGCTAGAGCTCTCTGGGCGGTTTACAGAAATTCTAAAATGAGATAAAAACAAATATACAAAATTTAGAATTCTAAAACACAGAACATACATACATGAAACATTAAAAACCGTTAAAATAAACATGTGGGTGATTAAGATGTGCTGCCATATGCCTGGGCAAAGAGGATAGTCTTAACCTGGCTCCGGATAGATAGCAGCTTTGGCGCCAGCGTTGGCGTCAGGGATATCGTTCTGTATTATTTATTTATTTATTTATTTATTTATTTATTTATATAGCACCATCAATGTACATGGTGCTGTACAGAGTAAAACAGTAAGCCTCTCTCTTTGGCAGCCTTCAAGAAGGAGGGAGAGAAAGGGGGCAGAAAGATAAAGTGAAAAGGTGTGAGGCCCTTGCTTTGGCTTTGGACTCATCCACTGCTGCCATGGGGCCTCTGACAGATTACCTGTGAGGAAATGTGGCCCTTGACAGAATGCCCCCCCCCCCAATCAAATGTTGCCCACGCCTGGCCTGAGTTATGGAGCATCCCCCTAAGAGACCTTTAACTGGCCATCAGTATCCCCACTTTTAAATAGGCTCTTAAAACTGTGCAGTTCTCATAGACCCTGTTCAGACGACATGCTAATGTGATTAAGTATCTTGAGTTTAACATTATGGCTTAGCATGTCTTGTGAAGCATTCCTAACCATGGTGGCTACATAACCATGGTTTAAACACACCCACTAATCATTTGCTGCAGAAGGTTAGTGGCCTAACATGGCTTAGTGTGTTGTCTTAACAGGCCCAATGACATTTTTAGTCAGGGCTTCTGATGATATATTTTTTAAAGTCTGCCATTGATTATTTGTTTTGCTTGTATTAACTTTATTGTGAATAGCAGGAGCATAAGCAGAGCTGCACAAAGCAGACAAAAGGCCCATGTTGTCCAGCATCCTGTTTCTTACACTGGCCAATCAGATGCCTGGAAGCAAGACATAAAGACAATAGCACCCTCACACTTGTCTTCCCCAGCTTACTGCCTCTGATGCTGGAGGTCACATTATTATTATTATTATTATTATTATTATTATTTATATAGCACCATCAATGTACATGGTGCTGTACAGAGTAAAACAGTAAATAGCAAGACTCTGCCGCATAGGCTTACAATCTAATAAAATCCTAGTAAAACAATAAGGAGGGGAAGAGAATGCCAACAGGCACAGGGTAGGGTAAGCAGGCACAGGGTAGGGTAAAACTAACAGCATAAAGTCTGCACAACATCAAGTTTTAAAAGCTTTAGGAAAAAGAAAAGTTTTTAGTTGAGCTTTAAAAGCTGCGATTGAACTTGTAGTTCTCAAATGTTCTGGAAGAGCGTTCCAGGCGTAAGGGGCAGCAGAAGAAAATGGACGGAGCCGAGCAAGGGAAGTAGAGGCCCTTGGGCAGGCGAGAAACATGGCATCAGAGGAGCGAAGAGCACGAGCGGGGCAATAGTGTGAGATGAGAGAGGAGAGATAGGAAGGAGCTAGACCGTGAAAAGCTTTGAAGGTTAACAGGAGAAGTTTATATTGGATTCTGGAGTGAATTGGAAGCCAATATTGCTATTAGGGGTGTGCACGGACCCCCCGCTCCGCTTCACTTGCAGATCCGCCATTTTTTGGAGCGGGCCGCTCCGCCCCGCCCCCGCTCCGCCCACTTCCGCTCCGCTCCGCTCGGAGCTCCGGATCCGGATCGGAGCTCCGTTTTTCCCCCCCATAGGGTTGCATTGAAAGCTAAAAAAGTATGCAACTTTTTTTTGGTTCAAGTTAGAAACCTCACGTTTGGCACCATGACACCTCATGGGCATATACACACACATGCCAAGTTTCAAGGCAATCCCATCATCCCCTGATTTTTGGCGAATTTTTGAAAATCGGGCACCCAATTCAGACCCCTTGGGATAGCTCCGTCAATTTGCATGTTAGAAACCTCAAACTCGGCACCAGGGCAGCTTATCCATGTGTCCACATGGACGCCCAGACTCAAGGCAGTCCCATCATCCCCTGATTTTTCGCGCGGCTCTAACCTCTAACGCACCACCCATCACACCCCTTTAGATAGCTCCGTCAATTTGCACGTTAGAAACCTCAAACTCGGCACCATGATAGCTTATCCATGTGTCCGCATGGACACCAAGTTTCAAGGCAATCCCATCATCCCCTGATTTTTGGGGAATTAATGAAAATCGGGCACCCCATTCACACCCCTTGGGATAGCTCCGTCAATTTGCATGTTAGAAACCTCAAACTCGGCACCAGGGCAGCTTATCCATGTGTCCACATGGACGCCCAGACTCAAGGCAGTCCCATCATCCCCTGATTTTTGGCGCGGCTTAACTCACCCCAAATTGTCCCATTCTACAACTACGTCAATTTGCATGTTAGAAACCTCAAAGTCGGCACCATGATAGCTTATCCACGTGTCCACATGGATGCCAAGTTTCAAGGCAATCCCATCATCCCCTGATTTTTGGCGAATTTTTGAAAATCGGGCACCCCATTCAGACCCCTTGGGATAGCTCCGTCAATTTGCATGTTAGAAACCTCAAACTTGGCACCAGGATAGCTTATCCATGTGTCCACAGGGACGCCCACACTCAAGGCAATCCCATCATCCCCTGATTTTTGGCGCGGCTTAAACTTTTTAACTCACCCCAAATCAAGTCCTATTCTACAACTATGTCAATTTGCACGTTAGAAACCTATCCTTTGGTCTCATGACAGCTTACCCATGTGTCCCCATGGACACCAAGTTTCAAGGCAATCCCATCATCTCCTGATTTTTGGGGAATTTTTGAAAATCGGGCACTCCAGTATGTCAGGGATTTAAAGTTGCAATTGCAGACAGCTCAATGGGGCCAGTTCCAAGGAAATCCCAACATGCCACGAGATAACCCTAAATCTTCTTGCACATTTGAAAAAGGGATTATTGAACTTGATAAAGTCTAAGTGAGCGCAGGAAAGACTTCTCCCCTGAGTCAAAGCAAGACACATACACCATCCCTGCAAGGCGGGAAGGGGAGAAGGGAGGGAAAGCAGGCAGGCAGCATGCATTGTAGTGCCGCAAGGATGGCTTGAGCACTAACGCATAGCAAACCAACCCGTAAGCGGGCACAAGGAGCAAGTGGGGCAAAGATGGCTGGTTGTTTCTTTCTAAGCCAGCAGTTACGCCTTGAGGGGCACAGAGGAGGACGACTGGGAGCAAGCGTGCCGGAGGGTGCTGGGCACGAACCGCAAAGCCCATCTCCCAGGCACCAGGCGGGCAGAGAGGCAGGCAGAGCAGGTGAGGAGTCAGTCCTGGCAGATGCCCCACCACAGCAGCACCCCGGGGGAGGCGGGCAGGCAGGCAGGCGGGCAGGCAGGCAGGCAGGCTGCGGGCATTTCTGGGGGCACAAGGAAGTGATGGCTGGTTTCTAAGCCAGCACTGCAGTTAGTCACGCATTGCAAACGCAAACCATCCCAGCGAGTCGGTCACCGAGGAGGACAGGCTAGCAGAGGGGCAGGCAGAGTGACATGTCATAGATCTAGTATTGGGGAGGAGTCAGTCCTGGCAGATGCCCCACCACAGTAGCACCCTGGGTGGGCATTGGAAAACGCCATCTTGTGGGTCAATACTTCCCCCACCCCATGTCCTGCAGGGTTGCCTGCCTAACCCTTGTGGGGATGGGAGATGGAGAGCTTAGAGTGGCAGTGCCAGCAGCAGCCTTCGGCTTTCCCCTGGAACCAGTCGCCTTGCCTGCCTCTTTCCCCAGCAAGATCGCCTGGTGCTGCCTATGAAGATGCATCTTCATGCTGCTGGTTCCATAATGCCCTGTCGATGAACCCCTGCTTAGGCTGAGTTTGCAGTGGTGACAGACAGCAAAGCGGGGATCCGCTCCCAACTCAAAGTGGTCCCACACGATGCTTGTCTTTCGTTTCCGTGGTGACACCACCAATTGCCCGCCTGAGCTCTCTGCCACAGAAACAGGGGTGTGGGATGAGACTGGGGAGAGAGCCTCGGCCTGCTGCTGCTGCTCCTCCTCCTCAGCCCCCACATCCTGGAGGCCCACCGCCTCCTCCTCCTCCCCCTCCACCTCGTCTAGGTCCATCAGCGGGCTCGTGGGCTGAAATGATAATGAAGGTGTTGGGGATACTCCTCCTCCTCTAATGCCACCTGCCTCTTGTAAAGGGGCACTTTTCCCATTCCCACCCTCAAAAAGAGAACGCCGGGCACAAGTTGCAGAAGAGAGTGGCTCTGCCTGCTGCTTGTCCTGCTTCTGTTTTGGAGCAGTCAGCCAAGGAGTTGCCCGTTTGAGTTTCACAGGAGGAGAGGCAGCCTGCTTACTGGTGCCAGCCTGAGCCTTGCTGCTTTCAGCACGCCTGCTCCCTCTTTTCATGATGACTAATAAAATATTAATACTACTAATAATATGTATAAGGTACTACTAAGAATATGTATAAGAAGAATATAATATGTTTAAATGTAGGGAAATGGGACAAGAAGTGTGTATGCTGTATAAGAAGAATAAAATATTATACTAATAATAATATGTATGAGAATATACTAATATATATATACTACTAAGAATATCTAAAAGAATATAATAATATGTTTAAGAATATTACTAATAAATGTAGGGAAATGGGACAAGAAGTGTGTGTATGCTTTCCCCAAAATGCTCAATCTGTGGCTGCCTGTTGCATTTCACAAAAGCAGCACACTCAGTCCAAGTTACACAGAGAAGAAAAAGAGAATAATTTTTTTTTTGGTATTTTTTGGTATATAGAAGATAGAAGGAAACACAATCAGGATTTAAGAGAGGGGAGGGAGGAAAAGAACCAACCAAACATTACTACTACTATGTATAAGAAGAATAAAATATTAATACTACTAATAATATGTATGAGAATACTACTAAGACTATGTAAAAGAATATAATAAAATATGTTTAAGAATATTACTAATAAATGTAGGGAAATGGGACAAGAAGTGTGTGTATGCTTTCAAAAGAAAGCTTTCACAAAAGCAGAACAGTCGGGGGGGGGGGCAACCAACCCAACCCACCAAACACACACTCCAAAATTTAAAAAATAAAGTTTATATTAAATCAAAGTAAGGGAAAAACACAGGGCAAACTAAGCTATAAGTCAGAAAGAAGCAAACAAACACACACACACGCGCCAAACTAAATCTATCCTAATCTATCTCCAAAGTCCAAAGCAGGAGCACTAACTAACTAAGTGTTCCCTCCACGAACGCCAACCCACAAAGAGACACAAAACAGAAAGTTCTCAGGGTGGGTCTGCCTTAGTCCCCCCTCCAACGCTGGGATTGGAGGATGATGCTTTCTGAGGAGATCAGTTCTCATCAGGATTGGGAGTTGAATGTGCCTGTCATCGCTTCCCCCCCCCAAAAAAAACCCCCAAACCCCGATTTTTTAAAAAATATTGCACGTGAACCACAGGACGCAGAAAGTTGAGAGTAGTCTCAAAATGACCCCCATCCACGACTCTCTGTGCACAAGAATTTTCAGAACGATAGCTTAACCCCCCCCAGTTATCCCCGATTCTTTTCCGCAATGCAATCCTATGGGCGAAAAGCCGAAAATGCCGTTTGAGCCGCGCGGTTGACCCGATTTTCAAAAAAATATAGCACGTGACCCGCACGACGCAGAGAGGTGAGAGTGGTCTCAAAATGACCCCCATCCACGACTCTCTGAGCACAAGAATTTCCAGAACGATAGCTTCAAAAAGAACGTAGTTATGCGCGATTATTTGCCGCAATGCAATCCTATGGCGAAATGTTTTCAAGATGGCGACCGGAGCGCTCCGCCTGAACTAGGAGCTCCGAAAAATGGGCGCTTCTCTTCGCCTTGCTTCTAGGGGTCCGCGGTCCGCTCCTACTCCGCTTCTGGGTAAGGCGGAGCAGGCCAATCCGCTACTGCTTCTACGCTCCTAATCGGAGCGGATCACACCCCTAATTGCTATCACGGCTAGGAGCCATTGTCATACTGTATTACGTTTTTGTCATGAGTTGTGCTTTTATTGATAAGCCACCTCAAGCTTAATTTTATCATAGAAGTGCCAGTTATAAATATAAATTTCAAAATAATAATAAAAAGTAGAATAAAGTTGCTTTCCTCTGAATTAGAACTGAAACAAGCAGACCAAGCATTTCAGTTTTCCCTTTCGAATGATGAATGTGAAATTCAAATGTGTATTTCCATGTGACATTTGGCTTCAAAATACAAGTGGTTCAGACCTGGGCAGGATCTATACATTACTGATTTAAAGCACTTTATAACAGTTTTGACAACTGTTGGGGCCTGGGACACACTCCATATACAGTTGTCAAAACTGTTATAAAGCGCTTTAAAGCAGTAGTGTAGATCCGGCCTGGTTGGTTTCCCTTGATAGTTTTGATTTGGGCAGCCATGAAATAAGAAATGTTGTGAGATGTCATATACCATTGCATTTTATCTATAAAATACTCTTAAATTCTAAATACTACCATGTGTCAGTTGTCCAATACAGACAACTCCTTTGAAGTCCCAGGTTCTAAATAGTATTATATTTACTAAGACATTGGAATAGAATGGCAACAAAAAAGCAGACCCCCCCTTTTATGCCTTAAATATTCCTTGCCTGCTATGGACTCTTTTTCTCCATCACAGCCATGCAAGGAACCCTGTCTAATAGGACACCAGCTGGCATGTCTTGGGCAGAAGGAGGCATTTGCAGGAGGAAAGATGCTGCACATGTACATGGCACATGTGCAACGTGAAGCATGGTGGGGCGTGCCCTATAAAGGCAGGTCCCACCATTTACTTGGCCTCTTTCACTTTCTGGATCCCTCCCTCTCTCCCTATAGCCAGTATGGGATTAGCCAATCACTTCCTTTGGAAGTGCCAAGTAGGAATTTTATCTGCTGTGGATTGGCTTTTCTGTACAGGTTTTTCACCTATTTCATACTGGAATTGTTGTTTTTTTAAAGGAAGGTGTGTAAATAAGTCACTTGGAATGGCCAGGGTCATGCGGGAATTTTAGGATATTAGAATAGGTTTGGTTAGGGTAACCATATGGAAAGGAGGACAGGGCCCCTGTATCTTTAACAGTTGTATAAGAAAAGGGAATTTCAGCAGGTGTCATTTGTATGCATGCAGCACCTGGTGAAATTCCCTTTTCATTGCAACAATTAAAGCCCTGCCCCCTTGACCAGTTACAAAAGAGGGCAGGGCTCCTGCAGGTTTAGTTGCTGCAATGAAACGGAAATTCCACCTCGTGCTGCATGCATCCAAATGACACCTGCTGAAATTCCCTTTTCAATACAATGGTTAAAGATACAGGAGCCCTGTCCTCCTTTCCATAGGGTCACCCTAGGTTTGGTGAGCACTCAGTGGTACCTTTGTGGCGATTGGCAAGTCTGGAGGCCTGCTCCTCGGGGGCTGTGTGGCTCTCGTGTCAAGATATGGCTTGCCTTTAGCGACCCTCCCGTCTCACCTACTCGGAGCTGTGTGGCACCGGGCAGGGGTGACATAGGGTGGTCTCTCCCACCCCCACTTATATAAGTGTAGCTTAAGAAAGTGCCTGGGGGTACCCGACCCCTGACTTTGGCAGAGTGGCTGCTCATCCATAAGACAAGCTAGTGGCCACACTTTCACATGGAGATCCAGGGTAGGGTGAATGGCCAAAGATGATGATGATGATGATGATGATGATGATGATGATGATGATGATGATTGCATTTATATCCTGCCTTTTCCCTCCAAGGAACCCAAGGCGGCATACATAATCCTCCTTGTCTCCATGTTATCCTCACAACAACAACCCTGTGAGGTAGGTTGGGCTCAGAGTATGTGACTGGCCCAAAGTCACCCAGGCCATAGCTAGACCTAAGGTTTATCCCTGGATCGTCCAGGGGTCAAACCTGTTCATCTAGGTGACACACAGGGGATCCAGTGCTCAAGCAGGGGCGAACCCTGGATGATCCCAGGATAAACCTTAGGTCTAGCTGTGGCCTCAGTGGGTTTCCATGGCCAAGTGAGGACTAAAACCCGGATCTCCTGATTCCCAGTCCAACACTCTAGCTACTGCACCACACTGGCCCTAGTTTATCGCTAGCTCTGGTGTCTGTGCCTTGGGTGCCTGCACACTCTTCAATGTGCCTCCAAGATCTTTCTGCCTTGAAACAAGTTTGCTTTTCTTGTCGATCGCTCCCCAAGTCATTGCAATGTTGGGTTGCTTACCAAACATCCGATTAAATCCAACAAGAGCTGATGACTAAACGTTATTGTGGGAGATGTTGAAAAGCTTGGAGACGGATGTCAGTTTATATCCTTATCTCATCCTCTGCCCTCCACCTCCACCCCAGACTCTATAGGATGCTTCAGGACAGTTCTGTTTTTACAATCCCCATGGTCAGTACTCCAGGCTAGTCCTGTTCTTTCAGACACCGAAGGTTCTTCCTCTGACTTTTTCCTCTGGAGGCTAATCTGATGGGAACTTCAGGTTATCCACATTCTCTTTTTACTCTTCAAAGTTTGGCATGCCTCATGGTTCGGGGGAAGACCTTTCCTCATTGTCTGTGGCATCTTCCTCTAGGTCCTAGACCTATGAATGGACCTTCCAGTATAACTGGAAGAAACTTTGACATTCTCTGTACACATCCCTGTCTTCCCTGTCAAAATATCAGTGTCTCCTCAGAATATTTATTGATTTGGTTTGATTTTTACCCTGTCTACCAAGATGTGGCACTTAAGGCAGCTTACAACCATAGATAAATAAACACATGATCAAAACAGTCATAAAACAAATGTAGTAAAAGTCAATTACTGTAGGGCCTTCTCTGCTGTGGCACCCCGGCTGTGGAATGAGCTCCCTAAGGAGGTTTGCTTGGCACCTGCATTATATGCTTTTAGATGCCAGGTGAAGATCTGTTTATTCTCCCAGCATTTTAACAGTCTATAAATAAATTTTAACTTGGTGTTTTAAATTTGTAATTTTGCATTGCTGCTGTTTTTATCTGGTTGAGCTTTTATATTGTATTTTATATTATGGTTTTGTACTGTTGTTTTATACTTTGAATGTTTTTAATTTTTGTGAACCGCCCAGAGAGCTCCAGCTATTGGGCAGTATAGAAACGTAATAAATAAATAAATAAATAAATACACACAACAATAACAGAACCCACCCACCCCAGCACCCAACTCAACAGGCCAGCTTACATGCCAAAGGCCTGCTTAAATAAAAACCTGTTTGCCTGCTTGTGGAAGCACAGCAGAGAGGAAGCCTACCAAGCTTCCTTTGCCAGGGAGTTCCAGAGCCTGGGGCAGCCAGCAAGAAGGCCCTTTCTCACATCACCACCAAACATGCCTCTCAAGTTGATAATACTGAAAGAAAGGCCTCTCCTGAAGATGTTAAGACTCGGGCAAGTCCTGAAGATGTTATGACCTGGGAAGTCTTGAAGATCTCAAGACCTGGGCAGGTGTGTTTGGGAGGAGGGAATGTGCATGACTTCTTTTTTTATTCAGTCCACATCCAGCGCTGATGTATTCTTGGCAGCACCTTCCACTGTCCATTGTAGGTAGCATAATAATGCCTCAGGATTTCTTAGAGTGGAGAGAATGACCAAAGTGACCTGCTTTCTTCAGAGCTTAAAACATCAAATATCTGTCCTGACCCTTTCTGAAAGGGTGCAGAACTGTTCACATGGGGTGGGTATCAGAGGAAGAGGAAAGATGTCCCTATTGCTGATGCAGTTGCGATAACACTCCTTCATCCCAATCCAACAAAAAAAGTTGACTACTTGTGGCAAGATACATATTTTCAGATATGTAGGTTCTGTCTTTACCCTCCATTCGATTGAAGGCCAGTGAGAAGACTTCTTTTTAACTCAGTGATATCATCAAATGGGAAATTCGGATGGGATAAGTCTGTGTAAGCCTGTGTGCACCAGTTGCTGGGGAACATGGGTGGGAGGGTGCTGTTGCACCATGTCCTGCTCGTTGGTCCCTAGCCGATGGCTGGTTGGCCACTGTGTGAACACAGTGCTGGACTAGATGGACCCTTGGTCTGATCCAGCATCAGGGCACTTCTCATGTTCTTATGATATATAAAATTGTGATGCCGTCAGGTCTATTATTAACGTCCCCTTTGGCTGGAAAATACGTCCTTTCAGACAAAAAAAGGTAATAGTGTCAGTGTAGCTGCAGAACCCAAAGCAAGGGATGAGGATAGATGCAAAAAAGTACAGGAAAAAAGTAGAAGGCGGGAGGTTTTCACTGGAGAAAAGAAAAAGTGAGGTCAGGTCTGAAAGGCTTGGGGCTATTTATGAGCAGAGCCTTGTTTATTGACTTACTTCTTTCCTTCTTTATAATATTTATATACCACTTCTCATTGGAAACAAATCAGCTGAAAGTGAAACAAAAACCTGAAAGTTATTTGGGCTTGGATAATAAGAACGTTATTTTTGACCCACGTCTGAAAACACTGGAACGCCATTAATTGGATGTCATTCCTAATGGATTTCTAATTTCTCGTATAAAGAATCTTCCGACTCAAGTTTTCTAATTCTCGCATATTGGATGTCTGTATCATAGAAGTTCCAGTGCTTATAAAATTGGGGGAAACGCCCTCAGCCTGGCTTCTTTTCAGTGTACCTCCTCTTGGAAATGCAGTTTTGGGAGGAAACACAGTGGTAGTTTAAGGAGGGGGGAAATGAAAGCAGATTAAAGCTAGTTATTATAACATTTAGGAACTGATACTCTCACCAGACATGTGTATATATAATAAAGACCCGTGTTGAATCTGACTTGCTGCAATTATCTGGTTGATCCACTTATCAGCTTATATTAAAGCACATTAGTACACTGTGGGCTCCTTATCTGAAATACACTTATTATTGTTCCCAATGATGTGTGAAATTAGCCCCTGTCAGATATTCTCTTCAGTATTTATGTATTGTTGTGGGATGAGGTGGGGGAGAGAAAGATCAAAATATTGGCAGCTTTAAAACCATAACTTAGAATCATAGAATAGCAGAGTTGGAAGGGGCCTACAAGGCCATCGAGTCCAACCCCCTGCTCAATGCAGGAATCCACCCTAAAGCATCCCTGACAGATGGTTGTCCAGCTGCCTCTTGAAGGCCTCTAGTGTGGGAGAGCCCACAACCTCCCTAGGTAACTGGTTCCATTGTTGTATTGCTCTAACAGTCAGGAAGTTTTTCCTGATGTCCAGCTGGAATCTGGCTTCCTTTAACTTGAGCCCGTTATTCCGTGTCCTGCACTCTGGGAGGATCGAGAAGAGGTCCTGGCCCTCCTCTGTGGGACAACCTTTTAAGTATTTGAAGAGTGCTATCATGTCTCCCCTCAATCTTCTCTTCTCCAGGCTAAACATGCCCAGTTCTTTCAGTGTCTCTTCATAGGGCTTTGTTTCCAGACCCCTGATTATCCTGGTTGCCCTCCTCTGAACACGCTCCAGCTTGTCTGCATCCTTCTTGAATTGTGGAGCCCAGAACTGGACGCAATACTCTAGATGAGGCCTAACCAGGGCCGAATAGAGAGGAACCAGTACCTCACATGATTTGGAAGCTATACTTCTGTTAATGCAGCCCAAAATATCATTTGCCTTTCTTGCAGCCATATCACACTGTTGGCTCATATTCAGCTTGTGATCTACAAGACGAGGCACCCAGTTCTCTCATTCTTCTCTTTGAATAGTGGGTGCAGGCTTATGTTCTGCATTGGTAGCATGGATTCAAAGCTCCAAAGATCCATCCCCATGGCCTCACATAAGAGAGGGCACCATTTTGGGGCACTTTCTTAACACAACTGCTTGATGCAAATGATTTCTATGCTCTTGTTCATAGGCAAGAATACGACATACTACAGCAAATGCATTTGGTCCAGGCGGATCCTTATGTTGGCAAAACTGTGCCATAGAATGATAAAGGAAGTATTAGCAGGGTTAGGGGAACCTCTAAGTTTGCAGAAGTACAATAAAACAGGTTATGTTTAAAAACATAAAAAGCATAAAAACACAGTATCCTTCTAAAAAACCCAGCTATTCTGGAGTCCATTAAAAACAAACAAACTCAGCATATGTTGTTAAATGCTGTTAAATGCCTGGGAGAAGAGAAAGGTCTTAACCTGGTGCCAGAAAGATAACAATGTTGGTGCCAGGCAAGCCTCGTTCGGGAGATTGTTCCACAGTTGAGGGGCCACCACAGAGGAGGCCCACTCTCTTGTTGCCATCCTCCGAGCTTCCCTCAGAGTAGGCACCTGGAGGAGGACCTTCGATGTTGAACATAGTGTTCAGGTAGGTTCATGTCAGGAGAGGCATTCCATCAGGTATTGTGGTTCCAAGCCGTGTATTCTCCCAGCATTTTAGCAGTCTATAAATAAATTTTAATTTGGTGTTTTAAATTTGTAATTTTGCATTGCTGCTGTTTTTATCTGGTTGAGCTTTTATACTATGGTTTTATACTGTTGTTTTATACTTTGAATGTTTTTAATTTTTGTGAACCGCCCAGAGAGCTCCAGCTATTGGGCGGTATAGATATGTAATAAATAAATAAATAAATAAACAAACAAACAAACAAACAAATAAATAATAAGGCTTTATAGGTCAAAACCAGCACCTTGAATTAGGCCCGGAAACATATAGGTAGCCAAAGCAGGTGACAGAATCAGTCTTATGTGTTCAAACATTCTGGTTCCAGATATCAATCTGGCTGCTGCATTTTGCACAAGCATTTGCATTTTACCTGCTGACCATTGGTTTAATTTGGGGACCTGAGGTCTAGTGTTTTCCAGAGGCAACACACCATTTATGATTTTGTCAACATCTGTGATGTCCCATCTCAGTTGTGACTGATGGAACGGCCCTGAGTGGAAGTGAGGCAGCTACTATGGAAGTGACCCCAGAGTCATTTTCTCTTTCTCTTTGTTTTTCCAGTTGCCTCAAGCTGATGAAGTTGAGTTGCACCTGAAGCAAGGTGATCTCCTTGTCTGCAAACGTCAGTCCCGGGCGGGAGGAAAGAATGGCAGCCACGTGAGCTAGTCTGGCTGAAGGCAATGTTGGTGGCATCAAATAGACAACAGGAAAGAAGAGATGAAAGTGGTGGGAAACCCCCCAGGAGAGATCAATAGAAGAGCAAGCAATGGATGGGAGAAATCAAAGGAACACAAATCAAGGCAGAGCACTTGTTCACCGGCTGTTCCTGGGTGGTTTATTATTAGCACCTTCTGTGATTTGCTCCAGATTGGCAGGTCAAGTGGTTCATCATCACATGTATGCTGTTCTTCATCTAGGGATGAAGAAACTTTCATTTGACTCCAGTGATGCCAATGGAACCCATTCATATAAATAGTTCTACTTTATATTAGCAAATGATTGCAATTCAAGATTACTTCCCCAATATGAGATACTTGTCAGAATTGCATTTCCTACCAGTCCTTTTCCAATCTTGTAAACTAAAGCAAGATTGATTTATTGATGTCAGAACTGTCATATAGACACTATGTCCTAACCACTTGATCATATATTAAGAATGCTGCCTATGTGGGTCTTTGAGGTTGACACTCACAGACAGAAGATGTTCGTTAGAAGGTGGACAAAGTTAAAACAGGACAGATATGTGAAGTGACTGTATTAGTGAATTTATATTCTGCAGTCTAAGTACGTCTGTTGCCTCAGTGATATATCTTTTTTTTATGTCTTTTCTGAAAACATGGAATGTGTTGTTTCCTAAGAAAAATATCCACAAATCCATCATTTGGAGCGGGGAAATCAGCAACGAAAACCATTGCTTTCATGGTTTTGCATCTCCTTATTTATACATGGACAGTGTTGTAGGGGGGAAGTTCATACCGCCCTGCACTCTGTTTTTACACAGAGTTCAGACTACGTATCATGGCTAACCCTACTGCCCCTGTTTTCATAGAATCATAGAATAGCAGAGTTGGAAGGGGCCTACAAGGCCATCGAGTCCAACCCCCTAAAGCACCTAAAGGTGTTTTAGGTAATCAATCAGACTCAGATTTGGAACTAGAGGAGGCAGCACCAGACACCCTGTGCCAGTGTGGGAGAAAGCTCTCATGGGTGATTCACCAGCTGGAAGTCAGCCCTCTCCAGAGCTTATCTCTTCAAGGCCAAATCCTACACACTCAGTGGGAAGTGAGCTTTCTTCCAGAGGAGAGCGCCCCAACAAGCTAGCTGATGCTAGGGTATGCCGGAAGCTAAAACGCACGGAGCGGAAGGAAGGCGTGAGAAGGTCGGTCCAGCTAGAATTGCGTCAGAACCTGCCTCCTCACCAGGATCTCTGAAGTTACGGGTGTTTGGGGAATGGCTTCCTGTTCTCCTTGATAGGACAATTGCCTTGCTTAGTTTGCATAATTTTGCCTAGGGAGAAGTTTTCAAGAGATTAGATCCTCTTCAGGTGGAAGAGATGTTTGTTGCTTAATAAAAAGCTTTGTGGATTACCTAGAAGGCCTCATCATTTGCCTCCCATCAAAAGCAGGAGTTTTTAGAGAAAGACAACACTACGAAACAATGGTGCAGTGGAACTGTGAGCAGCATGCAGATATGCTAATAATAATAACAATAAAATCATGGCCTCAACCAGAAGCAATGGAAGTTCCAATGGAACCCATTCATAATTTGAAGAGCCAAACAATGTTTCTATGAAATCTATAGCTTGGGGCTGAGATAATGGATTTTGAAAACTGATTTTCCCCCTGTAGGTTTCCGCTATTCCTATTTATACATCAATAGTGCTGTAAAAAAGACAGACCCTCAGGTGTGATGTTAACACCTTTTTGTACTCCCTGAATCCCTGGCAGGTATAATTACTTTGACACAGAACATAGCACTGCAAGAAGTTCAGATAGCCAACTGTATAATGAAGCTAAAAAGAACAGAAAGAAAGACTAGCAAATTCACAGGAGAGAAACTAACATCTATCTTTCTATCTATGGTTGGTTTAGCACTAAGGCTAAACTGAAACCCATAGTTAAACAAGCACATATATTTTAAAAGGGAAAAGGATGTACAAGCATGCAATAAAATTGCATGGCATACACATGCAATTTACACGTTGCATTTGCAGACCCAAATAAATACAAATCCAACCTGTGTTGCTTTTTGAACCCTTAGCTACTGGATTTTGGGTTCATCTACACCAAGCAGGATATTCCACTATGAAAGCCGGTATGAAAGCAGTATATAAAAGGCAGAAGCAACACTAACTCTACTGCTTTATAGTGGTATTGAAGTGCACTGACAACTGTCAGGGTGCATTGACACATACCTTATACCATTTTCATAGTGCTATATCCTGCTTGATGTAGACGTGTCCTGGGCCCCAACAGTTGTCAGTGCACTTCAGTAACACTATAAAGCAGTAGTGTAGATCCTGCAGTGCACTTCAATACTGCTATAAAGCAGTAGTGTGGCTTCTGCCTTTTATATACCACTTTCATACCTCTTTCATAATAGAATATCCTGCTTGGTGAAGGTGAGCCCCCAGACTCCACATAATAGCGCAGTATATTGAATAAAACATTAGACCCAACCTGAGCATTTAGAATAAAATGCTGAAAATTGCAGGGAATGCTCCTTTGACATCATTGGTAAAGCTATTGGGTTGGATCAACTGCAGTGACAAAAGTGGACTTCACCACTGTCTTCTTCCCAAAGCTGATCTTATAGATCCCTGCAAATGCTACACAGAGAGTTAAGACCGAGACCCTCCTCAATGGAATGAAGTGGTGGTGGTGGTGTGTGGTGGAGAGGGGATCAACCAAAATTGGGCAGAGGGACCTTCCACAAGCAGACACCAACCCCCCCCCCATTTTGTGTGGAAGTTCCTTTCCTCTCACAAAAGACTGATCCTGGATCCAGTCAATTGTAAGATGACAAATAAGTAGCTTGGAGGAAAGCTGCCATGTTGGAAAATGGTGGAAGTGCATCTCCCCTATGAGGGAAGGTTACAACAGCTGGGTTTGTTTAGCTTGGAAAAAAGGAGGCTAAGGGGAGACATGATAGTGGTGTACAAAATGATGCATGGTGCGGAGAAGGTGGATAGGGAGACACTTTTCTCCCTCTCTCAAAATACTAGAACCCAGTGGGGTCATCCCATGAAGCTGATTGGTGGGAGATTCAGAACAGATAAAAGGAAGGACTTCTTCACACAGCACCTAGTTAAATTATGGAATTCACTACCACAAGATGTAGTGAAGGCAATTTCGATGGCTTTAAAAGGGGGTTGGATAAATTCCTGGAGGAGGAGGCTATCAATGGCTACTAGTCCTGATGGCTAGATGCAACCTCCAGTATCAGAGGCAGTAAGCCTGTGCACCAGTTGCTGGGGAACATGGGTGTGAGGGTGCTATTGCACCGTGTCCTGCTTCTGGGTCCCTGGTCTACAGCTGGTTGGCCCCTGTGTGAACAGAGTGCTGGACTAGATGGACTCCTGGTCTGATCCAGCATCAGGGCCCTTCTTATGTTCTTTAGTCTCCCAGTGTTCGAGCTTCATGGGGACATACGTAAATTTATTTATTTATTTATTTATTGCACTTATATACCACTCCCATAGCCAGGGCTCTCTGGGCGGTTTACAGAAATTCTAAAATTGAGGTAAAAACAAGTATACAAAATGTAAAACTCTAAAACACAGAACATACACACATAAAGCATTAAAAACTGATTAAAAACTAAACATGTGGGTAATTATGATGTGCTGCCATATGCCTGGGCAAAGAGGAAAGTCTTAACCTGGCGCCGAAAGGATAGCAGCATTGGCGCCAGGCGAGCCTCATCAGGGAGATCATTCCACAGTCTGGGGGCCACCACTGAAAAGGCCCTATCCCTTGTTGCCACACTCCGAGCCTCTCTCAGAGTAGGCACCCGGATGAGGGCCTTAGATGTTGAACGTAGTGACCGGGTATATTCATGTCGGGAGAGGCGTTCCATCAGGTATTGTGGTCCCAAGCCGTGTAAGGCTTTATAGGTCAAAACCAGCACCTTGAATTGGGCTCAGAAACATACAGGCAGCCCGTGCAAGCGGACCAGAGTAAAGAAGCAGAGATGAGGTGCCCAGAATTACAGGTGTATAATCCATAACAACGAAGGATTTTATCAGTGAGTTGATATCCTCAGAAAGAGGAATTTAGTGGTTATGATCACTGTACAATGTAAGGTTGCATTTCCAAGTTATCCATGTCATCCTTCTTTCGATTGCAAATGTTTAGAGGAGAGTACCGTTGCATCCATAAAGCAGTGTTATCCCTGCCCAAGAGGGAGGTAACAGCAGGCAAGAGAGCAAAGTGTTGCGGAAGGTAATGTAGGAGAACAGCTTGGGCTGGATCTACACCAAGCAGGATATTGCACTATGAAAGTGGAATTTTATTTATTTATTATTTCATTTATATCCCAGCTTTTTTCCTGCAAGGAACCCAAGGCAGAGTACATAATTCTCCTCCTCCTCTCCATTTTATCCTCACAACAACAACCCTGTGAGGTGGGTTGGGCTGAGAGTCTGTGACGGGCCCCAAAGTCACCCAATGTGTTTCCATGGCCGAGTGGGGACTAGAACCTGGATCTCCCGACTCCCAGTCCAACACTCTAGCCACTACACCACACTGGAAGCAGTATACAAAAGGCAGGAGCCACACTACTGCTTTGTAGTGGTATTGAAGTGCACTGACAACTGTTGGGCCCCATTGACACATACCATATACCACTTTCAAACCACTATGGCCATAGCTAGACCTAAGGTTTATCCCTGGATCGTCCAAGGGTCAAACCTGTTCATCTAGGTAACACACAAGGGATCCAGTGCTCAGACAGGGGCGAACCCTGGATGATCCCAGGATAAACCTTAGGTCTAGCTGTGGCCTATATCCTGCTTGGTGTGGCTCCTGCCACACTATACTACTTTCATAGTGCAATATCCTACTTAGTGTAGATTAGGCCTTTGTGTTCCCTCCTTTCTTTCATACTCTGACCCCGCCACCCTCACTGGTCCCAACCATGGATGGAAGAAATCCGTCTCTATTGGATCTATGTGGGTTTTACCTGCATTCAATCACAAGTCCATGGTGTCTAACTTCTGCATCAGTTTTCAAACGGTTGTTTTAAAGAACACATGAACATTTATATCCATTTTGTTTGCACACAATTTTGTCTAACATACACCTTTCCTACGCAATGTTCCCTAATATGCACATTTTTGTATGCAGTTTTTTGAGCCAAGAATCGCACTGCCAAATTCAGAAGTGTGTGTCATCTGAAGGAATTATATTCCAATCCATGAATGAGTCTGCAAAGCACAAATTAGAGCAGTACATTTAAAATTGCAGACCAAATGGAAAATCCACCCACCGCCCATCCTAACCTCTACTGCAACAAGCATTTATTATTCAGGTTTGCTTGTATTGGATGAGCCGGTGCACAGAGGCAAACTGTGAATCTTCCATGAAACCTTCCTAACATTTCAGCGCTCTCAATAGCATCCAAAGGGCTGCTGCCAAACACTGAAATGCACTTAGAAAGTACGGAGTTGTGCAAAAATAACACTCAAGTCGCAAGCGGAGCCACACACCAGTTGGATCAGTACGGAGTAGTATGTGGTGAATAACAGCTTTGTTTTGGATGTGTGATCTCAGATGGCTGTTTTACACATGCCAGGTGAAACCTTGAAGTAGATATAGAGTGGTGAGTGTGAATTCACCCTTAGGGTTCAAATTGCCATTGCATCCTTCAGTGTCTTTCAGCCCTGTCATTCATCTCCATTGGATTCTGTAAACTACATTGAACTAGTGTAATTTTGGGGCAGAGGAGATACTGCAAACTCATTGGTAACCAAAATGACAAACTGCACTGCTGAATCCTGTTTCCCTGGAAGTACGTTCAGGGAATACTCAAATGCTGAATATTTGGCTGGGCAACTTTGGAGGATCTAAGGGGATTTTTTTATTATTACATCCTGGATCCCACCAGGACCCCATCACTACCGCCACCACCACCGCTGCTGAATTCGCCACCATTTTTCTGCAATAATAATAATAATAATAATAATAATAATAATAATAATAATATCCATCCATGCATCCATCCATCCTGTGTGTGTGTGTGCGAGCGCACGCATGTGTGTATCTCTCTTTCTCTCATTTGAAAGCCTTTGAGACAGGCTGATATCCATAAGGAATGGGGGGGGGGAGGGCTGTCGGTTGGATATTTTAGGTGCCTGCTGTCATTTGCACTGTGCTCACTTTGAAAGGTGGTTGTGAGCAGAATGATAAAAGTCAGTGAATGATTCCAAGCAGGTACTGGACAGGTGACAAGCAGATTGATGAATGGGATCTGATGGGCACTTGATTGGGGGTACATATGTCTTTGAGCATGTATGGTAAATCCATAGATACGATTGTGGCGTTACACCCCACAAGTCAATTCCAAATATATGTCTACAGTTTGTAAGTCTGTGGTTTGTAGAATGTTGGCCTGAGTGGGCGGAGTTAGAATGTCTTGGGAGGGGGGAGGTGTGATATATAAGGGAAGGACTGAGGGGATTGTGAGTTCTGTTCTGTTCTGTTTCTGTTCTTTCCAGGGAGACTTGTTAGGTACTCTTAGGCCATAGCTAGACCTAAGGTTTATCCCTGGATTGTCCAGGAGTCAAACCTGTTCATCTAGGTGACACACAGGGGATCCAGTGCTCAGGCAGGGGCGAACCCTGGATGATCCCAGGATAAACCTTAGGTCTAGCTGTGGCCCCAGAGTCTGTAGTGCTCTCTGGGTTTATGGTAGTTAAGTTCTGGGAAATTTGAGAGTCAGTGTAGTGAGTGGTGTCTTTAGAGTGTGGTGTGCACGTAGTGGAAGTATATTAATCAATACTGATAATAAAGAAAGTTCAAGAGTGATTGTGTGAGAAAAAGGAAAGCGCGAATGTGAATGAGTGACAGGATTGTACGGAAGGTTTCAAAAAGGTTTTTAAATGTTGTTATTTGAAACAAAGGTTATGAACTTTTAAAAATAAATTTTGATTGTTTGTTTTAAAACTACCACAAAAATCCCACGTGTCTGTTTGGCGTTTATCATCTTAAGTTTACACATTCAGCACCCACTCTGACAATCATTCACCTAAGCAGATATAACTCACAGCGCATTAGTATATATATTAAAATCCATTCTCCATTTTAAACCCCTTTCTCCACATAGTTTGGAGGAAGGTGGGCTTTATCCCTTGCCTCAGGCGTACCAAGCGGTGGTGCTTGGCTTGAGCAGGGAGTAGCCTCGGCCGGGTCTGGTGTTCAGAGCCTGTATCGCCCCAAAAGAAGTGGTGGTAGTGGTAAGGTCTGTTGTTCAGAGCCTGTGTCGAGGCAACGATCAATACCTTCAATTGGCCCAATAATAAGTCATTGGAAAATGCTTTCTCAAAAGAGGCACCATGTTTGTTTGTTCGTTTGTTTTCTAGAAAGCAAAATGTGATTAATTTTTTTAATCTCCATTTTCTTTCCATTTTAAAAAATGGGCTGCCTTTATTGGTGGGATGCTCCCAAGTTGCATACAAAACAGTGATGCTGCTGCTGCTGTTGATCCTGATGCTGATAGCTATACAAAGCAATAGCATTCAATAAAGAACAGTCATTACAAATAAAACCAACAGTCCCAAAATCACAGCTCTCTATAATCACGGATATTTAAAGCAGGTCACAGACACATAAAACTACATCGATAAAACTTTAATAACTGTGTACATAAAATCAACCAATTAAGAAAAAGGTATGAAACCATCCAATAAACAATGCTACAATTAAAACTAATAAAGCAATATTAATCGTAGCATTGGACTAAAGCAACCTGAAAAGAAAAGCCCTCCTCCATACTGACCTGTTTGTTTATGCAGGTCATCTGCTAATTTTGCTTTCTCCTTCATTTTTTTTAAATTATTATTCTCAAGCTCTTTTTCTCCTGAACTTGGAGAAATTGGTGAATGTTGGTAAATTCTAACCAAAAACGAACTGAAACGAAATTCTTACCCATCTGCACTGGCCAAATTCAGTAGGTACAGCTATTCCCAGCATAGAGAGGACCATGTTGTATCTGCTTACCCTGTCACTGTTGAAGATAAGCTTGACAGAATCATAGAATCATAGAATCATAGAATAGCAGAGTTGGAAGGGGCCTACAAGGCCATCGAGTCCAACCCCCTGCTCAATGCAGGAATCCACCCTAAAGCATCCCTTACAAATGGTTGTCCAGCTGCCTCTTGAATGCCTCAAGTGTGGGAGAGCCCACAACCTCCCTAGGTAACTGATTCCACCGTCGCACTGCTCTAACAGTTAGAAAGTTTTTCCTGATGTCCAGCTGGAATCTGGCTTCCTTTAACTTGAGCCTGTTATTCCGTGTCCTGCACTCTGGGAGGATCGAGAAGAGATCCTAGCCCTCCTCTGTGTGACAACCTTTTAAGTATTTGAAGAGTGCTATCATGTCTCTCCTCAATCTTCTCTTCTCCAGGCTAAACATGCCCAGTTCTTTCAGTCTGTCTTCATAGGGCTTTGTTTCTAGACCTCTGATCATCCTGGTTGCCCTCCTCTGAACACGCTCCAGCTTGTCTGCGTCCTTCTTGAATTGTGGAGCCCAGAACTGGACACAATACTCTAGATGAGGCCTAACCAGGGCCGAATAGAGAGGAACCAGTACCTCATGTGATTTGGAAGCTATACTTCTATTAATGCAGCCCAAAATAGCATTTGCCTTTCTTGCAGCCATATCGCACTAGGCCATAGCTAGACTGGGCGAAATCCCTGGATCTCACCCTCTCCTTTGGCCCCGGTTTTTCCACGGTCTCGGGCTGAGCCTGAGACCATGGAACGTGTGGCTGGGTGCTGCGGGTTGACCCGGCTCTGTGTGATTCCTTGTGAGGAGCCGGGAGCCGCGCACGGGGCACAGCGCTCCTCAGGAGCACTTCACCCATTGTGGGTAGGGTGGGGGAAGCAGGGAAACTAATTTAAATTAAAAAAACCCACTTACCTTTAGCGCACGAGCGTTCGTGCGCTGCTGCCCCTTTAATTTTTTTTTTAAATGGCAGGCGTGACGCCTCTCCTTCTGAGGTCATCACATGTCGCATGTAAACAGAGGAGGGATCTCGTGATAAACACATCCCGGGATCTTCCCTCCTCTGTTGTGGGCTAAAGAGTAGGTCTAGCTAAGGCCATAAAGAAAGAACTGGCAACCTTAATAAAGCATGAACAAGGTTGAATACACTGAGAGCCATATCCATACGTTGAAAAAACTTTGGGCCCGGAAGAATAGATCTCTCAGTTTCACTTTCTCCACATTTTTTTTAACTGCAAGGATCCCCCCTACCCCCTAAATATGGAAAACTTTGTGAATTTGGGTAGATGTTTACCAAAACTGAAATAAATGCCCAACTAAGGCTTTATAGTTAGCCAGTGAGAGAAAAATTTAATTGATAATGACATTTTCTTTGGCCATAGCTAGACCTAAGGTTTATCCCTGGAACACCCAGGGGTCAAACCTGTTCATCTAGGTGACACACAGGGGATCCAGTGCTCAGGCAGGGGCGAACCCTGGATGATCCCAGGATAAACCTTAGGTCTAGCTGTGGCCTTTGAGAACATAAGAAGAGCCCTGCTGGATCAGACCAAGGGTCCATCTAATCCAGCATTTTGTTCATGCAGTGGCCACCCACCTACCCAAAGGAAAACCAAAAGCAGGACATCAATGCAACAGCACCCTTCCATCCATGTTCCCCAGCAATTGGTGCACACAGGCTTACTGCCTCTGATACTATAGGTAGTATAGACATAGACCCATCAGGACTAGTAGCCATTGATAGCCTTTTCCTCAAGGAATTTGTCTAACTCTGTTTTAAGTCATCCAAATTGGTGGCCATCACCACATCTTGGGGAAGAATCTTGAAAATTTTGGTTCTGGGATGTCTATGATAGGATCTGAAAAGAATAAAAGAAAGATGGCCTTACATCCCAACAATGAGTAATGCCTTTTGTTTGTGGCACTGTGACATTGTAAGAGACCTATTAACTGATTAATTGGTTATAAAGCAGATGACTGATCAATTAAAAATTCATGCCTTCAATCTTGTGTAAACGGGGCCTTTGCAGCCACCGTTTATGAAATTTGGGAAATACACAATTTCAGGAGCCCCCAATTGTTGTGCAGAATGGAGGTTCTGGACAAGGGTGGACAACCTCTCAGCTTCATCAAGAGTTTGCCGGTGCTGCAAAACAGTGGGGGCAGGCAGCGGCTGCAGCTTGGTGGATGTTCGATGGAGCCAGACACTGTCCAACCCTGGTGGTAGGAGCAAGGTGTGGAGAAATTGTAGGCATAGATGAAAGTGTCCTCAGTCCAAACAGGGTTGAAAGCTCACCAACGGTCTAGCATGTTCTTGTGTGCCCCCTCCAAATATGTACCAGATCTCTCTGCCTAGGCGTTTCAAATAAATAGTATCCAGACACTAGGGATTTTACAATATTTAAGAGAGCAAATTCATAGTTTGGGGGTAAGGGGTGCGGAAATAGTACAGAGGAACATTCACAACCTGTTATGTTGTGTTTATTACCTCAGTTATGTCGTATTCCTTTAAGGAATACATAATTTATTTATTTAAAACATTTATATCCCACCCTATATCAATAAGATCTCAGGGCAGTGAGAAGTCAGCAGGCATTCATATTCTCTGTTAGTTTATTTATTTATTTAAAATTTCTCCAGAAATCTTGACAACAGATCATTTCAATTCATCCCACCACCATGTCCTGAAAAAGGGGTGTGTATCTGTGTATCTGTGTGCAAATAGATTTTATGTAACTTCGTTTGATAGAGTAACAGCAATGGTTATTCTGTCCCATTGCATGAGTGCTGTAACAAACATTGACATTTTCAGAAGATAAGCAGCTCTTCAGAGGTTTTCTATGCAAAGATGTGATCACATAATAGCCTGGGTTGTTATGGCTCCATTCCCGTTCCAGGGAGAGTGAATAACCATAGAAATATCACAACTGGAAATGACTTTATTGCACATTGAAGTTGATTGGGCTGTCAGTCAAATGTTGACATCTTACTCAATTCATGTCCTTTTTCACTTTAGAGGTGCTGTACTCTCTTATTACCAGATGAGGCATTTTTCCCCAGCACTGCCTAACTAATTCACAGAATGGGCTAAACTTCCCAGCCTTAAAGGACACAGCCACATCCTATGGCCAGCCAGACGGACAGCTCTACCCACCCCTTTCATTCAGAGGAGTAAGGCATGAGCTAGGAATCTTGGAGAAATCTGTCAGGGGGATGAAACTCACAGAGGTTTAATCAGTTTGGCCCCGTGGATTTTGTTTTGCTTTCCCACAAGCTGGCCAAACTTGATTTGCCTTGAGTGAGGCCAGTTCGCACATTTCTGTGTTTTTTTTTTAATTATTATTATTATTTGTGTAAAGCGATTTGCGTAAGTGACGACTGCAATTTTCGCAAATTACAGCTGCAGTTTGAGCAAATTGTGCAAATTAGAGCCATGCCTTCCACAAACTGCGGCTATAATTTGTGTAATTTGCACGCAAATGGCTTCTTTATGCTCACAAAATTCTAGATTTTCGTAGACAAAGTTTTGGTCAAATTATATGTTCTTCAAATCATGCATTGCAGAGCTATGTGTGATAGACTTATTTATCTCGGTGTAAGCAGGCATGGCTCTGATTTGGATCAGGACCATGGCGCTGCAAGAGTGGGCATTTAAGTTTTTTCACTCCATTTTTGTCCCAAAACTCCATCCCCCTCCAGAGTGAGGAGGGGCATTAATTTTTTTTAAAAAAACAAGTCTCCATTGGCTTTAGCTAGACTGGATTTTATCCCTGGGATCGTCCCTGTGAGTCATAGAATCATAGAATAGAAGAGTTGGAAGGGGCCTACAAGGCCATCTAGTCCAACCCCCTGCTCAATGCAGGAATCCACCCTAAAGCATCCCTGACAGATGGTTGTCCAGCTGCCTCTTGAATGCCTCTAGTGTGGGAGAGCCCACAACCTCCCTAGGTAACATGATGCTCAGGGGATCACGGGATCAGGGAGGGATAATCCCTCCCTTGCCCTGGGATCTCACTCTCCCCTTTAGCCCCAGTGTTTCCACAGTCGCAGGCGTGTGCCCGGGTACTGCGGGTTGACCTGGCTCTGCATGATTCCTCGTGAGGAGCGAGGAGCTGCGCCCATTGGAAGTAGGGTGGGGGGAGCAAGGAAAGTAATTTAAATTAAAAAATTATTTACCTTTTGTGCATGAGTGCTCGTGCACTGCTGGACCTTTAATAATAAAAAAATGGTGGGTGCAACACCTCTCCTTCTGAGTTCGTCACGCGTTGCGTGTAAACAGAGGAGGGATCTCGCATTAAACACAATGTGAGATCTTCCCTCCTCTGTCGCGGGCTAACAGGTAGGTCTAGCTAAGGCCATTGATTCCAATCCCCTATCCTGGAACACCATGATCCCTGTCTTAACGGGGGCGGGGGAAGCTATGCATGTTTACCCTGGGGTATGCATGATTTGAAAAAACATGTACTTTGGCCCTCTGACTTGACTCACCAAAAGTCTGGGAAGGTGAAGAATAGGGTACATTTGAAGAAAGGAAAAGAAACCTTCGCCACAGCAAATTTCTCACTTGGCCCTGGCTTTGTAGCCTTTTCTGCAAGAGGATCAATTCTTTAGCCAAGGCGCGAGAGGAAAGCCACGTGCAGAAAGCCACCGCTGCTGAGCTTCTCTGTAACGCTTTAACCTGATACACCAAACCTGAGAATTGTGCGCCCTGACAATAGCTGTAATATTTTCAACTCCGGTAGAGGATGCAGCGATGTTGATTATTTCCTCTTGTAATATATTAAAGCATTTAAAGAGACAATAAACCAGAGTCTTCTGGGAACTGGAGAGGTCCTCGATAGCTTATTTTCATTGTAGCTGGTCAACTCTTCAGGGTGACGGTGTAAATATCTTATACAATGTTCAGTATCAACTCCAGAGACAGCATGTATGATTAATGAGTGCTTGTGGCATGATGACATTTCTATGCCTCTTAGACAGAAGATATAACTCCTTTTTCTCCCCACTTTTTTTCTTTTATCAGCCCAGAAGCAAGAATGGGGAAGAGAAATGAACCACAGTCACAATGTATAACAGAGATTTCTTTTCTTCTAATTCACTGGCTTGCAGAGTAAATTCCAGTATTTCACACCAACTATACCAAACATTAATTTGCCCTCTCTTTTTTCTTTAATATTTACATTTCATTGTGTAATTTGATCAAGACTTACACGAGGGAGAAAAACAGCACTGTGACATTTGGGGGGACTGTTTGTGTAACCTTTAGGATTTTCTATGCAATAGGGTTGCTGATAATTACAAAAGTTGAGGGGAGAGTGATGAGAGAACATTTTCTTTCTAGAACTTTCTAGAACTTTCTAGAAAGGATGTGTGAGAGGGTTTTCATTTCATTTCATTTCATTTCATTTCATTACTTCTTACCTATCTATATAACCGAAGTGCTCTGAGAAGTTTAAGAAGATTAAAATCTTAAAAATTCATTATAAAAACTGTTTACATACAAATACATAAATGGACCACACATATCTAAAAATAATTTTAAACAAACAACAATAAAACGAAGCCAGGACCTGATTAAAACCTCATTATATGCTGCCAAATTCTTGAGAGAAGGGGAAGGTCTTAACTTGGCACTGAAAAGATAACAATGTTGGTGCCAAATGGCCCTCATCAGGGAGAGCATTGCAGGGGTGGGGACACTACCAAGAAGGTCCTGTCCCTGGTTGTCACTTTGCTAGCTTCTCTCGGAGGAGGCACCTGGATCAGGGCTTTAGACAATAAGTGTAGTGTATGGGTCTGAGCTGGCGGTGACCAAACAAGAAAGGGATCTCGGGACTGTGGCGAACAGCTTGATGAAAATGTCCACCCAGTGTGCAGCTGCTGTAAAGAAGGCAAACTCCATGTTAGGCATTATAAGAAAAGGAATTGAGAATAAAACAGCCAGTATCATACTGCCCTTATACAAATCTATGGCCACAGCTAGACCTAAGGTTTATCCTGGGAACATCCAGGGTTCGCCCCTGCCTGAGCACTGGATCCCCTGTGTGTCACCTAGATGAACAGGTTTGACCCCTGGACGATCCAGGGATAAACCTTAGGTCTAGCTATGGCCTGAGTTGAAACCACACTTAGAATACTGTGTAAAGTTCTGGTCACCACACTTAAAAAAGGATATTATAGAGCTGGGGAAAAAAAGTGCAGAAAAGAGCAACTAAAATGATTAAGGGGCTGGAGCATCTCCCCTACGAGGGAAGGTTATGTCAACTGGGATTGTTTAGCTTGGAGAAGAGGAGGCTAAGGGGAAACATGATAGAGGTGTATAAAATTATGAATGGTGTGGAGAATGTGGATAGGGAGACATTTTTCTCCCTCTCTCAAAATACTAGAACTAGGGGTCATCCCATGAAGCTGATCGGTGGGAGATCCAGGACAAATAAGAGGAAGTACTTCTTCACAGGGTGCATAGTTAATTTATGGAACACACTACCACAAGATGTGGTGATGGCCACCAATTTGGATGGCTTTAAAAGGGGGTGGATAAATTCCTGGAGGTGAAGGCTATCAATAGCTACTAGCCCTGATGGTTGTGTGCTACCTCCAGTATTTGACGCAGTAAGCCTGTGTGCACCAGTTGCTGGGGAACATGGGTGGGAGGGTGCTGTTGCAACATGCCCTGCCTTGTGGGTCCCTGGCCTATGGCTGGTTGGCCACTGTGTGAACAAAGTTCTGGACTAAATGGACCCTTGGTCTGATCCAACATGGCACTTCTTATGTTCTTATGGGTAGTTTCATGCCAGAGAGGTGCTCCATGGGGTATTGCAGTCCTGAGTAGGGATGGATGGACTCACCCATGTCCATTTCCATTGGATGCCCACCAAGCCACTGCCACTGCCCACCACCACTTGCGATGCTGCTCAAGCTTCTTCATGGCCTGGTGAGGGCCTGACAGAGTGCTCACGCTTTTAATCTTGCATAAACGGGGCCTTTATGGCTGCCATTTATGCACCTTGGGAAATACACAATTTGTGGAGCTGCTATTGTTGAACAAAATGGAGACTGCAGATGAGGGAGGACGGCTGCTGGGCAGTTGCTGAGCCGTGGGGCGCTCGAAGAGTGGGCCCGTGAACATGCAGGAGCTATACTAGAGTGACCAGATTTAAAAGAGGGCAGGGCTCCTGCAGCTTTAACTGTTGTGATGAAGAGGGAATTTCACCAGGTTCCCCATATATACAAATGACACCTGCTGAAAATCCTTTTTCTATGCAACTGTTACAGGAGTCCTCCTTTTCATAGGGTCACCCTACGTATAGGCCCCTTCCAACTCTACTATTCTAGGATTCTATGTCCCCTTTCTCATCATTGCTACCATTGGCTTCCTTGTGAGCAAGGAGGCATCATCATCTACTGTTCCTCCTTCTTACCACCTTCACTGTTGTGGCCTCAGTGAGAGGCAGGTGAACAATCAGGCTGCAATGGGGAAGAGGAGGACTGGTGTAACGTTACACGTATACTAGGCCCGTTGCATAAGCCCTTCTCCGGCCAAGCACCACCACTTGAAAACCCGAGGGAGGGTTAAATAAAACCTTTCCCCTAGCTATGAAGGAATCTGCTTTTAAATGTACTGTGGGTATATTCCGGTGAGGGTGTTTGATAACTGTGAGGCAGGTAAATAATGCCAAGTGACATGTGGTAATTGATAGCTAACAAAATAATAATAAGTTCATTGTTATGTTAAAAGCTTCAAATGAAAATATAATGCTTCCAATCCTGCCTAATCCAAACCTCCTACACACCAACCACCTCTCTCTCTCTCCCCACCAATCCTAAATCCCTAGCAATTAATCTCCTCTCACTCCACAAACAATTCCAACCTTCACTCCTAACAACTACCAACCCAACCCAACCAACCCAACCCAACCCAACACTACCTCCTTAACTCCCTCAGTCACTCTTTATACATACTCCTTCCCCAACCCTACCTATTATGTCACAAACCACAGCCACTCAGTTCTAACATTCCATACTCACCAGACATACTAAATCAGATGCATATAGGATACTCAATTGTGGGGTAACACCACAATCGGCTCCTGTCATTGGCTCCCTGTTGGTTTATGTGCCCTCAGCAAGGGCCTGACCATGTCGACTCTTGACACTGGGTGCAGCAGAGACATTCCACATGTGGGAGATCTGTATGGGAAGTGGCAGTGTACATTAGAGTTGCCCCATTGGTATACCAAACTGCATTTTCAGCAGCCTCCAGGTAGGGGACAGTCAAGTACAGGCCAGTGTTGGTTCCTGACACAGTGAGAACATTTCTAGGAGGGGACTGAAAGACTGGTCAAGTCCCCTTCTTGTGTTTTAACATGCTACTCTTCTTTGTGCAGGAAGGGTCTCCCTTCCACTTCCCAATATGAGGGAAGTATTCAAATGTGCAACCTCCCAGTGACAATGTGAGATGGTTCTATCTGGCAAGGGTTGCATTATGTCGTTCTGCTCATTCTGGCCACAGCTAGACCTAAGGTTTATCCTGGGATCATCCAGGGTTCGCCCCTGCCTGAGCACTGGATCCCCTGTGAACAGGTTTGACCCCTGGATGATCCAGGGATAAACCTTAGGTCTAGCTATGGCCTCTGTCTCTCTTCTCTTGGTCCATCTTACATAGGGAAGGGGGTGGTCCCCAAACTTGGGTGATACCACATTGTCTAGAATTGCAGCCTAAACCAAAAGGCTACAAATAGCCAATGCAGCTTCTGTGACACTGTTTTGATGTGCTCTCAGTCTGTGAAAACGGGAGAGGTGCAACACTAAGCCACAGCCTGCAGCATATGGAAAGCCTTCAGCATTTAACACTGGTTTCGTGTAGACTATGGCCTTAGACAGGGCTTTATCCCAGGGAGAACCCTGGGATCATTCCTGTGTGTCCACATGACGCACAGGGGATCTGAGGATCAGGGAGGGATGATCCCTCCCTTGCCCTGGGATCTCGCCCTCCAGGTTGGCCCCGGGTTTCCTGCGGTCTTGGGCTGAGCCCGAGACCGCAGAACATGTAGCCTGTTGCTGTGGGTTTACCCGGCTCCACACGATTCCTCACATGGAGCCGGGAGCTGCGCACGGGGCACAGTGCTCCTCAGGAGCACTGCACCCATCGGAGGTAGGGTGGGGGGAGCGGGGAAATTAAGATAAATTAAAGAAACTTACCTTTTGCACACAAGCATTCGTGAGCTGCTCTCCCTTTAAAAATTTAAAAATGGCGGGTGCGACACCTCTCCTGCTGAGGTCATTGTGCTTCACCAGATCTTCCCTCATCCATCGCGGGATAAAAGGTAGGTCTAGCTAAGGCCTCAGTAACAGGAACCAAGCCTACTTAGGAGAGAGCTCAACTAGTTTTTATCTGGTTGAGCTTTTATATTGTATTTTATATTATGGTTTTATACTGTTGTTTTATACTTTGAATGTTTTTAATTTTTGTGAACCGCCCAGAGAGCTCCAGCTATTGGGCGGTATAGAAATGTAATAAATAAATAAATAAATAAATTCTGGTTTCCAAAGAGAAAAGGATTGCAGTCATGGGGACGGACACACACACACACACACACACACACACACACCTGCTCTTGTCTTACAGCAGCATTTGTTGGCCTCTTTGATGCAATATAATTGTAGGGTTTGGAAGGAAGCTGTGGGAGCCATTTTAACATCATCCAACCCCAAGCCGAGCAGCATAATTGAAGTGGCTGGTTTGAAATTAACTCTGTTTTCAATATCCTGTTTGTAATAAGCAAACTTCTCATTAAAACAACTTACTAAAAATAAGGCCCCTGCAGGCTATTGGCTTCTGTTGTCTTAAGGAGGGAGGGATGGACTTATCCACACTTGCCTTTGCTGGGCACTTGCCAAAGCCACTGTCCGCCCCTTCTCGCAGCACTGTATGATCTTTTCCATGGCTCATCAAGTGCCTGCAGAAGCCATGGGGCTGTCTATCTGTCAAGCACCTGATGAAGCCGTGGACCTGTAATGTTGCATAAATGGCCCCTTTACGGCCACTATTTATGTGACGCTCCTTTCCCAGAAATGCCTGAGCTGCCATTGTTGTGCAAAATGCCAGCTGGGTAAGGGGCAGGTGGCTTCATCAGGCTTTTGCTGAGGTTGTGGGGCATTTGACAAATGGGTCCGTGACTGCCCTGCATCTCAGTGACTGGGAGGACAGAAAATCAGGTATAGGTTTTTTTCCACAACAAACTGTGTGACCTGTCTAAAAATAACCAAGCTGAATACTAGGGATGTGCCCCGCTTCTCTTCGGTTCAGAGAAGCAGGAGCGAGGCGGCCTAATTTGCCTCTGGAAAAGGCAGAGGCGAAGAGAGTCAGGGGGGCTGCGGATCGAGGCGAAGAGGATCGCCTCAATCCGGAGCTTCGCCTGCAGGTAAGTGGGGGGGAGGGGGACTAATCTGGCGCTGCCGGCGCCGCCATTCATGCGGCGGCAGTGGCAGCGCAAGGTAAGGGAGCAGGGAGGAGGGACGCTTACCTTCCTCCGTCACGGGCTTCAATTGAGGCCCCGGTTGAAGCCGGAAGTGAAGGCCGAGGCCTCTTCTGGCTTCAACCGGGGCCTCAATTGAAGCCCGCGATGGAGGAAGGTAAGGGGGCAGGGGCAGGGGCGGTCTACCTGGCACCGCTGGTGCCGCCAGGTAAGGGAGCAGGGAGGAGGGACGTTTACCTTCCTCCGTCACGGGCTTCAATTGAGGCCCCGGTTGAAGCCGGAAGTGATGGCCGAGGCCCCTTCCGGCTTCAACCGGGGCCTCAATTGAAGTCCGCGATAGAGGAAGGTAAGGGGGCGGGGTGGGTGGGTGGCTTATCTTGGGCCGCCGCCGCCGTCCATATAGTGACAGTGGTGAAGCTGGATCTCGCTCCGCAGAGCGGAGCGGGAGACGGGTGGAGCGGCGCGAAGAGGATCGGGCCCAATCCAGATTTTCCGGATCAGGCCACGAAGCGGATTGGGGGGTCCGTGCACACCCCTACTGAATACCAATGATTTCCAAATGGTGATGCCTGCCCCATACCCTCGTTCCCACAGACAATTGCTCTGTGGAACTACAGTCCCTGTGCTTCTTCTAGAACAATGTTCTCAAAATTGTCTCCTGGGAAACATTGAGATTCCTCAGATGCTTCCTCAGTGAAATGATAAGAGGAAAAGAAGATCTGGATCAGATCGAAGGTTTTTTTAGTCCAGCATTCTGTTTGCACTGTAGCCAATGACATGCCTGTTGGGAGGCCGCAAGGAGGCCGCAGTAGGATTAAAAAGTAGCTCCCCAGCAACTGATACACTGGCTTAAGACATTCCATGTAAGATACAGGCCATGGCTAGATGAGGGGATTGGAGGGTGATGATCTCGTGATGTTATGATCGCAAGATTGCCCTCCTCATCTACCTGTGGCACCCGACATCGCGGCCACCATTTTGTTTTGTTTTTAAAGGAAAGGAGTGTACAAGCGCTTGTATGAAAGGTACGTTTTTTTTTAAAAAAAGCAAACCTCCCCCTCCCCCTCCCCCTATCCCACCCCCGATGGGCACAGAACTCCCGAAGAGCTCCGTGCTCCATGCCCCATTCCTATCTCCTCGCGGTTACTTGTGAGGAGCCAGAAAACCTGTGATGCCCAGCCACACTTTCCGTGGTCTCGGGATCATCCCAAGACCATGGAAAAAGTGGGGGAAAAGGGCCTGCTGATATCCTGGGCCAAGGGAAGGATCATCCCTCTCTGCTCCCGGGATGCCCTGTGCATCATGTGCACACACAGGGATGATCCCGGGGCGATCACTGGGATATTGCCTGATCTAGCCATGGCCACAGTCTTCCCTGAAAGTCATTTGTCCTTCACTACTGAACCAATTTCCCCCTCAAAAGGGCAATGGTGAAACCCAGCAAGACTGTCTCTCACATGTGAATGTACCCTAAATGGGTATACATGTTTTTGCACTGTAGTAGGCCCCAGTGCAAGGTGTGAAGGCACATGATTCATCCATCTTGCTGAAGGTAAGAAGATCTGAGTCTAGTTAATGCCTTTAGGGATTGCCAGGGACCCCCGTCCTTGCATTCTATGGAAAAAATGGTGAGATCTAAATAATAAACAAAAAGATGTCCCAGAATCCTTTGCACACAAGAGTTCCATGGCAGATACATAAAGGTTCCTCAGCAGAATAGATTGTGTCCCTGGAGATAAAATGTTACAAAGCTATTGTCCTACAAGTTGTCAGGATCAAGTCCAGAATCGGACTCAGAGCTTGAAGAAGTAGACCAACCAAGACAAGAAGCGGGGCAGGAAATTCTCCAAGACTCTCCAGGACTCAAAGAGGAACCTTCCCAGGCACTTCTTATAGAATAGGGGTACAAGCTCAGAGATCATCTTCCCTCCCCTTCCCTCCCCTGGGAACCTGTCTTTGTCAGAGGGGGAGGGTGCATCAGAATTGACAGATACCAGAGCCTGCAACAGGGGCAAGAGGGCGGAGTTGATAGGTGGGAGGCAGTCTGCTAGAATAGCCACTCACCCGAGTATAAGTTGAAGACCCTCCCTAAAGGAGAGATTCGGTAAAAGCCTGTTGGGCATGGTGAAGAACTGTCAATCTAGTTGCTAGGCAACTGCCTTGCTTTGTTAAGCTAATTAAGCTTAGGGGATAGCTCCTAGCATTCACACTCTCTTCAGGTATGAAGAGACATCTATTTACCCAATAAAGCTTTGCGGATTGCACAGCAGACCTCCGTATTGTCGTACATCCCGGCAAGAGGGCTTAGAAACACGACAGAAGTTATCAGTACAACCAGACTCCCAGTTTGAAGAGGTATTGCAATCCCTGATACTAGGAAAAATGAATTTCTTGTCTTCAGAAGGAAGGGGGATAGGACATACGGAGGTTCATAGAGCTTGTCATGGCTCATCGTCTCTTTGAGAAAGCAAGAAAGTAAGCAGGATTAGTTCGAGAGCAGCTGAGACTGAGGAGACAGACTAGGTGGCCTCACTGTTACTAAGATGAAACAGAGCTTCGGCTATTGGGCGGTATAAAAATGTAATAAATAAATAAATAAATAAATTTAAAAGAAATCATAGAATCATAGAATCATAGAATCGCAGAGTTGGAAGGGGCCTACAAGGCCATCTAGTCCAACCCCCTGCTCAATGCAGGAATCCACCCTAAAGCATCCCTGACAGATGGCTGCCCAGCTGCCTCTTAAATGTCATTAAGGCAGCAGCCAATTTAGATCGTAAGTATGAAAAATGGAAGTTTGGGGTTGGGGGTTATCTTTCAAAATATGTCCCAGCTCCCTTTCTTCCACTGAAAATGTTTGCCTTTGAACAATTGGTATGGCCTTACAAAAATCATGGGTCACCACAACCAGTAGGATTAAAAAGCAGCATGGGCAATGGGATGTAAGAGCAGAGAGGAAGAAGGAAGGAAGGGTGACCGTATGAGAAAGAGGACAGGGCTTCTGTATCTTTAACAGTTGTATTGAAAAGGGGAATTTCAGCAGCTGTCCTTTGTATGCAGGCAGCATTTGGCGGAATTTCATCACAACAGTTAAAGCTGCAGCAGCTATACTAGAGTGACCAGATACAAAAGAGGGCAGGGCTCCTGCAGCTTTAACTGTTGTGTTGAAGAGGGGATTTCACCAGGTGCTGTATGCCTACAAAAGACACCTGCTGAAATTCTCTTTTCTATGCAACTGTTAAAGATAAAGGAGCCCAGTCCTCCTTTTCATATGGCCACCCTAGAAGAACAAAATGAACAGCCTCAAAACAGTGGGGTGTTTAAGATGAGACAACAAACCAGAGATTTGCAGCTTTTGTTCATGACTTGCAAAGCATAATGTGTGAACCAAACTTTGCCCAAAAGCCAAGTTCAAACAGCAAATGATAGTTTTCTGGAAATTGTGATTGGGAGCTTCTAAACTTGAAACAAGAGGAGATGGGAGGGGGAGGAAATGGAGGAGGAGGCACATGATGCAGATACTTATTCCCAGAATGCCAAACCATATTTGGCTTTCCATCTGAATGGGCCTGATGGGACTGCCAAAATGTGACAAGCACCAAAATAGGGGGACCATATGAAAAGGAGGACAGGGTTCCTGTATCTTTAACAGTTGTATTGAAAAGGAAATTCCAGCAGGTGTCATTTGTATATATGGAGAACCTGCTGAAATTTCCTCTTCATCACAACAGTTAAAGCTGCAGGTGCCCTGCCCTCTTAAATCTGGTCACTCTAGTATAGCTGCTGCACCTTTAACTGTTGTGACGAAGAGAAAATTTCACCAGGTTCTCCATATATAGAAATGACACCTGCTGAAACTCCCTTTTCTGTGCAACTGTTAAAGATACAGGAGCCCTGTCCTCCTTTTCATATGGTCACCCTACACCAAAATCTTTGAAGGCCAGAGGTGCTTTTCGACACTCACTCAAATCAAAGCAAGGAGGGCAAACATTTTCAACTGAGTCCTCAATGGAACTTCCATGAATGGTGGGCTTTCACGATTTGGCCTCCCATCTGCAGAGCATTAGTGAATACTTTCCGGAGAGGAAGCATTCAAAGGCGTTCAGAGACGAATCGGCTGGGTTACACTCTGTGCAGTATAGGCAAGATGTATAGATCTCCTCCGTTTGATTTGGTCCCCTCTACTGTCATTAGGGACAGATCCAAGGCAGGGCTTCCATGGAGCCCTTTTCGGGCATCAGCCCTGTTATTTATTTATTTTTAATTTATAGATAGGTAGATGATAGATAGACAGACAGACAGACAGATAGATGAGAGAGAGAGAGAGAGAGAGAGAGAGAGTGAGTGAGTGAGGGCATGGCTAGATGAGGGGGGTTGAGGGTGATGATTTCACTATTTTATGATTGTGAGATTGCCCCCCTCATCTACACGTGGCACACAATGTCCCACAAGGAAAAGGATGTCATGCCTGCCATTTTTTTTTAAAAAATGTGAGTGCTCCTGCACAGAATGTGAGGTGGTTTTTTTAAAAAAACAACAACCCTCTTGCTCCCCCCCACCCCCCATGGGCACAGAGCTCCTGAGGAGCTCCGTGCCCATGCTCAGGTCCCGGCGCCTCGTGGTTACTCACAGTAGTGGCGATGGTGGATGGAGGACAGTGGCAGCAGTGGACGGCGGCAGGGGGTGGTGGGGGTAGCAGCAATGGTGGTGGACGGCGGCAGAGGCAGCAGGTAAGGGAACGCTGTAGGCTGCTCTGAAGTGCCGAGGCACCCCGAAGCTTCAGAGCCAATTGGCTTCAGCTTCGGGGTGCCTCGGGCTTTGCTTGAACTGGCTTGAATTTGGGGCCTCGGCCCAAGGTGCTGCGCAGCCCTACTTCCAAGCCTTCCTTGCAGCAGGCATCTGGAGGAAGACCTGAGATGTTGCATGTAGAGGTGGGTAGTTTCATGTTGGGAGAGGTGTTCTGTTAGGTATTACAATCCCAAGTTGTGCAAAGCTTTACCGGATAAAACCAGCGTCTTGAATCGAGCTTGGAGTCATATAGGCGGCATTCAGAAGACACCTTAAACCATGGCTTTAACCACAGTGGTTAAGCCAGAAAGCCGGACTGCGTTCAGAAGACATCTTAAACCACGGCTTTAACCATGGTGAATAAAGCAAAAAGGCTTATTCACCATGGTTAAAGCCATGGTTTAAGGTGACTTCTGAACTCGGCCTAGCTTTCTGGCTTAACGAACATGGTTAAAGCCATGGTTTAAGGTGTTTTATGAAAGGGCCAACTAGCAGCCGGAGCAAGCAGGCCAGAGTTGGTCTTATAGGTTCAGACCTTTTATTGGCACCTCCTTGCAATCCCACCCAGATCATCAGCCTGTCAGAGCCCCCTTGAATGCCACTGGAGGTCATTGTGTATGCAGTTGTCTACAGAACTATGAGCTGGTCCTTTCAGAAGAGGAAGGAGTTGCTAAGGAGCAAGGTGTGTGTGTGGAATCCCTCAAATGTTATAGAAGATATTAGCAATTCACATGGGGTAAACCTTACCATATGTTCTCTAGCCCAGCAGCTCCATGGGGCTCCACCTTAATGACGTTATGAATCGTGTGCACTTTGCTGAGGTACTAGAGGACATATGGCACATTTCACTCATCTCTCGCTTCTAATTTCCTGCCTTTAAAAACAAAAAACTTCAGCTTTTATCAGAAACCCTTTGAATGCCTTACTTCGCCATGCAACATTAATCACTTTCTGTATTTTCTTTTCTTTTTTCATTTTCTGAACACCATATCGACATCACACCATGTAACAAAGGTTGTAAGAAAAGTAATAAATTGATTTAACAGGGCGTAGATTACATAAAACATACACACAATTCAATAAAGCTAGAACACAAATCAGAAATTATATCTTGTCTAGTTTTCTTATTTTACTCTCCAGTCTGTCTCTCAAGTCTTAATATATTTCTCCAAATATGATTACTGAAGGTCTGATGTTAATCTTCTGGTAATGATAAGACTCTATAGCTTAGTCTTGGACCTTAGCAAAAGTAATACTTCTATATAGTGCTTTTATATCATGCTGTAGAGTCTAAATCAGCTTTTCCCAACCTGGTGTTCTCCAGATGCATTGGACTACAGTTCCCATCATCCCCAGAAAACAGAGCTATGATATATAGTACCAGTGGGAGCTTTCTTTTTTAACCCTAATTGGTATCACGGCCTCCAATATCACCTGTATGCCGATGATACACAATTATATCTTTCATCTCCGGAACTTTCTCCAGATGTTCACGATCGTATCTCGGCATGTCTTTCAGATATCTCAGCCTGGCTGCTTCATCGTCGTTTGAAACTTAACATGGCAAAGACTGAACTGCTAGTTTTTCCTCCTAAACCTTCTCCTCACCTCTCATTCTCCCTTACTGTCAACGATGTCACGCTTACTCCGGTCAAGGAAGCTCGTAGTCTTGGCTTTATATTTGACTCCTCGCTCTCCTTTACTCCTCACATCGAGGCAGTAGCTAAATCCTGTCGTTTCTTCCTGTATAATATTGCCAGGATTCGACCATTTTTGTCTGTCTCTTCTGCCAAGACTCTCGTTCACGCACTGGTTATCTCTCGGTTGGACTACTGCAACCTTCTTCTCTCTGGCCTTCCTTCGTCTCACATCAGTCCGCTGGTCTCTGTCCACCACTCTGCCGCTAAGATCATCTTCTTGGCCCGCCGCTTTGACCATGTCACTCCACTTCTGAAATCTCTTCATTGGCTTCCAATTCACTTCAGAATCCAATATAAACTTCTCCTACTGACCTTCAAAGCTCTTCACCGCCTATCTCCTGCCTATCTCTCCTCTCTCATCTCACACTATCGCCCCGCTCGGGCTCTCCGCTCCTCAGATGCCATGCTTCTCGCCTGCCCAAGGACCTCCACTTCCCTTACTCGGCTTCGTCCTTTTTCTTCTGCTGCCCCTTACGCCTGGAACGCTCTTCCAGAACACTTGAGAACTACAAACTCAATCACTGCTTTTAAGACTCAGCTCAAAACTTTTCTTTTCCCTATAGCCTTCAAATATTGAGTTTGTTCTGACTTTACACTGTTGGTTTTGCCCTACCCTGTGCCTGTTTACACTTCCCTGTGCCTGTTTGCATTCTCCTTCCCTCTTTATTGTTTACTACAACTTATTAGATTGTAAGCCTATGCGGCAGGGTCTTGCTATTTACTGTGTTATCTGTACAGCACCATGTACATTGATGGTGCTATATAAATAAATAATAATAATAATAATAATAATAATAATAGTATCTGTGGGAGAATTATTTATTTATGTATTTATTTACAATATGTATATACTTCTCCCCATCCAAAAGATTTCAGAGCGTTGAACAACAAATAGAATAAAATCACCATGTTAAAAATATGATTTGGGAAAGAACAAAGTTCCGATGAAACCTCAGTACCGGTAAAACCACAGCTGGTCATTCACAGAAAGCTTCCTGGAACAGCAATGTTTTCAGGAGGCGCCGGCAGCAATACAATGTTGGCACCTGCCTGACCTCTAAAGAAAGAGAGTTCCATAGGAAGGGGGCCACCACACTGAAGGCTCTTCTCTGGGTGTACTCCAATCGGACCATAGGTCCTTGTGGAACCACCAAGGACATGTCCTCAGATGCCTTCAGTGACCAGCCACATTGGTAAGGGAGAAAGCACTCTCTCAGGTATCCTGGTCCCAAGTTGTTTAGGACTTTGTACACTAGTACTAGAACCTTAAACCTGGCCCGGTAGACAACAGGCAACCAGTGCAGTCCCCTTCGCAAAGGGCTTAATACTGAAAAGTGGTAACTCCTGAGAATAGCTGAGCAGCTACATTCTGCACTAGCTCCAGCTTTCAGAGCAGCTTTAAGGGCTGCCCCACATAGAGGACATTGCAGTAATCCAGCCTTGAGGTTACTAATGCCTTTACCACTGTGGCCAAGCTGTCCCTGTCCAGAAGAGGCTATACCTGGCGAACCCAATGAAGTTGATAAAAGGTTACCACAGGAGAGGGATCAGTTAAAATCTCCTCCCTCTGTTCTGTGGTCCCAATCCAGACCCATCCTCCATGTGCTTACATTTAAGTAAAAAAAAAAAAAAGGAAAAGGAAAAAGAAGATGCACATATAGAAGTACTACATTAAGTCAATTTATTTCAGTTGGATCTACTCTAAGTATGACCTTGGCCTCAGCTAGACCTACTGGGTCTAACGTGACGGAGGGGTGAGGATCTCATGATATTTTTATCACGAGATCTCCTCCTCTGTTTACACGCAGCATGCGATGATTTCGGAGGGAGAGGATGTCACGCCTGCCATTTTTATTTATTTATTGTCAAAGAAGAAGAGCGCATGAACGCTTGTGCGCAAAAGGCAAGTTTTTAATTATAAATACTTTTTCCAGCTCACCCCCCCCCCCCCCCCGATGGGCACGGGTTTACTGTGAGGAGCCGGGACAAACTGGGACACCCATACACACATTCCGTGGACTTGGGATCATCCCGAGACCATAGAAAAAGCGGGCTCAAAGGCTAGGGTGAAATCCCAGGCCATGGGAGGGATCATCCCTCCTTGGTCCCGGGATCCCCTGAGTATCATGTGGATATCCCGGGATATTGCCCATCTAGCAATGGCCTAAGTCTGGATCTGACCCTCTGTATTGCAATAGTTTACAATAATCCCCTTTCCCCACTTTGCTTAAGTGTGGGCACCAGACATTTGACAAACGCCAGCATGGCTGGTGCAGCTTCACGTACCCCATTGGCTTTATATTGCTGACCTAACTCAGTTCAGATATCTCAGCCTGGCTGCTTCATCGTCGTTTGAAACTTAATATGGCAAAGACTGAATTGCTTGTTTTTCCTCCTAAACCTTCTCCTCATCTCTCATTCTCTCTTACTGTCAATGATGTTACGCTTACTCCGGTCAAGGAAGCTCGTAGCCTTGGCTTAATATTCGACCCCTCGCTCTCCTTTATTCCTCATATTGAGGCAGTAGCTAAATCTTGTCGTTTTTTCCTGTATAATATTGCCAGGATTCTATCATTTTTGTCTGTCTCTTCTGCCAAGACTCTTGTTTATGCGCTGGTTATTTCACGGTTGGACTACTGCAACCTTCTTCTCTCTGGCCTTCCTTCTTCTCACATCAGTCCGTTGGTTTCTGTTCACCACTCTGCCGCAAAGATCATCTTCTTGGCTCGCCGCTCTGACCATGTTACTCCGCTTCTGAAATCTCTTCATTGGCTTCCAATTCACTTCAGAATCCAGTATAAACTTCTCCTGTTAACCTTCAAAGCTTTTCACGGTCTAGCTCCTTCCTATCTCTCCTCTCTCCTCTCACACTATTGCCCCGCTCGTGCTCTTCGCTCCTCTGATGCCATGTTTCTCGCCTGCCCAAGGGCCTCTACTTCCCTTGCTCGGCTTCATCCATTTACTTCTGCTGCCCCTTACGCCTGGAACGCTCTTCCAGAACATTTGAGAACTACAAGTTCAATCGCAGCTTTTAAACTAAAAACTTTTCTTTTTCCTAAAGCTTTTAAAACTTGATGTTGTGCGGACTTTATACTGTTAGTTTTACCCTACCCTGTACCTGCTTACCCTACCCTGTGCCTGTTGGCATTCTCTTCCCCTCCTTATTGTTTTACTATGATTTTATTAGATTGTAAGCCTATGCGGCAGGGCCTTGCTATTTACTGTTTTACTCTGTACAGCACCATGTACATTGATGGTGCTATATAAATAAATAAATAAATAAATAATAATAATAATAATAATAATAATAATAATAATAATAATAGTCCATCCTTGGATCCCATCCACTTATAGGGATATATAATTCCACTGTGCCATTTCAGGAGTTCTGCTGGCCAGAAAGGTAGCTTAAGAGCAAGAAACTATCATTCCTTGATCCATACATCTACAGTATCTAATTGCTGTTGTTTTAATAACAACAGCAATTACATAGATGTATGGATCAAGGCTTTTTAAATAATTATTTCCTCACTATATCCCAGTTCCCCATATATGAATAATAAATGCAAAGAAACTGATGTGTTGTGCATTCATGCAGGGATATAGATTCTTAAAAGGTAATGCAGGCTTATAACATTTCTATAAAATACTAATGCAAATAGCTTGACATATATATTACTATTATTTTCCCTCTGCTTTGCTTAATTATAGGTTTTTCTTGATTTCTACATGTAGAACATCAATAAAGGTTTCTATCTGCTAAAATATCACACAGTGAATTATTATTATTGTTGTTGTTATTATTATTCATAGGCAAGAAGTTGGAGAAATACTTGGTTAAGAATGTGGTTCAAAAGGTTCTTCTGTAACAAGAACACCTTTGGTGGATTCATGTACTTGAACATGCAACCACAATGGTTCACGTTAGGGTTCACATTACATTGGATTTGTTTGAATCCCAAATTCTGAATTTAATTTGGCTGATCTGGACAGATTTGGGAGGTGTCTGAATCAAGCAGGGACTCATCCAATGTGGTTGGAATCCAACATCTGAAGCTACTGAGGGTGAACATTCATGGTTTGGAAGGACACATAGATTCATTGCTTCACAATAACGGCATATGAGAAAAATACCAGGGTGAAGAGAGGAGGGGTGTAGTTTCCTGACTGGCAGTTCTAGCTTTTAATCACAGTAAATGGTTTTGCCATTGCTTTCCAGTCCCAGTGCTTTGAGGAGAGGGACACTAAGGGCCTTGCTAGACCTACCTTTAAATCCCGGCGTGTGGAGGGGCCAGCCTGCGCTAGAAGTAGTGCAGGCTGTCGCTCCTGTCCACACGTAACACGCGACGGGGTAAAGGAAAGCGCCATCGTGTCGGCCATTTTGTTTTTGGCTTAAAGGGGCCATGTGCGCAGGAGCGCACCAACGATAAGGTAGGGTTTTTTTTAAAGAAAGGTTCCCTGCTCCCTCCTGCCCCCGATTTCCCCCCCACGATGTCCGATGCCCCCCCACCCGTCCACTCATCCACGATGTCCGATGCCCCCCCGCCTGCCCACCATGTCTGATGCCCCCCTGCCCCCCGTGATCTCCATCGCCCCTGAGCTGCTCTTCCCCCCATCTCTCCCTCTGGGGCCGCTCTCCCCCCCCGGCCCACATCTCCCTCCCCCCTGCAATTCCCCCCCCCGGCCTGATGGGCACAGCGCTCGGCTTCTCCCAGCTACTCGCGCATAAGCTGCGTAGCCGGGAAAAGCCACAGAATGGGCTAGACCTTCCACAGCCCCGGGCTCAGCCCAGGGCTGTGGAAATACCGGGCCACAACCGGTGCCAGTTATCCTGGGCCAAGGGAGGGTTTAGCCCAGGCTGACCCCAGGATCCCCTGTGCGTCATCTGGATGCACAGGGGTGAGCCCGGGTATCAGCTCAGTCTAAGCCCTCGTCTAGCAACAGCCTAAGATAATAAATCACAGAACTGATCCAGTGTCCAGAGCACTTTGCTAGCTCTCTCTCCCAGGAGCAGGGTTGTGAAAAAAGTTTGGTGCAGTCTGAGAAAGTGTAGCGTTGTGTGCTTACTTGGATAATGCTGGTGTTCAAGCCCATTTGCCTCAGCCATTGTATGCTCCATATCCATCATCCAACCCTGTCCGATGGCACTTCCTGTGACTTTGGTGCCAACTGAGTAGAAAACTAAGAAGGCTTAAGCTGTTTTTCATTCATCACAACTCCCTAGCCCCTGCACCTGTCCTTCTGAAATTTTGCTTAAGGATACGATGTATGCATAACACTTTGGGGTGTATGAGTGGATTGTCCCCCCAGCAGGCCTACTGTGGGCCAGATGGCATCAGGGGGCATAACCCTGCCCCCTGACATCTCTTCCTGGCATGGGATGTCCCTGTTTTGTTTTTTGATGTTGTTGCATAATCCAGCTCCTCCATGGATGGTGGGTGCCACGTGAAGCTATGCATCCTATAGCTGCTTTTTCTGTCTTGGGCCAAGTCCTACCTCCCCAGATCTACAGTCAGACTGGAGATAACAGTGTGGATGTCCCTCTGGTGCATGCACAGGCTGAATTTGGGTGCCTTCTACAACTCCAATCACCCCTAGTAAACATTGGTCATGCTGTCCAGGTCTGATTGACATTTAATCCAAAATACTAGGGGGGTACCAGGTTGGGGGAGCCTGTAATAAATGAACAGAATGGCACAGGGATCTGCTCAGTGTCAGTGTGACTTCGAGGCTCAACTTCTGCAATGCGTTCTACATAGGGCTACCTCTGTGCCTAGTCCGGAAACTTCAACTAGTTCAAAATATGGCAGCCAGGTTGGTCATCGGTACACCTAGGGGTGACCACATCACACCAGTTTTAAAATCACTTCATTGGCTGCCAATTAGTTTCTAGGTGAAGTACAAAGTATTGGTTATTACCTTTAAAGCCTTACATGGTTTGGGTCCAGATTACCTGCAGGATCAACTTCTCCTGCATAATCCTCCCCACACACTGAGGTCCTCTGAAAAGGGTTAACTCTTCAGCCACAACTGGGCTGACAACTGTTACCCAGAAGACCTTTTCTTCTGCCGCCCCCAGACTGTGGAATGGCCTGCCGGAAGAGATTCATCGGCTTAATTCTCTGAGTTTAAGACATCCATGAAGACTAGTCTCTTCTGACAGGCCTACCCAGAGGAATTTTAAACCTTAGAATTTTAAGATGTTGTGATTGTTATTTTAATATTGTATTGACTTTTTAATGCTCTTTTAACCAGTTTTATGTATTATATTGCATTTAACGTTGTTTCCCACCTTGATTGAGAGGGAGAGGCAGGAAATAAATAAATAAATAAATAAAAATAATAAACAGATTCACAGTGGTCAACAATAAAAGATAAAAACACACACGAAACACCGCATTATTTTTTAATTATTTTTTTAAAAAAAACAGAATTCCAGTAAAAACTGTGGCTGATCACTCAAGGAAGGCTTTTTGAAATGAAGATGCTTTCAGGAGGCACCAAAAACAACACCGTTGGTGCCTGCCTGACCTTCAGAGGCGGGAGGTTCTATAGAAAGGGAGCCACCACACTGAAGGCCCTTCTCCGAGTGGACTCCAATCAAGTGATAGATCCATGCGGAACCACCGAGAGCAGGCCCTCTGATGACCTCAGTGACTGGCCAGGTTGGTAAGGGAGAAGGTGATCTCTCAGCTCAGGTATCCTGGTCCCAAGTTATTTAGGGCTTTATACACTCTTAGCAAAACTTTAAACCTGGCCCAGAAGCAGATAGGTAGCCACTGCAGTACCCTCAGCAAAGGAGTTGCTGAGGGAAAGAGGGCAGCTTTTCCCATGCACTTTTGGCTGTACAGAAACATCTGTGTTGTGACTTCAGGTAAAATTTGGTGGCAACTTAATAAACAGGCCTCATTACCGAGGTGCTCCGTCTGCTAAAGTGAACTGCCAAGCAAATTGCAAATAAGGGATGTTCTTCTGAGCTCTGATGCGGTTACCATGGTTACCCAAAGAGTCTTCAATCGAGTGAAAGTCTTTCCCTTTATTTACCTGTTGTTGTTGGGTGGGTTTTTTTTTTTTTTTTAGAACATAAGCAGCATTTTACTTTTCATGACTCTGTGAACAAACCTGAATCAAGAAGCATGTTCTAGGAGATGTTATGACAGTTGCCCTGCTAAAGATATATGGAGAGGCCATCCAGAAAAGAATAGGGTTAAACTGGTGAGGGAAATTGAAATGTGTGTGTGTGTGTGTGTGTGTTTTAAATAATTGAAAGAGAATATAGTCAATATATTTCCACCCATTGTAACCGTTATAATCTCTTTCTTGGTTGAGATGACAAGACTGCAGTCCCAACAATTGTGCTTGGAAATGATCAAATGGAAACGGAAACCTCTAATCATCCCATGGAGGGAGACTAGCTGTGTGAAAATGCCTTCTTTAGAACTCGGGAACAAAATAAACACTCGCTTCATTATTCCTGAACTACTCCCTCCTTCCCCCTGCACTAATTGGCATGTCATAAAAGCCCACCATGTTCTCACCAACATTATTTGCGCTCCAAAAACCAAGAAAAACAAATCACAATGTTGCGGGGAGGGTGTCCCATATTTGTCGTACAAACCAACCGTTAGTGGAAGATGTATGCTTTGCTTTTAATGTGTTGCTGTTTACCCCACAAAATCAGAAATTATATGCTCTATCCATAAGACGATGGATTTCTCCGCTGTGGCACCCCGGCTATGGAATGAGCTCCCCAGAGAGGTCTGCCTGGTGCCTACACTGTACTCCTTTCGTCGCCAGCTGAAGACCATTTTATTCTCTCAGTATTTTAACACTTAATTTTAACTTAGGGCCTTGCTAGACCTACGTTTAAGTCCGGTCTTCAGGCGTGGCGATCCCATGCTACAATTAGCACGGGCCGTTGCGCCGATCCAGACGTCAGACGCGATGGGGAAAGGAAAGCCCCGTCGCGTCCTGCATTTTAAAAAGAGTTAAAGGGGCCATGTGCGCAGGAGTGCATCAACAAAAAGGTAAGTGACTTTTTAAAAAATAAAGGGTTCCCCGCTGCCCCCTGCCCCCGATTTCCCCCCACAATGTCTGATGCCCCCTGCTTGCCCCCCGCTCACCTGCTCGCTCACCCGCTCGCTCACCCGCTCGCTCACCCGCTCGCTCGACCCCCTCGCTTGCCCCCCGCTCTCCCACTTGCTCACCCCCCTTGCTTGCCCCCTGCTTACCTGCCCCCCTGCTCGACCCCCCGCTCGCTCGACAACCCCGCTTGCTTGCTTGCCCGCTTGCCTGTCCGCTCGCCGCCCTCGCTCGCCATGTCCAATGCCCCCTCCACAACCACCCCGGCCACGATCTCCCCACCCTGGCTCCGCTCTTCCTCCCCATCTCTCCTGCCGGGTCTGCTCTTTCCCCCCTGGCCCCCATCACTCCCCCCCCCCCGCGATTCCCTCACCCCTGGCCTGATGGTGTGAGCGAGCAGTCAGGAAAAGCCGCGGAATCAGCTAGATTTTTCGCAGCCCCGGGCTCAGCCCGGGGCTGTGGAAAGACCAGGCCAGAAATGGATCCAGTTATCCCGGGTCAAGGGAGGGTTTAGCCCGGGCTGACCCCGGGATCCCCTGTGCATCATCTGCACGTACAGCAGGGAGCCCGGGCCTCGCACTGGGCTAAACCCTCGTCTAGGAAGGCCCTTAAATTTAAATTTTACTGTTCTAACTCTGTATTTTAATCTTATATCAATTTTTGCTGCGTGGTTTTATCCTGGTTGTGCTTTTTATACTGTATTTTGTATTTGTATTTTTCAACTGTTGGTTGTTTTATTATGGTTTTAATTTTTGTGAACCGCCCAGAGCGCTTTGGCTATTGGGCGGTATAAAAATGTAATAAAATAAATAAATGATTCAGTTTAAAGAATTTGAACTGAATCTTGGTTTGGATGCGTTGGGTGGTATCCAACAGTATCACCCCGCAACTACAAATAGCGCTAGCGAACCTCTGCTGAATCTTTCCATTGTGGAAGTGGTGGCGCATTATGCTTACACTACTGGTTGTGAAATGTGGTGCACAACCGCTTGCACAAGCAAAACGTGCAACTATTTGCACAACAGGTCACGCAATGGGTTACACAATGGGCTGGGCAACCAGTTGTGCAAACGACTGTACAAGTGCAAAACACAAAAGGTTGTAGAAGCATAATGTGCAACCAGCTTGGGCAATTGTGCTTGCAGAAATATAACTTCATTTGGATTCTCCTTTTTGTGCATAGTTTGGAACTTTGTTTCCACATTAGCAGAATGACACAGTTGGATACTGCCCATTAAACAAAAAACGAAAAACAAAGACAGCAATGCTGGTCCATGAAAACACCCCCCCCCCAAACCCCACAATTGGGCAATACCTTGGGGACCGTGCAAGCTTCTGTGTTCTCCAGAACTCTTCATCAGGCTAAGTGGTACAAATAATAATAATAATAATAATAATAATAATAATAATAATAATTTTATTTCTTCCCCACTTCTCCCTCTGGATCGAGGTGGGGAACAACATTAAATACAATATAATACATAAAAACAACAGAGAATGTGTGGGAAGAACAGAAAAGTCCAAAAATAGACCAGATGACGTAGCCAATGAGGCCTGTAGCTTAGACCCAGTCTCAAAATGGAGATGGAAGACTGAACAAAATAATCTCTCACTGGTAGATGTTGCAGGTAGTGGAGGCTGGTGGCTCCAATGTCGGTGGGGCAGTGAATTTGCTCCAGGTTTCAGTCAGAACTCTAAAGGAGCCATCTTGCCCTGGGAGAAACAGACAGGTTCCTTGGTAGGCAGAGGACAGAAATAGAGAATCATGGAAGTCTTTGTATTAGCAAAGCCTATTTAAATATGCCCCTTCAGATATAGTAGAAGCAACCATATCTCCTCTTAATAGTCTTTTCTCAAGGCTAATTTGACACCTTCAACCTTTCCTCATATGCCTTGATCTCCAGGCCCCTCACCATCTTCATCATCCTTCCTCTTGACATGTTCAAAAAACAAAGACAGCGATGCTGGTCCATGAAAACACCCCCCCCAAACCCCACAATTGGGCAATACCTTGGGGACCGTGCAAGCTTCTGTGTTCTCCAGAACTCTTCATCAGGCTAAGTGGTACAAATAATAATAATAATAATAATAATAATAATAATAATAATAATTTTATTTCTTCCCCACTTCTCCCTCTGGATCGAGGTGGGGAACAACATTAAATACAATATAATACATAAAAACAACAGAGAATGTGTGGGAAGAACAGAAAAGTCCAAAAATAGACCAGATGACGTAGCCAATGAGGCCTGTAGCTTAAACCCAGTCTCAAAATGGAGATGGAAGACTGAACAAAATAATCTCTCACTGGTAGATGTTGCAGGTAGTGGAGGCTGGTGGCTCCAATGTCGGTGGGGCAGTGAATTTGCTCCAGGTTTCAGTCAGAACTCTAAAGGAGCCATCTTGCCCTGGGAGAAACAGACAGGTTCCTCGGTAGACAGAGGACAGAAATGGAGAATCATGGAAGTCTTTGTATTAGCAAAGCCTATTTAAATATGCCCCTTCAGATATAGTAGAAGCAATCATATCTCCTCTTAATAGTCTTTTTTAAGGCTAATTTGACACCTTCGACCTTTCCTCATATGCCTTGATCTCCAGGCCCCTCACCATCTTCATCATCCTTCCTTTTGACATGTTCCAGGATCCTTCTTCAAATGTGGTGCCTAGCATTGGACACAGTAGTCCAGGTGAGGTCTGACCAAAGCAGAACAGAGCAGTACCATTACTTTTTGCAACCTGGATACTACCCTTCTGTTGATGCAACTTAGAATGCTGTTAATGTTGCTCTAGGTCTTAGTGTGTACATTGTACTTCTGAATTTAGTGACAAGAGACAAACTGGGGCAAATGGATTTAATTATCATGTACAAGCCTGCTCTACCATTAGTGAGAGTGAGGCAGTTGCTTCAGGCATCATATCCTGAGAGGTGACAAGTTTGTTGAAGGAGACAGCTGTGAGCCACACAGCCTGCCCTGCGTCCCCTAATCTAGTCTGTTGCCTTCAGTTGTGTTGGAGGATGCTGTCCCAGGCCGTAGCTAGACCTGAGGTTTATCCCTGGATCATCCATGGGTCAAACCTGTTCATCTAGGTGACACACAGGGGATCCAGTGCTCAGGCAGGGGTAAACCCTGGATGATCCCAGGATAAACCTTAGGTCTAGCTGTGGCCCCAATGCAAGTGTCAAAAAGGATTCTACTTTCTGTCCAGCCAGAAAGTAAAGGGGACATCATCTTGTTCTTAACCACAGGCAGCAAAATGCCTTGGGACAGCCCTGATCATAGGAAGCTATGTAAGGGAAGAATACATTGGGTAGTATACAGACAGGGGGCATGTCTACACGAGCATTTATCCCGGGATCATCCCAAGATCCAAATGACATGTACAGGGGATCCCAGGAGCAGGCGGGGATGATCCCTCCATTCTCCTGGGATAATCCTTAGGTGTAGAAAGGGCCTAAGTAAGCTGAAGTTCAGTTTGGTTGAAACCAAAAGAATGGGCCTATCAGGAGACTTAACCCTGCTGGTTAAAGCCTTTGGTTAAGCAGCAGGGTTTAAGGTGTCTTGTGCGAAGTGTTTTGCTAAACCCTGATCACTCACTAACTACAGTCAGACCGTCTGCAGCAGGGTTATTTATTTATTTATTTACCTATTGCATTTTTATACCACCCAATAGCCGAAGCTCCCTGGGTGGTTCACAAAAATTAAAACCATTCAGTATAAAACAAATAGTATAAAACATGATATAAAATACAATATAAAATCTCTAACCATGGCTTAAAGTGTTGTGTGTGACAGCCCGGCTTATGGTTAGTGCTAACCACAGAGAACCACAGTTTCGCTAACCACAGAGCCTGGAGTGTCATTATAACTGTACAAGTCCCATTGATTTCATTGATTTAGGGCATTGTTAGACCTACCTGGGAATCCGTGCTGGAGGAGCGGCGAGCCCTCGCTACAAGTAGCGTGGGCCATCGCTCCAGTCCAGACGTCAGATGCGACAGGCTACAGGAAAGCCTCGTCGCGTCCTCCATTTTGTTTCTTCCTTAAAGGGCCGGGTGCGCAGGAGCACACCATCAGCAAAGGTACGTGCTCCCCACTGCCCCTGGCCATGATCCGCCCCACCTGCCTGTGATCTCCGATCCCACCATCCCCCGCGATCTCCGATCCCCCCATCCCCTGCGATCTCCGATCCCCCCTCATCCCCCTGGCTCCGGTTTCCCCCCATCCCCCTGGCTCCATTTCCCCCCATCTCCCCCCCCCCCCGTCCTGATGGCCACAGCGCTCCTGCCCTCCACTTTTCCTGGCTACTTGTGAGTAAATGTGGTAGCCGGGAAAAGCTGTGGAACAGGCTACACGCCCGCAGTCTTGAGCTCAGCCCGAGACAGCGGGAAATACCAGGCCACAAACAGTGCTGGTTATCCCGGGCCAAGGGAGGGTTACCCCTGCCTGAGCCCGGGATCCCCTGTGCATCATCTGGATGCACAGGGGCCGGGCTGGGGTTCGCACCGGGCTACTCTGTCCTCTAGCAAGGCCCTTAGTCAAGATCCAGGCCATAACACTTGAGAAACCTTTGATATGGCGACGAGACATTTTGCAGCACAATTGGAAATTTTGAACTTATCGGGTATGTTCAGAATGGAGCTTAGATTATGTACTAGAGATAATGGGTTGTTGTTATTTAATGGTAATAATAACTGTATAACATATTTTTCAGAGATTGTATATAGTGGGAGACTGTATGAAAGGCTTTGGCTAACTGTTCCAAAGAAGGTAGGAACAACGCCAGATACTTCTGTTAGTTCACTTGTTTTCAATAAGAAAGTTAAGGAGAATTGCTGGTCTTAAATACTATATAAGTAATAGTTATTCCATATGTTTTTATGTTCTGTATAGCGTGGTCCTGAGGATGCAGTCCTTGGTAAAACAGGTTGAATGTACCGGACTCCTGTTGTTGTTGAATTATTTCACGCTGCAATATTGTTTTTGCTATTGAATTATTACACACTGTAAATATTATACAAATATCGCTATCATATGTTGTATAATTGTTTCTAATGTACTTTATTGTGAGCACTATTGATGTACATGTCACACGCTACTAATATACATATACATACTGAGAACAAGAGATATACATACATTTATTTAAACAGTTTTTGTGAATTTGGTTTTCTTTTTTGTGGTTGGAGAGTGTTCACCCCAGCTATAGTATTTCCAACCACTGCCTCCTTTTATTCACTTAGTTTCTCTGCCATTCACCCTTTGTGGGACAAAGACCTCCTTTCCTCAGTATCTCAGTTCAGAAAATTCACATCTGACATAAATAAATTAATAAATACCCTGTAAAAAATACCCAGTCAATACATTCATAATAAAATCAACAATTTATGCTAAGCGCAATTCAAAAATTAAAGAAGACAACCTAATTATTTTGCCAGTGGGGAAATGATAGAGAAATGAATCGTGCTTACATAACTCAATTGAGCTTTCTTAGCACTGGTTTTATAATTACTTTAAGAAACCATGTTATTTGTTTTCATTAACAGTAATTGAACAATAAGTATGATACTGGCGTATTTTATTTTATTTTATATGGAAGAAATCCAAGAAATAATGTTCACACAAAGAAGGTTGTTGCTCCATTCCACAGGCCCATGATGCATGAATACTAATACCTATGCTACTACCATTATGACAACAAAGATGACTATCACATGACATATTTTAAGGCAGTGCTGGCTTGAATTACACCATGGTCAGGCACCTGCCAAGGGCTCACACCCCACCAGAGGACCATGGCCTTGCTTCTCCTCTTCACCATTGCAGCTTGCTTGTTCACCTGCCTCTTGCTCACAGTGGTGGTGAGAAGGATGAGTACAGAATAATAGAATAGTAGAGTTGGAAGAGGCCTGTAAGGCCATCGAGTCTGACCCCCTGCTCAATGCAGGAATCCACCCTAAAGCATCCCTGACAGATGGCTGCCCAGCTGCCTCTTGAAGGCCTCTAGTGTGGGAGAGCCCACAACCTCCATAGGCCATTGGTTCCACTTTCCAGCAGGAATCTGGCTTCCTGTAACTTGAGCCCATTATTCCATATCCTGCACTCTGGGATGATCAAGAAGAGATCCTGGCCCTCCTCTGTGTGACAACCTTTCAAGTATTTGAAGAGTGCTATCCTGTCTCCCCCTCAATCTTCTCTTCTCCAGGCTAAACATGCCCAGTTCTTTCAGTCTCTCCTCATAGGGCTTTCTTTCCAGATGTCTCATCATCCTTAAAGCAAGAGATGCCACAGCCTACTTGTTCCCTGACTCTCTGCCTATCAAGGAAACAAGTGGGAGCAATGATGAGAAAGTGGGGGAGGAGCAACAGCAGCTAATGACAAAGGTGGTGAGGAGGTAGACTCACTGCAGGAGGGTGACTTGCTTGAAGGCCCTAAAACACCTGGAGCCAGCACTGCTTCAAGGCCCCATTGGTTTTCATGGAATATTGCAGTGTTGAATTTTCTCATTAAAGGACAAGATCTACCAGGGGTTGTTTCCTCCTCTTCCTACCACAACCCCTTGTACCGTAAAAGCCAAGTGTATTATGGGAATCCCCACAGAAGCATTTTTCAAAGGGATTGCAGCTAGAAGAGAAAGTTGTCTCTTTCTTCTGTTCTCCTTGTGTACGGGTGGAGGTATAACAGGGACTTACATAGCCTTTCATTTGACACGGGCCATAGCTAGACCTAAGGTTTATCCCTGGATCGTCCAGGGATCAAACCTGTTCAACTAGGGGATGAACACACAAGGGATCCAGTGCTTAGGCAGGGGCGAACCCTGGATGATCCCAGGATAAACCTTAGGTCTAGCTGTGGCCTGGGTCATGCACAGAAGTCATGTAGCAGCAGCAGCAGAAGTAGCAGTAATAATGTGTGTGAAGAATGAGGGCAAGACAGAGGGCTGCATGGAACTACATTTCACCCATTTATTTATTTATTGCATTTTTATTGCATTTTATTAATTGGATTGAAAGGGAAAGCTGAAACTAGGGAGCTTCGACTATTGGGTGGTATGAAAATGCAATAAATAAATAAATAAATAAATGGATGGGCTCACTCCCATCCACACTGCCGAGTGCTTGCTGAGAAACTGCTGTCCATCTGCTCCAGTTCGGCTCTGTGGACGAGGTGCTGCGCAGTCACAGGTACCTGACGAGCTCCCATCAGCAGCTGGCCCCTCAGGGACCTGGTATTTTGCAAAATTTTAAAAATAAAACAATGGCAGCTTGAGTTTTTCCATAGAAGTAATATTACAAAAATGCTGGCCCTAGAGGTAATCTCTTCTGGCAGGCCTATCCAGGGGAATTTTAGGATGTTTTTAGAATGTCTTTAGGATGTTTTAACTAGGGATGTGCTCCGCTCCGATTAGAAGTGGAGAATCAGAAGAGAATTGGCCTGCTCCGCCTTGCCCAGAGGCAGAGTAGAAGTGGACCGGGGACCCGTAGAAGCACAGCGAAGAGAAGCGCCCATAAGCAGAGCACTTCTCTTTTCGCGGACCGATCTGATCGCCATTTTGAAAAATTTCGCCCATAGGATTGCATTGCGGAAAAGAATAGGGGATAACTGTGTTGTTTTTAAAGCTATCTTTCTGAAACTTCTTGTGCTTAGAGAGTCGTGGCTGGGGGTCATTTTGAGCCTACTCTCAGCTCTCTGCGTGCTGCGGTTTGCTTGCTAGAATTTTTGGAAAAATCGAGTAAAACAGCAGGAAAATGTACCTTTTTTGAAGGGCTGAGGGGCAGAGTCAACTCCCGGTCATGATCACATGATCCCAAAGTTGGAAGAGGAGATAGGCAAAATGGGTAACTTGGGATTCTGGGAACTTCTCTTTCTTAGTCTGAACGGACTTTTCCCAGTGTTTTTTTAAAACAGTAGCCCCACCAAATGCACAAACACAACCTGAAATCATATACTAAGCCAAGAATAAGAGATAGAAAACAGCACTGCTACCCACCCTAACTTTGGGGAACAACTGAATACATGTGGTGCAAGGGGATGAGCTCCCCTAGGGCATGTGGACGTGCCCAGTGCACTCTCCTGTCCTTGGAGGGCCATCAGAGCCCTCCAAAGGTAAATCACTGGAGAGAATGCTTATCTTGAGTTGAAGTGATCGTTTGATTCTTAAAGACTGGTACCTAGATAGGACCAGTCAAATTGGCAGATAATTCCCCCTCCCCTTGGGCACGTCCACTCCCCTCTTACTGGTAAAAGACAGATATAGCCTTTTTTAAAAAAAATTCTTCTTGTTGTTTATTCAGCAACACTGCTGCTTTTAATTCCACCCCTCCTTTGTTTATTTATTTATTTATTTATTCCATTTTATATGCATTACTGGCTTTGAAACTATCCTTGGCTCACTTCCTTGTGCCCCCAGAAATGTCTGCTGCCTGCCTGCCTTCCCTCCCTCCTCCCCTGCCCACCTCGCAGGGATGGTTTTTGTGTGTCTTGCTTTGACTCAGGGGAGAAGTCCTTCCTGTGCTCAAGTTCCAAATCAATTTTTTAAGTGTGGAAGAAGATTCATATTTAGGTTTATCTCTACTCCCCAATTCATGGCATGTTGGGATTTCCTTTGAAATGGGCCCATTGAGCTGTCTGCAGATACTGGGGTGTCCGACTTTCATAAATTCCCCAAAAATCCGGGGATGATGGGATTGGCTTGAAACTTGGCATCCATGTGGACACATAGGTAAGCTGTCATGGGACTGAAGGTGAGGTTTCTGACATGCAAATTGACGTAGTTGTAAAATGGGACTTGATTTGGGGTGAGTTAAAAGGTTAGAGCCCCGCCAAAAATCAGGGGATGATGGGATTGCCTTGAGTCTTGGCGTGCACGTGTATCCCTGAATAAGCTATCATGGTGCCGAGTTTTAGGTTTCTAACGTGCAAATTGACGGAGCTATTGAAAGGGGTGTGAATGGGGTGCCTGATTTTCAAAAATTCCCCCAAAATCAGGGGATGATAGGATTGGCTTGAAACTTGGCGTGCATGTGTATACCTCCATGAGGTGTCATGGTGCCAAACTTCACATTTCTAACTTTAACAGAAAAAAAGTTGTATACTTTTTTAGCTTTCAATGCAACCCTATGGGGCGAAAAACGGAGCTCCGATCCGGATCCGGAGCTCCGCAGCAGAGCGGAGTGGACATAGGTGGAGCGAGGGTGGAGCGAAGTGGCCCAATCTGCAAATCATGGATCTGGAAGAGAAGCGGAGCGGGGGGTCCGTGCACACCCCTAGTTTTAACAATGTATATTATGTTCTTGATTCATTTTAATGTATTTTGTATTTGCTGTTGTTCCCCACCTTGGTTGGATGGAGAAGTGGGTAAGAATTATTATTATTATTATTATTATTATTATTATTGTTGTTGTTGTTGTTGTTGTTGTTGTTGTTGTTGTAAAAATGCTGGCCATAAAGTGGCTGTTTATGCAAAATTAGTGGCATGAATGGTCCATTTACGCCTGTAATGTCACTCAAATGGACCCTTTATGGCTGGCATTTATGCATCATTACTTTTATGGAACACCCAGAGCCACCATTCTTTCACATATTGATGACTTGGCAAAGGAATGGGCAGCCACTGGGCACTTGTGGGCTGCGCCGGCTCAGTGAATGGTTCGGGTAAATGTATGGTGGTGTGGCAAATAGGATCTGGGAGACTCTCCGCCTCTCAGACTCCCGTGACATCCCTAGCCTCAACTCAATGATACTTCTGAGCAAGGCTTTAAGCTTGAGGCCTACAAGCTACTTCTGTGTTCAGCCAGCCCTTCTGTTGGTTCCCCCAGCAGACTAGCCAGAGATTCCAAGGCAGTCTGGACTTGGCTTACAATGTACCCAGGGTTTCTGAGCTAGAAGGGGTTTCTCCCTGACTCTGAAATCCACTGCTTTCACTAGTTAGGAATATGGAAACTTTCTCCCATAGTCCCTTGCTCATGTTCAGTGACATGTAAAGGAGCCTTTTTTTAAAAGTGATTTTTCAGGGTTGATCAATGTGGCATCTGACGTGACTTTGGTTTGCATGTAACAAGAAGCCAGCATGGGTGAATTTCCCCATGGGGCTTCTCGTCGTGATGAGCACACCATTTTGAATCTTTGAGTTGTGGCAGTGGCACACCACAACTTCTTGTTATGTGTGAAGCCATGAAAGGTGGACTGTTGAGGTGGTTGACAAGCTGCCTGAAACCCATGGGTTGTTTTAGGTTTGTGGGTGGCTGGTCAACCTCCCAACAATCCATCCTTACCGGGTTTGCACATAACAAGAAGCTGTTGTGTGCTCCTGCCATGTCCCCAATATTCAAAATTGTGCTGCTGCGACAACAACAACAGCATGGCTAAATTCACCAATGCTGGCTTCTTGTTACATGTGAACCAGGCCACGGTGTGACATCAACCTGCTTCTTCAAGTGGGAGGCATCAATAAAACCTGTGAATGTGGCCGATGACCAAATTTGCTCTGAAAGCATCTGGCACATCTCCAACATTCACTGGAGACCACATTTGCCTGATAGCCTGATTGCAGATGTAGAGGTTGTTTAAAATCCATTCTGTCTGCATTTCACAGATCGTGTGTTGCCTTTCGTTTCATCATTTGCTCATCGACAGAATTGGTTGTTAAAGGCCTTTGCTAGACCTACCTGTTTTCCCGTGATGGAGGAGGGAAGATCTCGTGTTGTGTTTAATGTGAGATCCTTCCCCTGTTTACATGTGACACGCAATGACCTCAGAAGGAGAGGTGTTGTGCCCGCCATATTTTTTGGGGGGATTAAAGGGCCAGCAGCGCATGAATGCTCGTGCGCAAAAGGTAAGTACTTTTTAAAATTTAAATTACTTTCCCCGCTCCCCCCATTCTACCCCCGATGGGCGCTGCACCTGGCCACATGGTCTGTGGTCTCGGGCTTAGCCCAGGATCACGGAAAAACTGGGACCAAAGGGGAGGGCTATATCCTGGGCCAAAGGAGGAATCATCCCTCCCTGATCCCGGGATCCCCTGTGTGTCATGTGGACGCACAGGGACGATCCCAGGGAACACCCCGGGGCTAAAGCCCCGTCTAGCTAGTTTCCAAATTTGTGCAAATTCTCACTTGTGTAAATCTACCCCCCAAATGTGCATTTTCACATTTTAGCCTACGGGAGAAATGTACATTTTCATCCTTCTTTTTAAAAGCATAGTTTTCCATTCTAAATTTGAACAAAATACAGTCCGAATCTTCTGAGAGAACCAATGCAAACAGAATGAAATAATAATAACACTGAAACAGGTAAAGACAAATCATAATGCTCTTGTTTCTCCTTTGGAAATATCTTGTTCTATTTGAAGTTGGGAATGAGAGGAAATGGGCGCTTTTAGATTTGCCCATTCTTTGTTTGCTGCCACCTCGTTAACGCCAGTGATGAGGTGGTGTCAACAAATAAGCATAACTTTCTCCAACCAGCTGGAGGATTTGTGTGTTGTTTTTTTAAAATCACACTTTTGTCTGCAAACAGTCCTTGTTTCAGGCTTCTTCGTGCCTCTTTAAGATCTTGCATAAATAACACATTGATTCCCCATAAATGTAAAAGTCAAGAGTTCTTTTTCTCTGCTAGAGGCTCCAGGGTGTTGAAAGAAGATCTTGGATTATTTGGCTCTGAAGCTTTCCCTTGTTCCGGTGTGAAAAGACATCCTCGCCATGAAATCTGTCTATAATCTCAGAGATATCAGGGGGGAATTAGATATTCTTCTTGTCCCTGATGGGCCTAAATAATCAGTTACCATGGGAAGCAAAGGCAGAACATTAACATTGGCAAGAAAGATAAGGTTGTAAATGCAGTTGCAGAATGTTTCTCAGACAACAGGTACTGTGTGAATGATAAAAAGTGTGAGACACACAAAAAATGTTTCCAAGGGAACACTCCTAGTATTTACTTAACTATTTGATCCATAACTTCCCTTTCTGCCAAGGAAATGGGGATTAAGCTGCCTAACAATAATAAAAAAATAAAAATTAATGTAAAAAAAAAAAGAACGGATTTGAAATAATAATAAAATACATATATTGGCCCTGTTCAGACAACCCGCTAAGCCATGATGGTTAATTGGTTTGAGCTAACCATGATGGCTTAGTGTGTCTTGCAAATAGTGTTTTTTTCTAAAAATGGTGGCTACATAACCATGGTTTAACCATGCTTATTAAGCACTTGCTGCAAAAGGGTTAGTGGCCCTAACCATGGATTAGTATTAGATCTGAAAAGACCTATTAAAAAGACAGTGAAAAACACAATAAGGCCACAGCTAGACTTAAGGTTTATCCTGGGATCACCCAGGGTTCGCCCCTGCCTGAGCACTGGATCCTCTATGTGTCACCTAGGCCATAGCTAGGCCTAAGGTTTATCCCTGGATCATCCAGGGGTCAAACCTGTTCATCGAGGTGACACAGAGGGGATCCAGTGCTCAGGCCGGGGCGAACCCTGGATGATCCAGGGATAAACCTTAGGTCTAGCTGTGGCCTAAATGAAGAAAAAAACAGCAACTAACTCAATAGACCAGCTCAAATGCCAAAGGCCTGCTTGGAAAAAAAAAAAAAAAAGGATCAGCAGAAGGACAACAGAGAGGAAGCCAATCTAGCTTCCCTTGGCAGGAAGCTCCAAAGCTTGGGAGCAGCCACTGAGAAGGCCATCTCTCACATCACCACTAATGGTATCTTAAAGTACATACCTCTGATGGTGGCTGTACTTTAAGAAGGGCCTCCCATGAGTATCTCTGAATCTGCACAGGCTCATATGGGAGAAAGCAGTCTTTCAAGTAGTAGCAGTGATGTAGTGGAAAAATGCGAAGAGCAAGTTCTCATCATCATAGTCCCCATAGCTACACCCTCAAGGAGAGTCCAAAACTGGAGGCAGCTGTGTTGACCCGTATAGACAAAGCAGTTCTAGGAGTTTTCCTTTCCTTTTGGAAAAGGTTGTTTGGAAAGCTCATGGGTCTTAGCCACTCCAAAATACTTTGCATTACAACAGGAAACAATGTATTGCTGCTGGGAGCATTTACAGGAATCATGCTTTGTGAAAATCATGATTTGAGTTGGAGGTACTGTGTTGCAGTGGTTCTGCTCCTACTTGGATGGCCGATTCCAGAAGGTGGTGCTGGGGGATTGTTGCTCTGTGCCGTGGCTCCTAAGCCATGGGGTTCCACAGGGCTGTATTTTATCCCCTATGCTGCTTAACATATACATGAAGCTGTTGGGGAAGGTTATCTGGAGAGGTGGACTGAGGTGTCATCAATATGCGGATGATACCCAGCTCTACATTTCCTTTTCATCAAACCCAGGTGAGGCAGTGGCTGTTCTGAACCAGTGCCTCGGCACAGTAATGGACTGGATGAGGGCTAATAAACTGAAACTCAATCCAGACAAGATGGAGGTACTGTTAGCGGGTGGGTCATCTGTCTGGCGAGGTGATGTTTGCCCTGTCCTGGACGGGGTTGCACTCCCCCTAAAGGATCGGGTCTGTAGTTTGGGTAATGGACTGGATGAGGGCTAATAAACTGAAACTCATTCCAGACAAGACGGAGGTACTGTTAGCGGGTGGTTCATCTGTCTGGCGAGGTGATGTTTGCCCTGTCCTGGATGGGGTTGCACTCCCCCTAAAGGATCGGGTCCGTAGTTTGGGGGTGCTCTTGGATCCAGAACTGTCACTTGATGCACAGGTGAACTCAGTGGCAAAGAGCACCTTTTACCAGCTTAGGCTGATATACCAGCTGCGCCCTTATCTGGACAGAGATAGCTTAGCAACAATTATCCACGGTCTGATAACCTCTCGTTTGGATTACTGCAATGCGTTATATGTGGGGCTGCCTTTGAAAATGGTCTGGAAACTTCAGCTGGTACAAAACAGGGCAGCCTGCCTATTAACAGGGACTGGCCAGTGAGACCTTATCATGCCAGTCCTTCTACAACTTCATTGGCTGCCAGTCCAGGTCCGGGCCCGATTCAAAGTGCTGGTACTAGCATTCAAAGCCCTAAATGGCTTTGGGCCAGGTTATCTGAAGGAACGCTTCCTCCCATATGTACCTGCCCGGACCCTAAGGTCATCCTCAGGGGTCCTTCTCCGTGAGCCCCTGCCAAAGGAAGTGAGGCAGGTGGCTACTAGGAGGAGGGCTTTCTCTGCTGTGGCACCCCTGCTGTTGAATGAGCTCTTCAGAGAGGCTCACTTGGCACCTACAATGTATTCCTTTCATCACCAGCTGAAGACCTTTTTATTTTCTCAGCATTTTAATACTTAATTTAACTTAAATTTAAACTTTGCTGTTTTAATTCTGTATTTTAACCTATCTCAATTTTTTGCTGTGTGGTTTTAATCTTAATCTTACATCAATTTTGTTGCGTGGTTTTATCCTGGTTGTGCTTTTTATACTGTATTTTGTAATTGTGCTTTTAATATGTTGGTTGTTTTATTATGGTTTTAATTTTTGTGAATCACCCAGAGAGCTACGGCTATTGGGCGGGATAAAAATGTAATAAATAAAATAAAATAATAAAATAAAAAACACAGCTGTAAATAATAGCACATTTGCTCAAAATTGCAGGCATAAATCATCCTATTTGTGGCTGTGGTTTTGCGCAAATTACGGTTTCCATAAATATTCACAGCTACGAATTTGTGCAAATTGTGGCTTGTGGACAAAAAATAAGAAGACACGAGCTCTTCTGGGTGCCTACGGACCTTCTGCCAGCACGTCCTGCATGCGCTCCAGGGTTGGACAACCAGCAGGAGTCTGGTGAGCACAGCACAAATGGGATGCAGAAGAGATCTCCCATCTGTACTCCCTACCAGCCAGGCACTAGTTTAAGATCATATCCCTAAAGATTTACAAATGATGGTGAGTAATAGGTGCAAGTACGTTCTCAGCAAAAGCTTGGCGATCAACATGCATACCATATCTGGTACGAAGGAAAAAGAAGATTTGAACTGAATGAATAAAATAACAAAGTATAAGTTGCTGTGGGAGGGAAGACTGAAATAAAGTTGATCCAGGCTTTCTCCAAAATAATTTATCAATTATTGGAATAAGTTCTGGCCAGGTGATTTAGCAATAATTATGGCTACACTGTAGGGGTGTGAACTCCGCCCTGGAATTATCTGGTAACTGCAAAAATCTGTGGAGCATTTGATCTTCCAGAGCAGAGATTGGCTGCTTCCAAACCCATCAAATACAATCAGTGCTTCTGAAGTCTCTGGAATTAACCTGCTGTGTGTGTGTGTATGTATGTGTAAGACACTGAGTGGGGTGAGCGGTAGCTTTGATTGACTTCTGTGGCTAACCAATAGGAATAGCCACAGTGGTGTTCTCCTCCAATCGCAGTGTTCAGGGAAGTGGGAAACAGGAACTGGTGGCTGCTGAGAGGGACTGTGTTCCTGCTCGGACTCATAGAAGTCAGTCATCCACATTACCACAGTGTGGAAGTGCTGCTGGGATGGCTGAGTGAGAAAGCTTCTACACCGGAGTAAGGCACAGGCAGGCTCTTTATTTCAGTGGTTGGTTGCAGCCAGGGGTGGGGTGAGTGGGGTGTCTGTCCAATAGATCTGTAGGGCACCAGGTTGGAGAAGGCTGGAGTGGGGTATTTTTTTTTAAAAAAAGAAATCCTTCAAAATCAAAGCATAAACCAATCTAATTCAAACATGGTGGAGCTAAAGCCCTTCTTAAGAGCTATCACCTTGCTGTGTTTCATCTCTTTATCTATAAAAATTACACAGATGTAAGCATTTTGTTAATTTCCAGTTAAGAATTCCTAAAAAAATCAAAACATGAACCGATGTGATTCATATTTGGTGTAGGTAAAGCTCTCCTTAGGTGCTATCACTGTGCCAAGTTTCATATCTTTACTTTTAAAAAATGAGGGAGCTGTAAGCATTTCTGTTAATACCAGTTGCCCGAATACTGAACGGTTCTTCGAGGGTAATTCGGCAAAGCGGAGAGAGGAGAGGGGCTCTGAAATCGAGGCAGAGAATCATTTCTACGGAGCTCCAGATCAGATTTTGAGGCAGAGAAGACCCAATTTGCACACCCCTAATACACTGTATATGTGTTAAGTTGAAGCATTAACTATCTTAAATTATTGCATTGGGAAACCATATATAACAACTACAACATACATACATACATGGTTTCACTCCAGACATTTCAATTATTTTAGAGTTTTTGAGCTCAGGCTTTGTTAGAAACGTTCTGCTCTTACTATTGTACTGACTCTGAATTTTTATTTTATAGTCTATGCTTTATTGTTACCAAAGGGGGTTATTCTGTTTTATTTTGTTTAGGTTTGTAAACTGTTTTGTAAAATACCATAGGATGAACATTTATGAAGGGTGGTAAAGAACTACCTTAAATAAAATAAAGAGAAATATTTCCATTACAATTCCAGCAACAAAGAGAATCATAGAATCAAAGAATCAAAGAATAGTAGAGTTGGAAGGGACCTACAAGGCCATCGAGTCCAACCCCCTGCTCAATGCAGAAATCCACCTTAAAGCATCCCTGACAGATGGCTGTCCAGTGTGTCCTCTTGAAGGCCTCTAGTGTGGAAGAGCCCACAACCTCCGTAGGTCATCGGTTCCACTCTCGTACTGTTCTAACAGTCAGGAAGTTTTTCTTGATGTCCAGCTGGAATCTGGCTTCCTTTAGCTTGAGCCCGTTATTCTGTGTCCTGCACTCTGGGAGGATCGAGAAGAGATCCTGGCCCTCCTCTGTGTGACAACCTTTTAAGTATTTCAAGAGTGCTATCATGTCTCCCCTCCATCTTCTCTTCTCCAGGCTAAACGTGCCCAGTTCTTTCAGTCTCTATTCATAGGGCTTTGTTTCCAGACCCCTGATCATCCTGGTTGCCCTCCTCTGAACACGCTTGTCTGCATCCTTCTTGAATTGTGGAGCCCAGAACTGGATGCAATACTCTAGATGAGTATTGTTGCTCCATTCCACACACTGAGGATGCATGAATACTGCTGCTACTATGAGTAGTACAACTTCTACTAGGTGTACTGTATCCAAAATTAAGCCCTATAAAGCCTCATCAACTTTAATGGGGGTGGATAATTCAGATGCCTAATTTTCCCAATGAAGGTTTTGATTCAAATGGCAGAGGTTCTCAGCTTCCTTCTCAACACTGCCCCCCATACCCTCCAACTCTTACCCCACCCCCACCTCAAAGTGGTATTCATGAGAAGTCCCCTGCGTGATAAATGTTCATATACAGACACTTTCTCCAGAATGCACATGCTTTGTAGCAGGAAAAAAGCTGTTACAACAGCAAATTGGTTGGGTTTTCCTGAGCATTTCAGTATTTCCCCGAGTCACTGATAATAATCCTAAATCAATGGACTGCTCCAAAATAGATGATCCAATCTGAACCCTTCTCAGTTAAGATAGCTGCCAGGGTGCAACATGTCACTCACCTTGAGTTTCATGTTGAACTCAAAGCGAGACTCCAAATTAACGCATCCCATGTAAGTTCTCTTCGAGGTCCAGTCGTGCAGCAGATGAGGTACTGCTATGCAGACCTGGTGAAAAGGGACGGCAACATCCCTTAATCATTCCGTCTACTTGCCAGACTCAGGGGTGAGCAGTGGGGTTAGGGGCTCCGATTTCAGGTCTGGCTGTGAATCCGCTCCAGGTTTCACTCAGAACCAGCCATGTCCCCAACGTGGGTTCAGCACATTGGGAACCTTTAGAACCCTTTAGAGTTCTGACTGGCTCTGACTGAAACCTGGAATGGATTTATGGCCCCACTGAACTTGGAGCTACCAGCCTTCACTCGGGGTGAGTGTAGCCAAAACAGGGTCTTCCACCCCCCACCCCACCCCACCTCCCACGCAACAGTGGCATGGGCAATTTTTTAAACAACAAAACAAAACCCTAAGCTAGATCCCTGCTCCGCTCCAGGAAGCAACCCAGCGAGGACAAAACATGAACCAGTGGCCAATGGAATGCTTCACTTCTTCAGAAATTCTGGACTACATCATCAATCACGTATTAGAAGTGGGAGAAGGAGCAGCTTTGCTAGTGGAAAAAGGGAGCAATTATAATTGTTCAATTGAGATATTGCCATGAATTTATGATGATGATGACGACATTCAGAGGTGCTGTTCTTCATCAGAAGTTTCATTTACCGTAGGATTATATGCCATGGCAGACAATGCCTGCCTCTGTAATCAGTAGCTGTGCCCCTCCTCCTCCTCCTCCTCTCATAATGTTTAGCAATGAAAAACACAAGCCTGAGGTCATTGTGCTGCAAACAGCCCTGCTCCACTTCATTGGTGGCTGCCACTTGATGGGCTGGGAAGGGCAAAATCCCAGGATGATGTCATCCCTTGATTTGCAACCCTAAGCATTGCCATTAGGGGGAGAAGCAATCATTGCTTTAGGGGTCCTTCATGAAGCCGTGCCAGCTGCAAGTTTTCATAGCTTAAGCAGCCCTCCCTTACATGAGCAGATCCCTTCCTCCTTGCCACTGTCTTCGCTGCCCATTCAGTTGCTCTCTTCCTCTGGGCTCAGTCTGCACGACCAGTCAAAGGGAGAACAGAAGGAGGGTGGCAGACGTTGCTCCTCCTCCATGCTCTTGTCACTGCCCAGGTGATCAGAGAGGAGAAAGGGGACAGGAAGTGAGTGCAAAGAGAGGAGGAGCAGGGCTAGGAGGATCCAGAGGTTTGCATGGGAAGGGTGGTCCTTTATCGGTGCCCAATAATAATAATAATAATAATAATAATAATAATAATAATAATAGTAATAATTTCTTACCCGTTTCTCTCTTTGGATTGAGGTGGGGAACAACGTTAGTACAACAATACAATATAAATCAAATACATAAAATTAATTAAAAGAGCCTATAAAACCAATATAATATCAAGAAAACAACCAAGACATCTTAAAATTCTTGTTTTAAAATTCATATGGGTGGGCCTGCTGGAAGAGGCTAGTCTTTATAGCTGTATTATTATTATTATTATTATTATTATTATTATTATTATTATTATTATTATTATTTATATAGCATCATCAGTGTACATAGTGCTGTACAGAGTAAAATCATAAGATAGCAAAACCCTGCCGCATAGGCTTACATTAAAATAAAATCATAATAAAACAATAAGAAAGGAAAGGGAATGCACCAAACAGTCTTAAACTCCGAGAGAGAGTTAAGTTGATGAATTGCCTCCGGCAGGCCATTCCACAGTCTGGGCGCGATAGAAGAAGAGGTCCTCTGCCAGCCTCTGATGCTCGCCTTGGCAGCTAAGGCCTAGGGATGTGCAAATCAGCAACAGCCAAGCTGCCAAACTTCTCCAAATTCCACCTCAAATCACATTCCAACTGGAGTCAGTACCATATTGTGAGCTTTGCTTTTTCTTTTCTTTTCACGTGAAAATCTGCGCACATTTTCCCAAGAGTATGCATCAATTGTGTGCATCTTTGAAATGTAAGCATTCTTCTCCCATTGATTAAAACATATTTGTGGATATTCCACCCCCCCCCCCAAAGTACATGTGTATTAAGGGATGGGGAAACTCACCATTGTCCGATTCGTCAGGTGCTTGTCCTGCCACCACCTGGCCCTACTTGTCAGGCCACGTGAACTTCTTTTGAGACTCAGCAAGGCCCAACGAGTGCTTGGCAGCCATCTGCCCTTGCTCTGGAAATTGTGCGTTCCCCTATTGAGGAAAGGAAAGGAAAGGAACCTCTCGTGCAAGCACTGAGTCATGGAGGGACACCAGCTTTTGCTGATGTTTTCTTGGCAGGCCTTATAGCGGGGTGGTTTGTCATTGCCTTCCCCGGCCATTATTACCTTTCCCCCAGCTAACTGGGTACTCATTTTACCAACCTCGGGAGGATGGAAGGCTGAGCCGACCCCAGCCGGCTGCCTGAAACCAGCTTCCGGTGGGATCGAACTCAGGCCGTGGGGAGAGTTTCAGCTGAAGAAACTGCTGCTTTACCTCTCTGCACCACACGAGGCTCTTATTGAGTAAAATGCAGCCATAAAGTTCCTGTTTATGCAAGAGTAAAGGTGCAAATCCTCCAAAACCAAGTTGAGCCCCTGTGGTACATTCACAGACCCCCATGAAGCCCAATGAATGCTCAACAGCCATCCATTATGCACCACAATGGACACTCCAGAAATTACATATTTCCCCTGTTGCGTAAATGGGGCCTATCTGGCCATCATTTATGCAACAGGGGAAATACGTGGAAATCGTAGAATCATAGAATAGCAGAGTTGGAAGGGGCCTACAAGGCCATCGAGTCCAATGCCCTGCTCAATGCAGGAATCCACCCTAAAGCATCCCTGACAGATGGCTGTCCAGCTGCCTCTTGAAGGCCTCTAGTGTGGGAGAGCCCACAACCTCCCTAGGTAACTGATTCCATTGTTGTACTGCTCTAACAATCAGGAAGTTTTTCCTGATGTCCAGCTGGAATCCTGGCTTCCTGTAACTTGAGCCCGTTATTCTGTGTCCTGCACTCTGGGAGGATCGAGAAGAGATCCTGGCCCTTCTCTATGTGACAACCTTTTAAGTATTTGAAGAGTGCTATCATGTCTCCCCTCAATCCTCTCTTCTCCAGGCTAAACATACCCAGTTCTTTCTGTCTCTCTTCAGAGGGCTTTCTTTCCAGACCCCTGATCATCCTGGTTGCCCTCCTCTGAACACGCTCCAGCTTGTCTGCGTCCTTCTTGAATTATGGAGCCCAGAACTGGACACAATACTCTAGATGAGGCCTAACCAGGGCCGAATAGAGAGGAACCAGTACCTCACGCGATTTGGAAGCTATACTTCTATTAATGCAGCCCAAAATAACATTTGCCTTTCTTGCAGCCATATCGCACTATTGGCTCAAATTCAGCTTGCGATCTGGTGGCTGTAAAGGCCCCATTTACACAACGGGGGAAATATGTAATTTCCGGAGTGTCCATTGTGGTGCACGATGGGTGACTGTTGAGCATTCATTGGGCTTTGTGGGTGCTCGGAGCACAAGTCCGTGAATGCACCGCAGACATCCAACTTGGTCTGGAAGGATGGACGCAGGGGAGTCCATCAGTCCCCCAGACTCAGTTGGCTGCCTACGACATCCTACATGAATCCTTCAAACATACTCATGCTGTCTAAGGCATTTTTTCCCATCCACCAATCACATTGCAAGCTCAGAAATGTGCAGATTGCCACAGATTGCATCTAATCTGTGTTTGGCCCGGAAGGCACAAACTGGGTAAATCTTGATCAAGAACAAACTGAAACGAATTTCTAATACCTCTCTAGTAAGTCAACACTTTTCCTGAAACTGAGCTCTGGCCAGAAATCATTCTCTAGTTGTCTGCTTTGGTGTACGAATAGGGTTAATTGCAGAGTCTCTGTGAAACTTTGACTTGACTTAAGTGAATGGAAGTTTTAAGACTACCGATCACGGTGAAGCCATTATTGATTTCAGTGGTGCTGGGATATTGCCCCCTGTGTCTTCAACTGTGAGAGCCCTCTTGCTCTCTATTAAACCCCCAGCAATCTCATTTCTTCCCTTTTCTTTTTTAAAATGAACATACTAATGACAGATTTATCCCAGCCGGCAATACCCTCTGGCTCGTTACATTGAGCTAACTGCTGGAATTACAAGACGTGCAAAAAGTGGTGCTCCTTTCTTCTTAAAATTTGACATGGTGTCCCTTTGGCCACTTATAAATAAAGGAAAGTGAATTGGCATTGATTGGCCCCCACAGCTGGAAGAGCTGGAATGAAATTTCGTAGTAGCTACAGATCAATAAAACATTTCTAATGGAGAATGTAATATTAAAATCTATGGAGAAAAATAAGGGGTAGTTATATTACAGAAAACATTGTGCTTTGAAAAACAGCCCCAAGGCTGTAATGTTCAAGCTTATGAGCATGGTACATTTTTATATGTAATATACGGAATTAGAGAGTAGAAGGTGCCCGAAGGCGATCAAATCTCTGTATTATCAGCTCTCTACAGATTAACCCACATTAGTGTTAGGGATACAAGCGTCACACATACACACACAGAGCCCCAGGAGGACTGATGTTTGTCAGAACTGATCCCATAGGGCAGCAGTGGGAAGCCTATTTCAGCACAAGGGTCAAATTCAATTTAAAATCATAGAACAGTAGAGTTAGAAGGGGCCTATAAGGCCATCGAGTTCAACCCCCCGCTCAACGCAGGAATCCACCCTAAAGCATACTTGAAAGATGGTTGGCCAGCTGCCTGTTGAAGGCCTCCAGTTTGGGAGAGCCCACAACCTCCCAAGGTAACTGGTTCCATTGTTGTACTGCTCTAACAGTCAGGAAGTTTTTCCTGATGTCCACCCGGAATCTGGCTTCCTGTGACTTGAGCCCATCATTCCGTGTCCTGCACTCTGGGAGGATCCAGAAGAGATCCTGGTCCTCCTCTGTGTGACAACCTTTCAAGTCTTTGAAGAGTGCTATCATGTCTCCCCTCACTCTTCTCTTCTCCAGGCGAAACATGCCCAGTTCTTTCAGTCTCTCCTCATAGGGCTTTGTTTCCAGACCCCTGATCATCCTCGTTGCCCTCCTCTGAACCCTCTCCAGCTTGTCTGCATCCTTCTTGAAGTTTGGTGCTCAGAACTGGACGCAATACTCAAGATGAGTGACACATTCCAGTGGTTTGTAGGCCAATGGGTTAGAGCCAAAGGCAAAGGGAGTGCAGTCTGAAACACCCCAAAATACCAACATACTTTAGCTTAAAGCTCTTACTGTGAGTAACTAATGGCCAAACTCAACATTATTCGAATCCAATTCTTTACTTCAGTGTAAGTGCATGCAGGCCTGATTCAGATGGGGGAGATTTTAAGCTCTCCCCATCCTATATTCATCCTGAAATTCCACCCTTGCAAATGGGTTAAAAAGAAAAGAAAAGAAAAGAAAAGAAAAGAAAAGAAAAGAGTACCCCTTGGAATCAGTGGAGACATTTTCCATTCTTTAATCCCCCCACTGGGGGATTTCAGGATAAAAATACTTGAAAGCTTAAATTCCCCCTCCTGTAGTCCCACCATTCCAATTCAATGATGCGTAGCTCTGCTATGTGTGATTTGAAAAGTGTTGAGCTTTTCAAAGATGTACCACTAGATGTGGTGGTGGCCCCCAATTTAGATGGCTTTAAAGAGGGTTGGATATATTCCTGGAGGAGAAGGCTATCAATGGCTACATGCTACCTCCAGTATTCGATGCAGTAAGCCTGTGTGTACCAGTTGCTGGGGAACATGGGCGGGAGGGTGCTGTTGCATCACGTCCTGCTTGTGGCTCCCTGTGTGAATGGAGTGCCTGACTAGATGAACCATTGGTCTGATCCAGCAGGGTTCCTCTGATGTTCTGGTGTTCTACTTTGGCTCTTAGGGCCTTACTAGACGAGGCCTTAGCGTGCATTCTGACCCGGCTTCCCTGCTGTGCGTCCAGATGATGCACAGGGGAATCCGCAGACAGGCCGCGCTGAGGCCTGGTCTTACCCGCCATAAGCGAAGTCGCTTATGGCGCGCCTTTTCCCCAGCTGCGGCCTCAGGCCGGAGCTGGGGAACGTCTAGGGACTTCCGCAGCTTTTCGCGGCTCCTCGCTCGCGAGGAGCCGCGAAAAGCCGCGGACCGCTCTGCCCATTGGCAGGGGGGGGGAAGGATGGCAGAGTGGGTGGCAGGGTGGGTGGCACGGGGGCAGGGCGGGTGCGATCGCGCTGCGCGGGCAATGCCTGGCATGGGGCGGCGCTTGCAATGCCACCCCATGCCAGGAATTGCCCACGCGGCGTGCGGCGCGATCGCACCCGCCCTGCCCCCGTGCCACCCCCGTGCCACCCCCTGCCATCCTTCGCCCCCCCCGTAAAAAACCCCCAAAAAACACCACTTACCTCTCCAGAGTCTTCGGGCTGCACTCGGCCCCTTTAAAAAATTTTTTAAAAATGGCGGACGCCGCAGGGATGCGACGTCCCTGCGCGTTGTGCATGTGGTAGCCTGGGGGAGGCGCGCTAACTTCAGCGCGCCTCGGCCCCGTCTCCCTGCCGGCATAAGCCGGCAGGTCTAGCAAGGCCCTTAGTCTTAGGAGAAGTTCTTCAACATGTTGGAATAGGAGAAAACTGCACAAAAGCACCAAATGGAGAAACCACCAAATGTTTGGTGGTTCGAGGAAAATGGATGGGGCTAGGTGATGGTGTGGGGCCTTCGAGGGAGCCCCAAATGGCCAAATAGGTATCCTAGGAGGGGTGGATTTAGTCCTCAGGCTGGAGGTTGCCCACCCCTGCCATAGGGACTCCAAATCCTGGAGTTGTGTTTGGGAGGGTATTCTACGACCAGAGTGCCACCAGTGAAAAAAGCCCCTCTAGTTTTAAACTATGGTTGGCAAAATGGACTCTACAATTCACCAACCTCTATCCTAGGTGATCAGTTGGGGGAGCATTTTGTAATTTTTCTGGTTCGGAGAGGGGATTTTTGAATCATTTCTGCGAGAGAGGGTGCTTACTGATGCAGCAGGCAGTTTCCAGAGAATATTTTCTGTTAAAATTTTCATAGGAGACTACTCAGGGGAGAATCTGGAGAATCTTCTTCCCCCTAAAATAGCGTTGTGACAATTGGTTAGACTGCTGGTTAGATTACACTGATGAACAGGCAGAGAATCTGTATGTGCTTGTCGTAATACATTGATGTACAGACCCCGTAAGGTATTCCATTTTCCATTCACTGATCGTAACAGCCTACTGAATATCATTCCCCCCCCCCAAAAAAAAACCCACACTGATCAAGAGCTGTAAAGGTTTTACAAGCTTTATTTGGCCATTTGCAGCAGACTTTTAAAACCTAACATAACACTTTCTTTTGATTTTTAGTGATGTTTGTGAGCAATTTCAGGATGTGTAAAAGCAAAGAAACCAGCAATGCTGATCTCAAATGTATGAGAGAAGACTATGCATTTGGGGCTTATTTGGAAAACGCCCCCCCCCACACACACATTCTACTGCTATCTTGAGCAAAAACGGAAGGAGAGAAGCAATTAAGGCCGTAGCTAGACCTAAGGTTTATCCCAGGATCATCACGGGTTCATCCCTGCCTGAGCGCTGGATGCCCTGTGTGGCACTTAGGGCCTTGCTAGACCTTCCTGATAATCTGGTGGGGAGTCGGGGCGAGGCCGCGCTGCTGCTAGCACGCGCCGTCGCCCCTAGTGGGTAAGGGAAAGCCCCGTCACATCCTCCATTTTTTAATCTTAAAGGGCCATGTGCGCAGGAGCGCACCAACGGAAAAGTAAGTAGTTTTTTTTTTAAAAAAAGGGTTCCCCGCTCCCCCTGCCCCTGATTTCCCCCCCACAATGTCTGATGCCCCTCCTGCCCGCTCGCTCACCCTTCCTCCCCCCGCTGGCCATGCCCGTCCCTGCTGGCCATGCCCATCCCCGCTCGCCATGCCCTGGCCCCGTTCTTCTTCCCCCCCATCTGCCATGTCTGATGCCCCCCTGCCCACTCACCAGCCCACCCGAACACCCGCCTGCCAAGTCCGATGCCCCCTCAGTGCCCCCCAGTCTGTGATCTCCCCCCGCCGCTGGCTCCACTCCCGGGGCTGCGGAAAAGCCAGGCCATAAGCGGATCCGGTTATCCCGGGTCAAGGGAGGACTTAGCCCGGCCTGACCCCGGGATCCCCTGTGCATCATCTGGATACACAGCAGGGAGCCTGGGCCTCACACCGGGCTAAGTCCTCGTCTAGCAACGACCTTAGTTGAATAGGTTTGACCCCAGGACAATCCTGGGATAAACCTTAAGTCTAGCTACAGCTCAAGAAAGGTGCAAAAAGAGGAGAAACAAGGGCCTAATCTACACCAAGCAGGTTATAGCAGTATGAAAGCAGTATGAAAGCAGTATATATAAGGCAGGAGCCACACTACTGCTTTATAGAGGTATTGAAGTGCACTGACAACTGTTGGGGCCCATTTGACACATACCGTATACTACTTTCATACTGCTATATTCTGCTTGGTGTGGCTCCTGCCTTTTGTATACCACTTTCATACTGCTGTCATAGTGCAATATCCTGCTTGGTGTAGATGAGGCCGAGTTCTCAAGATGCTGAACTTTTAATTTTTTAAAATTTTGGTTTGAGAAGCCCAACGGGTTTCGAACTGTATTTTTGTTAGGCCTTCTTCAGGGGGCTGTGAGCAATTAAAATTCATATTGTAAATTCATGTTGTAAATTCATATTGTAGATTCATATTGTAAAACATGAAAGGAACAACACATTGTAAAAAGATATGCTTACTGTAAAATTAACATATGGCCACAAGGGACTCTGTAGGTATGAAATACGTTTAAAACATTTTTTTAATTTAATATATGAAGACAAAGTACTATATATACTATTATTTCAATACATACATACAAACATATTTTAACAAAAGAATATATGGCATATCTTACTTGTAGGAAGTAGTCTGCAGAGTTCTTCTTTACAACAAAATGTCCTTCACTGATTATTAGTGCAGCAACATAGGACAGGATGTCATGGGAGTCCAGTTGGGGCTCAAGTTTGGTGATTTCTTCTCAGCTTAACCCCAGGGCAGTAATCCTCCCCCCCCCCCACCAAACTGCAGAAAACGAAAGCATCAAAATATTTGGCATATTTGGCACTGTAAAGAAGACATATCCTCTTTGGCAGAGATGGCTGGGGTGACCTTATACCTCGTCTGCAACTCTATGGCTGTGGGCTATCATTAACCTACACTGGGCCGATAAGTGACATTTGTTTAATGTCTGCTTTAAGAATTGGAAATGTAAAAGTCGTGTATAAAATCTGTCCTCCCCCAATTGCCTAAAAGTACCCCTCCCCCAATGAAAGGGTCTTCTGTTTTTCTGTCTTTTTCTCAGAGTGTCTTTTTCTTACGCGTTTCTTTTGAATTCCTTTTGGTGTTGTTTTTGAGTTTAACCTGTAATTGCAAGGAGGCTGAGGGTGCTGCATATTTCCCCCCCTTCTCTTACACATCTCTCCATCACTCTGCAGCCTCCCTGGCAACCTACACTTCCGTGCCGTTGGAGTATTTTCCCTGGATTGTAATTGAAATGCAGGAAGCTGGGGAGGCAGCAGCACCCCTCCTCAGCCAACTTAGGGCCTTGCTAGACCAGGGGTTAGCGTAGTGCTTGTCGCTGTGCGTCCAGATGATGCACAGGGGATCCTGGCCTTAGCCAGGCCTCAAACCGCCCTGGCACTACGCTCATGATCCCGGCCTCAGGCCGGGCTGAGGCCGGGACCATGGGCGTGTAGCCAAGTCCACTGCTTTTCCCGGCTACTGGATTTACTCCTGACTAGCCGGGAAAAGTGGCGGACGGGCCTCAGCGCTCCACAGGAGCACTGCGGCCATCAGGGCTACGGTGGGGACATGGGGGGGGGGGCGGGAAACAGAGGCCAGGGAGATTGGGGGAAATTGCGGCCCAGGGGACATCAGGGGGAAATTGCGGGCAGGGGGGACATTGGGTGGGGGATCAGACATCGTGGGGCGGGCGGGCGGGGGAAGGAGAATGGTGCCGGGGGGAGCAGGCAGGTGATCAGACATCACGGGGGGGGTAGGTGGGGGATCAGACATCGTGGGCCGGGGGTGGGCGGGGGAAGGAGAATTAAAAACAGCAACAACCCCTACTTAACTTTCCTGACTGCTGCAGCTTTAAAAATTAAAAAATGGCGGCTGCGACAGCTCTCCTCCAGAGCTTGTCGCATCTCATGTCTGAAAAAGGGTAAGATCTCGCATTATTCATAACACGAGGTCTCCCCTTCTCTCCCCCCCCCCGGATTCTCACTTAGGTCTACCAAGGCCCCCAATCTGTGCAACCTAACAATGATGATTTTACTAAATTTTTCTTCTCCACTGGGGAAAAATCAAACCAATTCATTTTTCTATCAATCTGAATGATAACAGTTGGGAGGAAATGTTGACGAATAAAATATCTATGTACCTATTGTCCAGAACTTGTGAGGTACATTGGAGCAAGGTTGGAGCAGAACAAACAACATTCTCAACTGTGAGTTACTGCAAGAGATGACATAGGTGTCCATTTGGGGCTCAAAGTCTAGTGAGAAATTGACGGCTTGCCCATCCCCCCAGACACCAGTCCATGGATCCCCATGCTTGCCCGACTCATTTAATGAGTCGGGCAAGTGTCAGGATCAGGCCTGTTCTCCCTACTGTGGGGGAAGGGGTTTCAGGACTAAGGTCACAGCTAGACCGAAGGTTTATCCTGGGATCATCTAGGGTTCACCCTTGCCTGAGCACTGGATCCCCTGTATGTCACCTAGATGAACAGGTTTGACTCCTGGATGATCCAGGGATAAACCTTAGGTCTAGCTATGGCCTTAGAATCTAAAGAGGAAGAGAAGGAAGAAGAAGAAGAAGAAGAAGAAGAAGAAGAAGAAGAAGAAGAAGAAGAAGAAGGAATTTACCAGCCAAAACAGAAAGTGAGGGAAGAGATTCTCCAAGGCCTTAGCTAGACCTAAGATTTATCCCGGGATCATCCCGGAGTACTCCCTGTTCATGTAAATGACACACAGGATATCCCGGGAGCAGGCAGGGATGACACCAGGATGATCCCGGGATAAACCTTAGGTCTAGCTAAGGCCTAAGACTCTTCAGGAGTCAAGAATTAACAAGCTTATCATGGAGAATGCAGATGGCTCAGAGACACACCCCCCCCACACACTCCTGAGAACTCAGCCTCTGTCTGAGGGGGAGGGGACATCAGTGTTGACAGATCCCAGGGTCTGCCACAGGGTCAAGCAGGTGGAGTTAAGAGGACATGGGAGGCAGTCTTTTAGGGTAGCCGTTCATGAGAGTCTCCTCCCAAAAGACCCTCCCTGAGCTAAAGTGCCTGTTGGATTGTAGGTTACAGTCCTGTTTTCGTTGAAGACAACTGTCTAGCTTTGTAAGCCAAATTAGGCTTAGAGGATAGCTCCTAGCCTTCATACTCCTTTCAGGTGTGAATAGCATTGGGGTGAAAATCCGTCTGGGCCCATGAGGGCAGTGGATGCCCCTGTATCCGGCTCTCATGGGCCCAGGTGGACGCACTTGGAAGATTTTTTATTTTTGCCCCAACACAAGGGCACTGGTCAGGGCAGAACTGTTCTGCCCTGACCTGCACCCTTTGTCCCTTTACCCACTAACACAGCCGCCATTAAGCAGTGAGGGGAAATACACAATTTCCCCAAGGGCCTTTAAGGCCCCCATTGGCGGTGCGTGGGTGGGAAGAAACACAATTTCCTCGAGACTGGAGTACGTCACGTCAGGATCCTCTGCAATCTCTTAGCCATGCCTACTTCACAAATAGGTTGGAAAGATAAAAGGGATGATGATGATGATGATGATGATGATGATGATGATGATGACGATTTTGTTAAAAACCTGCAGGTCCTCATCTTCCACTTTGGAATTTCACCCCTGTACATCCTCCCTCTGCCCAGCAATACACAGTGAAGCTACTCCACTAGCTTATACAGGGAAGGAGTCAAAAAACCTGCAGGGGGGCAAAACTGGAGCTGGCAAAGATTTGGGGGCTTTTAAAGCTCACCTTTCTATTTAGATGAGCTTGGGAGAACTTTGGCCATAGCTAGACCTAAGGTTTATCTCTGGATCATCCAGGGGTCAAACCTGTTCATCTAGGGGCCTTCCTAGACCTGCCGGCTTACGCCGGCAGGGAGGCGGGACCGAGGCGCACTAACGTTAGTGCGCCTCCCCCACGCTTCCAGACGGCGGAGCCGCAGGGAGGACGCAAGCCCTGCGGCGTCCGCCATTTTTTTTGTTTTTTTGTTTAAAGGGGCCGCGGGTGGCCCGAAGACTCCGGGAAGGTAAGTGGCTTTTTAACTTTTTTAAAAAAAACGGGGGGGGGGCAAGGATGGGACGGTGGGTGGCATGGGGGGAGAGCGGGTGCGATCGCGCTGTCACCGCCCGAGCAAGCAGCTGAGTGGCGCTTGCCCGGGCAATGCCCGGGATGGGGTGGCATTGCCCGGGCAAGCGCCGCTCGGCTGCTTGCTTGGGCGGCGAGCGGTGTGATCGCACTCGACCTCCCCCCGTGCCACCCACCCTCCCATCCTTCGCCCTCCCCTCTCTCCCCCCCCCCGCCGATGGGCACAGCACTCCTATGAGCGCTGTGCCAGGTCCGCGGCTTTTCGCGGCTCCTCACGAGTAAGCGAGGAGCCGCGAAAAGCCACGGAAGTCTCCACACTTCCCCCAGCCTGAGGCTGGAGCTGGGGAAAAAGCGCGCCTTAAGTGCATTCGCTTATGGTGCGCTAGACCAGGCCTCACTGCGGCCTGCCGCCGGATTCCCCTGTGCATCATCTGGACGCACAGCAGGGAAACCGGGTTGGAAGGCGCGCTAAGGCCTGATCTAGCAAGGCCCTAGGTGACACACAGGTGATCCAGTGCTCAGGCAGGAGCGAACCCTGGATGATCCCAGGATAAACCTTAGGTCTAGCTGTGGCTTTTGTCAACCCAGTCCTTACGTTCTTATGTTTCGATTGACAATCTGATGGCATTCATGATTAAAATACACGATAGGCCCTCATAACGGTTAGCAATCAGGAAATGTGGATCAATAAGTTGTTTTTAAGGGGCTTGTTTATGTTAACTGACTGGATGAGCCAGGTTGGAAGAACTCTGAAACTACCCATGCTAATTAGCCTGATGAATATCAAAGTAATCAAGGTAGCAAAATGTGAAAGTAATCAAGAGCCATATTAATTGCACTTCAAGGTCTGGCTTCATTAAGTAATGGACTAGCCATGTTTAATGAACTGAACTTGGCAATATAAATAAATGTCTTTGAATTTCATCTGATGAAATTCTCTCTGAAGGGATCACCCCTCCCAGAATATAAGTAGCCATGTAATCTGTACTGTGGGTGTTCTAAGAAAATGGTCTAGAGCTGTAATTTCTGTTTATGATGATGATTTGTTATCAAGATTCATAGCCCACTTTTCTATAACGCATCAAAGGTGGCCTAATGTCAGGGTAAAAATGTGCAAATAAAACCACAACAAGAACGATAATATACCATGGTTTAATATTTGGAGAATAAACCTGGGTGAATGAACCTTGGGCTTACACTGTCTTCCTCCACTTGTTAGGGTGACCATATTTGGGAAACCAAAAAAGAGGACACCTAGAGTGTGTGTGGGGAAGCAGCTTTCTGAGTCCTGCAGAAAGTACGTTATTCCCCTGCCACCTTAAAGAACCCGATTGGAGTGGAGGAGGGGAAAGGATTTCATTCTGCACCACCACCATCCACTCCAATGGGGGCCTTTTCTATAATGTCCAGGAATGACCCACTTTCCCCTTTAAGACCTCAATTGGAGCTCGGGGTGGGGGAATGATGTGCCTCAAGGAAGCGTGTCATTCCCTCCTGCTATGCTAACGGCAGCCTTAAAGAGGAAGGTGTGTCATTCCAGGACATTATTGAAAATTATAGAAAATCCCCCCTGACACCATGGAAAGAACAAAAACCAGGACAAATCAGGGGAAATCCTGACAGTTGGTCACCCTACCACTTGTGGAAATACACATTATAGTGGAATATCCTGCTTGGTGTAGATGAGTCCATCAATGTTGTTTAGTTTGGAAGTGATAGTGGTCTTATTGATCTATTGCAGACCACCTAGGAATCCCAGAAGTACCACCACATCTGAGGCCGTTGCTAGATGGACCTGTAGCGCGCGTTGCATACCGGCGTTGTCTTTACAGATCCACATGATGTTCACCGGGATCCGTGTTCATCCTGTGGTGAAACCTCTGTTTTCCCGTGTTTTTATGAAACAGCTTTAAGCCCGGCTTTTTCTGTTGGCGCACTCTAATTTGGATACGGGAGGCGGAGGTGTGGGATGAAATGAGGTCAGCGCAGTTTCCGGCGAGGTCAGCACTGGTCAGGAAAAGGCGTGCTAAGGGGAGCGGCCAGCGGTTTCGGCCAAACCTCCTCCTCCATTTGTGCCCCGTCTGCAGCTGGGGCAGTGGCGTGGCGTGACAGCTTTTTTTTTTTTTACCAAACAGGTCCGTTTTGCGCACGAACGGAGGACCGAAAAACTGTCTGGTGAGTTGTTGGGGTGTGTGTGGTGGATGTGTGGGATAGGTGCAGCTCGGTACCTCTGTGTGGGTCACTTTTTGGGAAGGCGGGCATCCAACTGTAATGGGAAGTTGGTGACCTGTCGCGGTGGGCAGCCACAGGTACCGTCCTCATGCCGGTGGTTTACGCTGCGCGGATGATGTAAAGGCGAGCGGGGAATGACGGGCACGGTAGAGGCATGCAGGGCTGTGTGCCTACTGGTGTGGGTACGCAGCAGCTGGCTGTAAGGGGGCAACAAGCGAGGGTGGGCGGCCATTTTCCAGCGGCCACGTGGCGGCAGGCGGAAGGACAGGGAAGCATCAGCCCAGGGGCGGGCACGTGCCCTGGGGCCCCTTTGCACTGTGTCAATACACTCCCCTCTCCTTCTGACTGCATTTGCTGGGGGGGGGGAGTGACGGTGGCAGGTTGCTGACGCCGGTTTCGCACCTCCGCTGGTGCGGAAACTGACGAGCCCCCCCCCCTTCTTTCTGCTAATGATGCCAATGAGCAGGGTTTGCCCTTCGGGGTAGACTCAGGAAGACTAGACGTCATGCAGTTTGAATGCATTTTATTGAATACATGTGGTGCAAAGGACGTTGGGATGGGGGGGAAGGGCACAGGGCCGGTCATCGCCGGCAAAACTCAGAGGCATGATGGGATGTGTAGGCGCAGAGTGCCCATGCAGACGACTGTGCTCGGATCACAATACGCCTGTCATCACCCCCGAAAGCAAATGACAGCATCCCTGCCTTGTCAATGTTGCCGCTCAACAATGCCACTCGTTCTCATCCTCCACGCCCCCTGTGGGTCATCCCCCAATCCCAACTGGCTCCCCTGTGCCCAGCCTGAGGGGGGGGGCATGGAACAAAAGCAGCAGCGCCACTCCAGCCGCCACTGCCGATCTACGCGGATTGCGCTCTTTCGCACTTGCGCAAATCGTGCCGAGGACGAAACACCCCCCCCCCCGGAAATCAGGCCGGTGTGGCTGCGCAACCCGTGCTCGACCCAACAGCACCACAACCAGATCAAACTCCTGCAACCACGCCCCTCCAACACCGGGATAATCCACACAAGGTGTGGACCATGAGGCATCACACCTAAACAGGAAAATCCGCTTTCACCCCTCCTCAAGCACGGAGCACCCGGTAGGTCTAGCAAGGCCCTGAGACATAAATGCATCTGTGAAGGTTTAAGACCTCCAGAGGCAAGGTAATGAAGTCAGGCTTAGAGGCCTGAAGTTTTTCTGTTGGGAGGAGGTATCCCTGGGAGGAAGAGTTTTATTTCTCCAGTCAAAGCTCATTTCCTAGTTAAGTTTCACTTCTCCAGCTCAGTTTAATTTTTTCAAAGTTGAATGGTACTTCTGGATTTGGGGGGAAGAGGGAATAAAAGAGGGAGGGAGCCAGCCAGACCAGAGCCAGAGAAAGACGAGATCATAGGGGCAGAGCAGACAGATGCAACTTGAAGAAGTCTAGGGCCATAGCTAGACCTAAGGTTTATCCCTGGATCGTCCAGGGGTCAAACCTGTTCATCTAGGTGACACACAGGGGATCCAGTGCTCAGGCAGGGGCGAACCCTGGATGATCCCAGGATAAACCTTAGGTCTAGCTGTGGCCTAGGTGTAGTTAAGATAAAAGAACTTGAGTTCCTGCAACTTTCATTTTCTCTTTATGCCTTTTCTATCAGCTTTATTGACTAAATACCTTTACCTTTATAGTTCACTAATGAAGTGTTGTGTTAAGCCACAAGTGTCTTGAGTGCCAATCATGCCATGTCTACAGCCTAAACCCCACGTTACTGGGAAAGGGTACCTAAACAGCAGGAAGGTGGCACTCTTCAGGAAACAGAGGTCCTTAAGGGGTTGCTCAGGTGGTCCAGGACATAGATGGAAACCTGACAGTAGTAATAAAGAAAGAAATGTCCAAATTTCTTTTTCTGAGGCCTTAGCTAGACCTACCTGAAAGTCCGGGGGAGAGGAGAGGAAACCTCACATTGTGATTAATGCAAAATCTCGCCCCCGTTTACACATAAGGTGCGAAGACTTCTGGAAGAGAGGCGTCTTGCCCGCCATTTTAAAAAAAAATCTTAAAGGGAGAGGAGTGCACGAACGGTCGTGTGCAAAGGTAAGTGTTTTTTTAAATTTCATTTCATTTCCCCGCTCCCCCCAATCTAACCCAGATGGGCGCAGCACTCCTGGCTCTGCGCGAGTAATTGCACGGAGCCAGGTAAACCCACAGAAATGGGCCACACACTCCATGGTCTCAGGCTTAGCCCGAGACCATAGAAAAAGTGGGCCCAAAGTGTAGGGCTGTATCTTGGGGCAAGGGAGGGATGACCCCTCCCTGATCCCGGGATCCCCTGAGCATCATGTGGATTCACAGGGACAATCCCGGGGTTCACCCTGTGATATAGCCTGGTCTAGCTAAGGCCTGAGTCTCTCTCTCACTGGCCAGGGCTAGACCAGGCCTATATCCCGGGATCATCCCTGTATATCCAAATGACACACAGGGGATACTGGGAGCAGGCAGGGACGACTCCCCATTTGCCTGGGATAATCCTTAGGCCTCTCTCTCTCTCTCTCTCTCTCTCTCTCTCTCTCTCTCTCTCTCTCTCTCTCTCTCATTTTAATCTGCCATTAACAATATTTTTTTCTTTAAAAAAATAGAATAAAGGAAAATGTGCTGCTGGTGTGAGTCTTTTTACAGCATGGTTCAACTGAATTGTGGGTCACACAACCTGGCAGATGAAGACCTATGTGTTAGAAATCAGTTCTGTACTAGAATTCTAGTGTTGCTGTTCAGCTTATGGTTGCTGCTTAGCAAATAGATTTGATGTACAATTAGACAGGGACCACTTACCTCTTGGACCTTGATCATTGGAAGCCTGCTCAGAAGCATCATCCAGCTGTGACATGAGAGATCATTCAAAGAAGCCGCCGGGCAAATCATTTGAAATGAATCAATAGCCAACTGCCCTGTCTCTTTGCCAGAAGAAGCCCGTTTTCAAATCAATGAAGAGGTTTCTTTGGTAGAGCAAATGTGTTTGCTCCAGGTTAATCAAACAGCTCTGTTCTACGCTGACACATGTTTCGGAGAGTTTTCTATACATGAGATACAAGTTCCCCCAGCAAGATGCTATCATAAATAAATAAACACAAGATCCAGAGAGTGCAGTCATATCATGATGCAGGTAAATTATGCATTTGAAGACAGTGGAGTATGATCAAACAAGGCATTTCAATCGGTGTAGGTTGTGGAATGTAAATGAAATCTGCAGAATGCAGAAGACATTACAGAAATTGTCTGTTAGGGACAGGGTAGAGGGTTTGGTTGTCCAAAACGGTTACTTTCTTCCCATTTGGGGCCAGGAATTTCTACCTTTTCAAATTCCCTTCTTCCCCATTTTGTGAGGGAGGCTGTAGCTTTGCAAACAGACTTTTAAGAATGGGGTTGCTGAGGAGATGTGTCTTAGCAAAGATGCATTTAATGTATAAGCTATAGATGTGTACCCTCATCATTTGCTTTGACTTGGGGCTTTGCTAGACCTGCCGGGATAAGCCGGCAGGGAGGCGGGGCGACGGCGCGCTGATGTTAGCGCGTGCTGCCCGGGCTTCCAGACGTGGGACGCGCAGGGACGTCGGGATCCCTGCAGCGTCCGCCGTTTTTTTTTAGTTAACCCCCCCATCCGCTCCTGATCTCTTCCTGATCTTTCTCTCCCTCCGTGTCCCGTGTGTCATCTCTCCTCCTTCTCCCTCCATGTGTGTGTGTGTTCTGTGTCGTCTGTGCTTCTTCTCCCTCCGTTTGTGTGTGTTCTGTGTTGTCTGTGCTCCCTTCTCCCCCCCCCGGGATCTCCCCTCCCTGGCCGATGGGCACAGTGCTCAGCGCGCGGCTTTTTGCGGCTACTCGCGAGTAAGCGAGTAGCCGCAAAAAGCCACGGAAGTCTCTAGACGTTCCGCAGCTCCGGCCTCGGGCCGGAGCTGCGGAAAAGGCGCGCCATAAGCGACCGCTTATGGCGCGTTAGAGGAGGCTTCAGTGCGGCCTGGAGCCAGATTCCCCTGTGCGTCATGTGGAAGCACAGCAGGGAAACTGGCTCTCAAGGCGCGCTAAGGCCTCGTCTAGCAAGGCCCTTGGACTCTGATTAATATGCCCCACTTTGTCCTGGACTGATTTGGAGTCTATCCGTTCTGACTTGGGTACCATATCTGAGTCAATCAGTATATGACCAGTATAGAAACTTTTTTAAAAAATGACCATGGGGGCAGGTGGATCAGAACTGGATGACGTTTGAAAGCATAGTAACCCCTTTGGAATGAATTACACCTGCCGAATTCCATAAAAGTAGGTGTAGGATTTTTGTGTGCTACGAGCTTTTATTATATATATATATATATATATATATATATATATATATATATATTCTCTCTCTCTCTCTCTTGAGAGAGAGGCCATGGCTAGACCAGGCCTATATCCCGGGATCCTACCTGTGCATCCAAATGACACACAGGGGACCCCAGGAGCAGGCAGGGGTGACCCCTCCATTTGCCTGGGATAATCCTTAGGTCTAGCTAAGGCCAGAGAGAGAATATATATATATATATATATATATATATATATATATATATATATATATATGAATATATTAAGAGAACTGCCAATAACTTTTATTTCTATGACGAATTGGATGAAAATTGCAGGAATAGTTTCCCCTTAGGAGATGATAAAGCCTGCAAAATTTCAGAACGGTAGCCATAGGGTTTTGTGTGTATGGAGGAATAACCTTGACGTTTTGATGGTTTTCAAAAGAGGACATACTTCTTATTTGTTTGAAATATTTCTTGGCCACCTTTCAGGGCAGAAGCTGTTGCTAAGTTCTTTGTGGACCAGTCTTCTGAAAATATCAGGCAGCCTAGAGGTGTCAAAAAAGTAAGTGAAGAAAACAAAAGAGAGAACCTGAAAAGTCTCAGAATGATAGGCGCAGAGGTCCATATGGTAGGGAAATCCTCAATATTTCGGGCAGTGGAATCATTTGCTTTTTGAGCAATTTGTATGACAACGGCAGTCATCAGAGTGATGTCTCCAGGCAAGAAACCACCAAAGTTTCAGTAGGGGCTAGGGATTTATAATGCTTGAAACCAGTTTAATTGCTTTTCATAGTGAAGCAAAATGGTAAGGTTGGAAGCACACCCATCTCACAATTCCATCTTTACCCTATCATGTTGGATGGAGCTATCTGCCAAAGACACACAAAACAGAGGGAATTTCAAGAGAAAAGCTAATGAATATATATATATAATATATAATTTATATCCCAACTTTCCTCCAATACTGGGAATCAAGGCAGCTTTACATATTAGAACACGTACAGTGAAAACAGATAGAGGTATACAAAAAAATTAAAAATAATTAAACATTCTACAATATTAAAGCATTTAAAACATTTAAAAACATTTTTTATATATAGAAGCACATAAACAGAGGTCCAGACTACGCCCCCGCCCCCCACAAAGGCCAGCTGGAACAGAAAAGTTTTAGCCTGCCTCCGGAAACACCCCAGGGAGGGAGCCAGTCTAGCTTCCCTGGGAAGGGAGTTCCAGAGCCCCGGGGCAGCCACTGAAAAGGCCCCCTCCCATGTTCTCACCAGGCATGCCTGTGATGGTGGTGGGAGCAAGAGAAGGGCTTCTCATGAAGATCTCAGAGGACGGGCATATTTTATAAATTATAATCAAAATGGTGATGTAATGCCAAATGTACTGAATGAAACCAGGAACAAAAGGAGAATGTAACCAAAAAGATGGAGGAAATCTAACACACACACACCCAACATTCAATAGGGGAAAAGAAGAACTAAAGCATGGTAAATCCTAAATGGTTTGGGGCCAGGTTATTTGAAGGAACGCCTCCTCCCATATGTACCTGCCCGGACCTTAAGAGCATCTACAGGGGCCCTTCTCCGTGAGCCCCTGCCAAAGGAAGTGAGGCAGGTGGCTACTAGGAGGAGGGCTTTCTCCACTGTGGCACCCCGCTTGTGGAAGGAGCTCCCCAGAGAGGTCCACCTGGTGCCTACACTGTACTCCTTTCATCACCAGCTGAAGACCTTTTTATTCACTCAGTATTTTAACACTTAATTTTAACTTAAATTTAAATTTTACTGTTTTAACTCTGTATTTTAATCTTATATCAATTTTGCTGCGTGGTTTTATCCTGGTTGTGCTTTTTATACTGTATTTTGTATTTGTGCTTTTAACCTGTTGGTTGTTTTATTATGGTTTTAATTTTTGTGAACCGCCCAGAGAGCTTCGGCTATTGGGCGGTATAAAAATGTACTAAATAAATAAATAAATAAATAAATCTGCCTGTTGAGAAAGGAAAGCAAGAGGCAATGACCCTGTTCAGACAACACACTAAGCCATGATGGTTAAGCATTTTTAGTTAAACATTATGGGTTTAGCATGTCATAGGAAGGAACCATGACTAGGGTGACCAACTGTCAGGATTTCCCTAGATCTGTCTGGATTTTTCTTCTATCCTGGGTGTCAGGAAGGATTTTCTGTAATTTCTATAATGTCCAGGAATGACATGCTGTCCCTTTTAAGGCCGCCATTAGCGTAGGGGAGAAATGACTCACTTTCTAGAGGTGCTTCCCCCCCACTGCTCCAAACAGGGCTTTGAAGGAGAAAGTGTGTCATTCCCAGGCATTATAGAAAAGGCCCCAATTGGAACAGTGGGGTGGGGACGACATGCTTCAATTGGGGCCTTTAAGGAGGGAAAGGCACATTTTCCAGAGCCTCCAGAAAGCACGTCATTCCCCTGCACCACGCTGCCCCCCCCCACTCTTTTTTGGTTCCCTAAATATGGTCACCCTAACCATGACTTAGCCTGTTGTGTGAACCATTCCTAACCATGGTGGCTACCTATTGAATGGGTCTACTCTAGAAAGGACCTACTTTGGCTTTTACCCATACTCACCACAACAGTGGCTGTAATTGTAGTGCTTTACCTTTTCATAGGCATAAATCATTATCATCTACCGAAATGAGAGAAAATAAAGAGATGCACTCAAGGATATCCTTGGGTCCTTGCCCTGGTGACTGCTGCCAATGAGGACCAAGCTCTGCTTCTTCAATTTCATAGGCCTAACCTGGTTCTTGGGGCATGTCTAGACAAGGTGATATCCCAGGGATTGTCCCAGGATCGTCCTTGTGTGTCCACATGACACACAGGGGATTTGGGGAGATGGCAGGGAAGATCCCTGCATTTCTCTGGGATATTGCCCTACACCTTTGTCCCAGTTTTTCCCGCAGTCCCAAGACGATCCCGAGACTGCGGGATGTGTGGGCGCCTGTCCCACTTTGTCCCGGCTCCTCACAAGTAACCACAAGGAGCCAGGAACTGGGCACGGGGCATGGAGGGCCTCAGGAGCTCCGTGACCATCAAGAGTGGGGGGAGCAGGAGGTGTTTTTTTTTTTAAAAAAATACCTTGTCGCAGGAGCGCTTCTGCGCTTATTTTCGATATAAAACAAAAAACAAAATGGCGGACGCTAAGTCCTCTTCCTCCCAGGATGTTGCATGCCACATGTAGACTGAGGGGGAGGATCTCGCGATCAGCATATCATGAGATTCTCCCCTTCCACCCCCCCTGGTCTAGACATTCCCATGGTTCCTGGTCATGTGGCAGAATGTTGGTAGACAGAGCACCTAAGGCAGGCAGGCAGCCTAACTAACTAAATCACTGTCATACTTAACTGACTGGAGTCTACCCCTGCAAGCAGAACAATTTGAGAGCTGCAGACTGTGACCGCTATGAGTTGAATAGACCAGAGACGCGAACGACCTTCTTTGACTTTTAACAGTCAGAGTCAAATGTTAATTGATCTTTAAATAAATCACTGACTAAATACCACCAGGGCATCTTGCAAATGAAGATGAGGACTGTATAATTAACAAGATGTTTGCACATCATTTATCTGCTGGGAAATATTTTTAGCTGTCCAATGTATTCTTGGAGCCGATTTATCCATCATAGCTCCACATGTCGGTGGTTTTCCAGCCCGCCACGATGCTCCCTGGCTAGGCCAAGGCTATCAGTCATTATTGTTACAGAGTTTGAAACGTCAGCATTACTCTGACAATAAACCTCGTTGTGCCAGCAGCCAGAGGGTATCCAATGAAATCAGACTTTCAGAATATAGTTATGCGTTGCTAGGTGGCCACAGGTAAAAGCGTTTACAATGGGTTGGAGAAGTTATCAAAACTGGAGGAAGTCTTTGCTAGATCTGTATCATGGCAACCTAGTGTTCCATGAGTAAAACAAAACAAAACTCTAAAAAATAGGAGCATAAGAACATAAGAAGAGCCATATTGGATCAGACCAAAAGTCCATCTAGTCCAGCATTCTGTTCATACAGTGGCTACCCAGCTGCTCATGGGAAACCCACAAGCAGAATATGAGTGCTACAGAACCCTCCCACACATGTACCCCATCTGCCTCTGATATTGGAGGTTGCATATAACCACCAGGAATACTAACTACCAATAGCCTTCTCCTCCATGAATGTGTCTAATCCCCTTTCAAAACCATCAGAATTGGTGGTCATCACTATAATTTGTGGGAATGAATTCCATAGTATAACTGTGCATCGTGTGAAATAGTCCTTCCTTTGATCTGTCCTGAACCAGCTTGATGGGATGACCCCATGGGTTCTAATATTATGAAAGAAGGAGGAACACGTCTCCCTATCCACTTTCTCCACACCGTGTATAATTTTGTACATCTCTTTCATGTCTCCCTTCACTCACCTTTTCTCCAAGGGCCTTGCTAGATGACGGGGTAGCCTGGTGTGAGGCCTGGGCCAGCCCCTGTGGGTCCAGATGACGCAGAGGGGATCCCGGGCTCAGGCAGGGGTAACCCTCCCTTGGCCTGGGATAACCGGCACCGGTTGTGGCCCAGTATTTCCCGCGGTCTTGGGCTGAGAGTGAGATTACGGGTGTGTAGGCCATTCCACCGCTTTTCCCGGCTACCGCATTTACTCACAAGTAGCTGGGAAAAGCGGCATGCTGCTGCTATTAGGGCAGAGGGGGATGGGGGGGAGAAACGGAGCTGGGGGGATGGGGGGAATCGGAGATTGCGGGCGGGTGGGCGGGGATGGAGGGATTGGAGATCCCAGGTGGGTGAGCGGGGATGGGGGGATCGGAGATCGTGGGCAGGCGTGTGGGGGGGGGATCGCAGGCGTGTGGGGGGAAATCGGGGGCAGGGGGAGCGGGGAACCCCCCTTTTTTAAAAAAAAAATCCATGCCTTTATCTTTGATGCGCTCCTGTGCACATGGCCCCTTTAAGTTCCCAAACAAAATGGCCGATGCGACAGGGCTTTCCTTTACCCTGTAGCGTCGACGTGTGGTTAGGAGCAACAGCCTGCGCTACTTCTAGCGCGGACTGGCCCCTCCACACACCAGGATTTTAAGGTAGGTCTAGCAAGGCCCCCAGTTAAACAATCCCAAATTGTGTAATCTTTGCTTGTGGTGTTGCTCCAGCCCCTTTATCATTTACGCCTGTTTAGATAGAAAAAAGTCCTATAACTCCCAGCATTTCCCAGCCAGCCATGGCTGGCTAGAGAACATTGGGAGTTGTAGGAATTTTTTCTGTATGAACAGGCACAGGTTTGTGACTTAGGCAGGATGTATACTACTGCTTTATTGTGGCATTTAAGTGCACTGACAACTGCTGGGGCCCAGGACACATCTACACCAAGCAGGATATAACACTATGAAAGCGGTATGAAAGCGGTATATGGCATGTGTCAGGGGCCCCAACATTTATCAATGCACTTCAATACCTCTATAAAGCAGTAATGTAGATCCTGCCTAATGCTTTCATACCACTTTCATAGTGCTATATCCTGTTTGGTGTAGACCTGGCCGTAGTTGCCCCTTTCTGCACTTTTTCCAAGTCTACAATATATATTTTGGGTGCCGTGACCAGAACTGTACATAGTATTCCAAATACGGTTGCACCATAGATTTGTATAAAGGCAGTTTATGTTTGATTTCTTCTAACATGGAACTTACCACTTATTCCTTCTGTCTGCTTTCTGTCCTTAAACCAGTTATTGATCCTTAGAGGACCTCTCCCTTTATTCCATGGTTGCTCAGGAGTCTTTGGTAAGGGTCTTTATCTAATGCCTTTTGGATGTCCGAGTAGACAGATCACCCCTGTCCACACTTTTATTGACACTCTCAAAGAACTCTCCAAAGAACACAAACTTGCAGAGTAGACATGCGAGTGGACAATAAGGGATGCAAAAAGGCATTCTGGGAAGCATACTGCTAATGACATTAGGCCATCGTTTGATGGATGTACATCGATGTATGAAGTACACTCAAACACCTTTGTATGTATGAGGTATCTATTACAGTTTACCTGGTCCCCTGTACCACACACACTCATTCACAGAAAGTCCTCCCCCTCCTGATATTCTACTAACCAGTTTCTCTGGTAGATATGCTGTCTTTTAATGTTTATCCATTGCCATCTGCTCTTTACACGCTCTACATAAACACAGATTTGACTTGTTTTGCGGTGCCGTCTGCCTCTCCACGTCATCGCTTTTCAAATTCACTTCAGCTCTGCATTGAAATTGCTTGCTAATTAGATAAGCTAGTTGCACAGATTCCAGGGGAATGCAAGGGGAACATCGAAGTTCCTTAGTCATGCCAGGAGAGCATCACAGCAAACGTTGAGTTCCTCCTATACAAGCTCCGTAGCCATCACATTTACAAAGAAATATATTTTATATTTCCTGCACTTGGGAGAAAGACATTGAATTAATAGGTAAGGTAAGGTAAGTAATGCCTCCTTCGTTTTTTATCTCCTCTCTGTGCTTCCACTTGAAGGAGGTGACATTGTTACCATCTCACCACGAGTTAGCAAGGGCATGTAATTTAGTAAAGATTTATTGATTGTACTTGTAATTCAGACACTATGTATAAAGATGCGCTTTAAATGCAATGGCCCATAAACAGACATTGTTGCAAATTTCCAGGCAAGAGAGCCAGTGTGGTGTAGTGGTTCGACTGTTGGATTGGGAGTTGGGAGATCTGGGTTCTAGTCCCTATTTGGCCATGGTTGCTCACTGGTGACTTTGGGCCAGTCACAGGGCTCTTCTGGGGGGGGGGGGAGTGGGGAGGATGCTGTTTCTGCGATCCTGCCCCAGCATCCATACTTTATTTTACTTATTTCCAATATTTATACACCGCTCCTGTGTCGTTCCAGAAGCCCCAGAAGCCAACAGGGATGTTCCGGCGTGGCACAACTTTTTTTAAAAAAAGGAGAGCCTAGATCCTGTGCAACAGTAAGAATAATAATAAAAAATGGGGAACTCAAGAGTCAGCACTACCATCCAAGGGATGGTGAAAATGCTGCCCCCCATGCAGCTCTTCTCCTGTTTGAGGATCTGCGAGCCTGCACCACATTGGCTGCAGTCTTTGGGGTTGTCCTGGGACTGTGGAAAAACCAGGAAATCCTCAGTCCTGGTTATCCCAAGGAAAGCCTCTGGTCATCCCCAGTTGACCCTGGGATCCCCTGTGCATCATTTGGATTCACAGGGACAGCCTAGAGATGAGTCCAGTACAAATGGATGGTGTAGGCATACCCACAGATCATAGAATCATAGAATAGCAGAGTTGGAAGGGGCCTACAAGGCCATCGAGTCCAACCCCCGCTCAATGCAGGAATCCACCCTAAAGCATCCCTGACAGATGGTTGTCCAGCTGCCTCTTGAAGGCCTCTAGTGTGGGAGAGCCCACAACCTCACCAGGCAACTGGTTCCACTGTCGTACTGCTCTAACCGTCAGGAAGTTCTCAGCCCAACCTACCACACAGGGTGTGCAAAAGCAAAACTTGAGCGCACTGTTCTCCGAATTCCATCCCAAAGCTTGTTCCAACTCGAGCCTGTATCAGATTGTGAGCTTTGTGGGTTTGTTTTTCCTTTTTGCATGAAAATCCGTGTGTATTTCAATGCATTTTTTCCCCAAATGTAAACATCAGTTCTGCACATCTTTGAAATGTATGCATTTTCTCCCCATTGATTAAAGCGTATTGGTGTGCATTTTTCAAAAGAATGCATTTTTTCATGCACATTTTCAAATGTACGCATGCTGTTGAACAGATTGTGTGTGTGTGTGTGGGGGGGGATTGTCTGCAAATCAGTTTGCCAGCTCAGGAATGTACAGGTTTCTCCTGCAGATTGTGTATGAGTCTGTGTTAGGTCTGGAAGGTGCAGGCTGGGTAAATCCTGATCAAAAGTGCACTGAAACAAATTCAGGAGCCACAGACCACCTTTATTTCCTAAAAAAAAGCCCCAAGTCACTAGCAGGTCCTTACTTTGCTAGTAAGAATTTGTTAATTTAAAAAAAAAGTTGCAGGCATAAGGCACCTGGTTTACCCTCTTTGTTTGCCTTTGGCTACCTCTGCTCTAATGTTGACTTCTTCTATCTACATTCTCCTCTGCTCTAAATCCTGATGTGCCCCATACCTCTACTCTATGTCCTCTTTGATCGTAGCTAGACCTAAGGTTTATCCCAGGATTGTCCTGGGGTCAAACCTGTTCATCTAAGTGCCACACAGGGCATCCAGCACTCAGGTAGGGACGAACCCGGGATGATCCTGGGATAAACCTTAGGTCTAGCTACGGCCTCTGCCTACCTTTGTCCACCTTTGCGCTAACGTTGCCTCCTTCTGCTCTCCATCCTCTGCACCACCTTGGCTTTGAAAAGCAATTCAGGGAAATAAAGATTGTCAAACTTGTCAATACAGGATCTATTATTTTGCCTAAAATAGACTTTTTTTTTCAATGCATCATGCCCAATGCAGTGCATTTGGATTGGGGATTGTGTAATCTAGTAAGAATTTTGTGAGCTCGAGATACAATGGAAACCCCCTCCCCCATTTTTAAGAGGGGGGGAACACACAAAACCTCAATTCTGCTGTTAAAAAGCATGTCCCTTTTGCAGACAACTCTGTAAGACACTTCAGGAAGAAGATTGACTGATTCTAGTACTGGCATTTAAAAAACCAAACAAAAAACAATCCACCCTAATCAATCATGTGTTTCATTTAACGTGGCAAAGATGGATCTTTTCCTACCCACTCTAATATGGGTTATCACTAGCCATGTGACAGTGACTGACAGACGGTATGGCCAACTGCCCATCACATTTCTCCAAAGCCTCAGCCTTAAATTACATTCCCATCACAACTCTGAACAATCGGTACATTGTTATGAATTCACTCTCCAGGTCCTCACTTTATTTTAAGTGTTAAAAAGACATTGTGGGTCCCTTCCAACTCTGCTATTCTGTGATTCTATGATTGTTATGGAGCATATGCAGTTCAGCGACTAACCACACGGGGCAGCAGTGTACAGACCCAAATGGTCCCAGCTCATTGTTTGGCTCCCGGTCCCATTATATTCACAGTAACACTCCATTATTCTTATATTGTGGCCTTGGTATATACTGACTTTATGTCCTATTTTTGTTGGGGCAGGGCAGTAGCTCAGTGACAGAGCTGACAATTTGGATGCAAAAGTCTGCTTCACTCAAAAGTCTGATTCCCAGCATTTCTGGGTAGAACTGGAAAAGACTCTTGTCTGAAGCCTTGGAAAGCTGGCCATCCATCAGTGTACACAATTCTGAACAAGATGCACCAATGGTAAAGCATCTTCCTGTGTTCCACATCAGCACATGCATGGAATCCTGAATTCTGAGCACCAACTCCATGACCCTCTGAACTTTGCAACTGAGGCCACAGCTAGACCTAAGGTTTATCCTGGGATCATCCAGGGTTCACCCCTGCCTGAGCACTGGATCCCCTGTGTGTCACTGAACAGGTTTGACCTCTGGACGATCCAGGGATAAACCTTAGATCTAGCTATGTCCTAAGAATCTAGTGCCCGAATTAGCTTTTTACCTTTCTCCCTGTTCCCTTTTGTGCCACGTCTTTTGGATTGTAAACCTGTGAGCAGGGGCTGTCTGATCTTTGTGAGCTGCTCCGGATGCCTTTTTGGCTGAAGGGTGGGATAAAAATGATATAGGACCCATTCAGACAAAACGCTAAGCCATGGTTAGGCCTCTAATGCTTTTGCAGCAAATGGCTAGTGAGCATGTTTAAACCATGGTTATGTTGCCACCATGGTTAGGAATAGTTCACATGACACGTTAAGTCATGGTTCACACATCACACTGAGCCATAATGTTTAGCTCAAAATGCTTAACCACCATGGCTTAGCATGCTGTCTGAACAGGATCATATGTAAATAAATAAACTTCTGGGGGGTAGTGATTCCCTAGTTGTATTGCAGGGCACTCAACGTTCCACCAAATTAGCTGAAAATAAGCCATTCACAATGTTGTGCCACCAAGGTCCCAAGCAATCTTGATCCGCTTGTTTTCTCAACCAATATGTGGGCAGCAACATTGCTCCAGGAGAAAGATCAAGGTTACTGTAGGGATATCCTTGCTGAATCAGACCAAGCATCCATGTAGTCTAGCATCTTTCCTGTTTACTGCAGTGGCCAACCAAGATGCCTCTGGGAGGCCAGAGGCAGGGCATGAAGGCAATAGCCACCTCCCACTCTTCCTCTCCAGAAACTGATACTGCTCTGGGGCCATAGCTAGACGGGGCTTTATCCTGGGGTGATCCCTGGGATCGTCCCTGTGCACCCACATAATGCACAGGGGATCCCAGGACCAGGGAGGGATGATCCCTCCCTTGCCCCGGGATCTCGCCCTCCACTTTGGCCCTGGTTTTTGAGCGGTCTTGGGCTGAGCCTGAGACTGTGGAATGTGTGTCTGGGCACCGTGGGTTGACCCGGCTCCGCGTGATTCCTTGCGAGCAGCTGTGAGCTGAGCGCTCCTCAGGAGCACTGCGTCCATCAGGGGTAGGGTAGGGGGAGCGGGGAAAGTAATTTAAATTTAAAAACTTACTTACTGTTCGCGCACAAGTGTTCATGTGCTGCTGGCCTGTTAAGTTAAAAGAAATGGCAGGTGCGGCAGGGTCTTGCTATTTACTGTGTTATCTGTACAGCACCATGTACATTGATGGTGCTATATAAATAAATAATAATAATAATAATAATCTCCTGAGGTCATTGCGTGTCACATGTAAAGAGAGGAGGGATGTCATAATAAACGCCACGCAAGGTCTTCCCTCCTCTGTCGTGGGCTAACCGGTAGGTCTAGCTAAGGCCACAGGGGATCCTGGGAGCAGGCAGGGACAATCCCTCCATTTTCTTTGGATAATCCTTAGGTGTAGAAAGGGCCTAAGCTAGGGATGGGAGATCAGTGAGTCTTGCGCTTGTCCATCTGCTCTGAGGTCCACCTCAAAGCTGCTGCTGCTGCTGCTGCTGCTGCTTCTTCTCCTCCTCCTCCTCCTCCTCCTCCTCCTCCTCCTCCTCCTCCTCCTCCTCCTTCTCCTTTTCCTCCTCCTCCTCGTCCTCTTCCTCCTCCTCCTCCTTTTCCAAATGGTAAAAAGTTTGTGTTTAGGTTAACATTTATTAAAATGCCCATTGAAATGTGTCCTTTCCCCCTATTGGTAAAAGCATGGAAGTGTGTCGTTCCCACACCCCCACACACTCACAAACCAACGGAATGCGTATTTTTAAAGTGCTCTTTTTGTTGTAGTAGTTGAACATTGCATTTTATTAACAAGATAGGGAATATGTGATCTTTGCCTGCAAAATGTGTTCCTGCTCATGGGATGTGAATGAGCAAGTTCTATTCTACATCCCTAAACGAAGCTAGTCTAGGGTGACCCTATGAAAAGGAGGACAGGGCTCCTGTATCTTTAACAGTTGTATTGAAAAGGGAATTTCAGCAGGTGCTATTTGTATATATGGGGAACCTGGTGAAATTTCCTCTTCATCACAACAGTTAAAGCTGTAGGTGCACTGCCCTCTTTTAAATCTGGTCACTCTAGTATAGCTCCTGCACTTTAACTGTTGTGATGAAGAGGGAATTTCACCAGGTTCTCCATATATACAAATGACACCTGCTGAAATTCCCTTTTCTATGCAACTGTTAAAGATACAGGAGCCCGGTCCTCCTTTTCATATGGTCACCCTAAGCTAGTAACTAGCCCTACTCTGGGGGACACTGAATCCCATAAATTAATGAATCCCTGATATAGGGAATGACAGTTTATTTTTATTTTTTAAAAAAATGGAACATAAGCTATGCTGCAATTGAGCTGTGCTAAGGAATTCCAGAAGTATGATTTATTCATTCATTCATTCCGTTTATATCCTGCCTACATGCAAAATATTCTAAGCGGCATATGGAGTTAAACAATTTAAACAAGATAAAACAATCAATGAAACAATACGCCATAAAACAATATATAAGAGTCAGGAATTAGATTCTAATGTTGTTATTTATTCCATTTATTAATATTCAGTTACCAAACAACCGTCCTTCATTGGCAACTGCCAAAGTCTGCCAGATGCTACTGGACGTCTGGCTAGTTTCAACCTACAGAGCCACACTGGTATGTAACTTCAATTAGTTGGGTTTGAGTGTTTCTACCTTTATTTCATTTATTGCTCAAATAAAGCAACAACGACAACAACACAAAAAGCAATAAAAAGATTTTCTGAGGTAGAAGATGAGTTGATGTAATTATATTTCACAGTGGAGTCAGTGAGGATTAATTTCGTCTACATGCTGCGATGGCCAGATACGTATAAATGAACCGGACGCTAGGTGGTAGATAGAAACAGGTAAGCCCCTCTTTAGAAAAAAAATCATCACATTCATATCCGTTTGAATTCCAAATTGCTATTCCTTTTTGGGTTTTGCGTAGTCTCCATAGCTAGGAGTTAACTAGTGTGATTTAGAAAAAAGTAGGTCATTTGCCTCAAGGCCCTGAGAATATTGAAGAGCCTGTGGTAGGTGGCCCCTGTCACGCCTGCATTCCTCCATCATTAAAACCTCAGCGACCAGTTTTGCTGGGAAGGGGCGGGGTGGGGCGGGGTGTAGAAAGAACTGAGCAATACCCAGGCAACTATCAGATATATAATGGTCAGGGCTGGCTGACTAAGAACACTGCTGTATCTGAGGGCCTTGCTAGACCTACCTGATAATCCGTGTGGGAAGAGGGGCCAGGCTGCACTAGAAGTAGCGCGGCCTGTAGGCCCCGTCCACACATAAGATGCGACGGGGTCGAGGGAAGCCCCATCGCGTCTGCCATTTTCCCCCCTTAAAGGGGCATGTGCCTTTATTTTTTAAAAATAAAGGGTTCCCCACTCCCCCTGCCCGTGATATCCCCCCCACAATGCCTGATGCCCCCTGCCTGCTCACTCGCCTGTCCTCCCCCCGTCTGCCATGCCCGTCCCTGCTCGCCATGCTCGTCCCTGCTCGCCATGCCCGTCCCCTTTCTTCCACCCGTCCCCACTCGCCATGCCCGTCCCCCGTCCCCACTCGCCATGCCCGTCCCCCATCCGCCATGCCCACCCCCCGTCCCTGCTCGCCATGCCCGTCCCCCATCTGCCATGCCCGTCCCCGTTCTTCTCCCCTCATCACTCCTGCCAGGTCCGTTCTTTCTCCCGGCCCTCATCTCCCCCCCCCCCGTGATTCCCCCCCTGGCCCGATGGGCACAGCGCTCCTATGGAATGCTGTGCCCAGTCCGTGGCTTCTCCCGGCTACTCGCGAAAAGCCACAGAAGTTGCTAGACTTTCCGCAGCCCCGGCCTCAGCCCGGGGCTGCGAAAAAGCCAGGCCATAAGCGGATCCGCTTATCCCGGGTCAAGCGAGGACTTAGCCCGGCCTGACCCCGGGATACCCTGTGCGTCATCTGGATTCACAGGAGGGAGACCGGGCCTCACTCCTCGTCTAGCAACGGGATGGACAAAGCTGGTTATCATCTGATAGAGAGGTCTGAGGCATGACCCAGGCTAGATCTACACTACTGCTTTATAGTAGTATTGAAGTGCGCTGATAACTGTTGGGGCACAGGACACATTCCATGTACTGTTTTCATAGTGTTATTTCCTGCTTTTTATTGCACATTCACAGTAATTTGACACAAGGGGCATGGCTAGATGGGCCGATATCCCGGGGATTGCCCCAGGATCAACCCTGTGTGTCCGCATGATGCACAGGGGATCCCAGGAGCAGGGAGGGATGATCCCTTCCTTTCCCTGGGATAATGGCCACCACTTCTATCCCAAATTTTGATGATCCCGAGACTGCGGGACAGGTGGGGACCTGTCCCAGTTTCTTCCTGCTCCTCGCAAGTAACCGCGAGGAGCTGGGAGCCGGGCATTGGGGGTCAGGTGGGTTGAGCAGGAGTTTTTTTAAAAATAAACTTACCGTTTGCGCTGAAGCTCCCCTGTGCTAATTTCCGATTAAAAAAAAACAAATAAAATGGCGGGCGCAATGTCCTCTTCCTCCCGGGACGTCAAGCGCCGCATGTAGACTGAGGGGGAGGATCTTGCGATCATCATATCACGAGATCATCCCCCTCCACGCCCCCTGGTCTAGCCATGCCCAAGGTGTTCCAACACTGGCCCCAGAGTTCCAGTTTCCCCTCCTCTGGACAAAAGCCCTCTGATGTAGACTTCTCAGACCTGGAAGAGGATGTTGCCATGGGGGCACCAATCAACATCCCTATCTCCTCAGGGCTCTTAGCCCCCCAAAAAAGTCTCTGGAACAGTTCCCTGCTTCTTGAGGAGGTTGCATTGCCATTCTCATGTTTTGAGGACTCTGGTTCTGAAACTGCTGTGACACTCAAATTGCTTTGATGCCATTAACAGACAAAAGCCAGATCTACACCAAGCAGGAGAAAACACTTTGAAAATGGTTTGAAAACTATTTATGGAGTGTGTCATGGGTCCCAACAATTGTCAATGCCATTATAAACTGTTTTAAAGTAGTAGGGTATATCCTGCCAAAGGCTTAAAAAACACACATGGCCTCTTTAAGGCAGAAGGCGCCATACAGGTGCTTGGGAGGAGCTAAGCAGTCCAAGTCCTATTTAAGGCTCAGTCTGAGTCTGCCAGTTGTTGGCGCAACATGCAAGCTTGGGTTGTCTGGCTTCCAGTCCCCCTGGGAGCCCTGTGGTCCAATCTGTTCATTGCTTTCTGCAACTGGTAACTCACCTAGTTTTTCACTTACCTTGCTTATGGACTCTCCCCTGTACTTAGCAGGACCCCTGCTGAGAAACTGAAGCAAGGAAGTAATGGAGCAGGCAAGTGAGCTAGGGTGACCATATGAAAAGGAGGACAGGGCTCCTGTATCTTTAACAGTTGTATTGAAAAGGGAATGTCAGCAGGTGTCATTTGTATATATGGAGAACCTGGTGAAATTCCCTCTTCATCACCACAGTTAAAGCTGCAGCAGGTGCTCTGCCCTCTTTTAAATCTGGTCACTCTAGTATACCTCCTGCAGCTTTAACTGTTGTGATGAAGAAGGAATTTCACCAGGTTCTCCATATATACAAATGTCACCTGCTGAAATTCCCTTTCCTATGCAACTGTTAAAGATACAGAAGCCCTTGCCCTCCTTTTCATAGGGTCACCCTAGGTGAGCATGAGTGGGCAATCTAAGAATGGGATGCCTTTTTTTCTTTTTTTCTTTCCTTTTTAGGTAGCTCAGTGGTTGTTGAGCACATGTTTTTTCCATACTGAAGGCCCTGGGATCAATCTGCAGTATGTTCATTTAAAAAGATGGTGTTGTGAATGAAAAAAAACCTCTTCCAAAGATACTGTATTGTATTGTATGCAATATATGATATGATATTGTATTTTATGTTGTATTTTGTGGTTTAATTTTGGTGAACGGCCCATAAAGCTTCAGCTATTGGGTGGTATAGAAATGTAAGAAATAAAAAGAAAATGAAAAATAAGCCATTTTCAGACCAACTAGAATATTCCACGGGCTTGAGAAATGGTCCATCATTCCCACCACCCATTTCGGCTACCTCTACAAACAACCTAATGCTGTCCCCAATTTCATCACCCCCCTCCCAATACCCTGTTGCCTGTACCCTACAAAATGACAGCAGTCCATGTCAAGCTGACCTGAGCTGCCCCTTGACCGTACGACATAATAATGAGGAGGTTTGTACATGGTTTCTCCCAGGCGTATTGGATTTGGGCCATAGCTAGACCTAAAGTTAATCCCTGGATCGTCCAGGGGTCAAACCTGTTCATCTAAGTGCCACACAGGGCATTCAGTGCTCAGGCAGGGGTGAACCCAGGATGATCCTGGGATAAACCTTATGTCTAGCTACGGCCTACCTCAGCCTTTTAGCTGTGGGTGTTGCTTTGCTTCCTGGGTTGCTTCCTGGCTCAGCTGAGTGATTAACAGTCAGACATGCTGGTAGAGCAGCAAGGGACAGATTTTGTTGGAGAGCCACATTGTTCGTTGCATAATACAGAAGCGAGAGACGTACCAAACAGTGTCTGTTCATCATAAATTGATCTCCTCCCAATAATTAGATGAGGGCTGTTTTCCTCAACATATTCGGTGTATTTACCCAACTAAAACGAGTTAAAATTCCATTCCAAAGGCTTGGCTAATGCTGGCACTGCTGAATATATAGCAATTACCTAAATCGCTCTATATTTAGTTAATTGGCCATTTGGGCTGTATACACTCTCATAATTGTCTTCGTATCTTTCTTTTATAAAGGGGAGAAAAGAGCTCGTTTAGCGAGGAAGTGTTTTTCTTATCAGTGATAATGTTTTCATAGCATTCTCGTTTTGCACAGCCTCTGCCTAAGGTTGGAACTCCATGTTCTCTGTTTTAAAAGCCCCGTGGTCTCTTCTCTTCTGTAAAGCAGTATTGGGAGAAGGTGCTTTTTGGGACGGTGCTTTTTCCCGGCCATTAGGGTGACCATATGAAAAGGAGGGCAGGGCTCCTGTATCTTTAACAGTTGCGTAGAAAAGGGAATTTCAGTAGGTGTCATTTGTATGCATGTTGCACCTGGTGAAATTTCCTCTTCATCACAACAGTTAAAGCTGCAGGAGCTTTACTGCAGCTATACTGTGACCAGATTTAAAAGAGGGCAGGGCACCTGCAGCTTTAACTGTTGCGATGAAGATGGAATTTCACCATGTTCTCCATATATACAAATGACACCTGCTGAAATTCCCTTTTCAATACAACTGTTAAAAATACAGCAGCCCTGTCCTCCTTTTCATATGGTCACCCTACATTAGTGTGGCCGGGAAAAATGCACACTTTCCAGAGCCTCCAGAAAGTGTGTGTTCCCTCTCCTGCGCCAATGGGGGCCTTAAATGCCCTCTTAACGTGAAGTTTCCCTTGCATTAATAGGGCCTTTAAGGCCCATATTTGCGCAGGGCAGAGGGAAAGGCATGATTTCTGGAAATTCCAGAAATTGTGCCTTTCCCTCATCTACGGTAATAATAATAATAATAATAATAATAATAATAATAATAATAATAATAATAATAATAATAATAATTTCTTACCCGCCTCTCTGATTGGATCGAGGCAGGGAACAACAGCAATCATAAAATAATAGAATACTGATTAAAAACATAGCATACATTGTTAAAAACATCCTAAAAGCATCCTAAAATATCCTAAAATTCTACTGGATAGGCCTGCTGGAAGAGATCAGTCTTGATAGTTTTCTTGAATGCTAAAAGACTGTCAACCTGACGAGTCTCCTCTGGCAGGCTATTCCACAGTCTGGGAGCAGCAGAAGAGAAGGTCCTCTGGGTTATGGTTGTCAGCCTAGTCTTTGCTGACTGAAGTAGATTCTTCCCAAAGGACCTAAGTGTGCGAGGCAGATTGTACAGGAGAAGGTGATCTCGCAGGTGGAGGTGGAAAATGCACAATCTCCGGACCCTCTGAAAATCACGCATTTCCCCCTTTCACAACAATGGTAGCCTCCATTAGTGTGGAGGGGGGAAAGTGCGAGGGCTTGCGAGCCTCATGACTTCTTGGCGGCTGAGCACACAAGGGCTCCTGGGATGGTCACTGGGCGAGCTCGTAAAACCCTATCTTCAGTTGGGCTTTTTCTCTTTGGACTCATCTACACCAAGCAGATATCCCACTATGAAAGTGGTATGAAAGCGGTATATAAAAAGCAGGAGCCACACTACTGCTTTATAGTGGTATTGAAGTGCACTCACAATGGTTGGGGCCCATTGACACACACCATATACTGCTTTCATACCACTTTCATAGTGTTATATCCTGCTTGGTGTAGATGTGCCAATGGGCCCCAACCGTTTTCAGTGCTCTTCATTACCGCTATAAAGCAGTAGTGTGGATCCTGCCTTTTATATACCGCTTTCATACCTCCTTCATAGTGGGATATCCTGCTTGGCGTAGATGTGCCCTCTTTCTTTCTTTCTTTCTTTCTTTCTTTCTTTCTTTCTTTCTTTCTTTCTTATTGTAATCTGGTTTTTGTAACAGCAAGAAAGGATGTAGCAGAACACCTGTCAGAATACCTGGGGAAGGCGTCAGGGCTGTCACTTCATGAAAGGAATTGATGACATTTTCATAAAATGTACATGCACTTGTATATGCACTTGGCCAGAGTTTCTGAATGGGAAATGTAAAACCAATGTTTTTATTTATATAATAAACGTATGAATGCATAGAAATACAGAAAACTCCACAGTACCAGAGCAACCACCATCTCCTATTGTTTCTCTCCAGCATCTTGTAGCCATGCATAGATATACTGCATCTGGACCATTATTATTATTATTATTATTATTATTATTATTATTATTATTGTGCCATCAATGCACATGCTGCTGTACATAGTGAGTTCTAGGCCATAGCTAGACCTAAGGTTTATCCCTGGATCCTCCAGGGGTCAAACCTGTTCATCTAGGTGACACACAGGGGATCCAGTGCTCAGGCAGGGGCGAACCCTGGATGATCCCAGGATAAACCTTAGGTCTAGCTGTGGCCCTACTGTCAGAGCTATTAAAGAATATGGCATGCTAAGCTACTGTGGTTAAGCATTTTAAGCTAAATATGATGGCTTAGCATGTCAGGTGAACCATGACTTCACGTGGCCTGTGAACCATTCCTAACTATGGTGGCTAAATAACCATGGTTTAAACATGCTCACTAACCATTAGGTGCAATGGGGTTAGTGGCCTAACTATGGCTTTTCACGTTGTCTGAACAGGCCCTATAAGAACTTTGTAACGGAGTCAGAAGAGGAGCTCTGGCAGCAAGGTCCTGATGCCTTACTACTAATCTCGCTCCATCTACAACTCGGATAGTTCGCCCTTCTCAACCCCAACCATGGCTCACCTCTTTCATCCGCTACCTTCGCTCTTGTTCCCGGGCAGCTGAACGCCTTTGGCGTAGGACCAGGGACTGGGCGGACTTTGTCCATTACAAATTTGTACTCTCCTCTTTCTCTTCTGCCATTTCATTGGCCAAACAGCAGTATTACTCAACGTTGATCCAGTCAAATGCTAGGCATCCTCAGCGGCTCTTTGCATCTTTCAATTCTCTTCTGAAGTCTAATCCACCATCTCTCCCTGCCTCTCTGTCTACTAATAACTTTGCCTCTTTTTGCAATGCTAAAATCCAAACTATTTGCTCTGATCTGGCCAGCTCTGCTCCTCTTCCAGTTCCTGTTCCTCATCTGTCAGTTCCTCCTGCAAATTTCTCTGCATTTCCTTCGGTCTCAGCTGATGAACTGTCTACAATACTGCGCTCTTCAAAGCCTTCCACTTGTTCTCGTGATCCGATTCCTTCTCGCGTCTTTATTAATCTTATCCCTGCTATCCTCCCTTTCTTGCTTCATATTATTAATTTTTCTCTGTCCTCTGGTTCATTTCCTTCTGCTTTTAAACATGCTACAGTCTCTCCTATTCTCAAGAAACCTACTCTTGATATGCTATCTCTGTCTAACTACCAACCTGTCTCTTTGTTGCCTTTTGTTTCAAAGATCCTGGAACGTGTGGTCTACTCTCATTGTCTTGATTTTCTTTCTAGTAACTCTGCTCTGGATCCTTTTCAATCTGGATTCCGTCCTTTGCATTCCACTGAAACAGCCCTTACTAAGATTACCAATGATCTTCTTATGGCTAAGTCTAAAGGCCTTTATTCCGTTCTTATTCTCCTTGATCTAACTGCAGCTTTTGACACGGTTGATCACAATCTTCTTTTAGATTCCCTTCCTGACCTCGGATTTTGTGGCTCTGTCTATAACTGGTTTGCCTCCTATCTAGTGGGTCGCTCTTTCAGCGTGTTGGCTAACGGCAGCTCGTCTTCTTCTTTTCCCCTTTCAGTAGGGGTTCCCCAAGGCTCGGTGCTTGGCCCGTTGTTGTTTTCTTTATACATGTTGCCCTTGGGTAATCTTATTCAGTCTCATGGCCTCCAATATCATCTGTATGCCGATGATACACAATTATATCTTTCTTCTCCGGATCTTTCTCCTGATGTTCACGATCGTATCTCGGCATGTCTTTCAGATATCTCAGCTTGGTTGCTTCATCGTCGTTTGAAACTTGATATGGCAAAGACTGAATTGCTTGTTTTTCCTCCTAAACCTTCTCCTCATCTCTCATTCTCTCTTACTGTCTATAATGTTACGCTTACTCCAGTCAAGGAAGCTCGTAGTCTTGGCTTTATATTTGATTCCTCGCTCTCCTTTATTCCTCATATCGAGACAGTAGCTAAATCCTGTCATTTTTTCCTGTATAATATTGCCAGGATTCGATCATTTTTGTCTGTCTCTTCTGCCAAGACTCTTGTTCATGCATTGGTTATTTCTCGGTTGGACTACTGCAACCTTCTTCTCACTGGCCTTCCTTCTTCTCACATCAGTCTGTTGGTTTCTGTTCACCACTCTGCCACTAAGATCATCTTCTTGGCTCGCCACTCTGACCATGTTACTCCACTTCTGAAATCTCTTCATTGGCTTCCAATTCACTTCAGAATCCAATATAAACTTCTCCTGTTGACCTACAAAGCTTTTCACTGTCTAGCTCCTTCCTATCTTTCCTCTCTCAACTCACACTATTGCCCCGCTCGTGCTCTTCGCTCCTCTGATGCCATGTTTCTCGCCTGCCCAAGGGTCTCTACTTCCCTTGCTCGGCTTCGTCTATTTTCTTCTGCTGCCCCTTATGCCTGGAACGCTCTTCCAGAACATTTGAGAACTACAAGTTCAATCACAGCTTTTAAAGCTCAGCTAAAAACTTTTCTTTTTCCTAAAGCTTTTAAAACTTGATTTTGTTCTGACTTTATACTGCTAGTTTTACCCTACCCTGTGCCTGTTTGGTGCATTCTCTTCCCCTCCTTATTGTTTTATTTTGATTTTATTAGAATGTAAGCCTATGCGGCAGGGTCTTGCTATTTACTGTTTTACTCTGTACAGCACCATGTACATTGATGGTGCTATATAAATAAATAAATAATAATAATAATAATAATACTTGAACCATCAAGGGAGTTCTGAATTGAATGGACCAATTGGCCTAAAGGTTGTAGTGCCACTACCCATGTAATAGCTAGAGAGGGGGGCTATGTCCCTGCCCCATCTTGTAGCAGGTGACTGCTTGATTTGTGTTGATAATGTGCCTATTGTTCTTATGAGTTATTTATTTATTTACACTCCACCTTTGTACCAAGAAATGGCACTCAAGGCAGCTTAACACCCACCCACCCATTCCAAATAATAAACACATTAAAATACAATAAAAGGCAACAATTGTCAATGTGTTTTTATATTAACAATAGTCTTGAGCAAGAGCTCTTTAAAATACACTGCTTTTGGGAGTGGGGCAATTTCATCTGCCCTGCAAACAATGGGGAGGAATTTTAGTTTCCTCCACAGCCATTCCCAGAATGGCATTCCTCAATTGCTTTCCCCTTGAGTATCACATGACTTCCTTTGGGGAAATACGTGTTCCATGTGACTAAGACCACAGCTAGACCTAAGGTTTATCCTGGGATCATCCAGGGTTCGCCCCTGCCTGAGCACTGGATCCCCTTTGTGTCACCTAGATGAACAGGTTTGACCCCTGGATGATCCAGGAATAAACCTTAGGTTTAGCTATGGCCTAGATCTGATTTGGGGGAAATCCAGTTCCAGATTACTATGGCCTTAGTTAGACCTACCTCATAGTCCGCGATGGAGGAGGGAAGATCCCGCGATGTGATTATCACGAGATCCCTCCTTTATTTACACATGAGGCATGATGACCTGAGGAGGAGAGGCGTCTCGCCCGCCATTTTTATTTTTAAAGACACAGGAGCGCATGAACGCTCGTGCGCAAAGGTAGGTGCTTTTTAAATTTTTAATTACTTTTCCCACTCCCCCTACCCTAGCCCTGATGGGTGCAGCACTCCTGAGGAGCACTGCGCCCCGTGCACGGCTCCGCGCAAGGAATCGTGACAATGAGCCACACGTTCCGCGGTCTCGGGCTCAGCCTGGGACCATGGAAAAAGCAGGCCCAAAGGGCAAGATTCCGGGGCAAGGGAGGGGTCATCCCTCCCTGATCCTGGGATCCCCTGTGCGTCATGTGGATGCACTTGGATGATCCCGGGGTTCGCCTCGGGATTTCGCCCGGTCTAACTAAGGCCTATGTTTGATTGATGAGGCCTTTTTCTGCCCCTCTTCAATTATTTTGTTCATCCAGATCACATCCCCTGTATTGCTGGAGGCACTGTTTTTTTCTCGTGAATCCACAATAGAGTCCTATTAACGATACTTGTAGCTTGATGATACCCTTCTGTACACACATGAATATGAGTTTGTTCTTGCCTGGCTGGCTGAACTCTTTTGAACTTTGCTGATTTGGTCAGAGGAAAAAAAGGGGAGAAAAGGATGTGTGAAAAAGGCCTCTATATCCAATCAAAAGGCGATGAACATTATTAACCAGTTGGATTTTTTCTTTTTAAAGATACCCCCTGCCCCACCTCGCCAGACATACGTTTCGCAGGGCCTTTAAAATCTTCCACACTCTAATATTTCAAGCTGACAGTGGCTGGCTCACAGTAGGAAACTCTTGCACGCTTGATTAATGCTCTGAAAAATGATTCGAAGTGACTGTCCTCCTACCTCAGATGCTGTTTCAGTCCTCCATGAGGCCATTTTATGAAAGTCTCCCATGGCAGTTTCCACAGGCTACGGGACTCGAGGGATGCATTCCCCCTCCTTGTGCTAGGTTGACCACGTAAGTAATAAATCAAGGTAAAAGAGATAAGTTAATGTGTTTGAATGATGGGTGAAGAATTGCAGGTGCTCCAGGAACACGGTCTAATTTAAAACAGTAATACTGTACACTTGGAGTTGGTTTAGTAGGGTGACAGGTTTTTTGTTTTTGTTTTATAATAGACTTATGACAGGTTTATAAATAGGGATGCAGCAAAAAGCTGTAATTTTCATTTACGGAAATGAAAATAGCATATTCACAGCTGTGGGTAGCTACCGCAATGGTAGCAATAGGCATATGATGAACAGCAATTGTAAATCTGAAAACAACAAACAAACAAAAAAAGGTAAGAAGTCGCTAGTTACATAATTAAGCGATTCCATTAAACAAATAACTTTGAGAAGTGGGTACCATAGCAATCCGCTTAGCAAATGAGTGTGGTGCAATAAAGAACACTTTTTAGGCCACAGAATACCTTGCCGGGCAGTGGTAATGACTCATACAAAATTATTTGGGCAATTTGAATCCTGTTTAGCCTTGGGTCCTCTCCAAACTGAATCTGATCACCTCTACCACCAACCCATGCCAGGTCTCACTTCTCAAATTTGACCTAGTGAGAGGGGAACCAGTGGTAAAATAGGGGTGGGCAAATGGATGATGTTAGGGGTCTCCGAGCATCTTCTCTCCGCTTGTCTTGTTCCCAATCCTCGCTCTGCGCAAATCGGAGATTTGCTCAAATCGAGCAGCAATCGAATGGGAGATTTGCTCAGATCTCCTGAAATGTGAAGACATTTCCTCCACAGACTAAGGCAGGGCTGATTTAGGCCATAGCTAGACCTAAGGTTTATTCCTGGATCATCCAGGGGTCAAACCTGTTCATCGAGGTGACACACAGGGGATCCAGTGCTCAGGCAGGGGCGAACCCTGGATGATCCCAGGATAAACCTTAGGTTTAGCTGTGGCCTTAGTCTACTGAGGGAATCTGTGTAAATTATGAAATTTGTGCAAATCGAACTGGCAATCAGGTATGAGGCAAACGTGAGCATGTTTGACAATTTGTGAACCCTTTTGCCGGGCACGTACATGAGCTCGGGTTTGGAGCTGTGAACGGGACATGTTTGCATCTTTTGTGAGCAAACATGAAATTCTTATATTCCCCTATGGGAGGAAGGGCAGATGGAAGAGAAGGAGAGTTTGCTCCGTTAAGCACGCACAGCAGCATCCAATGACATTATTTATTATTATTATTTATTATACTTATATGCTGCTCCCATAGCCAGGGCTCTCTGGGCGGTTTACAGAAATTCTAAAATTGAGGTAAAAACAAGTTAATTTTTGTGAACCGCCCAGAGAGCTCCGGCTATTGGGCGGTATAGAAATGTAATAAATAAATAAATAAATAAATAAATAAATAAGTATACAAAATTTAAAATGTAGAAGCATGAGATATGCAATCTCCCAATGTTTCCAGTTTCCAGTGTCAGTCCTGTGTATGCTCAATCATACCCTTCCAAAATTATGCCCAGACTTTGGATGGGATTATTTCAGAAGAGGTTTAGAAACAATGTAATTTGTTTTGAAGACCCACCCCCATTTCAACATTAACAACCATTATTAGCCTGTGGTTTAAATGGAGAACCATGATGAGCACTTGTTAGAGTGGTTGCATGTGGTACAGCTAGCTATGCCTTTCAGTCTTTGAGCTTTTCCATTGAGAACCAGGCATGATTGATTAAATTGGACATCTGTGCCTTCCAAGAGGAAACAATGCCAGGATCCAAAGGCATGTGTATGGGAAAGCCTAGAGCAAGGAAAGTAAGGGTGTTTTATATGAGGCATGGCTAAACAGGGCGATATCCCGGCGATTGCCCTGGGATCATCCCTGTGCGTCCACATGATGCACAGGGCATCCCGGGAGCAGAGAGGGACGATCCATCCCTTGGCCCAGAATATCACCCTACCAATAAACTCCTATTTTTCTGCGATCTCGGGATGATCCTTTCACAGCCACGAGTCAAGGCATTCTGCTGAATGCTTTATTGCTTTAGTGTTTTATTGCCAATTACCCAGCCATAAATCTCTGGCCAAGAATGCAGGAGGGAACTGCTGCGTTTTAAGAAGAACACAGTCCTTTAAGTAAAGTACAATAGTTCTAGCCAGAGACAAGTTCTGAAGTGCAAGCCTACCGATCCGGGTCGAAGAACCAAACAGAGGGTGCTGGTGTCAAGGAGCCAAGAGCAAGCAAAGGTCAGGTCCAGTCCGATATCAAGAGCCAAGTCAGTCGTCCAAAATGCCAGGGATAAACGTCAAGCAGAGTCAATCAAGCCAGTCCAGGTCAGGAAACCAAAGTCACAGTCAAACGGTAAGGCGTAGGGCACAGTAGCAACCGGAGGAACGAAAGGTGTTTGCTACAACAGACCAGCGGTTAGGTTCTCCCTTTTCAAACCCTGCCAGCATGACCCCACCCAGATCCCAGCTGTGCCTCATTCCTTCACCTTTTGACTCAACCCCCTCCTACAGTTCAGCGTCTTTTCCCTGCCTGTTCTGCAGGCGCATACTTCGCCTCACCACCTGCATTTGTTCTGCCCTTCTCCTTCGTCTCCTTTCGCGGGGGCTGGGTGGTCGAACTACCTCCGTCTCTGACTCAGCCTCAGGAGTGACAGGCAGAGGAAGCAACTGACTGGCCCGTGGCTCCTCCACGGGACCTGCATTCTCTTCCATGGAATGACTCCCTACCAACTGTGCACTGGTCTCTGGTCCGGCTGTGGGGGAGGAAACATCCTCTACTTCTTGTAAGTTTGCCTCCTCCTCATCTGAGGAGGCTTCCTCGGGTGCAACTCTAACAGATGCTGAGACAGCAGAATGTGTGGCCCGCCATCCCGTTTTCATCCCAGCCTTGCGAGTAACCGCGAGGAGCTGGGACCCAGATTGCTGCTCCCTCAGAGTAGGGGGAGTGTTGTTGTTTTTTTTAAAAAAAACCTCACATTTTGTGCAGGAGCGCTCTTGCGCTCTTCTCTGATTGAAAAACAAAACAATGGCGGCTGCGACATCCTCTTCGTCCTGGGACGCCGCACACCGCATGTAGACGAGGGGGATGATCTTGAGATCATACCCCTCCAACCCCCTTGTGTAGCCATGCCCATGGTGTCAGGTCAAGATAAAACCAAAAGTCTCAAAGCATTATGTGTACGTCTCACCAAGAACCTACATCAGATCTGTAGCATCCTTACCCATTAAATCAGCAGGGTTCAGCTGACAGAGGAAACTTCCTCAGCCTCAAACTAAATGTGAAGAAGCCCTTAGATCTGAATGCCTTTTGATTTATTGATTACATTTATATTCCACCTTTATTCCACTGCAGAACTCAAGGTGGCTGCATGTGGTTCCCAAGTGGTCTCCCCTGCCCCATACCTCTTTCTGCATGCAATGCCTCTGCTCCACCCCACACTAGCATGTGGGACTAACAAATAAATAGGGGTGCATGTGTGTATATGTGTGTGTGTGTGTGCGAATAGCTGGGGTTGATTTGGATCATTGTGTGACAACATATCAATGGCCTTGAGCAATGCTCCAGAGAGCTCAAGATCTTCTTGTGACCCTCTTTGCCAAGGGACTGCAACATCCTCTTGATGACATAATGTAAGATGATGTAGATGCTTGGGGCTACCTAAGACATTCTGGACCTGCAAACCATTGCATTGCTTTGAAGAGCAGCACCGGTTCCCAAGAGCTACCCTGTGCTTCAAAAGCTATCCTGTTCCCTTGCTGCCCATAGCTGACTCCCCCCTTAATCTCATTGGCAGTCTGGGAATGGATTTCCATGCCAACAGTGAAAATGAGTATGTTTCCTTTTAACAGTTGAACGGTTCTGAAGCCTACTGGGATAGTGCTGCTAGACTTAACAATTATGAGATTACTGGCATTTCATAGCAATATTTCTTTCATCTTCTGAAATCACAAGACCCAAAACAGGATACGTGGGCAGCAAGAGGTCAGTCTCCAAAATGATGTCAAAAGAAACAGGATAAGGGGAACAGAAAAGGAGGAAGGTGGCTAAGAGTGCCAATTTATTCCCCATGATTTCGATAATTGTGCAGCTGAAGGATATTTTCTAGATGTCCCTTTCTCTGTCACTATACCTCTATGAGATGAAAAACTATGATTGGTGAATGCTCGGTGAATTTTTCCCTATTGTGCAACTCTTAATACAACAGAAGTCTCTATGAGAATAGGTGTTAACTTGTGATTCTTTGTAATATCTGAAGTGGACATTTCCAATCTGGTCAAAGGATTGCAAGTTCCTGAAATGTGAGACAGCTTGCAAATATGACCAGGGGAGGACATCCAGATGACACATAGTGACTTAGGCCTAATATACACCAAGTAGGATATTGCACTATGAAAGCGGGCTGAAGTTACAGGAAGTCAGATTCCGGCTGGACATCAGGAAAAACATCCTGACTATTAAAGCAGTATGACAATGGAACCAGTTACCTAGGGAGGTTGTGGGCTCTCCCACACTAGAGGCCTTCAAGAGCCAGCTGGACAACCATCTGTCAGGGATGCTTTAAGGTGGATTCCTGCATGTCTGCATACATGTAAAGTGTGTTTCCTGATGTCCAGCCAGAATCTGGCTTCCTCTAACTTGAGCCTATTAGTCTGTGTCCTGCACTCTGGGTTGATCAAGAACAGATCCTGGCCATCCTCTGTGTGACAAGCTTTCAAGTATTTGAAGAGTGATCTCATGTCTCCCCTCAATCTTCTCTTCTCCAGGCTAAACATGCCCAGTTCTTTCAGTCTCTCCTCATAGGACTTTGTTTCCAGATCCCTGATCATCCTCAATGCCCTCCTCTGAACCCTCTCCAGATTGTCCACATCCTTCTTTCAGTGTGGTATCTGAGAAATCTGAAATGGAATCAACTTTTCCCAAATTTCACAGATTCCACAGACTTGCAGAACGTTTTTTTTTTTTCTTTTACCCTCTGGAATTTTGTGCAAATTATGTCATAGAAAATACGTGAAATAAAAACACACACCAGCTGAAACTGCACATTTCCCCCATACACTAAGATGTGAAAATGCTCCATTGGGGGTAGGATATGAACATTTGAGACAGGTTTGTGCAAATGTGAAATTTCACAAATTTAGGAAATTGGAATTATCTGATTTTACCAGTGAGCGGGCAATGAAACAATAACCACCTGACAATCCTTGAAGCACAGACAACACTGACTATAAAAAATCCATATATCCCCAGTAATTGCAGTGAGTCTTTCTGCACAATCCTCCCCCCTCTCATTCACAAAACTGCTGGAGGTTTCAGTCCTCTCCTCATTTGCCCCAATTCAACGGACATGTTATCTGTACAAAACTTTTGGCTCTGACTTAGGTCTGTAGCCTCGTGTGGCGCAGAGTGGTAAGTGGCAGTTACTGCAGCTGAAACTCTCCCACTGCCTGAGTTCGATCCCAGTGGAAGCTGGTTCTCAGGCAGCTGGCTCAGGTCAACTCAGCCTTCCATCCTTCTGAGGTTGGTAAAATGAGTACCCAGCTAGCTGGGAGAAAGGTAACTGCGACTGGGGAAGGCAATGGCAAACCATCCCACTACAAAGTCTGCCAAGAAAATGTCAGCAAAAGCAGGTGTCCCGCTAGGAGTCAGCAATGACTCAAGTGCTTGCACGAGAGGTTCCTTTCCTTCCTTTTTCCTAAGTCTGTTACTTTGGGGGCGGAAAGAAAAAAAATTCTCCCATGAGTTATTTAAATAATATGGCCACAGCTAGACTAGGGGGGGGTGGAGGGAGGTGATCTCACGATTTTATGATTGCAAGATCATTGCCCTGGTTTACATGCAGCGCATGACATCACATCTGCCATTTTGTTTTTTTTAAAGAAGAAGGAGCGCATGAGCGCTTGTGCGCAAAAGGTTAGGTTTTTTTTTTTAAATAATGAATTTCCCTGCTCCCCCCACCCCACCCCTGATGGGCACAGAGATCCTGAGGAGTTCTGTGCCCTGTGCCCAGCTCCTTGCGGTCACTCACAAGGAGCTGGGACAAACGTGTCAGATCATCCCGAAACTGTGGAAAAAGCAGGCTAGAATTGTAGGGCAGGGAGGATATGGAAACAAAGAGTGTTGAAAAATATGTCTGTAAGGATAAAAGAAAATTATTATAAGATAATTTGGAGGTGGTATCTAACTCCAATAAAATTAAACTTAATAAATAAAGAGAACTCGTTACTTTGTTGGCGAGGATGTCAGGAGAAAGGAACGTATATACATATGTGGTGGAATTGTGAACATGTACAAAAATTATGGAAAATGGTGTATAGAGAAATAAATGAGACAACTGGAATGGATTTAGAAGAAAGACCAAGTGTAGCATTACTATCAATGTATGGAAATCTTAAATGTAATCAGATGGAAAAAGAATGAATAATGAACCTGTTAACAGCTGCAAGGTTAATGATATCCAGAAATTGGAAGGTTCAAGGAGATTATGATATAGAAGATTGGTCTAAAGAAATATGGGACATTGCTATAAATGATAAATTAACATGTAATATTAGATTTAGAAGGAGGATAATAAAAAAACCAATGATTTTGAAGAGATATGGAAATCATTCCTAGAACATGTATTGTTAAAAGGGCGAGGAAGAACACCGCCATTAGATTCAATGCAATTTTGGAAACTAGAATAAGATCCCGAGGGTGGGGGGCACTTATTAATGTGAGTTAGTTAAGAAGTAGAATGTATAGCTAAGAAATAAGAGGAATGTTGTGTTATGTATGTATATGATTTATTATGTGTTGTTGTTAAATAATAGAAATTATATTAAAAAACACACACAGAAAAAACTGTAGGGCAATATCCCGAGGCAAGGGAGGGTTCATCCCTGACTGCTCCCGGGATGCCCTCTGCGTCATTTGGATGCACAGGGACAATCCTGGGGCGATCACCAGGATATCGCCCCATCTAGCTATAGCCTAACTCTTAAGTGGAACTCTGCAGCCATGATTTTTCAGCATCATTCTCGAAAACCAGAGAAGGCAAACAGCGAAAGAGTGTCCTCCGTGTTCTTGCCAATAATGGCTTGAGACTGAGCATGGGTAATGACTTTTTATGCTGTAAATAATAAATCAGGTTACATTTCTTGGAAGCCGTTTTGGTATACACAGTCCGATGGCCACAGAATGCCGTGCAAGGCGACATTTCTTCTCCAAAGAATTGATCTCCAGCGTTATAGTGTCAACGGGTTAAATACAAGGTGCTACGTTAAATGGTGCCTTGACCCATTGTCAGGCAGATCCCATTAATTTTCAGTGAGAATGATCATAATTGGCAACTTCCTCTCTTGCTCTGTTCCAAAACCAATGGTTAGCGAAGTAGCAATAGATTCTAAATCAGTCTGCAAAGCTGGCCTGTATATTTATTTTTATTTTATTTTATTTTATTTTATTTTATTTATTACATTTCTATACCACCCAATAGCCGGAGCTCTCTGGGCAGTTCACAAAAATTAAAACCATTCATAGTATAAAACAACAGTCTAAAACCATAATATAAAATACAATATAATCCAAGAGCCAGTCTCAAAGTGTTGGAGTCACAGCAGGAGCTGGGCATGATTGGCTAAGAATGTAAGAAGAACGTGAAATGTGCCTTGCTGAATCAGACCAAAATGAATCCCACCTTTCCTTCAAGGAGCTCAAAGTAGCATACATCAGTGGAGGCTGGTGGCTGCGATTTTGGTGGGGCCGTGAATCAACTCCAGGTGTCAATCAGATCCAGCAACGAGTGGGGTACCACAGGACTCAGTCCTGGGCCCAGTGCTCTTCAACATTTTTATTAATGATTTGGACGAGGAGGTGCAGGGAACGCTGATCAAATTTGCAGATCACCAAATTGGGTGGGATTGCTAATACCCTGGAAGACAGAAACAAATTTCAAAGTGATCTTGATAGGCTGGAATGCTGGGCTGAAAACAACAGGATGAAATTTAATAGGGATAAATGCCAAGTTCTATATTTAGGGAATAGAAACCAAATGCACAGTTACAAGATGGGGGATACTTGGCTCAGCAATACTACAAACGAGAAGGATCTTGGAATTGTTGTAGATTGCAAGTTGAATATGAGCCAACAGTGCGATATGGCTGCAAGAAAGGCCAATGCTATTTTGGGCTGCATTAATAGAAGTATAGCTTCCAAATCATGTGAGGTACTGGTTCCTCTCTATTCGGCCCTGGTTAGGCCTCATCTAGAGTATTGCGTCCAGTTCTGGCCTCCACACTTCAAGAAGGACGCAGACAAGCGTGTTCAGAGGAGGGCAACCAGGATGATCAGGGGTCTGGAAACAAAGCCCTATGAAGAGAGACTGAAAGAACTGGGCATGTTTAGCCTGGAGAAGAGAAGATTGAGGGGAGACATGATAGCACTCTTCAAATACTTGAAAGGTTGTCACACAGAGGAGGGCCAGGATCTCTTCTCGATCCTCCCAGAGTGCAGGACACGGAATAATGGGCTCAAGTTAAAGGAGCCAGATTCCAGCTGGACATCAGGAAAAACTTCCTGAGTGTTAGAGCAGTGCGACAATGGAATCAGTTACCTAGGGAGGTTGTGGGCTCTCCCACACTAGAGGCCTTCAAGAGGCAGCTGGACAAGCATCTGTCAGGGATGCTTTAGGGTGGATTCCTGCATTGAGCAGGGGGTTGGACTCGATGGCCTTGTAGGCCCCTTCCAACTCTGCTATTCTATGATTCTAAAGGAGCCATACAAGATGCTGAAACTATTTTCTAGGTGCTGAATCTATATGGGGCGGTGTCTGCTGCCCTCGCAGATCCAGTCAGATACTTGTGCCATCCCCAGATGTTTGCCACAGTTACAAGTGTCTCGAAGCTCACAGGCAGTATAGAATCATAGTGCTCGAAGGGCCTGTTAAGTTTTATTATTATTAATATTTATTTATATAGCACCATCAATTTTCATGGTGCTGTACAGTTTCACTTAACACGTTGGGCAGGGCCCAAAGTGTTAAGTTATATAGGCAATAAGCCTATATACACCATTTGCCTGGGAACATGGGTGGTGTGTGTGTGCTGTTGCCCAAGTCCAAGTCAAGTTTATTGTATTTATAGGGTGACCATATGAAAAAGAGGACAAGACTCCTGTATCCTTAAGAGTTGCATGGAAAAGGGCATTTCAGCAGGGGTCATTTGTATACATGCAGAAATAGCCTTGTCATCACAACAGTTAAAGATGCAGGAGCCCTTCCCTCTTGACCAGATACAAAAGAGGGCAGGGCTCCTGAAGTTTTAACTGCCTTGATGAAGAGGGCATTTCACCAAGTGCTGCATGCATACAAATGACACCTGCTGAAATTCCCTTTTCTATACAACTGTTAAAGATACAGGAGCCCAGTCCTCTTTTCCATATGGTCACCCTAGTATTTAGCAACCAGCCATTGTACAGTTTCACATGGATGTGTTACATTCATTCATTCATTCTCTTGGCCTTTGTGCGCAAGAGCAGGGCCAGCACATGGAATTTAGCAGTTCTAAAAGTTACACATTTGTTTAAATCATTCAATAAAAAACACAGTTTTTCGAGGGATGATTTTCCCTTCATCCGAACTAGCAAAGGAAGGATATAAATTTTACTAATGTCTGAACAGGCTTTGCATTCTAAAATAAAATGAGTAATGTCTTCTAAAGTAAAAAGGTTGAAAGGACAACCTCTGGCTTCCTTGGGGATACCCTGGAGGTGCTCCATACAGTCTGCCAAGGGGAGGACATTTAACCTTGCCCAAGAAAAGGCTGTTCTCATCTTAACAGAGGGTAAATCAACCAGATATTTCGGAAGGGGTGCTGTTGCACCATGGCTGTTTCTACACCTGCCTTTTTTCCAGGGATCATCCCTGTGTATCCTAATGATACACAGGGGATCCTGGGAGCAGGCAGGGGCAATCCCTCCATTTTCCTGGGATAATCCTTGAGTGTAGAAAAGGCCCATGTCTGCTTTGTTGCTCCCTGGTTGGGCGCTGTGTGAACAGAGTGCTGGACTAGATGGACCCTTGGTCTGATCCAGCAGGGCTCTTCTTATGTTCTTAAGTTCCTACACAAATGTGGTCCTGACAAATTTCTCCTCCATTCCATAGGTTGGCTACTTTCCTTTCTGATGGAGCTTCTGTGGCCTTAAGAGTGGAAATTCAACAGCAAAAGCTTTCTCCCTCATTACATTTTCCTGAGGGGAAATTGGTACTGCTGAATTTCTGCGTCATGGAGGCTGACACATAAGACCCTACCATGGGGAGGGGGGCGAAGAGATGGCAACCTTATCTGAAAGCAAAACTTGCATCCTTCTAAATTCTGACATGCCAGCTGCGCACAAATAGTCAAGTGCAACACACAATCTGGGAGATTTATAAGCAGTTTTACAGGAGAAGGGAAGAGCTTTTACAAAGCCCTCTAAAACATCGTTGAATTTAGTGGCAATTTTACAATCCCCCAGTATGCGTAAAGCAAGGAGAGGGAAAGGAAAGATTATGGAACAACCTCTTGCTTTGAGATAACAATATGCAATGGTGTGATGAATGACAATGAATGGAAAATTATGAACTGCAGCCATTTCCAGCTGAGAGAAAGCGAGACTTGGTGAGACATGGGCCACAGCTAGACCTAAGGTTTATCCTGGGATCATCCAGGGTTCGCCCCTGCCTGAGCACTGGATCCCCTGTGTGTCACCTAGATGAACAGGTTTGACCCCTGGACGATCCAGGGATAAACCTTAGGTCTAGCTGTGGCCTCAGGCTGTAGCTAGACTTAAGGTTTATCCCAGGATTGTCATGGGGTCAAACCTGTTCATCTAAGTGCCACACAGGGCATCCAGAGCTCAGGCAGGGACGAACCCGGGATGATCCTGGGATAAATCTTAGGTCTAGCTATGGACTCAATCATGCTATACCTATGTATACCAGTCTTCATTGTATCTTTATTAATGATCTGTCATATAAGAAACTGCCTCCTTCCCTGTGTTATACGGTGTTTCTACAGTCAACCAGCTGGCCTTTTATGAAAGATGTAAAAATCCCATAGTTTGTTTATTTGTTTATTTATTTATTGCATTTCTTTACTGCCCAATAGCCGAAGCTCTCTGGGCGATTTACAATACTGTTTACTGCAGCTCTGCTCTGATTGGCTGCCTGAAACGCCAAATTTAGATTTATTTATTTATTTATTTATTTATTTATTTATTTATTACATTTTTATACCGCCCAATAGCCGAAGCTCTCTGGGCGGTTCACATGATAGATCATGCTATCAATGCCTGGGGGGAAGTTAATGCCTGGGGGGAAGTTAATGGAGTAAAATGATTGGAGAGGCTGGTCAATAGGGAAGCTCGCAAGAAGGACAATGGGGGCATTAGCTAGGGAAGGATGGATCTGTCAATGTCACGTTCTCCTGCATTCGAATTTATTCAATCTCAAGTTCTTCCCATTTGGAATATGAAGAATTTTGTGAATATTGCTAAGTTCTTATAAAAAACTAACTGTGACCAAATTCTCACCCATCTGCACTTGCAAAATCCAATAGGTGTAGTGATTCCCAGTTTTAAGAGGACCAAGCTGTAGCTGTTAAAGGGGAGGACATCGGGCTCATCTACACCAAGCAGGATATTCCACTATGAAAGCGGGATGAAAGTAGTTTATAAAAGGCAGGAGCCACACCACTGCTTTATAGTGGTATTGAAGTGCACTGACAACTGTTGGAGCCCATTGACACATACCACATACCACTTTCAAACAGCATTCATTGTGCTATATCCTGCTTGGTGTAGACGTGTAGACGTGTCATGGGCCCTGATAGTTGTCAGTGCACTTCATTAGCACTATAAAGCAGTCGTGTGGCTCCTGCCTTTTATATACCACTTTCATACTAATACTGCTTTCATGGTGGAATATCCTGCTTGGTGTAGATGTCAAAAAAAAAAAAGGAAAAAAAAAGAGAGAGGTGGCAACCCAAATTCAAGCATGGTTGAATGCTTGGGGATCCAAACCCATGGCTCATCTACACCAAGCTGGATATTCCACTATGAAAGCAGTATATAAAAGGCAGGAGCCACACCAAGCAGGATATAGTGATATGAAAGTGATATATGGTATGTGTCCATGGGCCCCAACAGTTGTCAGTGCACTTCAATACCGCTATAAAGCAGTAGTGTGGCTCCTGCCTATTATATACCACTTTCATAGTGGAATATCCTGCTTGGTGTAGATGAGCCCCCAGACTTATAAAGAGCCAAACATTCAAAGCCCTCTGCCTTGATGGGCAAACGTGACCATTTGCATTTCTCATTTGAATTCTATTTTTTTAATCCCAAATTCTTTCCATACTGAAAATTAAGAACAGTGCAAATATGTGTAAATCCTATCCAAAATGAACTGAAAAGAAACTCTATCCCATCCCCAGCTGTTGCACTCTCACGTTATTGCTCACCCGCAGTTGGTATCTAAAGGGGCAATCCTGATTCTCCAGGATTGGTGCCAGGTTAAGACCTTTCTCTTCTCCCAAGCAGTTAACAACATGGGCTGAGTTTGTTTGTTTCTAACTGACCCCAGAATAGTTGTTTTTACAAGGATACTGTTGGTTTTATGCTTTTTATGTTTTGAAACTTTGTATATTTATTTTTAAAGTTTACTGTTTTTAACTTTTGTAAACTGCTCAGAGAGCTTCAGCTATAGGGCGGTATATAAATGCAATAAATAAATACATTAATAAAGGCCTCGTGCATCTGATTTTGGAGGTAGCATACAGCCATCATGACCAGTAGCCACTGGTATTCATTGGCAGTAAATTACCTGACGGAACTCAGGGCTGCAACATTGTCCCATAGGATTACACTGTTCTCTCCTCCAAAGGAACCTAACTTTGTATCACTGACTGCAAAGTAAAGTGCGGAGCACAGAACAATACCAATGCTAGGATATGCGTGTACCCTAACAAACTTTATTTCAAAAATACATCCAAATGTCCCCAAGAGAGAAAACAGAACATCAGTTCAATAGGGAAAGCCACTGGAGAATCAGGATGGCTCCTAGTAAATATGAGGGTCTATCAAGTGGTCTCAAAATGGGAGACTTCGGGTTTTTGTGCAGCTGCCCCATATGGTGAGTCGCTGAACTGCATGTTCCAGTCTCTGCAAAGGCAGCCTAGTACCCTCAGGCCCTGGACTGCCTGCACCTGCGCAGGCTGGCTACTGGATCTTAGTGAACAGGAAGGAGTATAAGAGGGCTTCCTGTTCCAGTTTGGTCTTGCTTGACCAATAAGTTCTGGTGCATTTCCTATGTCCTTAGAACCCCATGGGCCTTGCATTAGAGACAGATAAATCTGCCAGTTTTGGTTTCTATCATTCTCTAATTTTTACCAAACTTAAGTACAGTTCATCTCAAACTTTAAAAATTTGTCCAGTCTTAAATTTAGTTCATCCAGAACTTTGATTTTTTTTTAAAGTTCACATAACAATTCATAAGCATTTTGTGCACATTTCTCCTAAGATATGTATTAGGGATGTGCTCCGCTCCGATTAGGAGCGTAGAAGCAGTAGCGGATTGGCCTGCTCCGCCTTACCCAGAGGCGGAGTAGGAGCGGACCGCGGACCCCCTAGAAGCAAGGCGAAGAGAAGCGACCATTTTTCGGAGCTCCGAGTTCAGGCGGAGCGCTCCGGTCGCCATCTTGAAAACATTTCGCCATAGGATTGCATTGCGGCAAATAATCGCGCATAACTACGTTGTTTTTGAAGCTATCATTCTGGAAATTCTTGTGCACAGAGAGTCGTGGATGGGGGTCATTTTGAGACCACTCTCAACTTTCTGCGTTGTCTGGGTCACGGGCTATATTTTTGTGAAAATCGGGTCAACCGCGCGGCTCAAACTGCGTTTTCGGCTTTTCGCCCATAGGATTGCATTGAGGGAAAGAATCGGGGATAACTGGGGGGGGGGTTTAAGCTATCGTTCTGGAAATTCTTGTGCACAGAGAGTCGTGGATGGGGGTCATTTTGAGACCACTCTCAACTTTCTGCATCGTACGGCTCGCGGGCTATATTTTTGTGAAAATCGGGTCAACCGCGTGGCTCAAACTGCGTTTTCGGCTTTTCGCCCATAGGATTGCATTGAGGGAAAGAATCGGGGATAACTGGGGGGGGGGTTTAAGCTATTGTTCTGGAAATTCTTGTGCACAGAGAGTCGTGGATGGGGGTCATTTTGAGACCACTCTCAACTTTCTGCATCGTACGGGTCGCGGGCTAGAAGTTTTTAAAAAATCGGCGGGAAAAATACCTTTTTCAAAGGGCTGAGGGGCAGAGTCAGCTCCCGGTCATGATGATCCCAAAGTTGGAGGAGGGCATAGGCAAAACAGGTAACTTGGGATTCTGGGAAACTTCTCTTTCTTCATCTGAACGGGCTTTTCCCCGTGTTTTTTAACACAGTAGCCCCACCAAATGCACAAACACAACCTGAAATCATATACTAAGCCAAGAATAAGAGATAGAAACACAGCACTGCTCCCCACCCTAACCTTGGGGAACAACTGAATCGATGTGGTGCAAGGGGATGAGCTCCCCTAGGGCATCTCATCGTGGACGTGCCCCCACTCTCTCCTGCACTGGAAGGCCATTAGAGCCTTCCAAAGAGAGTAAAACGGTGGAGCAATGCCTATCATGAGTTGAAGTGAATGGTCACTTTTCAGTGGTGGAGCAATGCCTGTTCTGAGTCGAAGTGAGCGTTTTACTTCTTCTCAGAGCTGTGGCTGTCAGTGTCTTGAACTGGCAGCTACTTCCCCCTCCCCCGGGCACGTCCCCCTATTGCTGGTAAAAGACAGATATAGCCTTTTAAAAAAAGTTCTTCTTGCTGTTTATTGAGCAACACTGCTGCTTTTAATTCCACCCCTCCTTTGTTTATTTGTTTATTTATTCCATTTTATATGCATTACTGGCTTATCCTTGGCTCACTTCCTTATGCCACCAGAAATGCCAGCTGCATGCCTGCCTGCCTTCCCTCCCTCCTCCCCTGCCCACCTCGCAGGGATGTTGTGTGTGGGGTGCCCGATTTTCAAAAATTCGCCAAAAATCAGGGGATGATGGGATTGCTTTGAAACTTGGCATGCGTGTGTATATCCCCATGAGGTGTCACGGTGCCAAACATGAGGTTTCTAACTTGAACAGAAAAAAAGTTGTATAATTTTTTAGCTTTCAATGCAAGCCTATGGGGAGGGGAAACGGAGCTCCGGATCCGGATCCGGAGCTCCGGGCGGAGCGGAGCGGAAGTGGGCGGAGCGGGGGCGGGGCGGAGCGGCCCGATCCGGAAAATGGCGGATCTGCAAGTGAAGCGGAGCGGGGGGTCTGTGCACACCCCTAATATGTATTTTCATCTAATATACACATTTTTGTAAGCAATTTTCCTAATATGATGCATTTTTGAATGTCCCTCCCCTCTTTAATATGCCCATTTTTATTGGAGAATTCAACCACTAAATCTGGAGAAGTGCAGATTTCTAAGGACAACTGAGTTTCAGTATGCATAGTGGTTCAAATGTGTGAAGTTAGGTAAGTTAATGTGAATGAATTCCTCTCCATCCCTACTTTGAACTTGCTGCCACAAAATCCTGGTTCTTGGTGTGGTCCTGACTTCTGGTTGACTCCTCAATTTTGCCTCCTTCTTGCACTTTGGTACTGGCTACTGGCTTTTCCACATACTGCTACCCAGAGTCCACACCTGGTAGGGTCTTCTTTGGCATCCAGTTTTGTAACTTGCCTGTAAATGGTGATGTCTTGTTTATATATTCTGGGGCATGGTGAATAACAAAGATGGTGGCCACCTGGTTCTGCTAAGAGAAAGCTGCCTGGGGATGCAGTGGGGTGGTGTCAGGCCTTCCTGCAACATTTGTGGCCCACTCTTTACTGCCATCCATAAGTTTTGTGCATACCACTGTCTTCCTGGTTTTTGATCTACCCCACTCCATTTTTAAGAACATAAGAAGAACCATGCTGGATCATTACAAGGGTCCATCTAGTCCAGCACTCTGTTCACACAGTGGCCAACCAGCTGTCGACCAAGGATGCACAAGCAGGACACGGTGCTACAGCACCCTCCCACCCATGTTCCCCAGCGACTGGTGCATATAGGCTTTTGCAGTCACAGGCAGGCAGCACAAACTGGTGGCATATTGGATCCCAGATGGGCTGCCACACATGGCTTGTTAGTTTGTGTTGGGCTTTGTGGGTCACACATTGGACAGGCCTTTGTAAGAGAATGTGTTGCAATAGAAAGAGTTTTTCATGTGTAGGTATAGCTACCAGGCCCCCACTGCAATAAATTAACCTAAATTTTATTTTCTACACTGCAGTGTGTTTTTAAAAAACTGAAATTAGACATTGACAGGGCATTAATAATCATTAAGCCCTGCTGTATACTTTGAAGTCAGTCACCCATTCTAAGGAGTAAAACTGCCGCCCCACACCTTTCTGATATTAATTTTACATCAAATTACTTTTTGTAGATAATTATGTTTATTGGACAGCTGTGCTGACCACCAGTGCCCTGATATGTATATATGATCCCAATATCCCCCTCAGTTCCACTTGCGCAATCAGTAAGCTGTAGCGTTTGACTTAAGCATTACTGAATCTGCATTAGGTTGGGTCTGCACAGCCAGTACAGTGAGGTGAAAATGACATGGTGTGATCCTGAGGTGGCAGAGTGGGCAGTATGACTATTGATCCTAGGTGAGGGATATCATTTTGGAACCCTCTCCTATGTGAAAAACAACAGACACCTCCAACAGGTAGAAAACTAGCAGAGCTGATAAAGTCCCCATTAATGAAAGGGTAAATTACCCTTGGACTAATGTGGGCTTTACAGCCACCAATGACACGGGAAGGTGTGTGTGTGTGCAATTTCTGGAGTCTCTGGAAATTACGCAATTCCCCCGCTATGGTATGCAAGTTTGGTAGCCAGGGCAGGTGGAAGACAGCCGATGGCGAAGGTTGAGAATCCACTGAGGTGAACACAGGCAATTTCACCCACCCCGACCAGCTATATCCCAGACTAGTTGGTTTTTTTTATGTTTTTGGTGGTTTTAAATTTTGTATACTTTTTAAATGTTTACTGTTTTTAACTTTTGTAAACCACCTAGAGAGCTTCGGCTATGGGGTGGTATATAAATGTAATACATAAAATACATTTGGGCCAGTTACAGACTCTTAGCCCAACCTACCTCACAGGGTTGTTGTTGTGAGGTTGTTGTTGTGAGCACCATGTACATTGATGGTGCTATATAAATAATAATAATAATAATAATAATAATAATAATAATAATATGAAGAGGAGAAGGTTTATGTACGCCACCTTGGGTTCCTTGGAGGAAAAAGGTGGGATATAAATGCAATAATAAAAATAAATAAATAAATAAAATGTTCAGCCAAGGGGTGTTGTGGGCTGTAGCTGCCCAAGTGTCCCCAAGGAGTCAAAAACAAGGAAAGTTCCTGGGCCAATCCACAAAGCTTTATTGCACACAATTAACACTTCTGTAACACAAACTAGGCACCTTTATAGGAAACTTCCCCCTAGGCAACTCTATGCAACTGAGCAAAACAATTGACCATTCCAAGGAAAGAAAAGGCTTTTCAAATATCCCAAGCTTCAAGGTGGAGGAGGGAGCGTCGACGCCTTCTCACACAACATCTCTGACTGTCTCTTTGGTGCTAATCTCGCTGAATGTTTTAACTTCCAGGGATTCCTAGCATCCAGTAACGTTTTGGAATGTTCACCCCCGGAAGTTGACTCCCTGTCTCATGAGAGCATAGGATCTGGCCTTGAAGAGACAGACTCTGGGAGGGGTGCATTCGCAGCTGGAGGCTCTCCTGTGTGAACTTCCTCCCCCACTGGCTCGGCATCTTCTGAATCAGAATCTGTTTCTGATGGATGCCCTGCATCACCTGGTCCCAACACCGGAGCAGTAGGGGCATACATGACAAGGGGATGGGTTACCTGCCTTCATGCCCTCTGCATCCCCCCTCCTCCTGCCCCATGTAAGTTTGGTGCAGAAGACAAGGAAGAGATGTCTGGGTTTGCCGCCCTGCTCTTTTAGTGCCCTGTGACTCAGCAACCACCTGGCAGCTGCCTGCCCTTGTCCGGAGCCTCCATTGTTTACAACAGTGGCAGCTCTGGAAATTGCACATTTCCAAAGTTGTGTAAATGGCAGCTGTAAAAGCCCCATTTATGCAACATTAAAGGCATGAATGCTCCTTTACGGCTATCATTTATGCAACTTTGGAAAAAATACAATATCCAGAATCACCGTGGTTGCATGCAGTAGAGACTCCAGATAAGGGCAGCAGGCCCTGTGGTTTTGTCAGGTGTTCGCCGGGCTATGAAGAAACTTGTGTGGCACTGTGAGTGGGGGCAGGTGGCAGCAGAAGCTTGGCAGGTGCCCTATAGAGCCATGATTCAGAGCCAAGGTGGAAGCGACCCTCTGAGCCCCCTTGAGGATGTTGTGCATGCTCACATGGAGCATGTGCCCAATATCAAACTTTGACACTTATAATAATAATAATAATAATAATAATAATAATAATAATAATAATAATAATTTTATTTCTAACCTGCCTGTCCATCGGGAACAACAACAAGTAAAAAATACATAAAATATTAATCAAAACACAATATACATTGTTAAAACTTCCTAAAAACATACTAAAAACATACTAAAAGCATCGTAAAAACATCCTAAAATTCCACTGGATAGGCCTGCCAGAAGAGATAAGTCTTTATAGCTTTCTTAAATGCTAAAAGACTGTTAAGTTGGCGAGTCTCCTCTGACAGGCCATTCCACAGTCTGGGAGCAGCAGAAGAGAAGGTCCTCTGGGTAATACCTGTCAGCCTAGTTTTGGCTGGCTGAAGGAAGTTCTTCCCAGAGGACCTGAGTGTGCGGGGTGGATTGTATGGGAGAAGGCGATCCCGCAGGTAGCCTGGACCCAAACCATGTAGGGCTTTAAAGGTGATAACCAACGCTTTATACTTTGCCCGGAAACTAATCGGCAGCCAGTCAATTTAATCAGATTGAATCAGCTGAAGCTTCCCTTTGGCACTGTTTTAATCAATGTACAGGTTCGCTTATCTACATTGGTAATTGCATTTAGTCCTGTGTATATCTTGGTTGTGGGGACATGGACACACACACACACACACACACACACACACACACACACATTGCATTGTTTTATTTTTAATTGGCTTTATCCTGTGAGCCACCCAGAGAACTTTGTTATATGGTGGCCTATAAATAACATAAATAATTAGAATAATTAAGTAAGCTAAAAGGAAAAGATGCCATTTGAAAGCTGTGGCAAAAGGCACACGTGTCAGTTCTGACATTAATTTTAGAAAGGAATGGGGGACATTTGCTAACCTGGCAATGAACCATTCCAACATTTTAACCCCCCTTCACTTCAGTCTGAAATGGTACAGTCCATCAATAGAGATCACATGGGGGCAGTTCTTCATCTGTTTTAACTCTTAGACTGCTGACAGAAAAGAAAGATAAAGGGCAAATTGTCCGAGATGCTTAGTCTTGGTGTGAAATAAACAAAATGTCTCTCTTTTGATGTCTGGGCCTGTTCAGACAACACACTAAGCCAGGGTTAGGCTGTTAACCCTTTTGCAGAAAATGGTTAGTGAGCATGTTTAAACCGTAGTTACTGTATATAGGAATGGTTCACACCACATGCTAACCCATAATATTTAGCTCAAAATTTTTAACCACTGTGGCTTTAGCATGTCATCTGAACCACAGCCTATCTATAGCTCCAAATTCCACCAGCCATATTTTGCTTTTTTCTAAGAGGCAACATTTACATAAACAAATTCTTCAACATGGCATCAGTTGGTTTCTTAGTTAATTGAACTTAAATGTAATTTGACTTGGTAGGAAAGGCTAATAATTTGATTTCATTAGAAAATATTTCACTGATGGAAGCAGTTGGGAGCATATCAAAACTAAATTGCCAATAAATAACTGATTTCTACCCAAGAAACTAAAGCAGATGGCCTTGATTTCTGTCCAAAGATTAGCAGGAGAGGGGAAAAAAAAAATCCTTCTCAGTGTGCAATGGCACTAATGTTGTCCACCAATCTCAAAATATGATTAAAAATTGATATTCCCCCCCCCCCCAGGTGCCAACATCGGAACTTCAGCAGTGACTTGGTGCAGAAGAACTGCATGTTCAACTGGAGGGAGGAAAACTAAATCAGAAAATGCCAAAATTTCTGACTTCGGTATTTTGGACACAATTCAAAACTGGATGAAATTTGATTACATTACCTCACCTTGCCCATGCACTAGTCACATCCTGGTTGGACTACTGTAATGTGTTCTAGTGTGGCTGGTTCAAAAGCTTCAGCTGGTGCAGAACACGGCCACCACCCGGATGTTGGTGGGGAAAGTCAAACGCAGCATGTGGCTCTAGTTTTGTACCAGGTCTAATCGCTTTTCTATTTCCAAATGAAAAGTGCTGCTTTTGGCTTATAAAGACCTAAATTTTAGGGTCCAGATGGTTTAGGACCAGGTCACCTAAGGGACAGCCTATCTCATAAGCCTGCCTATAAGGTCAATTCAGTTGGTGGGCATACGAGACAGAACCTTTTTAGTGGTGGCCCTTTTTATGGCCCTTTTTATAACCTTTTTATGGAGCCCCCCTCCCCACTGAAGTGAATATCTCATTAACTTTGCAAATATTTAAATTGTTTTTTTTTAAAAAAAATCATTTATTTCATACCACCTTTTCTTGATTTAGGTCCATTAATCTCTGCAGTTTGATAACCATCCGCCTGTCATTCCCAAATCTAGGAGTTTTCCGAGCCATTTGGTAATGCTCAATGCAAACATTTCCTTCCATATATCTGAACAATACAGATAGCATTAGGACCAAGTCCACGGAATACGGAAAATATTAGTATGAGATTGTGTCTATCTCTGGCATGAGTCCAATCTATTATTATATTATTTCATTAAGCCAGATGGTTGTCATTTACCAATGACAAATTATCTCATAATGGTCATTTCATCAGTGCAACCCAACCCCAAAAGCAGGATATTGAAATAGATAAAATTAAATGAACAAACAAACAAAAAATCCATACTTAAGATCTACCAAGGGTTTTGGTAATTCAAAACATTTGAATCTGGTGCTTGCAAGACATTAAAGATGGCATCAGGTAAACATGTTAGAGAAGGGCCTCGGCAGATGGGGTCCAACAACTGAGCAGGCCCTGTTCCTCATAACCACCCACCTTGGCCGTAGATAGACCTAAGGTTTATCCCAGGATTGTCCTGGGGTCAAACCTGTTCATCTAAGTGCCACACAGGGCATCCAGTGCTCAGGCAGGGATGAACCCGGGATGATCCTGGGATAAACCTTAGGTCTAGGTATGGCCCTTGGCTCTGAAAGCGAAGGCACCTGAAGCAGGCCCTCACCTGGCTATTGTAACATATGGAAGAAGATGGTCCAGATGTAGCAGAGAAAGTGACAGATGCCGGTATGCCATCTTATCTGGGTTGTTGGTTGGGAGCCAAATCAGCTAGAACCTGTTCTCATTGCTATGATTATTCCCTTCTTTCTGTTTTGTGTAACCCTTTCCCCCCTTCATATGTTTTAGTGTGATTTTAGACTGTAGGGGCCTTGCTAGACCTACTGGATAATCCGGCCGGGAGTCGGGGCGACGGCACGCTACAACTAGCGCGCACCACCGTCCTTTTCCACACATAAGACGTGATGGGGCAAGAGGAAGCCCCGTCACATCCGCCATTTTTTTCAAGTTAAAGGGCCATTTGTGCAGGAGCGCACCGCTGCACCATCCCGCCCACAATGACTGATGCCCCCCGCCCACTCACCCATCCGCCCCCCTGCTCACTCGCTCGCCCATCCCCCGCTTCGCCTGTCCGCACCCCTGCTCGCTCGCCCATCCGCCCCCTCACTCACTCGCCCAGCCCCTGCTCGATCTCCCACCCCCACTTCCACGCCCCCCCGCTTGCTTGCCCATCCGCCCCCCTCGCTCGCTCGCCCGACCGCCCCGCTCGATTGTTCGATCGCCTGCCCGGCCCCCTCGCTCGCCATGTCCGATGCCTCCTCCGTCCCCTGGCCCTGATCTCCGATCCCCCCCAGCTGCGATCTCCCCACTCTAGCTCCGCTCTTCCTACCCATCGCTCCTGCTGCGTCCGCTCTTCCCCCCGGCCCCCATCTCCCCCCTGCGATCCCCCCCCAGCCTGATGGGCACAGCGTTCCTATGGAGCGCTGTGCCCAGTGCGCAGCTTCTCCCAGCTACTCGCGAGTAAGCCGCATAACTGGGGAAAGCCGCGGAACCAGCTAGACCTGCCGCAGCCCCTGGCTCAGCCCAGGGTTGTGGAAATACCAGGCCACAAGTGGATCCGGTTATCCCGGGTCAAGGGAGGGTTTAGCCTGGGCTGACCCCAGGATCCCTTGTGCGTCATCAGCCCGAGCTAAACCCTTGTCTAGCAATGGCCTTAGTCTGTCTGTATAGCAAGACCACACAGCAAAGTTAATGCATTCTTCCTGAACAAAGAAAAAAGAGTTTGAAACAGCTCTGACTGCTGCTGTTTCTTGGCCTCAGGGCAGCCAAGTTAGAAGGTCATCTCATTCAACAATTGCTCTCCTCTGTAAAAGGGACACTGGAGAATTGTTGTTCAGTCTGTGTTTTTAAGTGAAAGTACATTTCCTCGACTAATACATGGATTCTTGGGACTGCATACTTCCCTAAATTTTGTGATGCAGCGCAAAAATGTGTATTTTAGGGGAAAATGCACAGAGAAAATGCCTATTTTAACAGGAAATGTCCAACATTTAAATACGAATCTGATTTGGTTTTTTTAAATGAATGTAGAGAATGGGACAGAACAGGTGTATGATTGAACACCTGCCAGACAGTCATGAACCGGAAACAGACAGCTTAATCCATCCCTGCTCCATACCTCACAGAGATAAAGAAGGAAATGCTGTAATAGAGGTACCTTTTGAGTGCGGGGAGGGCAGTGTGTTTCAGTCCTTGCAAAAGCTCCGTGATGCAGGCATCAAAAAGTTGTGCAACATTGTAGGAAAGCAATCAAACAATCATAAAATAGCAAAGCACCAGGTTATTGTATCTTTCTTTGTGGTTGCAGGGTAAAAGGGGGAAATAAAGGAATGAGAAAAGCATATATGGTATATAATATGGGCCAAATTTATTGAATATCTGCAAAGGGAGACTGGGGCCTTAGCTAGACCTAAGGTTTATCCCTGGATTATCCTGCGGTCATCTCTGTTCATGTAAAAGACGCACAGGATATCCCGGGAGCAGGCAGGGACAATCCCGGGATAAACCTTAGGTCTAGCTAAGGCCCAAGAGAGCCCTAATCTGTGCCCGCAACTATGCTAGGTGTTGTATTGGATGAAAACATTCTATGTCTGATGAGTGGCATCTTACAATCACCACCCCCAGGCCATACCCCTTTTGGGAAGGGTAGGTCTTCTCACATCTTTTCCCTCCCAGGTCGCCCAACACTGGGTGGAGTGAGTTGAGTTGGCCTCACAGGTAAGCCCTACCCCCCACTGGGCTGCACGACCTTTAGCGATAGGCCTCAGGCATCACCTGTCACCAGAACGGTGCCACAGAATGCTCACCATCCCTTTCCTATCAGCGTGCCCACCCCTACCTGCCTAAAATGTGTGACCAAATTAACCTATCACTGAAAATAAAGTCTTACCTAAGACACTCTCTCCCAACTTACAGTGTGATGTAGGCAAAAAGACCCATAGACCTAGCCAATAAGACTGTGGGTCAAAAATTCGTACTCTGCCCCCAAAAGGGCAACCAGTTGGCCCCACACTGCATATGGGGAGGGAGGGATGGAGCCACAAATGAGAAGGGGTGTAGCCGTCTAATAAAGGCTTTGCCACCCCACCCAGCCGATGGTGCCATGTATTCACCAGCCAATGGTGATCGGGCACACCTCTCCTTCCCCCCTGCCTGCAACAGCCTCTCCGTGGCCATGTGCCGAGACACGAGGGAAGGGCATTTGGAATGGATGGAGTCACCACCCATCGCTGCTTGCCCCCACTCACCACATGAGCTGCTGGACTGCCTGGCGAGCACCTGACAGGCACTGCAGGGCTGCCCATCCCTTTAGTAAGCCATCATTTTATGGTAGCTCAGTGTTTCCAGGAAATGTTATGTTGTGTAAATGGCGGCTGTAAAGGAGCCATTCACGCAACATAACAGGCCTGTTATGTTACACCAGCCTTCCTCAACCTGGGGCGCTCCAGATGTGTTGGACTGCATCTCCCAGAATGCCCCAGCCTGGGGCATTCTGAGATTTGTAGTCCAACACATCTGGAGCGCCCCAGGTTGAGGAAGGCTGTGTTACACAAAAGGCACCTTTAAGGCTGCCATTTACAGAACAATACATATCCAGAAAATCCTGACTCCCCGTTTTTACACAAAATGGCAGCTCACTATGGTGATGGGCCGCTGCTGTGCACTTGTGGACAGTGCTGAGCTTGTGCGAATGGGTCTGTTAAGTAGCAATGGCTCAGCGAGCAGCATCTGGGTAGCTGAGTGGGGTGGAGTCTGTCAGATATCCCTAGTCTGTGATGGGGAATTACTGTGGTGTTTTTTTTGTTTTTGTTTTTTTTTAAAAAAGACGTAGGAATGAGCAAGTATTAGGTGATCCATTTTTGCATCATTTCAGTTCTGGAAAACTCGGGAGGCACTTCATGAATAAGTCATCAATACCTCATCAGTTGCCAGCAGCTGTCATTTGGGTGATTTAAGAACAATCAATGGACAGAAGCTGTACTTAAAAGTTGCTGCATTTTGAATATTGCAGTCTTAAATAACCAGGAAAATTAAAACCGGGACAGATTGGGTAGCAGACATACATAATCAGAGGATCAACAAACTGCCTGCTCAATGAGCAATGAATAAATCTGGTTTGACGGGGTAGGGGAAATTTCCGAAAGAAGCAAAAAGGACGTTTTTGTCTTGCTCTCTCATCTTTCCTGGAGCAGTGGGACGTTCAGTTGAGGATGGGTAGAATCTCCTTGAGAAATGGGGTTGATGCCTCTCCAAGGGTTAACAGAATGGCCTGTGATATCTATGGAAAGGCCCCCAAAAGAATAGACTCCTTAAAGTTCAACCAATATCCCTGCCATGATCAGATCAATTCCTCAAGAAGAGTGGCCTGTAAGATGCCTTGGCTCAGCTAAGATTTGGACAAGGAGGTCTATCCCCACCAGTCATATACCCAGGATATATATATATATATATATATATATATATATATATATATATGACACATATACCCCATTTTTTCTCCCCCTCTCATAAGACTAGAACACAGGGTCATCCCACGAAGCTGATTGGTGAGAGATACAGGACAGAGAAAGGAAGGACTTCTACACACATCACATTGTTAAGCTATGGAATTCACTACCACAAGATGAAGTGATGGCCATCAAAATGGATGGCTTTAAAAGGGAGTTGGATAAATTTCTGGAGGAGAAGGCTATCAATAGCTACTAGTCCTGATGACTATGTGCTACCTCCAGTATCAGAGGCAGTAAGCCTGTGTGCACCAGTTGCTGGGGAACATGGGTGGGAGGGTGCTGTTGCACTCATGCCCTGCATTGCCCACTGTGTGAACAGAGTGCTGGACTAGATGGACCCTTGGTCTGATCCAGCAGGGCTGTTTTTATGCATGCAGAATGTCAACCCTGCGGGCTTCATCCGGCCCACCTGTAGTCCCAATATGGCCCTCTTTTTCCCCCAGATGGCCACACACTGTTCCCCTGCCCTGCCTCCTTTCTCCTAACCACCTCTCATTTGGTGTTTCCCAGATTTGGTGCGGTTCCCCCCTGCCACCCCACCAGAAGGAGCAAATGCATTCCAACAGCATTTAAAAATCTGTACAGTTAAGGCATATGTTTGGAAAAAATATGCTTGGATTTTCATCTGCAAAGAAAAGAAAAGTTTTCAGACTGATATGGATTTGAGTTGGAACAAGCTTTGAGATCAAATTCGGACAACTTCAGTGAGCTAGAGTTTTGCTGATTCACACATCCCTAGGTAAGATGGTTCAATAATAATCATTAAACCCAGAGAGACAGAAGGTCAGACTCACAATTCTTGGGAGCCATGTGATATCTTCTGAAAACAGGGCTGGCTCAAGACATTTTACTGCCTTAGGTAAATACCTCCCCACCCCCCACCCCCCACCGCCTTTTAGTCAAGGTGCATAGTACCCAAGGCTGGCCATGTTATTTTGGCATCTGATGCAGAAAATCCACCAAGCGCCTCTCCCTGACAGTGAAAGTACAGCAGGAATACATTAACTAACAAATGTGTTGCCGTTTTATGACACCCCAAATCATTGGCTGCCTGAGGTGGCTGCCTCACTCTGCCAAATGGCCCTGATTGATGATGCCTGGAGAAAGTGAAAAGACCTCTGTCTTTAGGTCTTTTGCCTTTCACCTCCAAACATGCAGCTGGGCCCGACGTTATCACCTGAAGTTGCCACTGACATTTGAGATGAATGGGGGCTGCTCCGGAACCAAACATGAGGATATGCCAAGGCAGTTGAGAAGATTTCGATAAGATGAGACGATTTTCCTAGAGGAGTCTCATGCAGCATCCCTAGGTGGCAAATCCTGAGACAAATTTCCTGCTCACGCAAAGCAGCTGCAGAGATTGTGAAAGAAGTCAAACGACTTGTAAATGAAGCAGGAACCAGGCCACCATTGCCCTATCTAGGCCACCATTGCCCTATCTAGGCCACCATTGCCCTATCTAGGCCACCATTGCCCTATCTAGGCCACCATTGTCCTCTCTAGGCCACCATTGTCCTCTCTAGGCTACCATTGTCTTCTCTAGGCCACAATTGCCCTATCTAGGCCACCATTGTCCTCTCTAGGCCACCATTGCCCCATCTAGGCCACCATTGTCCTCTCTAGGTCACCATTGCCCCATCTAGGCCACCATTGTCCTCTCTAGGCTACCATTGCCCTATCTTGGCCACCATTGCCCTATCTTGCTGCTTCTAAAGCTGTGAGAATTTGGGGGGGGGGGGGAATCACCACATCAAAGTTCTCTGAATTCCACCTTGAAGCTCTTTCCAACTCATGTCAGTCTCAGATTGCGAGGTTGTTGGTGTTTTGTGAAAAAACTCTGTACGTATTTTCATGTGCATTTTTCAAAATGTACACATCAATTGTGTGCATTTTTGAAATGTATGCATTTTTTTCTTCCCATTGATTAAAGCATGTGTGCGCACATTTTTCAAATGTATCCCTTTTTGGACACATTTTGTTCCATACATCATATTGCACACTCATAAATGTATGAACTTTGATCCCAGATTACATTCGTGTCCATTTCCAATTCCAGGAGGTATAAATTCAGGTGAAAAACAAATTGATTTTTTTTTCATATATCCTTAGCTGCTACCTAGCATCCTTTTTGTTGGAGATGCTAGCGATTAAATCTGGTGTGAGCTCTCCTAGCTGAGCTTGCAGACGCCCTTATAATTCTGAATCCACTAAGAAAAAGGTTGAAAATAAACTCGCACCTTAGTTGAATCAACCAATTTTGAGGAGGGAGATACCAGCACAATTCTAGCCCTATTCGAAGTGGCACATCTGCACCTGGATTTGAACTTGATGTTGTGCAGACTTCTACTGTTACTTTCTACTGTTAGTTTTACCCTACCCGGTGCCTGCTTACCCTACCCTGTACCTGTTTGCATTCTCTTCCCCTCCTTATTGTTTTACTATGATTTTATTAGATTGTAAGCCTATGCGGCAGGGTCTTGCTATTTACTGTTTTACTCTGTACAGCACCATGTACACTGATGGTGCTATATAAATAAATAAATAAATAAATAATAATAATAATAATAATAATAATAATAAGAATAATAATAATTTGAACACTTCAATGTGCAAGGCTCTGTTCAGAGGTTCTGATGAACATGGAGAGATCAGAACCTGTGTGTGCAGTTCTAAACCTTCTTTCCCTCATCTGTGCATTCATTCATTTCCATGTGAAAAGAGCTAGAACCTGCTCTTTGTCGTGCTGGCTTTTGTTTCCTTCTGAGAAACTCCAGCACATCGAACAGGAACAGTCAAGGATAATGACCCCCAGAGCTATCTATAGCTGGGACGTCTTGTCTGTGCGCCAAAGCATGATCTGCTGATTACAGAGGCTTTGAAGGCAAACACCCAGGGAAGAGGTTGTTGATCAGAGTGTAATTGGGAGATGTGAACTGGGAGGAATCAATGAGCAAGGACACTAACTTATCGAGTTCTTGCTTGGATACACAGATTACCCTTGTGAGACACTTTAAGGCATCACTATGGCAGAATAAAACACAGCCTGAATTCTCCTGTCTCGGTGGTAGAAGTATTAGAGGCAGCTGCAACATTCTAAGAAAAGTGGCTTGCTTACATCCAGAGTTTTGGATGGTGCTGAAGCTTCTTCCGGTACAAGTGTCTGGCTCTTAGTCATGTGTCAGCTCAACTGAGGGATGTCCAATGGTTGTAGATCTGCCCAATTTCTGGCTTGATAGACTTCTGGTTCCCACTCTACATGGATTGCAAGAGCACAAAACTGCATAACGTATATGAACTGTGGCCAAAATTTGCATAATTTGGGCAAGTGTGGCCAGACTTTGTGCAATTTGTGCTGATTACACAAATTTGCATGAATTACACCTGCAATTTACGCGATTCTTTTTTTAAAAAACAAAACAAAAACAAAACCCACACATGGGAAATCTGCTAAGTTATAGGGAGACATTTTTCTCCCTCTCTCAAAATACTAGAACCAAGGTACATCCCATGAAGCTGATTGGTGGGAGATCCAGGACAAATAAAAGGAAGTACTTCTTCACACAGCACATAGTGAAATTATGGAACTCACTACCACAAGATGTAGTGATGGCCCCCAATTTGGATGGCTTTAAAAGGGGGTTGGAAAAATTCCAGGAGGAAAAGGCTATCAATGGCTACTAGCCCTGATGGTTATGTGTTATCTCCAGTATTCAAGGCAGTAAGACTGTGTGCACCAGTTTCTGGGGAACATGGGTATGTGTGTGCTGTTGCACCATGTCCTGCTTCTGGGTCCCTGGTCTACAGCTGGTTGGCCACTGTGTGAACAGAGCGCTGGACTAGATGGACCCTTGGTCTGATCCAGCATGGCACTTCTTATGTTCTTATGTACTGAAGACAAACCAGGCCAGTTAATGGAAAATGAATAAAGGTCTAGTGGAGTGTGTGTTTGTGTGTGTGAGAGAGAGAGAGCCCCCCCCCCCCGCAAATGGATTCCTTCAACATCCCTACCTTAACTTTAGGGGTAGGAGAACTGTGGGTGCTCCGGCTTGCCAAGATCCTCCAAACTGCTCTTTGAAACTAGGAGCGTTGCTAGACGGGGCTGTAGCGCGCGTTACATACCGTAGTCGTGTCGACAGATCCAGATGACATTCACCAGGATCCGTCGTCATCCTGTGGTGAAGCCTCCTTTCCCCCGTCTTTTTAAAAGTGAGTTTAAGCGCTCCTTTTCCTGCTGGTGCGCGCTAATTTGGATTCGGGAGGTGGAGGTGTGGGAGGACGTGAGGTCAGTGTGCTTTCCGGCGAGGTCAGCACTGGTCAGGAAAAGGCGTGCTAAGGGGAGTGGCCAGCGCTTTCGGTCAAGCCGCCTCTGCCATTTGCGCCCAGTCCGCAGCTGTGGCAACAGAGCGGAGCGGCGGCTTTTTTTTAATACCAACATTTACAGTTTGCGCACGAACGGAGGACCGGAGAAGTGGCTGGTGAGTTGTTGGGGTGGGTGGGGGATGGGGGGTATGTGCACCTGTTTTTTTATTGCAACCTCTGTGTGGGTCACTTTTCGGAAAGGCGGGCATCTAACAGTAATGGGAAGTTGGTGACTCCTCATGGTGGGCAGGCACAGGGACTGTATAATAGCGGTGCTTTACTCTGCGCGGAAGATGTAAAGGCCAGCGGGGACTGAGGGGGACGGTACAGGCATGAAGGGCTGTGTGTCTATTGGTGTGGGTATGCGGCAGCTGGCTGGAAGGGTGGGCGAGGGTGGGCGAGGGTGGGCGGCCATTTTCCAGCGGCCACACGGCGGCAGGCGGAAGGTCAAGGTAGCATCAGCCCAGGGGGGGTGGCACCTGCCCTGGAGGCCCTTTAAACTGCCTCAATACACTCCCCTGTCCTTCCGAGTGCATTTGCTAGGGGTGGCAGTGAGGGGGGCAGGCTGTTGACGCAGGTTTCGCACCTCCGGTGGTGTGGAAACTGACAAGCCCCATTCTCTCTGCTTGGCCCCTGTATAGGTATCAGGCATGGGGCCGAAAGGGCGGAGAACGACTTGGCGACACCAGGAGATCCTAGATCTGCTGGACATTTGGGGAGAACAGAGGATTCAAGAGCAGCTGAGGGCTAGCCACCGCAACTTTAATGTCTTCGAAGAAGTGGCATGGGAGATGGGCAAGAGATGCCATGACTGAACCGCCAAAGAGTGCCACACTAAAACCAAGGGCATGCGGACGACTGACCACGGGTCACAGTACACCTGCCACGACCCCCATCAGGAAGTGACAGCATCAATGTTGCCGCTCAACAACGGCACTCGCTGGCCGCGCCCCCTGTGAGCCATCCCCCAATGCCAACTGGGTCCCCTCTGCCCAGCCTGAGGGGGGTGGCATGCAGCAGCAGCAGCAGCACTTCAGCCACCGCCGCCGCCCCTGTTGCCGACAGCGGCGGCAGCACTGTCGGCTGCGCTAGTGATGTACGCCGATTGCGGTCTTTTGCACTTGCGCAAACCGTGCGGCTAGCGAAAAAGAAAAACCACGGAAATCAGCCCGGTGTGGCTGCCAACCCGTGCTCGAGGCGCCAGCAGCACAACCGCAGCAAACTTGCCAGGATTCGATCATTTTTGTCTGTCTCTTCTGCCAAGACGCTTGTTCATGCACTGGTTATTTCACGGTTGGACTACTGCAACCTTCTTCTCTCTGGCCTTCCTTCTTCTCACATCAGCCCGTTGGTTTCTGTTCACCACTCTGCTGCAAAGATCATCTTCTTAGCACGCCGCTCCGACCATGTTACTCCGCTTCTGAAATCTCTTCATTGGCTTCCAATTCACTTCAGAATCCAATATAAACTTCTCCTGTTAACCTTCAAAGCTTTTCACGGTCTAGCTCCTTCCTATCTCTCCTCTCTCATCTCACACTATTGCCCCGCTCGTGCTCTTCGCTCCTCTGATGCCATGTTTCTCGCCTGCCCAAGGGCCTCTACTTCCCTTGCTCGGCTTCGTCCATTTTCGTCTGCTGCCCCTTACGCCTGGAACGCTCTTCCAGAACATTTGAGAACTACAAGTTCAACCACAGCTTTTAAAGCTCAACTAAAAACTTTTCTTTTTCCTAAAGCTTTTAAAACTTGATGTTGTGCAGACTTCTACTGTTACTTTCTACTGTTAGTTTTTCCCTACCCTGTGCCTGCTTACCCTTCCCTGTACCTGTTGGCATTCTCTTCCCCTCCTTATTGTTTTACTATGATTTTATTAGATTGTAAGCCTATGCGGCAGAGTCTTGCTATTTACTGTTTTACTCTGTACAGCACCATGTACATTGATGGTGCTATATAAATAAATAATAATAATAATAATAATAATAATAATAATAATAACCAGCCCTCTCCAATACCATGCTAATCCAAAGAAGGTGTGGATCATGAGGCGTCACACCTGAACGGGAAAAACAGGCTTCACCGCTCCTCAAACACGGAACACCCGGTAGGTCTAGCAAGGCCCTTGGTTCACTTTGGCCACAGCTAGACCTAAGGTTTATCCTGGGATCATCCAGGGTTCGCCCCTGCCTGAGCACTGGATCCCCTGTGTGTCACCTAGATGAACAGGTTTGACCCCTGGACGATCCAGGGATAAACCTTAGGTCTAGCTATGGCCTTAGTTCCCATTTTACTTTGCAACCTGTATTTTTGGCCTTGTTCTAATGGGAAAACTGTGCATTTCGAACTGGGAAAGTGCACTTTTCCCAGAACATCTTTCAAAAGTGTGCACTTTTCCCCACTGACTAAAGCATGATTGTTTGTGTGTGCGTGTATGCATGTGTATAGTGAATTTTAACATGAGAATGCTTTTAAAAACACACGTTCTTGCACACTCAGTTCAAGACAGTGCAAGCTAGAGAAATGCACTCCCATTTTGCGTTGTGAATGGGCAGGTTATTATTATTATTTTATTATTTATTTATATAGCACCATCAATGTACATGGTGCTGTACATGGTGCTGTACATGGTTCTGATGCTTTGCAGACTGAAACAAAAGTTTTGTACATCCTCACTCAACTGAAATGAAACTGTTACTCATCTTCATCAGCCGAATTCAATAGGTGCAGCTATTCCCAGCATGGAGAGGACTATGATGTACTTGCTTGCCATACAGCTGCTAAAGAGGAGAAGTCTGTCAGGAAAAAAAAATGCTGGCACCCCTAACTCAACAATAACATGGTGGAGGGAGGTGGAAAATTTCAATGGTGAGGATGGTTCCCTTGACTTCTCACTAACCTTATTTGTCACCAGCCTGCAGATATAACACCCAAGATGGCTCGTCCTTTCTGAGCCTTCCAGGGGAAACTGCCCTGTAGCATTCTCACCAATAAGAAGGGACACTCCTCTTATTTCAGTTGAGAGGTATGACAGTGGCTTGAATCATGTAAATTTGGACCTGAAGTGACAGGCAGCGGGGCCTGTTCCCTGTCTCCAAGTAATTTAAGCTAGCTTTGAGCATCCCATTATTAGGAGGTAACTACTACTACTGCTACTACTACTACTACTACTACTAATTCTTACCTGCCTCTCCATTTGGATTGAGGCGTGGGACAAGAATAAGTATAAAATACATAAAACTGAATTAAAAACATAGTATACATTATTACAACATCCTAAAAACATCCTAAAATTCCACTGGATAGGCCTGCCAGAATAGATCAGTCTTTTAGCATTTAAGAAAGCTATAAAGATTGTTAAGTTGACGAGTCTCCTCCGGCAGGCCATTCCACAGTCTGGGAGCAGCAGAAGAGAAGGTCCTCTGGGTAATATTTGTCAGCCTAATTTTGGCAGACTGAAGTAGATTCTTCCCAGAGGACCTGAGTGTGCAGGGCGGATTGTATGGGTGAAGGCGATCCCGCAGGTAGCCTGGACCCAAACCATGTAGGGCTTTAAAGGTAATAAACTTAAAATTTCTGAGAAAAATGTCTTCTGAGAACTTTTGGACCAGTTCTAGTTGTTAACATTCAGGATTCAACATCTTCCCCAGGATCTTCCAAACATTACATTTCTGAGGGGTGATAGTGGTTCCATCTTGTCTCTAACTCAGACAATATAATGCTTACAATTATAATGCTTTTATTACTGCTACTTCCTTGAAAGCCTCATCACATGTGTAAAGGGGCCAATGTTGTCTCCAGTCTCAGGGAAGAGGTGGAGTTAGCGGTGTGCCAAATTCTGTTGTCCAATGTCCTGAAAGTATTCTTCTCTCATGAAAGAGAATTCTATTTTTCGGCCTCATTCCCAGAGCATTTTTATAATCGATTTTGAATTTATTCTGCACACGTGTCCATGGTTTTGCAGCCTCCCAGGCTGCCTGTGCTTCCTGATCTAAGAAGACCCAAAGGGAGGCATTACCTCATGATGTCTTCTTCCCTGGGCTTTAATTGAAGTGTGATAAGCTGAGGAGGCTGCTGGCTACAATAGAGATGGATGTACGATGGAAGAGAGGAAACACATGCACACTTCTATTGACACAGCAGGGCGACGTGCACAACTTCTGGAGTGTTTGAGAAATTTATTTATTTTATTTTATTTATTTAGAATATTTATATACCGCTCCCCATTGAAAAAATTTCGGAGCGGTGTACAAGGTAAAATGAAAATAAAAACAGAAAAAAACAGTTAAAACAAAATTTAAAAAGAAGCAAAATTCAGAAATCGAAGGCTGCATGTTAAAGAAAGGCTTCTTGGAATAAAGATGTTTTCAGGAGGCGCCGAAAAGAGTACAAGGTTGGAGCCTGTTTGACCTCCAGAGGCAGGGAATTCCACAGGAGGGGAGCCACCACGCTGAAGGCTCTTCCCCTGGTGGATTCCAATCGGAGGATGGATCTAGGTGGAACCACCAGGAGCAGGCCCTCGGATGACCTCAATTGCGCAATTCCCCCATTGCATTATTGGTGGCCGCCATTAAACATCAGGGGGAGAGTGTGCGATCCCAGCAGTATGGCTGACTGGCTGCTGAGCATTCATGAACATTTGTTTGTGGGTTAGTGCTTGCGCCTGGCTGTGCATGGCTGACTGGGTCCAGGGGGCATGGATATAGGGATTCCGCAGGACTCCTGGACCCATTCAGGGCAACACTACCCTAAACCCAACCAATGAGAATTTCTTCACAATTTTCTTCTCTCTTCAAAAGCAATTTCTTTCCTCTCAAATTAAATAGAAATGGCTAAAAAATGTCTTCAGAGATTAAGTCTACAGAAATAAATAATCACTTCTGCTGTTCATAAACACTGCTGATCCATTGTTGTTGTATATCCTACACCTCTTCCAAGGACCTCAGGGTGACATACATGGTTTTCCTTTAGCTAGCCTCATAGCAACCCGGTGACTTAGGCCTAAGATATGATGTCAGGCTCAAAGCCTATCTGAAATTGACAGATTTGTCCATCCCAAGCGGGGAGATCACTGGAGCGTCATATGAAGCCCTCTTTCATTTGCATTGGGTGAGGGTCACAAAGCGGAAGATCAGGCTGCATGTCAGTGGAAATGTCTAAAGGCAGTACTATTTGACCATTTGTCCCAGATGCAACTAGGGCTGTAGCTAGACCTAAGGTTTATCCCAGGATTGTCCTGGGGTCAAACCTGTTCATCTAAGTGCCACACAGGGCATCCAGTGCTCAGGCAAGGACGAACCCGGGATGATCCTGGGATAAACCTTAGGTCTAGCTACCGCCTAGAACAGCTAAGTTCAGTAAATAGGTCTACTAGCAGTTGAGATCAGCCCAGGACATTTTACCTTCTTCATCTTATAGTCAAGATTAGATGCTTGCTTGGAAAGCCACCACGGTTTCCACCCCTCCTCTCTGTCCTGTCCTTCATTATGCAATAGACCCTGATTCACTGCTTCTCTTTTAGCAATTAAACATGAAGAGTTGGCCTCTCGTGTGCTTTATCCGTTCGTAATCAACGTTATGAGTGGAGGATTTACAAGCTTAGACCTTTCCAGCTTCCCTTCATTATGACTTTGAAAAAATACAAAACAAGCAATTTGGCACTAGTCAAGTTTCTCAAATGATTGTTCTCACTAGAACTGAAGGTGTGGGGGCTTTTTAAAAAAGCAGCAACAGAAGAGCTTTCTAAGGGTTTTGAAAGTTACGAAAGGAAATGCATTGCTACTTGGAAGAGCAAAAACGGTTGATTACATATGCTATTCGGAGAATAGAAAAGCCAAACCCAGCAACCCTAACTGTTAGAGCAGCACAACTGTGGAACCAGTTACCTCGGGAGGTTGTGGGCTCTCCCTTGCTAGAGGCCTTTAAGAGGCAGCTGGACAGCCATCGCTCAGGGATGCTTTAAGGTGGATTCCTGTATTGAGCAGGGGGTTGGACTCGATGGCCTTATAGACCCCTTCCAACTCCACTATTCTATGATTCTATGACTTGCAGATTCCTTAGTGGCCTGGCTTTTTTAATAATAATAATAATAATAAATCACATGGATTCTGTATGCCACCTTGAGATCTTAATTATATAGGGTGGGATTCAAATGGTTTAAATAATAAACAAACTTTCTACCCAGATTTTCACTTTTGGGGGGGGGAATTTGTGCTAATTTACATTAGCGTTAATGCACACTTGTGCTAATGTGGATTAGTTCATGCGTATTATCACTAATGTGGATTAGAGCAAGTAGAATATGGGGCACCTGCGGAACATATGGGAACCCCTCCAGGGTCACTGGAATATGCTGGATTGCAACAGCAGGCACCATTTCTGCTGAGAAGTCAGCGATAGTGCCAAGGAGTAGGCATTTGCAGCAACAGCAAATACATGTGTGCCCTTAATTCCTGGGCCCTGGTAAGTGCAGTCCTCCCAGGCACTGCATGCTGGGAGTTGTAGGCTGTACAGGGGCCTAGGGCTGTGCAAGGAAATGGTGGATCCATCATAAAATGGCGGATCTGCCATATAATGGCCACTGTGATTCAGATTTTTGAATCTGAGACCTGACGCTTGCAAAGCCCTAGTCCCTGGTTGAGAGCTGGTTGGCTACTGTGTGAACAGAATGCTGGACTAGATTGACCCTTGGTCTGATCCAGCAGGGCTCTTCTTACGGAATTGATTGGGGGCGCAAAACCCCACTGTAGTTCCACTGCCCAATTCCACTGCCCACAGTGGAGTTGTCATTTATCTACCCACAAATAGGGTGGAGAATTCCAAGAGGCCGTTTGCCCATGGTTGTAAAAATATGCAAAAAAAATGCAGACATGAGGAAAAATGGGGACAAAAAATTTCCATATGGTTTAGGAAAATCGTGAGCTTATTATTTATTTAATTTTATTTATTACATTTTTATACCGCCCAATAGCCGAAGCTCTCTGAGAGGTTCACAGAAATTAAAACCATAATAAAACAACCAACAGTCTAAAAACACAAATACAAAATACAGTATAAAAAGCACAACCAGGATAAAACCACGCAGAAGAAGTTGATATAAGATTAAAATACAGAGTTAAAACAGTAAAATTTAAATTTAAGTTAAAATTAAGTGTTAAAATACTGAGTGAATAAAAAGGTCTTCAGCTGGCGACGAAAGGAGTACAGTGTAGGCGCCAGGCGGACCTCTCTGGGGAGCTCGTTCCACAGCCGTGATGCCACAGCGGAGAAAGCCCTCCTCCTAGTAGCCACCTGCCTCACTTCCTTTGGCAGGGGCTCACGGAGTAAGCGAGTAGCTGCGAAAAGCCGCGGAAGTCCCTAGACGTTCCCCAGCTCCAGCCTGAGGCCAGAGCTGGGGAAAAGGCACGCCATAAGCGAATTCGCTTATGGCGCGTTAGACCAGGCCTCAGCGCGGCCTGCTGCCGGATTCCCCTGTGCGTCATGTGGACACACAGCAGGGAAACCGGGTTGGAAGGCGCGCTAAGGCCTGGTCTAGCAAGGCCCTGAGAGAATAAAAAGTAGGGGTGTGCACGGACCCCCCACTCCGCTTCACTTTCAGATCCGCCATTTTCGGATCGGCCCGCTCCGCCCCACCCCCACTCTGCCTGTGCCCACTCCGCTCCGCTCGGAGCTCCGGATCCGGATCGGAGCTCCAGTCCCCCCCCCATAGGGGGGGTTACTGGGCCCTGCCGCCATCGCCGCCCATGCGGCGATGGCGGCAGAGCCCGGTAAAGGACAAAGGGAGAGGGGGGCCTTACCTGCCTCCGTCCGTGGTCTGTCGCCATCTTCAATTGAGCCCGCGGTTCCACCAGGACTTCCTGCTGGAACCACGGGCTCAATTGAAGACGCTGACGGACCACGGATGGAGGCAGGTAAGGGAGAGGAGGGCGGGGGGGTTACTGGGCCCTGCCGCCATCGCCGCCCATGCGGCGACGGCGGCAGAGCCCGGTAAGGGACCAAGGGAGAGGGGAACCTTACCTGCCTCCATCCGCGGTCCGTTGCTGTCTTCAATTGAGCCCGCGGTTCCACCAGGAAATCTGGGCCGCAGCCCAGACTTCCTGGTGGAACCACGGGCTCAATTGAAGACGCTGACAGACCTCGAACGGAGGCAGGTAAGGGAGAGGAGGGCGGGGGGTTACCGGGCCCTGCCGCTGTTGCCGCATGGGCGACAGCGACAGTGGCAGGGCCCGATAAACCCCACTTACCTTTCCGGCGGAGCTCCGGATCGAGGCGAAGGATCCGCCTTCACCTCGATCCTCTCCGCCACGCTCCGCCGGCCCCCCAATCCTCTTCGCCTCCGCCTTAAGGGCAGGCGAAGCCCCCCGCTCCACTCCTGCTTCTCCGGTCCGATTAGAAGCGGAGCACATCCCTAATAAAAATGTCTTCAGCTGGAAACGAAAGGAGTATAGTGTAGGCGCCAGGCGGACCTCTCTGGGGAGCTCATTCCACAACTGGGGTGCCACAACGGAGAAAGCCCTCCTCCTAGTAGCCACCTGCCTCACTTCCTTTGGCAGGGGCTCACGGAGAAGGACCCCTGTGGATGATCTTAAGGTCCGTGCAGGTACATATGGGAGGAGATGGGATGGAATGAACTTGACCTTAAAAATTTGGCAAACTCAGCCATATTGACATCGGCTGGTTTCTCCATCCCTCCTAGTTACTCCATCCATCCCTATCCATTAAATACACTATAGCACGCTTCTATAGCACAGTTCCCAATATGAACAGTTCAAGTCAAAAGCCCCAATGTTGTACAGGGAAATCAGACTCTTGCTCAGTCTACATAGCTCAGAACATGGACTGGCAGTGCATCTCAAGGTTTTTAGGCAGAAGTCATGCCCAGTACGACATGGAGATGGTGGGGATTGAATCTGGGACCTTTAAATGCAACCATGTGTGCTGTGGCATTTCCACCTAATGGATGAGCTTTGAAAGCCACTTTTTTTTTTTTGAAAATCTGAATAAAACAACTGGTCCTTTCAAACACGCACAATGTACCTGCTTGTCAGACTGAATGCCATCAAAAGCGATACGCAACGGAGAATTCACTGCTGAGTGTCAGCGACGTCTAATGTAGCTTCCCATTTTAATTGTAAATCAAATGTTATTCATTTTCCCACCCAGCAGCAAATCTGAAATAATTCAAAACAAGAACTGTCTGACAGATCTGACTTAATCTTAGCCCAATAAGAATACCTTGGAAGAGGGTTTTAAAAAGAAGATGGAAGGAAGAGGATCTTTGATAGATTAGGGTATCATCCTTTTTTTGCTTTCAGGAATACTCACTTCCTAACCTCTTCTGTTTAAGGGATATCACATACAAGAGCAGGGAAGACCTCTTTCTGGGTTCCTCAGAGAATTGCTGCCATTGAAGTAAACAATTCTAGGCTAGATGGACCAAATCTGACTCTTCAGCAGAAGACAATGTCATATAATCAAAGTTATTGTCCCTTCCTTAATCTGATGTCAGAACAACTCACAGGGCCTTGTTAGACCTACCGGATAATCCGGCCAGGAGTCGGGGCAATGGCGTGCTACAGCTAGCGTGCTCCGTCGCCCTTTTCCAGACGTAACACACGACGGGGCAGGCCAAGCCCTGTCGCGTCTGCCATTTTTTTCAGTTAAAGGGCCATGTGCGCAGGAGCACACTGCCGGAAAAGGTAGTTTTTAAAAATAAATAAATATAGGGTCCCCTGCTCCCCCTGCCCCTGATTTCCCCCCCAATGCCTGATGCCCCCCCTGCCTGCTCGCTCGCCCGTCCTCCCCGTCTGCCATGCTTGTCCCCCGTCCTTCTTCCCCCCCGTCCCCAATGCCCGTGCCTGTCCTTCTTCCCCCGCCCCCATTCCCAATGCCCGTGCCCGTTCTTCTTCCCCCGCCCCCGATGCCCGTGCCCGTTCTTCTCCCCTCCCTCTCTCCTGCCGGGTCCGGCCTTTCCCCCGCCCCCCATCTCCCCCCCCCATGATTCCCCCACCGGCCTGATGGGCACAGCGGTCCTATGGAGCGCTGTGCCCAGTCTGTGGCTTCTCCCATCTACTCGCGAGTAATCGAGCAGCCGGGAAAAGCCACAGAAGTCGCTAGACTTTCCACAGCCCCGGCCTCAGGCCGGGGCTGTGGAAAAGCCAGGCCATAAGCGAATCCTCTTATCCTGAGTTAAGGGAGGTCTTAGCCCGGCCTGACCCTGGAATCCCCTGTGCGTCATCTGGAAGCACAGGAGGGAGACTGGGCCTCACACCGCGCTAACGCCTCGTCTAGCAATGGCCATGGTCTAACACCTTTTCTCAAGGGAGATATTGCTCATTTTATCAACACCTTGCTTTTCCTGAGCAAATTGACTGGACGATCATTGCCCTGCTGCTCTTGACAGCTGTCTTCAGTGCTCTCTGGGATAAAGAAATGCCATGATGGTTAGATAAATGTGCCAGTCAAAGAGAACTACTCTAGTTCGTTAGTCTTTGCTGTGCCCCTCATCACATTTTTAAGGGCCTCTCTTCTCGTGCTCCGTGCTCCTTTTTTCAAAGGAACGCAGGAAGCTGCCTTATACTGAGTCTGACCCTTGGTCTGTCTAGCCCAGTATTGTGGACACTGACTGGCAGCAGGTTTCCAGGGTTTCAGGCAGAGTAAGATGGACAAATTCCCCTCTGTAGTCTCTTCCTGGAGTTAGGTACCCCTTTCCCTTTTCAAAAGCTAAGTGGGGGAGGGTCTAGTGGGGAGGGCTAGGAGTGTGTTGGGTGAGAGGCAAGCCCATATTTTGGGTTACATCCAAGACTGCACTAGTGGAAGTCTGCTAGCTCAGTTTTCTCCAATGATCTCACCTCCGCTGCCCTTGATGCCACTTAGGCCACAGCTAGACCTAAGGTTTATCCTGGGATCATCCAGGGTTCACCCCTGCCTGAGCACTGGATCCCCTGTGTGTCACCTAGATGAACAGGTTTGACCCCTGGATGATCCAGGGATAAACCTTAGGTCTAGCTGTGGCCCTAGAGAAGTCCATCACTTGGAACTCGTGTTTACCATTTTTAACTGTTGTAAACCACCCAGAGAACTTTGGCTATGGGGCAGTATATAAATGTAATAAATAAATAAATAAACAAACAAACAAACTCCATCTACGGAGTTCTGCGGGGTTTCCGGCTTGGCTTACATTTGCAGACTGAGCTTTTATTCTGAAGTCTACCTAGGCAGCCATAATTTGCAAATATAGATTTGCGGCCAGAGTTTGTGCAAATGCTTGTAATTCTTTGCACATTTCAACCACCATTTGTGCAAATGATGTGAAATTTGTGCAAATAACAGCTGTAATTTGCTCAAACAAAAATACGGAAAACCTCAAACTTGCACAATTTGCTGAAGAGCGAGTGGGGCTGGATCTATGGAACCTCATTGAGTTTCACCACCTGGATGGATTTCTCCAGCATCCCTCATCCCACCTGAAATTTGGCTCTGGAAGGTTTCCCAGCCCTCTGGAGCACATTTTGAGGGTGTGCAGGAGGCTGGGGCAGTTGAAGAGAAGAGGAACAGCATTGTCCAGATGTTCTGACAGAACCATTGGATTGAATCCTGAGTTTATTAATTTATTACATTTTTATACTGCCCAGCAGCCAAAGCTCTCTGGGCAGTGCGTAATTAAAAAACATAAAATACAAACCACAATTAAAAACCATAAAACCTTAAAAATTATCAGTCTTGAGTATGCATCCGTCTTCCGCATACTCAAAGGAGTATGGACTCAACTCAAAAATGGGGCACACCTCAAAATGGAGCACACACACACACACTGATCCAACGTCATCAACATCACTAATGCCAATTGGACATTGCACATGGGAGTACTTTCTTTTGTCTGTCCTGAATAAACTGTCAATCAACTTCATTGGGTGATTCTGAGTCTAATGAATAGAGGGAGACAAATTTCTCCCAGTCCACTGCCTCCACCAATCAACTTTGAACAGGCATCATGACAACAAAATAAATTCTCGCAAGGTCACACAGGCTTAACAGAGCTGTCCCTCCTCTCTCTCTCTCTCTCTTTTATGATCCATAAAAACAAATATAAATTCTACTAATGGGCAAAGGCCAAGATTAATACCCATTTGTGAAATAGTTATAGGCAATGCTGTCATAGCTTAAATCCCTTGAAATACAATTATATCTTGTGCTAATAGGTTTTTCATTGCTGAAAAGCTCCCAAATAATTTACCGGAGAAGCATTTGTGCCAGTAGAAGTCTTTAACATTTATGCTATTACCGAAGATTACCGAGTGGTTGAATGTAATGGTGGGAATAAAAGATTTTGCTTCTACATGTAATTGTTTTAAATGGTACTCATATCCAAAATGCCCTACACACCTTTCAGGAATATCAGAACCATTATTCCTCAGGTGTTTGAGGAAGAAGGATATGAGATACAGGCTTGTTGGAAGAGCAAAGCAATGGCAGGGGGAGGTTGTAGGGAGACACAGAAGCTTCTTACAGTGATGTCCACAAGATGCCCTATGGGTTGTATTATGTCTCTTCCTCATTGCTGATTTACACACCTAACATTTCCTAAAATGCATATGAAGTAGGGTTGTGCAGTACGTCAGGCGATGCCCCGAATCTGAGCTGAGGCGGTACCGGTTCAGTCCAAGATGCTCTGAGGTTAATCGGATCAGTTCCAAACTGCCTTGAGGTGCCTTGGACCAATTCAGGGTGGTAGTAGGCTGCTCGCACTGCCCACCTGCTGCCTGTGGGAAAGCTGGCGCGAGGAGACCATGAGTCCATTGGACTCCCTGGACTCACCTTCTTCCCCTCCCCTCTTTCCTCCTTGTTCATTCCCCAAACTGCTGCCACCTTCAGGGCTTACCTTTGCCATGTGTCCTCCTCCATTAAGGCGGCGACTGAAAGGTAAAATGTGTGGAGGGATGTCATTCTTTTTCATAAATCTATAGCTGCAAACTAGTTTCTCTAGCTTGTGACTATAGACCTATGAAGAAGAGAGAGCCCCATCTTACCTTTCAATTGCCACATGACAAAGATAAGTTCCAGTGGCAGCAGTGGTGGCAGCAGCAGCTGTTGCTCCAGGTTGGGGGGGGGAGGGAAAGAGGGAGGGAGGGGAGAATGAGGACTCCAATGGACTTCCAGCCTCTGTGCACATGATGGTAGAAGTAGAGTAGAAGTGGAGAAAAACAACCAGTATTCCTACAGGGGAACAGATCAGTGACCACACATTTGATCCCCAGAGTGGAGGCCCTATAACCCTGAAGTGCTATCATCCAATCCTCATTTTTCTCTCTTCCTAACCCGTTTCTTATGGAAGATCCATGCATTGCTTCTATGTGTGGAGGAGGAATGGTATTATGCGGACTTGCTTCCCAACTCCTTGGCATTTGCTGGTTCCACTTCTATCATTCACATATGAAGAAAACTTCAGCAGTAGAAACATGTGACGTTGGGAGAGTGGACATTTCCATTGCACCCACCACCTTAATCAGCTTCCCACCACCTCTGGGAAGTGGCAGGAGTTGCAGATTGCCCTGGTTGTTAGGTAGCACATATCATGGGGAGATGTGTTGCGCCAGATGTTCTACTTTACAGAGGACAATCCTCTATTTGAAGGTGTCCTCTGTTTGTCTATTCAGTCCAAGTCAAAGAACCATAAGGGTGGGGCAGCAGAGGGGGGCTTGAGTAGGGATGTTGTGGGTGTCCGGTTGGGTCTAGGAATCCACTGGGCAGCCCCTGTCTGGATCCCTGGGCCTGGCCAGGGGGTGCTCATGTGTGTGCTCATGAAGTACAGCTCCCGCTTCTTCCTGTGAACTGGTTGCAAGCTGTCATTTTCAGTAAAAGCTAGGCTCCCGAAAGTGTGCAGTAAATGGCCATTTCCACAAAACTGGAGGTGTAAAAGGGGCCACTGAGTAATACCAGGGTCTGTGGGGCCAGCTCATGCAGGCACGTGGTAAGGCTGTTGCTCTGGACCCAGGTGAATCCATTTATTTATTTATTTATTTATTTATTTAAAACATTTGTATCCCCCCTATATCATTAAGATCTCAGGGCGGTGTTCATCCCTAGTGCTCTCCGCTCCTCTGATGCCATGCTTCTCGCCTGCCCAAGGACCTCCACTTCCCTTACTCGTCTTCGTCCTTTTTCTTCTGCTGCCCCTTACGCCTGGAACGCTCTTCCAGAACACTTGAGAACTACAAACTCAATCACTGCTTTTAAAACTCAGCTAAAAACTTTTCTTTTTCCTATAGCCTTCAAATATTGAGTTTGTTCAGACTCTATACTGTTAGCTTCACCCTACCCGGTGCCTATTTACACTTCCCTGTGCCTGTTTGCATTCTCCTTCCCTCTTTATTGTTTACTACAACTTATTAGATTGTAAGCCTATGCGGCAGGGTCTTGCTATTTACTGTGTTATCTGTACAGCACCATGTACATTGATGGTGCTATATAAATAAATAAATAATAATAATAATAATAATAATAATAATAATAATAATAATAATAATAATAATTGCCCATCAACAGTTAACACCTGGTCATCTGGTCAGTCTTCTTTATTATGGTGAGATCATGTATTGTATTTCTATTTAAATTATAGTTATTATTTCTAAATTCATACCTGTAGGTATAAATTTGCATAAGCAAATGTACTCAGATTTGAGTCATCTTTTGACCGCTTTTTTATTTCTCTATTTTATCTAGTGAAGAGTATTTTCTTCTATGGTCACCATGGATCTTTCAATGGGAAATAGTTGAAACAGCAACATCTAAACCTTCAGGGATGTCTTGCTGCCTGAAGAACGCAAATAACCACCACCAACGCCCACTGTAAGCGAATACTTTCTAAAAAAGACTTGCTCCATAATCCACATACCAGTTCCTGCTTTTATCTACCCCCACACCCTCATGTTGCTACCTGAAGCAGGTCGCTTCACCTATTGGCATGGGAAGGCCAGCCCTGATGCTCAAGGTCCAAATCAGGAAGAAAAGTTTCTTTCCGTGGAAGTCTATAAAAATCTGCAATCAGCACTGAAGTGCGATATCTGCTGAAAAGGTTTTCAGCTGTGATTTATTTCATTTATCCCACAAGCAATATTCGCCTTCTGCTTCCATTGCTGCTGCTTCTTCTTCTTCTTCTTCTTCTTCTTCTTCTTCTTCTTCTTCTTCTTCTTCTTCTTCTTCTTCTTCTTCTTCTTCAATAAAGCAATAATAACTGCTGAGAGAAAAGAAACTATGCAAAGCCTCTACTCTACTCATGTTTGCAAAGAAGCTGTGGTTTCTAATAGCTAGCATCATTGATTCTGAGAGGACTCATCCATCTCTACCTGGCAGTGCAATGTTCTGCAGAAAGATGGATTTCAGAGAGAATGTCTCTCACTCACACATTTCTCCAGGATGATAATAATATCCACAGATAGTATAAAATATGATTCCTTCTTCCCAATAGATACACAAAAGGGACTCTACTAAATTAACACTTCTAGGAAATCAGGCATGATCAAGACAAAGGACCAGTTTGTTTGCCTTTATCAGGTGAGAAGATGGAGAAAAAGTATTTTAATATCTCAGGGCCAAACTTGATATTATAAGAAAACACAGAGCTGCTGCTGCTGCTGCATTTGAGTCTTTTTATTCTCACTTTATTGTAATATCTCATACAAAAACACACACAAATAGAATCATAGAATAGCAGAGAAGGAAGGGGTCTACAAGGCCATCGAGTCCAACCCCCTGCTCAATGCAGGAATCCACTCTAAAGCATCCCCAACAGATGCTTGTCCAGCTGCCTCTTGAAGGCCTCTAGTGTGGGAGAGCCCACAACCTCCCTAGGTAACTGATTCCATTGTCGTACTGCTCTAACAGTCAGGAAGTTTTTCCTGATGTCCAGCTGGAATCTGGCTTCCTGTAACTTGAGCCCGTTATTCTGTGTCCTGCACTCTGGAAGGATCAAGGCCACATGATATGAGGTCATCACACTGAGGCCACAGCTAGACCTACCGGTCTAGCGCGATGGAGGGGTGAAGACCTCACAATATTTTTATTGTGAGATCTCCCACTCTGTTTACACACAGTGCACGACGGCCTCAGAGGAAGAAGTCATCGTGGCCGCCATTTTCTTTTTTCTTTTTCTTAAAGGGGCAGAGCGCATGAACCCTTGTGTGCAAAAGGTAAGAGTTTTTACACTTTTATTTATTTATTTTATTACATTTTTATACCGCCCAATAGCCGAAGCTCTCTGGGCAGTTCACGAAAATTAAAACCATAATAAAACCCTCTCCCTCTCCCCCATCCTACCCCCGGTGTGAGGAGCCGGGACAAACCATGATGCCAGCCCACATGTTCCGCAGTCTTGGGATCAGCCCAAGACTGTGGGAAAAGTGTAGGGTGAGTTCCCGGGGCAAGGGGGGGATCATCCTTCCCTGATCCCGGGATCCCCTGTGTGTCATGTGGATGCACAGGGACAATCCCAGGGATCACCCCGGGATAAAGCCCCATCTAGCTATGGCCTGAATCTCCCCATCCTAACTAGCCAATGATGTGGGGCGTGGACTGAGAAACAAATTGCAGGATGATGTCATATTGCATATGACAAGAAGAGCTCCACTCACACTTGAATTGGCAGGGACCATTTCCTGCCCGCCCCCAATGATACAGAGCCTGCAATTTGGTGGGTTGGGCGACCAAACCATTTTGCGCCTGTTCAAGCGGGAGAGGATGCTTACTGTGGTGGTGGTGGTGGTAAAAGAGGAGACAGCTTTTTTAAAAGAAGAAGAAGAAGAAGAAGAAGAAGAAGAAGAAGAAGAAGAAGAAGAAGAAGAAGAAGAAAGAATAGGTTCCCAGACAGTCTGAAAGTCCAGTATGGCAGCACTTGGATTTTTCAGGTGACTTTACCATCATTCTAGAGAGGCATTCTGGGACAAACCATGACAGGTGGCATCAGCTGGAATTAGCGATGTCAGAGAAATCTGCAATGCAACCAAATAAGTTTGGATTTTTATGAACCACACCTGCCTATTCTGCAGCTTTTTCCCTGTTGGGTGGAGTCCGCTAACTTGTGGACCATCTTCCTAACCTTCAGCATAAATTTTGTCACAGAAAAATACGCCAAAAGAATAAAAATAAAATAAATTAAAACAATGGACAAAAATGCACAGTTCCCCATATACTAAGGTGTAAAAAAAAATGCCTATTTGGGGGGAAATTAGCACATTTGGGAAGAGTTTGCATATTTGCAAAAGTGTGAATTAGTGCAAATTCAGAAACCAATATATATATATATATATATATATATATATATATATATATTTCGCTTTGATAGGCAGATGATGGAATGAAAGGCGCTTGACAATCCATGAAAAGCAGTGAGAATGGAGTTTGCACAATCCATACAACCCTCAACGGAATGGAGTATACTTAGAAGCAAAGAGGCATGGAATGGCAGCAGCCCGTTAGGAGGAGTCGACAATGAAGAACTTCCTCACAGTGTGAAGCAGTGATCCTTAGCATCAGAAGAGTGGTGTTGGATGTCTCCAGGTTTTGGGTATCCCAACCAGATGCTCTCAGTGGGCTTTCCCCCCTCTTGCTGCCATTTCTGATTCTCTTACCTTTTCCCCTCTGGGCCTTTTAACGCTTTCAACATTTGAATGGATGCTTTTGTAGAAGCTCATGTTTAGTTCTTAGAAACTTATATTTTCTTATACATAGATAGAGAGATAAGAGATAGATTGAAATTGATATATTCAACAGTAGGTTGTTACATTTTCCTTTCTCCCCCTCCCCTTAAGAACATAAGAAGTTGCATGCTGGATCAGACCAAGGGTCCATCTAGTCCAGCACTCTATTCACACAGTGGCCGACCAGCCGTCGACCAGGGATGAACAAGCAGAACTTGGTGCAACAGCTTCCTCCCACCCATATTCCCCAGCAATTGGTGCACACAGGCTTTCTACCTCAAATACTGGAGACAGCACACAACCATCAGGGCTAGTAGCCATTGATAGCCTTTGCCTCCAGGAATTTATCCAACCCCCTTTTAAAGCCATCCAAATTGGTGGCCATCACTATGGCCACAGCTAGACCTAAGGTTTATCCTGGGATCATCCAGGGTTCGCCCCTGCCTGAGCACTGGATCCCCTGTGTGTCACCTAGATGAACAGGTTTGACCCCTGGACGATCCAGGGATAAACCTTAGGTCTAGCTATGGCCTATATCTTGTGGTGGTGAGTTCCATAGTTTAACTACCCACTGTGTGAAGAAGTCCTTCCTTTTATCTGAATGTCCCCTCAGTCAGCTTCATGGGATGACTCTGGGTTCTAGTATTTTGAGAGAGGGAGAAAAATGATTCCCTATCCACATTCTCCATACCATGCATAATTTTGTACACCTCTAGCATGTCTCCTCTCAGCCTTCTTTTCTCCAAGCTAAACAATCCCAGTTGATGTAACCTCCCCTCGTAGGGGAGATGCTCCAGCCCCTTAATCATTTTAGTTGCTCTTTTCTGCACTTTTTCCAGCTCCATAATATCCTTTTGTAGGTGTGGTGACCAGAACTGTACACGTGGTCTCACCATAGATTTGTATAAGGGCAGTATGATACTGGCTGTTTTATTCTCAATTCCTTTTCTTATAATGAATAACATGGAGTTTGCCTTCTTTACATTGGCCGCACACTGGGTGGACATTTTCTTCTTTTCTTTTGGCAAAAACTTATACAAAAGGGTTTAAATGATAGTGTAATGGCATCCCTGCACAACTTGTGGTAAATAATAATAAGAAAAAAGCTGGCTCCCAGTTGAAGGAGCACCACTACCTTGAAGGTGGCAGTGGCAGCAAAAATAGTGACCTTTGGCGGGGGTTGTTTCAAGGCAACATTTCAAGCTGAGAATTTGAACCAGAAAGCTTTTTATCTCAGACTTACGATAAATCTGGAGGGAGGTAGTGCAGCTTTTCCATAAACGGCTGCAACTCAGTCTCCTTTCACATCATTAGAAATGTATTTACTTTGTAGACTCTTAACACATGCACAGAAGCCTGTGTGGATTACTTCTGCAGATAAATAAGTTGCATACTAAACTGAGTTCAAGCACTCACAAAACCATACGGACCACTTGCATCGATAAACCGTGCGCAATACTGCGACCCTGTTTGTGAACATTTGGGTCTACTGACTCCTCGTTTATGGTGGCAAAACACCCACTCAACGGTTTACACTCCTCAAATGATTTTGACTGTCAGGTCAATAATGTCTCTTTCAGCAATTACATTGGGGAAAGAGAAGAAAATCTCTGCTCAGTTAATAAGCTTGTTAAACTGGAGTGTGAAACGATGCCTCCTGAGTGTGCCTGATATACTGACTCTCGGTTTGTTCTCTGGCACAATTAGAGGATCTGGCGATAACTAAGGCAGAGCTGAAAGTTATCTGTATCAAAATAGGTGTGGGGAGGGGGGTGTCAACATGATAGAACCCCAAGTTCAACATTTTTTGCCACCACATTTTTTGTGGCACCAGCAGTCTTCCAAATACCTGGCAAATGCTATTTTTTTTCTAACCATAAGTCCCCTCAGAATCTCAGTTATCACATAGCGTCATTCTGAGGGGACATAAGGCGAACAAAATGGCTGCTGCCAGATGCTAGGACGCTGGTGGTGAACCTCTTTCAGCCCAAGGGATGGATTCAATTTTGGAGAAGCACTCAGAGGTCACATCTCAGTGTTAAGTGAAGATGTGCCTGGGGTGGGGTGGGGACAAGGTGGAGGGGGCAAAGGTACAGAGGAACAAAATACAAAAGACACCAGCATATTTTACTGCTAGTCATTAATGCTTCTACTTTTTAGAATTAGATGGGGGGGGGGGACCACACAAAAGCCGGGAATCCACCGAATCATTATGGCTGGGGGAATGGGAGTGGAAAGGGGTTTGGCCTTCTGGGGAATCCCAGAGGGCTGGATTGGGATTTTGGCCTTCTGGGGAATCCCAGAGGGCTGGATTGGGATTTTGGCCCATGAACCTGAGGTTCTGCACCCCTGAACTAGAAGGAGGGCTGCTGGTGATAAGTTTTTACCCTCTTTCTCCCTGCACCCTTAAAATGACACCCCTTTCCCACACACCCAACGTTGTGACTTTTCCTCTCCCCACCGTATCACGTACATTGAGCATTGTCAATATAGACCAGTATCAGAGGCAGTAAGCCTATATAGACCAGTTGCTGCTGGAGAACATGTCCCGCTTGTGGGTTTCCTATTGATAGCTGGCCGGTCACTGTGTGAACAAAATGATGGATGAGGTAGATCCTTGGTCTAATCCAGCATAGCTCTTCTTATGTTCTTATCCAAAGCAGACAGCACTCAGCTAGACAGGACAATGGTGGCCTACATTGGGCAATGGTGGCCTACATAGGACAATGATAGCCTAGCTCCACATAAGGCTGCTTCATTTGCCAACATTCGTTTGACTTCTTTCACAATCTGTGTGAGACTCCTCTAAGGTCTTTGCTAGATGAGGTGTTAGCCCAGTGCTAGGCCTGGGCTCATCCCTGTGCGTCCAGATGATGAACAGGGGGTCCCAGCCTCAGGCAGGGGTCAAACCTCCCTGGCCCTGGGGTAACTGGCATTGCTTGTGGCCCGGTATTTCCCGCGGTCTAGGGCTGAGCCCAAGATCGCAGGCATATAGACCAGTCCGCTGCTTTTCCTGGCTACCACAATTACGCATAAGTAGCCAGGAAAAGCAGTGGATGGCGTGCAGCACTCCGCATGAGCGCTGTGGCCATCAGGGCAGGGTGGGGAGATCGGGGGAGGGGTATTGGAGCCATGGGGGATGGGAGGGAATCAGAGCCATGGGGGATGGGGGGGAATCAGAGCCATGGGGGATGGGGGGGAATCAGAGCCATGGGGGATGGGGGGAATCGGAGCCATGGGGGATGGAGGGAAATTGGAGCCATGGGGGATGGGGGAAAATCGGAGCCATGGGGGATGGGGGGAAATCGGAGCCATGGAGGATGGGGGGGGGAATTGGAGCCATGGGGGATGGGAGGGAATCAGAGCCATGGGGGATGGGGGAAAATCGGAGCCATGGGGGATGGGGGGGGAATCAGAGCCATGGGGGATGGGGGGGAATCAGAGCCATGGGGGATGGGAGGGAATTGGAGCCATGGGGGATGGGGGGAAATTGGAGCCATGGGGGATGGGAGGGAATTGGAGCCATGGGGGATGGGGGGAAATTGGAGCCATGGGGGATGGGAGGGAATTGGAGTCATGGGGGATGGGGTGAAATTGGAGCCATGGGGGATGGGGGGAATCGGAGCCATGGGGGATGGGAGGGAATTGGAGCCATGGGGGATGGGGGGAAATTAGAGCCATGGGGGATGGGAGGGAATCGGAGCCATGGGGGATGGGAGGGAATTGGAGCCATGGGGGATGGGGGGAAATTAGAGCCATGGGGGATGGGAGGGAATCAGAGCCATGGGGGATGGGAAGGAATTGGAGCCATGGGGGATGGGGGGGAAATTGGAGCCATGGGGGATGGGAGGGAATCAGAGCCATGGGGGATGGGGTGAAATTGGAGCCATGGGGGATGGGGGGAAATTGGAGCCATGGGGGATGGGAGGGAATCAGAGCCATGGGGGATGGGAGGGAATTGGAGTCATGGGGGATGGGGGGGAAATTGGAGCCATGGGGGATGGGAGGGAATCGGAGCCATGGGGGATGGGGGGAAATTGGAGCCATGGGGGATGGGGGGAAATCGGAGCCATGGGGGATGGGAGGGAATCGGGGCCATGGGGGATGGGGGGAATTGGAGCCATGGGGGATTTGGGGAATTGGAGCCATGGGGGATGGGGGGAATCGGAGCCATGGGGGATGGGAGGGAATTGGAGCCATGGGGGATGGGGGGAAATTAGAGCCATGGGGGATGGGAGGGAATCGGAGCCATGGGGGATGGGAGGGAATTGGAGCCATGGGGGATGGGGGGGAAATTGGAGCCATGGGGGATGGGAGGGAATCGGAGCCATGGGGGATGGGAAGGAATTGGAGCCATGGGGGATGGGGGGGAAATTGGAGCCATGGGGGATGGGAGGGAATCAGAGCCATGGGGGATGGGGTGAAATTGGAGCCATGGGGGATGGGGGGAAATTGGAGCCATGGGGGATGGGAGGGAATCAGAGCCATGGGGGATGGGAGGGAATTGGAGCCATGGGGGATGGGGGGGAAATTGGAGCCATGGGGGATGGGAGGGAATCGGAGCCATGGGGGATGGGAGGGAATCGGGGCCATGGGGGATGGGGGGGAAATTGGAGCCATGGGGGATGGGGGGAAATCGGAGCCATGGGGGATGGGAGGGAATCGGGGCCATGGGGGATGGGGGGAATTGGAGCCATGGGGGATTTGGGGAATTGGAGCCATGGGGGATGGGGGGAATCGGAGCCATGGGGGATAGGGGGAATTGGAGCCATGGGGGATGGGGGGAATTGGAGCCATGGGGGATGGGGGGAATTGGAGCCATGGGGGATGGGGGAAATTGGAGCCATGGAGGATGGGGGGAAATCGGAGATCACGGGGGAGAGGGAAACTTGTGGGGGGGGAACCGTGGCCAGGATGGGGAAATCAGGGGCAGGGGGGGTGGGGAACCTTGTTTTTAATTTTTAAAAACCCTACCTTTGCCACTGGTGTGCTCCTGCGCACCTGGCCCTTTAAGGCTCGAACAAAATGGAGGACGCGACAGGGCTTTCCTTTACCTCGTCATGTCTGACATGTGGCAAGGAGCAACAACCCGCGCTACTTCTAGCATGGTCTGGCCCCTCCTCACCACTGGATTTTAAGGTAGGTCTAGCAAAGCCCTAGGAAATTACTCTAATCTTATAGAAATCCTTATTGGCAGTAGCCCTCCTTCTAGTTCAGGGGTGCAGAATCTCAGGTTCATGGGCCAAAACTGCCCCTCTTCGCATCCCAGTCCAGCCCTCTGGGGTTGGACTAGATGGACCTTGGTCTGATTCATCGTGGCTCTTCTCACGTTCTATATACTGAACCAGGAAATTCCCCAAACCTCCCAGCAGTATTATATCGAGGAGATGGCCTTTTGTTCCCTTCTAGTTCTATGAGCTATTGCTCTATAGCACCCACAACATGATGATTAATCTGCCCCTGCTCCTTGTGACCTATGTTCTCAGAGCTGCAAAGCAGACATGTTGTCACAGAGCAAGACAAATGAATCATACTTTGGAGACTGACTAGCCCAGATATTGTCTACAGCCTGACACCAAGAGGTCAGGTTAGCATTTGGGAGGGGCGGTGTACTGGAGGAATTAAATCGTTGTGCTTCCAGACCAAAAGCAAACTACAGCTATAACTTTCTCTGGGTTTGTGGAATGCCTGCGAGCCGTCAGTGAGGACTCCAATGCCTCATCGTCCTGCTCTTCACTTCATTTTCCTTCCCTATCACACAGACAGAATGTGACTAAGCACTACCAGGCAGGGCCGGTTGGACTGACAGCTTTATTAAAGATTACATTTTACAGTTGACTGAAAGCGGAAATAAAATATTACTTACTATTCGCTCTCTGGAGAGCAAGAAACACAGGCCTTAAAACGGCAGGAGTCTCTGCTATGGCAGACTCTTTTAAAATAGTTAATAAAATAATCACACCAAGAACACTTTATTTAAGTTAGGAGCGGGAAACCATCAAACCCACTCCATTAGCGGCCTCATTCCCCAAGGGATCTTCTACTGAGACCGCATGGTAGTGATGGATTGGGCTGAAGCCAGTAGTGGGTGGAGTCAGAGCCAAAAGAGGGTGTGGCAAACCTTTTCTCTCTCTCTTTCTGCCACATGTATTTACCTCTCTGTCTTTTTCTCATATGACCTTCTCCCCCCCCCTCACTCCTCCACACACACATCACTCTTTCCTCCCTCCCTTAACACTGCCAAGAAAGGGACAGAACTAGGGTGACCATATGAAAAGGAGGACAGGGCTCCTGTATCTTTAACAGTTGTATTGAAAAGGGAATTTCAGCAGGTGTCATTCGTATATATGGGGAACCTGGTGAAATGCCCTCTTCATCACAACAGTTAAAGCTGCAGGAGCTATACTAGAGTGACCAGATTTAAAAACAGGGCTGGGCACCTGCAGCTTTAACTGTTGTGATGAAGAGGGAATTTCACCAGGTTCCCCATATATACAAAAGACACCTGCTGAAATTCCCTTTTCTATGCAACTGTTAAAGATACAGGAGCCCTGTCCTCCTTTTCATATGGTCACCCTAGACAGAACACTCTTCCCATAGGGCTGAACTCATCACTTGTAGAAAACATTTGAAATTAGGCTGAGGGCTGATCCCTCAATTAACAAGACTCCTTGGGCATGTCTAGACGGGTGAAATCCCAGGGATCATCCCATGATTGTCCCTGTGCATCCACATGAAACACAAGGGATCCTGGGAGCAGGGAGGGAAGTTCCCTGCATTTCCCCAGGATATTGGCCAAAACTTTTGTTCCGGGTTTTTCCCATGGTCCTGGGATGATCCCAAGACTCCAGGACATGCGGGCGGCTGTCCAGGTTTGTCCCGGCTGGTAGGTCTAGATATGCCCCCTGTTAGTTCATTCTTAGAGGAGTCAGTCAGGTTTGTGTGCTTTTATGTTTCCATGCGTTGCTCTGATTTGTGTCCCAGACAGAAAAAAACCCAACTCCTGCAATTCCCAGCATTCTCCAGCCAGGAAGAACTTTTTTTCTGTCTAAACATGCACAATCAGAGATTTTTTATTTTATTTATTTGTTTATTTATTTATTGTATTTATTACATTTATATCCCGCCTTTTTTCCTCCAAGGAACCCTAAAGGTAATCCTGAAATTGGACCGATCGCAGTTGTCCTCAGAATTGATTTCCTTCATTTCAGTTTTGTTTGCATCTTTTCCTGGTTTTGTGTGAATGGAACACATTGATAAAACATTGCCAAGAAAGCAAGCATGGTGTGTGATTGTCCTCTGATGCCTTTTGGTGCAGTGTGTACATGCACTCAGGGACACTGCTAAAACCCCACAGAAAAAGGCCATATGTAGATTGGATCGAGAACCCAGTTTTACAGTGTTTTATCAATGCATTTTAGTAATAGAGGCAAGCAAAACATACAAATTAATGGCAAAAGGTTGGGGCAAAATCTGCACATAAAATACAAAAGACCAACTTCCGAAGCCCTGCTGTCTGACCCATCAATAAGAGATGTTTGACTGATGGCATCAGGTACCATGGATGCACAAATTTGTCAGTTTCAGTTCCTCTCACATTCAGTTATTTTTAATCTGAAATCTTTTCCCTCCCATTTCTGGAGAAAATCATGGATTTTGGTAAATTCTTATACAAAAAAAGAAGTCCCACCAAAATATATTGTATTTTGTATTTGGGTTTTTAGATTGTTGGATGTTTTATTATGTTCTTAATGGTTTTAATTTCTGTGAACCACCCAGAGAGCTTCAGCTATTGGGCGGTATAAAAATGTAATAAATAAATAAATAAGTGGGTTGCAAGAGCGTTGTTGCCAATGTTTTAAAAATGTGCTCTTTTGAGGCCTTTTACTTGTCTCTGTTGTAGTTTTCTGTAGTGTTTTGTTTTTTAATGTGTTTTTCCAGGTTTTTCGAATCCCTCAGCTATTTTGCATCAATTACGAATGAAGGATTTTCTCTAAACTGATTTTTTTAAAGTGGTACAGTGCTCAACAATAACAATTATGCTACTCAGAAACGTAAGTCTTAATCTGAGCCCGGAAGGATTATTTTATAGAGATTTAAGTGAGTAATGTTAATTAATTCCCACTAATGAGAGAGAGAGAGAGAGAGAGAGAGAGAGAGAGAGAGAGAGAGAGAGGGGCCCTTTATACACCTAAGGATTATCCCAGGAAAATGGAGGGATCGTCCCTGCCTGCTCCCAGGATCCCCTGTGTGTCATTTGGATGCACAGGGATGATCCCGGGACGATCCCGGAAAAAAAGGCAGGTGTAGAAATGGCCAGAGAGATCATTTGAAGTTGCCTTTCATTGAATCAGGTCATTGGTCCAACTATCTAAGGCAGGGAGCAGGCAGGGACGACCCCTCCATTTGCCTGGGATAATCCCTAGGTCTAGCTAAGGCCCAAGCCTTAGGCCTTAGCTAGACCTAAGGTTTATTCTGGGATCATAGAATCATAGAATAGCAGAGTTGGAAGGGACCTACAAGGCCATTGAGTCCAACCCCCTGCTCAGTGCAGGAATCCACCCTAAAGCATCCCTGACAGATGGCTGTCCAGCTGCCTCTTGAATGCCTCTAGTGTGGGAGAGCCCACATCCTCCCTAGGTAACTGATTCCATTGTCAAATATTGAATACAATTGCATGGCCACTATCAAATTGGGTCAAACAGGAAGTGCCATCTATCAAACACCACCTTATTTATTTATTTACAATATCTATATACAGCTCCAGATCTAAAGTAGATTCTGGATTTGTGAACGTAGGACTAAAACAGTAAAAAGGAAAAGAAAAGATTAAAACAGCTTATTTAAATTGTTCAGTTTAAAACATAATACCAAGAAAAGGTGGCTGGTCAGTTGAGGAATGCTTCCTGGAAAAGAGCTGTTTTCAGGAGGCTCCGGAAGCAGCACAGTGTTCATGCCTGCCTGACTTCCAGGGGCAGGGAGTTCCAAAAAAAGAAAAAGAAAAAAGGGGAGGCCACCACATTAAAGGCTCTTCTCCTGATGGACTCCAATTGGGCCATAGGTCCATGTGGAACCATCAGGAGCATGCCCTCTTATGAATCATAGAATCATAGTATCATAGAATAGTAGAGTTGGAAGGGGCCTACAAGGCCATCGAGTCCAACCCCCTGCTCAATGCAGGAATCCACTGTAAAACATACCTGTCAGATGACTGTCCAGCTGCCTCTTGAAGGCATCTAGTGTGGGAGAGCCCCCAACCTCCCTAGGCAACTGGTTTCATTGTCGTACTGCTCTAACAGTCAGGAAGTTGCCTGCTCCCGGGATATCCTGTGTGTCATTTACTTGAACAGGGATGACCCCTGGACGATCCCGGAATAAACTTTAGGTCTAGCTAAGGCCCTAGTCAGTTTCTGAGAAGAGATGACATCAGATGTGTTGACTTTTTATAAGATAAAACTGCAGGAGCTGGACAGGATGTCCATTAACCAGCTAAGTTTATTCATGTACAAATCAATAGTTCATTCAGCCTACTCTGCAAATGAAACTCATTCATGCAGTGATTAACTGAAAAATTATATCTTTTCATCTGTGGGTTCAATACTGCTGCACTCATGAATCAAACACCATTGGCAGAAGGGGAAAAGATCAAAGACTGTTGAAATGTACAAACCTTGGCTAATTTAATGTAAATACCAACAACAAATCACTTGCATTAATTGGATCTTCAATCTTCCATAAATGAGAGGGCATCAGGTACGTACATAAATGCCATAAACAGTGCCAGAAAGACCTAGAAAGCTGGAATGGCAGGAAATATGATCATAGAATCATAGAATAGCAGAGTTGGAAGGGGCCTACAAGGCCATCGAGTCCAACCCCCTGCTCAATCTAAGATGCCTCCTCAAAACCATCCTTTATTAACCGTGGTGCAAGTTTATAACAAGCCAGAAATAACATGTGACTTTGGGTAACTAGGAACATACACTTTAGGTTATTTATTTATTTATTTATTTATTTATTTATTACATTTCTATACCGCCCAATAGCCGGAGCTCTCTGGGAGGTTCACAAAAATTATGGTATGTTCCTTAAAATGTTTTTTTAATGAAGTCTTCTCTCTCTCTCTCTCTCTCTCTCTCTCTCTCTCTCTCTCTGTGTGTGTGTGTGTGTGTGTGTGTGTCTATGTGTGTCTTATTTATGTTTTCTTGTATTTATTTATTTTGTTACATTTATATCCCACCTTTTCACCAAGGAACCCAAGGCAGCATACCTGACCCTTCTCTTCTTCATGTTATCCTCACAACAACCCCATAAAGTAGGTTCAATTTAGAGTCGATGACTTGACCCAAAGTTACCCAGTGAGATTCATGACCAAGCAGGGACAAGAACACCAGTCTCTGATGTCCCAGACCAACACTCTAAGCACTACACCACACTGACACTGTAATAGAAGGAATAATAAGCAGTAACGTGCAAAGCAACCTGTGAAACTATATTAATTCCTGAAATTCTTTGGGTTGGTAATCACTATGTGATGTGTTCCCCCCCTTAATCTTAATTTTATCTTTTGCATTGATTTTTCCATCCAGTCTTTAATTTCAGTACAATTAAAGTCCATGTTCACCTGTATAAAGAAAGAATAATCAATGTGTTGATGCAGAATCATTTTTCAGAGCATTCCAAGGTGCTGTCGCAGGCCATGTATCATAGCTAACCACTCTTTTTCAAAAATATCAGTTTTGTAAGTTGAACAAGAATGCAGAAATCGAATAATTAGGTTGAAATCACATAAATCATGTCAGCCATAAAGAAAGAAAATAGGTAAAAATGAAAAGAAAGCTTACACCAAAACGTAGGCATAATGCAACTTCATGTTACCAAAAGAGGACACTTCAATTAATCATTACGCAAGAATGTCCCCTGATTAAGGATGTCACAAGCTCCCAACTTGATCTGGGAGTCTGGTAGACACCTCCCCATGTCCAACCCCCTGTACCCAGCTGGGTGCTCCCAGCATGAGCACGGACCCCACTCAAGCACCTGCAAGGCCCCTACAGCACTCAGAAGCCACTTCTCCTTGCACCAAAATTGCACACTTCCCCCCTCCATTGCATCAATGGCGGCGACCACTGAGGCAATGGGGGGAATTGCCCAACTTTTGGAACCTCCATAAATTGTGCACTTGCCCCCACTGCGTCAATGCCAGCCGTAAAGGCCCATTCACATAAGGGTAAAGGTGCGAACGGAGCATTCACACCTTTACCCTTGTATTAGTGGGGCTATAATGGCTGACATTGAGCTTTATCACACCAGCGTTATACTGTGCAATCACTGCGAATTGCATGCAAAGGACTCAGACATTTTCCACCCTACAATCTGCTTTGATTGTGAAGTACTCCCGTGCATCCTGCCTTAATTGTGCAATAAAGCAAAAAGATTTGCCGTATTTAGCCCCTACTTTTTGAGCATATCTTCCGAGCTGCCGCTGGGGCACAGGAGCAGGATTTTAAACAAATGCTTACATCTGTGTAAGCTTTAAAGATAAAGGCACCAAAATTGGCACAGTAATAGATATTAGGGAGAGCTTTAAGCATACCAAATTTGAATTGAATTGGGTCATCCGTTGATTTTTTATGATTTTTTACATTCCCCCCTTAAACTCACTTCCTGGTATGCAAAAGATCGCTGTCGCCCGGTAGCAAAAACAACAACAACCATGAAAGCTTAGCACTACGGGGATAATCCAAGGGAAGCAGGTATGTGGTGGGATGAAGCTTATTGATGCAGGGGGTAATGCGTATTTTTTGCACAGAGGGGTAGGCCAACTGAACACTCACCAGGCCAAGCTGAGCTTCAGCAGATGGCAAAGGTAACAAGTGGAGCACCCACCAAGATGGGCACAGGTGAGTTCACCCACTCCTCCCCTTGATAGATTTTGACCATGGTGGGGTGGGAAGGAAGGGTTAGTGAAGATGACGTTCAAAAATGCATTGCATTAAGATAATCGCTTGCATACATGTGTATATAGGCAAATTTGTGTACACAAATGCATATATTAGTAGAATTCTACTCCCAAAATGTGTACAATTTTTTATGGAGGATAAGATGAACTTAAGATCTGGAAAATTCCCAACATTAGGACAAAGCAAACTTAAGATTCGAAAAGTAAGACACTGAGTGAAACCAAACTGGACAGATTCATTCATGCCTGGGGGGTGTCATGAGCATTCAAGTAGGGCACGTGGATGTTCGGAAACTGGACCAGGGAGTTTCCAGTTGATATCAGGGATTCTGGAGTTGGTAGTCCCAGGTTCATCCTTTGGTGGAACTGGTGCTCTGCTCTGCTCTGGACAACAGCCACTGCCACCTTCATCTACTATTTCCCAAGGTAAATTACTGGATAAATTAATGCGCAGTTGTACTGGAGGGAGCTTGGTGCATGATGTTCTCTTAGATTTAGCTATGTAGTGTCACAAAGCCAATTCAGAGTGAGGGTAAGAAGCACTGGAAGTTGGGGTACTTTTCACAGGGACAATGAAAAGTTGCAGCACCCCATTTCATCTAAGCCTTAATAATAACTTCTCTTTTTCCAGGATACTCATCAATAGCTGCAACTTATGTCATTTTCACTTCAGGAATTGGAAAAAACACACACATGAATACGTGTTGCATCCCCAGTTCTGAACAATAAGAGCACTTGATTCTTTCCGTCATAATGCAAAACCTAGCCTATCACATCCCTTTCTGCTAGATCCGGGACGGTGGTACAATGGAAGAGCTCTGTTTTCACAAAGAGGCAAAACCCAAACAAAACAGAACAATATCCTCCTTTCTTTGTGTGAGGCATGTTTGACAGAAAACAGAAGGATGAAGGATAGAATATTTTGAAGGCTGGGTAGCCTTCTGCCAATGATGGACATGATAGATGGCCCAGGTCCAGGTCTTTCTGAATTCATGATAATACCCACCAAATTAAGATAAATCATTGGTGAAATGTAAATGGAGTCCGCGCCAAAAATCAATCATCTTTAGATTGAGATCCATTAATCAACCTCCTCCCGTTCAGTTTCCCTCCTGTCCTGCTGCTCCTGGTGCCTTTTTTTGTTATTCCAATCGCCAGACATCTATTTATTGTGTGAGCATCAATGGAGGCGGCTTGAACAAAGTCATCTACCAGGTGACGGGTTGACCCTTTCATTGTTTGCATCCCTCTGCTGCTGGCATTGCTAGAGGCAGCTCCTCTCAAACAGGTGGTCTGCAGGCCTTTTGACGGATATTTGAGATGCCTCCTCAAACTACAATATCGTATTTGCATGGCAGTGCTCCAGCCAACCTGGAAGGAGAAACAAGAAAAAACTCAGATGTTTTGCTCACTTGCCCATTTTTTCTTTTCTTTTAAATGTATACTTGATTAAAAACTAATTTACCGGTCATTGTTACCATTAATTAAAAAAGGATGAACAATACCACAAGTTTCCATAATGTTTAGAATCCGTTTATGATGGAGGAATCCCTTGCAAAGGAGGCGCTGGAGCTCCCAGAGACAAACAACATCAAAGAGCAGCCCATGCCAGAAGACCAGGAGGAGCATGGGCCCACAGGTAAGAGGGCCACCACTCCAGCCCCACAAGAGGAGGACAGCTCCACCTCTCAGGCCAAGGCTGAGTGACCACATACCCCTGCCCTGAGCATGGTGGCATCTCAAGTGTAGGGAGGGATGGACTCATCTCTGTCCATGCTCGCCAGGTGCTCATTGAACTCGCGCCACTGCCCTCTCCTGCTTGCCGTGCTGTGCTCACTGTTGGATGGCCTCGTGGGGGCCATGGTGTCATGCATTGCCTTAGCAAGCCACCATTTTGTGTAAAAATGGTGGCTTGGGATTTTCTGGAAATGTAATGTTGTGTAAATGGCAGCCATGAAGGGGCCATTTACATTCAGACTCTGTTCAGATGACACAGTGGTTATGCATTTTGAGCTAAACATTATGGCTTAGTGTGTCATATGAACTACGATGTAATATCTTGTGTGAACCATTCCTAAGCATGGTGGCTACATAACTGGGGCTGTGCTCCGCTCTGTTTCGGGTCGGAGAAGCGGCAGCGGATCGGGGTGCTTCACCTCCGTTTAAAGCGGAGGTGGAGAGGATCGGGGGCAGTGGAGCATCATGGAGCGGATCGACCATTACGCAGAGCTCCGCGTCTTTTCGGAGCTCTGTCTGCCATCTTGGATTTTTTCCCATAGGATTGCATTGGACAAAAACATACCTATAACTTCTTTGTTTTTTAAGCTACTTAAAAAACAACTTACTGTGCTTAGAGAGTGATGATTGGGGGTCATTTGTGTTGATTTTCAGAATTTTTCATCATGGGGTTTGCTTGCTATTAATTTCTTTAGAATGGCTAAAAGTGGGAGAAGGGAAGCTCTTGTTTTCTCTCTTGATTGACAGATTCAAGTCCCTATCGTGATGATAATGTGAAGCACCCTCCAATCCCAATGCTGGAGGAGGGTGGGACTAAGCCAGAGGGAGCCAGAGACAGTTTCCTTTCTCTGGAGGGTTTGTTGTAGCTGCGTTTGCTTGGCGTGTGTTTGTTTATTTCTGACTTTTTGCTTAGCTTTCCTTTGTTCTGTTTTGACTTATTGCTTTATATAAATTTATAATTCTTCATTTGGAGTGTTTGTTTGTTGTTTCCCACCCACAACCCCTTCCCTTCCCAATCTATCCTCTCTTTCTCTCTCTCTCTCTTTCTCTCTCTCACTCTGTGTGTGTGTGTTTGTTGGGGCTGCGACTGGGTTTGCTGTACACTGCTTGTTAAGTGCAAAAAGCAAATAAAGTTTGAGCATTCAAATAAAGTATGGGCAAAGCACAATACACACTTTTCCCATTTCCCCAAATAATAAATACATCTGTATGTAGAAAAATGACAGATATTGTCCTATAGATTGCAATGGGCAAGCGCTTTGCAATGGATCCCTATGGGCAAGTTTGTTTTCCCTATGGGCAAGTACTGTCCTTTGCTTTCTAACACATTTCTGAAAATGGGGTGGGGGATTTTCAAATTTCCCCCCAAAACCACTGGAGGCTCGGATTTGCTTCAAACTGGGCAAGAATGTGGATACATGGATAAGCTCTCAGGTTGGTGATTTTGAGGTTTCTCTAACGTGAAAACTGACAGAGTTCTCGAAAGGGGTGTGAATTGCGGTTAGGGGGTGATGCTTAGAATGAAAAAAAAAATCGCCAAAAATCAGGGCATTCTCAGATTGCTTGAAACATGCAATGAATGTGGATCTAGGTGGCATCTGTAAGGGTGCCCATTTACTAGTTTGTATCTGTAAAAATGTCAGAGTAAATCCCATTTCTGAAAATGGGGTGTAGGATTTTCAAAAATTCCCCAAAAATCAGTGGAGGCTTGGATTTGCTTCAAACTGGGCATGGATAAGCTCTCATTTTGCTGATTTTGAGGTTTCTAACATTAACAGAAAAAAAGTTATAGGCTTTTGAATTTCAATGGGGGGAAAACACGGAGCTCCGATCTGGATCCAGAGCTCCACAGTGGAGCGGAGCGGACCATACATGGATCGACGCGGAGCGGAGCAGACCCAATCTGGAAGTTGTGGATCAAGGGGTCTGTGCACAGCCCTATACATAACAATGGTTTAAACATCCTCACTAACCATTTGCTGCAAAGGGGTTCTTGACCTAACCATGCCTTAGTTTGTTGTCTGAACAGGACCAATATTTGTATTATTTGTATTGTATTTGTAGGCTGGTATTATCTATCCAGCAGAGCAGCAGCTTTCTTGGGCCTCAAGAGAGATCCCTTTTAACTGGAAATGCCTGTGATTGAACCTGGGAACATCTACATGCAAAGCATGGGTTCTTTCACCAGTATTTGATGCATAGCATCTTAGCAACAGATACTGTATATTCAGTCAACAGAGTCACAATCTTGCATCCTCATAGCCTAGTATACATCAATAAGAACAGCAATGGGTTCAGGTTTATAATAAAAGCATATAAATTGTTTGTGTATATAGGATCAATCTGAGGGTCTGTTGAACCCAGCCTTCTTTTCCAAAAGTGATCAACCAGGTCCCCCTAGAGAAGGTCACATGCAGAACAAGAGGGAGAGAGCCAATTTCTGTTGCTTGCTTGAGACTTGGGCCAGATCTACACCAAGCAGGATATAGCACTATGAAAGCGGTATGAAAGCAGTATATGCCCTGCGTCAATGGGCCCCAACAGTTGTCAGTGCGCTTCAATACCACTATAAAGCAGTAGGGTAGCTCCTACTATTTATATACCGCTTTCATAGTGCAATATCCTACTAAGTATAGATCTGGCTTTGGAGGCTGAAATAGCAGGGATGATATGAACAGCACAAAACAAAAGATTGGTGTGCATTATCCACTTTCCTGGGCAACAGGAAATCTTGGAGGGAGGTTTTCACAGGGTCACTTTCGCTGTGAAGAAACAATCTTGGGGCTTAATTGTGTTTTTGTAATAGCTGTTTATTATTTACAATATACCTCTTGAAGCTGGAGTGCACAAAGAGGAGAAGGCTATCAATGGCTACAAGCCCTGATGGCTATGTGCTACCTCCAGTACCAGAGGCAGTAAGCCTAAATGCACCAGTTGCTGGGGAACATGGGTGGGACGGTGCTGTTGCACCGTGTCCTGCTTTGTTAGTCCCTGGTCGAAAGCTGGTTGGCCACTATGTGAACAGAGTGCTGGACTAGATGGACCTTTGGTCTGATCCAGCATGGCTCTTATGTTCTTAAGTTCTTACAGTTGGAAGGAAGGCTGTCTTCATGTGTAAAGCAGCATCAATCTCCCCAAAGGCAAATACAATACCCTTGGACTGTCCCGTTTGTCTTTCTTATCAGCCAGTTACAAAGCATAAGCCATTTCTACACCTGCCTTTCCCCCCGGGATCATCCCTATGCATCCAAATGACACACAGGTAATCCCGGGAGCAGGCAGGGACAATCCCTTCATATTCCTGGGATAATCCTTAGGTGTGGATAGGGCCATAGTCTCTTGTCTCCTTCACTGGCTATATTCCGAAGTGCCAGACGGTTTTTCACGACTCTCATTTGAGGAGGTGGAAGGAGTGCAATAGCTAGTAGCCAACGGCTATCAAATGTCATCAGTGCTCATTTAAATAAATATCTTCTAGCAATCAGTGTTAATTAATGAAACTATTAGCTATACGAAGGCTTGGGGAATAAAGGTCTTCTCATCATTTTACACAATACAATCACTTCCATGTGAGGACGCTTATGGTGCTATTCAGTGAAAAACAGGAGAAACCCAGAGCAGATCAACAGCTTGATTTGAGAACAATTTAAAAGAGTTTGTCTTAGCTAATGCCTGTGAAGTAAGAGACAAATGTTCCAGCCATTGTATTTTATTGAAATGGGTGAACTGATTTACAGTTCTGGTCACTGCACCTCAACAAGGATATCTTAAGGTGGAAAAGGTGCAGAAAGGGGAAACCAAAATGATCAAGGCCCTGAAGCAACTCCCCAATAAAAGTAAAAATGTCTGGGACTGTTCAGCTGCTGCTTTTTTTTTAAAGCAAATATTGGGAGACATGCTAGAGGTGTACAAAATTATGCATGGTGTGGAAAAAGTGGATAGGGAGACATTTTTCTCCCTCACTCATAATATTAGAACTCAGTGAGATCAAACCATGAAGCTGATTGATGGGAGATTCAGGACAGATAAAAGGAAGGACTTCTTCACACAGCGCAGAGTTATGGAATTCACGACCACAAAATGTGATGGCCACCAGTTTGGATGGCTTTAAAAAGGGTTTGGATACATTCCTGGAGGAGGATGCTATCAATGGCTACTAGCCCTGATGGTTGTGTGCTATCTCCAGTATCTGAGGCAGAAAACTTGTGTGCACCAGTTGCTGGGGAACATGGGTGGGAGGGTGCTATTGCATCTTGTCCTGCTTGTTCATTACTGGCCGATGGCTGGTTGGCCGCTGTGTGAACAGAGTGTTGGACTAGATGGACCCTTGGTCTGATCCAGCATCAGGGTACTTCTTATCAAACAAAAAGGATTTTTGTTCATTTGTTTTCTTTTTGCTTACTCTTAGGCGATTACTGGCAAAACATCAGAAAAGCAAATCAATGCCCATAGCAGGAAAAAAAAACCACCCAAAGAAAGCATGCCATTTATTTTACACCTATGAATAAGCCTTTTATCTTTGGAACAGTACAACTTCCTTGATAGGTTTATCACCCCCCCCTCCCAATATGCGGCTCTTCTATTTTATTATGAAAAAGAATTAAACTAGATGAGAATGTAGGACAAGCAATATTGTATTTTAATCAATTGTAATACCTCATAAATTACATTTTTCTTCTTTTTTTCAACTGTGTATAGAGAACATTATTTCACGTTTTATCAGACTTGTTTTCTTTAAAAACAAATAAACAAAACAAACCTGAAAGGAGATTAGAGTATTCTATTCAAGGCACGTCTGACCTTTGTCCGGAGGGATGTATGTATGGGTGGTAGCATGAGAGGGAACCCTACTTTTTAGGGAACATAAGACATATCAGTGAACAGATATTTTCATTCACCAGTACAGGGCTTTGCAACACCTCATATTGAATGTAATTCATTGTCATGTTTCTGATCTTTGCTGTGGCTGTGCGGAATTGAAAGCTTGAGGGATTTTGTTATAATAACTTCTTAATCTCTTCCTTTGTCAATACCCTTTCTTTAAGTAATATTCTTCCAATCTTTTGATTTCTCCTCCTCTTCCTCTTCTTCTAGTTTTATATCTACACCAGATTTTATCTGACTGAGAAAATTAAGCTCAGACCATTCCCCCCACCCAATATGCAAATGCTTTCTCCTGTATTATTTGATCTCTCTCCCAATTAGCCATTCTGCTATGGAAATCAGGATTTCAGTACAGTTCAGTTAACTAATTGGTAGTGCTGTCCACCCAGCTGTGGCACTGCCTTCTGGCATAGATTCCCCCGGAGGGATTTTGTCGCTTTAAAAACACACACAGCTCTTTCTATATTTAAAAAGCTCCATCACACTTTAGCATGACCAAGAGACAGAGCCAAGAATGGGGCTACAGAGAAAGCAGCAGGTGGACCTGAATGTCTATGGATGGAATCTCTTGGAGTCATGAGCGGGAGGGAGGAAATTAATTCATTGGCCCCTGTGATGTTCATGACTGCATCCCTTTTGCTTTCAACCATATTCCCTCACTCCTGTGTGGCAAAGTAGAGTGTTGCACAAGTTGGGGACAGAGATGTAATAAGGACCAAACATGTCCCCCCCCCCACCTTTGACACTGAAAATGTATGAAATGAGATTCTCAGAGATGCACTGCCTACCTACACAAAGCATGGAAATTCTTGAAATATACAAGCCCTCCTTCAATGTGCACACACACAGAATCATAGAATAGCAGAGTTGGAAGGGACCTACAAGACCATCGAGTCCAACCCCCTGCTCAATGCAGGAATCCACCCTAAAGCATCCCTGACAGATGGTTGTCCAGCTGCCTCTTGAATGCCTCTAGTGTGGGAGAGACCACAACCTCCCTAGGTAACTGATTCCATTGTCGTACTGCTCTAACAGTCAGGAAGTTTTTTTTCCTGATGTCCAGCTGGAATCTGGCTTCCTGTAACTTGAGCCCATTATTCCGTGTCCTGCACTCTGGGAGGATCGAGAAGAGATCCTGGCCCTCCTCTGTGTGACAACCTTTCAAGTATTTGAAGAGTGCTATCATGTCTCCCCTCAATCTTTTCTTCTCCAGGCTAAACATGCCAAGTTCTTTCAGTCTCTCTTCATAGGGCTTTGTTTCCAGACTCCTGATCATCCTGGATGCCCTCCTCTGAACATGCTCCAGCTTGTCTGCGTCCTTCTTGAATTGTGGAGCCCAGAACTGGACGCAATACTCTATGCATCCAGTTACCTCACATGATTTGGAAGCTGTACTTTTATTAATGCAGCCCAAAATAGCATTTGCTTTTCTTGCAGCTATATCGCACTGTTGGCTCATATTCAGCTTGTGATCTACAACAATTCCAAGATCTTTCTCGTTTGTAGTATTGCTGAGCCAAGTATCCCCCATCTTGTAACTGTGCATTTGGTTTCTATTTCCTAGATGTAGAACTTGGTGTTTATCCCTATTAAATTTCATTCTGTTGTTTTCAGCCCAGCACTCCAGCCTATCAAGATCACTTTGAAGTTTGTTTCTGTCTTCCAGGGTATTAGCTATCCCACCCAATTTTGTGTCATCTGCAAATTTGATAAGCGTTCCCTGCACCTCCTTGTCCAAATCATTAATAAGAATGTTGAAGAGCACTGGGCCCAGGACTGAGCCCTGCAGTACCCCACTTGTTACCTCTCCCCAGTTTGAGAAGGTTCCATTGATAAGCACTCTTTGGCCTTAGCTAGACCTAAGGTTTATCCCGGGGTTGTCCCTGCCTGCTCCCAGGATATCCTGTGTGTCATTTACATGAACAGGGATGACCCGGGACAATCCCGGGATAAACCTTAGGTCTAGTGAAGTCCTTTGAGTCTGATTCTGTAGGCAACTGTGATGGGATTGACTCCAGATTGCAGGAGTCCTGGGCAAAGTGTTCTCCCATGATCCCTCTCCTCAGTCAATGGACCCTGGTGAATTTACCTGACTTTCATGGTAGTGCTCCACATAGCACATGGTGACTGGGTCTAGTCACCATTTTAATTTCCCATAATGCCCACAAGTTATTATTATTATTATTATTTATTTATTTATATAGCACCATCAATGTACATGGTGCTGTACAGATAACACAGTAAATAGCAAGACCCTGCCGCATAGGCTTACAATCTAATAAGTTGTAGTAAACAATAAAGAGGGAAGGAGAATGCAAACAGGCACAGGGAAGTGTAAACAGGCACCGGGTAGGGTGAAGCTAACAGTATAGAGTCAGAACAAATTCAATATTTGAAGGCTATAGGGAAAAGAAAAGTTTTTAGCTGAGTTTTAAAAGCAGTGATTGAGTTTGTAGTTCTCAAGTGTTCTGGAAGAGCACTCCAGGCGTAAGGGGCAGCAGAAGAAAAAGGACGAAGCCGAGTAAGGGAAGTGGAGGTCCTTGGGCAGGCGAGAAGCATGGCATCAGAGGAGCGGAGAGCACGAGTGGGGCAATAGTGTGAGATGAGAGAGGAGAGATAGGCAGGAGCTAGACCGTGAAGAGCTTTGAAGGTCAGCAGGAGAAGTTTATATTGGATTCTGTAGTGAATTGGAAGCCAATGAAGAGATTTCAGAAGTGGAGTGACATGGTCAGAGCGGCGGGCCAGGAAGATGATCTTAGCGGCAGAGTGGTGGACAGAGACTATCGGACTGCTGTGGGACATTAAGATGGTGGCTAGATTCATCTGCTTGACACTGTTTAGAATAGGGATGTGCTCCGCTTCTAATCAGACCGGAGAAGCAGTAGCGGAGCGGGGGGCTTTGCCTGCCCTTAAGGCGGAGGCGAAGAGGATTGGGGGGCTGGCGGAGCGTGGCGAGGAGGATCGAGGTGAAGGCGGATCCTTCGCCTCAATCCGGAGCTCCGCCGGAAAGGTAAGTGGGGTTTACCGGGCCCTGCCGCTGTCGCTGTCGCCCATGCGGCGACAGCAGCAGGGCCCGGTAACGCCCCCCGCCCTCCTCTCCCTTACCTGTCTCCGTCCGCGGTCCGTCAGCGTCTCCAATTGAGCCCGTGGTTCCAGCAGGAAGTCTGGGCCGCACTTGCAGCCCAGACTTCCTGGTTGAACTGCGGGCTCAATTGAAGACGGCGACGGATCGCGGACGGAGGCAGGTAAGGCCCCCTCCCCCTTGGTCCCTTACCGGGCTCTGCCGCCGTCGCCGCATGGGCGGCAATGGCGGCAGGGCCCGGTAACCCCCCCTATGGGGGGGGACTGGAGCTCCAATCCGGATCCGGAGCTCCGAGCGGAGCGGAGTGGGCACAGGCGGAGTGGGGGTGGGGCGGAGCGGGCTGATCCGAAAATGGCGGATCTTAAAGTGAAGCAGAGTGGGGGGTCCGTGCACACCCCTAGTTTAGAGTGCCAGGCCAGGGGGGGGGGGAAAGAGCAAGGCAAGCCCAGGAAGGCTTCAGAAGTGGGTCCTGACAACTGTCCAAAAACACCAGGTGCTGACATAGCCACACACACACACACACTCACACACACACACACACACACAGAGAGAGAATATGATAAGGCAATTTGCTAAGTGCGTCCATCAAGTTGCTTGGGCCTCACTCACAGGGATATCAAGGTTGTTTGGGTGTGTCCCCATAAAGGCTACCCGATGACTCCAGATGTTTTGAGGAACAACTCCTATCAGCTCCACTTGCATCGCTATTACTCAGGGATTATGGGAATTGAAATTCAAAAGATCTAGAAGACACCAATGTCTGGAGGGCATTTTTGTAGCAATGTCTACTCTTTGAAACGGAGTGTAACCCAGTGGTTCAGATGCTTTCCCTCTAGCCGGACAGCTGAAATCAAATGATCCTTTAGTTCATACTAGTACCTGGAGGGACTTGGAACTACTTGATCTTCTTAAAAGCCTCAAATAGGAAGGAAGGATTAGCAGCCAAGAAAGATACTCTTCTAATGTCCATGAAGAAATTTAAGGCCAGTGGACAAGATGCACATCATTAAGGACTTGAAAGCAATGTGGGATTGGAAACTCGTGTCTGGGGGCATGTCTACACCAGCCATTTATCCTGGGATCATCCTGGGATCATTCCTGTGCATGCAAATGACACACAGGGGATCCCGGGAGCAGGCAGGGGTGATCCCTCAATTTTCCTGGGATAATCCTTAGGTGTAGAAAGGGCCTAGAAGTTCTGTTACCTCTTCACCCACTTGGGGGCGAGGGTCGATGGATTTCCAAGAGCAGCCAGGAGTGTTCCAGTAGCAGCCATGAAATGACATTGCCCAATCACCATCATCATCATCATCATCATCGAAATATTATTCATGATTTCATGTTTACATACCACTGAATGTTAAAAGCACTCAGTTATTTCAGAAATCCTTACATCACGTCAGAAGACAGAGCAGCATTCTGAGCCTCAGACGACAGGTGCCTATTGCTGAAGCAATAGGCACCTAGGGAGATTTTGGCTGAGATGAGGATTTAATCGGAGATTTCCTCCTCACAGCATCACAGTTCACACTCTTAGCCATTATAATATACATAGGATCTTGGTGGTGAAAGATCATGGCCATAGGTTTATCCTAAGGTTTATCCCTGGATCGTCCAGGGGTCAAACCTGTTCATCTAGGTGACACACAGGGGATCCAGTGCTCAGGCAGGGGCGAACCCTGGATGATCCCAGGATAAACCTTAGGTCTAGCTGTGGCCCATCAGTCTTTGAAGCAGCACACCCAAGAGTGTTAACTGGCCCATTGGATTATTGGTCACATCCAGATGCAGTAAATATCACAATGAATGGATCTCATTGCTTGATTTTTGGAGGGTCAGAAAAGATTAATGTTTGGTCACACCTACTCCCTGTTAATGTCCAATGGCAAATATTACTTTAGTAAACTAGTCATATCATCTCAGTTGTTCCACTCTTCCAGCATTGGGCAAAAGTTGGGATATAAATAAATCTAATAATAATAATTCATTACATATTAGCTAAATGATTTCATTCTGTTACTTGGGCCTTAGCTAGAACCAAAGATTATCCCAGGCAAATGGAGGGGTCGTCCCTGCCTGCTCCCGGGATCCCCTATGTGTCATTTGGATGGACAAGGATGATCCCGGGACAATCCTGGGATATAGGCCTGGTCTAGCCATGGTCTCAGCCTCTCTCTCTCTCTCTCTCTCTCTCTCTCTTAATACCTCCCTTGCTTGCCATTGTGCTACACAGATCTTCTTTAAACAGCAGATGATTCTGTCAATCACCTCATATTTCAACATGCCATAGCAGGTTTGGATGTCATTATTGATGTGATTTTCAAATCACAAATTGAAGTAATTTGTTTGATAAATGAGAAGCTAAAAGGTGCAACATGGAGCCCCGCAAATGATAATTGTACTCAACCAAGCATAGATCCAGACAAGGATTTCTTTTTTGGCAATGAACGATGGCTCTGGGAATGCTTGGTGCCTGCTGAACGCAGAGGAGGAAGTGGAAACAGGATGGAACCATATGACCATTTCTGCTTGGCCAGAGATGTGTGGGAGTGAGCACAGAATCCACGGTAAACAAGTTACCTGAAATGAATTTGGTACTCAGAAGAGACACAAGAAGAGCATTTGGCCCTGAGAAAGATTATTACTGAAATACAGTGGGAAATTTTCATGCAACAATAACATTCCACTTTTTAATATTCCACTTTTGAGTAGGGATGTTGCGGGCGCCCAACTGAGTCCAGGAGTGCAATGGACTCCCCCGTATCTGCTCCTCCAGACCCAGTTGGCACCTATGGTGCACTCGCGGATCCATGGACCAAGCATCCATGAGGCCCTACAACAAGTGACCGGCAGCCCTCCACCCTCATCCATAATGCACCACAATGGAGGGGCCGGGAATTATGCATTTCTCCCATTGCATAAATGGCGGCACTACAGGGTTGATTTATGCATGAGTAAAGATGCAAATGCACCATTCGTGCCTTTACTCTTACATAAATGGGGCCTTTATTTACTGCCGCCATTCACATAATGGTGAGAAATCAGAAAATTTCAGAGTGAGGGTGGACAGCTGCATGGCCCAACAAGCACCAGCAGTGGGATGGACATCTGATGGATTGCATGCAGGTGAGTTCTCGCACCCTTAACTTTGAGCACCTACCCAGGGTCCACCTCTTCTCTTTTTTTTATTCAAAAACGGTGTTTGCTTGTTTGCTTGTGCATTAGAGTGCTGCTTAGTGTACACATGGGATTTCCCTTCTACTTAGAATCATAGAATCATAGAATAGTAGAGTTGGAAGGGGCCTACAAAGCCATCGAGTCCAACCCCCTGCTCATTGCAGGAATCTACCTTACTTGTTGGGAAGCATCATGAAGACAACATAAAGCCCAACCTGCTTGCGCAATGACACCCTCTACGTTGTAAGTTCTTCCTTCATCTCGATCCTCAGCTACTTCATCACACACACACACACACACCCATCAATACCTCTCAAGCCAATAATTCTTGCAAGTGTCAAAGGAGGCCATCTTTTATGCCACACACACAAGCTGTGATGTATCGCCACTCCTCCTGGAGGTACTATGAGGTGCTCAGCCGTACCAGTCTCTTATTACCGCTGTTTGTCTTGCCATCTGTCTTGTCCCCCTATGTACCATCTAAATGACAGCTAGGGTAATTAATAATGCTGTGGGGGTCTTTTCCATTACCCGTTGTTTATTTTGATAGGGCTACACCAGCTCCCGGAGCACTGAGGGAATAGTGGCATTTAATCAGGGAGAACACAGAAGCTGGGACGCAGTATATAAATATTCATAAGACAAGAACAAGAGAGAAGGGTTGGCTTCCTTTTAAAGGGGATGCTTTTCGATCACCAGCAGAGCTAAAAAGCATGGTGTTTGACGCCGTGCCTCAGCAATATATGCCACAGAAGGTGGGTCGTCCATTCTCATCAAACCATTTATTGGTGTCAATCAGCATTTGTGCCTCTTTATGGGTGGTTCTTCTTTTCCCTTCTGCTCTGTGACCTCCCGAGTTTAGCGGTGGTTTCACAGATGGACACACAGGAAAAAAGGGAGAAAAGTCTCAGGACGCTATCGACAAATTTATCGCTGAAAAGCCTGGTGCGTTTTGGCCTCTGGCTTTTTGTTAGGCCTTCTTCATGGGGTTGTAACAGTGTCTGCGGGCATTATTTACAACGGGTTGTCTTGTGTTCGTGCACTGGTGACTGGATTTCAGGGACCACATTCCAGTGATGGGCGGGGCCAAAGACAAAAGGGGGTGTGGCCAACAATGCAATAATAATAATAATAATAATAATAATAATAATAATAATAATAATATATTGTAGCTTCAAGCTTTTACAACCAGTAACTAAGCTTTAGGAGAGGCATTTGAATCTTTTAGAAAGGGAGGTGGAAATGGCACAAAAGCTGGAAAACCACAAACTGATTGGTAATTGGGAGGAAGTGGCCTCTGCCTCCTTGCGGACTAATAAAATAATAGAATAGTAGAGTTGGAAGGAGCCTATAAGACCATCAAGTCCAACCCCCTGCTCATTGCAGAAATCCACCTTAAAGCATCCCTGACAGATGGCTGTCCAGCTGCCTTTTGAAGGCCTCTAGTGTGGGAGAGCCCACAACCTCCCTAGGTAATTAGTTCCATTGTTGTACTGCTTTAATAGTCCAGCAGATATTGTTACAACTCCTGAAGAAGGTTTAAAACAGAAAGCAAGAGGCTAAAACATGTTGGGCTTTTTCACAATAAAGTTGCGCACAGGAATCAGTTACCTAGGGAGGTTGTGGGCTCTCTCACACTAGAGGCATTCAAGAGGCAGCTGGACAACCATCTGTCAGGGATGCTTTAGGGTGAATTCCTGCATTGAGCAGGGGGTTGGACTCGATGGCCTTGTAGGCCCCTTCCAACTCTGCTATTTTACGATTCTATGATCCTGAGATGTTTCTCCCCTTTTCTTGATCATAAGATTCTTACCCGCCTTACACCCACAAATAGGATAGGGAATTTCAAGCGACCATTTCTGCACAGTTCTAATAAGTACAAAATCGGAAGTGTACTAGTGAATTAATTCTTTCTCAAGACTTTCCCCAGCAAATCTTCTGACAGAGGGCCTACAGGAAATGAGAAGGATGCATAATGAATATCTAAATATGAATACATATCAAAGCTTCTTGCCTAAAACTTTGGATGATTTACTGCACAGATATGTTTGAAATCCATAAACATGAAGGAATCTTTTGAAAAATTCTTTTTAGGATTATGCCACCAACTACACCTTGTACTTGTTATTAATCATTCCTTCCATTCTTCAAGGGTTTTGTGAAAAGCAAATTCGAGTGATCCTCCCCAAGCTCCCTTTCATTTCTCTGTGTTTGTGTATGCTCTTTGTATATGAAATGATGCCAATTTCTTAGGAAAGTGCCCAGGTATGAATAGGCATTACATGAGTGCATATGAGGAACTTTATTTGATCAAACCCACGGTCAGTTACACCAATTTTCCTTTGTAGGCAGCAGTAGATTTCACCAGAGGGAGACCAGCGGGTATTGGGAACACATCTCAGCATTACTCAAAGAACTCCACAGCTGTCCATTCTGTTCCCACAGACAATTCTAAGTGCAGGTGCTTACCTTAAAGCTCCCACATGACTTGGGTGCTGAATAGAGGGGAACCAGTGCCTCACGCGATTTGGAAGCTATACTTCTTCGCACGATGCATAGTTAAATCATGGAACTCACTACCACAAGATGTAGGCCTTTGCTAGACAAGGGGTTAGCCCGGTGTGAGGCCCGGGCTTGTCCCTGTGCATCCAGATGATGCACAGGGGATCCCGGGCTCAGGCAGGGGTCAAACCTCTCTGGCCTCGGGGTAACCAGCACCGCTTGTGGCCTGGTATTTCCCGCGGTCTCACCCGAGACCACGGGCATGTAGACCAGTCTGCCACTTTTCCTGGCTACCGCAATTACTCGCAAGTAGCCAGGAAAAGCGGCGGACGCTGTGGCCATCAGGGCAGGGTGTGGAGATTGGAGGAGGAATCAGATGGGGGGAATCAGAGCCATGGGGGATGGGGGAGAAACTGGAGATTGCGGGGGGGGGGAACCAGAGATTGCAGGGGGAGGGAATCATGGCCAGGGTGGGGAAAATGGGGGCGGGGAACCCTGTTTTTATTTTTAAAAAAACCTACCTTTGCCGCTGGTGTGCTCCTGTGCACCCGGCCCTTTAAGGCTTGAACAAAATGGAGGATGTGACGGGGCTTTCCTTTACCCCGTCACATCTAACGTGTTGAAAGGAGCGACAGCCCACGTGACTTCTAGCACAGGCTGGCCCCTCCTCACCACCGGATTTTAAGGTAGTTCTAGCAAAGCCCGTAGTGATGGCTACCAATTTGGATTACTTTAAAAGGGGGTTGGATAAATTCCTGGAGGCAAAGGCTGTCAATGGCTACTAGCCCTGATGGTTGTGTGCTATCTCCAGTATTCGAGGCAACAAGCCTGTGTGCACCAGTTGCTGGGGAACATGGGTGGGAGGGTGCTGATGCAACATGTCCTGCCTTGTTGGTCCCTGGCCGACGGCTGGTTGGCCTTTGTGTGAACAGAGTGCTGGACTAGATGGACCCTTGGTCTGATCCAGCATCAGGGCTCTTCTTATGTTCTTAAGTTGCATTTTATTGCCAGTCCTCATTGCAGCCTCCAATCACAGGCCTCAATCCTGCACTGTATCAGGAGCTGCACCCCTACACTTTCCAGCAATTTGGGAGTAGAAGGCTTGCTTGTCTGCCCCCTTCTATACGATGGTCAAAGCCTATCTTTTCAGAAAGGTATTTGGATCATAAATGGATGTTCCCTTAGGGATGTGGTTTTAATCTGTCTAGGTAAATTATTGACATCAGCAGCTGCTTGTACTTTAAAGCCTTTTATATTGGCTGTTTATGGTTTGATGCTACTTTAATGTGGTTTTTAAAATCATTATAACTTCTTTTGAACATTCAGGTTATGGTTTTAATGCACTTTGTTTGCCGGCTTGGGCAAAGATGGACGAATCTGTCAGGTTTGCCTTCTCTTATTTTCAGTTCTTTTAGATCTCAAATTCTTTCCATCCTAATTATGAAGAAGTTTTTGAATGTTGGTAAATCCTTACAGAAAAATAAAAAATAAAATACCCCCCTCCCAAACGGAATGCTCTGTCCACCTGTCTGCACTGGCCAAATTCAGGACTCTCAGCTGTTCCAAGCACGAGAGGACCATGGGCTTGTTTATACCTGCAGCCCTTTGGGAAGTAGGGAAGGACGATCATGGATTTTCCCACTTCTGGGATCATCTCTCAGGGGCCACACTCCAGCGAGTGGTCCCAGAAGTAAACGGGGACAGTCCGGGATGACATTTTTTTTTTTAAAAAAAAGAGGAGTCATTTGCGCAATTGCACAATTGTGCAAGCACAATCCTGCGCAAAGATGAGATTTTTTTTTTTGGAAAAAACCCAACAAACTCGGTGGTGGAAGATGCTGAGCGCCATCCCAAAGAAGGCAATAATGCTCTCCCCCTCACCCCCGATGCCCACAGACTCCCCCCCACAGCTCTGAGCCCATTTCCTGAGCCCTGCTACTCATGTGGAAGAAGGAGGACCCCGGGAGGGAGAGCCCTCTGCCTGCGGACCTTGGGATGGATCTGAGACGGCAGGGGAAAAAAACAGTGAAAAAGCAGTCCTAGCTATCCCGGGAGATCTGAGTGCTCATCCCTGATTCACCCCGGGATCAGCTGTGCATCTTTTGGACATTCAGAAACGACCTCGTGACCACCCTGGGATAAATGGCAGGCGTAGATTAGGGCCATGTGGTATCTGCCTGCTATGTAGCTTTTAAAGATGAGGAGCCTGCCAGGGATAAAAAGTGGTAATTCTCATAGCACCACAAACATGGTTGAATACATGGCTGCTAATTAATTTCCGAGCAAAGTATAAAGTGTTGGTTGAAACCTTTAAAGCCCTACATGGTTTGGGCCCAGGCTACCTGTGGGATCACCTTCTCCCATACAATCCGCCCCACACACTCTGGTCCTCTGGGAAGAATCTACTTCAGTCTGCCAAAATTAGGCTGACAACTGTTACCCAGAGGACCTTCTCTTCTGCTACTCCCAGACTGTGGAATGGCCTGGATGGAGACTCGTCAATTTAAAAGTCTACTAGCATTCAAAAAAGCTGTAAAGATGGATCTCTTCCGGCAGGGCTATCCAGTGGAATTTTGAGATGCTTTTAAAATCTTTTTAGGGTGTTTTGTAGGATGTTTTTAACAATGTATATTAAGTTTTAACTGAGTATTATTTATTTTATCGTTTATTGTTGCTCCCTGCCTTGATCAAAATGGAGAGGCGGGTAAGAAATAATAATAATAATAATAATAATAATAATAATAATAATAATAATAGTCAACCCCAGACTTTTAAGAACTAAACATTCAAAGCCCTCTGTCTAGGTGGTTTAATCTATCAGTTTGAATTCCCCCCTCCCAATGATTTTTATTAAAATCTCATGTTCTTACTATTTCATTTAGAAAGAAATTTGCAAAGTTTTGGTAAGTTCTTACAGAATAATAAAAACCCAATCCAAATGAAATTCCCATCCGTCCCTAGCCTGGGCTTCACTGAATAAAGGCAAGATATATTTATTTATTTATTTATTTACATATACCGCCCCACAGCCGAAGCTCTCTGGGCAGTTTACAACAATTAAACATAGTAAACATTAAAAGTATACAAAAATTTAAAAAACATAAAAACAGTATAAAAACAACAGTATCCATTTAAAAACAACATGAGATTATATGAGATTATATTATATATGAGATACCCTGGAGAAAAATGAAGAGGTGGCCTTGGGAAACAATGCAGAGAAGGCGTAAAGAAAAGAGGGGCGGGGGGGGGGAATGACATCATAAAAATGGGAATTAAGAAACTAAAGCCCAATTGCATTGTACGCCTATTGAACACAAACATTTAACAGGATAATTAATTCTGGGTACAGTGTATTTTATAGCAATATAAAATGACTGCACAATGCTAAGGAATGAACCGTGAACACTTTAAAAGAACAAGTGAGTCTTGAAGACGTCTGTTCCCAAAGGTTTACGCAGCTCTCTGCTAAAGCAGACAGCTGTAACCTGTAAGGGAAGAAGAAAAAGCAATTAAGGGAGAATTCTCTCGAGGTGAGTTTGAGATCCGGGTAATGATCCTGGTTTCCAAAGCTGGTGCTAATTAAATGATTATTTACTACTCTGCGCTGTGCAATTGATAGTAGTACATCTGCACACCTACAGCTAGGGACTTAGGGATGGGAGCACTGGGTGGTCACCCGGGGTGCCTACCTGAGGGGGGGAAAGCAGAATAGAGGGTGCACCCAGAAGAGTGGAGGGGGTGCCAAGCGGAGCTGAAGAGGACATCAAGAGAAGCTGAGGGGGCATCAAGGTGACCATGGCAGGGCACCAAAAGCACTCCTCGCCCGGGGTCCTATTTATCCTAAGGCCTGCTCTGCTTTACCTGCTGGGCAAAGACAGTCCCATAAAAACAGTATGGCACACGTAGTTCTGGGCAGGATCTACGCTACTGTTTCATAATGGTTTATAATGGTATTGACAACTGTTGGGCCCCATGACACATTCTATATACCATTTTCAAACCACTTTTGAAGTGTTATATTCGGCTTGTTGTAGATCTGGCCCTGGATCCTATTAAAGATTGCATCACAAAAAATGCCTTGATCAGATGTGAAGGGGGGAGAGAGAGAGAGAGAGAGAGAGAGAGAGAGAGAGAGAGAGAGAGAGAGACTTTGCTGTCTCCTTATCCCACACTGTAACTGAGCAGAAGGGTCCCACAGGAAACTCATGGGGGAAGGACATCGGGCAGAGAGAGAGAATAGAACCCCTCCCTCACTTTCTTCATCTTGTTGGTGAAGTAATTGCTAAGAAGCTGGTGTTGCATCCTGACACCACCCGTAGGGTGACCATATGAAAAGGAGGACAGGGCTCCTGTATCTTTAACAGTTGCATAGAAAAGGGAATTTCAGCAGGTGTCATTTGTATATATGGAGAACCTGGTGAAATTCCCTCTTCATCACCACAGTTAATGGGTTCAGGTGCCCTGCCCTCTTTTAAATCTGGTCACTCTAGTATAGTTCCTGCAGCTTTAACTGTTGTGATGAAGAGGGCATTTCACCAGGTTCCCCATATATACAAATGACACCTGCTGAAATTCCCTTTTCTATGCAACTGTTAAAGATACAGGAGCCCAGTCTTCATATGGTCACCCTAACCACTCAGGATCTGGCCCTAGAGCCCATTGGGCTTTTCTACATGAGGAATTTATCATGCGCTCATCATTCCCTACTCACGGTTGTCTATGGGTTCTTTAGATAACACCGTGACCTTCCGTTTCACTTTTGTGTTTGACCAGCACTTTTGGCAAGTTTTTTAGAGCAGGAAAAATGGGGCATTTAATTGTGAAAGCAAAAGGTTGTGCGATTTCTTCTTGTGTATTTCTGCGAGTCCACTATACCACGGTGGATTAACAGCTTTGTATAGAAAAGGTTTTAGAGTCCCCTCACCCAGCAGATCCTTAGAATTTGGTAGGTGAGGAGAAATTGGGAAGATCATAGCACTGGGTCCACTTTCCCAGCAAGCCCATGGACTACATGCATAAATAATGACCCTAGCACAACTGCATTAAAACTACAAAGCCCATGATGCAATGCAGGTGTGAATAAAATGCAGATGTGAAAAAACATTGGGTTGGATTCAACCCACATGCAACGGTTCTTTTACTTGTGCGAAAGAACTTCCCTCTCCTCTCCAAGAAAGAGATCGTGAAGTTGTGATGGACAGCTTGATGAAAATGTCAACCCAGTGTGCAACCACTTTTCTTAAAAAAGGCAAACTCCATGTTAAGCATTATTAGAAAATGAATTGAGAATAAAACTGCCAGTATCATACTGCCTTTATGCAAATCTATGGTGCGACCACGTTTAGAATACTGTACAGTTCTGGTCACCACACTTAAAAAGTGTAGAGATGGGAAATGGGGAGAACAGGGCAACAAAAATGATCAAGGGGTTGGAGCATCTCCCCTATGAACAAATGGAATTGTTTAGCTTGGGAAAAAGGAGACTAAGGCCGTTGCTAGATGAGGACTTAGCCTGGTGTGCAGACAACGCACAGGGGATCCCGGGGTCAGGCCGGGCTAAATCCTCCCTGGAAGAGCGGAGCCAGGGTGGGGAGATCACGGATGGGGGGCGTGGAGGGGGCATCGGACATGGCAGGTGGGTGATCGGGTGGGCATGGCAAGTAGGCTGGTGAGCGGGCAGGGGGGGCATCAGACATGGCGGACAGGGGGGAAGAAGAACGGGGCCAGGGAAAGGAGATCGGGGATGGGTGAGCGAGCGGGGGCAGACATGGCGAGTGGGGATGGGCAAGCGAGTGGGGGGCAGACATGGTGAGTGGGGACGGGTGAGCGAGCGGGCAGGGGGGCATCAGAAATTGTGGGGGGGAATCAGGGGCAGGGGGAGCGGGGAACCCTTTATTTTTTTTAAAAAAAAAACCCTTAGTATGTTCTAATGTTCTATGTTCTATGTTTTAAAAAAAAACCTTACATATGTTTTACTATGGTTTTAATTTTTGTGAACCGCCCAGAGAGCTTCGGCTATTGGGCAGTATAGAAATGTAATAAATAAATAAATAAATAAATAAATACCTTTCCATTGGTGTGCTCCTGCGCACATGGCCCTTTAATTAAAAAAAAATGGAGGACACGATGGGGCTTTCCCTTTCCCCGTCGTGCGTTACGTGTAGAAAAGAGCGACGGCCTGCGCTAGCTGTAGCGCGGGCTCGCCCCGACTCCCCACCAGATTATCAGGTAGGTCTAGCAAGGCCCTAAGGCCATAGCTAGACCTAAGGTTTATCCCTGGATCATCCAGGGGTCAAACCTGTTCATCTAGGTGACACACAGGGGATCCAGTGCTCAGGCAGGGGCGAACCCTGGATGATCCCAGGATAAACCTTAGGTCTATATATGGCCTAATAGGAGAGATATGACAGAGGTGCACAAACTTATACATGGTGTAGAGAAATGGGTGAAGAGACATTTTTCTCCTTCTCTCAATATACCCATCAAGCTGAGTGGTGGGAGACTCAGGACAGAGAAAAGGAAGGACTTCTTCTCACAGTTCATAATTAAACTATGTAATGTTCTACCACAAGATGTAGTCATGGCCACCAATTTGGATGGCTTTAAAACAGGGTTGGTTAAATTCCTGGAGGAGAAGGATATCAATGGCTACTAGTCCTGATGGATATGTGCTACCTTCAGTATTATTAAGCCTGTGTGCACCAGTTTCTGGGGAACATGGGTGGGAGGGTGCTCGTGTCCTGCTTGTGAGTTCCTGGTCGACAGCTGTTTGGCCACTGTGTAAACAGAATGCTGGACTAGATGAACCCTTGGTCTGATCCAACAGGGCTCTTCTTATGATCCTATGTTCTCCTCCCTCATGCAGTCCTCGTGCACATCTCAAATCCACTCCAGAAGGCCCACTAATTCTCTGGACCACACTTTTGGTTGCAGGCGAAAAAAGAGGAACACCATACTGCCAGCGGTTCCCAATTAGATACAGCCCATGCAGGACATTTGGTAGAAATTTATTTATTTATTTATTTATTACATTTCTATACCGCTCAATAGCCGGAGCTCTCTGGGCGGTTGATAGAATTTGATATAAATGTTGATATAAATGATAGAATTTATAATATGGACAATGTGGCTGTACATGGAAAATGCAAACATGTAGATGATGGCTCTCTATAGAGATTTGCTGGTCAAAAACAAACCGATTGAAAACTATGAGTTTTGACATTCTATACTCTATGGCCTTAGCTAGACCAAAGGATTATCCCAGGCAAATGGAGGGGTCGTCCCTGCCTGCTCCGGGGATCCCCGGTGTGTCATTTGGATGCACAGGGATCATCCCGGGATGATCCCAGGATATAGGCCTGATCTACCCATGGCCTATGTTAGCTTGCAAAGCATAATCAGTAGGGGTGTGCACGGACCCCCCGCTCCGCTTCACTTGCAGATCCGCCATTTTCCGGAGCGGGTCGCTCCGCTCCGCCCCCGCTCCGCCCACTTCCGCTCCGCTCCGCTCGGAGCTCCGGATCCGGATCCGGAGCTCCGTTTTTGCCCCCCCATAGGGTTGCATTGAAAGCTAAAAAAGTAAACAACTTTTTTTCCGTTGAAGTTAGAAACCTCACGTTTGGCACCATGACACCTCATGGGCGTATACACACACACGCCAAGTTTCAAGGCAATCCCATCATCCCCTGATTTTTGGCGAATTTTTGAAAATCGGGCACCCCATTCACACCCCTTGGGATAGCTCCGTCAATTTGCATGTTAGAAACCTCAAACTCGGCACCAGGGCAGCTTATCCATGTGTCCACATGCACGCCAAGTTGCAAGCAAATCCCATCATCCCCTGATTTTTGGCGCGGCTCTACCCTCTAACGCACCACCCATAACCCTAATTCACACCCCTTTAGATAGCTCCGTCAATTTGCACGTTAGAAACCTCAAACTCAGCACCATGATAGCTTATCCACGTGTCCACATGCACGCCAAGTTTCAAGGCAATCCCATCATCCCCTGATTTTTGGGGAATTTATAAAAATCGGGCACCCCATTCACACCCCTTGGGATAGCTCCGTCAATTTGCATGTTAGAAACCTCAAACTCGGCACCATGAGAGCTTATCCATGTGTCCACATGCACGCCAAGTTGCAAGCAAATCCCATCATCCCCTGATTTTTGGCATGGCTTAACTCACCCCAAATTGTCCCATTCTACAACTACGTCAATTTGCATGTTTGAAACCCCAAAGTCAGCACCATGATAGCTTATCCACGTGTCCACATGGACGCCAAGTTTCAAGGCAATCCCATCATCCCCTGATTTTTGGGGAATTTATGAAAATCGGGCACCCCATTCACACCCCTTGGGATAGCTCCGTCAATTTGCATGTTAGAAACCTCAAACTCGGCACCATGAGAGCTTATCCATGTGTCCACATGCACGCCAAGTTGCAAGCAAATCCCATCATCCCCTGATTTTTGGCGCGGCTTAAACTTTTTAACTCACCCCAAATCAAGTCCCATTCTACAACTACGTCAATTTGCACGTTAGAAACCTATCCTTTGGTCCCATGACAGCTTACCCATGTGTCCCCATGGACACCAAGTTTCAAGGCAATCCCATCATCCCCTGATGTTAGGGGAACTTTTGAAATTTGAACACTCCAGTATGTCAGGGATTTAAAGTTGCAATTGCAGACAGCTCAATGGGGCCAGTTCCAAGGCAATCCCAACATGCCACGAGATAACCCTAAATCTTCTGGCACATTTGAAAAAGGGATTATTGAATTTGATAAAGTCTAAGTGAGCGCAGGAAGGATTTCTCCCCTTAGTCAAAGCAAGACACATACACCATCGCTGCAAGGCGGGAAGGGGAGAAGGGAGGGAAAGCAGGCAGGCAGCATGCATTGTAGTGCCGCAAGGATGGCTTGAGCACTAACGCATAGCAAACCAACCCATAAGTGGGCGCAAAGTGAGGCAAAGATGGCTGGTTCTTTCTTTCTAAGCCAGCAGTTACGCCTTGAGGGGCACAGAGGAGGACGACTGGGAGCAAGCGTGCCGGAGGGTGCTGGCCACGAACCGCAAAGCCCATCTCCCAGGCACCAGGCGGGCAGAGCAGGCGAGGAGTCAGTCCTGGCAGATGCCCCACCACAGCAGCACCCCGGGGGAGGCGGGCAGACAGGCAGGCAGGCATGGGTTGGCGGGCCCAGAAAAGCTGGTACCTTGCACAAGTAAGCCATAGATCTGTGGGGGAGTCAGTCCCAGCAGATCCAGCTACCTCACAAGGATGGCTCCCAGGCAGGCGGGCAGGCGCCTCCACTGTAGTGGCTGTGCTCAACTCGGCGGGCGCACTACAAGACGAGTTGAAGTGAGAGCTCACTTCTCAGGAAACGTAGTGGCTGTGCTACGGGAGATCGGTGGACTGCTGGAGCTTAGCTTTTTCTCTGAGGGGAAGTCCATGAGTTGAAGTGACAGCTTGCTTCTCAAAGACAGGGTTACAGCGGAAGAGGGGTGGGACGAGACCGGGGAGAGAAGCTCGACCAGTGACTACTACTAATCCCCACATCCTGGAGGACCACAGCATCCCACACAAAGTGGCTGTGGTGAAGTCAATGGCTGTCATGAGTCGAAGTGAGTGCTGACTTCTCAGGAGGAAACTTAAACTGTCCCTAGTATGCACTAAGTGGCTGTGCTATGGGAGTTCGGTGGACTGTTGGAGTACCAGCCGCAATTGGGGAAGTGAATGAGTTTCAGTGAAAGGTTGCTTCTCAAAATCAGCACACAGATCAAGGACTCCATTTGATCCCCGAGCTATCTAAAGGGTGACCCGTGGACTGCTGGAGTTTTCCTCCGGTTCCCGGTGGCTGGGATGGGTCTCGGCTTCTCAAAGCCATGGCACTGCTGCATATGCAGTGCAGCTTCTCGAAAGAGAGCTGTCCCACGGAAAAACGGTGCATTACTGGAGCTTAGCTTTTTCTCAAAGGGGAAGTCAATGAGTTGAAGTGAAAGGTTGCTTCGGAAGTCTATGGCTTTCATGAGTTTCAGTGACAGCTTGCTTCTCAAAGAGGGCGTTACAGCGGAAGAGGGGTGGGACGAGACCAGGGAGAGGAGCTCGACCAGCTGCTGCGACTAATCCTCACCCACATCCTGGAGGACCACAGCATCCGCAGTAGTGGCTGTGGTGAAGTCAATGGCTGTCATGAGTTGAAGTGAGTGCTCACTTCTCAGGAGGAAACTTAAACTGTCCCTATGCACTAAGTGGCTGTGCTATGGGCGTTCGGTGGACTGTTGGAGTACCAGCCGCAATTGGGGAAGTGAATGAGTTTCAGTGAAAGGTTGCTTCTCAAAATCAGCACACTGATCGGGTCACCCAGAGGACCACAGCCTGTACGTAGTGGCTGTGCTGAAGTCAATGACTTCCATGAGTTTAAGTGAAAGGTTGCTTCTCAAAGGCGAGGACTTGCCTGTTTCATTTTCGCAGCGAGACAGGCAGCTGCAGTAACACTCACAACCACACACACAAGGACAGCTTTTGCACAGAGGCTCATGAGTTCAAGTGACAGCTTACTTCTCAAAACCATACTTCGGGATCAGGGAGTACGTCTTCCACTCCCAGGGCACTCCAAAGGGCGACCCGTGGACTGCTGGACTTTACCTCCCTCAGTTGGGGAAGTGAATGATGAGTTTAAGTGAAAGCTTGCTTCTCAAAGACGGGTTACAGCAGAAGGGGAAGAGGAAGAGGATGAGACTGAGGAGAGAGAGGTTGCTTCGGAAGTCTATGGCTTTCATGAGTTTCAGTGACAGCTTGCTTCTCAAAGAGGGCGTTACAGCGGAAGAGGGGTGGGACGAGACCAGGGAGAGGAGCTCGACCAGCGACTGTTACTTATCCCCACATCCTGGAGGACCACAGCATCCACAGTAGTGGCTGTGGTGAAGTCAATGGCTGTCATGAGTTGAAGTGAGTGCTCACTTCTCAGGAGGAAACTTAAACTGTCCCTGTGCAGTCAGTGGTTGGGGAGAGAGGCACGGCCAGCTGTGCTTCCACTGTAGGGGCTGTGCTCAAGTGTCTGAACTTGGAGTCGAAGTGAGAGCTCAAAATTGCTCCATATGAGACTGGGGAGAGAAGCTCGACCAGCTTCTGCTACTAATCCTCACCCACATCCTGGTGGAACAAAGCATCCACCGAGAAGTGGCTGTGGTGAAGTCAATGGCTGTCATGAGTTGAAGTGGGTGCTGACTTCTCAGGAGGAAACTTAAACTGTCCCTACGCACTAAGTGGCTGTGCTATGGGCGATCGGTCGACTACTGGAGTACCACCCGCACATAGGGGAAGTCCATGAGTTGAAGTGACAGCTTGCTTCTCAAAGACAGGGTTACAGCGGAAGAGGGGTGGGACGAGACCGGGGAGAGAAGCTCGACTAGCGACTGCTACTTATCCCCACATCCTGGAGGACCACAGCATCCGCAGTAGTGGCTGTGGTGAAGTCAATGGCTGTCATGAGTTGAAGTGAGTGCTCACTTCTCAGGAAAATTAAACTGTCCGTACACACTAAGTGGCTGTGGTATGGGCGATCGGTCGACTGCTGGAGTACCTCCCACACATAGGGGAAGTCCATGAGTCGAAGTGAAAGCTCACTTCTCAGATAACTTGAATTGCGAGACTGGGGAGAGACGCTCGGCCAGCTGCTGCAACTAATCCTCCTCACCCACATCCTGGTGGAACAAAGCATCCACCGAGAAGTGGCTGTGGTGAAGTCAATGGCTGTCATGAGTCGAAGTGAGTGCTCACTTCTCAGGAGGAAACATAAACTGTCCCTGTGCAGTCAGTGGTTGGGGAGAGACGCTCGGCCAGCTGCTGCAACTAATCCTCCTCACCCACATCCTGGTGGAACAAAGCATCCACCGAGAAGTGGCTGTGGTGAAGTCAATGGCTGTCATGAGTCGAAGTGAGAGCTCACTTCTCATTAAACTTAAACTGTCCCTATGCACTAAGTGGCTGTGATATGGGCGTTCGGTGGACTGTTGGAGTACCAGCCGCAATTGGGGAAGTCCATGAGTTGAAGTGAGTGCTCACTTCTCAGGAAAATTAAACTGTCCGTACACACAAAGTGGCTGTGGTATGGGCGATCGGTGGACACCTGGAGTACCACCCGCACATAGGGGAAGTCCATGAGTTGAAGTGACAGCTTGCTTCTCAGGAGGAAACTTAAACTGTCCCTACGCACTAAGTGGCTGTGCTATGGGTGATCGGTCGACTACTGGAGTACCACCCGCACATAGGGGAAGTCCATGAGTTGAAGTGACAGCTTGCTTCTCAAAGACAGGGTTACAGCGGAAGAGGGGTGGGACGAGACCGGGGAGAGAAGCTCGACCAGCGACTGTTACTTATCCCCACATCCTGGAGGACCACAGCATCCACAGTAGTGGCTGTGGTGAAGTCAATGGCTGTCATGAGTTGAAGTGAGTGCTCACTTCTCAGGAGGAAACTTAAACTGTCCCTGTGCAGTCAGTGGTTGGGGAGAGAGGCACGGCCAGCTGTGCCTCCACCGTAGGGGCTGTGCTCAAGTGTCTGAACTTGAAGTCGAAGTGAGAGCTCAAAATTGCTCCATATGAGACTGGGGAGAGAAGCTCGACCAGCGACTGCTACTTATCCCCACATCCTGGAGGACCACAGCATCCGCAGTAGTGGCTGTGGTGAAGTCAATGGCTGTCATGAGTTGAAGTGAGTGCTCACTTCTCAGGAGGAAACTTAAACTGTCCCTATGCAGTCAGTAGTTGGGGAGAGAGGCACGGCCAGCTGCTGCAACTAATCCTCCTCACCCACATCGTGGTGGAACAAAGTATCCACCAGGAAGTGGCTGTGGTAAAGTCAACGGCTGTCATGAGTCGAAGTGAGTGCTCACTTCTCAGGAGGAAACTTAAACTGTCCCTGTGCAGTCAGTGGTTGGGGAGAGAGGCACGGCCAGCTGTGCCTCCACCGTAGGGGCTGTGCTCAAGTGTCTGAACTTGAAGTCGAAGTGAGAGCTCAAAATTGCTCCATATGAGACTGGGGAGAGAAGCTTGACCAGCGACTGCTACTTATCCCCACATCCTGGAGGACCACAGCATCCGCAGTAGTGGCTGTGGTGAAGTCAATGGCTGTCATGAGTTGAAGTGAGTGCTCACTTCTCAGGAGGAAACTTAAACTGTCCCTATGCACTAAGTGGCTGTGCTATGGGAGTTCGGTGGACTGTTGGAGTACCAGCCGCAATTGGGGAAGTGAATGAGTTTCAGTGAAAGGTTGCTTCTCAAAATCAGCACACAGATCAAGGACTCCATTTGATCCCCGAGCTATCTAAAGGGCGACCCGTGGACTGCTGGAGTGTAACCTCCCTCACCCTCAATTGGGGAAGTGAATGAGTTTCAGTGAAAGGTTGCTTCTCAAAATCAGCACACAGATCAAGGACTCCATTTGATCCCCGAGCTATCTAAAGGGCGACCCGTGGACTGCTGGAGTGTAACCTCCCTCACCCTCAATTGGGGAAGTGAATGAGTTTCAGTGAAAGGTTGCTTCTCAAAATCAGCACACTGATGGAGTCACCCAGAGGTCCACAGCCTCTATGTAGTGGCTGTGCTGAAGTCAATGACTTCCATGAGTTCAAGTGAAAGGTTGCTTCTCAAAGGCGAGGACTCGCCTGTTTGCTTCTCAAAAAACCATACTTCTGGATCAGGGAGTACGTCTTCCACTCCCAGGGCACTCCAAAGGGCGACCCGTGGACTGCTGGAGAGAGGCAGCCTGGCTAGTGGTGGTGGTGGTGCCAGGCATTGCCTTGCCCCCTGCTTGCACCTCACCTAAACGTGCAGTCAATCATGGACAAACGGTTGTAAACCGCCCAGAGAGCTTCGGCTGTGGGGCGGTATATAAATGTAATTAAATAAATAAATAAATAAATAAATAAATGGAGTCTTTTGGAACTGGGTGGAAAACTATCCGGATGAGTTGACTAAGCTGTACCGGACGCCACAGAAATGAAATGAACTCAAGTGCGGTGCTTTGCCCTCACAGTCAGTCACACACACGCACGGTGACAAACTCTGCCTAGTGCCTACAGAGAAAAAACCAGCCTGCCTGAACTGTAGTGTGCCTGCCAACCCAAGGAGGGGTGGAATTAAAGGGAGCCTGCCTGTCACTCCCACGAGGGCTTGAGGGTGGGGTATCCCAGCAGGGGGAGATTGCCCTTCAGAAAGACCAGCTGCTCCACCAAGTCCGGCTCCAAGCGAGAGCGGTGAGGGGTCACTATGTCGCCCGCCATAGAGAACACCCTCTCGCTTGGAACACTGGTGGGTGGGCAGCTGAGTCGATCCATGGCCACCCGCGCCAGGTCCGGCCAAATCTGAAAACGGGATGACCAGTAGGCCAGGGGGTCCATGGAGGAGTCCTCGATGGGCTCTGACAGGTAACGCTGCACGGTGGTTGCAGCGTCATCCTGGCTGGTGGCTGGGGAGGGTCTCTGCCCAAACACGGTGTGCAGAGCCTCTTCCCAATACCCCTCGCCTGTGCTGCTGCTGGGAGGGATGCAGGTGAGGCTGCTGCTGGTGCTGCTGGTGCTGCTGCGGGGAGGGGTGGCCTGCTCCTCTGCCTCACTCTGCCCCACCCTCTTGGCCCATGCCGCCCGCACTTCGCCCACCAGCGTTTCCACCCAGTGCTGCCTGCTATTTGGCCCACAAAGCCCATCCTTCACACGAGGGTCGCACATGGCTGCCAACATGTGGACCCTGTCGGTTTGGATGGGCTCCAGCCTCCGCGTCACGCCGTCCCTCAGCCTAGTCACCGCTTCGCGGACCTCGGGCTCGAAGCGCCTGCCGGTGACGGGATCCCTGTACTCCAGAAAGTCGCCCATCTGTTTCTGGAGATGCCTGCATACAGGGATCACCTGGCTGAGGAGGGCAGAGCTTTTGCTCAGGGTCTCGGTGGCGTTCAGGAACGGCTTGAGGACCGCCACCAGCTGGGACATGGCGTCCCACTGCTGCTTGCCCAGGTGGTGGACGCCCATGTCCCTGACCCTGAACAAGTCGTGGATGGCACGCTGTTGCTCCACCATCCGCTCCAGCATCAGGTAGGTGGAGTTCCAGCGTGTCACCACATCCTGCACTAGCCTGTGCTGCGGGAGATTCAACTCCTCCTGCTTCTCCCGCAGCAAGCGACTGCCCTTGACGCTGTGGTGGAAATGGCCTGCCACCTTTCTGCAGCTCTCCAGGAGGTTACGGATCCCGGACAGGGGACCGAGGTTGGGCTTGCTGCTGCCCATCCCAAGGCCATCCCTCACCACCAGGTTCAAGACGTGCGCGATGCAGCGGACGCCCTCGAATCCGCCGTCGCGCACCGCCTTCACCATGTTGGCTCCCCCGTCCGTGACCATGTAACCGCGGGTGACCTTCTGCCCAGCTAGCCACCCATCCACCATGCGGTTCATGGCCTCCGTAATCTCCCCTGCCGTGTGGGACTGGTCCATCACTTGCGTGTGGAGGAGGGCCCAGCAGTAGCCCTCCTTGCCAGTCCCTGTAGTGCTGGATCCTTCCTGCCCCACGGCTGCCCACCAGTGTGCCGTCAGGGACAGGTAAGCGTGCACTCCGCCCTCGCTGGACCAAATGTCCGAGGTGAAGTGCACCATCCGTGCCTCTGCCTGGCACAGACGACCCAGCACTAACTCCCTGCAGGAACGGTACAGGGAAGGCACCACCCGCCTGCTCAGGGTGGTGTGACACGGCAGCTTATAGTATGGCACCACAAGCGCCATCAGCCTCTTGAAGCCTGCGTTGTCGACGAGGCTGAATGGCTGGTCGTCCAACGCCACCATCTCACCGATTGACGTGGTGATCTGGGAGGGCGTTGGAAAACGCCATCTTGTGGTTCCATACTTCCCCCACCCCATTTCCGGCAGGGTTGCCTGCCTAACCCTTGTGGGGATGGGAGATGGAGAGCTGAGACTGGAAGTGCCAGCAGCAGCAGCAGCAGCAGCAGCAGCAGCCGCCGCCTTCGGCTTTCCCCTGGAACCAGTCGCCTTGCCCGCCTCTTTCCCCAGCAAGACCGACTGGTGCTGCCTCTTAAGATGCATCTTCATGCTGCTGGTTCCATAATGCCCTGTCGATGAACCCCTGCTTAGGCTGAGTTTGCAGTGGCGACAGACAGCAAAGCGGGGATCCGCTCCCAACTCAAAGTGGTCCCACACGATGCTTGTCTTTCGTTTCCGTGGTGACACCACCAATTGCCCGCCTGAGCTCTCTGGTGTTGCCACAGAAACAGGGGTGTGGGATGAGACTGGGGAGAGAGCCTCGGCCTGCTGCTCCTCCTCCTCAGCCCCCACATCCTGGAGGCCCACCGCCTCCTCCTCCTCCTCCCCCCCCTCCACTGTGCTGAGGACCTCGTCTAGGTCCATCATCGGGCTCGTGGGCTGAAAGGAGAATGAAGGAGTTGGGGATACTCCTCCTCCTCTAATGGCACTGCTGCCACGTGCCTCTTGCAAACGGGCACTTTTCCCATTCCCACCCTCAAAAAGAGAACGCCGGGCACAAGTTGCAGAAGAGAGTGGCTCTGCCTGCTGCTTGTCCTGCTTCTGTTTTGGAGCAGTCAGCCAAGGAGTTGCCCGTTTGAGTTTCACAGGAGGAGAGGAAGCCTGCTTACTGCTGGCAGACTGAGCCTTGCTGCTTTCAGCACGCCTGCTTCCTCTTTTCATGATGACTAACAAAATATTAATACTACTAATACTATGTATAAGGTACTACTAAGAATATGTATAAGAAGATATAATATGTTTAAATGTAGGGAAATGGGACAAGAACAATAAAATATACTACTACTAATATGTATGAGAATATACTAATATATATATATATATCTACTACTAAGAATATCTACAAGAATATAATAATATGTTTAAGAATATTACTAATAAATGTAGGGAAATGGGACAAGAAATGGGACAACCACTACTATAACAAGAACAAAATATGAATACTACTACTACTAATATGTATGAGAATGTATACTAATAGACTACTAAGACTATGTCAAAGAATATAATATAATATGTTTAAGAATAGGGAAATGGTGTGCGTATGCTTTCCCCAAAATGCTCAATCTGTGGCTGCCTGTTGAACTTGACAAAAGCAGCCCACTCCGTCGAAGTTACACAGAGAAGAAAAAGAGAATCCAATTTTTTTGGTATATTTGGTATATAGAAGATAGAAGGAAACACAATCAGGATTTAAGAGAGGGGAGGGGGGAAAAGAACCAACCACTACTATAAGAAGAACAAAATATGAATACTACTACTAATATGTATGAGAATGTATACTAATAGACTACTAAGACTATGTCAAAGAATATAATAATAATATGTTTAAGAATAGGGAAATGGTGTGCGTATGCTTTCCCCAAAATGCTCAATCTGTGGCTGCCTGTTGAACTTGACAAAAGCAGCCCACTCCGTCGAAGTTACACAGAGAAGAAAAAGAGAATCCAATTTTTTTGGTATATTTGGTATATAGAAGATAGAAGGAAACACAATCAGGATTTAAGAGAGGGGAGGGGGGAAAAGAACCAACCACTACTATAAGAAGAACAAAATATGAATACTACTACTAATATGTATGAGAATGTATACTAATAGACTACTAAGACTATGTCAAAGAATATAATAATAATATGTTTAAGAATAGGGAAATGGTGTGCGTATGCTTTCCCCAAAATGCTCAATCTGTGGCTGCCTGTTGAACTTGACAAAAGCAGCCCACTCCGTCGAAGTTACACAGAGAAGAAAAAGAGAATCCAATTTTTTTGGTATATTTGGTATATAGAAGATAGAAGGAAACACAATCAGGATTTAAGAGAGGGGAGGGGGGAAAAGAACCAACCACTACTATAAGAAGAACAAAATATGAATACTAATATAATATGTATGAGAATATATACTAATGGACTATGTGAAAGAATATAATAAAATATGTTTAAGAATATAAATGTAGGGAAATGGGACAAAAAGTGTGTGTATGCTTTCAAAAGAAAGCTTTCACAAAAGCAGAACAGTCAGGCTTTAATACAGGGAAGGGGGGGGGCAACCAACCCAACCACACACTCCAAAATTCAAAAATAAAGTTTATATTAAATCAAAGTAAGGGGAAAACACAGGGCAAACTAAGCTACAAGTCAGAAAGAAGCAAACAAACACACACACGCGCCAAACTAAACCTATCCTAATCTATCTCCAAAGTCCAAAGCAGGAGCACTAACTAACTAAGTGTTCCCTCCACGAACGCCAACCCACAAAGAGACACAAAACAGAAAGTTCTCAGGGTGGGTCTGCCTTAGTCCCCCCTCCAACGCTGGGATTGGAGGAGGATGCTTTCTGAGGAGATCAATTCTCATCAGGATTGGGAGTTGAATGTGCCTGTCATCGCTTCCAAAAAAATAAAAAAATAAATAAAAAAAACCCAAACCCCGATTTTTAAAAAAATATTGCACGTGAACCACAGCACGCAGAAAGTTGAGAGTGGTCTCAAAATGACCCCCATCCACGACTCTCTGTGCACAAGAATTTTCAGAACGATAGCTTAAACCCCCCCCCCCAGTTATCCCCGATTCTTTCCCTCAATGCAATCCTATGGGCGAAAAGCCGAAACGCAGTTTGAGCCGCGCGGTTGACCCGATTTTTAAAAAAATATTGCACGTGAACCACAGCACGCAGAGAGGTGAGAGTGGTCTCAAAATGACCCCCATCCACGACTCTCTGTGCACAAGAATTTCCAGAACGATAGCTTCAAAAACAACGTAGTTATGCGCGATTATTTGCCGCAATGCAATCCTATGGCGAAATGTTTTCAAGATGGCGACCGGAGCGCTCCGACTGAACTCGGAGCTCCGAAAAATGGTCGCTTCTCTTCGCCTTGCTTCTAGGGGGTCCGCGGTCCGCTCCTACTCCGCCTCTGGGTAAGGCGGAGCAGGCCAATCCGCTACTGCTTCTACGCTCCTAATCGGAGCGGAGCACATCCCTAATAATCAGCACATATATACTAATAATACTAGGTTCCCCCCTTCCACACTTTCAGGGTTATTTTCTTTTAAAAGAGCTGAAATAAAAATCTCCTAATCATTTGAAGAATCTTCAGAGTGTTTCTTGACAGACATGTAATGGCTTTTAAACTATCTTTTCTATTAACTGTCATTTTTACTTAAGAGCTGCCCGCAGATAGGATCGCAGCACCGCATATTCTATTTATTTAAATTATTTTCCAACACACAGTCCAGAACATCTGAGCAAATGGAAATAAATGAAGATGCTACGGAATGCAAGGATATGTTGCTCACACCTTATTTATCTCCTCGGATTCATCTTCTTGTGGGCCAAGACAGAGGTGTGATACCAAAAAAAAAAAAAAAAAAAAATCGAAGGAGAGAGAAAGAGAGAGAGATGCTTCATAAGCAAAACAAATAACTTCATTAACACCCCCCCACCCCACCCCGTGACAGATACAGAGAATAAAGATGAGGATCTGAAATAATGAAGGAAGTGTGTGTGTGTGTGTGTGTGTGTGTGTATCCTTGAATTGCACATTCTGATTTCTATTATATGTGCTACTTCCAGTATCTGAGGCAATAAGCTAGTGTGCACCAGTTGCTGGGGAACATGGGTGGGAGGGTGCTGTTGCACCATGTCCTGCTTTGGTCCCTGGTCGACAGCTGGCTGGCCTCTGTGTGAACAGAGTATTGGGCCATACCTAGACCTAAGGTTTATCCCAGGATCGTTCTGGGGTCAAACCTGTTCATTTAAGGGCCTTGCTAGACCTACCAGTTAATGCGAGGCCACACTGCAGCTAGTGCGGTCCGTCGCCCTTTTCTACACGTAAGATGCGATGGGGAAAGGAAAGCCCCATTGTGTCCTGCGTTTCAAAAAAACCTTAAAGAGCCATGTGCGCAGGAGCGCACCAATGAAAAGGTAAGTCCTTGTTTTTTTAAAAAGGGTTCCCCGCTCCCCCTGCCCCGATTTCCCCCCACAATGTATGATGCCCCCCGCTCGCCCCCTCGCTCGCCCATCCGTCAGCTCACTCTCCCACTCACCCCCTCGCCGCTTGCTTGCTCACCCGTCCACCCCCGCTTGTCATGTCCACCCCCGCTCGCCATGTCCACCCCCCGCTTACCATGTCCACCCCCCCGCTCACCATGTCCACCCCCCGCTCGCCATGTCCACCCCCGCTCGCCATGTCCACCCCCCGCTCACCTGTCCACCCCTCCGCTCGCCATGTCCACCCCCCGCTTGCCATGTCCACCCCCCGCTCGCCATGTTCACCCCCGCTCGCCATGTCCACCCCCCCGCTCGCCATGTCCACCCCTCCGCTCACCTGTCCACCCCGCTCGCCATGTCCACCCCCCCCGTTCGCCATGTCCACCCCCCGCTCGCCATGTCCACCCCCGCTCGCCATGTCCACCCCCCCGCTCGCCATGTCCACCCCCGCTCGCCATGTCCACCCCTCCGCTCACCTGTCCACCCCCGCTCGCCATGTCCACCCCCGCTCGCCATGTCCACCCCCGCTCACCATGTCCACCCCCCGCTCACCATGTCCACCCCCCGCTCGCCATGTCCACCCCTGCTCGCCATGTCCACCCCCCGCTCGCCATGTCCACCCCTCCGCTCACCTGTCCACCCCCGCTCGCCATGTCCACCCCCCGCTCGCCATGTCAACCCCCCGCTCGCCATGTCCACCCCTCCGCTCACCTGTCCACCCCCGCTCACCATGTCCACCCCCCGCTCACCATGTCCACCCCCGCTCACCATGTCCACCCCCGCTCACCATGTCCACCCCCGCTCGCCATGTCCACCCCCCCGCTCGCCATGTCCATCCCCCGCTCGCCATGTCCACCCCCCGCTCGGCCTGACCCCGGGATCGCCTGTGCATCATCTGCACGCACATCAGGGAGCCCGGGCCTCGCACTGGGCTAAGTCCTCGTCTAGCAACGTCCTCAGTGCCACACAGAGCATCCAGCGCTCAGGCAGGGATGAATCCGGGATGATCCTGGGATAACCCTTAGGTCTAGCTACGGCCTTGGACTAGATGGACCCTTTGTCTGATGCAGCATGACACTTCTTATGTCCTTACATATATATTAAATATTCTGGTACATTTCACAGAAGTTTACAGGTTTCTGACCTTTGAAATTCCATAAAATTCTTGAAAAAGACAAGCCAAATACTTCAGGCACAATACTCAGGGATGGGAAGTGGTGCCCTGTGCTGGAGCTGAGTTGAATTTTTCCACTGAATAATGTGTCTTGCTTTCTTGGTATTAAGATGTGAGCAATTCAGGGCTGCATGAGGTGAACAGAACACCAACGGTAAGTTTGCTGATTCTTCAGCTGGGGAAGGCATGCCTCAGAGTGAGCCCTAGGCAACCCCAAATTTTAACAAGGTGCAAACATATTACAAACAAACAAACAAACAAACAAACAAACAGATAAACTGGTGAACAGGGACCACAACACTCCAAAAGGAGCAGTACAGGTGATGCGGAGGACTCACAGAAGGGTCACAATGGGCCCATTCAGAAGACACCTTAAACCATGGCTTTAACCATGGTGAATAAAGCTTTTTGCTTTATTCTCCATGGTTAGCCATGGTTTAAGGTGTCCTCTGAACACAGCCCGGCTTTCTGGCTTAACCACTGTGGTTAAAGCCATGGTTTAAGGTGTCTTCTGAACAGGGCCTCTGAATCCCAAAGACAAAATGTCCTTCTTGTAGGGGCTGCAAAATAGTTTAAACTCAGGAAACAGAAACTTAGGCCAGATCTTTCTTTTACCAGTAAGAGGGGAGTGGACGTGCCCAGTGGGAGGGGGAATACTTGCTCCAATTTTGACTGTCCCTGTCTAGGGACCAGTCTTTAAGAAGCAAACTTTCACTTCAACTCATGATAGGCATTCTCTCCACGGGTTAACCTTTGGAGGGCTCTGATGGCCCTCCAAGGACAGGAGAGTGCACTGGGCATGTCCACATGCCCTAGGGGACCTCATATCCTTGCACCACATCTATTCAGTTGTTCCCCAAGGTTATGGTGGGTAGCAGTGCTGTGTTTCCTATCTGTTTATTTGCTTAGTATATGATTTCAGGTTGTGTTTGTGCATTTGGTGGAGCTACTGTTTTAAAAACACTGGGAAAACTCCATTCAGAGTAGAACGAGAAGTTTCCCAGAATCCCAAGTTACCCATTTTGCCTATCCCCTCCTCCAACTTTGGGATCATGTGATCATGACCGGGAGTTGACTCTGCCCCTCAGCCCTTCGAAAAGGTACCTTTTCCCACTGTTTTTTACCTGATTTTTCAAAAAATTCTAGCAAGCGAACCACAGCACGCAGAGAGCTGAGAGTAGGATCAAAATGACCCCCAGCCATGACTCTCTAAGCACCAGAAGTTTCAGAAAGATAGCTTAAAAAACAACACAGTTATCCCACATTCTTTTCCTCAATGCAATCCTATGGGCGAAATCTTTCAAAATGGCAATTGGATCGCGCCGCGAAAAGAGAAGCACTCCGTGTATGGGCGCTGTGCTTCTATGGGTCCCCAGTCCGCTTCTACTCCGCCTCTGGGCAAGGCGGAGCAGGCCAATTCGCTTCTGATTCTCTGATTCTAATCGGAGTGGAGCACATCCCTACCATCTAGTCCAGCACTCTGTTCACACAGTGGCCAACCAGTTGTTGACCAGCTGCACCATGTCCAACAAAGCAGGGCATGGTGCAACAGCACCCTCCCACACATGTCCCCCAGCAACTGATGCACAAAAGCTTACTGCCTCGGATACTGGAGGTAGCATACAGCCATCAGGGCTAGTAGCCATTGATAGCCTTCTCTTCCAGGAATTTATCCAACCCCCTTTTAAATCCATCCAAATTGGTGGCTGTGGTGTTACACCCCACAAGTCAGTTCCCAAATGTATGTCTGCAGTTTGTAAGTCTGTGGTGAGTTTAGAATGTTGGCCTGAGTGGGCAGAGTTAGAATGTCTGGGGAGGGGGAGGAGTGATATATAAGGGAAGGACTGAGGGGACTGAAGAGACTTTTTAGGTACTCTTAGAGCAGCCTTCCTCAACCTGGGGTGCTCCAGATGTGTTGGACTGCATCTCCCAGAATGCCCCAGCCAGCTGGCTGGGGCATTCTGGGAGTTGTAGTCCAACACATCTGGAGCGCCCCAGGTTGAGGAAGGCTGTCTTAGAGTCTTTAGTGCTCTCTGTGTTTAGAGTACTTAAGTTCTGGGAAATTTGGGGTTCAGGGTAGAGAGTGGTGTCTTTGGAGTGTGGTGTGCACGTAGTTGACGTATATTAATCAATACAGATAATAAAGCTCAAGAGTGATTGTGTGAGAAAAAGGAAAGCGCGTATGTGAATGAGTAGAAGGATTGGATGAAAGGTTTCAAAAAGGTTTTTAAATGTTTCATTTGAAACAAAGCTTGTGAACTTTTAAAAATAAATTTTAATTATTTTGTTTTTAACTACCACAAAAGTCCCACGTGTCTGTTTGGCATTTATCATCTGAAGTTTACACATTTAGCACCCACTCTGACAATCATTCACCTCAGCACATATAACTCACAGTGTTTTATTTTATATATTGAAATCCTTCTCCATTTAAACCCCTTTCTCCACATAGTTTGGAGGAAGGTGGTTTTTGTCCCTTGTCTCAGGCGTATCAAGCGGTGGTGCTTGGCTTGAGCAGGGAGTAGCTGCGGCCAGGCTTGGTGTTCAGAGCCTGTGTCATGGCAGTGGCCACCATCACATCTTGTAGCAGTGAATGCCATAGTTTAGCTATGCACTTGGTGAAGAAGTCGTTCCTTTTATCAGTCTTGAATCTCCCACCAATCAGCTTCTTGGGATGGCTGCAAGTTCTAGTATTTTGAGATAGGGAGAAAAATGTCTCCCTATGCACATTCTCCATACCATAGGGTGACCATATTTGGGAAACCAAAAAAGAGGACACCTAGTGTGTGTGTGGGGGGAAGCAGCTTTCTGAGTCCTGCAGAAAGTACGTTATTCCCCTGCCACCTTAAAGAACCCGATTGGAGTGGAGGAGGGGAAAGGATTTCATTCTGCACCACCACCATCCACTCCAATTGAGGCCTTTTCTATAATGTCCAGGAATGACCCACTTTCCCCTTTAAGACCTCAGTTGGAGCTCGGGGTGGGGGAATGATGTGCCTCAAGGAAGCATGTCACTCCCTCCTGCCATGCTAATGGCAGCCTTAAAGAGGAAGGTGTGTCATTCCAGGACATTATTGAAAATTATAGAAAATCCCCCCTGACACCATGGAAAGAACAAAAACCAGGACAAATCAGGGGAAATCCTGAAAGTTGGTCACCCTACCATACCATGCATAATTTTGTACACCTTTCTCATCTCTCCCCTTAGCTTCCTTAATATTGATGTTATTGTTTTATTGAATAATACTTTGATTTAGGGCAGGCCAAAAAGTTTTCGAATCAATACACAAGATCTCGATGGAATAGGGGTATCCCCTTCCCATGACATCCAGAGTGTACAGGAAGGAGTATCTAGGAGCTGTGAGTAAAACATTGGGAAAGAAAGAAATTAAATGTAGGCCGTACTGGGGGGCGGTAAAGAACAGTGGCACTAATTCTCTGTAGAATAGCCCTTGTTGTGTCTGCTATAGCAGGTGAGGCTGAAAAATAGACAGGGGTTCCTTTAAGCTAATCATTCCACACAAAACCCAGCTTTTGTAAAACAGTGATTAGTTTAGAACAACCTGCCCTGTTGGCAGTGATGTCTGTTTCCATGGTAACAAGAGCCACAGCTGGCAGCCTAGTTATCAGTAAAAAAAGAAGAAGAAGAAAAGCCTCTAATAAATTTCAGAAGCAGAGTTCTGGAAATTACTTTTCTTTGCCTTCCCCTTTCCTTCTCTTTCTCCTTTGCTTTCTTCTGTTTTTGCAGCTGTTACTGTTTCCAGGCGCTTATGAATGATCCAAAGGTCCCTTAAGTCCATAAGAGGGTGAGATTTGTCTGCTCAAAAGCGTTCTTCCCCCAGAATCTTTTGATGGATCTTATTTATCACAATGGCTTAGAAAAGCTCTTTGAGGAGAGACAGAGGCCTTAGCTACACTTTGGCCATAGCTAGACCTAAGGTTTAACCCAGGATCATCCCGGGTTTGTCCCTGCCTGAGCGCTGGATGCTCTGTGTGGCACTTAGATGAACAGGTTTGACCCCAGGACAGTCCTGGGATAAACCTTAGGTCTAGATATGGCCCTAAAGATTATCCCAGGCAAATGAAGGGGTCATCCCTGCCTGCTCCCAGGATCCCCTGTGTGTCATTTGGATGCACAGGGATGATACCAGGATATAGGCCTAGTCTAGCCATAACCTGAGATCTGCTTTTCAGTGAAGTAGTTGACCTCTGTCTGGGTTGTGCCACTCAAGACCACAGTTATGGAGGATTCACACAATGAATGCTCCCCTTAACAAAACAAATAAATAAAACCCCTGCATATAGAAAACTATCATGTCAGACAAAGGGTTCTAGTCTAGATTTCTCCCTGGCATGCTACTTTTCTATGTGGAGGGATTTATCTTTTTTAATTTTTATGCAGGAGAGTTAATCATATAATCCTTGCCTGGAATCTGAAGTGGAACAGAACAAACATAATTTCTCCTTGTCTATTTCTTTTCTGGTTCATGGGCATATTTGGATATATAGTGTTGTGAATATGACCACAAAATGGCTGCTGTTGGCATAAGGCCAGTCACAAATCTTGCAAATTTATTTATTTATTTACAATATTCATATATTGCTCCCCATTCAAAATTTCGGAGTGGTGTACAAGATAAAATACAATAAAAACAGAATAAAACACCTTACACTAGATTTTTAAAAGAAGCAAATTGAAAAGTGAACTGTGAACCAAGGCTGGTTGTTAAGGAAAGGCTTCCTGGAACAATTGCATTTTTAGGAGGTGCCGAAAGGAATACAAAGTTGGCGCCTGCTTGACCTCCAGAGGCAGGGAATGCCATAGGACGGGGGCCACCACACTGAAGACTCTTCCCCTGGTGGACTCCAATCAGAGGATGGGTCTGTGTGGAACCACCAGGAGCAGGCCCTCGGATGACCTCAGTGACCGGGCTGGTTGGTAGTGGAGAAGGCGCTCTCTCAGGTATCCTGGTCCCAAGTTGTTTAGGGCTTTGTACAAAGAACTTAACTCTCAATGTGTGTTCTCTTTGTGACTGTGTTTTCTCACAATGAGTAAGAACATGCACACACACACACACACACACACACACACCACAGAGATTTTATTTATTTATTTATTTATTTATTTATTACATTTTTATACCGCCCAATAGCTGAAGCTCTCTGGGCGGTTCACAAAAATTAAAACCATAATAAAACAACCAACAGGTTAAAAACACAAATACAAAATACAGTATAAAAAGCACAACCAGGATAAAACCACGCAGCAAAATTGATATAAGATTAAAATGCAGAGTTAGAACAGTAAAATTTAAATTTAAATTAAGATTAAGGGTTAAAGTTCTGAGAGAATAAAAAGGTCTTCAGCTGGCGATGAAAAGAGTACAGTGTAGGCACCAGGCGGACCTCTGGGGAGCTCATTCCACAGCCGGGGTAATGGCTAAGTATTAGAGCTTTCCCTCACCTTCTTTCCTCACTCCCTCTTTTCCACATTTCCCTTCCCTCCCCCTTTATTCTCCCCTTTCCCATTTTGGAAGGGGCTGTTTTACGGCCAAGGCCTTGCGTGGTGGTTTTAGTGATTGCACTCGGGTTGCTTTGGTCCCAAAATGATTGTGTCTGTGTTTTGTTCCCTTGAGCATCTGGCTCATCCCGGTTGTGGAGTTTGGGATGTTTGGTCCAGGAGCCTACCTTGCAGGGTTGTCAGGTGGACCCTGACTTCCTTTACAGCGATATCCTGGGGAAAGAAAGGGAGGGATCATCCCTCCCTGCTCCCAGGATCCCCTGTACATCATGTGGACGCACAGGGATGATCCTGGGACGACTCTTGAGATATCACCTGATGTAGACCCTGGTCTACACCACAGATAGAGCTGGTTGCTAGGCACTGTTTATTCAATTTTCAAGGACTCAAAGAAGTGCCCACAAATCTACCAAAAACGTCGTTTCATTCACGAAGCACTTAATAAAATAACCAGAGAGATTATCCCCTCTTTAACGTGCCATTGTAATTCATTTTAGAGCTATAATGTTCTCCAGTTCAGACATTAAAAGAACAATAAAATCGCTTAAAGGGTATTTTCTCACGTTAATAAGTGGAGCCCAATCCACTAAACTTCTGCAGAACCGCTTGGAATGTTAATAAATGAAAGTGACAGCGCTTGGTCTATTAATTTCTAGCTTACCATTGAAATTCAGGCACTTGACCAATTTTATCCAACCCTCTCCCTTATTTTTTGGAAACATTGTATACCTTGTTCTTTGCAAAAATGTAACGCGGTGTGGCTAGCTCCCTGTTCAGAGCAAACATGATTAGTTAAAGATAGTATAAACTAATTTAATACCAGTGGCCAGCAGACTTTGAGATCCAGAGGGAAGATGGAGTATATCAAGGTTAGGGTTCACCCTTTTCCCAGTTCTTTCTGGCTTGTATCTTTGCACCATTGGAGGAATAATCTACAAACCATGGGACAATACCAATGGCTCCTCTCCAGCACCAGAGCAAACAGCCAAGCCTGAGTGACCACCAGGCAGATCCGTTAATCCAGTAAAGGTGAATGTGAGTTGGGTGGCAAATGAAGAAAACAAGAAAGTGAGGCAGGTGGCTATCAGGAGGAGGGCCTTCTCTGCTGTGGCACCCTGACTGTGGAATGAGCTCCCTAGAGAGGTTTGCCTGGCACCTACGTTATACTCTTTTCGATGCCTGGTGAATACCTTTTTTTATTTCCCCAGTATTTTAACAGTTGATCATCTTAGTTTTTTTTAACTTCGCTGTTTTAAATCTGTATTTTAAATTTGTATTATTCTCTGCATTGCTGCTCGGTTTTACCCTGGTTGTGCTTTTACATTGTACTTACATGGTATAAAACAAACTTTGAATTGTCTTTGTGGTTTTAATTTTTGTGAAACACCCAGGCCATAGCTAGACCTAAGGTTTATCCCAGGATCGTCCCAGGTTCGTCGCTGCCTGAGCACTAGATGCCCTGTGTGGCACTTAGGCTGTAGCTAGACCTAAGGTTTATCCCAGAATTGTCCTGGGGTCAAACCTGTTCATCTAAGTGCCACACAGGGCATCCAGCACTCAGGCAGGGATGAACCCGGGATGATCCTGGGATAAACCTTAGGTCTAGCTACGGCCCCAGAGCTATTGGGCAGTATAGAAATGCAATAAATAAATAAGATAGTGGAAAAGTCCAGGGCTATATCTGAGCCTCTATATCTGCCAGTTTGCTTCCAAATCAGGCTCAACGTATTCTTATTGACATATAAAGCCCTAAGGAATTTAGGGCTACGGATGCATGGGGCATTCATTTCAGCTTGTTTTTGATAAGGATGTTTCTAGTGCACACTTTCTGGACCAGATGTTGAGAGACAAACAACATGTCCTATTTCCAGAGGTATTCCTGGCAGCTGTTGGGAAGGGGCCACAGCTCAGTGGTAGGGCATGGTAGGGGAAGAAACACATGTGTCCGAAACCTTGGAGAGCCACTGCCAGTCAGTGTCGACATTACCAGTCAAACATACATGTCCAATGGTCTGAAACAGTATAAGGCTACTTCCTACATTCCTAAACAGAAGACTGAGCTGGATTGATAGTTCAGTGGTAGAGCATATATTTTGCACACAGGCGATCCCAGGTTTGATCTTCACCACCTCCCCCCCCCCACCCTGCAACAAGATCAGGTAGGAGGTGAAACCTGGGTGTACTGCTGCCAGTCAGTGTTGACAATACTTGGCTAAGTGGATGAATAATCTTACCTGGTATTAGGCAGATTCCTATGACCTTGGTCCAATCCAGAAAGTCAGTTCTTTTACGTCGACCACCATATACATCTATAACAAGTGGCTAGGTCTTAACAGAAATAATGAAATGCCCCCTGACCCCTTAAAGTTTTATTATCCTTGTGCCTCAACGTGACTAACACAGCCAATTAAAAATAATTGGGAGTAGTTGTCTACCAGTGACCACTGGACTGTAATAATATGCGATCTTGTCTTCCTTGCCTTCTAAAAGCAATAAGTTGCACATTAAAATAGACCACTGCAATTTTAAGTTGCAACAGTTATACCGAGATTTGATAGTGGTATACAGTTTATGTCAATGCGAAGGAATCTTTGAAGAGCTACTTTAATTGCCTTGAGTTATAATTACTAGCATCCAATCCTTTTTCCTTCGGTTACTAATGGAATGGGTGAACAGCAGGCACAACTTGTTTATACCCCATCAGTAACGAAAGCTTAAGCGCCTGCTGCTTTAGGGGTGGGTTGATGATGGTTAAAATTATTGGCACTACACACATGTTTATTATTATTAGTGTAATACAGTGTACTTCAATATGAAGCCCATTATAATGAAGATGATATATAGCATAGATGCTATAAGAGGATCCACGCTTCATGCCTATCTTTCTTTATTAGGCATGCCAAGGAAATGTGGTTTTCCACTCCTAGTGTAAAAGTTGCCTATTCATCATGACAGATATGGGGATGTGTGAATCAGCAAAACCAGAGCATGCTAAGGTTCTTTACTCTCCACCTTGAAGTTCATTTTGGGTGGCCGTGGCCACAAAAATGGATCTGGTCACTCTGTATTTCCCAACTCTTCATACAGTGTACAAAGAAATACTTCCTGAACCTCCCACCATTCAGCTTCATTGGATGATCCCAGGTTCTATTATTATGAAAGAGGGAGATCCACTGTCTCCGCACCAGGTATAAAGTTATAAGAATGTGGGCTTGTCTACACCTAAGGGTGTAGAGGGAGGGAGGGGTGAGGATTGTGAACTTACCTGCTTCCGCTTTCCCCAGCATCCAAATGGCAGTGCAATATCCTGGAAGTAAGGAGGGACATTGCAGATGATTCACCTTTAACGGAGGTGAATCAGGCCGATCCGATGCTGCTTCTACGATCCGAAGCGAAGCGGAGCACAGCCCTAACAGGAACGATCCAGGGACGATCCTGGGGAAAAAGGCAGGTGTAGAAATGTCCTTGGATACACAGGGATGATCTAGGGACAACCCTGGGGAAAAGGCATGGTATAGACATGCCCTAAATAATGTATTCCCTTATTTGTCTTTTTTTCTAAACAAAAAAGTTTGAAACCTTTCCTCATAGGGGAGTTGCTCCAGCCTCCTGATGATTTTGCTTGCCCTATTCTGCACCTTTTCTAATTCTATAATTCTCTTTTTGAAATATGGTAACCAGGACGGTGCATGGTATTCCAAGAGGGTTCACACCATAGATTTGTATCAAGGCTTTCTGGTATTGGCAGCTGAATTTTCAATCCCTTTCCTGATGATTCTTAACATGAAAATCACCATTTTCACACAGCTGCCACATACTAGGTTTCTCTCTTCATCAAGCTGTCCACTGTGACAGAAACATCTCTTTTCCTATTCAGCCATTGGCAGACTGGACCCCATCTGTGGAGTTAGGATTTTTTGCCCCAATTTGCATCATTTTACATTTACTTAAACTGAATTGCATTTGCCATTTATCATTTTGGAGCTCTTGGTATGTATAATTAATGTTCAGTTCACCCAACTGAAGTGTTGGGCAAACAAGCAATGTTCAAGATTGCTAGGAGTCTCCAAACATCTTTTGACCACCCGCCCATGATTTATTCCTAATTATGTTTACAATCACTGGTTGCTCTGCACAATCTGGAAAAAATGTGCAAATCAAGCAGTGATCAGATGTGAAATTATCACAAGTTTCCCCAAATTTGCAGATTTCCAAATTTGTAGGACTTGCCATCATAGACTACAGTGGGGCTGATTCAGTCTGCAGGGGAAATTTGTTCAAATTAAGATATTTGAGCAAAATCAATCTGGGAAGTTGCATATATAGAACCCAAGCATGTCTGGCAATTTGCAGACATTTTTGGTGCTTGTACTTCAATCATGTTCTGGGTTTCAAACAGGACATGCTCACTTATTTTGTGAGCAAAAATAAAAATTCTCATACATCCCTGGACAATTGTGTTTATGGAGTACACAGCATAGGTTCAGATCTGCACTGTAGTGAGCCTGTTCAGACAACATGCTAAGCCATGGTTAGTCCGCTAACCCTTTTTCTAGAAATTGGTTAGTGAGCATGTTTAAACAGTGGTTATGTAGCCACCATGGTTAATGACATGGTAAGCCATAATGAATCTGTTCAGAAGACATGCTAAGCCACAGTGGGTAAGCACTGCAAGCTAAACATTATGGCTTAGCGTGTCTTGTGAATTTATTTATTTATTTATTACATTTTTAGACAGCCCAATAGCCGAAGCTCTCTGGGCGGTTCACAAAAATTCAAACCATAATAAAACAACCAACAGGTTAAAAACACAAATACAAAATACAGTATCAAAAGCACAACCAGGATAAAACCATGCAGCAAAAATTGATATAGGATTAAAATATAGAGTTAGAACAGTAAAATTTAAATTTAAGCTAAAATTAAGGGTTAAAATACTGAGAGAATAAAAAGGTCTTCAGCTGGTAATGAAAGGAGTACAGTGTAGGCACCAGGTGGACCTCTCTGGGGAGCTCATTCCACAGCTGGGGTGCCACAGCGGAGAATGCTCTCCTCCTAGTAGCCACCTGCCTCAATTCCTTTGGCAGGGGCTCACGGAGAAGGGCCCCTGTAGATGATCTTAAGGTCCAGGTAGGTACATATGGGAGGAGGCGTTCCTTCAGATAACCTGGCCCCAAACCATTTAGGGCTTTAAATGTCAATACCAGCACTTTGAATCGGGCCCGGACCTGGACTGGCAGCCAATGAAGCTGGAAAAGGACTGGCGTAATGTGATCTCGCCGGCCAGTCTCTGTTAGTAAACGGGCTGCCCTATTTTGTACCAGCTGAAGCTTCCGGACCGTTTTCAAAGGCAGCCCCACGTATAACGCATTGCAGTAATCCAAGCGAGAGGTTATCAGAGGGCCAATGCACAGAGGTGTCGTGGGGACCCAAATGAGACTGCGAGTCTAATGGACTCCCATGCATCCACCCTCCAGACCCAGTTGGATGCTCACAGCACATTCGCAGGCCTGCGCTCTGAGCACCTGTGAGGCTCTATGATGCTCAATAGCCGTCCGTCATCATCTGGAGCCATGGAGGCTCCAGAAATTGAGCATTTCCCCACTAGTGTAAATGGGGCCATTTATGCAACAGGGGGAACTATGTAATTTCCAGAGTGAGGACTGCCAAGCGCTCATCAGGACTCACCAAGCTTCAGGCGTGGACGGTGGTGCGAGGGGGTGAGCGTGTGACAAATCAGACGCAGGTGAGTTTGCCCATCCCTACGAATGCATTATAACTGCATCAATAAAATTAAGCTGCCCCTTTTCCCTTTTATGGAAACACCATCCGTTCAACCCAGGCATAACTTGAAACTGACCAGTATCAGTGCTTACATAATACCTCCATTTTTAATGGGGAGCATGATATGAATTTGGCCCTGTTTGGGGTAAATTACACACATGTGGACAGCATTGCTTCAGATTTGCATTGTGGAAAAACAACAACTTGCGGATGAATGACTCACACATGTGTAGCCGAAGCGAAGGAAGGAAGATATATCCATGAAAATTATGGGACAGAGCTTGAGCATCCCTCATATTGTTGTTGAAAAGTTCAAGGAAGGAGATATTCATCCAGCTACATCAGTTCTCTTATGGTGGCTGATTTATCCTGGAGTTGATTAATTCTGAGGAGCTCTGCTTTGATCTAGCTGTTCAGCATACGACGGTCTCTCATATACTGACTTCAAGTCTAATTGTTAAGGGCAAGCATGTAATTGCTAATTATTGTGCAAATTGTTAAAAACAAACCATCACCCACAACTATGAAGTCAAACTGTGGCAATAGTGATCTTCTCAATGAACTTGAGTGGCTGACCATCTAAATACATTTCTCAGACCACAGCTAGACCTAAGGTTTATCCTGGGATCATCCAGGGGTCAAACCTGTTCATCCAGGTGACACACAGGGGATCCAGTGCTCAGGCAGGGGTGAACCCTGGATGATCCCAGGATAAACTATAGGTCTAGCTGTGGCCCTAGTCTTCAGCACCAGTCAGTTCGTTTCGTTGTTTTCTTCTGTCCTTGTCATTTCATGGGAACGTGTTCTGGGTCCATGGGTCATTCAATGGGACCTTCTCTACTCTAGTTCTTGCTGCCTCTCTGCAAATGCAAATTTGTGTTATGGGCCCATTCCCAGATTATTTCAGAACCTAGCAGCACCCCTCACCTCTCATCTTTCCAGGGGAAGAAAGCAGAGTGTGCTTCTCTTTCTTCCCAGTCTAAGGATGTCCATGGCTCAGCATGAACCCATTCATTCCTAGCAGTAAGATCAGGAAGCACTTTTCCCCATCAGTCAGCCCATCTGCATGCACATTCACTTGATGGGGCAAGGTTTGATGACTTGTAGTTTAATGTCTGAACTCATCCCATTGAACAGCATTATGTTTTGGAGTGCTATGAAATATCCTTGATTGATGGTTGACGGGCAACTGCTCATTCACAGACACAAGCTGGGCCTACAAGGCCATCGAGTCCAACCCCCTGCCCAACGCAGGAATCCAACTTAAAGCATATCTGACTGATGGTTGTCCAGCTGCCTCTTGAATGCCTCTAGTGTGGGAGAGACCACAACCTCTCTAGGTAACTGGTTCCATTGTCATACTGCTCTAACAGTCGGGACATTTTTTCAGATGTCCAGCCAGGATCTGGCTTCCTGTAACATGAGCCCATTAGTCCGTGTCCTGCACTCTGATATGATTAAGAAGAGATCCTGGCCCTCCTCTGTGTGACAACCTTTCAAGTATTTGAAGAGCAATATGATGTCTCCCTTCAGTCTTCTCTTCTCCAGGTAAACATACCCAGTTCTTTCAGTCTCTCCTCATAGGGCTTTGTTTCCGGGTCCGATTGATTGGACAGTGGCCCTGCCCTGCTTGTGGCACTGTTCAAGTTGCTTCTATAGCTTGTTGAGCATCTGACAATCACCTGGGAGCTATCCACTCTCATCCAAATACTCCACTGTACATGGAAATGGAGGCTTTAGTAATTGCACATTTATGCAAGAGTAAAGGCGTTCATACTTTTACTCTTGTATAAATGGGGCTTTTATGGCTGCCTTTTATGCAGTGGGAGAAATTACATAATTTCCAGAGCCACTATTATTGTGAACAATGGAAGCCCTGGATGATGGCAGACTGATGCTGGGTGGTCTGTGGGCAGTGCGGGTGCTCAACCCACAGGCCAGCAAACACCATGGCTGCCCAACTGGGTGCCAGGGAGTGGACACAAGGGAGTCCATCAGACTCCCAGACCCAGTTGGGTGCCCACAACACCACTAGCTCCAACTCCTTTCCCCACGCAGTTCTTCATCTGTAAAAGCTTGTGAGATCGTAAAACATCCCTTTCTTCCGTCAAACAACATTTATAATTCAGAACCAAATTATCACCACACAAAAGCTGTTTGTGCCTTTTTCTATAAACCAACTCACTTTAAACAAGATAACAGAACATATTTCCACCCCATAGAAGCCTATAATCATATAATTTTGTACAATAATATGAAATGAGATATAGTTTACTCATCAGAGTGTTGTGCATTATGCTATAATTTAATACACAGTTTAGAGTTACAATGTGGAGCGGGATGCCGGAGTATTTGAGGCATCTTTCATTAACAGTACATAGCCAGATAATTCATGAATCATTCAACCACTTCTCTGAAAACAAAAACAAGAAATTAGATTACATTCATACTTCCCCATCATTTTGGGCTTTCAACTCTTTGTTGTGGTTACATTTTAAATCATAATCCCACTCCCCCAGTGCGATGCTGAAAATCTTACCCACTTTTTTCCCTATTTCTAATTTTACCATTCTTATTCAATTTGATATAAAATAAATTGCTTTCAAAGAGAAATTCAATGGTGAAGGGAATTTCGGAGAAAATCTCATGGGTTTGGTTTGGGGTTCTTCTGCTTACCTTGCAGCAGAACCCCAAACAAAGACTGTGCACAAGTCCCCTGTTTTTAGGAATGTCGCGAAGGTCGTGTTGCATAAATGGCGGCCGTAAAGTAGGGTGACCATATGAAAAGGAGGACAGGGCTCCTGTATCTTTAACAGTTGTACTGAAAGGGGAATTTCAGCAGGTGTCATTTGTATATATGGAGAACCTGGTGAAATTCCCTCTTCATCACCACAGTTAAAGCTGCAGGAGCTATACTAGAGTGACCAGATTTAAAAGAGGGTAGGGCACCTGCAGCTTTAACTGTTGTGATGAAGAGGCAATTTCACCAGGTTCTCCATATATAGAAAGGACACCTACTGAAATTCCCTTTTCTATACAACTGTTAAAGATACAGGAGCCCTGTCCTCCTTTACATATGGTAAGGGGGTCATTTTTGCAACATTACAAGTGTGAATGGAGCATTATGGCTGCCATTTGCAAATGGCTGCCATTTGCACAGAATGACCTTCCTGGAAACTGTTGTGCAACAAAGGCAGCTCACTAGGAGAACGGATGGCCTGTGGCTTCGTCAGGACTCAATGCGCCATTGAGAAGCTCACACATAACTGCAAGCAAGAACAGGTGCTGGCAGTAACTCGACAAGCACTCGACGAATCTAGGCACGGATGAGGAAAGGCTGCATATATGCAAGTACCATCTGTCAACTGTTATTTTACCTGGCTTATTTTAAAGTTGTTATATTAAAGTTGCTTATTTTAACGTTTAGGGTGTTTTGTATAATTTGGTACTGAACTGTACTACTACTACTACTACTACTACTACTACTAATAATAATAATAATATATTCGAGGCGGGGAACAACATTAGAACAGGAATCAATACATCTTAAAAATTCTTGATTTAACATTGAACTGGATAGGCCTGCCGGAAAAGGCTAGTCTTTAAAGCTGCCTTAAAATCACACAGAGGGTTAATATACTTTTTATGCTGTAAACCATCTTGGGAGGGGGCAGAACAGAGCCTTAAGAAGGCAACTAGAAATAAATAAAACAGACTATCAGCAAACAAAAGGATATATATAAGGGTGCAATCCTGTGCATATTTAGACAGAAAGAAGTTCTACCATTGCCAGCATTTCCCAGTCTGGGTCGTGCTGGGAATTATAGGACTTTTTTCCCCCTAAGTAGGGAGACTGTCTAAGTGCTTTAGGGTGGATTCCTGCATTGAGCAGGGGGTTGGACTCGATGACCTTGTAGGTCCCTTCCAACTCTGCTATTCTATGATACTATGAGTTCATCCATCCCTACCAGTTCTTCATTTTACAATAATCTCTTTGGCAGCCCATAGCCTCCTTGGTTTCCCGCACTTCAATTAAAGCAAAAGTGAACACATCTTTGAGGTAGGGTGACTGTACAACAAAGAGGATAGGGCTCCTGTATCCTTAACAGTCGTATAGAAAAAGGAATTTCAGCAGGTGTCATCTGTATGCATGCAGCACCTGGTGAAATTGTCTTTTCATCACAGCAGTTAAACCTGCAGGAGCCCTGCCTGAGTGACCAGATACAAAAGAGACCATTTGTGCACAGCTATTGCGCTCATGTCCTGCTTGTGGGTGTCCCATGGTTGGCCATTGTGTGAAGAGAATGCTTGAATAGATGGACTCTTGCAACTGAGCTACACTATTGCTTTTAAAGCGCTTTAAAGCACTTTGAAACGTTTTGAAACCTGTATATGCAGTGTGTCCTGGGCCCCAACAGTTGTCAAAACTGTTATAAAGCGCTTTAAAGCAGTAGTGTAGATCCCCCCTTGGTCTGATCCAGCATGGCTCTTCTTATGTTCTAAGTCCAGAGTTTGAACTGGTTTCTGCTAAAGAGATAAACATAAATGCACCAATTCCAAGGGAGATACAGAGCGTAAAAAAAGGGGAGGGAAGAAATATGGAGCTTATCAAAAGTAAAGTCAATACAATGTGATTGAAAGTCTAAATATATTTTCTGAGCTACAGCGTAAGTAGAGATTGCATCCATTTATGAACCACATTGCAGTTCGCTAAGTACATAAGATGCAGAGACAAAGGACATTAGTCACAGATAACAATAGATCATAACCACAATCAGGTGTCAAATTAATATTTATTTGCAGGTACTCTGTCGATGTCGCAAAGTCTGAAAGTAGATCAGTTAAGCATGGAATAGAATGATAAATCAATTGATTTGCTGCTGCAGCAGACTAGAAGAGAAAAAGGAATTACAGCATTATGGCCACAGTGCCAATTCTGATCTGGATAAATCTGAGTTGAGTTCAGTACTCCCAGCAGGAGGCAGAGATTATCATTAAATGCTGTTAAGCAATTGCTTCAGAGAGTGGCTTCCAGAGAGGGTGCCATTTTGTTGTGGCTAGACTACATCTCTACTTCATACATTCATGTTCTTTGATTGCTGACTGCATCAGAATAGTAGGAAGGGGCCTATAAGGCCATCAAGTCCATCCCCCTGCTCAATGCAGGAATACACCTCAAAGCATACCTGACAGATGACTGTCCAGTTTCCTCTTGAAGGCCTCTAGTGTGGGAAAGCCCACAACCTCCCTAGATAACTGGTTCCATTGTTGTACTGCTCTTAAAGTCAGGAGGGTTTTCTTAAGGTCTAGCTGGAATCTGGCTTCCTGTAACTTGAGCCCATTTGTCCATGTCTTGCACTCTGCGATGATTGAGAAGAGATCCTGGCCCTCCCTCTGTGTGACAACCTTTCATGTATTTGAAGAGTGCTATCATGTCTCCCCTCAGCCTTCTCTTCTCAAGGCTAAACATGTCCTGTTCTTTCAGTCTCTCCTCATAGGACTTTGTTTCCAGACCCTTGATCATCCTTGTTGCCCACTTCTGAAGCCCCACAAAGGTCTCAATTCTCCATTCAAACCTTTGATGTTGCATAGATGGGGCCTTTACAGCCACCATTTCTGCAACTTTGAAAATACATAGTTTCTGGAGCACCCATTGTCGCATCCAATAGTGGCTCCTGATGAGGGGCAGATGGCTCCAGACAAGGGCAGGGTTCAGCAATGGTGGGGCTCAGCAGGAGACCAACTGAGATGGATGCAGGTAAGTCCATCCATCCCTACCTGCAGTTACCTCCAAGAAACCACTTTTTTCAAGAATGCAGTTACCAACAAAACATATTGCTTTAGACAATCATTAACATGCACTTCTATGAATGTGGTTTATTTAATTGAGTGTAAAATAAATAAATAAATAAATAAATAAATGGATGTCATATGCAATGTATAGGGTTAACTGCAACAGATCTAAGAACAAGATTCCATAACCATAAATCTGTGATTCTTACCCAAAACACACACACCTTGAGTGGCCTGTTGCAAGACGTTTCAATTCTCTCTCGGAGTTACAGTTGGTTCCAAAAGAACAAATGAAAGAGACTGATATGGTTGACTAAAGGGAAAACTTCTGGATCTAGAGACTGAGAACTCTTAGTCCAAACGGTGGACCATTCATTAGCATCATAACCTGGAGGACAATTCATAAGCATCATTTCCCCCCCCCCCTACTTCTTCTTCTTCTTCTTCTTCTTCTTCTTCTTCTTCTTCTTCTTCTTCTTCTTCTTCTTCTTCTTCTTCTTCTTCGGCATTCTATGGTGAAGCAGGCCTGTGAATTACTCCAACTGGGATGCAAGGCATCTGCAAACTTTAACCTTCATCAGTGATGGATAAGATTGAGTCTGGCACAGAGAAAGAGATATAATTGGACAACTGGGTGCAATTTATCTATCCTAATAATAACACCGATTTATAGTAGTCCCTGAGCAGTAATCTAGCCAGAACTAGCCAGCTATCACATTCTCCCATGCATAATGCAAGGAAATGAATAAGATTATTTTAGATTTCCTGTGGGTAATATTTACATCTCTGCTTAATATTGCTAAAATCTCATCTTCACAAACAGCCAGTTTCCGAGATAGAAGTGAACATGGTATATACTTTGTGATCGACCAATCAAAGTTTGATCATTGCTTTCCCTCAGTGGTTCTCTCCCCCACTTACTTTCTGAAATGATGGCCAAATGCCTGATCATCTTGCATCACGTTTTACATTCGAAGATGAAAGACTCTCGGTAAGGCATGGGATAGTGAAGCAGAAACAGAGAAGGTGCCATCGGGTCTGGTCCTCAGTCAAATAGATAACTTGAAGTTCAAAGTGTTGGGTCCAGAAGGTTTCCACACACACATACATCTCATCCTTTTACATTTAATAGATGCTCCAGGGCTCAGCCTGCCTTTACCTTCAACCATGCATCATCTGGACTTTTGCTAAGATATGGGGAGAAACAAATCTTGAAGCTCTGCTCCCTTTTAATTTCCACAAGGCTTGAGGCAAAGCAGGAATGATTGAATTTGCACATTTCTGGATCACTCCACATAAATTTCCACTGTTATATTGGTCAGAAACTCAGGACTGCTGCTTAGGGTGACTGTATGGAAAGGCAAACAGGGCTCCTGTCTCTTTAACAGTTGTATAGAAAATGGAAAGAGGCAGGAGCCCTGACCTCCTTTTCACATGGTCACCCTACTGCTGCTGGAACCAGCAGGCCCATGTTGAGTCAGGTCATCACATTCTTTAATGTGTAGTTCAATGTGCCTCATGTCTTGAGAGCATAACACTGACTTTCCTTGTTCCTCCACTCCATACGTCTGGGGTGCTTGCTGAGTCAGGTGAGCTGTGGAGCCTGCAATCTAGCATCTGGGGGGCTGAGATGGCAACTTCTCACCAGGCTTCAAGCCCCGATTAGATGTTCGTAACATCCCTACTCTGAAACACAAACATATATATTCCTTACCCGCCTCTCCCTCTGGATCGAGGTGGGGAACAACACACACTTAAGGATACAATCCTGTGCGTACTTGCCTGTAAAACCCATTGAATATAGTGAGATTTGCTACGCCCTTATCTGGACAGAGATAGCCTAGCTACAGTGATCCATGCTCTGATAACCTCTCGTTTGGATTACTGCAATGCGTTATACGTGGGGCTGCCTTTGAAAACAGTCCGGAAACTTCAACTGGTGCAAAACAGGGCAGCAAGGTTATTAACAGGGACTGGCTGGCGAGATCACATTACGCCAGTCCTTTTACAACTTCATTGGCTGCCAGTCCAGGTCTGGGCCCCATTCAAAGTGCTGGTATTGACATTTAAAGCCCTAAATGGTTTGGGACCTGGTTATTTGAAGGAACACCTCCTCCCATATGTACCTGCCCAGACCTTAAGATCATCTAGAGGGGCCCTTCTCCGTGAGCCCCTGCCAAAGGAAGTGAGGCAGGTGGCTACTAGGAGGAGGGCTTTCTCCGCTGTGGCACCCCGGCTGTGGAATGAGCTCCCCAGAGAGGACCGCCTGGCGCCTACACTGTACTCTTTTCGTCGCCAACTGAAGACCTTTTTATTCTCTCAGAATTTTAACATTTAATTTTAACTTAAATTTAAATTTTACTGTTTTAACTCCGTATTTTAATTTTATATCAATTTTGCTGCGTGATTTTTAACCTGGTTGTGCTTTTTATACTGTATTTTGTAATTGTGCTTTTAACCTGTTGGTTGTTTTATTATGGTTTTAATTTTTGTGAACTGCCCAGAGAGCTTCGACTATTGGGCGGTATAGAAATGTAATAAATAAATAAATAAATAAATAAATAAATTTACTTTTGAGTCACACATGTCAATTATTATGCTGCAAGCTTCATTCATTTCAGTGTGATTTAGGCTGCAATCCAATACCATCTCCCTGGGAGGAAGCCCCATCGAACTCAGTGGGACTGACTTCCAAGCTCACATGCAAGGTTGTGGTATTAGGCTGCCATCCTGCACCCGCTAACTTGCAAGCATGCAGTAGGATTTAACGTCTGAGTAAAAATGCAGAAGATGGGGCTGCACATCCCATGCAACCAAATTCTGATGCACAGCTGCTGTTAGGATCTAAGTGCCTGCAAAGCTGTGATATTCTTTCAATGGGGGAGAAGGCCAGCTCCAGTGTTCTTCCTCAGTTAATATCACAAGCCACAGAGTCACATTCCATAAAGAAGAACAGCTTCTGTTACCAAATACATTTGCATGTATTAAATCAAGATGCCCTAATTAAGGTAACACATTCAGTTGAATGCATAATAGAGTAACAACCATGCATAATTTTGCTCACACGGCGTGATAGATAGGCGGAAGAGGCCCATTGTATGAACTTAACACTCCGCTTGAGAAAGACGCCATCTCGTCTCTTGTGACTTGAGAAAAGGAAATAATAAATGGGCATTTCTAAATGCATTAATACAATAGGAGGAAATCGCAGGCTGTTGCAGAGGCCAGAAATAGATGTTACAGGAGGTGCATAGTTAGTTCTTGTAGAGGCATATAATGTCAGGGGGTCCTATGGAGGCTTTTTTTTTTAATGGGAAACCATTGCTTGTATAAATCGGTGAAAATTGCTGGTGTTCATGCACTTTTAAAGGAGGTTCTGTGATGTGGGGATTGATCGATGGACAGCAAAAGAGAACTTTGAGAGCCATTACACAGTTGCAAAGAGATTCATACTAAAAGCGTGGAAAGTTAAACACCTACTACTTATCACCCAATGGTCTGAAGGTGGCCACAGCTAGACCTAAGGTTTATCCTGGGATCATCCAGGGTTCGCCCCTGCCTGAGCACTGGATCCCCTGTGTGTCACCTAGATGAACAGGTTTGACTCCTGGATAATCCAGGGATAAACCTTAGGCCTAGCTATGGTCAGAGTGATGCCAGAGGAATCTGTTTTGGGGGTGGAGCTCAGTGGGTTTTCCCTAGCTCTGGCCCCTGGATGCCACCGTTTCCCACCTTTTTGTGTGTGTGCACATCCACATTTGTGCAAAATCGTGGTTAGGAACTGTGACGTCTTGCCTTCACCTGTGCCACCCACAGGCTACTTGACAGGACTATCCATGCCATTAGCACTCAGAACTATTACTTATTTATTTATTGCATTTGTATACCGCCCAATAGCCGAAGCTCTCTACTACTCAATCCCCCCTGTGCTGATGATGCGTGTGAGGGTTTTGGCCTACTGCTGCTGCTCCTGTCTCACCTTTGTTCTTTTAGACCCCACAGCTCCATCCCGCTGTCTCCATTAACTGTACCCCCTCAGGCACTCTTCCATGGACCACAGCAGTTGTTTGAAATAAATTGGAATATATTAACATCCGTAATTTCTTGTCAACAAGCTTATTTGTTTCCTCAGTCGAAGTGTGTATAGCTACAAGGGTTCTTCATGAATTGGTTTCTGAAAGTTCTTTCTTAAAAGGTTCTACTATAGAATACTACTGTCTATATACTGAAATACCTTTATTCTCAACCCAATATCTCACACCAGTCCTTCCTATCCAGTATCTGCGTCTCTCTCTCTTCACATACACCTCTTTCATAGAATCATACACTTCTGTCTCCCTGTCAGCTAAAACTGGAGAGAGAGAGAGAGAGAGAGAGAGAGAGAGAGAGAGAGAGAGAGAGAGAGAGAGAGAGAGAGAGAGAGCTACATTTCTCCAGCTCCTCCCATTCTTATTTGTTGTTTATTCATTCAGTTGCTTCTGACTCTTCGTGACTTCATGGACCAGCCCACGCCAGAGCTTTCTGTCGGCTGTCGCCACCCCTAGCTCCCCCAAGGTCAAGTCTGTCACCTCCAGAATATCATCCATCCATCTTGCCCTTGGTCAGCCCCTCTTCCTTTTGCCTTCCACTTTCCCTAGCATCAGCCTCTTCTCCAGGGTATCCTGTCTTCTCATTATGTGGCCCAAGTACTTCAGTTTTGCCTTTAATACCATTCCCTCAAGTGAGCAGTCTGGCTTTATTTCCTGGAGTATGGACTGGTTTGATCTTCTTGCAGTCCAAGGCACTCTCAGAATTTTCCTCCAACACCACAGTTCAAAAGCATCTATCTTCCTTTGCTCAGCCTTCCTTATGGTCCAGCTCTCGCAGCCATAGGTTACTACGGGGAATACCATTGCTTTAACTATGCCGACCTTTGTTGTCAGTGTGGTGTCTCTGCTCTTAACTATTTTATCAAGATTTGTCATTGCTCTCCTCCCAAGAAGTAAATGTCTTCTGATTTCCTGGCTGCAGTCAGCGTCCGCAGTAATCTTTGCGCCCAGAAATACAAAGTCTGTCACTACCTCCACGTTTTCTCCCTCTATTTGCCAGTTATCAATCAAGCTGGTTGCCATAATCTTGGTTTTTTTGAGGTTTAACTGCAACCCAGCTTTTGCACTTTCTTCTTTCACATTCGTCCTAAGGCTCCTCAGCTCCTCCTCGCTTTCAGCCATCAAAGTGGTTAGGGTGACCATACGAAAAGGAGGACAGGGCTCCTGTAGCTTTAACAGTTGTAGAGAAAAGGGATTTTCAGCAGGTGTCATTTGTGTGCAGACAGCATCTGGTGAAATTCCTTTTTCATAGCAATAGTTAAAGGTGCAGGTGCTTCCTCTCTTTTGTATCTGGTCAAAAGGGCAGGACTCCTGCAGCTTTAACTCTTATGATGAAGACAAAATTTCACCAGCTGCTACATGCATTCAAATGACACTTGCTGAAATTCCCTTTTCTATACAACTTTAAAGATACAGGAGCCCTGTCCTCCTTTTCATATGGTCACCCTAAAAGTGGTGTCATCTGCATATCTGAGATTGTTAATGTTTCTTCCTGTGATTTTAACTCCAGCCTTGGATTCGTCAAGCCCAGCACGTCGCATGATCCGGATGATCCAGGGATAAACCTTAGGTCTAGCTATGGCCTAAGAACTTGATGGCCAATCGAGTGCTTAAGGTTTGTCTAGACCTTGAATTTGCTTGTTTTCATCTTCTCATCTTAGTTATTCCTTCCTTTTCATGCGATTTCCATTCTGGTACAGTTTTCTCTATTTTATTCTTCATGATCCTAGTCAATAATTAACAAGAACAATTCTCACGTTATGCAAAACGTCTTCCTGTACAGTTGTCCCAGGCCATCAAGAATGAACAACCACTCAAACAATGTAATAATCATTTATCATAAGAGGACGATCTCTTTTTCTATCTAGCAGCAGCTCTCAAAGATTTCACATTTGCTGCCTGAGATCCTTTTACCCATTGATGCCAAACAGCAAATCTAGGTCTTCGTTTGCAGAGTTTATGCTTTACCACCGACCTATGGCCCTTCCCAATTTGCACTGAAGCATGCACATATATTTAAGTGTAAACAAAGCGAGCTTTAATCAAGAGAGCATTATGTAATCAGTTGAAAGTCTTGGCTGGCATCATTTCCTTGGCGGGGACAACAGGGACGAAGCTTTCAAAGCAGCAAAAAACGTTGACAAGATAGAAATCAAACCATTATACAATTAGCCCCGGAGAAATCAGGCCATTTTTGTTGTTGTTCTTGTAATGTTCTGCCAAGTTCATGAGGTATGAACATGCTCTTTGTATAGCTAATGGTTTTGTAATTAGGATAAGCCAAAGAGCTTGTCAGACGAGATGTGGCTTAAATACAGAAACAAAGACATTTCCATTGTTTTCCTGGAGATTTACAGTGGCCCCTTGGAGGTGTTAAAAGTGGCCATTAAAATGACAGCATTTTCTATAGATGGTGATTTAAACCCTGTTTGCAAGCAGGCTGCAAATCATCATGTCTTACGCTGCCTGCCCCCCCTCCCCCCCCAGGAAGACATGAATATAATCAGAGCAAATTATTTCACCTCTACCCTCTAGATGTTGTTTATTATTATTGCTGCAGTCAGCTTGTCATGAACACGTTTGCTACTCTCAGTGCATGCAATGTATGCCCCATGAATAAGCATATGCTTAACAATGAGTAAAAGACTAAAATCAGTAAAAGAATCAGTGCTTCTATTAGAAGAAGCAAAATATGGAGCTTTTTGTAGAACTCGGGCAATAGGAACGCTGAGCCAGTGATGCTAAAACCAATGTGAAATGTCCACTGTAGATAATCATTTCAAAGAATATATGATGTAATCTTTTCCGCATGGAAGCAACAGGAATATTCTCAAGATAGCAGATGAAAGGTAAGATATGTGCTTGCTCAGGGGCTTAGTAGATGACCCTGAAAGGGGTGGTTGCACCACCTCATTGGCCTTGTGCTCACAGCCTAGCACAGTAAATTGCATCACCTGTAACCATTGGAGAGCGCTGCTGGTGGGGAGGAGAATACCAGAGACATGTGACTCTGGCTAGCTGTGGCTGATTGGGCAGAAACAGCCAGCAGGGTTTCTTTTTGGGGGGATGTTGCATCATGGTTTATGAATAAGATCAGTCTATCTTGACTGTGAAAACTTGGAATTCCTGAACTTATCATCAGAGATGTCACGAATCACCCATCCCAGAGACTAGGGGTGTGATCCGCTCCGATTAGGAGCGTAGAAGCAGTAGCGGATTGGCCTGCTCCGCCTTACCCAGAGGCAGAGTAGGAGCGGACCGCGGACCCCCTAGAAGCAAGGCGAAGAGAAGCAGCCATTTTTCGGAGCTCCTAGTTCAGGCGGAGCGCTCCGGTCGCCATCTTGAAAACATTTCACCATAGGATTGCATTGCGGCAAATAATCGCGCATAACTACGTTCTTTTTGAAGCTATCGTTCTAGAAATTCTTGTGCTCAGAGAGTCGTGGATGGGGGTCATTTTGAGACCACTCTCACCTCTCTGTGTTGTCTGGGTCGCGTGCTATATTTTTGTGAAAATCGGGTCAACCGCGCGGCTCAAACGGCGTTTTTGGCTTTTCGCCCATAGGATTGCATTGAGGGAAAGACTCGGGCATAACTGGGTTGGTTTTTAAGCTATTGTTCTGAAAATTCTTGTGCACAGAGAGTCGTGGATGCGGGTCATTTTGAGACTACTCTCAACTTTCTGCGTTGTCCGGGTCGCGCGCTAGAAGTTTTTTAAAAATCGGCGGGAAAAATACCTTTTTCAAAGGGCTGAGGGGCAGAGTCAGCTCCCGGTCATGATCACATGATCCCAAAGTTAGAGGAGGGCATAGGCAAAACGGGTAACTTGGGATTCTGGGAAACTTCTCTTTCTTCATCTGAACGGGCTTTTCCCAGTGTTTTTTAACACAGTAGCCCCACCAAATGCACAAACACAACCTGAAATCATATACTAAGCCAAGAATAAGAGATAGAAACACAGCACTGCTACCCACCCTAACTTTGGGGAACAACTGAAAAGATGTGGTGCAAGGGGATGAGCTCCCCTAGGGCATCTCATCGTGGACGTGCCCCCACTCTCTCCTGCACTGGAAGGCCATTAGAGCCTTCCAAAGAGAGTAAAACGGTGGAGCAATGCCTATCATGAGTCAAAGTGAGCGTTTACTTCTCAGTGGTGGAGCAATGCCTATTATGAGTTGAAGTGAGCGTTTACTTCTCAGTGGTGGAGCAATGCCTGTTATGAGTTGAAGTGAGCGTTTTACTTCTTCTCAGAGCTGTTGGTGGCTGTCTTGAACTGGCAGCTACTTCCCCCTCCCCCGGGCATGTCCCCCTATTGCTGGTAAAAGACAGATATAGCCTTTTTAAAAAAATTCTTCTTGCTGTTTATTGAGCAACACTGCTGCTTTTAATTCCACCCCTCCTTTGTTTATTGATTGATTTATTCCATTTTATATGCATTACTGGCTTATCCTTGGCTCACTTTCTTATGCCCCCAGAAATGCCAGCTGCATGCCTGCCTGCCTTCCCTCCCTCCTCCCCTGCCCACCTCGCAGGGATGTTGTGTGTGGGGTGCCCGATTTTCAAAAATTCGCCAAAAATCAGGGGATGATGGGATTGCTTTGAAACTTGGCGTGCGTGTGTATATCCCCATGAGGTGTCATGGTGCCAAACATGAGGTTTCTAACTTGAACAGAAAAAAAGTTGTATAATTTTTTAGCTTTCAATGCAAGCCTATGGGGGGGGGGAAACGGAGCTCCGGATCCGGATCCGGAGCTCCGGGCGGAGCGGAGCGGAAGTGGGTGGAGCGGGGGCGGGGCGGAGCGGCCCGATCTGGAAAATGGCGTATCTGCAAGTGAAGCGGAGTGGGGGGTCTGTGCACACCCCTACCAGAGACTACAGGGTTGTCATGCCACCCCAACCACCTAGAGAGCTTTGGCTATGAGATGGCTACTACTACTACTACTACTACCTTGGCTGAACACAATCCAGAAGCCATAGGAATGGAGAGCTGTTGCTGAATACTGGAGAACGTGTAGAAGGCCCCATTTCTATCTCAGATACCTCCAGTTAAATTCTAAGTGTAAAACTGATCATGTGTAGGAAAAGGGCTAGGAAGGAACCTGTGAATGAGACCTTGGGGATCTGATTCATGGGTCAGACAGGGCCCTGGGCAAGATAGATCAATGGCCTGATCCATATGCCCCATCCCCCTGTTGTTGTCCCCCCCCCGAGTCCCAGACAGGTTTATTGGTGTCTTAGTGGACCACCACCCATGGTTGTTGGGAGGCATTCAGACTTGATCCCAAGTAGGGTAGGCTTTGCCTATTATCTTATCCAATAAGATGATGGAACAGGAGACATTGTCCACCTCATTTGTCTTTTGAATATGCCATCATCATGAAGACAAATCAGAGTGAGGACAATGCTTTTTGCCTTCACTCCAGCTTCTTATGGGTAAAAGAAAGCAAAATAGAACCCAAGATCACATGATTGCTGCTGATAGTGAATGAAGTAATCACTTTGCCCTTGCTAAGCAGACTCTCCCCACCACCCCAAAAACAAAACAAAGCCCTGAAGGAGATCATTCTCTCCACAGCCTGCAATCAGGATGGCAAAGTCTGAGGGGGGAGATTTCAGTTCAGCATTTGTCAGCAGTTGGCATGGGTCAGGTTGTGTTCTAGGACCCAAGGGAAGCTGGGCTTGTCTGTCTAAGGCCATAGCTAGACCTAAGGTTTATCCCTGGATCGTCCAGGGGTCAAACCTGTTCATCTAGGTGACACACAGGGGATCCAGTGCTCAGGCAGGGACGAACCCAGGATGATCCTGGGATAAACCTTAGGTCTAGCTGTCAGGTTTCTGGGTGAGTGAACCAAAAGAGTGACTAGAGGTTTTTCTGCCATTATGACACATAAGGAGATCCAGATTAGCTGGTGGTATTTTCAAGGCCAAAGTGATTATTGCACCTACAGTCAGGTGACTAATTAGGAGCAGCTGGTATGGTTTGCTGACTCACAAAGAGTGTGGTAAAGCTGATGTAATAATACCACATGGTAAGAATGCCACTAACTTCATACTTCTTTATAACGATCCATAGATCCATGAAAAAAACAAAGAACAAGAATCAAACATGAAATCATACAGTTGGAACTATTATCAACTTATGTCTAATACATAGAGAGCTCTAATCCTGGCCGCCACTGTAAGAAATTTAGCAACAGCCAAAGTTATTCTTGAGGACTTATCTTCCAACAGAAACTTAACATAAAATTTGTCTGAACTTCTGGACAGTTTGCTCAACAATGGGGTGATCATAAGATGGCGGGCCTGATTATAAAAGCTACAGGACAGAAGGATATGCTCCATCGTCTCCACTTCCATGTTCCTACAGGGGCACCGTTGTTCCTGATAGGGGACACCAGCATATCTGCCCTGAAGTAATTCAATAGAATAACCATTGCATCTGGCCTTGGAGAAAGCAATACGATATTTAGCCACCGACAGGTTCTTTAGATAGTCAGCCAGCTGAAGAGGCCCAACGTAATGAACATGCAATGCACTGGGACAGCAGGAAACATAAGAGCGAGTGCGTAAGTCACAGGGCCTTGCTAGACCTGCTGGCTTACGCCAGCAGGGAGGCGGGGCCAAGGCGCGCTGAAGTTAGCGCGCCTCCCCCAGGCTACCACACGCACGACGCGCAGGGACGTCGCGTCCCTGCAGCATCCGCCATTTTTTTTTAATTTTAAAGGGGCCGGGTGCGGCCTGAAGACTCCGGAAAGGTAAGTGGGGTTTTTTTGGGTTTTTTTACCGGGGGGGGGGAGGGGGCGAAGGCTGGGAGGGTGGGTGCCAGGGTGGGTGGCATGGGGGGAGGGCGGGTGCGATCGCGTCGCGCGGCGCCCGAGCCCGGGCAATGCCTGGCATGGGGCGGCATTGCAATGCCGCCCCATGCCAGGCATTGCCCGGGCGGCGCGCGGCGCGATCGCACCCGCCCTCCCCCCGTGCCACCCACCCTGGCACCCACCCTCCCAGCCTTCGGCCCCCCCTGGCCGATGGGCACAGCGCTCCTATGAGCGCTGTGCCAGGTCCGCGGCTTTTTGTGGCTCCTTGCGAGTAAGCGAGGAGCCGCGAAAAGCTGCGGAAGTCCCTAGACATTCCCCAGCTCCGGCCTGAGGCTGGAGCTGGGGAAAGGCGCGCCATAAGCAACTTCGCTTATGGCGGGTAAGACCAGGCCTCAGCGCGGCCTGTCTGCGGATTCCCCTGTGCGTCATCTGGACGCACAGCAGGGAAGCCGGGACAGAAGGAGCGCTAAGGCCTCGTCTAGGAAGGCCCACAGAAGGCTATATCCCACAGTTTTTGTTTAACAGATTTCATAGCAAAATTCAAGCCCAGATTAAGGAGGAGGGAAGAGGAGAGACCGATTGAAGCTGCCTTCCTGGCAAGAAGCTTGGACCAACTATAATGCCACTAACTGGTTGGCTCAAATGACTATAAAGAAGAAGCTGGACTATGGATAGTGTGGAGAAGAAGGTTTAGGTTTAGAGTGAAAAGTCATTGTGTATATTGATGTAAATGGCTACTGCTGCACTGCCACTCTGTATGATACTGCACAGTAAAGGACTTAGTTGAGCACCACTGATCTTTGTCTGTGTGGTCTTTCATCTTGAGATCAGCTTCTTTGTCTTGGCGCTGGACTTCCTGAAAAACTCTGCTAGTGTGAGTTGCATTCTGCACTAGCTTTAAAAAGTGCATTACTATACTTACCAAGTCACTATCTACGACCCAAGTGGGCCAGAAGCAGCTAAGTAGTCAGAGCCAGGCATCAATCCAGGAAAAGTTTAAGCATTAGGCAATGTCCTCAAACCAGAGAAAAGTTGTTGAAACTGAGTGAAAGCCCTCAGGTTGGGGCTTTATAGGACATGGTGGACAGGCATTGGCTCATGGAACAGATCACCGAATGCTCCGGAATGTTGATACTGCAGCTGAGGTGATACATGAAAAACAAGAGCTCAGTTTAAGGACTTAAGAAGAGCCATACTGGATCAGACTAAGGATCCATCTAGTGCAGCATTCTGTTCACACACTGGCCAACCAGCTGGCCATGGGAAGCCCACAAGTAGGTCATGAGTGCAACAGCACCTGCCTATGCATGTTCCCTAACAACTGGTGTACATAGGCATACTGCCTCTGATAATGGAGGTAGCATATAGCCATAAGGACTGCTATCCATTGATGGCCACACATTTGTCCAATCCAAAATGGTGGCCATCACTACATCTTTTCGTAGGGAATTCCATAGTATAACTGTGTGCTGTGTGAAGAAGTACCTCCTTTTATCTGTCCTGAATCTCCCACCAATCAGTCTGTGAGGCTTGTGGTGGTGTAGGAAATAAGGTATTGGAGCATAAATGGTAGACGTTCCAGCTTGAGGCCTCCCTTGGAGCCCAACAGCCCAATTACAAACCAAGGAGCATTTTGATACACCTCTATCACTTTGTTTGAGGAAGGTCATAGCTCAATCGAAGAGCACATACTTTGCACATGAAAGGTGCCAGGTTTGATCCTAGGTAACTCTTGAGTAAGGACGGGCAAATCTGCACACGGGCTTGTGTACAGTTTCTTTGCCCATTTCTCAAATGTGCGCAAAATGTTTTTGTTTTGCGGAATGCACTGCAAGCTTGGATATGAATGGATTTTTGATTGCAGCTTGTGTTTTGGTCCATGGTCAGTTCCTATACGTGCAAATTGGGTAAAATCCATTAAAAAGAAGCTTAATGGAGTGAATTTCTCACTCATCCTTACTCCAGATATAGCTGAGAAAGGCGTTAGCTAGACCTAAGGTTTATCCCGGGATCATCCCAGGGTCATCCCTGTTCATGTAAATGACACACAGGATATCCCGGGAGCAGGCAGGGACAATCCGGGGATAAACCTTAGGTCTAGCTAAGGCCAAAGACTCCTACCTGAATGCCTAGAGAGCCATTGCCAAAAAAAGTCACAGTATAGACCATACCGAGCTCAGCTATATTTTCCCAGGCACTGATAAAAATTCTCTTCCCACTGGGGAGATTTTTTTTTTTTTTAGCATCTGCTTCTAAGTATCAGCTTCTGTTCAGTTGTCCCTGGAATATATGACCATTACAACTTTGTCAACTCAACTGTGTATGTAACTTATCAATGTATATCTAACAATTCAACATGCCAAAAGGAAGATTCCGATGCAAACAATATCCACGAGGCAGAAATAAACATAACGTAATGAAATTAGAAGAGGACAACTTTTCACATATATTCATCCCACTGGGCTTGTCATTTCCTGAACAATTTCCTGAAGCATAAATAATTGTTTAGCTTCTGTTTAGGGAAGAAAAAAAGGCACATCTTTTAAGCATTTTAGCAGTTTCCCGGATGCCGAGACCTTGAAGAACAAAATCATAAATATATGGCTTAGCAAAGCACCATGAAAATGCGGATATATATTTCCCGTGACAAGGTCATTAAAAAACCCTATTTTTGCCATGGTTTATGCTGCTTTAATCATTCCTCCCTAGCTTGATGTCAGTAGCATCAAAGTGAATTTAAAGGAGCAGAAGGGACAATGCAAAGTTAGCCAACCTGTGTTAATTTCATAGTATGAATTATTCAGAGGTGGACTGCTCAAACCCAGATGTTTCTGAGTTTTGATTTGACTAAACTATATATTATTTATTTATTTATTTATTTATTTATATAGCACCATCAATGTACATGGTGCTGTACAGAGTAAAACAATAAATAGCAAGACACTGCCGCATAGGCTTACATTCTAATAAAATCATAATAAAACAATAAGGAGGGGAAGAGAATGCACCAGCCAGGCGCAGGGTAGAGTAAAACTAACAGTATAAAAGTCAGATCAAAATCAAGTTCTAAAAGCTTTAGAAAAAAGAAAAGTTTTTAGCTGAGCTTTAAAAACTGTGATTGAACTTGTAGTTCGCAAATGTTCTGGAAGAGCGTTCCAGGCATAAGGGGCAGCAGAAGAAAATGGACGAAGCCGAGCAAGGGAAGTAGAGACCCTTGGGCAGGTAAGAAACATGGCATGAAAGGAGTGAAGAGCACGAGCGGGACAACAGTGTGAGATGAGAGAGGAAAGATAGGAAGGAGCTAGGCTGTGAAAAGCTTTGTAGGTCAACAGGAGAAGTTTATATTGGATTCTGGAGTGAATTGGAAGCCAATGAAGAGATTTCAGAAGTGGAGTAACGTGGTCAGAGCGGCGAGCCAAGAAGATGATCTTAGCAGAAGATCTAAATCTCTCAGGCCTTTTATTCCACAGAGACCATCCCCTGCCTTATGCCCCATTGTGATTTCATAGCACTGTCCTTGTATAATGAAAACTTGTTTATGGTAGGGTGGCCAAACGAAAAAGAGGACAGGGCTCCTGTAGCTTTAACAGTTGCATAGAAAAAGGGAATTTCAGCAGGTGTCATTTGTATACATGGAGAACCTGGTGAAATACCCTCTTCATCACAACAGTTAAAGCTACAGGTGCCCTGCCCTCTTTTGTATCTGGTCACTCTAGTGCAGCTCCTGCAGCTTTAACTGTTGTGACGAAGAGGGAATTTCACCAGGTTCTCCATATATACAGATGACACCTGCAGAAATTCCCTTTTCAATACAACTGTTAAAGATACAGGAGCCCTGTCCTCCTTTTCATATGGTCACCTTGGTTTATGAGGAAGAGGCATCTGAAGAGAAGACAATGTGATTTCAGTAGATTAACTCATTGGATTGAAGTCCAACCACTCAGGAATAGGAATGGGCAAAAATGGTGGTACTGGGCTGTGCAGGCACTAGCCCCACCACTGCAGCCACCTGCCCCCCATGAGCCGGGCCATGCAAGCCTCTGCCAAGAGCTCATAAGGCCTTGGCAAGCCCTTGGCAGCTGCCTGCAGCCTCTGCTGAAATTGTGCATTTCCGAATTATTCGCTTTTACCCTTGTGTCAATGGGGCCTGTAAGGCCCCCACTGGTCCAGGAGAGGAGGGAACCACGCGATTTCCCAAGGATCCTGAAATTGTGCATTTCCCCCCATTGTGTGAATAGTGGCTATCATTAACGCAACCAGGGGAAATAGGCAATTTCCAGACCCTCCGGAAATGGCCTATTTGCAAATTTCCTTAAAAGAATTTGTTTTGATCATGTTAGCTAGACAGAATTAAGTAGCTTGTCATTCTGTGACAAGAATTATATCGCAGTCCAAAAGACCCCAACATCAAAGCAGCACTCAAAATGTAAAAACAAAACAAAAATAGAATATCCATCATAAAAGAAATCGATTGTAAAATCAAGCAATTAAATCCAAACATAGTGCTATAATCAGCAGCCACTGAGATAGCAGCATTCACAAGAATCTATCCCACAGCCTCACCTGATGAAGATGAGGCTAGGAGATAGATATTTTGGGCAGCTAGGAGATAGATATTTCTTCTGCTGTCTTTCTGGCTTTCATTCCATATGCCAGGTTCAGTAGGATTTTGTGTAACATCTTTAAAAAACAAAAGAAAATCAAACAACCCAGACTTTTTATGTTTCTCCATGTTTGGAATCTATATTTTTGGATGTCCTCCCCACACGTGTACCCCAAGTAGCGAAAGGGCAGAAGGTCAGTGGAATGTGAATCCCCCCTGGTAATCTTCACAGTACTGTTACTAGATGAAAGCCAGATGTATTGGCAATATATGCAGCAAGCCTGACTACAACGGCCATCACGGAGGTGTTGAAGGGCAGCTTTGCTTTCCTATGTGAGTTTCTTGGGGAAGATTTCAAAAGGCAGGAATTTTTGTAAAACTACATCCAGATCCTAAGGGGGTGATGAGCACCAGCATCAGTTGGCTGAACTATTGTTGCTCCCACATATGGCTCCAAAGTGCATTCAAGCACAGCGTGAAGACAGTATTGCCCACATAACTAATCCAGGAAGGAGAAAGCCTCAGATAGTGTGTGTGTGTGTGTGTGTAGTATTTAGTGGCCACCTTATACCATGGCCAGATCTACACCGTGTGTTTAATCATTATGATCCCAGGATGGTAACACTATATTCTCCTTGCACATTTATACCTTGTATGACACACCAAGACATTTGTGGCAGTATTTTAGATAATGAGGAATAAAAAGCAGGAAATAACTCCATAGCTAGACAGTAGGGATGTGCTCCGCTTCTAATCGGACCGGAGAAGCAGGAGCGGAGTGGGGGGCTTCGCCTGCCCTTAAGGCGGAGGCGAAGAGGATTGGGGGGCCGGCGGAGCGTGGCGAAGAGGATCGAGGTGAAGGCGGATCCTTCGCCTCGATCCGGAGCTCCGCCGGAAAGGTAAGTGGGGTTTACCGGGCCCTGCCGCTGTCGCTGTCGCCCATGCAGCGACGGCGGCAGGGCCTGGTAACCCCCCTCCCAGCCCTCCTCTCCCTTACCTGCCTCCGTCCGCGGTCCGTCAGCGTCTTCAATTGAGCCCGCGGTTCCACCAGGAAGTCTGGGCCGCTTGCGGCCCAGACTTCCTGGTGGAACCGTGGGCTAATTGAAGACGGCGATGGACCACGGACGGAGGCAGGTAAGGTCCCCCTCTCCCTTGGTCCTTTACCGGGCTCTGCTGCTGGGACTGCCTTGAGTCTCGGCGTGTGTATGTATCCCTGGACAAGCTATCATGGTGGTGAGTTTGAGATTTTTAACGTGCAAATTGACGGAGCTATAGGAAGGGGTGTGAATGGGGTGCCCGGTTTTCATAAATTCCCCAAAAATCAGGAGATGATGGGACTGCCTTGAGTCTCGGCGTGCGTGTGTATCCCTGGATAAGCTTTCATGGTAATGAGTTTGAGATTTTTAACGTGCAAATTGACGGAGCTATGGAAAGGGGTGTGAATGGGGTGCCTGGTTTTCATAAATTTCCCAAAAATCAGGGGATGATGGGATTGCCTTGAGTCTTGGCGTGCGTGTGTATACCTCCATGAGGTGTCATGGTGCCAAACTTGAGGTTTCTAACTTTCACAGAAAAAAAGTTGTATACTTTTTTAGCTTAATGCAAGCCTATGGGGCAGAAAAACGGAGCTCCGATCCGGATCCAGAGCTCCGAGCGGAGTGGAGTGAAAATAGGCGGAGCGGGGGCGGGGCGGAGCGGCCCGATCCACAAATCGCAGATCTGGAAGTGAAGCGGAGCGGGGGGGTCCGTGCACACCCCTAGTAGACAGGGCTTTATCCCGGGGTGATCTTCCCTCCCTTGCCCCGGGATATGGCCCTACACTTTGGGCCCGCTTTTTCCGTGGTCTCGGGCTGATACTGAGACCGCAGAACATGTGGGCAGGCGTCGAGGTTTGTCCCAGCTCCTTGCGGTTATGCGGGAGGTGCTGGGACACATGCACGGTGGGGTGGGGTGAGCAGGTTTTTTTTAAAAAATCAACAACACTTACCTTTTGCGCATGAGCGCTTGTGCGCTCCTTCCTTTTTAAAAAGCAAAAACAAAATGGCGGGTGTGACGTCCCCTCCCTCTGAGATAACCATGTGCCATTTGTAAAAAGAGGGGGAGATCTCGTGATAAAAACATCGCAAGCTCTTCACCCCTCCGTCACGCTAGACCAGTAGGTCTAGCTGAGGCCTCTATGAAAGCAGTATATGGAACGTACACCAAGCAGGATATAACACTATGAAAGTGGTATCTGGTATGTGTCAATGGGCCTCAACAGTTGTCAGTACACTTCAATACCACTATAAAGCAGTAGTGTGGCTCCTGCCTTTTATATACTGCTTTCGTACCGCTTTCATAGTGGAATTTTGTGAACCGCCCAGAGAGCTCCGGCTATTGGGCAGTATAGAAATGTAATAAATAAATAAATAAATAAATAAATAAATAAATATCCTGCCTGGTGTAGATGAGCCCCAAGTGGATAATTGCCAAGGAAATAAAAAACACAGTTACAATTGACTACAAAAGAAGAAACTGGTAAAAAAGAAAATTGAAAGGGAATGTCAAGTGGGTGAAATCTCTCCAGAATGCTTGGGGGTTACATAAAACCACAGTTCCACCTTCATCATAGCACTGTTCTGATTTATCATTGCTGATTTTATATTCTGGGTTGTGGATTCTTTAATCATTTTTCGTTGAGTTGTTTTTACCGATTGTAAACATTGATATGGGGTGGGTTCAAAACATTTTAATAGACAAATATAAATAGCACGAGACCCGTATATAAATCTATGGTGTGAACATAGTTGGATACTGTGTACAGTTCTGGTCACCATATCTCAAAACGGATATTGTAGAGCTGATGAAGGTACAGAAATGGCCAATGAAAATGAGACAATAGGAAGGGGGATGGAGCAATTCCCATATGAGGAAAGGTTACTTTTTTGGGTCTCTTTAGTTTAGGAAAACACCAACTAAGGGGAGGATATGATAGAGGTGTGTAAGATTATGCATGATGAGAAGAAAGTGGATAGGTGCATAGATGCAGAGGAGGGCCAGGATCTCTTCTTGATCATCCCGGAGTGCAGGATACAGAACAACAGGCTGTAGTTACAGGAAGCCAGATTACGGCTGGACATCAGGAAAAACTTCCTGACTGTTAGAGCAGTACGACAATGGAACCAGTTTCCTAGGGAGGTTGTGGGCTCTCCCACACTAGAGGCCTTCACGAGGCAGCTGGACAAACATGTGTCAGGTATGCTTTAGGGTGGATTCCTGCATTGAGCAGGGCGTTGGACTCCATGGCCTTATAGGCCCCTTCCAACTCTGCTATTCTATGATTCTATGGTTCCATGATCCAAGGAAGCTAAATGCAGGAAGATTCAGGACAGATAAAAGGAAATACTTCTTCACACAGTGCCTGGCTACAGAATTTGCTGCCAGAAGATGTAGTGATGGCCATGATATTGGATGGCTTTAAAAGGAAATTAGATAAATTCACGGAGGATAAAGTTATCAAGGGCTCCTAGACTTTATCGCTATATATTACTTCCAGTACCAGAAACATATGTTTCTGAATACCAGTTGTTAGGGAACATGAGGGCGAGGATGCTATTTCACTTATGTCCCACATGTGGGCTTCCCACTTGGGTATCTGTGAGAACAGGATCCTGGACAACATACGCCTTTGGTTTGCTTTAGCATGACATGTCTTACATTCTGATTTGGAAGGGATCTCTTAGAGAAGGGCCTAGATAATGATGTCAAGACATAATTAGGTACATGGATGGCTGAGCCACAAAATGGCACCTGCTGAGACAGAAAAACAAGGCTAAGCAATGGCCCTCAACTGGATAGGGGGGATGGGACACAATAACAAAATAAATAAATAAATCTATATAAATAAAAATGAAAAAGACCGTTCGTTACTGTCGTTATATCTCCGAAAGTTCTTCACCGATTGCTTTGAAATTTTGACACAGCGTTGCGTTCGAATACGCGAGCGTTGTTATGTAACTATGTTCTCTATGGGGTCAAAGGTTTGTCTTAAAATCGAAGAAATAGGCCTCCTCAAAACCAGTCCTGCTGATCATTGTGACATCACCGACCAGTAGGCCAATCCGCTGCCTCTGCCTCCTCTCCTATTTGCATGTACTCTCACAATTGGCTGAGTGAATATAGATGTCACACCTGTGACAGTTACACGTTCTGAAGAAAGGTAACTGCCAGGAGTTTCCAGTAACCTCCTCACCGTAAAAACATGCTTTTATATCTCCGAAAGTTCTTCACCGATTGCTTTGAAATTTTGACACAGCGTTGCGTTCGAATACACGAGCGTTGTTATGTAACTATGTTCTCTATGGGGTCAAAGGTTTGTCTTAAAATCGAAGAAATAGGCCTCCTCAAAACCAGTCCTGCTGATCATTGTGACATCACCAACAAGTAGGCCAATCCACTGCCTCTGCCTCCTCTCCTATTTGCATGTTCTCTCCTATTTGCTCTTATAGGTCATTGTGACATCGCCAACCAGTAGGCCAATCCACTGCCTCTGCCTTCTCTCCTATTTGCATGTTCTCTCCTATTTGTTCTTATAGGTCATTGTGACATCGCCAACCAGTAGGCTGATCCACTGCCTCTGCCTCCTCTCCTATTTGCATGTTCTCTCACAATTGGCTGAGTGAATATAGATGTCACACCTGTGACAGTTACACGTTCTGAAGAAAGGTAACTGCCAGGAGTTTCCACTAACCTCCTCACCATAAAAACATCCTTTTTAAAAAACCAAACAGCAGGCCAATCCACTGCCTCTGCCTCCTCTCCTATTTGCATGTTCTCTCACAATTGGCTGAGTGAATATAGATGTCACACCTGTGACAGTTACACGTTCTGAAGAAAGGTAACTGCCAGGAGTTTCCACTAACCTCTTCACCGTAAAAATATCCTTTTTAAAAAACCAAACAGTAGGCCAATCCACTGCCTCTGCCTCCTCTCCTATTTGCATGTTCTCTCACAAAACTTTGCAATGGCACGCAGCTTGCAGTAAAAAAATTACTGAGCCATGTCATAGAAGGAACAATCTTGACAGGACCTTTCAAAGGTGAAGATGTCCTCATTCCTTGCATTCCTATGATTCCAACAGATATGCCATTTCAATTTAAGAGATTGCAATTCCCAATTCGATTGGCGTTTTCAATCACCATCAATAAAGCTCAGGGCCAATCTTTAGAATTGTGCAGTTTAGATCTAGACACAAATTGCTTCTCACATGGACAATTATATGTTGCGTGTTCTAGAGTCGGCAAACCAGACAATCTCTATATCTACACAGACAATGGAACAACTAAAAATATTGTATATCCACAAGCATTGTGAAATTAAACATATTAGAAACATCCACTTTGTCTTTTCTTTCTTTTCAATTTAACCAGACTGAGCCACAGCAACGCGTGGCAGGGTACAGCTAGTAAATAAATAAAATACTATTCTTTCTATTCACATTGGTCACTATTGTCAACCTGAACACAACCTGAAAGACCCAGATTTCTTTATTTCTTTTTCTTTAAATACCTTCTTTCCTCACACCCAATAGGCTATTCAGGGATATGCAAATAGGAAAGAAACAACCATTTCCTTGTTACTAGTGTAACTTGTCCCTCCTTTTAAAACAATATGCTAGAAACCAACAAATGCTTTCACAGAACCCTAAATCCAGAATTGTTTCCACAGTTTATTATTTATTGGCTCTAAACCCCATGCCACTTATGAAACCAGTGGTTTTAATGTATGCAGCTGTGAGATAATTATTTTTGACTGGTTTTTAAATAATTTAGTGAGCGGGCCACTTGTGCATGCTGAGATTCCTTTATTACAGCTGTAGAGCTATCACCTGTTTGCCTGAACTACTTGTAACCTGCCTTAAAGTATAATGGCACATATTAACCAGGAACAGAAATCTAGGTTCACTTGCATCATCTAAGCATCTATGAGATTCTGCATCACAAAGGTAATTAATCACTGGGATTCGGGAGATACAGACCATTGGAGGAGAATAGGCACTTATAATATGGTGCTAAATTGCATATACTCAGCCAAAGCTAGTAGCAGAGGAAATGATCCTTCCTTGTGCAGGTGCAAAATTTGTGAGTGGGGTGATTTGCATATAGCTGAATAGAGCCCCATTTATCTGCCTCATGCCTCCCCTGGTATGAATATACAGATTGTGTGCCATAGCATTCCAGGGTCTTGGAGAATCTAGACCTTGAGTAACTTGAAGAGCACAGAGAAGAAAGCTAAATAGGGATGTTGTAGGAGACCCTGGTACACTGCTTGCATGTATGTATACTCAAGTGTATGTCCCAGACAGATTACAGTTCACATGACCACTGTGTTCATTATAAATATATTAATATAGTTATTCTGCATACATTAAACACTAACTTTGGCATGGAAACAGCCTTGGTCGCCCTGTATGATGACCTATGTCGGGAGAAAGACAGGGGGAGTGTGACTCTGTTGATTCTCCTTGATCTCTCAGCAGCTTTCGATACCATCGACCATGGTATCCTTCTGGAACGTCTGGCTGAGTTGGGAGTGGGGGGCACTGCATTGCAGTGGTTTCACTGCTACTTGGCAGGTTGGCTTCAGAAGGTGGTGCTTGGGGGACATTGCTCGGCCCCGTGAACTCTCCAGTATGGGGTTCCGCAGGGTCGGTCTTGTCCCCCATGCTGTTTAACATGTACATGAAACCGTTGGGTGCAGTCATCCGGAGTTTTGGCGTGCGTTGTCATCAGTACGACACGCAGCTCTACTGCTCCTTTTCATCCTCATCAGGTGTGGCTGTGGATGTGCTGAACCGGTGCTTGGCTGCGACAATGGACTGGATGAGAGCTAATAAACTGAAACTCAATCCAGACAAGACTGAGATGCTGCTGGTGGGTGGTTCCTCTGATCAGATGGGGGGCGTTCAACCAGTTCTGGATGGGGTTGCACTCCCCCTGAAGGAGCAGGTTCATAGCTTGGGGGTTCTCCTAGAACCATCTTTGTCACTTGAGGCTCAGGTTGCCTCGGTGGTATGGAGTGCTTTCTACCAACTCCGGTTGGTGGCCCAGCTATGCCCCTATCTGGACAGGGATAACCTAGCTTCAGTTGTCCATACTTTGGTAACTTCCAAATTAGATTACTGCAATGCCCTCTACATGGGGCAGCCGTTGAAGACGGTCTGGAAGCTGCAGCTTGTGCAAAATGCGGCGGCCAGATTGATAGCTGGAACAGGGAGGTTTGAGCATGTAACACCAATTCTGGCCCGCTTGCATTGGCTGCCTATATGTTTTCGAGCCCAATTCAAGGTGCTGGTTTTAACCTATAAAGCCCTGCATGGCTTGGGACCACAATACCTGATGGAACGCCTCTCCCGACATGAACCTACCCGTACACTGCACTCAACATCTAAGGTCCTCCTCCGGGTGCCTACTCTGAGGGAAGCTTGGAGGATGGCAACAAGGGAGAGGGCCTTCTCAGTGGTGGCCCCCCTGACTGTGGAATGATCTCCCCGATGAGGCTCACCTGGTGCCAACATTGTTATCTTTTCGGCGCCAGGTCAAGACTTTTCTCTTCTCCCAGGCATTTTAACAGCATTTAACAATGTTAAGTTTGTTTTTAATGGACCCCAGAATTGTTGTTTTTAAATGGATACTGTTGTTTTTATACTGTTTTTTAATGTTTTTGATGGTTTTTAAATTTTGTATACTTTTAATGTTTACCATTTTTAATTGTTGTAAACTGCCCAGAGAGCTTTGGCTGTGGGGCGGTATATAAATGTAATAAAATAAATAAATAAATAAATAAATGTACAGTTGTTGTCCTATCATGATGTGGGAAGTCATTCAGGCAATATGATCAGGTCTCTCTAAGCAGAAGTCAGGACCATGGACAGCTCCCAGTAAAACTTTCCTGGCTGAGCTACAGAGAGATGTCTCAGCAGAGAGCTAAGGCCATTTGAACTAGTTCTGGTCTTCAGGTGCCCAATCCCTTGGAGGAGCTTGTCTTAAAGGGCCCTTGTCCAGTTCTGCAGAGGGGGTAGAAATGTTATTGAGGGCTCATCTTCCAAGTCTGATGAAGGTCGAAGAGAGAGGTCCTCAGGCTGGAAGGGCCCAGTTCGGAGGTGCTGAGTGTTCCCTCCTCAGTTGAACAGCTTGTATTTCACATGTGTATCTTCCTCCTAAGGGTGCAAAGTGAGTTTGATATGGAATATCTGCTGCAATGTTTACAATTGTAAGAAGTGATGTCAGTGAATTCCACCCAATCATGGCTTGTAAACTAACTTCCATGGTGCTTACAATGGCACTTCAAAGGAAAGGCAAGCTTTTAAGGCTCCCCCTGTTCGCTTGCTCTGATCACTTGCTCTCTGGGAGCTGGCTTCCTTTTGTAGCTACTAGTGCAGCTGGGGCAGCTCCTCTTCTCTGCATCTGCTCAGCTTGGAGTCAGAAGTGAGGAAAAAATGGAGAGGATGATGATTATGTATGTTGTATTGAATTCTTTGGAGAAAAAATGGTGGGATATAAAAAATGCAATAAATAAAGTAACAGTAGATGTATAGCAGGCCACAGTGGCTCTCATGGAGGATGGGTGGCTTGCCAGCATGCACGGAGGCTTCAGCTAAGTCCTGCAGATGGATGGGGGAGGGGATGGGGGACAGCTGGCTTTGGGCTGAATAAGCCTGAAACACTTTGTCTGCTTTGGCCCGGGATGGCCCAATCTGGTCCTGAATGAATCCAGCCCGCTTCAACTCAGATTCGGGGTTTGGGGCTGAGGCAAAGCACAACCCTAATCTGAATGTGTAGGGCTAACTGCAGTGTTCATGGCATAATCCACCAGAAATGACATCCTCAGGGGATATAAGGAGACCATATATTCAGAGCTATAGTAGAACTATAGTTAGTTCTCTTGTGCTCCATAAAATTGTGAATAAAAGGGAGCATTAGGTATTTTTAATTAAGTTCCTCAATGTTCATTCTGTTCATGGAGAAGTGATAGACCTAATTATTGCTAAGCAAATGAGGAAGGCAATTACAAGCAGTGTGTTAAATATATGCATACCCGTCTTGCCAAACAAGAATAGTAATCATAAAAAAAATCTACCTCCATCTTAGAAATGAGATCAGAACACTGTGGATGTCTGGAAGTTAAATCATATAGTAGAAGTCCACCTGAATGCATTCAATTGGGGTCCTGTCCGGGAAAGCCGCCAAATGGCTTGACAAAGAAGGATAAGACCAGCCGGTAGCTAGGCAACGAAGGTGTTTATTTACAGAAGCTAAACAGTGCAGGGAAAGGAGGGGAAAATGGGGGTTTGACTGCAAAAGTCAAGGAACAGGAACAGTTCAAGGAGCAGGCTTGTAGAGTAGTCAATGTCCAGTCCAAAGTCAAGGGAGCGTAGCAAAGTGGAGATTCGATAATGCAGTCCAAGTTCAAACACAGCCAACAGTCAGTGACAAACCAGTAACACAGTCCAGAGTCAGGGGCAACAACAGGCAAGACGTAGTCACAAACCGGTCCAAGGTCGAAGCAGGAATCCAGAGTAGGCAGACGTGGTCACGGGGTCCGGGAATCAAGACAGGAATCAGAATCCAGGCGTTCAGGAACAAGGCACGAGGTCACAAGATCCAAGAGCAAAGGCTTCCGCCAGAATGCTCAGATAATCTCTGACAACCTTGCATGGCTCACAGCTGTGCTTTTATCCTTAGTCAGAGTGCTGAGTCATGGCCTCTCAGCTGATCCCTAATTGCCAGGTGTTTCTGGTGGAGGCGGCGAGACCGGCGTCTGGTTGCCTTCTCCGCCCGCAACTGGCTGAAACCAGGCTTCTCCGCCTCCTCCTCAGACCTCTGCGGCTCCTCCGTAGTCTTTGCTGGCATCAGGCCCTCAGAGCTAGCAGAGGTCCCAGCTGGCCTTGGCTCTTCTCCCTGAGGCTCTGCCACAGTCTCTGCCAGTCCAGCCTCCTCACTACCTGTGCTGGGCTTCTCGGTACTAGGTCCAGCCTCTGCCACCTCCTCCTCATCTCCGGACTCCATCTCTATGCAGGGCATGACAGGTCCTCTCAAACTTGGAGCCAGATTATTATTATTATTATTATTATTATTATTATTATTATTATTTATTTATATAGCACCATCAATGTAATGATGTGACTACAAATGCTCATGAGTTCCCAGGAATATCTTCATAGCCAAGCCAATTACCCGTGCATACACTGCAGTTCAGGCCTTATCTGAAAATCTGTACTTGCTAAGTTCCGAAGCAGCCCTTCAAAAGGAACACAAAACCCAGCAGCACCTGGTTTTAGAATCCCTTTGAATAAGCCACACCACTAGCCAAACGTCAGTGGATTTCATTTTACATGTAAATAAGGCTTAAGATGTGGCATTCTGTGCATAATCTTATGTGACATTAACAGTAAGTCCTGGCTTGAATGTGAAATGATTGTCATAGTTCCGCATGCAGTGATGAATACTCTCCATAGCCAACTGTCAGAATTATTCTGGGTTGCCTGGAAAATCTCGCTGCAAACACTTTAAATTATGAATACATTCCTTGCAAAGCTGTCCTTCATGCCCTGTTTGCCTTTTATGGTTTTATAACCTTTGGCGGTGCTAACAATAAATAGATAAAAGCAGCCTCTTATGGTACGTGACCCTGTGAATTATGTATATTCGCAGAGAGGATATATTTCAGTTTTTTGTAAATAGTACCCAAACAACTTTCAAGAATGCGTGCGTTCCCAGGCCCGATCCATCTCATCTCTTTTGCTTAGCCTTCAGCAAAACCTTTCCTGAATCGTCTGGGCCTGATAATACGTGCTGCAAGGATTTAATCCAGGAACAAGTGAATAAGGATGTCAGAGGAATCCGTCTGAGAGGTGGAGTTCACTGAGCTTTCATCAGATTCACACACTTTGGACTTTGGCTCATTTCCCTATGAGCTGGCCCAGTCCAACCTACATCAAGTCAGTCCAGCTTGCGGCTTTTCCATTCCCCCCCAAGAAATAGAAATTTGCGTAAATATTGCCCAGAATTTATTGGCACAAACTTACAGCCAGAATTTGTGTGAATGAATGCATGAAGGAAGGAAGGAATTCCTTTATTTGCATCAGCCACAGGCCTTAGCATTTGAAATGAGATAATTTGTGTGAATCACAGTTGCCATTTGAGCAAATTACACAATTTGTGGGTGTGATTTGCACAAATGTCTAATTATGTTTTTTAATGCAACTGGCTCCCTTTCACCATTAAGGAAACAGTAGTAGTTAATCTGTCCATTTTAGTTCCTCTGTTTTTCACTTTCACAGTCTGAACTTCAGTTCATCCCAAACATTGATTTGATTTAATTAAAAAAACAACAACAACCCTAACTGAAAATCCAGAGACATTTTTGTAAACATTTCTCATAATACATGGATTCTTCTACACAATTTTGCTAAATTTATACATTTTGTGCAAGTCATGTTCTTAATATAATGCATTTGAAACATGATACTCACTAACGCATACATTTCTGTGTGTACCTTCCCTTCTTGCACATATTCGTATACACCATGTTTTGACTGGATAACTCCACTGCAAAATTGGGAGAAATGCAAATTTTGAAGGATAAATGAGTTTTAGTTCATGCATTTGTTCAAAAGTGCCCAGTTATGTATGTGACATGCAAATCCCCCTTGACTTGATTAAGAATTGGACTCAGCAGATTGCTGCATTTTTATTTATTTATTTATTTATTTATTACATTTTTATACCGCCCAATAGCCGAAGCTCTCTGGGCGGTTCACAAAAAAAAATTTTTAATTTTTTTTTAAAGTTGTTTTCCCTTTAAGCCCAATTCCAGAATTCAGTCACTGTTGCAACACTGATGACGTTGTTGGCCTTGTGGCCGCCACTTCCCACCATGAGAATTGTCATACCCTGTCCCATTCCCTGTCCCATTGTCACTGATCTGGCAGTGACAACAGCAGTAATGGGAAGTTCTCACAGGAGACCTCCTCCAGGACTTTGAATGCTGTAACACAATGGTGTTACAGCCTCTGGGTCTTGCCTTATTGTCAGAAGACCTCTGCAAGCAATCAGTTCAGACCTCTGGCAAGAGCAATCTGTCCTTTCCCAAAAGCCTGCTGGGTAGAGAAGAAGAGCAAGTGGCCAGGAGGAGATGGAATTGGCAGAAAGGGGTGGTGGTGGGCCACCTAGTTTTGGGTCTGGTCCCACCCATTGACTCCACCCCAAACATCACTGCTTTTAACTTCATCCACTGGTGACATGCAGCTCCTGATAGATTACCCCCAAGGGAATGGGGGCCTTGAGAAGTAAAAAAAAAAACAAAAAAAAAAAACCTTTCCTCACCTCTACTCTAACAGGAACATCTCAGGTGCCAGGGATTTCGGGAAATGTAATTTTCCAGAGGGGCTCTGAATTCTCAGTTCCTGGATATTTATTTATTTATTTATTAATTACATTTCTGTACCGCCCAATAGCCGGAGCTCTCTGGGCGGTTCACAAAAATTAAAAACATTCAACGTATAAAACAATAGTATAAAACCATAATATAAAATACAATATAATAGCACAACCAGATAAAAACAGCAGCAATGCAAAATTACAAATTTAAAATACAGAGTTAAAATTTATTTATAGACTGTTAAAATGCTGGGAGAATAAAAAAGGTCTTCACCTGGCATCTAAAAGCATATAATGTAGGTGCCAAGCGAACCTCCTTAGGGAGCTCATTCCGCAGCCAGGGTGCCACAGCAGAGAAGGCCCTCCTCCTGGTAGCCACCTGCCTCACTTCCTTTGGCAGGGGCTCACAGAGAAGGACCCCTGAGGATGACCTTAGGGTCCGGGCAGGTACATATGGGAGGAGGCGTTCCTTCAGATAGCCTGGCCCCAAGCTGTTTAGGGCTTTAAATGTTAATACCAGCACTTTGAATGTATTTAAATGTTAATACCAGCACTATTATCTTTCCCATAATCCCTTGCACCTGGACCAGAGCTATCAGCATGCCCAGTAGTTCCTAGGCATAAGGAGCTCTGAAATATTTACCATCTGATTTCATTCTTAAGACTCATGTGGGCTGGAAGACTACATTTCCCATGATTCCTGGCATGTCAGATGCTGCCATTGCAGTTTTTAACATACATGAAGTGGTGGTAGAGATGCTTGGTTTCTTCAGAATAAACTTTTGAGGGAAACTCCACTCGATTCATAATGCAGTCAAGCAGTACAAGCTTGACAAGTTTCTATTCCGAGTGATAAATTTTGTCAAGATCTCTAGCAATTAGTAGTCACTAATTGGACAGCAGAGCTTCTGAACCAGAATGCATGTCTTCCAAAGTGAATGGGGCCCATGATTGTGATATCTTAGAAGGAACTCTTACATAGCACTTTTAATGAGTTCTCAAAGGGCATCAAGCTCATATACATTGACTCAGAAATTCTGTCATAAGAACATAAGAAGAGCTGTGCTGGACCAGACCAAGGGTTCATCTACTCCAGCATTCTGTTCACACAGCGGCCAAACAGCTGTCCACAGGAAACCAACAAGAGGGAATGAGGGCAATGGCACCTTGCCACCCCAAGGTCCCCAGCAATTAGTCCATATAGACAGACTGCCTCTGATAATGGAAGTAGCATGTGGCCATCAGGACTAGTAGCCACTGATAGCTTTATCCTCCATGAATTTGCTCAATCCCCTTTTAAAGCAATCTAAAGTGGTGGCTGTTGCTACATCTTGATTCCATAGTTCAACTATGGACTGTGCGAAGAAGTCACCCCCCCACTTTATCTGTCCTGAGCTTCCCACCAATCAGCTTCATGTGATGGCCCCAATGGGTTCTAGTATTATTAGAGAGGGAGAAAAATGTCTCTCTATACACTCTTTGCACCATGCACACTTTTGTCTCCCCTCACTCAACGTTTTTTTTTTTAAATGTAAACAACAGTTCCTGTGAGTTTGGCCAGTATTATTCCCATTTTACAGATGGGGGATAGAGGGCTCATCTACACCAAGCAGGATATTCCACTATGAAAGTGGTATGAAAGCGGTGTATAAAAAGCAGGAGCCACACTGCTGCTTTACAGTGGTATGGAAGTGCACTGAGAACTGTTGGGGCCCATTGACACGTCCACACCAAGCAGGATATAACACTATGAAAATGGTATGAAAGTGGTATATAGTATGTGCCAATGGGCCCCAACAGTTGTCAGTGCACTATAAAGTGCAGTACCGCTATAAAGCAGTAGTATGGCTCCTATGTCGTTTTTTCCTGTGTAATATTGCCAGGATTCGATCATTTCTGTCTATCTCTTCTGCCAAGACGCTTGTTCATGCATTGGTTATTTCTCGGTTGGACTACTGCAACCTTCTTCTCTCTGGCCTTCCTTCTTCTCACATCAGTCCACTGGTTTCTGTCCACCACTCTGCTGCTAAGATAATCTTCCTGGCTCGCCGCTCTGACCATGTTACTCCACTTCTGAAATCTCTTCATTGGCTTCCAATTCACTTCAGAATCCAATATAAACTTCTCCTGTCGACCTTCAAAGCTTTTCACAGTCTAGCTCCTTCCTATCTCTCCTCTCTCATCTCACACTATTGCCCCGCTCGTGCTCTTTGCTCCTCTGATGCCATGTTTCTCGCCTGCCCAAGGGTCTCTACTTCCCTTGCTCGGCTTCGTCCATCTTCCTCTGCTGCCCCTTACGCCTGGAACGCTCTTCCAGAACATCTGAGATCCACAAGTTCAATCGCAGCTTTTAAAGCTCAGCTAAAAACTTTTCTTTTTCCTAAAGCTTTTAAAACGTGATGTTGTTTGGACTTTACACTGTTAGTTTTACCCTACCCTGTGCCTGTTTACCCTACCCAGTGCCTGTTTACATTCTCTTCCCCTCCTTATTACTTTATTATGATTTTATTAGATAGTAAGCCTATGCGGCAGAGTCTTGCGATTTACTGTTTTACTCTGTACAGCACCATGTGCATTGATGGTGCTATATAAATAAATAAATAAATAAATAAATAATAATAATAATCCTACCTTTTATATATTGCTTTCATAGTGGAATATCCTGCTTGGTGTAGATGAGCCCTGAGACTGAGGGCCTTGCTAGACCTACCTCAGAATCCATGTGGGAGGAGCAGCCAGCCCGCGCTAGAAGGAGCTGTTGCTCCTTTCCACACGTCAGACGCGACGGGGAAAGGAAAGCCCCATCGCGTCCTCTATTTTTTAAAAAAAGTTAAAGGGGCCATGTGCGCAGGAGCACACCAACAAAAAGGTAAGTTGGTTTATTTAAAAATAAAGGGTTCCCGACTCCCCCTGCTCCCGATTTTCCCCCACAATGTCTGACACCCCCCGCTCGCCCCCTCGCTTGCCTGCTTGCTCACACCCCCGCTTGCCTCCCCGCTCGCTCATCTGTTCGCTCACCATTCCACTCGCTGCCCCCGCTCGCTATGTCCAATGCCCCCTCCACCACCACCCTGGCTGTGATCTCCCCCCCCGGCTCCGCTCTCCCCCCCATATCTCCTGCTGGGTCTGCTCTTCCCCCCTGGCCCCCATGTCTCCCCCCCACAATTCCCTCGCCCCCAGCCCAATGGGTACGAGGGAAGTAAGCGAGTAAGCGAGCAGCTGGGAAAAGCCGCGGAACCAGCTAGATTTTCTGCAGCCCCGGGCTGAAAAGTGGATCTGGTTATCCCGGGTCAAGGGAGGGTTTAGCCCAGCCTGACCCTGGGATCCCCTGTGCGTCATCTGCACACACACCAGGGAGCCCGGGCCTCGCACTTGGCTAAACTCTCGTCTAGGAAGGCCCTGAGAAAAGAGAGAGAAGGAGAAGGGGAGAAAGAAGAGAGTGAATGATTTGCTTAAAGCTACCCAATGAATTCATTGCAGAGGTAATATTTCAACCGGAGTCTTCTTGGCTCATATCTCAATCTCTTAATATCCACTAGACTGTTACACACCAATTGTGTAGCCTTGCACTGCCATTTGAATCTTCACTATTTCACACAAACATAGCTTGATCTTTCTACAGTTTCCTGATAGTGCAAACTGACTACATTGGAAAGCATTGCATGAAGATGATCTGATCTGTTCTGAAGGTTCTGCTGCAACGACCCATTCAAACATCCATGTCATCACTCGATAGTGTAACCATCATGTAACAAACCTGCACATGTGAAAAAGTCCTTTGTGGAATGAAGGATAAAGAGGAAAGATGGGTGGGTGAGAGAGACTGGAACAAAAAATGTCTGGCCTGACCTCGAATCCTGTTTGTATCTCTATGATAGGGATGCCATGGGCGACAAACTGGGTTCAGGAGTCCAGTAGACTCCCCCATGCCTGGAACCTGTTCACTGAGCCATGGGCACCCATGCTAGTCGAGCCCTGCATGGACAGGGAGTACCCCACTGCCACCGTTCCTAGATGCAAGACAGTATTTTTATGGAAGATCTGGGGGGTGACTTTTTTGTATATTTCTGTTGCGCAAAATGGCAGCTGCAAATGCCTGCAACAGTAGGCAATGCCTGCAATAGTAGAGGTGTAGTGGGTTTCTAAACTTGAAATATTATGGAGAGAGAGAGAGAGAGAGAGAGAGAGAGAGAGAGAGAGAGAGAAAGAGAGAGAGAGAGAAAGAGAGAGAGAGATCATCCTATCCACTGTCTCCACAGCATGCATAACGTTGTACACCTCTGTCATATCTCATCTTAGGCCTTAGCTAGACCAACCTTTTGTTGCGGGGGAGAGGAGGGGATACCTCATGTTGTGAATAACACGAGATCTCACCCTCGTTTACCGAAAGGCGCGAAGACCTCAAGAAGAGAGGCATCGCGTCCACCATTTTTTTTATTCTTAAAGGGCTGGCAGCACACGAGCTCTCCAGTGAAAAGGTAAGGTTTTTTTTTTTTTAAATGCTTTCCCCACTCCCCCCACTCTAAACCCGATGGACATAGTGCTCCTCCTGGCTCCGCACGAGTAATCGCGCGGAACTGGCTCAAGACACTGCAACGGGCCACACTTTCGACGGTCTCAGGCTGAGCCTGGGACCGCGGAAAAAGCAGGCCCAAAGTGTAGTGCTGTATCCCAGGGCCAAGGAGGGTGGATCCCTGCCTGATCCTGGGATTCCCTGTGTGTCATCTGGACGCACAGGGATGATCCCGGCGTTTGCCCCGGGATAAACGCTGGTCTAGCTACGGCCTTATTCTCCTTTTCCTACACTAAACAATCCCAACTGCTGTAACCTTCCCTCATAGGGGAGTTGCTCCAGCCCCTTAATCGTTTTAGTTTCCCTTTTCTTCACTTTTCCCAACTCTACAGAATGTCCTTTTTAAGAGTGATAATCATAACTGCTCACAGTATCCCCAGTATGGTTGCACTATAGATTTGAATAGTGCAGTATAAGGGGGTAGTTTTATTTATTTTTTATTCCTTTCCTAATTATGCCTAACATAGATTCTTTCTTTCTTTCTTTCTTTCTTTCTTTCTTTCTTTCTTTCTTTCTCAGGAACCACATACTGGGTCAACATTTTCATCAAGCTGTCCACCACAACCCCAAGATCTCTTCCTTGCCATTACCACTAGCTCAGATCCCATCAGAATATAGAACATAAGAACATAAGAAATGCCATGTTGGATCAGACCAAGGGTCCATCTAGTCCAGGACTCTATTCACACAGTGGCCAACCAGCCAGGGATGAACAAGCAGGACATGGTGCAACAGCACCCTCCCACCCATGTTCTGATGCACACAGGCCTACTGCCTTGAATACTGGAGATAGCACATAACCATCAGGGCTAGTAGCCATTGATAGCCTTCTTCTCCAGGAATCTATCCAACCCCCTTTTAAAGCCATCCAGATTGGTGGCCATCACTACATCTTGTGGTAGTGAGTTCCATAATTTAACTATGCACTGTGTGAAGAAGTCCTTCCTTTTATTAGTCCTGGATCTCCGACCAATCAGCTTCATGGGATGACCCTGGATTCTAGTATTTTGAGAGAGGGAGAAGAATGAGGTTGAAGATTTGGGGATGCTGTCTGGGGCAGAGTTTAGTGACATTATTAGCTTCATCCAACGAGTGTTTTAATGCACACTCGTCATTGGGCACTCACAAAATACTTACATGACATCGTCTGTCACTTGTGCATCTTGCGCAACAAAAAGAACCAGTCAAAGTCCGGTTAGAGGTCTCCCCTACCTTACTCTATGGTGGTAATTACTTCCTGTTTTCAGGAAGTGATGTTGCAGTGGCAACAGAAAAAACTATGCGAGCTGCTCGTTGACGCTCGTCGGATGAAGCACTATGAGTTATGACAGGCACGTAGATTGGAAGAAGAAGATGAACAGCTTCCTGTTTGTAGTCAAGTTTGCCTCATTCCAAGCTTTTTGCAGTTAAAGATAGAGGGGTGCGTGGGAAAACCATCGTTGGTTTGGAATACCTTCATTGATTTCCTTCCTTCTCTCCTTCACATTCTTATGATAAATGAGATTTCATGATGCATGGCATGATTTGCTTAGACATTCAACAATCTTCTAATTAGGACATGTATTTTTTCCAAGGCCAGTTGTCTGCGTTGGAATACTTTCTGAGCATTGTTTCCCCCCCCCCCCCTGGATTGTTTACCCTATGGGTTTTATCCTTGCAAATGACACCAACTGTTGCAGAAAAACTTAATGACATTTAATTGGAATCTGGGTACGTGGGACTCTCATTGCCGCCAGCTGTTTTTCTGAATTCAGAAAGACATGGCTCTGTAGCTCTTAATCTCCAACAGTCAGTAGTGCATTAAATACTTTGAAACTTTCCCCCTGATTCTTCAAGCTACCCATTAAAAAAAAGGGGGGGGCATATGGTTAATACTGTTGCACTCAACTTCTAGTGTTTTCTTAGGGGGACAGGGGTCCACTCCGGTTCCACATTCTAGTTTCTCTTTCCCTGCCTCGTTCCTTTTTTAATGCTTTCATATCAGAGTAGTTGTATGAGGGGGAAAAAAATTATCACCCAGTTTCTTCTGTGTAGATGCTTGTTATTCCTTGATCCTCCACTTTCAATTTCCAGAGGTGCTGTCAGAACTGACCTTCCCAAAGTTAAAGTGGTATAATGTACATGAAATGGTTTCTTTCTTTCTCTGAAATCATAGCTTGATATATACAAAGAGATCCAGGGGGATACTGTTAAAAAAAACCCACCACCATTGATCATTTATAATGCAATAAATGTTTAAGGCTGCGAGTACCTGTCTGCGACTACCAGCTCTTCAGGGTTCAGCCCACTAGGGTGGAGGGTTGTGTGTGGAAAGTGATCCGCTGTCTACATCATTTGGGGTGTGATGAAAGGAATTTATTTCATATATGGCTTCATCCCACGTACCCATTTCCCTCGAATTATCCCCATAGCATAAAGCTGTCATTGTTGTTGTTAGCTAAATCACACCCTGGGTGGCGGCACTCCTAAGATCCTTTGCATACCAGCAAAAGGGTTTAAGGGGGAGAAATGTAAAAAATCATTAAAAATTCAACGGATGACCCAATCCGATTCAAATTTGGTGTGCTTAAAGCTCTCCTTAATATCTATTACTGTGCCAATTTTGATGTCTTTATCTTTAAAACTTACGCAGTTGTAAGCATTTGTTTAATTTGTACTTCCTGTTCACTGAGGTCACAAAGCCCTATGAAGAGAGACTGAGGCCTTAGCTAGACCTAAGGTTTATCCCGGGATTGTCCTGGGGTCATCCTTGTTCATGTAAATGACACACAGGATATCCCGGGAGCAGGCAGGGATGACCCCGGGACGATCCCGGGAAACAACTGGGCATGTTTAGCCTGGACAAGAGGAGATTGAGGGGAGACATGATAGCATTCTTCAAATACTTAAAAGGTTGCCACACAGAGGAGGGCCAGGATCTCTTCTCAATCATCCCAGAGTGCAGGACACGGAATAATGGACTCAAGTTAAAGGAAGCCAGATTCCAGCTGGACATCAGGAAAAACTTAGAGCAGTACGACAATGGAACCAGTTGTCTAGGGAGGTTGTGGGCTCTCCCACACTAGAGGCCTTCAAGAGGCAGCTGGACAGTCATCTGACAGGTATGCTTTAGGGTGGATTCCTGCATTGAGCAGGGGGTTGGACTCGATGGCCTTGTAGGCCCCTTCCAACTCTACTATTCTATGGCCATAGCTAGACCTAAGGTTTATCCCTGGATCGTCCAGGGGTCAAACCTGTCTGTCTCTTCTGCCAAGACGCTTGTTCATGTGCTGGTTATTTCACGGTTGGACTACTGCAACCTTCTTCTCCCTGGCCTTCCTTCTTCTCACATCAGTCCGTTGGTTTCTGTTCAGCACTCTGCCGCAAAGATCATCTTCTTGGCTCGCCGCTCTGACCATGTTACTCCGCTTCTGAAATCTCTTCATTGGCTTCCAATTCACTTCAGAATCCAATATAAACTTCTCCTGTTAACCTTCAAAGCTTTTCACGGTCTAGCTCCTTCCTATCTCTCCTCTCTCATCTCAAACTATTGCCCCGCTCGTGCTCTTCGCTCCTCTGATGCCATGTTTCTCGCCTGCCCAAGGGCTTCTACTTCCCTTGCTCGGCTTCGTCCATTTTCTTCTGCTGCCCCTTACGCCTGGAACGCTCTTCCAGAACATTTGAGAACTACAAGTTCAATCGCAGCTTTTAAAGCTCAACTAAAAACTTTTCTTTTTCCTAAAGCTTTTAAAACGTGATGTTGTGCGGACTTTATACTGTTAGTTTTACCCTACCCTGTGCCTGCTTATCCTACCCTGTGCCTGTTGGCCTTCTCTTCCCCTCCTTATTGTTTTACTATGATTTTATTAGATTGTAAGCCTATGCGGCAGGGCCTTGCTATTTACTGTTTTACTCTGTACAGCACCATGTACATTGATGGTGCTATATAAATAAATAAATAATAATAATAATAATAATAATAATAATAATAATAATAATAAACCTGTTCACCTAGGTGACACACAGGGGATCCAGTGCTCAGGCAGGGGTGAACCCTGGATGATCCCAGGATAAACCTTAGGTCTAGCTGTGGCCTAATGATACTGTGCCTGTTTGCATTCTCTTTCCCTCCTTATTGTTTACTACAACTTTATTATATTGTAAGCCTATGCGGCAGGGTCTTGCTATTTACTAGGGGTGTGCACGGACCCCCCGCTCCGCTTCACTTGCAGATCCGCCATTTTTCGGAGCGGGTCGCTCCGCCCCGCCCCCGCTCCGCCCACTTCCGCTCCGCTCCGCCCGGAGCTCCGGATCGGATCCGGAGCTCCGTTTTTGCCCCCCCATAGGCTTGCATTGAAAGCTAAAAAAGTAAACAACTTTTTTTCCGTTGAAGTTAGAAACCTCACGTTTGGCACCATGACACCTCATGGGCGTATACACACACACGCCAAGTTTCAAGGCAATCCCATCATCCCCTGATTTTTGGCGAATTTTTGAAAATCGGGCACCCCATTCACACCCCTTGGGATAGCTCCGTCAATTTGCATGTTACAAACCTCAAACTCGGCACCAGGGCAGCTTATCCATGTGTCCACATGCACGCCAAGTTGCAAGCAAATCCCATCATCCCCTGATTTTTGGCGCGGCTCTACCCTCTAACGCACCTCCCATAACCCTAATTCACACCCCTTTAGATAGCTCCGTCAATTTGCACGTTAGAAACCTCAAACTCAGCACCATGATAGCTTATCCACGTGTCCACATGCACGCCAAGTTTCAAGGCAATCCCATCATCCCCTGATTTTTGGGGAATTTATGAAAATCGGGCACCCCATTCACACCCCTTGGGATAGCTCCGTCAATTTGCATGTTAGAAACCTCAAACTCGGCACCAGGAGAGCTTATCCATGTGTCCACATGCACGCCAAGTTGCAAGCAAATCCCATCATCCCCTGATTTTTGGCATGGCTTAACTCACCCCAAATTGTCCCATTCTACAACTACGTCAATTTGCACGTTAGAAACCTCAAACTCAGCACCATGATAGCTTATCCACGTGTCCACATGCACGCCAAGTTTCAAGGCAATCCCATCATCCCCTGATTTTTGGGGAATTTATGAAAATCGGGCACCCCATTCACACCCCTTGGGATAGCTCCGTCAATTTGCATGTTAGAAACCTCAAACTCGGCACCAGGAGAGCTTATCCATGTGTCCACATGCACGCCAAGTTGCAAGCAAATCCCATCATCCCCTGATTTTTGGCGCGGCTTAAACTTTTTAACTCACCCCAAATCAAGTCCCATTCTACAACTACGTCAATTTGCACGTTAGAAACCTATCCTTTGGTCCCATGACAGCTTACCCATGTGTCCCCATGGACACCAAGTTTCAAGGCAATCCCATCATCCCCTGATGTTAGGGGAACTTTTGAAATTTGAACACTCCAGTATGTCAGGGATTTAAAGTTGCAATTGCAGACAGCTCAATGGGGCCAGTTCCAAGGCAATCCCAACATGCCACGAGATAACCCTAAATCTTCTGGCACATTTGAAAAAGGGATTATTGAATTTGATAAAGTCTAAGTGAGCGCAGGAAGGACTTCTCCCCTTAGTCAAAGCAAGACACATACACCATCGCTGCAAGGCGGGAAGGGGAGAATTATTATTATTATTATTATTTATTTATATAGCACCATCAATGGAAAGCAGGCAGGCAGCATGCATTGTAGTGCCGCAAGGATGGCTTGAGCACTAACGCATAGCAAACCAACCCATAAGTGGGCGCAAAGTGAGGCAAAGATGGCTGGTTGTTTCTTTCTAAGCCAGCAGTTACGCCTTGAGGGGCACAGAGGAGGACGATTGGGAGCAAACCAGGCACCAGGCGGGCAGAGAGGCAGGCAGAGTAGGCGAGGAGTCAGTCCTGGCAGATGCCCCACCACAGCAGCACCCCGGGGGAGGCGGGCAGGCAGGCAGGCAGGCTGCGGGCATTTCTGGGGGCACAAGGAAGTGATGGCTGGTTTCTAAGCCAGCATTGCAGTTAGTCACGCATTGCAAACGCAAACCATCCCAGCGAGTCGGTCACCGAGGAGGACAGGCTAGCAGAGGGGCAGGCAGAGTGACATGTCATAGATCTAGTATTGGGGAGGAGTCAGTCCCGGCAGATGCCCCAACACAGTAGCACCCTGGGTGGGCATTGGAAAACGCCATCTTGTGGGTCAATACTTCCCCCACCCCATGTCCTGCAGGGTTGCCTGCCTAACCCTTGTGGGGATGGGAGATGGAGAGCTTAGAGTGGCAGTGCCAGCAGCAGCCTTCGGCTTTCCCCTGGAACCAGTCGCCTTGCCCGCCTCTTTCCCCAGCAAGATCGCCTGGTGCTGCCTATGAAGATGCATCTTCATGCTGCTGGTTCCATAATGCCCTGTCGATGAACCCCTGCTTAGGCTGAGTTTGCAGTGGCGACAGACAGCAAAGCGGGGATCCGCTCCCAACTCAAAGTGGTCCCACACGATGCTTGTCTTTCGTTTCTGTGGTGACACCACCAATTGCCCGCCTGAGCTCTCTGGTGTTGCCACAGAAACAGGGGTGTGGGATGAGACTGGGGAGAGAGCCTCGGCCTGCTGCTGCTCCTCCTCAGCCCCCACATCCTGGAGGCCCACCGCCTCCTCCTCCTCCCCCCCCTCCACTGTGCTGAGGACCTCGTCTAGGTCCATCAGCGGGCTCGTGGGCTGAAAGGAGAATGAAGGAGTTGGGGATACTCCTCCTCCTCTAATGGCACTGCTGCCACGTGCCTCTTGCAAACGGGCACTTTTCCCATTCCCACCCTCAAAAAGAGAACGCCGGGCACAAGTTGCAGAAGAGAGTGGCTCTGCCTGCTGCTTGTCCTGCTTCTGTTTTGGAGCAGTCAGCCAAGGAGTTGCCCGTTTGAGTTTCACAGGAGGAGAGGAAGCCCTGCTGGCAGACTGAGCCTTGCTGCTTTCAGCACGCCTGCTTTCTCTTTTCATGATGACTAACAAAATATTAATACTACTAATACTATGTATAAGGTACTACTAAGAATATGTATAAGAAGAATATAATATGTTTAAATGTAGGGAAATGGGACAAGAACAATAAAATATACTACTACTAATATGTATGAGAATATACTACTAAGAATATCTACAAGAATATAATAATATGTTTTAGAATATTACTAATAAATGTAGGGAAATGGGACAAGAAATGGGACAACCACTACTATAAGAAGAACAAAATATGAATACTACTACTAATATGTATGAGAATGTATACTAATAGACTACTAAGACTATGTCAAAGAATATAATAATAATATGTTTAAGAATAGGGAAATGGTGTGCGTATGCTTTCCCCAAAATGCTCAATCTGTGGCTGCCTGTTGAACTTGACAAAAGCAGCCCACTCCGTCGAAGTTACACAGAGAAGAAAAAGAGAATCCAATTTTTTTGGTATATTTGGTATATAGAAGATAGAAGGAAACACAATCAGGATTTAAGAGAGGGGAGGGGGAAAAAGAACCAACCACTACTATAAGAAGAACAAAATATGAATACTAATATAATATGTATGAGAATATATACTAATGGACTATGTGAAAGAATATAATAAAATATGTTTAAGAATATAAATGTAGGGAAATGGGACAAAAAGTGTGTGTATGCTTTCAAAAGAAAGCTTTCACAAAAGCAGAACAGTCAGGCTTTAATACAGGGAAGGGGGGGGGCAACCAACCCAACCACACACTCCAAAATTCAAAAATAAAGTTTATATTAAATCAAAGTAAGGGGAAAACACAGGGCAAACTAAGCTACAAGTCAGAAAGAAGCAAACAAACACACACACGCGCCAAACTAAACCTATATTAAATTAATCTATCTCCAAAGCAGGAGCACTAGCTAAGTAAGTGTTCCCTCCACGAACGCCAACCCACAAAGAGACACAAAACAGAAAGTTCTCAGGGTGGGTCTGCCTTAGTCCCCCCTCCAACGCTGGGATTGGAGGAGGATGCTTTCTGAGGAGATGAATTCTCATCAGGATTGGGAGTTGAATGTGCCTGTCATCGCTTCCAAAAAAATAATAATAATAAAAAAAAAAAACCCAAACCCCGATTTTTAAAAAAATATTGCACGTGAACCACAGCACGCAGAAAGTTGAGAGTGGTCTCAAAATGACCCCCATCCACGACTCTCTGTGCACAAGAATTTTCAGAACGATAGCTTAAACCCCCCCCCCAGTTATCCCCGATTCTTTCCCTCAATGCAATCCTATGGGCGAAAAGCCGAAACGCCGTTTGAGCCCTGCGGTTGCCCCGATTTTTAAAAAAATATTGCACGTGAACCACAGCACGCAGAAAGTTGAGAGTGGTCTCAAAATGACCCCCATCCACGACTCTCTGTGCACAAGAATTTTCAGAACGATAGCTTAAACCCCCCCCCAGTTATCCCCGATTCTTTCCCTCAATGCAATCCTATGGGCGAAAAGCCGAAACGCAGTTTGAGCCCCGCGGTTGCCCCGATTTTTAAAAAAATATTGCACGTGAACCACAGCACGCAGAGAGGTGAGAGTGGTCTCAAAATGACCCCCATCCACGACTCTCTGTGCACAAGAATTTCCAGAACGATAGCTTCAAAAACAACGTAGTTATGCGCGATTATTTGCCGCAATGCAATCCTATGGCGAAATGTTTTCAAGATGGCGACCGGAGCGCTCCGACTGAACTCGGAGCTCCGAAAAATGGTCGCTTCTCTTCGCCTTGCTTCTAGGGGGTCCGCGGTCCGCTCCTACTCCGCCTCTGGGTAAGGCGGAGCAGGCCAATCCGCTACTGCTTCTACGCTCCTAATCGGAGCGGAGCACATCCCTACTATTTACTGTGTAATCTGTACAGCACCATGTACATTGATGGCGCTAAATAAATAAATAAATAAATAATAATAATAATCTACACCAAGCAGGATATTGCACTATGAAAGCGGTATATAAAAGGCAGGAGCCACACCAAGCAGGATATAGTGGTATGAAAGCAGTATATGGTATGTGTCAATGATAAAATACATTAAACTGAATTACAACATAATATACTTTGTTAAAAACATCCTAAAAACATTGGAGCATTGGAATGCAGCAGAAAGGTTTTAACCATCACATTCTCCCTGGTGTCTCTCATGACAAAGAGGCAAGCCAGACGGCATGTTCCATTTGGTTCCACACTTCACATATTGTTTTAATGTGTCATCAGCTGGCATGGAGATCATTTGATTGTAGGACAGGTATAAATCTTTAAAGATAGGAAGAAATGAAGAAACTCTCTATTCACCAGGCAAAGTTAATAATATAAGATCTGGGACTAAAGTTACCATCACATTTCTGCTAAAGGGAATTTTTGAGACAAATTTGCCCAACTGCTCTGTTGCTTCCTGCCTGGGAGAAACATCTGAGGAATTTTGAGCAGAGCAAAAGAGTTTCAATAAGACTAGACAAATATATCAGGGAGCCTCTGCGCTTTTCTACGGACCTTTGGATTTGCACACCGATTCCTCAGGGAGGGATCCACATAAAGGCTCCTGCCCTTTGCATTCTTACTAGTGATTAGGTTCCATTGAATAGAGCGGGGCGTACTTCTGAGTAAACATAGGAAGCTAGGGTGATCATATGGAAAGGCAGACAGGGCTCCTGTATGTTTAACAGTTGTAGAGAAAAAAAGAATTTCAGCAGGTGTCACTTGTATGCATGCAGCACCTGGTGAATTTCCCTCTTCATTACAACAGTTAAAGCTGCAGGAGCTATACTAGAGTGACCAGATGCAAAAGAGGGCAGGGGTCCTGCAGCTATGGTCACCCTAGGGGGGAGTAGCTGGAAGATGCGTTCCTAGACTTCCGGGAACGCGTCTCCCAGCCCTCACCCCCCCAGCGACGCTCTACCCTTCTGTGCGTTGGCGCGACGGCGCTAGCGCACAGGAGAAGAACTGCATTGCTGGAGGGCGGAGGAGCTGGAAGATGCATTCCCAAACTTCTGGAAGACACGTTCCCAGTCCTCTGCCTCCCCTAGGCCGATTTCGTGCTTTTCCTGCACTGGAGGAGGCAGGGCTGGGAACGCGTCTCCCAGCCCCGCCTCCTCCAGCATTTAGCCCTCGTCGATTTCGCCCTTTTCCTCCAGCACAGGAAAAGGGCGGAATCGGCCCGGGGGAGGCAGAGGACATGATCTGTCCTCCAGCTTCCCCCCACCCCCAACGTGATCTAGCCCTCTCCTCCTGGGCTGGTGCGATGGCCAGCCAAGGATGAGGAGGAGAAGAAGGAAGAAGAAGAGGAAGAAGAAGAAAGAAGAAGCAGCAGCAAGAAGAAGCAAGCAGCAGCAGGAGGAAAAGCAGGAAGAAGAAGAAGAAGAAGAAGAAGAAGAAGAAGAAGAAGAAGAAGAAGAAGAAGAAGAAGAAGAAGAAGAAGAAGAAGAAGAAGAAACAGAAACAGCAGCAAGGGAAGAAGCAGCAGGGCCGGATCTACACTATTGCTTTAAAGCGCTTTATAACAGTTTTATAGCGCTTTAAAGCAGTTAAAGCGCTTTATAACTGTTATAAAGTGCTTTAAAGCAGTAGTGTGGATCCGGCCTAAGGTGTGTGGGGTGTGTGTGTGTGTGCACATGCTGGCAGTGTGTGTATTCATGTCTGAATGATGTGCATGGGGTGTTTGACTATGAATAAATGCATGTGCATGTTTGCAGTGTGTGGTGGGAGAGGGCTGTAGTTTTCTGTGTGTGAGTTGGGGGGGATGATTTGGAGGTGATATTCCTATTAAATAATGCATTTTGACCTATTGACTTTCCTCTCCAGTTTCTTTGCTATAATTGGCATGACATATATTTTGTAACAATTGCTGATAATTGTTCATCCTTCTTTAAAATCTTTTTAAAAAATTACAGGGTAGCCGTTGTCATCATCATCATCATCATCATCATCTATCTCTCTTTTCTTGCTCGTGGTGTTTTTTCTAGATGAACATGATGGGCTTTGCCAAGTCATGCTGTCTTTGGGGACTGGACATGTTTGTGGGCATGCCCCCTTGGGGCGGCCATGTTGTCCTCCTTTTTGGTTTCAGAAATATGGTCACCCTACCTTTATTGTTGTAACATATATTTTGAGAGTACCATAATTTGTTGCTGAGAAATCAAAGTTCTTTTTTTAAAAGGAAAATGAATAGAAATAAGCAGGGCAGTGCATCGCCTCAGGTCTAAATCCAGATTCAAATCGAAGTTGGCCGGTTTGGCCCTCCTTGGTCTGAATATGGATTGGTTCCAGATTGGGCTGAAGCGTTCTGCAGCAGACTGGGCCACTTCACCCCAATCTAGAGAAATGGTGAGCCTCTGTCCCTACCTGCGCATGGAACTTACCTGACTCAACTGGCAACGACCCATCCTCAATGAGAGCCACCATTTTTAAGGAAGATGGTGGCTGTATTGTTTTTCTAGATACAATGTCCAAAGTACGGCAGCTGTAAAGGGCCGGTTCCAGCCAGAGGGGGATTGGGGCCGATTCTGAAGCTCCAAACTGGCCTCGGAAGCAGATTGTGTGTGTGTGGGCCCCTGCACAGTCTTCATAGAATTATAGAATAGAATCATAGAATAGTAGAGTTGGAAGGGGCCTATAAGGCCATCAAGTCCAACCCCCTGCTCAATGCAGGAAATAAGCATATTAGCTTTCCTGAAATGAATACTTTCCCTCTTTTCAGTCATTCACACACAGTTTCTCTGGCAGTTATTTGTATCGGCTGCAGCTGTTAGAGGTGGCCATGGTGATGATGATGTGAGGGTATGTTAGGCAACCTACGGCAGCAGACCTGATCACTCTATCAACACAAATGAATATACAGGCAGAAATGATCCGGGCCTAATCTACACCTACAGTCCTATTATTATTGTTATTAATATTAAAAACATGTTATTTTTTTTAAAAAAAACTGTAACAGGTTAAAAGGTGTGTGGGGGGGAATCCAATACATTAACACAGGTCCAGTGTAGTTCCAAAGCCTGCTGAAACAAAAAAGTTTTTGCCTGCCTCCGAAACTGCAGCACAGAGGGAGCCAGCCTAGCCTCCCTAGGAAGGGAGTTCCAGAGCCTTGGAGCAGCCACCGAGAAGGCCCTCTCCCGCGTACCCATCAGGCGTGCCTGGGATGTTGGCGGCACTGAGAGAAAGGCCTCCACAGATCTCAGAGCACGGGCAGGTTTATATGGGAAAATACGGTCTTCTTGGAGAGAACCTGGACCTGAGCTGTTTTGCAAGGGAGGAGGGGTGGTTGTGAGTTTTCACACTTCCAGGATCGGCACTCATAGGGCACATTTATTTATTTATTTATTTATTACATTTATATACCGCCCCATAGCCGAAGCTCTCTGGGCAGTTTACAAACATTAAAAACAGTGAACATTAAAAAGTACACAAAATTTAAACCCATCAAAAATATATATATAATAAACTACAGTATAAAACAGTATCCATTTTAGACAACAGCAGGAAAGGCAGGAGGACGGAGTGGGCGGGAGGAGAGAAGGGCTGGGAATGCATTGCACAGAGACAGAATACAAAGCAGGCAAGAGAAGAGGGTGCAGCCTCCTCACTACGAAACGCAAGACACAGATGGAGCCTGGTCAGAGCCTGAGGACCCTGATGCTCGGCCTCCTGCACCCTTCTCCCTTGCAGCTGCCCACCCACGTGATCCCCAGGGATGATTTTCCACATTTTCAGGAGTGCTATTGCAGGAGGACGTGTGCCCCGTGACGGGACTTCCACATGTGGATCAGGAGAAGTGGGTGGGGATAGGCAGATTACGTGGCAACGGGGATGTTTTTTTTTTTAATGACTCAGCAAGGATGTGCACAAACGCAAATGCACAGCTACACATGGGGTGGATAGGGAATCCATCAAATGTGCGATGCTGTGCAGAGATACGTTTGTGTTAAAATAAATACACCCTCTCGCCGCCACAACAGCCGATACACGTCCAAAACATGTGGTGGAAATGGTGGCTGCGTCCATTCCCACACACCTCCAAAATGCCTGCACACGCCCCTGACAGTGGGTTGGCTGTTTGCTGAACCAAGAACTCATACCAAAGAGCATCAGCTTCATGACCGGGGCAGGGGGGGACACCAGCCGTGGACTTCAGAATTGTACCAAAGTATCTGGAAAAATGTGACAAAACCAGTCACTGAAATAATAATAATAATAATAATAATAATAATAATAATAATAATAATAATAATAATTTATTTCTTACCTGCCTCTCTGATTGGATCGAGGGAACAACAAGCATAAAATAAATAAAATACAGATTAAAAACATGGTATACACTGTTCAGAAACATCCTAAAAACATACTAAAACATACTAAAATATCCTAAAATTCTACTGGATAGGTCTGCTGGAAGAGATCAGTCTTGACAGCCTTCTTGAATGATAAAAGACTGTCAAGCTGATGAGTCTCCTCCGGCAGGCTATTCCACAGTCTGGGTGCAGCAGAAGAGAAGGTCCTCTGGGTAACAGTTGTTAATCTAGTTCTTGCTAGCTGAAGTAGATTCTTCCCAGAGGACCTGAGTGTGTGGGGCGGTTTGTACAGGAGAAGGCGATCCTGCAGGGGTGGACCCAAGATCACCGCAGCATCAGGTGTGCATCATGTGGCCCACTAGGGAGAACTTTGATATTATTCTGGAATAAACAGCTGGTGTAGACAAGGGCCTGGATGTGCTTCTGCGTTACATTGCTCACCCAAGGCTTGGGATGTCAATTGCTGGGTAATCCTCCCCTTTTGGATCTCACTGGGCTTCCACGGCATGGGTGATTTGGCTTGCCTTTTCTCTGAATTCCAGGGACTTCTTACATATTCCTTTTTCTTTTAATTTGTGCAAATGTCTGCTTTCACAAATCATAGTAATAAAAAGATATGGATACCTGCCAGCTGGCCCAACTCTCTGGGGACCAGGTGAGCCAGCGGGCAGGAGACAGAACGGAGTCTGGGAGGCTGAGCCGATGAAAGCTTGTCAAACTCCAACTGCATTCCTTTGACTTCCCTAATCCAGGCTGGATGTATCCTTGGAGGGATGTGATGGCAGCCATGCAGAACAGTGTAAATACAGCAAATGCTTATGGACAACTCGCTGCTCATTACTGCGGCTGGCCAAGAGGTCACGGATCATGTGAATGAACTGAAAGTCATTTTGTATAACACAACCTATTTGCAATAATTACACTTTAATTTGTTTATAGTTAGCTGTTCTTTCTCTGGGTGTGTGTATATAAAGAATTAAGGTGGAGTTTCTTCTTCTTCTTCTTCTTCTTCTTCTTCCTCTTCTTCTTCTTCTTCTTCTTCTTCTTCTTCTTCTTCTTCTTCTTCTTATTATTATTATTATTATTATTATTAATTGCATTTGTATACCGCCCCATAGCTGAAGTTCTCTGGGCGGTTCACAGAAAGTACATTTTCAGCATTCATTTCCAAGTTCAGAAAAATGGCTGAATTCCAAATTCGGGCAAACAAGTTCTAGTCCAACTGCCTTCTGAAAAGCATCTCCAATTGATGGGATTTTTTTTTTACCCTTTCAGTGTTGTAGTCAGTTACTCTAGGCTAACGATACAGAGATCATAAGAACTCCATTGAGGCTCATTGCATCATTTTCAGGTGCTGGATTTTGAAACATCTCCCGTGTTAATAATATTCATAATTCAGATTTTTCTTTTATCTGTCATTACCCTTTCTGTGTCCTCTGCTTGTTTTCACTTCCAGCTACCCAACTCCCCTGGTGCCCTTTGAGAGAAAGTGCTAAAATGATTTATCTAGGCACATTTATCATTCTTTGACTTCTTACTAACAAACCTCCTATGTTGAGACACTGTAAATATTTCTGCAGTATAAATTTCCTAGTGCAGTGTTACATATAGGCACCCAACTTCTGAGTGGTGAGGAGTTTCATGCGGTCCAGGGCTCACCCAGGGTACAGTTTCCTTAGCAGGAGATCCCTGGAGCCTTCAGGCATTTCTGTAATAAAGGGTTTATTTACACTTCTATGCAGGCTGAACGTAAGACCTGGGTATTTCAGCATCCATACTCAAACAGTTAAATCTGTAGGAGCCCTGCCGTTTTTTGTATCTGATCATACTAGGCAGGGCTCCTGCAGCTTTAACTGTTGTGATGAAGAGGGGATTTCACCAGGTGCTGCATGCATACAACTGACACCTGCTGAAATTCCCTTTTCTGTTCAACTGTTAAAGACACAGGAGCCCTGTCCTCTTTTCCTTATGGTCACTCTAGTTTTGTTTACTTCTATACAGAACTCTGGCTATCCTCCCATCTGCCTTGGAACCTGGGTCCCTGTGACCTAGACTGTTGAGACTTTGGCCTAATCTACACCAAGCAGGATATTGCAGTATGAAAGCAGTATATAAAAGGCAGGAGCCACACCAAGCAGGATATTGCACTATGAAAGCGGTATATGGTAAGTGTCAATGATCTCCAACAGTTGTCAGTGCACTTCAGTACCATTATTAAGCAGTAATGCAGCTCCTACCTTTTACTGTATATGCAGCTTTCATACGCTTTCATAGCGCAATGTCCTGCTTGGTATAGATGAGGCCTTTGTCTTCTGCCGGATCCCAGTTTGTGCTGACCTCCTGGAAACTCTTTGACCCTTGAACCTGCCACTGCTAGTCTTAGATTATAGAAACGGGACTGCTCAGGCAGGGAAGCATCAACAGCCACCTTCTTGCCTCAACAGCCAGAAAATGCTGCAACCAAGAGTTCCCAACACGGCAACAAGAATGGGAGATTTCTAAAGTTTTGCAAGTTTTCAAAAGGCTTGCAGCAGCAGAGACTCATTGCAACACAGGTTTTCAGCCCTGCAGCATTTCTCGAAACGGCCATGTGATCACGCAGGGATGTCGCCTGCATCTGATACAGGGTGGAGTCTGGGTAGTCGTGGGGTTCGGTGAGCACCTGGCAGCAAGGATGGAGATGACTCTGCCCATACCTGTGGTCACACAACGTTAGGCACCTGAGAAACTGCTGCTGAGCTTAGAGTTCTTGGAGGAGTCCATCGGGGGATGGAACGTGCTGAGCTTTCATCTCCTCAGAACCCTGGACTTCTTCTCTGTGAGCTGGTGTGAATTGATCTGCATCGAGTTGGGCTTGTTCATGGTTTCTTTCTTTCTTTTTTATTTGTCAAAATAGAAATGTGCACAAATTTTGCATCATTTGTGCCAAGTGCCAAAAAGTCCCCCGATTTCAGGAAAGCCCCTGCGGCTTGGCTCGTCATTGAAAGCTGTGTCGGGTGCTCAGCACGACTCTGTCCAGCCCAATAAGGGTTGGATTTCACAATGACAGCCATCCCTGGCTGAGCTGAAAGCCTGCTGTGAAGAGCTGTGAGTGAGCGGGCTGCAGGGTCGGGTGTGGAATTTGAAAGTAAAAAAATAAGCAGAAGAGTCCTCGGTCAACTCATTCACTGAATAAGGCAGACAGTAATGGAACTTCTATCTCCTCATTCCCCATTAGTCATCTCTTTGAAAATCTCTTCAAGGAGGGAAGAATTTCCTGAAAGTAGGGGACTGGGTTCAGCACATCGCTATTGAATATGTTCTAAAAATCTCGTATGGGCATTTTCTACACGAGGTTTATAAAACCCTCCACTTTACTGAGGTGGTGGCTTCTTTTGCTTCTTCTGGTGCTTTCTCCTTTCAGAGGTTAGATATCATTATAGCTATTCTTGTTTTTGATGCTACTGCTCTAACTCAGTGTATAGAAGTATAGCTATACCATCCCCCCCAAGTTCTTTAGTCATGCTGTTCATCTCCTTCCCAGGACAAATAAAAAGGACTTCTTCACACAGCACATACTTAAATTATGGATCTCACTACCACAAGATGTAGTGATGGCCACCAATTTGGATGGCTTTAAAAGGGGGTTGGATAAATTCCTGGAGGCGAAGGCTATCAATGGCTGCTAGCCTTGATGGTTGTGTGCTATCTCCAGTATTCGAGGCAATAAGCCTGTGTACACCAGTTTCTGGGGAACATGGGCAGGAGGGTGCTGTTGCACCATGTCCTGCTTTGTTGGTCCCTGGCTGATGGCTGCTTGGCCACTTCAAACAGAGTGCTGGACTAGATGGACTCTTAGTCTGATCCAGCATGGCTCTTCTTATGTTCTTATGATAAGAGTAGAGCAGTTCCAAAAAGAAAAAAAGAAGAAGAAAAGAGGGCACTGAAACTGAGAGGGTGGGTGGGATATGTGTGGAATGGCCTGGTTAGCCACTGTGTGAACAGAATGCTGGACTAGATGGACCCTTGGTCTGATCCAGCATGGCACCTCATGTTCTTATGTTCCCACTGATCTTTTCCCTTCAATTTCCCCTTGTACAATAAGTTGGAGAATGGTGTCTTTTCCCCCTCAAATAATATCACCAAGACATTGAAATGTTCTTTTGATGGGTTTTATTAATTGTTTTGTTTATCCTATTTAGTACATCCTAATTTGTTATTCAGTCTGTCTATGGTATCTTCAACATACATTGGTACATCTACATTTCAAAAGATTTAAGTTTGTTCAAATGGTTTTTCTTAAGTGTGCGAGCCTGCTCTCCATAAAATAATATTGAAAACACATAGCATCTTACCATCCGAGTCGTTAATGTAAGGCCTTAGCTAGACCTAAGGTTTATCCCGGGATCGTCCTAGGGTCGTCCCTGTCTTTTCCCGGGATCCCCTGTGTGTCATTTACATGAACAAGGATGACCCCGGGACGATCCCGCGATAAACCTTAGGTCTAGCTAAGGCCACTGATTAAGGTCCCAATTAAATAGCAGTTGCTTCATTTTGACAAAAAGAAAATGGTTGCAAAGCATGGGAGAAGCACTGGAGGATGACGATGTTGTGTAAAGGACCCACAAACTACTGTAAGTGAGGATTCATGACTGCACAATAAATGTGTCATGTAGACAGGCTCATGTTCTAAAATTTTATTTATTTATTTATTACATTTTTATACCGCCCAATAGCCGAAGCTCTCTGGGCAGTTCACAAAAATTAAAACCATAGTAAAACAACCAACAGGTTAAAAGCACAAATACAAAATACAGTATAAAAAGCACAACCAGGATAAAAACCACGCAGCAAAATTGATATAAAGTTAAAACAGCAAAATTCAAATTCAAGTTAAAATTAAGTGTTAAAATAATGAGAGAATAAAAAGGTCTTCAGCTGGCGATGAAAGGAGTACAGTGTAGGCGCCAGGCGGACCTCTCTGGGGAGCTCATTCCACAACCGGGGTGCCACAGGGGAGAAAGCCCTCCTCCTAGTAGCCACCTGCCTCACTTCCTTTGGCAGGGGCTCATGGAGAAGGGCCCCTGTAGATGATCTTAAGGTCCGGGCAGGTACATATGGGAGGAGGCGTTCCTTCAAATAAGCTGGCCCCAAACCATTTAGAGCTTTAAATGTCAATACCAGCACTTTGAATCGGGCCCGGACCTGGACTGGCAGCCAATGAAGTTGTAAAAGGACTGGCGTAATGTTTAAAAATGACTGGTGGAGTGGCCTGTCATAGGTTCAGGGGGAGAAATGGATTTTAGAATTTGCTACTGTTGCCAACTGATGATTTTCTAAAAACATGTTTTGCTGGAGACCATTATGGAAAATGTTCCCTGCTTCTAAAAACAATCCCATAGCTTATTGCAAAATCCTTCTGGTACTGAAGACAAACGGATCCTGTCACACAGATATCTTCTCTTTCTGTAATACGCTAAGCTGAAATTTTTACATTATTTAAGGCATAAACATGATTAAAAAATGACAGCAATCTGTTTTTTTTAAAAAAAAAAAAAAGAGAGAGAAGAAAATGGATTGTGCTGTTTTATCACACCATTGTATGCTCCCGATGATCATTGAAACTCAAGTGCCTGGTTAATCAAAGAGGGGACTGTTGCCTTTCTCAGGCCATTAAAATTTGATGCACCCAGCAGCTAATTAGGTAGTGTTCCATCTCTCAAGACATGTGTTCTTGTTCTGCATGGCAGTCATTTCACTATTAGTTTATATAGTTTCTTTTAGCCATAACCCATGATGTAGGCACAATTCCAAGATCCTTCTCATTCAATACTACAAACCAGAAGGACCTTGGAATTGTTGTAGATCACAAGCTGAATATGAGCCAACAGTGAGATATGGCTGCAAGAAAGGCAAATGCTATTTTGGGCTGCATTAATAGAAGTGTAGCTTCCAAATCACGTGAGGTACTGGTTCCTCTCTATTCGGCCCTAGAGGGAATCTACACTTATCGTTTTAGAACGTTTCTTGTCTGTTTGAGGTGTGCGTTTCATGGTATTTCGCCACATGACGTATACTTTTTGACGTATTTTTCTTCCCTTTTCTTCGTTTTATTTTTCGAACTTCTCAGGAAAAAGTCGTGTTTATTTGCATGTTGTGCCCGAATTCTTCATATTAAATGTGTTTTCAGTAGTAGGGTGCGTGTTCATTTAATTTCCATGCCTAAACCTCCAGCCGTTAATTTTTTTCTAGCCTCGTAAAAGTGAAACTGGAAGTGGCTGCAGCCACTTCCAGTTTCACTTTTGTGAGGTTCAGCTTGGTGTGTTGTTTGTAGGTGGCGGGTGTCTTCTAATCTAAAGGTGAGAGAAGAGGAAGTGGGAGGGGAAATGGCAACATGGGGAAATAGAAGAAGCAGATTACTTTCCTAAGTGTGCCAAAAAAGAATGCTTTCCCACTGAAAGAGAAAACGTAAGTAAACATTTTAAAAACACCTACTTTTAAAAACGTTTTTAAAAGAAACGTTTATATACTGTAAAAAAAACCACGTTTCATATACAAGTGTAGATGTCTCCCTGGTTAGGCCTCATCTAGAGTATTGCGTCCAGTTCTGGGCTCCACAATTCAAGAAGGATGCAGACAAGCTGGAGCGTGTTCAGAGGAGGGCAACCAGGATGATCAGGGGTCTGGAAACAAAGCCCTATGAAGAGAGACTGAAAGAACTGGGCATGTTTAGCCTGGAGAAGAGAAGATGGAGGGGAGACATGATAGCACTCTTCAAATACTTAAAAAGGTGGTCACACAGAGGAGGGCCAGGATCTCTTCTCGATCCTCCCAGAGTGCAGGACACGGAATAACGGGCTCAAGTTACAGGAAGCCAGATTCCAGCTGGACATCAGGAAAAACTTCCTGACTGTTAGAGCAGCACAACAATGGAACCAGTGACCTAGGGAGGTGGTGGGCTCTCCCACACTAGAGGCTTTCAAGAGGTAACTGGACAACCATCTGTCAGGTATGCTTTAGGGTGGATTCCTAAATTGAGCAGGGGGTTGGACTCGATGGCCTTATAGGCCCTTTCCAACTCTACTATTCTATGATTCTATGATTGTATTTGCAGGCATGGTTCTGCATCTTCCTTGGGTGAGGGGTAAAATGCAACTGATTTCATTGTTCAAAATCCCTCTGAGTGCACCAGTTTCAATTTCTCCTGCATTTATTTATTTATCTATTCAAAAAAAAATCTTGATTTCTTTTTCTGCAGAATATAACAAATTTTTGTGAGTTTTAGTAAATTCTTCTGAAAACTGAACTGGAACAAAATTTTTGTCCTTCTGAGCAAGGCAAATTAAATGGGTACAATTACTCCCAGCATAGAGGGGACCATGATGTGGCTGCCTGCCATATAGCTGTTAAACTGAGGACCCTATGAGAACAAAAAAAGAGGCAGTAGCCCTAAGAAAGCACTGATATGGTTGAATACCCAGGGCTTCGAACCCAGATATTTAAGAAGTTTTCATACCACTTTCATAGTGAAATATCCTGCTTGGTGTAGATGAGCCCAGAGAGAGAGAGAGAGAGAAAGAGAGAAATAGGGGTGTATACACACATTATCAAAAGGCAAAATGTCTACTCTTAAGACTTACGTCAGGACCAGACAATGTGATGCCTCTGAGATGTTTTGGACTACAACTCCCATCACCCCTGGCCATAATGGTTGTTGTTGTTGTTGTTGTTGTCATTATTATTATTATTATTATTATTATTATTATTTATTACATTTATATACCTCCCCATAGCCGTAGCTCTCTGGGCGGTTTGCAAAGATTAAAACATTGAACATTAAAAACTGATATAAAAAAAATAAATTGTAAAAAGCATAAAAATAAACTACATATCAACTATCCAGGGGTCAGTTTTTTAAAAAGAAAAAAACTCTCAACATATGCTGTTAAATAAAGAAGAGACAAGTCTTGACATGGCGCCAGAAAGATAACGAAGTTGGCGCCAGGCGGCCCTCATCAGGGAGATCGTTCCATAGTTAGGGATTATAGGACTTGTAGTCCAACACATTTAGAAGGTGCTTGGTTACCTAACCTTGCTTGATGTAATAACACAAGGTGGTTGACTCCCAAACCCTGTAGGCAGCAGGTTCAATGAAACCAAAAGGGCGCTTGTCTTCACGCATCGCCAGCTGAGATGGATGGATCCATTGACACAGGATGTTTTGACTCAACTAGCATTTTGAGCTGCCACCTGAAGTGATACGCTCTTCAAGTGATACATCCTAGGAGCTGGTTTAATACCGCCAGGCCTCATTCTCTACTCAAAGTCTGGGTCACTGTTCCGTTCTTCCACAATCCTGATCTCATTTGTCACAGTTGCAGGAAGGGTACGGCTGTTTGCAGATCCTGTGTGACTTTATCGAGTCATTTCAAGTCTGCAAAAGAAACATCTTCAAACAATAAAACCCCTGGACATGTGGAGTGATTGTCAATAGGGATTTAATGTTTCATCTTCGTATGAAAAAGGGCCCACAGGCTTTCTTTTTTTGAATCACTTCTTTAATGTAGCCCTTAATAAAGAGGATTGTAGCAATCTAAGCACATTTTAGAAGCATTTAATTTAGATTTAACATGGGAATTTAAAACAACAACATTTTCTTTTTTAAAAAAAGAATGGAACACTTCTTGTGGTGTAATAGGTGCGTGGAGAAATCTGCTGGAAATGAAAGTCAGTGTCATTCTTGTTTCTTTCGTGAGCGGGTTACTATTATAATTACACTGACAAATGGCATATTTGAAATTCAGTAGTTCCAGGAAAATATAGAGCCCCCATCTTGTGTTAAAATGGCAGATTGCATGGAGGATAGGCTGCTGCTGGCATGAGCAGACAGGTCCGATAAGTCCTGGACCACTCCTGTGGTTCAGTGGGTTGGGGGGGGGGAGGCAGTTCACTGAGGCCTTAGCTAGACCTAAGGGTTATCCCAGGCAAATGGACGGATCATCCCTGCCTGCTCCCGGGATCCCCTGTGTGTCATTTGGATGCACAGGGATGTTCCCAGGACAATCCCTGGGATATAAGCCTGGTCTAGCCATGGCCTTAGCTGGGTTGGGTGTGTGTGCAGGGGGGAGTCCATCAGTCTCCCAGACCCAGTTGGAAGCCCACAACATCCCTACTTATCCTGTAACAGTTGCCATTGCTTACTAATTTGTTTCCAGACACAATTCAAAGTGTGAGCACCTTTACAATCTTAGATGGGAATAGCTATATTCATTTTGCTATGCCTGTGGGCTTTATAAGGCCATCTGTCTGGCCATTTGTGGGAGAGCTTTATTTTATGTGAGCTTTATTTATTTATTTATTTTAAAAAAATAAAGCTCACCTTCATGCAGGATCACACCAGCATAATTGCGCAAATATCTCCTCTTTAAAAAAGAAAAAAAAAGTGGTGCCCCAGAACACCCCTCTTTACTTCTGGGACAGCTCGCTGGCATGTGGCCCCGGAGGGATGATCCCAGAAGTGGAAAACTCCATGATCATCCCTCCCCACTTCCCAAAGGGCTGCAGGTGTAGATGAGCCCTCTGTGGCCTTAGCTAGACTGGGCAAAACCTCGGAGCGAACCCCGGCATCGTCCCTGTGCGTCCAGATGACGCACAGGGGAGCCTGGGATCAGGGAGGGATCATCCCTCCCTTGCCCCGGGATCTCGCACTCCCCTTTGGGCCTGCTTTTCCGCGGCTCCAGGCTGAGCCTGAGACTACGGAACATGTGGCCCGTTGCCGCGGTTTGTCCCGGCTCCGCGCGATTCCTTGTGCAGAGCCAGGAGTGCTGCGCCCATCAGGGGTAGGGTGGGGAGAGTGGGGTGTAGTATCCCTCAGGCATAGGGACCATACGGGTGAGCTTACCTGCTCAGCCTGCCACTTGCCCCTAGACTACCAGGCAATAACTTCAGAGTCTTTTCCTTGCTGGATTCCTTTATTACTAAAACCTCCTAGAACAGTGACACTCCAAAACCCTGTAGCAAGGCCCACACCACCAAGTGGCTGAAACAGAGGCCCCGCCCAGGCCTTCGATGAGGACCTGGAGACTAGCAGCTACAGGCCTCTTAAAAGTATATACATCCACATATCACATGGGGAAATTAAATTATTATTATTATTATTATTATTATTATTATTATTATTATTATTATTATTATTATTAAAAAGGACCTACCTTTGCTCACGACCATTCATTTGCTTCTGTTTCTTTAAAAATAATTTTAAAATGGCGGGCACAATGCCTCTCGTCATGAGGTCATTGTGTCTCATGTGTAAATGAAGGAAGGATCTCGCATTAATCACAATGTGAGATCTTCCCTTCTCTGTTGTGGACTATAAGATAGGTCTAGCTAAGGCCTGTGTCAGGCAGAGGAGTGGTTGTGCAATGTGTGATCAATACTCATTGGTTCCCTTTTGTTGAGTTCAGCAAATCACTGTTAAAACAGGAGAAAACAATGACCAAGCTGGAATTATTTAAGATCTAGAATAAGTCTGTATTCTGATTTTGTCACTCAGGCTGAGCACATGCAGTTTCTGCCTATCCTTCTTAGCCAGGTTGCATAGCAATCCCTTGTCATATGAACAAATAAAAGTAGCACAGAACAGAGCATTTACTTCTACGGTATTGGGGCATTTGATTGATTCTGCCAAAAACCTAGGGAGTAAGAGAAATGGCAGAGTGATTTCTAGAATAACATGTAGCACCTGTGAAGATGGCAGGTTATGATATATACACTTTCAGAAGGAAATGTTTTGGCATGTTTCTGCTTTTCTATGCTTTTCAGGGAAGTGTGAATTCCCTTGCAAGGTGAATCTGTGGCTATAAAAACTAAATAGCAGAACTAATAAATATAATCACATTTACAACAAAATGGATGCTATATAAGGATTATTTTACAGGTCTTATTAGTAAGGCATTGTTAACTTTAACCACCAGTGTAAAAAAAAAAGCTAAATTACATTTAGTGGCAAAAACTGCATGTAGGGCAGAGTTAACACATAAAGTTAGGGCAATTTAAACTGTCAGAAAGCAATGAAATTGAAAATGGGACCATTTATACCCAGCACAAGGCTTTTAACAGAATGCAGTGTCTTGTACAGAGTAGAAAGAATACCACATCTAAGGTTTACAAAAGATTAAATACAAATCACATATATATGCTGCGACCACACCACATCTACAAAGGATGTTGTAGATTTGGAAAAAGTGCAGAAAAGGGGCAATTAAAATCATCAAGGGCCTGGAAAACCTCCCCTATGTGGAAAGCTGACAATAGCTAAGGTTGTTTAGTTTAGAAAAAAGGTAAGTGGAGACATGATAGAAGTGTACACAGTTATCATGGTATGGAGCAAGTGGATATGGAGACATTTTTCTCCCTCTTTCATAAAACTAGAACCCAGTTCATCACATGAAAATGATTGGTAGGAGATTCAGGATATTTATTTATTTATTTATTTATTACATTTTTACACCGCCCAATAGCCAAAGCTCTCTGTGCGGTTCACAAAAATTCAAACCATAATAAAACAACCAACAGTAAAAACACAAATACAAAATACAGTATAAAAAGCACAACCAGGATAAAATCACACAGCAGAAATTGATATAAGATTAAAATACAGAGTTAGAACAGTAAAATTTAAATTTAAGTTAAAATTAAGTGTTAAAATACTGAGAGAATAAAAAGGTCTTCAGCTGGTGATGAAAGGAGTACAGTGTAGGCACCACGTGGACCTCTCTGGGGAGCTCATTCCACAGCTGGGGTGCCACAGTGGAGAAAGCCCTCCTCCTAGTAGCCACCTACCTCACTTCCTTTGGCAGGGGCTCACAGAGAAGGGCCCCTATAGATGATCTTAAGGTCCGGGCAGGTACGATACCTTGTCATGGTGCTGGAGCTTGAGCACCTCAAGGATGCCATGAGCTAAACTGTGAAGGGACACCCAAGACGGGAAGGTCATGATAGAGAGGTCAAACTAAATACGATCCCTGGGGAAGGTAATGGCAACCCACCCCAGTATTCTTGCTGTGAAAACTAAATGGATCAGTACAACCAGAGATATGTCAGTATACCATCGGAAGATGGGACCCCCAGGTCGGAAGATGGTCAAAATGCTACTGGGGAGGAACAGAGGATAAGTTCAACTAGCCCCAGATGTGATGACGCAGCTAGCTCAAAGCCGAAAGGACATCTAGCGGCCGACGGTGCTGGTGGTGAACGACGAATCCGATGTTCTAAAGATCAACACACCATAGGAACCTGGAATGTAAGATCTATGAGCCAGGGCAAATTGGATGTGGTTATTGGTGAGATGTCAAGATTAAATATAGAAATATTGGGTGTCAGTGAACTGAAATGGACTGGAATGGGCCACTTCACATCTAATACATTATTAGAATGTAAGCCTATGCGGCAGGGTCTTGCTATTTACTGTTTTACTCTGTACAGCACCATGTACATTGATGGTGCTATATAAATAAATAATAATAATAATAATCAGATCACCACCAGATCTACTACTGTGGACAAGAGAATCACAGAAGAAATGGAGTAGCCTTCATAATTAATAATAAAAGTGGCTAAAGCAGTGCTTGGATACAATAATGGTATTAAAGGCAAAACTGAAGTACTTTGGCCACATAATGAGAAGACAGGATACCCTGGAGAAGAGGCTGATGCTAGGGATAGTGGAAGGCAAAAGGAAGAGGGGCCGACCAAGGGCAAGATGGATGCATGATATTCTGGAGGTGACAGACTTGACCTTGGGGGAGCTAGGGGTGGCGACGGCTGACAGAAAGCTCTGGCGTGGGCTGGTCCATGAAGTCACGAAGAGTCTGAAGCGACTGAACGAATAAACAACAACAGGTACATATGGGAGGAGGCGTTCCTTCAAATAACCTGGCCCCAAACCATTTAGGGCTTTGAATGTCAATACCAGCACTTTGAATCGGGCCTGGACCTGGACTGGCAGCCACTGAAGTTGTAAAAGGACTGGTGTAATGTGATCTCGCTGGCCAGTCCCTGTTAGTAAACTGGCTGCCCTGTTTTGTACCAGATGAAGTTTCCGGACCGCTTTCAAAAGCAGCCCCACATATAACGCATTGTCTAACAGATAGACATAAGGAAGTACTTGCGGAAGAAGGCTCTTCAACTGCAAATAACTCCCTCCACCCCATGAGGAAGACTTCTTACATATTCCTTGTATGGTGATACTACTGAGTATTGATAAGGTTCTGTAAGTTCCTTCATATAGGTTTTTAGTTGGAAATTACGAGTTGCTGGAAACAAGTCTTACTGCCAGTTCCAGTTTCTTGAACCCTTGTTCCTCTAAACCTTATTTCCCAGGACTCCTGCTTGAATCTGCTTTTTGGAACTCTCCCTCTTGCTTGCTAATATAGGCCCCATTCAGTAGGCACCTTAAACCACAGCTTTAACCATGGTGGTTAAGCCAGAAAGCCAAGCTGTGTTCTGAAGACACTTTAAACCACAGCTTTAGCCATAGTGGTTAAGCCAGAAAGCCAGGCTGTGTTCAGAAGACACCTTAAACCACAGCTTTAATCATGGTTGTAAAGCCAGAAAGCCTTATTCACTGTGGTTAAAACCATGGTTTAAGGTATCTTCTGAACACAGCCTGGCTTTTTGGCTTAACCACCATGGCTAAAGCCATAGTTTAAGGTGTCTACTGAACGGGGCCACACTGGCATGGTTCAGACAACATGCTAAACCATGCTGCTTAATCACAAAATGATTAATGGATGCACTCCATTAACCATTTTGTGGTTAAGCAGCATGGTTTAGTGTTGTCTGAATGGGGCCTGTGTTTTACCACTACTCTTGCCTTGAACTGGTCTCTTGCTAGACTGATACTTCTGTGTTTGACCTTGGATCTGTTTACTGAATTACCATTGGACATGACCCTTAATTTGCCCTAACACCGAGTCTGATCCACCCATAGTAGGACAGCACCATCATTCCCATATGGGTCAGCTTACTATTCCCAATGAGCACTGGGAAGCAGTGACCTTGATGACTTTGAAGTGCTGGTCACGTCCCTCCTTCCCCCTTTAATCTGATTTGATCTAACATAAGCAGGGGTCCCCCCATTAAGAAATGGTTAGAAATTACAATTTCTTTTCTAAATTATAACTCCATGATGGTGTGTGTGTGTTTCAAATCTATCTGCCACAGCTTGAGTTATGACTGTCCTGTCATAACAGTTGGGATCTGATTGAATCCAGCTTTTCCTGCTGCACATCATCAGCCTTCCTAATTTCCTTGCTGAAAATTATGGGCTAGAATAATACTAGCCTGGGAGCATTAACATTCAGCTGACTACAGTTTTACATAATGCTTATCATCATCCTTTGATTTTCAGTGGAGGCAGTGGAGTTCAGCACCGGCCTAATTCTTCTATCGCTGCAGTCAAGATCAGTATAAAAGAAATTAAGCTAGATGTATTCATTTCTGGTAACCTCTTCAGAGAAAGATCACCAAGCCTTTTACCGCTTTCATAGTGGAATATCCTACTTGGTGTAGATGAGCCCTAAGTTTCAGTTTGAGACCCAGGCCTTAGCTAGACCTAAGGTTTATCCCGGGATCATCCCGGGATCATCCCTGTTCATGTAAATGACACACACAATATCCCGGGAGCAGGCAGGGATGACCCCGGGACGATCCTGGGATAAACCTTCGGTCTAGCTAAGGCCTTGGTGGTTCAGGGCCTCCCTGATTTGCAGTTGGTATCCTGGTCCGAAATGGTCCTAAATATATTTATTTAGTGGATGTCTGGGTGAATTTACCCATTAAGAACACAAAAGAAGCATTGCTAGTTGAGTCCAAAGTAGGGATTCCTCAGAGATTTGACCTTTGTGAATACAAATATGAAATGGCTCAATCCTCACGATCCCTGACTTGATTTTTTTTCCTTTTGTTTTTATTCAGGATTTTCATATAGTCAACATAATATAAACATTATAGCATAATGAATTATGATATAGTAAATAGTAGTAGTAGTAATAAATAATAATAATAATAATAATAATAATAATAATAATAATAATAATAATAATTACATAAGAACTAAGAATAAATACCTGAATTTGCTTTCCCCACCTCCTCCCTCCCCATTCCCTTTCCTTTTGTGTCATGGCTAAAGGGCGGGATAAAAGTACTAGAATAAATAAATAAATAAATAAATAAAATATGTATATTTTTAAAAATAATTTAATTTTTTTTTTAATGGAGTGGATCTTATTCCCCTTGTTCTCTTTTAAATTCTTGAAATTATTACAAATTTACTATAAATTCATTCCATATCAGAAATTTCATACCATTTATACAGTCCATATCTGCCTAGCTATGTTTGACATATGCTACCACTGACTTGATTTTTGCCATATAGACTAAGGAGAAGGTGAGAAGTTCATTATCCATTGGATTTTTCACATCCTGAATTCTCTTGCCTTCTTAGGACTCAGCTCAAGCCCGGTATTAAAATACCTTTAGAAATGCATATTTTGTAGAATTATTTAGAAAGTGCTGTCATGGACAATGTCCTCTTCTGGGCATGGAAGGGAAAACAGTCAAAATAGGGTGACCACTCCCCTTTTTGCATGTTCTTTCCTATGACTGGGACCGCAGAAAAACCAGGGCCAAAGGGGAGGGCAAGAACCCGGGGCAAAGGAGGGATCATCCCTCCCTGATCCCAGGATCCCCTGTATGTCATGTGGATGCACAGGGATGATCCTGGGGTTTGCCCCGGGATAAAGCCCCATCTAACTATGGCCTCTCTCTCTCGCTCTGTCTCTCTCTCTCTCTCTCTCTCTCTCTCTCTCTCTCTCTCTCACACACACACACACACACACACGCACAGAGAGATTTTAACCCTATAATATCCTACAAGCAAACTGAATGCAAAAAATGAAGGACACTTCTGTTCCTTCACAAAGTTTCCATATGAATCAGGTTTTTAAAATAATATAATAATAATAATAATAACAATAATAATAATAATAATAATAATAATAATAATAATAATAATGTGGAAACAGGAAGGAATTGACTTATTTGTGACCACACAGAAAAGTGATGTGGACTGATTTGCCCATCCCAAGCCCAAAGGTCTATCTAATCCAACATGATATTTTTCTCCCACAAATGCCCAGACAGATGGCCTTATATTTATTTGTTATTTATTTATTACATTTCCATGCCGCCCAATAGCTGGAGCTCTCTGGGCGGTTCACAAAAATGAAAACCATTCTTTTTTTTGTGAACCACCCAGAGAGCTCCGGCTATTGGGCGGTATAGAAATGTAATAAATAAATAAATAAATAAATAAATTCAAAGTATAAAACAACAGTATAAAACCATAATATAAAATACAATATAAAAGCTCAGCCAGATAAAAACAGCAGGCACAGCAAAATGAATGTAGCTATTCCCATCTAAGATTGTAAAGGTGCTCTCACAGAGTGAGTACTCAGCCCAGCATTTAAGGGGCACTAAAGTTAAATTTGATAAGCAAAACTAATGAACTTACAGAATTGTGTCTGGAAACAAATTAGTAAGCAATGGCAACTGTTACAGGACAAGTGTAATATGATTGCATGGGTGAATACTAGGGGTGTGCACAGACCCCCGCTCCATTTCTCTTCCAGATCCGCGATTTGCAGATCGGGCCGCTCCGCTCCGCTCCACTCCACCCCCGCTCCGCCTATGTCCGCTCCGCTCCGCTGCGGAGCTCCGGATCCGGATCGCAACTCCGTTTCCCCCCCATAGGCTTGCATTGAAAGCTAAAAAAGTATACAACTTTTTTTCTGTTAAAGTTAGAAACCTCAAGTTTGGCACCATGACACCTCATGGATGTATACACACGCACGCCAAGTTTCAAGCCAATCCCATCATCCCCTGATTTTTGGAGAATTTTTGAAAATCGGGCACCCCATTCACACCACTTTCAATAGCTCCGTCAATTTGCACGTTAGAAACCTCAAACTCGGCACCATGATAGCTTATCCAGGGTTACACATGCACACCAAGACTCAAAGCAATCCCATCATCCCCTGATTTTTGGCAGGGGTCTAACCTCTAACGCAACACCCATAACCCCAATTCACACCCCTTTCGATAGCTCCGTCAATTTTCATGTTAGAAACCTCAAAATTGCTACCATGATAGCTTATCCATGTGTCCACATGGACACCAAGTTCAAGCCAATCCCATCATCCCCTGATTTTTGGGGAATTTTTGAAAATCGGGCACCCCATTCACACCCCTTTCGATAGCTCCATCAATTTGCACATTAGAAACCTCAAACTTGGCACCTTGATAGCTTATCCAGGGATACACATGCACGCCAAGACTCAAGGCAATCCCATCATCCCCTGATTTTTGGCGGTGCTCTAACCTTTTAACTCACCCCAAATCAAGTCGCATTTTACAACTAAATCAATTTGCACATCAGGAACCTCACCTTTGGTCCCATGACAGCTTATCCATGTGTCCACATGGACACCAAGTTTCAAGCCAATCCCATCATCCCCGGATTTTTGGGGAATTTATGAAAGTCGGACACCCCAGTATCTGCAGACAGCTCAATGGGCCCATTTCAAAGGAAATCCCAACATGCCATGAATTGGGGAGTAGAGATAAACCTAAATATGAAACTTCTTCCACACTTGAAAAATTGATTTGGAACTTGAGCACAGGAAGGACTTCTCTCCTGAGTCAAAGCAAGACACACAAAAACCATCCCTGCAAGGTGGGCAGGGGAGGAGGGAGGGAAGGCAGGCAGGCAGCAGACATTTCTGGAGGCACAAGGAAGTGAGCCAAGGATAGTTTCAAAGCCAGTAATGCATATAAAATGGAATAAATAAATAAATAAATAAACAAAGGAGGGGTGGAATTAAAAGCAGCAGTGTTGCTGAATAAACAACAAGAAGATTTTTTTAAAAAAAGGCTGTATCTGTCTTTTACCAGTAAGAGGGGAGTGGACATGCCCAAGAGGAGGGGGAATCATCTGCCAATTTGACTGGTCCTATCTAGGTACCAGTCTTTAAGAAGCAAACGATCACTTCAACTCATGATAGGCATTCTCTGATTTACCTTTGGAGGGCTCTGATGGCCCTCCAAGGACAGGAGAGTGCACAGGGCACGTCCATGCCCTAGGGGAGCTCATCCCCTTGCACCACATCTATTCAGTTGTTCCCCAAAGTTAGGGTGGGTAGCAGTGCTGTGTTTCTATCTCTTATTATTGGCTTAGTATATGATTTCAGGTTGTGTTTGTGCATTTGGTGGGGCTACTGTTTTAAAAAACACTGGGAAAAGTCTGTTCAGACTAAGAAAGAGAAGTTCCCAGAATCCCAAGTTACCCATTTTGCCTATCCCCTCCTCCAACTTTGGGATCATGTGATCATGACCGGGAGTTGACTCTGCCCCTCAGCCCTTCAAAAAAGGTACATTTTCCCGCTGTTTTACCCGATTTTTCCAAAAATTCTAGCAAGCAAACCGCAGCACACAGAGAGCTGAGAGTAGGCTCAAAATGACCCCCAGCCACGACTCTCTAAGCACAAGAAGTTTCAGAAAGATAGCTTAAAAAACAACACAGTTATCTCCTATTCTTTTCCGCAATGCAATCCTATGGGCGAAATTTTTCAAAATGGCGATCGGATCGGTCCGCAAAAAGAGAAGCGCTCCACATATGGGCGCTTCTCTTCGCCGTGCTTCTATGGGTCCCTGGTCTGCTTCTACTCCGCCTCTGGGCAAGGCGGAGCAGGCCAATTCGCTTCTGATTTTCCGCTTCTAATCGGAGCGGAGCACATCCCTAGTGAATACTACTAAAATCCTTACAATTGCATTCTGGATCTGCTGGCATTTCTCAAGACTCTTATTCTGTATCTGTTCTATTTATTTATTGCATTTCCATGCCAGCTTTCTGAGGCCAACCTAGTGGTTTACAAAGAATAAATAAATCAGAAGATAAAACAATCAAATAATGAAATAAAAAGATAGTAAAACAATAAAGGAAAAAAGGAAAGGAACCTCTCGTGCAAGCACTTGAGTCATTGCTGACTCCTAGAGGGATGCCTGCTTTCGCTGACGTTTTCTTGGCAGACTTTGTAGCTGGGTGGTTTGCCATTGCCTTCCCCAGTCGCAGTTACCTTTCCCCCAGCTAGCTGGGTACTCATTTTTCCGACCTCGGAAGGATGAAAGGCTGAGTTGACCTGAGCCGTCTGCCTGAGAACCAGCTTCCACTGGGATCGAACTCAGGCCGTGGGGAGAGTTTCGGCTGCAGTAACTGCCACTTACCACTCTGCGCCACAACAATAAAAGCAACCTTTTAAAGGCAACAATTAAAAAAACCACGTTACAAAGATGTGTCTTGACCACCACTCCCTGAATGCAGAGAGAGTGGAGAGCGGTTCAAATGGACTGCATTCCAGAATTTTATAGCAAAGTTCTACAACTCCCAGCATACCCCAGCCAGCCAACAACTGGCAACCAGTGCAAAGCACCCAATCCTGATCCCACACCCCCAATGGGCATGGAGCACCTGAAGCACTCCATGCCCCATGCCTGGTACTTGTGAGGAGGTGAGACGAATGGGCGCCAACATTTCCCACGGTCTCCGGATGATCCCGAGACCCCAGGAAGAATCGGGCTAAAACGGCCTGCCAATATCTGGAGAAATGAAGGGATCATCCATCCCTGCCCCCGGGAATCTGAAAACTGTAGAATTTTTTTCTATCTAAACATGCATAGGATTATGCCCTAAGAGAATGAACTACAAGTCAGGAAGTCCCTGGCCCTTTCTACAACTAAGCATTATCCCAGGCAAATGGAGGGATCATTCCTGCCTGCTCCCTGGATCCCCTGTGTGTCATGTGGATGCACAGGGATGATCCTGGGACAATTCTCAGGGTATCGACTGGTGTAGACATGTCCATGGATGACTTCAGCAGCCCCCCCCCCCACTTCTCACAACCTCTTCTGAAGAGGTTGATTTTGTTTTTGTTTTTTAAAAAATCATGTAACAGAGTAACATGGAGAGGAAATACAGGTAATAGAGAGTAACACGGAGTTTGGACTGCACTTGATTGTGTTAAAGCACAGACCGATGAAGCGCCAGCTTAACTTGTAATGGAAACATTTCCCAGTGTCATGAACCTTCAGGCCCTTGCATTCTTGCTCAAATGAAGCATCGTGAATCAAAGGACAAAAGTATCCTAGCCATCCATCAGAGAGAAATGTTTTAATAGCATCTCCTCCTTGGTAATTCCTACTTTTCATCAGGGTGGGAGGATAGGGCATGGTGGGGGTTAGGAAACACAGACTTTAGTTATCTTTATCACAGGCAATTTTTTAAAAATTGGTTAAGTCTTTGAAAAAAACTGGCCTGATAACAAAGGTTTACAGCTCTCTTGTGGCAATGATCATATATAACCGTGATACAGATTTATTTCTTTGCCACAGCCGCTACTTCATCCGCCCTGCATCCCTCATAGCTTTTTGGAACAAGCCCCGTTATCTCTTGCCGTGTAACCAAATGATCTCACACGCGAGGCATTTTAAATCATAAGGCCATAGATCTTGTTCTCATTTATCTTGGGACAGATGAATTCGTCATGCTCATTAGCCACAAAGGTGGGAAGAACATAAAAAGGGAAGCCCGTTAAATTCAACAGGAGAGGTAGCGGAGAAGAACATCTTGCAGTATAATTTAAGCAAACAATACCGTCCGTGTTCGGTAGCAAGATGTACGCATTAATTGCTTAATTAGTTAAGTATATTTCTATACTGTCCAATAGATGAAGGTACTGAAAAATAGAGGAGCCGAATAGAGTAGTAAAAGCCTGGGAGAACGAAATGGTCTCCAGCTGGCGCTGAAAAGAAGATAACATAGGCATCGGGTGTATATTATTGTATATTGGGGGTTTTAATATTATTGTGATGATGTTTTCTGTTGTGCTGGTCTATGACCGAAATAAACAAACTTTGACTTTGACTTTGACTTTGGCATCGGGTGAACCTCTTCAGGGACAGTATTCCACAAATGGTCTTGCCTCTTTTTGGTGGGGTGCATCTGAAGGAGGGCCTCAGACAATTATGGGTAGGTAAATATGGGAGGGGATGTCCCTTCAGGTAACCTGGCTTCAAGCTGTTTAGGGCTTTAAAGGTTAGCACTTAGAATTGGATCTGGAAATGGACTGACAGCCAATGCAGATGGAGAAGTACAATTGGTCAGTCTCAGGTACAACATGGTCCTCTCCATGGGTTTCATTGGGTGACCCTTAGTCCCAGTATTATGAAACAGGGGGGAACCTTTCTCTAGCCCTTCTCTGGACCTTCTGTAAATCTGACCCAGTGTACAAAGCACACTTCAACCTGCTGCATGCTCAGATGCCAATTGTCCAGGCCTAACAAAGGGGAATCAAAAGTATTTCCATTGGACTCGGGACAGTGTCAAAGAACATTTTTGCACATATCTGCTTATACATCGATTTTGGGAGCTTTGCAAGATCAGTGTGCCAGGCTCATGGTGGCTAAGCTTTCTTGCATAATCCAGACCTGAGCAACATCGGCTTTCACCCAAACTGAAAATGAGACTGCAAAAATGCATAATTAGGATCCATCCCAAGCAAGCTTGCTCCCTGCCATTCCAATTTCTCGCCATCTTACCCTGTGTGAAAAACCATCTCCTGCCTTTGATTTTGAATTTGCCATTAATATGGGGAATAGTGGTTGATATTCTTGACATGATATATGTTTGCATCTTATCACGTCTTGCTTTTCGATGCGATAGGGAAACACATTCTGGTCTTCAGCTGTTTTGAATTGGTGTTGTATGTCTATGAGTCTCCAAGCCCTTCGAAATCGATCATCTCATCTGAGGTTGCAATATCCCGTCTGTGATATCAAACTTAAAAAAGAGTCGCTTTTAGAGGTAGGTTCATTGCATGTTGTATTTTCAGTTGAAAGTGAGCTAGTGATTCCCGTAGCACCAAGGCTTCCACCTTCTCCTGTTTGACTTTGAAACTTCCATGGCTGAGCAAGAGATGCTGTTACCTTGGCAATGATGCAGTGTTTTCCCATTGGCCACTGGCTTCAGCATTGTCAGGGCAACAGCTGTGGCTGGTCCTGCCACCACATCAGCCTGCCTGCTCCCTTTCCAGTGCTGGTGGTGCCTGTCCTTAGGTAAGACTCCTGAAAGCATTATTACCGCCTTAAATATCTGACAGGAAAAAAAAAGAGAGGTGTTCCTAATAAGTTCATGGCCACCAGTGTTATGACAGAGCTCAGGTTCAAACGGACAGCTTCCTGATTTGTAACTCAATTTCCACTCTTTAAAAGTAAGAATCAGCACTTTTTATTTGATGCAGAAACAAAATTAACTCCGCTGAAGCTATTGTAAGGTTGGTATTATATGCTTCCAGTAGCAGCCTAATACACAGCTGGCTGCTGTATTTTAGGATAGTTGAAGTTTCTAAGCTATCTTCAATGGCAGCCCAATGTAAATCTCATTTCATTAGTAATCAAACTCAATGTTTAACAAATGACAGAGGTAAAGCCATAATTCCCTATGGGCCAGACCCTCCAAAGTTCTCATCAGATTGTCTTGTGGGTTTTCTGAGTTCTCAAATGATGGGACACCAGAAGAGTTTCCCAAATCAATCTAAGTGCTTAGAAGAGTGTTGCCTCTCCTGGCTCTAAACCATTTTCATTCTTGTTCCACTTCCCTTCCCTGTTTCTTCTTCTTTGTAGAGCATGTTTGTAGAGAAGGTTATCTGTATGTTGCTCCAACAAGGAGCAGATCAGCCTTAAGTAAGAGTTTGATTTTATTGCAAATATTCGATTTAAGGTTCTTTCTAGAGGACTGAGGGTCTGATTACTCTCCTGAAAGGAAGCAAGAGATGAGGTAGAGCGTAACACAGGTTCGATTTATTCTGCAGAATGGTCAAGCACCTGTAAGCTATTGCTAAAGCAGAGCTGACAAAAAGCAAGTCTAAACTACCTTTTTATAGCATTTTGGTTATACACTGTCTTGGATTCATGCCCTGAATGTGGTTTGACACTTACACATAGATTAGAGCATGGTGGCACATGATTACTTCACACCCTAGTTCCCTGTTCTAGGCAAGACCTGGGTCAGGGTCAGAAGACTCTTAATCAGTTGTTTTTCAGGCATCTTGTGACTTCTGGCCATTAGGTCAAATCTGCTGGTGCAGCAGTCTGGGCTTGGTCAGCTATTCTCTATCTGCAAGCTTAGCAGGATCCTTGAAACTAGGTGAGAGAGCATGAGGCAAGAGAGTAAGAGGGTTTACAGACTTCAAGAGTGAAGAAGTGAAATGGCTTCCACCGGGGTGGTTGGTTTGTCTAACAATTTCATTTAGGCTATCTAGCCCTGCCTCTAATATATTTTGGGGGTAGAGTTCAGCTTCCTCGATAGCTCCTTTAGAGTTCGGATTGGTTCTAACTGAAACCCAGGATGGATTCACAGCTTCAACAAAATCAAAGCCACCAGCTTCCACTGCCTTAGCCCATATCTGACACTCTCTTCAGTATGCCACATCCAATCATTTGTATTTTAAGGGTGTCTGTTGGTGTCTGTGAACTGCCCCTATTCTTTGAAAGCAACTCAAGTGAAGAAAAATCAAGTGATGCATCTAATGGGTGACCCCTCAGTCATCTTGACAGAGAGTGCATCACAGGTGATGTCTAGAGCAAACAACCAAGAAACGTGGTCAGCCTCAGACTCCATGATAGCTGTATTAATGCATATGGCCATGTGTACTTAGATTGCTTCAGACAGTAGCAATATTTGGACAGCATCGGAGTTAGAAATAGGAAACACAAAGAAACCCGATAGCTCTAATCATGAAGCCAGAACACTGTGTTGCTCTTATCTTTAACAAAGGGAGTTTTTACATAGCATACTGTGTCTTTCATCAGATCTGCAGCTTTCACAGTCTTCTCTCTCCACCCCAGACTAGATCTTCTAGGCATATTGCCAAACAGAATTTAGTAAGATGCTATCAAGTGAGGGTTGGGAAGAAAGCATCCTGATGTATAGCTGGCCATTGTTGTCAGATTTCCAATAGCTTGAATTAACGTGCAGGGTGTAGTCATCCACTGTTTTGCGGCAAGCCTTGCTGGCGCCGCAGGAGGCTGGCCTCCTGTCATTCTGACATTCACCTATCTCATGCTTTGAATATGCATGTATCCATTAATTACAGCCAGCCAGTGATGCACAAACCCAAAGTGACTCTTCTATCCCATGGCTATCCGGAGTAATCCATGCATGTCAAGATGAAGGCCTTGTTGTGTCATCCAAGTCAACAGCCTTTAAACGCTGAATACCAATTTGGATGTTTGGAATGCCAAGCCCTATAAGGATTCTTACTGCGCGGATAAAGGAATGTGGATCAAGTCTTCCCGGAGAGAATGTTCCTTTTCTTCTTTCTCAGAGGGTGCGATGTGGTGCCGGCTGAGTTTGGCAGGTTCTAAGAGTTGGATTCTAAAGACGAGGCAGTGATCAGAAGTAAAAGCTAACATTTACTTATGGAAGGATGACTCAGCTTATATGACTCTTTTCATCTTTGAAGAGCAGGCGCTTTATCCCAGAAGGAAGTTCCCACATGGCGAGGTGATCATTTGGAATGCCATAAGTATCTGAGCTGTTTATTTTCAGGAATGAAAATTGCATGATTGCAGTTGCAGATTCATACCCTGAATAGGCAATAGGGTTTCAAAGGCTTATTGCACATTGCTCGGGTGTGTGTGTGTGTGTGTGTGTGTGCGTGTGCGTGTGTGCATGTCTGTGTATGTGGGCAGGGCAGAAGAGTGGCATCAGGGAAAGGGACTTGTTACACAGGATATTGTAAGAATAAGCAGAATGGGGAAAGAAACGCAGGACTCTTGCTTGCTAAGCAGTAGCTTGGAGGTCTGCAAAATATAAGGCCGTTTCTGCACCTGCCTTTTTTCCAGGGATCGTCCCACGATCATCCCTGTGCATGCAAATGACACACAGGGGATCCCGGGAGAAGGCAGGGACGATCTCTCCATTTAGGTGTAGAAAGGGCCTAAGAAGTTGGTCAATGCTTTGAATGAGAGAGGAGGAGGAGGAGCAATATCCTGGCATCATGTCCAATACCTAATTAATTAGCATGTGAACAAGAAAAGATGATGAACCATAGCCTGGAACTCAGTGAAATAACACTCCTTTCACTACTTCAGATGGAGGGGGCGGAGGAGAAATGATCAACAATATTCCAGCACCATGTGCAATAGCCAGCGCACTGAATAGGGAAAGATTTATTACTAAACAAATTCCCACTACAGACAGGATCTAAACTAGGGTGACCATATGAAAAGGAGGACAGGGCTCCTGTATCTTTAACTATTGCATAGAAAAGGGAATTTCAGCAGGTGTCATTTGTATATATGAAGAACCTGGTGAAATTCCATCTTCATCACCACAGTTAAAGCTGCAGGAGCTATACTAGAGTGATCAGATACAAAAGAGGGAAGGGCTCCTGCGACTTTAACTGTTGTGATGAAGAGGGAATTTCACCATGCATACAAATGACACCTGCTGAAATTCCCTTTTCTATTCTACTGTTAAAGATACAGGAGCCCTTTCGTCCTTTTCATATGGTCACCCTATCTAAACTACTGCTTTAAAATGGTTTCTAACAGAAGTGACAACTGCTGGGGTGCAGGACACACTCCATAGACAGTTTTAAACCATTTTCAAAGTGTCATATCCTGCTTATTGTGGTTCTGGCCACAGACACAGACAGAGGCCTTAGCTAGACCTACCTTTTGTTCTGGGAGAGAGGAGGGGAGATCTCGCGTTGGGATTAACGTGAGATCTCTCCCTCGTTTACACATAAGGCGCGACGACCTCAGGAAGAGAGGCATCACGCCTGCCATTTTTAAAAAAGAGGATGTAGTTCATGAACGCTCGTGCGCTAAAGGTAAGTCTTTTTTAAAACTTAATTTGGTTTCCCCGCTCCCCCCACCCTAACCCCGATGGGCGCAGTGCTCCTGGCTCCGTGCGAGTAATCGCGTGGAGTGGGATCAAGCTGCGGAAATGGGCCAGGTGTTACACAGTCTCGGGCTCAGCCCAAGACCGCGGAAAAAGCGGGCCCAAAGGGGAGAGTTATATCCCGGGGCAAGGGAGGGATGATCCCTCCCTGATCCCGGGATCTCCTGTGTGTCATATGGATGCACAGGGATGATCCCGGGGTTCGCCCCGAGATATAGCCTGGTTTAGTTAAGGCCACACACACACACATACACACACACACTTTCTGTACCTCCCTACTGTCTTCTTTTATGATGAGAATTCAACGTATGTCCATAACGTCTTGCATTCTAGGATCCCCTGGTGGATTTTAGCCTCAGGGCTACTGCCTGCTTACTTCTCGGAATGGTTAAAGTAATAATAGTTAATGCACCCATACTTCCCTGAGCAAATTCCTCCTCCATACAAATTAGGATGACAGCTTTTCACCCCAGGAGTACTGTTATATTGAGATTCTTTAAGCTAATAAAATGCCAATGAAGCATATATATATATATATATATCCACCCTGTGATTTCACAGCAGTCATAATCCCTTTCTATATCTAGGATTTTTCCAGGGATCATCCCTGTGCATCCAAATAATGCACAGAGGATCCCAGGATCAGAAAGGGATGATTCCTCCATTTCCCTGGGATAACTAAGGCCAGATATACACCAAGCAGGATATTGCACTATGAAAGTGGTATGGAAGCATTATATAAGAGGCAGGAGCCACAGTAGTGCTTTATAGAGGTACTGAAGAGTGCACTGACAACTGTTGGGGCCCATTGACACAGACCATATTCCGCTTTCATACCACTATATCCTGCTTGGTGTGGCTCCTGCCTCTTCCTGTTACCCAGAGGACCTTCTCTTCTGCTGCTGCCAGACTGTGGAATAGCCTGCCGGAGGAGACTCATCAACTTAACAGTCTACTAGCATTCAAAAAAGCTATAAAGACTGATCTCTTCTGGCAGGCCTGTCCAGTGGAATTTTTAAGATGTTTTTTAAAATGTTTTTAACAATGTACATTATGTTTTAATACAGTTTTATGAATTTTATCATTTATTGTTGGTCCCCGCCTCAATCAGAGTGGAGGCGCGTAAGAAATAAATTTATTATTAAATTTATTATTATTATTACTATTATTATTATATACCACTTTCATAGTGCAAAATCCTGCTTGGTGTAGATCTGGCCAAAGACCTCAGTTATCCCAGTTTTACCCGCAGTTCCAGGACGATCCCGAGGACCGTGGGCGGTGCGGGCGCCCGTCCCAGCTTCTTCCCTCTTCCCCGCAAGTAGTGGGGCTCATCAGAGGGAAGGAGATGGGATGGGGGGGGGAGTCCAGGGTCATCTGGGGTGGGGAAGGCTTTTTTCCTTTTCTTTTTTTAATCTTACCTTTTGCGGGAGCACGTGTATGCTCCAACTCCTGCAGCTTTTTTTAAAAAATGGCTCCCTCCATTTGCGTGATGTCCCTCCTCCCATCCTGGACGTCGCACTGACATTTTGGACACGGGGGACGATCCTGGAAGAAGGTTAGTCCGGAATCGCCCCCTCCCTCTACACCAGGCTGGAGTAGAAATGGCCATACATAGTGCAGAGCAAATACTCTTTGTCTTCAGATTCATTGCAGTTCTGTTTGAAAGAAGCAATTGAAACTAAACAGGCACTTGGCGTCCAACCTTTCTTGTTGGGCCTAATGAAAGATTGAGAATGTAAATAATTGCTAACAAGAGGAAGGGCAGTGAAATCCTGGGCCTGGATCTAAAGTTTCAGATGAATGCTCTGGGCATGCCCTGAGGTTTTTCAGACACCTCTTCAGACGACAGCCCCTTGCACATCTTGAAAAGCAATGGGGATTTTCCAGTGTGCCATTTGATTTGGTACAAAGGGCTGCAAATCCAATGGGGAAATAGTGTCCCTCTACCCTGAGCATCTTCCAAAACATTTTGCACACTTGCAAGGGCTTCTTGGAATCCCAGCTATGGTCTTCTTCATTTCCACCACCTCCCCCTGGGCAAAACAAACAAAGCAAGCAGACAGAATTGGCTGTACAATATTGATGTGATTTGTGTTGGTTCAGCTCATGTAAACTAGCCCAGCCATCCCTCACCTGGTGCTCTCCAGTAGGGTGACCATATGAAAAGGAGGACAGGGCTCCTGTATCTTTAGAAAAGGGAATTTCAGCAGGGGTCATTTATATATACGGAGAACCTGTTGAAATTTCCTCGTCATCACAACAGTTAAAGCTACAGGTGCCCTGCCCTCGTTTAGATCTGGTCACTCTAGTATAGCTCCTGCAGCTTTAACTGTGGTGATGAAGAGGGAATTTCACCAGGTTCTCCATATATACAAATGACGTCTTCTGAAATTCCCTTTTCGATGCAACTGTTAAAGATACAGGAGCCCTGTCATATGGTCACCCTATCTCCAGATATTTTGCACTTCAACTCCCATCAGGTCCAGCCAGCATGGCAAATGGTCAGGAATGCTGGGAGTTGTGATCCAAAACATCTGGAGGGCACCAAGTTGGGGAAAACTGAGCCCACACATCACATTCTCCTGCTTCTTGTTAGTACCCACACTGGGGGGGTGGGGTGGATGAAACTAAAAGGTGCCAGTGTTTTTGCTCATGACAAAGATGCAACACATTTTCCTGTCTGGGTGGAAATTCCTGTTACTGTAGTAAACATGTGTTTCAAAATTAGGGGTGTGATCCGCTCCGATTAGTAGCGTAGAAGCAGTAGCGGATTGGCCTGCTCTGCCTTACCCAGAGGCGGAGTAGGAGCGGACCGCGGACCCCTAGAAGCAAGGCGAAGAGAAGCAGCCATTTTCGGAGCGCTCCGGTTTCCGCAGAGCGCTCCGATCGCCATCTTGAAAACATTTCGCCATAGGATTGCATTGCAGCAAATAATCGTGGATAACCACATTCTTTTTGAAGCTATCGTTCTGGAAATTCTTGTGCTCAGAGAGTCGTGGATGGGGGTCATTTTGAGACCACTCTCACCTCTCTGCGTCGTGCGGGTCGCGCGCTAGAATTTTTGGAAAAATTGGCGGGAAAGATACCTTTTTCAAAGGGCTGAGGGGCAGAGTCAGCTCCTGGTCATGATCACATGATCCCAAAGTTAGAGGAGGGCATAGGCAAAACGGGTAACTTGGGATTCTGGGAAACTTCTCTTTCTTCATCTGAACCGACTTTTCCCAGTGTTTTTTAACACAGTAGCCCCACCAAATGCACAAACACAACCTGAAATCATATACTAAGCCAAGAATAAGAGATAGAAACACAGCACTGCTACCCACCCTAACTTTGGGGAACAACTGAAAAGATGTGGTGCAAGGGGATGAGCTCCCCTAGGGCATCTCATCGTGGACGTGCCCCCACTCTCTCCTGCACTGGAAGGCCATTAGAGCCTTCCAAAGAGAGTAAAACAGTGGAGCAATGCCTATCATGAGTCGAAGTGAGCGTTCATTTCTTAGTGGTGGAGTGATGCCTGTTATGAGTTGAAGTGAGCGTTTACTTCTTAGAGCTTGCGTGGTGAAGCAATGGCTGTCTTGAGTTGAACTGGCAGCTACTTCCCCCTCCCCCGAGCACGTCCCCCTATTGCTGGTAAAAGACAGATATAGCCTTTTTAAAAAAATTCTTCTTGCTGTTTATTGAGCAACACTGCTGCTTTTAATTCCACCCCTCCTTTGTTTATTTATTGATTTATTCCATTTTATATGCATTACTGGCTTATCCTTGGCTCACTTCCTTATGCCCCCAGAAATGCCAGCTGCATGCCTGCCTGCCTTCCCTCCCTCCTCCCCTGCCCACCTCGCAGGGATGTTGTGTGTGTGTGGCTTTGACTCAGGGGAGAAGTCCTTCCTGCGCTCACTTGGAGTTTTGGAAGTTCCAAATTTTGCAGGTTTAAGCCCCGCCAAAAAACAGGGGATGATGGGACTGCCTTGAGTCTCGGCGTGCGTATGTATCCCTGGATAAGCTTTCATGGTGGCGTGTTTGAGGTTTCTAACGTGCAAATTGACGGAGCTATGGAAAGGGGTGTGAATGGGGTGCCCGATTTTCATAAATTCGCCAAAAATCAGGGGATGAAGGGATTGCTTTGAAACTTAGTGTGCGTGTGTATACCCCCATGAGGTGTCATGGTGCCAAACATGAGGTTTCTAACTTGAACAGAAAAAAAGTTGTATAATTTTTTAGCTTTCAATGCAAGCCTATGGCAGGGAAAAAACGGAACTCCGATCCGGATCCGGAGCTCCAAGCGGAGCGGAGCGGAAGTGGGCGGAGCGGGGGCGGGGTGGAGCGGCCCGATCCAGGAAATGGCGGATCTGCAAGTGAAGCGGAGCGGGGGGTCCGTGCACACCCCTATTCAAAATAGCATTTATGTAGGATTCTTTAGTTATTGAATGATGTGGAAAATGTGGCTAGGGAGACAGTTCAGGAGTATGTAGTCAGTGTGTAGTAATTCGCAGCAGTTAAGAAATTGAGTTATGAGCCAAGATGACTCCAGCTGAAATATCACCTCTGCCATGAATTCATTTGGTGGCTTTAAACAAGTCAATCTCTCCCTCTGTCTTGCAGAATTTTATGCAAATTTACATAATTTTATGCAAAAATACATAAATTAACACCTGCTGAAAAATGTACATTTCCCCAAAGCTGGAAGAATGAAAATGAACATGAAAATGAGCTTTTGGGGAGGGCGGCATTATGCATATTTTTGCAAAAGTGAATTTGCACAAATTGGGGAAATGGGGGAAAAAATCTGATTCCACCAAGGAGCAGATGAAGGAACAAAAAGCACCTGACAACCTAAAAAAATGCAAACAGAATGAATTTTACAACACCTGTACACCCCTGCAAATGCTTGGATTCGATCACAGTTATGTTTTGGATTTCATACTTTTCCGAATATTACAGTGTTGTTCGCTGCTCAAAAAATCTACCCAAATGAATATAAATTGTGTGTTTTCGTATAAAATGTGTTCAGAAATGTGTATTTGTGAGAAAATACTCTATAATGTATTTGAGTATGAGATTAATACAAAGTTTTGTGTATATTTTTTTTAAAAATTACAGAGTAATGCAGAAAAATGGGACAGATCATAGACATATGAATTAACAAAAATGACACAAACTGGAAACAGATGGGTAGGTTCATCCATAGCCACAACGATCTGTTCAGATGACACGTTAAGCCACGGTGGCTAAGCATTTTGAGCTAAATATTATGGCTTAGTGTGTCATGTGAACCACGATTTAACGTTTATTGTGAGCCATTCCTAATCATGGTGGCTACATAACCATAGTTTAAACATGCTCACTAACCATTTGCTGCAAAAGGGTTGGTGGCCTAGCCATGGCTTAGCGTGTCATCTGTAAGTCCCTACATGCTTACAATCTCTCCCACACTAGAGGCATTCAAAAGGCAGCTGGACAACCATCTGTCAGGGATGCTTTAGGGTGGATTCCTGCATTGAGCAGGGGGTTGGACTAGATGGCCTTGTAGACCCCTTCCAACTCTGCTATTCTATGATTCTATGATTCTATGATAATAACATAGAAGTTCAGAAAGAAGACAGGCATATTGTATGAGCTTGCCACCTTTTAGTTTTGTATTCATTTTTCTACATATTTCTCCTAACGTACCCTTCTTTGCAAGCAATTTTCCTAATATTTGGAAAGTTATTTTCACTCATAGATGAACTGTGTGTGTGTGTGCACTTTCCCTGACTACATGCATTTTTGTAAACATTTTTGTTTTTTGGAGAATGCCATCGCAAAATTCAGAGTATCGTGAATTTTGAAGGATAGCTTAGTTTCAGTTCACATATTGGTTCGCAAGGGTAAAATTAGGTAAGTTATTTAAAATATAAGCCAAATGTATGACTTTCCCATCCCTAGTTTGGATGTGAGAATGTAAAATATAAGAGTTCTAGAATCTAGAAGTGCCAGTACCTCCTACATAATAACCTATGCATAATTCAGTTGTCCTCTTCAATGATTCATTTAACAAAACGTTGCAGCAGTGCCACTTTGGCGGAGAGACAGAAATTGCTACCTGTCAGGATTTCACAACTGGACAGCTATGTTCTCGTCCTATCTAGGCATGCAAAATATGATAGTTTGGTTTCTAAAAGCCTCCTCTAACAATACATCATCTCATTCTGTGTGAATAACAAAAAATAAAAATAAAAAATAGGGTATTCTTGGGCTACTTTCTTGTATAGCCAGAAATCGCTACCTGTCCAGACCTTACACCAAGGAGACAAACTACCTTTCCAGTCCAAAGGAGCTAATTATGGTGGCTGGGCTTCTAAAAGCAGCCCCATACCAACATTCTGGACCTGTACTTCATCTCTTTCATAAGAATATAAGAAGACCCATGCTTAGACCCACAGCATCTAATCTAGCATTCTGTTCACACAGTAGCCAATCAGATGCTCATGGGAAAACCACAAGCAGGACATGAGTGCAAAATACCATCCTGCCCATGTTCCCCAGCAACTGGTGTACATAGGCATCAAGCCTCTGATACTGAGGGTGGCATATAGCCATCAGGTCTAATAGCCAATGATAGCCTTCTTCTCCATGAATTTGTCACCACTCTACATATAGGAAGATAATTACAGTTGCCATCAAATTGCACCTATATTGGCATTTCAGTGTAAAGCTGGAAGGAAACTCCATGAAGATGTGAACAAGCCAAACTCAAACTCATCAAAGCTCTCCAAATTCCATCTTGAAGCCCATCCCAACCAGATTCCATACAAGACAGAGATTATATTTCTTTTTGCATGGAAATTGATTTGTATTTTCACACATATTTTTTTCCAAATGTACACATTAATTGTGCACAGCTTTGAAATGTACACATTCTTCCTCCCTTATTTACATGTATTTCTGTGCATCTTTCCAAAATACAGATTTTTTTCATGGACATTTTTAAGTGTATGCATGCTGTCAAACACATTTTTGGGTGTGTCCATGAATCACATTGCAAGCTTGGAAATATAAGTCTTGTACTGTAGATTGTATCTACATCCATGTTTGATCCGAAAGTTACAAACTTGGTAAATCCTGATCAAAAATAATCTGAAATGAATTCCTCATACATTCCCAATCATAAAATCATAAAACAGTAGAGTTGGAAGGGGCCTATGAGGCCATCGAGTCCAACCCCCTGCTCAATGCAGGAATCCACCTTAAAGCACCCCTGACAGATGGATGTCCAGATGCCTCTTGAATGCCTCTAGAGTGGGAGAACCCACTACCTTCCTAGGTAATGGGTTCCATTATCGTACTGCTCTAACGGTCAGGAAGTTTTTCCTGATGTCCAGCCGGAATCTGGCTTCCTGTAATTTGAGCCCATTATTCTGTGTCCTGCACTCTGGGATGATGGAGAAGAGATCCTGGCCCTCCTCTGTGTGACAACCCTTCAAGTACTTTCAAGTACCTTTCAAGTAATTATATTCTTCAAAGATGTTTTAGATTACTCAAGGAGGTTCCATTCATCCCCACTCCCTCAGCAATTACTTCCTGGTGAAGGAAATCAAGCGTGGTTTACTGTAGTTGGGACTCCTGGATTATCAACTTTAAGAGGGTCCAAATTAGGGGTGGGGAGTGGGGAACTCATTAGTTTCACATTTGAATGCAAGCATACCTTAATCCCCACTTCCCAAACCAATATGTGAATGCACTCCACAAGTCATATTCCTCCTCCTACACAGTTCTTGAAGCAAAATATGCACACAAATAAACATGCATATATTAGAGAAAATCACAAATGAAAGAATTAATCATAGAAGGGGAAACAGGTTGCAACAATTGTGTATATTAGGCAAAGTACCATACAAACATGTGTGTATTAGGAGAAATGCACACAAATATGTGTATGAATTTTCACCTGGATTTAAACTATTGTTTTTTACAGAAATGGGATAAAACAAAATTAAGGTTAGAAAAATGAGAACTAAGGCCATAGCTAGATGGAGTGAAATCCCAGGGTGATCCCCGGGATCATCCCTGTGCGTCCACATGATGCACAGGGGATCCCGGGATCTCGCCCTCCCCTTTGGACCTGCTTTTTCCACGGTCCCGTTTGTGCGCTACTGGCCCTTTAAGTAAAAACAAAATGGCGGGTGCGATGCCTCTCCTTTTGAGGTCGTCGCACGTCACGTGTAAACAGAGGAGGGATCTAGCGATAAACTCATTGCGGGATCTTCCCTCCTCTGTTGCGGGCTAACCGGTAGGTCTAGCTAAGGCCTAAGAGCAACTGAACTCCAAGATGATTGTTGTAGATCGCAAGCTGAATATGAGCCAACAGTGCAATATGGCTGCAAGAAAGTCAAATGCTATTTTGGGCTGCATTAATAGAAGTATAGTTTCCAAATCACATGAGGTACTGGTTCCTTTCTATTCGGACCTGGTTAGGCCACATCTAGAGTATTGCGTCTAGTTCTGGGCTCCACAATTCAAGAAGGATGCAGACAAGCTGGAGCGTGTTCAGAGGAGGGCAACCAGGATGATCAGGGGTCTGGAAACAAAGCCCTATGAAGAGAGACTGAAAGAACTGGGCATGTTTAGCCTGGAGAAGAGAAGATTGAGGGGAGACATGATAGCACTCTTCAAATACTTTAAAAGGTTGTCACACAGAGGAGGGCCAGGATCTCTTCTCGATCCTCCCAGATTGCAGGACACGGAATAACGGGCTCAAGTTAAAGGAAGCCAGATTCCAGCTGGACATCAGGAAAAACTTCCTGACTGTTAGAGCAGTATGACAATGGAACCAGTTACCTAAGGAGGTTGTGGGCTCTCCCACACTAGAGGCCTTCAAGAGGCAGCTGGACAAGCATCTGTCAGGGATGCTTTAGGGTGGATTCCTGCATTGAGCAGGGGGTTGGACTCGATGGCCTTGTAGGCCCCTTCCAACTCTGCTATTCTATGATTCTATGAAGCAGTAGTGTAGATCCTGCCCAGGTCAGTGGAGCTCATAGAAGAGAACTCTGCTGAATTGTCCCATTCTGGAAGCTAGCATTTCAACTAATTTCCAGGGACGATCTAGGAGCTGCTCATTTCTCATTGCCCCAGGGTCCTGCTGACACAACACAAAGAGCAGAGGTGCACAGAATACCAACCACTGTAAGTACAGTTCTTCACAGAGTCTGATAGTAACTGATTACTATGTATGATTACACAGGAAAAAATTCCTACAAATCCCAGCAAGCCTCAGCCAGCATGGCTACCTGGAGGGATGCTGGGAGTTGTAGGACCTTTTCTGTCTAATTATGCATATTGTGCCTTAAGAAAACTAAGATGAGATAACCCCTCCAAAAAGTTGGGGGAATTCACTGGGCCTCAAGAAAGCAGCTGAATTCCCACCCCCATTGGTGAATATGGAGGAGGTTTTCGATCCACCATTATTTTCCTGTCTCCCAACATCCACAAAGCAGTAGTCGTTGAAGTGGACAGGGACTTCCTGAACAGTGATGTCACATCTTTAGGTGGTTTTATATACTAGCTTTTAGAAAGGAGGGGGGAGAAAGAGATTCAAGGCTACTGTCTTCAGTGGTAGCTGTGCATTTATTATTCTAGTTATTCTCCTAGGCACACTTAAATCCATTGAATAAATGTACCCACCTCCAGAAGTCCACCAAAAGGAGTTAATTTATGTTCTCTCTCTTCATAGCCAAGAAATTTTAGATTGGGAAAAAAGTTAGACTTTAATAGCTGGATTAAATACCTGCATTTCCATTTTATTTTCCAGTTCCATCGTGCTATTTGAAAATTACAACTTGCATCAAAGTATCATTAGGAATACCAAAACCCAGATGTTGAACTGACTGTATATGTTTACAGAAGTGGAGGGGGGGGAGATGTTTAACTTCAGCAATGAAGAAGAGTGCAAATAAATCTAGGCAGAAATAAAAAGATGTAAATGAGGCTTATAAAATTATGGCACAATCCAATAACCACTAAACTGCATTTTATGCTTTCTGTATGGCTTTTCTGTGATCTGGATGCCTGAAATACAGATCCAGGGCAGTCACTAATAGTGCAGTTCATAATAATAATAATAATAATAATAATAATAATAATAATACACACAGAGAGAGAGAGAGAGAGAGAGAGAGAGAGAGAGAGAGAGGCCCTTTCTACACCTAAGGAAAATAGAGGGATCGTCCCTGCCTGCTCCCGGGATGCCCTGTGTGTCATTTGGATGCACAGGGATGATCCCAGGAGAAAAGGCGTGTGTAGAAACAGCCAGAGAAACTACTGCAAATGATAAATAGGAAACGTACTCCTGAGTGTAATATAGATTTATTTTGAAAACAAAAGCTGTTGTATTTATTTATTTAAAGCATTCTTGCCCCACTCAGCAGCTTACAAAGATCACTAATGTGACTGACCCTACCCTCAAACTTGCAATCTAAAAGTCATGACATGCAAGGAAAAAGGGATGGTGAAAGAGGTAGAAAAGAGCAACCTCAGGCTCTAGCTTAGAGTAATGAAGAACACGGTAGAGGTGTACAAAATTATGCATGGTGTGGAAAGAGTAGATAGGGAGATGTTTTTTCTCCTTTACAGAACCCAATGGGGTCATTCCATGACGCTGATTGGTGGGTGATTCAGGGCAGATAAAAGGAAGGACTTCATCACGCAGCGCATGGAATTTGCTACCAAAGGGTGTAGTGATGGCTACCAACTTGGATGGCTTTAAGAGGGGCTCAGACAAATTCATGGCTATGTGCTATCTCCAGCATCAGAGGCAGTATGAAGTTCTCCAATCAGAAAATGTGTACAAACGTACATATATAAGTGAAAATAAGGTAAAATGCATTGTATATAGCACACATAGTAGGCAAAATTGCATTAATTGTTTTTTGCAGAGAAGTGTGCACAGAAAGATGTATAAATTGTCATGTGAACTTTTCAAGAAACATTCACTAAGCTTGGACAAAACAAATTTAAGACTGGAAAAATGAGAAATGGAAAGAAACCACATTCGATAGATTCATCCGTTTCGGTTTGGGTTTAAGTGTGCCCATGGAATAGCATTTGTTGGGAGTAACAATAATTGATGAGAGTGTTGCCTTCATCCCCTTCTTGTGGAATTCCTAGAGGGATCTGGTCGACCGATTTTGGAAATCAGATGAAGGGCCAGATGAACGTTTTCATAAACATCTCATGTGTGTCTTATCCTAACGCACTACAGCTTTTAGGAGAAAAAGGTTTTGGCATCACCATAAATTCAAAAGATCATAAAATCAAGACATGCCCTTAATGTCTAGACCTAGGGATTGGAGGGGGAGGATATGGTGATCACGAGTAGGGATGTGCTCCGCTTCTAATCGGACCGGCGAATTAGAAGTGGAGCGGGGTGCTTCGCCTCCCCTTAAGGTGGAGGCAAAGAGGATTGGGGGGCCGGCGGAGCGTGGCAAAGAGGATCGAGGTAAAGGCAGATCCTTTGCCTCGATCCGGAGCTCCGCCGGAAAGGTAAGTGGGGTTTACCGGGCCCTGCCACTGTCACTGTCGCCCATGCGGCGACAGCGGCAGGGCCCGGTAAACCCCGCCCTCCTCTCCCTTACCTGCCTCCATCCACGGTCCCTCGGCTTCTTCAATTGAGCCCGCGGTTCAACCAGGAAGTCTGGGCTGCACTTACGGCCCAGACTTCCTGTTTGAACCGCAGGCTCAATTGAAGAAGACGACGGACCGCGGATGGAGGCAGGTAAGGCCCCCCTCCCCCTTGGTCCCTTACCGGGCTCTGCCGCCATCGCCGCACAGGCGGCGACGGCGGCAGGGCACGGTAAACCCCCCTGCCCTCCTCTCCCGGCCTTACCTGGCACCACTCCCCTCCACTGCGGAGCTCCGATTCGGAGCCGGAGCTCCGCGGTGAAGAGTAGCGGAGTATGGGCGGAGCGGCGCGGAGCGGCGCGGAGCGGGCCGATCCGAAATTTTCGGATCGGCCCGCGGGGCGGAGCGGGGGGTCCATGCACACCCCTAATCACGAGATCTTCCCCCTCAGTCTACACATGGTGCATGATGTCTCAGGAGGAGGAGGACGTCACACCCGCCATTTTGGTTGTTTTAATAAAAAATGAGCACACGGGCGCTTGAGCACTAAAGGTAGGTGTTTGGGGTGGTTTTTTTAAACTACTGCCCCCTCCCATCCCTGTGCCTGTTTCCCAGCTCCTTATGGTTACTCACGAGGAGCTGGGACGAAATCGGGATGGCGGCCCACACCTCCCTCAGTCTCGCGATCATCCTGAGATTGTGGGAAAAGTCAGGATAAAAGTGTAGGGCAATATCCCAGGGGAAAGGGAGGGACCATCCCTCCCTGCTCCCAGGATCTTCTGTGCGTCATGTGGATGGACAGGGATAATCTCGGGGTATTCTCCGGGATATCCCATCATCTAGACATGCCCTAAGTAGGGGGTAAATCTAACAAGTAAAGGGTCTTTGCAGAAGTGATGGGCCATTCAAGATCAAATGGTCAAAGAAAGTTCGGCGACTGCAGAGTTGCGTTGCCTATGGTTTGCCTGAGCTTGTCCACAGTTCCCTGTCGCTCATTTTTGGGAGCAAGGCTGAACCCTGATTAGCATCCATGATTTGGACAAAATGTACTCTTGAGCTGCAATCCTAAAACCATTTACACGGGAGCAAGCCCTATTGAACACAGTGAGATTCAGTCAGAGTAAACCTTCATGGGATTGCCCTGCTGAACTCAAAGTACATCTGGAGAAAGGTTGTTGTAGTTGTTGTTGTTGTTGTTGTTGTTGTTTTATTAATGTTCCAATCTGTAGAAGAAATTCATCTGAGCATTATGAGCTGGGCGAATCTGTATTCCAAACGAATTTTGGCAACATCTCTAGAAGATATAATTTTGAATCTCCTGTAGTATAATGCAATGAAAAGAGGGATACCTGTCCAGCCCCTCAGTGGATAATGTCATTCCCTAAAAAGAAGGGAAATGAATTTCACCTTGTTCACAAATATAGAAGCTTTTCAAGTGCTGTGTTTACCTGGTTTGGCAGTATATTTAGGACAACCTGAAAATGTTGTAATAAAAGTGTAGATATGAAAAATATGACACAGAAAAAAAGGAGTGTACATACATACAAACGTACACCCAATGTGCACATATAGAATCATAGAATCATAGAATCATACAAAAGCAGAGTTGGAAGGGACCTACAAGGCCATCGAGTCCAACCCCCTGCTCAATGCAGGAATCCACCCTAAAGCATCCTTGACAGATGGTTGTCCAACTGCCTCTTGAAGGCCTCTAGTGTGGGAGAGCCCACAACCTCACCAGGCAACTGATTCCATTGTCGTACTGCTCTAACAATCAGGAAGTTTTTCCTGATGTCCAGCTGGAATCTGGCTTCCTTTAACTTGAGCCCGTTATTCCATGTCCTGCACTCTGGGAGGATCGAGAAGAGATCCTGGTCCTCCTCTGTGTGACAACCTTTTAAGTCTTTGAAGAGTGCTATCATGTCTCCCCTCAATCTTCTCTTCTCCAGGCTAAACATGCCCAGTTCTTTCAGTCTCTCTTCATAGGGCTTTGTTTCCAGACCCCTGATCATCCTAGCTGCCCTCCTCTGAACACGCTCCAGCTTGTCTGCGTCCAGCTTGTCTGCCCACACATACATTCACAGACACAGAATAATTACAGAGAGGAAAGACTCTGTTATAACCAAACATTTATGGAATATTAACAGTGGCTGCCTGACTGGACAAATTTCAGCATGTGTCCCCAAAGTCAGTAATTCAATAAATTGAAAACTGTAGGAAGCATAAAACCGGCCCTGAAAGTGCACAGCAAAAAATGCATTTGGAGAAATCCTGTAGCTGTGTGGCAAAGAAGTTTTTTTAAAAAAAAGCTGGAAAGAAAGAAACAATTGACCCCAAAAAGCAGGAGAGAATTGAATTTCTGTGTGATAGTAGTTTGAGTGAACCTTGCCAGTTGAATCATTTGCAGTTCCATGTTACCATCCATCAGCATAATACACTGCCTTTTCATGCTGAAGGAACATGTGCGTGCTGCTTTACCAAAAAGGTATCACACGTTATTTATTGTTTTGTAAGGCATCCTCAGAGTTTGGATCAAGGCAGGAAAATTTTATATAGCTAGGTAGGTACACTCTCACACACATACCTATGTTTCTGAACTGTTTTATGTTCATTTCACCTAAGCTCAGATCAATCATGGAAGTCTTTCAATTTTTTCAGGTGGTCTGAAGTCCTTAACATTGAGATCTCCAGGAGATGGAGGATACCTTAATAGCCCACCGTGCCTGTACCGGGGAGGAAAATTTATTCAGCTCACATTTTCATCTGAATTTACCTAAATTTGCATGTTTGAAGCACTATGCGAATCAAAACTCAGTTATCCTTTGAAAGTCACACTTCTCCAAAGTTTGCAATGGAGGTCACAAAAATATTAGTGAAAATAACCTTCAAAAAGGCATTTTATTAGAAAATTGCAGGCAAAAAAGGTTTACATTTGGCAAAAGTATGGACGTGTCCGGAGAAATGGGCATAAGAATACATACACATATCTATGCAAACTTTTAAAAAAGACCTCAAGGTTGAGGCAAATTGAATGTAAGATTGGAACAATGAGAAACTCACAGAAACCAAAACTGACAGATCTTATGTTCTTACGTACACATGGTGCTATGTGTTGATTATTTTTAATGCATTTTTCCTGTTAAAAAATGCACACATTCCCTTTCCAAATTGCAGCAGAGATTGGGACAATTTGCACAAGTGTCTATTTCTGAAATAATTAAAAGAAAAAAGGCACCTAAAAAGTCCTAGAATTTGTGGTGGTGGTGGGGAAGCATAGCTCAAGTAGCAAATACAAGCTGAGTTGGGTATGCTGCAGAAGTCCAGCGGGCCCAAAACAGGCAGGATTTCCCAGCAACAGACTTTATTAGAGCTCATCTACACCAAGAAGATATTCCACCTTGAAAGTGGTATGAAAGTGGTATATAAAAGGCAGAAGCCATACTACTGCTTTATAGTGGTATTGAAGTGCACTTACAACTACACTTACAATGTATTATTTTTATTTCTTTATTTTTATTTTATTACATTTATATACCACCCCACAGCCGAAGCTCTCTGGGCAGTTTACAACATTAAAAATAGTAAACATTAAAAGTATACATTTTTAAAACACACACACACATAAAAACAGTATAAAAACAGTATGTACACTGATGGTGCTATATAAATAAATAAATAAATACATAATAATAACTATTGGGGCCCACTGACACATATCACATACCGCTTTCATACCACTTTCATATGGTGTTATATCCTGCTTGGTGTAGTTGTGTCATGGGTCCCACCAGTTGTCAGTGCACTTCAGTACCACTACAAAGTTACAGGAAGTCAGATTCTGCCTGGACATCAGGAAAAACTTCCTGACTGTTAGAGCAGTATGACAATGGAACCAGTTACCTAGGGAGGTTGTGGGCTCTCCCACACTAGAGGCCTTCAAGAGGCAGCTGGAGGACTATCTGTCAGGGATGCTTTAGTGTGGATTCCTGCATTGAGCAGGGGGTTGGACTTGATGGCCTTTTAGGCCCCTTCCAGCTCTGCTATTCTATGATTCTATGATTCTATGAAAGCCGTAGTGGAGATCCTGCAGTGCTCTTCAATACCGCTATAAAGCAGTAGTGTGGCTCCTGCCTTTTATATACCACTTTTATACCACTTTCATAGTGGAATATCCTGCTTGGTGTAGATTGGCCCCTAGTCATCTTAAGATTTCTCCATTTCAGCAGAATAATTTGGGGGAAGGGAAGTCATTTGCTGCTATTATAATAAATAAATAAATCTGGGATTCAAACATCTTTGTCAATTTACTGCAAATCATACAGAGATCTATTAATACATCTAGTTCTACCTTCTGATTACTTGTGACCTGGGCCATAGCTAGACCTAAGGTTTATCCCTGGATCATCCAGGGGTCAAACCTGTTCATCTAGGTGACACACAGGGGATCCAGTGCTCAGGCAGGGGCGAACCCTGGATGATCCCAGGATAAACCTTAGGTCTAGCTGTGGCCCAGCACAACGTCCCAGGAGACTCCCTACCAGCTGACTAAGAACTAGTTGATATGGGAGTGGGAGGGAAATGAGAGATAATTTGAAACAATAGTTTGGGGGGGGGGTTTACCCAGAAACCATCAAAATGATACCACTTATTTTCTCTCCTCCTACATAGGGGAAATCTTCATTTGCAGCTCAGTCTCTCAGCTGCTGCACTAGATTTCAGTTTTTAATGTTTCAATTGTATGGTCTCCTTTGCCCACCTTGAAGTTTGGTGTTGCTGTATAATGGTTATTTCCCTGTATTGTCAGACGAGGCTCCTCTGTGCTTCAGACTATGGAAAAACAAAACAAAGAGGGAGGGAGGCAAAGGTGGTCTATACCTGCCTCCAAGAACCTGGTGTCTTTCAGATGTTTTGGTCTATAGCTTCAATCATCCCCTGCCAACATGGCCAATCATCAGGTGAGATGGGAATTGTAGTCTAAAACATCTGGAGTGCATCAGATTGGGGGAGAGTGGTGAGTACTTATCCTAGTTGCCTAGACAAGTGAAGAAGCCTGATTGAGAAGCCCCTATGGATCAGAGAGAACCACCTCATCTTCAACAGGTGGGCAACTTGTAACATTTCAGATGTTTTGGCCTATGACTCCCATCAGCCATAGCCACCATAGCCAAAAGTGCAGGATGATGGAGTTGCACCCAAAAGAACTGGATTGCCTGGGTCCAGCTCCAGCTGAGAGCCCCCCCCCTCCTGCTACCAACTGTCTCTGGAGAGGCCACCAGTGGGCGAGGAAGCAGCAGCCAGGCACCTCTCCACCGTGCCTGGGTCCAGCTCCAGCTGAGAGCCCCCTCCCTCCTGCTATCAACTGTAACTGCTGAACTTTCCAACTAAGATTGTAGTGCCTGAATTTGCTTTCCTTTCCCCCCTCCTCCTCCTCCCTCCCAATTCCCTTTCCTTTTGTGTCATGTCTTTTAGATTGTAAGCCTGTGGGCAGGGACTGTCAAGAAATACTTTTGTAAGCTGCCGTGAGAGCCTTTTTTGGCTGAATGGCGGCATAAAAATCCTTAAATAAATAAATAAATAAATAAATATAAATAAATAAGATCCATAGATATGGCATGTTTATGAATATAAAAGCCTCCAGTGTTAGTAACAAAATCACAGCATCAGTAACCAAAAAGACTGAACTCTTCTTTAATTGTGGCTTGAATGTTGGATTTGTGAACATTTGTTTTACAAACAATGGTTTCTTGTTATAACCTCCTAGGGGTCCTGGCCTCCATGCAGTATTTTAATTGAAGCTCCATCGATATGAAAAGAACAGCTATTTCTCGCAGGGTCCCTCTGAAAGCCATTTTTGTCCTTTTGTTCAGCTGCCAACTCTTGCCTTCTAATTCTCTTCCTATGGTGCCTCCTTTGCTGTTGTCGCCCCAGTGGCTTTTCAGTACATCCGCACAATTACACAGCAGATTGAAACGCATCTGGGTTTCAGTTGCTGTTTCCTCTGTGTCACCTTCTCCTCCACAATTTAAGGACATCAGTAAATTTTAACTAGCTCACTGTCCTTTCTGCTATTCAATTTTGCATTGGTGAAAAACAGCAGAGGTCCAAGGGAACGATTCCATCAGGATGCTGAGTAATTACGACCAGAGGCATATAGGGACAACACAACCTGGATGGCCACATACGTTGCTGGCGTATTGAATATGTCAAACATGATCTGTGTCATCTTCTCTCTGGCCTTAGCTAGACCTAAGGTTGATCCCAGGATCATCCCGGGGTAGTCCCTGCCTGCTCCCGGGATCCCCTGTGTGTCATTTACATGAACAGGGATGACCCCGAGATGATCCTGGGATAAACCTTAGGTCTAGCTAAGGCCTCTGTTGTGCTTGGGATTCAAAGGAGCTTCTGTTAGCAGTACAGGATGTTCATCAAGAATCATAGAATAGTAGAGTTGGAAGGGGCCTATAAGGCCATCAAGTTCAACCCCCAGCTCAATGCAGGAATCCAACCTAAAGCATACCTGACAGATGGTTGTCCAGCTGCCTCTTGAAAGCCTCTAGTGTGGGAGAGCCCACAACCCACAACATGAAGCTCCTTGTAGAAAGTGTGATGCCAGATTTTCTCCTTGTCATCCCAGTTGGTGACAATACCGTGTTCAATGGGGGTACTTCAGGGTTAAGAGACCTCTCATGCTTTGAGCCTCATTGCCTACATAGCTATCATTCTGACCCATGCCATGGGTCGTGTGTGTCCAACAATTGAGGGGAACACAGCATGAAAAGCATCATCTCCAGCAAAGCCTGCTTTGCATATACTGGAGCCATTGGCCATGGCTAGACCAGGCCTATATCCCAGGATCACCCCAGGATCATCCCTGTACATCCAAATGACACACAGGGGATACCAGGAGCAGCAGAGACGACCCCTCCATTTGCCTGGGATAATTCTTAGGTCTAGCTAAGGCCATTGTCAATGATGAGCGCTGTAATTTCTTCTTCCATTTTGCAGATCTGTGAGGAGGCGGGCGCTTTCAGATGTGGGAAGAGAGTAGAAGCTGACTGCTAGATCTGCTGCCACCAGCTGAGTGAGACCCACTGAGTACTTACTTGCAAGACAAACTGTTTCTCCAGTAAATACTCATTACTTAGGAAATGGGCTCATGATTCGGGATGCAATAAGTTTCCAAGGGTTCAGATTAATGAAGCAAAACAAACATATCCACAACTCTAGATGCATGAACTAATTCAAGCAACAGTTATCATACATCTGTGGAAGGATGGATGGATGGACAGAAAGACAGACAGAGGGACGGAAGGAATAACAACACTGTTGTTCAAGAAACATGTGAAATGGAGATCATTTCACGTACTGGGGAAGGTCGTGTAATAGCCAGTCAGCATTAGATGGTGGAGGAGGGAGTTTAAGAAATAGTAAGCCACGCAGAACTTTGATAGGGAGTGAAAATAAGCAATAGCGGATTGTTCAGCACTCTGCATAGGGGACAATGTTCCCTTATGCTAGGACTAACAAGGGAACTTACCATTTGTAAAATCCCAGCCTCACAGAAGTGACAAATCTGCTTTTGTGAATAAATGTCATGAATATGCAGTGTTTCTTTTTAGCACGGCAGAAATCTCTGTTAAAAAACAAAATGAAAAATGATAGAGATAATTTCACACACACCTGGTCATTGTACATCAGGGACATCTCTTGTGTACAGTACAAAGAAATGCAAGTTTCCCCAAATGTACATTTTCATGCATTAGCCTAAGGGTAAAATGAGAATTTTGGGGCAGATTTTTTTTAAAAAAATTATGTAACTTTCTGCAACTAAATTTGTGTAAAATTCTGGAGAGTAAAACAACAACACAGTTCACAAGTCTGCAGAATCCACTTAACTCAAGAAAAGCTGGTCTGCTGTGGAAACTGTGGGTCAGATTCTTAGAAATCTGAACTCATTTGGTTGCATTGCAGATTTCTCAGACGTCCCACGTGCCCACAGAATTACAGCCAAAACAATGCCACTGAATATCAAGAAGGAGGAATCAACATATTTGATGGAACATCAAAGTTTGCAGAACTTAAAAAAATATTTAGGGGGGGGGGGAAACTGAAGTAGACAAACCCTCCCTCCTAAAACATTACTGAGAGTTCATCTACACCAAGCAGGATATTCCACCAAGAAAGCAGTATGAAACTGGTATATAAAAGGCAGGGACCACACTACTGCTTTATAGTGGTATGGAAGTGCACTGCAGGATCTACACTACTGTTTTATAGTGCTACCGAAGTGCATCTTCACCAATAGGATATAACACTATGAAAGTGGTATGAAAGCAGAACATGGTATATGTCATGGGCCCCAACAGTTGACAGTGCATTTCAATACCACTATAAAGCAGTAGTGTGTAGGGGTGTGCACGGACCCCCCCGCTCTGCCCCGTGGGCCGATCCGAAAATTTCGGATCGGCCCGCTCCGCTCCGTGCCGCTCCGCCCATATTCCGCTCCTCTTTGCCGCGGAGCTCCAGCTCCGAATCGGAGCTCCGCGGTGGAGGGGAGTGGCACCAGGTAAGGCCGGGAGAGGAGGGCGGGAGGTTTACCGGGCCCTGCCGCCTTCGCCGCCTGTGCGGCGACAGCGGCAGAGCCCGGTAAGGGACCAAGGGGAAGGAGGGCCTTACCTGCCTCCGTCCGCGGTCCGTCGATGTCTTCAATTGAGCCCGCGGTTCAACCAGGAAGTCTGGGCCGCAAGCGGCCCAGACTTCCTGGTTGAACCGCAGGCTCAATTGAAGATGCCGACGGACCGCGGACGGAGGCAGGTAAGGGAGAGGAGGGTGGGGGGGTTACCGGGCCCTGCCGCTGTCGCCGCATGGGCGACAGCGACAGCGGCAGGGCCCGGTAAACCCCACTTACCTTTCCGGCGGAGCTACGGATCGAGGCGAAGGATCCGCCTTCACCTCGATCCTCTTCGCCACGCTCCACCGGCCCCCCAATCCTCTTCGCCTCCGCCTTAAGGGCAGGCGAAGCCCCCACTCCGCTTATTATTATTATTATTATTTATTTATATAGCACCATCAATGTACATGGTGCTGTACATTACGCTTCTAATTCGCTGGTCTGATTAGAAGCGGAGAACATCCCTAGTAGTGTGGCTCCTGCCTTTTATATACCGCTTTCATAGTGGAATATCCTGTTTGGTGTAGATGAGCCTCCACTGACGACTTAGCAGCATGCTCAGAACCCATAAATATGGGTGGGTGAGCTCCCCCACATGTGCTTCAGCAGGCACTAGCCCCATCGCTGCAACCGTCTGCCCCTTTGTGCCAAAATTGCACACTTATCCCATTTGTCAATGGCAGCCATCATTGATACAATGGGGTGGGGTTGTGCAATTTCCAGAGCCTCTGTAAATTGCACATTTCCCCCTGTGATGTCAATGGCGGCTCTAAAGGCTCCATATACACAAAGGCAGGGGTGAAGGGGTGGTCAGCTAGGAGCGTCTCACTGGGTCTGGTGGGGGGGGGCAGACTCAGGCAGATCCACTGGATTCTCAGACCAAGTCAGATGCTCGTGGTGGGGAAGGGAAATATCCATATGCAGCTCATAGTATAGCTGATAGGAGCCAGTGTGGTGTAGTGGCTAAGGTGTTGGACTGGGAGTTAGGAGATCCGGGTTCTAGTCCCCACTCGGCAATGGAAACCCACTGGATGACTTTGGGCCAGTCACAGACTCTCAGTCCAACTCACCTCACAGGGTTGTTGTTGTGAGGATAAAATGGAGAGGAGGAGGATGTACACTGCCCTTGGGTTCATTGGAGGAGGGGGAAAAAGTGGGATATAAATGCAACAACAACAACAACAACAACAACAACAACAGTATTGGAGGAGGAGGACATGGATGGCTCTCAGGAAAACTGATTAAGAGCACTCATGCAAGGATGTGAGGGTGTGTTGCAACATTTTGTTTTGCCTAAAGTAAAACTTGTGATTAATTTAAAACTTTCCACTCAGCCAAAAGAGCTGTGGAGATTTTGATGGGACTTAAAATTATTCTGGTGAGACAAAATCAGGGTTACAGGGAGAATCTTCTTCAGCACTTCGCGTTAACCAAAAATAACCAAAGTCACAAGAAATTTGAGTTAGAATCAAAGGTTCTTCACACAGCACATAGTTAAATTATGGAACTCGCTACCACAAGATGTAGTGATGGCCACCAATTTGGATGGCTTTAAAAGGGGGGTGGATAAATTCCTGGAGGAGAAGGCTATCCATGGCTACTAGCCCTGATGGTTGTGTGCTATCTCCAGTATTCGAGGCAGTAAGCCTGTGTGCACCAGTTGCTCGGGAACATGGATGGGAGGGTGCTGTTGCACCATGTCCTGCTTTGATGACAGCTGGTTGGCCACTTTGAGAACACAGAGCTTGACTAGATGGACCCTTGGTCTGATCCAGCATGGCTCTTCTTATGTTCTTAAAGATTCTGTTTGCTCAGTCAATTTCAGGTACAATCCTATGCACGTTTAGACAGAACAAGTCCTATAACACTTAATTGACCGAGGAATGCTGGGAGTTATAGACTTTTTCTGTCTAAACATGCATAGGATTGCACCCTTCATATAATATAATCATCATGGATTTCACCTCTTATTCACCCTGAAGACATAACTAACAGAAGGGGTGAAAGGGCTACATACCAGAAGGAAGGTGGTTTCAATCTCTGGCATGACATCTATATAAATCCAGTGGGAGTAACTAGATAGATTCTGTAAAAGAAATCTTTACCCACAAAGTGTATCATAATGGTATTTGGTGTAGGAGAGTTTACATTCTTTTAGGATTAGCAACATCCTCCTTTAAAGTTGACACAATTTCTCAAGTGAACATTTTATGTCTTGCAAGGAAAATCCATCCAAGGTTGGATTGCTATGTATACACATGTAACCTATTCCAACCTAATGGAATTTTCATGGCAAGATTTCAACAGTTTGTATTTCGTGGTCATCACTGAAGTCTGCATCACCCCGTATCTAACAAAGGAATCCTTCTCTCCGCCCCACCCAGCTGTAAAAATGATAGAAGCCTCATCTCACTGCTTCCTGCGTCTGACTAGCCAAATGTCAGACTGGCTGCCTTCTCTCTACACAATCAATGAAACAGAGAGTATGGGCATATCTACACCAGCCATTTATCCCAGAATCATCCCGGGATCATCCCTGTGCATCCAAATGACACACAGGGGATCCCGGGAGCAGGCAGGGACGATCCCTCTATTTGTCTGGGATAACCCTTAGCAAGGGTCCCAGTCTTCAAGGTAGGGATGTTGTGGGTCTGCCCTCTTGGACTCAGTTGGGTCCCCATGGCACATTTGTGGACCTGCGCCCGAGTGCCTGTGAGGACCAACAAGTGCTCAGCAGTCGTCCACCCTCATCCAGAGCCTTCATTGTGTGCCACAATGGAGGCCCTGAAAATTACGCATTTCCCCATTGTATAAATGGTGGCCGTAAAGGCCCCATGTACGCAAGAGTAAAGGCACAAATGCTCCACTCATGCCTTTATTCTTGAATAAATGGGGCCTTTATGGTGCCACCCTAGGCATGCCCAGCACACAGGATTTAATTTGGATGAAACAGCACTGTGCAGGAGAAGCTTTTAAGGTAAAATACACAGTAAGAATTCAGAAAACGCACATTTTAGAGGGGGAAGCGGCAGAGTGGTTGTAGGGTGGCCACGATGTCATGTGTCCAAATGACCCTAAACAGTAAATCACATAGGTAGTTTGGCTCCCAAGTAAATCAGTCAATCAATCAATCAATCAATTTATTATTATTATTATTATTATTATTATTATTATTATTATTATTATTATTTTATTTATATAGCACCATTAATGTACATTGTGCTGTACAGAGTAAAACAATAAATAGCAAGACCCTGCCGCATAGGCTTACATTCTAATAAAATCATAATAAAGCAGTAAGGAGGGGAAGAGAATGCACCAAACAGGCAGTATAAAAGTCAGAGCAAAATCAAGTTTTAAAAGCTTTAGGAAAAAGAAATTTTTTTAGCTGAGCTTTAAAAGCTGCGATTGAACTTGTAGTTCTCAAATGTTCTGGAAGAGCGTTCCAGGCGTAAGGGGCAGCCGAAGAGAATGGATGAAGCCGAGCAAGGGAAGTGGAGACCCTTGGGCAGGTGAGAAACATGGCATCAGAGGAGTGAAGAGCACGAGCGGGGCAATAGTGTGAGATGAGATTAATAATCCTGTATTAATAAGACTGGAGGAATAGAAACAGTTTCAGGGCACTCTCCTCACATGGTGTTCCTCTCTCACCCTGCCACCGCTGCCATGAAAATGCAGAATGGCCATTCTGCCACGCCCGGCAAAGCCTGGGCATGGGGAGGTAATTGCCGGCGGGGTAAGGGGAGAGACGTGCCCAATTCCCATTGGGCAACTATTGGTGGTGCCACTGGGCTAGGAGGGGTTAATTGTAGGCCAATAATTAGGCACTTACCCCTCCCAGATCCACATTGTTCAAGCAGCTCCCTCCCTCCCTGTAGGCAGTGTGAGCTTGCTGGTTGCCATTAGGGGGCCGACTAGGATTTTTTTTCTCGTGTTCTAAATTGGGCATGAGTTTTTTTTCACCTACTCCACACTGTAATACAGTCTGGGAGCATAATTAGGTTAATTTGGCATTGCTAGCTAATTTGATCACATTTGCTTATGTGCAGGTAGGATCAGGCATCCAGAGGGATTTTGAATGGTGAGCATTCACAGGCACTGTTGCGGTGACAGGTAATTCCTGAGGGCTCCCAGTGTTGAACCTTGTGGTCAGGCTGGGAGATAAGGATTACCTCTGAGGCTGACCTTTCTCACCCACCTTGAGCCTTGTGGCCTGGGTTTGGGTGTGACAATGGAAAGTCTCCCACCCCATAAGGGGACGGCCAGTGGGAGAGTGAATGATGCAGAGCCAACCCACTGGCCAAGAATGCTCACCCTTACTCAGAAAGGTCTGTAAGCAGGCCAGGCTGGATGCCCGATAGGATCATCCCTTTGCAGATCTTTAATAAAATGTGTCCCTGTTTAAACCCAAAGTTCTGTGTGTCGTCTCTTTATTTCTTACATTTGTCTCGCAATGTCTGCCACCTGGCCCGATTCTCTGTGGACTGAGTCAGGCCAGCTGGCAGATGTTGCCTTGGAGTCCTCTGGGCTGAGCTGGTGAAAGCTCGCTAACCACTCCTCCCCCCAAATAGATTTCTCTGACTTAAGATGCTTAAAAAGAAATGGAGGAGAAAGTGAGACTGAAAAATCCACCCATCCCTAAGCAGGGTTTGACCTTGCCAGCTGAAGTTTCCATACAAAATGGAGACTTTTGAGCTAAGGTGATTGTGTGGGGATCCCTAATGGAGGTGGAATGGTGGTCTTTAGCAACATGGGGCTTATTATGTTACAAACTGAGAATGCCAAGCAGGAGTGGTGAAAAAAAAAACCACTTTCCTCAGCCAAGAACTCAGTAAGTAGATAAACAGCAAACCTTCTGTCTCCTGCCATGGCTGTCCATGGGGTCTTGTCATCTACAGATTCCACCTCAAACAAATTACATGCATCTGCTCTTTCAGAAATCTCAAGTGAAAAGATCAAACATGAAGCAGTCGAGAGACGTGCTGGGAAGCTCAGTGAGAACTATCCTTTGTTTCTGCTATGCCTGCCAAGTCTGACTCCTAAACTGAATAATTGTTACTATTGATTAGAAAACAGAGAGGGAAGGAGAAAGCAGAATTTGTGGCTAAATCTGCCTCTGATTGCATCACAAATATATTTGGGGCCAGATATCACTGAACACAAAGGCCATAGCTAGACCTAAGGTTTATCCCTGGATCGTCCAGGGGTCAAACCTGTTCATCTAGGTGACACACTGGGGATCCAATGCTCAGGCAGGGGCGAACCCTGGATGATCCCAGGATAAACCTTAGGTCTAGCTGTGGCCTATGTTCCTCCTTCATGCTTGGAAATATCCCTGGAATTTGCTCAGTTTGCCTGGGACCGAAGTTGCATTTAATTGGATGCGTTCTCACAAGCAAAGTTGGAGCTATCTAATGTCCCTGAAATAATCCATACCACATAAAGTTAGACATGAAGCCGTTCTGCAGTAAATGGTGGGAAGTTAGACTGGTTCCCTCCCTGACGTGCTTTAGGAGGCTGGCAAAGACTGTTTTCTTCCAGTAGGCCTTTGGCGAATAATCTGGACCTCCATCTGTGCCAAGGACTTTTAAAATGGTCATTTTAAATGTCTTAATATTGGAATATATTTAATATATTTTTAAATTTTGTATATTTTTATTTATAGGTTTGAAAGAAATGTATATAATTTAAATTTTGTAATGCTGCCTTGATAATAATAATAATTAGGGGTGTGCACGGACCCCCGCTCCGCTTCACTTCCAGATCCGCAATTTGCGGATCGGCCCGCTTCGCTCCGCCCCCGCTCCACCCATGTCCGCTCCGCTCCGCTCAGAGTTCCGGATCCGGATCGGAGCTCCGTTTCCCCCCCCCCCATAGGCTTGCATTAAGCTAAAAAAGTATACAACTTTTTTTCTGTGAAAGTTAGAAACCTCAAGTTTGGCACCATGACATCTCATGGTATACACATGCACGCCAAGACTCAAGGCAGTCCCATCATCCCCTGATTTTTGGGGAATTTATGAAAATCCAACACCCCATTCACACCCCTCACTTCACTTTTTTTTATCTGTCCAAATGTCAGAGAACAGTCCACGTCTGCAAATGGGGTGCCCGATTTTCCTAAATTCCCCAAAAATCAGGGGATGATGGGACTGCCTTGAGTCTCGGTGTGCGTGTGCATCCCTGGATAAGCTATCATGGTGGCGAGTTTGAGGTTTTTAACATGCACATTGACGGAGCTATCGAAAGGGGTGTGAATGGGGTGCCCAATTTTCATAAATTCCTCAAAAATCAGGGGATGATGGGACTGCCTTGAGTCTTGGTGAGCGTGTGTATCCCTGGATAAGCTATCATGGTGGTGAGTTTGAGGTTTTTAACATGCACATTGACGGAGCTATCGAAAGGGGTGTGAATGGGGTGCCCGATTTTCATAAATTCCTCAAAAATCAGGGGATGATGGGACTGCCTTGAGTCTCGGCATGCGTGTGTATCCGTGGATAAGCTATCATGGTGGTGAGTTTGAGGTTTTTAATGTGCACATTGACGGAGCTATCGAAAGGGGTGTGAATGGGGTGCCCGTTTTTCAAAAAATCCCCAAAAATCAGGGGATGATGGGATTCCCTTGAGTCTTGGCATGTGTGTGTATACCTCCATGAGGTGTCATGGTGCCAAACGTGAGGTTTCTGACTTTCACAGGAAAAAAGTTGTATACTTTTTTAGCTTAATGCAAGCCTATGGGGGGGAACGGAGCTCCGATCCGGATCCGGAGCTCCGCAGCGGAGCAGAGTGGACATAGGCGGAGCGGGGGCGGAGCGAAATGGCCTGATCCGCAAATCGCAGATCTGGAAGAGAAGCGGAGCGGGGGGTCCGTGCACACCCCTACATTTCACCAGGTGCTGCATGCATACCAATGACACCTGCTGAAATTCCCTTTTCTATACACCTGTTAAAGTAGGGTGACCATATGAAAAGGAGGACGGGGCTCATGTATCTTTAACAGTTGGATAGAAAAGTGAATTTCAGCAGGGGTAATTTGTATATATGGAGAACCTGGTGAAATTCCCTCTTCATCACAACAGTTAAAGATGCAGGTGCCCTGCCCTCTTTTAAATCTGGTCACTCTAGTATAGCTCCTGCAGCTTTAACTGTGGTGATGAAGAGGGAATATCACCAGGTTCTCCATATATGCAAATGACACCTGCTGAAATTCACTTTTCTATGCAATGATTAAAGATACAGGAGCCCTGTCCTCCTTTTCATATGGTCACTCTACCTGGATTATTCATTCAAATTCCATATAGGTCTTGGCAATGTAACAGATTTATTAAACAGGGTTATATATACATCTCCCTGGAAACATTCTTAACACAACCCTGCAGCAGAGGGTTCCGCAGATATTTGACCTACCACTTCTATTAAGGATGTATGAGAAATTTATTTCATTTTGGTTTGATCAGGATTTACCCAGTTTGGTCTGTCTGGACCAAACACATACTCAAATGTAATCTGCAGCTAAAATCCATACATTTCCGAGCTCGCAATACGATTCATGGACCCAAAACATGTGTACAGCAGCATGCGTACATTTGAAAAATGCATATGAAATAGATGTGCACTTTTGACACATGCGCACAAACATTCTGTAATCATTAGGAGAAGAATGTGCACCTTTCAAAGCTGCGCACAATTGATGCATACAGTTAGAAAAATACGCACACAGTTATGCATGGGTTTTCATGCAGAAAGAGAAAAATAAAGCTCTCAATCTGATATGGACTCAAGTTGGAATGAGCTTCGATTTGGAATTCAGAGAACTTTGGAGAACTTCAGCGAATATGAGGTTTGTTAAACACAGCACAGCCAGTGATGAAAGACGATGGGCGTTGCAGGCCCAAACCTCTGGAAGGCCACAAATTGTCCACCCATGGCCTACACCAAAAGAAGAGGGGGGAGAAGTGAGAATATGAAGGTTGGATGATATTTAATGCTGTAATGCACAATTAATTCACTGTGCTTGGATGCAACACAGGTCCCAAGGCAAAAATTTCTATAGTGACTGAATTGATCTCAGCATTAGAAGCCCACAAAAATTCCCTCCCATTATATGAAAATAGTCCAAAATCTCAATCAATGTACATGGATGTGACCTGTTTTGCCTTGTACAAGGTGAGAGATAGGCCTGCACAACTGATGGCCCACCCAGGTCAAATGCAACACACCAGCCTATGTGCTTTGGCCTGGTTATAAAGTAAACCTGGTTAGGTGTAGTGGGTAAAGTGTTGGACTGGGAGTTGGGAAATCCAGTTTCTATTCCCACATGGCCATGGAAGCTCACAGAGGCCTTAGCTAGACCTAAGGTTTATTTCTGGATTGTCCCGGGGTCATCCGTGTGCATCTAAATCACAACAGTTAAAGCTGCCCTCTTTTAAATCTGGTCACTCTGCACTTATAGCTCCTGCACTTTAACTGTTGTGATGAAGAGGGAATTTCACTAGGTTCTCCATATATACAAATGACACCTGCTGAAATTCCCTTTTCTATGCAACTGTTAAAGATACAGGAGCCCTGTCCTCCTTTTCATAGGGTCACCCTATCTAAATGACACACAGGGGATCCCGGGAATGGGCAGGGACGACCCCGGGATAAACCTTAGGTCTAGCTAAGGCCAGACTCTAAACCCAACCAACTTCACAGGGTTGTTGTTGTGAGGATAGAAAAGTAGAGGAGGATTAGGCAAGCCACCTTGGGTTCCTTGGAGGAAAACAGGTGGGATATAAATGTAATAAATAAATGAACAAACCATCGTCACTTTAATATTTGAATGGGGTTTTGTGATTATCTAACTGGATGCACGCTTCAATGCTGGCTTGTTAAATCTAAGACCTCCTTGTTTTTGCAGTCTCAGGCAGGTAGTATAAATGACCTCTTGCCTGAAAAGCCACGATTTCGGTAGGTCTAGTATTTATTCCAATCCCTTTTTTAAAACTACAGGAACAACATGCAGTTTCTTTTCATGTTGTCAGTAGATCTGTGTGAAGATTTCAAAGCATCTTCGAATTCAACTTAGATCATGCATAAAGAAACATTTTTCTTCTAGATGTGGTCACAAACCCTGGAGAAGGTTCATCTGAGCACATGCGACTTGAAAAAAATAACCATAGTAACTAAAGAGATGGAGCATACACACACCATCCTTCCATACCTCTGACCTCTCCTGCTTTCAGTTCTTTTTTAAAATGAAAGGTTTGCATTTTTACTTGCCCTGATGGTGGCCTTAAAAACCATGACACCAAAGGAACCTTGGCTTTATTAGTATATGTGAACATAAGCATCCAACAATGTCTCAAAGAATGCAGCCATTAGGGCTGCTAATATGTACATGTCTTTAAATTTAATCAATTAGTGAAGCAATTAATCAGTTAAAAGGCAGACAATTAGTCAAATAAGGATTATTTAATTGGCTGTCAGCCCTGTCTTTTTTTGTTCTCTTTGCAACGTTCTTTATACTTCTTCCGCTTTTGCAGCATCCTATTAAGTACAGTACTGGTCATGCACTATAACATTTATCCATAGACCCTGAGGCTTTGATAGAAATACATTTTCACCACTTCTTTCATTTCTTTGAATTTTCAGCAACTCATTTACCTTCACTTTAAAACAGAGCACGGCATGGGAATGATGTCCCCTTTCCTTCCCTTTAATTGGCTTGGAGATCATCCATTTCTTTTAATTATTTTCTAGTATCCAGTATCCTGGAATATGCCACACAGCTTTAAGATTATGAGGTCTCCAGAGTCCACTCTACATAAATTACCATCACACCATTTGGTGCAGTGCGAGGAAAGCCATCGAAAGCGATGAGCCCTCTCCAGTCGTGTGAATCTATTAAGGGAAACAACCATGTGGAGTTGATTACAGTCCTATGGAGGTACGGTATGGCTATTTGGCTCTGCTTTAACCAGGCAGGGCAGAGTTGAAGAGCATTATTACCACTGATGATGTGGCGTTAGCAGGCACCACCTGTTCAGATGTCATTTGAAAGAGTTGCTGGAATGGAGGATTGTAAGAAAGGGGATAGCAATTGGGGAATAGATTTTGCCCCAAACAGCTGTCCGTTCCATCCATCGGCCATACTGGTGGACATTAAATATAGTTTAGGGAAAACGTAGGATTAGCTAATGCATTGCATCTGGAGTGTGTGAAGGCTATTTTAGAAACACATTGTGCAACGACCCATGCACAAGGCAGCGTGTGCAAGGGGGTCTTCCCATTTATTACTTTCCCCCCACATTCCTTCGAAATATCTTAGGGCAGTGTACAAGATACCACCTTCCCAATTTTATCATCGCAACAATGACAACCCTGTGAGGCAGGTTAGACTGAGAGCTCATGGGAGGCCCAAGATCACCCACAGAGCTAAATGGTTGAGTGGGGACTTGAACCTGGTCTCCCCAGTTACCAACCAATGCTCTAACCACTACACCTCGCTGTCTTGCTGCCCTATCCTGGCAGTTTAAAGGAAATGCATCCCAGGACCACAATTGATGTATATCTAGCAAGCCAATTCTGATTTAAACCTAGGTTAGATAAAGACAGGGACCAATTTGTATTTCTCATTTCAGAGCAGACTCAATTTTGTCATCATTTTGTGAGAAAATTGACTGCAAATGAGTAGGGCATCCTAATCTATTAAGAACGTTCAAGGGACAAAAAAAAGCATGAATCCTTATTAAAAATGCAGAAAGGCTTTAAGAACAAATGTCACCTTTCTATGTATTATCATAATTGTTAAATAATGACCGAAAGAGACTTGTTTCCAATTTTCCTAATATTCATGAAGCCAGGCTTAATGAGGTCGTTAATCCAAAGGGTCGTGATCCATTGCCACACTCGTTGCCGGATGCTCTTTTTCTCCTTCTTGATTAAATTAATGACACAGCAGTTTGGAGTTGCCACTTGAAAAGCCAGTGCTGCTAACGCCTGATCCATCTGCCCCTATGACAGGGGCATGGCACTTAAGGGGTGGTTTGAAGGCATATGATGTAGCAACTTTGGGCACATTTGGAACTGATCAGGACTTGGATGGGAGATTATTCAGTCGAGATGACAGTCCGTCACAGATCATTTTCAATGAGAGAATGCATAAAAATGAAGTTGCAGGAACAGGTTATTAATGTATGTGTTTGCCATTGCAAAAACAGTATTTTAAGCAACACACGCAGGGCGTTGCTAGACCTGCCGGGATAAGCCGGCAGGGAGGCGGGGCGACGGCGCGCTAACTTTAGCGCGCACCGCCCATCCTCCTAGACGGCCGACGCGCAGGGACTACGGAAGCCCTGCAGCGTCGGCCATTTTTTTGATTGTTTTAAAGGGGCCACGTGCGGCCCGAAGACTCCAGACAAAGTAAGTTTTTTTTTTACTTAAGCCCCCCCATCCACCCTCCCTCCCCATCCCCATCCTGTGTGTTGCCCTCCACCCTCCCGTGTGTCACGTCTGTCTCCCTCCGCCATCCCCCTCTCCTGCCGGTCCGGCCTTCCCCCCATCTCCCCCCCTGATGCCCCTGGCCCGATGGGCACAGCACTCGTAAGAGCGCTGTGCCAGTCCGTGGCTTTTTATGGCTACGAGTAGCCGCAAAAAGCCACGGAAGTCTCTAGACGTTCCGCAGCCCCGGCCTCAGGCCAGAGTTGCGGAAAAGGCACGCCATAAGCGACTTCGCTTATGGCGCATTGGAGGAGGCTTCAGTGCGGCCTGGGGCTGGATTCCCCTGTGTGTTATGTGGACGCACAGCAGGGAAACCGGCTCTCAAGGCGCGCTAAAGCCTCATCTAGCAAGGCCCTGAGTCACCAGTAAGAACAGGAGAATCTGATTGTTTCATTTTCTATAACGTTCTCCTTTTTTCAAGCACAAATTAGTTCCATCCCATTTCTGTCGTATGTCAATGACTTTTTTTTAGTCTACACATAAATTGTGTATGCAGTCCCTAAGATATGCTTTTTTGTATGCTGTTTTCCCTAATGTATGCATGTGTGTAGGAGGTTTGACCTAATGACTTTCCTTAGTAGAGAACTGGGTGGCGTGCTACCCTGTGGGTTCTCCTTGCCCTCTTGAAGACTTTTGAGACTGATGACCATAGTATCCTCCTAGAATGGCTCAGTCACTTGGGAGTAGGAGGCACTGTAGTAGACTGGTTGTGATCCTACTAACAGGGTCATTATGAAAGAGTATCATTGGGAGATGTTGTCGTGGTTCCAAGCCCTCCTGCTGAGATGTGAGACAATAAAGAGGCCTACAGTGCTGTGCCATCCGTAAAGCTTTATTCAATAAATAGACATCTCTTTGTACCTGAAGGGTGTGTGAATGCTAGGATCTATCCTCTAAGCTTAGTTAGCCTAACAAAGCAAGTTAGTTGCCTATCAACTAAATGGATGGTTTCCCGCTGTGACTAGCACACTTTTTACCATACCCCACCTCCAACAAAGCCCTGTGAAGAGAGACTGAAAGAACTGGGCATGTATTGCCCCGCTCGTGCTCTTCGCTCCTCTGATGCCATGTTTCTCGCCTGCCCAAGGGCCTCTACTTCCCTTGCTCGGCTCCGTCCATTTTCTTCTGCTGCCCCTTACGCCTGGAACGCTCTTCCAGAACATTTGAGAACTACAACTTCAATCGCAGCTTTTAAAGCTCAACTAAAAACTTTTCTTTTTCCTAAAGCTTTTAAAACTTGATGTTGTGCAGACTTTATACTGTTAGTTTTACCCTACCCTGTGCCTGCTTGCCCTACCCTGTGCCTGTTTGCATTCTCTTCCCCTCCTTATTGTTTTACTATGATTTTATTAGATTGTAAGCCTATGCGGCAGAGTCTTGCTATTTACTGTTTTACTCTGTACAGCACCATGTACATTGATGGTGCTATATAAATAATAATAATAATAATAATAATAATAATAATAATAATAATAATAATGGAGAAGAGAAGATTGAGGGGAGACTGATAGCACTCTTCAAATACTTAAAAGGTTGTCACACAGAGGAGGGCCAGGATCTCTTCTCGATCCTCCCAGAGTGCAGGACACGGAATAACGGGCTCGAGTTAAAGGAAGCCAGATTTCAGCTGGACATCAGGAAAAACTTCCTGACTGTTAGAGCAGTGCGACAATGGAATCAATTACCTAGGGAGGTTGTGGGCTCTCCCACACTAGAGGCCTTCAAGAGGCAGCTGGACAAGCATCGGTCGGGGATGCTTTAATTCCTGCATTGAGCAGGGGGTTGGACTCGATGGCCTTGTAGGCCCTTTCCAACTCTGCTATTCTATGATTCTATGATTCAGGGAGGGTCTTCAAGCTGTAAACCATGGTGAGTGGCTAGCGTAGCAGACCGCCTCCCACCTCCTCTCAACTCTTCCCACTTGACCCTGTGGCAGACTCTAGGATCTGTCATTTCCAATGCTCCCTCCCCCTCTGACAATGATTGACTTCCCAGGGATGGGGAGGATGATCTCTGGGCCTCCTACTCAATAAGCTCCTGGGAAGATTCCTCTTTAACTCCTGGAGAGTCTTAGAGAATACCTCCCCCCGCTTCCTATTTTAGCTGGTCTACTTCTTCCTCAGGTTCCAAGTTTGATTTGGGATTCAGAGCAGGGAGACCGGACCTGCTCCTGACAGTTGTCTACTCAATTCTGTGACAGTTGTGCTATGGGATCCTGAAAGGTCCTGCCCACTCTCCATGCTATTTAACATCTATACAAAGCCACTAGGGGGTGATAACTAGGGATATGGAGTGCAATGTCACCACCATGCAGATGACACCCAGCTCTCTCTCTCCATTCCATCTGAATCAGGAGAGGCTGTACAAGTGCTGGACTGGTGCCTGGAAGCAATGGTGGGTGAGATGAGGACCAATAACTCAATTTAAATCGTGATGGAGGCTCTGTGGGTAGGTGGTTCCTTGGTCCAGGAATTAGGTAAACAGCCTGTCCTGGATGGGGCAGCACTCCCCTTGATGGATCAGGTACATAGTCTAGAAGTACTCCTTGATTCAATGCTGTCATTGGTGCCCTGGTGACCTCAGTTGTGGGGAGTACTTATGGCCAACTATGGCCTGTTCACCAGCTACAACCCTTTCTGGATTTGGATAACCTAGCTGCTGTAGTCCATGTTCTGATAGCTTCCCAAGTGGAATATTGCAGTGTTCTCAGGATCAGTGGAGGATTACCAGTGTTGAAGTAAAATTCAACTGCCCCTCCAGTTGACTTCTGTACATGGAATGGAGAAAGCCGCCATTTTGTCGTTCACCTTAAATATCTTGGGCCATTGGTCAACCCTGGTTATGAGTGAATTAGATGAATCACATCCATGAATACTTTGTTTTAATTAATCTCCGGAGAACCAATCTTTATGACACCTTCATAAAGTCTGGTACTTTGGTATCTCAGAATTCAGTGGTTTTTCTGGTGCAAGCTCTATTCTCTGAAATGGACAGCTGACATGGAGGACCAAATGGCATGATTCCCTGATACTTGATCAGTAATAATTGACTGTGTGGGAGTCTTTATGACTTGGAGAATATACCCCTCCCTTAACAGTCATGTTTGATTGCAAAGTTAGGAGGAAAACATTTTAATAGCCTGTACAGGAGACAGTGGTCTCCTATGCCCAATAACTGGGAGAGAACATTGCAATGTGTTGCTAGTAAACATTCCATTCCTAACAGCTGGAGTACTAAAATGTGCTTTGGAGGTTTTCACAAAACATTCTGTCCTCTCACCAGTTAGATATTTGATTTAGAGACATTAAAACCTTTCAGTTGCTATTTCCATGAGAGCCTAGATAAGTATCTACTCATAAGACTTTTTATTTGCTGTTAGCCCACCTTATATGATTAAAGGAATTTCATTGTGGATTAGGCAAATCTAATCTTCCCTTGGATTTATTTATTTATTTATTTATTTAGAATATTTATATACTGCTCCCCATTGAAAAAATTCGGAGTGGTGTAACAAGATAAATTGAAAATAAAAACAGTTAAAACAAAATTTAAAAGAAGCAAAAACAGAGATTCAAGGCTGCATATTAAGGAAAGGCTTCTTGGAATAAAGATGTTTTCAGGAGGAGTACAAGGAGTACAAGGTTGGAGCCTGCCTGACCTCCAGAGGCAGGGAATTCCACAGGAGGGGGCCACCACGCTGAAGGCTCTTCCCCTGGTGGATTCCAATCGGAGGATGGATCTATGCGGAACCACCAGGAGCAGGCCCTCGGATGACCTCAGTGACCGGACAGGTTGGTAAGGGAGAAGGCGCTCTCTCAGGTATCCTGGTCCCAAGGTGTTTAGGGCTTTGTACACAAGTACAAGAACCTTAAACCTGGCCCAGTAGCGAATAGGCAGCCAGTGCAGTTCCCTCAGCAGAGGAGTTACATGCTGGAAAGGGGCAGCTCCAGACAACAGCCGAGCTGCAGCATTCTGCACTAGCTCCAGCTTCCAGAGCAGCTTCAAGGGCAGCCCCACATAGAGCGCGTTGCAGTAATCCAATCTTGAGGTTACCAATGACTGTACCACCGTGGCCAAGCTATCCATGTCCAGGAGAGGCTGTAGTTGGCGAACCAACCGAAGATGGTAAAAGGCACTCTGAGCTGTGGCAGCTACTTTAGCCTCCAACATGTTTAAGAAGAGGCTGATATGAAATATAAATGTGTTTCAGTACAAGACTCATCTCATGAAAGTCCTTCTGCCTGATTCTTGGGGATTTCCCTTCCACCCCACACTACAGCTCACCCCATTCAGAAGGATCTCCTGAACCTTTGTGTAGTATTTTCAGGGATCCAGAGGGGCTGGTGTGTCAGAAGGAGGAGGCAGGGAAGTCCACCTTCACCAGGACAGATGAATCTGCAACCAACACCTTGATTGCTGTAGCTACCTCCTGTTCCCTGCCATTTTATTTCCCCCCAAAGATTCTGGATGTTGCCATTTTAAAGAGCGTTATGTGAAAAATGGAAATCAACACAAAAAGTCCCCCTCTCTCCCCACCACAAACAACACAATCAAAATGTCCTGGAATGACACAGTGATGGGAGTATTTTATTGGGAGAAATGGTGATTTCCAGGAGGCAGTGACCAAGAGGACTTCCACCATCATGGAAAAAGTTATGCACCCCACTCCAAAAGAGTGATAAATGGGTGCAGATATGTACTACACCCCATGTGTTAGTCTTAGCATTTGTTTAGAAACAAATGAAAATTGAAATAAATAGGCCCCGTTTGGTATAATTTTTCATTCATTACCATATGACCTTGCAACCTAGTCAACATGCAAACTCCGCGCTCCACCGTAGCTCTGTTTTCTCACTTATCAATCAAGGGAGTGCTTTTAACTTAAGAATCACAGAGGCAGTGAATTTTCTGCATAAACAGAAGCAAATGTGCCCTCATGCAAGAAGGGGGCATCTCCAACAAAGTAAACACAAATAAATGGGGGGAAATAATAATGATTGCTGAGAAAACTCAAGATGGTCCAGAAAGCCTTGTGTGTGTGTGTGTGAATGAGAATATATATGCCAAAAGAAATCAAAGCACTAAACTCAAGCCAAGTAAAATGTTAAAGTGTAGTCAAACCTCATATGATCTCTAAAAACCTCAACCAGAGCCCAAACAATAATGTCCATGTCCATGTATCTAAATGTGGTTCAAGCAGGGGATTTGAAAATTACAGCTTCTATTTGTAGCAAACCAGTCATGAACAGGGATGTCACCAGTAGGCATGTGCTCCGCTCCGATTAGAAGCGCAGAAGCAGGAGCGAATTGGCCTGCTCCGCCTTGCCCAGAGGCGGAGTAGAAGCAAACCGTGGACCCCTAGAAGCAAGGCGAAGAGAAGCAGCCATTTTCGGAGTGCTCCTCCTTCAGCGGAGCGATCCGATCACCATCTTGAAACATTTCGCCCATAGGATTGCATTGCGGAAAACAATCACAGATAATTGTGTTGTTTTTGAAGCTATTGTTCTGAAAATTTTTGTGCTTAGAGAGTCGTGGATGGGGGTCATTTTGAGCCTACTCTCAGCTCTCTGCGTGGTGCGGTTCGCGTGCTATATTTTTTTAAAAAATCGGGAACATTACAAACAGGGACGGGTGTTCTTTTTTTTAAGCGATGACAGGCACATTCAACTCCCAATCCTGATGAGAATTGATCACCTCATGAAGCATCCTCCAATCCCAGCGTTCGAGGGGGGGACTAAGGCAGAGTCACCCTCAGAGCGTTGAGCTCTCAGCATCTTGTGGGTTATGGCGTTCATGGAGAGAGGAGCTACTTTAGTTAGGTGCTGCTGCTGTGTTTGGAGATAGATTTAGGATTTAGCTTGGCGTGTGTGTGTTTGTTTGCTTCTTTCTGACTTTTTGCTTAGTTTGCTCTGTGTTTTTCCCTTACTTTGATTTAATATAAACTTTATTTTTACATTTTGGAGTGTGTGTTTGGTTGGATGGTTGGTTGTCCCCCCCTCCCCTCTCTTAAAGCCTGATTGTGTTTCATCTTCCTTCTTCCTTCTATATACAAAAAAATATTAAAAAATACAAAAAAAAAATTCTCTATTTCTTCTCTGTGTTACTTACTTGGACTGTGAGTGTGACTGTGTTATTGTGTGAGTGTTCTGTGTGCACTGTTTTTGTGAAGTGCAACAGCCACAGATTGAGCATTTCAAATCCTGTTTGGGCAAAGCATACACACACTTCTTGTCCCATTTCCCTTATACATTATTCTTATACATATTATTATTACTATTAGTATATTCTTATAGATATTATTATTAGTATTAGTATAATATCATCATGAGAAGAGGGAGCAGGCGCATGTCTGTGGCGGGGCGTGCTGAAAGCAGCAAGGAGGGTCAGGCTGGCAGCAGCAGTAAGCAGGCTGCCTCTCCTGCTGTTAAAATCAAACGGGCAACTCCTTGGCTGGCTGCTCCACAACAGAAGCAGGAGAAGCAGGAGGCAGGGGCAGTCTCTTCTGCTACTTGTGCTCAACGTTCTCTTTTTGAGGGTGGGAATGGGAAAAGTGCCCCTTTGCAAGAGGCACGTGGCAGCAGTGCCATTATTAGAGGAGGAGGAGGAGGAGTATCCCCAACTCCTTCATTATCCTTTGAGCCCATGAGCCCGCTGATGGACCTGTCTCCAGACCTCCTAGATGAGCAGGAAGAGGCAGTGGTCCTCCAGGATGTGGGGGTTGAGGAGGAGCAGCAGCAGGCCGAGGCTCTCTCCCCAGTCTCATCCCACACCTCTTCCGCTGCAACCCCTGTTTCTGTGGCAACACCAGAGAGCTCAGGCGGGCAATTGGTGGTGTCACCACGGAAGCGAAAGACAAGCATCGTGTGGGACCACTTTGAGTTGGGAGCGGATCCCCGCTTTGCTGTCTGTCGCCACTGCAAACTCAGCCTAAGCAGGGGTTCATCGACAGGGCATTATGGAACCAGCAGCATGAAGATGCATCTTCAGAGGCAGCACCAGTCGATCTTGCTGGGGAAAGAGGCGGGCAAGGCGACTGGTTCCAGGGGAAAGCCGAAGGCTGCTGCTGGCACTGCCACTCTAAGCTCTCCATCTCCCATCCCCACGAGGGTTAGGCAGGCAACCCTGCAGGACATGGGGTGGGGGAAGTATGGACCCACAAGATGGCGTTTTCCAATGCCCACCCAGGGTGCTACTGTGGTGGGGCATCTGCCGGGACTGACTCCTCCCCAATACTAGATCTATGACATGTCTCTCTGCCTGCCCCTTTGCTAGCCTGGCCTCCTCCTCGGTGACCGACTCGCTGGGATGGTTTGCGTTTGCAATGCGTGACTAACTACCGTGCTGGCTTAGAAACCAGCCATCCTAGCCTCACTTCCTTGTGCCCCCAGAAATGCCCGCAGCCTGCCTGCCTGCCTGCCTGTCTGCCCGCCTCCCCCGGGGTGCTGCTGTGGTGGGGCATCTGCCAGAACTGACTCCTCGCCTGCTCTGCCTGCCTCTCTGGCCGTCTGGTGCCTGGGAGATGGGCTTTGCGGTTCGTGCCCAGCACCCTCCGGCACGCTTGCTCCCAGTCGTCCTCCTCTGTGCCCCTCAATGCGTAACTGCTGGCTTAGAAAGAAACAACCAGCCATCTTTGCCTCACTTGCTCCTTGCGCCCGCTTACGGGTTGGTTTGCTATGCGTTAGTGCTCAAGCCATCTTTGTGGCACTATTATGCATGCTGCCTGCCTGCCTGCCTGCCTGCCTGCCTGCCCGCCTGCCCTCCCTTCTCCCCTTCCCGCCTCGCAGGGATGGTGTCTTGCTTTGACTCAGGGGAGAAGTCCTTCCTGCGCTCACTTAGACTTTATCAAGTTCAAAAATCCATTTTTCAAGTGTGGAAGAAGATTTAGGGTTATCTCATGGTATGTTGGGATTTCCTTTCAACTGGCCCCATTGAGCTGTCTGCATTGCAACTTTAAGTCCCTGACATACTGGAGTGTCCTATTTTCAAATCTTCCCCTAACATCAGGGGATGATGGGATTGGCTTGAAATTTGGTGTCCATGTGGACACATGGGTAAGCTGTCATGGGACCAAAGGATAGGTTTCTGACGTGCAAATTGACGTAGTTCTAAAATGGGACTTGATTTGGGGTGAGTTAAAAGGTTAGAGCCCCGCCAAAAATCAGGGGATGATGGGATTGCCTTGAGTCTTGGCATCCATGTGGACACATGGATTAGCTTTCATGGTGCCGAGTTTGAGGTTTCTAACATGCAAATTGACGGAGCTATTGAAAGGGGTGTGAACGGGGTGCCCGATTTTCAAAAATTCCCCAAAAATCAGGGGATGATAGGAGTGCCTTGAAACTTGGCATCCATGTGGACACATGGATAAGCTGCCATGGTGCTGAGTTTGAGGTTTCTAACATGCAAATTGACGTAGTTGTAGAATGGGACAATTTGGGGTGAGTTAAGCCGCGCCAAAAATCAGAGGATGATGGGATTGCCTTGAGTCTCAGCATCCATGTGGACACATGGATTAGCTTTCATGGTGCTGTTTGAGGTTTCTAACATGCAAATTGACGGAGCTATTGAAAGGGGTGTGAATGGGGTGCCCGATTTTCAAAAATTCCCCAAAAATCAGGGGATGATGGGATTCCCTTGAAACTTGGCATACATGTAGACACATGGATAAGCTATCACAGTGCCAAGTTTGAGGTTTCTAACATGCAAATTGACGGAGCTATTGAAAGGTGTGTGAATTACGGTTATGGGTGGTGTGTTAGAGGTTAGAGGTCCGCCAAAAATCAAAGGATGATGGGATTGCCTTGAGTCTCGGCGTCCATGTGGACACATGGATAAGCTTTCATGGTGGTGAGTTTGAGGTTTTTAACGTGCAAATTAACGAAGCTATCGAAAGGGGTGTGAATGGGGTGCCCGATTTTCAAAATTTCCCCCAAAATCAGGGGATGATGGGATTGCCTTGAAACTTGGCGTGCATGTGTATACGTCCATGAGGTGTCATGGTGCCAAACTTGAGGTTTCTAACTTTAACAGAAAAAAAGTTGTATACTTTTTTAGCTTTCAATGCAAGCCTATGGGGGGGAAACGGAGCTCCGATACGGATCTGGAGCTCCGCAGCGGAGCGGAGCGGACATAGGCGAAGCGGAGGCGGGGCGAAGCGGCCCGATCCACAAAATGCAGATCTGGAAGAGAAGCAGAGCGGGGGGTCCCTGCATACCCCTAGTCGCCAGCACTGGAATTCTGACGGTTTCACTGCATCTGACTTCCTGGACCTCTCTCGCAGAGCCACAGGGCATTCATGGACCCCCTTGTTAAGCAGCTGCACATGCGACAAGTGGGTCTGGCAGCCTCCTGTACCCACAGTGAGCCACCATTTGTGTGGAAATGGCAGCTTGAGGATTTCCATAAAAGCAATTTGCACAAATTATGGCCATAAAGTGGCCATTTACAGAATATTATAGGTAGGGCTGTGCAGCTACTGTCACCACCGCCATCTTGGTTCTGTTGGCTTGCGGTGCTGCCGTCACCGGAAATGAAAGGGGGTTGGCCATGCGATTTTAAGATATGGTGCAGCTTCTGCTGATTAGTACCTCTATGGCCACCATAGTTTGTGACCATAGAGGTACTAAACTGTTTAGTACCTCTATGGCCACAAACTACACTGGCCATAGAGGTATTAATCACAGCAGAGGCCATGCGATATCTTAAAATTGCATGGCCAACCCCCTTTCATTTCCGGTGACGGCAGCACCGCAAGCTGACCCACCGGAAGCTGACAGAAACAAAATGGTGGCAATGACAGAGGCAGCAGGTAAGGAGACTGGTGGGGTGGGTGGGGCCAGCTCCAAAACACTGAGGTGGCCCGAAGCTTCAGAGCCAATTGGCTTCAGCTTGCAGCTGACTCAGCCTTCGCCCAAACTGCCTCAGATCAGTGATTCGGAAGTCTGAATCACCCCAATCTTCTTCGGATTTGGGGTTCGGATCCGAGGCAGTGCACAGCCCTAATTTTAGGCATGAATGACCCAGGGAAACCATACTGGGGTAAGTCTGTCCATCCCTACTCATGAATACCCTCTGCCCAAAAATATGGACTCATTTACTCAAAACCCATGTGTTTGACTTTAGATACCTGTGATCTCTTTTTTCAGGACTGGTGCTCTGTAGTGGCATGGTGGCCCACGGATGCCTTGGGAACATATATGGAATTATTTTGGCCAGCAAGTGCTCATAACAGAAATGCCTTCAGAACCACTAATGAGGCACATACATCCTAAGTCGGAATAATACCTGAAGGGATCTAGCTGATGCAAGTTGGCTTCCCGGGCTGAGAGATTTATTATGTAAAGTTGTGTTAGGTAGAACCATCCAGGTGTCATTCCAACTTAAGATTTACATCGGAAGGATAATTATCCTTTGCAGAAGCACTCAACATACTTGGAATGCCATTGACTGGCGGTGTAGAAGCAAAGTGGTTTTGACGTATACAATCGTTAAACCACAGTTTACCTCTGGTTGGCACTAAAATAAAGAGATCATTTCTTTTAATATTACTGCAGAAGAAACATCTACTATTGAGAACCTGTCTCCAGAGAAGGACTTGTCCTGGGACATAAAGGGGAATAAGAAGGGATTCAACTTGGGGCACCATCACCCAGGTCTGGCTATAGAAGAGATATAGATGGGAAAGATTTGGAAACTTCTTAACAGTAACAGTCCAGAGTGGGCAAGGACTAGAACGGAGGTGAAATTTCTCAGAAGACATTTCACTGAGAAAAATTCTGTCAGTTTACTTTTTCTCATCCCTCTCCCATCCCTCTCTCAACCCTCTCCCAACTCCATTATTATTATTATTATTATTATTATTATTATTATTATTATTATTATTATTATACACACGTGTGCACACACAAACACAATCACCTGGAAATTCTGCTAGGTTGCTGGGTCTGGGACATTGTGTACAATGCAAAATGGTGTCCAGGCTGCTAATACCACCACCAAGTGTCTCTGCTCACAAATAGGGTGGAGAATTCTGAGAGCCATAGGCATACAACTCTAGCCAGGACATCAGGAGGGGATCTACACTAGTATATGAAACATTGTTTTTACAGTCATTAAACGTTTTGTTTTTGAACGGTTTAAAATGTAGCAGTTTTTAAAACGTTTACTTACTTTTCTCTTTCCATGGGAATGCATTCCTTTTGGCCACACTAAGAAAATAAATCCGTTTGTAATTTCCCCTCTCACTTCCTCTTCTCTCTGAGACAATCCTCCACCAGCCAGCAGCTTCCCAAAAGTGAAACTGGAAGTGGCTTGAAAGAAGAGGCTTGAAAGAAAAAAACGGCTCCAACTTTGGGAGTGGAAATTACTTAAACATGCCCCCCCCCGGAATGTGATTGGCTAATTAAGAACTACAGGAAACCCATTTAATACGATGAAATCGGCCACATCATACCAAATAGAATGACTTATTTCAGAGAAATTCAAAATTATTATTATTATTATTATTATTATTATTATTATTTATTTATTTATTTATATAGCACCATCAATGTACATGGTGCTGTACAGATTACACAGTAAATAGCAAGACCCTGCCGCATAGGCTTACAATCTAATAAAGTTGTAGTAAACAATAAGGAGGGAAAGAGAATGCAAACAGGCACAGGGTAGGGTGAAGCTAACAGTATAGAGTCAGAACAAACTCAATATTTAAAAGCTATAGGGAAAAGAAAAGTTTTCACAAACTGAACGTCATGTGGCGAAATACTACCAGACGCACACTTAAAAATGGTAAGCCACATTCTAACTTGACTAGTGTAGATCCCCTCCAGGTGATGCTCCCTGACCCGTATAAAACCTTACAGGTCAAACTGGTTCATTGGTTAAAGCAGGGAACACCAATCTCTGTGGTCCTACCCAAGTTCCGGACTTCCTTTCCAGGGACACCTATCTATCTTTCTTTCTGATGGCCTCTGGCTGGCAATATTTTTTATTTTCTCCAGGCCTTCAGCCGACTGAAACGTTGGATTTTTGTTCTGTAGCACTAGAATATTTGTCTGCTTTAGCAGGTTGCTGGTTCCTATATCTGTTCTTCCTTCTTTGCATTGTGTTGCATTTGATTACATTTTGCATGTTTTGTGATTGTAATATTACTAGCTGCCTTGGGCATCATGCATGGAGATGATGGATATCAATTATAATAAATCAATCAATACACTGTAGGGGACTCCGCTGTTCAATACAGATGTGTATGCCCTGAAAAAAGAAAAGAAAAGACTGATAAGACCCTTTGGCTGCTATTCTGTGCTTATGTTCTTGACCTCAATGACTAGGCATTTGTAGGTTTCCATTATTAATAGTTTTTGGTACACCCCTCCCCCATAATCTAGAATACAGTAAATAGCAGAACCAGCAAATACATTAAATAAAATGCAATCAAATAGTGCTCAAAGTAGAGATGTGTGATACCCACTTGAGAATTTTTTGCTAAAGAATGATTTTTTATTTTTATTTTTGTAAAGTTAGGCCGACCATATGAAAAGGAGGACAAGGCTCCTGTATCTTTAACAGTTGTATCGAAAAAGGAATTTCAACAGGTGTCGTTTGTATATATGGAGAACTTGGTGAAATTCCCTCTTCATCACAACAGTTAAAGCTGCAGGTGCCCTGCCCTCTTTGAAATCTAGTATAGCTCCTGCAGCTTTAACTGTTGTGATGAAGAAGGAATTTCAGCAGGTTCTCCATATATACAAACGACACCTGCTGAAATTCCCTTTTCGATGCAAGTGTTAAAAATACAGGAGCCCTGTCCTTTTCATAGGGTCACCCTAGTAAAGTACCCTCAAAATTCTTACCAATGTGTCACCTGAGTAGCACCTTCGACATTTTCCAGAACATATGCTTTAAGCCAAATGTGCCATTCACTCTGAACAGCTCCATTATTCTACTGAAACGATACTGCCTTCCTCCCCACCACCCAAAGAAAATTCCATGGGAATTCAGTTCCCAACCACCTTCTCGTAACAGAATTACTCTCAGAGGCTTTTGATACCATTGACCATGGTATTCTTCCGGGACAACTCGCTGAGCTGGGAGTGGGAGGTACTGCTCTGCAGTGGTTCCGCTCTTACTTGGCGGGTCGGTTACAGAAGGTGGTGCTTGGGGAACATTACTCGGCCCCGTGGACTCTCAAGTTTGGGGTCCCGCAGGGGTCGGTTTTGTCCCCCATGTTGTTTAACATTTACATGAAGCTGCTGGGGGTGGTCATCTGGAGCTTTGGAGTGTGCTGTCATCAGTATGCTGATGACACACAGCTCTATTTCTCCTTTTCATCTTCAGCAGGAGAGGCTGTGGATGTGTTGAATCGGTGCCTGGCTGCGACAATGGACTGGATGAGGGCTAATAAACTGAGACTCAATCCAGACAAGACTGAGATGCTGTTAGTAGGTGATTCCGCTGACAGGATGGGGGGTGTTCTTCCGGTTCTGGATGGGGTTGCACTCACCCTGAAGGAGCAGGTTCGTAGCTTGGGGGTTCTTTTAGACCCATCATTGTCACTGGAGGCTCAGGTGACCTCAGTGGCATGGAGTGCCTTCTACAAACTCCGGTTGGTGGCCCAGCTACGCCCCTATCTAGACAGGGATAACCTGGCTTCAGTTGTCCATGCTCTGGTAACCTCCAAGTTAGATTACTGCAATGCGCTCTACGTAGGGCTGCCTTTGAAGATGGTTCGGAAGCTGCAGCTCATGCAAAATGCAGCGGCCAGATTGATTTCGGGAACCAGAAGGTTTGACCATATAACACCTGCTCTGGTCCGCTTGCACTGGCTGCCTGTATGTTTCCGAGCCCAATTCAAGGTGCTGGTTTTGACCAATAAAGCCTTACACGGCTTGGGACCACAATACCTGACAGAACGCCTCTCCCAACGTGAATACACCCGGTCACTACCTTCAACATCTAAGGTCCTCCTCCGGGTGCCTACTCCGAGAGAGGCTGGGAGTGTGGCAATGAGGGACAGGGCCTTTTCGGTGGTGGCCCCCAGACTGTGGAATGATCTCCCTGACGTGGCTCGCCTGGCACCAACACTGCTATCTTTCCGGCGTCAGGTTAAGACTTTCCTCTTTGCCCAGGCATATGGCGGCACATCTTAATCACCCACATGTTTAGGTTTTTAATGGTTTTTTAATGTTTTATGTGTGTATGTCCGTGTTTTAGGATTTAAAATTTTGTATACTTGTTTTTACCTCAATTTTAGAATTTCTGTAAACCGCCCAGAGAGCCCTGGCTATGGGAGCGGTATATAAGTGTAATAAATAAATAAAATAATAAATAAACAATTTGTGGGGCCACGTAAAAAGCAAGAAAAAGCTCCTGCACTTTTAATAGGTGCAGGAATGGGACAGACTAGAGAGAGGTGTGGAGATTTGTATAAATACAGAGAGCAAAGCATAGCCTTAGGGCTAAATTACATGATACACTAACTGTGTGGTGTATTACTGAGGCCTTAGCTAGACCTACCTGTTATCCTGCAACAGAGGATGGAAGATCTCACATTGTGTTTAATGTGGGATCCCTCCTCTGTTTACACATGACACACAATGACCTCAGAAGGAGAGGCGTCACGCCCACCATTTTTTCTTTTTTTAAGGGGCCAGCAGCGCACGAACGCTTGTGTGCAAAAGGTGAGCATTTTTAAAAAATTAAATTATTTTCCCCACTTCCCCCCTACTCCCCCCAACCTGTGGACTGTTTTAGAAATGTGGTTGACTTATTTATTTATTTATTTATTTATTTATAATATTTATATACTGCTCTCCATTGAAAATTTTGGAGCGGTGTACAAGATAAAATAAATTAAAAACAGAATAGAACACTTTAAAATAAATTTTAAAAGTAACAAAATTGGGTGGGATAGCTAATACCCTGGAAGATAGAAACAAACTTCAAAGTTATCTTGATAGGCTGGAGTGCTGGGCTGAAAACAACAGAATGAAATTTAATAGGGATAAATGCCAAGTTCTACATTTAGGAAATAGAAACCAAAGGCACAGTTACAAGATGGGGGACACTTGGCTCAGCAATACTACAAACGAGAAGGATCTTGGAATTGTTGTAGATTGCAAGCTGAATATGAGCCAACAGTGCGATATGGCTGCAAGAAAGGCAAATGCTATTTTGGGCTGCATTAATAGAAGTATAGCTTCCAAATCATGTGAGGTACTGGTTCCTCTCTATTAGGCCCTGGTTAGGCCTCATCTAGAGTATTGCGTCCAGTTCTGCGCTCCACAATTCAAAAAGGATGCAGACAAGCTGGAGCGTGTTCAGAGGAGGGCAACCAGGATGATCAGGGGTCTGGAAACAAAGCCCTATGAAGAGAGACTGAAAGAACTGGGCATGTTTAGCCTGGAGAAGAGAAGATTGAGGGGAGACATGAGAGCACTCTTCAAATACTTAAAAGGTTGTCACACAGAGGAGGGCCAGGATCTCTTCTCGATCAACCCAGAGTGCAGGACACGGAATAACGGGCTCAAGTTAAAGGAAGCCAGATTCCAGCTGGACATCAGGAAAAACTTCCTGACTGTTAGAGCAGTACGACAATGGAACCAGTTACCTAGGGAGGTTGTGGGCTCTCCCACACTAGAGGCCTTCAAGAGGCAGCTGGACAAGCATCTGTCGGGGATGCTTTAGGGTGGATTCCTGCATTGAGCAGGGGGTTGGACTCGATGGCCTTGTAGGCCCCTTCCAACTCTGCTATTCTATGATTCTATGATTCTACAGTTGACCACGGCTGGTCATAAAGGAAAGGCTTCCTAGAATAATGACATTTTCAGGAGGCACTGAAAGGAAGACAAAGTTAGCGCCTGCCTGACCTCCAGAGGCAGGGAATTCCATAGGAGGGGGGCCACCACGCTGAAGGCCTTTTTCCTGGTGGACTCCAATCGGGGGATGGGTCTATGTGGAACCACCAGGAGCATGTCCTTGGATGACCTCAGTGACCGGGCAGGTTGGTAGGGGAGAAGGTGCTCTCTCAGGTATCCTGGTCCCAAGTTGTTTAGGGCCTTGTAAACAAGTACAAGAACCTTAAACCTGGCCCGGTAGCGAATAGGCAGTGAATAGACTAGATACCAATCCACCCGCAACAGGGTTGCAAGGAATGACAAGCTGTTGCATATGCACACTGTGGCTTCAATATTTAAAATGGTGGCCACCCCCTCACCAAAAAGCCCCATGAGGAAATGCCCCACAGTGGCTTCTTGTTACACGCACACAGAGCTAATGTGTTAAAAGGAAAATACTGAATTATAAAAGTGGAACGAAATTAATGTGGCCTTCTTCAGTTAACATGAGCTATAAATGTGACCCTCTGATTGACTGGAGTGGTTACACCCCAGCATAGGTCATAAGACAAACTGTGGTTTCCAACTTAGGGATGGATGGACTTACCTGCATTTGTCTCAGTTACCTGCCCAGCAAGCCGCCACCCACCCCTCCTCACGACACCACGCGAGCATCTTTGTGACCCAGCAGGGCTCCGTGCCCTTGACCAGAGCCATCATTGTTGCGCACAATGGCAACTCCGGACAAGTTACGGGAAGCCAGATTCCAGCTGGACATCAGGAAAAACGTCCTGACTGTTAGAGTGGTACATCAATGGAACCAGTTACCTAGGGAGGTTGTGGGCTCTCCCACACGAGAGGCCGTCAAGAGGCAGCTGGACAGCCATCTGTCAGGGATGCTTTAAGGTGGATTCCTGCCCTGAGTAGGGGGTTGGACTCGATGGTCTTATAGCCCCCTTCCAACTGTACTATTCTATGATTCTATGAAGGGCAGGTGACCCTACAGCTTCATTGGGCCCAGCCGTGAAGATTCTTGCACAGCACCACAAGCAAGGGAGGGCAGCAGCTCAGCAAGCTGTGCCCAGGGTGTGTGCAGCACATGGGAGTCCACTGGATTCCCAGACCCAGTGTGACCCCCGCGTCATCCCTACTCCAACTACGTCCTTACATAACTCTATCTTTGTCCTTTGTCATCTCAGTTTTATCAGTGAGCTGAGCTTCCTCAATGTATCTATTTTAAATCAAGATAAGCAACTGTGCGGGTGATTGAAGAGAAGGCAGGAAGGGCATTGATTAAAATCATTGTCTCTACTGTCTCTTCACTCATGTAAATGGCTTAAGTTTTTCTAATGCATGGTGATGCACCCCAGTCTTTCTTCCGTTTTATGTTGGTCTCCCTTCCCACTGCCCACCGAATGTTTGTCATGTTCCGTATTGAAGAGACGCTAGAGAATGCACACGCTCTAGGCAACGTGGGGAGACACATGGGATACAAATGCTTGTCCTTCCTCTCTAAATCTTTGATTTATCTGTCCTTCAAAAGCAGAGGATGATTATGCCAGGGCTGTTAGGCATCTCAGGAAGGAAACAAGATTTATGAAACAGAAAACTTTGCTCTACTCCATCGGAACCAGAGTGGTGCACTCGATAGAGTGTTGAATTCTGTCTTTGCTATTCAGGCATGAAGGGGTAGGAATGGTGTGGGTGTCTGGCCCTGTGAGAAATCTGTGGCTCCACCCAACCCCTCTGGATACCAGTCCACAGATCCCCATGCTGCCCATCATGCAATGCTGCCCAATGTACAAGTGGAACCTACCAGCAGCGTAACAGTGAGCTAGCACTGCCGAAAGCAGCTGGAAATGAGCTGAAATGAACATTTCTGAAATGGAATAGGGCTAGATCTACTCCAAGCAGGATATAACACTTTGCTAATGGTTTGAAAATGATATATAGACTGAGTCCTGGGTCCGAACAGTTCTCATTCAAAACCATTACGAATGGTTTTGACAACTGGCTCATATTCAGCTTGTTGTAGATGACAAGCTGAATATGAGCCAACAGTGTGATATGGCTGCAAGAAAAGCAAATGCTATTTTGGGTTGCATTAATAGAAGTATAGCTTCCAAATCGCGTGAGGTACTAGTTCCTCTCTATTCAGCCCTGGTTAGGCCTCATCTAGAGCATTACGTCCAGTTCTGGGTGCCACAATTCAAGAAGGATGCAGATAAGCTGGAGCGTGTTCAGAGGAGGGCAACCAGGATGATCAGGGGTCTGGAAACAAAGCCCTATGAAGAGAGACTGAAAGAACTGGGCATGTTTAGCCTTGAGAAGAGAAGACTGAGGGGAGACATGATAGCACTCTTCAAATACTTAAAAGGTTGTCACACAGAGGAGGGCCAGGATCTTTTCTCGATCCTTCCAGAGTGCAGGACACGGAATAATGGGCTCAAGTTAAAGGAAGCCAGATTCCAGCTGGACATCAGGTTAAAAATCCTGACTGTTAGAGCAGTACGACAATGGAATCAGTTACCTAGGGAGGTTGTGGGCTCTCCCACACTAGAGGCATTCAAGAGGCAGCTGGACAACCATCTGTCAGGGATCCTTTAGGGTGGATTCCTGCATTGAGCAAGGGGCAGGACTCGATGGCCTTGTAGGCCCCTTCCAACTCTGCTATTCTATGATTGTATGAAGCAGTAGTGTAGATCCTGCCCAGGTCAGTGGAGCTCATAGAAAAGAACTCTGCTGAATTGTCCCATTCTGGAAGCTAGCATTTCAACTAATTTCCAGGGACGATCTAGGAGCTGCTCTTTTCTCATTGCCCCAGGGTCCTGCTGACACAACACAAAGAGCAGAGGTGCACAGAATACCAACCACTGTAAGTACAGTTCTTCACAAAGTCTGATAGTAACTGACCTGATCCTCACCTCTTGCACTAATGCACAGATTGAAATGCAATTATCCTCTGGATGTCGCATTTCTCCTGAAATTTGCAATACAGATCTGTTCCATGGAGGCAGGGATGGTTACCCACACGCCTCATATGCCCCACTGTTGTTGGTATTTTAAGAAAATATGCACACAACAACAAACTATGTGTTTCATGTAGGGGTGTCTGAGGCCAGATCTACACCTTGTGTCAAACCATTACAAATGTGGAATAAAAAGCAGGAAATAACTCTATGAAAGCAGTATATGGAACGTGCCCTGTGCCCCAACAGTTATCAGTGCACTTCAATACCACTGTAAAGCAACAGTGCAAGTCTAGCCAAAGAAATCCTCAACAGGTTGAAGTGAGTTTGGATTTCTGTGAATTTGACCTGCGGATTCTGAAACAGTCCTGAATCATGCAGATTCCACAGACTTACGTACTATTTTTTCCCCACTTTGGGGGGAGATTAGCACTAATTTACATTAACTAATGTGCATTTGCACATTCACACAAGTATGCTTTATCAATAATGTGCATTAGCATTGATGCAAATGGTGATGGTTGAAGAATCATTGAATCATAGAATTGTGGAGTTGGAAGGGAGCGCAAGCATCATCTAGTCCAACCCTCTGCAATGTGCAGGAAAACCAGTTAAATCGTCCCTGAGAGGAGTGTGTCCTCCAGAAATGGAGAACCCATGATTTCTGTAGGTAGACTGTTCCACTGGTGTACAGATCCTGCCGTCTGGAAGTTTCCCCTTATATTTAATATCGGAAACTAGGTAGCTGTAACTTCTACTCATTATTTCGGGTCCTAATTTCTGTGGCCATGGAGAATAGTTCTTAATCCTCTTCCCTGAGGAATCCTTTTATGAACCTGAACGCTGCTAACATGTCTCCTATCAGTCTTCCCCTCAATCTTCTTTTCTCTAGGGATGTGCTCCGCTTCTAATCGGACCAGAGAAGCAGGAGCGGAGCGGGGGGCTTCGCCTGCCCTTAAGGCGGAGGCGAAGAGGATTGGGGGGCCGGCGGAGCGTGGCGAAGAGGATCGAGGTGAAGGCGGATCCTTCGCCTCGATCCGGAGCTCCGCCGGAAAGGTAAGTGGGGTTTACCGGGCCCTGCCGCTGTCGCTGTCGCCCATGCAGCGACATCAGCAGGGCCCGGTAATGCCCCCCGCCCTCCTCTCCCTTACCTGCCTCCGTCCGCGGTCCGTCAGCGTCTCCAATTGAGCTCGTTGTTCCAGCAGGAAGTCTGGGCCGCACTTGCGGCCCAGACTTCCTGGTGGAACCACGGGCTCAATTGAAGACGGCGACGGACCACGGAAGGAGGCAGGTAAGGCCCCCTCCCCCTTGGTCCCTTACCGGGCTCTGCTGCCGTCGCCGCATGGGCGGCGATGGCGGCAGGGTCCGGTAACCCCCCCTATGGGGGGGGACCGGAGCTCCGATCCGGATCCGGAGCTCCGAGTGGAGCGGAGTGGGCACAGGCAGAGTGGGGGCGGGGCGGAGCGGGCCGATCCGAAAATGGCGGATCTTAAAGTGAAGCGGAGTGGGGTGTCGGTGCACACCCCTACTTTTCTCCATGCTGAACATCCCATGTTCCTTCAGCCTGTCCTCATAGGGCATGTTCTCAAGTCCCTGTTATCATCTTTGCTGCCTTCCTCTGAACCTGTTCTAACTTGCCAATGTCCTTCTGGAAATGTGGTGTCCAGAATCATACACAATACTCCAGGTGTGGTCTCACTAGTGCTGAGTAGAGAGGGATAAGGGCTTCACGCCTCTGTGATACGCTTCTTGTAATGCAGCCCAGAACTGCATTAGTCCTTCTAGGAGCTATCTCACACTGCTGACTCATGTTCAATTTGCTGTCAGTGGCCACACCCAAATCCTTCTCCGATGTCGTGCTGCCAAGTCATGAATCCCCCATCTTTTATGTCTACCCTACATTTTTCCTTCCTAAATGTCCTCAAATATTTCAAGGTATAATGAAGAAAAAAGTGCCTCTGAACATGGACAGAGAACCCTTCTGTGAACTATTGTATTGCCACAGCTCTCCACCTCCCACTACTTGCACAGAAAACTCCTGCAGTGATGCTTTGTGGGGCCAAATCCGAGCATTTGTTAACGGGTGCCAATGCTTTAATCTCCATATTGCTGAAATTTTAAGCATCACTAATTCAATATAAACAATTAGGAACCCATTGGCTGATTGTAATTATTTACTAATGAGGTTTGCTTGGTATTGTAACTAAATACTAATTGGTTTATTAGCTGTAGTATTAGCTGGTGTGATGCCTCCAATCATCAGAATAAATATGATATAATTCCTCTTATCAGCAACCTTGTGTTTGGTAGCATTCCCAAAATTAACGTGGGTGTATGACTTGAATATCAATATCGAAGAGGGAGTTTTGTTTTCCATACAGAAAATGGATTTATGAACAGTGTGCTAGATTTCATAGAATCGTAGAATCATAGAATAGTAGAGTTGGAAGGGGCCTATAAGGCCATCGAGTCCAACCCCCTGCTCAATGCAGGAATCCACCCTAAAGCAGATGGTTGTCCAGCTGCCTCTTGAAGGCCTCTAGTGTGGGAGAGCCCACAACCTCCCTAGGTAACTGGTTCCATTGTCGTACTGCTCTAACAGTCAGGAAGTTTTTCCTGATGTCCAGCTGGAATCGGGTTTCCTGTAATTTGAACCCATTATTCTGTCTCCTGCACTCTGGGATGATCGAGAAGATCACCTTCCTCTGTGTGACAACCTTTCAAGTATTTGAAGAGTGCTATCATGTTTCCCCTCAGACTTCTTTTCTCCAGGCTAAACATGCCCAGTTCTTTCCATTTCTCCTCATAGGGCTTTGTTTCCAGACCTAGGCTGTTGCTAGATGAGAGTTTAGCCCGGTGCGAAGCCCGGGCTCCCTGCTGTGCATGTAGACGACGCACAGGGGAACCTGGGGTCAGGCTGGGCTAAATCCTCCCTTGACCCGGAATAACCGGATCTGCTTATGGCCCGGCTTTTCAGCAGCCCCAGGCTGAGCCTGGGGCTGCGAAAGGTCTAGCTACTTCCATGGCTTTTCCCGGCTGCTTGCTTACTCACAAATAGCTGGGAGAAGCCGCGCACTGGGCACAGCACTGCAGAGGAGTGCTGTGCCCATCAGGCCGGGGGGGGGGGGGAAATCACAGGGGGGAGATGGGGGCCGGGGGAAAGAGAGGACCCGGCAGGAGAGATGGGAGGAAGAGCAGAGCCAGGGTGGGGAGATCACGGATGGGGGGGCACGGAGGGGGCATCGGACATGGCAGGTGGGTGATCGAGAGGGCATGGCGAGTGGGCTGGCGAGCGGGCAGGGGGGCATCAGACATGGCGGATGGGGAGGGAAAGAAGAATGGGGCCAGGGCAAGGAGATTGGGGATGGGCTAGCGAGTGGTGGGCAGACATGGCGAGTGGGGATGGGCGAGCGAGCGGGGGTAGACATGGCGTGTGGGGGGAGGATGGGCGAGTGAGCAGGCAGGGGGCATCAGACATTGTGGGGGGGAAATCAGGGGCAGGGGGAGCGGGGAACCCTTTATTTTTTTTAAAAAAAACCCTTACCTTTCCGTGGGTGCGCTCCTGCGCACATGGCCCTTTAATTTAAAAAAATGGAGGACGCGACGGGGCTTTCCCTTTCCCTGTCGTGTGTTACATGTAGAAAAGGGTGACGGCCCACGCTAGCTGTAGCACGGCCTCGCCCTGACTCCCCACCGGATTATCAGGTAGGTCTAGCAAGGCCCCTAGTGTTTCCAGTGCAATTTGCATTAAACTGAATGTGTAAAGGACCACATACACCTGCAGATTTGTACAAATTGCACTATTTCCAGCCACAAAGTTGTGCATAACATGTTTTCCAAAAATATTCCCGCACACCAACTGGCACAAATCCTGATTTGCACAATTTTAAAAAAGCATGAATCTTTGAGTTTGCTTGACTTGGCGTACACTGACTTGAGCAAGCTCAGGTATTATGAGCTGGTGTCCAGGGGTTGAACTAACAAAAATGCACAGCGTTCCACCCCCAAACTAGATTCCACCAATATCTCTACCTAGAAGGGTGACCCCTTCATATCCAGAGAGAGAGGGGACGACGACAGATTCACAACTAAACTACTGCCCTGTTTAAAGAAACTGAATTCCAACACTTCCTCAAGACTTTTTTTTAAAAAATAATACAATGAAACCATTAAGAATGAGCCTAATTCACCAGTTGAAATTAATAGGATGTAAAAGTGCTTAACGTTTTTAATTTGTCGTTCTTTCATCCATGGCTCCCAACCCCTATATTCTGTCATCAGCCATTCTTGTTTTTGGGTTCATTAAAATGACCTCGGGGAAGGCAGAACATTCACAGAACCCCAAGAGAAGCTTGCTAATTCTTGAATGAGAACAGAACTCATTGAGTCTCTCCTCATCCATCAAAGCAGAGTTTGAACTTCTTTCGCATAATCATTCATCTGTGCAGGCTGCAGCCCTGCAATAAGTTGCAGAACTATTTCTCAACATTCATGAATTGAGGGCGAGGGTGTGTTATATTATATGTATATTATTTATGGATCTCTTCCGTGGTTGGATAATTTCTCTATGGGGCTATAAATTCTGTGTTATTTGAGGGGTGCTGGGAAAAGCACTTGCTGAACCTTTCACTGCCATTGTTAAGTCACTGCTAATATATCCTCTCAAAATTCTGATGTAAAATCTCAGTAGACTATAACAAGTTCACTCCATTGGTTTTAATAAATGGATGTTTACAGTTGATAACACCACTACCCGTGCCTCTGTTATTCCAATCCCTTATTATGAATAGCGAATAAAGCACCAGGTATTACAATTGTCTAGGGTTGTCAGGTGGAGGGTGTATGTTGAAAGGATCCCGGGTGAACCTCTCTGTGCAAAGCAATGCATAGCAGCCATGTGCAAACCCACAAAATTCGAACTCACTGTTCTCCGAATTCAAGCCAGTGTGGTGTGGTGGCTACCGTGTTGGACTGGCAGTCAGGAGATCCAGGTCCTCGTCCCCACTCGGTCATGAAGCTCACTGGGTGACTTTGGGCCAGTCACAAACTCTCAACCCAACCCACCTCACAGGGTTGTTGTTGTGAGGATAAAATGGAGAAGAGGAGGATTATGTACGCTGCCTTGGGTTCCCTGGAGGAAAAAAGGCGGGATATAAATGAGAACCGCCCAGAGAGCTCCGGCTATTGGGCGGTATAGAGATGTAATAAATAAATAAATAAATAAATAAATAAATGCAATTAATAATCATCGTCATCATCATCATCATCATCATCATCATCATCATCATCTCAAAGCTTGTTCCAACTCGAGTCCGTATCAGATGGCAAGCAGAGGTGGGCAAACTCACTTGTAGCTGCCCCTGCTCATTGGGCCGCATAATGGAGGCTCTGGAAATTGTGCACTTTCCCCATGTTGCATTAATGGTGGCCATAAAGGCCCATTGACACCGAGACAGGAAGTGCACAATTTCGACAGTGAGGCCGGATGGCTGCTGAGCTCTCACCAGGGCCTCACGAGAGCTGGAGCAGAGGTCTGTGTTTGTGCCCTGAGAGATTGACTGGGTCCAGGGGGCAGGTGCGGGGGAGTCTGTCAGACTCCTGACCTCAATTGGGTGCTCTGCTCATGACATCCTTAATGGCAAGCACTTTCACCCCCCTCTTTTGGCACGAAAACTCATGCATATTTTTGTGTCCCCCCCAAAAAAATGTACATTTCAATTGTGTGCATCTGTGAAATGTAGGCATTCTTCTCTCATTGATGAAAGCATGCTTGTGTACCTTTCCCAAAAGCACGCATCTTTTCATGCACATTTTTCAAATGGATGCATGTGCTCAAATGCATTGTTGTGGTTGTTTGGATGCACAAATCATATTGCAAGCTCGGAAATGTACGGACTTCGACCAGAGATTGTGTCTGACTCCATGTTCACTCTGCAAGGTATGGTCTAGGTAAAATTCTACTCAAAACTGAACTCAAATGAATTTCTCATGCACTCTGTCGTACTGGATCCTTGTGTTAGGAACCTGTTCACCACTGCCACAAATGGAGAACCATGATTTTTTAGTCTCTCAGGAAAGAGCCTTCCAGCTCTACTTTCACTCCCCCTTGCCTAATTTCATGTAGCACTGGGCCTAGGGTTTTTTTCGGGGGGAGGGGGGAACTGCCAGAGATGCACCTGTTTTTGCTGTCATACTGCCCCCATGCCCCCTCCATGGGGGTGAACACAGTGTACAGGGTGCTCCCCCAAGTTTTAAAGAAGTGACCCTTTTCATGCTCTGTGGGGCGACGGATGCCCATTTTTGTTGCTGTTGTTGGGAGCACTGTGAAGGGACAGTGAAGGCCATGATGGAGGATGGGGTTGAGTGTTGCTCACTCATGGTCCACTCTCAAAAGTTATTATTTCAGACTTCTACCAGGATTAATCTGTCCCTCTGTCAGAGCTCTCTCTGTAGGTGAGAGTTGATGTGGTAAGTATAGTAATGTGCTTTTTAGAGCTAGTGCAGAATGCAACTCACACTAGCAGAGTTTTTCAGGAAGTCCAGCGCCAAGACAAAGAAGCTGATCTCAAGATGAAAGACCGCACAGACAAAGATCAGTGGTGCTCAACTAAGTCCTTTACTGTGCAGTATCATACAGCGTGGCAGTGCAGCAGTAGATATTTACATCAATATACACAATGACTTTTACTCTAAACCTAGCCCTTCTTCTCCACACTATCCATAGTCCATATTCTTTTTTATAGTCCTTTGAGCCAATCAGTTAGTGGCATTCTTACCATGTGGTATTATTACATCAGCTTTACCACACTCTTTGTGAGTCAGCAAACCATTCCAGCTGCTCTTAATTAGTCACCTAACTGTAGGTGCAATAATCACTTTGGCCATGAAAAAAACCACCAGCTAATCTGGATTTCTCCTTATGTGTCATAATGGCAGAAAAACCTCTAGTCACTTTTTGGCTCACTCACCCAGAAACCTGACACCCCTCCTTTTTTCTGTACATTTGCACACTTATGCAACTTGCTCAGCCATGCCAAGCTGTTTGACAAATTTTCTGTGCTTCCATACTGTTAGGGGTTTTGTCATGATGTCTGCAGTGTTATCCTCGCTTGCACAATAAGTTAAATCAATTAATCCCTCTTGTACAGCCTGTCTAACATTGCAGTATCTGATATCTGTATGTTTACTTCTAGTGTTAACTCTTTCAGAGTGTGCCATCTGAATACATGTTTGTCTTTAAAAACTGTCACTGGATATTCTACATCCAATCCAAAATCTTTTAGCAATTGCACAAACCAAATCATTTCAGTGCACAATTCTGAGACTGCAGCAAATTCAGCTTCAGAAGTTGATAAAGCTACCACATTTTGTTTTCTAGTTTTCCAACTAATTAATACATTTGCATATTTAATAACAAAACCTGAGGTTGATTTTCTATCCTGAAAATCTCCCGCCCAGTCGCTGTCTGAAAAACATTGAAAAAACAGTTGCTCTGTGGGCTTGATCATCAGAGCTGTGTCAATAGTTCCTTTTAAATATCTTAAGATTCTTTTTACACCTTGCCAGGCACTGTAAGTAGGTTTTGATGAGAACCTACTTAAAATACCCACTGCATTCGCAATATCTGGTCTAGACCACTGTGCCAAATATAACAAACTTCCAATTGCAGATTGATACAAATCTGTTTCCTCAAATTCTGCATCATTACTGTTGCAAACAAAACCTGATATCATTGGTGTCTTTACAGGTTTACTTTTTTCCATGTTGTATTTGGCTAACAGGTTTTTTATCTTTTGCTTTTGGCTTATCACATAAGCCCCTTCTTTTTTTGAAACTTCCACCCCAAGATACTTTCATTTTTCCCAAATTCTTTAACTTGAAGTGCTTGCCCAATTGTTTCTCAAATCTTTCCATTTGATCTTTTGTTTTGGCCACTAAACAAATATCATCAACAAATATTAACAACCATATTTGTTCCTCATTTTCATTTCTAGTATACAAGCATGAATCTGCCCTGCTATTTTTGAACCTCATAGATTCAAGAACCCCATGTAAGCATTTGTTCCAATTTCTGGCAGATTGCTTCAGTCCATAAATTGCCTTGTTAAGTTTGTATACTAAACCTGGTGTTGGGCTTTCATAACCAGGGATCTGTGCCATATAAATGTCTTCTTTCAAATCAGCATTTAGATAAGCTGTTTCTATGTCAAAGTGATATACTTCACATTTTTTAATTGCTGCAACCGTTAAAGCTAGCCTCATCGATTCAGGCCTGGTTGTAGGACTAAACGTTTCATCATAATGAATGTTCTTCCTTTGTATAAATCCCTGTGCCACGAGTCTGGCTTTATATTTTGTCGTTCCAGACCCTAACACCTTTTTCTTATACACCCACCTACAACCAATGGCTTTTTCTCCCTTTGGTAACATAGTTGGTGTAAAAACATCATATTTTGACATACAGTCCACTTTGGCCATGAAAAAAACCACCAGCTAATCTGGATTTCTCCTTATGTGTCATAATGGCAGAAAAACCTCTAGTCACTTTTTGGCTCACTCACCCAGAAACCTGACAAGAGTGAGTGAGAGAGAAGAGATAGATAGAATAGCTTTGCCCACTTTTTTGCTCTGGTCCTTCCCACCGCTGATTTTGTCCCTACAACCCACCTACATGTGGCCCCAGGAATACAGCCTTCAACAGAAATAAGGATGTCCATCATCAGGCAATCAAGACCTTTTAGGTAGGCATGTGCTCCGCTCCGATTAGAAGTGCAGAAGCAGGAGCGAATTGGCCTGCTCCGCCTTGCCCAGAGGCGGAGTAGAAGCGGACCGCGGACCCCTAGAAGCAAGGCGAAGAGAAGCGCCCATTTTCGGAGCGCTCCTCTTTCCGTGGTCCGGTCCGATTGCCATCTTGAAACATTTTGCCCATAGGATTGCATTGCGGAAAAGAAAGGGGGATAACTGTGTTGTTTTTGAAGCTATCTTTCTGAAAATTCTTGTGCTTAGAGAGTCGTGGATGGGGGTCATTTTGAGACTACTCTCAGCTCTCTGCGTGGTGTGGTTCACGTGCTAGAATTTTTTAAAAAACCGGCGGGAAAAATACCTTTTCCGAAGGGCTGAGGGGCAGAGTCAACTCCCGGTCATGATCACATGATCCCAAAGTTGGAGGAGGGGATAGGCAAAACGGGTAACTTGGGATTCTGGGAAACTTCTCTTTCTACTCTGAACGGAGTTTTCCCATTGTTTTTTTAAAACAGTAGCTCCACCAAATGCACTAACACAACCTGAAATCATACTAACAGATAGGAAACACACAGCAGTGCTACCCACCCTAACTTTGGGGAACAACTGAATACATGTGGTGCAAGGGGATGAGCTCCCCTAGGGCATGCCATGTGGACGTGCCCCCACTCTCTCCTGTACTTGGAGGGCCATCAGAGCCCTCCAAAGAGAGTAACCCGGTGGAGCAATGCCTATCATGAGTTGAAGTGAAAGCTTTACTTCTCAGAGCTTTCGTGGTGGAGCAATGGCTTTCATGAGTTGAAGTGACAGTGTTGCTTCTTAAAAGACTGGTCACTAGGACCAGTCAAATTGGCAGCTGCTTCCCCCTCCCCTGGGCACGTCCCCCTATTGCTGGTAAAAGACAGATATAGCTTTTTTAAAAAGTTACTTTTGTTATTTATTCAGCAACACTGCTGCTTTTAATTCCACCCCTCCTTTGTTTATTTATTTATTTATTTATTTATTTATTCCATTTTATATGCATTACTGGCTTATCCTTGGCTCACTTCCTTATGCCACCAGAAATGTCAGCTGCCTGCCTGCCTTCCCTCTCTCCTCCCCTGCCCGCCTCGCAGGGATGTTGTGTGTGTGTGGCTTTGACTCAGGGGAGAAGTCCTTCCTGCGCTCACTTAGAGTTTTGGAAGTTCCAAATCCATTTTTCAAGTGTGAAGAAGATTCATTTAGGTTGATCTCTACTCCCCAATTCATGGCATGTTGGGATTTCCTTTGAAATGGCCCCATTGAGCTGTCTGCAGGTTTAAGCCCCGCCAAAAAACAGGGGATGATGGGACTGCCTTGAGTCTTGGCGTGCGTGTGCATCCCTGGATAAGCTATCATGGTGGTGAGTTTGAGATTTTTCATGTGCAAATTGACGGAGCTATCGAAAGGGGTGTGAATGGGGTGCCCGATTTTCATAAATTCCCCAAAAATCAGGGGATGATGGGATTCCCTTGAGTCTTGGCGTGCGTGTGTATACCTCCCTGAGGTGTCATGGTGCCAATCTTGAGGTTTCTAACTTTCACAGAAAAAAAGTTGTATCCTTTTTTAGCTTAATGCAAGCCTATGGGGGGGAACGGAGCTCCAATCCGGATCCGGAGCTCCGCAACGGAGCGGAGCGGACATGGGCGGAGCGGGGGCGGGACGGAGTGGGCCGATCCGCAAATCGCGGATCTGGAAGAGAAGCGGAGCTGGGGGGGTCCATGCACACCCCTACTTTTAGGGCTCACTGGATTTCCAGGAACGTTTTTTTTGTTTGTTTACTTTTTGTAAGTAGAATTTTGCACACATTACAGCTGTAATTTGAGCAAGTTATGTAAATTACAATCAAAATTTGCACAAATTACTCGAAATATGTCTGCAAATTTCTATTTACAATTAAAAACAAACAAACAGAAAATCTGTAAGCTGCCTTGACTCAGTGCAGTTCAGTTGAGCTAAAGTTTAAGGCTTAAACTATGAAAACTCACCAAGTTCCTTCCTTGGATGGGTTTCTCCAACATCCCTTAATAGAAAAACAAAACAAACATTTTCTAACCTCCATCCCCAAGGATGCCAAGGACTGACCTAGGGACCTTCTGCCTATAAAGAAGGTGTTGTTCGACTGCTGAGCTGTGGTCCCAATCCCTGGTTTTGCAGAGTAACCTGCAGTTCTAGCTATGCACATCTATCCAGGTGCGATAGTTGGTGCATTTTCATGCTCATTTAGAGCTTCGTTTTCATTATGATTAGGGTTTTTTTTAATGCTTGCTCAAGTGAATGATAACATTTTCTTCAGCCCTTTTAATCCACTTTGAAGTTCTGTTACTTCCTACCGGACATATTTCTCCCTGTTCCTTCGATTCCTGATTTATGCAAATGAGGCGTCTCAGCAGAGAGGTTCCAGAGCTAAGGAGTCATATGAAGATTTACATTTGTATAGAATAATTTGTGTTGGTAGCTGTGAAATGGATTATTAACATTTCTGAGAGGGAACAAGGAAGAAGAGCGCTTTAATCTGCTCATCCTCCAAGACTTGCCCGGATCTGTGAGGATTAGATACAGGACAGGAACTGTGGGTAATAAGCTACAATAAGCTATTACAGACTTGCAAACAGCCTCTGGCCTGGTCACCTGTGGTGAGTTAAGAATCACCATCAGGTGACCAAGCAGAAAAGTCAGCTCATTTTCTTCCTTAAAGATTCCACCGTGCCACAAAAATGACCAAGAAAGGTACACATAAGGGGTAGTAAAAAGTTTGGGGACTAGTACATTGTCAATGCTGATGCACTTTAGGTTGCCAGGCAACAACCAGAAGAAGATGTGTTTTACCTTTAAGCACAGTGATAACATGCCCCTGAAATGCTCCATTCCTGGCTCCATTAATGGTAGAAGATGGTCAGAAGAACAGCAACTGGGCTTTATTTATTTATTTATTTATTTATTTTATTACATTTATATACCGCCCCACAGCCAAAGCTCTCTGGGCGGTTTACAACAATTAAAAATAGTAAACATTAAAAGTATACAAAAATTAAAAAAAAACATAAAAACAGTATAAAAACAACAGTATCCATTTCCACCACTACAAAGGAGGTCCATTGGACCTCCCTCTCAGGTTATGGGGATGGCAGTCTGCAACATTCTATGACCCCACAGCCATCATCCTGAGGAGTCTAGAATTGCTCAATTCATAACTAAAATAGAGAAAGCAATGGGTTGGATTCCATGGTCTTGTGAGTGGTCTTCCGCTTCAGCAGATGTCCACTTGTGGTCAGATCTGTCTCATATAGGGTGATCAGGCCTGATCAGACCTGGGATCTAAAAAGAGGTGGAGTAATGAGTCTGCACACAAGAGCTCTTCTAACATTTATTGATTACACCAATCACACTTAAAATCACAGAAAGCAGATACCATATATGTAGAATTCAGGTCCCTGTCTAATCATGTTCACCACTCACAACAATGGGAGGCCAACCCCATGCAGTGAGATGTTGCTGTGGAGATTGTGGGGGCTCAAGGTGCACATGGTCCTGATTTGCAAGAATTCTCATTTGGGCTATCTCTGGACCCACTTGGTTATCCATTAATCCACAGCCATTAAGTTGGTCGTTGACTGATGTCCAATAGTCACTGCATTACCTCAGGGACAATTAGCCTTTGACGTACAAATCAACAGACTGCAATCTCCCAGGGTGCACTGGCCGCAAGCCTATTTGTTATTCCACAGGACATTACAATGAGTATTTCAAGTTGTTGTTCTACAGGATGCTGCAACTGCTGATGCAGCAATCGCCAACCTCACTCTGTAAGGACCTCTACCACTTTTCAGAAGTTCTTCTGGCATGGAATCAGTTGCCTGGTGGACAATGGAATCAGTTGCCTGGTAAGGTTGTGGCCTCTCCCACACTAGAGGCCTTCAAGAGGCAGCTGGACAACCATCTGTCAGGGATGCTTTAGGGTGGATTCCTGCATTGAGCAGGGGGTTGGACTCGATGGCCTTTTAGGCCCCTTCCAACTCTGCTATTCTATGATTCTATGATTTCTGAGACCCCCAGTACCCCATAGCTCACAGCTTTAGTGGAACCCATCATCACTCATACTCTAGGAACTCATTTAACTAGAATCTAATACATAGTGTGGATACATACATACACGATAACACATAAAATCAAATGTAATACATGAAATGCAATTCCTAGTCTCACATGTTTGTACAATGGAACTTCCGTTCACATAATGGGACTTCCGCTCACGCAAACAGACTTCTGTTCATACAAAAGGACTTCTCCATCTCTCTTCCCCCTATAGCCCCCTGTGTGTCCACAAATCTGCTACAAAGGGCCCCCAAACCTCCTGGAATGGATTTGAGGGCATGCTGCCAGTTGAGATGGAAGGACAACGCCATTCTTTCAGCAGTTTTCCTTCTGTTGGTGGAACATGGGCATTGAATGCAATTCCTTCTACATGCATCCAGCCACAGAGAGACACTAAAATACCCCTTCCCCTAAAATTTACCCCCCAAATTCATTTTGTTCTAGATTAAAGTCTGAAAGGGCTCTGCAAATACTGCAAATACCGGTGTTTCCAATTGAGAAGCTTTATTCTGCAAAAATTGTAATAAGGGAAATAAAATACCTAATCTGACCCCCTTTGAATTAATTATTTTGGGATATCAAAGGGCAAAGAGGCTTACCTTGGATTTACCAGCTGTCATTAAATTTGCAGGCTGTAAAATGTAACTCTCTTAAGCATAAGTGGGCGAAGTTGAATGTTTACAATGCCACTCAAGGATTGTGATTGTAAGTCCATGTCCACAAAGTCTTCTGCATACTCCCACATATAAAGGAGAATCACTAGAACCTTATCAAGCAATGTAGATATTCACAGCCGATGAAATGATGCACAAACTGATTTCTTGCATCTCTGGTAGAATGGATTCTGGGGTGAATTTGTATGGATGAAGGAGCACATGTTTTTTAAAAAGCTATTCCCATGTGCCCATTGTTGGACCTACATGAATATTGGAAAGATACTGTTCATAAAGAGCATTGCGGGCGAAGGAGGGGGAAATAACGAGACGAGACAACTGTATATGGAATAAAATTTGGGCCACATTTATTAAAGATCTGCAAAGGAAAACTGGGAGAGCCCTACTGTATGCCAGCCACTGGCTAGGCGTTATATTGGGCAAAGCATTCTATGGCAAGTGGTGTCAGATGATCGCCACACCCAGGCCATACCACTTTTGGGGAGGGTAGACCCATGCCACTCACCCCCGGGCCACGAAACACCGGTTGGAGTGATTATTATTATTATTATTTATTTATATAGCACCATCAATGTACATGGTGCTGTACAGAGTAAAACAGTAAATAGCAAGACCCTGCCGCATAGGCTTACAATCTAATAAAATCATAGTAAAACAATAAGGAGGGGAAGAGAAGGCAAACAGGCACAGGGTAGGGTAAGCAGGCACAGGGTAGGGTAAAACTAACAGTATAAAGTAACAGTAGAAGTCTGCACGACAGACTTCTACTGATGATGAGCTGATGAGATTCTACTGATGAGAGCTGGCCTAACAGGTAACACTTATCCCCCCCCCACTGGGGCCACATAACCCTCAGCAGAAGGCTTCAGGTATCACCTGTCACCAAACAACACTGCCACAGAATGATCACCATCCCTTTCCTCTAAGTGTGCCTGGCCCCTACCGGCCTGAGCCAAATGTGACCAAATTAACCAGAATCAGAATGTTATGATTCTTACAGTGTGAAGTAGGTGAAAAGACTCATAGCCCAGGCCAATCAGACTATGTGGCCAAAATTCCTATTCTGCCCCCAAAAGGGCAACCAGGAAAAACCCACACTACATACAGGGAGGGAGGGAGGGGGGGAGCTTCAATTTGAAGAGCCGTGAGAACTGGGCGTGGTCCCCTTATATAGGTTCAGCCACCCTACCCCCAGCTGCTGCCACCAAACACCCATCCAATGGTGGGCAAACATGTCTGTTCTCCGCCACGCCCACAATAGCCTCCCTGCAGCCAAGTACCAGGATGTGGGGGAAGGGTATTTATGAATGGATTTTGAACCTCTGGACAGTAGCAAAACTGTTGGTTTATTTATATTATTACATTTATATACCGCCCCACAGCCGAAGCTCTCTGGGCAGTTTACAACAATTAAAAATGGTAAACATTAAAAAGTATGCAAAATTTAAAAACCATCAAAAACATAAAAACAGTATCCATTTAAAAACAATAATTCTGGGGTCCATTAAAAACAAAACGTTGTTAAATGCTGTTAAAATGCCTGGGAGAAGAGAAAAGACTTGACCTGGCGCCGAAAAGATAACAATGTTGGTGCCACGCGAGCCTCATCGGGGAGATCATTCCACAGTCGGGGGGGGGGGGCACCACCGAGAAGGCCCTCTCCCTTGTTGCCATCCTCCGAGCTTCCCTCGGAGTAGGCTGCAAAGAAATGGCATGATTCAGGTACTCCTATCCTGGAAGACCGGCTGGGAAAGATGATATGGAGATTAGCAGAAAAGTCAAAACTAATCCAATAATGCCCATCTACGTCAGACAATGACAAAAGGTCTTTAGAGAGGTGACCATTTTTCAGGCTTGGCTCATGAGTTTGCTCCCATTGCTGACTGGGGGGGTGACAATATTTACAGATCCCCCCCATCCTCCTGGCCCTCATTCTGCCCTTCCAAACTGTGCTCCTCTGAAGTAGTGCAGGAGTTTCAGGGGAAAGGAAAATTGGCAAAACCTGACCTGACCTCCCTCTTTCATCAGCAGGACCCTCCACTGGAACTAAAGCCTTCCATGAATGGGACAAAAGCTTCCATTTGTAGAAGACATCCTTAGGATGCAAGCCATTAATTTAATGAAGGTGTGGTTTCAACTGTGTTTTTAATAGTTTTGTAAATAGCTTTTATGGTTAGGGAAGTTGGAAGGGGTAGAGTTCAAACTGTTTTCCTAGGTCCCCCCACCCCAGATTTCATTCTGGTTCTTTCTGTGGCACCTGACTCAGGGCTCATCTACACCAAGCAGGATATTCCACTATGAAAGCAGTATGAAAGTGGTATATAAAAGGCAGGAGCCACACTACTGCTTTATAGCAGCACTGAAGTGCACTGCAGGATCTACACAACTGCTTTATAGTGGTACTGAAGTGCACTGACCACTGTTGGGGCCCATGACACATCTACACCAAGCAGGATGTAACACTATGAAAGTGGTATGAAAGCGGTATAGGGTATGTGTCAATGGGCCCCAACAGTGGTCAGTGCACTTCAATATCACTATCAAGCTGAAGTGTGGCTCCTGCCTCTTATATACTGCTTCCATACTGCTTCCATAGTGCAATATCCTGCTTGGTGTAGATGAGCCTCCAGTCTCCAGCAGGTCAAGAGAGTTTGTGGATTTCCTGGGCATTTTGTGCTTCCGCACTGCAGGTTCACCAATTTGCACAAATTTCTAAGCAATATGTGCATATTATGGCCAACTGCATGCAAGTGATGCCTGAATTTGTGCAAATTGTTCAGACAACTGTGCAAATTGGGAAACTGTAGGGGGGGAACGTGCAAAAAAAAGATCCTGGAGTTCAGGGGAAAATGAGTATTTTAAAGTTTTAATCTTTCGAAAACTGCCCAGAGAGATTTGGTTATTGGGAGGTATAGCAATCATCACCATTGTCATTATCATCATCAACAACAATAGCTTTTAGATATCAGTATGTATACGAGCTTTTCATTATTGTTGGTTTGTAAGGCATTTATGCTTTGTTCTTCAGACAGAAAGGCTCCCAGAGGAGCTTATACATCCATAAAGGCAAGTCCTGTCTCACTAATCATCTAGAATTCTTTGAGAGTGTCAACAAACATGTAGACAGGGGTGATCCCGTGGACATTGTTTACTTTGACTTCCAAAAGGCTTTTGATAAAGTCTCTCACCAAAGACTCCTGAACAAACTTAGCAGTCATGGAATAGGAGGAGAGGTCCTCTTATGGATCAGTAACTGGTTAGAGAACAGAAAGCAGAGAGTAGGAATAAATGATCAATTCTCCCAATGGAGGGAAGTAAATAGTGGGGTCCCACAGTGACCAATTCTTTTCAACTTGTTCATAAATTATCTGGAATTAGGAGTGAGCATTGAAGTGGCAAAGTCTGCCGATGACACAAAATTATTTAAGGTTGTTAAAACACAAAGGGATTGTGAAGAGCTCCAAAGGGATCTCTCCAAGCTGGGAGAGTGGGCATCCAAATGGCAGATGGGGTTCAATGTAAGCAAGTGTAAGGTGATGCACGTTGAGGCATAAAATCCCAACTTCAATATAGCCTAATGGGATCTAAGCTGGCAGTGACCGAGCAAGAAAGAGATCTTAGGGTTGTGGTGGACAGCTCGATGAAAATGTCCACCCTGTGTGCGGCTGCTGTAAAGAAGGCAAACTCCATGTCAGGCATTATGAGAAAAGGAATTGAGAATAAAATGGCCAGTATCGTACTGCCTCTATACAAATCTATGGTGCGACCACACTTAGAATACTATGTACAGTTCTGGTCACCACACCTAAAAAGGATATTATAGAGCTGGAAAAAGTGCAGAAAAGGGCAACTAAGGCCCAATAGTCTGGGCTGGTCACAGCTGAGTCCCACAGGGACTCCCAGGGACAGGGGGAGACAGGCACAGGTTTTCCCAGGGATAAAAAACCCTGGAAAAACCCTATTCTTCCTGCAGTCTCAGGATCGTCCCGAGACTGTGGGAAATGTGGGCACCCGTCCCGGCTTCTTCCCTCCTCCCAAGTAGCGGGGTTCAGCAGAGGGATGAAGCTGGTCCAGGGCCAGTCCAGGGACATCAGGGGGTTGCAAAATTAAGGCTTTCTGCCTTATTCACCATGGTTAAAGCCATGGTTTAAGGTGTCTTTTGAATGGGGCCATTGTGTGTAAAAATGGCTAATGGGGCTGTATGCAGCCCATGGCCTGTGTGATGCCCACCTCTTATCTAAATAATTTTTTATGCCGGTGAGGAAGGGGCATGATTATGGGTATACTTGGGAAATACCACAGTGGCATTGCTGCATGGAGGGGAAATGGAGGAAATGAACACTGGAACAAGGTTATACTCATCTCTGTAGCCCCTTACAGAAGAGCAGATGACCTGGTGAGTGTATTTTTGTTCCTGAATGTAGGCTAGAAGAACATAGGGACATAGAGGGCTACCACTGGCCCACCTAGTCCAGTATTATCAACACTGACTGACTGGTAATTGGGGGGCGGATTCAGGTAGGAGTCTTTCCTAGTCTTACCTGGGGATAGAACCTGGGAACTTCCGAATACAAAGTATGTGCTTTACCCACGGAGCTCTGGCGATTTCTCCAAGCTATTCCCCCTGGTCACGCTTTGGTCTGTGCATGGATTATTAGTTCTCCATTGACGGATATTCAGGCCTGAAGGTTTTCAGCAAACCTTCTCAAAATGACTACAGGGAAACAAAATGAGGCAAGTTCTGTTTTATGGAACGCTTGCAATACCACGGCGCGTTTGTCCTTCAAACTGGAGAAGGTCTTTGGCATTTGACACAAGCAGTCTTTGCCATCCGTTACAGTTACTGGTTCTTTTTTTCTTCTTTTTTTCACTAAGATGAGCCCTGCATGCTCCCCCGCCCCACACCCTCAAATAGCATGAGCTAGCAAGACCGAATGTGCAAATTCTAGACTTTGCCTCCTGTTACTGAATTCAGCAGAACAGGAGCCTTTGTTTGCCAATATTCCTGGGGCCTAAAATGATGTGTCAGCTCCCTCTTCTGTAAGCATGGAGAAATGCATAGGGAAGCTATTCCGTATCACAGGACTAAGTGCAAGAACCAGTCAACATAAGAACCTAAGAAGTGCCCTGATGCTGGATCAGACCGAGGGTCCATCTCATCCAGCACTCTGTTCACACAGGGGCCAACCAGCCATTGGCCAGGGGTGAACAAGCAGGACATGGTGCAACAGCACCCTTTCACCCATGTTCCCCAGCAACTGGTGCACACAGGCTTTACTGCCTCGAATACTGGAGGTACCACATAACCATCAGGGCTAGCAGCCATTGATAGCCTTCACCTCCAGGAATTTCTCCAACCCTCTTTTTAAAGCCATCCAAATTGGTGGCCATCACTACATCTTGTGGTAGTGAGTTCCATAATTTAACTATGCGCTATGTGAAGAAGCTCTTCTTTTTATTTGTCTTGAATCTCCCACCAATCAGCTTCATGGGATGACCCCATTGGGTTCTAGTATTTTGAGAGAGGGAGAAAAGTGTCTCAGTCGCTATCCACATTCTCCACACCATGCATAATTTTGTACACCTCTATCATGTCTCTCCTTAGCCTCCTTTTTTTTTTCCAAGCTAAACAATCCCAGTTGACGTAACCTTCCCTCATAGGGGAGATGCTCCAGCCCCTTAATCATTTTAGTTGCCCTTTTCTGCACTTTTTTCAGCTCTATTATAAAATTTTTTATGTTGTGTTGACCAGAACTGTACACACTATTCTGAGTGTGGTCACACACTTAGAATAGTGGAAGAGAGTGGGACTAACATATATGTTTATTAACAGTGCACTTTGATGCTGTTGTATCCCAAACTGAATCAAGCTGATTTAAACTAGGGATGTTAGAGCCACCTACAATGGATTTAAATGAGTTTGATTTATATGGATCCAACCTGCGGATTATGCAGTAAACCAGCCTTTTCCAAGTCATGCAGATTCCATGGACTTGCAGACCAGTTTTGTTTTCTTTTTTACAGGGTATGTGTGTTGCAATCCACATTAGTGGAAATGCACATTTGCAAACAAGAACAAAATTCTTGTACATCCCTTAAAAAAATCAGATCCTGAACAAAATACACCTGGCAATCATAGAATCATAGAAACGCGGTCAGGATGGATTCAACAAAGTCCATACATCCCTCATTTGGACAGATTCTGGAGAGCTACACATCAAAGAGCAGGACCTCCGAAGTGGACTAAATCCGAATCTGAATATTTGTGAAGATTTGGGATTTAGAGGGACACAGAAACACAGACAAAAATTTATACATTTCTCCCCAAACCTTCCCTATAAGGAAAACATGGAGTTGGGGGGAAGGAGGAGGGAGAGGAGGGCATGTGACTGGCAGCTCTTCCTTCCAATCACAGTGAATGGTTTTGCCAAGGCTCTCCAATCCCAGTGTTTTGAGGGATAGATGTTGAAGTAATGTATGTCACGGAACTGATCCAGTGTTTAATGCACTTTGCTAATTGCCTGTCACAGCAGCAGAGATGTGAAAGAGGTTTGGTGGAGTCTGTGGGACCTGGAAGGATGTATCTTTGCGTGCTTGCTTGGAAAATCCTGAATGTTCAAGTCCTCAGCTACTGTATGCTCCTTATCCATCATCTATCCCTGTCATATCGCACTTCCTATGACTTTGGTGCCAGTTAATCAGAAAACAAAAAGGGCTTAAACTGTATTTTATCCTTCATCACTCCCTAGACCCCTCATCTATCCTTCTGAAATTTTCCAGGTTTCCGGCCTAGGGACACCTCTATGGCATGTGCCATTTCGATACAAATTTGTGTGGGGGGGTGAGGGATAAGGGGAAGTCAATCACTTACTCCCCACCATGTTTGAACACTCCCTTTCCCTTTACACACACACACAGACACTACACCTGTCCTCCTGAAATTGTGCAGGTTTCTTAACCGTGCTGTATTAAGGTGACCCTAAGAACGGGGCTCCTGTATCTTTAACAGTTGTATTGAAAAGAGAATTTCAGCAGGTGTCATTTGTATATATGGGGAATCTGGTGAAATTTCCTCTTCATAACAACAGTTAAAGCTGCAGGATCCCCCTTCTTGACCAGATACAAAAGAAGGCAGACTTCCTGCAGCTTTAACTCTTGTGATGAAGAGGGAATTTCGCCAGGTGCAACATGCATACAAATGACACCTGCTGAAATTCCCTTTTCTATGCAACTGTTAAAGATTCAGGAGCCCTGTCCTCCTTTTCATATGGTCACCCTATGCTGTATGCCATTTTTTAAAACCACAACAACACTTGCCCACAAAACAGCATAGATCACAAATGGAAAAGATCCACTTTGCATATGTTCTGCTCAGCCCATAAGTATAACATAGGCTATAAAACATCTGGAGGAAAGTATCAAAGTCACCCCACCTACTCATGTCTGAGGGATACAGATGTGCAAAGCAACCAAACCCCAGCTCAGTGAAGTTGCCTGAACTCCATCTTGATGTTTGCTCTGCCTTGAGCCCATATCACATTGCAAGCTTAGGGGGGTTTTTTGCCTGAAAATTTCTGAGTATGTTTTTGCATGTCTATATTTTTCAAATGTACTCATCGGTTGTGCTCATCTTTGAAGTGGGCACATTCCTCTCCCATAGTTTAAAGCATATTTCTGTGCATTTTGCAAATATGTGCATGCTGTTGAATGCATTTTTTGTGGTGTGTGAGGTGTGAGTCACATTACCATCTCACAAACGTACAGACTTTAACCACAGATTCAGACCAGAAATTGCAAACTGGGAAAATCCTGATGAAAAATGAACAGAAACTCCAATCTCAGAAATCCTGACAGTGATGCTTTCCTCTTTGTGATAATAAAATGATCAAGTTAAAATATTGCATTCTGTTCTGAATATTGGAAAACGTTCTTCAGAAAATTGGCAGCCCATGGTTTGATTTTTGGAATCATTTAAAACTGTATGAAAATGTTGGACCAGAAGTATTCAACACTGTATAACCACATTTCTAATTGTAAAGAGAGAGAGAGAGAGAGAGAGAGCATTTTCTTTTGCACTTTAATTGTAGAATCCCTGGCAGTCCTTCTTTCTTTCTTATGTTGGATATGATATTCATGTCACATTTGAGTATATGTTAATTTTGAATGAATCACAATAAAACATTAAAATTATTATTATTATTTATTTATTTGTTACCTGACTCTCCCTCTGGATCGAGTTGGGGGTACAACACAAATGCAAAACACCATAAAATACATACAATTGATTAAAACATACAAAACTAATACATTATTAAAAAGCAGCACATTATAAAAAGGCATCTTAAAATTCAACTGGGTAGGCCTGCCATCAGTCTTTATGGCTTTCTTAAATTCCGGAAGACTGTTAAGTTGATGAATCTCTCCTGGCATGTCTACACCTCCTGGAGGAGGGGGGATCCTGCAATATGCTGATCATGAGATACTCCCCTTCAGTCTACACGTGGCGTGTGATGTCCTGGTAGGAAGGAGGACGTTCATGTGATGGTCTCCCTTGGCCCTAGGACCCTTCTTAATCCACCTGCTGCCATCCACCATCTGGTGGAGAGAGACATCTGGTGGAGAGACATCCACCTTCCACTGGGTATCCTCCTAGATCACTTCACTACTTTTGTGACTCTAAAGGGCCCAGCTCAGGTGCACAAGTTAGGACTATAGATACCAAGACTGTCTCTGTGGCGCGCCTGTTTCGGCTTAGGCCCCGCAGCAGCCCAGATCAACACCTTTACCCAAACCTTCTCCCTTCCGCTGCCACCATAGATTTCACCCGTACCCTTTTTCAGGTCCTTCACTGTCCACACCAGGATTAATTAAATGATATTTTATTTAACAAGAAGATTGTTCAGGTTCAAAGCATATTGGTTTCCTTCAGTTACAAGCGTATGGTTACAAGCACAGAGCGTAATGGTTTCTTTGGTTCATTCACTTCAACGTTTCACAATATCACTTTCAGTAGTCCTCCTGCCTACTCTACCCACTCTAACTACACTATCCTCTTCCCATCTCCCAAAACACGCAGACCCTTCTTAACTCTAACTCAAAGCTTTCTCTCCCTCCACCCTTTACTTCAGAAGCAGTCCTCTTTTATTCAGCTCAGTCTTTTGACTCCTCCCCCTCTCACACACAGCCAATCCAGGCACTCCCCACCAACATCCCATCAACACTCACCTTCATCCAGCACTCATTAACCCTTTCATGACTCATACTTACCAACCTGCAACAACATACACACGGTAAGTGCTACCTTTTAAACTCTACAGTTCTTAATACTTTATACTTTACAACTAAACTCTAAACAGTAAAACATCACGGTTGCATCCACCATTTTTTTAAAAAAGAAAAGGAGCTGGAGCACACCTGCGAAAAAACTCCAACCCCGCTCCTCTCCCCATCCTCGTTGGGCACGGAGTAGGGATGTGCTCCCCTTCTAATTGGACCAGCAAATTAGAAGCGGAGCGAGGGGCTTCGCCTCCCCTTAAGGTGGAGGCGAAGAGGATTGGGGGGCCGGCGGAGCATGGCGAAGAGGATCGAGGTGAAGGCGGATCCTTCGCCTCGATCCGGAGCTCTGCCGGAAAGGTAAGTGGGGTTTACCGGGCCCTGCCACTGTTGCTGTCACCCATGCGGCGACAGCGGCAGGGCCCAGTAACCCCCCCTCCTCTCCCTTACCTGCCTCCATCCGCAGTCCGTCGGCTTCTTCAATTGAGCCCGCGGTTCAACCAGGAAGTCTGGGCCGCGGCCCAGACTTCCTGGTTGAACCGCAGGCTCAATTGAAGAAGCCGACGGACCACGGACGGAGGCAGGTAAGGCTCCCCTCCCCCTTGGTCCCTTACTGGGCTCTGCCGCCATCGCCGCATGGGTGGTGACGGCGGCAGGGCCCGGTAACCCCCCCGCCCTCCTCTCCCTTACCTGCCTCCGTCCGCGGTCCGTCGGCTTCATCAATTGAGCCCACGGTTCAACCAGGAAGTCTGGGCCGCGGCCCAGACTTCCTGGTTGAACCGCGGGCTCAATTGATGAAGCGGACAGACCGCAGATGGAGGCAGGTAAGGCCCCCCTCCCCCTTGGTCCCTTACCAGGCAGCGATGGCGGCAGGGCCCAGTAACCCCCCCGCCCTCCTCTCCCGGCCTTACCTGGCACCACTCCCCTCCACTGCGGAGCTCCGATTCGGAGCCGGAGCTCCGCGGCGAAGAGGAGCGGAGTATGGGCGGAGCAGCTCGGAGCGGAGCGGGCCGATCCGAAATTTACGGATCGGCCCGCAGGGCGGAGCGGGGGGTCCGTGCACACCCTTAGCACGGAGCACTTGAAGAGCTCCATCTCCTGTGCCTGGTTTCTGGGTCCTCGCATTTACTTGCGAAGAGCCGGGATGAAACCACAGGAAAAACCGAGTTAAAAGCCATCCTAATTATCCCGGGGAAATGGAAGGATCATCCCTTTCTGCCCCCGGGATCCCCTGTGCGTCATGTGGATGTACAGGGATGATCCCGGGGCGATCCCCGGGATAAGAACTCGTATAGACATGCCCTTCATGTCTGAGATAATTACTATTAAGGATAATGTACATAGTGCCATCAGCATGCATAGTGCTTGGCAGACTACAAGAGGCCAGGCCCCTGCCCCAAGGAGCTTACATTCTAAAACCTGACACATGGGGAAATGAAAGGATGGGGAAAGGAGTGGAGGCCAGGATGAACAGGAAAACAACCTGCAATCTTTTTAGTTGTGCAGGCTTGGTCCTGGGATTAGTTACAGGCTGAGATGCAGCAGGGCACAGGAACTACGGGGTCTTGTCCAAGGGCTATAGGGAAAATAAGGCTGCAATGCTGTGCCTGTTTAGGTAGGAAAAAAAGCCCTACAATTCTCAGCATTCCCCAGGGAGAGAAGTGACAAGTGAGTGGATGTATATATAAGTGGGTGGGTGTGATGGGGCAGGAGGGATTCCAGGCCCTGATAGATCATCCCTCCCAATGGAATGTAGCACCTCGTTCTGTTCCCTGTCTTAAAGTGAAGGATTTTAGAGATTAGAATGTATACAGGACAAGCACAGTGTGAGTGAGCAAGTGAGTGGCATAGATGTATGTGTGGGTGGGTGGGTGGGTGAGAGAGAGAAATGTAAGTGAATGTGCTTGTGTGCACGCACGTAGGTTCATGCATCCACATGGGCAGCCTCGTGCCACTCCAGCAGACCTCCCCCTCCCCCAGGTTTAAAGGATGGATTTGAAGGAATGCAGTGTAAGTTCATAGAATATCTCCACGATTAGAGAGTGATCATCTGATATTACAGACAAGGTGCATGCTTTGCCTGTGAGCTTCCCCCAACCATCTGGCTGGTCGTTGTGCAAAGCAGATGCTGGATGATTTGATCCAGCAGGCTCTTAGAAGAAGGAAAAACGCTTTTCGGTTGTTCCTCATGAGTCCTTCTTACAATTGTTTCTGGAGTGGGAACAGCTAGCACACTTCTCCAGGAGCTTATAAATCAGGGACAACCTCTCAGTGCTCCATCGTTTGTTGGAATGCGAGTCAAGTACAAGGTATTGACTATTCTCAGTTAAAATTGCAGTTATCATCTTCTCAAAGGTGCAGACCCTAACTGCTGCTGCTATGGTTTGAGAGGTCATGAAGGAGTTGTTACATTGGCTTCATTAAATCTACTCCATAGAGTGTCATCCGCATTCAACAAGCCTATTTTCCTACGTTCAAACCTTTCCACAACAGCCCTATAAGTGTCATGTGTAGTTCTTCAACAAGGTCACCCTTTGTGATTGCCTAAAGCATAAAGTCTAAAGACTTCTGATCATCATTCAGTTTTCAGTGTTTTTTTGGAGTATGTAATCATTAAGCCTGTTACCATGAGATTTTCCTCAATAAAAAGAAGTCTCACTGATGTGAGCGTCTCGTGTCAGTTTGCCAGCACATGTGAATGCCAGAGGGAATGGGCACGCACACAACAATAAGGTAGACCAGTATTATTATCTTCATATTAAAGAAGGGTGGTGGTCAAGGCTTCCCTAAGTTCTCTTAACGCATTGGTGGGAGGGTCATGATTTGAACCAGGGGCTTCATAATTTCTAGCTCAGCCTTGTAGGCAAGCAGCTGCTTCAGCTGTCCTGGTGACTTCCTCAATCTCACCAAATGGAAGAATTAGCTCCCCCTAGGTGTCCATCTGCCAGCTACATTGACGTCAAATCCCTAGGTGATGTGCCCATGTGCTCTTTTTAGGTTATTATTATTTATTTATTTATTTATTTATTTATTTATTTATTTATTTATATAGCACCATCAATGTACATGGTGCTGTACAGAGTAAAACAGTAAATAGCAAGACCCTGCCACATAGGCTTACATTCTAATAAAACCATAATAAAACAATAAGGAGGGGAAGAGAAAGCAAACAGGCACAGGGTAGGGTAAACAGGCACTGGGTAGGGTAAAACTAACAGTATAAAGTCAGAACAAAATCAAGCTTTAGGAAAAAGAAAAGTTTTTAGTTGAGCTTTAAAAGCTGCGGTTGAACTTGTAGTTCTCAAATGTTCTGGAAGAGCGTTCCAGGCATAAGGGGCAGCAGAAGAAAATGGACGAAGCCGAGCAAGGGAAGTAGAGACCATTGGGCAGGCAAGAAACATGGCATCAGAGGAGCGAAGAGCACGAGCGGGGCAATAGTGTGAGATGAGAGAGGAGAGATAGGTATTATACTGGACAAAGACAGAACCTGGGATTTGGAGATGCACTATTTATTTATTTATTACATTTTTATACTGCCCAATAGTCGAAGCTCTCTGGCCGGTTCACTAAGGATATGTTGAACACTGCCAGTACCTCTTTGCTATCAAATTTATACCTGAGAGGAGAAAAATGGCAAACAAGCAGGAGGAGATGCCATCACCTTGAATTTTAATTAGGGGTGAGCAAGAGGCGGCTGTTTTGTTCCAAAGCACCTCTCACAAATATGCTGGTTTCTTTTGGCCTGTTCATCGTGTCTCCGTGAAACATTTTCAAGGGCATGAAGGTTTAGAGCCAAGTTTGTCCCTGATGATTTGATGATGGCTTGTTGTTTGGCTGGGAAGCCAACCTTCTTCTTTATGAATAAACATGAATGAATAATATATATTTAACACATCACCTATTGCACTAACTGGAAAGATAGCCTCAGAAAACAGTCAAGACAATTTTGGCTAGTTTGACCATGGGAGTCACTTTGCAAGTAGAGAAGGAAGCACAGAATAAAGACACAGACACCAGAGCTCAGGATAAACTAGGGCCTCTTTATTTAAACAATAACGGAGATTCAACCCCTCCATGAATCTGCATGCGAAAGTGCGGGAATCTATGTGTCCTTATCTCAGGCAACTTGTCTAGCTTTATGGGCGAGCCACTCTTCAAATCCAGGAGTTGGGTAAACCTGCCTCCTTTCTTACATGACACTTTATAAGTGTGGGGAGACTGCCCCATGTCACTCCCGCCCAGTGGCACAAAGTCTCTGAGTAGATGAGGCAGGAAGGTCTCCAAAGGCATATCATATCTTGACATGGGAGCAGGTCCTCCGGATATGCCAATCACCAAATGGTGCCAGAGTGCTCACCGTTCCTATTCTAATATAGCAAATCGACCTATTTATCCACCCTCCTCAATATAACTTCCAGTATGGAGCAGGCAAAAACCTATCCACCATTTAGTGGGAGAAAAAAACCCTACTCAGCCCTCCCTTCAAAGGAAGCAAGTGGCTAAATCCCATACTAGATGAAAGGATGGATGGTGGGAGCCGGAAAGCGAAAGAGGCCGACGCTTGGCAAGGCTGGCCTTTCTAGGCTCTGCCACACCCTTGCCTCTCATGGGACATGTGTGCAGGACACACAAAGTGCCTTAATCTTCTCCTCCCCATACAATGGCCATTTTCCCACCCAAGCTGTCCTGGCTGGGCTGGTACTGGGTATATAAACACAGTATAACACTGGGCCTGATAATGTGGGTACACAAACACTACATGGGTTTGAAAGCAGACATCTGTGAGGTTACACTGTTATTTGAGGTCCCTCTCTTGTTGATGGTCAGAAGATCTTGCCATGATGGAACATAGCATTAGATGCAAATGATGAAAAGTTAGTAATAGTTACCCATTTTTTGTATAAGTGTCTCCTATATATTTTATGCCCAAATTGGTTCACAACAGAATAATGAGCCCACCTCACACGAAAGAGATATCAAACAGTATAAAGCAGCCATGTCTTCACAAATTATCTATTCTACGATTAAGATAAACTTCTCCAGTCCTATGAGTTTGAACAGAACAGCAAAATATCCACTATGGTAGAAGCTAGAAAGCACTAGCCACATAGTAAGACTTTCAGAGAAAAAGGACACATTCAAATATGGCAGGGATGGATGGGATGACCAAGTAGGCTGGGGTAGAAATGAGCAAACTACTATGTGCAGTATGGACAAGAAAAAGAAAATAACCTGAGTCCTTCATGGTGAAAAACTCATCCTGAGCGGGAAATGGTTTCCTCTAGGAGCTAGTAAAGGGTATTATTATTATTATTATTATTATTATTATTATTATTATTATTATTATTATTTCTTTACTGCTCCATAGCCAAAGTTCTCTGGGTGGTTTACAAAAGATTAGATCATTAAAATGATATGAAAAATTTGAAAACATAAAACGTACAACAGAGAGTATACACAAAGACTTCATACATCTAACAACAACTACGTATAAGCATCCAGCCAAACCTAAAAAAAGAAAAGAAAAGAAAGAAAGATCCGGGATCGATTAAAGCTCATCACTTGTCACTCATCGTTTTGTAATTTAGGAGTCCAATTGGTTTTTTTAAAGAAATATGATCAAATCTTTCCAATTAAATTATGGAAGACCCTGAAAACGAATAGTAGCAGATATTAAAAGATGGAACAAAATGAAATCTCTATTGAGCAGAATATTGGTTTTAAAGATAAGAACATAAGAAGAGCCATGCTGGATCAGACCAAGGGTCCATCTAGTCCAGCACTCTGTTCACACAGTGGCCAACCAGCCATCGGCCAGGGAACAACAAGGCAGGACATGGTGCAACAGCACCATGTCGCCCATGTTCCCCAGCAACAGGTGCACATAGACTTACTGCCTCGAATACTGGAGATAGCACACAACCATCAGGGCTAGTAGCCATTGATAGCCTTCACCTCCAGGAATTTATCCTTTTAAAGCCATCCAAATTGGTGGCCATCACTACATCCTGCGGTAATGAGTTCCATAATTTAACTATGTGCTGTGTGAAGAAGTACTTCCTTTTATTTGTCCTGGATCAGCTTCATGGGATGTATTTTGAGAGAGGGAGAAAAATGTCTCCCTAGCCACATTCTCCATACCATGCATAATTTTGTGCCAAATTTCACATACTTGTTCTATGTATTACCCATTGATGTTGCACCATTTTTTAAAAATGGAGCTCATTTCATTCTGTTGCGGATTTCCTCAACGTACCCAGCTGCCAGGTCACTTTCAAAATCTTTTCCCTATGCGATGATGTAGTGCAGAGGTTTTGAAGCTCATGCCAAATTCAGCCCACTTAGGGGTCCCATTGAAAACTGAACAAATGATGGGCATTTTTTCAAGAACTCATTTTTCTTTCTTCGTCCTTTCTTGAAACCGTACGAGGTGAGCTCGTTTCAGCATTGTTACTTCAATAATGAATATATTCTTGTTTTTTTAAAAAGGTTGTTTCTCACCGTATGTCTTTGGGGAGGCAGGCCAAGTTAAATAAAACAACACAGCACCATCAGATGGAGTGATCTGACCCGGATATAGCACAGAAAACTCGGAGAAATTATGCATGCGCTTTGTCAAGGAGTGGTACTTTTTACCTCAAACTCTTTCAATTTTGGAACCTTAACTTGAAATCCCTGAAGTTTGTCAATCAAGCTCAAGTACATCAACGTTTCCTTCACATCCCAAAAGAGCTGTCAGTTGGTTTTCTGGAAGAAAGAGAAGAATGACATTTCATCGAAATCGACAGCTCAGCGGGGAAGTTCATCTGCACACACTCTCACTCCAGTTTGAGGCCTTTCAGATGTGTTGGACTCAGTGAAAGTTGGCCGCTCTGATTCCAGTGAGGCTGTGAATCCATTCTGGGTTTCAGTCAGAACCAGCCAGAATTCTAAAGGAGCTGCCCAGGCCTTTTGGGTCTGATGGAGCTGTCCGAAGTGCTGAACCCTTCCCCCAAAATAGGTTCAGCACCTTTAGAGTTCTGGTTGGTTCTGTATGAAAACCTGAAGGGATTCACAGTCCCACTGAAATCAGAGACACCAGTCTACATTAGATGGATTCCAACTCCAGTCACCCCCATGTTTATGCTTGCTGGGAATGGAAATCCAATCCAGTAAGCCTTGCTGGGGAACATGGGTGGGAGGGTGCTGGTCCCTGGCTGACGGCTGGTGGACCACAGTGTGAACAGAGTGCTGGACTAGATGGACCCTTGGTCTGATCCAGCATCAGGGCACTTCTTAGGTTCTTATGTTCTTAATCTGAATAGCACTAGGTTAGAACCACTCCTAAGAGATCCTCTAGCTCAGTCCAATGGGGTAGCTCATACACAGTCAATTGATTGTAGAGATGTTGTAAGCATCCAGTTGGGTCTGGGAACCTGGCGAGCAGCCCCTAATCTTGCCTCTGATCTTGCAGAAATTGCTATTTATGGCAGCCGTTGTGCGCAAGATCAGACCTGTGCACTTTCGGGATCCCAGCATTTCTGGGCTGCTGGGAGAAGTGGGTGGCTCACAGGAGAAGTGGGCGGCTGTGGGGCATTCACAGATTGTGCAGCAAGCCATCCAGGGGCTCACGTGGCCCAGGCGAGCAGCAGTGGCAAGGCCATGAGCACCCACCACTCCAAGACCCTGATGAGTCCATTCATCCTTCCTTGATTGTTCTCCGCTGTGGCACCCCGGTTGTGGAATGAGCTCCCCAGAGAGGTCCGCCTGGCACCTACACTGTACTCTTTTCGTCGCCAACTGAAGACTTTTTTATTCTCTCAGTATTTTAACACTTAATTTTAACTTAAATTTAAATTTTACTGTTCTAACTCTGTATTTTAATCTTATATCAATTTTGCTGCTTGGTTTTTATTCTGGTTGTGCTTTTTATACTGTATTTTGTATTTGTATTTGTTTTAACCTGTTGGTTGTTTTATTACGGTTTTCATTTTTGTGAACCGCCCAGAGAGCTTCGGTTATTGGGCGGTATAAAAATGTAATAAATAAATAAAATGAAATAAAATAAAATACTCTAGGTCACTCTGGGCGTAAGGGATGTTCATACAACTCCACTCATATGTTTAAGGCCGGGGTGGTGTGAACCTCCAGCCCACTGAGGCTCTCAAGATCACCCACAAATGGTTCAGCACCCTCCACAGGACCTGCCCTCTTCTGTCCCCAAGCCCCACCCCATGGCCTGGAAGCTGCTGGTGTCTCAGGGAGGAGACAGGGAGCAGAACCCCTTCTTATCTGTTCTTTGCCCAATTATGACACGAGAAGCACACAAAGGGAAAGGACTCAGCAATTTAGGATTGCTGGCTTTGTAGGCCCCTTCCAACTCTGCTATTCTATGATTCTATGATTCTATGATTCTATAAGAGCCAGTGAGAATTACTTAAGAGAATTAAAAAAACAAAAAACAAAAAACAAACCAACAACCCTATTCACCTGTCCCTGAAAAGTCTAAATGTAGCCACAAGTCAAGCATCTCTCTGGAAGGGAGTCCACAAGTGGAATGCCTCCATTGAAAAGTCCCTCTCCTTAGTAGGCACCTGCCTTACCTCGTTTGGCTGGGGTACATGGAGCGGAAGTGTCCTCCCGTTTATACTTGTCTGCACCCTAAGATGATGATCTTACAATCCAGGCAGGCAGATATAGATGGGAGGAGATGATCCTTCTGTTCTATAAGAACATAAGAATCATAGAATCATAGAATAGCAGAGTTGGAAGGGGTCTACAAGGCCATCGAGTCCACGCCCTGCTCAATGCAGGAATCCACCCTAAAGCATCCCTGACAGATGGTTGTCCAGCTGCCTCTTGAAGGCCTCTAGTGTGGGAGAGGCCACAACCTCACCAGGCAACTGATTCCATTGTCGTACTGCTCTAACAGTCGGGAAGTTTTTCCTGATGTTCAGCTGGAATCTGGCTTCCTTTAACTTGAGCCCATTATTCCGTGTCCTGCACTCTGGGAGGATCAGGAAGAGATCCTGGCCCTCCTCTGTGTGACAACTTTTTAAGTATTTGAAGAGTGCTATCATGTCTCCCCTCAAGAGCAGTGCTGGATCAGAGCAAGGGTCCATTTAGCCCAGTATTCTGTTCACACAGTGGTCAATGGGAAACCCACTTGCAGGACATGTCTTCAATGAGATTGGCCACAATCTCATCATTTCTTCAACTTGCTGGCAGCTTTAACCTCTACAACCAAGAATGATGCTCAGAGACCTCACTGCATGTTGCTCTGACCCTCACATTTTTCCTGTCTTCCTGCATCATCTCTGACTCCTTACCAAATACTTTCCCATCTGCTCCTGTGCCTCCATCAGCTATGCCCCTTTGGGGCTGTCCTCCTGGAATCACCCCCAATTTAGATCATGGGCTACAGGTGGATCTGTCACGTTTGGCAATTGTCCTGGCCATGACAAGAAACATTGCATTGGATCCACATTCTCAGTGAGGAATTTAGTCCTGGGAAGCCTTATGCTTCATCAAGGGATCGTATCTGTAGAAGAGTGAAGGTCCAATCTTGCTGCAGGATGTGAAGTTTGTGAAATGTTTGTCCAAGTTTTAATCATGGTGGATAGTATTTCTGTGACTTAAGGTGAAGGTGTGGAAGACAGAGCCATCTAGTGGATTTTGTATACAAATGCAGTTATAACTTAAGCCAATAACTTAATACAATATTCAAAGGCTAATGGCTACTATTCCTGATGGTTGTGTGCTATTTCCAGTATTCGAAGTAAGCCTGTGTGCACCAGTTGCTGGGGAACATGGGTAGGAGGGTGCTGTTGCACTTGTGTCCTTTCTGTGGTTCCTTGACCGATGGTTGGTTGGCCACTGTATGAACAGAGTGGTGGACTAGATGGACCTTTGGTCTGATCCAGCATGGCTCTGCTCATGTTCCTATGTTCTATTGATCTTGCAAAAAAACCCCCCCCACACACACACACCACCTTGCTAATTTAAGATCAGAGTTAAGGTGACCTCATGTTGAGATATCTCATACATGGAAACACAATCACTTGAATTTTCTGTTCTAGGTCACTCTGGGCATAAGGGATGTTCAGACAACTCCATTCATATGTTTAAAGTAGGAATGGTGTGAACATCCAGGCCACTGAGGTTCTAAAGTACACCCACAAATAGTTCAACACCCTCCGCAGGTCTTGCCCACTCCCATCCCCAAACCCCACCCCCTGGCCTGGAAGGTAGTGGTGTTTCAGGGAGGAGGCAGGGAGCAGAACCCCTTCTTATCTGATCAGTTTTCACAAGTGTGGATTTGCGTAAATCCAGAAATTAAAAAAAAGAATCCAATTCAATCGATGAGCAGACAATGGCCAGTTCTACACTAAGCAGGATATTGCACTATGGAAGCAGTATGGAAGCAGTATATAAGAGGCAGGAGCCACACTACAGCTTGATAGTGATATTGAAGTGCACTGGCAACTGTTGGGGCCCATTGACACATACCATATACCGCTTTCATGCTGCTTTCATACTGCTATACCCTGCTTAGTGTAGATCTGGCCAATAGAATGAAAGGCCCCTGACAATCCATAAAATGGAGACAGAGCAGATATTACACAACCCGTACATTCCTAATACACAGGTGTTGAACCTCAGGCCCATGGGTTAAATCGAGCCTCATCACTTTCCTAATTTTGCCCTCTGGGGTTCCCCAGGTGGCCAGACCCCCTTCCCTGACCCGTGATAAGTTGGTGTTTCCCTGGGTTTTGCATGCTTTCCCTCCTCCCTGTTCTAAAAGGTTGAAATGTTTCTAATATATCCTTTTGTCTGAGATTAGTAGAGCACCTACTATTGCAGAGTCCATGAACATTGCATAAAACAGGGTGAGGTTTTCATGAGTGCAATATACGAGGAGAACCCCCCCCCTTTCTCCTCACTTCTACTATTGATGGGCAAACCTCGGTGGAAACAGCATTTCATTTTTCAAGAAGGGATACAAGGAAACACCCAATCGCTGGTTTCCCCCATCCCCTGCCTGCTTTCCAAGCAAAGGTAAGGAGAGCAGAGAAAGTGACAGCCAGTAGCTGAAGGGGAGTCCTTCTGGGGGACACGGAAGGCCTCCATCTTGCCAACTGTGATGTTATTGTAGAAATGATACTTCTGAGGAGTGCTGGGCTGACATATTTAGCCCAGGAATTTTTTTAGTACTTTTGGGGAGGATGGAAGAGAAAGAGAAATATCCTCCCTGTAGATTAGGGTTAATCAGTGTGTGTGTGTGTGTGTGTGTGTGTGTGTGTGTGTGTGTGTGTGAAACTAAAGAACATTCACAAATGGGGTGGATTATTGCCTTTAAAGACAAAGATGTGTGTGTGTGTGTGTGTTCACAGTTTTAAATGCTTTGGAAAGACTTCACACAAGCCCGTGGCATTGACTTTATAATTTGGACAGCATGTCCCATGGGAGGGGAATAATTCAATGTCATGATGTACCACCATTCCCAGGGGCAAAAAGAAAAGGAAAAGAAAGAAAGGAAAAAGAATGCCCCTGAGAACAATGTTATGTCATAAGCGCTATTCCCATGGGGAATCCTTCCCAGGGATGCTGCCACTGCCAGGTGTGGAGATGGTATAGTAGTAGTCTACTATACTATAGTGTATAGTAGAGCCGGTGGAGCAATGCCTATTATGAGTCGAAGTGAGCGTTCTACTTCTCTCTTAGTGGTGGAGCGATGCCTATTATGAGTTGAAGTGAGCGTTTACTTCTTAGAGCTCTCGTGGTGAAGCAATGGCTGTCTTGAGCTGAACTGGCAGCTGCTTCCCTCTACCCCGGGCACGTCCCCCTATTGCTGGTAAAAGACAGATATAGCCTTTTTAAAAAAGTTCTTCTTGCTGTTTATTCAGCAACACTGCTGCTTTTAATTCCACCCCTCCTTCGTTTATTTATTTGTTTATTTATTCCATTTTATATGCATTACTGGCTTATCCTTGGCTCACTTCCTTATGCCCCCAGAAATGCCAGCTGCATGCCTGCCTGCCTTCCCTCCCTCCTCCCCTGCCCACCTCGCAGGGATGTTGTGTGTGTGTGGCTTTGACTCAGGGGAGAAGTCCTTCCTGAGCTCACTTGGAGTTTTGGAAGTTCCAAATTTTGCAGGTTTAAGCCCCGCCAAAAAACAGGGGATGATGGGACTGCCTTGAGTCTCGGCGTGCGTATGTATCCCTGGATAAGCTGTCATGGTGGTGAGTTTGAGGGGTTTTTTTAACGTGCAAAATTGACGGAGCTATGGAAAGGGGTGTTGGTTTTCATAAATTCCCCAAAAATCAGGGGATGATGGGACTGCCTTGAGTCTCGGTGTGCGTATGTATCCCTGGATAAGCTTTCATGGTGGTGAGTTTGAGGTTTCTAACATGCAAATTGACGGAGCTACGGAAAGGGGTGTGAATGGGGTGCCTGATTTTCAAAAATTCCCCAAAAATCAGGGGATGATGGGATTGCCTTGAAACTTGGCGTCCATGGGGACACATGGATAAGCTGTCATGGTGCTGAGTTTGAGGTTTCTAACGTGCAAATTGACGGAGCTATCAAAAGGGGTGTGAATGGGGTGCCCGATTTTCAAAAAATCCCCAAAAATCAGGGGATGATGGGGTTGCCTTGAAACTTGGCGTGCGTGTGTATACCCCCATGAGGTGTCATGGTGCCAAATGTGAGGTTTCTAACTTGAACAGAAAAAAGTTGTATAATTTTTTAGCTTTCAATGCAAGCCTATGGGGGGGGGGGAAAATGGAGCTCCGATCCGGATCCGGAGCTCCGAGCGGAGCGGAGCGGAAGTGGGTGGAGCGGGGGCGGGGTGAAGCGGCCCGCTCCGAAAATTGCAGATGTGCAAGTGAAGCGGAGCGGGGGGTCCATGCACACCCCTAGTCTTCACAACATCTTGCAAGTCACTCAGGATGTCCAGCTAAGAACGTTCAGTGTAATTATTGCAAAAAAATGGGACGTTTTGCTAAAGTATGTCGTCGTAGTAACCAGCAAGTACATGTAGTTACAATACCCGATGTTACTATTTTGAGTGTGGACAGGACTCGTCCCACACATACAGTAGAAAAAATAATGTGTACTTTTAATATTTCTGTTACAGGAGTATCAAAGGATGTTGAATTAATGTTGGATACTGGCTCAGCAGTCTCTATATTACCTGAATCATTGTATCACCATTACTTCAGGGATATACCACTCATGAAACCAAAAATGCAGTTAGTGTGTTATCTGAAGAACCAAATTCCTGTATGTGGATGTCTACCTGTAAAAGTAACTTTTGGGCAATGTTGTGCATCTGCAGAGATTTACATTGTTCCTGATGGTACTTCTATCCTTGGGAGGGATGTATTTGCTGCATTGAATCTTGGAATAGTTGATGGGCATGTTCTTCCTCCCCAGTTAAGTACTTTTGTAGAGCAAACATCAGTTTCAGCTGTGTTGAAAGATCAAAGTGAAGGAAAACTTGGTTGTGCACATGGGCTTGTCCATAAAGTTAAAATGAAACCAAATATGATACCTGTACGCCAGAAGTTACGGTGTTTACCATTTGCAGTTACAGATGCTGTTTCTGAAGAGATTAAGAAATTGGTGCAACAAGATGTTATTGAAGAGGTGGATTCATCTGAATGGGTTTCACCTATAGTAGTGGCAAAGAAGTTTGTGTAGATCTGAGGGAGCCAAATAAAGCTATTGTGATTGATAGCCATCCTCTTCCACATATAGAAGAAGTTTTTGCAGAAATTCGGGGAGCAAGGATGTTTTCGACTCTTGATTTGCAGAGTGCATACCATCAAGTTGTGCTGCATGAAGATAGCAGAGATCTTACAGCATTTATTACACATGATGGATTATTCCGTTTTAAACGTGTCCCCTACGGACTTGCATCAGCACCTAGTGCTTTCCAAAAGATGATGTCAATATTCCTTAAGAAGCAAAAGGGGGTCCAATGTTATCTCGACGATATTATTGTGTTTGGAAATACTCCTGAGGAACATGAAAGTAATTTGCAATCTGTATTGAGCTGTATTAGTGAAGCAGGCTTGAAGCTTAATTCAGATAAATGTAAGTTTAGACAAACTGAGCTTTCTTTTCTTGGACATACAATTTCACCACAGGGATTGAAACCTGATCCTGATCATGTGTTGGCAATGCTAGAGGCACCTTCCCCAAGTGATGTACAAACCTTACATTCCTTTTTGGGGTCTTACTTCTTGGTACGCAAAATTTATTCCTAATTATGCATCTATTGTTGAGCCCCTTCGTGAACTGCTAAGAGGAACATCAAATTTTATTTGGACAAAGGCTGCACAGTCTAGTTTTGAGAATGTAAAAGTGTTGATTGTGAACAGTCCTGCACTTGCATTGTTTAATCCTGCATTACCAATAATTTTGACAACAGATGCTTCTGATTATGGACTGGATGCAGTACTTACACAGCTCCATGAGGATAAGACAGAAAAGACTGTTGCATTTGCATCAAGAACACTTACTGAAGCTGAGAGGAAATATTCAACTATTGGAAAAGAAGCGCTTGCTTGTGTTTGGGCTACAGAAAAGTGAGAACATATCTATGGGGCCATGTATTTAAACTGCGTACTGACCATAAGCCCTTGACAACATTGTTAACCACAAAGGGAGTAGGTCGAGTAGGAAATCGCATCGCAAGATGGTCAACAAAACTACTGTCTTTTACATATGAAATGGAATATAGACCAGGGACTAAAAATGTGACTGCTGATTGCTTGTCCCGTTTGCCTTTGTCATCATCTGAGAATTCATTGGAAAGTGATGAAGAAGTAGTTGCTATCATTACTAGTGCACTTAATGCAGTTACAAAAGAGCAATTCTTAGCTGCATGTTTGGCATGTCCAATCCAACAAAAGTTACGGGAATTTTTGACAGGTAGATGGCCTAGTAATAAGAAAAAGCTTGAACCTGTTTTGTTGCCTTATTTTAGAATACGTGATGAACTCTTTCCATGATGGGTATGTGTTATGGGGAGCACACCGTTTGCTTGTGCCAGAGGAATTGCAGTCTATATTTATAAGTTTGGCACATGATACCCATCAAGGGATTGTTAGAACTAAGCAAAGATTGAGAGATTTGTATTGGTGGCCAGGAATGGACTCTCAAACGGAAGCTGTTATAAAATCATGTGTTACTTGTCAATTACATGATAAGACAGCAATAACACGTGCATCACCATTACAGCCAGTTCCACTTCCAGATGCTGCATGGGAAAAGGTTGCAATTGATATTGTAGGACCTTTTGAGGCTTCTCCAATTGATTGTTGTTATGCTATCACTTTAATTGATTATTATAGTAAATGGCCAGAAGTAGTGTTTACATCTCAAGCTACCTCAGCTACAGTTATTAGTTTTCTCTCCACTGTTTTTAGTAGAGAAGGAAATCCAAAAGAACTGGTTTCAGATAATGGAGCACAGTTCACTTCAGTGGAATTTGAAACCTTCTTAGAAGAACGTAATATTATTCATTGGAGATCATCTGTGTATTACCCCCAAGCTAATGGGGAGATTGAAAGGTTCAACAGAAGCCTGAAAGAGAGTTTACAAACAGCTAAGTTAGAAGGGAAAGCATGGAAAACATTCACCACTGACTTTTTGCAAGTGTATAGAGCTACACAGCATGCAACAACACAGAGGTCGCCTGCAGAGTTATTGCATGGCAGAGAGATGCATACAAAATTGAATGTGGCTGGAGTGTTAAAATCTAGACCAGATAGACCTTTGGAATCCGAGATGAGAGAGAAAGTTAAAGAGAAACAAAGGAAATGTAAAGTATATACAGATGGACGTCGTGGTGCTAAGGAACAAACATTCCAGTGCAATTCCTTTGTTCGAGTTAGGAAACCTGGGATTTTACGAAAGGGAGAACAAAGATTCACATCTCCTCGTAAAATTATTGGGGGGGAAAGGACCTTATACATATAAATTTTCAGATGGACGTGTGTGGAATGCTTCTTATCTTGCTCCAGTAGACCATCGAGATGATGAAGATACCCATTTTGGGTTAGAGGATTTGCCTTTTTTTATTATTATTATTATTTATTTATATAGCACCATCAATGTACATGGTGCTGTACAGAGTAAAACAGTAAATAGCAAGACCCTGCCGCATAGGCTTACATTCTAATAAAATCATAGTAAAGCAATAAGGAGGGGAAGAGAATGCAAACAGGCACTGGGTAGGATAAACAGGCACAGGGTGACTAGGCCAGCAGCTGGATCTGACCAACCGGGAAGTGAACCAGGAAGATGGCCAGTCCGTGTCAGACACCCACCTGCTTGGACTAAGGACTATGTTATGTAATGTTGGGATGTGGGATTATGGAGGTTTCTTAAGAGGGGGAGAAATGTGGAGATGCTATAGTAGTGTATCTTTAAGAGAGCAGGGATTACACCCAGCTGAAGGCTGGGCAATCTATAAGGGGAAATTGGGGATAGCTTTGAGAAGGCTTAGTCAGGCATATGGCTATGCTGCTGGCCTTGCAAGGCATACTTTAAATAAAGGACTTCTATTTATACTTTTACCTTGCCATTTTTTGGATACAACACCAGGCTATTGAAAGCAGCAGGCCCTGTGTGACTGTGTGGGAAAAAGAAAGACCTACAGCCACCCCATTTTTAAAGGTAAGTCCATCACCACCTGGGGAATTCTTACAATTCACCCACTCCTTGAAAACCACCAAATATTCCCCACCCACATTTTCCCCAGGGGACAAATGGGCCTTTGAAACTGTGTGTGTGTGTGAGGGGGGAATTTCTCCAGTTTGAGTAGATAATTCTTTTCAGTAAGCTCATTAAATAAATAAATACTGGATGGGACATCCCACGAAGAGTCTAGTTGAGGCTGGGTCTGGAACAGAGTCAAAATCCATTGGAAGTATTGAGGAGAGTTGAATTTTTGAGCCATTTTGAATATTCACTCCCCAATGCTACTCAGTTTTTGGGCTCTCAGCTTCTTTCCTGAGCTTGTTTTAAGGGCCTACAGCCTTTCTTCCTGAGGCGCGCTAACTGCAAATTTATTTATTTATTTATTTATTTATTTATTTATTACACTTATATACTGCTCCCATAGCCAGGGCTCTCTGGGAGGTTTACAGAAATTCTAAAATTGAGGTAAAAACAGTATTTCCCTTCCTGCTCCTGCTCACGGGAGAAAGACAAGGGCCTCCGTCCCCTCTTTGGTATTGTAGTTAAGAAGGCCAAAGACTGGGCCAGTGTGGTGGGGCAGCTCCACTATTGGGCAAAGTGAGGCAGCCACCTCAGGCAGCAGATGCTGGGAGGGGGTGCAGGTCATTGGCAAGCTGTTAAGCTAGACTGTTGCCCTCAGGTGTGGAGAAGGACTCTGTCTTGTCCCCAGCATGCAAGCAAACTTCTGTAAATGGAATGAGGGGAGGAGCGCCATCTTGTCTTTTGCCTCTGGCAGCATCATTCCTCGGGGCAGCCCTGAGGGGAGAAAGCTGCAGGGTGGTGGTGGTGGGCGGGTTTGGATGTAGGATCTAATAAACTGCCCAGAGAGCTTAGTCTATGGGGCAATATATAAATGAAATAAATAAATAATATAGTATAATATAATAATACTTAGTCTTACCATTGACAACTTGACTGATGGGTTTTCCACCCTTTTTTTCTTCACAGATCTCTTCTCGATCCTCCCAGAGTGCAGGACAGGGAATAACGGGCTCAAGTTACAGGAAGCCAGATTCCCGCTGGATGTCAGGAAAAATGTCCTGACTGTAAGAGCGGCACATCAATGGAACTAATGACCTAGGGAGGTTGTGGGCTCTCCTGCGCTAGGGATTTATTAGGGACGTTGGTTGATACTTTGAATGTTTTTAATTTTTGTGAACTACCCAGAGAGCTCTGGCTATTGGGCAGTAGAAATGTAATAAATAAATAAATAAATAATACCAGTGAGTTATCACCGGCTTGGGCCCCCAAATGCTGGTTTACAGAGCCCCGCACATGCCCAACTTGGTGCATGCTAAGTCGGGAAGTGTAGGAATCCGCACTTATACGTGAGCCCCCATTTTGTGAACCCCCCTGCTTTTCACATTAACTGACATTTTGCACAATATGGTGGCCAAAAATGTCGTTTATGCAAAATTGCAGGTGTAAATGTTATAACCATTTACACCTGCAGTTTTGCAGAAGTGCATTTCTGCCACGCCCCGGCACAGCCAGGGCATGGGGAAGCCTTTGCGAGTGGGGGCGAGAGAGGAGACATGCCCCCCAGCTATTGGCAGAGCACTGCAATGTGCCACCAGGCTGGGAGGGGTCTATTTGTATATAAAAGCTAGCTTACCCCTCTCAGCCTCCTCTTTGTTGTGCGGCTCCCTCCCTCCCTCCCTCCCTGTATGCAGCATGAGCTTGCCGCTTGCCATTAGGGGGCGAGTAGAATTTTTTTTACTCATGTTCTGAATTGCTCACGAGTTTTTTCACCTACTCCACACTGTAAGACAGCTAGGGAGTATTAATAGTTGATTGTTGATTTTCAATTTGGTCACATTTGTTTATAGGCGGCTAGGTAAGGGCATTCCAGAGAGGAATTGAGGATTGGTGAGCATTCAGACACCGTTATGGTGATTGGTAAGTTCTGAGGCTCTCAGCTGTGAGCCCCATGGCCTAGCTGGGAGATAAGGCTGACCTTTGAGGCCAACTTTTGAAGCTCATGCCAAATACAGCCATGTGGCCTGTGTCGGGGGTGACACCAGAAGTTCTCCCTACCCACAAGGGGTAGGCCTGTGGGGAGGGAGAATGTGGCAGCACCAACCCATGGGCCATGAATGGCTCACCCAACTTAGATGGGCCTGTTTCAAGCTTTACTGGATACCTATCACCCCTTTGCAGATCTTAAACAAATGTGGCCCTGTTTAAATACAAACTGTACATGTCTCGTCTCTTATTTATTGACCTACATTCCGCAAAAGGCTCTGTTCATGGTCTCCAATGGCAATTGATGTAAAAAGCTTACCTGCAATTTTTCACAACACAGTGGCTCATGGATCAACAGGATGCCACAAGCGGTCACCCCACACATGGGGTGAGCAATGGGTGAGCAATGGATGAGGCAGGCGTGTTCGTCCATCCCATTTTTTAATGTACATTTTTCAAACGTATGCATGCTGTGGAAGACATTTATTCTTTTAGTCCACAAATCACCCTGCAAGCTCAGAAATGCACCGACTTCGACTGAACATTGTATCCAAGTCTGCATTCAGTCTGAGAGGTGAGAACTGGGTGAACTGTAATAAAAAATGAATTGAAATGAATTTTTCATACATCCCTAGAAGTCGAGTTTTGTAACCTTGGCTAAAATTCTGTACAGAAGAGAGCTCTGCCATCCAATAGAAAATGGATGTTGTTGCACCCGTGTCCTGGTTGTGAGTTTCCCATTGAGCACTGGTTGGCCACTGTCTGAACAGAACTCTGGACTTGCATGGCTCTTCTTATGTTCTTAAAATAAAATGCACCCATTTTCATTGTTAGTATCCGAAATGTGCAAAGCAAGTGACAGATTTCTCACTGTCCAGGCCAAGCATAATTTTATTGTCCTGTTCTATTAGTTCACTGCTCCGTAATTCTTGAATGGGGAGCAGGATATAAATATTGAATAAATGAATAAATTAAATAAATATCGGGGAACTGCAGCCAAATCTCACACTCGTTGCATTCCCACAGTTTATGAATACAGCCTTACGTTCCTTGGTGTCTGATCACTGCAAACACTGGTGTATATGCCCCAGACATTCACTCGACAAATTGTGAATCACTTCCAAGTGAAAGAGGCATCGTGCCTCCACGATGGAACCCTCTAGGTAACTATCAGAGGATGCTAAAACCCAATCTAGTTGACTTTAAGAAATAAAAAGGTTTGGGTTTCAGCCATATGTGACAGCACGTCATAGCGACTCAAGCATGTATGGATTTGATCAGTTTAATAAGAAGTAGTGGATAAGCATTCATTTCACACATTTCTCTGCATTGCCACTCATGCCCACCAGGTGGAAGCACTGCTTCCTTTCGGTTCCTGTAATCTATTTTGGCCAGAATCCATTATACATCTCAAGTTCGGTGAATGCCATTCATACATCCTCTACCACATCTGGATACTATTGCCTTTCCCTACAGCACACGAATCAGTGAGCCTAATGTTATTTACACAGTCAAATGGCTGAAATGCAAGCATAATATATGGGTGACACATGCCTCCTTGCTTAGAAGTGGGATTTCCTTAAGCTGATGCTTTGATGTTGTATAATTTTTAGATTTCAGCATTATTTTAATTGTGCTGCTTGGTAGGAGGCATTTTGATACTGGCTGTGGTTTTCTGCATCGACTGTAAGCATATCCTTACATGGGAGAAATGACTAATACATGTGTATAATAAGTATAAATGAATTGATGAACTCAGTGAACTGTTCATCTTTAAAAAGAGTTGAAGGACTTTCATCTTAGAAGAGTTGTTGATAATGATTATGAGTAGAAGAGAGAGCAATACAATTGAGCACTTACATTTTAAAAAATAAGATACAGATGAATAGCACACACAGAGAAAGAACCACATCAGTGATGGAATAATAAAATAACCAGGCATGAACACACCTATCTAACCCGAGCCCCTATTTTATCCAGGTTTCTTATCTAAGCATTGTCTGAGGCCTTAGCTAGACCTAAGGGTTATCCCAAGCAAATGGAGGGGTCGTCCCTGCCTGCTCCCGGGATCCCTTGTGTGTCATTTGGATGCACAGGGATGATCCTGGGATGATCCCGGGATATGGGCCTGGTCTAGCCATGGCCTAAGTGTCATGGAGAGGTCCTCTTATGGATCAATCAATAGCTAGTTAAAGAAGAGAAAGCAGAGAGCAGGAATAAATGGTAAATTGTCCCAATGGAGGGAATTAAATAATGGGGTCCCACAGGGATATGTGGTGTGGTGGTTTCTTGTTCCCGTTCACAACCTAAATTTCTACTTCCTGATCTTCTGTTGAACCTTTTGCAAATTATTTTTTATTCTTCCTTGGTAATCATCCCAACTCTATAACCTTTAGTAAACTTTTCTTTTCCCTCATCTGACCTCTAGGATGTCGGTGGAATCTGTTTGGGCAGTAAAGCTCAGTGAGTTTTGGCCAACTCACCGCTCAGACTCCATCTCACGCATTCTTAAGTTGGCCTGACACTACACATGATAAGTTGGGCCAACACATGTTGTTGTTGTTGTTTCATTTCTTTTATTTGTGGAAATCGTAGCCATAAATAACCCAATTTGCACTATTCATGGCTGCAATATTGCACAAATTGTGATTTCTGTAAATATTTTCAGCCACAAAAAATGACTTGCAATTTCTTTTCTTTTCTTTCTTTTTTTTTTAAAGCAAAAACCAGCAAAGTTCCCCAGTTTTGGGAAATGACCTGCCACTCGCCCAGCAAATGTACATTAAACAGGGGTGCCATGGGGCTCCATCAGACCCCTAAAGGCCTGGATTTCCCCACATCAGTCATCCCTATCTGACCTTTAGTTGAGTATCTTGTAAACCTTTAGTAAGTTCTAACTGAACTTTTGACCTTTTAGCTGAAACCGACATACACAGGAAGATTTAAGCCCAAAGTATCCAAAAACAAGGGGGAATCTACACTATAGGTTAAAACATTATTGTTAGCCATTGTTCCATTATTAATTCTAACATTTCTATTTTTAACTGAGCTCAGTAACGTTACTTACCTTTTCCTGTAACATTATTCCGGAGCACACTGTTTGGTTGCCCCGTTGCCTGAGCCTTGATTCTGTCCTTTCTATGATCCTCCCAATGCCCAGATTGTCTCTTCTATGATCCTCCCACTTCCATTTTTGGTGATTTTGGTTGGATGATGGCGTGGAGAGGAAGTTGTCCCAACCAGGAAGTTGTCCCAAACAGGAAGGAGAGTGGAGGATCATGTGCCGTTGCATTTACAATGCAACAGGGAATATAACGATAGAAGACTGCACATTGAAAGCTAACAATGGTGCAGAAGGGTTATAATGGTAAGGTAAAACGGAACATAATTCACCTATAAAACGTTATAAATAATGAGTCATGTGACTAGTGATGCAATCAAAGCCCTATGTACCTTTATAGGTACAATAGTGTAGATTCCCCCCAAAACTAAATACAAAAATGGATGAGTTCTGTTCCTTCACAGACATCTCAAGCCTTCTGTGTACTAGTGTGTCCCACGCACATTGATAAAATATTGTAAAACAGCAACCTTCTTGTAGAATCAAAGGATGTTACAGTCAGAAGGGGCCTCCAGTCCAATCTCCTGTTCAATCAATGCAGGTATTGCGCACCTCTGGAAGCCGTCTCTTCCACTGGCAAATAGATGTCACCATTAGGAAGTTTCTGCTTCTTTGCAATGTGCTTCCCTGAAGTTTTCACCCATTGGTTTTATTCATGTATTTGCTTGTTTATTTATTATATTGATAACCCACTTTTTTTTCCTCCTTAAGGAACCCTTTTAGTCCTTCATTTAAGAGCAGCAGAAGACAAGTCTACTCCATCTTCTGTTAGGGATGTGCAACTCAGCAAAATACGATCTCTTTCAGATACTATGGATTCCACCTCTGAGCTCATCCCACTTCATGCACACACTGTATTTTTTTGTTTATCTCATTAAAATGTCTGCATATTTTCACACGCATTTTTCCAAATGTAGTGATCAATTTGAAATGGATGCATTATTATGTCATTGACTAAATCATGTTTATGCATTTTTTTGAACACATTTTTATTCATTTTGTGTGTGTGCGAATCACAGTGCGAGTGCTGAAATGTACAGACTTCAGAATGGAGATTGTGTTCAGGTCCACATTTGGCCCTCAGAGTTTAAATTGGATACATTCTGTTCAAAATCAACCTGAAACTAATTTTTCACCCATCTTTATCTTTGGAGTGACAGCCCTGCAGATATTTGATATCATCTATTATGTCTCGCCAGGGTTAGCTCTTTCAATTGTTCCTTGGTTTCCATCCCTGACTGCATGAAGGTTCTTTTTGTGTAGTGTGTTGGCATATTAAACACTGCTAAAAAGCAATCTTTGAGTTTGAGTGTACCCATGGTTATTTCTTACATTTCTGTTCCGCCCAATAGCCAAAGCTCTCTAGGTGGTTTACAAATGATCAACACCTTAAAATACAATATAAAACATAATCTAAAAACAATTTATAAAACAATTTAAAACTCTTCACAATCAAAATTCCAGGACCAGTTAAAACCTTATCATATGCTGTCAAATGCCTGGAAGCAGACCTCAGTCAGAAGAGTGTTCCACAATTAGGGTGCCACCACTGTGAAGGCCCTCTCCCTTGTTGCCCTCTTCTGAACTTCCTGGAGGAGGTTCTGAGATGATGATCGTGGTTGTACCAAGATTTCTTCTATGTGGTGTTTTCCCAGTGGGATGGTTTACCAGAACATAAATAACCCATTGCATTAAAAATAAAAAACCAAAAAAACCCACGAATGAAATGAATGTAACCACATGTTCACAGCATGACTGCTTTTTTGTAGGGTTTTTGCGGCATAATCTTAGAATCATAGAATAGCAGAGTTGGAAGGGGCCTACAAGGCCATCGAGTCCAACCCCCTGCTCAATGCAGGAATCTGTGTACATGATGAATCTTGGGCCTTAGCTAGACCTAAGGTTTATCCCGGGATCGTCCCGGGGTCATCCCTGTTCAAGTAAATGACACACAGGGGATCCCGGGAGCAGGCAGGGACGACCCCTGGACGATCCCGGGATAAACCTTAGGTCTAGCTAAGGCCTTGGTGACACAGATCAAGAAATAGATACAAATGAACCCAAACAACTGGGTGCATGGTGCAAACAGTGTGTGCTCCATTTTCCAGGATTACTTCTGGAAATTGTATGGGTTCAACTGGAATTTGATAACCAGAGTGGTACGCCGGGCAGAGCAAAACCATGGAACAATAGAGGAACTTAACAGGGTGAGATCTATTCATCCCTAACTGCAACACACGGTCTGCCTTTGCCTTATATCCTAGGAGAGGGAAAATAAGCCAGCTGATAGCAACAATGTTTGTTTTCCACACTCCATTAGTAGCCTAGAAGCAGCTCATGCGTGATCCCCAAATCTGCACCCAGCTAATTAAAAAGAATGTTTCATGTCTCTGCTTATGCCTATTGCATCTGGAACTAGCAGGCTTCTGCAAATATGCGGGGAGTGTGTGTGTTGTGGGGGGGAGCATAATGACAGATCACAATAAATCTATGCCGACAGGTACAAGCAAATTGGTCTATAGAAGTGACATGTCTCTCGGCTTAAACGTCTACCGCAAATCCCAAAGAGGCAGGGCAGGATTTAATCTAATTGGCTGTGCCACTTCCTTATGGCTTAATGTGAGAATCACAGCAATTACATCTGACTGTACTTAGCCTGGGTGCTGAGGATCCGTTTATTAGGCTATTAGAATCAAGAGAAACCTGAGGTTGGAAATAATTTGGCTACCTCCATTACATGTGTGGCCAGGGAGTTATTATGTGGTTTCATTCGCCAAATTGCTAGTGATAAAGCAGTAGCAGGGAAACAGATGTATTTTTATTTATTTATTTATTGCATTTCTATACCGCCCAATAGCTGAAGCTCTCTGGGCGGTTCACAAAAATTAAAAACATTCAAAGTATAAAACAACAGTATAAAAACATGATATAAAGTACAATATAAAAGCCCAACCAGAATAAAATCAGCAGCAGTGCAGAAATACAAATTTAAAATAAAAATTTAAAACAGCAAAGTTAAAATTAATTTATAGACTGTTAAAAAACTGAGAGAATAAAAAGGTCTTCACCTTTTGAAAGAATATAATGTAGGTGCCAGGCGAATCTCCTTAGGGAGCTCATTCCACAGCCGGGGTGCCACAGCAGAGAAGGCCCTCTTCCTGGTAGCCCCCTGCTTTACTTCCTTTGGCAGGGGCTCACGGAGAAGGACCCCTGAGGATGACCCCTGAGGATGACATATGGGAGGAGGCATTCCTTCAGATAGCCTGGCCCCATTTGGGTCAGGACCTGGACTAGCAGCCAATGAAGCTGGAAAAGGACTGGCGTGATGTGGTCTCAATGGCCAGTCCCTGTTAGTAAACGTGCTGCCCTGTTTTGTACCAGTTGAAGTTTCTGGACCGTTTTCAAAGGCAGCCCCACATATAATGCATTTCAGTAATCCAAACGAGAGGTTATGAGAGCATGGATAACTGTAGCTAGGCTATATCTGTCCAGATATTTATCTCTTTAAGGCATTTTTATACCACTGGTCATAATTATTTATCCCAGATCAGTTCACAATGCAAATGTTTTTCCAATGTTTGCAATTCCTCCTAATACCTTCAGTAATCTTATCTAAAATTTATATGTAATATTTTAAGAATGTAAGAGGAGTCCTGCTGCATCAGACAGAGGGCCGATCTACCCCAGTATCCTATCTCCAACAGTGGACAACCAGGTCCTTCCAGTTCCACCTCAAGCAGAACATGAAGGCAACACCCCCTCTTGCCCTCAGTAGGGACAAATCAGCCCATTTCTCATCCATATGTTTACATGTTACAGATTCTATATTAGGCCAAGCAAAATACCACAAAAATGTCCAAGCTTCTACGATCTCCAGATCGTTTCATCACACAAGATGTTACTAAAAGCAGATGGAACGAGGAGGGAGGGTAAAAAACTGACTTCTTGAGGCCATGGTGCCTACCTGGCCATAGTTTCCTCCACCCTTCCATCTCAAGATTGTGAGTGTCACTATGTTAGCAAAACCAATGAGTTCTATACATCTGAAAATAGGAGAAAGGGTTAGCTGGAGAAAACAGGTGTGATTGACCTGGAGGTCTAGAGGAAAGGGACATCATGGAGGCTGGGAAACCGAGGCCTAATCTACACCAAGCAGGATATTGCACAATGAAAGTGGCATATAAAAGGCAGGAGCCACACCAAGCAGGATATTGCACTATGAAAGTGGTACATGGTCTGTGTCAGTGGGCCCCAACAGTTGTCAGTGCACTTCAGTACTGCTATTAAGCAATAGTGTGGCTTCTGCCTTTTATATGCCACTTTCATACTGCTTTCATAGCACAATATCCTGCTTAGTGTAGATGAGGCCCAAGCATGGTTAGGTGAAGGCTGAATTCCATATATTGATTCCATCTAACTAGCCAAATATTTGGCTACAGCTCTTCAGGAATTCAGTTAATTATCCAGCAAATTCTTCATATACTCTTACATACAAAACAGGAGAGAAAGAGAAAAAGTGAGAAAGGAAAAAGGAGAAGGAGGAGGAGAAGGAGAAGGAGAAGAAGAAGAAGAAGAAGAAGAAGAAGAAGAAGAAGAAGAAGAAGAAGAAGAAGAAGAAGAAGAAGAGGAGGAGGAGGAAGAGGAGGAGAGGCGGAAATGCACTTAGCATAAAGAAAGCTACAATGAAAGAGAGAGAGAGAGTTGAAGAAGAAAGATAAAGATGGGACAAAGATGGGATCAAGAAAGATGACAGAGGGGATATGGTGAGGAAGACAAATTTGAAATGGAAAAGACGAGGCTGGGATATGATTTCCAGAGGGAAAGGAGAGGGGTGAGTGAGGGTGCTCCTGGGTCAGTCCATGCATACTTAGTCAGGTATAATAAGGAGGAATTGCTTCCTCATTACAAGGAGAAGGGAATGATGTTGATATGTTATTGCCGTCTGTATTTTAAAAGTGCACGCCGCTTATAATTGGTGAGAGCAGCCCATGGGCAGCACAGTTCAGACCCCTTGCTCGACGGAAAACCCCAGAGGCCTTTGCCGGGCTGGCTGATAATGACTGCGGTGACTATCAAATCATGCAGGAAGCCCTATTGAGAAGGGATGAGGTTGACCCCAGAGACCTTCTGGGTTATTCTTCAGGTCTCTGAGGGAAGGGTCTGATAACGCCTTCCCTGAGTCGGCTGCAGGAATGACAAGTTGATTTAGCAGGTTGATCGAAGGCGGGAGGCAAAAGAGAAAGGAGGGAGGGAGGGAGGGAGAGGGAGAGAGAGAGAGACGGGGTGGTGGTGGAGGGATTATCCTACAGGAGAAGCTTATGAGGAACTCAGCATCCTGTGAGTGAGGGGGGGGAATTCCTTTATTAATATTAGCTGAGGAATTACTGCAACAAATCTTCACAGTGATAAGGTGGGATGGGAAGAAACTGGCAGTCAAGATAGCAAACATTCATACCTGACCCATCCCATTCTCCAGTGGCAGGAACCACTGAGTAGCTATGGCAAAGTAGAACATTTGTTCTGAAGATTGAAGATACGGTAGAGAAACCTGGAAAAACCTAGAGGGTTGCTTTCTCTGGACCAGGGTTTACCAGTGCCATCCTAATGACTTGGAGTATGACACCTACCAGCTCCAACCAGCATGGTCAATGGGCAGGGATTATGGGAGTTGTAGTCCAAAATATCTGGCAGGGCTGTACTCCCTGGTCTAGACTTTCTGGTGTGTGATATTGTGGACGCGTCTGAGACTTAACCATTTATTTATTTATTACACCACCGTGAATGGTGGAACCCTCTCAAGGAAGCACACAAGATACAAACAGCACAATGCGGACACAGTAAAAATTGGTAACGATATATTCAGTAGCAGTCCATAAAATCAGAGAACAAAATTTAGGAATAAAACCAGCAGCTCAGATATTACAGGAAGGCTAGTGAAAGCTGGTGGCTCTTCAGAGCTTTCCTGAAGACCTGCGAAGAAGGGGCCTGATGAGCCCCCAAAAGAAGCTGATTCCAGAGGTGAGGGCACCATTGAGAAGACCCTCTTCCTCGTACTCACCACCCTAACCACTGTTGGCAGCAGGCAAGTGAGAAGAACACTCCTCTCTGGTAGCAGCATCACTTACAGGCCATCCAAAATGGGGGAAGGGATTTGTCCCTTGGCTCTCACAGACTCTACCCTTCTGCTTTACTGGGCTGTAGTCTGATCAAAACTTTTGCTAACTTGGTAGCTCGAGGGAAGGAGAGACTCCGTTCAGATTGCTCTAAATCTGCGGCAACTGGAACCCACATGTCTCCATAAATGCAGCTTCTTAAAAAATACTTCTTTGCAAACCAAGGGGGAAAGAATTTAATCGGAAGAAGGAAACACAATTGTCTTTCATCCCACCAATGGTACAACCCCCTCCCTGCTACCATACAATTGTCCAGTTCATTTTTTTCTCTCAGAACTTAGCAAACGTCATGGACTCCATCATAAACAGGATGGACAAAACTGGAAATTAAAACAACAACAACAAATGTGGGAGAATCCAAACAGACTCATCCATCCAGGACAAGGGCCTTGAGTGCTTACCCCTTAAAACCCTGGGTTTGAATCCCTGTATATTCAACCAGATTTCTGGTACTGAGTTAAGGTTGCCAGAGGCAGGTTCAATGGGGTCCTCTCCATGCTGGGAACACCTGCACCTATTGAATTTAACCACTGCAGATGAGTGATAACTTAGTTGAGTTTGTTTTTTGATAAGAACATAGCAAAATACACAAATTTCTTCATGAACAGTTCAGAAAGAACTTGAGTATGTTGTTGTAGTAGTTGTTGTTTCAATGTGCCACCACTCCTCCTGGGACTGGAGATGCCCTCTGGTCTGAGAGGACAAATTGTCTCACCCTCCCTGCAGCAGGCTCATCTGAGGCTATATCCCGGGGTGATACCCGGAATCGTCCCTGTACGTCCACATGACACACAGGGGATCCCGGGATCAGGGAGGGATCATCCCTCCCTTGCCCCGGGATACAGCCCTCCCCTTTGGCCCCGCTTTTTCCGTGGTCCTGGGCTGAGCCTGAGACCGCAGAGCGTGGGCCCATTTCTGCGGGTTTACCAGGCTCCATGCGATTACTCGTACAGAGCTGCGCATCGGGGGTAGGGTGGGGGAGCAGGGAAAATCAATTAAAAAAAAAAAACCTCACGGCCAGTCACTCAAGCACTCCTGCGCTCCTGTGTCTTTAAAAAAAATGGCGGGCGCGACACCTCTCTTTCTGAGGTAGTTGCACCTTAAGTGTAAACGGGGGCAAGATCTCACGTTATTCACAACGCGAGGTCTCCCCTCCTCTCTCCCAGACTTTCAGGCAGGTCTAGTAAAGGCCTGAATCTTTCAGCAACTATCTGGTTCCAGCATATGCTCCACTTCTGAGAATAGTTCCTCCTCCTCCTCCTCCTCCTCCTCCTCCTCCTCCTCCTCCTCCTCCTCCTCCTCCTCCTTCTCCTCCTCCTCCTCCTCCTCCTCCTTCTCTTCCTCCTCCTCCTCCTCTTCCTCCTCCTCCTCCTCTTCCTCCTCCTCCTCCTCTTCCTCCTCTTCCTCCTCTTATTCCTCCTCCTCCTCCTCTTCCCCCTTCTCCTCCTCCTCCTCTTCCTCCTCTTCCTCCTCCTCCTCCTCCTTCTCCTCCTCCTCTTCCTCCTCCTCCTCCTCCTCCTCCTCCTCTTCCTCCTCCTCCTCCTCTTCTTCCTCCTCCTCCTCCTCCTTCTCCTCCTCTTCTTCCTTCTCCTCCTCCTCTTCCTTCTCTTCCTCCTCCTTCTCTTCCTCCTCCTCTTCCTCCTCCTCTTCCTCCTCCTCTTCCTCTTCCTCCTTCTCCTCCTCCTCTTCCTTCTCTTCCTCCTCCTTCTCCTCCTCCTCCTCTTCCTCCTCCCCTTCCTCCTCCTCCTCTTCCTCCTCCTCCTCCTCCTCCTCCTCCTCCTTCTCTTCCTCCTCTTCCTCCTCAATCCAATTTTGATCTTTCTTCATACTCCCTTCAGCAACCTTTTGTAAGATGAGAAGCCAACCACAGTTTTGGCATGCCTAAGGATACATGGATCTGTCAAGGTCAATCATGTTCAGTTTTCTGATTCCATGCAAGCTGTTTCTTTTCCCCACACACATAAAAATGTATATACGTTTTGTGCACATTTTTCCCAAAATGTGTGCAAATTTTTGTGCGTGAGTTATTTTATTCATTTATTTATTGCATTTGTATACCGCCCCAAAGCCAAAGCTCTCTGGGTGGTTCACATAATATAAAAACACTTTAAAACAATATACAAAAATTAAAAACCACAAAAACATGCAATATACATACATTTAAAACCACTATAACAACTTTAAAAATGATGATTCAAGCAACAGACCCAGGCTCATTATATATTGCTAAACGCCTGGGAGAAGAGAAAGGTCTTGACCTGGCACCAAAAAGATGACAATGTCAGTGCCAGGTGGGCCTCGTCAGGGAGATTGTTCCACACTTGAGGGGCAACCACAGAGAAGGCCCTCTCTCTTGTTACAAATGTATGCATTTTGGTATACATACACCCATTGACTAAAGTATAATTGAGCACATTTTATAAAAGTATGCATTTTTCTTGGGGCATTTTTCTAATGTGCACATCTTGTCGAACACATTCTCTTGAGTGATGCCACTGAATTTTGTAATTAGTCAGCTTGTTGGTCAAAACTCATTCATTCACAATGCTCACCATTGTAGCGAGCCTGGATCAATGTATTATGAATTTGCAATTAAGTTTGAAATAGATTGCACGCTTTGGAGCATGAGCAGGAAAGTCATAGACAGATATCCCCTTGAATTTTCAGTTATTCTTCTACCTAGATGTCCCCCAAAATCTACTTGAAGCAGACTCATTATCTGATGACCTCATCGTCATCGTCATCACTACCATAGTTCAGGTTCCAAGAAGAAGGAGGACAATAACTCTGCGGATTTATACCGGTGATCAGTGACTGTGAGTAAACATCAAATGACATCACAATACAGGTAGGCCACATGAAAACAGCCCTTCAGAAAAGGGCCATGGAATATGGTGATGCATGTCATCATGCCACAGGATGAACTACAGCTCCCAAGATGCATCTTGATACCCTGCATGCCCAAGTGTGTGCACAAAACTACATATACAGGGAACGAGATTTTGTATTAAAGGAGACCTCTCGACTGAGCTCACCTGGAACAATTTGTTATTTTCTGAGTAAATTGCAAATTTGCTCAGGATAAGTTGAGTGAATTCGTTTTGTGAAAGGCATAGCAAACTCAAATCTACAGATTTCTCACGGTAAATTATGTTTGGGTACATGTTTCATTCTGCAAGTGTGAATTGGGACATATTTGTATGATATGTGAATAAGTACAAACTTCTGGTACATCCCTCATTTGGGGGGGTAAGATTACATTGGATTCCAGACTGGGGGGTTCATCTACACCAAGCAGGATATTCCACTATGAAAGCGGTATATAAAAGGCAGAAGCCACGCTACTGCTTTATAGCGGTATTGAACTGCACTGACAACTGTTGGGGCCCATGGACACATACCATACTGCTTTCATACCACTTTCATAGTGCTATATCTTGCTTGGTGTAGATGTGTCATGGATCCCAACAGTTGTCAGTGTACTTCAGTACCACTATAAAGCAGTAGTGTAAATCCTGCAATGCACTTCAATACTGCTATAAAGCAGCAGTGTGGCTCCTGCCTTTTATATATCCCTTTCATAGTGGAATATCATGCTTGGTGTAGATAAGGTCTGGGTTGCCATGCCTGGATGCCAGTTTACTGGTAGAGATGGAGTCCCAGCTCACAACATATTGGACTGCAACCCTCCTTCCTCATTGACTTGAAGGATCATGGCCATAATCTTTTGCATATCCATAACAATTTCATTTCACTTTATACTATACAATTATGTCTCATCTGAATGTCCCCTAATTACCAGAATGGCCGTGATGTCTTTTCTCAAGCAGAGATCAGAAGGAAGAGGAGATAATATTGAAGATTTTCACAGTTGGACTAGGATGAACTCATGTGGTTTTAGTCTGCTCATTAAAATTCAGCCTTAAAACAACATGGGAATATTTTCATATTCTTTTAACTACCAGGGATTCCTATTTGAATTTTCTTTCACCCCTTTGACCTCATCATGTGAAGTGTGTTGATATATCAAGCACATCTGCTTTTGGTAAATAAAGGAGGGTGCATTTGAAAGTCTTTGCTCTTCACTGGAAAAAGGAAAGGAAAGGAAGGAAGGAAGGAAGGAAGGAAGAAAGATCATCTGCTCATCCAACCTTTTTTGGAGAAGATGGAGCACATATTTTGACTGAACTTCCATAATATTATTTCAGTGTTCTAAATATCAGTCCACACATGCAGATTGTGGCTTTAGATATATAGTGGATATATAGTGGCAAACATGGCTTTAGATATATAGTGGTGGGCTGTCCTTTGCTGGGTTTGTTTTTTTTTAAGCAGAGCCAGAATAGCCATCTGTAAGGATGCTGAGGTTGCATTCTCTATTGTAGATAAGGATTGAGCAAAGGTTTGGACTGGATGGTCTCCAAGGTCTGTTGCAACTCTTCAGTTCTGTGAATCTATTTTTCTATAAAATAAAAAATGCAGAGAAATCACATGAGAAGATCAGTTTGTGTAGTTCCAAACCATGCCCAAGCTGGCTGTGATATATGTGTATTCTTTGGTAGCCATGTATTACTTAAAAAGTGACAGAGATTGTCAAGGATTAATGGGGCTTGGTCTGCATTTTTAAGGGTGGACTCTTATGCATGTTTAGACAGAAGAAAGTCCTACAATCCCCAACATTCCTCAGCCAGGACCACTCGGATTTACATGTTCCAAATTAATATGCAGCTCATAACCACAGTCATAATCTTCATGGTTTTTTTAAATTATTATTTGCACTTTTCCTAATTTTGCTATACAGTTCTCAGCTCGAAAGCGGTACAAAAAAGGCATTTGAAATGCAAATCTTACATTAAAATGTGTACAGAAACGTATATGTTAGGATCAAACCCATGCAGAAATGCAAATGATGACCTTTGTGGGCAGGAAAGAGATTTGTAAACCTTTTAATAAATCAATAGGATAGAATGCATACAACAATGCACATTTTGTGTGTCTGTGTGTGTGTTTTTTTGGGGTAAGATATCCTAAATAATCCAAAACTGTGGTGGTGGTGTTTTTAAAAATAAAATATCATTGCTGCAGAAATGGGCCAAAATACACTTAAGAAAGAACATGTATGAAACTGGTATGGACCAGAAAGATCTATTCATCCCAGATGCTGATGATGATGATGATGATGAGCATCAGCATCAGCATCTTCATAATCAACAACAACATCGTTTTAAAGAGATAGCTAGTGGACATAGTTCAGAACCACATAAACTACCCATTACTTGACAATGTATGAATTCTCCTCCATCCATTCATCACCTATTCATCTCATGCACCTGTATTCTCACTAAATCATAGAATAGAGTTGGAAGGGGCTTATAATACCATTGAGTCCAACCCCCTGCTCAATGCAGGAATCCACCTTAAAGCATAACTGAAGGATGGCTAATGGCCCCAAGTGTAGAAGAGCCCACAACCTCCCTAGGTCATTGGTTCCATTGACATCCTGCTCTAACAGTCAGGAAGTTTTTCCTGATGTCCAGCCGGAATCTGCCTACCTTTAACTTGAGCCCGTTACTCTGTGTCCTGCACCCTGGGAGGATCGAGAAGAGATCCTGGCCCTCCTCTGTGTGACTAGCTTTCAAGTATTTGAAGAGTGCTCTCATGTCTCCCCTCAATCTTCTCTTTTCCAAGCTAAACATGCCCAGTTCTTTCAGTCTTTTTTCACAGGGCTTTGTTTCCAGACCCCAGATCATCCTCGTTGCCCTCCTCTTATTGTTTCTATGTCCCATTGCAGCCCCTTGCACACCCCAACTGATGCTAAGCAAATATTACATAGTAGTACAAACAGTTGTAGTAAAGGACATAGATCTCCAAAACGTTTGAGATATTTGTGATCTAGGTGGATTGCTAACAATTCATTGGACTCTCATTTTCATTGGGAATTTGTCCCCCAAAACAATGCATTACATGAATCTGCCATCATATATTAGAAAAGAAAAAACTTTACTTCCATAAGTACAGATTGTAAATCACTGTAAAAAGCTCTTCCACTTCCACCTTCTGCCAAAGAAAGATCTGGATTTAAAATAGAACATCTATGAGAGTGAAGAAAGGGGAATTGGTTGAATACTTTGGGGGTTAAAACTGGTGTCCCAAACTGTAAATTTTATGGCCAAATTCAAGTGATCCACAGGCTCATTTATTATTGCAAAAATGATTGGAACTGGAGCTCTTGACACTATTACCCATTAGGACAGATTTATTGAAAATTAGCAATTCCATTTATAACTATGAGATTTCAGGGATTATTCCGCTCTAGACTAGGAAATGGGCAGATTTACAACCTCAGTAAGTCTAGTTGTACCAACTAATAGAGCAAGGGAAGAAAATTTAGAGGTTTGTACTCCTAAGGGAGTTAACCTTTGGGTAAAGACACATTTTTCAAGTGGCTCATGAGAAATTATTGGGCACATAAATTGCGGCTGCCACCGTATGAGAAATAGACACAGTGCAGCAGATTTTTATTTTGGTGTGTATCCCCCCTCCCCTCAGGTGACAAAGAAAACGGGTGGAAGCAACAAAGTTAAAGAAATCAACTTACCCTTCTTTGATTGCCAGCCTAAAATCCCAGGAAGTCAGAGGTGCTTTTTAGCAACCAAATTTTTAAACTAGGAGACTACCAATTATTATTATTATTATTATTATTATTATTATTATTATTATTATTGTTATTATTATTATTATTTATTTATATAGCACCATCAATGTACATGGTGCTGTACAGAGTAAAACAGTAAATAGCAAGGCCCTGCTGCATAGGCTTACAATCTAATAAAATCATAGTAAAACAATAAGGAGGGGAACAGAATGCCAACAGGCACAGGGTAGGGTAAGCAGGCACAGGGTAGGGTAAAACTAACAGTGTAAAGTCCGCACAACATCAAGTTTTTAAAGCTTTAGGAAAAAGAAAAGTTTTTAGTTGAGCTTTAAAAGCTGCGATTGAACTTGTAGTTCTCAAATGTTCTGGAAGAGCGTTCCAGGCGTAAGGGGCAGCAGAAGAAAATGGACGGAGCCGAGCAAGGGAAGTAGAGGCCCTTGGGCAGGCGAGAAACATGGCATCAGAGGAGCGAAGAGCACGAGCGGGGCAATAGTGTGAGATGAGAGAGGAGAGATAGGAAGGAGCTAGACCGTGAAAAGCTTTGAAGGTTATGACTCCATATGGTATAGGCAGCAATTCTAAGCTGCCCGGGAGGCCGGTTGAAGGCCCCCTGGAAATGGCAGAAATGAGTCTCCACTGTCAAAGAGGGAGGTCCACTCTAGGGATCTCCGAACTAGGTCCAGGAGTCCAAGAGATTCCCCTGCATCCCCCTGACCCAGTCGTGTGTCCACTGCAAGTTCACTGGCCCATGGGTGGAGCACCCACATGACCCGATAAGTGGCTGGCAGCCCCCCTTTTATGCAATAGTAAAGGTGGAAGTAGAGCATTCATGCCTTTACTCTTGCTTAAATGGGACCTTTATAGTCACCATTTACGCAGTGGGGGAAATCACATAATTTCCAGAGCCTCTGTTGTCATGCACAATAGAGGCTCTGGAAGAGGGAGGATGGCACCGGGTGCTTGTCGGGCACTAGTCAATCCGCCAAAGAAGCTCACACAGTGCCATGAGTGGGGGCAAATAGCAGCAGTGGGGTGAGCATCTGACGAATTGGACCCAGGTGAGTTTGACCATCCCTAGTTCACTAGCAGGACAACCCCATATCTCCAGAGGTGCCTGATATGCCAGATAACGTTCCTGGCAGTGTTTTTGTTCAGCTGGTGGTATCCTGCTCGCGTTGTGGCAAAATCTGGGCATTTCATGGTGGCCATCATTCTGCAGTGGCCAGCCTGCTGTTGACCAGGAACCCACAAGCAGGATATGGGTGCAAAAGCAGCCTCCCACCTATGTTCCCCAGCAACTGGTGTATATAGGCTTACTGCCTATATTCAGCCCTTCATCTCTGCTGTAGTGGAAAATCTTGTTATCAGACTAGGAATTCTACTGACATGGAGCTTTGTAAAAGGATCTAGCTTAAAAGAAATACTGGTACTAACAGGGACTGGCCGGCGAGATCACATTACACCAGTCCTTTTACAACTTCATTGGCTGCCAGTCCAGGTCCGGGCCTGATTCAAAGTGCTGGTATTGACATTTAAAGCCCTAAAGGGTTGGGGCCAGGTTATTTGAAGGAACACCTCCTCCCATATGTACCTACCCGGACCTTAAGATCATCTACAGGAGCCCTTCTCCGTGAGCCCCTGCCAAAGGAAGTGAGGCAGGTGGCTACTAGGTGGAGGGCTTTCTCCGCTGTGGCACCCCGGTTGTGGAATGAGCTCCCCAGAGAGGTCCGCCTGGCACCTACACTGTTCTCCTTTTGTCGCCAGCTGAAGACCTTCTTATTCTCTCAGTATTTTAACCCTTAATTTTAAGTTACATTTAATTTTTACTGTTTTAACTCTGTATTTTAATCTTATATCAATTTTGCTGCGTGGTTTTCTCCTGGTTGTGCTTTTTATACTGTATTTTGTATTTGTGCTTTTAACCTGTTGGTTGTTTTATTATGGTTTTAATTTTTGTGAACCGCCCAGAGAGCTTCGGCTATTGGGCAGTATAAAAATGTAATAAACTAAACTAAATAAATAAGATTGCAGAAGGCAGGACAGTGTTCTCTGTGCAAATCAGACATCTGCTTTTTTTTAAAAAAACGGGGGTTTGCAAGGCAAGTGCACTTAATTGGGAAAGGTGAGGTCTTAAGGTAAGAGTCAACGTGGAGTTAATGGGGCTGCAGCCAAAGATCACAGGCAAATATCTATTGCACTTAGTGAATATTTCATCCATATCCCCTTTACATTAGTTAAATTTGAATAGGGAGATAATGACATAAAGAAAGCTGATCCCCCTGCCCCCACTGCACAGTATTTCAGATTGCGAGAGAAAGTACAATGTGGCTTTTTAATAAAGATCAAAGGGTGGAAAATCTGAAAAGTCCATCTTGCTGCTGAGTTTATCACATCCAGCCATGTGAAAAACGCAAGTTTCTCTTAGGTAGGGCAGAGTGAAAATGCCCTCGCTGTTGTGGGGGCCCCCATTTAGAGTCCCCATTTTGGATCTGTGGGTAAATTTTGAGTGGGGGAATATGAAACTCAGGCCATGGCTAGACCTAAGGTTTATCCCTGGATCGTCCAGGGGTCAAACCTGTTCATCTAGGGGCGTTGCTAGACCTACCGGGTGTTCCGTCGTTGAGGAGCGGTGAAAGCGGCTTTTCCCGTTCAGCCGTGACGCCTCATGATCCACACCTGCCTTCGATTTATGGCGGAAGTTTGCGCCGGTTGTGCTGCTGCCGCCGCGAGCACGGTTGCGCAGCCACACCGGCCTGATTGCCGCGGCTTTTTTTTTCGCTCGCTGCACGGTTTGCGCACGTCCGAAAGACCGCAAACTTGCGCAGCCGTCAGTGATGCCGCCGCCGGCCCTGGCGGCGGCAGCGGCGGCAGTGCCAGTGCCAGCTGAAGTGCTGCTGGTGCTGTTGAGGGTCAACATTGATGCGCTCACTTCCTGATGGGGGTCGTGGCGGGTGTCATATGACCCGAGGTCAATCGTCTGCATGGCCACTCTGTGCCTACATCTCCCATCATGCCTCTGAGGTGTCGGCGGCGATGACCGCCTCTGTGCCCTGTGCCCCATCCCAAGGAGCCAACCCACATCTGGCCGTAGCCATGGCAGCAGCCCACAAACAGCTCTGCCCTCTGCCAGCCTGGTACCCACACTAACAGGCAGCGTACAGCACCGCCATTATGCGGCCACGGTAGCTGCCCACCGCAAGGAGTCACCAGCCACTTTTGCGGTCCTCCGTTCCTGCGCAAACTGTCACTGGGGAAATAATAAAAAAAAGCCGCTCCGCCGCGCTGCCCCAGCTGGCGGACTGCGCGCAAATGGCGGAGGCGGCTTGACCGAAGCCGCTGACCACTCCCCCTTAGCACGCCTTTTCCTGACCAGTGCCGACCGCAGTGACCTCACATCCTCCCACACGTACTCCGAATTACCGCGGGACAGCAGGAAAAGGCGCACTACAACTCACTTTTTTAAAGTCGGGAGAAAGAGGCTTCACCGCGGGATAACGGCGGATCCTCGTGAACGTCATCTGGAAGCCTCGACGTGGCTGCGGAAGGTAACGCGCGCTACAGCCTCGTCTAGTAACGCCCCAAGTGACACACAGGGGATCCAGTGCTCAGGCAGGGGAGAACCCTGGATGATCCCAGGATAAGCCTTAGGTCTAGCTGTGGCCAAAGTAATAGTCTTCTCAGCTCTTGATAGAACTATAGAGTTAGAAGGAGAAGGCATGAATAGGGTGACCATATTTGGGAAACCAAAAAAGAGGACACCTAGTGTGTGGGGGGGGAAGCAGCTTTCTGAGTCCTGCAGAAAGTACGTTATTCCCCCGCCACCTTAAAGAACCCGATTGGAGTGGAGGAAGGGAAAGGATTTCATTCTGCACCACCACCATCCATTCCAATTGGGGCCTTTTCTATAATGTCCACGAATGACCCACTTTCCCCTTTAAGACCTCAATTGGAGCTCGGGGTGGGGGAATGACGTGCCTCAAGAAAGCATGTCACTCCCTCCTGCCATGCTAATGGCAGCCTTAAAGGGGAAGGTGTGTCATTCCAGGACATTATTGAAAATTATAGAAAATCCCCCCTGACACCATGGAAAGAACAAAAACCAGGACAAATCCGGGGAAATCCTGACAGTTGGTCACCCTAGGCATGAAGCTTTGGATTTCTGCATCAAGATATGGGCCTCATCTACACCAAGCAGGATATTGCACTATGCAAGCAGTATACAAGAGGCAGGAGCCACACGACTGCTTTATGGAGGCATTGAAGTGCACTGACAACTGTTGCGGCCCATTGACACATACTATATACTGCTTTCATACCACTATATCCTGCTTGGTGTGGCCCCTGCCTTTTATATACCGCTTTCATACCGCTTTCATAGTGCAATATCCTGCTTGGTGTAGATTAGGCCTCGGATTTGGCCCTAAAATGGATCAGGTATGCTCCAAATTGGTACAAGGCAGTTGGGCTATTTTCTGCATTGTCCAATGAGAGACCAAACCAAATCTTCTGCTTGGTGCCGATCTCAGATAAATAGGTAGACAGATAGAGAATAAGCTTCAGGGATCCCAAAGGAGCAATTTCAGCTGCATCAGGAATCCAAAGTGCATCAATGAAAATGTTGTAAACACAGCCAATAGCCCCTGAAACTGCTCCTTTGTCATAAACTCCCAAAGAATCCTCCCGTTCAGAAGGGGGATCAGGGAGCCATCTGATTCTGTGACACTGATAGATCTATCAGTATTCAATTCCCTTTCCCTGGGCACCGCAAGGCACAAATGCCAATAACTCTAACAGTCCCCTAAATGCCAAAGGATCATTATTAAAGTGAGCTCAGCATCCCTGGTCATTAATTATAATCTTGTGCACATATGTCGCGTGATTGCAGGAAATAATCAGGTTTGTCTGCCAAATTGGCAACCCCGAGAAACTAATTTGTTATGACATGCTGTCGAAGATATTTAAACAACAAACCCCGAACCCTGCCACATCGTTATAATATCAGATCACATCATTAAAAAATAGTTAACATTTCCACAAGGGTCTAGTAAGATTTCTCCTTGAAGATTCATACCCCCACCCCCTGTTTCCAGAGTGAAACTTGGATTCTCACTCTTAGAGGCAGGAGATTTCTTGCACAAAGGTGTGTCTTGTTGTTTGTTTGTTTGGTGTAGAAGGGGAAGACAATGGAGTATTCTGCTTGGTCGTCCAGTATGATACAGTTCCAATTGCTGCACTACTTGAACTATAGCTTCCAAATCACGTGAGGTACTGGTTCCTCTCTATTCGGGCCTGGTTAGGCCTCATCTAGAGTATTGCGTCCAGTTCTGGGCTCCACAATTCAAGAAGGACGCAGACAAGCTGGAGCGTGTTCAGAAGAGGGCAACGAGGATGATCAGAGGTCTAGAAATAAAGCCCTATGAAGAGAGACTGAAAGAACTGGGCATGTTTAGCCTGGAGAAGAGAAGATTGAGGGGAGACGTGATAGCACTCTTCAAATACTTAAAAGGTTGTCACACAGAGGAGGGCCAGGATCTCTTCTCAATCAACCCAGAGTGCAGGACACAGAATAACGGGCTCAAGTTACAGGAAGTCAGATTCCGGATGGACATCAGGAAAAGCTTCCTGACTGTTAGAGCAGTACAACAATGGAACCAGTTACCTAGGGAGGTGGTGGGCTCTCCCACACTAGAGGCCTTCAAGAGGCAGCTGGACAACCATCTGTCAGGGATGCTTTAAGGTGGATTCCTGCATTGAGCAGGGGGTTGGACTCGATGGCCATTTAGGCCCCTTCCAACTCTACTATTCTATGATTCTATGGTTCTATTAAGATGGAAGATCAGTCACTAACTGGTAGCATTGTGATAAAACATTTTAACTTAGGAGTAGGTAACAAATTGCATGCATACGCCAATAGCACTTGTGTAAACATTCACTATATAGAACTAGTGCTGTGCTGAATCCCGTCCCCCTGTTTTGGGGCTTCCCCCCCCTCCCTGTGAAAGAGTCATTAAGTTACCTGTGACTACATCAAGAGGCAGGGTGATCAAAAAACCAGTTAGAGAGAGTAGTTTTAAAAAGAAAAAGAAAGAAAAAATATGTGATGTGAGTAGGAACTATGGTGATTTAGAAGTGGTTGTATGAGGGGAATCAGTTGGGGGTGACACCAGCAGGGAAAGGTTGCTAAGGGGTATCGAAGTACTTTCCATTTGGTATGAAGCTGAGTATCAGCCCACTACTAAGTAAAGTTTGCTCCTTATAATTCAGCCCCTGTTGTTCACTTTATGACCTTGAAGATATTACAGACGTGACTAACTCTAGATGGATAGTGGCCATGATTTTTTCAAAGCTTTATGACAATGAAGGCAGTTGCTGATATTGGGTGCTACATTTTTCCTTTGTAGGCTACTGCAATGGATGGTATAGGGGTAGATTCAAGTCACACTGCTGGTATGTCCTTAGAGTTGTCAACAAAGAAGCAGAAACAAAATATTGTCCTGTAGCTTCAAACTAGGATTGTTTGAAATCCATTTCAACATCAAAGAGAAGAGGGAGAAAAATTACCAGAGATTTTTTTTAAATGAATAAATAAATATGGCTGCTAGTTCAGAAGCTGATAGTAGCAACTGAATGATATCCTAAGTAAGGAATTTTACACATAACTGTAATTTCCTAAATGCATTTTCAATAATATAGAACTGTATGTTCTCAGGGAATGAAACTATGGGCAAGAAAATTGTGTCATAAACTGCTCAGCTTATACCATTTTTTTCTTAGCAAGGAAAAAAAAATCTGTTGGGTAAATAGTCATTTTATTGTAAGACTCTGGGGCCGTGTATTGTATTATATAAATGTTTCTGTTTCCTTTTGTCTCCAAGTCTCACTTATAGTCATCAGTCCTTATTTACTACGTTCACCAACATTGGGAAATAAATGTGCAGAAATAACGTCATTGAAACCATGCACAAACGTTTTAAACGATTACATTAAGATAAACCTACTACAAAAGTATACAAAAGCTCAGAGTGCCTGAGCACAAGAAAGGGAGAATCAGAAATGTTTGACCTCACAGAGATTCTTAGAACTCCATTTCAAAACTTCTCCTGTCTTGCTCCTGTTCTTTTTGTTCAAACAGGAATACTGCATATTTTGAATGGGGGAGAAGTATGAATTTCGATGTCCATTTTTCAAAAACACTTTCTCCTATTGACTATAGCATGAATTCCTCCCCCCTCAAATGCACATTTTTCAAACACGATTACAAGTTTGGGATTTTTCTGAAAAAACATACTCTCATTCCCATTTAGGGTTTTAAAACGGGATAACACCTGATGACTTGCAAATGGAAATTAAATTCTCATACATTCCTACCTGATCACTCTGCAGAAAATTCACTAGTTATACCTAGGGATGTCAGAGAGACTCTTAGTTCCTAGCTGAGAAATATACGTTTTGGTAATGCCCTTCTCATAATTCTCATCACATAATGCTCATTTCAGAGTGAGCATTATGACTCCTGAATTCTTCTTGAGCTTGGCTTTTAATCCAAGCTGGAGAAGGTCTCTGCTCTTCGCATCCACCTGCTTCCTCCCAGCGTCTGATCAGCCACTGATCTTCCAGATCCATGTCTGTTTTCCTCCCAGTCCACTTGTTAGGGTGCTGGTGGTGCAAGCAGAAGGGCAAAGAAAATGAGCCCTATCCTACTTTGGCACTTACGGTGCTGCTATGGAACGTATGAAAACAAAGAAGTTAAGGAAACAGGTAAAAATGCAATTTTTATATGCTAAGATATAATGTTAAAAATAACATACACAGAGCATTTCACAAGTACAATAATACAACAAGACAATCAGAATGCTAGACAGAAAATGCTCAGTAAACTTGATCCATTTGGCCAGACGCGTTTCGACCCTTGGTCTTCCTCAATGGCCAGTTTGCCAAGCTGATTAGTACCGTGGGCTATTTTCTCTTGGGGCTGACTTAAACGTTCCAAAAATTAAACAAAGTCAGATGTCACTCCCCACAATATATGGTATGAGTCCAAATAGTCAAAGGAAGCCCATGGATACCAGCATTATCGTGCCTGTGAGCAGTGGCTGTGTGGAATACCTTCCAATGGAATAACAGCCAGGGCAGGTATACTGGGGTGTTAGGGGATATGCAGAAGAAAGCTTGTGGAGATTTGAGAGTTATGGGAGGAAGGAAGCTTGGTCATCACAAATTGAAAACACTAGGCTTCCCTGTTATATTTCACCTGGGGAGACATCTCCAAATTCAATTCAAATTTCACTTTGGGCATTATTTATTTATTTAGCACCATCAGTGTACATGGTGCTGTACAGAGTAAAACAATAAAATAGCAAAACCCTGCTGCATAGGCTTACATTCTAATAGAATCATAATAAAGCAATAAGAAGGGGAAGAGAATGCACCAAACAGGCATAGGGTAGAGTAAAACTAACAGAATAAAAGTCAGATCAAAATCAAGTTTTAAAAGCTTTAGAAAAAAAGAAAAGTTTTTAGCTGAGCTTTAAAAACTGCAATTGAACTTGTAGTTCGCAAATGTTCTGGAAGAGCGTTCCAGGTGTAAGGGGCAGTGGAAGAAAATGGACGAAGCCGAGCAAAGGAAGTAGAGACCCTTGGGCAGATGAGAAACATGGCATCAGAGGAGCGAAGAGCACGAGCGGGGCAACAGTGTGAGATGAGAGAGGAAAGATAGGAAGGAGCTAGGCTGTTAAAGCTTTGTAGGTCAACAGGAGAAGTTTATATTGGACTCTGAGGTGAATTGGAAGCCAATGAAGAGATTTCAGAAGTGGAGTAACATGGTCAGAGCGGCGAGCCAAGAAGATGATCTTAGCAGCAGAGTGGTGAACAGAAACCAACGAACTGATGTGAGAAGAAGGAAGGCCAGTGAGAAGAAGGTTGCAGTAGTCCAACAGAGAAATAACCAATGCATGAACAAGGATCCACCTAAGAAATTTTACTAGTCTTAACAAAACTTTTAACTTCTCTAAACACACACACAAAACACCCCCACACATTAAAAATCATAATTCTTCACCTTAGGAACAATTTCCAAATTTGCTTTAGGTAAAATTCCTATCTGTTATAAGTTCTTATGAAACATTAACTGCATACAAATGAAAACTAAGACAATCATTACAAATGTATCTGCACTGTTTTCTTGACTTTGGCTCTCATAGTAAACCTGTTTACTGAATATATATATAAGCCTTTGGAATAAAATTGGTAGATTTCTGTCCTATTGCTCCCTCTTTAGATTTTTATGGGCAGGTGGGCTCATGCATCACCTGCAATCATGGTAGAATCACAATGAATCTTACTTGAGGATCTAAAAGAGGCAAATGAAGGTCATGGATAGACCGGGGGGGGGGGGATCCGCACGTCGCTTCCAGAGCACTTCTATGTGACCCCAGAGCACCCCGAAAACGATAGTCTGACTTCCCTGTAAAATAAATGAGGAAGAGCTGTCCATGCCGCCGCCAACGACGACGAGGAGGAGAGCTCTTCGCCGGAGAGGAGAGCTCGGCAAAAGAAGGCGGGGTGAAGAACGGAAGAAGCTCTCTAACCCGCCTTCTTTTGCCGAGCTCTCCTCTCTGGCGGAGAGCTCTCCTCGTCCTCGTCGTCGGTGGCAGCATGGATGGCTCTTCCTCGTTTCTTTTACAGGGAAGTCAGACTATCGTTTTCGGGGTGCTCTGGGGTCTCATAGAAGCGCTCTGGAAGCGACGTGCGGATCCCCCTCAGGCCTATATCCCGGGATTGTCCCGGGATCAACCCTGTGCATACAAATGACACACAGGGGATCCTGGGAACAGGCAGGGATGACCCCTCCATTTGCCTGGGATAATCCTTAGGTTTAGCTAAGGCCAAAGAGTGAATCTATGGTAAGAAAGGTGATGGTAGTCACTTGTAAAACTTAGGAGGCCATCCTATACATGTCAAGGCAGGAAAAGTCCTAAAACTCCCAGCATTTCCTAACCAGCCATGGGAGTTGTAGGACTTTTTCTGCATAGGATTGCACCTTAGGGCACACTCCTATGGGATGTGCTGTAGCTACTCAAAAGTCTCCAAACTCAGAAGCTTTGGAGTATCCAATGTGCCGCACCTCCTGCTCTGCATTTTAGCCACACAGGGGATTCACTTGTCTAGCGGAGGCTTCCTGGAGGGGGAAAGAAGGAGGCTGGAGACGGACGGGGATACCTTGTATTCCCACATCCCCAGTCTCCTCCCCTGCCCGCCCCCAGGAACACCTCCTTTAACCTCCTATGAGCTGGCTTTTATGAGCTTGTAACAGCAGCCAGCACACTCCCCTCTATGGTGGCTGCAAGGGGTGCGGGCAAGAACAGGGAGCATGGTTTCCTGATTCTGAATTTGGATCCAAGAAACTGAAATATCCTATGAGCGTCATCGGATGAGGGGGAAACCGTGTTTCCCTACCATCGCTATGGCCTCCTGCTGCTGTTCCAATATAGTAACGATTCCTTTACATGGGGAAAGAAAGAGGAAGCAGCAATGACCACGTGGCCCATTCCGTGGGCATTTTCCTTGCGCTACTTTTCCTGCAGGCAGCAGGAAATGGCAACAAGTTTCGCTTTAGAAAAATAAGTCGGATTTATTGGGGTTTGTTTTGTCGCAGAGAAAAGACCAGAAGGGGCGGGAGATACGCAGGAGGTGGACGGTGTTATCAAAGGGATGCGTGAAAAACTTTGAGTGGGAAGTAATGAGCGTGCAATGAAATGATGATGCCTTATGTCCCCCAGACACTGTCTAGGGGACCTAGGACTGCTCCCTTAAAAACAACTTTCTTAGTCAGAGGGGAAAGCTCCGTGATGTGTCTTCTTTTAGATGACTTGGAAATAGGAATGTCGCAGGCATCCGACCGGGTCCAGGAATCTGGCAGACTCCCCCATCCCTGCCGCTGCCCCTTTGCAACCACCACAGAGAGGAGTGTGCTGGCTGCTGTCCACAATATTGGGTTAGATGGACCAATGATCTGGCTAAGTATAAGGCAGCTTTCTATGTTCGTATGCCATATCCTAAGCTACCTGGCACTACTTGTATTCAGATCTAGAAAGGAACCAGGGTATGGACACAAAATTTTGACATACCAGGGCTAGTCCCCTCCTGCTGTTTTAGACTACAACTCCCATCAGTCACAGCATGGACAATGGTCAGGGATTATGGGTGTTTGTAGTCCAAAACATCTGGAGGATACTGAGCTGCCTATTGGTCCAGCTAGCTCAGTATTGGTCCAGCTAGCTCAGTATTTTCTACACTGGCTACACTACACTAGCTTACCTCACTAAGCCTATAACAGATACTTATCAACAGATACATTTTTTCTGTGCCTATCACAACACCGTAGCAGACTAATAAGTAGCCACATCTAATGCTGGAGACTCCAATTCTCAGACCACCTCTGAAAAATTGGCAGCAGTGACTGGATTTGAAGGTATGATGTCTAGGATATTAAGTTGGTCTTCTGTTCATACAAGGGAAGACACCATTTTTATCTCTAATGGCTTCCTTGACTCTGCTTATTAACCATGCTGGCCTTCTCTTGGTCTAGGTGCTAATATATGTTCTAGCTGTGTATTATGGTTTTGAAAATCCCCCAACCCTAAAGGGACTTGACCCTCTTGACTCCCCCTTTTCAACTTCCATTTACCAATGCCTTCATTTTTGAGAAGTTTCCTCTTTTGAAGTCTAATGTCATTACATTGGACTTCCTTGGCAATTGTCCACTTACATATACGTTGAATTGAATTGATTGTCCCAGGAATAGATTTGGGGGAAACAGAGAGCTGAAGAGAGAAAAGGAATGCAGGGAACCCTGGGCTCATCTACACCAAGCAGGATATTCCACTATGAAAGCAGTATATAAAAGGTAGGAGCCACACTACTGCTTTATAGCAGTATTGAAGTACCCTGACAACTGTTGGGGCCCATAAGACACATACCATTTATTTATTTATTTATTTATTTATTTATTTATTTATTTATTTATTTAAAACATTTGTATCCTGCCCTATATCATTAGGATCTCAGGGCAGCATACAGATAAAACCATACAGTATAAAACAATAAATATACACAGCTAAAAACAAATTAAACCATGAACCAAGTTAAAACAATATATAATTTAAAAACAGTAAAAACAAAACAGTTAAAACAATGTGCCATCTTAGTCAATTTAACCATCAAAGGCTTTGTTAAAAAGCCATGTTTTTACTTGGCGTCGAAATGAAATCAGCGTTAGCGCCAGTCAGGCCTCCAAGGGGAGCGCATTCCACAGTCGAGGTGCCACACCAGAGAAAGCCCTCTCCCTTGTCCCATCATAGCATATATGTTGCGTTGGAGGGGTGTGGAGAAGGGCTCCTCCAACAGATCTCAAGTCTTGGGCAGGCATATATAAGGCGAGGTTCTTTCATACCAATGAGCCTCGTGTGGCGCAGAGCGGTAAAGCATCAGTTTCTGCAGCTGAAACTCTCCCCACGGCCTGAGTTCCATCCCAGCGGAAGCTGGTTTCAGGCAGCTGGCTCGGGTCGACTCAGCCTTCCATCCTTCCAAGGTTGGTAAAATGAGTACCCAGTTAGCTGGGGGAACGGTAATAATGGCTGGGGAAGGCAACGGCAAACCACCCCGCTATGAGGCCTGCCAAGAAAACATCAGCGAAAGCTGGCGTCCCTCCAGAAGTCAGTAATGACTCAGTGCTTGCACGAGAGGTTCCTTTCCTTTCATACCGCTTTCACATACCGCTTTCATAGTGGAATATCCTGCTTGGTGTAGATGAGGCCCTTGTTTCATAAATGCAAAATATGTTTCCTGTGAAGGGCTACCTTCAAGGGTAGGCACAGTTGGCATTTGTTGAGGGCCCACCCAACCAACAGGGCCCTTCTGACCAGATTCCCCTGAGGTTGTTCATCCTCTTCATAATGTCAACCTGTTTGTTCACCTAGTCGTCGCTCTGGCCTAGACTATAGTGGTGAGAAGAATGAGCTGTAGAGGCCGCTGTGACTTGCTCAGTGGCTCTGGGCCTGTCAAGAAAGCAAGTGATGACAAAGAGGATGAGGTGCAACAACAGCTGGTGACAATGGTGATGAGAAGGTAGAAGTGCTGAGGAAGGAGGCCCATCGGGGGTGACTTCCCAAGGGCCTTCAAAAAACTAGAAACGGCACTATCCCTCACCCTGAGATCCTTGTGATATAGGGCGGGATATAAATGTTTTAATAAATAAATGAAATAAGGGAAGTTAGGATTCAACCCAACAAATGCAAAGTACATTCAAGAACAAACTGAAACCATTATAAAGTAAGGAGTGGGGGATGTAAGAAGCTTTGCAGAAACATAATGATGACGGCAGCTGAAATATCTCTCAATATATATATATATATATATATATATATAACTTTAGAGGAGAAGTGTTTGAAAATGGTCATTTGCTAGAGAGAGTCAAGTCCTTGAATAGGAGTCAGCAACCTTTGGATAAAATTAGGAAGTTCCAGAGACCACACACACCCCAGCAGAAATATGCTGACGGCAGAACAGCGAGAAACCTTCAGGGAGCTGGTTAAAATCTACTTCACTTGAGTGGCCATCCTCAGAGAACAAAGAGGTCAATATATCCATAATTATTATTACTATTTCTTTTTTTAAAAAAATATGTCAAGTTACTTTAAGAATAAGAGGGCTAGTTGGGGAAAAAGAGAGAAAAAAGAACTGAAAAGATAGTTTCAATACACTGCCTTGTCTAGAAGCTTTCTAATTTCCCTCAGGAGCTTAGAGACATTAGAACTCCCAAAGCCAGGAAAAAGGACTTTAAAAATTCCAGGTTTCTAATAAAAGAGCCTTAGGAACAAAGAGTGTGGGTAGTTAATTTGGCCTGATTCCTTATGAACCCAGCTCAGTGGATTATTAAATCCCCTTCAAAAAAGTCGATCCTAGTTGAAGGAAAGTTTTCTTAAGACCATGAGAAGTGCTGTGTTAGAACAAAGCAAAGATGTATAGTCCAGCATTCTGGTTCCTGCAATGGCCAAAAAGATGCCTATAGGAAGCCCAGAAGAAGAACGTGGAGGCAATAATGACCTATTTTTGTTCCCCAGGAACTGGTGTTCGGTGACATGTTGCCTCTGATTCTGGAGGGAGCCTATAGCCATCGTGATGTCCTGCCTTTGAAAGCTTTATCCTCTCTGAACTTTGTTTAATCCCCTTGGAAAGCTGCCCACATAGGTGGCTATAGCCTGGAGAAGAGAAGATTGAGGGGAGACATGATAGCAGTCTTCAAATGCTTGAAAGGTTGTCACACAGAGGAGGGCCAGGATCTCTTCTCGATCCTCCCAGAGTGCAGGACACGGAATAACGGGCTCAAGTTAAAGGAAGCCAGATTCCAGCTGGACATCAGGAAAAACTTCCTGACTGTTAGAGCAGTACAACGATGGAATCAGTTACCTAGGGAGGTTGTGGGCTCTCCCACACTAGAGGCATTCATGAGGCAGCTGGACTACCATCTGTCAGGGATGCTTTAGGGTGGATTCCTGCATTGAGCAGAGGGCTTTTAGGCCCCTTCCAACTCTAGTATTCTATGATTCTATGAAAAACAAACACACACACTTTGTCAGATCTCTGTTGTTTGAGTTGCAGCCAATCTATAGGAAGCACACTCCTATCTATTGTGACTTTGGTTATTATGTTAAGTATTTTCCAAGTTTCCACACATGCTTCAAGAACCGGCACGTGAGAAACCATAGCAGAATACATAAGCATGCCCTACACAAAGAGAAGAGTCTTTAACAACGTGTGATGAAAGAACAGCCAAGTGTCTTCTTGTGACATCTCAAAGGCTAACAAATTTACGATGGCATAGTATTTGAGAAAGGGTGGAGGGAAGGTGGGTTCAGATCCCCTTTTAGTTACTCCAGCAAAACAGTTCAATTCACCCTCTGCAATATGGAATGACAGTAACTCCTGATATTTACAGAGTTCTTACACAAATTATAAAGGCGATTTTGGAGAAATGCTTTTTGAACACTTCAACCGCAGCACATAAATGGTAAATATTAACAATTAAAATCAGTAGCACTATTATCACATGCCTCTCAGTTTAGTTTCTGTGTGTGTGTGTGTGTGTGTGTGTACATTTTCGGGATGCAGCCTGCTTCCATTCTTCCTCATCTAAAATCCTTGTTCCTCCCCATACCTTTAAACCATTTTAATGCCTTTTCATTGAAATCAATGGGGCTTTGCAAATTACCACCGTGCAACAGAGTCCATTACGTCCATTACCAATTTACAGAACACACACAAAGAGGTGAAGCCTAATCTCTCTCCTCATATCCTTATGTAAATAAGGCAGAAATCTTTTTTTCTTTTTCTTTTTTTAATGCTCAAAATATTTCTTTCAGTGTTTGGTTGTCCGTGCCTTTGATCTTCTGCCCTATCTCTAACACAGTATGTTAATATTTTTATTTCTTCCTGGAGGACAATGGCTGGATTTAAATTCCCCCAAAATTGCAACGTTTGGACCAGTAAGGCCCACTTACATTTTCTTCCTATCATATTGCTCAACTGTATGAATTAGCAGGGCACAGTAGGGCTAGAGCTACACTACTGCTTTATAGCGGTATTGAAATGCACTGGTAACTGTTGGGGCACCATCCACATTCCATATATCACTTTCCTGGTGTTATATCCTGCGTTTTATTCCACATTCATAATGATTTGACACAAGGTGTAGATCTGGCCTCAGTGCTTATTGGCACCAGTTTAGTCAGTGGTGTCAGTGCCAACCCTGGGGTTTTGAGGTCCTTTGAGAAGAGATTCTCAATGGGTCCCCTCCTCATTCAAAGCGTTTAACTTCTCACTGCCATTGTCACCCTCTGCTATTGCTCCTCATCCTCTTTCTCATCACTTGCTGGCTTGACAGGCACACAGAGCCAGTGAACAAGTGAGCATATAACTCCTTTGCTGAGAGAATTGCACTGGCTGCTTATTGGCTACGGTGATGTCCTGCCCAACTGTGTCATCTTGACTTCATCTGAGACACCCAAAAGCTACCTGACAGGACTATCCACGCCACTAGCACTCAGGACCATTCAATCCCCGCTGTGCTGATGACGTGTGTGAGGGTTTTGGCCTACTGCTGCTGCTCCTGTCTCACCTTTATTCTTCAGGCCCCACAGCTCCACAGCCCAGCAACCTAGCCCTCAGTTTCCCATTCCGCTGCCACCACTAACTGCTCTCTCCTCCGTCACTCTTCCACAGACCGCACCAGTTGTTTAAAAGTAATTAGAATTTCTTAACCTAAGTAAGGCCGTTGCTAGATGAGGACTTAGCCCAGTGTGAGGCCCGGGATCCCTGCTGTGCATCCAGATGACACACAAGGGATCCCAGGGTCAGGCCGGGCTAAGTCCTCCCTTGACCCAGGATAACTGGATCTACTTATGGCCCGGCTTTTCCGCAGCCCCAGGCTGAGGCCAGGGCTGTGGAAGGTCTAGTGACTTCTGTGGCTTTTCCCGCCTGCTCGCTTACTCGTGAGTAGCCGGGAGAAGCCGCACACTGGGCACAGCATTCCATAGGAGCGCTGTACCCATTGGGCCGGGGGGAGGGAATCACGGGGGGGGGAGAGATGGGGGCCGGGGGAAAGAGCGGATCCGGCAGGATAGATGGGGGGGAGAGCGGAGCCAGGGGGGGGGGGGAGATCACTGACGGGAGGGCGCAGAGGGGGCATCAAACATGGCAGGTGGGTGATCAGGTGGGCATGGCAAGTGGGCTGGCGAGTGGGCAGGGGGGCATCAGACATGGCGGATGGGGGGAAGAAGAACGGGGATGAGCATGGCGAGCGGGGGAGGACAGGCGAGCGAGTGGGCAGGGGGGGCATCAGACATTGTGGGGGGGAAATCAGGAGCAGGGGGAGCGGGGAACCCTTTATTTTTTTTAAAAAAACTACTTACTTTTCCGTTGGTGCGCTCCTGCGCACATGGCCCTTTAAGATAAAAAAAAAAACCTGGAGGACGCGACGGGGCTTTCCCTTATCCTGTCGCGTGTTACGTCTAGCTAGGGGCGACGGCGTGCGCTAGGTGCAGTGTGGCCTCGCCCCGACTCCCCACTGGATTATCAGGAAGGTCTAGCAAGGCCTCCAGTGTGTGTACATAAGCTTATTGGTTTCTCCAGTTGAAGTGTGTATGGTTACAAGGCTCTAAGCATATTGGTTTCTGTCAGTTCTTTCTTATAAGGTTCCGCTATAGAATACTACTATCATCCACTTTTCTCATATAATCCTTTACTTCCCTCATATAATCATCCACTTCTCTCTACCCCACTTCTGCCCTTCACTTCACAGAATCCTAACCCACCCACCCCTTCTGTCTCAAATCACACCCTTTACTTAACTATATATAGCTACATTTCTCCAGCTCCTCCAACTCTCACAGAGCTAATCCAAGCACTTCCACTCCACCATCCAATCAGCACTCAGGCATGCAACACCCCCCCTTACAAACCCAAACTGTGGATACAAATCATGAGTACATTGAGGCCTACTTACTTCCTGGAACTTTATGCATAATATAAGCTATTAACTTCGCATATATTTACATTTACTGCATAATAGGCAGCTGGACATCACAGCTACCACTCCAGGTTTAAGGTTTTTGTTCTAGTGTACAAAGCACTAAACAACTTGGGACCAGGATACCTGAGAGAGCACCTTCTCCCTTACCAACCTGCCCAGTCACTGAGGCCATAGCTAGACCTAAGGTTTATCCCTGGATCGTCCAGGGGTCAAACCTGTTCATCTAGGTGACACACAGGGGATCCAGTGCTCAGGCAGGGGCGAACCCTGGATGCTCCCAGGATAAACCTTAGGTCTGAGTCACCTGGTGGTTCCACATGGACCTATAGCCTGATTGTAATCCATCAGAAGAAGAGCCTTGAGTGTGGTGGCCCCATCTCTTTGGAACTCCCTGCCCCTGGAGGTCAGGCAGGCGCCAACACTAGGCTGTTTCTGGTGCCTCCTGAAAATATCGCTTTTCCAGGAAGCATTCCTCAACTGACCAGCCACTGTTTTCATTGGTCCTTTGTTTTAAATTGAACAATTTGAATTTGTTGTTTTTAATCTTCTTTCTTTTTTACGGTTTTATTCCTATGTGCACCGCTCCAGAATCTCTTTTAGATATGGAGCAGTAAAATATTGTCATTAAATAAATAAATAAATCTATGGCCTATCCTTCTTACCACCATGGTCTGGTCCAGAACTACCACTTGCTTTCTTGACAGGCAGAGCACCAGCGGATAAAGTAGGCAGGGCATTTAGTGCTCCTCTTCCTCCATACAAGTGTTGTTTCGGCCAGAGCAAGAGGCAGGTAAATAAGCAGTTTGCAATGGTGAAAACTATGAGAAACTCCAGAGGGAGCTTGTCAGTGGACCTTTGCTAGGGTGTGGGCCTGTGGCAGCTCCCCCACCATCCTTCCCTTGACACAAAGCCTGAGTTGGGTGTTGCCTGGTTGGTTAACTGGGTGGTTATGTTAACTGGGTGGTTATGTGAGGCTACGAAAGACAGGAGGGCAATGAGGATGATCAGGGGTCTGGAAACAAAGCCCTATGAGAAGAAGGTCAATTTCCCCTGGCTTTTTCTAAAGTCTAAGGAGCTCTCCAGGAGTCTAGAAAACTCCTTGGTGACCAAGAATCTCTTCTCTTCTTTTCTCTTCTCTTCTCCGAAATCAGCAAGTCATAAAAAGAGAGCTGAGAGAGGGAGCTCAAGCAAGATGAGGTATAGAGAACCCACATACCACCCACAACAATGACCGCTCCAAACTTCTTGCATAATCACCCTCAGAGAGGACATTTCTGGATATTTATATGGACTCACTCTGATTCCCTCCTTGCCCATCCACTCACCTTCTTCCTTCCACCTGGAAACTCAAATCCAATCCAGATCTGCTGCTGTCTAACGGCCAAGACCCATCTCCTTTATCATCCCTTTCCCTGCATTCTCAGTCACACGTGTTTTGGAGACCAGCCTATTCAGCATAAACGTACATCATAGTTCATAGTAACACCGCATTTTCATTGGGTTGCTGTTATTGAAGGCCAGTTTGGTGCAATTGATTGTATATCAGGAAGTGGGTTTAAGGGGGGAAATGTAAAAAAAAATCATAAAAAAAATCGATGGATGACCCAATCCCATTCAAATTTGGTATGCTCAAAGCTCTCCTTAATATCTATTACTGTGCCAATTTTGATGTCTTTATCTTTAAAGCAGTGGTTCCCAAACTTTTTCAGGTAAACGCCCCCTTGGTTCCACAAACTCATGCCCAGTGCCCCCTTTAAATGGGAAGCACCTGCCGCAGGCTTGCCGAGGGAGGGAGGGAAAAGAGAGTGAACGCTTCTGTTTTGCAGCCGGCGTGGCAGGGCACACCAAGCAGGGTATGTCCCTTCATTAGCATTTCGGTGGTTTTGAAACATTTCAGTTCACCGTTAAAAGGACTCTTCTTAAACGGTATGTGTGGATTCTTCCCCTATATGGCTTGGGACCAAACTACCTTCTCCCATAAAAACGTCCCTGGGTTTTAAGACCTTCTGGAGAGGCGCTTCTCAGAAAAGACCACCTTGAGCGCCCCCCTGCTGCCCCTTTGCCTCCTAGAGCCCCCTGCCACCCCCTGCCTCTTAACACCCCCCCTATGCAATCCCACTGCCCCCAAGGGGGCAGTACCGCCCACTTTGGGAACCACTGCTTTAAAGCTTACACAGATGTAAGCATTTGATTAATTTTTCTTCAAATCCTGCTCCTGTGCTCCAGTGGCCGCTCGGATGATACGCTCAAAAACTAGTACCAAAATACGGTGAGTCTTTTGCTTTTATAGCACAATTAAAGCAGGATGCCTGGAAGTACTTCACAATAAAAGCAGATTATAAGGTGGGAAACTTCAGAGTCCTTTGCACGCAATTCACAGAAATTGCACAGTATAACGCTGGTGTGATGAAGCTCTTTCTCTCACACCTCTCCCAGGCTGTCCTAAGTATAACTGGCAAACCACAGTTCTCGCCTATCTCTCAAAGTTGCTGGAAGCAGAAATGAGACGCATGTATTGAAATTGTTAATGAATTCTGCAATCTCCTCTAAATCTTAGCAATTAGCTCTTGTTAGCAATAACAGGTGTCACTCAAGAGACCCCCTCTTTATTGTTGATTATCACTTTTTCTGTACCAACTCATACAAAAAGGGAACAAAGAAAGGGGGGGAATCATATAGTTAGGAGCTTTGGCCAACTTAAGGAAGGCAAATTAGAATCATTACCGTTCCCCGGCTAAATAGTGAGCAGTGCCTGCTTAGAATGTTGCTCATTTGCATACTTTGATCTGGTGGGTGTAGGTACCTAATTATACAGCAGCCAGCAATGGATTTTTTTTGATGTACTTGGTTAATTAATATTCAGTGTAATAATTAATTGTGCAGATTGCTCCCCTGCATATCAAGCTTGGTTTCTAAAGTGAAAATAATATTTAGAAATATGTCAGCAAAGTACATGATGAGTGACAGAACAATCCACGAAGCTTCCTAAAGTTTTAACATTCATTAAGGAATGGGATTTTCAGCTTTGCCTGATGCTCCATTATTCCACAAAGATAATGATGGTGATGATGATGATGATGATGATGATGATGATGATGACGATGACGACTTCCATCCCTATAGTGTTGCTACTAGATTCTTCTTTGTCCTTTTTGGGGTGGGTGGGTTTTAACAGATGGATCCATATTGAAGATTACCACTATTCAATGACAGAATGACATGACAGCATCAACTTGCAGTAACATTTTACTGTCACAAAGGAACAGGCAGATAAGCTTTTAGATTCATAGTATCCCATAGCAGCTATCGCCTTTTATACTGTTTGGTGTAACTCCCCCTTTGCTTAGTTCTGTGCTAGAGCTGCAATGTATCGGTGGTGGGCATGGGGGAGGAATTCTCAAGCAAAATTATTTATTTACTCTTCATTATACTTCTATACCATCCAATAGCTAAAGTTCTCTGGGCAGCTCACAAAAATTAAAACCCATACAAAACAGTATAGAATTTAGGCCTTTGCTCGACCTACCTGTTATCCGGCAATGGAGGAGGAAAGATCGCACGTTGTGTTTAACATGAGATCCCTCCTCTGTTTACACATGACACACGATGACTTCAGAAGGAGAGGCGTCACGCCCGCCATTTTTAATTTTTTCTTAAAGGACCAGCAGTGCAACAAACGCTCGTGCACAAAAGGTAAGTCCTTTTTTAAATTTAACTTACTTTCCCTGCTCCCCCCCACCCTACCTTCGATGGGCGCAGCTCCCAGCTCCTCGTGAGGAATCACATGGAGCTGGGTCAACCCGCAGCAACTGGCCACACATTCCATGGTCTCAGGCTCAGCCCGGGTCTGCGGAAAAACCAGGGCCAAAGGGGAAGGCTATGTCCCAGGGCAAGAGAGGGATCCCCTGTGGTTCATGTGGACACACAAGGACGATCCTGGGGTTTGCCCCAGGATAAAGCCCCATCTAGCTATAGCCATAGAAGCTTAAAAATACAGTATAAATAAAAGGTTAAAAAAGAGCCCTTTGGGATCTTACCAAAGGTCTGCCTAGTCCAGTGGTTCCTGAGCCACATTTACTAAAAGTTGTGTACTACAACAGCTATCATCCCTGATCATTTATTATGATGACTGGGGCAAATGGGAATTCCCAATGACATGGTTGGGAACCACTGCTTTTAGCCCAATAGGCAGATGCTTCTGTGAACCACCCAGAGAGCTTCGGCTATTGGGCGGTATAGAAATGTAATAAATAAATAAATAAATCCCAATAGAAGGCATGAATGCAATCGCTTTCACATCAGGAACTGGTATAATTCAGTAGCACCAACGTGACTCTGAAGCTGTGTTTCCCCCCTTTTGCACGGAGGTTATAATAAGGGTAAACTTTGTATTGAAACAATCCTTAAAATGGAACGATGTGCATGTCCTCCTAAACTACTTACCGACTTCTTAGAAGTTAACACAGGGTCAGCTCAAATGGATTTCCAGAGCCCTTATGACAGCTAAAAGTCTTATATTATCATGTTGGAAGGACAAATGCTGACCTCCCATAATGCAATGGACTGAGGACTTAACAATGTTATCAACATTTGAAAGGGGGTTATGTAGACGTGACTTGCGAGTGGATAAATACGTGGTGGCAATGGGACCTGCTTTTCTTGAACCTATGTATAAACCTCTCCCCTTTTTCTTTTCTTTTTTTAAGTGAATGGTATATCTGATGGGGAAATGATGATATTCCTACATATGTAATGTTTTTCTTTGTTTTCCTTTTTCACGATTTTTTTGGTTCTGTTTTGTTAATATTCACAAAACCAAAAACAAAACGTGACTCTGAAGCTGAAGTTTCTGCTTAGCTATCATGAGCCCTTTCGACACCTAAGGATTATCCCAGGAAAATGGAGGGATCATCCCTGCCTGCTCCTGGGATCCCCGGTTTGTCATTTCGATGCACAGGGATGATCCCGGGATGATCCCTGAAAAAAAGGCAGGTGTAGAAATGGCCATGGTTAATGATTGTTGATAGAAGGCCTACTAGTTCAGATACACCTCTTGTTTCCTTCACCTTCCATGCCTTTATAGCTGGCTTGTGGGATGGCAAGTGAGGCCCTGCCTAAAACAGCAAAATCCCTCTAACTAAGCCCTAAGCTCTGGCTACTAGATGCTTGTGGGAGGAGGCAGGAGAGGAATCCACACTGTATTCTCTGATCTGCTTTTGGAGAATAAAGCAGGGATTTGCTTTACAAGGGATTTCCCTTGCTCACTCTCCCAGGGACAGGTAAGGTAGGGTGACCATATGAAAAAGAGGGCTCCTGTATCTTTAACAGTTGTAGAGCAAGAGGAATTTCAGCAGGTGTCATTTGTATGCCTGCAGCACCTGGTGAAATTCCCTCTTCGTCACCACAGTTAAAGCTGCAGGAGCTATACTAGAGGGACCAGATACAAAGGAGGGCAGGGCTCCTGCAGCTTTAACTGCGGTGATGAAGAAGGAATTTCACTAGGTGCTGCATGCCTACAAATGACACTGGATGTAATTCCCTTTTCTCTACAACTGTTAAAGATACAGGAGCCCTGTCCTCCTTTTTCTATGGTCACCCTAGGTAAGGTCTCAGGATATTTTGTAAGCAGCGTGTAGGGAAGCCAGCCCCCTAGCCAAAGAACCAGATGAAGGAGCGGTCCTCCGCCCAAAGCTTTGGTTGTGAAGATTTCACTGCAAATGTGCACAAATCTGAAATCTGGCATTTGATCAAATGTGTTCTGTTCTCCCCCGTCTTCTGACTTTACACTCCTGAAGCACTGAGAAGCAAAACAATATGTTCAGTTAGTGGAGAGGAAATGTAGGGTAATGGGTTGGGTTTGAATCTCTCCTGAGCAATACGGTTAATTTGGTGGTCTTACACCAGTCCCTTCGATCCATGTTGGATGATAATTGAAATGTGTGACCCAGCTCTACGTTAGGAGCCAACTCTGCTTCTGTCAATCATCCAGAAATGTCCCCTCCAAATCTGCTCCATGTATGGAAAACCCATTGTGCTAGGCGAAAAAGCACACAATAGATGCCTAGACTTTTATCTGGGAATTGAATGCTTAGCTCTCAAACTAAGACTTTTAAGAGCTAAGCATTCCACACATCTGTCCAATTCAAATGGTTTTAATCTCAAGTTCATTTTGTCCCAAATGCGTTGAACGTTGCGAATTTTTTCGGTACATTCTTATCAGAACTCAACTGAACTGAAATTCTCACCAAGGAAGCTTTTCCTATCAAGCTTCCGGAGACTAGTTTCATGCCCAAAAAATTCTCCCACGTTTTTTCAACCTTTCTCATTCAATTGGATGGAAAAGAAACTGCACTAAATTTTTTGGAGAAACTCACATGGGTTGGGTTTGGGGTTTCTGTGCTTACTTAATAGGTAGCTGAGGAGTGTGTACAAGTGTCCTGGTTTTGATTGTACAATCATCTCTCGGGCAGTCTGTAGCCTCCTCCCATAGGGTGTTTTTTTTCCAGATCAGGGCCAGATCTACATGTCAATTCGAAGGTGCACTCCAGACACAGGCAAGCGCCCCGAAGCTCCACGTATAGACCCTGCCTTTGAGAGGCGGGAAAAGACGCCTTTTCTATTCTCCTCACTTCTCAACGGGGAGATTCCCAGCTGCTGTTGATCAGCTCGTGATTCTAATACTGAGCGCGCTTACACGCAAGTAAATCCTGTTGAACCCAATTGGGCTTCTGAGTAGACATGTATATAGGATTGCCTTGCTCGTGTCAGGTGTGTGTGGGGTCAAAAAAGAGGGGCATTTCCCTTAAAAGGCAGGAAATGTCACTATTTTGGAGTTGTGATTGGTGAGAGCATAAATTACCAGTTTTCCCGGTCACTGCTGCTGCCGCTCCCTCCCTCCCTCCCTCTCTCTCTCCCTCCCTCCCTCTCTCTCTCTCTCTCTCTCTCTCTCTCTCTCACACACACACACACACACACACACACACACACACACACACGCTGTTCAACTAGCCGCCGCCTCCCCTCCCACACCCTGGTCTCTCCACGGTAACAGCAGAGCAGCAGCGTTGCGGGTGAATGCGAGGAGTTTCCCGGACGAGCAAGGCAATCCTATATACATGTCTACTCAGAAGCCCAATTGGGTTCAACAGGATTTACTCGCGTGTAAGCGCACTCAGTATTACAATCCCGAGCTGATCAACAGCAGCTGGGAATCTCCCCATTGAGAACTGAGGAGAATAGAAAAGGCGCCTTCAGTATGACATGTAGATCCCCTCCAGGAAGCACAGGCAGCCTGGGAGGCTGCAGAGCAAAGCAGAGATCTATAACAGAAGGAAAACACATATGCAGCGCCCTTGGCTGCCTTGCACTGAAGCTTCAAAACACCACAAAAATAAATGATTAAAAAAAAAACACTGAAGATGAGGCAGAACCCTGGAAGTCTCTGCCATGGGAGAAGAAAGCTTTCAGGAAACTCGAGGACAGATTTTGGCTCAATACTAGCTCCAGCTCTTCCCTGGCGCTAGACACAACACTGCCCCCCCCCACACACACCCTGTGTTGTGTGGAAGATGCAAAATGAGGTCCAGCCTGCCAACACAGTTAATGCTGCTGCCATGTGTAATGACAGTGCAAAGAAAGAGAAACGAAAAACGAGACTGCTGGGGGGGGGGGAGAGAAAGAAACAGGGTGTGCTACAACCCCTGACAATGGTGATCTGTGGAGTATTTCTTCTCCCTTTGGAGAAATTTGGTGAAATAGGTTTGAGAATATCGAGTTGCCATTTGTGAATAGCTCTACCAGAGACCTCTGGGTTCCTAAGAGCACAGTTTGAAAGCCATGATGACAAATAAAACAACTGCACTTATCTGTTTTCTTTACTATCATAGGGATTAGAGCAGCACTAAATCATTAGCTGGCACATATACAATTCTGCTCCGAGCTTGGGAATGGCCCCGTCATTTACCTGTTAGTTTTTGTATCCATGGACAGCTTGCAAGCAATCTTTCTAAAGGACAGTCTGGCAGAGCCATTATATGTGCCTGCAGCAGCTGATCATTACAATATTATTACACCCCGCCCTACAATCAATTTGGTGACGGTTGTTTGAACTTTATTGTTATTAATAGTGAAAATAATAAAAACGGTATTAATGTTTGAAAGCTCTCTGCATTGTGTTTAGCGTTGCGTTATTGCCATATTTTTATGGCAAGTGCCTTGGCATTCGAGTGCATTTCCGTTTACAGTAGCGCTCGTCTGTAATAGACTCATTTTATAATTGCTTCTGAGATACTTAAGGAGGTGTAATTTCGGGTGGTTTCCTCCTCATGGAAGGGCCTCCTGAATTAAAAAAAACAAACATATTGAATCATCCTTGGGATTTTATGTTGTTAGTCTTAAAAGTTCTAAGGGCTCTGATCTACCCAACCCATTCTATGCATCTGCTTGTTGAAATGGAACTCCGTTGTCCTCTTGGGCTGCATGTTCACGGGGGCTAATTAAAATTCTAAAGGAGAGAAATCTCTTCCCGAGTTACTGCTTTATGCAAGAATCATAGACCAGGCATAGTCCTTGAGGGTACTTTATACCCATGACGGAACTCCACGTATAATTGCCAGCTGGTTACTAGGGGGACAGTTCACCCATCCTTGAACATTACTGGAAACACTTGATTCACTTGATATTAGTAGCTTATTATTTTGTTATTTGCAATATTTATGTACCACTCCCCATTCAAAATTTCGGAGTGGTGTACAAGAAAAAATAAAATAAAAACAGAATAAAACACTTTAAAATAGGGTTAGGGTTAGGGTTAGCAAAATGAAAAGTGAACTGTGGCAGGCCATTAAAGAAAGGCGTCCTGGAATAATGATGTTTACAGGAGGCGCCGAAAGGAATGCAAAGTTGGCACCTGCCGGACCTCCAGAGGCAGGGAATTCCATAGGAAGAGGGCTACCACACTGAAGGCTCTTCCCTTGATGGGCTCCAATCGGAGGATGGGTCTATGTGGAACCACCAGGAGCATGCCCTCGGATGACCTCAATGTTGGTAAGGAAGAAGGTGCTCTCTCAGCTATCCTTAGGGCTTTGTACACTAGTACAAGAACCTTAAACGCGGCCCAATATGGATAGGCAGCCAGTGCAGCCATCGCTTGGATGTCAAATCCGAGTCCTGTGAAGATCAAAGGAGACTGAGGAAAAGCAGACAGGATAGGAGAAGTCAAGATGAAAGCAAAGGTGATCTGAGACCAGGAAAAGCAGAACTCCTAATTGTTGAAACCAACAAAGAAGTTTGGCCTAGGCATTTTTCATACGGAAACCCTAACATACCTGGATTCTTTTTAATACAGCAAACACATATATACAGATACAATATGGCAGGCATTGTGATTGTATACAAGCTCTCCAAGGTGCTGAAGCATATCCCCAAAAGTGGTTAAAGCCGCGGTTTAAGGTGTCTTCTGAATGGGGCCTTAGTCAGTTAGATAGGGGATAGGATTTTGGGGATAGGACCTTAGTAAGTTATGAAAGTAATCTAGTCAGTAGGAGCTAGAAGTAGAGTTGGCAAGATAAGACCAAGAACTGAATGTCTGATAATTTGATATAACATCTCTTGCAATAAATCAACTTTAATTTGTTTGTTTCAAATTATAAAATCATACATCTTGTTCATATTTCTGTGCTACCAATAGTGTTCATATTTCCTGAGTTGGGTGAAGGGAACGAATTAGCCATATTGGGTGTCTCTTTTAACTGGTGAATATAGGGGGCTGAAGCTTGTGGGATAGTGAAGACCGCTGTCCTAAAGTGGAGGCAGACGTTCCTAAGAGCAGGTCATGTCACAAGGGATGGCAGCATCAGGCAATGTCACATAGCTCCTTTAGCGTTCAGGTTGGTTCCGACTAAAATGCCGAGTGAAATCACAGCCCCACCAAAACTGGAGCCACCAGCTTCCACTGGAAAAGGCTGAGGGGGAACAGAGAGACATTCTAGTTGAATCAGAGCCTGAGGTGACCTTCACCTGCCTACCTGTCTCCCTTTCTCTCTGTTGTGTTGCTGCTGCTGCTGCTGTTGTAAACTTTACAGTTTTAAGTACATAATGCACATAGGCAGTGATAACCAACTAACACTCCCATTGACAAAACAGCTTTTTTTCTTTTTGAGAAAGGGACTCCCCTGAATCCCCTCATGCACCCTCAAGATCTTTTCCAGAGGGTTGGAGGTGCAGGAGGCAGAAGCAGAGAGGGAAACGATACTGTACGAACAGAATTCAGCTCATGTGACGTTTGATTTCTACCCAAATATGTGCAACATTAAACTACCCAGGACTAAATTCTTTATGTTGCAGAATTGAAATAATGTGCAATGGGCGCTATGAATACCTCTCTATATAAGATCATAAGAAGAGCCCTGATGCTGGATCAGACCAAGGGTCCATCTAGCCCAGCACTCGGTTCACACAGTGGCCAACCAGCCATCGGCCAGGGATGGACAAGCAGGACATGGTACAACAGCACTCTCCCACCCATGTTCCCCAGCAACTGGTGCTGTTCTTGGTGTTCTCAGTTTACACTAGGGATGTGCTCCACTTCTAATCGGACTGGCAAATTAGAAGCGGAGCGGGGGGCTTCGCCTGCCCTTAAGGCGGAGGCGAAGAGGATTGAGGGGCCAGCAGAGCGTGGCGAAGAGGATCAAGGTGAAGGCGGATCCTTCGCCTCGATCCGGAGCTCTGCCGGAAAGGTAAGTGGGGTTTACCGGGCCCTGCCGCTGTCGCTGTCGCCCATGCGGCGACAGCGGCAGGGCCCGGTAACCCCCCCTCCTCTCTCTTACCTGCCTCCGTCCGTGGTCCGTCGGCGTCTTCCATTGAGCCCGCGGTTCAACCAGGAAGTCTGGGCCGCTTGGCCCAGACTTCCTGGTTGAACCATGGGCTCAATGGAAGACGCCGATGAACCGCGGATGGAGGCAGGTAAGGCCCCCCTCCCCCTTGGTCCCTTACCGGGCTCTGCCGCCATCGCCGCACAGGCGGTGATGGCGGCAGAGCCCGGTAAACTTCCCACCCTCCTCTCCCGGCCTTACCTGGCGCCACTCCCCTCCACTGCTTAGCTCCGATTCGGAGCCAGAGCTCTGCGGCGAAGAGGAGCGGAGTATGGGCGGAGCGGAGCGGGCCGACCTGAAATTTTCGGATCAGCCCGTGGGGCAGAGTGGGGGGTCCGTGCACACCCCTAGTTTACATATAAAGACACATGAATCAACTAAGGCAACATTGGGGCCATAGCTCGACCTAAGGTTTATCCCAGGATTGTCCTGGGGTCAAACCTGTTCATGTAAGTGCCACACAGGGCATCCAGTGCTCAGGCAGGGACAAACCTGGGATGATCCTGGGATAAACCTTAGGTCTAGCTACAGCCTAGGCTCATCTACACCAAGCAGGATATTCCACTATGAAAGCGGAAGAAAGCGATATTTAAAAAGGCAGGAGCCACACTACTGCTTTATAGCGGTATTGAAGTACACTGAGGACTGTTGGGGCCTATTGACATATCTACACCAAGCAGGATATAGCACTATGAAAGTGGTATGAAAGCGGTATATGGTATGTGTCAAATGGCCCCAACAGTTCTCAGTGCACTTCAATACTGCTCTAAAGCAGTAGTGTGGCTCCTGCTTTTTATATACTGCTTTCATAGTACAATATCCTGCTTAGTGTAGATGAGCCTACTGTTGCTGAAAGTTGTGATATAATGGGAGAACCCAGCCTATACTGGGCTACTGTACCAAACAATTTGTCTTAAGCCATGTGGTGTAATTCTACTGATGAACCTAAGCAGGTTCAGTGCTGTCAGCTGCCTGGATGGGAGATCACCTGGGAACAATATGTAAGACATTCTGAATTCCTTAGTGGACAAGGGATAAACTATTCCTTTGATTCAAATATTTTATATATGCATGTCTTGGCTGCCCAATGGAAGGAGCAGCTTTCCATGGACAAAAGAATACACATGAAGTTTAGCTTCCCCAAACCCAAACAGTAACCGAATGCAGTATTTTAGATCGTTCGAAAGATGTGTGATGCAAGTGGAAACAGCAGAGGGCGCGCACACTCTATGCTAGGCAACCCAGGCCGAACAGTAGCGTTTTGCATTGTGTGCGGCACATTCAAGAGCTGTCAAACCCTGGCCAAGCAGAAACCATCCCTTTCCTCCTCATACTAAAAAGCCTAGAGAATTTTATTTTAATTTCCTGTCACTTACAATGGCTTCTCCTGGACCATTTCCCCTCCCATCGGAAGATAACTTCTTTCAGTCACTTTAAGGGAGCATGATAGGTTTGAACATGTGTTCCCAATTCCGGATGTAAGTTCAAGTTCTCAATTTCAGTAGAACTATTCTGATCCAACCCAGTATATCTCTGCAAATCAGTTGATGGAGGACAACCCATGAGGGAGGGCTATTGCCTTTATGCCTTGCCTGTGGGACTCTCAAAATGCATCTGATTGGTCCTTGTAGGAAATAAATGCTGAGCTAAATAGACTTTTGGACTAATCCAACAGGGATCTTCTTAATTTTTAGAGCAAGATTTACTATTGCCAGAACTTCAATGTTTTGAGATCCAATTAATAGTTCTGTGATTTTCAGTTCTAAGAGAGAGAAAATGTCTTGGGTTGGATCCTGTTGTAGTCTAACTTAGAGTAGATCCATTGAAATCAATAGATCTGCTCTAAGTATGGCTACATATGGATCCAATGCCTCATAATTACAGCTCTGGATGAGCATTAAATAAAGTAACGGGTTTCAAAACAATTGCAGGTATGGAAAGAAAGAAAGGAAGGAAGGAAGGAAGGAAGAAAGAGGTATTGTGCAAGATACTTCACATTTAAGGCAGGAATGCATTTGTCAGGATGCGCACGTTTCAAAAATGGCTACATTTCAAAAATGAGCATATTTCGAAAATGCCCACAATTGATACATATATTAGGGGTTGGCTGCCTATATGTTACCAAGCCCAATTCAAGGTTCTGATTTTAACCTATAAAGCCTTATACGGCTTGGGACCACAATACTTGACTGAACGCCTCTCCTGACACGAACCTACCCATACGCTACACTCAACATCTAAGGTCCTCCTCTGAGTGCCTACTCCAAGGGAAGCTTGGAGGATGGCAACAAGGGAGAGGGCCTTTTCAGTGGTGGCCCCCCTATTATGGAATGATCTCCCTGATGAGGCTTACCTGGCGCCAACATTGTTCTCTTTTCAGCACAAGGTCAAGACTTTTTTCTTCTCCCAGGCAGCTAACAACATATGCTGAGGTTTTTTTTTCCCTGACCCCAGAATAGTTGTTTTGAATGGATATTGTTGTTTTTATGCTTTTGATGGTTTTAAATTTTTGTATATTTGTTTTTAATGTTCGCTGTTTTTAACTTTAGCAAACCGCCCAGTGAGCTTTGGCTATGGGGCAGTATATAAATGTAATAAATAAATAAATAAAATATGCACAACAATAAGCACGGATTTTCATGCAAAAATGAAATATATATATATCTTGCAATGTGATACGGACTCGAGTCAGAATGAGCTTTGGGATGGAATTCGGAGAAATTTGATGGTCTCAGGTTTTACTGACTAGAATCTTGAAAGGTACTACCGTTGAAATCAAGAGACTTTAATTCCAACTCAAAGTGGCTTGGGTACTTCTCGCAAAATTGTTTCTCTGTTCCACATGATGCCTTTTAGAGAAATAATTTTTAAAAAGGAGACTTTGGGTGCATACTCCTTTTCACCTCACGAGAATATTCTACTTTCTGACACGTTAGTGCAGGGCATCAATGCAGAGTGTGTGTGTGTGTGCATCTGTATCTGTGTCTCTGTGTGTCTGTGTTACAGATTAAAATGAAAAGCTCCCAAAATTACCAGCAGCTTTACAGGAAAGGTTGCAGAAGGTGCCGGTCTCCTCCTTGACATCTCCCATTCAGCCGGCTATCGGAATGGGACTAATTTAATTAATAGAAGAGCTCAAAGAAAACAGGGCTAGCTTTTTGGGGTCACATCCGTCAAATCCCTGGGAACTCAAGCAAGCCTTCTCGCAAAGGAGCAGGCCTCTAGTCTTCCTGCTGAGGCTCTTCCTGCCAGCTCAGCCATGCATAGCAGCCATTTGGTGGACGGACGAGTTTAATTGAAAGGTGAGCGTCTTCCTTCTCTTAAAGGTGACTCAAATGGTCAGCGCAGTTGCCGGTGAGAATGTGCCTTTGCTAAATGCTCGTGCTTTGGTGAGTCTCGGGGGGTGGGGTGGGGGATTTCAACACAGTGGAACAACCGTGGAGGAAGCCTGGGAGAAAAGGACCTGCTTTCTCCTCTATTAGACCAATGGCCCGTCTAGTTTGCTGCTGATTATGTCAACCTGCAGCAGATCTCCAGGGTCCCATCCACTTTTCTTTCTGAAGACCTGCCACCCTCCAGCTGGAGATATCCGGGGCCTGTCAGAACAATGCATTCAAGCAAAGGATGAAGCAAAAGCAATGGCAGGAGGGGAGCTTGAAGAAAGCCGTCCATAACAGGAGTAGGTCGCGAAGATGATTACCTAAGTCACTCTGCCCTATCGCTGGAAAGGAGCATGCTTGACCGATCCCTCTCCTGTTCCCATCTTCAGCCAGAGCTGGATGGTGGCACACAGATGGCATCTCTGATTAGAATCATAGAATCATAGAATAGCAGAGTTGGAAGGGGCCTACAAGGCCATCGAGGAATCCACCCTAAAGCATCCCTGACAGATGCTTGTCCAGCTGCCTCTTGAAGGCCTCTAGTGTGGGAGAGCCCACAACCTCCCTAGGTAACTGATTCCATTGTCGCACTGCTCTAACAGTCAGGAAGTTTTTCCTGATGTCCAGCTGGAATGTGGCTTCCTTTAACTTGAGCCCGTTATTCCGTGTCCTGCACTCTGGAAGGATCGAGAAGAGATCCTGGCCCTCCTCTGTGTGACAACCTTTTAAGTATTTGAAGAGTGCTATCATGTCTCCCCTCAATCTTCTCTTCTCCAGGCTAAACATGCCCAGTTCTTTCAGTCTCTCTTCATAGGGCTTCACTCTCATAGATGTTCTATTTTAAATCCAGATCTTTCATTGGCAGAAGGTGGAAGTGGAAGAGCTTTTTACAGTGATTTACAATCTGTACTTATGGAAGTAAAGTTTTTTCTTTTCTAATATATGATGGCAGATTCATGTAATGCATTGTTTTGGGGGACAAATTCCCAATGAAAATGAGAGTCCAATGAATTGTTAGCAATCCACCTAGATCACAAATATCTCAAATGTTTTGGAGATCTATGTCCTTTACTGCAACTGTTTGTACTACTATGTAATATTTGCTTAGCATCAGTTGGGGTGTGCAAGGGGCTGCATGGGACATAGAAGCAATAAGAGGAGGGCAACGAGGATGATCTGGCGTCTGGAAACAAAGCCCTGTGAAAAAAGACTGAAAGAACTGGGCATGTTTAGCTGGGAAAAGAGAAGATTGAGGGGAGACATGATAGCACTCTTCAAATACTTAAAAGGTTGTCACACAGAGGAGGGCCAGGATCTCTTCTCGATCCTCCCAGAGTGCAGGACACAGAATAACGGGCTCAAGTTAAAGGAAGTCAGATTCCAGCTGGACATCAGGAAAAACTTCCTGACTATTAGAGCAGTAAGACAATGGAACCAGTTGCCTAGGGAGGTTGTGGCCACTCCCACACTAGAGGCATTCAAGAGGCAGCTGGACAGCCATCTGTCAAGGATGCTTTAAGGTGGATTCCTGCATTGAGCAGGGGGTTGGACTCGATGGCCTTGTAGGCCCCTTCCAACTCTGCTATTCTATGATTCTGCGATTCTATGAGTAAAAGGTTTCTGGCATAGAAGGGCTCAGCCATGGCTTAGCCAGTTGTGTGAATTATGCACCATCCTGAAATTCCTGCTAATCAGGAGGACTTCATTGACTAGCTTAAGAAGGGAGGAAAAGTCTGTCCATTTTCTACCACATGAAATTGCCAACTATGGAATGGAATTTAATCTCATGAACACATGAGGTGTAAATATGTGCAAGAGGCCTCCAAAGAACTCTGTCTCTTGAGCATATGGATTTTGTTTAATCCGTTCTCAGATCATCAGGCATTTTTCACTCTATCATCCACCCATTGATGGATTTGGGTTTTTCTTTGCCTCTCTCTTCCCCTCTGCCACCACCCAATTCCATGACTGCTCCACGGACCTCCCAAAGGTCCCAAAGGTACCGACTTTTCCTCTAGAGTAAAAGAAAAAAGACATCGCTGCTAGTTACATCTTTAAAGTGATGTGAGCTTTAGATCTAAAGGTGAAGACAGATAATCCCACATGGCTGTAAAATGAATTGCCCCTGTCCCCCGGATCCCCCATTTATTTATTTTATTTATTACATTTTGTATTTATATTGCCCAATAGCCAAGGATTTCTGGGCAGTTCTCAATAATTAAAAACATAAAATACAATAAAATACAAAATAAAAGTTGAAACCTACAATGAAAGAAAAAAATAACAACCAAACAGAAGCTAACAGCAGTGCGAAAAATTAAAATACAATACCAGATATAAAACAAACAGGAAACTAAATGTCTGGTAGTATAATTAAAAAAAAGGTCTTAACTTGGTGCCAAAGCAAATACAATGAATCTCTTTCCACAACCATGGTGCCACAGCAGAAAAGGCCCTTTTCCATTTTCAGGTGGCAAATTGGGGACAGTAGTTTTGGTGATTTTTTTTAAGCTGGAGAGGCAAACTGATTTGTCTGGTTTATAGGTATTTTGTATTTATGTACTATGTTTCCCCCCAGCCTTTAAGAACATAAGAATGGAAGAAGAGCCCTGCTATAGTCCCCATATAGTCCAGAATTCTGCTCACACAGCAGCCAACCAGATACCCACAGGAAACAGCACCTTCTCATCCATGTTCCCCAGCAACTGGTGTACATAGGCTTACTGCTCCTATTACTTTACACAACACATAGCCACCGGGATTATTATTTATTTATTTATTTAGAGTACTTTTATCCCACACCTCAGCCAAAAGGCTCTCAGAGCGGCTTACAATGTATCAATAAAGAAGACAGTCCTTACCCTCAGGCTTACATTCTAAAAAAAGACATGACACACAAGGAAAAGTGGATGGGGAGGGAAGAGGGAGAAAATAAAAAGGAATTAAAGAGACTGTTTAGGCTGGTGAGAAGGCTCTGCTCTGTCCTCTCATCTCCCAATGTAGGGGCAAACCAACAGCCCCATCTTCCCCACAGGGTGAAGATGTTAGCCCTGGTGTGTGTGTGGGGGGGTGCGGTTTCCAACTGAAGCAGGCTCTGATGGTCCCTGCCTGCTCCAGTCTCCTTCTTTGAAGGTAGCCTTCCCAAGAGGGCTTATAACAATACGTATTTGTTTGTTTTTCAGAAATTTCTAAATCACCCTTGGTCATATGAAATAGAAACAAACAATAATGAACAATCACCGGCCAAAATTAGTCACAAGAAAATTAAAATTATTGCATAAAAGAATAAATACTTCTCCATAATTACCAGCTGAAGAGCTAGAACAGATTAACAGGCATATCCGAATTAATACAAAATATAAATATCCAAGTTAAAAGAACCAAAAATGAAGAATGGCTGTGAAAAATTTAGAATAGCAGCTAAACCACTGCTCCCCGCCCCACACAAAAAAGTTCTGGAATAACTTTTGATTCAGTCTTAGTTGGATATGAAATTCCTAGTTTGATTAAAGTAACTCTATTATGGAAATTTGGATTTAAGGGTTACTGTGCAGAATCCATACCTTAAATCTGTAATAGGATACCTTTCTGGTCAAATGCATACATAGTATATTTCTTAAAATAACAATCAACTAGTTACCCACTGAGCTGGAAAGGCTTTGATTTGTGAGAAAGAGAAGAATCCTCATACTTTTTTAAAAACAAAATAACAAAACACTGCCTAATTATGTCTTTAACCAAGAGAGGAGGTTAGTTCCTCCAGCTATCGGCTGCCCTGCCAAGTAAATAATATGCATTTTGTGAACTTAACTAATTACAGACTTAATAACAGGAGTGAAAAAGAGCTTTTCTCTCAGGTTAGTAATATGCACTTTACCAGCTTTGATTAAAGAGAAATGGTATTAATTTTGAATTAAAAATGTAAAGGAAAATGCATACACTTTTTTTTAAAGCCAAGCAAATAAATAATAGGGATATGCAAACTCAGACTTGTCAATGTTTCTCCGATTTTCACCTCAATGCTTGTTTCAACTTGTGTCTATATCATTTTGTTTGATGTAGCAACTTGCTTTGCCTGAAAATAGTGTTCTGTGCATTTTCCTCATCTGCACTTCAATTGGGTACATTTTTCAAATGTACGTATTTTTCAAATACATTTTTTTGTTGTTGCGAAGATCTCATTGCAAGCTTGGAAATGAATGGACTTCAGACTGCAGATGGTTTTTGGATCCACATATACGCATTTCTGTGTGTTTTTTCTGACCCAAAAACTACTTCACAAGCTCAGAAACCTATGGAGTTTGACCGCAGGTTGCATTCAGACCTGCGTTCCATTCCAGGAAGTGTGAAATGGGCGAATTCTGGTCAAAAACTAACTGAAATGCATTTCTCAGGCATCCCTAGTTTTGAAGGCTTTGGTTGTGCTATAATATACTATGGTTCTGTGCCTCCCTGAGATCCCAATGATATAAGGTGGGATACAAATGTTTTAATAAATAAATAAATAAATAAAGTAACCTTTTAGATGCTGTGCACAGCTAGACTATAGTTTCTATGGTTATATATTTTATATTTGAATGTTTTGGTGTTTAATTGCCCTATGATGGTTGTCATCCTGAAAAGAGAGGTCTTAAACATATGAAAGAAAGAAAGAAAGAAAGAAAGAAAGAAAGAAAGAAAGAAAGAAAGAGGTGCTTGGCTCTAAACTAGGGGTGGCCATTACGGGGAAGGATGGCCCTCTTTGGTCCCACCAGGTTTCCCTGGAGCCCCCGGCTTGGCTTGCATTTGCGAGCTGCGCTGCGGGCAATTGCCCAGATTTTGAGAACTTTTTCCACCTTGCACATCATGAGAATGAGAGGAGATTCCCCCTTTCCTCTTCGCATTTCCGCTACTGTGGTAGCAGCACAGTGATGCTATTTCTAAAGAGTCTTCTGAATACTAAGAGTTTAGTTAGAGAGCATTAGTCTCTCTCACAGAACTCATTTCCCCAGACTTAAGAGAGTAAAGGCACAATCCTATGCTTGTTTAGATGGGGAAAAGTCCTACAACTCCCAGCATTCCACTGGTAGTTTCCCAAAATCTGGGAACATTTTCTGCCTTGCTAGTCAGGAGAATGAGAGGGGAGCACTGCCCCCTCACCCTCTCACCACACGTTGTTGAGGCAGCAGTGGCAGAGACAGACCCGGGTCATTTGAGGTAAGTCAGTCTTTCTCCCTGAATGGGCCCCTTCCTGGAAAAGGAAACACAAAACGACAGGCCATCAATTGGCCAGCCATGGCCGTTTTGCACAAATACTTCCTTCTGCCTGAAGTGGGTCCTTCAGAGAGGAGGACACATTTCCGCCAAAGGACAGGCGCTCAATTGGCCGTTGTAGTGGGGAGAGAGGGGAGCGCCCCTCTCCTCTCCTGCCGTGCCTGTTACCACAGTGGTGGCAGGGACAGGCCCCGGTGTCTGAAGGAGATTCTTATTAGAGGTGTGCACTCCGACCCGGAAATATCTGGTAACCGTGAACATCCTCAGAGCGTTCGATCTTCCAGCATGGAGATTCGCTGCTTTCAAACCCACTGATTAATATCAGAGTGGAGATGTGCCCAATCAGAGCTTCTAAAGTCTCCAAAATTATCCTGGTGTGTGTGTGTGTGTGTGTGTGTGTTAATTAAATATCTCCATATTTGGATGATGCTGAGTGGGATGAGAGGTAGCTTTGATATTGAATTCTATGGCTAACCAATTAAGAATTGCCACAATGCTGTCCCTGACCATGTTCTCCTCCAATCGCAGTGTTCAAGGAAGTGGGAAACACTAACTGACTGTTGATTCTGGCAGTGTGGTGGGGCTGAGGGAGAGAGGGACTGTGTTTCTGCTCAAACTCATAGCAGTCGATCATCCACATTTCCAGTGTGAAAGTGCTGCTGGGCTGGCTGGCATCGTGAGTGAGGAAGCTTCTACACCTGAGTCAGGCACAGGCAGGCTCTTTATTTCAGTGGCTGGGCTTCCAGTGCAGGTGAGGGGAGGGCTCCATCCAGTAGATCTGGAGGCCACCAGTTTGGAGAAGACTAGAGTGGGGATTTTTTTTTAAAAAAAATAATCTTAAAAAATCAAGGTATGAATGGATCTGATTCAACCTTGGCATGGCTAACACCCTCCTTAAGAGCTATCACCTTGCCATGTTTCATCTCTTTATAAAAATATGTAAATGTAAGCAATTTTTGTTAATTTTCATTTTAAAAATTCCTAAAAATCAAAGCATGAACCGATCTAATTCAAACTTGCCATGGCTAAAGCCCTCCTTAAGAGCTATCACTGTGCCATGTTTTATCTCTTTATCTTTAAAAATGAGGGAGTTGCAATCATTTGTTTAATTTCCATTGATTATCTGAAAAGGGCCAGTTCTCTGATGGGTAATTCAATGGGGCAGAGTAAGGGCAACCACCCTGAAATCAGGGCAGAGAACCACCTAAACGGAGCTCTGGCTTGAATTTTGAGGTGGAGAAGACCCACTTTGCACACCCCTAATACTTATGTAAGAGAACTAGGGTCTGTACCCATCACCACTGCCTCTGCCATGGTAGTAGGTCCCTGCTACCATGACAGTGGTGGTGGTGGCAACAGGAACACACCCTCTCCTCCTCCCTTGTCTGGTACTGTGGTGGCAGTGCACAGGAAGATGCATGAGAAGGGGGCTCCCTCCCTCCCTCCTGCCCTCACTGACACCAAGTCGAGCCAGCTGGCGAATGGCCGGGTTGGAGTGTGGTGGGGGTGGAGCCAGCAACCCCCCCAAGCTCCACCCCCAACTGTATTCCTCCAACATCCCTACTGAGGATGTAACTGTCTATTGTCTTGGATTTCCTGTCCATCTTGTAAATTGTTCTGGTAAAGAAAACGTCCATTGAGAAATTCCTTGTTAAAGGAAACAGCCGTATATACCTAAAACAAAAGACTCCAATTAAACCTCTCCTTGACCGTGATAGCCAGTTACACTTACAGTAAATCTTATAAGAGATACTTTTTAGAAATAAAATCAATACAAGGGTAAGAACGTTTTTGAACTGTAGGCTGAAGGTCTGCAGAAAGAATACTCGGATGGTGGCTATTTTATCTAGCAAAGTTCTTTTACCACTATAGAAAAGAACACTTGGCAGTCTCTGCATCTGAATTGTAACTAGTGGGAGGGGAATCGTAATGAAAGTGAAATGTTCATAATTGCAGGCATATGTTGGTTTGCTTTTTCAGAAAGGAGTAAAAAGTTAATTCCAGTGTGTATCCAGTGGCCCGAGACTATCTATGGCCTTAGCTAGACCTACCTGTTATTGTGTGATGGAGGGGTGAAGATCTCATGATGTTTTTATCACAAGATCCCCCCTTTGTTTACAAGTGGCACATGACGACCTCAGAGGGAGAGGCGTTGTGCTCGCCATTTTTTAATTTTTAAAGAGACCAGAGCTCACAAGCGCTCATGCACAGAAGGTAAGCATTTTTTTAAAAAAATAATAATTTCCCCGCTCTCCACCCAGAGCTCTTGAGGAGCTGTGTGCACAGGTCCCAGCTCCTTGCGAGGAACCACAAGAAGCTGGGAGAAACCGTGGTGCCCGGCCACGCATTCCACGGTCTCGAGCTCAGACCACAGAAAAACTGGGCCTAAAAGTAGGGCGAGATCCCGGGGCAAGGGAGGGATCATGTGGATGCACAGGGACAATCCTGGGGATCACCCCGGATTTGCCCCGTCTACCTATGGCCTATATCTGAAACATTGTAGTGTCTGCTCAACCATGCATTGATTCCTACACTGAGCAGGGGGTTGGACTTGATGGCCTTATAGGAACCTTCCAACTCTATGATTCTATTATTCTATGCATATGTAGCTATAGGCTTTACAAAAGTTGTGTCTAAACGTGTGATGTCAATGTATGAGAAAGCTGAAGTATCAACAAAGTGGTATCAGCCAGTGTGGTGTAGCGGCTAAAGTGTTGGACTGGGAGTCGTGAGATCCAGGTTCTAGTCTCCACTCAGCCATGGAAATCCACTGAGTGATTTTGGGACAGTCACAGACTCTCAGCCCAACCTACCTCACAGGGTTGTTGTTGTGATGATAAAATGGAGAGGAGGAGGATTATGTATGCCGCCTTGGGTTCCTTGGAGGAAAAAGGGTGGGATATAAATGCAATATATACCAGGCTAGACAGACCAATGGTGTGACTCAGTGGGCCGATTCAGACAACACGCTAAACCATGGTTAGGCTTCTAATCCCTTTGCACCAAGTGGTTAGTGAGTGTGTTTAAACTGTGGTTATGTAGCCACCATGATGAGGAATGGTTTGCACAACACACTAAGGCATGATTCACACAATACACTAAGCCATAATATTTAGCTCAAAATGCTTAACCATCATAGTTTAGCGTGTTATCTGCATTCTTATGCTACCTATTTTATCACTGATTTTTGAGGAATATGATTCCAACTGAATCCAGCGATGTGTGAATGATGGTGGCAAATGACTTTGAGAGCAAAAATACAGAAATCACCCCTTGCGTTCCCTGGCAAATAATACAAGCAGACTTTTTTCTTTCTTTCTTCAGGTGCAAAGAACAATGCTCAAATGTGTCTGTAATTTTCTCTTTTTTAAGTGTGCGGGCTTTCAAAAAAAGAAGAAGAAAAAGCAATAAAAAAAAAACCCCAGACATCGTCAAGGACAGCCTGCAGTGCTTGGTCAAGAAAAGCAGCCATCTACATATTCACTAAGTCATAAATCTTCTGTTCTTTGGCTATGCGTAGATGGCACATGACCCTTATATCTCCCTTGTGATTGCTCTCTGAGAGACAATAGAGATCTGCAAAAAAAGAAGAAGAAGAAAGAAGCAAAAGAAGCTTATTGCTTCCCTTTTCGGTAATATTTCACGTGCATCGTGGCACAACTATCAATGCATCAAGGTAACTTGGCTACAACCTAGAAGGGGAGTTTAATCCTAATTGTCTAATTTGAAGATCATGAGCAAAAACAAAGGATAGGGGAAATTCCCTGGCTGTTTGTTAATACAAAAGCATCATCTATGGGTTTCTGGCATAGGAGAACCAGAACCAGAATCCTTTGTATATGTGGTCTGATCTGCCTGTCAGGCATTAATTAGGTTCATGACAATCTCTCACGACTGTCTTGAGGAAAGATGGTGAGACTGAAAAATAAGACGGAATGACAAAGGACAAGCTTCCGACCAAAGAAATCTGTCATCAAGAAAAGGTTGAGTTCCCCAGTCCCTTGCTTTACCTTGGTGGGGGCAGAGAGATGAATGTCTAAACAAACAAAAAGGACCATCCCAATGAATAGAGCAGATTCCAGGTAATGTACAGAACGACAGCATCGGGTTCCTACAGAACAAACTCACCAAATCATCTAGCATCAACAACTGATGTCTGGCTACATAAAATGAGGGATGAACAACACAGGCCCTTTCTACACCTAAGGGACTTCGGGGAGGGGATGATCCTGGACTTACCTGCTTCCAGGATTGTCCCTGGGCATCTAAATGGAAGTGCGACATCCCAGAAGGGAAGATGGACATTGTGTCCATTGCACCCACCATTTTTAAAAACAACAACGAAGGAGCCGGAGTCCATTATACTTTAGGGAATGCTGCCTCTCCTAACCCTGTGTGATACAGTCATTTGGGGGTGGGGAGGTTGTTCCAAGTTTCATCTAATGTTAGCTTGAACAAGACCTTTCAGAGTTGATCCTCTTACTAAGAATCATCTTAGTAAGTTGTTCAGAAAGCCCACTGTATTGCCCTGGAAGTGGTGAGTCCCTCTTGGACAATGGGATTGGCAGGACCCACCACTTGCAGAAGGGAATTGGTGAGGCATAAAGGAATTGACAGGGGTGTACGTGTCCCTGCCCTCACTAGAGTCTGCCCTCGATGATTTTATACAGTGTTTTATGCATTGAGATTAGCCTCATGTGGCGCAGAGCGGTAAAGCAGCAGTTTCTGCAGCTGAAACTCTCCCCACGGCCTGAGTTCAATCCCAGCGGAAGCTGGTTTCAGGCAGCCGGCTTGGGTCGAAGTGTGGGTGCATCTCAGCTAGCTCCAGAAATAAAAGGAAAAAGGCCGATGTACTTGTATGTAAAGAGAATAGAGAGCAAGAGGAACTCCAAGCTTCCTAGACTGTCCTCTAATCTGTGCTGTCCTTCCTTCTGATGCTAGACATAGGCCACAGCTAGACCTAAGGTTTATCCTGGGATCATCCAGGGTTCGCCCCTGCCTGAGCACTGGATCCCCTGTGTGTCTCCTAGATGAACAGGTTTGACCCCTGGATGATCCAGGGATAAACCTTAGGTCTAGTTATGGCCTGATACTCTTAAATTGTGGATCTCACTTCCTACTTCCTTCTTCTTCATGCTTTCACCTCTCAGAGAGGAGACATCTCTTTGGGAGTTCTTCCATCTTGAATTGGGAAACTTCAGTTAGCCAGAAATAGGAACCTTTCTATACAACATGTATTTCCCATAATAAATACAAGTTTTCTTATTCCTTTAACCCAGAGTCTCCAGTGTGATTTATCCACGGTAAAGTGAACTCCTTCAGCTAGAATTCTACACAGCTCAACTCTTGCCAGGGACTCACTGTTCTGCAAAAAGTTCCATCAGTGAAACTGGGAGGGGGCAATTTCCTCCTCTTGACCACCACCTTGTGCATCCTCAAAATCAGCTTCGGAGATTTGCGAAAGCTTCTGGAGAGGGTTTTGGGGTGATGCACAGGGCTGCAATGTTGTGGGGGAAAGTGAGGTAGAAAGTCTGGTTGTGCAAGCAGGCTTCCACTAGCATGGGACTGGATTGAACAGAAAGCTTTCTCCATTGCAAGCTTTAGGCCTCAGGAGCAAAAAGTTTGGGATCTAGTCACATTTAGGAGAGAAACAAAAATAACCCCAGTTGTATCAGGAGTGAGGAGCCCTGAGGCATGGGCCAAATGCAGGTCTCTCAATCTGGGCTACTGGTCGCTATGACACACCCCAACTCTGCAGACTATGTCCTGTTTCACCAGCTTAACCAGGCCACCCCAGATCCACCTTCACTGCTGCTGAGCCGCACATTTGAGCAAATTCATAGCCTAAGGCCTTTGCTAGACCTACCTGATAATCCAGTGGTGAGGAGGGGAGAGCCTGCGATGCAACTATCGCAGGCTCTCGATGTAGTCTACACCTCAGGCATGACGAGGTCAAGAAAGGACCCCGTCGTGTCCGCCATTTTTTCGTCTTAAAGGGGCCATGCGCATGAACGCTCATGCACTCAGGTAAGTGGTTTTTTAAAAAATGTAATGGCTTTCCCTGCTCCCCCCACCCTAGCCCTGATGGCCGCAGGGCTCCTGAGGAGCGCTGCGCCCCATCTGCCGCTTTTCCCGGCTACTCGCGAGTAATTGCAGTAGCCTAGGAAAGCAGCGGAACAGTGTACACGCTCAGCCCGAGGCCGCGGGAAATACTGGGCCAAAAGTGGTGCCCGTTACCCTGGGGCAAGGGAGGGTTAACCCCTGCCTGAGCCCAGGATCCCCTGTCCATCATCTGGATGCACAGGGGCGATCCCAGGTATCAGCCCGGGCTAACCCGTCGTCTAGCTAAAGCCTAAGTCTCCACACATATGGACCCAGCAGCCTGTCTGATTCCTCTTTCCATTTCTGATTCTAAATGAGCCCACACACATCACATCCAGTTTGGCAGGATATCAGGGCATGCGATTGCGGTGGGTGAGTGGCAAGGGTTGGTGCTAAAACTCTTCCTGAGTCTTGGCTGGCTCAGACTGAAGAGTGGGACCAGAATCAGCAGCTTTGCAGGATCAGATGAAACCTGAGTGGGCTCTTGTGTTACCTGACCCATCTTGAACCAGCAGCTGCAATGCCACCCCTGGCCAGCTGAAGAGGGGGTGGTGCAACTTTGCAAAAAGAAACCAGGCCAGACGCTCTCTCCATCGGTGTGCTCCCATGAGGTCACAGGAAGTAAAATGCATGGGTCCCACCACTAAACTCCTACATTCAAAAGCCCCCGGCTCCTTTTCGTGCATCTTTGGTCCATGGAAGATCCCAAACCCAGCCGTCGTCCATCGTTGCATCATGCATGACGTTTTCTTGAGTCTCCGGCCTCCTCAAGCCGGCTGTAAAAGAAAAGGGAAGAAAGCAGCCCGTCAGGTAATTTGCTGGGGAACCTTCATTTCACAGGGAGGGTCCAGTGGAAATTAATTGCTCGGATGCAATCTGAACCGCGTCATAAATGTCATGTCGAAATTGCACGGAGCGGGGAAGCTATGTCAGCTCTCCCCGCATTGCTTCATTTAAAGGTGGGCAAGACACACGGTGAGCGGAGTGCTCTTCATCAATAATTTAGCCGGCGGTGTAGAGTCAAGCCGCACCAGCGATGCCAGGGGAGCAGCAACCTCCCTGGTTTTAATGACACCAGCAGGGAGGCAGAGTGAGGCCGGTGCAAATCAACATTCATTGCACATCTGGGCATGTCGGTAGATGAAGATATCAAGGACCAAACTGACAGGACAAAGGGTTTGGAGCAGGGAAAGGAAGGAGTGTAACCTAGAAAACCTTTACTTTGAATTCTTTGTATAAATTCAAGGGGGATGACAGTTCCTAAGGTCATCTTCTGTCTTCTGGAAGGAAAAACTTCAGTGATCTAACCTGGAGAATTTTTTTTTAACTCTTTCCCTGCGCTCAATCAAAAGAGACAGTCGATTGAAAGTTTGGATGGTTCGCTTTGCGCGTGGAAAGAAAACGCGTGCTGCCTTTTCGGTCTACCAAACGGGGCCGTTTTAATGAACAAGCTGCCCAGCAACATCTTCATAAAATTAATGACAGAGACAGCACAGCCCCACGGTAACCAAGGGACATCCATGCTGGTACTACGGAAGTCACAATCTTGCTATCTTTTGTCATTTCAAAATACTTGCCTATAAGGGTTGGAGTTGTGTTCCAGTCAAAGGCATGGCTGTAGTTTACAAATGTCAATCAGATTGATTCCCTGGACTGGCTGGCAAAAGCCACACTAGAATAGCCTTCTGTAAGAGAGAATTTTGGCAAGACATCCCAATGCCCACACAAGGGAAAGAGCTAGGTGCTTTCACTAGAGAGAAGCAGGCTTAAGACTGAGCTCTTCCGGCAGGCCTACCCAGTTGAATTTTAAGAAGTCTGGCTGTTATTTTAATAATGTATTAGTTTTATATGTTTTGATCGGTTTCATGTATTTGATAACATTTTTGTATTCTATGTTGTTCCCTGCCTTGATCCAGAGGGAGAGGCAGGTAAGATATTATTATTATTATTATTATTATTATTATTATTATTATTATAATAATAATAATAATAATAATAATAATAATAATAATAATAATAATCTCTTTCTCGCTCATGGTGGTTTTTCTAGATGGACATGACGGGTTTTGCCAAGGCTTGCTGTCTTTTACAGATTCTGGAATTTCCTGACAATTGAGCATCTTAATTATGACTGCTTTCTGGATGTTGGTGTGGATGTATTTTGGTAGGCCCAGTTTCTGAATGTTTTCCGTATAGTTTTTTGATGTGATGCCAGTGACTGATGCGTCTAACGTAATAATTGTGACCTTTTCCTGTTCCCATAGTTCTTTGACTTCCATGGCCAGTGGTGTATATTTTTCTCTCTTTTCCTCTTCCTTGTCAACATTTTTGTCATTCGGTATTGCTATGTCGATGAGGTATGTGTGTTTTTCTTTTTTGTCTATGACCGTTACGTCTGGTCGGTTGCAAGGTATTGTTTTGTCGGTATGAATTGTTCTGTCCCAGTATATTTTATGATCTGCATTTTCCACGATTGTTTCGGGTGAGTATGTATAGTATGGTGTAGGTTGTTTGATAAGGTTGAATTTGATGGCCAGTTGGTGGTGAATTATTATTATCATTATTATTATTATTATTATTATTATTATTATTATTATTATTATTCAACCCAAACAGAACAATAGGAATTTCAATGCCCCACCCCCAACCTTGATACTGCTCCCATACATTAGAAATCACATCAGAGTTTCTTCTTCCCTGTTCTACCTCCCACCGTCACCCGCCCTGTCCTGTTAACCCTGCTTGCTCATACCTTGCAAATAGGCATGGCTGAGATTTTGAGCTCATTTCAGTTTTGATAAGACCTTCCCCAAATTGCTAACGTTCTCCACAGCTGACACAAAAAAGTACTTGAGAGTAATACACACACACACACACACACACACACACACACACACGAATGAATGTAAGAGAAACTAAAATTGTCAGATTAGTTCATCCAGGCCCAGAGTTTTGAGTGCTTTAGCTCTGTGCAGTCAGCTACAGTGGTGCGATGCACACGCACCCATTCTCTTCGGAGGCTGATTGGGAGGTTCCAAACTGGCCTCAATTTGACTCTGAGTGCCTTGGGCCTGGGCTGACCCGCTCCTGAAGAAAGATCCCAAGACACAAAGTGCGTTGGCCATTGTAGGTTCCCAGAGAGGCCAATGGGAAGTTGCTCAGTGCACGCCTGGGAAAGTCACTGGGATTGGACTACCCCCGCCAGCTCATGCCCCAAACCTACAGCTGCTACCCCTGCCCATCTGTGGGACTCTCCTTATCTGCCCGACAACTGCCCATTCTTGAAGAGAACCACCATTTTCAAAAGTCTGAAACGAAGGTTGTCATAAAGGCTCCTGCTCCCTAACATCCACTCACTAGCAGGAAGTAAGGGAATGCTGGGCACCAGGACTGAGAAGTGTCCCTTTAAGGATCTCCACTCCTCAGTTATGACGGGTGAGGCATGAGAAAGGTAGTCAGGCCCTAGAAAGATATAAGGCGTCAGTTGGAGCTAGGGTTCTACCAAAGCACGTTCCTTGCACATGGTGATCTGTTCATAGTCCTGCAGCCTTCTCCAGCCTGGTGACTTCCAAATATTTTGGACTACAACGCCAGTTAGTCCCAATGAGCAAGGCCAGTGGCCAAAATGAGGTAAGTTGGCAGAATTGGATTTTGGATAGAGCACATGCACAACACTGTGCAAATGCCCCAAAATGCACAATCCCACCCCCATGAAGAATTTCATGCTTTAGCCTATAGAGGAAATGTACATTTTTGACTAGTTTGTTTTTTTAATTTTTTTTTTACATATTTTTCTACAAATACATTTGAATAAAATTCCTGAAAGTTTTTTTTTAAAAAAAGTTAATAATTTTGTTGAATCTGTCGACTCTGTCCACTATGGAATCTAACAGCTTTATCATCTTATTTCTATAATTCAAAGTCAGGAGTTAGTCAGTCATCCTTTTTTGACTGCCTTCCTGTTGTCCGATTCTCATGAAACAAGCTTCATTGGAAAGCTCTTGACACATAGATTCTACGAATAACAACTGTGGTTGTTGTTGTTGTTTAGTATAATTCAAAGTTGGGAGTTTATTTATGTTCATAAATATTTCCTACTTTTGTACGACTAAAATTGCTTACAATTCCGAAACATTAAAAAAAATGGTCTGCAAGACAGTGGAATCTGCATGAATCCCTAAGCACACGTACTTTTCTGACATTCATGCCAAGTTACCCTCGCCTCTGCCATGTCTCTCTCCTCTCCCATTGTTGTATTTCTCACTGTCAAGACATTCATTATCACCTCCTCCATGCTGGAATCTGGGGCCTGAAGACCGAGCCCCATATGAACATGTTCGATGGGTTATGCATGTTATTCTATACCACCCCATAGCCAAAACTCTCTGGGTGGTTTACAACAATTGATAAAAGTACAAAACACAGCATAACAAAAACAGTCTAAAAAAATCAACATAGAAAAATTAAAACAACGTCAACAGCTAAAAACAAGTAAATGATATTTACCCCAGGGAAGAGACGTTTAAGAGGCAACAAAATAGCCATCCTCAAAAATTTGGAGGGCTGTCACAAAGAGGATGCAGTTATTTTCTGTTCTCCGGAGGAGAGGGTCAGAACCAATGGGTTCATAATTCAAATTACATAGCAGGGGATTTTGGCTAAGTATTTGGAAGAAGTGCTGGTGGTACAAGGTGATCAACAGTGCAGCGGACTTCCATGGAAGGCGGTGGACACTCCTTCATTAGAGGTCTTAAAACAGAGGTTGGATGTCCATCAATTTCAGGGATGGTGTACCAGTCATGTGACCTTGGGAATGCATGATTTTTCAGGTCCCTTCCAACTCTGTGATTCAATAATAATAATAATAATAATAATAATAATAATAATAATAATAATTTCAGCATGGTAACTCAGCTATTTTTTTTTTTTGTCATTTTTGACAATAGCCTCTCTCTCTCCCTCCCTTCCTCCCTCCCCCCTCCTCAATTTCTCTGCCCCATGGTGATTTGGCTGAGGAGAGACAGAAGAACGGCATTGTTAAAAATATTAATAAGGCAACTTCTTTTTCCTTTTTAATTTTAATACTTCATCTCTTTCCCTCTTTGCTTAGCTCTGCAAAACCTGCTCGTCGAATGGGTTTGAAGCCTACTCCGTAAAAAAAAGCTGACTATTTATATATTTGATTCTTTAAAAGCAATTAGGAATACAAAGCAGATGGTACGGCATTGTAGATTTCCCCTTTCATATTGCTTAAACACTAGAGATCAATAAGTCTAATATAAACAGATGATTTCCATAGCAGGGTTTTATAATTAGCTGGCACCGAATGTGTCCAAACTCTAAAATAATTAGCAGAAGCATGTGGCACACCATTAAAACCTTGTGGCTTGTCTGCATTTACATTTATAATTATTAAAGTTAATTATGATGCTTGTGGTATGGTTCCAAGCTCCTTTACAAGTTAGATTAAATATTTTTCCCCAGCCCTACTTTTACCTCTTCAGTAACCTTCCTTAAGCCCTCGGTGAAAATTCCCCTGCAACCTCACGGCAATGCCAGTGGGCGACAGGGTTTTTTTTTATTATTATTATTCTAATACCAGACAGCTGTTATTCTGACCAAAAGCCCTATATTAAAAAGAGAACATTGCACAAGAGACTCAGAAAGAGTGCCATCCTGATAGTGTCAGCCTCATTTAGAGATTAGTGTGTTAAAGCCATTATTACACTTGGGCTTGTGACCCTTTAAACTGGAATATTAAGTGATGCTGAATATGAAAAATACACATACATACACAAAGAACCAGTACTCTATTAACTTGGGGGCAGGGATACTGTTTAGGGAATGGAAAGGGCAGTCATACATCCTCTACACACACACACACACACACACACACACACACACTGCTTTTGGAAGTAGCCTGTGACTTTCTTATTTTCCATCTATCTGACAGAAGGCTTTTGTATCTTCTTCAGAATCATGGAATTATAGAATAGTAGAGTTCAAAGGGGCCTATAAAGCCATCAAGTCAACCCCCTACTCAATGCAGGAATCCACCCTAAAGCATACCTGACAGATGGTTGTCCAGTTGCCTCTTGACGGCCTATAGAGTGGGAGAGCCCACCACCTCCCTAGGTAACTGATTCCATTGTCGTACTGCTCTAACAGTCAGGAAGTTTTTCCTGATGTCCAGCTGGAATCTGGCTTCCTTTAACTTGAGCCCGTTATTCCGTGTCCTGCACTCTGGGAGGATCGAGAAGAGATCCTGGCCCTCCTCTGTGTGACAACCTTTCAAGTATTTGAAGAGTGCTATCATGTCTCACCTCAATCTTCTCTTCTCCATGCTAAACATGCCCAGTTTTTCAGTCTCTCTTCATAGGGCTTTGTTTCTAGACCCCTGATCATTCTCGTTGCCTTCTTCTGAACCCCCTCCAGCTTGTCTGAAATCTTTTTATGCCTCTCTTCCCATCAGCACCTCACTTTTTTTTTCCAAAATGGTACCTTTGTTTGGGAAACGTCCATGGAAGAAATTGTTTAAGGGAATCAATGTCTGTCTAGCAGCAGGAAAAAAAGAAATGAAATTGCACAATAGAGCTGTTAGTTGAATATGTAAGTGTACCTTTAAGGGCACCTAATTTTTAGGTTTGGGAAAGGCATGCCTATGGATCAAGGGGGATGTCTCTCAGTCTATACGAAGAAGAAGAAGAAAGAACAACTGTCTAACTACTTTTGATCAATCCCTCCCTCCCACATCCAATTCAGGTGGTGAGAGCCACCAGAACTGTAGCCAAAATGGCACCACTGAGAGATAACAGGGAGTAATCATGATATTTGGGGGGAAAGCAGGAGATGCAGAAGTATTAAACAGGTTGAATACAACTAAGAGGCCACAACTTTCAAAGAAGAGCCCAATGTGCATTTAGCAAGCTCAGTAGCCAAAGAATGTTGATTGTGAATTGGAAAGGAAACAGTGGGGAAAAAAGGGGGAAGAATTTATTTGAGAAAGGTATGGAATAATGGAATTCTGAACAGAAGCACTGCAACATTTTGTTTTCGGTCCCACTTATAGAATCATAGAATAGTAGAGTTCAAAGGGTCTAGAACACCATCGAGTCCAACCCCCTGCTCAATGCAGGAATCCACCCTACAGCATACTTGACAGATGGTTGTCCAGCTGCCTCATGAATGCCTCTAGGGTGGGAGAGCCCACCACCTCCCTAGGTAACTGGTTCCATTGTCGCACTGCTCTAACAGTCAGGAAGTTTTTCCTGATGTCCAGCCAGAATCTGGCTTCCTGTAACTTGAGCCTATTATTCCATGTCCTCCACTCTGGGATGATCGAAAAGATATCCTGGCCCTCCTCTGTGTGACAGCTTGTTCCATTATTTTGAAGTCCTACTGGTGCCTTAACATCACAAGACCAATAAAGATCATAAGAACCATTGATGCTTGTGCAGATATGTTTCTTTTATGCTGCTACAGGTTTTGAAGGAGTGTGTGTGTGAGTGTGTGTGTGTGTTGGTTGAGGAGGATTCATGCGCCTCAAATACTTTGCACAACCCTGTGAATTGACAGGCAAAGCAAACGTGATGTGGCAACAATTTGGTGATTTTAAGCAAGGAACTGCCTATGTCCCATAAAAATTAGGAAGCAGGGGATCTGTTTTTAAAAACAAGAATGGCATGGGAGGGAGGGTGACTGAATCCTCCCCCTTTACCATGACTTACCTCTATATGGCCCATGTATTCAAAGAGATTCTGGTATTCTGGTATTTGAACCAGGGCAGATTCTGGTATTTGAACCACAACTCCAATTGTTTGTTGTTGTTGTTGTTGTTGTTGTTGTTGTTGTTGTTGTTGTTGTGTGCATGTGCTATATATGTGTGTAGGGATGGATGGAGAGAGAATTCTATTCCAATTGGGTCTAGGAATGTGTGAATATGTTAGTTTTGCTTTCTTCCATATTCAGTTTTCTTTTCTTTTCTTTTTAATCTGAAGTCCTTTCTCGCCTTAAAATGAAGAACTTTACAAGCTTTGATCAATTCTTACCCAAAAGAGAGCCACTGTGGTGTACTGGGTGACTTTGGGCCAGTCACAGACTCTCAGACCAGCCTACCTCACAGGGTTGTTGTTGTGAGGATAAAATGGAAAGGAGGATTATGTGTGCTGCCTTGGATTCCTTGGAGAGAAAAAAAGTGGGATATAAATGTAATAATAAAATAACAAATGAAATGAACTAAAATGAATTTCTCACCCATCTACACCAGCCAAATACAATAGATACAGCGGTTCCCTGTATGGAGAGGACCATGTTGTATCTGCCTGCCAAATAACTACTAAAGATAAGGAGCCTATAAAAGAGAAAGAAAAAGGTAGCAACCCTAATTTAGCACCACAAATGTAGTTGAATTCACAAACCCTAAACCCTAGACTTTTAAGAGCAATGCACTCAAAAGACCTAGCCTGGATGGACAAATGAGTCAATTGTGATTTCTCCTACATTCCTCTTTGTGTGTGTGTGTGTGTGTGTGTTTAGTCTCAAGGTCTTTTTGTCCTGAATATGGAGAACTTTGTAAATTTTGCCAAGTTCTTATCAAAACCAAACCAAAATGAAATTTTCACCCATCTATAATTTAAGGGGAGCTGGGTGGACAAAGGTTTGGATCTGGTAGAATCACAGTGACTCAGTATTTACAGTGGGATTTCTCCCTCCCACAATGCATTGCAGTCCTCTTGCTGAACATCAAAAGGCCTACTAGGGATTGACGAATCTGTCAATGTTGATTTCTCTCAGGCCTTAGCTAGACCTACCTGAAAGTCTGGGGCAGAGGAGGGGAGATCTCGCATTGTGATTAATGCGAGATCTCTGCCCCGTTTACACATAAGGTGCGACGACCTCAGGAAGAGAGGTGTCGCACCCGCCATTTTAATTTTTTTTTAAATAGGACGCAGCGCACAAATGCTCGTGCGCTAAAGGTAAGTCTTTAAAAAAATTAATTTGGTTTCCCCGCACCCCCCACCCTAATCCCTATGGGTGCAGTGGCTCCTGGCTCCGCGCGAGTAATCACGCAGAGCGGGGTCAAGCTGAGGAAACGGGCCAGATGTTCCACAGTCTCAAGTTCAGCCTGAGACCATGGAAAAAGCAGGCCAAAGGGGAGGGCTATATCTCGGGGCAAGGGTGGTACGATCCCTCCCTGATCCCGGGATCCCCTGTGCGTCATCTGGATGCACAGGGATGATCCTGGGGTTCGCTGCGGGATATAGCCTGGTCTAGCTAAGGCCTCAGATTCTAACTTTCCCCCATCTTAAATTCATTTTGCCGTGTTTCCACATCAAGCTTTTTAATTCAGAAAATTTCACCAAATATACTCATTTCTGTACACAACCTTGTCTAATATCATCATTTTTGGCAAGCAGTTTTTCCCCAAACACAAGGTATTTGTGCTTTTAAATGTTTAAGGACCCAACACGTTTTCTATTTTCATAGAGTGGGTCTTATATGTTTGAACCTTCTGGTCCCTATTATTACTCTGGCCGCTGCATTTTGCACAAGCTGCAGCTTCTGAACCGTCTTCAATGGCAGACCCACGTAGAGTGCATTGCAGTAATCTAACTTGGAGGTTACCAAGGCACCATTTATGCCAGGTTACAGAGGTGAACGCTCCGTTTTTCAGAGGAGCCAGTCCACAGATTCAGTAATGAGGCATAAAGTGTTGAATTTAAAAGTACATGAACTGAAGTACATGCATTTGTGGAGAGGAGCCCCAGATCATTTCCGTTTAGGAAAACTTTTGATTCCCCCATAATAGTCTAGACCAGCAGTCCCCAACCTTTTTGGCACCAGGGACTGGTTTTGTGGAAAACAATTTTTCCACGGACCGGGGTGGGTGGGTTTGAGGGGATGGTTTTGGGATGATTCAAGCACATTACATTTATTGTGCACTTTATTTCTATTATACTTTATTTCTATTTATACTGTTAGTTTTACTCTACCCTGTGCCTGTTTGGTGCATTCTCTTCCCCTCCTTATTGTTTTATTATGATTTCATTAGAATGTAAGCCTATGCGGCAGGGTCTTGCTATTTTATTGTTTTACTCTGTACAGCACCATGTACATTGATGGCGCTATATAAATAAATAAATAAATAAATAATAATAATAATTATAATAATGAAATAATTATACAACTCACCATAATGCAGAATCAGTGGGAGCCCTGAGCTTGTTTTCCTGCAACTAGACGTTCCATCTGGGGGTGATGGGAGACAGTGACACCCGAAGTGTGTTGCTTATGTCCAGTCTACTCCGTAATCTCGTTTTGGTTGTTGTCAATGAAGAAAACCCCGCTTCACAAAGATAGGATGTTGGAAATGGAAGCTCTCCAGCGACATTTGTTTTTTATTCATTTTGGCTAGGGTTAGGGTTAGAGAGCTGCCAAGGTAAGGGGAGCCTCTTTGCTTCGGCTGGGCGCCCGTGGCCTGTTAGGAAGCGAAGCCACACCCGTGGCCTGTTAGGAACCGGGCTGTGCAGGTGGGCTGCTTTCACCTGCCCACCCCCCCACCCCAGCGTGACTGAGTGTGGGGCACCATCTCGCCTGGCCGGCCTAGGTGGGGCCAGGTCGCTGGGGTGAGCGGGTGGCTTCGGAAAGGCGCACACTGAAGTCGATCTCCCAGAGCGGCTTCCGGCTGAGTGCACCATTCTGAAGCCGCCCCACCCCACCCCGGCATCCTGGCTTCGCTTCGGCTGGGTGGGCGGGGTGGCACTGGGGTCAGGTTGGGTGGGTGGGGCAGCTCACCTGTGCAGCCCGGTTCTTCTCTTCTCCAGGCTAAACATGTGCAGTTCTTTCAGTTTCTCCTCATAGGGCTTTGTTTCCAGACCCCTGATCATCCTCATTGCCTTCCTCTGAACCCCCTCCAGCTTGTCTGCGTCCTTCTTGAAGTGTGGTGCCCAGAACTGGATGAAATACTCAAGATGAGGCCTAACCAGTGTTGACTAGAGGGGAACCAGTACCTCACAGTATTTGGAAACTATACTTTTGCCCAAAATTGCATTTGCGTTTTTTGCAGCCACATCACACTTTTGGCTCATATCCAGCTTGTGATTTACAGATATGGGTGGGACGGTGCTGTTGCACCATGTCCAGATTTGTTGGTCCCTGGTTGACAGCTATTTAGCCACTGTGGGAACAGAGTGCAGGACTAGATGAACCCTTGGTCTGATTCAGCAGGGCTCTTCTTCTGTTCTTAGGTTCTTATGTTACCACATTGGGGAAGGCATGACCAGGGGACTATGCCACAAACATACCAGGTGTAAGAATGAGTGTGTCTGTGTGAGTGAGTGAGTGAGAGAGTGACTTTCATTCAATTCATGTTTTATAGTAGTAGTTCATTATTTCCAGTCCACAAATCATGAAAACAAATAATTCAGGCACGCAAAAAATTGAGCCAGAAATTAAACCCTATACATTCTGTTAATACCACAATGTTATCAAATTTAACAAGATCAGTAGCAAAGAAAAGTAACAGAATCAAACTCAAAACAACTCAACCTCACTTAATATCTGTGACTTTTCGATAAGAACTTACCATGTTAGCATTTGCTGAATCAGTATATAAACTAGAACACAGTTACCCTTCGCCTTTCACACTTCTCTGAGTTCTGCGATGCAGTTCTCTGGGCAAATAAACAACGCATCCTAAAAGATGTGTGTTATGGAAAGGCGTGCATAAGAATTAATAGTTTTGTGAAAAAGCGCTTGCAAAAAACCCCACATGTTTGTTGGGTAAAAAAAGAAGTGAATGAAAATGCTTGCAAAATTTTGTGCAGACTTCTTTTTAAAAGGCACAAACTGATGGACACAGCAAACGGAGGATGAGAAAATAGAATAGCCCAAACTATCAGATTTGTTCATCTGTAATTAGCAACCTTTGTTAGGGGACCCTAGCTTAACAGGAGACCTGTTGGGGACCCAGACCTGTGCCTGAGACTTTGAAGAACCATGCCAGTCAAAGCACGGATGGGCACGTTTCACTGGTCCAGGGCCAGTGGAGGCTGGTGACTCTGATGACAGTGGGGTGATGAATCAGCTGTGGGTTTCAGTCAGCCAGTCAGAACTCTAAAGGAGCTATTCAAGGTGCTGAACCTACAGCTGGTCCTTTAGAGGTTTGATGGGTTCTGTCTGAAAACCAGACTGGATTTCCTGCCCTTCAGCACTTTGAATAGCTCTTGTAGAGTATGACTTTGTAGAGTTATAGGAGCAACAAGAGAGAGGGCCTTTTCTGTGGTGGCCCCCCAATTGTGGAACAATCTCCCTGAAGAGGCCTGCCTGGCGCCAACATTGTTATCTTTTAGGCACCAGGTCAGGACTTTTCTCTTCTCCCAGGCATTTAGCAATACGTAATTAGCCTGGATTTGTTTTTGTATGTTTTTCTGGTTTAAATTGTACGTTTTTGTGATTTTAAATTTTTGTATATTGTTTTTAAGTGTTTTTATCCTATGTAAACCACCCAGAGAGCCTCAGCTATGGGGCGGTATACAAATGCTAATGCTAATGCTAATGCTAATAATAATAATAATAATAATAATAATAATAATAATAATAGAGTTCTTACTGGTTCTGACTGAAACCCCCAGCAGATTCAACATCCCACTGACGTTGGAGCCTCCAGCCTCCATTATCTGGAGTCCCAATTTTGCATTTCAGTTTAAATTGAGGCGCCCTTTCCCTTTGTGCCTTGTTTAACAGCAAAACGGCCGCTTTTTGCCAATGCCATGCTGCCAAATTATGGATGCTCTTTTGGTGGGACATTTGGGGGAGGGGGTCAGAAAAAAACCCTGGAGTGTGAATGTTGCCCACTTCTCTCCCCTTCCGCCAAGGTCTGGAATGCTCTCCCAAGGAAAGTTTGCCTGGTGCCCACATTGCTATGTTTATGACACCAGGCAAAGACTTCCCTGTTTTTCCAAACTTTTGGGGGGGGAAGTCTTTTAAAATATTTTTTTAATCATTTTTGTATTTAATTATCATAGTCCCTTGAATGTAGTTTAGCATCCTGGTCCCTGCAAAGGTGGCACATGTATTAGTTTTATGTTGATGACTTTATTGTGATTTTATTTATATTTTGATCCTCATTTGTAAACCGCCTATAGAAATTTCTTTTATGATGCATTTAGTGTGCAATCCTATGGATGTTGAGGCAATAAACATGTCCTACAACTCCCAGCATTCCCTCAGCCAAGAAGAATAACTAGAATAATCTCACCATGACATATGAGGGAAGGTTACAACAACTGGGATTGTTTAGCTTGGGGAAAAAAGGAGGCTGAAGAGAGACATGATAAAGGTGTACAAAATGATGCACGGTGTGAAGGTGGACAGGGAGACATTTTTCTCCCTCACCCATAATACTAGGACCCAAAGGAGTCATCCCATGAAGCTGACTGGTGGGAGATTCAGGACAAATAAAAGGAGGGACTTCTTCACACAGTGCATAGTGAAATTATGGAACTCACTACATAGTTAGCTGCTTACAGTCTTCTACTGGGAAATACATGGGTGGAAAACTGGAACTTGTCTATATCTCTGAACCTTCTCCATCTCCTTCTCCTTCTCCTCCTCCTCTTTCTTCTTCATGCTTGACCCAGACTGCAAGGCAAACCATGTACTCAAAGAAAAGGAAGGGAGGTTGTTGGAGGTGCTGTTGTGTGTGTGTGTGTGGGGGGAGAGAATGGCCATGAAGAAGACCCCACACCCCCTACGTACTTGCACTCTTTTGATCGATCATTTGCATCCAACTGGCTCTGAGCGTGTGTGGCTCTCCATCTGGCTGCTCTTTCAACCTGACCTGTAGCATTGATCAGCACTGGTGAGAGGAAGGGAAACAGAGCATCGCTTAACATAAAATTAAACACACATGCTGGGAGGGAAAGAGACGATCCGGAGTTTGTCTTTGCTCTTTCAAGGGAAGCACTTAAAAGATCCTCCTGGCGGGACTGGTGGGAGGCGGCTTCTTCTCCAGTTCTCCGACTTGGATTTTTAATATCCATCTGATTCTGTTGCAAGAGGAAGAATGACGGAGCTGTAAGCATTTTTGTTAATTTCCATAGACTGTAATGGAGCAGTTATCCAAAAGCAGACCAATGCTCTGATGGGGCTTCTCTCCACTCTGTGGGTATTTGACAGTTTTTAAACCAGTCCCTCTGTCATGTCTAACCCTAGTACCCCAGTTTTGGGAGAAGGTGTTTCAGGTAATCAATCAGAATCAGATTCAGAACTAGAGGCGGCAGCGCCAGACACCAGCCAGCCTGTACCAGTGGGAGAGGAAGCTCTCACAGGCGATTCCCCAGCTGGGAGTCAGCCCTCTCCAAAGCTTATCTTCTCAAGGACAAATCTTACACACTCAGTGGGAAGTGAGCTGTCTTCCGGAGGAGAGCATCCCAACAAGCTAGCTGATGCTAGGGTCCGCCGGAAGCTAAAATGCATGGAGAGGAAGGAAGGAGTGAGAAAGTCAGTCTGACTAGGATTGTGCCAGAACTTGCCTCTGCACCAGCCTCTTTGAAGTTATGGGAGTTTGATAAGGGGCTTCCTGTTCTCCTTGGTTGGACAATTGTCTCGCTTAGTTTGCATAGTTTTGCCTAGGGGGAAGTTTCCAAGAGATTAGACTCTTTTCAGGTAGAAGAGACGTTTGTTGCTTAATAAAAGCTTTGTGGATTACTTAGCAAGCCTCATCATTTGCCTTCAATCGAAAACAAGAGTTTTATGAGAAACAGGACAGCTTGAGAAACTCGACACCCTCTCTGCTCTGCAAACTCGAAGCTTCGATGGGAGCTTGAACTTTTGGAGTGGAGCGCACAGCTCTAAATGCGGGTGAATCAGCCTGTTTTCTAGCCCATGTCACTTCTGTATGCGCTCATGTACAGGGATGTACAGGAATTTCATGTAAGTTCCCAAGATAGGCAAACATATCCTATTCACAATCCGAAATGTGAACACAACGAGGAGAACACGGCCTCCAAAAATGCTTGCAAATCGCCAATGTTTATGTGTAAAATAAATGTGCATCTTTTTAATGCATTTTCACACTTTGCTCTGTAAGGGAAAAGTGTGCATTTTAGAGTGCACTTTTAAAATATGTGCATTTTTTGAGATGTACACATTCCCCAGTCAAACAAAATGGAATATGAGCATAAAAAATGAGAGAAAATGAAGTGATCTGACCTTTGAAGTAGTGTTTGAGAATTTGAGTGATCATGGAAATCACTATTAGCCCATCCCTATTTTAACATAAATGTATTCACAGCTTGGAGAGCGCCCAATGGAGCAGCCTGCCCCTTGCACAAATGATAGTTGGGGCATCTCCTGTAACCTCCACCATCAATGGCTGTACTGAACTTGAATTATGGAACTCCCCGCTACAAGGAAGTAGCCAAAGATTTTAGCCATTTTCAAAGAAGGAGTGGGCATTAATGTAAAATTAGATCAATGATTGCCAGCTGATTATGCCAAACTCTGCCTCCATCTGTCACCATTTGTGATTGGCAGGCCTCAGTCACCTTCAGCTCTCTCCAGTCAACCCTAGAGGTAGAACGTTTGAGAACCCTGCTACAGGGATCTATAAACCAGGGCAGATGAGGAAAAATGTTAGAAGCATTCTGTGGTGATACCCACCTTTCTGTCCCTTAGGTATGTCTGAATTTGTATGTCTATTGAGTGCAGAATGTTTGACTGAGTGGGTGAGGCTAGTGATGCGGTGAGAGAGGGGGAGGGAGGAGTACAAATAGGTTGGCTGAGGGGATTGTGAGTTTAGGTTGGTTGGTTTTGAGGTTTGGGTTTAGTCTGGGAGTTTAGTCTGGCTTGTGCTTCGTGAGAGTGTTTGGTGTGAGGAGTGAGAAGAGAGAGAATTTTAAGGGACTTGGGATTGTTGTTTTAAATATAAAAATATGCAGGTTTGATCTAAATTGAAATACTAAAGATTTGTTAAATTTCAATCAACTTTACTTTCTGTTCTGTTACCACAAACCACACGTCAGCTTGGATTTATTACCTGCTCTATTACACAGTGTAAAAATATCTCCCAATACACCTGCAGTTCAGTACCTCAGTAATAGAACCTATTTTCCAAAACCCTTTACCTTGTTCCCTCACATATAGGGGAGAGATTGTGTTGGTTTTGCCCTTTCCTCAGGCTTTTCAAGAGGTGGCCCTTGGCTTGAGAAGGGTGTGCTAGGCAAGGCCTTCTGTGTGAGGTTGGTGCAGTTGCATATTCCTAGAAAGCATCTTAGAAAACTCCATATTCCGTGATTTGGATGTGTCCTAAGCAAGCAATTGTTTTTCAATGCAACTGTTGGATCTGACAAAACAACAACAATGACAACCAAAAGCTATCTAAATGTAGTTGTAATTAACTGAGTCGGCTATATTTAGCTCACCTCTGTTTTCCAAGAGTTTTAGATTTGGTTCTTGATAACCTCAGAACTCTGGAAGAGCGAATGGAAGAGAGAACTTTGATCAATGCAGTTATGGCAGAGAAGGGATAGAATAAATCATGGATTTCCATCAGCCTTGACTGACCTGACTCAAGAATTTGGCACAATGAGGCTCCTAGTGCTGCTCACATTCTTGGGGATATTTTCACATCCAGAAAATGTCAAGAGATGATCCATCATTTTTGCCATGGTGTGCCGGAGGTAATCAATGCTTGGCATTCTGCTAGATCCATTTGTAACAGCAAAAGGAGTTGAGCAAAGGTATCTTTTGGCACAGGGTCTCCTTGGACTGTTCCAGATAGGCATTGATTGATGATGCCACTGGAGACCGGGTGCCAGAAATATTTATTCAGTTTCAAACATCTGGCAAGCTCTTTAACTAAAGAAGATTGAAAAGCTTTGCCAAAGGAAATAAGAAGGTCATGTGGGAACTCTTTATATGCAAGTGGCTGTGGGGTTTATGTACTGCAAAGACTTGGTACATTCATGCCTGGTATATTTGCTGCAGGAGGTAGATGGTATGAGCCACTGAAAGGTTCCAACATGGAATCTGGCATTCAAGGAATGGCTATTGGAATGGTGATTGCAGTTGCATTCATATGCAAACATATTTTCCCCCCAGAATTGGTCATACCAGTGGTTTTCATTTTTTTTTCTAACTTCAGGATAGCCTTTCTATTGACACACTGCAAGGAATGGGTGAATCTCTCCATTTCTGTTTCTCCCAGATGAATTTTGAGGTGGCAAATATTCTTCTTCATTCATTCCCTCTAAGGGTCAGATGAATTTGCCCTTTGGTCTTGGAGAAGGAGGAGACACCCGAGGACGTATGGATTCAGGCCAGCATAAGGACCAGTGTATGCTGGAGAGCAGGCCCAGCTCTTCGGGACATGATGACGTAAGAAAGACAGGGCAAATGGCCAGGTGCATCTATCCATTCTGATAGTTCATAGAATCAAAGAATCACAGAACAGCAGAGTTGGAAGGTGCCTACAAGGCCATCAAGTCCAACCCCCTGCTCAATGCAGGAATCCACCCTAAAGCATCCCTGACAGATGGTTGTCCAGCTGCCCCTTGAATGCCTCTAGTGTGGGAGAGGCCACCACCTCCCTAGGTAACTGATTCCATTGTCGTACTGCTCTAACAGTCAGGAAGTTCCACAGAAGAAAAAAACTCTTGCAGTGGGGTATGAAAAGCATCCCTTACCTCTTTGGAGAACAGCCTTAAACAGAGAAATTCCTTGGAAGGGAGACATGGCCTGATAGCTCCTCTCACAGATAGTGTGTGAATAGAAGAGAGGAGAGGTGAGAGAGAACAGGAGCCAAGTTTTTAGCATGAGAAGCATTTACAAAGTCTTGAACTATAACATCTTGCAGGCTAGTGACAAAATTAAAGCCACCACTGGCATGTCTTATTCTGTCAATAAGACATCTCATTCATGGTTGTTGGTTAATCTCAGTGCCTAGTTGTTCTTGATTTTTTTTCAAATGCATCACGGTAAACACACGCACACACACACGCACACACACTAACTAAATGCCCTAATGGGTCATGCCTCACGCTTCTCTGTACGTTTTGTCCTCTTGTCTAAATTGGAATGCCAAGGTTAGTACAAAGATCAGTTCTGAGAACGTCCACGTTTTCCATCACAAAGATTTGAAATATAAATATGCTTTCCAAGGGAGGCCTTGCCACCAATCTATTCAGAGCTAACCGCCGTATGGATGTATTTGAAGGCCAGGATTATGTGCATAATAATATTATCTCTCGCATGGGGGGAAAAATCAGTGGGTTAGGCTGTCCCTTGGTCAAGGCAAAAGAAGAAGTGTGGGGGTGGAATGGTGAGAAAAACATGATGAAGCTCAGGATCCCCCAGGGTGAAGGGGGGTGTCATACAGCATCATTTAGTAAGAGGATGAGTAATGCAGGAGGAATAAGGTAAGTTGAGGTTCTGTCTGTTTTCCTTATGGAAGTCTTGGCTGCAGGTTGCTTGTAAGCCCCACAGCTGTAGGTGGGCCGCGCTCAGGCCTGCTGGAGCATCACATCACGACAATCTCATCATCAGTCTAGGAGAAGAAAATAAATTTGCTAACCGACCAGAGTTGGCAGGCTCCCTGCTACCTTGTCACATTCCAGATATCTCCAGGTCTGCTTGGAGCTGGAGAAACCGGGAACAGGAGCCAGCGGTCAGCTGATAGACATGCTGTTACATGAAGAACACAGATAGCGAGGTTAACAGCAACTGCAAAGAAGTAAGCCAGGAGAGGACGCGACTTTGTTCAAACACAGACATACTATTTATTTAGCGGGCTTCTATTCCATCATTTCATTTTGGTAAAATTCCATGCACAGTTTACAGATTACAACTGAAAGAATGAAACATGATTAAAACATCAAGGACACCCCCCTCTAATAGAAATGCCATTGTGTATTATGTATTATTGCATTTATATCCCACTGTTTTTCCTCGAAAGAACCCAAGGCGGCGTACATAATCCTCCTCCTCTTTAATTTATTCTCACAACAACAACCCTGTCAGGTAGTTTGGGCTGGGAGCCAGTGACTGGCCCAAAGTCACCCAGTGGGTTTCCATGGCCAAGTGGGGACTAAAACCAGGGCCTCCTGACTCCCAGTCCGACACTTTAGCCACTACACCACACTGGCTTAAGTCATTGTGCTTCCATAAGGGACCTCTAGTGCAACACCATTATCATTTCCTTGTGGGCAAGGTTTCCCCCGGAAAACCCGTCGTGCCAGCAAACACTATCGGCATTGAGCTTGAGGTCACGTGTGCTCCTGCGATGTAATTTACGTTTGCGGTAGTGTTGACTTAGAAGCTGCCCCAAATCAACATACAAATTAAGACAATAAATAGCTGAACATAAAATACGAAGAGGCACGATAAAAATTTAAAAGTAGCAACCAAAATCAGTCCCTGCTCATGTAGAAATGTGGACAAAGAAAAGCATTTTGACCCAGAACCTAAAGCTTAACAAAGTAGACACCAGGCAAACATGCCTGGGATCGCATTCCATAACCATAACTTGTGCATCGTTTTGGGCTGCATTAATAGAAGTATAGCTTCCAAATCACGTGAGGTACTGGTTCCTCTCTATTCGGGCCTGGTTAGGCCTCATCTAGAGTATTGCATCCAGTTCTGGGCTCCACAATACAAGAAGGACGCAGACAAGCTGGAGCGTGTTCAGAGGAGGGCAACCAGGATGATCAGGGGTCTGGAAACAAAGCCCTATGAAGAGAGACTGAAAGAACTGGGCATGTTTAGCCTGGAGAAGAGAAGATGGAGGGGAGACATGATAGCACTCTTCAAATACTTGAAAGGTTGTCCCACAGAGGTGGGCCAGGATCTCTTCTTGATCTTCCCAGAGTGCAGGACATGGAATAATGGGCTCAAGTTATATGAAGTCAGATTTTGGCCGGACATCAGGAAGACTTCCTGTCTGTTAGAGCAGTATGACAATGGAACCAATGACTTAGGGAGGTTGCTGGCTCTCCCACACTAGAGGCATTCAAGAGGCAACTGGACAACCATCTGTCAAGGTATTGTTTAAGGCGGATTCCTACATTGAGCAGGGGGTTGGACTCGATGAACTTATACCCCCTTCCAACTCTACTGTTCTATGATTCTATGATTCTACGATCTGTAGTTGTAATCCGAAATATCTGGGGAGCACCATGTTGGGGAAGGTTGTCCTATTCACTTAGGCACGATACTACCATTGCATGCAGCAAAATGTGCTTCTGCATGGTAAGCAGATGCATGAAAGTGCCCCTGCTCTTCGAAACAAGGTATTCTTGTATTGGCAGCGCCTGACCAGAAGAGAACTGTGTTTAATTCCCACGTTTACACGGCTATCAAAGCCGTATTTCTGTTTTATTAATAGAAAGCCCTTGTCCATGGTGTATATTTAGAAACACGAGTGCAAGCCCAAGCTGCAATCCAAAGCGGAGATCAAGGGAAGGGAAGGAATTGTAAGGACCGCTTTGAAATTCAACACTAAAAAAGATCTGACATGCTTCTATCTGTAGGCATTTTTAGGCTGGTCTGGAAAATAAAAAGAAAACCTGTTTGTACAGAGAATGCTTGGCTGGCTTTAAGCCAGGACAGGAAGTTTATCAAAGCTAAGGCGATGTTTGAAAGCAATGAAACGCTGGAACCAACATTAAGGGGAGGAGAGAGGGTAGAAAGGGAATAATAAATAAATAAACAGTTCCCACATCAGAGATAGGTTTTCTGTATTTGCTAGCTTTTTTGTGTATCTGCCACACCCAGTTCTCTAAAAAGAGAGGAGGAACAGAGGAAGGAAGGAAGGAGGAAAAGCGAAAGAGGATAAAGAAGAAGTACCTTTGAACCATAGACATGGATTTTCTCCAAAGGCCAGGGAGGCCAACTTCCTGCTTTAAGGAAGGCCCACCCATCATAAGGAATAGGCATTCCAAGCAAATGATTCAAGGAGATTCCTATAAAGTGGATCAAACCAGACATTGCTGCAGGCCATGTCTGCCCTCCCTGGGGCTACTTGCCAAGATGGCCTAGAAGAAAGCCAATTTAGTTACAGCATTTGTATGCCGCACCATAATGACGTTCACTGGATGGCTTACCATAATGAAACATAAAAAAGGGATTTAAGTACAAAACAGAACATAGAAACTTATGAGCAACGAAAACGTAAAATATGCCAACAAAACAATACCCACAATGCCCCCAGGTAAAGTGTGAGTTGAGGAATTGAGAGGCCTGGGCATGCATTATTTAAAAGGCTTGGGTAAACTTAGGCCGATATACTGGCTATGCCCTTATCTGGACAGAGATAGCCTAGCTACAGTGTTCCATGCTCTGATAACCTCACATCTGGATTATTGCAAAGCGTTATGCATCAGGCTGCCTTTGAAAAACCATCTGGAAACTTCAACTGGTCCAAAACAGGTCAGCAAGATTGTTAACGGGGACTGGCCTATGAGTCCACAGTATGCCAGTATTTTTCCAGCTGCACTGGCTGCCAGTCCATTTCCGGGGCCAGTTGAAAGTGCTGGTATTAACAGTCAGAGCCCTAAACAGCTTGGGGCCAGGTTATCTGAAGGATCACCTCCTCCCATATGTACCTGCCCAGACCTTAGGGTCATCTTCAGGGGGTCATTCTCCATGAGCCCCTGCCAAAGCAAGGGAGGTGGGTGACAACCAAGACGAGGCCCTTTTCTGCTTTGGCACCCCAGCTGTGGAATGAGCTCCCTAGTAAGGTTCGCCAGGCACCTACCCTATTCTTGTTTCAACGCCAGGTGAAAATCTTTTTATTTACTCAGTATTTTTGAATTTTAGCATCCTAGTCTTTTAGCTCTGCTGTTTTAAGTCTTATTTTAAATCTGTATTTGAAGTGTCTCCACTGCTACACTGTTTTATTCTGGTTGTACTTCAATGTTTTATATTTTTTGCTATATTTCATGGTTTTAATTTTTGTGTACCACCCAGACAGCTTCAGCTATTGGGCACTATAGAAATCAAAATAAATAAATAAAATAAACATTAAAGGCCGGAGGGTCAACATCGAGAAGACCACTGGGTTAGTACTAGATGAACTTCTCCCAGACGGCTGTTCCATAACAACCAAAAAGGCCCTCTCCTTCATAGTCAACTGGTTCACTTCATTTGGCAAAAGGGCACTCAGACTAGGGCCTCTGAGCAAAACATAGGAGAAGGGAGTCTTTCAGGTAACATGACCCTAAGCTGTTTGGAGTTTTGAAAGGTTTAAACCAGCATTTCCCATTTGGCCCAGAAAGGTACTGGGAGCCAACACATCTGATACAACCAAGGTGTAATATCATCAAAGCCGCTCAGTTCCAGTCGGGAATGCCACAGAATTCCATCAAGCCCAAAAAGAACTGGATTTCCCAGCAACTGCCAGCGTGAGCTACCTCGAGTGCAAGGCCGATAGTATTTGTTGATGTAATGTGTATTTTACATGAGTGCAAATGCCAAATAGGACACTGCCCAATATAAAATGATCAGGGGTCTGGAAACAAAGCCGTATGAGGACAGACTGAAAGAACTGGGCGTGTTTAATCTGGAGAAGAGAAGATTGAGGGGAGACATCATAGCACTCTTCAAATACTTGGAAGTTTGTCACACAGAGGAGGGCCAGGATCTCTTCTTGATCATCCCAGAGTGCAGAACACGGAATAATGGGCTCAAGTTACAGGAAACCAGATCCTGGCTGGACATCAGGAAAAACTTCCTGACTGTCACAGCAGTACAACAATGGAACCAATTGCCTAGTGAGGTCATGGGCACTAGAGGCCTTCAAGAGGCAGCTGGACAACCATCTGTCAGGTACACTTTAAGGTGGATTTCTGCATTGAGCAGGGGGTTGGACTCGATGGCCTTATAGGCGTCTTCCAACTCTACTATTCTATGATATAATTTATATTATATACAGAGATTTGGCTATTGGGCAGGAAAGAATTGTAATAAATAAATTTTATTTTATATGTGTGTGTGTGTGTGTGTGTGTGTGTATGTGATAGATAAACAGATAGATAGATAGATAGATAGATAGAGGCAACTTTAACAAATGCGAGCTCTGTCTATTTTTTTCTTGTTCAGCACGCTTGTTTTAGACCAGGCCGATATCCCGGAATCATCCCTGTGCATCCAAATAACACACAGGGGATCCCGGGAGCAGGCAGGGATGACCCCCTCCATTTTCCTGGGATAATCCTTAGGTCTAGCTAAGGCCTCAGTCAGAGGCAAATGTATGCAGCTTTGAATTGATTCATTAATGTATTTGGCTCATCAATGCAATCCTATGCATGCCTACTCAGATGTAAGACCCATTGAGCTCAATGGAACTTACTTCCAAGAAAGTGTCAAGTGTCTCTGGAACTTCAGCCTAAGTAAGCTTTAATTGGGTGACAGTCCTAAAAAGAAAAAAACTGAAAAGAAAAGAACTGAAGAAAAAAAAACACGCGTATTATTACTATTAAAGGATACTTCAGATGTGTGTATAATACCTATACTTAATAGGTTTAACCGTGCCATGGTGTGAAAAGATAACCCATATTGGTAAGGAAGTGGGATAAACGTGTGCTAAGGAGTCCCACACCAACACAGCTACAAACACACCTACACAACCGCAACACTGAATACGTATCTTTTTCAGCCCTTGACCTTGAAAAAGCTTTAATACTTAAGGAGTATATATACATATTAGAAATTTTGAGCTGTAATATATTCACGCAGGAACGGGGCTGTCATCTCGCGCTACAAGTTAGAAAGTTATTACTTTTAATACGCCACTACCTCGGGCCCATACAGTTATGTAAAAGAAAAATAACCTTGTGTGACAGTTTAACATTGATCGATGGGCCTGCCAAATGCAAAGAGATAAATAAGCAGGTGATGAATAAACAGCACTTCAAGTAAAGACATTACGCCACATGCATAAAACGGCGCCAGGCACCTAGGAGCTGTGGGTGGCCGAAGGTTAGCCATTTCATGCCCACTCAGTAAAGCAGACTTAATCGCTTCCAATATTTTCTGTTAAAAAGCACGCTTAATGAGCCAATTTCACAAGCCCAGAGAAACTGATTATTATCTCCGAGTTCCAACAGAGTTGGTTGTTTTCCAAGAACCGGGTTTTCCTTGACGGGATAAAAACCTTTTTTAGAAAAAAAGAGAAGAAAAAAGAAATAGCAAAGTGGGGGGGGGGGGGTGAGAGGCCTAGAAAGCGGCCTGGACGCTAGATGGCACTGTTGCTCTGCCATCTGAAAATAGGATTTGGCCGCAAAGGAGAAGAATGAGATCTTGAGGGTGGAAGAAGTGGACTGTAAATAAAACAGAAAGTGGTCACCTGAAGATTTCGATATAAGCCCTGCTTAACTGTATGTATGACACTATTTTACACTGGGCTTCTTTATGCTGAACATTTGCGTGTCCATTTCAGCTCAAGGAACTAAAGGCTTACAGTCACTAAATTCCGTAATGAATAAGACGTTTTGTTTTGTTTTTAAATGAAAATAGTTTTGTCTTCTCAGAAACTTCATCTGCTCGAAAGAAATCTCCTCACAGGTGTCGAATTGTGGTGTCCGCTCAGCATGTAACAAGGATTGCTCTAGCTTCTTTGGAGAAAAGAGTGAAAGGGGGGCTCTAGAGGATACAAAGGAAGCTTATAAAGGTCATGGGAACACTTTGTTTCCTCAGACAAGAGCGAAAGATCTCTCTCATTTTAACAGGGATATTGTCACTAATTCCTGGCCAGTGACGCCCCACGGCGAATGTTCGTTAAATCACAGCCCGCTGCCCCCACCACCCCCACAGCTCCTCAGAACTGCCAAAAGACAAAGTGGATCTTTCTCAAGCAAAGCATCTGAGGAATTCTGAGAGAAACCAACAGCGTTTTGCTAGGGCATTTCTAAGGAGGGCCTTGCACACGCCTGTCCAAAACGGTCGTCGCAGGATCCCTTCTTTGGGGGGGTGTTTGATCTGTTGCTGACCCAAATCCAGTCCTGTTAACAAGCAAATGATTGCCATGGATCATAGGCTTCTCTGGGCTTGTGAAGATGTCATACCTTGAGTAATAGAAGACCAGATTGGGGAGATATGAGATAGCAAATGAGAAGGGGTACATATCCATTTTCAGGAAGCTGGTGCACCATACTGGCCAACAAGCTACACTATGAACCAACACTGAGAGCCAGTGTGGTATAGTGGCTAACATGTTGGACTGGGAGTCGGGAGATCCGGGTTCTAGTCCCCACTCGGCCATGGAAACCCGCTGGGTGACTTTGAGCCAGTCAGACACTCGCAGCTCAACCCACCTCACAAGGTTGTTGTTGTGAGGATAAAATGGAGAGGAGGAGGAGGATTATGTATGCCGCCTTGGGTTCATTGGAGGGGAAAAGGCGGGATATAAATGCAATAATAAATAAAATAAAAAATAAAAAGCCCATGCTTAGAATACTGCGTCTTCCATCCACTTACTAATGGCCTTGTGGGAGCACTCTCCCTCAGCCTCAATTCCCCTCTTCCATCTGCAATATGGGAGTACCAAGATTGATCTACCTTATAGTTCAGTTGTAAGGTCTTCAAGTTAACATATGTGAAGTATTTTGAATACTCTAAGTGCAGCCTTCCCCAAAGATGGAAGGTTCTCACAAGGCTCTGTGACTAAAGTCAGGGTTTCCACTGCGGTGCCTGTGGGCATCAATGCGCCCCTTCTTGGCTCATGCCAGGCTCCCTGTCCCTCCTGATATTTCATTTTATTTCTTAAGATGTTTTAATTCATTATTTTTAATAGGGAGGCTGGCGTGCTGTAAAGTGAAGTCTGCTCTCCACCAGCATGTTTATTGACCTTCAAAAGAGTGCCTTTGTGTTTTGGAACTCAGGTCCCTTCTCCTCCTTGTACTTAGCTTCCGGACAAGTTACTTTTCTGCTAGTCTCACCAGTTTGCCTTCTGGGGATTGAGGGTTTTGTGACCAGCCGTAACCACCATTTCTGAATGAGCAAGGCCCCATGGCAGCCATTTTGTGACAGCACCCATGGCATTCTCTCCTAATTCCAAATGTGCCAACTGACCCAAAAAGATTGGAGACATATTTCTAATTAGCCGAAAGGAGTATGGACTATCCATCAGTAAAGTTAGGTTATGTAACTTCCTTTTTCTGATCCACTATCATGTCTGATGAAACAGGTTTGTCAAGTTCTGCAAAGCCTTCAAAACTAGAGCCAGGCCAAAGTTTGGCCCCACATTTTTCAGGGGCTCACATGAATGAGGGAGCACAAACTGTCTTTTCTCTTTCACATTTTGAGAGGTTGAAAGTCCAGGGCAGGGAGTGCAAAATTCACCAGTACTGCCCTAGCTGTTCTCTGCTGCCAGACTCCATGTTAAAATCCCCATAATGCCCCAGAGCAATGGGGTGCATGTGGGGTAGGGTGGGAGACACAAATAAATAAGTTGGAACTGAACCCTGTGGCAAACTGCACAACATGCGTTGACTATGGCACAACATTTTCAAGTCAAAAACCAGATGGAACAGTGGAGAATTCCTAATGCATTAAATGCTGACTGGAAACAAGACAAGGTAATTCAGGGAAGAAATTAAGTAGATGAGGGAGAAATCCATGGAGAAATAGAGCTGAGGAGATTTTCTGAAACATCCCTAATCATGCTGCTTCATCATGCTCTCCTCCTTGTTTTACTCACTCTTCCTTTGAAAGTCCCACTTGTCAGTGCAATGTAGACACCTTCACAAGCTCCACCAGTAGGCCTTTCATGCTTACAGATGTTTTTGAGCTCTCTAAATTTAATGAGGTTTCCTCCACCACCCCACTACATTTGTAGGCTTCAAAAGGTAAGGCTCGGCTGTTGTTTAGATTTCAAAAGTGCTCCCATTTGCAATAGCCTAACTCCGGCTGGACATCAGGAAAAACTTCCTGACTGTTAGAGCAGTATGACAATGGAACCAGTTACCTGGGGAGGTTGTGGGCTCTTCCACACTGGAGGCCTTCAAGAGGCAGCTGGACAACCATCTGTCAGGGATGCTTTAGGGTGGATTCCTGCATTGATCAAGGGGTTGGACTCGATGGCCTTATAGGCCCCTTCCAACTCTACTATTCTATGATTCTATAAATGTTCCTAAAGGAAATACACATGGGAAGCTGGGAGAAGAGATATCAGCCATTTTGAAAATGTCACTCTCTCTGTCTCTCTCTCTCTCTCTCTCACACACACACACACACAGAGAGAGAGAGAGAGAGAAACACACACACACACACACACACCAATGGGGCTAATAGGAAGCCATATTCTCCGTTAGAGTAGCTGTTAGTAACTTCCCATTGGCATCAAAGGGAGTTAATTATAAGTTTCCTAAGGGAAAGAATGGCATCCTTGAGAGCGTACGGAGGGTTGATGGCTGGAAAGGGGGAAGAGGCCTTCACATTAGGGAGCCATTGCTTCTCCTGGGCAAATGGCTGAGCGCCTCCCTCCAGCTGCAGGGCCCTATTGTGAGAGCATAAAAAACCCACACAGGGTTATTGTCACCAGAAGCAGTTAGTCAATCGCCACTTAGGAGTGAAACCCTCAGCAACTAAACCTCAGCATATAATTAACTGCTCTGTCAAAAAAAAAAAAATCAAATGGAAGCAAACTGTTGTTGGGTTCTAAATCAGGAGGCAAGTTAATTATTTTATTTTAGTTATGAATATTCATTGAAAAACTTGTACAATTTCTAAACTCAGACCTTCAATGGCTAATCAGTTAACAAAATCACTCACATGCCTGTTTTTTCCCTATGAAGGAAGGGCTTAAAAGATGCAATAGGCCACTGGAAGCAGGTTAAGAAAGAAAGAGGAAAAGGAAAAGGAAAAGGAATCGTTTGAAATTGAAAACTCAAAAAGGGGGAGCACCAACTATATTTGTAACACGTTGTTTCTATGGCTTTTGTTGCTTCACGTTCAGGGGAGAACATTGCCTGCAAGTCAGGCTCTATTTATATTTTCTGTTACAGTACTTTGGGTTGCAGAAGAGACAAGCCATGTCAGACAGAACCTTGGCTTGTCTCTTTCTCAGTGGAAATGGAAACAGCTGCCATGAAAACACCCAATGAAGCTTCGGGTCATTGTGTAGTTCTTCACTCACTGACTTAAATTAGACTTGACACCTTTGCATAGAATTTGTAGTGTCTTCCTCAAGTGAAAAATCATGCAAGGGTTCTGAGGAATGTTAAAAGAATTTCAGGGAGGTTAGTGACAAAGCTATCTTCAAGGTCTCATCGTTGAGACAAAAAAAGCAGGCAGATCCATGAGTGGGGAAATGATATATCTACCATTCAATTATTGTCCTTTTCGTAAGCCTGGCAACCATTTCGCATTTGGGCTGAGTCCGTTTATGGCCACAGTTTGAATTTCTGGTTTGATCGTTGATGCTCATAAGAACATAAGAAGAGCCCTGCTGGATCAGACCAATGGTCCATCTAGTCCAGCACTCTGTTCACACAGTGGCCAAACAGCCATCGGCCAGGGACCAACAAGCAGGACATGGTGAAATACCCTCCCACCCATGTTCACCAGCAACTGGTGTCTATAGGCTTGCTGACTCTGATACTGGAGGTAGCATATAGCCATCAGGACTAGTAGCCATTGATAGCCTTCTCCTCTAGGAATTTATACAACCCCCTTTTGAAGCCATCCGAATTGGTGGCCTTCACTACATCTTGGGGTAGTGAATTCCATAATTTAACTATGTGCTGTGTAAAGACATCCTTCCTTTTATCTGTCCTGAATCTCCCACCAATCAGCTTCATATGATGACCCTGGGTTCTGGTAGTATGGAAGAGGGAGCTCAAAAAGGCTTGGGATCAAGGTACTTAAAGGCTGGCTGTTGTGCAGGTAACAGGAACAGCACCAATGGACACAGAGACCGATGTGGTTTAATAAAATGGCCACAACTATATTTTGGTAGGGAGATAGGGCATGGGTCAAGGCATTGTGCATCCCACCTCCTGGCTAATATCACCAGCCTGATCCATGGGCCAGGTGCAAAGATAGGAGATTCTGGAATCTGGTGAAATTCCAAATGGCTCATCTACACCAAGCAGGATATTCCACTATGAAAGTAGTATGAAAGCAGTATATAAAAGGCAGGAGCCACACCAAGCAGGATATAGCACTATGAAAGTGGTATGAAGGCAGTAAATGGTAGGTGTCAATGGGCCCCAACAGTTGTCAGTGCACTTCAATACTGCTGTAAAGCAGTGGTGTGGCTCCTGCCTTATATACCACTTTTGTAATGCTTTCATAGTGGAATATCCTGCTTGGTGTAGATGAGCCCCTGGTCTGTGGCAAGCTAACCAGCCCCAATGCTAAATTGATTCTTGAAGTCACCCTCCCCACTCAAGATCCCTCAAAGAGATCCCCCTGTAGGATCAGGGGGCCAGATCTCACTCCCCCCCATCAAAGGATCCAGTCCAATGCCTTCAACGCACCCCCAAAGTTGTGACATGAGAAACAATAATGAAACCAAACCTGAAATGAAACCAACATATAAAACTACATTACAACAGCAATCTTGCCATGGGGAAAGCAGATAAAATTCCTTCCCGGCCATGTTAGCCAGAGGCTAACCATCATCCCTGTCAAGACGAAGTCCCTCTTACAGGTGCAGGTGGTTGAGCGGGGAAGTCCGTAATGGCAACAGCCAGTTGGTGGTTCAATCTGCTAAACTGAGGGTTTTATCTCTCATTTGCCCACCAAGCCCCATTCCCATCTGGCCAGGCAACACCCTGATGGATTCTCACTTCCTCTGCCTGAAGTGGCACCACAGGTATCCCTCATTCTCCACTCTCCCCACTGAGGGGGACTTTCATATCTGGAGGCATTCTAGTAAGTTGGGAATCATTTCTTCTCATACGTGTCCATACAACCATTAAGATCTTTTTCAGGTTCCCTGTTCAGAATGCCTCTGCCTTCTGATGGGAGGAGCATAATAACAAGTAACAGGGCCTTCTTGGTTGAGGCACCTCACCTCTAGAACTTCCTCCATCATCCATCCATTACGCTCCTTTTTGGCTGATTTTTAGAGAGAAACTGTGTGTGTGGGGGGGGGAATCCAAAATAGCTCTGTGTGTAGTTGTCCCCCTTTTTGTAAAAACAACAACTAAAAAACACACCATAAAATTAAACAAATTAAACCAAAAATATTACATGATGAACCGCCCAGAGAGCTTCGGCTATGGGGCAGTATAAAAATGTAATAAATAAATAAATAAATAAAATACATGGTTCTTACTCTTTAAGCTAAACAAATTTATTTATTTGTTTATTTAAACATTCGTATCCCACCCTATATCACAAGCATTTCAGAGCGGTGTACAGATTAAATCAAACAAATCGTACAAATCTCTACTGTATCCTGTGTAATGTGTTCCTGTGAGTTTCCAATGATTGCATTTAAGGGACAACCTGTTGTCTTGTATACCTGCTTTCCTGCAAAATCCCAACAGAGAAAACAGTTCCACCTAGGAACTGTGAAAAAACTATTTTTTTTCTTGCAACAAAGTCTTTCCCTCATTAATCAGGCCTGGTGGCCTAGAGTCAAATGGCCTATTGCTGTTGTTGTTGTTGTTGTTGTTAGACTGAGGCCACAGATGGCAGCTTTATATGATAAGGTTGAACAGTATTGGCCTGTTGAATTACCTGATCCTTATTAAGCCGCAGTAACATTCTCTGGCCATCTGTGGTGGCGGTGCTAAAGAGCAACAGAGAGCAGACCACCAGCTCTCTCCTATAGGAAGCTACCATGGTGGTGCAGAGAATAAGGCACTTTGGTCCCACTGCTAGATTCTCTGGTTCAAGATCCCTGGAACCTTAAAGTAATCCTATCAAGCTACAGTTGCTAGATCACGCCTAGTACCATTGCTGCTTTCAGGAGAAGTTGTTCACTGCCCGCTTGTGTTCTCATGCCCAGTGGGTGCCCAGTGGTCTTAGGAAAGTCTTCCATATGGTGGCAACCACACCTGCTGAATTATCATCAGCCCATGGGCTTCAGATTTGAGCGTGCATTGGGAAAGAACATTTTCCAGGGTGTGCTAAAACACAACCCCCTACTTGCAGAGTCTCTGGCCTTAGCTAGACCTACCTTATAATCCAGGATGGAGGAGGGAAGATCTCATGTTGTGTTTCATGCGAGATCCCTCCTCCATTTACACGTGAGGCGTGACGACCTCAGGAAGAGAGGGGTCGCGCCCACCATTTTTATTTTTTAAAGGAGAAGCAGCGCACGGACACTTGTGCGCTGAAGGTAAGTGTTTTATACATTTAATTTAGTTTCCTCGCTCCCCCCAACCTAACCCCGATGGGCGCAGCTCTTGGCTCCGTGCGAGGAATCGCGCAGAGCCGGGTCAAACTGCGGCAACGGACCACACGTTCCACGGTCTAAAGCAGGCCCAAAGTGGAAGGCTCTATCCCAGAGCAAGGCAGGGATGATCCCTCCCTGATCTCGGGATCCTCTGTGCATCATGTGGACACACAGGGATGATCCCGGGGTTCGCCCCCTGATAAAGCCTGGTCTAGCTAAGGCCACAGAGAGAAATTTCTACACCTGATTCTGAGCTTTTTAAAAATTGTGCACTCATTCACCACTGAAGAAAAGCAGGAGAAAGGGCGCTCAGCTTGTATATTTTAGGGCTCTAGCAGGACTGCATTTTTGTTATTGCAGATATTTATTTAGCACCATCATCAATGCATTTGTTTATATCTCACCTTTCCCAACCCAAAAAGGTCCTCAGGTTAGCTGATATTGACAAAGGGTAAAAGCACAAAATGATTCTCTCATTTCACCCCTCCATTCACTCGCTGTAGGGTTTGACAATTGGGACGGGGGAGAAATTGGGACATACTTGGTGGCAATGGCTTCATGACAATATCACAGAAAAGATGGCTTCCACAGACATTGAGACTTCCAATGACTGCTGTCAATTTTCCACTGGAACCATGAAATACATGGCATCACCCAAAAAAGGAGCTGTGAGCTGTGGGTGGTTTGGTGAAAACTTTCCTTTCTTGGCTGTCCCAACCCTTGAATTTTGCTGAAAACATTCTAGAAAACCTACAATACCTTAAAAATAAAATGCAGCAGATCTTCAAGAGGTCATCAGTAAAGCCAAGAGTTGGATCTTCTGGGTTTGTTTTCCCTCTATGTATTCTTCTTCAATGGGAAAAAGAGAGGAGCTAAAGGAACCAGAGGTCAGAGCCGGTCGTCTCCTGCGTACCAAAAGACCTGCATGAAACTGTAGCTGGAGACACGAGCATGCTAGTGGCAGCATCGTTACAGTCCTGGTTGCCTGTGATGGCGAGCTCCTGTGGCTGTCTAGCCATGGCTTAGGTGCCACGATGCACAGTTTCCCCCATACAGGGCCGGGCAAAGCTGGTAGTAGGCCCGGGCCAGATGGGAAATGTAGGCCCCATTTCAAACTGCTCATGAAGTATTTTTTAATCAGTTCTAAATACATATGAACTAGAACGATGTATAAAAAAATAGGTAATGGCAAGCACTTTTATTCAAGATGTATATAAGACATCACTTCTTCACATTCAGAAATGCTTTACGTGCTTTTCTTTGGGCAAATTCATCATCAACAACAACAGAAAAAATCAAGCAACTTTGCCTTGTCAATGTTAGTACTGCTCACTCAAAGGAGAGCTACTTTGTTAGGGTGACCAACTGTCAGGATTTCCCCGGATTTGTCCTGGTTTTTGTTCTTTCCATGGTGTCAGGGGGGATTTTCTATAATTTTCAATAATGTCCTGGAATGACACGCCTTCCTCTTTAAGGCTGCCATTAGCATGGCAGGAGGGAATGACATGCGTTCTTGAGGCACATCATTCCCCCACCCCGAGCTCCAATTGAGGTCTTAAAGGGGAAAGTGGGTCATTCGTGGACATTATAGACAAGGCCCCAATTGGAGTGGATGGTGGTGGTGCAGAATGAAATCCTTTCCCCTCCTCCACTCCAATCGGGTTCTTTAAGGTGGCGGGGGAAGAACGTACTTTCTGCAGGACTCAGAAAGCTGCTTCCCCACACACACACTAGGTGTCCTCTTTTTTGGTTTCCCAAATATGGTCACCCTAACTTTGTAACAAATCATTACCAAAGGGTCCCCCTTTGTCTCTGCTAGAGGGACTTGGAGTAGCCCCCCTCAGAACGGTAGGCCCATGCCAACTGGCCCCACTGCCCCCCCCGCCCCCATATTCACCACACATCCAGATGTTCATGTGAATAAGCCCACCGATAAGGCTAAAAACTTGCCTTGATTAATCCAAAGTACATTTTTTGGTTAACCCTGCTCATTTTATGAGGGTGGATTAATACTGTTAGCAAGCCTCTCCTGTATATGTTGCTTCTATAACTTTTACTTTTTCTTTTCTTTTTTAATAGTAGGCAGTAGCGATCGCTTATACCTTCAGTAGTGCTTTGAATGTACATTTTTTATATTAATGATCTCACCAGGAGGAGGGGGGAAAGTGCACTGTGAATGCAGGATGGCCATATGGAAAAGACAATGAAGTTTAGTAATTAAAACTGAAAAGGGAAAGAACTATGCAGTAATTAGAACACTGATTAATCAGCTGATAATTTTATCTTGATTAATGCTGCTGTTTTTCCTCTTCTTATTGACCTAGGAAAGGTAAGTTTAGACCAATTAAATATAAATTATTCCCTTTTTTCACATTCCAGACAGATCCCAGCTTTCGAAGCCATGTTGCATATAAGATGTAACATGGAACAGCAAGGGGAAAAGGGGGAAATCAGGTTTAGGTTCTAAAAATACTGATGTTTTCTTTTCTCTATAAAAGAACTGGATAGAATTTGTACAATTCCCTATTTGGAGGGCACGAGATTGGGGAAGACCGGTATATACCATATATTCGTATATACCATATATACAGTGATATTTGTCACCAAAACGTTAATGTTTTTATAGCTATTAGCGTTCCAAGGCTTCTGAGTACCAAATGCTAAGACAAACTGCAAGGTGTGACCATTGCATCCACACTTTGCTTGTAAATATCCCATTAGCTTTTGTCCAACTGGAAACAAGATGATGGACGAGAGTGGTAGAGCATGTTATTTATTTTATTTTATTTTATTTATTACATTTATATACCAACCCATAGCCGAAGCTCTCTGGGTGGTTTACAAAAGTTAAAGACAATGAACATTAAAAACAGATACACAAAAATTTTAAACCATCAAAAGCATAAAAACAACATTGATTTAAAAACAATATCAATTTAAACCAACTTTTCTGGGGTCAATTAAAAATTCAGCATATGTTGTTCACTGCCTGAGAGAAGAGAAAAGTCTTAACCTGGCGCCGAAAAGATAACAATGTTGGCAGCAGGTGAGCCTCGTTGGGGAGATCATTCCATAATTGGGGGGCCACCACTGAGAAGGCCCTCTCCCTTGTTGCCATCCTTCAAGCTTCCTTCAGAGTAGGCACTCGGAGGAGGACCTTAGATGTTGAGTGTGGTGTGCGAGTAGGTTCATGTCGGGAGAGGCATTCCACATTGAGTGGTAGAGCATGTGTGGTGTCTATGCAATCAGTCTCCAGGCTCAAACTCTGGTAGCTTTGTGCCTGCTGGTTTGTTCCAGCAAACAGTTCCTGATAACCATCATATGGCACTTGTAATTCTAGAGGGAGCTGGTCATCTTCAGTCTCTGTCCACATAATTAAGCCGAACATGGCCATTGGTGCACAGCCACCTGGAAAAAGGGGAACAGTGGAAGAGAAGTAAGGCAGAGATCAACCCACATACTACATGGAAAGCTTTTAAGCAGCTGTTATGTGGTATCTCATGTTCTGAATTCTCCCTAAATCACCACCTCAGTTTTATGCTGAATCTGCCTTTCCTTGGGCATGTCTAGATGGGGCGATATCCACATGACACACAGGGGATCCCGGGAGCAGGGAGGGATGATCCCTCCATTTCCCCAGGATATGGCCCTACACTTTAATCCCGGTTCATCCCGCGTTCTTGGGAAGTTCCCAAGACCACAGGAGCTATGGCCGTGCATCCCATTTTCATCCTGGCTCCTCGCGAGTAACTGCAAAGAGCTGGGAACCATGCATGGGGCACAGAGCTTCCCAGGAGCTCCGTGCCCATTGGGGGTGGGGTGGGGGGAGTGGGGTCTTTTTTTAAAAAAACAACAACTACCTTTTGCGATTGAGCGCTCCTGCACTCGGTTTCGATTTTAAAAATGGCGGGCGCAACATCCTCTTCCTCCTGGGATGTCGCACACCGCGTGTAAACACAGGGCGACAATCCCGGAAATAGGTAAGTCCGGTGTCACCCCCTCTCTGGCCCTCTATACTCGTAGGTGTAGACATGCACCAAGTCTTTTCTCTCCCAATGCTATCAATATGCATTATCACTGTCAGGCAATAAAATATTCTAACTCAGGCAGTCAATTCCATGGGAGGCCCTATGTTGCATTGCTATAGCCAGGTTATGTCAGGAATCTCTGAGCCCTGTTTTCCTCACATTGACAGTAGGATTGAGTAGCAATGGAGTTAAGCAAGGGCTTCCCAGCAAATGTGGAGAAGATGGGTAGAGATGACCACCTTCCTACATGATTAGGACTTCAGTTATTGAGTGGTATAAAAATGCAATAAATAAAATAAATAAATAAATAAATAAACCAAGATGTGGCCCATTTCCCCCCCAGTAACTACTGTGTGATTATTAGTGCTGAGCCAAAAATTTCTCCCACATTTTTTCAACTATTCTCATTCAACTTGATAGAAAAGACATTGTTTTTGAAAAGAAATTCAAAGGAGAATAAAAGTTTGATGACATTCTCAGAGGCTGGGTTCGGGGTAACTTCACTTACTTATGATTTGGCCAAAGAATGTGTGTGACTATCCAGTCCTTTCATTGTGCAATGATCTCTCTGGCTTTGTGCAATGATCATTGTGCAATGATCTCTCTGGAAGCCTCCCTGGCTTCCCATAATTTTATATAGTGGCCGCCTAGGTATGGGACATTGTGGAAGATATAAAATGCTGTTGCCACTTGCAGTGGCGGCACAATCCTGTCCCTCCCCAATAAAACCCTTTGGAAAACAGAAATAAACTGTGCTGCAGCCTGTGATAACGATGAACCCTCATTGTGAGAAACTGTTGGAGAAATTCTCCTCCCCTGAAGAAATTTGGGGAAATGGTCCCTCCACTAATTTCTCTGCCCACAAATAGGGTGGAGAGTTTTGAGAGGTCATTTTAGCACAGCTGTAGTGGTTATGGGTCATTTGTTTCTGGAACATAAGAATTGCCATGCTGGATCAGACCATCTAATCCAGTATTCTTTCCACACAATGGCCCACCAGCTGCCCATGGGATACCCACAAGCAGGACATGAGTGCAACAGCACCCTCCTAGCTCACTAGGGGAACACTTGTTTTGCATGTGCTATTTTGGGCTGCATTAATAGAAGTTTAGCTTCCAAATTGTGTGAGGTACTGGTTTCTCTCTATTCGGCCCTGGTTAGGCCTCATCTTGAGTATTGTGTCCAGTTCTGGGCACCACACTTCAAGAAGGACACAGACAAGTTGGAGCGTGTTCAGAGGAGAGCAATGAGGACGATCAGTGGTCTGGGAGGGAAAGCCCTATGAGGAGAGACTAAAAGAACTGGGCATATTTAGCCTGGAGAAGAGAAGATTGAGGAGGGGAGACATGATAGCACTCTTCAAATACTTGAAAGGGTGCCACACAGAGGCGGGCCAGGATCTCTTCTTGATCATCCCAGAGTGCAGGACACGGACTAATGGGCTCAAGTTATAGGAAGCTGGACGTCAGGAAAAACTTCCTGACTGTTAGAGCAGTACAACAATGGAACCAGTTACTTAGGGAGGTTGTGGGCTCTCCCACACTAGAGGCATTCAAGAGGCAGCTGGACAACCATCTCTCAGGTATACTTTAAGGTAAATTCCTGCAATGAGCAAGGGGTTGGATTCGATGGCCTTGTAGGCCCCTTCCATCTCTACTGTTCTATGATTCTATGTTGAAGGCCTCAGGTTCGATCTTTGGTCTCTCCTGGTACCAGGAAAATCCCTGAGAGCTGCTGCCAGCGATTATAGACAATTTTGGGCTAGATGGACCAAAGTTTTGAGTAGTATGTTGAGCTTCATATGTTCATAACTCCTGATAATGGAGACATTCTTTCAGAGAAGGACCATAGCCCAGTGGTAGAGTGCATGCTTTGCATGCAAAAGATCCCAATTCAATCCCACATGTCTCTAGTTAAAAGGGCAGGTAGAAAATGAATGGGAGAGATACCTGGAGAGCTTCTGTCAGTCAGAATGGATAATACCCAGCTAGATGGGCAAGAAGTCTTCTGACCTGGGTCAATGTACTTAGTCATTTATATTGACTCAGCATCAATTTACTTAGTCATTCCAGTCATTTATATCCCACAAAGTCTGCGACATTGGAGCAGGGGGCAATGTTAGTGTGAATGTGCCCTTAGTCTTCAATCCATGTCAACTTAGGAAACTATGTGTCAAAGCATTTGCACTTTTAGTCTATATTGTTTCTACTGTCATTTCCTTAGGTGGCCGTATCTGGTGATATAAAACTGGAGCTTGGCCCGTGTAAATCAAGAAATGGACAGGTTTGATGATAGTTAGAAATCCCGCTGCAGAAAATGGGAACGATGCATGAGTAAAAGTGGCAGTGAATCAACCTGGGGGGAAAGAAGCAGACAGAAAGGTTGAATACAAGCTGAACAATCACACAATAGTTCTTATTTTAATCTGATTCTAAAAAGAGACATCTTCCACAAAATAACTATGCCTTTCAACCTTAGGGGAATGAAGCTAAACTCTTTAATAAGCCCTTAATACTTGTGACATTGGGTGCAGAAGAAATAGAGAGAAGAATGTGTTCTAACAAAGATTTGAAAATGCTGAGAATAAATTGAGACAACTGCTTTCAACGGAACACAGGATCTTCAACAATTCATTGTATCAACCCTCATGTTAGAAATATCCTCTAGCTAGAGATGATTATATTTTCTAGACTCAAATGGCAAAGGATCGTCTTGGCTATGTCAAAATGCAATATATTGTTTTTTGGGGAAGGGAAGGAGTTTGGGAAGCAGTTTTTGTTTTGTTTTGACAGTCATTCATGATCAATGGCATTGTCATTCATTCGTACACATATGGAAAACTTTGGTAGGCCGATGTCTTGGATGCTTTGATGTAAATGCTGTTCCGCACTCCAAAATTGGTGTTTTGCAAGAAAGATGCAAAATTATAGCAATCCAAGATAGGGTACCATAATAGGGAAGAAGAAAAATAAGCTTTAAAATGTTGGGCAGGAGAGCATTCATACCCTTGTGAATCTGGTAAGGATAAGACAGTTTTAATTTGTTTCAGAGAATAGTTGCCCTAAGGTATTGTTGCCAACTTCTACTAGGGGTTCACCCTCCTCCCTTGTTTTATTTCATGAATACTATTAATAATGTCCATTAGAAAGTGCATAAAGAACTTGATCTTCCCCTCTTGTTCTCCCTTTGTTATCGAGGTCTATTTTTCCCACTTCAGGGATATATGTTTTTCTACCACTATACATTCTATATATTCTTGTATATATAACTGGTATCAGTCTGTTACATATTCCTGAGTTGGTTATAGATTTAGGGATGGGCAATTTGGTTGGTTAGATTGGAGTTCATTTTGTTTTTGTTGGCTAAAGAGAAAATAAAATTGTAACTGACAACCTCTTGTCCATTTCTGTATTTGCCTCAAAATATCAAAAATGTTAAAAGAAAAAGAGGGGGGCAAAGAGTGTTTCAATTCATGATGAATGGTGTTATCAAGAATCATCAAGGAAACCATAAAGATAAAAATAGGCAGAACAGAAGCATATTGTAAAATAATTAAAAATAATGGTTTGACGATGGCAAATCCCTGAAAAGCTCTGAATTGTGCTTATGATATGAATACATCTGGTATCAGAGGGAAAATGAAATTGAGAGAGAGAGAGAGAGAGAGAGAGAGAGAGAGAGAGAGAGAGAGAGACGTTTTGGTGACCCTTGAAATCACTGTGAGTTTAGTAACCCAACAGAGGGCGAAATAATGTTCTGAATAGGTAAAGGGAGAAACTGAGTTGGTTTTTCAGATTCCTACAGCATTGGGTATTGAGCTGAAAGACAGGTGAGAGAGACCCAGAGAGTTCTTTCTATATTTTACAAGATATGCCACTGAGGGAAATGTAAGCGCTTCAATTTGAAGGCAATTCAACAATAGGGACAGTCAGTTAAATAAAACACTGGTGTTATTTTTGTTGGAGGACACAAAGGAATGGAGAATTGAGCAAAACAGTATAACATGTAATGAAGTAACAAATAATAATGTGATATACAAAGAAGGAACACAGAGGTGGGAAAGTTCTGATGATGTTAAATTATAATGAGCTAAGCCAACAGCAAGCTACAAACATTTCACTGTTATACCAACACAATATAGCATTGTTCATCAGTTCTTTGTAATGTAAAATATAAGTAAGCATTTTCACCCATCACATCCTAATGAAACTGCAGTGAAAATAATGAACATTTGATCTGAGAGTTGCCAGTACACAGAGACAGGGTTTGTGAGGTCTGGCAAAAGTTTGAAAGACAATGAGAATTTGATGGCAGCGAGATTAAATAACTGCACACAAACCAAACTGTGGAGTCTACGTATTTAGGAACAGTGGAGCTGATTCCCTCTTCTTTAGGCTAGGCAACAGATCTGAAATTATCCAGGGAGTTAAGGGATGTCGTGGGATGAAGATCTACTCCAACTTTCTTAAGAGTGATGGAACTGGAACGTGAGTTTCCATCCCATCTTTAATGAATGTTTTTTAAAAAACAAAAATGTTTCCAGAGCATATCCAATGAGAAAGGGGGAAAGCCCAACAGATTTCTAGGCTTTCAAAATTCTTTTTCAACATGGGAATTCTAAAGAGAAATAATCAAGAACATAGTTCTATTCAAATTCATCTCAAACCACCAAATCTCATATCTAACTAAAGCAGAAAGAACAATGGCAGAATAGGTCAGTTTTTAAAATATAGTACCTTCAAATACATTAGCCTATCTTCTAACCAACTGGTACATCCATGTATGTGGTAGAAACCTTGGCTTATCTTTCTTGAAATACCCAAAATTTAGAATAGTTCCCCCTTCCCCCAGTGTATTTCTTACAGAAGCTACCATTTAAGTGTCTTCCTGTTTCCAGTCATTTCTTGGTAGCTTTCACTTAGTGCTCCAGAAGAAATATTGAATGTCTCAAATACCGAATGTGATGGCTGGCATCTCCTCCAGAAAAAAGAAGTTTAAAAAATGAATTCTTATCTATCTGCCAACTTCTAGAGTTAGCAGTTGCTTCTTTAGGGGTTTCCAGTATTTGAAGAGCTTTTTAACAAATACCATCACTCGCATTTCCCCCTACTGTCCAAAGAGCACATGTTCACTACTCCCAACATTACTTCAAGTCTCTTCTTGGTAGTTCCATCAAATTTTTTTTTTCTTTCAAAAATCCAAAAATAAAACTCAGATTCTTGGCTAACTGCACACTATGTCAAACTTCTTATGTACCTTCACCTTCTTGTGCCAGCAATTGTTTCATTCCAGTCCCAGCAACTCATAGATTCAACACCCAGTCACAACTCAGGGGTCTTTTTTTTCCCCTTCTTCTTCTATAAAGCTGCAATGATTGCCCCTGGTCAAAATTATTCTGTACTTTTCTGCAGCCCTAACAGCACTTTTCACAGTCAGGATTATTCCCCACATTGTTGAATGCAGTCAAAGTCACTCGAAAAATTCTTATGGTCCCAGCAGCACTAAAAATACATAACAGCTTCCTTACAATAATGGCTGTGAATCGCAGCATTCCTCACCTGACATAAGTAGTTAAAATAGGGTGGTGGTTTTTTTTGGTTTTTTTGAAAAAAAAAAGTTGAAATGAAACTTTTTAAAAAGTTCAAGTGAGAAATGGGGAAAAGGTTGAAAAGGACTCCCCTACCGTCTAACAATATTAAAGTCTGCCTCAAATTTACAAACGTACTCAGCCACATCAAACGCGCCGGCTTCAAACACACGCGCCGGCTTCAAACCCGGCAACTTCAAACCCGGGAGCTTCAAACACACGCGGCAGCTTCAAATGCGGCAGCTTCAAACACCCTTATGGCAGCCATTTTGCTCACGCTCAAAAGAGCACAACCTTAGACACCTTAGGCAGACACCTTATCCACTAGGCTACACAGAGTCTTTGTTACAAGAAAAGAATTATTGGAATTTGCCGACGTTAAATTAGCCCATAGAGGGAGCTCACACCGTCCCACAAATGTACAGTAATTGGAACATACTGTAATTTAAAACATATTTCTATTAAGATCTCTATAGAGAGGCTACCAGAGGTCAACGTTGAGAATTCCTTACTTCATACCAACCTCTGAGTGCCCATAAAATTTCATTCAAATTAGACCCCATTGACCATGTACTTTGTAACTTCAACCAGAAGAAGAAGAGAATGGGCTTGTATATTCTCCAACACAAGCCCTGATTCTTATAATGATTATTTGCATCTGATGTCGGAACATGTAAAATCTGTTATAAGACTATAACAAGAATAAAGTTGTAGTAATTGGGATTGTCATGGCAATGCTCTCGATACATGTGGTTCTGTTAAGACGACTATAGTAGAGCTCTTTTTATAGCTCGCCTAGACTCGCTATTGTGCATCACCATGCCCTATATTGCATGCAGTGCTTTTTAAAAAACTATATATATACAGCGGTATGATTGATAATTGGAGATTGACGATGAAATTGAAGCTGCCAGAGTTTAAATGGACCTTTTTTCCAGATAAACAAAAGGTAAACAAAATACATAATTCCTATGGAGATTTAGAACAGGTAGTCCACTCAATAGAAGAAAGCAAAGTGCATATAGAAAAATCTCATGCCGACATTTTGATTTCAAAAGGTAAAACATACATATAAACAAACGAATAGATTCTAAATATTGTAATTCATTTGGTCTTTGCCAAAGTTGAGTGAAATTGAAGCATGAGACAACACAGGAGAGGTTGTATTTATCTGAGAGTGAACACAGAACACAGCAACCATTTTGTAGATGAGAAGGTAAGAAGAGCCATGTTTCATCGGACAAAGGATCTATCAAGTCTAAATATTGTAATTCATTTGGTCTTTGCCAAAGTTGAGTGAAATTGAAGCATGATACAACACAGGAGAGGTTGTATTTATCTGAGAGTGAACACAGAACACAGCAACCATTTTGTAGATAAGAAGATAAGAAGAGCCATGTTTCATCAGACAAAGGATCTATCTAGTCCAGCATTCTGTCTACACAGTGGCCAACCAGATGCCTGTAGGAAACCTCAAGTAGGGCATGAGTTCAACAGTACCATCTTGCTCATATTCTCCAACAACTGGTATACAGAGGCAAACTACCTTTGATACTGGAAGTTGAAAGAACTGAAAGGAAACAACAGATACCACTGCTCATGACTTTAGGGTGCTGCGATGACCTCCTGTAACGATATACACAATATTAATACATCCATGTAAACATGACCGTTTTATGTCTTTCCAAGTACTAACTATGCTTCATGTTTGTCTCCTCTTCCTCAGCTTTTTGTTACTTCCGTTTATCAGATTTATATATTTCTCACCTTTAGGCTTATTCAAATATATATTTGGGAAGTGCCTCGAGATGGCCACAACGTTAAATAACACTGCATTAACAGAGGAGTCTGAAGGCTTAACATTTTCACTGGGGAAAAAAGTATCGGAGACTTTAATGGAATTTTGTTGAGAAAAATCATCTCTGAATCACTAGAACTCTGGATCAGATACACCACAGTTGTGTACGCTATCTAAATTTACAGTCCATGTTTTAAACCCTTGAGTTAACCAAATTTAGACATAAGTTGGAGAAAATGAATGGCCCCATTGGGGACTATTGCTGTGAGTAGAAGACAATAGAGGAAAAAAAGTAAAACAGACACATGGAAATTTCATTTGGGTTTGTTTTTACTTCAAATATGCCCCCTTCAGAAACTTGATTGTGAATATTAACAGGAGACATTTTCTGGAAAAGCTCGCAACTTGTAGTCACATTCAAAATGTGTGCTCTTTTTTTTTTAAAAGTGCACTTTCATACTTTAGTCTGTAGGGGGAAAGTGCATTTTTTTCAGTTCAAAAAGAAAAAAGAAGCTCAAATTCAAGAATGGGAATGAGATGAACTGAGCTCAGAGATGGAAAATACGAGAATCTTGAGAGGCTTGAACCTCAAACTTCCATACCTAGTGTGTGAGCATTTCCCGGTAAGATATGCCCAGGACTTGCTAGGTAAGGATCTGGGGGTTTCCAAATCTATACTGACTAAGTAAAGATTAAACATGCAATGAAGGGCAGTCATAGCTAGCTCGTAGATTTCAGCGAAGTCAATAGTTCTATTATTAACAATATTGTGCAGTGAAGAGTATTGGGTGTGATCATAAACAAACACTTTTTCCTGAAGTGAAAAATTCTTGAAATTGTGCTGTGATATATCCACTTAAAATGCCATTAGGAATTGGAGGCTACTTTGAAGGTAATTGAATCTTGGCTTATTTATTTATTTACCCTATTTCTTCGATTCTAAGACACACTTTTTCCCCGATATAAACATCTCTAAAAAAGGGGTTGCATCTTAGAATCGCAGGTGTGTCTTAGGGTTTTTTTCTCTATTGGTGGTACTGAAATTAGTGTGCGTCTTACAATCGATGGCGTCTTACAATCGAAGAAATATGGTATTACATTTTTAAACAGCCCAATAGCTGAAGCTCTCTGGGCAGTTCGGAAAAATGAAAACCACAAAATACACTGTAAAAGACCATATAAAATATGTAATGGCTTAAAACTGCAGTATAAAAATGCAACCAGAGTACAACCTAGCAGAAGTGTGGTGATTTAAAATGCAAAGGCATATTTCATATTGGTATATCCTTCTTAGTGTGGCTCCTGCCTGTTATATCCCACTTTCACACCACGTTCATGGTGTTGTATCTTGCTTGGTGTAGATCTGGCCTAGGATTCTAAAATGAAGATCAAATGTGGGACGTCAAGTAGAACAGCTTCTTGCTTAGGCATGAATGTTAAGCCAGCTGTGTGGTTAGAACTGTTCCCACTCAAAAACACATGTGGTTGAGGCATTTTGGCATTTAGCTTGGGATTTTGTTATGAACTGGTGAAGAATTTACATTTTCTTTGCTCGTCGTTTTGGTCATGTCGCCCCGCTTTTAAAATCCCCCCCACTGGCTTCCTATCTCTTATAGAATCCAATACAAGCTTCTTCTTCTCACTTTGAAAGCCTGTCATGATCTGGCTCCTCCCTACCTTTCGTCCCTTATTTCACTTCATCGCCCTGCTCATGCCCTCCGCTCCAATAACACCTTGGGGGGATCTACACTACTGCTTTAAAGCACTTTATAAAAGTTTTGACAACTGTTGGGGCCCAGGACACACTGCATATACAGGTTTCAAAACGTTTTCAAAGTGCTTTAAAGCGCTTTAAAAGCAGTAGTGTAGATCCCCCCCTTGTCTCTTACCTGCCCAAGAGTTTCCACATCTCTCGCTCGTCTTCGCCCATTCTCGCTCGCTGCCCCCTATGCCTGGAATTCTCTTTCAGTGCATTTGCAGACCAAGACGTCAATTTCTGTTTTTAAATCTCGCTTGAAAACATTTCTTTTCTTGAAAGCTTTTTAACCGTAGTGTGGTCATACTAGTTTGTATTGTTTTTAAATTCTTGGTTGTTTTATTATGCTCTTCATGGTTTTAATTTTTGTGAACCGCCCAGAGAGCTTCAGCTATTGGGCAGTATAGAAATGAAATAAATAAATAAATACAAATAAATAGTCAATATTTAGTTTTAATGTCCCTACCCCTATTGGTTTTTCCCCTCCCTCCCCTGTCTGTTACGGTGATTTTAGATTGTAAGCCATATGGCAGATTGTCTTGTCTTACTTTATTCTGTACAGTGCCATGAAAATTTATGGTGCTTTATAAATTATTATTATTATTATTATTATTATTAATAATAATAATAATAATAATCACCAAAATAATGTCAATATTTTTTGACCTTTTGAAGTTCTTGGTTATCCTGATGTACCAGAATGATGTACCAGATGAAGCTGCAGGTTGTTTCTAGTAGATGTGATGAATTTTGGCTTATTTTTGGTTGAAATCATGGCTTATCATTCCAAAATTTAAATTTTATGGTTTTGTCCATAAAAAGTGGTGATTTGGGCCATATTCAGTTAGTCACTCTTGAATATTCATGAGTTGACTCCCCAGGAAAAGAACACAGATATATAAAACACCCATAGCTTTGGACCATGCTACAGATGATGGGTGGAACCTGGCAAATGGGTCTTTCTCCTTCTGTCCTCTTCCCTTTTAGCCAGAGGAACAGGTTTTGAGAACATTTGGGGGCTGCAGAAGGAAGGGCAAATCACCTTCCTCCCAGTTCTGATAATAGAAACAGTTCCATCAACAGAAAACCCTTTTGGTTTCCACCCAATCTTTCATGATCTCTTATTTTAACACAATCTGTGTTTGCTGCCAATTGCTAACATAAGTTTCACGTTGCTATTTAGAATGACAGAGTAGTAGTAGCATTTTCCCCCAGTTTATGGTCAGATGTTAAATAAGCGGCCTTTGAAATGTAACCCTTATTAATCCATTGATCTATATACACAATCATTCCACTCCAAAACACTCTATAAAGTTCTGATAACTTTTAAATTGTCCTGATTGGCGCCATATAATTCACTGAAATGTGAAAGCACTTCTAGAAAGTGGGACACCCCAGTATTTGTTCTCAGAACGACGAATTGTGTTTCCTTTTAAAATGTGTGGACAAACAATAAATCTTCAAAGCTTTGGCCTGAGCAGTTTCAATCCACGAACAAGTCATAATTTGGGAATGGTTCTCAATGAGATAGAAGAAAGTGGTGGTAAAATAAAATATACATGAACTTAAAATGTCAAGAATTATTTTTGGATTCGCTACATAAAGAAAACAGCTCCTTGCCATCTAAATACTACCCCAACAGTTGGGACATGAAGGCTAGCTATAAGTTTGATAATAGCTAGGATATATTGAACCTCTAAAAGGCAAGAAACCAGAGTGTGAAGTGGCAATGACAATCCAAAAATAATTCTTTACATTTTATGTTCCTGTATATTTTATTTTACCACTGAAGAAGGCCTTGCATGGTCGAAACGTGTTTGGTCTTTAACTGTTTTTATTGATGTTTTAATGCAATGCTATACAGTTTGAATATACTCGAACTATATAGATTAGCGATTTTATTTAGTACATTAAAGGTATTTTAAGTATTTCATTTACCTCTATATTATAGGGGATTATTGACTGTGATACGGTCACCAATATATCCACCCCTTTCTTCGATCTCATTGCCTCAACCACAAGGGGTCTGGATAAGTTTTTCTCATTTATTTGGGAATGGCTCTCACCATTAGTGCTGCGGTCCTGAGCCGACATTTCTGGGAGTGAGCCCCATTGAAATAAATGAGTTTTACTTCTGAGTAGATATGTGTTGACTGAGTAGACTGTGTTGTAAGTAGAACTGTGCGGAAACTGCTTCTTGGTTTATTTATTTATTTATTTATAAATAATAAATATTTATTATTTATTTCGTTACATTTCTGTATCGGAAGTTCTCTGGGCGGTTCACAAAAATTAAAACCACAAATACAGCATAAAATAGTATAAAAGCTTAAAACAACAATATAACAGTACAAGCAGGGCAGGATCTATACTACTGCTTTAAAACAGTTTATCACTGTAGTGACAACTGTTTCAGCCCAGGACACACTCAATATACTGTTTTCAAACCATTTTCAAAGTGACATACCCTGCTTGGTGTAGATCTGGCCCATGATAAAACCCAGCAGGAATGCAGAGATTTAAAACAGCAGAGCTAATGAACTAGAATGCTAAAATATTAAAATGTTTGGGAAAATAAGAAAGGTCTTCACCTGGCTCTGAAAGGAGTACAATCTTCATACTTGAGGACTCCACACTATTTGCGGGCAAAGAAATTTGGTGGTGGTGGTAGTGGTGGTGGTAAGGGATTTCGATGACATTCTCCAAATTGAGTAGAAATTCCCCCACATTTATTATTATTATTATTATTATTATTTATTTATTTATATAGCACCATCAATGTACATGGTGCTGTACAGAGTAAAACAGTAAATAGCAAGACTCTGCCGCATAGGCTTACAATCTAATAAAATCATAGTAAAACAATAAGGAGGGGAAGAGAATGCAAACAGGTACAGGGTAGGGTAAGCAGGCACAGGGTAGGGTAAAACTAACAGTATAAAGTCTGGGCAACATCAAGTTTTAAAAGCTTTAGGAAAAAGAAAAGTTTTTAGTTGAGCTTTAAAAGCTGCGATTGAACTTGTAGTTCTCAAATGTTCTGGAAGAGCGTTCCAGGCGTAAGGGGCAGCAGAAGAAAATGGACGGAGCCGAGCAAGGGAAGTAGAGGCCCTTGGGCAGGCGAGAAACATGGCATCAGAGGAGCGAAGAGTACGAGCGGGGCAATAGTGTGAGATGAGAGAGGAGAGATAGGAAGGAGCTAGACCGTGAAAAGCTTTGAAGGTTAACAGGAGAAGTTTATATTGGATCCTGAAGTGAATTGGAAGCCAATGAAGAGATTTCAGAAGCGGAGTAATATGGTCAGAGCGGCGAGCCAAGAAGATGATCTTTGCGGCAGAGTGGCGAACAGAAACCAACGGACTGATGTGAGAAGAAGGAAGGCCAGAGAGAAGAAGGTTGCAGTAGTCCAACTGTGAAATAACCAGAGCATGAACAGGGGCAGAACCCCAACTTCTTAGTTTTTGTTGTGCTTATTTTTGAGGAGTGGTTTTGCTAGGGATGTGCATACATCAAAACACACCCCAAATGTTTCAATCAAACTGTTTTGGGCCTGAAAGAACCACTCAAATGATGTGGAAGGGGCAAAATAGCTGAAACTTTGTGGGCACTCCTTAATTTGCCCTTTAAAAAAAGTGTAGTCTATCTCCCAATCTCTCTCTCTCTCGCACTGCCAGCTCTGAACACCATTTCCCCCCAGAAGGCAATGGCATCTAGACCTAGCACTGTTGCAGTCACCGTTTGAGAGCAAAAATGCCCTCCAATGACCAGCATTGCTTTCTTTCTCCATGTAGTCTGGGGAACAGACTACACTCCTTTAAAACAACAGCAGCAACAAACAGGCAAGCAACATTCCGAGAGCTTTGGCTATGGGGCAGTATATAAATGCAATAAATAAATAAATAAATAAATAAATAAATAAATAAATAAATAAATATAGAAATATTCCCTCCCCAAACATTTTGCCCATCCCCCCTCCACACTCAATATAGCCAAAATAGCCTTTCACATTTGGCTGTCTTTCATTTCAGCCCTACGTGTGTATGAACGTAGAGTAAACATCCCATGGGTACAAATTCAGGGTCAGTTCCTGCACAGACACAACTTTTGTGTCGGGGTTATGTAACATTTAGGGTGCCCTTTAAAGAGGAAGATTTTTTTAAAAAAAAACAAAAAACAAAATGAAAACAAAACAACAAAACTTTCACTGGTTAGAAATTTGGAAACCACTTGTGATGGTGTGTCTGTTTCTGAAAACTCAGCCCCAGCTGTGGTTTCAATTGTATGCTTGAAATATAAGCTCTGCGAAAGCGGTTCCCAGCAATACAAGCTCACCCAAAAATATATATAACTATGAAGTCCTTGTATTGACCACGCTAAGTAAAGCGGCATCGTTTGACAATACAATCACCCACCCTTCTCTGTATAGATTTCAGATTGCCCTCATAATCTCTTGCACTAAAACCTACATTTTCTTATGTCAATTTTCTTGTCCTACATACAGCTCCTAGTGTGAAGAGGTTCAGTACTTATATCTAGTTGTAGGATGTGTAAAATAAGAGACAGAAGAAGATGAGGTACAAAAGGCACTATGACCTTGACAGATCTTTCTATTATTAGGAAGTATTCCCCACTGAAAAAAGATTTAAGGGTGAAAGAAACTTGTATTTCTTACACTCTCTCTCCCCCGCTTTTTTTGGGGGGGGACACGACGACAGTTTTTGTCTTCTTAGATAGGCCTTTTTTAAATATATATAACAGCATCTTTTGCTGTGTTTTTGCCCATACGTCCTTCTATGCAATGACAAATGTGAACATAACATCAATTGTATGTAATACTTCAAGAACAAGCTATTCCTAATGTAGCTAATCCCTTATTTGATCCTCATATTTATTTATATTTATTAGTATTTATTATTTTTTACAATTATTTATATGCCATCTTGTCAGTAGCATAAAAATAATAAAATCATAATAAGCAATATTAGATGATGTTGATCTATGATGTTGATGATGATGAAATAATAATAATAATAGTAATAGTAATAATAATAATAATAATAATAATAATAATAATAATAATAGGATCCTTCCCGCAGGGCAGTTGGTGGAAGACGGCCCTGGGTTCAGGAAGAATCCAACTAGAATAGGAGCATGTTCCTGATGTTGGCTTCATCTTCTTCCTTCTCACTCTGAAATCCTTTCCACAAGGCAAAGATGGTGGAAGATGGTCTCAGGGATTGTGGGGAGCCCAGCTGGGGCAGCTGGCTTGCTTACATCTCTTCCTCTCTCTCCTCAGGAACAAGATGGATCAAGGCCGCTGCACAGCGGGAGAGGTGTCCCCCTCTTCTTCTTCTTCTGTACACCGTTTCCCCAACTTAATTACACCCATCTCCCCAAGTTTTTTAATTACCTCCAGAGAGATGATGGGGAGATATGTACAGTATGGGCACCCCCATGTCTAGTAGGTTTTGAATTATTTGGATCACAGTACCAGTATGGGTTGAAAAGACCAATCTTCTGCTTCTTTACTTTTTAATCTGTTGCTATTTTTAAGTGTTCTGGTTTTTATTGTTTGTAATTATTCAACCCTTGTCTGGAGCCCCCATAGTGTGAAATATCTTCCCCAGGGAAATACATATGCCTCTTATTATTATTATTATTATTATTATTATTATTATTATTATTTATATAGCACCATCAATGTACATGGTGCTGTACAGAGTAAAACAGTAAATGTTGGTTTTTAGAATAGCCATATATATATATATATATATATATATATATATATATATATATGCTTTGGGGCAATTTTATGGCAAAATGTTTTAATAAAGTTTTAATCTGCTCCTGTTATTACGTTATTTAATTATGTCTGCTATTTCCTCATTTTAATAGCTTGCAAACTTATTATATTGTTGTGTTACCATTTGCTTTCTAAGCCACTTTGGGAGGGTAAAAGGCAGGATAAAAGTCTGTTAACAACAACAACAAGAAGAAGAATTTGTATCATTTAGTTCATGGTGTCTCTTCTCTTTTTTCATCTTAGTAATCCTATGTGCATTTATGTAACAGAAAGTGGATCAGTGCCTAAAATCAGTAATTGGCTGGCTGAGGGCCAATAAACTGCAACTGAATCCTGGCAAGACAGACGCCCTGTGGGTGAGTGGTTCCCGAGTCCAGGAAATAGGTTCATTGCCTGTTCTGGATGGGGTTGCACTCCCCCTGAAATATCAGGTTCATAGTTTGAGGGTACTCCAAGATCCATCATTGTCACTGGAGGGCCAAGTGGCCGTGGTGGCTCAGAGTGCCTTTTATTAGCTTGGCCTGGCTCACCAGCTACGGCCTCTCCTGGACAGGGATAGTTTGGCCACAGTGGTACAGGCATTGGTAACCTCAAGGCTGGGTTGCTGCAATGTGCTCTATGTGGGGCTGCCCTTAAGACTGCTCCAAAAGCTGGAGCTAGTGCAGAATGCAGCAGCTTGACTGTTGTCTGGAGCTGCCTCTTTTTGGCATAGAACTCCTTTGCTAAGGGAACTGTACTGGCTACCTACTGGCTACCAGGCCAGGTTTAAGGTTTTGGTACTAGTGTACAAAGCCCTAAACAACTTGGGATCAGGATACCTGAGAGAGCACCTTCTCCCTTACCAACCTGCCTGATCACTGAGGTCGACAGAGGGCTTGCTCCTGGTAGTTCCACATGGACCTATGGCCCACTTGGAATCCACCAGGAGAAGATCTTATAGTGTAGTGGGCCCTTCTCTGTGGAACTCCCTGCCCCTGGAGGTTAGGCAGGTGCCAACATTAGGCTCCTTCCGGTGCCTCCTGAAAACAACTCTGTTTCGAGAAGCCTTCCTCAACTGACTAGTCACTGTTTTTCTGGTGCCTTTGCTTTAAAATTGAACAATTTTAAATTGCTTTTTAAAAACTTCTTTCTTTTACTGTTTATACCTATGTTCACCACTCTGAAATCTGTGTCAGATAATTGAACAGTATATAAATATTGTAAATAAATAAATACAATACAATATCAATACAATATTGTGAACCGCCCAGAGAGCTCTGGCTATTGGGCGGTATAGAAATGTAATAAATAAATAAATAAAAATATCAATGTCAATATAAAACCGATATGAAATAATAACTACATTAGAAAAAGTTACAGAAACTATAAAACAGAGCAGTGCAATTAAAGATCAGGGTAAGCCTGAGTAAAGAGGTGTGTCTTGGAGAGGTGCCTAAAGTTTGCCTCAGTTTCTGCCTCTTGGACCACACATGAGAGAGGGTTCCAGAGGGTTAGGTGCCACTACTAAGAGGGGATCTACACTAGTATCTGAAATGTTGTTTTTACAGTCATTTAACATTTTGTTTTTGAACAATTTAATACGTGGCAGTTTTTAAAACATTTACTTACTTTTCTCTTTCTATGGGAATGTATTTCTTTTGGCCACACTAAGAAAAGAAATCCATTTGTTCTTTTTCCCCCATCTGCCAATTTCCCCTCCCACTTCCTCTTCTCTCCGAGAATCCTCCACCGGCAAACAATCCAGCAAGCAGCCTCCCAAAAGTGAAACTAAAAGTGTCTGCAAAAAAAGAGGCTTGAAAGAAAAAAACGGGTCCAACTCTGGTCGTGGAAATTACATAAACATGCCCCGGCCCCAGGAATGCGATTGACTAATTAAGAACTACAGGAAACCCATTTAATATGATGAAATCAGCCACATCATACCAAATAGAACGACTTATTTCAGAGAAGTTCAGAATAAAAACCGGAGAACAGACAACAATAAAACATCACAAACTGAACATCATGTGGTGAAATACTACCAAATGCACACTTAAAAATGGTAAGACATGTTCTAACTTGACTAGTGTAGATCCCCTCTAAGAAGGCCTGCTTACGTGCAGGCCCAGTGCCGGACTCTTTTGCGCCCTAGGCGAGGTGAGCTCCTTTCACCCCACCCACCCACCCACCCACCCAAAGAATGCCAACTTTGATTTTTAAGAACATGTTTCCTGGAAAAAATAAGAAGCACAAAACTTGAAACTGCTAAATTTATTTTAAAGTGCAAGAAATACGTCATGCCAATTATAGCAAACAAATTGGAAAGGAACGTCTGTGGGTCTAAAATGCATTATTTAATAGGAATATCACCTCCAAATCATCCCCCCCAACTCACATGTGTGCGCACACACACGCTCAGCTTCACTCACTCCAAACAAACACACGCATGAACACATGCATTCACTCAAAGACCCCATGATGCACCCCATCCACCCATACATTCTCTCTCTCTGTGTGTCTCTCTTCCAGGCGCGTTCCGGAAGTCCGATCGTGGAGCCGTCCCACCCCCACCCCAGCGTCCCTGGCTTCGTTTCAGCTGGGCTGGCACAGGGTGCCATCTCACCCGCCCAGACCCAGCTGAATCCTCGGGCCGGGCCGGCTCACAGCCCACTCGCGTGAGTGCTGCACTGTGCCCAGCGCCCCTCTTAGCTTGGCGCTCTAGGCGGCCGCCTGAGTGGCCTCTATGGTAGCACCGGCCCTGCTTACGTGCCATTACTTGATGTCCGGCTATTGGTTGTGGAACAACCAGGAAGCCTTCCTAGAAAGATCTCAGGGGTCAACTGGATGTACATAGCACTTTGATGTATAAACAGCTCTTGTTGATGTTCAATTAAGTACATGAATACCAGGTGACAGGAGCTTCTAATATTGTAATGGGTTGAGAGAATACATGAACTTACGCTGTCCACCTTCCCTCCCTCATACATTGTGTATATACCCAGGGAAGATTCACTGTGAAAATATAACTTTTACCAACCCAATAAATGTATTAACTGGGCCCAAGTGTACAGCAATCAAGTCTAGAGACATGAAATGGTATGCATGCGTGTATGAACCAACGCTCAGCCTGGATGCTCCTTTTAATTCTTGACTGGAAAATGTTTCATTTAATGAAAGAATCACTGATGAGTCTGCAGCTGCTAATGTTATCATGGGCACTGGAATGCTGCTTAACTGGGAAGCATGGCTTGAACCGTAGCTGACCAAGCCAAATGCTTCAACTTCCATGGAAACAGATGAACTTGATGAATTCCTTTTCTCCTCCGCTAACTTGCCTTCGCTTGCGTCTTCATTTGAGGACGGCTATTCCTCCAGGATTAATTATAAATAGTTATCTACTGATATCTACAGTAATACATATTGCTTCCGAGCACGCACCAGTGAGTTCTGTAATGGCTTGTGTATACATTTGAAATGTAAAACAACATCCTCATTGATAAATCTCGTGCTATACATTTCCATGCTTGCTTTTAGATTTAATGATGCAACGGGACAGATGTATGGCAAATGGGAGATAATGGATTCACACTGAATATATGCACAATAAGATTAAAACCCAGGCTGAAAGCAGGCCTGTAACTCTTTGAGTTAAGGAGGGTATCTCTCTTCTTCTTCTTCTTCTTCTTCTTCTTCTTCTTCTTCTTCTTCTTCTTCTTCTTCTTCTTCTTCTTCTTCTTCTTCTCCTCCTCCTCCTCCTCCTCCTCCTCCTCCTTCTTCCCCATTTTCATATTCCTTGCTTTAATTCATTTCTCAGGAAATGCAGGTGGGTAGATCTGCCTTTTTGTGCTCTGAACCCAGAGAATAAAACTTAAATCTGTCTCTTTTATAATTTCCTTGACACTCTTGAGAATACAATAGAAAACACTCTGCCCAGCCCTCCGGGACCATGAAAAACTACCTCCCCCCCCCCCCGCCTTCTGTAGAAGAAGAATGGTCTCACTACACACTGGGCCTTCCTGCCTTGAATCCCCTTAGATTCCTGTTGCCATGCCAACCCCAGTGCTCCCTCTCTGTTCCCCAAAGTACTTAACATCACAGTCCTACTTACAAAAAAATGAGTTTGAATGTTGCTATGGTGCCCCTGATTAGGGCTCAGCTACCAGGCTGTCCTGGTTGGAAGTATGTAGAATGTTAACAAGATACCAGTAATGTTCCTCTTTACCTCTACCCAAGCTTCACATCCCGCAGTTTTGGTACAGAACCAAGCAAGCCACAGCACTGACAACCACCAGCAAACCATCTTAGTCAGAGAGTGTCTCAATGGCATGAGGAGTCCAGCATGCCCCCACTTCTCTGGCCTGAGGAGGTCTGTAACAGCGTAAGTCCACAGGAATTACAAACCAGGGTCTGTGGTGGCAGGACTCATGTATCACATTCCTTCAGACACTGGGGCTGTTTGAAGACTGAGGGAATTGCAGTCCAATTTTAATGCTCTTTTAGCACCAGCACTGCAACTGGCCAGACAGTGATACTGAAGCTACCAGTCCAGTAGGGACTAGGGACGGCTGTGAAAGAGTGTCAAACTAGGACTCAGGGAAAAAGAAAAGGAAAGGAACCTCTCGTGCAAGCACTGAGTCATTACTGACTCTTGGGGCGTTGCTAGACCTACCAGGTGTTCCGTCATTGAGGAGCGGTGAAAGCGGCTTTTCCCGTTCAGCCGTGACGCCTCATGATCCACACCTGCCTTCGATTTGTGGCGGAAGTTTGCGCCGGTTGTGCTGCTGCCGCCGCGAGCACGGTTGCGCAGCCACACCGGCCTGATTGCCGCGGCTTTTTTTTCCGCTCGCTGCACGGTTTGCGCACGTCCGAAAGACCGCAAACTTGCGCAGCCGTCAGCGATGCCGCCGCCGGCCCCGGCCCCGGCGGCGGCAGTGCCAGTGCCAGCTGAAGTGCTGCTGGTGCTGTTGAGGGTCAACATTGATGCGCTCACTTCCTGATGGGGGTCGTGGCGGGTGTCATATGACCCGAGGTCAATCGTCTGCATGGCCACTCTGTGCCTACATCTCCCATCATGCCTCTGAGGTGTCGGCGGCGATGACCGCCTCTGTGCCCTGTGCCCCATCCCAAGGAGCCAACCCACATCTGGCCGTAGCCATGGCAGCAGCCCACAAACAGCTCTGCCCTCTGCCAGCCTGGTACCCACACTAACAGGCAGCGTACAGCACCACCATTATGCGGCCACGGTAGCTGCCCACCGCAAGGAGTCACCAGCCACTTTTCCGGTCCTCCGTTCCTGCGCAAACTGTCAGTGGGTGAGTAAAAAAAAAAAGACGCTCCGCCGCGCTGCCCCAGCTGGCGGACTGCGCGCAAATGGCGGAGGCGGCTTGACCGAAGCCGCTGACCACTCCCCCTTAGCACGCCTTTTCCTGCCCAGTGCGGACCGCAGTGACCTCACATCCTCCCACACGTACTCCAAATTACCGCGGGACGGCAGGAAAAGGCGCCCTAAAACTCACTTTTTTAAAGTCGGGAGAAAGAGGCTTCACCGCAGGATAACGGCGGATCCTCGTGAACGTCATCTGGAAGCCTCGACGTGACTGCGGAAGGTAACGCGCGCTAGAGCCTCGTCTAGTAACGCCCTTGGAGAGACACCAGCTTTTGCTGACGTTTTCTTGGCAGGCCTTATAGCGGGGTGGTTTGCCATTGCCTTCCCCGGCCATTGTTACCTTTCCCTCAGCTAACTGGGTACTCATTTTACTGACCTCGGGAGGATGGAAGGCTGAGTCGACCCAAGCCGGCTGCCTGAAACCAGCTTCCGCTGGGATTGAAGTCAGGCCGTGGGGAGAGTTTCAGCTGCAGAAACGGCTGCTTTACCGCTCTGCGCCACATGAGGCTCATAGGACTCAGGGAACCCAACAACAAATCTCTACTCAGCCACAAATTTCTCACAGGGTGACCAGTCGTCGCCTTTCAGCCTAACCCACCATACAGGGTTGTGGTGAAGATAACATGGGAATGGGGGGAAAGAACCACGCAAACCGTCCTCAGTAAAACAGAGGAAGGATGGGATGTAAATGTAATAAGTAAATATTATTTAATTACTATTTTTTGCTTTAAAATATTGTACTCCACCCTTCATCTTCACAGATCCCAAGGTGGTATAAGGTAAATGTGAATAAAATAAATCGTATCAACTCAATATCACAAAACAGTAAAACCATCTTCATAAAACAACGCAAAAGGCAGCTAAAGCAAGCAAAGCAGATTGAATAAGTTGTAAACTTTAAAATGCCTGGTTGGGAATAATTGTATTGTCTGGACACTGAAAAGCTTGTCATGTTGGTGTCAGTCACATTTCTGTGGGGCGGACCTTCCAAACTCAGAAAAGCCGATGTGGGAAATCACCAGCGACTGATCCATCGGATGCTTGCCCCGCTGCCACCGCCCCTATCCGCCCTGCCCATTGGGCCACGAGAGCTTCCTTAGAGGCTTTCCGAGGCCCAACAAACATAAGAACATAAAAACATAAGTGCCATGCTGGATCAGACCAAGGGTCCATCTAGTCCAGCACTCTGTTCACACAGTGGCCAACCAGCCATCGGCCAGGGATGAACAAGCAGGACATGGTGCAACAGCACCCTGCCACTCATGTTCCCCAGCAACTGCTGCACACAGGCTTACTGCCTCGAATACTGGAGATAGCACACAACCATCAGGGCTAGTAGCCATGGATAGCCTTCATCTCCAAGAATTTATTCAACCCCCTTTTGAAGCCATCCAAATTGGTGGCCATCACTACATCTTGTGGTAGTAAGTTCCATAATTTAACTTGGTTGGTTGTTGGTTGTTTTATTATGTTCTTCATGGTTTTAATTTATTTATTTATTTATTACATTTTTATACCACCCAATAGCTGAAGCTCTTTGGGCAGTTCACAAAAATTAAAACCACAATAAAACAACAAACAGGTTAAAAACACAAATACAAAATACAGTATAAAAAGCACAACCAGGATAAAACCACGCAGCAAAATTGATATAAGATTAAAATACAGAGTTAGAACAGTAAAATTTAAATTTAAGTTAAAATTAAGTGTTAAAATACTAAGAGAATAAAAAGGTCTTCAGCTGGCGACGAAAGGAGTACAGTGTAGGCGCCAGGCGGACCTCTCTGGGGAGCTCATTCCACAGCTGGGGTGCCACAGCGGAGAAAGCCCTGCTCCTAGTAGAGAAGGACCTCCTCCTTGTGAACCGCCCAGAGAGCTTTGGTTATTGGGTGGTATAAAAATGTAATAAATAAATACATAAATAAATAAATATGTGCTGTGTGAAGAAGTATGCTCAGCAGTCATCTGCCCTCACTACGGAAATTACTCATTTCTTCTGTTGTGTAAATGCGGACTTTACAGATATCATTTACACAATGAAGGGAAATATGCAGTTTCCGGAGCCTGTTCCGGGAACTGCACATTTCCCTCCATCATGTAAATGACACCTGTAAAGTCCACATTCACACAACAGATTAAATGGGTAATGTTGTAGAAGACCGACTGAGTCCACGAGTCTGATGGACTCCCTTGCATCCAACTCTCCGGGCACCCACAGTGCAGTTGCAGACACACATTCTGAGTGCCTGTGAGGCCTGTTCATCAGGCCTTGTAGGCACTCAGAATGTGCATCCACTCAGAATGTGCATGAGTCAGATGCAAGGGAGACTTCCGGACTCAGTCAGACCCCTGCAACATCCCTACACATACTGGACTTCCCATGACAAGGATGTACAAAGAAGACTCTCCTCTGAAGATCCTAAGACACAGCTAGGCTGGTCTAGGCAAAGATGCCCCTCCAGTTAGCCACATAAAGATTCTGACCATTCCTTTAAATACTTTGCCTATGAAACAAGTCACTATAGCAGGTGTGGGCAAGTTGTAGCCCTCCAGAAGTCCATCAGCCCTAGACAACATAGCCAATGGTGAGGGTTATTGAAAGTTGTAGAGCAAAACATGTGGCAAGCTGTAAGTTGCCTTCCCGAGGACCTGGTCATCCTTCCTGCTCCTTTTTGTGGTCCTGCAGGTCCTTGCTAGTCATTTACAGGGATGGCCCAGCTATTAGGTAGAGTGAGACAGACACCTCAGGTAGCAGATGCCAGGAGGTGGCAGGAGGTGTTGGAGAAAAGACCTGTGGATCACACGGCCTGCCCTGCACCTCCTAAGCTAGCCTGCTGCCTTCAGGTATGGTGGAGGGTGTTGTCCCAGCATCAGCGTTGAAGAAAAAATCAACTACTAGCCCAGTCAGTTTCTGTACAAGATCACATCGGTGTGTTCTTATTCTTTGCCTCAGGCAGAAAAATATCTTGGACTGGCCTCGGTCATTTTCTTGTATAACCACTTCTTCAGTCAACCCACCCGCCCATCTATTTCCCTCAGATTTTGACCTTGTTCAGTCTCTTGATGTGCCAGCCCTTCCATAAGGCAGAGTGAGGTAATCACCTCAGGCAGCCTATTTGGGGTGTCATGAAAGGGCAGTAAAGTTATTTACTGCTATGTGTTCACTGGCAGGAAGTGAAAGAGACATTTCTGGGTTGTTGTTGTTTTGCCTCAGGTGCCAAAATAACATAACCAGTCCTGGGTACTGTGTGCTATGACCTGGCAGAGGAGGTGGGGCAGGGACCATTTGCTGCTGCTGCACCTCCCCAGGAAGCAAACTGCCTTGGGGCTGGTTCAGTTGACTCACTTCACCCTTTTGAGCCATACGCCTACATTCATTGGCCCTCTCTAGAAAGGGCCTCACCTGCCAAGCATATAACAGAATCTAGAGCATTTATTTGAGTCGTTCTTTTCTCCGCTGTGGCCCCGGTTGTGGAATGAGCTCCCCAGAGAGGTCCGCCTGGCGCCTACACTGTACTCCTTTCATCGCCAGCTGAAGACCTTTTTATTCTCTCAGTATTTTAACACTTAATTTTAACTTAAATTTAAATTTTACTCTTTTAACTCTGTATTTTAATGTTATATCAATTTTGCTGTGTGGTTTTATTCTGGTTGTGCTTTTTATATTGTATTGTGTATTTGTGCTTTTAACCTGTTGGTTGTCTTACTATGATTTTAATTTTTGTGAACCGCCCAGAGAGCTTCGGCTATTGGGCGGTATAGAAATGTAATAAATAAATAAATAAATAAATAAATAATATTTTTTTCTGTTTTCTGGCCATGTGGACTGCAGTACAGCACAGGACACAGAGGGGTAAGAGTGTGTGTGGCTTTTCAGACACAGCCTCCATAGTCTTGCACAGGTTGATTTTGTGGTGAATGATGGGTAGCATTTGCCATAGTACTGAGATGACTCTTATTCATCCATAGTTTGCACAAGAGGTTGTGTGAGAAAATAAAGGGATAGGCCTTCTGCTGTTTTGTTTTGTCATTAATGCTACAAAATGCTACATTGATATTGTTTATCTAGCAGCTGCATTGACATATATATATATATATATATATATATATATATATATATATACACACACAACAAAAATTGTTCATCCTTTCATTTACATCTGGCCCATCATTTTGGGGGATGTTGCAGACTAAGACCTTAACTAGACCTAAGGTTTATCCCAGGATCGTCCCGGGGTCATCCCTGTGCATCTAAATGACACGCAGGGGATCCCGGAAACAGGTAGGGATGACCCCGGGATGATCCCGGGATAAACCTTAGATCTAGCTAAGGCCTAAGTGAGCAGAGGTAGAGTAAGCCCTTCAAGGTGGACTGGAAAGGCCAAAACTAAGCTGCCACTGATTGGTTTTCTCTCCTAAAAAAATTGGGAAATAATAATAATAATAATAATAATAATAATAATAATAATAATAAATTTATTTCTTACCCGCCTCTCCATTTTGATCAAGGCGAGGAAAACCAAAAGACAATAAAATACATAAAACTGAATTAAAACATAATTACGTTGTTAAAAACATCGTAAAAACAAACTCTAGCAAATCTGGGATGTATGATAAATTCATTTTGGGAGTTACCCAACGGGCACCTTCCAGACTGAGTTCGGACCCAAACGCAGGCTGCGGTCAAAGTCCATACATTTGTGAGCTTGCAGTGAGATTCACAGACCAAACAAACAAACAGTATTGGGTCAAATACGTACATTTGAAAAATGCACACGATAAAAACATGTACTTTTGGAAAATGCACAAAAACATGCTTTAATCAATGGGAGAAGAATGCATACCTTTCAGAGACCACAGAATCATAGAACAGTAGAGTTGGAAGGGGCCTATAAGGCTATTGAGTCCAACCCCCTGCTCAATACAGGAATGAATGGATACATTTGCGAACATATCGGCCTTAGCTAGACCTACCATTTAGTCCATGACGGAGGGGTAAAGAGCTCACAATGGTTTTATCGCGAGATCCCCGCTCTGTTTACACGCAGCGTGTGATGATCTCAGAAGGAGAGGCGTTGCGCCCGCCATTTTTTTTACATTTAAAGGGCCAGCAGCACATGAACACTTGTGTGCAAAAGGTAAGTTATTTTTTAAAAAATAATTACTTCCCCCACTCCCCCCCACCCCAGCCCTGATGGGCGCAGTGCTCCTGAGGAGCACTGCACCCCATGCGTGGGTCCCAGCTCCTCGTGAGGTATTGAGAGGAGCCAGGAGAAACCGCATTGCCTGGCCACTCATTCCGTACCCAAGGCCATGGAAAAACTACGCCTAGAGGGGAGGGTGAGTTCCCGGGGCAAGGGAGGGGTCATCCCTCCCTGATCCCAGGATCTTCAGTGCATCATCTGAATGCACAGGGGCGACCCCGGGGATCATCCTGGGATTTCGCCCCATCTAGCTATGGCAAAAACGTGCATGGATTTTCATGTAATAAGGGATAGAAACAAAGCTCACAATCTGATATGGGCTTGGGTTGGAATAAGATTCGAAGTGGAATTTGGAGAACTTTGTAAGATCGAGTTTTCCTGATTTGCACATCCCTAAATGCTGACAACTCGGATAGTTTTCTGGTTGTATTATTTATGAGGGGGAAAGGAAGGCACCGTTCCTGCCATAACAGGCAGTTACATAAAATGGAAAATAATCCCCTCCCCTTATAACTAGTTGCCACCTTGATGATCTTCCCTCGTTTGAATCAGCCCCTGCTGAAGCCTCGGGACAAGTTGTTCCGGCATTCTTTGAGCGTCGCCTCATCACAGCAGCCAAAACTAATCGCAAGAATATTACCCGATGACAGGTGCATTTATTCTGTCAATTAAATCAGATGATGAAATCGAAATGTGCCCCCAAATCGCTCTTGTTTGCATTATCCATATTGGCATTTCTTGGCTGTGGTTCGCTGCCGGTTGGACGTCATCCAGGCCCCGCGGTGTCACTTGGCGAGACGGTGCCAGTGAATTTCCATGTGGTTTCGGCAGCCGTTACAAGGAGACTGGAAAGGGACGACCCTGCAGGATCGACAGGGTCTGTGAAGACTGATTAAACGGAGAAGAAAAAGTAGAGGAGCAGGATTGCCCGTTCGGTTTGGTTTTTAGGAAAAAGGAAGGATCGATCACCTGGCGGCTTGGCTTCGTCTGCCTAAAGCGTGAATCAGAACCCGGAGAATTAGATGTCTTCGTCGTTCTTCTGATCATCCTAAATATGCGTGAGGCACAAAATGCACAGCCCTGCCCTCGCTATAAGGCTCTTTTGTATGAAAGACTTTCTCAGATGTAAAATAAAAAAGAGGCTCTGATTATAATTATTCCCTCCATCTGCTTCCCCCAGTTTTAATTATGAAGAACGAACAGGGCACGGGGGTAGGGAGGTGTCACGAACCGATTACAACCAGAGGCTCTAAAGAGGCGGCTTTCACAAGTGACGCTGAAGGCTAATTAATATGCGTGGGAGGGCCGGTAACCAGCCAGGCAAAGGGCTGAGCTGAATATTTAATTATTATTATTTTTTCACCTTGAAACATACATTTAGGTTGGAGGAGAACTGTTTGGCAACCCGTCCTCTGTTCATTGGAAAATGTATTCATCTGGGGGCTTCAGCTGGTGCCTCACTCAACCGGTTCCCAATATCTCTCTGCTGCTCTTCTCAGCCACGGCTTCCACAAGTCAGACGATCACGTGGGTTTACACGCTCGAGCAGAAATGCAGCTTTCCAAGACGGTGTTGCCTGTAGTATGGACACTCCAGGTAGAAATTTGAATGTTACCACCCTCGGGGAGCAGAAAACCCAGGGGAGCTTCATTTAGGGTGACCATATGAAAAGGAGGACAGAGCTCCTGTATCTTTAACAGCTGCATAGAAACGGGGATTTCAGCAGGTGTCATTTGTATATATGGAGAACCTGGTGAAATTCCCTCTTCACCACAGCAATTAAAGCTGCAGGAGCTATACTAGAGTGACCAGATTTAAAAGAGGGCAGGGCACCTGCAGCTTTAACTGTTGTGATGAAGGGGAACTTTCACCAGGTTCCCCATATATACAAATGACACCTGCTGAAATTCCCTTTTCAATACAAATGTTAAAGATACAAGAGCCCTGTCCTCCTTTTCATATGGTCACCCTAGCTTCATTGGCACAGCAATGATTTGGGTCTGAATCTCTCCAGTCCCAACCAATCTACCACACTGGCTCTAAATTGTCTGGCTCTGATCATTTAGATTTGGCTGATACATTTTACCTGCACACACTTAGAGCTAAAATGGGGAAGGGGGTATAGATCTACATCTACAAAGAGGTTCACCTGGCACCTACACTATACTCTTTTAGACACTATACTCTTATTAGAATGTAAGCCTATGCGGCAGGGTCTTGCTATTTACTGTTTTACTCTGTACAGCACCATGTACACTGATGGTGCTATATAAATAAATAATAATAATAAATAATAATTAGACATCAGGTTTTAGACACCTTTTTATTTCCCCAGCATTTTAACAGTCTAGCAACTTAATTTTAACTTTGCTGTTTTATTTTTTTCTTTTAAATATGTATTAATTTCTGCATTGCTGCTCAATTTTATCCTGGCTGTGCTTTTATATTGTATTTCATATTATGCTTCTATACTGCTTGTTTTGTATTTTGAATGGTTTTAATTTTTGTGAACCGCCCAGAGAGCTTCAGCTATTGGGTGGTATAGAAATGCAGTTTATTTATTTATTTATTTATTTATTTATTACATTTTTATACCGCCCAATAGCTGAAGCTCTCTGGGCGGTTCACAAAAATTAAAACCACGAAGAGTACAATAAAACAACCAACAATCTAAAAACGTAAATACCAAATACAATATAAAAAGCACAACCAGGATAAAACCACACAGCAAAAATTGATATAGGTTAAAATACGGAATTAAAACAGCAAAGTTTAAATTTAAGTTTAAGCAAGGAGGAGCTGAGGAGCCTTATGACGAATGTGAAAGAAGAAAGTGCAAAAGCTGAGTTGCAGTTAAACCTCAAAAAAACCAAGATTATGGCAACCAGCTTGATTGATAACTGGCAAATAGAGGGAGAAAACGTGGAGGCAGTGACAGACTTTGTATTTCTGGGCGCAAAGATTACTGCAGACACTGACTGCAGCCAGGAAATCAGAAGACGTTTACTTCTTGGGAGGAGAGCAATGACAAATCTTGATAAAATAGTTAAGAGCAGAGACACCACACTGACAACAAAGGTCCGCATAGTTAAATCAATGGTATTCCCCGTAGTAACCTATGGCTGCGAGAGCTGGACCATAAGGAAAGCTGAGTGAAGGAAGATAGATGCTTTTGAACTGTGGTGTTGGAGGAAAATTCTGAGAGTGCCTTGGACTGCCAGAAGATCAAACCAGTCCATACTCCAGGAAATAAAGCCAGACTGCTCACTTGAGGGAATGGTATTAAAGGCAAAACTGAAGTACTTTGGCCACATAATGAGAAGACAGGATACCCTGGAGAAGATGCTGATGCTAGGGAAAGTGGAAGGCAAAAGGAAGAGGAGCCGACCAAGGGCAAGATGGAGGGATAATATTCTGGAGGTGACAGACTTGACCTTAGGGGAGCTAGGGGTGGCAACGGCCGACAGAAAGCTCTGGCGTGGGCTGGTCCATGAAGTCACGAAGAGGCGGAAGCGACTGAACGAATAAACAACAACAAAAAGGTGATAAAATACTGAGAAAATAAAAAGGTCTTCAGCTGGCGATGAAAGGAGTACAGCAGAACTGTCCAAACTGTGTGTTGCGACACGTTAGTGTGTCAGCTGCAGTGTGTAGGTGTGTCACGCGAACATAACGAGAAACCTCTGAGTCTATGTGAAATAAGCAATACCAACTTGTATGCATTTTTACGCAGCAAAGGTGCCGATTAATATGGTGCACTAGTATATTCCCCTTCCGTCGTATCCGTGTATGCACACCACGGTCGAGGGATCATACAGGTACTGTGCATGCGCAGTATGCATAATCGGGTCGAAACAGCTGATTCCGCATCACTTCTGGTGATGCGGCTGCACCTGAAGTGACGCATTCGAGAAATTCCATGGGTCCGGTTTTTTGATAGAACACCATCTCAACCACTGCTCGATAGCAGCTCGACAAAATGTGAAGAGTCTTGGAAATGTATGTTATTATCTTGCAAATCATATATTTTAAAAAATATAAATGAAAGGTTTTCATGAGAAATGTTGTGTCCCCATATATTTCGTTATTACAATTTATGTATGTGTCCGTATTTCTTATAAGGGGTTAGTTTAACCTCCGGGTTGCTAGTAAAACTGAATTACTGTGTCGCAAAATGATGCATGTCTAAAAAGTGTGTCACCAACATGAAAAGTTTGGAAAGCTCTGGAGGACAGTGTAGGCGCCAGGCAAACCACTCTGGGGAGTTCGTTCCACAGCCAGGTTGCCACAGCAGAGAAAGCCCTCCTCCTAGTAGCCACCTGCCTCACTTCCTTTGGCAGGGGCTCACGGAGAAGGGCCCCTCTAGATGATCTTAAGGTCTGGGCAGGTACATATGGGAGGAGGCGTTCCTTCAAATAACCTGGCCCCAAACCGTTTAGGGCTTTGAATGTTAGTACCAGCACTTTGAATCGGGCCCGGACCTGGACTGGCAGCCAATGAAGTTGTAAAAGGACTGGCGTAATGTGATCTCGCCGGCCAGTCCCACAACATCCTCACATGCCTGGCTTCCATGTGCAAAGGTCTGAAAAGAGCTCTGTAACCCCATTTCGTTGAATACACCTGCAGAGCTCCCGTAATCGGAAACTAGCTAATCGTTTTTTCTAGTCATGGGAACTCGGAAAACGCATATAGCTGGACATGCATACGGAGCCCTTTTCAATGATCTAAATGACAGTCAGGAGCATGGGAATGTTGGCGCTGGGCACCTGGGTTGCCTCCTGCTTTAGCCCTGTGCACGCGCTGGTAATTTTGAGGCTCAACTTCTGCAATGTGCTGCACATAGGGCTATCTTTGTACCTAGCTCAGAAACTTCAACTAGTTCAAAACTAGTTCAGAAACTTCAACTAGTTCAAAATACCAGCACACCTAGGGGTGACCATATTACACCAATATTAAAATCACTCCACTGGCTGCCAATCAGTTTCAGGGTGATGTACAAAGTATTGGTTATCACCTTTAATATTTATTTATTTATTAAATTTATATACCGCCCCATAGCCGAAGCTCTCTGGGTGGTTTACAAAAGTTAAAAACAGTGAACATTAAATATATATATATACAAAATTTTAAACCATCCAAAATATAAAAACAACAGTATCCATTTAACATCCTACATGGTTTGGGTCCAGGTTACCTGCGAGATCGCCTTCCCCCGTACAATCCACCCCACACATTTGGGTTCTTTGGGGAGAATTTACTCCAGTCAGCCAAAACTAGGCTGACAACTGTTACCCAGAGGACCTTTTCTTCTGCCGCCACCAGAGACTGTGGAATGGCCTGCGGGAAGAGATTCGTCAACTTAATACTCTCTCTGAGTTTAAAACAGCCATAAAGACTAATCTCTTTCAGCAGGCCTACCCAGTTGAATTTTAAACCTAAGAATTTTCAGGTACTGTGATTGTTATTTTAATATTGTATCGGTTTTATATGCTTTTTGAACCAGTTTTATGTATTGTATTGTTGTATTTAATGTTGTTCCCTGCCTCGATCCAAAGGGGTGTAAGAGGTGTGTAAGAAATAAATATAGTAGTAGTAGTAGTCAAACAACTGTGTAGGTCTTTATCACTCCTCTCTTCATGTCCTTGGTGTTTTAAAACAGCACATGTTGAATTGTGTTCAAATTGGTGAATGTTTCCACCCTCCCCAGATGGAGTTTGGGTTGTGCTCTTTGAGGGAGAGAGGGAGAGAGACAGGTTTGAAGTTGCTTCAGTGACTGGGTTGTTGCCAGACACCAATGGCTGCCTAGGCAGTCAAGTGCCACTGACTTAAGAATATAACAAGTGCCATGCTGCATCAGACCAAGGGTCCATCTAGTCCAGCACTCTGTTCACACAGTGGACAACCAGCCATCAGCCAGGGATGAACAAGCAGGACATGGTGCAACAGCACCCTCCCATCCATGTTCCCCAGCAACTGGTGCACACAGGCTTACTGCAGCTGATACTGGAGGTAGCATACAACTATTAGGGCTAGTAGCCATTGATAGCCTTCTCCTCCAGGAATTTATCCCCCCCCCCATTTTAAAGCCATCCAAATTGGTAGCCATCACTACATCTTGTGGTAGTCAGTTCCATAATTTAACTCTGCGCTGTCTGAAGAAGTACTTCCTTTTATTTGCCCCGGATCTCCCACCAATAAGCTTCATGGGATGACCCCGGGTTCTAGTATTTTGAGAGATGGAGGAAAAAGGTCTCCCTATCCACATTCTCCACACCACGCATAATTTTGTACACCTCTATCATGTCTCCCCTTAACCTCCTTTCTTCCAAGTCAAACAATCCCAATTGATGTAACCTTCCCTCATAGGGGAGATGCTCCAGCCCCTTAATTGCAGTCTGCCCCCCACCCCTTGTTGCTGGCATCACTCAAGGGCCTTTGGCCAGAGGATGGGGAATAGATAAGGAAAGGCTGGAGTGGAAACTTCCTATCTGGTCTACTAAGATATTTATTTCCTACTCATGTCCTATTCATGTCTTCACAAGCTTTTGCCCAGACTGTTACACTGTTAGGAAAATCATAAACCAGATCTGTCTGTCCGTTCCTCTTTCCAATCCTCACTCCCTTCTGAGGACTTTAGGGTGGATTCCTGCATTGAGCAGGGGGTTGGACTCGATGGCCTTGTACGCCCCTTCCAACTCTGCTATTCTATGATTCTATGACTCATTATTATTATTATTATTTATTTATTTATATAGCACCATCAATGTACATTGATGAAAGGTCCAGTGCAGCTAATCCTCCCCGATGGACAGGGGCTCCAATCCATGAGGAAAAAGTCAGGATAGATGAGATTCCCTTATGGTAGGAAATTTGACAAATCTCCCAAAGGCTATGGATAGGACCACATCCATCTGTTATGAAGTTATTTTATTGATGGTGGATATTCATCCTATCCTTAATATATTATATTAGAGCTGTGTGTGCAAGGGGGCTCTCAAAATTCTCCACCCTATTTGTGGGTAGAGATATTATTATTATTGTTGTTGTTGTTGTTTTGTTGTTGTTATTATTATTATTATTATACCACCAATGTACATGGTGCTGTACATAGTACAACAATAAAATAGCAACACCCTGCCACATAGGCTTACATTCTAATAATTGGAGGGGCAATTTCAACGAATTTCTCCAGGGGAAGGAGAAATTCTCCAACAGTTTCTCACAGGTAGGTGTCACCATTGGCAAAGGCTGTAGAACAGCTTCTTTCTTTCTTTCTTTCTTTCTTTCTTTCTTTCTTTCTTGTTTGCTTGTTTTTGCATTGCATTAACTGTGTTGGCAGCCTGGCCCCCATTTTGCATCCTCCACAATGCCCCATATACCAAGCATCACTCCAAGGCATTGAGGAGAGGGAATGCAGCCACCACAAAAAATAATGGTGAAGAAAATGGGGTGAAATTCTGAAAGGTGTCCTTTAATTTCTAGAAGGTAAGAAAAAAAATCTCTGGAATTTCCTGAAACTTTTCTTTTTCCCATAAAAGGGGCTTCCATTTTTATCCCTCATTTTAATCAGAGCATTTAATAATTTATTTTGAATGTGTGTTGGTGTTCTGCCTCAGTTTGTGATAGAGCAAGAAGGAGGAACAGCTGAGTCTAGGAGTGTTTGTGGAGTGTCCCTTCACAGAAACAAGCAAAAGCCAGCTGCAGGCCAACACAGCTGACTTCAATCTTTTGTTTTTTCACCTTTGCTGGTTTATTTGTAGTAGATTTATTTTAGAAGTGTACTGTTCTTCCAGTCGGAATGGAAATGGGCAAACCTATTTTTATCCAATTATTCCCATGGGGTTTACACTTGTGTACTCATGTTATACTGTACTGGAAAATTAAATGTTGAAAAAGAAAGGTTTCCATCAAACTTTGAGAACTTCCCCTTTAGGGGATCTTTGTAATACTGGCAACACAAGGAAAGTATTCAGACATTCACATTCCTGCAGCTCCTCAATTCAGAGAAGCCTTGAAAAGCCACTGTAAATTTTCGTCACACCCCTAATGTAGATTCATGAGTATGCCGCTCTTTAAGCAAAGGTTCTGTGAAGGCTGCGATTCCCCTTTAAATGTTCAATAAGTACAACATGTAATTACCCTTTGCTTTCCTTTGACAAAACTGCTGCCTCGTTAAGAGCCCATTTGTATCCGTCATTTTAAAAATAACAAAACATGCATTGCAGAGAAAGTGCAGACCGCGTCTTCAGTTTTAGCGTTCTTTTTTTCTTAATAAATAAATAAATATAACGCCAATGATGTTTTCATTTTCGCTTGTGTTGTGTTTTGCTCATCTTCCTAATTTGCGGACGGAGTTAATGCCCATTTAGGAGACAGTGCCCTGGGACTATCTTCCACAGTTCTAAACAAGGCAACCATATGGTTCTCCATACCCTTGCTACACTGTTCGTGACCGGTCCTCTCTCCTGGTGGACCTACTCTCTCTTCGACTAGCAGACCTCTGTTTGCTAAGTGAGGTTTTTTCTTTCTTTCTGCACATTTCCCTCCATTGTAAACAGGTGTTTTGTAAGTGCAAAACACGGCTTTCAGAATGCTAAGCTCTGATGTGCACAGGAGTACCAGCAACTAAGGCCTTAGCTAGATCAGGCGAAACCCCAGGGCGATCCCCGGGATTATCCCTGTGTGTCCACATGATGCACAGGGGATCCCGGGATCCTAAGGAGCACTGCACCCATCGGGGATAGGGTGAGTGGAGCGGGGAAATTAAGTTAAATTTTTTAAAAAAACTTACCCTTGCGCACGACCATTCGTGCGCTTCTGTTTCTTTAAAAAAAATGGTGGGCACGACGCCTCTCCTCCTGAGGTCATCGCGCCTTACGTGTAAATAGAGGAGGGATCTCGTGTTAATCACAATGTGAGATCTTCCCTCCTCCGTCATGGGATAGAAGGTAGGTCTAGCTGAGGCCTATGTTTCTTTATTTTTTGATGCATTCCATGGAGGTAGATACTATTTTTTTAATTTGCAGTCACAAGAGGAAAAGCCATCTTAGGGCATCATCAGATGAGTGTTTTATCACACGCTCACTACTGCCCACTTACGGAGATTCACGCATCCTTTAGATCAGCCTTCCTCAACCTGGGTAGGGTGACCATATGAAAAGGAGGACAGGGCTCCTGTATCTTTAACAGTTGTATTGAAAAGGAAAGTTCAGCAGGAGTCATTTGTATATAAGGAGAACCTGGTAAAATTCCCTCTTCATAACAACAGTTAAAGCTGCAGGTGCCCTGCTCTCTTTTAAATCTGATCACTCTAGTATAGCTCCTGCAGCTTTAACTGTTGTGATGAAGAGGGAATTTCATCAGGCTCTCCATATATACAAGTGACACCTGCTGAAATTCCCTTTTCTATGCAACTGTTAAAGATACAGGAGCCCTGTCCTCCTTTTCATATGGTCACCCTAAACCTGGGGCGCTCCAGATGTGTTGGACTGCATCTCCCAGAATGCCCTGGCTGGGGCATTCTGGGAGTTGTAGTCCAACACATCTGGAGCGCCCCAGGTTGAGGAAGGCTGCTTTAGATGAAGATGTCTGCCTCCCACGTGCCTCCTGGCGCTCGTTTTTTTCCGCCGCAAAATAGACCCCTTTTAATCTGACTTCTTTAAATAACAGAATGAGCTGCGATCTCCTGCTCCTCCTCTCCCGGGAGGAAAGAGGAAGTAATGAAGGACAGAAGCGGGGACAGAGAAGCAATGGTAAGGGAAAGCGATTTCCCCCTGTGTGGTGATGCCCTGAGTCTGTGGCAGCAAAAAACATCATCTTATAGGCTAACAGATTTATTATGGCAAAAATGTCCATGGGCTAGAGCCCACCATTTCTAGACACTTATGACATATTAGTTGTCTTTGTCTTTAAGGTGCCACAAAACTTTGGTGGTGGTGTTTTTTACAGTATCACCTTACATACTAGAAACCTAGGGATGGACCAACCATTCTATTTCTGGCCCTTGACAGTTTTTCATGTGTTCATTCATACATCTGTTCCATTCCATTTCTGCATCAATCTGATTTTTTTTTATAAAAAAATGGCTTTAAATCTGTATTTTTAAACGTATTTTGTCACAACATCTGTTTCTAAAGCCATTTTCTCTCAAAGTATGCATTTCTAAATGAATTTTATCCTAAAATATGGGTTTTGATATGCATTGTGATACATTACTTGAGCCAAGAACTGCATCACAATGGTTAGAGAAATGCATTCTGATCTTCACATGAGTCCAGGTTCAGGTCAGTTCTTACTGAAATTCACAAAGAATGAATTCCTTAATTGTAATGGGTTAGGTCCAGATTTAGTCAATCATAGGGTGACCATATGAAAAGGAGGACAGGGCTCCTGTATCTTTAACAGTTGCATAGCAAAGGAAATTTCAGCAGGTATCATTTGTATATATGGAGAACCTGGTGAAATTCCCTCTTCTTCACCACAGTTAAAGCTGCAGGAGCCCTGCCCCCTTTTAAATCTATTCACTCTAGTATAGCTCCTGCAGCTTTAACTGTTGTAATGAAGAGGGAAATTCACCAGGTTCTCCATACATACAAATGATACCTGCTGAAATTCCCTTTTCTATGTAACTGTTAAAGATACAGGAGCCCTGTCCTCCTTTTCATATGGTCACCGTAGTCAATCACTGAGACTTAAATTAGACTGAAGCCATGACTAATTTAAGTCCTATTGATTCCAGTGACTCTACTTTAAGTAAGATTAAAGCCGGATTCAAACCACCACCACCCCCTACTAGAAACTAGGGGTTCTGTATAATATATCGGGTGGAAAATATATAATAACTCATTGTGGTGGTGAGGGGGAGGTTATAAATCCCTACTCCGAAAACCATTGGAAAACAATTATAATCAAGGAACCAACCCTCCTATCAGCTTCCCAAAACACTCCCCCCCCCGACTCTGCCAACTCTAGGGGCATGTCTACATCAGCCCTATATCCCAGGATCGTTCCGGGATCATTACTGTGCATCCAAATGGCACACAGGGGATCCCAGGAGCAGGCAGGGATGATCCCTCCATTTTCCTGGGATAACCCTTAGGTGTAGAAAGGGCCTTGATCATGACCATAGAATCATAGAATAGCAGAGTTGGAAGGGGCCTACAAGGCCATCGAGTCCAACCCCCTGCTCAATGCAGGAATCCATTTGGTTCCTTATCCAGATTCCTTGAAGCCAATGGCTTAGATCCTAAGTGCCCTTTGCACTGATGTTAGGTCTCTTTCCATGTGTGGATGGATTTTGTTCCAGCAGAGGATCACACTGGTGGGAGCAGAGGATGCAATGTTCATTGATTTCCCCTCCTCCTGCAGCCCCACACATTGTTCCTGTTTTTGGAGGGTGCAAAAGGATGCAGGGGGAATTAGAGAAAGTTGCCTCCTCCCCCATCTGAAGGGGAGAGCATCCCATGAGTGGACATTTGCTCATAAGATGCTTCCACCAGCAAAAGGGCATTCAAAATCCAAGTCAACTGAAATATAGCCAGTCATCCCAAAGTACTGTGGATTCTAAGTAGGCATGGGTGAGAAATTTAATTTTGCACTTTCGAACCAAGACACAAACCAAAATTCAGTTATCCTCTGAAATTCATTATTTTCTGAATTTTGCACTAAAGTTCCCCATTATTATTATTTTTAAAAAGCATACAAAAAAGCTTATTTGAGGAAACAATGCACACAAATGCATATAAGTAAACACATGAAAAGAAGTTTAAAAATGCATTAGGAAAATTGCTTGCAAAACGTGTATATTAGGCAAGATTGTGTGCAGAAAATGCATGTATTAGGAGAAACACAAAAATGCATATGAATCTTCACGCAAACTTTGAAAAAACAAAACACCAAACTTAAAATTGGAAATATTCTCAAAGTTTAAATTCTCAACCGAATTTAAGGCTGGAAAAATCAGAAACTGGGAGAAACCACAATTAAAAGATTTGTTCATCCCTGGTTGCATGTCAAGGCTCCATTTCTAAGAGAAGAGCTTAGATTGAGGAAGGGGTATTATTATTATTATGTTAAGCATCAGTTGATCTCTAAATCTGAGCCCAGAAGCATTCTCCTAATGCAGATGGAGGATTTAAATGAAGTAAAAACGACAATGCCACAGTCAAGAGACTCAAAAAAAGAAAGGAAAAAGACCTTGATGTTTGATAGTTGTAATAACCTGCCGAGTGTTCTAATGGCTCAGGGATCAGGTGCAGCACTACAGCAATAACAAGTGCTGAATAATTATCCCAGCCATATTCCGCCGAACCAACCCCCCGAAGTATGAAGTATATAAGGAGGCTTCTGCTGCCTCTCCGAGATTCCCTGAAATGTTAAATCGCTGGATTGGGAGCACTTCCAACATTAGTACTGCCCAGTTAGAAAGAAATAAAGCCCAGAATCCTCTAGTGGCAGTTCTAATGTCTTTGTTAATTATGAATTATGGGTAAACATACCGACTTCCAGAGGTCACTCCTGTCAGCAACAATACTTTTCAAGAAGGATTTTTTTACGAGGGCCTTTCTCATTCTGCCATAATGTACATACATATATACACACACACACACACACACACCAGCCCAGCCAGAAAGGCACCCCCCCCCCAAAAAAATGTATTTGTTTTTACAGGAAGCATATTTATTTTTCTCTTGGTTCCTCATCTGCCCTCCCTTCCCATGTCTGGTGTCATTGCCAAGAGAGCCTCATTTCACTCCACTGTGGCGGGAAACAGCTGTACAATTCCATGGACTGGGCAGAACACGTGAAAGGGGGTGGGGGTGGGACATAAATCAGACACCCATCTAACAAGGAGGTGGCAATTTCCAATGAGAACGCCTAGCCAAGAGGCCAGTAAATTTTCACAAGCCCTAGAGAAGCTAGAGGCCACGTGCTGCCTGCTTGATGGACCCTGCATGCATGGTGATGGAGTGTCCTGGGCGTGCATACAAACAGCATTAAAATGATATTATGTGTGGATCTCGCCCAACAAAAGCAATTCACACAAAATCGCTTTAATTAGGTGGCAGCGGCTGGAGCACATTTGACTTTGGCACGGGTTCATGCCTGCCTTCCTCCCCTCCCACTTTTGCCCCCTTGAAGAACTTTTGGAGACTCTGACCTTAGCAGCACGTGGGGATCTCAACTATCGGGAAACTCTGCATTGGCTAGAGCATCACCGGAAGTGGCATCCACTCTAGGCAGACGACTCTATGGCTGCTGCAGTTTTTTTCATGGAATGGCTCCTTACAGATGACATCATAAGCCAACCCCGAGGCCCCTTAACCCTACTGCAGCAGGGTGGTTTATTAACCAGCATTGTCAGGCTTTTCTCCCCCACCACATGACATGCTAAGCCTCTATGGTTTGCTTCCCAGGGCTACCCACAGTGGCTTAGCATTAGTAAACAGACCCACTAGCAGGAAGCTTAACCCCTAGATGTTCTGCAACATCTGGAGGTTCTTCAGCAATAGCTTTGGCTTTGGGGGAGTATAGATATGCAATAAATAAATAAAATACAAAATTGTACAGGAGCACCGTGTTCTGCTAGAGTGCATAGGTTTTGTAGTTTCCTCTGCCTGTTAGCCCAGTTCATTGCATTGGAAGGCATAGGAAACAGTGGCCACAGCTAGACCTAAGGTTTATCCTGGGATCATCCAGGGTTCGCCCCTGCCTGAGCACTGGATCCCCTGTGTGTCACCTAGATGAACAGGTTTGACCCCTGGACGATCCAGGGATAAACCTTAGGTCTAGCTATGGCCTGTGACTCCCATGCACCCCCAAGGGAAAATTATAACCTCGGGAATATTCAAGATCAGCCTTCTTCAACTTGGTGCCTTCCAGATGTTTGGGACTACAACTTCCAGCATTTCTGACCATTGGTCCTGCTGGCTGGGGCTGATGGGAGTTGAAGTCCAAAACATCTCGAGAGCATCAGATTAGGGAAGGCCAAGACCATCCAGGCCTTGAGGTGGCCTTCAGTGCCACCCAATGTTGTCAGTGCTAATTTCCATCTCCTTTACAAGGGAAAGTTTACACGGGAAATGGGAGGAGAGCTGGCTCTACAAGCTGAGCCCAAATTCTGAAGGATGTTTGGACTTGGCTCATTTCAGTGGAAGTAATCCTGAACTGGGGGAGTTTATTTTAAAAACTCCCCAGATCTGAACTTGCTGACATCACTATTCGCATCTCTGCTGGGGATCTGAAAGGACACGTGTGTTTTTCCTTTTTCTGTTCCTTTGTACTGTTGCTGCGGAGGGAGACAGCTTGTGGGGAGAAAGCATGAACTGCCTGTATCCTAGTTTGCTTCAAAACCTTCTTCACCTAGTCATTACTGCCAGGTAAGATGAGTGACCATTATGCTACAGACCGACATAATAAAGTGAAGTCATGTACACTTTAGCAGGTAACAGATGGACTAATTAGAGGCTGAATTATTCCGGGTATAGCTGATATCCAGGCCTGAAGAAGGTTATGAAAAGGACTGAGAACTTGACTTTGTACTGACAAGTTGATGTTCACAGGACTAATGAAAAATCCTGTCACCCCATAAGAAATAGTTAGCAAGCAGTGGAGAGGAGGTGTGTGTGGGGATCTAATTAAAACGCAGAGAGTGAATGCAATATGATGGAAGCAAGAACTTTGTATTTGATTGCATTAAACAGGCAGCCATCAAAAATAGTTAGCAAGGACTATAACATTAGCCCTCCTCAGTGGACAAAATCTTTGGAATGCATGGAAGGAGGTGAGTATCATGTTCAGCGCTGACCTTGCCTATGGGCAGAAATTCAGAGTACAGATCCCATGTACAGAACTGGAGTCTGTACAACTTGTATACACATCAACTCTGCACAGAAGATTGGGTGAATGCACAGGATAGGAATGTCTGGCTGCTGGTAAATTCACTTCTTCTATGGGCTCATCTACACCAAACAGGATATTCCACTATGAAAGCGGTCTATAAGAGGCAGGAGCCACACTACTGCTTTATAGTGGTATTGAAGTGCTCTGACAACTGTTGGGGCCCATTGACACATACCATATATACTAGGGGTGTGCACAGACCCCCCGCTCTGCTTCATTTACAGATCCGCCATTTTTGGAGCGGGCCGCTCCGCCCCGCCCCCACTCCGCCTGTGCCCACTCCGCTCCGCTCGGAGCTCCGGATCCGGATCGGAGCTCCGGACCGAGGACGGAGGCAGGTAAGGGAGAGGAGGGCGGGAGGGTTACCGGGCCCTGCCGCCATCGCCGCCCATGCGGCGACGGCGGCAGAGCCCAGTAAGGGACCAACGGGGAGGGGAGGCCTTACCTGCCTCCGTCCGCGGGTCCGTCGCCGTCTTCAATTGAGCCTGTGGTTCCAGCAGGAAGTCTGGGCCGTGCGGCCCAGACTTCCTGCTGGAACCACGGGCTCAATTGAAGACGGCGATGGACCTGCGGACGTAGGCAGGTAAGGGAGAGGAGGGGGGGGTTACCGGGCCCTGCCACTGTCGCCGCATGGGCGACAGCGGCAGGGCCCGGTAAACCCCACTTACCTTTCCAGCGGAGCTCCGGATCGAGGCGAAGGATCCGCCTTCACCTCGATCCTCTTCACCATGCTCCGCCGGCACCCCAATCCTCTTCGCCTCCGCCTTAAGGGCAGGCGAAGCCCCCCGCTCCGCTACTGCTTCTATGCTCCTAATCGGAGCGGAGCACATGCCTAATATATACCGCTTTCATACCGCTTTCGTTGTGCTATATCTTGCTTGGTGTAGATGTGTCATGGGCCCCAATAGTTGTCAGTGCCCTTCAATACCACTATAAAGCAGTCGTGTGGCTCCTGCCTTTTAATATACTGCTTTCATACTGCTTTCGTAGTGGAATATCCTGCTTGGTGTAGATGAGCCCTATGTCTCTCCATGTCTTACAGATTGTCAGCCGTCCTCCATGCCATCATCTGCTCATTGGTAGAATCGGAGACCTGGATGTTGTTCTAAATGCAGCCGTTCACATTAGGACTAATATTTGCACATGCGCTAATGTGCATTAGTTCATGCAGATTTGTGCAAATCTCCATATATATATATATATATATATATATATATATATATATATATACACACACACACACACATATTAGGGGAAAGTGCCAGCAAGGCCTTAGCAAGACCAAAGTTTATCCTGGGATTGTCCCGGGGTCATCCCTGTTCATGTAAATAACACACAGGATATCCTGGGAGCAGGCAGGGACAATCCCAGAATAAACCTTAGGTCTAGCTAAGGCCCAATACAAAGCAATCTATTAGTGTAAATAATATTCAAAAATGCATTGTTTTAGGAAAATGGCTTCACAAAGCAATGTGTATCTTCAGAAAAATTGCATGCAAAAATGTAGGAGAAATGTGCACACACAAAAATACGTACACATTTGCATCCCCCCACACAAAAAAAGTACCTGTTCTGAAACCAAACTTATGACTAGAGAAACTGAGACAAGTCAACACAGGGACAGCTGGTTATAGCCTTGCTTCAGGTAGGGGTGGGGTCAGAAACACAAAAGCAAAAAGACCTCTTCTCTAAACGTTGAAGTCTATCTCATTTATAGGGCTGTGATACCTTCTACTGCATTGGGGCACATAGAGAAGATACTGGAGGTATTACACAAGGCCAGAGGTGCCATGCTGTGAATAAAACAGTTTTACAATGGGAGGCAGAAGTGAAGTGTCCTGATAGCCAAGCTAGAATATACAGTCCAATCAATGGACGTCAAAGTGCGGAATGAAATGTTGAGGCCCCATTGATATCAGTTGGGACTCAGGACTGCATATATTGGGACATAAAAACATTAACAGAGAATACTAGATATAACACCACATTAAAGATAATTACTACTTGCGGAGAGATAACCACCTATTGTCTTTATTAAGACAAAGAGATAACAGTGTCAACCGTGTTAATGAACAGTAATTCAACAGCCCCAGGTTCTACTCGCCCATTAAACTTCCTTTTTTCTTACTTGTGGGGACCATATGGTCAGCCATAGACGTTTGGGGGAACCTGAAAAAAATTGTTGTCTCCTCACTGGTTTCTGTTCTGGATATAGCTTTTTTAATGTTTCACTTATGTCCGTTCATTCTCTTCCATCAACCCACTTTGTACAATGCCAAAGGGCACCGAAGGCCAATGTCATTGGGCAATGTGTCAACCCAGAGTTGACACCACTGGGTGCAGTAATCAAGCTGCCAGAATAGATTAAGGGATCATAGAATAGCAGAGTTGGAAGGGACCTACAAGGCCATCGAGTCCAACCCCCTGCTCAATGCAGGAATCCACCCTAAAGCATACCTGACAGATGGCTGTCCAGCTGCCTCTTGAATGCCTCTAGTGTGGGACAGCCCACAACCTCCCTAGGTAACTGATTCCATTGTCGTACTGCTCTAACAGTCAGGAAGTTTTTCCTGATGTCCAGCCGGAATCTGGCTTCCTTTAACTTGAGCCTGTTATTCCGTGTCCTGCACTCTGGGAGGATCGAGAAGAGATCCTGGCCCTCCTCTCTGTGACAACCTTTTAAGTACTTGAAGAGTGCTATCATGTCTCCCCTCAATCTTCTCTTCTCCAGGCTGAACATGCCCAGTTCTTTCAGTCTCTCTTCATAGGGCTTTGTTTCCAGACCCCTGATCATCCTGGTTGCCTTCCTCTGGACACGCTCCAGCTTGTCTGTGTCCTTCTTGAATTGTGGAGCCCAGAACTGGACGCAATACTCTAGATGAGGCCTAACCAGGGCTGAATAGAGAGGAACCAGTACCTCACGTGATTTGGAAGCTATACTTCTATTAATGCAGCCCAAAATAGCATTGGCCTTTCTTGCAGCCATATCACACTGTTGGCTCATAGTTGGTAGTAAGGCTTGTTACAGGACTTAGTTCCTAGGCCACTGACTGATGGGCCAGGCTTTGTGGGAGCAGGCATTTCAGCTTGGGAATCTGTGGGTAAACAAAGATTAGCCTTATTTTACAGGTGGGAGGAGCCATGGCTCAGCGGTAGAACACTTGCTTTGCATGCAGAAGGTCCCGGGTTTAACTCCAGGCATCTCCAGGTAGGGCTGGAACAACGCCTGTCTGAAACCCTGGAGAGCCTCTTCCAGTCGGTGTCGATATTACTGGGTGAGATGGACCAATGGTCTGACTCAGTAAAAGGCTGCTTCCTGTGCTCCTATGATCTTAATGTCTATAAGGAGAAATCTGCTCTCTCCACTCTCATAATACTAGAACATCAACTAGGGGCTTTGCTAGACCTTCCGCCTAATCCGGGCAGGAGGAGCGGCGAGCCCGTGCTACAAGTAGTACAGCTGTCGCGCCTTGCTAAACATGGACACGATGGGAAAGCAAAGCCCTGTCGCGTCCGCCATTTTAATTTTTTTTTAAGGGGGCCGGATGCAGGAACGTTCCTGCACTTAGGTAAGGCAATTTTTTTTAAAAAAAAAAATCCCTTCTCCCCCCTCCCCCCTCCCTGGCCATGAGTCCCCCCCTCTCCTGCTGGCTTCGTTCCCCCCCATCCCCACCAGCTCTGTCGCATTGCCAGCCCCCTTCCCCCCTGCCTCCGATCTCCCCACCACCACCCCCGGGCTCCGATATCCCCCCCACCTCCCCGGGCTCCACCACTTGCCCCAGCTACTCACGAGTAAGCGCGGTAGCTGGGAAAAGCGGCAGAATGAGCTAGATGCCTGCAGTCTCGGGCTCAGCCTGAGGCTGCGGGTAATACCGGGCCAAAAGAGGTTCCCGTTAGCCCGGGCTGAAGGAGATTTCAGCCCTGGCTAACCCCGGGATCCCCTGTGCATCATCTGGATGCACAGAGGTGAGCCCGGGGTCAGCCTGGGCTGAAACCTCCATCTAGCAAAGCCCTAGATATACCATCAATCCCATAAAGGACCATCAATATCATCTGGATTTACTATCTATGTTATTATTGACAGTATATCTAGATGGTATTGATAGCCATTCATGGGATGACCCCAGGTTCTACTATTATGAGAGAGAAAGAAAAATGTCTTCCTATCCACATTCTCCACACCATGCCATGTTCTGGCTCTCTCTCTCTCTCTCTTTTTTATTGTGAATATCAACAGACAAAACAGAAAATACATTGTGAAAACGGGAAAAAACTAGGGGTGTGCATGGACCGCCTGATCCTCTTCACGGCCGATCTCCAAATTGCGGATCAGGCCCGCTCCGCCCCGCCTTGATCCACCTGGGGGCCACTCTGATCAGCTGCGGAGCTCCGGCTCCGAATCAGAGCTCCACAGTGGCGGGGAGTGGCGTCAGGTAAGGCCCCCTCCCTCTTCCCCCTTACCTGTGTCCATCGCGGCCCATCCCAGTTTCACTAGAGCCCGCGGCTCAACAAGGAAGTGTAGGCCCCGATTGCGGCCTACACTTCCTGGTTGAGCTGCAGGCTCTAGTGAAGCTGGGATGGGCCGCGACGGACTCAGGTAAGACCCCCCACCCCTTGGTCCGTTACCTGGCTCTGCCGCCATTGCCGCACGGGCGACGGCGGCAGCAGGGCCAGGTAAACCCCCCTCCCTCCTCTCCCTTACCTGCGTCCATCTGCGGTCCCGTGGCCCGAGGCCTCAACCAGGAAGACTAGGCCTCTTTGAGTCCTCGGGCTCAATTGAAGCAGCCGCGGGACCATGGACAGACTCAGGTAAGACCCCCCCTCCCCCTTGGTCCCTTACCTGGCTCTGCCACCGTCGCCGCACGTGCGGCGGCGGCAGGGCCAGGTAACCCCCCGTCCTCTCCCTTACCTGCGTCCATCTGCGGTCCCGCAGCTGCTTCAACTGAGCCTGAGGCCAGCCTAGTCTTCCTGTTTGAGTCCTCGGGCTCAGTTGAAGCAGCCGTGGGACCGCGGATGGACGCAGGTAAGGGAGAGGAGGGAGGGGGGTTACCTGGCCTTGCTGTCATCGCGGCAGAGCCAAGTAAACCCCACTTACCTTTTTGGCGGAGCTCCGGATCGAGGCGAAGGATCCTCCTTCACCTCGATCCGCTCTATAACGCTCCGCAGGTCCCCCAATCCTCTTCGCCTCCGCCTTAAGGGTAGGCGAAGCCCCCCGCTCCACTCCTGCTTCTCCGGTTCATCCCTAGAAAAAACCCATAGATTGCGTTTATAGAATTATCATAATTTCCATCATATAAAGTGTAAAAAAAAAAGGGGGGAGTTATGTCTCTTGCAGGGCAGTAGATCTGACATGGCCACTGAGACGGTGGGAACAGTCCAGGTGTACCAGGAACAGGCACCTGATTATGGGCCTGTTCATACAACATGCTAAGCCATGGTTACGCTGGTAACCCTATTGCAGCAAATGGTTAGTGAGCATGTTTAAACGGTGGTTATGTAGCCACCATGGTTAGGAATGATTCACACAACACGCTAAGTCATAGTTCACATGACACACTAAATCATGATGTTTAGCTCAAAATACTTAACCGCCGTGGCTTAGCATGTCATCTCAACAGGGTCTATGTCTTTGCCTGCCTACCTCTCCTGGTTCTCCAAAAAGTGACCTGTTAGTTTACATAGGCCTTAGCTAGACGTAAGGTTTATCCCGGGATCATCCCGGGGTCATCCCTGTTCATGTAAATGACACACAGGATGTCCCAGGAGCAGGCAGGGACGACCCCGGGATAAACCTTAGGTCTACCTAAGGCCATAGTCACAGGTCATATATCCAGTGGTGGAATAAGTCATTGGGATAAATGTCACAGTTGGGAGCCCATGGTTCTGCCAAACAGCTTACATTAGCTGAGGAAGGGCACCATTTTAAGAGTGGACACTTGACCGTCCCAACAGCCAACACATGTGCATGGTAGCCTTCCCTTGCTGTTTCTCCCCCACCCCCTTCCTTGGTAGGAACTTAGTCCTACCAAGTACGCAGTCATGTTCTGATTCTTCTCTCCCCGCCCCCTCGTCTCTACTTCCATTCCTGTTCTCTTTGCTGCTTGCCCTTCCGTATCTTGCCATAGCAACACCTGCAGGTGAAGGCAAAGCTCATTCCCCCACATGCTTTGCTGGCACTGAAGAGGCAACTAATCACTCGACAAGTAGTGAAGTGTCATCTCCAAGCTACCCATGATCAAATTGCAGCCGTGAGCACCCCTGACACTCCCCCCCAACTCAGCACAGGTGTTTCACCTGCTTCTGTGAGCATCAGGGGAAAGGCCTTTAATAATAATAATAATAATAATAATAATAATAATAATAATAATAATAAGCTGCACTTGGTTTCTCATCATACATACGTACATCTCCTGCCTGCACTGTTTCACACAGAGATGCAAACGCTTATCAGTAGCACGCAAAAGACATAAAGCAAGATGGTATAGCTAGGGCGATGCACGTTTTGCAATTTCACTATTGTATCACACAATAGGGTAGTAATGGAGACATTTTTTTAGCCTCCCAAGACTGACACCTTAGCTAGACCTACCTGTTGTTCTGGGGGAGAGGAGGGGAGACCTGGTGTTGTGAATAATGCGAGATCTTGCCCTCGTTTACATGCAAGGCGCGACAACCTCAAGAAGAGAGGTGTCACACCCACCATTTTTTATTTTTAAAGAGACAGGAGCACTCCAGCGACAAACAGTGAGTCTTTTTTAAAAAATTGATTTCCCCGCTCCCCCCCACCCTAACCCCGATGGGCGCAGCGCTCCGGCTCCACGTGAGTAAAGCCGCAGAAACGGGCCACACACTCACGGTCTCGAGCTCAGCCCGAGACCACAGGAAAAACTGTATCCCAGGGCAAGAGAGGGATGATCCCTCCCTGATCCTTGGATCCCCTGTGTGTCATCTGGATGCACAGGGACAATCCCGGGTATCAGCCCAGGATATAGCTGGTCTAGCAAAGGCCTGAGTCTCACTCAACTTTCATTAAACACACACACACACACACACACACACACACACAAACACATGTTTCTAGCCCTTAATGTTGCTAAGATAGCTGTGCCTATGTATGAGTAATGTGTGGTGAAATCACACTGAGGGCTCATCTACACCAAGCAGGATATTCCGCTATGAAAGTGGTATGAAAGATCCTCAATGATTACTTGTCTTTTTAAAATCTAACTGTACGCTAAGTATTTCTGTATGTAACTTTTGTTGGAATGGTCTATTGACTGCAATAATTTTTTGATTGATTGTGGTATATAAAAGGCAGGGGCCTCACTATTGCTTTATAGCGGTACTGAAGTGCACTGACAACTGGTGGGCCCCTGACACCTCTACACCAAGCAGGATATAGCACAATGGCCATAGCTAGACCTAAGGTTTATCCCTGGATCATCCAGGGCTCAAACCTGTTCTTCTAGGTGACACACAGGGGATCCAGTGCTCAGGCAGGGGCGAACCCTGGATGATCCCAGGATAAACCTTAGGTCTAGCTGTGGCCTATGAAAGTGGTATGAAAGCGGTATATGGTATGTGTCAATGGGCCCCAACAGTGGTCAGTGCACTTCAATACCACTATAAAGCACTAGTGTGGCTCCTGCCTTTTATATACCGCTTTCATACCACTTTCATAGTGCAATATCTGCATGGTGTAGTTGAGCCCTGGGAAATAACCAAATTACTGTTGATTCCCACAATTCATGTGGATTGCATGATTCAGTGTGGCTTAGAGCATAATTTGAAGGTATCGTTCAAGTTGCCTCATGCTGAGTCAGAGCCATAGCATTGGGCCACCTGAATCAATTCTGATTGTTCCCCAAGTTCCGAGGCAGGGATCTTTCCAAGCCCTTGTGCCTGAGATCTTTTGGCCATTCTTGAGAGGAGGCATCTTTTAACAACAGATTTCATGATTTCCCAGCAGGAGGTCCCAGAAGTTGTGTTGCCCAATCCAAAATCTGTCTCTCAGTGTCACCCAAAGTGGAAGCAAGGGCAGAGGTTCCCCCTTGGCCAAAACTTCTGAGAAATGGCAAGAGAAGCCAAAGTGTCTCAGCAAGATGCCAGAAACACCTTCCAATGGTGCCTATCCCTGTTTCGATGGAGAGGGACGAGCAAGTGCCCTAGTATTATCCAAACTCTTCTTGGTCTTTCAGAATTCCTCAAAAGCTTTGCCTGAGCAGGAATTCACTTCAGCAGAAAGTTGGTAGCAAATTTAGGATATGTGGTGTTCCTTTGCTCCATTTTGCTGTTTTAGCCAATAAAGGCAGAGTGAGGCCTTAGGTCGATCGATCCTTATCACGGGGCGAACCCCGGGATCATCCCTGTGCATCCACATGACACACAGGGGATCCCGGGATCAGGGAGGGATCATCCCTCCCTTGTCCCAGGATACAGCCCTCCCCTTTGGGCCCGCTTTTTCCATGGTCCCAGGCTGAGCCCGAGACTCTGGAACGTGTGGCCCGTTGCTGTGGTTTGACCCAGCTCCACATGATCACTTGTGTGAAGCCGGGAGCTGCACCCATCGGGATTAGGGGTGGAAGCGGGGAAACTAAATTAAATTTAAAAAACACTTACCTTCAGCACACAAGCATTCGTGCTCTGCTTCTCCTTTAAAAAAATTTTTTACATGGCGGGCGCGATGCCTCTACTCCTGAGGTCGTCGCGCCTCATGTGTAAATGGAGGAGGGATCTCGCGTTAAACAAAACGTGAGATCTTCCCTCCTCCATCCTGGATTATAAGGTAGGTCTAGCTAAGGCCTGAGAGACAGATAGATCTTACACACTGGCTACTCTTAAGAGGAGGCATCATTTAATAACAGATCTCATGACTGGCCAGTAGGAGGTCCCATCTTCAATGCCTGGAATCTTTACTTTAAAAGATCTGAACTACACAGCAGTTATACCAATCATATTCAAAGTAAATTGGGGGGGAGGGCATCTGGGAACTAAAAGACAATTTTGAGAATTGATTCCCCCCCAAAAAAAGTTCCATGGGGTGGGGCTTACGATGGGGTGCAGCAGTAGTGGTTCTTTTCACTTTTTTTTAATTAAAAAAATTAGCTCAGCCACCACAGATGACAGTGGTGGAATGTTTTTCAGTAGCTTCCATTTTCTTAAAGCTCAGAATGCCTCCAAACAACGCAGTATCTGGGGCTTTATGGAGAGGAAATGGTGACATCCACCGGTGGCCCCTGTTTTCCTCCAGAACGTTCTGGAACAATGTGGCCACCAACTGAGAGGAGCTATTACCACCTGAGGCAACAGAGCTAAAGTACATTTAAAAATAAATTAATTAAAAATTGGGTAAAAAGAAAAGGAAAAAAGGTCCATCAGTACAGCCACTGGGAAGTTCTCCCCTCACAAGCCTTTTTTTAAATAAAAATCACCAGAACAACATCCCAATTTCTCCATCTGTGACTGGGATAAAGAAGACTCAGCCAACGAGGTTTTTGTGAACCGCCCAGAGAGCTTTGGCTATTGGGCGGTATAAAAATGTAATAAATAAATAAATAAATAAATAAATAAATAAAAAACGAGGAGTTGTCACTGAAATGTCACTCCAAGAGATAATTTCACCACAAGTGGGAAATGAAACATCTGAAGAATTTTAGAAGGAACTCATAGGCTTCCTATGAGATTTCAGAAATTTCTCAAGAACTGCCCACGTATATCAAAGTCATCACCAGATTTTGCCTAGAGTGAAATGTGAGTTAAGGGCCTCCTCCGGAGGGTTGGGGAGAAAACATCTGAGGAAATTTGTGTGAAGCCAAAAGAGTTCCAATACAACTACCAAAATTGTAGCTGGAAGTTCTCATGGTCCCTATCAATTGTAACACTGTTTTCTACTAAAATATTTTTGTTTGTCATAAAAAGTGGGTGGGTTGGGGGAGTCTTTCACATTCAGCAACTCTAAAATTTCTTCAGGCTAAGTTGCAATTCTGTTCCATATCTGTGAGTGAAAATAACACAAACTGCTTTTTCCCCTCTGCTTGATAATTGCTTAATTTTTCATTGTGGTAGCTTTTCAGAGATGCAAATGGATAGATTTGTGTTTTTTTTATGTTTTAAAAATGCTATATTTTCACTTTTTTTTAGGACTTAAAAAAGAAGAAGAAAGAAACCAAAACCAACAACCGGTAATTATGTTTGTGACAGCAACCTAATTGCATGCCACACTGAAAGCTAACCCGGTGGGGGAAATAATTTTACCCAATTATGGAAAGTTTTAATAAAAGACTTGTACGTAAAGTTTTGCATTTTTAATGCATTCTGTGGGCGCCTGAGAGCCGTTTTGCCTGTTCCTTCGCTTATCATTAAAACTGTGTGTGAAAGAAATGGAGTACCCGTTTTAATTGGCTTGATTGACAAAAATGTACATTTACACACACACACACTCACACACACACTGGAAAAAACATGTGCAAAAATGGGAAAACATGAAAAAAATTAGCTTCATAGATAATTTAACATGAACGCCGCCCCGTTAAACATAACATTCATTTGTATTTAATATTCTTTCTCCTTGCTTATTATTCTACCATGGGAGTCGTACATTTCATCATATAACACAGCCAGAATTATATGTTTCCCCCCTTTATTCTAGAAAATGAAATGTATCTCATTGAGATATTTAAACAGACAGTTACTTCAGTATATTTATAGATTTAGAAAATGGCCTATGAAATTAAAACTAACAAAATAGTGTAATGATGGGCAGAACTTGTATGTTTGTGTGTGAATCTAATCAACATTTCCCTCAGAATTGCCACCAATGTCTTGTGCTCCCTTGTGCATTTTTTAATTAGAAAACACCAGAGAAGTTTTATAAGGAAGTTATGAATAAATACAAATGTTTCTCCTAAATATGAACTACCATATTTCCCTCAACCTTTGCTTTTAACATGGCAAATAATTCAAGATGATTTAAACCTACAGACAAAATGGTTAGGAGCAAATGTTTCACATGATCAGGACTCACTTCAGATAGGGTGACCATATGAAAAGGAGGAAAGGGCTCCTGCATCTTTAACAGTAATGTAGAAAAGGGAATTTCAGCAGGTGTCAATTGAAGAGGGTGAAATTCCCTCTTCATCACAACAGTTAAAGCTGCAGAAGCCCTGCCCTCTTTTGTATCTGGCCACTCTACTATAGCTAGTGTAGCTTTAACTGTTGTGATGAAGAGGGAATTTCACCCACTTCAATTGACACCTGCTGCAATTCCCTTTCCTACATTACTGTTAAAGATACAGGAGCCCTGTCCTCCTTTTCATATGGTCACCCTACTTCAGATTACAGTTTGGGCAAAATTAGGTGGGAACTCAGCATCTAAAATAGGGTGACCATATGGAAAGGAGAGCAGGGCTCCTGCAGCTTTAACTGTTGTGACGAGGAGTGTAACGCTTATTACTAGAGATATACCAGACAAATTTTTATATATATATATATATATATATATATATATATATATATATATATAAACACCTGAAGCTTCATCAGTGTAGAAGTGCAATTTGTTTTTTAAACTTCAAAAAAGTTCAAAGTTTGAGCTTTAATAGGAAAACAGTATGTTTATTGGCATTGCGCTAAACCTTCTCCTAATGCTCTATGGTTCAGTTTATTTTCTCCATGTGAAACAGCACCTGGGGCTTGTCTACACCTGCCATTTATCCAGGGGTGGGCATGAGGCCGTCCCTGTGTATCCAAATGATGCACAGCTGATCCCAGAGTGAACTGGGGATGAGCGCTCAGTTCTTCCGAGATAACTGGGACTGCTTTTTCCCCATTTCCCCGCTCCATTTTGGAACCATCTTGAGCTCTACAGGCGGAGTGGCCTTCTTCCCCACGAGTAACAGGGCTCAGGAAATGGGCACAGAACTGTGTGGAGGGAGTCCATGGGCATCAGGGATGAGGGGGTGAGTATTTTTGCCATTTTTGGGATGGTGCTCGTTCTTTTTGTCCTGAATATAGAGAACGAATATTTTGGTAACTACCTATCAACCCAAACGGAACTGAAATCCTCAGTGATCTCTAACTGGGACCACATACATGGTTGAATTCACAGAGATTCAACCCCAGAGCTAAGCATAGAATCATAGTAGAGTTGGAAGGGGGCTACAAGGCCATCGAGTCCAACCCCCTGCTCAATGCAGGACTCCACCCTAAAGCATACCTGAAAGCCTTTGACCTGAATGGACAAATCTATCCATTTCAGTTTCAATCAAATTCATTATTTTTAATCTACAAGTTCTTTCCATCCTGAATATGAAGAATTGTACAAATTTTAGTAAATTCTTATCAAAATCAAAAACAAAATTCTTGCCCATCCCTACCTGGCATCATCTACTTTGAATGCCAGTGGTTTAGGTGCTCTGCAAGGTTCCCAGCTGAGATCCTATAAAGTGGAGATGCCAGGGATTGAAGATGGGACTTTCTACTGGCCAATCATGAGGTCTGTTATTAAACGATGGTTCCTCTCAACAGCAGTCACTGTGTAAGATTTATTCCCCCCCCCCCACTCTGCCTTGCTTAAAAACAGCAAATGAGTCAAGGGAATACTACATATCCCAAATTGGCTAAGTGTGTTTCTCCTGAAGCGAATTCCTGCTCAGGCAAAGCTATTGAGGAATGCTGAGGGGCCAAGAAGAGTTTGGATAATACTAACAAATGTTTATAAGAGGGAGGGACTTGCTCAACCCTCTTCATCAGAACAGAGTTAGACACCATTGGGAGATGTTTCTGCCATCTTGCTGAAACAATTGGGCTTCGCTTGGTATTTTTCAGATGTTATGGCCAAGGAGGAACCTCCACACTTGCTTCCACTTTGAGTGACTCTGAGAAACAAACTTTGGATTGGAGAACAAGACTTCCCTTGAGAAATTTCACAAATTAATTCATGGAAGATGTCATAGGTTTAGCCTTGAAGACTTTAGACTGGAATTATCTATAGAGCAAGGGTGTTGAAATCTGGCCCACCTGGGGTCCCACCTGGGCCTCTGGGATTCCCCAGATGGCCAAGCCCCTTATCCTGGCACCCTCCTTACCCTCAACTGCCAATTGTTCGATGGTTTCCCATTTTTTGCATGTTCCCCCCCATTCTAAAAGGTTGAAATGCATCTCCTAGGGTTTAGTTACCAGCAGAAAGACCTTTAAGCTAAAATATTCTGGTGTTTGGGGGGTGTTTATGTGATTTTGGCCCTGATCCGTTTGCCTTTGGAATGTGGCACCAGTAGTTTCTCTCAAGTTGTTTTCAGCCATCAGATTGAAAGAGATTTGTCTTCCTTTGCCATAGAGGACTGGTCTATGATAAAGAAATAGAACTCCCACATTCAAAGGAAGTACTTCTCAATTACAGTGACTGGGGACAGGAGGAGGAGGAGGAGGAGGAGGAGGAGGAGGAGGAGGAGGAGGAGGCTATCCTGCTTGTTGGCTTCTTGGAAGCATGTGGATGACTGCTATGGGTAAAAAATAGGGGTGTGCACGGACACCCCACCGATCCTCTTCGTGCCATTCCGCCCGTCTCCCGCTCCGCTTTGCGGAGTGAGATCCGGCTTCGCCGCCATCACTATATGGACGGCAGCAGCGGCGGCGCAAAATAAGCCACCCACCCACCCAACCCCCTTACCTTCCTCCATCGCGGGATTCAATTGAGGCCCCGGTTGAAGCCGGAAGAGGCATCGGCCTTTACTTCCAGCTTCAACTTGGGCCTCAATTGAAGCCCGCGACGCAGGAAGGTAAGCGTCCCTCCTCCCTGCTCCCTTACCTGCTGCTGCCACCGCTGCATGGATGACGGTGCCGGCAGCGCCAGATTAGTCCCCCTCCCCCCACTTATCTGCAGGTGAAGCTCCAGATTGAGGGGATCCTCTTCGCCTTGATCTGCAGCCCCCCTGACTCTCTTCGCCTCCGCCTTTTCCGGAGGCGAATTAGGCCGCCTCGCTCCTGCTTCTCTGAACCGAAGAGAAGCGGAGCACATCCCTAGTAAAAACAAATCCTGGACTAGCTGGCCATTGGGTCTGATTCAAGAGGGCTCCTCTTGTATTCTTACTCTTACCCAAATTGTTTTGACTTCTCTTGAAATTGTTCAGGGATTTCACCTGGGATGGAACCTCCAAATTCGGATTAAATTTCACATCAGATGGAATTTTGATGGCAAGTTTAAACAGCTGGAAACCTCAGCCTGAAGACAATATTATTTGGAACGCATCAGAGCTAGAACATCCTTGTGTTCTGTTTTCCTTTGAGTCCATTTACTCCTGTAAGTACAGAAACTCTCCAAATTAGTGAGCAATCCCCCCTTATTATTATTATTTTTTCAGAGCAAGGGCTACCCAATTCAACTGTGCACAGTGATTCATCTGGATCATGTTCACAGAGGAAAGCGACCACCACAGTGCACGAGGCAGAAGACAACAAACCCTGAAATGTGTGTCAGGCACAGATTGCTTAATAATGTCACTTTCATAACCTGACACTTTTCCCAAGATGAAACTAAGGAAAGGTTTGGAATGTGGAACCTTGGAGGGTGGGCAGCGCACATACGCAGAGCTCTGTGTGTGTGTTTGTGTGTGTGTGTGTGAGTTGGGCGAGGTTTTAATTGCTTTTGAGGATAGGCGCAGGGTTTTTTTTATTCTCTCTGCATTTCTTTCAATGCACATTTTGCTTAAAAGCCTCCAGATCGTTGCTAGTAAAACTGCAAAATAATAATAATGTTATTTTGAAAAAAAAGAGGGAGGGTGAGTTGAAGAGACAGAACGAAAGAGAAATCAGACTGTTGGGGAGAGGGGAAAAACAATGCCATAGATATCAAGGAGCAACGACTCACTGCAGGGTTTTGAACGCACTCGCAAGGACATAAACAGCCCAAGATGGGGACAGTACAGAGAGAGAGAGAGAGAGAGAGAGAGATTCATCTAGCAATCACATCACTAAGTCCCGGAAGGGGCTCTGGGAAGTGGTCACAGGTGATTGTCATGTGTGATAATTATTATTACTGTACACCTGCTCCTCCGCACTAATTAACTTTGGATATGCAAATCAATCCTATTGCATCATGCCCCTCCTCTCCTCCCCTACAGATAAGAAGATGTTCAGCTGCTGGGTTTAATTAGGATAATGAACGGCAGGCCCACTGTGGCTTGGCAGGGGAGGAGAGGAGAGGAAGCTGCCACTGACCTTTTCTCCCAAAACGGTGACATTTTCTATAGCTTTGGAGCACTCGGAGTCACCCCCATGGCTGGGACGTTGATAGGAGCGGATTGATGAGGTGTCATTAGAGAAGAGACGCCTCGGCCCCAGTGTTTGCTGGGAGCGTACAGCAGGTGTTCTGACAAGGACACGGGCTATCACTGTTCTATGCCAAACAATTCTCTCGGTTCGGTAAAGTCAAGCACGCCAGCGTTTACTCCAGAAAGGGAAACAAGGCTGTTTTTCATACATGCAGCCACCGGAGAGGTCATCCCTAAATTACATTTTGGAGTTACCCTTCATCTGCCATCAACAGATTAGAAAGGTTTTTCTCTCTGCTCCTCTCCTCGCAAACCCTCCCCACCCCTATGTATTTCTGTGGGACACAAAGGCAAACGCCGTCACATTTTAAAGGGTACATTTTGGGGTATCTGCTGGTTCTGTTCTGCAAAACATGGTTCAAAAGGCTAAGTGGAGCTGCAGGAAGTGTGTGTGTGTGTGTGTGTGTGCGTGCGCGCGCACCCACACAATTTACAAACTGCTCTCTATCTAACAAAAGATTCCCAAGTGTTGAACTGTCTATCTATCTTTCCAAAATACAGGAAAAATTAAAATATTTTAAAGGTAGTTATGCCAATAAAACCGTGGCTGGTCATTCGGGAAAAAACTTGTTTAAATAAAAATGTCCAAAGCAGACGCCAAAAACAAAGCAATGTTGACGTCTGACATCGCCTGGCAGGGAATACCACAGAGAGAGAGAGAGAGAGAGTGAGAGAGAGAGAGAGAGAGAGAGAGTACACCAAAAGTAGGGCTGTGCTACGCTCCGATTCGGATCCCCGAATCGGGAGCAGAGCGACCCGATCTGCATCTGCTAAGGGCGGATCCGAGTTGGGTCGGGGGAGCTGTGGATCGAGGTGAAGCAGATCGCTCCACTGTGGATTGCTTCACCTCGAACCGCAACTCCAAACACAGGTAAGTGGGGGGAGGGGGCTTACCTGGCTCCAGGTAAGGGGGAGGGGGCTTATTCACCCCCATTTTGTCCCCCCTTCCCCACTTACCTACCTCCGCCACCCGCTGTGGAGGCAAGTAAGTGGGGAAGGGGGCAAAATGGGGGGCGAATCTTGATCCAACCCTTCGGATCTCACTCCAGATCCAGTTCCGGAGCAGGTCATGGGAGGGTTGGATCGAGCCGAAGCGGTTCGGGCCTCAGGGGGCTGGTGCACAGCCCTAACCAAAAGCTCTATTGGTGGACTCCAAACAGACCACAGGTCCATGCTGAACCATCAGAAGCACTTAATCCAGATGACTTCAGTGACCTCATGGGATATATTCATCTAATGTCACAAATTCTGAGAGCCGGTGTAGTGGCTAAAATGTTGGTCTGGGAGCCAGGACAGCCAGGTTCTAGTCCCCACTTGGCTATGGAAACCCACTGGGTGACTTTGGACCAGTCACGGATTCTCATCCCAACCTACCTCACAGGGTTGTTGTTATGAGGATAACATGGAGAGGAGAAGGAAGATTATGTACGCTGCCTTGGGTTCCTTGAAGGAAAAAAGGTGGGATATAAATGCAATTTAATAATAATAATAATAATAATAATAATAATAATAATAATAATTCAACTGCCACTTGGAGGGCAGGGAAGGGGAGGAATCATAGAAATGTGCTTTTGCAACTCAACTTTGGAGTTTTGCTTCCAAACACAGCCTCCCAATTTATATACTTTTGCTTTGGGAGTTTGTATTGTGTTTCTGTTACAGCCTGACTCTATTCACGTTTCATTTGGAGATAGTCCAACTTTATTCAATGTACCTTCCTTTCTGGGGGAATATGCATAGGGTGCAACGTATTTCCTGGACTGAGGTACATATCAGAACATTTAGGATTTTTCACTTCTCCACATTTTACAAAGTAGGTTTTTGGCTCAAAAAACATACCTATTCGGCTATTGGGCGGTATAAAAAATGTAATAAATAAATACCAAAATGTGTCTACAAATACATATTTTAGAATAAAATACATTTAGAAGTGCATATTTTCAGGAAGGTGTGTTTAGAAACGTATATTTTGTGAAAAAATATGTTTAAAAATTGCATTCAAGTATGAATTTTAATGCATGTCATCGTTATTGTTATTATATGATTATTATTCACAATCCCACTATATCCCATAACATTCTAACTGGAACAGCTTAGGACGTGGGTTATAAAACCTTTTTATTCCCAATGTGATTGGTTAACTGCTGTCACTAGGGGGTTGATGACCCCACCCCTCTACCTAGGTCAGAAATATGTCTTAGGCTAGCATCTTCGATTTTGAGTTCATCCATCTGATGCTTCCAAGTCATGAATAGCTCCAGGCCAGTTCCTCCCTCCTTCACTGGGTAAGCAGGAGAAGATGCTCATAGTGCATTGAGATTTATAAATCCAATGTTGGGACTCCCTATTCAAGAGTTTGCCCCAGTTACCTAGTGAGGTCATGGGCTCTCCCACACTAGAGGCATTCAAGAGGCAGCTGGACAACCACCTGTCAGGTATGCTTTAGGGTGGATTCCTGCAGTGAGCAGGGGGTTGGACTCAATGGCCTTGTAGACCCTTCTAACTCTACTATTCCATGATTTCTTGTCAGGAATCTCTCCCAGCTTTGCTCATCTGGCTTCTCTATGCAGCAGCAGACAAGAATTGGAGATAAGGCAGGGTGGAGGTTCAGAGGTCTATTCCCCTGACCAAGTGCTTCGGTCTGTATTCTTCCAGTTTTGAGTGTATGTATCTCAAGTTGGGTATTCAGGACAGGTGAAGGATTCTGCTGGTGTACCACACACCCCATTTCCTGAGCTAACCAGGGCAGTCTTGTGGGTGATGGTGAAGTCACCCTAGCTTGTTGTGGTGAGGTATTTTAATATACCTGCTGAGGCTGCCCTGTAGCTTAGGACTTTATGAACTCCATGGCAATCATGGGTCTGTTCCAATTGGTGTCTAGCCCCACTCATCCACCACGGCACACTTTATGGTGTGGAATTATGGTGATCTGAGCACCCAGGTACATTCTATAGTTCAATTGCCATGGACAGATCACTACCTGGTGAGTTTTAGATTTGCTGGGACTCAACCTGTGCAGGGTGGAGGACCAATTAAGATGTTCTGCCCCAGGAGGCTGAAAGAGCTAAATGGTTTCCTGGTGGCTCTTGGGGTTTTTCCTGTCACCTCGGCAGGTGACTCTATCAAAGCCCTAGTGGTCTTCTGGAATGTGGAAGTGTCCCAGACCTTGGCAGTTGACACAATCACTCCTGAGCATCTCTTTCCCACCAAACAGAATCTAGTAAGCTCCCTGGTTTTCAAGGCAGCAGGGTGACAAAATGAGTAGGCTAGAGAACAGTTGGTAGAAAGCTCAGAACGGGTCCAATTGAATATGGGCTAGAACTCATTTGAAAGCCGACTTCATGGTGGTGAAGAAATTATGCTAATCTGTCGCCATGGCATCTGGTCTGCAGAGGGTCATCCAACAGAGCTTTTTCCCACGGTTGAATTGTATTTCATTTTCGCCCATACGAAGAAAATGTAGATCCCTTGATAACCTGTTGTGATTGCTTTGCATTACACTTTGCAGATAAAAATAGTTCATGACAATGGAAATTTATTTATTTATTTATTTATATGCATTTTTATACTGCCCAATAGCTGAAGCTTTCTTGGCTGCCATAATTGGTGCAGATCTAACGGATGGAACGTTCCCCCCCTGCTTGTCTAGTCATAATGGATATTTTTCAAGGATGTGGACAGGATCCTTGGAGAGGTGACAATTACCATGTGCTTGACCCTTGCCCTACCTGATTTATAAAAGCAGCCTGGGGAGGGGAGAGGCTGTCCAAGTGGCGAACAGTATTGATGGATGCTTCCTGACAATAGGCTGTGATCCCATCAGGCCTAAAAGAGGCAGTAGTGAGACCCACACTAGAGGCATTCAAGAGGCAGCTGGACAACCATCTGTCAGGGATGCTTTAGGGTGGATTCCTGCATTGAGCAGGGGGTTGGACTCGATGGCCTTGTAGGCCCCTTCCAACTCTGCTATTCTATGATTCTATGACCTACATGAAAATGCTTAGAGAGCTGGTCTCAAGTTTTTGGATCTGATGCCACCAGTATGCTGATGATGCCCAACTCATCAGCATGCACATCTGGTGCTGAGGCAACTACACTGGCTACCTATTCGCTACAGGTCCAGGTTTAAGATTTTGCTACTATTGTATAAAGCCCCTAAACAGAACCAGGATACTTGAGAGAGTACCTTCTCCCTTACCGATCTGCCCTATCACCAAGGTCATCAGATGGCATGCTAATGGTGTTTCCGCATGAACCTAGAGCCCAATTGGAGGCTACCTGGAGAAGTGCCTTCAGTGTGGTAGCTGCCTGGCTCTGAAGGTCAGGCAGGCACCAACACTGTGTTGTTTTCTGCACCTGCTGAAAACATGTTTATTTCAAGAATCCTTCCTTGATTGACCAGCCATGGTTTTCATTGGTATTCTGTGATGTGTGTGGTTGTTGTTTGTTGTTTTTGTTTTAAAAACAACAACTTTTAATAAGGTATTTTGTTCTTTATTTCTTTGGGCTCATCTACACCAAGCAGGATATTCCACTATGAAAGTGGTATGAAAGCAGTACATAAAAGGCAGGAGACACACTACTGTTTTATAGTGATATTGAAGTGCACTGCAGGATCCGCACTACTACTTTATAGTGGTAATGAAGTGCACTGACAACTGTTGGGGCTACAGAAAGCAGGATATAACACTATGGGCCTTGCTAGACCTGCCAGCTTACGCCGGCAGGGAGGTAGGGCCGAGGCGCGCTAACGTTAGCGCGCCTCCCCCAGGCTACCACACGGCGGACGCGTAGGGACGTCGTATCCCTGCGGCGTCCGCCATTTTTAAAATTATTTTAAAGGGGCCAGGTGCGGCCCGAAGACGGCGGACAAGGTAAGTGTTTATTTTATTTATTTTTTAACGGGGGGGCGAAGGCTGGGAGGGTGGGTGGCAGGGTGGGTGGCACGGGGGGAGGGCGGGTGCGATCGCGTCGCGTGCCGCCCAAGCCCGGGCAATGCCTGGCATGGGGCGGCATTGCAATGCCGCCCCATGCCAGGCATTGCCTGGGCGGCGCATGGCGCAATCGCACCCGCCCTCCCCCCATGCCACCCACCCTGCCACCCACCCTCCCAGCCTTCGCCCCCCCACCGATGGGCACAGCGCTCCAGGCGAGTAAGCGAGGAGCCGCGAAAAGCTGCGGAAGTCCCTAGACGTTCCCCAGCTCCGGCCTGAGGCCGGAGCTGGGGAAAAGGCGTGCCATAAGCGAATTCGCTTATGGCACGTTGGAGGAGGCCTCAGCGCGGCCTGCCTCCGGATTCCCCTGTGCGTCATCTGGACACACAGCAGGGAAGCCGGGACAGAAGGCGCGCTAAGGCCTCGTCTAGGAAGGCCCTATGAAAGGGGTATGAAAGCAGTATATAGTATGTGTCATGGGTCCCAACAGTTGTCAGTGCACATCGATACCACAATAAATCAGTAGTGTGGCTCCTGCTTTTTATATACCACTTTCATACCGCTTTCATAGTGGAATATCTGCTTGGTGTAGTTGAGCCCTTTATTTCAAGAAGCCTTCCTTGATTGACCAGCCATGGTTTTTATTGTTATTCCATGGTGTGTGTGATTGTGAGTGTTTTTAAAAGACCTTTTAATAAGGTATTTTGTTCTTTTTGATCTTGTATTCTTTCATTGATCATAGTTCCAGAATCTGTTTAGATGTGGAGCATTATTTAAACTTTGTAAGTAAATAAACTCTGAGGCCATAGCTAGACCTAAGGTTTATCCCAGGATTGTCCTGGGGTCAAACCTGTTCATCTAAGTGCCACACAGGGCATCCAGCGCTCAGGCAGGGATGAACCTGGGACGATCCTGGGGTAAACCTTAGGTCTAGCTATGGCCTAAGTCTCCTTTTCATCTAAATACAAACAAGCTGCTCGAATTCTAAATCAGTGTCTGATGTCAATAATGGCCTGGATGAGGGCAAACAAATTCAAGCTTGATCCAGATAAGACAGAGGTGCTCCTGGTCAGTTAAAAAAGTAGAGAGGGGAGTAGGAATTCAGCTTGTCTTAGATGGGATTATTTGCCAACCTGAGTTCCATTTGTGGTGGAAAGATGGGCTATAAATTTAGTAAATAAATAATAAAACCATAGGTGGTGTTAGTATTGAAAGAAAGAAAGAAAGAAAGAAAGAAAGAAAGCCCTTAGAACAACAGTGAATGAGTTCTTACTTCCGCTTTGTGTTTCAATGTTCATTAAAAATTGTTTTCTGTTATGTATATCTAAAAAAGCCTCATTTGAATTTCAAATTCAGATGCAGGCCTCCAAAAAAATAAATAAATACTGATGTGGCACAGCAGTAACAGCAGTGCAATCTTGTGTGTGTGTGTGTGTCTCCTCTCTCCTGCTAATCATTTGCTTGGATTTAACCATCTGTGCTTTAGCCTTTCTTTTGTACTTCCCGTCCTAAAAGTGTGGTTATATGTAGTCATAAAATAAGGCCACATTAGATTCCTTAGCTGTCTGACACTTTTTCTTGCAGGGGCAGAAAACGTTTTCCCATGTTAAAACAACAGTTGCTAAATGACCTGAAATACATAGCAGTTCATACAGAAATTTGTGTGTGGGGGGGGAGAGAGATTCTTTTCCACATTTTTTATAAAAAAGATTAAAAACTACTCAAACTACCTAACTTCATGTCTATCCATAATTATTTTTAAAAAACTGCCCTCAACTACAACTCCCATAAACCATAGCCAGTATGTCTAATGGCCAGGGATTATGGGGGTTGTAATCCCAAAGATCTGGGGTAGTATCCAATGTTAGTCCTACACAGTGTAGATCTATTGAAATGAATGAGACTAATTGTGAACCACCCAGAGAGCTTCAGCTATGGGGAGGTATACAAATGCGATAAATAAATAACTGAAGTCCAATTCATTTCAATAGATCTACCCTATGTAGGACTAACATTGGATACGACCTCTAGAAGTCACCATGTTGTCTATGCCTGTCAGTATCACATGAAAGAAACTAATACCCACGGTTTTCATTGGGTTAATTTAGACTTTCAATCATTTGGATAAGCACCACTTCATTCAGTCTTACAGACTTTAGTTGGCATCTAATTAACCCCAAAGCCTCTCAATGTTTCTTTCTTTTGAAATTTATTTTATTTATTTATTTACAATGTTTATATACCACTCCGTATATAAAAGAGATTCCAGAGCAGCGAACCTAGGAATAAAACAGTAAAAATGTTTTGTTTTGTTTTTTTAAAAAAACACAGATTAAAACAAGCAAAATAAAATTGACCAATTTAAAAGGAAATACCAATTTTAAAAAAATGGGAACTGAGTGTTGTATCACCACTAAACAAGTGACCTTTTCATTGTATCAGATTATGAGGATAAGAAGAAATTTTGTTCCTTTATTGTACTTCTGGCCCAGATCTACACGAAGCAGGATATAACACTATATATATCCTGGGCCAGGATCTCTTCTCGATCATCCCAGAGTGCAGGATATGGAATAATGGGCTGAAGTTACAGGAAGTCAGATTCCGGCTGGACATCAGGAAAAACTTCCTGACTGTTAGAGAGGTATGACAATGAAACCAGTTACCTGGGGAAGTTGTGGTCTCTCCCACGCTAGAGGCATTCAAGAGGCAATTGGACAACCATCTGTCTGGTATGCTTTAGGGTGGATTCCTGCATTGAGCAGGTGGTTGGACTCGATGGCCTTATAGGCCCCTTCCAAATCTACTAATCTATGATTCTATGAAAGCAGTTTGAAAATGGTATATGGAATGTGGGCCCCAACAGATATCAGTGCACTTCAATACCATTATAAACCAGTAGAGTAGATCCTGCCCTGGTTTCTCTTGGCCTGTGGTCCCCTCCTCCTGAATTCTGATTTAACTGGGTAATTTCTAAATTCTAAACACTACCAACCCCCCGCTACGATTGCATCAAGATTCTTATGTATTCCTGCGCGATGAAAGCTCTTGCACATTTGTGAAACACCGCACAAACATAATTTAAATACAACTGTATGTACAATCACATCAGCTCTGCTTCTTCTGTTTTCCATTTCTTTCTGTCTTGATGTAATCATGTATTCGATGTAATAAGCCTGTGTGCACCAGTTGCTTGGGAACATGGGCAGGAGGGTGCTGTTGCACCTCATCCTGCTTGCTTATCCCTGGCCGATGGCTGGTTGGCCCCTGTGCGAACAGAGTGCTGGACTAGATGGACCCTTGGTCTGATCCAGCATCAGGGCACCTCTTATGTTCTTATTAATTGAATCAGGATGGTGTTTTTGTTTTCTTGGTAGTGTTTTATCAAAGCACCTGTGTGCACACAGTTATCAGTGAAATTCCACAGGAAAAGCTACAGTCTGCATCAGTAGCTCTGTGTGCCATAAGAAAATTGCAAAAATCCATATATGAACAAATACCTTTATTAGGCCATCTAAAGGTCAAAAAATTGTGTGCAAGCTTTCAGTTTCTCCAGAACTCTTCATCAAGCAAGGTGGTACACAAAGCAAGGGGGAGGGGAAATAGCTGATGCTCGAGCCATGGAGGCCACATCTAGTTACAAATATGGGTTTTGATGTGTTCTTGCTTGCAAAGCCAAAGTATTGCTGTTCTTTCTTTTTTACCCAGTTTTATGCATGTAGAGGAAGAAAGATATGAAAGAGCTGAAGTAGGGTGACCATATTTGGGAAACCAAAAAAGAGGACACCTAGTGTGTGTGTGTGGGGGGGGGAAGCAGCTTTCTGAGTCCTGCAGAAAGTACGTTATTCCCCCGCCACCTTAAAAAACCCGATTGGAGTGGAGGAGGGGAAAGGATTTCATTTTGCACCACCACCATCCACTCCAATTGGGGCCTTTTCTATAATGTCCACAAATGACCCACTTTCCCCTTTAAGGCCTCAATTGGAGCTCGGGGGGGGGGGGATGATGTGCCTCAAGAAAGCATGTCATTCCCTCCTGCCATGCTAATGGCAGCCTTAAAGGGGAAGGTATGTCATTCCAGGACATTATTGAAAATTACAGAAAATCCCCCCTGACACCATGGAAAGAACAAAAACCAGGACAAATCCGGGGAAATCCTGACAGTTGGTCACCCTAGCTGAAGGAACTGGAAGAGAACCTGCAGCAGAATGCACAGGCAGACCGCTCTGCACCAAATCCGGACATAAAACTAAAGAACAGAACAGTCGAGCATTGCTAATACACTAATTCAATTTCAGAAATCTATTTATTTATTTATTTATTTATTGCATTTTTATACTGCCCAATAGCCGAAGCCCTCTGGGCGGTTCACAAAAATTAAAACCCTTCAAAGTATAAAACAGACAGTATCAATGCATGATATAAAATACAATATAAAAGCACAACCAGAATAAAATCAGCAGCAGTGCAGAAATACAAATTTTAAACCCAAATTTTAAACGGTAAAGTTAAAATTAAGTTTATAGACCGTTAAAATGCTGAGAGAATAAAAAGGTCTTCACCTGGCATCTGGAATGATATAGTGTAGATGCCAGGAGAACCTCCTTAGGGAGCTCATTCCACAGCCGGGGGGCCACAGCAGAGAAGGGCCCTCTGTGCCAATACAACCGTTCCCAGCTGAAGACTAGTCTAGGGTGACCATATGACCGGATTTACCCGGATTTGTCTGGGTTTTTGATGGCAAATCTGGGAGGGGGGAATCCGGATTTTTTTTCCAAAGAGCAGCTCTAATGGGAATTAACGAAAATGCTTATAACTCTGTCATTTTTTAAGACAAAGACGTGAAACTTGGCACAATGGTAGCTCTTAGGTAGAGCTTTAGCCACACCAAATTTGAAACAGATCCGTTCATCCATTGATTTTTTAGGTTTTTTTAAAAAAATTGAGGTTTTAAAATTATTTTTTAAAATCATCATTTTTAAAGTTAAAGAGATGAAACTTTGTACCATGATAGGATTTAGGTAGAGCTTTAGCCACACCAAATTTGAAACAGATCCGTTCATCCATTGATTTTTTTTAGGATTTTTTTAAAAATTAAGGTTTAAAATTATTATTTTTAAAATTGTCATTTTTAAAGATAAAGAGATGAAACTTTGTACCATGATAGGATTTAGGTAGAGCTTTAGCCACACCAAGTTTGAAACAGATATGTTCATCCATTGATTTTTTAGGAATTTTTTTAAAAATTAGGGTTTAAAATTATTATTTTTAAAACTGTCATTTTTAAAGAGCTGAAAGTTGGCACCATGATAGCTTTTAGGTAGAGCTTTAGCCATACCAAATTTGAAACAGATCTGGGGCCAGTAGCAAAACCTGTTAACAACAACAGCAGCTTGCAATGAGTGACGATATAGTCAGAAAAGATATTTGAGGGAAGGGGAGAATGTAACACACAGAGTATAGCAAAAGCTTCAAAGTACAGCGAAACCTACAAAAGTAGGAGTGAGTGAAGTTAATTTCAGATACATTGAATCTCTCACTTGTTCTTTATTTCAGTGATTTTAACATTAAGATGTTATGTAGAACAGATTTGTCTTAAATGTGTGCTGTAAAATCAGACATGTGACCAAGGCTATGTTCACGTGGGCACACCCCCTTGGTACTGGACATGCCCCCTTGGGGGCGACCATGTTGTCCTCCTTTTTGGTTTCCAAAATATGGTCACCCTAGACTAGTCCACGGCTCCCACTGCTCAGGCAACTGAGTGGGTAGGGACTGCTACAGAGTGCCCTAAGGCCTTAGCTAGACCTAAGGTTTATCCTGGCACATGATAAAGGCACATGACACACAGGGGATCCTGGGAGCAGATAGGGACGACCCCGGGATGATCCCGGGATAAACCTTAGGCCTAACTAAAGCCTAAGACAGCAACAGGAATTCAGGAGCACAGTGAAATCTAAAAGCTGGAGATAAAATCAGATGAGTAGTGTCTCTACCTGGATCATGAAATGTCAAAAGTTCTTTGGGGTGTGGAGTTTAATGTACATTTTATAACTCATTAGGGTCAATTATGACCTCCCCCAATACATAAAGATATTAAAAATGTGGCATTTATATTTCACAAATGTGAAGAAATAATAATAATATCCATTATTATCATTATTTCATGTTGAACGAGTCATCAGCTTTCGGGACAGAGAAGGGAGGAAAGTAACCCTTTGGCTCAGGACAGGTTATGAGCCTCCGATCTTACGAACAGTCAAGTTCTAGATTTTAAAAAGCAGAGACAAAACCAACCACCCCCACCCCAGATCTATTTGACTAAAAAGCTATAAGAAGGCCATAAAAATTATGGATCACAGAAATAAGCAATTAGTGTTATCTTCAATTGCTTTATTGGCAGTATTCACTCGTTAGAATAGGAGCGGCAGTAAAACAGATTGCAACATACTGCATAATGGCATATGGGGTTTTTACATTATAGCGCCCGTTCTCTGCCAAAAAGTCATATTTTCGTTCGAGTGCATGGAACATGATCGCTGGGCTTCCAGCATGAGGCGTGGGTAACCCTTTTGCTTCCAGCTTCTTCCCCTTTTTCCTTTCTGGCCAGATGGCACTTTTTGAGGTTATGGCTTGAGTATATCCAAAGAAGCAAGACAACAAAGCAGCAATAAGCGTCATTGCGATTGCAGTATATGGATTTGCACTGTCGGCCTGTATAAAACCAGGGCATGTCATCAGGGCCGGCGCGAGCATAGAGGCCAGTAAGGCAGCCGCCTAGAGCGCCAAGCTGAGAGGGGCGGTGGCGGTGGCCAGGCACAGCAGCACTCACCCACATGTTGGCTGTGAGGCTGGCCTGCCCAGCCCAAGGATTCGACTGGTCCTGGGCGGGTGAGATGGTGCCCCGGGGAATGGCTTCTGAGTGCACCAGCAACCCATCTGGTCCCATTGCGTTGGCCCCGGCCTCGGCCCAAGCGCAAACCAAGGTGGTCCTGGGAGGGGACGGCAGTGCGGAGGAGCAGTTGGGGGGCTGGCTGCAGGACCCCCCCCCCCCGGTCCCAGACATGCTCACGGCTGCTGGAAGGTGGTGAGCGGAAAGCAGGGGCTGGTCTGCGGGGGTGGCAGCTCCTTCCTCTCTCCCCTCCCCCACTACGGACGGGACCTAGGAAAGGGCTGCACCCTGTCACCCCACCCTGGCGGTTTCTCTCTGGTGGGGGAGGCGAGCGCAGCTGGGACTGGCATCGTGGAGGGTCCGGCACCATGTGGGGCCCGCCCCATGGCCGGCATCGGTGGGTGGCTGCCCTTGTGGCCCCTGATCTGCGGTTGGAGAAGGGGGCGGCGTTAGGGGTGCTGCAGCCACGAGGACTCTCGCTCCTGTCGGGGCTCCTTCGGCCCTAAGGAAAGGCGGGCAGAGACAGGAAGTGGCTCTTCTGGGTTGAGCGGCTCTCGCTGGAGGAAGGGAAGCCCAGCTCTTGGGTGGCAGCTGCCCTGGCAGCACCCCCGGCCCAGGAGGAGGAGGAGGCAGCCGCCACAGGGGTGGGGGGACCGGGCCTGAGCCCGCTCTCTCCCTCGTGCCTGGTCGTGTCACCCCTCTGCAGGCTCTCAGGCAGGAGAGCCTCGCCTTGCCTGACCTGGATCCACCTGGGGCCTCCTGCATCCACTGAACCGCCGCCCCTCCCGGTACACAGTTGTGAAGCTGGCTGGCGTGCCCTCCCTCCCCTCCCACCCCCACTGCGGTGGTGGGCCTCTTGCAGCCTCCCTCAGCCAGGGGCATTCTGGGCACTGTAGTTTTGTGCTTCTTATTTTTTCTACAAAACATCTGTTCTTAAAAATCAAAGTTGGCATTTTTTCTTGGTGTGTGTGTGTGTGTGTGTGTGTGTGAAAGTAGCTCACCTTGCCTAGGGCGCAATAGTCTGGTACTGGCCCTGCATGTCATGGAGCTAGCAAGATAACAGAGCCGATCTTGAAAACAGCTTTTTGCACGAGAAGTTGAGAGCTTGCCGGTCAATTCAAAGAGCTGCCTATGGCACTTGGGTATGTGGCCTGCTTGCCCATCTGATGGAGTCTGTTTGATTCTTGTTTTTTCATGGATCTATGGATCGCAATAAAGAAGTATGCTATGGTATGATGGAGTCAGGAGCTAGTGTGAAGGCTGGGGCTAAGACCACAAGAAGAACAAGAGAGGGAGGAAGAAAGATGGTAGCACTTTCTCTGTACTCCACTGAAGCCAGGATGGGCCAAACTCTTTTTGCTTTTTCCTGAAGTTTCTGAAAGATTTTGTCAGAGGAGAATCCTTTGAATCAATTTCAAATTTTGATCTAGGACAAAACTGGTAGAAACCAGATGGACAAGACCAGCTCCAAATTTGAGGTCCTTTTGGTAAAGCCCCCCTTTGGGTGGGCTCTTTCAGGCTTACCTGAGCAGGTCAGCTGGTTGTCATATTCAGGGATGTCTCTTACAAGTGACTAGGGGCTCATCCACACCAAGCAGGATCTTCCACTATGAAAGCGGTATATAAAAGGCAGGAACCACACTACTGTTTTATAGCAGTATTGAAGGGCACTGCAGGATCTACACTACTGCATTATAGTGGTACTGAAGTGCACTGACAACTGTTGGGGCCCATGACACGTCTACACCAAGCAGGATATAACACTATGAAAGCGGTATATGTCAATGGGCCCCAACAGTTGTCGGTGCACTTCAGCACCACTATAAAGCAGTAGTGTGGATCATGCCTTTTATATACCGCTTTCATAGCACTTTCGTAGTGGAATATCGATTTTTGATTTGAGTCTATACTGCAGTGGCATTGAAACTCTTTCAGCCTGAAGGTCAAATTCAATTCTGGAGAGGTTCAGGGTGAGGAGGGGCATCCCATTGGTGGGTGAAGGTAAAGGCAAAATGGGGCTGTCCAAAGTCAAACAGATAAAAAAAAAAAAAATACAAGGATATAGCTTAAAGGTCTTCCGCACTCCAGCCCTACAAGGACCACATCAGATAAGCCAACAATTCCAAACAACAGTGGCTTTTTGATGACAAGTGTCCTTTGGAATGCTGGGAAAACAAACAGGCGAATACCGAAAAGCAGTATAAAATCTTTGTAGTACTGAATCCTTAACTATAGGGGGGATTCGCTTGAGTGCATCGAGCTGCTATTGTAGCCCAGGTTTTTTTTTGGTTTTTTTAGAGATAGAAGCCTACACATTACAAAGCTGCGTTGGCACCAAGCTGAGCTTTCTTGTCTGCGTCAGGTTCCAGGCTCAAGGGACAGCATGTTTTGAAAATGTCATGGTGCTCTTTTGTAACAGAAGGTGGTCTTGCTAAGTCAGGTGACAAAAGGCAACAGAATTTAAAAGGGGAGAAAAATGGCTCACACATCTTCCTTTCTTTGACTAGCTATTAATGCTATTTTTATTCATCACTGCCGTAATACCATACAATGATGATCACCTTTGATAGTATAAAGAGCATTTCTATATTCGAGCAAATCACGGAATGCTTTCTGGTTTTGTATGGCAGGAGGGGGGAGATTTCTTTCCTGACGTAGCAAATGGCAAATAGTTTTCCAAAAGAATGTGCTGCGATTCTATGGCTACATCCATAGAGCAGTCGCTTTTTGCACTATGATGCAAAATATCCTAGTCATTTGAAACTTGTAATCCCGGTAGAGGCATTACTTGTAAGCAAGCCAGAAAGGAAAGGCTATGTATATGATCAAAACACAGGTTTTTTTCACTAGAAAACTACTCAATGTGTGTCAGCACAGTTAATAAACCCATGTGTTTGCTCACATTTGACCTTTAATCTCTCCCCCCTTTTGTCCTAGGCTTTAGCTAGACCTAGCGGCCTAGTGGGACAGAGGGGTGAAAATCTCATTTTTTTTAATCGCGAGATCCCACCTCTATTCACACACGGCACACGACGACCTCAGACAGAGAAGTGTCACGCCTGCCATTTTGTTTGTTAAAGGGACAGCAGCGCACAAATGCTCGTGCACAAAAGGTAAGTGATTTTTTAAAAATAATTACTTTCCCCGCTCTCCGCACACACCCCTATGGGTGCAGAGCTCCTGAGGAGCTCTGCACCCCATGCGCAGGTCCTGGCTCCTCACAAGGAACTGCAAGGAACCAGGACAAACCATGGCACCTGGCCACATGTTCTGCAGTCTTGGGCTCTGCCCGAGTCCATGGAAAAACCAGGCCTAAAGCAGAGGGCAAGATCCTGGGGCAAGGGAGGGATCATCTCTCACTGATCCCAGGATCCCCTGTTTATCATGTGCATGCACAGGGATGATCCCAGGGATCGCCCTGGGATAAAGCCCCATCTAGCTAAGGCCCTAGCCTCTGGTCTTCCTTGCTCTCAAAGATCAGACTGGCAGCTCTTAGGAGGCAGAGATCTTATTATTTTGCCTCATTAAACTCTGCAAAGCATCATCTATTCTTAGTTGAGCTGTATTATAATTTAATCATAACCCAATAAGCCTGGTCCTAGAGCCCAAAGTGTTAAAAGTTAGGCCATAGCTAGTCCTAAGGTTTATCCCTGGATCGTCCAGGGGTCAAACCTGTTCATCTAGGTGACACACAGGGGATCCAGTGCTCAGGCAGGGGCGAACCCTGGATGATCACAGGATAAACATTAGGTCTAGCTGTGGCCTTAAAGCTTGTTCGAGGATCCTAGTCACACATTGGGGGGGGGGATCCTTTGGATCCACTACTCTTTGACAAGGTCTGGTACTCCAAACCAGTTTTACTTTACACTAATTGCCCCCTCTTTCTGCGTGGGCAGAAAGTAGATCATCAGGACTGATCGAAACAAGCAGCCACCCAACTGCATGGTTTCTGGTAGATGAAGCTCCCACAAGTGCCATTGCTCGCTTGCAACAGCTCGGGATTCTTTGCAGCAAGGCTTCAAGAGTTCTTCCTGAATGTCTATAGAAGAAGGCGAGGTCACTTGGTCTCACGGGAGTTCAAGTTGTTCTCCTGGGCTTGAGAAGCCTGTCTGCGAAGAGGGTCGTGCTGGAGGCATTTATTTATTTATTGCATTTCTATACCGCCCAATAGCCGAAGCTCTCTGGGCGGTTCACAAAAATTAAAATAATGCAAAATAAAACAAACAGTATAAAACCATAACATAAGATACCATCTAAAAGCACAACCAGGATAAAATCAGCAGCAGTACAGAAATACAAATTTTAAACCCAAATTTAAAACAGCAAAGTTAAAATTAAATTTATAGACTGTTAAAATACTGAGAGAATAAAAAGGTCTTCACCTGGCATCTAAATGCATATAATGTAGGTGCCAAGCAAACCTCCTTAGGGAGCTCATTCCACATTTTTCAAGTTTTATTTTAAAAAAGAAGAAGAAGAAGATCCTTCAGCCACCTCACAAACTTAAAAAAGTGTGGAAACCCTGTGCCCTTCCCCAAGGAGAAAAATATTGAAATTCTCCCCCTATCTGTAAAAGAAGCAGAAGAAACCATCCCTCTTTTCACAGGGTTGGGGGGGGGGACAAAAATATGTGGCAGGTTTCAGCACAGTACTAAACAAAACAAGAAAAAAAATGAAGAAGATCCTGGAAGCCCCAAGTCTGCCCACCCCTACCTAACAGAATAGAATCATAGAATAGTAGAGTTGGAAGGGGCCTATAAGGCCATCGAGTCCAACCCCCTGCTCAACACAGGAATCCACCTCAAAGCATCCCTGACAGAATAGAATCTGTCTTCACTTCTGGGAAGGTTGGGGGGGTGGGGATGCTAGCAGTCTGCAAAAATATCACCACACACTAGGTATGGGCCAAATCACCAAGTTCTTGCCCTGCAGGCACTCACTCCACTGCTGCTGCCGCCCACCCCCACAAGCGAGGCCGCCTGAGCACTCCACCAAGCCCTTGCAGGTGTCAGGGTCCAGAACATGGGCAGCAAGGCCTCAGCGTAGGAACGCCAGGGCCGGGATGGATGGCAGTGGAACCAGCAACAAAGTCCAGGCAGGGCCAGAGCCAAAAGATGTGGTCCAGAGACGAGCAGGGTTCAAGCAGGGCCAGAGGCAAAAGGCGTGGTCAGGAGAAGTAGAAGGTCAGGCAGGGTCTGGCATCACAGGAAATCAGGAACAGGCTACAGGAGACCACATTGCTATGGCAAAGGCTGAGGTGGAAATGTTGTTCTTATATAGCCCTTTCCTGGCTGCTCCCAGCTGGTCTACATCAGCTCATCGGGGAGTGCTTGCTGATACGGGCCTGGGTCCTGCAACTACTCTGCGGCCGGCAAGGTGCACTGCGGCCACCAGGTGGTGCTGCAGGACAGATCTTGACAGCAAGTCTTGTAAGGCCTTGGTGAGCTCTCAGCAGCCCCCCACAGTGGCTGCCACCATTGACCATTTCCCCCTTCCACACTAATGGCGGCTGCCATTTGTGTGAAAAGTGGAAGTGTGCCATTTCAGGAGCCTTGGGAAATCGTGCATGTCCTTCAGCCACACCAATGGGGGCCTTAAAGGCCCCATGGATGTAAGGCTAAACCCCAGTGGTCCACGCTCGCTGCTGGGGCACCCAACTGGGTGTGTGAGTGCTGGATGGACCCAGTTGGAGGCTTGCGACAACCCAACCATACACGGCACTCTATGGCAGAAGGCAAAAGAGGATGGAAGCGAAAGGTGAAGCGGCTGGAACTTCATGAGGACGTGGCTTTCCAGACTTCTGCTCCTGAGGCATTATACAGACATGCTGGCTGGGGATGATGAGAATTGTAGTCCATCATATCTAGGGAGGGCACCACGTCGGGGTAGGTTTTATTCTAGCATTTAAACAAAATTCAAAAACAAAAAACACCCCAAGCCATGAACTGAAAGACAATGATGACTTATTTCTCCCTAAAGCGAGAGAGAAGAAATCTGGCAAGGTAAGTTTCATCAGCCTTTCTTGGCTCCTCTCGAGAACGGACGTGCCAGTTGCCAAGCCTGATCCATAACAGATTGACAGATTTTCGGCGGAGCTGCCAAAAGACGCCAAACCTGCACACGCATTGTGACTAATTGGAAGCATTAGGGTTGGAGTTGTAATTCATAGGCACCCCAGTCATTTCAGACAGGCCTACGCAGCCTGTGACCCACAATGCCAGATACAGTATAGGGCAATCCACAAGAAGCTTAAAAAACCTGTTTCTGCTGCCTGCCTGGGACTGAGGGGCCATTAAGCTCAGTGGGTAGAGCCGCTGCTTTGAATGCAGAATGTTCCAGGTCCAATCCCTTACATCTCCAGGTAGGGCTGGAAAAATAATAATAATAATAATAACAACAACAACAATGATAATGATGATGGGGCCAGAACTTTTCCTTGGGAATTCTGTTTGTGCTCAGAAACACAGCTCACAATGCAGGTCTTACTTAGCAGAGTAAGTTTATTGGCTTCAGACTTCTTTACAGTTCTGTGTCATTGTGCAGAGTGACAAAAGCTATACACATATACATATATACACAGTGTTCTATCTATATTACATACAGCTGTGATTAGGCTAACCTAGCCTCAAGGATCTTTGGTATATTCATATCATTAACACCATGATATCTTAGAGAATCCTGCAAGGTTCCTAGTACAGCTTCTATCTCAAGGTAATTGCTCACAGATAGTCTTCCTCTGTTTAGCCTTGAGATAGCCACACACACACAATTTTAATGACTACACAAGCCTTTACTTTCTTAAACTTAACAGAGTTTAGGTGTCTAGGTGTGATGGTCTTGGTTCTATGTCACTGAAGGAGGGACAGGCAGATACATTCCCTCTTTCAGTACTATAGATCATTATTTATTTAAGGTGCAAACCTATACATATTTAAACAGAAGTTAAGTTCTACATCTCCCAGCATCCCCCAGCTAGTAATTGTAGGGTGTGTTTTTTAGACTTTTGTCTAAGCATGCACTCTTAATCGGTTTATAGACTGCTTGTCAATCTCTAAAAAGGCATCCCAAAGCATTTTACAACCTATTTTTAATTCAAGATATCCACAATTACAACATTCAAAAACAGAAAATACAAAACCTCTCCGTCACTAAGCATTGAAAATCAAAATATAAACATCCTCAGTTTAAAAAATTAAAATCAAAGAACAAACCCTCAACAACCTGGGGGCAGCACAAATCAGTCAAGGACAGTCTGTGTGATGTAATTCTTTAACTGGAGGCCTGAAACATGGACTCATCTACACTAAGCAGGATATTCCACCACGAAAGCGGTATATAAAAGGCAGGAGCCACGGCTTGGGACCACAATACCTGAAGGAACGCCTCTCCCGACATGAATATACCTGGTCACTACATTCAACATCTAAGGTCCTCCTCTGGGTGCCTACTCTGAGAGAGGCTCGGAGTGTGGCAACGAGGGACAGGGCCTTTTCAGTGGTGGCCCCCAGACTATGGAATGATCTCCCTGACGAGGCTCGCCTGGCACCAACGCTGCTATCTTTCCAGCGCCAGGTTAAGACTTTCCTCTTTGCCCAGGCGTATGGCGGCACATCTTAATCACCCACGTGTTTAGGTTTTTTTTAATGGTTTTTAATGCTTTATGTGTATATGTTCTGCGTTTTAGAATTTTAAATTTTGTATACTCATTTTTTAGGGGTGTGATCCGCTCCGATTAGGAGCGTAGAAGCAGTAGCGGATTGGCCTGCTCCGCCTTACCCAGAGGCGGAGTAGGAGCGGACCGCGGACCCCTAGAAGCAAGGCGAAGAGAAGCGACCATTTTTCGGAGCTCCGAGTTCAGGCGGAGCGCTCCGGTCGCCATCTTGAAAACATTTCGCCATAGGATTGCATTGCGGCAAATAATCGCGGATAACTACGTTCTTTTTGAAGCTATCGTTCTGGAAATTCTTGTGCACAGAGAGTCGTGGATGGGGGTCATTTTGAGACCACTCTCACCTCTCTGCGTCGTGCGGGTCGTGTGCTATATTTTTTTGAAAATCGGGTCAACCGTGCGGCTCAAACGGCGTTTTGCCCATAGGATTGCATTGAGGGAAAGACTCGGGCATAACTGGATTGGTTTTTAAGCTATCATTCTGAAAATTCTTGTGCACAGAGAGTCATGGATGGGGGTCATTTTGAGACTACTCTCAACTTTCTGCGTTGTGCGGGTCGTGCGCTAGAAGTTTTTTAAAAATCGGCGGGAAAAATACCTTTTTCAAAGGGCTGAGGGGCAGAGTCAGCTCCCGGTCATGATCACATGATCCCAAAGTTAGAGGAGGGGATAGGCAAAATGGGTAACTTGGGATTCTGGGAAACTTCTCTTTCTTCATCTGAACGGGCTTTTCCCAGTGTTTTTTAAAACAGTAGCCCCACCAAATGCACAAACACAACCTGAAATCATATACTAAGCCAATAATAAGAGAGCACTGCTACCCACCCTAACTTTGGGGAACAACTGAAAAGATGTGGTGCAAGGGGATGAGTTCCCCTAGGGCATCTCATTGTGGACGTGCCCCCACTCTCTCCTGTACTGGAAGGCCATTAGAGCCTTCCAAAGAGAGTAAAACAGTGGAGCAATGGCTGTTATGAGTCGAAGTGAGCGTTCTACTTCTTAGTGGTGGAGCGATGCCTGTTATGAGTTGAAGTGAGCGTTTACTTCTTAATCTCAGAGCTGTTGGTGGCTGTCTTGAGTTGAACTGGCAGCTGCTTCCCCCTCCCCCGGGCACGTCCCCCTATTGCTGGTAAAAGACAGATATAGCCTTTTTTTAAAAAATCTTCTTGCTGTTTATTGAGCAACACTGCTGCTTTTAATTCCACCCCTCCTTTGTTTATTTATTGATTTATTCCATTTTATATGCATTACTGGCTTATCCTTGGCTCACTTCCTTATGCCCCCAGAAATGCCAGCTGCATGCCTGCCTGCCTTCCCTCCCTCCTCCCCTGCCCACCTCGCAGGGATGTTGTGTGTGTGTGGCTTTGACTCAGGGGAGAAGTCCTTCCTGCGCTCACTTGGAGTTTTGGAAGTTCCAAATTTTGCAGGTTTAAGCCCCGCCAAAAAACAGGGGATGATGGGACTGCCTTGAGTCTCGGCGTGCGTATGTATCCCTGGATAAGCTGTCATGGTGGTGAGTTTGAGGTTTTTTTTTAACGTGCAAAATTGACAGAGCTATGGAAAGGGGTGTTGGATTTTCATAAATTCCCCAAAAATCAGGGGATGATGGGACTGCCTTGAGTCTCGGCGTGCGTATGTATCCCTGGATAAGCTTTCATGGTGGCATGTTTGAGGTTTCTAACGTGCAAATTGACGGAGCTATGGAAAGGGGTGTGAATGGGGTGCCCGATTTTCAAAAATTCGCCCAAAATCAGGGGATGATGGGATTGCTTTGAAACTTGGCGTGCGTGTGTATACCCCCATGAGGTGTCATGGTGCCAAACGTGAGGTTTCTAACTTGAACAGAAAAAAAGTTGTATAATTTTTTAGCTTTCAATGCAAGCCTATGGGGGGGGGAAACGGAGCTCCGATCCGGATCCGGAGCTCCGAGCGGAGCGGAGCGGAAGTGGGCGGAGCGGGGGCGGGGCGGAGCGGCCCAATCCGGAAAATGGCGGATCTGCAAGTGAAGCGGAGCGGGGGGTCCGTGCACACCCCTATCATTTTTATCTTAATTTTAGAATTTCTGTAAACCGCCCAGAGAGCCCTGGCTATGGGGATGGTATATAAGTGTAATAAATAAATAAATAAATAAATAAATAAATAAATAAAATAAATTCTGCTTTATAGCAGTATTGAAGTGCACTGACAACAGTTGGGGCCCATTGACACATACTACTCTCATACCACTTTTATAGTGGTATATCCTGCTTGGTGTAGATGTGTCATGGGCCCCAACAGTTGTCAGTGCACTTCAGTACCACTATAAAGCAAAAGTGTAGATCCTGCAGTGCACTTCAATACCGCTATAAAGCAGTAGTGTGGCTCCTGCCTTTTATATACTGCTTTCATAGTGGAATATCCTGCTTGGTGTAGATGAGCCCATAGTTGATACCTCCCATATACCCAGGGAAGGGCGTTGCATAAAGTAGAAGTCACCACCAAGAAAGCCAACTTTTGAGTTGCCACCAGATTTCAATCTGAAGGTTTCAGTACCACCAGCAAGGCCTCCTCCAATGAGCTGACTGATTGAACCAGTCTATAACTGTGCTGGCTGTGAATGATGGGAGTTGTAGTCCAACACATCTGAGGTTGGGGAGGCTATCTTACAGTATCCTCTTAAAGCTTCAAGACTGTAGTATCTTTTGAGGAATGAATTCAAATCTAATTAAGTATTCCCAGCCATAGCTCAGTGATAGAACACCTGCATTGCACGCAGAAGGTCCCAGGTTCAACCCTCAGCGTCTCCAGATAGGGATATCAAAGAAATTCACAATGGAATCAAATGAGTTCAGATATCTGACTCATGGATTCTGTAGCAGACCAGCTTTTTCCATCTTGAGCAGATTACACAGACTTGCGGACCATTTTTTTAAAGCATAATTTTACGCAAATTTGGAAAAAAATACATTAAAAAAAAGAACACTGGTCAAACATGGCCATTTCCCCCATAGGTTAAAGCATGCAAATGTGCATTTTGGGAGGATTTGTGCATTTGGGGTGGATGTGCACATTTTTGCATGTCCAAATTTGCGCCAATGTGAATTTGTGCAAACTTGGGAAATTGGGGGAGGGGAAAAATCTGATTCCACCAACATGCAAACAACATTTCAATCCATGAAATGTAGACAGAATGGATTCTACAAAATTCATACATCGCTATCTCCAGGTAAGGCTCTCTGACACCCTGGACAGTCTACACACAACAACAACAACAACAACAACAACAGTAATTAATTAATTAATTTAAAATAAGAGTCATAGCTTTGTGTTATGCATTAAGTGTAAAGTGTAATTTAGTTCGTACTTACTTAACAGTTCAGCTTAAGTAAACACGCACGGCTTTGGGCAGGTCAGCGTATTTATTACACACCAAATCCCATATCTGTGCCTTCTGAATGTGCTGAATTCACATCACTTATTTATTTATTTATTTATTTATTTATTTATTTATTTATTACATTTTTATACCGCCCAATAGCTAAAGCTCTCTGGGCGGTTCACAAAAATTAAAACCACAATAAAAAAACCAACAGGTTAAAAGCACAATTCATTTATTTATTAAGAGAAAGAAAATTGGCATGAGGACACTGATCATTCCCAACTTGCTTTCAGGTGTGTGTGTTTTTTCCTAACGGTAAGCCTGACCTAACTTTTTAACATTCCCTTTCACAGCTTTCAGCAGAAGCGCTCCAGCCGAACATCATCACCTAGATCTTTGATGTCTATACGCCAACATGACAGCATGGCCTTTTTGACAACAATAATATACTGCTGCTAACATGTACATTGTGTCGTGTTGACAGCAGGACGGTGATGAGCAAGCATTGGTCTAGACAGTGCCAAACACTGGTGTTCTGAACAATGTAACATCCTCTGCAAGTCACAGGTGGAAGGAAGATAAGATTCAGCCAGTGAAGAAACTTCACTTCAAGGTACATCTTACACCAGCTCATGCTGCAAATGGTGGCATTCAGCCACAATATACAGATAATACACACAGAGAGAGAAAGGGGCGCTCATCTACATCAAGCAGGATATTCCACTATGAAAGCGGTATATAAAAGGCAGGAGCCCACACTACTGCTTTAAAGTGATATCGAAGTGCACTGCAGGATCTACACGACTGCTTTATAGCAGTATTGAATTGCACTGACAACTGTTGGGGCCCATGACACATCACTGGAAACAAAGCCAAATGAAGAGAGACTGAAAGAACTGGGCATGTTTAGCCTGGAGAAGAGAAGATTGAGGGGAGACATGATAGCACTCTTCAAATACTTAAAAGGTTGTCACACAGAGGAGGGCCAGGATCTCTTCTCGATCCTCCCAGAGTGCAGGACACAGAATAATGGGCTCAAGTTAAAGGAAGCCAGATTCCGGCTGGACATCAGGAAAAACTTCCTGACTGTTAGAGCAGTATGACAATGGAACCAGTTACCTACGGAGGTTGTGGGCTCTCCCACACTAGAGGCCTTCAAGAGGCAGCTGGACTACCATCTGTCAGGGATGCTTTAGGGTGGATTCCTGCATTGAGCAGGGGGTTGGACTCGATGGCCTTGTAGGCCCCTTCCAACTCTGCTATTCTATGATTCTATGATCTACACCAAGCAGGATCTAGCACTATGAAAGTGGTATGAAAGCATTATATGGTATGTGTCAACGGGCCCCAAGAGTTGTCAGTGCACTTCAATAGCGTGCTAAAGCAGTAGTGTGGCTCCAGCCTTTTATATACCACTTTCATAGTGGAATATCCTTCTTGGTGTAGATGAGCCCATAGTCTCATCCAGTGTGGCTCTTCTTATGTTCTTAATATTTCAAAATGTTGGTATGATACCCAGTGGCAGCTCCAGGTATTTGCAGGCCCTCAGTGGGACTCTTTGATAAGGTAACCTCCCTTGTGGACTGTGGGAATGCTGTGGACGTCATATATCTTGACTTCAGCAAAGCTTTTGACAAAGTACCACATGACAATCTGATTAACAAACTAGCTAAAAGTGGGCTAGATGGAACAACTATTAGGTGGATTCACAGTTGGCTACAGAATCGGACTCAAAGAGTACTTATCAATGGAACCTTCTCAAACTGGGGAGAGGCAATGAGTGGGGTACTGCAGGGCTCAGTCCTGGGCCCAGTGCTCTTCAACATTTTTATTAATGATTTGGATGAGGAGGTGCAGGGAACACTTATCAAATTTGCAGATGACACAAAATTGGGTGGGATAGCTAATACCCTGGAAGACAGAAACAAACTTCAAAGTAATCTTGATAGGCTAGAGTGCTGGGCTGAAAACAACAGGATGAAATTTAATAGAGATAAATGCCAAGTTCTACATTTAGGAAATAGAAACCAAAGGCACAGTTACAAGATGGGGGATACTTGGCTCAGCAATACTACAAACGAGAAGGATCTTGGAATTGTTGTAGATTGCAAGCTGAATATGAGCCAACAGTGTGATATGGCTTCAAGAAAGGCAAATGCTATTTTGGGCTGCATTAATAGAAGTATAGCTTCCAAATCACGTGAGGTACTGGTTCCTCTCTATTCGGCCCTGGTTAGGCCTCATCTAGACTTTGCATCCAGTTCTGGGCTCCACTATTCAAGAAGGACGCAGACAAGCTGGAGCATGTTCAGAGGGCAACCAGGATGATCAGGGGTCTGGAAACAAAGCCCTATGAAGAGAGACTGAAAGAACTGGGCATGTTTAGCCTGGAGAAGAGAAGATTGAGGGGAGACATGATAGCACTCTTCAAATACTTCAAAGGTTGTCACACAGAGGAGGGCCAGGATCTCCTCTCGATCCTCCCAGAGTGCAGAACACGGAATAACGGGCTCAAGTTAAAGGAAGCCAGATTCCAGCTGGACATCAGGAAAAACTTCGTGACTGTTAGAGCAGTATGACAATGGAATCAGTTACCTAGGTAGGTTGTGGGCTCTCCCACACTAGAGGCATTCAAGAGGCAGCTGGACTACCATCTGTCAGGGATGCTTTAGGGTGGATTCCTGCATTGAGCAGGGGGTTGGACTCGATGGCCTTGTAGGTCCCTTCCAACTCTGCGATTCTACGATTCTATGATTCTTCCCTCATTTTGTCTACAGCTGCTATGTTTCTCATCCTCCTCATCCTCTTTCTCATAATTACTCCCATTTGCTTGCTTTCTCAAGTCCACTATTGGCTGATCCAAAGTGAGAGGCAGGTGAAAGGGCAGCTTAAATGATAAAAGAAAGTCCAGGGAGTTCTTATCAGTTATTTGAAGGAACACCTCCTCCCACATGTGCCTGCCCGGACCTTAAGATCATCCACAGGGGTCCTTCTCCGTGAGCTCCTGTCAAAGGAAGTGAGGCAGGTGCCTACTAGGAGGGCTTTCTCTGCTGTGGCACCCCGGCTGTGGAACGAGCTCCCCAAAGAGGTTTGCTTGGAGCCTACACTGTACTCCTTTCGTCGCCAGCTGAAGACCTTTTTACTTTCTCAGTATTTTAACACCTAATTTAACTTAAATTTAAACTCTGCTGTTTTAATGTCATATTTTAACATATCAGTTTTTGCTGTGTGGTTTTTATCCTGGTCATGCTTTTTATATTGTATTTTGTATTTGTCGTTTTAAATTGTTGGTTGTTTTATTATGCTCTTCATGGTTTTAATTTTTGTGAACCGCCCAGAGAGCTTCGCCTATTGGGCGGTATAGAAATGAAATGAAATAAATAAATAAATAAATAAATAAATTATCAGTGGGCCCCCTGTTGGAGAGTGGCCCATCGGCCGATGCCTAATGCTGCCAACCCTTGACACTCTCTTCATCCAGTTTTGATGCACTGAAAGATTATTTGGAGGATATTCACCATCAAAATGACTAGAGGATCATTTTGTAAGACAAAGAACTTCCAGCTTTGAAATAATATCAAAATAATACTTACCACCATGAAAAAAAGAAAGCATTGATTTGTATCTATTTATTTTAATATATATAAAAAAATCTGTATCGGTTCTGATCCTTCCATAGCCCTAAACTGTGCATCTAAAAGAGAAATATTAGTAGCTGTTCTGGTTCAGTATTCCAAATTATGATGAGTGGTTTCCGAGCTGTCATAGTGCCAAATATGAAAACAAAGGGCACAATCTTAAACTAATTAAAGCCCAGGCACCAAAGAAAATTAAGCAGAATTTCTTTGCATAGAGAATCATTAGCAGATTTTTAAAAAAATTATCAATATGCAATTAACATAGAAATTGCCACAGAAGAAACCCATGAATGATTCATGCTGAACAGTGTCTTGTTTGTGATGCTAGCCAATGCGAGATGCTTCAGCGAAAAGGATGGCACCTCCCTCCCCCCACAAAAAAACCCCATAATGTACCTAATTGCGCAATACAATGCCAGGGTGGGGTTGGGTTGGGGGGGAGTGCATTCTCGCACCCCAGCTGGGAAACGGTTTACAATGCTCAGCCTGGAAAAGTAATGATAGCACTTAGCATTTCTGCGAGGGCAAATGGTGCCTTTGGATGTTAGCACGCTCACACTGAAGCTGTGATCTTCCCCCAGCAGTGCAGACCCACACCCTGATCCACAATTTCTGGTTAAACCAAAAGCAGCTGTGTGTCAAATGTTGACAAGGTGTGAAGGATTTGGAGGTGAAAGAACTGGGCATGTTTAGCCTGGAGAAGAGAAGATGGAGGGGAGACATGATAGCACTCTTCAAATACTTAAAAGGTTGTCACACAGAGGAGGGCCAGGATCTCTTCTCGATCCTCCCAGAGTTCAGGACACGGAATAATGGGCTCAAGTTAAAGGAAGCCAGATTCCGGCTGGACATCAGGAAAAACTTCTTAACTGTTAGAGCAGTGCGACGGTGGAATCAGTTACCTAGGGAAGTTGTGGGCTCTCCCACACTAGAGGCATTCAAGAGGCAGCTGGACAAGCATCTGTCGGGGATGCTTTAGGGTGGATTCCTGCATTGAGCAGGGGGTTGGTCTCAATGGCCTTGTAGGCCCCTTCCAACTCTGCTATTCTATGATTCTATGATTCTATGATCTATGATGAAAGGTAATATAATGACCAACTGGGAACCCCGGAAGTATTATTGATTTGTTTCGCTTCTTGATTCAAAGCATTTTCGCTCCACTCTTCAACCAAAAAGGCACTCGAAGCAGCTGACATAAGATCAATAACAAGGCAAGGCCTGCTCTTGGGCTTGCAATCCAAAAGACATGGCCAAAAAGGAGAGATGGATGAGGAGGGAAAAGGAAAACAAATGAACTCAAGCACTAGTTCTTAAAATTCCAATGTTATAATGATCCCCTTGAATGGAAATGGTTCACAGATGGGAGTGGCCTCATAGCAAGGCTATTGGAATTGGGCCCTGCTGACCAATGTCTTCCATCTGTTGCTAGGTGACAGCTGTGGAAGAGGAGGAGACAAAAAGAACTCAGCACAGCTGATGGAGAGGGCCCTGCTTCCTGTCTCCTTCTACTACTCCCAGCCGCTGAATGGCAATCAAAGGCCTAGACCAGCCCTCCTCAACCTGGTGCCCTCCAGATGTGTTGAACTTCGACTGTCATGAGCCCCAACGAGTGTGGCCAATGGTCAGGAATGTGGGAGGTACGGTTCAAAACATCTGGAGGGGAAGGTTATCCAACACTAAAAGAGATCAAGAAAAGTGATGCTGACAATGTAGGGATGGAAGAAGCAGGGGTGATCCAACTTGCCGAAATTCTCTGAACTTCACTTTTTGACATCCTCTAAACTTCACAATTCACTAATTCTCCAGACTTCCCTTTGGCTCAGTTTGACTTGCTCACATTTTCATTTGCAGCCTGATTTTAGTTGGTTCAAATGAGAAAAGTGCACATTTTGAATGGGGAAACTGCATTTCTGACTGCTTCCCCTCCCCCCAAGGGTGGACTTTCCCCCCATTGACAAAAGAGTGAAAATGCATATTTTCTTTAAAAAGCACTTTTCAAAGGCGATGTTCGGGAATGTGCGAACATCCCCCGCCCCTAAAAATGCTCCTTTTCACATTTGCATAGGGGGCAAGTCTGGTGATTTGCAAACTGAAATGAAGTCCTTGTCCATCGCTAGTTTTCAGCAATGAAAAAACCTTTTAGAATGGAAAAAAGGAGATAAATTGTTTCACTATGGCCGTAGCTAGACCTAAGGTTTGTCCCAGGATCATCCCGGGTTCGTCCCTGCCTGAGCGCTGAATGCCCTGTGTGGCACTTAGATGAACAGGTTTGACCCCAGGACAATCCTGGGATAAACCTTAGGTCTAGCTACGGCCCATGACTAACAACAGGGTAAACTAGATCTTAAGTTAACAGGGCAGTTTTCCAAGGCAATTTATTGACTCTAGAACTGAGCTGTAACTCAGTTCTAGATGATTTTTCAATGATTTTTCTCCATCTCTTGTGAAGAAGAAGAAGAAGAAGAGGAGGAGGAGGAAGAGGAGGAGGAGGAGGAGGAGGAGCTGAAACTGAAATCCAGAATGTATTCAGCACCCTGGATAACTCTTTTAGAGTTTTGACTGCAGTATCTGTTCTTCCCAGCATGACCAGCTGAAGGGGAGAGGAGAGACCTTCTTAGAAGCCTGCCAGGGAGAAATTTGTTTGGTTTGCATTTTACCTCTTGAGACTACTGCATAAACAAACTGTCCCTTCCTGTTCTGTTTTCATCTCAATAACAGACTGACCATATTTAATGTCTCCTTGAATGAAAGACCTGCTCATGCCTGTAATAATTTTCTTTGCCCTTCTCTGGACTATTTCTATTTCTGCTTGTGTCTTTGACATAATGTGACTAAAAGTGAACACACACAACTTTCAAGGTGAGGGTGTACCATTGATTTTGATTTGTATAATGCCATGACAATATATTTCCACTTATCTATGAAAATCCCCTTTACTTTGCCTGTCCACTACTGCACATCTAGCAGGTATTTTAATTGAGTGGACCGTATCACTTCCTAGACCTCCTTCATCAGAGGTTGTAATTAATTTACATTGAAAGACTTTGAATGTTAACATTGAATTCCATTTTCTCCATACAGTCGCCAGTAAGCCTGAGTCCCTCCGGCCTTTGTCACAATACGTTGTCTTCTTTATTGCAGATGGCATAATCTCCTTTGGTGATTTCTTTAGTTCCACTTGCGAAGTATAAAGTGTTGGTTATCACCTTTAAAGCCCTACATGGTGTGGGTCCAGGCTACCTTATGCTGTTGTTGTTCCCCGTCTCCATCAGGATGGAGAGGTGGGTTAGAATTTTTTTAAAATAAAAATAAAAATAAATGCAATCCTATGGATCTTGAAGCACCTTTTCTTTCTTTGTTAGGAAGGACCCTTTGTGGCTTTGCATAGGGCAGCTGAGAAGGTCAAGAGGCAGCAAAAGAAGAACCTCCTCTGACTTTCCTGGCTGTCCAACAGGAAGTAAGAAGCGCTGTCCCTCTCTAGAGTGCTTGATGTGATACAGCCAGGCCTCACAGGGGTGCCGCATCAACACATTTTTATTGCAACTTGGGCCGTAGCTAGACCTAAGGTTTATCCCAGGATTGTCCTGGGGTCAAACCTGTTCATCTAAGTGCCACACAGGGCATCCAGCACTCAGGCAGGGACGAACCCAGGATGATCCTGGGATAAACCTTAGGTCTAGCTACGGCCTTGCTTGTTCACCTGCTGCTCCGTCAGGTCCAGGTAATTGTAGTGGTGAGAGGGAGTAGTACCTGCCACTGACTGCTTGTTTACTGGCTCTCTGCTGTCAAGCAAGCAAGTGGTGGCAATGATGAGGAAGCGGTTGAGGAGCAATGGAAGCTGCTGGCAATGGTGCTGAGAAAGTAGACTCATTGACAGAAGGGGACCATTGAGGGTGTTTTGCCCAAGGGCCATCCAAAACCTGAAGCCATCACTGGAGTTAGGCATCACAGTAGGGACATGACAGTGTTAGGAAGGACCCTAAGGAATGGGTTGTAAGCCAAGCAAACTCCAGGCAGATCTTGGAGTTGTCTGGCAGAGAGTCCATCCAGATATGCACAAACAAGCACACTTTGTCTCAATAGACAAATAGATAATTATTTAAATAATGGGAATGCACTTGTTTTCATTGATAGATCACCGCAAAAAAAGAATAAACGGGAGCTGCGATCTTGATGCGATCACAGGTACGATTGCGTCAAGAATGCTTTTTTTGTGGGGGAAAGGGTTTTCTTATGTGGATGAGCTACATGGAGACACAAATTAAAGCTCCAACGAACAAGAGCATGCTCACCTTCTGAAATTAATTTTGGAAATTCTCCTTGAATGGGGCATTAAATAAATAGAAAGGGAGAAATCCACTCATTTTGAGTTTTTCCTCCTTCCCTCCCCGCCCCACATTTTATATTTTTAAGAACGCTTTAATTAGATATATCAATTGATTCATCATCTGAAGTTGATCCAATTTGAATCGCTTATCAACTTGCATATTATTAAAAGCTAACTATACAGGAAGGGATTTTTTTTTCTTGCACATCAAAGGATGTACAAGATACCTTAGAATTTAGTGAACAATTAACAAATGTGCTCTTCAGTCCTGCCAGTTTAATCAGCTAAAGTTTTGAGTTCTAGTTGAATGCATCTTGCCAGTTTTAACTAGAGCCGTGTGCAAGTGTCCACTCAAAATTATCCACCCTATGTGTGGATAGAGAAATTGGAGGGACAATTTCACCAAATTTCTCCAGGCTGAGGAGAAATTCTCCAACCATTTCTCATAGGTAGGCATCACCATTGGGCAAGGGCTGCAGAACAGTTTCTTTCTTTCTTTCTTTCTTTCTTTCTTCCTAAGGGTTGCTGTGGGGTGTTTGTTGGTTTTTTGCACTGCATCTGCAAGTGCAAAAATAAACAAACAAACTGTGTTTGTTTATTTGTTTATTTATTTGTTACATTTATATACTGCCCCATAGCCGAAGCTCTCTGGGCGGTTTACAAAAGTTAAAAACAGTAAACATTAAAAACAAATATTCAAAGTTTAAAAACACAAAAAGAACAGCACATGCTGTTAATATTGTTGGCAGCCTGGTCCACATTTTGCGTCCTCCATAATGCCCCTTCTACCTAACATCACCCCAGGGCACTGAGATAAGGAAATGCATCCATCACACACACACACACAAAATAATGGTGAAGAAAATAAGGAGAAAATTCTGAACAGTGCCCTTTTATTTATAGGGGTTAAAAAAGAAGAAGAAGAAGAATCTCAGGATTTTCCTGAAAGTTTACTTTCCCCATGAAAGGGGCGTTCATTTCTCTGCCTCATTCTAAGGGTATTTTATATTTTATTTTGAATGTGTGTCCATTGTGTTTTTGACCTTAACTGTGAAATGGCTGAGGGGGCTGTCTACATTTTTCTTTCTGTTACACATCTCACGATTGCTCTACAGTCTCCCAGGCTGCCTGCACTTCCTGATCTGAAAAGGCCCAATGGGACAAATAAATTCATGATGTCTACCCTTGGGTGGGAAGGGCAGGAAGCCAAGGAGGCTACAGGCTGTCAGAGAGATGACTGTGTAATGAAAGACAGGACACCCCCCCCCACACACACACATACTCCTCAGCCATCTCATAAGCAAAGTAAACACAAGAACCCTGAACCAAACCCATGGGAATTTCTCTGAAATTTCTTCTCCTCTGAACTTCTTTTCGAAAGCAACTCCTTTTCTATCGAATTGAATGAGAAGGGTTGAAATTTTCATGGGAGACATTTTAGGCACAGCACTAGTTCTGACACAACTTCACTGGCTTCCAGTCCATTCCCAAGCACGATGTGAAGGACTGGTCTTCACTGCTGCGCTTGAAAGCAATGCTGTTGAAACCCGAGAGCAAAATTCTGTTTCGGAGAAGTTCTCTGCATTCCAATGATGTGCAGCGCTGAAGGCAAAAGGGGTGGGGTGAAAATGCTACCCTTAAAACTCTGATCGCCAGGAACTAAGCATTAAGAGCAGAATTTCAACCTTTTTGAGTGATGAAAAAACTGGCCAGAAACCATGAAATGATTGGCGAAAGGAAGGGGTGGAGTTAGGGAAGGGGGCGTGGCCTTCTGGGAACTTTTAAGGGCTGGGTTAGGTTCACAGACCTAAGATCCTACATTCCTACTTTAAAGCTCTATATATCTAAATGACCACCTGCTCCTGGGTTAACCTGCACTATTGTCAGAGGGTTTTCTCTGAGACCTTAGGGGAATAATCTTTTGCTGTGATACCCTTTCTTTAGAATGTTCTCTTAATGCCTTTCCTGACCCGAACATACCTGAACACTACAAACAGCATCCAAGGGAGGCTCAGAAGGTAGCAACAAGGGAGATGGGAGATGGCCTTTTTAGTAATGGCCCGCGACTATGGAACGAGCTCCCCACTGTGGCATATCTGGCGCTCACAATGTCATCTTTTTGGTGCCAGGTAACGACCACCTCTACTCCCAGGCATTTAATGGTATCAGATGAGGCATCTCCGTCTGCTGTTTTAGAACAGTTCTAGTAGGAAAAACATTGTTTATTTAAATTGATTTGGGGTGTTTATATTGTTTTAATTTGTCTATGTTGAATTTTTAAAATTATTTATATCACGTTGCATTTTGTATTTTTATGAATTGTTGTAAACCACCCAGAGAGCTTCAGCTCCATGGTGGTATAGAAATGAAATAAAATGAAATATGATGATGATGATGATGATGATGATGATAATGGGATACCTGTTTAGCACCTGATCTCCAGACCTTTGGGTGCAGGGCTAAGTTCTTTATATTGGCCCAAACATTTTAGTGCTTAACCTGACGCCGATGCCTGAGATCTTTTAAAAGTTTTATGTTCAATTTTATCTGCTGTTTTACTGCCTGACTGTTGCATTTACTATCTTGCTGCAATCTGAGAATTTCTAAGATCATTTTATGTTTTATTGCTACTTTGTGGGCTGAAAATTCATAGAATTGTAAGGTGGGAAATGACGATGATGATGATTTTTAATTATGATTTTCATTGAATTAATTAAAGATTTGAGCCCTAGCTTTTATATTTGCTCATGATTTTTTTTTAAAAAATGTAAATAGTCAGAGCACAGATTTTCAACTTTATTGTGTTCTGCAAAGGACCCCAAATGCAAACTGGTCCAGGGGTGTGATGCAAGTAACGTCACTGGTATTGTTGCTGAAAATTAAATATTAAGTGGAACACTTTCATTTAAAGATGGCACTACTCTGCTGATGTTCAGCCTCATACATGACCCTCAAAGAGAGCTTCGGCTATTGGGCGGTATAGAAATGCAATAAATAAATAAAATAAATAAATAATAATAAAGTGGCATAGGAACCGTAAAATTAACATAATAAAGACAATATCATCAAACAGATGAATGAAAATCATCCTCAAACCCATTAATAGATCAGCAATTCATAAAACCATCAGAAACAATCAGCACAAGGAATCGTTTAATACCAATTGCTTGCTTGAAATGAGTTGTCTTCTCAACCCTTCAACGTGTTGAGAGAAAGGAGGCAAATTGAGCCTAGTAATCATCCCCCAATGCCATGCCCATCACTGCCCTCACACACATGCTCAGGGCCACGTCTATGAAGGACCACTTGCTCATGTACAGCTGTACATGTAAAAGGGCCTCTTGCAATCTCCCCCTCCAATGGTGCAGGAGTCCTGATTGCATGGCCCATCTACATGCAGACAGCCGGACATGTGGTGGCGCTCCTTGGCATGTTTTATGCTGAATGGATGTGCATTAATATGGTGGGACCATTAGCACACACTACTACACTGGAGAAAAGACTAGGGACCTGGGGCTCCATCACACGTGATTTTTCCCTTACTTTGTCTCCACGTTGTTGTTTTTACCTCCAATGCTCTTCCGCTTGATTGCTCTTCCATTCCGCTCCACTCCTTCTCTTTTTCAACATTATTATTATTATTATTATTATTATTATTATTTATTTATTTATATAGCACCATCAATGTACATGGTGCTGTACAGAGTAAAACAGTAAATAGCAAGACCCTGCCGCATAGGCTTACAATCTAATAAAATCATAGTAAAACAATAAGGAGGGGAAGAGAATGCAAACAGGTACAGGGAAGGGTAAGCAGGCACAGGGTAGGGAAAAACTAACAGTAGAAAGTAACAGTAGAAGTCTGCACAACATCAAGTTTTAAAAGCTTTAGGAAAAAGAAAAGTTTTTAGTTGAGCTTTAAAAGCTGCGGTTGAACTTGTAGTTCTCAAATGTTCTGGAAGAGCGTTCCAGGCGTAAGGGGCAGCAGAAGAAAATGGACGAAGCCGAGCAAGGGAAGTAGAGGCCCTTGGGCAGGCGAGAAACATGGCATCAGAGGAGCGAAGAGCACGAGCGGGGCAATAGTGTGAGATGAGAGAGGAGAGATAGGAAGGAGCTAGACCGTGAAAAGCTTTGAAGGTTAACAGGAGAAGTTTATATTGGATTCTGAAGTGAATTGGAAGCCAATGAAGAGATTTCAGAAGCGGAGTAACATGGTCGGAGCGGCGAGCTAAGAAGATGATCTTTGCGGCAGAGTGGTGAACAGAAACCAACGGACTGATGTGAGAAGAAGGAAGGCCAGAGAGAAGAAGGTTGCAGTAGTCCAACCATGAAATAACCAGTGCATGAACAAGCATCTTGGCAGAAGAGACAGACAAAAATGATCGAATCCTGGCAATATTATACAGGAAAAATCGACAAGATTTAGCTACTGCCTCAATATGAGGAATAAAGGAGAGCGAGGAGTCGAAGATAAAGCCAAGGCTACGAGCTTCCTTGACCGGAGTAAGCGTAACATCATTGACAGTAAGAGAGAATGAGAGATGAGGAGAAGGTTTAGGAGGAAAAACAAGCAATTCAGTCTTTGCCATGTTAAGCTTCAAGCAACGATGAAGCAGCCAAGCTGAGATATCTGAAAGACATGCCGAGATACGATCGTGAACATCAGGAGAAAGTTCTGGAGATTACAGATATAGTTGTGTATCATCGGCGTACAGATGATATTGGAGACCATGAGATTGAATAAGCTTGCCCAAGGGCAACATGTATAAGGAAAACAACAACGGGCCAAGCACCGAGCCTTACGGAACCCCTACTGAAAGGGGAAAGGAGGAAGACGAGCTGCCATTAGTCAACACGCTGAAAGAGCGACCCGCTAGATAGGAGGCAAACCAGTTATAGACAGAGCCACAAAATCCAAGGTCATGAAGGGAATCTAAGAGAAGATCATGATCAACCGTGTCAAAGGCTGCAGTTAGATCAAGGAGAATAAGAACGGAATAATGACCTTTAGACTTGGCAGTAAGGAGATCATTGGTGATCTTAGTAAGGGCTGTTTCGGTGGAATGCAGAGGACGGAATCCAGATTGAAATGGATCCAACGCAGAGTTACTAGAAAGAAAGTCAAGACAGCGAGAGTAGACCGCACGCTCCAGGATCTTTGAAACAAACGGCAACAAAGAGACAGGTCGGTAGTTAGACAGAGATAGCCTATCAAGAGTAGGTTTCTTGAGAATGGGAGAGACTGTAGCATGTTTAAAAGCAGAAGGAAATGAACCAGAGGACAGAGAAAGATTAATAATATGTAGCAAGGAAGGGAGGATAGCAGGAATAAGATTAATAAAGACGCGAGAAGGAATCGGATCACGAGAACAAGTGGAAGGCTTCGAAGAGTGCAGTATTGTAGACAGTTCATCCGCAGAGACCGAAGGAAACACAGAGAAATTTGCAGGAGGAGCTGACAGATGAGGAACAGGAACTGGAAGAGGAGCAGAGCTGGCCAGATCAGAGCGGATAGTTTGGATTTTAGCATTGAAAAAAGAGGCAAAGTTATTAGCAGACAGAGAGGCGGGGAGAGATGGTGGATTAGGCTTCAGAAGAGAATTGAAGGACGCAAAGAGCCGCTGAGGATGCCTAGCATTTGACTGGATCAGCGTTGAGTAGTACTGCTGTTTGGCCAGGGAGATGGCAGAAGAGAAAGAGGAGAGTACAAATTTGTAATGGACAAAGTCCGCCCGGTCCCTGGTCTTACGCCAAAGGCGTTCAGCTGCCCGGGAACAAGAGCGAAGGTAGCGGAGGGAAGAGGTGAGCCACAGTTGGGGTTGAGAAGGGCGAACTATCCGAGTTGTAGATGGAGCAAGATTATCAAGAGTTGAAGATAAGGAGGAATTAAAGGAGACAGCTGAGTCCAAGGAGACAGCCGAACAGACAGAAGGAAGGGAGGAGGCTAGAGACTGGGAAAAAGCCTCGTAATTGATAGATTGCAAGTCACGACAAGAGCGAGAAGCGGGACGTGAAGGAGGAGGATTATGAGTAATATTGAAAGAAACTAGGTGATGATCTGACAGCGGAAAGTGAGCAGTAGAAAAGTCCAACACAGAGCAATTCCGAGTGAGAACAAGATCCAGACAGTGTCCAAGGGAATGTGTGGGTGCATCAGACCAAAGCTTAAGATCATAAGAGGAAGATAATGAGCGAAACCTCTGGTTCATTGGTTGCTCCTCCATCCCACTTAACAAAGCAGGTCCTGTCAGATGAGTCCTTCAACCACACCGCCTTTCTGCCCAGCAAAAATGGAACAACCCTTTAGTCTGGCTCTTTGGGGACATCGAAGGAGTACAATCCCATCTCTGCAGAGATTCGGGCATTGTACGATTTTTTAAAAAATGCTTTCGAACTTGGGATGCAAGGTTTGGGTTTTATATTGAGGCTTGGAGCCTGCTGCTGGGAGAGATCACTTTCCCCTGCCAGGACCTGATGCAATCCATTCAAGCCAACAGCAAGGCTCCCATCAAAGCACACAGCCCCAACAAAGGAAAATATGCTTAAGGAAATAATCTAGACTTTAGGCGTTCTAGGAAAAGATGGAAAAGGCTGGGGAAGAAGTGGGGTGTCAGCATGACAGGAATGGCCTCAAGTGAGTATTGTGCTGCAAATCCACACACCAGGCATGGCGAGAGTGCATTAAATCGCTGGTGTGTTGGAGCTTCTTGTCCTGTTCGCCCTTCTCCATACATCCTCTGTAACTGTGGCGAACGAGTGAAAGGCCAGTCCACCTTGCTTCTGGGAAATGTGGAAGCTTTAGAGAATCCCTACAGGAAGAAAATATCATACCTGTAGAGTGGCTGCTTAGAACGACTCCCTTCATGTCCTTCATGCAGAGATGGTCTAGTTAGAAAAGTACTCTTGGTCTCTCTCTGCCACCAACACTGGCTGTTGAAATGGATGCATTCATACATATAAGAATGTTGGCTTTGCCACCACATCCCATCCTGTGTTCCCAACAAAACAATTTAAAAATTCCTTTTGCTCGTCTGCAGCATCTGGGAGCCTGTTTTTGAAAAGGCAAGCTCCGCTGCTACATATTATGGGCAATAAACCAAGGAGAAATGTGTCCTCTGTGACTTTGCCTACTTCCTTTTTTCTTGGGGGGGGGGAAGCTATCTGTACGAGTGTCCATCACTCTTGTCATCCTAGAAAGATGCCTCTGAATATGTTTGATAATAAAAAAAAATGTGTCCAGCTTTGCAGGCTTGGAGATAAAGGTGGGTCAGGACCTGAGAAGCCTACAACTTTCATAGATGGAATCCTGATCTACCTATTGTATTAAGCAGTGACGGTGTTCATGGAAGGAGACTGGGAACATAAGAATGTAAGAAGAGCCCTGCTGGATCAGACCAAGGGTCCATCTAGTCCAGCACTCTGTTCACACAGTGGCCAACCAGCCATCGGCCAGGGATGAACAAGCAGGACATGGTGCAACAGCACCCTCCTGTTAGATCAATGTTCTTTTCACCCAAGGACGAGATCCAAACAGCCCTTAAGCATGACTCCACCATTCCAACGACAGAGGGTTCAAAAGCGCTTTATTGATTAGTAATCAAGGCCTGGTCTCTTCAAAGGGAGCAATCAGACAAAAGACATAGGGAATATGGTACAATATTAAAGCTTTCAAGGGACAGGGCCCAGTAGCAGCATTAACCAATCAGAACATAACACTGAGGCATAGCTAATTATGCTAAACAGTCCTGTAAACAATACCTTTGGCCTGACAGTAAGTTACAGAGAGTTAACTTCAACACAGACAGCTGGAGCCAGGACTCTTGTTTATATTAGTAATCAAGGATGCAAGGATGCACACAAGGAGACATTCTCATACAGGGCATTATGACATTTTGCTTGGTGTGCAATGGAGATTTTACAGTTTCCTGTTAAAAATGGAGGTGGTTCTGCTAACACTCCCACCCATGTTCCCCAGCAACTGGTGCACACAGGCTTATTGCCTTGAATACTGGAGATAGCACATAACCATCAAGGTTAGTAGCCATTGATAGCCTTCTCCTCCAGGAATTTATCCAAGCCATCCAAATTGGTGGCCATCACTACATCTTGTGGTAGTGAATTCCATAATTTAACTATCATGGAGATTGGACATGCCAGCACCGGACACCTTAGCTTCTTATTTTTATAACCCTGACCAATGCTACCATTCTTTCTCAACTGATCGGTTAATGCAGCCAGCATGATCAATGGCCAGGAATTCTGGGATTTGTAGTCCAAAACATCTGGGGGGCGCACCCAGTTGTGGAAATCTGGGTTCGACTTAGTTGTGCAAGTAACGGTTCCGCTTACTGCTGTTTTTTTTGTTTTTTGTTTTTTAAGGTGTCTTAAAAACACACACATATTTTACTGCTTCTTCGCATTCTCCGGAGCCTGTTCACGTGACTGGTATAATGACAATCTGTCTCTCCGCTAACATTTCTCTCCTTTGGTTATTTGTTTGATAAAGTGAGGCGCTTTCCCTTTGTTGCCCTTCACCAGAGCTTAATGTCTTTACTTTGGGATCAATATACTTTATGAATAATTTTATTTCCTTCTATTTTTATGGTCTTTTCTCCCTCATTATCATACTGAGTTTATTAGCTAGTGCTGTCAGTATCTTTACCCTGTCATATGTTCCTGAGGTACAGTAAATATCACTTGTGTTGTAATTAATATGCACACCCTCTGCAGTAATTAAAGCACAGACCCCTTCAACCAGCTGAGCTTCCTACACTAATTCCACCTTATCTTCATAATGAACTTATTGCAAGCTGAAACTACCAGTGAATATTGTTCGGTAAGGATAGAAGAACGAAATCTAATGAGACGCAATAATATTTGTGAACATGGTTAATATGAAGGGGGGAAATGGATTTAATTAGCCTTAAATCTAATTAAATTGCCTCAGCAGTCAGAATCTTCCCCTTTTGTTCCTAAAAGAGAGAGAGAGAGAGAGAGAGAGAGAGAGAGAGAGAGAGAGAGAGAGAGAGAGAGAGAGAGAGAGAGAGAGAGAGGAAGATATCCCTGTTGCCCCCCTCAGAGAATATTCCAAAAATAAATGACCAAACACCAAAGAATGGCAGGCCTAGTTCTGTGGTCTCGTGGGTCTTAGAACATTTGTTTCTTCTTCAGCTTTCCTCTTCAAATTTTGGGAACCTTCTCAAGCCATGTTGTCAGGGCTGGGTTGTGGGCAGCAGGCTGAGGTGAGCTAGGAACCAGGGACTATGGGACAAACCAGGAGTGGGGATACCGCGGGGGGGTGGGGGGGGAGGTTGGGACCGTAAACTATGAAATTCACTTCCACAAGATGTAGTGATGGCCACCAGTTTGGATGTCATTAAAAAAGGATTGCACAAATTCCAGGAGGAGAAAGTATCAGTGCCTACTAGTCCTTATGGCTGTATCAGAGCCAGTAGGGCTATATACACCGGTTGCTGGGGAACATGGGCAGGACAGTGCTGTTGCACTCACATCCTGCTTGTGGGTTTTCCCATGGACAGCTGGTTTGCCACTGTGTGAACAGAATGCTGGACTAGATGGAACTTTTGCCTGATCTACCAGGACTTTTATTTTCTTATATTATAAGCAAAGGGAGGAGAAACCAAGTTGAGCAGTAAATCCAAAAGCCAGCACCAAAGAGTAAGTCAGAACCAGAAGACAAATCAGAGATGGCGCCCTGCGCCCGCCCAGTTCAAGCAAAGCCAGGGACGCTGGGGTGGGAGTGGGGCGGCTCCACGTTCGGACTTTAGGAACGTACCTGGAAGAGAGAGAGAGAATGTATGGGTGAATGGGGTGCATGGGGTCTTTGAATGCATGTGTTCATGCGTGCGTTTGTTTGGAGTGAGTGATGCTGAGTGTGTATGCGCGCGCGTCCGCGTGATTTGGGGGGATCATTTGGAGGTGGTATTCCTATTAAACAATGCATTTTAGACCCATAGACATTCCTTTCCAATTTGTTTGCTATAATTGGCATGACGTATTTCTTGCACGTAAAAATAAATTTAGCAGTTTCAAGTTTTGTGCTTCTTATTTTTTCCAGGAAACATTTGTTCTTAAAAATCAAAGTTGGCATTTTGGTGTGGGAGGGTAGGGTGAAAGTATCTCACCTTGCCTAGGGTGCAAAATAGTCTGGCACCAGCCCTGACTCTGGGAGGATCGAGAAGAGATCCTGGCCCTCCTCTGTGTGACAACCTTTGAAGTATTTGAAGAGTGCTATCAAGTCTCCCCTCAATCTTCTCTTCTCCAGGTCCACTGATACCTCCCTCTTGTGCATAGGGGTTGATATTTGGGGTATATAAGGATCCACACTTGAAGAAGGGAGTTTACTCTTGATATGTTGTATGGCCCAGGAATCCCATCCGCCCCTCCCCCCACCCATTCCACCCTTCGTTAACTGAATAGTCTTTCTTAAGAAAGCCATAAAGACTGATCTCTTCTGGCAGGCCTACCCTGATGAATTTTAAGATGTCTGACTGTTATTTTAATATTGAATCAGTTTTATATGTTTTTAATCAGTCTGATGAATTTTATGGTATTTTTGTATTTAACGTTCCCTGTCTCAATCCAGAGGAAGAGGCGGGTTATTATTATTATTATTATTATTATTATTATTATTATTATTATTATTATTATTATTATTATTATTATTATTAGGAATGCCCAAGCTGCAAATGGAAGTTTCTAATCTGCTTCTTCTGCTTCTTTTTTTAACTCAGAAAACCGGATTGGGAGGAATAAGCTTTCTTGACCCTCCTCTGCATGAGATAGTCCTGACCCCCCCAGCAGTCTGGCAGGAGCAGTAGGGAAAGTTAGGCAGTTCAAGTGAAAGCCCAGGGTATAATAATCAAAGTTGTCACAGCAAATTAAATGTAGTTGAGCTGTTTGATGCAAATTAAGTGGCGCTAAAATTGGCGAAGCAAATTAAAAGAAGACCAAAATTTCCAAAGCGTGGTGTTAGAAGTCAAAGTTCTCAAAACTGAGCCAATTAAAATTACTGGAAAACAGCCCTGCAGTTGTGCCCTTTACCTACGCACATGGAGGGCGGAGGAGCTGCCCTGGGCGAGCGTCCAAGTGGTTGGCTTAGCTACACTCTTGTCTCCCTCCTTCCACCCCCACACTAGGCGTCCCTTAATTGCCACCACCACTACCCACGCTATCATGTCCTCGCACAAGTCCCACTCGTTCCAATCCTGGTCAGTCATAACCCAAAACAACACACAATGCGTCTTAAAATTAGCTACAAAGGCAAATCGTGTGAGTCGCGTTTAAACTTAAACTTTTCTGCCTCTTAATTCTCCTCTCACGTGAAGGGACTGTAGCTCTTTTCAGACATTATAGGAATGCACCAGGGACATGGGTTGTCACACAGAGGAGGGATCTCTTCTCGATCATCCCAGAGTGCAGACATGGAATAATGGGCTCAAGTGACAGGAAGTCAGATTCCAGCTGGACATCAGGAAAAACGTCCTGACTGTTAGAGCAGTATGACAATGGAATCAATTGCCTAGGGAGGTTGTAGGCTCTCCCACATTAGAGGCATTCAAGAGGCAGCTGGACAACCATCTGTCAGGAATGCTTTAAGGTGGATTCCTGCATTGAGCAGGGGGTTGGACTTGATGGCCTTGTAGGCCCCTTCCAACTCTACTATTCTATGATTCCATGAAGGGGAAATGGGATTGCATACATCCAACCTCCACACACTCAGAGCCTTTCCACATGAGGCTTTTATTGTATACTCATGCTTTCTCACCTCTGCATCTGGTCCTTTGTATGACGTCATTCTGCTGCAGAACCTCTCCTGTCCTTTACAACCATTATCACAATCTTTTTCCTAATGGGGGAAGTCTAGTATTTTTTCCTCATTGGAGTTATAGAATCCATGTGTAATTGCACAATTACACTATACCACAGCACCACCTAGTGGTTGTGTAATGGAACATATACAAAGGAAGAGAAAGAAGAAGTGGGGGAAACACCTCATGTGGAAATGCACTCAAGATTATATGTGAAAGAAACAGCATGAACAAAACCAGTCAGTGTGTAGGGTCCTATCCACACAATTCTGCAGCGCTCTCCATCCTATATAGCCAGGTGCACGGAGAGAGCTCTACATGCAGGGGCTTTTTACTGCCTAATAATTAACAGGTAGGGCTCAGGCACAGGCTCACAGAATTAGCAACCATGGTGAGGGGGGTGGATTGTTCAGTTCAAATTTTGATAGTGGCTGGCGAATCTGGGAGGCTCAAACTCAGCGAGGTAGTCAAGATTCCACCTCAAAGCTCCTGTTCCCATTCTCAATTTTCCTGTTTGAATGGAGGAAGGACACATTTGAATGTGCAGCGAAATGCACCTAAAAAACCACACCGTTCCGAGAGTGATTAAAACCCATCACATACTGCTAAAAGAGAAAAGTCTTGACCTGGCACCAAAATGATAGCAATGTTGATGCCAGATGGGCTTCATTGGGGAAATAATTCCATAACTGGGGGCCACCACTGAGAAGGCCCTCTTCTTTGTTGCCATCTTCTGAGCCTCCCTCAGAGTAGGCACCCAAAGGAGGACCATAGAGGTTGAGCATAGCGTATGGGTATGCTCAGATTCTGATCCCAATTCGTACATAAACTCAGGAATTGCAAACTTGGAAAGTTTTTATCGATATGTAAGGGTGTACAAGAATTTAGCTTCTGTGGTTTAAGATCAGATCTCGCCCCATTCGAACCACCGCACATGAGCACATTTTGTGGGCAAAGCTTGTATATTTCCGAGCTTCTGATACTCATTTGCAAAATGTGTACTGTAGAAAAATGCACACTTTGGGGGAAAGGTGCATTGTCCTGCATTAGTCGGTGGGGGCTGAAGTGTGCCTTTAGCTGCACAGTCAGATGTGTCCTTTCTCCATTCAAACAGGAAAATTGAAAATGGGAACAAGAGCTTTGAGGTGGAACCCAGGTCATAGCTAGAACTAAGGTTTATCCCTGGATCATCCAGGGGTCAAACCTGTTCTTCTAGGTGACACTCAGGGGATCCAGTGCTCAAGCAGGGGCGAACCCTGGATGATCCCAGGATAAACCTTAGGTCTAGCTGTGGCCCCAGACAACCTTTTTTTGTTTTAGGTTTGTCTGATTGCTGAAAGTTGTTTTTAGGTGTATGTTGTGTTTGTGTACACTGTCTGCTGTACGGTTTTATGGCTTTTAAATTTCATGTATCATTTTAAATGTGTTAATCTTTTGTAAACTGCCCAGAGAGCTTCAGCTATGGGGCAGTATAGAAATGTAAATAATAATGATAATAATAATAATAATAATAATAATAATAATAATAATAATAATTTATTTATTTATTACATTTTTATACCACCCAATAGCCGAAGCTCTCTGGGTGGTTCACAATAATAATAATAATGATAATAATAATAATAAATAATTTATTATTTATTTATTACATTTTATACCGCCCAATAGCCAAAGCTTTCTGGGCGGATCAAAATAATAATAATAATAATAATAATAATAATAATAATAATAATAATATACCACCATGCTTATGGTATATCAGCCAACACGTTGGCTACTTCACTGATGAGGTTTCCATTTTTAGTCAGATAAAAGTGGCTTTTACTTAATTAAAATGCAGGGGCCTCTTAATTTCTCCTTGGTCATAGAATCATAGAATCATAGGATAGCAGAGTTGGAAGGCGCCTACAAGGCCATCGAGTCCAACCCCCTGCTCAATGCAGGAATCCACCCTAAAGCATCCCTGACAGAGTGTTGTCCAGCTGCCTCTTGAAGGCCTCTAGTGTGGGAGAGCCCACAACCTCACCAGGCAACTGATTCCATTGTCGTACTGCTCTAACAGTCAGGAAGTTTTTCCTGATGTTCAGCTGGAATCTGGCTTCCTTTAACTTGAGCCCATTATTCCGTGTCCTGCACTCTGGGAGGATCGAGAAGAGATCCTGGCCCTCCTCTGTGTGACAACCTTTTAAGTATTTGAAGAGTGCTCTCATGTCTCCCCTCAATCTTCTCTTCTCCAGGCTAAACATGCCCAGTTCTTTCAGTCTCTCCTCATAGGGCTTTGTTTCCAGACCCCTGATCATCCTGGTTGCCCTCCTCTGAACACGCTCCAGCTTGGTCAGTGAGGAGACAGGCTCTTCTGCTTCTCTCCCTGTCTATTTTGAGTGAGGTATGGGATATAACAATGCAAATATAGATTGCAATGCTGAAGTCCAGGGGGGGGGTCTTATCAGTGGTCCCCTCGGGGGCATGGGCCCTCAGCAGATGCCCAACCATGCCTGCCCTTGACATTGGTTCCACCAGGGCCCAAGAGAAGATCCCACCCTGGTTGTTAGGCTTATACACCAAGCAGGATATTCCACTATGAAAGCAGTATATAAAAAGCAGGACCCACACTACTGCTTTATAGCGGTATGGAAGTGTACCGATAACTTTGTACATTTTGTTTACTTTTTTAATGTTCATTGTTTTTAACTTTTGTAAACCACTCAGACAGCTTCGGCTATGGGGCGGTATATAAATTTAATAAATAAATAAACTGTTGGGGCCCATAAGACATATAATATATACTGCTTTCATACCACTTTCATAGTGTTATATTCTGCTTGGTGTAGACGTGTCCTGGGCCCCAACAGTTGTCAGTGCACTTCAGTACTGCTATAAAGCAGTAGCGTAGATCCTGCAGTGCACTTCAATACCGCTATCAAGCAGCCGTGTGGCTCCTGCCTTTTATATACCGCTTTCATGCCACTTTCATAGTGGAAGATCCTGCTTGGTGTAGATGAGCCCTTAGGCTCAGAGGGAGGTGCTGCTCCTGGCTCCTATACTGAGTGCCGTTGCTGCCCTGCTATAAAAAATGGAAGTGAACCGCCCAGAGAGCTCCAGCTATTGGGTGGTATAGAAATGTAATAAATAAATAAATAATAGTGGGCCTTTTGAGCAAGAAGATCTCCAGACCAAGTACAGATTATTTGATGAACTGTTATTGTACGATCCCTCAGCACAGGTGACTTTTGAATGCAGGCCAAAAGACAAGGCAGCACAGGTTCAGTCATTCACCAGTATGGATACAGAATATGGAATGTGGCTACAGCCACCGTTCTGAGCATCTGGCTTGCATTATAAAAAGAGGAGTATGGCTTGTTTCTTTTATTAGGTTGTCTTTAGGCACTGTGCCAGAAGTTGCAAAGTGCTTATCAAAAGGCTAGAGAAGGCCAGCAATTAGAGTCTGGCTGTGTATGTATAATAAATAAGGAGAGAGAGATTGGGGGGGGGGAGAGAGAGAGAAAGAGAGAGACAGGAGTGGGATTTTAACTGGAGAAGCCATTTTGTGACCTTTTTCTCATTTTATGCACACAAGAAGCAGATAGTTTTATAGTTAACGGACTGCCAGTCTGTCCCGGCATTATCACAATAGATTTACAGAGCTGACTTAACGTCAACCTCCATGGCAGGATGTCTTCTCCCATGTGGCTGGGTCCCACGTTGGAGCAGTAATGTCTCTAATTCTTGGGGAAGCTCCCATGCCAGGACCATAGACCCAGCTGAAAGTGCAGCTTTGGTTGGGTAACATCCTACGTGATCCAGCGAGCTACATTGCAAAAGTCCTACACCCAGTGGGGGAGTCTGGGACTAGACCTTGGGATCAAAGTCCAGAGCTTTGCAGCTCAGGGGCAGCCCAGATGATCACCCAGAAAGCAGCAGGTGCAGAACCAAACTGCAGTTCATTCCTGTAGTGTAACATGCAGACCTACATATGGTCAGGGTGTTCCCTCTGCCCTCCTCCCTTTGCCGGCTGGTAAACAGTTTTGTTGTTCTCGCTGTTCAAATGTATCAGGAATGCAGACACGGTTTTAAAGCATGAGATGTTAGTTGTGCACTTCACAAGCATGGCCATCTAAAGGGGGGTCCATAAGATCATTTCGCTGCACCGTTGCCGCCTCCTTTGCCATTTATGGCACAGTTCTGTCTCATGTCGCTTCGGCAACATCAACACTTCCCCCAAATCTGTCTGCTGACAGTGGCATGGGGAGGGATTATGTGTTTAGTGTGACAACCCCATATGACTCAAGAATTTCATGGTGGGCTTGCATGGTCACAAGGTGCAAACCAGCCAACACGGCCACCAATTTGGATGACTTCAAAGGGGGGTTAGATAAACTCCTAGAGGAGAAGGCTATCAATGGCTACTAGTCTTGTTGGCTATGTGCTACTTCCAGTATCAGAGGCAGTAAACCTATGTACATCAGTTGCTGGGGAACATGGGAGGGAGGGTGCTGTTGCACCTGTGCCCTGTTTATGGGTCGCTGGTTGCCAGCTGGTTGGCCACTGTGAGGAAGACTGCTGGTTTAGACGGACCCTTGGTCAGATCCAGCATGGTTCTTCTTGTGTTCTTATGTTAATAAGCCACAGTGCTTTGTTAACCACCCTGCATGTGCCAGTCATGTGCCGGCCAGCTTTACATAATTTCATTTGTTGCCACAACTTGTTGTGACATCTGAACCTGATGAGGGTGGGTAGATGGAATGGTTAACAAACCACCCAGAACACAAAGCCTGTCTTAGGGTGGCTGGGCGGTTTGTTAACCACCCCATCTATCCACCCTCACTAGGTTTGGCGTCACAACAAGCTGCAGTGGTGAGGGTAATTATATACATCTGGCCGATACATAACTGACACATACAGGATGGCTAACAAGCCTCCGTAGTCACTGCAATCATGTGAACCAGCTCACTGTGCTATTCTGTGATTAGCCAAGGTTAACAGGGGAAGTCAATGGCATCTCAAGGAGAGCCCCATCTAGGTAGAACAGTCAGGTCTAGCCAGGCGTGGTTGGGTCAGGGAGGTAGGGATGCTGAAGGCATCTGGTTGGGAATTGAGGATTGGCAATTTTGCACCGATTCCCCCCCGCACCCGACACCAATCCATGCTTATCAACACTTCACTGACTTAGGCCACAGCTAGACCTAAGGTTTATCCTGGGATCATCCAGGGTTCGCCCCTGCCTGAGCACTGGATCCCCTGTGTGGTAACTAGATGAACAGGTTTGACCCCTGGACGATCCAGGGATAAACCTTAGGTCTAGCTATGGCCTTACTTGGCATGCCCTGAGTGGGGCAAGTGGAGCGAGCCCTGTTGCCTCACCGAGCCGCCATTTGCACAAAATGGCAGCTCAGCCTTTTCCGGAAATGCCAATTTTGAGTGAATGGCATCCATAAAATTGGCCCATTTATGCACATTTACAGGTCTAAATATCAACTTCAAAATACATTTGTTAAATATCTTCTTCAAAATATACACCTCTTACAACTTAGAAAAGCACATTTGTATGTTCATTTTTATTATTTATTTATTTATTTATTTATTTCAGTTATATACCGCCCCCATAGCCAGAGCTGTCTGGGCGGTTTACAGAAATTCTAAAATTGAGATAAAAACAAGTATACAAAATTTTGTGTATTTATTAGAAACGCTGTCTGACTTGTATGTTTTTATATATTTTTTAACTTTTTTAATATATTTTTTTAACTTTTTTAAAACTGCTTTGTTAAATAGAGTTTAATAAATAAATAAATAAATAAATAAATAAATAAATAAATAAATAAAAATATAATTGCTTCACAAGCATTTCATGCTTAAAATACTTTTTTTTTAAAAAAAAAATACTCATTAGTACAGTTGGGAGAGGAAGAGGAAAAGAGTGGGAAATATACACCGCTGGCCATGGAAGTTAAAGAACTATGGCAACAGGAAAAGGTGACCATTATTCTGTTAGTCATATCAATCACCGGCATCACATCCAATTTATTGACAGTAAACCTTCAGAAACGGGGCTGTGGCATTACATCCCACAAGTCAGTTCCCAAATGTATGTCTGCAGTTTGTAAGTCTGTGGTGAGTTTAGAATGTTGGCCTGAGTGGGCGGAGTTAGAATGTCTTGGGAGGGGGAGGAGTGATATATAAGGGAAGGACTGAGGGGATTGAGGGAGACTTTTCGGGGGGACTTGTTAGGTCCTCTTAGAGTCTTTAGTGCTCTCTGTGTTTAGAGTACTTAAGTTCTGGAGAATTTGAGGTTCAGTGTAGAGAGTGGTGTCTTTGGAGTGTGGTGTGCACAGAGTTGATGTATATTAATCAATACAGATAATAAAGAAAGCTCAAGAGTGATTGTGTGAGAGAAAGGAAAGCGTGTATGAGAATGAGTGAAAGGATTGGATGAAAGGTTTCCAAAAGGTTTTTAAATGTTTTATTTGAAACAAAGCTTGTGAACTTTCAAAAATAAATTTTAATTATTTTGTTTTTAACTACCACAAAAATCCCACGTGTCTGTTTGGCATTTATCATCTGAAGTTTACACATCTAGCACCCACTCCGACAATAACTCACCTCAGCACATATAACTCACAGTGTTTTGTTTTATATATTGAAATCCTTCTCCATTTAACCCCTTTCTCCACATAGTTTGGAGGAAGGTGGTTTTTATCCCTTGCCTCAGGCGTATCAAGTGGTGGTGCTTGGCTTGAGCAGGGAGTAGCCACAGCCAGGCTTGGTGTTCAGAGCCTGTGTCATGGCAGGGTCTTGCCAAAATACATTCAAAACCAACATCCAGAAAGTAATCATACATAAAACATGCTCAATCGTCAGGAAATTCCTGAACCAGTAAAAGATAGCATGACTTGGCAAAGCCCACCATGTCCATCTAGAAAAACCACCACGGGCGAGAAAAGAAATAAAAATAATAATGATGATGATGATGATGCTCCTCCTCTCAGGAAAGCTTTTTGTTTTGTTTTTAGAATTATGTCCTGGCTTGCAATGTCAGCATATGTATGCTGATGGTGCCATATGCATAAGCATATTTTTCCACCTAGAAACTGTAGCTTAAGTTTGCCTGCCTCACAGTCACCTCATCATGCCAGCCATGGGGGAGAACTGCCTGGAAATTCAACTGCCCCTTCCATGGCAAACACATCAAGGAACAAGATGATTTTAGATTTGGATAGGTCAGAATGACCACATTGAACTACATAAGGTATTTGAAAGAAACAATCAAGAGCTGATCGACTTAAATGAAGAGAAGATCTCTATTAAACAATGCTGCATGGCCATGTCATTCACAACAACCAATGAGAATTTCATTGAGAGCAGCGAACTAATATTCAAGAACAAAGCAGTCAGGCCAATCTGAGGCCTTAGCTAGACCAGGCTATATCCTGGGGTGATACCCGGGATCGTCCCTGTGCGTCCATGTGACGCACAGTGGATCCTGGGATCAAGGAGGGAGCATCCCTCCCTGGCCCCGGGATACAGCCCCTTTGGCTTTGCTTTTTCTGCAGTCTCAGGCTCAGCCTGAGACCGCAGAGAGTGTGGCCCATTTCAGCGGGTTTACCCGGCTCCGCGTGATTACTCGCATGGAGCTGGGAGCCGCGCTCAGGAGCACTGCACCCATCGGGGGTAGGGTGGGGGGAGTGGGGAAAGTAGGTTTTTTTTAAAAAAAAAAAACTTACCTTTGCGCACAAGCGTTCGTGCGCTCCGTCCCCTTTAAGAAAATAAAAAATGGCGGGCACAACACCTCTCTTCCTGAGGCCGTTGCACCTTACATGTAAACGAGGGTGAGATCTCAGGTTAATCACAACATGAGGTCTCCCCTCCTCTCCCCCGGAGCAAAACGTAGGTCTAGCTAAGGACTGAGTGCATAACTTGTGTTACATCCTGAGCAAGAGAAGAACTGGAGGGTGGGGAGAGAGATTATGTTTGATTCATAATACATTTGAACGTTATGAGTTGGGCAACTTCATATTCTGAACCAGATACTTACAAACTTTAGTGATATCACTAGTCCCAAGGCAGACTGACAAAGAGTTACTTGGGAAGTAAGCTCCAGAAATTAATGCTGTGCTCACAAGCAGGCTGCCAACTCTCAAAATGGGACGAAACCCTGTACTGTGTTTATTAATATATCGATGTGGCATGGAGGTCAGCCCTGGCAATGATTGCTGCATTACTGTGATGCTATTTGGGGGGATAGTTTCCGCAATTCTATCACAGATCACCTATCAGAGATAAAGCTTTCTTATCACACAAGCCCAGCACCTGCTTGAAGAACCAAGCTTATCAAGAGATAAGCGTTATCATCCCGGTATTATTACCACTTCAGCTGACTGTGTATCTTGGCCCTGAGTCAGCATCAAAGAAGACACAGAAAATGCCTAGGAGCTATTCTTTGTAATCAGCAACTCTACATATGCAATTCAGCTTTCAAGTCTCTACTAAACCCTTTCCCCAGTACAACAAAATCCTTAACACTTGATGTTATCATCCTGTTCAAGGAAAACCAAGTCCTTTGCTCCCTGTGTACAAGTTATCTACTATTTCTGGATTATAGCCGCAACAATACTTTTTAACCTACAAAGGTCTAAATGGCTTGGGGCCAGGTTACCTGAAGGATCATCTCCTTCCATTATATACGTACCTACTGAGACCCTAAGATCATCCTCAGATGATCTTCAGCTGCTCCCATCAAATGAGGTGAGGCAGATGGCTACTACAGATAGGGCCTTTTTAGTGGTGGCAGGGACCAGGTGAGCCTCTCCAGAGAGGCTCATCTGGTGCCTACATTGTGGTCTTTACAGCATCAGGTGAAGATCTTTTTTATTCCCCCAGACATTTTAGCCCCTCAGTGTTAGTGTGTTTTTAGATCTTCGAACTCCTGCTGGCTTTTATCTTGGTTGCTACTTTGGTTTTATCCTGTTTTAAACTCACTTTTCAATATTATGTACTACTATCTTCTTGTGTTTTAGTGTTTAAGATCCAACTGGTGAACCACCTAGAGAGCTTCATCTAATGGACAATATAGAAATGTAATCAATAAAATGAAATCTGTAGTGTACTGGATAAAGAGAGTTTGAATCTCTTTTCTGCCATAGGTGGCCTTAGACATGCCTCTCTCTCTCTCTCTCTTAACTTCAGTCACCCATCTGCAATATGAAGGATAATAATCACAACAGCATTGTTGTAATTATTACAACTAAGTAGGTCTCCAACCTTTTCAGACCTGTGTGATCCACATGTAGCTCAAACATGCACTTGGGGGGCAAACTCCTTTTTTTCTACCTTGGTGACAATGGCAGTTGTAACCAACCTTGTGTGAGTCCCTGCCCATCAGTTGAAAACCAATGCACAGGAAGCACTTTGAGTTTGAACACTTGAAAGAACCATGGAATCTATACAGGCTGCATCCCAACTTGCACTCAGTAGAGCTCTGCTGGCACATCTGTGATTTTCCACTCTTTCATTCTGTAGCCCACTGTTCCCATTTAAAGAAAAAGCTGCACTGGGTGGTTGGGGACCTTCCATAGCAGTGTGAGAGGTGCCATTAAGGTCTTCCCTCTCTGTCATGCCCCTGCCGGTAAACTCCTCCTCCAAGTTGCTGGAGCTCCCAGAAATGGATGTTGCCATTGAACCAACTATATCAGGAGTCTTGGGGGAGCCTGCACCCTCTAAGGGGGGGGAACCACAGTTCAATCCCCACAGGAAGTGGGGGGCTCTGCTTCAGAAACAGAGGACGAGAGATCCCCCCAGCTGCAGACAGTGCCATTGCCTTAAGAGGTAATTAGCAAAACTTCCTTCCGATGCAAGGAAGGACTTCTCAGGAATAGGATGTACTGCAGCTGAGCCCTGGATGGGGCTCAATATGCTCTGGGGTTAATCTTCAGTGTCTGCCCACCCAGTGCTGGAATCAATGCTGTTCTTGCAATTCCAATGTGTTCTATCATGCCTCCTGGACCATGCCCTGTGCTACTGACCCTTCAAGAAATCAAGAAGGAGTCCAAGGCCGTAGCTAGACCTAAGGTTTATCCCAGGATCATCCCAGGATCATCCCTGCCTGAGTGCTGGATGCCCTGTGTGGCACTTAGATGAACAAGTTTGACCCCAGGACAATCCTGGGATAAACCTTAGGTCTAGCTACGGCCTTGGACTCCTTCTTGACTTTGCTTCTAGATTGTGTAATGTATCTGGCTGCCTTAATTGTTTTGACCACTGCCTGCTAATTCAATAGCCCATGCCTTAGCTCGACCTCATTTATCAGACTGCTTGCCTATGCTTACCCCTTTGCTTGTTTCATTACCTTGCTTCTTATCATAGAATCATAGAATTGTGGAGTTGGAAGGGACCACAAGGATCATCTAGTCCAACCTTCTGCAATGTGCAAGAGAGCTTCAGCTATTGGGCAGTATAAAAATGCAATAAATAAATAAACCAATTAAACCATCCATGAGAGGTGTGTGTCCAGCCTCTTCTTAAAAACCTCCAGAGATGGAGAACCTACAACCTCTGTAGGCAGACTGTTCCTCAGTCTGATTTGCAATTTCTCGTCGCAGTGCTTCCGCTCTGCGAGTATGACAACCTAAGTGTGATCTTCTGCGAGGCATTATTTGGATGAAGTAAAGCAGATTGTTTGGTTTTTAAAAAAGGATGTTTTTACGGTGAGGAGGTTAGTGGAAACTCCTGGCAGTTACCTTTCTTCAGAACATGTAACTGTCACAGGTGTGACATCTATATTCACTCAGCCAATTGTGAGAGAACATGCAAATAGGAGAGGATGCAGAGGCAGCGGATTGGCCTACTGGTTGGCGATGTCACAATGATCAGCAGGACTGGTTTTGAGGAGGCCTATTTTTTCGATTTTAAGACAAACTTTTGACCCCATATAGAACATAGTTACATAACAACGTTCGCGTATTCGAATGCAACGTTGTGTTAAAATTTCAAAGTAATCGGTGAAGAACTTTCGGAGATATAACATCTGTTTCGAATGAACATTTACATTTTTATTTATATAGATAATATACAGGTAGCTATAACTTAAACCTATTATTTCAGGTCCTAATTTCTGTTGCAATTGAAAATAGTTCTTGACCACCCTCCCTGCGTCACCCTTTTATGTACCTGAATATTGCTCCTCTTCTTTTCTCCAGACTGAACTTCCCAAGTTCCTTCAGCCTGTCCTCATAGGGCATGTCCTCAAGTCCCTGTTATGATCTTTTCTGCCCTCCTCTGAACCTGTTCTTACCTGTCAATGTCTTTCTGGAAATGTGGTACACCCAGAATCGCTCACAATACTCCAGGTATGGTCTCACTAGTGCCGAGTAGAGAGGAATAAGGACTTCATGCATCTTGGTTACGATGCTTCTTCTAATGCGGCCCGGAACTGTGTTAGCCCTTGGTGTGCCCCTTCACTCAGAATGCAAGGCACCCCCTTTCTGGTGAGAAATTTACACCAGTTACACGCACCAGATCTACACGTCGTTGCGAAGGCACCTTTTTTAAAGATGTACCTAAAAGAAGCGCCTCTTTCTTTACTGTGTGTACTGTGAGCTAGGCAGCGCCGCCTGTGGAAGAATCTCTACCCCATTCAAAGACGCTGCTCTGCTCTGGCCGCTTCCCCCTCGCGTGTTCTTCCATTCGAATAATCCCCCCTCCCACCCGCAGCTCTTCTGGCGCATCCCGCCGCCGCCGGCTCCTCCTGCAAAACACTTTTCTCCCTCGGTGTGTTTGTATTTGCGTTTGCGTGCGCTTGTGCGAGCACACACCGAAGAGAGTCCCGGGGAGATGACACCGCGGCGGAGAGCAAGAGGCAGGAGCTGAACTCGTCCGCCGCACACACGCAAACGCAAATATAAACACACCAAGGGAGGAAAGTGTTTTGCAGGAGGCGCCGCCGCCAGAAGAGCTGCGGGTGGGAAGGGGGATTATTCGAATGCAAGAACATGCGAGGGGGAAGCAGCCAGAGCAGAGCAGCGTCTTTGAATGGGGTAGAGATTCTTCCGCAGGCGGCGCTGCCTAGCTCACAGTACACACGGTAAAGAAAGAGGCGCTTCTTTTAGGGACGTCTTTTAAAAAGGAGCACGGAAGCGCCTTCGCAACGACGTGTAGATCTGGCCCAGATCCCTCTATGGATGTGTCTGCATCTACGCCATCACCATAATTTTGAAATATGCCTGCCATTAATAAGTATCTCAATAGCAATCAATAAATTGGTGAAAGAAAGAAAGACTTTGTAAGAAACTTTATGGAACATTGAGGTAGAGTTCATTGTATTTGAATTATTATTATTATTATTATTATTATTATTATTATTATTATTATTATTCTGCCCAATAGGCAAAGCCCTCTGGCCGGTTCACAAAAATTAAAACCATAATAAAACAACCTAAAGTCTAAAATCACAAATACTAAATACAGTATAAAAAGCACAACCAGGAGAAAACCACGCAGCAGAAATTGGTATAAGATTAAAATAAAGAATTAGAACAGTAAAATTGAAATTTAAGTTAAAATTAAGTGTTAAAATACTGAGAGAATGAAAAGGTCTTCAGCTGGCGACGAAAGGAGTACAGTGTAGGCACCAGGTGGACCTCTCTGGGGAGCTCATTCCACAGCCGGGGTGCCCTCCTAGTAGCCCTCCTAGTAGCCACCTGCTGAAGGAAGTGAGGGGCTCACGGAGAAGGGCCCCTGTAGATGATCTGGGCAGGCACATATGGGAGGAGGCGTTCCTTCAAATAACCTGGCCCCAAACCGTTTAGGGCTTTGAATGTTAATACCAGCACTTTGAATTGTTTAAAGTAGACAATCATAGAATAATAGAGTTGGAAGGGCCCTATAAGGCCATCGAGTCTAACCCCCTGCTCAATACAGGAATCCACCATAAAGCATACCTGAAAGGGTTGTCCAGCTGCCTCTTGAATGACTCTAGTGTTGGAGAGCCTATGACCTCCCAAGGTCATTGCATCCATTGTCATTTTGCTCTAACAGTTTGGAAATTTTCCCTGATTTCCAGCCAGAATCAGACTTCCTGTAACTTGACCCCATTATTCTGTGTCCTGGGATGATCAAGAAGAGTTCTTGGCCCTCCTCCGTGTGACAACCTTTCAAGTGCTTGAAGAGTGCTATCATGTCTTTGATCTGCAGCCTGACAACCCTTGTATTCTTTGGAGACTACTATAGAGGTTTTTGATTTTGCCCCTTCCCACCAATTTTGTTTCTTTATTAATTTAATTTCTATCCCACCCTTCCTACCATCTCTTCCCACCAAAAGTGCTCAACATGGCTAACAACAACATACAGATGAATTAAAATCTTTGTTAATTAAAGCACAGCATAAAAACAAATATTTATTTATTTATTTATTTATTTATTACATTTCTATACCGCTCAATAGCCGGAGCTCTCTGGGCGGTTCACAAAAATTAAAACCATTCAAAGTATAAAACAACAATATTAAAACCATAATATAAAATACAATATAAAAGCTCAACCGGATAAAAACAGCAGCAATGCAAAATTACAAATTTAAAACACCATGTTAAAATGTATTTATAGATTGTTAAAATGTTGGGAGAATAAAAAGGTCTTCACCTGGCGTCTAAAAGCATATAATGTAGGTGCCAAGCGAACCTCCTTACATTACATTAGAAATAAAAAACACAACAATTAAAACACAATAATTTAAAAAATGGACAGCACCAAAAGATGAGCTTATATGACCAAACCCTGCTTGAATAAAAAAATATATATGGGGAGACAACCAAGCCTCCCTTGGGAGGGAGTTCCAGAGTCAGGGAGCAGCCACTGAGAAGGCCCTCTCTCACATCCCCATGAGACTGGCCTGTGATGGTGGCGATACTGAGAAAAGGAACTCTACCAAAGATCTTAAAACCTGGGCAGGCTCATATGTTTAAAGACGGTCTTTGAGGTAGCCTGGTCTGAAGGTCACAAAATAACTTTGAAATGCGCTCAGAAAGAACACGTGAAGCTATTGCAACAAGGGACTCATGTTAATAAAGAGAAAATAAAGGAGTTAGTAAGGGAGAGAAAAAATTCCTGGATGGAGGCATTACAGCTAGAACAATGGACAAAAAAATGGAAAAAGGAGAATTTAAAGTGCAGGGAATGTATGGAGATTGAAAAGCTGATCATACAAAGGGAAGAGGAAGGTGGAAAGATAGTAAGGGTATAATGATATTGTTGGGAATGGGAAAGCAACATGGACATTATAAAATGATATGGGATCAAGATATGGAAAGACAGTTGAGTAGCCAAGAGTGGGAAAAGATATGGAACCAACGTTTATTAAAAACTATGTCGGTAACAATAAAGGAAAATTATTATAAATTGATATGGAGGTGGTATCTAACACCAGTAAGACTACATCAAATGGATAAAAAGTATTCTGTATATTGCTGGAGAGGATGTCAGGAAAAAGGTATATATTTCCATATGCGGTGGACTTGTGAAGCTATTCAGAGGTTTTGGCAAATCGTATTTAAAGAGATAACTGATATAATGGGATGGAAGGTAAAGACAGGGCCAAGGACAGCACTGTTATCAATATATGAAGGGGTTAAAGGTACACAAAATAGTAAAGAAGTAATAAACAACTTATTAACTGCAGCTAGATTAATAATTGCCAGGAATTGGAAGGAACAAAGGGATTATCAAATAGAAGAATGGTATAAAGAAGTCTGGGATATAGCTATTAATGACAGACTCATGAGTAGTATTAAAGTTAAGAGAGGACTGCTGAAGCGAAATGACTTTGATGAGGTTTGGACACCATTTGTTAAATTTGTATTAGGAAAAGGGAAAGGGAGTAAACCATCGCAGGATACATTACAGTTTTGGAAAGGAGAATAAGGATCCCGTGGGGTGGGGTGCATGAGATAGTATCATATTATTTCAATAAGTTATTTTTTAATTTTATTATTGTGGTATATTAAGTTGATGTAGTGTGATTATTGTATGTGTTATAAAATTCAAATAAAAATATTTTTTTAAAAAACAAATAAACAAGGGACTCAAGTGCATCTTGTAACTGGCCCAGTTAAACAGTCTGGCTGCTAGTTGAAGTTTCTGAAGACAACCCATAGAGGGTTGTCCACCAAGGAATGGTGCCATATTTCCAATTCCCCAATCATGTTTGGATACAGTTGGGGCACTTCCACACGTCGTACTGAGGCCGCTTCCATCCGCCCCCAGTGCGACCACAAAGCGATCGTGTAACTTGCCTGTAAAAGAGACGAGGAAGAGGCGTCCTTGCCGGCGCCGCCGGCGCCACCCACCTCCCTCCTCGACAGCCGGGACGGAGAGCTCGGCAGAAGAAGGCGGGGTGGACTCCGCCTTCTTCTGCCGAGCTCTCCGAGCCGGCCGGCGAGGAGGGAGTTGGGTGGCGGCGCCGGCGGCGGCAAGGACGCCTCTTCCTCGTCTCTTTTACAGGCAAGCTGCACGATCGTTTTCGGGGTGCACTGGGGGCGGATGGAAGCGCCCTGAGTACGACGTGTGGAAGTGCCCTTGATGTTCTCAGACACAACCATCCATCACTGGCTTGTTCAGATAAAACACAAACTAAATACACGCATAAGGACTTTGATTCCCATTTCGCAGTGCTGTTGCTCAAATTAGATACTGTGATAACACTAGTGGGAAGTTCAAAGACAGGTATGTTCATGAGGGAAGGAATGGCGTTCTCTGGGTCATTTGTGAAAATGCCCCTTATGTACACACTGGCTTCAGTGGGATTCATCATTTGGGTGAATTTCCTATCCTTTTCTTTAACCAGGTTGCAGTTGTATAGTAGGCTGCCTGCTGTTTAAAAAGTAAATGACTTTCTCTTTAATAAGTAGCACCTTCTGTCTCCACATTTCATCCCTGTAGGATTATTATCACATTATTTATTGTAGCAGCCCAAAGGTGGGGGCAGAAAAAGAGAGGAGGAGGAGGAGGAGGAGGAGGAATTAAAATACTTATCATTTACACGGATGTCACCTCATTCCCCAAAGAGTCCTTTTCCAAAGCTACAGGTAAGTGTGTTTTAACTGTAGCTTAAACGTTGAGTCGTATCATACGAGAGAGAGGATTCCTGAACATTATTTTTGAGAAAGTCTTCTTTTCTACATTCTTTCCTCTTGCCACTAGTCTATGCTGTTGCACAAAGTTCAAGATGTGTTCACTTCATATCTCGTGACAAACACTGTTGTGATCTCTCTCTTTCTCTCTTTGCATGGGATTCTTCTCTATTCAACTTTGGAATACCATTCTATAAAAACACAACAACAACCCACCCTGTGAGATCTGTCCTAAGGTCCATCTAGTCTCTCTTTCTGTTTCTAGTGATGGCCTGTAATAGCAAAGGCCTTGGTCCTGCTGACTGTCTCCAGCATCTGCTAGTCAGAAGTAGGGATGCACGAGAATTTCCTTGTGATTTGTTAATGATCAGAATTCGCCCTGTTTGCAACCCTGACTTTGCACATTCCTGAGCTTGGTGTGTGTGTGTGTGTGTGTGTGCATTTCAGTGCTCACTTTTTATGTGCACTTTTTCCATTCAACAAAAAGAAAAATGGATCTGAAATGGAAAGGGAGTCAAGACGGACCAAGCTTGAAAGTGAAGCTCAGAGCATCTTGTTATACTCAAACCTCCCTGATTCCTCCATCCCTATTCAGATTCAGAAGTATATTGCATTTTGGTGTAAAAGTTCAGCAGATGATCCTTCATGCTTTCTTCTATATTTACACTTTATTGTATGGGCAGATATTTTAAAATAATGTTATTCAAATATATAGTTTTATATTCAATGAATATATAACAATATTCAAATAGACAACTTTAAGCATAATTGTTGCATTATTATTCATTTAGAAATACAAATTTAACCTAGAAAATTGTTTCTTAAGACATAAATAATTAACATTATTACCACAAATGTAAAACTATATTAAAGATCTTAAACGCCATTAAAAAACCATTAAAACATCTTTACATTATACAAATGTTAAATGTCCAAAACATTAAAACATTTCATACAAAAGGCATCAACAAACCAATTCTCAGACTATCTATGATCGACTGATCTTTTAAAACCTACTGAACGACCACTAGAAATATTACTACCATCTTTTAAATTATAATAAAGGAAACTGATTGTCCGCTATTATACTTTCTTCTCTTAAAAGGTTCCATTCTTGTTCATATCTGCTAACTCTTCTTCCGACTCGTTTTACCCAGAGAGGCTGATGTTTTTTATTCAGAGCTGCAACCTCCTATACTTTGATATGTCAGTCACTTAATTGAGGTATTCACTTACTTTTTTTCAATATTTAGCAGAGTGGAATCATCTGAAAAAGGTGGGTTTGTCCCTTGTACCCTTCTAATTTATTATTTATTTATTATTTATTTATTGCATTTTTATACTGCCCAATAGCCAAAGCTCCCTGGGCAGTTCACAAAATATATCTTGGGTTCTAAATGACTGACTGGTTGCATAACCTGTTTAATTACCAAAGATATTAATGTAGAAAATACAGTGTTGAAAATACAACCTTGCTCTACTGCAAATTCAAAAATTATCATGACATTTTTTATATTATTATTATTATTATTATTATTATTATTATTATTATTATTATTATTTATTTATTTATATAGCACCATCTATGTACATGGTGCTGTACAGAGTAAAACAGTAAATAGCAAGACCCTGCCGCATAGGCTTACATTCTATTAAAATCATAGTAAAGTGATAAGGAGGGGAAGAGAATGCAAACAGGCACAGGGTAGGGTAAATAAATAACCTAGAATAACCTAAGAGATGTTAGAGACCTGTAGAGATGTTAGAGAACCTAAGAGACTGTTAGAGCAGTACGACAATGGAATCAGTTACCTAGGGAGGTTGTGGGCTCTCTCACACTAGAGGCCTTCAAGAGGCAGCTGGACAACCATCTGTCAGGGATGCTTTAGGGTGGATTCCTGCATTCAGCAGGGGATTGGACTAGATGGCCTTGTAGGCCCCTTCCAACTTTGCTATTCTATGATTCTATGTCATACCGATGGGCTAAAAGCTTACATAAATTTTCCATTAATGGCATAGATGCTATATGTCCACTTCCCTTATTCCATATCTGATTTCCACAAAGCCTGCCCTCATTCTTGGCCTTGTCAGATCATGGATCCATTTCCAGGTTAAGTTGATGTCACTTCTTGTGCAAACAAGCATGGCTTCCTCATTCACTGCACCACAATTGTTGGATTTCCATCATCTAGTCCTTTGCAAATAGGGTGACCCTATGGAAAGGAGGACAGGGCTCCTGTATCTTTAACAGTTGTATTGAAAAGGGAATTTCAGCAGGTGTCATTTGTATATATGGAGAACCTGGTGAAATTCCCTCTTCAACACAACAGTTAAAGCTGCAGGTGCCCTGCCCTCTTTTAAATCTGGTCACTCTAGTACAGCACCTGCAGCTTTAACTGTGGTGAGGAAGAGGGAATTTCACCAGGTTCTCCATGTATACAAAGGACACCTGCTGAAATTCCCTTTTCTATGCAACTGTTAAAGATACAGGAGCCTGGTCCTCCTTTTCATATGGTCACCCTACCTTTGTTATCTTTCTTGCAAGGGAGTTTTCCTCACACCACGTGGAATATCTTACTAACGCAGATTACCCCTTTTTATCATGAAATGTTATCATTAAACATCTATTTATACCAGCCTAGGCAACTGCATGTATGGTTTCATGAAACAGCATTGAAAGATCTTCAAGCAAACATCAACAACAAGAAGAAAAACAACAACACCTTCTCTCACCGCCGCTCGATGGTTAAAATAATTTTCTCTGCATTGTTTTTTTTAAAAAAAATTCTCCTCCCTCCCCTCAGCGACCCACTGGATAGTTGAACTAAAAAGAAATCTCTTTTCTTATCAAAACGTGCTTTTTCCTCTACCATGAACACATGCTGTTTTGCTATTGTAGGGTTGCTTATGAGAGTGTCTAAATTGATTTTTCCTTCTTTATTTAGGAATAACACTACTGTGTGTGCATTTTTGAGCCCAGACCTCACTGAGGTTTCTTGTTTCTGTGCTACGCCACTTCAGCCTGCAGCCAGGGGCTCATGTCGCTAAAAAATTCTCCATAGAGAAGATAAAAATATTGTACATAAAAAGAAAACACTAGAGTGTTAGGGAGATATCTAGGCTATCAAGCCTTCTTACTGGTATCCAGTTGTACTGGGTAATGTTTGTATGTCAAAGAGTATTGGATGGAGTTTCGTATCCCTTGAAAAATCAGCTTGGCATGGTGGCTCCCATGCCTAAACCTAGATGCCCACATTTTGGCAGTGGCCAGGAGTGCTTCTGCTCAGTTGAGGGTGATGCACTAACTGTGACTATTAAGAAAATTAGAAGAGCCCTGCTGGAACAGACCGAGGGTCCATCTAGTCCAGCATTCTGTTCACACAGTGGCCAACCAGCTGCCCATGCAAAGCCCACAAGAAAGACATGAATGCAATGGCACCCTTCCGGCCATGTTCCCCAGCAACTGGTGTACATAGGCATATTGCCTCTGATACTGGAGGCAGCACATAGCCATCAGGGCTAGTAGCCATTTTTGTTGTTATTTATTCATTCAGTTGTTTCCGACTCTTCGTGACTTCTTGGACCAGCCCACGCCAGAGCTTTCTGTCAGCCGTCGCTACCCATAGCTCCCCAAGGTCGAGTCCGTCACCTCCAGAATATCATCCATCCATCTTGCCCTTGGTCGGCCCCTCTTCCTTTTGCCTTCCACTTTCCCTAGCATCAGCCTCTTCTCCAGGGTATCCTGTCTTCTCATTATGTGGCCAAAGTACTTCAGTTTTGCCTTTTATACCATTCCCTCAAGTGAGCAGTCTGGCTTTATAATCCGGCCATGGATTATACCTGCCTTAATTATATCTCATAGTGACCACATGAAAAGGAGGACAGGGCTCCTGTATCTTTAACAGTTGTATTGAAAAGGGAATTTCAGCAGGTGTCAATTGAAGTGGGTGAAATTCCCTCTTCATCACAACAGTTAAAGCTACACTAGCTATAGTGGATTGGCCAGTTACAAAAGAGGGCAGGGCTTCTGCAGCTTTAACTGTGTTGATGAAGGGCGTTGCTAGACGTACCGGGTGTTCCGTCGTTGAGGAGCGGTGAAAGCGGCTTTTCCCGTTCAGCCGTGACGCCTCATCATCCACACCTGCCTTCGATTTATGGCGGAAGTTTGCACCGGTTGTGCTGCTGCCGCCGCGAGCACGGTTGCGCAGCCACACCGGCCTGAATGCCGCGGCTTTTTTTTTCGCTCGCTGCACGGTTTGCGCACGTCCGAAAGACCGCAAACTTGCGCAGCCGTCAGCGATGCCGCCGCCGGCCCTGGCGGCGGCAGCGGCGGCAGTGCCAGTGCCAGCCGAAGTGCTGCTGGTGCTGTTGAGGGTCAACATTGATGCGCTCACTTCCTGATGGGGGTCGTGGCGGGTGTCATATGACCCGAGGTCAATCGTCTGCATGGCCACTCTGTGCCTACATCTCCCATCATGCCTCTGAGGTGTCGGCGGCGATGACCGCCTCTGTGCCCTGTGCCCCATCCCAAGGAGCCAACCCACATCTGGCCGTAGCCATGGCAGCAGCCCACAAACAGCTCTGCCCTCTGCCAGCCTGCAGCGTACAGCACCGCCATTATGCGGCCACGGTAGCTGCCCACCGCAAGGAGTCACCAGCCACTTTTGCGGTCCTCCGTTCCTGCGCAAACTGTCACTGGGGAAATAAAAAAAAAAAGCCGCTCCGCCGCGCTGCCCCAGCTGCCGGACTGCGCGCAAATGGCGGAGGCGGCTTGACCGAAGCCGCTGACCACTCCCCCTTAGCACGCCTTTTCCTGACCAGTGCCGACCGCAGTGACCTCACATCCTCCCACACGTACTCCGAATTACCGCGGGACAGCAGGAAAAGGCGCACTACAACTCACTTTTTTAAAGTCGGGAGAAAGAGGCTTCACCGCAGGATAACGGCGGATCCTCGTGAACGTCATCTGGAAGCCTCGACGTGGCTGCGGAAGGTAACGCGCGCTAGAGCCTCGTCTAGTAACGCCCGAAGAGAGAATTTCACCCTCTTCAGTTGACACCTGCTGAAATTCCCTTTTCTACATTACTGTTAAAGATACAGAAGCCCTGTCCTCCTTTTCATATGGTCACCCTATCATATAGGTCACAGCTAGACCTAAGGTTTATCCTGGGATCATCCAGGGTTCACCCCTGCCTGAGCACTGGATCCCCTATGTGTCACCTAGATGAACAGGTTTGACCCCAGGACGATCCACGGATAAACCTTAGGTCTATCTATGGCCTTAGATTACTGGAATGTGCTCTATGAGGGCCTGCCATAGAAGACTGCTTGGAAACCTCAGCTGGTTCTTATTGGTGCAGCCAGCTCTTCACCAACACAATTGTAAGGGAGCATGTGACTCTGTTGTCACAGCCATTGCCCTGGCTGCTGGTCCATTTCTGGGCACAATTCACTGTGCTGGTTATGACTGTAAATGGACTAAGACCAAGTTACTGGAAGGACGTCTCCTCCTTCACCAACAAACCCAAGTGTTGATACCTTTCCTCTTTTCTGTCCTGCCCTATGCCATACGGATATATTTTGCTGCCTAACATGAGCGACAAGATGGCGCCCCCTTCCCATTCCACATAATACCAGTTCACAGGTTGGACTGCCAGTTAGGTGAGGGTCCTCTTGAGGCAGCAGGCTAGTTTAGGACTGGCCATGTGGCATGCACAGCTCTGTCCCACAACTGAGGAGAATGTCTGAGGAGCTCAGACAGGGAAGATCCTGCTTCCCCCCCCCCCAGCCTCTGTTGCCTTAGCCAATCGCCTCACTCTGCCAAATGGTAGGGCTGGCCCTGGTCCTCCTGCCAACAACTGGGAGATCATAGAATCATAGAATAGAAGAGTTGGAAGGGGCCTATAAGGCCATCGAGTCCAACCTCCTGCTCACTGCAGGAATCCACCCTAAAGCATCCCTGACAGATGGTTGTCCAGCTACCTCTTGAAGGCCTCTAGTGTGGCACAACCTCCCTAGGTAAGATGTTTGACTAGAATTCAAAACAGGGCCTTTTCAGTGACTGCACCCAAACTTTCAAACTTGCTGCTGGGAGAGGCTTGTCTAGCCCCCTTATTGATGGCCTTCTGCCAGCAGGCAAAACCCACATTATTTAAATGGCCACTCGATCCATAGAACTGTTTTGTTTTCTCTGTCCCTCAGTATTCTAACCTATATTTTAATCCAGTGATGTTTTAAGTAGGTGCTATTTGTATATGCTTTTTTAATTATTATTCTTAGATAAGAAGATCAGAAGAGCCCTGCTGCATCAGACCAAAGACTTATCAAGTCCGGCTTCCTGTTTCCCACAGATACCTATAGGAATCCCACAACAGGAAGGAAACACAATCACAACTCACTGCTCATGCTCCCCAGTATACTGTCTCTGACGGATTTGTATTGTTTGTTTATGTTACTTTTTTGTCTTGTTTTTCCAAGCCCATTAGCTGCCTTGGGCATAGTTTATGGCAAAGCAAGCTACAGTCACAAAGACCAACCAACAAACAAATTTAATTATGTGGGCTTCCACCTGCAGTGTGAATCAGAACAATCCAGGCAGAAGCCAACCACTTTAACTATTGCTTCTGAGAACGAAGTCTGTTTTTTTTCTTGTTATCCAATCTGGCTCTTCTGCAATAGATCTGAGGCGAAGGCTAAGCTCAGCCTTTTCAAATTGGCACCCTGCAGATGGCTTGGACTACAGTTCCCATCACCTAGAGGGGTTCAGGTTGGAGAACACTGGCAAAGGCTACTGGTACCTTAGCAGAATCATGAGGAGGCACAACCTAGGAGCATCTGTAAAGGTCAAGGAGTAATACCTGACCTGTTTTCAGCCAATTATTACAAAGGAGGCTTCCTCGGCTGCTGTGACTGGTCAGGAATCAAAGAATTGTGGAGTTGGAAGGGACCACGGATCATTATTATTATTATTATTATTATTATTATTATTATTATTATTATTATTTATATAGCACCATCAATGTACATGGTGCTGTACAGAGTAAAACAGTAAATAGCAAGACTCTGCCGCATAGGCTTACATTCTAATAAAATCATAGTAAAGCAATAAGGAGGGGAAGAGAATGCAAACAGGCACAGGGTAGGGTAAACAGGCACAGGGTAGGGTAAAACTAACAGTATAAAGTCTGCACAACATCAAGTTTTAAAAGCTTTAGGAAAAAGAAAAGTTTTTAGTTGAGCTTCAAAAGCTGCGATTGAACTTGTAGTTCTCAAATGTTCTGGAAGAGCGTTCCAGGCGTAAGGGGCAGCAGAAGAAAATGGACGGAGCCGAGCAAGGGAAGTAGAGGCCCTTGGGCAGGCGAGAAACATGGCATCAGAGGAGCGAAGAGCACGAGCGGGGCAATAGTGTGAGATGAGAGAGGAGAGATAGGAAGGAGCTAGACCGTGAAAAGCTTTGAAGGTTAACAGGAGAAGTTTATATTGGATTCTGAAGTGAATTGGAAGCCAATGAAGAGATTTCTAGTTCAACCCTCTGCAATGTGCAAGAAAACCAGTAAAACCATCCATGAGAGGTGGCTTTCCAGCCTTTTCTTAAAAACCTCCAGAGATGGAGAACCCACAACCTCCATAGGTAGACCGTTCCACTGTTGTACAGCTCTTACCATCAGAAGTTTTTCCTTATATTTTATTGAAATCTAGGTAGCTGTAACTTCTACCCATTATTTTGAGTCCTAATTTCTGTAGCCATGGAGAATAGTTCTTGACCCTCTTCCCTGTGGCATCCTTTTATGTATCTGAACACTGCTAACATGTCTCCCCTCGGTCTTCTGTTCACCGGACTGAACCTCCCAAGTTCCTTCAGCCTGTCCTCACACAGAGCATGTGATTAAGTCCCTGTTATCATCTTTGTTGCCCTCGTCTGAGCCTGTTCTTACCTGCCGATGTCTTTTTGGAAATGTGGTGCCCAGAATCATACACAATACACCAACCAGGATATTGCACTATGAAAGCAGTAAATGATATATGTCAATGGGCCCCAACAGTTGTCCGTGCACTTCAATATCACTATAAAGCAGTAGTCTGGCTCCTGCCTCTTATATACTGCTTTCATAGTGCAATATCCTGCTTGGTGTAGATCTGGCTCAGCTGTGGTCTCACTAGTGTCTAGTAGAGATGAATAAGGACTTTACAGGTCTGTGATACAATGCTCTACACCCACCTCCCTCCAGTGGTGGCGCAATCCCTCCCAGCCAGCTTTCATGCTTCATCCCATAGCCTCTGATGAGCTCAACTCATGACACTGCTGTACATCTATGCATCTTGGGGCCTTGCTAGACCTACCGGATAATCCGGTCGGGAGTCGGGGCGACGGCGCGCTGCAGCTAGCGCGCGCCGTTGCCCTTTTCTAGACGTAACACGCGACGGTGTAAGAGGAAGCCCCTTCGCGTCCTCCATTTTCTTTGGATTTTAAAGGGCCATGTGCGCAGGAGCGCAACAATGGAAAGGTAAGTCCTTTTAAAAAAAAAGGGTTCCCCGTTCCCCCTGCCCCTGATTTTCCCCCCCACAATGCCTGATGCCCCCCCTGCCTGCTCACTCACCCATCCTCCCCCCGCTTGCCATGTCCATCCCCGCTTGCCTGTGCCCACCCCTTGGCCGCTCGCCCATGCCCACCCCCTGGCCGCTCGCCTGTGCCCACCCTCCGTCCGCCATGGCTGTCCCCCGTCCTTCTTCCCACCCCCTCCGCCAGGCCCTGTCCCCTTCCGCCATGGCTGTCCCCTGTTCCCGTTCTTCTTCCCCTGCCCCTGTCCGCCATGGCTGTCCCCCCCGTCCTTCTCCCCCCCATCTCTCCTGCCGGGTCCATTCTTTCCCCCGGCCCCCATTCTCCCCCCCCCGTGATTCCCCCCCCCCCGGCCCGATGGGCACAGCACTCCTATGGAATGCTGTGCCCAGTCCGCGGCTTCTCCCAGCTACTTGCGAGTAAGCGAGCAGCCGGAAAAAGCCACGGACCCTGCTAGACTTTCCGCAGCCCCGGCCTCAGCCCGGGGCTGCGGAAAAGCCGGGCCATAAGCGAATCCGCTTATCCCGGGTCAAGCGAGGACTTAGCCTGGCCTGACCCCGGAATCCCCTGTGCGTCATCTGGATGCACAGGAGGGAGACCAGGCCTCACACCGCGCTAACTCCTCGTCTAGCAACGGCCTTGGTTTGTAAAGTCTTGGATCTTGAGCCTCTTGCAACAGGAGCTGTAAAGCAGCAATGCTTTGTTCCAAGTGGTATCCAAGGATTAAGAGACCGGAAATGCTGCTGGGATTTGCTGGCACCCAGAGCAGCGCAAAACTTTTTAAAGGCACAATTAGGAACATTTCTCCAAGAAAATGTTTTGCCAATTTGTAAAATTATCCATTCAATTTTTTACTGACCTGTCTTTTTTGCACATTAAGCCAATGCATCACAACTAATATCTTTCCCTCTCTAATTATTATTAAGTGCTACTTATTCTCTCTTAACCAGAACTGGCTTTCAGTTCCCAAAATTAATCATCGTGCGGGATAAATCTGGGAGCAGGCGAGAGGTACCACTTTGGGTTTTGCTTCCATTCATTTCAGCTGGGGTGCACCCTTTATGGCAGGGGTGCACAACCTTTTTGGCCCCAAGGGCCGCATCAGGTGACTGCATGAGTGGCGGAGGTGCAAATAAATGCGCATGCGCGCATGCACACACACACGTACAAGTGTGTACATTTCTCTCTCTCTGTATCACACACACACACACAAACACACACAGAGAGCCAAACTACAAGTTATGCTTACTGCCTAGCATGTAGCTGAGCCTGATAGTTTTATTGACTCTTCTGTAAGTGTGCATGGCCCTGATTGGGATTGGGACACTGGAGCTATGCAAGGGGATAATTAAACATTTTCCCCACTCAGTTGCCTGAATTTTCAAAAGAACAGGGCTTTCCCCCCTTTATTTAACTCCACCACCACCACCACCCCCAGTGCAGGGATTTCTGGAAAACAATGGATGGCATGCGAAGGATTACTCCTGCCCTCCCAGAGCATGGTGGTTCGGATCCGAACCAGAGCAGTACACACTTGCATCAGGCTGAGCTACATGCTATGCAATTAGCATGACATGTCAATTGAGCCTCATTCACTTAACTCCAATACCTGACCAGGAGCATTTCAGAGGCCTGCTTTGATCAAATAAAACCAACACTCCTCCGAGAAACCTCTGTTCTTAAACTTCCCAGCCATCTAGGGAACCTGGCTCCCAACCCTTCTCTTATCTGTAATCCACTCTCTTACTGAAACATCTGGAAGCAAAGCCCTATGAGGAGAGACTGAAAGAACTGGGCATGTTTAGCCTGGAGAAGAGAAGACTGAGGGGAGACAGGATCAGGGCCGGCGCTACCATTAGGCCAACTAAGCAGCCGGCGAAGACCTCAGAGGGGCGCTCTGTGAGGCAATCCCTTTGCCTTACAGTAAGTTACAGTAAGTTAACTTTGACACAGGAGCACTGGAGCCGAGGCTATGTTTTCATTAGATAAGACAGACACAAGGAGACATCCAAGGAGACATTCTCGCATACATGACATTTTGCCTGCTGTATAATGGCTACTTCACAGCTTCCTTTAGAAAATGGAGGCACCTATGCTAACAGTACTGCCCTTTGAGGGTCACAGTTTTATACAAATCAGCTGGGTTTTTTTTAAAAAAAACATAATAAAAGGAAAATATAATAGTTCAGAAACTCTTGTTGAACAGCTGAATCGAAGTTGGCATTTTCTGTGTGTGTGTGTGTGTGTGTGTGTGTGTGCAAGTACAAGTATTTTGCCTAAGGTGCAAAATAGTCTGGCATCAGCCCTGGGATAGCTCTCTTCAAATATTTGAAAGGTTGTCACACAGAGGAGGGCCAGGATCTCTTCTCGATCCTCCCAGAGTGCAGGACATGGAATAATGGGTTCAAGTTACAGGAAGGCAGATTCCGGCTGGACATCAGGAAAAACTTCATGACTGTTAGAGCAGTACGACAATGGAACCAGTTACTTAGGGAGGTTGTGGGCTCTCCTATACTAGAGGCATTCAAGAGGTAGCTGGACAACCATCTGTCAGGGATGCTTTAGGGTGGATTCCTGCATTGAGCAGGGGGTTGGACTCAATGACCTTATAGGCCCCTTCCAATATAATAATAACAACAACAACAACAACAACAGCAACAACTCTACTATTCTATGATTCAATGACCCTAACATTCCACACTCTGTTACTGGACTGAGAAAGTGGTGGGGATGCTCAGGGAACAGGCTCTATGCTGCCTGCAGGGACTGTAAATCCAACCCACGGGTTGTTTGATCTCTCAGTGGCTTTTGATACCATCGACCATGGTATCCTTCTGGGATGACTGTCTGAGGTGAGCGTGGGAGGTATTGCGTTGCAGTGGTTCCACTCTGACTTGATGGGTCGGCTCCAGAATGTGGTGCTTGGGGAACGTTGCTCTGTCCCATGCATTCTCCAGTATGGGGTTCTGCAGGGGTCAGTCTTGTCCTCTGTGCTGTTCAACATCTACATGAAACCGTTGGGTGCGGTCATCTGGAGTTTTGGAGTGCGTTGTCATCAGTATGCTGATGACATGCAGCTCTATTTCTCTTTTTCATCTCCATCAGATGTACCTGGCCAAGAGGGCAGGGCTCCTGCAGCTTCAACTGTTGTGATGAAGAGGGCATTTCACCAGGTGCTGCATGCATACAAATGACACCTGTTGAAATTCCCTTTTCTGTGCAACTGTGGCCTTAGCTAGACCTAAGGTTTATCCCGGGATCGTCCCAGGGTCATCCCTGTTCATGTAAATGACACACAGGGGATCCCGGGAGCAGGCAGGGACTACCCCGGGATGATCCCGGGATAAACCTTAGGTCTAGCTAAGGCCTGTGAAAGATACAGAAGCCCTGTCCTACTTTCCATGTGGTCACCCTACTAGCTGAACTTAATGAAACTCCTAAGGAACTCTTAAGAAATAATTGCATGGAGTCTGAAACATCTATGGAGTTGGCAACTGTCACCCCTCCAAAACTGTTGTCTTGAGCAAATTATCTGCATTATTTTTAGTACATGTCGAACCCTCTCCCAGTTTAACATGTTGTGTTACGTTGGTACGACAGCATATTATTTTTGCATTTCATTCCAAAACATCTTATATACCAAGCATCGCATATATGAATCACACAAGTCTTTTCACTTAAGGTCACTGAAATTACAGCAACAACAACAACAAATGCATGCGCTCATTAATAAACGTATAATATGTGTCTGGCCCCTTCTCAAAGAGAAGCCAGAAAATTACAGATTATATCTGAGACGGCCGGGGTGGAGGAAAGCAGCTCTGTAAGTTAAATGCTCTATTATTAAAAATGTCATCCTGTATGAATTTCATAAATAGCAAAGCCGAGAACGAAGTAACCATTTTAAAAAGTCTAGAGGGGATTCCGTAACAACATTTAAATGCATTACTACTCAAACAATTTGATTGGATTATAAAATATTTAAAAACTGCAGCTGTACTTGCAGTGTTTAATATTGGCTATTTTGATTTCTGGTGGAGCGTCTTACCTAAGTTTACTAGTTATCTCATTTGAATATAAATATATATCCAACTGCATGACATACTAAAGCCTATGATATTGACTTTTAATTTACAATACTCACATGCGAAGGCAAAGATAGGGAGGGCAGGGTGAAATGATGTGTGAAAACAGGCAATAGACTGGGGGTGTTAAAGCAGTCACATAAATTGATGGTTCCCATAAGCCCCACTGTGGTATCTCAGTACTTTGTTGGAGAAGGTCCCCTAGGTGCTATTAAAGGGGGTACAAGGGGACCCCTCCCTATTTTTCAGACCGCATGTGCTCTTCTTCTTCTTCTTCTTCTTCTTCTTCTTCTTCTTCTTCTTCTTCTTCTTCTTCTTCTTCTTCTTCTTCTTCTTCTTCTTCTTCTTCTTCTTCTCCTCCTCCTCCTCCTCCTCCTCCTCCTCCTCCTCCTCCTCCTCCTCCTCCTCCTCCTCCTCCTCCTCCTCCTCCTCTTCTTCTTCTTCTTCTTCTTCTTCTTCTTCTTCTTCTTCTTCTTCTTCTCTGTCTTTTGCCAATTTATTGATTCAACACACTCAGTGCCTTTGCACAATCAGTTTGAGCCAGCTAGTTTAAAATAGGGTGGCCATATGAAAAAGAGGACAGGGCTCCTGTATCATTCACAGTTGTATAGAAAAGGGAATTTCAGCAGGTGTCATAGATAGGCATGCAGCACCTGGTGAAATTCCCCCTTCATCACAACAGTTTAAGCTGCAGGAGCCAGCACGTGTGAATGCCAGTTGAGTGACAGTTAAAGGTACATGAGCTATATTAGAGTGACCAGATTTAAAAGAGGGCAGGGCTCCTGCTGCTTTAACTGTTGTGATGAAGAAGGAATTTCACCAGGTGCTGCATGCATACAAATGACACCTGGTGAAATTCCCTTTTCAATACAATTGTTAAAGATACAGGAGCCCTGTCCTCCTTTTCATATGGTCACCCTAGCTTGGTGTAGATCTGGCTCTAGGCAGCATTCATGTGGGTTATCACAGTTGATTCTCACAACAACCTTTTTAGGTATGTTATGTGAGAAATAAAGAGATATGTTACTTTTTCAATAAAGTTAATGCCAATATATATTCAATAAAGCTAATGCCAAAATGTATATTATGATTTTGTTAGAGTGTGGGCCAATGGGGCAGGGTCTTGCTACTGAAAATATATGGTTGAAAATAGCTTCAGCCTGGAAACACTGATCTTCGCTGAGGCATAATTAATGGACAGGGAAGGGCCCAAACAAGTGCAAAGCGCCGTTAGACTATTCAGTTGAAGTAAAAGAGAATAATACGGAACTTGTGGTTAGACTAGTGGTCAGAAGAAGTGACAAAACTGAAACATACATCTGTTGTTTTTGAACTTATGACTTTTGTGGTTACCTGATGGGTGGAGGGATGATCAAGAGCAATAAAGTGGGTAGGCCCAGATAAATCAAACCTATATTTGGGCATAAGTAAATAGAGATGGGTGGAATATTAAATGAAATGAAAAAGCAAGTAATCAAAGGCGGGACAAAGCTGCGTGCCGGGATAGGCTGTAACCCCACAAGTCTCTGACCAATCACGAGACGGGGAGGGACCTCTTCGGCCGGGTGTAGGGTATAAGATGTCTTGACATGTGCTTAGAGGGTGTGCCTACTTTGCTGGACACCCAGACTTGCAATTCTGTATCAATAAAGGTAACAGAGTGCTTTCACCATTGTCCTTGAATCTTTATTCAAATCGCATTTCTAACAATTTGGGGGCTCGTCCGGGATCAAGCCATTGTGGCTGCTGGCCATCGGTGCCGGACACAGGGAAGACGCGTCCTGCTGAAGTTTTGGCAGCCCCTCTGGCCAACACCGAGGGTCAGTGGCCTGACTGGCAAAATCCTGGAACATTTGGACTGGTGAAACCACTTAGGGATTCAAGTGTAGGCACTGCATCGACCAGGCAACTTCGTGCACGAACCAAGGTAAGAAAATTGACTATTAAGTATTACCTTGGTGGTCGGGATGGTGGGTGGATGGGGAGTGGAGAGTCCTGATTGATGTCTGAGACGTGCCCACGAGGCACGAAGCGAGTTCGGAGTCTGGATCCGCGGTTCCATTTCTTCGCGAGAAGTATGGCCGGAGAAAGACAAAGCGATTGAACGATTGACTGTTGTGTGACGTCTCCACGTTTCTTGGGTTGATTTGGTGGTTCGCGCTTAGCCCCACTTGGGTTGATTTGGCGGTTCATACTTAGTGGTTCGCGCTTAGCCCCACTTGGGTTGATTTGGCGGTTCATACTTAGTGGTTCGCGCTTAGCCCCACTTGGGTTGATTTGGCGGTTCGCACTTAGCCCTGAGGAATTTCCACACCCTGAGTGGACTATTTGTAGGAGTTACTTGGTCCAGGGTCCAGGGTTACACCATGGGAAATAAAGTGCCTAAAAAGGAGAAAGGACCATATGAGTCTCTCCAGGGTCATGACATTCCTCCTGATAGTCCGTTGGGGAGGATGCTGATGTCATGGGAATATTTATCTTGCACAAAAGGGAAAGATAGGAAGAAGATGATTAAATATTGTTGTTTAGAATGGTCAAAGAAAACCATAGAACCCCCTAGTGTTTTCTGGCCAAAATATGGGTCTGATGAAGCCTGGGTGTCAGACTTTAAACTTCTATGTTAACAATAAAACTCCAGGATCACAAGAAAACGTATGCCTCTTGTTGGATGACTAAAGATAATAAGGAGCAGTTAATACCCCTAAAAATCCACAGGAAGAAGAAGGAAGTCAAAATACCAAAGACTCCTGAATTTAAAATCCTGAATTTAAAATAGGAACCGTTAAATTGACTGCCTCCTCCTTATGTATTTCTGCCTAACCAAGCTGGTAACATAGTGCCAAATGCACCATGAACAAAGGGGGGGGGGCAGAAGAGGAGGGAGGAAAAAAAAATAGAAGAGAAAGAAATAGAAACTCCAGGTGTGCCTGTGTCAAAACCTGGAAATTGCCATATGCAAGAGGCCTGTATGTGGCTTGATTGTGGTTATAAGAACATTGCAGTTAGATTCACCAAGTTAAAATCAGACTGCCCAGAAATAGTAAAAACATTACTATTAACATTACTTATAAAGAAAACATGTAAAATTTATAAGATGCCATCTAAGTTAAAGTTAAAAAGATTAGTGACTTTGAGTCAAGAAGATTGGCCACTCTTCACCAGAGTAACCTACATTACCGTGGCCTGCCGAAGGTTTATTTGAAACAGATAGGCTCACGCACTTGAAATATTATTTAGAAGGAGTGGGGGGAAACCCTCTCCTTTTCCTGTACTAGCAGCAGTTGTGGTTAGACGGCCAGAGGTAAAAAGACTTCAAGCCAACATGCCAACTCCCAGAAATAAAAGTGCTAGGTTATTTGCTATCCCTTCGTCCATAAGAATTCGAAGGTTAAGCATACCCGATTTGAGTAGAGCAGATACAGAACATAGAAAACTTTATTTGTCTAGACAGGTGGCCCAACCAAATGTGATGGGCTACTTGAACAGTGAGCTTGAAAAGACTTTGAAAAGCAAATGCAAGCTTTCTATTTGGACTTGTCATTTAGGAGTCCTTGGCCAAGATCCAAAGAGTCATGATAGAAAAAGTGAGAAAAATGCTCCCTGTAAATTGTTTCCTGTGCTAAAATTTTGCTGCCCCAAATCAAGCTCCAGTCAGAGCTTACCAGCTTTAGAATTCAGCTGATAATTAGAATTTTGAACAGAGATTACTTAGGCCTTATGGTCTAGCTAGAAAACCCTTCCCCACTGGAGAACTTGTTTTAACAGAAGCAGACCTCCAGTTGTCAGATTTGTGAAAAGAAGAATAAAAAAAGCCACACCTAAAACCCAAAATTTCTCCAGCGTTCGAGAGAAAGAATGAGACAATATTCTTTTTTTAAAAAATTAATTTTGTCACCAAGAATTGGCAAGACGTGGCTAAGAAATTACAGAAAGTTGAAGGATAGAATGATCTAAAGCAGCCACCTGGAGCGGCAGATCTCGCCAGCCTGGCCCCCCCTTCTCATGCAGCAGGGGGGGGGGGGGAGCTCGCAAGGCAGACGCTGGCTGGCTGGCTGCACGGCTCTGCCTCCTTGGAAGGGGAGGGGAGCTCACTAGACCAGATCTGAGGAGAAAGAAGAGGAAGAGGAGAAACGCTTAAAACACCGCGTGTGCGTGCGCAAGAAGCAGGATGGCGGGGGATGCTTGCCCTCTACGCCTGGGCTGGTCTCCTTAGGAACAGGGGTTGTCTAGGTCTGGGGGACTAGCTCCCGAGGAGACATCCCCCTTCGCAGATCGAAGGCGAAGGGACTGGCGTTACCCGACACCCCCTGCCCTTGTCGGTCTCCCTAAGAGCAAGACTTTGAGGAGTTAGATTCTTTTCTTGGAAGTGAGGGAAAGTCACCGTGACTCTTTTTGTTTTTAAGGAGGGAAATGGAGTAAGAAGAAAAAAGCAGAGCCACCCCTTTTTCCCTTCTAAAGTGTTCAAGGAGAAGCAGACACCACTAAGGAAATGCCTGCTCCCCTGATATGTTTCCTGCCAAAAATGCAGAGAAGGGCAACTAAAATGATGAAGGGTCTAGAGCATCTCCCTTACGAGGGAAGGTTGCATCAACTGGGATTGTTTAGTTTAGAAAAGGGAAAAGGGAAAGGGGAGGCTGAGGAGAGATAGGATAGAGGTGTATAAAATGACGCATGGTATAGAAAATATGGATAGAGAGACATTTCTCTCTCTCTAAAAATATTAGAACCCAGTGGAGTCATCCCATGAAGCTGAGTGGTGGGAGATCCAGGATAGAACTCACTACCACAAGATGTATTGATAGCCACCAATTTGGATAGCTTCAAAAGCAAGTTGAATAAATTCCTGGAAGTAATAATAATAATATATCAATACCTACTAGCCCTGATGGTTGTGTGCTATCTCTAATATTCAAGACAACAAGCCTGTGTGCACCAGTTGCTGGGGAACATGGGTAGGAGGGTGCTGTTGCACTGTGTCCTGCTTGTTCATCCCTGGCTGATAGCTGGTTGGCCACTGTGTGAACAGAAGTGCTGCTGGATGGACCCTTGGTCTGATCTAGCATGGCTCTTCTTATGTTCTTATGTTTTAAATTTTGTGCTTTTTTTTTTTTTTTCTATAAAACATCTGTTCTTAAAAATCAAAGTTACCAATTGGGGGGGGGGGTGCCAGTAGCTCACTTTGCCTAAGGCGCAAATTAGTCTGGCACCAGCCCTGACTAGATACAAAGCGGTTTAAAGATGAAAGTACATCTAAGAACAGATCTGGATGAAATGTGCTATCAAGCAAATAACTGATTTGCTCCTGAATGAGCCTTTCAGTGAAATTTTAGAGAAATCTGCACTGCTGCTTTTAAGGCGTTTTGAAGCGCTTTGAAAACGTTCATTTGAAAACTGTATATGCAGCGTGTTCTGGGCCCCAGCAGTTGTCAGAACTGTGGTGGGGGGGAGCACCTTAGAGCGCTTTAGAGCAGTGGTGTAGATCCTGCCCAGGTGCTGGGAAGATATGCGAGGAAAGAGGGGCCTCAAAGAAGCCAAGGAGATGGACCTAAATGTTAATAGTGTAAAAAGAAAAGCCATTTCCAAAACCAGTGCTGGCTAGGGCAGAGAAGTGGGGTCAAAGTAAATACTGTCCTGAGACACAAGCCCCAGAGCCTAGAGATGAGCAATCCTGAACCCCAAAAAAACTACACCCTCCAGTTTGGAGTGTTAGCATTTAACGAGGTTAAAGTGAAATCGAAGTTGAAATAAAACAACCCAAACCCCTACAATGAGCTTACCAACTTGTAGAGAATGATTTATTGAAATGGCTGCGGTGTGATTGTTCAGCAACAGCCAGTGGCAAGTTTCCGCCTTGTCTGGGAGCAGGTGCTGCATCTGCTTTGTGTGTAGAAAGTTTTTTTATCAAATCAGAGATTGACTTGATATGAATAGATATTGCATGGAGAATCCAGATAAATCTATTACCTTGAATCCAGGTATCTTGTTTTCTTTGTTGAGAGCAACATATCTGAGATCCACATGATTGAAAAGTTGAAATTTAAAAACCACTCCCAGGCAAGAGTGAGGTTGCCTTGATAACACCAGATTGCAAACAGGAAATGTTGTAGTTTCGTCAAGCTGACAGAAAAGAGGAAGTAGATACTTGTAATAGAGAATCATAGAATAGCAGAGTTGGAAGGGGCCTACAAGGCCATCGAGTCCAACCCCCTGCTCAGTGCAGGAATTCACCCTAAAGCATCTCTGACAGATGGTTGTCCAGCTGCCTCTTGAATACCTCTAATGAGGGAGAGACCACAGCCTCCCTAATAGAGGTTGTGTTTGTTCTGTCCCAGGTATGAAGCATAAAATAGATTATTTTTGATAAAGCAAAGGGCTTATCTATAAATATCCACACTAACGTTCAATGTTCCTTTTCAATTTGCTACGTAGCTAGACTAATTTGTAAACCTAAGAATTTCAAGACAGCTGTGGGAGGCCCAAGGGCCAAATAGCCCTCTCATTGAGAAATTGTTTGAAAGAATCTTAATTTCAAAAATATAGTTGTCAAAGAAAGATGGAAAAATAGTGTGTGGATATCTTATGGTGTTAAGCCAATTGCATCCTGAGACTTAATTAAGAATTATGTAATATGTATAGAGTTTTTAAAAGTAATTGAATTTACTAATGCTGTAGAGAGACTTGAATGTTCAGTTACCTTAACTACTTTTGTTATGGTAAAATAACTGATTTCCCCTTACCCCTTCGCCCAATCTCTTCTCTCCCGTCCTTCTTCCAAGATTCCTCATTTTCCTTTCCCAAAATGCCACCCTTGGGTGATTTCTAAATGATTTAAATTGAATAAAATAGACCCCCTGCTCCTAGGTGGGAGAGAGGGGTCTCATTTGCCTATTTGGGTGGGGTCGGTTGCTCAGGGTTGGGGACAGGCCCTAGCTGCTGGTTAAAAAAAACCAGGCGCTTGACACACACACACACCTCTTGTTTCTCCTTCCCCACAGCTCAGTGGGAAACCGGGAAGAGAAATAAGAGGTAGGAAGCATGCCCATTGGAAAGAATGTCAAGCGCCAAAAAGGGAAACCGGGGAGGGAGTGGTTAACAGGTATTGGTTGAGGATGGTGGAGTATGTGACAAGAAAGTCTCAAGATTCATTGCTAGGAGAATCATGTAATGGTGAAGTTTGCAAGGTTGATGGGTTCACTCACCCATCTGGGCATGTTGGGAGGGCAGGGAAGAAGGATCAGTTGTGACAATCTAAACAAGCACTGTTCTGAATCTTTTCCCTTACATTGCCAAGGGGGGAGAGAGACCTTTGTATAAAGTGATTTTTTTAGTACCACCTTGAATCTAAGAAACTAGTTTTAATTCTTTCCTGTCTTAAAATAGACTGAATAGAAGACAGAGTGATTTATAATTAGAACCATAAGATTGTTTGATGAGAAATCCCAAACTAATGAGTGTGCAAGAAGATTTCTTCACAGGTTTTCACAGCACCAGACCTAGAAGCCACAGGTCTGCTGCCTGATACCAAATTAAAACAACAGAAGTTATGAGCTGGAAGCAAGAGAGTTTGGACCCTTGTTCCTGACTGACCACTGTAATTGTTCAAAGCACTTGAACAACTGGCAAGTATTTGACTGTCCAACACATATAGAAATGTTTGGAGAATCTATAGCTGTAAGACTGTCTCTATCAAGGAAGAAATAATCTGTTGTGTTCTAAGCCTACACAGACTGATAGCCCAAATCTAAAAAGTCCAAGCAACATATGTGAAAAGCTGAACCTTGGATGCCATGGAAGTGATCCAGATGACCCATTTGTACCAGAGACTGAGAGTTGTCCAAATCTGATCGAGAAGTTAAAAGACGAAGCAAGCTGCCAGGAGGAAGTTGGAAAGCCCCCTGTGAGCACTAAAGACAGGTGTCCAGTGGAAGGAGATTGCTGAAGAGCCCCCTCCATGGAACGACATCTGGTCAATCAGCATAGCTGTCTTTGTAAACTCAGATCAGAGATATTCCTGAGATAACGAGGCATAAAAATCCTCGCAACGAAAAGTAAAACGACTTAGGACAACGCCATGGCATTCTTTAACAGTGAGAGTGTGTGCATAGAGATAAGAAATGGTCTAAGAACATGTGGTCCAGTCAAGAATACATCTTTATATACTGTGGTGAAAAAGATAACACAGGGTGAATAAAGAGGAGGGATTTGTGAGAAATAAAGAGATATGTTACTTTTTCAATAAAGTTAATGCCAATATATATTCAATAAAGCTAATGCCAAAATGTATATTATGATTTTGTTAGAGTGTGGGCCAATGGGGCAGGGTCTTGCTACTGAAAATATATGGTTGAAAATAGCTTCAGCCTGGAAACACTGATCTTCGCTGAGGCATAATTAATGGACAGGGAAGGGCCCAAACAAGTGCAAAGCGCCGTTAGACTATTCAGTTGAAGTAAAAGAGAATAATACGGAACTTGTGGTTAGACTAGTGGTCAGAAGAAGTGACAAAACTGAAACATACATCTGTTGTTTTTGAACTTATGACTTTTGTGGTTACCTGATGGGTGGAGGGATGATCAAGAGCAATAAAGTGGGTAGGCCCAGATAAATCAAACCTATATTTGGGCATAAGTAAATAGAGATGGGTGGAATATTAAATGAAATGAAAAAGCAAGTAATCAAAGGCGGGACAAAGCTGCGTGCCGGGATAGGCTGTAACCCCACAAGTCTCTGACCAATCACGAGACGGGGAGGGACCTCTTCGGCCGGGTGTAGGGTATAAGATGTCTTGACATGTGCTTAGAGGGTGTGCCTACTTTGCTGGACACCCAGACTTGCAATTCTGTATCAATAAAGGTAACAGAGTGCTTTCACCATTGTCCTTGAATCTTTATTCAAATCGCATTTCTAACATGTTAGAAGGGATGATAGATGAGGGTTTTCTAGTGATCTGGTGCATTAAGAAGCACAGCTAGCAAAGTGGTTCTGATCCTTCCTGGAGGAGTGGTCTCTGAAGGTGATGCTAGGAGACTTCTGTTTCACCCCATGGCCATTGACCCGTGCGGTGCAGCAAGGTTGCACTCCACATGACATCGCCATGAAACCACTGGGGGAAGTCATCAGGAGGTTTGAGCTGAAGTGACATTAGCATTTCTCTGTTGTGCCCCCCCCCCCAGTTGTAGAATACCCTCCCCTTGGAGGCCTGACTGGCACCGACCCTGGCGTCATTTCGGTGCCAAGTTAAAACATGGCTTTTTTTCCCTTTGAGATCTAAATTCTCCATGGTCACACATAGGGCTTATCTACACCAAGCAGGATATTCCACTATGAAAGCAGTATGAAAGCGGGATATAAAAGGTAGGAGCCACACTACTGCTTTATAGCGGTATTGAAGTGCACTGCAGGATCTACACTACTGTTTTATAGCAGTACTGAAGTGCACTGACAACTGTCGGGGCCCATAACACGTCTACACCAAGCAGGAAGCAGGATATAACATTATGAAAGTGGTATGAAAGCGGTACATGGTATGTGTCAATGGGCCCCAACAGTTGTCAGTGTACTTTAGCACTGCTGTAAAGATGCAGTGTGGCTCCTGCCTTTTATATACTGCTTCCGTACCGCTTTCAGAGTGGAATATCCTGCTTGGTGTAGATGAGCCCATAGTTTTAATAGTTTTATTGCTTTTTTAAAAATAAAAAATCTACTGATTTTAAATTGCTAACAATTTAATACATTTTAGCTGTGTAAATTATTTTTGTTTATATTGTTCTGATTTTATCTGTACGCCACTCTGAGATCCCAACGATATAGAGTGGGATACAAATGTTTAAATAAATGAATAAAGTGGATGATACCCAGCTCTACTTCACCTTTCCATCTACACATCCCTGAACCAATGTCTGGGGGTGTGGGGTTGGAGTGGATGGGGGTGAACAACTGGAGATTTAATATAGACAAGATGGAAGTATTATGGTTTAGCTACTGGGTGGAAGGTCACAACTGGTCTTAGATGGCGTTGCACTCTCCCTAAAAGTCCAAGTACATAGTCTGGGAGTCCTCCTGGACTCTGCACTAACTGGGGAAGCAGCAGTATCTGCAGTGTTCAGGAGTAAATTTTACCAGCTTAGGTTGGTACACCAGCTGTGGTCCTCTTTGGAGAAGATGGACCTTTCCTCAGTTATCCACACACTATTTATTTATTTATTTTATTTATTTATTACATTTCTATACCGCCCAATAGCCGAAGCTCTCTAGTGACGTACAGGGAGGATTACTGTAATGCATTATACATGGGACTGTCCTTGAAGATGGTCCAAACACTTCAAACACTGGTGGGGATGAGACAGTCAGATCTGTGCATTAAGAAGCACAGCTAGCAAAGTGGTTCTGATCTTTCTTGAAGGAGTGGTCTCTGAAGGAGTGGTCTCATGGTGCCAGCTGTACTGGTTACTAGTATGTTTCCAGGTGCAATTTGAAGTGCTGTTTTTGACCTTTAAAGCCTTAAACAATTTGGGAACAAATTACTTCAAGGACCGCCTTCACCCATTTCAGCTTGTCTACAGTTTAAGATCAGAAAGAGAAGCCAACTTTGAGGGCAGTTAGGTAGTCAAGTTCAAAAGAGAGGGCCTTTTCTGCAGTGGCCTCACACGTCTGGAATGAGTTGCCATTGGGGTCCATCAGGCATCATCACTGTGAGCTTTTAGAAGGCTCTGAGGACCTACTTGTTTACTTTGGCCTTCCCCTGACTGTGTTTTACTGGACTGTTCTGCTCTGTAGCTTCAATTATGCTGCGGGTTTTTAGTCATGTTTTATTGCTGGCGTCTGTTGTTTTATGCATGTTTGCTGCCTTATTATTGTATTGCTGTTGTTTTGATTTTTATTATATGAATTCTAATGTCATAAGCTGCCTTGGGAAGGCTTCTGCCCTTAAAGGCAACCTAGAAACATTTTAAGTAAAATGAATGAATAAATAAAATAACCCACATTGACTGAGCTCCCTAGCTGAAGAGCCATGGATAACTTTAATAGCAATAAAATAAAAGCAACCCCGATTACAGAACCTTCTCAGAATCCATTGGTGTAAGTTCCAGGAAGGTCTCAGTTATTACACCATGCAAATAATTTTGGCACAGGTCTCATTCCCGGTGAACTGCATTAATTTGGGTTCTTTGAGGTTTTGAAAGAACCTTTCCGGGAAAAGGTGCTTTGATTTGGCGAGGCTGAAACTGAAGGTCAAGGTATTCACAAAAGGGTCCCATTAGAAAATAAGATATACACTTCATTTGTGTGGCAAAGAAGGTGAAACTTTCACCTGGTTAAAGAAGAAGAAAAGGAATTCCAACAAAGCTCTTAACATTTGCTTGCCACAATAACTTAAAAAAATATATGTGTTGACTGCAGGCCATCCTGTCCATAAAACAATGCCAGGTGGCGACTGCTAGTGTTGCTAAGTGGCCTTTTCATGGATGTATGCCTGAGTGTGAACCTACAGATATGAACCTTCACATCTGAAGGAATCCTTTAACATTGAACATAAAAACATAAGTGGATTAGACCAAGGTCCATCTAGTCCAGCATTCTGTTCACACTGTGGCCAAAAAGCTCCCTGTGAAAACCCGCACAATCAATCATGTATCATGATTGATACAGCACCCTTGCACCCATGTTCCTCAGCAACTATTGTATATGAGAACCAGTGTGGTGTAGTGGCTAGAGTGTTGGACTGGGAGTTGGGAGATTTGGGGCCAGTCTTAGCCCAAACTACCTCACAGGGTGGTGGTGGTAATTAAAATAAACTGGGGTGGAGGAGGATTATGTACACTGCCTTGTGTTTCTTGGAGAGAAAGAATTGTGGGATATGGATGTAATAAATAAATACATATAGCCTTACTGCCTCTGATACTGGAGGTAGCATAGAGCCATTGATAGCGTTTATCCTCCATGAATTTGCCAATCCCCTTTTAAAGCCATGTGAACTGGTGTCCTTCACTACATTCTGAGGAAATGAATTTCATAGTTTAACTATGAGTTCCATCAGCTGAGTGTTTTATTGCACACTCGTTACTGGGCACTTCCGGATTTTCGTGGGTCCCTCTCATGAAGTCATCCGCCTCCCGCATGCCTACCACTCCTTCTAGCCTTCTTCGTGTGACAGTAAAGCACTCCAGTAGGTCCAAATTATTTTTAAAGGCGGAAGTTGCCGCTATCTCCTGCTGTGTGCAGGAGAAGCAGCGCAATCAAACCGGCCCACTGAATGGGCCACGGGCACGTTGTTTACTTCCTGTTTCGAAAGAGGAAGTAATGAGGGACAAATGTGCACGCGGAGAAGCGAGAGTTAGCGACAGTAAGGAAATGCAATTTCCTCCCATGTGATGATGCTTTATGTGCTGTGTGAAGAAGTCCTTCCTTTTATCTGTCCTGAAGCTCCACCAATCAGCTTCACGGGATGACCCCATTGGGTTCTAGTATTATGAAAGAGGGAGAAAAATGTCTCCCTGTCCAGTTTCTCCATAGCATGCTTTATTTTGTACACCTCTATAATGTCTCCCCTTTTCACCGTTTTTCTAAGCTAAACAATCCCAGCTATTGTAACCTTTCCTCATGCGTGAATTGCTCTGTAAAGCAGCAGTTTCTGCAGCTGAAACTCTCCCCACGGCCTGAGTTCGATCCCAGCGGAAGCTGGTTTCAGGCAGCTGGCTCGGGTCGACTCAGCCTTCCATCCTCCCGAGGTCGGTAAAATGAGTACCCAGTTAGCTGGGGGAATGGTAATAATGGCCGGGGAAGACAACGGCAAACCACCCCGCTATAAGGCCTGCCAAGAAAACGAAGAGTCAGTAATGACTCAGTGCTTGCACGAGAGGTTCCTTTCCTTTCCTATCTGCATTTTTCCAACTCTACAATACTTTTTTTTAGGTGTGGTGACCAGAACTGTACACAGTATTGGTGTGGATGCACCATAGATTGGCAGTTTTATTGTTAATTCCTTTCTTAATTATGCCTAACATGGAAATTGCCTCTTTCACAACAGCCGCACACTGGGTTGACATTTTCATCAAGCTGTACACCACAGCCTAAAGATCTCTTTCTTGGTCAGTCTCAGCTAGCTCAGATCCCATCCGCTTATGCTTAAAGTTGGGATTTTTTGCCCCAACATGCATCACTTTACACTTCCCTATGCTGAACCACATTTGCCATGTGGATGCCCATTCTCCCATTTTGGAGAGATCCTTTTGGAGCTCCTCGCAATCCCTTTTTTAATTTAACCATCTTAAATAATTTGTTGCCATCAGCAAACTGCTCACTCCTGATTCCAGATGTATTATTATTATTATTATTATTATTATTATTATTATTATTATTTACATTTCTATACCAAATCATAGCCAAAGCTCTCTCTTCATGAATAAGCTGAAAAACATTGGTCCCAATACAGATCCCTGTGGGATCTCTTTACATTTATCCATTGGGAGAAGTTATCATTTATTCCTACTGTCTGCTTTCTGTTCTTTAACCAGTTATTGATCCATAGAGATACCTTTAAGTTTGCTCAGGAGTCTTGTGAGGGACTTTGTCAAAAGCCTTTTGGAAGCCTAAGTAAACAATGTCTACCAGAACACCCCTGACACATGTTTATTGACACTCTCAAAGAACACTAAAAGTTTAGAGGCAGGAGTTTTCTTTGCAGAAGCCATGTTGATTCTTTTTGAGCTGGGCTTATCCTTCTATATGCTTACATATTTTTTTTTGAGCAGGGCAAGATCTACACTACCGCTTTATAATGGTTTATAGCAGTTTTGACAACTGTTCGGGCTCAGGATACATTGACTATACAGTTTTCAAACTGTTTCCAAAGTGTTATATCCTGCTTGGTGTAGATCTGGTCCTGGTGCCCCAGTCCACATGTTCATTGACACTCTCACAGAACTCTAAATGGTTAGCGACAGGACCTGTCTTTGCAGAAACCATGTTGATCCTTTTTGAGCTGGGCTTGTCTTTCTATATGCTTATTAATTTTATCTCTTATAATACTTTCAACATACCTGGAGCAGATATTAAGTTAACTGGTTTGTAATTTCCCTGATGCCCACTGGATCTCTTTTTAAAAATTGGTGTTATTTTTGCCACCTTTGTTATGTTTAGTGCTGGCAGTCTGGTTCCATTTTGTTTCAAATGGAGCCCATCCCTCTTGTACAAGCTCGGCTTGTTCCCCATTCCCCTGCTCCCTACACCACCATCTGTGTAGGACATGGGTCTCCTTTGAGATTGTCTCAGTTTATAGGGAAAGGTTCTTTGATTTGGCTCAGCTTAAATAAAAGTTCAGGCCATCCACAAAATGGAAAATAAGACATACATTTCTTTTATGTGGCAAAAAAAGGGTGAAACTTTCACCTGGTTGAAGAAGAAGAAGACAACGGTATGGCATTTCCACACCTCCAGGAGTACCTGAGCCTTGTGGGAAAGGGTCATTAGATAGATCAATCACTAGGTGGCACTGGACTTCATTGTAACTGGGTGGTGTCACGAGATCCTTATTGCCCTTCTGTTCTTGATTAGGAGAGACAATAACATTCTTTTCTCGCTTCCTGACTGGTGTGTCCTCTAAGCCTTCCCCTATAGGCCTCAAAGGATTATTGCATGGTCAGAAAACTAAGACCACAAACCCAGTAAGTCATTGCATTAGCAATGCTGGAGGTAAATTTGGAAAGCATCGTTTTTATCAGAAGATTTGGTTCTAAAATGCTAGCACGGTGCGGACTGTCCGACCTTCTCTTCAAGTTAGGGTGGAACAAAGGCAGATGCATTATGCTTATTAATATGCATCTCCGCAACAGAATCTCAGCAGCCAAGGAGACCACCTCCATGATTGGAAGACATCAGGGGTATAACCTGAAAACAATTATCGGAGTGCTTCTACCACTTCTGGCAGGCACCCAAATGCTCTGTCTAAATGTAAGGGTGATTTAGAGGGCCTTTTGGGGTCTGTAAACTAACCATATCTCACATTTGAGAAATCCATAACAATTCCAACTCAATTTGATTATTTGAGCCAATATTTTATTTAAGACTATGGTCGCAGGTAGGAAGGACTAAGGGTTTCTCAACACCAGGAGTTTTATCCCACAACTTTACCAGGGCTTCTACTTCCATATTCTTTGTGTGATTAAGAACTCCCCTTTTCACAACCTTCTGCTTCCCCCCCCCCTGCCCCGGCCCCAGGGAATTCTTTTATCTGCAAGATCTAGATGTTTCATTATAAAGCCACTAGATGGCACTGTGTTATTGCGCCACTTCCTCTTTTCACAGAGAAAATCAACTGGGGATATTTAAATGGCTCATTATTGGCAATCTTAAAATCAAAACAAAACAAGGGATGAAGGTCAGAATGGATGGGAGAGGCCCTGGAGCTTGACAGCATCATATAAAGGACCCACAAACCTCTAGGACTAACCAGTCTCGATCTCAGGATAACAACCCTGTGTGAAGAAGCCTTTATACAGATCTTCCGGTAATCTAAGGCTCACTTTTGTATGAAGAAAATCAGTTTAGAACATTGATTGTCAGACTATGGGCATGAATCCAATATTACATGAACAGACGTCCACTCACACAATAGGAGTTTCTCTGCAGACCCCACTCACCCAGCCCTGGCATACCCGCCAAATCTGCTCCGGAGGTTTCCCCAGCTTTCTTGAACAGATGCCAAGGAGTACTGCAATGAGATAGGGAAAGTGATCCACCAGTGGGGTCTGTTCTGCTAATAGAAGTACACCATTGAACAGAGTCCTATAAGTGAGGATATCCTCGCATGGGCCAAAAAAGGCAGAAGGGTGCATTTTAAGAATAACCCATCATGTTGGATTCCTCCACTCTAGGTCCATCACACTTTAATTCAGCAATTAAAATGTTCCTTCTTTTCGGTGCTTTGAGAAACAATGCCTTAGAATCATCATCCACGAAGTGAGAAGGGAATTTAGAGAGACACATTTAGGTTAAATGCAACCTTCTCCATTGCAGCATTCCCTAATAGTTATACAGACATTCAAGAATTGTTTTTATACTGGATTTTTTTTTAATGTCTCAAATAGTGGTTTTACGAGATTGGGTTTTTTTATTTTATTGTATTTTCTCATTTTCTACTGGATGTTATTGAACGGCTTTACAGAAATATAGTAAAGATGAAAAAAGAAGTAGTAACATGTAAAGCTTGGAACTCTGAAAAGGATCACTCCTCACTAATTGTTCTGAACCACCCAGAGAAGTTCAGCTATTGGGTGACATAGAAATTCAATTTATAAATGAAATAAATAAATAAGTCTGAAACATTTTGTTTCAGGGATGGGGAGAATTTTGGTGAAATCTCTGAGTGTGCAGTTGTGTTACAGGTATCCTCCTTACAGTATCTTTTCCAACTTACATCTGATTCCCTTCCCTCATTTTTTGGATGGTGGTGTTTTTTTTTAAATGCTAGTGTTTTTTACTGTAATTTTTTTTAAAAAAAAAATCAACCATAGGAGAAGAGTAAACACATATTTGAATATATCAGTTTCAATTGATGCATATGAAATGTGTGTGTGTGTGTGATATGAAAGTAATTTTCAGATGTGATTTCTTTTCACCCCCTTTCCTTGCAACGAACAGTCAAATATAAATAGGTTGAAAAATTTGGCAGAGCACTAATTTATGGGGCAGTAGAAGCAAACTCTGCCTGCAGTCCTGATGGAGCTATACATTAAGTCATTTTAAACTGGGAAAGTGCAAATACTCAGAGTATTGCTTTAATAAGAATAAGGAGGAGGAGGAGGAGGAGGAGGAGGACTGGTAAATGGGTTTATGGGGGTGGGGGTTGTACTACCCTATCAGGAATGTAGAAGCAGTTGAAAAACAGGGAATGATGGTTTTGGAGCAGGCATCAGAAATGTTACTTTGTGTATCTCAACTGAAGTAATTACACAGGGCCAAGACTATTAAGTCAAGGGCCTAAAATTACCTAGCTGCACAACTGATACTCCCTCCTAAAATAGATTATCGTGTTGATATCTCCAGTAGAGGCTCTGGTGTCAGTCAGAACCAGTCAGAGTTAACCAAGGTGCAATTCTTTTAGAATTCTGACTAGTTCTGACTGAAACCCAGAGTGGATTCATCACCCCTCTGACATCAGAGCCACCAACCTCCACTGGATATCTCCATCTTGTTTCTCATATTGAGGCCATATTGTGGCCTCATTTTGTCTGCTGTCCTGCACTTGCCAGCTGAGGGCTCATCTACACCAAGCAGGATATTCCACTATGAAAGCGGTATATAAAAGGCAGGAGCCACACCACTGCTTAGTTTTGGTACTGAGGTGCCCTGCAGGATCTACACTACTGCTTTATAGTGGTACTGAAGTGCACTGACAACTATTGGGGGCCTTGACACACCTACACCAAGCAGGATATTGTGTCAATGGGCAGCAACAGTTGTCAGTGTACTTCAATACCAAAATAAAGCAGTAGTGTGGCTCCTGCCTTATATATACCACTTTCATAGTGGATTATCCTGCTTGGTGTACATGAGCCCTCTGTTTGCTTTTAGAAGGAGTGGTGTCAATTCATATGTCCTCTGTAATTGCCTATAATGTGGGCACCTTATGGTAAATCTCTCTGTAATTTGGCACATCTGATGTGCCACCGTAGTAGAATTCCAAAGGATTGGTGTATGAGAGTGTGTTTTTCCTCCTCCTTCCCTATAAATGTATTTTTGATTCTGAGCCCAAGGTCAGAGACCTCCTTGATCTTTGTAAGTTGCTCTTTTCAGCTACAGAGTATAGTAAAAAAAAAGGCTTTAAATAAAACCACTCTGGATGGAAAATACCAAAATTATAGGTGCCAGGAGTCTGGCTGGGTTGTTCATTGAAAGCAATAGGAAATACAAAATAAAAATGAATGAGAAATGAATGGATTTCTTTTCCACTAAAAAAAATCTGCCTTCCATTTCTCAATTTCTAGGGATTAACCAGTCTGTCAATTTTGGTTTCTTTCCATTTCTCATTTTTCCAATCTTCCATCCATTCCGTCTTGTTTCTGCATCAGCTTAAGTCCACAAAAGAAGAAGAAGAAGAAGAAGAAGAAGAAGAAGAAGAAGAAGAAGAAGAAGAAAGAAACCATATTTTTGTGTATATGTCTCCCAATATATGCAGTTTGAATGAAATGCTGCCTAAAATACACATTTTTTTTGCAAACAGTTTCTTCTTATAAAATGCTTATTTTATACCTTTTTTTCCTCCATGAATATATTCGTTTTTGTTTGTGCATATATAGGGTCACCATATAAAAAAGGAGGACAGGGTGCCTATATCAACATTTTGTGTTGGAGTGTGTGCACTTTATCAAAGCGTGAATGCAGCTTTTAAAGCTCAGCTAAAAAACTTTCTTTTTCCTAAAGCTTTTAAAACTTGATTTTGCTCTGACTTTATACTGTTAGTTTTACCCTACCCTGTGCCTGTTTGGTGCATTCTCTTCCCCTCCTTATTGTTTTATTATGATTTTATTAGAATGTAAGCCTATGCGGCAGGGTCTTGCTATTTACTGTTTTACTCTGTACAGCACCATGTACATTGATGGTGCTATATAAATTAATCATCATCATCATCATCATCATCATCATCATCATCATCTTTAACAGCTGGGTAGAAAAAGGAATTTTAGCAGGTTTTATTATGTATGCAGAACCTGCTGAAATTCCCTCTTCATCACAACAGTTAAAGCTGCAGGAGCCCTGCTCTGTTTTGTATCTGGTCACTCTAATAAAGCTCCTTCAGTTTTAACTGTTGTAATGAAGAGGGAATTTCACCAGCTGCTGCATGCAAATAATAATAATAATAATAATAATAATAATAATAATAATGATAATAATAATTTGTTACCCACCTCTCCCTCTGGATCGAGGCGGGGTACAACACAAATGCAAACACCATAAAATACATATAATTAAAACATTCAAAACTAATACATCATTAAAAGCAGCACATTATTAAAAGGCATCTTAAAATTCAACAAACGATACCTGCTGAAATACCCTTTTGTATGCAACTGTTAAAGACACAGGAGTCTTCTCCTGCTTTTCATAGGGTCACCCTATGCATATTTCCCCAATAAGCACATTTTTGTATGCATGGTTTGTTCAGAGAAATGCAGTGCAAAATTTGGAGAAGCGTGTCCCAGCTCACATATTTTATTTTATTTGCTATATTTTAATCCACCCAACAACCAACATTCTCTAGGCTGTTCACAAACAGCCAAAAGACTACACGCACAATCAAAACCACAAAATACAACACAAATATTTTAAAGAATACAATACAATATTTATTTATTTATTTATTTATTTATTTATTTATTAAAACATTTGTAGCCCATCCTATATTATTAAGATCTCAAGGCGGCATACAGAGAAGCATAGCCTTAAGTATTGAGGTCCCAAGCTGTTTAGGTCTTTAAATGTCATTGCCAACACCTTGAATTCCGACCAGAAGTGTATAGGCAGTCAGTGCAATCCCTTTAAGACTGGTGTTATACAGTCTCTTCGTGATATTCCAGCCAGCAGTCTAGCTGCAGCGTTTTGCACCAGTTTCCGAGTAGTCTTCAAGGGCAGCCCCATGTAGAATGCATTGCAGTAGTCTAATAGAGAAGTTAACAGCATATGCCCTACTGTGGTTAGGTTGTCCTAGCCATAGCACAATCAACACAGGAATAGATACAACAGCCATAAAATCTAAAAATAGGTCTCACAGAGAGCAATCCTGTGGCCCCTAGACAGTGGCCGTAGCTAGACCTAAGGTTTATCCCAGGATTGTCCTGGGGTCAAACCTGTTCATCTAAGTGCCACACAGGGCATCCAGCGCTCAGGCAGGGATGAACCCGGGATGATCCTGGGATAAACCTTAGGTCTAGCTACGGCCAGTGTTAGGATATTTCAGATTCTTGGATCAGAGGTCAGAGATGGCGTTCTGACCTTGGACCCAGAGGTCTGAGCTCCCCTCTCCCTTCCCCTCACAGCCAGCATGGAGGGAACCATATTGGCTGACTCTACGACGACGTTGGGAAAGCAACCTCGCGGGTGGGGGAGGAGGCATGCATGGAATCTGTAAGCCTCCAGATTCAGAGGAAAGCAGATCTCATAAGATTGTGCCCTAAATTGCCTGGGGGAAAGGAAAGGTCTTTGACCGGTGAGTGCTGAAGAGATAGCAATGTAGGCACCAGGCAAAACCTTTTGTGGAGATCATTTGAGACCTGGGGTGCCACAACTGAGAAGGCCTTCTCTTTTTGTAGCCAGCTGTCTAGCTTCCTTTGGTGGGGTCACCTGGAGAAGAGCCTGCAAAGATGACCTAAGGGTCCAAGCTGGTACCTACAGGAGGAGATGCTCCTTTAGCTACCGATTTGGGAAGTGTGAATTTAGTGAGTTCTTATCACCACATAGGCAGAGAGATTTATGGGATCTGTGTACCACTGTGCTCCTGAAACCCAGTTTCAATGGGGGAAGGAAGACCTCCCACTGCACGCTGCCTTTAATCTGCTTTCCGTTTCTCCTCTCTTTTTCTTTCCCCCTTCTTTCTCTTTTCTAGCCACATAAAACAGCATAATGAAGTCGTATTTCATTTGAATATAGTTTATTAATGACACAAAACACTAATCTATTAATCAATTGAAAACAACTTGGTAAAAGGAAGGAAAGCTATTTTTAATCCCCCCCCCCGAAAGGGGAGCACACACACGCACACACATCTTAAAAGGGGGCCCATTATCTCTACGGGTTTCTCGGCTGAAGTTAAAAATCTGAAAATGATTTTCATTCATTTCTCATTAATATGCAAAATTATTCAAATGAGGCAGTAATTAACCATCTACTCAGTAGAAAACCTTTTCATGATAATTTATGATAAACTCGGTTGCAGCTTTGATTGAGAATGGGAAGCTAGCGTGCATACAAAAAAGCACCTGAAAAAAAAACATTTTTAAACACCTAACTTATTGCTCAGCTAATTACATGGTAACCATGTTCGCAGTTTATTTCAAAGGCAGGCCTATGGGCAAATATAATGCAGGCGTAACATCCTTTTGAGCCTGTCCTACATTTCATCAGAGAGATTAGTTTTCTTTTACATCTCCCTGTGCAATCTCCGTCGGCATAAAGGGACCCACACACAGGCCCTTCTGTGTCCCTGCCCTGTGCTGTTCTGTGGGGCTTGTGTGGGTACAGGCAGCTCAAATGATCTCAGTATCATACGTTAAAAATTGCATTTTGTACGCAAGAGGGGCAAGCATAGAATCATAGAATAGTAGAGTTGGAAGGGGCCTATAAGGCCATGGAATCCAACCCTCTGCTGAATGCAGGAATCCGCCTTAAAGCATACCTGCTTAATGGAGGATTGCAATCACAGCAGGTCACCAGGTCCACAATCCCCTCCCCACTTTCCTCATGTGGACTGGAGTGGCTTTGATGTCAAATTCTTCATTTAAATATATATTTCATTCCTATACATTTCAATCCAGATGTGATCAGACTCTGGGGGCGTTGCTAGACCTGCCGGCTTACGCCGGCAGGGAGGCGGGGCCGAGGCGCGCTACCATTAGCGCGCCTCCCCCAGGCTTCCAGACGGCGGAGACGCAGGAGGACGGAAGCCCTGCGGCGTCCGCCATTTTTTTGTTGTTGTTTTGTTTAAAGGGGCCGCGTTTGGCCCGAAGACTCCGGAGACGGTAAGTGGCTTTTTGACTTATTTTTTTAAAAAGGGGGGGGCGAAGGATGGGAGGGTGGGTGGCACGGGGGGAGGGCGAGTGCGATCGCGCCGCCGCCGCCCGAGCAAGCAGCCGAGCGGCGCTTGCCCGGGCAATGCCTGGGATGGGGCGGCATTGCCCGGGCAAGCACCGCTTGCCTGCTTGCTCGGGCGGCGGCGGCGGCGCAATCGCACTCGCCTTCCCCCCGTGCCACCCACCCTCCCATCCTTGCCCCTGCCATCCTTCGCCCCCCCGAGCCGATGGGCACAGCGCTCCTATGAGCGCTGTGCCAGGTCCGCGGCTTTTCGCGGCTCCTCACGAGTAAGCGAGGAGTCGCGAAAAGCCGCGGAAGTCTCCACACTTTCCCCAGCCTGAGGCCGGAGCTGGGGAAAAAGCACGCCATAAGCACATTGGCTTATGGCGCGTAAGACCAGGCCTCAGCGCGGCCTGTCTCCAGATTCCCCTGTGCGTCATCTGGACGCACAGCAGGGAAGCCGGGTCAGAAGGCGCGCTAAGGCCTTGTCTAGGAAGGCCCTGGCTTCAATGTTGAGAGCAATTTTATTGCCGTATGCCCTATATTGGTTCAATTTCTATAGAGGGGGTGTTACAGGACATTCCCTTGGATAATTTACCATACATGATATTTCTCCCAGATAGAATCATAGAATAGCAGAGTTGGAAGGGGCCTACAAGGCCATTGAGTCCAACCCTCTGCTCAATGCAGGAATCCACCCTAAAGCATCCCTGACAGATGGTTGTCCAGCTGCCTCTTGAAGGCCTCTAGTGTGGGAGAGCCCACAACCTCCCTAGGCAACTGGTTCCATTGTTGTACTGCTCTAACAGTCAGGAAGTTTTTCCTGATGTCCAGCCAGAATCTGGTTTCCTGTAACTTGAGCCCATTAGTCCATGTCCTGCACTCTGGGAGGATTGAGAAGAGATCCTGGCCCTCCTCTGTGTGACAACCTTTCAAGTATTTGAAGAGGGCTAGTATGTCTCCTCTCAGTCGTTCCTTCTCCAGGCTAAACATGCCCATTTCTTTCAGTCTTTCCTCATAGGGTTTCCTTTCTTGGGGGTTCCCCCAAATGCATACCTGCTCCCACCTTTTCTGAGTTTCGTACAACAGAATGGAGCAAAAAGAAGGGTGGTGTTTCGGTGTTTTTTGTTTTGTTTTAATGATTATATTTTTATCCCAATTGTCAGATGATTTTTTGCACCCCAGATCATGAACCAATGAGACAAAAAGACAGAAAGACACACAAGGGAAGGGAAATAGAGACAATGGCAGAACAAAGGGGTGTGGTGTGAATAGGACATTCCTATCCAGTTCAACCCAGGCAGCTCTTCCACTGCTGACGTTCTTCCTTGAATGGAAGTGATGCTTCCACCTTCTGCCAGGTCCCTCTCGCGGGTGGCAGAGACCAGAGTGTTCGACCTTCTCCTCGCTTTTGCAGTCCCAAGGCAATTGGAGCAGGGTTTTTCTGGCAGGGAAGACGAAGGAAAGCCCACGGCACCCACTTGTTTTCTGGTGGTCAGCCAAGTCTAAGCTGGTTTTCCCCAGTCGGGGCTGGGCTTACTGTTAAGCAGGGTGAAGCAGTTGCCTCAGGCCACAGATGCTGGGTGGTGGCAGCAAGGTGCTGGAGGAGAGAGCTGTGTGCCTCACGGCCTGTCCTACAGTATATTCCCTAAGGTAGCCTTTGCTTTCAGGTTCAACGGAGGATGCTTTCCCATCATCGAAGAAACAGTCTAGTCAGCTTTTCTATATGAAATGGGAGAGGGCCATCTTGTTCTTTGCCTCAGGGAGAAAATGCCTTAAGCCAGCCCTGCCCCAGTGATGTCCTTCTTGTAAGGGACGGGCGGTGCAACCTCTGAGTGCCCCTTAAGAACATAAGAAGAGTCACGCCAGGATCAGACCAAGGGTCCATCTAGTCCAGAACTCTGTTCACGCAGTGGCCAACCAGCAGTTGGCCAGGGAAACACAAAGCAGGCCAAAGGGACCCACAAGCAGGACACAGTGCAACAGCACCTTCCCATCCACATTCCTCACAACTGGTATACACAACTGGTGTACATGATGCCAGAAGTAGCAAAGAGCCTCCAGGACTAGTAGCCACCGATAACCTTCTCCTCCAGGAATATGTCCAGTCCTCTTTTAAAACTATCCAAATTTGTTGGCCATCATGGCGTCTTGTGATAGTGAATTCCATAGTTTAATGATGTGCTGTGTGAAGAAGACCTTCCTTTTATCTGTCCTGAATGTCCCCTCAGTCAGCTTCATGGGATGACTTGATTCTCTGGCGGCTGGAAAAGACAGTGTATCCTTCCGCTTGCTTTTGCTAGATGGGCAAATTTCTGTTGTTAGAGGCCCAAAGAACCTCAGAAAGCCCTATTACACCCTTAGGCTTATTTTGTGTCTGGTAACTCTAACATAGCTCCTGCAGCTTTAACTGTTGTGATGAAGAGGGACAGCTTTAAAGGGTAAAGGGCAAGACTAGCCATGGCTAGTATGCCTCTCAATGCCTGTTGATAGGAAACATGACTAGGATGGTGCTGTTGCACTCATGTCCTTGTGGGCTTGCCATAGTTACCTGGTTGGCCACTGTGAAAAGGATGCTAAACTAGATGGACCCTTAGTCAGATCCAGCCTGGCTCTCCCTATGTTCTTATGTTATGTTCTTAGCAGCTATTCATCCTGACAGTGTTGTGACCTTATAGCTGTGGTCACTTCCAGGTTTCTTCTTTGGAGATTTGTCCCTACAGGGCCTCAGAAGAGACTGGAATGGAAAAGAGGAGGAGAGAGATGAGAAAATGGAACAGAAAGCTGGATTACATAGCCTTTGGTCTGCTCTAGCATGGCTCTTTTCATGTTCTTATGAAATCACAAAGGTCTCATCTACACCAAACAGGAGATTCCACTATGAAAGTGGTACAAAAGCAGTATATAAAAGGCAGGAGCCACACTACTGCTTTATAGCCGTATTGAAGTGCACTGCAGGATCTACACTACTGCTTTATAGTGGTACTGAAATGCACTGACAATTGTTGGGGCCCATGACACATCTACAATCAGCGGGATATAATACTATGAAAGTGGTATGAAAGCAGTACGTGGTATGTGTCAATGGGCCCCAACAGGGGTCAGTGCACTTCAATACTGCTATAAAGCAATGGTGCGGCTCCTGCCTTTTATATACTGCTTTCATACCACTTTCATAGTGGAATATCCTGCTTGTTGTAGATGAGCCCAAGTGAGAAAGTATGAACTATAGCTACTAAAGTGATACAGGGAAGGTATGTAAACCTGACGAAGGGTCCCAGTTCTGAGCAAATAGTAACAGTAATAACAGTAACAACCAGAACAAAATCAGCAGTAACAGACAGACATCCAGCAAACGGATCTCATGATGTAATTGTAAAGGCAAAATGGAGAGGGCCCTGAGATAACATGCACTAAACGTAGGGTGACCACATGAAAAGGAGGACAGGAAAGGGCATTTCAGCAGGTGTCATTTGTATATATGAAGAGCCTGTTGAAATTCCCTCTTCATCACCACAGTTAAAGCTGCAGGTGCCCTGCCCTCTTTTAAATCTGGTCACTCTAGTATAGCTCCTGCAGCTTTAACTGCGGTGATGAAGAGGGAATTTCACCAGGTTCTCCATATATACAAAGGACACCTGCTGAAATTCCCTTTTCTATGCAACTGTTAAAGATACAGGAGCCCTGTCCTCCTTTTCATACGGCCACCCTACTAAGTGAACATGCCCCAGCCAGCCGTGCGTCTAACTTAAAGTACTCTAAGAAAGGCAGTCCCTTTGCACAAGCCCTGTAGACAGCTTGTTCCTTTGCTAAACTGCTATTAAAGTGAGGGATCAGGTTTTCTTTCCTTTTCCCCCCCTGCTTAATCTTCCACCTAAATCTACCTCCCTGTAATTTAAAGCCATTGTTTGTTTTCTTTTATCTTGGCCTTCATCTATTAAAAGTCATTGTTATTAAGCATTTGTCTTGTTTTTGTCTCTTTGGGAGAATAACCTGACATGAACTATACAAATGGCATCCAAATTTCTGCGCGCACTTGCCCCATTGTTTCGGCAGTGGCCTCGCAACAAAACCTCGCAGCGTTTCTCCTCCCGCCCACCCCTAATCAGTGTGCCGTGTAATTGTTTTGTTTAGGAAAATATTCCCCAGATCGGCGTCTTGTTCCAAACAATTTTGCTCTTCTCTGCTGCATTTGCCATTTTCTGATCTAATACCTATACTTACAATCTGAATCTTTTGAAATGGATTCCATTGTTCGCCATTATTTATTATGCTTCCTATTGTTTCCAGATGGTGCAGAGGAACAATAGATTCATTCACTCCTCTGGAAAAAAAAATGAACCCAAATTAATGGCAATATTGGGCCCTTCTCCTTCCCATGAGGGAGCTGTAAAAGTTTAGAATTTCCTCTCCTTTTGTATCTGCATAGAATACAACAAGTTGCTTGATCAACAATACACCTGCCAGCTAAATCGCCTACCAGACCCGGGCCTGGTTCTCATCTTCATTTTTAACATCATTAGTTCAGCATCAAATTATTGTTCCAGGCTATTTGAGGGGTAGTGGTGATGGTGGTGATGCTAGGGAAAGTGGAAGGCAAAAGGAAGAGGGGCCGACCAAGGGCAAGATGGATGGATGATATTCCGGAGGTGACAGACTTGACCTTGGGGGAGCTAGGGGTGGCGACGGCTGACAGAAAGCTCTGGCGTGGGCTGGTCCATGAAGTCACGAAGAGTCGGAAGTGACTGAACGAATGAACACCCAGGTGGCGGTGGTAATCTTTTCATCCTATGAAGTTGTCCTCTACTGAGTCAGATCATTGGCCCACCCAGCATCATGCCATCTCCTCTGAATGGAAGCACCTTTCCAAGGACTGAGGCAGAGGGGCTTTTCAGCATTGCCGTACTTGAAATATATTCTGGATAAGCATGTTTCTCTCGTTCAGCTTTGTTTTGATGGGACACAGCAGAATGGAGTAAGTAATGTCATTAACTGAGAATGTGGCTGGTGAGTTGTGGGGCCTGGGGATATAGGACATGGCCTAGTCAGAGGGGGCATGGCTTTGGGGTTATCCAGATGTCTGGATGGAGGGGCCTGGAGGTCTACACTTGGCTAGGGTGACCAACTGTCAGGATTTCCCCGGATTTGTCCTGGTTTTTGTTCTTTCCATGGTGTCAGGGGGGATTTACTATAATTTTCAATAATGTCCTGGAATGACACACCTTCCCCTTTAAGGCTGCCATTAGCATGGCAGGAGGGAATGACATGCTTTCTTGAGGCACATCATTCCCCCACCCCGAGCTCCAATTGAGGTCTTAAAGGGGAAAGTGGGTCATTCGTGGACATTATAGAAAAGGCCCCAATTGGAGGGGATGGTGGTGGTGCAGAATGAAATCCTTTCCCCTCCTCCACTCCAATCGGGTTCTTTAAGATGGCGGGGGAATAACGTACTTTCTGCAGGACTCAGAAAGCTGCTTCCCCCCACACACACTAGGTGTCCTCTTTTTTGTTTCCCAAATAGGGTCACCCTACACTTGGCCATCAGACCAGAGGGTCCCAACACCTGGTTTATTGGGAGAGGCCTCAGGCTCCCGCATTTGCAGTCCTTCCCGGCATCTGCATGGGAAGGAATGCAAGTGCGGAGTTGCCACCACCACTGCCACCACGCTGAGCACTGGAGGGGGGTGGGGGAGGAACAAGGCAACCAGAGGGGGACTAAGAGAGGGACGCATGGTGCCTGAACCACCTCTACTTCCTCTGACCTCCCTCTGGCTGCCTGTTCCTCCCCCACCCATTTTTTGTTTGTTTTTATCTGCAGGGTTGGGCAGAGGGAGGGGGGCAGTGGGGGCAGTTGGCACGGGCCTACGATTTTGAGGGGGGCTACTCCGAGTCCCCCTGGTAGAGGCAAAGGGGGAGCCTTTGGTAAAGATTTGTTACGAAGTAGCTCAAATATTGAACTTGAAACTGGGCAATATTTTCCCAAATGTCCGCATTGCGTTGCACGTTTTCCTGTCACTGCCAGCAACAGTGGCCTCTAATAATGAGAGGAGCTTCAGTGTCATCAAACGAATGAAGCCATACTTTCGGACCGCAATGGTGCAAGAATGTTTGAATTGATTAGCAGTTCTGAACATTAACATTGACGAGGCAAAGTTGCTTGATTTTTCTGTTGTTGTCGATGATGATGATGAATTTGCCCAAAGAAAAGCACGTAAAGCATTTCTGAATGTGAAGAAGTGATGTCTTATATACGTCTTGAATAAAAGTGCTTTACCTTTTCTATAAATTGTTCTGTTCATATGTATTTAGAACTGATTAAAAAATACTTAATGAGCAGTTTGAAATGGGGCCTACATTTCCCATCTGGCCCGGGCCTACATTTCCCTGCCTGGCCCTGTTTATCTGTATCTGTGCAGCTTCACAGATACAGAAGAAAAAGACGGTGGGCGGAACAGGCCCCATTCCTCTCCTCCCTCGCCCCTGTTTTTTAATTTATTTTTATTTACCAGGACATTCGCGGGGCTCTCCTGAGCTCTTCTTTTCCTGTCCAGCCGACAGCGACCAATCAGGGGCCACCATTGGATATGACACACCTCCGCAGCCAAAAATGTAGGGGTATGTGCCTGACTTTCTTCAGCGGAGTTTCTGGGGTTTGCCCCTGGATGGCTTTGCAATGGCGGCTGCGTCATGTAGATGACCTGCTGGACATCAGGAAAAACTTCCTGACTGTTAGAGCAGTATGACAATGGAATCAGTTACCTAGGCAGGTCGTGGGCTCTCCCATACTAGAGGCCTTCAAGAGGCAGATGGACAAGCATCTGTCAAGGATGCTTTAGGGTGGATTCCTGCATTGAGCAGGGGGTTGGACTCGATGGCCTTGTAGGCCCCTTCCAACTCTGCTATTCTATGATTCTATGATTGCGAATCCACCCGGGGCAAAGCCTTTATCAAGACAAGCCCTGGCTCTCTGCCTGCCAAGCAAGCAAGTGGGAGCAATGGTGGAGGAGGAGGGGGAGAAGTAATAGCAGCTGGTGACAATGGTGGTCAGAAGGTGGACCCACTGAGGAAGGGGTCCATGGAGGGCACCTTGCCCAAAGGCCCTTCAAAACTAGAGCCGACAACATTTATAAATGTTAAAAATAAATTAATAAATGAGCCCCTGGTGGTGTCTAGTCTACTGGTGGCTCCACTGGCAACGACATGGAAGTTACAGGGAACCACCAATGGTTTAAACCAGACTTGACGTTTTAACCTACGTAGCACAAAAAGACGTCCCTTCCGGAAGGTTAAATTTCAGCATAATCGGGCTTTTCTTTCCTTAGCTGCTGTGAAAATGGGAAATGGTTAAAAATATGGAACTCAGAAAATCTCTGAGATCGACAACGAATCCTGAAGTATTTGGCTCCCCCTTCCCCTGCCTTTATCATAAAGCCTTTTTTTTTTCAAATCACCTTTCTGACACATTTGTCCATATTGATTAGATGCTTTTAGAATGACATTGTCTGACCTGTCGAAATCTATCAATTGCTCTTCAGCTGATGCCCAATTCCCAGGCTTCTGCATCTTCTAACAGTGGAGTGTGGCTATTATTCATGAAGGCTGCTCTCTCTCTCTCTCTTTGCTAAAGAAGATCAATATTCATATGCATATTAAATCTGCATTAACGTGGCTTCTCAGTTTGGTCTTTTAACTGCCCCTTCTGGATACTCACGCCATCCACCCATTTTCTTTTCCACAGCACTAAACATATCACTGGTAGCATTTCAAGCATACATATTTGATACCATATTCCCATGGTGCATGGATGAGTTATTAGGAACTTGTTGAGCCAGTTAGGATAAACGCATATTCCCAATGGCTTTCCTTGTGTTTTCATTTGGTGCACCGCAAACTCAACTATTAAATATGTTTTGTCCATTTAATTTCTGCTGCTTCTACTTCTCCTTTTTATATATATATATTAAAAAAAACCCACCCTATTTTGTAAGGGAAGGATGCCTTAATTGTTCCCAAGACATTGAATAATCCACTTCTGATGTGTCTTAGGTTGAACTAACAGGCAAGCAAGTTATAGCTTAGCTGCACTGGGTTTTAATTGAGTAATGAGCCTCAGAATTGTGAAGCTCAAAAACTTGTCAAGATGGGCAGATCACTGCATTAGAAGTTGGAGCGAGTTTCTAAACTGATTTTCTTTCCTTTTTTAAAGCAATCAATTATTAGCCCAGAAAAAGAAAATTCTCTGAGCTGACTGAAAGCTTCCTCGACTAATAGGCAAAGAGGAGGGGGGGAACCCCAGCGATGCAGTCTTGGAATAGTTCAACCGCCCAGAGAGCTTCGGCTATTGGGCGGTATAGAAATGTAATAAATAAATAAATAAATAAATAAATTCAACACAACCCCCATGATTTTTTTTTATCCTCTCTTCTTTTCCCTTGGGTATGGGAAAAAACAAACAAAAACAAACCCAAAATATATTTTTCATTTATATTTGTATTATTTATTTATTCTTTCATTCATATTAGAATGTATTTATTTATATTCTTTATTTGTATTTATTTGGATATCATATATTCCAATATTATTCATGAAGGCTGCTCTCTCTTTCGCTCTCTCGCTCTCTCAGCTAAAGAAGATCAATATTCATATGCATATTGAATCTGCATTAACGTTGCTTCTCAATTTGGTCTTTTAACTGCCCCTTCTCTTCCCCACTCTACTAATGCATACACATCTCTCCAGGAAATAGTTCCAAAATTAAACTGACTATCTGTCTCCATTTTTACCTTTATCTCTGGCCTTGTTCAGACAACATGCATCATCATCATCATCATGCAATTTATTGCAGTCAAAAAAAGTTACATACAAAAAGACTGAGCTTACAGTTAGCTATTAAAAAAGACAAGTAATCATAGAGGATCTAATAGAAATGGCCAAATTCAAAAACTTGGCCACTTACTCGGTGATTGGTTTGTCTGAGTTCCAAAGTAATAGGGACATTAATAATTTTATTTCTTACCCGCTTCTCCATTTTGATCGAGGCTGGTTAAGTATTTTGAGCTAAACTTTATGGCTTAGCATGTCTTGCTCAGCTGGAGCGTGTTCAGAGGAGGGCAACCAGGATGATCAGGAGTCTGGAAACAAAGCCCTATGAAGAGAGACTGAAAGAACTGGGCATGTTTAGCCTGGAGAAGAGAATATCGAGGGGAGACATGATAGCACTCTTCAAATACTTGAAAGGTTGTCACACAGAGGAGGGCCAGGATCTCTTCTCGATCATCCCAGAGTGCAGGACACGGACTAATGGGCTCAAGTTACAGGAAGCCAGATTCCAGCTGGACATCAGGAAAATGTCCTGACTGTTAGAGCAATAGGACAATAGAACCAGTTGCCTAGGGAAGTTGTGGGCTCTCCCACACTAGAGGCCTTCAAGAGGCAGCTGGACAGCCATCTTTCAGGTATGCTTTAAGATAAATTCCTGCATTGAGCAGGGGGTTGGACTCGATGGCCTTGTAGGACCCTTCCAACTCTACGATTCTATGATTCTATGATTCTTTGTGAACCATGTGTGCTGTGTGAACCATTCCTAACCACATAGCCATGGTTTAAACATGCTCACTAACCACTTGTTGCAAAAGGGTTAGCGGCCGTACCATGGCTTAGTTTGATGTCTGAACAGGCCCTCTGTCAATATAATTATCTATCTATCTATTACATACCTTCATTTCCCTCTGTTTCTGATGTTCAGGCTTATGATTATCATTGCTTATGTAAACAAAAGAAAACAACAACACCCAAATGCAAGAGGGAGATACCAGTAGGCTTGTGGGTACCCCAAGTTCTGCAGAAGTACCAAAAATGGTAAAACATTCACAAACTTTAAAAGTCACAAGAACCATAACAAGAATGTAAAATGCCACATTGAAAAGATGCATCTTGACCCCCTTCTTTGGACGCAGAGACAGTGGGGACCAGTTGCAACTCCCAAGGGAGCGTGTTCCGAAGTTTGGGAGCAACCCATGAGAATACCACTTCCGTCCTTGCTGGGATAAGAAGGAAAGTCATCACGAAAGACACTTCAGAGACACCCCAGGACAATGTGAAACAAACAATGGATACAGCATGACTTCATTTGCCCAAATGGGCTTGGAGGACATCCAAAATGTTCAGGTAATCAAATGCTCCAATAAAGGTAAGTGCTATTTGCACGACGGTTACTGTGACCCGAGGCTACGTGGGTGACACACAGTGAATTTGGATAACTAGACATTTCCGATCTGTGGTGAGGGCTGCCAGGTCAAAACTTCAAAGATAAGCAACATTATGGAACCACAATGTCCTTTTGGAGGGGAGTTCTCTTGAGCTTTGTTTTGTGAAGAGACGGGGCATCACTTATGTCCCAGGTCTCTATTACAAGCTGAAAGAATGGGTGTTCTTTTAGGGAAAAAAAACCCAAAATGGATATCTCTTAAAGCAAGAGATGCTAAATTCTGACAGAATGCCAGGACATATTTTTTTCTCTCTCTCTGAAAAGTGTACACCTTGCACACCTAAAATGTAAGGTGTCAAACATATTCGCAAACTTGTGCACTGTACAACCACATGTGTTGGGATCTAAGATTGATGGTGGCTTCCAGTTGGGTGTACTCTCAGGTGTAAAATAAAGGAAATATTTGGTATCGTTGTATATTCTAGTTATAATTCACTGGAGGGGCATGGAGAATGTGCTTTATTCTCTTTATTATTTTATTTATCTACAACTTTTATATACCGCTCCACATCTAGACATAGTCTGGAGCAGTTAACAATAAAAGACATAAAGATAAGATAAAAGAATAAAACTCCCTATCAAAAATTATTATTTTTTAAAAAAAACAGAATTCTCATAAAAACAATGGCTGGTTGGTCAAGGAAGACTTCCTGAAATAATGATATTCTCACGAGGTACCAGAAACAACACAGTGTTGACGCTTGCCTGGCCTCCAGAGGCAGGAGGGTTCCATACAGAAGGGGCCACCAAGCTGAAGACTTTTCTCCAACAGGCCATAGGTCCATGTGATACCACCAAGGAGCATGTCCTCAGATGACCTTCAGCTATCTGAGTTTTGGTAAACACTTAGCTAATATGTGAACCCAGCTAATATAGTACCCAGTAAAATACAAAGCACTTGGGACACAGGGTGAATGTCAGGTGAATGGACTTTATTTATTTATTTATTTAATTTACAATATTTATATACCGCTCCACAGCCAAAGATTTTGGAGCGATGAACAACACATAGAATAAAATAATTAAAATGCCATATTAAAAAAAATACTATTTTTAAAAGAACAGAGTTCTAATAAAACCCAAGTTCTGATAGGACCACGGCCAGTCACTCAAGGAAAGCATCCTGAAATAACCATGTTTTTAGGAGCACTAGAAGTGACACAACATTGGCGCCTGCCTGACCTCCAAAGGCAGCAAATTCCACAGGACAGGGGCCACCACACTGAAGGATCTTCCCCTGGTGGACTCCAATTGGACAGTAGGTGTATGTGGGATCACTAGGAACATGCTGTCCAATGACCTCAGTGACTGGGCAGGTTGATAGGAGAGAAGGCTCTCTCTCAGGTATCCTGGTCCCAAGCTGTTTAGGGCTTTGTAAACTAGTACTAGAAACTTAAACCTTCCCTGGTAGTGAATAAACAGCCAATGAGATTTCCCCTTTCTCTTAACACCCTTGTGGCCCTCCCAACCCTCCAAAGCAAATTTATGGGGCTGCATGGGAGGATATGGAGTCTATTCCTTCAATGGTGTCCATCCTTCTAGAGACAACCCATAGGAAGCTGTCTTATATCCGGTAAAACTATTTTTTTCCATGTAGCCCAGTGTGATCTGCTCTGACTGGCAGCATGTCTCCAAAGTCCTGGTCAGAGGTCTTTCCTAACCCCTGACCTTTTTAAATTGAAGATACTGTGCTCTGTAATTGACCTATGATCTCTCTCCATAGAAGTAGCTCAGTGTGACGAAGCACCTGCTTTGCAGGCATGAGGTCCCAGGTTTGATCTCTGGTATCTCCAGGCAGGGCATGAAAAAAACCCTTCCTGAAATGTGGAGAGCTGCTGCCAGTCAGTGTTGACATTACTGGGCTAGATAGATCAGTGGTTCAACTCAATGTACGGTAGCTTCTTATGTTTCTAAGTTGGGTCCTACTTTAGCATCTCAGGCAAAATAGGGTGGTCCTTTCAGGGTTCTTCTCAATGCATTTGCCTGCCTCATAATAGTTCCACCATTCCTACAACTGGTGTATATAGGCATCGAGCCTATATTCACCTGTAGCTGGGGAACATGGGTGGGAGGGTGCTCTTGCACCCATCTCCTGCTTGTGGATTCCTGGATGACAGCTGGTTGGCCACTGTGTGAACAGAGTATTCGACTAGATGGACCCTTGGTCTGATCTCGCATGACTCTTCTTATGTACATTGCGAGGGCAATGTGGGGACTGGCCATTGGGAAATAGTGGAGGGCAGGTGTCATGGGCCAACTCCACTCAGCTCAGTTCATACTTGGGGCAGTGATGGGGAGCATCATTGGAGAGCACTTCAGCACCCCAAGGTCTAAAGACATCTGAAAATAAGAACTTAAGAAGTGCCCTGCTGGATCAGACCAAGCGTCCATCTAGTCCTTCACTCTGTTCACACAGTGGCCAACCAGCCATCGGCCAGGGATGATGTAAGCCTATGCGGCAGGGTCTTGCTATTTACTGTTTTACTGAACAAGCAGGACATGGTGCAACAGCACCCTCCCACCCATGTTCCCCAGCAACTGGTGCACACAGGCTTAGCATGAGTCCGGGGAATTCGTATTCCGAAATAGGCTGTTACAAATGTCATCAGCATCATTATGGCAGGAGAGGCTCCCACAAAGCCACCTCTATCTGAGAATCACCCTTCAGCATCAGTTATCTAGCACTCATTGAGCGTCATCAGATGGGGGAGGGGAACCACCCGTCTGGTATGCTTTAAGGTGGATTCCTGCATTGAGCAGGGGGTTGGACTCCATGGCCTTGTAGGCCCCTTCCAACTCTACTATTCTATGATTCTATGATTCTATGAAATCACGTTTCCTTACTGTTGCTTTCCCCTCCGAATTCTGTCCCATGATGCTTCCACTTTCTTCACACAGGGGAAGAGGAAGTAAACAATGACCACGTGGCCCATTCAGTGGGCAATTTTATCATACCCCTTTTCTTGCACACAGCCGTAAGTGGCGGCACGTTTTGTTTAGAAAAACCAAACAAAACGGATTTACTGGGGTCTATTTTGTGACGGAAAGAAAGTCAGAAGAAGCCAGCGATGCACGGGAGGTGGATGGCATTGTCAAATGGACCCACGAATATCCGTAAGCGTGTGATAAAACACTCATCTGATGATGCTCATTGTTATAAAACGATCAGAACTGTATTTTCCATCTCTGCAAACTGTTGTCGTGAGGCATTTAAATGTGGATGTTTCCACTGGCTGTCACTTACATTTTATGATGTTTTCCTGGAAGTGCTTTTATAAAAAAAACCGGACTAATTTCAGGTTTTAAAGTTCCTAATATTTAATAACTAATGAAACGATTAGAACTTTTATTTGATTGTAAATTCTGTTTGCCATGCTGTCGCAGACAGGTGGCATAAAATATTCCATTCCCCCACACCACTGCTGCCGCCACACTTTGATGGCATAAATACTTCAGTGTCCTGCTGCTAAGATATATCAATCAAATCAAAGGTTCAAAAATGGGTTATTATCCAGGTGTGGGGATGAGTGCAAAAACCAAGGCTTGAGTTCACAGTCAATCGGTAAAGAATGCCTTCACAGTCAATAACCGACTGCTACATGTACCTCTTGCAGAGTTATTACTGCAGAGTTCATAAAGTGGAACACAGCACTTCTGACAGAACTGTAAGAGGCTGCGTTTTTCAGATCATTTTTTAAAAATTGCTGGTTATATTGCAAAAACAAAACAATGTCCAAACCTATGTAAAGATTGACTTTTTGTGGAGGACACGGGGATGTCAGTGCAAGCACAATCTCTCCTCCAGGTACAGACTGAAGTTGATAGAAAGATTTGCGGGGGGGGGGGGAGGGTATCAAACAAAGGTCTTAGTTAACAGACTATAGGAGTGACTTCACTCCTCAGCAACCTGCTGTTCCCAACATCCATTTCGGTTTGACCTCTGCTCTCCGATTCTAAGGAGGCTATTGGACCACAAGAGTTTTGTTCTGAGTTCCATAACATTCTATATACCCATCATGCTGGTGGCGAGAAAACCTGACGCAGATTGAAGTGATGCGACGGGATGTTCATGGACATTCCAACTTCTCGGGGTACGATGCTTATGTCGTAGGAAAGGGAGAATCATCAGACTGATGATTGATTTTGGGAACCAGAAGGTTCGACCATGTAACACCTGCTCTGGTCCGCTTGCACTGGCTGCCTGTATGTTTCCGAGCCCAATTCAAGATGCTGGTTTTGACCTATAAAGCCTTACATGGCTTGGGATCACAATACCTGACGGAACGCCTCTCCCGATGTGAATATACCCGGTCACTACGTTCAACGTCTAAGGTCCTCCTCCGGGTGCCTACTCTGAGAGAGGCTCAGAGTGTGGCAACGAGGGACAGGGCCTTTTCGGTGGTGGCCCCCAGACTATGGAACGATCTCCCTGACGAGGCTCACCTGGCACCAACGCTGCTATTTTTCCGGTGCCAGGTTAAGACTTTCCTCTTTGCCCAGACGTATGGCAGCACATCTTAATCACCCACTTGTTTAGTTTTTTAATGGTTTTTAATGCTTTGTGTGTGTATGTTCTGCGTTTTAGAATTTTAAATTTTGTATACTTGTTTTTATCTCAATTTTAGAATTTCTGTAAACTGCCCAGAGAGCTCTGGCTATGGGGGTGGTATATAAGTGTAATTAATTAATTAATTAATTAATTAATTAATTAATGCACACACAGGTCCCAGGCTATTTAACATTTATAAATAGTGTCAGCTCCAATTTTGGAGGGGCTTTGGGCCAAACACCCTCCCTTAGTGGGTCCACCATTTCCCCACCATTGTCACCAGCTGCTATTGCTGGTAAGGGGACTTGAAGGTTGGAAAGGTAAAGGGTAGGTGACCAGAAGCCAGGTGGTCGAAGAAAGGCTGCAGACATGGAGAAACATGGCGCTGACGTGGAAACTTGGGACAAAGGGCAGGAAAGAAAAAGGAATGAGCAAAGGAGGAGCTAATGAAAAACCTTGTAGAACAAAGGCCAAATCTACACCAAGCAGGATATAACACTTTGAAAATGGTTTGAAAACGGTACATGGGATGTGTCCTGGGCCCCAACAGTTGTCAATACCATTATAAACCATTACAAAGCAGTAGTATGGATCCTGCCAGAGTTTCTCTTTCCTCCAAGGTGCTCAAGAAAGGGTTCATCCCCCTTATTCTATCCTCACAACAACCCAGTGAGGGACTTTAGGCTGAGGCATAGAGATTGGCCTAGCTCCATTCTCTTCAATCACTACACTAGCCAGGTGTTTGGGCACTGGCTTCCACTACAGAAGGTTTGTAATGGGAGTCAATGAAATAAAATTGTACAGCACTTTGCACCATGAAATCCTTGGCTTTATGAATATGGCCACATGTGGTTGCCATCACCCCGGATACTTTTGTGTGGTTTTGACCCTGCAGATAATGGGTCTGGGGTCTGAGGGTGTGTGTGTGTGCACGCGCCCTCCAACATATTGGTTATCATGATTTTAGAACCTTCTTCTTTTTCCACATTCTATCAAGTTGTGGTCTGGAGTCAAATGGTAGGTTGTTGACCTGGAATACAGACAGGTGGTTGAACCAGTCAGCAAACAATTGGGAACATGGAATCCAAGAACAGCTAAGTCAGGTAATTCCTTCTTAAGGCTCAGTCTTGATCTGCTCCTTGTTGGAGCAATGTACAGACAACCTCAGCTGGCTTTCAGCTGCAGCTGTGGTAAGCAAACGGGTTGAAGGGGAACCTTTACTGTTAGCTCCAGTCATGGATTGGAAATGACAGTGGGGATGTGGGTGGTGTGTGAAGGTGGGGATTAGGCTGGCACTGGGAGGAACCACTTCTCTCAGTGCCAGCCATGTGTATTTCTGAGTGGTGCGCCATCCCCGGCAGAACAATGAGTGGCGCACAAATCCAGGGACTTCGCTGAGTGATCCTTTGTGCATTACTTGTCCTGCCAATGAAGACCGCAAGTGGTAGGCGAAGCAGGCGCCCAACCTGACTGCAACTTGGAGGAGTCCCTTCCTCTGAGCTGAGTGCTTCTCTTAGCACTGAGAAAGGCAAAATGGGTGGGGTGAGGATGTCAGATAGCCCACAAGAGCAGCAATTCGGTCTTAAACAAGTTCTCCACTCCTGCTCTAGATAAACGCTGCACTGGATTGCAAGGAAATAATGATGAGGCGTCTCTCGTTTGCTTGCCGTCGATGAAGCAAAGTTGAGTTAGTATTGCCATTACACTGTGCCATTTTTCATTCTCAGCAAGGCAGTTAAATATCAGTGATGTTGCTGCAACACCGGAGCAGCCCTGCAAACTCAGGGATTTTGCTGCCCCGCCTTCCCCCAGCTGCTCCTTCCAGCTGCCCAGCACGAGTCTCCGCAGGTGACGACAGAGGCCACCAGCAACAGACAAAACGCTTTTTATTTATTCATCGCTAAGCTTCGGGGTTGCAACGATGCCACTCAGAGCAAGTGCACTTCCTATATAAATTATTTAGCCATTTTACAGTTCAGCATTGATACTACGGGAGCAAGCAATGCACAAAGTCCGGTGCATCCATTGATATGCCGTGCACTCAGCCTGAGAGGGGAACTGCCTTTGCATGGTTCCCATTCCGCACACCCCAAGGGCTAGATCATAGTTCCTGGGGCTTCAGCAGCACTCTAGACTGAGATGCAACCACGGAAGCACAGTAAAAGAAGACCATCCTCCCTCCTTTTTCCTACCAGGGCCTGGCGCCATCACTGTCATCCTTTTGGTGCTCAGAGGAGGGCAACGAGGATGATCAGGGGTCTGGAAACAAAGCCCTATGAAGAGAGACTGAAAGAACTGGGCATGTTTAGCCTGGAGAAGAGAAGATTGAGGGGAGACATGAGAGCACTCTTCAAATACTTGAAAGGTTGTCACACAGAGGAGGGCCAGGATCTCTTCTCAATCCTCCCAGAGTGCAGGACACAGAATAACGGGCTCAAGTTAAAGGAAGCCAGATTTTGGCTGGACATCAGGAAAAACTTCCTGACTGTTAGAGCAGTACGACAATGGAACCAGTTGCCTGGTGAGGTTGTGAGTTCTCCCACACTAGAGGCCTTCAAGAGGCAGCTGGACAACCATCTGTCAGGGATGCTTTAGGGTGGATTCCTGCATTGAGCAGGGGGTTGGACTCGATGGCCTTGTAGGCCCCTTCCATCTCTGCTATTCTATGATTCTATGATTCTATGAAAGGCTGCTCTCTACTCCCAGGCATTGAATGACATTTGGAGCATCATCACACAAGCGTGTTATAGCATGCTCATTACTTGGCACTCATGGATTGTCACGGATCCTTTTCACGACTCCGTCTGCCTTCTGTGTGCCTCCTGCTCCTTCTGGTCATTTTCCCATTAAAGAAAGAAAGAAAGAAAGAAAGAAAGAAAGAAAGAAAGAAAGAAAGAAAGAAAGAAAGAAAGCCCTGAAAAATCATTCCCCCCCCCCTACAGCGAAATGTGCAGCATTTCCTGCTGTGCACAGGAAAAGCAGCATGAAAAAAAATGCCCAATGGAAGGGCCACGTTCGTCTTTGTCTGCTTCCTCTTTCTTCAGCGTCTGAAGAAAGAGGAAGCTGTTCATCGCTATTGTGGGACAGCAGCAAGAAGCAAAGTGACAGTCGAGAAATGCGATCCCCCCCCCCTCCGGTCTGAAGACGCTCTTAGTGGCATATGGTGGAGCATTTATGCCAGTCATTTAAAAGGGTCTGGTATTTTTTTGAAACTGTTTTTAGCTGTGTACATTGTTTTAAATTTTGTATATGTACATTTTGGTGACGCATTTTATGTTGTGTTTTATTATTTTATGAATTGGTTTTAATTTTTGTGAACTGCCCAGAGGAGCTCCAGCGATTGGGCAGTACAGTAATGAAATAAATGATAATAAATAATAATCTAGAGATATTATGATCCCAGCAAGCCCAATCCGCATGGGTAGTTAGTCTTCCAGGTTCAGTTGGCAGCTCCGGTTCATAATGTCCAAAGGGAGAGGTTGCAGAGGGAAATTAAGAACATAAGAACACAACAGGTGCCATGCTAGAACAGACCAAGGGTCCATCTAGTCCAGCACTCTGTTCATACAGTGGCCAACCAGCTGTTGACCAGGGACCAACAAAGCAGGACACGGTGCAACAGCACCCTTTCACCCATGTTCCCCAGCAACTGGTGCACACAGGCTTACTGCCTCGGATACTGGAGGTAGCACACAACCATCAAGGCTGTTTGCTTTGACTTAGGGATGCCCATCACTGGGAAATCTGCCCCTTTGGGGGGGCTTGCTGGATTTCCGCAACAGCCCAGGCTCAGCTTGCATTTACAAGCCGAGCTGAGGGTTTTTCTGGAAATCCAGGAACTTTTCTCTCTCTTTCTTTTTAAATTGAGTAAATAGACAGTTCTGCAAATTGCAGCTGCAACTTGTGTAATTTGGAATGTAAATGAATAGCTTCCCTGTCCTTCCTTTCCCACCCCGTGGCCTAGAATTTCTGTCCTCTGATGAAAAAGTGGGTTACAAAGTGTTTTTATGCAACTCAAATGTCTGTGATTAATGTGTGCAAGCCATCAATGGGGTTTGCAATAGCATCGCCATGAAACATTGAGTAGGACCCTATGGGGATGTATTTTCCCATGTGCATTAAAAATCATCTGGACAGTTCACAGGGGCTCCTACCATGCAGAGATGCGTCCATTTGTCCATCTTCATCAGTTACATATGTGTCTCGAGTGTATTAGCTTCATCACACCCACGTTATACTGTGCAGTCACTGCAACTTGTGTGCAAAGGACTCCAAAGTTTTCCAGCTCATAATCTGCTTTTACTGTGAAGTGCTCCCATGCATCCTGCTTTAATTGCGCTTCTTAGCCAAAAGAAGCGTCGTATTTTACTACCCCTTTAGGAGCGAATCTTTTGTTGTTCTCCAAGTGGCCACTGGGAGTGCATGAGGATGATTTGATATGTTTAAACTACAAATTAAACAAGCGCTTACATCTGCATAAGTTTTAGCGATAAAGACATCAAAATCGGCACAGTAATAGATATTAAGAAGGGTTTTCAGCATACCAAATTGGAATCAGATTGGGTCATCCGTTGATTTTTTTAATGATTTTTTACATTCCCCCCTTAAACCCATTTCCTGGTATGCAAAGGATCTTAGGAGCGCCACCGCCCAGGGTGTGATTTAGCTAGCAACAACGATGACGATGACAGCTTTACGCTATGGGGATAATTCAAGGGAAATGGGTACGTGGGATGAAGCTCTATATGCAACAACTCACATGTTTCATTCCACGTTGTCATGTAGCCAGCTAGAGTTCGTAATGAACCAATGAAACAGCACAACGCCATTCCTGTTTATCACAAAAGGATTCATTGCGCTGGAGCAAAAGTGTTGTATATTTGCTCCATAACTAGGGTAAAAATAGATAAATTCAATTCCTGCACACAAGATGCATTCTATTCATTGCAATGAATAACTCCGGCTATTGGGCGGTATAAAAATGTAATAAATAAATAAATAAATAAATAAATAAATAAATAAATATACAATTATCACACACACACACACACACACATATTTAGAACAGTTAATATCCCATGCAGATTCTGCACTTTAAATAATCATGAATTGGAATCCATTGACACCTCCATTGGAGTAAAATTGCGAAGCATCGGTAACTTTAAAGAAATAAAAATTAGTTTTATATGTGTTCTAAGGGAGGGAGGAAGCCCTTGTCTTTGCTTGAAGTGAGCCACACAAGGGGTGAAGCAAAAGGGGAAACTCAAACCCTTTGCCCTCTTGGCCTGTCTTTGGAGAGCCACATTTGAATATCACGTCGCACAAAGAGCTAGCTGGTTGCTGGTCCGTTGCCCCTGGTGAGTTCTTCGTCTTCTAAAATGTAGCTGTTTGCGGATGTAGAAAATTACCTTGTCTGCACTTTTCACGGCTAGGCAGTATTAAAAAGACAGTAAAAATAGACAACTAACAAGGGAACATCTTTGCAAGAGGGCAAGGAAGCATTTAGATCTAAGTTTCCTTCTCTCTTTCACACGCACACTTGCACGGACATGCACATGCACACACACACACACTCCGGGATGTGAGTGATCGATGCCCCCGCTGAGCGAGACTCCAGCTGCAATCGCACATGACAAAACACCCTCCCCGGTGGCCTCGTGTCCTGCACTTTTTGGGACAACCTGAACAGCCTCCACCTGAAACCGTGTTTCCTTTGCATCCTAACTGAGACAGCAGGAAGTGGGGGGAGCGGAGGGTGCGCGCCAGTGCGCTGGATTCTGTTGCTGCCAGCGTTGGTATCTCTGCTATCAGTTTCCTCAATAAGGCCTAGTCTGGGCCCAAAGAGCCTCTGGATAAATTGTATTTTCCAAGGGTTAATTAAGCTGTCTTGAGCTTCTGCATGAAGTGTGTTGGGGGGAGCACACTGGCACTTGCAGCGTTTTCTGAAACCTGCTGTCGACATTACAGTCCCTGCTGCTTTTAGCTGTATCGATCGGATGCCTGACCTGTAAAATCCTTGATGGCGGAAAAGGCTGCGAGTTACTGGAGCTTTCCATGGAAGCTTCAGGACAGCTTGTGTAGTCAAGTACAATTACCTGTCCCTCCAGGAGAGCCAATTAGTTCACAAAGAGTTGGAGCAGAACAAATGTTTTGTGTGTGATTTTAGAATCTTTACAGGGGGAAGGAGAAGGGGAGGAGGAGCGGGTGTGTGTGTGTGTGTGTGTGTGTGTGTGGAGGAGAGCTTTTGTTCTCCCCAGCCTTTTGTTTCTAATGTTAAGATTATTGTTCATCTGGTGTGGCAGTGCGCGTGTGTGTGCGCACGAGCATGTGTGTGTATCTGCAGATCTTCCTTTGAGAATTTGTTGAGCGCAAAACTATTTAGGGTTAGACATGAGGAGGATGAGGAGGACAACTGCCACCATTGCTGCTACTACTACTACTACTACTACTACTGTAGTACTACTAGTAGTAATAGTATGAAATTGCTGCAAATCCCAGGAGTAGAGAACGTCTCAGAACTAGCTTACTGGCAATTCTGAAGCGTTCATGCTGGCGAAACGTCCCCTGACCCTGACCTTCGGCTAACTCCCATGCTATTGACCTGACTATTAGGATTAGGGTATATCAACGGCTACAAGGCAGGCTGCTTAAGGTTGATATCCTAATTCTTTGGGTGCCCGTTAACCTATTAGAGCTGAAGACTGGCAGCGGAAAACTGTAAGCACGGTTCTCGCGGAGCTGATTTGGGAGTGGACGTCCTTAAAATTGGCGGGCTCACTGGCTTCCACTTTAGTAGGCTCCAGAAGGGGCAACATTGGAAGCTCCTGGTGCTCTGGGAGTGCTTCCCTTGTTTCTTCGAGAGTAGATCAGGCTTACCCACCACTCCACCCCCTTGGATGTCTCCATAGGGATAAGGGGGGGGAAGTGGTGAGTGCATAGCAATTTGCACCAGGAAGGGCACCACAATTTCAGATGCCTCTAGGCCAGGAGGAGAAGGCAACCTGGTTGCCCTCCAATGGTCTTCAACTGCAACTCCCATCAGGCCCAGCCGTCATGGCCAATGGTTAGGGATTATGGGAGTTATCGTTCAATGTCTGCAGGGCACCAGCTAGCCTAATCTAAGTCTAGACTTGAAGCCCCATCATATCTAGGTAGAAACGTGCAACTCCCGACGCTTCTCTGTCCTCGCTCCGACGTCGCTTCCTGAAAACAGGAAGTAACGGGGCCTATTCACTCCAGCAGGAGAGAGCAGCAACCGGACTTGGGGGTGGGTGGGTTGTGGCGCAAGGAAGACCAGAAGGGGCGGAAGACCCGCGAGAGGCAGACGACGTCATGTGAGAGATCCATGAGTGCCCAGTAACGAGCGGTGCAGTAAAACGCTCGTCGGATGGAGCTTTTAGTTGCATTTCTAGGGACCTCTGTGAATGGAACAGGATCTAGGAACCTTGCTCATTCAGTCATGAACAATTAAAAATAATTGGATAAAATCCAGTCTAAGTCACGACTCACTTAAGTCTCAGCCATTTCAATGGGTCTACTCTAAGTAGGACTTACGTTGGATATTACCCAATGATTGACTTTGAATGCCCAGCAGATATCAATTGATCTGTTATTATTATTATTATTATTATTATTAATATTAATAATATATTTCTTACCCGCCTCTCCGATTGTCTCAACAACAAGCATAAAATACAGGTCATTTCCAAATCAGATGTGTTTGTGTGTGTGTGTGTGTACCCATTGTTAATATATGATACTACAAAAACGTACATTGGCATTTAAACCACCCAAAACGTATATGTTAAAATCGGGCCAATGATAAATTGAGTATTAAAACTTCCTCCCAAACATTTTTTTTTCCTGAAGCTTAATACTAACTGTCGATTACTTATGAGAAGAGAGTTTAATAAAACGAGAGACAGCAACAGAAAAAGCTTTAGTGCTCTTAACTGGTAGAGAGGTTTGTATGGGGGAAGGTGCTCACTCATCCCCAAAAGGTGGGGCCTGCACTGTTTAGGGTAAGGATGGGCAATTTCAGGAGGTCCAGGTTCCCCTCTTGCTCATTGGGCACCCCCACCGCCACAAACCACACTCCACAGGGTGCCACGCAGTCCATCAGGAAAAGAAATCATGGCTTACCATTGAAATCCATTGACAAACTGCTCTGGAGTTAAGTGTTGCTTGTTCCCAAGAGAAATTTGGCTTTCCCCCCCTAAGGAATCCATAGCACTAAAAGCACCACTTTTGGGGTGGGTGGGTGTTGGGTGTTGTTGTTTTAAATTGCCACCACTGAGTTCAGCAGCGGGGTGGGGGCAGCATGTGTTAACATCCCCCAAAATCTGAAATGTTATGATCTGAACTGGTATCACTCCACCATTGAACTGGTATGGTCTAGTCACTGCTCAGCTGTCCCAGTGAGGCAGTGAGTAGTGAAAGAAGATTTCGCTTTCGTGTGGCTCTGAGCTCGGTCCTTGTAAATTTGGCAAGATATGGTGGTGAGTGCTTGCAGTGGCTACGTTGAGGTCTTTATAATCATACGAGTAAATGGACCTGGATTTGCATGGGTTGAAGTAGCCCTGAGCTGTGTGCACCAGTTGCTGGGGAACATGGGCAGAGGGTGCTGTTGCACTGTGTCCTGCTTTGTTGGTTCCTGGTCGACAGCAGGTTGGCCACTGTGTGAACAGAGTGCTGGACTAGTTGGACCCTTGGTCTGATCCAGCAGGGTACTTCTCATGTTCTTAACTGATGCAGTGAAGCCTTCAAGCACAGGTATCAGAGTTGGAGACATGGGGCCACCTGGTCTGAGTGAAGCTATTCCTGCTTGCACCCCTAGGCATCTCTCCCCTGCCATGGTGCATCCCTATCGCCTCTGAGGGAGATGTCTCTACACTCCATTCCCCTGATGGGGGGGGGGCTTCCCCACAACAAGGGGTAGGCATATAACTCTGTCCCTCGGCCTACTAATCTCCCCTGGCTTCAAACAGTATGCACTGCAAAGCTATGAACTAGTTATGGAATTCTGTCCCTAGTTTTTGAAGGACTTACTGCAAGCTTCAAGCACATGGGTGTCATGATTCCAAGCCCTTCCACTGAAATGTGAGGCAACAGAGACTCCCTGTGCAATCCATAAAGCCTCAACTCTGCAGCGGACTCTGAGATCTGTCAATTCCGGTGCTCCCTCCCATTCTGACAGAGGCTGAGTTCCCAGGGGTCGAGGGGGAAGATGGCCTCTGAGTCTAGGCTTCCTATTTGATAAGCTCCAGAGAAGATTCCTCCCTTATTCCTGGAGAATTTCCTTCTCTGCTTGTTGTCTTGACTGAGCTTCTTCTAACTCCGCCTCCAAATCTGACACAGAATCTGAAACCAAGCCAATGGTGACAATGGACACATTTAATTAAAATTAATTAATGTGTTTAAAGGACATAATAAACCTGCGGTGCACACCACTAGGGTCTACCAGTTGCGCCAATTTCACATGACTGGGTTGCACAGTCTTGGTGCTACGGTACCAGATGGACAGATGGATAGACGGAACTCACATCCTATTATTATTATTATTATTATTATTATTATTATTATTATTATTATTATTATTATTATTATTGATTGTAAATATCACATATGCAACATCTCTAACCAATAGATTCCATGTTCTGACTTCCTAGGTTATCTTATCCTGCTCTGCCTTAGGAGAAGTTCCTGAAAAGGCTACATCTGGGCTGAAGACCTATGGTCAACCATCTGTCAGGGATGCTTTAGGGTGGATTCCCTAAAGGTTGCAGTAGTCCAACCGAGAAATAACCAATGCATGAACAAAAGTCTTGGCAGAAGAGACAGACAAAAATGATAGAATCCTAGGGAAATGATCAAATCCTAGGGAATTCTAGGGAAATTTGGAGGTTCTTACTTGGGAGATGACCCAAGCAACTTCGAGGGATGAGAAATGCATAGAATCATAGAATAGTAGAGTTGGAAGGGGCCTATAAGGCCATCGAGTCCAGAACCCTGCTCAATGCAGGAATCCACCTGCATTGAGCAGGGGGTTGGACTCGATGGCCTTGTAGGCCCCTTCCAACTCTGATATTCTATGATTCTATGGTGATGAGATAACTTACATATCATTAATGATGTGTATTCCTTCAAGCAAGTGCGACAATATTCTCTTTTAGTGTAATTAGAAAGCATTCCCTAACTGGGTACAATGCTCTAGTACATGCCAAGTGTTTTCACATGAAGGACATAAGAGCCCTGCTGGATCAGACCAAACGCCTGTCATGTTCAGTATTCTATTCCCAATGCCCATGGGAAGCCCACAAGCAGGACGTTAGGGCACCATGTTCCTCAGTGCTCATGTCCCCCAGCAACCTCTGTTGAAGGGGACACTACCTCTGATCAATAGCCATCATAATAGCCATTGATGGCCTTATCCTCATGAATCAGTTCAATCCCCTTCTAAAGCCATCCAAGTTCGTGGCCACCACGACCATTGGAGTAAAACGTCAGCGTTTGTGATAAGTCGTCTGAACCAGTGGAGGGCGATAGACAAAAGGGAATTGTTTGCTTCCTCCTCTAGTTTTCTCTTGCAACTGTTTATTTGATGAAGATTGCAGCGCACAGGCTTCCTCCTTCTTCAGTAACAATTGTCCCTTTCTCTGAACGGTACAACCATAATGGCTGCTCTCAACCTTTATTTCAGAAACTATTTGTTTTCCCAATACTATGAATTCCCAATACAATGTTGTTTGCCTTTGAAGAAGTAGCAGTGTGCATGGGCTTCTTTCTAGCACTTGCCTCGTGCTGGTTACACGCCGAAACTACCCAGCTATAACTTACCAAACAAATATAACTCTAACGGCTACAGCTTGTGGTAGGGAGTTCCATAGTTTAACTATGTGTCATGGGAAGAAGTGCTTCCTTTTATCTGTCCTGAATCTTCAACCAAGCCCACTTTTTAGTGTTATGAGAGAGGGAGAAAGACTCATCTTAAAACTTGCTCATCTTGCCTTATCTGTGGGGTTCATCGTATTCCTTCAAGCTGGGGGTAGCGACTCCAACTACACAAAGGCCATCCAGCAAAGGCAACGGCAAAGCAGGGGTCTGTATTTGAATCCTGTCTCATAATATCTCCATCCACCACAGTGAAAGAAACTGCTAAAAGACGCAGGGCTCTTGAAAAAGTCTTCCTGTGGGTAAATAACTTAAAGATTAGAAACACATCTCAAAGGAAGTAAAAGGATGGCCTCCAACCTGCGGTAAATACACAGGCTGGCTGGAAAATAAGACACCAAACGCTCAGAAATAGCGACTCCGAAATACAAAGCTATAGACTGCGGAGGGCAGCTAATCAGATAGGAGTTGGAAAATGTTGACGAAGCTGAAAAGAAGCAGGAAGGTTGCTGTTTCTGACACCAGCTGTCATGGGTAAAGGGCCGCTCCAGTAGCCAAGGAATAGCTGGGCAAGGGGGCATCCTCTATCATACCACAGAAACGATTATGAGCTGGCAGCAGGGGATGGCAAAGCAGCATGTCTAACCCAGCGAAGGATTCCTCTATTTTTAGAGACACTTTTCCAGGGCACATTCAGGCGCCATCGGAGTCCAGATCCCAGAAAGCCTGAAGTAAAGGGGTTGGAGAAGCGCAAGAGAATGGCTCACCCGCTCTCACGACGATTTCCTGCTGGTGCTTATTTATTGATTTAGACCAGTGGTTCCCAAACCTTTTCAGGTAACTGCCCCCTTGGTTCCACAAACTCATGCCCAGCACCCCTACCCTACACTATAAAAATCATTATTCCGAATAGCGGTTTTCAACGACCCACTAAGGAAGATAATAACAATAAAATTCAAAACAGTAACAATTAATTGAATATTTATTCAAAATCCAATTACATTTTTTTTTTAGTTTATTCAATTAAACATAATGGATGAACTTGATCCAGTGATATCATCTTTTCAAAGTCTGATAGTCATTTCGCAAGAATATTAGAGATCACATTTAGTAACGAGGGTAGAGTACCGCACTATTCTGTAAATTCTTAATTTGATGTGATGGATGGGCTTGATGAAGGGACACCAGTTTCCCAATGTCTGCTTTAAAGTCACTTAACATGAGTCTTAAATCACTACGTTTAGTAATCTGGAGTCGATTTCTTTGCTTGGAGAGAAGTAGGCAGACCACACTAAAACCACGTTCCACCAAATATGATGTTGGAAATGCAATCAGGAGCTTCTGAACCACTTTCCGTAGTGGAGGATAGCGACCAGAAATTTCCTTCTGTAACCAAAACTCCTGGTACGGAAAAGACCACCCTGAGCGCCCGCCTGCCGCCCCTTTGCCTCTTAGCGCCCTCTGCTGCCCCCTTGCCTCTTAACGCCCCCTATGCAATCCCACCCACCCCCAAGGGGGGCAGTACCACCCACTTTGGGAACCACTGATTTAGACCAATGGGCCAACTAACCCGGTATCATGTTTCTGTGCCTGTGATCTGCATCTCATGCCCAAGTGGGCACCCAAGCTTGTTAGAGAGCTGCTATCCAAGCAAGAAGCCAGGAGAGATTGAGGGATTTATATGCTTATTGACAACCTTTCCACATCCCAGTCATTTGCCAGGTCATTGTTCACGGCTGAATCTTGTCAGACGTTTCCCCTCCTAGCAGGTAGATCCTTCCTCTGCAGGTAGGCCTAGTGGCAAGCGAATGAGCACTTCTAAGCCAAATCTGGGCTTCTCACCAGTTCTGCTTCTGGCTTTGCTCTTAAGAACACGGGAACACAAGAAGAGCCCTGCTGGGATCAGACTAAGGGTTCATCTAGTTCTGCATTTTGTTCACACAGGGGCCAACCAGCCGCCCATGGGAAACCCCCCCCCCCATGTTCTCAAGCAACTGGTGTCATATTGCCTATGATACTGGAGATAGCAAATAGGTCATATTTCTGGGGTTGATAAGAAATAGAATTGTCACCTCATTCTACCTAAAGTGAATTATTATTATTATTATTATTATTATTATTATTATTATTATTATTATTATTATTACCATCAGTGTACATGGTGCTGTACAGAGTAAAACAACAAAATAGCAAAACTAGAGGTGTGCTCCGCTCCGATTAGAATCGGAGAATCAGAAGCGAATTGGCCTGCTCCGCCTTGCCCAGAGGTGGAGTAGAAGCGGACCGGGGACCCCTAGAAGCAAGGCAAAGAGAAGCGCCCATAGGCGGAGCGCTTCTATTTTCGCGGCGCGATCCGATCGCCATTTTGGAAAATTTCGCCCATAGGATTGCATTGCGGAAAAGAATAGGGGATAACTGTGTTGTTTTTTAAGCTATCTTTCTGAAACTTCTTGTGCTTAGAGAATCGTGGCTGGGGGTCATTTTGAGCCTACTCTCAGCTCTCTGCGTGGTGCGGATCGCTGGCTAGAATTTTTGGAAAAACCGGGTAAAAAAACCGGGAGAGGTACCTTTTTGAAGTGCTGAGGGGCAGAGTCAACTCCCGGTCATGATCACATGATCCCAAAGTTGGAGGAGGGGATAGGCAAAACGGGTAACTTGGGATACTGGGAAACTTCTCTTTCTTAGTCTGAACGGACTTTTCCCAGTGTTTTTTAAAACAGTAGCCCCACCAAATGCACAAACACAACCTGAAATCATATACTAAGCAAATAAATAACAGATAGGAAACACAGCACTGCTACCCACCCTAACCTTGGTGAACAACTGAATAGATGTGGTGCAAGGGGATGAGGTCCCCTAGGGCATGTGGACGTGCCCAGTGCACACACTCTCCCACCCTTGGAGGGTCATCAGAGCCCTCCAAAGGTAAACCAGTGGAGAAGCAATGCCTATCATGAGTTGAAGTGTAAGTTTGCTTCTTAAAGAGTGGTCCCTAGACAGGGACAGTCAAATTGGCACAATTCCCCCTCCGCCTGGGCATGTCCACTTCCCTCTCACTGGTAAAAGACAGATATAGACTTTTTTTAAAAAATCTTCCTGTTGTTTATTCAGCAACACTGCTGCTTTTAATTCCACCCCTCCTTTGTTTGTTTGTTTGTTTATTTGTTTATTTATTTATTCCATTTTATATTTACACCCCATAGCCCAAGCTCTCCTGGCTTTTCCTCTTCAGTAAAGTCAGGCAGGCTTTCATTGTGGTTCAACTCCTTATTGTTGTTGTTGTTGTTATTATTGCTATTAATATTAATTAGTATTGCTATTATTAACATTATTATTTTGTTGTTGTTTAATAATGGCTGTGATCACAGTGCAGTCAATCAACTCTGAAGCAAGGATCACAAAGCTTTACTCTTATCCTCCTAGCCTCCTAGTAGTTATGGGATGCAAAAGAAAAGGCATCTCTCTATGCTGCTCCCACCTCACAGGGATGGTTTGCATTACTGGCTTTGAAACTATCCTTGGCTCACTTCCTTATGCCCCCAGAAATGTCTGCTGCCTGCCTGCCTTCCCTCCCTCCTCCCCTGCCCGCCTCGAAGGGATGGTTTGTGTGTGTCTTGCTTTGACTCAGGGGATAAGTCCTTCCTGCGCTCACTTAGACTTTTGGAAGTTCCAAATCAATTTTTCAAGTGTGGAAGAAGATTCATATAGGTTTATCTCTACTCCCCAATTCATGGCATGTTGGGATTTCCTTTGAAATGGCCCCATTGAGCTGTCTGCAGCTTTAAATCCCTGAGATACTGGGGTGTCCGATTTTCATAAATTCCCCAAAAATCAGGGGATGATGGGATTGGCTTGAGTCTCGGCATGCGTGTGTATCCATGGATTATCATGGTGCTGAGTTTGAGGTTTCTAACATAAAAATTGACAGATATCGAAAGGGGTGTGAATTGGGGTTATGGGTGGTGCGTTAGAGGTTTAAGCTCCGCCAAAAATCAGGGGATGATGGGATTTGCTTGAAACTTGGCATGATTGCGGATCTAGATGGCATCTATGAGGGTGCCCACTCCCAATTTTTTTTATCTGTCAAAATGTCAGAGAACACATGTCTGAAAATGGGGTGTCCGATTTTCATAAATTCCCCAAAAATCAGGGGACGCTTGGATTGGCTTGAGTCTTGGCATGCATGTGTATATATCCATGAGGTGTCATGGTGCCAAACTTGAGGTTTCTAACTTTAACAGAAAAAAAGTTGTAGACTTTTTTGTATTTCAATGCAAGCCTATGGGGGGGGGGGAAGCGGAGCTCCGATCCATCTCTATCTTTGCGTGGAAAGATAGGAAGGAGCTAGGCTGTGAAAAGCTTTGTAGGTCAACAGGAGGAGTTTATATTGGATTCTGAGGTGAATTGGAAGCCAATGAAGAGATTTCAGAAGTGGAGTTACATGGTCAGAGCGGCGAGCCAAGAAGATGATCTTAGCAGCAGAGTGGTGAACAGAAACAAACAAACTGATGTGAGAAGAAGGAAGGCCAGTGAGAAGAAGGTTGCAGTAGTCCAACCGAGAAATAACCAATGCATGAACAAGAGTCTTGGCAGAAGAGACAGACAAAAATGATCGAATCCTAGGGAAATGATCGAATCCTAGGGAATTCTAGGGAAATTTGGAGGTTCTTAATTGGGAGATGACCCAAGCAACTTTGAGGGATGAGAAATGCATAGAATCATAGAATAGTAGAGTTGGAAGGGGCCTATAAGGCCATCGAGTCCAAAACCCTGCTCAATGCAGGAATCCACCTTAAAGCATACCTGACAGATGCTTGTCCAGCTGCCTCTAGTGTGGGAGAGCCCACAACCTCCCTAGATAACTGATTCCATTGTCGTACTGCTCTAACAGTCAGGAAGTTTTTCCTGATGTCCTGCCGGAATCTGGCTTCCTGTAACTTGAGCCTGTTAATCCGTGTCCTGCACTCTGGGATGATCAAGAAGAGATCCTTGCTCTTCTCTGTGTGACAAACTTTTAAGTATGTGAAGAGTGCTATCATGTCTCCCCTCAATCTTCTCTTCTCCAGGCTAAACATGCCCAGTTGTTTCAGTAAGTCTATCATAGAATCATAGAATAGCAGAGTTGGAAGGGGCTTAAAAGGCCATCAAGTCCAACCCCCTGCTCAATGCAGGAATCCACCCTAAAGCATCCCTGACGGATGCTTGTCCAGCTGCCTCTTGAAGGCCTCTAGTGTGGGAGAGCCCACAACCTCCCCAGGTAACTGGTTCCATTGTCGTACTGCTCTAACAGTCAGGAAAATTCAGTAAGTCTATCAAAATATGTCAAATGCATTTCCTCCATAGGCTAAAGCATAAAAGTGTGCATGTGGGGGCGGGTATTTGCACAATTTCGCAAATGCAAACTTACTGATTGATTGATTGATTGATTGATTGCATTTATATACCACCCTATAGCCGAAGCTTGGACAAATCCAATTCTGTGAATGAGTGGACGATGGAGCGAAAGGCCCCTGTCAATCTGCGAAATGCAGATGCAACAGACGTTCACAAAATCTGTACATCCCTAGGCACATTCTGAACTTAAACAAATGGAAATAAAACCCTTGTACAACTCTAGCTGTGGGTACCACTGTGCTCTCAGTCTCACTTTATGTCCTTGTGAGCCATTGAAAAAGTGCCATGCAATGGGCAAACGTTGATCTGTCACTGATTCACCGAAAGCAAACATTTGTGCTCCACGTGGAGTTTCCTGTCAGGAAGAAACATGATGAGAAACAAAAAAGGAATCTCAGTGCACCGACACCAATTTCTCAGGCAGGCGCTACAGTTGCCTATGAACCATCAGTGGTGTTCATTTAAACATGCCAGCAAATGCCACATAATGACACACTAATAGTCGCAGTTAGCAGATCCCTGAAATGTGAACATCTGTAGCGGGCGATTCTGTTCGGCATCATCTCTTCTCTCTCTGGTGGCCTGGATCAGTCAAGCGATGAACTTTGACCCTCTCGGGCCCTTGAAGAGCATGATTTGTTGTCTTTGGGATGATTCCCCTCAGACTGCCAAAGAGAGCAGTGAACCAGAGCCCACAAAGCAGATAAACATGCCCTGTCTTTTGTTCGGCATCAGGATGTAATATCTGGTGAAAAGAGATGTCGGAAATGTTTCTCTTTATATCATGTGGCTCTCCACAGAGCACAGCCACTGTCAGAAAACAGACAGGCCATAGAATTTGCACTCAGGAAGTTGACTTGTACCAGATCAAACTCTTTGTCCATCTTGTCCAAGGTAGTCTATTTTGACCAGAAGCCACTCTCTAGGGTCGAAGGCAGCATTTTCCCCACCTGCTGGAATCCAAACCTTTTGAACTGGAAATGCCAGGGGAACCAGAGACCCTCCGTGTGTAAAGTAGGTGCTCTACCCCTTCCCAGCTACCACAAAAACAGTGTCTCAGGAAACATCTGAAAGAATGGAAGAAGAAGACACAGTTTGGTAAGCTGCCACCCATTTCCCATGCGCAACTCAACCGAAGTCAGAAAAGTTCATTTTTAAAACATCCGACTCCATCCAAGTACGCTGCAAACTTATGGAGAAATCATCAGTCACGGTGTTCATTATTCATATATCAGAGCTACTTTTATATATATAAACTTAATTATTGTCATGGGGAATATATTAAATATGACTCACTTTTACTGCAGGATCGATTTCCGCCTGACCTCCGAATAAATATTGATCTGTCTGATCTTTAAATGTAGTCCAAGGGTTATTATATTAATGGCATATTAATAGGAAGTAGCCCTGACCATGCAATATTAATATATTTGCATTGTTATGTCCCACACCTCGCCCCCAAAAGGACAGGGAGTTGGGCTGAAATGCCCATCTCCTCCTTGCCTGGGGAAAAATTAAGAAGCTCCTGCATTTTAATGAAGTAAATGCCGTTTTTATCTGGTTAAAAACAGAATCATTGTCAGTGAAGCAGCCGAGGGATTGACCGATATACCATAAGCAGGGTGGTGTGTATATGCTCAGATTCTGAGAATTCGCCCTCAGAGGAACAGGGACTTGGCATTATTATTATTATTATTATTATTATTATTATTATTATTATTATTAACATTTATACCCCACCTTTTTTCCTTGAAGGAACCCAAGGCAGTATACATAATCCTCCTCTTCTCCATGTTATCCTCAATACAACAACCCTTTGAGGTAGGTTGGGCTGAGAGTCTGTGACTGGCCCAAAGTCACCCAGTGGGTTTCCATGGCCGAGTGGGGACTTCTCCTCCATGAATGTGTCCAATCCGCTTTTAAAGCTGTCCAAATTGTTCGTATTGCAATACAAGGTACGTTATCCTAGATACTCTGTAGTGGAGGAGGACCTATATAAGAGCCTTGCTGGATCAGGCAAAATTTATTTATTTATTATTGTGTTTATATCCCGCTTTCCCCCCCTCTAAGGAACCCGAGGCAGTGTACATAATCCTCTTCTCCATTTTATCCTCACAACAACAACAACCCTGTGAGGTAGGCTGGGCTGAGAGTCTGTGACTGGCCCAAAGTCACCCAGTGGGTTTCCGTGGCCGAGTGGGGACTAGAACCCAGATCTCCCGACTCCCAGTCCAACACCTTAGCCACTACACCACACTGGCGATGAGCATACTGGCAGTATGCGCATGGGTGCTTCGTAGCCTGCCAGACACGAATATGGGTGATATGCACATGCAGTGACAGCGTCAAGGCTAGGCAGGAGTGGGTCCTTGCCAAGGGCTCACACCCACTGGGGGCCATGAACAATAGCTCTTTGGAGTTGCCCCTATTCTTTGCCCTTGAAATTGGCTTGTTCATCTGCCTCTCATTCTGACCCAGACAATGGTGGTGGCAAGGAGGAAGATAGGAAGCTGCCTTATACTGGGCCAGACCCTTGCTCCATCTAGCCCAGTATTGTCAACACTGACTGGCAGCAGCGGCTCTCCGGGGTTTTAGGCAGGATTCTTTTCCTAGCCCTACCTGGAGGTGCTGGGGATCAAACCTGAGACCTCCTGCATGCAAAGCAGACGCTCTACCACTGAGCCACGCCCCCTCCACTTGCTCCCTGGCTCTCTGCCTTTCAAGCAAGCAAGTGGTAGCAATGATGAGAAAGAGGGTGAGGGAGGAGGGAAAAGAGGGAGAACCCAGCGTCATTCCGTCAAGCTGATTGATGGGAGTTTCAAGTCAGCTAAAAGGAAGCGCCTCTTCACACAGCACATCATTAAACTATGGAATTGGCTATCACAAGATGCAAAGATGGCCACCAATTTGGATAGCTTTAAAAGAGGACTGGACATATTCCAGCAGGAGAAGGCTATCAGTGGCTAGTAGTCCTGGTAGCTCTTTGCTGCTTCTGGCCTCGGAGGCAGTATGCCTATGTACACTAGTTGCTGGCGCGCAAAGGCAGAAGGATGCTGATGCACTCATGTTCTGCTTCTGGGTTTCCCGTGAGCAGCTGGTTGGCCCCTGTGTGAACAGAATGCTGGCCTAGATGGACCCTTGGTCTGTTCCAGCATGGCTCTTCTTACGTTCTTAAGAGCAGAAGGGAGGGGGTCCATTGAGGAATCTTGCCCCAGGAACCTTAAACAACCACCACCTCCTCCTCCTCCTCCTTCTTCTTGGTGGATTCCTGCATTGAGCAGGGGGTTGGACTCGATGGCCTTATAGGCACCTTCCAACTCTACTATTCTATGATCCCCCTCCTCCTCCTCCTCCTCCTCCTCCTCCTCCTCCTCCTCCTCCTCTTCTTGGTGGATTCCTGCATTGAGCAGGGGGTTGGACTCAATGGCCTTATAGGCACCTTCCAACTCTACTATTCTATGATCCTCCTCCTCCTCCTCCTCCTCCTCCTCTTCTTCTTCTTCTTCTTCTTCTTCTTCTTCTTCTTCTTCTTCTTCTTCAAGTCATCTTGAAGTAAGTTACCATACAAGATTGAAGTATGAACTTCCTTAGTTAAAGAATTTGAAATCCGAAAATACCAAATCATCCCCCTGAAAAGTTTCTGACACCTGCCCTCCATCTTGGTCAGTGTGCGACCCAGCCCCCTGGAGGGTGCAATATGGATCTGTGCCTAGAGCAAACCAAGAGACTTCTGGATCCCCAGGGGTCCTCGAAACGCCCAAGCCTCCCCTCCCCAAGTGCACACGGACACTCAGCGCACCTGTCGTAAGGGTGGGCGTTTTGCTCCCATGTATATAAATCAAGCCTACTGTAGTGTTCAAAGCGATTGATTGCTGCCTTTATTTATTCTATACAAATTCTGTAACATTTCAGAACCCTCGGAGAGGGGGCGAGCATAAGGCCATCTTTTGAATTCCTGTTTGTGTTATTACTGTCTAATGAATTCGGTTCTACAGCAGGTGTCAAATCATATCCGTTGTTTTGCAATCGACTCTGAATAGAAGATGTATTGCTCCTGCAAATGAATCTAATATGAATCTAATGAGCAGTAATGAGCAACTGTTTTGTCATTATTGAGGCAACCACTGCGATACTAATAAACTCTCATTTCTGCTCTTTAGAAGAAAGCACTGGCCAGGATTTATAACATGGCCTTAATGTCCCCAAAGCCCGAGGCAAAAGAGTGAAGTGAAACCCCCTAAACTGAGCATAATTTAGTCATTTTCGATCCGGCGGTCCTCTGATTTTGCCTTATTAAAATGAAGCTGGTTTTATGCCTTTCGAGCATTCTGTGTTGTAAGGGGAAAGATGAAGAATGACTGTCTATTAAAGGAACATAAAGTTAAAGAGATGGGCATTCTGCCTTAATTTCATTTAATGTAAATATAATAATTGTCTGCCTCCGTACTCAATGGTCCTTTCGTAGCCATCAAGGCAACGGTGCGCGTACGCTTGGGAGCAGGAGGCTCATGGGTTCTGAAGTTGCGTGGTTGTATCAAAATGGGCATTACGGGCTTGGCCAGGAGAACCAGCGTAAGCCCTCAAAGTAGGACCTATGTCCCCTTCTAACACCATGTAACTATCAGTGCTTGGAGGCACAGCTGATGCTACTGAGTCAGAACCTGGCATTGCCTGAGAAGTCTGGGAGCCATTGGCTAGAGGTTCAAGGAGTCACATCAAATTTATTTATTTATTTATTTATTTATTTATTTATTTATTTATTACAGTTCTATACCATGGTTCACCACAGTTAAAACCATTAAATACGACATTATTAGATACAATACCAAAGATTAAATCTATAGGATAAAGTAAATAAATAAAACCTATTTAAAATGCAGAAACAAAACGCTTCTGGCCTTCAGCGTCCTCGAGTTGAAGCTGCCGGACGCAAGCCAGCGGTGGCGGCGGCGGAGGCGGATGCAGGTAAGTGGGGAAGGGGGAGGGGGCTTACCTGGGTCAGCCGCTGCTGCTGGCTTGCGTCCAGCAGTGGCAGCAGACACAGGTAAGGGGGAGGGGGCTTACCTGCTGCCTCCGTCGCCATCTTTCTCCTGGCGGCTTCCGGGGCTGCCGGAAATGAAAGGGAGTAAGCTGCGTGATAACTTAAAGTCTCGTGGCCTACTCCCTTTCATTTCCGGCGGCGGCATGGAAGCCACCAGAAGAAAGATGGTGGTGATGATGGAGGCAGCAGGTAAGGAGACGGGTGGGGGCAGGGATGGCTCAATGCAGGATTCCTGCATTGAGCAGGGGGTTGGACTCGATGGCCTTGTAGGCCCCTTCCAACTCTGCTATTCTATGATTCTATGATTCTATGATTCTAAGCGCCGAAGTGGCCCGAAACTTCAGAACCAATTGGCTTTGGCTTTGGACTGCCTCGGCCTTCGCCTGAACCACCTCAAATCCGGTTCAGAAGGGTCCGAACCACCCCAATCCACTTCGGATTCAGGGTTTGGATCCGAGGCGATGCACAGCCCTACTGAGAACCAAGAAGGATGTTATCCGTCTGCTCAGAGGAACACCCAGATTTTCATAAGTACATAAACTCTTCTTCCTTTTTACGAGGAGGGAAACATCTCCCATAACAGCCCAATGAGGACTGAGCATGCCCAGTAACTGAAGAATGTCAATGGGGAGAGATAAATGAAGGTGGGGGAAGTAGAACGCCTTACTTGAGCCTCTGACAGCTTATCCTAGAGGGGGGCGTGGCTAGTTGGAAACCTGAACAGTAGTGTGGTGGGTTGTGGCAGATGCAGGACAACATTCTGATGCAGGTCTGGTTTCTTCTGTCTGACTCAGATGATTGAATTCCTGTCTGTTTGGAAACAAAGCCTTACCACCCTCATATAAGGTAGTTGGTCTACATTCTCAGGGTACTCACTAGGGATGCTGAAACATCTGAAGTTTGTAAATTAAACGTTTTAAAAGAACACCACAATGGTTTTGCAACAACTCGGGAGCCTCCGGGATGTTCAGAATATAGCATTCTGAATGCAGGGTGAGAGGAGGAAGAGGGAGAGAAGGGGGAGGAGGAGGTTAGAAAGCAGGTGAGAAGGAATGGCCTGATCAATCCCAGCAATTTACAGTACACACTGAGGAAGACGTGAAGTTCTTCATAGACCCAGGAGAAGCCAGAGAAAGGATTCAGGAGGAAGCATGGTTTTATTAAAATGATGGTTGTAGAAGCACCTATATAGGGTGAGGAATCTTTCGTCGCTCCTATGGTTGGTCTAGTTTGCACAGAGGGAAAGAGAGCGCGCCTGAGTCCTGAGTAAATACTGTAATGGGACTTGACCAGATTCTAGTCTGTTACATGGGCCATTGCTAGACGAGGAGTTAGCGCGGTGTGAGGCCCGGTCTCCCTGCTGTGCATCCAGATGATGCACAGGGGATCCCGGGGTCAGGCTGGGCGAAGTCCTCCCTTGACCCGGGATAAGCGGATCCGCTTATGGCCCGGCTTTTCCGCAGCCCCGGGCTGAGGCTGGGGCTGTGGAAGGTCTAGCATGGTCTGTGGCTTTTCTCGGCTGCTCGCTTACTCACGAGTAGCTGGGAGAAGCCACGCACTGGGCACAGCATTCCATAGGAGCGCTGTGCCCATCGGGCCGGGGGGGGGTGGGAAATCACGGGGGGGGAGATGGGGGCGGGGGGGGGGAAGCAGACCCAGCAGGAGAGAGGGGGGGAACAAGAACGGGCACAGGGCATGGCGGACGGGGACAGGGCATGGCGGACGGGGACGGGGAACGGGCATGGCGAGCGGGGATGGGGGACGGGCATGGCAAGCGGGGGGAGGATGGGCGAGCGAGCGGGCAGGGGGGGCATCAGGCATTGTGGGGGGAAATCAGGTGCAGGGGGAGCGTGGAACCTTTATTTTTTTTAAAAAAAAAACCTACCTTTTCCGGGGGTGCGATCCTGTGCATGCAGCCCCTTTAAGGAAAGAAAATGGAGGACGTGACGGGGCTTCCCTCAGCTTATAGCGCGGCCTGTCCCCTCCTCCCACACAGATAGTCTGGTTGGTCTAGCAAGGCCCATGGCCTTCAAAAATTAACAGAGATGGGGGATTAAAGGGGGAGGAGGGTCCACAATCAATGAGAGTTTCATTAACACTGAAGAATTTCTTAACATGTTTTTCTAGGCATGAGCCTACAAAGCTACCTCTTGAGCGTGGCTGCTGAGCCCATGAAGGCAGAATCTTCATGTTGCCTTCCAGGATGGAGAAATGATGCTGAATCTGTAATAAATCTGACTAATTAGCAGTCCACACCAGCTGATTACAGACTCTGTTGACATCTCTGCGCCCACCATCCTTACGCTAGACAACTGGAACGGTTCTGTATTTGTTAGCCCATCGCAGCCTATTTTATTTATTTATTTTGCTCTGCAACCATATGGCATCCTTTGTGTATCCTTAAAAAGAAGGATACGCTTAACATGTTTGCAAGATCAGGCATGGGCAATCGGGCGACCACACTGCTCTTGATCCATTTCCAGGTTAAGCGAGGGCAGCGATCCAACAGCTTACGGATAGGACTTCTGAATATTCACAAATGGTTTTACACAGAAGATGGCCGCCATCCAAATTCCGACACTCCCCTGCTTGCCTTGTTTCCAAGTATAAATAATATACACGATAATACAATAATGCCGTGTTTTAAAAAAGAAGAGACAGCTGGGTCCCCACCATCACAGCCTGCGAGTAATGTCCCGAGAAGTGGTTCCAATGGTTTCCCCAAAGCTAAGTGCTAGCCCTCCATCAAAAATAATACTTGTGTTTGGTACAGAGCTTTCTCCCTGTGCAATAAAATGAGACTTACTGTAGAGATTTGTTCGGAAGGTTGAATGATTCCGCCCTGGGTACAGCTGTTTGTTTTACTGCACTATGCACTATATACACATTTAACTACTGAACGGAGAACATATTGCTGGCATTTAAGGTATTATTATAGACACAGTGGTGTAATTATGAGTGGAGGAGCCGGAGGAAGGGGGAACAGGAGGAGGTATTGCAAATAACTGCCTCCCAATATTGTGAATTAGAAATGTGCGAATAGCCACAGGGCTGATCGTTCGCAGGCAGCGAAATTCCAGTCCTTATACAGATTTTGCGGTCAATGGTAAAATGGGTGGACTGACCGTTAACAGGCGAGAGACACAGCATCATCACCACAGGGTTAAGGATGTTGCTTGGACCCTGAAGATCGCCTTGAAAATAAACCGGCATTTTCAAGTGTTCACGGAGAGCCTTCAAAAACCCACAAGTGCATGCTTGAAAATGCCAATGTAGCTACCGCTCCACCCTTCTTTATTGTTACATTTATATCCTGCCTTTCCTCCAAAGAGCCCAAAGTGTCACACATGGCAATCTCCTCTTTGTTTTATCCTCACAACAACAACCCTGCGAGGTGGGCTGAGAGTCAGCGACTAGCTCAAAGTCACCCAGTGTGCTTCCATGGCTGAGTGGGGTCTAGAACTCGGATCTCCTGACTCCCAGTCCTACACTCTATTTATTTATTTTATTTATTTAAAATATTTATATCCCGCCCTATATCACTAAGATCTCAGGGCCGCATACAGATAAAAACATACAGTATAAAACAGCCTTCCTCAACCTGGGGCGCTCCAGATGTGTTGGACTGCATCTCCCAGAATGCCCCAGCCTGGCTGGGGCATTCTGGGAGTTGTAGTCCATCACATCTGGAGCGCCCCAGGTTGAGGAAGGCAGGTATAAAACAATAAATATACACAGTTAAAAACAAATTAAACCATAGCCACTACACTACACTGGCTCTCTTCCTCTTATCCCTCCGTAATTAAATTCGAACCACGAACCGTGGTACTTATATATTTTTTATTTACTTGTTACGTTTCTATTCCACTTTTCCTCTTCCTCTCCATTTTATCAACACAACAAGCCTGTGGCTTAGGTTAGGCTGAGAATCAGAGACTGGGCCAAAGTCACCCAGTGAGCTTGGGACTGTTTGGCAAGGCGGTCCAGCCTGCACTGGTTCCATTTTGCCCTGATCCATTAGCTTTGCCTCTGCCACTGCAGTTTCTATCTGGCTGGCAATTGTCGTGGCTTTCTGCAAGGTAAGATCAGTTTCTAGCAAGAGGCGTTCCCTGATGCGAGGAATCACGGTCTTCCCTACCAATTGATCCCGAATCGTTTGCTCTGCCGTATCTCCAAAATTACATTGTGGTTCCATAATGTTGAGCCTCGTGTGGCGCAGAGGGGTAAAGCAGCAGTTTCTGCAGCTGAAACTCTCCCCACGGCCTGGGTTCGATCCCAGCGGAAGCTGGTTTCAGGCAGCCGACTCAGCCTTCCATCCTCCCGAGGTCGGTAAAATGAGTACCCAGTTAGCTGGGGGAAAGGTAATCATGGCCGGGGAAGGCAACGGCAAACTACCCCCCTATAAGGCCTGCCAAGAAAACGTCAGGGAAAGCTGGCGTCCCTCCAAGAGTCAGTAATGACTCAGTGCTTGCACGAGAGGTTCCTTTCCTTTCCTTCTTCCATAATGTTGCTTATCTTTGAAGTTTTGACCTGGCAGTCCTCACCACAGATCAGAAACATCTAGTTATCCAAATTCACTGTGTGTCACCCATGTAGCCTCGGGTCACAATGTCCAAAATTACAAGTAACACCCTTTTCCCTCAAAGCAACAATATATTAATCTGTATAGGGTGACCATATGAAAAGGAGGACAGGGTTCCTGTATCTTTAACAGTTGAATAATAAAGCGAATTTCAGCAAGTGTCATTTGTATGCATGCTGCACCTGGTGAAATTCTCTCTTCATCACAACAGTTAACGATACAGGAGACGTGCCCTCTTTTGTATCTGGTCAAGAGGGCAGGGCTCCTGCAGCTTTAACTGTTGTAATGAAGAGGGAATTTCACCAGATGCACGGTGGTGCGGCGTCGATTATACAACGCCACTGCAATCACGCACCCACCCCGGAGCTTTCCGCCAAAGCTGCAGAGAAAAAATGTCAGGCATCAGGGCAGCCCCAAAGCCTCGCTCTGGAGTCATAGTGGAGGCGTGGCTGGGCAGTGCCTGATGGAAGGTGACCTGTGATGGGTCGTCTTCCACCAGGAAGAGATTGGGAGCAGCTCCAGTTTCCAGATAGCCGCCTAGAAACTGTGTGCTCCATCCTCAGCATCAAGATTACATGATGCTTCCCCGGAGAAGGGAAGCCACAGTTTCTGAGGGACCCGGCACCAACCCGAAGCTGTGAAGACACCCCCGTGGAGACCACCCAGTGGAGTAGAGCAACAAGGCTGGGACTTATTTCTTTGCAGGGATAGTGATGTGGGCTCTCCCACACTAGAGGCCTTCAAGAGGCAGCTGGACAACCATCTGTCAGGGGTGCTTTAGGGTGGATTCCTGCATTGAACAGGAGGTTGGACTCGATGGCCTTGTAGGCCCCTTCCAACTCTACTATTCTATGATTCTATGTCATCACTTCTCCCCTCAGAATTCTCTGTTCCCTCTGAACTTAACTGCAATCCTCACAATAGGGAGGTGAAATGAATTTTCCAAGGCAAATATATATTGTTCCCTGATGTAATGCAAAGTATTTTGTGGGTGGCATGGTCTTGAATGGGCAATTACAAGCCATTTGCTTTACAAAAGACCCGCTCCAGTCGAGATTAAGCTGCCACAGAATCACCATTTTCATGCTTTTGACAGCTTTAAATTTTTTGTATATTTGTTTTTAAAGTTCACTGTTTTAAACCTTTGTAAACCACCCAGAGAGCTTCAGCTATGGGGTGGTATATAAATGTAATAAATAAATAAATAAATAAATAAATAAATAAATAGATTTTGCAAGGGCTTTTGGGAAGACGAGAACACTTTAAAATTGTGCAAAGTGCTGGTTACATTTACCCTGACTCTCCACTTATAGCAGTAATAAGATTCTGAATTAAATTGTAATGTTCCTTTTTAATAGGGCTGTATAAATAACCGAACAAAATATTTAATGAGTACAGAGGACTATCATAACCCATCATTAATTTAATTATATAGGATATTTCTTCTATACACTCATATTTTGGGAGCCGGTCTACCAGGCATGTATGAAATCTGCTTCTGATTTTCCATAGTGTCAACAGTTGTTATGACCAGTTTTATAGATTAAATTTATCTTCTGTGGAATGAGGTACCAGGAATACATAATTTTGTAGTGCTTTTCTTTTGAGGTTCATACAAGGAGATGCTATGAGAGCTTTTCTTAAAAACATGTTTCAGATTTCTTCAGAAATTGAAATAGCAATCATTCATACACACATAAATATAAACATACAACCCTTAAAGATTTTTCTTTTTTTTAAAAAAAGTTTCCTAAGTGCTTATGCTAATTCAGACAATTGGGCCGTAGCTAGACCTAAGGTTTATCCCAGGATTTTCCTGGGGTCAAACCTGTTCTTCTAAGTGCCACACAGGGCATCCAGTGCTCAGGCAGGGACAAACCCGGGACGATACTGGGATAAACCTTAGGTCTAGCTATGGCCCTGGTCTACACAGCCTCAGGGTGCTTTGACTAGGGGTGTTTCCGGAGGTGCCTGCCTTGCTTCAGCACCTAAACTGAGGTAAGATTCACCCCCACCCCAAAGGAAAGTCAGGAGCAAGACTGACCAGGAGTCCATCGGACTCCTGACTCACCACTCCCCCTCTCACTGCCACCACCACCCCACCCCCTCCCCGCCACCCCATACACCCAATCCAGAGCTACTGCTGCCTGGACTTACTTGTGAATACATCCTCTTCCAGAGAGCCAGACCATGATTTAAAGTAATCACATAGGCTCTTTACTTTTAGTATATCTATCACAACAAACTACAGTGGCTATAATGGGCCATTTCTCCTTTATAGCTGCCATAGTTCTCCGCCATAGATATACTAAAATTAAAGAGCTCCCACAATATCTTTAAATTGTGGCCTGGCTCTCCAGAGGGGGACACATTTGCAGGTAAGTCCTGCCACCGGTAGTGGTGGTGGGAGGCCACTCAAATATAGCTAGAGTGACCAGATACAAAAGAAGGCAGGGCTCCTGCAGCTTTAACTGTTGTGATGAAGAGGGCATTTCACCAGGTGCTATATGCATACAAATGACACCTGATGAAATTCCCTTTTAAGTGCAACTGTTGAAGATTCAGAAGCCCTGTCCTCCTTTCCATTTGGTCACCCTATCAATGCCCATGCCCCCAGCCCCCATTCAACATGCAGAAGTTGACTGAATTGGCACCTGAATCATGCTTCAACAATGGCAATGAGACAATATCACCCCCAGTTCTTTCAGTCTCTCTTCATAGGGCTTTGTTTCCAGACCCCTGATCATCCTGGTTGCCCTCCTCTGAACACGCTCCAGCTTGCCTGCGTCCAAGTAAGCTTCATGATAGAATGAGCACTTGTATTCAGTTCTCCCCACTAGTGGTCCAACATTCCTGTCGTTTCACTATTCTGGCTCATTCAATGGGTGTGCTTTACTCAAATGTCCCAATTACCTTCTCTTTAGGCTGTTTGATGCACCTGAATGGAGTAAAACAGGGGTGGTCAAGTTGTGGTTGTCCTGATGTTTTGGCCTACAACTTCCATCAGACCTTACCATTGCTTATGTTGGCTAAGGCTGTTGGGCCAAAACATCCAGGTTGATCAGGGGTCTGGAGACAAAGCCCTATGAAGAGAGACTGGAAGAACTGGGCATGTTTAGCCTGGAGAAGAGAAGATTGAGGGGAGACATGAGAGCACTCTTCAAATACTTCAAAGGTTGTTGTCACACAAAGGAGGGCCAGGATCTCTTCTTGATCCTCCCAGAGTGCAGGACACGGAATAACGGGCTCAAGTTAAAGGAAGCCAGATTCCAGCTGGACATCAGGAAAAACGTCCTGACTGTTAGAGCAGTACGACAATGGAATCAGTTGCCTGGTGAGGTTGTGGGCTCTCCCACACTAGAGGCCTTCAAGAGGCAGCTGGACAACCACCTGTCAGGGGTCCTTTAGGGTGGATTCCTGCATTGAGCAAGGGGTTGGACTCGATGGCCTTGTAGGCCCCTTCCAACTCTGCTATTCTACGATTCTATGATCTGGTCACTAAGAGTGCAATCCTGTGCAAGTTTTGGCAGAAGAAGGTGTCTGCTGGCTGTGGAATTCTGGGAATTGTAGCACTTTTTGTGTCTAAACATGCATAGGACTGTGCCATAAGTCAGCAAAGGTGGGGAAAGAACCAGAGTCAACTGGAGTAGCGTCCCTCATGCATATTTAGCACATGAGGAAGTGTGAGCATGCTCAGTAAGTATGAGCTGTGATTTGGTGAACGTAGGGTGACCATATGAAAATGACAGGGCTCCTGTATCTTTAAAGTTGTATAGAAAAGTAAATTTCAGCAGGGGTCCTTTGCATGCATGCAGCACCTGGTGATATTACCTCTTCATCACAACAGCTGAAGCTGCAGGAGTCCTGCCCTCTTGACCAGATACAACAGAGAGGAGGGCACCTGCGGCTTTAACTATTGCAATGATGAGGGAATTTCACAAGATGCTGCATGCATTCAAATGACACCTGCTGAAAAATGCTTTTCTCTACAACTGTTAAAGATACAGGAGCCCTGTCCTCCTTTTTATACGGTCACCCTAAGCAGGTGTCATTTGTATGCATGCAGCCCTAGGTGAAATTCCCTCTTCATCACAACAGTTAAAGCTGCAGGAGCTATACTAGAGTGACCAGATTTAAAAGAGGGCAGGGCACCTGCAGCTTTAACGGTTGTGATGAAGAGGGAATTTCACCAGGTGCTGCATGCACACAAATGACACCTGCTAAAATTCCTTTTTCAATACAACTGTTAAAGATACAGGAGTGCAGTCCTCCTTTTCATATGGTCACCCTAGAGAAAGTGCGAGCAGTATTATCAAATGCATCTATGATCTGCAGATTGAATTCGGAGGTCTCCAATAGGATGTCTATAGGCATCAAGCAGCCCATTGGACACTCTATTGGTGCCCACCAGGTTTTCTGCCGCTCCTGAGTTTCATTTCTTATTATTTAAAAATATATATTAGAAATAATAATCAAAACATTGTTTTTAAAACTGGAAGTCTGACTTACTGCAAAGCAAAATGCTGCCCTTCCCCATCCACCGTGACATCTTTATTTGGGCTCAAAATACAGGGCTGGGTGTTGTTGTTTTTTGCCATGGGGGTTGGTGGCTCTTATTTTAGTGGAGTGGTGAATCCACTCGGGGTTTCAGTCGGAATCAGTAACAACTCTAAAGGAGCCATCCAATGTGCTGAACCCTTTTCGGGGATAGGGTCCAGTACTTGGGACAGCTCCTTTAGAATTCTGATTGGTTCTCACTGAAACTCGGAGGGGATTCACTACCCCGCCGACATTGCAGCCACCAGCCTCCCCTGCTGACTTCTTGGCCAAATCATCTGACCTGGGATTTAAACAGGCAGCGTCCTATGCCTGTTTCTCATCCACACAGGAGGGAATGCTTCTGCTGAGATTCTGCAACTCATGCATATATACATTATTATTTTTTTAAAAAAATGGAAGATTAACTTTTACTTCGCAATTATCACACTATTCATATACAAAATGTATTCATAAATAGCTCATCGATAAGTCAACTAGTTAAACTATGGAACTCACTACCACAAGATGTAGTGGATGGCTTTAAAAGGGGGTTGGATAAATTCCTGGAGGCGAAGGCTATCAATGGCTGCTAGCCCTGATGGTTATGTGCTATCTCCAGTATTGGAGGCAGTAAGCCTGTGTGCACCAGTTGCTGGGGAACATGGGTGGGAGGGTGCTGTTGCACCATGTCCTGCTTGTTCATCCCTGGCTGATGGCTGGTTGGCCACTGTGTGAACAGAGTGCTGGACTAGATGGACCCTTGGTCTGATCCAGCATTAGGGCACTTCTTACGTTCTTAACTAAGGCTACAGTCCTATACATACTTAATAGGGAGTAAGCTATATTAGAAACAATGAGACTTACTTCTGAGTCGACATGTGCAGGACAGTACTGTACGGCATCTTTAAAGGCCCTAAGTAACAAGTTGTCTTTTATGCTCATTTGCTTTCTTTTGCTTTGTCTAAACACACACACACACACACACACACACACACACACACACACACACGTAGTTACGACAGAGAACATGCACCCAGTTGCAGAACATTACCAATTTCAATGGAGGGGGGGCACAGAGGAGACGGAATAAATAAACCCTTCATCAGTCACCACATTGGTAAATTGCAGTTGCGTGCTATCCATATTGAGCACGCATTCTCCTAGACATAGTACATTAACTGACTCATTAGCTATTTCCAACCATATGGACTTGGGTTTGGGTGGGTCACTTTGATAATATTCCGAGGTGAGGTTCCTTAATTATTGTAATGACGTGATCTCAATCATGAGGCCAGAGACATGAAACCGTGCCAGAGGCTTTAAAATGGGTGTCGGCGCACCCCAGACAGTGACGGAGATGAGTGGCATGGCCTTTGGACGTCGGAGCCCCCCTGGGTACCTGGAGAAGTAATTACCTGAAAAGTTTTTGAGAAGGTGGCAGGGGGAGGCACTGGTGGCAGAACCAGGGCTCCCGACATCAGGCACTGGGATGGCAAAACTTCCTGGCTGCAGCTTTTTTGGGGGGCGGAGTGGGGAATGTACTTCATGCTTCCCTTGTCGCAACACTGCCGTTCTTCATACAAGGTTGTTATGTCCCCTGGTGTAATTTTAGCGATGGTATTTTAAGCACTCTGGGGCTAAAGGGAAGGATGACGAGAGGAAGTGCTGAAATGTCAGTGTTAAATACCACAAGGGTGTCACACCAGGCAACAGTGTGAGAAGTTACAAGTCGCTCGCAAAACCGCTGTTGCAAATGTAGGTGTGAAACGGCAAGATTTCAAGATAATTGAACTGTTCGTTGCAGCCTCGGCTCCAAGTTTAAGCCAAGTAAGGTGTTTTTTTTAAAAAAAAGAAAAGAAGAACTGAAAAGAAGAAACTGAAATAATAAAAAAAGGGATCTAAGCTGTAATATGTCATACTTCGATACACAATAATGAAAATGCTGAATCAGGCTGTGTGTGTTACTGCCCACTGCTGAGAGCTTCAAGGGGACGTGTGCATTTAAACGAAAGCCCCAGTCCAAACATTTGTCCTTTACAGAAGCATCTCAATGAAAGAAGCTTCCCAGAATCTGTAGTGGTTGCCAGTCCCCAAGGCATTAGGGTGACCATATGGAGAAGAGGACCAGGCGCCTGTATCTTTAACAGTGAGGGAGGAAGCAGCAGCCAGGCATCTCTCCACCGTGCCTGGGTCCAGCTCCAGCTGAGAGCCCCCTCCCTCCTGCCACCAACTGTCTCTGGAGAGGCCATCAGTGAGGGAGGAAGCAGCAGCCAGGCACCTTTCCACCGTGCCTGGGTCCAGCTCCAGCTCAGAGCCCCCTCCCTCCTGCCACCAACTGTCTCTGCAGAGGCCACCAGTGAGGGAGGAAGCAGCAGCCAGGCATCTCTCCACCGTGCCTGGGTCCAGCTCCAGCTGAGAGCCCCCTCCCTCGTGCTGTCACCTGTAGTTGCTGAACTTTCCAACTAAGATTGTAGTGCCTGAATTTCCTTTCCTTTCCCCCCCCCTCCTCCTCCCTCCCAGTCCCCTTTCCTTTTGTGTCATGTCTTTTAGATTGTAAGCCTGTGGGCAGGGACTGTCAAGAAATACTTTTGTAAGCCGCCATGAGAGCCTTTTTTGGCTGAATGGCGGCATAAAAATCCTTAAATAAAATAAAATAAATAAATAAATAAAAATAAAATCAGAGCCACCAGCTACCACTGCACCACCCTCTTGCTTTCATACATTTAAAACATGTCAGAGGACTGGTAAAATAGTAAACAGGGCACTCAAGGCTGAAGTTAGCCCAACACTCCTTTACAGTAGCCTGGAGCGGGTGCTGTAGACTGGATAGAAAAAAGCAGAGGGATGCACGTGGCCTGAAGACCCATAAGCACATTGACAGAGGGTGCTGCAGTGTTGAGAACTCTTCTAAAAATCTGGGAGGGGAGGTAAAGAACAAAAACAAAATTGGCCCGAGCTAAATCTTTTTAGGCAATCAAAATATCACGATTAACCTCCCCACACCTGGCGTTCTCCAGAGGTGTTGGACTACAATTCCCATCACCCATGGCCGTCAGGGTGATGGGAGCTGTACTCCAACACATCCAGAGGGCGCCAAGTTGAGGAAGGCTGATCTAGATTGATGAGTAATAGCGATCCCCCTTCCCTTATCCTCTCCGTAGGGAGGTAACGCAGCTCCGCGTAAACGGCAGAAGCAGTCTGGCCTTCCATCCATCCATTCCACACAGACCTCTGAGATCTGCGGCTGACATTAGCGATGACCCAAAAGCTGCCATCCTTCACTGATGACTACAGATTGTCATAAAGGCATAAGCTGCGCTGGAGGTCAGAGCTATTCTTCAACAGCAAAAAAAGATCAGTCTCTTTAGAGAAGCAAAAGCCTAACCGTACAAAAATAGCAGAGCTGCGTACAAGAAGAACACAGACCACCGAGAGTTTATGTATGTGTGCAGGGGGTGGAAGGGGAGTTCTCTCTCTCTTTCATTTCAGGTAAATGATTTGTAGCTGAATCTCCTCCTCCTCCTCCTCCTCCTCCTCCTCTTCTTCTTCTTCTTCAAATGAATGATAGAAATTCAGCCCAGCATTTCATATTTGAACTAGAAGGGCCCTGAGTATCGTCTAAGCCAGAGACGATCAACCGACGGCCCAATGGGTACCTTCAGCCTCATGATGAGTCATTAATTTATGGAATTCCCTGCCATACGATGAGTAGAAAGCCTTTCGCTCAGACACTAGAGCTGTGCACGAATGGCCTTTCGAAATTCTCTATCCTATTTGTGAGCAGGTAAATGGAGCTCTGCGAAGGGCGATTTCACCTAATTTCTCCAGGAGGAGGAGAAATTCTCAACAGTTTCTCACAGGCAGGGCTCGCCGTGGGCAGGGTTTGTTGCAACACAGATTCTTTCTCTTTTGGGGTTTTCGGGGTGGTCTTGAACCGTCGCTGCAAGTGCCAACAGCCCCCACTGTGTAGGCAGGCTGATCCCCTTCCCACCCTTTCTCTCCCTCTCATAAGAACACAAGAAGATGTGGATGCTGTGGCGTTACACCCCACAAGTCAGTTGTCTAGGATTTGTAAGTCTATTGTGTTTATAATGCTGACCTGAGTGGGTGGAGATTGAATATCTTAGGAGTGGGGAGGAGGATATATAAGGGAATGACTGAGGTGATAAGGGGGTGTTTTAAAAGTAATTTGGTATGGGGGAGAATTAGAGGATCAGGGAAAAGAGGGTTGTCTTTTGAGTGTAGTGTGCAGATAGTCAGTGGGTGTATATTAAACAATCCTGATAATAAAGAAAGGTCAAGAGTGAAGGTGTGAGAAATTCATAGAATCATAGAATAGCAGAGTTGGAAGGGGCTTACAAGGCCATCGAGTCCAACCCCCTGCTCAATGCAGGAATCCACCCTAAAGCATCCCTGACAGAGGGTTGTCTCCCTAAGGGATTGGTTCCATTGTCGTACTGCTCTAACAGTCAGGAAGTTTTTTCTGATGTCCAGCTGGAATCTGGCTCCCTTTAACTTGAGCCCGTTATTCCGTGTCCTGCACTCTGGGAGGATCGAGAAGAGATCCTGGCCCTCCTCTGAGTGACAACTTTTTAAGTATTTGAAGAGTGCTCTCATGTCTCCCCTCAATCTTCTCTTCTCCAGGCTAAACATGCCCAGTTCTTTCAGTCTCTCTTCATAGGGCTTTGTTTCCAGACCCCTGATCATCCTGGTTGCCCTCCTCTGAACACGCTCCAGCTTGTCTGCGTCCTTCTTGAATTGTGGAGCCCAGAACTGGACGCAATACTCTAGATGAGACCTAACCAGGGCCAAATAGAGAGGAACCAGTACCTCACGTGATTTGGAAGCTATACTTCTATTAATGCAGCCCAAAATAGCATTGGCCTTTCTTGCAGCCATATCGCACTGTTGGCTCATATTCAGCTTGTGATCTACAGCAATTCCAAGATCCTTCTCGTTTGTAGTATTGCTGAGCCAAGTATCCCCCGTCTTGTAACTGTGCCTTTGGTTTCTATTTCCTAAATGTAGAACTTGGCATTTATCCCTATTAAATTTCATTCTGTTGTTTTCAGCCCAGCATTCCAGCCCATCAAGATCACTTTGAAATTTGTTTCTGTCTTCCAGGGTATTAGCTATCCCACCTAATTTTGTGTCATCTGCAAATTTGATAAGCATTCCCTGCACCTCCTCGTCCAAATCATTAATAAAAATGTTGAAGAGCACTGGGCCCAGGACTGAGCCCTGCGGTACCCCACTCGTTGCCTCTCCCCAGTTTGAGAAGGTTCCATTGATAAGTACTCTTTGAGTCCGAAAGGAAAGCGTGTATAAGAAGAGAGAAAGGATTGGATGCTAGGTTTTGACAAGGGTCTGAAAAGTTTTATCATGAAACAAAGTTTGTGAACATTAAAACAAATTTTTATTCAGGTTGTTTTACTATCACGAAAATCCCACGTGTAACGCCACAGATGCAACTAAGGGTCCGTCTCATCCAGCACTCTGTCCACACAGTGGTCAAACAGCTGTCAACCAGGAACCCACAAGCAGGACATGGGTGCAACAGTACCCTCCCAACCATGTTTCCCAACAACCAGTGTATACTGGTTTATACACAGTGTATATCGGAGCCTACCAACTCCGATACTGGAGGTACATAGCCATCAGGACTACTAGAAACTGAGAGCTTTCTCCTCCAGGAATGTATCCACCCCACCCCACCAAATTTGCTACATTTTGGGGGTTGCAAATTCCATAATTTAACTAATCGCTGTGTGAAGGAAGTCCTTCCTTTTATTTGTCCTGGATCTCCCACCCATCAGCTTCATGGGTATCTTTCTTGTGCCAGGTTAAGACTTTCCTCTTTGCCCAGGCATATGGTGGCACATCTTAATCACCCACATGTTTAGTTTTTTAAGAAACAGTTTTTAACGCTTTGTGTGTGTGTGTTCTGTGTTTTAGAATTTTAAATTTTGTATACTCGTTTTTATCTTAATTTTAGAATTTCTGTGAACTGCCCAGAGAGCCCTGGCTATGGGGGCGGTATACAAGTGTAATAAATAAATAAATAAGGGCAGGGTGACCATATGAAAAGGAGGACAGGGCTCCTGTATCTTTAACAGTTGCATAGAAAAGGGAATTTCAGCAGGTGTCATTTGTATACATGGAGAACCTGGTGAAATGTCCTCTTCATCACAACAGTTAAAGCTGCAGGTGCGCTGCCCTCTTTTAAATCTGGTCACTCTAGTATAGCTCCTGCAGCTTTCACTGGGGTAATGAAGAGGGAATTTCACCAGGTTCTCTATATATACAAATGACACCTAGGGGGGATCTACACAACTGCTTTTAAAGCGCTTTAAAGCACTTTGAAAACATTTTGACAACTGTATATGTAGTGTGTCCTGGGCCCCAACAGTTGTCAAAACTGTTATAAAGCGCTTTAAAGCAGCAGTGTAGATCCCCCCCCCCGCTGAAATTTCCTTTTCTATGCAACTGTTAAGGATACAGGAGCCCTGTCCTCCTTTCCATATGGTCACCCTATTTATGGGATGTCCCCACGGGGTCTTAGTATATTGGGAGAATGATAAAAAAAAATGTCTCCCTATCCACATTTATTTATTTATTTATTTATTACATTTTTATCCCGCCCAATAGCCGAAGCTCTCTGGGCGGTTCACAAAAATTAAAACCATAATAAAACAACCAACAGGTTAAAAAGCACAAATACAAAATACAGTATAAAAGCACAACCAGGATAAAACCACGCAGCAAAATTGATATAAGATTAAAATACAGAGTTAAAATACTGAGTGAATAAAAAGGTCTTCAGCTGGCGATGAAAGGAGTACAGTGTAGGCGCCAGGTGGATCTCTCTGGGGAGCTCATTCCACAACCGGGGTGCCACATTCTCCATGCTCTCTCTCTCTCTCTCTCAACGTTAGGGTGACCATATAAAAACGAGGACAGGGCTCCTGTATCTTTAACAGTTGTATTGAAAAGGGAATTTCAGCAAGTGTCATTTGTATATATGGGGAACCTGGTGTAATCCCCTCTTCATCACAACAGTTAAAGCTGCAGGCGCCCTGCCTTCTTTTAAATCTGGTCACTCTAATATAGCTCCTGCAGCTTTAACTTCACCAGGTTCCCCATATATACAACTGACCCCTGCTGAAATTCCCTTTTCTATGCAACTGTTAAAGATGCAGGAGCCCTGTCCTCCTTTTCATAGGGTCATCCTACCCAGATTTTTTTTATTACACTTATATACCGCCCCCATAGCCAGGGCTCTCTGGGCAGTTCACAGAAATTCAAAAATTAAGACAATTTACTAATTATTAAGATAACGCCTCCCGCGCCGCTTCTCCCCATCTCTTCTTATCCCACGGCTCGCGCGTGGAGCCGGGCCTGCTCCGCCTTCTCTTCTTCCTCCTCCTCCGATAGGCCGGACTGCCGTGGGGAGGCGGTTGGAAAAGCCGGGCGCGCCAAGCGGCCCTCCAGCCGGCGTCCCTCCCCTTCCGTCCCGCCCTGCGCGTACTTATGGAGCGAGCCGAGCCGGGAGAGCCCCTGCGGCCCCTGGGGTGCTGGGCCGCGTGACCGGGCGCGGCGCGTGGGCGGCCCCTCCTGACACGCTGGGTGCGAGAGGGCCGTCCTCGGCGTGGCGGCAGGCGGACTAGGCAGAGGGAAGCGAGATACAAACTTCCCCGAGAGGAGACCCTCCCTGCTGCCCTGTGCCCAGGCATCTAAGCCCGAGAGGCAGAGGCGGGGCAGCCCCTCCTCTTCTCCAGGGGTAGGTCGCCTTGTTGGGGGGTGGGAGGGTGGCGGGGAAGGAGAAAGAAGAGAAGAAATAGGACTCCTCAGCCAGGGAGGGGCGTGGGGGCTGAACGTTTTCTGGCTTGACACCTTCGTGTGCCTCCTCTCGCGAGGTAATTGCCTTCGATGGGGCAGCAAGGGTCTCTTTCTATCACTTCCCTAGGTCCCATTATCCTCTCTCCATCTCCATTGCAAATTTGGACTGGGGGGAAAAACAGCAAGGCTGCGTTGAGATTGATTGATTGATTGATTGATTGAGAGAGAGAGAGAGAGAGAGAGAGAGAGAGAGATGGGTTCTGCAACACAAGGCTGCAGCACAGGCTACCACGTTCAGGGTTCCGGCTAGCTATGCTCACGTCATACTGCCCCCCCCCCCACAAGTAGTTTTCTGTTTGTGCCCACCCCACTGCACCCACCCCCGGCTGTCAGTTTTTTCAGTCCTTACTGAGCTGTTTTCTGCCTCCTGCAAGACAATGGAGTTCTTTTCTGAAGGCTTTCAATTTCTGCAAAGCTTGGGGTTTCCTCAAACCTGCTGGTACATCCCTCTTGGGTGTGGGTGGCCCTTGGAGAATGAGTACACTGTCAGCATCTCAAGAGCCCGGCTGGATCAGACCAAGGCTCCATCTAGACTAGCATTCTGTCCACACAGAGGTCAACCAGCTCCCCTTGGGAAACACACAAGCAGGACGTGAGTGCAACAGCACCCATGTTCCCCCAGTAACTCTTGTACAGGTAGCATATAGCCATCAGGACTAGTGGCCATTGATAGCCTTCTCCTCTATGAATGTGTCCCATCCGCTTTTAAAGCTGTCCAAATTGTTCGTATTGCAATACAAGGTACGTTATCCTAGATACTCTGTAGTGGAGGAGGACCTATATAAGAGCCTTGCTGGATCAGGCAAATTATTATTGTGTTTATATGCCGCCTTTTTTCCTCTAAGGAACCCGAGGCGGTGTACATAATCCTCCTCCTCTCCATTTTATCCTCACAACAACAACCCTGTGAGGTAGGTTGGGCTGAGAGTCTGTGACTGGCCCAAAGTCACCCAGTGGGTTTCCGTGGCCGAGTGGGGACTAGAACCCGGATCTCCCGACTCCCAGTCCGACACTTTAGCCTCTACGCCACACTGGCTGTCTAGTCCAGCGTGCTGCTCTTCTCAGCGGCCTACATGTCTTATTCAACCCTCAGAGCTTTACACTCTAAACGTAGCAAGAGAGTGAAGGAATTGGGAAGTAGTAAGAATATGTCATATCCAGGTGTTGTAAGGTGTACAGGCCTTATAACAGGTTTCCCAGCTTGGTTCCCTCTAGATGTTTTGGTCAATCGTTCCTGATCATTGACCATATAGGCTGTGGCTGATGGGAGTTGTGGCTCAAAACAATTTGAGGGCACAAGATTGGAGAAGGCTGCCTTGCAACATATCTTGTTCAGCGAGTCTTGCTGCCTCTTTTTGCCTTGGAAAAAAACAAATCAACGAATCCTTACAGAACAACTCTTCTCCTTGAGTTGCTGTCTTTTCCCTCCAGGTCTTGCTTTCTATGTCTTTGGAAGCAGTCTAGCAAACAGAAATTAAGCAGGGTGAGTCTTTTCCCACCCATTATCTCAATCCTCGGAAAAGCTTCCCCTCCTAAGTTTCTAGGTGTCGGGCTGCTGTTAAACACACATGGAAGCAGGAATGGAGAAGCCACAATCCTGGTTCTGTTGTGTTTCAAGATGGGAAAGAAGTTGGGTTACCAGTTACTTGGCTACCAAGTCCAGGGAAATACCAAGTCCATTCAGAAAACATGAACGATTGACTTTAATATGTATACACACACACCCATATGAGAAGGGTATGGGAAAACATCCTATGCTACTTTTTCTAACTCTTGTCTTTTTTCTTCCCCATTAAGGCGTGATGCCTCCTAAAAGGCAAGGAAAGTACAACCTCCCCATTCCTCTTCAAGAAGGAGTAATACTGAGAGATACTGAAAAGAGGGAGTGGAGACTAGGTCGTAAGATTGCCCAGGGAGGATTTGGGCTGATCTACTTAGGTAACGTATATATTGTAACCAGGGGTAATTCCAGGTAAAGAAATAGTTTGAGGGAGGGAAGGAGTGGCAAAGACCATTATTGGGGCAAGGAGGATTTTGCTGTACAAATATACTGGGGGTGAAACCTTGTGTGCACTTGGAGTAGCGGAAAATAGTTTTGGCAGGGCGGGGGAGTTTGCTACTCATTATAACTAGAAAGATGATCCTGTTTTGCTGTTTCGTTTTGGCTGGGGAGGTGTAAAAAGCAGTGCTTTGGCATAACTTAAAGAATTACGTATTTATGATGCCTTCCATCCCCTTCTCCATTTTTGCTTCGAAACAGTACCCAAGAGTGGCCCAAAACTCCAGCCAGGCATGCGTGTGGTTCTGTATAAATGATTGATTCAGTATTGATTGTATTGCCGTCCTACCTTTCCTTCCAAGGGTGTTGTGAATGGGAATTAGCTAATTATATCCTCATAACAACCCTGTGAGGCAGGCTACGCCAAGTTGAGTGGATGATCCGCCGAAGGTCACCCATTGAGCTACATGGCTGGACAAAGATTTGAACCCAGGTCTCTCTGGGCTGCACCAAACATTCTGTGCACCGTACCGTACTGATGTTCTGGTCAGAAAGTGACTTTTAAAACTGAAGTTGATTGCCTGACCTCAGATGGTGGAGGTATGTAGCGGAGAGCCACTAACAGGAGCATATGTTTTGAGGATGTGCGTATTTATTTATTTATTTATTACGTTTCTATACCGCCCAATATTATTATTATTATTATTTATTTATTTATTTATTGCATTTTTATACCGCCCAATAGCCGAAGCTCCCTGGGCAGTTCACAAAAACTAAAACAATTCAAAGTGTAAAACAAACAGTATAAAAACATGAGATAAAATACACATTAAAACGAATTAAAACACACCATACATGATTAAAACCTCCTGAAAACATTCTAAAATTTCACTGGAAGGCCTGCCGGAATAGATCAGTCTTTATTGCTTTTTTAAATTTTAAAAGACTGTCAAGTTGACGAATCTCCTCCGGCAGGCCATTCCACAGTCTGGGAGCAGCAGAAGAGAAGGTCCTCTGGGTAACAGTTGTTAATCTAGTTTTTGCTAGCTGAAGTGGATTCTTCCCAGAGGAGCTGAGTGTGCGGGGCAGATTGTAAGGGAGAAGGAGATCCCGCAGGTAGCCTGGACCCAAACCATGTAGGGCTTTAAAGGTAATAACCAACACTTTGTACTTTGCCCGGAAACTAATCGGCAGCCAGTGAAGAGATTTTAAGACTGGTGTAATGTGGTCACCCCTAGGTGTACCAGTGACCAGCCTGGCTGCAATATTTTGGACTTATTGAAGTTTCCGGACTAGGCACAGAGGTAGCCCCATGTAGAGCGCATTACAGAAGTCAAGCCTCAAAGTTACCAGTGCGTGCATTACCGTCTTTAGGTCTTCCAACTCTAGGAAGGGCGCAGCTGGCGTATCAGCCGAAGCTGATAGTAGGCACTCCTGGCCGTCGCATCTATCTGGGCTGTCATTTGGAGCGACGGATCCAGAAGCACCCCCAAGCTGCGAACACAGTCTTTCAGGGGGAGTGTAACGCCATCCAGAACCGGTTGGCACACCTTCAAACCTAGGTTGTGGCCTTTGACAGCGAGCACCTCTGGGCGGTTCACAAAAATTAAAACCATTCAAAGTATAACACAACAGTATAAAACCAAAATATAAAATACAATATAAAAGCTCAACCAGATAAAAACAGCAGCAATGCAAAATTACAAATTTAAAACACCAAGTTAAAATTTATTTATAGACTGTTAAAATGCTGGGAGAATAAAAAGGTCTTCAGCTGGCGTTTAAAGGCATATAATGTAGGTGCCAAGCGAACCTCCTTAGGGAGCTCATTCCACAGCCGGATGCCACAGCAGAGAAGGCCCTCCTCCTGGTAGCCACCTGCCTCACTTCCTTTGGCAGGGGCTCGCAGAGAAGGACCCCTGAGGATGACCTTAGGGTCTGGGCAGGTACATATGGGAGGAGGCGTTCCTTCAGATAGCCTGGCCCCAAGCTGTTTAGGGCTTTAAATGTTAATACCAGCACTTTGAATCGGGCCCGGACCTGGACTGGCAGCCAATGAAGCTGGAAAAGGACTGGCGTCATAGAAGGTGATCCTTTTGATGCCCAGGTCTCCAGTCACTTAGCACTTTAAAGGTATCCGCTAGCCCTCTGTACTGTGCTTGGAAATGGACTAACCTGCAATGTGTCCTTTTCCACAGTGGTAAGATAAATAACCCTAAAGCTGTTCCAGGTGAGCAGTTCAACGTTTAATTTTGTACTCACTGAAGTTTCAGAGACATCTACAAAGGCTGCACCACACACAACACGCGGCAGACGTCTTAAGTTAGAGGTTACCAGAGGGTCATAGCCTGCACACCAGCCTGATCTGGTGGAATACTCTTGTGCGCCGTGCATGCCATTTGGGCCTGCAGTGACAGTGCTGGGTCAGTTAGTAGCATCCCAGATTGCAAACCTTATTATTATTATTATTATTATTAATATTTATTTATATAGCACCATCAATGTACATGGTGCTGTACAGATAACACAGTAAATAGCCAGACCCTGCCGCATAGGCTTACAATCTAATAAGTTGTAGTAAACAATAAAGAGGGAAGGAGAATGCGAACAGGCACAGGGAAGTGTAAACAGGCACCGGGTAGGGTGAAGCTAACAGTATAGAGTCAGAACAAACTCAATATTTGAAGGCTATAGGGAAAAGAAAAGTTTTTAGCTGAGTTTTAAAAGCAGTGATTGAGTTTGTAGTTCTCAAGTGTTCTAGAAGAGCGTTCCAGGCGTAAGGGGCAGCAGAAGAAAAAGGACGAAGCCGAGTAAGGGAAGTGGAGGTCCTTGGGCAGGCGAGAAGCATGGCATCAGAGGAGCGGAGAGCACGAGCGGGGCGATAGTGTGAGATGAGAGAGGAGAGATAGGCAGGAGCTAGACCGTGAAGAGCTTTGAAGGTCAGCAGGAGAAGTTTATATTGGATTCTGGAGTGAATTGGAAGCCAATGAAGAGATTTCAGAAGTGGAGTGACATGGTCAGAGCGGCGGGCCCGGAAGATGATCTTAGCGGCAGAGTGGTGGACAGAGACCAGCGGGCTGATGTGAGACGAAGGAAGGCCAGAGAGAAGAAGGTTGCAGTAGTCCAGCCGAGAGATAACCAGTGCGTGAACGAGAGTCTTGGCAGAAGAGACAGACTGGTCCCCTCTTGATGTTTTGGACTAAGAACATAAAAAGAGCCATCCTGGGTCCATCTAGACCGTCATTCTGTTCACACAGTAGCAAACCAGCTCTTGACAAGGACACGGTGCAATAGCACCCTCCTGCCCATGTTCCCCAGAAACTGGTGTATATGGGCTTTCTGCCTCTGATGCTGGAGTTAGCACATAGCCATCAGGACTAGTAGCCATTGATAGCCTTCTTCTCCAGGAATTTATCCAACCCCCTTTTAAAGCCATCCAAATTGGTGACCACCGCTGCCTCTTGTGGTAGCAAATTCCATAGTTTAACTATAGTTTAATTGTGTGAAGAAGTCCTTCCTTTTATCTGTCCTGAATCTCCCACCAATCAGCTTCATGGGATGACCCCATTGGGATCTAGTATTTCAAGAGAGGGAGAAAAATGTCTCCCTATCCACATTCTCCACACCATGCATAATTTTGAACACCTCTATCATGTCTCCCCTTAGCCTCCTTTCCCCCCAAGCTAAACAATCCCAGCTGTTGTAACCTTCCCACATAGGGGAGATGCTCCAGCCCCTTGATCATTTTAGTTGCCCTTTTCTGCCCTTTTTAGAATTCCTATAAACTCTGACCGTTGCCCACCCTCCACCCCTGCTTTAGAAAGAGGTCAGCCCCACCCAGAGTAGATGGAGCACAACCTCCTCAATCCGACGTACTACCAACCGTACCTCCATCTTCTCAGGATTGAGGTTCAGTTTATTGTCCCTCTTCCTGTCCGTTGCTGATCCCAGACGTTCGATTCAGCACTTTTTGCAAAGTATAAAGCTGGAAGGCATCAGCTCATACTGCTAAGAACACTCAATCTCTGAATGATTTCACCTGTTTTCATGCAAAGATTACTGCAGACGTTGACTGCAGATAGGAAATCAGAAGACGTTTACTTCTTGGGAGGAGAGCAATGACAAATCTCGATAAAATAGTTAAGAGCAGAGACACCACACTGACAACAAAGGTCCGCATAGTTAAAGCAATGGTATCCCCCGTAGTAACCTATGGCTGCGAGAGCTGGACCATAAGGAAAGCTGAGTGAAGGAAGATAGATGCTTTTGAACTGGGGTGTTGGAGGAAAATTCAGAGAGTGCCTTGGACTGCAAGAAGATCAAACCAGTCCATACTCCAGGAAATAAAGCCAGACTGCTCACTTGAGGGAATGGTATTAAAGGCAAAACTGAAGTACTTTGGCCACATAATGAGAAGACAGGATACCCTGGAGAAGAGGCTGATGCTAGGGAAAGTGGAAGGCAAAAGGAAGAGGGGCCGACCAAGGGCAAGATGGAGGGATGATATTCTGGAGGTGACAGACTTGACCTTGTGGGAGCTAGGGGTGGCAACGGACGACAGAAAGCTCTGGCGTGGGCTGGTCCATGAAGTCACGAAGAGTCGGAAACGACTGAACAAATAAACAACAAATTGGAGTATGGATGAAAATGTGGCTTTCTGTGGAACTCAGTCCTGAACATGCCCACAGGGCTGAGTTGTAGTCGCCCTGTCACCAGCACTGTCTTTTGGAATCGGCCATCCAAGCAGGATCCGAACCCCATCCGGAAGCTTAAGCATTGCTGAAAACATTGAAAGCTATTGGCATTGTGTGAGAGCAGTCTTCCTTCAGATGTGTTGAGGTGCCACTCCCTTACACGGCTTGGGACCACAATACCTGATGGAATGCCTCTCCTGACATGAGCCTACCCGTACACTGTGCTCAACATCTAAGGTCCTCCTCCGAGTGCCTACTCCAAGGGAAGCTTGGAGGATGGCAACAAGGGAGAGGGCCTTTTCAGTGGTGGCCCCCCAATTGTGGAATGATCTCCCCGATGAGGCTCGCCTGGTGCCAACATTGTTATCTTTTCAGTGTCAAGTCAAGACCTTTCTCTTCTCCCAGGCATTTAACAGCATTTAACAACATATGCTAAGTTTTTTTTTTAATGGACCCCAGAACTGTTGTTGTTTAAAATGGATACTGTTTTATACTGTTGTTTTATACTTTTTTGAGAGTTTTAAATTCTGTATACTTTTTTTTTTTTTAATGTCCACTGTTTTAACTTTTGTAAACTGCCCAGAGAGCTTTGGCTATGGGGTGGTATATAAATTTAATGAATAAATAAATATAAATAAATTCCCACCCGGTATGGCCATTAGCTGGGAATTATGGGAGTTCCAGGCTAACACATCTGGAGGGCCCACAAATGTGTTAGGGTTCCCTTATGCTAGCGCAATGTAATTTATGTTGGTGCTAGTATCTGATTGGATACTCTCCCTGGAATAGTTGGGTTCTGTGATGTCTATAAATGATGCAGCTTTGCACGATGGTTTTTCAGTTTCATAGCATTTTGCATTTCTCCTATTTTGCATAATTCTGGTTTTACAAATTGTTAGGGAAGGGGTTTTGTACTGAAACAGTACTCTCAGCCCCTGGAAATCGTATTTTGCTGTGCTTCAGCAGGCGTTGTTGTGTGCACTTTCAAGTCATTTCAAGTGTTACCGCATGCTATCTCTTGAAGTTTCTCTGCCTGGTTATGAAAGACTGCCAAATTGCTGTTTGATTCTATGCCTGTGATTTTGTATTTTGTATGGGTAAATGCCTCTTTTGATCTTTCTGATTTCTGGGTATTTGTGTGTCTGTTGTTATAGTTATCAATACTTCTGGCAAGTTGTTCAATCTGCATCACTTTCAAGCCCAACTTCATAACCATAATGACTAGAATCTTTTGAAATGAACGCTGAGATTCTGTTTATTTTACTTACTTTATTTATTACATTTATATACCGCCCCATAGCCGAAGCTCTCTGGGCGGTTGACAAAGATTAAAAACATTGAACGTTAAAAACAAAAGCATAAAGGCTTAAAAATAGACAATCTCATTTAAACACAACTGTTGTGGGGGTCAGTTAAGAAAAGAAAATCTCAGCATACGCTGTTAAATGCCTGGGAGATTCTCAGGAAAGTTGCTTCTAGTCTTGTGCAGAATTGTTCTTGTGCAGAACAACCCAGGCTGTTTTTCAAGGAGGTGGTCTCATTTGGTCTCTGTCTCTGATGATCCTTAATCGATGCAACTGATTAAGGAGACCAATGGCAGGGATGCAAGCCAGTGGGTTGGAAAGAGGTATCCACAGATGTTTTGTTCTTGGGTCACCATAAGGAGACACGCAATTCGCCGGGCAATTCACTAGGATCTTTGTTCCTTAAATTGGCATCGAGTTGTGGCACTGGCAGCGTTGTGGAGGTTACTCCTGAACTTATCTCTTAATTGGCATCTAGGCCCTGTTGAAACTGGCAGGGCCACCTTCTGGATTGGGCACGGAGACAGGAGAGCAGATGGTCAGGAGCTGTGTTATGCCAGAAGCCACCATGCATAGCGCAGTTAAGCATTCCAAAGCCCAGAGGGACATCCAGAAACGCCGAAGCGCATCACTTTTGCTCCTAAGGTTAAAGTCAGCTCTGAAAGTCAAACATGAGTTTCCATCGGTGCAAAAGAGGCAACTTTGATATTAATATTTAGGATACTAATAGCGGCTACTCAGAAATAAACATTGGCAGCGTTCTACTCTCTGGGCTTGATTAAAAACTATATAGACCCTTTAATATGGAATTAATTTCGAGATGGGAATAAGATGCTCTGACTTGTTCCCCTAGGAGTACAGACTTAGAACAGCCTTCGATTTATAGAATATGCAAGGAACAGGAAATGCTAGTGCCTTCTGCTTATTTCCTCTCCTTTTCTTCCTTTTTTCTCCCTATTCCTATGCAAACTTCCACATCATCTACTTGGGGCTGCTTTTGGAGGCTATTCAGAAACTGCAACTGGTTGGGTATGCGTTTCCAAGTGCAATTTGTATTGTCCTTTAATGCCCTTCGTGGTCTCGATCTACTTTGGGAGAACCTTGGAACAAAGGAATATAGGAAGCTGCTTCATCCTGAGTCTGACCATTGGTCCATCTAGCCCAGTATTGTCTACACTGACTGGCAGCGGCTCTTCTGCATGCAAAGCATGTGCTCAGTCGCACTGAGCTATGGCCCCTTCATCCATATGAGAAGCCACCAGGGCAGTAAACAATAAAATAATAATAATAAAAAACCTGCCGGGTTAAAAGACCATAAGCTAAGGCTACCATACGTTGGTCCAAACTCCACAAAGTCAGGCAGTTGGAAGTTGAGGTTCATGCCTTAGCTAACATGCCCCGTGATCAGCCATGATGTTGTACAATGTCACAAATTATGCTTCTTTACAACTTACCCTCCATGTACCCACACTTTTCCTGGGTCTCCCATTCCCAAATCCAGATTGGGAGGATGGAGTGCCTGGGACCAGCAAAAAGGCTCCACATTGTCCTGGTCCTGTATTGAAGTATGAAGCTTCTGAGCCTTACTGTATTGCTAGAGGAATCCTACTGTGAGGTGATCCATGCCAGCTTGTTTACATCAGTAGCTTGCAGGATGGATTCTTCTTGCGCCCCTCTCCATCCTTATTCTTGCATCCCTCACTGCCTTCTGCCTCTGTATGGGAGACCAACCGGAAGAAAGGCGGGATATAAATAATAAATATTGATTAAATTAAAATGTAAAATACTCTGACTAGGTATTGGGCTAGATGTGCCAAAGATTTGTGACTTGGTATAAGATAGACGTCCATCTGCTTCCTGGTGCAGAAAGGCCCTAAGTATCTCTTCTCTGTTCCTTCTCTTCTATAAAGCAGGCAACTGTGAAGGCCATAGGGGGCAGTTCCAGAAACTGGACTTGGCACCTGCATTTCTCTAACCCATAGTTCCCAAAATCAGATGACCTAGGGCTTTAGGAAGTGCTTGAGGCTGAAGCTTTTCACTGTCTAGCTCCTTCCTATCTCTCCTCTCTCATCTCACACTATTGCCCCGCTCGTGGTATTTGCTCCTCTAATGCCATGTTTCTCGCCTGCCCAAGGGTCTCTACTTCCCTTGCTCGGCTTCGTCCATTTTTTTCTGCTGCCCCTTATGCCTGGAACGCTCTTCCAGAACATTTGAGAACTACAAGTTCAACCGCAGCTTTTAAAGCTCAGCTAAAAACTTTTCTTTTTCCTAAAGCTTTTAAAATTTGATTTTGTTCTGACTTTATACTGTTAGTTTTACCCTACCCAGTGCCTGTTTACCCTACCCTGTGCCTGTTTACCCTACCCAGTGCCTGTTTACCCTACCCTGTGCCTGTTTGCTTTCTCTTCCCCTCCTTATTGTTTTATTATGGTTTTATTAGAATGTAAGCCTACGCGGCAGGGTCCCGCTATTTACTGTTTTACTCTGTACAGCACCATGTACATTGATGGTGCTATATAAATAATAATAATAATAATAATAATAATAATAATAATAATGGCAGGAGGAGGTCACACCATACTGCCTGCTGATCATATGGGCCTGATCCTCTTTGAGGCGTTACCATGCACAGGCCTGGGTACATCACTCACTCTGGCCCCAGTTTTGTATTCCCTGGCAGAAGGTTCCTAATGCATCGTTTATCCTAGCTATAAAAATAATAATAATATAACCCTGTTCAGATGACACGCTAAGCCACAGTGCTTTGGGGCTAAACTTAGCATGTCGTGTGAACTATTCCTACCCATGGTGGCTATGTAACCATGGTTTAAACATGCTCACTGCCCATTTGCTGCAAAAGAGTTAGCAGCCTAACCATGGCTTAGCATGTTGTCTGAACAGGCCCTATATAAACTGTATTATATTATCGAGAGCCAGTGTGGTGTAGTGGCTAAGGTGTTGGACTGGGAGTCGGGAGATCCGGGTTCTAGTCCCCACTCGGCCATGGAAACCCACTGGGCGACTTTGGGCCAGTCACAGACTCTCAGCCCAACCCACCTCACAGGGTTGTTGTTGTTGTTGTTGTGAGGATAACATAGAGAGGAAGAGGATTATGTAGGCCGCCTTGGGTTCCTTGGAGGAAAAATGGCGGGATATAAATGTAATAAATAAAAATAAATATTATGTCCTTAACCTGCTTTTCCTTGGCAGAGCTGAGATGTGCTTAAATGGGGCTCCTTTTTGTCTCCCATTCTAACGCTGATCAGCTTCATGCCCACTTCATTTCAGTGGTGCTACAGCATCAGCTGTTTTGAGCTCTTTGCCGCACTGGTTTGGATGCAAACGGAAGCAAGAGCGGGGAGGGTTTGCAGGAGGCATGAGTTGCGGACGAGGAAAACCATGAAAGCAGTTTCTTTGTGCAAGAGACAAGTGTTGTTTTTTTCTTCAGATTATTTTAACTTTGTTTGTACTTCACGGTCCTGAAATATGTCTACAAATCACGGATACTGCGATGTTAGCGTGTAAACTAAGCTCAAAGGAAATTATTACTTTTCAAATTTTCATAACCGTTGGATTTTTTTTTAAAACCACCACCACGCACACACAAATCCACTTTCTTGAGGCCGTACGTGTTCGCAAAACGAGCGTCTGTTGCCAAAAGCTCCAGCAGTAGCAATGAGATCAGCTGCGGACAGGAGTTGGGAATTCTATTTAATTGCCAGTTGGCACCGTTTCCGCCCTCCCCGCTGGGCAAACTTTGCGTTGCAAACCTGACTCCCTAAGATCTACTGCGGAGGCTTTCTCCATTATTCCAAGAGATGATGGCCACAAAAGCGAGCCGTCCTACGTGATCGCTGGCAGGCACCAACTGGCAAGCCAAACCAGCAAGTTACTTTGTCGGACTTCTGGGTGCTGTGGTGGCAGGCTGTCAGCGAGCAAGGGGAGGAAAATGCAATTTCCTCCAGAAGTGTGCTCTACGGTTACTTTCGCTTATTGAAACTAATAAAAGCGGCGGGGCGGGGAGTGTTGCAGCTTAGTGGCAGAGTACATAGAATCATAGAATAGTAGAGTTGGAAGGGGCCTATAAGGCCATTGAATCCAACTCCCTGCTCAATGTAGGAATCCACTCTAAAGCATCCCTGACAGATGGTTGTCCAGCTGCCTCTTGAAGGCCTCTAGTGTGGGAGAGCCCACAACCTCCCTAGGTAACTGATTTCATTGTTGTACTGCTCTAACATTCAGGAAGTTTTTCCTGATGTCCACCTGGAATCTGGCTTTCTTTAACTTGAGCCCGTTATTCCGTGTCCTGCACTCTGGGAGGATCGAGAAGAGATCCTGGCCCTCCTCTGAGTGACAACCCTTTAAGTATTTGAAGAGTGCTATCATGTCTCCCCTCAATCTTCTCTTCTCCAGGCTAAACATGCCCAGTTCTTTCAGTCTCTCTTCATAGGGCTTTGTTTCCAGACCCCTGATCATCCTGGTTGCCCTCCTCTGAACACGCTCCAGCTTGTCTGCGTCCGTCTTGAATTGTGGAGCCCAGAACTGGACGCAAAACTCTAGATGAGGCCTAACCAGGGCCGAATAGAGAGGAACCAGTACCTCACGTGATTTGGAAGCTATACTTCTATTATTGCAGCCCAAAATAGCTTTTGCCTTTCTTGCAGCCATATCGCACTGTTGGCTCATATTCAGCTTGTGATCTACAACAATCCCAAGGTCCTTCTCGTTTGTAGTATTGCTGAGCCAAGTATCCCCCATCTTGTAACTGCATTTGGTTTCTATTTCCTAGATGTAGAACTTGGCATTTATCCCTGTTAAATTTCATTCTGTTATTTTCAGCCCATGGCCTGCGTGTCAAAGCTCCTTGACTTTGCCTCTGGGTAGAAGGGCTGCGGGAGACCAGTTGGAATAAACAGTGCCAGGATAGATGGGCCCAATGTCTGACTTAATACAAGACAGGTTCATGTAGGTTTCATTTCATGAATTAAGGTTGCAGTGCAAGTAAAGGCAGTCATTGGAGTTTAGTATAAAGGGTTTCAATCGGGCAAAGTGGAAAGAAACATCTGGTTGGGAAAGGTTGCATAGGGCAAGGATGGCTAGTTTCTTAAGCCCGGGGGATGGGGTGGCAATGTATGAGCTATTCTACATGGGGTTGTTAATTGGCTGTACCTACTTTTGGTTCATCCCAGAATTGAGATCTGAGCACTACACAAAGAGATTTTCTTTTCTTGCTTTCCCACTATATAACCTCTAGGTGGCACTGTAGTACAGCAGAATGGTGCAAATGCCCCGTAAAAATGGTTTCTTTCGCTTTCACAATTGAATGCCACATTTTTTCCTGCTTTAAAAAAATGTTTCTGAAAACACTGTTAGGTACAGAAGTGAAACTGGATGGTAATGACATTGTCTAAAGAACCCATAAACAACCATGAGTAAGGACTGATGAGCACAAGATAACTGCTTCATGCAGAAAGGCTCTATGTTCTAGCACTCAGCTGCTTGCAGGCTGGTTCATCAAGTTGGTATAGTCAAATCTGGCTTGAGTTGTTCAGTTTACACACTTTGTTTACATTCTCTGAAGAGACTTTCCAAGCTTTGATCAAAACCTAGTCCTTGGGAAGTTGCATGGTGAGCATTCATGCCAGGTGCTAGCCAGGTGAGAAGAAGTTGGTGTAACAAGAGGTGGAAGAGAATGTTTTTGTGAGTATAAGTGGCAGTCATGGCATCATAGGTGGAAGAAACAATGGTTGGAATTGATGCACTTAGGATAAAGCAAGTGTGGATTGTGTCAGGGGAATCCCAGTGTATCTTCAGTGTGCTGTCATTGCCTATGTTCGGATGAAGATTGGGGAACAAGTAGTGTTGTGTTTCCCTACTCTGCTCCACCGTACTTGGTGAAGAACCAAATGTGGAGTGTGGACGGAGATGGAAGCCAGTTATTGATCCTGGAGCCTCTATTGATATCTCCCACAATAGACGGCAGCTGTATCACGGCTATAAAGGCAGGTGCAATTGATCATAGACCTATGATGCAGAAGAGTGAGGACACGTCCTTCTTAGGCCTAGATGTTTTCAGGTACAGGAGCCATGTTCCCCCTAGAGGTCACCCTCTGCTGTGCCACGTTCATTGGGTGACTTTGGTTGGCAAGCTGCCAATTTCTTAGCCTTGCTTTTCACTTTGTAAAAACAGGCATAAAAAGAACAGTAGGGATTTATCTCAGAAAGTGGTCATGAAGAAAGCAAGGTGAAGCCTACAAATGTAAATATCTGAAATTATTTCAGCCGTTTTCAGCTCCTAGTAAACAGTGAGAAGATACATTAAAGATGTGTGGGTGTGGGTGTACACACACAAGAGTATCTAGTGTTGGTCTTAGTTAGAATAAACCTATTGAAATGAATGCATTTCAATAGGTTTAGAGCAGTACGACAATGGAACCAGTTACCTAGGGAGGTTGTGGACTCTCCCACACTAGAGGCCTTCAAATGGCAGCTGGACAATCATCTGTCAGGGATGCTTTAGGGTGGATTCCTGCATTGAGCAGGGGGTTGGACTCGATGGCCTTGTAGGCCCCTTCCAACTCTGCTGTTCTATGATTCTAATATTCGATACTACTCTGGGCTCATCTACACCAAGCAGCATGTTCCACTATAAAAGTGGTATGAAAGTGTTATATAAAAGGCAGGAGCCACACTTCTGCTCTATAGCGGTATTGAAGTGCACTGGCAAATGTTGGGGCCCGTGACACATCTACACCAAGCAGGATATAGTGGTATGAAAGCGGTATGTGTCATGGGCCCCAACAGTTGTCAGTGCACTTCAATACTGTTATAAAGCAGTAGTGTGGCTCCTGCCTCTTATATACCGCTTTCATAGTGGAATATCCTGCTTGGTGTAGATGAGCCCTGTGTGGTGTGTGTGTCTGTGTGTATAATTTTGTTCACTACTAAAGAGGTATCAATGCTACTATAAGCCAAGTAAAAGCATGGCTTTTTAATAAAGCTTTTAATGGTTAAATTCACCTGGCTTGCTCATTGTTTTTAACTGTTTTAACTGTTTTTACTGCTAGTGATATACGGCGGGATGCAAACGTTTTAAATAAATAACCTTTTTCTTCTTCCCACTTACATTCTGTCTTTCAGCATCCCCTCGCCTTGATATTCCAGTAGACAACAGTGCGGTGCATGTTATTAAAGTGGTAATTTTCATACCTTTTTCTTTTTTTTAAAAAAAGAATAGCATTAACTTCCTTGGCACAAGGGTGTAAGTTTCAATCATAGAATCATAGAACAGCAGAGTTGGAAGGGGCCTACAAGGCCATCGAGTCCAACCCCCTGCTCAATGCAGGAATCCACCCTAAAGCATCCCTGACAGAGGGTTGTCCAGCTGCCTCTTGAAGGCCTCGAGTGTGGGACAGCCCACAACCTCCCTAGGTAACTGATTCCATTGTCGTACTGCTCTAACAGTCAGGAAGTTTTTCCTGATGTCCAACTGGAATCTGGCTTCCTTTAATTTGAGTCCATTATTCCGTGTCCTGCACTCTGGGAGGATCGAGAAGAGGTCCTGGCCCTCCTCTGTGTGACAACCTTTGAAGTATTTGAAGAGTGCTATCATGTCTCCCCTCAATCTTCTCTTCTCCAGGCTAAACATGCCCAGTTCTTTTAGTCTCTCTTCATAGGGCTTTGTTTCCAGACCCCTGATCATCCTGGTTGCCCTCTAACAGCATTACATAACTTCCTCTTGTGACTTGTCGTCTTCATATTCATCCATACTGGATGTAATAGTATTCAGTATATGTAACAGTAGTCATCCATACTGAAGTAATAGTTCCTATTCCAGTTTTACACTTAACCTCTTGCAAGGATGCAGAATCCAAGCTGGCAAGAAGTATGAGATGCTCAAGTCATCTTGTGCCGTGTGGGTGTTGGTGGCTGGCTGAGCTGGCTGCCCTGTGTTCACTTGTAAATATTTTGTATATATTTTGTGATGCTGTTTTACATTCAGGATGTCCTTCATATATTTGAATGCAGCCTCCTCTTTGCATATCTTCACCGCCACGTAGCATCTTGCAGCCTTTCCCAATCCTGGTGCTCCCCAGAAGGTCTGGATTACCACTCTACCACCATCCCTGACCTGGCTAGCTGGGGCTGATGTTGTAGTCCAAAATATTTGCAGGGCACTGCACGGGAGAAGACCGTATCATAAACGAGAGCTCCGGCTATTGGGCAGTATAGAAATGTAATAAATAAATAAATAAATAAATAAACAATTAGAGGATGTTTGCAAATGTAGGGATGGAGGGAAGGAGACCTTGGACAAAGGCATCCTGGATACCGTAGAAACTGGGCTAGAAAATGGATGCAGTTTGGTTGAGCTGTGGACCACCAACTCTGTAGTCAATATGGAAGGGTACATTACTAAAGTCCTGTCAGGTCTTCCTGGAGGGAAGAAGGCCTCTTCTCCCTTTCCCCTGTAATTGAGCCATATGCCCAAATCCCAGCATTTTTCAACTGCCCCCCCCCCCAATCTGTTGGACTACATCTCTGAGAATCTCAGGGATTCTGGGAGTTGTAGTCAAGTATGTCTGGAGGATACCAGGTTGGGGAAGGCTGCTCTAGCCCATAGAACTCAATGGGGGGGGGCACTGAGAAGTCATCTTGGGATACTTGTATAGCCTTTCCCTATGTTCTATTCCTTGGTCAGATTTACTATTTATTGTAACTTTATCCCACATTTACTCCAAGGAGTTCAGGCGGCGTGCACAGTTCTCCACTCCCTATTTATCATCAGAACAGTTGCTTGAGGAAGGTTTGGCTTAGAGGATGTGACTGGCCCAAGGTCTCCCTATGAGCTTCATAGCCTGAGTGGGGATTTGAATCCAGGACTCCCCTGTCCTAGTCTAACCACTGTAACGCAATGACCCTATAAATAGACAGATGCAAACATATACTCCCTTGCAGTTGTCTTGAAATGCGCAGCTCTAAGCCCTTTTGGGGTAGCTGGGTTGTCAAATAAAGAAAAGACTTATATGTTGCTCTGGCAGGTAATCAAAGGTTTGTGATGCAGAAAAGGCTTTTGGAAGCTTGAAAACAAGTATCTAAGCACCACGTTATTTGTTCTGCTAATTGTGTATCCATCTGTCAGGGATGCTTTAGGGTGGATTCCTGCATTGAGCAGGGGGTTGGACTCGATGGCCTTGTAGGCCCCTTCCAACTCTGCTATTCTATGATTCTATGTAGCCCCAGGACCACTCCACTCCTGAAAGGAGGATTAAAGCCTCCCCTTGAAATCCCTCTTATTTGTTTATTTTTTAAAAAAAAAAAAAGTGGGGGAGGAAAAGCCTCCATTGATGCCAAAGGAGTTTTTTTTTTCTTAATGCCCCTCAAGCACACAGGGGGTTGTTTTGGGGGAAAAACAGAGAGTGAAGTTTAATTCTCCCATCCCTGTGTATGGTGGTCCCAATCTGAATCAGGGTTACATGTGTTTACACTAGTGTGAAAAGGAAAAGCCTCAGCTGCAAGCGTAATGTGTAGTTTGGCTCTAAACTGTACTGATGAGCAGCATTAAAGAACCTGATGCACCTCTCTTGCTTTTAAAATACAGGAATACCTTGAAAATGGGCCCCTGTTTTCTGAGCTGAAATTCTACCAGCGAGCCGCAAAACAAGAGCACAGTAAGTCAGAGCAGCAGAGCAGCCCCAAGTCGACTTAGCATTTATACTGTCTTCAGGTTGAGTAATGGTCTTGCAAACACCTACCGGTCATTGAACCACAGGCTGCATTCAGACAACACAATAGTGTGTTAATAGTCAACTGCTTGGTTGATTACTGAGGGGGTACACAACATGATTATAATCAACTATGGTGTGGCTTAGGGCCAGCGGCGGCTATTAGTCAATGGTGTGTTGGATTGACACATCCCTCACTCTCTCTCCTGCCCCTTTCAGTCCTCCTGCCGGTATCCCATTAGCCATTGCAAATTCTGTGGGCTGGACTAGAGAGGCAGCCGCAACGTTGGTCACTCCTGTCAGGGGACTCCGTAGTTGCCAAAAATAACCAACTGTGTGCGACGAAATAGTCAGCAGTGCCCAATGCACAACACGGTAACCAACAGTTGTTGAAATAGTCAACTCTTAACAGCATTGGTTATTTGTGTTGGTTATTTTGTCCGAATAACCAAACGTAGTGTGAAAGAGTCCCAACAGACGACACGATAACCTACCGTTGACTGTTTAACCAACCGTTGGTTATTGTGTCATCTGAACCCAGTCACAATGTCTTTAGTACCCGCAAATATTGATATGTGCATTTTTATAACATTATTTTTTGAGAACAGATTAAAAAAACACTAAGAATCGAGGATGTTTCTTTTAGAAAAGAAAACTAATTTTTCAAAATGCTCTTCTTTTAAATTTTATCCTTTGGCCAGTCAAGAAGTGGATGAAGCTGAAACAGCTAGCCTTTTTGGGGATTCCTGTCTTCTGGGGATCAGGACAGGCTGAACATAATGGGAAGAGGTAAGGAAAACTTGCACACATGCGAAGGGAGAACGAGTAATAATATTCAGATTTGTCAACGGTCTTTGTTTTCTACCTTAGTTTATTTATTTATTTATTACATTTCTATACTCATTCTTCCTCTGGAACATGAATATCCCTTTTTCCTCCCCCAAACAGGAAAAGTGAGGAATTTTCTTTTTTCTTTTTAAAAAGATTTTATTAGTTTTCCAAAACAAAATCATCAAAGAGAAAAGAGAGAGAGAGAGATAAAGAATAAGAAAAAAAGAAAGAAGTTGATAAAAAGAAATACATTGAATTAAATCACATTTTTGACAGAGGATAGCACTCTTTTCATATTTTTTCCACTATTACTTTACAGTCTAAGATTTACATGGGATCCATAGTCTGCTTAGACATTTTCTTTATAATTCTTCTGTATGTCAAACTTAAGTTTAGTCTCTTTTCCATTATCTGACGAAAGGTTTTGACAAATACTGCTGTGTATTTATTTATTTGCTATATTTATATACTGCTCCCCATTCAGAATTTCGGAGTGATGAACAAATAAAATAAGAATAAAAACAAAATAAAAACCACATTAAAAGTACATTTCGACACCAGATAAAGACTTTCTCATTCTCCCAGTATTTTAACAGTTTTATTATATTTTTTTAACCTTGCTGATTTTAATCTGTATTTTAAATCTGTATAAATCTTTCTCTCACTGCTCGGTTTTACCCTGGTTGTGCTTTTATATATTATTTTGATTGTGCTTTTATACTGTTGTTTGTTTTATACTTTGATTTGTGTCTAATGCTTTTAACTTTTGTGAACCGCCCAGAGAGCTTCAGCTATTGGGCGGTATAGAAATGCAATAAATAAATAAATAAATAAAAATTATTTTTAAAAGAAACAAAGTGAAAAATGCCTATGATCCATATGTAGAATGAAGCCCTGCTGTGTTGTATAAAAGTCAGATATTTTGACTTTGCCCTTAGCTAGTTTCAGTTGGTATGTCAATTTTTCTGCCGTTGCTATTTGCCATAATTCCATATACCATAATTCCTGCGTTAAAAGCTCTGCAGTGGTCATTTTCAAACACAAAAAATGTGCATTTTTCTAAGCATTTGTGCTTCTCCCCGTATACACATTGGCTAAGCCTGAAAATGCAGCTTGAGGTGGGGAAATGAGCACTTTCAAACACAAATGCACACTCAGGAAATTGCAGACTTTCCCCAAGAATTATACTCCCTGTCCGTGTTTGGGGTTGCAGACGGACGTCTTCACGTGATTTGCGAACAGGAACAAAATTCCTCACCCTTCCCTAGTTTATAGCTCAGTGGGCATAGGGTTGCCACACGTCCCGGAAAACCGGGAATGTCATGGTTTCCAAGCATTTCCAAAATGTCCCGGCCAGTCAGTCAGGAATCCCGGATTCCTGTTCCAGCCGACCGGAGAAATTCCAACCTCCAAAATGGTGCCTTGAGCCTGCTCAGTGGAGTGTAAGGCCACAGCTAGACCTAAGGTTTATCCTGGGATCATCCAGGGTTCGCCCCTGCCTGAGCACTGGATCCCCTGTGTGTCACCTAGATGAACAGGTTTGACCCCTGGACGATCCAGGGATAAACCTTCGGTCTAGCTATGGCCTTGGTCTCCATACTGAAGTCTCCTCTAGCTTTTGAGAACTAGTGGAGAAATTGTTGTTTCTCTGATTGCCTCTGCTTGGGATAGAGGAGAAAGGCTGAACAGCTGAGCCTGAGAGAGTTTGGGGAGGAGCCCTTCCCAGGAGCTAGCTGCAATCCAACGTATAAAGAAAGTATAAAGTAAGCCTGAGACGCTGGGGGGGGGGGGGTTTGCTGGAAGCAATTGATCCTTGCCAACACCTCCTAGACCTAACCTGACCTTGGACAGGACGTTGACTACACTTTGAGGCTTCCTGATTCCAGTAGTTTTGACCAAGTTTCGGACAGATACTTTGGCTTTTGACTATGGACTGTTTATTGACATTTCCTCTCTGCTTATCTCTGCAATGCTGGTGATTTACCGCAGAAATATAGTTTAGTGTCATTTTTTTCCGTTTGTTTGCTTAAACTGTTCTTTGCCTATTATTAATTTGCAGGTGCTTAAGTACTTTAGGCTTGCAATCCTATGCATACTTACCTGGGAATCAGTCCTATTTAATTGAATAGGATTTGTTTCTGAGTAGACACACATAGGATTGCAGTGTTAGATAACTAAAGCTTAGATAGCTTTCTTTCTTTCACTAGACCTTTACATAGTGTTTTTTAAAAAAATCCTAGCCTCCCCCCCCAAAAAAAAAATTGACCCGGTTTTGTAGATTCAGAATATGGCAACCCTAAGTGTGCAGAGCCTACGCTTTGCCTGCAGTGTAGGCCAGGTTCTTTCCCCTGACCTGTCCAGGTAAAAGGCTTTCAGATTGCAGAGCTGCATCTGGTACCAGATTAGATGGACCGATGGTCTAATCTGGTAAAAAGCATCTTAGTACATTCATATGTATTCGGTTCTGTTGCAGATCATAGAATCGTAGAATAGTAGAGTTGGAAGGGGCCTACAAGGCCATCGAGTCCAACCCCCTGCTCAATGCAGGAATCCACCCTAAAGCATCCCTGACAGATGGTTGTCCAGCTGCCTCTTGAAGGCCTCTAGTGTGGGAGAGCCCACAACCTCCCTAGGTAACTGGTTCCATTGTCGCACTGCTCTAACAGTCAGGAAGTTTTTCCTGATGTCCAGCCGGAATCTGACTTCTGTAACTTGAGCCCGTTATTCCGTGTCCTGCGCTCTGGGAGGATCGAGAAGATATTATAAAGTAACAGAACGTGATCATTTTTCTTTGTGTTGTAACAGTTACAGGTTTATGGTGATGGAAAGATTAGGAGAAGATTTGCAAACCGTCTTGGAACGACAGGGACGGAGGTTTAACAAGGGAACTGTTCTGCAGATTGGGGCGGGAATGGTAAGAACATAAGAAGAAAACTACACAAAGTATACAAACTGCAATACTGAATAATAAACAGAAATGGGGTAAATAATTTAAAGAAATGTTTTATATAATGGCATAATAGTACCACAATATATACAACATAACAGAAGATACTTAACAATACCATGCACGTGATATTTAAAGCTCCGACCATACAAAAGAAGTTTATAATTGTGGGACACTGGATAAACAATGGAACATAAAGTTGTTCACAGTTAAACAAAAATTGTTTATCATTGTGAGACGCTTGATAAGAAACTTACTTATTTATTTATTTATTTATTTATTGCACTTATATACCACTCCCATAGCCAGGGCTCTCTGGGAGGTTTCAGAAATTCGAAAATTGAGATAAAAACAAGTATACAAAATTTTAAATTCTAAAACACAGAACATACACACATAAAGCATTAAAAACCGTTAAAAAAACCCTAAACATGTGGGTGATTAAGATGTGCCGCCATATGCCTGGGCAAAGAGGAAAGTCTTAACCTGACACCGGAAAGATAGCAGCGTTGGTGCCAGGCGAGCCTCGTCAGCGAGATCATTCCACAGTCTGGGGTCCACCACTGAAAAGGCCCTATCCCTCATTGCCACACTCCGAGCCTCTCTCGGAGTAGGCACCTGGAGGAGGACCTTAGATGTTGAACGTAGTGACGGGTATATTCACGTCGGGAGAGGCGTTCCATCAGGTATTGTGGTCCCAAGCCATGTAAGGCTTTATAGGTCAAAACCAGCACCTTGAATTGGGCTCGACTTGTTTTACTTGATTAAACAAAAGTTGTTTATTGTTGCAAGATGCTTAGTAAGAAATTTGTTTAACAGGCTGCCAGCTTAATAAATCCGTTTCGCTTTAAGCTTATTCAGATACCACCATGGTGTTTTTGACGTGGGGAGGAATTAAAGGGTTCTTTGCTCAAATGGAACAAAATTTATTATCGTTTGTAGTAGGTATTCACTCTTGATTCTCGACCAAAGCACGCCAAATGCTCCCCAGTGGTATATTCTTGACCAGTGGTAAACCATGACTTTAACCACGGTGAATAAGGCTTTTTGCTTTATTCACCATGATTAAAGCCATGGTTTAAGGTGTGTTCTGAACACAGCCCATCTTTCTGGCTTAACCACCATGGTTAAAGCCATGGTTTAAGGTGTCTTCGGAACGGGGCCAGTGTTGGACTAGATGAACTCATGGTCTGATCCAGCATTGTTACATTTCATGAGATTGAATGCTTTACGAAATGTGCTAAGTCTTGTTGTTAGATTTAATCAACTGTTCAATTGCCCCCACTCATTTCACCTTCAGTTAAGAAAATGCTCCGTCTGTGAAATTATGCTTTTTCAGTTGCTCACATAACAACTAGTACTCTAGTCTAAGTAATATTCAGGGGGGTGATTATAATATAAATATGAATTGCTTCCCTTTATAATATGTTTTTTCCCCTTTTTTGTTTTCCCCACTAGCTGGATGTCTTAGAGTTTATCCATGAAAATGAGTATGTTCATGGGGACATTAAAGCGGCAAATTTACTTTTGGGCTATGGAAATCCATCTGAGGTAAATATAAATAAATCCTCCCTGCCCCCTAATACTTTATTGTTACAGTTGGTATAAACAACGAAAGTGTTCTGTAGAATCTCTGTAGAAGCTTAAGACTGTACTTGATTTATGGGGAGGAAGGTTCTGGTTTTGTTGTCCCTTCATGCAGCTGGAACTCCAAGACCTGACCTTCAAGTTGTGCTGTTCTTGGAAGCTTCTGATGTGCATCTGAGACTCCCATTCATTTAAGGTCCAGCTTGTCTGTTTACATCTATGGAGGAAGCAGGTCTGTGTGCAACTGTCTTCCTCAACGTAGTGTTCTCCAGAAGTTTTGGACCTCAGCTCCCATTATCTTTAGCCTGTGTAGACAGTGGTCAGGAATGCTGGGAGTTGAAGTCAAAATATTGGGCACCAGGTGGGGGGAAACTGTTGTAGAATTTTGGCTGCATTGAAGCAATCGCAGAAAGAGGCTTGTAACTATCAGAGCATCGCGGGGTTCTAGGTTGTGTTATATGACTACTCTCTTGGCCTCCTTAGAAGGGAGTCCATTTCACAGCTGACAATCCAGTTTTAAAGGCAACAGTGGCTACTGGGATGCTTAGATTGTTTTAGTCTTATTGCAGTATCAAATGTTGCAGCATTAGATAATTCCAGACAATTGGCCTTCTCTTACATGGGCAAATTCGGTCAAACCATTGCTATTCTAGTGCTCAGGAAAATGTACAGAAAATCATAATACAATATGTCAGTACTACCTCCGGTCACTAGGTGGCAGACTCCGTAACCAGCCCGTAACTTTGCAGTCAAGACACTTTAGAGCCAAGGAGGAGGAGTCCAAGGAACAGTTAGATGGCTGTCCCCTCTCCACTGCTGTGGGGAAGCCACCCTCAGGGGAATGGAGTGGACAGATCCCTTACTTGGGGGCTATAGGAGTGTATCATTACAAGGCCCTACCAAGCAGGTATGTCCTCACTCTGTTGGGCTTCCCACAACGTGTCCCAAGTTTGGCAGCTGTTTACCTTTGTCAGCTCTGCCATATCAGTCGAAGGGCTATTCCCATGCACATGGCCTGTTTGCTCTTGCTTGGCTCCTCCTGCTAATGCAAACGGCTAAACAAATTAGAAATATTTTGCTTAGTGGGTCACCTAAACTGGCGATCCAGGCTTGTTGCACAAGTTCTACAGGCCAAGATTGTAAGAAGAAAAAATGTTCCTGGTTTATGAATCCTTGTTGGTTTGGGAGCAACAAGCCAGAATCTCTGATTCAGATGACATTTCTAATAAGAAAAGGCAAAGGTAGAACCAGGCAATCTTCAAAACGGAATATTTACAAAAGTTTATTTACAGTGCCAAGGTGCCGCCTACGCGTTTCGAACGCAACTGCGCTCTTCCTCAGGGCTGTTATAGAGTTCGTTAAGTTGTCTGCAGTGTAACAAACTCTATAACAGCCCTGAGGAAGAGCGCAGTTGCATTCGAAACGCGTAGGCGGTACCTTGGCACTGTAAATAAACTTTTGTAAATATTCCGTTTTGAAGATTGCCTGGTTCTACCTTTGCCTTTGGCTTTTCTTTTTACTCCCTCACGGGGTTTCCTTGCTTTTGCACTTGACATTTCTAATAAACCATTTCTGATTTTCCTTTATCACACTAAGACTAGAACTCAGGACACCTGAGTCCTCAGCTCAGGGCTAACCTCAACACTACACTGTACATTGAGGCCCAGCATTGGGCAAAAGGCGGGATACAAATAAATATAATAATAATAATAATACACTGGTAGTTTGCTCCAAAGTTCAGCGGCATAACCTGAAAAAATCCTCCTCCTGTTCCCAGTGTGAGAAAGTGGGTCCCTACACATTTTTGAGGCCTGTGCCCAATGCTTTTCTTGAAGTCTGCTTTGCAGGTGTAGACAAGCAGTCATGGGCATTGGTTAACCAATATTTAAACAAGCTCATTGCCATTACTAAGCTTTTCATAAAGAGACTCCAGCATTGGTGAAGAAAGTGGGTAGGGAGACATTTTCCTGTAGAGAAAGACTGATCTATTCCAGCAGGCCTATCCAGTGACATTTTATGATGTTTTTATGATGTTTTAAAGACGTTTTAATCATGTATGGTATGTTTTTAATCAGTTTTTAATGTGTATTTTTTCTTATACTGTTTGTTTTATACTTTGAATGGTTTTAGTTTTTGTGAACCGCCCAGGGAGTTTTGGCTGTTGGGTGGTATAAAAATGCAATAAATAAATAAAATAAAAATAAATTTAAAACCCCCCAGAGTCATCCCATGAAGCTCATTGGTGGAAGATTCGGGACATATAAAAGGGAGGACTTCTACACAGCTAATAGTTAAACTATGGAACTCACTTCCACAAGATCTAGTGGTGACCACCATTTTGGATGGCTTTAAAAGAGGTTTGGACAAATTCATGGAGGAGAATATGGTGTCTCCAGTATCAGAAGCAGTATGCCTATGTACATCAGTTGCTGGGGAACATGGGCAGGAGAATGCTGTTGCACTCATTTCCTGCTTGTAAGTTCCTGATTGACGGCTTGTTGACCACTGTGTGAACACTGTGCTGGACTAGATGGACCCTTGGTCTGATCCAGCGAGCTGCTGCTTCTTACGTTCGGTCATGTATGCCCCTACTGCTCCGGTGTTGGGAGCAGGTGACCCAGGAAATAAATCAGAAACAGATTCTGATTCAGAAGATGCCGAGCCAGTGGGGCGGGGTGGGGGGAGTTGACATGGGAGAGCCTCCAGCTGCAAATGCGCCCCTCCCAGACTCTTGTCTCCTCAAAGCCAGATCCTATGCTCTCAGGAGACAGGGAGTCAACTTCCGGGGGTGAACATTCCAAAGGAATCGCCGGAAGTTAAAACGTTCAGCGAGATTAGCACCAAAGAGACAGTCGGAGAGAGATTGCGTGAGAAGGCGTCCATGCCTCCTCCTCCTCCACCTTGAAGCTTGGGACATTTGAAAAGCCTTTTCTTTCCTTTGAACGGTCAGTTGTTTTGCTTAGTCTGCATAGCGTAGCCTAGGGGGGATTTTCCCATAAAGGTGCCTCACATCAGTCCGTTGGTTTCTGTTCACCCCTCTGCCGCAAAGATCATCTTCTTGGCTCGCCGCTCCGACCATGTTACTCCGCTTCTGAAATCTCTTCATTGGCTTCCAATTCACTTCAGAATCCAATATAAACTTCTCCTGTTAACCTTCAAAGCTTTTCACGGTCTAGCTCCTTCCTATCTCTCCTCTCTCATCTCACACTATTGCCCCGCTCGTGCTCTTCGCTCCTCTGATGCCATGTTTCTCGCCTGCCCAAGGGCCTCTACTTCCCTTGCTCGGCTTCGTCCATTTTCTTCTGCTGCCCCTTACGCCTGGAACGCTCTTCCAGAACATTTGAGAACTACAAGTTCAACCGCAGCTTTTAAAGCTCAACTAAAAACTTTTCTTTTTCCTAAAGCTTTTAAAACTTGATGTTGTGCAGACTTCTATTGTTACTTTCTACTGTTAGTTTTACCCTACCCTGTGCCTGCTTACCCTACCCTGTACCTGTTTGCATTCTCTTCCCCTCCTTATTGTTTTACTATGATTTTATTAGATTGTAAGCCTATGCGGCAGGGTCTTGCTATTTACTGTTTTACTCTGTACAGCACCATGTACACTGATGGTGCTATATAAAAATAATAATAATAATAATAATAGTTTGTGTTTTCTTGTTTATTCGTTCAGTCACTTCCGACTCTTCATGGCTTCATGGACCAGCCCACACCAGAGCTTTCTGTCGGCCGTTGCCACCCCTAGCTCCCCCAAGGTCAAGTCGAAGAGAAGGTCAAGAGAAGAGAAGATTGAGGGGAGACATGATAGCACTCTTCAAATACTTAAAAGGTTGTCACACAGAGAAGGGCCAGGATCTCTTCTCAATCCTCCCAGAGTGCAGGACACGGAATAACGAGCTCAAGTTGAAGGAAGCCAGATTCCAGCTGGACATCAGGAAAAACGTCCTGAGTGTTAGAGCAGTACAGCAATAGAACCAGTTACCTAGGGAGGTTGTGGGCTCTCCCACCCTAGAGGCCTGTCAGGGATGCTTTAGGGTGGATTCCTGCATTAAGCAGGGAGTTGGACTCGATGGCCTTGTAGGCCCTTTCCAACTCTGCTATTCTATGATTCTATGATTCTAAGTCCGTCACCTCCAGAATATCATCCCTCCATCTTGCCCTTGGTCGGCCCCTCTTCCTTTTGCCTTCCACTTTCCCTAGCATCAGCCTCTTCTCCAGGGTGTCCTGTCTTCTCATTATGTGGCCAAAGTACTTCAGTTTTGCTTTTAATACCATTCCCTCAAGTGAGCAGTCTGGCTTTATTTCCTGGAGTATACAGAAGTGTTAATTGTGTGCAATAAAGCTTTGTGGATTGGCCCAGGAACTTTCCTTGGTTTCGACTCCTTGGGGACACTTGGGCAGCTACAGCACACCACACATTCTTATTTTCTTATTTCTAGGAACATGGTTTGAAAGACGTTCCACTTTCCTCCCTTAAGCCCGCCTGAGCGTGCTGTAGTTGTGTTCAGTTTGGGTAAGGGCCATAGCTCACTGATGGAGACTGTTGGCTCTGATGTCACTGGGTCAGTGAATCTACTCGGGGATTCAGTCAGCACCAGTCGGGATGCTAAAGGAGCCATTCAAGGTGCTTCAGGTTCTGAAACCCTGAGCAGATTCACCACCCCACTGACATTGGAGTCGACGTTTTCCATCGGCAGAATGTGTGCTTTGAATGCAAATATCCCAGGTTGAATCGCTGTCCTCTCCAGGGAAGATTTCCATCTGAGCCCCTGGAGAGCTACTGCCAGTCAGAGTCAATAATAATGGGCCTTATGGACTTCTCGTCCAGTCTTTCCTTGGAAACCTCCAGGGAAAATTGTTCTACACCTCCCTAAGCCACTGACTTCTTTCCCTAAACAGCTCTTACATTAAGGAAGAACCTCCTCACTTCTAGCCTGAATCATAGAATCATAGAATAGCAGAGTTGGAAGGGGCCTACAAGGCTATTGAGTCCAACCCCCTGCTCAATGCAGGAATCCACCCTAAAGCATCCCTGACAGATGCTTGTCCAGCTGCCTGTTGAATGCCTCTAGGGTGGGAGAACCCACAACCTCCCTAGGTAACTGATTCCATTGTCGTACTGCTCTAACAGTCAGGAAGTTTTTCCTGATGTCCAGCCGGAATCTGGCTTCCTTTAACTTGAGCCCGTTATTCCGTGTCCTGCACTCTGGGAGGATCGAGACGAGATCCTGGCCCTCCTCTGTGTGACAACCTTGTAAGTATTTGAAGAGTGCTATCATGTCTCCCCTCAATCTTCTCTTCTCCAGGCTAAACATGCCCAGTTCTTTCAGTCTCTCTTCATAGGGCTTTGTTTCCAGACCCCTGATCATCCTGGTTGCCCTCCTCTGAACACGCTCCAGCTTGTCTGCGTCCTTCTTGAATTGTGGAGCTCAGAACTGGACGCAGTACTCTAGATGAGGCCTAACCAGGGCCGAATAGAGAGGAACCAGTATCTCATGTGATTTGGATGCCCTGCAGCCTTGAAGCTACAGTGGACTGAGCAAAGAATGGTTCCTTTTCTTTTGAGAAATGATTTTATGGCGTCCTTTTTGTTCCGTAAAAGGTGTTTGCTTTAAATTACTTTTGAAAAGCCCTCAAAAGGCTATCTCTCTCTCTCTCTCTCTCTGTTAATATATTTGGCATTTAAGCACAGCCTAAATTGCACCTGACTGTGGCTTGTGGTTTGTTTTGTTTTAAATTAAGCAAATATCTTCTCTGCATAGATGGGCGCAATGTATGGGTAAGGCCGCCTCTGACGTTGCTCAGCTCAGCGATTTGGTACTTTCAGTCATTCCCACTAAGTCGCTTCTTCCGTCACACTGACTTGATGCATTATTGTCTTCCGGCTCAGCTAGGTTGGGTACCAAGCAACGCAAATCCACTAGAGGATACAGAAGAAAATAGAGTCGGTCAACCTGACAGAGCTTTATGCCTTGTCCCAGATTTCCCAAACACCACCTCCAGTCTTTAATCTTTGTATCGCAGTTTGTACAGGTCCGTCAGGTGAGAAGTATAATCAGTACGATCTTAAAAGGCTGTTGGCCCTGCAGGAAGAGAGCCGCAGTCCTGGTGCCAACATTCCAAATAGGCACCGGAGACGCTGCGTCAAGAAACTGGTGTGTGTCTGTGTTTTTTAAAGCCACAGACCAGCCAACCCAAGAATGTTAACCTGCCCGAAGCACAAAAAGGAACCAGTAATTTTAACAGAATCACCTACAAGATAGCCAGCCTGCCTTTTTATTTAAAAAAAAAAGGGGGGGAGAGAAGAAAAAGAAGCCCATCAAGAGCAATATAATTAAATTAAAAGCAAGGTCACTCTTGTGCTGCACATATTTTTCAGGGCAGGAATTTGCCTCCCAGGAGAACACAAAACTAGTTAAAGTGTGACACAGAAAGTAGTTTCTTCAACTTAGTGGCTGGCAAATTAAGCCTCCCCGCCCCCCTCTTTCTTATGCTGGCTATGCTCAAAACATAGCTTCTCCCAAGGTATCGCTGTTGGAACCTCAAGGACAGCTCTCTGAGCTGCCGCTAAATGGCTTCCTATTAACATGTGTCCTCAATCTCACATGCATATCAGTCAAGTACATGTGTACACAGAGTTTTCGGATCTTGGGCTTAGAATCTCGGTGTGCTACGGGGATGTTCTTTTGCACGTGCACTTTTACAACTGGGGGAAACGAGCCATAGACCACAGACCGAGGCTTGCATAAAACGAATTTTGTATTTTGTTACAGGGATAAATGAATATGTAAATCTGGTATAAAATAGGTATGAGGTCTTTACAAAAGAGTGTACAGCTTGGAGCAACAGCTTATTTCTTTGACTCTATAAAGCAGGAGTGGGCCACTTGTGGCCTTCCAGATACTTTGGCCCACGACACCCATCAGCCAATGGTAAAAGATGATGGGAGTTGTAGGACAAAACATCTGGAGGGCCACCTGTACAGTAAAGAGAAGAGGGAAAGGAGCTAGTGAAACCGAGTAGGACGCAAGCATAGAGAGCTCATCATGGGGAGGAGGAAAAACAAAAAATAACTTGTTATATACTTTGTGAAACTGGGGTTTAGGTTATGCCTGTCCTAAACCTCAGGAGTGGATGAATTGAAAGATAGATATGAGTTCCTAAGCTTTGTTTACTGCAGGTGCTTTGGGCAAAATTAAATAATGGGGTTATCATTATCATCATCATCTCTACCACCCCATAGCCAAATCTCTTGGAAGGGTTTGCAAAGATTAAAACATTAAAAACAATATGTAATTTTTAAAAATGTAAAGTATGTGCAACAGACAATATACACAGACAACATACTGCTAAAAACAACTTTGAGCAGTCAGCCAAACCATAAAAACAAATCCAGGATAGATTAAAAACTCATCGCATGCATGCTGCTAAATGTCTGGGAAAAGAGAAAAGTCTTGACCTGGTGCCGAAAAGATAGCGATGTTGGCGCCAGGCAGGCCTCGTCAGGGAGATCATTCCGTAATTGGGGGGCCACCACCAAAAAGGTCCTCTCTCCCTTGTTGCCATCTTCTGAGCTTCCCTCGGAGTAGGCACCCGGAGGAGGATGTTGAAGGTTGACTTTTAATGCAGCAGATGTTCTGTGTGCAAACCCATGGGTGGAGATCCATAACCTTTATGGATTCTAGTTGCTGCTGATCGGCTTACCAGTGGAAATAATGCTCTCTAACATGGTGCTTTATATACTTTGTTTTTAGAATCCAGGTTTTAGGAGTGTACTTAAAATGGAAGCAAGGCTGAGATCCTTGGTAACGTTCCTCACTTAGAGATGTTAGCAGGTAATGCATAAAAATGTTGTTGGCATCCACTTGCCGGCATAAATTTTCGGGGCAATTGTATACGTTCCACAACAAAATGGTGGCGATTCACAAGTTTGCTTCTGCTGTATTTATCAGCAGAAGCAGACTCCATTTTCCTGTAGTCCCTGAGGGTGCTGTGATTTCAGAGTTTAAAATGCAAAACGGCACATGCTCAGAGTAAGGGCAAGATCCAACGCGCGCTTCTGGAAAGGGCAGGTTTCCCGGAAATGCTACATCGCCGCCACAGATAGTAGTGGCCGCTTGCGGACCAGAAATGGTGAGGATGGCTATGCACGGATTAGGTTCAGTGGAGCTGGCTGCACGCGCAAGGCCACCATTGGATCCTGCCCTACGTCCTTTTCCTATCAGCTGTCTGAAAGGAAAAGGACCGCGGTAACGTATTAGGAAGTTGCAAGGCATAGAACAGCAGTAGAAAGGGGAGAGGAGAAATGGTAGGTCTGTGCTTCACAACTGAAATAATAAGAACCTAAGAAGTGCCCTGATGCTGGATCAGACCAAGGGTCCATCTAGTCCAGCACTCTGTTCACACAGTGGCAAACCAGCCATTGGCCAGGGACCATCAGATATTGGAGACAGCACACAACCATCAGGGCTAGTAGCCATTGATAGCCTTCGCCTCCACGAATTTATCCAACCCCCGTTTGAAGCCATCCAGATTGGTGGCCATCACCACATCTTGTGGTAGTGAGTTCCATAATTTAACTATGCGCTATGTGAAGAAGAAGAAATAGGCATGGCTGTCTAAAGTTCATGCAGAAGACTATTAAATCCTGGGTTTAAAATGACCTCGCGGGACCACTGACTTCCATTTGGTTTAACGGTGCCGGATTTAGACGCTGCAAAACTGACCGTCCAGAGCCTTCTCTTCAGGATGCCACAGGGTCCCATCATTTGGGGAGGGCAGGTTATCTTTCAGGAAATGTTCAAAGGCCTCTACTACAAAGAAACGTTCAGTTCCGAAGCCTCCCCCCACCCCATGGTAAGAAATTGGTATGTTAGACTGTCAATATTTGTGAAACTTTTTCTTCCCTTCTTTTCCGTAACCGTTATGAACTTGTTGAAGGGCTGGCTGTTGAAAGATGGGATCTGTCGTGTCTGTATGTGTGAGTGTGTTTAGTAAGGAGGAGAAGGGCTCCCACAAGCAGCATGAAGACAGATAAAAGACATATTGCACTTTATGATGTCTGGATGCCCACCTGGAGAGAAGAGAGCTTAGGAACAAAACAGACTGAAATCCTATTCTACTCTGAAATAAGACGGGTCTATAGGAGGCACAGAATGTAGAAGGGGAGGTAACTGTAAGTAGCCCCCAGATGTACATATTTTATCCTGAGGTGCCATTTGGCTTCATAAAATGCAGATCTGAGGGTGTCCTCAAGCCACCATTTTCCTCCGGCTTAATTAGAAAGGTTATACTTTTCAGAGGACAAAAGCATCATTCATTTTCTCTTGTTCATGTCTTCCAGGTTTATCTTGCTGATTATGGACTCGCCTACAGATATTGTCCCAATGGGAACCACAAAGAGTATCGGGAAAATCCTAAAAAGGGCCATAATGGGACAATAGAGTTTACCAGCTTAGATGCCCACAAGGGAGTAGGTAGGTTGTTTTTTTCTCTCCTCCCCACCCCCACCCCCCGGCTCAAAAATTTTGGAGGATATGAGTAATTGGGCTGCTTGAAGCATACTGGAGCCCTGGTGGATTGCATTGTGCGCCCATGGGTAGAGTCCTCCTGACCGACAAAGATTAGTGCGTTTATCAGTGCTGTGACAAAGGAGGATGCGGCACCGGACAGAGTGAATTCTGTTTTCTTGTTTCCAAAATGGAGAGGGAATCCTTGCTTTCTTGAAAATGCTGTCTCTGAGAATACGTTGGTTGTCGTTGGGTTGCGCGGTTTGAGCTGTGAGCTCTGTTGGCTCCACCACCGGGGTCACTGGCTGGAGGGGGGAAACACAGGAAGCCAGAGATGGAAATGTGGAACCACAGGGCTAGCGTTTTCATGAGCTCGGAGAGCCCGTTTCCTTCCTGGCTGCAACACGCTGTGTAGCTCCAAGAACTGCCATAACTTCTTCCATTCAGCTGCCAAGGGAAGACCCTAGGCCACCAGTGGGCAGACTTTAGGCTTGTCAGTTTTTTACTTGAACCATCAACCAGAACGAGGTGCACAAGGCGTATACTTTGAATAAAGAACAGAGTGCCTCTGAGCACATTCTGAGCCTAGGGATTTTCTTCCCCTGTTCTAGAACTGAATTGATGTCAAGAGTCCCTTTCATACAAAACCCCACTCCTGGTTGCCCCTCAGCAGCCTAATTAAGGTGTGTGTGCGCGCGCGACGTAACAGACCCTTACGTTAGGCCTGTCGCATAAACCCTTCTCAGGCCAAGTGCCACCACTTGAAAACCTGTTTGTTGGTTATTCGTTCAGTCGCTTCCGACTCTTTGTGACTTCATGGACCAGCCCACGCCAGAGCTTTCTGTCGGCCGTTGCCACCCCTAGCTCCCCCAAGGTCAAGTCTGTCCCCTCCAGAATATCATCCATCCGTCTTGCCCTTGGTCGGCCCCTCTTCCTTTTGCCTTCCCCTTTCCCTAGCATCAGCCTCTTCTCCAGGGTATCCTGTCTTCTCATTATGTGGCCAAAGTACTTCAGTTTTGCCTTTAATACCATTCCCTCAAGTGAGCAGTCTGGCTTTATTTTCTGGAGTATGGACTGGTTTGATCTTCTTGCAGTCCAAGGCACTCTCAGAATTTTCCTCCAACACCACAGTTCAAAAGCATCTATCTTCCTTCGCTCAGCCTTCCTTATGGTCCAGCTCTCGCAGCCATAGGTTACTACGGGGAATACCATTGCTTTAACTATGCGGACCTTTGTTATCAGGGAGGGTTAATTAAAACCTTTCCCTTAGTTATGAGGGAAACAGGTTTAATTCAGGATCTGCTCTAAATATACTGTGGGTATAACCTGGTGTGGGTGTTTAATAACTGCAAGGCAGGTAAATAATGCCAAGCTGACACGTGGTATTTGGTAGCTAACAAAATAATAATACGTGTATTGTTATATAAAAGCTTTACATGAAAATATAATGCTTTCAATCCTGCCTAATCGAAACTCTCCACACACCAACCACCTCTCTCTCTTTACACCAATCCTAAGTCCCTAGAAACCAAACTCTCCTTACTCTACAACTAAACAACTCTCCTCACACACACTCAAACTCACATACCTCACAAACTCCCAACACTCTCCTTATATACTCCTTTCCCCCCCACCTATTACATCATAAACCACTCCCACCCAGTTCTAACGTTCCCTACTTACCAGACATACAAACCTAGACAGATTCCAGTACGACAATGGAATCAGTTGCCTAGGGAGGTGGTGGGCTCTCCCACACTAGAGGCCTTCAAGAGGCAGCTGGACAACCATCTGTCGGGGATGCTTTAGGGTGGATTCCTGCTTTGAGCAGGGGGTTGGACTCGATGGCCTTGTAGGCCCCTTCCAACTCTGCTTTTCTCTGAATCTATGATATACAATATAATCAATTGTGGGGGTAACGCCACAGGGGGAATCATTTTATTGTTGCTGTTGCTGAACCGTTTTGAGTCAGAAACCCTTTCCAATGCATCTCCTAGAGATCTACCAGCAGGTCTCAATCCACCCTCTGTCCATCCCTGCACTGGGCTATTCCTAAGGATGGGTAGATCTGTTAAGCTTCGTCTTCCAGAGTTTGTCAGTCTTCCATTGTGGAGATCTTTCTGTCATGTTGCCCTAAAACTTCTCTCCCCCCCACCCCACCCTCGGTACAGAAACCCATTCACATTTTTCTTTGCGCATTTTTCAAATTTGTGCATGCTGTAGAACACATTTTTGTTGTTGATTCGCAGAATGCATCACATGCTTGGAAATGTGCAGATTTCTGACTGCAAATTGCATTCAATTCTGGGAGCTGTGGATTCCCTTGGAGTAGGCTCCCGGAGGAGGACCTTAGATGTCTTATGAAAAGAGACTGAAAGAACTGGGCATTTTTAGCCTGGAGAAGAGAAGTTTGAGGGGAGACATGATAGCATTCTTCAAATACTTAAAAGGTTTTCACACAGAGGAGGGCCAGGATCTCTTCTCGATCCTCCCAGAGTGCAGGACACGGAATAACGGGCTCAAGTTAAAGGAAGCCAGATTCCAGCTGGACATCAGGAAAAACTTCCTGACTGTTAGAGCAGTACGACAATGGAACCAGTTACCTAGGGAGGTTGTGGGCTCTCCCACACTAGAGGCCTTAAAGAGGCAGCTGGACAACCATCTGTCAGGGATGCTTTAGGGTGGATTCCTGCATTGAGCAGGGGGTTGGACTCGATGGCCTTGTAGGCCCCTTCCAACTCTGCTATTCTATGATTCTGTGATTCTATATTGAACGTAGTATTCGAGTAGGTTCATGTCAGGAGAGGCGTTCCATCAGTTATTGTGGTCCCAAGCCGTGTATTTTATTATTATTATTATTATTATTATTATTATTATTATTGAATATACTGAACTCAAAAAACAAAATAAAAATAAAACATAAATCTATACACATCAATACTTATTCCATAATCCTCCCTGTTCTCTCCCCACACTTGGTCAATTACATCAAATCACAGCTCTAAATATGCAAAATAGAAATATCTCATTAATTGTGACAAGTCCGACAAAGTATTGCAAGAAGTTTGTTGATTATCTGATTTTTTATGAGTCCCACAGATTTCTATAGGCGTTTGCCAAAATCATTCTGTTTGATTTCTTTTTCATGTAGTCTATATATTTTTGCCAGTCTGTCATGAAACTATCTCTTTTTTTTTATCCCTCTATGTGTTCTTAACTTCTGTGTCAACTTTTCATTTATTGCTATGTCCCAGATTTTCTTTCTCACAGTGATACTGTCAGCATCTGAGCTGTCTTCCAATTTCCTACTATTAATTGCCTCATGGCTGTTAACATAAATCCAATTAATATATTTTTTCTTTTACCTCTCTATTTTCTTTAACACACATATTCAGTAAAGCTAGTTCTGGTGTTTTACAAACCTCTTGTTCAGTAATTTTTCTTAATTCCTGAAAATCCTTGTCCCAAAACCGTGCAATACTGACCACTTGAACATGTAAATATGCATTGCTGGCTGTTGGCAGAAGCATGGAGAAACCTGTCCTCTCTACCTAGTGAACTGCATTTATTGTTCTGTGCTAAGCCTTGGGTTATATTGTACAATGCAGGCTTCTCGAATGCAAGATCCAGGAAGGTTTTGGTATGAAACTCTGGTTAGAATAAGTCGAACATGTGCATCTTTTGAAATCGAATGGGCCAAATTCTTTTGTATCCATCACTTGGGGGATGGGTTGCGTGGTTGTTGTTGTTTTTAAAACCGGAATTTAGATCCTGCCTTTTTATATATAAAAAAAATCTGACATCCAAAGTGACTAACAGAAGAAAACCCTCCATTTAAAAAAGAAAAGAAAGGCAGATGGGACCAGCCCAAAATAATAATAATAATAATAATAATAATAATAATAATAATAATAATAATAATTCTTCTTACCCGCCTCTCCAATTGGATCGAGGCGAGGAGCATCAATAAGCACAAAATACTGATTAAAAACATGTTATACACTGTTTAAAAACATCCTAAAAGCATCCTAAAAACATACTAAAATATCCTAAAATTCTACTGGATAGGCCTGCCGGAAGATATCAGTCTTGACAGCCTTCTTGAATGCTATTAATCCTGTAACTGAAGAATATGTGAAAAAACCACCACTTCGCATCTCTAGAAGCCCTTCTGAAAAGTCATGATTCAGACATGCCCTGGGAAGTGGGCAACAGGCGGGCTTTCCTGGGAAGGTTTGGCTGCCGAGCCTCGGATTGGTGGTGTGGCCCAGAGCATGGCCTCCTGTGTTGAGTGAAGTGCCTAGTTTAGGTACATAATGGGAGACGATGGGTGTAAGTCCATTTGCATGCTCCAACTCTTACCTAAAGCCTTCTACCAACTCCGGTTGGTGGCCCAGCTACACCCCTATCTGGACAGGGATAACCTAGCCTCAGTCGTCCATGCTCTGGCAACCTCCAAATTAGATTACTGCAATGCCCTCTGCTTGGGGCAGCCTTTGAAGACGGTTCGGAAGCTGCAGCTTGTGCCAAATGCAGCGGCCAGGTTGATAACTGGAACCAGAAGCTTCGAACATATAACACTGATTCTGGCCCGCTTGCATTGGCTGCCTATACGTTTCCGAGCCCAATTCAAGGTGCTGGTTTTGACCTATAAAGCCTTACACGGCTTGGGACCACAACACCTGACGGAACACCTCTCCCAACATGAACCTACCTGTACACTGTGCTCAAACATCTAAGGTCCTCCTCTGAGTGCCTACTGCGAGGGAAGCTCGGAGGATGACAACAAGGCAGAGGGCCTTTTCGGTGGTGGCCCCCCAATTGTGGAATGATCTCCCCGATGAGGCTCGCCTGGCGCCAACATTGTTATCTTTTCGGCGCCAGGTCAAGACTTTTCTCTTCTCCCAGGCATTTTAACAGCATTTAACAACGTTTTGTTTTTAATGGACCCCAGAACTGTTGTTGTTTAAATGGATACTGTTGTTTTATACTGTTGTTTTTATATTTTTGATGGTTTTAAATTTTGTCTACCTTTTAATGTTCACTGTATCTTCTTGGATGCAGCCTGCAGTTGATCCTTGTTCCAGGTCTTTCCCAACTCCCTTATATGACGCTCATGAGCAAGAATGACTCCTTCGTTCATATTAAATGATCTCAGTTCATCATGTTACCTCATTCTTTTGCAAGCTATGTGAAGTGTTAACTTTAAGAAAAAAAGTCCTCTCTTTTTTTCCAGTAGCCTTTCATATATCTTACTTATTTAAACTCACTTTGACGGTATTGGAAACACATTTGCAGGTAAATTACATACATAGTCCTTTTATTGGATATTGATTGTACTGCCTTGCATTCCAAGGCAGACTTAATTCAACAATTCCCTAATTAGTTAAAGTCATAACCTGTGTCTTGTATTCATTTACCATTAATTAAACCTCAGCTGTTTATTACACTGCAGTCCAAATTCAATAGCCAGCCCAAAGAGCCAGAGAAAAAGAGTGGAAGGTCAATATCGAAAATATATGGCACGGCATGTGTGTCCCTCCCCCCGAGGGCAGCCTGGCTTGCGATCAATAATGGTCAATGCAACACGACTTTCTTAGTTGCTATGTCAGCAAGACACAAAGTCAATTCCCATGTTATGCTGGTGCAAAAAAATAAATAATAATAATAAATAATAAATTAAAAGTGATTATTGCCAAACTTTGACTTTTGTTTAACTTGAGATATTTGCCTCCTTTGGAATTTCGCCTAGAATTCCCTCCCAACCGTCTGTGTGGTGCGATCTCTCAAGTTGTTCAAACCCTTCCTCAAAACCTATCTCTTCCATAAAGCCTGTAATTTAATCCTTTGATCCTCATTCCACTCTGTGCAGTTGTCACTGCATGAACAGATACTCACCTATTGTCTCTTCCTGTTAAGAACATAAGAAGAGCCCTGCTGTATCAGACTGTGGGTCCATCTACTCTAGCTCACTGTTCAAACAGTGGCCAAACAGCTGTTGACCAGGGACCAACGTCGTCTTCTTCTTCTTCTTCTTCTTCTTCTTCTTCTTCTTCTTCTTCTTCTTCTTCTTCTTCTTCTCATTTATGTACATGTACATAAATGAGTGTACAATGGTGTACAATGTACATGTACACCACCATGTACATTGATGGTGCTATATAAATAAATAAATAAATAATAATAATAATAATAATAATAATAATAATAATAATAATTTATGTACCGCCCCATAGCCGAAGCTCTCTGGGCGGTTTACAAAGGTTTAAAACAGTGAGCATTTAAAACAAATATACAAAAATTTAAAGCCAACAAAAGCATAAAACCAGCAATATTCATTTTAAACAACTATTCTGGAGTCAGTTAAAAACTCGGCATATGTTGTTAACTGCCTGGGAGAAGAGAAGAGACTTGACCTGGCGCCGAAAAGATAACGTTGGTGCCAGGCGGGCCTCATCGGGGAGATCATTCTATAATTGAGGGGGCCACCACCGAGAAGGTCCTCTCCCTTGTTGCCTTCCTCCAAGCTTCCCTCGGAGTAGGCACTCGGAGGAGCACCTTAGATGTTGAGCGTAGTGTACGGGTGGGTTCATGTCGGGAGGACGTGATGCAACAAGCAGGGCATGGTGCAACAGCACACTCCCACCCGTGTTCCCCGACAACTGGTGTCTGTAGGCTTACTGCCTCAGATACTCCTCCTTCTCTATCTCTTGGGATAGAGAAAGGTAAGGCTGAGTCATACTACTGCTATATCTATCCCAGTTCTTCCTGTCTTGATTGGCAACTGTTCTGCAGGGCTCCAGCGAAGAGAGAGATTTTGCCCAGCTGGTATCGTAACTGGAGATACCAGGAACCTTGAAGCTGAACTCAGATGAGCTGCTTTACCACTTCCGCTCCCCGTAGGTCCTTCCACAAAGGTTCATATGCATCTGATGGTGCTATATAAATAATAGGTTCTATGCCTAAAGGAACAGTTCCCCCCTCCCCCTCTTCTGCCGCCCCCTTCGAGTAAGCGCAAGCGAGCGAGTGCGTCTGCAAACATTTGTGGCCATTAATAGCTGCTGAACTGTTATCTTAAACTAATACTTTCTAACGAGTTTTACTTGGCGCAAACAACTATATATTATTGCTTTTTCTATTAAAAGGACCATTGACCATGTAATGTAGAGGGCCTTGATAATTTGCCAGCACTGTTAAGACCTGCAGTCATTTAACGTTGGTCATTAGGAAAAATGAAATGGGACTCTTGCGTCTCTCTGATGCTGAGACAATTGCACCATTTGACCTTCTGGAAGCCGTTTGGAGTAAAGAGGCCATAATGGGCGAGCGGTTCCTGACCCGTACAATGAGATAAGGGGAAAAGAAATCTGTTAAGTCCACTGATGCTACGAGCTGTTTGGCTGTGGACCGGTGAGCCTTGCTCCTCCGTAAAAGGCGTTTTAGGCAGGAGTTATCTGGTGAAAAATGGGAAGCCGTGGCTGCGGCTTGGGTAACGTTTGAGCTCTTGCTGTCTCAGTGCTGTCGGGGCTGGCGTTACGGAGGCCATTTCAACAGGCCCACAAATACCTAAATGCCCCTGATGAAATGAAATTGTACACGTTTAGTGCATCTATATAACGGGTTATGTTATCTGTTTGGGTGATTTATTTGGGGGCAAGGGGGACCGGGTTGACAAAAGAGAACATACGTTTATCTGCTTTTCTTCACACTGGCTTGAACCTTTATTTTCTTGGTTTGTTTTTAAATGCACAAAAGGCAAAATGGAGTTTACAGGGTTTTTATTGTGAGCCACTTCGAGGGGCTTCCTGTGCCCGGAATTTTGATCTGCAAATCTGAAAAATAAACTTCCATGCAGTGGGAAACACCCCCGTCGTACATGAAGCTTCTTTCCTTGCTGAATATGATGTGTTTGGTAGTTTGGCTCCTGAAGAGGAAATGTTTTATAGTCTGGTGAGGTCTCTGGTAGGGAAACTAAGGTCTGGGTACATTACCACACTGGATGGTACGTGAGCACTGCGGAGACCTTGTTTGTAGGCAATTGAAGATAAGGGGGTGGGGGAAAAGCATGTATTTTTAGATCTGATTGCAATTTGGAGGTGCTTGGGAACTTTGGTTTCCAACGAGGTGATGTTGCTTAGCCTCCATGCTGCAGTGGTAGTAGTAGAAAATAATAATTCATGATAATATTCAATTAATCATATGCTCCCATGCTCCTTCTACTTCCAGCATTAAAACAGTAGTGCATGGAGGAGCTGTAGCCCTGCTTGTAACCCAAGAACATAAGAGCCCCAGTTGCCTGGTGAGGTTGTGGGCTCTCCCACACTAGAGGCCTTCAAGAGGCAGCTGGACAACCCTCTGTCAGGGATGCTTTAGGGTGGATTCCTGCATTGAGCAGGGGGTTGGACTTGATGGCCTTGTAGGCCCCTTCCAACTCTGCTATTCTATGGATCAGACTGAGGGTCCATCTAGTGCAGCGTTCTGTTGTTCACACAGTGGAAACACACAAACAGGACATGGGTGCAATAGCGCCCTTCCGCCCGTGTCACCCAGCAACTGGTTTACATTGGAGGTAGCACATTGGACGTCGCACCTCTAACATTGGAGGTAGCACATAGCCATCAGGACTAGTAGCCTGATAGCCTTCGCCTCCAGGAATTTATCCAACCCCCCTTTTAAGGTCATCCAAATCGGTGGCCTTTGATACATCTTGTGGTAGCGAATTCCATATCTTAACTATGTGCTGTGTGAAGACGTCCTTCCCTGGAGAACTGCTGCCAGTCAGTGTCGACAATACTGGGTTAGATGGACCAAGGGTCTGACGTGGTATAAGGCAGTAACTTTCCTATGAAATCTGCTACAGCAGCACACGTCCTGTGGCAGTAGTATTGGAAGGGGCCCCTCTCACGTGGGCTTTTTTGACCTGCTAGTCTGGATAGCTGAAGGCACCAAAGGTCTTTCCTGCTTCCAGCTTCTCCCTCCTGGTCCTGCATTGCGTCCCTAAGTGCATCTGAACTTGGGAGAATTGCCTTAGGCAATTTGTAGTGTAGCTCATGGTGAGTCTGATAAGTATAAAGGGAAGGTTCTCAGCTCAATGGTAAATAACACACTTGGCATGCAAAAGATCTCTGGAATATGAGAGCCAGTGTGGTGTAGTGGCTAGACTGGGAGTGTTAGACTGGGAGTCGGGAGATCTAGGTTCTATTCCCCACTTGGCCGTGGAAACCCACTGGGTGACGTTGGGCCTGTCACAGGCTCTCAGGCCAACCTACCTCACAGGGTTGTTGTGAGGATAACATGGAGAGGAGGAGGAGGATTATGTACGCCCCCTTGGGTTCCATGGAAGAAAAAAGGCGGGATATAAATGCAATAATAAATGAAATAAAATAAATCTGCAGGACAGGCTCTTTGTCTGAAACCTGGAGAGCCTCTACCATCTAGTCAGCATAGATCAGGGTAGCCAGTCTCTTTCGTGCCTGTAGGCACATTTGGCAATTTAAGAAACTGCCCTGGGCACCACTACAAAATGGCTGCAATGGGAGGCATGGCTTGCCAGATGGAGGTGGCAGAAGTCTCGTTTTCTTCTCCCTCCCTTTAAGTGGCTGGACATGCTGCAAAGGAAAGCATTGGCCTGCACCTGGCCACCGTCTTTATTTTTCTGAGCCCCACGTGTGGCCCAGAGGCGTTCATGGGACATGAAGATGGCCGCAGCTGGAGGCCCTTGCTTAGCTCTGAAGTGATCCTTGCTGCCTGTAACAATTTTTGTTCACTAAAAGAAGTGGAAAGGGCAGGGCATCTTGGCGGGCACGAAGAAAAGTATCCCAGGGGGCACTGGGCCCACAGACTCCACCTTGTCTTATCCTTGGCATAGATCATCCTGAGCTATATAGATCAATGGACCAACTCGATATGAGCAGTTACCTCTGCCCCCTCCTGCACAACAGGGGTTTGTTTGGCCTGTAAAACAGAATTATGACCTACTTTGAGACAAATACGATAAAATAGCTATAAAGCCATAAAAATGCTAGATAAGTAATAAACATTTAGCATTTTTTGGCTCTTACCCCTCTAAATTACATTCCTTGTGCTTAAGACCAATGGTCTAAACAACTGTGTACGATTGGCTAGTTTTTAATCCTGGAATCTGACCAGATCTTATTGAACATCTTTTTTTTGAGAGAGAGAAAGAGAGAGCTGCATCGTGTAAATAGTGCTGCTTTTCTGGCTTGTTCCTTGATAATTAAAGAGAATTATACCTGCGTCAAGCATACCTCTTAAAAATTTGTTACATTGTTAGTAGCGTTAAAAAGTAATATTTGGATCAATGCAGCATATGGATTTTTGTAGATTTTCTACTCACTGAGGCATGCAGTCAATACCTAATTTCTCTTGAGATATACTGCGCTTAACATATCGAGCCTCTTTTAAATACTCTGGGCTCTGCGCGCCGAGTACATAAGACTGGTTTTAATTTGCCATCATTGATGAACATAAGAGGAATATGAACTGTCTGAATTAAATTTGTTCCAATATATGTATATCAGTATTGGGGGCCGGCGGGGGGGGGGAGTGGAATTGCAGGGGGGCGGGTAGGAGAGTTCAGGTGTCTTCTATCCAATTCCTTTTAACAAGTAAATTACAGAGCTGATGCTAACAGATTTGCTCCTTTTCCAAGAGAGCTAGAAATCAACACCTCAATATGCTTTATTAATTTGGAAAAGTCTTGCTGAAGCACGTTCATTCAACTACTTACGGTAATAACAGGACATTTTCACCCATGAGAGTTAAACATGCAGAAAGGGCTATCCTGGCGTAGGGAGAGTGTGTTGGACCATTGAGTTCAATTCCCCACTGGGCCGTGAAGCTTACTGGCTAGGCCAGCCCCTCAAATAATCCCATATAGTTCGAGAGAGATTTATAATGAGGATTTGAATTATTATTATTATTTATTTTATTATTATCATCATATCACTTTTTTGTCATAAAAGGCATGCAAAGTGGCTTACAAAATTAAGATAATGCTGAAAGCCTAGGCATCATTACTTGAGAGTAAGCACGATTGGACAGAGTAAGGATTACTTCTGAGTAAGCATGCATAGGGTTGTGCTGTTTGGTTCCAATCCTATACACACCTGGGAGTGAGGCTTATTGAACTCAGGGGGGCTTACTTCTGAGTAGACATGTGTAGGATTGCATTGTAAATAAAACATAGGCCATTCACAAATTACAGGAATGTAAAAAGCAAAGTGGATAAAACAGCAGCAGAATAGAACCCGAATGGCTATTTGAAATACGCAACAGAGCACATTGGTGAGATGCAGACTAAAACAAGGCTGAATCAAATATTTGTGGAAATAGTGCTTTTATGAAAAGATCCAAAGCGGTTTACATAACTAATAAATAAAAATTAAAAACACACAACGTAAGCCTAAAATCACAACAGCATAAAAAGTCATAGAATAATAGAGTTGGAAGGGGCCTGCAAGGCCATCAAGTCCAACCCATTGCTCAATGCAGGAATCCACCTCAAAGCATCCCTGACTTTTCTCTTCTCCCAGGCATTTAACAGCATATGCTGAGTTTTTTAACTGACCCCAGAATAGTTGTTTTTAAACAGATATTGTCTGTTTTTGTTTGGTTTTTTTATAGTTTTTATGGTTTTAAATTTTGTATATTTGTTTTTAATGTTTATTGTTTTTAATTTTTGTAAACTGCCCACAGAGCTTCAGCTATGGAGTGGTATATAAATAATAATATTATTAATAATAATAATAATAATAATAATAATAATAATAATAATAGGAATTGCTGCCACTCACAATAGTCAGTAGGCTTAAAGGACCAATGGATCTGAGTTCCTTCCAGGCTTTTTCTTTCTGTAGCCTTTTAGTCATCCATTTTGCCATCCGGGACCATCCATGGACCACCAATCCCGGTCCTAAGACTGAGAATCATATATTCATTGAATACATCTAAACAGATTCCAGAGTGGTGAAAAATAAAAGATTTTTAAAAAAACAACCGTATCAAAACATGTAAAGAACAGAACAACAGGTTAAATGTTTTGCTTTGTTTTGAAAAAGCAAATGCAATAAAACCCTGGCTGGCCAATTGAGGAAGGCTTCTTGAAATAAGAATGTCTTTGGCGGATGCCGAGAACAACACCATGTTGGTGCCTGCCTGACCTCCAGAGGCAGGGAGTTCCACAGACAGAGAGCCACCACACACTGAAGGCTCCATTCGGGCCATGGGTGTATGCGAAACCTCCAGGAGCATCCCATCTGATGAACTCAGTGACCTCAAATATATACAGTACATAAAGCTTGGTATATACAATAAAATAAAAGCATGAATATATACAGTCCATGCTTTTATTTTGAAAATCAAAATGAAATTGGTGCAGCTTGTATAAATGATGCATATTAAGCATATTTGCCCTTGAGTGACTTGCAGAAGAATGACTCAGAATCAGCAATATGATTATTCGTAAGGCACTGAAGCTCCATCCCTTTTCAGCAACGCTTCTCCCCCGCCCCTCCACACGCCAACCTCCAAATCTGGCTTCTAACATCTCACCAGGCTATCATCACACATTGGAGCCCTTTATTGTTTGATGTTGTACCGTTAAGGACTTTATTTGTTGTAGCCTTACTTAATTCATGACCGGCCACCAGATTTTGAATATGTATGGGGAAACTGCAGAATATGCACAGTCACTCCCTAAAAACCTGCTACTTAATAAGAAACACTTGGGCCACCAAACCTTTGCATCTTCACTTCCCATTGCTGTTGTCCACCTCCGTACACAATTCGTTGCTGCCTGTTTGGTCTCGGCTACCATCATTTTTTAGCAACCCAGCTCTCGTTTATACTGCTTGTGAAGGCCTGAGGCCTACAGAGACAAAGTAAAAAGGTCAGGCCTTAGAAGCCTGGGGTTATTCTATTGGGAGGGCATATCCCTTAGAGGAGTAGTTTCATTTCCCAGTTAAGTTTCATTTTTTCCTGTTAAGTTTCATTTCTTCAAGGTTTAAACAGTTATTCTGTTTTGGGGGAAGAGGGTAAAAAAGGAGAGAGAGAGAGAGAGAGAGAGAGTGGGAGAGCAGGAAAAGACGAGAGCATGAGGAAGCAGCAGCTGGAAAAGTGTAAATGCAGCTAGGGTAAAAGAATTTGCATTTTGCAACTTGTATTTTCTTTTAATGCCTTTGTATCTCTCCGCTCTATTGACTAAACACCTTTAATTGTAGAGAGTCTGTTGTGTCAATCACCCTTTGTCTACAGCCTAAATCCCATGTTGCTGGGAAGGTAAAAGAAGGAAGGTGCGAGTCTTACGGAGACAAGAGATCTTTAACGGAGTTGCTCAAGGGGTCCAGGACATAGCAGGAACCCTGGCTCTGCTACAGGAATAATATGTGACAGACATGATTTGGCCATGACTGTCAAAAAGGATTATGAGTAGTTATGCTTCTGTATAGCCAGTTATTCTTGTAATAGCTTGATGCGATAAGGTAGGCATGGGCTGTAAAAGGTACAGGTTTAAAATGTATATTGAAATGTAACATCTACTACTAGTCTGCTTTCACCGCACAGACCGTATTTATTTGGCTTAGAATGATCACTGAAGAATTATGATGTTAATGAGCAAATACCTACTTTTCATAGCTCAGTTTGGAAGCATATTTGTCCACGGAGAAACTGAATGCAATCTGATTGTAGATGAGAGTTGGACTTCTTGTTGCAGAAATATAGGTGTGTAAAAGTGACAGATTGTAGTGAGAAAATGTTGGACTTTCCAGACGTGAAATTATCAGAATTCTCACTTTGTTTATGATGTCTTAAAAATGAAGCAACGTGTTCTCTTTCCTCCTTTCTCTCACGCAACGCTCAATTTTATCTTTTTGGAAATTGATGGGGAACCCCAGTAATTCTGTCTCTAGACTTTATTTTATTTTCCAAAATCAAAATTATGGTTATTTGCCGATATATCTATTATAACAATATAAATATTCTTGTCTCATAATCTGATTGAGCACATGCAGGATAAAAATAATGCGATGCACAAAAAAAGCCAATTTGGTTTTTATTATGGGGCACGGATTCTGGCGTAATGCAATGTACGTAGAATGTAACTTTCTGTTTGTTCGTTTATTTTTCAGTGAAGACTAGACAGGTTTTATTCAAGGTAGCAAACTGACAAATAACGCAAGAAGGCTGATAAATGCCAAGCACTATATAACTTCCTATTTGGTATTAAATCAGTGTAGTTTTCTGAAGGCATCCTGAATTTTTTTTCCTTGCCAGCCTTGTTTTGGGGAAAGGAATGGTAAACATTTCTCCCCCCCCTCCCCATTGCCAGATAACAGAGAATGTAGTAGCCATGCCAACTTCAAAAATGCTTTGACTGTGCGATCTTAAATTTAGAAATCACCAAGAGAAATGGGCTGTGAGTGTCTAAAGCTTGAAAAATTAGAAAATAGCTTTGGTGTTGTTACATAGGCTGTTTCTACACCTGCCTTTTTCCCCGGAATCGTCCCGGGATCATCCCTGTGTATGCAAATGACACACAGGGGATCCCGGGAGCAGGCAGGGACGATTCCTCCATTTCCCTGGGATAATCCTTAGGTGTAAAATGGGCCCAAGTTTACAGAAATGGAGAAAATTGCTCTTTCTGATGTCTCTTTCTTCGGAAGGCCAGTTTCGATAGGTTAGCTGCAGGAATCTAAATGACTTACCATTTACTTTTGACTTCATCTCAAATTGCATCCTCATCTGGGGGAGGCGAAGGAGGAATGGGGTCATTATAATTCCAAAGGTGGGAATTAAGAAAGGACATACATAATTAGACATGAGATGGGGAAAGCGATGCGGTGGGGGCACACAGACGTGAACGGAAACATTTTGTTACGTTTTCACCACTGGAAGTACGACTCCAGAAACTGCAATAGAATGGCAAGTGTTAAAAGGGTTTGGCTTTGCTTGCTTTTTATACAAGTAACTGAAGTTTGGGATTTAGGACTGAGTGGAAGGCAGCGTCGGATACAACGACACCCGTGAGGATAGGATGGCATCCTGCTAGATTGAAGAGCCTTTCATAATCCCATAGTCTAGCAGCAGTTAATATAGAGAGAACATGTAAGAATTTATGTGCTTTCATCATAACAGAGAGGGGTGTGCCCTCTGTGGGGTAACAGGAACAGAGTTCTAATTGAACTGGACTTCCAAGGAGTTGCTTTTTATAATTAAAAAGTGTGCCAAGGAGGTCTCTGTTGGAACTTCTTTAATGAAAGTTCATAATACAGTACCTGTTGGGTTAACGGCCACATCCTCTGAGGGTCATCCGTCTTAAGCGTTCTCTCCGTCTCCTTCCTGGATACAAACTCTCACATTCTTCGGACCGGATGCAGATGGAGTTAGGGAAAATGTAACTCTGTAAACGGCCTTCTCAATCCGGTACCTTCTATTATGTGTTGGACCACAATTCCCATTATCCCTAGCCAGGATGTCCTTGGCCATGGGAGTTGTAGTCCAACACATCTGAAGGCTGTTGTAAATTAAAAATAAAAATAAAGACTTGTTTCAACCATATCACCAGCTTTCTTTTTAATACTGGATTTTGTATGTATGATAGAAATTCTTAACTCTGTCTTTGTTCTCTTGATCTGTATGCTGAGGGGCCATAAATAGTAGTTGATTATGACTGAGAGTTCTTGGATAATCTATCTCTTTCTCCCCTGCACAACCTTTGCTCTTGGGAATAACCATTCTGTGTGTGGTTTTTAGTTATCTGTCTTGAATACATATTCTGGGTTTATGTCGCTTGGGGTGGGGGGAAGAAATGGAGGAGAAAAGGAGATTTCTATCTGTTTAAGGCCAGCCTACGCTGACTTCATGCCTTAGACGGTTTGCTTTTAATGACTTGGAAATAAAACCGGGTTTAAATGTATAGAGTGGTTTCAGCCCAAGAAGGTTTATGATTTCAGCCTGCGCAAGAGAACTCCTGTATCTCGGTGCCGTCGGTGTCCGTGCGCCCACTAGAGGGCACTGTTGCCATACCGTCCGCCATCAAACGGCTCTCATTTCGCGGAGCAGGAAAGGCCATCGTGTTTAGTCTGCTCTCGAAGGGTCTCCGCATGACCAATGTGGACCCCATGGACTTCCTGGAACATGTGTTAGCAATTTAGTAGCAGACATTTATTTCTTTGTTTTACTGCCTGGCTCTTGGAGAAAGTGTTGGTGCCGGGTTATGGGCTGTCTGGATCATGTCAGAGGCCACGGGGATCAAGTTCATGTGACAGGCCAAGCGAAGGGGAGGATGAAGGCTGAGGAGGTGAGGAAACTGACCCTCTCTCTCTCTCATTCTCAACAGCAACAAATCGTTGCCTGTCTGTGGACCACAGCCAAAAGCCAGGCCGTCCAGAGTTCTTGGGACAGCTGAACAAACACAATGCCATTTTGCTGGTTTCCCTATTTCATCTCAGCACAGATTTAAATTACTACAGTTTCTATTTCTGGGGTGGGGGTGTAATGGTGTGTGTTTGTATTTAGTGGCGGTGAACCCAACTTAATGTGCATTTGTCTCTCTGCTCTTTCTCCCCTTTCAACTCTCTTTCTTCTGTCTTAGCACCATCCAGACGAGGGGACCTCGAAATCCTTGGTTACTGTATGCTGCAGTGGATGTGTGGGAATCTACCCTGGGAACACAAATTGAAAAACCCTGATGCTGTCCAGGCTGCAAAAGCAAAGTAAAGCTTTTTTTTTTTCATTCAATAAATACTTATTTAGATCGTCTGCCCTAACCTTAAAGCTCAGGACAGGTGACAGTGATGATTGTGCATTTGAAAAGTGTGGGTGAAGTGGGAGCGGGGCTTCAGGAAATAGCCCTTTCCCATAATAATTCCATGGTCAGCTCCCAGAGAGACAGCAAGCCAGGAAACAGTGGCGACACCAGGGCCTAATCTACACCAAGCAGGATATTGTACTATGAAAGCAGTATGAAGGCAGTATCTAGTATGTGTCCATGGGCCCCAACAGTTGTCAGTGCACTTCAACACCGCTATAAAGCAGTAGTGTGGCTCCTGCCTCTTATATACCGCTTTCATACTGCTTTCATGGTGCAATACCCTGCTTGGTGTAGATTAGGCCCAGGAAATATATAGATGGGGGGCAAGAAATCTCTGTGTGGAGAAGGGGGGGGCACAGAAGGGGCTGAGGAGGCTCTGTCCCACATGTTAGACTTCTGAAAGCGACAGAGCGGTGCGCTTCACATTAACCCTCGCATCCTAAACACATCTCTCCTGAAATGAATCCTATTGATTTTGATGGTGGTAACTTCCAGGCATCCATGCTTAGGCTTGTAAGCTTATTTTAATCTCCAGTGTACGGCTCAGATATAATTTCAAGAAGAAACGTGTCTTTCCTTCAAGTAGCTGCCGGGGTCCAGATATGGGAGAGCAGCTGGAGGGGAAAGTGGTGGGGGTGGTGTTTTCCTCCTCCCTCCTCTGGCATGGGCTAGGCCAGCTTTCTCCAACCAGGTATTTGGGACTTAAGCTCTTATCAGTTCCAGCCGACGTAGCCAACGGTCCGAAAGCTTAGGCGTTCCACTACTAAACATCTGGAGGGCCCAAAGGCTTGCCTACTCAGAGGGTAGTGGTTCTAATGGTCTTTGCAGGTGGAAGAAAGCAGAGCTATTGACCTAGGTCTTTGCGGCCTTTGGGGTTACAGCTCCTGCTCCACCAGCTGGTAGCTGTGGACTGACCTGTCCTGAGCCTTCCTTGGGCCTTGGAGCAGCTGTCAGTCACAATTTGTTATTATTATTATTATTATTATTATTATTATTATTAATAATAATAATAATAATAATAATAATAATAATAATAATAATAATGTTTATTTGTTACACGCCTCTCCCTCTGGATCGAGGCAGGGTACAACACAAATAAAACCACCATAAAATACATAAAACTAATTCAAATGTTTAAAACCAGTGCATCATTAAAAGCAGCACACCATTAAAAAAGGCATCTTAAAATTCAACTGGGTAGGCCTGCCGGAAGAGATCAGTCTTTATAGCTTTCTTAAAATCCGGAAGACTGTTAAGTTAAGGAATCTCTCCTGGCAGGTCATTCCATAATCTGGGAGCAGCAGAAGAAAAGGTCCTCTGGGTAATAGTTGTCAGCCTTGTTTTTGTTGGCTGGAGTAAATTCTTCCCAGAGGACCTGAGTGTGCGGGGCGGATTGTACGGGAGAAGGCGGAAACTAATTGGCAGCCAGTGAAGAGATTTTAAGACTGGTGTGATGTGGTCACCCGTAGGTGTACCGGTGACCAAACCTGGCTGCCATATTTTGAACTAGTTGAAGCTTCCGGACTAGGCACAAAGGTAGCCCTATGTAGAGCGCATTGCAGAAGTCGAGCCTTGAAGTTACCAGCGCGTGCACAACCATCTAGCTCTTCCGACTCTAGAAAGGGGTGCAGCTGGCGTCTCAGTCAAAGCTGATAGTAGGCACTCCTGGCCGTCGCTTCTATCTGGGCTGTCATTTGGAGCGACGGATCCAGAAGCACCCCCAAGCTGCGAACGGAGTCTTTCAGGGGGAGTGTAACCCCATCCAGAACTGGTTGACACACCTCCAAACCCAGGTTGGGGCCTTTGACAGCGAGCACCTCCGTCTTGTCTGGATTCAGCTTCAGTTTGTTTCCCCTCATCCAGCCCATTACCGCCTCTAAGCATTCATTCAGAGGAGACGCACTATCCTTAGCTGACGCTGTTGTCGAAGGCATTGTCAGTTATTATGGGGAGAGGGGAGGGGGCTTGCTTTAGTGGTAGAGCACCTACGTTGCATGTGTAAGACTGCATATTCAGTTTCCAGACTCTCTTGTTAGGAGACTGCAGGCTGGGGGAGACCTTTCAGACTTTGGACAGCTGTCACTAGTCAAAGTAAGTGAAAGTCAATATAAGGCTGCTTTGTACGTTCACCCATGTTTGGATCCTGCTCTTCCCCAGGGTATTCTTGATGGCATTCATTCATTCATTCAAATTATACTCTGCCTTTTACCCAAGATGGGCCCCCGACAGAGCTCGCAATTTAAACCCACCCAAAGGTACATTACATTAGGAGTAAGTTGAGTGTTTACAGCAATTTCTTCCGGTCCCTGGCAAGCGTGTTCACAACAACCCTGCAAGATGAGCTTAATGGAAGGCAACTCTTCATGGCTAAGTAGGAGTTTTTTTAATCCAGGTTTGCTCAATCCAATCCAGTTTTATTACTCTATCCTCTATACCGCAGTGGAAATCCTCTTAATTTGAATAGATTAACAGAGACTGCCCAATTCTGCTTTTCTGAGCATATTCTTTTTCTTACCTTACTGCCAAATGTCGGAATTATTTTTAAGGAAGGATTACATGCAGCCCTGCATTTGGCTTTCTGGAGGTAGAACTGTGCAAAGCAGAGAGAGATGCCCATGCAACTCACGGCACACAGTTTTATTTGCTGCTTCTTACTATGCTGCTGATATTTCACCCATATCTGTACTAGCCTAAGAAACATTCAGGATTAGGTATCAAGGGGACCTTGTTAACTGAAAGTAATTATTTCAGTGCCAAGTTAAAACATGGCTTTTTAACAAAGCCTTTGATGGCTAAATTCACCAAGGTTGCACATAGTTTTAATTGTTTTAATTGTTTCTACTGCTTTTAAATTCTTTACTGGTTTTAGCTTGACTAATGGTTTAATTTGGTTTTAGCTGTGTATATTTATTGTTTTATAATGCTTGCACGATTTTATCTGTACGCCACCCTGAGATCCCAGTGATATAGGGTGGGATACAAATGTTCTAATAAATAAAATAATAATACGTATTTTGCCTTTTGAAAATGTATATATAAAATTGAACTTTGGGAGTGGGGGAATATGACATGACGTCATCCCAGTCAAACTAAAGATGTGGCTAAATCCCGATGAAAGCAGTTAAACCTTTGTCAGTTGTGACTACCAGTTGTCTCATTGGAGTCAAGAGCATAGAGTCATAACTGTTCTTTGGCTTGACTGGGCCCAATGTTTGCTGCTTTGACTAAATTTTATAAAGCCAGAGTATCTCAAACTGTGGTCCATGAAATCTTGTTGTTCCGTGTGCTCCATTCAGTTAGTCAAGAAAAAGGTTGCATAGCAATTGAGGATATTGGTATTAGGCCTTGCACTTGATTCCCCTGACAACGGAAATTATTATTTATTTATTTATTTTTATTTTATTACATTTATATACCGCCCCCCAGCCGAAGCTCTCTGGGCGGTTTACAACAATTAAAAATAGTAGACATTAAAAGTATACAATTTTTTTAAAAAAACATAAAAACAGTATAAAAACAACAACAGTATTCATTTAAAACAACAATTCTGGGGTCCATTAAAACAAACTTAACATTGTTAAATGCTGTTAAAATGCCTGGGAGAAGAGAAAAGTCTTGACCTGGCACCGAAAAGTTAACAACGTTGGCGCCAGGCGAGCCTCATTGGGGAGATCATTCCACAGTCGGGGGGCCACCACCGAGAAGGTCCTCTCCCTTGTTGCTATCCTCCGAGCTTCCCTCGGAGTAGGCACTCGGAGGAGGACCTTAGATGTTGAGCGCAGTGTACGGGTAGGTTCATGTCGGGAGAGGCGTTCCATCAGGTATTGTGGTCCCAAGCCATGTAGGGCTTTATAGGTTAAAACCAGCACCTTGAATTGGGCTCGGAAACATATAGGCAGCCAATGCAAGCGGGCCAGAATCGGTGTTATATGCTCAAATCTTCCTGTTCCAGCTATCAATCTGGCCGCCGCATTTTGCACAAGCTGCAGTTTCCGGACCGTCTTCAAAGGCTGCCCCATGTAGAGGGCGTTGCAGTAATCTAATTTGGAAGTTACCAAAGTATGGACAACTGAAGCTAGGTTATCCCTGTCCAAATAGGGGCGTAGCTGGGCCACCAACCGAAGTTGGTAGAAGGCACTCCGTGCCACCGAGGCCACCTGTATTATTATTATTAATTATTATTATTATTATTATTATTATTATTATTATTATTCTATTCATTACCCACCTGTCCCTCTGGATTGCATTTGTACAACACAAATGCAAAATATAGCTTATTTAGGCCAGGGCTGGCTTTTTAATTTTTGTGAACCGCCCAGAGAGCTCCGGCTATTGGGCAGTATAGAAATGAAATGAAATGAAATGAAATGAAATGAAATGAATAAATAAATAAATATCAAACAGGCTAACAGACTGATGATTTTCATAAGTCACCGCTGATTTTGATTGTTAATTGATTAATTATATTTTTAATCTGCCCAATAACCAGTGTTCTCTGGGCAGATGTAGCCAGTCCTGAAGAAGAAGAAGAAAACGTAATTAAAATACTATGTATATATCTCCTTTTGATTTATAGACCAAAAGAAGTTTGTTAAGTTGTCCCTTGGGCAATTTTCAAGTGGTCCGGGAAAAAAGTCATTTGAGTGTCTCTGGTGTAAGGGGTATTTAGTAACTTAGTGTAGGCCTTGTTTTAAAAATTCGAAATGCTGTTGTTTTCTAATGTTGGCTTCATTGTTGCTTTTGTTCATCACCTTTGGAGTGGGGGCTGGTGGGGGGGCGGGGGGGAAGCGGGGGGATACTGGAATGTATACTGTGTACCTCGCAGGGATACTGTAATTAGCCCAGACTAAATGCACTGGTGTGTTCTTGCTGGTGAGGCTTGAGCAAGCTAGTTTTCTTATGCCGCCACGTGGCCGTTTCCTCGGCAGGCTGAACACCAGCTACGAAGCGTCGCAGTGGCGAAGGCAGCGAAGTTTTAAGTAGGGCAAGTCACAACAGAGGTACACGACAGGGACAGCTGATGTGCAGAAATCAATCCGCACATTCAGTTCGGCACTGGCTCTCTGAAGAGAGAAAGGAAGGTTAGCCTGAAGGCTGCGGAGAATACAGATTGCATCGGTAAATGTTGACTTCGTACAGTGTTGTATAATATTTCCCCCCCCTTAGAACTGGTGATGAGAACTGGTGATGAGACTTCCTTCCAAACTGCCCCTTATGCAAGTCTATCTTCAATGTAACCCAGCAAGCTGCTTTATTAATTCACCATCGAGAATTAAGGAGGGATGATACTTCCTTTCCCCTACCCACCCACAAACATACCCCCAAGACCTCTTAAGTAGAAGAAACTTCTCTGTAGCAGCACCCGCCCTCTGGAAAACCCTCCCTCGTGTGGTTCGGGAGGTGGAAAACGTAACATCTTTTAAACGCCTCCTGAAAACATAACTTTTCACACATGCTTTCCCTGGATTTTAACTGAGCTGGTTTTATATTGGCTTTTTAAGGTCTAACTTTTTAAATTTATACTTGCTGTATTTTATATTTTTAATTGTAAACTGCCCAGAGAGCCTTGGCTGTTGGGCAATATAAATATAAATATGGCTGGACATCAGGAAAAACGTCCTGACTGTTAGAGCAGTACGACAGTGGAACCAATGACCTAAGTTAGTCGTGGGCTCTCCCACACTAGAGGCCTTCAAGAGGCAGCTCGACAGTCATCTGTCAGGGATGCTTTGAGGTGGAGTCTTGCATTGAGCAGGGGATTGGAATTGATGGCCTTATAGGCCCCTTCCAACTCTGCTATTCTATGATTCTAAATAAATAAATACATTTCACCTAGGCCTCACAAAGTATGATAACAAGGACTGCTGGGATCTGAAACCTGGCTACTTTTCTCCAAATGTACTCCTCCTCCTTGATGGTACAGCTGCCTCGATGGTTCATAAAACACAACCTGGTTTTGGACCTTGATTGATCAGTTGCCGGACCTTTTGTCTCTTGGTCAGCCTTCCCCAATCTGGTGCCCTCGAAGTGTGTTGGACTACAACTCCAATAATGCCCCATCTGCTGGGGGAAGCTGCTCTAAGCCCTAGAGTGAAGACCATGGAAGTTCTGGATACTTGGACCTTCCTGTGTCTCATGGAGCATGGGTGGGAGCAATCTGTGATTGAACAAAAAGGTGGGGGACCACTTGGTTTTGGTGCATAACATGTTGCATGAAGCTTTGAACTTCTACCAGTATCATACTGCCTTTATACAAATCTATGGCGTGACCACTTTTAGAATATTGTGTACAGTTCTGGTCACCACACCTAAAAATGCCATTTTAGAGCTAGAAAAAGTGCAGAAAGGGGCAACTAAAATGGTCAACGGGTTGCATCAACTGGGATTGTTTAGCTTGGAAAAAAGGAGCCATGATGGATAGAGAATGTGGATAGGGATATATTTTTCTCCCTCTCCCATAATATTAGAAGCTGGGGTCATCCCATAATAATAGAATAATAGAATCTCCCATGATTTGTGGGAGATTCAGGGCAGATAAATGCAAGTATTTCTTCACACAGTGCATAGTTAAATTATGGAATTAGCTACCACAGGATGTAGTGATGGCCACCAATTTGGACGGCTTTAAAAGGGGGTTGGATAAATCCTGGAGGAGAAGGCTATCAGTAGCTACCAGCCTTGATGGCTGTGTGCTACCTCCAGTATTTGAAGCAGTAACCCTATGTACACCAGTTACTGGGGAACATGGGTGGGAGGGTTCTGTTGCACCATGTCCTGCTTGTGAGTCCATGATCGACATCTGGTTGGCCACTGTGTGAACAGAATTCTGGACTAGATGGACTCTTGGTATGATCCAGTTTTGTCTCCTCTTGTGTAGGAAGGAGTGTTGGCATAGCTGATGGTGGCCTCCAATGGACGATAAAGTCTTGCTCATGGTAATGAATTTACTGGTTGTAAACTGTTTGAAAGGCAGTCTAGGAATAGTTCAAAACTAAGTAAACACCATGTACATTGATGGTGCTATATAAATAAATAATAATAATAATAATTTTAGTGGATACTGTGGTGTTGGAGGAGTGGAGGAAAATGGAGAACCGGGGCTTTCCTCCTCCACCAAATGCTTCTTTCTTCCAAACCAACTCCCCTGTCCACTTTCTGAGGACAGAGAGCATCTAGTTTGACCCCAGGTAACTGCTGAACTTAGGGAGTTGTATCCAGTGGTGGCTTTTGCACTCACAGAAAAGAATGTCTGCTTGTGCAAGGTGTGAAACCTGGTCTTTGCCGATCCATTGCAGCCCCCTGAGTCTTCCTCAAAGTTGTTCCTGAGGGTTGGGACCCCAGAGTAGTGTGAAGATGGCACAAAGGACTACAGTAAGAAGCCAAAATTGGTGGAAGGGGCTGCAGTAGGAAGCCAAAATTGTGGGAAATTAGGTGTGTTGTTGTGAGCATGCAGAAATACTTCCTACTTGTTCGAAGTCACTGCTGGGCACAACCCAGATTCTCGGAAACGTCTAAGTATCTGTCTGCGATCATACAGTCATGCCCCTTCTGGTATAAGAAAACAAAGGTGTTGTATGTGTATGGAAGTGCATTTCCCAGGCAAATTTTTGTTCTCTTGATGTTTTGCTACTGTGTTCTCACTGTTGAGCATCGTTGCCCTCTTTGAAGCAGGTCTTTGAAAGACGAGCAGGTTGTTGTTTTAAATTTGCGGTTTGCAAATGGATGCTTCTCAAAGCTTTGTGAAGGGAAACAGTAGCGTGCTGTAAAAAAAGGGGGGTGTCTTCTAATCATTGCCTTTAATTTGCAAGGAACCATGAAGTACTGGCATCTAAAATGACAACAACAAAAGGATAATTAGCAACCAGGAAAGTTGTCACGTTGGTAGCCCCACGAGAGAAGTTTCGGCAGGGAGAATTCAACAAATTGGTTTTTGGAAACTGCCCATAATCCATTAGCTAAGATGATACACAGGAGGGTGACCAAGATTCAAGGACTGGCTCAGGCAGGGTTACTTCGGGTTGCTTGTGGTGTTACTTCAAGGCATTTCATTTTTGGGTGCGCCTGCCACCTCGGGATGGGGGTAGACGCAGGGCTATATTTTACATTGCGGATTTGAGACCATTCTCAGCAATCTTCCAAATATGCAGCATGCCTAGGCTCTTTCAGTACAGCATCACACATGCGTACACAATATGTCTCTGCACAACTCTATTCTTTCCTGATCTATATATTTCTGGCTAGTCTGTCGTGCGCCCCCTCCCCTGACCCCCCATCCATAAGGGTCCTGTGGTAGGCACCCTTTTTCTGTTTCTTCCTCCTCCTTTACAGTGAATTCTATCCTGGTAGAAGGCATCCTGAACGGGAAACACTAAGCGCTGCAACATTCTGTTGCAGGTCGCACTTAATATAATTTAAAATAAACATTTCATCATCAACAACAACAACATCATCATCTACTTTTTCATTAAAAAAAATAGCCAGCAGTTATTGAATGGATGAGACATATCTTCCAGAGTTCTTTACAGGTTCTTTTAAAGATATCCCCAAAGAAAATCTGGGCTGGAACATGTTGGGCTTTCTTAATATAAAACTGGTTTTTCTAGCTGCTTGAGACTGTCCTAACCATTTAGCAACACCACCAGAGTATTTGGATCCAGGCCAACGGGAAAGGAAGGAGCGGGCTGCTGGCACACCCAGGCAAGGGCAGTTTCAGGTATAGGTCTGAAGACAGGTAGACTTGTTAGGAAATAGTTCTAGAATGTCAACGTTGCTACAAACTTATCTCTGTCAGAAGTTCCCATGGGAGTAGCTTGCTTACTCCCTGTTGTGGCCTTGAAGCTGCTGGTTCTCTGGGAACTTGGGAATGTTTTGGAAAGGTGGGGGGGCATCACCTTAGTGGGTTGTCCAGTCCTGCTCTGTTGGCACATGGACATGGCTTACAGGTCAGAGGACCTGTCTGTAAAGTGGCTTTGATTTATTTATTTATTTATTTATTTATTTATTTATTACATTTTTATACCGCCCAATAGCCGAAGCTCTCTGGGCGGTTCACAAAAATTAAAACCACAATAAAACACCCAACAGGTTAAAACACAATTACGAAATACAGTATAAAAAGCGCAACCAGGATAAAACCACACAGCAAAGTTGATATAAGATTAAAATACAGAGTTAAAACAGTAAAATTTAAATTTAAGTTAAAATTAAGTGTTAAAATACTGAGTGAATAAAAAGGTCTTCAGCTGGCGACGAAAGCAGTACAGTGTAGGCGCCAGGCGGACCTCTCTGGGGAGCTCGTTCCACAACCGGGGTGCCACAGCGGAGAAAGCCCTCCTCCTAGTAGCCACCTGCCTCACTTCCTTTGGCAGGGGCTCACGGAGAAGGGTCCCTGTAGATGATCTTAAGGTCCGGGCAGGTACATATGGGAGGAGGCGTTCCTTCAGATAACCTGGCCCCAAACCATTTAGGGCTTTAAATGTCAATACCAGCACTTTGAATTGGGCCCGGACCTGGACTGGCAGCCAATGAAGCTGGAAAAGGACTGGCGTAATGTGATCTCGAATAGGCTTTAAATGTTGGTGCAAAGCTGAAAAAGGTTTGCTAGGTTTCATCTCTTGATGCCAGGCCTGAAATCCCTCCTGCTTTGGGTTCCATCTTGGCTTGGGACTTTGAAAGCACTCTGCACATGGACGCTTGGCTATTTGGACTTTGGATTCCTATGGACTGTGCCATGAAAAGGACTGTGAGGCTTTTCATAGACTTGGACTTGCATTTGCTGTGGATTGTGTGCGTTTGGCATGACTCAGGTGGCAAGAGAGCTTCCCCAGAGCTAATGTTACGTGCAGGGGAGTTCCTGTGCCTGAGATATTCCCTTCCCTGTGATCTTACTTACCAGGGTCAGCTCAGCGTTCAGCAAGATGTAAGTGAATGCACCATAGGAAGAAGCCTATGAGAATTAATTTTGTCGGGTAGCATATAAATAAATAATCTAGTCCCATTTGTGTCTGGAAAACTGAGATCACTGCATACTATTGGTAAGCGGCAGTTACTGCAGCCGAAACTCTCCCCACGACCTGAGTTTGATCCCAGAGGAAGCTGGTTCTCAGGCAGCTGGCTCAGGTCGACTCAGCCTTCCATCCTTCCGAGGTGAGTAAAATGAGTACCCAGCTAGCTGGGGGAAAGGGAACTGCGACTGGGGAAGGCAATGGCAAACCACCCCGCTACAAGGTCTGCCAAGAAAATGTCAGCGAAAGCAGGCGTCCCTCTAGGAGTCAGCAATGACTCAAGTGCTTTGCACAAGAGGTTCCTTTCCTTTCCCTTAGTATGCTATCCAGTGGAATTTTAGGATGCCTTCAGTGTGCTTTTAGGATGTTTTTAGGATGTTTAAACAATGTATACTATGCTTTTCATCAGACTTTTATGTATTTTATACTTACTGCTTTTCCCCGCCTCGATCCAAACGGAGAGGCGGGTAAGAAATAAAATTATTATTATTGTGACAGAGAAAAATATTTGTAAGCAAAATGCTTAGTAAACTTTTTTTTAAAAAGGACATGGTTTAAGACAACAGTTATACAGTCTTATGCATGTTTGTTCCAGGTAGGTGCAACCATACGGGTATTGTTTGAACATATTTCTTCTTTTAACATTATACGATTTGAACAAACTTTGTATATATTTGCAGCAGCAAAACATTTTAGGCTGTTTTCTTTAACGTTGTTTTTACCCTGACTTTTGTGTTTGTGGGTTCAAATCTGCTTTTGCAGTACTGCGAAAACGCATTGGTGTTGTCCCTTGAATGCTTTTCTGTAGCACACTTCAGAACAAGCTCTTGTCCCTCTTTGCCACCTCTGTCCTCTGAGCAGGTGTTCTGCTCTGAGTCCAGACTATATTTGGGGAATTGAAAGCCAGGACAGGAACGCCTGCTGCAAGCACCGTGATCAATTGCCAAAACGTCCCTTTTCCTCCTGTTCCTCTTCAACTGACTGGTGAGGTCAATAAAGGAGCTAAAGGTGACATGGTCCAGGATTTCTGAAATTCCAGTGTTAGGAACTGTGTGTGCGTGTTTCTCTGAGCTTTAACAAATGGAACAATGGGGCTGATTGTTTCCTGTTTCTTTTCTTTTTTTCGTAACATGATGAATTGCCTTTTCTGTAAGCTTGTGCAAGCAATCAACAGACAAGTTGGGAAGCAAATTTTTAGGAGACCCACCTTCTGGGAAGTTCAGATGTTGAGTCCTTAAAATAATTAGGAGATGTGTTAGAGAATGTCATTGCAAAGAGCGAGAACCACTTGAGACTTCCTGACCCCAAAATGGGACCCCCGAGTTTCCATGATTGGTCTACCATCTCTTTTTAAACGTTTTAAATTGCCTTTTTATTAAGGAGGTGTTTTTTTTTAAAAAAAGAAAAGAAACTGCAACTATAAAAGAAAACAATGCGAACATAGAAAGTGGGAGAGACAATTAAGGGAGACTTTCCTGTAACGTTACAGGAGCGCTCGTAGGTCTGAAAAAATGTGGTAAACACACGTCCTGGAGCTTCTGTCAATCCCTGGGTCTGAGAGATGTGTTTTTAGACATGTGAATGTCTTCCAGGCATTAAAGAAAAGATACGGTCAATTTGTGGTTGAAATGTGGGCACTGCAATGTTCCCTGGTTCTTGTAACTACAAAAAGCACACACTGGTTGTTCTACCAGTTCATCGAGGAAGTGCACCCTGGCTCTTGCTGTAAAAGCTTTATTTGGTGCAGTTTTAGAATTATTGTTAACTTAGGCTGCAGTCCTATACACACTTACTTGGGTGTAAGCTCTATTACAATCAGTGGGGATTGCTGCTTCTGCTCCTAAACACTCTCACCCTGGAGTAAGTCACTTTGAGTGCCAGTTTCTTGGTAGAAAGGTGGGCTATAAATCAAACAAGTTAATAAATGGATGACAATGTGTGTTACTTCTGAGTAGCCATGTAGAGGATTGCACTGTAATTAATCTACCTCGGTATTATTTGTGTATGGAACCTACTTGTGAGCAACAAAAAGCAGCCAGATGAACTGTGAACTTTCAAAAAGGCAACCATTAATCTTCGGACTTGAGAGTAAAGAAAGCAAATTTATCCCAGAGGGAGATTTCTTCCTTCCATAAAATAGCAAAGCACTTGGCAAGAGCTGCTGAGACTGGAGACGCTTCCTTGGCCATAATTCTGCCCAGGCTATGGCTGTGCTTGCCTTTGTACTCACCCAAGGGTTAAAATAGTGGAGGATGGGGAGAGAGAGAGAGAGAGAGAGGGAATGATTTGCTAGCTGCTCAGGAGGTCTCTGTTCCCAAAGGTAAGGATCATCCAGCAGTTTTTAGCTTCTAAGAGGATGTCTTGCTTTGCTTCCCCACCTGACCCTGGGTGCATTTTCATCATTTCAGACTCCTGGATGAACTTCCAGATTCCGTGACAAGATGGGCTCCTGCAGGATCGGATTGTGGTAAGTGCAATCACATAGAAGGGTGTTTTTAATAAATCTTGGTTGGGGAAGGCAAACCCAGGTGCTGAGTTTTGTGGACCCAAATGACCAACATTTCTATTTAAGACATAAGCTGTTAAAAAAAAAGACCACTCAAATTGTGTGTGTGTGTGTTCTAAATGCTCAACGTGTGTAGTCTCCAGGGACTGAGGAGAAAGGGGCAGAGTCCCCACCTTCTCATGCATTCGGGGCTGATGCACATGGAAGAGGAATAAGGAATCTAGAGAGACCTTTCTCTCCTACTCCCCCAAACTAGCTCGTACAGCATTACACACTTAGGTGCTACCTCAAATAGGAGGCCCTCTCACACCTTCCCCTAGAGAGATGCAGCAGCGTTACTGCTGCAAGAAGGACCATGCAGGCTACAGTGAACTTGGTCCAGTGCTTTCCTGACCAAGCAACTGGGGTGGTGAGTTCTACAGATCTCCTACACTGGTGCCTTCCATATATTCAGGTTGGTGAGTTGTGCGTGCAAGAGAGAATAGATTGTGCGCCCACGATTTTGTGAAATGCCTCGAAGCCGATAATGTGTAGATGGTCTGGGCTATCGAAAGGCTCCAGAAAAGGAGGAGGTTGGAGACTGTAGTTCTCCCTTTCCTTCTCAAGCGTACGCTGTGGTTTGGTCGCCACCGTACTTCAATGCATCTGGTTTCTAAGCAGAGTTCTCTGCTTTCGTTGTCTTTCGACTCTAGGGTTGGCATAACTCCATTACTTGGTGGTGCTATGTACAAGTAAGGGGACATTCTCACACATCATGATTCTTAGCCTGTCCTACTGGATTGCATCATATATTTTAAAACCGGAAATGGAAATTAACTTTTTAAAATGAACCTTTCAAGTAACACAAAACATCCCTGTAGAACCCAAATAGGGTGTGTCTCCAATAAATACCTGCTCTGTATTAATCCTGACTGCTTAGAAACCAGGCTAGACATGGCCTTGTGGGTCTCCTGGCTGACACTCAAGCTGCCATGAGGAATATTGTGCAGCGGCCACTAGCCATACGTCTCTCTGTATCGTCAAGTGTCCAAGAGGGATACTCATAGTCTTAAAAGTGTCAGAGAGAAATCGTGACGACTGTGCAGTTTGCTGTTTAGGACACATAAAGATTTCTCCAAGCCTAGAACTGCAAACATGAAGAGAAGGGTTAAGGCAGCAGGTCCATGTGGAAGAATCATAGAATAGCAGAGTTGGAAGGGGCCTACAAGGCCATTGAGTCCAACCCCCTGCTTAATGCAGGAATCCACCCTAAAGCATCCCTGACAGATGGTTGTCCAGCTGCCTCTTGAAGGCCTCTAGTGTGGGAGAGCCCACAACTTCCCTAGGTAACTGGCTCCATTGTCGTACTGCTCTAACAGTCAGGAAGTTTTTCCTGATGTCCAGCTGGAATCTGGCTTCCTTTAACTTGAGCCTATTATTCCGTGTCCTGCACTCTGGGAGGATCGAGAAGAGATCCTGGCCCTCCTCTGTGTGACAACCTTTTAATTATTTGAAGAGTGCTATCATGTCTCCCATGTATGTTTTCTGTGGAATTAACATTAGCACCATGAAAGAGCTATTATTTGGGGTAGATATTGTAAAGGAATAAGCTCATTAAATTTAAACAGAAGTGGTGTTAAAAATCTTCAAGTAGGCATTGCATGGCTTAAATTGTCACTGTGACTCTAGGCCAAAGCAGACATGTGGGAGATCTGTGAATCCAGGAAGGTAGGATCTCCTGTGGATTTTTAAAAGGTTTAGTACAACCACAGCGGGCAGGGTATGAGACATGACAATTTAGATCAGGACTCCAGGATTAGGATTTTTATTTAGCCTCCGCCCATGCTGTTTTCCTGAACTGAATTGTCTCCAAAACTATTTTCACCATACAGGTACCTGTCATGTAAATCCCTGGTAACATCCAAATTTAGATTGTAACTTACTGTATGGGGGGTGGGTGGCTTTGAAGACGATCTGGAAATTTTACTTGACACAAAACGCAGGGAGAGATAACTCAGCACACTTCTCACCACTGTAGAGTCTAGGTAGCAATCAGAGTGCTGATATTAACGATCAAAGCCCTTTACGGTTTAGAAATGGAGTATGAGAAACCCGGATCTTCTTCCATATGCACCTGCCTGGGAGTTAAGATCTACATCAGAGGTCCTTCATGTGCCCTTACCTTTATAGGTGAGGCATGTGGTGAGCCTTCTCAGTTGTTGTGGCTCCAGACTTATTTATTTATTTATTTATTACATTTTTATACCGCCCAATAGCCGAAGCTCTCTGGGCGGTTCACAAAAATTAAAACCACAATAAACAGGTTAAAAGCACAATTACAAAATACAGTATAAAAAGCACAACCAGGATAAAACCACACAGCAAAATTGATATAAGATTAAAATACAGAGTTAAAACAGTAAGATTTAAATTTAAGTTAAAATTAAGTGTTAAAATATTGAGAGAATAAAAAGGTCTTCAGCTGGCGACGAAAGCAGTACAGTGTAGGCGCCAGGCGGACCTCTCTGGGGAGCTCATTCCACAACCGGGGACAGTGACTTATGGATCACTTTCCCCGGGAGATTTGCTTAGCGCAGTTACTTTTAAGTTTCAGATACCACATCAAGTCTTTTTACTTGTGTGGTACCTGGTTGGCTTTATTCTGAATATTTCTTATCTCACTTGATTCTAGTTAAAACCCTTTATTCTACTTCCATTTTTTAATTTTAGTTTTAATTTACTGTTTATATATATATATATATATATATATATATATATATATATACTTGTTTGTTACCCCCTTTGGGACTTGTTTTTAAGCTGAAAATGATCTATTATCATCATCACTCTTTTCTCGCTGGTGGCGGTTTTTCTAGACGGACATGCAGATCATGCTGTCTTTTACTGCTTCAGGAGTTTCTTGACTATTGAGCACGTTTTAAGTATGCCTGCTTTCTGGATGCTGGTGTGGATGTACTTTGGTAGGCCCAGTTTCTGAAAGTTTTCTCTATAAGTTTTTGATGTGATGCCAGAGACTGATGTGACTAGTGGAATAATTGTGACCTTTTCCTGTTGCCATAGTTCTTTAACTTCCATAGCCAGTGGTACATATTTTTCTCTCTTTCCCTTTCTTTTCTACAACATTCTTGTCATTAAATATGTCAATGAGGTACGTGTGTTTTTCTATAACAGTTATGTCTGGTATTGTTGTGTTCATATGAATTGTTCTGTCCCATCATATTTTATGTTCTGTATTTTCCTATTATTATTATTATTATTATTATTATTATTATTATTATTATTAATTATTATTAAACTGGCCAGAGAGCTTCAGCTATGGGGCGGTATATAAAAGTAATAAAATAAATTATAATTTTTATTATATTAGCAACTTGGCCTTTCCTGACTCACATCAATAGGCATGTCTGAATTTGAACAAGAAGAATAATGTGTAGACGACAGAGCAATTCATGATAAGCCAAATTATCAGGACAATGACAGCGTAGACTCCATATCAATTATCAGGTTGCAAACTGTAAAATTAATGAGTGCAAATTGCGAGCTTTTATTTTCTTTTTATTTCCTAAAGACAAAAATCCCTCTGTGGCCAGGACTGTCCTAAACTATGCTAGAATTCTAGATAAAGGGCTTACTCCCATATGCTCCTAGTCTTTCCTGAAAATTGCACACTACATTCTTAGGATTTTCTTTCTTGCTGCATCTGTTTTGGCACATGTCTGCAGGTCAGTGTGCATTACATTTGCGCTGGGCTCTAGTTTATTGGCACATCATCCGTGCTTCTTATGTGTTAATGCCATATGATATGCACCATACATGAAGGCAGCTACTGGTACATTTGTAGTGCCCACACTTCACCTTTATGATTTTACATGCTTTCACATTCAGCAAAAATACTTACGTAGTTCTTTGTGTAGGTTGCATTACCTAATCCAGCGGTTAACACTCATTACCATGAATTTTCGGTTGCCAACCTTGAGGGTGACTTAAAACTCCAATGTCTTTCTAGTTGGCTACTGAAATGCAATTAGGCATAACTACGATGGAGTTGGTAACCTTAATTTCTTGTGGGCTTCTCAGAAGCATCTGTCTAGTTGACCACTGTGGATAGCAGAATGCTTGACTCGGTGGTTCTCTGGGTCTGATCTTGCAGAGCTCTTCTGGTATATTCTTAAGGTTGGAAATTACTGATCTCAATCACCCAAAACATTGTTTTACAGGCCAAATAGCCACATTTTTGAAAAATACGTATAATTTAGCATACGATGAAAAACCTAAGTATGAAATACTGAAGAAAATCCTCTTGAGTGGCCTGGAACACAATGACATGCTGGATTTTACCACTGCCAAAAGCAATCTGAATAAATGTGCTGCTAATCGCAGGAAAGTAAGTAATTAAGTAAAAAAGGTCAAGATTGGATAAATATAATACAATATACATAAAGAAAAATCTAATGTGGGGTGTGGGGGTAAGGAATGACAGTTGTGGAGGGGATGCAAGCATTAACAAATAACTTTTAGAATGATGATTGCTTTCTCCTTTCGGGAAACTTTTTGCTTGCTTAGCTTCTGTTAACAAAAATTAATCACTTTAAATGCAAACGTCGAATCATTTCCCGCCCCCCCCCCACATGGTGTGCTTTAAAGAGAGAAGGAATATTATTCCTTAAAAGCCTTAGAAAAGTGACGATTCCATCCTTTAACCTTTGCTGATTTAATGTGGTACCAACTGTGTTCTATATTTGAGTGAGGTTCTCTTCTCCCCCATTTTCTACACATGGAAGTACCCGATGACCTGAAATGTTTGATACAGTTCAGTCTCAAATGTAGCAGATCTCGTAATGTCTGTTTTCCTGGATGTGTTCAAAAGCTAGATGGTCGCCCCTTAAGAAAGGGGAAATTGTCATAACTCCCTCTGACCCACAGCTCTTGCTTGCTTCAAAGCAGTAGACTTGTGTAGATTCATTTGTTTTCTGTGTAATAGTGAGGTGCAGGACTTTTTTCACCAATAGTACAGGGGTCAGGCTTGAATGCCAACTATTCCTTACTGAACAGATTAAAAGCAGAGCTACCTTCATGGGTGCAACTATTTAAATGTTTTCTTCCCTCTCTCCCACCTTCTGTCGTCATATTTTTGTTCTTGCTTTCCAAAAGCTGCTTCCCTGGAATTCTTGGATTTTGATTAACGTCTGTGAAGCAAGAAGCTTTAACTCTGACAGCCACAGTACTCCTCATTTTCCAGCCTCCAAGTCTGCCAACATACAGTTAATAATAAAAAACCCTTTCTTTTAATAAACTTAGGCTGATGTGATTAGTAGCATTTACTGGGCCCGATAGGAAACAGCAGCGGCGGTTGCCTTTTGCCATATGGATGTGCCTGCAGTCTTTGCTGATGCGCATTCAATAAGGCAGGGTCAAGGCGTCATTCATTTTTAATATTCCTCGTGAACTTTGGACCGTCGCAATCGTATGCGAGCCAAAAAATGCGGGATGCAAACTAATGTGACTGATCGGCTGCGAGATGAATGACGATTCAAATCTTGGTGCACAGATGGTTCTGATTTGCCGAGTTTTGTAGCTGCTGCAACTGAAGACATAAAATAGCCGCCTAGTCATAAATTAGCTCTTTGGAAGCCAAACCTTGGCACCAGAGCTTTACAACCTTCAATTAGTAGCGAAAGAAGTATTTGAATGACTCCAGTATTGACATCTGTAGGTCTGCATAGTAATCATTCCTAATAGAAGAGAATCTCTGTTTGAGGGGCTTTTGCATGGCTAATTAACTACCAGTGAGAATATGTAATTTTTTCATGATCTCCCGATTGTCACCTTTCTCTCATGATACAATTACATTTTATTGTAGCGAGTGCCTTTGCAAACCCAATTGTCAGCACTATTTACGTTGCGCGGAAAAGCAGAACAAAAGTTCATGTTTAATAAAAAGCCACTGGATTTTGATCTTGGTAATTACCAAGACTTTTTTTTTCCAGAGTTTTATAGACTTTGGTATTTTTTTTTAATCACTTTTACAACAAAGCAAAAAGCCATTTCTTTGACAGTAGCTTGCTTGCTGTTGTGGTCACCATTTAATCTATGCTAATTTGAGCAGCTTCTTTCTGTTTCTGCAAATTTGTAGAGTTTTCTAAAGTTAATTGAAATATGTAAGGTTCTGTTTTGTTTTTTAAAAAAGGCATCTGCTCTCTCCATCTCTGCTTTTGACCAATTTGATATTTTTGCCCACTAGAAAGCAGATTTAAGAACGAAGCATTGATGTCTGATAAAGCCAGAGCAACTGCCTTCATAAACCTTTAATAAGTTCGATTGTATACTTCTTTCTTCTTTTTTTCAAAGTTGCAAGACCAAAATGAGAATTAGTGTCTGTCCCTGTCCCCTGCTCTGCTTTAAGCAGCCATTTAGTAATTATTTACAGAAACAGATGATGGCTGTGATCCAAATAACTACTTTAGGTGTCTCCAGAGCTCGGGCAAACCCAGTGCGATGTTGACTTATTTTAGAACTGTAAACTGCCCCTACATGCTGTATCTCAAACTGCTTTAGAAACTCCCGTTAGTTTCAAAAGTGCTCTGCCGTGTCATGGATGGTTACTGCTGGGGGTCTCTGCAAGTCCAAAGGCCCTAGGTACGAGAATGACTAGACCCTGGCTAATGGTTGGCATCTAAAGACCTGCTTGCACATGCCCAGTGCCCCTGCCCACCTGTCATATTAGGGCATTTTAAAACTTCCCTTCATTTCAAAAGCAATTTGCCAGCCTATGCTGTTCAAGAGAAACAAACCTTGTCCTGTTGCTCTTATTTGAGTCTGCTTACTGTTTCCTCAGTAAAAATCACAGTTGTTTGTGAGGGACAAGCAGACTCTGATGTTGTGTTCCATGTTTACCATAAACATGCCAACATGATATTCTGGCCTGTGCCATTTGTGTGTGTAAGCGTAACACAAGACTGAAAGAAAGCCAGGTCTCCGTTTCCCCTCCTTCTCCGTGAGAGACTGCCTACGTGTCAGTAAGCAACCGTAATTCTTGCTCTGTGGCCCAACTGTCTTGCAGGAAAACAAGAAGTGAGGACAGGGTCATAGAAGATAAATTGTGTGGAAATAAGGTTCTCAAGACAATTCTAGTGAATCTCAGGATTTGCCTTTTGAGAGAGGAAAGCTCCTTTTGCAGAAGGTCCCGCTACCCGATTTTTGGGGATCACCCCTCCTCCTACACCACCACTCACCCCATTCAGTAGGGTGTCCTGTGTAGCAATTTCAGGGGGCTACCATGGGAAGGAAGGGGCAGGGAAATCCACTTCCTCCAGCACACTTGATCCAGCTGAAATCTGGATCCAACCCGATTTAAGGATTCAAACCAGGAGCATGGAGTTTGCCCTGAAAATCTACTTTGCTCCTGGGCAAGATTTCCTTCCCCCTCTTCTCTTTTATCTCCAAGTGCAAAAGCTACCAACTTTTATATTTAGCTTAAAACATGCTCTGGATATTGGTGTCAAGCAAGATTTTACTTAACTTTGAAAATGGAGCTCTGCAACAGTATTTGCTATTTGCAAGTGCATAACCCCATTTAAAGCCCATGAGCTAGGAGTGTCAATTATCACAGCTTCTGTTCCTTAGACACAGGCAGAAGTATCTTTAATGGCCAATAACAAGGTCAGAGAAAGAATTGTGCTGCTTGCAGATGACTTGATGCTAGTCCCAACATCCTGAGTTTTCATAGGAATTACAAATATTCTCTTTCATTAGCATGGGATGCATACTTGCATCTCAAATTTGAGCTGTTTTTGACTCAAGGGGTATTCCAAAAGACAGTATGTGAACCATTGGTAAATACAGAATAAAGGCAGAAAAGTTAATTTTCTATAAAAAGCTTCAACTGCTTTCAAGTTTGAAAAAAGAACACACATTGTACTTCACTCTCAATTCTGTAACAATTGTGCAGGTGAGAGTACACTACCTATACAGAATATAATGAAGGGGATAATCAGCAGTTCAGAGATTCTGGGGCAGAAGCAGGACAAATAATTTTCCATATGTCCATGTGACCAGATATCCTGGGATTGTAATACAGATTAATTTAGAACATGTCAACAATTTAGTATTGGGTGTATTTTCCAATATTGGTTGTTCAAAATTTGTACCTACAAAGCCAGAGATCCCAACATATTGGGTGAATGGGAGAGACAATATACTGTTATAATGTATAATGCAAGTAGAGACATAATGAATTCCTGATTAGAGCATTAGGAAGAGGTGGGTGTTTCACATTCCCAGTATGGAGTAAAAAGATACTGAAGTAAAAGATATTGGAGTAAAAAGATACCCCCCCAATCCGGATCGGGCCCGATCCTCTTTGCGCCGCTCCATTTGTCTCCCGCTCCGCTCTGCGGAGTGAGATCCGGCTTTGCCACCGTCACTATATGGACGGCGGCGGCGCAAGAGAAACCACCCACCCACCCCGCCCCCTTACCTTCCTCCGTCGTGGGCTTCAATTAAGGCCCTGGTTGAAGCCGGAAGAGGCCTCAGCCTTCACTTCCGCCTTCAACCAGGGCCTCAATTGAAGCCCGCGATGGAGGAAGGTAAGCGTCTCTCCTCCCTGCTCCCTTACCTGGTGCTTCCGCCGGCAGCGCCAGATTAGTCCCCCTCCCCCCCACTTACCTTCAGGCGAAGCTCCGGATTGAGGGGATCCTCTTCGCCTCGATCCGCAGCCCCCCTGACTCTCTGAACCAAAGAGAAGCGGAGCACATCCCTAGTGATTATACAGGCAAACGCTATCTAAAAAGTCATTTTGCCTGTTAGATATTGAAATGTCTGTCTGACATTTTATTACTATGGCATTAGTTTGCTGATAGAAGATGTGGTGATGGGTAGTGGCTCATATGGCTTTAAAATGAATGAGTTGGGAACGTTTTCCCAAAGGAGGTAAGTTTGGAACCAATTCTGTATTCTTTTCATTTCAAGTTGAAATCGTTCTGTTTGCCCAGGCATTTTGAGCAGAAATTTTAAATTTTAAACTTAACAGAGTTATCCTACTGGTTGGGGTGGATTGTTCTCACGTCAGAGCCTCTGAAGAATCCAAAGCCCTGCTAGTATGGAGGGAAGAACAGCATTTATCTCCCTTTTAAGGCTTATAACCTATTCCTTCCTGTTGGTGCCAGCAGGATGTAAATGAGTTATGCCAGCTCTGGGGCTGGCATATTTCCCTCACCCACCCCCCATTCTAGGTGTGTATTGGGGGCATGGGGGACTGTGGATCCACAGGATCCAAAGCCTCTCCTGCCCCACCCCTCCTGTCCTCTTTTCGTCGACACTGGATAAGGTCTGTGAAAGTTTCCGCCAAGGCTGAGAGAGGTCATCAGAAGTAAGATCTCACCCTCCAAGGGTAGACCAGTCTCTCCATCCTTGGAGGGGGAGATCTGAAAAATCTTGTGATCTCATGTGATTGCAACCTAAATTTACAAATTAAATTGATTTTAGATTTATTTTATGTTTGCTGGTATTATAGTTTTATGTCTAATTGTACTGATATTTTTTTATAATTTTTTTGTGCACCTGAGTGATGATGGAGCAGTATAAAAATTTATAAATTTTAAAAAAGGATTTCTTTTTTAAGAAAATTAATGTAGGAAAAAATCTATACAGTGGCTATTAGTCATGATTACAATCTCCAGGCCCAGAGGCATTATATCACTCATTACCAGTCATCCACTGGAGCAACAGCAGAGAAGAGTTATTGCTTTCATGTCCTGCTTGTAGACAGACTTCCTGCAGTCATCATGTTTGCCACTGTCAGAAATGGAATTCTGGACAGGATGGAGCCGTGGTCTGATCCAGCATGGCTCTCGATACTAATACTCATTTTCTGTGGCCTACTAGATCAGCCTTCCTCAACCTGGGGCGCTCCAGATGTGTTGGACTACAACTCCCAGAATGCCCCAGCCAGCTGCTGGCTGGGGCATTCTGGGAGATGCAGTCCAACACATCTGGAGCGCCCCAGGTTGAGGAAGGCTGAGCTAGATGTTCTGGTTGCATTGACCTAAGAAATAGTGTTATGTTTGAGATTTGCTTCCTTTAGATGGGTTCTACAGAAATAAGCCAAACTAATTCAAGAAACATCTTCAATTTAATTAATATTGTGCTGCATTGCAGTGGTGGTCAGACTTTAGGTTTACTGGATTTATTCTGTGTGGGTTTTTCAAAATTTTAAAAATATCGCAGCATCCACCAACCAGAGCAAGATATGAAATTGTGACAGGAAGGAGGGAAGGCTGAGCCAATTACCTACTGCATTCCGTGAGCCCTACAGTAGGACGACCCATTGGACATATTGTAGTCTAACTCAGGGAGAAAGCCTTTTGTTGAAGTTGGTAAACAAATGGAAGCCCATGTACTACAAATTATTCAGCAATCTACCAGTAGATCCCAGTTCAATGTCTGCCTGCTGCCAGCACAGTGAATAGTGTTGGTCATAGAGATTCACACTCGAATCATTGCTTAAACAATGTAGTGCACGAAGTGGCCTTTGCCCAGACCACCTTCTTTCAGCCCATCCTACTTTACCGGGTTACTGCATGTTAAAAATAAATAACCCCAAGAAAAGCATTATAAAAATACGAGAATTATACTAGTCAGCGAATCAACACATTTAATGTCGGTGTAGAGTTTGGGGGCAGGTGGGGGAGGTAACTGCACAACATCTTAGGGTGCCTCATCAGCATGCTGTGGGGAAGATAGGAAATTGGCCACCCCATTTAGGGGGTTAGATCATTCACTAATGGAATAAGTAGTGATTATTTTCTCATTTCAGGCATTGACATTAATTAGAATCATCACAATAATAATAAAAAACCTTATTCAGATATAGCTAATAAGAGTTTAATTGACAGAAACTTATTGGTTTCACATCTAGTAAAGGTTAATAACATTCATCTCGAGTTCTTCCAGTATCCTTTGAAACAGTTTGTACAAGTAATGTTGCCTAAGGACAGCACAACTGCAATACTCATGTGCAAAGCTTAAGGAAACAACTGCGCTGGATAGTTCTAATTCGTTTTGTAAATTCGGGGCCTTCCTGATGTTCGGAGTATTGCTAGCGACACTTTGGCTAGAAGTGGGCATACTGCTCTTGTGCAACTGCCTGTTTATATCAGAAGGACTTGCTTGAGGTTCCCACTCAAGCCTCATTCAGTGGCATGGAGACCGTGCAGTAGCAGTGGCCGCGCTTCATGGACTGCACACAGGGTCACTTAACGTGTACATTTCGCAGGCTGACTCGCCAAAGCCAACACCTCCACCAGTTAAAGAAGTTACGGAAAGCAAGGAACGCGCCTATCGTAGAAAAGCCACTGTGGGAATGGAAAGCAGCCAAGTACGAGACAAGCAGATGCTGGCCGGACTGAACAAGCCTCTTCAGATTGAAGTGGTGGGTGGTTGTTCTTGTTGATTATCGCTGCGTTAAATTGTTCATGACTTGTGGAAACCCTTGCTTTTCTAGCTGTGATTCTCCCCCTCAAAAATTATTAAGTACAGGTGAGAAACGGAAAAACAAACAAAGGTTACTTTTCTGTGGAAATGTAAGTTTTCCAGGTGGTGCTATGAAAGACTTGCCACCAGCGCTAAACCTCCTCCCCACCCCCGGCCGCAATGCATTTTAAAAATGGTGCAAGGCGTTGAGAATTTAGCACGTGTCTTTTTCATGAATATCGGAATCCGTTATTATGGATTCAGCCACTTCGCTTACTGCGCCTCAAACTGTAACTGCTTCCAAACTGAGTGGGTCTTCTCTACAAATTAGAAATCTTGTTGATTACACTCCTACTACCTCTTCTCTAGATTGAGTTAATTGCGCCTGATTTGTTGTTTGTTTATTTATTAATTTATTTATTTATTACATTTCTATACTGCCCAATAGCCGGAGCTCTCTGGGCGGTTCACAAAAATTGTTGTCCATGTCCTGTATCCAAGAACCTACCAGTGTCAGCGTTTCACCCATGCCTGGCCACGTTTAAATGCGCTTCACTGTGTCTACTGGTCCACTGACATATAGCTACGCACAAATGCACATCAGAGAAGGTACATGAATTTAAACATGATGGAGTGCTTGTGGAGTGCTTACATGGGTAATTTGGCCCGTTTAAATAATAGAAAGAAAGGGGAGAGCAAAGCTCTGGTGCTATAAATCTTTATTTTTATTCTTAAAGTAGTTCTTCAATGTACATTGGAGAACTAATTGAAGACTAAAAGTCAAGATTTATAGCACCAGAGCTTTGCTGTCCACTTTTTCCCTTCGTTTTGGTGGTGCTTCTTTCCCTCACTTCTGCACCGTTTAAATAAAACCCTGATCCTCACTCGCATCACAGTCGTGTCGTGAGCCACACTTTGGGAAACCGTACGTCTCTTTATAGAGCTGCTGCCAATAATCTATAGGAAACAGATTGAAAAGTTAAGGTTTGGCACCAGGGTGTGGATTTTTTTACATATAATGAGACATCGGGAATAAGTGCCAGGCTTGCACACCCTCAAACACAAAAAGCCTACAATCTAGCAAGACACTTCTTGGTGCACATATACTTTCAAAGTGCTTGGAGTGGACCCAAATCTAATAGGAGAAATTGTAGAGCTATGTCAACAAACAAACGTTTCTGGCACAAACGGAGGTGGGCAGGGGCTGCCCTCAAAATTAATTTCTTCACTCCTATTATTATTATTATTATTATTATTATTATTATTAATATAGCACCAACAATGTACTTGGTGCTGTACAAAAGCATTTTGTACATTTTAGTGCTCAAAATCGGCTGCTGTGTCAGCGCTGTCATCAATCTGTTTTAGTAACGTGGTACACTCTACCTAGACAGAAGAAGGCCTCTTTGAAAACGAAAACTGTGCCAAAGCAATAGCCAATAGGAAATATTAAAAGGCTCATACAAGAATATCACAACTTGGCTGGGGAAGGGTGGGAGCCAAGAGTGGGGCTGCATTCTTGCATGCATTTGTGCAGCCTCTCCCCTCAGTTCCCCAATAAAATGCTGCTTTTCATAGAAAAGGAAAAAGTTTGGAAACATTCCTTCTCCGGATCGGCTTTTAGCTCAGCTCCCAAGGAAAAATGAACGAATACTGGTGCATTCATTCTAGGGCTGTGCACCGCCTTGGATCCCAACCCCAAATTCGAAGTGGATTGGGGTGGTTTGGAGCCTTCCAAACCAGATCCGAGGGGGTTCAGGGGAAGGCTGAGGTGGCCCAAAGCTGAAGCCAATTGGCTCCGAAGCTTCAGGCCGCCTCGGCACCCCACCCCCCTTCCTTACCTGCTGCCTCCGTTGTCCTAGCAGCTTCCGGTAGCACTGGAAATGAAAGGGAGTAGGCCGCGCAATTTTAAGTTATCGCACAGCCAACACCTTTTCATTTTTGGCATCGGAAGCCGCCAGAAGATGGCGATGGAGGCAGCAGGTAAGTCCCCCTCCTCCACTTACCTGGGTCCACTGCCGGCTTGCATCCAGTGGCTTCCACTCCAAGGACGCTGAAGCCCGGAAGTAGGCTGTGGCCTATTTCTGGTCTTCAGCGTCGTCTGAGTGGAAGCCGGTGGCAGCGGCAAATGCAGGTAAGTGGGGAAGGGGGGCTTACCTGGTGCCTTACACGCTGTCCATAGCAGATGGCAGAGGCACCAGGTAAATGGGGAGAGTTTTCTGGGTGCCGGCTGCACAGCTGGCACCCAGAAAACTCTGAGTTGCCTTGGAGGGCCCCAATTTTGCCTCAGCTTTGGTGCGAGGCGGATCGGGAAACCCCGATGCAGATCAGAACTGCTTTGGGGGCTCCAAATTGGCCTCGGAGGTGGATCGGGGGGTCCCTGCACAGCCCTAATTCATGCCCTGGCCTGAAACGCCTGTTCCAGATCCTGTACGCGTGCAGGCCCAATCAAATTGTCTTTAATGGTTTGGGACAGAGGACTAAATCCAGTCCTTCACCTGTGTTTCCTAGTCTGGAGCAATAATTGATGCTATTGAAGACAATTTGAACAGTTATTTTTGCCCTAGGGAAACACACAGAGATTATTTATTTATTTATTTATTTAAGGATTTTTATGCCGCCATTCAGCCAAAAAAGGCTCTCACGGCGGCTTACAAAAGTATTTCTTGAAAAGTCCCTGCCCACAGGCTTACAATCTAAAAGACATGACACAAAAGGAAAGGGGATTGGGAGGGGGGGGGATTACCCTTGGCACGGACATCTTGTGTTATGTATCAAGGCGCTAAAGATTCCAATGTTCCCTTCAGACACAAGTAATTCTTATCTTTGGAAAACCCACAAACTGTCTCCCTACCCCCACTACTTCCTTGGCTATTGGGCACAAGCAGAGTACCTGGGCTAAATGTTTGCTCTTATTCAAATCTCTGAAAAGATAGACATGCTGTGTTTTTTTCTTGATCAGGAAAATAGAGAACCACGACACAGGCTATATCTTCACAAGACCTTCCAGAAAACTGAAGAAAAACCCGTAGAAAATGGAGTTACATATTCACCAGCTTGTCAACCAGAATGTTTTCACACCTTGACTAGCTCTTCTGCAGGTAGCACTTCTCAGCCTGTACTACGTGAAGAATTCTACAAATACGTCATGGCCATTGCTGTCCTCGTCGTCTTAATATTGCTTTCTCTGTATTTCCTTTGATATCTTCTTTCATGTATGTTCTTAGATTGCAGCCATATGTAGTTATGGGTCTCCTGAAATCCCATTTCAGACTTTCTTCATAGACATTTTCAATGTGATTTGCTGGAATTGTTATTTTTCAAATCAAAAGTAGTTGTTAGAAAATTAAAATCAGTAAACTTCCTTGAATTTTGCTTACAAAATTCTCTAGTGTATTTATTACAAAAAAAAACTGTTCCCACCCCCAAAGTTTTAATTTAAATAGTTGATCCCCTCACCTCCAAATGTTAAAAGACATCACTAGTTTTGAAATATTTAAATATGTGTCACTACAATTTTACACTGACGTCTTCCAGGAAGAGAAGGCACATGTTAATGTCAATTTTATTTTGAAACAATAGCTTAAACTTTAATATAAACAATTCAGGTATTTATTACATTTATAAAAAGCGTTCTCCACCTACATGAGGGAATGTACAATAAAAATTAATACCTCATAAAGCCAAAGAACACAATACAAATTTGAGTATGTCATTAAAACTGGAGAGTGACAAAATATAGAGCATTAAAAGCCTGGTGGAGTAGAAGAGTCTTTAGAAGCATTTTAAAGGTGAATTGGGAAGGAGTTCCTTAATTAGGCTGCTACAAAAATGGCCCTGTGTCACGTACCCTCTCTAGATGGTGGGACACGTAATAGAGGATTTGAACCACCATAAATTGGAGGCCTTATGCCAGATGTCCAATGGAGATATCTCAGTCAGAGCTGTCTCGAATGTCACTGAGAGGTTCAGCAGAACTAACAGGGATGCACACCCGAGAGTAGATCATCTACCAAGGGCATTTCTATCTGAAAACCAGGCCTGACCCCAGATAGAAAATGATCAAGATAGTCAGTTTCATCCAAGAAAATCTGGAGTCATTACTACACAGCTACATTATCTTTCCTTACCTTGTTACAATATGGACATTCACCGAAGATGACGTTAAAACTTTGTCGACTAGAAGGGAGTCCACGGAGCCACTGTAGAGAAGTACAAGCGTTTATTATCTGTTGTATTTTAAGATCAGGTGGTATCGGAGTAGAGATAAGCCCCATAGTGAGACTCATGTAGAAGGCCTGAAAATACAGCATGGATTTCTGCTGTTCAAGGCCTTAAATAAGGAAGAGTCAGATTCAATGGAGCTGTTTGCAATAACCCACGTTGAGGATGTGGCATGGGTGCCAAATTGCATATGAAGCCCCTGCTCAGGGGTTGTCATGTCGTGAACCTGGTGAGCATAGGTTATGCGAGGGTTAAACATAAACAACCTGGAGCCTGCGGCTCACCATGGGTTAAATAACTTATGATGAGCTAGGGTCAGAGTAATTAAAGGCAGCAAATGTAAAGCATACTGGGTAGGTATAATACGATCTTGTCTAAGTCAGCAAGCAATTGGTAGCAGTACTGTAAGCCTTTAAGATGGAATTACAGATATAGAACCTAATGTAAACAGTCCATGGGCAACTGTCACAAAATCAGCCCAAAACAGGTATAGTTTACATGGATTGCCCTTCCTCAAACTACAACTGAGAGCAGAAACTTAATTGGTAGAGTGTGATCACAAACAATGCCTAAATCTATTATATGGAAACACTAGAGCCCTATTCAGGTGTTAGGAATGGGTGTAGATTAAACACATGAAGAGGGGGAGAATGCTAATAATTATGCTTAAGGTTTTAGGATGTTTTTAACTACTTTATGAACATTTTGTTGAAGGTTGGTATATTAATTAAATGAGATGGGTACCACATTGCAGGGCCTTTGGGATAATGCAAGGCAATCTATCACCACTCCCTCCCTCCAATGTTATAGGTATGACAAAGCAATTGGCTATTCTTTATCATTATAATTATAAAATAATTGTACTCTAAAACTTGAAACCAAAACCAGATTTTACAAATTACTTAGGGGGCAAATTAAGACCCAATTCCATCATACTAAAGCCAAGCATAGCAAGGGTATGATATGAGAAGTAAGCAATGCCATGTAGGGCAGGCTATGAGCACTACAAAATATTCTCCATCAATTTGTAAGTAAATACTTTACTATGTCATTTTGAGGACTTGGATTCCTATCAGTTTTTAGTTATATAATCCATGTGTGAATAAACATACACACCTAGAACAGATACAGTATTGGACACATGACATTACCTCATATAAACAAGCTTTATGGAACGGCTGACCACAGCGAGAGTCATCACAGACTTGGTCTGGAATAGCCCCATCAAGACGGTAAGCATAGCAGATCCCACATTCCATAGAGAAGTCCTTAAAATACAGAATGCAGTTCTATCAGATTAGGAGTTACAGTTTATTCTTTGTTAACTTAAATCAAAACGTTTTCCCCTATTAGTATTAATAATAATAATAATAATAATAATAATAATAATAATAATAATAATAATAATAATATCCCACCTTTTCCCCAGTACTGGGATTCAAGGCAGTTTACAAGATATAAACATGTACAATTAAAACATATAAATATAAATTTACAAAGGTTAAAAAAGCAGTTTCTGCAGCTGAAACTCTCCCCACGGCCTGAGTTCGATCCCAGCAGAAGCTGGTTTCAGGCAGCCAGCTTGGGTCGACTCAGCCTTCCATCCTCCCGAGGTCGGTAAAATGAGTACCCAGTTAGCTGGGGGAAAGGTAATCACGGCCGGGGAAGGCAACGGCAAACCACCCTGCTATAAGGCCTGCCAAGAAAACGTCAACGAAAGCTGGCGTCCCTCCAAGAGTCAGTAATGACTCAGTGCTTGCATGAGAGGTTCCTTTCCTTTCCTTTCCAAAAATTAAAAACATTTTTTAAAATTTAAAAAGTTAATTTTTTAAAAAATAAAACAAAATCCAATACATTTACACAAGTTCAGAGTATTTCCAAAAGCTTGCTGAAAAAAACAAGTTTTTGTCTGCCTCCGAAATTGTAACACAGAGAGAGCCAGTCTAGCCTCCCTGGGAAGGGAGTTCCAGAGCTCTCGATCAGCCACTGAGAAGTCCCTCTCCCGCATACCCATCAGGCATGCCTGTGATGCTGGTGGGACTGAAAGACCTCCCCAGAAGATCTCAGAGCACAGGCAGGCTCATATGGGAGAATACGGTCTTTCAGATAACCTGGACCCAAGCCGTAAAGAGCTTTATAGGTGACAACCAGCACTTTGAATTGGGCCCAGAAACAGACCGGAAGCCAGTGGAGCTGTTGTAACAGGGGAGTTGTATGCTCCATGTAACCAGCCCCGGTCAACAATAAGATTGCAGCTCTTTGAACTAGCTGAAGTTTCTGAACACTCTTCAAAGGCAGCCCCACATGGAGCGCATTACAGTAATCCAAACAGGATGTAACTAAGGCATGTGTTACCGTGGCCAGGTCAGATATCTCCAGGAATAGTCACAACTGGCACACTAGCTTTAACTGTGCAAATGCACTCCTGGCCACTGCTAAAACCTGGGCATCCAGGCTCAGGGCTGAATCCAGGAGTACACCCAAGCTGTGAACTTGCGTCTTCAGACAAAGTGTAACCCCATCAAGCACAAACTGAATCCCTATTTCCTGATCTTCCTTTCGACAGATCTTTTATCCATTTTAAACAACCAAATTTGTGATTTATTGCTAATAAAGTATAAGAGTTAATTTATGATGACTTACTAAGGCTTAAACCTAATCAATCAATTAAAAACACGTATTGACAGAAGGCACTGCTAATTAATTGTCCAACGTCTTTTAAAAATTTAATTTTAATACATTTATAACATCTGTAGATGGCAGACACCATCTTAGAATAGATAATCACACCCACCCACCCTCTCTCTCTCTCTCTCTCTCTCTCTCTCTCTCTCATACACACACATACACACACAGACGATTCCAAGATGGCATCTTTTGAGACACATATATGCAACATTTAAAAACAAGAAAAATGTGCATTTTCAGTCAAAACAGCTACTTGCATACAAATTTAACTGATTAGTAACCTTCATTAATTGACTAATTTCTTTAAATCAGGTTTCTTTAAACAGGTGAGAGCCCCACAATTTACCACTTACAAATTGATTGAAGCTATAATTCCTATGGTAGGATACATAGATAAAAGTGTTGTCTTGACATCAACTCACAAATATTGAGAACATCTTTGAAAAATGTATATTTTCTCTGCATTCTGTGGATGCAGAATCTTGAAATAGAAACAAACTTTCAGCAGAAATAGCTTGGTCTTTGGATTAGCTTAATGCCGTCTTAGTTTCAATTGTTCTCAATTTGGAGGCCATTTTGCAGGAAATGGGCATTAGTTGACATGGCCATTCTATAATTACAATGAAGTATTGTAGATGATATGGATAATATGTTCAGAATATTTCTGATTCCCTTATTTATAACTGAACTCATAGCAAATGGTAATTATATGATCATCCAAAACTCACTGTAAGTCACATTTGGTCTCTTTTTACTATCTTCTTAGTGATGCCCATTATATTACAAATCACTTAGTAATACAAAGAAAACATTTTTAATAACTGAAGATTTTTAATCTTCCTGTACTGCATGTATTAACTACTTCTAATCTTTTCTAGATGTTACTATGAAGTCATCACTTTTTGCCAATATATGGTATTCAAAATATGAACATAACTAGAGTGCAACTTACAGTTTTTTCTAGAGCTTCTCGAGATGGAAAATCAATTTCTAAAACTTCTTTCAAATTTTGTAATAAGCCAATTTCTGGATCCCTGGAAAAAAGAAGGAAAATGTAGTGTCAATCCTCTAATAAAGGAATGAACTAACAGTCAACAACCAAGCACACTTACCATAGGTGTATGTTACTGTTCAGCTTGATTTTCAGGGGATTTACCACTGAAAATAAAGATTATATTTGTTAAAACTCTTCACAAAAACGTATTTATTAAAAGTTTGCAATAGGAACAATAGAGAACAAAAGCAGTAATTTCACTAAGGAGCACAGCTACAAACTGAAGTTTTATGCCAACTGGCTGCCCAATTCTGCGGAGAATGAATTCTTAATGGTCTGGAATGCATCTATTTTTCTATTCATACCTAACTTTTTCACATATTGACCCAAAAGGCAGCTAGCTATGTGGTATTATACTGTCTGCTCAGACACGTTATATATTAGGCAACCTGCATGACACTCAACCTTGTGGTCATCCTGCATTCTCCACTATTAACTTCATGAATAATTTTGCAATGGAAGGAGCTGCACATGCATGCATTAGCACATATGTATTTAGTTATCATGTCCTGAAATACAATCTATAATCAAAGAGCTGTACCACATGCACTTACCATGAATACTTGCAACCTACAAAGTTCTCCTAGGGCAGGGATGGGGTGAGTTCAGTTTTCTATAGCCTACCTGTTGATGTATCTTTTAAAAAAATAAATCTCTATGATAAGTTCTTTTTGGTTTCCTGATTTGTTAAGTTTACCAATGCCTTTCAGGCATAATTAGTATGTGTTAATTATATCTCACTTAAGAACATAAATTGTACCTTGCTGGATCATACAAATGTCCATCAAGGGTCCCATAAAGCACCAGTAACTGGGCGATCAATTTTCTGCCCACTTCTGATCAAGGAAACCTCCTAGGTATTAGTAATGTATTGGGCGAGGGAAAAGTTATGCCGTCTCTGTGAAGTTCCTGATAAATTCATGATTGAGCCACTGCACAAAGCTGTGACATAAAACAGTGACCGGGCATGTTAGAGATAACATGACAGGACTGGAAATAGATCAACTATGGATCAGTCTGAGGGGATATTGGTAATTATAGATCCACTGACATCTGCACAAACCTACAGTCCCGGTATTTTCCTTCGAGTTTGTTACAATGACATGAGTTCCAAAGTGCAGCAAGTCAAAAAGAAATGTGCTGCACGTGAGACCTCCATGTTGCAGTTAAGTGCATCTTTTACAATGGGATGCCATTCCATTAAACAGTGCAAATTTATTTTGTAATGTGCAGAATCTTCCAATGACTTTCACAGCAACAAGTGCAGCTTTTTAAAATAGATAAATAAATAAATAAATAAAATAAGTTCAATGATGTGTTTCTAGGTTGGGCTGCCTTAGACGTGTACACTCAATTCGCTATAAAGTTAACCTGCAGTAAGCGTAAAATGATATACGCCGCGACAGAAAAGCTATTATGGGTGACATAATTTTTTTTTGAAAAATAAAAAGGAGTCATCCTACCGTGGTCTGCTCCAAGAAAGTAACACTCCGGAAGCATAGTGGGATGCCTGGGATCTACCTCTATATTAACTGAAACGTTGTTTCCTGAAACATACATGCATATAGATGGACAGATCTAAAAATAAGCATGGCTTCATTCTTACTCATCTAGGCTTTACTCACACATGGAAAAGGAACGTCACCAGCAATAACTATCTTCGTTCAGGCGCTGAGTGGGAAATGCTGTGCCTGTCACTTCTAAAAACAATGTATCAGTATGACCTAGGCCTGTTCTTTAGGTTAAGCATTTACTACGTAACAAGTCACAACTCCAACGTGTTTTTCTTGTCCTTTTCACCTGCTTCTTCCCTCCCAATTCTCAATCGTGAAACCTTATTTTAAATATGTAATTATTAATTAGGCTTGCAATGCTTAGCTGATTCATTGGTTAGATTAATCAATTAAAACATTTTAATCAATTAAAGTGTCTCCAATTAATCAAGTAGCAGGCGTGTGTTTTTAAGGTTACATATTTTAATTCAAGTGCATACAAAAAACGTGTGCGGGAGATGCCATCTTAGAAGAGGCATTCCCTCCTGTGAAAGAGTAGTACTTTGCCTTCTATGATAGAGCCTGCTGGGACATCTACATGCATCCTCTAAAAACAGAAGGTTGAATCCAGAGAAACTCACGCTTTAAACTAAATTGTGCCATTGATTTCAGTGGAACTAAAGCATGGGTACGTTCTGACTCCAGTATCTTTGCCCCTGCTGGCTGCAGTCTCAGTCCTTTGCACGTTGATTGGAAGATCTGAAGGAGGACTCTTTTCTAAGTTCAGCTTGCTTCAAATCTTCCATGTGATTGGGAACTCTACGTCGACAAGGTTCCCAATTGTGTGGACGATTCTGAGCACATTCAGATAAACACATGAAGATTCCTCCTTGAGACCTTACTGCCCGTTGCACAAAGTCTGGGCTGCAGCTGATGGGGACAAAGATGCTTCTGAGAACATGTGCATGCAAATACTTGAACAGGGCTTTCCTCTGGGTTGAATCCAGAGGATGAGATTTGTCTTCATAAGCGTTGTTTTATTCATATGCAAACCTCTTCAAGTGACAGCCCTGTTATTAAAACTTACGTATGTGGCAACTGCCTTACAGAATAACATAAGGAGAAAAAAGAAAGGCATCTGCCTCAAGGATCTTACTATCTAAATTATGAAACATCTGATACTGCATTGTCCAAGAAACCCTATTAGATTTAATAGCAGATATTAATCAGTATGCTCTGTTTAAAAGCATAATTCTATATGAAAAACATTTAACTTAAAATGTTTTTCTTTTCTGTGTTTTTTCTCCTTTAATCTGAAACCAGTACGAAGTTGTCCTTCTTATTCTTACCAATTGCAATCCTTCGCATTGTGGTGCTCCGTGTGGGTTTTTCTGGCTCAAGTACCCAGGTCTTCTCATCAATTTCATCTAGAGCATTCCAAAACTCCTTCAATGATTCTAATGCTGCCAAGAACTGACTGTGAATGCTTAATAAGGAGCTCTAAGAGAGAAGGAAATTGTAACAAATTTTATAGATGGCAATTTACCAACAGAAACAGAAAATAGCTTTTTAATAACAGCCTGTTACAACTTTTTAAAGTCTAGCATACATCTAACTGTAAAATAATGAGCCCCCCCCCCAAAAAAAATGATTTCCCCCCCTTTGAAAACACGTTTTGGGTTTTGAATGGGCTATACAAATATTACAATGTTTTTGCTATATTAAGATTCATCTTTCAAATGCATTTATAGATAGGTAGATAGATCTATATCTACATATATCCAACACAAAATATTCCATAATGAAAGTAAGGGGAAACTAGACAGTTCTCACAGCTATTTTTAAATTCAAAGGTATATAATATACTTATTAATTTTTATTATATATACTTATTTGTTGCATAATTCATAAAAAAAAAATACCACACACATCTGAATGTCTGTTACTTACAAGATCATCCTCAAGCCCTCTGTAACTCATTCATATATAACATTACACATTAAACATCATGTTATTTGGAAAACAAGAAAGTCTAGAAATGTGCTGCAGTGGAAAGAATTTCAAGGAAAAATGTGGATTTTCCCCCCCCAACTAAAATGTCTGCTAGGAACCAACTGCTGGCTCATATTCCAGGAAGAAGGAAAAGAGTTGTGTGGTCTTTAACACAACTATTAAATATAGCCTCAGAGACCCTGGGGTCCTTTGACAGGACTAGAAGACACATCTGGTAGAGCCTGTATATCACCAAATTATATAATATCAGGTTGTTGTTTTTTTAAAAAATCATATAAGGAAACTTAGTTATGGTTGAAAGAAGTAAGGCATTCTAGTAGTGGGGTATTATTTTTTTAATCAGGGTTGTGTAGCACTCAATTCTAAGGTATTAAGAATTGAAAATATACTTTGTAAGAGTAATACATAAATATGGGTCTTTTTACATATCTTCATAATGTGAAAAGACACAGATAAAGTTCTGGATGTTTTAAAAATTGCTTAGATGGCTTTTTTATTTTATACATAAGAAAAATATTGAAAAGAGAAAGGGAAGAGCTTGAGAAAGAAAATGTTGGATTTTCCCCCTACTGTTATTAAATTATATTAAAGTGAGAAAGCACTTAAGCAGAAAAGTGTGAATACTGCCAATCTCAGAATGTAACGCTTATTATCTTTAAAAGCATTTTGTTACTTTTATAATACCTGAAGTGATATAATAGTGTCAGTCACTTAACCAGATCTTAGAGCATAATATCTTCATCTTAAGTACTATTATTTCCAGTATTTTAATAATTTTCACACTGTCTTGGAATGTGATCTTTTGTGCTCTGATGACACTTAAATTAATAGCATAATTTTCTGGTACTTGCAACAGTTGCTTTCCATTTTGATTTTTCACATTTCCCTACATCACATACAGATAAATCCTCTAATAATCATTTTTATCTTTATCTTTAGGGAATTCAAAGGATTTTCAGTAGAAATAAAGAAACATCAAGGGATTAGAATCCACAGATACATTTTGAAATCCAATTAATTTTAATACTAATTGCAATTTTTCGATGGTGTTCCTTAAAAGGTGGCCAAATCTTTTCTTAAAGTGATCAGCTCATCTGATCTTATTTGCATGGTTCATTGATGTTGCCAACTGACTTTCCATATGCGTATCTGAATCTCTATCTTAAAATCAACCACATTACTTTGTCATGCAAATAATAAAGAATTTATCATCCATTTTACACTTTAACCAGTTTATTTCTGAACACTTCTCCTTTAAGCAATAGATCTCATTTTTATCGTTGGCAAGATACTTGGTAAAGTAATAAATAGCCAATCAGATCCTTCATGATTGTAGGTAGTGTGTATTTATTTATTTATGTGTCGAATGTATGGATAAACCCTCCACTCAATGAGTGCTTGAGGTGATGTACAAACTCTAGTAGAATCCAGCACAAATAGTATGAAACATGACAAAGAACACAGTGTTGAGGCCAAATAACTAAACAGAAGGATGACAAGCCACTCCCGCTGTGCCACAAATACTTGTACAAGCTCTTGTGAAGCTCCGTTCTACAGCACTTCTCATATTCGCACAAGAACATTCAATTTGCTTTTATGTTCTCACAAAGCGTTCTAGCAGAAGGTGTAAAACAAGCCTTCGGTGAGCAAAAGAGGCCTTCTGCACGCAGAATGGCACCTTGGCTCCCTACACACTGTGCTTTGTAGCATTATTGTTAACAATTCTGCAAACAAAACCAATTCATAAAAAGTAAAGGGGCCAGACCGGAATAAAGATTATTTTTATTCAAAAACGCTACCACCAAGTTTGAAAATAAAATAAAAACAAGTGTTGACCCATAACAAAAAGTTTAAGTATATCTCCAGCCCCGAACAGGAGTGCTCCTTCCAGGGCTCCTGCCAGCCTGGAACAAAAGCTTTGTAGCATTTTGGAGGGCTTGCAGGGAGCAGGGGAGGTTTCTGAAGACTGAAAAAAGGGGTAAGACGTCTGACATCTTGCCATAAAGCATGGAGACGTGTTTAGTGTCACCATACACATCTTTTTAACTGCCATCTCCAGGTCACTATGAGCTTTTAGGGATTCAAGCAGGCCAATTCCCTGCTTCCGCAATCCTTCAGCTGACAGCATCGGCATTTCATAGGTCCTAGAATTTACTCAAGTCTTCGTTAGTTTTTGTGTGTTTTTTAGATTTTCTTTTTAATTTACTATTGTGACCTCTCTGAGGGCTAAACTAGATGCTCGGTTAAATGCGTAGCATGCAGCTGATCTTCACCATTTTTTAACCCTGAAGTAAGCACAGCAGCACCCAGTCCAGATCATGGGCACCACATATGAGTAGGGCAGATATAAACATTCTCACCCGGCCACTTCCTGCCCCAAATCCCCCAAACTGGGTTGAAACCTCTTTTTGCGAGTGGGTGGTAAGTTTTTTTAAAAAACCTACCTGTACACAGTGGTCCCAATACATCTTGGTGCCCTGTGTGCTGTGATATCCGTTCCCTTGCGGCATGCTTTGATAATGACAACCACTCTTTGAAATACATGAGACTACCACAAAGTATCTACTCATTCTTGTTTTCAGTACTACTCTCCGGCCCCTAAGCCGAACACTCAAGCTTGATTCCAAGGCACCCCAGAGAGTGTAAACTGCCCAGAGACCTTCAGCTATGGGGTGGTATATAGATGCAATAAAATAAATAAATAAATAAATAAATAGGTACTACTGTTCAGGCCTCTTCATGGAGGGGGGGATTTTCAGGAGTGGAAAAGGGATAAAGGACACACACACTTGACCGCTGTGCTATATAGTGTTAGGACTCCCATCCTCAAATCAGCACATTGTATAGCCCTATAACCAAGGTTGTGGGTGGTGGGGGACACATAGCTCTTGAAAGTAAGAAAGGAGGAAAGTATTTTTCCTCTCGTCCTGAAACATTGCTTGGATAGTGTTTTGTTTAACCTCATGACACACATCCTACCCAACACTTATTCCCCTCCACCTCCATGATACTTACTAAAAGTATGCTACATCCTTCTCTCATCCTGCCCCCATTCCTTTGATTTTGTTTTTAACTTCTTGCCTAACATTTTTTCTCAACTGCTCCTCAATGGGCTGGTTCACATTTATTTATTTATTTATTACATTTCTATACCGCCCAATAGCCGGAGCTCTCTGGGCGGTTCACATGTCACAGTAAGCCACCATGGGTTAGTTACTGTACCACTAACCCTTGACAGACTGGAATCAGACAACACGATAAACCACAAGGGTTTAGTATGCGTTGAGATTGGGTTGTCATTGAACAGTGGATTGTTGTTGAAATGTGGGTTGTCTTGTTGTTTGAACCCAGCCATGCTAACAAACCATGCTTTGTTAACCATAAACAACCCATGAAGAGAACTCAAGGTTTGCTGTTAGCTTGTGAACTGTGGGATATAATACTCTCTGAACTCGTCAGCCGCTCTGAAACTTGTCATTGCTTTTTTCCAACTTACTTTTCCCACCTGCTCCCAGCACATATCCCAGGGGTATTTATGGCACAATTCCTTTATACTCTTGCTATGATGAGAATCTCCCCATCCCAACTTCCTTGCCTTGCGAAGCACTGCGCTGACATACATATGCCTACATTTTAGGATGAGATGGCTGAGGTTATTTATTTTATTGATCACTTTTAAAAAAAGCCTCCCTGGCTGCCCATTCCTCTTCATAACACAGCTACAATGTATGTGTGAAAATCCCCTGCACCCAGTGGAGATTTAAAAAAAAAAAAAAAAAAAAAAAACGATTTCCTGCAAAAAAGGGGAGTTTAGCATGAAACAGGAGGGGGGAAGACTAAATCCCCCTTTTTGAATCGCCATGGTCCTGAATTGGGTGTGTACACGCTCACCCAAAGATAAGTCAATCATGCATACATATGTAGCCATGCTATTTTGGCTCACAGGGGATAAAGCCAATTGCTATCAAGTGAAGCACCAAGCTGGAAGGGGAGGGGCAGAGGGCACTGCAAGGAGCATTCAGATGTTTCACTGCTCTTGTTGAGAGCATCTGTAGCCCTTTCAAACAAACTATGCAGAACCCACTCTGCCAAGTCCGGATGACATGACAAGCCACCCTGAAAACAAGCCACTGTGAACAACACAAGGACAAGCTATGGGTTCAATGTTCATGGAAAATAAACCATGACAAGCCAGTATGGGTGATGGTGGGTTGTCATGTTATACAAACTGATCTTTGTCTGCCTGACTTCTTGTCAATCTCCCCTTCTCTCCCTCCCTCTCTCTCTCATATAGGTAGATAGATAGATTAATTAAAACATTTGTATCTTGCCCTATAATCGCTGGGATCTCAGGGCGGCATACAGATAAAATCAGAATATAAACGTAAATAATTTACACAGCTAAAAATGTATTAAATCATTAACCAATTAAAACCGGTAGAAATTTTTAAAAGCAATAAAACAATTAAAACTATTTGTAACCATGGAGAATTTAGCCCTCAAAGGCTTTGATGAAAAGCCATGTTTTAACTTGGCGCCGAAATGAAGCCAGTGCCAGCACAGTCAGGCTTCCAAGGGGAGGGTATTCCACAATTGGGGTACCACAACAGAGAAAGCCCTCCGCCACGTCGCACCATAATGTAGGTCTCGTGTTGGTGGGATGCAGAGGAGCGTTCCTCCAACAGATCTCAAATCTCAGGCAGGCATTTACAGGGAGAAGCGCTCCCTCAAGTACTGACGGCCCAAGCCATTTAGGGCTTTGAATGTCATTGCCAACGCCTTGAATTCCGACTGGAAGCATATTGGCAGCCAATGCAATTCTTTTAAGAGCCGTGTTACATGGTCGTTATAGGATGTTCTGGTGAGCAGTTTCGCTGCTGCATTTTACACCAGCTGCAACTTCTGAGTCGTCTTCAAGGGCAGCTCCACGCAGAGTGCATTGAAATAGTCTGATCAGGAAGTTACTAGAGCGTGGATTACTGTGGATAAATTGTCCTTGTCCAGGAAAGGCTGTAGCTGGAGAATCAGCCAAAGCTGACCCCAAGTACTCTGGGCCACAGAGTCCACCTGGACTTCCAGTGACAAGCATGGATCTAGGAGTACTCCCAAACTACACACCTGGTGCTTCAGAGGGAGTGCAACCCCATCCAGAACAGATCGCTTACCCAATTCCCAAACTTGGGAACCACCAATCCACAGAGCTTCCGTCTTATCAGGATTCAGCTTCAGCCCTCATCCAGCCCATTACAGCTTCCAGGCATTGGTCTAGCACCTTCACTGCCCCAGCTGACTCCAACAACAAGGAGAAATAGAGCTGTATCATCAGCATACTGATGACACCCAACTCCAAAACCCCTAATGACCTCACCCAGTGGCTTCATATAGATGTTGAACAGCATGGGGGATAAAATAGAGCCCTGTGGTACCCCACAGCCATAGGGTGGAACAGGAATCCCCCAATACCACTCTCTGAATTCGGCCCTGCAAGTAGGAGAACCACTGTGACACAGCGCCTCCTACTCCCACCTTGCAGAGCTGATCCAGTAAGATACCACAATCAATAGTATCAAAGGCCGCTGAGAGTTCCAGAAAGATCAGAAGTTAGCACTCCCCCTGTCTTTCACCTGGAATAGGTCGTTGGTAAGAGCAACTAAGGCTATTTCAGTGCTGTACCTTGGCCTGAAACCAAACTGAAATAGGTCAAGATAATCAGATTCCTCCAAGAATGTCTGAAGCTGCCCAGCCACCACACGCTCAAGCACCTTGCCCAAAGAGGGGATATTAGCAATAGTGCAGTAGTTGTCACATTCCTCTGGGTCCAGGGAGGTCCTCTTCAGGAGAGGGTGCACTACAGCTACCTTTAAGGCAGCAGGCACCACCCCCTGGACTCACTGAATCAATCCACCTCTGCTAGATCACATTAGCCCACATGAGCAAGGGTCAACCTTACATATGCTATAGATTTTTTAAAAAATCTTCAAACCCACCTAAAAGAACCTATGAACTTACAGAGAATAAGATGGCAGTTGAGACTATACAGCCTATAGGTTCAACTGCTATCACCATTCTGTAAGCTCTTGTCAGGATGGTTGAGCAATTAAAAAATGTTTTCTTTTAATTTACAAATTTATATGCTTCTACATTACTGTAAAGTCCTCCAAGTATGTAGAAACCAATCTCTTATTTTTAGATGGCCTCAACATGCTTCCAAACTGATAGTCACTTGACTATTTGAGTTTGCAAGTAGAAGAAATGATGCAGTTCTCTCATTTTTTTCTTGCTAGCCCAGATCTTTTGAAAATTGTTAGTGGGGAATGGTTGCTATTCTCACAACATTCATTTGGATTTTTAATGACATCTCTGCAGCACAAATCCACTGACTTAAGATGCTTCTAGGATGTGCAAAATTTCTTTTGGGTATCAACCGCATAACTTAAGAGCAAAAGTCCATAGCAGAAACTTAAGAGGAAATTAAAATTCCTTTCAACTAAATAATGGAGGAAAAGACTTGCTAGGCTAGGCAATATCTACTACATTGATTGGAGGATTAAGACAAAAACATGAGAAAAATGCACTGCAGTGAACAGGTTCTGACACAGCAGGGGTATGGATTGGATGACCCGCTAGGTCTCTTCTCTTAGTAATTTATGATTCTTTCAGATTTGCCTGGAAAATGGTTTCCATTTGTCATTTACTCAAGCTGAACCCTCTCTTCAGCACCCCTCCCAATCCACATATCCACCAGCAAGAAAGAAAAGGGGGAAAAAAGTGTTCGGATCTGAAATCTTTAAAAAACTCCCCTTGTCAACCATCCAAGCCTTTGTGTCTGTTATTGATTCAATATTCCACAATTCCATTGCAGGCTTAGCAATAGAAGCTAGAAATACACCAGGCTTATTTTCAAGATCCAGCATCACATATTTTACTGGAAATACTTTTAACTAAAATTCAAAGTGAAAGGCAGGGCTTAAATAGGAGGGCCTATGCACTATATATATATTCGAAAATAGAGTGGACTGCAAATGTATTTGGCTAATTAGAAAAAAAATAAAGTATGTAACTGTTGTAGATAGATGTAGCAGCACTTGTCATTGGAAAGCTCTGTTTATTTGGCACATGGAATAATGGCAGCAGCCTTGCCCTTGGTGCTGATTTCTGACTATTCTAAAATGTCTCCTCTGAGCCAGAATACACTGGCTGCTACTGATCATGCTGTGAGACACCTGCACTGGCTACTAGGCTTGTCATGACGCACAAAACCCTACCATCTTCAGCTTGACATTGTGCACGTTATAATTATTCATCCAAATGAATATGTCAGAGCAGCAGCAGCAGACCTCTCATCAGAGCACAAGAAAAATACATCAAAACATTATCAACCCAGCAGGAAGACAGGGACCATAAGGAAAATTACCCATTTTTAATACAGATGCCATAAAGCCATGTCTATTATTATATATAAAAAAGGGAGGGGGGAGAACCACCATCAAGTTTGAAGTCCAAAAGTACTAGAACATAAAATAGGAAACAGCTGTTGAGGAAAAAAATCAATTATGGTGCCTGAAATCTATTTATATTCTCTTTAACAAGAGTGTGCTGGTATTCTAACACTGACATTTGCACTGTTTGAGTTTAGGGTCTTGTCAATGTTTTCATTAAGGTGACCTACAGATGTTAGAATTAAATACCTATCAAGCATTAGAACATGCATGCTGAATACACAAAATATCTAGAACAAAAGAGAATCTGTCCACATATTGTTCTGCACTCATACATTCCTCACATGCATACACACAAATAATTGAATCCAATGTTAGTCCAACTTAAAGTAGACCCACTGAAATGAATGGGACAAGTTAGTCATGGTTAATATAAGTATTAGTAGGTCTAATATTCGATGCAACCCAAAACATTGGACTGTCTATTCTTTTAAAAATGACCTGTCAGGTGATTCTTGCTCTTTATTTGTTACACACACACAGTATTACAAAACACACATGTACTCCATCAAGCAGAAAGGGTGCACATACGTACATGTCTCTAATAAATAAATAAACACCTTTCAGCTATAGCAGGTCCTTTCCCAATTCTCCATGCATGCAGTCTTTACACTTAATGAAATGTGCATGAATTTTGTACTTGGATATGCATGTTCACATAGGAAAACTGGTCCTCAGTCAATTACAAGTTATATTTTGTACAACCCCCACCCCCAAAAGATGATAGCATTGTTGTTCTCAGAAAAGTAGACGTACTGTGTCAATATGCAAGTGTTTAGATATCAAATTTGAAAAGTGTCGCATTTGAGTTACAGTACGAAGTATTCCTGACATGTTTCAATCAGTTAGCTATGCCCTCTTCTTCAAGACTCCATTCTTTCGCCTCACCCACCTGGTTTTTTCTCTCTCCCCCCGCGACCCCCACAAAAGTCAATGAGCATTCCATGTCCACTGGGCATTCTAAGTCGCCATGTTCATTGTTTTGGGGGTCTCCATTCAATCTCATGTTGCTCTTAGGTGATTCCCCCTACTTTGTGTGTTTATTTTCTAAAGGATTTTGTACTTCTACATGAATCGGATGGTTTCCATGAATCGGATGGTACTTTGTGCATGGATTGTACCATTTTGGCTACATAAGCACTATCACTTGAGAGAACTAGAATATGCATGTGTATGATTTCTGCCACTATTATAATCATAAGGTTAGAAGATACCTCAAAGGTCATCTAGTCCAGTCCCACCAATGCAGGAAATATATTAATACATGAATACAGCACATACCCTTTTTTTTTTCTTCAGCATTTAAGATTCATAGCAGCAAATCATTTGAAATGAACCTTTTTGAGGATATCTATGAGGCTCTTAAGAAAGTTTGTGAAACTTTTCCAGAGTGTCAGCTAAAGTCTTGCATGAACTTGGTTACACACATTTTCAATGAAGAGGTCTTCTAACTCTTGTGTATAACTGAGCAGAAATAGTAGCTAGAGATAGATATATGTGACCTAGGCAACAAGTGCCACCGAATTAAAACAGAGTGGGGCCATCCGAAAAACAACAACACAGTAACACATATGGAAGAGAAATTCTTCTGACTTGAAGCTACAGTAGGAAAGGAGTTCGAATTTGGAAATATAAGGGTGCGGTATGACATAGAAGATTGTATTGGACACTCTACAAGGAACAGCTCAAATTAATCCTGACGCCTTGAATTTTTTTTAAAAAAGATCCTCATCACTATTACCTCCTTTGATTAGACACTGTCTATGGAGCCCAACAGCTAGTCTAGGAAATTTGCAAGGACGTACTGAATATAGATAGCAAGTCTGGCTCTTGTGCATTTGTTCTACACCTTGAACTTCCAAAAGTCACTCAGCTTTGCAGATTGGAGCTTTGTAAAGTTAGTATGTGTGGAGGTGGGGCTGTTATGACTTGAGGTACTTTGCTTTGCTTTTGCTGCTCTGAAAAGCATAATGCCCTGATAACACTATATAAACAATACATAAAATTATGATTTCTGTATGAAAAACCTTTGGAAAATCAAGTATTTTGCATTCTTGCCAGAGGGGGGCATCCCATGAACACCACAAAGTATTAATTCTATGCAAATAATTTATGATACTCAAGTATCTATATTTAACAGAGATGAAAAGGTTCCTAGCAAGGATGTTTCTACCAGGTTAGTGTGTGGTATTTACAGTTCTCATAAATACTAACACACACAAACAAACACACACACACACACGTATATATGAAATTTTGTTATTAAATTGAAATTCAGAGATTCTCAGCTACCTTTATAGACTTAGCAAAATATATGTGAATTCATCTTAGGTCTTTGCTGAAGTCTTTGAGTCATTTAACATGACTCAACTGTGCTGTCCTTCCATTCAAGCAATCAGACCGATCAAGGATTAGTGTGGCATGTCAGTGAGCCTGGCAATTCATCCCAAAAATAAACTGAAATGTCTCAAAATTACTTGATTTGAGTTTGTGTTTAAAGTAGCAAAAGCTATGCAGTTCTAATCTGAATGAGCTTCCCGGATGTTGAATATGGTGATGTCTCCACTAGGATGCTGGTGTATACTGACTGAGACCTAGCTCAATATTGTCTACACCAGGGGAAGTATCCAATGGAGCTCCTACACTAGGGTGACCATATGAAAAGGAGGACAGAGCTCCTGTATCTTTAACAGCTGTATTGAAAAGGGAATTTCAGCAGGTGTCATTCGTATATATGGAGAACCTGGTGAATTTCCCTCTTCATTACAACAGTTAAAGCTGCAGGTGCCCTGCCCTCTTTTAAATCTGGTCACTCTAGTATAGCTCCTGCACCTTTAACTGTTGTGATGAAGAAGGAATTTCACCAGGTTCCCCATACATACAAATGACACCTGTTGAAATTCCCTTTTCTATGAAACTGTTAAAGATACAGGAGCCCTGTCCTCCTTTTCATATGGTCAACCTACCTACACAGAGTAGACCCATTGAAGTAAATGGGCCTAATCCAAGTAGGACTACCATTGCATACTGCCCCAGTAGTGCAGGCTCCCAATCTGGCCATCATGGGGTCCCTAGCTGCCCAGGTCTTCTTTCCCTGGTTCCACCCTCTTTCCTATTGTTTGGGGTGATTTTTTGCAGTCCCCCCCCTCCCTTCTAAAAGGCTGAAATGCCTCTCCTATGGCTTACTTACTGGCAGTAAGAGCTTTAAACTAAAACATGTTGTCATTTTTTTAACATTTTGGCTTTGCCCCATTTGCCTTCAACCCCATCCATCACTGGAATGTAGGCCCTGAGAGCTTTAGCCCTTGGGCTGAAAGAGGGTCAAAAGCACTGACTGGCAATGGTTCTCTGGGATTTCAGACAAGATTTTTCTTCAGCCATTCCTGGAGATGCCAGTGACTGAACCTGGGACCTTTTCAATGCAAAGTACATACTCTACTCTACCTCTGAGCTACAGCCCTTCACACATTCAGATTTCCCATACCGCGTTTTGTTACACAATACTTTTTAACAAACCTTTCAATCTGCTCACCCCCCTGCCCCTCAAGAATATAAGACGAGCCCTGCTGGACAAGACTAAAAGCCTACTTAGCACAACAACCTATTTCCCACAGTGGCCAACCAGATGTCTATTGAAAGCTCATAAGCAGGACATGAAAGCAATATGCCCTCTCCTATTGTTGTTCCCCTGCATGCTGTCTCTGTTCCTGGAGGTAGCATACCGTCATCCTGACTATTGGTAACCTTATCCTCCATGAATTTATAGCTGACCTTTCTTCTAACATGAAACTTAAGATGGTGTACACAGGGTTCCCAGTTAGTCTCCCATCCAGGCATTGTCCAGACCCGAGATTTGTTCATTAAGATTACTGCATCACTTGTTTTAAGACCGTGTTCTTGGACTTCATTTATTTCCAAATACTGGCTGATTTGATATTGCGCATAACATTGTTACCACAGGATAAGGCTTAAGGGTATCCTACACTAAAGAGATTGTGGCTGCAATACTATGCCTGTTTGCTTAGGAGTAAATCCCATAAAATATAGTTGGATTTACCAGCATAGGATCATACTGCAAGAAAGCCCTTTTCTTCCAATTCTATTTTTTATCAGAATTTTGATATGAATAGTTTAAATGAGTGTATCCACTCAAAATATGGCTGGATGTAGTATTGCTTGCTGCTTCAGCTCAGGCAAGGACCTCGTGCCATCCTTGTACAATCTCAAATATTGGTACAATTTCATGGTTCTCTAGATCCTGCCTCACTAATATTAAATTTAAGATCGAATTAATTAATAGTATCTTTCATACAATGGGATATGGGAAGAAACTTGGGGTGAGTGTGGGATGCAAAAAAATAGAAAATAAAAAGTGGAAGGCTTCTTACCTGTGGAATCCAGGAGACAGAGAACTGGATTGGTAAATCCACAAGGCAACCTGGTGGTTCTATGGGATACTGAGAGGGAAGAACGGAGGAAGTTTATCATTTGTACACCTTATGAGTGATTTTTTTTTTACAACAAATACACAACTGAGTTAAATAAATCCAAAGTAAAAAAGGTAAGGGGTAAGTAGATTCAAAGGACTCCACCTTACGGACTCACTAAGCTTTTCCTTTTAAATCATCTGAATCTTTTCATGCAAAGGCATAGCAGGCCATTGTCTTGTCAGGAAAATCTCCTGGCTGCTTGCAAAGGTGAGCCCAATTACGAGATTCAACCTTAATACAGCATCTGACTTCTACTGGTACTACTACAACCACCACAAAAAACCCTATATGTTACACATAAGGAAGATAGCCCAGCTATCTGCCAGTCATAATTTAGAATGCTTCAAATCTACCGGGGGGGGGGGGGGGGAGAGATGGGACAGAACTAACTACACAGAAATTAATACTTCAATTACCACTGATTTCAGTGGTCACATTTATCAGTAGAGACTATGGCCTCATCTACACCAAGCAGAATATTGCACTATGAAAGCGGTATATAAAAGGCAGGAGCCACACTACTGCTTTATAGCGGTATTGCACTGACAACTGTAGGGGCCCATGACACATACCATATACTGCCTTCATAGTGCTATATCCAGCTTGGTGTGGCTCCTGCCTTTTATATACCCCTTTCATACTGCTTTCATTGTGCAATATCCTGCTTGGTGTAGATGAGGCCTCTATCCACTCTGCTTCTGCAAATCCCACTGATATAAACAGGACTTTATATCCTGTTTAAAACAGGACTTGTTTTCAGAAACGGAAAACAACAAAAGGTACATTTGGCTGATAGTAAGACAGAACCACCAATGAAAACATCACTACCTTTCCCCTAATCCACCTTAATAAAACTCTTGATTAAAAAGCAGAACACGGACATTTGGGGGTGTTAAGAGGAAGTGAGGTTAAATATAAATACAATTTAAACCTTCCCAAATGAATCTAACCAACATTAATCCTGGATACTTGCCACCTACTACTTTGAATGCATTATCCTTCTACTTTGTTTTCTAATGCTATGGTCCCTGCTAAACTTAATTCAGTAGTAGACCATATCCAATTGGCTTTTATGGTAATGAAGTTTAGCTTCTCTATAACTTTATATCCGCTTCTGGTAATCTCTCACTGATTCTCACACCTGCTCCTCACCTATGTTACACTAAAATTTATTTTTATTTCTCTGGCTACTTGGTATTCAAATTTACACTGATATTTTATTATGCCTACCATGGTTTATGTTCCCTGCTATACTTTTCATTTTTAAAGGGAACTTTTATGGCTTGCAAAAGCTCTTATGCTTTGTCACTTTATCATGTTCTTTTTAGTCGGTTATGCTAATGACTTTTGAACAAGTTACAAAATGAAGAGAGAATGAGTGGTTAAGGAAATTCAATTGAAACTCAGATGGGAAGGCATGCACCACCATTTTATTTCCCTATACACTATCTTTTGGAGATAGTTTCTTCGTTAAGTCATCCCAGTTCTTGATCCCATACAAACAATGTTTGGATTGGAGTGTGCAGACAGCTTTTCAGCCTTTAATGTGTTAGAGGGAAAGACAGGCGAAAAACAGCATATGAATAGTCTGCGAAAATTACAGTAGATTCAGCTGGTGTTAGTTCTGCATTAAAAAGGGACACACAAATGGGAAGGAAGAGGTGATGAACAGTGCGATTCTGAGCATGTTTACTCTTAAGTTCAATGGGATGTGCTCTGTAACTGTGCTTACATCTTGCATTCTGCGTCACTGGTTGCAAAACAGGACTGCTTACATACTCCAGATTTTCTGAGTGTATATGCACATCAGGTAATTTATGCAAGATCTCCAGTATCAGAGGCAGTATGTCTTTGTATAACAATTGGCAGGGTCAGAGGCAGCTGTCAGGCCACTGTGAAAACAGAATGCTGGACTAGACGAAGCCTTGGGCTGATCCTGCATGGCTACTCTTTATGTTCTTAAGACTTAAATCCTTTAAAAACTGTGCTTTATACCAATAATACACATGCAACATTATGCCCAAACACATCTGTGTCTATATTCAAAAATGTAAAAGAAAAATATGAATTGTTCAAGAAACTAACGTAATCATACTGCTGAGTTGAAAAAACTGAATGTCGGTTAACTTACTGCCTTAATTTTATATAAGTTATTGACTATTCTTTTTCATTTACCAAGAAAGATGTGAGCTTGCTCTATGTTGTAGAGTCTACAGTTTTAAAAATATAACTCTATTTAGTTATTAAAGTTTTGTCACAATGATGAACTCAGAAAATGAGATCAGAGCACAACAGAGAATCATTAATGGAGTCATGATTGCAAAATGTTTTACTGCAGACTTCAATGAAGCCTGGATTGCCAAATATGGTAACGTGGTATCTTATAATAGACAAATATAGGTTAGTAAAAACCATGCAAGTTTTCAAGTCAATGCTACTTATCAAGGGAACCTTTTGAAAACACTACTATTTCCATATCTACCTGCCTGGACACTAAGATCATCATCTCAGGTCCACCAAATGAGGTGAGGTGGATGGCTTCAAAAGAGCGACTTTCCAGTTGTGGCACACCATTTGTGGAATGATCTTCCCAGAGCGGCTCACCTGGCATCTACATTATAGTCTTTGTGGCACCAGATGAAGAGCTTTTTATTGTCCTAGACATTTTAAAAATGTATTTTTTGTGTGCATTCAGAACTCTATTCAATATTTTAATTTGGTTTTATGATATTGTTATAATGGTTTTATTCTTTGGTGCTTGGTTTAACTTGGTTTTATTCTGTGGTGTTTTATTTAAAAATATTCCAAATTCTACTTAAATGTGGATGAATAGTAGCATTTTCTCTTAAGATGATCCTCAACTCAGTACTTTTCCTCAAACAGCAACTCCAATCATCTTAGTCTCAATAACAATGAATATTTTACACCAATGTGCAATCACTAGCTTCCAAATAGTGCACACAGATTTATATTTGTTCTCTTCTTGCTGATCAGCAGTTAATTTGAAGTTCTAAAACTTTGCACAAATAACCCTCGAGGTACTAAATAGGGAAGTAATAGGCTACTCAATTTCACAATGCAATTCAACAAACAAAATTGAGGTTCTATGGCAATTCTCACCACTAATCAATATGTTCTGTCCTTTTAGAGAACCACTATATATGAATTAAACTACACTTATTAGTTAAATAGTGCCAACATTTATCTTCAAAAATGTGCCTTGATCGATTTTAAACAAACAAACAAACCCATAGTGCCAAGTAACACTGGTATGCTGTCTTACAGCAATTCTCTCTGGAATTTAAGGAGAGAAAATATAAAAGCCTTTAATGTAACAGATCAGTCCATACTTCTCTGGGTTTAGTCTCATTTAAATCCTTCTACCAGTTATTTTTGTATGTCTCAAAGATTATTTTATGTAATTTTCTCAACAGGTTATATATTTGAGAAGCTGTCTTTTTTAAGCTCTACAAAAATACAACAAAAATACCTCTGTTCTATATAATTAAAAAGAATCTTAACTGTAAATATGGATAAAATGGTGGAAGTTTCATTAATTTCCAGTCATATCACAATTACCTTAGCTAATTTCTTTATCATGCTTCTGCCAAATTGAAACATTTCCTAGATTTTGACAAGATTAAAATCTTCATCATTATTTTTGTTGCCAATTTTTCTTTAAATTTTTTCCATACTGCTATTATTGAGTTGACAATTAAATCTTTGAGTAATAAAAACCCTTATCCTATATGTTTCTGTTTCTTAACCCAAGAAATTTGTCATGGTATTTAATTTTTGTGAACCGCCCAGAGAGCTTCGGCTATTGGGCGGTATAAAAATGTAATAAATAAATAAATAAATAAATAATATCCTCTTTCTGATAAATGGTTCATTTGGACTGTATAGACATTTGTCCTCTAGTGATTATTTTTTTCCAGATTTTTCACATTAAACTAGCAACTATTTTAGACAATATGCATTTTTTTTTTTACTATTTTTGTATCCTTAATCCTCCATTTTTTCTTGCGCAACTTGAGCTAAATCATGACCCTTCTGCAGCCTTTTAAAAACAGGAACTAATTGAAGCACTGGTATCAATACTTTAAACTGAAAACCTAACCTAATATTGACACGAGTAAAATGGCACACATAATCAGGATAAAATTAATATTGTTGTCAAATTACTACCAATTATAGTAACACATTGTAGTTGTAACACTAGCAATCTCCTAATCATGGTAAAGTGATTGGGAGAAAACCATAGGCTATTTCCATCTCCCCTTTGCAAATTGTTCCCCCACTCCACTTATATAATCTAGTTACTACTGGTGTCAAAAACCTGTCTGGGCTGTATCATTTCAGATTGTAGATAGGGGCTCCCATGACTGAATGTTCCACTGTCATACAAAATCCATCTAAAACTAGATGTTAGGGAGAAGGGTTTAAGCCTCACTTCATGTGTGTAAGGGACGTTTTCATAGGGAGGAACGTTCATTCATGTCAACTGTTTTCTGCAGACTGGATCTGAATAGCCCATACACCGGATTGCCTTCTTAGTGAGAACTAGGTCTCTGATTACCATTATTTGAAACCAGGGAAAGAATGTACATAGGGATATAAAATGATCAGACTAAAGGTCCATCAAATCCAATATCATGCTTCCTATTGGCCAACCAGATTACTGTGGGAAGCCCAGATTCCCCAATTGGCAAACTGCTTCTGACCATAGAAGTTCTATACAGATATTATGAAGTATAGTTATTGATAGCCCCATCCTTCATGAATTTGTCTAATGCCCATTTAAAGCTATCTAAACTAGTACCCACCATCACATCTTCTGACAAAATTCCATAAATTATGTTATTTGAAGAACTTTCTTTTGTCTATCCTGAATCTACTGCCAATCAATTTCATTGTGTTTATATACCAAGTCACAATACAACACGAGATGTAGAGAAAAATCTTTTTTAAAAAAATCCACATACGTTTTATAAATCTCTAACATGTATTCCCTTAGGATGTGTTGGATAGGGGAGAGAAAAAGCAAGATTGTACCACTCTCCCCATTTCCTAACCAGAGGAGACAGGATGAACACAACATTTCTTCTCTACTACAGTTTTAGAGAATCCAGGATACGTGGGATTGCTGGAACAGTTCTTTCAAAAATCTGGAAGCTCAGTTTTGGTATATCTTTATAATACTTAACAAGCAGGATTCAGCCAAAATAAACAATTTAAAGTTTCATAAATCCTATTGATTCCAGTGAGATTATTTAGCACATGCTTAAACCTTTCCCATTGAAATGAATGAGATTCAGATGTGTTTATCTTTTGCTGGATCGCGCCCATAAACTTACTGCTTTTTCTTCATTAAATAAATATAACATGTGAACGAACACTACTGCTCAGTGCATTTATTACATATATTACTACAAATCAAATTCCCATGTCACCAAGCACACGTTTTATATATTAATTTTCTCCCATGGCAAGTTTAAATGCCAGACACATTTTTAAAAAGGACAAACACAATTGATCCTTTCATCACTATAATCTTGTGAAACAGAGTTGATTGATGACCACTAGTTACAACTGGAAACATGCATAATCTGGTGACCACACAGTAAAAGTAAAATAGTATTTCCTTATCCAATAACATACCCATTTTATAATAAAATAAAGCTACAAAATATTCAGAAACAGAATTTACAATAACTGTGGCTTCTGCAAGAATCTTACTTAATGAGACCGCTATTTTTGTGTGAAGAATGCCTTAACAGATATAGATAGGGCTTAGAATTTCACCATAAAATCTCCTTAAATATATAGAAAGGAATCAAAATCTAGATTTCATCTGACAGTTTTCTCTCCTTATTGGTGATAAAGATGTGTTGTTTGTTGGAAAGAGGGCAATATGGCAAACTAAGAGACGGGGCCCAGGGAAGTGTCGCCATCAGATTAAATTGAGGTACAGCTGACCCAGGCCACAGTTCTGCTCCCTACTTTGCACCATGAACGAATATCTAAAAGATCTTCTCCTAGATGAGAGCCTGCACAACTATTCAAGTCATAATCAGAAGTCCTTTCTTCCAAAGTGATGAAGATGATGACTGAGGGCCTTTTAAGTACTGGGACAGTGAGGCTCCCCTAGCACCCAGTTTGATTTTCTTCTAGCGCTAGATGAAGACCAAGTTTTACCCAACTTTTCAGCATGCAGATGGTTTTAAACTAATGGATTTTATTAATTCACTGCTGCTTTGTATCATTCTACTTTTAAAAAACAAAACAACCCCAAACATGTTCTACCATGGTTAATTTTTACTGTTTTATACAATAGTTTTTTTTTTTTATGACTATAGTGAACCACCTTCGGAGTTTTACTAACTGAAGCGCACGCACACACTGCATTGCAGTTTCTCAGATTCATGCAGAACCTTCTATTTTCAAACCATGTTGCTGTGACAGGTATGGTGCAGTGTCACTGGGCAATTCACTTCAAGCTGAAATCCCCTCACACTTCACGTGGCACAATCTAGCAGCCTTCTCAAATGATACAGATTATTATTATTATTATTTATTATTATTATTTACATTTATATACCGCCCCATAGCCGAAGCTCTTTGAAACTGCACATTGGTACTTACTAGATGTTATGTGAGATATCGTTGGAGTGTGCCTGGCACAGCAGCACAGAAAAGGAAATGAGATTTTGGTGTGACATCTGTGAGGAACTCCTCTGGAACCTTCTCTAATGTCTAATGGAAGGTGGGAAGAGGACTGAGTGGGAATCCTATGCAGCTGCTGGCTGAGTTTGTGTTTGGCCTCTTGCTCCCAACAGAAATACATGTCCTTACTTGCTGTTAGGGGCGTGAGCCAGATTTTGCTTGGAAAAGGAACCAAGAGTAAATAGTCTTTCAGTCCTATTTTAGTTAGGAGTTGGGTTATTTAGTTATTTACATTTAACCACTTCTTGAAATGATTTGATTTGGCTGACATCTTCTTTCAAGACAGGAATTTAGAAGAATCCTTTTGGTGTTTAGAACATCCCAACTTCAGTTACTGAATGGTCTAGAAATATAAAAAAAAAAATCAAAAAAAATCAACACCTTTTTGTCTTTTCCAACCATTAAAAAAATGCTTGCAAGGAACATGGCTACTAGATTATGACTTTGCCCAGGCCCATGGATATAGAACGTTTTCCTATCCAGTGGTCAAGCAAAACTTCAGCTGAAATATGGATGGATTAGCCAACCTGATTTCTATTGCTATTAGAAGTTCAGCATCTGTATAGCCTGATTCTTATTGTAGAAATGTGTTTCTTCCAATTTTAATTCAGGTTTCTGATAAGACCCCTAGAGTCTACTTCAGCGTTTATATTACTGTTTACCATCATAATCCTATCACATTAAATGAGTCCTTGCAATTTGTCTAGCAGGCAAATTTACATATATTGCTAATTCCGGGGTTAGTGTTATTGATTGACAGCCTTATACAATAATAGAATAGTAGAGTTGGAAGGGGCCTATAAGGCCATCGAGTCCAACCCCCCGCTAAGTGCAGGAATCCACCCTAAAGCATCCCTGACAGACGGTTGTCCAGCTGCATCTTGAGTACCTCTAGTGTGGGAGAGCCCACAACCTCCCTAGGTAACTGGTTCCAACTGCTCTAACAGTCAGGAAGTTTTTCCTGATGTCCAGCCGGGCTTCCTGTAACTTGAGCCCGTTATTCCGTGTCCTGTACTCTGGGATGATGGAGAAGAGATCCTGGCCCTCCTCTGTATGACAACGTTTTAAGTATTTGAAGAGTGCTATCATGTCTCCCCTCAATCTTCTCTTCTCCCGGCTAAATTAAATGTTGTAAACCGCCCAGAGAGCTTCGGCTGTGGGGCGGTATATAAATGTAATTAAATAAATAAATAAATAAATAATAAATAAACATGCCCAGTTGTTTCAGTCTCTCTTTATAGGGCTTTGTTTCCAGACCCCTGATCATCCTGGTCGCCCTCCTCTGAACACGCTCCAGCTTGTCTGCATCCTTCTTGAAGTGTGGTGGCCAACACAGGGCCGAACCAGGGCCCTGTACCACACACGATTTGAAAGCTATACTTCTATTAATGCAGCCCAAAATTGCATTTGGTTTTTTTGCAGCCTCATCACACTGTTGGCTCATATTCAGCTTGTGATCTACAACGATTCCAAGATATTTCTCGTTTGTAGTATTGCTGAACTAAGTATCCCCCCATTTTATAACTGTGTATTTGGTTTCTATTTCCGAGATGTACAACTTGGCGTTTATCCACATTTATCCCTTGCTTGTTTCTATAACAGAAACAAATATTTTAGACTGTACAAAAAGTCAGCATTAAGCTTTTCTGGGACCATCATATTCCTAGAACTCAACCAGCTTGCTTCTATAAGTGGGGATGAAAAGATTGAGATAGACTAAAGACGTTTCACATTTTTTGTTAATTTTATGAAGTCTAAGGAACTGATAACACTACATTCCTATTGTCTTCTGGAAAACGTTTCCTGTTGTCTCCTGGAAAGCAGATAATAGATACCTGAAAGCCTGCTTTCACTGTCCCCTACATTTTACATCAGAATCCTGGTCAACCTCTTTCATGGTTTGATGTGGATTGTCTGAACGATTTTTTTTTAAAAAAACCCACCTCAATCTACATACTCTAGACCAGAGGTGGGCAACATGCAGGCCACAAAGGCTGCATGTGGCCCTGCCACTCCACAAAATGGGGAATCTCCCCCCCCCCCCACTCTGGGGAAAAATGACATCCATAGCAGCTATGAAGCACAAAAAGAGTCAAATTAGGTTTTTAAAAAGCTAATTTTGATTCTTTTGGTGCTCCACAGCACTATGAACACAATTTTAAAATTTATTTTTCAGCGGCAATAGAGATGGGGCTCTGGGGGCCAAAATGGTGACCCCAATCCTTTCTAGAAAATACTTGAAAACAGAAGTAGTTTCCCAACAGCTTATTAACTTTATATCCTTTTATAAATGTGCACTGAGTTTACAAAACCAGAACACAATAGTTCCTAATAGGAGACTCTAGGTTCACCCACCTTGCAAAATAATGGGCATAGGTTCTGGCATATTGTTGCCCATGATTTGGTTGAGGCAAGAGGGGTTTTAGGGGCTCTCATGAATGGCCTAGTTATTTTACAAAATTATATAGTTCTTTGATACCACCTATCCACCCAATACATTATAGAGATCTCCCTAATTAGGAACTGTTTCGTGATATGCTCATTATACTTTATACCATTATACTTTGAACGGTTTTAAGTTTTGTGAACCGCCCAGGGTGCGTCAGCTAATGGGCGGTATAAAAATGCAATAAATAAATAAATAAATGTACAACTCATGCATCTTCCAACAAGACTCCTACACCCATTTATAACAAATCTTTAGTCATTGGCAAATAGAGCATCTATGGAAAAGAAGGCAATTCCCATCAAAGAGATTCTTACTCAGACACTGAAGAATATAATGCCACAATGGCATATTTATTCAGGTTTACATTGATTTAAATGCACAAGCTGATGTTGAGAGAATCGTTAATACACCAATTGGGGATGCTCCAGCCTTCATGAGTTATGCCTTTATTGGAGAAATTAGCTTTCTTGGAGAAGCTGAGCTCCCAGGCCTAATGGAAGTTTTCAAGACTGTAAGAAGGTGTCTTCCTGAGGCTTGAAGCATGCATATAGAGGGGAAAGAGCGAGTGGAGGCTACAATTTGAACTAAGAACCTCCAAGAGTAATATACCATTCCCTGGGCTGAAGCCCTTTCTTGGAGACAGAAACTAGTGAGTGTTGAAACTCCTGGTCTACCTGAGCGGAATGAAAACAGAAAGCCTCGACTATGGGACGGCAAGACTCCCACTGATGGCACCTTCAGTGACTTCAGCATAGAACTTTCCCCTGGGAGGAGACACTTTGTCTGATTTCAGCAGCAACATGGTATCTTATCTCTGCGGGGTGGGGCACCAAGTGATTTCAGCAGCATGCTCATGCCTTTGAGAAGACGGGGACAGGGGAATTTGTCTGCCCCAAACTGAGTGTTCTCATACAGTTCGGAGAAAGGCTGTAACATACAACTTTGATGAACCAGAAAACGCTCACAATCACTGCAAGTGGTGATACCTGCTATGGGATAAATACTAAGCTGGCCTTTCATCTCATATAACAAAATAGGGTGCTTGGAGATGACGGCTGTACCTGCTAGAAACAAAAGTCCTCCTGGGTCCTTTTCACTATCTCCATTCTGTAAACAAAAGGTTATCTTTACTGCTAATGACTATCTTAACTACAGGTGTCAAGGCTAGATTGCAACAATAGGAGCACATTGCAAGTACCTTACCAGATACCACATTTGCTATCCAATACATTCATGTTTTGCTCAATTTTTACCCCCACCTTTGTCTTTGGGGAATGCATTTTAGGAAGTGCATTAGAAATTGAATTACTTGATCTACTCTGACATGATTGCTCTCAACTCCATTACTGCGCCTTTCTCCCACCACTGTTGAAGCTGGGAATGAAGACACCGGGCTTATTAGCTGTGTCTCAAAACGGAGTTAGTACTCTTCACTTAAAAGGTATCTAACTTCATAACAAAGCCAATAACCTTTACTATGAGCAAACATCTGACTGCTCTGCTAAAAGTCAAATAAGGCCCCAGGTGAAGTCTTCTTGCCCCCAGAACTGTTTAAATATTTGTCTAATTCTTTCTAAATTATATACTTAGATAAATTTATTGGGTTTAGTCCTTCTGGGACAGAAATGGCCTGTTTAGCCTATTTTTAACAAGAGTAATCCCAGACTTCCACAGAACTATAGACCAATTAGCCTCTCGGGCATCCCTTCTAAAATATATGTGTGGAGAAATGCTGTGAACATAACTAGTTATGCTTTGAAAACTATTCAATTGACCTCTGATGATGTTAGAGTGTTACCGTCTGCATTTGATGTCTTGTGTTGTTACTACTTTGCATGTCTATTTAGTAGTTGCTGCTTGGTGACAGGTTATGAAAGGGAGAAGAAAGAGAGACTAGTGTTTTTAATATATATAGACAGGTCCTAGATCAGGTAAATTCACTTTTGATTGGTCTGTGAAAAAATAGACTGAATGGCTGAGAGTTCTAGCAATTGGCAAAAAGGTCACTTAACTGTGAGTTGACAGTTGGAAATGATAGTTCAGGGGGAGTTTGTTGGTGACGGTGGTGTGAAACAATGACCAGGGAAAACTGAAGTGAAGGTGGATAGCTGTGATTATTCTTTCCCTGCAGTTAATCCTTCCCTGTATGAAAACTATATTTTGCTGATGAAAATCAAAAGAAGGGAGTGGGTGGGTGTGTTATGTTAAGAGACTGCCCTGTGATAAGGAGTTACTAGAAGGTGGTTACACAAGCAGGTCTTTAAATCAGGTAAACTGTTGAAGCAGCCACATGGGCCACAGCTAGACCTAAGGTTTATCCTGGGATCATCCAGGGTTCGCCCCTGCCTGAGCACTGAATCCCCTGTGTGTCACCTAGATGAACAGGTTTGACCCCTGGACGATCCAGGGTTAAACCTTAGGTCTAGCTATGGCCTAGGTCAGTAGGAGCAGCTTTGGCATCAGAGGAAGACTGTACCCATTAGCTGGACCTAGTTGTGAGTAAATTTAGCTTGGGTGGAGATTTTGTGAAGTTGGTGTGAGGTAATAAGCCAATTATTCGAGGCTTTTATCAGCAACAGTGACCCTTGAGTCCTTAAAAACTGTCATTAATCATTTCCCTAAAACTCCAAACTACATAACAATATTCCTTTATGTACAAAATAATCCTTTAGTAAACAAACCTATTTAATCGTTCATTCTGTCTCTAGCGTTGGTGCCAATCTCACACCAAATCGTATTATACTAAGCTACTAGGAAGTTTTAAAATATTCCAATAGAATTGCTGAGCGGGAATTTGTGGAACTCTTGAATTACTGTGGCAGGGAGTTCCTTGAGGCCTGAAATATAAACATTTGTAAAATAAATAAATAAAAGAATCTACATATCTTTTTAAAGGGAAAAGTTGGACTAAGGGATGCATTTCCCCAATATGCTACTTTTTTCTTAACAAATTACTCCTGAGAGAATCACCCCTGTATTTTATACGAAGAATAAGATAGGTTTAAAAACTTCTATACTTGTTATACTTTGTCTCATCTAAAAAAATAGTTAAGGGTAATGTAAAACTGCTTGTGGTGCTTGCAGATTTATCATCCACTTTTAATTCAATTGAAAGGAATCACTTGTGGGACAAATTGTTTGCTCAGGATATAGATCCCAGGTAGCTTGTGCTCCTCATAATCTGTCCACAAGACACCAGTACTGAAATTAGAGTAGGCAGGAGAGGGACTTCTGACACATTCAATCCCTGTTACGAAGGGAGCTAAACAGGGGTGTTGTGTCACCCCGTTTTTTTAAAATTGTCTGTGATTGATTGAATTCTTTTGCTTGACAAACTGTATGCATGCCCACTTGCCACAAAAATAGGAAGGTAGGTATTCTTTGGTGCACAGATGATGGTCTTAAAGGACAGGAGAATCCCCTAGCAAACTTCTGCTGGAAGAAACAACTTAATGATCGAGTTCAGACGATCGTGGGGGCAAAGAATCCATTGTTGAGCCTTATCCTGCCCTCCCCCACCATGCCAGTCACATAACCACAATTTACATAATAACCTGCGATGCAGTGTGGGTTGCTGTGTTGTCCAAACCTGGTACATGGCAGGGGTGGCATCATACCCACCCCACAACCCCTACTGCAAGTTGTAGGTTGTAAGGTGGGTAAACAGGGCAACCTGCACTTAATCATGGGTAATTATATGAATCGCAGTCACACATACACAGCAGTGGGTAAAGAACCAATGAGGGGGGTTTTCATCACCCAAACAGGGCCATATTATTTGTACTAAATCCAAAGCAGCTGTTTTTGGCAAGTGATCTCCTATATTTAAGTGTTGCTAAGAAATTCTATCCGACTTGCTTCTGAGTAGACATGCTTTTTACTATAAGTTGGCAACAGTGGGGAGAATTTCTCAGCCCCATCCATTTTTGCATGTGATACTGCCCACCACATGAATGCAACCTCCAAGAGCGTTTCTGACATGGAATTTAACCAGTGAGCTGAAAAGGGTTTGTCAGTTCTGCTGTAGATTCATGTAGAAATGTTTTTACAAAATTAAGATTTAGTGTTATGTCCTCTTTTTTAGAGGTCTGTTATAAGAAACTACCACTGGAAGATTGTGGTTATGTGTTTTGAAAACTGTGATTGAGGATATTGTTCGCTTTTATTCAATATAATCTTTATAAGGACCTGCATGAAAAATATCTGTCTATGTTTAGGCTTAGGAAGAATTTTGTTACACATAGTAGACTTGTATGTTTCTTGCTGTTTGATAATGAAAAATGTTACCTTGCATGTTTCCTTATTTGTGGCTAGTGGCTAAAAAACGGAGAAGCAATTTTGCTGCTTACATTTGAATGCTCCTTGGTTTTGTTATGGCTTGTAGCTAAACAATAAATTGTACTACTACTACAACTACTACTACAACAACGGAAGGCTATGTCTGGGTGAACAAAAATCCAACTATGAAACCACCCAAGTAATACAAAGTTCCAGCCCAATGACAGATCCTCAGATAAAGGGCTTCAAAATTGATGAATCGTGAACTGAAATGGAGAAATTTAATCTCTACACCATGCCAGAAGGGTCTGAATAAGTGGGACAATTAGATTCCACTGGCAAAACCCATCATTTAGAATGCTCGCTTTTGGTGTTAGTTGGTTTCTTTCTATCTATCAGGGAGTTCCATCATAATGCTCTGCTGCATAAATTTAAATTGAAAGCAGAAACAAGTCTTTAAAAATTAATAATTATTCTTAAATTAGTTTAAACATATATAAACATCATTACTCAGCATATCAACTTCAATAAAAATCATATTTAACATATAAAAGTCATGAAAACATACGTTCCCTTTCCCCAACATCCTAAAAATGTTTACCTTTGGAGTTAACTTCAAGGTAATGAGGTGATTCCGACCACATGAATCTTCTACTTTTAACCTAATGGTACTAAAAGCAGGATCTACAAATGCAACCCTGGAAAAAGAAAAGGAAGAAGCTCTGATGTAATTCCATTTGCAACTTACTCCTATTAATCCATTACAAATATATTAATCAGAAATCATCCAAATGACAGCAATTTCTACTGTTTCAGATTTACTGCTGTTAATATACCAGTCAGCTGCTTAATGCAGTCATATATCTCTGGGTTATTTACATTATGTGTCAGGGCTCACGCTGTGGTCAGTGAACACTATGTTTCAGTTTTCTACCACTTGAACCTTTGGCATACAAAACATGTTCCTGTCAGCTTTTACTTATGTAGACATTAAACTTCCTGTCAACAATTTGATCCATTTTTGCAGTTTTTCTTCTTCAATGAACTTTTTTCATTATAAACACAGATACTTTAGAAAATTCAGCATATTAGTATGCATACTAAATGCAATCTTTGCAAAACCTTTATTCTGAATAGTAAATCCACATTCAAAGTCTGTGAGATTTAAATCTTATGATTCAGTCAACAGATAATACAACAGAACATCTGCAAAAAAGTCCCACTGTAAACAAGTGAGATATCACAGACCAGAACGAGGTGCAATCAGACTTGCTTTAAACCGGTAGTCTTCAACTGGTGGGTCGTGACCCAAAGTGGGTCATGAGATCAATCCAAATGGGTTGCAGCAAATCTGTTGCCACAATGTTCGGCAATTGTGAAATTTGGTCCCATGTTGCAGGTTGGGAGTCCAAGGTGGGTCTCGAGTTTGGACCAGTTGAAGGCCACTGCTTTAAACTATGTTTACACATAGTGTTCCATCCCACAATGATTACAGTGGCTGCATGTGTGCATTGTGCTCAGTTCCAAGCTTCTCTCCAGTCTGAGGCACTCTCTCCTGGGAGAGAGAGGTGCTGCACCAGCTACAAACACTGCTGTGTGTCTTCTGATTTCTTTTCAGCCTTCACACATGAGCAGCCTCCTGCCCTTCTGAAGGGTCTCATCTCCAGATACTAGAGGCCACATGCTTACAGCCCTCCCAGCAGTGGGACATGTAAAGATTCCTGATAGATAAGCTGCAGAAGTGCCAGAATGGACACTTCACAGTCACAACAGAATTGGCACCTACAACAACCCAGAAAGGATATGAAGTAGCCGCTCTGCATATGATACATTCCAGCCTCCATAACTACTGTTTCATGGATCCAGCAAAGAATTCCAAATGCAGTTATCTGCAACAGTTAAGGCAGAGGTGTGTGAGTGTATGGCCATAGCTAGACCAGCCCTATATCCCGGGATCATCCCTGTGCATCCAAATGACACACAGGGGATCCCAGGAGCAGGCAGGGACGACCCCTCCATTTGCCTGGGATAATCCTTAGGTCTAGCTAAGGCCTATGTTGGGATGGTACTTGAACAGATAAGAATCAGTCACCGAGGGTTACCCATGTCTCCAAGCTTGACAACACCCAATCTTTATGAACCATCCAGAGAGTTTCAGCTATGCAGTGGTATAGAAATGTAACAAATGAAATAAACACCTTTGTGCATTCTGCTATACACCACCATTGAGGCTCCAGGTATTGAAATTGCCATCCCTTCCAAGCCTACTGAGACAAGTAGCCTCTATCAGCCCGAGTACACCACCGTTTCCAGGATGGAGTGAGTGCTCTTGTGTGACTGGGACAGCATTTTGCATCTGATCTCCTTCCTTCATGTCTACCCTATGATAATCAGGTAGGAGGAAGGGAAATAAGAGTATTCGAAGAATAATACAGTGTATTTCCTATCAGGAATGCAGCAAAAATAATAATTAAAAAAATGGAGTCAAAACTGACTCCACTTTGCTGCAAGGCATGAGCTCAACTGGGCATCAGTTCTCATAATGTAATATACAACCAGGAACCCAAGATGGCAGACCGAACTATTCTGAAGGGAAATCTGACTTCAACACTAAAGAGCAAATTCTGTGGAAAAGCCCTTTACTTTAATGTCTAGGATCTTTTTCAGACAGTTTTTTAAATGCATTAAAAACTTTGATTCAGAGAATAATTATAAACAAAAGCTATTTAAAATCCACGCCATAGCATTAAACCCAGCAGAATAAATCCAGAAAATATAATTTCTTCAGAACTAGGCATGTTAAATTGACATAATGTTTTCCAAAAGATCTCTATTAATAAACATGACATACTTATTCCACCCCAAAGTTTCTATATCTCCGATGAGGCCAGAGTAATATTGAGGAGGAGGTGGCGCATGCAGTTCTGTTGTGTTTTTCAAAGCAACTTCCTGTTAAAAAAAAATGTAACATGTGTTCAATCTCATGCATTCATTTGTAAAGCAGATAAATTGATCAGAACAATGCACTGATTCATAAGGACCCTAATGCAGCAAATGATATTTATTATTGATTTACGCTACTTATATCTCTCTACATATAATCTCAGTACTGTTCACTCAAAAGTTAACTACTTTGTAATTTTAGGAGCAGGCACCATGCTGGGTATTCTGGTCCTAAGTTATTTAGGTTCGTATGTCAACCACAGAACCTTGAAGATGGCATAATAGACAATAAGCAGCTAGTGCAGCTCTTTTAACACAGGTGTAATATGTGCGTAGCTAGGTGCCCTACTGAGCATCCTAGGTGCTTCATTCTGTACTTGCTGCAGCTTCCAAACCAGGTCCAAGGGCAGCACCAAACAGAGTGCATTACAATAGTCTAACCAGCACATGAACAATAGTAGCTAGGCTATTCTATCTGGGAATATGCATAGTTGGCCCACCAACTGAAGATGGTAATGAGCGCTCCAGGCTATTGAGGTCATCTGGGCTTTCATTGACAAGGATGGATTCAGGACCACTCCCAAACTATGTACCTGTTCCTTCAAAATGAGTACATTAACCTTAATATAGAAGATTCTCAACCATTGGCACAATTCCTCCTGGAAATATACTGCAATTTATTCTTTATATATAGTTCATAAAAAACTATATGTAGGGAGAGTTCTTCAGTGGCTATCTCTAAGAACAAGGAGAATAAGTTGTCCTAAAAAAGATGAAGGGTAGTATAATACAAATGTCATGACAGCTTCCAACTTTATTTTCAAGTTCAACTTCTAAGAACTTATCAGGTGATAAAGCTCAGACTTTCACCAATATGCTTATGCTAGCCATAATTTGCTATTAGCAGCACTACACCCTATCCACACATAATGGATTGCAAAGGAACAGCCAGTTGGTTTATGTTATTTTTTTAATGTAATAAAGATACAAAATATGTTTTCTCCAAAGCTCAGAGAGGGGAGGACACATTCTTAAAAAATAATTAAAACAAATAAAAAGATTATTGTAATGGTAGAAATCTTTACAGGGAGTAGATGAGACCAGATAGCATGAATCTTTGCTGGTGTTTTCAGTTTTCTTTTTTAAAGGGCTACATAAGCGTACACACGTACACACACACACACACGGTAGTATGAGCAGGGTGCAATCAACCTCTAAAAGAAAGAATAATTTGGAACAAGTCATAATACACATATTAAAAGAATTATGCTTCTCATTACTAGAAATGTCATAAGCCCTATTCAGGAGCTGCTCTCCTCCTAGAACATTTTACATGGTGTTTGCAACAAGAGATGCACTAAAAAAGGTGTTTTCTCAGTAAGATAATATTATCTGAGTAGTGGAAAAATATGATGCACTATTTCATGGGGAAAAATCTGGATCATGTGCAAGGAGTAACAACTGCACATTGAATGTGCTAAAACTGTAGCATAAAAAATCCCTAAGCACTATTCTAAACAAATCGTTTTCTACAAACAGGGAAAAAAAGAAAAGAAAAGCACACTGAACAATGAAATCTGTGCTGTTTAAATGAGGAACAGCAAGATTATTCTATGATAAGGGACCTCAGACTGTATCATAGCAGGCCTCTTAAGATCCAGAGGAAAACTGCTCAGTCTTCACCCATATTCCCAGGTTCTGGAACTTAACACTTTTACATTAATACAAAAATGGCTCTTTGGAAGTTGTAACCAGATTTCACCTTACTAGCAGGGCTGCCATTCCATTTCTGCTTGGCAGTTATAAATCAGAGATCATGGCCATGGTATGACTGAAACAACAAAATTAAGCCTGCCTTTGATTTTAAGCTGTATTTTCACTGATATGATATATAAGCAATAAAAACATATTCATACATTGGTAATATTGTACTATACATTTCATACCCAAGAACTTGAATAGGCATGGGAATGAATGGGTCCACATAGCTTCATATCCCCTTTGTGAGCTCATAATGGGAAAGAAAAGTACCCCATTCATGACAATTATTCCCCACCTAGCCATACCAATATTGACACTATACAAGAAAAAACGAAGCACCTTTATTACCAGCACTGACCATACAGTACAGGTAAACATTTTCCCCATCCCTACCTGATGCAGGAAGACATTTAGCTACATTCATTAATGGGCCAATTCGCATGATCAAATAAGCCATGGTGGCTCATTTTAATACCCGGTCATGCCAGGCACCATTTTCCTAATTACCAGTGCATCTGCGGACCACCATGTCGATTTCAGTTTTTAAATCTCACTTGAAAACGTTTCTTTTTTCAAAAGCTTAACAACCGTAGCGTGATGATACCAGCCTATTTTTTAATTTTAAGGTTCCCCCACCCCAGCTGGCTTTCCCCCTCCCTGTCCTGTCTGTTGCTGTGTTTTTAGAATGTAAGCCAATGGCAGGCTGTTTGTTTTGTTTTATTCTGTACAGCACCATGAACATTGATGGCGCTATATAAATAATAATAATAATAACAACAACAAGGCAGCATAACTTGTTTGAGAGGGAAAGAACCCTCAAATAACCCTCAAACTAGCCATGAGTTATTCGAGGGTTGTTTCCCCCTCAAACAAGCCATACCAACGGGATTCAGACAACACAATAACCCCAAGAGGGTTATTAAGGAAACAGTGCCACCTTTTGATCGCACAAACTTGGTCTGGGACTGGATTCGCATGACATGACAACCCACTGTGGGTAACTAGCCACAGTGGTTTGTCGTGTCATCCAAACCCAGACCACCTTCCTGCAGGGTGGCTTGTTTGGGGGCAATAAGCCACCCTGACAACCCAGTTACTACTGAGTTGCTGCAAAAGAGAGCCAGGAAAAGAGGGGAGAAGCCTAGATCGCCCCTTTCTTGAGTAGATGGAGACTTGGGGAAGTGTTGAATGGAAGCAGGACACCAGTGCCAGCTCAGCACTTAAAACTCAGAGGATCACCATGTTAAATGGGCCATATTACTCCCTACCTTTTTGGTGCAGTTACTTCTCCTGATCTTTTTGCCCTTTTCCTGATCTGTCACTGTCAATGGTGTATAAATTAGCCTCCACTCAAAAAAAAAATGACCCCATTTTTGTAAATTTCTGGGGCTGGGGAAAAACAAAAAAACCCAGGGGAATGCTATTGTAGGCATGGCAACTCGTGCCATGAAGGACACTGGGATACGAGCTGGATATCCATCGGGGGGAGGAAAAACCACAGTGACCACAATCATCTGTTGGGAGCACCACTGGTTGTTCTGTGAACAACGCACACAGCGTAGTTTATTTGCAGGGTGGGTTGCTGTGTCATGTGAACCTACCCACTAATTCATACATTAAGAAAAAAAGTCTTGTAACAAACTTTCTAAAGTAAAATTACATAAGTAGTAGCACCAGCTTTATTCTGTAGAACCAATGCTAACTATTTCTTAGAAGAATCATGCAAAAAAAATACTACTATTAAAAACAAATAGCAAAGACGGTGTCTCTTGCTTATTACAGTTGTAATGACAAAAATCAAATAGACAAACTGGTATCACTAGTCCTCTGTAATAAGGTTCCTTACCAAAATAGTCTTCAATTCCACCATGAAACTGACAAGATCTGAAGAGTGCTGCAACCTCTGAAAAACACATTTCTTTTTTGTTAATTATTTAATGCAGTTCTTGCTTGTTATTTTATTGTACTTATTTGTTTTGCTAGTCGTGGTTTACTTTTTCATCACATAGCAGATGAGTGATACCCTTAAAATGGATTTTAATTTACACTAATTTCTTCTGGTTTATAATGGGCTATTGAAGGAGAAACACAAACAACCCGTTAGGTAGAGGTATTATTTGCATTCTGGTTCCTTCCACCCATACAATTTCTTCTTTTTTTCCTGCTTCCTATCTAATTCTTTCCAAAATACCCACTCTGACAAAAGTACTAGTTGCATCTCAGTCATCTCTCAACACAGTTTAGCTTCTCTATTGTCTATCCAACCTTCACTTTCCCACAACTTCACTTTCCCTCCAATTTCTTTATTTGGTAGCAGCTCTAACTTCCTTGATATATTTTTTCAGCATTTCCCACAAGCTCTTCTTTTCTGCCCTGGTCTGTTACAGGCGCCTGTATTCTGTATAATTTTAACCCAATCCCTGCAACACAACCTAAACATTGCACTTGTATTTTCCTATCTCTGAAATAAACGGTGTGTTCATGTATCACAGATACTAGCTTGTTGTCTCCTTAGTCTTTCCTTCTGGAGGGTGTCAGTTCTATTGTGGTGCCTTGCAATTCCAGGTTAAAGATCCTGCTCTGTATCCCTTGGCTGTGCATGTGTAGTAATATACATAGGCTGATAAATGATATGTGGTAAAAATTGATTGAAGTGATTCTCTCAAAATGAGGATCCAAAGAATCATCAGTCAACTAACACTCTTTTGGACATGGGTTATTTTGCTAATATCACAAAGGCATCTGGATGTGAATATGCAGTTAGATTATTATTATTATTATTATTATTATTTATTTATATAGCACCATCAATGTACATGGTGCTGTACAGAGTAAAACAGTAAATAGCAAGACTCTGCCGCATAGGCTTACAATCTAATAAAATCATAGTAAAACAATAAGGAGGGGAAGAGAATGCCAACAGGTACAGGGAAGGGTAAGCAGGCACAGGGTAGGGAAAAACTAACAGTAGAAAGTAACAGTAGAAGTCTGCACAACATCAAGTTTTAAAAGCTTTAGGAAAAAGAAAAGTTTTTAGTTGAGCTTTAAAAGCTGTGGTTGAACTTGTAGTTCTCAAATGTTCTGGAAGAGCGTTCCAGGCGTAAGGGGCAGCAGACGAAAATGGACGAAGCCGAGCAAGGGAAGTAGAGACCCTTGGGCAGGTGAGAAACATGGCATCAGAGGAGCGAAGAGCACGAGCGGGGCAATAGTGTGAGATGAGAGAGGAGAGATAGGAAGGAGCTAGACCGTGAAAAGCTTTGAAGGTTAACAGGAGAAGTTTATATTGGATTCTGAAGTGAATTGGAAGCCAATGAAGAGATTTCAGAAGCGGAGTAACATGGTCGGAGCGGCGTGCTAAGAAGATGATCTTTGCGGCAGAGTGGTGAACAGAAACCAACGGGCTGATGTGAGAAGAAGGAAGGCCAGAGAGAAGAAGGTTGCAGTAGTCCAACCGTGAAATAACCAGTGCATGAACAAGCGTCTTGGCAGAAGAGACAGACAAAAATGATCGAATCCTGGCAATATTATACAGGAAAAATCGACAAGATTTAGCTACTGCCTCAATATGAGGAATAAAGGAGAGCGAGGAGTCGAAGATAAAGCCAAGGCTACGAGCTTCCTTGACCGGAGTAAGCGTAACATCATTGACAGTAAGAGAGAATGAGAGATGAGGAGAAGGTTTAGGAGGAAAAACAAGCAATTCAGTCTTTGCCATGTTAAGCTTCAAGCGACGATGAAGCAGCCAAGCTGAGATATCTGAAAGACATGCCGAGATACGATCGTGAACATCAGGAGAAAGTTCCGGAGATGACAGATATAGTTGTGTATCATCGGCGTACAGATGATATTGGAGACCATGAGATTGAATAAGCTTGCCCAAGGGCAACATGTATAAGGAAAACAACAACGGGCCAAGCACCGAGCCTTGCGGAACCCCTACTGAAAGGGGAAAGGAGGAAGACGAGCTGCCATTAGTCAACACGCTGAAAGAGCGACCCGCTAGATAGGAGGCAAACCAGTTATAGACAGAGCCACAAAATCCAAGGTCATGAAGGGAATCTAAGAGAAGATCATGATCAACCGTGTCAAAGGCTGCAGTTAGATCAAGGAGAATAAGAACGGAATAATGGCCTTTAGACTTGGCAGTAAGGAGATCATTGGTGATCTTAGTAAGGGCTGTTTCGGTGGAATGCAGAGGACGGAATCCAGATTGAAATGGATCCAAAGCAGAGTTACTAGATGCACCTGCTATAGATGTTCCTTTTGAAAGTTATTTTCCTGGGTTTTTTTTAGTAATAATTATGAAGATAGTAAGGTTGTTGTTTTCAGGATTTTTAAAAACAACACTTATTTCCATTTGAGAGCATCAATTAAAAAAAGAAAAGAGAAAAAATACTTCATTATCAGAAAACCTGCAGAAAGCGGCAATATGGATGAAATACTTGCCTTCTGAAATAAATTTAAACTACACTACAGAAAGAAAACAATTGCTAACAAAGATATACACACGTGAATTTATAAGCTTTTCAAATATACTGGATTTGAAACATGTTTTTCATTGTAAATAGGTAAGAAAAAGAAAAAGTAATCACCCCAACATAAAAACCCTCCGTACAAGAGAAGAAATGCTCCCTCCTTCTTCCATAACTGTCACAGAGGTTAAATTACCAACACTGATTCCCAGTCACTTACTAAGCCAAGGCAGCTCCTCATCCCCATTCAAAAACTCTACAACAGACCTCCATTATTGGATTTCACCCTTCCCTAATGTGGGATCAGGGTCATAACCTGGCTCATTTTGGAAGTGATCCACAATCCATTTACTTTGAAGCAGTCCTACAAAAAACAACACAACTGTTAAATAACTGTTTACTCATAACTGTTTACTCATGAGTAAATGGGTTGTGGATGGTATATCCTGTCTCAAATATTTATAACAACTCAAGCTCTAGAAACTCAAATATCATCTGCACATTTCACTAGCATACCTGTTTAAGAATCTGAAGATATCCATCTAACAACTTTTTCAAATGCCAACTGCACTGTATCCTGTAAAATACAATATATTCCAGATCAAATAAATGGGGCAACTGAACATTCAAATAGAAAAATGATAATGTTCTTCATTAGTTTTATCTACTTCAGAAGGAAAAAAAAAACAACCTCCTTTCTCTCTCCCCCCCACACACAAATACACAAACATACTACACATACACACAGCCTTTCTTAGTGCTATTGCTATAAGCTGTTCTGTGAAAGTTAAATGTCATTCAGTTTAATACTTTAGAAGCTGACATAACTACTACGTATCCATACAATTGTGCTGAAAATAATAATTCCTGTGAGAAATAACATACTATTTCTGAGAAGATTCGACATTTCTTGCTCTAATGCATTTAGGCTGAAATCCTATCCAGCCTTCCCAACATGGTGCCTTCCAGATGTTTTGGACTACGACTCCCAGGATTCCTGACTATTGGCCATGTTGGCTGGAGCAGATGGAAGCTGAAGTCCAAGATGTCTGTAGGGCACCAAGTTGGTGAATGGTGCTATACACACTTAAGTCCCATTGAACTCAGTGGGGCTTACTTCTGAGTAGGCATGATTAGTATTGTAAATAAGGTAATTCATTTGAAATTAAAGTATGATGGTTAACAAAATAGAAGCATGGGCAGATTTTTAAAAATCCAGTTGCTTATTGCATTTTCTTTAATTAAACTTCAGGCTTTTTTAATATTAAATTTCAAAACAATTGATAGTGGGCCTGTTCAGATGGCACACTAAGCCACAGTTTGGCCACTAACCCTTTTGCAGAAAATGGTCAGTGAGTGTGTTTAAACCATGGTTATGTAACTACCATGATTAGGAATGGTTCACATGGCACGCTAATTCATAGCTCATATGACACGTTAAGCCATAACGTTTAGCTCAAAATGCTTAACCATGTGGCTCGGTGTGTTGTCTGAATAGGGTCAATCAACACACTGGGTAACACATTTCCAGGGTCCTATTTTGTTTACAGAAATATATAAAGACATTTAAATGTGTTTTCCTGAATCATTTTTGTTTGGAAAACTGTGCGCTAGAACTTTAATTGACTTGGGGGGAAAGCACCCCAATGACAAGAATCAAGATTTTTGGGCTGTTTTTACATCCTGTGCACTCTTTTTGGTTACAGATAGTGGCAGCCATGTGAATGGTAAGGAGTTGAAATTTGGAGATATATTTAAACCTCTTCAGCAGAAAGGTACCCAGAAAAGCTTTCAGACCATAAAACAAGACAGTCCCTATCCTAGGCTTACAATCTAAAAACAGACAAAAGAAAAAAGAGATATGGAAGGGAAATAGTCATTCTACAAGTTTCTAAGCAAATTCTTGAAGGAAAAGTCCAAGAGTTGTATTTTTGCCTGCACAGACTGGACTATGTTAAACATTGTAAGTTGCTTTCACAAGATATATTTAAAATATATGGAGGGAGCAACCCTATGGCCCCTAGTCAGTGTCTGAGCAACCATAGGTTATATCAGATGCCCTAATCCAAGGTCAGGGCCAGCACTTGGGGTCAGGGGAATCTGATCTCCACCCCACCCTCCCCTTCACAGCCGGTGCAGAAAGAATCATACTGGCTGCTCTCTGAGGTCAGAAACTCATCTTTGAAGAAGGGGGCATTCAGGAGAGGGGAGGAGACTGGAGAGGCCAGAATATGAGTTATCCTGAGGCCTCTCCAGCCTTCTTCCCTTCCTCTTCAAAGCGCCCCAGCTAGATGGGCAAAAAAGCTCAGCTAGCAAAACATGCAGGGCGGGAGGTGAAGATCACTTCTGTCTCTCCTCCTCCCATGCATAGCATGATCACAACCCTCCAAGTTTTGGGGCTTATGATCATTGAGGGTATAACCCATAGGATTGCATATTTTAAGCATTAATCTCCTACACGAGCTGCACTGATTTTAAACCAATCTCTATGATGCAGGTTCAAAAATGCAATTGTGCTATCCTCTGTATTTTCCATCACAAGATGCCACACCTTCCCTTCCGCTGGCCATTGATTACTGTATGAACACTACACATTCTCCAGCGGCTATAAGGGATTGATAACATGCCTCAGTAAGACCACATCTGTTCAGGTGGACAGGAAAATGTACATCAATCATCATCTTATTCTAATTAAATAGCTTCATTAGTAAGGACTATAATTCAAATTTAAAATGGCTATTTGCCATATTACATACTGCGCCAACAACAATAAGTAATTTAAAATACGTACTGTGGAAAAAAGGTTTTCCTCGTGTCTCTTTTGAAAGTACCTGCCTTGGCAGCATGAATCATAAAACCTTTAAATAGGCCTAGCTATTCTTATATCAGATTTGGTCTATTGCAGTCAATGAAAGTAAACTAAACTAAACTAAACACAAGTCTACTAACACATGTAATTTGTTAATAGCAGCTTTAATTAATTTGGATATGTCTGACCTATATTGCACATAATTCAGTATCTCAATTTTCACATAAACACGCATGAGTATTTCATCTATATCTCGAGTTGCATAATTAAAAGGTAAAGGGAACCAGTTTTCACTGACCATTCAGCTTCACTTAAAGGGATCATAAGCCTCCTCATAACCTGTGTAACCAACCGTTTCTATCAGCTTTTATACCTATTATGCTCATTGAAATGCAATACAAATTCCATTCAAGCTTTGCATCTCAGAGAACAATGCACTTTTCAGAACATGCGCTGCATGTTATAAATTCTGAAACAAGAAACTGACTGCTGTTCTCCTGTGTCTTATAAACAGCTTCATAAAAGGATACATATACCTTTGATGTCTTTCTGCAAGCTAAGCTCACTTTCAGAAATTTTCAATTTTAAACAGGCCTGGATGGATTCCACTTGACTCAAATTACGTTAGCACAACCTATTTAGGGTTACTGCACATGTACATTGGTATAAAGGTGAAAAGGTGCATGCCCCCATACATTCAGAAATGTTAAAAAACTAACAAATAATGTATACATATTTGGTCCCTGTTGTAAATAGAATAATCTACATGTTAATCCTTTACAGATTAATTCATGTAATCCAAATTATTCTAGTGTAAAAGTAGAGAGCACAAACAGACAAGTTGCATAATAATATACATAGCTCTAAACGTTTCAAAAAAGTGAGACAAATCACAACCCAAATGGAAAGGCAAAAACAATAAACCATACACTCAGAACTGTCAGTCAAGTTGTGCTGGACAAATGTTTATTCCAGCCATGAAATACAATTTTCAGTCAAAGCATGGTGTAAAGTCTGAGTATTCTAATGAGAAACAATATAATGGCCTCCTCCTCCTCCATCTCAATCTGCAGCAATCTCAGCTGACGGACACCAGTTCACGGTGTATGACAACAACTTTAAATTTGAGCATGCTGTAGCTCCCAGCTCACACTGAGCAGTTGGTGTGAAACACTCTATACACAGAATCTCACTGTTCACATTTTATCAACAACCAACCTAATTTGGGATAGGAGAGGCATGCAGGACGGTTTAATCACCATCTAAATGAACACTTCATAAAAATAGTATATCATGACATGAACTGGGACATCCTAAAATTTGAAGCAGTCATATTTCCGTGTGTGTGTGAGTGTGCACCGACCACCCTCCTATGAGCCCCCAAGGTTGGAGAGAGAATGGTATCACCTGGAGTCCCAATACTTGATTAACTATACCTACAATACTATTTTCTTGGTTAACGGATTAAAAGCATTTCAGTTTTACAACAGCTATGTACTGAGTATAACCCCAATATGATTCACTCTCAAACCAAATATCTACAGAATTTCTGGGCACATTCTTCTGTGGTTGTTCTCTAGTTTGCAGAATCAGAATACATTTCCTCACTCTGATATACTATACTAAACCTTCCCATACCCTGCCCTGATTGGTTACACTTAACCTTATTTGTGTCAAGATTAACTAGTTAAAACCATTCAGCAAACTTACATTTTTGATATTCTGGAAAACTGTTCTCACAAAGGGCATATTAAAAATGAAAAGGTTATCCTCCAATATAGGAAAAATATAGAAAATCATAAAACTCACCTAGCATTTTTCATCTGAAGATCCAATGGTAACAATATCCTTATATGAAAGTCTCTGCCCTAGAAAAGTAGTATCTCATTAAGCAAAATATCTACAAATATAGCTAATTAGCAGAGCCTGAGTGCATGACATGTCAGCAAATTTTTTCAAAGTATGCCTTGAATCAATTTAACTTTAAAATTATTTTTATTTGTTTTTAATCTACTACTATTCACTCAAAGCCTTTGGCAATAAAATAATACTAATTCATATGCCCAAACACTGTGGTCATGGATAAGATGTAAATACAGAGCAGTAGGAGCAATTTCTCCAACACCATTACTAGAGAAACATAGTGAGATGACCAAGGCTAATTCGTGAAAATACAAAAACATGGAAATATTTTAGAAATTATGAGATGTTTGGATTATCTTTTGAGTTCTGATTTCTGTGCCTTTAAAAACAAGATATTACCATTTTGATTATATATGTTCAAATATCACAATAAGCCAGAATTCTTTAGCACTCTGGCTTATTGACTACATTTGGATGTCACAACAGCCCAAAGATTTTTAAACCCTAGTGTTGTTGTGAATGAAGTGGGAACAAGCAAGCTTCGGCCTTAGCTAGACCTAATGTTTATCCTGGGATCGTCCTGGGGTCATCCCTGTTCATGTAAATGACACACAGGGGATCCAGTGAGCAGGCAGGGACGACTCCGGGATGATCCCGGAATAAACCTTAGGTCTAGCTAAGGCCTTCATGATCGCTCCTGCAGGAGCTAAACGGTGCAGGGGTGCTTTGTCCTGGGTTGTTTAGTATGACATCTGAACCGGGAACTCGGGGTTCTTGGGGAGTCACAATCCAGAGCTGGAACTCATATTGGGAAGAGATAACCCAGAGCAGGAACCCATAAAAATTCCACATAATATGACATTTACAACACATTAAGACTTAATTCACACATCATGATGGCAAATCATGGATTCTTTAACCCATGATTCACAGGAATGTGTGCCCTCTGCAAGCCATGTCCATTTACTGTAAACAACCGCCAATCAGCTCTTTCAGAGGTTGCCAGTGTGAGGTGTGAACCCAAACTGATGGGTTACTTAGTGGATAACCCATAGTTTGTTGCTGATTGGAGGTTGTTTACTTAAATGGAAATGGCTTGAATGGAGCTGTGACATACAAATAGGCCTTAAGTGTGTTTTAAAGTTCTATCAAATATTTCAAGTCAAATACTCAGGGACAAAAAAAATCAGAGTGTACTTTTTAAACTCTCTTTACTAAATATAAATAAAACAACCAAGCTAAATTAGATCACTCTCTAGAGCATCAAATCTGTTTACAGTTCCAAATTTTCCAATACAGAATTTTTTCAGAATTCTCTGTTTCAAATTACAGTGACATGGGGTGGAAACATTTATGGAATATTTTTCTACAGAAAACTTTGTTTCATAAGTTCATTAGTAAAAAAAATAACGAATGCAAGGCAATTGCAAATGCAGCATTAGGCAAGCTTGGCAGTTTCAAAGTTGTAATTAACATTTTTCAGAGGATTGTCCTTAGCAAGTATGTCAGAAAATACATAGATGTCATTGAAATACATACTGTATACCTCTCAGAGTGAAATAGAACTAATAGTGACAGCGAAACTGATGGTGCCCCAACAACCTCAGTGGAACAGAGTTAAATTCTGTTGAAATATGTGAGTGGTTGTCAGCATATCATGCATTTCTTTGGGTTGCTAAAATTAATTAGTGTGTCAACAGTTTTCAGTTGCTTTGTTTACCCCCTTAAATTTAAATAACATAAGGGAAGTACATACTATTGTCTTAAATCTTTACAAGCATTCAAATAAAAGTTTTGACATAAATTAACATTTAAATCATTTGAAGTGTGCTTTAATCTTTTTTTCAGATATTTCAGGTCAAATACTTGCGGTGTATTGGAACAAAAAATTAACATAGGGTACTTTTTTTTAGCTTTGTTTACTAAATACAAGCAAAATAAACACGCTAATTTAAAACTCCCTAGGGCATTTTAATGCCAACTGAAATACCTCCTGCCCAGGTTCTAGAGGCATATTTTGCAGGGATAAAACATTCTTCTGAAACCCAGCAGGAGAAAGGGGCTGCAAGGGGTGGGGGTGAATTTGTATCTGAAAAGCAGTGAGGGAGGGTTAAGCACACTTCTCAAAGTCACTTTTCCTTAAATAAAGCAGTTCTTGGAACGAAAAGAAACACCTTTGCATTATCTACTTTGACCTTGAAGAAAGTAGCTTTTTTTGACAGTGAATTCCACCAAAATCAATGGGATTTGGCTCAAACAAGTAAGTTTATTTATTTAGGCAATTTTATTTATTCAGTACTACCTTATGAAACTTCCCATTGAGGCAGGAGCAGAATCACTGGAAGATAGTCCCCTCAGTATCTAACCCTCCACTCGGTCCAGAAGGACTGGTATCATGGTTGATATCAAAAAATGCTAAGAGATCCAAGGAAAATCAACAGGGCTATTCTCCCTGCCAATCTTCCAGTAAAAAAAATTGTCCAAAGCAAGTTGACCAAAGCAGTCTCAGTACCAAACCCTGGGCTTAAGAGGGATCAACATTTATCTAGGTAATCTGTTTCATCTAGAAGTACCTGGAGCTGCTAAGCTTTTCAATTACTTTGGCCAAAAATAGAAAATATGACATTGCAAGGAAAGGAACCTTAAAACAAAATGCTTAATATTCACACTTGTATTGTTATAGAAGGGATCTGCAACAAATTGTTGCAGTATGGAGTGTTCCTATTCAGGGTAGCAGTCAGGCAACCACGCTGTTTTTCAGGCTTACTGTTTCATTCTGTTTCATTCTCTCTCCTGTTCTTCCCTGCAAGTTTTCCATTCCCCTTTCTTCCAATAATCAGTCAGCATTCCATGACCACTAAGCAAACATCCTTTCTCATTGAGCTGGGAATATTTTTTACTCCCCAATTTTTTTTCCTACTTCTGCAAACTTTGGGGTTCTCCCGAGCCTACTGATACCTTTCCCTTGTGCATGGATGGTGCCATTTTGGCTACATAAAATGAACACCTGAGTGAGTTTACTACTAGTATATATGATTCTGTTCCTATAAGATGGTATTACATATCTGAGAAATACATTTGTTTGAAAGGAAGCTAAAGCTATTGGTCAGGTGGGGTATTGCCCATTATTCTAATTGTCCTAATATGCACTAAAGCCATAGGCTGCTACAGGGCTCGTTGAGAGCGGAGCATAAAATACAACATGAAATTCTGTCACTACTTAATCCATGTAGTGGAAAATCAACTAAAGTTGGTTAACAATTTCATGACTTGGATTGGTCAGGGTTTGTAATTTGTGCTCAATTTTAACAAGTTATCAGGACTTCCCAGAACAAGCATTTTGTCTCAGCTAAAGTAGTGTCACGAACAGGAAAGATTCTTCTTTCTAATAAAAATTAGTTCTATGCTAGCATTTGATGAAGTAGGTAATCATCTACATCATCTCTTTGAATAAAATGTATTTATTTCATTTTTAGTCTGCCCAACAACAAAAAGTTGCTGGGATGGATTTTATGATAAAAGAATAAAAACAGTATAAAATAGTACACAGTAAAAACAATAATAGCACAGGAAATTCTCTTTTGCTTTCAATACAATCCTATATATGAGTTCTCAGAAATATGCACCACTGAATTCAATGGGACTTACCCCCATGCAACTGAGTATCAGACAGCAACCTTTACTTCAGCTTAATGGTTTAACTGGACTGTTTCAATATATTTCCTAATACAGATTGCTATTGGCCAAATTTGGAAAAACAAATGAGAGTATCAGGTGTCCCCCAACGCCTCCAATTCATAAAACTCTGATCAAGGAAGTATTTCAACTATATTTAGAAATAGTTATCAGCTAGCCAATAATTATTTCAGAATTTGTACAAAGGAACGGATGTTTCAAGAAACTGTCATAAGGTAGTTTGAAGAATAGAGAAACACAATTAATGTACCCTATAACCTTTACCTTTATAGTATATTGTTACTCTCACGTCTATTACATTTAAATGGCCTTTTTTATAAAATAAAAAGCAGATGTAATTCCGACCTTTTGTAAAGGTCAAATAACTATGATTCAGTGTTTCATTAAAGTACTGAAATATACTTTTAAAAAAAACCTTTAAAAAGACACTCTCATACAGAAAAATATAGTACCATACGTAGATGCTGTAAATTCTAGACATACTAACCCTTAGTTAACAGGGGAGGGAAACATTTTGCTTCTCCCCCTCCCTTTTCTAGATTTTGACAGCATTTTGTGTACAACCAGTTACTTCTTTATCTCTTTGCTGTAAAAAGAGAAAGGGGGAAAGAATCTTGACAAGTCAAAAGAAGGTTCCCCTTCAGATAATGCAGCTGTTGTGAGATGAAATCTCATTGGTTCAAAAAAGCAGAGATGGGTTGTAGGGTGCTAAGGCAAGGTCTCTGTCTGAGGGAACTTCCAGAAAATCCATGGAAGTGTGGGAAGAAGGAGAACAATGAAGAAAGTTGACTCTTCTCTCCATATGTTACCACCCCCATCAGTTGCTGGGTCTCTTGCACATAGATCTCTCACCACCTCTGAGATAAGGAGAGATTCAAATCACAGGTGCTTAGAATACACCCCCACCACCCCAGTGGGCTCGCAGCTGGGTCTCTGTACATATAATGGAGTAAAGTGGTTGAATTGGTAGAATGAACAGTAATGCTTCAAAATCAACACCAATCACAGAGCATGCAAAAATGTGACCTCCTCTCTTGCAGTCTGATACAATCGATTCGAATCCCACAGGATTCTATACCTGCCCACCCCAGCACCCCAAATTCTACTTCATCGGTAGACTGTTTGCTGAGTATGAGATCAATGTAGGTTTGAGTATGGGTTGAATATAGGTTGTCATTGAACTGTGGCTTGCTGTGTTGGATGAACCGAATTGTGCTAACAAACCATGGCTTGTTAACCATTAACAACCCACAGCTCTCAATCCAAAAACAAACCATGGGTTCTCTTTGTGGCTTGTCCTTGCTTAATAAACCATATTTTGTAAGCACAGCTGGGTTTACAACAACACACATTTCAAGAACAACAACAAAAATGATTGAATGACAACCGACACTCAACCCATGAACCTTCAGAGTGGTTCGTTGTATTGTGTGAACCCAGTCTATGCCTATGCAACTATCGAGGGGGGCTGACTCTACTAGGCAGCTCCATCCCCTACCTTTGAGAAATAAAATCATGACAAGAGAAAAACCCATCCAGAAGCCAGAGGAGAAGCTGCAGGGAGCTTAGCTTCTTCCCTCCCCACAAGAAAGAGCACTCAGCTCTAAATGACAGTTGAACTGGGACTATAGAAATGAGGGGAAGCACATTCTCTTGCCAACAGCCAAGGGCTGCTGGGGCAATTGCAGCACCTGTGTCCAAGCAAGGCCACCAGCAAGAAAACCAGGCCCCAACTGGATATGCAATTGCCACTTTATTTATTTAGAGTATTTTTATCCCGCACCTCAGCCAAAAGGCTCTCGGCTTACAATGTATCAATAAAGAAGACAGTCCCTACCCTCAGGCTTACATTCTAAAAAAAAAGACATGACACACAAGGAAAAGTGGATGGGGAGGGAAGAGGGAGAAAAGAAAAAGAAAATGCCTTCTCTGTCCATTCCCCTTCTCTCTTTAAAGAAACACACACACACACCGGATGTGACCTACTTTAAGGGACACCCTTGCCCTGAAAAAAATAAATAAAATAAAATCAAAAATAAATAAGGGAGAACTACCTTCTTTCCCACCATAGTCACAGAGAACTTTTCAGTCAGACTACCTGTCCATCTAACCCATGACTATTCCCATCTGCCAGGCAACAGCCCTCCAGATGAAATTTCTGTAAAAATAAAAGAAAAAAGAAGTCTGGCTCCACAAGGTCCTCCTCCAGGTGTTTTTAAACTGTTGGTTATTTTATTATGGTTTTAATTTTTGTGAACCGCCCAGAGAGCTTCAGCTATTGGGCGGTATAAAAATGTAATAAATAAACAAATACTCCGAGGGACGCTCTGAGGATGGCTACAAGGGAGAGGGCCTTTTCAGTGGTGGCCCCCCAATTATGGAATGATCTCCCCGACGAGGCTCACCTGGCACCAACACTGTTATCTTTCCGGCACCAGGTCAAGACTTTTCTCTTTTCCCAGGCAGTTAACAACATATGCCAAGTTTTTACCTGACCCCAGAATAGGTTATTTTAAAAGGATATTGTTGTTTTTATGCTTTTGACGGTTTAAAATTTTTATATTAGTTTTTAATGTTCACTATTTTTAACGTTTGTAAACCACTCAGAGAGTTTCGGCTATGGGGCAGTATATAAATGTAATAAATAAATAAATCAGCTGCTCCTTGAACCTTTTAACTGAAGACGCCAGGGACTGAACAATTTCACACGCAAAAAGCATGCGCTCTACCATTGGAGTTTATGGTCTCTCCCAAATCAGTGATTCCCTGGGAAACATTCTGGGAGGGGGAAGCAACACATAGGGTGGGTTTGCACAATCACAAGGGGAAAGTAAAGCCACAGTGGCTTAATTTCCCTCCCTATGCGTGCCGGTCGTGAGCTGCCTAATTACCCTTGCTAAGTTGCCAATTAGGAAGCTCACAACCAGAGGGGAAATAGGCCACTAGTGCAAACCCCAGTCAAAAAGAGCCACCTCATACCGTTCAACCGGTTCTGGATGGGGTTGCACTCCCCCTGAAGGAGCAGGTTCGTAGTTTGGGGGTTCTCCTAGAACCATCTTTGTCACTTGAGGCTCAGGTGTCCTTGGTGGCACAGAGTGCTTTCTACCAACTCCGGTTGGTGGCCCAGCTACGCCCCTATCTGGACAGGGATAACCTAGCTTCAGTTGTCTATACTCTGGTAACTTCCAAATTAGATTACTGCAATACCCTCTACATGGGGCAGCCTTTGAAGACAGTTCGGAAGCTGCAGCTTGTGCAAAATGCGGTGGCCAGATTGAGAGCTGGAACAGGGAGGTTTGAGCGTATAACACCGATTCTGGACCGCTTGCATTGGCTGCCTATACGTTTCTGAGCCCAATTCAAAGTGTTGGTTTTAACCTATAAAGCCTTACACGGCTTGAGATCACAATACCTGACGGAACGCCTCTCCCGACATGAACCTACCCGTACACTGCGCTCAACATCTAAGGTCCTCCTCCAAGTGCCTACTCCGAGGGAAGCTCTGAGGATAGCAACAAGGAAGAGGGCCTTTTCGGTGGTGCCCCCCGACTGTGGAATGACCTCCCCGATGAGGCTCGCCTGGTGCCAATATTGTTATCTTTTCGGCGCCAGGTCAAGACTTTTCTCTTCTCCCAGCATTTTAACAGCATTTAACGTTAAGTTTGTTTTTTTAACGGACCCCCAGAATTGTTGTTTTAAATGGATACTGTTGTTTTTATGTTTCTGATGGTTTTTTAAATTTTGTATACGTTTTAATGTGTACCATTTTTAACTGTTGTAAACCACCCAGAGAGCTTCGGTTGTGGGGCGGTATACAGGGCTGGTGCTACCATAGAGGCCACTCAGGCGGCCGCCTAGAGCGCCAAGCTAAGAGGGGCGCCGGGCACAGCGCAGCATTCTCGTGCGTTGGTTGTGAGCCGGGCCGGCCTGAGGATTCAGCTGGGCCTGGGCGGGCGAGATAGCGGCCTGCGCCCGCCCAGTTGAAGCAAAGCCAGGGACGCTGGGGTGGGAATGGGGCGGCTCCACGTTCGGACTTTAGGAACGCACCTGGAAGAGAGAGAGAATGTATGGGTGAATGGGGTGCATGGGGTCATTGAGTGAATGCATGTGTTCATGCGTGTGTTTGTTTGGAGTGAGTGATGCTGAGTGTGTGTGTGCGCACGTGTGTGAGATGGGGGGGATGATTTGGAGGTGACATTCCTATTAAATAATGCATTTTAGACCCATAGACATCCTTTCCAATTTGTTTGCTATAATTGGCATGACGTATTTCTTGCATTTTAAAATAAATTGAGCAGTTTCAAGTTTTGTACTTATTTTTTCCAAGAAACATATGTTCTTTAAAATCAAAGTTGCCATTTTTGGGGGATGGGTGGGAGGGTGGGTGAAAGTATCTCACCTTGCCTAGGGCGCAAAATAAGTCTGGCACCGGCCCTGGCGGTATATAAATGTCATAAATAAATAAATACCCGCTGCTCTATCATTCTAGCGTTTTCTACCTCAGGTGGGCAGAAACTTAGTGTCCAGATGTTTCCGCCTTCAGCACCCAGAAGCCCCTGCCAGCATGACCAATGGTCAAGGATGCTGGGAGTGGAAGTCCAAAACACCTGGAAGGCTACTTGCCCACTGGCAGAAAGGCCTCTCCATAACACTCTTCCCCTCACCTGCTTCCCGGTCTTTTTTTCTTTTCTTTCTTAAACTTAAGATAGCCAAGATTGAAATTGGGGCTTTCTGCATTAATAATCTATCCCTGTGAGATGGGGTGAATAGCATCGGTGTTAAGAAGAGTTAATGCGGGGGCGTCATGGTGGCGAGATGCGAGTTCGAATCCTCCCTTGGCCAGAATTTTCATCCTTCGGGACTTCCTGCCTTTCCCTAGCCTACCTCGCAGGGCTCTTGTAAGATACTGGTGAGAAATTGCATGTCCTCAGCCCTAAGCTCCTGCATACGAACTGAATATTCCCCACGTGCGTGTGAAGGAACGAGGTCTCCGTACCTGGATGGTGATGAAGCCCTCATAGACACTCCCTTCCCGGTTCTGAGGTAAAAGAAGCGGGCACTCGCGTAGCAATGATCCGAGACCAGCAGCCATTTCCCGCCCGCTCCTCTCGCTTTGCTACACAGGCCGAGAAGGACAAACTTTTACTTTATACCCCATCCCCGGCGCAGGACATCTCGGCAGAACAGCGCATGCGCCGCCTTCCCTTCACAACCCACCCCGGGCTCCCAACAAGAGTGAAAGCTTCGGTGCGGCGCATGCGTGTTTCCCAATGAACCACAGCGGAATCCGTGGGGCTGGAACCTGGCTCCCGTCGAGAAAAATAAAGAGTGGGGCGGGCACACGAAGCAAACAAAGAGAGAGGAGCGAAGCCTGCGGCTCGCGAGCTTTCTTTTGAAGCGGGGACGGTTATTGCCTGTTTCGTTTTGAATCCTTCCGTTGCCTCGCGCCGCTGGCTGTGATTGGATGGAACCTCCGCAGCGCGCGCGGGGAAGGCCGCGAAGGGGCGGAGCTAGATGAAGCCCGCAGCCTGCCCTCAGTCAGTTTCTTTCTGTGCAGTAGTGAGGTCGTGTTGCTGGGCTGCACTTTATTTACTAAAGTTAAATAAATAAGAGCTGTGCTGATGTGATTTACGCTGAAACCAATTTTACTAGGGTGACCATATGAAAAGGAGGACAGGGTTCCTGTTTTAGGGTGACCATATGAAAAGGAGGACAGGGTTCCTGTTTTAGGGTGACCATATGAAAAGGAGGACAGGGTTCCTGTTTTAGGGTGACCATATGAAAAGGAGGACAGGGTTCCTGTTTTAGGGTGACCATATGAAAAGGAGGACAGGGTTCCTGTATCTTTTAACAGTTGCATAGAAAAGGAAATTTCAGCAGGTGTCCTTTGTATATATGGAGAACCTGGTGAAATTCCCTCTTTGTCACAGCAGTTAAAGGAAGTGAGGCAGGTGGCTACTAGGAGGAGGGCTTTCTCCGCTGTGGCACCCCGGCTGTGGAATGAGCTCCCCAGAGAGGTCCGCCTGGTGCCTACACTGTATTGCTTTTGTCGCCAGCTGAAGACCTTTTTATTCTCTCAGTATTTTAACACTTAATTTTAACTTAAATTTAAATTCTACTGTTTTAACTCTGTGTTTTAATCTTATATCAATTTTGCTGCGTGGTTTTATCCTGGTTGTGCTTTTTATACTGTATTTTGTAATTGTGCTTTTAACCTGTTGGTTGTTTTATTGTGGTTTTAATGTTTTATTGTGGTTTTAATTTTTGTGAACCGCCCAGAGAGCTTCGGCTATTGGGCAGTATAAAAATGTAATAAATAAATAAATAAACAAATAAAGCTGCAGGAGCTATACTAGAGTGACCAGATTTAAAAGATGGCAGGGCACCTGCAGCTTTAACTGTTGTGATGAAGAGGGAATTTCACCAGGTTCCCCATATATGTCTTTTTTGCTAAGTGTAAGCTGCTCCGAGAGCCTTTTTTGGCTGAGGAGCGGGGTATAAGTATGATAAATAAATAAATAAATATATACAAATGGAACCTGCTGAAATTCCCTTTTCTATACAATCGTTAAAAGATACAGGACCCCTACCCTCTTTTTCATATGGTTACCCTTAGTTTTGCAGTGCAATACTAGCCATCTCTACTCAGGAGTAAACCCCATTGTTCGATAGAACTTACTGCAGTCACAGGTGAATGTGCAAAGGATTGTATCCTTGCTCAATTACCTGGGGCTAAGTACCTTTGAATCAATGGGGCTTCTTTTTGGGTAGATATGCACAGGGTCGAGCTGTGAGCCTATTTTTAAAAAGGCTCAAACAAACAGTACAATCTTATGCATGTTTAGACGGGGGGGGGGGGGGAAGGCCTGGGGCTGGGACATGCTGGGAATTGTACGCCTTTTTTTCAGACTAAACATGATAGAAATGCAATAATAAATAAAATAATATAACAAAGAAGAGAGTTTTTTTTGCTGTTTGGTGGAGAAGCATTCAAAAATATGTCTGCAGTCTGAAAAGCAGCATTTGACCCCTCATTCTGTTTAATGGATAGAATGGCTATACATATAGTGAGAGTGATGAATCTCACGCCAGGGATGGGGTGGGGAGGAGATCTGGCACTATTGGGGTACCAAACCAGCCTTCCCCATATTGCCATGCCCACTTCCCCTGACCTGTCCCCGTTTCCCCTGACTACCGATCCATATGGTGGTTTCCCAATTTTTGTACAATTTTGCCCTCTCATTCTAAAAGGTTGAAAATGTCTCTCCTAAGGCTTAGTTACTTTAAGAGCTTTAAACTAAAACATAATGGTAATATATTATTATTATTTATTATTTTCAGCCCCATCAGCATTGCCTTCGCCCTGCTCACCTCTGGAATATAGTTCCCAAAAGCATCTTTGCAATGAATTTTAGCTCTCAGGCTAAAAAAAGGTCTTTCAACCCTGAATGTAACAAAAGAAAATGGCCTTTTGTAAGCTAAATAGAAAAAACAAAAGAGATGCATTCACTATTTTATCCCACCTTTTTCCCAAAGAAGTGGGATACAGATGATATACTTGGTCATACACACACACACACACCACCCAATTTGAGCTTCACAACAACCCTGTGCTGTAAATTAGCCTGAGAGATATTGACTGGCCTAACGTCACTCAGTGGACTTCACAACTGAGCACACCACCTTATCTATTTCCAGTCTCCAACTACTAGATCACATTGGATTTCAAAGGGACCCCCCACAAAAAAAACCCTGTGTACAACTGTCTGCACTGAGCCCTTATCAGTATGCACTTAACTCTGATTTACAATGCTTCTATTGTTTACATTGAATAAGTATGGTGATTTGATAATAAGTACATGTGTATGGGTTTTTTTCTGTCATATTTTCATTTAAGTGAGAAGCAAGATTAACAAGGATGCTGCATTTTGTGTCCGGTTCCAATTTCCATTCTATCACAAAATCAGGGAGGACATACTGGCCTGTATGGAGGTAGATGTTTCAGTGTAATATGTGGATTTATATTACATCATGGTCTTTTGCACCTGTTTCTCTAAAAAGTTGTGTCAAATGGACTTGCTTTTCATCTATGCACATATGCAAAACACGATCTTGGCTCCCCAGAATTATTTCTTCCTGGCAGATGTCCAACAGCAACCATATAAATCAGCTACCTTCTACACATAAAGTACATAGGTTCTCTAATGCCTCATTTACATCTCCTTGAATTATAAAAATATTCCCTTTGCAGACATTGGCAATACCAGAAGACCAGACCAATCCATATGCTGTACTGATTTGGAAGCCCCCACAAGGATACTGTTAATCCCTTTCAAACCTTGAAAATACTTGGAAGTTTTCCAAACTGTCCGCTGAAAGTTTTCCCCTCAGAAATGGTGAATGGGGATTCTGAAACTCCATAATAAGATCTTTGGCTCAGGATATGTTCTTTTACACCAATATAATTACTATTTTCCTGTTCCTTCAAATCCTTCCTCAAAATCCACTTCCTCAGAATGACCTTTCCTAATCGTCATAACTGCATTTTTTCATTGTCTTACTGCCTGTAACATTCTCCCATCTTATGTTTTAAAATATAGATGCATATTTATTTATTTATTTATTTTCTATACCACCCAATAGCTGGAGATCCCTGGGCAGTTCACAAAAATTAAAACCACAAGGGACAGTATAAAATATAAAACATGGAAGATTAAAACCACACTATAAAAGTACAACCATAATAAAACTGAGCAGTAATGCAGAGATTTAAAATTCATCATGTTTATATGCTGTTATCTAATTCATTGACATCTCTCAAAAGTTAAACATAATGCAAATGAGCTCTTTCTGTAGGATTTGTATCAATTTTTCCTTTATAGGAATAGCTCTATGCCTAGACACACTGTAATGGATAAGAATTTCTGTTCTTTCATTGCCTACACTTTACGTTGTACAGGTGACATAATTTTAAATTATGTTTCCAATATTCTGGTAGTATGTCTCTTCCCCTCGTCCAATACGTATTTGTATTATGCAATAATTGTATACTAAAGGCAGAGAACCAGAAAGAAGAAGAAAAGAGAGAAGAAAGGAAAGAATTCCAGAGTCCTAGAGGGAAGAAAGAATCAGAGCCACTGGAACTGTCAAACTGATGTAAGATATTCCTTGGATAAGGGACCTGGGGAAAAATAGGAACACAAGTCTTATGAAGTTAACTGGATGCGTTTATCCCTGGTTATTGTTTTTACTCTATTGCTCATATTGTTTTTTGTGTATTGTGTGTATGTTATAAAACTTTCCTATTTGCATTTTTCTTCAATCGAATTTTAAACTTTGTTATTTTAAAGTTTGTTGTTTGGAACTTTGCAATCTCTTCTTTTTGAGTTACCTACCCCACATCTAATAGCTCACCCCTACATTACCTGAGGCACAGACTATTTTTAAAGACTCCATTTTGCCTTTTCCTTCCTGTGCAGCCTTTCCTGCTGCTTCCTGGGAGAAATCTTTTTTCATTTTCTGGCTGCCTTCACCATGGGGGAATCCGCACGTCGTTCCGAGATCGCTTCTAAGCGACCCCAGTGCAGCGTGAAAGCGATCGTGTACCTGGCCTTTGGAAGAGCCGACGAAGAGACGTCCTTCCCACCACCGCCACCCCGCAGACCTCCTCGCCGGCTGGGACGGAGAGCTCGGGGGAAGAAGGCGGGGTGGAGAGCTTCTTCCGCTCTCAACCCCGCCTTCTTCAGCTGAGCTCTCCTCGCCGGTCGTCGAGGAGGTCTGTGGGTGGCGGCGGGAAGGACGTCTCTTCGTCGGCTCTTCCAAAGGCCAGGTACACGATCGCTTTCACGCTGCACTGGGGTCGCTTAGAAGCGATCTCGGAACGACGTGCGGATTCCCCCATGGTGAAGGCAGCCAGAAAATGAAAAAAGATTTCTCCCAGGAAGCAGCAGGAAAGGCTGCACAGGAAGGAAAAGGCAAAATGGAGCGTGGGGACGCTATTTTGCCTGTTTTCCCTGCTACTCACAGAACAAGGCATTGCTGGTCCATGATATCTATAAAACATAGTTAACAGCAAAAGTAAGATCCTGTGAATTGGTTCAATACATAATTTCACAAAGGCAGTTTAAAAAAAATATAACCAGAAAATCAAATGAGAAATTCAAAAATTATATTAGAAAATGAAACATTTTTAACAATGGAACAAAACAGTTTTTGAATTGTAAAGCTCTACATGAATAAAGTAAAGTCTTTGAATATGAAGATGATTAAAAAGACAATATCATTAGCAAAAGGATATTTACACGTTGGGTCTCTCATTTTGACTGTAATTTTAATTAGCTGGACACTGGGGGGGATGAATATAAAAAAGCCTACATCATGTACTTTATCTTTAAATTGCCTTCCACCTTAATTTTATGCTCTTCAGTTCTTAATGTTTCCCCACCCCCTCTCTTTTGTTCTGTCTGGTGATCAGACTAAAGTGATTTTCTCTCAACCACTTCAGCATTCCAATCTTCAGTTTTTATTCTTTCATTTGCCAAAACTCTCCAGGTAACTTTCCAAACCCTCTGGCTGTATACTTGCATAGCTTTCCTCAGAATTATCAATACAGACATAAAATGTAGTTCCAAATATTTTAGTTAGTTTCCCCACACCCTGCATGTATACCACTTTTGGCCCATGTGTCTTTCTGAGCAATTGTCATACTTGAAGAATGATTAAGAATCAGAATCCAGACAGCTAGTTTGCAGCAGCTACTAATGAATCTGAGGAGACCATTTCAGAGAAAAGGCAAAGAGATCAGGCCCTGAAAGAGCCTCTATATTTGAGTCTATGGGCATTCCTAGACGAGGCCTTAGCCCGCCTTGAGAGCCGGTTTCCCTGCTGTGATTCCACATGACGCACAGGGGAATCCGGCTCCAGGCTGCACTGAAGCCTCCTCTAACGCGCCATAAGCGAAGTCGCTTATGGCGCGCCTTTTCCGCAGTTCCGGCCTGAGGCCAGGGCTGCAGAACGTCTAGCGACTTCCGTGCCTTTTTGCGGCTACTCGCTTACTCGCGAGTAGCCGCAAAAAGCCGCGGACTGGCCACAGCGCTGAGCGCTGTGCCCATCGGGGCAGGAGGGAGGATCCCGGGGGAGACAATGGGGGCTGGCACAGGGCGACGACGGAGGAGGGTGGAGGGCGGCATGGGAGACGACGGGGGCTGGCACAGGGCGACGAGGGTGGAGGGTGGCACGGGAGACGACGGGGGCTGGCACAGGGCGACGACGGAGGAGGGTGGAGGGCGGCATGGGAGACGACGGGGGCTGGCACAGGGCGACGATGGAGGAGGGTGGAGGGCTGGCACAGGGGGCGAGGGAAATGCAGCCGGGCACAGCACAGGGGGCGAGAGAAAGGCAGCCGGGAACACGGGGCTGGCACAGAGGTGAGGGGAGGCCACGCATCGGGCACGGGGGGGGGGGGAGGATGGGCAAGCGAGGGGGAGGGGGTCATCAGGCATTGGGAGGGGGGAGATGGGGCGGACAGGGGGCCTTAATTTTTTGTAAAAAAACCCCTTACCTTGCCTTCGGCTTTGGGCCGCACGTGGCCCCTTTAACAAAAAAAAACAAAACATGGCCGACGCTGCAGGGCTTGCGTCGTCCCTACGCGTCGGCCGTCTAGGAGGCTGGGCAGCGCGCTTTAAAGTTAGCGCGCCGTCGCCCCGCCTCCCTGCCGGCTTATCCCGGCAGGTCTAGCAAAGCCCTATATTTGAGCCATAGGTGCAGCCTGCATGAGGAGAAAACTGGCAGGACTGAACTGATCCTGCTTCCCTGAGGTAACAGGTTGTGTTACCTGAGTGAAGCAGGTGGTCTGGGGCAACAGGCTGTGGCAACACCACACATGGGAAATAAACACAAGTGTAATGCATTTCAAATCATTTATTTGTTTACATTTATGTCTCGACTTTCCTCCAAGGAGCCCAAGGTGGCATACATAATCCTCTCTGTTTTATCCTCACGAGGGCTCATCTACACCAAGCAGGATATTCCACTATGAAAGCAGTATAAAAAGGCAGGAGCCACACTACTGCTTTATAGTGGTATTGAAGTGCACTGACAACTGTTGGGACCCATTGACACATACCATATACCGCTTTCATACCACTTTCATAGTGTTATATCCTGCTTGGTGTAGTTATGCCATGGGCCCAAACAGTTGTCAGTGCCCTTCAGTACCACTATAAAGCAGTAGTGTAGATCCTGCAGTGCACTTCAATACCGCTATAAAGCAGTAGTGTGGCTCCTGCCTTTTATATACCGCTTTCATAGTGGAATATTCTGCTTGGTGTAGATGAGCCCTGAGGGTCAGTGCGTGGGACTAGAATCTGGGTTATTCCAGTTCAACACTAACCACTACGCTTTCACTGTTTGTTTATGAGTATAAACCTTTTTACATCTAAAGATGCGAAGCAGTGTACACAATTCATGTTGTTTGTTGTTTATTCGTTCAGTCTCTTCGTGACTTCATGGACCACCCCACGCCAGAGCTTTCTGTCGGCCGTTGCCACCCCTAGCTCCCCCAAGGTCAAGTCTGTCACCTCCAGAATATCATCCATAAAAATAGGGACTAGTACACAGAATATTGTTATGTGTTTGGCATCAGTCTAAATTACCTCCAGGTGTACCTTACAATTCAATGCCTTTGAGTACAAAGAGACTGAGGATTTCCCCCAACAACTCTGACTTCTGAACTGGTAAGCTTTGTTCTACAAGGCTTGAGGGAGAAGGAGGAAATGAATCTGGGGAAAGGGTGGATTTAAGACAAAGGGTGAGCAACTTTTGAAAAAGATCTGTAGGCAACTGAGAAGAAGCAGGGTTTGCCTGGAATGGTGATGTTGTAGGCCTTCATCCTGAGCACAGTGTAAATAAACCTTTTTCTTTCTTTTTTTAATAAAAGAAACACTACTAGTCTCCAACACTCTTCTTCTAGGAAACTAAAGTCTGAGTTGGTGCTGAAGCCCTTGAAAATTCTCTCCCCTCAAGAGTGGGGTACAGGAGTGTAACAATATATTGTATCTACATAAGATGGCAGGGAAAACTTGCATAAAAAGATGTTTCTTCAACACCCACCTAAAATTAAGAAGTGTTCGTACATGTCTAATGTCAGGGGCAAGATTATTCTACATAACGATCACCACTGCACTAAATGGACTGCTCCAAGCAACAACAGACTAGAATTAAGGCAGCATGTGGTACTATTATGGTGTTCTTGGACTTCTTTTTTCCTATTTAGGAAATATCAGTTCTATTTAGGAAATATCAGTTGTGTGATGTAGTCCTGTGTCAATATGGTCGTGTCGATAAAGTGTTCTGATTAGATGTGGGAGAGGTGGTCATAGACTGCTCAGATTCTCAAAAAACCTAGTTTAAAATGGGTCCCACTGAATTCAGTGGTGTTTACTGAGTCCAGTGCTGAGTTCAATGGAATGCTACCCAAAAGGCACTGTGTACAAAGAACTCCCCACCCGCAAAGAAATAACAAAGCCAAGCATGTTTAAGCAAATTATCTATCACATCACATTTTAAGAACGGTTGTTAAACCGCTGATGAAAGACTATAGTGTAAGATGATGAGTCAGGGGTACTAAAAGGACCAAATGGGTAGGTTCCACTAGATGATACCATAAGTACCGAGATGTTTTACTTTATAACCCAGTGTGATTAAACTGCATGAAAATTAAGATGTGATAATGCTACAGTAAAATAAGTCTTAAAAAATAAAGAGGCTTCTAACGAAACCACAACATTAAAAACCGTGAAGGAAATACTGGTGGAATACGTTTCTAGAAGGGCAACCGTGTAGAATAAAACCTTGCTGAGGAAAGGGCTGATTGCTGAATAAATAGAAGCACTAAGTATAAATATAACTATTGAATAAATAGGAGCACTAAGTATAACTGTAACTATTGTTATTGGATGTATTATTGACTTACACACTGGCCAATTCATACAACCAAATTGGTATACAATGCGAATGTGGGTTGGACAGACTTCAGCACATACTGAAACAGACATATGACGGTCATAGCACATCCCCCAGCATGCAATTCAGCTCACATCTCCTGGGGCTGTCGAGATTCATCCCCAGCCTTGCACTTTGACACATGACGTTGTAACGACCAGGCCCAACTACACTGTATTGGGCGGAGTTCCAGTAGATTCCTAACAGTCCTACATAAGGAAGCAGGAAAAGGTTAATGGCAGGCTGGACAGCAATTGCTGTAACTCTTTTGTCAGTGACTGCTTCGTTATCCTTGAACTTGAGCTCTTAAATGGCTTTGGAATGCTTTATGCTTTCTTTGGCTATGTGGTTTGGACTGCTCTGATCTATCTGTCAGGAGCAGGTGAGACCATTATTACCTTTACCTTGATCTGGGCTTGAGTTCAGGATCTATGCCAGCCTCCTCCAGATTGCTGCCCTCTAGATGTTTTGGACTTCAACTCCCATCAGCCTCAGCCAGCAAGGCTCATGGTTAGGAACTCAGGGAGTTGTAGACCAAAACATCTGGACAGAACCAGGTAGGGGAAGGGTGATCTGTGGTACCTGGTACTGGGAAATGTATTGTTCTGTTGCCTGGTTCAGCAATACTACAAATGAGAAGGATCTTGGAATTGTTGTAGATCACAAGCTGAATATGAGCCAACAGTGTGATGTGGCTGCAAAAAAGCAAATGCTATTTTGGGCTGCATTAATAGAAGTATAGCTTCCAAATCGTGCGAAGTACTGGTTCCACTCTATTCGGCACCGGTTAGGCCTCATCTTGAGTATTGCGTCCAGTTTGGGGCACCACACTTCAAGAAGGACGCAGACAAGCTGGAGCGTGTTCAGAGGAGGGCAGAAAGGATGATCAGGGTTCTGGAAACAAAGCCCTATGAAGAGAGACTGAAACAACTGGGCATGTTTAGCCTTAAGAAGAGAAGATTGAGGGGAGACATCATAGCACTCTTCAAATATTTGAAAGGTTGTCACACAGAGGAGGGCCAGGATCTCTTCTCGATCATCCCAAAGTGCAGGACGTGGAATAATGGGCTTAAGTTACAGGAAGACAGATTCCAGCTGGACATCAGGAAAAACTTCCTGACTTTTAGAGCAGTATGACAATGAAAGCAGTTACCTATGGAGGTTGTGGGCTCTCCCACATTAGAGGCCTTCAAGAGGCAGCAGGGATGCTTTAAGGTGGATTACTGCATTGAGAAGGGGGTTGGACTCGATGGTTTTATAGGCCCCTTCCAACTCTACTATTCTATGATTCTAAGATATCAAGCTTAGCCTATCCAGATGCTTCATCCTACCTGCCAGTCTCAAGAGGTGATGTTGCACACATGTATTCCCTACTGCACTTGAGGAAGGCTGTGACATCTGAGCACACACAATCCCAAGAAACTAGTTAGGCAAGGCCCCCTTTCAACCATGAGATTTGAAATTTACTTAAATCCGTTGCTTTATTTTAAATTTCTGCATTGCTGCTCAGTTTTATTCTGGTTTTTACTCTTATTGTATACTGTACTTTTAATTTTTTATAATGTATCTTATGCTGTATTTTATTTATTGATTGATATCTTTTCATTTCCATACTGCCAAATCTCTCCGGGCGGTTCACAAAATTTTAAACTACAAGGTACAGCATAAAATATAAAACACAGAAACTTAAAACCAAAACATAAAAATACAAGCAGAATAAAACTGAGAAACAGATTTAAAATACATATTTAAAACAGAAGAACTAAAACACTAGGATGTTTAAATACTGGGAAAATAAAAAATACTGGCGCCAAAAAGAGTATAATGTAGTTGCCAGGCAAACCTCTCTAGGGAGCTCATTCCTCAACCTGAGTGCTACAGCAGAAAAGGCCCTCTTCCTGGTAGCCAACTGCCTCACTTCCTTTCAGAAGGACTCACAGAGAAGGATCCCTGAAGATGATCTTAGGATCCAGGCACATACATATGGGAGAAGGCGATCTTTCAGATAACCTGGCCCCAAGCCGTTTAGGCTTTTAATTGTTGTGAGCTGCCCAGAGAGCTTCATCTCTTAGGCAGTATAGAAATGTAATAAATAAATAAGTTCCAGTCCCAGAATTTAGCCTTCTGGACTAAAGTATCTGAGGCATTCTTGGTTCTGCAAGAATGCAGAACGCTTTTTGGTTGGGTTCTAATTCTACAAAGGCCAGCTTTGCCTGCTAATTATCTTAACAGTTCCCCCTTGATTCACCTTCAGCAGCTCTGGAGAGGTGAAATGAATGTGGGTTGTGTTGTGAAGAGTGTGCATGTTTGCTGAAGAATAATGTTCTTCAGTTTGTACATGCTAAGTTCTCTGCTGATGCACTCAACCCACATCCACAACTTGTGAATTGTCCCTAACACATATGATACATTTAAGCATTACCTATTCTCCAGAGATCCTCATTTGCCTTACCAAAAGGGGTCTTGGAAGGAAACACAGAATTCTGTATATTTACTAAAAAGCTTGACTTGCCAGAGCCCTTGGTCTGCATCCAAAATGGAAAAGTCTCTTTAACCTTTGGAGTCTAGACATGATCTCCTCAAAGGCGTTCTCAAGGGGAAGTTCTTTTCTTTCATGCACCACTTCTGTTCATGTCTTTTCGGACTTTAAAAAGCTTTAGCTTACTTGGTTTTATTATGGAGACCAGTCTGCTGTGTGACGGCATTCAGTAACATCCAATTTTTACCATCTGGTCAAACATAGCTGTTGCTTTCTCTCTCAGCCGCTGCGGAACTTTACATGGCACATGTAGTTTTGCAAGAGTGCTGGGACCTATAACATTGTTACAGTTTTTCTTCGCCCCACATCTCATGCCAATAAAACCCATCATTCAGTTTTCCTAGCAGTATGGTTTGCTGACCGATGTAACACTTATATTCTTTAACCAAGACCATGATTCATATTCTGTTACTACAAATTTCTCATATATAAACAAGCCACTGGGGCTTTTATCATGTGTTTGGTCCAGACCTGTCTCTACATGGACAGAAAGGCTCCTTTTGTTCCCAGCAGGAATCGGGATCCAACAGAGACTTCCCACTGGAGGAAGGGAGGTGGTAATTTTTGCCTGTGCCCTCTGCCAACCCCAGCACACCATTTCCTATGTTGTATGGAGTGACCCCCAGCCTTGCAGAACATGTTTTAAGAGGACACGGGAGGCTGCAGGGGAATCATAGAATAGTAGAGTAGGAAGGGACCTATAAGGCCATTGAATCCAACCCCCTGTTGAATGCAGGAGTCCACCTTAAAGCATACCTGAAAGATTATTATTATTATTATTATTATTATTATTTATTTATTTATTTATTTATTTATTTATATAGCACCATCAATGTACATGGTGCTGTACAGATAACACAGTAAATAGCAAGACCCTGCCGCATAGGCTTACAATCTAATAAGTTGTAGTAAACAATAAAGAGGGAAGGAGAATGCAAACAGGCACAGGGAAGTGTAAACAGGCACCAGGTAGGGTGAAGCTAACAGTATAGAGTCAGAACAAACTCAATATTTGAAGGCTATAGGGAAAAGAAAAGTTTTTAGCTGAGTTTTAAAAGCAGTGATTGAGTTTGTAGTTCTCAAGTGTTCTGGAAGAGCGTTCCAGGCGTAAGGGGCAGCAGAAGAAAAAGGACGAAGCCGAGTAAGGGAAGTGGAGGTCCTTCTGAAGGCCTCTAGTGTGAGAAAGCCCACAACCGCCCTAGGTAATCGGTTCCATTGCTGTACTGCTCTAACAGTCAGGAAGTTTTTCCTGATGTCCAGCCAGAATCTGGCTTCCTGTAATTTGAGCCCATTATTCCATGTCCTGCATAGAACCTGCACTCACTGTAGGGTGTTCTGGGGGATGTTTTGGGCTGCACACCTACTTCTAGGGAGTGTGAACCAGGTCTAGTGCAAAACCCAAGAGTGTACCCTAAATCAAACCAGACTCTCCCCTGCATCTGTGGCTTGCAAGGGAAGCTTAGTAGTGGTGGACATGCATCGTCATAGGAACACAGGAAGGTGTTGAAAGAGAGTCAATTCCTTCCATGCAAGACTATCCCTGTGCTTATACCAGGCTAGACTATATCTCAGTCTACTTATTTATCTAACATATATATTTATTTTATTTATTTATTTATTTATTACATTTCTATACCGCCCAATAGCCGGAGCTCTCTGGGCGGTTCACAAAAATTAAAACCATTCAACATATAAAACAACAGTATAAAACCATAATATAAAATACAATATAAAAGCTCAACCAGATAAAAACAGCAGCAATGCAAAATTACAAATTTAAAATCATGTTATTTAAAATTTATAGATTGTTAAAATGTTGGGAGAATAAAAAGGTCTTCACCTGGCGTCTAAAAGCATATAATGTAGGTGCCAAGCGAACCTCCTTAGGGAGCTCATTCCACAGCCGGGTGCCACAGCAGAAAAGGCCCTCCTCCTGGTAGCCACCTGCCTCACTTCCTTTGGCAGGGGCTCACGGAGAAGGACCCCTGAAGATGACCTTAGGGTCCGGGCAGGTACATATGGGAGGAGGCGTTCCTTCAGATAACCTGGCCCCAAGCCGTTTAGGGCTTTAAATGTTAATACCAGCACTTTGAATCGGGCCCGGACCTGGACTGGCAGCCAATGAAGCTGGAAAAGGACTGGCGTAATGTGGTCTCGTCGGCCAGTCCCTGTTAGTAAGCATGCTGCCCTGTTTTGCACCAGTTGAAGTTTCCGGACCATTTTCAAAGGCAGCCCCACGTATAACGCATTGCAGTAATCCAAACGAGAGGTTATCAGAGCATGGATAACTGTAGCTAAGCTATCTCTGTCCAGATAAGGGCGCAGCTGGTATATCAGCCTGAGCTGATAAAAGGTGCTCTTTGCCACTGAGTTCACCTGTGCCTCAAGTGACAGTTCTGGATCCAAGAGCACCCCCAAACTACGGACCCGATCCTTTAGGGGATTCATCAACATTGAATCCAGGGTGGTTTACAACAAGATAATAGAACAAGCATGAGGTTATAATACAACACAGTGAAACAACCCAACAATAAAAATAGCAAATAAAAAAGCAAAAAGAGCAGTAGCTGAAATCTCTCCTAATACTACTGAGTCTGACTGGCAGGAGCTTCCAGTGAGTGGTCATTCTCATAAGCCACTTAGCTACCTGCTTCTTTTAACTTGAGTTGCCAGACAGGGCTGGCACTAGACTTTAATGGGTCCTTTGTATGGTGCTGCCAGTGGGCCCCTGTCCATGGGAGCCATCATAGAATCATAGAATAGCAGAGTTGGAAGGGGCCTACAAGGCCATCGAGTCCAACCCCCTGCTCAATGCAGGAATCCACCCTAAAGCATCCCCGTCTTCTCCTTCCACTTGCTGCTGCTGTCACTCTCAGAACCCCTCCATGGCACAGCATAGCAGCTTGCTGCCCTCAGTGCTGCTCACTCATGCTGCCCCCTCCAATAGGATTTACCTGGCAATGGGAGGCAGAGATGCTTACTTTGTGAGACCAGCTGGTGCTCTATCTAGTATCATGGTGGTCACCCACCATGTTAGATTCTCCAAAATGCAATGGCCAATGTTGACATTGGGTACTGCATCTCGAGGGAACATAACATGGCAGTTACCCATTATAGAATGGGCTTGAAGTCCCATTCAGGGATGAGCTAAATGACTGGTGGGGGTAGCAGCAGTAGTGCCATGCTACTGCCATCGCTGGTGGGGAAGCAGCGTGGATACCTGGAAGAGTCATTGATGGACATTTCTGAGCCTTTGGCAGGTGCCCAATCATGCTGACCCTTGACGCCGACTTTGATGCTATGGATTGAACTCAAGACCTTCTGCATGCAAAACAACTGCTCTACTCCTGACCTATGTCCTTTCCTCCAGAGATGCTTGTATGCTATTACTGATCTTCTCATTGAAGAATTCATGATACGTTTTAGAGGAATCTCATGATTCTTTGGAATGCAATTTGAAAACCACATAACCTTGAGATATTCCATCTGCAACACCAGAATATTCAGTCTCTAAGACCTTATTCCAGGTTTCTTTCTTCTTTACCATCCTTTGGAATAAAAAAGCATTTACCCCGAAAGGGGGGAAAAATGAAATGTGTTCAACATATGGCATCCAAGACCATTTGATATTTTAAATCTATAGTAAATGTCAGGAACAATTTTTACTGCCCTCCCTACATTACAAGCGCTTGGATCATTTGTCTTTCAAAGGACTAGTAAACCTTAATTTGCTTTAGCAGCACTCAGTGGATTTTTTATTGTTTCTTACTGCTGCCTCTCAACTCATGTAATTTGTAAAACTAAATATGAACTGCTAAACTCCATCAATCCGGTAGTATTCTTTTAATATCAATTTTTACATAATTAGCCTCCAAACTGTGTTCAATTACTGACAATTAATCTCATGTACTTGGAAGGACAACATTCATTTCACAGTGAGCAGCATCTAAAAAGAAAGATGAATCTGATACCGGGAGAGGGGGGGTATTTTTACACACTGACAAACCGGAGCGTGTCCAGAGGAGAGCAATGGCCAGAGTGGTGAGGCAGCTAGAAATGAAGTCGTTTGAGGAACATTTGAAAGACCTGGGTATGTTTAAACAGGAGAAGAGAAGATGAAGAGGAAATGTGGTAGCTTCTCCATATATCTGAGGACTATCACACAGAAGATGGACTTGTTCTATATTGCTCTAGAGGGAAGGACTACAACTAATGGGTAGGAATGGTAAGTAAGGAGATTTGGGCTAAACATTTAAGAGAAACATTCGCTGGAGGTATTTCAGTGGAGGCGGGATGACCATCTGTCTGGAGTTCTGTACTTGAATCTTCCCCTGCATTGAGCAACGGAATGGACTAAATGACTACTAAGATGCTTTCCAAGTCTGAAATTGGGAGCCAGTGGTTACTAGGAGCCAGGAGTTTTAGTCCCCACTCAAGCTCACTGGGTGACTTTGGGCTAGTCACAGAATCTCAGCCCAGCCTACCCAACAAGGTTGTTGTTAGGATAAATTGGAGAGGAGGGGGATTATGTATGACACCTTGGCCATAGCTAGACCTAAGGTTTATCCCTGGATTGTCCAGGGGTCAAACCTGTTCATCTAGGTGACACACAAGGGATCCAGTGCTCAGGCAGGGGCGAACCCTGGATGATCCCAGGATAAACCTTAGGTCTAGCTGTGGCCCTTGTGTTCCTTGGAGGGTTAAAGGGGGGTATATAAATGGAATAAATAAATAATAAAATCCTATGACTCTATGATATTCTCATCTTACAGGCTGATTCACAAAGGCATGCTCACCACCCAATGATTGCTTCCTCTAGCGGTGGCTCGTGTGTACGAATCAACCATCAGAGATACAGAACTTCCAAACATAGAACTTCAAGATGGCTGAAATGCTTTTAGTCCCTGGATATAAAAACAAACAAACCCACAATCCAAACATGTGACACATCAGGAGAAGGGGCCTAGAGTCGCTTTCCCTCTACCTTGCTGGTTTCCATGTGTAGAATACTTTTCACGTAGATCATTAGAAATGTGACACACACAAACACTAGCTTTTGAACTGATACAATCTATCCAATCGCCTCATTTTGCTACATATATGTGGACCATATGCAAGCATCAGAACATAAGTGCCATGCTGGATGAGACCAAGGATCCATCTAGTCCAGCACTCTGTTCACACAGTGGCCAACCAGCCATCGGCCAGGGACCATCAAGGCAGGACATGGTGCAACAGCACTCTCCCACCCATGTTCCCCAGCAACTGGTGCACACAGGCTTATTGCCTCGAATACTGGAGATAGCACACATCCACCAGGGCTAGTAGCCATCGATAGCCTTCGCCTCCAGGAATTTATCCAACTCCCTTTTAAAGCCATCCAAATTGATGGTCACCACTACATCTTGTGGTAGTGAGTTCCATAATTTAATAATGGGCTGCGTGAAGAAGTACTTCCTTTTATTTGTCCTGGATCTCCCACCAATCAGCTTCATGGGATGACCCCAGGTTCTACTATTTCGAGAGAGGGAGAAAAATGTCTCCCTTTCCGCATTTTCCATACCATGCATAATTTTCTACACCTCTATCATGTATCCCCTTAGCCTCTTTTTTTCAAAGTTAAACAATCCCAGTTGATGTAACCTTCCCTCATAGGGGAGATGTTCCAGCCCCTTAATCATTTCAGTTGCCCTTTTCTGCTGTTTTCCAGCTCTATAATATCCTTTTTTAGGTGTGGTGACCAGAAGTCTAGACAGTATTCTAAGTGTGGTCGCACCATAGATTTGTATAAGGGCAGTACGATACTGGCCGTTTTATTCTCAATTCCTTTTCCTGTAATGCCTAACATGGAGTTTGCCTTCTTTACAGCGGCCGCACACTGGGTGGACATTTTCATCCAGCTGTCCACCACCATCCCAAGATCTCTGTCTTGTTTGGTCACCACCAGCATCACCTTACACTTGCTTACATTGAACCACACCTGCCATTTGGATGCAGAAGGGACTGTTTTGTTGTAGGAGACTACTGAACCAAAGTCACATCCATGTGCACATGATACAGCTAAGGACATATCTATCCCCTGTTATTTGCTTCCCTCTAGTGCAGGGAAGCAGAACCACGCCCCCTTCCTCTGGTCTCCGCCCTCTTTTCCTTGACTGCCAATCGTTGGTTGGTTTCTTGGCTTTTGTGCAATTTTCGCCCATTTGAGAAGGTTGAAATGCCTCTCCCAAGGCTTCAGTACTGGCAGTAAGAGCTGGAAGCTAAAATAGGCTGGTATTTTGGCCCTGCCCTTTTTACCTTCAGCCCGCCCACTACCTTCAGCCCCGCCCCCTGAGACTATATCCAAAACGGAAATAGGTCCTCAGGCTAGATCCCTATGCTAGTGCATTCTGACTGATTTATAATCTCAAATGCACACCTCTACTGCCTACAGGAGAGATTATGGAGTTATCGTGGAACACATAATCCAGACGATGCAGCAGATACAGTGCCAAAATGGCGCTATCCCCAAGCGCATCCTCATCCTGATTAAAGTGGGATGTTTTTACTCATCTGGCCCCTTTAGCAGCAATACAAAGGTCTGTGAACCTCTTCTGAGAAATTCCACTTGTCTTATGTAAACTCCATGAGCCTGGATATGTTCTGAACGATTCACCTGCAGAGACCCGCTTATTATTCATTGCAAATTTCACTGTAGTTAAGATTTCTTTGTCAAACTTAAGTAGGCTATTTGAAGGATCAGGGACTGAGAGCAGTGCAGGGATGTCCAAAGTACAGTGCAATTTCCCAAGTCTATGTCAAGGTCCCACAACCCAAATCCCCCCTGCACAAAATGACCTCCCATAGAGTGGCAGTTGATGTTATAGTTATCCATGCTCTGATAACCTCCCGTTTGTATTACTGCAATGCGTTTATATGTGGGGCTGCCTTTGAAAACGGTCCGGAAGCTTCAGCTGGTACAAAACAGGGCAGCCCGTTTACTAACAGGGACTGGCCGGCGAGATCACATTACGCCAGTCCTTTTACAACTTCATTGGCTGCCAGTCCAGGTCTGGGCCCGATTCAAAGTGCTGGTATTGACATTCAAAGCCCTAAACGGTTTGGGGCCAGGTTATTTGAAGGAACGCCTCCTCCCATATGTACCTGCCCGGACCTTAAGATCATCCACAGCTGTCCTTCTCCGTGAGCCCCTGCCGAAGGAAGTGAGGCAGGTGGCTACCAGGAGGAGGGCCTTCTCCGCTGTGGCACCCCGGTTGTGGAATGAGCTCCCCAGAGAGGTCCGCCTGGCGCCTACACTGTACTTTTTTTGTCGCCAGCTGAAGACCTTTTTATTCTCTCAGTACTTTAACACTTAATTTTAACTTACATTTAAATTTTACTGTTCTAACCCTGTATTTTAATCTTATATCAATTTTGCTGCGTGGTTTTATCCTGGTTGTGCTTTTTATACTGTATTTTGTATTTGTGTTTTTAACCTGGTTTTTTTTTTTATGGTTTTAATTTTTGTGAACCGCCCAGAGAGCTTTGGCTATTTGGCGGTATAAAAATGTAATAAGTAAATAATTAAATAAATAAATGTGGGCAGCAGCAAACAACCCAGCAGCAGCGTCTAGAGAACATGGGAATGGTGGGACCCACTGGTGCTGATGGTGGTTGTGACATCCCTATTTAAGACATACAAGGGCCCTTGAGCAGTGCTGGAAGCAATAGTTGTTCTTCTGTGCCTTTATAGATCAGCTCTTGAACATAACCTGATCTTGGACCGAACTCTGACTACTCTTTGGCACATTCCTGAACCCAGTATTGTTTGACCTGGTTTCTGATGGATACTTTCAGCTTTTGACCTTTGACTGTTTATTGATGTTTCCTGCCTGCTTGTCTCTCTAATATCAGTGAATAATGACAATAACTCAAAAAAGAAAAGAAAAAGGTCTGTTTTTGTTGTTGTTCTTCGTTTGTTTGCCTCAACATATTGGAAATGTAGAAGCTGTTGTAAAAAACATGGAATGGCAGAGGGCTACGAAGAAGAAAGATGTTAATTGTGCACTTCACAATTAAAGTAGTACACATGACAGTCTAAAGGGAGGAGCCATCAGACCATTAATAGCACAACCCTATGCACACTTCCATGGGAGTAAATTCCATTGAAATCAGTGGGATTGCACTGCATGTGTGAGATTAGTAGGGAGGCGGGCCTTAACTGGCTCCGCTGCCGCCATGGTCTGTGCGACGGTGGCGGAGCCAGGTAAGGGGGGCTTACCTGTCTCCGTTGTGGTCTGGTGCCGGAGGCAGATAAGTGGTGGTGGGGAGGGGGCCTTACCTGACTCCGCCGCCCGCTACCGCCACGGTCCATGCGGCGGTGGACGGTGGAGCCAGGTAAGGTGGGAGGGGGACTTATTCACCCCCCATTTTGTCCCCCGTTCCCTATTTACCTGCCGTCCGCTTTGGAGGCAAGTAAGTAGGGAAGGGGAGCAAAATGGTGGGCAAATCACGATCTGACCCTTCGGATCTCGCTCCGGGATCCGATCCGGAGCAGGTTGGGGGAGGGTTGGACTGGCATGGACCGGTTCAGGCCCGATCCGAAAGTTCCGGATCAGGCCTCGAAGTGGTTCGGAGGGCTGGTGCACAGCCCTAGAGATTAGCCTTCTCTTCCTCCCACTGATCTAGCTACCCTTCCCTTCTCACATTCTTTGCTTCTTCTCTGTCAACCTAAAATTTCCTATCCCACCTCGCAAATCCTTTCCTCCTTGTTTTTTCCCACCACTGGAAACCTTTAACTCCTAAAACTGGTTGGTGCTTTCCTTTTCCTGCACTGAAGTGCTTAGTGGACTCATTTTCAGTTTGGCATGCGTACTTGACCTGATCTTCTTCCATTTTCTTTTCCTCTGTTCTTCTTGTGTGTGTAATCTGAGTGGGCGTTTTTACAAATGGACAGTCCTCCACCCTTTAGGCAGCTGGAGTGCAATATATGTTATCTGGATCTACCGTGAAATTCCGTGAACGTGGCAGCGTGATTGCAGGAGCAAGGCCATGTCTAGAAGCACCCGGGAAAAGACCCGGCAAACATTCAACAGACATGTGCTTCTTCACATCACTCAGAGCCTCATTTTACATGCTTGGCAACACTCGATTCTAAGTGGTCTGTTGACATTAGATTTCAGGGCACACATGCTGAGCTTATCTAGTTTCCCACAAGGTAACGGGAGATGGGTAGGATATGGCAGTATGATTGTGAAAAGTGGGGACGTTGTTACAGCAGTAATAGATTTGATCTTGGAGTAATTGGCAGTTCTGCCTCCTTATTTATGCCTCTTCTACTAAGCGTTGTCAACATGCGCATCTGTGGTGTTAGATGGGTGCTCTTTTATTGTTAGGTAGTAAAAATATCTAGGCAGATATATAAAAATGGCACCTTGCCCATGTGGGGACAGAGGGGGCACAAATAAACATAAACTGATGAGTAACATTGCTCAAAGAGTCATATAAATTACCCAACTCACAGTGTAAACAGTAAATAGCAGAGGCCTTTTTGCACAAGAGTTATTGTTAAAACAACACATAGAGCATTAACAAGAATCTGGCAACCTTTTCCCTCCACATCATTGAGTAATGAAAGCTATTCTAAACCCCTGGTGTATATCACACTAGGAAGAAGGAAAAGTGGATGATAAATACAATGACAGAAAAACGATGCTGCCCGTTCAAAAGTTCACCCCAAACCTGCTAAGTTCCCATATATTATGCATGACATGGTGATATGGTTGCTCCAATAGGTTGGTGTGCTCAGCCAGTTACTGGGTTACGTGGGCAGTGCCACAGTATTTATCCACCACACATCACCTAAAATTTGGAGATATTTATTTTCCCTTCCCACTTCTTTTTAATGTCCATCATTTGTGTTCTGCCTTTCTAGGTAAGAACATAAATGTCATGATGGATCAGACCGATGGTTCATCTAGTCCAGCACTCTGTTCATACAGTGGCCAACCAGCTGTTGACCAGGGACAAACAAAGCTGGACATGGTGCCACAGCACCCTTCCACCCATGTTCCTCAGCAACTGGTGCGCACAGGCTTACTTCTTCCAATACTGGAGGTAGCACACAACCATCAGGGCTAGTAGCCATTGATAGCCTTTGCCTCCAGGAATTTATCCAACCCCCTTTTAAAGCCATCCAAATGGCCTCTCTAGACGTGCTCCGTTGGATAGGAGTGGCCAACTTCTACATGTCTTAATGGGAAGCATGGGTGCAACAAACACTTGTTTGCAAACACATCTATCCTTGTCAGAGAGGGCTGGGATTGGCTGGGAGGGGGGCTGCCAAGTGTACGCTCCATAAGAAACCTGGGTTGGTGACTGCATCATGTGTGAAAAGGCCTTACGAATGACACCTCTAGTTCATAAGAGAGCTTCAGCTAAGGGGCGGTATATAAATGTAATGACTGAATGAGAAGAAGAAGAAGAAGAAGAAGAAGAAGAAGAAGAAGAAGAAGAAGAAGAAGAAGAAGACGAGGAGGAGGAGGAGACGCTGCTGATGCCGCCCTGCTGCATTGGACCAAGGATCCATCTAGTCCAGCACTACGTTCGCACAGTGGCCAACCAGCTGTCAACCAGGGACCCAGAAGGAGGACACATTGCAACAGCACCCATGTGCTACCTCCATGTGTTACCACCAGCAACTGGTGTTTATGGGCTTTCTGCCTCTGATACTGGAGGTAGCACATAGCCATCAGGACTAGTAGCCATTGATAGCCTTCTCCACCAGGAATTTATCCAACCCCCTTTTAAAGCCATCCAAATTGGTGTCCATTGCTACATCTTGTGGTAGTGAGTTCCATAATTTAACTATGCACTGTGTAAAGAAGTACTTCCTTTTATCTGTCCTGAATCTCCCACCAATCAGCTTCATGGGATGACCCCACTGGGTTCTAGTATTTCAAGAGAGGGAGAAAAATGTCTCTCTATCCATATTCTCCACACCATGCCTAATTCTGTACACCCCTATCATGTCTCCCCTTAGGCCATAGCTAGACCTAAGGTTTATCCCTGGATCATCCAGGGGTCAAACCTGTTCATCTAGGTGACACACAGGGGATCCAGTGCTCAGGCAGAGGTGAACCCTGGATGATCCCAGGATAAACCTTAGGTCTAGCTGTGGCCCCAGTCTCTTTTTTCCCAAGCTAAACAATCCCAACTGTTGTAACCTTCCCTCCTAGGGGAGATGCTCCAGCCCCGGATTCATTTTAGTTGCCCTTTTCTGCACTTTTCCCAGCTCTATAATAACTTTTTTTTAGGTGTGGTGACCAGAACTGTACACAATATCCTAAGTGTGGTCACACCATAGATTGGTATAAAGCCAGTGTGATACTGGCCGTTTTGTTCTCAATTCCTCTTCTTATAATGCCTAACATGGAGTTTGCCTTCTTTACAGCGGCCGCACACTGGGTGGACATTTTCATCGAGCTGTCCACCACAATCCCAAGATATCTTTCTTATTCGGTCACCCCCAGCTCAGATCCCATCAGGTGAATCATCAAGCTGGCTAACAAAGCCGGAGAGTCAATAAAAGTAGCAGTGAAGTATAAGTAAAAACAAACACCATCATCTAAAAAAAGAGAAAAGGAAAGAAAGCAGGAGTAATCAACTTGTATGGAAATACGGTGTCCAGGGAAAGCCCACTGGAATATGACAATCTTGGCTACATGTTGCAAGGTAGGCTGTGGAGGGGTCAAGCCAGCCTTTCTTGGAAGGTTCTTCCAAACTTTGACCATCATTGCTGAAGAAGGCACATCCCATTGTGGTTGAAGGGACTCAGGTCGTTGCTAGACCTGCCAGGATAAGCCGGCAGGGAGGCGGGGCGACAGCACGCTAACTTTAGCGCGCACCGCCCAGCCTCCTAGACGGCCGACGCGCAGGGACTACGGAAGCCCTGCAGCGTCGGCCATTTTTTTTTTGTTTTAAAGGGGCCACGTGCGCCCCGAAGACTGCGGACAAGGTAAGATTTTTTTTTTACTTAAGCTCCCCCCATCCGCCCTCCCTCGCTGTCCCCTTCGTCGCCCTCCGCCCTCCCTCGCTGTCCCCGTCGTCGCCCTCCGCCCTCCCTCGCTGTCCCCGTCGTCGCCCTCCGCCCTCCCTCGCTATCCCCATTGTCGCCCTCCGCCATCCCCTCGCTGTCCCCGTCGTCGCCCTCTGCCATCCCCTCGCCATCTCCCGTGTGTCGCCCTCCGCCATCCCCTTGCCATCTCCCGTGTCTCGCCCTCCGCCATCCCCCTCTCCTGCCGGTCCGGCCTTCCCTCCCCCATCTCCCCCCCCGGGATCAACCCCCCCCCCCCCGGCGTGATGGGCACAGCGCTTGTATGACCGCTATGCCAAGTCCGTGGCTTTTTGCGGCTACTTGCTTACACGAGTAGCCGCAAAAAGCCATGGAAGTCTCTAAACGTTACGCATCCCCGGCCTCAGGCCGGAGTTGCGGAAAAGGCGCGCCATAAGCAACTTCGCTTATGGCGCGTTAGAGGAGGCTTCAGTGCGGCCTGGGGCCGGATTCCCCTGTGCGTCATGTGGACGCACAGCAGGGAAACCGGGTCTCAAGGCGCGCTAAGGCCTCGTCTAGCAACGCCCTCAGAGGTTGCTAGGTGGTAGATGGCCCTGCGGCAGTGGAGAGAACACCCAGCTGAAGCAGGAATAGGCGCCTGGTGTAGTCTTTGCCTGCTTCCCTGTCTGTCTCTCTTTCATAATGCTAAAGTGAAATAAAAGATCTAACGTTGCTTAAAAAAACAACAGACGCTAGGGCATTCAAAGTCAGATGGATAGTGGTCTGTTGCAGAATGATACAGAGTCTACAATAAGCAATAGCATCTTAACATTCTCTCCCTGCCTCTGTTCCTAGCAGTTGAAGTTACCATTCAGGAAACCTATAAAAAAACCTGCACCTGGTAAACATAAATCCTAAGTATTGCCTGTATTGGTAGAAAAGTTCAGTAGGACATGATGGGGTTGAACCTATCAGGACCTTTAAAAACTGATTGAAAGAAAAGATGTAACTTTCATCCACAACCTAGTAGTATGGGAATCGTGAGTTGATTTGCAAACAGCTGTAACATGACGTGCCGGGAAACCTTAAAACAGCGGAGGTTGGTTTCACACGCTTTGCTCTCTTGCACCTGTACAGCGGCAGCCCCGGCAGAAAGAACATATTGTCATGTCTAAGCAATGGCAAGAGACCCAACAAATACGGCCCGTAATTCCTCGTCGTTTTCTTCTCTCTGTTAGTTACATCCAGTAATAAGGTGGCAATTCTAGCATTGCTACGCCGTCCAAACAGGTGCAGAAACAAAGGCACTTCCTGTCTGAAATAACTGCATTGTTCTACTTTGAAGATGAACATTGATTGTGATGAACAGAGTGGATCCTGGCTTGCCCCCAATGGTGACTTTCTGCCCTTTTCTGAAACTTTTGTTGTGTTACATTTACGCCTCGACCAGCTGGCTCTTCTAGTATTCCAAGTGTAGTCACACCGTAGATTTGCATAAGGGCATTCTTTCTGACATTAGCAGATTTATGTTTTATTCTTTTCCAATTGATCCCCAACATGGATTTTTCTTCTTCTTCAGAGCAGCTGCACACTGGGTTGACTTTTTCACTGAGCTATTCAACACAACCCCAAGATCTCTTTCATGGCCAGTCACTGCCAGCTCAGAGTCAGACCCCAACAGCATATAGTAACATTGGGATTTTTTGCCCCACTGTGCATTGCTTTACACTTATTTATTTATTTATTGCATTTTTATTTCGCCCAGTAGCTGAAGCTCCCTGGGTGGTTCACAAAAATTAAATTGGGTAAACTTGAATTGTGATCGCTTTCTTTTATCCACTATAGGTGTTAATTAACTTAGCACTCCTAGAATATTACTATTATCATTAGTTCTTTGTTTACTTTTCAAAAACTTAAGCCAAGGATAGGAAACTGGGTTGGTCCCGGGGGCTGGGTTTTCTCTAAAGACGTACTGATATGTTTGGATGATGTTGAAGGCAGGTCGCTTGCCCCATTGTTTCAGCCACTTGTTTATATTTAATCGTATTTACCATTTTAAAGCCCAGTCCCCTAGTTTGGAGGGACCCTTTTCAAGCTCTTCTCAGACTTCTTTTGGTTGAAGTGCCTCCTCCGAGTGCCTCCTCTGAGAGAAGCTCGGAGGACGGCAACAAGAGAGAGGGCCTTTTCAGTGGTGGCCCCTTAATTATGGAATGATCTCCCCAATGAGGCTCGCCTGGCGCCAACATTGTTATCTTTTCGGTGCCAGGTTAAGACCTTTCTCTTTTCCCAGGCATTTAACAGCATTTAACAATATATGCTGAGTTTGTTTGTTTTTTATGGACCCCAGAATAGCTGTTTTTTTATAAGAATACTGCGTTTTTATGCTTTTTATGTTTTTAAATTTTGTATATTCGTGTTAATGTTTACTGTTTTTAACTTTTGTAAACCGCCCAGAGAGCTTCGGCTATGGGGCGGTATCTAAATAAATATGAATGAATAAATAAATACTTGGCATTTTCAGCCAACTTGGCCACCTTACTCAATCGCTAGCTCCAAATCATTTAAAAAGCACATGTCCCATTACAGATCCGGATGTTTATTCTCTCTGCATTGTGGGAACTGACCATTTATTTCTCTACCATTTATTACCTTTTAAGGATGTTTTAATCATATATGCTATATTTTTAATCAGTTTTTAATGTGTTTTGTGTTCACTGTTGTTCCCTGCCTCGATCCGGGTGGAGAGGCGGGTAAGAAATAATTTTTTATTATTATTACTGCTCTGTCAGCTCCTTTGTTTTTAATAGCTAGGATGATTGGGCTAAAATTGGGGGAATCACCTGCCCATTCCCACCCCCCTGCAATTCAAGCCTTGTGCATGCTGCCTATTCTGGCTAGTTACTGACACTCACACACTCTACATGGACTTCCTCCATCTTGGATACCCATATGGCTCTCACCGCTGCCCCCTGACAAGCCCCCAATTTTTAAACAATGAACAAAATGGCACCCCATGGAACACTGGAGGCTGGTGGCTATGATTTTGGTGGGGCTGTAAATCCGTTAGGGGTTTCAGTCAGTGCCAGTCAGAACTCTAAAGGAGTATCCAAAGCTCTGATCCCTTGGACAGCTCCTTTAAAGTTCCGACTGCTTCTGTCTGAAACCCAGGCCATTGCAAGATGAGGCGTTAGCGTGGGGTGAGGCCCGGTCTCCCTCCTGTGCATCCAGATGACGCACAGGGGATCCCGGGGTCAGGAAGGGGTAACGCCTCCCTTAAGCCAGGATAAGCGGATTCGCTTATGGCCCAGCTTTTCTGCAGCCTCGGCCTCAGGCCGGGGCTGCGGAAAGTCTAGCGATATCCATGGCTTTTCCCGGCTGCTTGCTTACTCGCGAGTAGCTGGGAGAAGCCATGGACTGGGCACAGCGCTCATAAGAGTGCTGTGCCCATCGGGCCGGGGGGGGGATCATGGGGGGGGGGAGATAGGGTCCGGGGGAAAGGCCGGACCCGGCAGGAGAGAGGGGGGGGAAGAAGGACGGGCACGGGCATCGGGGAGGGGGGAGGGGGAAGAAGGATGGGCATGGGCATCGGGGAGGGGGGAAGAAGGACGGGCACGGTACAAGCATCGGGGAGGGGGGAAGAAGGACAGGCATCGGGGAGGATGAGCGAGCGGGCAGGGAGGCATCAGGCATTGGGGGAATCAGGGGCAGGGGGAGCAGGGACCCTATATTTATTTTTGAAAACACCTACCTTCTCCGGCGGTGCGCTCCTGCACACATGGCCCTTTAATTCAAAACAAAAATGGCGGACACGACGGGGCTTCCCCTTGCCCCGTCACGTCTTACATGTGGAAAAGGGTGACGGCGCGCACTAGCTGTAGCGTGCTGTCGCCCCGACTCCCGGCCGGATTACCCGGTAGGTCTAGCAAGGCCCCCAGAAAGGATTTACAGCCCAATTGAAACAGCATTCTGCAGCCAGTTTTAACAGTCAAAATAATGTTCAATAGCCACGGCAGAGAGCTAAAAGGGTTACATTTAGCTTGTAAGCAACCTACATTTAACCCTTTCAGGGCTACCGAGCAACGATTTTTAAACTTCATTGTAAATTTTAAAACTTTATTGCACTTATTATTTCTCCCCTCTCGGTGTGGTTCCAGGAGTAAAAATGGCCTCTGGAGCTCCCACAGTGGCCCACTCCTGCCCTACAGGAAGGGCGGAAGTTTGGGACTTTTGCCTACTATGTCTGGCCAGAAAAATGGATTTTTTTTTCCAGCTGATACCGTCGCAACCAGCTAGTAAATTGGATGCTGTTTGTCTCATGGAGACGATATCCCTCCCCTGTAGGTGGTCTCTGTTTCATTAGGCTTCAGATTGATGGAGCCAAACAGTAATCCAAAAATGTGCCATGGCTACATCCACCTCATTTTTCATTAACAGTGTTTCCCAAACACACCGGAAGCAAGGAGAAACCATAGATTTTGCCTGGCTTATTTTTATCCTTGAAGATTCGATTGATTATCCAACATCACTGTTGGATACTTGCTGTTCCCGTTAAAGGATGTCTGGGACATAACTAGCAGGGACAGCCATTTGGCACAAGCTAGACATTTTGAGTATATTTTACACCCACAAAAAGTTTATAGCAAAGCTGGTTCAAAGCCCTGCCTCCCCCCACAAAGATTAAATGAGCTTGGCTATGGGGTTTCTGAGCATCATTTAAAATTAGATGGTTCATCCCAGATTTGGACGCATCACCACCATCCAATAGTAAGTAAGGAATGATGCTAAGATGGACTTTCCACAACTTTTACACTTGAAACCAACTTCCCCGTGAACGTTTCTCTCAGCATCATGAAAACAAGAAGTTGCATGTGGGAAACGGCTTCCTTTTGTTATTTTATGTGGTGGATTGTCAGGTTTTTTCAGCCATTGTATGGGTAGGAAGAACCTCTGTTTTTAGGAGCACTATAGCCCTCAAATCCAACTATTAGAAGACAAGAGCAAGAGAGGACAACCCTGGTTGTGAGCTCCCTGGAGGCATCTAGTTGGCCACTGTGAGAAGCAAGATTCTGGACTAGATGGGCACTTGAGAGGGATGTCAGAGGAATCTGCCCAGGGGGTGGAGCTAGCTGAGATTTCATCAGCTCACCCCACCCCACCCCACGGACTTCAGCTCTCATCCCTGTGAGCTATCCCAACTTGATCTGTATTGAGTTGGGCCAGCTTGCAGATTTTCTCAGGGAGCTTTCATATTCATCTTTTTTATGATTATTTTTGTAGACATTTTCACAAAAAGTGATTGTAATTTGTGCAACTTTTGTCCGCAGCTTTGCAAATTATGCAAAATGCTGCTGTCATTTGTCCAAATTTCTATTTCCAAAAATAAAATACCACCCCCCCCCACACACACACAGGGGAAAAGGCAGGTGTAGACATGCCCAATGTCTCTCCAGGGTTCCAGATTGAGGCTTTCCCCCTCTTCTGCAACCACTAGATGGTTTTGAATTGAGGTGGTAGGGATTGAACTTAACCTGCATGCGCAGACATGTGCGTTACCACTGAGCTATGGTTTCTCCCTATTTTAACAAGAAAAATTATACCTCCTTCTCTTTCTCAGAAGCCCGGATTAATCCTGTTCAGATCCAGGGCCTTTTCGGTAGTGGCACCCTATTGCTAGAACTACTACTCTATGGAGGCTCAGAAAGGCCTTATTTTTAAAAATAAGGTTAATCATTATTTTTTAAAAAAGAAATAGGATGACTTTGGGGCTACTGGAGAGGGACTGGGGTTGGTTATTGTGTTTTAGACATTGTATGGATTTCCATGTAGTGCTTTTGTAGCTATATTTCATCTTTCGTAGTACCCTGGTATGATTTTATATGGTGAGAGAGCCCTGTGGGCTGGTCATGTGAGTACAATTTTTGGGGAAATGAATAATAAATTTATAAAACAACGTATCCCTGGAGTGTGCCCATTGGCATGCCTCTTTAAAGAATGGCACGGGGAGAAAACACATCAAATAACACATTAATAGAAGTATAGCTTCCAAATCACATGAGGTACTGGTTCCTCTCTATTCGGCCCTGGTTAGGCCTCATCTAGAGTATTGCATCCAGTTCTGGGCTCCACAATTCAAGAAGGATGCAGACAAGCTGGAGCGTGTTCAGAGGAGGGCAACCAGGATGATCAGGGGTCTGGAAACAAAGCCCTATGAAGAGAGACTGAAAGAACTGGGCGTGTTTAGCCTGGAGAAGAGAAGATTGAGGGGAGACATGATAGCACTCTTCAAATACTTAAAAGGTTGTCACACAGAGGAGGGCCAGGATCTCTTCTCGATCCTCCCAGAGTGCAGGACACGGAATAACAGGCTCAAGTTAAAGGAAGCCAGAGTCCAGCTGGACATCAGGAAAAACTTCCTGACTGTTAGATCAGTACGACAATGGAATCAGTTACCTAGGGAGGTTGTGGGCTCTCCCACACTAGAGGCCTTCAAGAGGCAGCTGGACAACCATCTGTCAGGGATGCTTTAGGGTGGATTCCTGCATTGAGCAGGGGGTTGGACTCGATGGCCTTGTAGGCCCCTTCCAGCTCTGCTATTCTATGATTCTATGAAATGTAATAAAAGTTACTGGAGTATCCAAAACTGAAGGTCTGTAACTTTCTCTTCTTGCCTTCCTTCCTCCACATGTTTCCCTGATGGGGAGTTTTTTTTCCTGTAAACTGGTGTTGCAAACCTTTATTTTCAGTTATAGGCGTAGGGCACCAGGCAAGATTAAAACGTGGAAACAAAGACACTTCAGTTCTTGATCTTTTCTTCTTCTCATCTCAACCTTTAGAAAGAACACAAGGAACAGCAGGAAAGTTTCTAACACACGTTTGAGAACTCCTTCCATTCACATCGCAGGGTGGCTGGAATAGTAACGCTCAATGGTTCAAAAAAAAAAAAAAAAGTCTTAGGGCCAGAAAGGCGTCCTTTATCTGCAGACATTTCAAAGGTATTCCATGGACATATTGATCGAGGAAACCAGCTGCATCTTTTAGTCTTCTTGCAGAGAAATTAATTTAGGTCTACCCATGCCAACGACCTGCAAACTAGTGTTCTTGAACGTGATGATGGCTTCTTTGGGGCCTTTTTTGTTTTGTTTGGCATGGGCATCCAAGTAATTTAATAGCCTTCAGACATGCATGGAAGAGAGGGAAAGCTCATGCACTTCCTAACAGCAAGGTGTTGGAGAGATTACTGCATGTGGTGAGACCTTACATCAAGGAGCCAGGTAGCATTTTGGGAATTCTTCTCCCACCAAAAAGAAAGAAAAAGCCTTCTCATCTCTGAAATAAAAGGGGTGGCATATGACCCATTTAACCTTCCAGGGAAGTTTTCATCCCCCTGAAGCATCTGATGTCTCTTATTCATGTTAGACCTACCAGCAAAGGTTCCTCTTACTAATAAACACTCCCCTTCTCCTCCTTCTAAAGCCACCTGCTTTTACTTTAAGGCGTCCCCGATGTTGCATTTATAGAAACAAGAGGTTTGGCCTTCTGATTCCAGGATTTTCAAAGAAGATGGTGAATCATACCCAACATTATCAACTAATGAACTTGAGATTTGTTGTTCTGAGCACCGTCCTTCAATGTTTCCTTTGCAATGTTCTTGAAAGGGATCTATTTGCTTTACATGGCAAACTAGGGTTTTGATCATGAACTTTAAACACATTTTCTATTATATACATGTATATAAAAAAGTAAATCAGAGAGATCACTAATTGTAAGGGTTACAAAATCTGCACCAACTGAACTGTGCAGTGAAAAATTAATTACTTAATTAATTAATGGAATCTCAAATTGTACCAGTAACATATTCTGATTAGAGTGACCATATGGAAAGGAGGACCAGGCTCCTATATGTTTAACAGTTGTCTAGAAAAGGGAATTTCAGAAGGTGTCCTTTGTCTGCATGCAGCACCTGGTGAAATTCCCTCTTCATAACAATAGTTAAAGCTACAGGAGCCCTGCTCCCTTTCGTATCTGGTCAAGAGGGCAGGGCACCACTCACAAATGAAAGCAAGTCGGATCAACAGCAGGAATCCATTGTCCAAAAAGAGCCATATTTCCAAACGACGGACATCTCTAGTGCTGAGATGGACTGTATTTCTATTTAAATTATATAGTAATTGCCTCTAAATTTTCATCTAAACATATCAATTATTTAGAGTGACCATATGAAAATGAGGACAGTGCTCCCATATCTTTCACAGTTGTAAAGAAAAGGGAATTTCAGCAGGGGTCCTTTGCATGCATGCAGCACCTGGTGAAATCTCCTCTTCATCACAACAGTTAAAGCTGCAGGAGCTATTCTTGAGTGACTAGAAACAAAAGAGGGCAGGGCTCCTGCAGCTTTAACTGTTGCGATGAAGAGGACATCTCCCCAGATTCCCCATATATACAAATGACACCTGCTGAAATTCCCTTTTCAATACAACTGAGATCCAGGAGCCCTGTCCTCCTTTTCATATGGTCACCCTATCTGAAATAGAGCCTACTGGAGTCCATTCCCAGAGTCTGATTTATTCATTTACCCAGAATCCCAATCTTCTCCACCATTCATTTGCCAGAGCCATTTTTCCTATGTATTTGCATTTTTCCTTTGGCTGGAGAAGATTACTTCTCTGAGCAAGTCCTGAGACCTAAAGCAGAGCAAGCATATTAGGCAGACAATTGGCAGACCCACGTATCTTGAAGAGATAGGCAGCAGATCCAAGAAAGAACAAGTACTTTTGGCCAGATAGGAAGGCAGGCAGAAAGTAGGCAGGTAGAAGGGCTGTAACTCAGTAGTAGAACTCATGTCCTGCATAGTGATGGCCCCACTGTAAATCCAAGGCTAAATCCTTGGCATCTCCATTTAAAAAGATAAATGGGCACCACACTTCAAGAAGGATGCAGACAAGCTGGAGCGTGTTCAGAGGAAGGTAAAAAGGATGATCAGGGGTCTGGAAACAAAGCCCTATGAAGAGAGACTGAAAGAACTGGGCATGTTTAGCCTGGAGAATTGAAGATTGAGGGGAGACATGAGAGCACTCTTCAAATAATTGAAAGGTTGTCACACAGAGGAGGGCCAGGATCTTTTCTCAATCCCCCCAGAGTGCAGGACACGGAATAAAGGGCAAGTTACAGGAAGCCAGATTCCGGCTGGACATCAGGAAAAACTTTCTGACTGTTAGAGCAGTATGACAATGAAACCTAGGGAGGTTACCTAGGGAGGTTGTGGGCTCTCCCACACTAGAGGCCTTCAAGAGGCAGCTGGACAACCATCTGTCAGGGATGCTTTAGGGTGGATTCCTGCATTGAGCAGGGGGTTGGACTTGATGGCCTTATAGGCCCCTTCCAACTCTACTATTCTATGATTCTATGATACCAGGTAACCAGACTAGGGAAGACTGCTCCCTGAGACCCTGGAGTGATACTGCCAGTCGAAGCACACAATATTGATCCCAGGGCAGGAAAATTCTGAGGGTCTAGGAGTTTCTTAGCTAGATCTGCCTGCAGTTCCCTCCTCTGGCCATCGGTGGGTGCAAGTCTCTGCCAGGTGGTCTTTCCTCCCAGTGCAGCCATCACAACCAGTGTCCTGTTCCTGAATTCAGAGGGAAGCAGCTGTATACAAACGAAGCGTGCAAAGCTGTAGAAGGGAGAACGGGAACAATGCAGAAAATGAAATATTGCTCTCATGAAAGTGATCGGCAAAAGTTCCAAGGATTTGATTGGATTTTGAACATAACCCAGTAGGCAGAGAGAAAGAGAAACCCAAGCCAACCATTGTCACAACAGTCACGTACGAACACACCAAATTGCATGGCACTGTCATTTTACTGTGGTCTGTTTAAGGAAACCAGCATTTTAATTGGAATTAAAGCTCAATTTAATTAGCAGCAGGCAAATATGTAAAGTGCAGAACAAAATTGGTTTGCATAGCAGGCATTTCGGGGAGGGGGGGAATGTAGCTTTTTCCATCCACCCATTTGGGGCTGGCTGCATTTATTTATGGGAAACCCCAAAACCAACTTCAGTCATTCAGATCCTGATCATAGCTACTAAGGGGCAGTGGGCACATTACATTTTTCTTATAAAACCTCTCTCTTTTTCATGCCTAAAATGTGCTAGCTAAAGTAGAAAAATAAAATGAGACCATCCCTACCCACAATTATTATTATTATTATTAGTAGTAGTAGTAGTAGTATTTATTGCATTTGTATACTGCCCCATAGCAGGGGGGCTGCCAAGTGTACGCTCCATAAGAAACCTGGGTTGGTGACTGCATCTTGTGTGAAAAGGCCTTACGAATGACACCTCTAGTTCATAAGAGAGCTTCAGCTAAGGGGCGGTATATAAATGTAATGACTGAATGAGAAGAAGAAGAGGAGGAGGAGGAGGAGGAGGAGACGCTGCTGATGCCGCCCTGCTGCATTGGACCAAGGATCCATCTAGTCCAGCACTACATTCGCACAGTGGCCAACCAGCTGTCAACCAGGGACTCAGAAGGAGGACACATTGCAACAGCACCCATGTGCTACCTCCATGTGTTACCACCAGCAACTGGTGTTTATGGGCTTTCTGCCTCTGATACTGGAAGTAGCACATATCCATCAGGACTAGTAGCCATTGATAGCCTTCTCCACCAGGAATTTATCCAACCAACCCCCTTTTAAAGCCATCCAAATTGGTAGCCATCACCACATCTTGTGCTAGTAAATTCCATAGTTCAACTATGTGCTGTGTCCTTCCTTTTATCTGTCCTGAATCTCCCACCATTCACCTTCATGAGCTAACCCCAGGCTCTAGTATTATAGGAGAGGGAGAAAAAAATGCTTCCCTTATCCACATTCTCCCCACCATGCATAGTTCAGAACCCCTCTGCCATGTCTCCCCTTAGCTTCATTTTTTCCAAACTTCATTTTTTCCAAGCTAAACAATCTCAGCTGTTGTGTATTATGTTTTAATTGAGTATTATGTATTTTATCATTTATTGTTGTTCCCTCCTTGATCAAAATGGAGAGGCGGGCAAGAAATTTATTATTATTATTATTATTATTATTATTATTATTATTATTATTATTATTATTATTGTCTTCCCTCATAGGGAAGTTGCTCCAGTCCCTTGACCATTTTAAAGTGTTTTTTTTTCTGAACTTTTTCCAGCTCTACAATATATATTTTTAGGTGTGGTGACCAGTTTGCTGTGGCCCGAATCTGAATGTGTTAATACACAGGACTTGCAAAAGAATGTTTGCAGGTTTTGTATCATTCGCTAGCTGCGTTATCATCTTGAACACCACAGCCCTGAATATGATTTTACATTACCTTGTCAGAGTGGCCCGTGATAACCAGAAGTCATTTATTTCCAAAGAAACAATGGTAACAACGTATGACAACTGGGGCCAGCTGCCTGGGATGCAACAGTGTTATTTTCTGATAACGTAGAATACAGTTGTAAATCAAGATTTTGTTTTAGGCAGCAGCGGAGGAGGAGTTGCGGGACACGCGATGAGGAGATATGAGCTTTCAAGAGCCCTGAACAGGGGCGGGTTTTTTTCCTGACTCCTTGGACCGAGGTCGGCTGTCCCTTGAGTTAAAACACATGCTAAAAACAGATGAAGAAAGCTTCCACTTAAGAATTAATTCTGCTTTCATAAGTAATAAAGAAACAGTAGAATATGTGTCCATGTATTCATTGGGATTCTATTCTGTATGGTCCCCAAAGTTCAAGGCAGGTGACAATGCTAAAACTGGGCAGATAAAAATCAAATTCCCTACATTTCAAAGCCATTTACACTGTTCCCCAACTTCATTCCACTATACAAACAGAACGGCTAGGACTTTAGCAAATCTGGATTACCTGCAAAGTGACCCCAGTCTCCACGACCTTAATGAGAAAATAGCACGTTGGAAGCAAGACCAACAGAACAGTGTGGTGTAGTGGTTAGAGCGTAGGACTGGGATTCAGGATTCTTATCCCCACTCGGGCCATGAAGTTCACTGGGTGACTTTGGGCCAGTCACTGGTTCTCAGCCTAACCTACTTCACAGGGTTGTTGTGAGAATAAAATGGAGAGAGAAGGGCTATATAAGCTACTTTGGGTCCCTTGCAAGAAGAAATAAGGTGGGATATAAATGGAATAATAAAAATAATGTTAAAAGACAGTTACTGTATAGCATAGGGTGACCATATGAAAAGCAGGACAGGGCTCCTGTTATCTTTAACAGTTGCATAGAAAAGGGAATTTCAGCAGGTGTCATTTGTATATATGGGGAACCTGGTGAAATTTCCTCTTCATCACAACAGTTAAAGCTGTAGGTGCCCTGCCCTCTTTTAAATCTGGTCACTCTAAGTATAGCTCCTGGAGCTTTAACTGCTGTGATGAAGAGGGAATTTCACCAGGTTCCCCATATATACAAATGTTTGTTGTTTATTCGTTCAGTCGCTTCCGACTCTTCGTGACTTCATGGACCAGCCCACGCCAGAGCTTTCTGTCGGCCGTTGCCACCCCTAGCTCCCACAAGGTCAAGTCTGTCACCTCCAGAATATCATCCATCCGTCTTGCCCTTGGTCGGCCCCTCTTCCTTTTGCCTTCCACTTTCCCTAGCATCAGCCTCTTCTCCAGGGTATCCTGTCTTCTCATTATGTGGCCAAAGTACTTCAGTTTTGCCTTTAATACCATTCCCTCAAGTGAGCAGTCTGGCTTTATTTCCTGGAGTATGGACTGGTTTGATCTTCTTGCAGTCCAAGGCACTCTCAGGATTTTCCTCCAACACCACAGTTCAAAAGCATCTATCTTCCTTCGCTCAGCTTTCCTTATGGTTCAGCTCTCGCAGCCATAGGTTACTACGGGAAATACCATTGCTTTAACTATGCGGACCTTTGTTGTCAATGTGGTGTCTCTGCTCTTAACTATTTTATTGAGATTTGTCATTGCTCTCTTCCCAAGAAGTAAACGTCTTCTGATTTCCTGGCTGCAGTCAGCGTCTGCAGTAATCTTTGTGCCCAGAAATACAAAGTCTGTCACTGCCTCCACGTTTTCTCCCTGTATTTGCCAGTTATCAATCAAGCTGGTTGCCATAATCTTGGTTTTTTTGAGGTTTAACTGCAACCCAGCTTTTGCACTTTCTTCTTTCACCTTCCCTTTTCTATGCAACTGTTAAAGATACAGGAACCCTGTTCTCCTTTTCATATGATCACCCCTGGGTATAGTGTATCCATAGCAATTTGTTTTGCACCCTAAGTTTTGATTGGCCCCAGAGCTGATGAGTGCCATTCCACAAACTGCCATTCCACAAACTCCACTTGGACTAATGAGTGGTGTTATGGACTACTAGAATGTAAGAATTTAAGAAGAGCCTTACAGGATCAAAGCAAAGGCCTAGCTAGTTCAGCATTCTGTTCACACTGGCCAACCAGATGCCCATGGGAAGCTGCTGGGCTGAAAGAGACTCCCAGGACTTAAAGTCAGCCAGGGAGGCTTTGCTTGTGGTGCCCTTGACCCATGGACCTAACACATCCGGCAGGGCCTTTTTGGTGGTGGTAGCCCCAATCATGGAACTCTCTGATAGTAGAGGTTCAGTTGTTCTCATTTTGTTCTCATCAGACCTATTTATTTGTGCAGGCTTGGGGTGGGTGGATATAGGCAAGTGCTCTGTTAAGGAGTTAAATTAGAACAAAGGAAGGCACCTTATAGCACGGCCTGAAGTCTGCACCTGGCATGGTTAGGGAAACATCTGGGCCCATGGGCTCCAGAAAGCCCACTGAGGCTGAAGCCAAGGATTATGTTTTTATATGTAAATCTAAGATCAGCGCTGAAAAGTTAAGTGCCACCAGGCTACAGTACATCTTCAGGCTATTGCTTTTTCTTTTCTTTTTTCTTTTCTGCTTTTCCCGGCCCTCTGGTCATCTCATTTGTGGTGGTGATGGGAGAACTGGGCTGCTGCAGAGACACTTGGCGTGGAAGGAACTGGGCCTAGAAGCCCCTGGTGCCTGAATGGGAAGTGATGTGTTGTCCAGGATGCAATCATCAGAAGAACCAGGCTAGGCTTAGTGCTCATAATTGAGCTAAGGATGGATGAATCTCGGTTTCTCTCAATTTCTCATTTTTCCACCCTTAGGTTCCATTTCTCTTGAACTTTGAAAATTTCTCTAGTTCAGTTTAGCCTGAATTTTGAGATTTTTTTTTTTTAAGTTTGCATGAAGATTCAGAAACCTTTTGTGCATATTTCTCCCAATGCATCCGTTCTTATATGCATTTTTGCAAGGAAGTTTCTTAATATAATGCATTTTGAAAAATGTTATTTCCCCTAATATGTGCATTTCTGTATGTGTTGTTGATTGGAGGACTTTACTGCAAAATTTGGAGCAGTGTGAATTTAGAAGGGTAACAAAGTTTCATTTCGCATTGTAGTTTGAAAGTGCGAAATTACAAAAGTTCTCATTAAAATTTCTACCCTCTCCCTAAGTTGAGCATCCTGTCTACAATTCATTGGCAAGTGAGATGCCTAAGGCCTACCTGTCTAGCGCGATGGAGGGGTGAAGATCTCGTGATATTTTTATTGCAAGATCTCCCCCTCTGTTTACACGTGGCGCGCGATGACCTCAAAGGGAGAGGACGTCGTGGCCGCCATTTTTAATTTTTTCTTAAAGAGGAAGCAGCACATGAGCACTCATGCCCAAAAGGTAATGGTTTTTTTTGAAAAAAATCCCACTCCCCCCACCCCACTCCTGATGGGTGCAGATCTTCTGAGGAGCTTTGCGCCCCATGCTTGGGTACCAGCTCCTCACGAGTAACTGCGAGGAGCCAGGACAAACTGTGATGGTGGGCCATACTTTCTGCAGTCTGGGGAACAGCCCGAGACCGCGGTAAAACCGGGCCTAAACTGTAGGGCGAGATCCCGGCGCAAGGGAGGGATCATCCCTTCCTGATCCCAGGATCCCCTGTGCGTCATGTGAACACACAGAGACGATCCTAGGGATTGCCCCAGGATAAAGCTCCATCTAGCTGTGGCTTAAGGAAGTTGACGAGCAGGTTACAAGGACAACTTCCATTTCCTCTTGTTAATCCCTAGTACTTGGTCATGTTGAGGTATACTGGGAAGATTGTAATTGACCGATTCCAGGGAGGACATATCAGAAACTGATGTTTGGAGAATGATACCTTTCCCCTCTGCAGAGAGGATGCGCAAAAAATCCCTCTCTGGATATGCAATTAGAATACAAATCAGTTCTGCTTCTTTCTTTCTTTTGCCCACCAAATCCTGAATAATCATGTTTGTCTTCCAAATAAGAGATGGATTTAGACTTTCCACGGCGCTATACTTGGCTTAGCAGGGGAATTTCTCATTCCTACTCGGAATGAGACCACTGTTAAGCCGAGATGCTATAAAGATTGAACAAGCATCCCTTTATATTGTAGTCATGTTTTTGGCTTCTTTTGGTGCGCGTATGTGTGTGTGTCTTTGCGTTTGTCAAGGGATAAAATGGCAGTGGAATTATGTAACAATTGAAACAGTGTTTGATCAGGCTCAGTTTTCAGATTTTGATATCAATTTTCTGGATGCCCCAGGACTTTAAGGCAGAGGACGCCTAATTTGATTAAAAAAACAAAAACTGGAAGGAACAGTACTACTTCAAAAGGTGCAGCTATAAAACAGTCTCCAGTATTAAGGTGTGTGATAAAATTATTGCATCCTCAGGTGTTTCGCTTGAGAAAGACACACCTCCAAATCTCTTTCCATCTCTCTGCATTTTAGGAAATATTTTGATGCCAGCCGTACCCCCAGCCCAGTGTGCACCGAAACTACTGATTGCACAATTGATCTATACTTTACATAAAGCGATAGAATTTGGGGCTATCCTGCTTCAGGTGGCAGGTGTGGGAGGGTCATCGTTTTAAATGCAGTGGAGGCTGGAGGCTCCAATTTTGGCGAGGCTGTGAATCTGCTCTGGGTTTCACCCAGGGCCACTCTGAACGCCAAAGGAGCTATCCAAGGTGCTGAACCTAGGCTTGGGTTATGACTCAGCACCTTGGATAGCTTCTTTAGCGTTCTGGCTGGTTCTGAAACCCAGAATGCATCCACAGGCCCACCAAAATCAGAGCCACCAGCCTCTATTGTATCCATCAAGCCCACTATTGCTTGCTTAGATTGTCCACAGCCTCCCCAAGGTCTCAGCAAGCCTTCCTGCCTCCTACCTGGGACCTTCCACATCTACAGCATGAGTCCCTTCCAGTTTGCATCACTCCCATATGCAAGGCAGACGGCCTACCTTACAACCCCGACAAGTGAGGCAGTGCAACAAAATGTTGCAGCACACCCTCTTCTCCTTGCAGTAGACAGTGCTCCTGTGTGAGGTTCCTGGCTAGCAATACACTTCACCAGGATGCTACTCAAATACTGGAGATAGCAACAGCCGTCAGGGCTAACAGCCATTGATAGCCTTCACCTCCAGGAATTTATCCAACCTCCTTTTAAAGCCATCCAGATTGGTGGCCATCACCACATCTTGTGGTAGTGAGTTCCATAATTTAACTATGCGCTGTGTGAAGAAGTCCTTCCTTTTATTTGTCCTGGATCTCCCACCAATCAGCTTCATGGGATGTCCCCTGGTTCTAGTATTTTGAGAGAGGGAGAAAAGTGTTTTCCTATCCACATTCTCCACACCATGCATAATTTTGTACACCTCTATCATGTCTCCCCTTCGCCTCCTTTCCCCCCCCCCAAGCTAAACAATCCCAGCTGATGTAACCTTCCCTCATAGGGGAGATGCTCCAGCCCCTTCATCATTTTAGTTGCCCATAACTTTTTTTAAGTGTGGTGACCAGAACTGTACACAATATTCTAAGCGTGGTCTCTATAGATTTGTATAATGTCAGTGTGATACTGGCCGTTTTATTCTCAATTCCTTTTCTTATAATGCCTAACATGGAGTTTGCCTTCTTTACAGCGGCCGCACACTAGGTGAATAATTTCATTGAGCTGTTCACCACAACCCCAAGATCTCTTTCTTGTTTGGTTACCACCAGAAGTTGTTGGGGTTTTTGCCCCAACGTGCATCACCTTACACCTTATACTTCAGGAGCCATTTACAAGATGCCACATTTTATGCCTCCCAAACTACATGCGGGAGGGTTTGGGTTTTTTTTTTTCAAATGATGGGTGCCACTATAGAAAAGGCCCTGCCGTCTGGGTCCTTCATGGCGACATTCTGTCTAGTTCGGAATGACCAGCAAGACCTCCCGTCCTGATCTTAAAGGTCACCTGGGTACGCATAAGGAAAGACACATCCATTGCATGCACTTTCTACAGGGCTGAGGCAACGTTCAGTTGTGTTATGGGGGTGTGAGTGCACGCGTCCTAAAGCCAAGAAGACCAAACAAAGCAATAGAACTCCGGCTTCTTTACCAACGGTCGCAAAACCTTACTGTCATCCTGACCCTTTCTTGAATTCAGCCTATGAAAAAAACAAAAAAAGCAGAAGTCCCCCCCCCACAAAAAAAAATCACACACACCCCTTTTTTCAAATAAGTGCTCCGTGCTACACAATGAGTGAAATGCAGATTAAGTGTGCGCTTTGAAGTTTTAATGGGTACTCCACTGCGGTAATGGCAAGTCCCTGCCTTCGCTTGTAATAAGTCTGCAAAACCCTGCAGCAAGAGCACTTATCTAGAACTATGGTTTCGGATACCGATGAACTCAAGGCAAACTGCAAGCTTCAAAGGGCTTATTCTTAATATTCTAGATCTGCTCTTCCCCTGTATTAGATGAAAGGGGGGGGCAGGGGATGTAAAATGACATCCAGCCATATCAAAGAGAACTTCTTCTTTTTAAAACACGAACCATTCAAAATAATCATCTTCTGTAATAAATTTGCCCAGCTGTCCAGTGGGTAAAATAGCAGGGAATCTCTCTCTCTCTCTCTCTCTCTCTTTCTCTCTCTCTCTCTCTCTCTCTCTCTCTCTCTCTCTCTCTAAAGAGGGAGGAAATACAGACAGGGGAGGGGGACACATAGATTAAGTAAGGCACAGTTAAAAGTAGTGGGGACAATTCCTTGGAGGCTGGTGGCTCCGATTCTAGTGGGGCTGTGAATCCATTCTATTTTTCAGTCGGATCCAGCCAGAACATTAAAGGAGCTATCCAAGCTAGTTTTGGGGATATGGTTCAGCACCTTTAGAGTTCTGACTGAAAACCAGAATTATTCACAGCCCCACTGAAATCAGAGCCACCAGCCTCCACTGCTACGGAGCTGTGATGAGTCCCATTTCTCTCCCATAGAGGGGGCATGCCTCTTTGCAAGCTCCATGGGGCAGGGACCCATGGTACTTAACCTGTTCTATAAAGGGGGTGTAGCCCAGTGGTAAAGCACATGCATTACATGCAGAAGGTGCTGTTGTTGTTGTTGTTGTTGTTGTTGTTATTATTATTATTATTATTATTATTATTATTTATATAGCACCATCAGTGTACATGGTGCTGCACAGAGTAAAATAATAAAATAGCAAAACCCTGCCACATAGGCTTACATTTTAATAGAATGATAATAAAACAATAAGAAGGGGAAGAGAATGCAGCAACTCAAGTTAAAAGGATTTCAAATGGCTGAGCTAAGAAATACCCCTGCCTGAGAATGGTTGCTAGTCAAAGTAGACAGTGCTGGGTCTGAAGGACCAATCATCTCAGCTAAGCTTTAATCGTGCCTTATTACAAACACACCCAGAGGTCTGTGGTGCTTTCTCACACCCAACAGAAACTAAACTCTGTAGTGCTGCCCCTGGAATGTGTCACTGCTTTGGGAAAGAAAAGGCAGCACTTAGACCCTACCTTTTAACAATGAACCCATCCTCTGAGCATTGATCCTTATGTAGCAAAACCAACACCATCCATACACAAATGGGAGGTACCAGCAGGCTCAGGGAGACCACAAGTTTTGCAGAAGTACAAAAAGGCTTGTGGAAAGGGTGGATAAGAGGTCTTTGTTGGTTTAACAGATTCTTAACTGACATTCTCTCGCCACAAAACCAAACAAAATCACACTTCCAATAAAACGAGTTCATGATACCAATACACGCAAGTGCACATGCGCAATCAACCAACTCTATAATGAGATCTTTCGCTCAGCCTTGCAGTACGCCAGGGAATATGTTACATATTCTTACACTTCTATCAGGTGGGATCAGCAATCAGACAACCAAGCAAAGCTAAGAATCAATTGAGTGTGGGCTCATCTACACCAAGCAGGATATTCCATTATGAAAGAGTTATGAAAGTTGTATATAAAAGGCAGGAGCCACACTACTGCTTTATTGTGGTATTGAAGCGCACTGACAACTGTTGGGGCCCATGACAAATCTACACCAAGCAGGATATAGCACAATGAATGCTGTATGAAAGCGGCATATAGAATCATAGAATCATAGAATAGCAGAGTTGGAAGGGGCCTACAAGGCCATCGAGTCCAACCCCCTGCTCAATGCAGGAATCTACCCTAAAGCATCCCCGACAGATGCTTGTCCAGCTGCCTCTTGAAGGCCTCTAGTGTGGGAGAGCCCACAACCTCCCTAGGTAACCTCCCTAGGTAACCTCCCTAGGTTCCATTGTTGCACTGCTCTAACAGTCAGGAAGTTTTTCCTGATGTCCAGCTGGAATCTGGCTTCCTTTAACTTGAGCCCATTATTCCGTGTCCTGCACTCTGGGAGGATCGAGAAGAGATCCTGGCCCTCCTCTCTGTAACAACCTTTTAAGTATTTGAAGAGTGCTATCATGTCTCCCCTCCATCTTCTCTTCTCCAGGCTAAACATGCCCAGTTCTTTCAGTCTCTCTTCATAGGGCTTTGTTTCCAGACCCCTGATTATCCTGGTTGCCCTCCTCTGAACTCGCTCCAGCTTGTCTGCGTCCTTCTTGAATTGTGGAGCCCAGAACTGGACGCAATACTCTAGATGAGGCCTAACCAGGGCCGAATAGAGAGGAACCAGTACCTCACGTGATTTGGAAGCTATACTTCTATTAATGCAGCCCAAAACAGCACTGGCCTTTCTTGCAGTCATATCGCACTGTTGGCTCATATTCAGCTTGCGATCTACAACAATTCTAAGATCCTTCTCGTTTGTAGTATTGCTGAGCCAAGTATCCTCCATCTTGTAACTGTGCCTTTAGTTTCTACTTCTTTCTTTGGTATGTGTCAATGGCCCCCAACAGTGCACTTCAGTACCACTATAAAGCAGTAGTGTGGCTCCTGCCTCTTATATACCACTTTCATAGCGGAATATCCTGCTTGGTGTAGATGAGCCCTGTGTTACAAGAAGAGAAGCCCATCTAGCGAAAAAGCCCATTTAGTAAAATCTGCACAGCAAAAAGACAGGGAGGCAAAAATCACCTCCGCCACTCCTTCTGCCCTGCATAGGATGATTGGACACCTCCAACTTCCAGCTGAGTGCACCATGGATAGGATTTTTGCTGTAGTTTGTTTATTTTGGTTTTGAAGGGCTAAGGGATCTGGAAAATGGACACCTTTCTCACCAAACTACAATTCCCAGGATGCCTTGGGGAAAGCTATGACCAACATAAAACCCACATGAGTTTACAGTGCAGAGATCATCTTAACCGTCCTGGAGCCCTGTCCTCATTTGCCCTAAAGAAGACTTCATCCTTCACGTGCATGGCACCATATATTTCATACTCTATTTAGCAGCGATAAACACACCTTTCCGACATCAAATAAGACCAGCAGGGCAATTCAGATAAAGAGGAAAGACTTCAACTGTAACAGCTGGAGTCAGATTTATGTGCCAGTTTCAATTTTGGGCTCCTTGTCACAACGTTTCACAAGTACCTATAATGGGCCACTTGATTGGACTCTCCAAGGATACAACGTGTTGCGGTGGTTCGTAGGGGAGGTTTATAGGTGTTGGCCTGTACCACCTTGGCTATTCAGTGACATAATATATCACACTCTCCTGTTCCTGAGCAGCACCAGGCTGACATTTTGTAATCGAAGGTTTCTCTTCCCAGATGTCAAACTGACTTTGAAATACTTTTACAGGATTCTACGGTAAAATAGTGTCGTAGCTCAGGCATCCTTTTGGGTGTTTCCCCCCCCCCCCTATTGTTAAAGTCTTGCAGTTGTAAAACAAGACTTTCACTTGGAATAAAGGCAGACAACTGGGCTTAATTTGAACCAGGGGATCATGCAAAACGACCTAATTCTGAATCAGTCCATTGGTACATCTTTCCTAAGGGTGGTCAAGAATTTGCTTAGTCCATTTGTGTGTGTGTGTGTGTTTTAATTGACTTACCCGATTCATACCATGTGGGACCAAATGTAGACCCAAATGCAATTTGCGGTCAGAACACACACATTTCCATACTTTCAAGGCATCCTGTGAAACATAAAACTGCTGACATTTATTTTAATTATTCCTATTTTATTTATTACATTTTTATATTGTCCAATAGACAAGGCTCTCTGGACAGTTCACAATTAAAAACATAAAATAAAACAGATCAGCTTTAAAGTTTAAAAATGCCATGTAAAACCGAAATAAACCCAGCAGCAGTTCCAGCCCATGTAAAAAGATGTGTCTTCAGGAGGCGTTTAAAGGATGTTATGTTTTCTGCTTCCTAAACCGAGGGAGGGTTTCCCAGAGGGTGGGTGCTACTACAGAAAAGGCCCGCCACTGTGGTTCTTCATGACTACATTCTGTTCAGTTTGGAATGACCAGGAAGACAACATTTGAAAAACCCACAAAGAAAGAGGCACATTTCTAAAATGTACACAAACATGCTTTAGTCAATGGGTGCATGTCTACAAAAATGCGAACCTCTGAAATATGTGCACAAAAATACATACACCTTTCTGTGCAGAGGAAAAAACCACACCCCTGCCTGCAACCAGGATGGGCCAGTTCAGACAACACACTAAGCCATGGTTAGGCTGATAACCCTCTTGCAGCAAATGTTTAAACCATGGTTATGTAGCCATCATGGTTAGGAATGATTCTGTCATGTTTACGGGGCCATGACAGATTCACATGACACAATAAGTCATGGTTCACATGACACGCTAAGCCACAATGTTTAGCTCAAAATGCTAAACCACTGTGGCTTAGTGTCTTATGTGAACAGGGTTGATGGAAAGAACTTTGTGGTGGAAAAGATAGATCTGCCCATTTTTTATCTATCCCAGGCCGTTGCTAGACGAGGTCTTAGCCCAGTGTGAGGCCCGGTCTCCCTCCTGTGCATCCAGATGACGCACAGGGCATCCCAGGGTCAGGCCGGGCTAAGACCTCCCTTAACCCGGGATAAGTGGATCCACTTATGGCCCGGCTTTTCCGCAGCCTCGGCCTCGGGCCGGGGCTGCGGAAGGTCTAGCAGGGTCCGTGGCTTTTCCCGGCTGCTCGCGAGTAGCCAGGAGAAGCCACGGACTGGGCACAGTTTTCCATAGGAACGCTGTGCCCATTGGGCCGGGGGGGGGAAATCACGGGGGGGAGATGGGGGCTGGGGGAAAGACCGGACTCGGCAGGAGAGGGGGGGGGAGAAGAACAGAGATGGGCATCGGGGACGGGGACAGGGCCTGGCGAGCGGCGATGGGCATCAGGGACCGAGGGGGCTGGCAGACGGGGGGGACAGGGCCTGGCAAGCGGGGACGAGGGACGGGCAGGGGGAGCAGGGAACCCTTTATTTATTTATTTATTTTTAAAAAAACTACCTTCTTAGGCAGTGTGCTCCTGCACACATGGCCCTTTAAGGGGGGGGGGGGGAAACTGGAGTGCATGACGGGGCTTTCCCTTGCCCCATCGCATGTTGACATCTAGAAAAGGCCCCCCAGTCTCGGTTCCTCTGCCTAAATGCAGTTCTCTACAAACACAGGTACAGGTCATTCTCAACCTTCACTAACTGGAAGATTGGAAGGACCTTTAACTGGCAGAGCTGGAGATTGAACCTGGGATATTTTGCATGCAAATTATGTGCACTACGGCTATGTTCCTTTTCCATTAGCAGGCTAATAGAACCACAGGCTAAAACCAAGCACCCGTTTTCAGGGCAAGGGGTCAGCTAAGGCCTGTGAGAGATGCTAACAAATACACAAGTGTGACTCTGAGCATGTGAAGAATTCCCGATCCGGCCTCTGCACAAATGGAAAGAATATCTCCACTCAAAGACATACCATTGCCTTTGGACACGTGAAAGTTACAAACAAAACAACCCACAATAATGGGGGGGGGACACAAAGTCCCCATGTCTGCTTGCTCCACTCCTTGAGCATCATGGGAATAGAAGGAATAATAATAATAATAATAATAATAATAATAATAATAATAATAATAATAATAAATGTATTTCTTACCCGCCTCTCCCTCTGAATTGAGGCGGGGAACATTAAATACAATATAATACATAAAGCTAGTTCAAAAGAGCATATAAAACCAATACAGTATTAAAATAACAATCACAACATCTTAAAATTCTTAGGTTTAAAGTTAATCTGGGCAGGCCTGTCGGAAGAGACTAGTCTTTACAGCTGTCTTAAACTCAGAGAGAGATTTAAGTTGACGAATCTCTCCCAGCAGGCCATTCCACAGTCTGGGGGCGGCAGAAGAAAAGGTCCTCTGTGTAACAGTTGACTGGAGTAGACCCTTCCCAGAGGACCTGAGTGTGCGGGGAGGATTGTATGGGAGAAGGCAATCCCGTAGGTGACCTGGACCCAAACCGTGTCGGGCTTTAAAGGTGATAACCAACACTTTATACTTTGCCTGGAAACTAATTGGCAGCCAGTGGAGCAATTTTAAAGCTGGTGTAATATGGTCACCACTAGATGTACCATAGAATGCACATCTATGTGGGTGATGTCAGCCCAAGGACCATGCTAGCGCCACCCTCAGCATATTATGTGATGCCACTGCGGTTCTCCCCATGTAATTCTTCCCTCCCCACATGGTTTCTCCATCTGTATATTTAGGGACATAGGAAGCTGCCTTATTCCGAGTCAGACCCACGGTCCATCTAGCCCAGTATTGTCAGCACTGACTGGCAGCAGCTCTCCAATGTTTCAGGCAGGATTCCTTCCTTGCCCTACCTGGAGATGCCAGGATTCGAACCTAGGACCTTCTGGTATGCAAAGCAGGTGCCCTACCACTGAACTACACCCCTTCCCCTTACCAAGACGATATGGAACAGAGCCACAGGGAAGCATTTCCCAGGGAAGGAAAGGAAAGGAACCTCTCGTGCAAGCAATGAGTCATTAATGACTCTTTGAGGGACGCCAGCTTTCGCTGACATTTTCTTGGCAGGCCTTATAGCGGGGTGGTTTGCCGTTGCCTTCCCCGGCTGTTATTACCTTTCCCCCAGCTAACTGGGTACTCATTTTACCAACCTCAGGAGGATGGAAGGCTGAGTCGACTCCAGCCAGCTGCCTGAAACCAGCTTCCGCTGGGATCGAACTCAGGCCATGGGGAGAGTTTCAGCTGCAGAAACTGCTGCTTTACCGCTCTGCGCCACACAAGGCTTTCCCAGGACATCTGTAGAAATCTCCTCTTTTAAGCAGGGGTGGGCAATCTGTAGGACTCCTGTTCTCATTGGACCCCAACTCCCATCCGCCCCAGCCGGAATGGTCAGTGATGATAGCTTTTGCAGTCCAATGACATCTTGAGAACTGCAGGCTCCCCAACCTGAGGCCCTCCAGCAAGTGGCCAGGCTGGCCGGGGATTATGGGAATTGTAGTCCAACACATCTGGAGCCTTGCTATGCCTGGCATCAGCTCTCATCTTTCCGTTTTGCCATGCTTCACAAGTATAGGACAAACATTTGCTTCCACGGTCCTATTTTAAAAATTATTTTTCTCTTTTGTCTGTAGTTGCAACTTGGAACCCACATTGTCCTCCCCCCGCCCTTTCCCTTAGATGAACTATAAAATGTAAATAGCACAATTTAGTATGCCTTTATTACAGCATTTGCCATTTTTTCCTCGGCTTGATCAGCTCTTTCAAATGGCATCATGATGATCCAAGTGGTTTACAGCAATAAAGCCAGAACAATTTTCAATAAAAGAGGAGGGGCTTTATACTTGGGTATCTAACTTGGTTTGCGCGGAGGTGTGTGTGTGTGGGAGCTCTTTATCAGGTCCTTATCCTGGGTGCTCTTTGCCATGTGGAGGAGGCCTCCCGGGGGTACGATGTCTGAAGCCGCAATGCTCCACAATCCCTCACTCCTACGTGGCCTGGATTTTTATACAGCTGTGCTGGAAATTTCCTGGCACTGCAGACTCTGGGGCACTGTCAGCCCGACCCCCACAGCAGAGCATAAAAGGCTTCCATTTACACCAGCAAGGAAGTGGTATCAACAGATAGCCAAGGGGAAGAAATTAGCCACCCATTGCTGCTGCTGCCAAGCCCAGGAGGGAATGGGCAGGGAGCCCTCCCTCCTCTCTTTCCATCAAACCCATGTTATTGCATTTATTATTTTTAGCATTAGCATTTATACCTTGCTCTTCAGTTGCAAAAGACTCCCAGACCAGCTTGCAAGGATTGTACCCCTGTCCTTAGGGGATACAACCTAAAAGACGCATCACAAAAGGAAAAAGGGATTGGGAGGGAGGAGGAAAACAAACCAAGAAAATCTCAGGCAGTACTTTCTGGTTACAAAGTTCGTAGAGATGTTCTTTTTGGCAGAGGAGGGCAAAACCAGCTCCCTGCAGCTGTTCCTTCTCTGGCCGATGGATGGAGCTAGGTTGGTCTCAATGTTGCCATGGCATTCTTCCTGGAAGGCAGGGGTTGTAAGGGAACAGACCTCTTTGACGAACTAAAAGGGAAGCACCAGCATTCAAATCCAAACCCTGAAATGCCAAGAGGCTCAGCCAGGGATGAGCTGAGCTCCTCTTCTCTGGACCATCTCAGTGGCTAGGTCGCCCCAAATAGAGTTAGCAATAGGATTGGGGCTGGTGACCTCTGAGGATGCACAGAGACCCCAGTGGAGGTCTCAGCATATATCGGTGCACCTCCCCCCCCCCAATTTCCAAGGGTCATTCCACCAGTTGCAATGGAGCAGGGATAAATTTCAAAGGTAGGGAGAAGTCGACAGTCACCCACCACTACCACCCTCCTCAAGGCTGCCATTTTAGGTTGCTTTGTATTATTGCATTTCTTCATCTACTGGGCAGTATAGAAATACAATATGTCGTCGTCATCATCATCATCATCATCATCATCATCATCATCCCCTTGGCAATTGAGCTATGGGGTTCTGCAAGGTACCATCTTGTCCTCAATGTTATTTAACTTCGATATGAAGCCGCTGGGAGCGGTCATTAGGGGATTTGGAGCTAAATGCCATCAATATGCTGATGACACGCAGCTCTATCTCCCGGTGACAACTGAATCAGGTGAGGCTGTGCAGGTCCTGGACCGGTGCCTAGACTCAGTAATGGGCTGGATGAGGGCCAATAAACTGAGACTGAATCCTGGCAAGATGGAAGCCCTGTGGGTGAGTGGTTCCCGAGTCCGGGAGACAGGCTCATTGCCTGTGCACTCCCTCTGAAAGATCAGTTTGGGGGTACTCTTAGGTCCATCTCTGTCGCTGGAGGCTCAAGTGGCTGCCATGGCTTGGAGTGCCTGGTTTGTCAGCTACACCTGGTTTGCCAGCTACGGCCTCTCCTGGACAGGGATAGCTTGGCCACGGTGGTACAGGCATTGGTAACCTCAAGATTGGATTACTGCAACGCGCTCTATGTGGGGCTGCCCTTGAAGCTGCTCTAGAAGCTGGGGCTAGTGCAGAATGCTGCAGCTCGGCTGTTGTCTGGAGCTGCCCCTTTCCAGCATGTAACTCCTCTGCTGAGGGAACTGCACTGGCTGCCTATTCGCTACCGGGCCAGGTTTAAGGTTCTTGTACTTGTGCACAAAGCCCTAAACAACTTGGGACCAGGATACCTGAGAGAGCGCCTTCTCCCCTATCAGCTGCCCAGTCGCTGAGGTCATCCGAGGGCCTGCTCCTGGTGGTTCCACATAGACCCATCCTCTGATTGGAGTCCACCGGGAGAAGAGCCTTCAGCGTGGTGGCTCCCCTCCTGTGGAATTCCATGCTTCTGGAGGTCAGGCAGGCGCCAACTTTGTATTTATTTCGCTGCCTCCTAAAAACGTTATTGTTCCAGGAAGCCTTCCCTTGATGACCAGCCATGGTTTATTTTGCTTTTTTTAAAAAATAAATAAATGTGTTTTTATTCTGTTTTTCTTGTACACCACTCTGAAATTTTGAATGGGGAACGGTCTATAAATATTGTTTAACAGCATTTAACAACGCTAAGTTTGTTTTTTTAACTGACCCCAGAACTGTTGTTTTTAAATGGATACTGTTTTTATACTGTTGTTTTTATGTTTTTAATGGTTTTAAATTTTGTATATTTTTAATGTTGACTGTTTTTAACTTTTGTAAACCGCCCAGAGAGCTTCGGCTATGGGGCGGTATATAAATGCAATAAATAAATAAATCGTCGTCATCATCATCATTTTGATACCACCCCATAGCTGAAGCTCTCTGGATGGTTTACAGAGATTAAAACATTAACAAAAATATGCAAAATTTGTCTCTGCAGAGGCCACCAGTGAGGGAGGAAGCAGCAGCCAGGCACCTCTCCACTGTGCCTGGGTCCAGCTCCAGCTGAGAGCCCCCTCCCTCCTGCTGCTAACTGTCTCTGCAGAGGCCACCAGTGAGGGAGGAAGCAGCAGCCAGGCACCTCTCCACTGTGCCTGGGTCCAGCTCCCGCTGAGAGCCCCCTCCCTCCTGCTACCAACTGTCTCTGCAGAGGCCACCAGTGAGGGAGGAAGCAGCAGCCAGGCACCTCTCCACTGTGCCTGGGTCCAGCTCCAGCTGAGAGCCCCCTCCCTCCTGCTGTCAACTGTCTCTGCAGAGGCCACCAGTGAGGGAGGAAGCAGCAGCCAGGCACCTCTCCACTGTGCCTGGGTCCAGCTCCAGCTGAGAGCCCCCTCCCTCCTGCTGTCAACTGTCTCTGCAGAGGCCACCAGTGAGGGAGGAAGCAGCAGCCAGGCACCTCTCCACCGTGCCTGGGTCCAGCTCCAGCTGAGAGCCCCCTCCCTCCTGCTGTCAACTGTAACTGCTGAACTTTACAACTAAGATTGTAGTGCCTGAATTTGCTTTCCTTTTCCCCCTCCTCCTCCTCCCTCCCAATCCCCTTTCCTTTTGTGCCATGTCTTTTAGATTGTAAGCCTGTGGGCAGGGACTGTCAAGAAATACTTTTGTAAGCCGCCGTGAGAGCCTTTTTTGGCTGAATGGCGGCATAAAAATCCTTAAATAAATAAATAAATAAATAAAATTTAAAAACACACAACAGACAGTTCACACAGAGAGAACATACATCTCAAAACAGCTTTGAGCAATCAGCCAAGCCATAAAAACAAATCTGGGATAGATTAAAACTCGTCCCATGCTGCTAAATACCTCAGAAGAGTCTTGACCTGATGCCGAAAAGAAAGCAACATTGGCGCCAGGCAGACATCTTTCGGGAGATCATTCCACAATTGCGGGGACACCACTGAGAAGTCCCTGTCCCTTGTTGCCATCTTCCGAGCCTCCGTCGGAGTAGTGTACAATTTTGTTGCAGCTGGGAGCGGTGCTTTGTCAGGTATTGAAGTCCTGAGCCGTGCATAGGAACGTCTTGCAATGATGCTAAAACATAACACCACCATCGTTCTGGGGCATTCTGAAGAAACTAAAATGGTGACCACCAATTAGAAGGAACAGCGGGTGGTTTTATGCTCCCCCACCCACCCCAACACACCCTTAAATTCAGCCCATCCCTGAAAACAGCTGAAATACCCCACTTTGGCACTGTGAAATAGGGAGAGATTCTTTCAGGCCATTACTACTCACCCATGCAACTGGCCTGTCTTGTGTGAATCTCAACTTTGGAGTCTTCAGGAAGGAGCTGCCCAGGTAACATATGACTCAGTCCCGAGAAGCAAACCACAAAGGGTGGTGTACGGAGGTGTACGGGTTTTTAAGAGGTCTTGTTGGGACAGAAGTTCTGACCCTTTGGCTTACAGGGCCCACGAGGAATCTTGTCCGCTCAACCGTGACATAAGCCCAACTTTTACTGTTATGCCTTCCAGCTCAGCATTCTGAGTTTTGTAAGCAGCAAGGATTGGCTGACCTACTTCTCCCTGGTAATTGAAAGGGATTATTACTGACAATTACCAAGCGAGCAAGCCGTAAACTACAAAGGCTTTGGTGGAAATTTTTTACTTCCCAAGTATTTTGCTAGCAAATGCAGTTTTAGGGTGTATGTGTGTGTGTGTGTGTGTGTGTGTGTGTGTGTGTGTGTGTGTGTGTATATATATATATATATATGGGGTGAGAATGAACAACATAATTTTTCTATCATTACAGTGCACTTTTGATGCTAGACTGAAGAATTTAGAACGCACCTCTTCAGTAGAATGCAGCTCAGCTCAGCTTCTCAAATCAGATGCACCAGAAGGAAGCCGGTTGGCAGACAAATTCAAATGACAAGGCTGTTCCCCAATTGCAGAGCTTTGTGGGATGGAATGTACAAGATCACTGATGGGAAAGTACTAGTAGGTGGTCCTGCTGCATTCCCTCATGCGTCTTTCTGGCTAATGGAGGGCCAGGATCTCTTCTCGATCCTCCCAGAGTACAGGCCATGAAATAATGGGTTCAAGTTACAGGAAGCCAGATTCCGGCTGGACATTCCTGTGGACTGTGGGAATGCTGCGGACGTCATATATCTTGACTTCAGCAAAGCTTTTGACAAAGTGCCCCATGATATTCTGATTAACAAACTAGCTAAAAGTGGGCTAGATGGAACAACTATTAGGTGGATTCACAGTTGGCTACAGAATCGGACTCAAAGAGTACTTATCAATGGAACCTTCTCAAACTGGGGAGAGGCAACGAGTGGGGTACCGCAGGGCTCAGTCCTGGGCCCAGTGCTCTTCAACATTTTTATTAATGATTTGGACGAGGAGGTGCAGGGAACGCTGATCAAATTTGCAGGTGACACAGAATTGGGTGGGATAGCTAATACCCTGGAAGATAGAAACAAACTTCAAAGTGATCTTGATAGGCTGGAGTGCTGGGCTGAAAACAACAGAATGAAATTTAATAGTGATAAATGCCAAGTTCTACATTTAGGAAATAGAAACCAAATGCACAGTTACAAGATGGGGGATACTTGGCTCAGCAATACTACAACCGAGAAGGATCTTAGAATTGTTGTAGATTGCAAGTTGAATATGAGCCAACAGTGCGATATGGCTACAAGAAAGGCCAATGCTATTTTGGGCTGCATTAATAGAAGTATAGCTTCCAAATCACGTGAGGTACTGGTTCCTCTCTATTCGGCCCTGGTTAGGCCTCATCTAGAGTATTGCGTCCAGTTCTGGGCTCCACAATTCAAGAAGGACGCAGACAAGCTGGAGCGAGTTCAGAGGAGGGCAACCAGGATGATCAGGGGTCTGGAAACAGCCCTATGAAGAGAGACTGAAAGAACTGGGCATGTTTAGCCTGGAGAAGAGAAGATTGAGGGGAGACATGATAGCACTCTTCAAATATTTGAAAGGTTGTCACACAGAGGAGAGCCAGGAACTCTTCTCGATCCTCCCAGAGTGCAGGACACGGAATAACGGGCTCAAGTTAAAGGAAGCCAGATTCCAGCTGGACATCAGGAAAATCTTCCTGACTGTTAGAGCAGTACGATAATGAAACAGTTACCTAGGGAGGTTGTGGGCTCTCCCACACTAGAGGGCTTCAAGAGGCAGCTGGACAACCATCTGTCAGGGATGCTTTAGGGTGGATTCCTACATTGATCAGGGGGTTGGACTCTATGGCCTTGTAGGCCCCTTCCAACTCTGCTATTCTATGATTCTATGATCAGTAAAAATGTCCTGACTGTTAGAGCAATAGGACAATCGAACCAATGACCTAGGGAGGTCGTGGGCTCTCCCACACTAAAGGCTGCCAAGAGGGAGCTGGACAGCTGTCTGTCAGGTATGCTTTAAGGTGGATTCCTACATCTAACAGGGGGTTGGACTCCCTATAGAATCATAGAATAGTAGAGTTGGAAGGGGCCTATAAAGCCCTTTCCAACTTGACTGCTCTATGATTCTATTATAAGCTATCAGTGACTACTAGACATGGTTGTAGATTACCTCCAGTATTGGAGGCAGAATGCCTAAGCATACCAGTTGCTGGGGAACAGTGTTGTGAGAGCCAGTGTGGTGTAGCGGCTAAAGTGTTGGACTGGGAGTCTGGAGATCCGGGTTCTAGTCCCCACTCGGCCACAGAAACCTACTGGGTGACCTTGGGCCAGTCACAGACTCTCAGCCCAGCCTACCTCACAGGGTTGTTGTAGTGAGGATAAAATGGAGAGGAGGATTATGTACACCACCTTGGGTTCCTTGGAGAAAAAAGGCAGGATATAAATAAATAAATAAATGTGAGTGGGAGGATGCCATTGCATTCATGCCTTGCTTGTGTGCTTCCTATAGAGCAGGGGTTGGCAAAAGGCAACCCGCAGCCCAAAAGTGGGCCCCACAGACTCTTGGTAGCAACACACTATGGAAGGCCAAAACTGTCCAATGCAGCTTGTTTTCAAGCTAAATTTGGCTGTGTTAGCCTTCCACGGGAGTTTACCAATGAAAATTGGCAGCAAACTTCCACCAAATCAAGGGTAGGATGTGGCCCACCTGGGGAAGGGCGGTGGGGGCAGTACTGACCCTGGATATTCCCTGACGTTGCCAACCTCTGCCATAGAGGGATCTGGTTGATAGCTATTTGAACAGAATGCTGGAACAGATAGGGTGACCCTATGAAAAGGAGGACAGGGCTCCTGTTGCTTTAACAGTTGCATAGAAAAGGCAATTTCAGCAGGTGTCATTTGTATATATGGGAAACCTGGGGAAATTCCCTCTTCATCACAACAATTAAAGTTGCAGGTGCCCTGCCCTCTTTTAAATCTGGTCACTCTAGTATAGCTCCTGTAGCTTTAACTGTTGTGACGAAGAGGAAATTTCACCAGGTTCTCTATATGTACAAATGACACCTGCTGAAATTCCCTTTTCTAAGCAACTGTTAAAGATACAGGAGTCCTGTCCTCCTTTTCATATGGTCACCCTAGGAACAGATAGGCCTTTGGTGTGATTCAGCATGATCCTTTTCATGTTCTCTATGGCCTTGGAAGGCGAACCTTGATGGGGTTGATTGGAGCCAATGTGGTGTAGTGGTGAGAGTGTTGGACTGGGACTCAGAAGATCTGGGTTCTAATCCCCACTTGGCCATAAAGCTTTTTGGGTAACTTTGGGCCAGCCACTGGCACTCAGCCTAACTTACCTCACAGGGTTGTTAAAAGCATAACATGGAAAGAAGGAGGAAGAGGAAGGTCATTTACATAATCTTGGAGTCCTTGGAGGAAAGCTGGGTCATAGTTGTAACAAATCAATAAACCTCTGGAGAGTTATAAGTTGACCAGCCCTGATGTATACCATAATAAGGTACAGCACAGGTCTATGTAACCAGTGGTGTTTTGCACTGGAATGGAATTGACTTTTACAATGTGACGTGAGTGTCACTGGCTTAGATTGCTAGCAGTTCCTCGCCACTTTTTCTTTTATGAAGAACTGTTTGACTGAATTGCCAACCTGTTGCATTCCTAGTGTTTTACATGGTGTCCTCCCATCTTTTTTTCAGACTCAGTTCTGTAGCTTTAACAATACAATAAAATGCCGCTGTGGTGCTAAGCCAGTGAGGCCTGGCTATTGAGGCTTTTCAGGGCTACTGTGTCTTCAATTAGTGGTTTCCTTCTGTGTTTGCTCCTCTAGTTCATCATGGCAGCCTCTTAATTAGTACAGGGGTTAATTACTGATTCCTTCTCCTCACCCTCCCCACTTTTCTGTTCATCCATCAGTAAAAGCTCTTCATCAGGGGCAAAAGGGGCAATGAGAAAGCTACTAATCAACGTTGCAGATTACTTTTGCCAAAACGGTTTACTGTTCTTTCTCGAACGAGGAAATGACCCAGGTGGGCCATTTATTGATTTAAGGATGTCAAACCATCTTCCAAGGGACGTTGCTTGGAAGTACAAGGCTGTTCCTTAAAAAGTCTTTTAAAAAAATGAAAAAAGAGACAGGCAACAACATGGCGACCCTTCTCTCCCACACTAGAGGCCTTCAAGAGGCAGCTGGACAACCATCTGTCAGGGATGCTTTAGGGTGGATTCCTGCACTGAGCAGGGGGTTGGACTCGATGGCCTTGTAGGCCCCTTCCAACTCTGCTATTCTATGATTCTATGATTCTCACAATGCCAAGGGGGGATTGGCACACCCTCCCTGCACCCGAGTGGTGCAAATCTCCCAATATGCGCAGCCCTGCTCGCCGCCTTTCAATTCCGGATGACCTTTTGTGCAACTGATGGGTCACGATGTGCAGCAAACGAACAATGCATAGCCCCACTGCCTTGGAAAAGAATGGCAGGCATTTTCCTACGACTCCAGCACAGTCCAATTGACTGCAAACATACAAGGTGACAACCATTCCACTTACCAATAAAGCTAAGGTGTCAGTTCCCAAAGGGCTTTCTGAAGAATTGAACGGCTAGAAACTTAAGAAACACACACACCTTGCTGACGTCTTGGAGAATGGAGGGGCCATTTATCCAAAGGAAAAGGAATGTGCTGAAGGCCTTAAAGATCCCCCCCCTTCCCATTGTTAGTTTTTTAAAGTGCTGAAAAACAAAGCCAAACCTCTTTTATGGAAAGAGTCACCTACCTTATATCTCTCTGAAGCAGCTTCACTTTCTGAGTCCTGACGAACACTTATAAGAACAATTCAGAAAGTGTTCGGAAAAGCCACATTGACCAACGGACGGCGCTTCCTTAAATAATGATAATAAAGGAGCCTTTATGTTAAAAATATATATGCCTTTTCGAAGACAAACCTGCATCATTGTTAGCTTCTCCTGTTTCCTTTTTTCCTCATTTTAATTGATGTCAAGTGGCTTAATTAAAAAAACACAAACCCGAAACCGTTATGTCAAACTTTTTTTTTTAAAAAAGAACTTGGACAATGGAATTAAAACAAAACCCTAGCTGCCCTCTGCACTTTAGGAACAAATGAAACTGGAATGAAAAAAAGAAAGAAAGAAAGAAAAGAATTCAATATTTCCACTATTTAATTTACATTGCTAACCAGACTCCTGGTTATATTGAGAAGTCCTGGTTTATTTGTTTGTTTGTTTGTTTGTTTGTCTGTTTGTTTTAATTTCTGGGGGTTTTCTTCATTAAATCATCAACAAGCCTTGGAGCTCTTGAGACTCAACAACAGTTGGAGATGGAAGACCTCTCCTTTGACTGTTTCCGGACTGTCCCAGAGGTTTGAAAAGTTTCAAAGAAAAATATAGGGAAAACTTGGGAATTTTTCTTGAGTAATCCAAGAATTCAAGAAGATGTCCTGAATGTTCTGAAACACAGCCCCCACTTCCATCTTCTTATCTTGAAGCTGGGTGGTGATGAGAGCAGCAGCAGCAGCAGAGGTGTCAAAGGACAAGAGAGGAAAGAGCAGGGGTTCCCCCCTTTCCCCTCTCCATTGCCCCATAGTGCAGGCTAACAGCATGCCAAGGGCTATGGGAGATGTAGTTCTCCCAAGGCTTATGCAATTCCTGGCAGCTTGTGGATCTATCTCAGAGCCCCTTGTGTTCTGTTCTGGCTCTGTTGTGGGTTTCAGGGCTCTTTTATGGATTGGTTTTTTACCTGGATTTTGGGCAAGTCAGGTTTCACAGGGAGGCAGGAACGGGAATAAGACAGCTCCACAGAGCGCTCTGATGCTGAGGTTGGAAGTCAGGCAAGCTTGTCTGTATGTTCCTCCAACAAGCAGCAGATTGTGACTGAGCCTTAAGTAGGGTGTTTGACTTCCTTTAGGCTGGTGAGCCACACCTCCACACTAATTAAGGCCTTTTCTTTTAAAGGAGTCTGGTTTGTTTTAGCAGCCTTGAGCTGCAGCGATGTGAGGGCGGCTGTAACATGTTGATGTCTTCATGGCTGGAGTCCTCAGTCTGACAAAGGCAATTCTACTTCCTCTGGAAGTAGGGTGGAGGTTCCTGGAGAACTGGGTTGGTGTAAGAAGGGGGAGAGCTAGAAGCAGGGCTAACGCCAAGGTCAGGCATGGTTGGGCACCTGCTGAGGGCCCACTTTCAAGAACCCCTGGAGTTGCTCTTCTTCACCATTGCAACCTGATTGTTCACTTGCCTCTTGCTCTGGCCCAGTCAACAGTGGTGGTAAAAATGAGGAGCAGTAGATGCCAGACTACCTACTTGCTCACTGGCTCTCTGCCTGTATACAGCTGGTAGTAGCAATGAGGAGGAGGAACACTAGCATCTAGTGTAGGGTGACCATGAGAAAAGGAGGACAGGGCTCCTGTATCTTTAAAAGTTGCATAGAAAAGGGAATTTCAGCAGGTGTCATTTGTATATATGGAGAACCTGGTGAAATTCCCTCTTCATCACAACAGTTAAAGCTGCAGGAGCTATACTAGAGTGACCAGATTTAGAAGAGGGCAGGGCACCTGCAGCTTTAACTGTTGTGATGAAGAGGAAATTTCACCAGGTTCTCCATATATACAAATGACACCTGCAGTAATTCCCTTTTCAATACAACTGTTAAAGATACAGGAGCCCTGTCCTCCTTTTCATATGGTCACCCTAATCTAGTGACAATGGTGGACAGAAGAGGCTGATTGGGGGTGTCTTGCCCAAGCACCCCCCCAAGGAAAAACAACTAGAGTCAGCACTGGGTCAAAATCATAGAATCATAGAATAGCAGAATTGGAAGGGGCCAACAAGGCCATCGAGTCCAACCCCCTGCTCAATGCAAGAACCCACCCTAAAGCATCCCTGACAGGTGGTTGTCCAGCTGCCTCTTGAATGACTCTAGTGTGGGAGAGCCCACAACCTCCCTAGGTAACTGGTTCCATTGTTGTACTGCTCTAACAGTCAGGAAATATATGCTAGAGTCCCTCTTTTTGATGGTGGAAGTTTGAAAAGCATAGAATCATTCTTCAGTAAGCCTGGCTGGAGACAGAGGCAGACAGTTGCCTGTGCTTGATGACTCCGCTATCTGTTCTCAAAGCAGAACAAACCCAGACAAGCACATCAGGCCAGCAATGAGGCTGGGGCGGCTCAAAGCCAGTTCCCAGTGGATTGTGTCCACTAAGAGAAAGAACTGAAACTGTTTAGATGGGTGTTTGGAACGAGCTCTAAGTGTAGTGTCCTCCAAGGAGGCTAAGCCCACATAAGGGCTGGGAGGAGCCCCGCCCGGTCTTTTGCTGAACGCCAGCCCAGGGAAGAAACGGTCATGAATGCATGTCCAAACCAGTATCAATAACTTTAGAAGTGGAGAAGAAAGGCAGCAAGCAGCAAGCTCTTCAGTACCACGGACAGATCACAGGGAGCAGAGGACTCCTTCCATGTGGATTGGGCCAGCCCTATCATTGGGCTAAGAGCTGCCCCCATGCCTCTGCTACGGCCTGTACTCAGGCCATCAGAGGGAGGGGAAGCAACAGCCAGGCACCCCCTATCATGCCTGGATTCACCTACTGCTGAGAGCCCCCCTTCTTCCTGCTACCAACTGCATCCCTTCCGCTGTGTTCGGATCCAAAGCTACGACCCGCTGAACTTTGCAACAAAGAATCTAGCACCGGGATTTCCTTTTTTCCTCTTCCCTCCCAATCTCCTTTCCTTTTGCACTGCATCCCTTAGATTGTAAACCGGCAAGCAAAGACTGTTCTTCTTTCTCTTCTTTTGGGAGTCACTCTGGGAGCCTTGGCTGAAGTGCGGGAGAAACATGCTTTCAATGAAGGAATGAATTGGCAACATAAGGTGGCCTCCTCAGGCGGTAGGTGCTGGGTGTCATGAAAGGACAGGAATTTGTCCGTTATTTACTTTATTAATGCAGCTAGGGGAGGGAGGGAGGCCCTGGTGGGATTTTCTGCCTTGGGTACCAAAATAACATGACCAGCCTCATGGGCTGCTATAAACTATGGACTTTGCATTCGGCTGGCCCTGGGATATTAGCTCCAACTAGACCCTGACCTGTTTGCCTTTTTATTATTTGTTGGCTTCAACCTGTATTCTGGTCCTGGTTGTGGCGGCACTCATAGCAGTGCCAGATTCTGGAAGAGACCTTCCCCCACCCTCCCCTTCCCAGAAGGCTGGAAACTAAGGGCAAGAAGACGTATCACCAGTGGAGGCTGGTGGCTTTGATTTTGGTGGGGCTGTGAATCCATTCTGGGTTTCAGCCAGAACTCCAAAGGAGTTCTCGGGACAGGGTTCTTGGCATCCTTAGAATTCTGGTTGGTCCTGACTGAGACCCGGAAGGCACTCACAGCCCCACCAAAATCATAGCCACCAGCCTCTACTGTGTATCGTCCCCTTCAGTCTGGTCGGCTTCATGACGATGCTACAGGATCATGTAGCATTGCCCTGACGGGAATCTGAGTAAGGGCATTGCTCCCTGTCCTCCTTCTAGAACATTTTGGTAAGCAGCCGCCAGGATTCCCAGGAGCGCATCACCACTAGCGGAAAGTCCGCTGCAGCCTTCTCACCCTTTTTCATCCCTCAACAAATGGCTGAAATGCCACCCTCCCAACTGCAGAATGCAAAAAGAAGGGAGGAACATTTAAGCTCCACTCCTGTGAACTGAAGACCTTTAAGGGCGCCATCCTATTGGATTTTCCCTTGATACTCTAAAGCCTCTGAGATCAGAAGGTGAGTTTCCCAAGCAGAGCAGGAGGAATGGCAGAGGCTATCCTCACCTCCGACACACCTCCCACTCAGAAACATTGGGGAGGGGAGAGAAGGAGGCTGGGGTTATGGCATAAGCCCTCCCCACCCACCTGCACACACCCTTTCCCTTACCTTCGAGGTGACTGGCATGATCCTCCCAGAGATGGACAGGAGCTCAGACTTTTGCATCCAAGGTCAGACCGCTGTCTCTGACCTTGGAGCCAAGAATTCCATCCGAGAGGGATAGTTCTCTGATGTATCCATGTTAATCCTTTCTTGGGCCATACAGTGACCAGACACTGATGCTGTTGAGGTTGACAGTTTTGCTCTGGGATGCAGCCCTGCACTAAACCATGATTTAGAGTCACACGCAAAAGCACTGATCTCTCTTTCTCCTTTAGTGAACAGCCCAAACATTCCTTGCTCATCCCGAATGCTACACTTATCAAACGAGAATTGTTTCTCATTCTTTACAGCAATCTGTGGTTACAGAAAACTGGGCTAGATAAGAAATCATGACTCCCACCCCGTTTTCTTGTTTTGCTAATGCATGTACAAGCTGGGTGGTTATTTTTCATCATTGTGGTAATTTTCACTAATATGACAAGTGTGTTACAGATGTGATTCTTCCGTTTAAAAACTAATACTCACGATTAATATGTTACAATGATGAATTGCTCGTGGTAATCTGTCATCATGGGGGGAAAATTGGCATAATTAATGTACGGTTATTGTTATAAAATAGCAATTTGGTAACTCAGGATAACGCAACGGCGGGGTGGGGGGGAATTTCCTTGTCCCTGCTCAAATTGCTTTTATTTTGCACTTACAAAGGACAAAGCCCCTGCAGAAGCCACAAGGATGGAATCCTATGTGATTCAGGACAGATAAAAATCACAGGTCAGTCCGTAGACTTTTGCCACCATTGCAGAGTTTGAGAAGGCTATCAATGGCTACTAGTCAAGACGGTTATATATTACCTCCAGTATCAGAGGCTGTATGCCTTTCAATTCCAGGTGCTGTGGGGAACATGTGCAGGAGGGTGCTCTTGCACTCATGGCCTCCTTGTGGACTTCCAATTGGGGAATCTGATTTTCCATGGTGGGAACAGAATTCTGGACCACACAGGACTTTGATCTGCTCCAACAGGGCTCTTCTTATATGGACATGACACTGAGTGACAGAAGGTTCAGGACAGACAAAGGAAATTAATTCTTCACCCAACGCATCATTAACTTATGGGATTCCCTGCTAAAGGACTTGGAGATGGCTGCCAGCTTAGATGGGCCTTCGGTCTGATCCAGCAAGGCTCTTCTTATGTTCTTGCAAGCAGACATTCAACTGGTGAAGTTCTCTGTAGGGTTGAATGTCCATGCTAGGAAAACGTTGCACCTTCTGAAATTCCTGCTTCACATGTATCTCAGCAAAAAAAAAAAAGATATACCTGAAAGCTCCAATTCCAGACAAGCTTGAGAGGTGTAAGGTCACATTTTTGCAGACTTTGTCCTATGCTAAAGCAATTCATAACAGAAAGAGACCGAGTTCCTGTATGGTTTTCCTAGCCCCTTCAATATTTTTGCTTGCATTTTGGAAAGTGTGCAGGTAAAGCACAGCCAGAGGTGTTCCGGCGATGCTTTCATTAATTCAGTGTGACACCCCATTCCCTGGGTCAGAGAGGAGCTGCCAACCTCTCTGATGTTACATACACTGATAGAAGATGATGGAGCAACACGTGAGCCAATAGAAAGAGAGCTTCTCAAAATAGCTGCATCAGAAGGAAATGCAATGCAAGAAGTTATTTAACGGGTCCTAAACATGAAGCACAGCGGTTTATGACTTTTATGATTTGAAGATAGGGTTGGCATTGTTTTTCTTTTAGGCTGGGCTCCTGTGCCTTACTGGCAGCCTGACAAATGGAAATCCAGCAGGTAAAGCTTTCATTAGCCCGCACCTGTGGTGATGGGATGCATTCTGCTGCTGAAGTTCACCCAGCCCTGCAGCTGTTACACCCCGCCAGGCAAAAATCAACAGCCAACTCTGCTCATGTAGGAAAAACTTCTAACCCAGTCTTAGCCATGTTTACTCAAAAATAAAACCCATGGTTTCCAATAAGATTTATTTTCAAGTAGGCTCCAAGGCCAGTCCGAAAAATGTTTATCCAATGAGTTCAATTAAATTTGGTAAACATGTTAGGGTTGTAGCCTTAGAGACGGCAGTGCTTTCAATTCTAGGTTAATACATTCTCATCAGACACAAACTGATGTGTGTGTGTGTGTGTGTGTTTATAAAGAAAATATATGGTGCAAATGTTGCCAACATTTTTTCTGATGGGGCTCCTATGCCAACAGCCATGCAACCAACCAACATTCTGGGTAAAATCCAGGCACACAAACAAGGACTTTTACAACATTGACAGCAAGACTCATAGGATGTGAGAGTAAAATATGAGGTGTTGTGTGTGTGTGTTTTAAAAAAGCATACTAAAGTCTGCATCTGGGGTTGCCACCTTTCCCCCCCCCCCCCCCCTGCCAAGACAACTGCTTTGATCAGCTGCCCTGGGTAGAAATTTAGTCATAACCTTTCCTTGTTTGAAAATGGAGGAATGTGTAAGCTCCAATTGCTAATTTTCTCCCTGTCATGGAGATGTTAGAGACACACTGTCATGGAGATGTTAGAGAGCTTTGTTGCAGGAGGCTGGGGTGATTCTGGAAAAAGGGCTGCCAACTGACCCCAAAACCCCCAGCTGGGCTGCCCTTGTTCCTTTAACAGCAAACGGAGATTTTCACAGTGCGAATGCTCAGCTTGCTAACAGCTGCACATCAAGAGGCTGTTAAAGGCACAGCTACACGGGCCAGTCGAAAAGCTGGCAATCTTGTCAGGAGGCAACTGCACTTTGCATGTGCTTTAATGCACTTCCCCCTTTCCCCATTATTAATTCCTTGAATTCTGGTTCAATTTTTTTTTAAAAAAAAAAACTCTACAAAAGAGTTTACAAAATAATCTACAGCCTCCTACCCCGTACTTTCTGTCTCCATAGACTTTGAACCATGTTGTGGAGTGAAGGAGAAGTAAGAGAAAATGTGGTGGTGTTGGGGGGACGGACCGACGGACGGACGCAGAATGAAAAATCGTATTAAAATACAAGAACGGAAACCAGTAGCAATTCTTCCTTAATGTCTGGGGAAGCAGCAGCAACCACTTAAAAAATAGGGATGGAGTGAATGACTAAATATATAAATAAAGAAAAGGGAAACGGAGGGGGGGGGGGGCTGTTATAAGCGGGAAAGCCAGAAGCAGAGGAATTAGCTAAACAAAAGAAATCATGGCGGAGCGCTTCTATTTGGCATCCTCAAAGGCTGCGTGGATTATAGACTCAGAAACCTCTCCCAGGAGGTGGCAGGAACGTCGCCACGGCTCGGGTAAGTGTGACAGCCACAAGGTAGTGGAAACCCCTCCCTAGCCCCTCTGCCCTCCCCTTCCAAAGAAGCCCCTCGCCCCCTCCCTCCCTCCCTCTCCTCGCCCCCTCCCCTACTCTAAAGCCCAGTATCAGGCGCGAATGGTGTGCAGCAGCCTCGTACAATTCGGAGAGGTTCTCCGAAAGGTCGCGCCCTTTCTTTACGCACGGCCAGGGCGCACCGGGCGCATTCCGTTTGGAGCAGCCGCTGTCCTTTTGGCGCAACGGCCAGGCTGCGCTGGGCGCCTTCTTCTCGGGAGGAACTCTTTGGGGAAGGAGACCTTGCAGGGGGGGAGGAGGAGGCAGGCGGGCATCGCAGCTGCTCTCTGCCCTCCCTCTCGGACCTCCTGGCAATAAAAGATCGAGCTCTCTAGGGGTCAACGGACGCCTGGGGTTCGACACGGCTCCGTCTGGTAAAAGAGGCCGGCTTTGCGCATTGGTCCGGCAGAGAGGAAGGAGTGAGGAGCGTCGAAGGGGAAGACTTTGACCTCTCTGGGAGGAGAAGAGGGAGAGGGCGCAGGGAACGAAACGCGTCGCCCTCCGTCCTTGAAATAGCGCGCGTGTACCTTCGTTCATATTCCCTGGCGAAGGGAAAGATAGGAACCGGCGCTAGTTCCAGGCGGTGGGGATAGAAGAATGGTCTGAAAGACACCAAACGTTTGGGTCTCTCAAGGAGGGTCCCTCCGATTTTGGGCAGACCAGCCCTGAGACTTGCTTTGGATATGAGGGACAGCTCGCTATTGAAATGTCTGAAACGAGAAGACTTGTAGCGAGCCTCTGAGCATGTTTGAAGTGTTTATTCCTCCCATCCCTCATTTCTGAATAAACACAGCTCAGTTTCCCTTTTTCTGGGAATTTGTTTTTAACAAAGTAGTTCGGTTTCCCATCATATACGAAGTGTGATACAATTTAGATTATTATTCCCTGTAATTTATCAGTCATCTGATAACAATAATTCTTCGGGTGAAGACCAAAACGATAAGGGAGGCTTATCTGATAAAGGCCTCCTCGTGGTGACACTCAAATAAAAGACATTGTGCAACTGTTCCATCTTTTTTCTTTCTTCATGGATATTATGTTTCATGGAAAGAAAAGGATGGAAGGATTGGGGAAAAACACTGGTGGGCTACAGATGAATACGAGGGTGCCTGGACACCCATCAACTTCAGTGAATGGGGCAAGGCAATTTTACCATCAAATCCACCTTTGCAGGCACCTAAGTTCTTCTCACCCTCTTTTCTCAAATCAACCTCTAATTATATCATTCCAGGGGTTGACTGAATCTTCTCTGAAAATAACAGGGGGAAATCAAACATAGCAAACAAGCCATAACTGGGGTGGAATAGCCTTCCCCCAACGTGGTCCCCTCCAGATTTTTGGACTACAGCTGCCATCAGCCACAACCAGCTTGCCCAATGGTCAGGGTTATAAGAGTTGTAGTCCAAAGCATCTGGAGGGCACCAGGTTGGGGAAGGTGGGTATAGATAGATGACCGTCTCGGTATAGGACTCACTGACTCCCTACTTTCGTACATTTGTCTTCTCCCTTTTCGTCTATACTACTAGCACACAGGCTGCCAGCAGTATTTAACCTTATGACCCACCTCTTTTTCTTTTCTTTTCTATTTCAAGTTTTGCCAGACCAATCGCTTGGCTGTTAAACATGTTCTGAGAAACTACTTTCTACGTGCCTACGGGCGCAATCCTGTGCATGTTACCTGCCTTTTGCATTTTTGAAGGGCAGTATCTACCTTCATTTGTTTGTGCATTTATCCTTTGTCTCCTTAAAAACAAACATAAGCCCTACAAACCTTTTACAAAGAGTTGCAAAACTGTGAGACAGATCGGTTGGTGTGGTTGGTGACATCACAGGCACCAGCCAATAGCTCCTCTACATAGCCAGATCTACCCCATTCAAACTCCACCACCTAGAAAACCTGCACAGCTGTTTGTTTTTAAGAGTTGCCTCGGAAGCAGGATGCCTGTTTACAAAGCCTCTCTCACAGGGATATTTTTTTGCCCCAAAGTCTCCCTCCCCACATCCTGCAACTCTTCCCATTCCTAAGGCATTTCCAGAAGAGCACCTTGAAGAAAGGGCCAATGTAGAGCATCCTTTCTGTATCCCAAACCTGAGTTAACCTACCCTCCTAATTACCTGAAATCAAAGTGCCTCCCTTTACAAGCTCATGTCAATGGGGCCATATGTAAATAGTATTTCCATTCATTCAAACTTTTGATTAAAGAATGTTTGGGGAGTCTCTCAGGGCATGCGGATACATTAGGTGGTATTGTAAGCTGTGCGTCGCTTTGCGCTTTCTAAAAGGCAAGATTGCCGCTCAGTTTAATTGATGCGAGCTTCTGATGATCAAAACATGCAGGCATGTAAAACTCATTGCTAAGATAATTACTCCCAATGTGTTCCCTGTACACTTATTGTCAAGCATAGTTTTGGAGGACGAAAGTGGGGGATAGAGAGTCAGGGCAAAGGGCGGGAGTAGGCCCCTGATTCTCTAAACTCCAATTTGTCGCTTGGGTCATCTCACTCCTGTTCTCTTTTGCAACCTGTTTTTCTTTTCATTTGAAGGGGGGGGGGATACATATTTTGAATGGGGAAAGTCCAAATATGTATTTATTTAAACCAGAAGCCAGTACAGTTCTTTCAAAACCAGTGTTATATCTGCTCTGTAAAATGTACATCAGATAGCAACATCTTGCACTCGCTGATGTTTCTAGACAGTCTTCAAGGGCAGCGCCATGTAGAACATGTTACAGTACTCTAAACTTGAAGTGGTTAAGATCTAGAACGCTGTGACCAGATCTGACCAATCCCCAGAAAGAGACACAACTAGTGTTCCAGTTGAAGTTGGACTTAGGCCTTAGCTAGACCTAAGCATTAGAAAGGAGTTGATATGTCCTATCACACAGGCTCTGCCTGGCCGATCCCCGGAGACCCTGACGATTAGTCTCTTCCAGGGCCAAAATAAAACAATTACCATACAGGTCGCCAAGTTTTTGAACCTGGCCATCCTTACTAGACCACGTATGATTGTATAATTGTTTGAATATATTCAGCTCAAGACCTAACATTAATTTATGCATCCTTCTTTTGATTCTGCTCCCTTCCACACTTGATCCCTATGCATTATTTCCATATATGTTTTAATGGTATGTTTTCTGTAATTAATTAAATGTACTGATTCCCTGTTGAAACGATTTGCATTTTTCCTCTTTCTGGTCAATTGACTGCAAATAAAGATGATGATGATGAGCTAGACCTAAGGTTTATCCTGGGGTCATCCCTGCCTGCTCCTGGGATATCCTGTGTGTCATTTACATGAACAGGGATGATCCCGGGATAAACTTTAGGTCTAGCTAAGGCCAAAGTCATTCCTGGAAGCACCACCATCCAGGTGTAGTACTTGACCCAAGTCCGTTCCCAAGCTACAAACTTCAGAGGAAGCGCTACCCTGACTAGAACAGTTTATAGGCCAAATCCGAAGACGGTTTGTCTACTGTCTAACAAGATCTCTGTCTTGTCTGGACTGAGCTTTAATGGGCCTACCATCATCATCATCATCATTATTATTATTATTATTATTATTATTATTTATATGTTTATACTACTCAATAACTTAGGCTGTCTGGGCAGTTCACAATAAAAAAACCATAAAACACAAGTCAAAATAAATTTAAAACTTTAATAGTTGAAAATGCTTATAAAGCCAAATAAGTTACAGTCCAGTCAAAGCATGTCCATATATTCAACTTCAACATCCCCCCTTTCTCTGTTTGCCAGTTTTGGCAGCCAGCCTAATGCAGAGTGCTCACAATTCAATGTAAAAGCCCCAGCTAATGGGAGTTAGCGTGTGTATTGAGGAGGAAGAAATAGATCTCAGAACTGTTGCCGGATTTGTCTTCACACGTGCTGCATATGTAATAGGCAGGCTCTCCCTGACGATAACTGGACAGTAAGGTATTATGACATAAATATATATATTTTGGAGTGCTGAACAAAATGAGAATTTCATGCATTGGCAATATAGTGTGACGAGTCGTATCGGCGTGACCTTGTGCTTACAGTGGGAAGCTGAGTTGTAATGCATTCCGCAGAAAACCCAGTGCGCAAAACCAACAGGACATTTCTCATTTTTAGATTGCCAGTAATGTTTCCCTCATTCTATGCCAGGTTCAAAAAGTCTCTTGCAGGCAGGGCCTAAGAAGAGGATCTGGTGAAGTTGGACTGGGAGTCGGGAGATCTGGGTTCTAGTCCTCACTCGGCCATGGAAACCCACTGGGTGACTTTGGGCCAGTCACAGACTCTCAGCCCAACCTACCTCACAGGGTTGTTGTTGTGAGGATAACATGGAGAGGAGGAGAAGGATTATGTACGCTGCCTTGGGTTCCTTCGAGGAAAAAAAGCGGGGTATAAATGTAATAAATAAATAAATAAATAATAATAATAATAATAATAATAATAATAATAATAATAATGCCAAGTCCCTGTTCCTCTGAGGGCAAATTCTCAGAATCTGAGCATATACACACCACCCTGCTTATCTTATGGTATATTGGTCAATCCCTCGGCTGCTTCACTGACAATGATTCTGTTTTTAGCCAGATAAAAATGGCATTTACTTCATTAAAATGCAGGAGCTTCTAAATTTTCCCCAGGCGAGGAGGAAATGGGCATTTCAGCCCAACTCCCTGTCCTTTTGGGGCGAGGTGTGGGGCAAGGAGGAGGATTATGTACACCGCCTTGGGTTCCTTGGAGGAAAAAAAAGCGGGATATAAATGTAAATAATGATGATAATAATTTTATATATGGATAATGAATTGGTTATTGGCTTGTAGGCCAACAAATCAGTGGCATCCATGCACTGCCATTGATCACACGAGATATTTAAATAATATCTAGCTAAGGAGAAGGAGTTGATGCTCAAGTTTTTATTACATGTGGGATGCTTGGAGGGATGGAATCAGGCAATGGTCCAACCTATCAACCTCATGCCAGTCTTTCAGTGCCATTGCTCAGACTATCGCTGGGGACTGCGCTTTCTCCTCCCCCAAATCCATCCAGATTCTAGGTAGGGTCCAGGTCAAATCTTTAGGCCAGGGGTGCAAAACCAATTACATTTTAAAGGAGCTCTTGGGCCCAGCAGTCCTGTAGTGGGTGAGGCTAAAGGGGAGGTCAAAAACCAAAACAAAAAACCCAGCATATTTTAGCTGAAAGCTTTTAGTTTAAGCCACAGAAGAGGCATTCAGTCCTTTTAGAATGTGGGAAAACTGCACCAAAACCTCCCAGTAGTTGGGAGAAAGGCATATGGCCAGGAAAACGGGGCATGGCGAGCCAGTGTGGTGTAGTGGCTAAAATGTTGGACTGGGAGTCAGGAGATCTGGGTTCTAGTCCCCACTCAGCCATGGAAACCCACTGGGTGACTTTGGGCCAGTCACAGACTCTCAGCCCAACCTACCTCACAGGGTTGTTGTGAGGATAAAACTGGAGAGGAGGATTATGTACGCTGCCTTTCCTTGGAGGAAAAAAGGCGGCATATAAATGCAACAAATCATTAAAATAAATAAATTGCCATTTGGCCAGATTAGGACCCCTGAAGGTCAGATTTAGCTCTTGGGCCTATGGTTCTAAATTCATGCTTTAGACATGACAATGATATCACAGCCACATGGCAGTGCCTTGGCGCCTCAGTCCCTGTTGCCATGTTACAGCAGGGAGCGCTGCTTTCCACACCATGTCAGGGAGGATTCCAATCCTCATGCCAAAGGCCCTGGATACTGCCTTGAACACCTGTGCATGTGTTGTGCCCACTGTATCAATGTATATAGAACTAAGGAAGAGCGTTAGGAGAGCAGACAGCAGAAATGACACAGTCAAGGGAAGGCACTGTCCGGGAGAACAGCTACCAAGAGTAGTTGACTCAGCATGATAGCACACAGAGGCCCTTTCTACACCAGTCGTTTTTCCAGGGATCGTCCTGGGATCATCCCTGTGTGTCCAAATGACGCACAGGGGGATCCCAGGAACAGGGAGGGATAATCCCTCCATTTCCCTGGGATAACTGAGACCTCAGTCATCCTGATTTTACATGCAGTCCCAGGACAATCTCAAAGACTGTGAGTGGTGTGGGCACCCAACCCGGCTTCTTCCCTTTTCCCCGTGAATATTTTCTGTTTTGTTTGTTGATATTCACAATAAAAAAATAATTTAAAAAAATCAGAGGGAAGGAGCTGGGAAAGGGGGAGTCCAGGCCCCAAGGGGGTGTGGTGGGGAGCAGGGTTGGGCCTTTGGGGTTTTTTTCCCTTTTAATTTTTGCTGGAGTGCAATTTTTTTCCATTACCTTTTAATTCCCCCCCGCCCCCCGGTACCTTTTAATTTTCACTCTGTCGCTTTAAAAGAAATATACCAGGCACAATGCCTGTGAAGTCACGCGGCCCGCTTAGATTGAGGTAAGTCTGGGATCGCCCCCTCTCCCTCCTTCTACACCCATAGGTGTAGAAAGGGCCAGAGAGAGCATGGGACACACATAGAGAGTTTGGAGCAGGCTTCTTTTAATAAAAGATTTGGTAACGTATAGCTCCATAAGTGTTTGCCGACACCACTTGCAACACACCTGGACAGCCATCTGTCAGGGATGCTTTAGGGTGGATTCCTGCATTGAGCAGGGGGTTGGACTCGATGGCCTTGTAGGCCCCTTCCAACTCCACTATTCTATGATTCTATGATTCTATGATTTTGACCCAGTGCTGACTCTAGTTTTTTTTCCTTGGTGGGGGGGGGGGCTTGGGCAAGAGACCCCCAATCAGCCTCTTCTATCCACCATTGTCAGTAGATTAGGGTGACCATATGAAAAGGAGGACAGGGCTCCTGTATCTTTAACAGTAGTATTGAAAAGGGAATTTCTGCAGGTGTCATTTGTATATATGGGGAACCTGGTGAAATTTCCTCTTCATCACAACAGTTAAAGCTGCAGGTGCCCTGCCCTCTTCTAAATCTGGTCACTCTAGTATAGCTCCTGCAGCTTTAACTGTTTAACTCCTGCAGCCATCTGTCAGGGATGCTTTAGGGTGGATTCCTGCATTGAGCAGGGGGTTGGACTCGATGGCCTTGTAGGCCCCTTCCAAGTCTACTATTCTATGATCCTTGGATGCTAAGAGTCATGGGGAATTTAGTTACCTGTGGAAAATGGCAACATCACCTTGCCTTTTACAAGTACTGTGAAATGCTTCCCCCCTTTTATGTCTTGCAGGAAGATTTCCCCCCTTCCAAATTTATGATATTTCTGTACAGCTATTTTATTGAAGCAACTGCTTGAGCATATCGCTGTGTCTGAAGACTGTTCTGTTTCTCTCCGTCTCGGGTGGCAGCAAAACCATAGGAACCCACGAATCTTCTGGTAGTAGTAACAGTAAGATGCTCCACTCCCTTGATCCTAATTAGTTGCCATTCATGATCCCAAATATTGCAATCTGTTGGATGTCGAACATGAAGCAAAAGGCACCCGCTGCCTCCTCTTTGGAGAGCTGAGCGAGTCAGAATAGCCCGGTTCACTGTGGCAGAACCAGAGAACGCAGGATATATACGAAGGAATTTGCACGGTCTGTGAGCTAGCACAAAACTTTGGCTCGGAGCTATTAATACATATTGAAAAGTCTTAATTCTGGCTTGACCAAAAGGCTGAGCATTTGCAGAGGGAGAGCTTGCCCACGCCCCCACCCCCACCCACCCCCTGCCTGATCCCGGCCTCCAAATTATCGCTGCCTTTATTACGCGCAAACAACGCATTCCCGGTCTTGACATGGGAGAAATGAGTGACAAAACCCAGAACGAATTACAAGAAACTCTCTTTCTCATTAAGTCTGCTCAGAATGAGGATTTACTGCATGGGCAGCAATGGCCCCTGGGGGCATCTTTGCCCATAATCCCACCTTGAAAATGGTTCTGCAATTATTCTCGCAAAAAAAAATGTGGGCGCTGTTTTCCGATTGGCAGGTCGACTTCGCACATAACTAATTGCAATCACAGAAAGGCACTGTATCCCTTTGACGTCTTCCTTTCCCCCCTCTCTTTCTTTCTTTGGCTGAATGCCCTAGTTCCAGCAATGCCAACTAACTTAAAACCTTTCCACCCCCACCCCTCCTCCCCTTCTGATTTCTAGTCTTGAACTGACAACATTTCCCATTGGCCTGTTTAGTCACAATAATGCAGAGCGCGTACGGCGAACACCCTCGCCTCGGCTTGCTCAATCCTTCCCGGACATTAAGATATTATGACATGAATATATATTTGTGAGCTTTGCACAAAATGAGGATTTCACGCATAGCCAATATAGTGTGACGAGAAGTATCCGGCTTGACCTTGCGAATGCTGGCAGGGCCTCCAGAATAAACAAAGCAAGGGGAATATGTAGAACAGATGTTGAGATCCAGAACAGGAATTTGGGCACTTTTCTCAGAAAGTAGAGAAGGATCTTGAGCTGTGTTGGGGTAGGTTTGGGGGGCTTGGAGAGGGAGATGAAATTGCAGGTTATAGAGACGAGCTGAGATCTGTCCCCAAAAGTCCAGACAAGGAAGGTAAGTGTGGAAAGTGAGGCCTGGGGAAGCTGGGCTGAGGAGAAGGACTGCCAGGAGCCAGTGTGGTGAAGTGGCGAAAGTGTTGGACTGGGAGTTGGGAAATCCGGGTTCTATTCCCCACTTGGCCATGGAAGCTCACTGGGTGACTTTGGGCCAGCCACAGACTCTCAGCCCAACCTACCTCACAGGGTTGTTGTTGTTGTGAGGATAAAATGTACACCGCTCTGGGTCCTTTAGAGGAAAAAAGGTGGGATATAAATGTAATAAATAAAGAAAATAATAGCTGAGGAGTCAGGGGAAAACATTAGGGTGGGTATTGGTGTAATCCCTCCAAAAGAGGAAACACATAACCCCAAAAAAGTGGACACCAATTTGCATATCATTTTCATATGAAAAATACATATTTATGTATTATTTACTCATTTATTACACATCTAGACCACCCAATAGCTAAAGCTCTCCTATACAGGTGCAAATTTAAAATCAATAATCCACAATGTAAATAGAAATACAATATATCTCACCATAGTTTGACTAGGCAACCTGTGTGCCTGAGCTATCCTGGGGCTAATGGTTGTTGGGAACTTCAAGGTCCCTGCTGCTCTCCCACCATGTGGTCCTTTGATTATAAAGCAGATTTGGACCGGGCAACTCTTGAAATAGAAGACACCTTCAAACAGGGGACTGCCCTCATGGCTTCTAGTCAAAAGTAAGGTGACCATGTGAAAATGAGGACAGGGCTCCTGTATCTTTAACAGTTGTACAGAAAAGGGAATTCCAGCAGGTGTTATTTATTTATTTATTTATTTATTTATTTATTTATTTATTTATTACATTTATATACCGCCCCATCACCAAAGCTCTCTGGGTGGTGTACAAAAATCCCCTCTCCATCACAGCAGATAAAGCTGCAGGAGCCCTGCCTTCTTTTAAATCTGGTCGCTCTAGTATAGCTCCCGCAGCTTTCACTGTTGTGATGAAGAGGGCATTTCACCAGGTGCTGCATGCATGCAAATGACAGCTGCTGAAATTCCATTTTCTGTACAGCTGTTAAAGATACAGGAGCCCTGTCCTCCTTTCCATATGGTCACCCTAGGTGAGTGGGGGGTGGGTGGATGGAAATAAATGGAAGCTCAGGTATGTTCTATGGCCAAGAAATAAAGTTGCATGAAAATATGACTAGAACAAGTAGGATCTGATACAAACTGTTGTGGCTCGGAGTCTTTCCTCTTCAAGGTTCCAGCCTGTCATGCCATTTTCTAGGATATTCCTTTCCATTCTGTCCTCCAGAGCCACCTTCAAGGGTTGACATGGTTGGGCAACTGCCGAGGGGCCGCACCTTATCAGGGGCCCCACTGAGAGGAGACCCTTCAGCCAGCTCCTCTTTAGCATTTGCCAACTGTTTGTTCCCCTACTCCTCACTCTGGCAAGCTCTACCAGGGAGGAAGAGTACTGGGAGCTGTCCCTCCTTGGATGCTCACTGGTCCTCTGCCTGGCAAGCAGAAATGATGAGGAAACCGCAGCAGTAGCTGACAATAGCAGAGAGGGATTTGGCTGAGAGAGAGGAAGGGTATTGTAGTTCAAAATATGGCAGCCAGATTGGTCACTGGAACATCTAGGGGTGATCACATCACACCAGTCCTAAAATCTCTTCACTGGCTGCCAATTAGTTTCCGGGTGAAGTGTAAACTGTTGGTTATCACCTTTAAAGCCCTACATGGTTTGGGTCCAGGCTACCTGCGAGATCACCTTCTCCCGTACATTCTGCCCCGCATGCTCAGGTCCTCTGGGAAGAATCTACTTCAGCTAGCAAGAACTAGATTAACAACTGTTACCCAAAGGACCTTCTCTTCTGCTGCTCCCAGACTGTGGAATGGCCTGCCGGAGGAGACTCATCAGGTTGACATTCTTTTAGCATTCAAGAAAGCTATCAAGACTGATCTCTTCCAGCAGGTCTATCTGGTAGAAGTTTAGGGTATTATTTTTAGTATGTTTTTAGGATGCTTTTAAGATGTTTTTTAAACAGTATTTTAGGTATTTTATGCTTGTTGTCGTTCCCTGCCTCGATCCAATCGGAGAGACAGGTAAGAAATAAATTATTATTATTATTATTATTATTATTATTATTATTATTATTATTATTAGTGCATTGCCCGAGCTCCCCCCCCCCAAAAAAAGAAACACCTGGAACCAGTCTTGCTGTCCTCCCAACCACAGTCAGTTGGGATTCTGTGACTACTAAGCATACTCAGAGCTTCTCTACATTTTACAATAATCCCGGTTCCTTACCAGGGCTTTCTGCTTCTGCTTTCTTCCTGGGATTGCTAGTGGCTCAATTACACTGGCAGCTGCGTGGTTTGAAATTGAGTACTTCCTCTCTCTGCATCCTCCATTCACTTCCATTAAGACAGTGCCATCTAGTGGCCGAATTATTGCGCAACACTGAACTGACACATTGGGAGATCCCACTTTTCCCAGATTTTGCCACTTTATCTGTGGTTCTTTTAAAAGCAGATTTTTCCAGGGAATAGGCCGGGAGATGTCCTGGTCGTTGATGAAGTCATGTGATGAACCCAGAAACTTCAGTGAGTTGCCAATCACGAGCGTGCAATAAATCACTCATTTAGAGGAGCCCCTAGTCTTCATTGGGATAGTTTGGTTTCCACCACCTGGATTTTTTGGTGTGTGTGCTAAAGATTTGTTGTACTTCTGCAAACTTTGCTGGCGGGGGTCCCCAAACTCTATTGATACTTCTCTATTCCATGTGGATTATGCAGTTTTGGCTGCATATGGATCCCTGCTCGGAGAATGAGTTAGCTCTTAGCCTATAGGATTCCATTTCTCCAGTAACAAAGGGAGTTGTCAGGTCTTGGCAGTGTAATTTTGTACGTTTGTCCAACTTAAAAATGCCATTCATGTATTGAGAGCAGCACTATGGAATAAATAATGCATATCTGAACGGGGAAAAAAATGTTCGTCATGATGTGTTTACCCAAATAGGCTGGATGGGCTCCATCCCAAGGAACTGTTGCAAGCTGAGTAAATAATACATGGAGAGAATAATGCACATTTTTAAAAGTCCATAATTACATATTTACATGATAGTCTGTAAATTCCATAATTACTTATTTACACAATAGACCATAACAGCTGCTACTGTCTATTATAGCAACTCTCACAGAATGGCATTATGGATTTTTTTTTAACACTCTAAAGAAATGTAAATAAATAAATGCATCAAGAACCATGTCCAATCAATCAATCACACACACACACACACACACACACACACACACGGGCACACACACACATATATAGATACAATGCATCTATATAGATATAGATGCGTTATACATGGGGCTGCCTTTGAAAACGGTCCAGAAACTTCAACTGGTACAAAACAGGGCAGCACGCTTACTAACAGGGACTGGCCGACGAGATTACATTACGCCAGTCCTTCTCCAGCTTCATTGGCTGCCAGTCCAGGTCCGGGCCCCATTCAAAGTGTTGGTATTAACATTTAAAGCCCTTGGGGCCAGGTTATCTGAAGGAACGCCTCTTCCCATATGTACCTGCCCTGGCCCTAAGGTCATCCTCAGGGGTCCTTCTCCGCGAGCCCCTGCCAAAGGAAGTGGCCGGATAGGAATCCACCAGTAGAAGAGCCTTCAGCGTGGTGGCCCCTTTTCTGTGGAATTCTCTGCCCCTGAGGGTCAGGTAAGCACCAACACTGCATTGCATATGGCGCCTTCTGTTTTATTCCAGGAAGCATTCCTTGACTGACAGCCAAGGTTTTTATGGGCATTCTGGGGCCCTTTCTACACCTAAGGGTTATCCCAGGAAAATGGAGAGATCATTCTTGCCTGCTTCCGGGATCCCCTGTGTGTCATTTGGATGCACAGGGATGATCCAGGGATGATCCGGAGGGGTGGGGGAGGTGTAGAAATGGGCTGTTTTTTGTTTTGTTTTTAAGTATAATAATGGTGTTTTAATTTTTGTTAAAATTTTTGTTTTAACAAACCCTATCCGGCCATAGGTAAAACCCTATCCGGCCATAGGTCCATGTGGAACCACTGGAAGCATGCCCTCTTATGACCTCAGTGGCCAGGCAGTGACCCTCTCTCAGATATCCCGATCCCAAGTTGTTTAGGGCTTTGCACACGAGTACTAAAACCTTAAACCTGGCCTGGTAGCAATTTGACAGCCAGTGCAGTTTATATAAGGGGCAATCTAGATAAAACAATCTGTAAGCATAAGTAGGGTTCCATGTGTAATCAGGAATCATGCGTAAATTGGATGAGCATCCAAATATGAAGTGACAGCAGTAGGAACTTGTCTATGACTTACAACAAGATGCACATTGGGTGGTGCGGTGATGGGCGCATTTCTATCCACATTCATTTGGGGATGTGCATAATACATTTCAGATGGAGATGTGTGCCCCATTGGATGTACTCCTTTCGGCGCCTCCTGAAAACATCTTTATTCCAAGAAGCCTTTCCTTAATATGCAGCCTTGGATTACTGTTATTGCTTCTTTTAAATTTTGTTTTAACTGTTTTTATTCTGTTTTTATTTTCATTTTACCTTGTACACCGCTCCGAAATTTTTCAATGGGGAGCGGTATATAAATATTCTAAATAAATAAATAAATAAATAAATGGAACAATTCTTCCTTTCTAATAGGAGGTTGTTCTCCAGTAATGGTACAACAACAACAACACATTTATAAAACATTTCATAGACATTGGCTGGGTTCACACGACACGCTAACCCACCATGGGCTATTGTATTGTCTGAATGCAGCGTGTTTTGCACAGGGTGGGTTATTCTGTTGTCTGAACACAGCACGTTTTCTGCAGCATGGCTTGTTAACCATGCAGTGTGGTTTATTTTTCTTGAACAAGCCACCTTGAGAACCCATGGTTTGTTGTTGCAGACACAAAACGCCCCTCCATCAGATCAACCGGTCCAGCTACCATCTTGGCTCTGCCTTTCTTAGATCTGTCTCCTCGGTGACCATTTCAACCGATCAGTATAAAATCAGTTATGTAACTTTATATAACTTTAAGCACTACAGCCTGCATTGGCCTGTTTTTCTCTTTCTCTCTCTTTCCCCATTTCTTTTTCTCTCTCCTTTGGATTATTTCTATTGGGCTGTAAGCCTTTGGAAATGGAATATCTTGTTGTTGTTGTATTAAAACCCTGTACAGATTTTAGGAAAATGTAGACACTTCATAAATGATTAACAATTATCATGATCTGTATGATAAGTAAGTTAAAAACACACAATCAGGATTAAAATGCCCATGCTGGCAGGGGATGATGGGTATTGAAGTCCAACCTATCTGGAGAGCACTAGGTTAGGGGAGGCTATCTTAGCTGATAGGACTTATTAGCTCAAGGTGTCCTTTGCCAAATCACCCTCCCTCAATCTCCCCTCCCTCCCCCCAAAGTCTGCAACATAGAAATAATAATTAGGGATGTGCTCCGCTCCGATTAGGAGCGTAGAAGCAGTAGCGGATTGGCCTGCTCCGCCTTACCCAGAGGCGGAGTAGGAGCGGACCGTGGACCCCCTAGAAGCAAGGCGAAGAGAAGCGCCCATTTTTCGGAGCTCCGAGTTCAGGCGGAGCGCTCCGGTCGCCATCTTGAAAACATTTCGCCATAGGATTGCATTGCGGCAAATAATCGCGCATAACTACGTTGTTTTTGAAGCTATCATTCTGGAAATTCTTGTGCTCAGAGAGTCGTGGATGGGGGTCATTTTGAGACCACTCTCACCTCTCTGCGTTGTCCGTGTCGCGTGCTATATTTTTTTGAAAATCGGGTCAACCGCGCGGCTCAAACTGCGTTTCGGCTTTTCGCCCATAGGATTGCATTGAGGGAAAGAATCGGGGATAACTGGGGGGGGGTTTAAGCTATCGTTCTGAAAATTCTTGTGCACAGAGAGTCGTGGATGGGGGTCATTTTGAGACTACTCTCAACTTTCTGCGTGCTGTGGTTCACGTGCAATGTTTTTGTGAAAATCGGGTCAACCGCACGGCTCAAACTGCGTTTTCGGCTTTTCGCCCATAGGATTGCATTGAGGGAAAGAATCGGGGATAACTGGGGGGGGGTTTAAGCTATCGTTCTGAAAATTATTGTGCACAGAGAGTCGTGGATGGGGGTCATTTTGAGACCACTCTCAACTTTCTGCATCGTACGGGTCGCGGGCTAGACGTTTTTAAAAAATCGGCGGGAAAAATACCTTTTTCAAAGGGCTGAGGGGCAGAGTCAGCTCCCGGTCATGATGATCCCAAAGTTGGAGGAGGGCATAGGCAAAACAGGTAACTTGGGATTCTGGGAAACTTCTCTTTCTTCATCTGAACGGGCTTTTCCCCGTGTTTTTTAACACAGTAGCCCCACCAAATGCACAAACACAACCTGAAATCATATACTAAGCCAAGAATAAGAGATAGAAACACAGCACTGCTCCCCACCCTAACCTTGGTGAACAACTGAATCGATGTGGTGCAAGGGGATGAGCTCCCCTAGGGCATCTCATCGTGGACGTGCCCCCACTCTCTCCTGCACTGGAAGGCCATAGAGCCTTCCAAAGAGAGTAAAACGGTGGAGCAATGCCTCTCATGAGTTGAAGTGAATGGTCACTTTTCAGTGGTGGAGCAATGCCTGTTCTGAGTCGAAGTGAGCGTTTTACTTCTTCTCAGAGCTGTGGCTGTCAGTGTCTTGAACTGGCAGCTACTTCCCCCTCCCCCGGGCACGTCCCCCTATTGCTGGTAAAAGACAGATATAGCCTTTTAAAAAAAGTTCTTCTTGTTGTTTATTGAGCAACACTGCTGCTTTTAATTCCACCCCTCCTTTGTTTATTGATTGATTTATTCCATTTTATATGCATTACTGGCTTATCCTTGGCTCACTTCCTTATGCCCCCAGAAATGCCAGCTACATGCCTGCCTGCCTTCCCTCCCTCCTCCCCTGCCCACCTCGCAGGGATGTTGTGTGTGGGGTGCCCGATTTTCAAAAATTCGCCAAAAATCAGGGGATGATGGGATTGCTTTGAAACTTGGCATGCGTGTGTATATCCCCATGAGGTGTCATGGTGCCAAACATGAGGTTTCTAACTTGAACAGAAAAAAAGTTGTATAATTTTTTAGCTTTCAATGCAAGCCTATGGGGGGGGGAAACGGAGCTCCGGATCCGGATCCGGAGCTCCGGGCGGAGCGGAGCGGAAGTGGGCGGAGCGGGGGCGGGGCAGAGCGGCCCGATCCGGAAAATGGCGGATCTGCAAGTGAAGCGGAGCGGGGGGTCCGTGCACACCCCTACTTTAAAGGTTAATCCCCCCGCCAAAAATCAGAGGATGATGGGATTTGCTTGAAACTTGCCATGAATGTAGATCTAGATGGCATCTGTGAGGGTGCCTGCTTCAAAGTTTTTATCTGTAAAAATGTCAGAGTAAATCCCATTTCTGAAATTGGGGTGTTGGATTTTCAAAAATCCCCCCAAAATCAGGGGATGATTGGATTTGCTTGAGGCTTGGCATGCATATGTATACATGGATAAGCTATCATGGTGCCAAGTTTGAGGTTTCTAACATTAACAGAAAAAAAGTTGTAGGCATTTTTGTATTTCAATGCAAATCTATGGGGGGAAAAGCGGAGCTCCGATCCGGATCCAGAGCTCCGCAGCGAAACGGAGCAGACCATAGGTGGAGCGGAGCGGAGCGGACCCGATCTGGAAGTTGTGAATCTGGAAGAGAAGTGGATTGGGGGGGGTCTGTGCACAGCCCTAATTGATAGCATCATAGGATAGCAGAGTTGGAAGCGGCCTAGAAGGCCATCAAGTCCAACCCCCTGCTCAATGCAGGAATCCACCTTAAAGCATCCCTGACAGATGGTTGTCTAGCTGCCTCTTGAATGCCTCTAGTGTGGGAGAGCCCACAACCTCCCAAGGTAATTGGTTCCATTGTCGTACTGCTCTAACAGTCAGGACGTTTTTCCTGATGTCCAGCCGGAATCTGCATTCCTGTGACTTGAGCCCATTATTCGGTGTAATTCCTCATCTATCCTTAGGAATACCATATGGTATTCCTTTTTATGGTAGATCTTCATCCAGCATGTCCGTATCATGGCACATTGTTTTAACTTGGTTCATAGTTTAATTTGTTTTTAGCTGTGTATATTTATTGTTTTATTCTTTATGCTTTTATCTGTACACTGCCCTGAGATCTTAATGATATAGGGCGGGATACAAATGTTTAAAATAAATAAATAAACCATACTAATGGACCCGCTGTTATCTTGGTAGCCATGTTGCGTCTTGCAAAAGAGTGCAGTTTTGCGTGGGCAACTGCCTAGTGTCCTGCTTTTCATCTTTCCTGTCCTGTGTGTGGCGTCAGCCTGATTGATTGTCCTTGAAACACAGAAGATAGCCTAGAACTGCTGGAGTAAGCCAGAAGAGGGCCCATTGCCAGGGGACACCTCATATCTGGAGCTGTCCCTGAAAGGCTCCTTCTGGTTTCCAGTCCTGTGAAGAGCTGCCATCAATCTCCACATGAAGCACCCTCAGAGAAACCCAAAAATGAGCATGCTGCCCTTCAGAATGGTTCTGAAGGTTCTGCCACCAAAGAGAAAACATTTTCCATCATCCATGGATGACGCCACTCCATATCACCTTGACCATAAACAGTTGTTTCTGCCCCTCTGAACTTTGCTGGCCATGTTAATGGCTGGCACTTAAATACTTTATGAATCAAATTTCGCTTTGTGTTAAGAAAAGGGATTGACGAAATAAATTACTTAGATCTTGTAGGTGAAGGGTTTCAGGCCTGCAATCGTAGCTGTTACAAATTACCACAAAGTCTCCCCTGCCCCCCCCCGTTCCCCAGCCGCACTGCATTCCACACGGCTATATTTTGACGACAGCTCTAATAAAAAAAAATTCTATACAAAAATTGTTTGCTATTAATAGCGATCATTAAGAACTTGATAGATTCTTGTTAAGTATATTTTGTAGTGTGTTTAATCTGATTAAACTCAGCTCTGGGTTGTTTCTTCCAAATATTATAGGTCTTTATGAAGCCAGCAATATAAGGAATAGATTTCAACCATTTTCGGCAAAGAATTAGGTTTAGCTTAATGGATCAATTCTTTTCTTATTAAACTGAGTCTGACCACTGCCAGGTAATACATTCAGCATTGATCTTTGTCTCACCCTGCTCTAGCTTGCATTCTCTTTATGTACTTGAAAAATAAGGTCCCACCAGTGAAAACAATGGCTTTATAATACAAATATAGAATTTTTCACTGAGTCCTTTTCTGCTTATCTTTTCAGTTTCTTATTAACATCTTGTTCAGTGCTTCTAAAGAAAAGTTTAAAGCACAATGAATTATTATTATTTTAAAGGGATTCTTTCTACGTTGTCATTAAAAATAATAATATTTACTGTTAGTTTTACTCTCCCCTGTGCCTGTTTGGTGCATTCTCTTCCCCTTCTTATTGTTTTATTATGATTTTATTAGAATGTAAGCCTATGCGGCAGGGTCTTGCTATTTACTGTTTTACTCTGTACAGCACCATGTACACTGATGGCGCTATATAAATAAATAAATAAATAATAATAAGCAGTGCAATTTTATTATTTTTAATAATATATATATTAAAATATTGGTATTATCGTTATTTTTCTACCCCCCCTCATCATTTTCTTTGATTAACTGAATTGGAAACAGTGTGGCAAAGAGATTCTGAAAATCTCTCAAATGTCTCGGAACCACTGGTTTCATGGTTAGCCAGTATAAGGAAGGGCACGGCTCATGTAAGAATCTTGTAGCACCATCTGCCTATCTGACCATCCATCCTAGTTTCCAACATTCCACTGTTAAGTATGACCAATAACCAACTCCCTTAGGAAGGAGCAGACGTTATTCTTATTGGTCAAAGTTGCAAGGGGTAGATTTAATCCTAAACTCAATAGTATCCACCCACCCCTCAATCAGTGCCTGCTTTTGCTGTGTTACTTATATGAGAGTAGATGCCATTAATTACAAACCAGAAAAGTAAAGTGTGGCATATGAGGATGATCTTACATTGGCAAAAAAAAAAAAGTGTCCATCCTGACACGGAGTCAGTGGGAATCTCATTGGAGCAAAGTTTCTTTTGAAGGTGGATTCAGTATAGCATAGAATCATAGAATAGTAGAGTTGGAAGGGGCCTATGAGGCAATCGAGTCCAACCCCCTGCTCAATGCAGGAATCCACCCTAAAGCATACCTGATAGATGGTTGTCCGTCTGCCTCTTGAATGCCTCTAGTATGAGAGAACCCACAACTTTCTAGGTCATTGGTTCCATTGTCCTACTGCTTTAACAGACAGGAAGTTTTTCCTGACATCCAGATGGAATCTGGCTTCCTGTGACTTGAGCCCGTTCTTCTGTATGGGGAACAATAACTTACAATGCAGGCATTGGGTCTAAGAGAGGGCGGTGTTCTTTTTTTTAGCCTGGAGTAGGGTTAAGTTTGCATGAACAGCGGCCAACGATAAGTTTGGAAAGATGTTCCACCCATGGCAACAGATTCTGATGGAGGGTGGGGTAAAGAGAAAAATGGTGGGTGGGAATGGTAAATACTGGTGGCAAATGGGGAAAGAACTGGAACTCTGAACCCCCACCTCACACTTGATAAAGCTTTTGCTACTGTGTGGGGGGTCAGATATATAAGCCATATCTCAAAGTTATACCACATGTTAGGGCCATGCCAGCAAATCAAACCCATGGTGGGAATATGTAGATATGGGTTCCATTTGTTGGCATGACCTTAAGAGAGCCAATGTGGTGTAGTGGCTAGAGTGTTGGACTGGGAGTCAGGAGATCCAGGTTCCAGTCCCCACTCGGCCATGGAAGCTCACTGGATGACTCTCAGCCCAACCTACCTTACAGGGTAGTTGTTGTGAGGATAAAATGGAGAGGAAGAGGTTAACGTATGCCACCTTGGGTTCCTTTGAAGAAAAAAGACAGGATATAAATGCAATAAATAAATAAGGGCTGACTCCATTGGGTGTAACTTCCTGTACATTCTGTGGCATGAAATAAATGGGTTGTGATCTGAGTCACTGTCCAGCGAGGGAGAGGGAATGGCTTGTTTTAGATAAGACAGATTCTGAACAGAGATTTATCAGGGAATTGATTGACCTAACTCACAAAACGTGGAGGGGTTTAACCCCATGGAGCAGTGCTTTTTCTTTGGAGCCAGACTAGGGGTGCTTCCAGACAGAGGACTCCTAGTGCTTCCAATGAACCACCCAGGGAGCTTCAGCTATTGGGCGGTATAAAAATGCAATAAATAAATAAATCCAAAGGTGTGGTGGGCCTGTGTCATCTCTTCCTCCTTAACAGATTTGTTTTTGCAGAAGCAGTGGAGAAACACAGAAGGATATCTGGACTCCCATAAATTTCCATGTTTGTGGAAAGGTGATTGCAGGATAGAAGCCTCACCTGGAAGCACCTTCAGGGGTCCCATGAGGACCACCCATTTCTTTGTGCGCATGCTATGACTCAGTCGAAGCCCCAGTCCAGAGGCCACAAACCCCACTGTGGTCGTGTTGGACTCTCCCTTGACACCTGCACAGCTATCAAGACTGGGCCATGGGCAGCAATCTGAGGTGAGCCAGGAGTCGTGGTGAGTAAGCCAAGTCAATACCAAGGACTAAGGCCACAGCTAGACCTAAGGTTTATCCTGGGATCATCCAGGGTTCGCCCCTGCCTGAGCCCTGGATCCCCTGTGTGTCACCTAGATGAACAGGTTTGACACCTGGATGATCCGGGGATAAACCTTAGGTCTAGCTATGGCCTGAGTCCAAACCAAAGGATGACCAAGAACAAACCAGGGGCAAGCCAGAAGACAGATCCAGTGACAACCAAGGATATACGCACACACCAGTGCTCAGGAATCCCTTGTTGCTCAAGCAAAGTACAAATGGAACAGGGAGCGCTCTTATGCTCCTTTCTGTCCAAGAGGACTCAGTGGCCAACCTGGGAGGGTGGAGCCATCCAGGGCCTGAGAAGCTGCAATCTGCAGTTCAGTAGCTTACCACATGGGGGAAGCAGCATACAGATTTAGCAGATCTGGACAATAGCCGTGCAAGGACCACTATAAAACTCTGATAGCACCAGAGCATATCACTTTCCCACCCACTGCTGTGGCATCCAGTGGCTAATTCTGGCCAATAGGCTCAAGCATGGTGCAAGCCTCTCATGTCCTAAGGTAGTAGCAATAGGTGTCATGGGCCAAGAGCTTCCTATATGATCTCCCACTGGTGCAACTAACTTAGCATCGTTTTGGTTTATTGAGCATTTTAAAAATGCTCAGTAAACCATGCTAACCCATACTCAGTAGCTGAGTGTGGGTTGTTGTTGAAACATGGGTGGGTTAGCATGTTGTCTGAACCCAGAACATTTTCTGTAGGGTGGCTTGCTAACCATGCAGAGTGGCTTATTTTTCTTGAACAAGCCAGGTGGAGAACCCTTGGGTTGTTCAAGGGGGTTAAGCTACCCTGCATGATTAACAATGCCCTGGGTTCAGACAACACGATAACCAATGATTCAACAAACAACCACACTCAACCACTAAGTGTGGGTTAGCATGTTGTATGAACAGCGCCTTTCTCTCTACTGACCCACATATAAATCTTCAGGAACCTATTCCAAACAACAACAACGTAATTTTTGCTCACCCAAATAAAACAGCAAGGTATTTACTGCCTTCTTGGTCTTCTACTATATTTTAAGAAGAGTCCATTTCTGTGTTTCTATTTTTTTCAGTACTATATCCCCTTGTTTTTGCATTTAATTCAATTTTCTTTTTCTTTTTCTTTTTAATTAATGCAGGGCATACTTTCTAAATTCCACAAGGCCTGTCAGGTTCACAGGACACATGGCTTAAAACTGAGGATCAATTTTAGATCCAGACTTTTTCAAGCAAATGAATGAGCTACTCTAAATCAATAATTTATTTGTGTGTAAACAAAGGACACAGCTTTGGCCAGAATTTTTTTTTTTTTAACCCAGTAAATGGAACACAAATAAATAATGTTCCTCTTTGGCAAGACAGAGAACTTACTAACAACCCAACATATTACTTGAAAGTAAATCCTATTGATTTCAGTCGAAGGACTTGTGCCTTAGTGAAAAAATGTGGATGAAGCTGATGAAGGAATTCTGTTTTGAATACGTGGTCTGCTACCATGGATGTAGAACAATATTTATCTGAGGAAAGTGCTATTCTCTTTAACTCTCTTTGTAGAACATTGGTGAATATGTTTATTAACTGGGGGCACAATCATATGCATGTTTAGAAACAAAAAAGTTGTACAACTCCCAGCAGGCCCCAGTCAGACATAGTGGGAGTTACAGGACTTTCCCCCCATCCAGACATGCATAGGGTTGTGTCTTAAGAGAGACAGTGTGATATAATAACAGTAGTTAGGGTGTCAGTGTAGAACTGGGGAAACCCAGGTTCCGATTACCTTTCAGCCATATACCCCTTAGTCGATAACCTTGGAGCAGTTGCTGGGTCTGTTCAGACAACACACAAGCCATGTTTAGGCTGCTAACCCTTTTGCAGCACATGGCTAGTGACTAGGGCTGTGCTCCGCTCCGCTCGGATAGGCGAATCTGGATTGGGTTGGGGGCGCTGCGGATCAAGGCGAAGCGGTTCACCTCGATCTGGAGCTCTGGATGCAGGTAAGTGGGGGGGAGGGGGGCTTACCTGCCTCCGTTGCTGGCTTCAACTGATGCCGCAGGCTCAAACTGGAAGACCAGGCCGTGGCCTGGTCTTCCAGTTTGAGACCGCAACGTCAGTTGAAGCCGGCGACGGAGGCAGGTAAGTGGGGGGGAGGGGGCTTACCTGGCTCCGCCGCTGCCACAGTCTGTGTGGTGACGGTGGCAGAGCCAGGTAAGAGGGCAGGGGGGAGGGGGGCTTATTCGGCCCCCATTTTGCCCCCTTCCCCACTTACCTGCCTCCGCCGTCCGCCACAGAGGCAAGTAAGTTAGAAAGGGGGGCAAACTGTTGATCCGCCCCTCTGGATCTCGCTCCGTGGAGCGGGAAAGGGGTGGATCAGCCCGAAGCAAATCGGCCCGATCCGAAAGTTGTGGATTGAGCCACAAAGCGGTTCGGTGTGTGTGTGTCCGTGCACAGCTGTACTAGTGACCGTGTTTAAACCATGGTTATGTAGCCACCATGGTTAGGGATGGTTCACACGACACGCTAAGCCATGGTTCACAATATACACTATGCCTTAATGTTTAGCTCAAAATGCTTAACCACCGTGGCTTAGTGTGTCATCTGAACAGGATCACAGTGCAAGCTGTATTACAGGATTGTTGTGAAATGAAATGGAAGGGAGGCCATCTTGAGCTTTTGGGAGGAATGATGGAGGGGTGGAGAGATGCTGTCTTCCTTCAACAGCTGTTCAATTTTGGGATCGAGTAGACGGGCCATCTACCCCATCCATCCTGAGTGCCATGAGCATACCCCCTTCCCAATGCTTTTTTATAGGAGTACTACCGGTGTTTTCTTCTGCTGGTAGTAGGCCCTGAAAGGAGGTATTATCGGGGCAGTGTGGCCTTGGATCGTCTCGATCAAAATCCCCCCTCACTCACCAATGAGGCCCCAGAATCGAGCCTGTTAAATGCCAGCTGAATGGGTGATAAAAACATACTTTCACAAACACAATATGTACACTTGTGAGGTGCTGGGTTATCCAGCCTTTTCTTCTTCCCTTCTTACTTAAGATTGCTCTTTAATCTATGTAATAAACAAACATTAAGCATTTATTATTGAGGGCATGATTTATCTTACCCATATCCAGCTCTTCCCCACCGTTACAAATCAAGGGAGGCTTCTTTCTCCATGCCCGCAGTATGCAAGCTATTCCCATAAAGGATACAACTCGTGTGCATACAGGGCTGGCCCTATCCTTAGGTTGAGTGAGCCTTCCAAAGTGTTGAATGCCTGCAGTATACAATCTATTCCCATAAAGGACATGAGAAGTATGCACGCAGAGCATTCAGCAGGCTCTTATTGCCTATCACTACGCTGCAGGCAGGATTTGGCCCACAGACCTAAGGTTCAACACCCCCTGCCCTATGCAGAATGCTGTGGCACATGTATAACCGCATCCAGGTTGGACACCCTCCATCCGGTCAGAACAACCACCCACTCAACAGCATCTCAATCTTGTCTGGACTGAGTTTCAGTTTATTCGCGCTCATCCATTCCATTACCTGGCTGAGACAAGGACTGGATGAGAGAGGCTTGGAAGAGGGCAATGAGAGAGAAGGGCCTTCTCAGTGGTGGTCCCCCAATTTTGGAATAATCTCCTGGACCAGCATTGCTATCCTTTTTGGCGCCAGGTCAAGACTTCTCTCTTTCCCCAGGCATTTAGCAGCATATGTTCAGTTTTTAATCGATCCGACAAGTTATAATTGTTTTTTGATGTATGTTGTCTTTGTGTATACTGTTTGTTTTACGTTTTTAATGTCTTTAATCTTTTGTGAACCGCCAGAGAGCTTCGGCTAGGGGAAGCATAGAAATGTAATAAATAATAATAAATAATACGCCAGCTGCGCCCCTTCCTAGAGTCGGAAGACCTAAAGATGGTAGTGCATGCACTGGTAACTTCGAGGCTCGACTTCTGCAATGCGCTCTACATAGGGCTACCTTTGGGCCTCATCCGGAAACTTCAACTAGTTCAAAATATGGCAGCCAGGCTGGTCACCGGTACACCTAGGGTGGGTCCACATTACACCAGGTTTAAAATCTCTTCACTGGCTGCCAATTAGTTTCCGGGAAAAGTATAAAGTGTTGTTTATTACCTTTAAAGCCCTACATGGCTTGGATCCAGGCTACCTGCGGGATCGCCTTCTCCCGTACAATCCACCTCGCACACTCAGGTCCTCTGGGAAGAATTTACTCCAGTCAACAAAAACAAGGCTGACAACTATTACCCAGAGGGCCTTTTCCTCTGCCGCTCCCAGATTATGGAATGACCTGCCGGGAGAGATTGGTCAACTTAACAGTCTTCTGGATTTTAAGAAAGCCATATAGACTGATCTCTTCCGGCAGGCCTACCCAGTTGAATTTTAAGACGCCTTTTAATAAGGTGCTACTTTTAATAATGTATTAGTTTTAAATGTTTTCATTATATGTATTTTATGGCATTTGCATTTATGTTGTACCCTGCCTCAATCCAGAGGGAGAGGTGGGTAACAAATGATGATGATGATGATGATGATGATGAAGATGATTCATCCCTGTGCTGCCAGACATCTCATTGCTAAACAAAGGGAGCATCTCCTGCTGCCAGTAGAGGCTGGTGAGGTTTGAGTCAGAACCAGCCAAGGAGCTATCCAAGTGACTGAATCGATTTTGGGGATACGGTCCAGCACTTTGGATAGCTCCTTTAGGGTTCTGACCAGTTCTGTCTGAAACCCAGGGCAGATTCACAGCCCCATTGAAATACGAGCCACCAACCTCCACTGCCTGCTGGTGTGGGCAATTTCTGCGCAACAGAACCTTGAGATCAGAGCACGGAATGTGCACAGCAGCTGCGATGGCTACCTGGCCCTGCAAATGTTGCCACCTGGGGCACAAGGCAAGGATTTGAATTATGTGGTGTGTGTGTGTGTGTTTTTACAGGAACTAAGATAATGGACCCCACCTCACATGGAGTCTGCAGGTGTGCCTGAAATCTAATAATAATATTAATGGGTTTTCATCTGAGAGTTGTTTAATATATAATCAGCAACTATATAAATATTTAAAGGTGTTATCACAATGCATCTCTTAATAATTGCATATTAGAGCCTTCTCTCCCTTTTTTGCTTCCAGTTCTTTCCCCCCTCTGTTCCTCTTCACTATTTTTTAAGAGCATCAAAAGATGGATGAACAATTTACGTTAATCCAAAAATTGCTTCTGCAATGAGAATTTAAACAGCCGCACAGCTGCAAATATACCATTAAAGAGAGATCAACAATTTAAAAACAATTACAAATCACTTAACAAAAGACATAGATAATGTTCTTAAAGACAAACACACATTGTAGTTCCCCCCACTTCCTTCTTCTTGTTTAACTAGGGCCTAATCCACACCAGCCATTTATCCCAGGGTCAGCTCGGAGTCACCCCTCTGCATCCACATGACACACAGGCCATAGGTAGATGGGGCTTTACCCCAGGGCGAACCCGGGATCGTCCCTGTGCATCCACATGATGCACAGGGGATCCTGGGATCAGGGATATTGCCCCAGGATCTCACCCTCCCCTTTGGCCCCAGTTTTGCGAGGAGCTGGGAGTTGTGCTGGGGGAAATAATTTAAATTTTAAAAAATTACCTACCTTTTGTGCACAAGCGTGGGTGCGCTGCTACCCCTTTAAAAAAAATGGCGGGCGCAACACCTTTCCTTCTGAGGTCGTCGCACGTCACGTGTAAACAGAGGAGGGATCTCATGTTAAACACACCGTGAGATCTTCCCTTCTCCGTCACGGGCTAACTGGTAGGTCTAGTTAAGGCCACAGAGGATCCCAGGGTCAACCGGGGATGACTTCTCAGTTGTCCTGGGATAACTGGAACCGCAGTTTCCCCAATTTTTCCCATGGTCCCGGGACAACCCCAAGGATCGCAGGTGGTGTGGTGCGGGCTCCCGGGCTCCCCCTCGTCCCCGCAAGTAGCGGAGCTCTTCAAATGGGTATGGAGCTGTGCAGGGTGACTCCGTGTCCATTAGGGGTGGGGGGGGGAAATTTCATAATCACTGGGATGGCTGCTGGCACTGTTTGCTGCTGAGTTTTTAGGGTTTTTTAAAACTTACTTGTTGTGCAGGTTCGGGGCCATGCAATTGCACGACCGGCTCCTTCTTCAAAAAAAAAAACAAAAAAAACTACATGCTGTGCCGGAATGTATCTCTTGACTTCTGGGATGACGCACTGGCGTATGGACCCAGGGGGACGATCCCGGAAGTGGTAAAGCCTGAAATAATCCCTACCTGAATCTCAGAAGGCCTCAAGGTGTAGATGAAGCCTAGGTCAAGAGTGAGAAAACCCATTTATTTTAACCACTTGCTGGCTTGTTTTACTTTTCTTAAAGAAATTACTGGTTGCTTCTTTAATTCTTTAAAAAAAAAAAAAGGTCGGGAAAGGCCACACCTTAAAATGTATGAAAGAAGTTTCCCTAGATGGCCTCCTCAAATACTTTTGGTTCTATAAAGCTTAGTTGAAGGTCCATTACTGTCTGATAGGGTTGGCCGCTTTTTCTGTCAGTGCTCCTGTGCTTTTAGTGGGTTATGCATCAAGCAGAAATCCAATGAGTGAAGGGTGGGTTTCCCCCTGAGACCTTGATATAAAGATGCAGTGATACGAGGAATTTTCCTGATGAATTTCTGCTTCTCATGTGGATGTTAAAGGCGCAAACGGCCTAGCACCGAAAAACATGGCTGACCTTATTGTTCAAAGTACTTCCTTTCATAGCCATGGAGCACATATCTACAATGAGAGGTTTCACTTCTTACAGACCCAGTTCAGACGACACACTAAGCCACGGCGGCTAAGTGTTTTGAGCTAAACATTATGGCTTACCATGTCATGTGAACCATTCCTAACCATGGTGGCTACATAACCATGGTTTAAACACGCTCACTAACCATTTGCTGCAAAAGGGTTAGCGGCCTAACCATGGCTTAGCGTGTCATCTGAACAGGCCCATAGATTGCCCTTTGTCACCTGTAGGCAACTGTTGACCAGGGTGACCATATGGAAAGGAGCACAGGGCTCCTGTATCTTTAACAGTTGTATTGAAAGGGGGAATTTCAGCAGGTGTCATTTGGATGCATGCAGCACCCGGTGAAATTCCCTTTTCATCACGACAGTTAAAGCTGCAGGAGCTATACTAGAGTGACCATATAGAAAAGAGGGCAGGGCTCCTGCAGCTTTAACTGTTGTGATGAAGTGGGGATTTCACCAGATCATGCATGCATGCAAGCAAATTGAAAATTCCCTTTTCAATACAATTTTTAAGACCTGTTTAGACAAAATAGAAATGTCCCTCGATCCAGAGAGAGAGGCAGGTAATAAATTATTATTATTATTATTATTGATACAGGAGCCCTGTCCTCCTTTTCACATGGTTGCTCTACCTTTGACTGGAAGCCAAGGGCCAGATGAAAAAGTTAATGAAGGGGGGCTGTTAAAGCAGGACCACACCAAAAGCAGAAACAAGCCAGGAAAGACGACCCTTTCCTAGGAAAACCCCCAGTGTGAATGCAAAGCTTTTATATCAGAGCTGTTGAACCACTTTCAGCCTAAGGCTTGCATTCCATTTTGGAGAATTTCTCAGGGGTTGTTTTCCAGTGGTCGGTGGGACCAAAGACAAAAGAGGTGGGGCAAATAACAAACTCCGCGTTGTCTGAAAGTTCCTTTCTACAAGTCAGGATCATATATAATAATCAGATAAGTCAAACTGTCATTTTGAAGTAGTTCCTGCTGACCTGTTTAGACAAAATATAAATGTATCCTTCAGACAGTAGTTTTCTTTTCTTTACTTCCCGCCCCTATTTTTGCATTTCATTCTTAAATTAACTAATTAATAACAAAAGCAGTGTGGAACTGATTAACAGGTAATTTAATCAGAAGAGATAATTAAAATTATTGAAATTAATACATTATTATTTAATTACTATTAGTTAATACTGTAATTTTCAAAGCCTAAATGACGCTGATGAAAGGTTTCCTCTCGGAAATACCATTGAAAATTAATTACAAATTAATTTAATTTGACTGAAACATTCTCAGAGAAAAGTCTATGTGTTTTTTTCAGAGTGTTTTTTTTTTTTTGGCAATAAATAAACATAAGATTGAATGCACCATCATATCTTCCTGGGGGAAATTATATCCACGCATTGTGAATGGATGGGCTCTCTGAGAAAGTGTGCACAGTTAATATTTCAGGAATCAATTTAGTATTAAGGAAAATAAAACAAGCTCAGCAGGAACCCCATTGCAATCTCGGTATTTGGCTCCATGATATGGTTGAAGATAATCCTCTCCTATCCTGCATTAGTGAAGCTTCTGAGCAGAAGCTGTGCATTGGAATACCACCCAAGGACACCTTCCTCCCAGAGGTCTTAAAGGCACGGTCTTTTCTTTTTACAGTAATTCACACCGGCATGTCTCTGAACAAGGCAACCACAGTCCACTGGCCGTGTATGAGAGCTTTTGCTGCTTGCAAAAATCAGAGTCGTTGTCAAGCCACTCTGGTGGGAGGAGAAGGCTGTCTTTTGGAGGAGAAGGCTACCAATGGCTACTAGCCCTGATGGCTATATGCTACCTCCAGTAGCAGAGGCAATAAGTCTATTTGCACCAGTTGCTGGGGGAACATGGGTGGGAGGGTGCTGTTGCGTCGTGTCCTGCTTGTGGAACCCTGGTTGACAGCTGGTTGGTCACTGTGTGAACCGAGTTCTGGACTAGATGGACCCTTGGGCCACAGCTAGACCTAAGGTTTATCCTGGGATCATCCAGGGTTCGTCCCTGCCTGAGCACGGGATCCCCTGTGTGTCACCTAGATGAACAGGTTTGACCCCTGGACGATCCAGGGATAAACCTTAGGTCTAGCTATGGCCCTAGATGAACAGGTTTGACCCCTGGACAATCCAGGGATAAATCTTCGGTCTAGCTATGGCCACAGCCTGTGTCTTGGGTATGCAAGTTTTCATGTTGCTACATCTCACAAGGACCCATGCTGCTCAGCCACTATGGCATGCCTTTGCTTGAAACGAATGGCTTGTATGAATTCTCAGATAACCCTCCCACATTGTCAATAATGCATTGCGGCATTTGATCTGGAAGAAATCAAGGGGTCTGAGGATGATACATAAACTGGGATGGGAGGCCTTGCTACAATCCACAGCAGACTTCGGCCACAGCTAGACCTAAGGTTTATCCTGGGATCATCCAGGGTTCACCCCTGCCTGAGCACGGGATCCCCTGTGTGTCACTAAGGCCACAGCTAGACCTAAGGTTTATCCTGGGATCATCCAGGGTTCGCCCCTGCCTGAGCATTGGATCCCCTGTGTGTCACCTAGATGAACAGGTTTGACCCCTGGACGATCCAGGGATAAACCTTAGGTCTAGCTATGGCCACAGCCTGTGTCTTGGGTATGCAAGTTTTCATGTTGCTACATCTCACAAGGACCCATGCTGCTCAGCCACTATGGCATGCCTTTGCTTGAAACGAATGGCTTGTATGAATTCTCAGATAACCCTCCCACATTGTCAATAATGCATTGCGGCATTTGATCTGGAAGAAATCTAGGGGTCTGAGGATGATACATAAACTGGGATGGGAGGCCTTGCTACAATCCACAGCAGACTTCGGCCACAGCTAGACCTAAGGTTTATCCTGGGATCATCCAGGGTTCACCCCTGCCTGAGCACGGGATCCCCTGTGTGTCACTAAGGCCACAGCTAGACCTAAGGTTTATCCTGGGATCATCCAGGGTTCGTCCCTGCCTGAGCACGGGATCCCCTGTGTGTCACTAAGGCCACAGCTAGACCTAAGGTTTATCCTGGGATCATCCAGGGTTCGTCCCTGCCTGAGCATTGGATCCCCTGTGTGTCACCTAGATGAACAGGTTTGACCCCTGGACGATCCAGGGATAAACCTTAGGTCTAGCTATGGCCACAGCCTGTGTCTTGGGTATGCAAGTTTTCATGTTGCTACATCTCACAAGGACCCATGCTGTTCAGCCATTACGGCATGCCTTTGCTTGAAACGAATGGCTTGTATGAATTCTCAGATAACCCTCCCACATTGTCAATAATGCGTTGCGGCATTTGATCTGGAAGAAATCAAGGGGTCTGAGGATGATACATAAACTGGGATGGGAGGCCTTGCTACAATCCACAGCAGACTTCGGCCACAGCTAGACCTAAGGTTTATGCTGGGATCATCCAGGGTTCACCCCTGCCTGAGCACTGGATCCCCTGTGTGTCACCTAGATGAACAGGTTTGACCCCTGGATGATCCAGGGATAAACCTTAGGTCTAGCTATGGCCTTGGTCTGATCCAACAAGGCTCTTCTTATATTCTATGTTCAAGTACTTGGCAGGCCACAATGCAAGGCTGGTGGGTCTTATGTTATACAGCCCTGGTGGTGGTTAATAGTATCTAGCACAAGTCTCCAACATACCTGTGGGCACAAATGTGCCCATAGACTCTTCCTTTCACGATGGCCAAGTTCACTGCACCTCCTGATTTTTATTTTATTTCTTATGATTTTTAACAACAGCAACAACAACTGGGAGCCTGGCATACTGCAAAGCCCAGGGTTGCCTTCGACCACCATCTGTATTTTGGTCCAAAGCAGGAATGTACGGATTTGGCAAAGTTTGCAAACATTGTCTGCTGTCTTTGGTTCTGTCGCCTGATCATAGGTGGAATCAGATTTTTCGAAGTTTCCCAATTTGCGCAAATTCGCATTTGCGCAAAATTGCTCTTGCAAAAATGCACAAATCCTCCCCCAATGTGCATTTGCATACTTTAACCTATTGGGGGCGATGTGCATTTTCAGACAGTGGTTTTTTTAAAAAAATATTTTACGTACTTTTCTATGATTAAATTTGCGTAATATTTTGGAAAGTAAAAAAAAAAAAAAGTCCACAGGTTCACAGAATCTGTGCAACTTGAGAAAAACTGATGTACTGCAGAATCCATGGTTGGATTCATAGAAATACAAATTCATTTGATTCTATTGTGTTTTTCCCCGACATCCTTTGTTCAAAAGAATGGTTTTGTGCTTTGGAGCTCAGACCCACCCACCCCACCTATCTCTTGTACTTAGGCCCTTGGGCAAGTGATTTTTCTTTTAGCTTCACCAGTTCATCTCCTGGAGAATGTCCATTTTATGAAAGCACCCGCCCACCATGGCAACCATTTTATGAATGGGCAACCCCTCCAAAGCAGCCATTTTGTGAGAGCAACCAAGGCATTCTCTCAAAGTTCCAAATGTGTTCACTGACCCCAATAGGTCCGGGGATTGCTGGTATATAGGGATCTGCTTTACATCAGGTCAGTCTATTTGTCCATCTAACCCCAGCCTTATTTACCTGGCCTGACAGTGGCACAATGGTGTCTCACGCAGTAATCTTTAAGCCATCACTCCTTTTAACAAGAGAAGCCAGGGATTTAACCTGACGTGTCCCACGCACAAAATATGTGCTCTATCCCTGGTTTATGTGTAATAATTCCCAAGTAGTTGTGACCTGGGATTGCTTGCCATTCGTTTACTCATTTTCTGGCTTGTTTTTACTTTTCGATGATTTGTCTTAGAGCCCCAAGAACTGCACATGACGCTCTGCGTCCAAAGTGGGGCTTTCTCAGACCTCTTCTGACTTCCAAATTGTTGCTTGTGAAGGTTGGGGGACCCTCCTGTCAGCCATGTGGTTTGGGGGTCTGTGGAGGAACCCGAACGGGCAGGTTCCCTTGGTTTGCTGAGTGGCGGTCAAAGACTCTCAAGACACCATTTCTCTCATCTTGGAAAAGTTTTATTACGAGCAGCCTGCAGTGCTGCAAGGTGGCAAACCCTAGAGCATCTGAAGGGCTGCCCACTAGTTGCAGGCAACGCTAAGATACTTATAGGGTAACATCCTCAGAAGCAACAACAGAACTTCCTCATATAATAAACTAATCATAATACAGTTTTGCAATACAATAACCAATGATAGACAAGGCATTTATGCATGTGCAGAGTGCAGATAATTCTAAGACTAGAAAAACAATACATAGATGGGTATTGCAATCCTGGAACATCTGTTCCTTTGTGGTTACTACTCTTCCTGTCCTCGCTGGGAGGTTCACACTCTGACTAATGTGTCAACACTTCTTGTTGGTTGAGCAAGTGTTTCTCGATATATTTTCAGCTACAGTTTGCATCAAATTGCTATAGAACTTAATTTCTAATAAAAAGGGCTTACATCAAAACAGGGTGGGCACAGACAAAACAGCCCATTCACACATTTCCTCGACAGGTCCTAGCCAGAAGTGTGTTGTGTGTGGAGGGGGAGCAATTGTTGACATCCTTATGTGCTGGTGGAAGGCCTTTCCCATATGCAAAAGGGGCACTTTGCATGTTAGCCTCTCTCTCTAACACACAGCGCACTTATTATGAAATGGAGTCCAAATGTTTCTTTTGTGAAGGTACAATGATGTGCAAATATTCCACCACGTGGCCCCACTAAATGAGATACACTGGAGAGAGGCTTCTCGGTGGTGGCACCCTGCTTTGTGGAACGTTCATTGGTTACCTATGGCGTCATCCTTTTGATGTCACATGATTTTTGGTTCTCACCCATTTTAACAACTCTTCATCCTAAGTGGATTGCTTGTTTTGGTTTTTACCTTCTGTACTGCTTTTATTTGATATCCTTCTGATACTGTATTTTATTGTAGTCAAGCCATCCTGGTAGATTTTATTTTATGGACTGGATGAAAATACTATTAAATTTGAAATGTGAAACAAGGAGGGGATCTACACAGCGTACTGAAGGCGCACGCAAATGCCTTCAGTGCAACTCGAAAGCGTGTGTGTAGATCCTGCTGGAAGAGGCGGAGGAGGAGGCGGCTGGGGAATCCAGCCGCGTCCTTGCCGCCGCTGCCACCCACCTCCCCACCGGCCTCGTCCCAGCCGGGGGCGAGATCCCTTCCCACCGTGGACCAGGCTCCTCCTTCCCTGCCCAGGCCAGCCCCAGCCCCAGCACATCCTCCGGGCTGATCAGGAGGCCGGCGGGGAGGTGGGCGGCGGCGGCGGCAAGGACGCCTCCTCCTCCACCTCTTCCTCCGCCTCTTCCAAGGCAGGATCTACACACGTGCTTTCGGGTCCTTCAGTACACTGTGTAGATCCCCTCAAGGTTTCAGCCAAGGTCAAGATCTTCAGAATTATCTGGACAACCATCTGTCAGGGATGCTTTAAGGTGGATTCCTGCACTGAGCAGGGGGTTGGACTTGATGGCCTTGTAGGCCCCTTCCAACTCTGCTATTCTATGATTCTATGATCTCCCTCCCCACACCCTCCACACACACACATTTGTGATAACGATTTGCAAACCAGTTGCTTGTTTGAGAAATTTATCAGCAGCTGTGTATACCCAAACTTAATTTTGGATGTGCAAAATTGGAACATGTTCAGAGCATTTCTAGTCATTCAAGGATAGTCATTCTAGGGGGGTCTCATGATTTGGGGCAACCCTTTCTTTTCTTTTCTTTTTTGGTAGGGGGGACATCTTGGTAGCCATGAATCTTGCATTGCCATTCTCTCCCCCCCACACACACCCACCGCAAATAAAATTCAAGACAAAATCGTACCCTATTTAATCTTGATAGCGTTCTTTATTTTAGACCATAACGTTGTTGTTTATTAAGAAGTATATATAAAATGCACTCTTTATTTCTGGGGAAACTAACAAGAGGAAAAACTTGTTTCTGAAAAATTGAATCGCAGCTGTAGTAGCAGATAAGACTGACATTCGGTTCTTAGAAAGAAGCAATCAATGTTGAATGTATCAGGTGAGTTCATTTCTCTTGCTCTGCTTTAATAGCTTATAAAGAAGATTGATTAGGTTCTTGTCTGACAGATCAATAGTGGAATGAAACTGAACTTCCCCCTGTTTTTCAAGCATGGATTCTCCAAATGCAAGGGAATGCAGAGGGATCAGGTGGTGGCAGGAGGTTGGGGTGGGGGCTAGGTGGAGAGAAATACAATAAACTTTTTTTAGAAAACCCACAGTCCTGAACTACCCGCCCCAACAAATGGTGAAATCATGGCAGGCTATGTTATAGCTATGCGTAAAGTTCCAGGTGTCCCCATTTTCTTCCATACAACAAGGTGCAAGTTCCTCTAGATATATTCAGTGGTGAAGTGCTAACCTTCGAAGTGCAGGTGCTCATCATGACAGTCCCTATAGCCACACCCCCTGAGTCGGGTCCAAAATGGCAGACAGCTGTGTTGTTCCATACCAACAGACCTGTCATGATTCCAAGTCCTTCCACTGAAATGTGAGACAATAAAGAGGTCTGCCGTGCAATGCACAAAGTTGTATTAAGTAAATAAACGTCACTTCATATCTGCAGGGGGTGTGAATGCTAGGAGCTATCCTCTAAGTTTAATTAGCCTAACAAAGCAAGGCAGTTGCCTATCAATTGAATGACAGTTTCCCACCATGCCTGACAAGCTTTTACCTGAAAGCTGAGGGTCTTCAAGTTGTAACCTCTGGTGAGTGGCTAGCCTAGCGGACTGCCAGCCATTTTGTCTCAACTCCATCCACTTGACCCTGCAGTGGATTCTGGGATCTATCAGTTCCAATGTTCCCTGCCCCTTTGACAAAGGCTGGGCTCCCAGGGGTGGGGAGGATGATCTCTTAGCCTGGGCCTCCTATTCAATAACCTCCTGGGAAGATTGCTTCTTGACTCCTGGAGAGTCTTGGAGAATTTCCTCCCCAACTTCCTGCCTTGGCTGGTCTACTAATTCTACTTCAGCCTCCAAGTCTAGTTTGAGACTGGACTCCATCTTGAAAAGGGGCCATGTACAGGCAAAGGAGGCCTCGTTTCTTTTCTGAGATTGCAGTGCCTTTTTGACCTGACATACATATATATATATTTGGGAAGATTTCTCTCTCTCTCTCTCTCTCTGAAACAGACACACACACACACCTCTAGCCAGCAGCTTGTGAGGTCAGGGTGACCCCGTGAGCAGAATATATATAGTCATTTCCAGATAACCAAACACAGACAAGTGTGTGTTATTGGGAGATAAACGTCTTTAGATACAATAAACAACCTGATGCTCCCTATGGCCCACGAAGAGTGTTATCCGAATGCAATGTATATCTTGGAATGTCTTGCTGAACAGAACAAACTGAAATTTAAAGAAAAAAAGGAAAGCTTTGGGATAAATAGGAAGAGGACCAGCCTTACTGTTAAGCAACAGAAAGCAGCCACTTTAAGCAACACGTTACAAAAAGGTGTGATTTCCTGTTTCTAGTTACCACATTGATCTTAGCCTAAGAGTTCTCCAAGAAAAAGAAAGTGCACAAAAATTCATGTTAAGGGATATCTTGCATTTTAGTAGAGAAATTTCTCGCAAAAAAGGTGCCTATTAGGCAAAAATGCTTACAAACATGCATGCATTAGAGAAAAAAATATGCACAGAAATGCTTATGAATTCGCATGCAAACTTTAAAAACAAGATGCTCAACATTTTGGATGAAATGAATTTAAGAATTGAAAAATGAGAAAATGAAATTGACTGATTCTCCCTTCTCTCTGCGCCTCTCTTTGAAGAAGCACAGAAGAGGAAGGTGTCCTTTTTGTTTTTAATCTAAGGACATCTGAGACTGGGGCCATAGCTAGACCTAAGGTTTATCCCTGGATCATCCAGGGGTCAAACTTGTTCATCTAGGTGACACATAGGGGATCCAGTGCTCAGGCAGGAGCGAACCCTGGATGATCCCAGGATAAACCTTAGGTCTAGCTGTGGCCTAGGATTATGAATGAAGTTTTGCCAGGCGCTACACACGAATATGGAAGAGCCCACTTCCTAATCTCCTCAATTTCCTGTGAGTCCCAATTGTTAAATTGCCAGCGGCCATTGTGAGCTTGGAATTTTTCATCCATTTTGCAAGAACGTTCTGATTCGTTTTTGAACATGTTCTCTTTCACCCTATTCCTGATCTGTTGGGGAATTTGAGTCATCTCTTGGGGAATATTTGGCAAAATGGCTTCCACAGTTGCATTGCCCGTGAGTAAAGTGGGCATTATCAGATGCGACAGTGGATTTAGTTTTCACATTGTTTCATGTTCTTTTATAGAGCCTCGTGTGGCGCAGAGTGGTAAGCAGCAGTTACTGCAGCCGAAACTCTCAACACGGCCTAAGTTCGATCCCAGAAGAAGCTGGTTCTCAGGCAGCTGGCTCAAGTCGACTCGGCCTTCCAACCTTCCGAAGTTGGTAAAATGAGTACCCAGCTAGCTGGGGAAAAGGTAACTGTGACTGGGGAAGGCAATGGCAAACCACCCCGCTACAAAGTCTGCCAAGAAAATGTCAGCGAAAGCAGGCGTCCCTCTAGGAGTCAGAAATGACTCAAGTGCTTTGCACGAGAGGTTCCTTTCCCTTCCATGTTCTTTTAATATTGTGAACAGAAGCAGTGCCCACCCTTCTCCTTCCGGTTATTATAGAGCTGGAAAAAGTGCAGAAAAGAGCACCTAAAATGATCAAGGGGCTGGAGCATCTCCCCTATGAGGGAAGGTTACAACAGCTGGGATTGTTTAGCTTGGGAAAAAGGAGGCTAAGGGGAGACATGATAGAGGTGTACAAAATGATGCATGGTGTGGAGAAGGTCGAAAGGGAGACATTTCTCTCCCTCTCTAAAAATACTAGAAACCGGGGTCCTCCCATGAAGCTGATTGGTGGGAGATCCAGGACAAATAAAAGGAAGGACTTCTTCAAACAGTGCATAGTTAAATTATGGAACTCACTACCACAAGATATAGTGATGGCCACCAATCTGGATGGCTTTAAAAGGGGGTTGGATAAATTCCTGGAGGCAAAGGCTACTAGCAATGGATACTAGCCCTGATAGTTGTGTGCTACCTCCAGTATTGGAGGAAGTAAGCCTGCGTGCACCAGTTGCTGGGGAACATGGGCGGGAGGGTGCTGTTGCACCATGTCCTGCATGTTCATCCCTGGCCGACGGCTGGTTGGCCACTCTGTGAACAGAGTGCTGGACTAGATGGACTTTTGGTCTGATCCAGCATCAGGGCTCTTCTTATGTTCTTATGTTCTCCCCTCCTAGCCCATTTTATTTATTTTATTTTTTATTTCATTTACTGCATTTCTATACCGCCCAATAGCCGAAGCTTCCTTTCATTCATCCGTATGAACTAACAACATAGTTTCATTCAGAATTAACTGAGCTGAAATTTCTTAGAAGGAAATCTTCTTCACTCCCGACCTCAAAAATTTTTTAAAAAATGATTGGAGAATTTCACTTTGTCTCACATAATATTTGGAGAAAAAATAACTAGCCTCAATGTTGCCACCCACAAGTAGCATGCAGGATTTTGGGAGGCCATTGTGGCTCAGTCCTAGAAAACTCCCTTCTTTTACAAATCCTGTTTCTTCCCCCCTCCTCCTTTCTAAAGAGGGATCTCTCCCCGCCCCTCATCCCACGCTACCCCTTCTGCAGAATTTCAAACCTGGCATGCTTGACACGTAATGCAGTTTGACAGTTCATTTGAAATAACTGTGCCGATAACCCTTAAAAGTGGTAATAAAATACACTTTGCTCTACTGTACAGATGATTAATACCACTAAGGTAATTAAATTCCATTAGTCGGGGAGGAAGTGGTGTGTGTGTGTGTGTGTGTGTGTGTGTAGCAAGGTTGTGGTTTTCTTGTATGCACAAGGAATTCTGTGCCAGGATTTGCAGTTCGCTGGTGGAGATAAAAAGATAAACGCCTCTGAAAAGACATTCCCAGTTAAAATCCCAGGGAAGTCTATATTAACTTTAGGACATCTGCTTGTTGTTGTGATTTGAGCTACTGCTGCATCGGATCATTAGCAGGGATAGCAGAAGTCGGTGTTTCTTTTCCCTCCCCTGTTGACAGGGAGCACTGACTTGCTTTCCGCAACCGGGACGACGGAACAGGAGCCAAGCCAGCCAACTTGGACTGCGCGACAAAGTTCTGACTTCCAGAATTATGGCAAACTATATCACCTCCGTTGGTAGGAGACAAGCTTTTGCCCCTTGGCTGAATTGTTCCCCAAGATCCGAACCAACATCGCTTTGCTTCCTGCTGTTTTGTAGCCTTCAAGTCTTCAAGACAGGCATTACAGCCACAGATGAACAGTTTGCCCCCTTTCAGATGGCTGCAGTAATGACCCCCAGGGGACCTGGGGCTGACAATGTATCCAGGTGCAGCAACATAAGCATTGCATTAAATATTGAAGCGACAGTTTACAGTTACAGCAAAAGGGAAATTTGGTCTAACTCCAAAAAGGTTTTTTCCACACACACACACACACACCTTCTCCCTCTTTCGATCTTTTCAAATCCTGAAGTTCTTTGGAAGGGGTTGGTTTCCACATGCTAATTAGGCACTCTCTCAGATAGCATTGTGGGTAATCGAGTTATGTTAATCCAAAGTTCTGTTTGACATCTTGGTGGTTCTAAGGGCATATCTACACCACAAGGGTGTAGTGGGAGGATCACAGACTTATCGGTTTCCGCGGTCCTCCCTGGGTGTGCAGATGGCTGTGTGACGTCCCGGATGGATGTCGTGGCCACCATTTTGGTGGCCACGATATGGCTGCAAGAAAGGCCAATGCTATTTTGGGCTGCATTAATAGAAGTATAGCTTCCAAATCAAGTGAGGTACTGGTTCCTCTCTATTCGGCCCTGGTTAGGCCTCATCTAGAGTATTTCGTCCAGTTCTGGGCTCCACACTTCAAGAAGGACGCAGACAAGCTGGAGCGTGTTCAGAAGAGGGCAACCAGGATGATCAGAGGTCTAGAAACAAAGCCCTGTGAAGAGAGACTGAAAGAACTGGGCATGTTTAGCCTGGAGAAGAGAAGATGGAGGGGAGACATGAGAGCACTCTTCAAGTACTTAAAAGGTTGTCACACAGAGGAGGGCCAGGATCTCTTCTCGATCCTCCCAGAGTGCAGGACACGGAATAACGGGCTCAAGTTAAAGGAAGCCAGATTCCGGCTGGACATCAGGAAAAACTTCCTGACTGTTAGAGCAGTGCGACGGTGGAATCAGCTACCTAGGGAGGTTGTGGGCTCTCCCACACTAGAGGCCTTCAAGAGGCAGCTGGACAACCATCTGTCAGGGATGCTTTAGGGTGGATTCCTGCATTGAGCAGGGGGTTGGACTCGATGGCCTTGTAGGCCCCTTCCAACTCTGCTATTCTATGATTCTATGATTCTATGATTTAAAAAAAACAAAAACAGGAGAGGAGCACATGGCCATTAAAAACAAACAAACACCTGCTCCCTCTCCCCCCCCCACTCCACTTCTCCCCCCACCCTGTGCCCGGTTCCTGGCTCCTTGCATTTACTCGCGAGGAGCCGGGATGAAACCAGGACAGCCACCCACAGTCTCGGGACAATCCTGAGACTGCGGGAAAAATCAGGCTAAAAGCCATCCTGGTTATCCCGGGGAAATGGAGGGATCTTCTCTCCCTGCCCCCGGGATCTCTTGTGTGTCATGTGGTGTAGACATGCCCTTAGAGTCACATCCTAACTGTATTCACTTGGAAGTCATTCCCAATGTGCTGGCTTGCATGATCAAACATTACTTAAGCCATGGTGGGCTGTGGCATGTGCAGGCAGCCATTTTGAATATTCACGCCAAGATCACGGCTTGTTGTGTCATCCAAACCTGGCAGAGGTGGGTTGTGCCGGGATTAAATAACTCTCTCATAACCCATGGTTTGTTTTAGGCCAGTTCAATGTTTTTTGGTGTTGTTGAGTTCTAACCACGGTGGGAACAGGCATGAGACAGAGGAGGAGCCATTTTGCCCCACCCCTAGATTGCATACTAGTAGTTGGAGGTTGTTGGCTCTAAGGGCCTTGCTAGACCTACCTTTGAATCCAGTTTGGAGGAACAGCCAGCCCACGCTAAAAGTAGTGCGGGTACATCGCCCATGTCTACATGGGCTGCTGGAAGGACACGTTGCGTCCGCCATTTTTTTTAGATTAAAGGGGCCATGTGCGCAGGAGTGCACCAACGACAAAGGAAGGTTGTTGTTGTTTTAAAAAAGGTTCCCCACTCCCCCCTGCCCCCGATTCCCCCCCCCGCTGCCCATCCGCCGATTTTCCTGGCTACTCAGGAGTAACTGCGGTAGCCGGGAAAAGCGGCAGAACGGGTTACACGCCCGTGGCCTTGAGCTCAGCGGAGACAGTGGGGGAAAACGGGACACAAGTGGTGCCGGTTACCCCAGGCCCAGGGAGGTTTGACCCCTGCCTGAGCCCGGGATCCCCTGTGCGTCGTCTGGATGCTCAGGGACAAGCCCGGGCCTCGCACTGGGCTAACCTGCTGTCTAGCAAGGCTTCAAGTCTGGGCATCATACAGCATGATCCTACTTACTCCAGAGTAAGTCTTCACATTGTTCAATGGGGCTTAATTCCATGTTAGTGTGTATAGGATGACTTGCAGCATCAATATGTTAACGCTTGCTAGTTATATTGAAGTAACTGACAGTGCGTGCTCACCCACCCACCCGCCCAAACCCCACAGGGGCCTTCAAACATATGCAAGAGCATTTGAGCCAAGAGCTTTGCCTAAGGAGACTCGCTCCTGCCAAATTTGTATACTGCCGCTTCCACCCCTGGGGCCCTCAAAGCCTGACATGGAAATACAAAATATCAAAAATCAAATTAATAATAAAAAACGCACCAGCCTCCAAAACACCCCATCAATTAAACAACAGAGAACGACCCCAAAATGACTGCTCCTCGCGGTTGTGAGGAGGGCAAATTTGCACTTGAGAATTTGGAAGCTGAACACTCAAAAAGGCTCCAGCCATTTTGAATCCAGCCCAGAAAGTTTAGAATATGGGTCTGGCTTAAAATGGAGCTCAGCTCTGGCCCTGCTGTAATTCCCTCCACCAGTTCCCCCTCCCCCTTCCCAAAGAAAACCCCAACAACCATGCTTTAGTGAAGGGGGTGTTATAACCAAATGCAGGGAGAGCTCATTATAGGGTGACCATATGGAAAGGAGGACAGGGCTCCTGTATCTTTAACTGTTGTTTTGAAAAGGGAATTTCAGCAGGTGTCCTTTGTATGCATGCAGCCCCTGGTGAAATTGCCTCTTCATCACAACAGTTAAAGCAGTGGGAGCCTTGCGTAGTGTGACCAGATACAAAAGAGGGCAAGGCTCCTACAGCTTTAACTGTTGTGATGAAGAGGCAATTTCACCAGGGGCTGCATGCATACAAAGGACACCTGCTGAAATTCCCTTTTCAATACAACAGTTAAAGATACAGGAGCCCTGTCCTCCTTTCCATATGGTCACCCTATACGGGCAAGGCATTTCTGGCTTTTCCTTTACTAGAAATCAAGGAGTGTCCTTTTCTTCTGTGGAAACATGGGATCTGCATTTTTCATTGCCTCCTGAATTGAAATGGGAGGCCGGGAAAACACCCAATCCCATGCTCCCTAACAGGAAATCGTATTCTAATATGCCTTCCCAGCCACTCATTAAATTGAACTGGGATTATGGAGACCTGGATTCTAGTCCCCACTTGGCCATGAAGCTCCCTGGGTGACTTTGGGCCAGTCATCGCCTTTCAACCTAGCCTACCTCTTACGGCTGTTGTGAAGATAAAACGGAGAAGAGGAAAAGGACGAAGTATGTTGCTTTGGACTCTTTGGAGGAAAGGAAGAATATAAATGTAACAAATGCATATATAACATAATAAACATAAGTATATAAATGACTGTTACTTTGGGAAAGCATGAGAAACATGCTTCAGATCTTTCTGTTTGTTTGGTCTCCTCCATCATCATCATCATCATCATCATCATCATCATCATCATCATCATCATTTTTGTCCTATGCATAGAGAGATCCCAGAAAGAAGATGTGCAACATTTCTTCTGCGTCTGCAGTCTCTTTACTATGCATAGAAGAGGAAATCTGGATTGAAGTGCCTCTGAAAATGGAGGGGAGGAGGCCATTTTCTGGACTCCCCTCCCCCCATTCCATTGTTTCGTTTCAGGGTGTGCATTTGCAGCTTTGCCACCCTTTTACGTTTTCATTCCACATGCCGATAAGCGCCAGCAGATTACCATGTTATTACAGACAGTATAGACCGAGGCTGTCCTGCAAAGTAATGGCATATGATTGCTTTACCCCCATTACTTTTCGATGGGGACCAAGGCTATGTCATCCTTTGGGACTGAATCCTATTGAAAGTAATAGCCTGAGACTGCCCACATCTTTACTGTGTGCTTTAAATTGGATTGGATTCATACCAATCTTTAAGGGCTTGTGATGCCCCCCCTCTCCAAAAGGAATAAAGTTGATCAAAAGTAGAGCTGTTTTTGGCGAAGGCATGTGAAACCAGACAGAATGTTTGAAAGAACATTCATATTGCTTCAAAATATAGTTTTGTTCAAGATCAAGCTTTCACCAACATTTCGATGCAGCATTTTTTAAAACACACACACACACACCATCCTTTCTTTAAGCACGGAGGGTCAAAACTGGTGATGATATGAGTTAGGTTTGGCTATCCACTTTCTCTTCTTAACATCCCCCTCCCCTGTAAACAAAATTCTGTACTGATCCAAATTTGTTGTAAATTCTAGTAATGCTGGAAATTGACTCAAAAAGAACCCTAAAATGGAAGCAATTCTGATTTTCATCTATACCTAATCATCTTCCTTCTTTCCAGTTTGCTCCAGGGATATATAGTTCCTGAACATTTTTTTTCCTGCTTCAGCTGTTCTTGTGGGCTGGCCAACTCTTCCAATGTTTACCAGAAGCCTGCAGCCAAGGTTTGGGCTGACAAATATACCTGTGTACACAACATCATGTTACATTACGCTTGCTACAGTTTTATTTCACCTTTCCTCCGAAGAGGTCAAGGTATTGTACCTGGTTTCCTCTTCTCTCTCCATTTTATCTTCAGAGCAACCCTGTGAGCTGAGAAAGAATGACAGCCCAGGCTCACTCAATGAGTCTTGTGGCGGAGTCAGGATTTGAACCCGGGTCCTTTACCCCTCCCTCCCTTGCTCTCTATCACTCATTTTTCTCTAAACCCAAACCCCAGTCTTTCACCCCTCCTTCCTACTCCAGATCTGCCTTTCCAACTCCTGAATCCTAACGCAAAACTCTGCTCTTTCGTCAACCCTCATAGCATTCTCTGGACGTGTCTATATGACACCACTTTGCCTCCCGTTCTCCACAAACACAGCAGCAACGCAACTGCAAAGTGGTTTTCCACTGGAGCTTCATCTTTCCCTCCAGTGGTGGGGGAGAGAATCATATTTAGTGGGGAATGGGTGTTGCAGATGTTCCTAAAACCTATGCCCCATTTTGAATGGAAACTAGAAGCATGCTGTAACTTTGAGGATACATTGCAGCTTACTGGGTGCCCGGGATGCTTCGGAGCAATTGAAAAAGTCATGGTAAAATGACACTGTGAAAAATCACAGTTTCAGGGTTGGGGGTGGGGAGAAGCCCAATGTGGCTGTGAGTTGGCAGCTGTGTCATTTAAATAATGCAGCGCCACTGCACAGCCATGACAGGGCATATAGAGAAGCCCTATGTTTCTAGCTTTGTTCTCATGGAGGTGGTTCTCAGGGCTCTATCACTTCATACCGTATCCCATCACCACATGCTCTTCCATTTCATATCGAAAACTAGAAGGTCAAGGCAAAGATTGAGCCAGCATTGACACCTCTCTGTGCAGCAAACGTAACATCTAAACTAGGGCTCTGTTGAACATCCACTCATTTCGATGTTCAAGACACATGTAGCACTTTTGGGAAGGGGTCAGAAATATCTCGGTGCTGAATTATAAAAATGTTGACCCACTGTTATTATCCTGTTGGCTGCCATGATTTCTTTTAGCTGCTGTATAGTGCAGGGGTGGGGGACCTGTGGCCCTCCAGGTGTTTTGGTTAGCAATTCCTGACCATTGGCTATGCTGGCTAGGAATGATGGGAGTTGTAGGCCAAACATCTGGAGAGCCACCAGTTGCTCACCCCTCCTGTCTCTTGCATCTTACCACACTGGATGTCCCATTAGAAGCCATGGCTCAGTGGTAGAGTATCTGCTTGGCATGCAGAAGTTCCTGGGTGCCATCCCCAGCATCTCCAGGTAGGGCTAGAAATACCGCTTCCCAAAATCCTGGGAGAGCTGCAGCCAATCAGTGATGACACGACTAGATGGATGCATGGTCTGGTTCAGTATAAGGCAGATCCCCCTGTTCCTAAGGCTAATGAAGAACGTCTCCATGTGTGTTCAGGACAGATAAAAGGAAGTACTTATTCACACAGCACAGAATGAAACTACGGCATTCACTACCCCAGGATGTAGTGATGGCCACCCATTTGGATGGCTTTAAAAGGGAGTTGAATAAATTCCTGGAGGAGAAAGGTATCAACGGCTACTAGTCCTGATGACTATGTGCAGTATGCCTATGCACACCAGTTGCTGTGGAACATGGGTGGGTGGGTGCTGTTACACTCATGTTTTGCTTGCGGGTTCCCTGTTGACCGCTGGTCAGTCACTGTGTGAACAGAGCGATGGACTACATGGACCCTTGGTCTGATCCAGCACGGCTCTTCTTATGTTCTTATGTAGTGCAAGAAAGGCAAATGCTATTTTGGGCTGCATTAATAGAAGTATAGCTTCCAAATCACGTGAGGTACTGGTTCCTCTCTATTCGGCCCTGGTTAGGCCTCATCTAGAGTATTGCGTCCAGTTCTGCGCTCCACAATACAAGAAGGACGCAGACAAGCTGGAGCGTGTTCAGAGGAGGGCAACCAGGATGATCAGGGGTCTGGAAACAAAGCCCTATGAAGAGAGACTGAAAGAACTGGGCATGTTTAGCCTGGAGAAGAGAAGATTGAGGGGACACATGATAGCACTCTTCAAATACTTGAAAGGTTGTCACACAGAGGAGGGCCAGGATCTCTTCTTGATCCTCCCAGAGTGCAGGACACGGAATAATGGGCTCAAGTTAAAGGAAGCCAGATTCCAGCTGGACATCAGGAAAACTTCCTGACCGTTAGAGCAGTACGACAATGGAATCAGTTACCTAGGGAGGTGGTGGGCTCTCCCACACTAGACGCCTTCAAGAGGCAGCTGGATAACCATCTGTCAGAGATGCTTTAGGGTGGATTCCTGCATTGAGCAGGGAGTTGGACTCGATGGCCTTGTAGGCCCCTTCCAACTCTGCTATTCTATGATTCTATGATTCTAGAACCCAGAATCACACAATTCCAGCTGAAGCAAAGCCTCAAAGCAAATGTGAGGAGCCTTGTTTGGTAAAAACATCTGAGCCATGTCAAGGGGAGCCAAGGAAGTTTTGGTAAAACTAAAAACATTGCTCCAGAAGTCTCCGTACATCTCTAGCGAGCTCGGAAGTACTGTTTGTGACATACATGAGTCTCTGAAACTAGCCTTCTTCCTAACATGATATATATATATATATATATATATATATATATATATATATATATATACTGATGCATTCAAACTTGCAGTCAGTCACCTGCACTCTGAAGTGGTATAATCCTTTGAGGACTGAAGCACGTGCCTCTCACCCACACCGACCCCGAATACAGAAGCCGGCTCTAAGTTTGCAAGGTAGGATTGCTCAAGGCACCGGAGGCAGCTGGGGTGCAGACTGCTTGGACGTTACCAAGCTGCCCTTTAATCATCAGCTGTTTAATGTGGTTCTAGACATCTGGGGATTGAGGCAGGCCAGTGTAAGCACACCTGATACTCTTCCCTAAGGCTGTCTACCTGGACCGAAACACCGCTGCTAGAGAAGGCAGGAGAACAGCATTTCCCTGAAATGCTTCATCACCAAGCTGCCTATTTGGGCACGTCTCCTGGATTCATGTCGAGGTGGCTTATTTTCAGTCCATAACACTTTGTACAACCACATTTCCAGGGTCCACAAGCGTCAGGTCCAAAGAATGGTCGTCATTGGATTCCAAAGGGTATTCAGTTTGGCTTCTGGCTCCAATGTGTGTGTGGGGTGTATGTGTTGTAATTAGCATTTCTTTAAAAAAAATGCTTTCATTTATCATAGTACAACTAGTACATCCTATTCTATCTGGAATCAGGGAAGGCGGAGGAACATGGTGTGATATTGCACTTAGGTTAAAACAATGAAAAGCTAATTAGATACAGTGGAAATAACTCTCTAATATATTAGCAATTATGTTTCAGATGATGTAGGTTGCGTAAGTTGGGTTAATATAACATGGGGGCTTAATACGACTGCTGCCTGACTGTATTTCCTCCCCTCCTCTAAAGTATGCAAAATGGTTTCAAAAGAAAAGGGGAAAATACAGGAGGCTTTCTGCCTCCCCCCCCCTCGTGAAAATCCAGGAAATCTGCATTATAATATAATGTCTCTTTCTGTGAGTCATCATACAGTGTAAGTTGGGGGGGGGATCCAGTGCTGGTACCCCTCCTACGAAGGGGTAGTTCCATAAACGGGGAGCCACCACCAAAAAGCCTGTGTCTTGTGTCCTTGCCACCTTAATCTTATTTGCTGATGGGATGGGGAGTAGGACCTCCATGGAACATCTTAAGGTCCAGGGAGTCTCGTATGGGCACATGCAGTCCACAAAACGTCCTTAATCCTATGGGTACCTTTCATTCTTGCTGTATTAGCAAGGCAGATATTTTAAAGGATGCAAAAAAGTTTCCTAATTGCCTATGTTCCTATTAAAGACTTGCTTAACATTTCCACAGTTGAATTAGCAGCTTTATTTCTCCAGGTAAGCAGCAGGGGACATTGCTTTTTCATTCATCTTTGGATTGCTGTAGTTGGTTGCTATATTGAATACCCTTCTGTCTAAGTTGGATTCATTACTGTTCCTGTTCTTTTGAGTGAATGTATACAGAATTCTTTTGCAATAGAGAAAAGAAAACAGCATCAACAACATCGTGGAAGCAAGTTAATGTAGCAATGTTTCATTCTCCGAAGTAAGAGGAACTGGAAGTCCTCATTTTTAAAATTCTTCAAATAACAATCTTTAATGCTAATAACAATAATTGCAATAATAGGGGTAATGTTATTGTTACAATTAATAATAATTGCATTTAGAAGTACCTTAAAGTGTTCATATTGTTCCACATACTCTTAATGAAGTGATTCTTACAACAACTTTGTAAGGTAGGGCAGTATAATCATACCCTTATGGCACATGGTGAGCTTGTCTGAGGCTACCTATTGAGATCGTGGCAGAAGCAAAAATCTGAACAAGGCAGGGTCATTTATGGCAAAAGCAAGATTTGGATTGGCATTTTTCCCTTTTCGGTTGAAGCAGAGGTGGCCACCCTAGTTCAAAATGCTGGCCCTGACCTTCCATGACCTGGGATATCTGAAGGACCACCTCCTTCCTTATGAACCTGTCTGGGCCCTCAGATCCATCCCCCAAATCCTGCTTTATGTGTTCCCCTCTTGCCATCTGAGGCACTTCAGGTAAATACATGAGACACAGGTTGGTGTGTTTTTCAGTCATGGTGCCTAGGTTATTTTAAATATAGAAAACCAGGGGTTTACTTGCTCCTACTTCAGGTTCTTAGGGAGCAATCTTATCTAAATGATGGTAGAGAAGGGGTGAAAATCCACTTTGGCCTGTGAGGGCAGTGGACACCCTTGTGTCTTGCCCTCACAGGCCCTGATGGACTTGTCTGGCAGATTTTCACCCCAAAGAACAAAGGGGGTGCAGGTCCGGACCTGCGCAGACCCTTTGTCCTGTGTTAATGGCGTCCTTTTAACAGGGCCTTTAAGGCCTCCATCAGTGGAGTGGGGAGGGAGAAACACGATTTTCCCAAGGCTAGGGAAATCACATATTTCCCCCCTCCATTCTAATTGTGGCCACCGCCATTAGCATGGAGGAGGGAAATGCGTGGTTTTATCCTGGTTGTGCTTTTTATACTGTATTTTGTAATTGTGCTTTTAACCTGTTGGTTGTTTTATTGTGGTCTTAATTTTTGTGGACCGCCCAGAGAGCTTTGGCTATTGGGCGGGATAAAAATGTAATAAATAAATAAATAAATAAATTACCCCAGCGTTGGAGAACATACACCCACACCCACACACCCACACCCATGCCAATTATGGCCTTAAAGGCCCTCTTGGATTAAGAGAACCTTTAAGACCATGATTGGTGGGTGGGGGGAGGCAAAACACACTTTCTGGTGGGGGTGTGCACGGATCCCCTGCTCCGCCCCGCGGGCCGATCCGAAAATTTCGGATCGGCCTGCTCCGCTCTGTGCCGCTCCGCCCATACTCTGCTCCTCTTCACCATGGAGCTCCGGCTCCGAATCGGAGCTCCGCAGTGGAGGGGAGTGGTGCCAGGTAAGGCCAGGAGAGGAGGGCGGGGGGGGGGTTATGGTGACGACGGCAGAGCCTGGTAATGACCAAGGGGGAGGGGGGCCTTACCTGCCTCCATCTGCGGTCCGTCGGCTTCTTCAATTGAGCCTGCGGTTCAACCAGTGCGGCCCAGACTTCCTGGTTGAACCGCAGGCTCAATTGAAGAAGCCGAGGGACCGCGGACAGAGGCAGGTAAGGGAGAGGAGGGGGGGTTACCGGGCCCTGCCGCTGTCGCCGCATGGGCGACAGCGACAGCAGCAGGGCCCAGTAAACCCCACTTACCTTTCCGGCGGAGCTCTGGATCAAGGCGAAGGATCCGCCTTCACCTCGATCCTCTTCGCCATGTTCCACCGGCCCCCCAATCCTCTTCGCCTCCGCCTTAAGGGGAGGCGAAGCACCCCGCTCCGCTTCTAATTCGCCGGTCCGATTAGATGCGGAGCACATCCCTACTTTCTGGGGCCTCTGAAAAATGCATAATTTCCCCGGCATGCCATCAGGGCTTTTAAGGCCAAAACTGGCACGAGTGGGGGGGAGGCAAACTGCACTGTCTGGGGCCTCTCGAAAGTTTGCAATTACCCCAGGGGAATGCCAGGGGAATTGCACACTTTCTGGATGCCTTGGAAAGTGCGCATTGCTTAGCGCTTGGCCGGGCCAGTTCTCGCAACAGGGTTAGCGCCCTGCGAGTTCTCCATCGCCTAGGTGACGGTCAGCCTCCGAACTCAGAGGTTGATGGGCATCCTACGCAGAGCTGGAGGAGCGCGGAGCAATCTCTGGCCTTATCTAGACCTAAGGTTTATCCCGGGATTATCCTGGGGTCATCCCTGTTCATGTAAATGAAACACAGGGGATCCAGGCAGGGACGACCCCGGGAAGATCCCGGGATAAACCTTAGGTCTAGCTAACACCTTCGCCTCCATGCTCTCCCACTCTACATCTTTGCTAGATGGTCATTTTTGCCCGTCTAGACAGGGCTCTGTGGAAAGAGAGGGAAGGAAAGAGGTTAGGGAGGGCTGGGGTTCAACTCACTGTTCAACAACAACCCATTTTGAGGATAGGGTTCTTGGATCTTGCATCTTGGATGCCTCCTTTAGACTTCTGGCTGGTTCTGACTAAAATCCATAGTGGATTCACAGCCCCACTGAAATGAGAACCAACAACCTCCACTGTTTCTTCTTCTTCCCTCAAGTATTTTGCACTTCTGCAAACCCCAGGGTTCCCCCAGGCCTGTTAATCCCACCCTTTTGTGGTGCTGTTTTATGTACATAAGCACTGACACTTACAGCCTGAACATCAGAAATAGGATTATTATTATTATTATTATTATTATTATTATTATTATTATTATTAGTGAAATTTTAGAATGTTTCTAGGATGTTTTAAGGATGTCTTAATCATGTATGCTATGTTTTTAATCAGTTTTTAATGTGTTTTATATTCACTGTTGTTCCCCGCCTCAATCCAAGTGGAGGGGTGGGTAATAAATAATAATAATAATAATAATAATAATAATAATAATAATAATAATGCTGCCTCAGTCCATGAAGATTCTGGGTTTAGGCTTCACATCTAAGAGCCACTGACGGTCCAAACTCCTGAAATCCACAGTCTCCATTGAGGTGGTGGGCTCTCCCACACTAGAGGCATTCAAGATTTAAGATTCAAGATTCAAATTTAAAATTCAAGATTCAAATTTAATAGGAATAAATGCCAAGTTCTACATTTAGGAAATAGAAACCAAATGCATAGTTACAAGATACTTGGCTCAGCAATACTACAAACGAGAAGGATCTTGGAATTGTTGTAGATTTCAAGCTGAATATGAGCCAACAGTGCAATATGGCTGCAAGAAAGGCCAATGCTATTTTGGGCTGCATTAATAGAAGTATTGCTTCCAAATCACTGGAGGTACTGGTTCCTCTCTATTCAGCCCTGTTTAGGCCTCATCTAGAGCATTGAGTCCAGTTCTGGGCTCCACAATTCAAGAAGGACGCAGACAAGCTGGAGCGTGTCCAGAGGAGGGCAACCAGGATGATCGGGGGTCTGGAAACAAAGCTCTATGAAGAGAGACTGAAAGAACTGGACATGTTTAGCCTGGAGAAGAGAAGATGGAGGGGAGACATGATAGCACTCTTCAAATACTTAAAAGGTTGTCACACAGAGGAGGGCCAGGATCTCTTCCCGATCCTCCCAGAGTGCAGGACACGGAATAACGGGCTCAAGTTAAAGGAAGCCAGATTCCAGCTGGATATCAGGAAAAACTTCCTGACTGTTAGAGCAGTACGACAATGGAATCAGTTACCTAGGGAGGTTGTGGGCTCTCCCACACTAGAGGCAGCTGGACAAGCATCTGTCGGGGATGCTTTAGGGTGGATTCCTGCATTGACCAGGGGGTTGGACTCGATGGCCTTATAGGCCCCTTCCAACTCTACTATTCTATGATTCTATGAAATGAATGAGGCATCTCTTGTGTTCAAGCATTCTGTTTATGCTTTACCTCCGAATCAAAGCATGGGCTACCAGAATAGGGCGAGAAACCTTTGTGACATCAATAGTGTCAAAACGAATGGGCGGAACAACTTTAGGCGGATGGTTTTCATGGTTCGGAGTAGCTGAACGTCAACACTACAGAAAGAGAGAGAGAGAGACCAACCACAAGTTTCTCCATCCCCCACCCGAATTCTTTTTAGTTTCTTGTCATGGATATATTAGCAAGCCGCTATGCATGCTAATTAGAAAGTTGGCTGTAACAAGAGTTCCTCTTGTGAATCCATTTAAGGACCAATTGTTTACTATCTTTTTCTGTAAGTATAAAATTTTAATTATGGGACTGACAGGAACTGTGTGTGATACAGTGCTCTACATTTATCACTGGGAGAGGACCAGTTGCGGGAGCTGTTTGACTTTGGAGGGATCCTGATGCGCCCGCAATGCTGAGCAGCAGGTGCCACATTATTATGTACAGAAAAGCAATTAGGAAGCATATTGGATGAATGGGAAGTGCATTAATATTAGCGAGTGCATTTGTCAGTGCTTTTGATGCGAGTCTCTCTCTTTTCTTTATGCAACATTAAGATTGTGCCTCTCATAAATTCTCCCCTTAAATTGCCATCTGTTCCCTTGTCATGCAGGAGCCGAGGTGGAGGGGGAAAAAAGTTTTTTTTTTCCCTTGGAAAAAAAGAAGAAGAAAGAAAACAAGACTAGAAAAGAAATTATTTATTTATTTATTTAAAAGAGAGAGAGAGAGAGAGAGAGAGAGAGAGAGAGAGAGAGAGAGAGGATGGAGCCAGTACCAATTGAGAAAATGGTGGGATTCACAATTAAGGCATCACATGGGCTAAGTAATTACCTATGAATGTAGTGTTAACTACCTGGATTTCTACCTCCTCTTCCGCAGCCCTCTCCCCCACCCCTGATTAAACATTCCCATCATTTAAATTCGGTTTACCAAATGCTATGTGAAATAGTTGTAATTAAATGACAGAGTACCTACAGAGAGAGAGAGAGAGAGTGAGTGAGTGAGTTTTGGATACTTTTCTTGGTCTTCACTTGAATTGGAGACCAGCAGGTTTTAAGTGTGATGGGATTCGAAAAGGGTTTAGTCAAACCTCTAAGCAGAGTTCTCTGGGCTTCTTTTACCTAGGAAAAGAAGCTGCTAGTCCTGATGGCTATTTGCTTCCTCCCGTATAATGGCTGGTAGTCATGATGGCTATGTGCTACCTCCAGTACCAGCGGCAATAAGCCTGTGTTGCTGGGGAACATGGGCGGGAGGGTGCTGTTGCACCATGTCTTGCTTGTTCATCCCTGGCCGATGGCTGGTTGGCTGCTGTGTGAACAGAGTGCTGGACTAAATGGACCCTTGGTCTGATCCAGCAGGGCACTTCTCATGTTCTTATGAAGAATGTACCAACCAGCGCAGAGATTTCTGAACATGAATAACGGAAATACTATTGTTCGGCAGTAATATACTTGAACAGAGCAATACTAGCAGGTTGGGAGAAGCCATGGCAGAGGAAAAATCGAATCTCAAGACTTGTGGGGTTTGCTCTGGCAGGGCAGACGATGGGTGTAGCGGAAGAGTCTGCTTTTCCCATAGGGATGGATGAAAAGTTCCATTTCCGTTTCCCTCAATTTCTCATTTTTTCCCCTGGTTTTAAGTTTCAGATCTTCTTGAACTTTCCGAATGTTTCCAGGGTTGAGTTCAGTTCATCCTGAACTTTGAGAATTAATTTTTAAAGTCTGCATGAACATTCATAAACTTTTTTGTGGACATTTCTTCTAATGCATGTGGCTTTGTGTGTGTTTATGCCTAATATCCACATTTTTGCAAGCACATTTCCTAATACAATGCATTTTTGAATGATTCCCCTCCCCCTCATATGCACATTTTCCTATGATTTATTATTAACGGACCCCAGAACTGTTGTTTTTAAATGGATATTGTTGTTTTTATGCTTTTGATGGTTTTAAATTTGTATATTTTTTGATGTTCACTGTTTTTAACTTTTGTAAACCGCCCAGTGAGCTTCGGCTATGGGGCGCTATATAAATGTAATAAACAAATAAATTATTATTATTATTATTATTGATCTCCATTGCAAAATTCAGGGAAGCGCACATATCAAAGGATAACTGTTTCAGTTTACATAGTCGTTTTTAAAAGTGCTGAATCAAGTAGGTTTACACAGAAATGCAAATGCAATTACTTCCTCCCCCCCCCCCATCCTAATCTTTCCCCTTATCTAGGAGTAGTTTGGGTTTGTTGGATCTGGCAGATCTGAAGCCCCCCCCTCCCCGGGCCTGTACCCAGAACTCTCCTTTCCAGCCTTTACCACCTTCAGAGCATTGATGGCAGATGGGCAGGTGTGGCAGAGATTCCCACCAACCAGAATGAAGGGGGATCCCCCTCTTAGCTCGGAGTGGGTGTGGTTCCCTTCCAACTAGTTCTCCCTGCTGCTTAAGTCAACACCCCATCACCCCCAAATGAAGGGAGGGGAGCTGAATGTGGCCAAAACAGGCAGCAAGAGGTGTTGAACCGGGGCCGAAAAGATGTGATCCAATAGCCCGGCTCATTTCAATGCCCCTCCTTAGAGGGAGCGACAAGCCCTTCAGTAAAAGGTGAAGACAGCAGAGCATGGAGGAGCTGTGTCACGGAAGCACATCCTTCATCTCTCCTTGTCTTCCTTCCTTTCGTCTGAAATAGAGAGCATGCCATTGTTAGTCCCAATGAAGATGCTCGTCAGAATACATCCAGCTGCTTTATAAACCTTCTTTTGGCAAATGCTCAAGGTTCATCACTTCTCTTTGCTCTTTCTCTCTCTTTGTGTGTGTGTGTGTGTGTGTGTGTGAGAGAGAGAGAGACAGAGACAGAGACAGAGAGAGACAGAGAGACACACACACAGAGAGAGACAGAGATAGATAGATAGATAGATAGATAGATAGATAGATAGATAGATAGATAGATAGATAGATAGATATCAGCATGGCAAGGAGGACTGAATAAACACCTAATATGGGACCCAGTTCTTTTCTCTAGGGACCAACCTGATCCCCTGGTGCTTGTTGAGCCTGCGTTCCATACAATCAACTTCCTTAGTGAGCCTTGGCACAGCATGCTAAAAGCCTTCCTTTGGAGCCTTTTTCGTTGCTTCGTGCTCATCTGCACAACTACCGTATACTTTACCCTCATTTCAATATGAAGCTGTTCTGGGAGAAAGACTAGGAAGATGGCGGGGGGTGGGGTGGGGATTCCCTAGCAGCCAAAGAGCCCCTGCCAATGGGGATTCTGCCCAGGCTACTCCAAAAATGTCATAAGCTCCCAGTCACATGGAAAGAGTGATAAGGTGTCTCCTTTCCTGCTAGCATTGCCCAAGGCAGGGTTGACTCCAAAGGTTAGTGAGGTCAGGCATTTGACGAAGTCCCTCTCTCACATCTACCACCAATTCCCTTTTTGCACGGATCCTCCAAGTACACTAAAGGTAGTGTCAGGGAATGATCAGTTTTCACTAAGAGCCTTAGAGCTCTGTTATGGTGCTCTGATTTCTGTCCATGGAGAGGCCAGGTGTCAACCCCCTCCCCTTCCATGCTGGACAGGAAGGGCTGAAGGAAGGATTGTAAATGCATTCCGCTAAACACATTTCATCCCATTCTGTGATTCCTTGAGACTCACAGGGAAAGCATCTGATGGCAGCCAGATCAAGGCAGGAAGAAAATAGGACCTTGGATAGCAATCCTACTAGGAATATGGGAGCATGTTGTCTCAGCAGGGAGCTAAAGCCAGCTGAAGCCTGCAGTAGGCTGACAAGAGCTGTAGTGTGGTCAGCTCTGCCCACCTCCTCACCCCACCCCTGGAGGAGCTGACAGGGCTATTAAAGGGCCCATGTCTAATTTTGCACACTTCTGCAGGGCTGGAAAGATGGAGCTCCCTCTGGTGCTCATCCTCTGAGTCAGAGGAAGATGGCAGGGTCCTCCGGCTGCGATTGCCATAAATAAGGCAATGGTTGTCCTACACCCAAGGAAGTAGTCTGTGCCTCACCCTTATCAGAAACTTCTGCTGAACACTAGAAGGTCCAAGGGCTGGGGGTGAGGGGGTTCATAAGACAGTTACAGTTCTCTGTGCACTTGGGAACCCTGCGAGATCAGGGTTCTTGAGCTCCTGGAGTACTGCAATTGCATTCACCCAAGTGTATTACTATCCCTTTTCAGAATATCCTGTTCAAAAGGGAACATTGATTGCACAGGGCTGGGGCTAGCATGTACAACCCCATGGTCCCTCCACAGGCAGAAAACAGAGCACCTGAACTGAGCACAGGTTGAATATTTGGCCTGAATTTGGGGGATGGATTGGGGGAAAAAGAGGAAGCAAAAGTCTGGTGATCTGGTGGGGCAGCTTTAAACCAAGAGATCATGGCTATGAGTCCTGGAAAAACCTATGATTTCAGATGATCTGAACTGTGCACCGGACATCACGATGATCATTTGGACCACACATGACAGTTCAAATCCTGTGGATATGATCTTACCTGTTGCTTGCATCTGTTGCTGACTCTTGAGGCTGTTTCAACCCGGCATGTATACACATGGACATTTTCAAAGAAAGAGCAGGCCTGATCTTTAGCGACATAGAATTCTGCCCTATACTGGGTTAGACCCTCAGTTTATCTAGCCCAGTTTTGTCGACACTGACTGGCAACGATAGCTCTCCGGGGTTTGAGGAGGGATTCTTTCCTTGACCTACCTGGAGCTGCTTGGGATTGAAATTGGGACCTTCTGCATGCAAAGCCGGAGCTCTTCCACTCAGCTATGAAGGGCTGAAGTTACAGGAAGCCAGACTCCGGCTGGACATCAGGAAAAACTTCCTGACTGTTAGAGCAGTGCGACAATGGAACCAGTTACCAAGGGAGGTTGTGGGCTCTCCCACACTAGAGGCCTTCAAGAGGCAGCTGGACAACCATCTGTCAGGGATGCTTTAGGGTGGATTCTTGCATTGAGCAGGGGGTTGGACTTGATGGCCTTATAGGCCCCTTCCAACTCTACTATGATTCTATGACTCCTCAACTCACTCTTTAAAAGCCAGTGGATTACATAGCTAGCTCTGCATTGAAGTCTGACCGGAGCATTGACGTCACTGATGTTCATTTTAGATCCCCAGAAAGGCCAAAAGCCTGCACACTTGTCTAAGTATCAGTTAAATGGCACAGACAGTAAACTGTTTCCTATCAAATAATACAACACTGAGTTACATAAAGGAGAAAAACACATAAAGGCCTTTATGTATTTTCTCCTTCTCACCCGTCTATGCTTTCAATGTGGCTAAAGAAACATCTCTAACAGTACAATTGTCTGGGTTGTAGGGTGTTTCTTTAGTAAGTGACATTGCCTAATGTTTTTTTAATGGATATTTAAATAATTCATCTTTAAATCTTTGTTTAATGGTGTGTGTGTGTGTGTTCGTGTGTGTGTGTGTGTTTTAAAAAATCCAGAGTTTGATACCTAAAGAGCTTTATCTGACAATTCTTATTTGCACTCTGAGCTTTTGTCCCTCACCCCCAGTTAAACTAATAGCACTCTTCCCATGCGTTTGAGCCTAATTATAAGAACTTTTATTTAAGGGAAAGGTATTTATGTTGTTAGTTAAATGCTATTTGTGTAATATGTGATAATTTTTTTTAAAAAAAAATACTTTTCATCTCACTTTATGCTTCGTAAAGAACTAATCTTTTTCTTTCTTTCTTTTTAATGTTTGGTTGAATGAGTTGATTGGATGCAGTTGCAATATTTCTCACCAATGTTCACTGGACATGAGAGATTTTAAAGGTAACCTTTTAGCCGAGGCAGTGGAGGCTGGTGGCTCCGAACTTGGTGGGGCTGTGAATCCATTCTGGGCTTCACACAGAGCACTAGTCCATAGACCACCCTGCTTCCTGACTCACTGTGCACCTCGTGGTGCAAATGTGGCTATCCTAGCTTGTCCACCAAGCCACGGTTTTGTGGGAAATGGCAGCTTGTTCTTTTATGTTAAAGGATCCTTTTGCATAATAGCAGTGATAAGTAAGCCCATTTACACGAGATTACAGGTGTAAATAGACCTATAATACCTGCCATTTTGCATTAACGGGCTTATTTACGACGGCTATTTATGTAAAATTCCCATTTACGTAAAAGAATGAGCCACAATTTTCTGGAAATTGCTGGAGTATACAGAGATCCAGTGGTTTATCCTTTATTTATTTATTTTAAAATGTGGATAAACTCTTAACTACTCTTAACTATGGTAGATTAGGAGGACCAGTCCAAGGTTACTATGGCTGCAGTCCAATACTTTTTTTACCTGGGAGTAAACCCCATCATTTCAAAGGCTATCAATGGGTACTAGCCCAGATGGTTGTGTGCTACCTCCAGAGGCAGTAAGCCTGTGTGCACAAGTTGCTGGGGAACATGGGTGGGATGGTGCTATTGCACCATGTTCTGTCTTGTTGGTCCCTGGCCGATGGCTGGTTGGCCACTGTGTGGACAGAGTGGTGGACTAGATGGACCCTTGGCCTGATCCAGCAGGGCTATTCTTATGTTCTTATAGGGATTATTTCTGAGTAGATGCACATAGATAGGATTGCACTGTAATTACGATTCATGTCAAAGTAAGGATTCAAATCACAGTGTCTCCATATCAAGTGCAATGCATTAGATGGGTCCAGATGCAGTGGGAAACCATAGCTGCATCCTAGGAGAATGAGCCATGCAAAACCTCCAATACCTGCCCTCCCCTTCCCCTCTCCTCCTCTTTGAAGAGATCAAAGGCATCCACTCCTGATTTTAAAGTAGCAATTTCCTGTGGCGATCCAAATTCAGGGAACTGTGGTTTGTTTAAACCAGGGGGTATTTCACCTCTTCCAGCCCAAGGGCTGAACTCCATTTTGGAGAAGCTCATGGAGGCAGCAGTCCAGTGGTGGGTGGGGCTGAAGGCAAAGGAGGCGGGGCTAAAATACGAGCATATTTTATCTTAAAGCTTTTACTGCCAGCGACTATGCCGTAGGGGAGGCATTTCAGCCATTTAGCAAGCAACAAAGAAAGAGGAAACTATCGAATGATTGGTGGGTGTGGTGAAGGTAGTGGAGAAGGGGGACATGGCCATCTGAGGTGGGGCTGGGAGCTGAGTGGGACTGGAACCAGGGTGGGATTTGAGGGTTGGACTGGGGCGAGATTTGGACCCCAGGCCAGAGATTTTGCATCCTGGTTTAAACAGGAGACTGTGTAAACAGACCTGGATCAAACAGTAGTCTTCTCCAACCATAATCTGAACAAACCACAATTCCCTGACTATAGATGACACAGAAAACTGTGGTTACTTTAACATCAAAGGCTTCTCCTCATGGGCCCAAAATACATGCCGCCCTGGAGAACAGTAGACAACAAGACCAGAAGTCACACGGACAAAAATCACTGCAGGTATCTTGTCTTGTGCTGCGTGGGGAGGTTTCAAATTCTCCATCCAGTGTCAAGGGCAAAAGATGGCCACTGCAGGTGGGGAATGGACCATCACTTTTATTTCTGCATCCTACTCGGGACACAAAACAATGTCAATAATAAAAGGTAGCAAGCATATATTCATAGTTCTCTGTCTTAACCCCTGTGCCAGCTCTCCCAACTGGTGCTCGCCAGAAGCGTTGGACTTCAACTTCCATCAGCCACAGCCCCCATAGCCAATGACCAGGAATGCTGGGGATTGTAGTCCCACACATCTGGAGGGAACGAAGTTGGGGCAAGGCTGCCACACACTATGTCTACAATGGAATACATACACTAGACTTCCAGCATTCCTGAGCATTGGCCATGGGGCCTTATATAACCATGCCTTCTGGTGGTTGATGATGTCCCTAACATCTGGAGATCTTCCCTCTGTACTAGAGTGTTGCCTTCAGTTTTACAGGCACCATCAGTTTCAACTGCTTCAGAGTGCCACATGTCCTTGCAGACAGGTTGAATACCAGCTAACAGAGGTAAATGGAGCTTCCATTTATAAGAGGCATTATATTTCTAAATGCCAGACAATTTATGTCACACAGCCAGGCATGATGATCGCTGCTCATACCTTACTTACGAACTTCCAGAATCATCTCTGCAGCTGCTACAATAAACTAATGAATCAGACTGTTTGGGGACCATGTTACTCTCTCTTCCCTACACTTATACAACACCTTTCTGTCCAATTCCCACATACTGGCCTAATCTACACCAAACAGGATATAGCACTATGAAAGCGATATATGATATGTGTCAATGGGCTCCAACAGTTGTCAATGCACTTCAATACTGCTATAAAGCAGTAGTGTGGCTCCTGCCTTCTGTATACCACTTTCATATCACTTTCACAGTGGAATATCCTGCTTGGTGTATATTGGACAACTCTGTGCATTAGAAAATATATCTAAAATTGCATGGAAATGTGCATTTAAATACCTATTTAAATATGTTTTACAAATGCACTTTCTCTCCCAATATGCATTTTAAAATACATTTTGAACCTTTTTAAAACAAATATTATTGTTATTGAGCCAAGAACTGCATTGGCCCTGTTCAGATGACATGCTAAGCCACAGTGGTTAAGCCTTTTGAGCTAAACATTATGGCTTAGCGTGTCATGTGAGCCATGACTTAGCATGTCATGTGAACCATTGGCGCCAACATTGATTTCATTTCGACGCCAAGTAAAAACATGGCTTTTTAACAAAGCCTTTGATGGTTAAACTCACTGGCACATTGTTTTAACTGTTTTAACTGCATCTATTGCTTTTAAATGATATATTGTTTTAACTTGGATCATGGTTTAATTTGTTTGTAACTGTGCATATTTATTGTTCTACACTGTATGTTTTTATCTGTACGCCACTCTGAGATCTTAATGATATAGGGCGGGATATAAATGTTTTAAATAAATAAATAAATAAATAAGTAAATAACTATGGTGGCTACATCACCACGATTTAATCATGTTCACTAACCATTTACTGCAAAAGGGCCTGATCATGGCTTAGCATGCATTCAGAGAACTTCAAAATCTGATGGATACCTACATTCCAAATGGTACATTAATCCAGGAGGAGTGGATAACATCAGTTCGTATTGGAATCTGCAGTGAACCTATACTTAAAGTGTATCTGCTTTGAGCAAAATGCTAGAATTAGGTAGATCTTGCTCTGATCCAGCAAGGCAGTTTTTCTCTTCTTGTGCCAATTGATGGGGTGCTGCAGGAGTTAAAATAGGGTGTCCATATGAAAAGGTATCAGTTGTATTGAAGAGGGAACTTCAGCAGGTGTCATTTGTATATATGGGGAACCTGATGAAATTTCCTCTTCATCACAACAGTTAAAGCTGCAGGTGCCCTGCCCTCTTTTAAATCTGGTCACTCTAGTATAGTTCCTGCAGCTTTAACTGTTGTGATGAAGAGGAAGTTTCACCAGGTTCTCCATATATACAAATGACACCAGCTGAAATTCCCTTTTGTATGCAACTGTTAAAGATACAGGAGCCCTGTCTTCCTATTCATATGGTCACCCTAGTTAAAATTGTCATTGCATGAAAGCAATTCCGTGCATTCATCACACAATCTAGTTGTAATGGGAACTGATAAACCTACTAGTGCTTATGGGCTGCGTAGAACCTCCATGTTTAACGGCAGTCTACCTATGAATTCTAGATGCTGTGGTGAGGGGAGAGAAGAGAGGAAAGTTTTTTTTCTTCATGCCCTTCTTCTGAGTTGGCTGGCTGTGGCTGTAAGCAAAATGTTAGACTAGATGGATCCTGGCCTGATCTCCAAAGGCTGTTGCTATACTCTCATCTTATTTAATGAGATATATTCTCCCCTCTTTTTCTAAAACCATATGTGTGTGGTGTTTTGGTTTTTTTTAAAAAATAAATGATCACACTGTTTCAGTGTGTTCTCTTCTCCCTACTTTTCGCTCCTTTCTTTAAACATTTAAAGAGCCGCATTTGAAAGCAGAACAATGTAGGCAAAAGAGATTCCTGTTGTGCACCTGATGTGCCTAGTTCTTTTCCATGCCACTGTTTTGACCACCTGCTGAGGCTGGGGGTGGGGGGGTGGGGGGGTGAGAGCTAAATGACTGTGCCTTAAACCTTCCACAATAAAGACCAACACCGTCGCCTGCTGTGAACACGTGATCAGTTCTTAATGTTTGATCTCCCCCCCCCTTAAAGATGCACAAATGTCTGTCAACATACGGCATGTCCACCCCGTCTTCCGCAAGCATCTCATATAGGGATCGGAATTATTATTATTAATTATTATTATTATTTATATAGCATCATCAATGTACATGGTGCTGTACAGCGTAAAACAATAAAATAGCAAAACCCGGCCGCATAGGCTTACATTCTAATAAAATCATAATAAAACAATAAGAAGGGGAAGAGAATGCAACCAAACAGGCGCAGGGTAGAGTAAAACTAACAGTATAAAAGTCAGATCAAAATCAAGTTTTAAAAGCTTTAGAAAAAAGAAAAGTTTTTAGCGGAGCTTTAAAAGCTGCGATTGAACTTGTAGTTCGCAAATGTTCTGGAAGAGCGTTCCAGACATTGTAAAAACAGTTCAGAACAAGTGGGAAACACAAGCACACAAGAAATATTGCATTTTTTGCTTTTGGATTTATTTATTTATTTATTTATTTATTTATTTATTAAAATTTATATACCGCCCCATAGCCAAAGCTCTCTGGGCGGTTCACAAAAGTTAAAAACAGTAAATATTAAAAATATACACAATTTAATACCATCAAAAACATAAAAACAACAGTATCCGTTTAAAAACAACAGTTCTGGGGTCTGTTAAAAAACAAACTTAGCGTTGTGAAATGCTGTTAAAATGCCTGGGAGAAGAGAAAAGTCTTGACCTGGCGCCTGAAAGATAACACTGTTGGGGCCTGGCGAGCCTCATTGGGGAGATCATTCCACAGTCGGGGGACCATTTGCTTTCAGAACATAAGAAGAGCCATGGTGGATCAGACCAAGGGTCCATCTAGCCCAGTGTTCTGTTCACACAGGGGCCAACCCACTGCCCAAGGGAAACTCACAAGCATGGCATGAGTGCAACAGCACCCTCTTGTCCATGTTCCCCAGCAAGGGGTGAATATAGCCATACGGGCCTCTGATTCTGGAGGTAGCGTATAGCCATCAGGAGGTAGCATAACACCTTCATTTCTTCCTCATTGGTCTCATGAACCTTGACCCTAAGCAGCAGTCTGGAGTCTGAGGGCTCATCTACACCAAGCAGGATATTCCACTATGAAAGCGGTATATAAAAGTCAGGAGCCACACTACTGCTTTATAGTGGTATTGGTGCACCGACAACTGTTGGGGCCCATGAAACATCTACACCAAGCAGGATAGAACACTATGAAGGCGGTATGAAAGCGGTATATGGTATGTGTCAATGGGCCTCAACAGATGTCAGTGCACTTGAATACTGCTATAAAGCAGTAGTGTGGCTCCTGCCTTTTATATACTGCTTTCATAGTGGTATATATCCTGCTTGGTGTAGATGAGCCCTGACTCTCATCGAGGCAAGGAGGGGATGGCCGGATCAATCCAATGAGCGGTGCCGGAAGCAGAGTTGCTTGATGCCGGCCCAGGCCCCAACTTCAGGTCTGAGCCAGAGCTGAGCATATCAGATTGTGGCCACTTGAATTAGGGATCCCAGAACTGTGCTCTCTGAATTCAATAACTTCCAAGGCTGCACTTCAACCTCCAAGGAACCCTCTCCCTCCACACCTGGGTCACAGGCCAGCAAAGTCCTGTTCCATGCGTGGAAGGGAAAACTGGCAAAATTGTTTTGGAAAGGACCCCTGCTGAAATTCCCTTTTCTATACAACTGTTAAAGGTACAGGAGCCCTGTCCTCATTTCCATAGGGTCACCCTGGCCTATGAATTCACTTGGGAATGAATGATGATGGACAGTATAAGGAGCAACAGTTTTACTATGGAAAACCTCGGGGTTCAATTGCAAGGAAGGAACCTCCTGCACGCACACCTGTATGTGTGTGGTCTTTCTGCAGACGTTCAAGTAATGCATGCAGCTTGAGCCACAATGCCTTCCCCGTGTGCACAGTCACTTCTCATCAAAGCTATAGATACAATACTGCCTTGCATTAAGTAGAGGTGTGTGAAACCCACTGGGTAATTTTGCTAGCCTTAAACATTGCTCTCACTAAAGCTGCCATCCTATGTTGGGACAGTACCACGTCCAGCTGCATACTCTTCCAAGCCATCATCTTCGGGCCTTGCTAGATGGAAGTTTAGTCCAGTGCTCGCCCCTGGCTCGCCCCTGTGCGTCCAGATGATGCGTCCAGGGGGTCAGGCAAGGGTGAAACCTCCCTAGGCATGGGGTAAATGAAACCTCATTTAGCCCAGTTTTTCCTGTGGTCCCGGCCCCAGGTCGGGCTGAGGCCGGGACCACGGGCATATGGACCGTTCCACCGCTTTTCCCAGCTACCGCACTTATGCGTGAGTAGCCGGGAAAAGCAGCGGACGGGCCACAGCACTCCATATGAGCGCTGTGCCCATCGGGCCGGGGGGGAATTGTGTGGGGGGGAGAGAGATGGGGGCCAGGGGGTGAAGAGCGGACCCAGCAGGAGAGATGTGGGGGAAGAACAGAGCCAGGGTGGGGAGATCGCGGCTGGGGGGGCGGAGGGGGCATTGGACATGGCATGTGGGTGGGCAAGCAAGCAGGGGGGTGGACATGGCAAGCGGGGGGCCGGGCGAGTGAGCGGGGGGGCAGACATGGTGAGCAGGGGGCAGACATAGCGAGCGGGGGGCCGGGCGAGGGGGTGGATGGGTGAGCGGGGCGGCGGATGGGCGAGCGTGTGTGTGGGCATCAGACATTGTGGGGGGGGGAAATCGGGGGCAGGGGGAGCGGGGAACCTTTTTTTTTTAAAAAAAAAGACTTACCTTATCGTTGGTGCGCTCCTGTGCACATGGCCCCTTTAACTAAAAAAATGGCCGACGTGATGGGGCTTTCCCTTACCCCATCATGTGTCACGTGTAGACTGGGGTGACGGCCCGTGCTAGCTGCAGCGCGGCCTCGCCCCTACTCCCCACCGGATTAACAGGTAGGTCTAGCAAGGCCCTTCATCATCCAAGCAGACAGAAAAGTTGAATGTAACGAAGAAGGCTAGATTAGAACCCTTCTAACTAGTGGTCGTGGTGATGATGATGTGAGGAACATCATCATGACTATCATCATCATCATTTACCTTCAGCCCAGATCCAGGTTCATAAACTCTGTGAGTTTGTGGGGTGTTTTTTTTAATTATTATTTTGCTTTTTTAAATCTGTTTTGCCCCTCTTGAAATTCCGTGGCTGTTTTCACCACGCAAGAAATGTCAAATTCATTTTGGAATTTCACTTGAGATATGAAATAGCCTGTTAAAGAAATCCCACTACTGTTAGAAAATTCATTTTGCTTCTCTTGAGTATCCTCAGATGTTTCTCCTGAGCAGGAACCAGCACATCTGCCTTAAAAATGAATATCATTTTCTGGAATACAAGAAAAAAATATGGAGGAGGATACAGAAGGGGTGCAGCTGATTTATTTATTTACTAGTGTAAAGACCATGTTGCCATGAGTGCAGGACATGGACTAATTGGCTCAAGTTACAGGAAGTTACAGGAAGCCAGATTCCGGCTGGACATCAGGAAAAACTTCCTGACTGTTAGAACAGTACAACAATGTAAGCCTATGCGGCAGGGTCTTGCTATTTACTGTTTTACTCTGTTCAGCACCATGTGCATTGATGGTGCTATATAAATAAATAAATAAATAAATAAATAAATAAATAATAATAATGGAACCAGTTACCTAGGGAGGTTGTGAGCTTTCCCACACTAGAGGCCTTCAGGAGGCAGCTGGACAGTCAGGGGTGTTTAAGGTGGATTCCTGCATTGAGCAGAGGGTTGGATTCAATGGCCCTTCCAGCTCTACTATTCTATGATTCTATGAGCGCAAGTAGTCCAACTCCTTTTTCGCTTTCTCGTTGTTTTGCCCCTAAGTCCCGTCACCACAGAGGGGCTCATGAATAATGCAAATGAGGCTCATGCATAGTGAATCTCACCTCCAAAATTTGCATGCAGCGCAGCCCCTTCCCTCCCTCGCACACCCTGATTGGCCCCCTCCTGCTCCTTCCCCCTCCCCACTGGCAGCGCCAGCCTAACCACATGGCTGCACCTGACATCAACGTTCGCACCAATAACGGGTAAAGCACAGCTGTCCATCAGCCTGCTGGGGCTTCCCTGCCTGCCTGTTTGGTGCTGAGGAAATGAATTGCTATTAAAGCTCAAACTTTGAACTTTTTCAAACTTTCAAAATTTTCTGCATGCCTACACTCCTCAAACTTCAATTTAAAACAAAATTCAGGAAAACTGGCCTGCTAGCTCTCAAGTAATAAGCCTTATGCTACGGTATTCTTATGTAAGATTATATGTCTATTATCTTTGCAAAATCATGGAAGACAGGTGAGGTGCCGGACGACTGGAGGAGGGCTAACGTTGTCCCTATCTTCAAAAAGGGCAAAAAGGAGGAACCTGGGAACTACAGACCAGTCAGTCTGACATCCATCCCTGGGAAATTTCTGGAGCAGATTATAAAGAAGTCAATCTGTAAACACCTTGAAATCAATGCGGTGATCACTAGAAGCCAACATGGATTTGTCAGGAACAAGTCCTGTCAGACTAATTTGATCTCATTTTTTGATAGGGTAAACTCCCTTGTGGACTGTGGGAATGCTGTGGACGTCATATATCTTGACTTCAGCAAAGCTTTTGACAAAGTACCACATGACATTCTGATTAACAAACTAGTTAAAAGTGGGCTAGATGGAACAACTATTAGGTGGATTCACAGTTGGCTACAGAATCGGACTCAAAGAGTACTTATCAATGGAACCTTCTCAAACTGGGGAGAGGCAACGAGTGGGGTACCGCAGGGCTCAGTCCTGGGCCCAGTGCTCTTCAACATTTTTATTAATGATTTGGATGAAGAGGTGCAGGGAACGCTTATCAAATTTGCAGATGACACAAAATTGAGTGGGACAGCTAATACCCTGGAAGACAGAAACAAACTTCAGAGTGATCTTGATAGGCTGGAGTGCTGGGCTGAAAACAACAGGATGAAATTTAATAGGGATAAATGCCAAGTTCTACATTTAGGAAATAGAAACCAAATGCACAGTTACAAGATGGGGGATACTTGGCTCAGCAATACTACAAACAAGAAGGATCTTAGAATTGTAGATCACAAGCTGAATATGAGCCAACAGTGCGATATGGCTGCAAGAAAGGCCAATGCTATTTTGGCCTGCATTAATAGAAGTATAGCTTCCAAATCATGTGAGGTACTGGTTCCTCTCTATTCGGCCCTGGTTAGGCCTCATCTAGAGTATTGCATCCAGTTCTGGGCTCCACAATTCAAGAAGGACACAGACAAGCTGGAGTGTGTTCAGAGGAGGGCAACCAGGATGATCAGGGGTCTGGAAACAAAGCCCTATGAAGAGAGACTGAAAGAACTGGGCATGTTTAGCCTGGAGAAGAGAAGATGGAGGGGAGACATGATAGCACTCTTCAAATACTTAAAAGGTTGTCCCACAGAGGAGGGCCAGGATCTCTTCTCGATCCTCCCAGAGTGCAGGACATGGAATAATGGACTCAAGTTAAAGGAAGCCAGATTCCAGCTGGACATCAGGAAAAACTTCCTGACTGTTAGAGCAGTACAACAATGAAATCAGTTACCTAGGGAGGTTGTGGGCTCTCCCACACTAGAGGCCTTCAAGAGGCAGCTGGACAACCACCTGTCAGGGATGCTTTAGGGTGGATTTCTGCATTGAGCAGGGGGTTGGACTCGATGGCCTTGTAGGCCCCTTCCAACTCTGCTATTCTATGATTCTATATGTCTAATCCACCACTAAGTAATATTCTCTAAATTCTGCAGAGTGTGTGTGAGGCCTTAGCTAGATCTAAGGTTTATCCCGGGATCATCCCGGGGTCATCCTTGTTCATGTAAATGACACGCCGGATATCCTTGGAGCAGGTAGGGACGACCTTGGGAAAAACGTTAGGTCTAGCTAAGGCCTGTGAAAGAGAGAGGAAGTGAAAATGCCTTTCCTTTAAGTACCCAAACAGGTCCAGCAATTGGTAGTTGGATGGGCTGAACTATTTGTTTGGCTAGTCTCCTCTCTTGACTTAACTTAAGCTCATGCATTGGCTTCCAGCTTTCCCCAGCTTGGTGCCCTCCAGATGTTTTAGGCAATAACTCCCAGTGTTCCTGACCATTGCTATCTGAGGATGATGGGAAATGAATCCCAAAACATCTGGAGGGCACCTTGTTAGGGGACCGCTACATAGAATCATAGAATAACAGAGTTGTTGGAAGGGGCCTACAAGGCCATCAAGTCCAACCCCCTGCTCAATGCAGGAATCCACCCTAAAGCATCCCTGACAGAGGGTTGTCCAGCTGTCTCTTGAATGCCTCTAGTGTGGGAGAGCCCATGGCCTCCCTAGGTAACTCGTTCCATTGTCGTACTGCTCTAACAGTCAGGAAGTTTTTCCTGATGTCCAGCTGGAATCTGGCTTCCTTTAACTTGAGCCCATTATTTGTTATTGAACACATTCATGCATAAAGGAACTCTTGATATATATTTTTGTAACTGAAACCAATAGATTTCTTTTTTTAAAAAAGCCCTAATAATCCTGAAGAGACCAGCTGTTGCATTCTTTGAGAGCTCCTGGAATGTCAGGATTTTTTTGTTAAACACCCAGAACTCATAATATTCTCCTTACTGGTTCAACGAGCAGCAGAATAAGAAAGCGAGAGGAATGGGTCCCATAGGAATACAACCAGGGGGGAAAGAAGAGCATTTATTTCATTTTTAGCAAACAGCATAATTGTTGGTTGCTATTGATGGACTTGGAATATCAAGGGAAGGGGGAATAATTTTGGGGTGGAAATGAGCAGCATTTAAAAATCGCCAAGGACTTGATCCTTGTTTTCTGCTACAAAACCCAGGGGCAAAAATAGGTTCTCTTGCAGACCAAATCAACACTGGCTGTTTTTGAGAGCCCTCCTGCTTCTTCTCTGTTTATGCCCCTGTTTGTCACTGTGACAACTGCTAGACCGAGGTCCTTGCCTACCTAGAATTGTCTCATTTCATGACTAGAGGCTGTGACTGTCCCACCCTCCATGTGGTTAAAGCAGTTCTGGAGGAGGTTTTAGGCAATCACCCTGTGGCAAGGGATCACCTGATCCAACGTTTATTCTGAAGCTTTTTTTTTTAAAAAAAGCAATTAAAGGAAGCCTGGGTGCTAGGGCGGCCACTTACCCTGCCCCAAAAGGAGAAGACAAAAGAAGACACCAATTTGCATATCATTTGTATATGCTAATTGATATGCATTCCCCTCCTTATTGTTTTACTATGATTTTATTAGATTGTAAGCCTATGCGGCAGAGTCTTGCTATTTACTGTTTTACTCTGTACAGCACCATGTACATTGATGGTGCTATATAAATAAATAATAATAATAATAATAGATGTAGACACCATGGCTATCATTTAAAAAGAAATACAGTATCTCTCACCCTAGTGGTGATCTGTGTGCCTAGTTAGTCTGTTGTCCAGGTGCTCACTGCAGCTGGGCAACTCCAAGGGCCTTCCTAGACGAGGCCTTAGCGCGCATTCTGTCCCGGCTTCCCTGCTGTGCGTCCAGATGACGCACAGGGGAATCCGCAGACAGGCCGCGCTGAAGCCTCGTCTTACCCGCCATAAGCGAAGTCGCTTATGGTGCGCCTTTTCCCCAGCTCCGGCCTCAGGCCGGAGCTGGGGAAAGTGTGGAGAGTTCCGCGGCTTTTCGCGGCTCCTCGCTTACTCGCGAGGAGCCGCGAAAAGCCACGGACCTGGCACGATGCGCTGTGCCCATCGTGCCAGGAGGTGGGTGATCCGGGGGGGGGGGGAGATGGCAGAGGGCGACGAAGGAGATGGTGGGGGGGCGGAGGGCGACGAAGGAGATGGTGGGGGGGCCGGAGGGCGACGAAGGAGATGGTGGGGGGGCGGAGGGCGACGAAGGAGATGGTGGGGGGGGGGGCGGAGGGCGACGAAGGAGATGGTGGGGGGGGGGCGGAGGGCGACGAAGGAGATGGTGGGGGGGGCGGAGGGCGACGAAGGAGATGGTGGGGGGGCGGAGGGCGACGAAGGAGATGGTGGGGGGGGGGGCGGAGGGCGACGAAGGAGATGGTGGGGGGGCGGATGGGGGGGGATTAAATTAAAAAAAACTCATGGACGGGCGGCACGGGCATCGGGGACAGGGAAGACGAGCGGGGAAAGAGTGGGCAGGGAGGCATTGGGGATGGCAGGGGGGATCAGGAGCGGGGGGGGGTTATTTTTTTTTTAAAAAAGGCACTTACCTTGTCCGGCGGCTTCGGGCCCACATGGCCCCTTTAAAAAAAAAAAAACATGGCCGACGCTGCAGGGCTTCCGTCGTCCCTGCGGGTCGGCCGTCTAGGAGGCTGGGCGGCGCGCGTTAAACTCAGCACGCCGTAGCCCCGCCTCCCTGCCGGCTTATCCCGGCAGGTCTAGCAAAGCCCCAGGTCTTCAAATACTTGAAAGGTTGTCACACAGAAGAGGGCCAAGATCTCTTCTCAATCATCCCAGAGTACAGGACACGGAATAATGGGTTCAAGTTACAGGAAGCCAGATCCTGGCTGTCCATCAGGAAAAACTTCCTGACTGTTAGAGCAGTACGACAATGGAATCAGTTACCTAGGGAGGTTGTGGGCTCTCCGACACTAGAGGCCTTCAAGAGGCAGCTGGACAAGCATCTGTCAGGGATGCTTTAGGGTGGATTCCTGCATTGAGCAGGGGGTTGGACTCGATGGCCTTTCAGGCCCCTTTCAACTCAACTATTCTATGATTCTAAGTTTCTTGCTCTCCCTCCTTATGGTTCTTGATCTTTAAACCATCGTTGGACTGGAGGAGACTTCAGAAAGAGCACTCTTTCCCAACCTGGTATTCTCCAGATGGGACAAAATTCTCACCCATCCCTTGATGTTGCTTGCTGCATAAGTAACATACGTGACACTTGTCAGCATATGCAGATCTTGAAGAGTGATCAGGGGTTGTTATACTGCAAGAGAGTTTACCATCACGCCGTGGCTGTGGACTTTCTACCCTGTATTTATGTCAAGCCAGCCAACAGAATTTGGAGGTTATTGTTTCCTCTGCCGCAATGTGTGTCTTGTAGCAAATGGGATAATTTCCAAGCCGATGCACAGTGTCCTGACTGTGTGGGGTTTTTTAATCTCTCCACCTCCCCTCCCCTTGAGCGGTAGAGTAGCCCAATAATATTCCTCCATCCATTTCCCTTGACTGGCTTCCTACCAGGCCTACTAGTCACACATTGTTTGTGTAATTATAAAATCAAAAGTGAAGATATGGCTTTCCAACTGTGCAGTAAGATAAAAACGAAGGGGGTAGGGGGAAATATCAATACCAACATGTAGAAAGAAGAAAAGAAAGGAAGCAAAAATGGCACAGGCCAACCTACGCTTCAAGTGTGCACGTAGCAAACTTTTCGGGTTGACAATGGCCATCATTTCTTTGAAGGCTGCCTTGCTGAAACGATGCACATTTTAATAGCCAGCTTTTACGCGACGGTCAGCTGCATGGGTCACCAGTCTGTGTGTCTGAGACTACATTACATAGAACATAAGAAGATCCCTGCTTTTGCATGACTTTCAACCGTGTGAGTTCCTCCTGTCCTACATCTGTTCCCATGAACCTCTGGGAAAACACACATCGTAAGACTGAAAGGATACAAGCAGAGGAGCCCTGCTGAATCATCACAAGGGCCTATCTCGTCTAGTTTCCTGTATCTCACAGTTGCCCATGAGAAGACCATAAACAGGTCTTGAAGGATATCTCTCTCTCTTGTTTTTGCTTCCCAGCAATTGGCAATCAAAGGCAGAGATAAAGCATCACCATCACAATCAATAATAATAATGTTTCCCCCCATATGTGCCTGCCCGGACCTTAAGATCATCCACAGGGTTCCTTCTCTGTGAGCCCCTGCCAAAGGAAGTGAGGCAGTGGCTACTAGGAGGAGGGCCTTCTCCGCTGTGGCACCCCGGCTGTGGAACGAGCTCCTCAGAGAGGTCCGCCTGGCGCCTACACTGTACTCCTTTCATCGCCAGCTGAAGACCTTTTTATTTTCTCAGTATTTTAACACCTAATTTAACTTAAATTTAAACTTTGCTGTTTTAATTCCATATTTTAACTTACATCCATTTCTGCTGTGTGGTTTTATCCTGTTTGTGCTTTTTATATTGTATTTTGTATTTGTGTTTTTAGATGGTTGGTTGTTTTGTATGCTTTTCGTGGTTTTAATTTTTGAAAACTGCCCAGAGAGCTTTGGCTATGGGGAGGTATAAAAATGTAATAAATAAATAAATAAATAAATAAATAAATAAATAAATAAATAAATAAATCATTTGTACAGCACTTTCAATTGTTCAAAGTGCTTCCTATGCTTGGTCTTGTCGTAATTCCTTTAAAAACCCTAAGGCAGGCCAGTATTAGTATGCTCTGAATTGCAGATGGGAGAGGGATGCTGAGAGTGAGTGGCTTGCCTAAGGCCATTTATACGGCCATGGGTTGCTGCTGTTATAAGCTCAAACCCTGCACTTTTGGTGCAGCGGGATGGCAGCAGCTAATCCTCAAAAGTGTGGGGTTCATGGTGCCCGGCCTGCTCCGGTCATCTGCCTGGGCAGACGGCGACCAATCAGGTGCACCATTCTCCTGGCCACACCTCCGCCGAGACTATGGGGCAAGGCTAGATGGCAGAGATGCCGTACTCACCTCGCTCTGGAGGAAAAAGTCAGGGTACGTCTCCAACTTTTTTCTTCGGAGTTTAGAGGGAAAGCCCCATGGTGGCTGCAAATCTGCGCTGCATCATATAACTGACACAGCGCAGATTCGCAGGTGTGGCGGGGCTTTGGGCATGTATAGACAGTCCCCTAGTGAGTTCATGGCAGCCATGAGATTCAAATCCAGGACTTCTTCTCACTGAGGAGGTTCAATTTGAACTTGGCATCCCATACTTGCCCCTTCGGGTTTGAAAGAGAGGTGTATTATGAGCAGTGCCCCATGAGTAAAGGTTGCAACGTTTGGGTGCATTTTAGTTTAGAAAAAACGTCGAGAAAGGGGGCTATGAAGGAGGTGTACAAAAACACACGGCATGTGGGGAAACTGAACGGCAAGGTGTTTTTCTGCCTCTTTCATAATGTTAGAACCCAACAAAGTCATCCAATGAGACTGATTGGTGGGAGATTCAGGACAGAGAAAAGGAAGGACTTCTTTACAGAGAGTAGAACTATGGAATTCACTACCACAAGATGTAAGGATGGTCACCAACTTCAATGGCTTTAAGAGGGGATTGGACAAATCCATGTGGGACAGGGCTATCAATAGCTACTAGTCGTGATGGCTGTATATTACCTCCAATATCAGAGGCAGCATTCCTCTCAATGCCAGTGGCTGGGGAACACAAGGCAGACAGTCCTATTTCACTCATATCTTATTTGTGGGCTTTCTCATGGACATCTGATTGGTACTGTGCAAAGCAGGATATTGGAATACATAGGCCTTTGGTCTGATTCAGCAGGGATCTTTTGTGGAGGTGGAGGGCGAAATAACAAGACAAGACAAGAATATGGATTTAAGTTAGGGCCACATTTATTTATAACTCTGCAAAGAAAGATTGAGGCCTTGGCAGGCATCCTATCTTGGCCAATGTCTTGGCCATACTTGGGATCGGGTCAGACATTCGTATCCCAATAGGTGACGCATGTATATTGCCACTCATCAGGATTCCCCTTTTGGGGTACGTAGGCCTTCCAATGTCACTCCCCCTCAGGTTGCAAAACTCTGAGGAAGGTTGGCCTCAGAGGTAACCCTTATCCCGCCTCCTGACACTGGAAGTCTCCCAGGTGAGGGCCTCAGGTATTACCAATCACCACAATGGTGCCTATGAATGCTCACAAACCTTATCCTTGCTCCTGATGCCCACACACCTGCCCAAGCCAAAATGTGACCAAATTCAACCAATTAGCCTAGTTAATACTCCCCTGCTGTCTTACAGTGTGAAGTAGGTGAAAAAACTCCCAAAAGAAATCACTGAGAGCAAAACATTCCTATTTGGCCCCCCCTAGGGGTGACCGGTAAACCCACGCTGTCTACAAGGAGGGAGCTGCAATGTGAAGAGGAGATTGGGAGGGGTGACAGCCCTTAAGGTAGGTATCAGGCCCCACCCAGCCCTGGTGGTCCAATAGGGAGGCAACCAATGGCTGGCCTCCACGTATCTCTCTCTCACCCCCACCCACAACTACCTCTCCACGCCCAGGCAAGCTGGGCATGGTAGTAAGGCCATTTATGTTCTAAGTAATGTAGTCTCAAAGATGGTATTTCTTCTGATTCTGGTAATCCCCTCCATTTGGTTTATCACAGGCCTTAGCTCCCAGGCAAATGGAGGGGTCGTCCCTGTCTGCTCGCGGGATCCCCTGTGTGTCATTTGGATGCACAGGGATGATCCCCAGACAATCCTGGAATATAGGCCTTGTCTAACCATGGTCACAAATATTACTTCCTCATGTTGTCCTCTGTTCTGATTTCAGTATGCTTCTTTGCATATGTATGTGTGTGTGTGTGTGTGTGTGTGTGTGTGTGTGTGTGTATAGATAGCTTGATGGATGGATTAGATACACACACACACACACAGGAGAATACCCAGCACCATGACCCCAAAGGCATGAAATGGAAATAAATACTAGAGATCCCAAATGAAATCTGGGAAGTCAGCTCCAGTGAAATTGTAGAATCATAGAATAGTTGAGTTGGAAGGAGCCTATAAGGCCATTGAGTCCAACCCCCTGCTCAATGCAGGAATCCACTTTAAAGCATAAAAAACAATGGGATTTATTTCCAAGTGTCATGTGTTACAGGGATCATGGTGAATTTATACTCAGATTGAAATATCCTGGTTTGGTTTCTGGGTCATACTCTTGTTAGCACTGGATGCAGTTTGGGAAATATCATTTGTGTAAGTTGGAAATGCCAAGCAAATCCAAGTTCTGCTTTGAAATCATCATTCAAAGCTTCCCCTTCTCCTTTTAATTAAAAGTCTGTTTGGCTTATTAAAACAGAATAAAACACCACAAATTAGCAAGTTCTGAACTGTAATAACAAATTCCAAGGAGCCACTGGGTTTAATTGTGTCAAATGAAAATCATCATAGCACGTTTAGTGCGTGTCAAACAAAACCCACAGTCTCTTCGCATGCAAATCTGAACTGTTGCTGATAATTGAACCTGCTCTACTCCGAGGTAAGGCTCTGGAGGGTGGAACCAGGTATCACAAGAGAAGTAGTTTCGTTGCTTCTTTCTATGTCACCGGAAATATAGTATCATATTTCTTCGATTGTAAGACGCCATCGATTGTAAGACGCACGGTAATTTCAGTACAACCAACAGAACCCCCCCCCAAGACACACCCATGATTCTAAGACGCACCCCATTTTTAGAGATGTTTATGTGGGGGAAAAAGGTGTGTCTTAGAATCGAAGAAATAGGGTATATCCCTGGGGGCAATCATTTCCCGGTGCCAGAGTAACTCCACCCACTAGCTCAGAAGTGTTGAACCTCTTCCAACCCAAGGATCGAATTCAGTTTTGGAGAAGTTCTCAGTGGGTGGGTACTAGTGGTGTGCACGGACCCCACGCCCTGCCCCACGGGCCGATCCGAAAATTTTGGATCGGCCCGCTCCACTCCGCGCCGCTTCACCCATACTCCGCTCCTCTTCGCTTCGGAGCTCTGGCTCCGAATTGGAGCTCCGCAGTGGAGGGGAGTGGTGCCAGGTAAGGCCGGGAGAGGAGTGTGGGTGGGGGTTACCATGCTCTGCCGCCGTCGCCGCCCGTGCGGCGATGGCGGCAGAGCCCGGTAAGGGACCAAGGGGGAGGGGGGCCTTACCTGCCTCCATCCGCGGTCCGTCCGCGTCTTCAATTCAGCCCGCGGTTCAACCAAGAAGTCTGGGCCGCAACCGCGGGCTCAATTGAAGAAGCTGAGGGACCGCAGACGGAGGCAGGTAAGGGAGGGGGGGTTACCGGGCCCTGCCGCTGTCACCGCATGGGCGACAGCGGCAGGGCCCGGTAAACCCCACTTACCTTTCCGGCGGTGCTCCGGATCGAGGCGAAGGATCCACCTTCACCTTGATCCTCTTCGCCACGCTCCGCCGGCCCCCCAATCCTCTTCCCCCTCCACCTTAAGGGGAGGCAAAGCACCCCGCTCCGCTTCTAATTCGCCGGTCCGATTAGATGCGGAGCACATCCCTAGTGGGTACCAGTGGTGGGCGGCGTCAAAGGCAAAAGGGGTGGACCCAAAATACCAGAAAGGGGAAATATGTTCTAGCTTAAAGCTCTTGCTACTCATAAGGAAGCCTTAGGAGGGGCATTTCAATCTTTTAGCATGGAGAAAAAGTGACTCAGAAACTAGGCAAATGATGAACAGTCAGGAGAAAGAGGATGAAGGCAGAGGAAGGGAGCATAGTCATCTGGGAACCCTGGATTGGGATCATGAGTGGGCAGGCGTGTAGTGCATCACCCTTGCGTGGGGCCAGTGGTGATTCTAGAAAGGTTTCTTGTTCAGGATGGACCTCTGCTTGGGTAGTGACAGCCTTTCCTGGCTCTGACTCTAGATCTGTCTCCTTGTTTCATCTCCTGGGTCTGGTTCCTTACTTTACCTTGTGGCCTGACTCCGGGCTTCCAGTTCCTGGCTCCCCCTTGAGGGCGTCCTATGGGTCATTAGTTCAACTAACCATTATGCTTCTGTTCAGGCACGTGTAGCTCAACATAATGAGTGACATGGCATAACCATTAGGGCTATGCAAGCCTTGGGCCTTGGATTCGGAAATCCGAATCAAGGAGCCCATTTTATGGTGGATCTGCCATTTCCTTGCACAGCCCTAGTCCCCCATACAGCCTACAACTCCCAGCATGCAGTGCCTGGGAGGGGTGTACTTACTGGGGCCATAATTCCCCCAAGAGCTGCCCACTCTAGGAAAGGAAGTGGGCAGCTCTTGGGGGAAGCAGGCAGCTTCAGGGCATCTGCAGAACATCTGAGGACCCCTCCAGGGTCAATGGAGTATTCTGGATTGCATCGACAGTAGCCGATCATGCCGGGAAGCCAGTGATCACACGGAGGAGTAGGGATGGTGGCAGTGAGTATGTGTATGCCCTCTGTTCCTGGGCCCTGGTAGTACACCCCTCCCAGGCACTGCATGCTGGGAGTTGTAGGCTGTATGGGAGGCTAGGGCTGTGCAAGGAAATGGCAGAGCCATCATAAAATGGCGGATCCACCATAAAATGGCCTCCATGATTCAGATTTCCAACTCCAAGGCCCTAGGCTTACACAGCCCTAATCGTCACGCTGTCGATGTCCCACCACGCCCCCACATTATTGGCTGTCAGTGGTGCAGGAGAGGTAGACACGTACGTGCCGTGACACTGCATCACACACTGTGTTCAATTAGCAGCTACGAGGAAGAGGGAGGAAAGCGGTGCAGAATGGCAGAAGCTTCATGGCTCTCATAATTCCTAATTATACCCTCCCTTCCATCTTTCGGCCCCATGTAGCTACTGGTGGATATGACACTTGTCAGCTTTCTTGCTTTCTTCATGCCCCGATGCTTCGTCCAGGTTCACCAAGCCTTTGCCAATTTCAATTCACCAAGCTGATGATTCTTTTCTTTTTTTAAATTGTGATAAATATTCATCTCCAGGCTGCTAATTCATGTCTGTTTTTCTAATTAACATATGGATGGGTCAAATTCCAGCTGTGCTGGAATTTCCGAATCTGTACGTAGACCCCAGCATGGTCTAGAGGCTGGATATATTGGTGGCTTCCCCACTTCCCTTCTATGATCACACATACCAGCAAGTAGAAATGTTACATTGCTGCTCTAGCTACACTTATTCATTTACTTATGGATTTTTCACCTGCCTTTCAGAGCACACCTACCATGGCAGCTCACCCAGGCCACAGCTAGACCTAAGGTTTATCCTGGGATCATCCTGGGTTCGCCCCTGCCTGAGCACTGGATCCCCTGTGTGTCACCTAGATGAACAGGTTTGACCCCTGGACGATCCAGGGATAAACCTTAGGTCTAGCTATGGCCCAAGTTATAAAGCAATAAAGGCATGACAAAATAACCCTACCACACACTTACCACACACCCTCCCGACATGAACCTACCCGTACACTGCGCTCAACATCTAAGGTCCTCCTCCGAGTGCCTACTCCAAGGGAAGCTCGGAGGATGGCAACAAGGGAGAGGGCCTTTTCAGTGGTGGCCCCCCGACTGTGGAATGATCTCCCCGATGAGGCTCGCCTGGCGCCAACATTGTTATCTTTTCGGGGCCAGGTCAAGACTTTTCTCTTCTCCCAGGCATTTTTAACAGCATTTTAACAGCATTTAACAACGTTAAGTTTGTTTTTAATGGACCCCACAATTGTTGTTTTTAAATGGATACTGTTGTTTTTATACTGTTTTTATGTGTGTGTGTGTGTGTGTGTGTGTGTGTGTGTTTTTAAATTGTATACTTTTAATGTTTACTATTTTTAAATGTTGTAAACCGCCCAGAGAGCTTCGGCTGTGGGGCGGTATATAAATGTAATTAAATAAATAAATAAATAAATAAATAAATAAATTAAAACAGCAGCAGTTCAAAAGCCCAGATCTCCATCTCCAGTGTCTATAATACTGATTGAGCTGTTAGTACCTCTGTAGGGAGAGAATCCCAAAGATATGGAGCTACCACCAAAGAGGACCTGTTTCTGGTATCCACCAGCTTAATACTGGCAGCTACAAGGCAGGGCCCACGAGGCCAACCTTAAGGCCCATGTAGGTAAGGATGTTCATAGCCTTGGATAGCCATTTACTTTCTGCTGGATGAAATTCAGTGGTATTCCCAACTCAGTTTGCATTTGTGGGATTTCCCCCTGAACTCCGGAAACTTTTTGTAAATTTGTTTTTTGGTTAAAGGTGCACAAATTATGGCTGAAATTTGAACACATTGATGCAAAATTCAGGTGTAAGTTGTGCAAATAATAATAATAAAAAAACAGGAAGTCCATCAACTGGCCCAACTCGCTGCAGACTAGGGATGTCGGAGAAATTCATCCAGGGATGGAGTTCACTGAGTGTTCGATTCGCCTCCCCTCACTTCGATTTGGGCAGGTGGTGAATTTTCCATTTTTTCTTTTGTAAATAGCAACTTGTGGAAATTTCATCTGCAATTTGAACGATTTCCACAAATTGTAGCCACAATTTGCACAAATTACAGACGAAATCTGCACAAGTTATGCAAGTGGCACCCATAATTTTCCTTTGTTGCTGTTTACAGAAGGGGTGAAAATGAGAGAACTTCCCAGATTTTTTTGGGGAAAGCCCACAGTTCAACTTGCAAATGGAAGCTGAAATGGGACTGCTGGGAAATCTGATGAGTCCAAACAGGGCTGAATTTTCCCCAACTGACATCCCTACTGCAGTTCAAGTCAGGCTTCGCAGCAGAAAATGGACCAACATCCATTGGGCCAAACCAAGGGAAGCTCATGAAACTCAATTTCCCAAACAGAATCTTCTGAGAGCTTTCCCTGCCAGTGATACACTTCCATGTAGTGGAACAGTTCACAGATGCATGATCTGGACTTTGCTGCTTAGACATGAGAACAGCTGAATTTGCTTTATGTGGAGTCAGAATTGGACCATGTATCCAGTATTGTCTACTGTCTACTCTCCAGTTTCTCAAGGTGGGGCTCTTCCATCACCTGAGCCTTTGAACTGGAGATGCTAGGGCCCGAATTCTACAAAAGGTCACCAGGAAGATGGGAGGAAAAGACTCACAGCTGCAGCTGTTCTGTACTGTCTGCATCATCGGATTGCACACTTTAAGAAAATGGCCCTCACACATGGTTTAAAGGAATGGCGATAGTTCAGTGGTAAAGGCGCACGGACTTTGCATACAGAATGTCAATCTCTGCCCTTTTCCAGTTGAAAGCAGGTGATGGGGAAGACGAGGGCCACTGACAGTCATGGTGGGCAACTTCTGGAGGTCCAGGGATCCATTTATCTCCAGAACCGACTGGGGACCGCACCCTTGCTGCTGAAATTTGGGGATGTGGTGGCATGATAGCATTTGCCGATTTATGTATTTATTTATTGCTTCCACAGCACCCTGCCGCTGAATTTCAGCAGTAAAATTTTGTGGAGAGCACAAAAATGCCCAGGGAGCCACAAGGGCTCTGTGTTGCCCACCCTGGGCAGGATGGAGCAATGATCTGGGCTGATCTAAAGCAGCTTTCATAAAATGGCTTCTCTTTGGGGTAGGTAGGACACCTAACCACCCCAAATCTCCTTGCATTTTACTTTTGGCCACATTTCAGTAGCACTGTTCATCTTATATTTTTAACCAGTACGGTCTATTTTTAATCAGTCTAACCAGAATGTTAGACTGGAACTGGGAAGATCCAGGTTCAAATCCCCAGGTGGCCATGAAACTCATTGGGTGATTTTGGGCCAATCATTGCCTCTCAGCCTAGCCTACCTCAAAAGGTCGTTGTGAGAATAAAACAGAGAGGAGGAAAATCATGTAAACTGCCTTGCAAGAGGAGAAAGGACGGGATATAAATATTATAATATTTATAAATATTATAAATGTTATAATATTTATAAATATTATAATGAATACAAATAAATAGCATATTATTTTCCGCTTAAATGGTATTGCTTTTAAGAGCGCTTTCTTTTTCTTTCTTTGTTTGTTTGTTACCTGTCGTAAGCCCTAAGAACTAAAATAATGCAGTTTCCATTTGAGGCCATGGCCACAGGCTAAAATGGATTATTACAGTTAAAAAGAAGTCATGGGCAGATGTTGAAATGCTCACACAGCAGTGTTTATTTCCTGGCCGCTTTGCATATTTCTGGGACATGCAAGAAACCCCCTTTATGAGGGATTATAAAAACAGGGCAATGAGCCTGTGAATGATAGTAACCAAACAGACTCCCAATTACATGAAAAATGACCATAATAACCCCTTGTTGCAATCACTGTATTTTGGCAAAGATCTTGAGCCTATTGCAGAACCTTCCAAAAGAGCCACTGAATTAAATAAACACATTAAAAAAAAAAGCATTTCTTTGTGTGTGTGCGATCATACAACTGAATGCGGTCACTTTAAAAAAAAAGAAAGAAAAAAGGAGAAGAAGTTAAATTGGTGTCCTGAAGGGAAGCTTACTAATCTGTGTAAAGTAGCTATTATGAAAATGTTTAGCCTTTTGAATGTATTTCAGACAGCGGCTGCCGTGCCAAAGTTTTCAGCCAAAAATTCTCTAAGCAGATTTGTCAAAGGCTGAAGCCATAATCTGTAAAACAGACATTGGCATAGAGATTAAAGATCAAGAGAATTATATAGGTTTTTGTTACCATATGGCAAGATTCTGGTTTCCTCCCCTTCCTTTTTTTTTAAAAAAAAAATGTTATTTTTTTTAAAAAAGTATATTTTGTATTGGCAGGTATCTCTAGGCTGCTGTTCGGATCAGTTTTCTTCTTCTTCGAAATGGTGGAATTTCCTGCTGTAAGACCAAAGAAATGGAATGACTGCAGTTATTTTATTCATTTTATACAATCACAATAGTTGGAGCTTCAATCCTCATGCATAAGACCCATTCATATCAATGGGATTTCCTAGTGCATAACTGTGGCAGGATTCCATCCTTACACAAAAAAGTGCTCAGGAGGGAAAAAGGATGTAGTCTGTTTTTGATCCAGCTTCTAACATTTTCGGGAGGCGGGGGACACCCAGTCTATACTTTGGAAATACCCTAAGAGTGCAATCCTATGCATACTGTGATGGCAAAAGGTCTTACAACTCCCAGCCAGCATGGCTGGCTGGGGAGTGCTGGGCATTGTAGGCCTTATTACCATCTCATTGTAGGCCTTATTACCATTAAGGATTGCACCTTAATTTCTTCTCTAGGGGACAATGATGACATTATTTCTTCTTGAGATTATACCTGTTGAGTGTAACCTATGGCTGCGAGAGCTGGACCATAAGGAAGGCTGAGCGAAGGAAGATAGATGCTTTTGAACTGTGGTGTTGGAGGAAAATTCTGAGAGTGCCTTGGACTGCCAGAAGATCAAACCAGTCCATACTCCAGGAAATAAAGCCAGACTGCTCACTTGAGGGAATGGTATTAAAGGCAAAACTGAAGTACTTTGGCCACATAATGAGAAGACAGGATACCCTGGAGAAGAGGCTGATGCTAGGGAAAGTGGAAGGCAAAAGGAAGAGGGGCCAACCAAGGGCAAGATGGAAGGATGATATTCTGGAGGTGACAGACTTGACCTTGGGGAAGCTGGGGGTGGCGACAGCCGACAGAAAGCTCTGGCGTGGGCTGGTCCATGAAGTCACGAAGAGTCGGAAATGACTGAACGAATAAACAACAAAAAAGTTCTGGAGTAGTTCACATACCAGCTGGGGGTGAAAGTGGTATACATGATGGGCTGGAGGCGTGAGTCTGGACATGTGCTTCCCTCTTTCAACCAAGTGAAGAAGACATTGTTTAGTCAGGCACATATGTTAGGGTGAACATATGGAAAGGAGGACCGGGCTCCTGTATCTTTAACTGTTGTATTGCAAGGAGAATTTCAGCAGGTGACATTTGTATGCATGCAGCACCCGGTGAAATTCCCTCTTCATCACAACAGTTAAAGCTGCAAGAGCTATACTAGAGTGACCAGATACAAAAGAGGGCAGAGCTCCTGCAGCTTTAACTGTTGTGATGAAGAGGGCATATCACCAGGTGCTGCATGCCTACAAAGGACACCTGCTGGAATTCTCTTTTCTAGACACCTGTTAAAAATACAGGAGCTTTGTCCTCCTTTCCATATGGTCACCCTAAGTTATGTTCCTAATGTATACATGACTCAGTTGTTTCCTCCATTATCAAAACTCCTTGGGTCAGGGACTTCTCCAGAGCTGGCTCCTGCAGAGGTCCACTAGAACAAACCATAAGCCATTGCTGCAGAGTGATCAAACTTGTGATTGATGAAGGAATTCACATCCTTACTGGCAACCATTGGGAGGGGATATTGGAAGCAGGGATGCATCAGTCCATCCTGTGCAAAGACATGGTTGCTGACCGTCTAGCCTTCCCTGATGTACTTTCGAGTGGCCAGCCAGACACCAAGCATGAACTTCTATGATGTTCCTAACTCCACAAGCCGTGCTCTGCTTTGATCGCCTTCTAAATCACGCAATTTCAACATGGAAACCACGAGCACCTTCCAGCCATGCTCAGTACTTTTCAGGCCATAGCTAGATGGGGTGATATCCTGGGGCAATCCCCGCGATTGTCCCTGTGTGTCCACGTGACGCACAGGGGATCCCGGGAGCAGGGAGGGATGATCCCTCCCTTTCCCTGGGATATGGCCCTACCCTTTCAGCCCGCCTTTTCCATAGTCACAGGATGATCCCGAGACCGCAGAACATGTGGGCACGTGTCGCAGTTTGGGGTGGGGAGAGCTGGGAAATTATTATGTTTTTTTTTTAAACTTACCTTTGAGTGCACAAGCACTTGTGTGCTCCTTCTGTTTCTTTAAAAAAAAATGGCGGGTGTGATGGCCTGTTCAACTGAGGCCGTTGCGCGCCGCATGTAAACAGAGGGGCAGATCTCATGATAAAAATTTCGCAAGATCCTCACCCCTCCATCGTGCTAGACCCATAGGTCTATCTGAGGCCTCAGTCTAGTGCTGTGCTGAAACTTTCTCCTATGAAAAGTCCAACCCTTCTCGTTCAATTAGATAGAAAAGAAATTGCTTTCGAAAAGAAATTCAAAGGAGAAGAAATTTCAGAGAAATCCCCATGGGTTTGGTTCAGGGTTCTTGTGTTTACCTTGCTTATGAGATGGCTGAGGAGTGGGGGGGGGCATCCTGTCTTCCACTGTATAATCATCTCTCTGACAGCCTGTAGCCTCCATGGCTTCCCACCCAGAGGTAGACATCTTGAATTTATTCCTCCCATTGGGCCTTTTCAGATCAGGAATTGCAGGCAGCCTGGGAGACTGTAGAGCAATCGTGGATGTGTAACAGAAAGAAAAATGTAGACAGCCCCCTCAGCCATTTCACAGTTAAGGTCAAAAACACAATGGACACACATTCAAAATAAAATATAAAATGCCCTGAGAATGAGGCAGAGAAATGGAAGCCCCTTTCATGGGGTGAGTAAACTTTCAGGAAAATCCTGAGATTTTTTTTTTTTTAACCCCTAGGAATAAAAAGACACTTTTCAGAATTTTCTCCATATTTTCTTCACCATTATTTTTGTGGTGGCTGCATTCCCTCTCCTCAAAGCCCTGGAGTGATGCTAGGTAGATGGGGCACTGTGGGGGATGCAAAATGTGAGCCAGGTTGCCAACACAGTAGATGCTGTTACCATTTTTTAAATTATTTTATTACATTTTTATATTGCCCATCAGCCAAGGCTCTCTGGGCAGTGCACAAAACCCACAAACCCTTAGGAAAAGAAAAGAAGAAAGAAGCTGTTGCCAACAGTGACGCCTGCCTGTGAGAAATTGTCCCCCACACCCCACCCCCAATTTCTCTACCCACAAATAGGGTGGAGAATTTGGAGAATTTTGCGCACAGCTCTATTTCAGTCCCATCGATTTCAACAGGGGAGTTAATGATGTGCTTAAATCTCCTTCCTCATAACCGGTGGGACTCCAAAGTGCTTAATGCAGGCTACATCATGCCCTCCACATTTAGGATTTTTGTAGTATGTTCCCCCTCCTTTAAAGTATAAAGCATTCCATTCTGATTTTGGGAAGGGGGGAACGCAGCAGCCCTTTAATCCATACAGTCTCCCATCACCCAGATGTTAACAGCAGTACTAGGCCTCTTAATTGTAATTTAAGCTATCCCTGCCTAAGGGCCTGCAATCAAATTATTAGACTGTTGCAATGTCTGTAGGTCCTGCTTGCACTTTGCAAAAGGGAGGGGTGGTTATTTCCTGCAATGATGAGAAATTCTGGCTTCTCCTGGGAAGCAAATGTACCATTATGGACTTATTAGGTCCTTGATTAGATCTACTACTGATTAGCAACCAGACTTTGCGAGAGGGGGAAAGAAGATATTGTGTTTTGGCTTGGCGCAACCATTGTGCGATTCGAAGCAAGATGGCAAAAGAACAACCTAACGTACGCCAGGAATTTCTTTGTTTGGTTACAGACCTTCTTTGTCATGGGCTGGCACTAATCTCCATTGATCCTTTCACTCGCTTCAATTTTTTTATTATTATTTTTAAAAAAACAATGTGCGGGAAGAGTTTGTATGAGCATCCAAGGCTCTGCGCAATGCTACAGCAGAATTCTGGAGCGCCACATGGACGGGATCTAGGAAGACCTTCATCCCTTAGGTTTAAGCAATATATATTGTATATAGGTCAAGTTGGGGGGACGGGGGTGACCTGCAGAAAGAGAAAGGATATACCACATTGAAAAGTAATTATGGCATTAATTGCTGCTTCGCCACCCGTACACACAAGAGGGCAGAATTGTGATTGCATGGGCGACTCCGGATTTGGCTTTCCTTAGCTTTGGAGTGCCACAAAAATTATATTTGCATTCACAACCCCCCCCCCCCACAACTCCCTCAATGGCATTTAAGTTATGTATATGTGTGATTATGCCAAGGGCAAAGCATTTTAGAACGGCCTGGGCTTGTATGCCTTAGAACTGGAGTGGTAAATCTCTGTTTTAGACAGATTTGCAAGGATTTCTGATTCCCAACTGTTAAACAAGAGCAGGAACAAAATGACTCCTCCTCCCCTGTGCACAGATACTCTGGGCTCAACTACACCAAGCAGGATATTCCACTATGAAAGTGGTATATAAAAGGCAGGCGCCACACTACTGCTTTATAGCGTTACTGAAGTGCACTAACCTCTGTCGGGGCTCATTGAGACATAGGCCATAGCTAGACAGGGCTTTATCCCGGCGCAAACCCTAGGATATGACTCATGATGCACAGGGGATCCTAGGATCAGGGAGGGATGATTCCTCCCTTGTCCTGGGATCTCACCCTCCACTTTGGCCCCGTTTTTTCCACAGTCCCGGGCTGAGCCCGAGACCACAGAATGTGTGGCTGGGTGCCGCGGGTTAACCCGGCTCCACACAATTCTTCACAAGGAGCTGGGAGCTGCGCCCATCGGGGTAGGGTGGGGGGGAACAGGGAAATTTTTTTTTAAAAAAAAACCACTTACCTTTTGCTCACAAGTGTTCGTGCACTGCTGTCCCTTTAAAAAGTAAAGAAAAATGGCGGCCACGACACCTCTCCTTCTGAGGTCATCACGCATCATGTGTAGACAGAGGAGGGATCTCATGTTAAACACAGCGTGAGATCTTCCCTCCTCCGTTGCGGGACAACGGGTAGGTCTAGCTAAGGCTATGCTATATACTAGGGGTGTGCACGGACCCCCCGCTCCACCCCGTGGGCCGCTCCGCTCCGCTCCGCCCATACTCCACTCCTCTTCGCCGCAGAGCTCCGGCTCCGAATCGGAGCTCCGCAGTGGAGGGGAGTGGCGCCAGGTAAGGCCGGGAGAGGAGGGCGGGAGGTTTACCGGGCCCTGCTGCCGTTGCCACCCATGCGGCGATGGCGGCAGAGCCCGGTAAGGGACCAAGGGAGAGCGGGGCCTTACCTGCCTCCGTCCGCAGTCCGTCGGCGTCTTCAATTGAGCCCGCGGTTCAACCAGGAAGTCTGGGCCGCAAGTCTGGTTGAACCGCGGGCTCAATTGAAGACGCCGACGGACCGCGGACGGAGGCAGGTAAGGGAGAGGAGGGCGGGGGGGTGTTACTGGGCCCTGCCGCTGTCACCGCATGGGCGACAGCGACAGCGGCAGGGCCCGGTAAACCCCACTTACCTTTCCGGCGGAGCTCCGGATCGAGGCGAAGGATCCGCCTTCACCTCGATCCTCTTTGCCACGCTCCGCCGGCCCCCCAATCCTCTTCGCCTCCGCCTTAAGGGCAGGCGAAGCCCCCCACTCCGCTCCTGCTTCTCCGGTCCGATTAGAAGCGGAGCACATCCCTACTATATATACCACTCTCATACTGCTATATGCTACTTGGTGTGGCTCCTGCCTTTTATATACCACTTTCATAGTAGAATATCCTGCTTGGTGTAGATGAGCCCTAAATTATCTTGCTGAGTGAAAACCTGGAGTAACCAGTAGATTTTTGTTTGCGAAGATGGCAAGCTCCCTTCACTTCTGGGACTCACAATGAATTCCTTGGACTCATAATGTTTTAATTCTATGTGAACTTTTTCTGTACCAGACTTTTGTTGTCAGATCTCAGGGTTCTAAGAGTTAGGGATGGATGTACTTGCTGGCTTCACTTTCTCCAGAATTCACTTTTAAAAATAAATAAATCTCAAGTTCTTTCTGTTCTATATACGAAGAAATTTGCAAATGTTGGTAAAATCTTACAGAAAGTGAAACGGAATGAAATTCTCACTCATTTGCTCCAGACAAATTCAGTAGGTAGCTCTTTCTAGTATTATTTTTAATTTTTTATTTAGTACATTTCTAATTTGCCCAATAACTAAAGTTCTCTGAGCAGATTACAAACTGTTGCAAAAGTAAAGTGCCATGGGACAGTTAAAAATATAAAATACAATACAAATATCGTAAAGAAGAAAATACAATATAATTCAAAACAATAATCAGCACAAGACCCAACAAAACAGCCACAAGAGCCTAGAACTAGGTCTTTAAAATGCGCCAGGAGAAAAGAAAGGACTTTGCCTGGGGCTGAAAAGATAGCAATGTAGGTGCCATGCAATCTTCTTTGGGGAGTTTGTTCCACAAGTGGGGTGCCACCACTGAGAAGGTCCTCTCTCTAGTGGCTAGCGAAGGCCATTTATGGCTACTAGTCCTGATGGTTACGTGCCACCTGCAGTATCAGATGCACTAAGCCTATGTACACCAGTTGTTGTTGCACCTGTGTCCTGCGTGTGAGTCCCTGGTTGACAGCTGGTTGGCCACAGTTTGAACAGAGCATTGGACTAGATGGACCCTTGGTCTGATCCAACATGGCTCTTCTGATGTTCTTACGTTATATTCGTGTAGCTATCCATTTAACTCCCTTTGGCAGGCCAGTTGCTGGAGGGCCTCTAAAGATGACTTAAGGGTCTGAGCAGGAGACATGCCTTTAGATACTCTTATCCCATTCATGGGGAGGACCATGTTGTACCTGACTGTCACGTAGCTCAGTTTCACAACAGTTAAAGTGGCAGGAACCCTGCCTAGCATGACCAAATGTCACTGGTAGGGCTCCTGGTGCTTTAACTGTTGTGACGAAGAGGGAATGCCACCAGATGCTGCATGCATACAAATAACACCTGCTGAAATTCCCTTTTCTATGCAACTATTGAAGATACAGGAGCCCTGTCTTCGTTTCCATATGGTTGGTCGCCCTAAGCAGGGCTCTAGTACATCAGTGTATTTCAGGGCAAAAATTGTCATCTTCATAGAATCATAGAATAGTAGAGTTGGAAGGGGCCTATAGGGCAATCGAGTCCAACCCCCTGCTCAATGCAGGAATCAACCTTAAAGCATACCTGACAGATGATATCATGGTATACATCATCTAACATCACATCTATATGAGCTCTATTCAGATATTTTCCCTCCACAACAAGTGCATGGAATCTTATGCCCACAGGCTTAATTGGGCATACCTGGGGCCGATCTACACCAAGCAGGATATAACACTTTAAAAACAGTATGAAGACAGTATTTGTAACGTGTCCTGGGCCTGAACAGTTGTCATAACCATTATAAACTGTTATAAGCAGTAGTGTAGATCTGCCCTGGAGTCCAGTCAGGCCTATCGGTGTCATCCCAAAGGGCAGGCCTCTTTCTGCTGGTGCCACCCTCTTTCCCCTTACCCCACTGATCATTGGGCGGGTTCACCCCTGCCCTCATTCTAAAAGGCTGAATCCCCCCCACTCCCCATCCCGGTTCCTGGCTGAATTACTGGCAGGAAGAGTTTTAAGCCACATTTTGCTGGTATTTATTTATTTTGTATTTTGCATCCATGCACTAAGTTCCGGCTCCAAGGGAGACTTGGGGGTTGGGAAAAAGATACAGGACCTTCTTGTTGGGAAGGTTTAACACCCCTTAACTGTAGATGGTGGAACCAATCTGGGTTGGGGTCCATATGCTTATGCAATATTTTTTTTTTAAAAAAGGGTTAGGATTAGCTACATGTTAAGCATTTAACATAGCCTTTAGTTTAGTGTTCAGTGTGTATCTACCATGTGGGGGTGCGGTGGGGGTGCGGGAGAGGCAAATTTCATATTAAAATTTTTAGGAAAGGAACTCACTGATTAAGAGTCCAGCCTGTTAACTGAGAGTGCTTTTTTTTTGCTGCTGCTGCTGCTGCTGCCGGATCTTGTATCCTAATCACTTGTGTGTAGCTCTGTTTATATTTAATTCCGTATTTTACGGCTTTTTGTTATGACCCATGTTCTAGGGCAATAAACACTGACATTTTTTAATGGCTGGGGTTAAGGAGGTATGGTCTAATTTTAATTCCTTTGAATGTGCAGCGTTTTATATATTAATGGGGATTTTATCTCCTCGGCTTCAATGGATTAGTGTCGCTGTGTGCCCTGAACCCTGGGGCTGAATTAAAAATAAAAATAAGATAAAACTCTGAACTTAAATAGACCTCCATTCATATAGCTAGAGCAGGCTCTATGCCCTGAAATGAGACTATAGATGTGGCATTACTGTGTGGGGGAACAGGAAGTACAACTAAGCCCTCCAGAAAGAGAGCTTTTTTAGCCCAGGGCTGGTTTTAGAAGGTCCTCAATGAAAGATGGGTGGATGGACTTACCTAGATGTTGGTGGACTTCCCAACAAGAAGGTCCTTTCTCCGCTGTGGCACCCCGGTTGTGGAACGAGCTCCCCAGAGAGGTCCGCCTGGCGCCTACACTGTACTGCTTTTGTCGCCAGCTGAAGACCTTTTTATTCACTCAGTATTTTAACACTTAATTTTAGCTTAAATTTAAATTTTACTGTTTTAACTCTGTATTTTAATCTTATATCAACTTTGCTGTGTGGTTTTATCCTGGTTGCGCTTTTTATACTGTATTTCGTAATTGTGTTTTAACCTGTTGGGTGTTTTACTGTGGTTTTAATTTTTGTGAACCTCACAGAGAGCTTCGGCTATTGGGCGGTATAAAAATGTAATAAATAAATAAATAAATAAATAGGAACAAAAATGGTGCCTCAAAGCATTCTGATCTGACATGGAAATGCCAGGTGAATTCCCCACAATGCCCTGGCGCAGTGCTACACCTGGAGCATTGTGGGACATTGAAATGGTGGCTCCAAACCACCCAGGTGCCCCAGGATATTGCAGAGTGATGCTGAGCCCTATGTAATCCATTTTTTTTTCCTTCCCTACCCCATGAGATGTGGAAGCTATCCCTGGCCCCCCAGGATCAGAGGAAATGTGAAAGTCTCATTTCAGATGAGACAATACAGGGGAACGTGGAGTGAAAGGAAGGCACTGTGCAATGGTGGTGTGCCTGGTTGTGCATCATCTCAGTGCAAAGCTGCCCACAGGAAGTCCCCGTGTCTCAAAAAGCAGTATGGGGAAGAAAACAAAAAAACGTGGGCACTCAACCTTGGGGGAGTGATCTTATTGTTATTTCTTTTATTTCTTCCACAGGTCTCCAGGCAGCATAGATAGCTGCCTCCCCACCCATTTGTCTACCTTGGGAGGTGGACTAAGATGAGAGATTGTGACTTGGCTAAGATCACCCAGTGAGCTTCAAGCCTGAATATCAGAGGCAGTAAAGCTTATGTACACCAGTTGCTGGGGAACATGGGCAGGAGGGTGCTGTTGCACGATATCCAGCTTGTGGGTTTCCCTGAGCAGCTGGTCAGCCACTGTGTGAACAGAATGCTGGACTAGATGGTCCCTTGGTCTGATCCAGCAGGGCTCTTCCTATATATCTTACATTCTTATGACCCTGGGTCTCCTTGGTCCATCCAATACATGAACCACTACATGAACCACTATACCACACTGGATATGTGTAAACTGGTCCTTGGAACTGGCTATGGACTTTCTCCTCCTGCTACCTAAAGAATAGGGATGTGCTCCGCTTCTAATTGGACCGGAGAAGCAGTAGCGGAGCGGGAGGCTTCGCCTGCCCTTAAGGCAGAGGCGAAGAGGATTGGGGGGGTGGCGGAGCGTGGCGAAGAGGATCGAGGTGAAGGCAGATCCTTCGCCTCGATCCGGAGCTCCGCCGGAAAGGTAAGTGGGGTTTACCGGGCCCTACCGCTGTCACTGTCGCCCATGCAGCGACGGCAGCAGGGCCCGGTAACCCCCCCGCCCTCCTCTCCCTTACCTGCCTCCGTCCGTGGTCCGTCAGCGTCTCCAATTGAGCCCGTGGTTCCAGCAGGAAGTCTGGGCCACACTTGCGGGCCAGACTTCCTGGTGGAACCGCGGGCTCAATTGAAGACGGCGACGGACCATGGACGGAGGCAGGTAAGGCCCCCCTCCTCCTTACTGGGCTCTGCCGCCGTCGCCACATGGGTGGCGATGGTGGCAGGGTCCGGTAACCCCCCCTATGGGGGGGACCGGAGCTCCGATCCGGATCCGGAGCTCCGAGCGGAGCGGAGTGGGCACAGGCGGAGTGGGGGCGGGGCGGAGCAGGCCGATCCGAAAATGGCGGATCTTAAAGTGAAGCGGAGTGGGGGGTCCGTGCACACCCCTACTAAAGAACACCATAGCCATGCCGTTGTGTATACTGTACTCCATCTACAAGCTTAAAAAAGGATTACAATCCACCACAGGGGCAATTGTTTCTAAAAAGCTGATTTTTGTCATGTGTTGTGTATACATTATGGAAATTGAGAGTCTTTGCACTGTTTCACAATTCCTTTTCCTGGTACTTTTTTGTTGCGTTTTTGTTGCTATTTTGCATATTTTTATTTTTATTTTGCTAGTCATGGGAAGGATCAGGGACAGTGATGAGACTCTATCCCCAGTGGTTGTCAATCTTACGTTGGCTTCTGCAGTTTCCCCAGATGTTGCCCACTCACTTTTGAGAATGTCTCTGCATCCATAAGGGCTGGGGCGGGGGGAGGAAAGCAGGCAAACTGGGTTACTGAGGGACATAAGGACATTAGAAAAGCCCTGATGCTGGATCAAACCAAGGGCCCATCTAATCCAGCACTCTGTTCACACAGTGGCCAACCAGCTGTCAACAGGGACCAACAAAGAGGACACAGTGCAACAGCACCCTCTAGCCCATATTCCCCAGCAACTGTTGTATATAGGCTTACTGCCTCGGATGCTGAAGGTAGCACATATCCATCAGGACTAGCAACCATTGATAGCCTTCTCCTCCAGAAATATATCCAACCCCCCTTTTAAAACTATCCAAATTGTGGCCATCACTACACCCTGTGGTAGAGGATTCCATAGTTTAGCTATGTGACATTGATTTTCTGCCTGCAATTGCATTCTACACATGAATCTGTTCTCCAACAGAATTGCACCGAACACGTTTGGGAAACATCCCCACCCCCCCCACCCCAAAAACCCACGCTGTTTCAGGAAAGCATTCCCACATTTCCAATGCGTTGTTGTGGTCTCATCAGTCCTCTTTCATAGCCCCCTCGTATGCTATGAGGAAAAGTAAATATATCCTCTATCACTGTCCTTTTCCCGCACATAATTTAAGTCCATTAGAAGATTTTGGCAGTTGTTACTTGAGTTGCTTCTACATTGTTGTCCTAATTAGATTGGATTATTCTTGCATTCAACCCCATAGACGTTTTAGCTTGTAAACGGAATGATTTTTATTAAGGTAATAATAGTGAGTCTTGTAATCATGGCACTAAAATGAATACTTTAAGGACAGTTGATTTCCCCCCTCCTATTTTTATTTTATTTTACTACTTTGTACTGGAGAGCACCGGATTTATTATAGAAGACATCCGGGAGGTCTTTTCTCTTTTCTTCTTCTTTTATTTTACAGTTAAAAGTTTCCCTTATTATTCTTGGTTTGCGACATAAGCTCATAACTTTTCTGGACATTCATCTTCTTGAGCTGAAATTGTCCAGGGTATTTTAAGAAAAATCAATATGCATTGGACTCTAATATTGCCTGCCATTGGGAACTGGGGCAGGCCAATTATTCAGCAGAAGGCGCTAGCTTAATGAAATGCTATGGTTGAGAATATGACCATACCTCAGGTAGAAAGCTATGTGCTCCTGTTGTCATGATATTTATTCATTTATACAAAGCTACATTCAGGCGTATTTAGGATTAAAGGTTGTTTCAGAAATTTCCCCTCAACATCCGTACTACTTGGTGCCAAGATGCAGATGGATGCATGCGTACCTTCCATCCTTGTCCATAACATTTATTTCAAGATGATGATGATGATGATGATTACCTCTAACAACTACTTTTTACCCCTTCTGTGTTACATGACCTCCAAATTAAGATACAGTCTTAAGGTAGAAATATGTGTTCTGTCTCCCCATTTTCCTCCATAAGAGATCAGATGCAGGTCCTCTTGGAAAGAAAGGCTTAAGCATCCCACTTTCTCTACAACTGGTCTTTTGCACAATCTGAAGCCACCAGCAGTTTCTACGTTTGATAAAGGACATCCTTTGTCACATGAAATTGCACCCTTATTTGACATTACTGGAGGGATGTGGGATTTCTTGATGGATAAGGGGAGATATCTACAGAGGTGTACAAAACTATACAAGGCATGGAGAATGTGGACAGGAAGACACGCTTCTCCCTCTCCCATAATACTAGAACCCAATGTGGTCATCCCATGAAGCTGATTGGTAGGTGGCTGAGGACAGATTAAAGGAAGTCCCTCTTCACACAGCACATAGTTAAACTATGGAATCCTCTACCACCAGATGTAGTGACGGCCACCAATTTGGATGGCTTTAAAAGGGGGTGGATAAATTCCTGGAGGAGAAGGTGATCAATGGTTACTAGTCCTGGTGGTTATGTTCCACCTCCAGTATCAAAGACGGTAAGCCTGTAAACACTAGTTGCTGGGGAACATGGGCAAGAGGGTGCTGTTGCACCTGTGTCCTGCTTGTGGATTCCTTGTCGACAGCTGGTTGGCCACTGTGTGAACAGAGTGTTGAATTAGATGACACCTTGGGCAGGACCTACACTACTGTCCTGCACTGGCTGTAGCATTCTTAGGGCGTTACTAGATGAGGCTGTAGCGCACGTTACCTTCCGCAGTCGTGTCGAGGCTTCCAGATGACGTTCACGAGGATCCGTCGTTATCCTGCAGTGAAGCCTCTTTCTCCCGACTTTAAAAAAGTGAGTAGTTCTAGTGCGCCTTTTCCTGGCAGCCCGCGCTAATTCGGAGTACGTGTGGGAGGATGTGAGGTCACTGCGGTCCGTACTGGTCAGGAAAAGGCATGCTAAGGGGAGTGGCCAGCGGCTTCGGTCAAGCCGCCTCCGCCATTTGCGCCCAGCCCGCCAGCTGGGGTAGCGCGGCGGAGCGGCTTTTTTTTTTTATTCCCCCAGTGACAGTTTGCGCAGGAACGGAGGACCGGAAAAGTGGCTGGTGCGCTGCTGGGGCATGTGCGCCTGTTTTTTCTACTGCAACTTCTGCGTGGGTCAGTTTTCAGAAAGCCGGGCATCCCACAGTCCGCCTTCATGGTGACTCCTCGCGGTGGGCGTACCAGGCTGGCAGAGGGCAGAGCTGTTTATGGGCTGCTGCCATGGCTACGGCCAGATGTGGGTTGGCTCCTTGGGATGGGGCAGAGGGCACAGAGGCGGTCATCGGCGCCGACACCTCAGAGGCATGATGGGAGATGTAGGCACAGAGTGCCCATGCAGACGATTGACCTTGGGTCATATTACACCCGCCACGACCCCCATCAGGAAGTGAGCGCATCAATGTTGACCCTCAACGGCACCAGCAGCACTTCAGCTGGCACTGGCACTGCCGCTGCCGGGGCCGGCGGCGGCATCGCTGACGGCTGCGCAAGTTTGCGGTCTTTCGGACTTGCCCAAACCGTGCGCCGGGCGGAAAAAAAAGCCGCGGCAATCAGGCCGCGCGTGGCTGCGCAACTGTGCTTGGGGCGGCAGCAGCACAACCGGCGCAAACTTCCGCCACAAATCGAAGGCAGGTGTGGAGCATGAGGCGTCACGGCTGAACGGGAAAAACTGCTTTCACCGCTCCTCAACGACGGAACACCCGGTAGGTCTAGCAAAGCCCCTAGTTGTACAGCTGACCACAAGGCCAAGTAATACCCTAGACCAATGTTCCAGCAGACATGCTTAAAGTTCAGGCAAATGCAGAAGTAGTCAGGAGACAATGCAAGAGAATCTGGTGAGACTCTGGGCATGTCTACACCAGCCATTTATCCCGGGATGATGCTGATGCTGGTGATTTATTGCATTTTTATACTGCCCAATAGCCGAAGCTCCCTGGGCAGTTCACAAAAACTAAAACAATTCAAAGTATAAAACAAACAGTATAAAAACATGATATAAAATACACATTAAAACAGATTAAAACATACCATACATGATTAAAACATCTTTAAAACATCCTGAAAACATTCTAAAATTTCAGTGGATAGACCAGTCTTTCTTTCTTTTTTAAATTTTAAATGACTGTCAAGTTGACGAATCTCCTCCAGCAGGCCATTCCACAGTCTGGGAGCAGCAGAAGAGAAGGTCCTCTGGGTAACAGTTGTTAATCTAGTTTTTGCTAGCTGAAGTGGATTCTTCCTAGAGGACCTGAGTGTGTGGGCCGGATTGTACGGGATTGTAAGGGATTATTATAAATCATAATTTATTTCTTACCCACCTCTCCGATTGGATTGAGGCGGGAATAACAGCAAGCATAAAATACATAAAATACTGATTGAAAACATAGTATACACTGTTAAAAGCATCCTAAAAGTATCCTAAAATTCTACTGGATAGGCCTGCCAGAAGCGATCAGTCTTGATAGCTTTCTTGAATGCCGGATCGGGAATGCCAAATCCCGGGATCATCCCTGTGCATCCAAATGACACACAGGGGATCCCGGGAGCAGGCAGGGATGACCCCTCCATTTGCCTGGGATAACCCTTTGGTGTAGAAAGGGCCACTGTTCCCTGCAACGAGCAAGCTGCTACTGCTGGCTTTTATTCACAAAGGCTGCTGAGCACAATGCTCGGAGGGCCAGAGGGTTGCTCAGTCTCTGCTCCAGAGTCAGAGTCCCCTCCCCCTGTCAGGGAAAGACCTGGAGCCATCTCCCCCGAAGGCCCAGGCTCCTCCTAGTCTGGTGCCCATGATTGACATGGGGGAAAATCCGCACGTTGTTCTGAAATCGCTTCTAAGCGATCCCAGTGCGGCATGAAAGCGAACGTGTAACTTGCCTTTTGAAGAGCTGACGAAGAGACATCCTTCCTGCCGCCGCTGCTGCCGCCGCCACCCACAGACCTCCTCGCCGACCGGCGAGGAGAGCTCGGCTGAAGAAGGCGGGGTTGAGAGCGGAAGAAGCTCTCCACCCCGCCTTCTTCCCCCAGCTTTCCGTCCCAGCCGGTGAGGAGGGAGTTGGGTGGCGGCGGCAGCAGGAAGGACGTCTCTTCGTCGGCTCTTCAAAAGGCCAGGTACACGCTCGCTTTCACGCCGCACTGGGGTCACTTAGAAGCGATTTCAGAACGACGTGCGGATTCCCCCATGGTGTCTCCCTGGTTTCTGGGGGCTCTGCTTCCTCCTCTGAGGAGGATTCTTCTAGCAGGGGCACGACAACAACGGCTTTAAAATGGTTTATGATAGTAGTGACAACTGTTAGGGCCAAGGACACACTCCAGATACAGTTTTCAAAATGTTTTTAAAGTGTTACATCCTGCTTGGTGTAGATCTGACATTGGTCTAATCCAGCAGGGCTTTTCTGACGTTCTTATGGAAGCTTTCAGAGATATGATTTCCTCCCTTTCATCAGAAGTGGTTCAGCCTACTCTGGCACACCAGGTCTACACCACCTCATTTCTGCCTCACTGTGCTTCCCACATAGACCAGGCCCCAAACTGAAGTAATGTGCATGAAGTACGTTCAATATCCATAAAAGCTGTACAACCCCAAGAACATCTGGAAAGCTTTTTTTTCCCAAGCAGAGGAGATGGTTACATCTGCCTTTTGCAACCAGGATGATCAGGGGTCTGGAAACAAAGCCCTATGAAGAGAGACTGAAAGAACTGGGCATGTTTAGCCTGGAGAAGAGAAGATTGAGGGGAAACATGATAGCACTCTTCAAATACTTAAAAGTAGGGGTGTGCACGGATCCCCCGCTCCGCCCCGCGGGCTGATCCGAAAATTTCAGACCGTCCCGCTCCGCGCCGCTCCACCCATACTCCGCTCCTCTTCGCCGCGGAGCTCCGGCTCCGAATCGGAGCTCCACAGTGAAGGGGAGTGGCGCCAGGTAAGGCTGGGAGAGGAGGGCGGGAGGTTTACTGGGCCCTGCCGCCATCGCCGCCCGTGCGGCAACAGCAGCAGAGCCCGGTAAGGGACCAAGGGGGAGGGCAGCCTTACCTGCCTCCGTCCGCGGTCCGTCGGCGTCTTCAATTGAGCCCGGGGTTCAACCAGGAAGTCTGGGCCGCAAGTCTGGTTGAACCGTGGGCTCAATTGAAGACGCCAACGGACCGCGGACGGAGGCAGGTAAGGGAGAGGAGGGCGGGGGTGTTACCTGGCCCTGCCGCTGTCGCCGCATGGGCGACAGCGACAGCAGCAGGGCCCGGTAAACCCCACTTACCTTTCCGGCGGAGCTCCGGATCGAGGCGAAGGATCCGCTTTCACCTCGATCCTCTTCGCCACACTCCGCCGGCCCCCCAATCCTCTTCGCCTCCGCCTTAAGGGCAGGTGAAGCCCCCCGCTCCGCTTCTAATTCGCCGGTCCGATTAGAAGCGGAGCACATCCCTACTTAAAAGGTTGTCACACAGAGGAGGGCCAGGATCTCTTCTCGATCCTCCCAGAGTGCAGGACACGGAATAACGGGCTCAAGTTAAAGGAAGCCAGATTCCAGCTGGACATCAGGAAAAACTTCCTGACTGTTAGAGCAGTACGACAATGGAATCAGTTACCTAGGGAGGTTGTGGGCTCTCCCACACTAGAGGCATTCAAGAGCAGCTGGACAACCATCTGTCAGGGATGCTTTAGGGTGGATTCCTGCATTGAGCAGGGGGTTGGACTCGATGGCCTTATAGGCCCCTTCCAACTCTGCTATTCTATGATTCTATGATTCTAATGCCGAAACCTTTGCAAATGACAACAGAGGAGAAATCAAATGGAAGTGGGTTTAATTCCCCCCGTCTTTATAAGCGCCGGCCAACTCTGTATGTTAAGGATGTAGCATTAGCATAAATAATTATTGATTTTTCTTCTTTCCATCTGCATATCTGATCTAATTATGTTCATAAAAAGGGAAGACAAAAGGAGATATTATCTTAACAAGGATTTTTTTTTATTGTATGAGACATATTTCTCCCCCCACCCACCCACCCCACACACTGCCCTTTAAATAGCTATTTCATGTCTTTTGGCTCACAGCAGGAAAAGTGGCATTTGCCACCTCTTGGCAAAATGAATCGGCACGCCTCCGTATGTAAAGCTGGTCTCTCTGTGTGTGAATTAGCTTTGGAGTTGTATTGTGTTTCTTCCGCTAATATAATATTGTTCTAGTGGTTGCCCCTGATTAAAGAAATACATAAATAAATAATTTATAATTTAATTAATAAGGTATAATATGCAAAGCGCTGTAATTTCAAACAGCTTGTAATGTCTCTAATGTACTTTCAATTTTTTTTTTATTTTACATAAGGGCTATATTCATTATGTGGTTATGATAAACATACTAATGAATTTTATTACAGGAACAAATTTAAACATGTAAATGAGATCAAATAGTATTAAAATGCAAACGATGGAGGGAAACTTATTGCAAACTAACCTTGCCAATGTACTCGCAGGAATGGTGGAGAAGGAGGTGGAAGAAAACAGGATGTTGAGTGCAACTTTCTGGAAATACAGCTGATAAATGAATATTCGTTTCACGGACACCACGGATGAGAATCTGTGAGCATCTTGAGTATCTTTTTAGCATCTTTGTGGGCATAGTTACTACCGCTGACATAAATTGTATCCTGTCAGTATCTTTCTGAGTTATTTTGGTACCTTGGAGGTCAGTGGGTATAATCCGACCCACCATTGTGCGACTTCAAGCTTACAGTCCTCAAAGTACTTAATCTGAAGTGTCCTCTTGAATTTGGTGATTCTTGATCTGTCAGTTCTACCAAAGTCCGTGGAGTTGATGTGCTCATAACTACGGTGGACTATGGCCTTTGTGAATGATTCTCAGGGTACCCAATAGGAGTTTATGCCTCTGTCGATTCTCTGGAGCCCCACCAATTTCTGTCCGCAAGTGGCACCTGCTACTTGCGGAACAGAGATTTTGCACTAGTCACACTAATGTAGTATAATGGGGAGATTTAGCGCTAACAAGGCAGTGTGTTTCCATTCATTTCGGGGCTTCATCTTGGACGTGTTAAACCTCCATTAGATACTGCCCTTAAAGACTGCAATCGTATGCACACCTACCTGGGAGTAAGTCCCATTGAACTCCTTGGGGCTTATTTTTGAGTAGGCATGCACAGGATTCAACCGTTAGTTTAGAACATAATCCTGTGGATGTTTAGATAGGGTGACCCTATGGAAAAGAGGAGAGGGCTCCTTTATCATTAACAGTCATAGAGAAAAGGGAATTCCAGCAGGTATGTATGTAGCACCTGGTGAAATTCCCTCCTCATCCCGACAGTTAAAGCTGCAGGAGCCCTGCCCTCTTTTGTACCTGGTCACTGGTAGGGCTCCTGCAGCTTTAACTTTTGTGATGAATTAGGAATTTCACCAGGTGCTGCATGCATACAAATGACACCTGCTGGAATTCCCTTTTCTCTACATATGATACAGGAGCCCTGCCCTTCTTTCCATATGATCACCCTAGTTTAGACAGGATAAAAAGCCCTATAACTCCCAGCCATGCCCCAACCAACAAAGCTCTCCCCTGTACCTAGCTCAGCAGAACACACCATTTTACCCAGTTGCTCCTGCCATGTTATCATGTTTCTTTGAAACCACCTATTGTCCTTATACCTGCCTTAGTTGTTAAGAAAGCAGGTCAAATTGCAGGCAGTTCTGCTGAGAAATGGCTGAGATACAGCAGTGAAATATTTTCCTTCGCAAGTTTTTTGTGTTTACAATCTTTTCTGCCATGGCAAAAACAGGAGAGATAAGAACTTTGTTTCAGTTTGCAAATCAGTCAAAATGCCCCATTTGCAATCCTGCACATGAATGCAAGCGTATTTTTTTCTCCAAAACGTATTCGCAAATTCCCAAACTAGTGTTCACGTCTACAAAGTGTGTGCTTGAAGAATGCACACACTTCCTCAAAATGCACAACTTTCTCAAAATGCGCAACTTTGAAATCACCCCCACTTTAGTCTATTTGGGAAATGTGTGCAATTTTGGGATTTCTTTGCACAAATTTCACATTTGATACCTGTATGTTTTGCCCTATTTCCCTGTTCATGCAAACCAAACAGCAAGGCAAATGCAAGCGCAAATCGGAGAGAGACAAGCACCGAGCTGATGTTCAGAGAATCTTGGGGAGCTCAAATATTACTCGTTCTCCCATCTCTAGGCGTAACATATCCTTGCTTTGTTTTCTCGTGCTTGTTAAATGCATCCAAAATTAGAGGGAAGAGTAAAGGGCTTTCCTTCCTTCCTAATCTTGTGAAAAATTGTTGAATCTTTCTCAAGTTAATCAGGTTTCTGAACTCCTATCTCCACTGTGAGGGAATTCTGCAATCGTGGTACCACCACTGAGAAGGCCATGTTTCTTATGCCTGCCCCCTTGATCTGGGCAGCACACAATCTGACCTTAATGCTTGGGCAGGTTCATGGGGGAAGCAGTAGTTATGCAGTGCATCAGTGTATGCTGCGGACCACACACTGCATTTTCAGGGAGATCTCTGGTTTTCATTTAACAGACACAAAGGCCTTAGCTAGATGGGGCAAAATCCTGGGGCAATCCCCGGGATCGTCCCTGTGCATTCACATGATTCACAAGGGATCCCGAGATCAGGGAGGGATGATCCCTCACTTGCCCCAGGATCTCGCCCTACCCTTTGAGCCCAGTTTTTCCATGGTCCCAGGCTGAGCCTGAGACCATGGAATGTGTGGCTGGGCGTTGAGGTTTGTTCCGGTTACTCGCGAGGAGCTGGGACCTGCGCACAGGGTGCAGAGGTCCTCAGGAGCACTGTGCCCATCCGGGGTGGGGTGGGGTGAGCGGGGAATATATATATATATATATATATATATATATATATATATATATATTTAAAAAAACCTTTACCTTTTGCACACGAGAGCTCGTGCGTATCTTCTACTTTAAGAAAAACAAAAAAACAAAATGGTGGGCGTGACGCCTCTCCCTCTGAGGTCATTGCACGCCACATGTGAACAGAGGGGGAGATCTCGTGATAAAAATATTGCGAAGTCTTCACCCCTCTGTCCCGCTAGACCGGTAGGTCTAGCTAAGGCCAAAGACTTACTCAGAGAGCATCCTTGTTGCGTTATTCATAACATAAGAATGTTCTCAATTACTCCCCAGCTAGGCAGAGATATACAAATGGAGAACACAGCCTGGGTATCTTCTCAATACCTTTGCGTCCATTTTGTGCACATCCCAAGAGCTCTCCAAAACACACATCCCCTCAACTGTTCCAAGTTCAACACAAATCTATGGATTCTGCATAAATTTGGGTGACAATTAAAAATCCCTTTTTCTGGTTCCAGTGAACAGTAATCTGTGCATAATTACATTCAAATGAGATATTAGCAATTTTTGTGCTTATTCTTTGTTAATTGCAGAGTTCACTCACCATGGTGATGCTTTTGATAGAATCAGGCAACCTTATTGACCTGATGCTCCGAGGCATGTTTGGAAATTCTGCTGGTTTCTTCATTTCTTTTCCCCCCTCCTCTTTGTCTTGTATTTTGGCATTTTGAGGAGTCCCACTGCTTTTATTACATTCCTGACACTTTTGTTAATAAATCATTGCAAAGTTAATGAAAATTGCATTCAGGCATATCCAAAATAATTGTGTCCTTTGTCATGCTAATAAATTGAAAGATGTTGATCCAATGGCTGAATGCATGCCCATTATGTTGAAGTTTGTGATATCTCTGCCTGTTGCTCTTGGGCTTGGGAGATCATTCTGTGAAGAAAAGCATACGTGTAGGGTTGTTTTGTGTGTGTGTGTGTGTGTGTGTGTGTGTGCCTTTAAAAGCACCCACATCGATACGTTCAAATGTTATACAATCAGCGCTTCAGGAAGTTTGCAAATAGCAGAAGGACAAGAGAAGAGTTTAGATTATCGTGCAAAAAGGATCATGGCATTTTCTACAGAGATTAACCATCTCTTTGCTCCCAATGACATTTTATGTGTATTTGTGTGTATCTTCCCCCCTTTTTTATTCTTTTTTAAAAAATCAAAAGGAATGGCCTTGAGAGGAATGGTGCAGGGTGGGACAACTTCATTCCCTCCCCGTCTGGTTGCCAAAATTGCACACCTACTATTTTCACCCTTGGGGAAAAGATAGGCATGGGTTGGGGGGAGCCAAAACAGTCTAGCTACGGCCATAGAATCATAGAATAGCAGAGTTGGAAGGGGCCTACAAGGCCATCGAGTCCAACCCCCTGCTCAGTGCAGGAATCCACCCTAAAGCATCCCTGACAGATGGTTGTCCAGCTGCCTCTTGAAGGCCTCTAGTGTGGGAGAGCCCACAACCTCCCTAGGTAACTGATTCCATTGTTGTACTGCTCTAACAGTCAGGAAGTTTTTCCTGATGTCCAGCTGGAATCTGGCTTCCTTTAACTTGAGCCTGTTATTCCGTGTCCTGCACTCTGGGAGGATCGAGAAGAGATCCTGGCCCTCCTCTGTGTGACCACCTTTTTAAGTATTTGAAGACTGCTATCATGTCTCCCCTCAATCTTCTCTTCTCCAGGCTAAACATGCCCAGTTCTTTCAGTCTCTCTTCATAGGGCTTTGTTTCCAGACCCCTGATCATCCTGGTTGCCCTCCTCTGAACACGCTCCAGCTTGTCTGCGTCCTTCTTGAATTGTGGAGCCCAAAACTGGACACAATACTCTAGATGAGGCCTAACCAGATGAGGCCTAACCAGAGCCGGAACCAGTACCTCATGTGATTTGGAAGCTATACTTCTATTAATGCAGCCCAAAATAGCATTTGCCTTTATAGAGAGAATTTCCTTTCCCCCTTTTCCTTTAAAAAGAAAATGCTTCTTCCTTCCATCAGCACAATAGCAGTGGAGCTCTGGCCAATGCCTCCACCATTGTATTTTTATCCCAGAAAGCTAGCATATATGAAGACAAACTACTGTTTTTACCCAGAGGCAAATCTGCTGCTTTTTTTAAAAAAAAATTTTTAATAAAAAGGCAGGTAAGAATTCCTGCATGCCACCACTGTACACCCCCCACTCCACCTTAAGGAATCGGCAGAAAAGAGGACAAAGAGGACACTGATTTGCATAAAAATTGGTATATATAGATGCAAAATCAGAAATAATTATTATAATTTAAATAGAAACACAGTACATCTCACCATAGTGAATTGCCTAGAGTGCTTTGGCTATTTAGGTGGTATGGATACAATAGTATTAGTAAAAGTCGTAACAACAGCAACAATCATACAGATGGCTCAACAAGGGTGAGCTATTTATTTATTTATTACATTTATATACCATCCCACAGCCGAAGCTCTCTGGGAGGTTTACAACAGTTAAAAACAGTAAACTTTAAAAAAGAATACAAAATTAAAAACAAACAAACATCAGAAACATATAGACAACAATATAAAAACAACAGTATCCATTTAAATACAACAGAAGGATTCCTTATAGCTATACTGGATCCAGTTATAGCAGCCAAGAACTACCAAAAATACATCATAAAAGGTAACAGTGTAACAACAGACTTATGTAGGGAATGTCATCAATTCCTAGGAACAATAGATCATGTGACAGGAGGAAGTAAAATTCTGGCAGGAATGGACTATACGGACAGACACAATACAGCTGCAAAAATAATTCACCAACAACTGGCCATCGAATTCAACCTCATCAAACAACCTACACCATACTAGACATACTCACCCGAAACAAACTTGGAAAATTCAGATCATAAAATATACTGGGACAGAACGATTCATACCGACAAGATAACACCTTACAACCGACCAGACATAACAGTTATAGACAAGAAAGAAAAACACACTTGCCTCATTGACATAGCAATACCTAATGACAAAAAATACTGTAGAAAATGTTGTAGAAAAGGAAGAGGAAATGAGAGAAAAAGATGCACCGCTGGCCACGGAAATGGTCTTTTCCTATGGAAACAGGAAAAGGTCACAATTATTCCATTAGTCACGTCAGTCACCGGCATCACATCAAAAAACTATACAGAAAGCTCTCAGAAACTGGGGCTACCAACATCCAGAAAGCATTCATATTTATAACTTGCTCAATTGTCAGGAAATTCCTGAATCAGCAAAAGAGCATAACTTGGCAAAGCCCATCATGTCCATCTAGAAAACCTCCATGAGCGAGAAAGATATAACAACAACAACAACAACAACAACAACAACAACATGATGATGATAAGTGCTGAAGGCTGTGACCAGGTCGCCTGTGAGCCTGCCTGTAGAGTTTGCTGTCCAGATGCCATCTATGGATGGACAGTTCTTATGGCTCTTTATCATGAAACTGGAATCAGACTGAAACTGGAAACAGACCAAGAGGAGACCTTTAAATAGAGGACGATCCTCTGTAAAAGAGAACACATGGGGGGGGATTTGAACCCTCACTGGGGAATCTGAGCAGAAAAACTGATCTAGGGAGGAGGGATGGAGAAGCGTTAAGAAGAACTTCTTCCATCGCCATTCCTCGGTTTAAGATACTAGCCTCTTGCTCTTGGTCAAAAACAAACGAACAAAAATGTTTGCGGGGAAGATATGTACAACTGGATTGGTCCTTGAGCACAAGGATGGGAAACCACTTTCCTATTGAGGTCTGTATTATCCCAGTCAAACCCTTTTGCATTCACACTCTAGCAGTGGGCACTGATGGAGCCGTTGGTGGCCATTGCTGCAGCTGGCAGTGGGAGGAGCCAGAACCAACAGTAGGCAGAATTACTGACATGAGTCTTATATTTAATCAATAGGGGTGTGCACGGACCCCCCGCTCTGCTTCGCGCCGTGCCGCCCATACTCCGCTCATCTTCGCTGTGGAGCTCCGGCTCCGAATCGGAGCTCCGCAGTGGAGGGGATTGGAGCCAAGTAAGGCCAGGAGAGGAGGGTGGGAAGTTTACCAGGCCCTGTCGCTGTCGCCGCCCGTGCGGCGACGGCGGCAGAGCCCGGTAAGGGACCAAGGGGGAGGGGGGCCTTACCTGCCTCCATCCGCGGTCCGTCGGCATCTTCAATTGAGCCCGCGGTTCAACCAGGAAATCCGCGGGCTCAATTGAAGATGCAGACGGAGGCAGGTAAGGGAGAGGAGGGTGGGGGGGTTACCAGGCCCTGCTGCTGTCGCAGCATGGGCGACAGCAACAGCGGCAGGGCCCGGTAAACCCCACTTACCTTTCCGGCGGAGCTCTGGATCGAGGCGAAGGATCCGCCTTCACCACGCTCCGCCGGCCCCCCAATCCTCTTCACCTCCGCCTTAAGGGCAGGCGAAGCCCCCCGCTCCGCTTCTAATTCGCCGGTCTGATTAGAAGCGGAGCACATCCCTATTAATCAGTATGGACAGGAGGGGAAAGCCCGTTCGCCTTCCTCAATTTATGCATTTCCCCCTCCATTAGCTTTGTTGTTGCAGGTCAGCAAGGGACAATTGTTTATTTATTTTATTTACAATATTTATATACCACTCCCCATTCAAAATTTCAGAGTGGTGTACAAGATGGAATAAAATAAAAATAGAATAAAACACGTTGAAATAGATTTTAAAAGAAGCAAAATGTACACTGGACCGTGAACATCACAGGACTCCAACTGGAGGATGGCTCTATGTGGAACCACCAGGAGCAGGCCCTCAGATGACCGGACAATGTCCCCACCTCTCACTGTCTAGCAGCTTCTTACAGTGGAGAGCGAATTCCTTGTACTTTCCTGCTATAGGAAGACAGGCACTGTCAGATGAAGAGCAGACAATTGAGTGAGCATTGGTTGTAGTAGGAATGTCCGGATTTTATGAAATCCGCCCCTCGTGTGCTTTGTGGATTATGCAGCGACGCTCATTCTGGTGTCCGTTCACAGATGGATTCATTCCCCCCCCCCGCCCCCAGGTTATGCAGGAAAATATGTAAATAGTTCTGTAAGAAAGTTCGCATAATTTATTTTAGTACGTAACATTTAGCACATTGTCCCCCATTCCATTCAACCTTTCCCCACGTAAATTGTCCCGCATGGCATATGTCTCCGGAGAAATGTGTGTATTTTCCTGCAAATCAATTTGCATTAATTTCAGGCAAGTATAAGAAAATAAAATCTGAAAGTCCACGGACTCCACACGGCCTGCGGAGAACAATTCGTAACGGATTCTGCATGTCAGATTCGTAGAAATCCGAACTCATTTTAGCCTGTCTTCAATTTCTCCAGCACTTTTGCCTAATAGTCCTCATTAGATGGATGTTGCAGCTGCCAAAACTGATAGCTGCTACTATCAGTTGGGGGTTGGACTTGATGGTCTTATAGGCCCCTTCCAACTCTACTATTCTATCATAGGAGGCTTTTGCTGCCTTCTTAATGATGTGATGTGTGAGCCAGCCCACAAAAAGTAACCTACACTAAAGAACCGTGATGGCTGAGCCTCCAAGCGTCATACTAAATAAATTACGGGTGTGCACGGACCCCCTGATCCGCTTCTCTTCGAGATCTGCAACTTCCAGATCGGGTCCGCTCTGCCTATAGTCCGCTCTGGTTCGCTGCGAAGCTATGGATCCGGATCGGAGCTCCGCTTTCCCCCCATAGGCTTGCATTGAAATCCAAAAAAGCCTACAACTTTTTTTCTGTTAACAGTAGAAACCTCAAACTCGGCACCATGATAGCTTATACATGTATACACAAGCATGCCAAGCCTCAAGCCAATCCAAGCCTCCCTTGATTTTGGGGGGATTTTTGAAAATCGGACACCCCATTTTCAGACATGGGCTTTTCTCCGACATTTTGACAGATAAAAACTTGGAAGTAGGCACATCCACATTCATGGCAAGTTTCAAGCAAATTCCATCATCCCCTGATTTTGGGAGGGCTTTAACCTCTAATGCATCACCTCTAACTCCAATTCACACCCCTTTTGATATCTCCGTCAAATTTCATGTTAGAAACCTCAAATTTGGGACCATGACACCTCATGCACGTATACACATGCATGCCAAGACTCAAGCCAATCCAAGCCTCCCCTGATTTCTGGGGAATTTTTGAAAATCGGACACCCCAGTATCTCAGGGATTTAAAGCTGCAGACAGCTCAATGGGGCCATTTCAAAGGAAATCCCAACATGGGGAGTAGATAAACCTAAATATGAATCTTCTTCCACACTTGAAAAATTTATTTGGAACTTCAAAAAGTCTAAGTGAGCACAGGAAGGACTTATCCCCTGAGTCAAAGCAAGACACACACAAACCATCCCTGCGAGGCGGGCAGGGGAGGAGGGAGGGAAGGCAGGCAGGCAGCAGACATTTCTAGGGGCACAAGGAAGTGCGGCAAGGATGGCTTGTTTCCTTCTAAGCCAGCAGTAACACATTACAAACCAACCCTGCGAGGCGGGCGCAAGGAAGTTAGCCAAGGATGGCTTGTTTCTTTCTAAGCCAGCAGTAACGCATTGAGGCGGGCACAGAGGAGGACGACTGGGAGCAAGCATGCCGGAGGCTGCTGGGCACGAACCACAAAGCCCATCTCCCAGGCACCAGGCGGGCAGAGAGGCAGGCAGAGATATGCCATAGATCTATGGGGGAGTCAGTCCCAGCAGATGCCCCACCACAGCAGCACTGCAGGGGGAAGGCAGGCAGGCAGGCAGGCAGGCAGGCAGGCAGGCAGCAGACATTTCTGGGGGCACAAGGAAGTGAGCCAAGGATTGTTTCAAAGCCAGTAATGCAAACCTTCCCTGTGAGGCGGGAGCAGCACAGAGAGATGCCTTTTCTTTTGCATCCCATAACTACTAGGAGGCTAGGAGGATAAGAGTAAAGATTTGTGATCCTTGCTTCAGAGTTGATTGACTGCACTGTGATCACAGCCATTATTAAACAACAACAACAACAAAAGTAACGTTAATAATAGCAGTATTAATTAATATTAATAGCAATAATAATAACAACAACAACAACAATAAGGAGTTGAACCACAATGAAAGCCTGCCTGACTTCACTGAAGAGGAAAAGCCAGGAGAGCTTGGGCTATGGGGTGTATAAAATGGAATAAATAAATAAATAAACAAAGGAGGGGTGGAATTAAAAGCAGCACTGTTGCTGAATAAACAACAAGAAGAATTTTTTTTAAAAGGCTATGTCTGTCTTTTACCAGTAAGAGGAAAGTGGACGTGCCCAGGGGGAGGGATATGCCAATTTTTGACTGGCCCTAAGTAAGTACCAGTCTTTAAGAAGCTACCTGTCACTTCAACTCATGACAGGCATTAGTCTCCACTGGTTACTCTTTGGAGGGCTCTGATTACCCTCCAAGGGCAGGACACAGTGTGTGTGCACTGGGCACGTCCACATGCCCTAGGGGACCTCATCCCCTTGCACCACATCTATTCAGTTGTTCACCAAGGTTAGGGTGGGTAGCAGTGCTGTGTTTCCTATCTGTTATTTATTTGCTTAGTATATGATTTCAGGTTGTGTTTGTGCATTTGGTGGGGCTACTGTTTTAAAAAACACTGGGAAAAGTCCGTTCAGACTAAGAAAGAGAAGTTTCCCAGTATCCCAAGTTACTAAGTATTCCGTTTTGCCTATCACCTCCTCCAACTTTGGGATTGGAGGATGCTTCATCAGGTGATCATGACTGGGAGTTGAATCTGTCTCTCAGCACTTCAAAAAGGTACCTCTCCCGCTTTTTTTACCCTATTTTCCCAAAAATTATAGCAAGCAAACCGCACCACACAGAGTGCTGAAAGTAGGCTCAAAATGACCCCCAGCCATGACTCTCTAAGCACACAAAATTTCAGAAAGATAGCTTTAAAAACAAAAAAGTTATCCGATAATCATTTCCGCAATGAAATCCTATGGGCAAAAAAAATCCAAAATGGCGGGCGGATCGCTCCGCGAAAAGAGGAGTGCTCCTTTTATGGTCACTTCTCTTTGCCATGCTCCTCCAGGCCCCTGACTTGCTTCTCCTCTGCCTCTGGGCAAGGCGGATCAGGCCAATTCGCTGTTGCTTCTCCAGTCCGAGGAGAAGTGGATCACACCCCTAAAATAAATCAATGAATGAATACTCAAAAAACTTCGAGGTGAATGGTCTTCACATGTTGCAAGAAAAATGTGGCCAACACAGGATGGAGTTGCAAGGACCTTCTTTTGTCATTACAGAATTGCATCCTTAAGTTTTAGCATCTTGTGTATACACTTGTAGATTAAAATTAGGGGTGTGCACGGACCACCTGCTCCGCTTCACTTCCAGATCCGTGATTTTCGGATCGGCCTGCTTCGCTCCGCCCCCGCTCCGCCCATGTCCGCTCCGCTCCGCTCGGAGCTCCGGATCCGGATCGGAGCTCCGTTTCCCCCCCACAGGCTTGCATTAAGCTAAAAAAGTATACAACTTTTTTTCTGTGAAAGTTAGAAACCTCAAATTTGGCACCATGACACCTCATGGAGGTATACACATGCACGCCAAGACTCAAGGCAATCCCATCATCCCCTGATTTTTGGGGAATTTATGAAAATCGGGCACCCCATTCACACCCCTTTCGATAGCTCTGTCAATTTGCATGTTAGAAACCTCAAACTCACCACCATGACAGCTTATCCAGGGATATACATGTACGCCAAGAGTCAAGGCAGTCCCAATATCCCCTGATTTTTGGGGAATTTATGAAAATCCAACACTCCATTCACACCCCTTTCCATAGCTCCGTCAATTTGCATGTTAGAAACCTCAAACTCACCACCATGACAGCTTATCCAGGGATACACATGCACGCCAAGACTCAAGGCAGTCCCATCATCCCCTGATTTTTGGGGAATTTATGAAAATCGGGCACCCCATTCACACCCCTTTCGATAGCTCTGTCAATTTGCATGTTAGAAACCTCAAACTCACCACCATGACAGCTTATCCAGGGATACACATGCACGCCAAGACTCAAGGCAGTCCCAATATCCCCTGATTTTTGGGGAATTTATGAAAATCGGGCACCCCATTCACACCCCTTTCCATAGCTCCGTCAATTTGAACGTTAGAAATCTCAAACTCACCACCATGATAGCTTATCCAGGGATACAGGTGCAAGCCCAGACTCAAGGCAGTCCCATCATCCCCTGTTTTTTGGCAGGGCTTAAACCTGCAGACATCTCAATGGGGCCATTTCAAAGGAAATCCCAACATGCCATGAATTGGGGAGTATGAATCTTCTTCCACACTTGAAAAATGGATTTGGAACTTCCAAAACTCCAAGTGAGCGCAGGAAGGACTTCTCCCCTGAGTCAAAGCCAGACACACACAACATCCCTGCGAGGTGGGCAGGGGAGGAGAGAGGGAAGGCAGGCAGGCAGGCAGCAGACATTTCTGGGGGCATAAGGAAGTGAACCAAGGATAAGCCAGTAATGCATATAAAATGGAATAAATAAATAAATAAACAAAGGAGGGGTGGAATTATAAGCAGCAGTGTTGCTGAATAAACAACAAGAAGAACTTTTTAAAAAAGGCTATATCTGTCTTTTACCAGCAATAGGGGGATGTGCCCAGGGGAGGGGGAAGCAGCAGCTGCCAATTTGACTGGTCAACCAGTCTTTTAAGAAGTAAGGCTGTCAGTTCAACTCATGATAGGCATTGCTCCACCACATTACTCTCTTTGGAAGGAGTACAGGAGTACAGGAGAGAGTGAGGGCACGTCCACATGGGATGCCCTAGGGGAGCTCATCCCCTTGCACCACATCTTTTCAGTTGTTCCCCAAAGTTAGGGTGGGTAGCAGTGCTGTGTTTCTATCTCTTATTATTGGCTTAGTATATGATTTCACAGGTTGTGTTTGTGCATTTGGTGGGGCTACTGTTTTAAAAAACACTGGGAAAAGTCCATTCAGACTAAGAAAGAGAAGTTCCCAGAATCCCATGTTACCCATTTTGCCTATCCCCTCCTCCAACTTTGGGATCATGTGATCATGACCGGGAATTGACTCTGCCCCTCAGCCCTTCGGAAAAGGTATTTTCCCCGCCGGTTTTTTAAAAAATTCTAGCACGCGACCCGCACCACGCAGAGAGCTGAGAGTAGTCTAAAAATGACCCCCATCCATGACTCTCCAAGCACAAGAATTTTTCGAAAGATAGCTTCAAAAACAACACAGTTATCTGCGATTCTTTTATGCAATGCAATCCTATGGGCGAAATGTTTCAAGATGGCGATAGAAGCGGAACATGGAAACCGGAGCGCTCCGAAAATGGGCGCTTCTCTTCACCTTGTTTCAAGGGGTCTGCGGTCCGCTTCTACTCCGCCTCTGGGCAAGGCGGAGCAGGCCAATTCGCTCCTGCTTCTGCGCTTCTAATCGGAGCGGAGCACATGCCTAATTAAAATCCATTGCTTGCTTATATTATTCCTGTGTAAATATTGGAGCAATTCTGGCTGTAAGAAAATTACTCCTTGTTGCTGTTATTTTTGAAATTCTGGTGTCAACATTACTTACGACTCTCAACATATAGTAGTGATGGAGCCACACAAAATATTTCAGTGTGTTAAAAGCGAGGGATTGTTATTTAAAAGAGCTGTATAAGTTGCCTGGTGTCTTATCTAATCTTTTGTTTGCCTTTGAATGGCATGTTATTATGTCATTTAATTTTCTTTTTTTTAAAAAAGAAGTCATACAGCATATCCGAAAGGTTCATTGAATACATTTTTACATTCCCTTCTATTCTCCCACTATTTCTTAAGCTGGTGCAGTTGCATTATGCACTCTGACATATATGTCATGTTCTGTTTACTTAACTGCTCTGCTACGAAGTCAAACCCTGGAAGTTTCCGCCCTCCAGTTCTCTCTGAAGGGTCAAGTTGGCTTGAAGAAAACGATTTTGTCTGCTATCAATTTATACATTATCGTCACTGACAATAAACATGCCAGGATCTGAAACTGCATTTTGTTATCTGACCGTTGTTGATAGTCCAAAAAAGACAGCTTGATTTTCATTAGCTGGCTTGACCCTGGGGGGCTAAGAGAGCAGTGGGAAAAGAATGCATTTTGACAAGAAGTAAACTGAGGAAACTTGACATAAACGCTAGCAAAGGGCCCTCTATGCATCCCTAAGGTGTCATTTTTAATAAACTGAACTTACTTTTTTTAAAATCCCCAGATGATGAAGTTAAATTCTAAACTGCTTCTGGTAAATGTCCAGTTGGCAAGGAAAGTGGCACAGCTGTCCAGAGTTGTGACCATCCTCTCGTTCTGTTAAAAAACAGCGAAAGGGCCTAGAAACAGAGAAGAAATGTAGTATAAAGGCTATATGATTCCATCATACTCCCAATGTACTAATCAACGCTTTTAAAACTTTGAAGTTTGCATTACAAAATTAACATATTAAAAACACATGAAGAGTCATGCTTGATCAGAACAAGGTCCATCTAGTCCAGTGTTCTGTTCACACAGTGGTCAACCAGGCACCTAAGGGAGACCCATAAGCAGGTGATGAGTGCAACAGTACCCTCCCACCCATGCTCCCCAGCAACTGGTGTACGCAGACATACTACATTCAGTTGGAAAAAGTGCAGAAAAGGGCAACTAAAATGTTCAAGGGGCTGAAGCGTCTCCCCTATGAGGGAAGGTTACAACAGCTGGGATTATTCAGCTTGGAAAAAAGGAGGCTAAGGGGAGACATGATAGAGGCGTGCAAAATTATGCATGGTGTGGAGAAGGTGGATAGGGAGACATTTTTCTCCCTCTTCCATAATACTAGAACCCAAAGGGGTCATCCCATGAAGCTGATTGGTGGGACATTCATGACAGATAGAAGGAAGGACTTCTTCACACAGCGCATAAACTATGGAATTCCCTACCACAAGATGTAGTGATGGCCACCAATTTGGTTGGCTTTAAAAAGGGGTTGGATAAATTCCTGGAGGAGAAGGCTATCAATGGCTACTAGTCCTAGAAGGGATCCTCTTTTTTGCAGACACTTCCAGTTTCACTTTTGGGAAGGCTGCTGGCTGGATTGTTTGTAGGTGGAGGATTATTTCAGAGAGAAGAGGAAGTGGGAGGGGAAATTACAAACAGATTTCTTTTCTTAGTGTGGCCAAAAGGAATGCATTCCCACAGAAAGAGAAAAGTAAGTAAACGTTTTAAAAACTGCTACGTTTTAAGTTATTAAAAAACAAATGTTCAATGACTGTAAAAAACAATGTTTCATTTACTAGTGTAGATCCCCTCCAGATGGCTATATGCTACCTCCAAAATCAGAGGCAGTAAGCCTCTGAAAACTAGTTGCAGGGAACATGGGTGGGAGGGTGCTGTTGCACCCATGTCCTGCTTGTGGGTCCATGGTTGGAAGCTTGTTAGCCACTGTGTCAACAGAATGCTGGATTCAATGGATCCTTGGCCTGATCCACCATGGCTCTTTTTATGTTCTTACAATACTGGAGGTAGCAAATAGCCATCAGGCCAAGCAGCTATTGATAGACTTTGTGGAATAGTTGGACAAAGGAATTTATTCAACCTTATTTTGTAACAGAAATGAAAAGTGCGGCTTGCAAAAAAATGTTGGAGAGGTCTGATAATTCCATCAGCTATTCAAGCAGGATATTCCAATTCCAGATTTCCTATTTCTTTTCTTTTGTCTTCCTACTGCCTCTCTACATTCCACAACTACTGAGCATGCTCCATCCTTATTGGGCTTGGGGAATGGGGTTACCCCCTTCGGTCTCCCCTCCTGAAAATCTCAGTGTTTTCCTAAGTGTGCTGAAACCTTCCTCTTGTTTCTTAACAGCCTGGTTTGGGCTACAATTAGGGCAGCACTCACCGGCCAAGTTCACATTTAGAAGGAGTGATGTTTCGCATAAATCCAGCAACTTCCATACCCAGAAGCTGCCATTTAAACGAGAGAAATCTGAACTTGCATTTTTAAAAGGAGATCAAATTTGGGATTTATTGAAGCATGGCTGGTTCCCCCCAAAGTGGGACTTGGCATCTGGGGTCAGCTGCTCTTGCCTGCAGTTAGGATGGGGAAGAATAAGCATGTGACACCAGAGAGAACCAGGAAAACAAATGACTGGGCAGTGTCTCTTCCTTTCTCATACTAAAAAGTAAAGGCCAGAGAGCTACAGCAAATGAGTAGGGTAGCAGTGTTAGAAGGAGCAGCAGGAAGGGAAGCCAGGAATGAAAAGCTTCAGTAGAGAATACCTGTACTGGCTGTCTGAGTAGGTGACATCTGCAGGTGCACAGATGCTTCTATACATGCCTTATTTAGGGGGGGATGAGTGAACCATCAGAACAAAATTCCAGACACTGCTTCATCTTGAGGGGATTGCTTAGTAGTGATGCCAACTGCTAGAAAGGCAATTAGCAGTGAGAAATGAAAAGGCAAAACAGAACGAGCATTTAGTAATCCCACATGCACATAAAGCTAAAAACGGGGTCGTCAGAACTGAGCCCAGGCTCCCTGATTTCGTTTCTGATTCAGATTTGGAGGTGGAGCTAGAAGAAGCCCACCCTGGATAGGAAGTGGAAGAGGAAATTCTCCAAGTTTGTCCAGGAGTCAGTGAAGAACCTTTCCAGGGGCTGATCGAGCAGGAAGGCCAGGGTCAGAGACCATCTTCCACCCTCCCCATGGGAACCTGGACTCTATCAGGGGTGTGAGGTCTGTGAAGGATCCCTGGAATTAACTGATGCCAGAGAGCTCACTGATGAGGTAAGCAGGCAGAGCGGAGAGGAGGTGAGAGGTGTTCTGCCAGAGTTGTGGCGCATCCAAAGTTGGGTCAGGAGGATCCTCCCTGAATTAAGCAGCCTAGAAAAACTTGTCGAGCACAGTGACAAATCCATCCAGTAGCCCTACTTCATAGCTCTCTTAACAAAAGCTGTTTTGCTAATTATGCCCAGTGTACAGCTCCCAGCCTTTGCAGTCACTTTAGGTGTGAACAGGTGCTATTAACTGAATAAAAGAGTATGTGGATTGCACAGGGAGTCTCTGCTGCTTCACTACATTACAGGAGGGCTTGGAATCCCTGACAGAGACCACATACTTCCTTGATGAAGGAAAGGGGGAAATGGTTTACTCACAATATTCTATTACACAGGGCCGGTGCTACCATTAAGGCCAGTCAGGCGGCGGCCTAGGGCGCCGACCTAAGAGGGGCGCAGCAGCGCAGCACTCAGCCAAAGTCCGAGAGCATGCGCTCGTTGGCTGCACGAAGGGCAGGCCGGGCGGCCTCCTTTTCGCTGCCATCAGTGCCTGGCTCCTGCAAGCTGCAGTGCCCAATCTGTTCCTCCAGGGGGCAGCAGAGGAGCTGGGCTGCTGGGAGGCAGCATGGGGCTGTGAGCCGGCTGGCTCTAGGATTCAGCTGGGCGGGCGAGATGGCGCCCGCCCAGCCGAAGCGAAGCCTACAGGGATGCTGCGGGGGGTAACGGCTCCCGATCACAAGAGCGGGGAAGTGCTGCTGGCTCAAAAGGAGCAAAGTGGGTTTGCTGCCCTTGCAGCCGGCCACATTTGCTGCCCGTGCGCCCACCCACGTTTCCACCCTCGCTCCCTCCGTCCCGCCTGCTGCTCCCAGTCCACAGCCCAAGTACAACTTCCTCTTCCTGTCCGAGTCCCCCCCTTGCCCATTCTGGTTTCGGGCCACGCTGGCTGCTGCCTTGCCAAGCCTGATGCCGGCACTCCGCCCCAAGAGGTCTGCAGAAGTGCTGCTGCTCCCGAGGGACAAGGCGGGGGTGGGAGGCGGCCGAGACTGAGACAAAGCCCGGCTCGCTCTTCCTGCTCCTACTTTCACCCACTTCCACCGCGTGTTGCTCTGGCTGCCACCTCCACCTGCTCCTCTTGCTGCTGCTCCCCCTGGTCACTGCAACAAAACCCAGATAGTTATCACTGACAAGGGGTGTGGAACATAGATTTTTCTACTGAACGTTCCAAATTTAATTTTTTAAAAGCATCTAAACATCTGAGCCTCGTGTGGCTCAGAGCAGTAAAGCAGCCGTTTCTGCAGCCGAAACTCTCCCCACGGCCTGAGTTCGATCCCAGCGGAAGCTGGTTTCAGGCAGTCGGCTCGGGTCGACTCAGCCTTCCATCCTTCCGAGGTTGGTAAAATGAGTACCCAGCTAGCTGGGAGAAAGGTAATAACGGCCGGGGAAGGCAACGGCAAACCACCCCGCTATGAGGCCTGCCAAGAAAACGTCAGCGAAAGCTGGCGTCCCTCCAAGAGTCAGCAATGACTCAGTGCTTGCACGAGAGGTTCCTTTCCTTTCCTTTCCAAACATCTCTAGGATTTTGTATGAAGAGGGAAAAGTGGCAGGTAGGTGATGAAGCACTGTCCAAGGTTTATTTAACAACAGGTTGGTTCCTCAAAAAGGAAGGAACGTTTCTGGTAACCAGTTGTATAGGTAGGTATGTGTTCTTTTTGAGGGTTGCATCACGCTTTACATAGTAATATATACCAGCGCAGGCTATCCCTCTAGTTCTCTTATTGTATGGTCTGATGCCTCCAAACGGAAGGCTCCTGGCACAACCAATCAATAGACACTGTGCAGCCATTCCGTCTCTTTCTCCTTGGGGTGGGTGCGTGGGTGGGCAGGCAGGGAGCTGAAAGAAAGGTGGAAAACATGGGGTTGGAAGATGAAGACAACATCTTCTGAACCCACTGTAAAATTCCATGGATGGGGCAGGGTGAGTGCATGGTAAAAGCCTCATCAGGATGCATCCCTTCACATGACCAGCTACAATCCTTCCCCTTAAGACGCAAACCTTGCTTTACTACTGAGCATGTAGTCAACAAGGGACAGTATCTGATGATGCCATTGTGCCTCTGCTAGTTCTGTTGCACCCACTAGTATCTCCCTTTCCCAGAGCTTTGGACTATTGAATGGCAATCTATAACTGGTTTGTGTTGCACAGTGGCCTGTTGACTTCTGTACAAAACATGATCCAGCGTGTCCAGAGGAGCGCGTCCAGAGGAGGGCAACCAGGATGATCAGGGGTCTGGAAACAAAGCCCTATGAAGAGAGACTGAAAGAACTGGGCATGTTTAGCCTGGAGAAGAGAAGATTGAGGGGAGACATGATAGCACTCTTCAAAGACTTAAAAGGTTGTCACACAGAGGAGGGTCAGGATCTCTTCTCGATCCTCCCAGAGTGCAGGACACGGAATAACAGGTTGAAGTTAAAGGAAGCCAGATTCCAGCTGGACATCAGGAAAAACTTCCTGACTGTTAGAGCAGTACGACAATGGAATCAGTTGCCTGGTGAGGTTGTGGCCTCTCCCACACTAGAGGCCTTCAAGAGGCAGCTGGACAACCCTCTGTCAGGGATGCTTTAGGGTGGATTCCTGCATTGAGCAGGGGGTTGGGCTCGATGGCCTTGTAGGCCCTTCCAACTCTGCTATTCTATGATTCTATGATCCAGCCTTCAAGGGGTTATTCTTCAATGCTGTTAAACTTATTACTTTTTCTTGCAATTTAAAATAAATTCAGCAGTTTCAAGTTTTGTGCTTTTTATCCCCCCCCCCCTACAAAACATGTTCTTAAAAATTGAAGTTGGCAATTTGGGCGTGATGGTTCAAGTAGCTCGCCTTGCCTAGGGCACAAAATAGTCTGGCACCGGCCCTGCTATTACACAGGCAGGAGTGAGAGAGAAAACACAAGCGCTCACCCTGTGTAAGGGTGAAGACATACATGTACATTCTAAAGTGTGGAGGAGGAGGTTTGAGGACAGAGATTACAAGTTCCAATGTAAGTTTGACTGCCTTGCCCCTATGTTTACTTGGAGAGTGAGAGATCAGAGTTGCAATCCCATACACACATAGTTGGGACCAAGGCCATAGCTAGATGGGGCTTTATCCCAGGGCAATCCCCGGGATAGTCCCTCTGCATTCACATGACACACAGGGGATCCCGGGATCAGGGAGGGATGATGCCTCCCTTGCCCCGGGATCTCACCCTACACTTTAGGCCCGGTTTTTCTGCGGTCTCGGGCTGATCCCGAGATTGCGGAAAGTGTGGCCCACCATCACACTTTGTCCTGGCTCCTCGCAGTTACTCATGAGGAGCTGGGACCCACGCACAGGGCGCACAGCTCCTCAGGAGCTCTGCACCCATTGGGGGTGGGGTGGGGAGAGTGGGAAAATGTTCAACAAATAAAACAAACACTTACCTTTTGCACATGAACGCTTGTGCATGCCATCCTCTTTAAAAAAACCAACAAAATGGGGGGCGCAACATCCTTTCCCTCTGAGGTCATCGCGCGTCGCATGTAAACAGAGGAGGAGCTGTCACGATAAAAATATCGTGAGATCTTCACCCCTCCGTCTTGCTAGACTGGTACGTCTAGCTGAGGTCCAAGTCTCATTCGTCTCAGGAGACTTTACTTCTGAGTAGAAATGAATAGGATTGATCTGTAAGGCTGCAATCCTAAGCAAACTTACTAGGGAGTAAGTCCCTTTGAATCTACTTCTGAGTAAACCTACAGAGTTTACCCAGTTAGACTTCAATCCAATGTACATGTAGAGCTAATGCACCTTCCACAAATGGAAGGAATGTTTCCTACATCTCTAGAAAAAATAGCAAAAAACTATTTCTTTCAATGAGTGGAAGATGGAATTAAAGACCCCGACAATCCACGAAACATGGATGGAATGGATTTAACAAAACCCATAATCCCCTATTTCTATAGGGTTGCGATGTAAATCAAGTAGGGTGCCCTTAATGTCCCTTAATTTACAGCGTTAAGTCCTATATTTGAAAGCACCCTGTATTTGAAGAGTTGTCCAGTCCAAACCTGGCTTAAAGATAAAGACCCTGTTCAGACAACATGATGGTTAAACATTTTTAGCTAAGCATTATGGCTTAGCATGTCATGCAAACCATGATTTAGGCCTTAGCTAGACCTAAAGATTATCCCAGGCAAATGGAGGGGGTCGTCCCTGCCTGCTCCTGGGATCCCCCTGTGTGTCATTGGATGCACAAGGATGATCCCGAGACAATCCCGGGATATAGGCCTGGTGTAGCCATGGCCCAAGTGTGTCATGTGAACCATTCCTAACCTTGGTGATTACATGACCATGGTTTAAGCCCACTAGGGTGACCATATGAAAAGGAGGACAGGGCTCCTGTATCTTTAACTGTAATGTAGGAAAGGGAATTTCAGCAGGTATCAATTGAAGAGGGTGAAATTCTCTCTTCATCAACACAGTTAAAGCTGCAGAAGCCCTGCCCTCTTTTGTAACTGGCCAATCCGCTATAGCTAGTGTAGCTTTAACTGTTGTGATGAAGAGGGAATTTCACCCACTTCAATTGACACCTGCTGAAATTCACTTTTCTACATTACTGTTAAAGATACAGGAGCCCTGTCCTCCTTTTCATATGGTCACCCTAAAACCCACTCACTAACCATTTGCTGCAAAGGGTTAGTGGCCTAACCATGGCATAGTGTGTTGTCTGAACAGGTCCAAAGAGAGCAGGGACTTGAAGTTGACCATCAAGACTTAGCAGCTCTCCACTATGGTGAGATGTCTTGTATTTCTACTGTAAATATAGCAAATTTCTAATTTTGCATCTATCTATCTATCTATCTATCTATCTATCTATCTATCTATCTGTAAGATAGCATATGCAAATCTCTAGACTCATTTTTGAGTGATGCATTTCATCTTTTTTTGGCACTGCATAAGAGATCACCCTAAAATCAGGACACTGGCGTGAAACGACCCATCACTTCCAGAAACATAGGGGGTGGGTGGCGGGTGGGCGGGTGGGAATAGCTCATAGAGCTAAGGCTGAAATCTCGGAAGAGAAGTGAAATTGCAGAAGAGAATGGCGGCAATGTCTTTTACGTAACCTCCTGTTAAACGCGTAAAGAAGCTGTTCCTGGTGCATTTTCTTAAGAAATTACAAGTCCTTAGGCTTTTGAACTCTGGGCATTCATCATAAGAACGAGACTCCGGAATGCATTTCAACACCCACCCTGTCAACCATGGTCTTCTTCATTTTTTAAATTTTACTTTCAATGTCAGAAAGTTGAAAAAGCATTATAGGTTCAAGCTTGCTGAACCGTAGTGCTGGCTCTAAAGCTACAGTCAATGAAATTTCATTTAATGGCATATTGATGATGGTCGAAGGGACAAGAAACATCTGCTGAGCTACAGGGAGGGGAAGCAGACCCAGCTAATTATTAAAGGGAGGCAGGGGGAAAGTGGCGCTCTGCAGAAATGCTGTCGTAGGTAGGGCCCTCTTCCTTTGAGAGGGTGGGATAGAATCCTGGAATCCCTATGGTTTCCTAACAATCAGGATATTTATCCCTGCTGGGAAATGAGCCAGTGGCAGAAGGGGGGGGGAGTTACGCACCAGGGCCAAAAGAGTTCCTTCGGCGTGAGCAAGTGCATTAAAACAAAGCTGCCATTAAAAGAAGCGTCGGCTCATTCCTGATCATTGTGCCTGAACAGAATAGAGATGTGAAGATCTGGATGGGGCGTGGGGCTGAGAAAATGGGTTGAGGGATGGGGAAAAAAACAGAAAAGTTTCTCCAATTCCCCCTCCCCCCAAATCAGGAAAAATGGGAAAAGACATCAAGCCTCCCCCCATCCCATTTTTTTTTTGATTCTGACCCCAGGCCTTCACATTTCTAGACATTTCAAGATATAGAATCATAGAATCATAGAATAGCAGAGTTGGAAGGGGCCTACAAGGCCATCGAGTCCAACCCCCTGCTCAATGCAGAAATCCACCCTAAAGCATCCCTGACAGAGGGTTGTCCAGCTGCCTCTTGAAAGCCTCTAGTGTGGGAGAGCCCACAACTTCCCTAGGTCATTGGTTCCATTGTCGTACTGCTCTAACAGTCAGGATGTTTTTCCTGATGTCCAGCTGGAATCTGGCTTCCTTTAACTTGAGCCCGTTATTCCGTGTCCTGCACTATGGGAGGATCGAGAAGAGATCCTGGCCTTCCTCTGTGTGACAACCTTTTAAGTATTTGAAGAGTGCTATCATGTCTCCCCTCAATCTCCTCTTCTCCAGGCTAAACATGCCCAGTTCTTCCAGTCTCTCTTCATAGGGCTTTGTTTCCAGACCCCTGATCATCCTGGTTGCCCTCATCTAAACACGCTCCAGCTTGTCTGCGTCCTTCTTGAGTTGTGGAGCCCAGAACTGGACGCAATACTCTAGATGAGGCCTAACCAGGGCCGAATAGAGAGGAACCTGTACCTCACGTGATTTGGAAGCTATACTTCTATTAATGCAGCCCAAAATAGCATTTGCCTTTCTTGCAGCCATATCACACTGTTGGCTCATATTCAGCTTGCGATCTACAACAATTCCAAGATGGTTTCAACGTTTCAAAATATTTCTGGACACAGCCCATAATATGCCACAGAAGATGTGGTGAGGAATACTAGTTCAGAGGGCTTCTATGTATTAAGGGTTTATTTGTTTGTTTGTAATCCTTTAGGCCGTCCTTTATCCAGATGGATTCCAGGGCAACTTACAGAGGTATGAGTAAAAATCATCACAGGAATTGAAGTGCAATAAACTAAAACGCCAATGGCAATTAGAACAAAGAAGTGGCAGAAGATGGGGGGGGGCCAACGTTACCATTTAGCTTGGCAACTAAAAAAGTCTTAACCTAGTGCCAAAAGTATTATAATGTCGGCGCCAGAGGTACGTCTTTTAAAGTTGTGGTACCAATGACAGAAGGCCTCTTTAGGTATGTAACCCACCCCTAAGGAAGGCATGTGTAGAAGGTAAGTGTAGAACACCATATTCCAAATCCCCCAGATCATGTCCCCCAGTGGTTTCATTTAGACATTAAATAGCATGGGAGGCATAAATAAGAACATAAGAAGAGCCCTGATGCTGGATCAGACCGAGGGTCCATCTAGTCCAGCACTCTGTTCACACAGTGGCCGACCAACTGTCTGTGGGAAACCTACAAGCAGGATATGAGTGCATTAGCATCTTCCTTTCCCATGTTCCCCAGCAACTGGTGTACATACTGCCTCTGATACTGGAGGTAGCACACAGCCATCAGGACTAGTAGCCATTGATAGCCTTCTCCTCCAGGAATGTATCTAACCCCCTTTTAAAGCCATCCAAATTGGTGGCCATCACTACATCCTGTGGTAGTGAATTCCATAATTTCACTATGTGCTGTGTGAAGAAGTACTTCCTTTGATTTGTCTTGAATCTCCCACCAATCAGCTTCATGGGATGAACCCGGAATCTAGTATTTTGAGAGAGGGAAAATGTCACCGAGACGAAGTCTCCCAATGCCACCCTTGACCCTATTGATAGGAGTGGAACCACTCTAATACAGTCCCACCTACTCCTAGCTATTGCACCATTCCAAGATTATAGCCCCCCCCCGCATCACTCACCCAAAGAAAGTCTTCAATGGGGGTGACCAAGTGTCAAGCCCAGGTCTGAAGCCAGACTGAAATGGGTCTAGATAATCTGCTTCATCCAGGAATGACTGCAGCGGGACAAACATCACCCTCTCAACCACCTTGTCTAGGTATGGGATATTTGCAACTGGCTGTACTCATCTAAAACCTCCAGGTCCAGGGTGGGTCTCTTCAAGAGGGAATGTACCACCACTTCTTTCAAGGTCACAAGCTTACCTTGGAATGCTTCGGTAATGCAACATCTACCACTCTCTAGACCCACCCAATCAACCCTAGCAAATGTCCGGTCCACATTCTCAGGACACAACTACTGAAATTGATCCCATAGCCCATGACCATGTGGTTCTGAATACTTCCATAAGATAGGCAGCAGTAGTGATATGGTATGGTGGTAATGTATGGATGCAATAGTCAGTATGGATGCAAGTGATTTTGCCCTCAAAATGCTTTGTAAAACCATTACAGAGGTCTTCTGGGGTTCTTCCTGGTCCCATTCCCAGACCAGATCTCATCATTCCAGTCCCCACTCAAGAGAGCTCTGTGGGACGATTTACTGAAGATGCAATTGAGGCTGAGAAGTAAGCTGTTCGTCTTCACTATCTCCACATGATGGTTGGTTCTCCCATGTTAGGGAGCTGTTTTCAAGTCCATTTCATCGCTCGGAGGGCCTTGAAAGATGAGGGAACCTTCCAGACTTCCTGCAGGGGAGGCACAGCCAATCCAGACTTCACCAGGGAGCCCACCCCCTCCACCATTGGGCCCATCATATACCAAATACCAGATCAAAAGTAATACCTGCAACAGCCCCATGGTTGTCATGGCAGTCATGTAGTCCAACCAAGGTGACTATGGCATGAATGTCAAGGCCATCAGCCATGTCCAGTGACACCATCACCCTGCCTCCTCACATTTTGCCTTTCTTCATGCTTTGACAAGGTGAAAAAGCTGCTCCTTCCACTGCTGGTTGACTCCCTGGCTTTATGTGCTGCCTTGTTTTCATGGCAAACAAATTGGAAAAACTGGAATGTCCCTAGTCTATGTTATTCATGGCAGAATTCATTTTTTAGGAAGACAGAAATAGACTTCTTTCTCTCCCCATTCTCTACCTGCTCAGATCACAGTTCTTGGATGGTATTCATGCCCAGCATTGGCTGCGTTCCAGATGTAGTTTAGACGACCACCACTAGCACTGCAAAGGCTGCGTTCCAGATGTAGTTTAGAGGACCACCACTAGCACTCCTGTGTTGGAAGCAAAGCGCATCTCCAAGGACCATTTTGAGAGCCATCTCTATTTGCACACCTTCTACCCCAATGTGCCTTAGCAGCCCTGCTTCTTTCCTGTGCAGCCAGATAGCATAACCCGGAGACCTAGAAAAAGCTACTGTGGCCTCCAGTTCTCCATCTCCAAACATACAGTAGGTCTTCCTGGCAAATTAAACCAAGACTCTCTATTCTTACATTTGCAGAGGAAATGATGTTTGATGTAGTGATTTATTTCCTCTCCCCATGATTGTTCTCACACAGTGTGTGTGTGTGTGTGTGTGTGTGTGTGTGTGTGTGTGTGTATATATATATATATATATATATATATATATATATATATATATATATATATATATTCCCCTCCAGCCACCTGTTAACAACTCAGTAGGGGCACCAGAGAGTGTTCCTGCAATTGGTTCACTTCCATGATGTGAATAAATGTAACATTTCCATTGCTATGCGGTCTTATTCATGAAAACAACTTACATTTCTGGTGTCATTTGTTAGTTATTCACATTGAGATCCTAAATATGATTCTGATGATGATGACGATTCTGATGATGATGATACCTTGTTTTCATTTGCATCTTAGTGCCAGTAATGTTATTGAGGAATTCCTGCAAAATGTGATGCTTTGACTAAGTACTGGAGGAAACATAGATCTTTTGTAAGTTTAATACACTCCGGACTGCAAGATAATAATTGCTCAATAAGGGCGTGAGTCTATTTTGTGAAAATCAATGGGAGATTTCTGATGACCGCAGGGCCTGAATTTCCTTTGCATTTAAATAGCTTCATACTGCAGTCATCTCTTAACATTTGTATGAAAATATATATATCAGAAGGTAGAGGGGTGGAATGCCTGAACCGCAAAGCTAGAGCATCTCCAGTACCTATTGGACCCTATGCCAGGTTTTCCTGGATAAGTTTCATCTTCATCTTTGTTGAATTGGACCTCTTCATTATTTCATTAAATTCTAGATACATTATAGTGGTAGAATTTTATGGAGGACAGGAGGGGTGTGCAAAACCTTCTAAAATAATCCCCCCCTTTCCAAAGAGGAGGTTATCCAAAAAGCGACATGCATTGTTTTTGCCAGAATACGGGTTTTCCAAATTATTCTATTTCTCATGTTATGTCAGATACTTGCATAATTGCATTTGGTTCCCAATTCAAAGCCACAGAGACCCAGCCTAATTGTGCATAGTTCCTCATTTGAAAGTGCAGGCCTGGCTTGATATTTCACTGTTTGTGATTCAGAAGTGAGCAGATCATAGAATCATAGAATAGCAGAGTTGGAAGGGGCCTACAAGGCCATCGAGTTCAACCCCCTGCTCAATGCAGGAATCCACCCTAAAGCATCCCTGACAGATGGTTGTCCAGCTGCCTCTTGAAGGCCTCTAGTGTGGGAGAGCCCACAACCTCCCTAGGTAACTGATTCCATTGTCATACTGCTCTAACAGTCAGGAAGATTTTCCTGATGTCCAGCTGGAATCTGGTTTCCTTTAACTTGAGCCCTTTATTCCGTGTCCTGCACTCTGAGAGGATCGAGAAGAGATCCTGGCCCTCCTCTGTGTGACAACCTTTTAAGTATTTGAAGAGTGCTATCATGTCTCCCCTCAATCTTCTCTTTTCCAGGCTAAACTTGCCCAGTTCTTTCAGTCTCTCTTCATAGGGCTTTGTTTCCAGACCCCTGATCATCCTGGTTGCCCTCCTCTGAACACGTTCCAGCTTGTCTGCGTCCTTCTTGAATTGTGGAACCCAGAACTGGACGCAATACTCTAGATGAGGCCTAACCAGAGCCGAATAGAGAGGAACCAGTACCTCACGTGATTTGCTAGCTATACTTCTATTGATTCAGCCCAAAATAGCCTTTGCCTTTCTTGCAGCCATATCGCACTGTTGGCTCATGGACTGTTTTGAATTTATTTATTTATTTATTTATTTATTTATTTATTTATTTATTACATTTTTATACTGCCCAATAGCCGAAGCTCTCTGGGTAGTTCACAAAAATTATTATTATTATTATTATTATTATTATTATTATTATTATTATTATTATTTTATTGCAGAGAAACAAAAATGCATACGCTTGTCTAAAAATAAACAGTGATTGGGGAGGGGTGAAGAGGATTAACCAGATATGACCATTATATTCCCTTTGTGATTCTGTGAGATGGGCTTAAATTAAATACATCTCAACTCACCATTTTCTTTTCTCCCCTCCCCCCCATCAGTCTGACACTTGTTTCTATAAGCAGAACACTTATATGCAGAGGCAAGCTGTCTGTGTTGTTGTTTGGGGATTTTTTTTTTAATTTTTTTTTTATTGAATTTTACATTTATAACAAAAAGATGTAACATACAATCACAGCAAACATAACACAATAATCAAACACAGGATATCTTTAATACACACAATCAGCATCAAATCAAACTAATCAGGTGACACAGTGGACTGATTGTAACTGTAGATATTCAGTGATTACCAAGGAAAATCTGTTTATCTGAACCCACCCAGATGAATGTTAAACCGAAGAATTTTAAGAGAGCTTCGGCTATGGGGTGGTATATAAATGTAATCAATCAATCAATCAAGATGTTGTGATTGTTATTTTAATATTGTATTGGTTTTATGTTCTCTTTTGACTAGTTTTATGTATATTATTATTATTATTATTATTATTATTATTATTATTATTATTATTACATTCTACTTAGGGCAGGAAAGAGTCGGAGATGCCCCCCACCCCATCAACAATATCTGATGCTCCTTTTCCACTACTTACTTTATCTGCAGGGATGTTACCTTGAGTGTAGAAACACACATTATTTTCTTTCCAGCTTTTCAACGAATGAATTTTGTCTTATTAAGAACAAACCAAACCCTCATTTAGCTATTAGAGGAGAGTGCGGACGTTCATCATGACAGTCCCAATAGCCCCGCCCCTGCAGCACAGTCTCAAAATGCGGGCAGTCGCGCTGATCCATACCAACGAATCCGTTCTAGCAGTTTTCATCTCCACCAGGTCTTTTTGTGAAGCTAACAGATCTCAATTGCCCATTCAGGATCAAGCCATCCCCCAAATTCCTTGGATTACTCCAGAGGACAATGTATTGTTGCTGGGAAAGCGGATTCCCCACCTCCACCCACCAGGCTACTGTGAGAATTCCAACTAAGCTTAGGCCTCATCTAGACTTAACAGGCTCAAGTTAAAAGAAGCCAGATTCCAGCTGGACATCAGGAAAAACTTCCTGACTGTTAGAGCAGTACGACAAAGGAACCAGTTACCTAGGGAGGTGGTGGGCTCTCCCACACTAGAGGCCTTCAAGAGGCAGCTGGACAAGCATCTGTCAGGGATGCTTTAGGGTGGATTCCTGCATTGAGCAGGGGGTTGGACTTGATGGCCTTGTAGGCCCCTTCCAACTCTGCTATTCTATGATTCTATGATTCTAGACCAGGGGGTTGTTCTGCAATGATCGTGAGATCGTCTCACTGGCCTACAAGGGCACACGACATCGCAGCCGCCATTTTTTTGTTTTAAAGAAGGAGCGCACGAGCGCTTGTGAGCAGAAGGTAAGTTTTTTTAAAAACACACACACAATTTCCCCACTCCCCCACCCCCGATGGGCTCAGAGCTCCTTAGCAGCACTGTTCCCCATGCACAGGTCCTGGCCCCTCGTGAGTAACCAGGAAAAGGCAACACACACATTCTGCGGTCTTGGGATCAGCCTGAGACCACGGAAAAAGCGGTCTCAAAAGCAAGGGCAAGATCCCGGGGCAAGGGAGGGATCATCCCTCCCTGATCCCGGGATCCCCTGTGCATCATGTGAACACACAGGGACATTCCCGGGGATAACCCCAGGATATTGCCCCATCTAGCTATGGCCATTGAGGGAACAGGGAATTCTGAGGTTGGTGGCAGATAACATCAGTGTCCCTGATAATAAAAACAAAAAGGCTCTATGAGCCCTAGCTCTGCTGTATCACTGTATGGCCCCGTTCAGAAGGCGCCTTAAACCATGGCTTTAACCACGGTGGTTAAGCCAAAAAGCTGGGCTGTGGTCATAAGACACCTTAAATCATGGCTTAACCATGGTGAATAAAGCAAAAAGTCTTATTCACTGTGGTTAAAGCCATGGTTTAAGGTGTCTTCTGAACACAGCCTGGCTTACTCACCATGGTTAAAGCCATGGCTTAAGGTGTCTTCTGAATGGGCCATATGTGAGACTGCCTTCCCTTGAATCAGACTAGGGATGGGCAGATTCATCCGCATTCAGTAGATGCTCTTGGAGTCACCACTGCTGTCCACCCTAACTCTCCAGGCTACGCGAGCCCCAGGAGGGTTCAGCAAGTGGTCTGGGAGCGCCCCACAGCTGCCTGCTCAAAGATGCGTGCAATTGGTGCATTTTTAAAAAAGATATTCATGAAAATTTGCATGGATTTTTGCACGAAAAACAAATAAACACAAGGATTGCAATCTGATATGGACATAAGACAGAACAAATTTTGAGTTCTTCTTGTCCCTAATATAGACAGAGGTGGGTTTTTTTCCAGGCCTGCTGCTTGGCATTCTTCTAATTCTGGGGCAGGGGACTTGTGTCCTGTCAGGTTGTGGGGCTCCAACTCCCAGCAGCCCCAGCCATAAGTGATGGGGGTTGTAGTCCAACGCCATGCGGAGGGATGCAGGTTCCCACCCGTGCCCTATCTCACGACTTTCCAGAGCTCAGACGCAAGGTTTTCTGCAGGCAACTGAGCTGCAGCCGCTCCCCAGCGCGAGGCTGGGGGCTGCCATTGCTGAGTCAGGAGGATGTATTTGGAACGGCTTTCTTGCTTACCAAATATAAGCTGCATCATCTATTGTGTGTGGAGAAGTGTTTGTTTAAGTATTGGAGGTTATCCCAATGGCAAGTTCATCCTTATTTGACAATAATGAAACATAAGTTTGATGTGTTTGCTTGAGTGAAATTGCCATCTGGTAAATAATATGTTTTGTGAATGTTTATGACAATCATGATTTAAGCCAAAATTGACTTTATCATGATTGCTGCAAATAACACTTGAGCGTCCTAACTTAGTTTGATGTACCCCCCCACCCCACCCCACTTTCTGTTGAATTGAGCAAATGTATTTTGAGAAGCTTCCTTATATATATAACGGATTTTGAGGAATGTAAAGCTCACATTTTCTAAAGCAATAATTACGGCTGATTACACAGTCTTTCTATTTGGCTTGCGAAGTAGGAGGAAAAAACTAAAGTTGTTTATATCGTTGTAAGTAGGGATGTTGATACACAGGCTTTGCCTTTTGGCTGGCTCAAGATTAGCACTCTCTGGAATGCGAAGAATATAAGTTTCGATTCTGGTCTTCATGGGGACAAAACAAATCAGCTTTGAGGTGGGTTTATTCCTTCCAATATTTGCGTAACCCAATACACACGCTTAGGGAGAAGACACATGTAACATGGATATAGTGATTGGGCTAAGGTGGAGGAGCCCATTTTGTAGTACTACAAGGAAGGGCAAAAGGTAGATTTCCAGATGTTTTGGATTTCAACTCCTACCAGCATGGCCAATGGTCAGGAATGCTGGGAGATGAAATCCAAAAACATCTGGAACTCAACTTTCTGCCCACCCTTGTTGCAATCAACCCACATGTATTCATTTCCAGAGTTGCTTTGGATGGGTTGAAGGAATGTTCTACAACAGGCTTCACCAACCTGATGCCCTCCAGACGTGATGGACTACAGTTCCCAGCATGGTTGAGAATGCTGGCTGGGGGATGCTGAAAGTTGTAGTCCAACACATCTGGAGGGTGCTGGGTTGAGGAAAACTCTTCTACAAGTTTGCAATGGAAGTCTACTGCTCATGGCGCTGATCCACCATTCTCCATTTCTATCTCCAACACCACCACACCTGAGAGAGTACCTTCTCCTTTATCAACCTGGAGGGGATCTACACTAGACAAGTTAGAATGTGTCTTACCATTTTTAAGTTTGTGTTTGGTAGTATTTCGCCACATCACATTCAGTTTGTGACGTTTTATTGTTGCCCGTTCTCCGGTTTTTATTTTGAACTTTTCTGAAATAAGTCATTCTATTTGGTATGATGTGGCCGATTTCATCATATTAAATGGGTTTCCTGTAGTTCTTAATTAGTCAATCACATTCCTGGGGGGCATGTTTATGTAATTTCCGTGCCCAAAGTTGGAGCCGTTTTTTTCTTTCAAGACTCTTTTTTGCAGACATTTTTAGTTTCACTTTTGGGAGGCTGCATGCTGGATCGTTTGTAAGTGGAGGATTCTCAGAGAGGAGAGGAAGTGGGAGGGGAAATTGGCAGATGGGGAAAAAGAACAAACAGATTTCTTTTCTTAGTGTGGCCAAAAGGAATGAATTCCCACGGAAAGAGAAAAGTAAGTAAACGTTTTAAAAACTGCTACGTTTTAAATCGTTCAAAAACAAAATGTTCAATGACTGTAAAAGCAACATTTCATATACTAGTGTAGATCCCCTATTTATTTCAAGAAGCCTTCCTTGATTGATCCCCTTCTGCTCAGTCACTGAACATGCTCCTGGTGGTTCCACAAGAACCTTTGGCTACCAGGAAAAGAGTCTTTAGTGTGGTGGCCCCTTTTTTTTTGGAATTCTCTGCCCCTGGAAGTCAGGTGGGCACCACCGCTGTACTGCTTCTGGTGCCTAAATCTTGGGGCCAAAGACTGACTTGGCAACCCTACAGGTGCTTAAGCCAGGAACCTCAAGGTCTTGGATGTCCTCCCTGGAGCAATGGATGCTCAGTGTTTTTATTTTTGTTTTTATTTTTTATTTATTGCATTTTTATACCACCCAATAGCCAAAGCTTCCTGGACGGTTCACAAAAACTAAAACCATTCAAAGTATAAAACAAACAGTATAAAAACATGATATAAAATACACATTAAAACTGATTAAAACATACCATACATGATTAAAATCTTTAAAACATCCTAAAAACATCCTAAAATTTCACTGGATAGGCCTGCTGGAATAGATCAGTCTTTATTGCTTCTTTTAAATTCTAAAAGACTGCCAAGTTGACGAATCTCCTCTGGATAGTGGTAAAAAGCCAACGTCAAACAATAGCTTATGAAGTTGTCTGGTTTTCAATAACCATAGTTAAAAATGTCACAGTTTAGGGTTTGGATGACACACTAAACTGTGGTTCATCTAAAATGGAAATGGAAAGTTCTGATAATGTCGCAGCCATTCTAGAAGAGAAGGGGGGTTGTGTCATCTGAGAGGGAGGCTAGGCTCACCCTTACAACACAGTCAGTGGGGGGATAAAAAGGGACATACAGGGCCTTGCTAGACCAGGGTTTAGCCTGGTATGAGCCCCAGGCCGGCCCCTGTGCATCCAGATGACACACAGGGGATCCCGGCCTCAGGCAGGGGTAACCCTCCCTTGGCCCAGGATAACCGGCACCGCTTCTGGCCTGGTATTTCATGCGGTCTTGGGCTGAGCCCAAGACTGCAGGCATATAGCCCAATCTGTTGCTTTTCCCAGCTATCACATTTACTTGCAAGTAGCCGGGAAAAGCGGCGGAGGTGCACAGCGCTCCACAGGAACGCTGTGGCCATCAGGGCAGGGTAGGGAGATGGGGGGAAACCAGAGCCAGGGGGGGATGGGGATCGGACATGGTGTGTGGGCGGGCATCGGACATGGCGGGTGTGTGGGCGGGTGTTGGAGATCGCGGGCAGGGGGAAGGAGAACGGGGCCGGGGGGAGATCATGGACAGGGGAAGGAGAACAGGGCCATGGGGGAGATCATGAATGGGGGGATGGAGAATGGGGCCAGGGGGTGAGATCGCAGATGCAGGGAAGGAGAATGGGGCCAGGGGGGAGATTGCGGACAGTGGGAAGGAGAACGGGGCCGGGAGAGATCACGGATGGAGGGGAAAGAGAACAGGGCTGGGGGGAGATCGCAGATGGGAAGGAAGGGGAAGGAGAACGGGGCCAGGGGGAAAGGAGATTTTTTTTTAAAAAAAACACCCTACTTACCGTTCCTGGCTCCTGCGCTGCTGCCACCACTTTAAAAGTAAAAAAAATGGCGGCCGCAACAGCTCTCCTCCAGAGCTCGTCACAGCTCACGTGTGAATAAGAGCGAGATCTCGCATTATTCATAACGCGAGGTCTCCCCTCCTCTCCCCCGGATTTTCCACCAGGTCTAGCAAAGGCCTTAGAGGGTAAGGGAGCTGTGGAGATCTAGAGACAAGAGGCGTAGAATAGGAATGGAGGACTGTGCGACGGAAAGGATTTTGACTCAAAACGAAAAGCGCTTTAAGCAACTTCTAGCACATACAGCGATAAATGTTTCAGCCGGGGGGGGGGGGAAGCACTTCAGAAATAAATGCCGCTTAATAATGTTTGTTTACTTTTTTCCTCTTTTTTTGTACTTAAAGAAAGCAGAAACTCAATTATGTATCAACCCTAGGTAGGGGGAGTAGCTAGGACCCTTGTTAGCAGCTTTAGGTTTTAATGAAGGGCTTTGAAGGGAATTCGAAAGCTAAGTTGTACTTGACATTTTGAGGTTTCCTGCACTTGACAATGGGAGATTCCCCCCACCCACCCAATTTTATTTTTTAAGTATCTTTCTTCTGATAGCAGGAGTGTTAATGGGCAATGCTGAATGGAAATGATTAGTGCTTTGAATACCATTCGGGAAACGCCTCTTTGGAAAAGCAAAGCCTGAAACATGCAACTCAGTTACTGTTCTTAGAGCCAAGTGGAACATTTCCCCCCAAAATTATTTTTTGAGCATTAGTTTTGGGGGTGGGAGTGGAAGCAAACAAAAGCCTCCCAAAATATCTCTGAAATGTTGGGGAAGGGGGTTGTTGCTTTTCTTACTTAACCTTATGAGGTGGCCAGGTTTTTTTCCCCTTGCTTTTAAAAAACTTATTCTGTTTGGGTCACCTGGAGTACCATGTCCAGCTTTGGAATCTCACCATTTGAGAAGGATATCATCAAACTTGTGAATGACTAGAGGAGGTTGACAAAGATCAAGAACAGAGTAGAGACCAAGTCTTATCAGGAAAGGTTGAAGGAGATGAGCATGTTTAACCTGGAGAAGTTTGTAGGTCTTTTAAATGATGCCATGAATGACCAGGACATCTCCTGTGGCATCCATTGGAAATTCCATCATGAAAAGAACCACTTTTAAAGTGGTAATAGCTGGGTGGATAGTGGGATTCTCCACCACTAGATGGTGCTGTCTCAATGGAAGTGAACAAAGCATCCTTAGAGGGGAAATATTCAATTCCACCCATGTAGTTGATCCTCTCCCTCCATGTAATACAGCCCATAACAATCGTGCCAAAAAGCAGAAAGCACATATGCCCTGGGTAAGCAATGCCCCTAGTGTAAGAGACCTACAAAATACCACTAGGCCAATTAGTTGTCAAATTTGTAATAGAAATACTCATAACTACAATTGGACCAATTGGTTTACATAGGCACACAATCCGTCAGAATTTCAATACAACTGAACCAGTTTTGCTGGTCTATTTATCAACAACTTTGACAGTTATGTCTCATCTCTTTAACAACCACCACCACAGTCATGTCCACAGAACCCTGGTATATCTCCGTTGTGACCAGATGACATCAAATTCAAATAGGTATTCATATAGATACTATAGGTATTTCTATAGATCTCACACTTTAATAACATTTTACAATAACTGATCATGTTGCCGAAAAGGCCATTTTAACACAGGTGTACTGGTCCTGGTAAATGTAAAATAGACTTCTTTATTAGTTGGTTGAAGGTGAGGTAGTCCCTGATTTTTACAGCTCACCCTTCCCAAAATATATAAATCCTTTCCAGACAAGTCACCACACACCCACAGCAGACATGAGATGAGAAACCCAGAGTAGAGACAATTAACAAGTGATGATTGCTATCTTCAAATATCTGAAGGGCTGTCAGTCACACAGATGATGGGGGCAATTTGTGCAAACTGCGGTGGCCAGATTGATATCTGGAACAGGGAGGTTTGAACATATAACACCGATTCTGGCCCGCTTGCATTGGCTGCCTATATGTTTCCGAGCCCAATTCAAGGTGCTGGTTTTAACCTATAAAGCCCTGCATGGCTTGGAACCGCAATACCTGATGGAATGCCTCTCCCGACATGAACCTACCCGTGCACTGCGCTCAACATCTAAGGTCCTCCTCCGAGTGCCTACTCTGAGGGAAGCTTGGAGGATAGCAACAAGGGAGAGGGCCTTTTCAGTGGTTGCCCCCCGACTGTGGAATGATCCCCCCAATGAGGCTCGCCTGGCGCCAACATTGTTATCTTTTCGGTGCCAGGTCAAGACTTTTCTCTTCTCCCAGGCATTTTTAACAGCATTTAACAATGTTAAGTTTGTTTTTAATGGACCCCAGAATTGTTGTTTTTAAATGGATACTGTTGTTTTTATATTGTTTTTTATGTTTTTGATGGTTTTTAAATTTTGTATACTTTTAATGTTTACTGTTTTTAATTGTTGTAAACCGCGCAGAGAGCTTCTGCTGTGGGGCGGTATATAAACGTAATAAAATAAATAAATAAATAAATAAATAATAAATAAATTTGTTGAGGGCAGGGCCTCAACCAAGAGGTACAGTTAACAGAAAGGGGATGATGAGTAAACATTAGTAACTACTTCCTTATGATAAAAGCTGTTTGATGGGGGAGACACTGCCTCATAATGTGGTAGAGAATGCAAGTTTTTAAGCAGATGCTGGATGCTATTAGGGATACTGTAGCAGCAGAATTCCTGCATTGGTAGGGGTTGGACTAGATGACCTTTGAGGACCCTTCCATCTCCAGGTACAGCTTGGAAAGACTCTTAAGTGGAACCCTGAGCTGCTGCCAGTCAGTGTAGATCATAAGTAGGCAAGTTCAGGAGGTTAGGGGGGCATTTTAGTTAGGGGGGACTTTCCTCTTTGCCCAGGCATATGGCGGCACATCATAATTACCCACGTTTAGTTTTTAATCAGTTTTTAATGCTTTATGTGTGTATGTTCTGTGTTTTAGAGTTTTAAATTTTGTATACTTGTTTTTACCTCAATTTTAGAATTTCTGTAAACCGCCCATAGAGCCTTGGCTATGGGAGCGGTATATAAGTTTAATAAATAAATAAAATAAATAAATAAATAAATTTTGCCCGCACCATCCCCCTGTGGTTTGTAGTTTGCGCAAAAATGAAATAAAAACAGTTCTTTACTGGGGGAAAAATGGCATCTGGAGAGGCCCTTCTTTCAACACTACCACCTTCAGAGGCATGTTTGGTGATGACTTAAGAAAGGGTCTTTTTGGTGGCTGCTCCCAGGGTGTGGAACTCCCTCCCCAAAGGATCTAGGTTTGCTCCCTCTTTGGTATCCTTCCCATGACAGGCAAAGACCACTTTTTTAAAGAAGGTCTTTAACCTGTAAGTGGGGTTGGTGAGTTGGGTGTTATTTTTAATAATATTTTTGTCAGTAATTGTTATGTTTCCATTGTATTTTATGCAGTACTTGCTAATATTAACTGGTTCCGTAATCCACCTTAAAGAACTTTTTTTGGGGGGGGGCATAGAAAGGCAGGGTAGAAATAAAATACATATATACATACAAGCTAGATGTGATCTTACTGATGCTCTGTAATGCTCTGGACTCCATTTTTTTGGGTAAAACATTTTGAAAATGTTTGGGGTGTGGTGGATGGGTGAAGGCTGCACTGGGGGCTGGGGGATCCAAATGCAGTCCACAGGCTGTAGGTTGCCCACTTCAGGTCTACACAATAATGAGTTAGATGAACCAGTGCTTTTACTTGGTGTAAGACAGCCTTCTATCTTCCTACCCAACATGAGAGGCCATTTTCCATGGCCCGCTGACTTCAGAGGAGCAGACAGTTGGCACAACAAACAGGGCCTGATCAGTTGTGGCACCAAGGCTGTGGAATTATCTCCTAAAGATGACCACCAGGGGGCGATTGCTTCCTGTCTTTTGGCGGGCAGTGAAAACATGGCTCTTACAATGAGCTTTAGCAGCTTATGCCTGCTGATCTGATTCCCTTTCCCACATCTTTTGAACTGTGCCTTTTATCTTAATGTGTGACAGCAGAGCTACACAAAGACCTCATCAAAGGCAACCAACTGATATAGGTGAGGATTGCCGAGGCTGAGAGAGCTGTGATTCATACAAGAGTTCAGCTATAGAAGAGAGCTTGTTTTTATTTTACTTTTTAATCTACTGTGAGTCTGAAACTCTTGGAAATCTATGACAAATCACCCAGGGATGTACCAGTAGATCCTGATCCATTTATTGATTTAATTAAAATATTTCTAGGCAGCCTTTCAGGGCAGACACTAACTTCTTCTTGCCCCTGTTCTAGAGATTCTGAGGAGTTTCCTGTGTTGAGCCCTGAAGAAAGAAAACTTAAGCAACTTACACTACCAAAATGTGCACAAGGAATCCCCAACTGGCAAAAAACTGGAGACAAAATCAGGGCAGTGCTTTTAGAGGGACATGGAACAGAAAATAGTGACCAACCTTGGTCAATTGACAGAAATTGGGCCCGTTCAGAAGACACCTTAAACCATGGCTTTAACCATGGTGGTTAAGCCAGAAAGCCAGGCTGTGTTCAGAGGACACCTTAAACCACATCTTTAACCACAGTAATTAAGCCTTTTTGATTTATTCACCACAGTTAAAGCCATGGTTTAAGGTGTCGTCTGAACATAGCCTGGCTTTCTGGCTTAACCACCGTGGATAAAGCCATGGTTTAAGGTGTCTTCTGAACAGGGCCTCTATGGTTTAATTGCCAGTTAATCTATTTAAAACCAACCACTGCCTACAATTGCCTTAGATGCTCTTACGGGATAGCTCTAATGTCCTACAAAGCTGCCCATAGTACGCCCTTTGGTAGATTGATTTTCAGCGACACGGTGCCCAGTGAGATGTGTTTACAAAAATAGATGCATGTAACTCATTCCGACATGCACCTGTCCATATGTCTCAAGGATGCCTGCTCCAGGTTCCGCTTTCGATGAGGATCCAGGTCTGCTTTCCTTCGTTGCATAACTCTGCAGCTACCCTTTAAAAAAGAAAAAGAAAAGGAGAAGACACGTTTGTTGAAATGTGACCTCTTTAAGTTGGTTTTTATGCATCAAAGCTACTTGACATTTGCCAAAACAAATTTGAGTCCCTTTGGAGGGATTTTTTTATGACAAAAACACCATTGATCTGACAGCTGGCTCTCTAGGGAAGAGATATTGTAGCTGGCAGTAAAGACTTAATGCTTCTAAAGTCCTCCTTTACTAGTAGTCCCAAGGCATAATGTCTAGGTCCGGGCAAAAGAATGGAAGTAGCGGGGTGGGGGGGGGAGGAAGAGAAAAGAAGGGGGGGGGACAACAACTACGCAGCCCAGACTGGCACAGTGGCAGCTGGGAGTTTGACAGTGTTATGAAGAACTGCAACTGTTGATCAGTGAATTGTTACACCGTTGATGACAGCCTTGCAAATTAATTCTGAAATTAACTGAGGGGACTCAAAGAGGTCCCACTGTTTATCTGAAGGAAGGAGAGCAATGTAAAAATTACCAGTGAAGCAGAAATCGAAATGGTTCTGTAGTTTTCTGCAGCAGAGCAGCTGGCCAAGTGTCGGAGATGCAGGCGCCTTTGGAAATTGGCATCCACAGAAGGAAAAGGGATGGTTGAAAAGGAGGCAGAAAACAGGATATGGGTGAGGGGACAAAATCGCTGCGGCACCAGCGAGACATCAGGACGTAGCTGCACTAAAGACTGAAACTGGATTTGCAGTCTTCTTCCCCCTGCACCAGGAACCCTGGGGATTACAGTACTTTGAGAAACAATGAGGGATCACAAGCAGAACGCTCTTAGTATCGTCATGAAACTTAGGGTGACCAACTATCAGGACTTCCCTGGATTTGTCCTGGTTTGTTTTTCTATCCTGGGTGTCAGGGGGGATTTTCTGTAATTTCCTATAATGTCAGGGAATGATACGCTTTCCCCTTCAAGGCCACCATTACCGTGGCGGGGGAAATGACACACTTTCAGGAGGTGCTTCATTTCCCCCCAAACTGCTCCAATCAGGGCCTTAAAAGGGAAAGCATGCAATTCCTGGACATTATAGAAGAGGCTCCGATTGTAGAAGTAGGGGTGGGTGGGAATGACACACTTTCCCTTCCTCCTCTCCAAATGGGACCTTAAAGGCCCTGACTGGAGCAGAGGAGGGGGAAAGCGTACTTTCTGGGCCCTCTAGAAACTATGACATTCTCCCCCTTCATGCTAATGCTAGCCAGCATTAGCATGGCAGGGGGCATAATGTGCTTTCCAGAGGCCCCAGAAAGTATGCTGAATATGAGCCAACAGTGCGATATGGCTGCAAGAAAGGCAAATGCTATTTTGGGCTGCATTAATAGAAGTATAGCTTCCAAATCATGTGAGGTACTGGTTCCTCTCTATTCGGCCCTGGTTAGGCCTCATCTAGAGTATTGCGTCCAGTTCTGCGCTCCACAATTCAAGAAGGACGCAGACAAGCTGGAGCGTGTTCAGAGGAGGGCAACCAGGATGGTTAGGGGTCTTGAAACAAAGCCCTATGAAGAGAGACTGAAAGAACTGGGCATGTTTAGCCTGGAGAAGAGAAGATTGAGGGGAGACATGAGAGCACTCTTCAAATACTTGAAAGGTTGTCACACAGAGGAGGGCCAGGATCTCTTCTCGATCCTCCCAGAGTGCAGGACACGGAATAATGGACTCAAGTTAAAGGAAGCCAGATTCCAGCTGGACATCAGGAAAAACTTCCTGACTGTTAGAGCAGTGCGACAATGGAATCAGTTACCTAGGGAGGTTGTGGGCTCTCCCACACTAGAGGCCTTCAAGAGGCAGCTGGACAACCATCTGTCAGGGATGCTTTAGGGTGGATTCCTGCATTGAGCAGGGGGTTGGACTCAATGGCCTTGTAGGCCCCTTCCAACTCTGCTATTCTATGATTCTATGATCCCCAACAGGTGCCCTCTCTTTTGGTTTCCCAAATATGGTCACCCTATGAAACTACAACTCCCAGGATTCTTGTGTGGGGAGGAGCCATGAGAGGTTTCTTTCTTTCTTTCTTTTTTAACCATTAGGGGTTTTATTGCAGAAAGGACACAATTCATTATTTTGGATGTGACATTTTGTAGGCAAGGGCCTGTGCGACGACACCGACCTCACACAGAAGGCCTTGCCTAGCACACCCTTCTCAATGCAAGCGCCACCTCTTGAAAAGCCTGAGGAAAGGGCAAAAACAACACAACCTCTCCCCTACATGTGAGGGAACAAGATAAAGGGTTTTGGAAAATAGGTTCTATTACTGAGCTACTGAACTGCAGGTGTATTGGGAGATGTTTTTACACTGTGTAATATAGCAGGTAATAAATCCGAGCTGATGTGTGGTTTGTGGTAACAGGACACAAAGTAAAGTTTATTGAAACTGAACAGATCTTTGGTATTTCAGTTTAGATCAAACCTGCTTATTTTTATATTTAAAACAACAATCCCAAGTCCTTCTCACTCCTCACACACCAAACACTCTCAAGACACACAAGCTTCAGAAACTCCACAAGAATAATAATCAGAATCAGACTCAGACTAGACCAAACTAGACCAGACTAGACCACAATCCCCTCAGCTAACCTATTTATACTCCTCCTTCCCCCTCTCTCACCGCATCACTAGCCACACCCACTCAGTCAAATATTCCGCACTCGCTTGACATACAAACCCAGACATAACTAAGGGACAGAAAGGTGGGTATTGCTACAGCCTGTTTCTGGGAGCCAATGTGGTGTTACTTGGGTGGCATTAGAAGGTGGTTTTAGATGGTGCTATTTATTGGTGCAATTACTTTCCACTGTTTTTTTTTTTTTGGGTGGGAGCACACCATACCTTAATCAAACCCTAAATTAGAGTTTGTCTAGTGTAGTGGCTAAGGCTGCAATCCCATGCACACTTACTTGGGAGTCAGGTTCATTTTACACAGCGAGACTCATGCCTGAGAAAACATGCAAAGAATTGCACTGCTCAGCTGTGAACTGGGATATCACCAATTAAGGATGTTGGAGAAATCCACAATGGAATCAAATTAGTTGGGATTTCGATGAATCTGACCCATGGATTCTGTAGCAGACTGGCTTTTCCTAAGTCACACGGATTCTGCGGACTTGCGGGTTTTGTTTTGTTTTTACTTTCTGGAATTTTTTATTATTATTATTATTATTTTATTTTTTTACATTTATATACTGCCCCACAGCTGAAGCTCTCTGGGCGGTTTACAACAATTAAAAATGGTAAACATTAAAAGTATATAAAATTTAAAAACCATCAAAAACATAAAAAACAGTATAAAAACAACAGTATCCATTTAAAAACAACAAGGGAGAGGGCCTTCTCGGTGGCTGCTCCAGTGCTCTGGAACTCTCTTCCCGGGGAAGCTAGACTGGCTCCCTCCTTGATGGGCTTTCGGAAGCAGGCAAAAACTTTCTTGTTCCAGCAGGCCTTTGGAGAATAATCTGGCCCTCCATCTATGTTAATGACTTATAATTTTGTTGTGTATTTTAAACATTTATGGTTTTGTTTCCCCCCCCCCATGTATGTTTTAAACTTTGCATTGGGCAAAAGGCGGGATACTACTACTACTACTACTACTACTACTACTACTAATAATAATAATAATAATAACAATAATAATAATAATAATAATAATAATAATAATTCTGGGGTCCATTAAAAACAAACTTAACGTTGTTAAATGCTGTTAAAATGCCTGGGAGAAAAGAAAAGTCTGGACCTGGCGCCGAAAAGATAACAATGTTGGTGCCAGGTGAGCCTCATCGGGGAGATCATTCCACAGTCGGGGGGCCACCACCGAAAAGGCCCTCTCCCTTGTTGCCATCCTCCGAGCTTCCCTCGGAGGGTGAATTTTATGTGAATGTACATTTTATGTGAATGTAGTTGTAGAAAAACAGATTCAAAAAAGAATAGCTGAAAATGTGCATTTCCTTCACAGGCTAAAAGATGAAAATGCCCATATGGGGGCATTTGCTTATTTGTAGGGGGGAGATTTGCACATTTTTGAGGGTACACATTTGTGAAATTCTGTCAATGAGTGGGCGATGCAGCAAAAGGCACCTGACAATCCATGAAATGCCGTTGGGAAACATTTTACAAAAGCTGTACTTCCCTATCCCCAATGCAAGTCTTACCTGGTCTTGCCGGAGGCTTCACTGTGTTCCCACCACATTTGCAAAGGGGGGGGGGAATTATAATTTTAACCTACTTCATCGCCTAGTGTAGAAATTACTGAGATAATGGGTGTGATCTGCTTTCTTTTTATCTCTCCATCATCATTTACTTACTTAACTGAGATGTACAGCCTTTTCTTTCATGAGTCCTTTTATTTTTATTTTTAGTATAATAATCTTTAAGTTCAGAGACAAGATAACCAAGAAGCTCAACATACCATCCCACTGGTTGCTGCATTCATTTTTTAAATAAAGAAATAAATGGACATTTATATTTTTGTTGTTGTTTTCTATTCTGAAAGTGGTTCAGTAATTGATATTATCATAGAATCATAGAATCATAGAATAGCAGAGTTGGAAGGGGCCTACAAGGCCATCGAGTCCAAGCCCCTGCTCAATGCAGGAATCCACCCTAAAGCATCCCTGACAGAGGGTTGTCCAGCTGCCTCTTGAAGGCCTCTAGTGTGGGAGAGCCCACAACCTCCCTAGGTAACTCCCTAGGTAAATTCATAGGCCATAGCTAGATGGCGCTTTATCCCAGGGCAAATTCCGGGATCGTCCCTGTGCGTCCACATGATGCACAGGGGATCCCAGGATCAGGGAAGGATCATCCCTCCCTTGCCCCGGGATCTCGCCCTCCACTTTGGCCCTGGTTTTTCCACAGTCCCAGGCTAAGCCCGAGATGACGGAACGTGTGGCCAGGTGTTGTGGTTTGACCCGGCCCCGCACGATTCCTCGCGAGAAGCCAGGAGCCATGCACGAGGCACAGCGCTCCTCAGGAGTGCTGCGCCCATCGGGGGTAGGCTGGGGGGAGTGGGGAAAGTAAGTTAAATTTAAAAAGGACTTACCTTTTGCACACGAGCGTTCATGCACTGCTGACCCTTTAAAAAAAATGGCGGCCGTGATGCCTCTCCTTCACGTGTAAACAGAGGAGGGATCTCGTGTTAAACACAACACGAGATCTTCCCTCCTCCATCGTGGGATAGCAGGAAGGTCTAGCTAAAGCCATGGTATACTTTCTTCCCAGCCTCTGTTATTTACCAGTAGAAAAGGAACATCTTACAGGCATGAGAACCTGCCTTTCAGGATCAGGCTAAAGCAGCTTTCCCTAACCTAGTGCCTTCAACGTATTTGTAGACTTCAACTCCCAGAATTCCTGACATTTGCCATGTTGACTGGAGCCAGTGGAGACTGGTGGCTCTGATTTCAGTGGGGCTGTGAATCCATTCTTGATTTTAGTCAGAATTAGCCAGAACTCCCCCCTTTTTTTAAATGTCTACTGTTTTAAACTTCTGTAAACCACCCAGAGAGCTTCGGCTATGGGGCGGTATATAAATGTAATAAATAAATAAAGGAGCTATCCTATCCCCAAACAGTTTCAGCACCTTGAATAGCTCCTTTAGAGAACTGCCTGGTTCTGACTAAAAGCCAGAATGGATTCACAGTCCCACCCAAAATCAGAGCCACCAGTCTCCACTGGCTGTGGCTGATGGGAGTTGAAGGGATTGTGAGGAACTCCAAAGGGATCTCTCCAAGCTGGGAGAATGGGCGTCCAAATGGCAGATGCGGTTCAATGTAAGCAAGTGTAAAGTGATGCACGTTGGGGCAAAAAAAAATCCCAACTTCAAATATAAACTGATGGGATCTGAGCTGACAGTGACCACACAAGACAGAGATCTTGGGGTTGTGGTGGAGAGCTCAATGAAAATGTCCACCCAGTGTGAGGCCGCTGTAAAGAAGGCAAACTCCACGTTAGGCATTATTAGAAAAGGAATTGAGAATAAAATGGCCTTTATACAAATCTATGGTGACACCACATTTAAAATACTGTGTATAGCTTTAGTCACCACACCTAAAAAAAAAAAGAACCGTAGAGCTGGAAAAAGTGCAGAAAAAGGCGACTAAAATGAACAAGAGAATGGAGCATCTCCCCTTTGAGGCAAGGTGACAACAGCTGAGATTCTTTTGCTTGGAAAAAAAAGGAGACTACTTGATAGAGGTGTACACGCATATGCATGCTGCGGAGAATGTGGATAGGGAAACATTTCCCTCCTCCCTTTCCCATAATACTAGAACCCAGGGTCATCCCATGAAGCTGATCAGTGAGGATGGCAACAAGGGAGAAGGCCTTCTCGGTGGTGGCCCCCCGACTGTGGAATGATCTCCCCGGTGAGGCTCGCCTGGCTCCACCATTGTTATCTTTTCGGCGCAAGGTCAAGACTTTTCTCTTCTCCCAGGCATTTTAACAGCATTTAACAACCTTAAGTTTGTTTTTAATGGACCCCCAGAATTGTTGTTTTTAAATGGATACTGTTGTTTTTATGTTTTTGATGGTTTTTAAATTTTGTATACTTTTAATGTTTACCATTTTTAATTGTTGTAAACCGCCCAGAGAGAGCTTCGGCTGTGGGGCGGTATATAAATGTAATAAAATAAATAAATAAATCGGTTGGAGTTTCAGGACAGATAATAGGAAGTACTTTTTCATACAACACATAGTTAAACGATGGAACTCACAACCACAAGATGGCCACCAGTTTGGATGGCTTTGAAAGGGGGTTGGATAAATTCCTGCAGGAGAAGTCTATCAATAGCTACTAGTCCTGATGGCTATGTGTTACCTTCAGGACCAGAGGCAGTAAGCCTATATACACTAGTTGCTGGGGAACATGGGCGGGAGTGTGCGGTTGCACCATGTCCTGCTTGTGGGTCCCTGGTCAACAGCTGGTTGGCCACTGTGTAAACATAGTGCTGGACTAGATCAATCCTTGGTCTGATCCAGCAGGTCTCTTATTTTTTATATTCTTATGATCTTTGCGGTCCCGTCCAACTCCACAGTTTTATGATTCTGTGACCCACAATGTCTCTGGATTGGAAAGCCCACAGTCAGGATTGCAACCTATAGTTGTTCCCCGCTGTTTCCCCAACCCAAGCGCGATACCTCTAAACATGGAGTCCCTGTTTAGCCAAGTTGTCACCTCTTGCCTTTAAGAAACCACATCTTCATCCTGAACTTTGCGTAAGCAGACGCATTTGACTTCTCTCTGTCCTAAATGCTACGTACAGAAAAGTGCGGCTATAGTGCACAACAGTTTTGTAGTAGCCATTAGCATACGCTTTTCCCATGGTCTGTGTACTTATTCTAAGCATGTGCTTTTTTACAATGCAGAACACAAGAGACTTGTTTTGTAAGATTAATGAAGGTCACCAATATTCTCCAAAGGATTCTGATAATTAAGGCTTTGTTTATCAAAAACAAGTTATATTAAGAGCAAAAAAGATTCATGGTAATTATTCATAATCTTAACAATTCAAGTGTAGCCACCTCATTTGTGCATTTAATTCTTCTTGTTAATGTTTTGCATAAATCTGCATAATTACTTGAGTTGCCTGTTGTAATTTTGACAGCTACTCCGTTCATGTGCACTAAAGTATATCAAAAGCTTGAGGTGCTGAATATTTATAATTTTACGTATGTTCTTGGGATAATATTTTTTCAACATTTTTTTTTTAAATATAAAATTGACATGGTATACATGGAAGGATTGCCAAGCACATATTTCCACCATAGAGAGCTCCCAACGGGAAAACAAACCAGCCTTTTAAATATACAATCCCAGCTTTTGAAATCATTTCCATTGAAAAAATACAAAGAATTATGCACATGATGTCTTTGTTCATAGTCCTGTAGCCTAATTTTACTTTGATAATCATGCCAGGATTATTATTATTATTATTATTATTATTATTATTATTATTATTATTATTATTATTATTATTATTATTATTTACACACACATACCCCCAAACAATTCACTTCAATGAACCATTGCTTTTCATCATGAAGTACTGGAAATTGGGGTCATCCAATGAAGCTATTAGAGGGAGATTCAGGACAGATAAAAAGGAAGGACTTCTTCACACAGCGCATAGTCAAAAACTATGGAATTTGCTACCACAAGATGGCTACCAATTTGGATGGTTTTAAGAGGGGGTTGGATGAATTCCTGGAGGAGAAGGCTATCAATGGCTACTAGTCCTGATAGCTATGTGCTGTGCTACCTCCAATAACAAAGGCAGTAAGTCTATGTATGTACAGTTGCTGGGGAACATGGGTGGGAGGGTGCTGTTGTACTTGTGTCCTGCTTGTGGGTCTCTGCACAACAGCTGGTCGGCCACTGTGTGAACAGAGTGCTGGACTAGATGGATCCTTGGTCTGATCCAGCATGGCTCTTCTTATGTTTTTATGTCACAGCATTCAGTTGTCAAACTTGACTACCTATATGCAGGTTGTATGGTCTGGAATCCCATAGGAACGGAATCTGTGTAGAAGCACAGTAAGGTAAGAAGCTGTGTTATACCTAATTAAACCTCTGGTCCAACTGTCTTAGGATTGTTGACCCTGACTGGTAGAGTCTCTCCAGGGTTTAGGAAGGAGTCTTTCACACCCTACTTTGAGTTGCTGGGGATAGAACTGGCGGACGTTTGCATGCAACACATGTACTTTTCCACGGAGCTATGGAATGGTGTGGCATCCAAAGTGGTCCCTCAGAGATTTTGCTTCAGTATTGGGAGACAGTGGTTCATGTCAATTCCTCGGATGCGTTCCACACAACCATCTTATACCCCTGAATCCACAGACATCTCAAAGATAACCCATACTGGTCTCTCAGGGACAACCCCCAAGCTACTGGTATTGAGAGGCATGCTCAAGCTCTCTCCCTAAACAACCATTTCCTCATTCATTTTTTAAAGGTAAGCCTCTTGCTCTTTCACATATGGCGATGGCCTTGAAAAAGAACAGGAGTTTTTTCGTTTTGGTTTTTGGTTTGTTTCTTTTACCAGTTACTCCATAAGAACTAAACTTCATGCTTAAATAGTTTTATTACATTTTTATCATGTTTATTAAAAGCTAACACAACTTATATTTCAGGGTTTTGGTCTCCTATTGATTTAAGATACCCACCTCCCTCCACATTGTACTCTTAGGGCATGGCTAGACGGGGCGATATTCGAGGGATCACCCAGGGATCTTCCCTGGGCATCCACATGACGCACAGGGGATCCCGGGAGCAGGGAGGGATGATCCCTCCCTTCCCTGGGATATCCCGGTTCTTCCCTCTGTCCTGGGATGATCCCGAGACCGCGGGAGGTGTGGCTGGGCATCCTATTTTCATCCCAGCTACTTGTGAGTAAAGGCGAGGAGCTCCATGCCCATTGGGGGTGGTGTGGGGTGAGCGGGACTATTTTTTTTTTTAAATTACCTTTTTGAAGGAGTGCTTGAGCGCTCATCTTGAGTAAAAAAACAAAATGGCGGCCGTGATGTCCTACGTCCTCCCGGGATGTCATGCGCCACATGTAGACTGAGGGAGAAGACCTCGTGATCACCATATCGCAAGATCCTCCCCCTCCAGCCCCCTGGCGTAGACATGCCCTTAGACTCCAATACCACACCATTTCTAGCGGCAAGTGTGAGCTTTATCACATGATTTGCTCTGGCCTGTTGAGTGTTTGAATGGTTGTGCTACTTTAGCTGATCATCAGGGCCAGCATCAAGGGTAGACATGGTGGGGCATGTGCTAGAGGGGGCGGGGGTGCAAAGCAATGGTGGTGTTGAGAAAGAGGAGCAGAAAAATGTCACTGCCTGCTGCCTGGTTGCTCCCTGGCTCTCTGCCCGCTAAGGAAGCAAGTGGTAGCAGTGAGGAGGAAGAGGAGGAGGAGCCATAGGAGCTGGTGGCAATGGTGGTAAGCAGGTCGACCCACATTGGGAGGGGGGATATTGAGGGTGTCTGGCCCAAGAGCCCTCAAAAACATGGAATCAGCACTGTGCCTGCTGATCACCATGCAATTCCAACGTTTGGCGGGTGATCAGGAAGCCCTTTCTACAATATCCAAGACTGAGGGTGGGTCGCCTGCTTGAATCTTGCAGTGGGACCTTTCTTGAAGTATATGGCAGTGTCCACACATTGTGCGAAAGGGCCCGCAAGGTCTGTGGCTCGGCCCTACCACCTTCCAAACATGGGAGGGGCGAGGACTGAAGAGAGGAGGAGGCGGTACACACATTGGGCTCCCTAGACAATATAGAAATCTGCCCCAATGAGAAGTTGAATGGAACAGGGCCAATTTAGTTCATTGTTGGCGGAACCAAATGCATAGAGGGCTGACTGGGCATGAATGTGGTTTCCATCTATAGGACTCATTTCTGCTGGTTGGGGACAGGAGGACTTAACATTCTATGTTGGCAGTGGGAGCTAATTTCAGAGGCCATTTCTTGGGGTGAGGGCCCATTCTCCCCCCACCTCCAGAATAAAGCCACAACCAGAACATTCTGCATGAATGAAATGGTGGCTGCCAGGAACAGCCACAGACCTGAGTTCTGCTTTTGTCAAAATAAGGGTTAATATCAACAACAGTAAAACTTCCCCTAAACAAATCCAAATAGGAATACTCAAATAAATGTGAATGCAAAGACTAAATTGCAAAACAAATGCAATGTTACCAAATTAATGACAAAATGAAATCAGGTTTTAATAATGAAAATGAACAGAGGGACAAATTGAAAATAAAATAACATCCCTGCACATCTCTAGCCTTGAGCACAACAAATTGTCTGGCACAGCAGCATTAGAAAACCAGATACTTGGCACCCCTGGAGGTTCAAAATTGTCTGGAGAAGCCCCCATGGATAGAAGATGCTCTCTGCTGTAGGCAATCATCCTCTGCACAGGACAAGAACATTGACAAGGAGTGCAGCTCCCATGCTCATCCCCCACATGCACATAGAGCAGCAGAAGACAACATGTTGCCCACTGGCACCAATGCGCCCCTGAGCACCTTTCCAGATGGCCACCAAGGTGTCCTACTCCTTCCACTTCCTTCCCCCACTTCAATTAACACATTTTCTTCTGGGCAGCTGGGATTGCCATGAAATAGATTTCTATTGGAGCAGAAAACTAGGTTCAAAGGAATCATTTAGTGTGTTGGTGCTCAGGCCTTGCATCTGCCTTCTATTTAGTCTTTTGGACAGGTCCCTTATCCTTTGCCACACCTCCCACAGCCACCACTTTTTGGTGGTGCCCACAACAGGTACTCAAATAATTGCATGTGCCCTTGGCCCAAAAAGGTTGCCTATTATTCATATAGAGCCTACAACAAGGAAGTGGACACCTAATCTGTCCCATAGAGGCTCACCATCTGGCGCTTGGAGCTACCTCGTGTTTTTCCAGAGACCAGCGGAACTTGGTCTTCAATGCTGCCCCCTTGAGGAATTCCCATTGTTATGTTCAATTGGAGATAACAGTGGGGGTGATGGCTCAGTGGCTTTCTGTGGTGCCCCAAGTACTTGGCCAGTGGTGGGAAGAGCCGTCAGTCGTACCATGCCAGCCAAGTCCCTTTCTCCACGGTGAGAGAGGGATGGAAATCCATGCCAGTCTCAGCACAGAGAAAAGCAAAATGGAGTGGGGAAGAGGTGGTGATATCAGTGGGCATGTCAGTAGTGATAGCCACTACTTTGGATGGCTTTGACAGGGAATTGGACAAATTCATGGAGGACAAAGGTATTGATGGCTACTAGTCCTGATGGCTATATGCTATCTCCAGGATCATAGGCAATATGCCTATGAACACCAGTTGCTGGGGAACATGGGTGGGAGGATGCTGTTGCACCTGTGTCCTGCTTGTGGGTCCCTGGTCTACACCTGGTGGGCCACTGTATTAACAGAGTGCTGGACTATGATGGCAGGCTGAAGGAACCTGGGAAGTTCAGTCTGGAGAACAGAAGACCTAGGGGAGACATGTTGGCAGTGTTGAGGTACATAAAATTATGCCACAGGGAAGATGGTCAAGAACTGTTTTCCATGGCCACAGAAATTAGGACCCGAAATAATGGGTACAAGTTACAGCTACTTAGATTTGGATTAAATATAAGGAAATACTTCCTGACGGAAAGAACTGTACAACCGTAGAACCGTCTATTTTTAAACTGTTAGTTTTACTCTACCCTGTGCCTGTTTGCTGCATTCTCTTCCCCTTCTTATTGTTTTATTATGATTCTATTAGAATGTAAGCCTATGCGGCAGGGTTTTGCTATTTTATTGTTTTACTCTGTACAGCACCATGTTCACTGATGGTGCTATATAAATAAATAAATAAATAAATAAATAAATAAATAAATAAATCCTATGGAGGTTGTGGTTCCTCCATCTCTGGAGGTTTTAAAAAAGAGATTGGACAGCCACCTCTCATGGATAGTTTAAATGGTTTTCTTGCACATGGCAGAGGGTTGGACTAGGTGATCCTTGTGGTCACTTCCAACTCAACAATTCTATGATTTTATGACTACATGGACCCTTGGTCTAATCCAGCATGGGTCTTCTTATGTTCTTATGACCATGCTTACTGATGTTGTTCTACTCACAGAGGGTCTCGTAGGTGACAATTCTGATTCTGCACCCCGGCCGGCTTCATGAGCTTACAACAACTGAAGAAGGCTTCTATGGAAATGATAGGATTTCTTTTGCTCCCAAATACGTTCCAAAAATTGCAACATTCATGAAGAGGGAGAAGAACACATAAAGTGAACTATTGTAATGCAAAATTTAGTAGTTGATTTAAGAGCAAAAAGATATATATATATATTTAAAAATCCCCAATTCCTTTCACTCTAATGAGCACTCAAACGTAAGTGGGGGTTGGGAATTAAAAGGTTGCTATAAGCAGAGAGTGGGCTATATACACAGTGTGTGTTTTACATCCTGGCAGGGGGCCGGGGGGGGGGAATGACTGAATTTAAATAAATAAAAAAAATTGAGGCAAAAGGCATCAACTCTGCGGCTATATGCATTAATTAAAAGAAGTTTGTTAAACTAAATTTGAAAAAAAAAAACTTCTTTAATTGTGTTTACCCAAAAGCCTTTTCTTCCTAATTTAAATAGCATAAACATCTGGACTAAAGCAATATTAGAATCATGGCAGTAGTCAAGCAAATCTTGTGGAAAATAATGAAATTAGATCCCTGGTGTTGTGACAAAGACGGGGCAGGATACATCAGTTCGATGTTAATAAAATTTCCATGAATGACTGAATACAATTAAGAAATTGTCAGTTGCGGCAATGAACTTTTGTAGCTCGTAGATGTTTGCATCATTTGATTATGCTGGCAATTTAAAATTGTTTGTTAGTGTCTGTGTTGGGATATTAATTATGACCTTTATTACAGCCCACAATTAAACCAGTCATACAGCAACGAGCTGCCTGCCTCATGATGGTAGAGAGATATGAACTGTTTTGAATTGGGGAGGGGGGGAATTTCTCATCACGCATTGACCGACCCTGATCTTTCAAACTGGAAATGATTTGAAATAATGCAGGGTGTTACATAAATAAATCAAACAATCCATGAATAACCAGATGCCGTGGAGGTGAACCAGCCCTTCTATTTTACAAAGAGCTATTTTTAAATACGTAATGGGTGGTGTAGTGGAGAAAATGTGGAACGGAGCGGGAAGTCACGTTCAATTCGCCGTGCGTCCCTAATTCAGCTTTGGGAAAGGGATTATTTCTCAGCCCAGCCTACCTTGCAGAGCTGTTGTGATGTCAACATTGTCTAATTCTGTGGATACCACCCTGAGTTCCTTGAAGGAAAGCTGGGGTGTGATTGTAAGAAATTGTGCAAGGGATATGTGTGGAGTTACACCCCACAAGTCAGTTCCCAAATGTATGTCTGCAGTTTGTAAGTCTGTGGTGAGTTTAGAATGTTGGCCTGAGTGGGCGGAGTTAGAATGTCTGGGGATGGGGAGGAGTGATATATAAGGGAAGGACTGAGGGGATTGAGGGAGACTTTTTAGGTACTCTTAGAGCAGCCTTCCTCAACCTGGGGTACTCCAGATGTGTTGGACTGCATCTCCCAGAATGCCCCAGCCAGCTGGCTGGGGCATTCTGGGAGATGCAGTCCAACACATCTGGAGCAACCCAGGTTGAGGAAGGCTGCTCTAAGAGTCTTTAGTGCTCTCTGTGTTTAGAGTACTTAAGTTCTGGGAAATTTGAGGTTCAGGGTAGAGAGTGGTGTCTTTGGAGTGTGGTGTGCACGTAGTTGATATATATTAATCAATACAGATAATAAAGAAAGCTCAAGAGTGATTGTGTGAGAGAAAGGAAAGCGTGTATGTGAATGGGTGGAAGGATTGGATGAAAGGTTTCAAAAAAAGGTTTTTAAATGTTTTATTTGAAACAAAGCTTGTGAACTTTTAAAAATAAATTTTAATTATTTTGTTTTTAACTACCACAAAAATCCCACGTGTCTGTTTGGCATTTATCATCTGAAGTTTACACATTTAGCACCCACTCTGACAATAATTCACCACAGCACATATAACTCACAGTGTTTTATTTTATATATTGAAATCCTTCTCCATTTAACCCCTTTCTCCACATAGTTTGGAGGAAGGTGTTTTTTGTCCCTTGCCTCAGGCGTATCAAGCGGTGGTGCTTGGCTTGAGCAGGGAGTAGCCGTGGCCAGGCTTGGTGTTCAGAGCCTGTGTCGTGGCGATATGATTAAAGGGTAATATACAAATATGTATCATAGACAGCTAAATAAATAAAATAATAAATAGCAGCTTCTTTAAAAAAAATCTGTTTTTTTTTTTAAAAAAAGATTATAATTTATTGTATTGAAATGAATGAAACAGAGGCATTGATCTTTCAGAGGAGGAGAGATGTTAGAAAGCATTTAGTACTTGGATCTCTAGTTCATGGCCATTGTGTTAAAGAACACTGAAATATAGGGGTGTGCACGGACCCCCCGCTCCGCTTCACTTGCAGATCTGCCATTTTCCGGATCGGGCCGCTCCGCCCCGCCCCCGCTCCGCCCACTTCCGCTCCGCTCCGCCCGGAGCTCCGGATCCGGATCCGGAGCTCCGTTTCCCCCCCCCCCCATAGGCTTGCATTGAAAGCTAAAAAATTATACAACTTTTTTTCTGTTCAAGTTAGAAACCTCATGTTTGGCACCATGACACCTCATGGGGATATACACATGCACGCCAAGTTTCAAAGCAATCCCATCATCCTCTGATTTTTGGCGAATTTTTGAAAATCGGGCACCCCACACACAACATCCCTGCGAGGTGGGCAGGGGAGGAGGGAGGGAAGGCAGGCAGGCATGCAGCTGGCATTTCTGGGGGCATAAGGAAGTGAGCCAAGGATAAGCCAGTAATGCATATAAAATGGAATAAATCAATCAATAAACAAAGGAGGGGTGGAATTAAAAGCAGCAGTGTTGCTCAATAAACAGCAAGAAGAATTTTTAAAAAAAGGCTATATCTGTCTTTTACCAGCAATAGGGGGACGTGCCCGGGGGAGGGGGAAGTAGCTGCCAGTTCAAGACACTGACAGCCACCAACAGCTCTGAGAAGAAGTAAAACGCTCACTTCGACTCATAACAGGCATTGCTCCACCACTGAAAAGTGACCATTCACTTCAACTCATGATAGGCATTGCTCCACCGTTTTACTCTCTTTGGAAGGCTCTAATGGCCTTCCAGTGCAGGAGAGAGTGGGGGCACGTCCACGATGAGATGCCCTAGGGGAGCTCATCCCCTTGCACCACATCTATTCAGTTGTTCACCAAGGTTAGGGTGGGGAGCAGTGCTGTGTTTCTATCTCTTATTCTTGGCTTAGTATATGATTTCAGGTTGTGTTTGTGCATTTGGTGGGGCTACTGTGTTAAAAAACACGGGGAAAAGCCCGTTCAGATGAAGAAAGAGAAGTTTCCCAGAATCCCAAGTTACCTGTTTTGCCTATGCCCTCCTCCAACTTTGGGATCATCATGACCGGGAGCTGACTCTGCCCCTCAGCCCTTTGAAAAAGGTATTTTTCCCGCCGATTTTTTAAAAACTTCTAGCCCGCGACCCGTACGATGCAGAAAGTTGAGAGTGGTCTCAAAATGACCCCCATCCACGACTCTCTGTGCACAAGAATTTTCAGAATGATAGCTTAAACCCCCCCCAAGTTATCCCCGATTCTTTCCCTCAATGCAATCCTATGGGCGAAAAGCCGAAAACGCCGTTTGAGCCGCGCGGTTGACCCGATTTTCACAAAAATATAGCACGCGACCCGTACGATGCAGAAAGTTGAGAGTGGTCTCAAAATGACCCCCATCCATGACTCTCTGTGCACTTGAATTTTCAGAATGATAGCTTCAAAAACAACGTAGTTATGCGCGATTATTTGCCGCAATGCAATCCTATGGCGAAATGTTTTCAAGATGGCGACCGGAGCGCTCTGCCTGAACTAGGAGCTCCGAAAAATGGCCGCTTCTCTTCGCCTTGCTTCTAGGGGGTCCGCGGTCCGCTCCTACTCAGCCTCTGGGTAAGGCGGAGCAGGCCAATCCGCTACTGCTTCTACGCTCCTAATCGGAGCGGAGCACATCCCTACTGAAATACATGAGCCAGCCCTGTCATGCAGCTGCTAAGAAGGCTAAAGTGATCTTAAGCTGCACTGAGAGAAGCATTGTTTTCATATCGCAAGAAGTAAGAATCCCTCCTGGCTTCACCCCATGCGCAATTAGAAATTTGTGGCAGGGAGAGGTTCTTGGCCTCCGCTCCTCTGTTGCAGCCTCATCAGTTCCTGCTGCCCGACATGTTTTCACTGCCCATGTGGGCTCCCTGTGTGGTTGAGCAGCCTTATTTTCCATGGCGCTAAAGCACGTAGGGCACGTACACAAAGAGAGGCAGATCCCTGCTGCAAATGAAGTGTACAGAATTATGCATGGTGTGGAGAATATGGATAGGGAGATGTTTTTTCTCCTTCTCCCATAATACTATAACCCAGTGGGGTCATCCCATGAAGCTGATGGATGGGAGTTCCAGAACAGATAAAAGGAAGGACGTCTTCACACATGGGATGGGATTAAATGATGGGATTCACTCCCACAAGATTTTATTTATTTATTTATTTATTTTATTGCATTTATATCTCACCTTTTTTCCTCCAAGGATCCCAAGGCAGTGTACATAATCCTCCTCCTCCTCCTCCTCTGCTCCATTTTATCCTCACAACAACAACAACCCTGTGAGGTAGGTTGGGTTGAGAGTCTGTGACTGGCCCAAAGTCACCCAGTGAGCTTCCATGGCCAAATGGGGACTAGAACCTGGATCTCCCGACTCCCAGTCCAGCACTACACTACACTGGCTCATGTAATGATGGCCACCAATTTTGATGGTTTTCAAAGGGGGGTTGGATAAATTCATGGAGGAGAAGGCTAAAATGTTATGTACTATCATAAATTATGTAAAAAGTTTGCAATGGAATTATTTGTGGTTTTTTTCTGAATTATGGGGTGAAGTTGAATCCATCTGTGAATGGACTCTGGAATGAACAAGACTGCACAATCCACAATCCACACTCAGGACAGGTTTCGCAAACTTTGGACATCCTTAGATGCCATGCACAAGTGAAAATTTTGTTTTAACTGTTTTATTCTGTTTTTATTTTCATTTTACCTTGTACACCACTCTGAAATTTTTCAATGGGGAGCGGTATATAAATATTCTAAATAAATAAATAAATAAATAAATAAATAAATAAATAAATCAACCCATAGCTACTGAAATCTCCTCCTTTACACAACAACTTAAAAGTGACCAAGATCTGTCGTCTTTCAGGTCTCATTTCTGAACTATGGCTCAATTGTCCAAAGAATATTTTTTGGTTTAATAGTGCTGTGCTGTGCTGAAAATTTCAACCATTCAATTTTCAGCATTTCATGGGGGTGGAGGTGAAGGGAGAAATGAAAACTTGTGTGAAAGAGGCTGGGAGAGGTGAGAATTTTACATAACTTTTAAAATAGCCAGTTGTTGAAGTGTCTTCTTTCTTTCTTTCTTTCTTTCTTTCTTTCTTTCTTTCTTTCTTTCTTTCTTTCTCTCTCTCTCTCTCTCTCTCTCTCTCTCCTCTCTCTCTCTCTCTCTTTCTTTCTTTCTTTTTTGTTTTCAGGAGCCCAGGAGTTCTTCCTGCATGCTTATTGGAGAGGACAAGGTCACATGGTCTCCAACAGACATTCACTAAGAACTGCTGGGCTCGTCCAAATGCCGAGGGAAGGGTTTTTTTTTTAACTACAAAATAAGAAGAAAGCCCCTCAGCAATTGGCTACACTTAAAAAAGTTATTTGGAAACCCTGTCCCCCTCCCCAAGGAGAAAATTCTCTGTATTCGGCCCAGTGCTAGTTTAAAATGCCTCCTTGCCCTGCAACGTGACGCTGCCTTCCAAACAGTTTGCAATTAACGTTTTGCTTCTAAAAGCCCAACAGTTTTATATTTTAAAGAAATAGGGCTTCTGTGTGATCCAGTCACGTTGGCCTGGTGTCTGAACTGTCCCAGAAACCCAATTAGGCCCTGTGACTTTTCTCTGAGAAGTAAGTGGAGCCCTGAACGATCAGAATATCTACAGAGCCCCAAGAGGGCATGCAAATCCGCCGGGTAGCGTTTCTCTACAGTTGGGGTGCCAGATGGGCTGTCAAACCTCAGCTGTCGGGGTGGAGGACAGTAGAGTTTACGCCCCCATCTTCTGAAGGAGCTGTGAAGAGCCAAGGACAAATACGTAACTTGGTCACTTTCCCGATGTTCCATCGTGTTTGCTTTCCCACATAGCAATCCCTGCCTCTTCCCCTCCTTGGACTCCAACCATGCAATTCATGTTCAGATGAACAATGGTAACTGGCAAAACCTGACCTCAGAAATGGCTCTCTCCAGTGGAGGCTGGTGGCTCCAATGTCAACGGGGTGACAAATCTGCTCCGGGAATTTGGAACGGATTCACCGCCCCACTGACATCGGAGCCACTAGCCTCCACTGTGGTTCTCAGGGGAGATTGCAAAGGCACCATGGAGGAGTGTCTGGGACAGCTTTCCCCGGCCTGGAACTTTCAGATGTTTCGGACTTCAACTGCCATCAGTCCCAGCCAGCTGAACATCTGGGAGACGACAAGTTGGGGAAAGCTGTTCTTTTGGGTGTCCCGTTATCCAGCCTGACTTTACACTATTGACTCCCTGGAACTCCCCGCTGAGGGAAGCTAAGTTGGTTCCCTCTCTGCTGTCCTTCGCCTCCGAGGCAAAGACATTTTTATTCAAGCAGACCTTTGGCACGAAAGCTGGTATGCTCAAGCAGTTTCTGTTAGGTTGGTCCTCTTTTCATGACTTTTGTTTTGTTCTGTTTTTAATTGTATTTTCAATCTACTTGTTTTTATTGTTTTATAGAATCATAGAATAGTAGAGTTGGAAGGGGCCTACAAAGCCATCGAGTCCAACCCCCTGCTCAATGCAGGAATCCACCTTAAACATCCCTGACAGATGGCTGTCCAGCTGCCTCTTGAATGCCTCTAGTGTGGGAGAGCCCACAACCTCCCTAGGTAACTGGGTCCATTGTCGTACTGCTCTAACAGTCAGGAAGTTTTTCCTGATGTCCACCCGGAATCTGGCTTCCTGTAACTTCAGCGCATTATTCCATGTCCTGCACTCTGGGAGGACCGAGAAGAGATCCTGGCCCTCCTCTGCGTGGCAACTTTTCAAGGACTTGAAGTTTTAAATGAAGTTTTATCTCAATCTTGGTTGTGCTATTGTTAACTGCATTTAATGTCATTCCTCCTCCTCTTTTTTATTTTCTTTCTTGGGTGCCAAGGTGGGGCACACATTAAATAAATATATACTCACCTTCTCAATGAGCTGGCTGTGACCCTACGCTCCCACCTTGACTCCTTCAGCGCTTCACCAGGATTTCCTGTTGGGCTCAAACCTCAGAAGGGGACAGTCCAATCCCTCTTCCAGCCCCCACCCAACAAGTGCATCCTCACAGCCAGTGAAGGCTGGTGGCTCCAATTTTGTTGCGGCTATGATTCCATTCTGGGTTTCAGTCAGAACCAGCCAGAAGTCTAAAGAAGTTATCCAAAGTGCTCAACCAATTTTGGGTTAGCATACAGCACCTTGGATAGCTCCTTCAGAGCTGGTTCTGACTACAACCCAGAGTGGAATCACAGCCCCACCAAAATTGGAGCCACCAGCCTCTACTGTCCAAAACTTGACTTTACCTGATCGCAGCTACTGCTGTGGCAGTGCGTGGGGGTGGAGAAAGGCACCTCTATGTATGTTCAACAGCGGTGTAGTAATTTTTTGATGTGTAGGCTCTCCTCAGTACAGTCCCCAAAGCCACACCCCTAAGGTGAGACAAAAAATCCAGGCAGGTGCATTGATCTTATCAAAAAAATCAGTTTTCATTTCCACCATGTCTTCAAAATCATAGAATCATAGAATAGCAGAGTTGGAAGGGGCCTACAAGGCCATCGAGTCCAACCCCCTGCTCAATGCAGGAATCCACCCTAAAGCATCCCTGACAGATGGTTGTCCAGCTGTGTCTTGAAAGCCTCTAGTGTGGGAGAGCCCACAACCTCACCAGGCAACTGATTCCATTGTCGTACTGCTCTAACAGTCAGGAAGTTTTTCCTGATGTCCAGCTTGAATCCGGCTTCCTTTAACTTGAGCCCGTTATTCCGTGTCCTGCACTCTGGGAGGATGGAGAAGAGATCCTGGCCCTCCTCTGTGTGACAACCTTTGAAGTATTTGAAGAGTGCTATCATGTCTCCCCTCAATCTTCTCTTCTCCACATTAAACATGCCCACTTCTTTCAGTCTCTCTTCATAGGGCTTTGTTTCTAGACCCCTGATCATCCTGGTTGCCCTCCTCTGAACACGCTCCAAATCAAGCCACCCCAAACCATCCCTACACTACAACAGGGACCAATGTATTGTTGGTAGGAGAATACATTTCACCCCCAGCTACTGTGAAGAATTCAGCTAAGCCCAGAGGCAACAGGAGCACCAAAGGGGGATGGCAGGTGATGTCACAGTCCCTGCTAATAAAAAAGTGTCAGGGCTGCATTCTGTCACGCCTTGGATCCACGACGCCAGTGATGCACACTCAGTAGCATGTGATCCTCATTCCTTAACACTGAATGATGAAAGTGAAATTGTGTACATTTTACGCACGGCTGGCTACGCACGTACGTGTCGCACAGACGCAATGGCTGTGGTCCTTGTTTAATTTTTGTTGGATAACCATTGAAGTACGGAATACCAACAAATACCTGTTTATTGCTCCGGCTCGTGTATTGTAAATACATATGCCTTGATTAAATCATTTTAATTAACCACAGCCAGGTTTTTATTTCAGTGTGATGCCTTCACATTGTTTGCATAGGTACGGTGACATTCAGGTTGGCTGATAAGTGGTAAATAAAACTGTAGGTCAAACTGTACTTGTATGTCTTTCCAACTATTATCACTTCAGCTTTTGAATAACATTTATTCTGTAATTAATGGTTGTCAGCCTGTAATTTTCCTCTCCCCCAGTCATGACTTGGAACGCTTCACATTTTTCATTAATTTTCACAGTGTTTACAACGTATACATGTAGTTATAGTGTACAGACATATATGAAAACACAATTTGTAGTTTGTTTGTTCAGTATGCCCTTCCTAACTGACGAGGGAGGAAAGTGAGGAGTCAAAGGTTATTTTCAGTGATATCCGAGATTAGAACTCATTCTCCTTTTTTTTTTTCCTTTTTGGACATTGTTTTATTTTCTTGTTAAGAGCATGAGCCACAAGCTGGCAGTTCCCCCATTTTGATTTCTAGATCAAATATTAACTTATTGGGTATCCTTTGGCATGCTGTATTAGGGCTCATCTACACCAAGTAGGATATTCCACTATGAAAGCGGCATATAAAAGGCAGGAGCCACACTACTGCTTTATAGTGGTATTGAAGTGCACTGACCACTGTTGGGACCCATAGACACATACCATATACCGCTTTCATAGTGCTATATCCTGCTTGGTGTGGCTCCTGCCTTTTATATACCGCTTTCATAGTGGAATATCCTGCTGGGTGTAGATGAGCCCTTAGTCAGCTTCAGCCCTAAACACCCTTGTTTGCAATAGTAGGATAATATTAGCATCCTAAAATCACAGAGCTGGAAGGATCCCTTGGAGGTCCTCTAGTCCAACCCCGTGCTGAGTGCAGGATTTGCAATGCAGGAGGCAATCGCTAAATCGCTGACATATGACCAATCTTCTTCAATACCTCCAGTGAAGGAGAGCTCTCAGCCTACCTGTCAAGTCTAATGCCATCTTGGGCCTTTGCTAGACCAGGTGATATCCTGGGATGAAACCTGGGCTCGTCCCTGTGCATCCAGATGACGCATAGGGGATCCTGGGATCAGGGAGGGATCATCCCTCCCTGGCTCTGGGATACAGCCCTACCCTTTGGCCCTGGTTTTCCTGTGGTCGTTTCCACGGCTGTACTCGCGCAGAGCCAGGATCTGAGCACAGGGCGCAGCACTCCTAAGGAGTACTGCCATCTTTTGTTTCTGGTTCCTCTAGCTATACGCCTGCAGCTTTAACTGTCATGCTGAAGAGGGAATTTCACCAGGTGCTGCATGCATACCAATGACACCTGCTGAAATTCTCTTTTCTATTAAAGAGAAATTCTCTTTTCTGTTAAAGATACAGGAGCCCTGTCCTCCTTTCCATAGGGTCACCTTAACTTAACCCAGTGAAGCGGCAATTCTCTCCACACCTGCCCCTGCCCCAAATGCCCCCTCAGAACAATGCTACATCATATTGTTCCAGGGCATTCTGGGAAAACATAAATAGTGGTGATCATCCACCTCCACCTTTGAAATTACTCACCACCCTGAAACCAGTGGTACAGCTAGGCAATTTTAGATGCTGGGTGTAATGGTCATACATACACACACCCTTTAAGATAGCCATGTTGTATTACCTCAGTCATGAAGCACACAACTGCTGTGGCCCTTTCTACACCTAAGGGTTATCCCAGGAAAATGGAGGGATCATCCCTGTCTGCTCCCAGGATCCCCTGTGTGGCATTTGGATGCACAGGAACCATCCCAGGACAATCCCAGGATATAGGGCTGGTGTAGACATGCCCTGTGTCTCTTCTCTCTCTCCCCCCCCGCCACATTCCATGCATTCAACCACTATTCCATGCACTCGGTGGAAGCTAGTGTCTCCTATATCAGTGGGGTGGTGAATCCACTCCAGGTTTCAGGCAGAACCAGTCAGAACTCTAAAGGAGCTCTCCAAGATATGAAGGCCCTCTGACATCACAGCCACCACTACATTCCTGATAGGTTAGTGCAAACGTCTCCAACCTGAAACCCTTCAGATACATTGGGTTACAACTCCCTTCAGATGCAGCCATTGGTCATGCCGGGTATGGATGATGGGGGTTGTAGTCCAACACATCCGGAGAGCACAAAGTTGGAGAGGGCTGTATAGAGCAAAAAGCCACACACCCACACCACACATACACACAGAGCTATTTGCCAATGTTGATTAAAAAAAGAAAAGAAAAGAAATACTTTAAATAGGTTGGAGTTTTGTGTCTTAAAGTCACATAAATCGTAGCACCCCCATGACTACAGAGGAAAGACGTGGAGTTTGTGCCTGCTGACCTAATGCTAAATACATTTCCTTGAAATGAGCGCCATTTTGTTGGGGGAAAGGATAGCATATGCTTAAAGGTAAAAATTATCAAATGAGCATCTCTAACTACGTCCATGCCCAGCTGGCTGCCCCCAGGTGCTGATAAGAACTTTTAAACTAATGTACTTAGTTATGCTGGGAGGGGGAGGGTCAGGTTCCCCCCCAACCTGCCTCAGGTGCTATTCGCTGGTCATGGTGCATGGTGAGCCACCGGGCAGTCCGTGGGCGAGTGAGCTTCAGCCGCCCGATCCCTCAGCAAGCTGCCATTTTGCTTAAAAATTGTGGCTCATTCTTTTACGTACATGGCCTTTTACGCAAATGGTGGCCGTAAAGTGGCCATTTCAGCAAGATTACAGTACATGTTCCAATGGCTGCTTTATGGTCACTATTTGCGCAAAAGGCCCTTTAGGTAGGGTGACCCTATGGGAAGGAGGGCAGGGCTCCTGTATCTTAAACCGTTGTATAGAAAAGGGAATTTCAGCAGGCGCCATTTCACCTGGTGAAATTCCCTCTTCATCATAAAAGTCAAAGGTGCAGGAGCCCTGCCCTCTTGACCAGTTACAAAAGAGGGAAGGGCTCCTGCAGCTTTAAATTCCCCTTTCTTTACGACTGTTAATGATACAGGAGCCCTGTCCTCCTTTTCATAGGGTCACCCTACTTTAGGTAAAAGAACAACCCACCATTTTTACTCAAAATGGTAGCTTGGTAGACCAGTGGAGGGTGGCATGCTTGCCCGACTCAGCACATGCCAAGTTGGGCCAGCTCCAGGGTCCATGGATTGGAATCCAGGATGGCAAGTGAGGAGGGGGGAGTCCTCTGGATTACACCCCCTCTTGGACTCCAGCATCCCTAGCTGGGAGGGAGATTTGGGGAGTGGCTGTTGAAGGAAGGAATAAACTCCCACTATCTATGTGACCCCTAAAAAAATCCACCCTAAACTGCAATTACTTAAAGAATATTGGAAAGCCAAGACGTTCCATGCCACACACACGAAAGGTGATGGGTAGCTTGGCCCTAAGGAACCTAGGAGTAGGATGCACTGTTGCCTGAATATTTGGATATGACTTTCCCCACCCCAGCCAGGTATAAATCTTGTGAAAATGATTGGGATTTGTAAGACACATGTCCAAAGTTTACTGGTGAGAGAAAACAAATGCTGATTTTTATTAATGCTCTTTCATGAATGAAAAGGTGGCTGCTACCTGATTGTAAATTGATTAGCATCGGAGGTATAACCTCATGCTTCTTTGTTCACTAATAAGCTAAACAAATTAAATTAAGTGGGGTTGTCCCTTTCCGTTTCATGACAAGGAAAAGCCTGGGAGGTTCAAGGAAGTGTATTTCTCATGTGAACATGTTGCAACGACAGTTAGGAATAATATTGTATACAGCAGTCAGACAGACAAATTTGTGCTGATTGTCTGTATTTTTTTTTGTATTTTTTTTTTAAAAAAGGGGAGAAATAAATAAAAGACAGAGCTTGGCCTGGAGACTAGAGTAAATCACAAAAGTGATCTCAAGTGAACAGAGATAGATTTCTGGAATACGGTGTGCAATGAAACCACTGACCTCTCTTACGAGGGTTCATGTCTTCCTCTACAGAAACAGATGGGTAATAGCATAATGCCGAAATCATGCGCTACATAATATGGACCCCGTGACTGCAGACCTGATTGCTTGCCATATGGTAACTGAAGGGTTGAAAAAGAAAATGGGATGATATGCAAACCTTTTAAAAAAGCAACATTTTTATGGAACGGCCATTACATTAAAACCCCAAACTCGGCAAATGGAAGAGAAAAGGAACCGCAGTGAATAATGATGAAATAACAAAGCAATAAAGGAGGGCGGGGAAGACAGAGAAGCAGCTGAACCATACGGATTTTTCTCCTCTCGTTGTTTTCAATATGCAAAATAAGGCTGTCCTTAAAGTTGCTGGCAGGCATGCTTTGTTTTGTCATTCTCTGCAGTGCGTGATGGGTGTTTGGGCTGGGCAGAAAAATAAAATAAAAACAGGACAGGCTCTCAACTGATGCTCGATGCTTGGCGCACCCATCTGAAGCAAATATCCTTCCAACGCCTCTTCTGTAGTTGCATAATAACCCCCCATTATTCTTACAACAAAGCTCAGAGCCTAAGGGAAGACGTCGAAGTGATGAAGAAACGCAAAAATAAGAACATAAGAACATACGAAGTGCCATGCTGGATCAGGCCAAGGGTCCATCTAGTCCAGCACTCTGGCCTTAGCTAGACCAAAGATTTATCCCAGGATCTTCCCGGGGTTGTCCCTGCCTGCTCCCGGGATCCTGTGTGTCATTTACATGAACAGGGATGATCCCAGGACGATCCCGGGATAAACCTTAGGTCTAGCTAAGGCCTCTGTTCACACAGTGGCCAACCATCCATAGGCCAGGGATGAACAAGCAGGACATGGTGCAACAGCACCCTCCCACCCATGTTCCCCAGCAACTGGTGCACACAAGCTCATTGCCTCGAATATTGGAGATAGCACACAACCATCAGGGCTAGTAGCCATTAACAGCCTTTGCGTCTGAAAACATCAGAACCCTGTTCAGATTCTCCTCCTCTCTCATGAAGTGTGGTAAATGTGATGTTATCACATTGAGTGTGACTTTCCAGCAATGGCAGCCAATGATGTGTGTACTGAGGGTAGAGATAGTCATGTGATGATGTCACAATATGTATTTCCATTACTAAAGAGAGAGAGAGAGAGAGAGAAGAGAAATTGACACAGAATTGCCCGAGTTTTCACAATTGGTGTGTGGTCCATTTCCCCCCACCACCACCATTGGTGTATGGGGGCCTTCTCTGTAGCAGCACCCACTATGTGGAAAACCCTCCACCCTGCAGTTTTGGAGGCAGAAAAATGTAACATCCTTTCAATGCCTCTTGAAAAGACATCTTTTCACACAGGCTGTAATGGATGCAGAGTTTATTTTAGTTTTACACAATATTTTTATTTCTTGTATTGTACGGTTTTAATGGTGAACTGCCCAGACAGCCACAGCTATTGGGCAGTATAGAAATGTAATAAATAAAATAAATAAATAAAAAATCTGGTTCCACCATGAATGTCCACACTTCCTGCCATGAGTATTGCACTCTGTTGTACAGTGTTTGCAACTTGCTGTGTGCTGTATTTATGTAACGTAAGCCTTGATTGGCTTCTTAAATGGGTGAGTAAGGAAACTGACCAGAACAGTGTCCCGAGGATGTTTAATGCCAGAAGTGACAGGAGGACACATCGACTGTAGCTCATCCTGGAATACCAGGCACCACCCACAGTTCAGGAAGCCAGAGAAGTCTGGGAGCATGGGAGTTGGGCACAAGTGGTGGTCAGTCTGTCTCTGGCAACTAAAGACCTTTCAGAAGTCTTAAGAACACTAGAATACAAGAAGAGCCCTGCTGGATCAGACCGAGGGTCCATCTAGTCCAGCACTCTGTTCACATAGTGGCCAACCAGCAATCGGCCAGGGACCAACAAAGCAGGACATGGTGCAACAGCACCCTCCCACCCATGTTCCCCAGCAACTGGTGCACACAGGTTTACTGCTTCAGAGGTAGCACATGACCATCAGGGATAGTAGCCATTGAGAGCTTTCTCCTACAGGAATTTATTCAACCCCCTTTTAAAGCCATCCAAATTGGTGGCCATCACTACATCTTGTCTTAGATTAGTTTGTTTCCCAGTATCATCATATTATCATACTGCTTAAAAGCTGCCTGGTTGCTCTTCCCATCACCTCTTCATGCAAAGCACTATGCAACAGCGATCTATTATTTCTCAGCCACAAACAGAATGGCCCTGTTCAGATGACACTTTGGCCAATGTGATTACGCTAACTATGGTTAATATGGTTATCACTAACCATGTCTAGTGCTGTTGTCACACGTCCATGGAACCACGTCCTGCTGCATGGTTTGTTTGACCTTGTTATATTAAGAGTTAAAGTCAAGTTCAACTAAGTGCAAGTATGAAGTCTGTTTTATATCAAGCTAAATAGTTAGGGTTTGGATGACTGTGGAAAGTATGGGTTCCTGCCAAGTGTCAAGGAAGACGGATGATTTCCAGGATGATGGGGAATTTATAATCGGAGAAGGGGACAGCAGAATTGCCTGCTAAGAGGTCATCGACGGCCAAGAGATCTTTGTTTACCAAAAGAAGTCTTTACATGGTCATGAACATGGCAAAGAGGACCAGAGGAGCTAGATAAGGATGGATGAGGACTTGAGCCAAGAGCATGACAATCTTTTGGAGCTGTCTTTGCGATGAATGAACTGGAACTGTCTTTATGATTTCAAGTCAGATTGATAACAGAAGATTTATAACAGAATGGAACGATGAGAAGGAGGGCCCAAAGAAGGAGGGCGGACATACAGATGACACACTAAGCCATAGTTGGGGTCACTAACTCTGTTGCAGCATGTGGTTAGTGAAGGTGGTTAAACCATGGTTATGTAGCAAGCTTTGGTTAGGGAAAACATCCTACACAAATCATGCCAAGCCTTCATGGTTAGCTCAAATGCTTAGCCATCCTGGCTTAGCATGTCATCTAAACAGGGTCAATGTATGCATCTGTAGTCATTTGTGTCATTACACATTAGCCAGAACCCATCTGCTTACCTTCACCAGGTGCCATATGACCAGATATGGCTGTTTGCCCAAGATGAAATACTACTGCCCGTGGGCCTGTTCAGAAGACACCTTAAGCCATGGATTTAACCATGGTGGTTAAACCAGAAAGCCAGGCCATGTTCAGAAGACACCTTAAGCCACGGTTTCAACCATGCTGAATAAGGATTCTTGCTTGATTCACCATGGTTAAAGCTGTGGTTTAAGGTGTCTTCTGAATACAGCCCAGCTTTCTGGCTTAACCACCATGGTTAAAGCCTTGGCTTAAGGTGTCTTCTAAATGGGGCCAGTGTAATAAACACTGTGCCTCCAATGCACAACTTGTTGCTATTGGAGTTGCTTATGGGGACATATTCTTTCTGGCCTTGAGCACTGAAGTGAAATAGCAACACAACTAAATATGGAGACACATCAGCTAGCAGCAACGGGAGTGCATCTAATCCCAAATGATGCTGCCTGATACAGGTGGCTCATTGAAAGTGTAGGTACTGTGGGGGAATCGGTGCACCCAGTAAACAGCTCAGTGCAAACATTTTGAAGCCCCCAACTGACTTCCCTCAATACAAACAAATGGATTTCCTTTTTTGGGGAGAAGCTCAAAGCTCTCCCAATCTTTGACCAATCTTGGTGGATTTCCACCTCGCTGCTACATGGCCTATTCTCTCCCAGCCTGGCAAATCTGGTAGCTTTCACACAACAGGCCTTTTCATACTTTTTCCTCTAATTTACACACTTTAAAAAAAAATCAATCACCATAGCCTATGCTCTAGAAGAACTGCCCATGGGGCCTATACCTCAAAGGGCACCACTAACCTCCATCCATGAGGCCATAACCTAGATAATCAACCAGCAATCCACCAGCAAATTTCTATAGCTGTCTATAGACAAAATTTGGGGCAGATTGGATAAGGGGGAGCTGGGCCATGCCCCCAAATCTGACTTGCCCCCATGGAAAATATGCACAAAATGGTGTTCCCAACCATAACTATGGGTGGCTCAAACAGGCCAGCCACATTACATCTTTTGTGTCATCAAACTCACCAACAGCAAGCACCCATCTCCACCTCCCCATGGGGGAATTCTGTTTCACATGAGACAAAGTTGCAGAGGAAAAGGAGGCACGTGACACTTGAGCTCCCTGTTTCTTTTGCATCATCACAATGTCCAAAGTTGCTGTGGCGACAACCCCTCCGGTGTAGCAGCAGTAAGTTTTGAATCACTTTTAAGAGCCCATCCTGACCTACTTAAGAAACAAGCAAAGCCTGCATAATGTATCTAGGTCAAGTATTGTGTCGGTGTTTCTCATTGCTCTTGTCATTGCCTGACTTAACTGTGGAAACCACAAGCATATGACTGATATAAACATTCTTTTAGTCAAAGAACGTCATTTTCAACTGATGTAACACACACACACACACACACACACGGAGTCATAGCATCCCTGTGTTGCTACTGTTAATAAGACCTGGGTATCTTTGGACCTCTTTAACTTTAATACATTGCACTAGCTTTCCTGAAGCCTCCAGGCAGAACGAGAGCAGCTCAGACGAAGGAACCAGCAATGATATATATGGCCACATGAGACCCTTCTTAAGAACACAAGAGCCCTGATGCTGGATCAGACCAAGGCCACAGCTAGACCTAAGGTTTATCCTGGGAACATCCAGGGTTCGCCTCTGCCTGAGCACTGGATCCCCTGTGTGTCACCTAGATGAACAGGTTTGACCCCTGGATGATCCAGGGATAAACCTTAGGTCTAGCTATGGCCCAAGTGTCCATCCAGTCCAGCACTTTGTTCACACAGTGGCCAACCAGCTGTTGACCAGAGACCCACAAGCATGACACGATGCAACAACACCCTCTCACCTATGTTCCCCAGCAACTAGTTTATATAGTTACTGCTTCCGATACTCGAAGTAGCACAAAGCCATCAGGGCTAGTAGCCACTGATAGCCTTCTCCTCCAGGAATTTATCCAACCCCCTTTGAAAGCCATCAAAATTGGTAGCCATCAGTACTTCTTGTGGTAGCAAATTCCATAGTTTAACCATACACCATGTAAAGAAGTACCTCCTTTTATTTGCCCTGAATCTCCCTCGAATGAGCTTCATGGGATGACCCTAGGTATAATGAGAGAAGGAAAAAATGTCTCCCTATCCACATTCTCCACACCATGCATAATTCTGTACACCTCTATCATGTATCCCTTTCGACTCTGTTTTTCCAAGCTAAACAATCCCAGCTATTGTAACCTTCTCTCGTAGGAGAGATGCTCCAGCACTATGATAATCTTAGGCACCCTTTTCTGCACTTTTCCAGCTCTACAATATTTTTTTTTTCATTCAGGTGTGGTGGTCCTATTAAGTCCTCAGGTCAACTGATCCCCACTGGACTGAAAACTGTAGCGCACCTTTTGGCCAGCAGCAGTGCTGGTCTGTATTTCTCACGGAGTTCAGGGTCCAGTGTGGTGTAGTGGCTAAAGTGTTGGACTGAGAGTCAGGAGATCCGGGTTCTAGTCCTTACCCAGCCAAGGAAACCCACTGGGTGACTTTGGGTGAGTCACAGACTCTCAGCCTACCTAACAGGGTTGTTGTTGTGAGGATGAGGATGATTATGTAGAATCATAGAATCATAGAATAGTTAGAGTTGGAAGGGGCCTACAAGGCCATCAAGTCCAACCCCCTGCTCAATGCAGGAATCCACCCTAAAGCATCCCTGACAGACGGTTGTCCAGCTGCCTCTTGAAGGCCTCTAGTGTGGGAGAGCCCACAACCTCACCAGGCAACTGATTCAACCTTGGGTTCCTTAGAGGAAAAAAGGCAGGATGTAAATGCAATAATAAATAAATAAATAATAGTCATTGCTGGTGTTTCCAAGCTGCTATGGTGACACGGAAAGAAACCAGTATGTGGCTGCTGCCAGAGTCCCTGATTTACGTCTCCTGGCATCTTACACAGAGTGTTTTCCTCCTGTGAGCATGGTACCTCCCATTACTTGTTTGTAACACTGAAATTAAACTTATGCAGGCACACCATGATCAGTGGACAGGGTCCTGATTCAAGCAACCTATGCATCAGACAACAGAGGGAGATGTAAAAATTCCATTTCAGCTGCTGTACAGATATATGGGGTGAAAACAAAGGCAGCCACTTGCACCTTCTGTTTTCCTACCCCATTCTACAATGTCAGGAGTGACTCTCATTCTCTCTTTCTCCCATAGGTGTAGCTAGGGATGATGGAGAAATTTGCAATGGATTTGAATGAGTTCGGGTTCCTATGGATCTGAACTGTGGATTCGGCAACAGACCAGCTTTTTTTTTTTTTTGGAGTCACATAGAGGGAGTCTACACCAGTCATTTATTGCAGGATTGTATCACAGTCATCACTAACATAAGAACATAAGATGTGCCATGCTGGATCAGACCAAGGGTCCATCTAGTCCAGTGCTTTGTTCACACAGTGGCCAACCAGCCATCGGCCAGGGACCAACAAGGCAGGACATGGTACAGCAGCACCCTCCCACCCATGTTCCCCAGCAACTGGTGCACACAGGCTTACTGCCTCGAATACTGGAGATAGCCCACAACCATCAGGGCTAGTAGCTGTTGATAGCCTTTGCCTCCAGGAATTTATTCAACCCCCTTTTAAAGCCATCCAAATTGGTGGCCATCACTACATCTTGTGGTAGTGAGTTCCATAACTTAACTATGCACTGTGTGAAGAAGTCCTTCCTTTTATTTGTCCTGGATCTCCCACCAATCAGCTTCATGGGATGACCCCGGGTTCATATGACGTTCACCTACTTCTGTGGTGACCTCGGCTCCACCTCTCAGTTATATCCTTGACAGCTTTAATTGCGTCCTCTCATCCTCTCTCTCTCTCTCTCTCTCTGTGTCTGTCTCTCTCTTCCATTCCAAAGTATGTGTGTGGTGTGGCCCCCCATCAATGAGCAAATGATGGAACGAAAAATGCCTGTCAACCCATGAAACACAGATGGAACGGATTTCATGAAATCTGTACATCCCTGGGTGCAGTGTATTATTATTATTATTATTATTATTATTATTATTATTATTATTATTTATTTATATAGCACCATCAATGTACATGGTGCTGTACAGAGTAAAACAGTAAATAGCAAGACCCTGCCGCATAGGCTTACAATCTAAAATCATAGTAAAACAATAAGGAGGGGAAGAGAATGCAAACAGGTACAGGGAAGGGTAAGCAGGCACAGGGTAGGGAAAAACTAACAGTAGAAAGTAACAGTAGAAGTCTGCACAACATCAAGTTTTAAAAGCTTTAGGAAAAAGAAAAGTTTTTAGTTGAGCTTTAAAAGCTGTGGTTGAACTTGTAGTTCTCAAATGTTCTGGAAGAGCGTTCCAGGCGTAAGGGGCAGCAGACGAAAATGGACGAAGCCGAGCAAGGGAAGTAGAGGCCCTTGGGCAGGCGAGAAACATGGCATCAGAGGAGCGAAGAGCACGAGCGGGGCAATAGTGTGAGATGAGAGAGGAGAGATAGGAAGGAACTAGACCGTGAAAAGCTTTGAAGGTTAACAGGAGAAGTTTATATTGGATTCTGAAGTGAATTGGAAGCCAATGAAGAGATTTCAGAAGCGGAGTAACATGGTCGGAGCGGCGAGCTAAGAAGATGATCTTTGCGGCAGAGTGGTGAACAGAAACCAACGGACTGATGTGAGAAGAAGGAAGGCCAGAGAGAAGAAGGTTGCAGTAGTCCAACCGTGAAATAACCAGTGCATGAACAAGCGTCTTGGCAGAAGAGACAGACAAAAATGATCGAATCCTGGCAATATTATACAGGAAAAATCGACAAGATTTAGCTACTGCCTCAATATGAGAAATAAAGGAGAGCGAGGAGTCGAAGATAAAGCCAAGGCTACGAGCTTCCTTGACCGGAGTAAGCGTAACATCATTGACAGTAAGAGAGAATGAGAGATGAGGAGAAGGTTTAGGAGGAAAAACAAGCAATTCAGTCTTTGCCATGTTAAGCTTCAAGCGACGATGAAGCAGCCAAGCTGAGATATCTGAAAGACATGCCGAGATACGATCGTGAACATCAGGAGAAAGTTCCGGAGATTACAGATATAGTTGTGTATCATCGGCGTACAGATGATATTGGAGACCATGAGATTGAATAAGCTTGCCCAAGGGCAACATGTATAAGGAAAACAACAACGGGCCAAGCACCGAGCCTTGCGGAACCCCTACTGAAAGGGGAAAGGAGGAAGACGAGCTGCCATTAGTCAACACGCTGAAAGAGCGACCCGCTAGCTAGGAGGCAAACCAGTTATAGACAGAGCCACAAAATCCAAGGTCATGAAGGGAATCTAAGAGAAGATCATGATCAACCGTGTCAAAGGCTGCAGTTAGATCAAGGAGAATAAGAACGGAATAATGGCCTTTAGACTTGGCAGTAAGGAGATCATTGGTGATCTTAGTAAGGGCTGTTTCGGTGGAATGCAGAGGACGGAATCCAGATTGAAATGGATCCAAAGCAGAGTTACTAGAAAGAAAGTCAAGACAGCGAGAGTAGACCGCACGCTCCAGGATCTTTGAAACAAACGGCAACAAAGAGACAGGTCGGTAGTTAGACAGAGATAGCCTATCAAGGGTAGGTTTCTTGAGAATGGGAGAGACTGTAGCATGTTTAAAAGCAGAAGGAAATGAACCAGAGGACAGAGAAAGATTAATAATATGTAGCAAGGAAGGGAGGATAGCAGGAATAAGATTAATAAAGACACGAGAAGGAATCTGATCACGAGAACAAGTGGAAGGCTTCGAAAAGCGCAGTATTGTAGACAGTTCATCCGCAGAGACCGAAGGAAACGCAGAGAAATTTGCAGGAGGAGCTGACAGATGAGGAACAGGAACTGGAAGAGGAGCAGAGCTGGCCAGATCAGAGCGGATAGTTTGGATTTTAGCATTGAAAAAAGAGGCAAAGTTATTAGCAGACAGAGAGGCGGGGAGAGATGGCGGATTAGGCTTCAGAAGAGAATTGAAGGACGCAAAGAGCCGCTGAGGATGCCTAGCATTTGACTGGATCAGCGTTGAGTAGTACTGCTGTTTGGCCAGTGAGATGGCAGAAGAGAAAGAGGAGAGTACAAATTTGTAATGGACAAAGTCTGCCCGGTCCCTGGTCTTACGCCAAAGGCGTTCAGCTGCCCGGGAACAAGAGCGAAGGTAGCGGAGGGAAGAGGTGAGCCACGGTTGGGGTTGAGAAGGGCGAACTATCCGAGTTGTAGATGGAGCAAGATTATCAAGAGTTGAAGATAAGGAGGAATTAAAGAAGGAGACAGCTGAGTCCAAGGAGACAGCCGAACAGACAGAAGGAAGGGAGGAGGCTAGAGACTGGGAAAAAGCCTCGTAATTGATAGATTGCAAGTCACGACAAGAGCGAGAAGCGGGACGTGAAGGAGGAGGATTATGAGTAATATTGAAAGAAACTAGGTGATGATCTGACAGCGGAAAGTGAGCAGTAGAAAAGTCCAACACAGAGCAATTCCGAGTGAGAACAAGATCCAGACAGTGTCCAAGGGAATGTGTGGGTGCATCAGACCAAAGCTTAAGATCATTAAGAGGAAGATAATGAGCGAAATCGTAGAGCTGCAGCATCTTGAGGGTCATCCACATGAATATTGAAATCACCCAGGATAAGAGTAGGACAGTTGTCAGAGAGGAAAAAGGACAGCCACGAATCAAAATCAGAGATAAATTTTGAGGACGAGCCTGGGGGGCGGTACAGAACTGCAACCCGCAGTCGCAGTGGAGCGAAGAGCCTCACCACATGTACCTCAAAGGAGGAGAAGCAATGTGAAGGTGGAATGGAAAGAGGCTGGAACTGGCACAAACTAGATAATAAAAGACCCACACCACCACCCCGACCCTCTGGGCGACTAGTGTGAGAGAAAGAGAGTCCTCCAAGAGAGAGGGCAGCAGAGATGGCAGTATCATGGGCAGGAAGCCAGGTTTCAGTAAGAGCAAGGAGGTGGAGGGACCTAGAGATAAACAAGTCCTGGATGACAGGGGCCTTAGAAGCAAGAGAGCGACAGTTCCATAAGGAACACGAAAAAGGCAGTTGAGAAGAGGGGAGACACCGGATAGGAACTAAGTTAGGAGAGACGAGATTGGAACGAGCCATAAGGAACAGATATGAGGAGAAAAGAACTGAGAGGAGACAATGAGAAGATCGTGACCTGAATCAGAAAGTGGCAGCGACCGGACCGTGGCTGGGGTTTTTCCTCCAGAGTAGAGGATCCGCTTGACCGGCTTCGCCCCATGGCCGAGAGCCACAGGCCGAGAGCCCTTGTGCTCTCGCGCCGAAGGCTCGCGCCTCCAGCAAACTGGAGGCTTGAAGTACCTGAAAAGGAGGGGGGAGGAGCAGAAGCTGCAATTCAAACAGACCAATGGCAGTTAGTCAATGTTGCTCAATGGCTTCTCAGAGAGCTAAGTTGCTTCTCCTCTTCAAGTAGGTAAGAACATGTCAGGCTGCAGCTGCAGGTCTGGTTCTGCTTAGGGTGGCCATGTGTGCTACCTTACAGAGGACAGTCTTCCATTTCAAGGGCTGATCAGTCCAAGGCCAGTGGCATGGCAGCTAAAAAGGGCTGATTTTTCTTTAAAACATCCCATTTTTTTGCTACCATGCCACATCAAGTTTCAGTGGGAAAGCACTGAAACAATGGCCTAATCTACACCAAGCAGGATGTTGCACTATGAAAGCGGTATGAAAGCGGTATATGGTATGTGTCAATTAGGGATGTGCTCCGCTTCTAATCGGACCGGAGAAGCAGTAGCGGAGCGGGGGGCTTCGCCTGCCCTTAAGGCGGAGGCGAAGAGGATTGGGGGGCTGGCGGAGCGTGGCGAAGAGGATCGAGGTGAAGGCGGATCCTTCGCCTTGATCCGAAGCTCCGCCGGAAAGGTAAGTGGGGTTTACCGGGCCCTACCGCTGTCGCTGTCGCCCATGCGGCGACAGCGGCAGGGCCCGGTAACCCCCCCCTGCCCTCCTCTCCCTTACCTGCCTCCGTCCGCGGTCCGTCGGCGTCTTCAATTGAGCCCACAGCCCAGACTTCTTGGTTGAACCGCGGGCTCAATTGAAGATGCCAATGGACCACGGACGGAGGCAGGTAAGGCCCCCCTCTCCCTTCGTCCCTTACCGCATGGGCAGCGACAGCAGCAGGGCCTGGTAACCCCCCCTGCCCTCCTCTCCATTACCTGCCTCCGTCCGTGGTCCGTCGGCGTCTTCAATTGAGCCCGCGGTTCAACCAGGACGTCTGTGCCGCTTGCGGCCCAGACTTCCTGGTTGAACTGTGGGCTCAATTGAAGACGCCGACGGACCACGGACGGAGGCAGGTAAGGCCCCCCCTCCCCCTTGGTCCCTTACCGGGCTCTGCCGCCGTCGCCGCACGGGCGGCGATGGCAGCAGGGCCCGGTAAACCTCCCGCCGTCCTCTCCCGGCCTTACCTGGCACCACTCCCCTCCACTGCGGAGCTCCAATTCGGAGCTGGAGCTCCGCAGTGGAGAGGAGCGGAGTATGGGTGGAGCGGAGCGGGCCGACCCGAAATTTTCGGATCGGCCCGCTGGGTGGAGCGGGGGTTCCGTGCACACCCCTAGTGTCAATGGGCCCCAACTGTTGTCAGTGCACTTCAGTACCACAATAAAGCAGTCGTGTGGCTCCTGCCTGTTATATACCGCTTCCATACCACTTTCATAGTGCAACATCCTGCTTGGTTTAGATTAGGCCAATGAAAGAAGGGCCTTTTTTGTCTTTTATTTTTTACTATCTTGCCACCATGATGCTGAATTTTGGTAGTAAACTACCACATTTTGCAGCAGTGCAAAAATGGCTAGTGTGATTCATGCAACCTACAGGCCAAGTGGTTCCTTGGACCTGGGACTCGTGTGTGTGTGTGTGTGCATGCATGTAGCATTGGTGCAAGCAGGGCCGGAGCTACCTTTAGGCCAACTAGGCAGCCGCCTAGGGCACAGAACTCAGAGGGATGCAGTACTGCCCTTTAAGGGTCACAGTTTTATACAAATTAGCTGTTTTGAGAAAAAACACAATAAAAGGAAAATATATTAGTTCAGAAACTCTCGAATAGCTGAATCAAAGTTGGCAATTGGGGGGGGGCGTGCAAGTAGCTTGCCTTGGCTAGGGTGCAAAATAGTCTGGCACCAGCCCTGGGTGCAAGTCCTCCTGCTGTCTAAGATAGAGAAGCAACCCACACCTATATTGCCACTATTTTGCCTCCCTATCTTACTATTCCCCCCCTTGCCATCACATGCCACCTCCCTCTTGCTGTCACATGCCCCTCCCTGCCACCCCTCCACTCCATCAATTCAAGAAGGATGCAGACAAGCTGGAGCGTGTTCAGAGGAGGGCAACCAGGATGATCAGGGGTCTGGAAACAAAGCCCTATGAAGAGAGACTGAAAGAACTGGGCATGTTTAGCCTGGAGAAGAGAAGATTGAGGGGAGACATGAGAGCACTCTTCAAATACTTAAAAGGTTGTCACTCAGAGGAGGGCCAGGATCTCTTCTCGATCCTCCCAGAGTGCAGGACACGGAATAACAGGCTCAAGTTAAAGGAAGTCAGATTCCAGCTGGACATCAGAAAAAACTTCCTGACTGTTAGAGCAGTACGACAATGGATCCAATTACCCAGGGAGGTTGTGGGCTCTCCCACACTAGAGGCCTTCAAGAGGCAGCTGGACAACCATCTGTCAGGGATGCTTTAGCATTGAGCAGGGGGTTGGACTTGATGGCCTTGTAGGCCAACTCTGCTATTCTATGGCCACAGCTAGACCTAAGGTTTATGCTGGGATCATCCAGGGTTCGCCCCTGCCTGAGCACTGGATCCCCTGTGTGTCACCTAGATGAACAGGTTTGACCCCTGGACGATCCAGGGATAAACCTTAGGTCTAGCTATGGCCTATGATTCTATGATCACAGCTCTCCAGAGTGCAGGCAGCGGCAGCAGCTGGAGAAAGTAATCAGCACAGTTCTTGCTAGAGCCAGCCCAGCCCAAATGCCTGGGGTCCTTCCTCAGACCCTGGCATTGTGGGAGAGGCGTCCCAGGAGATTGCCCGCAGTACAGTATTCTCAGTGTGACCTGGAGGGCAGGTGGATCAGACCTTTCCTACCCTCTGTTTTGCTCTGAAGTTGCCTTCAGGACAAAACAGAGGAGGGGAGGCTGCTCCAGAGAGCCCCTCCAGCTGCTCTCTCATTGCTGGATTTGCTACGATGGAAGAGTGGGTCTGGCAAGGGTTTCCAGAGCTGCCGCCCACTTGATGGCATTGATGGCTGCTCTGGGGAGTCCTGGTAACCCTGCTCTCTGGGGGGATTGGTAGAGGCCCTCTGCTTGACAGTGGGACTTGGCCCATGGCCATTAAAGCCAACCCTGCTCACTAGGCTTCCAGTCTCAGCCCATGAGATTTCCTGGTTCACGCTCCACGAGCCCCTGCTGCTATTAAACAGAAATAACCAATTCTGAGCCTAGACCCCTTCTTATTGTTACATTCATTACAGAAGAAGAACTGAAAGCGTGCCAAGGCACAATCTTCAAAGGTATACAGATTAATTCCTTTTTTTAAAAAAGTTATTTTATTACAGCCACAGAATTGGCATAGAGGAGTTGAAACTCAAATGCGTTCAAATGCATTTTTAAAAAGCTGCGATAAAAAAAGAGAGGAAAAAGCGAAGAGAATTACATAAAAGAGCCAGGCAAAACTTCAAAAGTACATCAGATAGGATTGGAATACGTAGCGTTTAGCATTTGCTTACTGCAGAGCCCGCGAATGTAGCAAGCTGCACTGCGCGTTTCTATTTTAGCTACGGGAGAAGACGGTTCTCTCAAGCCGAGCGCGTGATGTGGCTGCTGTTTTTACTCATGTATCTTAGGTTGCATTTCTTTATTTGTTAAAATATTTGTTTACAAGCTGATCCTCCTTCCTCAAGAGGTTTACAGCGGTACTTGAAATTGTGGAAATGAAGACTAGGCCAGTATGGTGTAGTGGCTGGAATGTCGGACTGGGAGTCGGGAGATCTGGGTCCTAGTCCCCGCTCATCCATGGAAGCTCACTGGGTGATTTGGGGCCAGTCACAGACTCTCAGCCCAGCCTACCTCACAGGGTTGTTGTTGTGAGGTTAAAATGGAGAGGAGGAGGAGGATTATGTATGCTGACTTGGGTTCCCTGGAGGAGAAAAGGTGGGATATAAACGTAATAAATACATAAAATAAATTAGGGATGTGCAGGGACCCCCCGAGCCGCTTCGTGGCCCAATCTGCAACATTTGAATTGGGCCCGAACTACTTCAGGTCGATCCAACTTCCCCCGCTCCATGGAGCAAGATCTGAAGGGGCAGATCGAAATTTTGCCCTGCCTTCCCTCCTTATTTGCCTCCGTGGCAGATGGCGAAAGCAGGTAAGTGGGGAAGGGGGGACAAAACGGGGGCTGAATAAGCCCCTCTCCCCCTTACCTGGCTCTGCCATCACCACCGCATGGACTCTGGTGGTGGAGCCAGGTAAATCCCCTCCCCCCACTTACCTGCCTCCGTCGTGGTCTGGCGCATGCTTCAACTGAGGCCCAGGCCTCAGTTGAAGCCTGCGCTGGACTACGACAGTCACAGGTAAGCCCCCCTCCCCCCTTACCTGGCTCCGCCGCCATTGCCATACTGACTGTGGCGGTGGCACCGGTGCCAGGTGAGCCTCCCTCCCCGCACTTACCTGCATTTGGAGCTCCAGATGGAGGTGAACTTCTTTGCCTCGATCTGCAGCTTCCCCAACCCAATTCAGATCCGCCTTTGGCAGAGGCGAATCAGGTCGCTCTGCTCCAGATTCGTGATCCGAATCGAAGCGGAGCACAGTCCTAAAATAAATAATAGGTGTGGGCGAATCTGTCCATTTTTTTTTCTCCCTCATTTTTTTAAAAATCTCAAGTTCCTTCTCTCCTGAAAATGAAGACCTTTGCAAATGTTGATAATTTGTCAAAAATTAACTGAACTGAAAGTCTTGCCCATCTTCACCAACCAAAATCAGTATGTACAGTTATTCTCAGCATAGACAGGAAATATGCCCTATGGCTGTTAAAACTGAGGAGCTTGTCCGAAAAAAAGTGGGTGGCTATCGAATTCAGCGCCACAAATCTTGTTAAATACACAGGACTTCCAACCCAGACTTTTAAGAATAAAACACTCAAAGCCTTCTTCTTGACTGGACAAACCCGTACATTTCCCCTACATTTACATTTTTTAAATTCTCAAGTTTTTTCTGCCCTGTTTATGAAGACATTTGTGAATTTTGGGAAGTCCTTATCAAAGGATGAATTGAGTGAAATTCACAACCACCTGAACTGGCCAAATTCAAGCAGTAGAGTTTGACAAGGAGGCTGTCAGAATGTGTAAATCCTAATTATATATATTCAGCACCAAATAGACAGAACTTTGGTTATTTTGGGAAATTCTTATCAAAAGCAAAACTGAAACGAAATTCTAGCCAATCCCAGTCAAAGAGACCCACTAGCTAACATTATGTCTGGAGGGTTGTATAACTGCTCCAGGACAAATCTATTTATCAACGATCCCAAAGGCTTTCAAACGATAAGTAGCACTTTGTCAAGAGAATCTATCAGCAAATTGATAAGCAAAGCTTTGGATCGATGCACACTCAAGAAAATATCATAATTTGCTCTGAATGAATAGTAATTTATCATGCATTAAATGTGCATAGAAAATGAAACTCTTAAGAAAACCTCAGTCCAAAGACAACACTGAATGCATTAACTCCCATGTTAGAACTTGACCGCACCCTTGAACAGCTGAAGTATCATAGATATTTCTTGACTGGAACTGCCTTTTAAGAGCAACAGGTTTTACAGTTGTTAGAAGAGAGAGTTCTACAGTACAAAATGAGCTCATAAGCTTGACTCTGAAAGTTGCATTCTAACGGTATATAGTCTATAATATAATATATAATTATATTATAGACTATAATTTACAATGGCAATTTTTAAAGCAACAGAAAAACAACATTGCTTAACATAAAGCAAATGTGTATGTTTAGAGACAAAACAATATTCTGTAAGTATCTTGATAAACTAAACATTATAGACTTAACAATCCATTAGGAAACAGTGCAAATTTACCCTATTTATTTATTTATTTATTTATTACGATTTTATCCCAAGTTTCTTCCAAGAAGCTCAAGTTGATATGCATAGTTCTTACACTCCTTTTATCCTCACAACAACCTTATGAGGTAGGTTTGGCTGAGAGTCATTGAACAGCCCAAGGTCACCCAATGTCGTTCATGGCTGAATGGGAATTTATTCATTTGTTTGATTTATACACTGACTTTCACCAAATAAAAAATGCCACTCAAGGCAGCTTTGAACCTGGTACTCCCCAGTCCTACTCCGACACTGTAATCCTAGTCTGATGCACTAACCACTGCACCACATTGGTCCTCCTTATTGATATGGCTGCCACTGCTACCTCCAAGATAGCCCTCTACACCAGTCTGGGCATCTATAAAAACTTCCACCCATGTTCATCCTGGCACCAAGTTTACATGTCACACAAGTGATGTATGAACCCTGGGCAATCAGTTGTTTGATAAAACAAAACAAAAATGACAACATTAAGCTGGTGAGGAGGAGGAGGAGGAGGAGGAGTGGGGGGGGAAAGTAATTTTCAATGCAGATCCATTCTTGGATCAAGGCCGGTATTTCAGAAAGCCCTAGGTTAATCAAAGGCTCTTATCCATCCCAGGATTTATACTAGTCAGGAAAGGCAAGAGACATTCTGAAAGGAAGAGTAGGAACCTGATTGGGGTTGCGTGAAAAGAAGGAACCAATACATGGACTTCAATTTCTGTGAAGCTTAGTGTGCCTCAAGATTCTTCTTTTTAAGAGGCCCAGGCCCTCTGAACATTACAGGCAGGATCCAAAGTAGAAGGGTGTTGTTCCACTCATAAGTGGGGCCTTTGGCCCACTGAAAAGTCCCCTGCCCAAGCTGGGATTCCCATGCAGGGGTTCCCCATAAGGGAAAGCCAAATGAAGGAGGTATCACCATCTGCATAGCTTGTAGGGTGTGTGTGTGTATGTGTGTGTTGGATCCTGAACAATAATATTTATTATTCCTTTAGAACCTAATGTGAATATTCACTGTCCAATAGATGTGAAACCATCCTTTATTTGTTCCCAGATCTGCATGAATAGAAGCAGCTGAGAAGTCATTTTTGAGGGAGAGCAGGGGGTCAGATTAAGTACATGTAGGGATGTTACAAGTGCCCAACTGGGTGCAGGAGTCCAACAAACTCCCTTGCATCTGCCCCCGTAGACCCAGCTTACTGGGCCATGGCATATTTCCGGGTCCACTCTTTGAGCACCCCATGGCCCGACAAATACTTGGTAGCTGTTCGCCTTGGTCCAGAGCCTCCATTGTTGTGCACAATGGAGGCTCCAGAAATTGTGTAACTCCTACCTTGCATAAATGGCAGCTGTAAAGGCTGCATTTACACAAAATTAAGGGTGTGAATGCGACTTTATGGAGGCCATTTATGCAAGGTAGAAGATACACAATTTCTGGAGCCTCCATTGTGTGCAGCAATGGAGGTTCCGGACAGGGTGGACAGGCTTGCAGGCTCACTGTGCACTCACTGAGCTGCGAAGAAGCTTACAAGTGTCATGAGTGGGTGAGGGGGAAGGATGGGTTGTCAAGTGTGCGACAGAGCCAGACATAGGTGATTCTATCCATCCCTAACTACATACACATGTGTGTGTAGTAAATGGATCTGGTCATATATTTTTTGAAGGAGAATGCTTTAAGAACCATCCCCCCCTCCCCTTGAAATATTCCAAATTCATGTGCCACAGAGCCCACTTAGCAACATTAACTCTTAAAAAAGAAAGAAAGAAAAGCTCTTACTTGTTAGGTTTAGCATTTTTGTTTCCCAAAATATTAGCAAAGCGATTTACTTGAGCTTGAGAAATATCTACCCAATGATAAATATCCTCGGCAGAACGGCAGTGCAGGAACAGGACACCTACAACCTGCATACACACATAAGCGTGTCTATACATGCCTGTCTACCTCTATATCTATGTATAGATAAAGATATAGATGTAGATATTGTGCGTTATTTATTGCTGGGTAAATAAATAATAGTAAAAAAAGGACAAACCGACCAAACAATGCAAAGATCTAGAATGGCAGAACAAGAGAACGGAATCTGTTTGTCACACCCGATTTCATTTTTGTTATTGACATCTTTTAGTGGTATTTTGATGCCTGTAATTAAATTGCTAATTACGTGTCTCTGTTGCGGTGGTCATGGTTTTATTACTTAATTGCTGCAAGTTTGGTCTCGCCACTAACACTATTTGTTTAACCTCCGCGAATGTCGCTCTCACGTTAGTTTCCATATGCTAAGGCTTCGATACAGTGCGATTGACGTCTGCGGTTTACCCAGAATCAAAGCAGTTCAGAGTTCTTTAACATAAATTACATTTTGTTTGGTGCCAAAGAAATCCGGAATAATGTGAGAAAGGGGGTGGGGTGGGACTATGAGAAAAACAAGAGCAGTCTTTAAACAATAAATGTAAAGGTGAGCATACACAAACAGAAAAAATAGACGAAAATAGCACAATCTAAAAACAGAAGGATGAGCTGGCTTGAGGAAATATGAAAATGAATGTAGACATTTTTGCACTGATTCTTCATGTTTGCTTTCGTGTATTTTTTTTTTTAAAAAAAACACATTTGATAAAGGGAAATAAAATTCTATCACCTCCGCTCTTTCTAATTCCTTTTCCTTTACTTCTGAATTTTGGGTTGTTTGTTTGCTTCCTTTGTCAAGCCATTTCAATGCATTCATTAATTCCCTGCCCCCCCCCCCAATGGTGTTATTTTATGCAAACCATGAGACATTTTTTTCCTTCTTCCCTCGCCGAAGATTGCCTCTTTATTTTATTTTGAAATATTTGTATATTTATTTCATTAAATGAGATAATGCTTTTTCTTATTAACATAATTTCCAGTACATTAAACATATTTCTCCACAGACAGAAGAGAGGAATCAAATTAAATGACAGTTAAATCACTCACAATCATTTCAACTGTTAAAGGAAATAAAAATGTTTCTGCTCCCCCTCTTTTGTGATCATAAGATGGGTGCCGTAAAGGGAAATGAAATACTAAAGCCAAAGGAGGAGAAACATAAAGAAATAATGACTAATTTACTGCAGTAATACCACTGAGAGGAGGGGAAAAATTGCTACAAATGAAAGGAGAAATATATATATATATATATATATATATATATATATATATCTGTTTTGAAAGTTATCAAAATTCATTTTTTATTGATGAGGTCCATGCAATTCTAATACTAAGTAAATGGCAAAGAAAAAAAAATCAATGCCATAAATACTAGATGCTGAAAGGAGGAATAAATAGCTGGCGTTTGGAGGGCTATTATTCTAAATAGCTTTAATTTTTAAATAATTTATACCTCAACATATATAACAGGGGGAGGGAAAGGAATATAACAAAGGCTCCAAGTTCCATTCTTTAAAACTGACCAGGAACGTAAAATAATGTAGTAACATGTGTCTCAGGCATGCGATCTTTTAAAAGGATCTTCTCCGGGCTTAGGTCCAGCACTGAGTATATGCTGCCCTATTATTTTTAAAGTAGAACTTTTTTGGAACAAGGTAATGAAAAGGGTATTGACGAAACTTATTGGGATTATATGGTGGCTGATCCTTTTAGAAATACTCTTAGAGATGGTGTACTGTGCATCATAATTTGGTGGGGCCCAGAATGACCCACTGCCTACTGTGTACTTGCACTACTTCCTAGATCCTTTCCTGTGAAATATTGAGGTTCTTAAAGGATGCTAGAAGCCATTTGTTGAAATTGTGCAGCAACACCTGAGTTGCTCCATTCTTTCCTGTGAACTAGCCTGGTTTTCGAAAAAGGTCAGAAGATAGAGTGGTGGACACCATCTTGGATGGCTTTAAAGGGGATTAAACAAACTCATAGACGATAAGTGCCACAGCTAGACCTAAGGTTTCTCCTGGGATCATCCAGGGTTCACCCTTGCCTGAGCACTGGATCCCCTGTGTGTCACCTAGATGAACAGGTTTGACCCCTGGACGATCCAGGGATAAACCTTAGGTCTAGCTATGGCCAAGGTAATCAGTGGTGACTAGTTAAGATGGCAATAGTCTCATGTTTTCAATACCTGTTGCTGGACAACATGTACAGGATGGTGCTTTTGTACTCACGTCCTCTTCTATGCTTCCGTTAGTTGGGTTGGTTAACAATTTCACTGAGTTGGATTTTTATATACCAGAAGTTGCCAAAATTCGCACATTTCTTCATAAACGGGCTGGAAAAAATTAGAAGATTTTTTTTAGGATTTTTTTAAAGAAGTTTTAACAATATATACTATGTTTTTAATCAGTATTTTATGTATTTTATACTTACTGTTGTTCCCTGCCTTGATCAGGATGGAGAGGCGGGTAAGAAGTAAAATTATTATTATTATTATTATTATTATTATTATTATTAAATTGAATGTGAAAAAACTCATACTGGCGAGAGATGAATGGGAATTAATGTCAGCTCTGAACATGAGCATGAACACGTGTCAGCTGAAAATACAAATTGCCAAACACATACTCACATTAGTCTCATTCCCAATTGCTAGTTCAATTTGCACAAATTCCCTAATTCGCGCAAATTTTCTCAATAGACTCGAATCAATCCTGCTTTAGTCTATGGAGGAAATTTGTACAAATCTGGGGAGATTTGTGCAAATTTGGGGAGACTTGTGCAAATCTCCCATTTGATCACTGCTCGACTTGTGCAAGTTTCCCGACTGCATGAAGTGACCAGCGATCGTAAACTTGAACAGGGCCAGATGTACACCAAGCAGGATATGACACTTTGAAAATGTTTTGAAAACTTTATATGCAGCGTGTCTTGAGCCCCAGCAGTTTGTCACTACTGTTATAAACTGTTTTAAAGCAGTAGTGTAGATCCTGCCCAGGAACTGGGCATGAGATGAACAGCAAGACAGAGTTCAAATAATACTAGTGGTTTCAAACAGCGCTCATTGGCCCCTCCCTACAACTGACAGAATGCAGCTTTTGGACTGCAACTTACAAACTCCATTCATAGTTGAGCACTCTTTCTTCTACACGTGAAAAACCCTTTGCACTTAAAGTCAAGAAATATCTATGTTCCAGTCAAGAAATATCTATGACATTTCAGGTATTTCAAGTATTTTAAGGATACTGTCAAATTCTAAGATGGGGTTAATGCAATCAGTATTGTCTTTGGAATGAGGTGTTCTTAAGCTTTTCATTTTCTATGCACATTTATTTCATGTCAAATTATTATTTATTTGGAGCAAATTATGATATATTTGTATTTTCTTGAGTATGCATTGATCCAAAGCTTCGCTTATTGAGTTGCATATAGATTCCCTTGACAAAAGGCTGCTTGTCACCTGAAAGACTTTGGGATCTTTGTTAATACAGTTATACAAACCTCTGTAGGTGATGTAAGGTGGTGGGTCTCTTCAACAGGAATTGGTTAGAATTTCATTTCAGTTTTGCTTTTGTTAAGAATTTCCCAAAATTCTAAATATTTGAAACAAAAAGAACTTGAGATAAAAGAAAATGTGAATGTTGGAAAAACCAAAACTTACAGATTTGTTCAGCCAAGCTGAGGACTTTGTTGTAAAATTCTGAGTTTGAATCCCCATGTATTCAGGCATGTTTATGGTTCTGACTTAGGCCGTTGCTAGACAAGGGTTTAGCCTGGGCTGAAACCTTAGCTCACCGCTGTGTGTGCAGATGACACACAGGACATCCCAGGGTCAGGCCGGGCTAAACCCTCCCTTGACCCAGGATAACTGGATCCACTTTTGGCCCGGTTTTTCCACAGCCCCGGGCTGAGCCTGGGGCTGCGGAAAGTCTAGCAGCTTCCACAGCTTTTCCTGGCTACGTGGCTTACTCGTGAGTGGCCAGGAGAAGCCGAGCGCTGTGCCCATCAGGCCGGGGGTGAGGGAATCATGGGGGGGGGGAGATGGGGGTCGAGCGGACAGGCAAGTGAGCGGGCGAGCAGGGGGCGAGTGGATGAGCGAGCGAGTGAGTGGGGGGGGAGCGGACTGGTGAGTGGAGGGCATCAGACATTGTGGGGGGAAATTGGGGGGAGCAGGGAACCCTTTATTTTTTTAAAAAAAGCCTTACCTTTTTGTTGGTGCGCTCCTGCACACGTGGCCCCTTTAATTTATAAAAATGGCCGATGCAACAAGGCTTTCCCTCACCCCGTTGCGTCTTACGTCTAGCTAGGGGCGACGGCTCGCACTAGCTGCAGCGTGGCCTTGCCCCTACTCCCAACCGGATTACCAGGTAGATCTAGCAAGGCCCTTAGAGTTGGCACCTCTTTTTCTGACACGCTCTTCATTCAAGTTGGGAATCACTTTACTGACCGGCCAGTGCAGATGGGTGAAAGTTTCACCGAGTTCAACCTTTGATTAGAACTTACCAAAATTCACAAATGTCTTCATAAACAGTAGGGACTATGGGGGAATGGCTTTGGGCAGGAGTGTTGATGTTGATATTACCTGAGCTGAATCCTTCCAGGAGTGGGAGGGGTCAGAGCCCAAAGGGGGCAGATTTAAGGATATGACTCAATTCACAATGGTGGGGAAAAGGGCATTTGCAATGCAGGCATTTTTCCTCTCCGAATTGTGCAAGGTTCTCTCAATCAACTTTGCAATTGGGGAACAGATCAGGACAGAGTCAATAATATCAATAATCCACAGTGAGTGCCATGAGAGGGCATGGCCTGGGGAGAGTCCAGAGGTCTGGACTGGGAGGTCTAGAACTCTGCATTTGTGTTTATTGATTTATATTTATTTATTTCATTTCTATACCGCCCTGTAGCCAACGCTGTTTGGGTGGTTCACAAAAATTAAAAACACAAGGCACAGCATGAAATATAAAACATGGAAGCTTAAACCCACAATATAATTTTTTTTTGGCTTGGGGCCAGGCTATCTGAAGGAACGCCTCCTCCCATATGTACCTGCCCGGACCCTAAGGTCATCCTCAGGGGTCCTTCTCCGTGAGCCCCTGCCAAAGGAAGTGAGGCAGGTGGCTACCAGGAGGAGGGCCTTCTCTGCTGTGGCACCCCGGCTGTGGAATGAGCTCCCTAAGGAGGTTCGCTTGGCACCTACGTTATATGCTTTTAGACGCCAGGTGAAGACCTTTTTATTCTCCCAGCATTTTAACAGTCTATAAATAAATTTTAACTTGGTGTTTTAAATTTGTAATTTTGCATCGCTGCTGTTTTTATCTGGTTGAGCTTTTATATCGTTTTTTATGTTATGGTTTTATACTGTTGTTTTATACTTTGAATGTTTTTAATTTTTGTGAACCGCCCAGAGAGCTCCGGCTATTGGGCGGTATAGAAATGTAATAAATAAATAAATAAATAAATAAATAAATAAAATTACAAACATTGATTTGTGCCTGCATTTCAGACTTCCGGAGTCCAGATTAAGGATAAAATGGGAAGATCAGCCACCCTGTCTTCACTGTCTTAGAGTACTGCAATGCACTTTACGTGGGGCTGCCCTTGAGGTCGGTTCAGAAACTGCAGCAAGTGCAGAATGCAGCAACGAGATTGCTCAGTGGAGACTTTACTCCAATGCTGAAACCATTGCACTGGCTGCCAGGTAGCTATCGAATAATCTTCGATGTGTTATTGCTGGTTTATAAGGCTCTAAACAGCTCAGGACTAGGTTATATGCATTGGTTATCAGTATTTTTCCGAGTCCAGTTCAAACAGTTTGGGACCAGGTTACTTGAAGGATCACCTTCACTTATATCAGCCCCCCCTTAAAGATCAGAAAGAGAGGCCCTTCTGATTTACCCACCTGTGAGAGCAAATATGTGAATGATCACACATGAGAGGGTCTTCTCTGCAGTGGCCCCACACCATTAGAACAAGCTGCCATCGGAGTGCTATGCCATGCTCCATCATTGTAGGCTTTTAAGAGAGCCTTGAAAACATATTATTTTACCATGGCCTTGTCTTGATGTGAGTGCTGCTGTTGCTGCTATTGCCATTGTTGTCCCGGCTGGTTTTTTTGTCGGCTTTTACTGTAGTTTTTATTGCTGTTTTATTGGGTTTATATTTTTACTGCTTTAAATATTTTGTTTTTATGTTTTTTTATTGCTGTAAGCCACTTTGTAGAGGCTCGTGCCCTGGAAGACGGCCAAGAAATATTTTAAATAGATAAATTCAAACACTTAATTTTAACTTAAATTTAAATTTTACTGTTCTAATTCTGTATTTTAATCTTATATCAATTTTTCCTGCGTGGTTTTATCCTGGTTGTGCTTTTTATACTGTATTTTGTATTTGTGTTTTTAGACTGTTGGTTGTTTTTTTATGGTTTTAATTTTTGTGAACCGCCCAGAGAGCTTCAGCTATTGGGCGATATAGAAATGTAATAAATAAATAAATAAATAAATAAATAAATAAATCCTGAGAAACCCCTTTCTCCTGTATTATTATTTATTTGTTGCATTTATATCCCACCTTGTCCTCCAAGGTGGAGGACTGCCCAAGGGCCTCTACTTCCCTTGCTCGGCTTCGTCCATTCTCTTCTGCTGCCCCTTACGCCTGGAACGCTCTTCCAGAACATTTGAGAACTACAAGTTCAACCGCAGCTTTTAAAGCTCAGCTAAAAACTTTTCTTTTTCCTAAAGCTTTTAAAACTTGATGTTGTGCAGACTTCTACTGTTACTTTCTACTGTTAGTTTTACCCTACCCTGTGCCTGCTTACCCTACCCTGTACCTGTTTGCATTCTCTTCCCCTCCTTATTGTTTTACTAGGATTTTATTAGATTGTAAGCCTATGCGGCAGAGTCTTGCTATTTACTGCTTTACTCTGTACAGCACCATGTACACTGATGGTGCTATATAAATAAATAATAATAATAATAATAATAATAATAATAATAATAAGGAACCCAAGGTAGTGTACATAATCCTCCTCCTCTCCAACAACCCTGTGAGGTGGGTTGGGCTGAGAGTCTGTGACTGGCCCAAAGTCATCCAGTGGGTTTCCATGGCCAAGTGGGGATTAGAACCCGGATCTCCCAACTCCCAGTCCAACACTTTATCCACTACACCACACTGGCTCCCTAGTCTCTACATTCTGAGGGTGAGGGCTTGCTGACCATGCCATGATCAGCAGAGGATCATTTGGCTGCAGTGCGGAGGAGGGCCTTCTCAGTTGTGGCACCACCACGTGGAATGATCTCCCCACTGAGATCAAGCAGGCTCATAGTGTGGAGATCTTCCACCAACAAGTGAAGACACACTCGTTTGCCAAGGTGTTTACCTTACCATTAGTACTGACAGTAAAAAAAAAGAAAAAAAGATATAGAAATTCTCCGAAATAAATAAATAAATATTCAGTTTGTAACTATACGACACCCCTGAGGAAATGATGGTAAGGCAGCTGCATCACAAAGGCCATTTCTACACCAGCCTGATAGTCCAGGCTGGTCATGGCCAAGTCCCTGTTTATCCAAATGACACCCAGGGACACCCAGGGGCAGGAGGGATGGGCACGGGTTTCCCCAAGGGAGAAAGAAAACTTGGGAAAACCTGATTCTTCCCGCAGTCTCGGGATCGTCCCAAGACTGCAGGAGGTTTGAGCGCCCATCCCGCCTGGTGCCGTGCTTACTCTTGAGTAAGCACGGCACCAAAAATGGGCATGGCCACATGGCGTGGCTCCATGGCCGTCAGGGGAGAGGATGGAAGCAATTTTGACACTGCTGGGATGGCAGGGAGAGTTTTAGGGGGTGGTTTCAGGTTTTTTTTAAAACAACTTACATTTTCGATGGAGCAAGGCCTCGCACTTGCGCAACCAGCCCTGCTGCTTCAAAAAATAAAAAAAGCTGCCCACACCATCCCTGGATGTGGTGCGGGCATGTGGACCCAGGGGAAGGATCTCAGAACCAGGAAATCCCGAGATCCTCCCCCCATCCCTCCCAGAATGCCGGGAGGTGTAGAAAGGGCCAAAGGCTAAGGAAATAGGTAGAAATTAGGGAAACAGCCAAGCGAGGCCTTAGCTAGACCTACCTGTTAGCCTGTGACGGAGGTGGGAAGATCTCGCATTGTGTTTAACGCGAGATCCCTCCTCTGTTTACATGCGATGCGCGACACCCTCAGAAGGAGAGGTGTCGCACCCGCTATTTTTTATTATTATTAAAGGGCCAGGAGCACATGAACGCTCGTGCGCATAAGGTAAGTGTTTTTTTTAAAAAAATTAAATTACTTCCCCTGCTCCCCCACCCTACCACGATGGGCGCAGTGCTCCTGAGAAATGGGGCACCCCGTGCGAAGCTCCCAGCTCCTCGTGAGGAATCGCATGGAGCTGGGTCAACCCACGGCACCCAGCCACACATTCCACGGTCTCGGGCTCAACCTGGGATGGTGGCAAAACCAGGGCCAAAGGGGAGGGCGAGATCCCGGGGCAAGGGAGGTATGATCCCTTCCTTATCCCGGGATCCCCTGTGCATCATGTAGACACATAGGGATGATCCCAGGGATCACCCCGGGATAAAGCCCTGTCTAGCTATGGCCTGGGAGGCCTTTGTGATCCAAGCATCAAGTTCCAAGACAATCTTCTCTTTGTTGAACTTCAACATCTCTCCCTCTCATTGCAACCCGGCCTCACTTTCTCCTCTCCTTCTCCATGTGGGACTATTGCCAGGTTCTTCATTCCAATGAGCACTGAAGATTAAAAGACTGTAACTTAGGTGAGGCTACAGCTGGGTTGGTGTATTGCAGAGGTAACCGTGGAGAATTTGGAGGCGTAGGAATGAACAGAACGTTTCCAGTCCGTGTCAGTTTCACACATGTTCATTCAAAATTCCGTTTCCGCATCAAACTGCGATTTAAAAAAAGAAAAAAGAAAACCTGCACAAAAATGTGTACACATTTTTTCATAAAAATATAAAAGGCGCTTTAGTAAACTACTCATTTCTATGCATATTTTAACATAAGGTATGCAATTTACTGTATATACACTTTGGTGCTTTTTTAAAAGCTGAAAACTGCATCTCAAAATTTGGAAAAGTGCAAAATAGGAAAGAAGTTGGACTAAATGGTCCCTGCACAGCTCTTCTGCTGGTTTTTTTTTAAAAAAAGGATAACTGTATTCTAATCCACACGTTAAGTCAGGAGGTGCTAATCAGGTCAGTCCACTTCCAAACACAAATCCTATTGAGATGAGGGAATTTAAAACAGATGCCAAATTGCTGTATCTTTTATCTTTCTGAGACATCATTCAGCTGCTTTTGTGTGGGAAAGAAGCAGCAAATAAAGCCAGGTACGTGTCAATAGCAGTGAAGGCGATGGTGCGATATACTCCCATTGGACAGGTGAGAAAGCTTCAGAGCTTATGGACCATGTTGGCAGAAGGGGAGGATTCAGAGAGGCAGGCAAAACAAGACTGTCCCACAGTCACATATGGGAATGTTCTCCACTGTGGAATCTAAATTATCCCACATGTCAGGGTACAAGGCCAGTTCACACATGCCTGAACATCTCTTGCGGATTGCATCATCAAATGTTGGCTTGAATGTGTGAATGGGCCAACCCAGATCAAACGCCACAAACAAAACTTCCAAATCTACAGTATGGCCACAGCTAGACCTAAGGTTTCTCCTGGGATCATCCAGGGTTCGCCCCGCCTGAGCACTGGATCCCCTGTGTGTCACCTAGATGAGCAGGTTTGACCCCTGCCGCTGTCCCCCCGCCCTCCTCTCCCTTACCTGCCTCCGTCCATGGTCCGTCAGCATCTTCAATTGAGCCCGTGGTTCCAGCAGGAAGTCTGGGCCGCTTGCAGCCCAGACTTCCTGGTGGAACCGCAGGCTCAATTGAAGATGGCGACGGACCGCGGACGGAGGCAGGTAAGGTCCCCCTCTCCCTTGGTCCCTTACCGGGCTCTGCCGCCGTCGCTGCATGGGCGGCGATGGCGGCAAGGCCCGGTAACCCCCCCTATGGGGGGGAACGGAGCTCCGATCCGGATCTGGAGCTTCGAGTGGAGCGGAGTGGGCACAGGCGGAGAAGGGGCAGGGCGGAGCGGCCCGATCCGAAAATGGCGGATCTGAAAGTGAAGCGGAGTGGGGGGGTCCGTGCACACCCCTACTGAAAATATGTTGAGCAACGCTTGCTCAACCAACAAGAAGCATTGACACATTAGTCAGAGTGTGAGTCTCCCGGCGAGGACAGGAAGAGCAGTAACCACAAAGGAACAGATGTTCCAGGATTGCAATACCCATCTATGTATTGTTTTTCCTAGTCTCAGAATTATCTGCACTCTGCACATGCATAAATGCCTTGTCTATCATTGGTTATTGTATTGCAAAACTGTATTATGATTGTTTCATTATATGAGGAAGTTCTGTTGTTGCTTCTGAGGATGTTACCCTATAAGTATCTTAGCTTTGCCTGCAACTAGTGGGCAGTCCTTCAGATCCTCTAGGGTTTGCCACCTTGCAGCACTGCAGGCTGCTCGTAATAAAACTTTTCCAACATGAGAGAAATTGTGTCTTCAGAGTCTTTGACCGCCACTCAGCAAACCAAGGGAACCTGCCCTTTCCGGTTCCTCCACAGTGGCAATGCAGCAACAGTGAAGTGGAGGAGGTGAGTGGGGAGAATAGGGAGAGGGAGGTGAGTCCAATGGACTCATGGCTGGCCTTGTGCCGGCTTTCCTGGGATGGCAGGAGGGAGGGCCCAGTGCCACTCTGAAGTGGCCCAAGGCACCCCGATCTACTTTGGCTTCGGGGTGCCTCAGGCTGACCCAGAACTGACTCAGAACCAAGATGATGTGGGCCGAATCATCCCACTTCACCTTGGTTTTGGGGATTCGGCCCGAGGTGGTCACAGCCCTAGTTAAAACCCTACTTAAGAGTTATCATGGTGCCAAATTTCATCTCTTTATCTTTAAAAATTACAGAGATGTAAGCATTTTTGTTATTTTCTATGGTCTACAAGGGAGCAGTTATCTATAAATAACTGGAACTTCGACGGGGCTACTCTCTGCTCCATAGGTATTCAATGTTTTTTAAAACATCCCCTCTCTGCTTTGAAAACTTGAAGCTTCATTGAACATTCAGATTTTCAGAGCAGAGCGCACAACCCTATTGCTTACGTTGAACCACATCTATGATGTGGCTGCCCACTCTCCCAAATGGCAGGTGCAGTCCAATTATTAATGACATTTATATTATGCCACTTTCCTGCTTCAAGGAACCCAAGGCAGCTTACATGGTCCTCCTCCTCCTCTCCATTTTATCCTTGCAACAACCCTGTGAGGCAGGTTAGGTTGAGTGTCAGTGACTGGCCCAAAGTCATCCAGTGAGCTTTGTGGCCAATAGGGGACTAGACTCATAGAATAATAGAGTTGGAAGGGACCTATAAGGCCATCGTGTCCAACCCCCTGCTTAATGCAGGAATCCACCTCAAAGCATCCCTGACTGATGGCTGTCCAGCTGCATCTTGAAGGCCTCTAGTGTGGGAGAGCCCACAACCTCCCTAGGTCATTGGTTCCATTGTCGTACTGCTCTATGTCAGGGCTTTATGAGCTGTGGCAACCCTTCAGTGACATCTCTAATCTGTTGTGCAGGGGGCATAGCATACCTGGCGAGTCCATGGGTCTTCACAACATACTTGGGTTTTAATCCCACACAGCAGGGAGACTCCCGACTCCCAGTCCAGGACTCTAACTACTAGGGAGGCATGAAACACTCAGGCAGCACTCCTTCATGCAAAATGTTTGCAAAGGCTTTTCATGCTTCAACTTACCACTGCCCAAAAACACAAACCACAACAGTGTCCCAAGGTTTTGTTTCTACAGCTTGTGCCAGGACAGAGAAAGAGGGCTCATCTACACCAAGCAGGATATTCCACTATGAAAGTGGTATGAAAGTGGTATATAAGATGTAGGAGCCACACTACTGCTTTATAGTGATATTGAAGTGCTCTGCAGGATCTACACTACTGCTTTATAGTGGTACTGAAGTGCACTGACAACTGTTGAGGCCCATGACACATCTACACCAAGAAGAATGTAACACTATGAAAGTGGTATGAAAGCAGTATATGGTGTGTGTCATGGGTCCCAACAGTTGTCAGTACACTTCAATACAACTATAAAGCAGTAGTGTGGGTCCTACCTTTTATATGCCACTTTCATAGTGGAATATCTGCTTGGGCCCAGAGAGAGAGAGAGAGAGAGATTATTCTGTTTCAAGAGCAGCAATGGTGCCTGACAGCTGCCAACACGTCTTTATTTGTTATATGTATCTACACTTTAAGGTTGGGATGGAGGAGAACTTGTTTTGGTTTTCATTCCAATGCAAAATTCAGTCACCCTTCAGAAATTTGCACTTCCTTAAATTTCGCAGTGGAGTCCTCTACTTGAAAAACGAGTACAAAAATGAATCCATTAGAATCCATGAAAATAAATTTGAAAATGCATTCTTTTAAGGAAATCACTTGCAAAGTTGCATGTATTAGGCAAAATGGAGTACAAAAGAGCAGGGGAAATGGACCCCGACGTGTGTATTCATTTTATGTGAACTTTTCTCCCCTAAAAAATGTCCAAAGGTCAAGAGGAACCAAACTTAAGATTGGAAACATGAGTAATGGAGAGAAGCAGAATTGACCTTTTCGTCCATCCCTACTTTAAGGCCTAAAAGACCGGGGAGATAAAGCAGGGGATATGGAAGCACTTGTGTGGTGAAGTGAAGAAGACCAGAATGGTCCCAATATCCAAGGCTACGTTGTGTAAATTTGAAGGTGTGACTCTTAGAACTGATTTCACCCAGTCTGGGCCTATTTAGGCCTTATTCTGAAGCCCTTTGCCTCCTTGGGTTGCTCACAGCCCATTAAGGTCTGTGGGGCCACAGCTAGACCTAAAGTTTATCCTGGGATCATCCAGGGTTCGCCCCTGCCTGAGCACTGGATCCCGTGTGTGTCACCTAGATGAACAGGTTTGACCCCTGGACGATCCAGGGATAAACCTTAGGTCTAGCTATGGCCTGGGTTTCAGCAGTGTAGCATCCCTGGATCGACAGCTTCCTCCTTATGCTCTCTTCTGTTGCTGTCATCCATTCCATGACTGCCAACTCCTCTCTGAAGTGGAAATAATTAGGATTCCAGTACGGGCGAGGATTTTATTAATTACATATCTGTAGAGTCACGTGGGCCAGTCACAAAACCAACCGGGCAAGGCTGCGTTTAGAGATTTGTAGACAGAAGACGTAGCGTAAACAGAGCAATGTTGAACCTACTCGTCTGTAACCCACCACGGAGATAACAAGAAGGGCTCCGCTCCCAGTGCGCGATGTGTAGAACAATGCTGAGTAAATATTCATCATTAATATATAATATCTGTTGCCGGGTGTTTTTTTTTTTTTTGGCAGTTCACTTTTCATTTAATTTGATAATGTGTCCAGCAAACAAATCAGCCGGGAGTTGGGTCGCTCCCCCCGCCACCATCATACTCCAACGACGCAATTGCATATTTTCAATCATTGTTAAACGGCGGCAGCGCAAGGCAAAGCTTTAACCCCCCACCAGTTTGGGTGCGTGATAAAAGGAGAAGGTGCTATCAATCTTTATTGTCTGTCTCGCTTACTGTAATTGCATTCAATAGTCCACTGATTCTGATGTCTGTGCTAATGTCAGAAACACGGAAGAACCAGATGCTCTGGATGGAGCATATGTATCTACTGGCCACTTTGATCATGTTGGCAGCAAAGTCACTGGGTTTGATGATAAATTGTTAACGCCACAGATTATGAACAGCTGAACACATGGGATGCATCAGACATGGTGCCTCGGCTGGGTTCCCCTTCCCTTAAAAAAAAGAGGAAAATCCAACATTATGGTTCTGGATAAAGGGCACATGCCAGTGTTATTCAAAGCATTCCCCGGTTGGCGAATGTGCAAATGGTTTTCCGTCCTGTCGCAGAAAGTGCTTGATCTCTGTACACCAGTTGAGTCTTCAAAATGCATGGACTCTATCATCCTTATGACAACCCGACAGAGTAGGCCATCCCCATGGGTGGCGTTGAGGCTAAGAGAGACTGAATTGCCTCCAGCTGCTTAGTGTGGTCATGGAAGATCATGGCACGGGGACAGTTTGGGTTCAGAACTTTTTGATTTAGAGCTCAGACTCTTAGGGCCAAAGTAGATGTATGACAAATATTTTTTAACTGAACTAATTTGATTATTATTTCCCAGACTACCGAGCAGTCGGTGTGTGCAAATCAGCAAAATTCTTTTTATTTATTTTTTTATTGATTAACAATACATTAATACAATACTACAATATTCACAACACAAGACAACAACAAAACAATAAAAAATACATGATACAATCTTATTTATCCTTATAACATTTCTAATTAATATTTTACAACATTACATAACATATAGTGCACCCCCCCACCCCGCGATCTATTCCTGTTTCCAAAATCTCATTGAGCGAATCAGCAAAATTCAGGCCCACTGAACTTCTCTGAATGCCATCTCGAAGTTCATTCTGACTCAAGTCCACATCACATTGCGAACATTTTGGGTCCCCCCCCCATTTCACAAGAAAACCCATGTGTATTTTTCCAAATCTACACAACAATGATGTGCATTTTTAAAATTACATGTTCTTCTCCCATTGTTTAAAGCATATTTGGGCACATTTTTCAAGAGTATGCCTTTTTAAAAATTCACATTTTCCAAATGTACAGATGTGATTGAACACATGTGATAGAACACATCAGTGAATCACATTGCAAGCTTTGTAAAATCCTGATCAAAAATTATTTATTTTTTATTTATTTATTTATTACATTTCTATACCGCCCAATAGCCGGAGCTCTCTGGGCGGTTCACAAAAATTAAAAACATTCAAAGTATAAAACAACAGTATAAAACCATAAAATGGCTCATAAAATGTACCAAAATAGGTACAAAAATGGCCATTTTGTGGGAGAAATGTTGACATATGAATTCAAATTTCCATGATTTTTGTTTGTTTTTAAAAGCAGATTGATCTAGAAACAGAACAGAATGGATGTATGAATGAACATGGACCAAATACAGACTGATCCATCCATCTCTTATGATTAACATTGAAAAGGTGTGGGTGGGTATCCAGTCCTTCCTTCCCTCCCTTCCACCCACCCACCAACCATGCTGAATAGAATTTACTGCATGTTGTGACATCCCAACATTCTGTATTTAACCTCCCTTGTTCTATGTCATTGGCTGGTGAGTAGGAAAACTCAGAATATTATGTTATTTATTTGATTACATTTATATACTACCCCATAGCTGAAGCTCTCTGGGTGGTTTACAAAGGTTAAAAACTGAGCATTAAAAACAAATATACCAAAATTTAAAACAGAGTTTTAAATCAGAACTTTAGCTATTGGGCAGTACAGAAATGAAATGGAAATAATAATTGTAATAATAACCCACAATGAATAAGTTCTATTAAATTTTATGGAGGGAGATTGACACACGACAGCTACTTTCTCAGGGCACAGGGCACATTTTGCATCATGTCCACTATAGTAGCTGCTACCCTGTTGCCAGTCATGTGCACAATGGCTCTCTGAAGTAGTGTACAATTATTCCTGGATTGAAGGTATCTAGATTACCTTTGGTGTTTAGTGCTGCTGCAGTGTTCCTCTAACCCACGCTACACTAGAGCAGAGCAGTCTTCTTCTTCAGCCTGGAGTTCTCTAGAGGTGTTGCACTAGAACTCCCATAATGTTACCTAAACTGTTAGACATGCTGGCTGAGTATGACGGGAATTGCAGTCCCACCCATCTGAAAAGCACCATGTTGGGCAAGGCTGCCCTAAAGTGTCAGGATCTACCAGGGCTTGAGGTTGGAGCCCTTGTCTCTTTGTTGAGCTGCTCCATGTTGTGGATCACAGTGGAGCATCTTCCTGAGTGAGGAAGTATCCCCAGGCTCTGGGCTAATCCTTCCCACCCAGACTCACCTTTGAGTCATTGGACCCTCCCAGAAAAGAAGGGCTAGAAAAAGGCTTCCTGTTATGGGTGAGAAGTTTCCTGAACGGCAATGGGCTTCCTCATTCTGGTGTGTTTTTTGTATGTCTCTTGAGGGATGGATGGATCAGCGTAATTCTGGCTTGTGTCAATTTCATGTGTGTTCATAATTAAGCTGTTCCATCCTCTTTCCACATTGTTGTGCAAACCCACCCACCGAAAAAGAAATATACACAAAAAACTTACTAAAGGAACTAATTACAAGGTTATCAAAAGGGTGCCTTTTAATTACGTTTAGTTTGAATGTTAGCTTCGGAATTCAGACTGCACAAATTTCCCCAGCCTCCCTAGACTCCTGGCTCCAATGTTCACCATGGTCCTTCAGCTCTTATTCCCTGTCTCCTGGGTTCTGTCTCCTGGGTTCTTCTGCCACAACCCTGACACTGAAACCATGTTGGAGGGTGCTGCTACCGGTACCAGTATCACATTTCCTGGAAGAGGGACAACATAGTGTGGGAAGAAGACACATCAATGACTCCTTCCGTCTGACCTTAGGGGACTTGTGTCAACAGAGCAGTATGGGGTAATGCCATGCCAAAGAAGTAACATAGCAATGGACTCCAAAGCCAAGCCTTCATGCTGTTTCATTGCATGTTGGCCACTTGAAAAACCTTCCAAGTAGAGCCTTAGCCCTGTCACAGCCAAATATGGAAAGTTTTGACGATGCCTTCAGGTAGAGCCAAACACAGAAGTTCTCCACGGTAGGTGGAACACTCCTGATAAAAGCCCTCACTGCCAACTCACTGGGCATGTCTAGATGGGCCAACATCCTGGGGACCGTCCACATGACACACAGGGGATCCTGGGAGCAGGGAGGGATGATCCCTCCATTTCCCCAGGATATGGCCCTACACTTTAATCCTGGTTCTTCCCAAGGTCCCAGGATATTCTCAAGACCACGGGAGGTGTGGCCAGGCGTCCTGTTTCCGTCCCAGCTCCTCACGAGTAACTGCAAAGAGCCAGGAACTGTGCGTGGGCACGGAGATCCTCAGGAGATCTGTGCACATTGGGGGTGGGGTGGGGGAGTGGGGTCTTTTTTAAAAAAACAACAACTACCTTTTGCGATCAAGTGCTCCTGCACTCAGTTTTAATAATAATTAAAAAATGGCGGGAGCAACTGCCTCTTCCTCCCGGGACATCGTGTGCCACATGTAGGCACAGGGCGACAATCCCGGAAGTAGGTAAGTCCGGGAACAGCCCCTCTCCGGTTCCTCTACACCCGTAGGTGTAGACATGCCCCCTAGTGAAGTCTGTGAAGGGCATGCCCCATCGATTTCAACAGCACTTGATCAATGTTCCCTGGATGAGGGCCTAAACGTGGAAGGCAGTCCCAGTGAAATGGGGACTTACTTCTGAGTGAGGGCGCCGATCCAGAAAAAAAAGTTAAGTGTAACTAACTTTCTCTTGATTGGAGCTAATGTGTTTAGGATTAGGTAGAAAATCAACAACCTAGCTGCCAGATACACAAGCCAATCAAGACAGAATACTTGTAGTTGTGTTCAATTTCATGCCATTAAAATCAATGGGAGTAGCACCCCAATCTTCCTCCCCCCCTGTTTCTCTGGAAGCAAGTGCCATTTATTTCAGTGGAATTCACTTAAGCAGATGGATTTAGGATTACAACTAAATTGACTTAAGTGCTCTGGCATAAGCAGTCAATGGATTAGGCTACTTAGGATATTTTGCAAATTACATTGAGATAAGTATTATTTGTTGTCTGCAATTTGTCGCTTTGTTTATTAATGGCAAAAAAAAAAAAAAGAGAGCGAGAGAGAAGAAAATCATTTAGCTGAGTGCTCCAAAAATTAAAATTGGTTTGTTAAATTCACATTACCTACAGTTGCTTTATTTTTTTCCCTTGATCTGTTCAAATTAATCAATTAAAGTGCACAGATGTTCAATTAAACCTATAAAAATTTTGCATAGCTGCAGCTGTTTTTCAAGCCTCATTGTTGGAAATTTTTAACATATCTAGCAACGACTCACTCTCAGAAGAAATTAAATTAATTACTCTTTGCAAGATTGTTTTTCCATTGATGAATTAAAAGAAATTAGAAGTAACCTATAAGGAGATGTGTGCAGCTTGCTACATTTATTAATTAGAATGATAGACTAGCATATGAGAAAGACCGGCATGATACAACCAATGTTAAAGACCTTTAAGTCCCATTGATTTCAGTGGCAGAGTTATGCACTTGCTAAACAATTTCCTATTGAAATCAATGGGAGTTGTTACAAATGGTAGTGCTTAACAAGGCTTTTTTAATCAATTACATTTAATCATTTGTTTTTAACCAATTCTTCAATTAATTATTACATTTGAATAAATGTGCATGCCATCAAATCTTCTACAGAGGTGACTTTTTGAAATATTGAAGGACGTTTTAGATCATTAAAATTGTCCCACCCTAATTTAAATTGTCCATAAAGTTAACCATAAGTTAATCAACTGAAGCCTAAGTGGATTGATCTCACAATGAAACTGACCTGCAGACCTGTGCAATCCTGTGCAATTTTATTTAGAAATTCCACTGTATTTCATGGGGCTTACTCCCAAGTAAAAGTAAACAGGATGGCAGCTTAAGGCCCTTTTCAGAGGAGACCTTAAAGCCATGGTTTAAGGTATCTTCTGAACAGGGCCTAAGTGTTGGATCCAGTGCTGGCCATCCACCACTGGAATGGGAACCAGTGATGAAATTGTCTTCGCCTCCCACCTGCAGCCTGCCACATCCCCCTAAAATCTGCTTCAGAGAGCTGGGGAACCCTCTGGAGGCGATTCTGGAGGCATGTAGGCAGCTGCAGGGGAAGAGGAGAGTGTTGTACCCCTCACCCAGTGATCCCTGCCCCGAGGGTATGGGTATGTTTGTGGTGTATATGTGGGGGATTATTCTTTGCCCCTTATACACCTTTAAGCTCAGTTCAAGGAAATCCTGCTTTTCCTTCCAGGCTTTGACCACTCTCAATATCACTGCCACCATAGATCCCCCACAATCTACCTTTTGTCTCACATTGACTATCTTTAATGGTAGATGCCACACTGAATGTGGATGAAAATAAATGATGATTTATTAGGGGTGTGCAAAATTCCTGCCACAAAATTCAATCTGGAGCTCCATAGAGGGGATTTCGGAGCTCCTCCCATCTCTCCGCCTTGTTAAATTACCCGTCGAAGAACTGTTCAGTATTCGAGTAAAAGGTATTAACAGAAATGCTTACAGCATTTTTAAAGATAAAGGAATTTATTTATTTATTTATTTCATTTTTATACCGCCCAATAGCCGAAGCTCTCTGGGCGGTTCACAAAAATTAAAACCATAATAAAACAACCAACAGGTTAAAAGCACAAATACAAAATACAGTATAAAAAGCACAACCGCGATAAAACTTGGTACAATTATAGCTTTTAAGGAGGGCTTTAGTTTGGCCAAGAAGGAATCAGAACAGTTCATGCTTTGATTTTTTAGGAATTTGTAAATGGAAATTAACAAAAATGCTTACATCTGTGTATTTTTAATAGATAAAGAGATAAAACATGGCAACATGATAGCTCTTAAGGAGAGCTTTAGCCATGCCAAGTTTGAATCAGATCCATTTATGCCTTGAGGTTTTAGGATTTTTTTTTTAAAAAAATCCCCACTCAGCCTTCTCCAACCTGGTGCCCTCTAGATCTATTGGACAGATTCCCCCCACCCACTCCCCATCGCCCACAGAACGGGTAGCCCTGCCACTGAAATAAAGAGCCTGCCTCTGCAACACTCAGGTGTAGAAGCTTTCTCACTCACCATGCAAACCAGCCAGCCCAGCAGCACTTTAACACTGTGGTTAATGTGATTGATTTCTATGAGTCTCTCCCTCATCCCCACCCCAGCCGAAACCAGTAGCCAGTTAGTGTTTCCCACTCCCCCAAACACTATGATTGGAGGAGAACACAGTCAGAGACAGCACTGTGGCAATTCCTAATTGGTTAGCCACAGAAGTCAATATCAAAGCTACCCCTCACCCCACTCAGCATCTTCCAAATACGGAGATATTTAATTTACACACACACACACACACACACACACACACACACACACACACACACATATACACACACACCAGGATAATTCTGGAGACTTTAGAAGTTCCAGTTGGGCACATCTCCACTCTGATATTAATCGATGAGTTTGGTCCCAAGGACACGGTAGAATCATCTGAGGCCCGCTGTAATGAATTTGCTAGGCACTTCCAGAATAAAATCTTTTGCATCCGCCAGGACTTAGACTCCAGTGTTATAGCAGGTGAATTTAGTGAGGTGTCCAGAGTACAGTCTTGTCCTGTAATCTTGGATGAGTTTCAGTTGGTACAGCTCAAGGATGTGGACAAGGTGCTTGGACAGGTCCGCGCAACCACCTCTGTACTGCATCCTTGCCCCTCTTGGCTAATAAAAGCTAGTAGGGATGGAACAGCCGGCTGGGCCAAGGAGGTGATTAATGCCTCTCTACGAGAGGGAGTGGTCCCAGACCGTCTGAAAGAGGCGGTAGTGAGACCACTCCTGAAGAAAACTTCCTTGGACCCGGAAAATCTTAGTAACTACAGGCCGGTAGCAAATGTTCCATTCCTGGGCAAGGTCCTTGAGCGGGTGGTGGCGGGCCAGCTCCAGACACTCTTGGATGAGACTGATTATCTGGATCCATTTCAGTCGGGTTTCAGGCCTGGTTTTGGCACAGAAACAGCCTTGGTCGCCCTGTATGATGACCTATGTCGGGAGAAGGACAGGGGGAGTGTGACTTTGTTGATTCTCCTTGATCTCTCAGCGGCTTTCGATACCATCGACCATGGTATCCTTCTGGAACGTCTGGCTGAGGGGAGTGGGGGGCACTGCATTACAGTGGTTCCGCTCCTACTTAGCAGGACGGCTCCAGAAGGTGGTGCTTGGGGGACATTGCTCGGCCCCGTGGACTCTTCAGTATGGGGTTTCGCAGGGGTCGGTCTTGTCCCCCATGCTGTTTAACATGTACATGAAACCGTTGGGTGCGGTCATCCGGAGTTTTGGAGTGCGCTGTCATCAGTACGCTGATGACACGCAGCTCTACTGCTCCTTTTCATCCTCATCAGGTGTGGCTGTGGATGTGCTGAACCGGTGCTTGGCTGCGACAATGGACTGGATGAGGGCTAATAAACTGAAGCTCAATCCAGACAAGACTGAGATGCTGCTGGTGGGTGGTTCCTCTGATCGGATGGGGGGCGTTCAACCGGTTCTGGATGGGGTTGCACTCCCCCTGAAGGAGCAGGTTCGTAGCTTGGGGGTTCTCCTAGAACCATCTTTGTCACTTGAGGCTCAGGTGGCCTCGGTGGCATGGAGTGCTTTCTACCAACTTCGGTTGGTGGCCCAGCTACGCCCCTATCTGGACAGGGATAACCTAGCTTCAGTTGTCCATACTCTGGTAACTTCCAAATTAGATTACTGCAATGCCCTCTACATGGGGCAGCCTTTGAAGACGGTCCGGAAGCTGCAGCTTGTGCAAAATGCGGCGGCCAGATTGATAGCTGGAACAGGGAGGTTTGAGCATGTAACACCGATTCTGGCCCGCTTGCATTGGCTGCCTATATGTTTCCGAGCCCAATTCAAGGTGCTGGTCTTAACCTATAAAGCCCTACATGGCTTGGGACCGCAATACCTGATGGAACGCCTCTCCCGACATGAACCTACCCGTACACTGCGCTCAACATCTAAGGTCCTCCTCCGAGTGCCTACTCCAAGGGAAGCTCGGAGGATGGCAACAAGGGAGAGGGCCTTTTCAGTGGTGGCCCCCCGACTGTGGAATGATCTCCCCGATGAGGCTCGCCTGGCGCCAACATTGTTATCTTTTCGGCGTCAGGTCAAGACTTTTCTCTTCTCCCAGGCATTTTTAACAGCATTTTAACAGCATTTAACAACGTTAAGTTTGTTTTTAATGGACCCCACAATTGTTGTTTTTAAATGGATACTGTTGTTTTTATACTGTTTTTTATGTGTGTGTGTGTGTGTGTGTGTGTGTGTGTGTGTGTTTAAATTGTATACTTTTAATGTTTACTATTTTTAAATGTTGTAAACCGCCCAGAGAGCTTCGGCTGTGGGGCGGTATATAAATGTAATTAAATAAATAAATAAATGGCCAATCTCTGCTCTGGAAGATCTAATGCTCCATGGATGTTTGCAGTTACCAGATAAATCTGGGGTGGAGTGCACACTCCTATTATTTATTAATAACAGTTTAAACAGCTGGATAAGAAAGCACTGGAGTTATTGTTTCTATTTTTATAATACATAATCCTATTCTTTACTTCTCTCTCAACCTTTAGCCTCAAAATAACCAACAACTTCTCGCTGTACTCTCTCACACTAGGGCCGTTTCTACACCAGCCCCCAAACATGGGCTGGTCACGGCCAAGTCCCTGTGTGTGCAAATGATGCACAGGGACTCCCGGGGGTAGGGGGGGGGAACAAGCATGGATTTTCCCAAGGATACTCTCTGGGAAAACCCGATTCCTCCTGCAGTCTCGGGATCATCCATGGGAGGTGTGTGGCCACCCATTCCAGCTTCTTCTCTCCTCCCTGTGAGTAGTGCGGTCATCAGAGGGAAGGAGCTGGGTCAGGAGGAGTCCGGGGTGGGGTGGGGAGCAGAGTTGGGGCTTCTTCCTTTTTTTGCCTTATTTTTCTCTGGAGCGCAAGTCCTTTTCTTTTTTTAAAAAAAATGGCACCCGCAATATGTGCAACGTCCCTCCTCCCTTCCAGGTCATCGCATGGCCGTGTAGACACAGGGTGATGATCCCGGAAGTAGGTAAGTCCAGGATTGCCCCCTCTCCGGCCCTCTACACCTGTAGGTGTAGAAAGGGCCCAACTCTCCCTCTAACTGACTCCCGACACTCTTATTTAAAGCACTGTCAATCAGTCCCATGCACACCAACATTCCATTCACCCAATCCCCCTCCCAGCAGAACTCACTCTAAAGAATTGACATTGACAACATTGCCATATATACATATATACCAACCTGTACAATACAATACATATCATAACCAGGCAATCACATAGAGCAAGGACAAATCACATTGCATAAGCAGATGACCACTCGGTGTGATGCTGGATTAAATCCTCAGTTATTAACTTTGGCTGGATTTTCATTTCATTTCTATACTGCCCCATAGCCGGAGCTCTCACTGTGGTGTAAATGATTGTGGTACTGTATTTTAAGATGTTGTACCCCACTTTGTGGGGCTTTGGGCCAAAAGGGGGCATAAAAATAACCACAATCTTTTGTGGGGGGTAGCCTACATCATCAGAGGCACAAGGAGGTCAGCATGAGTTGGTAGGTATTGTTTTCTCAAAAGCAGCGTAGTATATCTAACACTAGAGCTAATGGTGTTGTGCTAGCAGAAACCATTGCCTTGAGCAATAGGAAGAGTTAGCAGAATAGGGTGGATAGCTGCTCTGGTGAACCGATGCCTCGCTCAGCCTGCCTGGCACTCTGGAGAGCTGCACAACACACTTTCCTGCTGTGGCAATGTCCTCCAGAGAGCCACCCAGCCCAAATGCTTCAGTCCTAGGGGATTATGGGCAAGGTAGCCTCAGAGATGCTGCCATGGTACAGGCAAACTCCAAGGCCATCTCACCCAGAATCCCTGACTCTGAGGAAGGACTCCTCAGAGCAAAACATTGAAGGGGAGGCAGGCAGTGGCAGAGGAGAGAAGGAGGGTGATGGTGGTGGTGGTGGCCACAGAGGAGGAGACAGCAAGAGATCTTGTACCAGCATTGGTTTCTGCTAGCACATCAGTAGCACTATTGGATTGCCAGCACTGGATACCAGTCAGAATGTTTCTCAGATGCGTTGCTGGGCCTTTCTAGGGTGAGAACAGGCAGGCTTCCATAGCAGTGTACCTAACCCTTTCCATATCAGAGGCCTCATCTACACCAAGCAGGATATTGCACTATGAAAGCGGTATGAAAGCAGCATATAAAAGGCAGGAGCCACACTACTGCTTCATAGCAGTATTGAAGCGCACTGCAGGAGCTACACTACCGCTTTATAGTGGTACTGAAGTGCTCTGACAACTGTTGGGGCCCAGGACACATCTACACCAAGCAGGATATTGCACTATGAAAGTGGTGTGAAAGCAGTATATGGCATGTAACAATGGGCCCCAACTGTTGTCAATGCACTTCAATACCGCTACAAAGCAGTAGTGTGGCTCCTGCATTTTATATACCTCTTTCATAGTGGAATATCCTTCTTGGTGTAGATGAGGCCATTGTCTTTTTTTTGGGGGGGGGGGTAAAGACAACAATTTCAGTCAACAGCAAGAGGTTGAAATTACACTGAGACTTATCTGTTTCAGCCACATCATAAAATAGGAGGGGGAATTAATGACATTTTGCTGCACAGTAAAGAGCAACAACAGCATGCCTCACAACCGCAGATTGTATAGCACATATACTTTTTTTTTTTTTCAAGAGGCATGACTGGAGATTTCAATAGGCGCCATCTTGGAAAGACTATGGGCCTTGACAGATGGGATCTTACTGCTCCCAAGGGACTGCAAAATGCCGCTTGCGGCCCAGCGGGAACGCCTCGCGCTGAACGTAATGGAAATATAGCGGAGGCATTTTATGTGACTATCTGAGGAGTTATTATTTTTCAAATAAAATTCGGAATGGATTAAAAGCGTAAGATATGATCATGACAATTTCAGTGTAGCAAGAGAAAAGTTGGCCGGGTGGGGTTGGGGGAGGACTGAAGGAAAAGACTCACTGAAATCACAAGTCCATATTTGAAACACTGTTTGTCGCTTGACAGGTTTCTTTTCTGCTCATTGAAGAAGGAAGGGGGGGAAGACTTAGCAGTTTACTGAATGAAAGGCTACTTATTTTGGAAACAGAAATGAGAAGGCTTCCCTCGGTGTTGGTGCTATGTGTGAATGGTGGCCATTCCAGATGACAGATAATATGTAACATTTTATGAGGGGTATTTCTCCACTTCATTCTGTTACATACCTGGAATCCTCTGCATGCCTTTTGAGCCATGGCGGAGCCCATAGTTCTCTGGTGACACAAGGAATTGTGGGTACTAGTTGTGGTATCATTAGTGCCCCCCCACCTCTTCCACATTAAGAACAAAGGTCCTGAAAAAAGATACGTTTGTCCCATGAAAAATTTGCCATACTGATGCTGGGTTTACAAGATCACTAAAGCAAAAACAGATTGTTTGTGACCAGACTAGGAATAACGTGACACACATGTCATTGGTTTAACTAGGGCCAGCACTTTATTTAACAAGAGGATCTGTAACTACTAATGCACAAGCTGTCTAGGGCTTCTCCTGCCTTGGATTATGGCAAGCCATGCCCAGCCATGAGTTGGAGCCAATGTAATAACTACCACCTCCTAAATGGCCACAACCCTTCCACTATTGAGGGAGTTCTTCCTGAGTCATTCTCCTCCCCAAGGCCCACAACCCTAAGTGGGTGAGACAGGCTGTCCTCAACAGGGTTCTGGCCCTGGCCTATCCAGTTCCCAGAGCCCTGAGTGTTGATTCACAAATCCCCCATCACCCTAATGTAGGGTGACCATATGAAAAGGAGGACAGGGCTCCTGTATCTTTAACAGTTGCATAGAAAAGGGAATTTCAGCAGGTGTCATTTGTAGATATGGAGAACCTGGTGAAATTCCCTCTTCATCACAACAGTTAAAGGTGCAGGAGCTATACTAGGATGACCAGATTTAAAAGAGGGCAGGGCTCCTGCAGCTTTAACTGTTGCGATGAAGAGGGAATTTCACCAGGTTCTCCATATATACAAACGACACCTGCTGAAATTCCCTTTTCTGTGCAACTGTTAAAGATACAGGAGCCCTGTCCTCCTTCTCATATGATCACCCTATTTTAAACATTTTAGTTAGAAATAGCACCTCAGGCCCAGTGAATCTGGATGGTAATTCTGGATTGGGACCATGGTGTATGAAGAGGTTTTGTCTCAAATGGCTCTTTGTCCCTGAATTGTGCTATTTACTGCAGTGGCAGATTGAGGGGGAATAGATTGGATTGACCCTCCCATTGCCTGCTATGAGTAAACAAACAAACAAAACCTGCAAAAAATAAACCTGGTAGAAGTCAACACATCACCTATTCAGTGCCAAGGTCTTTGATCTTACTCTTAAAACTCTCCATGGATTTGAGCTGCCACCTTTTTATGGTGTTCACTAGGGGTGTGCAAAGTGGGTCTTCTCTGCCTCAAAATTCAATCTGAAGCTCTATAGCGGTGCCTCTCTGCCTCGATTTCTGGGGCGGGTCCCTCTCTATGCCTCGTCGAATTACCCGTCGAAGAACTGTTCAGAATTTGGGTAACAGAAATGCTTACAGCTCCCACATTTTTAAAGATGAAGAGATAAAACTTGGCATAGTGATAGAACGTAAGGAGGGCTTTAGCCATGCCATGGTTGAATCGGTTCATGCTGTGATTTTTAGGAAGTTTTTAAGTGGAAATTAACAAAAGTGCTTACATCTGCATAATTTTTATAGATAAAGAGATGGTTTTATCTGGTTGAGCTTTTATATTGTATTTTATATTATGGTTTTATACTGTTGTTTTATACTTTGAATGTTTTTAATTTTTGTGAACTGCCCAGAGAGCTCTGGCTATTGGGCGGTATAGAAATGTAATAAATAAATAAAATAAAATAATAATAATAAAGAGATGAAGCAATGCAATGTGATAGCTCTTAAGGAGGGCTTTAGCCATACCAAGTTTGAATTGGATCCATTCATGCCTTGATTTTTTAGGGTTTTCTTTTTTAAAAAAATCCTCACTCCAGCCTTCTCCAACCTGGTGCCCTCCAGATCTATTGGATGGAGTCCCTCCACCCCCTGCACTGGAAGCCCAGCCACTGAAATAGAGAGCATGCCTGTGCCTGACTCAGGTGTAGAAGCTTTCTTATTCATCATGCCAGCCTGCCCACCCAGCAGCACTTTCACACTGTGGAAATGTGGATGATTGACTTCTATGAGTCTGAGCAGAAACACGCTCCCTCCCTCCCACCTCATGGCCAAAATCAGCAGCCAGTTAGTGTTTCCCACTTTCTTGAACACTGCAATTTGAGGAGAACATGGTTAGGGACAGTGCTGTGGCAATTCCTAATTGGTTAGCCACAGATGTCAATTTCAAAGCTACCCCTCACCCCACTCAGCATCTTCCAAACATGGAGATATTCAATTTAGACATACACACACATAGCAGGATAATTTTAGAGACTTTAGAAGCTCCGATTGGGCATGTCTTCGCACTGATATTAATCGATGGCATTGGAAGCAGCCAATCTCCACTCTGGAAGATTGAACGCTCTGTTGATGTTTGCGGTTACTAGATAATTCTGGAGCAGAGTGCACACCACTAGTGCCCAGCCCCTGTGGAAAGATCAGGCCCACATCTGAATGGAAATGAAAGGTCAAGTCACCAGGGGTCAGGGGTCGAAAGGGCATTTAAATTTGGTCCCTTTACTCACAGTTAAGTGATTGGTCACTTAAACCTGGTGCCGGTTCCAGGTTTTGCAGACACCCTGAACTGGCCTCTCCCTCAGTGGGTGGACCTTCTCACCACCATTGTCACCAGCTGTTATAGCTCCATCTTCTTTCTCATCATTGCTACCGCTTGCTTGGTAGGTAGAGAGCTGGGCCACAGCTAGATCTAAGATTTATCCTGGGATCATCTAGGGTTCACCCCTGCCTGAGCACTGGATCCCCTGTTCATCACCTAGATGAACAGGTTTGACCCCTGGACGATCCAGGGATAAACCTTAGGTCTAGCTATGGCCCTAGTGAGCAAGTGACCAGTAGTGTCTCCTCCTCCTCCTTCTTACCACCACTGCTGTCTGGGTCAGAGAGAGAGGCAGGTAAACAATCAGTTGCAAGGGTGAAGAGGAGAAGGAAGTCCATCGGGATTGTTTAGTGTAGGGTGACCCTATGGAAAGGAGGACAGGGCTCCTGTATCTTTAACAGTTGCATCAGCAGGGGTCATTTGTATGCAGGCAGCACCCAGTGAAATTCCCTCTTCATTACAACAGTTAAAGCTGCAGGAGCCCTGTCCTCTTTTGAATATGGTCACTCTCCTGCAGTTTTAACTGTTGTGATGAAGAGGGGATTTCACCAGGTGCTGCATGCATACAAACGACACCAGCTCAAATTCCCTTTTCAATACAACTGTTAAAAATACAGGAGCCCAGCCCTCCTTTCCATAGCATCACCCTAGTGTAACAGGCCCTTGCTGGGAGTGTTGCCCAGCCCTAACTTCCCTTGATGCTGCCCCTGCTCAGAGCTTAGAGTGGCAACCTTCATCATTAGGGCTGTACTTGTGATTCCTGATCCAGTGATGGGAGCCTCCCACCCATCCAGCTGCAACTTGTCTCTGGCCAGGAACTGCATGCCTAAAGTGCAATTCCCCATCAATGAGGGGATGAACATGGAGAAATCTATTTTAGCTTATTGGTCACAGACTGGAGTGTAAGTTTTCAAGATGGCACACGATTCTTTGTCGGTTCTTCAGTTAGGAGAGAGTTCCACTTCCCTAGAGCTTTGTGCTGTGGTGCTGCAGGCAATATAAATACAGAGACATCATGTGGTGTTGGATGAAAACAATAACACAAGCCTCAGAAGCCAGATCATAGATAAATATTGTTCTTATGATGTTATCCCAGTCATCTCTAGGGACGGCCAAAACGGTCAATTTCAGGTTCTCTTGGCTACTCATCACCCCTGTAATTTCCAGTCCAGTTCATCCTGAACTTTGAAGGGAAAGTCCACATGACCCCCCCCCCCAGCTAATTTCTCTTAATACATGCATTCTTGTGCACACTTTTGCCTAATGTACACATTTTGGGAAGCAGTTTCCTTAACATGCTGCATTTCGAATCCTATTTTTGTGTGCGCCTTCCCCTAGTATACAGTTTTTCTTGTATTCAGCTTTTGATCTGAGAACGCCATTGCAAAATCTGGAGTAGTGCAAATTTTAAAGGATAAGTGAGTTTCACTACGCATTTTGGTTTGAAAGTGTGAAATTAGGTAAATTTGCAAACAATAATACCGCATTTCTTCGATTCGAAGACACACTTCCCCCCCCATATAAACATCTCTAAAAACAGGGTGTGTCTTAGAATCGCGGGTGCGTTTATTATTTCTTAGAATCAAAGCCTTTTTTTCTGTTGGTGGTACTGAAATTAGTGTGCGTCTTACAATCGATGGCATCTTAGGATCGAAGAAATACGGTAATAATAATAATTTCATCCCCATGTATTCCTTCTCACATGCTTTCGGTCTGCTGTTACATGCACATACTTAAGCTGTGAAATTCAGTTCCGCAATATGTAGTGATGGTCACTGTTTTGGATGGCTTTAAAAAGGGATTGGACAAATTCACAGAGGAGAAAGCCATCAGTGGCTACTGTTTGTGATGCCTATATGTTACCTCCAGTATCAGAGGCAGTATACTGTACATCAGTTGCTGGGGAACATGGATGAGAGGGTGCTGTTGCACTCATGTCCTGCTTGTGAGTTTCCCATGGGCATCTGCGTTTGCGTTTGCGTGCACGTGTGCGAGTACACACCGAAGAGAGTCCCGGGGAGATGACACCGTGGGGGAGAGCGAGAGGCAGGAGCTGAACTTGTCCGCCGCGTGCACACAAACACAAATACAAACACACTGAGGGAGAAAAGTGTTTTGCAGGAGGAGCCGCTGCCGCCGGGACGCGCCAGAAGAGCAGCCGGGTGGGAGGGGGGATTATTCGAATGGAAGAACACGCGAGGGGGAAGCGGCTCGAGCAGAGCAGCGTCTTTGAATGGGGTAGAGATTCTTCTGCAGGCGGCGCTGCCTAGCTCACAGTACACACAGTAAAGAAAGAGGCGCTTCTTTTAGGTACATCTTTAAAAAAGGCGCCTTCGCAACAACGTGTAGATCTGGCCATGGTCTTATGTTTCAAAGGCATGGGATGGAACCACGGCAGAAGGATAGGCACACTACTTCCATGCTGTCTGCATTAGGCTTCACTTGGCTGTTTTTTTCTTCCCCCTGAAAAGACCATCAGCCTTATTCATCTGCAATGCTGCATCCCACCCTAGAATCATAGAATCATAGAATCGTAGAGTTAGAAGGGGCCTACAACCCCCTGCTCATTGCAGGAATCTATCTCAGCCCCAAAGGTTTACCTGTGCATCCTAGTTCATAATGCACAGCCCATATTATAACTCTTTGTTTGCATAACATTTGGGGCAAAATATTGCCATGCTCTTTTGTAAGAAAAAATCTATTTTATCCACAGCCCTCTGGCACATTGGAGGAGGGGGGATGCAGCGCATGCTTTCCTGTATATGTGGCAAGGTGCTGTTTAGGTTTATGGCCGAGTATCACCACATCTGTTAAATGAGTGCCATCGAAGGGAACAGAAGCCCCTTAAAAATGCAACTATGGGAAAATATTGAAATTATGTTAATATTTACTTGTTTTCTTTATAAATAAGGAGATGCCACCTTGTGGCAGGAAAGATATGTGAGTATGTCAGTTTCTACAAAGACGCACACAGAAACACACCACTCCCTTAAAAAAAAAGTTGTGTTTTCTGGGAAAATCCAAGCATTTCATTTATTTATTTATTTGCAAATTCCTTATAATTTTTTTAAAAAACACACACCCTGAAAAGCATAGTGATGCTGGGTTTACAAGATCACTAAAGCAAAAACAGATTGTTTGTGACCAGACTTGGAATAATGTGACACACATGTCGTTGGTTTAACTAGGGCCAGCACTTTATTTAACAAGAGGATCTGTAACTACTAATGCACAAGCTGTCTAGGGCTTCTCCTGCCTTGAATTATGGCAAGCCATGCCCAGCCATGAGTTGGAGCCAATGTAATAACTACCACCTCCTAAATGGCCACAACCCTTCCACTGTTGAGGGAGTTCTTCCTGAGTCATTCTCCTCCCCAAGCCCCACAACCCTAAGTGGGTGAGACAGGCTGTCCCCAAAAGGGTTCTGGCCCTGGCCTATCCAGTTCCCAGAGCCCTGAGTGTTGATTCACAAATCCCCCATCACCCTAATGTAGGGTGACCATATGAAAAGGAGGACAGGGCTCCTGTATCTTTAACAGTTGTATTGAAAAGGGAATTTCAGCAGGTGTCATTTGTATATATGGTGAAATTTCCTCTTCATCACGCCAGTTAAAGTTGGAGGTGCCCTGCCCTCTTTTAGATCTGTTCACTCTAGTATAGCTCCTGCAGCTCTAACTGTTGGGATGAAGAGGGAATTTCACCAGGTTCTCCATGTATACAAAGGACACCTGCTGAAATTCCCTTTTCTATGCAACTGTTAAAGATACTGGAGCCCTGTCCTCCTTTTCATATGGTCACCCTACCTTAAAGGTACCCCTGAGAGCCCAGCTATTTCCTTCCCTGTCACGCGGCCCTCCTGTTGTGACCAAACAGATTCCCTAACAGATGTACCGGTCCTCCAATCACGAATAGTTACCCCCACTCCCCCAGCCAGTGCAGACCTTCTAATACAATTTTTCCCACCCACTCCGACCTGCTGCTGGGCCTCAGCTTTCTGCACTAGCTCTGGTTTCCAGACCTGTCTTCAAGGAGAGCCCCACAGAGACCACTTGCAGTAATCTATCTGCGATCTTACGAAGTGTTACCCAGGGCTATTGGATGGTATAGTTTTACTCTGTACAGCACCATGTACATTGATGGTGCTATATAAATAATAATAATAATAATAATAATAATAATAATAATAATAATAATAATAAAAAACAAAGAGACAGTCTTGATCCAGGAAAAGCTGTATCTGGCAAACTAGTCGGAGCTGAGCAAAAATGTTCCTTGCCGTGATCGCTTGGACCTTCAGGAACAAATTAGAATGGAGGCAACATGTTTCTTCATGCTACTCACAAGAACAGGCCATCTACTCGCCCCCCCCCCCTTGCTGGTCCACTGCCTAAAATCAGCCTCCTCTCATCCCACAGCCAGCAACAGTTAACCACCGAAGAGAGAAAAACAGCACCTACATTTCTCTCCGCTCCACAATTACTAGCAGCTCTGAAGGGGCGGGTAGTCAATGTTTATTTAAGGCCGCAATCCTATGCATGTTTAGACAGAAAAAATGTCCCACAGCTCCCAGCACACCCCAGTCAGCATGGGTCTGAACATGCATAGGATTGTGCCTTAAGTCACTGAAACAATGTGGGCTAATCTACACCTGCAGGCACGTCGGCATGGAAGAGGGACGCTGCCGAATGTTCCCCGCTACCGTGATTGGAGCTCACAGGGCACATGGCACTGATGTGTACCACAATTTCAGGAGTGCCGTTGTGGGAGCACGTGTGCCCTGTTGCACTGTTTGTGCTTGTGGATCAGTGGAAGTGGGCAGTGCTGGGCTGATGATGTGGCTAAGGGCCAGAGCTTTTTCTAATGACTTGTGAGGCTGACATGGAGCAACACATGGGGGGGACAGGAATTCTGTCGGAAATGCGCTCCTGCGCTGAGATATGTTTGTATTAAAAAGAGACACACTTGGTGGGAAAACACGCTGATACCCATCCAAATCATGTGGCAATGGCAGACAGGTCAACTCCCACACACCTCCAACACCCATGCACATGCCCCTCACAGCTGATTGGCTGTTTGCTGAGCCCAGAACTCATGACAAACAGCAACAATCTCACAAAGGAGGGGGCACACCGCAAACATTCTTCGGAATGGAAGCAAGAGAACCGGAAAAAACACAACAAAAGCAGTCAGGGATATTCTGGGAAAACTGAGACATGGAGCCAAGATCACCGCGGGAGCTGGTGAACATCACATGCCCTGTTAGTGATGACTGCGATACAATCCTGCAATTAATGGCTGGCGTAGACTCCCCCTGTGTGTGTGTGTGTGTGGGATGTGATTGCCTTTGTATATGTTTTAAAACTCCCCTGCCACCTTTAGCCAATATTGGACTTCTGTGTGGTGTGCTTGTGAGGGGGGGGGCACCTGTACGGGGATGGTTGTAATCTCGCTCAGTTGTGTCTGAGCTTTCTGTGATCCAGAGAACCAACTGGCATGAATAGGGAAGGGATTTCTGGCACACTGAAGTGGGTGGGTGGGAACACAGTGCCTGCTTTCCTGTTCATGTGCCAAGGTGCTGCTAAAGTTTATCGTTGAGTTTCGCCACATCTATTAAATGAAAGCCAGTAAAGGGAAAAGAAGCTCCTTAAAAATGCATCTGTGGAAAATTATTGAAAGTATGTTAAGATTTACTTGATTTTTACGGGCAGTATCCAACTGTTTCAGTCCGTGAGCACAAATGGCCTTGCACTTGCGGAATCTAGTTTCTGAACTGAGAGAAGAATCTAACTAAAGTTATCTTTGTGCAACCAGTTGTGTGCATACCTCTTGTGCAATGTGTTGAGCAACCTCTAGTGTAACCTTCTGGGCGTTCTGCTCGTGCAACCAGTTACGCAACTGCTTGAACCCTTTGTGCAACACATTGTACAACCAGTCGTGCAACTGGTTTGCACCCATTCTGCAAGCCAATGGCATGCACAACTGGTTGTGCAAGTGTAATGGGCGACCATTTGTGGAACAGAAAGATTCAGCTCAAACTTTGGCCTTTGCTAGACCTACCTGTAAATCCGGGACTGACCAGGAGAGATCCCGTGATGCAAATATCGTGGGATCTCACCCTAGTTTACAAGCACCCGCCATTTTGTTTTGTTTTGTTTTCAGAAGGGGTCGGATGTGCAGGAGCGCTCCTGCGCAAAGGTAAGATTTTTTAAAACAAAAAATATGTTCCCAACCCCCCCACCCGTGATCTCCCTCCCCCCATCCGCGATCTCCCTCCCCCCACCCATGATCTCCTTCCCCCTGTCCACGATCTCCCCCCATTCACAATCTCCCTCCCCCGCATCCGTGATATCCTTCCCTGGCCCCGATGGATGCAGCACTCCTGGGGATCACTGCACCCCGTCTTGCAAGTAATTGCAAGGAGCTGGGAAAACTGATTGTTAGAGGCACCACACGCTCGCAGTCTCGGGCTCAGCTCGAGACTGTGAAAAATATAGGGCTAAAAGTGGTGCCCGTTATCCCGGGGCAAGGGAGGGTTGATCCCTTCCTGAGTCCAGGATCCCCTCTGCGTCATCTGGATGCACAGGGATGATCCTGGGGTTCACCCTGGGATAAACGCTGGTCTAGCAAAGGCCTTCATTTAAGTTTGTGGAATGTCACCACTGGATACTGCTCTATCCAATGGAGGGACCACAATGGTGGTAGAGTGCATGCTTTGGATGTCGAAAGAACCAGCACCAACCTCAGGCATCTCCAGTTAATGGGATCGGGTAGTGGGTGATGTGGCAGCCCCTTCTCTTTCCGAGACCTTGGAGAACCACTGTAAGTCAAGGTAGACAATGCTAGGCATGGGAGATATTTTTCTGCAGATCTTTGTTTTTTTTAACAGAACATACCAAAATCTACAGATTTTGTTTCCATAAATGGGATGGAAAGAACTTAGGTGGGGGGGAATCACAAGTAGAAGAAACCCAAAATGATGCATTTGTCTATCCCGGCCCAGGGCTTTGTGTTCTTCGTTCTTCAAAGTCTGGGTTTAAATTCCTGGACATTCAACAGTGTTTGTGATGCTGAAGTGGGGTTGCTATTTCTTGTTTTCTTACAGCTACACGGCAGGCAGGAACAACACGGACCTCTCCACGTTGGGAATAGCTGTACCTATTGAATTAGTCTGGTGCGGCTGGCTAAGAATTGCATTCGATTCATTGTGATAAGAAGGTATCAAGATTCATAAGTTTCTTCATGTAAAGAATGAAAAGAACTCGAGTGCAGGAGGAAGTGAAATGGACAGATGTGTCCATCTGTAGACAATACGAGAGTAGAGGGACAAACAACGTCATCTTAGATAAAGAAGTGTCCTACGTTCCGACATAAAAAACAACAACCATGTACACATGATGGGGTTTATCATGCTATACAAATGTGTGTGCATATTCAGTTTTCTTGGTACGGTCTGTTTTTCTCCCACACAACAGGCTTGTGTGCAGATAGCACAGCAAACTGTTTCCACCACAATGTTTGTTCCCCCCTCCTCAGATCAGGATGTGAAGCAGGAGGCAACTTGCGTATGGAACATTTTGTCTTTCTATTCTCCCCGCCCCCAGCCCGCCCAATCCGACAGCGTGTGTTTTGCTGGGTTTAAGCGGCATGGAAACATGCCCCCCACCTTTATAACAAAGAGAGAATGCCAAAGAGTTTAGCTCTCAGCAAAAAATAAAATAAAAATCATTCAAATAAAATGATGGGTTTAAATGGATGCATGTCAGATGCATCTATGCATCTGTTAACTAGGGGTGTGCACGCACCCCCCGCTCCGCCCAGCGGGCCGATCCGAAAATTTCGGGTCGGCCCGCTCCGCTCCGCGCTGCTCCGCCCATACTCCGCTCCTCTTCGCCGCGGAGCTCCGGCTCCGAATCGGAGCTCCGCAGTGGAGGGGAGTGGTGCCAGGTAAGGCCGGGAGAGGAGGGTGGGAGGTTTACTGGGCCCTGCCGCCATCGCTGCCCGTGCGGCGACGGCGGCAGAGCCTGGTAAGGGACCAAGGGGGAGGGGGGCTTCCTGGTTGAACTGCGGGCACAATTGAAGACGCCGACGGACCGCGGACGGAGGCAGGTAAGGGAGAGGAGGGCGGGGGGGTTACCGGGTCCTGCAGCCGTCGCTGCCCATGCGTCGATGGCGGCAGAGCCCGGTAAGGGACCAAGGGAGAGGGGGGCCTTACCTGCCTCCGTCCGCGGTCCGTCGGCATCTTCAATTGAGCCCGCAGTTCAACCAGGAAGTCTGGGCCACAAGCGACCCAGACTTCCTGGTTGAACCGCAGGCTCAATTGAAGATGCCGACGGACCGCGGATGGAGGCAGTTAAGGGAGAGGAGGGCGGGGGGGGGGTTACCGGGCCCTGCCGCTGTTGCTGCATGGGCGACAGCGACAGCGGCAGGGCCCAGTAAACCCCACTTACCTTTCCGGCGGAGCTCCGGATCGAGGCAAAGGATCCGCCTTCACCTCGATCCTCTTCGCCACGCTCCGCCGGCCCCCCAATCCTCTTCGCCTCCTCCTTAAGGGCAGGCGAAGCCCCCCGCTCCGCTTCTAATTCGCCGGTCCAATTAGAAGCGGAGCACATCCCTACTGTTAACAGTTCTTTATAAAGCAAGTTTTATAACAGTCTGATGCCATGCCAATTGAAGGCCAAATTAGGCATGACAGCCGCACAAATGCACTAATGGGTCTCACTCTCAGCTAAGTGTGCATAGCATGAGTAGACAGCTTTGAGGTCCACATTGCCAAAGATGAAGTGGAATCAAATGAGTTCAGATTTCTATGAATTCTATCTTTGGATTCTGCAGTGGACCAGGTTTTGCTGAGTCACATAGACTCAGCAGACCTGTGGACCATTTAAAAAAAATAAAAATGGGGGGGGGATTTTACACAAATTCTGCCATAGAAAAATACTACTAGTAGTAGACTCAATCATACTGAACTCACGAAATACCGCATGCTCCATCCCAACTCATGCACTAAAAAATATATCAATCAGCAGGAAAGAAGGAGGAAGGGGTCTGCTGGACATTGACACAATTCATGCTAAACAGATAAAATCACTCAGAGAATTCTTTCACATTAAAATCACACCCTTTCATAAAGCCATAGTAAAAGCAGATAAAAATTACACCCCCCTCAATCTAGCACTACAAAACGAAGACCAAACTTGACCACTCTCACTTGCGAAGAAAAAAGAAAAATGGGCCCAAAAAGCACTCCACGAGAAGCACTGCAACATAATACCGAACACACAAATAAACAAAGAACAATCATACAAATGGCCCAGGAAGGGCAGCCTATTTCCTGAAACAAAAGGATTTCTAATATCTATAAAGGATCCAGTTATAGCAACCAAGAACTACCAAAAATACATCATAAAAGATAACAGTGTAACAACAGATTTATGTTAGAAATGTCATCAGTTCCAAGAAACAATAGACCATGTAACAGGAGGATATAAAATTCTGGAAGGAATGGACTATATGGATAGACACAATACAGCTGTAAAAATAATTCACCAACAACTGACCATCAAATTCAATCTTACCAAATAACCTACACCATTGTTTACCCGAAACAATCTTGGAAACTGCAGATCACAAAATACAATGGGACAGAACAATTCATACAGAGAAGACAATATCTTGCAAGCAACCAGACATAACATTTTTAGACAAAAAAGAAAATTACACTTACCTCATTGACATAGCAATACCTAATGACAAAAATGTTGTAGAAAAGGAAGGGAGATGAGAGGAAAATATATACCACTGGCTATAGAAATTAAAGAACTATGGCAGCAAGAAAAGGTCACAGTTATTCCGTTAGTTACATCCCATCAAAAAACAATACAGAAAACCTTCAGAAACTGGGCCTACCAAAATACATTCACACCAACATCCAGAAAGCAGTCATATTTAAAGCATGCTCAAATGTCAGGAAATTCCTGAATCAGTAAATGTCAGCATGATCTGGCAAAGCCCATCATGTCCATCTAGAAAAAATGCCACTAACAAGAAAAGATAATAATAATAATAATAATAATAATAATAATAATAATAATAATAATAATACATTGGCCAAAAATGTGCATTTTCGCCATAGGCTAAAGCATGAAAACATGCATTTTGGGTGGATTTGCACATTTTGGGGAAGGATTTGCACATTTTCACAAATGTGAGTTTGCTCAAATGCAACTATGCGCATATTTAGGAAAGTGGGGGGAAATCTGATTCCGCGAATGAGCAGAAAAGCACCTGAGAATCCCCAAATTGCAGAAGGCCTGGATTTTACAAAAGCCTACATCCCTACCTAGAACCCATCACCCAGGCAGCACTCCAGCCACTACAGTGCTGCTAGAGTTTGACAGCAGAGCTGTGTCAAAAGAAAAGAAAACCCATTTAGCTTGAAAGCAAGCTCAAGTTGCCGTTTTCAAGGATCTGTAGTGTTTCGCTTGTAACTTTCAGTGGCAAACTAGAAATGTTTTTGCCAGTGTGGCCCAAATTAGATTACTGCAATGCCCTCTACACGGGGCAGCCTTTGAAGACGGTTGGGAAGCTGCAGCTTGTGCAGAATGCGGCGGCCAGATTGATAGCTGGAACAGGGAGGTTTGAACATATGACACCGATTCTGGCCTGCTTGCATTGGCTGCCTATACATTTCCGAGACCAATTCAAAGTGCTGGTTTTAACCTATAAAACCCTACATGGCTTGGGACCGCAATACTTGATGGAACGCCTCTCCTGACATGAACCTACCCATTCGCTGCACTCAACATCTAAGGTCCTCCTCTGAGTGCTCAGAGGGAAGCTCAGAGGATGGCAACAAGGGAGAGGGCCTTTTCAGTGGTTGCCCCCCGACTGTGGAATGATCTCCCTGATGAGGCTCGCCTGGCACCAACACTGTTATCTTTCAGGTGCCAGGTCAAGACTTTTCTCTTCTCCCAGACATTTAACAGCATTTAACAATGCTAAGTTTGTTTTTTTAACGGACCCCAGAACTGTTGTTTTATAAATGGATAATGTTTTTATACTGTTGTTTTTATATTTTTGATGTTTTAAACTTTTGTATACTTTTTAATGTTTACTGTTTTTAACTTTTACAACTTCATTGGCTACCAGTCCAAGTCCAGGTCCGATTCAAAGTGCTGGTACTGACGGTTTGGGGCCAGGTAATTTGAAGGAACGCCTCCTCCCATATGTACCTACCCAGACCTTAAGATCATCTACAGGGGCCCTTCTCCATGAGCCCCTGCCAAAGGAAGTGAGGCAGGTGACTACTAGGAGGAGGGCTTTCTCCGCTGTGGCACCCCAGTTGTGGAATGAGCTCCCCAGAGAGGTCCGCCTGGCGCCTACACTGTACTCCTTTCATCGCCAGCTGAAGACCTTTTTATTCTCTCAGTATTTTAACACTTAATTTTAACTTAAATTTAAATTTTACTGTTCTAACTCTGTATTTTAATCTTACATCAATTTTGCTGCGTGGTTTTATCCTGGTTGTGCTTTTTTATACTGTATTTTGTATTTGTGCTTTTAACCTGTTGGTTGTTTTATTATGGTTTTAATTTTTGTGAACCGCCCAGAGAGCTTCGGCTATTGGGCGGTATAGAAATGTAATAAATAAATAAATAAATAAATAAATAAATAAATAAATAAATTTCAGTGGGGCCACAGGGGCTGCGGAAGAACATGAGGGGGTATGTATAGGATTGCGAATTTAATGTATCTGTTTTAGCAGCTGTGGCAAGAGCAGGATTGGCACCCTGGCCCAGAGCATGAAAAGGGAATCCCCCCCGCCTTCTTCTTCCTACTATAATCCCACTAAAACACTCCCCCCCCCCCCCGGTAACTTCCCTCCCTTTAGCTAGTAGCAGCTTCTGGGGTGGGATGTGATTTTCACTGCGACTGCAGCGCAGGGAGAAAAAGTATTCTGATCTGCACATGGGTGCTCACAGCTGCTCTTAGAATCATAGAATCATAGAATAGCAGAGTTGGAAGGGGCCTACAAGGCCATCGAGTCCAACCCCCTGCTCAATGCAGGAATCCATCCTAAAGCATCCCTGACAGATGGTTGTCCAGCTGCCTCTTGAAGGCCTCTAATGTGGGAGAGCCCACAACCTCCCTAAGTGATTGGTTCCATTGTCACACTGCTTTAACAGTCAGGAAGTTTTTCCTGATGTCCAGCTGGAATCTGGCTTCCTTTAACTTGAGCCCGTTATTCCGTGTCCTGCACTCTGGGAGGATCGAGAAGAGATCCTGGCCCTCCTCTGTGTGATAACCTTTTAAGTATTTGAAGAGTGCTATCATGACTCCCCTCAATCTTCTCTTCTCCAGGCTAAACATGCCCAGTTCTTTCAGTGTCTCTTCATAGGGCTTTGTTTCCAGACCCCTGATCATCCTGGTTGCCCTCCTCTGAACATGCTCCAGCTTGTCTGCTTGTCAAAAGAGAAAACCTCAGACAGCTCAGATACATTAATGGATTTAACATCGCATCTCTTTTGGCCCCAACATGCTGCTAGAGATGCCCAAATAATAATAAAACCCCGAAGTTCTCCAGATTCCACCTCAAAGCTCGTTCTGACCAGAGTCTGTATCAGATTGCAAGCTTTGTGCTTTTTTTCTCCCTGCTTGAACATCCTTATTTTCGTGCCTAATTCATTCCAAACACACGTAGTGCTTGTAGGCATCTTTGAAACATGCTCATTCTTCTCCCCTTGATCAAAACATAGACATTCCCCCCCGAAAAAGTACTCCTTTTTCCATGCACTTCCCCGCCCCCCAAATGCACACATGCTGTCCAATGCATTTTTGAGGCCCCGCAAACAACATTGTAAGTTCAGAAATGTACTGGCTTTGACTGCTGTCCATGTTCAGCCTGGAAGGTATGAAGTGGGTAAATCTGGATTTGAAAAAAAAAGGGGGAACTTAAATAATGGCACTTCCCAGAGCTCCAAGGGGGTTGTATTGTCAGCAGCACCCCTTGCAATGATAGAACCAAGTTCTGTCCACTGGGTTTTTCTTTCCCTGCAGTTGAAGCAGGGAACCTGTGGAGTACTGGGTGGATCCATCCATCAGATCTCTGGCCTTCTTCTCTCACCTTCTTCTTGGTTCCACTTCTTTGCCTCCTTTTCCCATAGCCCTCTGCAGCAGGAAACAGTTGAGTGGTCAGGAAAAGAGGCATATGCCACTTGCTCAGATGTTCCAAGCCAGGGCCGGGCAAAGCTGGTAATAGGCCCGGGCCAGATAGGAAATGTAGGCCCCATTTCAAACTGCTCATTAAGTATTTTTTAAAAAATCAGTTCTAAATACATATGAACTAGAACAATTTATTTAAAAAGTTAATGGCAAGTACTTTTATGCAAGATGTATATAAGACATCACGTCTTCACATTCAGAAATGCTTTACGTGCTTTTCTTTGGCCAAATTCATCATCAACAACAGAAAAATCAAGCAATTTTTCCCAGGAGGACTTGGAGTAGGCCTCCTCAAAATCGTAGGCCCATGCCAACCAGCCCCACTGCCCCCCCCCTTTGCCCAGCCCTATTCCTAGCAAACTGCCAAGCAGCGTCGTGAGGGCCAGGGAAGGGGGAACCCGCAAAATTGCAGGGAAGAAGCCGAGCAATGCCGAAAAGAGGACTCAGCCATTTCCCCTCAGCTGAGCAGTGGAGGGGTGGTGGTGGAGAAGGAAGATCTCTAGGGTTGGTCAAAAACATGGATTTCCCCTCCCCCCGCAGGAGAATTTTTTTTTTTAGTTTCAGTTATGAAGCCACCTTTAATTATTATTGCTATTAATTTGCCACTGAAACATTCCGAAAGAGTGTTTCCTTAAGAAGAGTGACCTCTTCATTGAAAAGGTGGGGAAATACTAATTTTTTTAATCGCCTCCATCTCAAGAGCTGTAATTGAGGTGAGGAAGTTACGGTGGATTAACAGGTTATAGCTATTGTTTCAGTACCGGGGAGGGGGGGCAGAGGGGGGCACGTGGCGAGGTTCCGGGCTGAGTCGTTTAAGTGCTCGATCTCTGAACGCGGGCAGGCAACTCAAGTGATTTTTTAAGTGAAGGCCCTAAGCTTCCCATTAGAAATTAATCATGAGATGTTTTGGTGATAACATCATTCTCATTTGAAAATGTAATTTATTAATCAGCATAATACCTGTTTCAAAGCATTGTGCTGTCCCTAGTAATAAGCTCATGGGAGTACACGTCTTTCTTCCACCATCTCGGCTGTTGAAGCAGTACAAACGAGAAGATGGAGATGGACAGACAGACAAACACGCACACCACATCCAGAGGGTTGAATGATAGGGATGTGATGTTTCATATATTTGTTGGACTGAGGAACTTTTTTTTTAAGTATTTGGATCAAATATAGAATTACAGAGTTTGGAAGAGGGGAGGTTATACCCTACCTAGTCCACCCCGCTGCTTCATGCAGGAAATCCAGGGTTGGGCCAGCACCAAAAATGGATGTCTAGCTTCTGTTGTATGGGAACTTAAAATGTTTCTCACTAATGAGTAAAAAAAAATTCCCATGTGGACACAGTTAAAGTTGTGGACTCGAACGTCCTTCACTTTTCGCTCTGGTTCAAAATAAAATATTATTTCCCCACCCCTGCCCTTTACTCAAAATTACATGTGGGAGAAATGAATCTGGATTGGGACCCTCATGTGGGGAGTAGGGATTAACCATTTGCTCCCCCCTCCCGCAATTGTAGTTCTAGTCAAGTTGAGGATTCTGCTCTTTCACTTTGACCCACGGGGATGTATGGATCTTTTGGGGACAATGTCAATGGCAGGCTCAGGGGGGGCATTCTGGATCTAGACTGCAGAGGGAGGCAAAGAGTTAAAGGCCCCTACCTGCCCACACTGGGGTCCCAATCCAGATTAGGTCCTCTGTGTTTATACATTTGAGTAAGAGAAAAAGAAGATCTACCTACAAAGTCCCATTTAGGTTAAGTCTGCCATGACTTCTCTCACCCAATCCCTTCACTTGAGAGACTGGCAATAGAGCTACGGTGGCCATGCGTCCTACATTACAGAGGTGAGTCCTCTTTAGATGGGATGTTAGGCAGTCCTCTAGTTGTAGGTTTGAAGGGCTGCCCGGTCTAAGCTTCATTTAAAAATAAAACAACCAGAAGAAGGAAGAGCAAAGGAGCCTTGGAGTTGCTCAGGAACAGTTAGCACCTGGGCAGCCAACTGAGCAGGTACACAGGTCACCTGGTCACAAACTTCCCCACTGTGGTGAGCTGCATTATATTTCTATTCAAATTATAGCCGTTACTGCCAATTTTGTATCCATACAATAAAGTAGCATGTGGTAATTCCATGGAAATCCCTGTTTTCTTTTTTGGTGATGCATTTCTTCTCTCTTCTGTCCCTTTTGAGATTTTAAGTGGCCTCACTAGCATCTAGAACTACTTTAAGAGCTTTGTTAGCTCGGTGTGAGGTGATCAGATGATCCCTTACCATGTGGTGGTTGCTCAAAACCTTCTACATAACGTCCATTCATTTTATTGCATCCATCCATCCATCCATCCATCCAACCATTCATTCATTCATGAATACCCTGGCCCTATCCTCTTTTCCACAGCCACCAATCATTTTGTGGTTTCCTAATTTGTGTGAAGTTTTCCCCTGCCCCGTCTAAAAGTTTGAAATGCCTCTCCTAAGTCTCAGGCTGTTGCTAGATGAGGAGTTAGCCCGGTGTGAGGCTCGGTCTCGCTCCTGTGCATCCAGATGACGCACAGGGGATCCTGGGGTCAGGCCGGGCTAAGTCCTCCCTTAACCTAGGATAACCGGATGTGGTTACGGCCCGGCTTTTCCGCAGCCCCGGGCTGAGGCCAGGGCTGCGGAAAGTCTAGCAGGGTCCATGGCTTTTCCCAGCTGCTCGCTTATTCGTGAGTAGCCGGGAGAAACCACGGACTGAGCACAGCGCTCTATAGGAGCGCTGTGCCTATCGGGCCGGGGGGGAATCACAGGGGGGGAGATGGGGGCCGGGGGAAAGACCGGGCCCGGCAGGAGAGGGGGGGAAGAAGGACGGGGACAGGCATGGCGAGCGGGGGACAGGTATCGGGGACGGGGACAGGCATGGCGAGCGGGGATGGGCGTCGGGGACGGGGACGGGCATGGCGGATGGGGACAGGACCTGGCAGATTGGGGGGGAAGAAGGACGGGGACAGGCAGGGCGAGCAGGGGACAGACATCGGGGATGGGGGGAAGAAGGACGGGGACAGGTATAGTGAGCGGGGACGGTCATCGGGGACGGGGGACAGGGCATGGCGGACGGGGACGGGGGACAGGGCATGGTGAGCGGGGACAGGCAGGGGGAGCGGGGAACCCTTTAATTTTTTTTAAAAAAAGTACTTACCTTTTCGTTGGTGCACTCCTGCGCACATGGCCCTTTAAAGGGGAAAGAAAATGGAGGACGCGACGGGGCTTCCCTCGGCCCCGTCGCGTCTCACGTGTGGACGGGGCCTACAGGCCGCGCTACTTCTAGCGCGGCCTGGCCCCTCCTCCCATACGGATTATCTGGTAGGTCTAGCAAGGCCCTCAGTTTCTGCCAGTAAGACCTTTAAGCTACAATGTGCTGGTATGTACTGCATTGCTGGTCCCGTGCCTTTTCCCATTGGCCCTGCCTAGGGATGGCTCAACCCCATGATGTCTAGTCTGGGGGGACATATGCCATGGTGAAATCCAGGCCATTTCAGGCTCACGGATTTCCGTGGAGTCCTGGTGCATCCGCCGGAACTTGCAGGGAGGCTGTCCATGTCTTTAAAAGGCACAGTAGGCTAATGGCACCTGCTGTTAACCTAGCGTGGGGAAAATAAGGCCATAATTAATAAATTTTATGCCACTGGCAGCCATAAAGCACTGACTTCTGCATAAATTGTGGGGTAAATGGCATAGAAGTTGGTGCTTTACAGCTGCAAACAGAGTAAAATATGGCAATCGCAGCTGTAATTTTCCTGTGACAGGAAAATCATGAGAAAATCATAATATTTGGACCACGTCCGAGGATGCACAGGTAAGAGAGTCAGCTCACTGCAGACTCTGGAATTGGATTCTTGGGAATCTGGCCCCAATGTATTCCGCAGCGGATTTCTCCATCATCTTTAGCCCCGCCCCTTTCTCATTGGCTGCGCCCATTATGCGGCCCCTGAGAGCTTTTCCAAAACAGAATCCAGCCCTTAGACTAAAAGAGGTGCAACGCCCCTGTCCTAGGCAGTGCACATCTTGTCTGCGGAAAGCTCCGTTGAGAAGTGTCCAAGGAAAGACTTCTTCTGGAGTCACTGTAGCATCAATGCCTGCCACAGTAGACACCAACACTGCAACAGCTGGACAAACAGCCTCACCTGGTCGAAGGCAGATCTCTATCGTTTGCCTCTCATGGCACTCAGGAGAGGAACGGGGAGGTGATGGTATTTTAGGATTCGCGCTAGATGGAAAAGGACACTAGTAATGAAAGGCAGGCAGATGGTCTCACCACCCACATCCCGGAAAAGCACCCTGCAATCTGGATATGTGCACATTCGAGGGACTGAAACCCTGGTTACAGAACAGCAACGTCATATCAGCGCACTGTGCTCCTCAAAGCAGCATGTTTGGTTCTAGAAAACTAGGGTGACCATATGAAAAGGAGGACTGGGCTCCTGTATCTTCAACAGCTGTATTGAAAAGGGAATTTCAGCAGGTGGCATTTGTATATATGGGGAACCTGGTGAAATTCCCTCTTCCTCACCACAGTTAAAGCTGCAGGTGCCCTGCCCTCTTTTAAATATGGTCACTCCTGCTTTAGGAAGAGTCCAACTCCAGGTAAATGCCCCATTTTGGAGAAGCTGCAGAAGGGACTCAAGAGAACAGTACAAATCCTGCTAGGAGAAAAGCTCCTGCAGCTTTAACTGTGGTGATGAAGAGGGAATTTCACCAGGTTCCCCATATATACAAATGACACCTGCTGAAATTCCCTTTTCTATTCAACTGTTAAAGATACAGGAGCCCTGTCCTCCTTTTCATAGGGTCACCGTAACAAAACCCCCAAAGGGCACGATCCATCCCTTGAGTGACTTCTGTGGGCCTGCAAGGATATATATATATATATATATTCCTATTTGTCTCATGGCTCCATTTGTTATCGTGATTGAACCCGCCTTCCATTTCGTTATTCACTCGTTAAAATTGCATGCATTTCATCATTCATTTATTGTGCTCCCAGCCCCTTCATTATACCCATTTGTTTTCATTTTGTTTTCTTTTTCTGTTCTTTTTATTTTTAAAAAACCATTCTTTTTGCCACTGCCTGAGGTGGCAGCGGTGACAACGGAGCTGATTTCGGGTGGCCGTCATGTTATTAACGTAGAATGCCAGGGATGTTGCATCAGTCTTGGGCAGGCCTGGAGGGGGAAAGAATGACATTCACCAAAATGGCAACACAACACCCAGGGTATTCTGGGTAAATAAAATGGCACCTACTGGGGCCAGCCACAGAGAAGAGCTTAATTACTGCTGCAGGTATATATGGGAGCTGCATGGAAATACGGGGAGACGTGCTGTTGCCAGAAACTATTGGTGTGCTGTAATTGGCATGAAACCATAGCTCAGCAGTGGAGGAAGAGGAAGGAGCTTTTATCCCCTCTTCCCATGCAGCAACACCCACGTGCAATGAATCGTGGCCCACGAAAAGAGGGTGGTTTTGTTTTTAAGGCAGAACTCTTATTTTTACTCATAAGCAAATGCATGCAAATTCAATCCATCGATTAATTGATTTGTTCATTACAATTTGCACAATTAGTCACTTCGATTCCTCCCCCCCCCAAAAAAAATCGGGTGATAGCCCCAAAGAATAGTGATGCCTATGGCAGCCCAGGCGGAAAGTAGAAGCAGCAGCTGGTTCTTCTGACTTAGCTCCTCGTCTGCTCTTCCATTAGCTGTTAATGAGCCTGCCTTACATGTTGCAAACCTATTCATAGAATCATAGGAGAGTTGGAAGGGGCCCTCTAAGGCCATCAAGTCCAACCCCCTGCTCAATGCAGGAATCCACCTTAAAGCATCCCTGACAGATGGCTGTCCAGCTGCCTCTTGAAGGCCTCTAGGGTGGGAGAGCCCACGACCTCCCTAGGTACTGAAGCCTATGCGTTTGCCCAATAATCAACTATGTTACTGAAATCTCCAGATTCTTTTCCAATGGTCAGAGTCCAAGCAGTCCAGTTTATGAAATGCACATTTTGTGATGTTTACATTTGCCTTCTCATTTTTCTTCGGGGCCTGGTACATAGATGGGGTCACCTTGTGGGTGATTGCAAGCAGCAGTGTTCAGCAGCCATTGCTAAGAGGCAGACAATAAGAACTGTGTGGCAGGTTGAGCTACGTCAAAGGTGGGGAATCTAACATGGCCCAAAGTTGGTCCCCATCTAATCCGCCAGCATCCCTGCATTATCTCTAATCAATGATCAGAGATGCTTCCCTGTTCTCCAGCCATGCTGCATTTATTCTTGTGAAGTACCTTGGGTAGCCCTACCACTGAGCTACAGCCCTTCCCTTTCAGAGATAGCTGCTGAGGAAGGAAGGGTTAACCCTCCCATCTCCAACACCATGACCACTTAACTCATGGTTAGCTAAGAGTTGCCCCATGAACCCCTGGGATTACATCTGATGGATTGATGGATCTGATTTGATTTATACTCCACCATGTCCAAGAGCTTCAAAGCAACTCATAGCAATTTCATTAAAGTCATCACTGTCCCTAAAGAACTCGCCGCCTGAGGACATACAACTAGACAAGAGACTTAAATGGGATCACTAGTTAGTGCCTCCCCCTGGGGACCCTTGGGGCAGTAGCTTTGTGTGGGAACGTGGGACATTTCTAACTGATCAGGGGTGGGCAGGCTTCCAGTCTGCAGGATCTACTTCGTTTTTCACTAGAACCTTAAGGTCCAACAAGTAGAGCTATGAGCAAAATAGTGTTTCACTGAGTATTAGGACCTACAGCCCAACTCAATGTTGGACCAATGAGTTCAATGGAACATACATCTGCTGAAGCATGCGTAGGATCAAGAGACACCGGATTCTTTGAGGAGGGGGTTGAGATAGGGAGAAGAGGAAAGACATGGCGTGGAAGAGAGAGCGGAGGAGTTCCAACCAGTAGGGATAGCAACAGAGACAAGTTAATGATGCAATGTTCATTCCTGGAATTGTGCCTCAAATGTAAAAACACAAAACAAAACCCCACCCTTACCAAAAAAAAAAGGGAGGAAGCCGGTAATTATTTTTCACGTCGGAAATTTCTGAATTCTCTTTTAAATATTGCATATCCCTGGCTGTATTGACAGCTTGCGCTAGCTTGAGGACATGCCTGCTTGATAACTATTCATGAGGAGAACAGCTGAAAACAAAGTTGCCGTGCTTCAGCTTGGCAAATGGCCGCGATGTTAATTCAGTGAAGTTGGCTTCGTGACCATGCAGGGGCAATATTCGAATGATCCCTCATGCTGAAGACGCCAAGGAGGTCGGGACAGGGCCCAATGTTGGCTCCTCCCTTGGGAACCTCTTTTGGTCAACTGTCTGACTCAGAACTGTCCATCTTCCAGTTATCCGTCCCTTGAGTTCCTGCATTTCAGTGCATTTCCTTCTCTTTTTGTCTTCTTTCTTTCATCCTCTATGCTCTGTCCCTCAGTTACTCTACCTCTTACGATCATTTAAGCCAGGGGTACTGAAAGTCTTTCAGCTTGAGGGATGAACTCCATAAGAGAAAACGCATGAAGGAAAAACAAGAGAGGCTTCTCAATGATGTTGCCACGATGGCGGTTGAAAAGAACTGAGGGGAATGAGTGAGAACCCCTCTGAGCATGCGCACGGTGCCGTCGGGGAGAGGTTCCCACCCAAAACGCCTCAGCTTTAGAAGTTTCCCGATCGTTGCTCTGTACATTGTCGCTTAAACCTCTTATGGCCAATAACTGATACTAAGGAGAGGCATTTCAACCTTTTTGAATGTGTGTGTATGTGTGTTGGGAGAAAACATGTAAAAGTTAGAAAAAAACGTGGATGATGGGGAGTCAGGTAGGGCCTCCAGGTGACCAGATTGGGACTCCAGGTGGGCTGGATCTCGCCCTCAGTTCAACACCCCTGGAGCTGCCTTATCTTCAGTCCATCATCCTATTTACCTCAGTATGTTGGTCCCCCTTAAAGCGCTAAGTGACTTGGGACCCACCTCATTCTCACTCTGCATTTAGAGCTTCAAAGGTGGATCATCTCCACATACCATCATCAGGAGAGGTACATTATCCATCTACAAAAAGTAGGGCCTTTTCTATAGGTCCCTAAAAGGCTTGGGACTTCGATACTTGAGGGAGCACCTCTCCTTATATATGCCTGCCTGAGACTTGAGATCTGTTGGAGGAGCCCTTCTCCGCATCCCACCAATGAAAGACATATGCTATGGTGGGACAAGGGAGAGGGGCTTTCTCTGTGGTGGCACCCCTTGGAGGCTCGACTGATTTTATTTCGACACCAGGTAAAAACATGGCTTTTAAACAAAGTCTTTAATGATTAAATCCACCAAGTTTGCACATTGTTTTAACTGCTTCTTCATTGTTTTTATTGCTTTTAAATTATATACTGGTTTTAACTGGATTCATGGTTTAATTCGTTTTTAGCTGTGTATATTTATAGTTTTCTGTTGTATGATTTTATCTGTCTGCCTCCCTGAGATCCTAGTGATATAGGGTGGGATACAAACGCTTTAAATAATTAAATAAATAATAGTGGCACCCCAACATTGGAATGCCCCCCCTGAGGGAGATACAGTTGGCCCCTACTTTATATTCCCTTTGGGGCCTACTTAAAACAGGCTGGTTAGCCCAGGCATTTTGAGAAATTTTAATCTCTCTCCCTTTCTCTATCTGTATGAGTGTGTTTAAACTGTAAACATACTTATAATAAAAATGGATTTAAGATTGATTGCCTGCTTGCTCATGATATGGTTGTTGTTGTTGTTATTGTTGTTGTTATTGTTGTTGTTTTCTCATGCCTCTTCTTGTTTGAATATTATATTATATTATATTATTATGCTCTTGTGATTTTATGTGCCCTGCCCTTGTGATAAAGATATGTATTGTAAAAATAAAAATAAAAGAAACTCTCATCTTTACTGACTGTCAGCTGCTCCCCCAGTTTTAAGATAGGCCGTAGCTAGACCTAAGGTTTATCCCTGGATCGTCCAGGGGTCAAACCTGTTCATCTAGGAGACACACAGGGGATCCAGAGCTCAGGCAGGGGTGAACCCTGGATGATCCCAGGATAAACCTTACGTCTAGCTGTGGCCCAAGAGTCAAGGAGGTATCTTCCCAGGAACTTGTCAAACAGGAAGCTCAGGCTAAGATCATCTTCCCCCTCCTCCCCTTCCCAGGGAACTCAGGCCACAGCTAGACCTCAGGTTTATCCTGGGATCATCCAGGGTTCGCCCCTGCCTGAGCACTGGATCCCCTGTGTGTCACGTAGATGAACAGGTTTGACCCCTGGACGATCCAGGGATAAACCTTAGGTCTAGCTATGGCCTCAGTCTTCGCCGGAGGAGGGAGTAACAGAATTTACAGATCCCAGAGTTCACTGCAGGGTCAAGCAGGTGGAGTTGAGGTGGTCCACCAGACTAGCCACACAGCAGAAGTTACAGCTTGAAGACCTGGCAGGGATGCTGCAGCTCCACCCTACAGTGCAGAATGTGCATTGAGCAGAGGTTGGACTGGATGACCTCTGAGGTTCCTTCCAATTCTATGATTCTATGGAGCTCTTCCTACTTAGCTCTCCAGGAATTGAGCACCCATAATGCCCTCTACTTCTGGCATTTATTATTATTATTATTATTATTATTATTATTATTATTATTATTATTCCTGTGGTTCTTTTGTATCTATGATGATTTCATCAGTAACAGGAGTTTTAGTTTGTTATAGAGAGGAGTTCACTAAGTATAAGGTAGAAGTAATAAATACATAAATAAATGCATCTTTGTTTTTAATGGAAACTGATGTATGCATGAAACACACTGCAAAATAAACTGCAGCACATGTTTTCTAGAGGCACTGGGAGGCCTGGATGAACCCGACTTCATTTCCAACTGAATCATGCATTAAATGACTAGAGTTTAGCAAATCTCAATTTCTCAGCCTCAGTTTTCTCATCCATAAAATGGCATGACTAATTCCCCACCCCCAAACAAAGATGCCAAGCCAATGAAAGTCACCAATGCTTGCACACTGGGCGTGCAGAGCAGATAATAAAATGGCTCTCTATTCAACAAATTGGGGGAATGGCATGCCCATCAATCTATTAAAAGTAATTAAAACCTTCCCCATTTAATGTTGGAGGGAAATTCCATATGTCAGATTTATCATCCCCTCAGAAACTTTAGCTGGAAATCAAATGTCCCTCTGTTTTCTCTCCATCTATTCTCCTCCCCCATCACAAACACATTTCCCCATATGGCTCCTGAAACATTTCTCTATTTCAATGGGTTTTAAAGCTCATTCCTCATAGTTCCTAGAGCATTCATTTCTTTGGCAAAGGAACACACACACACACACACACACACACACACACAGGCACCCTTTAGCATGTGCTATTTTTGTTACACAAATTAGTCAGAGGAAGAAAACAGCTGGCCTTCTGAATCTTAAACTCTAATCGCCATCCATCCCTCTCCACATACACACACCTCACACATGGCTCCTATGTTTGTTTGTTTGTCTGTCTGTCTAAAATCAACCTAGAAAGGCAGAATGGGCACCTAATCGATCAAACGCAAAATCGTTAAAACAGTAGACAACAAAACCAGAGGGAGGGAGGGGGAGGCGCCCATGTCCATCACAATGTCCATCAACCACAAAAACCAGTGACCTGGAGGGCGAAGGAAATGCAGCAGGGTGGGGTGAGCACAGTGGTGATACCAGGAAGCCTGAGCTGGCGTAGGTGAAAAGGTAAACAAGGTGAAATAGAGCAAGAACGCACACGCGTGAAAGTGACCGGCGCTTGATGTGCTAATGAAATGGTAGTGGAAATCACAGATACATACCTGGGGGGGAAAGTAGGTGTGACGGAGCTCTGTGTTGCACAGACTATCCTGCACTTTTCATTCCATCACTTGCTCATTGACAGAATCAGTTTTGTTTTTTTGGAGGAGAACTTTGCACTATTCGTGGTAATGTTCACTTCTCTCCTATGCATGTTACTTCATGCAAATGTATGCATCTCCTCCCCCAAAACAGTGAAAATGCACAAATCCCCTCCCCAATTCTCATTGTGCTTTTAACCTGTTGGTTGTTTTATTGTGGTTTTAATTTTTGTGAACTGCCCAGAGAGCTTTGGCTATTGGGCGGTATAAAAATGTAATAAATAAATAAAAATAAATAAATAAAATAAAAAATTTCATGCATAGGAGAAAATGGTTGGTGTGACTAAGGCCATAGCTAGACCTAAGGTTTATCCCTGGATCGTCCAGGGGTCAAACCTGTTCATCTAGGTGACACACAGGGGATCCAGTGCTCAGGCAGGGGCGAACCCTGGATGATCCCAGGATAAACCTTAGGTCTAGCTGTGGCCTAAATTTGCACGCTGTTCTTGAAAGTAAAAACAAAACAAAAAGTAAGTTCACGGAACCTGCGTAACTCAGAAAAGGCAGGTCTGTTGCGGAATCCCTGGGTCTGATTCATAAAAATCCAAAGTCATTTGAATCTGTTGTGGATTTCGCTGATATTTCTAGTGAGAGCACAGGCACATTTCAGTAAAACACTGTGCAAAGCACATCTTGATGCAATCCCATGTAGGATCAGATCAAGACTGCCTTTGTTGTTTTCGTTGCTGTTCTTGTTGCAGTGTTTTATTTATTTATTTATTACATTTTTATATTGCCCAATAGCTGAAGCTCTCTTGTCGGTTCACAAAAATTAAAACCATCACAAAACAACCGACAGTTTAAAAAACACAAATGCAGACATGTATGCTGATAGAACAGTGGGTGAAAAAGACACAGAGCATCAACACACGGGGGAAAATTGTGTTTCTTCACCGTCACTTCTCCGCCTGTGCATTTGTCCCTCATTACTTTCTCATTCCCAAGGGAGAGGAAAGAAGAAGTAAACAAAGTGGACGTAGCCCATTCAGTGGGCTGTTTTGATCGCACTGCTTCTCCTAGCAGGAAATAGTAACAAGTTCCATCTTAAAAATGAGTCGGACTTACTGGGGCATTTTTTTGTCACGCGAAGAAGCTAGAAGGGCCAGGAGGCACAAGATACTATAAATTGTTGGGAGCATGAACAAGCCAGTTCCTTCTCACTCTATTTCCTTTTTCTTTCATTTTTCTTTTCTTTCTGACACTTCGACATTAGGGTGACCATATCCAAAGGAGGATAGGGCTCCAGTATCTTTTACAGTTGCAAAGAAAAGGGAATTTCAGCAGGTGTCTTTTGTATGCCTGCAGCACCTGGTAAAATTCCCTCTTCATCACAACAGTTAAAGCTGCAGGAGCTATATTAGACTGATCAGATAAAAAAGAGGGCGGGGCTTCAGCAGCTTTAACTGTTGTGTTGAAGAGGGGATTTCACCAGGTTCTGCATATATACAAATGACAGCTGCTGAAATCCCCTTTTCTATGCAACTGTTAAAGATACTGGAGCCCAGTCTTCCTTTCCATATAGTCACCCTACTCAATATCCACTGCCCTACAACTTCCATTGGTCTGGAAGTTACTTGGCCTAGGTTCTTATCAGACCTGGATGTGTAGAAGTGGTTTTTAAGTTGACCATCCACATCCACCTGACTCTCTAATGTATTCCTGAAGGACTGTTAGAAAGTCAAGCTGTTAGGAGGTCAAGCAGACCAATTCCCCCAGTCCTCCCTTTTCCCAGTTGTTTTTCTTTTGATTTTCAAACTGATATGCTTCCTTACCTGAGGATGCAGAAACCACTACCTTATTTTTTTTTGCATGGCCCTGTTTCATGTCCAAATGGATCGGCACGGGACTGCCCAGATTCAGTATTAGACGGAATGACGCCAATAGGGGCAATAAACATACTAGCAGGTGTGTTAATTGGCCCAATCAGGACAGCTCCTTTAAGGATTTGAATGCTGATGGAACTTGTCTGAGATTTATTTTTGAAACGTCAAAAGCAATTTGTTATGGGACAGAGGCCGCTGTTTGAAGCAGCATGAGCTTTACTCTTTAGCCGGGGATGGAAGTTAAAATCTCCATTCAGGCTCTTAGTTGGTCACATGGTTCTCTTTGTGGTCAGCTTTGTCCCTAGGCCAGGCAAACCTAAGGGCATTTCCAAGTGTGTGAAATTGTCTACTGCACTCTTGGAGTGTCTCCAAATTATTTGATGTATGAGAAGAGGTTAGCTATTAATATTGCTTTCAATACAGTTAAATTATCTGGCTTCAGAATCACTTGCAGATTCTATTAAAGACCCCTATGGAGGATTGCTTCTTGAAATAGGCATTTTAATTCATCCGGGTACACTAAGGTGTTGCCTTCCTTTCATTAATAAAATGGAAACTCATAAAGAAAACCAGATTATCCTGAATTTATGATCAAGTAATTTTGTTTCTCTTAGCTCTGGTAATAATTGCAGAACATCATTTCTATCTATTGCCACCTCCCTCCCCTCTCTTATTTTTAATTTTTTTTAACACACCTAGACAATTTTAATTTCTCATGTTTATTTATCTTTTCTTCCCTTTTAATTTGACAGGGAAAGCTATCTAAGACCCCAGGAGGCGAACACAAAGAGCTGGGAACGAGTTCTTTCCATCTTCAGTTTAATGAAATAATAAGTAATTGATTTATATTTATGGGTGATTTAAACATTCAGGAATATTCTTTTGCACTTACATACCTTTATTAGAGTTCCATAAACAATGAATAGGGATGTTAGAGGAATCCATCTTGGGGTGTGTGAAGTTTGCCGAGCTTTCAGCTGTGCGGCCCCTCGAACTCCAGGTTGTTGGTTGCTTCCTCACAAGTTGTCCCAAGTTGATTTGTATCAAGTTGAGACAGCTGGCAGATTTTTGGGTGCATCCCCCTGCTTAAGTCAGCATATATGCAAATTTTGGCAGTGATTTACTTACTTTACGCAAATTGCAACCGTAATAGGCTTAATTCGCTCAAATTTCAGGCGCAACGTGTGCAAAATTTAGCAAATCACAGCTGCAATTTGCACAAATTAAATAACCATTTAAGAAGAAAAGAAGAAGAAAAACCTGAGAAAATTCCCAGGTTTCGGGGGGAATCCCTCAGCTCGTCTTGCAAATGCAAGCTGAGCTGGGGGGGGGGGGGCTTTGGCGAAATCATTTGTGTAAATGGCCCTTTACTAAAGAGGCAGAGACGCCATTTTTATGCAAAATGGCAGCTTAGGGAGGGACCAGGCAGCCATGCACCACATGCAACTCACAGGGTCAGCCAGCAGGGGTCTGGCGAGCGGCACAGAAGGTAAGCTATGGTGAATCTGCCTCTCCCTACTGACAAGAACCCCCCTGGAGTCACTCTTCTTTTTCACCATTGCAACCTGCTTCTTCAGCTGACTCTTGCTCTGTCCCAGACAATGGTGGTGGTGGTAGTAAGAAGCAGGACCAGTAGATGCCACAGCCTCTTGCTCACTGGCCTTGAAACAAGTGCAAGCAATGATGAGAAATAGGAAGCGAGCCAGAGCAGCTACTGACAATGGTGGTGAGATTCCTAGAAGCTGGCTAGAGTAGAATTCAGTAGCATCCCTAATCCGGTGTCTAACATGCATTTATTTATGAAATTCGTGTGCGCTTTTCTGCCACAAGGAATGCATTCACATTGACTTGCAGTTGATAAAACATTTTTGAAAAGAAAATACAGCTAAAGCAACCAGTATAAGATACTTTATTAAAAACAATCAAACTCCAATTAAAGTACAAATATTGCAAAGAATAGACATTTGGCACCTGAATTGAAAAATGAAAATGGCGCACATGTGTGCATGCACACACACACACGCACACACACACAGGTAGAGTTCATTTTTGTAATAATACATAGACAGACAACAGAGAGGGGAGAAAATTTCTCCAGCATTGCTGAGTCCAGGTATGGGGAGTCTTCCTCCTACACTGATGCACCTTTTCTCCACACCAGGCATAATTTTGTACACCTCTATCATGTCTCCCCTTAGCCTCCTTTTTTCCAAGTTAAATAATGTAATCTTGGATGAGGGAAAGGGATGGAGCCAAGGGAACATAAGGACATGACTAGTGCCCTGCTGGAACAGACCAAGGGTCCATCTAGTCCAGCACTCTGTCCACACAGTGGCCAACCAGCCATCGGCCAGGGATCAACAAGGCAGGTCATGGTGCAACAGCACCCTCCCACCCATGTTCCCTAGCTACTGGTGCACACAGGCTTTCTGCCTCTGGTAGTGATGCCATCAGGGCTAGTAGCCATGGATAGCCGTCCCCTCCAGGAATTTATCCACCCCCCCATTTAAAGCCATCCATACTGGTGGCCATCACTACATCATGGAGTAGTGAATTCCAGAGTTTAACTATGCACTGTGTAAAGAAGTACTCCCTTTTATCTGTCCTAAATCATGGGATGGCCCCATTGGGTTGTACTATTTTGAGAGAGGGAGAAAAATGTCTCTCTATCCACATTCTCCACACCATGAATAATTGTGTACAGCTTCACCTCCTTTTTTTTCAAGCTAAACAATCCCAGCTCTTGTAACCTCAGCTGAGGGAAAGGGGTGGGGCCAAGGAAGGGGGCGTGGTCACCCAGAGAACCCCAAGGGCTGGATTTGGCCTGCGGGCCTGAGGTTCTCCACCCCTGTTATAGACAGTAACTGAGATCTGTAGAAGAAGGTCCAGTTAAGGAACTCCACTCCTTCTTCCCCCCCCTGCTTCTTCCATAAAAATATAAAATTGAAAATATTTCTGTTCAGCAAATTCAGCAACTCTAAATTAATAAAGCATTTGGTTTTTATTGGCTTTCAATGCTTGAGCAGGTTAAGGATGGGTAAGCAGGGACAGATTCCATTTTGGTGGAGAGGAGGGTGAAATGTCCATGACGCCAACGGAGCCATTAAGAAAGATTAGGCCATCTCTGGAAACTGCTTAACTTCAAGATTAGCAAAAAAAATAATGAAGGCTACTAATTAGAAGAAAGGAAACATTTTTCTCTCTCTCAAGGAAGCGAATGTATCCTCAATTCATTTTGAGAGTTTATGGACATTAAAAAATAATAATACTTTGGAGTCAATTGAAGTTGTTTGAGTGCAAAATATGCTGAATCAAATTTGGACTTCCAGTGATCCACAGTAGTGTCCCATTCAAACATTGGCACCATGGACATTCTTGTAGGAATTAAGCTTTGAATTACTGGACTTGTGGGATCGGTGCAAAAGAACATTTGAAGCATCTTTAGGTTATGCTTATTTCACTATGGCTGCAGGTGCTCCAGGTGGCTCCAGGTGAGGGACAGCGGCTCATACAGTTCAGCACCAGCCAAGCATAAAATCATAAACTCATAAAACAGTAGAGTTGGAAGGGGCCTACAGGCCATCGAGTCCAACCCCCTGCTTAGTGCAGGAATCCACCTTAAAGCATCCCTGACAGATGGCTGTCCAGCTGCCTCTTGAATGCCTTTACCGTGGGAGAGCCCACGACCTCCCAAGGGAATCAGTTCCATTGTCATACTGCTCTAACAGTCCAACCTTGTCTGATCCTTGATCCTGTCCTTTCTATGACCCTCCCATTGCCCAGACGGTCTCTTCTATGATCTTCCCACTTTCGTTTTTGTGTTTTCTGTGCCTACTTTTTCATCCCTTTATGCACGGAGAGGAAGTTGTCCCAACAAGGAAGGAGAGTGGAGGATCACGTGGCATTGGGTTTACAATGCAACAGGGAATACAGCGATAGAACAGTTCACATTGAAAGCTAAACAACGCTGCAGAAGGGTGACAACAGAAACGTAAAACGGAACATAATTTAACTATAAAACGTAATAAAGAACGCATCATGTGACCAGTGATGTAATCAGAGCCATATGTACCGTTATAGATACAATAGTGTAGATTCCCCCAATGTCATGGGAGCTTTCCTGGGGAGCAAATTCTGAAGATAGGCATCATGTCAGGCAATGCCCAGATCAGCCCCCCCCCCCAAGTGTCACAGGAAGCCAAAGAAGGGACTCTATGGAGGATATTAATTCTAGGCAGATTCATAGGGGAAGTGGAAGACTTAGTCCCAAGCTATCAAGGGCTTTGAAAGATCAGAACCTTGAACCTGATTGGGAATCAATAAAACTGTTTCAAGACTGGCAAGATGTGTTTCATACCCATTGTGCTACTGTCCTGCTCAGAACCTAACTTTGCCTGGATTGACTTCCACACTTCATTCTTTTTTTATTATTTTAAATCTATTCATAATCTTTAAAGAAAGACATTTTCATGCTCAAGTTTTCTGTTTTCTTTGAACATATCCAAATGAGTCATTCACACAGCTAGAGCTTACTTTGTCATTTACACTCTGGTGGTCCCCTCAGCAAAAGAGGCAAGTCTCAGTTGAGTACTTAAAGAGACTTGCCTCATCTGCTGTCTGAGCGCAGCTGTGTATCATAGAATCATAGAATAGCAGAGTTGGAAGGGGCCTACAAGGCCATCAAGTCCAACCCCCTGCTCAATGCAGGAATCCACCCTAAAGCATCCCTGACAGATGGTTGCCCAGCTGCCTCTTGAAGGCCTCTAGTGTGAGAGAGCCCACAATCTTCCTAGGTAACTGATTCCATTATCGTACTGCTCTAACAGTCAGGAAGTTTTTCCTGATGTCCAGCTGCAATCTGGCTTCCTTTAACTTGAGCCCGTTATTCCGTGTCCTGCACTCTGGGATGATCGAGAAGAGATCCTGGCCCTCCTCTGTGTGACAACCTTTTAAGTATTTGAAGAGTGCTCTCATGTCTCCCCTCAATCTTCTCTTCTCCAGGCTAAAAATGCCCAGTTCTTTCTTACAAAAGAAAGTTATCTCTGTGTTAACAAAAAGGCCTTAACCACTGTGGTTTAAGGTGTCTTCTGAACAAGGCCTGTTTATCATGGACTGGATTGCTCTTTTAATGTGTGCAACACAATATGCCACTCCCCCAGAAGCAGCACAATATGAAGTGCTGCTTCTAGGGGAGAAATGCTGGACCATCAAGGGTGAGCTATTCCACCTGCTCCCCTCTCCCCCCCCCCCAACCTGGAGACTTTAAAGCAAGGCTGGAGCTGAAGGCTGGGAAGTGCTGCTTCTGGGGGAGAAATGCTGGACCATCAAGGGTGAGCTATTCCACCTGCTCCCCTCTCCCCCCCCCCACTTGGAGACATTGAAGCAAGGCTGGAGCTGAAGGCTTTTTTCCCCTTCCCTGGTTTGTTTTGCTGTACATGCGTATTTAGTGTATTTTGAATATTATTGTGATATTGTTGATTTGTACATTGTTAAATATTGTTGTAGTTTTCAATTTTTGTAAACCGCCCAGAGAGCTTCGGCTATTGGATGGTATAAAAAATGCAAGAAATGAAATGAAATGAAATGCTCTGGGATGTGCATTCATAGTCACACTGTAACGGAGATGGAAATACACAACTCTGTTTACCCCAGGTAGTAAGCATGGTTTGTGTGGGTGGATGGGTGGATGGCATTGGATGATCAACATGATGTTCATCTGCAGCTACTCTCTGTGCCCAATAACCAAGCCAGCTAGGGAATTTAGTCATAGGACTCATCTACACCAAGCAGGATGTAAGCGGTATATAAAAGGCAGGAAAAGCAGCATGAAAGGCTATGAAAAAGGCTATGAAAGCGGTATATAAAAGGCAGGAGCCACACCACTGCTTTATAGTGATATTGAAGTGCTCTGCAGGATCTAAACTACTGCTTTATAGTGGTACTGAAGTGCACTGACAACTGTTGGGGCCCATGACACATCGACACCAAGCAGGATATAACACTATGAAAGTGGTATATGGTCTGTGGGCCTTGCTAGACCTACCTGATAATCCGGTGGGGAGTCGGGGTGAGGCTGCACTGCAGCTTGCGTGGGCCGTCGCCCCTAGCTAGACGTCACACGTAACAGGGTAATGGAAAGCCCCGTCGCGTCCTCCATTTTTTTTTATTAAAGGGCCATGTGCGCAGGAGCGCACCAATGGAAAGGTAAGGCTTTTTAAGAAATAAATAAAGGGTTCCCGCTCCCCCTGCCCCTGATTTCCCCTCCACAATGTCTGATGCCCCCCCTGCCCGCTCACTCACTCATCCTCCCCCCGCTCGCCATGTCCGCCCCCCGCTCGCTCACCCACCCATCCCCGATCTCCTTGCCCTGGCCCCGTTCTTCTTCTCCCCCATCCGCCATGTCTGATGCTTCCCCTGCCCGCTCACCAGCCCACTCGCCAGGCCCACGCGATCACCCGCCTGCCATGTCCGATGCCCCCCCCCGCGCGCCCCCCCCCATCCGTGATCTCCCCACCCTGGCTCTGCTCTTCCCCCCATCTCTCCTGCCGGGTCCGCTCTTTCCCCCTGGCCCCCATCTCCTGCCGTGATTACCCCCCCCGGCCCGATGGGCACAGCGCTTCTATGGAGTGCTGTGCCCAGTGCGCGGCTTCTCCCGGCTACTCGCAAGCAAGCAAGCAGTCAGGAAAAGTCACAGAAGTAGCTAGACCTGGCTCAGCCCGGGGCTGCGGAAAAGCCGGGCCACAAGCGGATCCAGTTATCCCGGGTCAAGGGAGGATTTAGCCCGGTCTGACCCCAGGATCCCCTGTGCGTCGTCTGAATGCACAGCAGGGAGCCCTGGCCTTGCACCGGGCTGAGTCCTCATCTAGCAACGGCCTGTGTCAATGTGCCCCAAGAGTTGTCAGTGCACTTCAATACTGCTATAAAGCAGTAGTGTGGCTCCTACCTTTTATATGCCGCTTTCGTAGTGGAATATACTGCTTGGTGTAGATGAGCCCATAGTTCCCACATCTGAGTTTCCCTTTCTGGATTATGGTGGACGTGTATAAATCACCATGCCTATTTGATGCTTCCTTCTCGCCCCCCCCTCCCCAAATATTTGTAAATGTTATTTCAAAACCTATTTACCATGTTCAGTGTTGACTCTTTACATGAATGCCTTCCTCCTCCTACAAGGATCTTTCGATTTCTTCCGCCTGCCTTAATAAGTGCGCTTGACAAATGTTTTACATTTACGGGAGTTTTAAAAGGCAGGTGCGATGTGACATATCAGAAGAAGCAAATTAAACCCTTGTAAAGCACAGCTGGAATGCTAAAAAATCTGTATTTGTAATTTAAATACGTGACACCATTGCACTGTAAAAATCGGTTCATAATTAGAAAACATCTGTTTCCCTCCCCACCCCCCACCCCAATATAATGCCTAATAGTATATTTAAATAATTTAGAATGCAATAAGACCGGGAAGTCAAGCAATAGTGAGTAATTCAGAGTATTCATTTTCCTTTTTTGTTTCAAGGTTCTGCTCTGACATTGTGGAAGGTAATATAATAACCATTGATGAGGAGCATACGCTGAACGCAGGTACTGCGGACGACCTTTCTGTGAGTGGTAGGAAAATTCACGATTTTTTTTAGATGGTGTCATCAAGAAAAATTTATACACTGCTGTTTTGCCCCCTCCCTTTCAGCCCTATTTCTTTAGTTATGGATAGACGACTTGATTACTTTAACAGCACAGCGAAAGTGGCCAGGTCATAAATACCAGTGTTCATCAAGGGTTTTACCTCTGGAAATCTACTCAAACTAACTCTTGAGTTTAGATTTACAGGGATCAAGTCGCAAAGCTGAACTTGCAAAGCCTTACATGGACCACAACTTCCCCAGTGCAGCAATTGTGATAGATGGACTAGAATTTGTTGTTGGTAAGAAAAGCGCAGGTGCGAGGAAAGTTCTTGGAATAGCTATTTTTATCTGAACTGGAAAGGCATAGGCCAGTTAAATCTGCCAGCGTATTTATAGCAAAAGGACGTTTCTTAGGACCACTTTCTAAATTTACAACCACCACCCCTCCGGCGGGGTAGCTCCATTTCCCATTTGTGTCATTTTTATATGTGTTTACTCCATTCCGTCCCAGTTCCCCAGTAGTTTCCAATTAAAAAAAAAAACCTGCGGAAAAATGTGGATTAAAATGTGTATCTTACACTATATTTTTTGCGAAATGTACATTTCTAAATGATTTTTTTTATTCCCCAAATACTAATTTCTAAACTCAATTTATCTTGAAGTATGTGTTTCAATGTGCATTTTTTTTTACACCTTGTTTTGAACTGAGAACCACATCACAACATCCAGAGAAGTGTGAGAACCGATACATAACTGTGACCTGATCCACACTTTATCCCAGAAGGTATGGAGCGGGTCAGTTTTATTTATTTAAGCATTTTTATGCTGCCATTCAGCCAAAAAAGACTCTCACGGCAGCTTACAAAAGTATTTCTTAACAGTTGGCATGAGTATCCACAAAGATTGAACTGCATGCGTCCCTAAGTGCATTCATTGTCATATCAATAATGGCCATGCATAGGGTGACCATATGAAAAGGAGGACAGGGCTCCTGTATCTTTAACAGTTGCATAGAAAAGGGAAGTTCAGCAGGTGTCATTTGTATATACGGGGAACCTGGGGAAATTCCTTCTTCATCACCGCAGTTAAAGCTGCAGGAGCTATACTATTGTGACCAGATGCAAAAGAGGGCAGGGCACCTGCAGCTTTAACTGGTGTGATGAAGAGGAAATTTCACCAGGTTCTCCATATATACAAATGACACCTGCTGAAATTCCCTTTTCAATACAACTGTTAGAAATACAGGAGGCCTGCCCTCCTTTTCATATGGTTACCCTAGCCATGCAAGGAACTTTCTATAATGTAGGGTGACCATATGAAAAGGAGGACAGGACTCCTGTATCTTTAACAATTGTAATGAAACGGAAATTTCAGCAGGTGTCATTTGTATAAATGGGGAACCTGGTGAAATTTCCCCTTCATCACAACAGTTAAAGTTGCAGGTGCCCTGCCCTTTTTAAAATCTGGTCACTCTAGTATAGCTCTTGCAGCTTTAACTGTTGTGAAGAAGAAGGAATTTCACCAGGTTCTCCATATATACAAATGACACCTGCTGAAATTCCCTTTTCTATGCAATTGTTAAAGATACAGGAGCCCTGTCCTCCTTTTCATATGGTCACTCTATATAATGTCTACTTCTGGCTTGAAGTAGACATTGCTGTTCTGTTGTGGAACTCAATTAAAGTTGATACCCTTGAACAGTCGAACATATTTTGCAAGCTGTTGTGATGTTAAGGCCTGCAGCTCCTTGGAGGGAATGTGTATTTTTACATGAGTCACTGCGTAGGAATGTGCAAATGAGCAAAATATTCCGTCTCAGAGCTCATTCCGACTTGAGTCTGTATCAGATTGAGAGCTTGGGTTTGTTTTTGTTTTTTGTATGAAACCCGTGCGTATTTCATGCACATTTTTTCCCCAAACATATGCATTAGTTGCGTGCATTTTTTAAAGTATGCATTCTTCTCCTGTGATTGAGGCATATTTCTGCACATTTGTGAAATGTTCTTGTTTTGAAATGTGTGCATTTTGAAATGTATTCCTTTTTGAAAGCTACGCATGCTGTTGAACACATTTGTGTGTGTGGTGAATTACAATGCAAGGTTGGAAATACACAGACTTGTGCATGGTTCCATGATTCGTTCAGAAGATGAGAACTAGGAAAAAATCCTGATCAAAAGCAAATTGAAATAAATTTCTCATAGATTGCTAGTCACAATAAGGAGAGATGTGAAAGAAGGGACTGACATCTTACAAGAACCCAATGGGGTCTTTATGGCACTGATTGATGGGAGATTCAGGACACACAGGGCATTGTTAAACTATGGAATTCACTACCACAAGATGTGATGGCCACCAATTTGGATGGCTTTAAAAGGGGGTTGGATAAATTCCTGGAGAAGAAGGCTATCAATGGCTACTAATCCTGAGGGCTACATGCTACCTCCAGCATCAGAGGCAGTATGTGCACATAAAAAATGTGTGTATTGGTGAGAAGTGCATGAAAAATGCATATCTTAGAGAAAAGTGCAAAACGGCATTACATCGATGCGGAAAATGTGTATACAGAAATGCATTAAAATGCATGAAAAGTGTGAAATTTTGAGCAGACTTAATCCCCCCCCCACAAGCTTAAATCTGAAAATCTGACAACCTCAGTGAGAACAAGATTGACAGATCTGCCCGTCCTGAAGTTCAAGCCCCAACATCTCCAGTTTAAAAAGGACATGAGATTAGAAGAGCTGGGAAAGGGACCGCTCAGTGATGGACTAGACAGTTGCTGCCAGTTGGTGGAGGCAGGACCGGGCAGGTGAGACCACAATATGAAACTCACTATATGGCAGTTGCATAGATTCAGTTTTTCATTCTGGAGAAAGAGACATCCCTACAATGAAAAAATAAGGGATTTTGAAGCGACCCAATGGCTAGTCTAACAAAACCCCAGAACCTAGGCTACAATATGGCCATATGGAGGCATTACAGATATGAGAGCATGAAGGCTACAAGGGGACCCATGAACTAGCCTCAGACCTTCCAGCCCCAGCCTCTCTGTATTGACCAGGAGTCAGACCATTGGTCCATCTAGCCCAGCAATGACTGGCAGCAGCTCTCCAGGGTTTCAGGCAGAATTCCTTCCTAGCTCTACCTGGAGATATTATTATTATTATTATTATTATTATTATTATTATTATTATTTATTACATTTGTATACTGCTCCATAGCCAAAACTCTCTGGGTGGTTTACATAGTAGATGCTGGAGATTGAACCTGGGCCCTTCCACATGCAAAGTATGTGTTCTGTCATGAGTTATTGAAGACGGATACTCCATTCAGCCAAACACATGCATTTATTTATTTATTATCCCATTTATATCCTGCCTTTTTTCCTCCAAGGAACCCAAGGTGGCATACATAATCCTCCTCTCCATTTTATCCTCACAACAACAACCCTGTGAGGTAGGTTGGGCCGAGAGTCTGTGACAGGCCCAAAGTCACCCAGGGGGGACTAGAACCTGGATCTCCTGACTCCCAGTCCAACGCTCTAGCTACTACGCCACACAGAATACCCCAGCCAATGCAGACATGTCAGGAATAGAGTGGGCATGGCCAGTAAACACGACCTCTTCTCCCTGCAGATATTTTTTCTATATGTTTGAAAATGGTCTCTTTACAGAAAACTCATCAAGCAACCTTGCAGTACAGGTCTATCAGTGACTATTAGTCATGGTAGCCAAGTGGCATCTCCTCATATACATACAGCATACAGGGAGGGGACACAGCCCGTTGGCCAAGCCCGTATTTTGCCTACAGAAGGTCCCAGGGACAATCTGTGTCATCTCCAGCTCTACCTGAGACTCTAAAGGCCTGCTGCCAGTTGTACTAGATAATACTCTGACTTTGTGTAAGGGAGCTTTTTATGTGGACCATCAAATACTAGGTGCCAGGGACAAACAACAAGGGGAATGGCTTTTTTATTATTTTGGGGGGGACAACAACAAGGGAGCACTATCACTTAAGGATTTGCTTATCACTTGGTGGCTTTCAAAACAGATCAGACAAATTCATGGAGGACACGTCTCAGCCCATTAGATTCAGCCCGTGCGTCTAGGGCAGCAGAAAAGTCTTCGCCCTCTTCTATGTGACAGCCCTTTGGGTATTTGAAGAGGAAGTACCTCAACCCATAATGTTTAATTTCCTTAAGGATTGGACCATCACTTGGTGATCCACAGCACAGATCAGAGAAACTCCTGCGGGGCACATCTTTCCATGAAAGCTAGGGGGTGGGTTTCATTTCAACAAAAAACAACATTGGTGTATCAATGAAGGAAGCTGAGCATTCTCCTGTTTTATAACCATCTATCACAGCCTTCCAGGACCTGGGTCCCTCTAGATGTTTTGGTTTACAATTTCCATCACCCCCTGCCAGCATGACCAATGGTCAGGGATGGGGCAGCCAGTAGGCCAAATAGAGTGGACAAACAAAGATGCAGATTTGCCTAAAATGTGCAAACACTGATGTATATGCACACGTGCAAATTTAGAAATAATTCCTATAAATGAAATAAAAACACAATACACTTTATCATAGTGGGAGGACTGAGATCAGGTGAGCTGTGGACCTACTCAGTCTGCTATCTAGGTGCTAACTGCTGCTGGTGGGCAATTTCATGGTCCCTGCTGTCCTTTCTCAGGGTTAACTTTAAACCCGATGGGACAATGCTTCAAAAAGCCTTCAAAAATAGACTGTCCTTTTGCAGCCCTTCGTATATAGCCCTATGAAGAGAGACTGAAAGAACTGGGAATGTTTAGCCTGGAGAAGAGAAGATTGAGGGGAGACATGATAGCACTCTTCAAATACTTAAAAGGTTGTCACACAGAGGAGGGCCAGGATCTCTTCTCGATCCTCCCAGAGTGCAGGACACGAAATAACGGGCTCAAGTTAAAGGAAGCCAGATTCCGGCTGGACATCAGGAAAAACTTCCTGACTGTTAGAGCAGTGCGACAGTGGAATCAGCTACCTAGGGAGGTTGTGGGCTCTCCCACACTAGAGGCATTCAAGAGGCAGCTGGACAACCCTCTGTCAGGGATGCTTTAGGGTGGATTCCTGCATTGAGCTTGGAGTTGGACTCGATGGCCTTGTAGGCCCCTTCCAACTCTGCTATTCTATGATTCTATGATTCTATAGTGCTGGAGGCAAACAACACGGGAGATGGACAAACAACAAGGGTGGGTGATATTTAGGGGGACAAACAACAAGGGAACACCATCACCTTCACACCCTGCTTTGGAGTTCTAGGAGGCATCTGGCGGGCTGGAACATTGGGTAGTGAGATCTTGGGTGGGTCCAACGCGAGAGTTCTTAGCAGTTGCTCCTTGTGAGCTTACATCCCTGAATGTTAATGTGCTGCCGTCTCAATATCTGCTGTCTCCATACGTCTCCGCTTGAATCGCCTCGCCACAACCTCTGCCACTTCAGCCCACTGCTACCTTTTCATCCCTTTCTGCGCCGGGGAGGGGTGTGCAGGGCAAATAATGGCAGAATATCTCGCTAAAGAAGGGGTACTTAATCAGCAATCAAGATTCAATTTGTTTTAATTTTAGCAGGTGTTTGTGAGGTGCATTGATGGGAGAGATAATATGCACTGCTTTCATTAGCTCTCTTGTTTTTGTGCTTGAACATTTAAGAGCCAGATGTTTGGAGGTGAGCTGATCAGAATATTAAGTCCCCAGAGGTTGGTTTCCACAGTGTTTTACATTTCTCTCTTTATCTCCATCGCTTCACCCTGAGCTGCCGAGGTGCAAGAGCTCACACTGACAAAGTACAATCCCGGCTTCCCATTCAGCGAAAGGCTTCAAACAAGTGCCTAATTCTCCCTCTCCAATACTTTTATTCTAATAATCTGCAATTAATTCTTGGTCCTTGGGTCAGACTCATTTCCCATTTCCAACCATTTCAGCTGAGAAATCTCCTTTGTAGAAATGGTTGGGGTTTTACCGGGGACTTTTTTTAAAATATATATATATATAGATTTTTTTTAAAAAAAAGAAAAGAAAAAGAAAGCAACCCTATAAAAAAAAGAAGAGGAAGAAACCCAGCTAACATAGCATACAGGACATAACAAAACAAAATACTGATGTCATCACCAGTGAAAGCTAAATATCTAATGCTGATCTGCTCTGTGCAACGCAGTCGCACCAGCTAAGACGAGACAAGGTCAAAATCTATGGATGAAAGTTAAGGGGGAGATTGTAGCTTGAAAGAGCAGTTAGAGAGAGAGTAGAAGTTCGGGCGTGGAGTAACAGGGGAAGAGATTTACCTCTCCTTCCATTTAGGATCTATCAGGTTATAAGAAAGGGGAGGCAAAGGTATCTGGAACTTTTGGAGGACTCAGGAGAAACTGGGGATTCTGGAATGAGGAGGAAGACACTCTCAGGTAAGGATGAAGGGGAAAACACAATGAAAAGAAAGGAATGATTCAGGAAGGGAATGAGTCATTGAGGAATGAGAAAGTTGCAGGAGTCCAAGAGGTGGGTGGAGTCCCAGACCCCATTCACTAAGTCACTGCGGAGTTACCGGACCCATTTGCATGAGGTCAGCGAGCCCCCGGTGGCTGTCCGACCCCTCAACAAGCTTGAAGTTTTCCGGAAAACTAATGCTGCATAAATGGTTGCTGTAAAAGGGTCATTCACGCAACATTATGGGTGTGAATGGTCTATTTACGGCTGCAATGCTGTGTAAATGGCCCCTTTACGGCTGCCATTTATGCAACATTAGTTTTCTGGAAAACCCCAAGCTGCCATGTTTTTATGCAAAACAGCAGCTTGCTAAGGAGATGGGCACCCCCCCCCCAGTGTTCACTGGTTGCTTACCAGGCTGTCTAGCAGCTCGTGTGGCATGGTGAGTTGGGGGTGGGAGGTGGAAGCACTGGTTAGGTGAGCACTCGGCGAGCACAGACAGAGGTGGGTCCATACATCCCTCTTGAGGAAGTCAAGGGGGAACGTAAACAGAGGAATTCTGCTGAGCTAGGACCAGTGGTGTAGTGTAACCAGGGCTTGCTGGGATGCAGAGTCATTACTTCTTCTATCAGCAGGGATGTTGACATAATCTGACAACCTTCGCAGAATTTCCTCTTCTGACAATTCTCAAAGTGGGTGGGGGTGGGGGAAGTGAATATTTCCAGAAACAATATAGTTTTCCTTGTCACAATGTAAAGAATTTTGCGGTGGATTGGTTTTGAATGGGCAATTAAGTCCCATGAGCTTTACAAAACTTCTGCTCCGACGGAGATGAGACTCATGGAATCGGTTTGTTGATATGGGTCTGCACAGCTGCCTGGATTTTTGGGATTTCCTCGGGGCTGTGGTTATAGGGCCTATCAAGATGAGCACCTGTACTTCAAAATTTAATTGACACTACTGGCTCTGGCAGTTATAGGTTTGGACTTCAAAGACCTTTCCCAAGAATGGGGTGGTCTTGGAAGGACAACTTGAAGGTATACAAAAGTTGGAAGGGCAACTTGCAGGCATACAACTATCATCATGGGCTCGTTTAACAAAGGCCACAGCTAGACCTAAGGTTTATCCTGGGATCATCCAGGGTTTGCCCCTGCCTGAGCACTGGATCCCTTGTGTGTCACCTAGATGAACAGGTTTGACCCCTGGACGATCCAGTGATAAATCTCAGGTCTAGCTATGGCCATAATGTTGCTGTGCTTTTTCCTTGGATTTTGAAGTGGGGTTAACAGTACTTTGTCCACCTTGTCTTACTTCTCAGGGCTTTCATAGTTAATCAATCAGATGGTGCAATGAGGCATTTATTTATTTATTTCATTTTTATACTGCTCAATAGCCGAGGTTCTCTGATTGGATTAGGAAGTGTGGTCTTAGCACTGTTTGAAGGTACTCAGCACTGTTTGTGGCTCCCTTGTTGACTGCTAGTTGGCCACTGTGTGAACAGAGCGCTGGACTAGATACACCCTTGATCTGATCCATTCTTATGTACAATGCTAAGTGAATCACAGGTGGCTCAATTTTCTTGTTCAGAGGGAAATCTCCTTCATTTGCCAAAGAGAAAGACAGCTAAATTTGCCCTATGCAGACAAGCCTCAGCTTAGCTTTCCTTATCAGACAAATTGGAACCTTTTGAGGTCAAGGTGCTAAGGAAACATTCATAAAATGGCAGGTTCCTTCTGCCCGCCCCCCTCTGTAATTTGGCACCAATGAGAGTTCTCCCCTTTAAAGTTAATGGGGGGAGACTTTCATTGGGATCATGGCTAGGGAGGCAAGAATTACACTTCTCCATGAGATGTGCTCGCAAATGAACATTTATTTTATTGGTTTATTTATTTATTACATTTTTATACCACCCAATAGCCGAAGCTCTCTGGGCGGTTCACAAAAATTAAAACCATAATAAGACAAACAACAGGTTAAAAACACAAATACAAAATACAGTATAAAAAGCACCACCAGGGTAAAACCATGCAGCAAAAATTGATATAAGATTAAAATACAGAGTTAGAACAATAAAAATTTAAATTTAAGTTAAAATTAAGTGTTAAAATACTGAGAGACTAAAAAGGTCTTCGGCTGGCAATGAAAGGAGTACAGTGTAGGCGCCAGGCGGACATCCCTCCACAGCAATGATTAGATGAAGAAACCCAGAATGTTTTGCAATGTCATGTTTCGTTTGGCCTTGAGTCACATCTAGTTAGGGTTTACATGTTACAGGAAGTACTGAAATGCACCTGCCTTAATGCCTCATGCATCTACTTTTTGGCATCTCCTTGAACTCACAATCCTGCCTTCACAATGTGCCTCTAATGAATAACAACTAGTGATACTGCCAAATTTCAAAATCAGCTGATTCGTTGGCCAAAATTCAGCCAGGAAGATCCCTCGCCTTCCTTGTGGTGTGCCGTTGTGGGTGTCAGGCTGCTTTTCTGGGATCCTTCATGTAGGCACTTGGTCTTTACCATTTAGTTTCTCTTCTTGACAGGATGTACAGCTGCCCAATATGACCCACTTCCATATCATTTTGAAAGAATCCATATCATCATGGATTCAAAGAATCCTGGGTATTATTCTTTGGTGAGGTGTTAAGATAGGGTGACCATATGAAAAGGAGGACAGGGCTCCTGTATCTTTAACAGTTGCATAGAAAAGGGAATTTCAGCAGGTGTCATTTGTATATATGGAGAACCTGGTGAAATTTCCTCTTCATCACCACAGTTAAAGCTGCAGGTGCCCTGCCCTCTTTTAAATCTGGTCACTCTAGTATAGCTCCTGCAGCTTTAACTGTGATGATGAAGAGGGAATTTCACCAGGCTCCCCATATATACAAATGACACCTGCTGAGATTCCGTTTCCTATGCAACTGTTAAAGATACAGGAGCCCTGTCCTCTTTTTCATATGGTCACCCTAGTTAAGAGATCTGTATCCTTTTCACAGCACTTTGCCCCACCCCACCCCGAATTCTCTGCAGAGAGGGAATGAATATTGAACCCAGCACTGTAGAGTTAAATCTAATATATGCGCTTCTGCTTGTTTGTGTACATGTGTGAATGTGTGTGTGTGTTGGACACAAACAATATTTGTTTACACCTATTCCCAAATGCTAAGATTTAGATTGTAAGATCCTTGGGACAGAGACCTCTCCCTATTTTCTCAGAACTCTGCAATATGCCAAGTACACTCGTATTTCTGTATTAATGAGAATGACGGTGCCAGGAATATCCAATTCTCCACATATTCTTGTTTTTTGTTTTGTTTTCTCTGCCTGCCTGCCTTCCTTTCCGTCCGTGAGTTCGGACCATTTAATGCCGCAGAATCAGACAGCAATAAAGCGTTAATAGACTTGCCATTGGCAAATGTTGTAATCTCCCCCTCCCCAGCAACCCCTCCACCTCCCATTAATTGTTCTCTGTTTACTTTGATACTCAAGGATTGCTCTGTTTTACAAGCAGATTGCCTAATTGTGTCACCTTGTACTGTAAGTGTGTCAGAGGGGAAACATTTGCAAGTGATTAGCTATGGACCTGTGTGTTGCCAAATGCATGAGGTGCCTAGCCTTTTAGGATATAATTGTGATCTTTTAATATGTGCCCGTTGACCCAGGCTTGTTATTATCTATTATAGTTTATAATAATGTATCTCTTTATGATTAAATGATGAGGCCCGGCAGAACGCTATGATTAGCATTTAGTTATTTATAGATTATGTCAGAGCGGTAATAAACATAAAATGCTGTTAATGTGTGGCTAATGAAATCTGGACATGAACAAGTTTATGAATTGATATAATTCATTTGAGTGTTCTAACCGGAGCTGCTAGTTCTTCTCATAATTCAAAAGCTTAGCAGGGTTCACCGATTAGGCGGTGGACTAATTTGCAACGAAAAGTCAATGGGTTTCCATCGTCTTGGGCTATCATACACAGCATGGCTGATTGCATAAGGACTATACAAAGTAATTCTCATAAATATATTTATTAAGCTTAATATGTTTTGTGGGGGAACGCACGAGAAGACATGGGGTGGAATCTGCTTAGCGCGCAAATGTACGAGGCGAAGGAATCGTTGCCGGTTGGGAGCTCAAAAAAGCCACGTGGTCCGGATCAATGGGGCTCCAATTTATTTATTTATTTATTTATTTATTTATTTATTTATTTTATTGGGCTACTGATTCAGAATGATCCATAAATGAAGCCGTAAAGCAGAATGCTCATGATTAACTGAGGCAACCCAACCCAAGATGTTATCTTCTCTCTCTTCTCTCTCTTCTCGCTCTCTCTGCCCCTCCCAAGCTTCCAAAAGCAGTGACAATACCGAGGGCAACCTCTCTGGGATTGTTGCGGCCTCTTTGTGAAATTCTATTTTACTAAAATAGTGGGCCACTTTAGGAAAAGTTGTCTTCTTAGCCTTTGCGCCTGAAGCACCCTATCCAAACGCCTACTCTTGATAGTTCAGAAATTTGCTTATGGTAAGTTGTTTTGCTTTTATTTATTTATTTTGATATCCATTGTCTGAAATATACCTCAGTGTGTTCACCTCTGATCCACAGGAAATGCTAGTCAGGCATTAGTCCCTTGAAATCAATGGTGTAAATTACTCATGATTAACATGTGCCTCATTGATTTCAACGGGGCTCAAGTGAAGCAAAGGTTGCAGTCCCATACACACTTCCCTGGGAGTAAATCTTACTGATCCCAATGGGGCTTACTTCTCAATAGACATGTATAACTTCCTCTGGTTTGGGTCCATGCCTTCAGCTAGCTGGCAGGATAGTCATTTTTTATAAAACAGAAATAAATTATGCTATCTCTATTAAGTGGGATGGGCTTTCCCCTTCCCTTTATATGGCTAGAAGAACATCCCATAAAATTGATTGGTGGTTGATTTAGGATATTTTATTTTATTTATTATTGCATTTATATCCCACCTTTTTTCTTCCAAGGAACCCAAGGCGGCATACATAATTCTCCTCTCCATTTTATCTTCACAACAACAACCCTGTGAGGTAGGTTGGGCTGAGAGTCTGTGACTGGCGCAAAGTCACCCAGTGAGCTTCCATGGCCGATTGGGGACAAGAACCCAGATCTCCTGATTCCCAGTCCAACATTTTAGCCACTACACCACACTGGCTCTCAGTACTTCTTCATACAAGGCATGATTAACATTTAGAATTTGCTGCGAAGAGATATGGTGATAGCCACAGATTTAGGTGCCTTTAAAGAGATATGGGGTGAATTTATGGAGGGCTCCTTGCTATGATGATACCAGGAGATGGTTTCAGCTGAATGAAACCATCTCCTGGTACCATTGAACACCAAGCGAGGGCCTGTATCCTTCTTATGAGCTTCCCAGAACCATCTGGCTGGCCACTGTAGAAAACAAGATCTGGGGTGAGAAAGACCTTTATTCTGGTCTAGCAGACCTCGAGCTCATAAAAGTTCTGTAGATTCCACCTCAATGCTCATTTCCACTCCTGACTGAATAGGTCATCAGATATGATGCTCCTGGTGGTTCCACATGGAGCTATAACCCAATTGGAGTCCAACTTTGTGTTGTTAGCAGCACCTGCTGAAGACATCCTTGAGGGGATCTACACTAGTCAAGTTAGAACATGTCTTACCGTTTTTAAGTGTGCATTTGGTAGCATTTCGCCACATGACGTTCAGTTTGAGACGTTTTATTGTTGTCTGTTCTCTGGTTTTTATTTTGAACTTCTCTGAAAGAAGTCGTTCTATTTGGTATGATGTGGCCGATTTCATTGTATTAAATGGGTTTCCTGTAGTTCTTAATTAGCCAATCGCATTCCTAGGGGGCATGTTTATGTAATTTCCGTGCCCAAAGTTGGAAGCGGTTTTTTCTTTCAAGCCTCTTTTTTGCAGACACTTTTAGTTTCACTTTTGGGAGGCTGCTTGCAGGATTGTTTGCTGGTGGAGGATTCTCGGAGAGAAGAGGAAGTGGGAGGGGAAATTGGCAGACGGTGAAATAGAACAAATGGATTTCTTTCCTTAGTGTGGCCAAAAGGAATGCATTCCCACGGAAAGAGAAAAGTATAAATGTTTTAAAAACTGCTACATTTTAAATCATTCAAAAACAAAATGTTCAATGACTGTAAAAACAACATTTCATATACTAGTGTAGATCCCCCTCCTTATTTCAAGAAGCCTTCCTTGATTGACCAGCCATGGTTTTATATTGGTATTCTGTGTGCGCAGTGGTTTTTTGTTGTTGTTGTTGTTGTTGTTGTTGTTTTTTAAAAAACTTTTAACATGGTGATTCATTCTTTTGAACTTTTATTATTCACAGAGCTCCAGATGTGGAGTGGTATCTAAATGTTGTAGTAAATAAAGTAAATAAATAACTGGAACAAATTTCCCGTACATTCCAAGTCTGTTCCAAAAGAGCTCTTCTTGTGTCCTTAATAAATGTTAAGTTTCCAATATCACTGACTCTGTTCTCTCACCTGTCCCCCATCATTGCTGGGGTCCCCCTTGCCTTCTGTGAGGCAATAAGGCATAGCGATATAACAGCAAAGACATTTTTTTTAAAAAAAATGTAAACCATATATAAGTTTATTCAATAAATAAGGCTCTCATCATATTACAGATACAGGAATGTGTCAGCAATATGTACATTCCATGGGCCCCAATGTGGTTCTGAGAGCCAATGTGGTATAGTGGTTACAGTGTTGGACTGGGTTCTAGTCCCTACTTGAAATCTGGGTTTTAGTCCCTACTGGACCATGGACGCTCACTTGGTGACTTTGGGCAAATCACAGACTCTAAGCCCAACCCACCTCACAGGGTTGTTGTTGCGAGGATGAAATGGAGAGGAGGAGAAGGATTATGGATGCCGCCTCGGGTTCCTTGGAGGAAAAAGGGCAGGATATAAATGAAATCAATAATAAATAAATAAATAATAAATTTCTTCCCAGTGCAAATAGCACCTTCAGAGGAGCGCTTTTCCTTCAGACTGCAGCAGAGGAAGAAAAGATCAAATTCCCCTCTCCTTTCTTGTTTTCTGATCCCATTCCATTAATTCTTAGGCCTTAGCTAGACCTAAGGTTTATCCCAGGGTCATCCCAGGGTCATCCCTGCCTTCTCCCGGGATATCCTGTGTATCAGTTATATGAACAGGGATGTCCCCGGGACGATCCCAGGATAATCTTTAGGTCTAGCTAAGGCCTCAGCCTCCCCCCCCCCTTCTGCTGGTTCAAATTGCATTAAAAAAAAAAAGAAACGCAGCACTCCGGTGCATTAGATGGAAAGAATGCATTTAATGACATGGCTAGCCTGACCCTTACTTCCGTTTTCTGGATTTATGAAGTTACAGGGAAGAAAATGATGGCACCAAAACAAGAGAAAAAACTAAAAAAGTGACTGTCAATTATTATTCTAGAAAGAACACAAAGGGGAAGTACTTTCCATTCTCCTCGTTGCTTTTATAACTTGACCAAAATTTTGACCCTTTTATGACCTTGAATTCTAATTTTCCTAATCAGGTTTTTCTTTGTGACTTTCCAGTATCATTTGCACACTACACCCATTCCTTGCTTGCTGTACATAATTCTTTCCCTTTCTCCTCTGCACAGATTGCAGTCTGGGCATTATCATGTACAACAAACATCACAATATCCCAGTGTTTTTCAACTTCCGTCCTCGAACACTAGTGTGCGCACCCTTATCCTTTGGTTTGAACCTTGTAGCTCCAACACTCCTCCCCTTTCTCATGAGATAAAAACTGATAGTCATCCAAAGGATTGGCTGTAGGTTTAGGATAGACAAAAAGAACCAAAGCATCATAGAGTTGCAGGTCCTCTGTTCAATGCAGGTAATTCAGAACTACAGCATATCCAACAGATGGCTATCCAACCTATCTACAAAGTCAAAAGCCTTCAGAAAGCAAAAGGCCACCATGCACTGCCCAACTGCTCTTACTATCGAAACATTTCTCCTAATGCTTAGTCAAAATTTACCCTCCTGTAATTAAGGATGTATGGATTCTGTAAAATCCATTCCATCCGTGTTTCATGGATTGTCAGGAACCTTTCATCCCATTATCTGCTCATCGATGGAATTCGATGGGGTGTTTTTAGTTTCTGAATTTGCACTGGTGAAAATGCAGAAATCTTCCAAAAATGTGCAAATCCCTCCTCCCCCAAATGCACATTTTCACACTTCAGCTTATGGGGAAATGTACATTTTAGGTGAAAATTTTGCATAATTTTCTATTACTAAATTTGTGCAAAAATTTGGGGAAATTAGAATAATAAGGTGAGTCACTGATTGGCACATGCCTTCAGCCATCAATTCCATTGGGGCAACTTGACTCAGGGATGAGCAAAGGAGCAACGATTCAGATCACCAAGATGTTCTCCAAACATCTCACTTGTTGTCTTGTGCCCGATTCCCATTCCCACTTCCACTTTCTCTTCACTCCGAGCGAATGGGGATATTGTGTATATCAAGCAGTGATGGAATGGAGGTTTGCACAATTCTCCACAAATTTGCACAAATTTCCTCCATCAGCTAAAGTAAGGCTAATTCAGTCTACAGTGGAAACTTGTGCAATTTAGGATTTTTTTTCAAATCAAACCGGGAATCATGAATGAGACAAATGTGAGGACATGTTTGACAGTTTACAAATATTTTCGGTTTACACACCCTCGTGTTCAGAGCTTTGAACAGGCCATGCTCTCATATTTTGCCAGCAAAAATGAAATTCTCATATGCCCCTAGCTTTACTGCACATGAGGTTTATCCCAAAGGGGGAAGGTCTGGGCAGAGAACACCTGGGTCCTAGTCAATGCACCAGATACATCATCCATTTAGCATGCTAGCCAGGTAACAAATTATGAGGAGAGACTAAAAGAACTCGGCATGTTTAGCCTGGAGAAGAGAAGATTGAGGGGAGACAGGATAGTACTCTTCAAATACTTAAAAGGTTGCCACACAGAGGAGGGCCAGGATCTCTTCTCAATCCTCCCAGAGTGCAGGACATGGAATAATGGGCTCAAGTTACAGGAAGCCAGATTCCAGCTGGACATCAGGGAAAACTTCCTCACTCTTAGAGCAGTACAGCAATGGAACCAATGACTGAGGGAGGTAGTGGGCTCTCCCACACTAGAGGCATTCAAGAGGCAGCTATCAGGGATGCTTTAGGGTGGATTCCTGCATTGAGCAGGGGGTTGGACTCAATTGCCTCATAGGCCCCTTCCAACTCTACTATTCTATGATTCTGTTTCAGGGGAATGGCCATGCCTCCTGATGTCATCCAGCCTGTGTGGAAGGCTGGGTGGAGAGGCATTTGCCTTGCCACTTTTATTTAGTGTCCCACCCCTGACCTCTAATCTGAAGTGGTACGGTCCAGAATTGTACCTCCTCATTCTTTCTCATGTATATAAAAGCTCTTTATCAAGTACAATTGGGATCTTCCACATGCCCAGGTGTGCAGCAAGCCTTGTAATAAAGATGCAGAAATATCTCAGCAATCTCTACGCTTCAAAGCAAGGCAAAAGTCCTCCGAAAAATATTGGGGCTGATATCTGTTTGAAGGCGGCATTAAGCAACGAGACAGATATTCCCCCAGCACTGAGGGCAACGGCTAATTATTCAGTGTCCTGTGGGCTGGGATATCACATAGTTCACCACGAAAGGTTGAGAAGATAAATCTGTTTTCTCTTTATGTGGGTTTGATCGAGCGACTATCGAGTGCAAGAAAATGATCGTGCCACCCAAAGCGAACAGTTGAAGCTCTGATGAAGCGGTTGGGGAAGTGGTTTATCAGCATTTGTTTAGCGGCGGAAAAATAAAATATGTGAGCTACATTTGAATGGGATGCTGCATCTGCGGGAATCGTGTGTTCCATCAATCCAACAAAGCAAGACCGCTTACCGCAGATCATATATAAAAGAGGCATTGTATTGCAGCAATATCTGCATGTTGCTTAACGGTGGGTGGTCCAGGGTTTTTTCGGATACATTATTGATTCTGTATTGCAAGGGCTTTTTTCCACTCCACTTCAAGTGTGTGTGTGTGTGTGCCTGTGTGTCTGTGCCTGCAGCACGCCGACTTTGGGATCCACAACATATGAACCATATCGCTAATATTCCACAATATACAAAATTCATATATGAAATAAGATGGCATTAAAGGGGAATTAGACAAATAGATGGGTTGTGGTGATGGTTTGCAGGCCATCTTATCACCCCAGCCCCCACTTAATACAGGAAATCTGGTGCGAGAAGGATAGTCCTGCTAAAAATTCTGAAATTTCCTTTTTCTTTTTGCTATTTGTTGAGTGGTGGTTGCTGCGTATTTTATTTAACCTTGTTGTAATGAATGAGCATTTCCCATTGTTGCTTTCTTTCCTTCTTCCTCTTTTTTTTAAACACCCCCCCCCCCCACACACATCCTGCATGGCTCACAAACTCTGTCCACATATTCCTGCTGGCTCACCTTTATGAACACCTTGGAAGGTCCAGGGTGTTTGGCTAATCAGAAGCAGCCTCTTTGGGCAGTGTGGTTTTTTTAAAAGAAAGCAGGGGAAAAACATGTCATAATGTTATGCAAGGTAAAAGACAATCCCCTCTCTTAAAATTTTGGTGGAATTTCTTTTCCAGTCGGTAGAATAAGCCCCAAGCTTTGCACGGGAGAGTATTTTGGGGGAATTGTGTAGGGCAGCTTTTGGGCCAGTGCTATGTCAAACATCCCCAACAGATCACTGTCCAGGTTCTGCTGGAAGGTCGCCAGTGATCTGAAGACCTCCAGAAGAGGAGAAATGGAGGAAAGATCTAGCTACTGAAGGAAATCCCCATGTCCAGAAGGAAGATGCTATTACTAGAGAAGGGCCAATTTTGCCAAGCAGTTGCAATCCTATGCACACTTACCTGGCAATAAACCCCATTAAATCCAGCAGAGCTTACTTCTCAATAGACAAGCATCAGATTTAGGGAGGTCTGAGAATTTTGCTTTTCCTTGCAAGACATGTGAACACGCCCCAGCCAAAGCCCCAGTGCAAGCGCAAGGATGTGTCCAATAAAACTATTTGCAAAATGCCAGGCGTGTGCTCACGTTCAATTTGCACAACTTTTCCCAGTTTGATTTTGCACACATTTCTGAATTTGCACAAATTCCCTTGTAGGCTGCACCGGCCCCACTTTAGTGCATGGAAGAAAGTTGCACAATTTGGGAAATTTATGCAAATTTGGGAAACTTTGTGCAAGTTCCCCACTCAGGAATTTGGCATGCAGAGCCCTAGCAATTTCTAAAACTGCTCATTTGACCATCTCTAATCAGATTGCACTTTAAAGAGTTGAAACCACGCTAGGTACTACTACTACTGTAAAGCACTTTGCACAAACAATAATGCTATGGAATGAAAGAGATTGCACATTTGGTACACACACACCAGTTCCTTCAGCCTCGTGTGCTTATAGCTCTGCTCTTAATCCTTGAACTGTGTTGCCCAGAACTGAATGCATCACTCCTAATTGTAATTAATTAATTTAAATCTATGCAAATTAAAATTGCCAAGCTCTGAGGATGAGATAAAAGAAAATTGGCCATGTGGCAATTCGAGATGCAGCATCCTGGATGAGCTGGGCTCAGAAGCAAAAACAGTGAAGTAGGGAAAAGATGGTCAACGGAACAGGCAAAAGGCAAGGCAGTTAATTGGCGTGCAACGTTTCTCCTGATGTGATGCTCTCTTTTCAGAAAGGGAGGAGTTCTATGAAATGATGGAGGCACACAAGCCTGGCTTGGGAGGACTTGGAAAGGGACAGGTCACGGTCAGCTCAGCTGAAGTGAACGGCACCCAGGAGAAGTTACTGAACACCCAGAGTTGTCCATACATCCCTAGGACTGATGTGCCCCAAATCCACGTTAGTGCATGCCTGTTGTGTTTATTGATATACCTGGCATTGCTTGGGGCCCCTAAGTTGGGTGACCATATGAAAAGGAGGACAGGGCTCCTGTATCTTTAACAGTTGTATTGAAAAGGGAATTTCAGCAGGTGTCATTTGTATATATGGAGAACCTGGTGAAATTTCCTCTTCATCACACCAGGTAAAGCTGCAGGTGCCCTGCCCTTTTTAAAATCTGGTCACTCTAGTATAGCTCCTGCACTTTAACTGTTGTGATGAAGAGGGAATTTCACCAGGTTCTCCATATATACAAATGACACCTGCTGAAATTCCCTTTTCTATGCAACTGTTAAAGATACAGGAGCCCTGTCCTGCTTTTCATAGGGTCACCCTACCTAAGTTATATGTCTGCAAGGTGATATTCTTAAAGTAGTAGGCTGGTGCCAGGCCTGTGAGGTAACTTTAAAATGAATTAAATTCATTTGTTCTCTCTCTCTCTCTCTGCCTTGAAGCTGCCACCATGATTTTCCTTGACTCCACAGAACACAAAAACTACAACTCCTGGCATACCTATCACCATGGTGCCCCATGGGTATGCCAGGGGCTTGCTCAGCTTCATCCATGTTCTCTTGCTGCTCCCTATTCCTGGAATTCTCTTCCAGAGGATTTGTGGACTGTTATTCCAATTACCCTTTTTAAATCTCCGTTACAAATGTTTCCTCTTTTCCAAAGAATTTTGGAACCTTAAGCTTAGATTTTATTCGTTGCTCTGTTATGTTGATTATGTATATTTGTGGTGTTTCCTTTGCTGGTTTGGTTTTTCCCCTTCTCGTTCTCTTTGTTTTTATATCATGATTTTATTAGAATGTACGCCTGTGGCAGGGTTTTGCTGTTACTCTTTTATTCTGTACAGTGCCATGTGCATTGATGGCGCTAATTCAGTGCATAAATAAATAGTACTTAATGAATTTGGCAAGTGCAGATGGGTGAGAATGTCATTTCGGTTTGTCTTTGAAAAGAATTGACCAAAATCCATAAGGAACTTGAGATTTAAAATAAATTAAATGCGAGAGAACGTGAAACTGACAAATTCTACCCCCCCCCCGGTGCAATGCATGGATGAATAGATCTATGATAGGCTGGTGATTCCTCATAAAATGTGTTGATGCTGGTGAATATGAGGTTAGAGTATTGCAATGCATTGTCCATGGGGTTCCCTTTGAAGACTAAGGCCTTAGCTAGACTTACCTTATTGTCCGCGACAGAGGAGGGAAGATCTCACGTTGTGATTAACACGAGATCCCTCCTCCATTTACACGTCAGGCGCAATGACCTCAGGAAGAGAGGCGTCACGCCCGCCATTTTTTAATTTTTAAAGAGGAGGGAGCGCACAAACGGTCGTGCGCTAAAGGTAAGGTTTTTTAAAAAAAAAGATTAGTTACTTTTCCCACTCCCCCCATCCTAACCCTGATGGGCACAGCGTTCCTGAGGAGCGCTGCGCCCTGTGCGTGGCTCCCAGCTCCGCTCGAGTAATCACGCAGAGCCGGGTCAAACTGCGGCAATGGGGATCAGCCCAGCACTGTGGAAAAACTGGGTCCGAAGTGGAGGGCTCTATCCCGGGGCAAGGGAGGGAACATCCCTCCCTGATCCCAGGAACCCCTGTGCATCATGTGGACACACAGGGATGATCCTGGGTTCGCCCCGTGATAAAGCCCAGTCTAGCTAAGGCCTAAGTTCTGTTATGGCAAAATGCAGCAATCAGACTGCTGCTAAGGGTGATTAGGTCTATGGAATACGTCTCACTAATTCTTACACAGCTGCACTGGCTATCACAGGTTAATTTCAGGACATAGTTCAAAGTGCCGGCCCCTGATGTCCTGCACTTCTTGGCACCTGGGTACCTAAAGGACCACCTTCTACCACAGGAGCTTGTCTGAACAGTTCTAGGAATGGGTGCCATGGAGAAATCTGGCCTTATTTCCTCCCAGCTTGGCTCTACAGGAGGCATGTTCCTGAAATCCAGGGAATTCCTCTTTTCCCCCACCTCAAAAAACATCACTTACGCAAATGTGTGTGTTAGGCATATGTACGGCTGCAATTTGTGTGAATTACACCCAAATTTTGCAGAACAAATGCAAATTGCGGCTGCAAGTTGTGCATAAGCAACATTTTTATAAGCGAGAGAGAAAGATGTGAAGGTCTGTGAGCTGGCTGGATTTGACACAGATTGAGCCAGGCCAGGTCACAAACAAGTGAGCCAGAATCCAGGGGAGAGGGAAAAGGTGCAGAAAGCTCAGTGAACTTGACCCACCAGACAAATTCCTCTGGCATCCCTAAACAGTTGCCCCCACTCCTGTGGAAATGACATTATGTGGGTACCAGTTACCTACGGGAGGTTGTGGGCTCTTCCACACTAGAGGCATTCAAGAGGCAGCTGGACAACCATCTGTCAGGAATGCTTTAGGGTGGATTCCTGCATTGAGGAATCCACCCTAAAGGTTGTTGGAATTGATGGCCTTGTAGGCCCCTTCAAGGCCATCAATTTAGGGTTGGAATTGATGGCCTTGTAGGCCCCTTCCAACTCTACTATTCTATGATTCTATGATTTGTCTCGCCCCATTCCCTAGGAAATGGGATGCTCCACAGTGAGGCCCAGTTCAGCAGACACCTTAAACCATGGCTTTAACCACAGAGAATAAGGCTTTTTGCCTCATTCACCATGGTTAAAGCTGTGGTTTAAGGGGTCTGCTGAACAGGGCTAGAGCCTCTCCTCCTGCTATATGCTGCCTCAACAAAGCTTTTTTTTTTAAAAAAAAACAAAAAACTGTAAAAGTGTGGGGCAACCCTGAACTTCCTCATACTGTTGTTTTTATATTTTTGATGGTGTTAAATTTTGTATACTTTTTAATGTTCACTGTTTTTAACTTTTGTAAACTGCCCAGAGAGCTTCAGGTATGGGGCAGTATATAAATTTAATAAATAAATAAATACAAGACAAAAGGCCAAAGCCTATATTGCTTTCATGCACAATCCTATGTGTGTTTAGATAGGAAAAAAGGCCTAGAACTTCTAGCATGGCTGGTTGGGGCATGCTGGAAGTTGTAGGTCTTTTGTCTCTCTAAAAATGCATAGGATTGCACCCTTAAAGTTATAGGTAGCAGCTATACCTTCCTTTTTATTCTAGAATAAGCCAAAGATGTCATGAATTTTCATGTAAAAAAGAAGAAGAGAGAGATCATAATCTGATATGGGCAGGAGACAGACTCAAGCAGGAATTTGGAGAACTTCAATTCTTTCAAGTTTTGCTTGTATGAACATTTCCCCATAGTCCCCTTTCTTCTCACCTGAATACAACAAAAAATCCCCAAATGTTTATCAATTATTGACATAAAATGTTGATATACTGCCTTTCAAGGTGTATATAAATCTCAGGGTGGTGTACAAAATCCATCAGAATGAGTAAAATGAAAATACGAATCCAGAATAAAAACAAGAAGTCCTACTAAGCTCAACATTAAACAAATACGTTTTTAACAGGTTCTAAAACACCATTAAGGTTGTTACGTGACATACTGCAGGGGGGAGAGAATCCCAAAGGCAAAGTGACACAACCAAAAAGCCCACCCTTCCACCCCTAGTAGCCATCAAATGTACACATACAGGTGAAAGAATAACCAGGAGGCCCTGATCTGTAGATCTCATGACATCCTTTTCAGTACTTCCCCCCAACTCTACTGAATCAGGTGAGGCTGTGCAGGTCCTGGACCAGTGCCTAGACTCAGTAATGGGCTGGATGAGGGCAAATAAACTGCGACTGAATCCTGGCAAGACGGAAGCCCTGTGGGTGAGTGGTTCCCGAGTCCAGGAGACAGGCTCATTGCCTGTTCTGGATGGGGTTGCACTGCCTCTGAAAGAACAGGTTCGTAGTTTGGGGGTAATCTTAGATCCATTTCTGTCACTGGAGGCTCAAGTAGCCGCCACGGCTCAGAGTGCCTTTTACCATCTTCGGTTGGTTCGCCAACTACGGCCTCTCCTGGACAGGGATAGCTTGACCATGGTGGTACAGGCATTGGTAACCACAAGATTGGATTACTGCAACGCGCTCTATGTGGGGCTGCCCTTGAAGCTGCTCCGGAAGTTGGAGCTAGTGCAGAATGCTGCAGCTCGGCTGTTGTCTGGGGCTGCCCCTTTCCAGCATGTAACTCCTCTGCTGAGGGAACTGCACTGGCTGCCTATTCGCTACAAGGCCAGGTTTAAGGTTCTTGTACTTGTGTACAAAGCCCTAAACAACTTGGGACCAGGATACCTGAGAGAGCGCCTTCTCCCTTACCAACCTGCCCGGTCACTGAGGTCATCCGAGGGCCTGCTCCTGGTGGTTCCACCTAGATCCATCCTCCGATTGGAATCCACCAGGGGAAGAGCCTTCAGCGTGGTGGCGCCCCTCCTGTGGAACTCCCTGCCTCTGGAGGTCAGGCAGGCGCCAACCTTGTACTCCTTTCGGCGCCTCCTGAAAACATCTTTACTCCAAGAAGCCTTTTAACATGCAGCCTTGGATTTCTGTTTTTGCTTCTTTTAAATTTTGTTTTAACTGTTTTATTCTGTTTTATTTTTATTTTACCTTGTACACCGCTCTGAAATTTTTCAATGGGGAGCGGTATATAAATATTCTAAATAAATAATAAATAATACCGTACCTTCTAGAAATGCAGTATTTTGTTCTGTGGTCTCTCAAGGCTTGCAAGGGAGCCTGTCACATCTGATGAAAGTAAGAACAGTGCAAAAGGATAAAAGGATCTTGGATGTCTCCAAGGCCGTTTTTACACCTGCCTTTTTCCCCAGGATCATCACTGTGCATCCAAATGACACACAGCAGATCCCAGGAGCAGGCAGGGATGATCCCTCCATTTTCCTGGGATAATTGTTAGGTGTAGAAAGGGCCCTAGTGTGTCCTGCCAGTAAGAACTTTCTCCTACTGTGACAATAGGGTGATGTTGTCTCAGCAGAGAGCTAAAGACAACTGAAGCCTTATGCAGGCTGATGAGACCTTTAGTGTGGTCAGTGCCATGCATCCTGGAGGAGCTGACAGGACTGTGGAAGGACTGTCATCTGATTTTGTAGCCTGAGTCTGTGAAGATGAAAGGGACTCATCCTCTGAGCCAGGTGATGGTGGCAGGGCTGTGTCCTCTAGCTGAGAGGGCCCTGACTAAGGCTCTGTCTGCCCTATTCCTAAGGAAATAAGCCTGTGCCTCATCCTCATCAGAACCTTCTCCTGCACCCTGGAAGATTGAAGGTGGGGTCATGCATGACATAAAATCAGAGAATCATAGAATAGCAGAGTTGGAAGGGGCCTACAAGGCCATCGAGTCCAACCCCCTGCTCAATGCAGGAATGTACATTGCTCCATGTACATTGATGGTGCTATATAAATAAATAATAATAATAATAATAATAATAATAATAATAATGCAGGAATCCACCCTAAAGCATCCCTGACAGATGGTTGTCCAGCTGCCTCTTGAAAACCTCTAGGTTTTCCTAGAGCCCACAACCTCCCTAGGTAACTGATTCCATTGTCGTACATGCAGAGACCAGGACCATACACAGTATTCCAACCTGGCTGCATCCTAGATTTCTATTGAAGCATTATGGCATTGCGACACATTGCATTTGTGCATTGTGCACATTGCATTGTGCACACAGCTTGGGAATTAGTGATCTCTGTGGATGGTTATAGTGGTTAGATTATTTGTATGTATTTTTTTGGGGGGGGGAATGAGCTGTAATTTCATCATCATTTGCTCCTATTATTGCCAAAGCTAATTAATTTTTGTCATTTTATTCATGCAGAGTTTAGTCTCACCAGAACCTGGCTCCTCCCCTCCTCCTCCTCCCTCCCTCCCTCCCTCTCTTTCTCTCCCCACTTCTCTGGTGGTGTTCCATTCTACTTCCCCACCCTTGCTCTTCTCCATCCCTATCTAACCCTGATTAAATTAACTCTTGAATAATACTCCATATTGCATACAGGAAAAGTAGAGGAGGGAGAAAGTGTCCCCCCATTTCTTAATACAAGTCTGATTTTTATTATATTACTGGAGAAATAAGATTGCTCTTGCAGTCTCAATAAATCACCCATGAAGCCTCTTTCTTTTTTCTTCCCCTCCCCTAAATTAAATTTTTATTTAAATAAAAGTGTTATGTTTGTATTTGAACTGACAGCTAAATCTGATAATTAGAGTGCATGAAGTTGGCTTTGATTGGCATTGTAATTGGATTGTCATTGGGCTGAAAACCTATTATCTTTGGATCATGCCCCATGAAATCTGTTGAAGTAACTTTGCTGCCATTCATTAAAGTCACCATCTTGGCTTACAAATGAGGCTTTGAAAGGCATTCCCCCCCCCCCCTTTACCACTGGGAATGTAATTTAAACTGCTACACTCCCATTAATTAAAATTATATTAAAATTATGGATCATTTTCTAAATATTTTCCATATTTTATTAGACATTCTTATTACTAAATGCTTCAGAAAAAAAATACACAGCACTGTTAGGAAAATATTATTTTGAGATAATCCATCTGAGAAACACATGCTACTCATCATCAGCAGGGAAGGGGTGGGTATTAGTCAACGTGTTGATCATTAGAGGTTTCTCTGTTGGGGCTCTGTTTGATTAGCATCTTCCATGAACCAAATAAAATAAATTAAAACAAAATGTATTCTTTGCCAATATCTATCGGCAAAGAATACATTTTTGTTTTGTTTTGTTTTATTTTATATATAAAACAATAAATGATATGACAAGCCAATGATTAAGAAATATGGTCAAAACCTATTGCTTAAACTGGACATAGACTATTAAGCTCCTAATCAGTCTTTATACTTTTAAAAAGGCCTATTAGGCTATGTTGGAGTATTGTTTTAATGAAACGATTATGAAGGCAGGGCTGGTCTTTCTATTACTTGTAAAAACTGAGCTGAGGCACATGCTATGAATTTATTTATTTATTTATTTATTTTATTTATTACATTTTTATACCGCTCAATAGCCGAAGCTCTCTGGGCGGTTCACAAAAATTAAAACCACAGTAAAACACCCAACAGTTTAAAACACAATTACGAAATACAGTATAAAAAGCGCAACCAGGATAAAACCACACAGCAAAGTTGATATAGGATTAAAATACAGAGTTAAAACAGTAAAATTTAAATTTAAGTTAAAATTAAGTGTTAAAATACTGAGTGAATAAAAAGGTCGTCAGCTGGCGACGAAAGCAGTACAGTGTAGGCGCCAAGCGGACCTCTCTGGGGAGCTCGTTCCACAACCGGGGTGCCACAGCGGAGAAAGCCCTCCTCCTAGTAGCCACCTGCCTCACTTCCTTTGGCAGGGGCTCATGGAGAAGGCCCCCTGTAGATGATCTTAAGGTCCGGGTAGGTACATATGGGAGGAGGCGTTCCTTCAGATAACCTGGCCCCAAACCGTTTAGGGCTTTAAATGTTAATACCAGCACTTTGAATTGGCAAGAGGGTCTCCAGAGCTACCGAGATTCAATAAAAGGGTCTCTAAACCATTTTTAGCCACTGAGCTGTGGACTCCAACTAGGAGGAGCATGAAGATCCCCCAGTGATGGTAGAGAGAAGCAGGTGGGCCCACATAATGCAGTCTTCCTTCCTTCCGTCCTTCCGTCCTTCCTTCCTTCCTTCCTTCCTTCCTTCCTTCCTTAAAGACATTTATGTATTGTTTTCCTGCTCACCAGGGCTCTCAAAACAATGTATAATAAAATCCAATAAAATCATACCAACATGAAAGCAAATCAAAACAAGACAACACAAACTAACCAAACCCAGAACATGCTTTAAAAACAGACCAGATACAGCTTTGAAAGCCAAAGGCTTTGCAGAAAACTCTCTCTCTCTCGGGCCTTAGCTAGACCTACCTGAAAGTCCAGGGCAGAGGAGGGGAGGCCTCACGTTGTGAATAATGCGAGATCCCACCTCCGTTTACACGTAAGGTGTGACAACCTCAGGAAGAGAGGCGTTGCGCCCACCATTTTTTATTTTTAAAGAGATAGGAGCGACTAACTGTGAGTGGTTTTTTTAAAAAATTGATTTCCCCTGCTCCCCCCACCCTACCCCCAAAGAGTGCAGCTCCTGGCTCCATAATCAGCGGAGCTGGCTCAAGCCACAGCAATGGGCCACACCTTCCGCAGTCCTGGGCTCAGCCTGGGACCGTGGAAAAAGCAGGTCCAAAGTGTAGGGCTGAATCCCGGGGCCAGGGAGGGATGATCCCAGGATCCTCTGTGCATCATCTGAATGCACAGGGACAATCCTGAGGTTTGCCCCGGGATAAAGGCTGGTCTAGCTAAGGCCTCTGTCTCTGCCTTTCTCTCTGTTTTATCCTTATTTTTGCCTTCTCAGGATGTCTTACCAATTTAAGGATTTGTGTATCTGTATGTGTATTGGGGGGGGGGGGGAGAATTCTCTATGCCAGAAGCACATCTCTTGCAAAAACAGGCAATTTAGAACCAGGCTAGCTGTTTAAAAACTATGACAGAAAATCACAAATAAGTAGCAGGCCCAGTCCTGTTTTAGATGCTGTTTGGTATGTATTTGTATTGTCCTGACATTGGTTTTTAACTCCAGAACGTCAAGTTCTGCTATTTTAGGGAGCAATCCTATGCCCAGGACATATGATTATTTTGTTTCTGGGCTCTGAGGTTGGAAACAGAGCTCTGACCTCAGAGCCCAGGCACTGCACTTCCCTCCCTATCATAGCCAGCGCAGTGCTGGCTACGTCTTTGCACTTAGAAATGGAGCATGGAGATGGGAGAGGGGGCATTCCTGGGGGCGGGGAGAGGAGGAGACACCATTTAAATTTCCCACAATTCCCTGGAGTGACATTACATTGGGGGCAGTGTGGGAAAATTAAATGGCAGCTCTCCACCCAGTGCATAGAGGTAGAGATATCCATTGCTGGGAAATTCAACCCCTTTTGGGCTCACTGGATTTCTGCAGCACCCCTAACTTGGCTTGCATTTGTGAGCTGAGCCATGTTTTTTCCCTGAAGTCCAGGAGTATTTTCTAAAATTTTATTTGAGTAAATAGACATTTGCAATAGCAATTTGCACAAATTTCTATTTATGCATTATTATGATGATTTTTTTTAAAAAAGGAAAATCCATGAACTCACCCAACTCAATGCACATTGAGTTGAACGGCTCATGGGACATGAGCGGAAGTCCAGCTCCAATCCTTGGATGGATTTCTCCAATATCCCTGCAAAGAAGAGAACACACCAGAACATGAAGGGGACGCTCCACAGAGGGCACTTTGCGAACCTTCAGCCATCCTTCAAGCCTTATGACATGTAAGTAAGTTAGGTCTATACTTCTTTATCTCTATTGTTGTTTATTCATTCAGTCGCTTCCGACTCTTCGTGACTTCATGGACCAGCCCACGCCAGAGCTTTCTGTCAGCCGTCACCACCCATAGCTCCCCCAAGGTCAAGTCTGTCACCTCCAGAATATCATCCCTCCATCTTGCCCTTGGTCGGCCCCTCTTCCTTTTGCCTTCCACTTTCCCTAGCATCAGCCTCTTCTCCAGGGTATCCTGTCTTCTCATTATGTGGCCAAAGTACTTCAGTTTTGCCTTTAATACCATTCCCTCAAGTGAGCAGTCTGGCTTTATTTCCTGGAGTATGGACTGGTTTGATCTTCTTGCAGTCCAAGGCACTCTCAGAATTTTCCTCCAACACCACAGTTCAAAAGCATCTATCTTCCTTCGCTCAGCTTTCCTTATGGTCCAACTCTCGCAGCCATCTCTATAGAGCAGCCTAAAACCACCTCGTGAGTTCATGGAAGAGGCAAGATTTAAATAATCCAATTCATTCTCTTTGGCACTACTCAACAACAGCTGCTGTACCACAAAGGCCAGAGCCTGATAGAGTCCAGCCCAAATCATTTTGTCAGGGCCATCTCATAATGGCTACAGATGTGAGAATCAGCAAAGACTGGGCTCATCAAAATCCTCCATATGAAGCTCACTCTGACTGAAGTCCATGGGCATGGATAGATGAGGGGGTGGAGGGGGATGATCTCGCCATTTTATGATCGCGAGATCGTCCCCCTCATCTACATGCGGCGCGCAACAAGGAGAAAGAGGACGTCACGGCTGCCATTTTTTTAATTCGAGAAGAGCGCATGAGAGCTTGTGGGCAAAATGTAAGTATCTTAAAGGAGAAAGAAACCCTTGCAATCCTCCAACCCCACCCCTGATGGGCACCGAGCTCCTGAGGCCACACATCCCACAGTCTCGGCTCACGAACGACACTACAAGCTCAGAAATGTACACACTTTGACAACAGATTGTGTCTGAGTATATATACTAGCTAATATGCTCAGCATTGCTCGGGTCCATGAATAATGTTTATAACATTTATTTCATATATAATAAATTTCTATGCAACTTATTCATCTTTAAGTCCTCTGGGTAACACCTGTCAGCCCAGAATGCATGAAGGGTCATATGAACCCCCTAATGTACTGACATGCAACCATATTTATTTATTTATTTATTTATTGCATTTCTATACCACCCAATAGCCGAAGCTCTCTGGGAGGTTCACAAAAATTAAAACCATGAGGACAATTCAAAGTATAAAACAAACGACAGTATAAAAAAACACAGTAAGAAAGTACAGTATAAAAACACAACCAGGATAAAACCAAACTGCAATGCAGGGATTAATACAGATTTAAAATAGCAATTTAAAACAGCAAAGTTTAAAGACAACAACACTAAGATGATAAAGTGTTTAAATACTGGGAAAATAAAAAGGTCTTCACCTGGCATCTAAAAGAGTATAATGTAGGTGCCAGGAGAACCTTTCTAGGGAGTTCGTTCCACAGCTGGGGTGCCACAGCAGAGAAGGCCCTCTTCCTGGTAGCCACCTGCCTCACTTCCTTTGGCAGGGGCTCATGGAGAGGGACCCCTGAGGATGATCTTAGGGTCTGGGCAGGTACATATGGAAGGAGACGTTCCTTCAGATAACCTGGCCCCAAGCTGTTTAGAGCTTTGAATGTTAATACCAGCATTTGGAATTGTGCCTGGACCTGGACTAGAAGCCAGTGAAGCTGGAAAAGGACTGGCATGATGTGGTCTCATTGGCCAGTTCCCTGTTAACAAATGTGCTGCTTGGACCGTTTTCAAAGGCAGCCTCATGTATGTCACATTGAAGTAATCCAGACAAGAGTTTATCAGAGCATGGATAACTGTAGACATTTGAGGGCTTCTTCTTGTTTTTTTAACTATTGGCAATGATGGTATGGCAACCTGGGCTGGTTGCAATTGGATTTCCCCAGCCTCTCTCTTACAATCTAGTTAGGCAGAAGTTACTTCTAGCTAGATTTTTATTTACATGGATGGTCTCAAGCTATTAGTTAAGTGAGCCCTATACATGGAACATGGAGGCGAGAACACAAAGCAAGGAGTTTATGGTCCTGGGGTGATGATCACATTACTGGAAGATTGTTATATCGGTTTGCGCTTCGTCAGAGTCTCCTTTATCGGATCATCAGCCTTTCTCTCAAGTGACTATTAATTTTTTTATAGTAACTATTAAGCGGAAAATGAACCTTCTTTGCAATCTTTCTGTTAAAGAATGGAAACTCAGCTCTTAAATATACAAGACCATGAATGTGTGTTTACAGCACTATTTTAGTTTCGCTGCTTTCTAATTTTTATTGTAAACTGTTTTTTCTTGCATGGATTTAAGACAGTTGCTACATGGTATCACAAAATGTGCCAGATGAGTCCCAATGGGTCAGGCATACATTACTAGAGGCTGCTCCAAACATCTAGAACTTCTTCTGCCTGGACAGTTATAGGAGTTCGAGCCTAGTTTGGAAGCTCTGTTAAAAACAACAACACAGAATCTTAAACTGGGCAGGTATGAGGCAGGTAGTCCCCATCTGGAGTCCCCAGATGTTGTTGTTTTGCAGCTGCCATCATCTCCAGCCAGTAAGAACATCTGGAGATCCAAAGTTGGGAACCACTGCTTTCATGGAAGATGCCAGGGGTTGGACCTGGGATAATATGACCATAATGACAATACTGGTTGGCCACTGTGGCCTTACCTAGACTTAAGGTTTATCCCGGGATCGTCCCGGGGTCATCTCTGTTCATGTAAATGACACACAGGATATCGCAGGAGCAGGCAGGGACGACCCCAGGACGACCCCGGGATAAACCTTTGGTCTAGCTAAGGCCTTAGTGAACAGGATAAGCAACTGAACTAAAATAGTGCTGCAACCACAGCTGGTTGGCCACGGTGTGAACAGAATACTAGACTACATAGCCCCTTGGTCTCATTCAGCATGGCTTTTCTTAAGTTCTTGTGTTCTGATTACAGGCACATCTTAGTGTGGCTTTGTAAGGATTATGAAAGAAATATGTGAACTTTACAAGTACACAATCAATAGGTGAACTGCTTACAGGACTTAGGAAAAGGTATTATATATAAGCATGACTATAAGTATAATAATTACTAGCAAAATGCCAAATGATATGAGAACCAAATCATATGGGGAAGTATGTTGTAGGGTCTTCTGCCAGTGTAATGTCTGCTGTGAATATAAAGATATCATGCATCTCATCTATCAGCTCCTACTCTAGGCAGGGGTGGGATGGGGTTTGTTCCTCCTTCCCAATGATGCTGCAGATTACAAAGAAGCCTTATACTAGGTCTTCAAATATTTAAAAGGTTGTCACACAGAGGAGGGCCAGGATCTCTTCTCAATCATCCCAGAGTGCAGGACACAGAGTGCAGGCTGAAGTTACAGGAAGTCAGATTCCAGCTGGACATCAGGAAAACTTCCTGACTATTAGAGCAGTATGACAATGGAACCAGTTACCTAGGGAAGTTGTGGTCTCTCCCACACTAGAGTCATTCAAGAGGCAGCTGGACAGCCATCTGTCAGGGATGCTTTAGGGTGGATTCCTGCATTGAGCAGGGGGTTGGACTCGATGGCCTTATAGGCCCCTTCCGACTCGACTATTCTATGATTTTAGGTCAGAGTATATGTCCTTGTAAACTAGAATTTACAAAAGCGGGGCTGAAATTCACCCTTCTGCTTTCCTGAAAATATTCTCCCTCTATGAAAATGGGGCTCAGTTTTCTTCAGATTTCTTGGGCGGGGAGAATTTTTGGCAAGATGTTTTAAGAACATAAGAAGAACCATGTGACATCAGACAAAAGGTCCATCTAGTCTATCATTCTGTTCCCACAATGGGCAGCCAGTCACCTAGAGGAAACCCACAAGCAGGGCATGAGTACATCAGCACCCTCCCACCCACATTCCCCAGCAACTGATGTACGTAGGCATACTATGGGCTCATCTACACCAAGCAGGATATTCCACTATGAAAGTGGTATGAAAGCGGTATATAAAAGGCAGGAGCCACACTACTGCTTTATAGTGATACTGAAGTGCACTGCAGGATCTACACTACTGCCTTATAGTGGTAATGAAGTGCACTGGTACACTGACAACAGTTACACCAAGCAGGATATAACACTATGAAAGCGGTATGAAAACAGTATACGGTATGGGCCTTGCTAGACGAGGCCTTAGTGCGCCTTGAGACCCGGTTTCCCTGCTGTGCGTCCACATGACGCACAGGGGAATCCGGGCCCAGGCCGCACTGAGGCCTCCTCCAACGCGCCATAAGCAAAGTCGCTTATGGCGCGCCTTTTTCGTAGCCCCGGCCTCAGGCCGGAGCTGTGAAACGTCTAGGAAGGTCCGCGGCTTTTTGCGGCTACTCGCGAGTAGCCGCGAAAAGCCGCGGACCTGGCACAGCGCTCATACGAGTGCTGTGCCCATCGGCCGGGGGGGGAAGGATGGCAAGGGGGGATGGCGAGGGGGAGGGTGGGTGAGAGAGCGCCGCGCTCCATCACCCGGGCAAGCGCCGCTCGCCTGCTTGCTTGGGCGGCGGCGTGCGGCGCTCTCTCACCCACCCTCCCCTTCACCATCCCCCCTTGCCATCCTCCCCCCCCCGTTTTTAAAAAAGGACTTACCAGTCCAGAGTCTTCGGGCCGCACGCGGCCCCTTTAAACTAAAAAAAAAAAAAAAATGGCGGACGCTGCAGGGATCCGACGTCCCTGCGCGTCCAGCGTCTGGAAGCTGCGGCGGCGCGCGCTAACATCAGCGCGCTGCCACCCCGCCTCCCTGCCGGGATAAGCCGGCAGGTCTAGCAAAGCCCTAAGTGTCAATGGGCCCCAACAGTGGTCAGTGCACTTCAGTCCTGCTATAAAGCAGTAGTGTGGATCCTGTATTTTATATACCACTTTCATAGTGGAATATCTGCTTGGTGTAGATGAGCCCTATGTCTGATACTAGAGGTAGCATATAGCCATCAAGACTATTAGCCATTGATATACATCCTTGAATGTATCTAACCGTTCTTTAAAGCAATCCAAAGTGGTAGTGGTAGCGAATTTCACAGTTTAAATATGCACTGTTTGAAGAAGTTCTTGCTTTTACTTCTCCTGATTATCCCACCAATCAGCTTCATGGGATGATCCCGGGTTCTAGTATTAGGGAAGATGGGGGGAAATGTCTCTCTAACCACTTTCTCCACACCATGCCTAATTCTGTACACCTCTGTCGAATGCCTTAGCTAGACCTAAGGTTTATCCCAGGGTCATCCCTGTTCATGTAAATGGCACACAGGCTATCCCGGGAGCAGGTGTCAGGATTCTGTCCTGCAGCACCACCTGGCGGCCACAGTGCACCTTGCCGGCTGCAGAGTAGTTGCAGGACCCAGGACCCTATCAGCAAGCACTCCCCGATGAGCTGATGTAGACCAGCTGGGAGCAGCCAGGAAAGGGCTATATAAGAATGACATTTCCAATTCAGCCATTGCCATAGTAACACAGTCTCCTGTGCCTTGCCTTGCCTTGCCTTGCCTTGCCTTGCCTTGCCTTGCCTTGCCTTGCCTTGCCTTGCCTTGCCTTGCCTTGCCTTGCCTTGCCTTGCCTTGCCTTGCCTTTGGCCTTTGGCCTTTGGCCTTTGGCCTTTGGCCTTTGGCCTTTGGCCTCTGGCCTCTGGCCCTGCTTGAACCCTGTTGCTCCTGGACTCTGAACCCTGCTCATCTCTGGACCTTGCTTTTCACCTCTGGCCCTGCTTGGACTCTTGTTTGCTTTGGACTCTGAACCCTGCTCGCTCCTGGACCTTGCCTTTTGCCTCCAGCCCTGCTTGGACTCTGTTGCCGGTTCCACCCCCGTCCATCCCTGCCCTGGCATTCCTGCACTAAGGCCTTGCTGCCCATGCCCTGGACCCTGACAGCAGGCAGGGATGACCCCGGGATAAACCTTAGGTCTAGCTAAGGTCTTTCTCACCTCTTTTCTAAGTTAAGACACCCCCAGATGTCTTAACCTTTCCTCACAGGGGAGTTCTTGAGATTAGCAACTCCCACTTCGCAGGAGTGAACGTGCTGGAGTTGTGCTTGTCATGATGGCAATCCGCCACCCAGGATGACCTTAGTGACCAGGCAGGTTGATAGGGGAGAGTGTGCTCTCTCAGTCATCCTGGTACCCTCTGCTACTGAACTACCACCAGTCTTCTAAACTACGGTACGTTAGAAATGTGGGAATTAGCAAAACTCAAGCTTGTTAAATTTTTCCAAATTCCACCTTGAAGATTGTTCCTTCTAATGACCATACCAGATTATGAGCTATGTATTTCCACATGAAAATTAATGTGTATTTTGCCTGTGCATTTCCCCAAATGTACGTATCAGTGGTACATATCTTTGAAACGTACGCCTTCTTCTCCCAGTAGTTGAAACACGTTTGTCCACATTTTTCAAAAGTATGCGCTTTTTATGTGCCATTTTCAAATGTACGCATGCTGTTCAACACATTTATTTTGGGCTGCGAATCACCTCAGAAATGTACGAACTGTGACCGCAGGTTGCATTTCAGTCCCTGTTCAGTCCAGGAGTTGCAAACTGGGTAGATCTTGATCAAAAATGAATTGAAACAAATTTCTCATACATCCCTACCTATGGCCACATAGTAGAAAACCAGACTCTGTTTCTTGGCAGACCCTACTATTAAATAGAAGTGAGGTGGCAGATGCAGAATGAAAAGATCTATATGTACCCCATGACCTGTTCTACGCCCCCTAATCTGCTCTAAGATACAGTGGAGGATGATCTTCTGTTACCAGTGTTGAAATAAGATTCAACCATAGGGTGTCTATATGCAAAGGAGTATTGGACTCCTGAATCTTTAATAGGTACATAGAAAAGGGAATTTCTGCAGGTGCCATTTGTATCCTTGCAACACCTGGTGAAACTCCCTCTTCATCACAACAGTTAAAGCTGCAGGAGCCCTGCCCTCTTTTGTATCTGGTCAAGTAGGCAGGGCTTCTGCAGCTTTAACAGTTGTGATGAAGGAATTTCACCAGGTGCAGCGTGCATACATACTTAGCCTGGAGAAGAGAAGATTGAGGGGAGACATGATAGCACTCTTCAAATACTTAAAAGGTTGTCACACAGAGGAGGGCCAGGATCTCTTCTCGATCCTCCAAGAGTGCAGGACACGGAATAACGGGCTCAAGTTAAAGGAAGCCAGATTCCAGCTGGACATCAGGAAAAACTTCCTGACTGTTAGAGCAGTACGACAATGGAATCAGTTACCTAGGGAGGTTGTGGGCTCTCCCACACTAGAGGCCTTCAAGAGGCAGCTGGACAACCCTCTGTCAGGGATGCTTTAGGGTGGATTCCTGCATTGAGCAGGGGGTTGGACTCGATGGCCTTATAGGCCCCTTCCAACTCTGCTATTCTATGATTCTATGAAATGACACCTGCTGAAATTCCCTTTTCTATACAACTGTTAAAGATACACGAGCCTGGTCCTCCTTTCCATATGGTCACCCTAGTTTTATACATGGAATGGGCGGGGTTGGGGAGGCACCGTCTTTTCTTTTGCCTCAGATTTCAAAAAGGTTTTGGGCAGCCCTGTTTCTGGTCATGCTAGAATGTGAGAGAAATGTGTTGAACTTGGTTTGATAAATAGAGATTATTATGACTTTGCTAGACAGAGGAATGCTTGAGGAGTTTGACCTTTCCATGGTCCTATGTGAAATGTCCTTATCTACACCTTTTGGACTAATAGATGGATCTGAAGATACAGGTATTGGCCAGATTTCACATTTCTCCAAATGTTGTGACACAGTTCATGGGAGTTGAAATGTGTCCAAAGATGCATTAAAAGGCATATTTTGAGCAAAAGTGCACATCTGAATGCATATTTTAAAAATACATATTTTGAGAGGATTAAATAAAAATCCCAGGTTAATGTGGAAATGGAATACAAATATAGTTTAAAAAGTGAAATTGAAATCCATCAGAAATAAACAGCTCCTTCCATCCCTAGCTTTATGGACCAGCTGCATGGACCTGTCTTTGTATAATGCTGATCCTTATACCCTTTGGGGAAGAGCCTAGTGTGGCGCAGAGCGGTAAAGCAGCCGTTTCTGCAGCTGAAACTCTCCCCACGGCCTGAGTTTGATCCCAGCGGAAGCTGGTTTCAGGCAGCCGGCTCGGGTCGACTCAGCCTTCCATCCTCCCGAGGTCGGTAAAATGAGTACCCAGTTAGCTGGGCGAAAGGTAATAACGGCCAGGGAAGGCAACGGCAAACCACCCCGCTATAAGGCCTGCCAAGAAAACGTCAGGGAAAGCTGGCGTCCCTCCAAGAGTCAGTAATGATCCAGTGCTTGCACAAGAGGTTCCTTTCCTTTTCCTATACCCTTTGGGACTTATTTCAGTGTACCTGTATTTTATTGGGGGGCAGTTTTGTGAAGGAAACTATAGGGTGGTATGGGCAACCTTTTTTGGCCCGAGGCTCCTATAGGCTCCAAGCAAGCATGTCGTGTAGCATATGCCAGCAGTGGGTGGGGCCCTAGCCAAAAGTGGGTGGGGCCACCCCCTACTGCTCAATTGCAGGCCCCATATGTGCTTGTCCGGACCCCCTCCCCCCCCATTCACACGCACACACGTTTATATCCATGTATTAGTGCTGTGTTGAACCCTGCTCCCCAGTTTTCAGAATTTTTCTCTCTCCTTGTGGAAGAGGCATTATTTTTTGTGTGTCACTTTTGCAGGGAGGGGAGAATTTTGGAGTTCTCCTTGGGGACAGGGGCAGAGTTTCCACATAGCTTTTCAAAGTGTGGCCGGTTGCTGAGGGGTCTCCTTTCTCTCACACCCTAGCACTTTGAGGTTCTTCATGAATGCTTCTGGGAGACCATGTGGCCTCTCCCTCGCCAATCAGCTCTTGCAACTGCCAGGGGTGTTTTTTAAAAGAATTTTTTAAAAAATAGAAAGAAGACCCCTCAAAACTGCCTAAACTTAAAAAGGTATGTGGAAAACCTGTCTCCCTTCCCAAGGAGAAAATTCTCCAGTGTTTTTATTTTTCCCCACCCCGTCCGAAATGCCAAAAGTAGAATATTTTTTGGCACAGCACTATGGTAAATACACACATGCAAACAAAAGTGTTTCTGTAAATTGTGGCTCCCCAATGAGAAGCCACAAGGGGGGCATGGGCTTTTGGGAGGGGGTGGGGCCTCAATGGGGGCATTCATTGGCAGGATACAGAGTGCCACAGGGGCCCCCTATACCTACTATAATTCTTTTGCCATTGCTGTATTTCCTAATGTAGGGTGACCATATGAAAAGGAGGACAGGGCCCCTGTAGCTTTAACAGTTGTATTGAAAAGGGAATTTTCGCAGGTGTCATTTCTATATATGGGGAACCTGGTGAAATTCCCTCTTCATCACAACAGTTAAAGCTGCAGAGGCCCTGCCCTCTTTTAAATCTGGTCACAGTATAGCTGCAGTATAGCTCCTGCAGCTGTAACTGTTGTGATGAAGAGGAAATTTCACCAGGTGCTGCAGGCATACAAAGGACACCTGCAGAAATTCCATTTAATATGCAACTGTTAAAGATACAGGAGCCCTGTCCTCCTTTTATTTATTTATTTATTTAATTTATTTATTTATCATACTTATACCCTGCTCCTCAGCCAAAAAAGGCTCTCGGAGCGGCTTACACTTAGCAAAAAAGACAGTCCCTGCCCTCAGGCTTACAGTCTAATAAAGACATGACACACAAGGAAAAGGAGTCCAGGAGGGAGGGAGGGAGGAGAGAGAAAGAGAGAGCGAGAGAGCGAGAGTCCAACAGGAGCAGGCCCCGATGTTACTTCTGCCTGCTCCTGTCCCCTCGGTCCTTCTTCTTCCCCACAGGGCCAAGATGGCAGTTTGCCCTGTGGGCGGGGGAAAGAGTCCAGCAGGAGCAGGCCCCGATGTTACTTCTGCCTGCTCCTGTCCCCTCGGTCCTTCTTCTTCCCCACAGGGCCAGGATGGCAGTTTGCCCTGTGGGGCTGGGGGAAGAGTCCAAGAGGAGCAGGCGCCGATGTTACTTCTGCCTGCTCCTGTCCCCTCGGTCTTTCTTCTTCCCCACAGGGCCAGGATGGCAGTTTGCCCTGTGGGGATGGGGGAAGAGTCCAAGAGGAGCAGGCCCTGATGTTACTTCTGCCTGCTCCTGTCCCCTCGGTCCTTCTTCTTCCCCACAGGGCCAAGATGGCAGTTTGCCCTGTGGGGGTGGGGGAAGAGTCCAAGAGGAGCAGGCCCCGATGTTACTTCTGCCTGCTCCTGTCCCCTCGGTCCTTCTTCTTCCCCATAAGGTCACCCTAGTTAAAGATACAAGAGCCCTGTCCTCCTTTTCATATGGTCACCCTAGTTAAAGATACAGGAGCCCTGTCCTCCTTTTCATATGCTCACCCTAATAGCCTAATGTATGCATGGGGTGTCCATCCATGTCCAACACCAAGAGGTCTCCCCAGAATCTCCCCGGAAACACTTGGGCTTCATTGTCATAGTGCACAGCAGTGTGATTAGTCAAGTGATGCAAAGAACTGCAGGTGAGCCAGCTGGTGTCGGCCGAACGTTTACGGCAGTGCTATCTCGAAACACAGCAAAGAAACACACCGTCCACATTCTGCGGTGCGCACCCTTGCTGTTTCAATCCGTGCTATGCTATTCGCAGGAAATTCCTTCCAGCAACCCGTCATCCACACTCCCGTGTGCAGCTCTACAAAAGTGACCTTTTAATGATGTTCCTCACTATTAATTTTATTGCTAATCTTTAAATAACGACGTGGGAGGCGTGCTTTTCTTCAGTCAGTTTGCAAGTTCCCTGTTCATCCTTAGGCATCTCACCGGTAGCGAGGAGGACATCTCGCTGTCGCAAATAGCCTTTGACACGAAGTTCGTGTTTCTATTTCGACTGAAGCCAGCAGTGCCTTCAGGACCAGTCTTCGGGGCAGAACACCAGGGGTCCCTCTAAGAATAACTGGGAGGGGACAAACAATCAGAAAGGAAGTGAAGTAGTACATACCGCTATCTAAAACGCCCAGGGCCAGCTACAGGGTTTGGATGGCTGTTGGACAAGACATCCTCAATGGACCATCTCTCCCAGTGAGTCTACCTTCTCACCACCATTGCCCCCAGTTTCTATTGCACTTCATCCTCTTCTTCATCACTGCTACCACCTGTTTGCTTGATATTTATTATTACATTTATATCCCGCCTTTTTTCCTGCAAGAGCCTCGTGTGGCGCAGAGTGGTAAAGCAGCAGTTACTGCAGCCGAAATTCTCCTCATGGCCTGAGTTCGATCCCAGCGGAAGCTGGTTCTCTGGCAGCTGGCTCAGGTCGACTCAGCCTTCCATCCTTCCGAGGTCGGTAAAATGAGTACCCAGCTAGCTGGGGGAAAGGAATCTGCGACTGGGGAAGGCAATGGCAAACCACCCCTCTACAAAGTCTGCCAAGAAAACGTCAGTGAAAGCAGGCGTCCCTCTAGGAGTCAGCAATGACTCAAGTGCTTGCACGAGAGGTTCCTTTCCTTTCTTCCTTTTTTCCTGCAAGGAACCCAAGGCGGAGTACATAATCCTCCTCCTCTCCATGTTATCCTCACAACGATCTTGTGAGGTAGGTTGGGCTTAGAGTCTGTGACTGGCCCAAATTCACCCAGTGGGTTTCCACGGCCGAGTGGGGACTAGAACCCAGACCTCCCGACTCCCAGTCCAACACTCCAGCTACAGAGAGGAAGTAGCCAGTGGTATTTGCCGCTGCTCCTTCTCACCAATGCCGTTCTCTGGGCCAGTGCAAGAGGCAGGTGAACAAGAAGGTTTTATCTAGGGTGACCATAGGAAAAAGAGGACAGGGCTCCTGCACCTTTAATAGTTGTATAGAAAAGGGAATTTCAGCAGGTGTCATTTGTATGCATGCTTCACAACAGTTAAAGTTGCAGAAACCCTGCCCACTTTTTGTATCTGGTCACTCTAGTATAGCTCCTGCAGCTTTAACTGCTGTGATGAAGAGGGAATTTCACCAGGTGCTGCAGGCATACAAATGACACCTGCTGAAATTCCCTTTTCTATACAACTGTTAAAGATCCAGGAGCCCTGTCCTCCTTTCCATAGGGACACCCTATTTTATCTATTTATTTCTTTGTTTATTGCATTTCTATACCGTCCAATAGCTGAAGTTCTCCAGGGCGGCGCACAAGAATTAAAGCCATGAAACGCCGCATGAAATACAATCTAAGGTTTAAAAGTTTAAAGTGACACCATAAAAAAGTGAAACCCAAATAAAACCTCGCAGCAAGGCAGTGATTTAAAGCACAATAAGAAATTTAAAACGAGAGAGCTAAAAGACTAAAATGCCTAGGGAAAATCGAAAGGTCTTCACTAGGTGTTAGAAGGAGCACAGTGTAGGCACAACGCACACCTTGTTTGTTTGTTTATTTATTTATTTATTTATTTATTTTTGCATTTATATCCCGCCTTTTTTCCTCCAAGGAACCCAAGGCGGTGTACATATCCTCCTCCTCCTCCTCCTCCTCCTCCTCCTCCTCCTCTCCATTTCTATCCTCACAACAACAACCCTGTGAGGTAGGTTGGGCTGAGAGTCTGTGACTGTCCCAAAACTCGCCCAGTGGGTTTCCATGGCTGAGTGGGGACTAGAACCTGGATCTCCCGACTTCCAGTCCAACACTTTAGCCACTACACCACACTGGCCCGGTTGCAATCAGGAAGAGGAGGAGCAAGTCTAGGGGGCTGTGGTTAGTGCCCCCCTCCATTACAGTGTGGGCCCTCAGCATGTACCTAAGTATGTCTATCTTTCACGCTGGCCCTGAAAGAGCCCCCCACTCCCATAAGTCCAGACTCTCAAATAACCTAGCTGCATCCGCCCTTTAGCGTCCTCGAGTAGAAGCCGCCGGACGCAAGCCAGCAGCAGCTGCAGGGCCCCCCAGGTAAGCCCCCTCCCCCACTTACCTGTGTCCGCCGGCGGCACCAGTTAAGTGAGGAGAGTCACCTCGGAGGGTCCGAATTTCGCCTCAGCTTTGGTTCCCAGGCGGATCGGGAACCCCCAAGGCAGACCCGAGGGGGATTGGGCCTGCTTCAGGGACTCTGGATAGGCCTCCGAGGTGGATCGTGGGGCGGGGGCAGCAAAGCCCTAGAATTTACACTGAAGAAAACTGGCAACCACAAGCATCCGTCCTCATTTTTCTTTCTGAGGTAATACTGTATATTGATAATCTTCCTACAAAGTTACCATGAGATTGCTCCAATGGCAAATTTAGCCAACTCAAATTTCTCCTTGTACTTAAGAATTCAACAGATTTCCTTAAAACATTGCTTTTAGCACTTTTGCTAGAAGCTTTTGTTTTACTACTACATCCGAGTTAATTACTCCAAGCTTACTAAATAACATGGTACCAACTTGTCATTACAATTTTCACACATTTTGTTTGTGTTTTTCCATTTCTTGGAGGAAGGGGGGGGGAGAAATTTGTATTTCCTTGGCCCACCCCATTAAGTCTGAAGTCTGAACCAAACCTCCATCCTTCTACTTGAAATAAAATGAAAATGGTAATTTAGGAAGAGAGAACGATGGGGGCTGTAGAAAGGAATGTTAAAATATGCTGTTCAAACGTGAGCTGATGTAGAATAGAAGCTGGTACACGGAGAATTCTGGGATTGCTGAGAGTTTTCCTTTCTTTTCTCACGTGGTGGTGGAGAAGCTTGCTGCTACTTCAAGTGGAGGTTTGACCTCTCTCAGTAGCCTGGTCATGTCCCCAGGACATAATGCCTTATCACAACACAGAGAGTATTGTTCACATAAGAAAGCCAGTGTGGTGTAGTGTGGTGTGGTGGCAAAAGTGTTGGACTGGGAGTCGGGAGATCTGGGTTCTAGTCCCCCCTTGGCCATGGAAACCCACTGGGTGACTTTGGGCCAGTCACAGACTCTCAGCCCAACCCACCTCACAGGGTTGTTGTTGTGAGGGTAACATGGAGAGGAGGAGGCTTATGTACGCCGCCTTGGGTTCCTTGGAGGAAAAAAGGTGGGATATAAATGTAATAAATAAATAAATAAGTCAGGAGTGGGCTGCCCTGTTATTCCTGAGGAGCATGTTCCCTCGAAGGAAATCTGGTGGAACACAGGCAGCTGGTTTATAGCAAGCCAGACCACTAGAATCATAGAATCATAGAATAGCAGAGTTGGAAGGGGCCTACAAGGCCATCGAGTCCAACCCCCTGCTCAATGCAGGAATCCACCCTAAAGCATCCTTGACAGATGGCTGTCCAGCTGCCTCTTGAAGGCCTCTAGTGTGGGAGAGCCCACCACCTCCCTAGGTAACTGATTCCATTGTCATACTGCTCTAACAGTCAGGAAGTTTTTCCTGATGTCCAGCTGGAATCTGGCTTCCTTTAACTTGAGCCCATTATTCCGTGTCCTGCACTCTGGGAGGATCGAGAAGAGATCCTGGCCCTCCTCTGGCCCATCTAGGCCAATCTAGTCAACACTGCCTGTTGGTGGTTCTCCAGGGATTCAGGCAGGAATTTCCCCTGTCCTCACTGGGGATGGGGATGTTGGAAAATTCTGCTATGGATTCAACCAAGTTCAGATTTCTATGAATCTGCTCTGCAGACTGGCTTTACTGAGTCGTGTGGATTGCACAGATTTGTGGGTCATTTAAAAAAAAATAGGAGGGGAATTTGCACTAATGCACACTTGCACGGGTGGAACAAAATTCTCATCTCTCCTCCCACCCACCCCAAAAAAAAATTCAATTCTGGCAACGAACAGTTGATGGAAGGAAAGAGGCCCGACCATCCACCAAACTCAGATGGAATGGATTCGGCAAAATTCATACATCCGTCCATGAAGATGCCGAGGTATGAACCTGGGACCTTCCCCAAGCAAAGCATGAGCTCCACCCCTGAGCTACAGCCCCACCTTAAATGACAGGTGGGGGCTGGAGTGGGTGGAGCCTGATCTCCATGCATCCACCCACACGTAATCCATACCGATTCGCACAACCCACGCTGCTAGGCTTCCATTCATATACACATACATGAGATGTGCCTGCGGCCATGGCGTTCCATGTCGGAGGTCACAGGTTAAGTTCTCTGCATCTCCATGTAGGCTGGAAAGACTCCTGCCTGAAACCTTGGAGAACCTTCAACAATTCCAGGCTAGATGGACCAATGGTCTGACCCAGTATAAGGCAGCGTCCTATATTTCTATCATGCCTTGGATGCCCTAGTGAATCCAGCAGAATCCATACTTTTAAAAGACTCTACTTTCCATGGACTTTCCTGTGGCACAGCACTAGGGATGCAGGGAAATGATTTTCAGGTCAAACATGGACCCAAAAGCAATCTGCAGTTGACGTCTATACATTGCCAATGTTGTGACATTAGTGATGTCAATTGCAGGGAAATCCGGAGCATCCGGCCACAACCCTGACAGCACTTGGCTAATTGCACCCGGGGACTTTAGCAGCAGCCTCCTGACTATCAACTGCTATCCAGCTCAGAATATCGAAAGATCCTCCCTTGTCCTCCATTTCTTCCTGTTCGTCCTCCCTCAAGCATGGTTGTCTTTGCAGACCTTTTATCCAAGGGCTGCTGATCACAGCGAACCCTCCCCGCCACCGTGAACCAAATGCGGCGGCCAGATTGATAGCTGGAACAGGAAGATTTGAGCATATAACACCGATTCTGGCCCGCTGGCATTGGCTGCCTATATGTTTCCGAGCCCAATTCAAGGTGCTGGTTTTAACCTATAAAGCCCTACATGGCTTGGGACCGCAATACCTGATGGAACGCCTCTCCCGACATGAACCTACCTGTACACTGCGCTCAACATCTAAGGTCCTCCTCCGAGTGCCTACTCCGAGGGAAGCTCGGAGGATGGCAACAAGGGAGAGGACCTTCTCGGTGGTGGCCCCCCGACTGTGGAATGATCTCCCCGATGAGGCTCGCCTGGCGCCAACGTTGTTATCTTTTCGGCGCCAGGTCAAGACCTTTCTCTTCTCCCAGGCATTTTAAGCAGCATTTAATAACGTTAAGTTTGTTTTTAATGGACCCCAGAATTGTTGTTTTAAATGGATACTGTTGTTGTTTTTATACTGTTTTTATGTTTTTAAATTTTTTTGTGTACTTTTAATGTTTACTATTTTTAATTGTTGTAAACCGCCCAGAGAGCTTCGGCTGGGGGGCGGTATATAAATGTAATAAAATAAATAAATAAATAAATAAACCAAATGGCCACTGCTTTTGCATTCTCCGGCTTCATCATTATTCACAACATTTTGATGCTCATAAAACACATTAAAAACTATTTCCTTGAGCAAGGGAGGGGGGGGAAGCTCTCTGCTGTACATATCATTTGTATACTTGAATTGTAAAATGTAAATGGATATATAAGAAAATGCCCCATTAACTTTTTCATTAATGACAATAACGCATTTTGCGCTGCAACTGGAGGAGGATCTTGCACACAGTCGAGGGAACCTGAAGGATGAGCAGCGAGTGGTGCTTTCGAACATCATAAAAACGAATGCTGCCAGACAATGTATTTGGAGAGCATAAAGGAAGGAGTTGATATTGGGCATGGCTAGAAGTGGGGAGTGGAGAAGGATGATCTCACGATATGATGTTCGCAAGTTCCTCCCTGTCAGTCTACATGTGGCACATGACGTCCCGGGAGGATGGAGGATGTCGTGCCCGCCATTATTATTTTTTACTCAAGATGAGCGGGAGTCGCAATGACATGGCTTCTTCTTCTGCCTCATAATAATATTAGAAGCACTGGGTCGCTACAAGATCACCACCAGTTGTGAGAATGTGGGGTGTGGGAAATAATGAGGTGGATACAAAGTTGGGATTAAAACAGGGCTGCATTTATAAATAGATCTGCAGAAAGGGTAAACCTAAGCGGGCATCTCCTCTAATACAGCCTCATGCCACTGTTTCATCGGGTGAGACTTTCACGGCCTGAGAGTGGCACCTTGATGTTTGCCATCTCCCAGGCTTTCCCTTTTGGGGTAGGGAGGCCTTTCATGTCAACCACTCCTTGTGCTGCGGGGCTCCAAGTCAGTGAGGAAGGTTGGCCTCAAAGGTAACCCTTTCCACCACCAGCTGGGCCGTGGGGCTCACAGCTGGGGAGCCTCAGGCATTACCCATCAACACAATGGTGCCTTTGAATCCTCACTGACCCTAACCCGCTCAAGATGCCCGCACATACCTGCCTATCAGCAAATATGACCAAATTGTTAACACTGCAAATAAACAGGGCTGGTGCCAGACTATTTTGTGCCCTAGGCAGGTGAGCGGCTTCCAGCCGGGTGCGCCATTCCAAAGCTGTCCCCTGCCCCAGCGTCCTGGCTTTGAAGCCAGGATGCTGGGGTTGGGGGGCGGGGTGGCGGCTTTGGAATGGCACTTCCACAAGTGGCTTCTGGGCATGCTATTCCGAAGCTGCCACCCCAACCCCCGCGTCCTGGGGGGGTGGGGTGGCAGCTTCGGAACAGCATGCCCGGAAGCCGCTCTAGGAGAGTGGCTTCCGGGTGCGCCGTTCGGCATCCTCCTTTGCTTGGCGCTCTAGGCCGCCGCCTTAGCTGCCTCTATGGCAGCGCCAGCCCTGCAAATAAACCTAATTATTTCTCCGTGCCTGTCTTACAGAGTGAAGTAGACAAAAATACTCATAACTAATGAAAGATTATGAGCAACAAATTCCTACTTGGCCTCCTAAAGGACAACCAATGAGCCCATACTTCCTACAGGGACGGAGCCGTGCTTCAAAGAGGAGGGGAAGGGTGAGAGCCAATATATAGGCTCAGATTTCCCCCTCCCTTCTCTGGTAGCACCACGGGGAGGCTGCCTATGGCATGCCTCCCCACCTTGTCTCCCACCCCATGCACAATAGCCTCCCCATGCCCAGGCTCCACCGGGTGTGGTCATAAGGCATTTGTCAACTGCCCAAGCTCTAAACACAGAAACCCAAAAGAATTGGCCCTTGAGTTATGGCAGGGCTGGGTGAGAAATTTGTTCCATTCAAATGTTCGTTCAAGTTTAACAGTTTTGCACCTGCCGAACCAATGAGCGAACCAGGACAGAGTTACACATCAAGACAGTGACGTTAAACATGCCACTTTTAACTCGGCTTGTATGAATTATGGCAATGATGTAGGTGAAGTGCTTTGGACCCTTGGCATGGGCTAAGTATTCTTGGGATCATTTCCTCTATTAGCAAAGTTGTGTCTAATAGGACACTACCCATGAAGGTTTCAGCATGCTTGGGGGTGGGGGGAACCCCACGCCCCTGGCCAAGGTTTGCAAAAACCTCTCTCCTAAGGGAGGAAAGCTCAGGAATGGATGGAGGCACTTCCCCCTTTCCCTATTCTAGCATCCCTCGTCCCCAGTGCACCCTTCCCCCCCCCCGTGGTTTTTTTTTTTTTTTTAGAAAATTACATTTAATACCAGATAGGGGCACTGGCAGGGACTCAAGTCTGGCTCAAGAACTGACCCAATTTTTCTCTGATTATGCCAAAAAACAAATCGGCTCATTTCCAGGGGAATTCAAGATGGACTGGGTGATCTCACCCATCTTCATTTAAAAAGGGGATTAGGTAAATTCATGAAGGGTAGGTGTCGAGAACTTTATTTCCCTTCTCTGCTCTAACTGCGCGATGACTCCCTTTGGCCAGGATGAAGTGGCACATAGTGATATAACCCTTTATGGGTCTGTTATCTTTCAACAGCTCTCACCTTCAAGGCCAGAGTAAGACTCAGCTAATTGGGACTGAACGGTCTCAGCTATCATAGAATCATAGAATAGTAGAGTTGGAAGGGGCCTATAAGGCCATTGAATCCAACCCCCTGCTCAATGTAGGAATCCACCCTAAAGCATCCCCGACAGATGGTTGTCCAGCTGCCTTTTGAATGCCTCTAGTGTGGGAGAGACCACAACCTCCCTAAGTCATTGGTTCCATTGTTGTACTGCTCTAACAGTCAGGAAGTTTTTCCTGATGTTCAGCCGGAATCTGGCTTCCTGTAACTGGCTATGTTCCTATAGAAATTTCTACTGTTCTTTACAAGGATCGGAAATGTTATTGTAGTTGACCTGTGATTGGCTTATTGAAACCTTCTTTGAGTTGTCAGGGGTGTAAGCATAAAAGTGGGAGGTTTGGAACTGTCCTTTTTGCTGTCATCTTCAAGTGCTAACTTGTTTGGGGGCTTTTTGTATCCTGGATTGGGCCCTGTCCTATTAGAAGACACGTACTTAGGTAACATATAAGATAGGTTTGGATAATGCTTTGTTATTATTGCCTGAAAAATTGATCAAAGGTTTCTCTGAATTCTATATACCTTTTTATCCCCTTTTACATATATAAATCTACACCAAGCAGGATATTCCATTATGAAAGAGGTATGAAAGCAGTGTATAAAAGGCAGGAGCCACACTACTGCTTTATAGCCATATTGAAGTGCACTGCCGGATCTACACTACTGCTTTATTGTGGCATTGAAGTGCACTGACAACTGTTAGGGCCCATTGAAACATCTACACCAGGCAGGATATAGCACTATGAAAGCAGTCTGAAGGCGGTATATGGTATGTGTCAATGGGCCCCAACAGTTGTCAGTGCACTTCAATACTGCTGTAAAGCAGTAGTGTGGCTCTTGCCTTTTATATATTGCTTTCACACCACTTTCATAGTGGAATATCCTGCTTGGTGTAGATGAGCTCTAAGGCCATATAGGGTGACCATATGAAAAGGAGGACAGGGCTCCTGTATCTTTAACAGTTGCATAGAAAAGGGAATTTCAGCAGCTGTCATTTGTATATATGGAGAACCTGGTCAAATTCCCTCTTCATCACAACAGTTAAAGGTACAGGAGCTATACTAGAGTGACCAGATTTAAAAGAGGGCAGGGCACTGCAGCTTTAACTGTTGTGATGAAGAGGAAATTCCCCCAGGTTCTCCATATATACAAATGACACTTGCTGAAATTCCCTTTTCAATACAATGGTTAAAGATACAGGAGCCCTGTCCTCCTATTATTATTATTATTATTATTATTATTATTATTTATTTATTTATTTATATAGCACCATCAATGTACATGGTGCTGTACAGAGTAAAACAGTAAATAGCAAGACTCTGCCGCATAGGCTTACATTCTAATAAAATCATAATGAAACAATAAGGAGGGGAAGAGAATGCAAACAGGCACAGGGTAGGGTAAGCAGGCACAGGGTAGGGTAAAACTAACAGTATAAAGTCTGCACAACATCAAGTTTTAAAAGCTTTAGGAAAAAGAAAAGTTTTTAGTTGAGCTTTAAAAGCTGAGCTTTTTATAAAAGTTGAGCTTTTCATATGGTCACCCTAAGGCCATAGCTAGACCTAAGGTTTATCCCTGGATCGTCCAGGGGTCAAACCTGTTCATCTAGGTTGACACACAGAGGATCCAGTGCTCAGGCAGGGGCGAACCCTGGATGATCCCAGGATAAACCTTAGGTCTAGCTGTGGCCTTAGTGACACACAGGGGATCCCGTGCTCAGGCAGGGGTGAACCCTGGATGATCCCAGGTTAAACCTCAGGTCTAGCTGTGGCCTTAGTGACACACAGGGGATCCCTTGCTCAGGCAGGGGTGAACCCTGGATGATCCCAGGATAAACCTTAGGTCTAGCTGTGGCCTTAGTGACACACAGGGGATCCCGTGCTCAGGCAGGGGTGAACCCTAGATGATCCCAGGATAAAGCTTAGGTCTAGCTGTGGCCTGAGTGACACACAGGGGATCCAGTGCTCAGGCAGGGGTGAACCCTGGATGATCCCAGGATAAACCTTAGGTCTAGCTGTGGCCTGAGTGACACACAGGGGATCCAGTGCTCAGGCTGGGGTGAACCCTGGATAATCCCAAGATAAACCTTAGGTCTAGCGGTGGCCCCAATCTCTACCTCTTGAGCTGGGTGTGCTTTCTTCCTCCTTAGTTAATTGCTGCTATTTAACTGCTTCAAGCCTTGAGGCTTGGGGGTAGAGGGGGTGCAGAGACACCCCTATTCCCTAACCCTCAAGAGTGTCCTATAACATCCGAGAGGCCCCTGATTCAGTCTGTGGTGGACATAAAAGGGTGGTGGTAACCTCCTTTAGCAATTCCTTTTCCCTGCCTGTACTGTGGATTGTTAAGGCAAGCCCTTCTCCCCATCCAGTATGGTTCTGTCAATGGCTACTTGTTGTGATGGCTGCATACGATCTCTAGGGTCAGAGGCAATAGGCCCCTGTATACCAGTTGCTGGGAAGTCAACACAGGAGAAGGATATTGCTCCCATGTTCTCCTTTGGAGTTTCCCAGGCCATAGCTAGACCTAAGGTTTATCCCTGGATCATCCAGGGGTCAAACCTGTTCATCTAGGTGACACAAAGGGGATCCAGTGCTCAGGCAGGGGTGACCCTGGATGATCCCAGGATAAACCTTAGGTCTAGCTGTGGCCCCAGAGGCATCTGCTTGAGCATTGTGGGGAACAGGAAGCTAGACTAGATGGACTATTTGACTGATCCAGAAAAACTCGCCTTGAGAGGTTTCATGAGATTAGATCTTCTCCCCCAAGCAATAATAATAATAATAATACAGAAATTGAAATATAACTGTTTATGATTGGATGTAATATACACCCACCCTGCCAACTCATTTGGATTTATGTGCATCACTTCAGTTTGGGAGCACAGCAAGTTCCTTAATAGATAATTGAATAAACCAGATTGTGCCTTTCGAGGTGATAAGAGCAGTCATATCCAGCCCGTTCCCAGGAATTAACTCATCCCTGTCGCCAGATGACGGACTGTCAGGCTGCTGTATCACTTTCCATTTGATTAAAACCGAGATTAATAATTTGCCTATAACTGATACATCATGCACTGAGAGATAAAAGAGCATCTGATATTAAGCATGCAAGAAATAATAATAATAAAAAAACCTGCCTTCAGTAAATTGCATAGAAAAAATTACACAGTACATTTAAATTACCATTTGCTTAGCAACATGCCCCTGCCGACATTCCAGTGGGGCTATAAAATGATCGATTTACTTTAATTTTCTACTGAATCCAAGAAATATATATATATATATACACACACACACACACACACGGCTATCAGTAACCTATCCCTTCATCACGGCATGCTGATTCACTCCGTGTATTAAATTTGCTGGCAAGGAGCAAGGCGTTAACAAAAAGTAACAGATAATGTGAACATTTCATGCATAATCTGTAATATGAGATATGTATTAATAGGGAAATTATGATGCATTCAATTATTCTGAAATGCCTTCCAGAGATGTTTTGATTTGGCTGCACACTGATAGGAGAAGCACAGCGGGGAACGTTGGGAGTGATGAATAACCTAATCTGGTAATCTTAAAATGGGCACTATTCACGGTTAGCCTGGAAACAGACCGGGTGGAAGCAGCATTGCCTTGCAGATACAACTGCATTTAAAAAAGAAAGAAAGAGAGAAAGAAAGAAGAAAAGAAATGAAAGGCCCTCAAGTCTCTTTACAACATGCATGCTGCTAATTAATAATACATTGACACCTCTGATTCGACAAGTGATAATTCTTATCTAAAAGGGGAGGCACTCTTGCTCCGTAATTCATTGCAAGGAGACAAGGCAAAAAATCATTTCTAAACATTCCTGCATTTGTATGTATTACGATTCGCCTCCGAATCCATCCTGCGACGATGGACCGTCCTCCTTGCTGAGATGCTAAACCTGCGCCTGGATTGCTCCACTTTGGAATGGAGGGGGAAGCTCACAGCATGGAAAACTTCTGCGTGCGGCAAAATTCCCTGCATCCAGAAAACCAAGTGTTATGGAGAAAACTAAGCTTCTCCCTGACATGCTTCTGCTTTAGGTTCTTTTTATTTACTTGTTTCATATAGGGAGGACTATTAGGGTGACCCTATGAAAAGGAGGACAGGGCTCCTGTATCTTTAATAGCTGCATAGAAAAGGGAATTTCAGTATGTGTCATTTGTATATATGGAGAACCTGGTGAAATTTCCTTTTCATCACAACAGTTAAAGCTGCAGGAGCTATACTAGAGTGACCAGATTTAAAAGAGGGCAGGGCACCTGCAGCTTTAACTGTTGTGATGAAGAGGGAATTTCACCAGGTTCCTCATATATACAAATGACACCTGCTGAAATTTCCTTTTCAATGCAACTGTTAAAGATACAGGAGCCCTGTCCTCCTTTTCATAGGGTCACCCTAAGGACTATGCAGTCATTGGTGCCGGTGCACCCCACAACCTGAAGTGGGACAACCCTGATGCAGCTTTAGCACTGCAATGAGAGCTAGGCCTAAATGACAATCACACATACACACACACACACACACACACACACACACACACACACACACACACACTTCCTAATATTCCTGGCTCAAGGCACACTTGGAAAGTGTCAACCAGGATTATTATTATTATTATTATTATTATTATTATTATTATTATTATTATTATTATTATTAAGATTCCCATTGGGAATCTCTTCATGTGTTTGAATTGCCAGCCCTGCACAGTGCCAGGGTTCTTTGTGTGTGATTAAGAGGCAGCGTTTTCTACTTTCCTTCCTATAAATGCCTGAATTCTTGGAGAGAGATGCATTTTAGCACACATCCTCCAAGCACTCAAAGTGTCTGTCAAGGCACTGTCCCGTCATCCAATGTCTCTTCGTCGAAACATCCTCCTTACCCAAGAGTGCGTTAACCCTCCCTTTTCTTAATTGGGGATCACCGTGGGGAGCATAAAGAATGACACTCTTTCTACCAACTAAAAATAAAATGAAATCAAAAAGATAGAAATCAAATTAGAACCCGGAAGCAGGCAAATGAATGCTAAAAAGCAAAGCAGAGCAAATTGGTAAAGGGTGGTGTTTGTTTTTTTGAAGGGGGGGGGAATATAAAACATTGATGACACGATTGCTGCAGTTTATCATTCTCAATGTAACTTGGCAACAAGAAGAAATGTTACACGTTTTCTTGGCAATTTTAAGGAGCGGGCGGTGGGGAGAGAAAGCTGTTTAGATGGCAGAAACAGGAGAGAAAAATGAACCAGGGTGTTCTGCACCTGATCAGTTCCGTGATGAATGGAAGATCGAGTCTTTGTTAAACAAATAACACTGCTGTGGTTTATAGAATAATGTTTAGTATTTATACAGTGCTTGGAAGTGGGGGTGTCATGTAGAACTGCACCTCTACCACGTGCCACCATGCCAATGCTGACTCTGTCATCGTTTTAGTGCCTGGGTCTTTCAATGTAAACTCTTAGATCTGCTTTGATACTGGTATTTTATTTGTTGTGCTGCTGATGTTTCTTAAATCATCCACGAATTTTCTGGCAAACTTAAAAAATAATGGAAAAAGAGAGAAAAGGAGAGAAACCAACACCATCATATTTGTTCATCCCCACTAAGCAGACTGGACAATTGATTGCTTGGTTTTATTCTTTAAGGTGGCCTAAAAATAATTTTAAATAGAAGAAATAAATTGATTGATCCTCCTACTTTATTATCCAAATCCAAGAGATGGGGGAAATGGTTGTAATTACTGTTGTAATTTACAAATAGGGTCAGCAACTTATCGTTGCAGTGTATCCTCACCTCCTAGTTGGAATGTTTCTGTTCACAGGATTCCAGTCACACAACCACGTTCTCCTCCAGGATATTGTAGGCTGTGAGGAGTTCCAACAGGCGATTCCATCCCCCCCCCCCGCCCCATTTTCCATTTCTTTTCATTTTCCAACTGACACTCAACACGCTGTTGCTACTCAGCATGCTAAATTCTCACTGGACTATTTGGGGAGGTCTTTAAAAATATTTGTTGTACTTCTATAAAGCTGAGGGCTCCTTCTGAGAATGCTGTCTCCTTGTTTCTCAGTGGCACCTAAAGGTTATCCCAGGGAAACGGAGGGATGGTCCCTGCCTGCTCCTGGGATCCCTTGTGTGTCATTTGCATGCCCAGGGATGATCCCGGGATAAATGGCTGGTGTAGACGTGCCTCCTCACAACCTGAGTTTGTGATTAGAGTGAGTGATAATAGAAGCAACAGAATGGATGAGAATAGCATTGTTAAATAATCTTGAATTCTACTATTTAGCAAAAGTTTAAGTCCTTTTGTGTGTGTGGAAATAAATAATGTCCAATGCTGCAATTATGTGGGTGTTACAGCTACTGAACCCTGCAGGACACACTTCTGAGTAGACCTGCATAGGATTAGGCTGTTAACCACTACATTATGTCAGCTCTCATTTCTGTCCCAGCACATCGGCTTAACTGGTCAGTGAACCCCCATTCTGATATGCATGGCCTTTTAAAAAAAAAATACACCGTGCAGTCAAAGTGACTATCAAGCATTAGAATTCCAATAATATTGATGTGATCATCAGTGCACTTGTGTTAATCTTCAGTTATTATTGTGCCTGAAGAATGACAGGTGTTCTTCTTCAGACATCTTAATATGACATTTATATAGAGAGATATAGATATAGATAGATAGATAGGCATTGTAGCATGCAAAAAAAAGGGGGGGTCTGGTTCCTTCACTTAACTAGCTGATTTGTTCAGAGTGGGGCTACATCAACTGATAAAACATATGTGATCAATTCATCAACCCATTTTTTAAAGCATCAATTGATAAGTGTTATACCAACTTGCATTTTACCAAAGCACAGCAGGAGAAAGGGGAAGATACCTCATTTTTCATGTCTAAATAATCTTTTTAATGAAGCACTGGTTAATAAACCAACAATGCTTTCTGTTATTTTTAAAGCCGCACAAACACTAAGGAATGCATTTTCATTCAGCTGCAAACAAGATTTCAAATGCATTCATTTGTTAACACATAGAGCTCTAGCCTGCAATATATATATATATATATATATAGAGAGAGAGAGAGAGAGAGAGAGAGAGAGAGTTTTAATTTAGCAAAGGTTGAAGGGCTAGAAATATTGGCTCCACCCATTTATTCATTCCTACTCAAAAAGGTCTCAAGCCAAGGGCTTTTCAACACTCACTTCCCCAGACTGAGGAATTGGCAGCCTGTGCCTACATTATGCATCACAGTGCTCATTCATGGGGATGCCCTTGGAAACTTCAGCTGATGCAGAATGCTGTGTCCAGGCTACTGACCGGGGCCAGTTGTAGGAAGCATGTGACTCCTTTGTACTACAGGAAACACAACTCCGATGCTACAATGGCTTCACTAGCTACTAGTTCATTTCTGGGCAAAATCAAAAGTGTTGGTTATGGCCTATAAAGACCTACAGAACTTTGGGCCGGCCTATTTGAAAGATGTCATTCTCCCAGGTGAGTGTCTGTGTTTTAAGGTCCTTGGGAGAGGCCCTTCTCTATGCTCTGCCACCATCAGAGGCACATTTGTCAGGAAGGCAGGGGTCTGTCTATACACAGGGAAAGCCCCGCGGTGGCTGTGGATCTGCACCGCATCACTTAGATGGTGCAAGCACAGCTTCACAGTCACCGTGGGGCTTCCCCGCGATGCTGCGATTTGAAAAAGTTGGGGATTGATGCCAAGTTTTTCAAAGGGAGTGATGTCAGCATGGCGCGTCCACTGTGTGACATCACTCCAGGGCCAATCCAGGGTCAACCTGGAGGTGGTTCCTGCTGGAAGGCTATTGGTCGCCTTCCAGCAGGAAGAGGGCAGAGCCAGCTCTGGGACCCGGATGGCCACCCAGAATCCCTGGTGTTGGGATTACCAATGCCACCCCGGGAGAGGGAAAGCACGGGGTTGAAGAGGCAGGTGGCACCAACCTGATGCCATGAACAGCTTCGTATATTTTTCAGGGATGGAATCGAGGGACGTTTGAACTGGTACATACATGTGGCATACATGACAACTGGTCTTTTGAAATCCTCACATCCTTCAAATTTTGGTTAATGGTCTCTCTCTCTCACACACACACACATGCACGCACGCGCGCACACGCACACACACACACACACACACACACACACACACACACTAAACAGACAAATTTGAATCTGCCAATAGCTGATTAATTGCACCAAGGACCTGAACCTAGCTTGCAGCCCTTATTCCAACGGGCAATGTCCCAGTTTAACGTCAATGCTGACTTATCCTTTATCTACCAGCAAAGCATTTGAGCCAGCCTAATGTCTTTGATGAGAGCTGTCTTTCTCTTGACAGTATCAATTCAAGAACGGATGAGAGTCTTTCCTTTGGCTCAAATTCCATCTTTGATCAGTTCCAAATGAACTCCGGGTTATGAAATCTGGTAGACACTTTTCGAACAATCCTTTCTTTTCTTTCCATTCCCTTTTTTTTCCTGCAGAGATTCCCCGGCTGCTGCGTTTGAGATGCCTTCCAGAGCGTGTACTGTTGGTTGTGGCACCATCACGGGGAGCGGTTAGCCAACAAGGAGAGGCGCGTCCCCCTGTTTTTATGAAACTTTCCGGTGGGTCGATTTTCAGCCGATTTCCAGCCTCCTCAAATTGTACAATTGCTCTGAAGATAAATAAAAGATTCGGCTGGATGCCGCTGGAGAGCGTAGCAGCGTGTCTCCAGCACTGCTCAAGTCTTATCTGATTTGGATTTGTATACCTCATGGGGAATGGCAAAATATTACAACAGACGGCACGGTATTTCCAAAGAATATAGTGGGCTTTATTAGCACCGATTTCGCTCCCTGACTGACGGCTTTTTTCCAGGTTCCCCACCCGCTCTTCTTATTAATCCATGCTACTGTATGTAAATGTTATTCCTCTCCCTCCATAAGGGAGGAAACCAGCGATTTGTAATAACTGCTTATGAGTGCCTGAGGCTGCACTTAAACTTTAAAACATCTATTATTAAGTTGCAAAAAAGAAAAAAGAAAAAAAGGACAAATCCCCCCATCATAATGACCAAATGTGACCTCTGAGGAATTTTAAATGGTGGTTGGCTGTTCTGCATGAAAAACTATATATATATATATATATATATACACACACACACACACACAGACACACACACACACAGACACACACACACAGAGGCCTGAAGTGAACATCGTGGGCAGTGCTATTTTAACAGCTGCATTCTGATTCTTAATGTGTTTGTTTTTTAGCAACTCACATTATATTTATTTATTTATTTATTTATTTATTTATTACATTTTTATACCGCCCACTAGCCGAAGCTATATATATAGGCTTGGATAAGGGGTGGGAGAGGTGATTACAGAGAGAGTCATTTTGCCACGGTCTGCACTGTGGCAGACTATGGACAGTGGTCAATTGATTTGATGTCACAGTGGGTAAGGTTTCAAATAACAGAAGGAAACATTTTTTTTAAAAAAAAAGAGAGAGAAAGAAAATGCTTACCAATTTGGCTCGCTACAGAGCTTTCAGGTGTTTTGACACTTGGCAGTCTGAGGTGCCTGGCTCTCATAATTATTTTATTAATGTGACAAGAAGCCCTACAGATTTCCTGCGTAGCCAAGATGCATTTGTCCCAGAAATAATTAAAACTGCCAGCCTACAGCAACAGAAACACACTTCTGGCAAATCAATGTTGAGAAATGCATCCTTTGTACAGGAGCCAAATATTTCTGCCTCTACTAGTTCTGTATTTTTTTTTTCCTAAATTGCTTGTGCTACACACAGAATCATCGACAATTCGTATTGACCCCCCTTGGAGGGGGCGGGGGGCAGGGGGTAGAAAAAGGCTCATTTTGCAAATGTCTCCCTGAATGATTTATCCATCATGCCATATGCTGGACACAGTATTTACATCTTTGACGTCCCAAATACATCTTTTTTGCCGTAGCCTCACCATCAGTTTCGGGGCGGGTGTGTGTGCCCTTTGCCGTGAAACTTTTCCATTTTACTCGTGCCTTCGCACGTCCCTCTCTTCCCTTGTTTAAGTGTTAAAATGTATACAACTCTACATTCATGAATCACTCACGTATTATCTCGGCAAAGAACCGGACAACAATACACGAATGCGGGTTTCTGAGCGACTGTGTGCTAATAAATGCGTAAGGGGAAGAGGAGGAGGAGAAAATGAAGATAACTACAGAAAGCGCCAAATGTATGACAAAATGTCATAAAGGATTGTATTTGTATGTAGTACCATGGGCAGGACATAATGATTAGTGCGCCGGCAAGACTTTTACCAGCACTACTTCTAGCTCATTCTGATAACGCAGCGGCTCAGAGCTTTGAATATTGTATATGTACTTTGAACATATCTGTGACTGACTGTGCTGTCATTCGCGTGAAAAATGAGGCTTCGGTGAATGACAACCCCGCTCTGTTTCCCCCCCCTTTCTCTTTAAAGAGGACGACGTCTCCAAATAATTATTATCATGCTAATAACATTTGTATCCTTTTGTGTATAATTAAGAACTGCCCGTCTGAGCATGAAATGGGGTTGAAATCTCGGGGAGAGAGAGAAGGGGGGAAAAAAGGGCTACAGCCTATTTAGTAAATCGGTTCTCCTTTTGAATTTCTCCATGTTCAGAAGCGTCCTACGCGGCCATGTGGCGATGTCGAAATCCACAATCCTGACTTGCTAACCTTCTGGGGACAATTTAAGAATAAAAAAAAATAAAGTTCAGCTAGGTGTGGTTTCCCTTTTATTTTAAGAAAAGGTGCTACTTAACTCCTTAACTGCCAACTTTCATAGAATTACCCAGCTTCCTTACGTTAACTCACAAATGCCTGGTAAACATTTAAAAATCATTTGTTGTAAATCTTCTTCGGATCCCAGAAGCTTGATCTCAGACTTGATAATAGTGTTTATTCGTGGCTTTCTCTCCTGCCCCTTCCCAATTCCTATCTTTGCAACTGCATCTCAGAAATAGTGTATCCCTCATTCACATCTAATTTGGAATTGAATCCATGGTGTGATGATTTCTTTCATTCTTTCTCCCTCCTCCTCCTCCTCCTCCAAAGCCATTGTCTTTGCATTCTTTTGCAGGCATGGATCCATGTCGGCGTTATTGGCAGGCAGTTATGCTCAGTGCTTGAACATCAAATGCGCTCCCGCAAGTTAAGGGATGTGCCCATTTGCATGACGTGATTTATAAGGTTATTGGGAAACTCCTCCATTTATCAATTACAGGGGTGCACAAAGCTGCTTTTGAGCAAATCAAGCAATATCACCTTCTGGCAAGGAAATATTTAAATGGGGTGTGTGTAGTGAGGGGAATGGAAAAACGTCTGGTTGTGTGTTGTGCGCTCTGTCATAGCGCTTGGCTTCTGGGAGATGCCTATTGCTGAATATTGGTTTCAGAAGCACAGAGTGGAAGATTTTTATTTTTATTTTGGTTTTTAGAAAGGGTACATGTAGATTTTCATAACACTGATTTATAGATACATGGATATGTGTGGGTGCAGATATTTTATCTATCTGCAAAAATGTTAATGGGGGGAAACGCTCTCAGAGTCAGAACACAAAGGCTCAAGGCTAGCTGCTAAAATCTAGGGATGCATAAGAATTTCGTTTATGTTTGCAAATCATGGAAACATGTCCCGTTTGCATTCTTGAATGTTAATTCAAGCAGGAGGACACGTTCTCTGAAAATATTCGCAAATTCACAAACTTGCGTTCACTTTCAAAAAACAACACACATGTTAAAAACAATGCACACTTTAAACAAGTGTTCCCCAAAACGTCCATTTCCACACTTTGTTCGGGGGGGTGGGGGAAGTGTTCATTCGAGTGTGCTCTTTTTGAAGAAAATATCACAAACATCACTTGTTCACCCGTTCCTACTAAAATCAGGAAGTCCCCATTTCAGATTTCATCTCAAATCTTACCTGGTCCATAGGTAAGAGGATTTCCTGGGGGAATTTCTGCAGGCTTTCTACCATAACCCTAGGTCTTCTGAGGGTTGTCAAAAGCTGGTATAGCATCGTTATTATTATTATTATTATTTGAATTTTAAACTGCCCAATAGCCGAAGCTCCCTGAGCGGTTCACAAAAACTAAAACAATTCAAAGTATAAAACAAACAGTATGAAAACATGATATAAAATACACATTAAAAACTGATTAAAAATATACCACACATGATTAAAACATTTTTAAAACATCATAAAAAGCATGAACAGGAATGCCCCCAGTAAAGATATGGCATCATCACAAAGGAAAGAACTAGATGTCATATCTCAATAAATGTGCGCTCTCTCTCTGGGCATGTCTAGTCCAGGGGAGGGAGTGGCAGAATCTTGCGATATTCTGCTCACGAGATCCTTCCCTTTATACAGACCTGCGCACGACATCCCAGGAGGAACGAGGAATGTCTCACTGGCCATTTCCTTTTTTACAGAAGCTGAGCACACGTGTGCTTTGATGAAAAAGTAAGTGTTTTTTTTAAACCCTATCTGACTCCTCTCACCCCACTCTCAATGGGCACAGAGCACCTAAAGAGCTCCATGCCCCATGCCCAGTTCCCGCCTCCTTGTGAGTCAGGACGAAACTGGGATGGGCGCCCACACCTCCTGCGATCTCGGGATGATCCTGAGACCATGGGGAAAAACAGGCTAAAAGTGCCCCAAGATATCCCAGGGGAATGGAGGGATCATCCCTTCCTGCACAGGGATGATACCCGAGATATCAATTGGTGTAGACATTCTCTCTCTCTCTCTCTCTCTCTCTCTCTCTCTCTCTCATCCATGTTTTCAAAGATAGTGCAGGGGGGGAATGAAAAAAAAAGGAGAATAAAGGTTTAACCCCACATATACACCAAATCACCACATTCCCAATCCAAATTAAGGCCATGCACTCTTACAGCAGAGTAGAGAACATTAGCGTGGGTGTTTTAGCTCCACCATGGGGGCTTTACCAAACGTTTAGTTTGGGCCTTACAGTTTGGAATCACATTGCTGTCATAGTAACTATAACACTTGACAAGTCCTGTCTTCTATGAATGTAACATTTTGTGATGACCAGCAGTTCTCAGGCCCCCCTCCCCCTTCCTGCAGGCCACTTGAAAATTGCTAGGGCCCTTCATAAGCATGTTCATTGTGTTGGTTTTATGCACATCAAAGCCCATGCCTAATATTTTAATAGCATTTACTACTTTTCTTTAGCACTGGCATCATTGTCAAAATTGGCATCACATTATGAAAACAAAGGGCCCCTTTCACTGAGAAATAGTGGAGGCAAAATTAATGGCATGACCAAGGCCATGTTATGAAATCATCAAGCCCAGGCTACGGCCTTGTTAACCTTTTTGATAATATGGCCCCTAGTCAAAATGGCCACCTTCTACGTCATCAGAAAAAGCCCAGTCAAGTGCAGGGCCAAGTGCAAATATCCTCAGCTGTTCAACAGTCTTTCTGGAGGTCGACTATGCTCCATGGACCACACATTGAGAACCTGTAATCTTGGGTATCCCAGTGCTTTGAGATGGGCTTGTTTCCTCAATCAGTAGTTAGAGGATTATAATAGCCCCTGAACATGGGATGGGCAAAGTGGCCTACATTCCAGTCACTTTCACATATTTTCTTTTTAAACCATAATTCTATTCTGTTCTATTCCCATATTCATCTGCATTTTTTTTTAAAAAAAATCCTCTCAAAATACAAATCTGAATATGTATTTGAGTGTATATTTCCCATCAAAATATGCATTTTAATGTATATTTCAATGTTTTGACTGTTGAGAATTGCGTTGCAACATCTTGGAGAAAAGCATAGTCTGGTGGGTAGCTAAATCCCAATGTGCACATCGTTCCAAAAGGCACAGATCGTGTCATTTTGCAGTGGAATTTGCAAAGATTTAATCTTGCATGAAACCTGACGTTGTACACACACAATCTGATGCGTTTATGATACGAGCCTAACTTGAAGCGAGCAAAGAGGCCGCAAGGAGTGTTGGTACATCACAAACCTATGGTGACCATATGGAAAGGAGGACCGGGCTCCTGAATCTTTAACAGTTGTGTAGAAAATATTTCTGATTTAATTATTTATTTATATGTTTCTATACCACCATTGCTGGAGCTCTCTGGGCAGTTAACGACACCCTGTGTGAGGAAGTGGGGGAAAGAAGTCCTCCATTGCATTGAAGGAAAGTAACCTCCATACAGCTTCTGGGAAATGATAAAGCAGAGTGATAAAGTAAAGTAGAGTGACCATAAGAAAAGGAGGACAGGGCTCCTGTATCTTTAACAGTTGTATTAAAAAGGAAATTTCAGCAGGTGTCATTTGTAAATATGGGGAACCTGGTGAAATTTCCTCTCCATCACAACAGTTAAAGTGCAGGAGCTATACTAGAGTGACCAGATTTAAAAGAAGGCAGGGCACCTGCAGCTTTAACTGTTGCGATGAAGAGGGAATTTCACCAGGTTCTCCATATATAAATGACACCTGCTGAAATTCCATTTTCTATGCAACTGTTAAAGATATAGGAGCCCTGTCCTCCTTTTCATATGGTCACCCTAGATAAAGCAAGAGTCAAAGAACAGTATGTTTCACCCTCAGAATAATAGAGAGCTCCAGCTATTGGGTGGTATAGAAATGCAATAAATAAATAAATAAATATGGGCTTTCCACTAATTAATAACCATGAATCACAATCAATAAACCAATTACTAACAACAACGAACCAGGTGTTAATAAATCAGGAGTTGTAGCAGTAACATTAGGTAAAATAAGGGGGGAAAGGAAAGGAACCTCTCGTGCAAAGCACTTGAATCATTACTGACTCCGAGAGGGACACCTGCTTTCGCTGATGTTTTCTTGGCAGACTTTGTAGCGGGGTGATTTGCCATTGCCTTCCCCAGTCGCAGTTACCTTTCCCCCAGCTAGCTGGGTACTCATTTTACTGACCTCAGAAGGATGGAAGGCTGAGTCGACCTGAGCCGGCTGCCTGAGAATCAGCTTCCGCTGGGATTGAACTCAGGCCGTGGGGAGAGTTTTGGCTGCAGTAACTGCCGCTTACCACTCTGAGCCACACGAGGCTCTAGGTAAAATAAACCAATCATTAAAAGCTTGGAAGGACAAAATTATTTTGACCTGCTGCGGCTTGAAGATCAGCAATGTAGATACCAAGCAATCATCTCTGGGGTGTTGTGGTAACTATGGTGCCACCACAGAAAAGTCCGTTTCTCCAGTTTCCACTTGCTTAATCCCCATGGTTCAGGACACTTAGTAGGGCTCCTGAAGAAAGCGTCAAAGAACAGGCAGTTTGTATAGGAGTGGGGCTGCCTTTCTAGTGTTGCATCTGAGATTTGAGGCTGTGGTTTTCATAAGCTGCCCTGCCCTGTGCACTTCTTCTTCAGCTGGGTCCATGGCATGTCACACTAGTCAAACATGTTGTTGAAATGAGGCAAAAAAATGTTCCTTGCCCACAAATGAATTGCAGATGCTAATTTCACTCCTTTGTACTTCCCTCCGTACATTCTTCACTGCTGAATGTATTCATGAGGCTCAGTCTGAACACATCTCTCTCTGTCTTTCTCTCTCTCTCTCTCTTATCTAGTTACTGTCTTTTGCAAGCGAGACACAGCTGTCATAATAAAGTACTCTAACTTACATGCAAAAGCACAGTCACTCAGGTTAGGTAGACTTCCAATGGGAAAAGGAGCTCATGCCATATATATGCCCAGTTGCAGAACTCCCGTTGGCTAATAAGTAAGAAGATGTCAGGAGTTTAAGCCTGAATGTTTGGTTTAGTTCAGTTATAATGACAATCATGAGCCCTGGGCTCATGACTTCACTGCTCCTTCAAGCCCTCCCACAATCCATGGTTGTCTGTTACATCTGAACCAGGCCAACTATGGTTTGCACATAGAATCATAGAATAGCAGAATTGGAAGGGGCCTACAAGGCCATCGAGTCCAACCCCCTGCTCAATGCAGGAATCCACCCTAAAGCATCCCTGACAGATGGTTGTCCAGCTGCTCTTGAATGCCTCTAGTGTGGGAGAGCCCACAACCTCCCTAGGTAACTGATTCCGTTGTCATACTGCTCTAACAGTCAGGAAGTTTTTCTTGATGTCCAGCTGGAATCTGGCTTCCTTTAACTTGAGCCCGTTATTCCATGTCCTGCACTCTGGGAGTATCGAGAAGAGATCCTGGCCCTCATCTGTGTGACAACCTTTTAAGTATTTGAAGAGTGCTATCATGTCTCCCCTCAATCTTCTCTTCCTAAATGTAGAACTTGGCATTTATCCCTATTAAATTTCATTCTGTTGTTTTCAGCCCAGCACTCCAGCCTATCAAGATCACTTTGAGGTTTGTTTCTGTCTTCCAGGGTATTAGCTATCCCACCCAATTTTGTGTCATCTGCAAATTTGATAAGCGTTCCCTGCACCTCCTCATCCAAATCATAGAATCCTATAACAGCAGAGTTGGAAGGGGCCTACAAGGCCATCGAGTCCAACCCCCTGCTCAATGCAGGAATCCACCCTAAAGCATCCCTGACAGATGGTTGTCCAGCTGCCTCTTGAAGGCCTCTAACTGATTCCATTGTCGTACTGCTCTAACAGTCAGGAAGTTTTTCCTGATGTCCAGCTGCAATCTGGCTTCCTTTAACTTGAGCCCGTTATTCCGTGTCCTGCACTCTGGGAGGATCGAGAAGAGATCCTGGCCCTCCTCTGTGTGACAACCGAAGAAGAAGAAGAAGAAGAGGAAGAAGAAGAAGAAGAAGAGGAAGAAGAAGAAGAAGAAGAAAGTAACACTGTCAGCTTTGTCCATCCCTAGCAATTTGACCTTTGCTTGTTGAATGTCTGTCTCTTGTTTAAGTTTAGGGATGTATATCAAATTCTCCCCACTTGAAATTATGCCCCCCGCCCTCAGTTTTATGGTTCAGAATTTTTGTGAAGCAGCACCGATACATTTGTGACAATACATTAAAGATATAACTTTAAATGCCGTTGGCTTTCTATTGCATGATAGTACTATGTTTGCTTCATCTTCTGCTACAGTAGGATCATCCGCTAGGATAGTGGCAGTGTTTCCTAGTGATTAAAGCCAGGCTTTTCTGCATCGTCTTTGGCAGGATCTACACCACTGCTTTAAAACAATTTATAACAGTAGTGATAACTGTTGAGGCCCAGGATGCAGTTTTAAAACTGGTTTCAAAGTGTCATATCCTGCTTGGTGTAGATCTGGCTTTTGAATTATCCTCTTTTTGCATTTTAGATTCCCAATAACTTCTCTATGCTCATTTCTCATTCAAGGTGAATGTTAGTATCTCTCTATAAAAAGCAATGCACTTTTTTTTTTTAAAAAAAAAAATATTTTATCTTGTATACCGCTCTGAAATTTTGAATGGGGAGTGGTATATAAATATTGTAAATAAATAAATAAATAAATAAATAAAGGAATGGGAGACAGAGTGAGAGAGACAGTGTGGCTTGCTTAAGGCCTCTGTTTCAGTTCACAGAAAAGCCAAGATTCAAATCAGGGAATTCCTGATTCATTCCTGATTCTTGGTCATTATGTTACAGCAGCTCTCTTTAGGAACAAACAATCATTTCAAGTAATTCTTTAAGAATTCAACAGCAACTGTCTGAGAGTAAAATCCAGTTCCTAGTCCTACAGTTGGCTTCCGAAAATGCTGCCTCCCCCCTTATCTGCAACCATTCTTATCAAGAGAATCCATCTGTCACTCGGCCTTGTGTGCAGACATTTATTTTTTTTAAGAAACGAAAATGTAAAAGAAATTTGAGCAGTTGGAATCTTCAGACACATTCCGTAACACCTCTAAAGCTGAGCTAATGGGCAGGGATTGCTCATTTCGCTTTATGCAAGCAAGAACCCATGCAGCCAATAGCAATGGATGTTTCAAAAGCTGCCACCTGTGTTTACCTCAGTTCTTTCTTTTTGTCAGGCATCATCATCATCATCATCATCATCATCATCATCATCATCATAATTTAAAGCAAATTAGCAATCTCTTTGTGCTCCGTGCTTTAATTTGATACTTCTTTTGTATCTCTGTCAAGATAACTGTACCTTGGGTGATTCATTATAAAATGCCGGCTTTAACTTCTAAAACAAATAAAAATGGATGCCGTTACGTAACATGTATTAATAGTCAAAGGTCCTTAAAAGTGTGGCTCTATACATAGGGTAACCATATGGAAAGGAGGACAGGGCTCCTGTATCTTTAACAGTTGTACAGAAAAGAGAATTTCAGCAGGTGTCATTTGTATGCACGCAGCACCTGGTGAAATTCCTTTTGCATCACAACAGATAAAGCTGCAGAAGTGATACTAGAGTGACCAGATACAAAAGATTCATCTCACAGCAACTCTACCTTAACATCTCTTAACATGGTCATAAGATCTAGAAATGTGCAAATTAAAAAAGAAAAGAAAAGGTTAAACCAAACAAAAACCTTTGATGCTCTGGAACTTCATAGGTTAGCTCTTTCCACAACAAAACAAAATTCAGCAACTTGTAACAGTGGAACAGGCAAGCAGATGAAAATGGCCTCTCCACATTTCTCTCTACAGGCTCTGCCACAAAGTTTCATGGCAGCGTTGAGTGGGGGATTCCCCCCCCCCCCACAAACAAGTTGGCACCCCTGTGTGAGTGATGTCTAATGGTCGCAGGGAATGGGTTTCTGAATAGATTAGTAGGTGACGTCATGACAAAGAGCCTATTTATCACCATAATTTAGTGCAAGATGCAACACACAGGCTTGATGGATGCATTTTATGGTTTTCAGCCAATCATAATAATGGATCTATTGACGAGCGTTTTAGGTGCCCTTTACTCACCCTTTATGACTATACAAGAACAACAAGATGAAGAAATGTTGGGGCTGGAAATACATCGGAAAGTTTCTGTACGATGTACTTTCGAAACTTGAAGACTGTCTCACCACTGCAGTCTTTCAGCTGAGTTTTGAGAGTGAAGAAAAAATAAATCAGCCATCTGAGCTCTAACACTACTGCTCTTGACCCCTAAGGAAAAGAATTTAGGAATATACTTGTGTTAAAGAGCTGACATAGTACCGTGATTATGGATTTGAGATATGAGTTGTAAAGTCTCCAGTTGAAATCCCACCTCAGCCATAGGATCACTCACAACGCAATCCTAAACATAGGGTGACCCTATGAAAAGGAGGACAAGGCTCCTGCATCTTTAACAGTTGCATAGAAAAGGGAATTTCAGCAGGTGTCGTATGTATATATGAAAAGGGTGACCCTACGAAAAGGAGGACAGGGCTCCTGTATCTTTAACAGTTGTATTGAAAAAGGAATTTCAGCAGGTGTCATTTGTATATATGGAGAAGCTGCTGAAATTCCCTCTTCATCACCACAGTAAAAGCTGCAGGAGCTATACTAGAGTGACCAGATTTAAAAGTGGGCAGGGCACCTCTTTTAAAGGAGTATAACGTAGGTGCCGGGCGATGAAGAGGGATGGCCCTTTATCACCTTCTAAAAGGATGGATCAGAAAAAAATGGTCTTGTTGGACTGGGAGGGGTGACAGATAAATGGTTCTCCTCTTCCCAAGTTGATCGGAGTGAGGTGTGTGGGAGGTAGGGATGAAGCATCTCAAAGTCAATCTTTCTGGTTCATATGACCCACTGTAATCTATTAGTGTGCAGAGGCTTCCATACCAATCTGGGTAATTCCATACCGGCTTGACTTAAGAATTTTAGGGATAGGTGAGTATTTTGCTTTTTTCATTTTTTTACTTAAAAATGTACGTATAAGAACTTACAAAATTTCATAAATTTCTTCATTAAAAAGGATTGAACATTGGTTTTTTGGGGGGGGAGGTTAGGATTTTTTTTTTTTTTTTTAGAGTAGAATTTCAACACGCACATAAAAAAAGAAAAGAGAAAGAGAAAGACACAGATTTGTAGATATCTATATCAACAAATTCGTATGAAATGAATGGTTAGAACAGATTTGAGAGGTGTTTTTTTAAAAAAAATCTAATGTGGGAGAAACCGAAACTGACAGACTCCCCCATCCAGCCTCAAAGCCTTGAGTGCTTAGCTCTGAAAAGTTTGGGTTGAATTCCCCGTGCATTCAACCGTGTTAGTGCTGGCTTAGGGTTGCCACCTCTCTTTTCTGATCGTCTCCTCATCTTTGACAGGTAAATGGCAGGCAGGTACAACATGATCCTCTCATGGTATCTTTTGTGAGAATTTTGTTTCAGTTCATTTTTTTTTTTAAAGTATTTACCCAAATTCACCACGTTCCTCAAATATGGGACAGAGAGAACTTGAAATTTAAAATATCTGAATGCAGGAGAAAGCAAAACTGGCAGATTTATCCATCCCTAGTTTTTTGCCACAGCAAATGAAGACAGCTACCCTTCTGGGCATTGCCTTTGTCCATGCAAAGCTTTGACCATAGTGATGGCATCGGGCAATTGTTGAATAGCCCTTGATAGGACTATCCTCTCTATGGCCATAGCTAGATGGGGCAAAATCCTGGGGTGATCCCCGGGATCGTCCCTGTGCATCCACATGACGCACAGGGGATCCCGAGATCAGGGAGGGATGATCCCTCCCTTGCTCCGGGTTCTCGCACTCCGCTTTAGGCCATTTTTCCCCGCAGTCTTGGGCTGAGCCCGAGACTGCTGAACATGTGGCCGGGCGCTACAGTTTGTCCTGGCTCCTCGCGATGAGCCGGGCCCCGTGGACAGGGCGCTGAGCTCCTCGGGAAGACTGCACCCATCGTGGGTGGGGTGGAAGGAGTGAGGAAAGCATTTTTTTTTAAAAAAAAAAAAACTTCACCATTTGCGCAGGAGCGTTCATGCTCTGCTGGCCCTTTAACCGCAAAAATAAATAAGTGACGGGGGCGATGCCTCTCCTTCTGAGGTCATCACACGCTGCGTGTGAACTGAGGGGAGATCTTGTGATGAAAAAATTGCTAGACCTTCACCCCTCCATCCCGCTAGACCTAGCTAAGGCCTAAGACCTTGTTGGGTCCATTTTTAAAACCATTTCAACTTGTAGTCATCACTACAACCTCCTGTTTCCTACACTAAATGCACTACCTATTATACCACCCAGAGAGTTTCGGCTATTGGACGGTATAAAATTGTAATAAATAACTAAATAAATACCTATGGAGGGGGGGATCCATACTTTCTTAGCCTTCAATTTGTTGTGATGGGGCAGTTAGGTTGTTCAGAAGAAGAAGGACCGAGGGGACAGGAGCAGGCAGAAGTAACATCGGGGCCTGCTCCTGCTGGACTCTTCCCCCCCCCCCACAGGGCAAACTGCCATCTTGGCCCTGTGGGGAAGAAGAAGGACCGAGGGGACAGGAGCAGGCAGAAGTAACATCGGGGCCTGCTCCTGCTGGACTCTTCCCCCCCCCCCAGGGCAAACTGCCATCTTGGCCCTGTGGGGAAGAAGAAGGACCGAGGGGACAGGAGCAGGCAGAAGTAACATCGGGGCCTGCTCCTGCTGGACTCTCTCTCTCTCTCTCTCTTTCTTTCTCCCTCCTCCCTCCCTCCCTCCTTGACTCCTTTTCCTTGTGTGTCATGTCTTTATTAGATTGTAAGCCTGAGGGCAGGGACTGTCTTTTTTCCTAAGTGTAAGCCGCTCTGAGAGCCTTTTTTGGCTGAGGAGCGGGGTATAAGTATGATAAATAAATAAATAAAATAAAATAAAGTACATTGCAGAACCTCTATGAAATGGCTCCACTGCTGAATATTGTGGGTTAGTCGTTATATTGTGTGCACAATGCACATAGGCTTTTCACCTGGGATTGCACAAGTAGTGCTAGTCTGGATTCTTTTCCCACCCACCCCTGTGCAACATGCATTCACCAGCCTTTAGTTGTGGAGTAGCCACTGATAATGTCTCTCCATGCATATGCCTTCAGCCTACCTTACATTCATAGCCCCAATAAGGTGGTAACCTTGGTTGATCCCAGAGAATGCTCTGAGATATAGGGAAGAAGGCGGTCTCTAACAATGTTGAGTTAGAGTCATATTTCCTCCAGCAAAAATACCATATGTCACTTGTTCAGCTAATGGAGAAGGTGCTTATTTAATTCAATATAAACTAGGCTCAAAAAGGACTTCAAGCTGAGGAAGATTTGATTTGCAGTCTTAACCTACAATTAATATGTAACATTTTTGGCACTCAATTTTTAGGAGACCGCTGTAATTATTTTGTGATCCCCCCCCCCCCAAACTCGGCTGTTATTCAGATTATCTTCTTGACTAGGTAAAATATAAAGATATAAATCTGGGAATCAGCAGTGGAACATGCAAGGGAGGTAGGGCTGAAAAATTAAAGAGAATAGGTTTAAATTGTCCACTTTTTGATGGAGAGAAAATAAAGGCACTGGAAACTTTCCACTGGGCAGTTTGAGAAGCCCAAGTGATGGCAGGGGACGTGGGGGCGTTTCCATGGGCTTTATTCTCTGGTAATCCACCCAAAGCATATGTATCTCTCCTTTGCCAAGAAATTGGTCAAGGTAAGAGGCCAGAAAGAGGAGAGTATTGTTGGTTGAATGTTGACGACTGATCCAGGCTCCATACGAGTATTGATGATTTAATAGATTTATTAAACGGCTTTATATACACCTCCCTGACAAGGCTCTGAATGCAGACAGGCCTGCAGTAGGATTTCTCCTAGGCATGGGAAGAGTGGGAAAGTGGAAGGCGGCCCTTTGTTAAGGGGTCAGTGCACAGTTAATTCACTGTGGTTGACTACAAGAGGGAAGGGAAGTTCTTACCTTCTGAATTTCAAAACCCACAGTTGGTCAAAAAAAGATATGTCACAAATAGTGGCCAAGATTTCAAGTCCTTGTGGACTCTTCATCAGGCTAGAAAAGGGGGAACCATAAATTCTGCATTGGTTATTCTTACGATGCAGTGTAGGAAGAGAAGGCAGTAGGACTGAGATGACAGACATGATGCTCCTACCCCCATTCCATGGGTCCTGAGCAGTACTGGCCACATGCCCCACACAGCTCTGTCCTCCAACATCTCCCACCTAAGGCAGCGACTGTCAGGTCTAGGGGTTCTGCAAGGCCAGGAGGCCATGCAGGTTGTAGGTAGATTTAATTAGAACTAGGTTGGAATGTCAGAATCTGAGTGGGCTTATCTCTGTCAGGGTTCTCAGGGGAAGTATAGAAGGGAGTAGTTTCATCCCCCACTCCCTTGGCCTCAGGACTGTAAGTCTTCTGTGGGAAACTGTGTTTAGAAAGGTGGGGGGCCCTTGTTGAAGGCGTCATTCAGATTGTAGTGTCACCTTGGTGGGTTAAGCAGTGCTACCCTACTTGGACACGGGCATGATTTACGGGCCAAAGCCCTGTCTGTCAAGTGGTTTTGAACAGATCCACGCCTCCCTTTATAAGATGGAACAAAGGCACGGAGCCTTTGGTAGGATCATCTTTCGACTCATGGCCCGAAATCCCTCTCTGTTTGTGGTTTCTCTCGGTTTCTCATTATTCCAATCTTAAATTCAGTTCATCCCAAACTCTTTTTATATATATATATAAAAAGAGTTTGCATGAAAATCCGTACTCATTTTTCTGCACACTTCTCCTAATGCCTGCATATTTTCTATGCATATTTCGCTTATGCACACATTTGTGCAAGCAATTTTCCTATCGTAATGTATTTCCGAATGTGATTTCCACCCAGAGAGCTTCGGCTACTGGGCAGTATAAAAATGTAATAAATAAATAAATAAACAAAATTCAGAGGATTGTGGCTTTAGAAGAATGGCCTGTGGTTTGGTTGGCATCTTGGACCAAAAGTGCGGAATTACGTAAATCCGCGTCCAAATGCGAACCCGGCGAATTTCCTCTCCACCCCTTGAGGAAGGTGGGCATGAAGTGTGGAACGCGGAGTAGCTGTTCAATAACAATAAAAATCTTGGTGATTGTGCTGCGGTAAATGTAGGTTTCCCATATTGAGCTCTTGTGTAAAAACAAAAAGAAAAAGAAGAAGAAAAAGACAGACATTTACCCAAGGCTTTTAGTTTTAAAGGAAAGCAATTTAGGTGAAATGTATTTATGGTAATATCCCCCGTAAGTGTGTTTTCAACTGAACAAGTGCCAAAATCCTCCATTCTCCCCTCCCTCCCCCTATTTTTCTCATGTTGAGACATCTTCACTTCGCAGCCCGACTTATTTTCATAACCACTCAACTCTCTGCCTCTTGTTTCCTAGGCTGTTATTCAAATTACACATATTCCAGTTATTATTTCCATCATTTAGTATGCGTTTGACAGAGATCTTATTTTTATGCTCTCTTGCCCTGCCAAATGTGCTAACTGTTCTTTTCACGGGGAAGAATTATATACCTTTTTTAAAAAAAGCACTTTTTTTTTTTTGTCGTGGTGCTTTATAAAATTAAATGACACAAAAAAAGTATGATAAAGCCTGATCTTTTGACTTTAATAGCTAGGTATTTTAAATATTATACGCGGGGATATTAATTTACAACACGTCAGACATCAAAATTCAGCTACACTGAGACGCAGTAAGCCAGCAATATGCTCATTACATGAAGGTTTGCATCTCCTACAAGCTTCTTATGCAGTGGAGTAGGAAGGCAGCCAATCAACTGCTCGCAGGAAATGATGAAAGCTGTCTTGGGTGTTGTGCTGCATAAATGAAGGGTCTCTCTTCAGTTTGAGGGGGAACTGGAATGGAAGATGCTGCGTCTTTAGACTTTTTGGGTCATTTTGTTTGAATTTTCTTAGGGCTCCATCACACCTATCCCACCACCACCACCACCCCCCCCGGGTTTGTCTCTGTGTTTTTTAACCGGATATTCCACTATGAAAGCGGTATGAAAGTGGTATATAAAAGGCAGGAGCCACACTACTGCTTTAGAGTGGCATTGAAGTGCACTGACAATACCAGGGGCCCATGATAAATCTACACCAAGCAGGATATAACATTATGGCCATAGCTAGACCTAAGGTAGGGTGACCATATGAAAAGGAGGACAGGGCTCTTGTATCTTTAAGAGTTGTATTGAAAAGGGGAATTTCAGCAGGTGTCATTTGTATATATGGAGAAACTGGTGAATTTTTCTCTTCATCACAACAGTTAAAGCTGCAGGTGCCCTGCCTTCTTTTAAATCTGGTCACTCTAGTATAGCTCCTGCACTTTAACTGTTGTGATGAAGAGGGAATTTCACCAGGTTCTCCATATATAGAATCATAGAATCATAGAATAGCAGAGTTGGAAGGGGCCTACAAGGCCATCGAGTCCAACCCCCTGCTCAATGCAGGAATCCACCCTAAAGCATCCCTGACAGATGGTTGTCCAGCTGCCTCTTGAATGCCTCTAGTGTGGGAGAGCCCATATACTAATGACTCCTGCTGAAATTCCTTTTTCAATACAACTGCTAAAGATACAAGAGCCCTGTCCTCCTTTTCATATGGTCACCCTACCTAAGGTTTATCCCAGGATTGTCCTGGGGTCAAACCTGTTCATCTAAGTGCCACACAGGACATCCAGCGCTCAGGCAGGGACAAACCCGGGATGATCCTGGGTTAAACCTTAGGTCTAGCTACGGCCTATGAAAGTGATATGAAAGCAGTATATGGTATGTGCCATGGTACATAGAAAAGGAAATACCGCTAAAACAGGGCTACAACAGAAAGGGATGATTACAGCTCCTTTACAACGTTAGAATGAGAGCGTCATGTGACCAGTTACATCATCCTGACCAATACTTAACGTTATATATTATCAAGTAGTGTAGATTCCCCCACAGTGGAACAATTATTTCTATTCATGGCACCCTTTTCGTAGACCCAAGTCCATGTGATCAAGCCACTGAACAAAACAAGTAAGGGTTATGGATTGGGCCTCCTGCCTTTTTTTCCCATTATACTTCTCAATAAGTATAAAACTAGAGAAAACTGCGATCTCCTTTCCTTAAACACCTCCTCCTCCTCCTCCTCCTCCTCCTCCTCCTCCTCCTCCTCCTCCTCCTCCTATCTTCTTCTTCGTGTCTCCCCCCCTTTTCTTCTGTTCAAGACTTCTGTCTTTGACAGTGGGAATGGCAGTGGAGGAAACAAAAGGCAAAACTCTGACTGTGCACTTCACTTGATTAATTAATTAATTAATTAACTCCAGAATTTATGCCCCTGCTCCACAGCCAAAGCTCCTAACATGGCTTACAGTTAAAAAAAAAAACGATCCTACAATAAAACAGTAAAACTGTCCATCATAACACAATAAAACAAGTCATAAAATGTCAATACACCATGAATCAGCGGCAGGGAACCATAAAATCAACCTGAGACCACAACCGCATAAAACTAATGAAATCAGTTCTGGCAAAGATAAGGACCTAATATAAAGAACCACCTTAACCATTTTCCTGAAAACCAGTAGCGAGATGGCCAGGTAAGCTCCCTGATACAATTTTCTATAGGTAGGGGGTCATATCCTACTAGGCCTTAGATGTGTTAGTAAGGTGTCCTCCTCTACAGAGGACAGTGCCCATGTGGCCTACACTACAGAGGAGAGTCTTCTACCTGAAGGTGTCCCCTGTTTGAAAGGCTTTCCAGTCCAGGGCTGATTTAAAGATATAATAAGAAGGTAGAGTCGGGGCCTTGAAGTTGCACATCAGGTGTGAACACCTGTACAGCAGGCAGGCAGGTCACCTGTATTCCCCGGTATGGTGAGATGTGTTGTATTTCTATTTAAATTATAGTAGCTACTTCAAAATTGGCTTCTATACGTATCCATTAGTGTAGGCAGATTTTATGCAAATCTTCATCTTGTTTGGTCCACTTTTTTTGGTGAGGCGTTTCTTCTTTCTGGGAGATGCAGAAGTGGTCACCTTAGCTGTTCATCACCTGTCAAGCCTCAGATGGGGGAGGCCCATAGCTGGCCTCTTATGGGGATGATATAGATGGAGATCTTCCTTCCGATAAGCAGACCCCAGTCATTTTATGGCAGGTGCAGGGAACCTCTGATCTATGGCTGGATGCAATCTCTGTGGCCCGTTTCCATCAGAAGCTTCTCCCTGTCTTCCTCCCCTCTCCTCCGGGACAAGATCTCTTATATCTGATTAGTAGCTGGTTAGAGATGAGATTCCCTCTTATCCCCACCCCCATATAGGCTTTTACAAGCCTTTCTTGGTGCCAATTATGCTTTTCAACAGCCAGATTGGAGAGGGAAGGGTGAACTCTCCTTTCTCCATTGCTCTGAATTCCCCTTGAAAAATCCCACCCCACCCTGTAATCAGGCTTATAAAAAGACTCCATTGTGCTTTTAAAAGCACGATTGCAGTGAAAGGACATTTCAGGACAGATGTGTATGTTGTGGGCATGGGAGTGTATGTGTGTTGCAGGTGTGGGTGTGTGAGAGAGAGACGGGGGGAGGGAGGGAGGGAGGGAGGGAAGGTGTGTGTGTGAGAGAGAGATGCTATGTACATATGAATGGGGATGCCACAACCACCCAACTGGATCTGGGAGTCCTGTGGACACATACACACACACACAAACATGTCTGGCTCCCCAGACCCAGTTGGGCACTCCCGACACAAGTGCGGACCCTCAACGAAGAGCCTGCAATTGACGCAATGGGGGAAGTGCACTATTTCTGGAGCCTCTGTAAATTGCGCATTGTCCTCCCCCATGTCATTGGAAGTGCACTCCTTGGTGCAACTGGAAAGAGAACGGGCATGATTTCGGTGCATGGGCGCGAAGCTGCTGAGCCTCAGAAAGCCTTGGCAAGTGGGGGTGAATGACAGCGGTGACAGGTGAGCACACACACACACACACCCAGCCTGGTGTGGATGAGTTCATCCACCCCTACATGTGAATGGGTCTGGGCAGTCACATTGCAGCGGGGTGTCCCTTCCCAATTCGCACTGTGATCCTGGCCACACGTGACGTGGTTCCACACGCTGCTGCTACGTGTCCTGCCCACAGTCAATTTGGCCCTCAGGCCGAAATATTTCCCCACCCCAGTTTAGGACCTGAAGGATTTCAGTAGCTGGCTTTTGCTGAAACTGACGTTGATCCAGTGCTGTCTACCCAGACCAGCAGCTCCCAAGTTGTGAGGCAAAGTGCCTTTCTCATCACCTGTTACCTGAGACCCTTGCCAGAGGTTGGACTCTCCCTTCTTTGTCACCTCACCTACAATGTCACTTTGCATGCAATAGTCCCATATTCAATGCATGGCACCTCTAATTATTTTCCTATTGTCTAGGCCTCTTTCAAGATGTGTGTGTGTGTGTGTGTGTGTGTGTGTGTGTGTGTGTGTGTATATATATATATATATATATATATATATATATGAGAGAAACACAAGGACCAGGCATGTAACATCCTATGTTGAGCTTTAACTGACTCCAAAATGAGCTTTGGCCTGGCTAGTTTAAACATTGTTTCAAGTGTTAGCTGTTTTTATGATTACGTTTTTTAAATTTTATATATTGATTTTTAATGTTCAGTCTTTTTAATCTAATCTTTTTAATCTTTGTAAACCGCCCAGAGAACTTCGGCTATGGGGCGGTCTATAAATTTAAATAATAATAATAATAATAATAATAATAATAATAATAATAATAATAATAATAGAGATGAAAGGAGTGGCATCTTTGCCAATCATTGCTGTTCCCACATTACCACCAATAACACCGTTTTGTGGCTCAGTTTGACCTTGTTTCATTCAGCCGGCAACAAATCGACAGCCCTCCCCAACCATTTCCACACCCGTCGGGAATGCTCGTACCCCGCGTGAGCGTATCCCGCTGGAGATGTGCCAATGGAAGTAATTACACAATGAAACTATTTAACGTTGACTAAAATACTCTCCCCAGGTTCTTTCAGACCCTGTGTCTTATATCTTGTTGAAGCAATTTTATATCATGCCTTTCAAGTACCGTAATGGCCACTTGCATTGACAGGATCCTCGTAAAAAGAAAGAAAGACCAAGACCTTGCTCATGAAGTGCTATTGATTTTCCCTTCCTCTTCCCCACCCCCTTCTTCTTCTCCGAGTCCCTTCCAGAGATGCCAAAGATGCAACTCTGTTGTTAAAGGGAGAAGATACTTCGGCCTTCAATACCGCAGGAGGGTTCCGAGGCAAGCCAGACATCAACGGATTTCGGTGATAAATAATACAGTTGGGTGATAACCGCCCATATTCATTTTTTTGTCAGTTTTATGTGACTTAGCACTCGCTTCGGCCAAATGTTTTCTTTGTGTCTACCAGCAGCAGCAGAAAATGGTTGCAATGTATAAAGAATCAGTAAAGAATCAGTGTGTGGTAACAAATCTGAGGTCAAAAATAAAACTCAGAGGATTGCTTTATGTTGATGTTGTTTATCAGCAGCAAGGGAAAACATGGCCACAAACGTAATTCACGGACCTATTGGAAGTGAGGGCCCAAGTAGCAGTGTGCAGCTGTAACCCAGGCCCCATTTACACAACGTTGAAGTCGTTAATGCTCCATGGGGCCTTTACGGCCGCCATTGATGCAACTTTGGAAATACGCAACACTGGGAGCTGCCATTGTAGCGCACAACGGCAGCTCTGGCCAAGCCATGGGATGTTCAAAGAGTGGGCTGGCAGACACACTGGGCCTGTTCAGAAGACACCTTAAACCCTGCTGGTTAAGGCTTTGGGTTAAGCAGCAGGGTTTAAGGTGTCTTGTGCGATGTGGTTTGCTAAACCCTGCTCACTCACTAACCCTCCTCTGCGTCCCACCAACACAAAACATACGCTATGGTAGGGCGTGGGACAGGGGTTTCTCTGTTGTGGCACCCTGGCTGTGGAATGCCTTCCCTTTGGAGGCCCAATTGGTGCCAACACGGATTTCATTTCGACGCCAAGTTAAGACATGGCTTTTTAACAAAGCCTTTGATGGCTAAATTCACCAAGCCTCTACATAGTTTGAATTGTTTTAATTGGTTTTACTGTTCTTAAATTCTGTACTGGTTTTAGCTTATTAATGGTTTAATTTCTTTTTAGCTGTGTATATTTATTGTTTTATATTGGTTGTATGATTTTAACTTTATGCCGCCCTAAGATCCTTGTCATATAGGGCGGGATACAAATGTCTTAATAAATAAATAAATAAATAAATAACCATTTGGACTGTCTGCAGCAGGGTTAGGGGCTCCAACCGTGGCTTGTGTGTGGCAGCACGGTTTGTGGTTAGTGCTAAACCCAGAGAACCAGTTTTGCTAACCACAGATTCTGAAGTGTCGTCTAAACAGGCCCATAGTGGCTCAGTGAGCTGGGTCTAGGGGGACGGAGCCATTTGAGCACCCATCATATCCTTAAGGATTCCTATGAGGTTCCAAGATGTAAGAGCTATAACGTCTTAGAAGATCTGTTGCAGTGGGGATTTTTATTATGCCTGTGATGAGAGGTTTTGATCTATCCAGCTGACTAAGGGCCTTGCTAGACCTACCTCAGAAACCGTGTGGGAGGAGCAGCGTGGGCTGTTGCTCCTTTCCACACGTCAGATGTGACGGGGAAAGGAAAGCCCCGTTGCGTCCTCCATTTTTGAAAAAAAGTTAAAGGGGCCATGTGCGCAGGAGCGCACCAACAAAAAGGTAAGTCATTTTTTTTAAAAAAATAAAGGGTTTCCTGCTCCCCCTGCCCCCGATTTTCCTCCCACACAATGTCTGATGTCCCCCGCTCACCCCCACTCACCCGCTCACTTGCCCGCTCACCCCCTTGGTTGCCCACCCCCTTGCTCGCCCGCCCCCTCACCCGTCCGCTCGTCATGTCCGATGTCCCCTCCACCAACACCCCGGCGCGATCTCCCCACCCTGGCTCTGCTCTTCCCCCCTGCCCCATCTCTCCCCCCCTCAACTCCCTCGCCCCCAGCCCGATGGGCACAGCACTTGACTTCTCCTGGCTACTCGTGAGTAAGCTGCGTAGCCGGGAAAAGCCATGGAAACAGCTAGACTTTCCGCATTCCCGGGCTCAGCTTGGGGCTGCAGAAAAACCAGGCTACAAGTGGATCCAGTTATCCTGGGTCAAGGGAGGGTTTAGCCCAGCCTGACCCCGGAATCCCCTGTGCATCATCTGCACGCACAGGGGTGAGCCCGGATTTCAGCACGGGCTAAACCCTTGTCTAGCAATGGCCTAACTGATATTTATCCTCTTTTGTAGGACCCCTGAAAGGATGGAGCCAGCATGGAAGTGGATCAATGAATGTTTTTAAACCTAGGGCAACCCAGGTCCAAACAGGGACATCAGCACAACCCTGACAATTCGTCACTGTATTTTTCCTTGTCTGCTCTTCTCCACCCCCTGCAACTCAACTTTCGTTTCTTCTTCCTCTCCTCTAGAGAATTCAGAAGGCTGTGAAGCCAGCATAGGGGCACAAAACTCATTTCATTAGGGTGTGCACCTTAAAGGCCCCAATTGGAGCAGTGGGAGATCAGAAAGCATGCTTTTCCCTCCTTCACTCCAATCGGTGCAGTGGGAGGGGCAGGAAAGTGGAGGCAGCCCTGGGAATCTTAGGCACACCTGGCACACCCTGTGTGCACACCTATGGAAGCCAGACAAATTAATCATAAGATTCTACTCATTGGTCGTATCTACACTGCTGATTTCAATCCTAGTTGGTTTAATTGGTTCCAGTTCCCTCCTCCCAAAAAACCTGATCGGAATTAAAGTTTGGTGGGTATGCTGGGAATTCCTGGTTAGAAATTCCTAGCCACTTCATGGTATTGCAGTTCCCAGATATCTTCCTTGAGGACAGCCTTCCGAATTTGCTTCAGATTTCAATGTGGGCAAAATTCAGTAGCAATTCACGGTTTTTAACTTTTGTAAACTGCCCAGAGAGCTTCAGCTATGGGGCGGTATATAAATTTAATAAATAAATAAATAAATTCTAAAATGCAGGCTCTGTCAACCCATCGGAGCACAAATACAGCTCTGGATGGTAGGCAAAGAAGTCACTGCAGAAAGGGACACAAGGAAGTAAGTCTTCCAGATCTGCATGAAATTCTTTCATATGAATTAGAACTAACATTTCCAAAGCCAAAATTTCTCTGGAATGTAAATATTGGCATTGCTTTTCAGGGGAAACAAACAAACAAAAACAAACCCATTCACTGACTTTTTTGAGGGAAGCCCAAAGACTTTTATATGAGGCAGGTTAAATTTCTTGAGGCTGTCTGGGTGGGATCATTCTGTATCTCTGTAGGATGATACACCAGATTTCCAGGATGGGTGAAAGCTTAGTTTAAGTTCAGTGAAATCCATGAAGTTCTCCATATATGGGAGAAAAAGAATTTGAGGGTTTAAAATAAAAAGAATATTGTTGGACAGATTTGTTCATTTCATAGAATCATAGAATCATAGAATAGCAGAGTTGGAAGGGGCCTACAAGGCCATTGAGTCCAACCCCCTGCTCAATGCAGGAATCCACCCTAAAGCATCCCTGACAGATGGTTGTCCAGCTGCCTCTTGAAGGCCTCTAGTGTGGGAGAGCCCACAACTGCCCTAGGTAACTGATTCCATTGTCATACTGCTCTAACAGTTTTTCCTGATGTCCAGCTGGAATCTGGCTTCCTTTAACTTGAGCCCGTTATTCCGTGTCCTGCACTCTGGGAGGATCGAGAAGAGATCCTGGCCCTCCTCTGTGTGACAACCTTTTAAGTCTTTGAAGAGTGCTATCATGTCTCCCCTCAACCTTCTCTTCTCCAGGCTAAACATGCCCAGTTCTTTCAGTCTCTCTTCATAGGGCTTTGTTTCCAGACCCCTGATCATCCTGGTTGCCCTCCTCTGAACACACTCCAGTTTGTCTGCGTCCTTCTTGAACTGTGGAGCCCCGAACTGATGCAATACGCTAGATGAGGCCTAACCAGGGCCGAATAGAGAGGAACCAGTACCTCACGTGATTTGGAAGCTATACCTCTATAAATGCAGCCCAAAATAGCATTTGCCTTTCTTGCAGCCATATCGCACTGTTGGCTCATATTCAGCTTGCGATCTACAACAGTTCCAAGATCCTTCTCATTTGTAGTATTGCTGATCTTGGAGTTCTTCACACAGTATATTTAAACTATGGAATTCACTACCACAAGATGTGGTGATGGCTGCCAATTTGGATGGCTTTAAAAGCAGGTAGGATGGCTATGTGCTACCTCTGGTATCAGAGGCAGTAAGCCTGTATATCCCAGTTGCTGCGGAACATGGGTGGACCTGGCTTTTCATTGGCTGGGATATTTCTTAGTTTGATATAGTAGTGATGGCTACTGATTTGGATGGCTTTAAAAGGCGGTTAGACAAATTCCTGGAGGAGAAAGCTATCTATGGCTACTAGTTCTGAGGACTCTATGCTACCTCCAGTATCAGAGGCAGTAAGCCTGTATATCCCAGTTGCTGGGGAACATGGGTGAAAAGGTGTTGTTGCACTTATTATTAATATTTAATATTTATTTATATAGCACCAACAATGTACTTGGTGCTGTACAGTATGTACAAATAAAACAGCAACAATATCCTGCCCTGAGGCTTACAATCTAAAACCACATTAAAACTAGGGATGTGCTCCGCTTCTAATCGGACCGGTGAATTAGAAGCGGAGCGGGGTGCTTCGCCTCCCCTTAAAGCGGAGGCGAAGAGCATTGGGGGGCTGGCGGAGCGTGGCGAAGAGGATCGAGGTGAAGGCGGATCCTTCGCCTCGATCCGGAGCTCCGCCGGAAAGGTAAGTGGGGTTTACCGGGCCCTCCTGCTGTCGCTGTCGCCCATGCAGCGACAGCGGCAGGGCCGGTAAACACCCCCTCCCTCCTCTCCCTTACCTGCATCCGTCTGCGGTCCCTTGGCTTCTCCAATTGAGCCACAGGCTCAATTGAAGAAGCCGAGGGACCGCGGATGGACGCAGGTAAGGCCCCCCTCCCTCTTGGTCCCTTACCAGGCTCTGCAGGTAAGGGAGAGGAGGGAGGGGGGGCTTACCTGGCGCCACTCCCCTCCACTGTGGTGCTCTGATTCGGAGCTGGAGCTACGCGGCGAAGAGGAGCAGACTATGAGCGGAGCAGCGTGGAGCAGAGCGGGCCGATCCAAAATTTTCGGATCGACCCGCGGGGTGGATCGGGGGGTCCGTGCACACCCCAAATTAAAACTTATAAGGGGGAAGGGTTACACAAATACAGAATAAGGAAATAATCGAAGCATTGTGAACAATAAATCAGGCTAGGGTTCCAAAAGCTATGGAAAAGAGACGAGTTTTTAAACACTTTTTAAAATCTAAGATAGAACTCGTAGTTCGTAGATGTTCTGGGAGAGCTTTCCAAGCAAAAAGGGCAACCAGAGAGAATGGGCGGAGCTGAGCAAGAGAGATATCGGCCTTAGCTAGACCTAAGGTTTATCCCGGGGTCATCCCTGCCTGTTCCTGGGATATCCTGTGTGTCATTTACATGAACAGGGATGACCCCGGGACAATCCCGGGATAAACCTTAGGTCTAGCTAAGGCCAGAGACTCTTGGGCAGGAGAGCAACATAGCATTTGAGGAACGGAGGATACGAGGGGGATGATAGAGTGAAATGAGAGAGAAGAGATAAGAACAAGCAAGACCGTGGCAAGCTTTAAATGTTAGCAAAAGAAGCTTATATTGAATTCTATATGACACTTATGTCCTACTTGGGGGTACCTGTCAACAGTTGGTTGGCCACTGGGTGAAGAGAGTGCTGGACTAGATGGACCCTTGGTCTGATCCAGAGTGGCTCTTCTGATGTTCTTATGGAGTCTTGGTTCCAATCCCTGTGTATTCAACTATGAAACTGCTTAATGGGGCTGCCATCTTTTTTTCTTTTTGCTTGACAGGTTCCTCATCTTTAACAGCTGTATACCAGGCAGGTAAATTATGAGCATCTCCATGCTGGGAATAACTAGGGTGACCCTATGAAAGGGAGGACAGGGCTCCTGTTGTATTAAATACAGTTGTATTGAAAAGGAAGTTTCAGCAGGTGTCATTTGTATACATGGGAAACCTGGTGAAATTTCCTCTTCATCACACCAGTTAAAGCTGCAGGAGCCCTGCCCTCTTTTAAATCTGGTCACTCTAGTATAGCTCCTGCAGCTTTAACTGTTGTGATGAAGAGGGGATTTCACCAGGTTCTCCATATATACAAATATGACATCTGTTTAAATTCCCTTTTCTATGCAACTGTTAAAGATACAGGAGCCCTGTCCTCCTTTTCATAGGGTCACCCTAGGAATAACTGTCCCTACTGAATTTGCCTGGTGTAGATGGGTGAGAATATCATTTGGCTCATTTGAAAGTGGGGAGAGAACTTGCCAAAATACACAAAAGTCTTAATATTCAGGAGAGAATAACTTGAGATTGTTGGGTGTGTGTGTGTGGAATCATGTGGGATTCGCCTACTCCACCATATTTCCTCTAAAGTGATATTCACCAATTTTGGATGGCTTTTGTCAGGTAAAACCCAGGCAAAGTTTTGTCAGAAGGTTAGTGGCATTTCTTAATGGGGTTTCCGCCCATCCCAATCTCTATCCAGATGACCACAAAGGGTTTTTTTGCTGAACAGGAAGGAAGGATGGAAGGATGAAGGAGCCATTATTTTTTGTTGCTGCTGCTGCTTGTGAACTCTCCCCATTCAGTACTCTGCTGATCTGTAATTGATAGCGTGATCCTATGCATGTCTAGTCAAAAGTAAGCCCCATTGATCTCTATGGGGCTTATTCCCAGGTAAGGGAGTACAGAATTAGAGCCTAAACGTGCACCCCTACGAGCACATACTTGGGTGCAATCCCCATAGAACTCAATGGGTTTTACTTCTGAGAAAGATGAATAATATTGCAATTTGACGGTGTTTCCATACACAGACTATTACTACCAATTAGAATCCATTGTGCAGCTATTCTGCCTTTTACTCCTTAACAGATTTTCTGCATAATACAAAAGTTGGAGAAAGCAGTGGGAAAACATGGGAGGGTTAGGGTGACCATGTGAAAAGGAGGACAGGGCTCCTGTATCTTTAAAATTTCAGCAGGGGTCATTTATATGCATTCAGCACTTGGTGAAGTGAGCATCCTAAGGAGGTTCACCTGGCACCCACACTATATTCTTTTAGACGCCAGGTGAAGACCTTTTTATTCTCTCAGTAATTTTAACAGTCTATAAATATATATGACTAAATACCAAACATTTCTGTTTTCTTTTTTTAAAATTAAAACATGTTAACCAGCAGCACTGATACCATTGCACTTGAATTTCATGCATTGCCACATATGAGACATCAGGGTTAAGGAAGTGAGGGGGGATAAATATCATTCTAACTGATTCACTTGCTCATATCTGTAACGTTGCTTTTCTGGGGGGAGACGTGATGGGTAAAAAAGATTCTGTTTCCCCCCCTTTATATTTTCATAGAAAAAAATGGCTGCCAAGGGGAAAGCAGAGAGAAAATTCCAAAGCCAAATCTGCCCTTCTCCTTCATTAGACATAGTTTAAACTGTCCACTGGGTGCGTTTTATCCTCATTCTGCTTGCTTTTGTCCTCCTAGAGAGTATCCCATATCCGGCAGCATTCACCCAGAGTGTACAAGAATGCTGAGTTGTCGTGTAGGATTTTTACCTCACACTGGGGAGGTATTACTTGATAACATCCACCTTGTTTTGGATTTACTGCTTTAGCATATTTCATGCTGGAAGTATTTTTTTTCCCTACCATCTGCTAAGATTAGCACTCTAGCGGTGTAATAAATTTACCTACTCTACTCCCATAGTGTAGTCTGGAACTGACTCACACTTTACTCGGCCTAATTGAAAATAGGCGAAGATAAATGATGCACTTTGAATTTCTCTCTCAGATGTACCATTGTTCATTACTACAACAAGGGAATGAGCAGATCTGATAAGAAGATCAATTGTTCAGTAAAACAAAAGTTTCCATGGTGAGAGGATAGTACCGACAGCTGTAATTGTCTGCGGGTAACTTGTAAAAAATAATAATCTCAATATTGTCATCATAAGGAATGCAAAGTTGAGTTCTGATGTGCATACTTGTTAGTCCTGGAGGTCGGTGTTGGGGGAGGAGGTGAAATGGAAAGAGAGGATTGGGAAGTCAGCCATGGTGCGGAGTATCAAATCAAAGCGAGGCTTAGGGTGACCATATGGAAAGGAGGACAGGGCTCCTGTACCTTTCGCAGTTGTTCAGAAAAGGGAATTTCAGCAGGCGTCATGCAGCACCCGGTGAACTTCTCTCTTCATCACAACAGTTAAAGCTACAGCAGCCCTGCCCTCATGACCAGATACAAAAGAGGGCAGGGCTCCTGCAGATTTAGCTGCTGTGATGACGAGGGAATTTCACCAGATGCTGCATTTATTTATTTATTCATTTATTTATTACATTTTTATCCCGCCCAATAGCCGAAGCTTTCTGGGCAGTTCACAAAAATTAAAAACATAGTAAAACAATCAACAGGTTAAAAGCACAAATACAAAATACAGTATAAAAAGCACAACCAGGATAAAACCATACAGCAAAATTGATATAAGATGAAAATACAGGGTTAGAACAGTAAAATTTAAATTTAAGTTAAAATTAAGTGTTAAAATACTGAGAGAATAAAAAGGTCTTCAGCTGGCGACGAAAAGAATACAGTGTAGGCGCCAGGCGGACCTCTCTAGGGAGCTCATTCCACAACCGGGGTGCCACAGCGAAGAAAGCCCTCCTCCAAGTAGCAAATGACCCCTGCTGAAATTCCCTTTTCTAAGCAACTATGAAAGATACAGCAACCCTGTCCTCCTTTCCATATGGTCACCCTACTTTAAGTAGTGACAAGAGTGAGTTCAGGATGAGGGAGTTCGGAAGTCCTGCCTCTAATACGACCAGGGCCCAAATTCCTTCTAATATTCAAGCTCACCCTTGTAGTGAGTTCACCAGCCCTGCCTGCCAGTACACTCCTTGCAGCTTACTCTTGAGAAGAAGAGGGAAATGAAGGCAAGAAGGGGGTCACTGCTTACAGAAAAGGCCTTAAGGATCTTACCTTTAAAGTCTGGAAGCAAATCAGTATGTTGAATAGGGGTGTGCACGGACCCCCCGCTCCGCCCCGCGGGCCGATCCGAAAATTTCGGATCGGCCCGCTCCGCTCTGCGCCACTCCGCCCATACTTTGCTCCTCTTCGCCGTGGAGCTCCGGCTCCAAATCAGAGCTCCGCAGTGGCGGGGAGTGGCACCAGGTAAGGCCGGGAGAGGAGGGCAGGAGGTTTACCGGGCCCTGCCGCCATCGCCGCCCGTGCGGCGATGGCGGCAGAGCCCGGTAAGGGACCAAGGGAGAGGGGGGCCTTACCTGCCTCCGTCCGCAGTCCGTCAGCGTCTTCAATTGAGCCTGTAGTTCAACCAGGAAGTCTGGGCCCAGACTTCCTGGTTGAACCGCGGGCTCAATTGAAGACGCCGACGGACCGCGGATGGAGGCAGGTAAGGGAGAGGAGGGTGGGGGGGATTACAGGGCGTCGCCGCATGGGCGACAGCGGCAGCGGCAGGGCCCTGTAAACCCCACTTACCTTTCCGGCGGAGCTCCGGATCGAGGCAAAGGATCCGCCTTCACCTCGATCCTCTTCGCCACGCTCCGCCGGCCCCCCAATCCTCTTCGCCTCCGCCTTAAGTGCAGGCGAAGCCCCCCCTCTGCTTCTAATTTGCTGGTCCGATTAGAAGCGGAGCACATCCCTAATGTTGAAGGGTATCGTTTCCCGCTAGGATACATGATAGCTGCAGTTTCCTATGCATTCAAATCAAATGAATTGCGTCAGGAGGTAGAGCACCCGGGCAGGAAGTTATGTCCCTTAAAGATGAGACCTACAATGCCACCCCTATTTGCTGTATCTAGCTTAGAAATGTGTTCAGATTGTATTTTAATTCACACTTCCTGAACCTACACATGGACACGCTTGCAGCTATACAGCAACATCCACACGTTTCAGCATTTTTCAGTGTAGTTTTTTTTAAAAAAATGCACATTAAAGTGTATATTATGGAAAAGTGCACACAAAAATGTATAGGTGTGCTGCCTGAAATGCTTTATTTTAGAGGCAGATTGCTTGCAAAATGCATATATTTGGAGAAATGCATACAAAAATGTGCATGTTGCGTTACGGTCATACAAAAATGTGTACATTTTGAGAAGTGCACTCAAAATTACACACATGTTTACAGGTTGACTTTTTTCCCCCTTAAAAAAAAAAGGTTACAAACTGATGCAAAATTATGGGATTTAACATTGGGGGGGGGGAATGAGGGAGTGGATGAAAACTAGCTTTACATATTCATCCAACATCAGAAACTGGTCACTGATGAAAGTCAAAGTCATTTAGTTTGCAAACTATATACTCTTACTCAAGGGGACACATACCTACACAGGATTACGCTACACCTACACAGGATTGCACTGGCTACCTATTAGCTACCAGGTTGGGTTTACGGTTCTAGAACCAGTGTACGAAGTCCTAAACAACTTGGGACCACGATTCCTGAGAGAACACCTTCTCTATAAAGTTGCCCAGTCACTGAGATCATGTGAGTGCATTCTCCTAGTGGCTCCCCATGGACCTTTGAACAATTGGAGTCTAACAGGAGAAGAGCCTTTGGTGTGGTGGGCCTCTTTTAATGTAACTCCCTGCCATTGGAGGTCAGAAAGGGATTTGCACACCTCCCTCACCCCTGGGTTGGCAAATATGGGGGCACCCAGTACTTTATTGGAAGTGGTGGATTGGTCCGAGCCATTGCTGAACTTAACCTAGCACAATAAGATCGTCAGGAATCTTCCCATATAGGATTCTGCCTATACTGAAGTCAGACCACTGGTCCATTTAGCCCAGTATTATTGAAAACAGTTAAAGTGCAGGAGCTATACTAGAGTGATCAGATTTAAAAGAGGGCAGGGCTCCTGCAGCATCAACTGTTGTGATGAAGAGGGAATTTCACCTAGTTCTCCATATATACAAATGGCACCTGCTGAAATTCCCTTTTCAATAAAACTGTTAAAGATACAGGAGCCCTGTCCTCCTTTTCATATAGTCCACCTACTTCCACCAGAAAAGCTTTCTAGCCCATAGAAAGGCATGATTTTTTTTACTGGAATTGCTGCTTCCACCTCCATTCTGATCCTCTTCACTGCCATGCTTCTCGCTAGTGCTGGGCCGAATCCTAGCCCCTATTTTCAGGAAGTTTCTCTCACCCTTCGAAAGAGGCATTGTTCTTTCTGCTTCTTTTTCAGGGAGGGTGGTGGTGGAAATTCGGAGAATTTTCTCCTTGGGGAGAGGGCCAGGGTTTCCACATACCATTCTGTAAGTGCACCCAGTTGCTGAGGGGGCTTCTTCCTTTTTTTTAAAGTTTTTTTTTTTAAAAACCACTCCTTCCCTCGACATTTAGAGGAGCCCAGCAGTTCTTAGTGAATGCCTGTTGGAGTCCATGTGACCTTGCCCTCTCCATTTTCAGGAGCTCAGGAAGAACCCCAGAGCTCCTGAAAATGCTGGGATGTGTTTTTAAAAAAATAAAAAGAAAGAAGACCCCTCAACAACTGGCTACCTTTAAAACAGTATCTGGAAACCCTGTCCACCTCCCCCAGAAGAAAAAACCTTTGAAATTCTCATCTCTCCTAGCCTCTTTCGCCTGAGTTTTCATTTTTCCTCCCACCTCCCACGAAATACCGAAAATGGAATGGTCGAAATGTTTTCGGCCCAGCACTAGTTCATGCTTTGCTGTGTTATCCCTTTTCTAGGGTCTGTTAACTGAAATTGGTATTGTATCTAAAACAATTGCTGTTATTAACAGGTTAAGCTACTGGGATGTTAAGAGAGAGAGGGCAGGCCGGCTTTTAGTGCATTTTGATGTAATCATCTCCCAGATGTCTTGTCGGAAATCAATTCAGGTTCAAAACTGGCTAGAATTGGGAGGTCAAGGCTTTGGCAGACTAAATATTTTATCTTCTGCTCATGTCTGGAGCTTTTAAAGAAGCATATCGGGGGCTTTTTTCTCATATCCCATCTGGACAAAGATGATCGGCCTAGCCACGCCGCCCAGGTTAGGACAAGGTTAAAATCAATTATAATCAATTATTAAGAGTCTTCTGTGGCTGCACAGCTTAAAAGGGGATTTTTTTAAAAAAAACCCCAGCATAGCTGGATTCTGAAACACAAACGTCTTAGTTGCTAGCAAAAGGCATTCTGTTATTTGGGAATAACAACTGTACAGCAAGTGGTCATAAATTCATATAACTCCTGCATATTATCTCTAGATTCTCCATGTCTTAGGACATATAGGAATCCCTCAAAGACAGAAAGAGAGGGGAGGCAGGAAGGGAAAAGGGGCAGAGAAGCCAAGGTGGGGAACATAATTTTTGGTCCTTGATCAGGGGGAAAAAAATCTTGTTATTGTGTCTGAGCCATTAGACACTAGGGAGTGATTTATAATTTGGCAAGCCCGGTTAGTTTTTCAAGATTTTATGCCAATTTCACTCCCTTGCTCACTATCTAAATGCTAATTTTACAATATGGTAGTGGATTCTCGTTCTTTCTTAACCTCCCCCCGCCCTGCCGCGTTCCCCCGATCTCCCTCTTCCTCTCTCAAGGAGTTCAGTGCTTCAGTCCTAAAATATATATTTTAAAAATGCATACATGCATACATCTTCCAGCCCACAATGTTTTCCTAGGGCTGTTAAAAATATCTTAAGTCGCTTCCTATTAAATTAGGGACGGATGAGTTGCTTTACATTACATTACGTCTCCAGCGCTGGTGTACGGGCTGCAAACCGGCCTCATCCACTCTTGCCTGACAATCACCGCCGCTTCTTCCTTTATGGGGTTTCAATTGATTGCTTTGCCCTTCCTTCAGGAAGGATTCTTCTTAAAGTTCCCCTTGGGCCACCCTCTTTTTCTCATGCCATTTGGTTTCCGCTTAACAACTTCACAGCGCACCTCGTGTGTTAGGAACTGAACAGTCTGCCCCTAATCTCGTGAGGGTTTCCCTCTTCGGACGTCAACTTTTCCTTTTTCTTTGTTTAAATGGCTGAATGACAGTCCTTGGAGATATTTTGTGAGGGAAATTCTTGCCCCTGCAAAAAAATACAAATAAAAATAAAATAAATGGGGGGCCCTAAAAAGAAAGGGCTACTGAGTAAGTTTTAGGGTGGGTGAACTCATCCACATGTGCCTTGTTGGACATTCACCCCGCTACCACCGTGGTCAGCCTTTACTCATTGGGCTGTGTGATCTTCTTTTGAGGCTTGGTTTGGCCCAATGAACACTCAACAGCTGTCCGCTTTTGCTGACGAAATTGCGCATTTCCTCCGCTGTGTCAATGGCAGCCATAAAGGCCCCATTGATGCAAGAGTAAAGTTGCAAATGGCGCATTCTGCCTTTACCCTTGCAAAAGTGTAGACATGAGAGTAGTGGGGGTGGGATGCACAATTTCAGCAGCGAGGGTGGACAGCTGCTGAGAGCCCATCTGGGCCTCGTGAGTGCTTGAGCATGGGTCTGTAGATGCACTGCAGGAATCATATAATCATAGAACAGTAGAGTTGGAAGGGGCCTACAAGGCCATCGAGTCCAACCCCCTGCTCAATGCAGGAATCCACCTTAAAGCATACCTGACAGATGGTTGTCCAGCTGTCTCTTGAAGGTCTCTAGTGTGGGAGAGCCCATTTATTTATTTATTTATTACTTTTTTATACCGCCCAATAGCTGAAGCTCTCTGGGTGGTTCACAAGCTCTCTGGGCGGTTCTCCCTAGGTCATTGGTTCCATTGTTGCACTGCTCTAACAGGAAGTTTTTCCTGCTGTCCAGCTGGAATCTGGCTTCCTGTAACTTCAGCCCATTATTTCACGTACTGCACTCTGGGAGGATCGAAAAGAGATCCTGGCCCTCCTCTGTGTGACAACTATTGAAGTATTTGAAAGAGTGCTATCATGTCTCCCCTCAATCTTCTCTTCTCCAGGCTAAACATGCCCAGTTCTTTCAGTCTCTCTTCATAGGGCTTTGTTTCCAGACCCCTAATCATCCTGGTTGCCCTCCTCTGAACACCCTCCAGCTTGTCTGCATCCTTCTTGAAGTGTGGTGCCCAGAACTGGATGCAATGCTCAAGATGAGGCCAACTGTGTCCAGGGGAGCAGATGCAGGGCAGTCTGTCAGACTCCCAGACTCAGTCAGGTGCTTACGACATCCCTACTTAGTATGCACATCGTGTTTTTTTCTACGTAGGCTTTAGCAGCATCAACTGGTGCCCACTGCCACCAGGCCCCTGCCTAGTATTGCTACGTGTAATGACCCTGGAGCCTATGCTATGCTGAAGTAGATACAGGTGTTACCTTCTCCCTGACTGTCCAAGCGTGAGAAAGTTTTTCTTAGGGCCTTCCTAGACGAGGGTTTAGCCCAGTGCGAGGCCCGGGCTCCCTGCTGTGTGTGCAAATGATGCACAGGGGATCCTGGGGTCAGGCCGGGTTAAACCCTCCCTTGACCCGGGATAACTGGATCCACTTTTGGACCAGTTTTTCCTGCGATCCCAGCCTTAGGTCGAGCTGAGGCCAGAACCGCGGGCGTGTGGACCGTTCCGCCACTTTTCCTGGCTACCACACTTACGTGCAAGTAGCCGGGAAAAGCGGTGGATGGGCCACAGCGCTCCTGCCCCCCAATTCCCCCCACCTCCCCTTACCTTTGATCCCCCTCTCCCCCCCATGTCCCCACCTGCTATTTGCCGCCAATGTCCCCAGCCGCTGTGTGCCGCCGCCGCTGAGGACGATGCCCCCAGCTGGCGTTTCCTGCTGTCATCACGTCCCCCGGCTGCAGGCAACACAGGCCAGGGGACAGACAGCAGGAAACGCCAACTGGGGACATCGTCCTCATCAGTGGTGGCGGTGGCACACAGCGGCTGGGGATATTGGTGGCGGTGGCAAATAGCAGGTGGGGACATGGACATGGGGGGGAGAGGGGGGAGATCGAAGGCCAGGGGAGGTGGGGGGCTTTTTTTTAAAAAAAAAAAATACTTACCTGCCCGTTAGTGCGCTCCTGCACACGCGGCCGCTTTAAGGCGGGGGGGGATGGAGGACGCGATGGGGCTTCCCTCGGCCCCATCATGCCTCAGGTGTAGACAGGGCCGACAGGCCGCGCTCCTCACCACTGGATTCAGCGGTAGGTCTAGTAACGCCTTTAGACTCAGAAGATGAGCCCCAAGTAACATCCCAGTCTCCTTCGTGCCGTAGAAACCTGAACTTGAAGAGTAGGATAAGGGCCTTTGAAGATAAGACAGCCAGCTTCAACGAGGAAGTGGGGCCAACCATGGCACAGGCCTTTCCAGCCTACATAAGGGTTCAGTTGGTCTCGTCTCTTTCCTGACACAACATCTCTCCAGGGCTCAGGCAGCAGGGCCCACTGGGAGACGTCCACAGTCTTGCTTAAAGATGTCTGGCTTGAATGGACTTGGCCTGATGCAATTTCACATGACTTTGTCGGTGGCCATAGCTAGACCTAAGGTTTATCCCTGGATTGTCCAGGGGTCAAACCTGTTCATCTAGGTGACACACAGGGGATCCAGTGCTCAGGCAGGGGCGAACCCTGGATGATCCCAGGATAAACCTTAGGTCTAGCTGTGGCCTGAATTGACCTACCTGGGAGAGTCAGTGCTTGACTACTTCTCCTTTCTCCCTGAGCCTCCGTGGAACACCACTGAGCACATAACCTGTATGTATGAACATCTAATTACTTTGTCCAAGAAGGAAAGTCCTGTCCTGTACAGACCGTGAACATAACCCAGATAGACATGGGGAAGAAATTCACATTTTAATGCAATTTATCTATTTTTTTCACTTTTCATCAAATACCTTAATTGAAACTCAGTTCTCCTTTGAAATGCGCACTTCTCTGAATTTTGCAACAGAGTTCCCATATAAAAAATAATGACGTGTATATTAGGGGAAATGGCACACAAAAATGTGTATATTGGTGAAAATAACATACAAAATGCATGTGGGGATGGGAAGAAGGTAGATCAATGGATGTTTTGGACTTCAACTCCCAGAGGCCTCTGCCAGCATGGCCCATGGTCAGGGATGATGGACACTGAAGTCCAAAATATCTGGAAGTCTGCTTTCTACCCACCCTTGTTCTGGCCCAGAGTGTTGGTTGTAATTTATGGAAACCTTGGGCTATAAATGTTAGGAATTAATTAACTTGGAGTACAAGAGAATTCTGTTGAGTACATAGCATTGGGGACATAAAGAAATATACACAGGCGCACACAACACCTACACACTTATTATTTTCTTCATGCTTTGCAACAGGTAGTACAGTCCCTTTGCATTCTATTATCTGCCTGAAATCTGAACCAATTACCCTGTTCTCAAAAGAGTATTTTAAAAAAAGAATTGTTATTTTGTTTGTTAGTGTCTAGTTCATTAAGCAGGGTTTTCGAGTTCCTGGTAACAGGATTACTATTGACAATTTCATTAGAACCATAATTCAACCACAAGTAAGCCTTCCAAAGAGACCTGTCACTGTCCCAGCTCCAATCTGTCCACCTGCCATAAAAACAGCATTTGCAACAGGAGTAAGCGCATTCTCGGATAGGTCAAAACGTCAAAGTCAAACAGGGCTGGGTTACTGAACTCACATTATACCAGGGTCTGCACCGGCTTCCTATAGCTTTCCAGGAGTAATACTGTTTTTGACCTCTAAGTACTAGAAGGAACAACCTTTGTTTGACATCTATTTGAGAATGTTAGGGATATACAAGGGTTGCATTTCTGTTCGCAAATCATGCCAACACGTCTTGCTTGCAACCCCTAATGCAAACGCGAGCAGGCGTGCAATTCTTAGGAAATGTCCGTAATTTCCCAAACTTGTGTTTGTGTTCAAAAGTGTATACTTGTGCAAGTGTGGACTTCCACAAATGTGCACTCCCCCCCCCCCAAATCTGCATTTTCAAGCTTTAGCCTATGGGGGTCGGGAAAGTGCACATTTTTGGAAATGAATTTTAAATGATGTTTTCCCCTGTATAGACTCCATTTACATAACATTGCATACCTGGAAAAACCCAACCCTCATTTTTATGCAAAGTGACAGCTTGCTATGGGGATGGGGGGCTGCCAGGCTCTCATGGCCTGTGCGGTGCTCACGCGAAAGGGTACTGTATGTAGTGGTGACATGGAAAGCAGGGTCTTGGAATCTGAGCAAGGGGGTGGGTCCCATTGTTAGATCAATGTTCTTTTCACCCAAAGACGAGATCCAAACAGCCCTTAAGCACGACTCCACCACGCTCTCAGACTCTTGCAGTATCCCTAGTTGTGATTCAGTCACAACAGGATACAAGTTCTTCCTCTCCATATTGGGCCAGATCGTCCAAAGTTCCCAGAGTTTGCAAAGAACCCCCTACTCAGTCTTACCGAGTAGACTGGCTCAGTCTTACAATGTAGAGCCAATCCATAGGGTATTATTATTATTATTATTATTATTATTATTATTATTATTATTATTATTATTTCTTACTTGTCTCTCCTCTGGATTGAGGTGGGGAACAACATCAAATATAAAAATACTATAAAGTATATAAAACTGATTAAAAACTTGTAGAACTAATACATCATTAACGAATACATCCTCCGAGGGAAGCTCAGAGGATAGCAACAAGGGAGAGGGCCTTTTCGGTGGTTGCCCCCCGACTGTGGAATGATCTCCCCAATGAGGCTCGCCTGGCGCCAACATTGTTATCTTTTCAGCGCCAGGTTAAGACTTTTCTCTTCTCCCAGGCATTTTAACAGCATTTAACAATGTTAAGTTTGTTTTTAATGGACCCCAGAATTGTTGTTTTTAAATGGATACTGTTGTTTTTATACTGTTTTTATGTTTTTGATGGTTTTTAAATTTTGTATACTTTTCATGTTTACCATTTTTAATTGTTGTAAACCGCCCAGAGAGCTTCGGCTGTGGGGCGGTATATAAATGTAATAAAATAAATAAATAAATAAATTATTAAAATAACAGCCAGACATTTTAAAATCTGACTGGGTAGGCCTGCTGGAAGAGATCAGTCTTTATAGGGTTTTTTTTTTAATATATGAAAGACTGTTGAGTTGGCGGAATGAAGTGGTAGACAGAGGTGCTTGCAGCCTTTAGTTTAAGCTCTAGCTAATGAGCAGGAGAAAATGAGTACTTTTCAAACATGTCCACCAAAAATACATACGTTTAGAAAAAGACACATGGGAATAGAATAATAGAATAGCAGAGTAGGAAGGGGCCTACAAGGCCGTCGAGTCCAACCCCCTGCTCAATGCAGGAATCCACCCTAAAGCATCCCTGACAGAGGGTTGTCCAGCTGCCTCTTGAAGGCCTCTAGTGTGGGAGAGCCCACAACCTCCCTAGGTAACTGGTTCCATTGTCGTACTGCTCTAACAGTCAGGAAGTTTTTCCTGATGTCCAGCTGGAATCTGGCTTCCTTTAACTTGAGCCCGTTATTCCGTGTCCTGCACTCTGGGAGGATAGAGAAGAGATCCTGGCCCTCCTCTGTGTGACAACCTTTCAGGTATTTGAAGAGTGCTCTCATGTCTCCTTTCCATCTTCTCTTCTCCAGGCTAAACATGCCCAGTTCTTTCAGTCTGTCTTCATATGTACACATCGGTGTGAGCAGTCAGTGAAGCTCACGATTTGCCAGGTGCCTCTTTCAGAATGAGTTTTGAGGTGGAAATCAGAGAGCGTTGAGAAGCTTGGGTTCTGCTGATTTGCGCATCTCTAACCTGGAGATGCCTTCATGGTGCTGAGCTGGTGCCGCTCCAATGCCAAAACCTCCAGTGTCGCTGCTGTGGGGTGGCAGCGAGCAAATTTGACAGAGGGGGCAGCCATTAGGCTTGCTGGGCGTATTCCCTCTCCTTCACTCATCTTCCAGAGCCCAGTCCAAGGTCGCCTTCTGCCCAGGAATGCCCCCAGTGCAGCACCAGGGCAAGGACAGAGGATGGAAGAGCCGTGTTTATTTATTTATTTACAATTTTTATATACCACTCAATAAATATATTGATACTTTTAGTATGCTTTTAGGAAGTTTTTTTTTAACAGTGTATACTATGTTAATCAGTATTTTATGTATTTTATGCTTGCTGTTGTTCCCCACCTCAATCCAATCGGAGAGGCGGGTAAGAAATAAATTATTATTATTATTATTATTATTATTATTATTATTATTATTATTATTTTATTATTAATTATCTAACACAGATTCCTGAGCAATGAACATAGGTATAAACAGTAAAAGAAAGAAGATTTAAAAAGCAAATTAAAATTGTTCAATTTTAAAGCAAAGGCACCAGAAAAACAGTGACTAGTCAGTTGAGGAAGGCTTCTCGAAACAGAGTTGTTTTCAGGAGGCACCGGAAGGAGCCTAATGTTGGCACCTGCCTAACCTCCAGGGGCAGGGAGTTCCACAGAGAAGGGCCCACTACACTATAAGATCTTCTCCTGGTGGATTCCAAGTGGGCCATAGGTCCATGTGGAACTACCAGGAGCAAGCCCTCCATCGACCTCAGTGATCAGGCAGGTTGGTAAGGGAGAAGGCGCTCTCTCAGGTATCCTGATCCCAAGTTGTTTAGGGCTTTGTACACTAGTACCAAAACCTTAAACCTGGCCTGGTAGCCAATAGGTAGCCAGTACAATTCCCTTAGCAAAGGAGTTCTAGGCCGAAAAGAGGCAGCTCCAGACAGCAGCCAAGCTGCTGCATTCTGCACTAGCTCCAGCTTTTGGAGCAGTCTTAAGGGCAGCCCCACATAGAGTGCATTGCAGTAATCCAGCCTTGAGGTTACTAATGCCTGTACCACTGTGGGCCAACTATCCCTATCCAAAATTGGCTGTAGCTGGTGAGCCAGGCCAAGCTGGTAAAAGGCACTCTGAGCCACCACGGCCACTTGGCCTTCCAGTGACAATGATGGATCTAGGAGTACCCCCAAACTATGAACCTGATCTTTCAGAGGGAGTGCAACCCCATCCAGAACAGGTGATGAGCCTATTTCCTGGACTCGGGAACCACTCACCCACAGGGCTTCCGTCTTGCCAGGATTCAGCTTCAGTTCATTGGCCCTCATCCAGCCCGTTACTGATTTTAGGCACTGATCTAGGACTTGCACCGCCTCTCCTGATTCAGATGTCATAGGGAGATAGAGCAGTGTGTCATCAGCGTACTGATGGCATTTTGCTCCAAATCCCCTAGAGGCTTCATATAGATGTTAAACAATATTGGGGACAAGATGGTGCCCTGCGGTACCCTACAGCTTAATTGCCAAGGGGCTAAGAAATGACCACCCAATGTTACTCTCTGAAATTGACCCTGCAGGTAGGACTGGAACCACCGTAATACAGTGCTTCCAGCAGCCATTCCACGGAGTTGATCGAGGGGGAAACCATGGTCAATGGTATTAAAAGCCAACGAGAGATCGAGCAGGATTAACAGGGTTGCACTCACCCTGTCGCTCTCTCGATCAAGGTCATCCATCAGGGAGACCAAGGCTGATTCGGTCCTGTAACCAGGTCGAAATGCAGATCGAAATGGGTCTATATAATCAGCGTCCTCCAAGAGGGCCTGCAATTGTTCTGCCATGAACCTCCCCAATACCTTCCCTAAGAAAGGGATATTTGCAATTGCACAGTAGTTGCCTAATACCATTGGGTTCAGAGTGGGCTTCTTCACAAGTGGTCATACTACTGCCTCTTGAAGGAGGGCAGGGACCACTCCTTCCCATAGAGAAGCATTTACCACACCCTGGACCCACCCAGTCAACCCCCCTCGGTGAGCTTTTATTAGCTAGGAGGGGCAACACTAGGGTGACCATATGAAAAGGAGGACAGGGCTCCTGTATCTTTAACTGTTACATAGAAAAGGGAATTTCAGCAGGTGTCATTTGTATGCATGTTGCACCTGGTGAAATTTCCTCTTCATTACAACAGTTAAACCTGCAGGAGCTATACTGCAACCATACTGTGACCAGATCTGAAAGAGAGCAGGGCACCTGCAGCTTTAACTGTTGTGATGAAGAAGAAATTTCACCAGGTTCCCCATATATACAAATGACACCTGCTGAAATTCCCCTTTCAATACAACTGAGATACAGGAGCCCTGTCCTCTTTTCCATATGGTCACCCTAGGCAACGTGCTCCCACAGTCTTCCTGCGCAATTTCACCTCTTTGCCCTGAGTTGGCTTTGACTCGGCGGCTGTGTCATATAGCCGATGGAGTGCCGGTTCCCAGCCACTGTGGGGACAAAAATAACATTTAGCTAGCCCCCCTGGTGGCAATGAATCCCAGAAGATAATTTAATTATTTTCTGAGTTAAAGTTTCCTAAGACTTGATCCAGTGGCACCAGGAAAAAAATCCCTTCAAAGCCTTTGAAAAGATCTAGTTGGAGGGCAAGTTCAGTTTCTTACATCTTCAATAAGTCGACTCCTCGCTGCAAGAAACCATTGCATGCTTCAGCGATCAAAACGGAAACACCTGAGTAGGCCTGGGGGCACGCTTGTCTATTTCAGCATGCAATTTCAATTTTCAGCTTTTCCAAACTGTGATTAGTTATTTAATTGTGCATCCAAATTTGGCTGATGCATTTGCACATGTAATTAATTATGATTTATTTAAAACCACTTGGCAAAGCTTTGTTCGTCAATTTTCTACAAATCAAATTATGGAAGGTAGATTTATTTATTTTTGTTTTTGTTTTTGTCTCCCTCCCCTTTCAAATGTTCACAAATTGTTTTGATTTAGTCTTTAAATGACTGCCCAAGGGTAAAGAAAAGTCCTTCAATGATAAAAGTGACGAACTTTAGAAAGGATGAACTCAAATCTACATGTAAAGGTGGTTCTTCCACCCAGAGAAAGAGATCTCTCACATGGAGATCTCTCCTTCTGTGGACTGGGAACCATGGCATCAATCTAATGCACATCTGAATGCATGTCACTCATCCTCCCTGTGTGGCTTTCAAAGATATCCACACACACGCCCATCTGGGTGCAACTAGTTGTGGTTATTACATGTGCTTAGAGCTCCAGACATTGGAGCTCCAGACATGTGCTCTACACATTGGAGACTCAATATGCATAATGTCACAAGTCTTTGCAGCAGACCACAGCCGGGACACATTTAGCTTCATCCCACATACCTGTTTCCCTCGAATTATCCCCTACAGCGTTTAGCTGTCATTGTTGTTGTTGTTGTTGTTGTTAGCTAAATCAGACCCTGGGCGGCAGCGCTCCTAAGATCCTTTGCATACCAGGAAATGGGTTTAAGGGGGGAAATGTAAAAAAAATCATAAAAAATCAACAGCCGACCCAATCTGATTCAAATTTGGTATGCTTAAAGCTCTCCTTAATATCTATTACTAGGGATGTGCTCCGCTCCGATTAGGAGCGTAGAAGCAGTAGCGGATTGGCCTGCTCCGCCTTACCCAGAGGCGGAGTAGGAGCGGACCGCGGACCCCCTAGAAGCAAGGCGAAGAGAAGCGCCCATTTTTCGGAGCTCCTAGTTCAGGCGGAGCGCTCCGGTCGCCATCTTGAAAACATTTCGCCATAGGATTGCATTGCGGCAAATAATCGTGCATAACTACGTTGTTTTTGAAGCTATCATTCTGAAAATTCTTGTGCACAGAGAGTCGTGGATGGGGGTCATTTTGAGACCACTCTCACCTCTCTGCGTTGTCTGGGTCGCGTGCTATATTTTTGTGAAAATCGGGTCAACCGCGCAGCTCAAACGGCGTTTTCGGCTTTTCGCCCATAGGATTGCATTGAGGGAAAGAATCGGGGATAACTGGGGGGGGGTTAAGCTATCATTCTGAAAATTCTTGTGCACAGAGAGTCGTGGATGGGGGTCATTTTGAGACCACTCTCAACTTTCTGCATCGTACGGGTTGCGTGCTATATTTTTGTGAAAATCGGGTCAACCGCACGGCTCAAACGGCATTTTCGGCTTTTCGCCCATAGGATTGCATTGAGGGAAAGAATCGGGGATAACTGGGGGGGGGTTTAAGCTATCATTCTGAAAATTCTTGTGCACAGAGAGTCGTGGATGGGGGTCATTTTGAGACCACTCTCAACTTTCTGCATCGTACGGGTCGCGGGCTAGAATTTTTTAAAAAATCGGCGGGAAAAATACCTTTTTCAAAGGGCTGAGGGGCAGAGTCAGCTCCCGGTCATGATGATCCCAAAGCTGGAGGAGGGCATAGGCAAAACAGGTAACTTGGGATTCTGGGAAACTTCTCTTTCTTCATCTGAACGGGCTTTTCCCCGTGTTTTTTAACACAGTAGCCCCACCAAATGCACAAACACAACCTGAAATCATATACTAAGCCAAGAATAAGAGATAGAAACACAGCACTGCTCCCCACCCTAACCTTGGGAAACAACTGAATAGATGTGGTGCAAGGGGATGAGCTCCCCTAGGGCATCTCATCGTGGACGTGCCCCCACTCTCTCCTGCACTGGAAGGCCATTAGAGCCTTCCAAAGAGAGTAAAACGGTGGAGCAATGCCTATCATGAGTTGAAGTGAATGGTCACTTTTCAGTGGTGGAGCAATGCCTGTTATGAGTCGAAGTGAGCGTTTTACTTCTTCTCAGAGCTGTTGGTGGCTGTCAGTGTCTTGAACTGGCAGCTACTTCCCCCTCCCCCGGGCACGTCCCCCTATTGCTGGTAAAAGACAGATATAGCCTTTTTAAAAAAATTCTTCTTGCTGTTTATTGAGCAACACTGCTGCTTTTAATTCCACCCCTCCTTTGTTTATTGATTGATTTATTCCATTTTATATGCATTACTGGCTTATCCTTGGCTCACTTCCTTATGCCCCCAGAAATGCCAGCTGCATGCCTGCCTGCCTTCCCTCCCTCCTCCCCTGCCCACCTCGCAGGGATGTTGTGTGTGGGGTGCCCGATTTTCAAAAATTCGCCAAAAATCAGGGGATGATGGGATTGCTTTGAAACTTGGCGTGCGTGTGTATATCCCCATGAGGTGTCATGGTGCCAAACATGAGGTTTCTAACTTGAACAGAAAAAAAGTTGTATAATTTTTTAGCTTTCAATGCAAGCCTATGGGGGGGGGGGGGAAACGGAGCTCCGGATCCGGATCCGGAGCTCCGGGCGGAGCGGAGCGGAAGTGGGCGGAGCGGGGGCGGGGCGGAGCGGCCCGATCCAGAAAATGGCGGATCTGCAAGTGAAGCGGAGCGGGGGGTCCGTGCACACCCCTATCTATTACTGTGCCAATATTGATGTCTCTAGCTTTAAAACCTATGCAGATGTAAGCATTTGTTTAATTTTTCTTTAAACACATCAAATCCTGCTCCTGCGCCCCCCAGTGGCCACTCGGAAAACAACAAAAGATTCGCTCCAAAACTAGTAGCAAAATAGAGCGGGTCTTTTGGCTTTATAGCACAATTAAAGGAGGATGCATGGGAGTACTTCACAATCAAAGCAGATTATAAACTGGAAAACTTCAGAGTCCTTTGCACGCAGTACACAGTGATTGCACAGTAGAATGCTGGTGTGATAAAGCTCTTCATGCTGACAGACGAAGTGCGATACTTTTAAGGTATCCTGTGCAGAAACCAACAAAATGCATTTAATTGATTTATTGGTCTTTATACATTTACTAGTGAATGGACCTGGCTTTGCATTGTCTGGACTATCCCTTAGGCCCAATTGACACTAAGCAGGATATTGGACTATGAAAGTGGTATGAAAGCGGTATATAAAAGGCAGGAGCCACACCAAGAAGGATATAGCACCAGGAAAGCAGTATGAAAGCAGTATATGGTAGGTGTCAATGGGCCCCAACAGTTGTCAGTTCACTTCAATACTGCTATAAAGCAGTAGCGTGGCTCCTGCCTCTTATATACTGCTTTCGTACCACTTTCATTGTGCAATAGTCTGCTTGGAGTGGATTTGGCCATAGTTTGATATAGTAGTGATGGCCACTGGTTTGGATGACTTTAAAAGGCTGTTGGACAAATTTCTGGAGGCAAAAGCTATCAATGGCTACTAGTTCCAATGGCTCTATGCTACCTCCAGTATCAGAGGCATGAAGCCTGTGTGCCCCAGTTGCTGGGGAACATGTGCAAGAGGGTGCTATAACACTCATGTCCTCCTTCTGGGTTTCCTCTGGGCATCTGGTTGGTTGGCCACTGTGTGAGCGGAATACGAGAGTGGATGGACCTTGGTCTGATCTAGCATGGCTCCATTTATGTTCTTATGTTCTTACGTTGATACAATGAAGCCTTCATGCAAACTTACACAGCAGTCAGAGTTGGGCACATTATTGAAGCCCTGCCTGCTGGCACCCCTACAGACCCCCGAGGGAGGGTTCTGTCCACACCATTTCCCTCCAGACAAGGTTGGCCCACTGTAGGGGGAAGGTAGAAGCCGTATATCTCTGTCTCCCTTGGATTCATGCTGTATGGACTGCAAACCTCTATGCTAATTAGGAAAGTCTGTCACTTGGTGACGGAAGATGTTAGTGCAGACTTTAACCACATGGACTCATTACTAGTGTAGATCCGGCCCCGAATCCAAGCTGAAGGTGGGTAGGGCCTTGCGTTGTTCCTCTTTGTAACAATTCCAGTATATTCAGGTGTTCCTGATGTGTGTTGCTTAAACACATGAGGAGTGCACTAGGACTGTCACTCTCACCACTCTCTATGTATGGGTGGAGACTTTGTGAAGAGGAGAGCCTCCTCTATCTATGGGGACTCTCCAGACTATCTGGAGTACAGGGGAGAGTCTCTACAGATAGAGGCGCATTCCCCTTCCTGGGCTGTAGCTAGACCTAAAGTTTATCCCAGGATCATCCCAGGTTCGTCCCTGCCTGAGTGCTGGATGCCCTGTGTGGCACTTAGATGAACAGGTTTGACCCCAGGACAGTCCTGGGATAAACTTTAGGTCTAGCTATGGCCCTGGTGTGCTTAAGTAACGTACCTTGAAAACATCTGAATAGGGATTGTATGTCTGTGTGTATGTGTAAGAGAGAAAGATGGTGTAAATGCCTCTGTGGTTCTGTTCAGACAACACACTAAGCCATGGCTAAGCTACTAACCCTTTTGCAGCAAGCAGTTAGTGAGCATGTTTAAAACATGGTTATGGAGCCATTATGGTCAGGAATGGTTCACACAACACAACAAGTCATGGTTCACATGAGGCACTAAGCTATAATGTTTAGCTCAAAATGCTTAACCATCATAGTTTAGCATGTTGTCTGAACAGGGCCATCGTTAGGGTGACCATATGGAAAGGAGGACAGGGCTCATGTATCTTTGACAGTTTATTCAGAAAAGGGAATTTCACCAGGTGTCATTTCTATGCATGCAGCACCTGGTGAAATGCCCTCTCCATCACAACAGTTAAAGCTGCAGGAGCCATACCCTCTTTTGTATCTAGTCTCTCTATACTCCTGCAGCTTGTGATGAAGAGGGCATTTCACCAGGTGCTGCATGCGTACAAATGACACTGGCTGAAATTCCCTTTGGAATACAGCTGTTAAAGGTACAAGAGCCCTGTCCTCCTTTTCATATGGTCACCCTACCACTGTGTATGTTTGTACGTGCGTGCACATGCATGTGAAAGAGAGATTAGTGTCCTGGATCCACTCAGCAGCCATGCTGACTGTGATGAGTTCTGCAGGGCCAATGGCAGGCCCCAATCTCAAAAAGGTTGCCCACCCCAATTTACAGGCTACGTACCAGGCTGCTCACCCATATGTGCTCACCTGTTGGGGACTAGTGTAAGCCAGTTCTGAGCCTAGCAAGTCAATAGCACAGACTGTGCATTGCACACCAGTCCATAATATGCAATTCTGGCAAAGGCAAAACATATTTGCCCCCAGGTACATGTCTAAATGTGCGGCTGGATTTCTGCATAAGTAAATTAAGTGGTTCACAACTTTTCAACCAAGTCGTCGTCGTCGTCGTCCTCCTCCTCCTCCTCCTCCTCCTCCTCCTCCTCCTCCTCCTCCTCCTCCTCCACTTTCTTGTGCCTGGTTAAGTACTCTTTATTTTTTATATAGTCCAAACAAACTTTAGACCATGGTGGTTTTCTTCTCAAACTCTCGTGGTTACTAAATATGTAGCATTACTTGGGGGGGGGGAATTGAAGGTTGTTCTGAAATGAGGGTAGTTAAAATTCAGAAAGAGAAATTCCTTAATTAACTTAATAAAATTACTAATGGAAGCATTTTAACTGCTAAATTTAATTTACTTGTCAAGATATCCAGCTACAAAGAGTGGGCAAGAGTAGGGCCTCTGCTTCCCATTATGATGTGCTCCTATTATAGAATAAATTTGCTCAAAATGAAATATATCACCAAAAGCCATCAATGACATCTTAATTTGGAACAGCCAGTTGAAAAGTAATTAGACTGTGAAGCAATCAGTTCTAGTAGATCAGTGCTTCCTTTTACATAAACATACATTTCCCTTACGCATCAATAGGAAAGACATCCAGGTAGCCAAATCACAAGGGACTGTGCGCGTTTTGGGGGAAAAATTGCTACGTGCCTTGCGGTTGGTGTCACCTATTTATTAGGGTCGAGGCCACAAATACAAACAAGTATGATCCACTTAGGGATGTATGAGAAATTAGTTTCAGTTTGTTTTGGATCAGGATTTCACCCAGTTTGCATCCTCTGGACTGAACATGGAGTCAGACACAAACGCCACAGCTAGACCTAAGGTTTATCCTGGGATCATCCGGGGTTCGCCCCTGCCTGAGCACTGGATCCCCTGTGTGTCACCTAGGCCACAGCTAGACCTAAGGTTTATCCTGGGATCATCCAGGGTTCGCCCCTGCCTGAGCACTGGATCCCCTGTGTGTCACCTAGATGAAGAGGTTTGACCCCTGGACGATCCAGGCATAAACCTTAGGTCTAGCTATGGCCCAAGTGACGTTGAAGTCTGACCATTTCCTGCCTTCACCACCCCAAAAAGAAATTGCATTCAGCAGCATGCATACTTTTGAAAAACGCACATGAAAAACTTGGTCTTTGGAAAATGCACTCAAATAGGCTTTAAGCAACGGGAGGAGAACACTATGAACATTTCAGAAGAAATGTGCACAACTGATAATGTACATTTAGAAAAAATACCCACGGAAATACCCACGTAGTTTCATGTGAAAGGGGGGAAAAATCAATTCGCAGAACTTTGGTGAGCTAGCATTTTGTTAATTAGCACATTCCTAGATCCGATGCTTAATGAAATGTCATTCAGTCTTGAACTGTGTTCAAGTGCCAATGCTCCCATATATTCAACATGTCAAGCATTAGAGCGGCCAAATGCAAAAGGTATCGAACATCATTCATAGGTACCGGTTGCTCAGGAAAAATCACTCATTTGCCAGAATCGCTCTTTCTACACCACATCACCTCCTGTCTTCCTTGGCATCTGTCCCCCACCCAAGAAATCAATCTCAGAGCCTCAGGTTTTCCATATGTAAACTGGGAATAAGTGTGACCTAGGATAACAGGGGTGTTGTCTCCCTGATGTGCATGGACTAAGAAAAGGGGGACAATGCTACTGATAGATACTTTTTAAAAAACCTTCTGGTGGGGGTTCAAAAAGTAAACAGTGAGTGGGGGAGGTTTAATCCTCCCTCAGGTATGTGGTGATGTTTAGCCTGGAGAAGAGAAGATTGAGGGGAGACATGATAGCACTCGTCAAATACTTAAAAGGTTGTCACACAGAGGAGGGCCAGGATCTCTTCTCGATCCTCCCAGAGTGCAGGACACGGAATAACGGGCTCAAGTTAAAGGAAGCCAGATTCCAGCTGGACATCAGGAAAAACTTCCTGACTGTTAGAGCAGTGCGACAAGAGAACCAGTTACCTAGGGAGGTTGTGGGCTCTCCCACACTGGAGGCATTCAGGAGGCAGCTAGACAGCCATCTGTCAGGTATGCTTTAGGGTGGATTCCTGCATTGAGCAGGGGGGTTGGACTCGATGGCATTTTAGACCCCTTCCAACTCTACTATTCTATGATCCCAATCTGAATTGGTCCACACATACACTTACCCTAGAATAAAAATCAAAAGCCTCAACACACAGTTCGCAATTAAGGAAGGTGTAGTTTGGATCTACACCAAGCAGGATATGACACTTTGAAAACGTTTTGAGAACTGTCTATGGAGTCTCAACAGTTTTCAAGCAGTTTTGTAGATCCTGCCACAGTGACAAATCTTCTAGAGACTTTATCACATTTTTTTAAAAAAATCCCAGTGTTATCAACGCCTGCAATTATATATTTGACATTCATGGCCCCAGGTGAGTATTAAAATTGTTTGAGAACCACCCCACAAGTTAGAAAACTGAAATTTGATACGCACACAGAGTGAGGCACTAAAAATCCCCCCCCATAAAACGTAATGTGCAATGGCTGTTGATTCTTCTCTCTCCAGCCTCAAGCACAGCCTTCCAAAGCTGTTTTTTTTTTAAAAAAAAAAGAAAATCTTTTTATTTTATTTTTTTGTTTGTTTGTTACATCTTGAAGCATTTCGATTCCTGGCACATTGTGTATCTGCAATTTACTTCTAATGACAGTTATTGTTTCGAATCCTTTTCAAGATATTTAAAGCAGTTTCAAAATGTTTTGTACTAACTTTTAATAATTCGTCATGATCAGCCAGAGAGATGGGATTTTGCTCGCTTTCAAGTCGGATTATAAGTAGGCACTGATACCCGCATTGAAAGCAATCAAATCTGTTGCTGGTTTCCAAAGACAAAACAAAGGAAAAATGCCATTGTTCATAAGGTAAAATTTAGAAGCCTTCTGTCATCACTCTTACAGCTGCTGTAGAACAAAACACACATGCAGCCGAAGCAGGTCTTAACCCCTGCTGTGTGTTCCCCTATTCCGACCCGGTTGCTTTTGTGGACAGTAATTCTCAAAATCTGGACTGGGGTACATGCTGAATGGTTGGAGAATCAGGACAGACAAAGGCCGTAGCTAGACCTAAGGTTTATCCCAGGATTGTCCTGGGGTCAAACCTGTTCATCTAAGTGCCACACAGGGCATCCAGTGCTCAGGCAGGGACGAACCCGGGATGATCCTGGGTTAAACCTTAGGTCTAGCTACAGCCAAAAGGAAGGGCAGTAGGTCAAGGTACACCAGTTGCTGGGAAACCAGTTGCTCTCATGTTCTGTGTGTGGATTTCACATGGGCAGCTGGTTGGCCATTGTGTGAACACAGTGCTAGACTAGATGGGCCCTTGGCCTGATCCCCAAGTAAGGGATCAGAGAACCAGTTTTTGTAAGCCAAGAGAGGAAAAGTTCTCCTCTTGGCTCCTTCCCAAGAGGGAGACATTTTTCTCCCACTCTCAAATTACTAGAACCTGGGGCCATCCCATATGAAGGTGATTGGTGGGAGATTCCAGAGAGCTAAAAAGAAGGACTTCTTCACACAGTTCATAGTTACACTATGGAATTAACTTCCACAAAATGTAGTGAAGGCCACCAGTTGGGATAGCTTTAAAAAAAGGATTGGAGAAATTCATGGAGGAGGAGGCTATCAATGGCTATTAGTCCTATAGCTATATGGTACCTCCAGCACTAGAGGATTCCTGTATACACCAGTTACTAGAGAACGTGGGTGGGAAGGTGATATTTCACTCATTTTCCTTTGGCCACTGTGTGAACAGATCGCTGGACTAGATGGACCCTTGGGCTCTTCTTTAGGATCTTATGTTTTAACAGTGGAGTTCTGTGCCACAAGATGTGGTGATAGGCACTAATTTAAAAGGCTTTAAAACATGTTTAGTCCAGGGATCAGAAAGTCCACTCCTGATCTCTTCCTGATCTTTCTCTCCCTCCGCGTCCCGTGTGTCGTCTCTCCTCCTTCTCCCTCTGTGTGTGTGTGTGTTCTGTGTCGTCTGTGCTCCCTTCTCCCCCCCCTGGGATCTGCCCCCCCCGGCCGATGGGCACAGCGCTTAGCGCTGTGGCCAGTCCGCGGCTTTTTGCAGCTACTCGCGAGTAAGCGAGTAGCCGCAAAAAGCCACGAAAGTAGCTAGACGTTCCCCAGCCCCCGCCTCAGGCCGGGGCTGGGAAAAAGGCGCGCCATAAGAGACTTCACTTATGGCGTGTTAGAGGAGGCTTCAGTGTGGCCTGGGACCGGATTCCCCTGTGCATCATGTGGAAGCACAGCAGGGAAACCGGCTCTCAAGGCACGCTAAGGCCTCGTCTAGGAACGCCCTCAGTCAAACGTTTGTGACAACCCCAGCAGCTGGGAGGCTAGAAGTGGTTAGGTAAGCTCAAAACTCCACGGAAAATTAATGACACAACCCTCTGAGAATGAGGCAGAAAAATGGAAGCCTCTTTCATGGGGGAAGAATACTTCCAGGATATTGTAGAACAGATTTTGGCGCAGTGTTACCTCCACCTCTTTCCTGGAGCTGGACACAACACTCCCTCCTCACGCCTCCATTGTAGAGGGTGCAAAATGTGGGCCAGCTAAGGAAAAAAGTGTGTGTGAGAGAGAGCTGTGCTACAGCCCCTGCCTGACCTGTGAGAATCAATTAAGAATTATTTCTCCTCTCCCTGAAGAAATTTGGTTAACCCCCCCCCCCCATTTCTCTACCCACAAGTATTTCTCTGCCCACAAGTATACTGTTCCCTCGCCTACTCTCTTGGGAAATGTTTAGCTGATTTTGCTAGGTCTTATGCCAAAGGAACAGAGTAAAGTTGTAAGGGCTCGTGTTTAAACCTTGGCCTCCCTGTACTATTAAGAGGCAAGCACAGATTTATGGCATTGTTCGTGTCATCGTGACAATGTGCTCTGTCTCCTTTTCATTCATATTGTTTCCGAGAAGTATTGGTGGGGAGTGATAATGTGGACAAGGACGCCGCTTATCTCGTGGCTTTCAGAATCTTCCGCTATTGTTTGGCCAGTGACCATGACTCCCCCTACCCATAACTCCAGTTCCATGTTGACTTGATAGGATGGTGTGCGATATTGCCTTTCATAGATCCATTGTTGATCACAGGCTTGTTTATCACAAAATCAATGGGTGCATTTTCAGATTAATAATGAATGGGAGCAAGACAATGGTGAGAAACCAAGGTTTGAAGGTCTCTTCTGGGCCATGTGCGAGCACATGGGAGAAAGGCATGGTGAGGTGCTTCCATTTACAAGACTCCCGATGAACATCCTTCCGAAACATTGCAGTCCGTTCCTTTCCCTCCACCACAGGGGGTTCATCACAGTTGTTTAAAGTGTTGTTGTTGTTGTTGTTGTTGTTTATTTATTTATTTATTTTTATTTTATTTATTTATTACATTTTTATACCGCCCAATAGCCGAAGCTCTCTGGGCGGTTCACAAAAATGTTGTTGTTGTTTTGAATTAGATTATGGAGCTCTGACTACAATTGCAGCGAGATAGCATGATTTTATCACCTGGTTTGATGATATTAATTCATTCCGCTGCCACCTCCTTGCACAATTCGCTCGCACTCTCCTTATCGAGAACATGAGGAGTTTGCTCATGGCGGCAGCAACAGGAGTCACCAGCAGCAGCAGCAGCACTGCCCCCTTCATGTGCAAATGTCAGTTTCTCCCCCACCTGGGGGGGGGGGGAGAAAGAGCCAATTGCACAAAACAGGGCCACCGTCCTGCCATCACTACCTGCCATCCCCTTGTGCTCTCCTTCCCTGTGGGCGGGGGAAGCTGTGGGGGGTGGGCAAGAGTCCCCATCACTGCCGACCAACCCCTTGCATTCTCCTTGCAATGGGATGCCTGCTGCCATCACTCACCAATCCAACACACTCTCCTCCCCGATGTGTTGGCAAGGAGGCTCAAGGGGGTTGGCATGTGGCAGAAGTCCGCAAGCTGGCCTGACTCACACTGTTCAAGGTGGGCCAGCTCGCGGATGAGCGACCCAGAGTCTGGGCAGCTGAGCCAGCGAAAACTCACTGTGGTCTACCTTCAAACTGGATTCCTTGGATATCTCTAGCCTTGGATGTCACTTTTTGGCAAAAAGAACCCAATGGGGTCATCCCGTGAAAGTGATTGGTGGGAGATTCAGGACAAATAAAAGGAAATGCTACTTCACACAGCAAATAGTTAAATTATATAACTCACTACCACAAGGTGTAGTGATGGCCACCAATCTGGATGGCTTCAAAAGGGGAGTGGATAAATTCCTAGAGGAGAAAGCGATCAAAGGCTACTAGCCCCAACAAATATGTGGTAACTCTAGTGTCCGAGGCAGTAAGCCTATGTGCACTAGTTGCTGGGGAACATGGGTGGGAGGGTGCTGTTGCACCATGCCCTGCCTTGTTGGTCCCTGGTTGACAGCTGGTTGGCCACTGTGCGAACCGAGTGCTGGACTAGACGGACCCTTGGTCTGATCCAGCAGGGCTCTTCTTATGTTCTTATGTTAAAGTTGGAGTACAAATAAAATGAGACATACTTAGATCATACAGGATTGGGTTAAAATTCTTTACTTCTGTTTTCCTCACCTCTTTGTGAATGCTTTACCTCTTTTTTTCCACCTCAAAATCAAGGTCACGGGTCAGAGGTATATGCTTTCGGAAAGAGGAAGAGCTGCCAGTATGAGGTGGAGGGTCAGGGAACGTTGAGCCTTCTGACTTGAAGAGTTGCAAGCTGGTCAGGCTGTGAGCATGAGAAGCCTGTGACTACAGAGTGGGGCTGCACAACATAAAATTGAGAGAATTGCCATTCCAGTTTATAGACAGGCACATTTTAGGAGATGAATTGTGCCCTACATTTCAATGGGAATGACAGCCTGGTCCCAAGCTTGGGCTTAGGACCAGGCTACCTGAACGACCATCTTCTCCCATACAAGTCTGCCCAGGTTTTCAGATCATTGATGGAGACCCTTCTTTTGGTGCCACCACCATCAGAGTAGGGAAGCCAGAGGAACCCAGTTGTGGGGTGAAGCTCAGCGGGCTTTATCAGCTCGAACTCCAGACTTCCAAATGTATGCATGCTATCAAACATCATTTTGGGGTGGGGGTCAATGAATCTCATTGCAAGCATGGAAATGTACTGACTTTGTAGATTGTGTCTGAGTTTGTGTTCGGTCCAGAAGTGCAAACTGGGTGAAATTCTTTTCAAAAATGAACTGAAAGATTGGGATGGTAGAGTAAGAGCATTTTTGGAACATATAAGAATGTAGCTAAGATGTCATCATGCTTCATTTTGGTCAAGGATGTGGGTCTATTTTGTCTTCCGTTGTTCTGTTGACATCCTCAAATCGTAAGCCCCAGGGCAAAGATCTTTCAGTTCTGCTTTTTTCTCTTGGCAAAGCACCATGAACATTGAAGTTGCTATATAAGTAAATATTGGTAATAGTACTCTCGACAGAAATCATGGAAGCTTGATGCCATTCCTGCCAGAAAGAAGGGTGCAGTTTTTGAAGCATGTCCGGCACTTACTGCATTGCTAAAACTCCATTCGCATTTAGGTGCGATTTTTGTTGCTGCCTACTTTAAAAGTGAATCATTATACGTGTTTTACTATCATTTATTTATAGAATCATGGATTTCGAAGGTACCTCAAAGATAATCTAGTCCAATCCCTGCTCAACATAGACCCTGTTAAGATGACACACTAAGGCCGTGGCTGGACCAGGCCTATATCCTGGGGTCGTCCTGGGGTTGTCCCTGGCTGATCCCTGGATCCCCTGTGTGTCATTTACATGAACAGGGATGACCCCAGGACAATCCCAGGATATAGGCCTGGTCTAGCCGTGGCCTAAGCCACAGTGATTAAGCTTTTTGAGTAAACATGGCTTAATGTGTTGTGTGAATTATTGCTAACCATGATGGCTACATAACCATGGTTTAGACACACTCACTAACCACTTGCGACAAAAGAGTTAGTGGCTTAACCATGGCTTAACGCATCATCTGAATAGGCCATAAGCTCTGCGATGCAGGGTGTAGTTTCAGCATCGATGAAAGGGGGGCATGTAGCCTCTGCTTAAATATCTCCAGTGAAGGAGAACCTTTCACCTCCTGAGGCCATCCATTCCACGGCTGGACAACTGTCACTGCTAAGTTCATCCTAATGTTTAGCCAAGATCTGCTTCCCTGGGATTTCTAGACATTGGTTCTAGTCCTGCCCCCTGGAATACCAGAGAGCATCTCTGCTCCATCTTTTCAGTGGTGGCCCCCCGACTGTGGAATGATCTCCCTGATGAGGCTCGCCTGGCACCAACACTGTTATCTTTTCAGCGCCAGGTCAAGACTTTTCTCTTCTCCCAGGCATTTAACAGCATTTAACAACGCTAAGGTGTTTTTTTTAATGGACCCCGGAATGGTTGTTTTTAAATGGATACCATTGTTTTTATACTGTTTATGTTTTCCCCTCCCTCCCCTGTCTGTTAGATTGTAAGCCATATGGCAGATTGTCTTGTTTTGTATTATTCTGTACAGCGCCATGAAAATTGATGGCGCTTTATAAATAAATATTATTATTATTATTATTATTATTATTATTGGTTTTAAATTTTGTATACTTTTTAATGTTCACTGTTTTTAACTTTTGTAAAACACCCAGAGAGCTTCGGTTATGGGGCGGTATATAAATGTAATAAATAAATAATAAATAAATAAATTCTGCATGGCAGCCTTTCAGATATTTGAAGACCGCTATCATGTCTCCCCTTAACCTTCAGTTCTCCAGGCTAGTCATACCCAGGGACACACACTATCCAGGTTGCTCTTCTCTGGATATTTTCCAAGAGTAAACCTATATACACCAGTTGCTGGGGGACATGGGCAGGAGGGTGCTGTTACACCCGTGTCCTGCTTGTGGGTCCCTGTTAGACAGCTGGTTGGCCACTATTTATTTATTTATTTAATTATTGCACTTATATACCGCTCCCATAGCCGGGGCTCTCTGGGCGGTTTACAGAAATTCTAAAATTATGATAAAAACGAGTATACAAAATTTAAAATTCTAAAACACAGAACATACACACATAAACATTAAAAACCATTAAAAAAAAAACTAAACATGTGGGTGATTAAGATGTGCCGCCATATGCCTGGGCAAAGAGGAAAGTCTTAACCTGGAGCCAGAAAGATAGCAGCGTTGGCGCCAGGCGAGCCTCATCAGGGAGATCGTTCCATAGTCTGGGGGCCACCACCGAAAAGGCCCTGTCCCTCGTTGCCACACTCCGAGCCTCTCTCGGAGTAGGCACCCGGAGGAGGACCTTAGATGTTGAATGTAGTGACCGGGTATATTCGCGTCGGGAGAGGCGTTCCGTCAGGTATTGTGGTCCCAAGCTGTGTAAGGCTTTATAGGTCAAAGCCAGCACCTTGAATTGGGCTCGGAAACATACAGGCAGCCAGTGCAAGCGGACCAGAGCAGGTGTTATATGGTCGAACCTTCTGGTTCCCGAAATCAATCTGGCCGCTGCATTTTGCACGAGCTGCAGCTTCCGAACCGTCTTCAAAGGCAGCCCTACGTAGAGCGCGTTGCAGTAATCTAACTTGGAGGTTACCAGAGCACGGACAACTGAAGCCAGGTTATCCCTGTCTAGATAGGGGCGTAGCTGGGCCACCAACCGGAGTTGGTAGAAGGCACTCCGTGCCACTGAGGCCACCTGAGCTTCCAGTGACAATGATGGGTCTAAAAGAACCCCCAAGCTACGAACCTGCTCCTTCAGGGTGAGTGCAATCCCATCCAGAACCGATAGAACACCCCCCATCCTGTCAGCGGAATCACCTACTAACAGCGTCTCAGTCTTGTCTGGATTGAGTCTCAGTTTATTAGCCCTCATCCAGTCCACTGTCGCAGCCAGGCACCGGTTCAACACATCCACAGCCTCTCCTGCTGAAGATGAACAGAGTATTGAACTAGGGCTCTTCTAATGGGCTTCTTAAAATGGGGTGATTGGAACTGGATGCAATAGTCTAAGAGCAGCTTGACTAATGCAGATTAGAGTGAAACTTCCTGGCTCTGAACACAATGCTTTTGTGAATGGGGCCCAAGCTTTCGTGGCATCACACAAGCTCACATCCAGCTTGTGATCCATAAGACAACTAGGTCCTTTTCCCCATGCACTGCTGCCATTTTATATACTTTATTTTTATTTTAAAAAGCTCCACTGTCTTTTAACTAGGTTCTCTTAAATCAATGGGTATCAAGCCAGGGACTGCAAGACATACAACTGCTGCTTATGCAGACTGCAAAAGTCTCAGCATTTCCAGAGAGATGGTGCAGTTTGATTAATGCACTGTGCTTCATCTACCTTTAACAATTAGAAATATTCTTCCTCGTTATGCAGGGGTACTGGGGTGGCTTCCTTGGCATGCATTCTATGCAAGTTGCAAACAGACAACCTTGGGGCGTTCCTAGACGAGGCCTTAGCGCGCCTTGAGAGCCGGTTTCCCTGCTGTGCTTCCACATGACGCACAGGGGAATCCGGCTCCAGGCTGCACTGAAGCCTCCTCTAACACGCCATAAGCGAAGTCGCTTATGGTGCGCCTTTTCCGCAGCCCCGGCCTGAGGCGGGGGCTGGGGAACGTCTAGCTACTTCCGTGGCTTTTTGCGGCTACTCGCTTATTCGCGAGTAGCCGCAAAAAGCCGCGGACTGGCCACAGTGCTGAGTGCTGTGCCCATCGGCTGGGGGAGATCCCGGTAGGGAGAAGGAGAGACGACACAGCACAGACACGCACACACAGAGGGAGAAGGAGAGACGACACAGCACAGACACACACACACGGAGGGAGAAGGAGAGACGACACAGCACAGACACACACACACGGAGGGAGAAGGAGAGATGACACAGGAGCGCATGGGGGGGTTAACTAAAAAAAAACCTTACCTTCTCCACAGTCTTTGGGCCGCACGTGGCCCCTTTAAACTTAAAAAAAAATGGCGGACGCTGCAGGGATCCAACGTCCCTGCGCGTCCCGCGTCTGGAAGCCTGGGCGGCGCACGCTAACATCAGCGCGCTGTCGCCCCGCCTCCCTGCCGGCTTATCCCGGCAGGTCTAGCAAAGCCCTTGGTTTCAGGTGATCACTGTTTCATTATTAATGGTCACCTGTGATGCCATTGCTTGCATTTGAATGATTTTGTTAAAAATGAGAATCTCATGGTTTGTATTTATGGGAGGAGGGCTGAAGGGGCTCTCAACAGACTTCACTCATCTCCCTACAGGATCCCAGAGGTCACCTGCAGGTGACTTGCAATGATGGCAGTTGTAGTCCAACACCTTTGCAGGGCACCAGGTTGGGGAAGGGCTGCTCTAAACAAAAAAAGAGAAGTAGGTGGCCCTAAGTTGTTCGTCATCAGTTTCCCACAACCCCACAGTCACCTCTGCGTGTCATTCTCCATCCTGTCCTCATGGTTTATCTGCTTTGGGAGAATGAGAATTTCACTGGCACTTTCTGCCTCCTTAAGGAGGATGTGGAGTTAAGGCTTGTGAGCCTTAACTCCCAATTTCCCTGCTTTTTGGTGATTAGTTGAAAACTGTAGAGCCTTAATGTCGGAATAATAATAATAATAATAATAATAATAATAATAATAATAATAATAATATGTTACCCGCCTCTCCCTCTGGATCTAGGTGGGGTACAACACAAATAAAACACCATAAAATACATAAAACTAATTCAAACATTTAAAACCAGTGCATCATTAAAAGCAGCACACCATTAAAAGAGGCATCTTAAAATTCAGCTGGGTAGGCCTACTGGAAGAGATCAGTCTTTATGGCTTTCTTAAGTTCTGGAACGCTGTTAGGTTTTTTGTTTAATGGATTATATTTATTTGTATCCTGCCTTTTGCCCAATGCTGGGCCTCAAGGCGGCCTTACAAAATTTAAAACATATACATTTTAAAACCTGTGAAAAGAAATATATAGACGATAAACATATATTAAATATATTACAATATTAAAACATTAACCATTTAAAAACATTAACAAATAAAATTATTATTATTATTATTATTATTATTATTATTATTATTATTATTATTATTATTATTATACATGACCATTTTAAAAGTCCTTAGCATAGACGGAGACCCAGATTATTCGTCAAAGCCCTGCTGGAACAAAGAAGTTTTTGCCTGCCTCTGGAAGCACATCAAGGAGGGAGCCAGTCTAGCTTCCCCGGGAAGAGAGTTCCAGAGCACTGGAGCAGCCACCGAGAAGGCCCTCTCCCACGTTCCCACCAGGCACACCTTTGATGATAGTGAGACTGAAAGAAGGGCTTCCCCAGAAGATCTCAAAGCATGGGCAGGCTCATAAGGGAAAATACAGTCTTTCAGATAACCTGGACCAGAGCCATATAGGGTTTTATAGGTCAAAACCAGCATTTTGAATTTTGCCCAGAAACAGACTGGAAGCCAGTGGAGCTGTTTTAACAGGGGAGTTGTCTGCTCCCTGTAACCAGCCCCGGTCAACAATCTGGCTTCAGCTCTTTGAACCAGCTGGAGTTTCCAAACACTCTTTAAAGGCAGCCCCACGAAGAGTGTGTTAAAGTAATCCAATTGGGATATAACTAAGGCATGTGTCAGCATGGCCAGGTCCGACATCCCTAGTCAGCCTTATGTCCCTCTCTGCTGATCATGATACTTCTATAAAACAACCTACCATTGTAAGATCTGGATAAAAAAGTGTAACTATATAGGCTGCGAGAAAGAAATCATTAAGACAGACTTCCCTGTTCAAACACAAGGATGTTCTCCTTTAAAGGGGGATTGGAAAATATCTGTGGCTAATTTAAAAATGAAAGACCTTCAGAACACGGGCTGATCTATGCATTACTAAATTAGCAGCATGAAGATCCAGTTCTTCTCACTGCTGTGATTTCCAGAAAGATGATTCTCTTTCTTTCTTTCTTTCTTTCTTTCTTTCTTTCTTTCTTTCTTTCTTTCTTTCTTTCAGATAATTTCAGAACCGCCCCATACAGGGAAGTGATCCGGATGGCATGCGACGCCAGCGCAAGTGGAACCTTATCTATATGCATTACTTTGATTTCAAATTATTTGGAGCCCAGCTTTTTATTGTACTCCTTGTTACGTACATAAATCTCAAAATGTGTAATACATTTTATAAGAAATGGTCATAAAAATTTACAGCCAGTAACTTTTCCCCTGTCCCTTACAATGATATTCTACTAAAACCATTAAATGCCTCTCATTAATGCCCTTTAAATGATTGGGTAATGACCCACAATCGCTTGTAAGTGAACAACCATTAAAGAATTACCCATTCTTAGCCTGCTTTTAAGTACAGTTTAAATACTTGGGAGGTAACATGTAATATATTAGGGAAAGTATTAAATTTGAAAGAGTGAAAACAGGATCACTGCAAATGAATGAACAGGTGGAGAATTCCACCCCGCCATGGCCACAGCACTAGCAGAGCACATTATTACCATATCATGTTGCACATACATTTTCCATTGTGCCTTTGATTCCTAATCAAGTTATACAGATTTTCATAGGGAAATGAACCGCCAGAAATTAATACAGACCAGTGGTGCAGCCTCAGTTCGGCAGCAAAATATATGTGCATTAGTGCTGGGGGGGGGGAATTCTGCTCAGCTCACATTTTAACAGGAACTGAACTCATTGGCTCTTCCTAAACTAATGGGTGAATCAGAGGAAGCAATTATCCATTGGTTGCCATATTTCTCTGAATTTTGTAATGCAGTTCCCCAATAAAAAGATGGGTACCAAATGCATGTATTCGGGGAAAGGACGTGTAAAAATAGCATAAGTTAGGGGAAATCACGTACAAAAACGTGGTTTGCATAAATGCAAAAGGGCATACAGAAATGCTTATGATGGGAAATACGTGCATGAACATGTGAATTTCTGTGTGTTCTTTCAAAAGAAATATTTGCAGACAGAAGTGGAAATGGGAAGGAACAAATGTGTGCTTGAAAACAAGTGAAATAACACAAAGCACAGAGCTTTTTTCATCCCTAATTGGTACACCCCCAAAATCTCTTTTCTGCTTATTATTGAGTACCCTCCAAGAAATGTAAGAATTATTTTGGGGCACAATCCTGATGCATTTTTAAGTAGACATGGCAGGCTAGGGAATGCCAGAAGATCACATTACGCCAGTCCTTTTACAACTCCATTGGCTGCCAGTTCAGGTCCGGGCCCGATTCAAAGTGCTGGTACTAACATTCAAAGCCCTAAATGGCTTGGGGCCAGGCTATCTGAAGGAACGCCTCCTCCCATATGTACCTGCCCGGACCTTAAGATTATCCACAGGGGTCCTTCTCCATGAGCCCCTGCCAAAGGAAGTGAGGCAGGTGGCTACTAGGAGGAGGGCCTTCTCCACTGTGGCACCCCGGCTGTGGAACGAGCTCCCCAGAGAGGTCCACCTGGCACCTACACTGTACTCCTTCCGTTGCTAGCTGAAGACCTTTTTATTCTCTCAGTATTTTAACAACTAATTTTAACTTACACTTAATTTTTTTACTGTTTTAATTCTGTATTTTAATCTTATATCAACTTCTGCTGCGTGGTTTTATCCTGGTTGTGCTTTTTATACTGTATTTTGTATTTCTGTTTTTAGATTGTGGGTTGTTCTATTATGCTCTTCATAGTTTTAATTTTTGTGAACTGCCCAGAGAGCTTCGGCTATTGGGTGGTATAAAAATGTAATAAGTAAATAAATAAATAAATAAATAAATAAAAGCTGTGGGTCTCCCCCAACCCTTAAACATGCATAGGACAGCCTAGCCACTGTAGTGTACGCATTGGTAAATTCACATTTAGATTGTCTGGGGCTACTCTTAGTACTGGGCAAAAGGCGGAATCATCATCATCATCATCATCTCATGCTTTGTGCAGAAGCTGCAGCTGGTGCAGAATGCAGCAGCCAGGATGCTGAGTGGAGTGGCCATGTGCATATTGCACATGGAACTCTACTGCCCACCTATTAGCTACTGAGTAGGGATATCTGTTGCTGGGAAAACTGGTTCTTTTTTTTATCTCGACGGATCCTCCTCATGTTACCATTTTGACAAAATTTATAGATGTTAGGTCTCCCTTCTCACACCTGGATCTGGCCACCCATCAAGATCTGTGAAATTTGTTTCATATATATCATTTTTAGCAAAATATCTAAGGCAACTCTACAGAATGCCAATGCTCCTGCATCATAGTTCTTACTATTCGTACATCCTAAAGGACTTCATAATGGAAAGGGAGGGGGATGGACCTACCCCCCACCCATGAGAATGATCAACTACAAGAGCAACCACGATTGCTCTTGTAGTCAACAAGAGACTACTTGGGTATTAGTCATGATGGTCATAGGCTGCTTCCAGGATCAGGGTCAACTTGCCTCTGAATACCATTTGTTGGGGAGCAACAGCAGGAGAGGGCTTTGCACACTTGTCTTCCTTGTGGGATTCCCACAGGCATCACATCGGCCACTGTGGGAAACAGGTTGAAGTAGTAGGTAGGGCTCTTTTTATGTTCTTATGGGAGGGAAATGTGCTGCTCTGGGATACCCAGGCCTTAGCTAGACCTACCTTCTATCCCACGACGGAGGAGGGAAGATCTCATGTTGTGATTAATGTGAGATCCCTCCTTGGTTTACACGTAAGGCACGGCAACCTCAGGAGGAGAGGCATCGCGCCCGCCATTTTTTATTTTTTAAAGAAACAGGAGCGCACAAACAGTCATGCGCAAAGGTAAGGTTTTTTTTAAAAAATAATTTAATTTCCCCGCTCCCCCCACCCTACCCCTGACGGGCGCAGTGCTCCTGAGGAGTGCTGCGCCCCGTGCGTGGCTTCCGGCTCTGTGCAAGTATTTGTGTGGAGCTGGGGCAAGCTACGGCAACGGGCCACATGTTCCTCAATCTCGGGATCAGCCCGGGACCGCGGAAAAAGTGGGCCCAAAGTGGAGGGCGAGATCCCTGGGCAAGGGGGGATGTTCCCTCCCTGATCCCGGGATGCCCTGTGCATCATGTGGATGCACAGGGATGATCCCGGGATTCACCCTGGGATTTCACCCGGTCTAGCTAAGGCCCCAGAAACAGTCTGCAGTATCATGCTTGTTGAGTTTAAGTTTGGGCGAATGAGTCATGCTCGAGATTGGTGGGATTCTCCAGACATCGTCTTGCCACTCATATCACGGCCAATTCTCATTTGGGTTTACAATTGCTTCTCGTTCCGATGGAAAACGTTGTGCAAACTGAGCAGCAGTCGAATGGGAGATTTGTGCAGGCTTCCCCAAATTTCTATAAGTTCCCGAATGTGTGCTAAAGTCTTCCATAGTCTAAACCGGGGTTGCTTCAGCCTACTGAGGAAATCTGCGCAAATCGAACTGGGAATTGGGAACGAGACGAACTCAAGCGCACGTTCAATAATTTATGAGTATTTGCGGCAGACGTGTGCTCATGCTCGCACTGGTGTTCGGACCTTTCAATGGGACATGCTCACATGTTTTGTGAGCAAAACCAAAATTCTCACACGGCCCTAGCACCCAAACCAGAATTTTGCTGTGGAGAAAGAATCTGAGTTGAAAGCGTATTTGTGGACTTGCAGGGAAAGAGAGCGAGAGAGATGAGAGCGAAGTGGCTGATTCCTGAACAGTGAACTTCTAGGTCTTCTTTTATCCTACAATAGTCTTTTCTGTACAATTGGGGTCCCTTTTGAATTTAATTCTCTATTGAACCCCTCCCCCACTTCTTGTGAGTCATGTGCATCCTTGATTTATACAGCTGAACTACTGATTCACCTCTCTTTCTGATGGCTGGAAGATGAATAGGATTACCTATTAGTTCAATCATAAAGTGCATTACTGATTGGAGATATGATAGCCCTGGTAACATTTAGAATATCCATGACTGGAATAATACTGTTTTAATTTCTGTTTTCCTTCTTTATGTACAATTGTTTTCTCAGGAAGCATCAATATTGCTCAACAGAAAAAGAAAGATAGTTCCATTAGCAATAAATAAATAAATAAATCTACATCAAAATATAAATAATTCCCCCCTGAGCCTATATTATTATTCTACAAATTCTTTCCGCCCTCCCAGAAATGTATATTGCACATTATCGTAGCCCATGTCATCCTAAAAATCTTTGGTCTACTTCTCTCTTGAGCAGTTTCCCCAAAGTTGAAAGGAGTAATCACCTATATTAGAGAAGGTCTCAGCAGGGCTGTAAAAGTCAAATTGGAAACAAGAACACAGCTCATCCTATCAGCCTCGAGGTAATTTGGTTTAATCACAAAAGGAGAAGACGTTGAAACTTGGAATGATTTCCGGCCCACCAGTGGCGAACGAGACCTGTTCCCTCGGGGTTAGCGGAAGCAAATGAAGAACGCGAAGTGAGAGGCGCTGTGCCAAAATCAACTTTTTAACCTCGACCAAAGAAAGGGCCTTTTGCAGATGCAACATACGAAATAGTCGTGTTATTTCAGAAATACACAATACTCTGATAACTATGACTATTGAAAGATGGCTGTGATTTAATTCAGGATTTAAGTTACAACTGCTGCTCATGCAAAGTCCAACAACAGATACATTAAATGTGGCTGCTGATTGTCTAGGCTGTAAACCGCCCAGAGAGCCCTGGCTAATGGAGCAGTATATAAGTGCAATAAATAAATAAATAAATAAATAAATAAATAAATAGGCTGGCTCTTAGACATAGGCCATGGCTAGACGAGGGGGTTGGAAGGCGATGATCTCATGATTTTATGATCGCGAGATCGCCGCCCTCGTCTACACGTGGTGCGTGACATTGCGGCCGCCATTTTGAATTTCTTTTTAAAGGAAAAAGCAGTACACGAGAGCTCGAATGAAAGGATTTTTTAATAATAATAATAATAATAATAATAATAACAACAACAACAACAACAACAACAACAACAACAACCTCACCCTCACCCCACCCTACCCCTGATCGGCACAGAGCTCCTGAGGAGCTTTGTGCCCCGTGCCCAGTTCCCGGCTCCTCGTAGTTACTCACGAGGAGCTGGGACAACCCACGACGCCCGGCCACACATTCCACGGTCTCGGGATCAACCCGAGACCATGGATAAAGCACCAAAAAAGGGTAGGGCAATATCCTGGGCCAAGAGAGGGATCATCCCTCCCTGCTCCCGGGATGCTCTGTGCATCATGTGGATGCACAGGGATGATCCCGGGGCGATCACCGGGATATCGCCTGGTCTAGCCACGGCCTGAGTTTCTTGAGCAGAACTTTTGTCTCATATGATGTTACTTCACTCAGTGTTGGATCCAAAGGCCCTCTTCCTTATTCAGAAGGAATCTACTTCTGATGGAAGTAGATTGGAGAAAGACTCCTTCTACTGAGGGTAAACTCCTTCCATAGGAGGCAAGGAAACTTTGGATCCAAACCAATGCATCTCAATGGAATTTACAATTCATTTTGTACCTGGGGCATCCCTTGAAGACAGTCCGGGTGCTGCAGCTGGTGGAGAATGCTGCTGCCCTTGTGTTGATAAGGGCAGTGAGACATGAGCATATTAAACCAGTTCTGAAATCTCTACACTGGTTCCCAGTGAGCTACTGGACCCAGTTCAAGATGTTAGTATTAGTATACAAAGCCCTGAATGGCATGGAGTCCAAGTAATGGTTCAGACAACTGCTTGGAAGAATCAAGCAGTCATGCCGCTGTTTATAGTGCCTATGCATTTTGTGGTGGCAGGAGCGGGAGGGATTCCCTCTTTCAATGTCTATGGCCTTGATTATCTCCAACCTCTGACTGATCCTATGGTCCCTGGGACACTCCTAGGTCCATAGGATTGCTATTCCCATGTTTGCAATGTTCTGGTTTATTTATTTATTTATTTATTTATTTATTTATTTATTTATTTATTTATTTATTATTGTTCTAAAGTTGTATTGTTCAGTACCCAACAGGGGTGCTTATGACCCCATGAATTCTGTTGGGCCACACCAATTCCCTTCTGCAAGCAGCGCCCAGCACTTGCGGAAGAGAGATTCAGCACTCCCGAAGAACAACCAGAAATGAGTGAAAATGCTTGTTTCTGGAACGGGGCAAGTGAGTGTTGCTCACATAAGGGAACTCTGCTGACCTGGCCTGATCCAGAAATAAGCATTTCTGCTCATTTCAGTGCTTAAGAACATAAGAACATAAGAAGAGCCCTGCTGGATCAGACCGAGGGTCCATCTAGTCCAATACTCTGTTCACACAGTGGCCAACCAGCCGTTGGCCAGGGATGAACAAGCAGGACATGGTGCAACAGCACCCTCCCACCCATGTTCCCCAGCAACTGGTGCACACAGGCTTTACTGCCTCAAATACTGGAGATAGCACACAAACTCACAATAGAGATTTAATTCTAGGAAGAGTTAAATCTCCATTGTGGAAGCCGTGGGTCCCACTTACGTAGGGTGACCATATGAAAAGGAGGACCGGGCTCCTGTACCTTTAACAGTTGTATTGAAAAGGGAATTTCAGCAGGTGTCATTTGTATATATGGAGAACCTGGGGAAATTCCCTCTTCATCACCATAGTTAAAGCTGCAGGAGCCCTGCCCTCTTTTAAATCTGGTCACTCTAATATAGCTCCTGTAGATTTAACTGTTGTAATGAAGAGGGAATTTCACCAGGTTCTCCATATATACAAATGACCCCTGCTGAAATTCCCTTTTCTATGCAACTGTTAAAGATACAGGAGCCCTGTCCTCCTTTTCATATGGTCACCCTACACTTACGCAACAGGATCATCAGACCCACCCTTTGTTCAATAGAATTGGTGGAGACATAAGTACCCTGTTGGATACTGCCCAAAGTTTTAAGTTATTCTACACCAACTTGATGGCTTTTTAGCTGACAAGGTTCATAATGAATCAATCAATCAATAATAAAATCAATGCATTTGCACTGAACGGCCAACGTAACAAAAGTTAAGCTGCAACCCTCATTTAAGGCAGACATTTTCTTTCACTGCAACGGATTGGTAGCCAAAGAAAGAGAGTTGTGTTTGTTTAAAGAATAGGAATGTGTGTGTGTGTGTGTGTGTGTGTGTGTGTGATGAAAGCAGTTTCTAGTATTTCAAAAGTCCACGGCGTGCGGCAAATGGGCTTTTTGCCAAATGGGAATTGAAACGAGTCTACGTATTACACTATTTGCCTTAGAAGAAATTAATTTTCAGTCAGAAGCAGATAGGCTTATTTAATATTTATCTTTAGCTGCAGGAAGATGAATCTATTATTTTATAAGTTTATTTTGAGGGTGGTTTCTCTCTCTCTCTCTCTCTCTCTCTACAACACACATGGACATTTTGGCAGTAGCAGTCCTGTAGGAGGCACTGAAGGATTCTTACTAGGATTTCTTACTAAAGACAAGAAAACTGAAATGTGTAGATAATACCAGATGCAGCCATAATTATACAAGCATTAAATTTGTCTCTGTCTTTTGTGATTTTTTTTTTAAAGAGCTGTACACATTTAAAAAGTCTCCAAGGTGATCAGAAGTTTAACAAGTTTGGTTGGGGAGAATGGAAGGACAGCGAAATCTCCCTACTACCCTGCTGTTCTCAATGTTATTAGCCACAGAGTTAATATATTTACAGTGCTGAAATTAAGCAAAGAAAAATGGGGGGAAATGCTCTCTATCCAAGTGAATGATTTAGTACCAAATGGTAGCATGTACTGTATAATAAAGTCAGGGCAATGCAGAGCGCCACAAAGGCCCTTTCTACACCTAAGGCTTATCCCAGGAAAATGGAGGGATCGCCCCTGCCTGCTCCCGGGATCCCCTATGTAGCATTTGGATGACAGGGATGATCCCAGGATGACCCCGGGGGGGGGGGGGAGGCAGGTGTAGAAACAGCCAAAGACTGAAATTGAGGGTGTTGGCTTTTATCCTGGCAAATTATGGACAGTTCATTCATTCACAGTGAGTAAATGATCAAAGAACTGTTTATGATAATGGTGTAACATTTTTCCCTTGCTCTCCCTTATGCCTGAAACTCAGGGCTTATCTACACCTGCAGCCCTCTGGGGAATGGAGAGGGACGATCATGGAGTTTTCCATTTCTGGGATCATCCCTCAGGGGCCACATGCTGGTGAGTTGTCCTGGAAGTAAAGAGGGACGTTCCGGGGTGCCGTTGCATTGAAAAAGAGGAGACATTTGCACAATTGCGCAATTGCGCAGGTACAATTCTGTGCAAAGGGGAGATTATTTTTAAAAAAACATGCACAACAAACTCGGTGCTAGAAGATGCCAAGCGCCATCCCCGTGATGGTGCAAATGCTCTCCCCCCTCACCCCAGATGACCACGGACTGTAAGCCACCTACCACCTACCCCAGAATGCCCTGGATGTAGTTTTGTTCTGAAGCATTCTGGGGGGAAATAGTGACCAACAGCTTGTGGCCAATAAGAACAGCTCTGCCACTGCTTCCAATATAGCTTTAAAGGGAAGGGAAGTCTAGTATGCAAGTGCTGCTTCATCCTAAACCTTTTGAACAATTTTGACATCCTGAATCATCCTCCTTTTCAAGAGCTTTTTGGATTTAGTCATGGATTTTAATTGCAAACTGTTTTAACTTGTTTATATTGTAAACTGCCAGAAGCACTGTTGTGGCTGAAAGGTAGTCCACAACAATAGAAAATAAATAATAATACTGCCTTTCTTTCTATTATTATTATTATTATTATTATTATTATTATTATTATTATTATTATTATAATATTACATTTATATACCACCCCATAGCCAAAGCTCATTGGGCGGTTTACAAAGGAAGTGAGGCAGGTGGCTACCAGGAGGAGGGCCTTCTCTGCTGTGGCACCCCAGCTGTAGAATGAGCTCCCTAAGGAGGTTCGCTTGGCACCTACATTATATGTCTTTAGACGCCAGGTGAAGACCTTTTTATTCTCCCAGCATTTTAACAGTCTATAAATAAATTTTAACTTGGTGTTTTAAATTTGTAATTTTGCATTGCTGCTGTTTTTTATCTGTTTGAGCTTTTATATTGTATTTTATATTATGGTTTTATACTGTTGTTTTATACTTTGAATGGTTTTAATTTTTGTGAACCGCCCAGAGAGCTCTGGCTATTGGGCGGTATAGAAATGCAATAAATAACTAAATAAAAACATTGAACATTAAAAGCCGACTTTTCATGAAATCTCTGGTTTAAGATGAATCCTTATGCATGTTTAGACAGAAACACATCCTACAACTCCCAGCATGCCCCAGCTGGCCATGCTGCCTAGGGCACGTTGCAAGTTGTAAAACTTTTTTCTGTCTAAACATGCGTAAAATTGCACCTGTAATCCCTTAGTCTCCAATACCAGCAAAGCCTAAATAAATAAACAGCTTTGAATGAACATTATTTGCCCAGTGTCAGGCTATAAAAAAGGGGGGGGGTTTCTAGATGTCAACCCTTGGGCCCCCTGGTGGAGACCCCTGGGAAATGTCTAAAACACACACAACCTGTGTCTTTCCTGATTACCAAGCAAACCCTGCCTCTAACGCCCGATCTCATTGGCCAGTTTTTTTCAGCAAAGAGTACAAGGGCGCCAAAGAAACCTGGGAACTTTGTTGTTGCATCTCTGACCGTTCTTCACTGTTTTTTTTCGCATGCAGGGTTCCTATCTGACACTGATAGGGGTTTGTACTTTGACTCCCTGTGGGTTTGTGTCTTGGCTTGCGCTTGACTTCATTTAACCTTCTGGCTTGATCCTTGGGCTGACTCTGACCTATGCACCCACTTGGCGATTCTGCTCAATCCCAGCTTTGACTGTGAACCATTTTTGACACACTCTGTCTCAGGACAGAAGTGGGAGAAGAAACAGAGACCGTATGGCTTCGAAGTGGTGACTTTGGCTCCTTCATATTTACCCTGCAATCTCAATGCACCTGATGTTGGTGCTTATCCAGTTTAATTCCTGCTTGATGCTAGTTGGCTTCAACATCCTGTTGGCTCCTCCTTAGTGTGACGGTGGCCGTAGCTAGACCTAAGGTTTATCCCAGGATTGTCCTGGGGTCAAACCTGTTCATCTAAGTGCCACACAGGGCATCCAGCGCTCAGGCAGGGACGAACCTGGGATGATCCTGGGATAAACCTTAGGTCTAGCAAAGGCCTGTATCTCTCATTCACCAATTAAAATCCCCCTTACAGGTTGATTAAAGTTTGAGTTGATTAATCTTCAAGTTAAACTAAGTCAATGCATTTTTAAAAAAGAATAATATATGGACACATACTTTCCCCATAATTTCTCCTAATGGACCGAACTCTAAAATTATGATAAATCCATAAAAAATATGAAAGGAGGTGGCAAACTATTAAATATCAATGGGGCATTTCTTTGACTTGTCAGCAAATTTTAGTGTTTCGGGAGTGAGCGGGGAGCTCAGAATGGCATTTGATGGGCATTATTATGTAATGCTTACAATGAAAATTCTGTCTGTGGCTCATTACATTTTTGATAAATGGTAACTTCTTGGACCAAACTTTGGTTAGCCCTTCCTTCCTTTCTTCTTTCCCCCACCCACCATATCTCATATCACTTAAAGATCTTCAAAAGACTGAATTTACCCCCAAAGACTTAATCATCATTCAGCGCCAGTCCGTAACCATGTGGTACTAATTTAAATTACTGTAGCAGTGGGCAAGTCTCTTTCCAGAAATTAATAAATGCAATTTATAAGGAATGTTAAGTAGCAACTAACAATTTAATGCTTTGTGAGTTTCAGCCAAACTGATTAAATAATTAAAGGAGATTTCTGGGGGTGAGAGGGAAAGCTTTACCATTAAAATAGAACAATAGTCGGGGGATTGTTGGCATTTGATTAGACAATAAGCATGATTATTACCCCAAACCTTGTTAAAATAATACTGCTTAAAACCCAATAAGGGGGGGGACTTCAAAATGCACTCCAACCTTACCATGCCACATTACTGTGAAGCTGGTTGGTGGGTGATTCAGGACAGATAAAAGGAAATACTTCTTCACACAGCGCATAGTTAAGCTATGGAACTCACCACCACAAGATGTAGTGATGGCCACCAATTTGGATGGCTTTAAAAGGGAGTTGGATAAATTCCTGGAGGAGAAGGCTATCAATGGCTACTAGCCCTGATGGTTATATGCTACCATCAGTATCCAAAGCAGTAAGCCTGTGTGCACCAGATACTGGGGAATATGGGTGGGAGGGTGCTGTTGCACCATTTCCTGTTTTGTTGGTCCCTGGTCTACAGCTGGTTGGCCACTGTGTGAACAGAGTGCTGGACTAGATGGACCTTCGGTCTGATGCAGCAGGGCACTTCTTATGTTCTGATGGTCTCAGAGTTGCATATGACCATTCAAGGATTGAAAGCCAGGTCCCTGACATGGGCAATCAACAGACCCCCTAATGAGTGCCAATTAAAACTAGTAGCCTACTTCACTCTGGTGTCTTCCAGCTATTTTGAACTACATCTCCCAGCATTCTTGATCATTGCCCATGGTGGCTAGGACTGATTAGAGGCGAAGCCCAAATCACCTAGAAATCAGAAGGTTGGAGATGGCTGCTTGATAGCCTTCAAGATGGCTCTGGGGCTCATAGCCTGAAAATTCTGCTGGCTAGAGCCTCAGGACTTGAGTTATGGCTGCATCTGTTAACACATCAAAAGAGGGAATCCTGCATAGGCAATTCACAGAAGAGCCGCACTGTTTTTATCCAATACTTTTGTTCCAAATAGGTGTTTACATATGAATTTGTCTCTCAAAGAAACCTCCTTTTTCTTTCTCTTAAACCTGTATTATTATTTTTTAATCAGGGAATCTAGAGGATTTAACCTTTGCAGTTTCTGCCATGAAATGACTTGATCCGCATCTCTTGGACTAATGTACCAATTGAAACGTAAGCATTCATTAGATTTTGCAAATCTCAGAATGTTTCAACAATTCTTTGCTCAAAAACACATCAAAATGCATTTAAAATTGTGTGTGTGTCTGTGTGAGGGAGAGAAAATCACTTTAGAAATGTGAATTCTGAGAGAAAATACATTCAAAAATGCATTATTTTAATGAGTAATTAAATGTATTTTTGTGTGGATTAAAAAAAAATCAAAGATTAATGCAGAAATGGGATTGAACTGATTTCTGAGCAAGTATTTATTTATTTATTTTATTACATTTATATTCCGCCCCACAGCCAAAGCTCTCTGGGCGGTTTACAACATTGTACATGCACAATTGCACAAAGGATTCAGACGGGAAATAAACTGACTGGCCCATTCATAATTATAATACATTTAAACTTACTGAGAGCTGCACTGCAATATTTGGAGAATTTCTGATCCTTACACGAGGGCCTATTAGCTGTAAGTTAAGAGGACTACTAATGCATTGGAAGCAAAAGATCTTGTGTGCATGGGATATATCTATTGTTGAATAATCAATGGGGTTGCACTGCAAATTACTTAACAAGAAAAAACAATGCCACAGGATGGATGCATTGGGTAAATTTCAATAATAATAATAATAATAATAATAATAATAATAATAATAATAATAATAATAATTTATTTCTTACCCACCTCTCCAATTGGATCAAGGCGGGGAACAACAGCAAGCATAAAACACATACTAAAATACTGATTAAAAACATGTTATACACTGTTTAAAAACATCCTAAAAGCATCCTAAAAGCATCCTAAAAATATCCTAAAATTCTACTGGATAGGCCCGCCAGAACAACAATGAAGTGTAATCCAGAGGGGGGTAATTCCACACACAACCCTTGTAGGCCCTCATGCATCCTTCAAATTTGTTTAAGAGGGTTGGGCAACCCTTCAGAGCAGATTTGCTGGGGTGGAATAATAGTCCTGTTGAGCGATCAGAAATCCACTTGCATGGCATTGGATTCCACCCATTATTAGAAATAATCACCCATATCTATGGATATCATTTATTAATATCCTTGTAGATCCTTTTCAGTACGTTCAATTTCAAATGCTGCCCCCCCTTTTTTGCCAGCACTTAAAAAAAACAACAACCCACAAACACAGTCACTCATCTTAACTACTAAGTAACACCAGAAGAGGCTGATTTCTATTCTAGTGAGCCGAGTTTGTGAAGTACTTAAGATGTTTGGAAGAGGTCTATAAATGTCACTCGCATATATATGACCCTGCCGGCTTATTACTCTTCCAAGCAACACACTGAATATCTTTAAGAAAATATATATGTATTTTAAGAGACTTCTACTTGCGCTTGAAAGTTGGATGATTCATTGGTCCAACTTTACAGTCACTTAGTTATTCTGAGCTCAAAGGGGCCTCGCCTGTAGCCTCAGAAAGCTTCTGCGGAGAAAGAACCAGGGCTGGGATAAAGCTACGTTACTCCGTAGGTTAAAATGAGTTTCATCTCCCCATATTTCTTGATATACCAGGGGTGTGTGTGTGTGTTTGTTTTTCAAAGGTTTAATTGATTATGACAGTTTTTTGTGTTTTTGTTTTCTGTTTTCTCTACATATAAGCAGACTGATGCTAGGGATGGGCGAATGAGCCATGGTTGTGATCGCTGGAATTCTCCCAACTTCGTCTGACTGCTCATCTCATCTCTGGTTGCTGCTCACCTTTGCGACCGCCACCAGATTTGTGCGAACGGGGAAACTGGAAATCTAGCAGCATTTGAAGGGGAAAATCACGCACCATTTCTCCCAAGTTGTGCGACTCTGCCCAGATTTGCACACATTTCCTGGTTTGTTCAACTTCTCTCCATTGGCTAAAGCAGGGCTGATGTGCTCTGCAGAGGAAATTTGGGCAAATTTGGAAATCTGTACAAATCGAACTGAGAACGGGGAGTGTTGTGATGAAGAGGGAATTTCACTAGGTGCTGCATGCATACAAATAAAATTCCCTTTTCAATACATCTGTTAAAGATACTGGAGCCCTGTCCTCCTCCTCCTAATAATAATAATAATAATAATAATATAAATTTATTTCTTATCCACCTCTCCATTTTGATTGAGGCGGGGAACAACACTAAAATCCATAAAACTGAATTAAAACATAATATCTAGTGTTAAAACATCCTAAAAACATCTTAAAATTCCACTGGGTAGGCCTGCCAGAAGAAATCAGTCTTAATAGCTTTCTTGAATGCTAGTGGACTGTTAAGTTGACGAGTCTCCTCCAGCAGGCCATTCCACGGTCTGGGAGCAGCAGAAGAGAAGGTCCTCTAGGTAACAGTTGTTAATCTAGTTTTTGCTAGCTGAAGTAAATTCTTCCCAGTGTGGGGGAAGATTTTACGGGAGAAGGTGATCCTGGACCCAAACCATGTAGGGCTTTAAAGGTAATAATAATCAACACTTTATACTTCACTCAGAAACGAATTGGCAGCCAGTGAAGAGATTTTAAAACTGAAGTAATGTGGCCACCCTAATAGTATCACACAAATCTGGTTTCTTTTGAATCTAGCCATCAGTTCCAATGCTCAGCAACAGTTCCAATGCTCAGCAACACTAGTACTTTCTGTGTGTCAAACCATAGGGTTTCATGCTTTCCCTCTAAGCATGGTGGTTGCCTCTGTTGATTAATTCAAAATGCATTTATATGGATATATTGAACGTTGCAGAGAAGTTTGGGCCGTACAGGTTAAAGCAAGTCTTAGTCCTACGAGGTGGCCTTCTCCGCTTGAATATCTGTAATGGATCTTCAGGTGTATTCCTTTTGCTCATTGTGTGATGGCCTCTCTGCTAATAAAATAATTCATCCTACACACACCCCTCCCCCTCATTTTGACCTTGGCCCATGTGCTTCTGTTTCTAGTTTATTTATTTATTTTCCTGTTGCCGATTGCCATGGTATCCGGATGACTGATGATCATTAATTAATTTATCCTCAGTATGAAGGGGAAAAAAAAGCATTATCATCTTCGCTTTATGGTGTATCAAATGGAAGAGTCACCTGTGTTCAAGGGCAGCCAGGAAGTGCATACTGAAGTCAGGACTAAAAGCTTGATTATTATGATTTCACGCACTGCTATGGCTGTCCTGTGGTGACTCTTACACGGGTGCTCTGCCTTTGTCTTTTCACCTGCAGATCTAAAAGATTTGTGAGCTATTGAAATCTGTTTACTTTTTTATCCTGGGAGCAGATGTTTGCATTTTAATGAATCAAAACTATATAAATAAATTGCTGTTTGGAGCTGAAATGAGAAAGGTTGTCATCTCAGATGTTGATGGATGTCGAGCCGGGGAAGAAGCGGCTCCCATTTCATCGTAGCATTCCAGGTTGGACCTTTGGAAGATCCTTGTATGGTGAGGGTAATAGGGCACTGGGGTTGTAGTCCTGTGCAGATATGCCTAAGTAGAAAGTCAAAATAAGCATCATGGAACTTGGCCCCTCTTCAGAAAACAGCACATGCGTTGACATCAACATGTGATGAGGAGCAGGGCCACACCGAACAGCCCACCCACTGCTTTCCAGACATCTGAAAATGGAAGCATACCTTCATTTGAGAATGCCAATCATGCAGGATTACAGATGTCGTGAGTGCCTCACTGAGTTCGGGAGTCTGACAGACAACCTTGCAGCTGCTCCCCCGGACCCAGTCAGGCGCATGTGGTACACGCGCAGACCTTGCGACCGCCATTGATGCAATTGGGGAAGTGCACAATTCCTGGAGCCTTTATTGTGCACACACTGCATGAATGGTGGAGCATTCCCGTCTTTATCCTTGCAAAAAAATGTGGCTTTTACAGCTGCCATTGGCACAGCACGGGGCAGTGCGCATTTCTGGCAGGGAGGACGGACCGCTTTTGAGGGCTCATCAGGCTGAGCTAAGCCTCAAAAGAAGCTTGCACGGCCCGACGAGTGGTGGTGGACAGCAATGGTGAAGGGGCGAGCATCCGATGAGCTTTAAATGCGCAGGCTTTCCCTTATCAGATGTCTGCGCTAAATGTACAGCTCACAGGGCTGGGATAGCCAGTGTGGCTCCTATCACACATGGATTTCAGTGCATGAAAATGAGATTATGCTCCATTTATTTATTTATTTATTGAAAAAACCTTCAGGCATAAATATGGTGGGATGGATCCAGATTTAGTCATACTTAGAGTAGTCCCATTGAAATCAACTGGACTGAAGTTCATTATGTCTAACTCAAATCACATTGATTCCACTGGGCGTTCTCTGTGTAAGACAGAAGGCACGTCTACACCAGCAGAGGGAGTGGGGAGGATCTCGTGAAATGCTAATTGTGAGATCCTCCCCCTAAGTTCACAAGGGCCGTGTGACGTCCTGGGCATCGGGGCCGTCTTGGCGGCCATTTTTAAAAGAACACCAATAAGAAGAGCTGGACTGCATGAGTGCTCCAGTGAAAATTTCAAGGTAAAAAACAAACAAAAAATACCCGATCCTGCGCCTCTCCCCACCACCGATGGGGATGGAATGCCTGAAGACCTACATGTCCAGTTCCCGGCTCCTAGCTTTTACTCACGAGGAGCCAGGACGAAACCAGGATGGTTGCCCACACCTCCCGTGGTCTTGGGACGATCCCAAGTCCATGGGAAAAATCAGGCTAAAAACCATCCTGGTAATCCCGGGGAAATGGACGGATCATCCCTCCCTGACCCTGGGATCCCCTGTGCGTCATGTGGACGCACAGGGATGATCCTGGGGCGATCCCCGGCATAAGGCATGGTGTAGACATGCCCTAAGTCTGGATCAAACCTGGAGGCTTCTGTTCAGGTTGCCCAATACAACAGACCACGTAAGCTGCGCATATCATTGTGTAAAATTTACTGCAAAGGGGAGTGACATGAATGGGAAATGGATACAGTAGCTGACTGCATGCTAGCAGATCCCTTCCTGGGCGCTGAAATGTTAACTGGATAGTCATGTAAGTTATTGCACTCATTAAATTGCACCACAAACAAGTCAACAATGATTCAGCAAAATGGTTTTGTTTGTATAGTGCCGCAGAAGTCTGATAGATCTCCAGTCAAACATTTATGGCTAAATGGATGAAGATTTTAACATCCCAGCCTAATAAAAACCCCATACTGTGTGATTAAATAAGAGGGAAAGCCGTAAAAAAAGAAAGAAAGAAGGGAAAGCATAATGACGGTAACATGTAGGTCAGTTACAATTTAATTGTCATTGCACTTCATTGCGAACATATCAATTCTCTGCTGCTTAGCTGAGCAGAAAACAACAACTTAGCGTGTACAGTCGGCCTACTGTCTCCGTCCAACCCCCACTTCTATCACCTGCATCCGATGACTTCCTTAACAGCCGCACGAAGGCTTCCTGCTTTAATAGGATAATCTCGCTGAAAGCTCCTGCTGATTGTAGCCTCCCTTTGCTCAATGCATCAGTGATCAGTAAATTTACTTCTTGCTCAGCAGAGATGCTAAAATTAGATTTTGTTTGCATTACAACTTTCGAGACTCCCGCCACAAGAGACACCTGCCTGGAGATTTATATTGTTTTGCTTTAACGGCTTGAAATAAAGATAGCGGTACGCAGACAATATCCCGACGTGTTGTGGCGGAAGAGCACAAATAAAACCAAAACTTAATTTTTTCTTCTTCATCGTCGTCTTCCCCGCTCTAACTTTTCTCAATTTCTAATGAATTTCTTTGCCCAAAGGTGAAAGCCAAAAGCCCTTTCAGGCATTTTGCAGAACGGCAGATAATGCCAGGTTTTGATATGGTAGGGCGACCCTATGAAAAGGAGGAGAGGGTTCCTGTATCTTTAACAGTAGAATAGATAAGGGGATTTCAGCAGGTGTCATTTGTATGCCTGGTGAAATTCCTTCTTCATCACCACAGTTAAAGTCGCAGGAGCCCTCCCTTCTTTTGTACCTGGTCATTCTGGTATAGCTCCTGCAGCTTTAACTGTGGTGATGAAGAGGGAATTTCACCAGGTTCTCCATATATACAAATGACACCTGCTGAAATTCCTTTTTCTATGCAACTGTTAAAGGTACAGGAGCCCTGTCCTCCTTTCCATATGGTCACCCTATGATATGGTACACACTTGTCAAGAGAGAATGGGAAAGGCCCATTCCAAAACACTGAGGTGTCGTGACTGGATGTAACTGTGGCCCTTTCTACACCTAAGGATTATCCCAGGAAAATGGAGGGATCGTCCCTGCCTGCTCCCGGGATCCCCTGTGTGTCATTTGCATGCCCAGGGATGATCCCGGGATGATCCCTGGAAAAAAGGCAGGTGTAGAAACGGCCTGTGTCTTTTGTTTTGCTTTTAAATCTGCATTTCCCCATCACACTTTACCTCAAGGACGGCTAGGTACTTTTACACTGAGGCCACTGTAGATGCCAGAGAGTGGTATAGAGGCCAAAAATATGTTTATATTAATACATATATCTATATATGGATTACATTTTGAAAATAAATAAAGGGGTAGCTATGTTATGCTGTTGCAGAAAACACATACACACAGTGTCTTGTGGCACCTGATAGACTAAGAAATTTATGCCTGAATAATTGCAGTACTCTTTAAGGTGTTACAAGACTCTTCGTTATTTATTTATTAACGTGTTTATTTTAAAATAAAACATATGTGTTGTGATGAGCATTCCTTTCAAGTTGTTCCTTCCTTCCTTCCTTCCTTCCTTACGTTTCAATATCACCCAATAGTTCAAGTTCTTGGAGCAGTTTTCAAAGCTCTCTGGGCAGCAAGTCAAACAAGAACAAAAAGGGAAAACAATATTCCCCTCTTAAACAACTACAAAACCCAATTTCCCCAAACTGAGGACATAGCAAATCAATGCTAAGAGTACGATTACGATCAGTAGTTTAAAATAATCTCGTGAATGACCTGCACTAACAACAAATAATCTTGTGACCTGAACTAACAACAAATTCTTACAACGCTAACAATAAATACTACAACCCATAGTTCACTTAAGACTGCCCCCATTTACATGGATTTGGGGAACCTTTGACATCAAATCATGGCCTTGCAGGCCAACAGATTTCCCACAGTGTAGCCTACCACACCAAGTGACCGCTTCATAAGAAGCCAGGCTCTTTAATCTAGTTGCTGCTGTCCACTGTATTTATTGATTTATTTTAACACTTTAAAAACAAAATCGTACAAAACCAGCTATGGTTTAGTGTAGAACCAGGAGGCCCTGGGTTCAAATCCTCCCTCAGACTTGAAGCTGTCTGCATGTCGTTACCTCTCAGAAACAGCTCTTTCCAAACCTTGGGTCGCCAAACAGCTCCAAACTACAACTCCCCTCATCTCTGTCCATTGGCCATGTCAGCTAGGAACGTTAAGAGTTCTACTCCAACGACTCTGAGGACCCAGAGTTGGGAAAGGTTATTTTGGACTGAACTACCTCACAAGGTTGTTGAGAAGATAAAGAGAGAGAGGAGAGAAAATGATGTACGCTGCCCTCCTGAGCTCCTTGGAAAGAGGGTAGGAAATAAGAGTAGTAATTGTAATATTGATAACAATAATAACAATAACAACAACAACAACAACAACAACAACAACAACAATACTACTACCGATAGTAATTTAATTCAAAAGTATATCTCTCACATAAGCATTTCTCTTTACAAGAGGGGTGGGCAACTAGGAACTTCATGCAGCCCTCAACCTGATTTTATGTAGTCCTCAGCCTATTTTCAAAAGTCGTCTGTAAGGGCCTCATGGTTTTTTAAATTTTGTATACTTTTTAACGTTTACCATTTTTAACTGTGGTAAACTGCCCAGAGAGCTTCGGCTATGGGGCGGTATATAAATGTAATAAATAATATAATGATTTGTCTCTTCCCTGACCACTGGTTGGGAAGTAAAGAAGGAAGAGGGGAAGAGGACAAAAATGGCCCACTCATCCACTTGTGGCATTGGCCTGGCCCAACGATTGACTTTGGCCCAGTCCACCACTGACTTCGACAGATTACCTATGAGGAAATGTAGCTCTCAACAATACCACAAAATCGCCTCACCCAATTCTTCAGCAGTTGATGTAGGAAGCCAGCTTTTGCTGAGTCACATAGGAATATGGGAAGCTTATCATTGGTTTATTATTTTATTATTTTATTTATTGCATTTTTATACTGCCCAAAAGCCAAAGTTCTCTGGGCGGTTTAGAAAAATTAAACCCATGGAAACCATTCAAAACAGTATAGAAATGTAACCAGGATAACATTGAGCAACGATGCAGAATTTAATTTAAAATACAGCAAAGTTAAAATTAAGTTAATAGACTGTGAAAATGCTGAGAGAATAAAAAGGTCTTCACCTGGCATCTAAAAGAGTATAGTGTAGATGCCAAGTGAACCTCCTTAGGGAGCTCTTTCCACAGCCGGGGTGCCACAGCAGAGAAGGCCCTCCTCCTGGTAGCCTCCAGCCTCACTTCCTTTGCCAGGGGCTCACGGAGAAGGACCCCTGAGGATGACCTTAGGGTCTGGGCAGGTACATACGGAAGGAGGCATTCCTGCCTTACCTGGAGATGCCAGGGATCAAAGCTGGGCCCTTCCAAATGCCAAAACACGTTCTCTCCCATGGAGCAATGGGCAGATCATTGGTCCACATAGTTCAGTATTATTTCAAGTAGGGTCTCTTCCAGGATTCTTTTTCCACTTCAGATTCCACTTCAGATTCATTTTGCTGAACATGCCAGGAATCGAAGATAGCATTGCAGTATTATATGAAATATGTTTGTAACAGCTGTAATGGACTCATACTTCACAACTTTGGCTAATGAGTCAGCTGCAGCCCCTTCCTGCCGACATATATGCTGTGTGTGTTTGTGTGTGTGTCGGTGGGCAGCTGCCTTTGGAAACTCTCTGGAAGCTTCTTTTGCTGTAAAATACTGGAGCTGGATTATTGAGTATGCCTGGATATGCAGACTGTGAACACTGGACCAAAATGGCTGCAGTCCAGTTGGGCCAAGATGACAAACAACTTTTGGAAAAAACCCACAGTGTGTCAGGTGCTTTCCCAGGAAATAGCACCTAGGTAGTTATCAGCGAGGCTTCAAGGCTGGAGCTAATTGGAAGAGAAGGTGCTGACTGTCTTCAGCTATGGGGAAAGTGGCCTGGTGGGAAAGGCTCCCTCCCGACGTGGTGGTGGGGAGGTCAGAGGCTTGAGAGAGGCTTTGGATTGGCTGATGCGGGTCATGGTACCTGCTGGCCTAAAGAGGATAAATGAGTTAGCAACTGGGAGTGGGCCATCTTCCCTGGAACCAAATAAAGGTGAATTTGGGAAGTTCCCTTTTCAAGTAAGGTAAAAGCTTGGTTTGAGTTAGGGTTCCTTTTTACGTTGAGTTCCTGGCTGCTCCAGGGAACGGCTTGTCGCCTTTGGGCGTGATTTATGGTGGCTCAACATTTTAGTGCTCCTCTCTACCTTACGCTTTTTTCCCCTTCCCCCCGTTTTCCCTTGTCTGTGTTTTTAAGCGATATGTTTGACTGGAGCCTTACGTGATTAGATGTAGAGTTTTAATAAACTGCTTCAGTCCTTAGTCTGCTGTGTCACTATTCTCCCAAGGGCTGGGTTCTGCCATCTTGGCATGGGACAGGGAGGTGGGAATCTGGGTAACCAGACGGTTTGTCCAGAGCCTACCTTCCAGGGAGGACAGGGGGACCCTGGCCTTTCTTCACACAGACAATCAACTGGCTTAAAATATTTCCAGTGGCTTCTGGTCTGCTTCCAGGCATAGTTGAAACTGCTGGCCTTTAAAAACCATTGCAGCTTAGGACCAGGGTACCCTTTGTTGCGAAATGTTGAGATCAAACTTAGAGGCCCTTCTTCAATTCCCCTGCCTTTGGTGGTGAAGCAGAAAGTGTTCCAAGGTAGGACCTTCTCAGTGATGGCACCTCAACTCTAGAATACACTCTCCAGGAAAGCTCTCCTGGCACTGACCTTACTCTCTTTTCAGTGCCAGATGATATACTGCCCAGATTTCTTGGATACTGATGTAATCATGATTTAATCTTTTGTAGCCTTGATTTTAGTTGGTTTTAATATCTTCATTGCTGTTCTACGTTTTATATTTGTTACCTGCACTGGGAACCCCACCAGCCTTAGGGGTAGAAGAGTGGGATATAAATGGATTGGATAGATAAATAAATAAATAAATAAATAAATATGCAATCTTGCTTGCCACCCACCTGGAGATTAGCATCATTCTTAGACTGCTTTAACTTCAATGCTTTTGGGATCCCAGATTGGTGGCATCTCCTCCATAGCAGTGGTGTGTGCGTTCAGGTTAATATGCATGCTTCCTTTGAGAATGAGGATGTGACCAGCATGTTCATCCTGGAGCACAAAGAGGGTGGAGAGGTGCTTTCCTCCAGCAGCTGTGCTTGATAGTATTCCATACCTATTTCAGACTGTGACATAAATGTAGGTAGCTCATTAGATTCATGATTGATGAGAGCCAAAGGAGAATGTGAAGCTACCCACTGACATTCATGCTTGCTTTTCAAATATCATCCCATGCGCTGCTTCAGACTGTGGGCTTCTCGACTGGGGATGGGGGAGAAATTCATCCAGTTCACAATCTAATGGGCATTTACCTAATTTTGCACTTTCGAAAACCTATGTGAACCAAAACTCAGTTAACGTTCAAAATTCGGCCGAATGTTGCAATTGAGTTCTCCAGTCCCAAAATGCTTACAAAATGCACATGCAAGAGAAAATAATATTCATTAATGCATTGCATTAAGTCCCCCCACCACATTTTTTGCATTACTGTTTATTAGGCATAATGCATACACAAAAGCAGGCTTATGAAATCTCAGAGTTCTGGATGAACCGAATTTAAGGCTAGAGAAATTCTAAAAGTTTGAGATGCACTGAATTTCAGACTGGGGAAAAGAGAGAGAGAGAGAGAGAGAGAGAGAGAGAGAGAGAGAGAGAGAGAGAGGCCTTAGCTAGATCTACCAGTCTAGCAGGATGGAGGGGTGAAGATCTTGTGATATTTTTATCACAAGATCTCACCCTGTGTTCACATATGGCATGCGACAACCTCAGAGGGAGGGGCATCACGGTCGCCATTTTATTTTTTTTCCCTTAAAGAAGAAGATGCACAGGAGCGCTCGTGCACAAAAGGTAAGGTTTTCTTAAAACAAAAAAAATCCCCACTCCACCCAACCCCACCCAAAATGAGCACAGTGCTCCAGAGGAGCTCTGTGCCTCATGCGCAGGTCCTGGCTCCTCGCAAGGAACCGGGACAAACCACAACACCCACACACACGTTCCACAATCTTGGGATCAGCCCGAGACCACAGAAAAAGCAGGCCCAAAGTGTAGGACAAGATCCCGGGGCAAGGGAGGGATCATCCCTCCCTGATCCCAGGATCCCCTTTGATGCACAGGGATGATCCCGGAGATCGCCACGGGGTTTCACCCCATCTAGCTAAGGAGAGAGAAAGAGGGCTCATCTACACCAAGCAGGATATTCCACTATGAAAGCAGTATATAAAAGGCAGGAGCCACACTGCTGCTTTATAGTGGTATTGAAGGGCACTGCAGGATCTACACTACTGCTTTATAGTGGAACTGAAGTGCACTGACCACTGTTGGGGCCCATGACACATCTACACCAAGCCCATGACACATCTACACTATGAAAGCTGTATGAAAGCAGTACATGATATGTGTCAATGGGCCCCAACAGTTGTCCGTGCACTTCAATACCGCTATAAATCAGTAGTGCGGCTCCTGCCTTTTATATACCACTTTCATGCCGCTTTCACAGTGGCGTATCCTGCTTGGTGTAGAATTGCCCAGAGGGAAATGGAGAGAATCCAAAACTGACAGATTCATCCAAACATATTCTGGGCGACATGCTTCTACACTTGTATGGGCAGGTCTCGTACCCTATTTCACAAATGACCAATGTAAACAGCTCTTTAGGAACAGTATTGATGTGCTCCCCATTTGGTCGTGCTGCTTCTTTTCTCCGCATTGTGCATTAATTACTTCTCCCACACATACACATAAGCATTCCTGCACACACACACACACCTCTGACTACACCAATCGCAAATGGGAAGTTGCATCTTCGCTCCATTAACATCGGACCCCTGATATTTCTTGACTTCATTCCTTATTAAATTATGTTTACCTGGGCTGCATCAGGTTCATTTCACCCAGGTAAGATGTCCCATTAAGCCCGACAAGGAGAAGGTTGCGAGATTAATGCCCTCTCTGAACTCGGAAGAATGCGCGTCAGCATCTTTTCAGATCAAGGGACCACACAACGCAAGAAGCAAAGCGTGCCATAATGGACCTTACCCTTTAACTGAACTGCCCGCCTGTTATTCCTATAACAAGGCTACTTTTAAAGAGTCTCATTATTAGCTTCATTAGATATGTTACTTGCATCAATGGCTGTACTTACTTCTATAAAATGGGAGAGGTTAACGCAGCATTTGCTTTTAAGGAAAAAAAAAAGAGGACGAAGAAGGAATAAAAGCTATATGGAATCGAGTGTGCAATAGCCCAAAGTTTTATGACAATGTAATTGGTAGTTAGTGTGAAATTTGTAAGACAAATAGACAATACCAAGGGTAACCCCGATCGTCCTCCCTATGCCTCATATTTTTTTACAGCCACCAAAGGGCCTCATTAAAACACCAGTCAGCACCTCGGCGGAAAGACACAGTGCTTAGAATGCCCGAATGTGACAGAAAAATCTGCATTTTGTAAATGTGACACCTTTGATAGATTATACAGTGTAAAACCATTGCTTCGGAGTCTTATGATAACACTTTAGGTGCTCTTACGAACCAAACTGCGCTTTAGCCGTTCGATATAACACTGCCGTGGAGGTGGGGAAGAGCTAGCATGGTCATACAAAAAAATGGACAAAAAGAACAACCCCTCCCTCCGCCCATACCGCCTGTCTTTTCTACAAAGGCTTTCTAAGGATGTTTGGTGCCAAAATATAAGTACCTGCCTATGTAATACATGTGTGACCCGATACGTGCCAGTATGGCTAACATGAGATCTCCAAGGTGAAGGCCCTGGCAACGGTGGGCACAAGCACCTGACTGGGTCCACAAGTCCACTGAGCCACACAACACCCCAGACAGTACCGGATCCGTCCAGGAATGTCGGGCAACCAACCTTCTCTTAAGTGAATGGCCCATTTACACCTGTAATGTTGTGTAAATGGCTGCTTTATGGCCAACATTTGCATAGGATTTGATTTATAGAAAAAAAACGTTGCCATTCTTACACAAAATGGTGACTCGCTGAAGAAAAAGATAGCTGGCAGGTGCTCGCAGACAGGTCCAGAAACGGCTGGGGACTTGCAAGTGTGTCCAGGAGGGATTGACCGAGGGCTATGGCTTGCCAAACGCCTGGAGAAACCAGACGAAGGTGTGTCTGTCCATCCCTAGTCCTGGCTTTTCAAAGGAACCATCAGGTAAGAAGCTTCAGCCCATGAGCTTTCAGTTTAGATGAGCTGCTTGCTGGAACAACATAGTTTCATAGAATAGTAGAGTTGGAAGGGGCCTATAAGGCCATCAAGTCCACCCCCTGCTCAATGCAGGAATCCACCTTAAAGCATCCCTGAGAGATGACTGTCCAGCTGCCTCTTGAATGCCTCTAGTCTAGGAGAGCCCATGACCTCCCTAGGTCATTGGTTCTATTGTTGTACTGCTCTAACAGTCAGGAAGTTTTTCCTGATGTCCAGCCTGTAACTTCAGCACATTATTCCGAGTCCTGCACTCTGGGATGATTGAGAAGAAATCCTGGCCCTCCTCTGTGTGACAACCTTTTAAGTATTTGAAGAGTGTGCATGTGTGGTTTCTCTCGCAATCACAGTACATGATGTTTTTTGTGTGTGTGTGGGGGGGTGTTAGCTGTGTAAACCATCCTGTGAGAAAATGTCAGAGGACTACAAGAGGCAATTTAATGCAAAAATAAAATAAAATATTGCAGAATGCTCATTGCCTTGGCAATGGTAAACACGGTAGAGTATTTCCTGAATTAATTAATGTGCAGCTGATTGACTACACACCCCTCACACACACACACCAGTGATTTTAGAACACAATTCTATTTCACTAGAAATGCACATTTTGAACTGAATCCTGCTTTTAGCAAAACTGGATGTTATTCTTAATAATAATAAAAAAACAACTGTAGTTGATCTAGGTAATAGTCCATCTAGCGGAGTATTCTGGCTTCTATCTGTTGACAGCTCAACAGAACTTGGAAATTCACCAGTAGGGTTTCATGGTGGTGTGAAGGTTTTAAGCCTGAAGAGGCAAGGTAATAAAGACAAGCTTGGAGGCCTGGGGATTTCTGTTGGGAGGATTCCTGATAGGAATAGTTTCATTTCTCTGGCTAAGATTCATTTCCCAGGCCGTAGCTAGACCTAAGGTTTATCCCAGGATTGTCCTGGGGTCAAACCTGTCCATCTAAGTGCCACACAGGGCATCCAGCGCTCAGGCAGGGACGAACCCGGGATGATCCTGGGATAAACCTTAGGTGTAGCTACGGCCCCAGTTAACTTTCATTTCTCCAGTTAAGTTTCATTTCTTCAAGACTGAAACAGTACTTTCTGTTTTGTTTGAAGAGGGTATAAAAGAGTGAGAGAGACAGTCAAGGGAGAATCAGAAAAACAACAACAACAACAACACCGGAGCATGAAGGAGGAGCAGAAAGAAGCAGTTTGAAGAAGTCTAGGTGCAGCTTAGGATAAAGGAAATTGTGTTTTTGCAACTTTTATTTTCTTTTAACGCCTTTCATAACACTCATCTCTATTGATTAAATACCTTTAACTGAAATTTGCTCATTTTAGTAAACTGTTGTGTTAAATCTAAAGTGACTGGTGCGCTGACCACCCCACAACTACTGCCTAAAATCCACATTACTGGGAAGGGACAGGTAAAAGAAGGACAGTGGGACCTTAAAGAGATCCTTAAAGAGTTGCTCAAGGGGTCGAGGACATAGAAGGAACCCTGACAGGTAGTGATATCCATTCCATATTAGTCCACAACATCAGTTGTTGCCATTAGCAGTGACAGAGCTATGCCAAGTCTGAATATGTAGGTTACACTTTGGGCTATCTTGGCATGAAGGCGCAGGTAAATCTTTCTCAACATCTCTGAGAAGGATTGCCTTAAAAAAAGCCAAAGAACACAAATCTCTCTCTCTCTCTCTCTCTCTCTCTCTCTCTCTCTCTCTCTCTCTCTCTCTCACACACACACACACACACACACACATATATATATAATGAGAACTATCACCAGACACCTAACGCCTTACGTTCGGTTTCAGCCTGAGAGAATGTGGAACACTTTTTATTCTCAAGGGATTGGAATGTAGGTTATCATATTTGTTTTGGCTCTTGATATGACAGCTGTTTACCTCTTCATCTCATAACAGAAATATTTTCTGTTAAATTGGAACTGTTGTAGATGAAGACAAGTCACATTGCATTCATTGGTAGAATATGACTTTCTGGAAACTCCAGAACTACTACATCTGAGTGAAAAAGGCTTTTGATTAGCTTTTTCCAATGTATTTCTCCCTCTCCACATCTCCTTCTTTTTACTGCAAAATAATAATAATAATAATAATAATAATAATAATAATAATAATAATAATAATGTCTATCATGTCTATGCGCTTTTTATACTGTATTTCGTAATTGTGTTTTAAACTGTTGGGTGTTTTACTGTGGTTTTAATTTTTGTGAACCGCCCAGAGAGCTTCAGCTATTGGGCGGTATAAAAATGTAATAAATAAATAAATAAATAAATAAATAGATATTGCCCAATCCTCCAATTTCTTAGGCCATAGCTAGACCTAAGGTTTATCCCTGGATTATCCGGGGGTCAAATCTGTTCATCTAGGTGACACACAGGGGATCCAGTGCTCAGGCAGGGGAGAACCCTGGATGATAACAGGATAAACCTTAGATCTAGCTGTGGCCTTAGTCACAGTTCTCTAAAATGATTTTGTTCATACTTTCCACCTTCAGGAAACTCTTCCTACATTGACTCATCTGTCAAAGAACCGCTAAGCATCTGCCAAGGAACCCGAGAGACACGGCCATCCTAAGACATGTTGCTCCCGACATGAAGGTCAAGAGTCCACATCCCCCCACCCCTAAATAGGTTCATCATCTTGGGTAGCTTTAGAATTATGGCTGGTTCTAACTGAAATCTAGAATGGATTCATAGCCCCACCTCCATTCCAGAGAAGCTGAATGGAGTGAATCTTACTTCAGTGCTGGTGGTGGGACAGCATCCTCCATTACTCCTGAGAGCAGCAGGCTAGCTCATGGGGACGGAAATGAGATTGTGGCTACAAGAGAGAGAGAGGGGGGGGACTTCTTTGTTGTGGTGCCACATTGATGGAAGGACCTGAATGTTATTTCTTTGGCTCTAGGTAAAGACATTTCTTTTCTCCAAGATGTTTTAGAGACTTAATGTTTCAATTTTATGACAGGTTTTAGGGATGCCTGAGAAATTTGCTTCAGCTCGTTTCAGAGAAGAATTACCCAGTTTGTACCTCCCAACCATGATTTCTGTCCTCTAATGAGTAATCATTGGCACGCTGCAGGTCCCTCCACACAACCCATCACCTGTCAAATGAGGCACTGCCTCACTTTCCCTAATGGTAGAGCCTTCCGTGGGACCCCAGTGCATGACAGAGGATTTTGGGATTTAGAATGTCTGGAATACTTTAACGGAGATGATGACCTGGAAGAGTCCAAACACTCCCTTGCAGTTGCACATTGCAGATCAAGGCATGTTTAGCCTGGAGAAGAGAAGATGGACGGGAGGTACAATGGCTCTGTTCAAATACTTGAAAGATTGTCACACAGAGGAGGGCCAGGATCTCTTCTCGATCATCCCAGAGTGCAGTATGCAAAATAATGGGCTGAAGTTACAGGAAGCCAGATTCCAGCTGGACATCAAGAAAAACTTCCTGACTGTTAGAGCAGTATGACCATGGAACCAATGACCTAGGGTGGTTGTGGGCTCTCCCACACTAGAGGCAATCAAGAGGCAGCTGGACAACCATCTGTCAGGGATGTTTTAAGGTAGGTTCTGCATTCAGTGGGGCATTGGACTTGATGGCCTTATAGGCCCCTTCCAACTCTACTATTCTATGATTCTATTATTATTCTCATTGAAGAACCCCAGCTTTTGATGAACCCTGGAGTTTCTGGGGGGCTGTGAATCCATCTGAGCTTCAGTGAGAAAGAGCCAGAACACTAAAGGAGATATCCAGGATGTTGAACCACATCCCCCACCCCAAAATAGGTTCAGCATCTTGGATAGCTCGAGAATTGTGGCAGGTTCAAACTAAAATCAGGAATGGATTCACAGCCCCACCGAAATCAGAGCCCCCACTGTATTTGCTTCACTCCTTTGAACTATCTTCTTATCTGGCATTTAAATTAGTGCTGAGCTAAAAGTTTGTTTGCTGACTTGTTCAGCTTTGAAAGAAGGATATAAGGGTAGGCTAAACAGAGGGAGAAAGAAGTGTGTGGCTACGTGGCTACATGCTATCTCCAGTATCAGAGGCAGTAATCCTGTATACACTAGTTGCTGGGGAACTTGGTGGGAAGGTGCTGTTGCGCTTATATACTGCTTGTTCATCCCTGGCTGATGGCTGGTTGTCCACTGTGTGAACAGAGTGCTGGACTAGATGGACCCTTCATCTGATCCAGCAGGGCTCTTATGATGTTCTGAAATGTGTGTGTTTTTAAAAAAGTAATTTGTGTCCTTGCTACTTTGGTGATAGCAATGGTGAAAGTTCCTCTTTTTCCTTTTCCTTTGGGAGTGTGATTGCTACTGGGAATCTCTCCCCAGTGGATAGATCTCCGGCAAGAATCTCCTCCCCTCCGTATACACCTTCCCAAGTGGGCTTCTGTGGGTCACCACCACCACCACCATTAGGGATGCATGAGAATTCTGTATTCATTAATTTTGGACCAGGCATTTTCCCGTTCACACCCCTGAAGGCAAAGACGAGTGCATTTTTCATGAAATGGGCACATATTCCCAAGCATGTGCTCATGTTCGAAAAATGTGTACATTCGAAAAATGTGCACTTTAAAATTTATATGCATTTTGGGGAAAGCGTGCATTTTCACACTTTAGCTTGAGCTCAGCAATGTTGTCCAAGGTCACCTCCAAGCTCGGTCTGCTTCTTTACCATTCCTAAATATGAGCTCTTTGTTGCTGTTTGGATAGGGAAAGTGCAAATTTGGGTGTGCATTTCCAAAGAGTGCACCCAAATGCATATCCCCCCAAACTGACTACTGCATAAAAATGCATCTATATTTTTTCTCACCAACAGATTCTAAAAACTTAAGCATGAGCTCAGGAATATGTAGACTTTGTCTGAAAAATGTGCCCACGGTTACATTCAGGGCTGTGAATGGGGAAAGTTGTGATGTTAAATTAAACAATATTCCCCTATATCCTTACCTGTAGGGATATAGGAGAATATTGTTTACATTCCAATATTGATTGCCAAGGGTTCACTGCAGTTAAGAGATCTGGGTCCTTCCAGAGGGAAGTGTCGCACTGCATTATGGGTTATGAACCTACCCGTACACTGCGCTCAACATCTAAGGTCCTCCTCCGAGTGCCTACTCCAAGGGAAGCTCGGAGGATGGCAACAAGGGAGAGGGCCTTTTCAGTGGTGGCCCCCCGACTGTGGAATGATCTCCCCGATGAGGCTCGCCTGGCGCCAACATTGTTATCTTTTCGGCGCCAGGTCAAGACTTTTCTCTTCTCCCAGGCATTTTAACAACATTTAACAATGTTAAGTTTGTTTTTAGTAGACCCCAGAATTGTTGTTTTTAAATGGATACTGTTGTTGTTTTTATACTGTTTTTAATGTTTTTGATGGTTTTTAAATTTTGTATACTTCTATTTACTATTTTTAATTGTTGTAAACCGCCCAGAGAGCTTCGGCTGTGGGGCAGTATATAAATGTAATAAAATAAATAAATAAATGAAGTCACCCCCATCCCCACAGGACTTGATATGAATAGATCCTGGATATTGTCTCACCATTCATATATTCATGGAACACTCCTCAAATATTTGCTACCTGATAACTGATAATTGACACTTGATAATGCATTTCATAATTGACAGTTTAATATTTGACTGCGGTTGGAAGTTCTCATACAATGATATTTAATATGTGACGGTATTTGGCAGCTGACATTCTGGTGAATAACTGTTGGTTATTCACAGCTTGGGAGGCTGTGGTTAAGTAAAAGACTCAAAGAAAAAAGAAAAAAAATCCCAATTGGGTTGTGATTCATTAATAAGGATGTGCAAAGCTCCTTGGGGAAATGTTACCAGTCTTAACAAAACATTTTTTTAATATATATATTTTTTGGCTTCTCTTGAAATTCCTTTGTGCATAGAGTGAGTTCCAAATTTATTTCAGTTCTTAAATTACTGCCCAAAGAACCAAGTGCAGACATACCGCTCCTGGCCCAATCTCAACAAAATCTTTTACTTCCCTCAAAATTCCCTGGTTGTTTTTCACCACAAGAAGAATCCCAAAATTCCCTCACAATTTCACTTCAGGCAAAATGTTGTTGACAACTGTCAGAATGATTTGTATTAAGGTTTTAGACGGAGATTCTAAGTATCCACCTGAGGGGCTGTGTCACCTCCCCCTACCCTGCTCTGCCTGAATAGTAGAATCCATTTCCCGGGAACCCGTTTGACTTATTTCATTTATTTTTCTACATAAGTCTTTTGTAATTTGTATTGCGTTGGCACCAGTGGAACGCCTTGTCCAATATACCTGAAATAAAATGGCAAGGCACAAATTTGGGCTAAATTATTAGACCCACAATTTGTTTCAGTCCCCAAAATCAATATCCACCAGCATGATCTACAAAACTGTGCAGGAATGTGCTGAGGAAGTAGTTTCTTAAGTACTTCCTTCTGCAGTGAGATTCTGGGCAAGCCACCCTAGACCTGGATGTAAGCTGTAAATGCTAACTTGAATCTGGCTGGTTACAACCTAAGGAGGGAGATCCTTCCACAGAACCATTACCAAATCTCCAAGAATAAACCTTAGGCCTTAGCTAGACCTAAGGTTTATTCTGGGATTATCCCAAAGTTGTCCCTGCCTGCTCCTGGGATCCCCTGTGTGTCACTTAGATGAACAGGGATGACCCCGGAGTGATCCCAGGATAAATCTTAGGTCTAGCTAAGGCCTTAGAGTGTATTGCCCCAAATGGCTGTTCCATTCCCCCTCTCCTGGCCCCAGAAGCCAAAGGACAAAGCTGTGAAACAATCAGTCACTATAAATGCCTTAGTCCGACGCCTGGCTTGCCTGGGTGTGGGGAGGCCAGTTGTGGGTGGGGGTGGCCTGATGAGATGTGGAGGCCTGCCATAGGTGGGCTGTGACAGTGCCACCAGGACTGGGAGGCTATATAATTGGACTCACCCCGCCCAGCATCCTCTTTGCTATGCAGCTCCCTCCCTCCCTCCCTCCCGGTAGACAGTGTGGGCTTGCTGGTTGTCCTCTTTGGGAGGCTGAGTAGGATTTTTTTGCTCATAATCTAATTTGGTTATGAGTTTTTTTGCCTAGTCCACACTGTAAGACAGCAAGGGAGTAGTAACTAGGTTAATATGACTTAATAAATTCAGATACATTTATGGTTAAACAGTTAGGTGAAGGCATCTGGAGAAAAAAATGTTATTGGTGGGCATTCACAGGCACTGTTGTGGTGATGGGTAAAGCCTGAGGCCCACAACTGGGAGCCCTGCAGCGCCAGCTGGCAGGATAAGGGTTACCTTTGAGGCCAACCCTCCTCACCCACTAAAGCCATGCAGCACAAGGGAGGTGACACCAGAAGGCCTCCCTACTCCAGGAGGGGCAAGCCTTTGAGATGTCGAATTGCCAGGTGGCGCCACCTTATAGGCTGTGAATGGCTTGCCCGATCAAAACATGGCCTGAAAATTGTCCAAGATATGATGCCCGGTTAGACCTTCACCTTTAATAAATGTGGCCCATATTTTAATCCCATTTTGGTGTCTCGTCTCGTTATTTCTCACCCTCCACACCGCAAAGGTACATCAGGGTACTCGCCAGCTGTTGCCTATCATTCATTTTTTCCACACAACCCTGCATTGTGTTGAACCTATTTACCGGCACCCAACCCAAGATAAGTATGGGACAATCAGAGATGTTTGAGTTCACAGAAATTCTCTGGACTCTGCTACAAAGCTCAGTTTGCCTTGCTCCTGTTTTCATTTGAGAGCTGTTTTTCTTCTCATTAGAATTGGAGAAGTGCGCATTCTTCTGTGCATTTTATAAATGCCCCCACCCCCACCCAATGTGAAAAGGCACTAAAGGATGATTATTATTATTTTGAGAGGCGGGGGGAGAACAGTTTTTTTTAAGTGCCCGTTTTTATTTTCTTCTTCTTCTTCTTCTTCTTCTTCTTCTTCTTCTTCTTCTTCTTCTTCTTCTTCTTCTTCTTCTTCTTTTAAAAAAATGTTTAAAATTTAAACAACCCCCCCAAAAGGGGAATAGAAAATATAGTAGCTACATATATTTGAATATATACAAAATATGTTCCCGCCCCCCCAACATGATCACAAGTTTGGGAATGTGCAATCTTTTTTTCTAAAAAAAAAATGTGCTCCCCTTTGCATCCAGAATCATGAATGGGGCAAGTTGTGAAGGTTTGCAAACTGAAACGAAATTCCCGTACATTCCTAACCCAAGCAAATTTCCAAATGCTCTGTCTCCAGGTAGGTGGGAAACCTTGCCCCTATGAGCCAAAAAGCAGGTGGGTAAAAAGAAAATCCCTACCTGGACCCAAAAGGCAACCAATGGAGGCCTACACTAACTGAAAGACAGGCATGTGCCAAGCAGAATGAACAAGAGACCGAGTGGAGTTACATTGCTATATTAGTCCGCTCTGCCCCCCGATGTGGACAGCATCATCCCTGCTGGTACTTTTGGACCTTTCAGCAGCTTTCGATACCATCGACCATGGTATCCTTCTGGAACGCCTGAGGGCTTTGGGAATCGGGGGCACTGTGCTCCAGTGGTTCCGGTCCTACCTCTCAGGTAGATTCCAGATGGTGATGCTGGGGGATAGTTGCTCCTCAAAAAAGGAGCTGTTGTATGGCGTACCACAAGGTGCCATCCTATCCCCAATGCTGTTTAACATCTACATGAAACCGCTGGGAGAGATCATCCGGAGGCATGGGGCGGGGTGCTATCAGTATGCTGATGACACCCAAATATATTTCTCTATGCCTTCAGTAACAGCATCAGCTAAGGACAGTGTGTCTCCTCTGAATGAATGCTTGGAGGCAGTAATGGGCTGGATGAGGAAAAACAAACTGAAGCTGAATCCAGACAAAACAGAGGTGCTTGCTGTCAAGGGCTCTGACCTAGGTTTGGAGGTGTGTCAGCCAGTTCTGGATGGGGCTACACTCCCCCTGAAAGACTGTGTTCGCAGTTTGGGGGTGCTCCTGGATCCGTCACTCCAAATGACAGCCCAGATAGATGCGACGGCCAGGAGTGCCTACTATCAGCTTCGGCTGATACGCCAGCTGCGCCCCTTCTTAGAGTCAGAAGACCTAAAGACAGTAGTGCACGCGCTGGTAACCTCAAGGCTTGACTTCTGCAATGCGCTCTACATAGGGCTACCATTGTACCTAGTTCGGAAACTTCAACTAGTTCAAAATATGGCAGCCAGGTTGGTCACCAGTACACCTAGGGGTGACCACATTACACCAACATTAAAATCACTCCACTGGCTGCCAATTAGTTTCCGGGCAAAGTACAAAGTGTTGGTCATTACCTTTAAAGCCCTAAATGGTTTGGGTCCAGGTTACTTGCGGGATCGCCTTCTCCCATATAGTCCGCCCCGCACACTCAGGTCCTCTGGGGTGAACTTACTTCAGTCAGCTAAAACTAGGCTGACATCAGTTTCCCAGAGGACCTTTTCTTCTGTCGCCCCCAGATTGTGGAATGGCCTGCCGGAGGAGATTCGTAAAATTAACTCTATGTGTGATTTTAAGGCAGCTTTAAAGACTAGCCTTTTCCGGCAGGCCTATCCAGATCAATGTTAAATCATGAATTTTTAAGATGTATTGATTCCTGTTCTAATGTTGTTCCCCGCCTCGATCTAAAAGGAGAGGCGGGTAAGAAATACATTTATTATTATTATTATTATTATTATGACACAATACATGTCATGACTTGGATTCCCCCAAATTTGAGTGCAAAGCAGCCCTCACACCTGCCAGCTGCCCTATCAAGCTCAGTGGTGGAGATCCAAACAATGGACTTGATGGCCTTGTAGGCCCCTTCCAACTCTGCTATTCTATGATTCTATGATTTCATTGACCTGTGTTTCCTTGACTGTACCTAACCAAGGTACACAGTATCCAAAGCTTGGAAATTCCAGATGACTGTAAACACCATCCTGCCCTCCAGGATGTCACCCTGGCCAAGCAACCTAAGAAGTTTCCAATATTGGCCAGCCTAGAGCCAACCTGTTCTCCTGTTGTGCACAGCTCCCCAGGTCCTACCTCACCATTTCAACAATATCCTCCTAACTCTGCCTCTCTGTCTCTCCTTTCTCTACCATTATTATTAAGAACAATCTCCATTGGGTTAGTGCTAGATGATTGGTGTGCTAAGAAAAGAATTGTTTCCTTCTGTAACTCCTAAAATGGAACTTAAAAACAAACAAAAAATGGCTTAATTTTGTCAGTGAGCAGATTTCCTCATTTTGTTAACATACATTGTAAAATTGAACATGTGTGTGCCATGCCTTGGCAAAAGATCCCTGGATTCATCAGGGATATGTGTTACATGTGTGAGTTTGCATACATGTATGGATGAAGACCATCTTTGATCTATAAGTAGTAGGGGTATGATCCGCTCCGATTAGGAGCGTAGAAGCAGTAGCGGATTGGCTTGCTCCGCCTTACCCAGAGGCGGAGTAGGAGCGGACCGCGGACCCCCTAGAAGCAAGGCGAAGAGAAGTGACCATTTTTCGGAGCTCCTAGTTCAGGCAGAGCGCTCCGGTCGCCATCTTGAAAACATTTCACCATAGGATTGCATTGCGGCAAATAATTGCGCATAACTACGTTCTTTTTGAAGCTATCGTTCTAGAAATTCTTGTGCTCAGAGAGTTGTGGATGGGGGTCATTTTGAGACCACTCTCACCTCTCTGCGTTGTCTGGGTCGCGTGCTATATTTTTGTGAAAATCGGGTCAACCGCGCGGCTCAAACGGCGTTTTCGGCTTTTCGCCCATAGGATTGCATTGAGGGAAAGACTCGGGCATAACTGGGTTGGTTTTTAAGCTATCGTTCTGAAAATTCTTGTGCACAGAGAGTCGTGAATGCGGGTCATTTTGAGACTACTCTCAACTTTCTGCGTTGTCCGGGTCGCGCGCTAGAAGTTTTTTAAAAATCAGCGGGAAAAATACCTTTTTCAAAGGGCTGAGGGGCAAAGTCAGCTCCCGGTCATGATCACATGATCCCAAAGTTAGAGGAGGGGATAGGCAAAACGGGTAACTTGGGATTCTGGGAAACTTCTCTTTCTTCATCTGAATGGGCTTTTCCCAGTGTTTTTTAAAACAGTAGCCCTACCAAATGCACAAACACAACCTGAAATCATATACTAAGCCAAGAATAAGAGATAGAAACACAGCACTGCTCCCCACCCTAACCTTGGTGAACAACTGAATAGATGTGGTGCAAGGGGATGAGCTCCCCTAGGGCATCTCATCGTGGACGTGCCCCCACTCTCTCCTGCACTGGAAGGCCATTAGAGCCTTCCAAAGAGAGTAAAACGGTGGAGCAATGCCTATCATGAGTCGAAGTGAGCGTTTACTTCTCAGTGGTGGAGCGATGCCTATCATGAGTTGAAGTGAGCGTTTACTTCTCAGTGGTGGAGTAATGCCTGTTATGAGTTGAAGTGAGCGTTTTACTTCTTCTCAGAGCTGTCGGTGGCTGTCTTGAACTGGCAGCTACTTCCCCCTCCCCCGGGCACGTCCCCCTATTGCTGGTAAAAGACAGATATAGCCTTTTAAAAAAAATTCTTCTTGCTGTTTATTGAGCAACACTGCTGCTTTTAATTCCACCCCTCCTTTGTTTATTTATTGATTTATTCCATTTTATATGCATTACTGGCTTATCCTTGGCTCACTTCCTTATGCCCCCAGAAATGCCAGCTGCATGCCCGCCTGCCTTCCTCCCTCCTCCCCTGCCCACCTCGCAGGGATGTTGTGTGTGGGGTGCCCGATTTTCAAAAATTTGCCAAAAATCAGGGGATGATGGGATTGCTTTGAAACTTGGCGTGCGTGTGTATATCCCCATGAGGTGTCATGGTGCCAAACATGAGGTTTCTAACTTGAACAGAAAAAAAGTTGTATAATTTTTTAGCTTTCAATGCAAGCCTATGGGGGGGGGGAAACGGAGCTCCGGATCCGGATCCGGAGCTCCGGGTGGAGCGGAGCGGAAGTGGGCGGAGCGGGGGCGGGGCGGAGCGGCCCGATCCGGAAAATGGCGGATCTGCAAGTGAAGCGGAGCGGGGGGTCCGTGCACACCCCTAATAAGTAGGGATGGAGGAGAGAAAGAGTGGTGTAGTGGCTAGAGTGTTGGACTGGGATTTGGGTGATCCAGGTTCTAGTCACCACTCAGCCATGTGTTCATCCATAAGTCTGTTCTGTGCAGTTGCCATATTTTTTTTAATAAAGAATTCTACACCCACCAACCCACCCACCCACCAAGACAAATCTGATATGTCTAAGGAAAACATCACTTTCTTGACACATGGTGGCTTTCTAATGGCCAGAAGAAGACTACATTATACCATAATCCTCAGGCTGGAGGGCCAAGTCTGACCACCTGGAGTCCCAGTCCACCTGGGGCTCCAAGGTTCCAGAGGAGGCTATTCCTCCTTCCCCTGGCACCACTCTATTTCCCCCAAATTACAATCATGATCCTGGGTGTCATCCCTCCTCTGGAAGAATCTGGAAGAGCTTGAACCTTCAGAGCCAAATATCGCCGGAGTACAGGTCACCTCAGAGGACACCATTACTGTGATGCCCTCAGATCTGCCTCCTTGAGAAGCATGGAGCTCAATTTCTAAGCAGAAGGTGATGCTGAGCTACTACCTGGCACCTCAGATGGCTGGTGCCTTAAGTTTCAGGCTAGGGTGGTGGCTTTGCAAGAGCAAGGGACTCCTCATGGATAGGACCCTCCTCGTGCAGAGGCCTTCTTACAAAAGCCTCTAATGTAATGCAGCTGAGCCCTGGGTGAGGCTTTGGAAGCTTCAGCCCATGAGCTTTCAGTTTAGATGAGCTGCTTGCTGGAACAACATAGAATCATAGAATAGTAGAGTTGGAAGGGGCCTATAAGGCCATCAAGTTCAACCCCCTGCTCAATGCAGGAATCCACCTTAAAGCATCCCTGTCCAGCTGCCTCTTGAAAGCCTCTAGTCTAGGAGAGCCCATGACCTCCCTAGGTCATTGGCTCCATTGTTGTACTGCTGTAACTGTCAGGAAGGGTTTTTTTTTAATGTCCAGCCGGAATCTGGCTTCCTGTCACTTGAGCCCATTATTCCATGTCCTGCACTCTGAGATGATTGAGAAGATATTCTGGCCCTCCTTTGTGACAACCTTTCAAGTACTTGAAGAGTGCTATCATGTTTCCCCTCAGTCTTCTCTTCTCCAGGCTAAACTTGCCTTACGCCTCGTGCTCTCTCCTTCGAGTGATTTCTCCTTCAAAAGGAAGCAAAGCCTAGGTAGTAGTGCACCTGCAATGTCTTACTGCTCAGTGGAATGTACCAATACAATATCCCTGACAAAAGGAACTGGGAGAAAGGTCTCTCTTGTAGATCTTAACAGTTTCGGAGTTCGGTTTGCTATGCTGAAGAAACCTGTTTTGCACACCCGTGGGAAACATCTTCAAAAGGTCTCTGTACTCACTAGCAGTAGATCAGTGGACTCAGTTGACAGAGGCTTGTAAATATAGTGTTCGAACTACTGGGCCTGGCAAATGACAAAATATGGGCCCCACTGCAGTTGATGTTAACTGAGGACCTCCTTAAAAATAAACAAACAATGCCATTTTTGTTCCTGATCCTGGCCTAGGACTTCTCCTTGTAGCACTGGACGAGGTAGTCTTGCACATACATCAAGGGCAGTGCTCACAAACTATCTAAGGATTGCCTGTGTCTCATTATTATTACTTGTTCTTTTAAAAAAATGTATTTTCAATATGGTGTTGTTTATTCTTTTGTTCTATTTGTTGTTCACCACTGCGAAATCTTTTGGATGGGGGGCAGTATATAAAAATTGTAAATTAATAATAATAATAATAATAATAATAATAATAATTTACATTTCTATATCTCCACATTGTAAAGGCTATCTGGGCAGTTTACAAAGAGTTACTATAAACCTTCCTTGGTATTAAGATCTAAAGCAGAGGGTCTTTTGAGGGCACCCGTGAAAGGGCTTTCTTCCTCCCAAACTAGCCCCCAAACTATGGAATGAACTCTCCCAAGAATGCTATTGGCCCCTACTCTCTTGGCCTTTCCCATAGCCACAGAGCCACATCTTTTCAATTTGGCCTTTCAAAACGTGTAGCTTTAATGGTTGAATGTGTGGGTGCCCACCTTTTTAGTGTTTTTAATGGTCTTGTTTTTATCATTGTAAAGTTTTATTGTTTTATAGGGTTGATGGCTCTTCAGCAAAAAAGGTGAATGTGCAAGTGTTAATCTAGGGTGACCCTGTGAAAAGGAGGACAGGGCTCCTGTATCTTTAACAGTTGCATAGAAAAGGGAATTTCAGCAGGTGTCCTTTGTATATGTGGAGAACCTGGTGAAATCCCCTCTTCATCACAACAGATAAAGCTGCAGGAGCTATACTAGAGTGACCAGATTCAAAAAGAGGGCAGGGCACCTGCAGCTTTAACTGTTGTGATGAAGAGGAAATTTCACCAGGTTCCCCATATACAGAGCCTTGTGTGGCACAGAGTAGTAGGCGGCAGTTACTGCAGCCAAAACTCTCCCCACAGCCTTTTGATCCCAGCGGAAGCTGGTTGTCAGGCAGACGGCTTAGGTCTAGGGTGACCATTTGAAAAGGAGGACAGGGCTCCTGTATCTTTAACAGTTGCATAGAAAAGGGAAATTCAGCAGGTGTCTTTTGCATGCATGCAGCACCTGATGAAATCCCCTCTTCATCACCACAGTTAAAGCTGCAGGTGCCCTGCCCTCTTTTAAATCTGGTCACTCTAGTATAGCTCCTGCAGCTTTAACTGTTGTAATGATGAGAGAATTTCACCAGGTGCTGCATGCATACCAATGACACCTGCAGAAATTCCCTTTTCAGTACAACTTTTAAAGATACAGGAGCCCTGTCCTCCTTTTCATATGGTCACCCTACTTAGGTCGACTCAGCCTTCCATCCTTCTGAGGTTGGTAAAATGAGTACCCAGATAGCTGGGGGAAAGGTAACTGTGACTGGGGAAAGGCAATGGCAAACCACCCCGCTACGAAGTCTGCCAAGAAAATGTCAGAGAAAGCAGGCGTCCCTCTGGGAGTCAGCAATGACTCAAGTGCTGGCACAAGAGGTTCCTTTCCTTCCCTTCCCTTCCCCATATCTACAAATGACACCTGCTGAAATTCCCTTTTCAATACAACTGTTAAAGGTACAGGAGCCCTGTCCTCCTTTTCATATGGTCACCCTAGTTAATCAGGAAATAATAAATAAACAAGGAAACATGTGCAGCTCCTGGTGCTGCAAAGCGAAGTGCTAGTGGCCAAGCCGTGTCAACCACCATTATAGTCCTTATCTTCAATGTTTCGGGGCTCCACTGAAGATGATAGTGGTGATAGCAGTAGTGGCAACAACCGAAATTCTGTGGTTCTCACCGCTGCTGCCCACACCATCCGTTGTCTGCCGTGGCCTGTTCCCATCTACTTTATGGGAACTTTGTGGAGGACCCACCAAAGGGTAGCACAGGGGGATGGCCTACCAGAGGGAGGTCCTGGAGAGCATATAATAATAATAATAATAATAATAATAATAATAATAATAATAATAATAATAATAATAATAATAATAACCCACCTCTCCTCTGGATTGAGGTGGGGAACAACACCAAACACAATATAATATATAAAAATTAGTTAAAAGAACCGCTCAGAGAGCTTTGGCTATTGGGCGGTATAAAAATGTAATAAATAAATAAATAAAATAAAACCAATGCAATATTAAAATAACCACCACAGCATCTTAAAATTCTTAGGTTTGGGTAGGCCTACCAGAAGACACTAGTCTTTACGACTGTCTTAAACTCTGTGAGAGCTTTAAGCTGACAGATCTCCTCCAGCAGGCCGTTTTATTTATATTTATTTATTATAGCACTTTTAGCCCGCCCTTTAGCCCAAAAGGCTTTCAAGGCAGCTTACAACAATATTTCTTAAGGCAGTCCCTGGCCACAGGCTTGCAATCTAAAAAAAACACGACACAAAAGGAAAGGGGATTTTGGAGGGAGGAGGGGAAAAAACAAATTCAGGCACTAAATTCTTAGTTGTAAAGTTCAGCAGCTGTTTCCTTTTCATCTGATGGCCTTAGCAGCGACAGTTGGTAGCAGGAGGAAAGGGGCTCACAGCTGCAGCTGTCATCAGAGGGTACCACGCCCAGGGCCACATCATGTCTCGTTTCAAAACTGACACTAGACCTTATCTGTGTCTACAATTGCACAGAGGGTTCTACTTAAATTCAAGGAAACAAGTAGAGGTCTATTTCAGATCTTGCCAATTCAACACAGCAAGGTCTGAACTGAGGTTGGTGGGGCTGGTATACCCAGAGATGTAGGGCATGGGGCCAGCCTCTACTATACGTACCTTGAGCCCGCACAGATTCAGGTGAATGCCTGAATCGAACTTGTGCGAAATGTGCTTGCCCAATTCTTCTGAATGGGTGATGGACAGCCAGGGTGGTATAGTGGCTAAAGTGTTGGACTGGAGTCAGAAGATCCAGGTTCTAGTTGCCACTCAGCCGTGGAAGTTCACTGGGTAACTTTGGGCCAGTCAAAGGGCTCATCTACACCAAGCACACATTCCACTATGAAAGTGGTATGAAAGCAGTAAATAAAGGCAGGAGCCACACTACTGCCTTATAGCGGTATTGAAGTGCACTGACAACTGTTGGGGCCCATTACACATACCATATACTGCTTTCGTACCACTTTCATAGTGCTATATCCTGCTTGGTGTAGACGTGTCCTGGGCCCCAACTGTTGTTAGTGCACTTCAGTACCACTATAAAGCAATAGTGTAGATCCCGCAGAGCACTTCAATACCACTATAAAGCAGTAGTGTGGCTCCTGCCTTTTATATACCGCTTTCGTAGTGGAATATCCTGCTTGGTGTAGATGAGCCCACAGACTCTCAGCCCACACTACCTCACAGGGTTGCTGTTGTAGGGATGAAATGGAGAGGAGGAGGATTATGTATGCCAACTTGGGTTCCTTTGAGGGGGAAAAAGCCAGGATATAAATGCAACAAATAAATAAATAATAAATAATGGTGTGTTGAACCATGGCGTGACAGTCCTCCTTGAATCACAGATAACACAAATAAGTAGTACACCATGTTTTCATAGAACTGTCATTGATCAAATGAAAGAAGGCCTTTGCCTCTTTTACATCCTCTTTTTATATGCTTCTGTGTTTGCAATGTAATCTACCCCTTGAACAGGGAGGGAGACACACACAAATTCAGCGGACAATTCTATGTTTTCATTTCCGCCTCGACTCCACACTAGGCGTGGACAAATCTGTCAGTTTTGCTGTCTCCTGCATTTGAGTTGTTTAAATCTCAAGTACTTTCCATACTAAATATGAAGAAATTTGCAAATGTCCGTATTAATTTCTCATAAATTAAAAAAAAAAAGTGAACGGACACATTTCTCATCCATCCACACCAGTGAGTCCAATAGGTGTAGCTATTCTCAGCATGGACAAGACCATGTTGTGCCTGCCTGCCACATTAATGTTTGAGATGAAGCGCCTGTCAGAGAGAAAAAAAGAGGTAGCAACCGTAAATGAGCGCTATCATGGACGAATACATAACGACTCAAAGCCAGACTTTTTAGAGCTAAGTACTCAAAAAACCTTGGCCTGGATGGATAAACCTGTCAGCTTCAGTCTCCCAAATTAATTAATTTAATTAATTAATTAAATCAATCAATAAATCCCCACTCCTTTGTGTTCTAAATACGAAGAAGTTGGCAAATTTCTGGGAAATTCTTATTAAAAATTAATGTAACCGAAATTTTCACCCCTCTGTGCTCCAAATCCATTTTAAGATATGTGTGTGTGTGTGTGTGTTTAAAACAGAAGAACAAAATACCAAATAAAGCACCCTGCTATACATACAGATCATGTTTGCTTGATTGGTGTACAAACATAAATTGCTCCCATACAAGAAGTCCTCTGAATTTCACAAACAAGCAAGCCAGATCAATGGACTTACGTGGGTGAATAATAATATTTTTAATCAGACAGAGAGAAAAAAAAAAATAATAATCTGTTTTACTTCCCCGCGAAGTCGAGCTTTTGATCACTGCTGTTCCAGTGCTGCAAGACAAATGGGGAAGGGAGACACTTATGAATATCGTGCCTAGGTTTTTCAATTCAGTGGATTATTCACATCTGTTAGGTGAGAATTACAGAGCGCCGGAATAAGGGACTCTTATGTTTTTATAAATCTCGCACTGCCAAGGGCTACTGAATAGTGAGTCTCAACATCTGTGTTACTTCTCCTTTGAGCTTTTCTGATTAAACATGTCTAAACATTTCAGACACTATCAGGAATTCTGAAGAAAAAAGAAGAAGAAAAACAGAAGAAGAAGAAGAAAAATAGAAGGAGGAGGAGGAGGAAGAGGAGGAGGAGGAGGAGGAGGAGGAGGAGGAGACAGACAGGGTTGCAGTTTCATGTGAGGTGGTGGTTGTTTTTTTAATTTTATTTATTTATTTATTTATTTATTTATTTGAAATAATATTTTTGGTGCAACAGACCAAGAGGGAAACGATTTCGTGCGGTGATTATCATTACCCCACCTCACCCCCCGCCTCCAAATACTCAGCCTTGTTGCCTTTTTCTTTTCTTTTTTTCTTTTTTTATGATTGCTTTATTACCGAAAAAACTCATACAATCAGAAAGAAAGGGAGAGATGTAAATAAAGGTGCCAGCATTCAGACGGCGCTGTTCCTTCCCAACCTCTGCTTCCCTGCGCGCACACACACGCACGCACGCACACACGCACACGTACACACACACACACACACACACACACTCACAAAATCATTCAAATGCCTTTTCTTTCTCTGACAAAAATATTCATTAAAAACATTTCACTGGGCTGCCTTTTAATATAGCACAGGCATTCAACCTGTGCAGGAAGCTTCCATGGAACCACACAAATACTGTATAATTATCTGCCGGCTCCCCGCTGGCTACTGCATATTCCAAGCACAAAGTGAACGCCACAGATCCACTGCCTGACTTCTGTCTTCATTGTCCCTGCTCAGAATATGAAGCCCCACTTCATTATAGCAGACCTGATCAAACTTGATAGATTTAGCTATTATTCTTGGCTGTGTCAACTTTCTCTCTCCAGCTTCCCCCCCCCTTTTTTTTTTCCTTTGGCTCTTTTGTTTTGCCACCCAGGGAATGCATCTTATTCCTAGGCTGTCTCTCTTTTTCTCTCTCCGCTTTCTTCCTCCACTCCCCCACCCTGTTCTTCCCCCGACGAGCGATGGTTTCAGCAAATAATGCTCCCTGTATATCATGTGAATCATGAGAAATAAGCCTTACCATTCCATACACACACACACACACACGTTCAATTGTCCTTTATGATTTTATTGACTTTTTTAAAAAGTCTGTTTCTATAAAAATGCTGTAATATTGACATGCACCGCAACTTTGAAAATCCTTATGGGTTTGTGGGATGTTAAATTTGGCTCTGTGTGTGTGTGTGTGTGTGTATGTATGAGAGAGAGAGAGAGAGAGAGAGAGAGAGAGAGAGAGAGAGAGAGAGAGAGAGAGAGAGATTTCCTGGCATCCGCCTAAATGTCTGGATTATTTTTATTTTTTTTATGGCAACTTTGAAGCAGAGCCTCAGAGTTGGGACTTCTTTCAATGGCATCCATGCCAACATCTCTTCTGAGATATTGTTAATTTGTTGCATTAACCTGCTGATGTCTCCTTGCATTTTCTTCCAAAAGGCACCAGAGCATATTTTAAACCAATACAGATGTTGCAACCACTGGCTTAGCAGAATAGATAGCTTTGCAGTTTGGTAGAGTTGCTATGCAACATCCTACTATACATTATTATTATTATTATTATTATTATTATTATTATTATTATTATTATTTCCTTACCAAAATAACCTAAGCAGCATTTGTATAATCAGTACATCAGATTTCCCTCAGATCAACACAGCAATGGGATCTTAGGCTCTGTCACAAAATGACCACACTTTAAAAACAAAACACAACAGATTTACTGCCAAATTTAAAAATATTTCCTTCGTCCTTGAATTTTTGCAATATTCTGTAACAATGCTTCTGAAGCATTATGCTTCCCCTTTCGCCATGAACTTTGTTAGCATATTCAAGCCAATTGAACATAACATCTGTAGCTCAAATGGATTGTAGATAAAGCTGTCATAAAACTTCAGGGGCTAGAAAGTTGTTGTTTTCTGCTCCCATTTCTGCTTGGCTTTGAGAGAGAGAGAGAGAGAGAGAGAGAGAGAGAGAGAGAGAGAGAGAGAGAGAAGTCATTGCAGTAATTTCTAGAAAACCTTCCTTAATATATATATATATATATATATATATATATATAGTGTTTTATTTTGATTCTGAAAATGTGTAAGATGCTTCAATTATATATTGAGGGCTGGTGATACATATTTAATTATCAGTTTAAGAGGTGAAGAAATATCCAAAGAAATATTGGTTAGCCTAAATTTTGACAGACGAATTGGCATGATTTGGATTTAAACTGATTTTTGTTGATTTTTTGAGGCGGTTTCACGTGCCATTTGTTAAGCCTGCCACTCCTCCCGAAAGCATCATACATTGCAATTCTACATACGCTCACCTGGGACTTAGTCCCATTGAGTATAATGACATTTACTTCTGAATAAAGATTTATAGGATTTAATGGTGAGTATCTTAAAAGTCCAAACACCTTATCACCACCACCCAAATGCTGATGTTCAGTATGTAACCATCCACCTTGAGCGTTTGAGAAAAGCTGGGTTTTTACCCTTTCAATAAACGTTGCTGATCATCACATAATCTACTGTTGTACATTGTTAAGTCTGACGTAAAAGAAACATGACTTCAACATAGGTTGTACATTCTCCTCTTCCCTCCTTTGGAGTATCTCTATTCCCCCTGTCCCTTTCTCACCATCTTCCCCCACCCTTAACCCCCACCCCACCCCCCAAAAAAAACAACCCTGTGCATCATCTTAAAATGTAAATTATAGCAAAGCATCACAAAAGGATAAAGAGAATTTTCTTTTTTTTTCTTTTTTTGAAGGCAATCATGACGATCACTTAATTCAGTCCCTGCCTTTCCACTTGGCATAAGGTAATTAGAATGCCACATCGCTGTAAAGACAGAAAGCTTCGGCTACCACTCTGACTCACCCAGACGATAATACATGATTAGAAGTCAGTGACAGATCACAACTGCTGCATGACCCACCAAGGTCTTATCAAGGGCAAATCGCATAATTAACATGCACTTCTGTAGCCGAAGAGTACAATGCGATTGTTCAGGGACAATCAAATTAGCCCAGCCAGTGAGGTCAACGCATTGTGACCTTGGGTACATTTTTTTTAAGGGGGTGGGAGAAGGGAAATGTGTGTTGTATATTTCTTCTCTGGGAGCAACAGAAATGTACTTCAAACTCAAGTTTAAAATGCAGTTTAAACTCAAGTTCTTATAAAATATCACACACACACACAGAGAGAGAGAGAGAGAGAGAGTCTGAGAACACATACTCCACTGACTTCTTAGTTCATCATGTATGGAATAAAGGCCTCCGCTAATGCAGTCTGACCCTGAGGGACACATATGTAATGGAGCCACTTTGACAGAAATTCAAGCGTCTAGTGAGGCCTGGAACTCAATTTATTTGCCCTAAATGCATCCCTGGAATCAGGTAAAAAAAAAAAAAACTGCATAGAAATAATAATTTTACTTTTTTTCCCGTCTTCAAAGATTGCCTTCCTGCAAATATTCTTTTGTTTATGACAATTAGCACAATTATCTTGATATATGCTCATTTTAGCTCTATTCCTACCCCCAAGCTTTGATAATTTTATTTGCCTTTTTCCTCTCTTTTTGTTTAATAAGGCCCTTTCTGCCTATAGACATGACTCTTGAAGGATGGTAGAAACCAAATATACCAGAGGCAACCCTTTCAGATAAGAGGGTTCTTGCACTGAAATTTCCCATCACATGTTCAATCATATCTCTCTCTCTCTCTCTCTCTCTCTCTCTCACACACACACACACACACACTTACTTCTCTTTTTAATTATCTTTTACTAAACGGTATGTATTGATATTTAGGTCATGGGTGAGCTTTACTCCTCAAAGTCTGTGGCAACAGAGATGTGTTAAGATACAGTTTTGCAGGGCAGAGGGTTCTGGCTTCTTCCACAGGTTTGGAAAAGTGTAGGATTCAATGGCTATCTTCCATACAAAAGTGTGTAATGAACAAGGACTAGCATTGCCCAGAAACCTCCATACCTGGGCTAAGGACACATCGCTAGGCCGAACGGTAGAGGATGTTCTAGACTCAATTTTGGTTTAGGCTTTTCCAGATTGGAGTTGTAGTAAACTGAACTTGCTTCATTTTGGAGTATACCAATATCTTGCAGAACAAAAATCTATCCATGTTTGTTTGTCTGATTCAGCTTTACTTTTGGTCCTCATTTGGTGGCTTTCATAAGTAGATGGATGTTTAGAATTGCTTTTATATATTTTTGGCTGTTGGAATAGACAACCAGCTTTTTTTCCCCTTTAATATCTTAAGAGAAAGAATACCATTTTCTTTACCAAATGTAGGAAGGAATTGTCACCTTTACCAATATCGGTTTGTTTATTTATTTGTTACATCTATAACATGCCTTTCCTTCAAGGTGGTCAGGCCCGGTGCTGCCATAGAGGCAACTCAGGCGGCCGCCTAGAGCGCCAAGCAAACGAGGGCACCGAACAGTGTACCTGGAAGCTGCTCTCCTAGAGCGGCTTCCGGGTGTGCTGTTCCAAAGCCGCCGCCCCAGCCTCTGCCCAACCCCAGCGTCCTGGCTCCTTTGAAGCCAGGATGCTGGGGTTGGAGGCAGAGGCTTCAGTACGGCGCGCCAGGAAGCCACTTCCAGGCGCGCCGCTTCAAAGCCTCTGCCCCGCCACCCAACCCCAGCATCCTGGCTTCAAAGCCGGGAGCGGGAGGGAGCGGGTGGAGAGTGGGCGAGCAAGGGGGGAGCTGTAGCAGTGAGCGAGCAAGCAGCGGCGGTGGGCGAGCGATGGGGGGAGCTGGAGCGTGAGAGCGAGGGGGGAGCCGGAGTGGCAAGTGGGCGGGGGCAGCGGGCGGGCGGGCGGGGTGGGGTGGGGTGAGCAGTGAGTGAGCGAGCGAGCGAGCGAGCGAGCGAGCGGGTGGGCAGGCGACTGAGGGGCGGTGAGTGAGCGAACGGGGGGAGGGCGGCTTCAGAACACGCCTGCCTAGGGCGCAATATAGTCTGGTGCCGGCCCTGAAGGTGGTGCACCTCATCCTTTTCCTCCCCCACTCCATTTTATCCTCTCAACAACCCTGTGAGGTAGATTAGGCTGAAAGACAGTGATCCAATTAGAACCGTTCAGTGAAAGTTATCCTGTCAACATAGCAAGCTCAAGCTGCTGAGTTGGTTCTCAAAGTTACCCTGACTCCTGGTGATCCCTGGCCTTAGGTGAGGTGTGTTGGAAAGCCGTCTCACACACCCAGTACACTCCATCAAACCCACAGAACTAAAGTAAGAAAATGAAACATGGTGTCAGAAGTGGCCCTGCACCTCCACCTAGCCTGAAACATATTTTATTTTTACAGAAGGCTGGTGAGGCTTTGCTGGAACCTGCATGGTGCAACTTTCAAGCTGCCTCCTGAGCTGAGCTTGGCTGGCAGTTTGGAGTGGGGTGGGGTGGAGAAGAATTGGAAAAAAAGAGGAAAAGCAAAAACGTCTTCTCTGCCAAGCTGTAACCAATGCAAACAACAAGCCAGAAGAATCATTGTTCTGCTGCATCATGTTGGTTGATAAAGCATTAAAAATATAGAGCAACATGCAGAATGTATATGCTGACCCAACCAGGAAAACCTTGGCAGAAACCATGAAAGCTTTCCAAGGGAAGTATAGAACAGTTTCTTAGGCCTTAGCTAGACCTAAGGTTTATCCCGGGATCGTCCCGGGGTCGTCCCTGCCTGCTCCCGGGATATCCTGTGTGTCATTTACATGAACAGGGATGACCCCGGGACGATCCCGGGATAAACCTTAGGTCTAGCTAAGGCCCCAGCCTTGACCATCAGCTCCTATTACCCTCTGGTAAAAGCAATGTTTCTCCTGCTTTCTTGGGGCATGTCTATACCAGGGGATATCCTTGGGATCATTCCAGGATCATCCCTGTGTGTCCACAGTGTGGTGTGGCCACCCAGCCCAGCTTCTTCTCTCTTCCCTGCGAGTAGTGGGGGTCATTAGAGGGAAGGAGTCGGGCTTGGGAGAGTCCAGGGCCATTGGGGGTGGGGTGGGGAGTGGAGGTGGTGCTTTTTTAAAACAACAACAACACCCAACCACTAACTTTTTTGCTGGAGCACAGGTGCGCTCCTGTCTTTAAAAAAAAAAAAAATGGCGGGCATGACGTCCTGCTTCCTCCCTGGACGTTGCATGCCACATGTGAACCCAGGGGGAGATCTTGCAATCAGCATATCACAATATCCTCCCCCTTCCCTCCACTGGTGTAGACATGCCCTGGATCACTGTTCAGTAGTGATTGCTTTTATATCTCCAGCAAACCATCCCACAAGCCATGGCTGTTCAGAAGAACAGGTCTGGCAACCCAGCCATTTCTGAATCATTATGTCTGCATCAATCACTGCTAAGTTTATTATTATTTGTCCGGTGCTTGTTTCTGTCTGAAAGCCTGCCAGATTTTGGCTTCTTTTAGTATGGCTTACACTAATTTCTTATAGAGCCAGGTTCCCAGGGGGCTCAGAGCAAAATTATTTGGTGGGCTCTGAACTTATCTCGGTTAGGTACCTTTGTTTTGCACCTTGGTTCATTCCCTCAGTGGGCCCCGTTGGTGGCAGCAATGGCAGGTGCAACAACAGAGCAATGGGTCTGGGTTATCATGGGAGGTTAAAATGGCTTCTTCAAGCAGCCCTGTCTAGGGGGCACAGGACTTGCAGGGATGCTGGAATCCTGAGGATACCATGTGCTGGCTGTCTTTGTATTACTTCTGGTGCGCACAGGGCATTGTGGTTACAACTTCTTTCATTCCCACAACAACCAAGGGACAAGCAGTTAGCATAAATGGCATGTTATGGTGGCATGACATGCAGCAGCAGAAAACCAGATTGGCCTGCAGAAGGGAGAGCCAAGGCAGAATCAGACCCGGGCCGACGTCAAAGCAGGAGTTTCAGTCTATAGGTGGTAGTAAACACCATGGACCAATGGAGCTGGAAGGTGGGTAGATACAGGATCAAACTGGGATGGATCAGGCAAGGCCAGAGAAGGACAATGAGGAAAAGACAAGGAGCAACATGAGCCCAAGGTGAACTCCTGCAGGAGATCAGGGCTCTCCCGGATGGAAAGGCCTGGTGTTTAGGGAAGGTCTAATGACTGGCCCACTGCTAGTGCAGTTAAGAAATGCCGGGCAAAGGATCAGCCCCATATCTGTGTTGACCATGACTAATATTTGCTTTGTAATGTAAAGATGGACGTGGGATACCAAAACCAATGTCTCTCACAATGGACAGGCTGCAAGATTTACTCAATTAGGGTTGGATAGGGGAAACTCATGCTCAAAGCTGGACACTCTTTTTGAAAAAACAGCCTGGGAACCTAATTAAAGGGTGGTATAAAAAAACAAATGTAATGAAACAATGGAAGCAGAGGAAGGTCATGCTAGGGACATGTGAATCAGCAAAACCTGAATTGGCCAAACTTCTCCCAGTTCCATCTCAAAGCTCGTTCTGACTCCATCCCATATGAAATTGCTAGCTTTGAGGGGTTTTTATATTATAATGTGACCGTATTTTCCCAAATACATGCATCAATAGAGCACATCTTGAGGTGTGCTCATTCTTCTTCCATGGATTGAAACATATTTGTGTGCATTTTTCAAAAAAAAAAATGCATTTTTTTTCCCATGCGCATTTTTTGAAACATACACATGCCGTCAAATGCATTTGTTTTGGTCTGCAAATCACATTGCAAGTTTGGAAGTATATCGACTTTGACTGGAGACTGCCTGAGTCCATGTCTGGTCCAAAAGGTGTGAACTCAGTAAATTCTGATCAATAGTGAACTGAAACAAATTCCTCATACAGCCCTAGATTGCACAAAAGAAATTTGCCCTATTCCTGGTGAGACTACATGACTATTTGTCAACCTACCTCAGTATTCTGGCTGGCAACAACACTCCAAGATTTCAGGAATCTAACATATATGCTCAGGAAGGAGGGAGGAAAGTGTCGCCACTTGGGAAAGAAGATTATTATGTCCCATTGCTATTGCTTGCTTGCTTTCATTTATATACCTGCAAAATAATAATAATAATAATACCCCAAAGTGGCTAATAGCTATCAAATCCAAAGTAAAAATAATTAAATCACAAACAAGTGTGAAATATCACAATAAAATCAAATAAGAACAGATTTCTTTTTTTTTAAAAAAAAGGTAGCCAGTCAAAAAGAAGAAAATAAATAAATAAACACATTAAAAATAGAAACACGGAGCAGCAGAAGAAAAATGACAAATCAGCTTTTGCCTTTCAGCAAAGACTATTAGGAGGCCAGATGAGTCTCCCAAGACTCACTAAGAAGGCCCTTTCTCAAGTTCAAACAAATGAATGTCAGACGTTGGTGGGATCCTCTTCTGGAGGATCTCAGCATCAAAGCAGGGTTATACGGGAGAAGAGGGCGTTTTACTTAGCCTGCTCCCAAGCCTTTTAGAGGTCATAATGAACACTTTGAACTGTTCTCCCTATAACTAGCCTCAGTCAATAGTCTGCCTCCAGTGTTCTCAACCAGTCTTCAAAGGCAGTTCTATGTAGAGTGTATTACAGTCATCCAAATGATGTGAAATCAAGGAATGTGTCACCATGGCCTGTTGACAACTCTAGGACTTGGCCTACTTGGTGCACATAGTTGCTCAGAACACCTCAGTTGAGCAAAAGCACTCCTGGACACCTTGAAAACTAGGGCCTTGCTAGACCTGGTGGAAAATTCGGGGGAGAGGAGGGGAGACCTTGCGTTATGAATAACGTGAGATCTTGCCCTTATTCACACACGAGCCGGGACGAACTCTGGAGGAGAGCCATTGCGGCCGCCATTTTTTTTTTACATTTGAAGTGGCAGCAGCAGTGCAGGAGCCAGGAAAGGTAAGTGGGTGTGTTTTTTTTTTTTAAAAAAAACTCCTTCCCCACCATCCGCGATTCCCCCCCCCAGCCCCGTTCTCCTTCCCCCCATCCGTGATCTCCCCCCCAGCCCCGTTCTCCTTCCCCCCATCCGTGATCTCCCACCCTGGCCCCATTCTCCTCCCCCCGCCATGTCCGATGCCCACTGCCCGATCACCCCCCACCTGCCATGCCCGCCCGATCACCCACCTGCCAAATCACCCACCCACCATGTCCTATGCCCCCTCCGCCCCCCTGACCACGATCTCCCCACCCTGGCTCCGCTCTTCCCCCCATCTCTTCCTCCGGGTCCTCTCTTCCCCCCTGGCCCCCATCTCCCCCCCACGATTCCCCTCCCCCGGCCTGATGGGCACAGTGCTCCTATGGAGCGCTGTGCCCTGTGCGCGGCTTCTCCCGGCTACTCGCGAGTAAGCTGCATAGCTGGGAAAAGCCATGGAACTGGCTAGACCTTCCGTAGTCCTGGGCTCAGCCCGGGGCTGCGGAAATACTGGGCCACAACCGGTGCCAGTTATCCTGGGCCAAGGGAGGGTTTAGCCGGGGCTGACCCCGGGATCCCCTATGTGTCATCTGGATGCACAGGGGTGAGCCCGGGTATCAGCCTGGGCTAAACCCTCATCTAGCAACAGCCCTAGACATCCAAGTATAAGGGAGAATGCTGGAGTACCTGTACTCCAGTTTTATGGTCTGCCTTTCTACTGACCAGGAACATCTCTATGTTGTCTGGATTAGGTTTCTGTTTTTTGTTTTTGTTTTGTCCTCATCCAGTCCATTATCGATTCCAGGCATTACTTCAGAACACCACCTACTTCCTTGGATTTTGATGACAAAGAGAGTGAAGCCTACTCAGGCATTCAACATGTGAGGGGAGTACCTCAGCTCTGTCCCCTTCCCTCATCCCATTCATCATCCTCTACTCATGGAGGGCTACAGTCTGAAGAGGAGAGCCTCCTCTATCTTTCAGGGTTCTCCACATTATTGAGAACACTGGGAAATTAGGGATAGAGGAGTCTCTCCTCTTCATGGAGTTGTCCTCCATGAGTAGAGGGAGATGAACACAATGAGGGAACAGTGGAGTGATATCTCCTCTTGTGTATTGACTTTAAACCCTTTTGGAATGACTGAAGAGGGCTGCAGAGTTGGGTGTCATCTGCATCCTGAAGACACTGAATCCCAAAGCCCCAAACAGCTCCACTCCCCTGCAGCTTAATTTAGCTGTTGCTTTGGGACCAGGCTATTCAAAAGACCACCTTCACCCATACGAGCCTACCTAGTTTTAAGATCTTTAGGAGAGATTCTTCTTCAGGGCCGTGTTTGGAAGTGATGCAAGAGAGGGACTTCTCAGTGGCTGCTCCCAGGCTGTGGAATTCCTTGCTGGTAGGCTAGGTTGTCTCCCTCTCCGCTGTCATTTGACCAGCAGGCAAAGATGCTTTTTTCGGGTAGGGCTTTGGTGTGTAAACTCACCTGTTGGGTTGGCTGCTGTTTTCAATCTGTGTTTAAAGTGTTTGTTTTAGGGGTATGGATCGCTGAATCTGAAGCGGAGTGGGCCGATCCAGACCTCCTAAGCCCTGTTGAGGAGCGTATCTGGGGAGGTCCGGATTGACCCGAAGCTTCAGAGCCAGGTAATTGGGGAGGGGATCCTACCTGGCTCCCCTGTCCGCCACCATGGTCCTTGCGGTGACTGCAGTGGAGCCAGTTCAGTGGGGAGGGGGCTACCTAGCTCCGTCGTCCGCTGCCGCCACGGTCCGTTTCGGCAGCTTCAACTATTTCTGTTCAGTCTATTTCTGGCCTTAGGTGTGGCCGGCAGTTGAAGCCGCCGCATGGACCACGGCGATGATGGCGGCGGAGCCAGGTAAGTGGGGGAGGGGGGCTTACCTGGCTCTGCTGTTGCTGCAGTCTGTGTGGCAGCGCATGGTGGAGCCAGGGAAGGGGAGAGGGGGGCTTATTCGGCCCCTGTTTTGTCTCCACTTACCTGCTTCTGCTGTCCACCACAGAGGCAGGTAAGTGGGGAAGAGGGGGCATAATGGGTGCCAAATATTGATCCGGACCTCCAGATCTTGCTCCGGATCCGGTTCCGGAGTGGTTTGGGGGAGGTCCAAATTGACCTGAATCGGTTCGGGCTTGATCCGGAAGGTCCGGATCGGGATCTGAAGCGGTTTGGGGAGGGCATGCACAGCCCTAGTTTGTTTTATTATTGTTCTAATCAACTTTTTATTTTTATGGTTCCTAGGATGGTAAGCCCCCTTGATTACTATGTTGTTGTTGTTGTTGTTGTTGTTTTGGGGTAAAAACATGGGGTACAAATAAAATGAATAAATACATCTTTGTCAAGGAAGTGATTCAGTACGTTGACTCAGATGTTTTGTTCTACTGATTGCACTGAGACTTACTTCTGGGGAAACAAGCTTAGGAATCTCAGCCTTAGGACAGCAAACTAAATAAGAGAAATTCACTTTCAAATATTTTCTCCTACCACACACACACACACACACACACACACACACACACTGTATTGGCCCCTGAAGGTCTCCCTTTTCCAATCGCTTCCCTCTCATTAATACTAATCAACCCCAATCCTTTCCTTGTGACATCACAATTATTCCCGCAGCAACCAATAATCACTTTATAAACAGAGGACGTTGACCTTGTAGATCTAACATGTGTGAGAGAGGTTGCGGGCAGGAGAAGGCCGAATGGCAGCGTGTTTTTTTTTCCTTCTGTAATTAACTGCCAGAGAAAGGATAACACCCAACAAAAGCTACACCGACTTGCGCTTAAATAATATGCTTTGCGAGCAGCGTTGAGCACCAAAGAGCATCTTTGAGCCAATTAAGTCATTCCAGCTACAACTTGGCTCCTTACATAATTGTTCTACTTGGCAGTGTTTGGTTTTAATAGCTACTTGCATTGTTATTTCAAAGCTGCTTTCAGTTGGGTTTCCCCCATTTCCAAATACCTTTTTATTAGTGAATAAACACGAGGCCTTTACACTGGCGTGAGATTTGCAAAGTCTGTACTGCAGTAATTTATTAGAAGGGAAGGGGAAGGAGTTTAAACTGAAGATCAGAAGTTCTTCCTTGAGAGGTAATTCCTAACATGCGGCCGTGTAATGCAAATGCCTCCGCTGATTCTACTAAGAGTTCTGAGAAGAGCCTTCCGTTTTGCCTGCCGTCGTTCCCACACACCCTGGCCTTGTCTGCCGGTCCCGGGACTCATGTATAAAGCCTATGTTGATTTTGAAATGGCAGAGACATATTCTTTCTTTGAGAACGAAGATTGACCATTCCTGGAACTACGATGAAATTCTATTTCCTCGGCAGGAAAAAAGAAAGACAGAAAGTACAATTTAATGATCATGAAAAGGGATCCCACTGAAGCTTTTGTGTACATGCCTGATATTTCCTTTATTTTAAAAATAAACCGTGTGCAGCTATTGTATTGAAATAATAGGGGGCATGTGTTAGAACTCTCCCTGATCTGGCCTACAGTGTTGAGAATGCAACAGAGCTATTGCTCAATTGGTTTCCTTCTTGGGGTCCCAGAATTCCCTGCAGTGGGAAACAGGAAGAAGGTGCTGGTTGGTGGTTCAGGCTTTCCTCATAGCCGTCTACGTCTGCCTGCCTGTCTCTTCTTCCTTGTTCTGCTCTTCTGCAGTACTTTCCCTGAATCATAGATTTACATAGGGTGACCATATGAAAAGGAGGACAGGGCGCCTGTATCTTTAACAGTTGTATTGAAAAGGGAATTTCAGAAGGTGTCATTTGTATATATGGCGAACCTGGTGAAATTTCCTCTTCATCACACCAGTTAAAGCTGCAGCTGCCCTGCCCTCTTTTGCATCTGGTCACTCTAGTATAGCTCCTGCAGCTTTAACTGCGGTTATGAAGAGGGAATTTCACCAGGTTCTCCATATATACAAATGCCACCTGCTGAAATTCCCTTTTCTATGCAACTGTTAAAGATACAGAGCCTGGTCCTCTTTTCCATATGGGCACCCTAATAGTGAGCATCTCATAGGGTGACCATATGAAAAGGAGGACAGGGCTCTGGTATCTTTAACAGTTGTATTGAAAAGGGAATTTCGGCAGGTGTCATTTGTATATATGGAGAACCGGGTGAAATTTCCTCTTCATCACACCAGTTAAAGCTTCAGATGCCCTGCCCTCTTTTAAATCTGGTCACTCTAGTATAGCTCCTGCAGCTTTAACTGCGGTTATGAAGAGGGAATTTCACCAGGTTCTCCATATATACAAATGCCACCTGCTGAAATTCCCTTTTCTATGCAACTGTTAAAGATACAGAGCCTGGTCCTCTTTTCCATATGGGCACCCTAATAGTGAGCATCTCATAGGGTGACCATATGAAAAGGAGGACAGGGCTCTGGTATCTTTAACAGTTGTATTGAAAAGGGAATTTCTGCAGGTGTCATTTGTATATATGGAGAACCTGGTGAAATTCCCTCTTCATCACCGCAGTTAAAGCTGCAGGAGCTATACTAGAGTGACCAGATTTAAAAGAGGGCAGGGCATCTGAAGCTTTAACTGGTGTGATGAAGAGGAAATACAGGAGCCCTGTCCTCCTTTTCATATGGTCACCCTAATTTACATTGCACTTTAGGACTTTCAAAGTACTTTGCGTACATTACTGCTGCAATCCCTGCACTGACCCCATATGATGAGGTGCTAAACCTGTCCTCACATCAGTTAGGGAAGAGGAGCTGAAAGGATAGCAATTACTCCTAGATGACATAGTGATATCGCAGCAGAGATGGATTTTGAACTGTCCAAAATTAGGGATGCATGAGAAATTCGTACATTTGAATGTGCATGGGGAAAAATGTATGCATTTGGGGAAAAATGCATACAAATACATTTTAATCAATTAGAGAAGAATGAGTACACTTCAAAGATGAGTACATTAGGAAAAATACCCACAAACATATGCATGGGTTTTCATGCGGAAAAACAACAACAAAGCTTGCAATTTGATACAGACTCAATTCAGAACATGAGCCTCGTGTGGCGCAGAGTGGTAAAGCAGCAGTTTCTGCAGCTGAAACTCTCCCCATGGCCTGAGTTCGATCCCAGCGGAAGCTGGTTTCAGGCAGCCGGCTCAGGTCGACTCAGCCTTCCATCCTGCCGAGGTTGGTAAAATGAGTACCCAGGTAGCTGGGGGAAAGGTAATAATGGCCAGGGAAGGCAACGGCAAACCACCCCGCTATAAGGCCTGCCAAGAAAACGGCAGCAAAAGCTGGCATCCCTCCAAGAGTCAGTAATGACTCAGTGCTTGCACGAGAGATTCCTTTCCTTTCCTTTCCAATTCAGAACAAGCTTTGAGATAGAATTTGGAGATCTTTGGCAAGGTTGAATTTTGCTGATTCATGCATCCCAGTCAGAGTGCTGGATTAATACAAGATCCCTATTAAGGACCAGTGTCTCTATGTTGGTTTGTTTAAGCTAGGTTGTTAAGGTGTTTTATTGTTGTTGTTTACAACCTTCTTTCTCTTGTTCAATTGTTTCTAAAGGCTAATCATGAGATCTGCACCAATAAGGGGTGTGATGTAGTGTCCAAGCCAATGCCCTGCCCCATCCTATTGATTTCAATGGTAGAGTTGTAGCTTCAGTTGAAAACCATGAGTGGAATCTAATGGTGCTGCTCTGCTTGCTTGCAGGTGAGTTGTGATCCAGCAGACATCTTTGCTAATGGAAGAGGAGAGCGTGATTTTTGACAATCCCATCATGCTTCTGCACACAAACACACCTGTTGCCGCCTTCTATGCTGTTCTGGAGCTTCCCTCAACCTTCTGGAAATTCTTTTCCATAGGGGGCAGCAGAGGAGAGGGTACATTGGTGAAAACCGCTCTTCCTTTTCTGTTAGTGAATAATATCCATGCATGCACACACAGACACACAGTCGTGTACACACAGCGCTCTTTTCCCAAGGAGCTTAGACAAAGGTAGATAGCTAGACCCTGCAATCTAATTTTTACAATGATGGATACAAAAAAATGGAGGAAAGGACAAGGAAATGGTAATAAGGAATGCATATCAACAAGTAGTGTTCCATATTTAAGGGTATTGTAGGTGTGGAAATGGTGCAGAAAGGGGTAGACCCAAAGTGGGGGTTTAATCAGTTCCTCTACAAAGAAAGGTTGTAGGTTTGGGGATTTTTAGCTTAAAAACAAGGGCTGTTTCTACACCTGCCTTTTTCCCCAGGATCATCTCTGTGCATCCAAATGACACACCAGGGGATCCTGGGAGCAGGCAGGGACGATCCCTCCATTTACCTGGGGTAATCCTTAGGTGTAGACAGGGCCAAGGTGAGTAAGAAAGTGACATAATTGAAATGTCTGAAATTACGCACAGTGTGGAGAATGTGGACAGATAGATGTTTTGCTCCCTCTCGTAATTCAAGAACTTGAGGTCGTTATCCAATGAAGCTGATGGGGAAGGATTCGAGACAGACAAAAGGAAGCATTTCTTCACACAGTGCATAAATGGACTATGGAATTCACTGCCACAAGATCTAGTGATTGCCACCAACTCAGATGGCTTTAAAAGTGAATTACACAAATTCTTGTAGGATGAGGATGTCAGTGGCTCCTAGTCATGATGACTATGGCCGTAGCTACACCTAAGGTTTATCCCAGGATTGTCCTGGGGTCAAACCTGTTCATCTAAGTGCCACACAGGGCATCCAGCGCTTAGGCAGGGACGAGCCTGGTATGATCCTGGGATAAACCTTAGGTCTAGCTATGGCCTATATGTTTCCTCCATTATCTGAGGCAGGATGACTCTCAATAGCAGTTGCTGAGTTATGCGAGCAGGAAGGTGCTGTTGCATTCAACTCTGTATTGTGGGCTTCCCATATTATGCGTCTGGTTGAGCACTATGGGAAACTGGATCCTGGACTACTAGATAGGCCTTTGGTCTGATTCAGCATGGCCCTGCTGAAGTTCTTGCTGGCTTAAGTGGAGTTGGGGGTCCACTGAAGAAGAGGGTTTTGATCTGAAGGAAGGAGAAGTGATATTGTGTCATTAACAATGCAGCAGAAGGCAGATCATTCAAATAGAAATCTATTTGTGTAAATGGATGTTCTGAAACTCTTCTTATTCATATGTGTCCTCTTTGAATTTTCCATGCATATATTATATACAACATGGCTTCTCTTCGAAGGCATTGTAAGGAAAGGAGTTTACGGAATCCATCTTTGTCAGACTCCACCTTTAATTATGAGGTTCCTCTTCAGTGGATATATTTGCAGGAACTCAAAATGTCAGAATTTGTGGTTCTTCCAAAGGTATGTATCCTAAATTTGGCAAAAAACAGGTTGTTTAAAACATGTTCATTTCCATTTCAATGTGCATTGAAAATATTTTGGGGGAATGGCTAAAAATGGTTTTGAGAATTAGAGTGGGGTTTGGGTTGGGGAGAGAATTCTAATAGTGGTTTGCTATTATTTTTAATAAAATAAATCATTAATTTTCCTTCCTAATTACCCCCCTTTCCAGGAATGCCAATTTGTTGCTTTTATAATTGTTGTTGTGATGGTATATGCACATACCTCCATTCCCAGCATTTCAAAATTCTCAGTTTTTGCTCCAATTCAAAGTGAATTAAAATCCAATGACTATCAGAATGCCAATAATAATAATAATAATAATAATAATAATAATAATAATAATGCAAGTAGAGAGAATCCATTCATCTCTACTATTAAGCCAAAATACCTATAAACATGTTTGTTTGTTTGTTTATTTATTTAAAAAGAATACTCCTGTGTTTCAAGAGCTCCCTGGACAATGATAATAAAATGTGAAATATTACAATAGAATACATTTCTCTCTCTCTCTCTCTCTCTGTATGTGTGTGCGTGTTTCTAAAAAATAAAGTAGCAGATGAAGTACTGCTTATTATGCCTGCAATATGAAGGTGAAGCAAAATGTGTGTTTTTCCATCCAAAAAGATTTCTTTTTAAAAAAAGCTCATTTGCAAATTTGGTTGGGGGTAGGGGAGAGGTGAATATGCAAAGTAAGGCATTGCATGTATATTGTACATCCCTGTGTGTGTGTGTGTGTGTGTGTGTGCATATATGTTTATAGGAGATATTTCACCGCTTCCCTGTGTGGTGGGCAGCCTGGTCCTTGGTGATTCAGCCCACACTGTGCAACTGCCCTAACAAACAGGATTAAAATTCACTCCTTTCAACCATCCTAGGCCTTTATTCCTTCCTTTTCATTGAGCTACATTTGTCTGATTTAACAAGATAAGATTTGAGTGCTGATGCAGGCCGTTGTTAATGCAGCCGCCACGTCTGCCGTGCCATCGACACTCCGTATGAGACTGATGCATAAATCAGGTATTCAAAAAAAAAAAAAAAATTAGATATGCAGCACACCAGTTTTATAGTCCCAGGCTCAGAAATTGAAATGGCCCAGATTAATGTATTATATCTTACACACTGTCCGAGTGAATCAACTTTAATATATTGAACAGATTCAGAGAACAAGACTGTGTTATCTAAGGAGCATTTGGAAGAAGGCATTGACCTGGGGATTTGATTTGGTTCAGGTAGTTCATGTTGTACAGCGGCATTTGAATAGTATCACATAAAAATAAAATTTGTATTAGAGATCTCTCACATCATTCTCAGGTGGCTCCGTCTCAAGCTTTGTAGGCGGTGGGGCAAATTTCTCAGAACAAAAAAAAATCCCATGGCAAGCAGCAGGATGAATTTAACCTTTGCTACAAACATGACAAAACAATGGGATATCTACTATTATTGTTACTGCTACCTGTCTCTCCCCCCCTCCCCCACCTGCATCCTGTGGACACTGATGAATTTGGGAATAAGAACCGGTACAGGGTGCTTCTACATTAGAGATTAAAATTGGCTTAACAGCCATTCCTTTCCCCAGGGGAAACCTGGGAAATGTAGTTCTGTGGGCAGGGAAACACACTAGGGATTTCCTATTTTCTTGTACCAGGTGACAAGGCCATTTCCACCACCACCCCAACAATTAAGAGGGTATAAAATGGGCATATATTTATAGACTAGATATGTCTTCAGAAATTCAGCTTTGTAGAGCACTTAGAAATTTGAGGTACTTGTACTGTCTCCACACAGAAAAATAGCATATCTAAGAAGACAGGAGACCCCAGTCAGCTTTTTTTTAAAATCTCTCTGGTGTAGGGTATTCCACTCTAAGGGTTCTTGCAGATGAGACTTTGATCTTGCAATTACCCTGCCTCATTCTCTGATTTTTTCAGGGAGTCTAGATTTTTTCAGGGAGTCTACCACTTGTGACCCTCCTATGTTTTCCCACCACTTCCGGAATTCTTATCGCTTTCCATGGAAAATCCATTAAGGGAGAAGACATGATAGATGCACATTGTCATTGGATTGTTCGTGGAAGGACCCCTCCCTCTGGAACTCCCCTAAGGCTCAGCTATCCACGCCTGCAGACAGGCTGTCCAATACTCAGTACAATAACCGGACCAGAGGAGGTTATTGTACTGAGTATTGTACAGAGGAGGTTATCAGCACTTCTACCCCCGGGTCAATGTCCGCTAGCAGTGCGTACCTTAGCTCTGTTCACACAGATAACTGGACATACTGTATGGGTGGGAAACAGAAAAAGATCATGGTGGCAGATCCCACTAGGGATGTGTGATAGATTCGTCTCTGTTCATTTTTGATCAAGTTCTTCCCAGTTCACACCTTCTGGGCTGAACATGGACTTGAATGTAATGTGCCATCAAAGGTGATTCGGGGAGTTACAGGGCGACTCGGGGACAAACACAAATGCATTCGACAGCAACACGTATGTTTGTAAACTGAACGTGTAAAAGTGCGTAGTTTTCAAGAAATGCACACAAACATGCTCAAACCAATAAGAGAAGAATGTATACCTTTCAACGAGGCACACAATTGATGCATGCATTTGGAAAGATGCATATAAAAACATGCACAACTTTTCGAGAAAAGAGTGAAAAGATGGCAATAGGGACATGGCTGCAATCTGATCAGGTCATGAGACTAGGGATGCGCTCCGCTTCTCCTCGGACCGGAGAAGCAGGAACGGATCGGGGGCTTCGCCCTTAAGGCGGAGGCGAAGAGGATCGGGGGAGCCGTGGAGCGTTGCGGAGCGGATCAAGGTGAAGGCGGATCCTTCACCTCGATCCGGAGCTCTGCAAAAATGTAAGGGGGTTTACTTGGCCCTGCCGCTGTCGCTGCCACCCATGCGGCGACGGCGGCAGAGCCAGGTAAGGAGGGGGGTCTTAATTTTTGTTTTTGAGCCTGAGTTGAAGCAGCCGTGGGACCGCGGACGGATGCAGGTAAGGGAGAGGAGGGAGGGGGGTTACCTGGCCCTGCTGCCGCCGCCGTGCGGCGACGGCGGCAGAGCCAGGTAAGGGGGCAAGGGGGAGGGGGGTCTTACCTGCATCCATCTGCGGTCCCGCGGCTGCTTCAACTGTGCCCGAGGACTCAAACCTGGTTGAGTCCTCGGGCTCAGTTGAAGCAGCCGCGGGACCGCGGACGGATGCAGGTAAGGGAGAGGAGGGAGGGGGTCTTACCTGCATCTGTCTCGGCCCATCCCAGCCTCACTAGAGCCCGCAGCTCAACCAGGAAGTGTAGGCTGCAATGAGATGGGCCAGGATGGACACAGGTAAGGGGGAGGACCTGGCGCCATTCCCCGCCACTGCGGAGCCGGAGCTCCGCAAAGGAGCAGAGCGGCCCCTAGGCAGATCGAGGTGGGGCGGAGCGGGCGCGAAGAGGATCGGGGGGTCCGTGCACACCCCTACATGAGACGGAAGAAGTTTGAGGTGGGATTTGGAGAATTTCGATGAACTTCAGTTTTCCTTATACAGACATCCCTAGAACCTACCCCCATAGACTCATTGTTTCTTCTTCATGGCCTTTGATCTCTTCCCCTCAACCCACCCCATGCATTCAGTATGCCCAGCTGGTAGTATGAAGAAGGCTATTGAATTTAAAGGAGTAAGCCAATTTGTTTCAATTTAATAAATTTAGGGCCAATGTCCTACAGCTCTCAGCTTTCTCCAACCAGCATGCCTGGCTGGCTGGGGAATGCTGGTAGTTTAAATCAATTTAAATCTGGTTATTAAAGCTTGGGAGGCATTTCTGGGCTCACAGGATGCGCTAAACTAATAGATTGCTAGGTACCGGAGTCAGGGCCACTTTGGTTATGGCCCCACACTTTTGGACTTGCCTTTCTAGGGAAATATGCATCGCCTCATTGATATGGGCTTTCAAAATAACCTTAAAAATATTGACCCATGTTTGGATGTGCTGATTTTACAGAATTTTATTTATTATGGAATTTTATTTATTATTCATTTATTCATCCACAAATTATTTGGAAAAAAAAAAGTTTTATGTGATTGTGTGTGTGTACTAGAACCCGGGGTCATCCCATGAAGCTGATTGGTGGGAGATTCAGGACAAATAAAAGGAAGGACTTCTTCACACAGTGCATAGTTAAATTGTGGAACTCACTACCACAAGATGTAGTGATGGCCACCAATCTGTATGGCTTTAAAAAGGGGTTCGATAAATTCCTGGAGGCAAATTCCTGGAGCCCTGATGGTTATGTGCTACCTCCAGTATTCAAGGCAAGAAGCCTGTGTGCACCAGTTGCTGGGGAACATGGGCAGGAGGGTGCTGTTGCACCATGTCCTGCTTGTTCATCCCTGGCCGATGGCTGGTTGGCCCCTGTGTGAACAGAGTGCTGGACTAGATGGACCCTTGGTCTGATCCAGCATCAGGGCCCTTCTTAGGTTCTTGTGTGTGTGTGTGTGTGTGTGTGTTTAAATCATCATAAACCACATCAGAAGGGCTACGCCCCCCAAATCAGATGAAAAACCTCTTTAATACAATACAGTATTAATTATAGGACTTCTGCACACATGATCCGTATCAAACCTTGCATATAAAAGCATCTGCCTCCATTATGCATCTCGTGCTCCTCCTTGCTTAGCTCCTCCTTCACTCATCCATTTCCCAGTGGAAGAGATTCCCCTCTTCTTCCTAACAAAAGAATGACAGATATCAATTATTCCAAATTGCATTGAAAACAATTAGGGCAATATGAGAGTCGCTGCATCCCAAACAACTGCGCTCCCCCCCCCCTCTATTTAGCAGTCTAGAAAGAGCACGTTTTCAACCACAAGCACAGTTATCCCAATGCATTAAGTATAAGTCTTTAATGCAGCGAAGTCTGTATCTTCCATCTGTTCCATCAATTAAACTGTACATTGATCTATGAAGTTATTAGCAACTGCCGAACTTCCAAATAATCTGCGTTGCCACCAAAGGAAATCCTAGTTGTTGTTGTTGTTTTAAAACAACCACACAATGGGAAACAAAAGCATTTCCTCTTTCCAATTTCCGACTACAATTGTCTTGATCCGAAATTGCACCATTACAAAGAAGCTTTGCTCCAGAGTAAGGGCAGTATCCAATGTTGCTGCTGCTGCTGCTGCTGCTGCTGCTGCACACCCACTCATCCTTTTGTGGAAATGGGACCCACTGTCCATGCAATGAAAAGCTAGTGGCAGTGAAGGCTGGTAGCTCCAATTTTGAAAGGGCTACAAATCCATTCCAGGTTTCATTCAGAACCAGCCAGAATTCTAAAGTAGCTATCCAAGATGGTGAACCTATTTTAGGGATAAGGTTCAGCATCTTGGGGCTCATCGACACCAAGTAGAATATTCCACTTTGAAAGTGGTATGACAGCGGTATATAAAAGGCAGGAGCCACACTACTGCTTTATAGTAGGGATGTGCTCCGCTTCTAATCGGACCGGCGAATTAGAAGCGGAGCGGGGGGCTTCACCTGCCCTTAAGGCGGAGGCGAAGAGGATTGGGGGGGCGGCGGAGCGTGGCGAAGAGGATCGAGGTGAAGGCGGATCCTTCGCCTCGATCCGGAGCTCCGCCGGAAAGGTAAGTGGGGTTTACCGGGCCCTGCCGCTGTCGCTGTCGCCCATGCGGCGACAGCGGCAGGGCCCGGTAACCGCCCCCCCACCCTCCTCTCCCTTACCTGCCTCCGTCTGCGGTCCGTCGGCGTCTTCAATTGAGCCCGCGGTTCAACCAGGAAGTCTGGGCCTCAGGCCGGGGCTGCGTAAAAGCCGGGCCATAAGCGGATCCGCTTATCCCGGGTCAAGAGAGGACTTAGCCTGGCCTGACCCCGGCATCCCCTGTGCGTCATCTGGATGCACAGCAGGGAGCCCGGGCCTCACACTGCGCTAAGTCCTCATCTAGCAATGGCCTAAAACTCTCAGACTAAAACCAAACCTCAATCTAACCCTCACAATCCCCTCAGCCAACCTATTTATTCTCCTCCCTCCTCCTCTCTCACCGCATCACTAGCCACACCCACTCAGTCAAACATTCCACACTCACTAGACATACAAACCGCCAGACATACTTAAGGGACAAAAAGGTGGGTATCGCCACAGAGGGGGTTAAGGCATTTGAAATGCAGGGGAAGCCGTGGACCGAGAAAGGATAAGGGAGGATACTCTGACCCTAGGAAGATTGGTGGGAAGAAGTGAACAGGGATGGAGAAACCAATTGATTTCAGTTTCTCTCCATTTCCATTTTTACAATCTAAACTCCAAACACAGAGACTTTAAAAACAAATAAACAAACAAAAATGTTCATGTGACACTTGGTACACATTTGTGTGTGTGCAGAATTTCACCTGGTACACACTTTTGTTGCACACAATTGATAACATTTTGCATGTTATCCTCACTAATAAACCGGTTGTGGTATGTACTTTCTCCTCATATTCATAATTTTCTATGCATGTTTTGACTGGAGAACTCCACTGAGGAATTTGGAGAAGAGCGAATTTCAAAGGAGAAATATTCCTTCGGAAGTGCGAAACTGGGTCGATCTGCCTGAAAAATGGGAACCCAATGGATTTCTCCCCATCCCAACAAGTGAGGAAGGCTCAATTTCACGTTCAACATGAACAGTTAAATTTCTGGCGGTAGGTTTCTCTATTTACTTTTTTAAACCCAGCTCCAAGAGATCCAGCCGACGTAGTTTATAGAAAGATGATCCTCAACGTATCCTGTCTGCCATTATTTCTCTCAATTTGTTCATCACACCGTCTGTAATAAGCAACCTTGAAATTTTCCAGTATGGAAAATTGTCAGCAGAAGTGTTTATATATTATGACGAAAACACCTGGTTCTAAGAGATTACAATGAATTCCCCCCCCCATCCCTGCTGATTCTCTCTCTCCAGTGCTCTTGAAGGATGGATGCTATCGAAGGATGTGATTCAGCATTCTCTGCAGCTTGTTAATTGTTTATATGTGCACATGTGTGTGTGCATTCAGAGAGTATTTCTAATGTGTTCACCTGAACAGCAGGTGTCTCTTATGTGCCTATTTTAAATAGATTGTGTTGCTAGCAGGACTCCTAAAAGGTAATCACTCCACATTTTTGGAGTGTTGCTCGAAAATCACATCACTGCATCCAACTGGGCTGAAGTACATATGCTGTTACCATGTAGCCCATACACCTCAGACGGGTGTGGGTGTGTCAGGTGAGTGTGTCAGAGGGAGGGCAAAATGAGAAGAAGGCAATCTGTGTTTTTAATAGTGATTTGTTCCTCTTCCACTTTTGCACTTTTGATCTTGTTCTGGGTGTGCTTTGCTGACATGGGGCTCATCTACCCCAAGCAGGATATTCCACTATTAAAGTGGTATGAAAGCAGTATATAAAAGGCAGGAGCCACACTATTTATTTATAGCGGTATTGAAGTGCACTGACAATTGTTGGGGCCCACTGACACATACCACTTTCATAACACTTTCATAGTGCTATATTCTACTTGGCGTAGATGTGTCAAGGGTGTAGATGTGCCCTGGGTGCCTGGATTGCATGTGCACCCCCCAAAAAAAAAATAACACCCAAATAAATAAATGCTGCTAAGCAGGACCAAGGGAAAATTAGCTTGCTTGCCAGCTAATTTTGACCATATAGAGACTCCATAGGAGCTACGGATGCCACTTTGTTCTTATTCTCCCCACCCCCTGTTGTTTGGGTGTGCAGCCCTGGATGACATTTTAGGGATCTGGAGGACGGAAATGGCTCCCGGACCTCCCAAAATTGCTCACCCCTAATTTAATTGCTCCTGTGCTTGCACAGCGACTAGAAAAGAGATGATCACCAGGTCTCACTGGTGTGCTTCATACAACTTCTAATACCTTTTTTTTCTCTCTCTCTCTCTATCCATCAAGAGCCTAGCCTGGAGTTGTGTTAGGCTATGACAATGTCATCCTTTTGCCATTGCCTGAATTTATTCCGAGGCTCACAGACCAGCAGTTGCATGGTTTGTGTCTGATGGCTAAAGACGGCATTATGTCAAAGACAGAGAGAGAATTAGCGGTTCCACTTGTTACTGATCGGACTGAGGAAGAGCTTTCATCTCCCAGGGTTTAAGTTCAAGACACAAGCTTCTGCTAATAAATGTTGGGCCGAGGGCTATGCCAGTTCTGGCTTATTCTATAGTAACTTTGTTTTTCTTTCGTTAGACAATAAAGGCTGGGGTGAAGCCTTAATAATATTTTTCTTAAGCCAAAGCCACATCCTGTCCAACATTTAAAAAGTGTTATCTTTGGCTTTCTTTCTTTCTTTCTTTCTTTCTTTCTTTCTTTCTTTCTTTCTTTCTTTCTTACTACTGAAAAGAACCAAATGTAGTTTAAACAGAAGACAGGGAAGAGTTCCTACCATAACAATGTATTGCACAGGAATCCCTTAGAGTGGATGATGATTACATATTTAGGCTGAAATACTCTCCCCCCCCCCATTAAAAACATGTTCCCATGAAGCTGATTGGTGGGAGATTCAGGACAGATAAAAGGATATCCTTATTCAAACAGTGCATAGTTAAACTAAAGAATTCACTAACACAAGATGTAGTGATGGCTACCAATTTGGATGGCTTTAAAATCAGGTTGGATAAATTCCTGAAGGAGAAGGCGATCAGTGGCTACTAACCCTGAGGGCTATGTGCTACCTCCAGTATCAGGGGCAGTAAGCCTGTATACCCCCAGTGGGTGGGGATCATGGGCAGGAGATTGCTGTTGCACTTATGTCCTGCTTGTGGGTCCCTGGTCAACAGCTGTTTGGCCACTGTGTGACTGGACTAGATGGACCCTTGGTCTGATTCAGCACGGCTCTTCTTATATTCTTATGTTCAAAAAACATGTACTTCTCAAAGAGTCAGCAGCGCATCTGGGAAATATCAAAGGAGCTCAATATTTATCGATTTCTAAACTGGAAAACTCACCACTGTAGATCTGTTCACTTTTAGCATAGAAATGGTGTGGCTACATAGATAGTATAAAGGATGTATCATTAAACAATTTACAATTGTTTAATGTGACAGAAGAGGCTAACTATTGACCCTTTCACTCTCAGCTACTGAAAATGGCCATTAGTGATGGCTCCAAATTGGTGTGTGTTATACAAAGGAGAACTGTATTTTTTAAAAAAATATATGTTCCCATGCCTAAGCAATTTCCATAGTCAATCCACCTGCCTTTGATATTTTTGCCAGTTGCATTCGCTAGCCCATGCCTTTTATTTTATTTATTTTATTTTATTTATTACACTTATATACCACTCCCATAGCCAGGGCTCTCTGGGCAGTTTACAGAAATTCTAAAATTGAGATAAAAACAAGTATACAAAATTTAAAACTCTAAAACACAGAACATACACACATAAAGCATTAAAAACCATTAAAAAACTAAACATGTGGGTGATTAAGATGTGCCGCCATATGCCTGGGCAAAGAGGAAAGTCTTAACCTGGCGCCGGAAAGATAGCAGCGTTGGTGCCAGGTGAGCCTCGTCAGGGAGATCGTTCCATGGTCTGGGGGCCACCACCGAAAAGGCCCTATTCCTCATTGCCACACTCCGAGCCTCTCTTGGGCCACAGCTAGACCTAAGGTTTATCCTGGGATCATCCAAGGTTTGCCCCTGCCTGAGCACTGGATCCCCTGTGTGTCACCTAGATGAACAGGTTTGACCCCTGGACGATCCAGGGATAAGCCTTAGGTCTAGCTACGGCCTTGGAGTAGGCACCCAGAGGAGGACCTTAGATGTTGAACGTAGTGACTGGGTATATTCATGTCGGGAGAGGCGTTCCGTCAGGTATTGTGGTCCCAAGCCATGTAAGGCTTTATAGGTCAAAACCAGCACCTTCAGTATCATGTGTCAGTTCCTTCAATGGTGTAGATATTTTTGAGCATGCACCTCTATTTTTATGCTCGCAGTCGCACTGCATCATGAATCTGTCATCTTAAGGCTGCATAAAATCGTTCTCATTCATGCGTATTTACTGAAGGTGATTTGAGATGGGAGGGAAATTTTAAAATGGCACAAGAATCAAAATACTGTGGGAATACAGAGTGGCCTTTGCCCTTTTGCTAAAAGCAATATGGCACTTCTCAGATGTGCACGCAAGCAGATCCATCAAAAACTGTTTGGGCTTTGCTAAGCCAGCCTCCAATGTCAGGAGATTGTATTGAGACTGTAAGCCTCTAGGCAGGGTATCGCTGTTTTATTTGTACATTCTGTACAGCACCAAGTACATTGTTGGTGCTATATAAATAAATAAATAAATAAATAAATAAATAAATGAGATGTGGCAAATCTAGTATTAAACCACAAAGAGGCAAATTTAATTGATGCGTGATCCCACTGTTCATTCACATTCCTTGACTTCCCAACAATATGACAGGGGAAGAAAACTGCCCAGGGACTTTGTGGAGTCTCTTTCCTTAAAGATTCCAAAGGAAACGACTAATTGGCTGCATTCACTCCCGTGATCAGAGGCAATCTTTGTTTTTCTGTTTTCTTCCCCAGGTAAATCAACCAGCGAGACTCTTACGTCCCTGTCCTGGTTCTTTGGGGATGCCTTTGTAGAAGGTGGCTAAGTGACTTGCTACTTGCATTGTCATTCAACAGAGTTCAGCTTGCTCCACAAATTCTTAAGAAATGAAATGTCTGACTGAGGGAGGAATGGGCCGGCACTACCGTTGGACAGAAGTAAGGCAGCCATCTCAGGCAGCAAGGGCTGGTGGGGAGGGGCATCAGACTGAGCTCCCCTGGTTGTTCCCCTGATCCATTCTCATCTTTCTGCCTGTTACTTGCCTGGGATATCTGTCTGTCCAGCTGTCTCACTTAGCTGACATCTCCCATGTCACAGGCAGCATCTTTGGGAAAAGCCCATTCCCAAGTGAGCAGGCAGAAAGGCAGCCAGTTCAGCTGTCATGAGACTCTAGGAAGGAGGAGGCGTCAAACCCTCTTCAGGTTCCCAGATTCAGGTCCATGGACCGTTGCGCTTTCCTGACCAAGTCAGGCAAGCGTGGTGGTCCCCGCTGGTCTCCAGAGCCCCCATTTTGCACAAAATGGCAGCTCAGCCTATCCTGAAAATGCCAGTGTTAACCCCCTTGACATTTTTATTAGTGGAGGAATAGCCTTGTGCAGATTTTTTAAAAAAATGCAGCATGCAACCGGCAGACAAGAGCGCCCCACAGTGTGTAATAGGGAGAAAGGGGTCAGTGATCCCTGCTATGATAATTGGGGTGTCTACAACTGTTGCTGCAGAGGCCACCAGTGGGGGAGGAAGCAACAGCCAGGCACCTCTCCATCGTGCCTGGGTCCAGCTCCAGCTGAGAGCCCCCTCCCTCCTGCTACCAACTGTCTCTGCAGAGGCCACCAGTGGGGGAGGAAGCAGAAGCCAGGCACCTCTCCATCATGCCTGGGTCCAGCTCCAGCTGAGAGCCCCCTCCCTCCTGCTACCAACTGTCTCTGCAGAGGCCACCATGAGGGAGGAAGCAGCAGCCAGGCACCTCTCCATCGTGCCTGGGTCCAGCTCCAGCTGAGAGCCCCCTCCCTCCTACTGCCAACTGTAACTGCTGAACTTTGCAACTAAGATTGTAGTGCCTGAATTTGCTTTCCTTTCCCCCCCTCCTCCTCCCTCCCAATCCCCTTTCCTTTTGTGTCATGTCTTTTAGATTGTAAGCCTGTGGGCAGGGACTGTCAAGAAATACTTTTGTAAGCCGCCGTGAGAGACTTTTTTGGTTGAATGGCGGCATAAAAATGCTTAAATCTATGTAAATAAAAATGAAAAAGACCGTTCGTTACTGTCATTATATCTCCAAAAGTTCTTCACCGATTGCTTTGAAATGTTGACACAGCGTTGCGTTCGAATACGCGAGCGTTGTTATGTAACTATGTTCTATATGGGGTCAAAGGTTTGTCTTAAAATCGAAGAAATAGGCCTCCTAAAAACCAGTCCTGCTGATCATTGTGACATCGCCAACCAGTAGGCCAATCCGCTGCCTCTGCCTCCTCTCCTATTTGCATATTCTCTCACAATTGGCTGAGTGAATATAGATGTCACACCTGTGACAGTTACACGTTCAGAAGAAAGGTAACTGCCATGAGTTTCCAGTAACCTCCTCACCGTAAAAACATGCTTTTATATCTCCGAAAGTTCTTCACCGATTGCTTTGAAATTTTGACACAGCGTTGCGTTTGAATACGCGAGCGTTGTTATGTAACTATGTTCTCTATGAGGTCAAAGGTTTGTCTTAAAATCAAAGAAATAGGCCTCTTCAAAACCAGTCCTGCTGATCATTGTGACATCACCAACCAGTAGGCCAATCCACTGCCTCTGCCGCCTCTCCTATTTGCATGTTCTCTCCTATTTGCTCTTATAGGTCATTGTGACATCACCAACCAGTAGACCAATCCACTGCCTATGCCTTCTCTCCTATTTGCATGTTCTCTCCTATTTGCTCTTATAAGTAATTGTGACATCGCCAACCAGTAGGCCAATCCACTGCCTCTGCCTTCTCTCCTATTTGCATGTTCTCTCACAATTGGCTGAGTGAATATAGATGTCACACCTGTGACAGTTACACGTTCTGAAGAAAGGTAACTGCCAGGAGTTTCCACTAACCTCCTCACCGTAAAAACATCCTTTTTTAAAAACCAAACAATCTGCTTTACTTCATCCAAATAATGCCTCGCAGAAGATCACACTTAGGTTGTCGTACTCGTAGAACGGAAGCACTGCAACGAGAAATTGCAAATCAGACTGAGGAAGAACGGGCATCAGCAAACGAGAAAAAAAGAAAAAGAATGCCTCAAATACGTGCCAAGGAACCAGCCAAGCAACGTTCAGCCAGACTTGAGGATGCACAGTTGCGAGCACAGCAATCACATTCTACAGCTTCAGATCTGCTTTGTTCTCAACAGAATGAATACGACAGGCTGAGAGTGGCTGAAAGACGTCAACGAGAAACAGCACATCAGCATCAAACACGACTCCGTGGTAAACAATCACACGATTACAATTGCCTTGCATTCCGGTACAACCCAGCTGATGATTATAGTTTGAGGTGGCATGTTCTCATCAGCACTATGACTGAAGTGTGTCCTTATTGCAAGGCTCTTAAATTTATTGGAGAAACAAAAGGAATGTGTTGCGCTGCTGGAAAAATTAAACTGCCTCAACTTGGAGAACCACCAGAGCCATTACAAACTTTGCTTGCCGGATATACCGCAGAATCAAAGCATTTCCTATCTAACATCAGGAAATACAACTCATGCTTCCAAATGACGTCATTCGGCGCAGAAATCATCACAGCTCCATTTATGCCAACTTTCAAAGTCAAAGGACAAATTTATCATAAAGCCGGCTCCTTCCTTCCGTTTCAAGATAGTCAACATAAATTCCTACAAATGTATTTCATTGGTGATGGCAATGATGAATTGAATGCATGCTGCGGAATTTATACCGGCATAAAAAGGTCCATCGTTTCAAAACTGCAACAGCTACTTCACGAAAAAAAACAATTTAGTACATTTGTTCAAAACAGCAATTGACATGATGCCATCTGATACACACAAGATTGTTATTCATGCTGACAAAATGCCTGCTGGAGAACATGTGCGAAGATTCAATGCTCCAACTATAGACGAAGTGGCAATTGTTATAGTTGGAGATCAATCTTGACAGGACCTTTGAAAGGTGAAGATGTCCTCATTCCTCGCATTCCTATGATTCCAACAGATATGCCATTTCAATTTAAGAGATTGCAATTCCCAATTCGATTGGCGTTTGCAATCACCATCAACAAAGCTCAGGGCTGATCTTTAGAATTGTGCGGTTTAGATCTAGACACAGATTGCTTCTCACATGGACAATTATATGTTGCGTGTTCTAGAGTCGGCAAACCAGACAATCTCTATATCTACACAGACAATGGAACAACTAAAAATATTGTATATCCACAAGCATTGTGAAATTAAACATATTAGAAACATCCGCTTTGTCTTTTCTTTCTTTTCAATTTAACCAGACTGAGCCACAGCAACGCGTGGCAGGGTACAGCTAGTAAATAAATAAATAAATAAATAAATACATGCCTGTCCCTATGTTCAACTGAGAGGGAACAGAGTTACAAGACCCAGGCCACAGCTAGACCTAAGGTTTATCTTGGGATCATCCAGGGTTTGCCCCTGCCTGAGCACGGGATCCCCTGTGTGTCACCTAGATGAACATGTTTGACCCCTGGATGTTCCAGGGATAAACCTTAGGTCTAGCTATGGCCCCAGTGGGACTCTGCTGGGAAATGCCTATGCCTGATTCATTCCTTTAATGTGTTAACGTATACACTCCCAGCTCAAGGTCTGAGGCTCTAGCCAGGAGAGTTTTCAGGCTATTAGCCTCAGAGCCACCTTGAAGCCTATGAAGCAGCCATCTCCAACATGGTGCCCTCTAGGTCATTTGAACTTCACCTCCAATCAGCCCTAGACACCAGGGCCAATGATCAGGAATCCAAAATGCCTGGAAGACACCAAATTGAGGAAGGCTGTTAGTTTTAATTGGCACTCAATAAAGGACCTGTTGATTGGCCATGTCAGGGACCTGGCTTTCAATCCTGGAATGGTCAACTGCAACTCTGAGACCATCAGAACTTAGGAAGACCCATGCTGGATCAGACCAGGTTCCAATTAGTCCAGCGCTCTGTTCACACAGTGGCCAACCAGCTGTTGACTGGGAACCCACAAGCATGACATGACTACAACAGCACCCTCCCACCCACATTATCCATCAACTGGAGGTAGCACATACCGATCAGGACTGATTCCCATTGAGAGCCTTCTCCTACAGGAATTAATCCAATCCACTTTTAAAGTCTTCCAAATTGGTGATGATCTCACCATCTTGTGGAAGTGAATTCCGTAGTTTTAATCCTGCTCTGTGTGAAGGAGTCCTTCCTTTTATCTGTCTTGAATTTCCCACCGATCAGCTTGATGGGATGACCCCAGGTTCTAGTATTTTGAGAGAGGCCAGATGTCTCTAATAGTGCCTGTGAAGGGGTACTAAACTAAAAGTGATGCCTGCATGTTCACTATATTAAATTCCTCATAATATATATATACATATGTGGTGATTTAAGGCGGAAAAACAAGAACAAAAACAAGAAAGGCCTCAGTTTTCGAGACAATTTGCAAGCTGCTTCCAGGGTTCGGGGAAATCTGGCGAGCCCCCAAAAGGGAGAGATTTCCCTGCAATGGACATCTCTAGTATCATGCAGTTCCTTGTACAGATGACACTTTGGGCTTTGCTAGACCTACCAGGTGTTCCGTCGTTGAGGAGCGGTGAAAGCGGCTTTTCCCATTCAGCCGTGACGCCTCATGCTCCACACCTGCCTTCGATTTGTGGCGGAAGTTTGCGCTGGTTGTGCTGCTGCCACCGCGAGCACGGTTGCGCAGCCACACCGGCCTGATTGCCGCGCCTTTTTTTTTCGCTCGCTGCACGGTTTGCGCACGTCTGAAAGACCGCAAACTTGCGCAGCCGTCAGCGATGCCGCCACCGGCCCCGGCCCCGGCGGCGGCAGTGGCAGTGCCAGCTGAAGTGCTGCTGGTGCTGTTGAGGGTCAACATTGATGCGCTCACTTCCTGATGGGGGTCGTGGCGGGTGTCATATGACCCGAGGTCAATCGTCTGCATGGGCACTCTGTGCCTACATCTCCCATCATGCCTCTGAGGTGTCGGCGGCGATGACCGCCTCTGTGCCCTGTGCCCCATCCCAAGGAGCCAACCCACATCTGGCCGTAGCCATGGCAGCAGCCCACAAACAGCTCTGCCCTCTGCCAGCCTGGTACCCACACTAACAGGCAGCGTACAGCACTGCCATTATGCGGCCACGGTAGCTGCCCACCGCAAGGAGTCACCAGCCACTTTTCCGTTCCTCTGTTCCTGCGCAAACTGTCACTGGGGAATAATAAAAAAAAACCACTAGAACAGGCGCACATCCCCCACCCATCCCCCACACACCCCAGCAGCACACTAGCCACTTTTCCATTCCTCCGTTCCTGCGCAAACTGTCACTGGGGGAGTAAAAAAAAAAGCCGCTCCGCCGCGCTGCCCCAGCTGGCGGACTGCACGCAAATGGCGGAGGCGGCTTGATCGAAGCCGCTGACCACTCCCCCTTAGCACGCCTTTTCCTGCCCAGTGCAGACTGCAGTGACCTCACATCCTCCCACACGTACTCCGAATTACCACAGGACGGCAGGAAAAGGCGCACTAGAACTCACTTTTTTAAAGTCGGGAGAAAGAGGCTTCACCGCAGGATAACGGCGGATTTAGAGCCTCGTCTAGTAACGCCCTTTGAATATCTAGAGGTGCAGGATCAGTTGACACGTTCCTTACACACATCCCACACTTTTCTCATTCATCTGAAGGCTGCCATGCATAAAATGGAGCATCCTTTGTCTCAATTGCTCCAGAGGGCCAGACTAGAACCAAGAGGTGGAAAATTGCTAGAGGTAAACATTAGGAGGAACCTCTTCAAAGTAAGAGGCTGGGTGACCATCTGTCCAGCATGCTGCAGCTGTCTCCTGCCTTGCAGATCCTGCATTGACCGGGGGGGGGGGTTGGACTAGATCAGTGGTTCTCAACCTGGGGCACTCCAGATGTGTTGGACTGCATCTCCCAGAATGCCCCAGCCAGCTGGCTGGGGCATTCTGGGAGTTGTAGTCCAACACATCTGGAGCGCCCCAGGTTGAGAAAGGCTGGACTAGATGGTCTTCACAGTCCATTTCAAGTCTGAGTTTCTGTGATCTGTATTTGCTTTGTCCAGAGCCAGGGTATTACAGCAGGAGCTACAATTACTGTTGCCAGAAACTGTCTGCATATGTGAGCTCGTCTCACGTGTGCTAACGACAAATCTTCTGCCAGGGAAATTAGAAAAGGACCTTGCCACTTTAACGAGGCCCAGAGTTTGCGCTCCTTGGAGCTTTGTAGAATTAGTAAAGCAGCATGAAAGACTTGATTTTCATTTTATGTTGTGCTTGTGAGGCATTAACATGATGTTCTAACACTTGTAAATGAGCACAGCCCTCGCCTAATCTGTCATTTTAATGCCTTATAGATTTTATTTCACTGTGCGTTGTACCAGATTCTCAATAATAATAATCAACTGCTTTGTTGTTCTTTCGCAGAAATTAAATTTCGGTAGTGAGTGTGCAACTAATAAAAGATGTTGCTTGAGGAAACAAAAAATAAATATGATGAATCATAAAAGTTGGAGGGAGGAAGAGATGTTCATATATGAAAGACAATTACTGAACCAGTGGTAAATTCATCTGATTCACATATTGTCAACAGCTTAATAACTCTCGGGAAGGACTTAGCCGGAGTAATCTCTCTGTTTGCATCAGCATCTGTGTTCGCAGACCTGCTTCCCGGCGGACAACGAAGATACATCCTGTTGACATATTTAAAGATATATATGTATATGCAAGAATAACAAGTACCTTGGGAAATTATGTGGTTTTTCTTCCCTGCACCTTAGGAAAAAAAGCAACGGAAAAAAACCCTATTCCCTCCACTTGACTCACGCTGGCAATCTTGGAGGCTTGTTTTCACAAGTGCTTAATTTAATAACTTCTAACCTTGCTTTATTCTCCTAATGTTTGTTCTCTGGACTTGCTACTACTCAGTTCATTTTCTCAGCATAGAATAAGTGGGACTTCCCGCTCACTCCTGCCTGATTCCCAGGTATGTGGGAGCTTACAACTGGGGGACAGGAACTTGAACATGCCTGCAGAAATATTTCTTTGCTTGTTATTTGCCTGTCTGGATCAAACCAAATGTCCATCTAGTCCAGTTTTGTGTATAGATAAGAACATAAGAAGTTCCATGCTGGATCAGACCAAGGTTCCAAACAGTCCAACACTCTGTTCATACAGGGTATAACAAGCTTTCAATAGCAGAGTTGGAAGGGGCCTATAAGGCCATCGAGTCCAACCCCCCACTTGATGCAGGAATCCACCCTAAAGCATCCCTGATAGATGGTACCTTTCAACCAGGGACCCACAAGCAGGACATGGTGCAACAGCACCCTCCTGCCCATGTTCTCCAGCAACTGATGTATAGACTTGGTGCCTCTGCTACTGCATGTAGCACATAAGCATCAGGACTAGAAGCCATGGATGGCCTTCTCCTCCAGGAATTTATCCGTCCCCCTTTTTAAAGCCATCCAAACTGGCGGCCATCACCACATCTTGTGGTAGTGAATTCCATAGCTTAGTTATGCGTTGTGTGAAGAAGTGCATCATGACTAATAGCTATCGATAGACCTAGCCTTCTGCATTGGTACGATCCATTCTCAAAGGCATCTAAAAAGTTGTGGCCACCATCATGTCTCGTCCCTGGAAAGTGAGCTCACAAGTGCTTCATTGGCGCTGTACCTACTCCCAGGCAATTCCACTGGTTAAGCCTAAGTTCAAGGGTTGAAAGGGAGGGAAAGTCATTCTTTCTAGCTATTTTCTTGATACTTTTATAAAGGAATAAATCCGTATCACCTGTCCCTCTACCAAAAATGTATTTTCCCCCAACCTAAGAAGTAACAACATTCTAGCCTTTCCTTGTGGGATCATTCTCAAACCACTTGATCATTTTAGCCACCTTTGCATACCCAAGGCCTGTTCATGGAAGGTTCTGGAATGAACCCATAGCTCAACTTAATCCCTTGTATGACTACTAGTATTATACAGCCATTGTGAAACATTCAAGTTCTCGGGAAATCTATTCCCCTTACCAAAACTGAAAGGGTTTGGGCAGGAAATGGCACTGCAGCTAGTCTGGACAGGGGGTGGTGGCATAGGTTGACCCATCACCTTTGGAGCAGAAGTCCCTCAATGCTACTTTCTGAAACTGACCTTATGAGGTATGAGTGGAACTACTATAATGGGGGGAGGCAACATGTGACCCATAGGCAATTTGTGGCCCCTGTAACTGCTGCCAACCCTGAATTTAGGAGAACCCCCAAATATTTTATTATTAATTTGCCACTTGCACACAAGCTAGTTTTGATGCTGTGGGCGCTCTGTAGTACCTACAGAAGCCAGTGTGGTGTAGTGGCTAGAGTGTCGGACTGGGAATCAGGAGATCAAGGTTCTAGTTCCCAGTTGGCCATGGAAACCCACTGTGTGACTTTGGGCCAGTTACAGACTCTCAGCACAACCCACCTCACAGGGTTGTTATTGTTGTGAGGATAAAGTGGAGAGGAGGAGGATTATGTACACCGTCTTGGGTTCCTTGCAGGAAAAAAGGAAGGATAAAAATGCAATAATATTTATTTATATTTATTTATTTGTTTCCCTCCGATTTTCAGCACCTGTATGGGGGAGTGGCTTGTGAGGACAAAAATGGCATCTGAACCTCCCAAAGTTGCCCAACCTTGCACTATAACACGACATCCCCCAACTCCACAGAGCTGTTCAGGAAAGATACCATGGTAGATGGAATCAGCAGCTGTTGAGAGTGAAGCCCTGCCCCTGCCGGAAGGTATCTTTCTCTCGCAAATGGCAGGTCCTAGATCCAACCCAATGTATTATAGTTTAACCCTTGTGAGCCACCCGGAGTGTATCTTGCTAAAGAAGGGTAGGCTGTACTCTATATTAATGTGTTTCAAATGCTTGGGACCAAGCAGAAACAACATTAAAAGGGGACACAATATAGCAAACATCAAAGGTTCATTTCATTTTGGCAAACAAGACCATTGTTGTTCAATGGCTTTGAGCTAAGCTAATATTAGATCTGACTTCTTTTATTTGAGTAATCCATAAATACTCCACACTTAGAGCTATTAAACATTCCCAGGCTCTATTCCTGTCTCTATCTCTGATTCTGCCATAAGCCAGGGGGCTGCATACCCATTCTCTGGCCAGGTACCATAAATGTTGATTTTTAAGAGTTTGCAGCCCTGGTGAAACAAAAGCACCTGCACCCTTTGATGAACATATAAGCAACTGTGTGAAATTCTCGCCAAATGGATGAGGATCGTAAAATCCAAAGGCACTCTCAGTATGAGCCAGAAAATCAGGCTCGTATCCCTCTGCTAAAATATCGACAGCATCTTAACTTTTGGACTCGTCTTGTTCTTTTAGTAATAAAAAAAGGTGGGTAACACCTGCTTAATGTAGAAAACAGCTGGAGGAAGACCTGTGTTGTAACTCATCTGGAGAGAAAATGTAGTCTAGTCCAGTGGGTGCTTAGAACCTGAGGCTGGAGGGACGGTGCTTCTGTGTTCTAATTTGACTTCTGCCAGTGGCATGCTGGGCGCCCTCAGGAAAGTTGCATCAAATCCCGCACTTGTCAAATTGGGATAATAATGCTTCCCTAACCATCAGGGGTGTTGTGAGAATTAATGCATAGCATACAAATAGCCATATTAAGTGTCAGGTATGAAGCAATGCCAGATCCCAAAATAGCCCCGTAACAGTAATGATACGGGCAATTACGCTCCGTGCTCACTGCCACCGGTCTCCCCCGAAACTGTTTTCTGGGTTCACCTGCATGGGACTTCTGAGGTCACTTCCCCACCCCCCAATATGAGAAGTAAAACACATTGGGAACAGTGAGGAAGAAAGCTTTGTTCTGTAATTTTGAAAAGGCCGGCTGCATTTCTTGGGTTTACTGCTGAGACTTTCCCTCTGGCCTCCGACAAAAGACCTGAGCTGGTGTGGTGGAGTTGATAGAATGTTGGATCTGGACATATAAAAGCTATGACTAGCTATGCAGCTACCGGTGAGTCCCTCTCTTTCAACCCAAACATAGCAATATCTCATGCTTTGTCTTGTAATAGCTATAGCGGGTGTTAGATGGCAGTATTTTCATGGCCAAGAAAATCAAAATTGCACCCAGTGCAGTCCTTGTTCATGTTGTTCTGACAACAGAAGTTCTTTGACAGAACAGAGGACCGCTTCCAGATTATTATTTAGGGAAAAGGCACCCCTCCCTTCATGTTCTCTTGGTAAGGAAGGAGCATGGCAAGCTGCTGTTACAGCTACTGAGCAACCATGCCTCCCTCTGCTAGGTACTGGAAGAAGAAGGTGGGGTTTCTTGCAGTGGTGTTTCCCCCTTGTGCTCTTTTCTTGCAAGGAGAGTGTAAAAGGTTGAGAGCATAGGCGTGCACACAGGGTGTGCCCAGGTAGACCCTAATGTTCCCAGGGCACCTCTACTTCCCCCCCCCCCCCAATTGAATTGAGGTTTATAAGAGGATAGGAAAGTGCTTTCTGGAGCTTTTGGAAAGTACATAACCCCCCTGGGTATACTAACATGGGCTGCCATTAACAACCCTGGGGGAACTACACACTTTCCAGAGGCCCCAGAAAGTTTTATTTTTTATTTATTTATTTAGAGTATTTTTATCCTGCACCTCAGCCAAAAAGGCTCTCAGAGCGGCTTACAATTGATCAGTAAAGAAGACAGACCCTGCTCTCAGGCTTACATTCTAAAAAAGGCATGACACACAAGGAAAAGGGGAGGGGGAGGGAAGAGGGAGAAAATAAAAAGAAATTAAGGAGACTGTTCAGCCTGGTGGGAACGTCCTGCTCCGCCCTCTCATCTCCCAATGGAGGGGCAGATCAAGAGCTCCTTCTTCTTCTTCTCACTCCCACTGCTCCAATTAGGGCCTTAAGGTAGGGTGACCATATGAAAAGGAGGACAGGGCTCCTGTATCTTTAACAGTTGTATTGAAAAGGGAATTTCAGCAGGTGTCATTCATATATATGGAGAACCTGGTGAAATTCCCTCTTCATCACACCATTTAAAGCTGCAGGGGCCCTGCCCTCTTTTAAATCTGGTCATTCTAGTATAGCTCCTGCAGCTTTAACCGTTGTGATGAAGAGGGAATTTCACCAGGTTCTCCATATATACAAATGACACCTGCTGAAATTCCCTTTTCTATGCAACTGTGAAAGATACGGGAGCCCTGTCCTCCTTTTCATATGGTCACCCTACCTAAGGAGCTGCGCACGCCTCTGGTTGAGAGGGGGCCTTTTTCCAAATTGGCTTTTGCGGAAAAGGCCCCCTCTCAATCCTTCACGCTGTCCTTGCAAGAGGTAGGAGTGGACTGGTCACCAGCTCCCATGGATGGGCAGCAGTGGTGACTCCTTGGCTGCCTTACCAGTAGGTCCTCGTGCCGCTGCCCATCCCTGCTTGCCAGGCTGTGTGAACTTCAGAAGAGGCTTACAAGTCCTCAGCAAGTGCTCAGCAGCTGCCCACCCAACTTTCCCTTCCTGCGTCCATGGTGGCTGCCCTTGACGTAGGAAGGGGAAGTGTGTGATTTGCTGAGCCCTTGCAAGGGCCTTATGAGCACTCAGGTGAGAGTCCATGTTCATGTTGGGAGCATCTGACTAGGTCCAGGGAGGGTAGATGCAGGGAGGGGCGTCTGCAGGACTCCCAGATCCAGCCGCCCAGCCGCCCTATGCTTAAATCCATCCATCCTTAATTCCAGAAGTATCAGGCATGCAGGAGAGCTAATTTACATGAATGTCTGTAACGTGGCTACACTGCCCCTTTAAGGCCCCCATTTGCGCAAATGGGACATTGATGGACAGGCCACCGTTTCTGCAGAAAATGGCAGCCTGCCAAGAGAGCGGGTGCCAGCACACGGTTGCTGAACACCAGTGTACTGCCAGAGTCTTGCCCCGCCCTGCTCACAGGTAAGTGGCAGGGGTTCAGAAAGCACTGCATGGGGTGGGCGCCACATCCTTCCCTGTTCATACCTCCACATTAATTGTGGAGCAGATGGGGCAGTGTGAGCAGGGATGCTGGGCACAGGAGTGGGCGAACTCACCTGCACCAGGCTCGAGGGGCATCGCCCAGTAGCTGCTGCCATCTGCCGCCACTTGCCAGGCCAAACCCACGGACTCCCCCCTTCCTGAAGCAATGGCAGCCACCATTGATGCAATGGGAGATATGCTCATTTTGGGAAGCCTCCGCAAATTGTGCATTGCCCCTTCCCCTGCCCCAATGGCAGCTTAAAAGATCTCATTGACACAAGGGGAAAGACATAAATCATAGAATCATAGAATAGCAGAGTTGGAAGGGGCCTACAAGGCCATCAAGTCCAACCCCCTGCTGCAATGTATGCAAGGGGAGCACCCAAATGGGTATGGGGGGGCAGACAGCAGGGGTCCCAGACCCAGTCCGGTGCTCGTGACAGCCCTAGTTGGGCGTGGGGCTCATGTCACACCCTGACCCACTTTTAGCCCCCACGCATTCAGGAAAACAGCTGAACAAAGCTTATACACTCATTCATTTCTGGATGTTCTCATGTGTGCGATGAGAAATGGCCAGGGATGAAAACAAAATCCAATTACCTTGCAAGTTTTGATAAGGTTTTGACTGGGGACCGGGGGACACATTTGCAAATACATCCCATATGCTGATAGTTTTGCCTTAACCACCACTGACATTTATTTTTCTCTCCTCTCTCTCTTTCACACAAACACACACACACACACACACACGTACGTGAGAGACACTGGCACCAAGGAAAGCATATGTAGCTGTCCTGCTTGGATAAGCATTTATTTTTTATTATGTTTATGTTTAAATATATAAGGATCATTAGGAGGACAAGGTGACACGACCAGGTATTTTGATCGCCTCCAGGCACTTCACCACTGACACCTGGTGTAGAATTCCAATTGGAAATGACCCAAATTATCGCAAAAGTCTGGAGTTCATGGACTGGCAAGCCTGCCAAGTGAACAGTTTACTATGCCCTTTTGCAAACCCGCTCTTAATTGTTCGGCACAATTTAGCCGTCACCTGAGGAAATGTGCAGATGATGTGGGGCAGGACCTGGAGTGTACAGCTACAGGGTGTCTGAGACAGAGGGGGGGACAGACACAAGACTAGACAAGGGATGTGGAGGGGAATGATCTCGCGATACGATGATAGGGAGATCCTACACCTCAGTCTACACGCATTGCGTGACGTCCCGAGAGGACAGAGGACATCGCACCTGCCATTTTGGATATTTTTTTTTACTCAAGATGAGTGCTTGAGATCTCCTTCACTCCCCCCACCCCATCCCCGATCCCTGAAGAGCTCCGTGCCTGGCTCCTCGCAGTTACTTACGAGGAGCCGGGCCGAAAACGGGATGCCCAGCCAAACCTCCCGCGGTCTCGGGATCATCCCGGGACCGCAGGAAGAACAGGGATTAAAGTGTATGGCCATATCCCAGGGAAAGGAAGGGATCATCCCTCCCTGATCCCAGGATCCCCTGTGCATCATGTGGATGCACAGGGACGATCCCAGGATGATCCCGGGGATATTGCCCCATCTAGCCATGCCCAGAGAGAGATTGCACAAGGCAAAGATTGTTAAACTTTCTACTTTCCAGGGAGGGCCATTGGTAGTGCTTAGGAGAGGCCCATGCACCCTGACAACCCCCATTGGTCTAGACATTGGGCTCCATTGCTGATTCTGCCATCACCAACTAGCTCCTGTGCTGAGGATTATGTTCCTCCTTGCAAGTAGTGGCAGCATTGCTCTTCAGGGAGCAGTTAAGCCACAGCTCAGCTTCCATCATGCTGGGCAGCAGCTATTTCAAATTCCCTATCATGCAATGCCCCAGTCATCCATGGCATAGGAACATAGGAAGCTGCCTTATATTGAGTCAGACCCTCAGTTCACCTGGTTCAGCACTGTCAACACAGACTGTCAGTTTACCCTACCCTGTGCCTGCTTACCCTACCCTGTGCCTGTTGGCATTCTCTTCCCCTCCTTATTGTTTTATTATGATTTTATTAGATTGTAAGCCTATGCGGTAGGGCCTTGCTATTTACTGTTTTACTCTGTACAGCACCATGTACATTGATGGTGCTATATAAATAAATAAATAAATAATAATAATAATAATAATAATAATAATAATAATGGACAAAATCTCTGACTTGCAAGGCCTTGGCAAGGGCTTGGCGGCCACCATTAGTATGGAAAGCGGAAAGGCACAATTTCTGGAGCCTCTGGAAATGGCACACTTCAACCCCCCTGCCAATGGGGTCCTTAAAGGCCCAACTGAGGCAAGGTTGGGCCTTTAATTGGGCTTTCAAGACCCTCTCTGGCACAGGGGGACAGGGGACACATGATTTCCCAAGGCTCCAGGAATTAAACATTTCCCCCTTCTATGCTAAAGGTGGCCGCCATTAGCATGGAAGGGGGAAATGTACAATTGCAGCAGTAGCTGCAGGTTTGCACTGAGTCCTTACCAAGGCCTCAGAAGTGCTCCACAGAGCTCTGCGCTTGTTGCAGGGGTGTCTGACTGAGTCCATGAGGACTGGACATGGCGGGGGAGGGGGCAGCAGCTGCCCTCATCGACCCAGTCGTAGGCTCATGACAACCCTAGCAGCTCTCCAGGGTTTCATGTAGGAGCTTTTCCTTGTCTTACCTGGGGAAGCTGGGATTGAACATGGGCTCTTCCGCATGTAAAGTAGGTGCTCTGGTGGCTCATTTCCAATGAGAGCTGAGTGGTTGAGGGAATTATAATGAGAAGGGCCCTGTTGGAAGGCAGCGGCATGCCGAGGGCTGTCACGAGCTTTGCCCTAACCCAGCTTCAAGGAACGTGACCCACAATGACTTGACCGTATGGTGTGTAGCCAGTGTGGTGCAGCCGTTGGACTAGGTTCCAGTCCTCACTCAACCATGAAGCTCACTGCATGAATGGGCCATTCTCTGACAGCCAGTCTAACCTTCCTCACAGGGCAGTTGTGAGGGTAAAATGGAGAGAGGGAGGATCCCGTCTGCCACCCATCGAGGGTGGGGTGAGCGGGAAAAATATATATATTTTAAAAAATACTTACCTTCTGCGCACAAGCGCTAGTGCACTCCTTCCTCTTTAAAAACAAAAAACAAAATGGCGGCCATGACGTCCTCACCCTCCAAGGTCATCACATGTAAACAGAGGGGGAGATCTTGTGATAAAGATCTTTACCCCTCCATCGTGCTAGACCGGTAGGTCTAGCTGAGGCCTGAGTCATTCTTTCAGTTACTTAGAGAAGGAATTTCAGGCATAAAGTGGGAGGTAACAACCTCCAGTGATTTCCCTCTTCTTCCTTTACCTATGCACCTATGACATCTCCATATCATGAGTCAGGCAACTGGTAGACACCCTCCAGTCCTTTCTACTTTGATGAGCAGAACATCTCCAACTTCATAGCAAGGAGGACTTCCCCGTCCCTTTAATGCGGGGATCCAGGCATTGAAACAAACTCATCCTGTTTTGCATATGCAAAACATATGCTCTGCCACAGAGCGACGGTCCACTCCCCCCTTTTCTCTCTCGCCTCGTTCTCCCTTGCACACGCATCCCTCCTGCTAGGTTGTGACTCCTCGAGTTGACTGAAAACGCCCACCCCCTCAAAATGCGCCACTATCTTCACACTCAGCAAATTTGAGTGTGAGGGGGTGAGGACATTTTTTTAGTTGTTGAGGGCGGGCGGGGTGGGGATGAAATGAAGAAAGCAGTTCATGGTGAATGGGACTTAATGTTAGCTGTGGTGGTCATGGTAGTCATTTTTAAGTCTTTTTAAGTCATTTTTAAGTCATTTTGGTAGTGGTGAAGTTCCTTTTGGCAATCATTTCCACTCCAGAATATGTTAGATGTAGCATTCTGGTTAAAATAAAAATAAAAATAAATAGTCACCTCCAGTACCAATGGCAAAGCTTATTTCACCATGAAACTTCTGCTAAATTTCATTCCCCTTGAAATTGCCCCCTGATTTCCGGGCTCCAAAGTCCACTGCCCCTCCACCAGTGAAAACAGAAATGGCCACCTCTGCCACCATCTGCATGATTTCATTCCCCATGAAATTGCCCCCTGGTTTAAAGACCCCAAAAGCCACTGCCCCCCACCGATTTAAACTGAAATTTCTCACGTTAGAATCTCCCACCCAGGCTTACTCAGAAGAACTTCCACCTTTCCAGCAGCTAGTTTCCTCTCCTTCAAGAGCGAGTTCTTTACCAAATACTTTCCTCGACACGCTGGTGTCACCTAACATCAACCGATGCCCTTTATCACCCACCCCCCTTGCTGCCACTGAATCACCTGGCCCTGAGCAATTTCCTTGGCTCTTATCTTGCCCATGCAGTGTAGACTTCAAACCCTTTGAGCAGAAACTGAAGTCATTTTTTTTTCCTATTTGGCTCACCTCCTAGAACTCTGTAGGGGCTGAAGAAACATTAAATAAACAGTAGCAAAAGAAGAGTGGGAATGCCGGGGACTCCATGGGAAAAAGAATGGTTTGCTAGCAAGCGGCCACTAATGCACTCTACGCACGTACTAATTTGGAGTTGTATGACTCTGAAGGAGGACAGGGGTGCGAAAGAAATAAAAGAGGTGGGGAGAGACGTTGGGCACGTTCCAACCTACAGGAATTGATACAATTGAGCATTACAACCGGCTTCTCTCTTTCTGTTTAAGAAAGGGTTGGGAGAAGGAAATGTTTAGCTTGCTTTGTATGTGGATTGGGGGTTATCATAGAATAGTAGAGTTGGAAGGGGCCTATAAGGCCATTGAGTTCAACCCCCGCTCAATGCAAGGAATCCAGCTTAAACCCTACCTGACAGATGGCTGTCCAGATACCTCTTGAAGGCCTCTAGTGTGGGAGAGCCCATGACCTCCCTAGGTCATTGGTTCCATTGTCGTACTGCTTAGGGTGACCATATGAAAAGGAGGACAGGGCTCCTGTATCTTTAACAGTAGTATTGAAAAGGGAATTTCAGCAGGTGTTATTTGTATATGTGAAGAACCTGGTGAAATTTCCTCTTCATCACAACAGTTAAAGCTGCAGGTGCCCTGCCCTCTTTTGTATCTGGTCACTCTAGTATAGCTCCTGTACTTTAACTGTTGTGATAAAGAGGGGATTTCACCAGGTTCACCATATAGACAAACGACACCTGCTGAAATTCCCTTTTCTATGCAACTGTTAAAGATACAGGAGCCCTATCCTCCTTTTCATATGGACACCCTAGTACTGCTCTAACAGTCAGGAAGTTTTTCCTGATGTCCAGCCGGAATCTGGCTTCCCGTAACTTGAGCCCATTATTCTGTATCCTGCACTCTGGTATGATCGAGAAGAAATCCTGGCCCTCCTTTGTGTGACAACCTTTCAAGTGTTTGAAGACTGCTCTCATGTCTCCCCTCAATCTTCAATTCTCCAGGCTAAACATGCCCAGTTCTTTCAGTCTCTCTTCATAGGGCTTTGTTTCCAGACCCCTGATCATTCTCATTGCCCTCCTTTGAACCCCCTCCAGCTTGTCTGCATCCTTCTTAAAATGTGGTGCCCAGAACTTATGAGAGTGGGTGGGAGGGAGTGAAAACACACTTAAAGGGCAAATTTGCTGTTAGGTCCGCACTGTGGAGACATCTCCAGGAAGAAAAGAGGACATTTTTTCCTTGGTGTCATTGAGCATCATCAGATGAGCATTTTACCGTACACTCATTACTCCCCACTTACGGACATTTGCAGGTCCTTTGGATGATGACGTCCATCGCCCATGCATCTACCGCTCCTTCTTGCCTTCTTTCCATTGCAAAATAGACCCCTTGAAATCTGATATTTATTTTTTTTAAAACAGAATGTGCTACCATTTCCTGCTGTGAATGGGCCACGTGGCCATTGTTTACTTCCTCTTTCTTCCCCTGTGTGAAGAAAGAAGAAGTATCATGGGAGAGAAGCGGGGTGGAAAGTGATGGTGAGGAAGCATGATCCCCCCCTCCCTGACTGATGATGCTCATAGTTCTGGGGTGAATAAGTGCTGGGTGCAGAAAGTTATTGGCACTCTCACCAAACCACAATGACTTCTGAAGGTGATCTCTGTGTCTGGGCAGGTACAAATGGGAGGAGGCAATCCTTCAGATAACCTGTGAGAACTGCACTTAAGCTCAGAGGGATCAGGGAATTTTGAGGGGGGTGGCAGAAAACATTAGTGTCAATAATAATAATAATAATAATAATAATAATAATAATAATACATCATAAAAGATAATGTAACAGCAGACTTATGCAAGAAATGCCATCAATTCCAAAAAACAATTAACCATGTGACAGGAGGATGTAAAATTTTGGCATGAATGGACTATATGGACAGACACAATACAGCTGCAAAAATAATTCACCAACATCAAATTCAACCGTATCAAACAACCTACCCCATACTATACATACTCACCCGAAACAATCTTGGAAAATGCAGATCATAAAATATACTGGGACAGAATAATTCATACTGACAAAAGAATACCTTGCAACTAACCAGTCATAATGGTCATAGACAAAAAAAGAAAAACGATACATCAAAAAAAGATACACCACTGGCCATGGTAATCAAAGAACTATGGCAACGGGAAAAGGTTTTATTTATTTATTTATTTATTTATTTGTTACATTTCTATCCCGCCCAATAGCCAGAGCTCTCTGGGCGGTTCACAAAAATTAAAAACATTCAAAGTATAAAACAACAGTATAAAACCATAATATAAAGTACAATATAAAAGCTCAACCAGATAAAAACAGCAGCAATGCAAAATTACAAATTTAAAACACCAAGTTAATTTTTTTTTATAGACTGTTAAGTCTGTTTATGTGACTGCTAGTCACATTAGTCACTGGCATCACATCAAAAAATATACAGAAAGCCTTCAGAAACTGGAAGCTCCATCACATCGGAGGTTAACACACGCCCTACCTTCGCTTCTCTGCCCATGTTTTTGTGCCTCAGTTACTTCCTCTTTTCAAAAGAGGAAGTACAGAATGAGCACGAGGCCCATTCAGTCCGCTGTTTTAATGGCACTGTTTCTCCTGCACACAGCAGGAGGGCGCAGCGATTATGAGTTTTAAAAAAAACATTGGACTTAATGAGGGGTTTTTTCTTGTCGCACAAGGAAAGGCAGAAGGGGTAGAAGGTGCGCGGAGGCAGACGACATCATGTGAGGGACCTGAGCAAACTCCGTGAGTGTCCAGTAATGAGCATGCAATAAACGCTCATTGGATTTATTTTATTTATTTTTATTTATTTATTTATTACATTTTTATACCGCCCAATAGCCGAAGCTCTCTGGGCGGTTCACAAAAATTAAAACCATCATAAAACAACCAACAAGTTAAAAATACAAATACAAAATACAATATAAAAAGGATGGAGCTCTGGGGGTTAGACTCGATGGCCTATAGGCCCCTTCCAACTCCACTATTCTATGAAGGGGAGACATGATAGTACTCTTCAAATACTTAAAAGGTTGTCACACAGAGGAGGGCCAGGATGTCTTCTCGATCCTCCCAGAGTGCAGGACACGGAATAACGGGCTCAAGTTAAAGGAAGCCAGATTCCAGCTGGACATCAGGAAAAACGTCCTGACTGTTAGAGCAGTACGACAATGGAATCAGTTGCCTGGTGAGGTTGTGGGCTCTCCCACACTAGAGGCCTTCAAGAGGCAGCTCTGTCAGGGATGCTTTAGGGTGGATTCCTTCATTGAGCAGGGGGTTGGACTCGATGGCCTTGTAGGCCCCTTCCCACTCTGCTATTCTATGATTCTTTGATTCTATGGGCCTTCCAAAATACATCCACACCGACATCCAGAAAGCAGCCATAATTAAAACATGCCCAATTGTCAGGAAAGTCCTGAATCTGTAAAAGAAAGCATGACTTGGCACAGCCTGTCATGTCCGTCTAGAAAAACTGCCATGAGCAAGAAAGAGATGATGATGATGATGATGATGATGATGATGATGATGATTACCGGTACTGTGTCCCTGTGAACCTTCGTTCCACTACGCCACAGCTTCACAGGAATAAGGCCTGCTAAAGGACTTGAAGGAAACATCTGTCCCGTTTCACCTCCTGCAACTTGTACCTCTACAATTGTCCTCTCAGCCATCTCTCAATAAGAACTGAGTGGCTTAACAAGGTGTCCGTTGGAATAATTTGTGAGCAACGTCTACGCGTGCCTGTCCTCTTGCTGCCAACACCCCCAGATTAAAATGCAGCCCAGGGACCAGCTCTTGAATGAAGTGTACGGCCGTCAAATCCATCTAAGTGAGTATAAATGTTCCAAAAGTAAAGAGTACTAATCAAGGGACACAATGCTTATACTGCCTAATAAATCTTGCCTTCAATTTATTTGTCTAGGATTACAAAGCCGAGGAGATATCAATTAATATAGGTAAAGAGGACCCATAATTTATAATTAACTGGCAAGCCGTTTTGTTGCAAACCGCTACCACTGAATCTAATAGCTGGTAGAAAAATAACTAGAGTTGATTTGTCCCTCAGCAAATTAATAGAGTGCTTATCAATGACAGGGTTACATAAAACTGCTAAATAAATAATCATCAGTGAGTAAGAGTGAAGCAGATCTTTAACAAGCTTAATCTGAACCTCTTGACATTGGCAGACTATGAAGAGATTAAATGCTAAGGGAGAGAACAGTGTGCCGTGCACAAGTGTAAGCATGCGGCGGGAACCATGAGAGATTGTGTTCCATCGGTAATGAGAAATAAGGAAATATTTTTATTGCCAAAGTACATTGAAAAATTATTTTCATTATAATTAGAGTGGAAATTATCAAAGATATATCAAAGGGACGCTGAACTGGAATTAACCAGAGGAGAATTAACAGTCCGTCTCTTAGCTATGAAAACACATTGCGGTAGGCGCTCTTGATATATTTGGGCTCCCAGGATTCCTGGGTCCTTCCCTGCCGTTCTTGCCAAGGGAGATTCGTGGAAGAGGCTGTGGGGAAGATCATAATAGATTGGTGGTACCAGCTCCTGGAAGTGGGACGTGGTACCAGCTCCTAGAAGTGCCTCTGAAAAGAATCCTCAGCTACAGCATTGTATATAACCTCATGTGGTTCTTCTCTCTAACAGGTTTAAGAACTCCACAAAGACCCGCTCCTTCGATTGCATTGCCCATCTCATAAGGTTGGGGCAAGACTGCAGCCTAATATTACGTGACACACAGCATCAACTCTTTTTGTTGTTGTTTTCCCGTTTTTTGCTGCAGACCAACTCTAGCTTTCCAGACCAGGGGCTCATCTACACCAAGCAGGATATTCCACTATGAAAGTGGTATGAAAGCGGTATATGGTACATGTCAATGGGCCCCAACAGTTGTCAGTGCACTTCAATACCGCTATCAAGCAGGAGTCTGGCTCCTGCCTTTTATATACTGAGTTCATAGTGGAATATCCTGCTTGGTGTAGATCATAGAATCATAGAATCATAGAATATCAAAGTTGGAAGGGGCCTACAAGGCCATCGAGTCCAACCCCCTGCTCAATGCAGAGGGATCAGGGGATTTTGAGTGGTGGTGGCAGATGGCATTGGTGAGAAGAAGAAAAAGAAGAAGAAGAAGAAGAAGAAGAAGAAGAAGAAGAAGAAGAAGAAGAAGAAGAAGAAGAAGAAGAAGAAGAAGAAGAAGAAGAAGAAGAAGAGCCAAAACTGTGTCCCTGTGAGCCCCGGTGGTTCAGCTACACCACAGCTTAACAGGAATAAGGGCTGCCAAAGGGCCAAATTCATCTACAGGGACAATCAAAGAGTTGCCTAGGGGCATGTCTAGATCTACCGGGCGTAGAGGGACAGAGGGGGGAGGATTTTGTGATATGGTGATCACAAGATCTCCACCTCTGTCTACACGCGGTGTGTGACGTCCAGGGAGGAAGAGGACATTGCACCCACCATTTTGTGTGTTTTTTCCACCGGAAAAGAATGCATGAGCATATAAAAACATATTTTCCTGCTCCCACCCCACCCACCCCCGATGGGCAAAGAGCTCCTGAGGAGCTCTGCACCCAATGCCTGGTTCCTGGCTCCTCCTGGTTAATCGCAAGGAGCCGGGACAAACGGTGATGCCCGGCCACATGTCCTGTTTTCTCAGAATTTATTTATTTATTTATTTATTTATTACATTTTTATACCGCCCAATAGCTGAAGCTCTCTGGGCGGTTCACAAAAATTAAAACCACAGTAAAACACCCAACAGGTTAAAACACAATTACGAAATACAGTATAAAAAGCACAACCAGGATAAAACCACACAGCAAAGTTGATATAAGATTAAAATACAGAGTTAAAACAGTAAAATTTAAATTTAAGTTAAAATTAAGTGTTAAAATACTGAGTGAATAAAAAGGTCTTCAGCTGGCGACGAAAGCAGTACAGTGTAGGCGCCAGGCGGACCTCTCTGGGGAGCTCGTTCCACAACCGGGGTGCCACAGCGGAGAAAGCCCTCCTCCTAGTAGCCACCTGCCTCACTTCCTGAGGAATCATCGAGAGACTGCAGGAAAAGCAGGAAAAAAAGGGTATGGCGATATCCTTTTTTACCAGGGCCAACCAAATAAAGAGGAATCAGTACCAAATCACGTGAGGTACCGGTTGCTCTCTATTCGGCCCTGGTTAGGCCTCATCTAGAGTATTGCGTCCAGTTCTGGGCTCCACAATTCAAGAAGGATGCAGACAAGCTGGAGCATGTTCAGAGGAGGGCAACCAGGATGATCAGGGGTCTGGAAACAAAGCCGTATGAAGAGAGACTGAAACAACTGGGCATGTTTAGCCTGGAGAAGAGAAGATTGAGGGGAGACATGATAGCACTCTTCAAATACTTCAAAGGTTGTCACACAGAGGAGGGCCAGGATCTCTTCTTGAACCTCCCAGAGTGCAGGACACGGAATAATGGGCTCAAGTTACAAGAAGCCAGATTATGGCTGGACATCAGAAAAAAACTTCCTTACTGTTAGAGCAGTACGGCATTGTAACCAGTTACCTAGGGAGGTTGTGGTCTCTCCCACACTAGAGGCCTTAAGAGGCAGTTGGACAACCATCTGTCAGGTATGCTTTAGGGTGGATTCCTGCATTGAGCAGGGGGTTGGACTCGATGGCCTTTTAGGCCTCTTACAACTCTACAGTTCTATGATTCTAAGATTCTGTGATCATGGGGCAAGGGAGGGATCATCCCTCCCTGCTCCTGGGATCACCTGTGCATCTTGTGAACACACAGGGATGATCCCGGGGCGATCCCTGGCATATCACCCCATCTAGCCATGGCCTAGGAGGAAAAAGCATGGCCTCAGTGACATCATCACGTAGCCAATTCTGACTGGCTCCATAGAATTGTGACCTTACATTTATTGCATGAAATCTGATTGGATAGGGTTGCCCATGTGACAAAGACAGGAAACAATGTCCTGACTCTTACTTGCTCGGAACTACCCTAGCTGAAATCATGATGGAATCAGATATGATTGACTGTGGCCTTAGCTAGACCTAAGGGTTATCCCAGGCAAATGGAGGGGTCGTCCCTGCCTGCTCCTGGGATCTCCTGTGTGTCATTTGGATGCACAGGGATGATCCTGGGACAATCCTGGGATATAGGCCTGGTCTAGCCATGGCCTGTGTAGCATTGCGCACCTGCTCTCTACATGGTCTTCAACTGGCTGGGGAAATCCATGTGACTGATCTAGAAGCTCAAAAGAAGCGGCATCCAGCAACGAACAGAAACAAGCCATCATCATGCCACTGTGAAAGGTCAAAAAAGTATTTGGGGGAAAATATTTCTAACTCACTGAAATAACTATTTTTAGCCTGAAAATTGAAATTGGAGAATATTCTGTGCAGCCCTAAATAAAGCCAAAATGGAAATAGAAAATCTGAGATCTGACTATTGTAAAGATGCAGATGTAGAAAGCCCTTTTCCACCACTATGTTTTTTAATGTCATCAATGCTGGTTTAGAAGCTCATTTGCTAATAATGATTGCATTTCTCATTAAATTGTTTCTTTCATTATTCCACAGGTAGAAATGTGTAATTTGATGATTGTTACATCAATTATACTTAAAAAGCTCATTAAAACCCTGAAATATTATCTCCTGTAGCCAGAGAACTTAAAGGGGACTGCACTAATTACAAATAAACTCATGTAATATCACCCATTTTGAACGGATGCCTTATAAATTCTTAATGCAAAGCTAACATCGAAAGTATAAATCAAATATATAGATCTACTATACCTAAAACTTCTTTTTTTTCCTCAACATGTTTTACCTTCAAAAAAGGATTCTGATCATTGTAATTAAATAATGCATAATGCAATAAAGAACTCAAGCACGGGATTATTTCATTGTCACTTGAGTATTGGACCTTCTGTTAGCATTTATTAGGTTTTATTTATGCACCCAATATGTATCAAGCATTAAAATATTGATACAATTACATCTACCCAGTGGAACCAATAATAATAATAATAATAATAATAATCATAATGATAATAATAATAAATAACCCAGTGATTTGATGCTTTGCTGTTAATATGAGGACAGTTTGAACTCCTTGTTAAAATTTAATATTTGGATGTGCTGGGTTATGCTAATTTTGTGTAAGGAAAGTATGTTGACTCTTCCAGCTTTTGGTTTGGTAAAATTACAATTTCAGCATCCCTTTGTATGGGTAACAACTACAAGCCCTGTTTATAGTCAAAGATGATGAAGTGCACAAGGTCCTTGTTTGCATTGATTTTATGCCACATATGTGTCTCCCTGGTTTTGCTGTTAATTACAGAACATGTTAATTTTCTAAGACTGCTCAATAGTGAAGGAGAAACACACATAAACAGGGAGAATGAGTTGCAGGGCCTTGCTAGACCAACCAGATAATCCGTGTGGGAGGAGGGGCCAGGCCACGCTAGAAGTAGCGCGGCCTGTAGGCCCCGTCCACATGTAAGACGCGACGGGGATGACGGAAGCCCCATCACGTCCTCCATTTTTTCCCCTTAAAGGGCCATGTGTGCAGGAGCGCACCAATGGAACAGTGAGTATTTTTTTTTAAAAAAAAAAGGGTTCCCCGCTCCCCCTGCCCCTGATTTCCCTCCACAATGCCTGATGCCCCCCTGCCCGCTCGCCATGCCTGTCCCCCATCCACCATGCCCTGTCCCCGTTCTTCCCCCCGTCCACCATGCCCTGTCCCCATTCTTCCCCCTGTCCACCATGCCCTGTCCCCGCTCGCCCGTCCTCTCCTGTCCGCCATACCCTGTCCCCGTTCTTCCCCCCCTCTCCTGTGAGGTCCGCTCTTTCCCCCGGCCCCCATCTCCCCCCCCGGTGATTCCCCCCCGGCCCGATGGGCACAGTGCTCCTATGGAGTGTTGTGCCCAGTGCATGGCTTCTCCCAGCTACTCGCGAGTAAGAGAGCAGCCAGGAAAAGCCACAGACCCTGTTAGACCTTCCGCAACCCCGGCCTCAGCCCGGAGCTGCGGAAAAGCCGGGCCATAAGCGGATCCCCTTATCCCGGGTCAAGGGAGGACTTAGCCCGGCCTGACCCCGGGATCCCCTGTGCGTCATCTGGATGCACAGCAGGGAGACCGGGCCTCACACTGTGCTAACTCCTCATCTAGCAATGGCCTAACTCTAAGGCAGGATCTACACTACTGCTTTAAATGGTTTATAACAGTAGTGACAACTTTTGGGGCCCAGGACATACTCCATATACAGTTCTTCCTAGTTTTTTTTAGATTTTCCAAACAAACAAACCCTTCCCTTGGCATTTGGAGAAGCCCAGCAGTTCTTAGTGAATGCCTATTTAGAGGTCATGTGACCTCATCCTCTCCAATAAACACTCAGGAAGAACTCCTTGGGCTCCTGAAAATGCCAGGGGAGTTTTGAAAAAAGAAAAAGCAAGAAAGAAGACCCCCTCAACAACTGGCTACATTTAAAAAGTTATTTGGAAACCCTGTCACCTCCTCCAGGAGAAAATTCATTGAAATTCTCACCTCTCCCAGCTTCTTTCACAGGAGTTTTCATTCCCCTCCCCCTCACCACAAAATGCCAATAACGGAATGGTAAAAAATTTCGGCCCAGCGCTCGTTTGTACATATTTCCCCCCAAAAGTACACATTTCTTTTCCTGTCCATTACTCAAAGGGACATATACTTTCAAACATTTTTTTCTTTTTTTGGGTGTGTGTGTGTGTGGAGCGGTTCCACAAATCAGACTGCAAGCTTGCAAATGTATGTGACTGCAGGTTGTGTCTCAGGCAATGTTCATTCCAGGTAAATCTTGATCAAAGACAAACTAAAATGAATTTCTCATATATTTCTTCATTTTACTGTGCCTTGATTATTATTTTTTATTGTAGATGGAAGTGTTTTTAATGCTGTGTTTTAATGTTGTGTTTTTAATTGCATTAAAATACTGTGGAGTGCTGAGAAATTTTATTGTATTCAGTGGTATATAAATGGTGTGTGTGTGTGTGTGTGTGAGAGAGAGAGAGAGAGAGAGAGAGAGAGAGCGTGTGAATCTGGATAGATAGATAGATAGATAGATAGATAGATAGATAGATAGATATCTCCTTTTGTATTACAAGAAAACTTCTCTCAGTATAGAGAAATTAAAACAATGTATTTTATTGCCAGTAACCTGTCATTTTTATTTGCAGAGAGAAATCTCAAATAGACTAAATTAGGAGGGAAGAATATAAAGACTTATAATTGAATAGTAAATAAGAGTTATAATTAATTTTTGAAGAGGATAATGTTTCCTGTTTGTATCTATCTCCCCAATACTACTAACTTAGGCCTAATCTACACCAAGCGGGATATTGCACTATGAAAACAGTATGAAAGCAGTATGTAAAATGCAGGAGCAACACTACTGCTTTATAGCGGTATTGAAGTGCACTGACAACTGTTGGAACCCATTGGCCTTAGCTAGACCTAAGGTTTATCCTGGGATCATCCCGGGGTCGTCCCTGCCTGCTCCCAGGATATCCTGTGTGTCATTTACATGAACAGGGATGACCCCGGGACGATCCCAGGATAAACCTTAGGTCTAGCTAAGGCCATAGACACATATAGCATTCATACAGCATTCATAGTGCTATATCCTGCTTGGTGTGGCTCCTGCCTTTTATATACCGCTTTCATGATGCAATATCCTGCTTAGTGTAGATTGGGCCTTGGACACAAATGGACAACTTGTAGAGCAATCCAACAGTGGATTGCTCCACAACCTTATACGACATTTTCCTCTATTTCTAAGCTTCCTGTCTTCCTTGTTGTTTTATTATGGTTTTAATTTTTGTAAACAGCCTAGAGAGCTTCGGCTATTAGGTGGTATAAAAATGTAATAAATAAATAAATAAATAAATAAATAAAATTCCTACCTCCCCTTCCTCTGCCCCATTGCCTTCTTCCCATGGAACCCCTGGACCAGTTGTTTTATATCGTTCTGATTTTATCTGTACACTGCCCTGAGATCCCAGGGATAATTGGGTGGGATGCAAATGTTTTAATAAATAAATAAATTGTGTCACTACAATCCTATGATATGTAGCTGGACATTTCTAGAAGTGAAACAAACATTTACAAATAGTTGTTGTTGTTGTTGTTGTTGTTTTAAAAAAGGCAAATATTTGACCATGCCAAGAACAAGAGAATATTCAGCATCAAAACATCTCAGTGGAGAAATTTGGAACTGTGATTTAGACCGGGTTTTCCATCTTCTGTTTAACAGCCTACGGGGGGTGGGGTGGGGGCAATGGATAAGCCACAGATTCTCTCTCTCTCTCTCTCTCTCTCTCTCTCTCTCTCACACACACACACACACACACACACACACACACACACACACACAAAGAGAAGCTTGCTACTGATGGTGGCTGCATTGCAATATTAACCCCCTCCCCCCCCCCTAATGCTGCAGCTTGTCCTGAAAATGAGCTGTTTGCAGTATGAAGACCCCCTTACTACAAAAGTAGCTGTTTTAGTCAGAAAGGTGACAGTTAAGCAGGAGAGATTTTTGCATCTTCTTGGCGACTTTCGCCCCCACTTCTTCTTTACCGTACTGCCTGTCCATCACAGTTGTTATGCATGCAGGCTCAGACAGCCCGCGGGGATCCTAGTTATTTACACTCTTTTTTCAAGCACCGAAGCTGTTATAATCATTCGCTGTCAACTTTGTGCTGACATTGAATTTTACTTTGTGGGCTGCTATTTTTTTAATGGTTGTTGCTGTTGCTGCTGCTATTACTACTACTACTACTACTACTACACGCACATACAAACATAAATGCACAGTTTGGGGCTCAACACCAGGCATATATGCTGTAAGTCTATGGGCGACGCGTTGACCAGCAATAGACAGTATAACAAGCTGAGCCTGTGGACGCCTGGTGGCCATGGAGATCGCTGGGATTTGTTGATTTGTGGGCAGCAAACATACTCTCTCGGCTTTGTACTTCTGTTTTTCATCCCAGCGGTGGCCCTCAGGAATCAGTGCGCGTCTATGTTTTCATCTCATTGCATTCTCATCTTTAAAGATATGTAAATATCTTCCCCCCCCCCCTCCTTCCCTCCAACTTGCGAAGTTAAGAAACAAAAACTTACTTTTTTCCCCTAACACCTGGATTGAAAGGGTTGTTTCAATAGCTGTTTCTCTCACTGGAAGAACATCTTGCGGCAACATTCAATCTGGATGTTGTTAGTGGGCATTTGAATTATTGACATGTTTTGCACTTTTCCTAAGGTTGTGGGGCCGTCCAACATAGGCTCTAGCTAGGCCTACCTGTTATTGCGTGGTAGAGGGGTGGAGATCTTGTGATGTTTTTATCGTGAGATCCCCCCTCTGTTTACATGTGGTGCATGACAACCTCAGAGGGAGAGGCGTCGTGGCTGCCATTTTTAATTTTTAAAGAGGCAGCAGTGCATGAGTGCTCATGCCCCGAAGGTAGGTGTTTTGTTAAAAAAATATATTTTTCCCGCTCACCCCATCCCACCCCCAATAGGCGTAGAGCACTGGGCCTAAAGGGTAGGGCGAGATCCCGGGGCAAGGGAGGGATCATCCCTCCCTGATCCCAGGATCCCCTGTGCATCATGTGGACGCACAGGGACGATCCCAGGGACTGCCCCAGGATTTCGCCCTAGGATTTCACCCCATCTAGCCATGGCCATAGAGTCAAGTGCACTCACCACAAAACATGATAATGGGATGGTCCAGACTTTATCATGCATAGAGAGCAGAACCATTGAGCCTTTACCATGTTGTGTTTTCAAGTTTTATTAGGGCACAAATCCTATGGATGTTTAGACTGAAAAATGCCGTACAGCTCCCAACATGCCACAGACAATTTAGGACTCCCCCCTATGCATAGGATGCCACAGGATAGGATAATTCCCTTTAGGGTACTATAGGATAGTTCAGGTTAGGATAGGATAGTTCCCTTTAGGGATTCTGTGCTGCCTTGAGTGACTTTTTGGGGGGGGGGGTGAAAAACAGGGTACAAATCATTTTTGTTTGTATTTAATCCTTTTTTGTATCACTTTAAATGAAATAAAATTTAACTACGTTCAATATCTAAGGTCTTCCTTTGGGTGCCTACTCTGAGAGAAGTTCAGAGTGTGGCAACAAGAAACAGGGCCTTTTCAGTGGTGGCCCCAGACTATGGAATGATCTCCCTGACAAGGCTCGCCTGGCACCAACGCTGCTATCTTTCTGGCGCCAGGTTAAGACTTTCCTCTTTGCCCAGACATATGGCAGCACATCTTAATCAACCACATGTTTAGTTTTTTTAATGGTTTTTAATGCTTTATTTCATTTCATTTCATTTATTGCATTTTTTATACCGCCCAATAGCCGAAGCTCTCTGGGTGGTTTACAAAAGTTAAAAACTACAACAATATTTAACAATGTACAAATCAACAAAATCACAATAATATTCAAAATATACTAAATACGCATGTACAGCAAAACAAACCAGGTAAGGAAAAAAAAGCCTTCAGCTCCAGCCTTGCTTTAATGTCTCCAGGTGGGGGGGGGAGGGGAGCAGGTGGAATAGCTCACCCTTGATGGTCCAGCATTTCTCCCCCAGAAGCAGCACTTCCCAGCCTTCAGCGCCAGCCTTGCTTTAAAGTCTCCAGGTGGGGGGGGGAGGGGAGCAGGTGGAATAACTCACCCTTGATGGTCCAGCATTTCTCCCCCAGAAGCAGCACCTCCCAGCCTTTAGCTCCAGCCTTGCTTTAAAGTCTCCAGGTGGGGGGGGGAGGGGAGCAGGTGGAATAACTCACCCTTGATGGTCCAGCATTTCTCCCCCAGAAGCATACACACATATGTGTGTATGATCTGTGCTTTAAAATTTTAAAATTTTGTATACTAGTTTTTATCTCAATTTTAGAATTTCTGTAAACCGCCCAGGCTATGGGGATAGTATATAAGTGATATATATATATATATATATATATATATATATATATATATATAATTAAATCAATGGAAAATTAGGCATGGCTAACTAAAAATCCTATTGATTTCCATGTGTCTACTCCATGTGTGGCTCAATCTGGGTCGACCTTAGTAGATTTGAGCACAAAAGAATTTGTAAGTTCGGATAAGCTCCTATCAAATCACAAATCGAATAAAATTCTCACCAATCTATACCAGCCATATCAAATATGTACAGCAATTCCCAGCATGGAGAGGACCATGTTGTACCTTCCTGCCGGTAGCTGTAAAAGTTGAGAAGTCTGTCAGGAAAAAAAAAAGAGGTAGCAATCTCAAACCAGCGCAATGAACACAGCTGAATAAACGGCTTCAAACCCAAACTTTTAAACGGTTACCATTCAAAGCACTCTGCCTAGATAGATGGTCTTTCAATTTTACTTTCTACCATATTTGGATTTTGTTTTGATTTTTGGGTCGACTCAGCCTTCCATCCTCCCGAGGTCGGTTAAATGAGTACCCAGTTAGCTGGGGGAAAGGTAATAATGGCCGGGGAAGGCAACGGCAAACCACCCCGCTATAAGGCCTGCCAAGAAAACGTCAACGAAAGCTGGCGTCCCTCCAAGAGTCAGTAATGACTCAGTGCTTGCACGAGAGGTTCCTTTCCTTTCCTGAAATCTTACATTCTTTCCATCCCATTTATGGAGAAGTTGGAATTTTTTGATGCATTCTTATTTAAAAAAAGAAAAGAAAAGAAGAAAAAGAAGAAGAAAACCGAATGAAAAGGGGCTCACGTCCTTCTCCGTGAGCCCCTGCCAAAGGAATGAGGCAGGTGGCTACCAGAGGAGGGCCTTCTCTGCTGTGGCACCCCGACTGTGGAATGAGCTCCCTAAGGAGGTTCGCTTGGCACCTACATTATATGCTTTTAGACGCCAGGTGAAGACCTTTTTATTCTCCCAGCATTTTAACAATCTATAAATACATTTTAACTTGGTGTTTTAAATTTGTAATTTTGCATTGCTGCTGTTTTTATTTGGTTGAGCTTTTATATTGTATTTTATATTATGGTTTTATACTGTTGTTTTATACTTTGAATGGTTTTAATTTTTGTGAACCACGCAGAGAGCTCCGGCTATTGGGCAGTATAGAAATGTAATAAATAAATAAATAAATGAAATTCTCACCCATTCTCACTTTTGGGAACACTCTCATAGAATCTAAGCCATAGGCATGCACAGCACATTTCTTTAGGATGTGCAGCTAGGGAATTTTATTTATTTATTTATTTATTTATTTATTTATTTATTTAAAGCAAATATTTATTGAATAAAGGACATTATTTTTATTCGTTTATTAATTGAACACTGTAGACACTGATGCACTATTCCATGTTCAGGTTGCCTGACCAGGGAAGGTCCATTGCAGGTGAGGGGGTTTGGAATGAGGACGCACTCCTCAAGCCCAGCATTGGTGAGGCTCTGTGGTGACACTGTCTGGAGGTGGGTCATACGAGGCGATATTAGCCTTCGAGGGGCCTCTTCCTAGCATCTTTGAAACATGGCTCCTGGCATTATTGCTTGACACATTAGGGTGTGCTTGGGCACACCCGGCACACCCTTTGTGCATGCCTATTATCCAAGGCACTGAAATCAGCAAGTCGCTCTGTATTGGATTGTGGCCCTGTGGCTCATGTCACTACTCCCTTTTCTTAGGTGGTGCATTTATTTTCAGAAATTCTGTCTACACGGAATTCCATGCAGATCAGAATCTCGATTTGGACATTGAGAATTTAGTTTCCAAATTAACTATGCTTATAGACCAAAGGGAATTTCAGCAGACCTCATTGGTATGTATGCATGCATGTAGCACCTGGTGAAATTTCCTCTTTATCACAAAAGTTAAAGCTGCAGCAGCCTATACTAGAGTGACCAGATACAAAAGAGGGCAGGGCTCCTGCAGCTTTAACTGTTGGGATGAAGAAGAAATTTCACCAGGTGCTGCATGTATACAAAGGACACCTGCTGAAATTCCCTTTTCTCTACAACTGTTAAAGATACAAGAGCCTTGTCCTCCTTTTCCATATGGTCACCCTAATCATAGTAGATAACACTAGGCTGGATGAACCAATGGTTTGATTCATCGTAACACAGCTTCTTATGTTCCTCGCTGCCATGCCAGCTCCCGTGTGAAATTTCATGTTCCCTGGGTGAGGACCAAGGGAGCTGCTAGCACAAAATGATCTGACCCGGTTCTTAACTGGACTTGAAATGAATCCGATCGAAGAGCTTGTGTGCTTGGCCACTGTAATAAAGTAGACAAATAATTACCAAGCAAATCAAACACACTTACACCTCAGATGATTTTGAAATATTATCTATAATCGGGCACTTCTGTGGTAGGAGGAAAGGTTAATAAAGTAATTTAAAAAAGATTGTGTGGTGTATTACAGAAGCAGAAGAAGACTGGCGGTCATAATTGTTAATCTCCTGAAACACCAGATCTCTATTGCATGAGGCATGTATTTTAGTTTGGCTCCTTATGGTGTATTCTACTTATTACTATATTATACTGCCTAATTGCCTTTTATAAAAAGAAATCTTATTTTAGCTTAAAAATAATAAATAGAGCCGATTAATTTCTTTCCCCCCAGCAGAGAATCCTTATGCAGGCTATTTAAAAAAAAACCACAACCCAGGTCCATGGAAAATAAATCTGTATGGTATATCATTGTATCAACATCTACAGAGTAATCTGATAATTGTTAGGAATGATTATCCCATCTATCAGGTTGCAGAGACATCAATTTGTGTCGGGACAATTCAAAACCATCATCTCTTGTTCCATTTCCTTCATCAGACTTTTCACTAAGAATAGTTGCAGTTGGGTGATATGACTTGGGGCATGGCTAGATGGGGCGGTATCCCGGTGATCACCCCAGGACCATCCCTTTGGGAGCAGAGAGGGAAGATCCCTCCCTTGGCCTGGGATATCACCCTACAGATTAATTCTGATTTTTCCACAGTCTCAGGATGATCCCAAGACAGCAGAATGTGTGGCCCACCTTCGCTGTTATGTCCTAGGAACTGGGCACGGGGCAGCTCTGTGCCTATTCGGGATGGACGTGGGGGAGGGGGAGGTTTTTTTTTTAAAAAAAAACCACTTACCCGTCGTTTGAGCACTTGTGCGCTCCTTTTCCTTTTAAAAAAAAATCCAAAATGGCGGCAGCAATGTCGCATGCCGCATGTAGACGAGGGTGATGATCTCGTGTTCATAAAATTGAGAGATCGTCACCCTCCACTCCCCTTGTCTAGTCATGGCCTTGGTGTGCAGTGAGGGCAACCAGATTCAAGGAACAGCTAATAATAATAATAATAATAATAATAATAATAATTTATTTATTTATTTATTTATTTATTACATTTATATACCGCCCCATAGCCAAAGCTTTTTGGGCAGTTTACAAAAGTTAAAAACAGTAAACATTAAAAGTATACAAAATTTTAAACCATCAAAAACATAAAAACAACAGTATAAAAAACAACATAATAATAATAATGCTACCAGTGTCCCTGGGACTTTACATAGTAAATGAGGCCTATCTAAAATTTGACACAGGAGGAGCTCAAAAGGCAGAGGACACGGTAGATGATTGTCCATAGATTTAATTAAAGGGTGAGTTACTGGAAGACATTGGAATTGTAAGATTGTGTTGAAGGCGTCACAAAAAGGTCACCATTTTGAGTAAAGAAGAGTGGAGTCATGCATGTGTTCCAAGCATATTGGAAAGCAAAGAATAAAGTGTGGATCTCTTTGAAAGAGTAGGGTTTCATGATCTCAGTGTAACTTAGGCCATAGCTAGACCTAAGGTTTATCTCTGGATCGTCCAGGGGTCAAACCTGTTCATCTAGGAGAAGTCCAAGAAGGAAGAAGGCAGCAAGATAATTTTTCAGAAGATGAGAAACAAAAAAACAAAATAAACCAGCACAGGTGTATGAGGTCTGTTCCATTAGGGGAAGGAAGAGGAAGCAAATTGCTCACTTTAAAGCCAGATCTACACCAAGCAAGATATAACACTATGAAAGTGGTATGGAGCAGTATAGAAGAGGCAGGAGCCGCACTACTGCTTTGTAGCAGTATCGAAGTGCACTGACAACTGTTGGGACCCATCGACACAGACCATATACCGTTTTCATACTGCTATATTGTGCTTGGTGTAGATCTGGCCAAAAACTGAGGACTCCTTTTCTATATCAACTGCTGCACCTATCCTCCTGAAACACTGCAGATGTCTTACTAAGGGACAGCTCTAGGCTGTCTGTCATATTCAGAAGAATGGCTCAAAATGAACATAGAAGGGAAAGTGTGTCTTCTTTTGGAGGACCTCCACATTTTAAGGCTGCTCTTACCAAATAAATAAATAATCTTTGCAACTGCCATTCTGAACTTTGTCAGGCTTGATCCCCTCAGAAGGGGCAACTATCCCTGAAAAGCTTTTCTAGTTCTGTCAAGAAATACAAAAGTCATCAGTGCTCCCCGATTTACAAAATACAAATATGGTAGCACGATACGCACTGTACATATTCCCTGTAAATTTTCATCCATCTCTGATAAACAGAAAAGAATTATAGCCATTTAAAATACAATAAAAATAATAATGAAAAACCCATCAATGACAGGCATGAAGTCTTGAATGTCCAAATCTCACGTTCAGTACCAGAATCGAAGTGGACAGCCTTTGAATTGGTCCAAATAGCATCAGGCTGTATTCCAAAGTGCCAAGTCTAATCTTTTGGCTGGTGCCTCCTCCTCCTCCTGCTACTACTAGGGATATTGCTGGTGCCTGACTCCTTCTCGTCTGCCGCCTTGGACACAGCCAGGTGCCCGTGCAGCCAGAAGTTCATCCCCTATCGTCTGGAGCCTTTATGGAACTGGGGAAATTATGTGATTTCCGGAGCCTCCATTGTTACACACAATGTGTTACACACATTGTTACACACAAGGGTTGGCGGGGTCACGATGTCATTGGACACTCACAGAGCCGCAAAAGAAGGTCACGTGGTGCTCATACAGGGGTGAACAGTGGCGGGGCAAGCATTCAGCCAATTGGACCCAGGTGACTACTACTAATAGCAGCTATATGGGAGATTCTTGCATATGCAACAGACTTCATTATTTATGTATTTATTTATTTAGATATTAGTAAAACCCCTGTCTTCTCTAACAGGTGGCATTAGGAAGAAAACATTAAAACGTACCCACAATAACAAACCAGATTAAAACATCAAAAATGTTCCAACCAGCTGCCTGGAGCTGAGCAAGGATGGTGTGAATCTAGCCTCCCTAGGGATGGAATTTCACACTCAGGGTGCTGCCACAGAAAAGGCCTCGTCCAATGTTGTAGTTGTTGTTGTTGTTGTTGTTATTATTATTTATTGCATTTGTATACCACCCCATAGCCAAAGCTCTCTGGGTGGTTCACATAAGATAAAAACACTTAAAAATAATTTACAAAGATTAAAAGCCGCAAAAACAAGCAAAATCCACATACATTTAAAACCACTATAACAACTTTAAAAACAATGAGCCAAAAAACAGACCCATGGTCATTATATATTACATGTTCCCACCAAATTAGTTTCTCTGGGTGGGCTTCTGGAGAAGATACTAAATTATGGGCATGTTCATATGGCAGGAACCAGTCTTTCATATATCTTGGCCCAGGACCATTTTCACTTTGTAGCACCTTCAATTGTAACAGAAACCAAATGGAAGCCTGTTCAATTGACACAACATTGGTGTTATATGGTTTACATATGCACAGCAGAAAGCAATCTGGCTGCAGCATTTTTGCATTAGCTGTGGTTTTCAAACTTTCATCAAGGGCAGCAAATCTAAGCAGAAAATGATTCAGTATGGATCACTATGGCCAGATCCATGTTCTGCAGGAAGGGCATAGCTGGCACAGCAGTTGAAGCTGGGCAAAGACACTTTGGCCATAGCAGCCACCTGGGCAATTAGTAGTAATGCTGGATCCAGAAACACCCCGCTGTGAACCTGATCTACCTGTATCAGAGAGAGAGAGAGCAGATCCATCCAGAACAGGCTATACTCCCAATCCTGGATGAGTTCATCTCTTGACCATCAGAACTTCTGATTTGTCTTGACTGAGGGCTTTGCTAGACCTGCCGGGATAAGCCGGCAGGGAGGCGGGGCGATGGCGCGCTAACCTTAAAGCGCGCTGCCCAGCCTCCTAGATGGCCGACGCCCCCCTCCCTGCCCCCAGCCTTGCCCTGGCAGCGCCGGTCGCCTGCTTGTTTGGGCGGTGCCGCCCGGCGCTTGCCCGGGCAAAGCCCCCCTCCCTGCCCCTGGCCTTGCCCGGGCAGCGCCGGTCACCTGTTTGTTCAGGCGGCGGTGCCCGGTGCTTGCCAGGGCAATGCCCCCCCTTGCCATCCCCGATGCCTGCTCTCCCCCCCACCATCCTACTGGGTCCGGCCTTCCCCCTGCCCCTCTCTTCCCCCCCCCGGGCCGATAAGAGCGCTGTGCCAGGTCCGTGGCTTTTCGCGGCTACTAAGTGAGTAGCCGCAAAAAGCCACGGACCTTCCTAGACGTTTTGCAGCCCCGGCCTGAGGCCAGGGCTGTGAAAAAGGTGTGCCATAAGTGACTTTGCTTATGGCACATTAGAGGAGGCCTCAGTGCGGCCTGGGCTTGGATTCCCCTGTGCGTCATCTGGACGCACAGCAGGGAAACCGGGTCACAAAGCACGCTAAGGCCTCGTCTAGGAAGGCCCTGAGACTCAATTGGTGAGATCACTTCCAGTCCTTCACTGTGTCCAGGCAATGGCTCAGGCCATTTGGAAGGGTGGAAATCTTGACAGTACTGACATGAAGCTCTATCCCTGCCAGCTACCAAAGTAAACTTAGGGCTCATCTACACCAAGCAGGATATTCCAGTAAGAAAGCGGTATATAAAGAGGAGGGCTTTCTCTGCTGTGGCACCCCGGTTGTGGAATGAGCTCCCCAGTGAGGTCCGCCTGGCGCCTACATTGTACTGCTTTCATCGCCAGCTGAAGATCTTTTTATTCTCTCAGTATTTTAACACTTAATTTTAACTTAAATTTAAATTTTACTGTTCTAACTCTGTATTTTAATCTTATATCAACTTGCTGTGTGGTTTTATCCTTGTTGTGCTTTTTAAACTGTATTTTGTAATTGTGCTTTTAACATGTTGGTTGTTTTATTATGGTTTTAATTTTTGTGAACCACCCAGAGAGCTTCGGCTATTGGGCGGTATAAAAATGTAATAAATAAACAAATAAATAAATAAAAAAGGCAGGAGCCACACCAGTGCTTTGTGACAGTATTGAAGTGCCCTGCAGGATCTACACGACTGCTTTATAGTGGCACTGAAATACACTGACAAGTGTTGGGGCCCAGGACACGTCTACACCAAGCAGGATATAACACTATGAAAGTGGTATGAAAGCGGTATCTGGTCTGTGTCAATGGGCCCCAACAGTGGTCAAGGCACTTCAATATCGCTCTAAAGCAGTAGTGTGGCTCCCGCCTTTTATATACCACTTTCATACCACTTTCATAGTGGAATATCCTGCTTGGTGTAGATGAGCCCTTAGTTCGACGAGTGATTACGCATAAGAATAATTTTAAAATTCCATCAAGCAGCTGAACAAAGGAATCAAATAGATTTAGGGTGGTGATGTTTGCGGTTGGTACAAATCACTTGCAACCACCTTTTAAAAAAAGAGTCTTTCTTTCTTTCTTTCTTTCTTTCTTTCTTTCTTTCTTTCTTTCTTTCTTTCTTTCATAAATATAGTGAATGTGAAACATCAGTAATCCCATAGTAATATCATCTGATAGCAGTTAATCCCTTCTTAGGGATGGCTTCGCCTGGTCCTTTTGGAAAAGAGAGAATGTGCTTTTACTGTTAGGCATTCTGTCTAAGCATCAATCAGGCCTTTAATGTTTAATTGTCTTCCTGCCTTCCTTTCCCTCCCCCTCCCTCCCCTAACTCCACCCTCTTTAAAAACAAACCAACCATCATGTTAAAGTGAAAAGGGTTCAAAGAAACTTCCAAGGCAACCTCTCTATACATCCTTCCACCCATTATTTTGTATTCTGAGGTCATGGATCAAGGGCGACCCCATGCCTATGCTTTAGACGCGACTATCTGTTTTGACAGAAAGATGCAGGCATCTTTGGAAGATCCTAATCCGTTAGAGGAAGTCTATTAAGTTCAAGCCCCTAAGCTGTCTCAGCCCAAACCAGTGATACCAAAGTTACATTTGCTTTTCCGATGACCATTCATTTTGGTCAAATGAAGAAATTGCTCTTGTAGGTTTTTGTGGCTCCAGGGAAGAAATCAGTGACTGTCACGTACCTTTTAGCCTCTCTGCTTTCTCGCTTTCTCTCTCTCTCTCTCTCCAAAACATTACTGGGAGTGTGAGAGAAATATCATTTTTATTGCAGCTGTTTATAAGTTTGTAACAAAGTGGCCAATATAAGACATAAATTCATAAAATTGTAGAGTTGGAAGGGGCCTATAAGGCCATCGAGTCCAACCCCCTGCTCAATGCAGGAATCTGCCTTAAAGCATCCTTGACAAATGGCTATCCAGCTGCATGTTGAAGGCCTCTAGTGTGGGAGAGACCACAACCTCCCTAGGTAATTGATTCCATTGTCGTACTGCTCTAACAGTCAGGAAGTTTTTCCTGATGTCCAGCTGGAATCTGGCTTCCTGTAACTTGAGCCCATTATTCTGTGTCCTGCACTCAGGGAGGATCGAGAAGAGATCCTGGCCCTCCTCTGTGTGTCAACCTTTGAAGTCTTTGAAGAGTGCTATCATGTCTCCCCTCAATTTTCTCTTCTCCAGGCTAAACATGCCCAGGTCTTTCAGTCTTTTCTCATAAGGGCTTTGCAGAGCAGAAGAGAAGAATGTTTAGATATGTTTGATGCCAGGAGAAGGGCCTACCACATAGGACTGGGATCTGTGAAAGAAGGGCCAGTTCACATAAGCAAATGGCCTCCATGACATAGGGATGGGATCCTTGGGTTTGCCAATATTCTCTCAACTCAACTTCATGTCTCAGTTCATCCCACTCCCATTCTTGTTTGCAATGCTTTTTCTTTTCATTGAAATGGGGAAAAGCATACAGTTCAAATAGGGAAAGCATACGCAGAATCATAGAATCATAGAATAGCAGAGTTGGAAGGGGCCTAAAAGGCCATCGAGTCCAACCCCCTGCTCAAAGCAGGAATCCACCCTAAAGCATCCCTGACAGATGGTTGTCCAGCTGCCTCTTGAAGGCCTCTAGTGTGGGAGAGCCCACCACCTCCCTAGGTAACTGGTTCCATTGTCGTACATTTCTGTGCAGATTTTTTAAAGTATGCCTTTTCCTCCCATTGACCAAAGCCTGAAAATGTGCATTTTGGCAAAAAAACAAACAAAACAAAACAAAAAACAACGCATTTTAAAGTGCACTTTTTTCTGTGTTAGCAAACTATGCCTTTTCAAATGCAATCACAACTTCAGGTATTTTTCCCTGAAAAGAAAGATATTCCTGTTCATGTTCACATTTGGGATTGAGAGCAGGGAGAGTTCAAATGATTTGAGGACTTAAATGAAATTCTCATGCATTCCTACCATGAGATCATTCTGAGTTAGGAATGGGAGAGAAATTCATTCAACTCACATTTTAATACACATTTTAATGCACATTTTAATGCACATTTTAAAGCAAACATACCTCAATTAACGTGTTCAAGCCACTATAAAAACCAAAACTCAGCTCTCTTCTGAATTTGCACTTCTCCAAATTTTGCAATGGAGTTCACCAGTCAAAATCATGTGTAATGATGGGTAAAGTTGGAAAAACAATAAAAATGCATTATATTAGCAAAACTGCTTGTCACACACATGTGTATATTAGGCAAAAATGCAAACAAACATGTATTTCTTAAGATACATGCCTTTCCTTAATATGCAGCCTTGAATCTCTGTTTTTGCTTCTTTTAAATTTTGTTTTAACTGTTTTATTCTGTTTTTATTTTCATTTTATCTTGTACAACCGCTCCAAAATTTTTCAATGGGGAGAGGTATATAAATATTCTAAATAAATAAATAAATAAATAAATAAGATAAATGTATACAAAAATGCTTATAGATTTGCATACAAATGTTTTTTTTTATCAACATTTGAGATGAATTGAATTAAAATTGGAAAAATGACAAAATTGACAGACGTATCCATCCCTATCCTGAATAAAGGTGCAGACACGATTCCTACCCACTATCTTAGAAATATTGCTACTCTTATCAAAATAATTTGATCTCATAATTAAGATTTCAACTCAGCAGGCGCCTGCAAATCTTGCAGCTGAATCTTGCTCATGGCTCTCACTTGTCCCGTCCATCAGATAAGCCCAAAGAGTCATCCTCAGCCTGGAGCACCAAAATCCAGGACCCTGAGGCCCAGCGGCCTCTGATGGCTTTTATAAAATGGAGCTGCTGGACCGCACTCAAGCTCCTGAAAAGCTCCAAAACCTATTTCAGAACTAGACATCAAGGCCACAGCTAGACCTAAGGTTTATCCTGGGATCATCCAGGGTTCGCCCCTGCCTGAGCACTGGATCCCCTGTGTGTCACCTAGATGAACAGGTTTGACCCCTGGACGATCTAGGGATAAACCTTAGGTCTAGCTATGGCCACAGTCTGAAAGATATGTGCTTCAGAGCTGTCACAGATGTATGGCTAGGTGCCACCTTCAGGTTCACAGGCAGCTTGACTTCTAGGCTGGTCACTTCGACATTGCCCCCCAGAAGAGGAAATGCATCACCAAGACAGAGGACCAAAGAAGATACCAATTTGCATAAAATTACAGAAAACTGCAAAATCATCATCATCTTCATCATGTTTTAATCCACACCTTAGTCGAGGAGGAGCAGGTCAGGTCATTTCATGTCAAAATCCAGAGTGAAGATTAACCTAGGGTGACCATATGGAAAGGAGGACAGGGCTGCTATATCTTTAACAGCTGTATTTTGTATTTATGTTTTTAGACTGTTGGTTGTTTTATTATGCTTTTCATGGTTTTAATTTTTGTGAACTGTCCAGAGAGCTTCGGCTATTGGGCGGTATAAAAATGTAATAAAGAAAGAAAAAAAGAGAATTTCAGCAAGTGTCATTTGCATGCATGCAGCACCCGGTGAAGTGCCCTCTTCATTACAACAGTTAAAGCTGTAGGAGCTATACTAGAGTGACTAGATACAAAAGAGGGCAGGGCTCCCACAGCTTTAACTGTTATGATGAAGAGGAAATTTAACCTGGTGCTGCATGCATACAAATAACACCTGCTGAAATTGCCTTTTCTATACCACTGTTAAAGATACAGGAGCCCAGTCCTCCTTTCCATATGGACACCCGACATCAACCAAATACTTGTTTATGGCATCCATTTCACTCCAAAAGCAAAGTGGGCACTTCCTGTTTTCTTCTATTCATTGTGGAGTTGTTGCTGCTTTCCTTGTTGTTTTCAAGCATGTGCTTTATCCTTCTTGCTTTGCTTTCTCCAACTAGGGAGAAAAGAAGTTGGTTTTTTAAAAACTTCTCTTTTACACAGCCACCTGAGGGCAGCATGGCTCTTACCTCCCCGCAAAAGTTTGGCTGAGATGAAGCTCTAACTTTCCCTTCCCCCGGCCCAGCCTGACTCTTGCACGTCTCCAGGCCTCTCAGCAGAAGTTTCCTGTCTTCAGATTCATGCAACCACATGCCTCCTTCTTTGCAACAGTGTACTATTTCAGCTTTCCCCTCATCAAGTGAGGCTACTCTGGTTTGGCATTGCAGTCCTGTAAAACTCACCCCGCAGTTGTTCCCTGAGCTATTAGAGCACCAGATATCTCTTTCTGTTACATTAACATATTAAAACTATTGACAGAGTAGGAAAGTGTGTGTGTACTCTCCCTCTCTCTCTCTCTCTCTCTCTCTCTCTCTCTCTCTCTCTCTCTCTGGATCATCCCGGGGTCATCCCTGTTCATGTAAATGACACACAGGGGATCCCGGGAGCTGGCAGGGACGACCCCGGGACGATCCCGGGATAAACCTTAGGTCTAGCTAAGGCCTCTTTCTCCCTCTCTGGCCTTAGCTAGACCTAAGGTTTATCCCAGGCAAATGGAGGGTTCATCCCTGCCTGTTCCCGGGATCCCCTGTGTGTCAGGGGTACAGAGCACCTTTCAGCCCAAGGGTCAAATTCCAGAGGAGCTCATGGGTGCTGTATCCCAATGAGTGCAGGACACGGAATAACGGGCTTAAGTTAAAGGAAGCCAGATTCCAGCTGGACATCAGGAAAAACTTCCTGACTGTTAGAGCAGTACAACAATGGAATCAGTTACCTGGTGAGGTTGTGGGCTCTCCCACACTCAAGGCCTTCAAGAGGCAGCTGGACAACCATCTGTCAGGGATGCTTTAGGGTGAATTTCTGCATTGAGCAGGGGGGTTGGACTTCATGGCCTTGTAGGCCTCTTCCAACTCTTCTATTCTATGATTCTATGATTCTAGGGTTGAGCCCAAAGCAAAGGATCTAGGGCAAAGTACCTAAATCCCAGTATATTTTAGCTGCATCTTCTTGCTGCCAGTAACTAAGCTTTTTGGAGTAGCATTGTTGTGGGCACCAGACTGGGTCTGGGAATTTGACGCCACCCCCACCCCCACCCCCCATGCCTGCTCCCCTAGACCCAGTCAAGTGCCTGCGTCACATTCGTGGTCCCATGCTTCAAAGGCCCGTGTGGCCTGACGAGCACCTGGCAGCCTCCACTGTGCACAAGAATAGAATTTTATTTCCCCGCATTGTGTAAATGGTGGCTGCAAAGGCCCCATTTGTGCAAGAGTAAAGGCGTCGCTGATGCCACGAGTGGTGATAGATGACATTGGTGGCAGGGCAAGTGCGTGATGAATCAATTGCAGGTGAGTCCTTCCATCCCTACAGGAAAGGCATTTCAACCTTTTAGAATGGGAAAAACATTACAAAAGCTGGGGAACCACCAATTGGCACCCAGGGAAGGGGGTGGGCCAAGGGAAGGGGGCATGGACATCTGGGGACCTCAGGGGGGACAGATTGGGGCTTCAGACCCAATGAGACCACACCACGCCAGTCCTTTTCCAACTTCACTGGCTGCTAGTCCAGGTCTGGGCCTGATTCAAAGTGCTGGTTTTAATATTCAAAGCCCTAAATGTCTTGGGGCCAGGCTATATGAAAGAATGCCTCCTCCCATAGGTACGTGCCCGGACCCTAAGGCCATCCTCAGGGCTCCTTCTCCATGAGCCCCTACCAAAGGAAGTAAGGCAGGTGGCTACCAAGAGGACAGCCTTCTCTGCTGTGGCACCCCAACTGTGGAATGAGCGCTCTAGAAAGATTTGCCTGGCACCTACATTATACTCTTTTTGATGCCAGGTGAAGACTTTTTTATTTTCCCAGAATTTTAACAGTTTATCATCTTCATTTTTTAAACAAACAAACAAACACTCTGTTGTTTTAAATATGTATTTTAAATCTGTATTAATCTCTGCATTGCTGCTCAGTTTTATCCTGGTTGTGCTTTTATATTGTACTTTTATACTGTGTTTTTATACTGTTGTTTGTTTTATGCTTTGAATTGTCTTCACGGTTTAAATTTTTGTGAACCACCCAGAGAGCTTCAGCTATTGGGTGATATAGAAATGCAATAAGTAAATAAACAAGTTCTCCACCCCTGGTGAATACAGTACTGACCTAGGCCATAGCTACACCTAAGGTTTATCCCTGGATCGTCCAGGGGTCAAACCTGTTCATCTAGGTGACACACAGGGGATCCAGTGCTCAGGCAGGGGCGAACCCTGGATGATCCCAGAATAAACCTTAGGTCTAGCTGTGGCCTTAGTTTGACCAAAGGTCTGCTTCCTTTGTTCCAAAGGCAGAGGATTGAGCTTGATAGCACAACAGTTGGCATGTTTCTAAGCTGTACCCTTTCCTCCTCCACCCCAAAGAACTGAAAGGAAGAGGAGATCCATATATTAGGGATGTCCGTCTGGAGAAATCTGCCCCTCCTTTGGATTTGCTGGAGTTCCTTGGCATGTTCAACTTGGCTTACATTTGTGAGCTGACATGCTGGCTTCCCCCAATCTCCAGGGATGTTTTGTATACTTTTGTTCTTGCATCAGGCATAGTTTATGCAAATAGAGATCCGCACACATTACAACCACAATTTTTGCAAAGTTCCGCAGTTAGTGCAAACTATGGAAATTTGCACTAATTTCAGCTGCAATGTGCACAAAGTAAGAAAAATCTGCTAGCTGGCCTGACTAACAGCAGACCAAACTGGTCCAGGTAGTGGAAAACTACCTGAAGTCCAGGGGGTGCGGGCAAGCCAATGAAAGCATGTCGAGGTCCCTCTCCCAACCAGTTTCCTCCAATATCACTACCGTAGAGCAGCAGCTCAGCTGGACAAATGTACCCATCCTTTCTTTCATTTCCTCCCCTTTTTCCTCCCGTTGTTTCCAAAGATTCTGAACCCATGTTCTAGCCTCCCAAATCCCTCGCCTCTTGAAAGACAGCCTGCTGACAGCGCGCCTCGCCATCACCTTTCAGCAGGTAAAATATGTTGTTATGGACGGGATGTGTGGCAGGAACGCCGACAACAATTAACACATGCTACTCATTAACAAATGGAGATTACAACTGAGCTGAAATGGCAGCCTGCCATCAGTCGGATAGTTACGGGGGCAGTTGAATTCCTAATGAATGCGAGCGCTGGATTAGTAACGACATTCGACAGAACGCTGCCTGCTGCATTCTCTTACGGCTTTCATTACCAAATTGAAAATCTGTGTAGATTTTCGGAAAATTACTTTTAAATGTAGCCAATCGCCTCGACAGCCAGGGCTTGATTTGCCAGCGAGGGAGGCCTGCTGTGAGATTTTAATGAAAGATCATAGTGGCCCTCCACGACCGTCAAAGAGCTATGGGCCCTGAAAGGCCTGGAATAATCTGTTTTACTTTTAATGGTAGCCATTTTATATTCATTAAGATCAAAATGCAGTTTTGCAGGCAAATTGCAAAGCTGTTCCACTCACAGCTTGAGAACCTGGGGGCCCTACCGCTTTTTATCTTGTTCATAAGCAAATATGCAGTTAATATCTTTTAATATGCTTTGATGCTTGGTACCTTATGGGTACATTGTACTGGAGGTTAGAAAGCTGCGTGTTTCCTCAGCAGTGTCAGCAACGAACGGAAGCCTTGGCCCTTTTATTTCCATAATGGAAGAAGAAATGAGTCAGTCCGTCAGTCAGTCTCTCTCTCTCTCTCTCTCTCTCAGATGAGCCCTGCTCAAGCAAATTGTAAAACACTGAGAAGTTTACATGCAGGATCTCAGAGAATTAAAAGAGAAATGGTTATTTCACTACATCCCATCCACTGGTGGCTCTCCTATTTCAACATGCAACCGTGGCATTATTTAAATGCAAACAGACACATAAGGTAGGATATCCAAATCATTGGCATCTAAAATGTTATACTCTCATCCTCTCTGACTGCAAGTTTGTGCACATTAATAGCAGCATTCCAAAGACTGCCGTTCTGCCTGATATGCCAGTGAAATGCCCAGAGAGCTTCGGCTATTGGGCGGTATAGAAATGTAATAAATAAATAAATAAAATAAATAAAATTGCAAGTTATATTGGGGTGTCCACTGCAGTAGAGGAATGAATGTGTCTTTGCGTTTGCATTTTCCAGCAGGACACTCATCTGCGTGCATTTCTCACAGCGCAGATAAGACCGGATTAAGTGTTGCAGAAAGGAAGCTAGCCGATAAAAGGCCCAGGGAAATGCAATCTGCATATGGTGGTCTGGAAACGGCCCAAGCTGAGCAAAGATCATTCTAGTGACAGTAGGCCACTACGTGTGGTGCACCTTGCTGGGCAGTGGCATGACCATCACCCACGGTCATGACACTGGGAGCTTCCTGTTAGCTGGGCCCCTTTTCCCTCGCTCCACCCCCTGGATTTCTCTGTGCCAAGATGCACTTTCCAAAACGTGTCCAGGTGCCAGAGGTTCTGATTTTGAGAGCAGGAAACCCCATCCTTCTCTCTCTAATATGAATCCTAGGGATGGCCTGAGCACCCAACTGGGTACAGGAGTCTGCCAGATTCCCCTACATCTGCTTCCCTGGATTGAGTCAGGAACCTACGGGGTGTTCGTGGGCCCACGGGTCAAGTGCCCGAGTGGCCCAAATAGTGCCTGGCAGCCGTCCACCTTCATCTGGAGTTTCCATTGTACATAACAATGGAGACTCCAGAAATGATGTGATTTCCCCCCATTGTGTAAATGGTGGCTATAAAGGCCCATTTACACAAGAGAAAAGGCACGAATCGAGCATTCGTGCCTTTGCTCTTGCATAAACGGGGCCTTGACCCTGCCATTTATGCAATGGTGGAAATGCGCAATTTCTGGATCCTCCATTGTTGTGCACGATGGAGGCTCTGGATAAGGGTGCATGGGCTTGCGATGTCATCGGATGCTCGCTGAGCCGCAAAAGAACATCCACCAAATTGGACCCAGGTGAGTTCACCCATCTCTAAGCCTGGGCTTGCTGACAACATGAAAATGCATATAAGGTATGGTGTTTTCAGTTGCTCCATCTCCCTGCAAGAAGAAGGCTAGAGCATCAGGTAGATAGGTTCTACCTTGGTTACTACTACTACTACTACTACTACTAATATATTTATTTGTTACCCGCCTCTCCCTCTTGGATTGAGGTGGGGTACAACACAAATGCAAACACCATAAAATACATATAACTCATTAAAACATTTAAAACTAATACATTATTAAAAGAAGCACATTATTAAAAGGCATCTTAAAATTCAACTGGGTAGGCCTGCCGGAAGAGATCAGTCTTTATGGCTTTCTTAAATTCCGGAAGACTGCTAAATTGACGAATCTCTCCCGGCAGGCCATTCCACAATCTGGGAGCTGCAGAAGAAAAGGTCCTCTGGGTAATTGTTGTCAGCCTTGTTTTTGTTGGCTGAAGTAAATTCTTCCCAGAGGACCTTAGTGTGCGGGGCAGATTGTATGGGAGAAGGCGATCCTGCAGGTAGCCTGGACCCAAACCATAGGGGTTTAAAGGTGATAACCAACACTTTATATTTGCCTAGTTATCTCTCTGTTGTGCTATCCGGCCACAGTCAGAAGCATTTTCACCTATCCACCACCTTAAGACGGTACCACCTCATTCTCACCTCCTTCAGCTGGATGTCTTAATGTCTTAAAGTCAGGCCCTTTAAAAGTTTACTACAAGGTAAGGCCCAATGAATTCAGTCGGTCTTCCCTGCCGCATCTCTGACCCCACAAACAGTGTGCATATGGTTACAGACTTAATTATCAATCTGAGGTGGTTGGGGTTTTTTTGTTTTTTTTTTTAGGGAAAACCAGCTTGGAAAAAAGGAGGCTAAGGGGAGACATGACAGAGGTGTACAAAATCAGGCTTGGTGTGGAGAAGGTGGATAGGGAGACACGTTTCTCCCTCTCCCAAAATACTAGAACCCATTGGGGCCATCCCATGAAGCTGATTGGTGAGACATTCAGGACAGATAGAAAGAAGTACTTCTTCACGCATAGTTAAACGATGGAATTCTCTACCACAAGATGTCGTGATCACCACCAATTTGGATGGCTTGAAACGGAGGTTGCATCAATTCCTGGAGGCAAAGGCGATCAGTGGCTGTTAGTCCTGATAGCTAAGTGCTACCTCCCTTATCAGAGGCAGTAAACCTGTATACACCAGTTGCTGGGGAACATGGGTGGGAGGCTGCTGTTGCATCATGTCCGGTTTGTGGGTCCCTGGTCAACAGCTGGTTGGCCACTGTGTGAACAGAGTGCAGGACTAGATGGATCCTTGGGGCCTTGCTAGACCTGCCGGCTTATGCCGGCAGGGAGGCGGGGCCGAGGCGTGCTGAAGTTAGTGCGCCTCCCCCAGGCTACTAGACGCACGACTTGCAGGGACGTCGCGTCCCTGCGGCGTCTGCCATTTTTTAAAAAAAATTAAAGGGGCCGGGTGCGGCCCGAAGACTCCGGAGAGGTAAGTGGGTTTTTGGGTTGTTTTTTTTACCGGGGGGGGGGGCGAAGGCTGGGAGGGTGGGTGCCAGGGTGGGTGGCACGGGGGGAGGGTGGGTGCGATCGCGCCGTGCGCCGCCCGAGCCTGGGCAATGCCACCCTCCCAGCCTTCGCCCCCCCCCCCGCCAATGGGCACAGCGCTACTATAGGCGCTGTGCCAGGTCCGCGGCTTTTCGTGGCTCCTCGCGAGTAAGCGAGGAGCCGCGAAAAGCTGCGGAAGTCCCTAGACGTTCCCCAGCTCCGGCCTGAGGCCGGAGCTGGGGAAAAGGCGCGCCATAAGCGAATTCGCTTATGGCGCGTTGGAGGAGGCCTCAGCGCGGCCTGTCTCCGGATTCCCCTGTGCGTCATCTGGACGCACAGCAGGGAAGCCGGGACAGAAGGCGTGTTAAGGCCTCGTCTAGGAAGGCCCTTGGTCTGATCCAGCAGGGCTCTTCTTATATTATTGTGTTTGTTTTTGTCTTGTTTCTTTTCTCTCCCATCTTCCAGGACAGTGAAAAAAGAAAAGAAAAAACTCAGCTGCTGCCCTATGGTAGCATGTCAAGCCCTCTATTTCAGCATGCTGTTAAAAGAAGAGCCCCCCCATCAAAAGAAAACTGTCAGAGCAAGGAGATTTAAGGCTGGTGTCAGCCCACTAGGCAAGCAAATGCCAGCGTGGTTGCCTCCAAAATACTACAAAGAAAGGACCTAATAATCATCGTAATGTACATTAGTGCTGTTTCATCAAGGAGGGAAAGCCCCCCCCCATCCCTGGGCCCTCCTAAAAGCTTTACATGAAGCCATGCCCCATGGGCATATTCAAAGAGAAGTTTACAAGCCCTGCCACCTTATTCCGTGCAACGAAAGAGCTTTGCTTTGCTCGCTTTCTCCCTCCCCCCCCTCCACCTTTCTTTTGTAGCCATACCGGAGGACTTGAGGTTTTTTTGTGCATCTGGCAAGAATGAGGGAATTCGATAACCTTCTCTCGTCGGGTCTTAGGGCGAGTTGAATACGTCTGGCCTGCCAAGGCACAATTTAATGGCCTTCTGAAAACACTCAGAAGGCAGACATAAATGTGTGGATGGGCAGGCAGCCAGGGTGACCTGGGGGAAAGGGAGGGGCCTGTCTGATTTGAAGCAAGGAAAGGTCGTGAAGGAATGTTTCAAGAGGACGATGCTTGACTTTGAGGGAGGGCGCGGGGAGTCAGACGTTTGATTGGAATGGATTTGCAGGGGCCCCAACTTCACTGTGTAACTTAAGAGCCAGGAGCATTCCCACCTGTCTGGCTTTTTATTATTATTATTATTATTTTTTTAAAAAATGGGGAGGAATGGAAAATATAAAGAATATATAATTAATTTCAATTAGAAGCCTCACATATCTCTGGCACAGATAGCTTTATCATCTGGCAGTTTAGACAGGATCCAACAGGAGGCTGGGGGCACGGGAAGAGTAAAGAAAGGATAGAAGAGCTATCTCCTACAGATTTGTGCTTTCTGCGATACAGAGACAGCCCCTGACATTTGGTGCCTGAGGAGAAAAATCCTGTGGCACGCCCTCCCCTTCTTGGTGGTAGAAATACAAGAATGAGCTTAATAATGGAGGATTTTCTGCCCTTTGATGGGATTCCAAAATCCTAAAATCTGCTCCCCGAGGTGGGCCGCCTCTTCTTTATTAACAGTGAAGCCGACTTCTTTAGATACATGGCCTTTGCCCCCACCCCACCCCTGATTTGAACACTTTAACATTGTTTATTTGTCCTTTATCAAGTTTACTGTAATATTACTTTCCCCAACGTGTGTAAAAGTCATAGTAGATAACGCATAACCAAGAAGATGCACACAAGGCTGATTGGACTATTCCAAGGTCCTTCTCAAAACACTTCATCCATTTTAGTTCCTCCCAAAAAGCATGTAAATGTTGCTTCTGTAGTAATGTTGACCATTTATTTATTTATTACATTTTTATACCATCCAATAGCTGAAGCTCTCTGGGCGGTTCACATTTGAAATGAGAGGGATCTTTATTCCTTGCCTGGCACCCAACTCCAAGGGGAACACTGTTTATCCCAGCCCACCATGACGCTTTCATATTGCTGTGTTCAATGGAGCCCTCCATTCATGGAGCTGAAACATGGAGGGCAGAGCTGGGCTTCATTTCCTGGACACAGCTCTGGCGTATTGCACCGTACAAGCCCCACTCAAATGATCATGTTCAAACGGTGACGTGCTCATGTTCGATTGGAACAACTTTCCTAGTTCGTTTTTGCATGAGTTTCACAATTTGAGCAAATCTCCCCCATAGACTGAGGCCACAGCTAGACCTAAGGTTTCTCCTGGGATCATCCAGGGTTCACCCCTGCCTGAGCACTGGATCCCCTGTGTGTCACCTAGATGAACAGGTTTGACCCCTGGACGATCCAGGGATAAACCTTAGGTCTAGCTACGGCCTAGATCACGCTGCCGTGCTCTATGGGGGAAAGTTGTGCAAATTTGTGCAAATTTGCAGAAATGTCACATTTGCTCACTGCTTGATTGGCACAGGTTTCCCATTCACGCCGGGTGAGCAGCAATTGCCAATGAGAACAGGAATTGGGCACAAGATGGGCAGTAAGATGAAATTTGGAGGTTCTGAGTGATCTCAATAAATAAATAAATATTGCTTCCACCTATCCCTGGCACACAGAGACAATAGCCACATAGCCTCATATGCTCCCAATCTACTTCTTACGAAGGGAGCCCTGTTTTTGTTTATGTTTGTTTTTTGTTTTAATCTTGGCGATTTGTTACAAAAAACTCACCCCCCTTGGAAGTATGGCAACAAGGGAGAGGGCCTTTTCAGTGGTGGCCCCCCAATTGTGCAATGATCTCACCGACGAGGCTCGCCTGGCACCAACATTGTTATCTTTTTGGCGCCAGGTCAAGACTTTTCTCTTCTCCCAGGCATTTAACAGCATTTAACAACATATGCTAAATTTGTTTGTTTTTTAATGGACCCCAGAACTGTTGTTGTTTAAATGGATACGGTTGTTTTTATATTTTTGATGGTTTTAAATTTTGTATACTTTTTTAATGTCCACTGTTTTAAACTTCTGTATACCGCCCACTAACTTTTGTAAACCGCCCAGAGAGCTTCGGCTATGGGGCGGTATATAAATTTAATAAGTAAATAAATAAAGTATGAGTCTTGGGGCTGGATGCAGGGGGGGTCAAAAACACTACCACTGCCATAGGGAGATAGGACTGGCCCCAGACATTCCTTCTGAGTCTGCCACCCACCCATCTGTCTCCACCCTCTTGAGCCAAAGCCCTGCATAGATGGCCATGCATTTGTTACTGGGCTATCTGTCCATCTATGCTGCCTGATCACTTTCTCTCCACATGTCAGTGACTGTGCTAATGGGACCAAGCAAGCAGAGCTTAGTGGCTGCCAGCTGAATGAATGCCCAGAGGTTAGGGAGACAGAGAGCCCACCGCAGTCACAATTTCCCCCACCCCTATCAGCCATTCACTGAATGCCTTAGAAGGGCTTATTGTTGATGTTGGCCACATTAAAATGGCTTCCCCCCCCCACACACACAGAGGCAGAAGCTCCAGTTCTTGGGATCTGTGGAATCTGACAAGAATCTACTTGAACAGGGTTTTTCAGGCAGAAAAATACGGCCCTAACATGTGTAAAGGAAATTTCAATATGTTTTGACAATAGTGTAATCTAGAGAAAGTGTTATCCCCCTTGTGGAGGTCATCATTCTTAATACAGTGTGTGTCATCAATTCTCAGGACAACAGGGAAAATGATCTAGTCAATACATATGAAACAGAAGTCATGCATAAACATGCCGGCTGAGCTCTAAAGTGGGTGACACCGGTGAAAATTGGATAGCAGGCCTAGCTTTTTCCATAACTTTTTATTATTCATAAGATTGTGTGATCTAATAAGCCACGCCTCAAATTACTGTCCATTGAAGGTACTCTTGAGTGATAGATTCTGACAAACCAGACATAGAATATATTATGATTAAGTTCAGATGCCAGCCAAGCTGGACTCTCAATGGCAGACCGTTTTTTTCCAGCCGTCTTCCATCAGTTTCTGTTCAGTGTTGCAGCCTGTGTGTGTGCTTGTGTGTGTGTGTGTACTTTATTTTTAAATGAAAAAACATGAACTGTGATGTAGTAGATGCCTAAAAAGGAAGAATTTCCTTACTGATTGCTGGGTGCTTCTACTCTAGGATTCATCTCAGATCAATTTTGTTTGGGTGTGCTCTTATGTAAAAACAAGTTTAAAAGAAGAAAAGAAATGTACACAAAAAGAGAAAGGAAAGAAGGAAAGCTGAAATTAAAAACAAGACACAAACCGTCGGCATGATTTAGTTCTTTAAGAAATTATCCAAACCTTATAGGTGCATGCATAGATAAACAATAAGCAACACACAAATAATTTTGCTGCTGCAACAATGAAAGCATATAGGTGGGGGAACCCTAACAATGAAAATAAATCAGAGATAGCAACCTTTGCCAGTTGAAACATCTAGTATCCCATTGATACAAGAATATTACAGTTTAGATTTCGATTTAAGGTAAGGTGGGCATGCCAGAAACAAAATGAAGCCTTTTTAAGTTTACATTGGAAAATTAAACATGAGCTTACGTATTTCTCCCACTGAAATCATATTCCGAAGACACAGGGTGAGCTATAAAATACAAAGAATCGATGTTAAATTAAACATCCAGCTATAAGCTAAATCCATCCCTTAAATTGCAAGCCAATTTGGACTCTCTCTCTCTCTCTCTTTAAGGAAAGAGAGGGCAGGAAATGGTTTAAAATAAGTTAGATACCCCTGCCGATGGAATGGCTTTTATTGTCAGAATATGGAGGGAGGAATTTCCCCTTGCCCTATAGCCCTTGGCCTGCCTTCAAAATATGCTCTGGAGTATTGGGGGGTACTCAGGATCACATCTGGAGGGAGGGCGTAAGATGGCATGAACAAGGAAAAAAAGGCCATTGTGCAAGTGGAGTTCCACTCACGTGGTAGTAGATTTCATCCGATATAAATAAAAACCAGCCCATTCCAAAAATCTTTGCAGGATTCTAAAAGAAGCCTCCAGCTCAGATTTTGGTGAGCCCCCAAGAGAAAGGAGCTCCACAGTTTAAAAACTGCCACCAAGAAAGACACTCGGTGTCCCCTTGATAGTTGTACGTAGTGCACAAAGGCAATGCCCAGTCTCTGCAAAATTCACAGATCATGACTGCTTCACACATATGATGCCAGAAATGTTTTCCAAGTCAAGGATGTTAATTTTCATGAAGAATCTTTCTGGTCATTTTGGACAAACTCCCCACTGACCCATTTCCTATCCTACATTAGCAAATATTCATTTGCTCAGCATTGCACTTGGGGATGTCTGACGCTTGGAAATCCATCAATTTGGGGGCTGGACGGACATCCACTAACTGTCCAAATTGGCTTGCATTGCAGGTTTCCCCCAAATTCCAGAGACATTTTCCTCTCTCTCTCTCTCTCTCTCTCTCTCTCTCTCTCTCTCTCTCTCTCTCTCTCTCTCTCTCTCTCTTTCTCTCTCTCTCTCTCTTTCTCTCTCTCTCTCTCTCTCTCTCTTCTCTCTCTCTCTCTCTCTCTCTTCTCTCTCTCTCTCTCTCTCTCTCTCTCTCTCTCTCTCTCTCTGTGTGTTGACCGCAATTTGCACAAACGGAGATTTGCACATATTTTGTGGCTGAAATGTGTGCAGATAGAGATTTTCACAAATTGTGGCTGGAATGTGTGCAATTTTTCATAATTTGCTAGGCAGAAATGTTTGCAAATTATGAACATTTGCACATGTCACAGGTATAATTTGTGCAAATTATGGCTGTAACTTGTGCAAATAATAATAAATTTTTAAAAACCCCACAGAATGCCAAGTTTGTTTTTTAATGGACCCCAGAATTGTTGTTTTAAATGGATGCTTTTATACTGTTGTTTTTATGTCTTTGATGGTTTTTGAATTTTGTATATTTTTTTTAATGTTTACTGTTTTTAGCTTTTGTGAACTGCCCAGAGAGCTTGGGCTGTGGGGCGGTATTAAAATGTAATTAAATAAAAAATAATTAAAAAATAAAAATAAAAAAGTCTGCTAACTCACTGCAGACTGAGGCCACAGCTAGACCTAAGGTTTATCCTGGGATCATCCAGTGTTCACCCCTGCCTGAGCACTGGTTCCCCTGTGTGTCACCTAGATGAACAGGTTTGACCCCTGGACGATCCAGGGATAAACCTTAGGTCTAGCTATGGCCTGAGTCAGGGAGATTAGTGGAAAACAGACTGGATCCCTAGGGGCTGAGCTGATTAAAATCTGTTTCCCCCCCCCCCAACCCCAAATGAATTCCTCTGACATCTCGAACTGCACTGCTGAATCTAAATATTTCCCTCACTCTCGCACTGCATCATGGATTTTGTGCTGTTAAAGTTGCATGCTTTACACATAAGCAGGGTGTTGTTTTATTTTGCATATGTTACCATGACAATTTAAAATCCTCTCTGGATGAGTGAGGCATAGGGGCAAGACAGATTGTAATAACTTCCAGGACATTATTCTACAAAAGACAACTTTGCCCACCACCTCCTTCCGCTGCCCCTGGTAATTCTTCCCAGCAATCCTTCCCTTTGGACTCTGTTTGGCTTCTGATACCACAGATGTACAAGAACTTTGTTTTTGATTGCAAAACATGCAAGCGTACCTTGTTCAAAGGCTCAAATGCAATCACGAGTGTGAGCACATGCCTGCTGAAAATATTCGTGAATTGCCAAATGTACATTTGCATTCGATGCAACTCCCCAGTTTGATTTTGCATGCATTTGCCCCATGGGCTAAATCACTCCTGTTTAAATCCATGGAGGAAAGTTCCACAAGTTTACTGTTCCATTGCTGCTCATTTTGCACAATTTCCCCCTTCGCTCAGAGCAAGCAGTGATTGCAAACATTAACAGGAATTAAGCATTAGATGAGCAATGAGGAGATGTGCTCTCTGCATCCTAGCACTCTTGGACATCACTCGTTCACTTATCCCTAGTTGGGTAGGGTGACCATATGAAAAGGAGGACAGGGCTCCTGTATCTTTAACAGTTGTATAGAAAAGGAATTTCAGCAGGTGCCATTTGTATATATGGAGAACCTGGTGAAATTCCCTCTTCATGACAACAGTTAAAGTTACAGGTGCCCTACCCTCTTTTAAATTTGGTCACTCTGGTATAGCTCCTGCAGCTTTCACTGTTGTCATGAAGAGGGAATTTCACCAGGTTCTCCATATATACAAATGACACCTGCTGAAATTCCCTTTTCTATGCAACTGTTAAAGTTACAGGAGCCCTGTCCTCCTTTTCATAGGGTCACCCTAAATAAGTTAAAACTAGCTCTTTTAACTATGTCCCTCTTTTCCATGCTATCTTAGCCCATAGAACAGTTTGTCAATAGAGCAGTTTGCCAACATATTTTCCCAAGCTGACCACCCCTGCCTTCAGAACACCTGGCCCTAATGTACACCAAGCAGGAGATTGCACTACGAAAACGGTATATAAAAGGCAGGAGCCACACCAAGCAGGATGTAGCAGTATGAAAGCGGTGTATGGTACGTATCAATGGGCCCCAACCACTTCAATACCACTATAAAGCAGTAGTGTGGCTCCTGCCTTTTATAAACCACTTTCATAGTGCAATATCGTGCTTGGTGTAGATTAGTCCCAGTTCTAATAGATAAGAAAATAGAATTGCAGAAGCATTTACCTTCCAAGGAGGATCCTAGTAATGGATGCAACTACCAATTTCAGTTTTTTCTCATTGTTCTAACCTTCATTTCACTTCATCCAAATAAAAATTAAGCTCACACTTTTTGGTACGACTAGAAATGTTTTTGCATACATTTTTTCCTGAATATTTATTTATTTATTTATTTATTTAGAATATTTATATACCGCTCCCCATTGAAAAATTTCAGAGCGGTGTACAAGATAAAATGAAAAATAAAAACAGGATAAAACAGTTAAAACAAAATTTTTAAAAAGCAAAAACAGAGATTCAAGGCTACATATTAAGGAAAGGCTTCTTGGAATAAAGATGTTTTTAGGAGGTGCCAAAAGGAGTACAAGGTTGGCACCAGCCTGACCTCCAGAGGCAGGGAATTCCACCACGCTGCAGGCTCTTCCCCTGGTGGACTCCAATCAGAGGATGGGTCTATGTGGAACCACCAGGAGCAGGCCCTCGGATGACCTCAGTGACCGGGCAGGTTGGTAAGGGAGAAGGCGCTCTCTCAGGTATCCTGGTCCCAAGTTGTTTAGGGATTTGTACACAAGTACAAGAACCTTAAACCTGGCCCTGTAGCGAATAGGCAGCCAGTGCAGTTCCCTCAGCAGAGGAGTTGCATGCTGGAAAGGGGCAGCTCCAGACAGCAGCCGAGCTGCAGCATTCTGCACTAGCCCCAGCTTCCAGAGCAGCTTCAAGGGCAGCCCCACATAAAGCGCGTTGCAGTAATCCAATCTTGAGGTTATGAATGCCTGTACCACCGTGGCCAAGCTATCCCTGTCCAAGAGAGGCCGTAGTTGGAGAACCAACCGAAGGTGGTAAAAGGCACTCCGAGCTGTGGCAGCTACTTGAGCCTCCAAAGAATATATTGCATTGTTGCCCACTATTAACATTAACACACACACACTTCTTTGGGTGTACTTTCCCCTACTATGAAATGCATTTTTGTATGCATTTTCTTGATCACACCACTTCCATTGCAAAATACAGAGCAGTGTGAATTTAGAACGAGAACTGGACTTTGGTTTGCGTATTGGTTCAAAAAGTTGAAAGTCGGCTAGTCCATTTTAAAATGCAAAACACACAAATTTCTTCACTGTACCTAGAGGAACCATGCAGATGCCCCATGCTGCTGCAACAGCCACATTGATGTGTGAATAGATATGTGATTCATGTCCTGGAATCCCAGTTGACATCCTACCGGCAAAATAAGGCAGCTCCCCATATCCAGATGGCAGGCTCAAATTCTCATCCTGCAAAGTTTTGATTTGATTTCGAAAATAATAATAATAATACGAAGATACATTACCTTAATTTCATTGGACGCGCAAATGTCAAGGGCTTGCTTTTACAATGCATGAACCCTGAGATCTAATTTCGAGCAGAGGGGATGTTTAATTAAGAAAAGTGACTCCATAACAAGGGTTTGCGGTTACTGTAGGTCTTCATTGGGATTGAGTAATCACTCTGGTCTTGGTCTCTGAAAAGGATTCTGCCCCTTTAATACATCAAATGCTGCCGAAAAAGAAAAGTAGAAAGGGGGGGCGGGGGAAAATCTTGGCATAGCCAGTATCTACAAGCCACATTCCAAAGGGAGATGTTTTCAATTCGCTCATTATAGGAAGGTCAGCCAGGGTCAAGTTCAATGTCATGGAAAAGAAGTACTCTCCTGAAGGAGTACCCGCCCACATATGGAAGCGAGCGAGAGGAGGGGAGGAGGGAAGTGGATGGGAGAAATGAGATGAACTGTGTAACCTAATTTTTTGGGCAAATACAAGGAAATTAGCCCTGTGTGCTATTTGAATTTAAAACCTCCTATTAACAATTCTGCTCTAGAAGGTGATGGGAACCATGACAAAGTAAACACCTTCTCCAAGCCACTTGGCTGTAATGATGTTATTAGTATGCATCTTGCAGTGGCCAGACATAGCCTTTAACAGGCCTGGCTCTAGTGTTTTAATGTATAAACATACAGATATGTATATGTAGATTGGCAGACGCTCTCTCTCTCTCTCTCCTCTCTCTCTCTCTCTCTCTCTCTCTCTCTCTCTCTCTCTCTCTCTCTGTGTGTGTGTGTGTGTTATAGATATTACCAAAATGGGCAAAAGGTGGGATATATATATATATATATATATATATATATATATATATATATATATTCTGTTTCCCCGAAAGTAAGACATCCCCCGAAAATATGACCTACTTCCAGTTTTGCCTCATGCTGTAATATAAGGCATCCCCCCGAAAATAAGACCTTTTTTTTTTGTTCAACAATAAATGTGTACCGTATTCTTCTACATGGAAAAATAAGACATTCCCTGAAAATAAGACCTAGCGCATCTTTGGGAGCAAAAATTAATATAAGACACTGTCTTATTTTCGGGGAAACAGGGTAATTCTGACAGCAAGACTTGCCCATTGCATGGCTCTCTTGGGGTTAGAGTATATCTCTAAAGGCCAAGTGTACAGAGACATATTACATCTCCTATTCATTAGGGGTGGACAAGAATATTGTTCGCATTCAGAAAACAGTCAAACAAGCCCCATTTGCAAAGGCGAACAGCAAAACTGACTTTCCCGAACTTGAAACAGGATGTATCACAGCTACTGCCATGTGATTGGTCCCCAGAACAAGGACTGTGATTGGACAGTAGGGCTTGAAATTCCAATCCGCTTCTTCACTCAATCACACTTGTGTTTGTTTTTAGACTAAAGTAAGCACAACTTTTTATTCTACTGCAGATGTTTGCATTCTTTTTCCCCTTTTGAATTCAGCATTAAATTCTCTTTCAATTGATATATAAACATTTGAATTTCGTGAAACAGAACTTGTTCTATAAGCATGCAAAGTTGCAAAACACGGAAATTTCAAAAAAGTGTCCACAATTTTGGCCACCACTGTAGGTATGGGAGAAGCAGGGCTGTTCAAGCTTGCTGAAATTCTGCAAACTTCAGTGCTCAGTTCCACTTCCATGCATTCTCATTTGCAGCCTGGTTTTTTGTTTGTCTGTTGTTGTTCACTCAAATAGGAAAAGTGTGCATTTAAATTCAGGAAAATGCAATTAAAACACACACACACAAACACACTTTTATAAATGCACAAGTGCATTTTTAAACTTGCACATTTTTTTTAAGTGTACATTTCCCCCCCCCCCCAGTACACATTTTGCAAATACGAATGTAGGTTCGCGAATTTGCAAACATTTGCGGCGAGAACGTGTGTTCCGTTCACCTTCAAGGTAGTCCTTGGGGGAGTTTTTGAGTGATTTGCAAACTGAAGTGAAATTCTCATACACCCCTAGAAAGAAGTCCAGGTGGTAATTTGGAACTCCAATATCAAGGCAGAACTTTGGAGGAGGAAGAAAAACATCCTGGTTCATAATTAGCAAGTTGTGGAGAGAGGTTTCTTGTGTTGTTGTTTTTTAAATGAATTCTTTGTTAACCTGATCCAACAATGGGAATATGTGAGCTGGATTGGGACAGCATCCATCAATCTGATAGCCTGAGACTCCTTTTCATAGTGGGGTGTTTGGCAACCAACATTACAGGAAGACAGGATCAAGAGATAATTCATGTTGGCTACATGACCGGCGTGTCCGTCTTCCCTACATCCTATTGTATGCAGCAATAATGGCTGAGATCTGCTGGAAAGCGACAAAGCACCTGTAAAGAATGGCAGGTTAAGTAGAACAGAGACGCTGCGTGGTGGAGCTCCTGGAAGTGCCCCTTTTGCCTGGTGGCAGATCACTTTCCCGGGAAGCCAAGAACTCGAATCTGAGTCCCCTCTGATGACCTCTCCTCTGAAAATGACTCCTCGACATTCACATCTCTGTTATGCGGTGTGTGTCCTTCGCTTGCAGATGTGCTCAAAGAGAAACGAAAGCAGCAACACAATGGCTCATTGTTCGGAAATAAAGGGGCCAGTTCATCTGGGGAGGAATTATTCACCAGGCTGGCTTCAGGGATTTATTTTAGTTTATTGGAGGGGACAGCAAGAGATCATCAGTTGGACCCTTGAAGCAGCAACCAGCAAAGGAGACACAATATGGAAATATCATGGGTGCTGGTGGATACGATTTCATAAAGCTGTGAATCTATTCTAGGCTTCTGCCAGAACCAGCCAGAACTCTGAAGGAGCTAAACAACGCACTGCACCTATTTTGGGGAAATGGTTCAGCACCTTGGATAGGGTCTAGTTAGTTCTGACTAAAACCCAGAATACATTCACAGCCCCACTAAAATTGAAGGTACTAGTTTTGGGTAATGGTAAAGCACCTGCTTTGCAGGTAGAAGGTTCAGTGCCATGGATGTTCAGTTAAAGGATCCATAAGGAAGTGAAAAGACAAAATCGCATTCACGGAAATTGCAATTTGCACAAAATTATGGCCGTAAATAGTGCAATTTGTGCAAATTTAGACCATTTACATCTGCAATTTTGTGCAAAATTGTGTGTGCCAATTTGTGCAAGCTCAGGGATGCATGAGCGGGTGTTCTAGGGATGGGGGAGCTAAGGAAAACAACCCCAAAGCATATTCTTCAGGCACCCCTAGCCACAGGTAAGTTTGGAAGAAGCTGAGCATTTCCTGATGAAGTACAGTCTGAGAGTCTGGAAGGAGATGTCTGATCTGATAATTCAGCAGTAACATGTAGACAGTGACACTTAGTCGAAGGCAGGTACGATGGAGCAAAATTAATTAATGCCCTTTAACATAGAATCATAGAATCATAGAGCTGGGCTGTAGCTAGACCTAAGGTTTATCCCAAGATCATCCTGGCTTCATCCCTGCCTGAGCGCTGGATGCCCTGTGTGGCACTTAGATGAACAGGTTTGACCCCAGGACAATCCTGGGATAAACCTTAGGTCTAGCTATGGCCTTGGAAGGGGCCTATAAGGCCATCGAGTCCAACCACCAGCTCAATGCAGGAATCCACCTTAAAGCATTCCTGACAGATGGCTGTCCAGCTGCCTCTTGAAGGAATCTAGGGTGGGAGAACCCACGACCATCCTAGGTCATGGGTTTCATAGTCATACTGCTCTAACAGCTAGGAAGATTCTCCTGATGTCCAGCTGGAATCTGGCTTCCTGTAACTTGAGCCCATTAGTCCATGTCCTGCACTCTGGGATGATCGAGAAGAGATCCTCGTCCTCCTCTGTGTGACAACCTTTCAAGTATTTGAAGAGTCCTCATTGGCAAGTCATAAAATATACCAATAATATCTCTCTTTATGATAGGCTTTAATTATAGAGATGCTAGACAAAATGCAGATGGTGGCACAATTAAACGAATTTTTCAGGATCTCAGAATGTGGATAAAATATGTGTACAGAGAAGGGTTGTAGATACTGGTGGGAAGGGAACTGGAGGTATTGGAAAAGGGAGCAGAATTGGCCAATGGGTGTAAAAGCATAGTGACTATATTTAACGTGTGTGTGTGTTTGTGTGTGTGTGTGTGTGTAAGACATATTAACTTCAAGAGGCAAATGGTTCTTTGTGAGTTCCACAGCTCTCTAAACAATGCGCATGCGAGAATGGAGATATCAACCGGCCATCACATTACTCTGAATGTTGCCACACAGTTCTGGCAGTTTAAATGTATCAAATTAAACATGCAATTTTGTGTTTTGAGATATTGACCCAATACTAGGGGTGTGCACAGACCCCCCCCCCCAATCTGCTTCGTGGCCCGATCCGGAAAATTGGAAAAATATTGCCAAAGAGAAGAAATAGAAAAATTTCAGTCTTCACTTCCGTCTTCAACCGGGGCCTCAATTGAAGCCTGCGACGGAGGAAGGTAAACGTCCCTCCTCCCTGCTCACTTACCTGGCGCTGCCGCCGCTGCTGCATGGATGGCGGCGCCGGCAGCGCCTGATTAGTCCCCCTCCCCCCCCCCACTTACCTGCAGGCGAAGCTCCGGATTGAGGCGATCCTCTTCGCCTCAATCCGCAGCCCCCCTGACTCTCTTCGCCTCCGCCTTTTCCGGAGGCGAATTAGGCCGCCTCGCTCCTGCTTCTCTGAACCGAAGAGAAGCGGAGCACATCCCTACCCAATACATACATATATATTTTTTGCAGCCACAGCATACTGTTGGCTCATATGCAGCTTGTGATCTACAACAATTCCAAGATCCTTCTCACTTGCAGTATGGCTGAGCCCAGTATCCCCCATCTTGAAACTGTGTATTTGGTTTCTTTTTTCCTAGGTGTAGAACATGGCTTTTATCCTTATTACGTTTCATTCTGTTGTTTTCAGCCCAGCACTCCAGCCTATCAAGATCACTTTGAAGTTTGTTTCTGTCTTCTGGGGTATTAGCTACCCCACCCAATTTTGTGTCATCTGCAAATTTGAACAGCGTTCCCTGCACCTTCTCATCCAAATAATTAATAAAAGTGTTGAAGAACACTGGGCCCAGGACCGAGCCCTGCTGTACCCCACTCCTTACCTCCCCCAGTTTGAGAAGGTTCCATTGATAAGTACTCTTTGAGTCCGATTCTGTAGCCAACTGTGGATCCACCTAACAGTTGTTCCATCTAGCCCACTTTTAACTAATTTGTTAATCAGACTATCATGGGGCACTTTGTCAAAAGCTTTGCTGAAGTCAAGATATATTATGTCCACAGCATTCCCACAGTCCACATGTGTGTGTGTTTTATTCATTCTTCTGCCAATTTCAATATTGCCCCAGGCATGCTCATGGCTCCCTATTTTATTTCAGTCATTGACTACAGTCCTGTCAGTACAAACAACCGAAGTCCACTTTTAGAGCAAGTGATGTGCTTGCATCCCACTTTTTTTCTTTTTCTTTTTTTCCCCTTTTTTTTCTTTTCAAATGCATGAAGCAGACCTCAGTCATTCGAAGCAGGATATTGCACTATGAAAGTGTTATGAAAGCGTATATAAAAGGCAGACGCCACACTACTGCTTTATAGTGGTATTGAAGTGCACTGACAACTGTTGGGGCCCATTGACACATCCCATATTCTGCTTTCATACCGCTATATCCTGCTTGGTTTGGCTCCTGCCTTTTATATATCACTTTCATACTGCTTTCATAGTGCAATATCCTGCTTGGTGTCGATTATGCCATGCTGGTGCTCACTGAAAGTTATTTCTCTAAGGCCTTTGCTAGACCTACCTTAAAATCCATGACAGAGGAGGGGAGAGCCCACGATGCAACTATCACAGGCTGTCACCCTAATCTAGACGTCAGACGCGACGAGCTAAAGGAAAGACCCACCGCGTCCGCCATTTTAAAAATTTTCTTAAAGGGGCGATGCGCACAAATGCTCATGCGCTCAGGTAAGGGTTTGTTTGTTTTTTTAAAAAATGATTTTCCTATCCCCACACCCTGCGCCCCATGCGTGGCTTCTCCCGTCTACGTGCAAGTAATTACGCGGAGCCGGGAAAAGCCGTAGAACAGGCTACAGCTCGCGGTCTCTGGCTGAGCCTGAGACTGTGAGAAAAATTGGGCTGAAATGGGTAGGCTATATCCCAGGGCCAGGGAGCGTTGATCCCTCCCTGAGCCCAGGATCCCCTGTGAGATATCTGGACACGCAAGGATGATCCCGGGTATCAGCCCAGGATATAGCCTGGTCTAGCAATGGCCTAAGTCTGGGAAGGAACCATATGGGTGGCTGCCATGCCACTGAGGTAACGTCAGAACTGGTCCTTCATGTTTGCAATTCTGTCTTATCCATCTGGAAAAGAAAAGCCCCCTAGCCTAGCTGTGGCATTACAACCAGTCTGGTACAGAGTTTTATACCAGTGGCATCCACCTGTCTAATGCCATCTGGGGTTTCTTCTATTTCTTGACAGACTCATGCTATAAACTGATGCTATTTCTCTCTTTGGTAGGACTGAGGTGTTCCTATAATCTCTACAGTATGTATAGTTGCTTCTAGACAGGACTGAGGCACCTTTATGGAAGTCATAATGCACACGAGAGCATCACAAAAGGCTCTGCTGTGACTGCCATGCTGAAGAAACAATATTCAAGAGATGTTATTTACTGCGATTGTATTATTTTTCATACTCACTGGTGTGACATATAAACTTATGTGCACATATATTTTGCCATCGGGGCTTTACATCTGAAAAAATAACATGGCTGAAACATTTGTGTGTGTGTGTGGGGGGGTGGAGTTATGGGAGTCAAAATAAACCAGAATATCAACTCTTTGTGCAGGTGTGTATCAGATTATCTCTGTGCCTTTGGTCCAGAAAATACTGAAAGCAATAAAAGCTGCTGATACCTGAGGCTGCATCTGTTGATCATGGGTGGAAGGAGAGTATGTGTAACTATGGGGTTAAATCCAGACTTAGTATTCTTAGAATAGACCCATTAAAATCAATGAGAGTTAAGGCAGTCATGACTAACTTAAGTCCCCTTGATTTCAATGGGTCTACTTTAAGCATGAGTAAGCCTGGATCCAACCCATGGTTTTCTGGAGCACTTCCAGGATGTGCCAGCATGAGAAAAATGAGACTCCAAATTAACAAAGGACAGTGCATTGGGCACTGAGATATTCATGTCTGCCAAATTCCTGCACTTGCCAAATTTTGTGAAACTTGAGACCTTTCATGATAAAAGATAGAAAGGCTTATTGAAAAGAACCACATCATTACCGAGAAGCCTGATGGAAATGAAAAGCCATCCGGTTAAACCACAAACTGCCATTAAACAGGTTATACACACAATCACCTCTTGTCAAATAATAATAATAATAATAATAATAATAATAATAATAATAATAATAATAATACTCTGACAACAGATGAACTCCTAAGAGTGCCAAGAACCCTCTTTTTAGGCTTCCAGACAGCATAATTTGTTTGAAGTAATGCTGACTAGTTATGTGTAATTAACTGATTATTGGTGGGGGGAAAACATGCCTAAACATCTTTAGAATATTGCATTATAACACTTCATTTTGTCTCTGAATTAGTTAATGTTTAGGCAGCGCAAACACAAATTCTGTAAACCCAAACCAATTAAAAGATTTCTTTGGATCAACCAATGCTTGGAAACATGGAAGCCATATGATAAAAAAGAGACTTGATTTTATAATCTAAATGTTGCTATTTAAGATGGAATTTGATGCTATGACTATTAGGGATTTGATTTCTATGTCTTTACATAAGCATTGGCTATATTAAAATAGCCAATTTTAATATATATTAAAATATGTTGTTGTTGTTGTTGTTGTTGTTGTTAGTAGTAATATTATTATAAATAATGTTTATGTGAGTATTTCAAGCCCTCTACAATCTGGACCCCATGCTCAGGATATTTATCTTTCTAAGACACTTATCTGTAACACCAAATATGTTTTTTAAACATTGGAATTGAAAAAGGCACACACACACACACACACACACACACACATGCAGAGAGAGGGGGAAATAAATGTTTCATTTTTTCATCTATCTCTTATAACTATGTTATACTTTTCTTTTTGTCAAAATGATCCTAGACCAAATGTGTGGACATCTTGACTATTTCTTTGGGCTGTATCTTTGTGATCCCAGAAAAGTAGAGGCAATATTCTTAAACAGGGATGTGTGAAATTTGATTGAAGTTCTCTGAATTCCATCTCAAAGTTCGTTCAACTGAGTCCGAGGGCTCATCCACACCAAGCAGGATATTCCACTACAAAAGAGATATGAAAGCAGTATATAAAAGACAGGAGCCACACTCCAGCTTTATAGCAGAATTGAAGTGCACTGACCACTGTTGGGGCCAATTGACACATACCATATACCAATTTCATACCACTTTCATAGTGCTATATCCTGCTTGGTGTAGATGAGTCATGGGCCCCAACAGTGGTCAGTGCACTTCAGTATCACTACAAAGCAGTAGTGTAGATCCTGCAGTGCCCTTCAATACCGCTATAAAGCAGTAGTGTGGCTCCTGCTTTTTATATACTGTTTCATACCACTTTCACGGTGCAATATCCTGATTGGGGCAGGACAGTTTGAGGCCGTTGCTAGATGAGGGTTTAGCCCAGGCATGCAGATGATGCACAGGGGATCTCAGGCTCAGCCCGGGTTAAACCCTCCTTTGACCCAGGATAACCAGATCTGCTTGTGACCCGGTTTTTCCACAGCCCCGGGCTGAGCCCAGGGCTGTGGAAGGTCTAGCTGGTTCCATAGCTTTTTCAGGCTACAAGGCTTACTCACGAGTAGCTGAGAAAAGCCACGCACTGGGCAGGGGGGGAGAGCAGATCCGGTAGGAGAGATGGGGGGAAGAGCGAAGCCAGGGTAGGGAGATCGCGCCTGGGGGGGCGGAGGGGTCATCGGACATGGTGAGCGGGGGGCTGGGTGGACGGGTGGGCGAGCGAACATGGTGAGCGGAGGGCTGGGCGGACGGTTGGGTGAGCGAACATGGCAAGCGGGGGGCTGGGTGGGGGGCGTGTGAGCAAGCGGGGGCAGACATGGCGAGCGGGGTGGGTGGGCAGGTGAGCGGGGTGAGCGAGGGAACATGGCGAGCGGGGGGCTGGGTGGGGGGGCGTGTGAGCAAGCGGGGGCAGACATGGCGAGCGGGGTGGGTGGGCAGGTGAGCGGGTGAGCGAGGGAACATGGCAAGCGGGGGGGCGAGCAGAGGGCGGACGGGTGAGCAGGGCATGGATGGGCAAGCGAGTGGGCAGGGGGCATCAGACATTGGGAGAAATCAGGGGCAGGGGGGAGCAGCGAACCTTTTTTTACCTCATCGTTGGTGCGTTCCTGCGCACATGGCCCCTTTAAGTGCTAAAAAAATGGCCGACGCAATGGGGCTTTCTCTTACCCTGTCATGTCTCACGTGTAGAAAGGGGCGACGGCCTGCGCTAGCTGCAGCACGGCATCGCTCCTATTCCCCACCGGATTAACAGGTAGGTCTAGCAAGGCCCTGAGTTGATCCATTGGTTCACTGGGTGAGGTGGTTCAGCAGTCCTGCCAAAGTTACATCATTTACTTTTCCAGATCTGAGGTTGATTTCACTGGACATGAGGGAATGCATTCTCTGTGGCTGCATCAAAACTATGAACTCCCTGCCTAAGAAACATTGTCCCTAAAGGCCTTGTCCCTGTTGGCCAAATCCTGTCTGTTTTTTGAGCATCCTGGAATAACTGTTTGTTTTTCTCTGCTGGTCTTTATTTTGATAGATTGTGTATGTGGTATTATGCTATAGCATTCAGCATTATGCTATAAGCTGACTTTGGTGATTTTAATTTAAACAGGAAGTTGGGATGTAAATTGTCTAAACAACCAACGAAATAAGTCAATAAACCTCAAGTGGGTTATATTTATTTCTGATATTTATATAGTGCTAAATTTAATAAAAATCATTTAGCGTTTCACATATAAATATTAAAATCACATTCAAAATACTATATTAAAAACACAACAACAAAAAATCCAATTACAATAAAAACAATGCAATACAAGAGGCAGGACTATGGAGCAGCATGATTAATTTAATTATGACCTGGGAAAAGCCTGGGTGAACAAGTGGTTTTCAGAAGGTGTTTGAAGGATGCCACATTTTCTGTCTCCCAAACTACACTAGGTGGTTAAGACTAGGAAGAGCCAACAGGAAATTTTGCCCAAATTTGGAAATTGTCTGCTTTTTGTTATTTGAAACAGTATTTTCCAGTTTTAAAATCACATATCCATTTTGAGGTGGTAAATACAAAGCGTAAGGCCATTTCATCATTCCAGGTTTGTTTGGTGAATATATTGTGTGGTGACCATGCCAATTTGAAATAGGGATACTGGTTTTTTATCGATGGGATATTCAAATACAATACATGCAACACATTGAAGTGGGCTCACCCACCCTAGTGGCCTTCAAGAGGCAGCTGGACAGCCATCCGTCAGGGATGCTTTAAGGTGGATTCCTGCATTGGACTCAATGTCCTTATAGGCCCCTTCCAACTCTACTCATCTATGATTCTATGATTCTATTCGTGGTGTGTTCAGAGGAGGGCAACGAGAATGATCAGAGGTCTGGAAACAAGACTTATGGGGAAAGAGACTGAAAGAATTGGGCATGTTTAGCCTGGAGAAGAGAAGGCTGAAGGGAGACATGATAGCACTATTCACATACTTGTAAGATTGCCACACAGAGGAGGGCCAGGATCTCTTCTTGATCATCCCAGAGAGCAGGACACGGAATAATGGGCTCAAGTTAAAGGAAGCCAGATTCTGGCTGGACATCAGGGAAAACTTCCTGACTGTTAGAGCAGTGCGACAATGGTACCAATGACCCAGGGAAATGGTGGGCCACACTAGAGGCCTTCAAGAGGCAGCTGGACAGCCATCTGTCAGGGATGCTTTAAGGTAGATTCCTGCAATGAACAGCGGGGTTGGACTTGATGGCCTTATAGGCCCCTTCCAGCTCTACTCTTCTATGATTCTATGAACTGACATGGTGAAAACAGCTCTTTGCACATCCTTATTCATGAGTGGGGATGGCTGAGAAATTCAGTTCATTTGTATTTTAATGTGAACTTATTAAATTTGTACCTCCTGAACCACATGAACTGGAACACAATCATGCAGCAATATCCACACTTTTCCAAATTTGGCAACATGGTGCACCAAAAAATAATTTGTATAGAGTACACAAATGCGAGAAAGCATTTCAAATGTGAGAAAGCATGCACCAAAATGCACATACTAAGGAATAGTGCGCACAGAAATGCAGAATATCAGAGGAACTTGCTTGCAACCAAATGTGTATTTTAGATAAAGTGCACACAGAAATGCATGTATTTGGACAAATGTACACAAATACATATGGTTTTTTGTGAAGACATGGCAACTGATGTGGAAATGTGGTGAAAGTAAATCCATCTCAAAAAATTTAGAAACTATGGAATCAAACCTTTCTGATGCAACCCTCTCTCTGTGTGAGTTAGTTTTCAGCAAACATTGGGTGAAATCTGAAAACAGTATCCCATCTCTCCCAGTACAGAATTGGGACAACAAAACCATCAGACTCCATTCACTGTTGGGTTTCCAAAAAGAGTTACAAAACAGCAAGTACTGAAAGGGTTGATTTTCATTGTGGAAATCTATATATAGCTTGAAACAGAAGTGACGATAAATGACCATCCTTATGGTGTAATCGTCAGGTTGAAAAATCAAGAGACTTTAGTCCTCCAAGTCCCTGTTAGCATGGGGAGTTTTTATGTTCTTTATGTCTTTGTTGGTGGATGAGTGGCTGCTTAAGCGCTCATTCATCATTTGCTATATAAAAGAAAAAGCTATTACCTGAAACTCATTTTTACAGTTGCAGGCAAACTGAAATAATCATTTTCAAGGACCTAAAGCTGTTTCTTGAAGAATGTCATCACATTCTCTTTATTTTACTTACCACTTAAGCTAGTATATAAGATACCTTCAAGAACTGAACGTGGCAAAAATATGGTTTCAGGATTCGGATCCCTGGCCTACTGCAAAGAAACTTTTTGTAACTTGAGATCTCATCAACAGCAGCAACTTGGTTCTCACCATGAGCAAATCCTAATAAATGGATGTGGAGGTTCTGCTAATCTTGAACAGTGTTTATGGCAAGGACGGCCTGAAACTGGATTTGGCTTCCTCCAGGATTTTATTTATTTATTTAATTTATTAAAGAAGAAGGAGAATCAACAGAGTCACACTCCCCCTGTCTTTCTCTCGACATAGGTCATCATACAGGTCGACCAAGGCTGTTTCCGTGCCAAAACCAGGCCTGAAGCCCAACTGAAATGGATCCAGCTAATCAGTCTCGTTCAAGAGTGTCTGGAGCTGGCCTGCAACCACCTGCTCAAGGTCGTCACCCAGGAATGGAACATTTGCCACCGGCCTGTAGTTATTAAGATTTTCTGGGTCCAGGGAAGATTTCTTCAGGAGTGGTCTCACTACTGCCTCTTTCAGACAGCCCGGGACCACTCCCTCTTGAAGAGAGGAATTAATCACTTCCCTGGCCCAGCTGGCTGTTCCATCCCTGCTAGCTTTTATTAGCCAAGAAGGACAAGGATCCAATACAGCAGTGGTTGCACGAACCTGTCCAAGCACCTGTCCAACTCATCCAAGAAAACTAGACAAGGCTGTGCTCTGGATACCTCACTAGATTTACCTGCTATAACATTGGAGTCTATGGCCTTAGCTAGACTTACCTCATAGTCTGCGATGGAGGAGGGAAGATGTTGCATTGTGGTTAATGTGAGATCCCTCCTCTGATTACATGTGAGGCGCAACAACCTCAGGAAGAGAGACATTGCACCCGCCATTTTTTTCATTTTTAAAGGAGAAGCAGTGCACGAACGCTCTTGCACTTAAGGTAGGTCTTTTTTAAAATTTAACTTAATTTCCCTGCTCCCCTCACTCTACCACCAATGGGCACAGTGCCCTGTGTACAGCTTCCGCCTCCGTGCGAGGAATCGCATGGAGCTGGGTCAAACCGCAGCAATGGGCCACATGTTCCATGGTCTCAGGCTCAACCCGAGACCGTGGAAAAACTGGGCCCAAAAGGGAGGGCTCCATCCCGGGGCAACGGAGGGCTGATCCCTCCCTGATCCCAGAATCCCCTGTGCATCATGAGGATGCACAGGGACGATCCCGGGGTTCACCTTGTGATAAAGCCCAGTCTAGCTAAGGCCTGGCGAATGCCAAAGTTTTTTTTTCTGGATTACAAGAAGAAGAAGAAGAAGAAGAAGAAGAAGAAGAAGAAGAAGAAGAAGAAGAAGAAGAAGAAGAAGAAGAACCTCACACTCAGGAATGGGAAAGAAGTGGACTGAGTTTCAAGGAGAACCTCAATGAGCTTTTCTCTAGTAGCCATCCATCTAACTTCTACAGTGGACTGGAAGAGGTTCTTCTGTGATGGCACTGGTAACTGGTCATGTTCATATAAGATGGTCATCCAGGTACTCATTCATTCATGGTCATCGATTTACTCATTCAGAACAAAGCTTAGTTATTGGACAGAACAAGATTCTACTGATGAGATCAGCGAAGTTCTGGGCTGGCTGACAACCCTATTGGGGGAGTGCATTGAGCCCCACAACACCTTGTTAACACTTACACTTTAACAGCTGTTAATTCTTTCCTTCCTTTTCCAAACAGTTTTCAGTCAGATGGATATAATAATACTGTCATCCCCAAGGCATGACATTCTCTGTACTTGCGCTGTAAGAGAACTGTGGGTGAAGTGGCTTAAAAAAAAAAAAAAAAGCAATTATCACCTTCCCCACCTTTTCAGTTTTAGTTAAGTTATTTTGCTGAAGGATCCTTTTATAAGACCAATGTTTAGTGTCAGGATATTTGCAGTATCGCAGGACCTGACAGCTTAGCATGGGAAGAGGTGGGAGAATGTCACTTGTAAACGAATGTGTTATTTACATACTAATTAAACTTTGCACAATTGGGCAATCGACTCTTGTTTGGGAAGACACATATTCTATTAATCTCCAGTCTAAAAATCTCATGCATGCTAGAATTAGATCTCTATTTCTAGGAAACAAGAAGTCACACCATTTTTTTGTTTTGTTTTTTTTAACAACTGAGCTTGGCCAAATGAGATTTCCAATGAGATAGATTTGATCACTAATCTCATTGGAACTGCCTTCATGTGGCCATAGCTATGCTTATTAGCAGCTGTCCTGATTATCATTGATGGAATGAGAAGTTTAGATATAACTTGATCATGCACACACACAAAATCGCCCCCATATTTCCCAGTTCAAGGTGCTAGGAACGTAGGAAGCTGCTTTATATCATTTTAGACCATTGGTTCATCAAGCACAATATTGTCTGGTCTCACTGCAAGTGGTTTTGTCGGGTTCCAAACCAGGAGATGCTGTGGATAGAACTGGGACCTCCTGCATGCAGAACATGTGCTCTTCTACTGAGCTCAGGTGGTACCTTTGAACTCCAAAGATGCTCCCCACCCCAGTCTGAGTAAGAATAAGAGGACACCTTGACCACTCTCCACCTTACATCTCCAGTCAACAGTTCTCCAACTTAATCATAGGGAGTATAGATTCTAGAAATACCCAAATGCTGCCAGAACTCATGATGTATGGCATGGCTTAAAATGGGGTCATTGTGAATGTGAATACATGAGTGTTGGTGTCTCATCAGTTCTAGAGATGTTGGAGGAATCCATTTGGGAGGTGGAGGGTGACAGGTTTTCCTTGGCTAGGCCCCTGCTTGAATTTGTTCCAATTCCTGCTACAGAGCCCAATTTGGTCTACTGCAAGCCTAGCCAGATTGTGGATGATCTCTGTGTGTGTGTGTGTGTGTTTTATGCAAATTACAGTTGACATTTGCAAACATTTGCGCAAATCCCTATTTGCACAAACTAAGGCTCAACATGCACACACACACACACACACACATACATATACGCAAGTGATTCCTGGAGTTTGGGAGGAAAACCCCAGGTATGGCTCACAATTACAAACAGAGTCTAGCACACTGCAGAATTCAATTGAGCCGAAATAGAACTTGATTTCCCAGTGATGAGGATCCCTAATCAGTTCACAATATTTATAGAGCGTTCATGTCATAAACTGAACAAGGCAAACTGAAGTAGCTCTTCAACTGAACTAGGGATGGATTTCCATTTATATTCAAACTTACTGAATTCACACTTCCTATATAAACATGCACATCAGAACAAACCAGTGCACCAGTTGCTGGGGAGCATACGTGGGAGGGGGCCATTGCCCTCATGTCCTGCGTGTGGGTTTCCTGTGGACAGCTGTTTGGCCACTGTGGGAACAGAGTTCTGGACTAGACGAACCCTCGGTCTGATCCAACAGGGCTCTTCTTATGTTCTTCTTAAGTTCTTATGTTGATATTTATTTATTTATTTATTTAAGCATTTTTATGCTGCCATTCAGCCAAAAAAGGCTCTCACGGCGGCTTACAAAAGTATTTCTTGACAGTCCCTGCCCACAGGCTTACAATCTAAAAGACACAAAAGGAAAGGGGATTGGGAGGGAGGAGGAGGAGGAGGGGGGAAAGGAAAGCAAATTCAGGCACTACAAACTTAGTTGCAAAGTTCAGCAGTTACAGTTGGCAGCAGGAGGGAGGGGGCTCTCAGCTGGAGCTGGACCCAGGCACGGTGGAGAGGTGCCTGGCTGCTGCTTCCTCCCTCTCTGGTGGCCTCTGCAGTGGCAGTTGGTAGCAGGAGGGAGGGGGCTCTCAGCTGGAGCTGGACCCAGGCACGGTGGAGAGGTGCCTGGCTGCTGCTTCCTCCCTCACTGGTGGCCTCTGCAGAGACAGTTGGTAGCAGGAGGGAGGGGGCTCTCAGCTGGAGCTGGACCCAGGCACGGTGGAGAGATGCCTGGCTGCTGCTTCCTCCCTCACTGGTGGCCTCTGCAGAGACAGTAGGTAGCAGGAGGGAGGGGGGCTCTCAGCTGGAGCTGGACCCAGGCACGGTGGAGAGGTGCCTGGCTGCTGCTTCCTCCCTCACTGGTGGCCTCTGCAGAGACAGTAGGTAGCAGGAGGGAGGGGGGCTCTCAGCTGGAGCTGGACCCAGGCACGGTGGAGAGATGCCTGGCTGCTGCTTCCTCCCTCACTGGTGGCCTCTGCAGAGACAGTAGGTAGCAGGAGGGAGGGGGGCTCTCAGCTGGAGCTGGACCCAGGCACGGTGGAGAGATGCCTGGCTGCTGCTTCCTCCCTCACTGGTGGCCTCTGCAGAGACAGTAGGTAGCAGGAGGGAGGGGGGCTCTCAGCTGGAGCTGGACCCAGGCACGGTGGAGAGGTGCCTGGCTGCTGCTTCCTCCCTCACTGGTGGCCTCTGCAGAGACAGTTGGTGGCAGGAGGGAGGGGGCTCTCAGCTGGAGCTGGACCCAGGCACGGTGGAGAGATGCCTGGCTGCTGCTTCCTCCCTCTCTGGTGGCCTCTGCAGTGGCAGTTGGTAGCAGGAGGGAGGGGGCTCTCAGCTGGAGCTGGACCCAGGCACGGTGGAGAGATGCCTGGCTGCTGCTTCCTCCCTCACTGGTGGCCTCTGCAGAGACAGTAGGTAGCAGGAGGGAGGGGGCTCTCAGCTGGAGCTGGACCCAAGCACGGTGGAGAGATGCCTGGCTGCTGCTTCCTCCCTCACTGGTGGCCTCTGCAGAGACAGTTGGTAGCAGGAGGGAGGGGGCTCTCAGCTGGAGCTGGACCCAGGCACGGTGGAGAGGTGCCTGGCTGCTGCTTCCTCCCTCACTGGTGGCCTCTGCAGAGACAGTTGGTAGCAGGAGGGAGGGGGCTCTCAGCTGGAGCTGGACCCAGGCACGGTGGAGAGATGCCTGGCTGCTGCTTCCTCCCTCACTGGTGGCCTCTGCAGAGACAGTAGGTAGCAGGAGGGAGGGGGGCTCTCAGCTGGAGCTGGACCCAGGCACGGTGGAGAGGTGCCTGGCTGCTGCTTCCTCCCTCACTGGTGGCCTCTGCAGAGACAGTAGGTAGCAGGAGGGAGGGGGGCTCTCAGCTGGAGCTGGACCCAGGCACGGTGGAGAGGTGCCTGGCTGCTGCTTCCTCCCTCACTGGTGGCCTCTGCAGAGACAGTAGGTAGCAGGAGGGAGGGGGGCTCTCAGCTGGAGCTGGACCCAGGCACGGTGGAGAGATGCCTGGCTGCTGCTTCCTCCCTCACTGGTGGCCTCTGCAGAGACAGTAGGTAGCAGGAGGGAGGGGGGCTCTCAGCTGGAGCTGGACCCAGGCACGGTGGAGAGGTGCCTGGCTGCTGCTTCCTCCCTCACTGGTGGCCTCTGCAGAGACAGTTGGTGGCAGGAGGGAGGGGGCTCTCAGCTGGAGCTGGACCCAGGCACGGTGGAGAGATGCCTGGCTGCTGCTTCCTCCCTCTCTGGTGGCCTCTGCAGTGGCAGTTGGTAGCAGGAGGGAGGGGGCTCTCAGCTGGAGCTGGACCCAGGCACGGTGGAGAGATGCCTGGCTGCTGCTTCCTCCCTCACTGGTGGCCTCTGCAGAGACAGTAGGTAGCAGGAGGGAGGGGGCTCTCAGCTGGAGCTGGACCCAAGCACGGTGGAGAGATGCCTGGCTGCTGCTTCCTCCCTCACTGGTGGCCTCTGCAGAGACAGTTGGTAGCAGGAGGGAGGGGGCTCTCAGCTGGAGCTGGACCCAGGCACGGTGGAGAGGTGCCTGGCTGCTGCTTCCTCCCTCACTGGTGGCCTCTGCAGAGACAGTTGGTAGCAGGAGGGAGGGGGCTCTCAGCTGGAGCTGGACCCAGGCACGGTGGAGAGGTGCCTGGCTGCTGCTTCCTCCCTCACTGGTGGCCTCTGCAGAGACAGTTGGTAGCAGGAGGGAGGGGCCTCTCAGCTGGAGCTGGACCCAGGCACGGTGGAGAGGTGCCTGGCTGCTGCTTCCTCCCTCACTGGTGGCCTCTGCAGAGACAGTAGGTAGCAGGAGGGAGGGGGGCTCTCAGCTGGAGCTGGACCCAGGCACGGTGGAGAGGTGCCTGGCTGCTGCTTCCTCCCTCACTGGTGGCCTCTGCAGAGACAGTAGGTAGCAGGAGGGAGGGGGGCTCTCAGCTGGAGCTGGACCCAGGCACGGTGGAGAGATGCCTGGCTGCTGCTTCCTCCCTCACTGGTGGCCTCTGCAGAGACAGTAGGTAGCAGGAGGGAGGGGGGCTCTCAGCTGGAGCTGGACCCAGGCACGGTGGAGAGATGCCTGGCTGCTGCTTCCTCCCTCACTGGTGGCCTCTGCAGAGACAGTAGGTAGCAGGAGGGAGGGGGGCTCTCAGCTGGAGCTGGACCCAGGCACGGTGGAGAGGTGCCTGGCTGCTGCTTCCTCCCTCACTGGTGGCCTCTGCAGAGACAGTTGGTGGCAGGAGGGAGGGGGCTCTCAGCTGGAGCTGGACCCAGGCACGGTGGAGAGGTGCCTGGCTGCTGCTTCCTCCCTCACTGGTGGCCTCTGCAGAGACAGTTGGTGGCAGGAGGGAGGGGGCTCTCAGCTGGAGCTGGACCCAGGCACGGTGGAGAGATGCCTGGCTGCTGCTTCCTACCTCTCTGGTGGCCTCTGCAGTGGCAGTTGGTAGCAGGAGGGAGGGGGCTCTCAGCTGGAGCTGGACCCAGGCACGGTGGAGAGATGCCTGGCTGCTGCTTCCTCCCTCACTGGTGGCCTCTGCAGAGACAGTTGGTAGCAGGAGGGAGGGGGCTCTCAGCTGGAGCTGGACCCAGGCACGGTGGAGAGATGCCTGGCTGCTGCTTCCTCCCTCACTGGTGGCCTCTGCAGAGACAGTTGGTAGCAGGAGGGAGGGGGCTCTCAGCTGGAGCTGGACCCAGGCACGGTGGAGAGGTGCCTGGCTGCTGCTTCCTCCCCCACTGGTGGCCTCTGCAGAGACAGTTGGTAGCAGGAGGGAGGGGGCTCTCAGCTGGAGCTGGACCCAGGCATGATGGAGAGGTGCCTGGCTTCTGCTTCCTCCCCCACTGGTGGCCTCTGCAGAGACAGTTGGTAGCAGGAGGGAGGGGGCTCTCAGCTGGAGCTGGACCCAGGCACGGTGGAGAGGTGCCTGGCTGCTGCTTCCTCCCCCACTGGTGGCCTCTGCAGAGACAGTTGGTAGCAGGAGGGAGGGGGCTCTCAGCTGGAGCTGGACCCAGGCATGATGGAGAGGTGCCTGGCTTCTGCTTCCTCCCCCACTGGTGGCCTCTGCAGAGACAGTTGGTAGCAGGAGGGAGGGGGGCTCTCAGCTGGAGCTGGACCCAGGCACGGTGGAGAGGTGCCTGGCTGCTGCTTCCTCCCTCACTGGTGGCCTCTGCAGAGACAGTAGGTAGCAGGAGGGAGGGGGGCTCTCAGCTGGAGCTGGACCCAGGCACGGTGGAGAGGTGCCTGGCTGCTGCTTCCTCCCTCACTGAAATGTAAGGATGGAAGGCTGAGTCAACCCAAACCGGCTGCCTGAAACCAGTTTCCGCTGGGATCGAACTCAGGCCGTGGGGAGAGTTTCAGCTGCAGTTTACCACTCTGCGCCACACGAGGCTCTGAACTTAGAGTTGGGCTGCTGAGCAATGTTCAAACTTGACAAGATTGTCTGAACGTCAGTTCACTTCTCATCTCTCCGTAATGTGCACTTGCATTTGCATAGACGTTTTGTTTTGTGCCAACAGGAAAATTGTGCCAAACCAACACCTACTGAATGTGAAAGTTGCACAGAAAATGTATCCCAAATTTGTGCAAATTTCCTGCATAGATTAAAGCATGGGTGATTTTTTTTAAAAAATGTGCATTTTGAGAAAGTTGTGCCTTTTTCGTTTTGTGAACACAAAAGTACGATTGGGAAATGGTGAACATTTTATAAGAAAATGTGCTCCCATGCCTACTCGGGATTTTTGAGTGTTTTCAGAACAAACTTGTCATGCATCTGTATTTGGACTTTCCTGGACTTTGTGATGTAGTTTTCAAACAAACAAAATGTGTATAATGTGTATAGTGGAGAACATGCATCAATTTTTTTAAAAAGGCATACGGTGGCGGAAAGTGCACACAAAATGTGTATATTAGACAAAAGTGTGCACAAAATCACATTATATTAGGAGCAATCGCTTGCATAAAGTATGCCAGGACATGAGTATACTTGAAAAAGTATGGGCATCCCACCTTTGGGAGTGATATATTATGGGGAAGTGTGAGAGAGGGCCTTCTGGGCTGTGGGATCCCACTTATGGGATGTCCTCCCTTCTGAAGCCAGACTGAGGCCTTAGCTAGACCTAAGGTTTATCCCGGGATCGAGCCGGGGTCATCCCTGTTCATGTAAATGACACACAGGGGGATCCCAGGAGCAGGCAGGGACGACCCCAGGACGATCCCAGGATAAACCTTAGGTCTAGCTAAAGCCTGAGTCTGGCCACATTTCAGCAGCATCTTCAGACATGTCTATCTACCCAAGCTTTTGCATCTTGTTGGTAGTAGCTTGTTTTTGATCAGTTGCCTGGGTTTTAATACTGATTTTATACTGGTTTTATTTTGCACTATTTTTATTGTTGGGCCCCACCACAAGATAGGGCTAAGGATGTACAAGAATTCATTTATGCTGATAAATGATCCAAATATGTGATGTTCGCACTCCTGAATGCAAGCGCAAGCATTCCCCCCCACACACTCTGAGAGATGTTGGCAAATTCATGAAAATCAGGATTGAAAAATGCACCCCCCCTTCCTAAATGTGCATTTTATCCTTTAGTCAATGGAGAGAAAATTTGCAGTTTTGAAAAATAGGCATATAAATGCACATTTTCCTGTTCAAAATGCACACTGTCCCCATTCAAACTAGCCAAAGAAATAGATCGAAAGCAGAAAACAAGAACAAGGAAAAACGAGCCTGAAACTGCATTTTGGAGACCGGCGGTGAACTCAAAAATGGCTGGTTCTTCTGTCCCTATATAGGACAGTTTGGAAATATTTTAAGACATTAATTGAATGAATAATAAATAAAATGATCCAACCTAAATGTGCTGAGCTGCTTCGGTAAGGGACAGCAAACTATTAAGGAGCCCGGCTGAGCCGGTAAGTGACTGTGATTTCATTTCCGCCTGTCTAGGAGATAACTATGATTTAATTGTGCTTTAATTGACACCATTAGACAATTGCTGGGATTTTAAGGTTGACATGTCACACGCATCCATATCAGTTATGTTTGCATTTAGATAAAGGTATATGAAATACTCCACAAAGCTTGTCAGTCTCATCATTAATTGGATAGTCTCGCGGGTCAGTTCCTCATTGCTTTCTGTTCTAAAGAGGATCTTCGGATTTAGAGTTTAGCAGTGGATTCTACAGCCCTTAAAGGACAGCACTTACAGGCACAGCCGCCATGAAATCCATTGGATCTGTCCTTTTGAGGCTGGGCGCTTTGATATTTCTGTAATTATTGGCCAAAGAAGGATGAGCGAACAGTCCCACCCTTCCACTCCATAATCGTTCTTTGGGTTGCCTTTGTCCTTCATTCTCTTCCACTTAACTCCTGGTTTAACTTTGAGACTATTCACAATTGATTCTGAAACTGGTGCATGTATGGAAAATGTGCTTTGGTTCATTTTTTTAAAATCAGGATTTGCCCAGTTCACATCTTCCAGACCAAACTCCAACGCAATCTGCAGTTAAAGTCTGTGCATTTCCGAACTCACAATTTGATTCGCAGAGCAAAAAAGAAAAGAAAAAGAGCAGTCTACAGCATGCCTACATTTGAAAAAAAAATGTGCATGAAAAAATGCCTACATTTGAAAAAATGTGCATGAAAAATGCCTACATTTGAAAAATGTGCATGAAAAATGTGTACATTTGAAAAAAATGTGCATGAAAAACACATACATTTGAAAAAAAAATGCGCACAAATATGCCTTAGCCAATGAGGAACGATGCACACATTTTAAAGAGGTGCATAACTGATATGTACATTTTGGAAAATACACATGAAAATATGCACAGATTTTCCATGTGAAAAGAAAAGAAAAAGAAGAACAAGGCTTGCAATCTGATCAGGAATGGAGTCGGAATGAGCTGTAAGATGGAATTCGGAGAACTTCAGTGAGCCCAAAATTTGCCGATTTGCACATCCCTAGGAGCCTGTGCATTTTGCCAGCTTGTTTAGTTTGCAACTGTATTTCCCTTTACACTATATGAATGCATATATGTGTATTTCCATTAAAAACAAAAAAGAGCAAAAAGGAACCCTGATGCAATCTTCTCAATATTCCCAAGATTTTAAGCTTGTGTGTGTCTTCTGTCAAGGGCCTTATTCCGTAACAGGCTATCTGTCAGGGGAGCAAAGCAAACAGTGGGTGAGTGAATTAGGGATGGGCAAAAATCACTCAGGTACTCTGTACAGCACCATGTACATTGATGGTGCTTTATAAATAAATAATAATAATAATAATAATTCGTCAGATGTTTGCCCTACCACTGTTCAACACTGTGCTAGCTTCTTTTGTGGCCTGGCAAGCATCCGACAATGTTGCGATGCTGTCCGCCCTCATCTGAAGCTTCCATCGTGTACAACAATGAAGGCTCTGGAAATTGCATAAGTGCCCTGTTGCATCAATGGCAACCACAAAGGCCGCCATTTATGTAACAGGGGAAATGAGCCATTTCTGGAACCTCCATTGTTGTGTACAATGGAGGTTCTGGAAACTGCACATTCCCCTATTGTGTAAATGGGGCCTTTATGCCCACCATTTACACAAATGGGGAACTGATGCAATTTCTGGAGCCTCCGTTGTCACACAAAATGGAGGCTCCAGTTGAGGGCGGGCGGCTGTCAGGCACTTGTCTGGCCGTGTGGGCCCTCAACCTTGGAACTGTAATGTTACATAAATGGCAGTTGTAAAGGGGGCATTTATGCAACATTACAGGCTTAAATAGTCCATTCATGCCTGTTATGTTGCATAATGGCCCCTTTATGCCTGCCATTTTCCTAACATTACATTTTCAGAAAACCCTGAGCTGCCATTTTTATGCAAAATGGTGGCTTATTCAGGGGGGGGTGGCCCCATGGTGCTCCTCAGGCACTCACCGTGCCATCCAGCAACTCACACAGCACAGTCAGCAGGGGTTGGTGTTGGCAGCGGTTTACTGAGCATCCGACAACAGAGAGTCCATCCATGCCTACTTGGTGACCTTAGGCTGTCAGCCTAACCTACCTCACAGGGTTGTTGTAAGGATACAATGGGTGGGGGAAGAACCCTCTATAACCCCCTGAGCTCTTAGAGAGAAAGGCAGGATTAAAAACACACACGTAATAAGCAAAATCATAAATGAACAGATCCAGTACAAGGCAGCTCCTTTGAACTATCAAACAAGTATTGCCATTTCTCTTAATCAAATGCTGAAGTATACATGAAATACCTGTCTTCTGGTACAACGTGGAGAGTTTTGTTTTCCCTGTGTATCTCCTGTTCTTCTTAATGAACTCAGGGCAGGATCAATGTCCAACAGCTTTCATCCTGAATTACGAACCAATCCCCTCTTAACATAGAACGGCACCCGGCTTTCTGAAGGGAAATTGATGCAAAACTCTTAGTAGAGCATCAGTTGCAATAAAAATGCACCAGACACTGTATGCACAATTGTCCTTTAAACATGGATAGAAATGGGAATTTGAGCTATTTGACACTCTAGCTCCTTGCTGAGATGCAGACAAGAGCATAAAGGATTTATTTCTTTTGCCCCTTCTCATATCGTGTGGAATTGACTGAGATTTAAATGTCTGAATAATTCCATGCCCAAAAGTTGCCAGCAATTTTTTCTTCAGTTTCTGTTCAAAGCGAGGATGTTGATATATTCCTAAAGATGACTCAGAAGGAGGACTTTATGGAAAACACTGAGTTGTTATTTTCTCCTTATTTATATTCCCTGGTGCTGAGAGGCATATGGCTTGTAAAAACAAAGGTTGAGTTCTTGCGATAGAAGAGTAGCCGCTAATAAATTTTATCTCCCATGTTTCTTTCTTTCTTAAGACATTTGTGCATTTATCACAGCATTCCCTGGCCTGAAACAATGCCAATATATTTGTGATATACTTCCTATTGTTGGTTTTGAAGCTGCTGATGTCTCAGCTAAATAAGAAAGAGTAGCTGTATGCAGGGCTTCAGCCTGCTCATGCGTAGGGATGGACAGAGTTAGCAATTTTTTACAATCTTAAATTGGTTCATCCCAATCTATATGTTTTTTTAAAAAAAGTTTCTATTATAATTCATACACGTTGTGTTTGCATTTCTCCTAATGCATGCATTTCGTGAACATTTTTGCCTAATGTACAATTATTTTTTGCAAACACTTTTCTTAATGTGATGCATTTCTGAACATTGATTTCACTAATATATGTATTTTGTGTGCATAGTCCTCTAAAATATGCATATCCGTAGGCATTTGGATTGGAGGACTCCATTACAACATTCAGAGAAGTGTGACTTTCAAAGGATAACTGTGTTTCACTTCATGTATTGATTTGAAAGTGCAAAGTTCACCTTAAAAATTGAACCTCCCAGAGGAATTGGACTACAACTCCGGCTGGACATCAGGAAAAACTTCCTGACTGTTAGAGCAGTACGACAATGGAACCAGTTACCTAGGGAGGTGGTGGGCTTTCCCACACTAGAGGCCTTCAAGAGGCAGCTGGACAACCGCATGTCAGGGATGCTTTAGGGTGGATTCCAGCATTGAGCAGGGGGTTGGACTCGATGGCCTTAGAGGCCCCTTCCAACTCTACTATTCTATGATTCTATGATTTTATGATCATTCCCATGGAAACAATATGCTAACCCCAAAATTAAAATCACTTTATGGGCTGCCAAGGTGTTGATCATTACCTTTAAAGCCCTACATGGTTTGGATCCAGGTTACCTGTGGGATTGCCTTCTCCCATATAATCCGCCCCACACACTCAGGTCCTCAGGGGAGAACTTACTTCAGGCAGCCAAAACTAGGCTGACAACTGTTACCCGGACGGCCTTTTTTTCTGTCACCCCCAGGCTTTGGAATGGCCTGCCGGGAGAGATTCGTCAACTTAATAGACTTTCCGAGTTTACAACAGCTATAAAGACTAGCCTCTTCCTTCAGGCCTACCCAGATGAATTTTAAAACATTAATTTTAAGAAATCTTGATTGCTTTTAGGTAGATAGATAGATAGATAGATAGATAGATAGATAGATAGAGATAGATAGAATTGGTTTTATATGCTTTCAATTAATTTTATGTATTTGATTTATATTGTATTGTTGTACTAATGTTGTTCCCCGCCTCGATCCAAAGGGAGAGGTGGGTAAGAAATATTATTATTATTATTATTATTATTATTCAGAGACAATTGTACACTAATCCAGATCTACACAATTTGTGTAGGAAGCCCATGAGTTGTGTATTGTCTTTCAAATCGTTGACAACTCCCCCTTTTTTTTTTCAGTGCCAGGAACCCACGCAGCATTTGTGCGCCCACACCAAGAGCCCATGCAGCCTGATGAGGGCTCAGCAGCCATCTGCCCTTGTCTGGAACCTCCGTTGTATGCATCAATGGAGACTCCAAAAATTACGTATTTCCCCCTTGCATAAATGGGGCTTTTACTCAATGGGGAAAATATGTAATTTCTGGAGACTCCATCGTAGCACAATGGAGGCTCTGGATGAGGGTGGAAAGGTTCATGACATCGTCAGGCGCTCACTCAATTTCAAAAGGAGTCCGTCCCATCCCTGGTCATCAAGGCAGCAAAAAAACTGGAAGACCCATCAATCCTCTTTCAGCTGCTATCTGTGGCTGATGGACTATGTTCAACCACACGGTGGTTCATGAGTTATGCAGGTCCATTCTGAACAATCAAGTGGCTCTGTTGACCAGAGATGCAAAAGCACAGATTGCAAGACTTACAATGAGAAGAAGAAGAAGAAGAAGAAGAAGAAGAAGAAGAAGAAGAAGAAGAAGAAGAAGAAGAGAGGAGGAGGAGGAGGAGGAGGAGGAGGAGGAGGAGGAGGAGGAGGAGGAGGAGGAGGAGGAGGAGAAGAAGAAGAAGAAGAAGAAGAAGAAGAAGAAGAAGAAGAAGAAGAAGAAGAAGAAGAAGAAGAAGAAGAAGAAGAAGAAGAAAGACCATTCGTCTTATGCTAATAACTCCTCTAGAATTGTGAGGTCTTCAAAAAGGCAATAAAAATCACAACAGATGGAATTAAAATGCACCGCTTAAAGAAAACAAAACAAAGCACAAAACTTAACCTTGAAGGTATGAAGGCAATGGCCTTGGGAGCTTGCTGAACCTTGCCCCCTCCACACACACAAAATCCTGAAACGGTGATCCCCTCCTTTCCCAAACCTTCATCCCTCCCCACTCTGCCTGCTAACTCAAATGGTTCTTGAGATATAAACTTGTAAAAAGTCACAATCTTGTATTGTGCTTGCAAGCAACCTCACAATGCCGCGGCTACCGACGCTCTTTAATATCCAGCTGAGTCCCCCCACTGTGCTTTGTCAGACAGTAGCAACATCCAAGCCTTCTTGTAAAAGTAATTCACACTTTCCCCGCAACACTGTTGCTTTAATTACCACTGACCTCTACTGCTGCTCAGACGGGCCTAGCAGGGCCAAGAAAGGGTCAACGCCATATTCACAGCAGAAAGAAGCCACGGTGCCTTTTTCTTCGCCCTCCTTACTTTATTATTAACAAACCATCTTTGATTGAAAACTTCCCAACGTCTGAGATCCAGTCTTATCTTCGTGCTCTCTTGGGGATTTCATTATCAAAAGAGACCCACAGATGTCGATCAGGGAAGGGAGGGGGGATGTAGATCAGAAATGATACCAACAGCCCCCTAATCACGAGCTTCAAGGGAAGGGAAGGCATCCATATCTTTTAACATGCAAACAAAGATCAGGTTTATAATATATGCTCACGGAATTACAGGCAGGCAAAATGAACCCGTACCTTTTCAAGCTTTAGAGGAAGGATGGTGAGCCATCCGTAAGCGATGCTGGTTTTCTCTCTCTCTCTCTCTCTTTCTCTTTTGTTCAAAACTTCACTGGTAGAAGCATCTCATTAGGGATGTTCAAAGCGCATGTGGGTCACGTGACAAGAGGAAATTCAAAATTACCAGCTAGATTTCCGGGAAGGTGGTAGGGAACAAGAAAAAAAAAAGTATCTTGCTGTCAAATGAGAACAGGGGACTGTCACCCTCGCTGATCCGCTGGTCCACCTTTCAATATGCATCTTCTTTCTCTCAAGGGCTAGGGTGACCATATGAAAAGGAGGACAGGGCTCCTGTATCTTTAAAGTTGTACAGAAAAGGGAATTTCAGCAAGTGTCATTTGAATGCATGTAGCAGCTGTTGAAATTTTGTCTTCATCATAAGAGTTAAAGCTGCAGGAGTCCTGCCCTCTTGACCAGATACAAACGGAGTCAACTTGCTGTGTGCTGGTACCGAGAGCCAATGCAAGGATTACGGACTTCCATGGAAGAAGGAGAAAAGAAGAGATGTCTACATTTCATTGAATGTTTATGGAGCAAATATACAACGTTGTCATACACCAGGTGTGGGAAACATGCCTAATTTTTATTTATTTATTTTTAAAAACAACCTCAGGACAAGTAAGAGGAAGGTGTGTATTTTTTCCACATAGTGCATTGTTAAATGATGGGCTTTGCTACCACAAGATGTATTGGTGGCCACCAATTTGGATGGCTCTGAAAGGGAGTTGGACAAACTGATGGAGGAGAAGGCTGTGAATGGCTACTAGTCCTGATGGCTATACGCTGCCTCCAGTATGTCTATCCTATGTAACCTTCCCAGAGAGCCTCAGCTATGGGTTGGTATACAAGTGTAATAATAATAATAATAATAATAATGATAATAATAATAATAATAATAATAATAATAATAATAATAATAATAGCTGGGGAACACAGGTAGGAGGGTGCTGTTGCACCATGACCTACCTTGTTGGTCCCTGGCTGATGGCTGGTTGGCCACTTAGATGGACCCTTGGTCTGATCCAGCAGGGCTCTTCTTATGTTCTTATGCAATCAGTTCATACCTCAGGCAAACCTCTGTCCCTTCCCTGGAGAGAAAGAGACAGAAACAGAGAGACACAGAGGAAAGGGGGGAGGTAAAAAGAGAAAAAGGGCAACCCACTTTTGGCGCTGGCCCTACACAGCACTTCCTTTGGCACCACCCACTGCCCCCCCCCATGTAGCCCCCAACAAACTACCCACGAAGGAATCAGCTGCTCAAGAACAACAGCAAAAAAAGGTCACCCATGGCTGCCTGCTGTCTACTCTGGTTGGCAGTGGCACAGCACACACATACACAAACCAACTGCTCTGGGTAATAATATTTCATGTTTCCTTTGCATTATCAGTCTCCTCTCTGATCACACCAGGAATCCCAACACTCTTTTAATTCATCTGTGGGCACAATCCTATGTATGTTTAGGCAGACTAAAGGTCTACAACTCCCAGCATGCCTTAGCCATCCATGCCCCTGCCATACTGGCTGGGTCACGCTGGGAGTTGTAGGCTTTAATTCCCCTGCATGAACATGCATAGGACTGCACCTTTCAATATGCATCTTCCAAGGGCAGTTTAAAATGCCACAGCACATTTCTGAGTAGAGTGTAGCATTTAAGGAAACACCCAGAGACCATCAAGGATGATGACCATACAGATGTACTTTACTACTGACCAATCACAGCTGCAAAAACAACAACAACAACAATAATTTTTTTTTGCTGCAACCAACTAACACAACAAATCCACTGGAAATAATAATAGAGAAATTTCAAGTATTAGAAATACTTCACACGCATCATCTCAGAGATTCTTCCAATTGACTAATAAAGAAGGCAAATATTACTATCTGTGTTACAAGTAGGGGTTAAAGATAGAAGATAATAATAATAATCCTATTTCATGGCTTAAGGCCACATGCAGTACAAATATAGGGATGTTTACTGAGAAATAAGTTTAGCTGTGTTCATTGCAGTCTGCTCATGGGAAAGCACATGCAGAGTCGCAGGTCGAAGCTTTATGGAGGGCAGTCCTCTATTTTGGAGAATGGACAGAGGATGGTTCTCTATTTGGATAGCTGTCATAGAATCATAGAATAGTAGAGTTGGAAGGGGCCTATAAGGCCATCGAGTCCAACCCCCTGCTCAATGCAGGAATCCACCCTAAAGCATATGTGGAAGATGGTTGTCCAGCTGCCTCTTCAAGGCTTCTTGAACGTCCAGTAGTCCAAGCTTATTTTAAAGACAAGGTGCCCTAAGAAGGGAGACCAGGGGCCTTGAAGTTGCCCGTCTGCCGTTGGCACCTGGACAGCAGACTGAGCTGGCAGGCAGGTCACTCGTTGAGTTTTCACTATGATGAGATGTCTTAAATTTCTAAGAGTTCTTATTCATAGAATTGCTCCAGTAGATATAGATTTGCATATGCAAACGGGCATCCTCTTTTGTCTTCACTTTTGAGGATTTGTTTCCTCTTTTCTGGTGAGTGGCCACCCTAGCTCTCAAGCTTAGCTACTATGCTAGGCCAGTGCAAGATCTCCAGCAAAAAACATTTTTTTATATATATGGAGAACCTGGTGAAATTCCCTCTTCATCACAACAGTCCTGGTTGTGGAATGAGCTCCCCAGAGAGGTCCGCCTGGCACCTACACTGTACTCCTTTTGTCGCCAGCTGAAGACCTTTTTATTCACTCAGTATTTTAACACTTAATTTTAACTTAAATTTAAATTATACTGTTTTAACTCTGTAATTTAACCTTATATCAATTTTGCTGCGTGGTTTTCTCCAGGTTGTGCTTTTTATATTGTATTTTGTATTTGTGTTTTTAACTTGTTGGTTGTTTTATGATGGTTTTAATTTTTGTGAACCGCCCAGAGAGCTTCGGCTATTGGGCGGTATAAAAATGTAATAAATAAATAAATAAATAAATAAACAAACAGTTAATGCTGCAGGAGCTATACTAGAGTGACCAGATTTAAAAGAGGGCAGGGCACCTGCAGCTTTAACTGTGGTGATGAAGAGGGAATTTCACCAGGTTCTCCCTATATACAAAGGACACCTGCTGAAATTCCCTTTTCAATACAACTGTTAAAGATACAGGAGCCCTGTGCTTCTTTTCATACGGTCACCCTTGTTCATCTCTGTGGAAGAATTCCTGTTTTGTGAGGGTTTTTTTACCCCCCTCATTCAGAAGAAAATATGGAGATTCATCACAAGAGAAGATTCTCCTTTTAAAACACACACACACACAAATGCACAGGGAGAAAAAAGAAATAAGAAGCTCATTTGGAGTTCAGATCTTCCGCCTTCAGCCAGTGTTCACCGGCGATTTTTCTTATATACAAAGCTGACTGAAGGGAGGGGGGTGGGCTTGAATAACAAAGTGAGCTGATAACAATCACATCATGTACAATCACATAATGGACGCTATCCCAATTTTTAAAAGGCACAAAGTATCCTCATTAATATGATGAGTGCAGCAGTCAAATCAGCGCTGTGATTTTATCAGGGGCTTCTGACTGTACATGAATTAGAATATAAAATGCATACAGAATTTTTAATGGGGAGGCTTTCACATTCTCTCCATGCGTTTCCTTACTGTCATTTGGATCACATTAAAGTGAAAACTCACATAAAAGGCTATAGAGAATATGGCAGACCCTAAATTATAGCCTCCCTTTGTCTTTCAGCTGGTGTGGTCTAGTGCAGGGATGGCCATCGCAACGGATTCAGTGCCCGGAGTGACTCTGTATAGCTCCTGATAGGCCTACCAAATTTTAGCTAAGGCATACGTGTCCTGTGCTCTCAACCTTGTGAGCAGTGGAGGCTGGTGGATCCGAAGTCAATGGGCCAGTAAATCTGCTCTGGGTTTCAGTCAGAACAAGTCAGAACTCTAAAGGAGCAATCCTTGGATAGCTCCTTTAGAATTCAGTCTGAAATCCACAGCAGATTCACCCACCGACCCGCCCACTGTCATCAGAGCATACAGCCTTCACTGCCTGTGAGTTAGGGTAGGCTGCAACTCACCCTTTGTCTATATTCCCTAGAATTATAGGTCGCCACCTATAAAAGTCATAAATTTATAACTCTTATGAAATATTAATATCTAAAAAAAATACTTAGGGATCCAGGCATATGAGTTTTCTGTATGGAGAAAAAAACAACCCTCTTTTCAGAGCTTACTTTAACTTTCTTAAAAGCCAGGTTAGATAGTGTGTTTGCCAAGTGATCCAGCGCATAGATAAAGCCATCTTTAAGACTAGGGAAGAGTATCAAACTGGTTTCTATTTCAATATATTTATTAAGAACCGGGCAGACAGAAGGTGAGAAAGAATCAGTTAGTTTTAAATAAAACTGGCTAACTAAAGCTTACTTATTGCAATACTAAAAGTAACACTCCCAAGGATGTATCTAGCTCTCTAAAGCTTACTTATCACAATACTAAAAGGGATCCCTCTGCCCACCTGGGAGCGTTACTTTTAGTATTGTGATAAGTAAGCTTTAGAGAGCTGAGATATATATATATATATATATATATATATATATATATATATATATATATATATATACCCTTTGACTTGTTGCCAAAGAAGACTACAAAAAGATTTCACATTCACAGGTATTTCTGGAGGGCAGGGCGGCTCCCAGAGAGGGACAAATCAAACTGATCAATCCATAGCCTGGGTGGACCTGATAAAGCATTCTCCAGGGGGTTTCTCCACTTAGCATAATACTGAATCAGTGCAGAGTTGTAAACGTTGGTGTCTCTGCCACCTATGTCCTTTGTTCAAAGGCCTTTCCACAAAGAAGTGGGTTGGCACAATGGCACATCCCAGCATGCTAAAAAAAAAAAGAAGAAGAAGAAGAGAAGAAGAAGAAGAAGAAGAAGAAGAAGAAGAAGAAGAAGAAGAAGAAGAAGAAGAAGAAGAAGAAGAAGAGGCAGCAGCTCATTAAGGTTCTGGATTTGGGACGGGAGAGAAATGTGTTTGGTTCATGTTTTAATGAGAATATACCTAATTTCATACTTTAGAAGCCCCATGTAAACTGAAACCTTGGGCTAATCTACACCTGCAGTTTTGCTATGGATGCTCCTGAATGATCCCAGTCGCGATTGCCACTCACAGGGCACACGCGACTGATCTTTACTGCAATTACAGGAGTGCCATTGTGGAAGAATGTGTGCCCTGTTATGGCACTTCCGCATGTATATCAGTAGAAGTGGGCGGGGCTAGGCAGATGGATACGGGGCAGAGGTGGGGTTTTTTAATGACTTGTGAGGGATTCACAGGAGCACAGACGCATGACAACACATGGAGGATTGGAAATTTGTCAAATATGTGTTCTTGTAGGGTGACCATATTAAAAGGAGGACAGGGTTCCTGTATCTTTAACAGTTGCATAAGAAAGTTGCATAAGAAATGTACATTGATGGTGCTATATAAATAAATTAATAAGAAGAAGAAGAAGAAGAAGAAGAAGAAGAAGAAGAAGAAGAAGAAGAAGAAGAAAGGGAATTTCAGCAGGGGTCATTTGTATATATGGAGAACCTGGTGAAATTCCCTCTTCATCACCACAGTTAAAGCTGCAGGAGCTATACTAGAGTGACCAGATTTAAAAGAGGGCAGGGCACCTGCAGCTTTAACTGTGGTGATGAAGAGGGAATTTCACCAGGTTCCCCATATATACAAATGACATCTGCTGAAATTTCCTTTTCAATACAACTATTAAAGATATAGGAGCCCTGTCCTTCTTTTCATATGGTCACCCTAGTTCTTGTGCTGAGATATGTTTGTATTTTAAAAAAAACAATATAAAACAAAGATACACGGCAATGAAACTTGCTGATATGCATCCAAAACACGTGGCAGAAATGGCGGACAGGCCCACTCCCGCTCACCACTGATACGCATGCACATGCCCCTCGCAGCTAATTGGCGGTTCGCTGAGCCCAGAACTTGTGATGACCAGCAATGACCTTGCGGGGGGGGGGGGGCACACCGCAAACATACTTTGGAACGGAACCAAGAGAGCCGAAAAAGCCATGACCAAAGCAGTCAGGGATATTCTGGGAAAACTGAGAAGAGGAGCCAAGATATCTCGGGAACAGGTGAACGTCATGTGTCCCGTTAGTGATGATCCTGCAATCAATGGCTGGTGTAGTTTCCCCCTTAGTTAACCTTTGAAATTTGCAATGTCCAGGATTTTTGTAGTGAAATTCTCCAGTCAGTTCTTTGATATCGAAGCCATGCTATGCCTCAGGCCTACACAAATATACATTATAGCCTCACAGAGGTCACACAGAATATTTAGAGATGACAGAACACCAACAGTTATAGCAATTTCACATAGCATTTATTCACCACTAGCCTGAATAACGTTCATTTGATGAAAAGAATGAACATGGGACAACGCTACCTGAAAGACTGCATTCACATTGCATTTTCCCATGTGAGTTTGTGCGTTTGGCTGAGACACAAAAGATGACCTTCTTGGCAGCGTCTCCCAAGCTCTGGAACTTCCTCCTGAGGGAGGCTCGTATGAAGAACTGAGTTCTGGGCCAAATCAAGGACGAACTGCAAACCTGAGTCTTCAAGGAGAGTTTAAACCCATCTCTGGGCGGTTTAATTTCTGTAAACCACCCAGAGAGCCCTGGCTATGGGAGAGGTATATAAGTTTAATAAATAAATAAAAATAAATAAATAAATCCATCACAGGTTGAATCCCTATTTCTACATATACCTTTTGACTGGCCAGGAGCCCTTCTGTCTTCAATGAGACTAGGGCCATAGCTAGACCTCAGGTTTATCCCTGGATCGTCCAGGGGTCAAACCTGTTCATCTAGGTGATACACAGGGGATCCAATGCTCAGGCAGGGGCGAACCCTGGATGATCCCAGGATAAACCGTAGGTCTAGCTGTGGCCTAGCAGTGACAATTCACAGAGAGCTTCTATACAGCTATCTGTTTGGGAGCCATAAACAACATTAATGCAGCATGATAGTAGAGGGGGGGGGGACTCACCCATCTAAGGTCTTAGCTAGACCAAAGGTTTATTCCGGGAGTCATCCCGGTTCATGTAAATGACACACAGGATATCCCAGGAGCAGGCAGGGATGACCGCGGGATGATCCTGGTCTTAGGTCTAGCTAAGGTCTAGCTTAGGTCTAGCTTAGGTCTAGCTAAGGCCAGAGTTTGGAATGGGTCCATTTTTCAGAGAATTTTCAGGAAAACCTTAGGCTTTTGTTGAGAGTTCCAATATCAGGGGCAGTATGCCTATTCTTGTTGGGGAAAATGGGTGAGAGTGTCCAATTGCACTTGAATCCTGCTTGTGGGTTCCCAGTTGACAGCTTGCTGGACAAGATGGGCGCTTGGTCTGATCCATCATGGCTCTTCTTATGTTCTTAGAGTTTTCTTAGTGCCTTCCATGCCTATTTTTACAATCCACACCAGTCTCTGTTGCTTCCCCCCTCTTGTTCTCACTCCCTTTCCCAAACATCTACCTTCCTGGGGAATCCATCTAGTCAGAATTTCGAAGTTCAGCAGCAATAATACGCTTTAAGGTCAACAACCATTTAGTCTCCCAGAATGGGGCTAGTTCCATGGTGGAAGTTCTGCTTCAGGTTCCAGAAATGCTGAATTACTTGTTCTTATGCAACGAGTTGTGTGTGTGGGGGGGGGGGGGAACAAAGAGATGAGACAAGTATATATGATGTAAAATTCAGGCCACATTTTATTGAAGATCTACAAAGGGAGACTGAGTGGGTCCTATACTATGGCAGCCACTATGCTAGGCATTCAATTGGGCAAAATCATTCTATGTCTGATGAGTGGGATCTTCTGATTGCCACCCCCAGGTCATGCCCCTTTTGGGGAGGGTAGACCTCCTCTCATCACTCCCCCCGCCCCAGTCTGCCCAGCACCGGGTGAAGTGAGTTGAGTTGGTCTCCTCACAGGTAAGCCCTTTCCACAACCCTTAGTGGAAAGCCTCAAGCATCACCTTTCACCTGAACAGTGCCACAGAATGCTCACCATCCTTTTTTTCTAATTGTGCCCTTCTCAACCTGCCTAAAGAATGTGACCAAATTAACCTAATGCTAAATGTATGTCTTTCCTAAGACACTCTGTCCCAACTTACAGTGTGAAGTTGGCAAAAAGACCCATAGCCCACAGTCAATCCAACTATGAGCCAAAAATTCCTGCTCAGCCCCCAAACGGGTGACCAGTTAAACCCACACTGCATACAGGGAGGGAGCCACAAAATGAGAAGAGGTGGGGAAATTGGTGTGGCAGCCTAATAAAGGCTCATCCGCCCCACCCCAGCCAATGGTGCCACCGTGTCACCAACCAATGGTGATCAGGCACGACTCCTTCTCCACCCCCTGCCCGCAAAGGCCTCACTGTGGCCACGTGCTGGGACACGGGGGAAGGGCATGTCTGTCTGTCTGTCTATCTGTCTATCTGTCTGTCTGTCTGTTTGCCTGCCTGCCTGCCTGCCTGCCTGCCTCTCTCTCTCTCTCTCTCTCTCTCACACACACACACACACACACACACACTCACACACTCATTATGGAACATAAATATTTTCAAAAATTAAAATGACCTTTCTCGCAGAAAAGAGAAGGCACGTCTGCTGACATGTACCGAAAGGTCAGAGGGAACTTTTAATGGCGATAGATGGAGTTTGCCCTATTTAAATTCATACCCAATGCGAACTTTGTACAATCTTTTGGATAAAGCTTGCAATGTTCTAATCTCTGCAAATCCACTCTGCACTGGTCGCTGCTCTTATTAATCAGTTCTACCAAGCAGCAACACCCTTCACCGTGCTGCATTTTTATTCTTCTATGCCTGTTTGGCCTTTTTCTGTAGTTTGGCTTCATCCTACGTTCAATTATCCACATCACAGTATAGAGGAAAAGGTACTATCCATGCCAGCATTTACCCATAGCACATTATGCCATTTTCCTTAGTATATTTTACTTCTTTTAAAAACAACAACAACGTTTGGATTATGTTAATTCAGCAGCAATTTTCCCTCTCTGCTTTTGGAAGATACATTCTATCTTCTGTCATGTTTTTTTTATTCACTCTGAAATTTCTCTTCTTGGTGGCTTTGTTAATACTACTCCTAATAACAACTCCAATCTTATTTGTACCTTGTTCGATCCTATTAGAGAATTAAATTGCGTAATTGTGAATTGAGGAAGAATACCAAACCATTTCCCTTCCCTCCCCCTGCTGCCAACCAAAAGAACTATTTTCTGTGGCTTTTGTAATAAGAATTTAGTGGTCCACCTGGGGGAGAATTCAAAGATTTGCACACCCATTTGGATGAATATCTTCAAAAACAGCCCTGCCCCTTTTGCACTCATATAGCTGCATACACTCCAACAGTCCTTATTTATCATGGATAGTATTCTAAGGCCAGATCTACACCTAGCAGGATATTTCACCATGAAAGCGGTATGAAAGCGGAACATGGCACGTGTCAATGGGCCCTAACAGTTTTCAGTGCACTTCAATGGGCTCTTCTTTGTGAGCCCCTGCCAAAGGAAGTGAGGCAGGTGGCTGTGGCGTTACACCCCACAAGTCAGTTCCCAAATGTATGTCTGCAGTTTGTAAGTCTGTGGTGAGTTTAGAATGTTGGCCTGAGTGGGCGGAGTTAGAATGTCTTGGGAGGGGGGAGGAGTGATATATAAGGGAAGGACTGAGGGGATTGTGGGAGACTTTTTAGGTACTCGGAGGGCCTTGCTAGCCCTGTTGGCTAAGCTGGCAGGGAGGAGGGGTGACGGGGCGCTAGAGTTAGTGCGCGCCATCGCCGGCTTCCACACGCACAACGCAACAGGGCAACGGGAAGCCCCGTAGCGTTGGCCATTTAATTTTTTTTTTAAAGGAGCCATGTGCACCCTGCCGGAGAGAAGGTAAGTGGTTTTTTTTACAAAAATAAAGCCCCTCCCTGCTCTCCCTGCCCCTGATTCCCCCCTGCCTGATCGCTCATCCTCCCCCCATCCGCCAGACCTGAATTCGCTTATGCCGGCTTAAGGCAGGCTTCACCCCGGATTCCCCTGTTCGTCATCTGCTGGCTTAAGGCAGGCCTGACCCCGGATTCCCCTGTGCGTCATCTGGATGCACAGGAGGGAAACTGGGCCTCACACCGCGCTAACGCCTGGTCTAGCAAGGCCCTTACAGTCTTTAGTGCTCTCTGTGTTCAGAGTACTTAAGTTCTGGGAATTTTGAGAGTCAGTGTAGAGAGTGGTGTCTTTGGAGTGTGGTGTGCACAGAGTTGATGTATATTAATACTGATAATAAAGAAAGTTCAAGATTGATTGTGTGAGAAAAAGGAAAGCGCGTATGTGAATGAGTGAAAGGATTGGATGGAAGGTTTCAAAAAAGGTTTTTAAATGTTTTATTTGAAACAAAGCTTGTGAACTTTTAAAAATAAATTTTAATTATTTTGTTTTTAACTACCACAAAAATCCCACGTGTCTGTTTGGCATTTATCCTCTGAAGTTTACACATTTAGCACCCACTCTGACAATAATTCATCTCAGCACATATAACTCACAGTGTTTTATTTTATATATTGAAATCCTTCTCCATTTAACCCCTGTCTCCACATAGTTCGGAGGAAGGTGGGTTTTGTCCCTTGCCTCAGGCGTATCAAGGGGTGGTGCTTGGCTTGAGCAGGGAGTAGCTGCGGCCAGGCTTGGTGTTCAGAGCCTGTGTCGTGGCAGTGGCTACTAGTAGGAGGGCTTTCCCTGCTGTGGCACCCCGGCTGTGGAAGGAGCTCCCCAGAGAGGTCCTCCTGGTGCCTACACTGTATTCTTTTCATCGCCAGCTGAAGACCTTTTTATTTGCTCAGTATTTTAACTCCTAAATTTAAACTTTGCTGTTTTAATTCTGTATTTTAATCCTGTATCAATTTCTGCTGTGTGGTTTTATCCTGGTTGTGTTTTTTATATTGTATTTTGTATTTGGGTTTTTAGATTGTTTGATGTTTTATTATTTTCTTAATGGTTTTAATTTTTGTGAACTGCCCAGAGAGCTTCAGCTATTGGGTGGTATAAAAAATGTAATAAATAAATAAATATAAAGCAGTAGTGTGGCTCCTGCCTTTTATATACGGCTTTCATACCTCTTTCATAGTGCTACATTCTGCTTGGTGTAGATCTGGCCTAATTCCTGCCCCTGGTTATTTATTTATTTATTTATTTAAAACAATTCTTGGCTGCCTTTCTGGGAAGAAGCCCTCCCAAGGGGGTTTGCAGCAATAAAATAGATTAAAACAGTTAAAATACTAAAAGCAATAAAAGCATCAACACAATAAAATAGTGCTAAAAAACAATAAAAGCCTCTTGCCTCTAGTATCAGAGGCACTAAGCCTATATTCACCAGTGTCTGGGGAACATGGGTGGTAGGGTGATGTTTCACCCATGCCCTGCTTGTAGGTTCCTTGTAGGTTCCTGGCCACTGTGTCAACAGAATGCTGGACTAGATGGACCCTTGGTCTGATCCCACCCAGCTCTTCTTGCGTTCTCATGTTCTTAACAATAAAACCACCAGCAGCAACAACAATGGAAATAGCAGCAAGAACAGAAGTCATATCATGAGAAGTAATATGTTTTCAAGGCCTTCCTAAAAGCCTGCAATGACAGAACATGATGGATCTCCAATGGCAGCTTGTTCCAAACACGTTCCTATTTTGCCCTGTACCCAACCTCCCTGTGTGTGCTGGCCCACCTGCTCTGTACCATCCCTATTTGTGCTGAGCAGCAGAAGGCTGTTGTGGGGGTCAGGATGTTCACACAAGACCAGCCTGAACATCACCATGCCTATCCTCCCCATTCCTGACCTTGCCATATTAAGCAGCATGGTCTGAACAGGCCTTCTACATATGTCCACTTGAAACCTGCTCCCTCCGAGTTCCTAATTGGGCAGAAGGTTCTATTAATGTCCAAGTGATGACTTTCCTGATGCTTTGTATTTTGCGCTTAAGCCCTTTCTACACCTAAGGGTGTAGAGGGAGAGAGTGGGGAGGATTGTGGACTTCTGCCAAGACTCTTGTTCATGCATTGGTTATTTCTCGGTTGGACTACTGCAACCTTCTTCTCTCTGGCCTTCCTTCTTCTCACATCAGTCCGTTGGTTTCTGTTCACCACTCTGCTGCTAAGATCATCTTCTTGGCTCGCCGCTCTGACCATGTCACTCCACTGCTGAAATCTCTTCATTGGCTTCCAATTCACTTCAGAATCCAATATAAACTTCTCCTGTTGACCTACAAAGCTTTTCACTGTCTAGCTCCTTCCTATCTCTCCTCTCTCATCTCACACTATTGCCCCGCTCGTGCTCTTCGCTCCTCTGATGCCATGTTTCTCGCCTGCCCAAGGGTCTCTACTTCCCTTGCTCGGCTTCGACCATTTTCTTCTGCTGTCCCTTATGCCTGGAACACTCTTCCAGAACATTTGAGAACTACAAGTTCAACCCAGCTTTTAAAGCTCAGCTAAAAACTTTTCTTTTTCCTATAGCTTTTAAAACTTGATTTTGTTCTGACTTTATACTGTTAGTTTTACCCTACCCAGTGCCTGTTTAGCCTACCCTGTGCCTGTTTGCATTCTCTTCCCCTCCTTATTGTTTTATTATGATTTTATTAGAATGTAAGCCTATGCGGCAGGGTCTTGCTATTTACTGTTTTACTCTGTACAGCACCATGTACATTGATGGTGCTATATAAATAAATAAATAATAAATAAATAATAATAATAATAATAATAATAATAATAATAACTTACCTGCTTCCGCGATGCTCCCTGGGTGTCGAAACAGAAGCACAACATCCCAGAAGGGTAGAGGGACATTGCGCCCATTGTGCCTGCCAATTTTTTTAAAGAGGCAGGAGTTGAAGCGCAATTGTGCTCTAATTAGTGAAAAGTAAGCAAAAAGCAAACAAAAAAAGCCCTGACCCTCCTCCCCCCTTCAATGTACCTGGACTCCCCCTGGCCTGGTTCCTTCCCTCTGCTGACCCCTGCTACTGGTGGGAAGGAGGGAAGAAGCTGGGATGGGCACCCACACCACCTGCAGTCCACGGGATCATCCCGGGACCATGGGAAAAATCAGGATAACTGCTCCCAAGATCCCCTGTGCAGGAATCCACATCATTTGGATGCACAGGGATCACCCAGGGATGACCCCGGGGAAAATCCACAGTGTAGAAAGGGCCTAGGTGTTGTACGATGCTTGGTTGATTTTATACTGTGAGCTGGACGAAAACTTCTCCCTCAGAGAGATTGGAACCTGAAATCTTATTTTGGAACTTACGACACTGCTACTGGCTTTGAGGTAAAAGGAAAAGGTGGGAGCCCAGAAATTGTTTGTGTTGTGAGTTTGCGCTCATCTACACCAAGCAGGATATAGCACTATGAAAATGGTATGAAAGCAGTATATAAAAGGCAGGAGCCACACTACTGATTGAAGTGCACTGACAACTGTTAAGGCCCATTGACACATACCATGTACTGCTTTCATACTGCTATATCCTGCTTGGTGTGGCTCCTGCCTTTTATATTCTGCTTTCATATCGCTTTTATAGTGCAATATCCTGCTTGGTGTAGGTTAGGGATTACTCCTGATAGTGCAAAATATAGGGGTGTGCACGGACCCCCCACTCCGCTTCACTTTCAGATCCGCCATTTTCGGATTGGGCAGCTCCGCCCCGCCCCCACTCCGCCTGTGCCCACTCCACTCCACTCGGAGCTCCGGATCTGGATCGGAGCTCCGTTCCCCCCCCCCATAGGGGGGGGTTACCGGGCCCTGCCGCCGTCGCCGCCCATGCGGCGACGGCAGCAGAGCACGGTAAGGGACCAAGGGAGAGGGGGACCTTACCTGCTTCCGTCCGTGGTCCGTCGCCGTCTTCAATTGAGCCCGCGGTTCCACCAGGAAGTCTGGGCCGCAAGCGGCCCAGACTTCCTGCTGGAACCACGGGCTCAATTGAAGACGCTGACGGACCACGGACGGAGGCAGGTAAGGGAGAGGAGGGCGGGGGGGGTTACCGGGCTCTGCCACCATCGCCGCATGGGCGACAGCGGCAGGGCACGGTAAACACCACTTACCTTTCCGGCGGAGCTCCGGATTGAGGCGAAGGATCTGCCTTCACCTCGATCCTCTTCGCCACACTCCGCCGGCCCCCCAATCCTCTTCGCCTCCACCTTAAGGGCAGGCGAAGCCCCCCGCTCCACTCCTGCTTCTATGGTCCGATTAGAAGCGGAGCACATCCCTAGCAAAATAAACTATAACAAATAGCAATTCATTGTGTCTGTTTTGGCTAGACCCAATCATTGAGTAGGCAACAAGTGTGGACCTGCACCCGAGTGCTTGCGAGCCCCCCAGTGAATGAATGTCAGCTGGCTGCCTTGGCTGTCGAAACCGCACATTTACCCCTGTGGCATTAACAGTGGCAGCCATTGATGCAGAAGGGTGAGATGCGCAGTTTCTGGAGCCTCCAGAAATCGTGCATTTGGCCCCGCTGCATCAAAAGGGGCCTTGAGTAAATAGTGTGTGATTTCAGCAGACAGGACAGGGAGCTGCTGAGCGCTCACCAGGCCAAGTTGGGCCTCAGAAGGGGCTTGTGTGGCCTAGTAAGCAGGCGGCAGATCAGTGGTGAAGGGAGAGCATCTACCATGGTGAGCACAGTTACAAGATAGGGGATACTTGGCTCAGCAATACTACAAACAAGAAGGATCTTGGAATTGTTGTAGATCGCAAGCTGAATATGAGCCAACAGTGCGATGTGGCTGCAAGAAAGGCAAATGCTATTTGGGGCTGCATTAATAGAAGTATAGCTTCCAAATCACGTGAGGTACTGGTTCCTCTCTATTCGGCCCTGGTTAGGCCTCATCTAGAGTATTGCGTCCAGTTCTGGGCTCCACAATTCAAGAAGGATGCAGACAAGCTGGAGCGTGTTCAGAGGAGGGCAACCAGGATGATCAGGGGTCTGGAAACAAAGCCCTATGAAGAGAGACTGAAAGAACTGGGCATGTTTAGCCTGGAGAAGAGAAGATGGAGGGGAGACATGATAACACTCTTCAAATACTTAAAAGGTTGTCACACAGAGGAGGGCCAGGATCTCTTCTCGACAATCCCAGAGTGCAGGACACAGAACAAAGAGCTCAAGTTACAGGAAGCCAGATTCTGGCTGGACATAAAGAAAAACTTCCTGACAGTTAGAGCAGTATGAGAATGGAACCAGTGACCTAGGGAGGTCATGGGCTCTCCTACACTAGAGGCATTCAAGAAGCAACAGTGCAACCATCTGTCAGGTATGCTTTCAGCTGGATTCCTGCATTGAGCAGGGGGTTGGACTCGATGGCCTTATAGGCCCCTTTCAACTCTACTATTCTATGATTCTATGATTTCACCCACCTCTAAATCTGTTTTTTCCTCACCTGCATGCATTTTAGCCTCACAACAACTAGGGATATCAAAGGAGTTTGAGGGGGGCCGGGCTCCGTCCCACCACATTTGGCCTCCTGTCCATGGACAGTTAGGGTGACCCTATGAAAAGGAGGACAGGGCTCCTGTACCTTTAACAGTTGCATAGAAAAGGGAATTTCAGCAGTTGTCATTTGTATATATGGAGAACCTGGTGAAATTCCCTCTTCATCACCACAGTTAAAGCTGCAGGAGCTATACTGCAGCTATACTGTGACCAGATTTAAAAGAGGGCAGGGCTCCTGTAGCTTTAACTGTGGTGATGAAGAGGGAATTTCACCAGTTTCTCCATATATACAACTGACACCTGCTGAAATTCCCTTTTCTATGCAACTGTTAAAGATACAGGAGCCCTGTCCTCCTTTTCATATGGTCACCCTATGGACGGTGCCACTTACCCACCAATGTTCAGCTCCCTGTATGTTCTGTCTTGGACGCAGCGCACACCAGCAACACCTCACCCCAGCAATCTATGCCTGACAATCCATGAGAAAATGCATGGAATGGATCTTACAAAATCCAAACACCCCTGCCTATAAGAGTCATATTTTATGACTGGGAACCATGCAAACCAAGGCAGCTGAGGGTATTCTATAGACCTTCCAACCTAGAACATGTCATTTCCTTCTCTTAAACAACTGGCCTTAACTACTGTATGGAGTAGAGATGGCCTACAGTGAGTGGGTTCAGAGGGGGAAAAATAGTTTCAAATCTGAGTCAGGAACTCTTTAAAAAATGAAAGGTCTACTGTGTTACTACTAATGGGCACGCTTTCATAATTCTTTGCCATTACTGTACTCACTTCCTCCATCTCAAAGTCACGGCAAACCTCTCACTGTCCAGCATTTGTATCCCTCACTTTAATGAGCACTAAATAAGAATTATATAAGTATTTCAATAATTCTCAGCGGACAGTTAATTAAGCACATCTGAGTCTTCGGAGCAGCAAGCTATTACCTCCTTTTACAGACAAGTGCTTCCACAGACACAAAGAGACGAGGTCAAATTATATATATATATATATATATAAAAGAATGTGGGGCTTCGTCATTTCCCTCATAATAAATGGTAGCTACCAAGCTGAAAGTCTGAAGTAACCCCTAACACCACCATTGCTACGCCCTTTCTTTCCCAGCCCCTTCTGTTCATCCATATTTCTAAAAGTTTCTTGAACGCAGTCAATAAATTCCCTCAGATTTCTTGTTTTGTGGTGGATGAGGAGGGGGAAACCCTGAATACGTTAAACTAAAGCTCTCCTTCAGTTTTTTTTTAAAAAGCTTTCTTTTCATAAACCACACCACGCTCGGCCCATATTTCATTATACATTCTTCTTTAACAGCTTGCGTTTCCCCCCCTCACCCCCCCCCCAGTATTTGAAAGATCCTACTGCAAATGTGAACAGAACAAGGGTGTGTGCAGAAGTCCATAACATCAGTCATACACCAAGTGTGTTTTTTTTTATTATTAAGTCCAGCAGTTTAAAAATGTACAAAGTTCCTTCTAATAATCCATTCATTCTGTTCTCTCCTGATTCTTGGAGTAAGCCTGCACAATTATTCAAATCCCGGCTTTTAGCTCCAGCATACACCTCGCCATGGGGCTGTGGGCCTGTAATCTCACTTTGGTCTTGCATGTCAAATGGAATTAACTCCCCTAAGAAATGTATGCAGAGACAACCTAAAGTGTCTAATCCTTACGGCTGTCTTAAATTTTCTGAAACTCAAACCTGTCATCTTTTTTTTTTCTTCCTATAGCTTTGTTGAAGTTCTCACTTAGGTTTTTCACTCCATCCAAAGATAAAGTTTAGGAGGGAAATTTGCATTTTTATATTCTCTTCCTCTCCCCTCTCCCCCGCTCCGCCCCTCAGCCTTCTCTTCTGTCGCACACTCCTGTGGCCTTTTCATACGTTTCCTTTTGTGTGGAAATTTTCCCCCCCCCTCCCTCTCGCCAATCAACTCCATCTCTGTTTTGCACTCGACGGAATTCCTAACAAAGACAAATATAGTTATTCTACATCTGGCAGCGACAGAGGCTTCGGCACGCGGAAGGATCCGGAACGCACCACTTGCCAAGCCAAAACAGAACGGGGGCGGAGGGGGTGGAGAGACCCCGCGTGAGTGGTGGCTGGGAATAATGATATCATTATTTCGCTACCTTAACAGCCCAAACCAGCTAATCACAAAAACTAATTTGAACTTGATTAAATCTCAAATCACATTGTCTCCTTCATGAATAAACCGCTTGGAGAAATTAGCTTTGGTTAGTATAACTCGACTGTTTGAATCTTGTGTTAAGAATACATTAACTTGGGAGGTAAGGGTTTTTTGTTTTGTTTTGTTTTTTGGAAGTGGTGGTAGTAGTTTTCTTGATGGTTCTGCTTTCTTCCATTCTTTAGAAAGTGTCATTTCAGATTTTTAGTTTTGACCCAAAGCTTACATGACTTAAAAGACAGAGGCCATTTCTACACCTGCCTTTTCCCCTGGGATCGTCCCGGGATCATCAATGTGCATCCAAATGACATACAGGGGATCCCGGGAGCAGGCAGGGACATTCCCTCCATTTTCCTGGGATAATCCTTAGGGCTATAGTTAGCAGCTACAACTTATTTACTTTTTCTTTTATTTATTTTTTACTATAGAGCAAGCGCAGAGCTCCGAATAGGAAACCAAATTTGAATTGTAGGGGGCTTTTAAAACTTTCTCCCCCACTGTGGTCCTGATCCATATCTCCCCCCCTCCCAAACTTCCCAGCACCAGAAATGTATTTAGGGATGGGAGAACCAGGGATGCTCGCGTTTGCAGAGATTCTCCAAACTCCACTCTGAAGTTCGCTTCGTCTTGCTTGCATTCTTGTTTGCAACCTGTTCATATTTTCATTCAAACAGGGGAAGTGCACATTTCACATTGGGAAAGCCTGAATTCTTTGGCAGATTTTTCAGATGAGCTGCTGCCTGCTGAGTATCTGAATGCTGAGTCCTTCTCTCCACCTCCTCCTTGTTAAAATGACTTTTAATAACAACAAAACAAAATATCCTTGCTCAGCTTTCAAGCGCTGAGTAGGTAGCAGTGCAGGGAAGCTACATGGGGAGAAATCATGGCAAAGTCCTCTAGGGGGCTTTCTAGGAAGCCTAAGCAGCCAGAGAGGTTGCAAAGCACAGAACAGGAAGAAAAGAATATATAAAATAAAGAGCATGCGCACGCGCACACACACAGGCCTTTGCTAGACCAGGGGTTATCCCGGGCTGATACCCGGGATCGCCCCTGTGTGTCCAGATGACGCACAGGGGATCCCTGGCCCCGGGATAAAGCCTTACACTTTGGGCCTGCTTTTTCTCGCGGTCACAGGCTGAGCCCGGCACCGCAAACGTGTGGCCCATTTCCGCAGCTTTTCCTGGCTCCGCACGATTACTCACGCGAAGCCGCAAGCCACGCTCAGGGCGCAGCACTCCTGAGGAGCACTGCGCCCATTGGGGCAAGGGTGGGGGGAGTGGGGAAAGTTGGTAAAATTTTTAAAAAACACCACTTACCTTTGCACAGGATCGATGGACCGCTCCTGCCTCTTTAAGAACTAAACAAAATGGCGGGCGCAATGGCTCTCTTCTTGAGCTTGTCACACCTCGTGTGTAAACGAAGGTGAGATCTTGCATTATTCATTAGGCGAGGTCTCCCCTCCTCTCCCCCGGATTTTCACTTAGGTCTAGCAAAGGCCACAGAGACACACACTGCCATTCACCTCCTTATAGTGAGGTAAACTTTGAAACTCTGAGCTCCGAGAAATTTCTCCAAAATTCTCAAGATCATTGCGCAAGAGGGAGGAAAGTGACTGCCTCTTTTGCAGGAAAATGAAGAGGCTGTGGAAAGGCAGGCCGTGTTTTGGCACAGCAGTAGTTCAAGTGGTCTTGTGTGGGCTGTGTGTAGGGATGTCCACCATGGAGAAATCCAGCCCTTTGGTGTGTGTATGTGTGTGTGGGGGGGTGTCATTGGATTTCCCCAGTGCCCACGGCCTGGCTTACATTCCCTGAATGCACTTTGCGCAAATTGCGTGTGTGATTTTGCATAATTAGCACAAATTACTGCTGAAATTACACCAGAAAATCCACAAGTTGGCCCAGTTCGATGTGATGGAGTCGGGCCAGCTTGTGGTGAGGCAACTTGAAGTCTGGGCGGGGGGTGGGGAGGCAAATTGCTGAGGGCTCAGTGAACTGCAGCCCCCAGACAGACGAGAAACCAAAACTGAGGGATTCATCTATCCAGGCCCAGGGCTTTGAAGGCTTTACTTTTAAAGATCTGCATTTGGATCCCTACATGTTCAGCCATGTAAGTGCTGAATTCCGGTTGCCACTTCTTCTTTCTCTGAGCGGCTCCTCATCTTTCACAACTATATGGCAGGAAGTTGCGACATGATCCTCTCCAGGCTGGGCATAGCTGTACATACTGGTTTTGGATGGTGCAGATGGATGAAAATGTTCTACCAGCTCATGTGTAACAGGAACAGTTGCATGCTCTTTCTATTCTATGTATTTATTACATATTTATACTGCCCAACAGCCTGTGCTCTCTGGGCAGTTAACAACTAAAACCATAATATAACAATCCAGATGAAAACTTAAAACAGACCCCAGAACTGTTGTTTTTAAAATGGATACCGTTGTTTTTATACTGTTGTTTTTATGTTTTTGATGGTTTTAAATTTTGTCTACCTTTTAATGCTCACTGTTTTTAACTGCTGTAAACCGCCCAGAGAGCTTCGGCTATGGGGTGGTATATAAATGTAATAAAATGTATTTATTTATTTATTTATTTATTTATTTATTACATTTCTATACCGCCCAATAGCCGGAGCTCTCTGCGTGGTTCACGAAAATTAAAAACATTCAAAGTATAAAACAACAGTATAAAACCATAATATAAAATACAATATAAAAGCTCAACCAGATAAAAACAGCAGCAATACAAAATTACAACTTTAAAACACCAAGGCCGGATCTACACTACTGCTTTAAAGCGCTTTATAACAGTTTTATAGCGCTTTAAAGCAGTTAAAGTGCTTTATAACAGTTTTATAGCGCTTTAAAGCAGTAGTGTAGATCCGGCCCAAGTTAAAATTTATTTATAGACTGTTAAAATGCTGGGAGAATAAAAAGGTCTTCACCTGGCGTCTAAAAGCATATAATGTAGGTGCCAAGTGAACCTCCTTAGGGAGCTCATTCCACAGCCAGGGTGCCACAGCAGAGAAGGCCCTCCTAATGGTAGTCCCCTGCCTCACTTCCTTTGGCAGGGGCTCGTGGAGAAGGACCCCTGAGGATGACCTGAGGAGGCGTTCCTTCAGATAACCTGGCCCCAAGCCAATGAAGTTGTAAAAGGACTGGCGTAATGTGGTCTCGTTGGCCAGTCCCTGTTAGTAAACGGGCTGCCCTGTTTTGTACCAGCTGAAGCTTCCGGACCGTTTTCAAATGCAGCCCCACGTATAACGCATTGCAGTAATCCAAACGAGAGGTTACCAGAGCATGGATCACTGTAGCTAGGCTACAGTTTTAAAACTTTAAAAATCACATAAAACCCAAATGTTACTGTCCTGGGAAGGCTTGTCTAAAAAGAAATGTATTTAGGAGGTGTTTAATTTTTTTTACATTTTATGCCAAGCAAGCCTCTCCATAATGTAGGCACTAAGCAAGCCTTCCATAATCAGGGCCTACCACTAAGAAGGCCCTGTCCTTAGTAGCCACCAGCCTGACCTTATGAATGGGTCAAAAATCCACTGGAGCCTGAGCACTTGCCGGACATCTCACACTCAGCCCCCTTGAGCCACGGCAAATGTGCACGATGGATTTTCGTCCCATAGTTTCCCCACAATGGGGGCACTGGTCCTGTTGGGCATGGGGAAATTGTGGTAGTCTCCCCCACCCTACTGATAGCCTCCCTGCCCCACCAAAGGGGGGGTCTTAAAGGCCCTAAGGCTTCACACACACACACACACACACACACACACACACACACTGGTGCCTGTAGGAGACTCTTAATGTTTGCAGCCTCCATTAGAGTAGAAGGGGAAATTCTTCTCCTTCTCCTCCCCCTCTGCACCCCTGCAAGGGCCGTGGCTGGGGGGATTTGCACACTTTCCAGAGGCCCAGAAAGTGTGCTTTCTCATGCCTCTCTCCCCATCCTTGCTCATTGGGGTTGAAAGGGCCTCTTAATGCAAGTATTAGGCCTGTTCAGGCCTGGAATGGGCGCAGGAGGGAGGGAGGGAAAACGCTAATAGCATGCCATGGGAATTGTGCATTTTCCGGAGGCTTCGGATGTGTGCAACACCAAGTGTTTCCTGGGACAGCTTGGCCAGAAGCGGACTGGCCAGGCAGCGCTTGGCGAGCACACTTGGTGAACTCCGAGGGACCTCCCCATTCACTACCTGACCTCATTTGGCAGGGATCCCAAGAGAAGAACCTCTGAGGATAACCTCAGGGTCCAGGCAGGTTCATATGGAAGATGTTCCTACAGATAACTCATTCCTAAGCCATTTAGGGCTTTGTAGTAAGGATGTGCTCCGCTTCTAATCGGATTGGCGAATTAGAAGTGGAGCGGGGTGCTTCGCCTCCCCTTAAGGCGGAGGTGAAGAGGATTGGAGGGCCGGCGGAGCATGGCGAAGAGGATCGAGGTGAAGGCAGATCCTTCACCTCGATCCGGAGCTCTGCCAGAAAGGTAAGTGGGGTTTACCGGGCCCTGCCGCTGTCGCTGTCGCCCATGCGGCGACAGCGGCAGGGCCCGGTAAACCCCCCTGCCTTCCTCTCCCTTACCTGCCTCTGTCCACGGTCCGTCGGCATCTTCAATTGAGCCCGCGGTTCAACCAGGAAGTCTGGGCCGCTTGCGGCCCAGACTTCCTGGTTGAACCGCGGGCTCAATTGAAGACACGGACGGACCGCAGATGGAGGCAGGTAAGGCCCCCCTCCCCCTTGGTCCCTTACCGGGCTCTGCCGCTGTCGCTGCACGGGCGACGATGGCCACAGCACCTGGTAACCCCCTCTCCCTCCTCTCCCGGCCTTACCTGGCACCACTCCCCTTCACTGCGGAGCTCCGATTCGGAGCTGGAGCTCCGTGGCGAAGAGGAGCGGAGTATGGGCAGAGTGGCGCGGAGTGGGCCGATCCGAAATTTTCGGATCGGCCCGCGGGGCGGAGCGGGGGGTCCGTGCACACCCCTACTTTGTAGGTTAATTCCAGCACTTTGAATTGGGCTGGGTAATGGATTGGTAGTCAAGGCAAATCATAAAGCACTGCTTTATGACATCAGATCCAATCCCCTATTTGGAAAGTTTGTTTTCTAAATGGTATCATGAAGAGAAGGCCATGCAGAGGATGGGAAACCAACAATAGCATAATAAATAAATAAGACTTATTGAGAACAGCCCATGCAGAATACTACTGTAGAGACTAGAAGAAGAGTGCCTGAGTGAAGACTCAGGAACTTCCTTGTATGGCAAGCCAGGAGGGTTGATACATCACAGTTTTACACTGTCTTGGCCATGTTACATATATGGCCATTAACATTTCCTGTAGCCATGAGTTTCAAAGGCCTTCATGCACCTCCTGGAAGTCTTGTTGTTTTGTTTCAGCCTAATGAATGAGAATTACTTTCAGTACTATAAAGTTTTATTTATGTACATGGAAGCAGCTGTTCACTTGGCACTTGACAAGTCTGGGGTGCTGTGTGTGTACTGTTGTTATTTTAAATGAAACAAAGGCCATGGCTAGACCTGGGATTGTCCTGGGATCATCCCTGTGCATCCAAATAACACACAGGGGATCCTGGGAGCAGGCAGGGGTGACCCCTTCATTTGCCTGGGATAATCCTTAGGTGTAGCTAAGGCCAAACTCTAAATCTGTTTCTCAGCTGGTATAAATCTACATTGTTTTGTAGTACTCTGAGGGCCTTGCTAGACCTACCTTTGAATCCAGTTCGGAGGAGGGGCCAACCCGTGCTAAAAGTAGTGCGGGTCGTCACTCCTGTCTACACGTAAGAAACGACGGGCTACTGGAAGAACCCGTTGCGTCCGCCATTTTTTTTTTTTTTTTTTAGATTAAAGGGGCCATGTGAGCAGGAGCGCACCAATGACAAAGGTAGGTCTTTAAAAAAAGGGTTCCCTGCTCCTCCTGCCCTGATTCCCCCCCATGATCTCCGATCCCCCCCACCTGCCCACCCACCCATGATCTCAGATCCTCCCATCCACTGTGATCTCAGATCCCCCATCCCCCTGGCTCCGGTTTCCCACCCCCCGATGTCCCATGGGCCGCGATTCCCACCCCCCATGTCCCCTGGCCTCCGTTTCCCACCCCCAATGTCCCCTGGCTTCCATTTCCTGCCCCCCCAATGTCCCCTGGCCTCCGTTTCCCACCACCCCCGATGTCCCCTGGCCTCCGATTCCCTCCGATGTCCCCACCCTAGCCCTGATCGCACCCGGCTAACCTGCTGTCTAGCAAGGCCCTGAGTTGTGCCAGTTTGCACTTTCTGGAGAATTTAGGCCTTGTATTATCTCATCTACAAATAATGCCCCCCCCCCCGCGCCCCTGTTTCTACAACAGATTTGTTACCCAGCCATTGATAGCCAAGAGGCTGTCAGCATTTAATACGAGTTTACCTGTGTAAATTAACTCTTGGCAACGATTACTCTTTCAATGCAGAGGCACCGTTTCTACCATGAATCAACGGTGCAGTGTACATAGAAAAGTAACTTGTTAGGTCCTCCGGTTCTGCCCCCAGGATCTTGTTCATAACAGTCTTGTGCTTTGAAAGCCTGTTATTCCTGCCAGAAGCTCAGTTTAGAATGTTAGGTGCCATCAAGTCCAAGAAGACACCAGTACGGTTAATGAGCAGATTCAAGGAAGCAATTAGAGATAAGAAGGCTTGTATTTTTTGCCTGTCTTTATGTGCCTTTTTCTTCTCCTCATTTGGGCAAAACTTAAGCATGTGTAACAGGAACAGTTGCATGCGCTTTCTATTTTCCCCTTGCCTTGGCTTCCCTCCCTTTCTTCTGTCATTTACACTGTGTTAAATTTTACATTGTAAGCCCCTCAGGGCAGGGGCCTGCCCTCCTTTTGAACTCAGTAAAAATGATGCACATGGGCCATCTAAATAATAATAGTAATGCACTGAGCCTTATTAAGGAATGATGAGGTACGGATGTTATAAATAATCTAAAAATACGAGCTACAAGGGCTTCTTTTATAAGTTGTTTACTAAAACCTTCTATTGAATTTGGAGAGGCTATCATGGTTTAAAACATATATGGTGGTCTAGTAAAGAGCATCACATCATCTTTCTCCTTCTTCCCTTGAATGCAGTCCACATTCTGCCAGGAAAGGGGGAAAAAAAAAGGACACACATTTATTTTCAAGCATAAGTCTTTGGAACCACTTGGGAAGAATATTCTTGATTGAGAACCAAAACATTCTGTGATGCTTAACAAACCTGCAAATTGAAAAATTCAACATCTGCCCTGTGCAGCAAATGTAACAGGGGAAGGACCTATTGTGTTATGGGGGGTGGGGGAAGAGAAGAGGAATCAAATCAATCCTTAAATTATATTTTTGTGCATTTGCAAAATTACTACTCTCCAAATCAAAAGCCTCAAGCTGTTTTCATCTGAGAGCATATGTTGAATCGGTAAGACAATAGCTGTACATGAAGAGAGAGAGAGAGAGACAGAGACAGAGACAGAGAGTTGCTAGGGAGGGGGGGGAACCTTGCTTTACACGTAATGGACAGTCCTAGGAAGAAAATGATACTTGGGGTCTGTGTGAAAGGTCCTTTAATAATATTTTATGCAAATCATAAGCAAAAATCACTCAGGATGTGGGTAAGCCTGTTTTAGAAGGAATGCCCCATTATAAATTAAAACTGAGCCAAAATATTCGCTAGTTTCAGTTTGGGAAGAGAAACTAGCTATTGCAACGTATAGTAAAAACCAGACATTTTTCCAGGTAAAGATTGCAAGAATGCTCACCTTTTCCCCCACAAAGGATGTGAGGTATCTTACCTTACGAAGGATTGTCATCTGACTGAAGGCACCCTCTAATTTAAGGTTCAGTTAAAAGACAAAGAAACAGAAAGTGGGAGAGAAGGATCTTTAAATTAGGGATGGAGAGATCGGTTTTTTGAGGTCAAGCCCATTCCATTCCTTTTCCATGAGTTTGTGTTTAAAAATAACATTTAGGAAAAAAATGTTCAGAAATTCATGCATATTTTTTTTCATAATATCCACATGAATGTACACATGCAGGTACACATCTTTTTAAATGTACGCATGATGTCCATGTTCTCAGTGCACACATTTTGCACATGCTTTCCCCTAATGCATTGCATTTGGCTGTGCATTTTCCCCAAGACGAGTTGCATCAGAAAGCTCGCAAAAAATGAGGATCCTTGAAGCACGCTTCTAGTGAGGAGGTGCTGAAATGGTCGGGCTGAACTCCTAAATCAGAGTTGTGGGAGTTACAGGAAAGAATTCAGGGACCTGAATAACTCTTTGCTGCTCTGCATGATGGGGAAGCTAGAGTAACGTATGCAAACAGGCAAGAATGAATTATGCAAAATGAGATTATGCTAATGTACTCAATTTCCATAATATATGCAGGTTGCAGAACCCAGCCTTTTCCTGGTACAAAATGATGTATGCATGGGTTCTTTTTATTTTGGTGGTAGATGATATTATTATTATTATTATTATTATTATTATTATTATTATTATTATTATTATTCACTGTGTGCAGATGACATATATAGTCTATGTGAACCATTCCATAGTCCCTTTGTTTTATTTAGATTCTCCAACCTATTTGCATATCACAGGCACTGCCCTGTACAGTCATTTTAAAATAACTCATTAGGCTGAATTTGCAACAATTGCAAAATTCGACCCATCTTCCAATCCTTCCTTCTAGGTAACGGATCCACCTGCTTGACGGCCGACATTCTAAAAATACCTCTAGGTCCATACTATTATCCATTCCTCATGTTCAATTGCTCTGTTATGGTAATAGTCAGAGGCACACCATGTCGTAATTACTTACAGCTGACTTAAGAAAAGAATATTCAACTCCCCCACTGTTCCACTAGAAGGTCTTTATGCGCTATTAACTCATTCCTGAGTATTAATACTCTACTGGTAATTCTGGCTGCTGCTATTCAGCATTGTAATCGGAGGACTATTAAACAGCAATTATTGACCATATGGGTTAGCAGCAGATATTTGTTGTTGTGAAACACACAAACACACACACATACATTTTTTAAAAAAGAATCGTTTTCCAAAAATGGGGAGCAGTCAGGTTATGTCTCTGTGGCGATAGCTAGACAGGGCTTTATCCCAGGGCGAACTCCGGGATCATCCCTGTGTGTCCACAAGACACATGGTCCTTCCCTTGCCCCAGGATCTCGCCCTCCCCTTTGGCCCTGGTTTTTCCACGGTCCCGGGCTGAGCCTGAGACCGCGGAACATGTAGCCAGGTTGACCTGACTCCCTGCAATTCATCACGAGGATCCGGGAGCTGCGCACGGGGTGCAGTGCTCCTCAGGGGCACTGCGCCCATCGGGGGTAGGGTGGGGGAGTGGGGAAAGTAATTTAAATTTAAAAAAATATCTTACCTTTTGCACATGAGTGTTCGTGCACTGCTGGCCCTTTAATAATAATTTTAAAAATGGCAGGCACGACGCCTCTCCATCTGAGGTCGACGTGTGTCACGTGTAAACAGAGGAGGGATCTCACGTTAAACACACCGTGAGATCTTCCCTCCTCCGTTGTCGGATAACAGGTAAGTCTAGCTAAGGCCTTAGAGTCATTTGCTGAGATTTCATTTTTGCTTCCTCAAAATCTACAATGATCAAGAGGCATACAACAGATGCCTCTGCTTACATTCCATGAAGGAAACTGAACATTTGCTCAAATGGATAACTTGCTAATGAAGAAACCTGCTCTAGAAGAAAGGCCTGAGAAACTTTCTGGTGTTCAGTGCCGCAAATTGCTGAGTGAGAATACTCATGTCACCGACCTATACATGTCGACTCAAAAGTAAGTCTCACTGATTTCAATTGGACTTACTCACAAGAAACTGTTAGGAATGTTGCAACCTCATCTGCAATTTACAGGAAGGGGCGATTTGGCAGCTAGCTAGTTAATGCATGGGGATTTGGAGCATATGTAGCCTCCATATAGCCTAAATACGGTTTCCTGCTCCACTTTTTCCTCCCCCCCCCTCTCTTTCTCTCTCTCTCTGCTTTCCTGCATTGCTGGGAGCACACATGGGCTTGCTCCCTCTCCTGCTGGTGTTATAAAACACAAAGAAATGGACTGAACGTTTCGGTTTTGAAAAGTGTGCCTGCATCGTAATAGAAGTTTATTTATGAGTAAAGATGAAGATGATCTTAGCATCTAGAGTAGTAGATATGGGAGGAGATGTTCCTTCAGGTAACCTGTCCCCGAATGGTTTAGGGCTTCAAAGGTTTATCCCATCGCTTTGAATTAGAGATGATGAGAAATTGGTTTTGATCAGGATTTTACCCCATTCACATCTTCCAGACTGAACATGGACTCTGATGCAATCTGTAGTTTACGTCTGTACATTTCTGACCCTGCAATGAGATTCACACACACACACACACACACACACACACACACACACGCCATGGCTAGACCCGGCCTATATCCCAGGATCGTCCTGGGATCATCCCTGTGCATCCAAATGACACACAGGGGATCCCGGGAGCAGGCAGGGACGACCCCTCCATTTGCCTGGGATAATCCTTAGGTCTAGTTAAGGCCACATACACACCAAAGCCATGTGTTCGACAGCATGTGTACATTTCAAAAATATGTACAATTACACTTCAAGCACAGGAGAAGACCGAGCACATTTCATAATGCACACAATTGAAACCTACATTTAGAAAAAAATAACATGGCACAGGTTTTAACGCAAAAGGGGAGAGTCATTCCAAAGCTCACGATCTGATACAGACTTGCATCAGAATTAGCTTCCAGGTAGAATTCAGGGGAACTTCAGCAATCTCTGGTTTTGCTGATTTGCACGTCCCTACTTTGAACTGGGCCCAGAAACCGACTGGGATCTAATGCAGTTCACAAACCAGTCATATAATATGAGCATATTGCCCAGTCCCTGTTAAGAATCTTACTGCACTGATTTTGGACCCGCTGAAATGTTCAGAGTGTTTTCAATGGCAGCCCCATATATAACATACTGTTGTGATACATCTATTAGTTGCCATTCAAGATGATAAATAAATGTTCCTTACATGTTCAGGGCCAGCATTATACCTCCTAATACAGGGAACAAACACCAGAGAAATGCCCTATATGTAACTCCTGTATGTCAGAACATAAGAAGGGCTCTGCTGGATCAGACCAAGGGTCCATCTAGTCCAGCACTCAGTTCACACAGGGGCCAACCAGCCATCAGCCAGGGACCAACATGGCAGGATATTTATTTAGTTATTTATTTATTTTATTTACAATATTTATATACTGCTCCCCATTGACAATTTTGGAGCGGTGTACAAGATAAAATAAAATAAAAATGGAATAAAACACTTTAAAATAGATTTTAAAAGAAGCAAAATGTACAGTGAACCATTGCTGGTCATTAAGGAAAGGCTTCCTGGAATAATGACGTTTTCAGGAGGCGCCGAAAGGAATACAAAGTTGATGCTTGCCTGAGCTCCAGAGGTAGGGAATTCCATAGGAGGGGTGCCACCACGCTGAAGGCTCTTCCCTTGGTGGACTCCAATCGGAGGATGGGTCTATGTGGAACCACCAGGAGCATGGTGCAACAGCACCCTCCCACCCATTTTCCCCAGCAAATGGTGCACACAGGCTTACTGCCTTGAATACTGGAGAATACTGGTTGTAGCCCTGTATGTAACCCTATACATAGCAATCTGAATGCCCACCATTAGAAGTACCATGGCGGGTTACACGGAACATTGGTCTGATACCGCTGAAATCTTCTTAAGTTCTTAAGACTGCAATGGGTTTTGCAAGGGAGATGCTCCATGGAATGAGAAAATGGAAAGCCCCCATTGAGTTCAAAGCAAGAGGGAGTTCTGGGGCGGGGGTGGGAGGAGCAGAACTGTTAGCATAAAGCAACATAAAATGATTTGCTGTGTATTTTAGAACCTGACAGCTAAAGCAGGATGTCTCGACTCAGTCCTCCAAAAATACATTCCATTAAGAGAATTAAACTGTCTAGTCATATAAGCTAGCACTACAAAGTAATAAAGTATGGATATTAAATGAAGATGTTGCAATTAGACCAATAGCCATCGTATTGGTTTGAGGCTATAAGAACAGAAAAATCAATGCAAATATGTTTATATTTCTGTAATTGTTATTGTAATGGAGTACCTTTATGGCCCAATTTTGTTTTGCTTTGGCATTCAACCTCTTACAGAGACGGCATTGTTATTGCTTTTCAAAATAAGGAGATAAAAGTAAAAGGGAGTAAAATCTACTGGGCCAGCTCTATGAAACAAAATCCCATTGTCAGATTTGATCATTAGTCAGGCCTCAGTATCCACAAGCATATTTTGTATGTTCTTTTGCTGCACGTCTCCCAAATGGTTTTGGTAGCTGGATGGACGTGGGCAAACATTCTAGGTTTTTGTAGTCTGATTCCTATAAGGATGTTAGCCAATACTACCCCTACCAGAATTGAAGCCAGATTCCTAAGTTCTGGATGGGATGGGTGGATTTTCAGTAGGGGTGTGCATGGACCCCCCAATCCGCTTCGTGGCCCGATCCGGAAAATCCGGATGGGGCCCGATCCTCTTTGCGCCGCTCCGCCCGTCTCTCGCTCCGCTCCACGGAGCGAGATCCGGCTTCGCCGCCATCACTATATTGATGGCGGCGCCTGCGCCGGCGCCAGAAAAACCACCCACCCACCCCGCCCCCTTACTTCCTCCATCGCGGGATTCAATTGAGGCTCCGGATTGAGGCGATCCTCTTCGCCTGGATCCGCTGGCCCCCCAATCCTCTTCGCCTCCGCCTTAAGGGTAGGCGAAGCCCCCTGCTCCGCTCCTGCTTCTCCAGTTCGAGGAGAAGCGGAGCACATCCCTAATTTTCAGTTTATAAATGAAATCCACTGATTTCTGGTTGGTTCTCGGTGTATAATGTAAATAGCACATGAGACAAGGCCCAGGTCTGTCTCACATGACATGCTTGGAGGCCTCTTGCAAAATGTGGGATTTGTGTCATCATTGACCCCACACCATGCTGGTAAGTCTCCAGGGAATGTGTAGCACATAACAGAAAGGTCTGGGGGATGTACAAACTCCCTCGCACCCTGTTTGGGCACCGCTCGGCTGATGGGTGTGCAGGACAAACCATCAAACCGTTTGTGGGCACCCAGTGAGAGCTCGTGGTTTCCCAGTCTTGGTAATTTTGCAGAAATATTTCCTTCTTCCTGAAGGAGCTCTGTGGCGATACCCACCTTTCTGTCCCTTAAGTATGATTGGTAGTGAGTGTGGAATGTTTGACTGAGTGGGTGTGGCTAGTGATGCAGTGAGAGGGAGGGAGGGAGGAGTATAAATAGGGGATTGTGAGGTTTGGTTTTAGTCTGGGAGTTTTAGTCTGGCTTGTGCTTCATGAGAGTGTTTGGTGTGAGGAGTGAGAATTTTAAGGGACTTGGGATTGTAGTTTTGAATATAAAAATTGAACTAAATTTAAATACTAAAGATTTGTTAAATTTCAATAAACTTTACTTTGTGTTCTGTTAACACAAACCACATGTCAGCTCGGAGTTATTGCTTGCTATATTACACAGTGTAAAAACATCTAAAAATACACCTGCATTCCAGTACCTCAGTAATAGAACCTATTTCCCAAAACCCTTTACCTTGTCCCCTCACATATAGGGGAGAGGTTGTGTTGTTTTTACCCTTTCCTCAGGCTTTTCAAGAGGTAGCGCTTGGCTTGAGAAGGATGTGCTAGGCAAGGCCTTCTGTATAAGGTCAGTGCCGTCACAAGCTCCTTCAGGGAGAAGGAAGCATTTCTGCAAAGCGATTGGGGCTGGCCAATTGAATGCCAGTCATTTGCTGCAACTGTTTCCCTTTGCTTTTTTCTTCAGGGAGAAGGAAACTCTTGCATCAAACGACCTACACCCATTTGGTTGCGGTAGTAGCAGTGGTGGGGTCAGGCCAGTCATATTTTGTAAGTCTTTGACACTTACCTAAAACCATGGGCCTGTCCCTGTCACTGCCCACTTCCGCCACAGTAGAGGGGGTGGGAGGAGGAAACAAGAGGTGTTCTCTGCCTCCTGTCCCCACTATGATGGCAGTGGTGGTGGCAGCAGTGACATGGACTTTGAGAGGCCAGTTGTTTTACATAAGTCTCAGAGAGTTACATGAAATGGCCATGGCCTGTCCCTGCTGCCTGCTGTTCCTCCTATCCTGGCTACTGCCAGTATTGGTGGAGAAGCAGGAGGAAGGGGAGGCTGCCATTTCCACACGATTACATTCACACACAAAAAAGGAAGAAAAGTCACCATATTTTCATAAAAGGGCGTCTCATCGAGGCATGGATCTGCTCAGTGCGTGGGTCTGGATGAGTGTGGAGTCTCATCAAGTGCATCCAGGAGGTACAAGCGGGGGTGGTGTCGTGAGGAAGCCGGATGCGGGTGAATCCATCCATCCCAATCCATCCATTCCTGAGCTTGCAATGTGCTTCACGGATCCCCTAACATGTGTTTGGCAGCATGCGTACATTTAAAAAACGTGCATGAGAGAATGCGTACTTATGAAAAATGTACAAATATGGTTCAATCCATGGGAGAAGAGTGTGCACCTTTCAAAAATGCACCCAATTAATGCGTACATTTGGGAAAATATGCATGGATTTTCATGTGTAAAGAAAAAAAGAGCAAAACTCACAATCAGATGAAGACTCAACTCAGGATGTTATCAACAAGCTTGACTTTTGTTGAGTTGCACATCCTTAAGAGCAGGGTAAAGTACACTGCAGGTGGAACCAACCTGACCAAAACTAAAATTAAACAAATAAATCTTACTTGTCCCCTGAAGGGATGATCAGTTCATAGAATCATAGAATCATAGAATAGCAGAGTTGGAAGGGACCTACAAGGCCATCGAGTCCAACCCCCTGCTCAATGCAGGAATCCACCTCAAAGCATCCCTGACAGATGGTTGTCCAGCTGCCTCTTGAAGGCCTCTAGTGTGGGAGAGCTCACAACCTCCCTAGGCAATTGGTTCCATTGTCGTACTGCTCTAACAGTCAGGAAGTTTTTCCTGATGTCCAGCTGGAATCTGGCTTCCTGTAACTTCAGTCCATTATTCCGTGTCCTGCACTCTGGGAGGATCGAGAAGAGATCCTGGCCCTCCTCTGTGTGACAACCTTTTAAGTATTTGAAGAGTACTTAATCGTGCATTGAGGCAAACGAGTGGGGTGGGTGCTCTTGAAGGGAAAGAGGTCTTCTTGGGGGGGGGATGAGCTAACTCATATAACCCCCAATCTCTGCCCCACATTAGTGCGGTGTGCACGGGGGTGTCAACACAATGTCCTCCCACCACCTTCTGGCCTTCTACAAATATCTCCCTTCTCAATACTTTGCAGGCCAGATGGGTGGGTGGGGGAGAGTGTTCTTATGCTCTAAAATACTTTACCACTACTTCTACTAGTACTATTGTCCTATCAAAGTACTTGGCATTTTGCTGAGTTTCAACAGCTAAAACATCCCAGGAAGGCCTCTGTCCTTGAGGTGCTCACATTCTAAACTCAGCCAAGGTGGGGAGGGAGAGACAACTCGAGGGAGGTTGTAAGGAATGAATGCGAGCAAATGCAGCCACACGCGCTTAAGCTTGATTACAGCTTGGAAGAGGATTATGGCGTTAAGCCCAAGTACTCTCCCATTTTTACAACCCAGTCATGTTATCCTATAGTATGCCAGTGAATCAGCAAAATACTGCACAGCGCTTATACTCTATAAGATTCGGCACGCTACTTTGAAGCATACGTTTAACCCGGAGTCTGTGCGTAATGCGTGGTGTTAATTCTATAGTTCAAATGAGATGTGTACCTTGCTAAACCCAATTCTTAGCTAGTGCAAAATGCAGACCTTGTTCAAACATGACTGTCTTCCTTATTACGTGTTACATTTGGGGAAAAGATAGTTGACTGCCTTGAGGGGTCACTTCCATGAAAGGGCACTGTAGGAACTAGCCATTCGTACACCTGAGGCAATCTCCCAATTCTCACACGTGCGCACACACACACACTGCCTTTGGGTTGAGAGGAGTTATGGCCCTTTAAGCCCAGGGTGTATGGCTCATGAACTGCAGGTGGCCCCCAAACCCTTTCTTGCAGGCCCTCAGCCCCCAACACCTGCTGCCACTGAAAGATCAAAAAGGGGAAAAAATGCTCCAGGAAAGGACTCTGTTTTCTAACAAGGGAGCTGGCTGTATGCAAAGAAAGACCCACAGTGGCTGTGACTCTGTGCTGCGTCAGTTATGTGATGCAGCCGCAGCTTCACAGCCACCATGGGGCTTTCCCGCAAAACTGCGTATTGAAAAAGTCAAGGACTTACCCTGACTTTTTCATTGGGAGCACAGTCAGTACAGGTCTTCCGCCATCTGATGTCCGGAAACCAATCCGGGAGAGGGGGGCGGTCCTGGTGGAAGGCGACCAGCGACTGGTTGCCTTCCACCAGAAAGAGGGGGGCGGCTGTGGTACTGAGGTGAGTAAAACCATGGGGTTTTGGAGGGAGGCTGTGCCAACTCAGTGCCATGAAGACAGGACCATAGAAACTTTATTCCTAAAGTTTCCTAGGAAGCAGCACTCAAAGGTTCCTGCTTGCTTCCCAGGATGTTCCAGGGAGACTCTAGGAATGAAGCTTCCATGGCAGGAATCAGAGAGCCTGTTTCTAGAGCATTTTTTGGTCTTCCTTTTCTTTATTTTTCCTTCATTTTGGCAATGGGGGAAGGGAAGGGTTAAAGATGTGAGTAGGTGTGTGTATGTGTGAATGAGTAGGGGGAAGTGAGTTTGTGTGTGTTTGAGTGAATGAGTCAGGGAGAAGTGAGTGGATCGGGATGTGTGTGGGGTAGCTTGCATGTGGGGGGGATAATGCCCCCCGACAGATTTCCCCCCAAGGGAATACAGCACAGTTACCTAACCCTCTTTTAAAGTGAAGGCTGATTAAAATTGAAAGGTACACAAGACAAGTATAGTGGGTTGTATCCGGTGTTAGTACTGCATAGAATAGACCCACTGAAATGAATGGGGCTTAAGTTAGTCAAGAATTAGTTAAGTCCCCTTTACAGCTGCCATTTATGTAACAAGAGAACCAGTGTGGTGTAGTGGCTAGAGTGTCAGACTGGGAGTTGGGAGATCCAGGTTCCAGTCCCCACTCGGCCATGAAAACCCACTGGGTGACTTTGAGCCAGTCACAGACTCTCAGCCCAGCCTACCTCACAGGGTTGTTGTTGTGGGGATAAAATGGAGAGGAGGAGGATTGTGTACGCCACCTTGGGTTCCTTGGAGGAAAAAAGGTGTGATATAAATGCAATAAATAAATAAATAAATAAATAAATAAATAAATAAATAAATAAATAATCCAAATGCTGTTGCACTTAAAGTAAAGCCATTGTAATCTCTCTGACTTAACTTAGGCCATAGCTAGACCTAAGGTTTATCCCTGGATCGTCCAGGGGTCAAACCTGTTCATCTAGGTGACACACAGGGGATCCAGTGCTCAGGCAGGGGTGAACCCTGGATGATCCCAGGATAAACCTTAGGTCTAGCTGTGGCCTGGGTGGTACCCTAAGTCCCATTGATTTCAATTAATCTATTCTAAGTATGACTCCCACTTGGTCCAATCCACTGAGTCAAAATAAACTTTTGACAATTTAACTAGTCTCCAGATAAATTTGGTATTAAAATCAAAAGCAATCTAAAATACTGCTGTTCTCCTGTTAAAAAAAATAAAAATTAAGCCCCTGCTTCATCTGCAATTGAAATGCTGCACATTTGCATAAAATGTGTGAAATTAGAGATAATTGAAATACAGTAGCTTTAAATGCGCCTGCTCCATTTGCAGAAGAAATAAATAAAAACGTCCACTAAAAGAGTGCAAAAGCCAGACCTTACCCAGTTCCCACCCCAGGCTAAGTGCCCCCCGGGGACTCTATATGAGAATTGAATTTTATCCACCCTACTCAGACCATGAAATTCTACAACGATGAAACTCTAAATGGAGATATTCATCAAGAAAGAACAAAATGGTTTGGAAAATAAATGCTGCATTATCCTCATATTTATATTCCTCAATATCTGACAAAATGCCTAAATGAACCTGAGAAAGAAATGACAGAGATGTTAGGCAGGAATACCTTCTGAAAAATATTCCCATGAGCGGTTCCGAATTCTTAGCATCACGTATTGTGAGTGGAGGAAAGACAGGAAGCCTTTTGGCTAATATTCTCTGAATATGTTCCACTTCTTTTGTGTGGCAATTTCTACTTCCCTCTGACAATGTCCCAGAACTATGCTAGATCTGGGTTGTTGTGGAGGATGCAAAATGGTGCCAGGCTGCCAAACCAGTTGTTGTTGCCATTTGTAATAGCAGCAAAACAAACAAACACTCACAAAAACTAGGGAAAAATAGGATGGGCGAACCAGAGATGGTTGAGCTCACTGAAATTCTCCAGACTTTACTTCAAACCTCAGTTAGCTTGCTCCTGTTCTAATTTCTTATCTGTTTTTTCACTAACAACGGACAGACCTGACACACACACACCCCCGAGAACTCCATACAGACTTTCCCCTCTCCCTGGAAATGTTCAACAATGCAGTCCACTCAATTTCACTGCCAATGGATAGGGAGACATTTTTCTCCCTCTCTCAAAACACTATAACCTGATGGGGTCATCCCATGGAGCTGACTGGTGGGAGATCCAGGACAAACAAAAGGAATGGCTTCTTCACACAGCGCATAGTTAAATTATGGAACTCCCTACCACAGAATGTGGCGATGGCCACCAATTTGGATGGCTTTAAAAGGGGGTTGGATAAATTTCTGGAGGCGAAGGCTATCGATGGCTACTAGCCCTGATGGTTGTGTGCTATCTCCAATATTCGAGGCAGTAAGCCTGTGTGCGCCAGTTGTTGAGGAACATGGGTGGGAAGGTGCTGTTGCACCATGTCCTGCTTGTTCATCCCTGGCCGATGGCTGGTTGGCCACTGTGTGAACAGAGTGCTGGACTAGAATGCCATTTCTAAGCCTTCACCCTGTATGTTTGCACTGAAGATTAGAGTTGAGCTTAACTAGTTATGCACAGTTCAGGCTCTTAAATAAATGTAGCCCATAGTTCAATCCATGAACGATACCTGAGTTGGTCTGGTCCAGCATCAGGACACTTCTGCTTGGCCACTGTGTGAACAGAGTGCTGGACTAGATGGACCCTTGGTCTGAACCAGCAGGGCTCTTCTCATGTTCTTACATTCTTAATGGCAAAAATGGAGATTTTAGGGAAACAATTTTTGGCCAGCTCTATAACAGGGTCACTGGCTCCTGCTTTTGCAATATCAGTACGTTGACATTGTATAATCCTGGACCAGAAATCTCTGACATGGTAAGGTTGCACAGGCAGTCATAATTGCAAATTTGGTCCTTTTTAACCTCAGAACGTATACCAAATGGGTCGGGAACACCGCATTGGGTAACCAGTGCTAATCCAAACAGACAAATGTTTAATCCCAACTGACAAGCACAGACATAATAATAATAATAATAATAATAATAATAATAATAATAATGATCTGGATATATTTGAGAGGTGTCCTTTAAACTTGATCTTGAGGGGATTGAAGATTTCATATAAAAACAACAAGAACATTTACAAATTCTTTGTTTTTTACTCAAAAAAATTAAATTGATGAAAATTCCACCAGTTGACCTGACTCATTCCACACTGAGTCAGGCTGGCTGGTAGAAGATGGAATGGAGTCTCGGGGGATGAGCCAATGGAAGCTTTTCAGCTCCACTCCACAATCAAGTTCCTCTGACATGCCTACCAGCCTCTAGTATTCTCTGAATTTATTTTCTGAGTTTGTTTTTTTCAGTTTAGGTTTATCTAGCTAATAGGTCACAGTTAATTTGGGTGACCATATGGAAAGGAGGACAGGGCTCCTGTGTCTTTAACAGTTGTATTTAGCCCAGAGAAGATAAGATTGAGGGGAGACATGATAGCACTCTTCAAATACTTAAAAGGTTGTCACACAGAGGAGGGCCAGGATCTCTTCTTGATCCCCCCAGAGTGCAGGACATGGAATAATGGGCTCAAGTTACAGGAAGTCAGATTCTGGCTGGACATCAGGAAAAACTTCCTGACTGTTAGAGCAATATGACAGAACCAGTTACCTAGGGAGATTGTGGGCTCTCCCACACTAGAGGCCTTCAAGAGGCAGCTGGACAACCATCTGTCAGGTATGCTTTAAGGTGGATTCCTGCATTGAGCAGGGGGTTGGATTCGATGGCCTTATAAGCCCCTTCCAACTCTACTATTCTATGATTCTATGATTCTATGAATAGGGAATTTCTGCAGGTGTCATTTAGATGCATGCTGCACCTGGTGAAATCCTCTCTCCATCACAACAGTTAAAGCTGCAGGAGCCCTGCCCTCTTTTGTATCTGGTCACTCTGCTATAGCTAGAGTGCAGGGCTCCTACAACTTTAACTGTTGTGATGAAGAGGGACTTTCATACAAAATTAGAGAAGGCAGTATTGATATGAATGATAATAACCAATGAGTAGACTTTCAACAGGTGCTGCCTGCACTCAAATGACTCCTGCTGAAATTCCTTTTTCTATACAACTGCTAAAGATACAGGAGCCCAGTCCTCCTTTCCATATAGTCACCCTACACTTAATAGTTGTTGTTAATTAGGGTGACCATACGACCAGATTTGCCCGGATTTGTCCGGGTTTTGATGACAAATTCAGGAGGGGGTGAATCCGGATTTTTCCAAAGAGCAGCTCTAATGGGAATTAACAAAAATGCTTATAAATCCGTCATTTTTTAAGATAAGGACATGAAACTTGGCACGATGGTAGCTCTTAGGAAGGGCTTTAGTTATTCCAAATTTGAAACAGATCCGTTCATCCATTGATTTTTTAGGAATTTTTTAAAAATTGAGGTTTTAAAATTATTATTTTTAAAATTGTCATTTTTAAAGATAAAGAGCTGAAAGTTGGTACCATGATAGCTTTTTGGTAGAGCTTTAGCCATACCTAATTTGAAACAGAACTGTTCATCCATTGATTTTTAGGAATTTTTTAAAATTTGAGGATTTATTTATTTTTTAAAAAAAGTTATTTTTAAAGATAAAGAGATGAAATGGCACCATCATTGCTCTTAACAAGGACTTTAGCTATGCTAAGTTTGAAAAAGTTCTGTCCATCCATTGAGTTTTAGGATTTTTTAAAAAAAGTTTGACGTTTTAAAATTATTTTTTAAAAATAATTTTAACATGGCGACCATGTTGTCCTTCTTTTTGGTTTCCAAAATATGGTCACCCTAAGTTAATAGGTCACAGAAAGTACTACCCCTCCGGCTAGTCATTTAATTCTGAATAAAGCCTGTGATATAACAGCCAGCCCAACAGCTCATGCCAATGAGTTCCACGGGTTGATCCAACATTCAAATCAACAACTCAGTGCACTGCAACTGCTCCAGGTATTGAAGTGAACAGAGGAGCCCTGAGAGTAGCGATGACTACGGTGTGTGCCTTCCAGTGGTGGCTGGTGGCTCTGTTTTCAGTAGGACCGTGAATCCATCCTGGGTTTCACTCAGAACTGAACTGGAACCTGGAATGGATCACAGCCCCACTGAAATCAGAGCCACCAGCCTCCACTGGTGCCTCCACATTCCCATACAGCACTCCTTTCTATATGTGAAAGAATCAAACGTTACAGCGTGAAAACACATTGCAATCGCGAGCCGCCTCCCTGGATTGCCACAATTTCCCTCCCCTCATTTCCAGATGCACAGACTACTTTGTGAATGGCCCCAGAGGCAAATCCCATTCTCCTAGATATCCAGGTTCTCTTTCCCCCCATCTTTAAGCCTATCTTCAACCTTGGATTAACCCCTTACTTGTGTAAACAACTCAAAGGAGCTTTGCTGTAGGACAACCAACCACGCAAGCAAGGCCTCAGGTGGCTGCCTGTTGCCAGTGTGGCTGTCAAAATAAATCAGTGGGCTTTGTGCTCGCATGTGTGTGTGTGTGTGTGTGTGTGTGTGTGTGTGTGTTTCCCCTTTCTTCCTCTACCTGAAGTAAATAAATATCTGGACAGAAAGAGGTTTTAGGTATCCCCCCTTTTAAATCTTTCACATTGGCAGCTATTCCCTCTGTGTGTTGTCATACCTCCCAAACGCTGCTTCTCGTAATGATGGGAACGTAAACGAATGGAGAGTGCAACCTTCACCTGGGTTTCCTGATTCTGTATTGTGTGCAATTACCTCAAATTGCTGTGGGGTTTCTTTTTGCATGTTGGAAACCGAGGCGTTTGAATAGCTGCCCATTTCTCGCCACCAAAGCGTCTCTTTTTGAAGTTGATTGGTGTCCCCCAGTAACAGCAATGCTGCCTGGCATCAGAAATGACAAGATAACCGGAGTGTAATTTCACTATAAGGCTAGGAGGGGTGGGTGGGAATCCATGGGGCATCGTATGAATAACATTTTGGAGCGGCAAGAATAACATTGCAATGAATCCCTCTGCGATTCGAAGGAGTGGGAAGAGACCCTCGGGCTGAGGAAGGTTAGGCCCTGACTCATTAGCGAGGGTACTAATAAGTTGAAATTGGACCACAGGACAGAGGCCTTACCATTTCCAGGTCCCGGAAAAGCTCTCTCTCTCTGGTGCCAGGTGGGCAGCAGAGAGAGGATGTGCCTTCCTTTCCCACTGCCAGGAAAACAAAGCCCTGGCAATTGAGATGAATGTTAACATGCTGGGCCGGTGGAGATCAGAGATTATGAGGGGAACGGTGCCGTTCGGAGTGGAGGGCACCTCCCACAGCCGTGCACAATGGCACCTCGCACTCCCCGATTGAAGAAACACGTGTGAGGAGCTGTAAAGCCAGGCAAGTAAAAGGGGAAGAAGAAAAGGCCTCCCCTGGAAGAGGAGGAAATGGAAAAGGAATATTCTCAAATAAAATAATAACATGAGGCACCCTTTCGGGAGTGGGGGGTGTTCTCATGCACCACAGTGCAGGTCATTTATAGGAGGCAAATCTGTAGATGGCTTTTGGGGCCTGTCATTAATGCCTGCATCTGTCTAAAATGTCCCTCGGCATTCATCAAAGGGGCACCTTAGCCACTTGGTGCCAAAGAATTGGGCTTTTCCTGGGACAGATGTCAACAGGCAGACTTGGGTGGAAGGACTGGGCTGACATTTTGCCTAAAAGACATAAATAAACAAACAGACTTCCCTTGTTATATAACTAATCTTGTGTTGTGATCACAATAGCCACACCTCTCACTATCAATGGGTATACTGGCCATGCTCTGTAGGAACACACACACACACACACTGACATAGAATATTTTTCCTTGGTTACCTGGAGCCTCTTCACCTGGACTGCAGGGGTGGGGTAGGAAGGAGGCCAGTGAGGAAGGCAAGGACGCAATTCCTCACAGGATAGAGGCCTAGTTCTCACAAATGGCACAGCTCTCTCCACATTTTAAGAAGGCATTGACAAACCAGAGCGTGTCCAGAAAAGAGCTGCCGAGCCTGGAAACCAAGTCCTGTGAGGAATGGATGAAAGAACATAAGAAGAGCCCTGATGCCGGATCAGACCAAGGGTCCATCTAGTCCAGCACTCTGTTCACACAGTGGCCAACCAGCTGTTGACCAAGAACCCACAAGCAGGACATGAATGCAACAGCACCCTCTCACCCATGTTCCCCAGCAACTAGTGTACTGCCTCTGCTACTGGAGGGAGCACATCACCATCAGGACTTGAATCTATTGATAACCGTCTCCTCCAAGAATTTATCTACTCCCCTTTTAAGGCCAGGACAATTAGCTGGGCATGTTTAGCCTGGAGAAGAGAAGATGAAGAGGAAACACGAAACCATTTCCACATATCTGAGGGCTGCCATGCAGAAGATGGACTTGTTCTCGGTTGCTCCAGAGGGAAGGACTAGAACAGCCTTCCTCAACCTGGGGCGCTCCAGATGTGTTGGACTACAACTCCCAGAATGCTCCAGCCAGCTGGCTGGGGCATTCTGGGAGATGCAGTCCAACACATCTGGAGCGCCCCAGGTTGAGGAAGGCTGGACTAGAACCAATGGCTGGAGATTGCAGGGACGGGGGGGTGTTCTACACTGGAGCCTACACTGTATACCTTTCGTCGCCAGCTGAAGACCTTTTATTCGCTCGGTATTTTAACACTTGGGCCACAGCTAGACCTAAGGTTTATCCTGGGATCATCCAGGGTTCGCCCCTGCCTGAGCACTGGATCCCCTGTGTGGCACCTAGATGAACAGGTTTGACCCCAGGACGATCCTGGGATAAACCTTAGGTCTAGCTATGGCCTTAATTTTAATTTTACTGTTCTAACTCTGTATTTTAATCTTATATCAATTTTTGCTGCGTTGTTTTATCCTGGTTGTGCTTTTTATACTGTATTTTGTATTTGTGTTTTTAGACTGTTGGTTGTTTTACTATGTTTTTAATTTTTGTGAACCGCCCAGAGAGCTTCGGCTATTGGGCAGTATAAAAATGTAATAAATAAATAAATAAATTCTATTAAACACCTTTCTGTAAAACGCCTATTGACAAACAGTTCTTAAATGGGATTGGGTGTCCCCCCAGAAAACATTTTATTATTGAGAGGATGAAAAAATAAATAAATAAATAAATAAATAAATAAATAAGACTGAGCAAATCATTTGACATGGAAGTCTCAAGTGGATTTTCTTTTCTTTTTTCTTTTGGGCATCATACACTAATCTACACCAAGCAGGGTATTGCACTATGAAAGTGGTATATAAAAGGCAGGAGCCACACTACTGCTTTATAGGGCCTTGCTAGACCTGCCGGGATAAGCCGGCAGGGAGGCGGGGCGACGGCGTGCTAAGTTTAACGCGCGCCGCCCAGCCTCCTAGACGGCCGACCCGCAGGGACGACGGAAGCCCTGCAGCGTCGGCCATGTTTTTTTTTTTTTAAAGGGGCCATGTGGGGCCCGAAGCCGCCGGAGAAGGTAAGGGTTTTTTTTAATTTAATCCCCCCCATCCGCCCCCCTCGCCGTCTCCTTCGTCGCCCTCCGCCCCCCCACCATCTCCTTCGTCGCCCTCCGCCCCCCCACCATCTCCTTCGTCGCCCTCCGCCCCCCCACCATCTCCTTCGTCGCCCTCCGCCCCCCCACCATCTCCTTCGTCGCCCTCCGCCCCCCCCAACATCTCCTTCGTCGCCCTCTGCCATCACTTCATCGTCTCCTTCGTCGCCCTCCGCCCCCCCACCATCTCCTTCGTCGCCCTCTGCCATCACTTCATCGTCTCCTTCGTCGCCCTCCGCCCCCCCACCATCTCCTTCGTCGCCCTCCGCCCCCCCACCATCTCCTTCGTCGCCCTCCGCCCCCCCCCAACATCTCCTTCGTCGCCCTCTGCCATCACTTCATCGTCTCCTTCGTCGCCCTCCGCCCCCCCACCATCTCCTTCGTCGCCCTCTGCCATCACTTCATCGTCTCCTTCGTCGCCCTCCGCCCCCCCACCATCTCCTTCGTCGCCCTCTGCCATCACTTCATCGTCTCCTTCGTCGCCCTCCGCCCCCCCACCATCTCCTTCGTCGCCCTCTGCCATCACTTCATCGTCTCCTTCGTCGCCCTCTGCCATCTTCCCCCCCCCGGATCACCCACCTCCTGGCACGATGGGCACAGCGCATCGTGCCAGGTCCGTGGCTTTTCGCGGCTCCTCGCGAGTAAGCGAGGAGCCGCGAAAAGCCGCGGAACTCTCCACACTTTCCCCAGCTCCGGCCTGAGGCCGGAGCTGGGGAAAAGGCGCGCCATAAGCGACTTCGCTTATGGCGGGTAAGACCAGGCCTCAGCGCGGCCTGTCTCCGGATTCCCCTGTGCGTCATCTGGACGCACAGCAGGGAAGCCGGGACAGAAGGCGCGCTAAGGCCTCGTCTAGGAAGGCCCCTAGAAGCACTGAAGGGCACTGACAACTGTTGGGGCCCATTGACACATTCTATATACTGCTTTCATACTGCTTTCATAGTGCAATATCCTGCTTGATGTAGATTAGGCCGAGAGAGAGAGAGAGAGAGAGAGAGAGAGAGAGATGTGTTGATATTCATGAAAACTGATTCCAATAGAGTTTAAAACACAGTTTACAGTTTAACATACTGGCTTAATCTTATATGCAACTGTATTATAAATATATTTGTACCTGCTTTTGCTGGACAAATACATGGAACATGCTTGCCCAAATTATCCTTGCCCTAATTAAAAGCAATGATAACAGTGTCATTATAATTACTGTTGCCATATGTACAATCTGATCTTTGTAGCTTTTGTTCTTTCTTGTTTTGTTTCTTTTACAGTAACATACCAGACACAAACACGCTGCAACATTTAACTGGTAGCTGCTAAACAGGTGGATCCAATATTTCTTTCTTTATTTATTTTATTACATTTATATACCGCCCCACAGCCGAAGCTCTCTGGGCGGTTTACAACAATTAATATTCATCATCAATGTGGGAAAGGTTTTCTTGTTGAACCTATTTTGACTCCGGTGTGTTACTACAACAGGGAATGAAAAAAAAAGTTAACATCAATTAAATAGAATGTTTCATATTATTATATAACTGGCTTCAACTGAAAGGAACAACGGCATGCCAAAACTTGCTGGCTCAATGAGATCTGTGGAAGGGATCCAACCTTGGGCTGTGATGATCTCATTGACCCCAATGCTTGACAGCTTGTGGCTGATGACAATTAAAGGGTCTCCTCTACATTGTGAAGGTGTGTGAGCAGCCCAGTGTGAAAACATATGCTTAGAGCCAAGGTAGAGGCTCTAAGCATATGCTTTGTTGGTCCATGGCCGATGGCTGGTTGGCCACTGTGTGAACAGAGTGCTGGACTAGATGGACCCTTGGTCTGATCCAGCATCAGGGCACTTCTTAGGTTATGTTCTTAGAGTTGCCCATCTGAGATGACTGGCAGGAATGCCATTTCTAAGCCTTCACCCTGTATGTTTGCACTGAAGATTAGACTTGAGCTTAACTAGTTATGCACAGATCAGACTCTGAAATAAATGTAGCCCATAGTTCAATCCATGAACCATATCTGAGTTTTCATTCCACATCCAATTGTGGAAGCAAAGTTTAAGTTGTATGTGAATTTAAGTCAAAGGAAACTTAAGTTAAAAGAAATCCACCCCACGAACAGAGCCACACTTTTTAAATTTATTTTTATTCCCTTTTACTGTAACATACCAGAGACAAAGGGCCTTGCTAGACCAGGGGTTAGCGCGGTGCTCGTCCCGTGCTCGTCCCTGTGCATCCAAATGACACACAGGGGATCCCGGCCTCAGCCAGGGCTCGAGCCGCCCTGGCACCACGCTAACCGGAACCGCTTGTAGACCGTGGTCTGTTCTTCCCACGGTCCTGGCCTCAGGTCAGGCTGAGACCAGGACCGTGGGCGTGTGGACCGTTCTGCTGCTTTCCCCAGCTACCACACTTACGCACAAGTAGCCAGGAAAAGTGGTGGACGGGCCGCAGCGCTCCTGCCCCCTTCCTCCGATTCCCCTCCATGCCCTCCCCTGCCCTCCCATCCCCCCCATCCCCACATTCATGTCTCACCACCACCCCTGTCCCTACCTCCTGTGTCCCGCTGCCGTTGCCACTGTCCCCAGCCGGCGTTTCCTGTTGTCGCCATGTCCAGCCTGCAGGACATGGCGACAGCAGGCATCACAGGCCAGACGTGGCGACAACAGGAAATGCCAGCTGGGGACAGTGGCAGTGGCAGCGGGACAGAGCGGCTGGGGATATCGGCGGCGGCAGCAGGACACAGGAGGTGGGGACAGGAGGCATGGTGAGACATGGACAGAGGCCAGGGGAGGTTATGGGGGGAAATCGGGGGATGGGGGGACCATATTTTTTTTAAAAAAAAAAAACCCTCTTATCTTTCCCGGTGGTGTGCTCCTGCACATGCAGCCCCTATAAGTTAAAAGAAAATGGCGGACGCGACAGGGCTTTCCTAGGCCCCATCACATCTCGTGCGTAGACAGGGCCGACCGGCCATGCTACTTCTAGCGTGGTCTGGCCCCTCCTCACTGCCGGATTCAGCTGTAGGTCTAGCAAGGCCCAAAGTAACTTAAAAAACAATGAGCAAGTGTGTTAACGCTAACTGAGATTGCCACCAGTTAAAATAGGTGCTACTTTGTCAAGGGCACCCCAATTTTGCTCAGAGGTTTCAGGCTGCATGTGTTTTGGGAGCACAGCTCCTGAAATATTCATGACCTCGGAGATTCTGAAGTGTTCCCACACATTTGCAAGACTGCCAAAAGCCAAACTACATATCCAATTTGGAACCATCCTCTTGATTTCCATCATGGTGTTCTCTCCTCTGATACTGGCCAAATTGTGTGTCCCACAGGGCAGGCAGGCTGAGCTAATCAACTACAGAAGCAACTTCTCGCCATCCTAGGACACTAACCTGGTCTAACCTTACTGAACGACATGTGCAAAATTGATCATTTCTGAGAGCTTTTTTTGCGGAACACATACAGTAACTTCAAGAAGAGAACCCAAGGCATTTACTTTCATCAACCTCGTTCTAATTCCATCAAAGCAATTTTTAAAGGAACTCATCTAACCCACTTCATTTCTTGTCCCGCTCTGCTTGCAGTATTTGATGTATTCAGCTTCCCCATTCCTATATTTCCTGAAAAAGCTACTTCTTTAAGTAGATCAACAGTTGCTAATAGCTCCTGCATGACTTGCTCATTTTTATTTTAGTTTTCTCGCCTTTGATTGGGCCAGTGTTTGCATTAACGGAAGGCTGCAAACTCTCACGATGTGGCTCTCCTGTCAATTCACGAGGTGGCTTTTGGGAGTCCTGTCTCGCTCAGACTCACTCCTCCCCAATGCTGTATGGATTTGCAACCTTACAGGGCTGTTGTAAGCCTCTCCAAAGAAGGGGGTTACACTTATATTATCATAGACTCATAGAATCATAGAATAGCAGAGTTGGAAGGGGGCTACAAGGCCATCGAGTCCAACCCCCTGCTCAATGCAGGAATCCACCCTAAAGCATCCCTGACAGATGGTTGTCCAGCTGCCTCTTGAAGGCCTCTAGTGTGGGAGAGCCCACAACCTCCCTAGGTAACTGGTTCCATTGTCGTACTGCTCTAACAGTCAGGAAGTTTTTCCTGATGTCCAGCTGGAATCTGGCTTCCTTTAACTTGAGTCCGTTATTCCATGTCCTGCACTCTGGGATGATCGAGAAGAGATCCTGGCCCTCCTCTGTGTGACAACCTTTTAGGTATTTGAAGAGTGCTGTCATGTCTCCCGTCAATCTTCTCTTCTCCAGGCTAAACATGCCCAGTTCCTTCAGTCTCTCTTCATAGGGCTTTGTTTCTAGACCTCTGATCATCCTGGCTGCCCTCCTCTGAACACGCTCCAGCTTGTCTGCGTCCTTCTTGAATTGTGGAGCCCAGAACTGGATCCAATACTCTAGATGAGGCCTAACCAGGGCCGAATAGAGAGGAACCAGTACCTCACTTGATTTGGAAGCTCTACTTCTATTAATGCAGCCCAAAATAGCATTTGCCTTTCTTGCAGCCATATCGCACTGTTGGCTCATATTCAGCTTGCGATCTACAACAATTCCAATTCCAAGATTAGTTAGAATCCAATGGGGTGTTTATGGCCCTGCTGCTTCTTTTCTATCCTGCCCATCTAATTGCGCAAGTAGCTGCGCACCACTTGCACAATGGCGATTTATTGCTTCTGGAGCAACCAAAAATGAGCAGAAACACCCATTTCTGGAAGGAGGCAAGGGGGGCGCTCATATAATGATGCTTCAATGACTTGCTCATTTCGAGGCTTCACTTGGAAGTGCTAAATATATCTTGCACAATGCGATCAGTGGGACCCACCATGTACGGACGAGAACTGGGAGGTGGGAGAAGAATTGGTGGAAGTGGAAGTGCCCTGTTGGGTTCTGCCCAATGAATGGGATAAAGCACGAATGGGGAAACTTAGGGTAAAGGGACAGATTTGGCCAC